>NC_064629.1:109626875-114626875 GCF_023864275.1 Schistocerca cancellata
CAGGTTTACTGTATCCCTTGGACCTTCATATCAACGATGAAACACAGAAATTGCATCGATATTGAATACAAAAGGCAAAATGTCGACTTATTTACAAGAGGAGTAGCTCTTCTAATAGTTCGCGATTTTAGCCTTTCCTGGGAGAGCAGTATTAGATTATGATGCACCACTGCAGGTTTACTGTATCCCTTGGACCTTCAAAGCAACGATGAAACACAGAAATTGCATCGATATTGAATACAAAAGGCAAAATGTCGACATATTTACAAGAGGAGTAACTCTTCTAATAGTTCGTGTTTTAGCCTTTCCTGGGACAGCAGTATTGGATTCCGATGCACCATTGCAGGTTTACTGTATCCCTTGGACCTTCAAATCAACGATGAAACACAGAAATTGCGTCGATATTGAATACAAAATGCAAAATGTCGACTTATTTATAAGAGGAATAACTCTTCCAATAGTTCGTGCTTTGAGCCTTTCCTGGAACAGCAGTATTGGAATCCGATGCACCATTGCAGGTTTACTGTATCTCTTGGACCTTCAAATCAACGATGAAACACAGTAATTGCATCGATATTGAATACAAAATGCAAAATGTCGACTTATTTACAAGAGGAGTAACTCTTCTAACAGTTCGTGTTTGAGCCTTTCCTGGGACAGCAGTATTAGATTCCGATGCACCATTGCAGGTTTACTGTATCCCTTGGACCTTCAAAGCAACGATGAAACACAGAAATTGCATCTATATTGAATACAAAAGGCAAAATTTCGACTTATTTACAAGAGGAGTAACTCTTCTAATAGTTCGTGCTTTGAGCCTTTCCTGGGACAGCAGTATTAGATTCCGATGCACCATTGCAGGTTTACTGTCTCTCTTGGACCTTCAAATCAACGATGAAACACAGAAATTGCATTGATATTGAATACAAAATGCAAAATGTCGACTTATTTACCAGAGGAGTAACTCTTCTAACAGTTCGTGCTTTGAGCCTTTCCTGGGACAGCAGTATTAGATTCCGATGCACCATTGCAGGTTTACTGTATCCCTTGGACCTTCAAATCAACGATGAAACACAGAAATTGCATCGATATTGAATACAAAAGGCAAAATGTCGACTTATTTACAAGAGGAGTAGCTCTTCAATAGTTCGCGATTTTAGCCTTTCCTGGGAGAGCAGTATTAGATTATGATGCACCACTGCAGGTTTACTGTATCCCTTGGACCTTCAAAGCAACGATGAAACACAGAAATTGCATCGATATTGAATACAAAAGGCAAAATGTCGACATATTTACAAGAGGAGTAGCTCTTCTAATAGTTCGTGTTTTAGCCTTTCCTGGGACAGCAGGATTAGTTTCCGATGCACCATTGCAGGTTTACTGTATCCCTTGGACCTTCAAATCAACGATGAAACACAGAAATTGCGTCGATATTGAATACAAAATGCAAAATGTCGACTTATTTATAAGAGGAATAACTCTTCCAATAGTTCGTGCTTTGAGCCTTTCCTGGAACAGCAGTATTGGATTCCGATGCACCATTGTAGGTTTACTGTATCCCTTGGACCTTCAAATCAACGATGAAACACAGAAATTGCATCGATATTGAATACAAAAGGCAAAATGTCGACTTAATTACAAGAGGAGTAACTCTTCTAATAGTTCGTGCTTTTAGCCTTTCCTGGGACAGCAGTATTAGATTATGATACATCATTGCAGGTTTACTGTATCCCTTGGACCTTCAAAGCAACGATGAAACACAGAAATTGCATCTATATTGAATACAAATGGCAAAATGTCGACTTATTTACAAGAGGAGTAACTCTTCTAATAGTTCGTGCTTTGAGCCTTTCCTGGGACAGCAGTATTAGATTCCGATGCACCATTGCAGGTTTACTGTATCTCTTGGACCTTCAAATCAACGATGAAACACAGAAATTGCATTGATATTGAATACAAAATGCAAAATGTCGACTTATTTACCAGAGGAGTAACTCTTCTAACAGTTCGTGCTTTGAGCCTTTCCTGGGACAGCAGTATTAGATTCCGATGCACCATTGCAGGTTTACTGTATCCCTTGGACCTTCAAATCAACGATGAAACACAGAAATTGCATCGATATTGATTACAAAAGGCAAAATGTCGACTTATTTACAAGAGGAGTAGCTCTTCTAATAGTTCGCGATTTTCCCTTTCCTGGGAGAGCAGTATTAGATTATGATGCACCACTGCAGGTTTACTGTATCCCTTGGACCTTCAAAGCAACGATGAAACACAGAAATTGCATCGATATTGAATACAAAAAGGAAAATGTCGACTTATTTACAAGAGGAGTAACTCTTCTAATAGTTCGCGCTTTTAGCCTTTCCTGGGAGAGCAGTATTAGATTATGATGCACCACTGCAGGTTTACTGTATCCCTTGGACCTTCAAAGCAACGATGAAACATAGAAATTGCATCGATATTGAATACAAAAGGCAAAATGTCGACATATTTACAAGAGGAGTAACTCTTCTAATAGTTCGTGTTTTAGCCTTTCCTGGGACAGCAGGATTAGTTTCCGATGCACCATTGCATGTTTACTGTATCCCTTGGACCTTCAAATCAACGATGAAACACAGAAATTGCGTCGATATTAAATACAAAACGCAAAATGTCGACCTATTTACAAGTGGAGTAACTCTTCTAATACCTCGTGCTTTGAGCCTTTCCTGGGACAGCAGTATTAGATTCCGATGCACCATTCAAGGTTTACTGTGTCCCTTGGACCTTCAAATCAACGATGAAACACAGAAATTGCATCGATATTGAATACAAAAGGCAAAATGTCGACCTATTTACAAGAGGAGTAACTCTTCTAATAGTTCGTGTTTTAGCCTTTCCTGGGACAGCAGTATTAGTTTCCGATGCACCATTTCAGGTTCACTGTATCCCTTGGACCTTCAAATCAACGATGAAACACGGAAATTGCGTCGATATTGAATACAAAATGCAAAATGTCGACTTATTTATAAGAGGAATAACTCTTCTTATAGTTCGTGCTTTGAGCCTTCCCTGGGACAGCAGTATTAGATTCCGATGCACCATTCCAGGTTTACTGTGTCCCTTGGACCTTCAAATCAACGATGAAACACAGAAATTGCATTGATATTGAATACAAAATGCAAAATGTCGACTTATTTACCAGAGGAGTAACTCTTCTAACAGTTCGTGCTTTGAGCCTTTCCTGGGACAGCAGTATTAGATTCCGATGCACCATTGCAGGTTTACTGTATCCCTTGGACCTTCAAATCAACGATGAAACACAGAAATTGCATCGATATTGAATACAAAAGGCAAAATGTCGACTTATTTACAAGAGGAGTAGCTCTTCAATAGTTCGCGATTTTAGCCTTTCCTGGGAGAGCAGTATTAGATTATGATGCACCACTGCAGGTTTACTGTATCCCTTGGACCTTCAAAGCAACGATGAAACACAGAAATTGCATCGATATTGAATACAAAAGGCAAAATGTCGACATATTTACAAGAGGAGTAGCTCTTCTAATAGTTCGTGTTTTAGCCTTTCCTGGGACAGCAGGATTAGTTTCCGATGCACCATTGCAGGTTTACTGTATCCCTTGGACCTTCAAATCAACGATGAAACACAGAAATTGCGTCGATATTGAATACAAAATGCAAAATGTCGACTTATTTATAAGAGGAATAACTCTTCCAATAGTTCGTGCTTTGAGCCTTTCCTGGAACAGCAGTATTGGATTCCGATGCACCATTGCAGGTTTACTGTATCCCTTGGACCTTCAAATCAACGATGAAACACAGAAATTGCATCGATATTGAATACAAAAGGCAAAATGTCGACTTAATTACAAGAGGAGTAACTCTTCTAATAGTTCGTGCTTTTAGCCTTTCCTGGGACAGCAGTATTAGATTATGATACATCATTGCAGGTTTACTGTATCCCTTGGACCTTCAAAGCAACGATGAAACACAGAAATTGCATCTATATTGAATACAAATGGAAAATGTCGACTTATTTACCAGAGGAGTAACTCTTCTAACAGTTCGTGCTTTGAGCCTTTCCTGGGACAGCAGTATTAGATTCCGATGCACCATTGCAGGTTTACTGTATCCCTTGGACCTTCAAATCAACGATGAAACACAGAAATTGCATCGATATTGATTACAAAAGGCAAAATGTCGACCTATTTACAAGAGGAGTAACTCTTCTAATAGTTCGTGTTTTACCCTTTCCTGGGACAGCAGTATTAGTTTCCGATGCACCATTTCAGGTTTACTGTATCCCTTGGACCTTCAAATCAACGATGAAACACGGAAATTGCGTCGATATTGAATACAAAATGCAAAATGTCGACTTATTTATAAGAGGAATAACTCTTCTAATAGTTCGTGCTTTGAGCCTTCCCTGGGACAGCAGTATTAGATTCCGATGCACCATTCCAGGTTTACTGTGTCCCTTGGACCTTCAAATCAACGATGAAACACAGAAATTGCATCTATATTGAATACAAAAGGCAAAATGTCGACATATTTACAAAAGGAGTAACTCTTCTAATAGTTCGTGCTTTGAGCCTTTCCTGGGACAGCAGTATTAGATTCCGATGCACCATTGCAGGTTTACTGTATCTCTTGAACCTTCAAATCAACGATGAAACACAGAAATTGCATCGATATTGAATACAAAAGGCAAAATGTCGACTTATTTACAAGAGGAGTTACTCTTCTAATAGTTCGTGCTTTGAGCCTTTCCTGGAACAGCAGTATTGGATTCCGATGCACCATTGCAGGTTTACTGTATCTCTTGGACCTTCAAATCAACGATGAAACACAGAAATTGCATTGATATTGAATACAAAATGCAAAATGTCGACTTATTTACAAGAGGAGTAACTCTTCTAACAGTTCGTGTTTGAGCTTTTCCTGGGACAGCAGTATTAGATTCCGATGCACCATTGCAGGTTTACTGTATCCCTTGGACCTTCATATCAACGATGAAACACAGAAATTGCATCGATATTGAATACAAAAGGCAAAATGTCGACTTATTTACAAGAGGAGTAGCTCTTCTAATAGTTCGCGATTTTAGCCTTTCCTGGGAGAGCAGTATTAGATTATGATGCACCACTGCAGGTTTACTGTATCCCTTGGACCTTCAAAGCAACGATGAAACACAGAAATTGCATCGATATTGAATACAAAAGGCAAAATGTCGACATATTTACAAGAGGAGTAACTCTTCTAATAGTTCGTGTTTTAGCCTTTCCTGGGACAGCAGTATTGGATTCCGATGCACCATTGCAGGTTTACTGTATCCCTTGGACCTTCAAATCAACGATGAAACACAGAAATTGCGTCGATATTGAATACAAAATGCAAAATGTCGACTTATTTATAAGAGGAATAACTCTTCCAATAGTTCGTGCTTTGAGCCTTTCCTGGAACAGCAGTATTGGAATCCGATGCACCATTGCAGGTTTACTGTCTCTCTTGGACCTTCAAATCAACGATGAAACACAGAAATTGCATTGATATTGAATACAAAATGCAAAATGTCGACTTATTTACCAGAGGAGTAACTCTTCTAACAGTTCGTGCTTTGAGCCTTTCCTGGGACAGCAGTATTAGATTCCGATGCACCATTGCAGGTTTACTGTATCCCTTGGACCTTCAAATCAACGATGAAACACAGAAATTGCATCGATATTGAATACAAAAGGCAAAATGTCGACTTATTTACAAGAGGAGTAGCTCTTCAATAGTTCGCGATTTTAGCCTTTCCTGGGAGAGCAGTATTAGATTATGATGCACCACTGCAGGTTTACTGTATCCCTTGGACCTTCAAAGCAACGATGAAACACAGAAATTGCATCGATATTGAATACAAAAGGCAAAATGTCGACATATTTACAAGAGGAGTAGCTCTTCTAATAGTTCGTGTTTTAGCCTTTCCTGGGACAGCAGGATTAGTTTCCGATGCACCATTGCAGGTTTACTGTATCCCTTGGACCTTCAAATCAACGATGAAACACAGAAATTGCGTCGATATTGAATACAAAATGCAAAATGTCGACTTATTTATAAGAGGAATAACTCTTCCAATAGTTCGTGCTTTGAGCCTTTCCTGGAACAGCAGTATTGGATTCCGATGCACCATTGTAGGTTTACTGTATCCCTTGGACCTTCAAATCAACGATGAAACACAGAAATTGCATCGATATTGAATACAAAAGGCAAAATGTCGACTTAATTACAAGAGGAGTAACTCTTCTAATAGTTCGTGCTTTTAGCCTTTCCTGGGACAGCAGTATTAGATTATGATACATCATTGCAGGTTTACTGTATCCCTTGGACCTTCAAAGCAACGATGAAACACAGAAATTGCATCTATATTGAATACAAATGGCAAAATGTCGACTTATTTACAAGAGGAGTAACTCTTCTAATAGTTCGTGCTTTGAGCCTTTCCTGGGACAGCAGTATTAGATTCCGATGCACCATTGCAGGTTTACTGTATCTCTTGGACCTTCAAATCAACGATGAAACACAGAAATTGCATTGATATTGAATACAAAATGCAAAATGTCGACTTATTTACCAGAGGAGTAACTCTTCTAACAGTTCGTGCTTTGAGCCTTTCCTGGGACAGCAGTATTAGATTCCGATGCACCATTGCAGGTTTACTGTATCCCTTGGACCTTCAAATCAACGATGAAACACAGAAATTGCATCGATATTGATTACAAAAGGCAAAATGTCGACTTATTTACAAGAGGAGTAGCTCTTCTAATAGTTCGCGATTTTCCCTTTCCTGGGAGAGCAGTATTAGATTATGATGCACCACTGCAGGTTTACTGTATCCCTTGGACCTTCAAAGCAACGATGAAACACAGAAATTGCATCGATATTGAATACAAAAAGGAAAATGTCGACTTATTTACAAGAGGAGTAACTCTTCTAATAGTTCGCGCTTTTAGCCTTTCCTGGGAGAGCAGTATTAGATTATGATGCACCACTGCAGGTTTACTGTATCCCTTGGACCTTCAAAGCAACGATGAAACATAGAAATTGCATCGATATTGAATACAAAAGGCAAAATGTCGACATATTTACAAGAGGAGTAACTCTTCTAATAGTTCGTGTTTTAGCCTTTCCTGGGACAGCAGGATTAGTTTCCGATGCACCATTGCATGTTTACTGTATCCCTTGGACCTTCAAATCAACGATGAAACACAGAAATTGCGTCGATATTAAATACAAAACGCAAAATGTCGACCTATTTACAAGTGGAGTAACTCTTCTAATACCTCGTGCTTTGAGCCTTTCCTGGGACAGCAGTATTAGATTCCGATGCACCATTCAAGGTTTACTGTGTCCCTTGGACCTTCAAATCAACGATGAAACACAGAAATTGCATCGATATTGAATACAAAAGGCAAAATGTCGACCTATTTACAAGAGGAGTAACTCTTCTAATAGTTCGTGTTTTAGCCTTTCCTGGGACAGCAGTATTAGTTTCCGATGCACCATTTCAGGTTCACTGTATCCCTTGGACCTTCAAATCAACGATGAAACACGGAAATTGCGTCGATATTGAATACAAAATGCAAAATGTCGACTTATTTATAAGAGGAATAACTCTTCTTATAGTTCGTGCTTTGAGCCTTCCCTGGGACAGCAGTATTAGATTCCGATGCACCATTCCAGGTTTACTGTGTCCCTTGGACCTTCAAATCAACGATGAAACACAGAAATTGCATTGATATTGAATACAAAATGCAAAATGTCGACTTATTTACCAGAGGAGTAACTCTTCTAACAGTTCGTGCTTTGAGCCTTTCCTGGGACAGCAGTATTAGATTCCGATGCACCATTGCAGGTTTACTGTATCCCTTGGACCTTCAAATCAACGATGAAACACAGAAATTGCATCGATATTGAATACAAAAGGCAAAATGTCGACTTATTTACAAGAGGAGTAGCTCTTCAATAGTTCGCGATTTTAGCCTTTCCTGGGAGAGCAGTATTAGATTATGATGCACCACTGCAGGTTTACTGTATCCCTTGGACCTTCAAAGCAACGATGAAACACAGAAATTGCATCGATATTGAATACAAAAGGCAAAATGTCGACATATTTACAAGAGGAGTAGCTCTTCTAATAGTTCGTGTTTTAGCCTTTCCTGGGACAGCAGGATTAGTTTCCGATGCACCATTGCAGGTTTACTGTATCCCTTGGACCTTCAAATCAACGATGAAACACAGAAATTGCGTCGATATTGAATACAAAATGCAAAATGTCGACTTATTTATAAGAGGAATAACTCTTCCAATAGTTCGTGCTTTGAGCCTTTCCTGGAACAGCAGTATTGGATTCCGATGCACCATTGCAGGTTTACTGTATCCCTTGGACCTTCAAATCAACGATGAAACACAGAAATTGCATCGATATTGAATACAAAAGGCAAAATGTCGACTTAATTACAAGAGGAGTAACTCTTCTAATAGTTCGTGCTTTTAGCCTTTCCTGGGATAGCAGTATTAGATTATGATACATCATTGCAGGTTTACTGTATCCCTTGGACCTTCAAAGCAACGATGAAACACAGAAATTACATCTATATTGAATACAAATGGCAAATGTCGACTTATTTACAAGAGGAGTAACTCTTCTAATAGTTCGTGCTTTGAGCCTTTCCTGGGACAGCAGTATTAGATTCCGATGCACCATTGCAGGTTTACTGTATCTCTTGGACCTTCAAATCAACGATGAAACACAGAAATTGCATTGATATTGAATACAAAATGCAAAATGTCGACTTATTTACCAGAGGAGTAACTCTTCTAACAGTTCGTGCTTTGAGCCTTTCCTGGGACAGCAGTATTAGATTCCGATGCACCATTGCAGGTTTACTGTATCCCTTGGACCTTCAAATCAACGATGAAACACAGAAATTGCATCGATATTGATTACAAAAGGCAAAATGTCGACTTATTTACAAGAGGAGTAGCTCTTCTAATAGTTCGCGATTTTCCCTTTCCTGGGAGAGCAGTATTAGATTATGATGCACCACTGCAGGTTTACTGTATCCCTTGGACCTTCAAAGCAACGATGAAACACAGAAATTGCATCGATATTGAATACAAAAAGCAAAATGTCGACTTATTTACAAGAGGAGTAACTCTTCTAATAGTTCGCGCTTTTAGCCTTTCCTGGGAGAGCAGTATTAGATTATGATGCACCACTGCAGGTTTACTGTATCCCTTGGACCTTCAAAGCAACGATGAAACATAGAAATTGCATCGATATTGAATACAAAAGGCAAAATGTCGACATATTTACAAGAGGAGTAACTCTTCTAATAGTTCGTGTTTTAGCCTTTCCTGGGACAGCAGGATTAGTTTCCGATGCACCATTGCATGTTTACTGTATCCCTTGGACCTTCAAATCAACGATGAAGCACAGAAATTGCGTCGATATTAAATACAAAAGGCAAAATGTCGACTTATTTACAAGTGGAGTAACTCTTCTAATACCTCGTGCTTTGAGCCTTTCCTGGGACAGCAGTATTAGATTCCGATGCACCATTCAAGGTTTACTGTGTCCCTTGGACCTTCAAATCAACGATGAAACACAGAAATTGCATCGATATTGAATACAAAAGGCAAAATGTCGACCTATTTACAAGAGGAGTAACTCTTCTAATAGTTCGTGTTTTAGCCTTTCCTGGGACAGCAGTATTAGTTTCCGATGCACCATTTCAGGTTCACTGTATCCCTTGGACCTTCAAATCAACGATGAAACACGGAAATTGCGTCGATATTGAATACAAAATGCAAAATGTCGACTTATTTATAAGAGGAATAACTCTTCTAATAGTTCGTGCTTTGAGCCTTCCCTGGGACAGCAGTATTAGATTCCGATGCACCATTCCAGGTTTACTGTGTCCCTTGGACCTTCAAATCAACGATGAAACACAGAAATTGCGTCGATATTGAATACAAAATGCAAAATGTCGACTTATTTACAAAAGGAGTAACTCTTCTAATAGTTCGTGCTTTGAGCCTTTCCTGGGACAGCAGTATTAGATTCCGATGCACCATTGCAGGTTTACTGTATCTCTTGAACCTTCAAATCAACGATGAAACACAGAAATTGCATCGATATTGAATACAAAAGGCAAAATGTCGACTTATTTACAAGAGGAGTTACTCTTCTAATAGTTCGTGATTTGAGCCTTTCCTGGAACAGCAGTATTGGATTCCGATGCACCATTGCAGGTTTACTGTATCTCTTGGACCTTCAAATCAACGATGAAACACAGAAATTGCATTGATATTGAATACAAAATGCAAAATGTCGACTTATTTACAAGAGGAGTAACTCTTCTCACAGTTCGTGCATTGACCCTTTCCTGGGACAGCAGTATTAGATTCCGATGCACCATTGCAGGTTTACTGTATCCCTTGGACCTTCATATCAACGATGAAACACAGAAATTGCATCGATATTGAATACAAAAGGCAAAATGTCGACTTATTTACAAGAGGAGTAACTCTTATAATAGTTCGTGGTTTTAGCCTTTCCTGGGACAGCAGTAATACTTTCCGATGCACCATTGCTGGTTTACTGTATCCCTTGGACCTTCAAATCAACGATGAAACACAGAAATTGCGTCGATATTGAATACAAAATGCAAAATGTCGACTTATTTATAAGAGGAATAACTCTTCTAATAGTTCGTGCTTTGAGCTTTTCCTGGAACAGCAGTATTGGATTCCGATGCACCATTGCAGGTTTACTGTATCTCTTCGACATTCAAATCACCGATGAAACACAGAAATTGCATCGATATTGAATACAAAATGCAAAATGTCGACTTATTTACAAGAGGAGTAACTCTTCTAACAGTTCGTGATTTGAGCCTTTCCTGGGACAGCAGTATTAGATTCCGATGCACCATTGGAGGTTCACTGTATCCCTTGGACCTTCAAATCAACGATGAAACACAGAAATTGCATCGATATTGAATACAGAAGGCAAAAGCTCGACTTATTTACAAGAGGAGTAACTCTTCTAATAGTTCGCGCTTTAATTATTTCCTGGGAGAGCAGTATTAGATTATGATGCACCACTGCAGGTTTACTGTATCCCTTGGACCTTCAAAGCAACGATGAAACACAGAAATTGCATCTATATTGAATACAAAATGCAAAATGTCGACTTATTTACAAGAGGAGTAACTCTTCTAATAGTTCGTGCTTTGAGCCTTTCCTGGGACAGCAGTATTAGATTCCGATGCACCATTGCAGGTTTACTGTATCTCTTGGACCTTCAAATCAACGATGAAACACACAAATTGCATTGATATTGAATACAAAATGCAAAATGTCGACTTATTTACCAGAGGAGTAACTCTTCTAACAGTTCGTGCTTTGAGTCTTTCCTGGGACAGCAGTATTAGATTCCGATGCACCATTGCAGGTTTATTGTATCCCTTGGACCTTCAAATCAACGATGAAACACAGAAATTGCATCGATATTGAATACAAAAGGCAAAATGTCGACTTATTTACAATAGGAGTAGCTCTTCAATAGTTCGCGATTTTAGCCTTTCCTGGGAGAGCAGTATTAGATTATGATGCACCACTGCACGTTTACTGTATCCCTTGGACCTTCAAAGCAACGATGAAACACAGAAATTGCATCGATATTGAATACAAAAGGCAAAATGTCGACATATTTACAAGAGGAGTTACTCTTCTAATAGTTCGTGTTTTAGCCTTTCCTGGGACAGCAGGATTAGTTTCCGATGCACCATTGCAGGTTTACTGTATCCCTTGGACCTTCAAATCAACGATGAAACACAGAAATTGCGTCGATATTGAATACAAAATGCAAAATGTCGACTTATTTATAAGAGGAATAACTCTTCCAATAGTTCGTGCTTTGAGCCTTTCCTGGAACAGCAGTATTGGATTCCGATGCACCATTGCAGGTTTACTGTATCTCTTGGACCTTCAAATCAACGATGAAACACAGTAATTGCATCGATATTGAATACAAAATGCAAAATGTCGACTTATTTACAAGAGGAGTAACTCTTCTAACAGTTCGTGTTTGAGCCTTTCCTGGGACAGCAGTATTAGATTCCGATGCACCATTGCAGGTTTACTGTATCCCTTGGACCTTCAAATCAACGATGAAACACAGAAATTGCATCGATATTGAATACAAAATGCAAAATGTCGACTTATTTACAAGAGGAGTAACTCTTCTAATAGTTCGTGCTTTTAGCCTTTCCTGGGACAGCAGTATTAGATTATGATACACCATTGCAGGTTTACTGTATCCCTTGGACCTTCAAAGCAACGATGAAACACAGAAATTGCATCGATATTGAATACAAAAGGCAAAATGTCGACATATTTACAAGCGGAGTAACTCTTCTAATAGTTCGTGTTTTAGCCTTTCCTGGGACAGCAGGATTAGTTTCCGATGCACCATATCAGGTTTACTGTATCCCTTGGACCTTCAAATCAACGGTGAAACACAGAAATTGCGTCGATATTGAATACAAAATGCAAAATGTCGACTTATTTATAAGAGGAATAACTCTTCTAATAGTTCGTGCTTTGAGCTTTTCCTCGAACAGCAGTATTGGATTCCGATGCACCATGGCAGGTTTACTGTATCTCTTGGACCTTCAAATCACCGATAAAACACAGAAATTGTATCGATATTGAATACAAAATGCAAAATGTCGACTTATTTACAAGAGGAGTAACTCTTCTAACAGTTCGTGATTTGAGCCTTTCCTGGGACAGCAGTATTGGATTCCGATGCACCATTGCAGGTTTACTGTATCTCTTGGACCTTCAAATCAACGATGAAACACAGAAATTGCATCGATATTGAATACAAAAGGCAAAATGTCGACTTATTTACAAGAGGAGTAACTCTTCTAATAGTTCGTGCTTTGAGCCTTTCCTGGGACAGCAGTATTAGATTCCGATGCACCATTGCAGGTTTACTGTATCTCTTGGACCTTCAAATCAACCATGAAACACCGAAATTGCATCGATATTGAATACAAAAGGCAAAATGTCGACTTATTTACAAGAGGAGTAACTCTTCTAATACTTCGTGCTTTGAGCCTTTCCTGGAACAGCGGTATTGGATTCCGATGCACCATTGCAGGTTTACTGTATCTCTTGGACCTTCAGATCAACGATGCAACACAGAAATAGCATCGATATTGAATACAAAAGGCAAAATGTCGACTTATTTACAAGTGGAGTAACTCTTCTAATAGTTCGTGTTTGAGCCTTTTCTGGGACAGCAGTATTAGATTCCGATGCACCGTTGCAGGTTTACTGTATCCCTTGGACCTTGAAATTAACGATGAAACACAGAAATTGCATCGATATTGAATACAGAAGGCAAAATTTCGACTTATTTACAAGAGGAGTAACTCTTCTAATAGTTCGCGCTTTTATCCTTTCCTGGGAGAGCAGTATTAGATTATGATGCACCACTGCAGGTTTACTGTATCCCTTGGACCTTCAAAGCAACGATGAAACACAGAAATTGCATCTATATTGAATACAAAAGGCAAAATATCGACTTATTTACAAGAGGAGTAACTCTTCTAATAGTTCGTGCTTTGAGCCTTTCCTGGGACAGCAGTATTAGATTCCGATGCACCATTGCAGGTTTACTGTATCTCTTGGACTTTCAAATCAACGATGAAACACAGAAATTGCATTGATATTGAATACAAAATGCAAAATGTCGACTTATTTACCAGAGGAGTAACTCTTCTAACAGTTCGTGCTTTGAGCCTTTCCTGGGACAGCAGTATTAGATTCCGATGCACCATTGCAGTTTTACTGTATCCCTTGGACCTTCAAATCAACGATGAAACACAGAAATTGCATCGATATTGAATACAAAAGGCAAAATGTCGACTTATTTACAAGAGGAGTAGCTCTTCTAATAGTTCGCGATTTTAGCCTTTCCTGGGAGAGCAGTATTAGATTATGATGCACCACTGCAGGTTTACTGTATCCCTTGGACCTTCAAAGCAACGATGAAACACAGAAATTGCATCGATATTGAATACAAAAGGCAAAATGTCGACATATTTACAAGAGGAGTAACTCTTCTAATAGTTCGTGTTTTAGCCTTTCCTGGGACAGCAGTATTAGTTTCCGATGCACCATTGCAGGTTTACTGTATCCCTTGGACCTTCAAATCAACGATGAAACACAGAAATTGCGTCGATATTGAATACAAAATGCAAAATGTCGACTTATTTATAAGAGGAATAACTCTTCCAATAGTTCGTGCTTTGAGCCTTTCCTGGATCAGCAGTATTGGATTCCGATGCACCATTGCAGGTTTACTGTATCTCTTGGACCTTCAAATCAACGATGAAACACAGTAATTGCATCGATATTGAATACAAAATGCAAAATGTCGACTTATTTACAAGACAAGTAACTCTTCTAACAGTTCGTGTTTGAGCCTTTCCTGGGACAGCAGTATTAGATTCCGATGCACCATTGCAGGTTTACTGTATCCCTTGGACCTTCAAATCAACGATGAAACACAGAAATTGCATCGATATTGAATACAAAAGGCAAAATGTCGACTTATTTACAAGAGGAGTAACTCTTCTAATAGTTCGTGCTTTTAGCCTTTCCTGGGACAGCAGTATTAGATTATGATACACCATTGCAGGATTACTGTATCCCTTGGACCTTCAAAGCAACGATGAAACACAGAAATTGCATCGATATTGAATACAAAAGGCAAAATGTCGACATATTTACAAGAGGAGTAACTCTTCTAATAGTTCGTGTTTTAGCCTTTCCTGGGACAGCAGTAATAGTTTCCGATGCACCATTGCAGGTTTACTGTATCCCTTGGACCTTCAAATCAACGATGAAACACAGAAATTGCATCGATATTGAATACAAAATGCAAAATGTCGACTTATTTACAAGAGGAGTAACTCTTCTAATAGTTCGTGCTTTTAGCCTTTCCTGGGACAGCAGTATTAGATTATGATACACCATTGCAGGTTTACTGTATCCCTTGGACCTTCAAAGCAACGATGAAACACAGAAATTGCATCGATATTGAATACAAAAGGCAAAATGTCGACATATTTACAAGCGGAGTAACTCTTCTAATAGTTCGTGTTTTAGCCTTTCCTGGGACAGCAGGATTAGTTTCCGATGCACCATATCAGGTTTACTGTATCCCTTGGACCTTCAAATCAACGGTGAAACACAGAAATTGCGTCGATATTGAATACAAAATGCAAAATGTCGACTTATTTATAAGAGGAATAACTCTTCTAATAGTTCGTGCTTTGAGCTTTTCCTCGAACAGCAGTATTGGATTCCGATGCACCATGGCAGGTTTACTGTATCTCTTGGACCTTCAAATCACCGATGAAACACAGAAATTGTATCGATATTGAATACAAAATGCAAAATGTCGACTTATTTACAAGAGGAGTAACTCTTCTAACAGTTCGTGATTTGAGCCTTTCCTGGGACAGCAGTATTGGATTCCGATGCACCATTGCAGGTTTACTGTATCTCTTGGACCTTCAAATCAACGATGAAACACAGAAATTGCATCGATATTGAATACAAAAGGCAAAATGTCGACTTATTTACAAGAGGAGTAACTCTTCTAATACTTCGTGCTTTGAGCCTTTCCTGGGACAGCAGTATTAGATTCCGATGCACCATTGCAGGTTTACTGTATCTCTTGGACCTTCAAATCAACCATGAAACACCGAAATTGCATCGATATTGAATACAAAAGGCAAAATGTCGACTTATTTACAAGAGGAGTAACTCTTCTAATACTTCGTGCTTTGAGCCTTTCCTGGAACAGCGGTATTGGATTCCGATGCACCATTGCAGGTTTACTGTATCTCTTGGACCTTCAGATCAACGATGCAACACAGAAATAGCATCGATATTGAATACAAAAGGCAAAATGTCGACTTATTTACAAGTGGAGTAACTCTTCTAATAGTTCGTGTTTGAGCCTTTTCTGGGACAGCAGTATTAGATTCCGATGCACCGTTGCAGGTTTACTGTATCCCTTGGACCTTGAAATTAACGATGAAACACAGAAATTGCATCGATATTGAATACAGAAGGCAAAATTTCGATTTATTTACAAGAGGAGTAACTCTTCTAATAGTTCGCGCTTTTATCCTTTCCTGGGAGAGCAGTATTAGATTATGATGCACCACTGCAGGTTTACTGTATCCCTTGGACCTTCAAAGCAACGATGAAACACAGAAATTGCATCTATATTGAATACAAAAGGCAAAATATCGACTTATTTACAAGAGGAGTAACTCTTCTAATAGTTCGTGCTTTGAGCCTTTCCTGGGACAGCAGTATTAGATTCCGATGCACCATTGCAGGTTTACTGTATCTCTTGGACTTTCAAATCAACGATGAAACACAGAAATTGCATTGATATTGAATACAAAATGCAAAATGTCGACTTATTTACCAGAGGAGTAACTCTTCTAACAGTTCGTGCTTTGAGCCTTTCCTGGGACAGCAGTATTAGATTCCGATGCACCATTGCAGTTTTACTGTATCCCTTGGACCTTCAAATCAACGATGAAACACAGAAATTGCATCGATATTGAATACAAAAGGCAAAATGTCGACTTATTTACAAGAGGAGTAGCTCTTCTAATAGTTCGCGATTTTAGCCTTTCCTGGGAGAGCAGTATTAGATTATGATGCACCACTGCAGGTTTACTGTATCCCTTGGACCTTCAAAGCAACGATGAAACACAGAAATTGCATCGATATTGAATACAAAAGGCAAAATGTCGACATATTTACAAGAGGAGTAGCTCTTCTAATAGTTCGTGTTTTAGCCTTTCCTGGGACAGCAGGATTAGTTTCCGATGCACCATTGCAGGTTTACTGTATCCCTTGGACCTTCAAATCAACGATGAAACACAGAAATTGCGTCGATATTGAATACAAAATGCAAAATGTCGACTTATTTATAAGAGGAATAACTCTTCCAATAGTTCGTGCTTTGAGCCTTTCCTGGAACAGCAGTATTGGATTCCGATGCACCATTGCAGGTTTACTGTATCCCTTGGACCTTCAAATCAACGATGAAACACAGAAATTGCATCGATATTGAATACAAAAGGCAAAATGTCGACTTAATTACAAGAGGAGTAACTCTTCTAATAGTTCGTGCTTTTAGCCTTTCCTGGGACAGCAGTATTAGATTATGATACATCATTGCAGGTTTACTGTATCCCTTGGACCTTCAAAGCAACGATGAAACACAGAAATTACATCTATATTGAATACAAATGGCAAATGTCGACTTATTTACAAGAGGAGTAACTCTTCTAATAGTTCGTGCTTTGAGCCTTTCCTGGGACAGCAGTATTAGATTCCGATGCACCATTGCAGGTTTACTGTATCTCTTGGACCTTCAAATCAACGATGAAACACAGAAATTGCATTGATATTGAATACAAAATGCAAAATGTCGACTTATTTACCAGAGGAGTAACTCTTCTAACAGTTCGTGCTTTGAGCCTTTCCTGGGACAGCAGTATTAGATTCCGATGCACCATTGCAGGTTTACTGTATCCCTTGGACCTTCAAATCAACGATGAAACACAGAAATAGCATCGATATTGATTACAAAAGGCAAAATGTCGACTTATTTACAAGAGGAGTAGCTCTTCTAATAGTTCGCGATTTTCCCTTTCCTGGGAGAGCAGTATTAGATTATGATGCACCACTGCAGGTTTACTGTATCCCTTGGACCTTCAAAGCAACGATGAAACACAGAAATTGCATCGATATTGAATACAAAAAGCAAAATGTCGACTTATTTACAAGAGGAGTAACTCTTCTAATAGTTCGCGCTTTTAGCCTTTCCTGGGAGAGCAGTATTAGATTATGATGCACCACTGCAGGTTTACTGTATCCCTTGGACCTTCAAAGCAACGATGAAACATAGAAATTGCATCGATATTGAATACAAAAGGCAAAATGTCGACATATTTACAAGAGGAGTAACTCTTCTAATAGTTCGTGTTTTAGCCTTTCCTGGGACAGCAGGATTAGTTTCCGATGCACCATTGCATGTTTACTGTATCCCTTGGACCTTCAAATCAACGATGAAGCACAGAAATTGCGTCGATATTAAATACAAAAGGCAAAATGTCGACTTATTTACAAGTGGAGTAACTCTTCTAATACCTCGTGTTTTGAGCCTTTCCTGGGACAGCAGTATTAGATTCCGATGCACCATTCAAGGTTTACTGTGTCCCTTGGACCTTCAAATCAACGATGAAACACAGAAATTGCATCGATATTGAATACAAAAGGCAAAATGACGACCTATTTACAAGAGGAGTAACTCTTCTAATAGTTCGTGTTTTAGCCTTTCCTGGGACAGCAGTATTAGTTTCCGATGCACCATTTCAGGTTCACTGTATCCCTTGGACCTTCAAATCAACGATGAAACACGGAAATTGCGTCGATATTGAATACAAAATGCAAAATGTCGACTTATTTATAAGAGGAATAACTCTTCTAATAGTTCGTGCTTTGAGCCTTCCCTGGGACAGCAGTATTAGATTCCGATGCACCATTCCAGGTTTACTGTGTCCCTTGGACCTTCAAATCAACGATGAAACACAGAAATTGCGTCGATATTGAATACAAAATGCAAAATGTCGACTTATTTACAAAAGGAGTAACTCTTCTAATAGTTCGTGCTTTGAGCCTTTCCTGGGACAGCAGTATTAGATTCCGATGCACCATTGCAGGTTTACTGTATCTCTTGAACCTTCAAATCAACGATGAAACACAGAAATTGCATCGATATTGAATACAAAAGGCAAAATGTCGACTTATTTACAAGAGGAGTTACTCTTCTAATAGTTCGTGATTTGAGCCTTTCCTGGAACAGCAGTATTGGATTCCGATGCACCATTGCAGGTTTACTGTATCTCTTGGACCTTCAAATCAACGATGAAACACAGAAATTGCATTGATATTGAATACAAAATGCAAAATGTCGACTTATTTACAAGAGGAGTAACTCTTCTCACAGTTCGTGCATTGACCCTTTCCTGGGACAGCAGTATTAGATTCCGATGCACCATTGCAGGTTTACTGTATCCCTTGGACCTTCATATCAACGATGAAACACAGAAATTGCATCGATATTGAATACAAAAGGCAAAATGTCGACTTATTTACAAGAGGAGTAACTCTTCTAATAGTTCGCGCTTTTATCCTTTCCTGGGAGAGCAGTATTAGATTATGATGCACCACTGCAGGTTTACTGTATCCCTTGGACCTTCAAAGCAACGATGAAACACAGAAATTGCATCTATATTGAATACAAAAGGCAAAATATCGACTTATTTACAAGAGGAGTAACTCTTCTAATAGTTCGTGCTTTGAGCCTTTCCTGGGACAGCAGTATTAGATTCCGATGCACCATTGCAGGTTTACTGTATCTCTTGGACTTTCAAATCAACGATGAAACACAGAAATTGCATTGATATTGAATACAAAATGCAAAATGTCGACTTATTTACCAGAGGAGTAACTCTTCTAACAGTTCGTGCTTTGAGCCTTTCCTGGGACAGCAGTATTAGATTCCGATGCACCATTGCAGTTTTACTGTATCCCTTGGACCTTCAAATCAACGATGAAACACAGAAATTGCATCGATATTGAATACAAAAGGCAAAATGTCGACTTATTTACAAGAGGAGTAGCTCTTCTAATAGTTCGCGATTTTAGCCTTTCCTGGGAGAGCAGTATTAGATTATGATGCACCACTGCAGGTTTACTGTATCCCTTGGACCTTCAAAGCAACGATGAAACACAGAAATTGCATCGATATTGAATACAAAAGGCAAAATGTCGACATATTTACAAGAGGAGTAACTCTTCTAATAGTTCGTGTTTTAGCCTTTCCTGGGACAGCAGTATTAGTTTCCGATGCACCATTGCAGGTTTACTGTATCCCTTGGACCTTCAAATCAACGATGAAACACAGAAATTGCGTCGATATTGAATACAAAATGCAAAATGTCGACTTATTTATAAGAGGAATAACTCTTCCAATAGTTCGTGCTTTGAGCCTTTCCTGGAACAGCAGTATTGGATTCCGATGCACCATTGCAGGTTTACTGTATCTCTTGGACCTTCAAATCAACGATGAAACACAGTAATTGCATCGATATTGAATACAAAATGCAAAATGTCGACTTATTTACAAGAGGAGTAACTCTTCTAACAGTTCGTGTTTGAGCCTTTCCTGGGACAGCAGTATTAGATTCCGATGCACCATTGCAGGTTTACTGTATCCCTTGGACCTTCAAATCAACGATGAAACACAGAAATTGCATCGATATTGAATACAAAAGGCAAAATGTCGACTTATTTACAAGAGGAGTAACTCTTCTAATAGTTCGTGCTTTTAGCCTTTCCTGGGACAGCAGTATTAGATTATGATACACCATTGCAGGATTACTGTATCCCTTGGACCTTCAAAGCAACGATGAAACACAGAAATTGCATCGATATTGAATACAAAAGGCAAAATGTCGACATATTTACAAGAGGAGTAACTCTTCTAATAGTTCGTGTTTTAGCCTTTCCTGGGACAGCAGTAATAGTTTCCGATGCACCATTGCAGGTTTACTGTATCCCTTGTACCTTCAAATCAACGGTGAAACACAGAAATTGCGTCGATATTGAATACAAAATGGAAAATGTCGACTTATTTATAAGAGGAATAACTCTTCTAATAGTTCGTGCTTTGAGCTTTTCCTGGAACAGCAGTATTGGATTCCGATGCACCATGTCAGGTTTACTGTATCTCTTTTACCCTCAAATCACCGATGAAACACAGAAATTGTATCGATATTGAATACAAAATGCAAAATGTCGACTTATTTACAAGAGGAGTAACTCTTCTAACAGTTCGTGATTTGAGCCTTTCCTGGGACAGCAGTATTAGATTCCGATGCACCATTGGAGGTTTACTGTATCCCTTGGACCTTCAAATCAACGATGGAACACAGAAATTGCATCGATATTGAATACAGAGGGCAAAATGTCGACTTATTTACAAGAGGAGTAACTCTTCTAATAGTTCGCGCTTTTATCCTTTCCTGGGAGAGCAGTATTAGATTATGATGCACCACTGCAGGTTTACTGTATCCCTTGGACATTCAAAGCAACGATGAAACACAGAAATTGCATCTATATTGAATACAAAAGGCAAATTGTCGACTTATTTACAAGAGGAGTATCTCTTCTAATAGTTCGTGCTTTGAGCCTTTCCTGGGACAGCAGTATTAGATTCCGATGCACCATTGCAGGTTTACTGTATCCCATGGACCTTCAAGTCAACGATGAAACACAGAAATTGCATCGATATTGAATAAAAAATGCAAAATGTCGACTTATTTACAAGAGGAGTAACTCTTCTAATAGTTCGCGCTTTTAGCCTTTCCTGGGAGAGCAGTATTAGATTATGATTCACCACTGCAGGTTTACTGTATCTCTTGGACCTTCAAATCAACGATGAAACACAGAAATTGCATCGATATTGAATACAAAATGCAAAATGTCGACTTATTTACAAGAGGAGTAACTCTTCTAACAGTTCGTGCTTTGAGCCTTTCCTGGGACAGCAGTATTAGATTCCGATGCACCATTCCAGGTTTACTGTGTCCCTTGGACCTTCAAATCAACGATGAAACACAGAAATTGCATCGATATTGAATACAAAAAGCAAAATGTCGACTTATTTACAAGAGGAGTAACTCTTCTAATAGTTCGCGCTTTTAGCCTTTCCTGGGAGAGCAGTATTAGATTATGATGCACCACTGCAGGTTTACTGTACCCCTTGGACCTTCAAAGCAACGATGAAACATAGAAATTGCATCGATATTGAATACAAAAGGCAAAATGTCGACATATTTACAAGAGGAGTAACTCTTCTAATAGTTCGTGTTTTAGCCTTTCCTGGGACAGCAGGATTAGTTTCCGATGCACCATTGCATTTTACTGTATCCCTTGGACCTTCAAATCAACGATGAAACTCAGAAATTGCTTCGATATTGAATACAAAAGGCAAAATGTCGACTTATTTATAAGAGGAATAACCCTTCTAATAGTTCGTGCTTTGAGCTTTTCCTGGAACAGCAGTATTGGATTCCGATGCACCATTGCAGGTTTACTGTATCTCTTGGACCTTCAAATCAACGATGAAACACAGTAATTGCATCGATATTGAATACAAAATGCAAAATGTCGACTTATTTACAAGAGGAGTAACTCTCCTAACAGTTCGTGTTAGAGCCTTTCCTGGGACAGCAATATTAGATTCCGATGCACCATTGCAGGTTTACTGTATCCCTTGGACCTTCAAATCAACGATGAAACACAGAAATTGCATCGATATTGAATACAAAAGGCAAAATGTCGACTTATTTACAAGAGGAGTAACTCTTCTAATAGTTCGCGCTTTTAGCCTTTCCTGGGAGAGCAGTATTAGATTATGATTCACCACTGCAGGTTTACTGTATCCCTTGGACCTTCAAAGCAACGATGAAACACAGAAATTGCATCGATATTGAATTCAAAAGCAAAATGTCGACTTATTTACAAGAGGAGTAACTCTTCTAACAGTTCGTGCTTTGAGCCTTTCCTGGGACAGCAGTATTAGATTCCGATGCACAATTGCAGGTTTACTGTATCTCTTGGACCTTCAAATCAACGATGAAACACAGAAATTGCATCGATATTTAATACAAAAGGCAAAATGTCGACTTACTTACAAGAGGAGTTACTCTTCTAATAGTTCGTGTTTGAGCCTTTCCTGGAACAGCAGTATTGGATTCCGATGCACCATTGCAGGTTTACTGTATCTCTTGGACCTTCAAATCAACGATGAAACACAGAAATTGCATCGATATTGAATAAAAAATGCAAAATGTCGACTTATTTACAAGAGGAGTAAGTCTTCTAACAGTTCGTGCTTTGAACCTTTCCTGGGACAGCAGTATTAGATTCCGATGCACCACTGCAGGTTTACTGTATCCCTTGGACCTTCAAAGCAACGATGAAACACAGAAATTGCATCGATATTGAATACAAAAGGCAAAATGTCGACATATTTACAAGAGGAGTAACTGTTCTAATTGTTCGTGTTTTAGCCTTTCCTGGGACAGCAGTATTAGTTTCCGATGCACCATTTCAGGTTTACTGTATCCCTTGGACCTTCAAATCAACGATTAAACACGGAAATTGCGTCGATATTGCATACAAAATGCAAAATGTCGCCTTATTTATAAGAGGTATAACTCTTCTAATAGTTCGTGCTTTGAACCTTCCCTGGGACAGCAGTATTAGATTCCGATGCACCATTCCAGGTTTACTGTGTCCCTTGGACCTTCAAATCAACGATGAAACACAGAAATTGCATCTATATTGAATACAAAAGGCAAAATGTCGACTTATTTACAAAAGGAGTAACTCTTCTAATAGTTCGTGCTTTGAGCCTTTCCTGGGACAGCAGTATTAGATTCCGATGCAGCATTGCAGGTTTACTGTATCTCTTGGACCTTCAAATCAACGATGAAACAGAGAAATTGTATCGATATTGAATACGAAAGGCAAAATGTCGATTTTTTACAAGAGGAGTTACTCTTCTAATAGTTCGTGCTTTGAGCCTTTCCTGGAACAGCAGTATTGGATTCCGATGCACCATTACAGGTTTACTGTATCTCTTGGACGTTCAAATCAACGATGAAACACAGAAATTGCATCGATATTGAATACAAAATGCAAAATGTCGACTTATTTACAAGAGGAGTAACTCTTCTCACAGTTCGTGCTTTGAGCCTTTCCTGGGACAGCAGTATTAGATTCCGATGCACCATTGCAGGTTTACTGTATCCCTTGGACCTTCAAATCAACGATGAAACACAGAAATTGCATCGATATCGAATACAATCGGCAAAATGTCGACTTATTTACAAGAGGAGTAACTCTTCTAATAGTTCGCGCTTTTAGCCTTTCCTGGGAGAGCAGTATTAGATTATGATGCACCACTGCCGGTTTACTGTATCCCTTGGACCTTCAAAGTAACGATGAAACACAGAAATTGCATCGATATTGAATACAAAAGGCAAAATGTCGACATATTTACAAGAGGAGTAACTCTTCTAATAGTTCGTGTTTTAGCCTTTCCTGGGACAGCAGGATTAGTTTCCGATGCACCATTGCAGGTTTCCTGTATCCCTTTGACCTTCAAATAAACGATGAAACACAGAAATTGCGTCGATATTGAATACAAAATGCAAAATGTCGACTTATTTATAAGAGGAATAACTCTTCTAATAGTTCGTGCTTTGAGCTTTTCCTGGAACAGCAGTATTGGATTCCGATGCACCATTGCAGGTTTACTGTATCTCTTGGACCTTCAAATCAACGATGAAGCACAGAAATTGCATCGATATTGAATACAAAATGCAAAATGTCGACTTATTTACAAGAGGAGTAACTCTTCTAACAGTTCGTGATTTGAGCCTTTCCTGGGACAGCAGTATTAGATTCCGATGCACCATTGCAGGTTTACTGTATCCCTTGGACCTTCAAATCAACGATGAAACACATAAAATGGCATCGATATTCAATACAGAAGGCAAAATGTCGACTTATTTACAAGAGGAGTAACTCTTCTAATAGTTCGCGCTTTTATCCTTTCCTGGGAGAGCAGTATTAGATTATGATGCACCACTGCAGGTTTACTGTATCCCTTGGACCTTCAAAGCAACGATGAAACACAGAAATTACATCTATATTGAATACAAAAGGCAAAATGTCGACTTATTTACAAGAGGAGTTACTCTTCTAATAGTTCGTGCTTTGAGCCTTTCCTGGAACAGCAGTATTGGATTCCGATGCACCATTGCAGGTTTACTGTATCTCTTGGACCTTCAAATCAACGATGAAACACAGAAATTGCATCGATATTGAATACAAAATGCAAAATGTCGACTTATTTACAAGAGGAGTAATTCTTCTAATATTTCGTGATTTAGCGTTTCCTGGGACAGCAGTATCAGATTCCGATGCACCATTCCAGATTTACTGTATCTCTTGGACCTTCAAATCAACGATGAAACACAGAAATTGCATCGATATTGAATACAAAAGGCAAAATGTCGACTTATTTACAAGAGGAGTAACTCTTCTAATAGTTCGCGCTTTTAGCCTTTCCTGGGAGAGCAGTATTAGATTATGATGCACCACTGCAGGTTTACTGTATCCCTTGGACCTTCAAAGCAACGATGAAACACAGAAATTGCATCGATATTGAATACAAAAGGCAAAATGTCGAGTTATTTACAAGAGGAGTAACTCTTCTAACAGTTCGTGCTTTGAGCCTTTCCTGGGACTGCAGTATTAGATTCCGATGCACCATTGCAGGTTTACTGTATCCCTTGGACTTTCAAATCAACGATGAAACACAGAAATTGCATCGATATTGAATACAGAAGGCAAAATTTCGACTTATTTGCAAGAGGAGTAACTCTTCTAACATTTCACGCTTTTATCCTTTCCTGGGAGAGCAGTATTAGATTATGATGCACCACTGCAGTTTTACTGTATCCCATGGACCTTCAAAGCAACGATGAAACACAGAAATTGCATCGATATTGAATACAAAAGGCAAAATGTCGACATATTTACAAGAGGAGTAACTCTTCTAATAGTTCGTTTTTGCCTTTCCTGGGACAGCAGTATTAGTTTCCGATGTACCATTGCAGGTTTACTGTATCCCTTGGACCTTCAAATCAACGATGAAATACAGAAATTGCGTCGATATTGAGTACAAAAGGCAAAATGTCGACTTATTTACAAGAGGAGTAACTCTTCTAATAGTTCGTGCTTTGAGCCTTTCCTGGAACAGCATTATTGGATTCCGATGCACCATTGCAAGTTTACTGTATCTCTTGGACCTTCAAATCAACGATGAAACACAGAAATTGCATCGATATTGAATACAAAATGCAAAATGTCGACTTAGTTACAAGAGGAGTAACTCTTCTAACAGTTCGTGCTTTTAGCCTTTCCTGGGACTGCAGTATTAGATTCCGATGCACCATTGCAGGTTTACTGTATCCCTTGGACCTTCAATTCAACGATGAAACACAGAAATTGCATAGATATTGAATACAAAAGGCAAAATGTCGACTTATTTACAAGAGGAGTAACTCTTCTAATATTTCGTGCTTTTAGCCTTTCCTGGGAGAGCAGTATTAGATTCCGATGAACCATTGCAGGTTTACTGTATCTCTTGGACCTTCAAATCAACGATGCAACACAGAAATTGCATCGATATTGAATACAAAAGGCAAAATGTCGACTTATTTACAAGACGAGTAACTCTTCTAATAGTTCGTGCTTTTACCCTTTCCTGGGACAGCAGTATTAGATTCCGATGAACCATTGCAGGTTTACTGTATCGCTTTGACCTTCAAGTCTACGATGAAACACAGAAATTGCCTCGATATTGAATAAAAAAGGCAAAATGTCGACATATTTATAAGGGGAGAAACTCTTCTAATAGTTCGTGTTTTAGCCTTTCCTGGGACAGCAGGATTAGTTTCCGATGCACCATTGAAGGTTTACTGTATCTATTGGACCTTCAAATCAACGATGAAACACAGAAATTGCGTCGATATTGAATACAAAATGCAAAATGTCGACTTATTTATAAGAGGAATAACTCTTCTAATAGTTCGTGTTTTGAGCCTTTCCTGGGACAGCAGTATTAGATTCCGATGGACCATTGCAAGTTTACTGTATCTCTTGGACCTTCAAATCAACGATGAAACACAGAAATTGCATCGATATAGAATACAAAATGCAAAATGTCGACTTAGTTACAAGAGGAGTAACTCTTCTAACAGTTCGTGCTTTTAGCCTTTCCTGGGACAGCAGTATTAGTTTCCGATGCACCATTGCAGGTTTACTGTATCCCTTGGACCTTCAATTCAACGATGAAACACTGAAATTGCATCGATATTGAATACAAAATGCAAAATGTCGACTTATTTACAAGAGGAGTAACTCTTCTAATAGTTCGTGCTTTTAGCCTTTCCTGGGAGAGCAGTATTAGATTCCGATGAACCATTGCAGGTTTACTGTATCTCTTGGACCTTCAAATCAACGATGCAACACAGAAATTGCATCGATATTGAATACAAAAAGCAAAATGTCGACTTATTTACAAGAGGAGTAACTCTTCTAATAGTTCGTGCTTTTAGCCTTTCCTGGGACAGCAGTATTAGATTCCGATGAACCATTGCAGGTTTACTGTATCCCTTGGACCTTCAAATCAACGATGAAACACAGAAATTGCATCAATATTGAATACAAAAGGCAAAATGTCGACCTATTTACAAGAGGAGTAACTCTTCGAACAGTTCGTGTTTTTAGCCTTTCCTCGGACAGCAGTATTAGATTCCGATGCACCATTGCAGGGCTACTGTATCCTTTGGACCTTCAAATCATCGATGAAACACAGAAATTGCATGGATATTGAATACAAAAGGCAAAATGTCTACTTATTTATAAGAGGAGTAACTCTTCTACTAGTTAGTGCTTTGAGCCTTTCCTGGGACAGCAGTATTAGATTCCGATGCACCATTGCAGGTTTACTGTATCACTTGGAACTTCAAAGCAGCGATGAAACACAGAAATTGCATCGATATTGAATACAAAAGGCAAAATATCGACTTATTTAGAAGAGGAGTAACTCTTCTAATAGTTCGTGCTTTTAGGCTTTCCTGGAACAGCAGTATTGGATTCCGTTGCACCATTGCAGGTTTACTGTATCTCTTGGACCTTCAAATCAACGATGAAACACAGAAATTGCATTGATATTGAATACAAAAGGCAAAATGTCGACTTATTTACAAGAGGAGTAACTCTTCTAATAGTTCGTGCTTTGAGCCTTTCCTGGGACAGCAGTATTAGATTCCGATGCACCATTGCAGGTTTCCTGTATCTCTTGGACCTTCAAATCAACCATGAAACACCAAAATTGCATCGATATTGAATACAAAAGGCAAAATGTTGACTTATTTACAAGAGGAGTAACTCTTCTAATACTTCGTGCTTTGAGCCTTTCCTGGAACAGCAGTATTGGATTGAGATGCGCCATTGCAGGTTTACTGTCTCTCCTGGACCTTCAAAACAACGATGAAACACAGAAATTGTATCGATATTGAATACACAATGCATAATGTCGACTTAATTACAAGAGGAGTAACTCTTCTAACAGTTCGTGATTTGAGCCTTTCCTGGGACAGCAGTTTTAGATTCCGATGCACCATTGCAGCTTTACTGTATCCCTTTGACCTTCAAATCAACGATGAAAGACAGAAATCCCATCGATATTGAATACAAAATGCAAAATGTCGACTTATTTATAAGAGGAGTAACTCTTCTACTAGTTCGTGCTTTGAGCCTTTCCTGGGACAGCAGTATTAGATTCCGATGCACCATTGCAGGTTTACTGTATCCCTTGGATCTTCAATTCAACGATGATACACAGAAATTGCAACGATATTGAATACAAAAGGCAAAATGTCGACTTATTTACAAGAGGAGTAACTCTTCTAATATTTCGTGCTTTTAGCCTTTCCTGGGAGAGCAGTATTAGATTCCGATGAACCATTGAAGGTTTACTGTATCCCTTGGACCTTCAAATCAACGATGCAACACAGAAATTGCATCGATATTGAATACAAAAGGCAAAATGTCGACTTATTTACAAGAGGAGAAACTCTTCTAATAGTTCGTGCTTTGAGCCTTTCCTGGGACAGCAGTATAAGATTCCGATGCACCATTGCAGGTTTACTGTAACCCTTGGACCTTCAAATCAACGATGAAACACAGAAATTGCATCGATATTTAGCAGAAAAGGCAAAATGTCGACTTATCTACAAGAGGAGTAACTCTTCTAATAGTTCGTGATTTTAGCCTTTCCTGGGACAGCAGTATTAGATTCCGATGAACCATTGCAGGTTTACTGTATCCCTTGGACCTTCAAATCAATGATGAAACACAGAAATTGCATCAATATTGAATACAAAATGCAAAATGTCTACCTATTTACAAAAGTAGTAACTCTTCGAACAGTTCGTGCTTTGAGCCTTTCCTGGGACAGCAGTATTAGATTTCGATGCACCATTGCAGGGCTACTGTATCCTTTGGAACTACAAACCATCGATGAAACACAGAAATTGCATCGATATTGAATACAAAAAGCAAAATGTCGACTTATTTATAAGAGGAGTAACTCTTCTACTAGTTCGTGCTTTGAGCTTTTCCTGGGACAGCAGTATTAGATGCCGATGCACCATTGCAGGTTTACTGTATCACTAGGAACTTCAAAGCAGCGATGAAACACAGAAATTGCATCGATATTGAATACAAAAGCCAAAATATCGACTTATTTAGAAGAGGAGTAACTCTTCTAATAGTTCGTGCTTTTAGCCTTTCCTGGGACAGCAGTATTAGATTCCGATGCACCAATGCAGGTTTACTGTATCCCTTGGACCTTCAAATCAACGATGAAACACAGAAATTGCGTCGATATTGAATACAAAAGGCAAAAGGTCGACTTATTTATAAGAGGAATAACTCTTCTAATAGTTCGTGTTTTGAGCCTACCCTGTGACAGCAGTATTAGATTCCGATGCACCATTTCAGGATTACTGTGTCCCTTGGACCTTCAAATCAACGATGAAACACAGAAATTGCATCGATATTGAATACAAAAGGCAAAATGTCCACTTATTTTCAAGAGGAGTAATTCTTCTAATAGTTCGTGCTTTGAGCCTTTCCTGGAACAGCAGTATTGGATTCCGATGCAGCATTGCAGGTTTACTGTATCTCTTGGACCTTCAAATCAACGATGCAACACAGAAATTGCATCGATATTGAATACAAAAGGCAAAATGTCGACTTAATTACAAGAGGAGTAACTCTTCTAATAGTTCGTGTTTGAGCCTTTCCTGGGACAGCAGTATTAGATTCCGATGCACCATTGCAGGTTTACTGTATCCCTTGGAACTTTAAATCAACGTTGAAACACAGAAATTTTATCGATATTGAGTACAAAAGGCAAAATGTCGACTTATTTACAAGAGGAGTATCGCTTCTAATAGTTCGTGCTTTTAGCTTTTCCTGGGACAGCAGTATTAGATTCCGATGCACCATTGCAGGTTTCCTGTATCGCTTTTACCTTCTAATCAACGATGAATCACAGAAATTGCATCGACATTGAATCAAAATTCAAAATGTCGACTTATTTACAAGATGAGTAACTCTTCTAATACTTCGTGCTTTGAGCCTTTCCTGGGAGATCAGTATTAGAACCCGATGCACCATTGCAGGTTTACTGTATCCCTTGGACCTTCAAATCAACGATGAAACACAGAAATTGCATCTATATTGAGTAGAAAATGCAAAATGTCGACTTATTTACAAGAGGAGTAACTCTTCTAATAGTTCCTGCTTTTAGCCTTTCCTGGGACAGCAGTATTAGATTCCGATGCACCATTGCAGGTTTACTGTATCTGTTGGACCTTCAAATCAATGATGAGACACAAAAATTGCATCGATATTGAATACAAAATGCAAAATGTCAACTTAGTTACAAGAGGAGTAACTCTTCTAACAGTTCGTGCTTTTAGCCTTTCCTGGGACAGCAGTATTAGATTCCGATGAACCATTGCAGGTTTACTGTATCTCTTGGACCTTCAAATCAACGATGCAACACAGAAATTGCATCAATATTGAATACAAAAGGCAAAATGTCGACTTATTTACAAGAGGAGTAACTCTTCTAATAGTTCGTGCTTTGAGCCTCTCCTGGGACAGCAGTATAAGATTCCGATGCACCATTGCAGGTTTACTGTAACCCTTGGACCTTCAAATCAACGATGAAACACAGAAATTGCATCGATATTTAGTAGAAAAGGCAAAATGTCGACTTATCTACAAGAGGAGTAACTCTTCTAAAAGTTCGTGCTTTTAGCCTTTCCTGGGACAGCAGTATTGGATTCCGATGCACAATTGAAGGTTTACTGTATCTCTTGGACCTTCAAATCAACCATGAAACACAGAAATTGCATCGATATTGAATACAATAGGCAAAATGTCGACATATTTACAAGAGGAATAAGTCCTCTAATATTTCGTTTTTTACCCTTTCCTGGGACAGCAGTACTAGTTTCCGATGCACCATTGCAGGTTTACTGTATCCCTTGGACCTTCAAATCAACGGTGAAACACAGAAATTGCATCGATATTGAATACAAAAGGCAAAATGTCGACCTATTTACAAGAGGAGTAACTCTTCGAATAGTTCGTGCTTTGAGCTTTTCCTGGGACAGCAGTATTAGTTTCCGATGCACCATTGCAGGATTACTGTATCCCGTGGACCTTCAACTCAATGATGAAACACAGAAATTGCATCGATATCGAATACAAAAGGCAAAATGTCGACTCATTTATAAGAGGAGTTTCTCTTCTAATAGTTCGTGCTTTTAGCCGTTCCTGGGACAGCAGTATTAAAATCCGATGCACCATTGCAGGTTTACTGTATCCTTTGGACCTTCAAATCAACGATGAAACACAGAAATTGCATCGATATTGAATACAAAATGCAAAATGTCGACTTATTTACAAGAGGAGTAACTCTTCTAATAGTTCGTGCTTTGAGCCTTTCCTGGGACAGCAGTATTAGATTCCGATCACCATTCCAGGTTTACTGTGTCCCTTGAACCTTCAAATCAACGATGAAACACAGAAGTTGCGTCGATATTGAATACAAAAGGCAAAATGACGACTTATTTACAAGAGGAGCAACTCTTCTAATAGTTCGCGCTTTGAGCCTTTCCTGGAACAGCAGTATTGGATTCCGGTGCACCATTGCAGGTTTACTGTATCTCTTGGACCTTCAAATCAACCATGAAACACAGAAATTGCATCGATAGTGAACACAAAAGGCAAAATGTGGACTTATTTACAAGAGGAATAACTCTTCTAATAGTTCGTGCTTTTAGCCTTTCCTGGGACAGCAGTATTAGATTCCGATGCACAATTGCAGGGTTACTGTATCTCTTGGACCTTCAAATCAACGATGAAACACAGAAATTGCATCGATATGGAATACAAAAGGAAAATTGTCGACTATTTACAAGAGGAGTAACTCTTCTAATAGTTCGTGTTTGAGCCTTTGCTGGGAGATCAGTATTAGAACCCGATGCACCATTGCAGGTTTACTGTATCCCTTGGACCTTCAAATCAACGATGAAAAACAGAAATTGCATCGATATTGAATACAAAAGGCAAAATTTCGACTTACTTATAAGAGGAGTAACTCTTCGAATAATTCGTACTTTGAGCCTTTTCTGGGACAGCAGTGTTAGATTTCGATGCACCATTGCAGGATTACTGTATCCCTTGGACCTACATCTCAACGATGAAACACAGAAATTGCATCGATATTGAATACAAAAGGCAAAATGTAGACTTATTTATAAGAGGAGTAACTCTTCTAATAGTTCGTTCTTTGAGCCTTTCCTGGGACAGCAGTATTAGATTCCGATTGACCATTGCAGGGTTACTGTATCCCTTGGACATTCAAATCAACGATGAAACACAGAAATAGCATCGATATTGAATACAAAATGCAAAATATCGACATATTTACAAGAGGAGTAACTCTTCTAATAGTTCGTGCTTTGAGCCTTACCTGGGACAGCAGTATTAGATTCCGATGCACCATTGAAGGTTTACTGTGTCCCTTGGACCTTCAAATCAACGATAAAACACAGAAAATGCTTCGATATTGAATACAAAAGGCAAAATGTCGACTTATTTACAAGAGGAGTAACTCTTCTAATAGTTCGTGCTTTTGGCCTTTCCTGGGACAGCAGTATTGGATTCCGATGCACAATTGAAGGTTTACTGTATCTCTTGGACCTTCAAATCAACCATGAAACACAGAAATTGCATCGGTATCGAATACAAAAGGCAAAATGTCGACATATTTTACAAGAGGAGTAACTCTTCTAATAGTTCGTGCTTTGAGCCTTTCCTGGGACAGCAGTATTAGATTCCGATGCACCATTGCAGGTTTACTGTATCCCTTGGACCTTCAAAGCATCGATGAAACACAGAAATTGCATCGATATTGAATACAATAGGCAAAATGTCGACATATTTACAAGAGGAATAAGTCCTCTAATAGTTCGTTTTTTACCCTTTCCTGGGACAGCAGTACTAGTTTCCGATGCACCATTGCAGGTTTACTGTATCCCTTGGACCTTCAAATCAACGATGAAACACAGAAATTGCATCGATATTGAATTCAAAAGGCAAAATGTCGACTCATTTATAAGAGGAGTTTCTCTTCTAATAGTTCGTGCTTTTAGCGGTTCCTGGGACAGCAGTATTAAAATCCGATGCACCATTGCAGGTTTACTGTATCCTTTGGACCTTCAAATCAACGATGAAACACAGAAATTGCATCGATATTGAATACAAAATGCAAAATGTCGACTTATTTACAAGAGGAGTAACTCTTCTAATAGTTCGTGCTTTTAGCCTTTCCTGCGACAGCAGAATTAGATTCCGATGCTCTATTGCATGTATACTGTATCCCTTGGACCTTCAAATCAACGATGAAACACAGAAATTGCATCGATATTGAATACAAAATGCAAAATGTCGACCTATTTAAAAGAGGAGTAACTCTTCGAATAGTTCGTGCTTTGAGCCTTTCCTGGGACAGCAGTATTAGATTCCGATGCACCATTGCAGGTTTACTGTATCCCTTGGACCTTCAAATCACCGATGAAACACAGAAATTGCGTCGATATTGAATACAAAAAGCAAAATGTTGACTTATTCATAAGAGGAATATTTCTTCTAATCGTTCGTGCTTTGAGCCTTTCCTGGGACAGCAGTATTAGATTCCGATCACCATTCCAGGTTTACTGTGTCCCTTGAACCTTCAAATCAACGATGAAACACAGAAGTTGCGTCGATATTGAATACAAAAGGCAAAATGACGACTTATTTACAAGAGGAGCAACTCTTCTAATAGTTCGCGCTTTGAGCCTTTCCTGGAACAGCAGTATTGGATTCCGGTGCACCATTGCAGGTTTACTGTATCTCTTGGACCTTCAAATCAACGATGAAACACAGAAATTGCATCGATAGTGAACACAAAAGGCAAAATGTGGACTTATTTACAAGAGGAATAACTCTTCTAATAGTTCGTGCTTTTAGCCTTTCCTGGGACAGCAGTATTAGATTCCGATGCACAATTGCAGGTTTACTGTATCTCTTGGACCTTCAAATCAACGATGAAATACAGAAATTGCATCGATATTGAATACAAAAGGAAAATTGTCGACTATTTACAAGTGGAGTAACTCTTCTAATAGTTCGTGTTTGAGCCTTTCCTGGGAGATCAGTATTAGAACCCGATGCACCATTGCAGGTTTACTGTATCCCTTGGACCTTCAAATCAACGATGAAAAACAGAAATTGCATCGATATTGAATACAAAAGGCAAAATTTCGACTTACTTATAAGAGGAGTAACTCTTCGAATAATTCGTACTTTGAGCCTTTACTGGGACAGCAGTGTTAGATTTCGATGCACCATTGCAGGATTACTGTATCCCTTGGACCTACATCTCAACGATGAAACACAGAAATTGCATCGATATTGAATACAAAAGGCAAAATGTCGACTTATTTACAAGAGGAGTAACTCTTCTAATAGTTCGTGCTTTTAGCCTTTCCTGGGACATCAGTAATGGATTCCGATGCACCATTGAAGGTTTACTGTATCTCTTGGACCTTCAAATCAACCATGAAACACAGAAATTGCATCGATATTGAATACAAAATGCAAAATGTCGACTTATTTACAAGAGGAGTAACTCTTGTAATAGTTCGTGCTTTGAGCCTTTCCTGGGACAGCAGTATTAGATTCCGATGCACCATTGCAGGTTTACTGTATCCCTTGGACCTTCAAAGCATCGATGAAACACAGAAATTGCATCGATTTTGAATACAATAGGCAAAATGTCGACATATTTACAAGAGGAATAACTCTTCTAATAGTTCGTACTTTTAGCCTTTCCTGTTACAGCAGTCTTAGTTTCCGATGCACCATTGCAGGTTTACTGTATCCCTTGGACCTTCAAATCAACGATGAAACACAGAAATTGCGTCGATATGGAATACAAAAGGCAAATTGTTGACTTATTCATAAGAGGAAAAACTCTTCTAATCGTTCGTGCTTTGAGCCTTTCCTGGGACAGCAGTATTAGATTCCGATGCACCATTCCAGGTTTACTGTGTCCCTTGAACCTTCAAATCAACGATGAAACACAGAAGTTGCGTCGATATTGAAAACAAAAGGCAAAATGTCGACTTGTTTACAAGAGGAGCAACTCTTCTAATAGTTCGCGCTTTGAGCCTTTCCTGGAACAGCAGTATTGGATTCCGATGCACCATTGCAGGTTTACTGTATCTCTTGGACCTTCAAATCAACCATGAAACACAGAAATTGCATCGATAGTGAACACAAAAGGCAAAATGTGGACTTACTTACAAGAGGAGTAACTCTTCTAATAGTTCGTGCTTTTAGCCTTTCCTGGGACAGCAGTATTAGATTCCGATTCACCATTGCAGGTTTACTGTATCTCTTGGACCTTCAAATCAACGATGAAACACAGAAATTGCATCGATATTGAATACAAAAGGCAAATTTTCGACTATTTACAAGAGGAGTACATCTTCTAATTGTTCGTGCTTTTAGCCTTTCCTGGGACAGCATTATTAGATTCCGATGCACCATTGCAGGTATACTGTATCCCTTGGACCTTAAAATCAACGATGAAACATAGAAATTGCATCGATATTGAGTACAAAAGGCAAAATGTCGACTTATTTACAAGAGGAGTATTTCTTCTAATAGTTCGTGGTTTTAGCTTTTCCTGGGACGGCAGTATTAGATTCCGATGCACCATTGCAGGTTTACTGTATCTCTTGGACCTACAAATCAGCGATGAAACACAGAAATTGCATCGATATTGAATACAAAAGTCAAAATGTCGACTTATTTATATGTGGAGTAACTCTTCTAATACTTCGTGTTTTGAGCCTTTCCTGGGGGATCAGTATTAGAACCCGATGCACCATTGCAGGTTTACTGTATCCCTTGGACCTTCAAATCAACGATGAAACACAGAAATTGCGTCGATATTGAATACAAAATGCAAAATGTCGACTTATTTATAAGAGGAATAACTCTTCTAATAGTTCGTGCTTTGAGCTTTTCCTGGAACAGCAGCATTGAATTCCGATGCACCATTGCAGGTTTACTGTATCTCTTGGACCTTCAAATCAACGATGAATCACAGAAATTGCATCGATATTGAATACAAAATGCAAAATGTCGACTTATTTACAAGAGGAGTAACTCTTCTAACAGTTCGTGATTTGAGCCTTTCCTGGGAGAGCAGTATTAGATTATGATGCACCACTGCATGTTTACTGTATCCCTTGGACCTTCAAATCACCGATGAAACACAGAAATTGCGTCGATATTGAATACAAAAAGCAAAATTTTGACTTATTCATAAGAGGATTATTTCTTCTAATCGTTCGTGCTTTGAGCCTTTCCTGGGACAGCAGTATTAGATTCCGATCACCATTCCAGGTTTACTGTGTCCCTTGAACCTTCAAATCAACGATGAAACACAGAAGTTGCGTCGATATTGAATACAAAAGGCAAAATGACGACTTATTTACAAGAGGAGCAACTCTTCTAATAGTTCGCGTTTGAGCCTTTCCTGGAACAGCAGTATTGGATTCCGGTGCACCATTGCAGGTTTACTGTATCTCTTGGACCTTCAAATCAACCATGAAACACAGAAATTGCATCGATAGTGAACACAAAAGGCAAAATGTGGACTTATTTACAAGAGGAATAACTCTTCTAATAGTTCGTGCTTTTAGCCTTTCCTGGGACAGCAGTATTAGATTCCGATGCACAATTGCAGGTTTACTGTATCTCTTGGACCTTCAAATCAACGATGAAACACAGAAATTGCATCGATATTGAATACAAAAGGAAAATTGTCGACTATTTACAAGAGGAGTAACTCTTCTAATAGTTCGTGTTTGAGCCTTTCCTGGGAGATCAGTATTAGAACCCGATGCACCATTGCAGGTTTACTGTATCCCTTGGACCTTCAAATCAACGATGAAAAACAGAAATTGCATCGATATTGAATACAAAAGGCAAAATTTCGACTTACTTATAAGAGGAGTAACTCTTCGAATAATTCGTACTTTGAGCCTTTTCTGGGACAGCAGTGTTAGATTTCGATGCACCATTGCAGGATTACTGTATCCCTTGGACCTACATCTCAACGATGAAACACAGAAATTGCATCGATATTGAATACAAAAGGCAAAATGTAGACTTATTTATAAGAGGAGTAACTCTTCTAATAGTTCGTTCTTTGAGCCTTTCCTGGGACAGCAGTATTAGATTCCGATAGACCATTGCAGGGTTACTGTATCCCTTGGACATTCAAATCAACGATGAAACACAGAAATAGCATCGATATTGAATACAAAATGCAAAATATCGACATATTTACAAGAGGAGTAACTCTTCTAATAGTTCGTGCTTTGAGCCTTACCTGGGACAGCAGTATTAGATTCCGATGCACCATTGAAGGTTTACTGTGTCCCTTGGACCTTCAAATCAACGATGAAACACAGAAAATGCATCGATATTGAATACAAAAGGCAAAATGTCGACTTATTTACAAGAGGAGTAACTCTTCTAATAGTTCTTGCTTTTAGCCTTTCCTGGGACAGCAGTATTGGATTCCGATGCACAATTGAAGGTTTACTGTATCTCTTGGACCTTCAAATCAACCATGAAACACAGAAATTGCATCGGTATCGAATACAAAAGGCAAAATGTCGACATATTTTACAAGAGGAGTAACTCTTCTTATGGTTCGTGCTTTGAGCCTTTCCTGGGACAGCAGTATTAGATTCCGATGCACCATTGCAGGTTTACTGTATCCCTTGGACCTTCAAAGCATCGATGAAACACAGAAATTGCTTCGATATTGAATACAATAGGCAAAATGTCGACAAATTTACAAGAGGAATAAGTCCTCTAATAGTTCGTTTTTTACCCTTTCCTGGGACAGCAGTACTAGTTTCCGATGCACCATTGCAGGTTTACTGTATCCCTTGGACCTTCAAATCAACGATGAAACACAGATATTGCATCGATATTGAATACAAAAGGCAAAATGTCGTCCTATTTACAAGAGGAGTAACTCTTCGAATAGTTCGTGCTTTGAGCCTTTCCTGGGACAGCAGTATTAGTTTCCGATGCACCATTGCAGGATTACTGTATCCCGTGGACCTTCAACTCAATGATGAAACACAGAAATTGCATCGATATCGAATACAAAAGGCAAAATGTCGACTCATTTATAAGAGGAGTTTCTCTTCTAATAGTTCGTGCTTTTAGCGGTTCCTGGGACAGCAGTATTAAAATCCGATGCACCATTGCAGGTTTACTGTATCCTTTGGACCTTCAAATCAACGATGAATCACAGAAATTGCATCGATATTGAATACAAAATGCAAAATGTCGACTTATTTACAAGAGGAGTAACTCTTCTAATAGTTCGTGCTTTTAGCCTTTCCTGCGACAGCAGTATTAGATTCCGATGCTCTATTGCATGTATACTGTATCCCTTGGACCTTCAAATCAACGATGAAACACAGAAATTGCATCGATATTGAATACAAAATGCAAAATGTCGACCTATTTAAAAGAGGAGTAACTCTTCGAATAGTTCGTGCTTTGAGCCTTTCCTGGGACAGCAGTATTAGATTCCGATGCACCATTGCAGGTTTACTGTATCCCTTGGACCTTCAAATCACCGATGAAACACAGAAATTGCGTCGATATTGAATACAAAAAGAAAATGTTGACTTATTCATAAGAGGAATATTTCTTCTAATCGTTCGTGCTTTGAGCCTTTCCTGGGACAGCAGTATTAGATTCCGATCACCATTCCAGGTTTACTGTGTCCCTTGAACGTTCAAATCAACGATGAAACACAGAAGTTGCGTCGATATTGAATACAAAAAGCAAAATGACGACTTATTTACAAGAGGAGCAACTCTTCTAATAGTTCGCGCTTTGAGCCTTTCGTGGAACAGCAGTATTGGATTCCGGTGCACCATTGCAGGTTTACTGTATCTCTTGGACCTTCAAATCAACCATGAAACACAGAAATTGCATCGATAGTGAACACAAAAGGCAAAATGTGGACTTATTTACAAGAGGAATAACTCTTCTAATAGTTCGTGCTTTTAGCCTTTCCTGGGACAGCAGTATTAGATTCCGATGCACAATTACAGGTTTACTGTATCTCTTGGACCTTCAAATCAACGATGAAATTCAGAAATTGCATCGATATTGAATACAAAAGGAAAATTGTCGACTATTTACAAGTGGAGTAACTCTTCTAATAGTTCGTGTTTGAGCCTTTCCTGGGAGATCAGTATTAGAACCCGATGCACCATTGCAGGTTTACTGTATCCCTTGGACCTTCAAATCAACGATGAAAAACAGAAATTGCATCGATATTGAATACAAAAGGCAAAATTTCGACTTACTTATAAGAGGAGTAACTCTTCGAATAATTCGTACTTTGAGCCTTTTCTGGGACAGCAGTGTTAGATTTCGATGCACCATTGCAGGATTACTGTATCCCTTGGACCTACATCTCAACGATGAAACACAGATATTGCATCGATATTGAATACAAAAGGCAAAATGTCGACTTATTTACAAGAGGAGTAACTCTTCTAATAGTTCGTGCTTTTAGCCTTTCCTGGGACAGCAGTAATGGATTCCGATGCACCATTGAAGGTTTACTGTATCTCTTGGACCTTCAAATCAACCATGAAACACAGAAATTGCATCGATATTGAATACAAAATGCAAAATGTCGACTTATTTACAAGAGGAGTAACTCTTGTAATAGTTCGTGCTTTGAGCCTTTCCTGGGACAGCAGTATTAGATTCCGATGCACCATTGCAGGTTTACTGTATCCCTTGGACCTTCAAAGCATCGATGAAACACAGAAATTGCATCGATATTGAATACAATAGGCAAAATGTCGACATATTTACAAGAGGAATAACTCTTCTAATAGTTCGTACTTTTAGCCTTTCCTGTTACAGCAGTCTTAGTTTCCGATGCACCATTGCAGGTTTACTGTATCCCTTGGACCTTCAAATCAACGATGAAACACAGAAATTGCGTCGATATTGAATACAAAAGGCAAAATGTTGACTTATTCATAAGAGGAAAAACTCTTCTAATCGTTCGTGCTTTGAGCCTTTCCTGGGACAGCAGTATTAGATTCCGATGCACCATTCCAGGTTTACTGTGTCCCTTGAACCTTCAAATCAACGATGAAACACAGAAGTTGCGTCGATATTGAAAACAAAAGGCAAAATGTCGACTTGTTTACAAGAGGAGCAACTCTTCTAATAGTTCGCGCTTTGAGCCTTTCCTGGAACAGCAGTATTGGATTCCGATGCACCATTGCAGGTTTACTGTATCTCTTGGACCTTCAAATCAACCATGAAACACAGAAATTGCATCGATAGTGAACACAAAAGGCAAAATGTGGACTTATTTACAAGAGGAGTAACTCTTCTAATAGTTCGTGCTTTTAGCCATTCCTGGGACAGCAGTATTAGATTCCGATTCACCATTGCAGGTTTACTGTATCTCTTGGACCTTCAAATCAACGATGAAACACAGAAATTGCATCGATATTGAATACAAAAGGCAAATTTTCGACTATTTACAAGAGGAGTAACGCTTCTAATAGTTCGTGCTTTTAGCCTTTCCTGGGCAGCATTATTAGATTCCGATGCACCATTGCAGGTATACTGTATCCCTTGGACCTTAAAATCATTGATGAAACACAGAAATTGCATCGATATTGAGTACAAAAGGCAAAATGTCGACTTATTTACAAGAGGAGTATTTCTTCTAATAGTTCGTGGTTTTAGCTTTTCCTGGGACGGCAGTATTAGATTCCGATGCACCATTGCAGGTTTACTGTATCTCTTGGACCTACAAATCAGCGATGAAACACAGAAATTGCATCGATATTGAATACAAAAGTCAAAATGTCGACTTATTTATATGTGGAGTAACTCTTCTAATACTTCGTGTTTTGAGCCTTTCCTGGGGGATCAGTATTAGAACCCGATGCACCATTGCAGGTTTACTGTATCCCTTGGACCTTCAAATCAACGATGAAACACAGAAATTGCGTCGATATTGAATACAAAATGCAAAATGTCGACTTATTTATAAGAGGAATAACTCTTCTAATAGTTCGTGCTTTGAGCTTTTCCTGGCACAGCAGTATTGAATTCCGATGCACCATTGCAGGTTTACTGTATCTCTTGGACCTTCAAATCAACGATGAATCACAGAAATTGCATCGATATTGAATACAAAATGCAAAATGTCGACTTATTTACAAGAGGAGTAACTCTTCTAACAGTTCGTGATTTGAGCCTTTCCTGGGACAGCAGTATTAGATTCCGATACACCATTGCAGGTTTCAGTATCCCTTGGACCTTCAAATCAAGGATGAAACACAGAAATTGCATCGATATTGAATACAGAAGGCAAAATGTCGACATATTTACAAGAGGAGTAACTCTTCTAATAGTTCGCGCTTTTATCCTTTCCTGGGAGAGCAGTATTAGATTATGATGCACCACTGCAGGTTTACTGTATCCCTTGGACCTTCAAAGCAACGATGAAACACAGAAATTGCATCTATATTGAATACAAAAGGCAAAATGTCGACTTATTTACAAGCGGAGTAACTCTTCTATTAGTTCGTGCTTTGAGCCTTTCCTGGGACAGCAGTATTAGATTTCGATGCACCATTGCAGGTTTACTGTATCTCTTGGACATTCAAATCAACGATGAAACACAGAAATTGCATCGATATTGAATACAAAAGGCAAAATGTCGACTTATTTACAAGAGGAGTAAGTCTTCTAATATTTCGTGCTTTTGGCCTTTCCTGGGAGAGCAGTTTTAGATTCCGATGAACCATTGCAGGTTTACTGTATCTCTTGGACCTTCAAATCAACGATGCAACACAGAAATTGCATCGATATTGAATACAAAAGGCAAAATGTCGACTTATTTACAAGAGGAGTAACTCTTCTAATAGTTCGTGATTTGAGCCTTTCCTGGGACAGCAGTATTAGATTCCGATGCACCATTGCAGGTTTACTGTAACCCTTGGACCTTCAAATCAACGATGAAACACATAAATTGCATCTATATTGAATACAAAAGGCAAAATGTCGACTTATTTACAAGCGGAGTAACTCTTCTATTAGTTCGTGCTTTGAGCCTTTTCTGGGACACCAGTATTAGATTTCGATGCACCATTGCAGGTTTACTGTATCTCTTGGACCTTCAAATCAACGATGAAACACAGAAATTGCATCGATATTGAATACAAAAGGCAAAATGTAGACTTATTTATAAGAGGAGTAACTTTTCTAATAGTTCGTGCTTTGAGCCATTCCTGGGACAGCAGTATTAGATTCCGATAGACCATTGCAGGGTTACTGTATCCCTTGGACATTCAAATCAACGATGAAACACAGAAATTGCATCGTTATTGAATACAAAATGCAAAATATCGACATATTTACAAGAGGAGTAACTCTTCTAATAGTTCGTGCTTTGAGCCTTTCCTGGGACAGCAGTATTAGATTCCGATGCACCATTGAAGGTTTACTGTATCCCTTGGACCTTCAAATCAACGATGAAATACAGAAATTGCGTCGATATTGAATACAAAAGGGAAAATGTCGACTTTTTTATAAGAGGAATAACTCTTCTAATAGTTCGTGCTTTGAGCCTTTCCTGGGACAGCAGTATTAGATTCCGATGCACCATTTCAGGTTTACTGTGTCCCTTGGACGTTCAAATCAACGATGAAACACAGAAAATGCATCGATATTGAATACAAAAGGCAAAATGTCGACTTATTTACAAGAGGAGTAACTCTTCTAATAGTTCGTGCTTTTAGCCTTTCCTGGGACAGCAGTAATGGATTCCGATGCACCATTGAAGGTTTACTGTATCTCTTGGACCTTCAAATCAACCATGAAACACAGAAATTGCATCGATATTGAATACAAAAGGCAAAATGTCGACTTATTTACAAGAGGAGTAACTCTACTAATAGTTCGTGCTTTGAGCCTTTTTTGGGACAGCAGTATTACATTCCGATGCACCATTGCAAGTTTACTGTATCCCTTGGACCTTCAAAGCATCGATGAAACACAGAAATTGCATCGATATTGAATACAATAGGCAAAATGTCGACATATTTACAAGAGGAATAACTCTTCTAATAGTTCGTACTTTTAGCCTTTCCTGGGACAGCAGTCTTAGTTTCCGATGCACCATTGCAGGTTTACTGTATCCCTTGGACCTTCAAATCAACGATGAAACACAGAAATTGCGTCGATATTGAATTCAAAAGGCAAAATGTTGACTTATTCATAAGAGGAAAAACTCTTCTAATCGTTCGTGCTTTGAGCCTTTCCTGGGACAGCAGTATTAGATTCCGATGCACCATTCCAGGTTTACTGTGTCCCTTGAACCTTCAAATCAACGATGAAACACAGAAGTTGCGTCGATATTGAAAACAAAAGGCAAAATGTCGACTTGTTTACAAGAGGAGCAACTCTTCTAATAGTTCGCGCTTTGAGCCTTTCCTGGAACAGCAGTATTGGATTCCGATGCACCATTGCAGGTTTACTGTATCTCTTGGACCTTCAAATGAACCATGAAACACAGAAATTGCATCGATAGTGAACACAAAAGGCAAAATGTGGACTTATTTACAACAGGAGTAACTCTTCTAATAGTTCGTGCTTTTAGCCTTTCCTGGGACAGCAGTATTAGATTCCGATGCACCATTGCAGGTTTACTGTATCTCTTGGACCTTCAAATCAACGATGAAACACAGAAATTGCATCGATATTGAATACAAAAGGCAAATTTTCGACTATTTACAAGAGGAATAACTCTTCTAATAGTTCGTGCTTTTAGCCTTTCCTGGGACAGCATTATTAGATTCCGATGCACCATTGCAGGTATACTGTATCCCTTGGACATTAAAATCAACGATGAAACACAGAAATTGCATCGATATTGAGTACAAAAGGCAAAATGTCGACTTATTTACAAGAGGAGTATTTCTTCTAATAGTTCGTGGTTTTAGCTTTTCCTGGGACGGCAGTATTAGATTCCGATGCACCATTGCAGGTTTACTGTATCTCTTGGACCTACAAATCAGCGATGAAACACAGAAATTGCATCGATATTGAATACAAAAGGAAAATTGTCGACTATTTACAAGAGGAGTAACTCTTCTAATAGTTCGTGTTTGAGCCTTTCCTGGGAGATCAGTATTAGAACCCGATGCACCATTGCAGGTTTACTGTATCCCTTGGACCTTCAAATCAACGATGAAAAACAGAAATTGCATCGATATTGAATACGAAAGGCAAAATTTCGACTTACTTATAAGAGGAGTAACTCTTCGAAAAATTCGTACTTTGAGCCTTTTCTGGGACAGCAGTGTTAGATTTCGATGCACCATTGCAGGATTACTGTATCCCTTGGACCTACATCTCAACGATGAAACACAGAAATTGCATCGATATTGAATACAAAAGGCAAAATGTAGACTTATTTATAAGAGGAGTAACTTTTCTAATAGTTCGTGCTTTGAGCCTTTCCTGGGACAGCAGTATTAGATTCCGATCGACCATTGCAGGGTTACTGTATCCCTTGGACATTCAAATCGACGATGAAACACAGAAATTGCATCGTTATTGAATACAAAATGCAAAATATCGACATATTTACAAGAGGAGTAACTCTTCTAATAGTTCGTGCTTTGAGCCTTTCCTGGGACAGCAGTATTAGATTCCGATGCACCATTGAAGGTATACTGTATCCCTTGGACCTTCAAATCAACGATGAAATACAGAAATTGCGTCGATATTGAATACAAAAGGCAAAATGTCGACTTTTTTATAAGAGGAATAACTCTTCTAATAGTTCGTGCTTTGAGCCTTTCCTGGGACAGCAGTATTAGATTCCGATGCACCATTTCAGGTTTACTGTGTCCCTTGGACGTTCAAATCAACGATGAAACACAGAAAATGCATCGATATTGAATACAAAAGGCAAAATGTCGACTTATTTACAAGAGGAGTAACTCTTCTAATAGTTCGTGCTTTTAGCCTTTCCTGGGACAGCAGTAATGGATTCCGATGCACCATTGAAGGTTTACTGTATCTCTTGGACCTTCAAATCAACCATGAAACACAGAAATTGCATCGATATTGAATACAAAAGGCAAAATGTCGACTTATTTACAAGAGGAGTAACTCTTCTAATAGTTCGTGCTTTGAGCCTTTCCTGTTACAGCAGTATTAGATTCCGATGCACCATTGCAGGTTTACTGTATCCCTTGGACCTTCAAAGCATCGATGAAACACAGAAATTGCATCGATATTGAATACAATAGGCAAAATGTCGACATATTTACAAGAGGAATAACTCTTCTAATAGTTCGTACATTTAGCCTTTCCTGGGACAGCAGTCTTAGTTTCCGATGCACCATTGCAGGTTTACTGTATCCCTTGGACCTTCAAATCAACGATGAAACACAGAAATTGCGTCGATATTGAATACAAAAGGCAAAATGTTGACTTATTCATAAGAGGAAGAACTCTTCTAATCGTTCGTGCTTTGAGCCTTTCCTGGGACAGCAGTATTAGATTCCGATGCACCATTCCAGGTTTACTGTGTCCCTTGAACCTTCAAATCAACGATGAAACACAGAAGTTGCGTCGATATTGAAAACAAAAGGCAAAATGTCGACTTGTTTACAAGAGGAGCAACTCTTTCAATAGTTCGCGATTTGAGCCTTTCCTGGAACAGCAGTATTGGATTCCGATGCACCATTGCAGGTTTACTGTATCTCTTGGACCTTCAAATCAACCATGAAACACAGAAATTGCATCGATAGTGAACACAAAAGGCAAAATGTGGACTTATTTACAAGAGGAGTAACTCTTCTAATAGTTCGTGCTTTTAGCCTTTCCTGGGACAGCAGTATTAGATTCCGATGCACCATTGCAGGTTTACTGTATCTCTTGGACCTTCATATCAACGATGAAACACAGAAATTGCATCGATATTGAATACAAAAGGCAAAATTTCGACTTATTTATAAGAGGAGTAACTCTTCTACTAGTTCGTGCTTTGAGCCTTTCCTGGGACAGCAGTATTAGATTCCGATGCACCATTGCAGGTTTACTGTATCACTTGGAACTTCAAAGCAGCGATGAAACACAGAAATTGCATCGATATTGAATACAAAAAGCAAAATATCGACTTATTTAGAAGAGGAGTAACTCTTCTAATAGTTCGTGCTTTGAGCCTTTCCTGGGACAGCAGTATGAGATTCCGATGCACCATTGCAGGTTTACTGTATCACTTGGAACTTCAAAGCAGCGATGAAACACAGAAATTGCATCGATATTGAATACAAAAAGCAAAATATCGACTTATTTAGAAGAGGAGTAACTCTTCTAATAGTTCGTGATTTTAGCCTTTCCTGGGACAGCAGTATTAGATTCCGATGAACCATTGCAGGTTTACTGTATCCCTTGGACCTTCAAATCAACGATGAAACACAGAAATTGCGTCGATATTGAATACAAAATGCAAAATGTCGACTTATTTATAAGAGGAATAACTCTTCTAATAGTTCGTGCTTTGAGCTTTTCCTGGAACAGCAGTATTGAATTCCGATGCACCATTGCAGGTTTACTGTATCTCTTGGACCTTCAAATCAACGATGAATCACAGAAATTGCATCGATATTGAATACAAAATGCAAAATGTCGACTTATTTACAAGAGGAGTAACTCTTCTAATAGTTCGTGATTTGAGCCTTTCCTGGGACAGAAGTATTAGATTCCGATGCACCATTGCAGGTTTACTGTAACCCTTGGACCTACAAATCAACGATGAAACACAGAAATTGCATCGATATTTAGTGGAAAAGGCAAAATGTCGACTTATTTACAAGAGGAGAAACTCTTCTAATAGTTCGTGCTTTTAGCCTTTCCTGGGACAGCAGTATTAGATTCCGATGCACCATTGCAGGTTTACTGTATCCCTTGGACCTTCAAATCAACGATGAAACACAGAAATTGCATCAATATTGAATACAAAAGGCAAAATGTCGACCTATTTACAAGAGGAGTAACTCTTCGAACAGTTCGTGTTTTGAGCCTTTCCTGGGACAGCAGTATTAGATTCCGATGCACCATTGCAGGGCCACTGTATCCTTTGGACCTTCAAATCATCGATGAAACACAGAAATTGCATCGATATTGAATACAAAAGGCAAAATGTCGACTTATTTATAAGAGGAGTAACTCTTCTACTAGTTCGTGCTTTGAGCCTTTCCTGGGACAGCAGTATTAGATTCCGATGCACCATTGCAGGTTTACTGTATCACTTGGAACTTCAAAGCAGCGATGAAACACAGAAATTGCATCGATATTGAATACAAAAGGCAAAATGTCGACTTATTTACAAGAGGAGTAACTCTTCTAATAGTTCGTGCTTTGAGCCTTTCCTGGAACAGCAGTATTGGATTCCGATGCACCATTGCAGGTTTACTGTATCTCTTGGACCTTCAAATCAACGATGAAACACAGAAATTGCATCGATATTGAGTACAAAAGGCAAAATGTCGACTTATTTACAAGAGGAGTAACTCTTCTAATAGTTCGTGCTTTGAGCCTTTCCTGGGACAGCAGTATTAGATTCCGATGCACCATTGCAGGTTTACTGTATCTCTTGGACCTTCAAATCAACCATGAAACACCGAAATTGCATCGATATTGAATACAAAAGGCAAAATGTCGACTTATTTACAAGAGGAGTAACTCTTCTAATTCTTCGTGCTTTGAGCCTTTCCTGGAACAGCAGTATTGGATTCCGATGCACCATTGCAGGTTTACTGTATCTCCTGGACCTTCAAAACAACGATGAAACACAGAAATTGCATCGATATTGAATACAAAATGCAAAATGTCGACTTATTTACAAGAGGAGTAACTCTTCTAACAGTTCGTGATTTGAGCCTTTCCTGGGACAGCAGTATTAGATTCCGATGCACCATTGCAGGTTTACTGTATCCCTTGGACCTTCAAATCAACGATGAAACACTGAAATTCCATCGATATTGAATACAAAAGGCAAAATGTCGACTTATTTGCAAGAGGAGTAACTCTTCTTATAGTTCGTGCTTTTAGCCTTTCCTGGGAGAGCAGTATTAGATTCCGATGAACCATTGCAGGTTTACTGTATCTCTTGGACCTTCAAATCAACGATGCAACACAGAAATAGCATCGATATTGAATACAAAAGGCAAAATGTCGACTTATTTACAAGTGGAGTAACTCTTCTAATAGTTCGTGTTTGGGCCTTTCCTGGGACAGCAGTATTCCGATGCACCATTGCAGGTTAACTGTATCCCTTGGACCTTCAAATCAACGATGAAACACAGAAATTGCATCGATATTGAATACAGAAGGCAAAATTTCGACTTATTTACAAGAGGAGTAACTCTTCTAATAGTTCGCGATTTTATCCTATCCTGGGAGAGCAGTATTAGATTATGATGCACCACTTCAGGTTTACTGTATCCCTTGGACCTTCAAAGCAACGATGAAACACAGAAATTGCATCGATATTGAATACAAAAGGCAAAATGTCGACATATTTACAAGAGGAGTAACTCTTCTAATAATTCGTGTTTTAGCCTTTCCTGGGACAGCAGGATTAGTTTCCGATGCACCATTGCAGGTTTACTGTATCCCTTGGACCTTCAAATCAACGATGAAACACAGAAATTGCGTCGATATTGAATACAAAATGCAAAATGTCGACTTAATTATAAGAGGAATAACTCTTCTAATAGTTCGTGTTTTGAGCCTTTCCTGGGACAGCAGTATTAGATTCCGATGGACCATTGCAGGATTACTGTATCTCTTGGACCTTCAAATCAACGATGAAACACAGAAATTGCATCGATATTGAATGCAAAAGGCAAAATGTCGACTTATTTACAAGAAGAGTAACTCTTCTAATAGTTCGTGCTTTGAGCCTTTCCTGGAACAGCACTATTGGATTCCGATGCACCATTGCAGGTTTACTGTATCTCTTGGACCTTCAAATCAACGATGAAACACAGAAATTCCATCGATATTGAATACAAAAGGCAGAATGTCGACTTATTTACAAGAGAAGTAACTCTTCTAATAGTTCGTGCTTTGAGCCTTTCCTGGAACAGCATTATTGGATTCCGATGCACCATTGCAGGTTTACTGTATCTCTTGGACCTTCAAATCAACGATGAAACACAGAAATTGCATCGATATTGAATACAAAATGCAAAATGTCGACTTAGTTACAAGTGGAGTAACTCTTCTAACAGTTTGTGTTTTAGCCTTTCCTGGGACAGCAGTATTAGATTCCGATTCACCATTGCAGGTTTACTGTATCCCTTGGACCTTCAATTCAACGATGAAACACAGAAATTGCATCGATATTGAAAACAAAAGGCAAAATGTCGACTTATTTACAAGAGGAGTAACTCTTCTAATATTTCGTGATTTTAGCCTTTCCTGGGAGAGCAGTATTAGATTCCGATGAACCATTGCAGGTTTACTGTATCTCTTGGACCTTCAAATCAACGATGCAACACAGAAATTGCATCGATATTGAATACAAAAGGCAAAATGTCGACTTATTTACAAGAGGAGTAACTCTTCTAATAGTTCGTGCTTTGAGCCTTTCCTGGGACAGCAGTATTAGATTCCGATGCACCATTGCAGGTTTACTGTAACCCTTGGACATTCAAATCAATGATGAAACACAGAAATTGCATCGATATTTAGTAGAAAAGGCAAAATGTCGACTTATTTACAAGGGGAGAAACTCTTCTAATAGTTCGTGCTTTTAGCATTTCCTGGGACAGCAGTATTAGATTCCGATGAACCATTGCAGGTTTACTGTATCCCTTGGACCTTCAAATCAACGATGAAACACAGAAATTGCATCAATATTGAATACAAAAGGCAAAATGTCGATCTATTTACAAGAGGAGTAACTCTTCGAACAGTTCGTGTTTTGAGCCTTTCCTGGGACAGCAGTATTAGATTCCGATGCACCATTGCAGGGCTACTGTATCCTTTGTACCTTCAAATCATCGATGAAACACAGAAATTGCATCGATATTGAATACAAAAGGCAAAATTTCGACTCATTTATAAGAGGAGTAACTCTTCTACTAGTTCGTGCTTTGAGCCTTTCCTGGGACAGCAGTATTAGATTCCGATGCAACATTGCAGGTTTACTGTATCACTTGGAACTTCAAAGCAGCGATGAAACACAGAAATTGCATCGATATTGAATACAAAAAGCAAAATATCGACTTATTTAGAAGAGGAGTAACTCTTCTAATAGTTCGTGCTTTGAGCCTTTCCTGGGACAGCAGTATGAGATTCCGATGCACCATTGCAGGTTTACTGTATCACTTGGAACTTCAAAGCAGCGATGAAACACAGAAATTGCATCGATATTGAATACAAAAAGCAAAATATCGACTTATTTAGAAGAGGAGTAACTCTTCTAATAGTTCGTGAATTTAGCCTTTCCTGGGACAGCAGTATTAGATTCCGATGCACCATTGCAGGTTTACTGTATCTGTTGGACCTTCAAATCAACGATGAGACACAGAAATTGCATCGTATTGAATACAAAACGCAAAATTTCGACCTATTTACAAGAGGAGTAACTCTTCGAACAGTTCGTGTTTTGAGCCTTTCCTGGGACAGCAGTATTAGATTCCGATGCACCATTGCAGGGCTACTGTATCCTTTGGACCTTCAAATCATCGATGAAACACAGATATTGCATCGATATTGAATACAAAAAGCAAAATATCGACTTATTTACAAGAGGAGTAACTCTTCTAATAGTTCGTGCTGTGAGCCTTTCCTGGGACAGCAGTATTAGATTCCGATTCACCATTGCAGGTTTACTGTATCCCTTGGACCTTCAAATCAACGATGAAACACAGAAATAGCATCGATATTGAACACAAAAGGCAAAAAGTCGACTTATTTATAAGAGGAGTAACTCTTCTAATAGTTCGTGTTTTGAGCCTTTCATGGGACAGCAGTATTAGATTCCGATGCACCATTGCAGATTTACTGTATCCCTTGGAAATTCAAATCAACGATGAAACACAGAAATTGCATCGATATTGAATACAAAAGGCAAAATGTCGACTTATTTACAAGAGGAGTAACTCTTCTAATAGTTCGTGCTTTGAGCCTTCCTGGGACAGCAGTATTAGATTCCGATGCTCCATTGCAAGTTTACTGTATCTCTTGGACCTTCAAATCAACGATGAAACACAGAAACTGCATCGATATTGAATACAAAAGGCAAAAAGTAGACTTATTTACAAGAGGAGTTACTCTTCTAATAGTTGGTGCTTTTAGCCTTTCCTAAAACAGCAGTATTAGATTCCGATTCACCATTGCAGGTTTACTGTATCCCTTGGTCCTTCAAATCAACGATGAAACACAGAAATTGCATCGATATTGAATACAACAGGCATAATGTCGACTTATTTATAAGAGTAGTAACTCTTCTAATAGTTCGTGCTTTGAGCCTTTCCTGGGACAGCAGTATTAGATTCCGATGCACCATTGCAGGTTTACTGTACTCTTCGACCTTCAAATCAACGATGAAACACAGAAATTGCATCGATATTGAATACAAAAGGCAAAATGTCGACTTATTTACAAGAGGAGTAACTCTTCTAATAGTTGGTGCTTTGAGACTTTCCTGGGACAGCAGTATTAGATTCCGATGCTCCATTGCAGGTTTACTGTATCCCCTGGACCTTCAAATCGTCGATGAAACATAGAAATTGCATCGGTATTGAATACAAAAGGCAAAATGTCGACTTATTTATAAGAGGAGTAACTCTTCTAATAGTTCGTGCTTTGAGCCTTCCTGGGACAGTAGTATTAGATTCCGATGCTCCATTGCAAGTTTACTGTATCTCTTGGACCTTCAAATCAACGATGAAACACAGAAATTGCATTGATATTGAATACAAAAGCCAAAAGGTCCACTTATTTACAAGTGGAGTAACTTTTCTAATAGTTGGAGCTTTTAGCCTTTCCTGAAACAGCAGTATTAGATTCCGATGCACCATTGCAGGTTCACTGAATCCCTTGGACTTTCAAATCAACGATGAATTACAGAAATTGCATCGATATTGAAGACAAAAATCAAAATATCGACTTATTTACAAGAGGAGTAACTCTTCTATTAGTTCGTGCTTTGAGCCTTTCCTGGGACAGCAGTATTAGATTCCGATGCACCATTGCAAGTTTACTGTATCTTATGGACCTTCAAATCAACGATGAAACACAGAAACTGCATCGATATTGAATACAAAAGGCAAAAGGTAGACTTATTTACAAGAGGAGTTACTCTTCTAATAGTTGGTGCTTTTAGCCTTTCCTGGGACAGCAGTATTGGATACCGATGCACCATTGCAGGTTTACTGTATCCCTTGGACCTTCAAATCAACGATGAAATACAGAAATTGCATCGATATTGAATACAACAGGCATAATGTCGACTTATTTATAAGAGGAGTAACTCTTCTAATAGTTCGTGCTTTGAGCCTTTCCTGGGACAGCAGTATTAGATTCCGATGCACCATTGCAGGTTTACTGTACCCCTTGGACCTTCAAATCAACGATGAAACACAGAAATTGCATCGATATTGAATACAAAAGGCAAAATGTCGACTTATTTACAAGAGGAGTAACTCTTCTAATAGTTGGTGCTTTGAGACTTTCCTGGGACAGCAGTATTAGATTCCGATGCTCCATTGCAGGTTTACTGTATCCCCTGTACCTTCAAATCGTCGATGAAACATAGAAATTGCATCGATATTGAATACAAAAGGCAAAATGTCGACTTATTTATAAGAGGAGTAACTCTTCTAATAGTTCGTGCTTTAGCCTTTCCTGGGACAGCAGTATTAGATTCCGATGCACCATTGCAGGTTTACTGTATCCCTTGGACCTTCAAATCAACGATGAAACACAGATATTGCATCGATATTAAATACAAAAGGCAAAATGTCGCCTTATTTACAACAGGAGTATCTCTTCTAATAGATCGTGCTTATAGCCTTTCCTGGGACAGCAGTATTAGATTCCGATGCACCATTGCAGGTTTACTGTATCCCTTGGACCTTCAAATCAACGATGAAACACAGAAATTGCATTGATATTGAATACAAAAGGCAAAATGTCGACTTATTTACAATAGGAGTAACTCTTCTAATTGTTCGTGCTTTGAGCCTTTCCTGGGACAGCAGTATTAGATTCCGATGCACCATTGCAGGTTTACTGTATCTCTTGTACCTTCAAATCAACGATGAAACACAGAAATTGCATCGATATTGAATACAAAAGGCAAAATGTCGACTTATTTTTAAGAAGAGTAACTCTCCTAATAGTTTGTGTTTGAGCCTTTTCTGGGACAGCAGTATTAGGCTCCGAGGCAACATTGCAGGTTTACTGTATCCCTTGGACCTTCAAATCAACGATGAAACACAGAAATTCCTTCAATATTGAAAACAAAAGGCAAATTTTTGACTTATTTACAAAAGGAGAAACTCTTCTAATAGTTCGTGCTTTGAGCCTTTCCTGGGACAGCAGTATTAGATTCCGATGCACCATTGCAGGTTTACTGTATCCCTTGGACCTTCAAATCAACGATGAAACACAGAAATAGCATCGATATTGAATACAAAAGGCAAAAAGTAGACTTATTTACAAGAGGAGTTACTCTTCTAATAGTTGGTGCTTTTAGCCTTTCCTAAAACAGCAGTATTAGACTCCGATTCACCATTGCAGGTTTACTGTATCCCTTGGACCTTCAAATCAACGATGAAACACAGAAATAGCATCGATATTGAACACAAAAGGCAAAAAGTCGACTTATTTATAAGAGGAGTAACTCTTCTAATAGTTCGTGTTTTGAGCCTTTCATGGGACAGCAGTATTAGATTCCGATGCACCATTGCAGATTTACTGTATCCCTTGGAAATTCAAATCAACGATGAAACACAGAAATTGCATCGATATTGAATACAAAAGGCAAAATGTCGACTTATTTACAAGAGGAGTAACTCTTCTAATAGTTCGTGCTTTGAGCCTTCCTGGGACAGCAGTATTAGATTCCGATGCTCCATTGCAAGTTTACTGTATCTCTTGGACCTTCAAATCAACGATGAAACACAGAAACTGCATCGATATTGAATACAAAAGGCAAAAAGTAGACTTATTTACAAGAGGAGTTACTCTTCTAATAGTTGGTGCTTTTAGCCTTTCCTAAAACAGCAGTATTAGATTCCGATTCACCATTGCAGGTTTACTGTATCCCTTGGTCCTTCAAATCAACGATGAAACACAGAAATTGCATCGATATTGAATACAACAGGCATAATGTCGACTTACTTATAAGAGTAGTAACTCTTCTAATAGTTCGTGCTTTGAGCCTTTCCTGGGACAGCAGTATTAGATTCCGATGCACCATTGCAGGTTTACTGTACTCTTCGACCTTCAAATCAACGATGAAACACAGAAATTGCATCGATATTGAATACAAAAGGCAAAATGTCGACTTATTTACAAGAGGAGTAACTCTTCTAATAGTTGGTGCTTTGAGACTTTCCTGGGACAGCAGTATTAGATTCCGATGCTCCATTGCAGGTTTACTGTATCCCCTGGACCTTCAAATCGTCGATGAAACATAGAAATTGCATCGGTATTGAATACAAAAGGCAAAATGTCGACTTATTTATAAGAGGAGTAACTCTTCTAATAGTTCGTGCTTTGAGCCTTCCTGGGACAGTAGTATTAGATTCCGATGCTCCATTGCAAGTTTACTGTATCTCTTGGACCTTCAAATCAACGATGAAACACAGAAATTGCATTGATATTGAATACAAAAGCCAAAAGGTCCACTTATTTACAAGTGGAGTAACTTTTCTAATAGTTGGAGCTTTTAGCCTTTCCTGAAACAGCAGTATTAGATTCCGATGCACCATTGCAGGTTCACTGAATCCCTTGGACTTTCAAATCAACGATGAATTACAGAAATTGCATCGATATTGAAGACAAAAATCAAAATATCGACTTATTTACAAGAGGAGTAACTCTTCTATTAGTTCGTGCTTTGAGCCTTTCCTGGGACAGCAGTATTAGATTCCGATGCTCCATTGCAAGTTTACTGTATCTTATGGACCTTCAAATCAACGATGAAACACAGAAACTGCATCGATATTGAATACAAAAGGCAAAAGGTAGACTTATTTACAAGAGGAGTTACTCTTCTAATAGTTGGTGCTTTTAGCCTTTCCTGGGACAGCAGTATTGGATACCGATGCACCATTGCAGGTTTACTGTATCCCTTGGACCTTCAAATCAACGATGAAATACAGAAATTGCATCGATATTGAATACAACAGGCATAATGTCGACTTATTTATAAGAGGAGTAACTCTTCTAATAGTTCGTGCTTTGAGCCTTTCCTGGGACAGCAGTATTAGATTCCGATGCACCATTGCAGGTTTACTGTACCCCTTGGACCTTCAAATCAACGATGAAACACAGAAATTGCATCGATATTGAATACAAAAGGCAAAATGTCGACTTATTTACAAGAGGAGTAACTCTTCTAATAGTTGGTGCTTTGAGACTTTCCTGGGACAGCAGTATTAGATTCCGATGCTCCATTGCAGGTTTACTGTATCCCCTGTACCTTCAAATCGTCGATGAAACATAGAAATTGCATCGATATTGAATACAAAAGGCAAAATGTCGACTTATTTATAAGAGGAGTAACTCTTCTAATAGTTCGTGCTTTAGCCTTTCCTGGGACAGCAGTATTAGATTCCGATGCACCATTGCAGGTTTACTGTATCCCTTGGACCTTCAAATCAACGATGAAACACAGATATTGCATCGATATTAAATACAAAAGGCAAAATGTCGACTTATTTACAACAGGAGTATCTCTTCTAATAGATCGTGCTTATAGCCTTTCCTGGGACAGCAGTATTAGATTCCGATGCACCATTGCAGGTTTACTGTATCCCTTGGACCTTCAAATCAACGATGAAACACAGAAATTGCATTGATATTGAATACAAAAGGCAAAATGTCGACTTATTTACAATAGGAGTAACTCTTCTAATTGTTCGTGCTTTGAGCCTTTCCTGGGACAGCAGTATTAGATTCCGATGCACCATTGCAGGTTTACTGTATCTCTTGTACCTTCAAATCAACGATGAAACACAGAAATTGCATCGATATTGAATACAAAAGGCAAAATGTCGACTTATTTTTAAGAAGAGTAACTCTCCTAATAGTTTGTGTTTGAGCCTTTTCTGGGACAGCAGTATTAGGCTCCGAGGCAACATTGCAGGTTTACTGTATCCCTTGGACCTTCAAATCAACGATGAAACACAGAAATTCCTTCAATATTGAAAACAAAAGGCAAATTTTTGACTTATTTACAAATGGAGAAACTCTTCTAATAGTTCGTGCTTTGAGCCTTTCCTGGGACAGCAGTATTAGATTCCGATGCACCATTGCAGGTTTACTGTATCCCTTGGACCTTCAAATCAACGATGAAACACAGAAATAGCATCGATATTGAATACAAAAGGCAAAAAGTCGACTTATTTATAAGAGGAGTAACTCTTCTAATAGTTCGTGTTTTGAGACTTTCCTGGGACAGCAGTATTAGATTCCGATGCACCATTGCAGGTTTACTGTATCCCTTGGAAATTGAAATCAACGATGAAACACAGCTATTGCATCGATATTGAATACAAAAGGCAAAATGTCGACTTACTTACAAGAGGAGTAACTCTTCTAATAGTTCGTGCTTTGAGCCTTCCTGGGACAGCAGTATTAGATTCCGATGCTCCATTGCAAGTTTACTGTATCTTTTGGACCTTCAAATCAACGATGAAACACAGAAATTGCATTGATATTGAATACAAAAGCCAAAAGGTCGACTTATTTACAAGTGGAGTAACATTTCTAGTAGTTGGTGCTTTAGCCTTTCCTGAAACAGCAGTATTAGATTACGATGCACCATTGCAGGTTCACTGAATCCCTTGGACCTTCAAATCAACGATGAAACACAGAAATTGCATCGATATTGAATACAAAAGGCATAATATCGACTTATTTACAAGAGGAGTAACTCTTCTATTAGTTCGTGCTTTGAGCATTTCCTGGGACAGCAGTATTAGATTCCGATGCTCCATTGCAAGTTTACTGTATCTCTTGGACCTCCAAATCAACGATGAAACACAGAAACTGCATCGATATTGAATACAAAAGGCAAAAGGTAGACTTATTTACAAGAGGGGTTACTCTTCTAATAGTTGGTGCTTTTAGCCTTTCCTGGGACAGCAGTATTAGATTCCGATGCTCCATTGCAAGTTTACTGTATCTCTTGGACCTTCAAATCAACGATGAAACACAGAAACTGCATCGATATTGAATACAAAAGGCAAAAAGTAGACTTATTTACAAGAGGAGTTACTCTTCTAATAGTTGGTGCTTTTAGCCTTTCCTAAAACAGCAGTATTAGATTCCGATTCACCATTGCAGGTTTACTGTATCCCTTGGTCCTTCAAATCAACGATGAAACACAGAAATTGCATCGATATTGAATACAACAGGCATAATGTCGACTTATTTATAAGAGTAGTAACTCTTCTAATAGTTCGTGCTTTGAGCCTTTCCTGGGACAGCAGTATTAGATTCCGATGCACCATTGCAGGTTTACTGTACTCTTGGACCTTCAAATCAACGATGAAACACAGAAATTGCATCGATTATGAATACAAAAGGCAAAATGTCGACTTATTTACAAGAGGAGTAACTCTTCTAATAGTTGGTGCTTTGAGACTTTCCTGGGACAGCAGTATTAGATTCCGATGCTCCACTGCAGGTTTACTGTATCCCCTGGACCTTCAAATCGTCGATGAAACATAGAAATTGCATCGATATTGAATACAAAAGGCAAAAAGTCGACTTATTTATAACAGGATTAACTCTTCTAATAGTTCGTGTTTTGAGCCTTTCCTGGGACAGCAGTATTAGATCCCGATGCACCATTGCAGGTTTACTGTATCCCTTGGAAATTCAAATCAACGATGAAACACAGCTATTGCATCGATATTGAATACAAAAGGCAAAATGTCGGCTTATTTACAAGAGGAGTAACTCTTCTAATAGTTCGTGCTTTGAGCCTTCCTGGGACAGCAGTATTAGATTCCGATGCTCCATTGCAAGTTTACTGTATCTCTTGGACCTTCAAATCAACGATGAAACACAGAAATTGCATTGATATTGAATACAAAAGCCAAAAGGAAGACTTATTTACAAGTGGAGTAACTTTTCTAATAGTTGGTGCTTTAGCCTTTCCTGAAACAGCAGTATTAGATTACGATGCACCATTGCAGGTTCACTGAATCCCTTGGACCTTCAAATCAACGATGAAACACAGAAATTGCATCGATATTGAATACAAAAGGCAAAATATCGACTTATTTACAAGAGGAGTAACTCTTCTATTTGTTCGTGCTTTGAGCCTTTCCTGGGACAGCAGTATTAGATTCCGATGCTCCATTGCAAGTTTACTGTATCTCTTGGACCTCCAAATCAACGATGAAACACAGAAACTGCATCGATATTGAATACAAAAGGCAAAAGGTAGACTTATTTACAAGAGGAGTTACTCTTCTAAAAGTTGGTGCTTTTAGCCTTTCCTGGGACAGCAGTATTAGATTCCGATTCACCATTGCAGGTTTACTGTATCCCTTGGACCTTCAAATCAACGATGAAACACAGAAATTGCATCGATATTGAATACAACAGGCATAATGTCAACTTATTTATAAGAGGAGTAACTCTTCTAATAGTTCGTGTTTTGAGCCTTTCCTGGGACAGCAGTATTAGATGCCGATGCACCATTGCAGGTTTACTGTATACCTTTGACCTTCAAATCAACGATGAAACACAGAAATAGCATCGATATTGAATACAAATGGTAAAATGTCGACTTACTTACAAGAGGAATAACTCTTCTAATAGTTCGTGCTTTGAGCCTTCCCTGGGACAGCAGTATTAGATTCCGATGCACCATTGCAGGTTTACTGTATCCCTTGGACCTTCAAATCAACGATGAAACACAGAAATAGCTTCGATATTGAATACAAAAGGCAAAAAGTCGACTTATTTATAAGAGGAGTAACTCTTCTAATAGTTCGTGTTTTGAGCCTTTCCTGGGACAGCAGTATTAGATTCCGATGCACCATTGCAGGTTTACTGTATCCCTTGGAAATTCAAATCAACGATGAAACACAGTAATTGCATCGATATTGAATACAAAAGGCAAAATGTCGACTTATTTACAAGAGGAGTAAGTCTTCCAATAGTTCGTGCTTTGAGCCTTCCTGTGACAGCAGTATTAGATTCCGATGCTCCATTGCAAGTTTACTGTATCTCTTGGACCTTCAAATCAACGATGAAACACAGAAACTGCATCGATATTGAATACAAAAGGCAAAAAGTAGACTTATTTACAAGAGGAGTTACTCTTCTAATAGTTGGTGCTTTTAGCCTTTCCTGGGACAGCAGTATTAGATTCCGATTCACCATTGCAGGTTTACTGTATCCCTTGGACCTTCAAATCAACGATGAAACACAGAAATTGCATCGATATTGAATACAACAGGCATAATGTCGACTTATTTATAAGAGGAGTAACTCTTCTAATAGTTCGTGCTTTGAGCCTTTCCTGGGACAGCAGTATTAGATTCCGATGCACCATTGCAGGTTTACTGTACTCTTGGACCTTCAAATCAACGATGAAACACAGAAATTGCATCGATATTGTATACAAAAGGCAAAATGTCGACTTATTTACAAGAGGAGTAACTCTTCTAATAGTTGGTGCTTTGAGACTTTCCTGGGGCAGCAGTATTAGATTCCGATGCTCCATTGCAGGTTTACTGTATCCCCTGGACCTTCAAATCGTCGATGAAACATAGAAATTGCATCGATATTGAATACAAAAGACAAAATGTCGACTTATTTATAAGAGGAGTAACTCTTCTAATAGTTCGTGCTTTAGCCTTTCCTGGGACAGCAGTATTAGATTCCGATGCACCATTGCAGGTTTACTGTATCCCTTGGACCTTCAAATCAACGATGAAACACAGAAATAGCATCGATATTGAATACAAAAGGCAAAAAGTCGACTTATTTATAAGAGGAGTAACTCTTCTAATAGTTCGTGTTCTGAGCCTTTCCTGGGACAGCAGTATTAGATTCCGATTCACCATTGCAGGTTTACTGTATCCCTTGGAAATTCAAATCAACGATGAAACACAGAAATTGCATCGATATTGAATACAAAAGGCAAAATGTCGACTTATTTACAAGAGGAGTTACTCTTCTAATAGTTCGTGCTTTGAGCCTTCCTGGGACAGCAGTATTAGATTCCGATGCTCCATTGCAAGTTTACTGTATCTCTTGGACCTTCAAATCAACGATGAAACACAGAAATTGCATCGATATTAAATACAAAAGGCAAAATGTCGACTTATTTACAACAGGAGTATCTCTTCTAATAGATCGTGCTTTGAGCCTTTCCTGGGACAGCAGTATTAGATTCCGATGCACCACTGCAGGTTTACTGTATCTCTTGGCCCTTCAAATCAACGATGAAACACAGAAATTGCATCGATATTGAATACAAAAGGCAAAATGTCGACTTATTTATAAGAGGAGTAACTCTCCTAATAGTTTGTGTTTGAGCCTTTCCTGGGACAGCAGTATTAGGCTCCGAGGCAACATTGCAGGTTTACTGTATCCCTTGGAGTTTCAAATCAACGTCGAAACACAGAAATTGCATCGATATTGAATACAACAGGCATAATGTCGACTTATTTACAAGAGGAGAAACTCTTCTAATAGTTCGTGCTTTGAGCCTTTCCTGGGTCAGCAGTATTAGATTCCGATGCACCATTGCAGGTTTGCTGTATCTCTTGGACCTTCAAATCAACGATGAAACACAGAAATTCCTTCAATATTGAAAACAAAAGGCAAATTGTTGACTTATTTACAAAAGGAGAAACTCTTCTAATAGTTCGTGCTTTGAGCCTTTCCTGGGACAGCAGTATTAGATTCCGATGCTCCATTGCAAGTTTACTGTATCTCTTGGACCTCCAAATCAACGATGAAACACAGAAACTGCATCGATATTGAATACAAAAGGCAAAAGGTAGACTTATTTACAAGAGGAGTTACTCTTCTAATAGTTGGTGGTTTTAGCCTTTCCTGGGACAGCAGTATTAGATTCCGATTCACCATTGCAGGTTTACTGTATCCCTTGGACCTTCAAATCAACGATGAAACACAGAAATTGCATCGATATTGAATACAACAGGCATAATGTCAACTTATTTATAAGAGGAGTAACTCTTCTAATAGTTCGTGTTTTGAGCCTTTCCTGGGACAGCAGTATTAGATGCCGATGCACCATTGCAGGTTTACTGTATCCCTTTGACCTTCAAATCAACGATGAAACACAGAAATAGCATCGATATTGAATACAAATGGTAAAATGTCGACTTATTTACAAGAGGAATAACTCTTCTAATAGTTCGTGCTTTGAGCCTTCCCTGGGACAGCAGTATTAGATTCCGATGCACCATTGCAGGTTTACTGTATCCCTTGGACCGTCAAATCAACGATGAAACACAGAAATAGCATCGATATTGAATACAAAAGGCAAAAAGTCGACTTATTTATAAGAGGAGTAACTCTTCTAATAGTTCGTGTTTTGAGCCTTTCCTGGGACAGCAGTATTAGATTCCGATGCACCATTGCAGGTTTACTGTATCCCTTGGAAATTCAAATCAACGATGAAACACAGAAATTGCATCGATATTGAATACAAAAGGCAAAATGTCGACTTATTTACAAGAGGAGTAACTCTTCTAAGAGTTCGTGCTTTGAGCCTTCCTGGGACAGCAGTATTAGATTCCGATGCTCCATTGCAAGTTTACTGTATCTCTTGGACCTTCAAATCAACGATGAAACACAGAAATTGCATCGATATTAAATACAAAAGGCAAAATGTCGACTTATTTACAACAGGAGTATCTCTTCTAATAGATCGTGCTTTGAGCCTTTCCTGGGACAGCAGTATTAGATTCCGATGCACCACTGCAGGTTTACTGTATCTCTTGGCCCTTCAAATCAACGATGAAACACAGAAATTGCATCGATATTGAATACAACAGGCATAATGTCGACTTATTTATAAGAGGAGTAACTCTTCTAATAGTTCGTGCTTTGAGCCTTTCCTGAAACAGCAGTATTAGATTACGATGCACCATTGCAGGTTCACTGAATCCCTTGGACGTTCAAATCAACGATGAAAAACAGAAATTGCATCGATATTGAATACAAAAGGCAAAATATCGACTTATTTAAAAGACGAGTAACTCTTCTATTAGTTCGTGCTTTGAGCCTTTCCTGGGACAGCAGTATTAGATTCCGATGCTCCTTTGCAAGTTTACTGTATCTCTTGGACCTTCAAATCAACGATGAAACACAGAAACTGCATCGATATTAAATACAAAAGGCAAAAGGTAGACTAATTTACAAGAATAGTTACTCTTCTAATAGTTGGTGATTTTAACCTTTCCTGGGACAGCAGTATTAGATTCCGATTCACCATTGCAGGTTTACTGTATCCCTTGGACCTTCAAATCAACGACGAAACACAGAAATTGCATCGATATTGAATACAACAGGCATAATGTCGACTTATTTATAAGAGGAGTAACCCTTCTAATAGTTCGTGCTTTGAGCCTTTCCTGGGACAGCAGTATTAGATTCCGATGCACCATTGCAGGTTTACTGTACCCCTTGGACCTTCAAATCAACGATGTAACACAGAAATTGCATCGATATTGAGTACAAAAGGCAAAATGTCGACTTATTTACAAGAGGAAAAACTCTTCTAATAGTTGGTGCTTTGAGACTTTCCTGGGACAGCAGTATTAGATTCCGATGCTCCATTGCAGGTTTATTGTATCCCCTGGACCTTCAAATCGTCGATGAAACTTAGAAATTGCATCGATATTGAATACAAAAGGCAAAATGTCGACTTATTTATAAGAGGAGTAACTCTTCTAATAGTTCGTGCTTTAGCCTTTCCTGGGACAGCAGTATTAGATTCCGATGCACCATTGCAGGTTTACTGTATCCCTTGGACCTTCAAATCAACGATGAAACACAGAAATTGGATCGATATTAAATACAAAAGCAAAATGTCGACTTATTTACAACAGGAGTATCTCTTCTAATAGATCGTGCTTATAGCCTTTCCTGGGACAGCTGTATTAGATTCCGATGCACCATTGCAGGTTTACTGTATCCCTTGGACCTTCAAATCAACGATGAAACACAGAAATTGCATTGATATTGAATGCAAAAGGCAAAATGTCGACTTATTTACAATAGGAGTAACTCTTCTAATAGTTCGTGCTTTGAGCCTTTCCTGGGACAGCAGTATTAGATTCCGATGCACCATTGCAGGTTTACTGTATCTCTTGGACCTTCAAATCAACGATGAAACACAGAAATTGCATCGATATTGAATACAAAAGGCAAAATATCGACTTATTTATAAGAGGAGTAACTCTCCTAATAGTTTGTGTTTGAGCCTCTCATGGGACAGCAGTATTAGGCTCCGAGGCAACATTGCAGGTTTATTGTGTCCCTTGGATCTTCAAATCAACGCCGAAACACAGAAATTGCATCGATATTGATACAAGAGGCAAAATGTCGACTTATTTACAAGAGGAGAAACTCTTCTAACAGTTCGTGCTTTGAGCCTTTCCTGGGTCAGCAGTATTAGATTCCGATGCACCATTCCAGGTTTACTGTATCCCTTGGACCTTCAAATCAACGATGAAACACAGAAATTGCACCGATATTGAATACAAAAGGCAAAATGTCGACTTATTTACAAGAGGAGTAACTCTTCTAATAGTTCGTGCTTTGAGCCTTTCCTGGGACAGCAGTATTAGATTCCGATGCACCATTGCAGGTTTACTGTATCCCTTGGACCTTCAAATCAACGATGAAACACAGAAATTGCACCGATATTGAATACAAGAGGCAAAATGTCGACTTATTTACAAGAGGAGTAACTCTTCTAATAGTTCATGCTTTGAGCCTTCCTGGGACAGCAGTATTAGATTCCGATGCTCCATTGCAAGTTTATTGTATCTCTTGGACCTTCAAATCAACGATGAAACACAGAAAATGCATCGATATTGAATACAAAATGCAAAAGGTAGACTTATTTACAAGAGGAGTTACTCTTCTAATAGTTGGCGCTTATAGCCTTTCCTGGGACAGCAGTATTAGATTCCGATTCACCATTGCAGGTTTACTGTATCCCTTGGACCTTCAAATCACCGATGAAATACAGAAATTGCATCGATATTGAATACAAAATGCAAAATGTCGACTTATTTACAAGAGGAAAAACTCTTCTAATAGTTGTTGCTTTGAGACATTCCTGGGACAGCAGTATTAGATTCCGATGCTCCATTGCAGGTTTACTGTATCCCGTGGACCTTCAAATCGTCGATGAAACATAGAAATTGCATCGATATTGAATACAAAAGGCAAAATGTCGACTTATTTATAAGAGGAGTAACTCTTCTAATAGTTCGCGCTTTAGCCTTCCCTGGGACAGCAGTATTAGATTCCGATGCACCATTGCAGGTTTACTGTATCCCTTGGACCTTCAAATCATTGATGAAACACTGAAATTGCATCGATATTAAATACAAAAGCAAAATGTCGACCTATTTACAACAGGAGTATCTCTTCTAATAGATCGTCCTTATAGCCTTTCCTGGGACAGCAGTATTAGATTCCGATGCACCATTACAGGTTTACTGTATCCCTTGGACCTTCAAATCAACGATGAAACACAGAAATTGCATGGATATTGAATACAAAAGGCAAAATAACGACTTATTTACAATAGGAGTAACTCTTCTAATAGTTCGTGCTTTGAGCCTTTCCTGGCACAGCAGTATTAGATTCCGATGCACCATTGCAGGTTTACTGTATCTCTTGGACCTTCAAATCAACGATGAAACACAGCAATTGCATCGATATTGAATACAAAAGGCAAAATGTCGACTTATTTATAAGAGGAGTAACTCTCCTAATAGTTTGTGTTTTAGCCTTTCCTGGGACAGCAGTATTAGGCTCCGAGGCAACATTGCAGGTTTACTGTATCCCTTGGAGCTTCAAATCAACGTCGAAACACAGAAATTGCATCGATATTGAATACAAGAGGCAAAATGTCGACTTATTTACAAGAGGAGAACTCTTCTAATAGTTCGTGCTTTGAGCCTTTCCCGGGTCAGCAGTATTAGATTCCGATGCACCATTGCAGGTTTGTTGTATCTCTTGGACCTTCAAATCAACGATGAAACACAGAAATTCCTTCAATATTGAAAACAAAAGGCAAATTTTTGACTTATTTACAAAAGGAGAAACTCTTCTAACAGTCCGTGCTTTGAGCCTTTCCTGGGACAGCAGTATTATATTCCGATGCACCATTTCAGGTTTACTGTATCTCTTGGACCTTCAAATCAACGATGAAACACAGAAATTGCATCGAAATTGAATGCAAAAGTAAAATGTCGACTTATATATAAGAGGAGTAACTCTTCTAATAGTTCGTGTTTTGAGCCTTTCCTGGGACAGCAGTATTAGATTCCGGTGCACCATTGCAGGTTTACTGTATCCCTTGGACCTTCAAATCAACGATGAAACACAGAAATTGCACCGATATTGAATACAAAAGGCAAAATATCGACTTATTTACGAGAGGAGTAACTCTTCTAATAGTTCGTGCTTTGAGCCTTTCCTGGGACAGCAGTATTAGATTCCGATGCTCCACTGCAAGTTTACTGTATCTCTTGGACCTTCAAATCAACGATGAAACACAGAAATTGCATCGATATTGAATACAAAATGCAAAAGGTAGACTTATTTACAAGAGGAGTAACTCTTCTAATAGTTGGTGCTTATAGCCTTTCCTGGGACAGCAGTATTAGATTCCGATTCACCATTGCAGGTTTACTGTATCCCTTGGACCTTCAAATCACCGATGAAATACAGAAATTGCATCGATATTGAATACAAAAGGCAAAATGTCAACTCATTTATAAGAGGAGTAACTCTTCTAATGGTTCGTGATTTTGGCCTTTCCTGGGACAGCAGTATTAGATTCCGATGCACCATTGCAAGTTTACTGTATCCCTGGGACCTTCAAATCAACAATGTAACACAGAAATTGCTTCGATATTAAATGCAAAAGGCAAAATATCGACTTATTTATAAGAGGAGTAACTCTTCTAATAGTTCGTGCTTTAGCCATTCCTGGGACAGCTGTATTAGATTCCGATGCACCATTGCAGGTTTACTGTATCCCTTGGAGCTTCAAATCAACGATGAAACACAGATATTGCATCGATATTAAATACAAAAGGCAAAATTTCGACTTATTTACAACAGGAGTATCTCTTCTAATAGAACGTGATTATAGCCTTTCCTGGGACAGCAGTATTAGATTCCGATGCACCATTGCAGGTTTACTGTATCCCTTGGACCTTCAAATCAACGATGAAACACACAAATTGAATTGATATTGAATACAAAAGGCAAAATGTCGACTTATTTACAATAGGAGTAACTCTTCTAATAGTTCGTGCTTTGAGCCTTTCCTGGGACAGCAGTATTAGATTCCGATGCACCATTGCAGGTTTACTGTATCTCTTGGACCTTCAAATCAACCATGAAACGCAGAAATTGCATCGATATTGAATACAAAAGGCAAAATGTCGACTTATTTTTAAGAGGAGTAACTCTTCTAATAGTTTGTGTTTGAGCCCTTCCTGGGACAGCAGTATTAGGCTCCGGGGCAACATTTCAGGTTTACTGTATCCCTTGGAACTTCAAATCAACGTCGAAACACAGAAATTGCATCGATATTGAATACAAGAGGCAAAATGTCGACTTATTTACAAAAGGAGAAACTCTTCTAATAGCTCGTGCTTTGAGCCTTTCCTGGGTCAGCAGTATTAGATTCCGATGCACCATTGCAGGTTTGCTGTATCTCTTGGACCTTCAAATCAACGATGAAACACAGAAATTCCTTCAATATTGAAAACAAAAGGCAAATTTTTGACTTATTTACAAAAGGAGAAACTCTTCTAACAGTCCGTGCTTTGAGCCTTTCCTGGGACAGCAGTATTATATTCCGATGCACCATTGCAGGTTTACTGTATCTCTTGGACCTTCAAATCAACGATGAAACACAGAAATTGCATCGATATTGAATACAAAATGCAAAAGGTAGACTTATTTACAAGAGGAGTTACTCTTCTAATAGTTGGTGCTTATAGCCTTTCCTGGGACAGCAGTATTAGATTCGGATTCACCATTGCAGGTTTACTGTATCCCTTGGACCTTCAAATCACCGATGAAATACAGAAATTGCATCGATATTGAATACAACAGGCAAAATGTCGACTCATTTATAAGAGGAGTAACTCTTCTAATAGTTCGTGATTTTGGCCTTTCCTGGGACAGCAGTATTAGATTCCGATGCACCATTGCAAGTTTACTGTATCCCTGGGACCTTCAAATCAACAATGTAACACAGAAATTGCATCGATATTAAATGCAAAAGGCAAAATATCGACTTATTTATAAGAGGAGTAACTCTTCTAATAGTTCGTGCTTTAGCCATTCCTGGGACAGCAGTATTAGATTCCGATGCACCATTGCAGGTTTACTGTATCCCTTGGACCTTCAAATCAACGATGAAACACAGAAATTGCATCGATATTAAATACAAAAGGCAAAATTTCGACTTATTTACAACAGGAGTATCTCTTCTAATAGAACGTGCTTATAGCCTTTCCTGGGACAGGAGTATTAGATTCCGATGCACCATTGCAGGTTTACTGTATCCCTTGGACCTTCAAATCAACGATGAAACACAGAAATTGCATTGATATTGAATACAAAAGACAAAATGTCGACTTATTTACAATAGGAGTAGCTCTTCTAATAGTTCGTGCTTTGAGCCTTCCTGGGACAGCAGTATTAGATTCCGATGCACCATTGCAGGTTTACTGTATCTCTTGGACCTTCAAATCAACCATGAAACGCAGAAATTGCATCGATATTGAGTACAAAAGGCAAAATGTCGACTTATTTTTAAGAGGAGTAACTCTTCTAATAGTTTGTGTTTGAGCCCTTCCTGGGACAGCAGTATTAGGCTCCGGGGCAACATTTCAGGTTTACTGTATCCCTTGGAACTTCAAATCAACGTCGAAACACAGAAATTGCATCGATATTGAATACAAGAGGCAAAATGTCGACTTATTTACAAAAGGAGAAACTCTTCTAATAGTTCGTGCTTTGAGCCTTTCCTGGGTCAGCAGTATTAGATTCCGATGCACCATTGCAGGTTTGCTGTATCCCTTGGACCTTCAAATCAACGATGAAACACAGAAATTGCTTCGATATTGAATACAAATGGCAAAATGTCGACTTATTTACAAGAGGAGTAACTCTTCTAATAGTTCGTGATTTGAGCCTTTCCTGGGACAGCAGTATGGAATTCCGATGCACCATTGCAGCATTACTGTATCCCTTGGACCTTCAAATCAACGATGAAACACAGAAATTGCATCGATAATGAATACAAAAGGCAAAATATCGACTTATTTATAAGAGGAGTAACTCTTCTAATAATTCGTGCTTTGAGCCTTTCCTTGGTCAGCAGTATTAGATTCCGATGCACCATTGCAGCATTACTGTATCCCTTGGACCTTCAAATCAACGATGAAACACAGAAATTGCATCGATAATGAATACAAAAGGCAAAATGTCGACTTATTTACAAGAGGTGTAACTTTTCTAATAGTTCGTGATTTGAGCCTTTCCTGGGACTGCAGTATTAGATTCCGATGCACCATTGCAGGTTTACTGTATCTCTTGGACCTTCAAATCAACGATTAAACATAGAAATTGCATCGATATTGAATACAAAAGTAAAATGTCGGCTTATAAATAAGAGGAGTAACTCTTCTAATAGTTCGTGATTTTAGCCTTTCCTGGGACAGCAGTATTAGATTCCGATGCACCATTGCAGGTTTACTGTATCTCTTGGACCTTCAAATCAACGATGAAACACAGAATTTGCATTGATATTGAATACAAAAGGCAAAATGTCGACTTATTTATAAGAGGAGTAACTCTTCTAATAGTTCGTGGTTTGAGCCTTCCCTGGGACAGCAGTATCAGATTCCGATGCACCATTGCAGGTTCACTGTATCCCTTGGACCTTCAAATCAACGATGAAACACAGAAATTGCTTCGATATTGAATACAAAAGGCAAAATGTCGACTTATTTACAAGAGGAGTAACTCTTCTAATAGTTCGTGATTTGAGCCTTTCCTGGGACAGCAGTATGGAATTCCGATGCACCATTGCAGGTTTACTGTATCCCTTGGACCTTCAAAACAACGATGAAACACAGAAATTGCATCGATATTGAATACAAAAGGCAAAATGTCGACTTATTTATAAGAGGAGTAACGCTTCTAATAGTTCGTGCTTTTAGCCTTTCCTGGGACAGCAGTATTAGATTCCGATGCACCATTGCAGGTTTACTGTATCCCTTGGACCTTCAAATCAACGATGAAACACAGAAATTGCTTCGATATTGAATACAAAAGTAAAATGTCGACTTATATATAAGAGGAGTAACTTCTCTAATAGTTCGTGTTTTGATCTTTTCCTGGGACAGCAGTATTGAATTCCGATGCACCATTGCAGGTTTACTGTATCCCTTGGACCTTCAAAACAACGATGAAACACAGAAATTGCATCGATATTGAACACAAAAGGCAAAATGTCCACTTATTTATAAGAGCAGTAACTCTTCTAATAGTTCGTGCTTTGAACCTATCCTGGGCTAGCAGTATTAGATTCCGATGCACCATTGCAGGTTTAATGTATCCCTTGGACCTTCAAATCAACGATGAAACACAGAAATGGCATCGATATTGAATACCAAAGGTAAAATGTCGACTTATTTACAAGAGGAATAACTCTTCTAATAGTTCGTGCTTTGAGCCTTCCCTGGGACAGCAGTTTCAGATTCCGATGCACCATTGCAGGTTCACTGTATCCCTTGGACCTTCAAATCAACGATGAAACACAGAAATTGCATCGATATTGAATACAAAAGGCAAAATGTCGACTTATTTACAAGAGGAGTAACTCTTCTAATAGTTCGTGCCTTGAGCCTTTCCTGGGACAGCAGTATTAAATTCCGATGCACCATTGCAGGTTTACTGTATCAATTGGACCTTCAAAACAGCGATTAAACACAGATATTGCATCGATATTGAACACAAAAGACAAAATGTCGACTTATTTATAAGAGGAGTAACTCTTCTAATAGTTCGTGTTTGAGCCTTTCCTGGGTCAGCAGTATTAGATTCCGATGCACCATTGCAGGTTTACTGTATCCCTAGGACCTTCAAATCACCGATGAAACACAGAAATTGGATCGATATTGAATACAAAAGGTAAAATGTCGACTTATTTACAAGAGGAGTAACTCTTCTAATAGTTCGTGCTTTGAGCCTTTCCTGGGACAGCAGTATTAGATTCCGATGCACCATTGCAGGTTTACTGTATCCCTTGGACCTTGAAATCAACGATGAAACACAGAAATAGCATCGATATTGAATAACAAATGCAAAATGTCGACTTATTTTGTAAGAGGAGTAACTCTTCTAATAGTTCGTGTTTTGAGCCTTTCCTGGGACAGCAGTATTAGATTCCGATGCACCATTGCAGGTTTACTGTATCCCTTGGGCCTTCAAATCAACGATGAAACACAGAAATTGCATCGATATTGAATACAAAAGGCAAAATATCGACTTATTTACAAGAGGAGTAACTCTTCTAATAGTTCGTGCTTTGAGCCTTCCTGGGACAGCAATATTAGATTCCGATGCTCCATTGCAAGTTTACTGTATCTCTTGGACCTTCAAATCAACGATGAAACACAGAAATTACATCGATATTGAATACAAAGGGCAAAAGGTCGATTTATTTACAAGAGGAGTAACTCTTCTAATAGTTGGTGATTTTAGCCTTTCCTTGGACAACAGTATTAGATTCTGATGCACCATTGCAGGTTCACTGTATCCCTTGGACCTTCAAATCAACGATGAAACACTGAAATTGCATCGATATTGAATGCAAAAGGCAAAAATCGACATATTTACAAGAGGAGTAACTCTTCTAATAGTTCGTGCTCTGAGCCTTTCCTGGGGCAGCAGTATTAAATCCCGATGCTCCATTGCAAGTTTACTGTATCTCTTGGACCTTCAAATCAACGATGAAACACAGAAATTGCATCGATATTGAATACAAAAGGCAAAAGGTACACTTATTTACAAGAGGACTCACTCTTCTAATAGTTGGTGCTTTTAGCCTTTCCTTGGACAGCAGTATTAGATTCCGATGGACCATTGCAGGTTCACTGTATCCCTTGGACCTTCAAATCAACGATGAAACACTGAAATTGCATCGATATTGAATACAAAAGGCAAAATATCGAAATATTTACAAGAGGAGTAACTCTTCTAATAGTTCGTGCTCTGAGCCTTTCCTGGGGCAGCAGTATTAGATTCCGATGCTCCATTGCAAGTTTACTGTATCTCTTGGACCTTCAAATCAACCATGAAACACAGAAATTGCATCGATAATAAATACAAAAGGCAAAATATCGACTTATTTACAAGAGGAGTAACTCTTCTAATAGTTCGTGCTTTGAGCCTTTCCTGGGACAGCAGTATTAAATTCCGATGCACCATTGCAGGTTTACTGTATCAATTGGACCTTCAAAACAGCGATTAAACACAGAAATTGCATCGATATTGAACACAAAAGACAAAATGTCGACGTATTTATAAAAGGAGTAACTCTTCTAATAGTTCGTGCTTTGAGCCTTTCCTGGGTCAGCAGTATTAGATTCCGATGCACCATTGCAGGTTTACTGTATCCTTAGGACCTTCAAATCACCGATGAAACACAGAAATTGGATCGATATTGAATACAAAAGGTAAAATGTCGACTTATTTACAAGAGGAGTAACTCTTCTAATAGTTCGTGCTTTGAGCCTTTCCTGGGACAGCAGTATTAGATTCCGATGCACCATTGCAGGTTTACTGTATCCCTTGGATGTTGAAATCAACGATGAAACACAGAAATAGCATCGATATTGAATAAAAAAGGCAAAATGTCGACTTATTTATAAGAGGAGTAACTCTTCTAATAGTTCGTGTTTTGAGCCTTTCCTGGGACAGCAGTATTAGATTCCGATGCACCATTGCAGGTTTACTGTATCCCTTGGTCCTTCAAATCAACGATGAAACACAGAAATTGCATCGATATTGAATACAAAAGGCAAAATGACGACTTATTTACAAGAGGAGTAACTCTTCTAATAGTTCGTGCTTTGAGCCTTCCTGGGACAGCAATATTAGATTCTGATGCACCATTGCAGGTTCACTGTATCCCTTGGACCTTCAAATCAACGATGAAACACTGAAATTGCATCGATATTGAATGCAAAAGGCAAAAATCGACATATTTACAAGAGGAGTAACTCTTCTAATAGTTCGTGCTCTGAGCCTTTCCTGGGGCAGCAGTATTAAATTTCGATGCTCCATTGCAAGTTTACTGTATCTCTTGGACCTTCAAATCAACGATGAAACACAGAAATTGCATCGATATTGAATACAAAAGGCAAAAGGTACACTTATTTACAAGAGGACTTACTCTTCTAATAGTTGGTGCTTTTAGCCTTTCCTGGGACAGCAGTATTCGATTCCGATTCACCATTCCAGGTTTACTGTATCCCTTGGACCTTCAAACAACGATGAAACACAGAAATTGCATCGATATTGAATACAACAGGCATAATGTCGACTTATTTATAAGAGGAGTAACTCTTCTAATAGTTCGTGCTTTGAGCCTTTCCTGGGACAGCAGTATTAGATTCCGATGCACAATTGCAGGTTTACTGTATCCCTTGGACCTTCAAATCAACGATGATACACAGAAATTGCATCGATGATGAATACAAAAGGAAATGTCGATTTATTTACAAGAGGAGAAACTCTTCTAATAGTTCGTGCTTTGAGCCTTTCCTTTGACAGCAGTATTAGATTCCGATGCACCATTCCAGGTTTACTGTATCCTTTGGTCCTTCAAATCAACGATGAAACACAGAAATTGCATCGATATTGAATACAAAAGGCAAAATGTCGACTTATTTACAAGAGGAGTGACTCTTCTAATAGTTCGTGCTTTGAGCCTTTCCTGGGTCAGCAGTATTAGATTCTGTTGCACCATTGCAAGTTTACTGTATCCCTGGGACATTCAAATCAACGATGAAACAAAGAAATTGCGTCGATATTGAATACAAACGGCAAAATGTCGACTTATTTACAAGAGGAGTGACTCTTCTAATAGTTCGTGCTTTGAGCCTTTCCTGGGTCAGCAGTATTAGATTCCGTTGCACCATTGCAGATTTACTGTATCTCTTGGACCTTCAAATCAACGATGAAACACAGAAATTGCATCGATATTGAAAACTAAAGGCAAAATGTTGTCTTATTTACAAAAGGAGAAACTCTTCTAATAGTCCGTGCTTTGAGCCTTTCCTGGGACAGCAGTATTAGATTCCGATGCACCATTGCAAGTTTACTGTATCCCTGGGACATTCAAATCAACGATGAAACAAAGAAATTGCGTCGATATTGAATACAAAAAGCAAAATGTCGACTTATTTACAAGAGGAGTAACTCTTCTAATAGTTGGTGCTTTTAGCCTTTCCTTGGAGAGCAGTATTAGATTCCGATGGACCATTGCAGGTTCACTGTATCCCTTGGACCTTCAAATCAACGATGAAACACTGAAATTGCATCGATATTGAATACAAAAGGCAAAATATCGAAATATTTACAAGAGGAGTAACTCTTTTAATAGTTCGTGCTCTGAGCCTTTCCTGGGGCAGCAGTATTAGATTCCGATGCTCCATTGCAAGTTTACTGTATCTCGTGGACCTTCAAATCAACGATGAAACACAGAAATTGCATCGATATTGAATACAAAAGGCAAAAGGTAGACTTATTTACAAGAGGAGTTACTCTTCTAATTGTTGGTGCTGTTAGCCTTTCCTAGGACAGCAGTATTAGATTCCGATTCACCATTCCAGGTTTACTGTATCCCTTGGACCTTCTAATCACCGATGAAACACAGAAATTGCATCGATATTGAATACAACAGGCATAATGTCGACTTATTTATAAGAGGAGTAACTCTTCTAATAGTTCGTGCTTTGAGCCTTTCCTGGGACAGCAGTATTAGATTCCGATGCACCATTCCAAGTTTACTGTATCCTTTGGACCTTCAAATCAACGATGAAACAAAGAAATTGCATCGATATTGAATACAAAAGGCAAAATGTCGACTTATTTACAAGTGAGTAACTCTTCTAATAGTTCGTGCTTTTAGTCTTTCCTGGGACACAGTATTAGGTTCCGATGCAACATTGCAGGTTCACTGTATCCCTTGGACCTTCAAATCAACATTGAAACACAGAAATTGCATCGATATTGAATACAAAAGGCAAAATGTCGACTTATTCACAAGAGCAGTAACTCTTCTAATAGTTCGTGCTTTGAGCCGCTCCTGGGTCAGCAGTATTAGATTCCGTTGCACCATTGCAGATTTACTGTATCTCTTGGACCTTCAAATCAACGATGAAACACAGAAATTGCATCGATATTGAAAACAAAAGGCAAAATGTTGCCTTATTTACAAAAGGAGAAACTCTTCTAATAGTCCGTGCTTTGAGCCTTTCCTGGGACAGCTGTATTAAATTCAGATGCATCATTGCAGGTTTACTGTATCCCTGGGACCTTCAAATCAACGATGAAACACAGAAATTGCTTCGATATTGATTACAAAGGACAAAATGTCGACTTATTTATAAGAGGAGTATATCTTCTAATAGTTCGTGCTTTGAGCATTTCCTGGGACAGCAGTATTAGATTCCGATGCACCATTGCAGGTTTACTGTATCCCTTGGATCCTCAAATCAACGATGAAACACAGAAATAGCATAGATATTGAATACAAAAGGCAAAATGTCGACTTATTTATAAGAGGAGTAACTCTTCTAATAGTTCGTGTTTTGAGCCTTTCCTGGGACAGCAGTATTAGATCCCAACGCACCATTGCAGGTTTACTGTATCCCTTGGACCTTCAAATCATCGATTAAACACAGAAATTGCATCGATATTGAATACAAAAGGCAAAATGTCGACTTATTTACAAGATGAGTAACTCTTCTAATAGTTCGTGCTTTGACCCTTCCTGGGACAGCAGTATTAGATTCCGATTCACCATTGCAGGTTTACTGAATCCCTTGGACCTTGAAATCACCGATGAAATACAGAAATTGCATCGATATTGAATACAACAGGCATAATGTCGACTTATTTACAAGAGGAGTAACTCTTCTAATAGTTCGTGATTTTAGCCTTTCCTGGGACAGCACAATTAGATTCCGATTCACCATTGCAGGTTTACTGAATCCCTTGGACCTTGAAATCACCGATGAAATACAGAAATTGCATCGATATTGAATACAAAAGGCAAAATGTCGACTTATTTACAATAAGAGTAACTCTTGTAATAGTTCGTGATTTTAGCCTTTCCTGGGACAGCAGTATTAGATTCCGATGCACCATTGCAAGTTTACTGTATCCCTTGGATCCTCAAATCAACGATGAAACACAGAAATTGCATCGATATTGAATGCAAAAGGCAAAATGTCGACTTATTTATAAGAGGAGTAACTCTTCTAATAGTTCGTGGTTTGAGCCTTCCCTGGGGCAGCAGTATCTGATACCGATGCACCATTGCAGGTTCACTGTATCCCTTGGACCTTCAACTCAACGATGAAACACAGAAATTGCATCGATATTGAATACAAAAGGTAAAATGTCGACTTATTTACAAGAGGAGTAACTCTTCTAATAGTTCGTGCTTGAGCCTTTCCTGGGACAGCAGTATTAGATTCCGATGCACCATTGCAGGTTTACTGTATCCCTTGGACCTTCAAATCAACGATGAAACACAGCAATTGCATTGATATTGAATACAAATGCCAAAAGATCGACTTATTTACAAGAGGAGTAACTTTTCTAATAGTTGGTGCTTTTAGCCTTTCCTGGAACAGCAGTATTAGATTCCGATGCACCATTGCATGTTCTCTGAATCCCTTGGACCTTCAAATCAACGATGAAACACAGAAATTGCATCGATATTGAATACAAAAGGCAAAATGTCGACTTATTTACAAGAGGAGTAATTCTTCTAATAGTTCGTGCTTTGAGCCTTTCCTGGGACAGCAGTATTAGATTCCGATGCACCATTGCAAGTTTACTGTATCCCTTGACCTTCCAATCAACGATGAAACACAGAAATTGCATCGATATTGAATACAAAAGCAAAAGGTAGACTTATTTACAAGAGGAGTTTCTCTTCAAATAGTTGGTGATTTTAGCCTTTCCTGGGACAGCAGTATTAGGTTCCGATTCACCATTGCAGGTTTACTGTATCCCTTGGACCTTCAAATCAATGATGAAACACAGAAATTGCATCGATATTGAATACAAAAGGCAAAATGTCGACTTATTTGCAAGAGAACTAACTCTTCTAATAGTTCGTGCTTTGAGCTCTTCCTGGGACAGCAGTATTAGATTCCGACGCACCATTGCAAATTTACTATATCCCCTGGACCTTCAAATCATCGATGAAACATAGAAATTGCATCGATATTGGATACATAAGGCAAAATGTCGACTTATTTATAAAAGGAGTAACTCTTCTAATAGTTCGTGCTTTGAGCCTTTCCTGGGACAGCAGTATTAGATTCTGATGCACCATTGTAGGTTTACTGTATCCCTTGGACCTTCAAATCAACGATGAATCACAGAAAAGGCATCGATATTAAATACAAAAGGCAAAATGTCGATTTATTTACAACAGGAGTAACTCTTCTAATAGTTCGTGCTTTTAGCATTTCCTGGGACAGCAGTATTAGATGCCGATGCTCCATTGCAAGTTTACTGTATCTCTTGGACCTTCAAATCAACGATGAAACACAGAAATTGCATCGATATTGAATACAAAAGGCAAAAGGTAGACTTATTTACATGTCAGTAATTCTTCTAATAGTTCGTGCTTTGAGCCTTTCCTGGGACAGCAGTATTAGATTCCGATGCTCCATTGCAAGTTTACTGTATCCCTTGGACCTTCAAATCAACGATGAAACACAGATATTGCATCGATATTGAATACAACAGGCATAATGTCGACTTATTTATAAGAGGAGTAACCCTTCTAATAGTTCGTGCTTTGAGCCTTTCCTGGGTCAGCAGTATTAGATTCCGATTCACAATTGCAGGTTTCCTGTATCCCTTGGACCTTCAAATCAACGATGAAACACTGAAATTGCATCGATATTGAATACAAAAGGCAAAATGTTGACTTATTTACAAGAGGAGAAACTCTTCTAATAGTTCGTGCTTTGAGCCTTTCCTGGGACAGCAGTATTAGATTTCGATGCACCATTGCATATTTACTGTATTCCTTGGACCTTCAAATAACCGATGAAGCACAGAAATTGCATCGATATTGAATACAAGAGGCAAAATATCGACTTATATCTAAGAGGAGTAACTCTTCAAATAGTTCGTGGTTTGAGCCTTTCCTGGGACAGCAGTATTAGATTCCGATGCACCATTGCAGGTTTACTGTATCCCTTGGACCTTCACATCAACGATGAAACACAGAAAATGCATCGATATTGAATCCAAAAAGCAAAATCTCGACTTATTTATAAGAGGAGTAACTCATCTAATAGTTCGAGCTATGAGCCTTTCCTGGGACAGCAGTATTAGATTCCGATGCACCATTGCAGGTTTACTGTATCTCGTGGACCTTCAAATCAACGATGAAACACAGAAATTGCATCGATATATAATACAAAAGTATAATGTCTACTTATATATAAGAATAGTAACTCTTCTAATAGTTCGTGCTTTGAGCATTTCCTGGGACAGCAATATTAGATTCCGATGCACCATTGCAGGTTTGCTGCATCTCTTGGACCTTCAAATCAACGATGAAACACAGATATTGCTTCGATATTGATTACAAAGGACAAAATGTCGACTTATTTATAAGAGGAGTAACGCTTCTAATAGTTCGTAATTTGAGCCTTTCCTGGGACAGCAGTATTAGATTCCGATGCACCATTGCAGGTTTACTGTATCCCTTGGACCTTCAAAACAACGATGAAACACAGAAATTGCATCGATATTGAACACAAAAGGCAAAATGTCGACTTATTTATAAGAGGAGTAACTCTTCTAATAGTTCGTGCTTTGAGCATTTCCTGGGACAGCAGTATTAGATTCCGATGCACCATTGCAGGTTTACTGTATCCCTTGGATCCTCAAATCAACGATGAAACACAGAAATAGCATAGATATTGAATAGAAAAGGCAAAATGTCGACTTATTTACAATAAGAGTAACTCTTGTAATAGTTCGTGATTTTAGCCTTTCCTGGGACAGCAGTATTAGATTCCGATGCACCATTGCAAGTTTACTGTATCCCTGGGACCTTCAAATCAACGATGAAACACAGAAATTGCATCGATATTGAATGCAAAAGGCAAAATGTCGACTTATTTATAAGAGGAGTAACTCTTCTAATAGTTCGTGGTTTGAGCCTTCCCTGGGGCAGCAGTATCTGATTCCGATGCATTATTGCACGTTCACTGTATCCCTTGGACCTTCAACTCAACGATGAAACACAGAAATTGCATCGATATTGAATACAAAAAGCAAAATATCGACTTATTTACAAGAGGAGTAACTCTTCTAATAGTTCGTGATTTGAGTCTTTCCTGGGACAGCAGTATTGAATTCCGATGCACCATTGCAGGTTTACTGTATCCCTTGGACCTTCAAAAGTACGATGAAACACAGAAATTGCATCGATATTGAACAGAAAAGGCAAAATGTCCACTTATTTATAAGATGAGTAACTCTTCTAATAGTTCGTGCTTTGAGCCTTTCCTGGGCTAGCAGTATTAGATTCCGATGCACCATTGCAGGTTTACTGTATCCCTTGGACCTTCAAATCAACGATCAAACACAGAAATGGCATCGATATTGAATACAAAAGGTAAAATGTCGACTTATTTACAAGAGGAGTAACTCTTCTAATAGTTCGTGCTTGAGCCTTTCCTGGGACAGCAGTATTAGATTCCGATGCACCATTGCAGGTTTACTGTATCCCTTGGACCTTCAAATCAACGATGAAACACAGCAATTGCATTGATATTGAATACAAAACCAAAAGTTCGACTTATTTACAAGAGGAGTAACTTTTCTAATAGTTGGTGCTTTTAGCCTTTCCTGGAACAGCAGTATTAGATTCCGATGCACCATTCCATGTTCACTGAATCCCTTGGACCTTCAAATCAACGATGAAACACAGAAATTGCATCGATATTGAATACAAAAGGCAAAATATCGACTTATTTACAAGAGGAGTAATTCTTCTAATAGTTCGTGCTTTGAGCCTTTCCTGGGACAGCAGTATTAGATTCCGATGCTCCATTGCAAGTTTACTGTATCCCTTGGACCTTCCAATCAACGATGAAACACAGAAATTGCATCGATATTGAATACAAAAGCAAAAGGTAGACTTATTTACAAGAGGAGTTACTCTTCAAATAGTTGGTGCTTTTAGCCTTTCCTGGGACAGCAGTATTAGGTTCCGATTCACCATTGCAGGTTTACTGTATCCCATGGACCTTCAAATCAATGATGAAACACAGAAATTGCATCGATATTGAATACAAAAGGCAAAATGTCGACTTATTTGCAAGAGAAGTAACTCTTCTAATAGTTCGTGCTTTGAGCTCTTCCTGGGACAGCAGTATTAGATTCCGACGCACCATTGCAAATTTACTATATCCCCTGGACCATCAAAACATCGATGAAACATAGAAATTGCATCGATATTGAATACAAAAGGCAAAATGTCGACTTATTTATAAAAGGAGTAACTCTTCTAATAGTTCGTGCTTTGAACCTTTCCTGGGACAGCAGTATTAGATTCTGATGCACCATTGTAGGTTTACTGTATCCCTTGGACCTTCAAATCAACGATGAATCACAGAAAAGGCATCGATATTAAATACAAAAGGCAAAATGTCGACTTATTTACAACAGGAGGAACTCTTCTAATAGTTCGTGTTTTTAGCATTTCCTGGGACAGCAGTATTAGATGCCGATGCTCCATTGCAAGTTTACTGTATCTCTTGGACCTTCAAATCAACGATGAAACACAGAAATTGCATCGATATTGAATACAAAAGGCAAAAGGTAGACTTATTTACAAGTCAGTAATTCTTCTAATATTTCGTGCTTTGAGCCTTTCCTGGGTCAGCAGTATTAGATTCCGATTCACAATTGCAGGTTTACTGTATCCCTTGGACCTTCAAATCAACGATGAAACACTGAAATTGCATCGATATTGAATACAAAAGGCAAAATGTTGACTTATTTACAAGAGGAGAAACTCTTCTAATAGTTCGTGCTTTGAGCCTTTCCTGGGACAGCAGTATTAGATTTCGATGCACCATTGCATATTTTCTGTATTCCTTGGACCTTCAAATCACCGATGAAACACAGAAATTGCATCGATATTGAATACAAAAGGCAAAATGTCGACTTATTTACAAGTGAGTAACTCTTCTAATAGTTCGTGCTTTTAGCCTTTCCTGGGACAGCAGCATTAGATTCCGATGCACCATTGCAGGTTTACTGTACCCCTTGGACCTTCAAATCAACGATGAAACACAGAAATTGCATCGATATTGAATACAAAAGGCAAAATGTCGACTTATTTGCAAGAGGAGTAACTCTTGTAATAGTTGGTGCTTTGAGCCTTTCCTGGGACAGCAGTATTAGATCCGATGCACCATTGCAGGTTTACTGTATCCCATGGACCTTCAAATCGTCGATGAAACATAGAAATTGCATCGATATTGAATACAAGAGGCAAAATATCGACTTATTTCTAAGAGGAGTAACTCTTCAAATAGTTCGTGGTTTGAGCCTTTCCTGGGACAGCAGTATTAGATTCCGATGCACCATTGCAGGTTTACTGTATCCCTTGGACCTTCAAATCAACGATGAAACACAGAAATTGCATCGATATTAAATACAAAAGGCAAAATGACGACTTATTTACAACAGGATTAACTCTTCTAATAGTTCGTTCTTTGAGCCTTTCCTGGGTCAGCAGTACTAGATTGCGATGCACCATTGCAGGTTTACTGTATCCCTTGGACCTTCAAATCAACGATGAAACACAGAAATTCCTTCGATATAGAAAACAAAAGGCAAATTGTTGACTTATTTACAAAAGGAGAAACTCTTCTAATAGTCCGTGCGTTGAGCCTTTCCTGGGACAGCAGTGTTACATTCCGATGCACCATTGCAGGTTTACTGTATCTCTTGGCCCTTCAAATCAACGATGAAGCACAGAAATTGCATCAGTATTGAATACAAAAGTAAAATGTCGAGTTACATATAAGAGGAGTAACTCTTCTAATAGTTCGTGCTTTGAGCCTTTCCTGGGACAGCAGTATTAGATTCCGATGCACCATTGCAGGTTTACTGCATCTCTTGGACCTTCAAATCAACGATGAAACACAGAAATTGCATCGATATTGAATACAAAAGGAAATGTCGACTTATTTACAAGAGGAGAAACTCTTCTAATAGTTCGAGCTTTGAGCATTTCCTTTGACAGCAGTATTAGATTCCGATGCACCATTGGAGGTTTACTGTATCCTTTGGACCTTCAAATCAACGATGAAACACAGAAATTGCATCGATATTGAATACAAAAGTCAAAATGTAGACTTATTTACAAGTGAGTAACTCTTGCAATAGTTCGTGCTTTTAGCCTCTCCTGGGACACAGTATTAGGTTCCGATGCAACATTGCAGGTTTACTGTATCCCTTGGAACTTCAAATCAACGATGAAACACAGAAATTGCATCGATATTGAATACAAAAAGCAAAATATCGACTTATTTATAAGAGGAGTATCTCTTCTAATAGTTCGTGCTTTTAGCCTTTCCTGGGACAGCAGTATTAGATTCCGATGCACCATTGCAGGTTTACTATATCCCTTGGACCTTCAAATCAACGATGAGATACAGAAATTGCATCGATATTGAATACAAAAGGCAAAATGTCGACTTATTTACGAGAGGAGTAACTCTGCCAATAGTTCGTGATTTTAGCCTTTCCTGGGACAGCAGTATTAGATTTCGATGCACCATTGCAAGTTTACTGAATCCCTGGGGCCTTCAAATCAATGATGAAACACAGAAATTGCATCGATATTGAATGCAAGAAGCAAAATGTCGACTTATTTATAAGAGGAGTAACTCTTCTAATAGTTCGTGCTTTGAGCCTTTCCTGGGACAGCAGTATTGAATTCCGATGCACCATTGCAGGTTTACTGTATCCCTTGGACGTTCAAAACAACAATGAAATACAGAAATTGCATCGATATTGAACACAAAAGGCAAAATGTCGATTATTTATAAGAGGAGTAAATCTTCTAATAGTTCGTGTTTTGAGCCTTTCCTGGGACAGCAGTATTAGATTCCGATGCACCATTGCAGGTTTACTGTATCCCTTGGACCTTCAAATCAACGATGAAACACAGAAATTGCATCGATATTGAATACAAAAGGCAAAATGTCGACTTATTTTGAAGAGGGGTAACTCTTCTAATAGTTCGTGCTTTGAGCCTTCCTGGGACAGCAGTATTAGATTCCGATGCTCCATTGCAAGTTTACTGTATCTCTTGGACCTTCAAATCAACGATGAAACACAGAAATTGCATTGATATTGAATACAAAAGGCAAAAGGTCGACTTATTTACAAGAGGAGTAACTTTTCTAATAGTTGGTGCTTTTAGCCTTTCCTGGGACAGCAGTATTAGATTCCGATGCACCATTGCAGGTTCACTGTATCCCTTGGACCTTCAAATAACGATGAAACACAGAAATTGCGTCGATATTGACTACAAAATGCAAAATATCGACTTATTTACAAGAGGAGTAACTCTTCTAATAGTTCGTGCTTTGAGCCTTTCCTGGGACAGCAGTATTAGATTCCGATTCACCATTGAAGGTTTACTGCATCCCTTGGACCTTCAAATCAACGATGAAACACAGAAATTGCATCGATATTGAATACAACAGGCATAATGTCGACTTATTTACAAGAGGAGTAACTCTTCTAATAGTTCGTGATTTTAGCGTTTCCTGGGACAGCAGTATTAAATTCCGATTCACCATTCCAGGTTTACTGTATCCATGGGACCTTCAAATCACCGATGAAATACAGAAATTGCATCGATATTGAATACAAAAGGCAAAATGTAGACTTATTTACAAGAGGAGTAACTCTTCTTATAGTTCGTGATTTTAGCCTTTCCAGGGACAGCAGTATTAGATTCCGATGCAACATTGCAAGTTTACTGTATCCCTGGGACCTTCAAATCAACGATGAAACACAGAAATTGCATCGATATTGAATACAAAAGGCAAAATGATGACTTATTTATAAGAGGAGTAACTCTTCTAATAGTTCGTGTCTTTGAGCCTTTGCTGATACAGCAGTATTAGATTCCGATGCACCATTGCAGGTTTACTGTATCTCTTGGACCTTCAAATCAACGATGAAACACAGAAATTGCATCGATATATAATACAAATGTGTAATGTCGACTTATATATAAGAGGAGTAACTCTTCTTATAGTTCGTGTTTTGAGCCTTTCCTGGGACAGCAGTATTAGATTCCGATGCACCATTGCAGGTTTACTGCATCTCTTGGACCTTCAAATCAACGATGAAACGCAGAAATTGTATCGATATTGAATACAAAATGCAAAATATCGACTTATTTATAAGAGGAGTAACTCTTCTAATAGTTCGTGGTTTGAGCCTCCCCTGGGACAGCAGTATCAGATTCCGATGCACCATTGCAATTTCACTGTATGCCTTGGAGCTTCAAATCAACGATGAGACACAGAAATTGCATCGATATTGAATACAAAAAGCAAAATGTCGACTTATTTACAAGAGGAGTAACTCTTCTAATGGTTCGTGCTTTGAGCCATTCCTGGGACAGCAGTATTGAATTCCGATGCACCATTGCAGGTTTACTGTATCCATGGACCTTCATAACAACGATGAAACACAGAAATTGCATCGAAATTGAACACAAAAAGCAAAATGTCCACTTATTTATAAGAGGAGTAACTATTCTAATAGTTCGTGCTTTGAGCCTTTCCTGGGCTAGCAGTATTACATTCCGATGCACCATTGCAGGTTTACTGTATCCCTTGGATCTTCAAATCAACGATGAAACACAGAAATGGCATCGATATTGAATAGAAAAGGTAAAATTTCGACTTATTTACAAGAGGAGTAACTCTTCTAATAGTTCGTGCTTGAGCCTTTCCTGGGACAGCAGTATTAGTTTCCGATGCACCATTGCAGGTTTACTGTATCCCTTGGACTTTCAAATCAACGATGAAACACAGAAATAGCATCGATATTGAATACAAAACGCAAAATGTCGACTTATTTATAAGAGGTGTAAGTCTTCTAATAGTTCGTGCTTTGAGCCATTCCTGGGACAGCAGTATTAGATTCCGATGAACCATTGCATGTTCACTGAATCCCTTGGACCTTCAAATCAACGATGAAACACATAAATTGCATCGATATTGAATACAAAAGGAAAAATATCGACTAATTTACAAGAGGAATAACTCTTCTAATAGTTCGTGCTTTGAGCCTCTCCTGGGACAGCAGTATTAGATTCCGATGCTCTATTGCAAGTTTACTGTATCCCTTGGTCCTTCAAATCAACGATGAAACACAGAAATTGCATCGATATTAAATACAAAAGGCAAAATGTCGACTTATTTACAAGAGGAGTAACTCTTCTAATGGTTCGTGCTTTTAGCCTTTCCTGGAACAGCAGTATTAGATGACGATGCTCCATTGCAAGTTTACTGTATCTCTTGGACTTTCAAATCAACGTTGAAACACAGAAATATCATCGATAATGAATACAAAAGGCAAAAGGTAGGCATATTTACAAAAGGAGTTACTCTTCTAATAGTTGGTGCTTTTAGCCTTTCCTGGGACAGCAGTATTAGATTCCGATTCACCATTGCAGGTTTACTGTATCTCTTGGACCTTCAAATCAACGATGAAATACAGAAATTCCTTCGATATTGAAAACAAAAGGCAAATTCTTGACTAATTTACAAAAGGAGAAACTCTTCTATTAGTCCGTGTTTTGAGCCTTTCCTGGGACAGCAGTATTAGATTCCGATGCACCATTGCAGGTTTACTGTATCTCTTGGACCTTCAAATCAACGATGAAACACAGAAATTGCATCGATATTGAATACAAAAGGCAAAATTTCGACTTATTTACAAGTGGGTAACTCTTCTAATAGTTCGTGCTTTTAGCCTTTCCTGGGACACAGTATTAGGTTCCGATGCAACATTTCAGGTTTACTGTATCCCTTGGAGCTTCAAATCAACGTTGAAACACAGAAATTGCATCGATATTGAATACAAAAGGAAATGTCGACTTATTTACAAGAGGAGTAACTCTTCTAATAGTTCGTGCTTTGAGCCTTTCGTGGGTCAGCAGTATTAGATTCCGTTGCACCAATGCAGGTGTACTGTATATCTTGGACCTTCAAATCAACGATGAAACACAGAAATTGCATCGATATTGAAAACAAAAGGCAAATTGTTGTTTTATTTACAAATAGAGAAACTCTTCTAATAGTCCGTGTTTTGAGCCTTTCCTGGGACAGCAGTATTAGATTCCGATGCACCATTGCAGGTTTACTGTATCTCTTAGAACTTCAAATCAACGATGAAACACAGAAATTGCATCGATATTCAATACAAAAGGCAAAATATCGACTTATTTATAAGAATAGTAACTCTTCTAATAGTTCGTGATTTTAGCCTTTCCTGGGACAGCAGTATTAGATTCCGATGCACCATTGCATGTTTACTGTATCTCTTTGACCTTCAAATCAACGATGAAACACAGAAATTGCAACGATATATAATACAAAAGTAAAATGTCGACTTATATATAAGAGGAGTAACTCCTCTAATAATTCGTGCTTTGAGCATTTCCTGGGACAGAGGTATTAGATTCCGATGCACCATTGCAGGATTGCTGCATCTCTTGGACCTTCAAATCAACGATGAAACACAGCAATTGCTTCGATATTGAATACAATAGGCAAAATGTCGACTTATTTATAAGAGGAGTAACTTTTCTAATAGTTCGTGGTTTGAGCCTTCCCTGGGACAGCAGTATTAGATTCCGATGCACCATTGCAGGTTCACTGTATCCCTTGGACCTTCAAATCAACGATGAAACACAGAAATAGCATCGAAATTGAATACAAAAGGCAAAATGTCGACTTATTTTCAAGAGGAGTAATTCTTCTAATAGTTCGTGATTTGAGCCTTTCCTGGGACTGCAGTATTGAATTCCGATGCACCATTGCAGGTTTACTGTATCCCTTGGACGTTCAAAACAACAATGAAACACAGAAATTGCATCGATATTGAACACAAAAGGCAAAATGTCGATTATTTATAAGAGGAGTAAATCTTCTAATAGTTCGTGTTTTGAGCCTTTCCTGGGACAGCAGTATTAGATTCCGATGCACCATTGCAGGTTTACTGTATCCCTTGGACCTTCAAATCAACGATGAAAGACAGAAATTGCATCGATATTGAATACAAAAGGCAAAATGTCGACTTATTTTTAAGAGGAGTAACTCTTCTAATAGTTCGTGCTTTGAGCCTTCCTGGGACAGCAGTATTAGATTCCGATGCTCCATTGCAAGTTTACTGTATCTCTTGGACCTTCAAATCAACGATGAAACACAGAAATTGCATTGATATTGAATACAAAAGGCAAAAGGTTGACTTATTTACAAGAGGAGTAACTTTTCTAATAGTTGGTGCTTTTAGCCTTTCCTGGGACAGCAGTATTAGATTCCGATGCACCATTGCAGGTTCACTGTATCCCTTGGACCTTCAAATAACGATGAAACACAGAAATTGCGTCGATATTGAATACAAAATGCAAAATATCGACTTATTTACAAGAGGAGTAACTCTTCTAATAGTTCGTGCTTTGAGCCTTTCCTGGGACAGCAGTATTAGATTCCGATTCACCATTGAAGGTTTACTGTATCCCTTGGACCTTCAAATCAACGATGAAACACAGAAATTGCATCGATATTGAATACAACAGGCATAATGTCGACTTATTTACAAGAGGAGTAACTCTTCTAATAGTTCGTGATTTTAGCGTTTCCTGGGACAGCAGTATTAGATTCCGATTCACCATTCCAGGTTTACTGTATCCATGGGACCTTCAAATCACCGATGAAATACAGAAATTGCATCGATATTGAATACAAAAGGCAAAATGTAGACTTATTTACAAGAGGAGTAACTCTTCTTATAGTTCGTGATTTTAGCCTTTCCAGGGACAGCAGTATTAGATTCCGATGCAACATTGCAAGTTTACTGTATCCCTGGGACATTCAAATCAACGATGAAACAAAGAAATTGCAACGATATTGAATACAAAAGGCAAAATGATGACTTATTTATAAGAGGAGTAACTCTTCTAATAGTTCGTGTCTTTGTGCCTTTGCTGGGACAGCAGTATTAGATTCCGATGCACCATTGCAGGTTTACTGTATCTCTTGGACCTTCAAATCAACGATGAAACACAGAAATTGCATCGATATATAATACAAATGTGAAATGTCGACTTATATATAAGAGGAGTAACTCTTCTAATAGTTCGTGTTTTGAGCCTTTCCTGGGACAGCAGTATTAGATTCCGATGCACCATTGCAGGTTTACTGCATCTCTTGGACCTTCATCCAACGATGAAACGCAGAAATTGCATCGATATTGAATACAAAATGCAAAATATCGACTTATTTATAAGAGGAGTAACTCTTCTAATAGTTCGTGGTTTGAGCCGTCCCTGGGACAGCAGTATCAGATTCCGATGCACCATTGCAATTTCACTGTATGCCTTGGAGCTTCAAATCAACGATGAGACACAGAAATTGCATCGATATTGAATACAAAAAGCAAAATGTCGACTTATTTACAAGAGGAGTAACTCTTCTAATGGTTCGTGCTTTGAGCCATTCCTGGGACAGCAGTATTGAATTCCGATGCACCATTGCAGGTTTACTGTATCCATGGACCTTCAAAACAACGATGAAACACAGAAATTGCATCGAAATTGAACACAAAAAGCAAAATGTCCACTTATTTATAAGAGGAGTAACTATTCTAATAGTTCGTGCTTTGAGCCTTTCCTGGGCTAGCAGTATTACATTCCGATGCACCATTGCAGGTTTACTGTATCCCTTGGATCTTCAAATCAACGATGAAACACAGAAATGGCATCGATATTGAATACAAAAGGTAAAATGTCGACTTATTTACAAGAGGAGTAACTCTTCTAATAGTTCGTGCTTGAGCCTTTCCTGGGACAGCAGTATTAGTTTCCGATGCACCATTGCAGGTTTACTGTATCCCTTGGACCTTCAAATCAACGATGAAACACAGAAATAGCATCGATATTGAATACAAAACGCAAAATGTCGACTTATTTATAAGAGGTGTAAGTCTTCTAATAGTTCGTGCTTTGAGCCATTCCTGGGACAGCAGTATTAGATTCCGATGAACCATTGCATGTTTACTGTATCCCTTGGACCTTCAAATCAACGATGAAACACAGAAATTGCATCGATATTGAATACAAAAGGCAAAATGTCGACTTATTTACAAGAGGAGTAACTCTTCTAATAGTTCGTGCTTTGAGCCTTCCTGGAACAGCAGTATTAGATTCCGATGCTCCATTGCTAGTTTGCTGTATCTCTTGGACCTTCAAATCAACGATGAAACACAGCAATTGCATTGATATTGAATACAAAAGCCAAAAGATCGACTTATTTACAAGAGGTGTAACTTTTCTAATAGTTGGTGCTTTTAGCCTTTCCTGGAGCAGCAGTATTAGATTCCGATGCACCATTGCATGTTCACTGAATCCCTTGGACCTTCAAATCAACGATGAAACACATAAATTGCATCGATATTGAATACAAAAGGAAAAATATCGACTAATTTACAAGAGGAATAACTCTTCTAATAGTTCGTGCTTTGAGCCTCTCCTGGGACAGCAGTATTAGATTCCGATGCTCTATTGCAAGTTTACTGTATCCCTTGGTCCTTCAAATCAACGATGAAACACAGAAATTGCATCGATATTAAATACAAAAGGCAAAATGTCGACTTATTTACAAGAGGAGTAACTCTCCTAATGGTTCGTGCATTTAGCCTTTCCTGGAACAGCAGTATTAGATGACGATGCTCCATTGCAAGTTTACTGTATCTCTTGGACCTTCAAATCAACGTTGAAACACAGAAATATCATCGATAATGAATACAAAAGGCAAAAGGTAGGCTTATTTACAAAAGGAGTTACTCTTCTGATAGTTGGTGCTTTTAGCCTTTCCTGGGACAGCAGTATTAGATTCCGATTCACCATTGCAGGTTTACTGTATCTCTTGGACCTTCAAATCAACGATGAAATACAGAAATTCCTTCGATATTGAAAACAAAAGGCAAATTCTTGACTAATTTACAAAAGGAGAAACTCTTCTACTAGTCCGTGTTTTGAGCCTTTCCTGGGACAGCAGTATTAGATTCCGATGCACCATTGCAGGTTTACTGTATCTCTTGGACCTTCAAATCAACGATGAAACACAGAAATTGCATCGATATTGAATACAAAAGGCAAAATTTCGACTTATTTACAAGTGGGTAACTCTTCTAATAGTTCGTGCTTTTAGCCTTTCCTGGGACACAGTATTAGGTTCCGATGCAACATTTCAGGTTTACTGTATCCCTTGGAGCTTCAAGTCAACGTTGAAACACAGAAATTGCATCGATATTGAATACAAAAGGAAATGTTGACTTATTTACAAGAGGAATAACTCTTCTAATAGTTCGTGCTTTGAGCCTTTCGTGGGTCAGCAGTATTAGATTCCGTTGCACCAATGCAGGTGTACTGTATATGTTGGACCTTCAAATCAACGATGAAACACAGAAATTGCATCGATATTGAAAACAAAAGGCAAAATGTTGTTTTATTTACAAATAGAGAAACTCTTCTAATAGTCCGTGTTTTGAGCCTTTCCTGGGACAGCAGTATTAGATTCCGATGCACCATTGCAGGTTTACTGTATCTCTTGGAACTTCAAATCAACGATGAAACACAGAAATTGCATCGATATTCAATACAAAAGGCAAAATATCGACTTATTTATAAGAATAGTAACTCTTCTAATAGTTCGTGATTTCAGCCTTTCCTGGGACAGCAGTATTAGATTCCGATGCAACATTGCAAGTTTACTGTATCCCTGGGACCTTCAAATCAACGATGAAACACAGAAATTGCATCGATATTGAATGCAAAAGGAAAAATGTCGACATATTTATAAGAGGAGTAACTCTTCTAATAGTTCGTGTTTTCGAGCCTTTGCTGGGACAGCAGTATTCGATTCCGATGCACCATTGCTGGTTTACTGTATCTCTTGGACCTTCAAATCAACGATGAAGCACAGAAATTGCATCGATATATAATACAAAAGTAAAATGTCGACTTATATATAAGACGAGTAACTCTTCTAATAGTTCGTGATTTGAGCCTTTCCTGGGACAGCAGTATTAGATTCCGATGCACCATTGCAGGTTTACTGCATCCCTTGGACCTTCAAATCAACGATGAAACACAGAAATTGCATCGATATTGAATACAAAACGCAAAATGTCGACTTATTTATAAGAGGAGTAACTCTTCAAATAGTTCGTGGTTTGAGCCTTCCCTGGGACAGCAGTATCAGATTCCGATGCTCCATTGCATTTTCACTGTATGCCTTGGACCTTCAAATCAACGATGAAACACAGAAATTGCATCGATATTGAATACAAAAAGCAAAATGTCGACTTATTTACAAGAGGAGTAACTCTTCTAATGGTTCGTGCTTTGAGCCATTCCTGGGACAGCAGTATTGAATTCCGATGCACCATTGCAGGTTTACTGTATCCCTTGGACCTTCAAATCAACGATGAAACACAGAAATTGCATCGATATTGAATACAAAAGGCAAAATGTCGACTTATTTACAAGTGGAGTAACTCTTTTAATAGTTCGTGCTTTGAGCCTTCCTGGAACAGCAGTATTACACTCCGATGCTCCATTGCAAGTTTGCTGTATCTCTTGCACTTTCAAATCAACGATGATACACAGCAATTGCATTGATATTGAATACAAAAGCCAAAAGATCGACTTATTTACAAGAGGAGTAACTTTTCTAATAGTTGGTGCTTTTAGCCTTTCCTGGAACAGCAGTATTAGATTCCAATGTACCATTGCATGTTCACTGAATCCCTTGGACCTTCAAATCAACGATGAAACACAGAAATTGCCTCGATATTGAATACAAAAGGCAAAATATCGACTAATTTACAAGAGGAATAACTCTTCTAATAGTTCGTGCTTTGAGCCTTTCCTGGGACAGCAGTATTAGATTCCGATGCTCCAATGCAAGTTTACTGTATCTCTTGGCCCTTCAAATCAACGATGAAACACAGAAATTGCATCGATATTGAATACAAAAGGCAAAATGTCGACTTTTTTACAAGAGGAGTAACTCTTCTAATAGTTCGTGCTTTGAGCCTTTCCTGGGACAGCAGTATTAGATTTCGATGCACCTTGCAGGTTTACTGTATCCCTTGGACCTTCAAATCATCGATGAAACACAGAAATTGCATCGATATTGAATACAAAAGGCAAAATGTCGACTTATTTACAAGTGAGTTACTCTTCTAATAGTTCGTGCTTTTAGCCTTTCCTGGGACAGCAGTATTAGATTCGGATGCACCATTGCCGGTTTACTGTACCCCTTGGACCTTCAAATCAACGATGAAACACAGAAATTGCATCGATATTGTATACAAAAGGCAAAATGTCGACTTATTTGCAAGAGGAGTAACTCTTCTAATAGTTGGTGTTTGAGCCTTTCCTGGGACAGCAGTATTAGATGCCGATGCACCATTGCAGGTTTACTGTATCCCCTGGACCTTAAAATCATCGATCAAACATAGAAATTGCATCGATATTGAGTACAAATGGCAAAATGTCGACTTATTTATAAGAGGAGTTACTCTTCAAATAGTTCGTGCTTTGAGCCTTTCCTGGGACATGCAGTATTAGATTCCGATGCACCATTCCAGGTTTACTGTATCCCTTGGACCTTCAAATCAACGATGAAACACAGAAATTGCATCGATATTAAATACAAAAGGCAAAATGTCGACTTATTTACAACAGGAGTAACTCTTCTAATGGTTCGTGCTTTTAGCCTTTCCTGGAACAGCAGTATTAGATGACGATGCTCCATTGCAAGTTTACTGTATCTCTTGGACCTTCAAATCAACGATGAAACACAGAAATTGCATCGATATTGAATACAACAGGCATAATGTCGACTTATTTACAAGAGGAGTAAGTCTTCAAATAGTTTGTGCTTTGAGCCTTTCCTGGGTCAGCAGTATTAGATTCCGATTCACATTTGCAGGTTTACTGTATCCCTTGGACCTTCAAATCAACGATGAAAGACAGAAATTGCATCGATATTGAATACAAAAGTCAAAATGTCGACTTATTTACAAGAGGAGAAACTCTTCTAATAGTTCGTGCTTTGAGCCCTTCCTGGGACAGCAGTATTAGATTTCGATGCACCATTGCAGGTTTACTGTATCCCTTGGACCTGCAAATCACTGATGAAACACAGAAATTGCATCGATATTGAATACAAATGGCAAAATGTCGACTTATTTATAAGTGAGTAACTCTTCTAATAGTTCGTGCTTTGAGCCTTCCTGGAACAGCAGTATTACATTCCGATGCTCCATTGCAAGTTATGCTGTATCTCTTGCACCTTCAAATCAACGATGAAACACAGCAATTGCATTGATATTGAATACAAAAGCCAAAAGATTGACTTATTTACAAGAGGAGTAACTTTTCTAATAGTTGGTGCTTTTAGCCTTTCCTGGAACAGCAGTATTAGATTCCGATGTACCATTGCATGTTCACTGAATCCCTTGGACCTTCAAATCAACGATGAAACACAGAAATTGCATCGATATTGAATACAAAAGGCAAAATATCGACTAATTTACAAGAGGAATAACTCTTCTAATAGTTCGTGCTTTGAGCCTTTCCTGGGACAGCAGTATTAGATTCCGATGCTCCATTGCAAGTTTACTGTATCTCTTGGACCTTCAAATCAACGATGAAACACAGAAATTGCATCGATATTGAATACAAAAGGCAAAATGTCGACTTATTTACAAGAGGAGAAACTCTTCTAATAGTTCGTGCTTTGAGCCTTTCCTGGGACAGCAGTATTAGATTTCGATGCACCTTGCAGGTTTACTGTATCCCTTGGACCTTCAAATCATCGATGAAACACAGAAATTGCATCGATATTGAATACAAAAGGCAAAATGTCGACTTATTTACAAGTGAGTTACTCTTCTAATAGTTCGTGCTTTTAGCCTTTCCTGGGACAGCAGTATTAGATTCGGATGCACCATTGCCGGTTTACTGTACCCCTTGGACCTTCAAATCAACGATGAAAAGCAGAAATTGCATCGATATTGTATACAAAAGGCAAAATGTCGACTTATTTGCAAGAGGAGTAACTCTTCTAATAGTTGGTGTTTGAGCCTTTCCTGGGACAGCAGTATTAGATGCCGATGCACCATTGCAGGTTTACTGTATCCCCTGGACCTTAAAATCATCGATCAAACATAGAAATTGCATCGATATTGAGTACAAATGGCAAAATGTCGACTTATTTATAAGAGGAGTTACTCTTCAAATAGTTCGTGCTTTGAGCCTTTCCTGGGACATGCAGTATTAGATTCCGGTGCACCATTCCAGGTTTACTGTATCCCTTGGACCTTCAGATCAACGATGAAACACAGAAATTGCATCGATATTAAATACAAAAGGCAAAATGTCGACTTATTTACAACAGGAGTAACTCTTCTAATGGTTCGTGCTTTTAGCCTTTCCTGGAACAGCAGTATTAGATGACGATGCTCCATTGCAAGTTTACTGTATCTCTTGGACCTTCAAATCAACGATGAAACACAGAAATATCATCGATATTGAATACAAAAGGCAAAAGGTAGACTTATTTACAAAAGGAGTTACTCTTCTAATGTTTGGTGCTTTTAGCCTTTCCTGGGACAGCAGTATTAGATTCCGATTCACCATTGCAGGTTTACTGTATCCCTTGGACCTTCAAATCAACGATGAAACACAGAAATTGCATCGATATTGAATACAACAGGCATAATGTCGACTTATTTACAAGAGGAGTAAGTCTTCAAATAGTTTGTGCTTTGAGCCTTTCCTGGGTCAGCAGTATTAGATTCTGATTCACATTTGCAGGTTTACTGTATCCCTTGGACCTTCAAATCAACGATGAAAGACAGAAATTGCATCGATATTGAATACAAAAGTCAAAATGTCGACTTATTTACAAGAGGAGAAACTCTTCTAATAGTTCGTGCTTTGAGCCTTTCCTGGGACAGCAGTATTAGATTTCGATGCACCATTGCAGGTTTACTGTATCCCTTGGACCTGCAAATCACTGATGAAACACAGAAATTGCATCGATATTGAATACAAATGGCAAAATGTCGACTTATTTATAAGTGAGTAACTCTTCTAATAGTTCGTGCTTTGAGCCTTCCTGGAACAGCAGTATTACATTCCGATGCTCCATTGCAAGTTATGCTGTATCTCTTGCACCTTCAAATCAACGATGAAACACAGCAATTGCATTGATATTGAATACAAAAGCCAAAAGATTGACTTATTTACAAGAGGAGTAACTTTTCTAATAGTTGGTGCTTTTAGCCTTTCCTGGAACAGCAGTATTAGATTCCGATGTACCATTGCATGTTCACTGAATCCCTTGGACCTTCAAATCAACGATGAAACACAGAAATTGCATCGATATTGAATACAAAAGGCAAAATATCGACTAATTTACAAGAGGAATAACTCTTCTAATAGTTCGTGCTTTGAGCCTTTCCTGGGACAGCAGTATTAGATTTCGATGCACCATTGCAGGTTAACTGTATCCCTTGGACCTTCAAATCAACGATGAAACACAGAAATTGCATCGATATTGAATACAAAAGGCAAAATGTCGACTTATTTACAAGTGAGTTACTCTTCTAATAGTTTGTGCTTTTAGCCTTTCCTGGGACAGCAGTATTAGATTCGGATGCACCATTGCCGGTTTACTGTACCCCTTGGACCTTCAAATCAACGATGAAACACAGAAATTGCATCGATATTGAATACAAAAGGCAAAATGTCGATTTATTTGCAAGAGGAGTAACTCTTCTATTAGTTGGTGTTTGAGCCTTTCCTGGGACAGCAGTATTAGATGCCGATGCACCATTGCAGGTTTACTGTATCCCCTGGACCTTCAAATCATCGATGAAACATAGAAAATGCATCGATATTAAGTACAAATGGCAAAATGTCGACTTATTTATAAGAGGAGTAACTCTTCTAATAGTTCGTGATTTGAGCCTTTCCTGGGACAGCAGTATTAGATTCCGATGCACCATTCCAGGTTTACTGTATCCCTTGACCCTTAAAAACAACGATGAAACACAGAAATTGCATCGATATTAAATACAAAAGGCAAAATGTCGACTTATTTACAACAGGAGTAACTCTTCTAATGGTTCGTGCTTTTAGCCTTTCCTGGAACAGCAGTATTAGATGACGATGCTCCATTGCAAGTTTACTGTATCTCTTGGACCTTCAAATCAACGATCAGACACAGAAATATCATCGATATTGAATACAAAAGGCAAAAGGTAGACTTATTTACAAAAGGAGTTACTCTTGTAATAGTTGGTGTTTTTATCCTTTCCTGGGACAGCAGTATTAGATTCCGATTCACCATTGCAGGTTTACTGTATCCCTTGGACCTTCAAATCAACGATGAAACACAGAAATTGCATCGATATTGAATACAACATGCATAATGTCGACTTATTTACAAGAGGAGTAAGTCTTCTAATAGTTCGTGCTTTTAGCCTTTCCTGGGACAGCAGTATTAGATTCGGATGCACCATTGCCGGTTTACTGTACCCCTTGGACCTTCAAATCAACGATTAAACACAGAAATTGCATCGATATTGAATACAAAAGGCAAAATGTCGACTTATTTGCAAGAAGAGTAACTCTTCTAATAGTTGGTGTTTGAGCCGTTCCTGGGACAGCAGTATTAGATGCCGATGCACCATTGCAGGTTTACTGTATCCCTTGGACCTGCAAATCACCGATGAAACACGGAAATTGCATCGATATTGAATACAAATGGCAAAATGTCGAATTATTTGTAAGTGAGTAACTCTTCTAATAGTTCGTGCTTTTAGCCTTTCCTGGGACAGCAGTATTAGATTCCGTTGCACAAATGCTGGTTTACTGTACCCCTTGGACCTTCAAATCAACGATGAAACACAGAAATTGCATCGATATGAAATACAAAATGCAAAATGTCGACTTATTTACAACAGAAGTAACTCTTCTAATAGTTCGTGCTTTTAGCCTTTCCTGGGACAGCAGTATTAGATTCCGATGCACCATTGCAGGTTTACTGTATCCCTTGGACCTTCAAATCAACGATGACACTCAGAAATTGCATTGATATTGAGTACAAAAGACAAAATTTCGACTTATTTACAAGAGGAGTAACTCTTCTAATAGTTCGTGATTTGAGCCTTTCCTGGGACAGCAGTATCAGATTCCGATGCACCATTGCAGGTTTACTGTATCCCTTGGACCTTCAAATCAACGATGAAACACAGAAATTGCATCGATTTTGAATACAAAAGGCAAAATGTCGACTTATTTATAAGAGGAGTAACTCTTCTAATAAATTGTGTTTGAGCCTTTCCTGGGACAGCAGTATTAGGTTCCGATGCAACATTGCAGGTTTACTGTATCCCTTGGAGCTTCAAATTAACGATGAAACACAGAAATTGCATCGATATTGAATACAAAAGGCAAAATGTCGACTTATTCACAAGAGGAGTAACTCTTCTAATAGTTCGTGCTTTGAGCCTTTCCTGGGACAGCAGTATTAGATTTCGATGCACCATTGCAGGTTTACTGTATCCCTTGGACCTGCAAATCACCGATGAAACACAGAAATTGCATCGATATTGAATACAAATGGCAAAATGTCGACTTATTTATAAGTGAGTAACTCTTCTAATAGTTCGTGCTTTTAGCCTTTCCTGGGACAGCAGTATTAGATTCCGTTGCACCATTGCAGGTTTACTGTACCCCTTGGACCTTCAAATCAACGATGAAACACAGAAATTGCATCGATATTGAATACAAAATGCAAAATGTCGACTTATTTACAAGAGGAGAAACTCTTCTAATAGTTCGTGCTTTGAGCCTTTCCTGGGTCAGCAGTATTAGATTCCGATGCACCATTGCAGGTTTACTGTATCTCTTGGACCTTCAAATCAACGATGAAATACAGAAATTCCTTCGATATTGAAAACAAAAGGCAAATTGTTGACTAATTTACAAAAGGAGAAACTCTTCTAATAGTCCGTGTTTTGAGCCTTTCCTGGGACAGCAGTATTAGATTCCGATGCACCATTGCAGGTTTACTGTATCTCTTGGACCTTCAAATCAACGATGAAACACAGAAATTGCATCGATACTGAATACAAAAGTAAAATGTCGACTTACATATAAGAGGAGTAACTCTTGTAATAGTTCGTGTTTTGATCCTTTCCTGGGACAGCAGTACTAGTTTCCGATGCACCATTGCAGGTTTACTGCATCCCTTGGACCTTCAAATCAACGATGAAACACAGAAATTGCATCAATATTGAATACAAAAGGAAATGTCGACTTATTTACAAGAGGAGAAACTCTTCTAATAGTTCGTGCTTTGAGCCTTTCTTTGACAGCAGTATTAGATTCCGATGCACCATTGCAGGTTTACTGTATCTCTTGGACCTTCAAATCAACGATGAAATACAGAAATTTCTTCGATATTGAAAACAAAAGGCAAATTGTTGACTAATTTACAAAAGGAGAAACTCTCCTAATAGTCCGTGTTTTGAGCCTTTCCTGGGACAGCAGTATTAGATTCCGATGCACCATTGCAGGTTTACTGTATCTCTTGGACCTTCAAATCAACGATGAAACACAGAAATTGCATCGATATTGAATACAAAAGTAAAATGTCGACTTACATATAAGAGGAGTAACTCTTGTAATCTTTCGTGATTTGAGCCTTTCCTGGGAAAGCAGTATTAGATTCCGATGCACCATTCCGGGTTTACTGTATCCTTTGGACCTTCAAATCAACGATGAAACACAGTAATTTCATCGATATTGACTACAAAAGGCAAAATGTCGACTTATTTACAAGTGAGTAACTCTTCTAATAGTTCGTGCTTTTAGCCTATCCTGGGACACAGTATTATGTTCCGATGAAACATTTCAGGTTTACTGTATCCCTTGGAGCTTCAAATCAACGTTGAAACACAGAAATTGCATCGATATTGAATACAAAAGGAAATGTCGACTTATTTACAAGTGGAGTAACTCTTCTAATAGTTCGCGCTTTGAGCCTTTCCTGGGTCAGCAGTATTAGATTCCGATGCACCATTCCAGGTTTACTGTATCCCTTGACCCTTAAAAACAACGATGAAACACAGAAATTGCATCGATATTAAATACAAAAGGCAAAATGTCGACTTATTTACAACAGGAGTAACTCTTCTAATGGTTCGTGCTTTTAGCCTTTCCTGGAACAGCAGTATTAGATGACGATGCTCCATTGCAAGTTTACTGTATCTCTTGGACCTTCAAATCAACGATCAGACACAGAAATATCATCGATATTGAATACAAAAGGCAAAAGGTAGACTTATTTACAAAAGGAGTTACTCTTGTAATAGTTGGTGTTTTTATCCTTTCCTGGGACAGCAGTATTAGATTCCGATTCACCATTGCAGGTTTACTGTATCCCTTGGACCTTCAAATCAACGATGAAACACAGAAATTGCATCGATATTGAATACAACATGCATAATGTCGACTTATTTACAAGAGGAGTAAGTCTTCTAATAGTTCGTGCTTTTAGCCTTTCCTGGGACAGCAGTATTAGATTCGGATGCACCATTGCCGGTTTACTGTACCCCTTGGACCTTCAAATCAACGATTAAACACAGAAATTGCATCGATATTGAATACAAAAGGCAAAATGTCGACTTATTTGCAAGAAGAGTAACTCTTCTAATAGTTGGTGTTTGAGCCGTTCCTGGGACAGCAGTATTAGATGCCGATGCACCATTGCAGGTTTACTGTATCCCTTGGACCTGCAAATCACCGATGAAACACGGAAATTGCATCGATATTGAATACAAATGGCAAAATGTCGAATTATTTGTAAGTGAGTAACTCTTCTAATAGTTCGTGCTTTTAGCCTTTCCTGGGACAGCAGTATTAGATTCCGTTGCACAAATGCTGGTTTACTGTACCCCTTGGACCTTCAAATCAACGATGAAACACAGAAATTGCATCGATATGAAATACAAAATGCAAAATGTCGACTTATTTACAACAGAAGTAACTCTTCTAATAGTTCGTGCTTTTAGCCTTTCCTGGGACAGCAGTATTAGATTCCGATGCACCATTGCAGGTTTACTGTATCCCTTGGACCTTCAAATCAACGATGACACTCAGAAATTGCATTGATATTGAGTACAAAAGGCAAAATGTCGACTTATTCACAAGAGGAGTAACTCTTCTAATAGTTCGTGCTTTGAGCCTTTCCTGGGACAGCAGTATTAGATTTCGATGCACCATTGCAGGTTTACTGTATCCCTTGGACCTGCAAATCACCGATGAAACACAGAAATTGCATCGATATTGAATACAAATGGCAAAATGTCGACTTATTTATAAGTGAGTAACTCTTCTAATAGTTCGTGCTTTTAGCCTTTCCTGGGACAGCAGTATTAGATTCCGTTGCACCATTGCAGGTTTACTGTACCCCTTGGACCTTCAAATCAACGATGAAACACAGAAATTGCATCGATATTGAATACAAAATGCAAAATGTCGACTTATTTACAAGAGGAGAAACTCTTCTAATAGTTCGTGCTTTGAGCCTTTCCTGGGTCAGCAGTATTAGATTCCGATGCACCATTGCAGGTTTACTGTATCTCTTGGACCTTCAAATCAACGATGAAATACAGAAATTCCTTCGATATTGAAAACAAAAGGCAAATTGTTGACTAATTTACAAAAGGAGAAACTCTTCTAATAGTCCGTGTTTTGAGCCTTTCCTGGGACAGCAGTATTAGATTCCGATGCACCATTGCAGGTTTACTGTATCTCTTGGACCTTCAAATCAACGATGAAACACAGAAATTGCATCGATACTGAATACAAAAGTAAAATGTCGACTTACATATAAGAGGAGTAACTCTTGTAATAGTTCGTGTTTTGATCCTTTCCTGGGACAGCAGTACTAGTTTCCGATGCACCATTGCAGGTTTACTGCATCCCTTGGACCTTCAAATCAACGATGAAACACAGAAATTGCATCAATATTGAATACAAAAGGAAATGTCGACTTATTTACAAGAGGAGAAACTCTTCTAATAGTTCGTGCTTTGAGCCTTTCTTTGACAGCAGTATTAGATTCCGATGCACCATTGCAGGTTTACTGTATCTCTTGGACCTTCAAATCAACGATGAAATACAGAAATTTCTTCGATATTGAAAACAAAAGGCAAATTGTTGACTAATTTACAAAAGGAGAAACTCTCCTAATAGTCCGTGTTTTGAGCCTTTCCTGGGACAGCAGTATTAGATTCCGATGCACCATTGCAGGTTTACTGTATCTCTTGGACCTTCAAATCAACGATGAAACACAGAAATTGCATCGATATTGAATACAAAAGTAAAATGTCGACTTACATATAAGAGGAGTAACTCTTGTAATCTTTCGTGATTTGAGCCTTTCCTGGGAAAGCAGTATTAGATTCCGATGCACCATTCCGGGTTTACTGTATCCTTTGGACCTTCAAATCAACGATGAAACACAGTAATTTCATCGATATTGACTACAAAAGGCAAAATGTCGACTTATTTACAAGTGAGTAACTCTTCTAATAGTTCGTGCTTTTAGCCTATCCTGGGACACAGTATTATGTTCCGATGAAACATTTCAGGTTTACTGTATCCCTTGGAGCTTCAAATCAACGTTGAAACACAGAAATTGCATCGATATTGAATACAAAAGGAAATGTCGACTTATTTACAAGTGGAGTAACTCTTCTAATAGTTCGCGCTTTGAGCCTTTCCTGGGTCAGCAGTATTAGATTCCGATGCACCATTGCAGGTTTACTGTATCCCTTGGACCTTCAAAACAACGATGAAACACAGAAATTGCATCGATATTGAATACAAAAGGAAAAATATCGACTAATTTACAAGAGGAATAACTCTTCTAATAGTTCGTGCTTTGAGCCTCTCCTGGGACAGCAGTATTAGATTCCGATGCTCTATTGCAAGTTTACTGTATCCCTTGGTCCTTCAAATCAACGATGAAACACAGAAATTGCATCGATATTAAATACAAAAGGCAAAATGTCGACTTATTTACAAGAGGAGTAACTCTTCTAATGGTTCGTGCTTTTAGCCTTTCCTGGAACAGCAGTATTAGATGACGATGCTCCATTGCAAGTTTACTGTATCTCTTGGACCTTCAAATCAACGATGAAACACAGAAATATCATCGATAATGAATACAAAAGGCAAAAGGTAGGCTTATTTACAAAAGGAGTTACTCTTCTAATAGTTGGTGCTTTTAGCCTTTCCTGGGACAGCAGTATTAGATTCCGATTCACCATTGCAGGTTTACTGTATCTCTTGGACCTTCAAATCAACGATGAAATACAGAAATTCCTTCGATATTGAAAACAAAAGGCAAATTCTTGACTAATTTACAAAAGGAGAAACTCTTCTACTAGTCCGTGTTTTGAGCCTTTCCTGGGACAGCAGTATTAGATTCCGATGCACCATTGCAGGTTTGTTGTATCTCTTGGACCTTCAAATCAACGATGAAACACAGAAATTGCATCGATATTGAATACAAAAGTAAAATGTCGACTTACATATAAGAGGAGTAACTCTTCTAATAGTTCGTGCTTTGATCCTTTCCTGGGACAGCAGTATTAGATTCCGATTCACCATTCCAGGTTTACTGCATCCCTTGGACCTTCAAATCAACGATAAAACACAGAAATTGCATCGATATTGAATACAAAAGGAAATGTCGACTTATTTACAAGAGGAGAAACTCTTCTAATAGTTCGTGCTTTGAGCCTTTCCTTTGACAGCAGTATTAGATTCCGATGGACCATTCCAGGTTTACTGTATCCTTTGGACCTTCAAATCAACGATAAAACACAGAAATTGCATCGATATTGAATACAAAAGGCAAAATTTCGACTTATTTACAAGTGAGTAACTCTTCTAATAGTTCGTGCTTTTAGCCTTTCCTGGGACACAGTATTAGGTTCCGATGCAACATTTCAGGTTTACTGTATCCCTTGGAGCTTCAAATCAACGTTGAAACACAGAAATTGCATCGATATTGAATACAAAAGGAAATGTCGACTTATTTACAAGAGGAGTAACTCTTCTAATAGTTCGTGCTTTGAGCCTTTCGTGGGTCAGCAGTATTAGATTCCGTTGCACCAATGCAGGTGTACTGTATATCTTAGACCTTCAAATCAACGATGAAACACAGAAATTGCATCAATATTGAAAACAAAAGGCAAAATGTTGTTTTATTTACAAATAGAGAAACTCTTCTAATAGTCCGTGTTTTGAGCCTTTCCTGGGACAGCAGTATTAGATTCCGATGCACCATTGCAGGTTTACTGTATCTCTTGGACCTTCAAATCAACGATGAAGCACAGAAATTGCATCGATATATAATACAAAAGTAAAATGTCGACTTATATATAAGACGAGTAACTCTTCTAATAGTTCGTGATTTGAGCCTTTCCTGGGACAGCAGTATTAGATTCCGATGCACCATTGCAGGTTTACTGAATCCCTTGGACCTTCAAATCAACGATGAAACACAGAAATTGCATCGATATTGAATACAAAACGCAAAATGTCGACTTATTTATAAGAGGTGTAACTCTTCAAATAGTTCGTGGTTTGAGCCTTCCCTGGGACAGCAGTATCAGATTCCGATGCTCCATTGCATTTTCACTGTATGCCTTGGACCTTCAAATCAACGATGAAACACAGAAATTGCATCGATATTGAATACAAAAAGCAAAATGTCGACTTATTTACAAGAGGAGTAACTCTTCTAATGGTTCGTGCTTTGAGCCATTCCTGGGACAGCAGTATTGAATTCCGATGCACCATTGCAGGTTTACTGTATCCCTTGGACCTTCAAATCAACGATGAAACACAGAAATTGCATCGATATTGAATACAAAAGGCAAAATGGCGACTTATTTACAAGTGGAGTAACTCTTTTAATAGTTCGTGCTTTGAGCCTTCCTGGAACAGCAGTATTACACTCCGATGCTCCATTGCAAGTTTGCTGTATCTCTTGCACTTTCAAATCAACGATGATACACAGCAATTGCATTGATATTGAATACAAAAGGCAAAATATCGACTAATTTACAAGAGGAATAACTCTTCTAATAGTTCGTGCTTTGAGCCTTTCCTGGGACAGCAGTATTAGCTTCCGATGCTCCAATGCAAGTTTACTGTATCTCTTGGCCCTTCAAATCAACGATGAAACACAGAAATTGCATCGATATTGAATACAAAAGGCAAAATGTCGACTTTTTTACAAGAGGAGTAACTCTTCTAATAGTTCGTGCTTTGAGCCTTTCCTGGGACAGCAGTATTAGATTTCGATGCACCTTGCAGGTTTACTGTATCCCTTGGACCTTCAAATCAACGATGAAACACAGAAATTGCATCGATATTGAATACAAAAGGCAAAATGTCGACTTATTTACAAGTGAGTTACTCTTCTAATAGTTCGTGCTTTTAGCCTTTCCTGGGACAGCAGTATTAGATTCGGATGCACCATTGCCGGTTTACTGTACCCCTTTTACCTTCAAATCAACGATGAAACACAGAAATTGCATCGATATTGTATACAAAAGGCAAAATGTCGACTTATTTGCAAGAGGAGTAACTCTTCTAATAGTTGGTGTTTGAGCCTTTCCTGGGACAGCAGTATTAGATGCCGATGCACCATTGCAGGTTTACTGTATCCCCTGGACCTTAAAATCATCGATCAAACATAGAAATTGCATTGATATTGAGTACAAATGGCAAAATGTCGACTTATTTATAAGAGGAGTTACTCTTCTAATAGTTCGTGCTTTGAGCCTTTCCTGGGACAGCAGTATTAGATTCCGATGCACCATTCCAGGTTTACTGTATCCCTTGGACCTTCAAATCAACGATGAAACACAGAAATTGCATCGATATTAAATACAAAAGGCAAAATGTCGACTTATTTACAACAGGAGTAACTCTTCTAATGGTTCGTGCTTTTAGCCTTTCCTGGAACAGCAGTATTAGATGACGATGCTCCATTGCAAGTTTACTGTATCTCTTGGACCTTCAAATCAACGATGAAACACAGAAATATCATCGATATTGAATACAAAAGGCAAAAGGTAGACTTATTTACAAAAGGAGTTACTCTTCTAATGATTGGTGCTTTTAGCCTTTCCTGGGACAGCAGTATTAGATTTCGATGCACCATTGCAGGTTTACTGTATCCCTTGGACCTGCAAATCACTGATGAAACACAGAAATTGCATCGATATTGAATACAAATGGCAAAATGTCGACTCATTTATAAGTGAGTAACTCTTCTAATAGTTCGTGCTTTGAGCCTTCCTGGAACAGCAGTATTACATTCCGATGCTCCATTGCAAGTTATGCTGTATCTCTTGCACCTTCAAATCAACGATGAAACACAGCAATTGCATTGATATTGAATACAAAAGCCAAAAGATCGTCTTATTTACAAGAGGAGAAACTCTTCTAATAGTTCGTGCTTTGAGCCTTTCCTGGGACAGCAGTATTAGATTTCGATGCACCATTGCAGGTTAACTGTATCCCTTGGACCTTCAAATCAACGATGAAACACAGAAATTGCATCGATATTGAATGCAAAAGGCAAAATGTCGACTTATTTACAAGTGAGTTACTCTTCTAACAGTTTGTGCTTTTAGCCTTTCCTGGGACAGCAGTATTAGATTCGGATGCACCATTGCCGGTTTTCTGTACCCCTTGGACCTTCAAATCAACGATGAAACACAGAAATTGCATCGATATTGAATACAAAAGGCAAAATGTCGATTTATTTGCAAGAGGAGTAACTCTTCTATTAGTTGGTGTTTGAGCCTTTCCTGGGACAGCAGTATTAGATGCCGATGCACCATTGCAGGTTTACTGTATCCCCTGGACCTTCAAATCATCGATGAAACATAGAAAATGCATCGATATTAAGTACAAATGGCAAAATGTCGACTTATTTATAAGAGGAGTAACTCTTCTAATAGTTCGTGATTTGAGCCTTTCCTGGGACAGCAGTATTAGATTCCGATGCACCATTCCAGGTTTACTGTATCCCTTGACCCTTAAAAACAACGATGAAACACAGAAATTGCATCGATATTAAATACAAAAGGCAAAATGTCGACTTATTTACAACAGGAGTAACTCTTCTAATGGTTCGTGCTTTTAGCCTTTCGTGGAACAGCAGTATTAGATGACGATGCTCCATTGCAAGTTTACTGTATCTCTTGGACCTTCAAATCAACGATCAGACACAGAAATATCATCGATATTGAATACAAAAGACAAAAGGTAGACTTATTTACAAAAGGAGTTACTCTTCTAATAGTTGGTGCTTTTAGCCTTTCCTGGGACAGCAGTATTAGATTCCGATTCACCATTGCAGGTTTACTGTATCCCTTGGACCTTCAAATCAACGATGAAACACAGAAATTGCATCGATATTGAATACAACATGCATAATGTCGACTTATTTACAAGAGGAGTAAGTCTTCTAATAGTTCGTGCTTTTAGCCTTTCCTGGGACAGCAGTATTAGATTCGGATGCACCATTGCCGGTTTACTGTACCCCTTGGACCTTCAAATCAACGATTAAACACAGAAATTGCATCGATATTGAATACAAAAGGCAAAATGTCGACTTATTTGCAAGAGGAGTAACTCTTCTAATAGTTGGTGTTTGAGCCGTTCCTGGGACAGCAGTATTAGATGCCGATACACCATTGCAGGTTTACTGTATCCCTTGGACCTGCAAATCACCGATGAAACACGGAAATTGCATCGATATTGAATACAAATGGCAAAATGTCGAATTATTTATAAGTGAGTAACTCTTCTAATAGTTCGTGCTTTTAGCCTTTCCTGGGACAGCAGTATTAGATTCCGTTGCACAAATGCTGGTTTACTGTACCCCTAGGACCTTCAAATCAACGATGAAACACAGAAATTGCATCGATATTGAATACAAAATGCAACATGGCGACTTATTTGCAAGATTAGTAACTCTTGTAATAGTTGGTGATTTGATCCTTTCCTGGGACAGCAGTATTAGATTCCGATGCACCATTGCAGTTTTACTGTATCCCTTGGACCTTCAAATCAACGATGAAACACAGAAATTGCATCGATATGAAATACAAAATGCAAAATGTCGACTTATTTACAACAGAAGTAACTCTTCTAATAGTTCGTGATTTTAGCCTTTCCTGGGACAGCAGTATTAGATTCCGATGCACCATTGCAGGTTTACTGTATCCCTTGGACCTTCAAATCAACGATGACACAAAGAAATTGCATTGATATTGAGTACAAAAGGCAAAATTTCGATTTATTTACAAGAGGAGTAACTCTTCTAATAGTTCGTGCTTTGAGCCTTTCCTGGGACAGCAGTATTAGATTCCGATGCACCATTGCAGGTTTACTGTATCCCTTGGACCTTCAAATCAACGATGAAACACAGAAATTGCATCGATTTTGAATACAAAAGGCAAAATGTCGACTTATTTATAAGAGGAGTAACTCTTCTAATAAATTGTGTTTGAGCCTTTCCTGGGACAGCAGTATTAGGTTCCGATGCAACATTGCAGGTTTACTGTATCCCTTGGAGCTTCAAATTAACGATGAAACACAGAAATTGCATCGATATTGAATACAAAAGGCAAAATGTCGACTTATTCACAAGAGGAGTAACTCTTCTAATAGTTCGTGCTTTGAGCCTTTCCTGGGACAGCAGTATTAGATTTCGATGCACCATTGCAGGTTTACTGTATCCCTTGGACCTGCAAATCACCGATGAAACACAGAAATTGCATCGATATTGAATACAAATGGCAAAATGTCGACTTATTTATAAGTGAGTAACTCTTCTAATAGTTCGTGCTTTTAGCCTTTCCTGGGACAGCAGTATTAGATTCCGTTGCACCATTGCAGGTTTACTGTACCCCTTGGACCTTCAAATCAACGATGAAACACTGAAATTGCATCGATATTGAATACAAAATGCAAAATGTCGACTTATTTACAAGAGGAGAAACTCTTCTAATAGTTCGTGCTTTGAGCCTTTCCTGGGTCAGCAGTATTAGATTCCGATGCACCATTGCAGGTTTACTGTATCTCTTGGACCTTCAAATCAACGATGAAATACAGAAATTCCTTCGATATTGAAAACAAAAGGCAAATTGTTGACTAATTTACAAAAGGAGAAACTCTTCTAATAGTCCGTGTTTTGAGCCTTTCCTGGGACAGCAGTATTAGATTCCGATGCACCATTGCAGGTTTACTGTATCTCTTGGACCTTCAAATCAACGATGAAACACAGAAATTGCATCGATATTGAATACAAAAGTAAAATGTCGACTTACATATAAGAGGAGTAACTCTTGTAATAGTTCGTGTTTTGATCCTTTCCTGGGACAGCAGTATTAGTTTCCGAAGCAACATTGCAGGTTTACTGCATCCCTTGGACCTTCAAATCAACGATGAAACACAGAAATTGCATCGATATTGAATACAAAAGGAAATGTCGACTTATTTACAAGAGGAGAAACTCTTCTAATAGTTCGTGCTTTGAGCATTTCTTTGACAGCAGTATTAGATTCCGATGCACCATTGCAGGTTTACTGTATCTCTTGGACCTTCAAATCAACGATGAAATACAGAAATTCCTTCGATATTGAAAACAAAAGGCATATTGTTGACTAATTTACAAAAGGAGAAACTCTCCTAATAGTCCGTGTTTGAGCCTTTCCTGGGACAGCAGTATTAGATTCCGATGCACCATTGCAGGTTTACTGTATCTCTTGGACCTTCAAATCAACGATGAAACACAGAAATTGCATCGATATTGAATACAAAAGTAAAATGTCGACTTACATATAAGAGGATTAACTCTTGTAATCGTTCGTGATTTGAGCCTTTCCTGGGAAAGCAGTATTAGATTCCGATGCACCATTCCAGGTTTACTGTATCCTTTGGACCTTCAAATCAACGATGAAACACAGTAATTGCATCGATATTGACTACAAAAGGCAAAATGTCGACTTATTTACAAGAGTGTAACTCTTCTAATAGTTCGTGCTTTTAGCCTATCCTGGGACACAGTATTATGTTCCGATGAAACATTTCAGGTTTACTGTATCCCTTGGAACTTCAAATCAACGATGAAACACAGAAATTGCATCGATATTGAATACAAAAGGCAAAATATCGACTTATTTATAAGAATATTAACTCTTCTAATAGTTCGTGCTTTTAGCCTTTCCTGGGACAGCAGTATTAGATTCCGATGCACCATTGCATGTTTACTGTATCCCTTGGACCTTCAAATCACCGATGAAATACAGAAATTGCATCGATATTGAATACAAAAGGCAAAATGTCGACTTATTTACAAGAGGAGTCACTCTTCTAATAGTTCGTGATTTTAGCCTTTCCTAGGACAGCAGTATTAGATTCCGATGCACCATTGCAAGTTTACTGTATCCCTGGGACCTTCAAATCAACGATGAAACACAGAAATTGCATCGATTTTGAATACAAAAAGCAAAATGTCGAATTATTTATAAGAGGAGTAACTCTTCTAATAGTTCGTGCTTTGAGCCTTTCCTGGGACAGCAGTATTAGATTCCAATGCACCATTGCAGGTTTACTGTATCTCTTGGACCTTCAAATCAACGATGAAACACAGAAATTGCATCGATATATAATACAGAAGTAAAATGTCGACATATATATAAGAGGAGTAACTCTTCTAATAGTTCGTGCTTTGAGCATTTCCTGGGACAGCAGTATTAGATTCCGATGCACCATTGCAGGTTTGCTGCATCTCTTGGACCTTCAAATCAACGATGAAACACAGAAATTGCTTCGATATTGAATACAACAGGCATAATGTCGACTTATTTACAAGAGGAGTAAGTCTTCTAATAGTTCGTGCTTTGAGCCTTTCCTGGGTCAGCAGTATTAGATTCCGATTCACAATTGCAGGTTTACTGTATCCCTTGGACCTTCAAATCAACGATGAAACACAGAAATTGCATCGATATTGAATACAAAATTCAAAATGTCGACTTATTTACAAGAGGAGAAACTCTTCTAATAGTTCGTGCTTTGAGCCTTTCCTTGGACAGCAGTATTAGATTTCGATGCACCATTGCAGGTTTACTGTATCCCTTGGACCTGCAAATCACCGATGAAACACAGAAATTGCATCGATATTGAATACAAATGGCAAAATGTCGACTTATTTATAAGTGAGTAACTCTTCTAATAGTTCGTGCTTTGAGCCTTCCTGGAACAGCAGTATTACATTCCGATGCTCCATTGCAAGTTTGCTGTATCTCTTGCACCTTCAAATCAACGATGAAACACAGCAATTGCATTGATATTGAATACAAAAGCCAAAAGATCGACTTATTTACAAGAGGAGTAACTTTTCTAATAGTTGGTGCTTTTAGCCTTTCCTGGAACAGCAGTATTAGATTCCGATGTACCATTGCATGTTCACTGAATCCCTTGGACCTTCAAATCAACGATGAAACACAGAAATTGCATCGATATTGAATACAAAAGGCTAAATATCGACTAATTTACAAGAGGAATAACTCTTCTAATAGTTCGTGCTTTGAGCCTTTCCTGGGACAGCAGTATTAGATTCCGATGCTCCATTGCAAGTTTACTGTATCTCTTGGACCTTCAAATCAACGATGAAACACAGAAATTGCATCGATATTGAATACAAAAGGCAAAATGTCGACTTATTTACAAGAGGAGAAACTCTTCTAATAGTTCGTGCTTTGAGCCTTTCCTGGGACAGCAGTATTAGATTTCGATGCACCAATGCAGGTTTACTGTATCCCTTGGACCTTCAAATCAACGATGAAACACAGAAATTGCATCGATATTGAATACAAAAGGCAAAATGTCGACTTATTTACAAGTGAGTTACTCTTCTAATAGTTCGTGCTTTTAGCCTTTCCTGGGACAGCAGTATTAGATTCGGATGAACCATTGCCGGTTTACTGTATCCCCTGGACCTTCTAATCATCGATGAAACATAGAAATTGCATCGATATTGAGTACAAATGGCAAAATGTCGACTTATTTATAAGAGGAGTAACTCTTCTAATAGTTCGTGCTTTGAGCCTTTCCTGGGATAGCAGTATTAGATTCCGATGCACCATTCCAGGTTTACTGTAACCATTGGACCTTCAAATCAACGATGAAACACAGAAATTGCATCGATATTAAATACAAAAGGCAAAATGTCGACTTATTTACAACAGGAGTAACTCTTCTAATGGTTCGTGCTTTAGCCTTTCCTGGAACAGCAGTATTAGATGACGATGCTCCATTGCAAGTTTACTGTATCTCTTGGACCTTCAAATCAACGATTAAACACAGAAATTGCATCGATATTGAATACAAAAGGCAAAATGTCGACTTATTTGCAAGAGGAGTAACTCTTCAAATAGTTGGTGTTTGAGCCGTTCCTGGGACAGCAGTATTAGATGCCGATGCACCATTGCAGGTTTACTGTATCCCTTGGACCTGCAAATCACCGATGAAACACGGAAATTGCATCGATATTGAATACAAATGGCAAAATGTCGAATTATTTATAAGTGAGTAACTCTTCTAATAGTTCGTGCTTTTAGCCTTTCCTGGGACAGCAGTATTAGATTCCGTTGCACAAATGCTGGTTTACTGTACCCCTTGGACCTTCAAATCAACGATGAAACACAGAAATTGCATCGATATTGAATACAAAATGCAACATGGCGACTTATTTGCAAGATTAGTAACTCTTGTAATAGTTGGTGATTTGATCCTTTCCTGGGACTGCAGTATTAGATTCCGATGCACTATTGCAGTTTTACTGTATCCCTTGGACCTTCAAATCAACGATGACACACAGAAATTGCATTGATATTGAGTACAAAAGGCAAAATTTCGACTTATTTACAAGAGGAGTAACTCTTCTAATAGTTCGTGCTTTGAGCCTTTCCTGGGACAGCAGTATTAGATTCCGATGCACCATTGCAGGTTTACTGTATCCCTTGGACCTTCAAATCAACGATGAAACACAGAAATTGCATCGATTTTGAATACAAAAGGCAAAATGTCGACTTATTTATAAGAGGAGTAACTCTTCTAATAAATTGTGTTTGAGCCTTTCCTGAGACAGCAGTATTAGGTTCCGATGCAACATTGCAGGTTTACTGTATCCCTTGGAGTTTCAAATTAACGATGAAACACAGAAATTGCATCGATATTGAATACAAAAGGCAAAATGTCGACTTATTCACAAGAGGAGTAACTCTTCTAATAGTTCGTGCTTTGAGCCTTTCCTGGGACAGCAGTATTAGATTTCGATGCACCATTGCAGGTTTACTGTATCCCTTGGACCTGCAAATCACCGATGAAACACAGAAATTGCATCGATATTGAATACAAATGGCAAAATGTCGACTTATTTATAAGTGAGTAACTCTTCTAATAGTTCGTGCTTTTAGCCTTTCCTGGGACAGCAGTATTAGATTCCGTTGCACCATTGCAGGTTTACTGTACCCCTTGGACCTTCAAATCAACGATGAAACACAGAAATTGCATCGATATTGAATACAAAATGCAAAATGTCGACTTATTTACAAGAGGAGAAACTCTTCTAATAGTTCGTGCTTTGAGCCTTTCCTGGATCAGCAGTATTAGATTCCGATGCACCATTGCAGGTTTACTGTATCTCTTGGACCTTCAAATCAACGATGAAATACAGAAATTCCTTCGATATTGAAAACAAAAGGCAAATTGTTGACTAATTTACAAAAGGAGAAACTCTTCTAATAGTCCGTGTTTTGAGCCTTTCCTGGGACAGCAGTATTAGATTCCGATGCACCATTGCAGGTTTACTGTATCTCTTGGACCTTCAAATCAACGATGAAACACAGAAATTGCATCGATATTGAATACAAAAGTAAAATGTCGACTTACATATAAGAGGAGTAACTCTTGTAATAGTTCGTGTTTTGATCCTTTCCTGGGACAGCAGTATTAGTTTCCGATGCACCATTGCAGGTTTACTGCATCCCTTGGACCTTCAAATCAACGATGAAACACAGAAATTGCATCGATATTGAATACAAAAGGAAATGTCGACTTATTTACAAGAGGAGAAACTCTTCTAATAGTTCGTGCTTTGAGCCTTTCTTTGACAGCAGTATTAGATTCCGATGCACCATTGCAGGTTTACTGTATCCCTTGGACCTTCAAATCAACGATGAAACACAGAAATTGCATCGATATTGAATACAAAAGGTAAAATGTCGACTTATTTACAAGAGGAGTAAGTCTTCTAATAGTTCGTGCTTTTAGCCTTTCCTGGGACAGCAGTATTAGATTCGGATGCACCATTGCCGGTTTACTGTACCCCTTGGACCTTCAAATCAACGATTAAACACAGAAATTGCATCGATATTGAATACAAAAGGCAAAATGTCGACTTATTTGCAAGAGGAGTAACTCTTCTAATAGTTGGTGTTTGAGCCTTTCCTGGGACAGCAGTATTAGTTGCCGATGCACCATTGCAGGATTACTGTATCCCTTGGACCTGCAAATCACCGATGAAACACAGAAATTGCATCGATATTGAATACAAATGGCAAAATGTCGAATTATTTATAAGTGAGTAACTCTTCTAATAGTTCGTGCTTTTAGCCTTTCCTGGGACAGCAGTATTAGATTCCGTTGCACAACTGCAGGTTTACTGTACCCCTTGGACCTTCAAATCAACGATGAAACACAGAAATTGCATCGATATTGAATACAAAATGCAACATTGCGACTTATTTGCAAGATTAGTAACTCTTGTAATAGTTGGTGATTTGAGCCTTTCCTGGGACAGCAGTATTAGATTCCGATGCACCATTGCAGTTTTACTGAATCCCTTGGACCTCCAAATCAACGATGAAACACAGAAATTGCATCGATATGAAATACAAAATGCAAAATGTCGACTTATTTACAACAGGAGTAATTCTTCTAATAGTTCGTGATTTTAGCCTTTCCTGGGACAGCAGTATTAGATTCCGATGCACCATTGCAAGTTTACTGTATCCCTTGGACCTTCAAATCAACGATGAAACACAGAAATTGCATCGATTTTGAATACAAAAGGCAAAATGTCGACTTATTTATAAGAGGAGTATCTCTTCTAATAAATTGTGTTTGAGCCTTTCCTGGGACAGCAGTATTAGGTTCCGATGCAACATTGCAGGTTTACTGTATCCCTTGGAGCTTCAAATCACCGATGAAACACAGAAATTGCATCGATATTGAATACAAAAGGAAATGTCGACTTATTTACAAGTGGAGTAACTCTTCTAATAGTTCGTGCTTTGAGCCTTTCCTGGGACAGCAGTATTACATTCCGATGCACCATTGCAGGTTTACTGTATCTCTTGGAACTTCAAATCAACGATGAAACACAGAAATAGCATCGATATTGAATACAAAAGGCAAAATATCGACTTATTTATAAGAATAGTAACTCTTCTAATAGTTCGTGTTTTAGCCTTTCCTGGGACAGCAGTATTAGATTCCGATGCACCATAGCAGGTTTACTGTATCCCTTGGACCTTCAAATCACCGATGAAATACAGAAATTGCATAGATATTGAATACAAAATTCAAATTGTAGACTTATTTACAAGAGGAGTCACTCTTCTAATATTTCGTGATTTTAGCCTTTCCTAGGACAGCAGTATTAGATTCCGATGCACCATTGCAAGTTTACTGCATCCCTGGGACCTTCAAATCAACGATGAAACACAGAAATTGCATCGATTTTGAATACAAAAAGAAAAATGTCGAATTATTTATAAGAGGAGTAACTCTTCTAATAGTTCGTGCTTTGAGCCTTTCCTGGGACAGCAGTATTAGATTCCGATGCACCATTCCAGGTTTACTGTATCCTTTGGACCTTCAAATCAACGATGAAACACAGAAATTGCATTGATATTGAATACAAAACCCAAAAGATAGACTTATTTACAAGAGGAGTAACTTTTCTAATAGTTGGTGCTTTTAGCCTTTCCTGGAACAGCAGTATTAGATTCCGATGTACCATTGCATGTTCACTGAATCCCTTGGACCTTCAAATCAACGATGAAACACAGAAATTGCATCGATATTGAATACAAAAGGCAAAATATCGACTAATTTACAAGAGGAAAAACTCTTCTAATAGTTCGTGCTTTGAGCCTTGTCTGGGACAGCAGTATTAGATTCCGATGCTCCATTGCAAGTTTACTGTATCTCTTGGACCTTCAAATCAACGATGCAACACAGAAATTGCATCGATATTGAATACAAAAGTAAAATGTCGACTTACATATAAGAGGAGTAACTCTTGTAATAGTTCGTGCTTTGAGCCTTTCCTGGGAAAGCAGTATTAGATTCCGATGCACCATTCCAGGTTTACTGTATCCTTTGGACCTTCAAATCAACGATGAAACACAGAAATTGCATCGATATTGAATACAAAATGCAACATGGCGACTTATTTGCAAGATTAGTAACTCTTGTAATAGTTGGTGATTTGAGCCTTTCCTGGGACAGCAGTATTAGATTCCGATGCACCATTGCAGTTTTACTGTATCCCTTGGACCTTCAAATCAACGATGAAACACAGAAATTGCATCGATATGAAATACAAAATGCAAACTGTCGACTTATTTACAACAGGAGTAACTCTTCTAATTGTTCGTGCTTTTAGCCTTTCCTGGGACAGCAGTATTAGATTCCGATGCACCATTGCAGGTTTACTGTATCTCTTGGACCTTCAAATCAACGATGAAACACAGAAATTGCATCGATATTGAATACAAAAGTAAAATGTCGACTTACATATAAGAGGAGTAACTCTTGTAATAGTTCGTGCTTTGATCCTTTCCTGGGACAGCAGTATTAGATTCCGATTCACCATTGCAGGTTTACTGTATCCCTTGGACCTTCAAATCAACGATGAAACACAGAAATTGCATCGATATTGAATACAAAAGGTAAAATGTCGACTTATTTACAAGAGGAGTAAGTCTTCTAATAGTTCGTGCTTTTAGCCTTTCCTGGGACAGCAGTATTAGATTCGGATGCACCATTGCCGGTTTACTGTACCCCTTGGACCTTCAAATCAACGATTAAACACAGAAATTGCATCGATATTGTATACAAAAGGCAAAATGTCGACTTATTTGCAAGAGGAGTAACTCTTCTAATAGTTGGTGTTTGAGCCTTTCCTGGGACAGCAGTATTAGATGCCGATGCACCATTGCAGGATTACTGTATCCCTTGGACCTGCAAATCACCGATGAAACACAGAAATTGCATCGATATTGAATACAAATGGCAAAATGTCGAATTATTTATAAGTGAGTAACTCTTCTAATAGTTCGTGCTTTTAGCCTTTCCTGGGACAGCAGTATTAGATTCCGTTGCACAATTGCAGGTTTACTGTACCCCTTGGACCTTCAAATCAACGATGAAACACAGAAATTGCATCGATATTGAATACAAAATGCAACATTGCGACTTATTTGCAAGATTAGTAACTCTTGTAATAGTTGGTGATTTGAGCCTTTCCTGGGACAGCAGTATTAGATTCCGATGCACCATTGCAGTTTTACTGAATCCCTTGGACCTCCAAATCAACGATGAAACACAGAAATTGCATCGATATGAAATACAAAATGCAAAATGTCGACTTATTTACAACAGGAGTAATTCTTCGAATAGTTCGTGATTTTAGCCTTTCCTGGGACAGCAGTATTAGATTCCGATGCACCATTGCAAGTTTACTGTATCCCTTGGACCTTCAAATCAACGATGAAACACAGAAATTGCATCGATTTTGAATACAAAAAGCAAAATGTCGACTTATTTATAAGAGGAGTAACTCTTCTAATAAATTGTGTTTGAGCCTTTCCTGGGACAGCAGTATTAGGTTCCGATGCAACATTGCAGGTTTACTGTATCCCTTGGAGCTTCAAATCACCGATGAAACACAGAAATTGCATCGATATTGAATACAAATGGCAAAATGTCGACTTATTTATAAGTGAGTAACTCTTCTAATAGTTCGTGCTTTTAGCCTTTCCTGGGACAGCAGTATTAGATTCCGTTGCACCATTGCAGGTTTACTGTACCTCTTGGACCTTCAAATCAACGATGAAACACAGAAATTGCATAGATATTGAATACAAAATGCAAAATGTCGACTTATTTACAAGAGGAGAAACTCTTCTAATAGTTCGTGCTTTGAGCCTTTCCTGGGTCAGCAGTATTAGATTCCGATGCACCATTGCAGGTTTACTGTATCTCTTGGACCTTCAAATCAACGATGAAATACAGAAATTCCTTCGATATTGAAAACAAAAGGCAAATTGTTGACTAATTTACAAAAGGAGAAACTCTTCTAATAGTCCGTGTTTTGAGCCTTTCCTGGGACAGCAGTATTAGATTCCGATGCACCATTGCAGGTTTACTGTATCTCTTGGACCTTCAAATCAACGATGAAACACAGAAATTGCATCGATATTGAATACAAAAGTAAAATGTCGACTTACATATAAGAGGAGTAACTCTTGTAATAGTTCGTGCTTTGAGCCTTTCCTGGGACAGCAGTATTAGATTCCGATGCACCATTCCAGGTTTACTGTATCCTTTGGACCTTCAAATTAACGATGAAACACAGTAATTGCATCGATATTGACTACAAAAGGCAAAATGTCGACTTATTTACAAGTGAGTAACTCTTCTAATAGTTCGTGCTTTTAGCCTTTCCTGGGACACAGTATTAGGTTCCGATGAAACATTTCAGGTTTACTGTATCCCTTGGAGCTTCAAATCAACGTTGAAACACAGAAATTGCATCGATATTGAATACAAAAGGAAATGTCGACTTATTTACAAGTGGAGTAACTCTTCTAATAGTTCGTGCTTTGAGCCTTTCCTGGGACAGCAGTATTACATTCCGATGCACCATTGCAGGTTTACTGTATCTCTTGGAACTTCAAATCAACGATGAAACACAGAAATTGCATCGATATTGAATACAAAAGGCAAAATATCGACTTATTTATAAGAATAGTAACTCTTCTAATAGTTCGTGCTTTTAGCCTTTCCTGGGACAGCAGTATTAGATTCCGATGCACCATTGCAGGTTTATTGTATCCCTTGGACCTTCAAATCACCGATGAAATACAGAAATTGCATCGATATTGAATACAAAATTCAAATTGTAGACTTATTTACAAGAGGAGTCACTCTTCTAATATTTCGTGATTTTAGCCTTTCCTAGGACAGCAGTATTAGATTCCGATGCACCATTGCAAGTTTACTGCATCCCTGGGACCTTCAAATCAACGATGAAACACAGAAATTGCATCGATTTTGAATACAAAAAGAAAAATGTCGAATTATTTATAAGAGGAGTAACTCTTCTAATAGTTCGTGGTTTGAGCCTTTCCTGGGACAGCAGTATTAGATTCCAATGCACCATTGCAGGTTTACTGTATCTCTTGCACCTTCAAATCAACGATGAAACACAGCAATTGCATTGATATTGAATACAAAACCCAAAAGATAGACTTATTTACAAGAGGAGTAACTTTTCTAATAGTTGGTGCTTTTAGCCTTTCCTGGAACAGCAGTATTAGATTCCGATGTACCATTGCATGTTCACTGAATCCCTTGGACCTTCAAATCAACGATGAAACACAGAAATTGCATCGATATTGAATACAAAAGGCAAAATATCGACTAATTTACAAGAGGAAAAACTCTTCTAATAGTTCGTGCTTTGAGCCTTGTCTGGGACAGCAGTATTAGATTCCGATGCTCCATTGCAAGTTTACTGTATCTCTTGGACCTTCAAATCAACGATGAAACACAGAAATTGCATCGATATTGAATACAAAAGGCAAAATGTCGACTTATTTACAAGAGGAGAAACTCTTCTAATAGTTCGTGCTTTGAGCCTTTCCTGGGACAGCAGTATTAGATTTCGATGCACCATTGCAGGTTTACTGTATCCCTTGGACCTTCAAATCAACGATTTAACACAGAAATTGCATCGATATTGAATACAAAAGGCAAAATGTCGACTTATTTACAAGTGAGTTACTCTTCTAATAGTTCGTGCTTTTAGCCTTTCCTGGGACAGCAGTATTAGATTCGGATGCACCATTGCCGGTTTACTGTACCCCTTGGACCTTCAAATCAACGATGAAACACAGAAATTGCATCGATATTGAATACAAAAGGCAAAATGTCGACTTATTTGCAAGAGGAGTAACTCTTCTAATAGTTGGTGTTTGAGCCTTTCCTGGGACAGCAGTATTAGATGCCGATGCACCATTGCAGGTTTACTGTATCCCCTGGACCTTCAAATCATCGATGAAGCATAGAAATTGCATCGATATTGAGTACAAATGGCAAAATGTCGACTTATTTATAAGAGGAGTAACTCTTCTAATAGTTCGTGCTTTGAGCCTCTCCTGGGACAGCAGTATTAGATTCCGATGCACCATTCCAGGTTTACTGTATCCCTTGGACCTTCAAATCAACGATGAAACACAGAAATTGCATCGATATTGAATACAAAAGGTAAAATGTCGACTTATTTACAAGAGGAGTAAGTCTTCTAATAGTTCGTGCTTTTAGCCTTTCCTGGGACAGCAGTATTAGATTCGGATGCACCATTGCCGGTTTACTGTACCCCTTGGACCTTCAAATCAACGATTAAACACAGAAATTGCATCGATACTGAATACAAAAGGCAAAATGTCGACTTATTTGCAAGAGGAGTAACTCTTCTAATAGTTGGTGTTGAGCCTTTCCTGGGACAGCAGTATTAGATGCCGATGCACCATTGCAGGTTTACTGTATCCCTTGGACCTGCAAATCACCGATGAAACACAGAAATTGCATCGATATTGAATACAAATGGCAAAATGTCGAATTATTTATAAGTGAGTAACTCTTCTAATAGTTCTTGTTTTAGCCTTTCCTGGGACAGCAGTATTAGATTCCGTTGCACAATTGCAGGTTTACTGTACCCCTTGGACCTTCAAATCAACGATGAAACACAGAAATTGCATCGATATTGAATACAAAATGCAACATGGCGACTTATTTGCAAGATTAGTAACTCTTGTAATAGTTGGTGATTTGAGCCTTTCCTGGGACAGCAGTATTAGATTCCGATGCACCATTGCAGTTTTACTGTATCCCTTGGACCTTCAAATCAACGATGAAACACAGAAATTGCATCGATATGAAATACAAAATGCAAAATGTCGACTTATTTACAACAGGAGTAACTCTTCTAATAGTTCGTGCTTTTAGCCTTTCCTGGGACAGCAGTATTAGATTCCGATGCACCATTGCAGGTTTACTGTATCTCTTGGACCTTCAAATCAACGATGAAACACAGAAATTGCATCGATATTGAATACAAAAGGAGATGTCGACTTATTTACAAGAGGAGCAACTCTTCTAATAGTTCGTGCTTTGAGCCTTTCCTGGGTCAGCAGTATTAGATTCCGTTCCGCCATTGCAGGTTACTGTATCTCTTGGACCTTCAAATCAAAGATGCAACACAGAAATTGCATCGATATCGAAAACAAAAGGCAAAATGTTGTTTTATTTACAAAAGGAGAAACTCTTCTAATAGTCCGTGCTTTGAGCCTTTCCTGGGACAGCAGTATTAGATTCCGATGCACCATTGCAGGTATACTGTATCTCTTGGAACTTCAAATCAACGATGAAACACAGAAATTGCATCGATATTGAATACAAAAGGCAAAATATCGACTTATTTATAAGAATAGTAACTCTTCTAATAGTTCGTGCTTTTAGCCTTTCCTGGGACAGCAGTATTAGATTCCGATGCACCATTGCAGGTTTACTGTATCCCTTGGACCTTCAAATCACCGATGAAATACAGAAATTGCATTGATATTGAATACAAAAGGCAAAATGTCGACTTATGTACAAGAGGAGTCACTCTTCTAATAGTTCGTGATTTTAGCCTTTCCTAGGACAGCAGTATTAGATTCCGATGCACCATTGCAAGTTTACTGTATCCCTGGGACCTTCAAATCAACGATGAAACACAGAAATTGCATCGATTTTGAATACAAAAAGCAAAATGTCGAATTATTTATAAGAGGAGTAACTCTTCTAATAGTTCGTGCTTTGAGCCTTTCCTGGGACAGCAGTATTAGATTCCGATGCACCATTCCAGGTTTACTGTATCCCTTGGACCTTCAAATCAACGATGAAACACAGAAATTGCATCGATATTGAATACAAAGGCAAAATGTCGACTTATTTATAAGAGGAGTAACTCTTTTAATAAATTGTGTTTGAGCCTTTCCTGGGACAGCAGTATTAGGTTCCGATGCAACATTGCAGGTTTACTGTATCCCTTGGAGCTTCAAATTAACGATGAAACACAGAAATTGCATCGATAATGAATACAAAAGGCAACATGTCGACTTATTCACAAGAGGAGTAACTCTTCTAATAGTTCGTGCTTTGAGCCTTTCCTGGGACAGCAGTATTAGATTTCGATGCTCCATTGCAGGTTTACTGTATCCCTTGGACCTGCAAATCACCGATGAAACACAGAAATTGCATCGATATTGAATACAAATGGCAAAATGTCGACTTATTTATAAGTGAGTAACTCTTCTAATAGATCGTGCTTTTAGCCTTTCCTGGGACAGCAGTATTAGATTCCGTTGCACCATTGCAGGTTTACTGTACCCCTTGGACCTTCAAATCAACGATGAAACACAGAAATTGCATCGATATTGAAAACAAAATGCAAAATGTCGGCTTATTTACAAGATGAGAAACTCTTCTAATAGTTCGTGCTTTGAGCCTATCCTGGGTCAGCAGTATTAGATACCGATGCACCATTGCAGGTTTACTGTATCTCTTGGACCTTCAAATCAACGATGAAACACAGAAATTGCATCGATATTGAATACAAAAGGAAATGTCGACTTATTTACAAGAGGAGAAACTCTTCTAATAGTTCGTGCTTTGAGCCTTTCCTGGCTCAGCAGTATTAGATTCCGATGCACCATTGCAGGTTTACTGTATCTCTTGGACCTTCAAATCAACGATGAAATACAGAAATTCCTTCGATATTGAAAACAAAAGGCAAATTGTTGACTAATTTACAAAAGGAGAAACTCTTCTAATAGTCCGTGTTTTAAGCCTTTCCTGGGACAGCAGTATTAGATTCCGATGCACCATTGCAGGTTTACTGTATCTCTTGGACCTTCAAATCAACGATGAAACATAGAAATTGCATCGATATTGATTACAAAAGTAAAATGTCGACTTACACATAAGAGGAATAACTCTTGTAATAGTTCGTGCTTTGAGCCTTTCCTGGGAAAGCAGTATTAGATTCCGATGCACCATTCCAGGTTTACTGTATCCTTTGGACCTTCAAATCAACGATGAAACACAGTAATTGCATCGATATTGACTACAAAAGGCAAAATGTCGACTTATTTAAAAGTGAGTAACTCTTCTAATAGTTCGTGCTTTTAGCCTTTCCTGGGACACAGTATTAGGTTCCGATGCAACATTTCAGGTTTACTGTATCCCTTGGAGCTTCAAATCAACGTTGAAACACAGAAATTGCATCGATATTGAATACAAAAGGAAATGTCGACTTATTTACAACAGGAGTAACTCTTCTAATAGTTCGTGCTTTGAGCCTTTCCTGGGTCAGCAGTATTAGATTCCGTTCCGCCATTGCCGGTTTACTGTATCTCTTGGACCTTCAAATCAACGATGAAACACAGAAATTGCATCGATTTTGAATACAAAAAGCAAAATGTCGAATTATTTACAAGAGGAGTCACTCTTCTAATAGTTCATGATTTTAGCCTTTCCTAGGACAGCAGTATTAGATTCCGATGCACCATTGCAAGTTTACTGTATCCCTGGGACCTTCAAATAACGATGAAACACAGAAATTGCATCGATTTTGAATACAAAAAGCAAAATGTCGAATTATTTATAAGAGGAGTAACTCTTCTAATAGTTCGTGCTTTGAGCCTTTCCTGGGACAGCAGTATTAGATTCCAATGCACCATTGCAGGTTTACTGTATCTCTTGGACCTTCAAATCAACGATGAAACACAGAAATTGCATCGATATATAATACAAAAGTAAAATGTCGACTTATATATAAGAGGAGTAACTCTTCTAATAGTTCGTGCTTTGAGCATTTCCTGGGACAGCAGTATTAGATTCCGATGCACCATTGCAGGTTTGCTGCATCTCTTGGACCTTCAAATCAACGATGAAACACAGAAATTGCTTCGATATTAAATACTAAAGGCAAAATGACGACTTATTTATAAGAGGAGTAACTCTTCTAATAATTCGTGGTTTGAACCTTCCCTGGGACAGCAGTATCAGATTCCGATGCACCATTGCAGGTTTACTGTATCCCTTGGACCTTCAAAACAACGATGAAACACAGAAATTACATCGATATTGAATACAAAAGGCAAAATGTCGACTTATTTACAAGTGAGTTACTCTTCTAATAGTTCGTGCTTTTAGCCTTTCCTGGGACACAGTATTAGGTTCCGATGAAACATTTCAGGTTTACTGTATCCCTTGGAGCTTCAAATCAACGTTGAAACACAGAAATTGCATCGATATTGAATACAAAAGGAAATGTCGACTTATTTACAAGTGGAGTAACTCTTCTAATAGTTCGTGCTTTGAGCCTTTCCTGGGACAGCAGTATTACATTCCGATGCACCATTGCAGGTTTACTGTATCTCTTGGAACTTCAAATCAACGATGAAACACAGAAATTGCATCGATATTGAATACAAAAGGCAAAATATCGACTTATTTATAAGAATAGTAACTCTTCTAATAGTTCGTGCTTTTAGCCTTTCCTGGGACAGCAGTATTAGATTCCGATGCACCATTGCAGGTTTATTGTATCCCTTGGACCTTCAAATCACCGATGAAATACAGAAATTGCATCGATATTGAATACAAAATTCAAATTGTAGACTTATTTACAAGAGGAGTCACTCTTCTAATATTTCGTGATTTTAGCCTTTCCTAGGACAGCAGTATTAGATTCCGATGCACCATTGCAAGTTTACTGCATCCCTGGGACCTTCAAATCAACGATGAAACACAGAAATTGCATCGATTTTGAATACAAAAAGAAAAATGTCGAATTATTTATAAGAGGAGTAACTCTTCTAATAGTTCGTGGTTTGAGCCTTTCCTGGGACAGCAGTATTAGATTCCAATGCACCATTGCAGGTTTACTGTATCTCTTGCACCTTCAAATCAACGATGAAACACAGCAATTGCATTGATATTGAATACAAAACCCAAAAGATAGACTTATTTACAAGAGGAGTAACTTTTCTAATAGTTGGTGCTTTTAGCCTTTCCTGGAACAGCAGTATTAGATTCCGATGTACCATTGCATGTTCACTGAATCCCTTGGACCTTCAAATCAACGATGAAACACAGAAATTGCATCGATATTGAATACAAAAGGCAAAATATCGACTAATTTACAAGAGGAAAAACTCTTCTAATAGTTCGTGCTTTGAGCCTTGTCTGGGACAGCAGTATTAGATTCCGATGCTCCATTGCAAGTTTACTGTATCTCTTGGACCTTCAAATCAACGATGAAACACAGAAATTGCATCGATATTGAATACAAAAGGCAAAATGTCGACTTATTTACAAGAGGAGAAACTCTTCTAATAGTTCGTGCTTTGAGCCTTTCCTGGGACAGCAGTATTAGATTTCGATGCACCATTGCAGGTTTACTGTATCCCTTGGACCTTCAAATCAACGATTTAACACAGAAATTGCATCGATATTGAATACAAAAGGCAAAATGTCGACTTATTTACAAGTGAGTTACTCTTCTAATAGTTCGTGCTTTTAGCCTTTCCTGGGACAGCAGTATTAGATTCGGATGCACCATTGCCGGTTTACTGTACCCCTTGGACCTTCAAATCAACGATGAAACACAGAAATTGCATCGATATTGAATACAAAAGGCAAAATGTCGACTTATTTGCAAGAGGAGTAACTCTTCTAATAGTTGGTGTTTGAGCCTTTCCTGGGACAGCAGTATTAGATGCCGATGCACCATTGCAGGTTTACTGTATCCCCTGGACCTTCAAATCATCGATGAAGCATAGAAATTGCATCGATATTGAGTACAAATGGCAAAATGTCGACTTATTTATAAGAGGAGTAACTCTTCTAATAGTTCGTGCTTTGAGCCTCTCCTGGGACAGCAGTATTAGATTCCGATGCACCATTCCAGGTTTACTGTATCCCTTGGACCTTCAAATCAAAGATGAAACACAGAAATTGCATCGATATTGAATACAAAAGGTAAAATGTCGACTTATTTACAAGAGGAGTAAGTCTTCTAATAGTTCGTGCTTTTAGCCTTTCCTGGGACAGCAGTATTAGATTCGGATGCACCATTGCCGGTTTACTGTACCCCTTGGACCTTCAAATCAACGATTAAACACAGAAATTGCATCGATACTGAATACAAAAGGCAAAATGTCGACTTATTTGCAAGAGGAGTAACTCTTCTAATAGTTGGTGTTGAGCCTTTCCTGGGACAGCAGTATTAGATGCCGATGCACCATTGCAGGTTTACTGTATCCCTTGGACCTGCAAATCACCGATGAAACACAGAAATTGCATCGATATTGAATACAAATGGCAAAATGTCGAATTATTTATAAGTGAGTAACTCTTCTAATAGTTCTTGCTTTTAGCCTTTCCTGGGACAGCAGTATTAGATTCCGTTGCACAATTGCAGGTTTACTGTACCCCTTGGACCTTCAAATCAACGATGAAACACAGAAATTGCATCGATATTGAATACAAAATGCAACATGGCGACTTATTTGCAAGATTAGTAACTCTTTTAATAGTTGGTGATTTGAGCCTTTCCTGGGACAGCAGTATTAGATTCCGATGCACCATTGCAGTTTTACTGTATCCCTTGGACCTTCAAATCAACGATGAAACACAGAAATTGCATCGATATGAAATACAAAATGCAAAATGTCGACTTATTTACAACAGGAGTAACTCTTCTAATAGTTCGTGCTTTTAGCCTTTCCTGGGACAGCAGTATTAGATTCCGATGCACCATTGCAGGTTTACTGTATCTCTTGGACCTTCAAATCAACGATGAAACACAGAAATTGCATCGATATTGAATACAAAAGGAGATGTCGACTTATTTACAAGAGGAGCAACTCTTCTAATAGTTCGTGCTTTGAGCCTTTCCTGGGTCAGCAGTATTAGATTCCGTTCCGCCATTGCAGGTTACTGTATCTCTTGGACCTTCAAATCAAAGATGCAACACAGAAATTGCATCGATATCGAAAACAAAAGGCAAAATGTTGTTTTATTTACAAAAGGAGAAACTCTTCTAATAGTCCGTGCTTTGAGCCTTTCCTGGGACAGCAGTATTAGATTCCGATGCACCATTGCAGGTATACTGTATCTCTTGGAACTTCAAATCAACGATGAAACACAGAAATTGCATCGATATTGAATACAAAAGGCAAAATATCGACTTATTTATAAGAATAGTAACTCTTCTAATAGTTCGTGCTTTTAGCCTTTCCTGGGACAGCAGTATTAGATTCCGATGCACCATTGCAGGTTTACTGTATCCCTTGGACCTTCAAATCACCGATGAAATACAGAAATTGCATTGATATTGAATACAAAAGGCAAAATGTCGACTTATGTACAAGAGGAGTCACTCTTCTAATAGTTCGTGATTTTAGCCTTTCCTAGGACAGCAGTATTAGATTCCGATGCACCATTGCAAGTTTACTGTATCCCTGGGACCTTCAAATCAACGATGAAACACAGAAATTGCATCGATTTTGAATACAAAAAGCAAAATGTCGAATTATTTATAAGAGGAGTAACTTTTCTAATAGTTCGTGCTTTGAGCCTTTCCTGGGACAGCAGTATTAGATTCCGATGCACCATTCCAGGTTTACTGTATCCCTTGGACCTTCAAATCAACGATGAAACACAGAAATTGCATCGATATTGAATACAAAGGCAAAATGTCGACTTATTTATAAGAGGAGTAACTCTTTTAATAAATTGTGTTTGAGCCTTTCCTGGGACAGCAGTATTAGGTTCCGATGCAACATTGCAGGTTTACTGTATCCCTTGGAGCTTCAAATTAACGATGAAACACAGAAATTGCATCGATAATGAATACAAAAGGCAACATGTCGACTTATTCACAAGAGGAGTAACTCTTCTAATAGTTCGTGCTTTGAGCCTTTCCTGGGACAGCAGTATTAGATTTCGATGCTCCATTGCAGGTTTACTGTATCCCTTGGACCTGCAAATCACCGATGAAACACAGAAATTGCATCGATATTGAATACAAATGGCAAAATGTCGACTTATTTATAAGTGAGTAACTCTTCTAATAGATCGTGCTTTTAGCCTTTCCTGGGACAGCAGTATTAGATTCCGTTGCACCATTGCAGGTTTACTGTACCCCTTGGACCTTCAAATCAACGATGAAACACAGAAATTGCATCGATATTGAAAACAAAATGCAAAATGTCGGCTTATTTACAAGATGAGAAACTCTTCTAATAGTTCGTGCTTTGAGCCTATCCTGGGTCAGCAGTATTAGATACCGATGCACCATTGCAGGTTTACTGTATCTCTTGGACCTTCAAATCAACGATGAAACACAGAAATTGCATCGATATTGAATACAAAAGGAAATGTCGACTTATTTACAAGAGGAGAAACTCTTCTAATAGTTCGTGCTTTGAGCCTTTCCTGGCTCAGCAGTATTAGATTCCGATGCACCATTGCAGGTTTACTGTATCTCTTGGACCTTCAAATCAACGATGAAATACAGAAATTCCTTCGATATTGAAAACAAAAGGCAAATTGTTGACTAATTTACAAAAGGAGAAACTCTTCTAATAGTCCGTGTTTTAAGCCTTTCCTGGGACAGCAGTATTAGATTCCGATGCACCATTGCAGGTTTACTGTATCTCTTGGACCTTCAAATCAACGATGAAACATAGAAATTGCATCGATATTGATTACAAAAGTAAAATGTCGACTTACACATAAGAGGAATAACTCTTGTAATAGTTCGTGCTTTGAGCCTTTCCTGGGAAAGCAGTATTAGATTCCGATGCACCATTCCAGGTTTACTGTATCCTTTGGACCTTCAAATCAACGATGAAACACAGTAATTGCATCGATATTGACTACAAAAGGCAAAATGTCGACTTATTTAAAAGTGAGTAACTCTTCTAATAGTTCGTGCTTTTAGCCTTTCCTGGGACACAGTATTAGGTTCCGATGCAACATTTCAGGTTTACTGTATCCCTTGGAGCTTCAAATCAACGTTGAAACACAGAAATTGCATCGATATTGAATACAAAAGGAAATGTCGACTTATTTACAACAGGAGTAACTCTTCTAATAGTTCGTGCTTTGAGCCTTTCCTGGGTCAGCAGTATTAGATTCCGTTCCGCCATTGCCGGTTTACTGTATCTCTTGGACCTTCAAATCAACGATGAAACACAGAAATTGCATCGATTTTGAATACAAAAAGCAAAATGTCGAATTATTTACAAGAGGAGTCACTCTTCTAATAGTTCATGATTTTAGCCTTTCCTAGGACAGCAGTATTAGATTCCGATGCACCATTGCAAGTTTACTGTATCCCTGGGACCTTCAAATAACGATGAAACACAGAAATTGCATCGATTTTGAATACAAAAAGCAAAATGTCGAATTATTTATAAGAGGAGTAACTCTTCTAATAGTTCGTGCTTTGAGCCTTTCCTGGGACAGCAGTATTAGATTCCAATGCACCATTGCAGGTTTACTGTATCTCTTGGACCTTCAAATCAACGATGAAACACAGAAATTGCATCGATATATAATACAAAAGTAAAATGTCGACTTATATATAAGAGGAGTAACTCTTCTAATAGTTCGTGCTTTGAGCATTTCCTGGGACAGCAGTATTAGATTCCGATGCACCATTGCAGGTTTGCTGCATCTCTTGGACCTTCAAATCAACGATGAAACACAGAAATTGCTTCGATATTAAATACTAAAGGCAAAATGTCGACTTATTTATAAGAGGAGTAACTCTTCTAATAATTCGTGGTTTGAACCTTCCCTGGGACAGCAGTATCAGATTCCGATGCACCATTGCAGGTTTACTGTATCCCTTGGACCTTCAAAACAACGATGAAACACAGAAATTACATCGATATTGAATACAAAAGGCAAAATGTCGACTTATTTACAAGTGAGTTACTCTTCTAATAGTTCGTGCTTTTAGCCTTTCCTGGGACAGCAGTATTAGATTCGGATGCACCATTGCCGGTTTACTGTACCCCTTGGACCTTCAAATCAACGATGAAACACAGAAATTGCATCGATATTGAATACAAAAGGCAAAATGTCGACTTATTTGCAAGAGGAGTAACTCTTCTAATAGTTGGTGTTTGAGCCTTTCCTGGGACAGCAGTATTAGATGCCGATGCACCATTGCAGGTTTACTGTATCCCCTGGACCTTCAAATCATCGATGAAGCATAGAAATTGCATCGATATTGAGTACAAATGGCAAAATGTCGACTTATTTATAAGAGGAGTAACTCTTCTAATAGTTCGTGCTTTGAGCCTCTCCTGGGACAGCAGTATTAGATTCCGATGCACCATTCCAGGTTTACTGTATCCCTTGGACCTTCAAATCAACGATGAAACACAGAAATTGCATCGATATTGAATACAAAAGGTAAAATGTCGACTTATTTACAAGAGGAGTAAGTCTTCTAATAGTTCGTGCTTTTAGCCTTTCCTGGGACAGCAGTATTAGATTCGGATGCACCATTGCCGGTTTACTGTACCCCTTGGACCTTCAAATCAACGATTAAACACAGAAATTGCATCGATACTGAATACAAAAGGCAAAATGTCGACTTATTTGCAAGAGGAGTAACTCTTCTAATAGTTGGTGTTGAGCCTTTCCTGGGACAGCAGTATTAGATGCCGATGCACCATTGCAGGTTTACTGTATCCCTTGGACCTGCAAATCACCGATGAAACACAGAAATTGCATCGATATTGAATACAAATGGCAAAATGTCGAATTATTTATAAGTGAATAACTCTTCTAATAGTTCTTGCTTTTAGCCTTTCCTGGGACAGCAGTATTAGATTCCGTTGCACAATTGCAGGTTTACTGTACCCCTTGGACCTTCAAATCAACGATGAAACACAGAAATTGCATCGATATTGAATACAAAATGCAACATGGCGACTTATTTGCAAGATTAGTAACTCTTGTAATAGTTGGTGATTTGAGCCTTTCCTGGGACAGCAGTATTAGATTCCGATGCACCATTGCAGTTTTACTGTATCCCTTGGACCTTCAAATCAACGATGAAATACAGAAATTGCATCGATATGAAATACAAAATGCAAAATGTCGACTTATTTACAACAGGAGTAACTCTTCTAATAGTTCGTGCTTTTAGCCTTTCCTGGGACAGCAGTATTAGATTCCGATGCACCATTGCAGGTTTACTGTATCTCTTGGACCTTCAAATCAACGATGAAACACAGAAATTGCATCGATATTGAATACAAAAGGAGATGTCGACTTATTTACAAGAGGAGCAACTCTTCTAATAGTTCGTGCTTTGAGCCTTTCCTGGGTCAGCAGTATTAGATTCCGTTCCGCCATTGCAGGTTACTGTATCTCTTGGACCTTCAAATCAAAGATGCAACACAGAAATTGCATCGATATCGAAAACAAAAGGCAAAATGTTGTTTTATTTACAAAAGGAGAAACTCTTCTAATAGTCCGTGCTTTGAGCCTTTCCTGGGACAGCAGTATTAGATTCCGATGCACCATTGCAGGTATACTGTATCTCTTGGAACTTCAAATCAACGATGAAACACAGAAATTGCATCGATATTGAATACAAAAGGCAAAATATCGACTTATTTATAAGAATAGTAACTCTTCTAATAGTTCGTGCTTTTAGCCTTTCCTGGGACAGCAGTATTAGATTCCGATGCACCATTGCAGGTTTACTGTATCCCTTGGACCTTCAAATCACCGATGAAATACAGAAATTGCATTGATATTGAATACAAAAGGCAAAATGTCGACTTATGTACAAGAGGAGTCACTCTTCTAATAGTTCGTGATTTTAGCCTTTCCTAGGACAGCAGTATTAGATTCCGATGCACCATTGCAAGTTTACTGTATCCCTGGGACCTTCAAATCAACGATGAAACACAGAAATTGCATCGATTTTGAATACAAAAAGCAAAATGTCGAATTATTTATAAGAGGAGTAACTCTTCTAATAGTTCGTGCTTTGAGCCTTTCCTGGGACAGCAGTATTAGATTCCGATGCACCATTCCAGGTTTACTGTATCCCTTGGACCTTCAAATCAACGATGAAACACAGAAATTGCATCGATATTGAATACAAAGGCAAAATGTCGACTTATTTATAAGAGGAGTAACTCTTTTAATAAATTGTGTTTGAGCCTTTCCTGGGACAGCAGTATTAGGTTCCGATGCAACATTGCAGGTTTACTGTATCCCTTGGAGCTTCAAATTAACGATGAAACACAGAAATTGCATCGATAATGAATACAAAAGGCAACATGTCGACTTATTCACAAGAGGAGTAACTCTTCTAATAGTTCGTGCTTTGAGCCTTTCCTGGGACAGCAGTATTAGATTTCGATGCTCCATTGCAGGTTTACTGTATCCCTTGGACCTGCAAATCACCGATGAAACACAGAAATTGCATCGATATTGAATACAAATGGCAAAATGTCGACTTATTTATAAGTGAGTAACTCTTCTAATAGATCGTGCTTTTAGCCTTTCCTGGGACAGCAGTATTAGATTCCGTTGCACCATTGCAGGTTTACTGTACCCCTTGGACCTTCAAATCAACGATGAAACACAGAAATTGCATCGATATTGAAAACAAAATGCAAAATGTCGGCTTATTTACAAGATGAGAAACTCTTCTAATAGTTCGTGCTTTGAGCCTATCCTGGGTCAGCAGTATTAGATACCGATGCACCATTGCAGGTTTACTGTATCTCTTGGACCTTCAAATCAACGATGAAACACAGAAATTGCATCGATATTGAATACAAAAGGAAATGTCGACTTATTTACAAGAGGAGAAACTCTTCTAATAGTTCGTGCTTTGAGCCTTTCCTGGCTCAGCAGTATTAGATTCCGATGCACCATTGCAGGTTTACTGTATCTCTTGGACCTTCAAATCAACGATGAAATACAGAAATTCCTTCGATATTGAAAACAAAAGGCAAATTGTTGACTAATTTACAAAAGGAGAAACTCTTCTAATAGTCCGTGTTTTAAGCCTTTCCTGGGACAGCAGTATTAGATTCCGATGCACCATTGCAGGTTTACTGTATCTCTTGGACCTTCAAATCAACGATGAAACATAGAAATTGCATCGATATTGATTACAAAAGTAAAATGTCGACTTACACATAAGAGGAATAACTCTTGTAATAGTTCGTGCTTTGAGCCTTTCCTGGGAAAGCAGTATTAGATTCCGATGCACCATTCCAGGTTTACTGTATCCTTTGGACCTTCAAATCAACGATGAAACACAGTAATTGCATCGATATTGAATACAAAAGGCAAAATGTCGACTTATTTAAAAGTGAGTAACTCTTCTAATAGTTCGTGCTTTTAGCCTTTCCTGGGACACAGTATTAGGTTCCGATGCAACATTTCAGGTTTACTGTATCCCTTGGAGCTTCAAATCAACGTTGAAACACAGAAATTGCATCGATATTGAATACAAAAGGAAATGTCGACTTATTTACAACAGGAGTAACTCTTCTAATAGTTCGTGCTTTGAGCCTTTCCTGGGTCAGCAGTATTAGATTCCGTTCCGCCATTGCCGGTTTACTGTATCTCTTGGACCTTCAAATCAACGATGAAACACAGAAATTGCATCGATTTTGAATACAAAAAGCAAAATGTCGAATTATTTACAAGAGGAGTCACTCTTCTAATAGTTCATGATTTTAGCCTTTCCTAGGACAGCAGTATTAGATTCCGATGCACCATTGCAAGTTTACTGTATCCCTGGGACCTTCAAATAACGATGAAACACAGAAATTGCATCGATTTTGAATACAAAAAGCAAAATGTCGAATTATTTATAAGAGGAGTAACTCTTCTAATAGTTCGTGCTTTGAGCCTTTCCTGGGACAGCAGTATTAGATTCCAATGCACCATTGCAGGTTTACTGTATCTCTTGGACCTTCAAATCAACGATGAAACACAGAAATTGCATCGATATATAATACAAAAGTAAAATGTCGACTTATATATAAGAGGAGTAACTCTTCTAATAGTTCGTGCTTTGAGCATTTCCTGGGACAGCAGTATTAGATTCCGATGCACCATTGCAGGTTTGCTGCATCTCTTGGACCTTCAAATCAACGATGAAACACAGAAATTGCTTCGATATTAAATACTAAAGGCAAAATGTCGACTTATTTATAAGAGGAGTAACTCTTCTAATAATTCGTGGTTTGAGCCTTCCCTGGGACAGCAGTATCAGATTCCGATGCACCATTGCAGGTTTACTGTATCCCTTGGACCTTCAAAACAACGATGAAACACAGAAATTACATCGATATTGAACACAAAAGGCAAAATGTCGACTTATTTGTAAGAGGAGTAACTCTTCTAATAGTTCGTGCTTTGAGCCTTTCCTGGCACAGCAGTATTAGATTCCGATGCACCATTGCAGGTTTACTGTATCCCTTGGACCTTCAAATCAACGATGAAACACAGAAATTGCATCGATATTGGATACAAATGGCAAAATGTCGATTTATTTACAAGAGGAGTAACTCTTCTAATAGTTCGTGCTTTGTGCCTTCCTAGGACAGCAGTATTAGATTCCGATGCTCCATTGCAAGTTTACTGTATCTCTTGGACCTTCAAATCAACGATGAAACACAGAAATTGCATTGATATTGAATACAAAAGGCAAAAGCTCGTCTTATTTACAAGAGGAGTAACTTTTCTAATAGTTGGTGCTTTTAGCCATTCCTGGGACAGCAGTATTCGATTCCGATGCACCATTGAAGGTTCACTGTATCCTTTGGACCTTCAAATCAACGATGACACACAGAAATTGCATTGATATTGAATACAAAAGGCAAAATGTCGACTTATTTACAAGAGGAGTAACTCTTCTATTAGTTCGTGCTTTGAGCCTTTCCTGGGACAGCAGTATTAGATTCCGATGCACCATTGCTGGTTTACTGTATCCCTTGGACCTTCAAATCAACGATGAAACACAGAAATTGCATCGATATTGAATACAAAAGGCAAAATGTCGACTTATTTATAAGAGGAGTAACTCTTCTAATAGTTTGTGTTTGAGCCTTTCCTGGGACAGCAGTATTAGGTTCCGATGCAACATTGCAGGTTTACTGCATCTCTTGGACCTTCAAATCAACGATGAAACACAGATATTCCTTCGATATTGAAAACAAAAGGCAAATTGTTGACTTAGTTACAAAAGGAGAAACTCTTCTAATAGTCCGTGTTTTGAGCCTTTCCTGGGACAGCAGTATTAGATTCCGATGCACCATTGCAGGTTTACTGTATCTCTTGGACCTTCAAATCAACGATGAAACACAGAAATTGCATCGATTTATGAATACAAAAGAAAAATGTCGACTTACATATAAGAGGAGTAACTCTTCTAATAGTTCGTGCTTTGATCCTTTCCTGGGACAGCAGTATTAGATTCCCATGCACCATTGCAGGTTTACTGCATCTCTTGGACCTTCATATAAACGATGAAACACAGAAATTGCATCGATATTGAATACAAAAGGAAATGTCGACTTATTTACAAGAGGAGAAACTCTTCTAATAGTTCGTGCTTTGAGCCTTTCCTTTGACAGCAGTATTAGATTCCGATGCACCATTCCAGGTTTACTGTATCCTTTGGATCTTCAAATCAACGATGAAACACAGAAATTGCATCGATATTGACTACAAAAGGCAAAATGTCGACTTATTTACAAGTGAGTAACTCTTCTAATAGTTCGTGCTTTTAGCCTTTCCTGGGACACAGTATTAGGTTTCGAGGCAACATTGCAGGTTTACTGTATCCCTTGGAGCTTCAAATCAACGTTGAAACACAGAAATTGCATCGATATTGAATACAAAAGGCAAAATGTCGACTTATTTACAAGAGGAGTAACTCTTCTAATAGTTCGTGCTTTGAGTCTTTCCTGGGTCAGCAGTATTTGATTCCGTTGCACCATTGCAGGTTTACTGTATCTCTTGGACCTTCAAGACAACGATGAAACTCAGAAATTCTATCGATATTGAAAACAAAAGGTAAAATGTTGTTTTATTTACAAAAGGAGAAACTCTTCTAATAGTCCGTGCTTTGAGCCTTTCCTGGGACAGCAGTATTAGATTCCGATGCACCATTGCAGGTTTACTGTATCTCTTGGAACTTCAAATCAACGATGAAACACAGAAATTGCATCGATATTGAATACAAAAGGCAAAATATCGACTTATTAATAAGAGAAGTAACTCTTCTAATAGTTCGTGATTTTAGCCTTTCCTGGGACAGCAGTATTAGATTCCATGCACCATTGCAAGTTTACTGTATCCCTGGGACCTTCAAATCAACGATGAAACACAGAAATTGCATCGATATTGAATACAAAAAGCAAAACGTCGACTTATTTATAAGAGGAGTAACTCTTCTAATAGTTCGTGCTTTGAGCCTTTCCTGGGTCAGCAGTATTAGATTCCGATGCACCATTACAGGTTTACTGTATCTCTTGGACCTTCAAATCAACGATGAAACACAGAAATTGCATCGATATATAATACAAAAGGCAAAATGTCGACTTATATATAAGAGGAGTAACTCTTCTAATAGTTCGTGCTTTGAGCCTTTCCTGGGTCAGCAGTATTTGATTCCGTTGCACCATTGCAGGTTTACTGTATCTCTTGGACCTTCAAAACAAAGATGAAACTCAGAAACTGCATCGATATTGAAAACAAAATGTAAAATGTTGTTTTATTTACAAAAGGAGAAACTCTTCTAATAGTCCGTGCTTAGAGCCTTTCCTGGGACAGCAGTATTAGATTCCGATGCACCATTGCAGGTTTACTGTATCTCTTGGAACTTCAAAACAACGATGAAACACAGAAATTGCATCGATATTGAATACAAAAGGCAAAATATCGACTTATTTATAAGAGAAGTAACTCTTCTAATAGTTCGTGATTTTAGCTTTTCCTGGGACAGCAGTATTAGATTCCGATGCACCATTGCAAGTTTACTGTATCCCTGGGACCTTCAAATCAACGATGAAACACAGAAATTGCATCGATATATAATACAAAAGTAAAATGTCGACTTATATATAAGAGGAGTAACTCTTCTAATAGTTCGTGCTTTGAGCATTTCCTTGGACAGCAGTATTAGATTCCGATGCACCATTGCAGGTTTACTGCATCTCTTGGACCTTCAAAACAAACGATGAAAAACAGAAATTGCTTCGATATCGAATACAAAAGGCAAAATGTCGACTTATTTATAAGAGGAGTAACTCTTATAATAATTCGTGGTTTGAGCCTTCCCTGGGACAGCAGTATCAGATTCCGATGCACCATTGCAGGTTCACTGTATCCCTTGGATCTTCAAATCAACGATGAAACGCAGAAATTGCATCGATATTGAATACAAAAGGCAAAATGTCGACTTATTTACAAGAGGAGTAACTCTTCTAATAGTTCGTGATTTGAGACTTTCCTTTGACACCAGTATTGATTCCGATGCACCATTGCTGGTTTACTGTATCCCTTGGGCCTTCAAAACAACGATGAAACACAGAAATAGCATCGATATTGAATACAAAATGCAAAATGTCGACTTATTTACAAGAGGAGTAACTCTTCTAATAGTTCGTGATTTTAGCCTTTCCTGGGACAGCAGTATTCGATTCCGATGCACCATTGCAGGTTCAATGTATCTCTTGGACCTTCAAATCAACGATGAAACACAGAAATTGCATTGATATTGAATACAAAAGGCAAAAGGTCGACTTATTTACAAGAGGAGTAACTCTTCTAATAGTTCGTGATTTTAGCCTTTCCTGGGACAGCAGTATTCGATTCCGATGCACCATTGCAGGTTCAATGTATCCCTTGGACCTTCAAATAACGATGAAACACAGAAATTGCATCGATATTGAATACAAAAGTAAAATGTATACTTACATATAAGAGGAGTAACTCTTCTAATAGTTCGTGCTTTGATCCTTTCCTGGGACAGCAGTATTAGATTCCGATGCACCATTGCAGGTTTACTGCATCTCTTGGACCTTCAAATAAACAATGAAACACTGAAATTGCATCGATAGTGAATACAAAAGGAAATGTCGACTTATTTACAAGAGGAGAAACTCTTCTAATAGTTCGTGCTTTGAGCCTTTCCTTTGACAGCAGTATTAGATTCCGATGCACCATTCCAGGTTTACTGTATCCTTTGGATCTTCTAATCAACGATAAAACACAGAAATTGCATCAATATTGACTACAAAAGGCAAAATGTCGACTTATTTACAAGTGAGTATCTCTTCTAATTGTTCGTGCTTTTAGCCTTTCCTGGGACACAGTATTAGGTTTCGATGCAACATTGTAGGTTTACTGTATCCCTTGGAGCTTCAAATCAACGTTGAAACACAGAAATTGCATCGATATTGAATACAAAAGGCAAAATGTCGACTTATTTACAAGAGGAGTAACTCTTCTAATAGTTCGTGCTTTGAGTCTTTCCTGGGTCAGCAGTATTTGATTCCGTTGCACCATTGCAAGTTTACTGTATCTCTTGGACCTTCAAGACAACGATGAAACTCAGAAATTGTATCGATATTGAAAACAAAAGGTAAAATGTTGTTTTATGTACAAAAGGAGAAACTCTTCTAATAGTCCGTGCTTTGAGCCTTTCCTGGGACAGCAGTATTAGATTCCGATGCACCATTGCAGGTTTACTGTATCTCTTGGAACTTCAAATCAACGATGAAACACAGAAATTGCATCGATATTGAATACAAAAGGCAAAATATCGACTTATTTATAAGAGAATTAACTCTTCTAATAGTTCGTGATTTTAGCCTTTCCTGGGACAGCAGTATTAGATTCCGATGCACCATTGCAAGTTTACTGTATCCCTGGGACCTTGAAATCAACGAAGAAACACAGAAATTGCATCGATATATAATACAAAAGTAAAATGTCGACTTATATATAAGAAGAGTAACTCTTCTAATAGTTCGTGCTTTGAGCATTTCCTTGGACAGCTGTATTAGATTCCGATGCACCATTGCAGGTTTGCTGCATCTCTTGGACCTTCAAAACAAACGATGAGACACAGAAATTGCTTCGATATTGAATACAAAAGGCAAAATGTCGACTTATTTATAAGAGGAGTAACTCTTATAATAATTCGTGGTTTGAGCCTTCCCTGGGACAGCAGTATCAGATTCCGATGCATCATTGCAGGTTCACTGTATCCCTTGGACCTTCAAATCAACGATGAAACGCAGAAATTGCATCGATATTGAATACAAAAGGCAAAATGTCGACTTATTTACAAGAGGAGTAACTCTTCTAATAGGTCGTGATTTGAGACTTTCCTTTGACACCAGTATTGATTCCGATGCACCATTGCAGGTTTACTGTATCCCTTGGGCCTTCAAAACAACGATGAAACACAGAAATAGCATCGATATTGAATCCAAATTGCAAAATGTCGACTTATTTATAAGAGGAGTAACTCTTCTAATAGTTAGTGTTTTGAGCCTTTCCTGGGACAGCAGTATTAGATTCCGATGCACCATTGCAGGTTTACTGTATCTCTTGGACATCCAAATCAACGATGAAACACAGAAATTGCATTGATATTGAATACAAAAGGCAAAAGGTCGACTTATTTACAAGAGGAGTAACTCTTCTAATAGTTCGTGATTTTAGCCTTTCCTGGGACAGCAGTATTCGATTCCGATGCACCGTTGCAGGTTCAATGTATCCCTTGGACCTTCAAATAACGATGAAACACAGAAATTGCATCGATATTGAATACAAAAGGCAAAATATCGACTTATTTACAAGAGGAGTAACTCTTCTAATAGTTCGTGCTTTGAGCCTTTCCTGGGACAGCAGTATTAGATTCCGATTCACCATTGCAGGTTTACTGTATCCCTTGGACCTTCAAATCAACGATGAAACACAGAAATTGCATCGATATTGAATACAACGGGCATAATGTCGACTTATTTACAAGAGGAGTAACTCTTCTAATAGTTCGTAATTTTAGCCTTTCCTGGGACAGCAGTACTAGATTCCGATTCACCATTGCAGGTTTACTGTATCCCTTGGGCCTTCAAATCACCGATGAAACACAGAAATTGCATCGATATTGAATACAAAAGGCAAAATGTCGACTTAATTACAAGAGGAGTCACTCTTCTAATAGTTCGTGATTTTAGCCTTTCCTGGGACAGCAGTATTCGATTCAGATGCACCATTGAAGGTTCACTGTATCCCTTGGACCTTCAAATCAACGATGACACACAGAAATTGCATTGATATTGAATACAAAAGGCAAAATGTCGACTTATTTACAAGAGGAGTAACTCTTCTAATAGTTCGTGCTTTAAGCCTTTCCTGGGTCAGCAGTATTAGATTCCGATGCACCATTGCAGGTTTACTGCATCTCTTGGACCTTCAACGATGAAACACAGAAATTCCTTCGATATAGAAAACAAAAGGCAAATTGTTGACTTAGTTACAAAAGGAGAAACTCTTCTAATAGTCCGTGTTTTGAGCCTTTCCTGGGACAGCAGTATTAGATTCCGATGCACCATTGCAGGTTTACTGTATCTCTTGGACCTTCAAATCAACGATGAAACACAGAAATTGCATCGATATTGAATACAAAAGTAAAATGTCGACTTACATATAAGAGGAGTAACTCTTCTTATAGTTCGTGCTTTGATCCTTTCCTGGGACAGCAGTATTAGATTCCGATGCACCATTGCAGGTTTACTGCATCTCTTGGACCTTCAAATCAACGATGAAACACAGAACTTGCATCGATATTGAATACAAAAAGCAAAACGTCGACTTATTTATAAGAGGAGTAACTCTTCTAATAGTTCGTGCTTTGAGCCTTTCCTGGGACAGCAGTATTAGATTCCGATGCACCATTACAGGTTTACTGTATCTCTTGGACCTTCAAATCAACGATGAAATACAGAAATTGCATCGATATTGAATACAAAAGGCAAAATGTCGACTTATTTATAAGGGGAGTGACTCTTCTAATAGTTTGTGTTTGAGCCTTTCCTGGGACAGCATTATTAGGTTCCGATGCAACATTGCAGGTTTACTGTATCCCTTGGAGCTTCAAATTAACGTTGAAACACAGAAATTGCATCGATTTTAAATACAAAAGGCAAAATGTCGACTTATTTACAAGAGGAGTAACTCTTCTAATAGTTCGTACTTTGAGCCTTTCCTGGGTCAGCAGTATTAGATTCCGATGCACCATTGCAGGTTTACTGCATCTCTTGGACCTTCAAATCAACGATGAAACTCAGAAATTCCTTCGATATTGAAAACAAAAGGCAAATTGTTGACTTAGTTACAAAAGGAGTAACTCTTCTAATAGTCCGTGTTTTGAGCCTTTCCTGGGACAGCAGTATTAGATTCCGATGCACCATTGCAGGTTTACTGTATCTCTTGGACCTTCAAATCAACGATGAAACACAGAAATTGCATCGATATTCAATACAAAAGTAAAATGTCGACTTACATATAAGAGGAGTAACTCTTCTAATAGTTCGTGCTCTGATCCTTTCCTGGGACAGCAGTATTAGATTCCGATGCACCATTGCAGGTTTGCTGCATCTCTTGGACCTTCAAATCAACGATGAAACACAGAAATTGCTTCGATATTAAATACAAAAGGCAAAATGTCGACTTATTTATAAGAGGAGTAACTCTTCTAATAATTCGTGGTTTGAGCCTTCCCTGGGACAGCAAAATCAGATTCCGATGCACCATTGCAGGTTCACTGTATCCCTTGGACCTTCAAATCAACGATAAAACACAGAAATTGCATCGATATTGAATACAAGAGGCAAAATGTCGATTTATTTACAAGAGGAATAACTCTTCTAGTAGTTCGTGCTTTGTGCCTTCCTGGGACAGCAGTATTAGATTCCGATGCTCCATTGCAAGTTTACTGTATCTCTTGGACCTTCAAATCAACGATGAAACACAGAAATTGCATTGATATTGAATACAAAAGGCAAACGCTCGTCTTGTTTACAAGAGGAGTAACTTTTCTAATAGTTGGTGCTTTTAGCCATTCCTGGGACAGCAGTATTCGATTCCGATGCACCATTGAAGGTTCACTGTATCCTTTGGACCTTCAAATCAACGATGACACACAGAAATTGCATTGATATTGAATATAAAAGGCAAAATATCGACTTATTTACAAGAGGAGTAACTCTTCTAATAGTTCGTAATTTGAGCCTTTCCTGGGACAGCAGTATTAGATTCCGATGCACCATTGCTGGTTTACTGTTTCCCTTGGACCTTCAAATCAACGATGAAACACAGAAATTGCATCGATATTGAATACAAAAGGCAAAATGTCGACTTATTTATAAGAGGAGTAACTCTTCTAATAGTTTGTGTTTGAGCCTTTCCTGGGACAGCAGTATTAGGTTCCGATGCAACATTGCAGGTTTACTGCATCTCTTGGACGTTCAAATCAACGATGAAACACAGAAATTCCTTCGATATTGAAAACAAAAGGCAAATTGTTGACTTAGTTACAAAAGTAGAAACTCTTCTAATAGTCCGTGTTTTGAGCCTTTCCTGGGACAGCAGTATTAGATTCCGATGCACCATTGCAGGTTTACTGTATCTCTTGGACCTTCAAATCAACGATGAAACACAGAAATTGCATCGATATTGAATAAAAAAGTAAAATGTATACTTACATATAAGAGGAGTAACTCTTCTAATAGTTCGTGCTTTGATCCTTTCCTGGGACAGCAGTATTAGATTCCGATGCACCATTGCAGGTTTACTGCATCTCTTGGACCTTCAAATAAACAATGAAACACTGAAATTGCATCGATAGTGAATACAAAAGGAAATGTCGACTTATTTACAAGAGGAGAAACTCTTCTAATAGTTCGTGCTTTGAGCCTTTCCTTTGACAGCAGTATTAGATTCCGATGCACCATTCCAGGTTTACTGTATCCTTTGGATCTTCAAATCAACGATAAAACACAGAAATTGCATCGATATTGACTACAAAAGGCAAAATGTCGACTTATTTACAAGTGAGTAACTCTTCTAATAGTTCGTGCTTTTAGCCTTTCCTGGGACACAGTATTAGGTTTCGATGCAACATTGTAGGTTTACTGTATCCCTTGGAGCTTCAAATCAACGTTGAAACACAGAAATTGCATCGATATTGAACACAAAAGGCAAAATGTCGACTTATTTACAAGAGGAGTAACTCTTCTAATAGTTCGTGCTTTGAGTCTTTCCTGGGTCAGCAGTATTTGACTCCGTTGCACCATTGCAGGTTTACTGTATCTCTTGGACCTTCAAGACAACGATGAAACTCAGAAATTGTATCGATATTGAAAACAAAAGGTAAAATGTTGTTTTATGTACAAAAGGAGAAACTCTTCTAATAGTCCGTGCTTTGAGCCTTTCCTGGGACAGCAGTATTAGATTCCGATGCACCATTGCAGGTTTACTGTATCTCTTGGAACTTCAAATCAACGATGAAACACAGAAATTGCATCGATATTGAATACAAAAGGCAAAATATCGACTTATTTATAAGAGAATTAACTCTTCTAATTGTTCGTGATTTTAGCCTTTCCTGGGACAGCAGTATTAGATTCCGATGCACCATTGCAAGTTTACTGTATCCCTGGGACCTTGAAATCAACGAAGAAACACAGAAATTGCATCGATATATAATACAAAAGTAAAATGTCGACTTATATATAAGAAGAGTAACTCTTCTATTAGTTCGTGCTTTGAGCATTTCCTTGGACAGCTGTATTAGATTCCGATGCACCATTGCAGGTTTGCTGCATCTCTTGGACCTTCAAAACAAACGATGAAACACAGAAATTGCTTCGATATTGAATACAAAAGGCAAAATGTCGACTTATTTATAAGAGGAGTAACTCTTATAATAATTCGTGGTTTGAGCCTTCCCTGGGACAGCAGTATCAGATTCCGATGCATCATTGCAGGTTCACTGTATCCCTTGGACCTTCAAATCAACGATGAAACGCAGAAATTGCATCGATATTGAATACAAAAGGCAAAATGTCGACTTATTTACAAGAGGAGTAACTCTTCTAATAGGTCGTGATTTGAGACTTTCCTTTGACACCAGTATTGATTCCGATGCACCATTGCAGGTTTACTGTATCCCTTGGGCCTTCAAAACAACGATGAAACACAGAAATAGCATCGATATTGAATCCAAATTGCAAAATGTCGACTTATTTATAAGAGGAGTAACTCTTCTAATAGTTAGTGTTTTGAGCCTTTCCTGGGACAGCAGTATTAGATTCCGATCCACCATTGCAGGTTTACTGTATCTCTTGGACCTTCAAATCAACGATGAAACACAGAAATTGCATTGATATTGAATACAAAAGGCAAAAGGTCGACTTATTTACAAGAGGAGTAACTTTTCTAATAGTTGGTGCTTTTAGCCTTTCCTGGGTCAGCAGTATTAGATTCCGATGCACCATTGCAGGTTTACTGCATCTCTTGGACCTTCAAATCAACGATGAAACACAGAAATTCCTTCGATATAGAAAACAAAAGGCAAATTGTTGACTTAGTTACAAAAGGAGAAACTCTTCTAATAGTCCGTGTTTTGAGCCTTTCCTGGGACAGCAGTATTAGATTCCGATGCACCATTGCAGGTTTACTGTATCTCTTGGACCTTCAAATCAACGATGAAACACAGAAATTGCATCGATATTGAATACAAAAGTAAAATGTCGACTTACATATAAGAGGAGTAACTCTTCTTATAGTTCGTGCTTTGATCCTTTCCTGGGACAGCAGTATTAGATTCCGATGCACCATTGCAGGTTTACTGCATCTCTTGGACCTTCAAATCAACGATGAAACACAGAACTTGCATCGATATTGAATACAAAAAGCAAAACGTCGACTTATTTATAAGAGGAGTAACTCTTCTAATAGTTCGTGCTTTGAGCCTTTCCTGGGACAGCAGTATTAGATTCCGATGCACCATTACAGGTTTACTGTATCTCTTGGACCATCAAATCAACGATGAAACACAGAAATTGCATCGATATTGAATACAAAAGGCAAAATGTCGACTTATTTATAAGGGGAGTAACTCTTCTAATAGTTTGTGTTTGAGCCTTTCCTGGGACAGCATTATTAGGTTCCGATGCAACATTGCAGGTTTACTGTATCCCTTGGAGCTTCAAATTAACGTTGAAACACAGAAATTGCATCGATATTGAATACAAAAGGCAAAATGTCGACTTATTTACAAGAGGAGTAACTCTTCTAATAGTTCGTGCTTTGACCTTTCCTGGGTCAGCAGTATTAGATTCCGATGCACCATTGCAGGTTTACTGCATCTCTTGGACCTTCAAATCAACGATGAAACACAGAAATTCCTTCGATATTGAAAACAAAAGGCAAATTGTTGACTTAGTTACAAAAGGAGTAACTCTTCTAATAGTCCGTGTTTTGAGCCTTTCCTGGGACAGCAGTATTAGATTCCGATGCACCATTGCAGGTTTACTGTATCTCTTGGACCTTCAAATCAACGATGAAACACAGAAATTGCATCGATATTCAATACAAAAGTAAAATGTCGACTTACATATAAGAGGAGTAACTCTTCTAATAGTTCGTGCTTTGATCCTTTCCTGGGACAGCAGTATTAGATTCCGATGCACCATTGCAGGTTTACTGCATCTCTTGGACCTTCAAATCAACGATGAAACACAGAAATTGCATCGATATTGAATACAAAAGGAAATGTCGACTTATTTACAAGAGGAGAAACTCTTCTAATAGTTCGTGCTTTGAGCCTTTCCTTTGACAGCAGTATTAGATTCCGATGCACCATTCCAGGTTAACTGTATCCTTTGGATCTTCAAATCAACGATGAAACACAGATATTGCATCGATATTGAATACAAAAGGCAAAATGTCGACTTATTTACAAGTGAGTAACTCTTCTAATAGTTCGTGTTTTGAGCCTTTCCTGGGACAGCAGTATTAGATTCCGATGCACCATTGCAGGTTTACTGTATCCCTTGGACCTTCAAATCAACGATGAAACACAGAAATTGCACCGATATTAAATAAAAAAGGCAAAAGGTCGACTTATTTACAAGAGGAGTAACTCTTCTAATAGTTCATGCTTTGAGCCTTCCTGGGACAGCAGTATTAGATTCCGATGCACCATTGCAGGTTTACTGTATCTCTTGGACCTTCAAATCAACGATGAAACATAGAAATTGCATCGATATTAAATACAAAAGTAAAATGTGGACTTATATATAAGAGGAGTAACTCTTCAAATAGTTCGTGTTTTGAGCCTTTCCTGGGACAGCAGTATTAGATTCCGATGCACCATTGCAGGTTTACTGTATCCCTTGGACCTTCAAATCAACGATGAAACACAGAAATTGCACCGATATTGAATACAAAAGGCAAAAGGTCGACTTATTTACAAGAGGAGTAACTCTTCTAATAGTTCATGCTTTGAGCCTTCCTGGGACAGCAGTATTAGATTCCGATGCTCCATTGTAAGTTTACTGTATCTCTTGGACCTTCAAATCAACGATGAAACACAGAAATTGCATCGATATTGAATAAAAAAGGCAAAATATCGACTTATTTACAAGAGGAGTAACTCTTCTAATAGTTCGTGATTTGAGACTTTCCTGGGACAGCAGTATTGAATTCCGATGCACCATTGCAGGTTTACTGTATCCCTTGGACCTTCAAAACAACGATGAAACACAGAAATTGCATCGATATTGAACACAAAAGGCAAAATGTCGACTTATTTATAAGAGGAGTAACTCTTCTAATAGTTCGTGTTTTGAGCCTTTCCTGGGACAGCAGTATTAGATTCCGATGCACCATTGCAGGTTTACTGTATCCCTTGGACCTTCAAATCAACGATGAAACACAGAAATAGCATCGATATTGAATACAAAAGGCAAAATGTCGACTTATTTATAAGAGGAGTAACTCTTCTAATAGTCCGTGTTTTGAGCCTTTCCTGGGACAGCAGTATTAGATTCCGATGCACCATTGCAGCTTTACTGTATCTCTTGGACCTTCAAATCAACGATGAAACACAGAAATTGAATTGATATTGATTACAAAAGGCAAAAGTTCGTCTTATTTACATGAGGAGTAACTTTTCTAATAGTTGGTGTTTTAGCCTTTCCTGGGACAGCAGTATTCGATTCCGATGCACCATTGCAGGTTCACTGTATCCCTTGGACCTTCAAATAACGATGAAACACAAAAATTGCATCGATATTGGATACAAAAGGCAAAATATCCACTTATTTACAAGAGGAGTAACTCTTCTAATAGTTCGTGTTTTGAGCCTTTCCTGGGACAGCAGTATTAGACTCCGATTCACCATTGCAGGTTTGCTGTATACCTTGGACCTTCAAATCAACGATGAAACACAGAAATTGCATCGATATTGAATACAACAGGCATAATGTCGGCTTATTTACAAGAGGAGTCACTCTTCTAATAGTTCGTGATTTTAGCCTTTCCTGGGACAGCAGTATCAGATTCCGATGCACCATTGCAAGTTTACTGTATCCCTGGGACCTTCAAGTCAACGATAAAACACAGAAATTGCATCGATATTGAATGCAAAAGGCAAAATGTCGACTTATTTATAAGAGGAGTAACTCTTCTATTAGTTCGTGCTTTGAGCCTTTCCAGGGACAGCAGTATTAGATTCCGATGCACCATTGCAGGTTTACTGTATCTCTTGGACCTTCTAATCAACGATGAAACACAGAAATTGCATCGATATATAATACAAAATTAAAATGTCGACTTATATATAAGAGGAGTAACTCTTCTAATAGTTCGTGCTTTGAGCCTTTCCTAGGACAGCAGTATTAGATTCCCATGCACCATTGCAGGTTTACTGCATCTCTTGGACCTTCAAATCAACGATGAAACACAGAAATTGCATCGATATTGAATACAAAAGGCAAAATGTCGACATATTTACAAGTGGAGTAACTCTTCTAATAGTTCGTGCATGAGCCGTTCCTGGGACAGCAGTATTCGATTCCGATGCACCATTGCAGGTTCACTGTATCCCTTGGACCTTCAAATAACGATGAAACACAGAAATTGCATCGACATTGAATACAAAAGGCAAAATATCGACTTATTTAAAAGAGGAGTAACTCTTCTAATAGTTCGTGCTTTGAGCCATTCCTGGGACAGCAGTATTAGATTCCGATTCACCATTGCAGGTTTACTGTATACCTTGGACCTTCAAATCAACGATGAAACACAGAAATTGCATCGATATTGAATACAAAAGGCAAAATGTCGACTTATTTACAAGTGAGTAACTCTTCTAATAGTTCGTGGTTTTAGCGTTTCCTGGGACACAGTATTAGGTTTCGATGCATCATTGCAGGTTTACTGTTTCCCTTGGAGCTTCAAATCAACGTTGAAACACAGAAATTGCATCGATATTAAATACAAAAGGCAAAATGTCGACTTCTTTGCAAGAGGAGTAACTCTTCTAATAGTTCGTGCTTTGAGCCTTTCCTGGGTCAGCAGTATTTGATTCCCTTGCACGATTGCAGGTTTACTGTATCTCTTGGACCTTCAAAACAACGATGAAACTCAGAAATTGCATCGATATTGAAAACAAAAGGTAAAATGTTGTTTTATTTACAAAAGGAGGAACTCTTCTAGTAGTCCGTGCTTTGAGCCTTTCCTGGGACAGCAGTATTAGATTCCGATGCACCATTGCAGGTTTACTGTATCTCTTGGAACTTCAAATCAACGATGAAACACAGAAATTGCATTGATATTGATTACAAAAGGCAAAAGGTCGTCTTATTTACAAGAGGAGTAACTTTTCTAATAGTTGGTGTTTTAGCCTTTCCTGGGACAGCAGTATTCGATTCCGATGCACCATTGCAGGTTCACTGTATCCCTTGGTCCTTCAAATAACGATGAAACACAGAAATTGCATCGATATTGAATACAAAAGGCAAAATATCTACTTATTTACAAGAGGAGTAACTCTTCTAATAGTTCGTGATTTTAGCCTTTCCTGGAGAGCAGTATCAGATTCCGATGCACCATTGCAAGTTTACTGTATCCCTGGGACCTTCAAGTCAACGATAAAACACAGAAATTGCATCGATATTGAATGCTAAAAGCAAAATGTCGACTTATTTATAAGAGGAGTAACTCTTCTAATGGTTCGTGCTTTGAGCCTTTCCTGGGACAGCAGTATTAGATTCCGATGCACCATTGCAGGTTTACTGTATCTCTTGGACCTTCAAATCAACTATGAAACACAGAAATAGCATCGATATATAATACAAAATTAAAATGTCGACTTATATATAAGAGGAGTAACTCTTCTAATAGTTCGTGCTTTGAGCCTTTCCTGGGACAGCAGTATTAGATTCCGATGCACCATTGCAGGTTTACTGTATCTCTTGGACCTTCAAATCAACGATGAAACATAGAGATTGCATCGATATTGAATACAAAAGTAAAATGTCGACTTATATATAAGAGGAGTAACTCTTCTAATAGTTCGTGTTTTGAGCCTTTCCTGGGACAGCAGTATTAGATTCCGATGCACCATTGCAGGTTTACTGTATCCCTTGGACCTTCAAATCAACGATGAAACACAGAAATTGCACCGATATTAAATACAAAAGGCAAAAGGTCGACTTATTTACAAGAGGAGTAACTCTTCTAATAGTTCATGCTTTGAGCCTTTCCTGGGACAGCAGTATTAGATTCCGATGCACCATTGCAGGTTTACTGTATCTCTTGGACCTTCAAATCAACGATGAAACATAGAAATTGCATCGATATTGAATACAAAAGTAAAATGTGGACTTATATATAAGAGGAGTAACTCTTCTAATAGTTCGTGTTTTGAGCCTTTCCTGGGACAGCAGTATTAGATTCCGATGCACCATTGCAGGTTTACTGTATCCCTTGGACCTTCAAATCAACGATGAAACACAGAAATTGCACCGATATTGAATACAAAAGGCAAAAGGTCGACTTATTTACAAGAGGAGTATCTCTTCTAATAGTTCTTGCTTTGAGCCTTCCTGGGACGGCAGTATTAGATTCCGATGCTCCATTGCAGTTTACACTGTATCCCTTGGACCTTCAAATCGACGATGAAACGCAGAAATTGCATCGATATTGAATAAAAAAGGCAAAATATCGACTTATTTACAAGAGGAGTAACTCTTCTAATAGTTCGTGATTTGAGACTCTCCTGCGACAGCAGTATTGAATTCCGATGCACCATTGCAGGTTTACTGTATCCCTTGGACCTTCAAAACAACGATGAAACACAGAAATTGCATCGATATTGAACACAAAAGGCAAAATGTCGACTTATTTATAAGAGGAGTAACTCTTCTAATAGTTCGTGTTTTGAGCCTTTCCTGGGACAGCAGTATTAGATTCCGATGCACCATTGCAGGTTTACTGTATCCCTTGGACCTTCAAATCAACGATGAAACACAGAAATAGCATCGATATTGAATACAAAAGGCAAAATGTCGACTTATTTATAAGAGGAGTAACTCTTCTAATAGTTCGTGTTTTGAGCCTTTCCTGGGACAGCAGTATTAGATTCCGATGCACCATTGCAGGTTTACTGTATCTCTTGGACCTTCAAATCAACGATGAAACACAGAAATTGCATTGATATTGTTTACAAAAGGCAAAAGTTCGTCTTATTTACAAGAGGAGTAACTTTTCTAATAGTTGGTGTTTTAGCCTTTCCTGGGACAGCAGTATTCGATTCCGATGCACCATTGCAGGTTCACTGTATCCCTTGGACCTTCAAATAACGATGAAACACAGAAATTGCATCGATATTGAATACAAAAGGCAAAATATCGACTTATTTACGAAAGGAGTAACTCTTCTAATAGTTCGTGCTTTGAGCCTTTCCTGGGACAGTAGTATTAGATTCCGATTCACCATTGCAGGTTTACTGTATACCTTGGACCTTCAAATCAACGATGAAACACAGAAATTGCATTGATATTGAATACAACAGGCATAATGTCGACTTATTTACAAGAGGAGTCACTCTTCTAATAATTCGTGATTTTAGCCTTTCCTGGGACAGCAGTATCAGATTCCGATGCACCATTGCAAGTTTACTGTATCTCTTGGACCTTCAAATCAACGATGAAACACAGAAATTGCATCGATATTGAATGCAAAAGGCAAAATGTCGACTTACTTATAAGAGGAGTAACTCTTCTATTAGTTCGTGCTTTGAGCCTTTCCTGGGACAGCAGTATTAGAATCCGATGCACCATTGCATGTTTACTGTATCTCTTGGACCTTCAAATCAACGATGAAACACAGAAATTGCATCGATATATAATACAAAATTAAAATGTCGACATATATATAAGAGGAGTAACTCTTCTAATAGTTCGTGTTTTGAGCCTTTCCTGGGACAGCAGTATTAGATTCCCACGCACCATTGCAGGTTTACTGCATCTCTTGGACCTTCAAATCAACGATGAAACACAGAAATTGCATCGATATTGAATACAAAAGGCAAATTGTCGACATATTTACAAGTGGAGTAACTCTTCTAATAGTTCGTGCATGAGCCTTTCCTGGGACGGCAGTATTAGATTCCGATGCACCATTGCAGGTTTACTGTATCTCTTGGACCATCAAATCAACGATGAAACACAGAAATTGCATTGATATTGAATACAAAAGCCAAAAGATCGACTTATTTACAAGAGGAGTAACTTTTCTAATAGTTGGTGCTTTTAGACTTTCCTGGAACAGCAGTATTAGATTCCGATGCACCATTGCATGTTCACTGAATCCCTTGGACCTTTAAATCAACGATGAAACACAGAAATAGCATCGATATTGAATACAAAAGGCAAAATATCGACTTATTTAAAAAGAGGAGTAACTCTTCTAATAGTTCGTGCTTTGAGCCTTTCCTGGGACAGCAGTATTAGATTCCGATACTCCATTGCAAGTTTACTGTATCTCTAGGACCTTCAAATCAACGATGAAATACAGAAATTGCATCGATATTGAATACAAAAGGCAAAGGGTAGACTTATTTACAGGAGGAGTTATTCTTCTAATTGTTGGGCTTTTAGCCTTTCCTGGGACAGCAGTATTAGATTTCGAATCACCATTGCAGGTTTACTGTATCCCTTGGACCTTCAAATCAACAATGAAACACAGAAATTGCATCGATATTGAATACAAAAGGCAAAATGTCGACTTATTTACAAGAGGAGAAACTCTTCTAATAGTTCGTGATTTGAGCCTTTCCTGGGACAGCATTATTAGATTTCGATGCACCATTGCAGGTTTACTGTATCCCTTGGACCTTCAAATCAACGATGAAACACAGATATTGCATCGATATTGAATACAAAAGGCAAAATGTCGACTTATTTACAAGAGGAGTAACTCTTCTAATAGTTCGTGCTTTGAGCCTTTCCTGGGACAGCAGTATTAGATTCCGATGCACCATTGCAGGTTTACTGCATCTCTTGGACCTTCAAATCAACGATGAAACACAGAAATTGCTTCGATATTGAATACAAAAGGCAAAATGTCGACTTATTTATAAGAGGAGTAACTCTTCTAATAGTTCGTGGTTTGAGCCTTCCCTGGGACAGCAGTATCAGATTCCGATGCACCATTGCAGGTTCACTGTATCGCTTGGACCTTCAAATCAACGAAGAAACACAGAAATTGCATCGATATTGAATACAAAAGGCAAAATGTCGACTTATTTATAAGAGGAGTAACTCTGCTAATAGTTCGTGCTTTGAATCTTTCCTGGGACAGCAGTATTAGATTCCGATGCTCCATTGCAAGTTTACTGTAACTCTTGGACCTTCAAATCAACGATGAAACACAGAAATTGCATTGATATTGAATACAAAAGGCAAAAGGTCGACTTATTTACAAGAGGAGTAACTTTTCTAATAGTTGGTGCTTTCAGCCTTTCCTGGGACAGCAGTATTAGATTCCGATGCACCATTGCAGGTTCACTGTATCCCTTGGACTTTCAAATAACGATGAAACACAGAAATTGCATCGTTATTCAATACAAAAGGCAAAATATCGACTTATTTACAAGAGGAGTAACTCTTCTAATAGTTCGTGCTTTGAGCCATTCCTGGGACAGCAGTATTAGATTCCGATTCACCATTGCCGGTTTACTGTATCCCTTGGACCTTCAAATCAACGATGAAACACAGAAATTGCATCGATATTGAATACAACAGGCATAATGTCGACTTATTTCAAAGAGGAGTAACTCTTCTAATAGTTCGTGATTTTAGCCTTTCCTGGGACAGCAGTATCAGATTCCGATGCACCATTGCAGGTTTACTGCATCCCTGGGACCTTCAAGTCAACGACAATACACAGAAATTGCATCGATATTGAATGCAAAAGGCAAAATGTCGACTTATTTCAAAGAGGAGTAACTCCTCTAATAGTTCGTGATTTTAGCCTTTCCTGGGACAGCAGTATCAGATTCCGATGCACCATTGCAAGTTTACTGCATCCCTGGGACCTTCAAGTCAACGACAATACACAGAAATTGCATCGATATTGAATGCAAAAGGCAAAATGTCGACTTATTTATAAGAGGAGTAACTCTTCTAATAGTTCGTGCTTTGAGCCTTTCCTGGGACTGCAGTATTAGATTCCGATGCACCATTGCAAGTTTACTGTATCTCTTGGACCTTCAAATCAACGATGAAACACAGAAATTGCATCGATATTGAATACAAAAGGCAAAATGTCGACTTATTTATAAGAGGAGTAACTCTTCTAATAGTTCGTGGTTTGAGCCTTCCCTGAGACAGCAGTATCAGATTCCGTTGCACCATTGAAGGTTCACTGTATCCCTTGGACCTTCAAAACAACGATGAAACACAGATATTGCATCGATATTGAATACAAAAGGCAAAATGTCGACTTATTTACAAGAGGAGTAACTCTTCTAATAGTTCGTGGTTTGAGCCTTCCCTTAGAAAGCAGTATCAGATTCCGATGCACCATTGCAGGTTTACTGTATCTCTTGGACCTTCAAATCAACGATGAAACACAGAAATTGCATTGATATTGTATACAAAAGCCAAAAGATCAACTTATTTACAAGAGGAGTAACTTTTCTAATTGTTGGTGCTTTTAGACTTTCCTGGAACAGCAGTATTAGATTCCGATGCACCATTGCATGTTTACTGAATCCCTTGGACCTTTAAATCAACGATGAAACACAGAAATTGCATCGATATTGAATACAAAAGCCAAAAGATCGACTTATTTACAAGAGGAGTAACTTTTCTAATAGTTGGTGCTTATAGACTTTCCTGGAACAGCAGTATTAGATTCCGATGCACCATTGCATGTTCACTGAATCCCTTGGACCTTTAAATCAACGATGAAACACAGAAATTGCATCGATATTGAATACAAAAGGCAAAATATCGACTTATTTACAAGAGGAGTAACTCTTCTAATAGTTCGTGCTTTGAGCCTTTCCTGGGACAGCAGTATTAGATTCCGATACTCCAATGCAAGTTTACTGTATCTCTTGGACCTTCAAATCAACGATGAAATACAGATATTGCATCGATATTGAATACAAAAGGCAAAGGGTAGACTTATTTACAAGAGGAGTTACTCTTCTAATAGTTGGTGCTTTTAGCCTTTCCTGGGACAGCAGTATTAGATTCCGATGCACCATTGCAGGTTTACTGTATCCCTTGGACCTTCAAATCAACGATGAAACACAGAAATTGCATCGATATTGAATACAACAGGCATAATGTCGACTTATTTATAAGAGGAGTAACTCTTCTAATAGTTCGTGCTTTGAGCCTTTCCAGGGTCAGCAGTATTAAATTGCGATGCACAATTGCAGGTTTACTGTATCCCTTGGACCTTCAAATCAACGATGAAACACAGATATTGCATCGATATTGAATGCAAAAGGCAAAATGTCGACTTATTTATAAGAGGAGTAACTCTTCTAATAGTTCGTGCTTTGAGCCTTTCCTGGGACAGCAGTATTAGATTCCGATTCACCATTGCAGGTTTACTGTATCCCTTGGACCTTCAAATCAACGATGAAACACAGAAATTGCATCGATATTGAATACAACGGGCATAATGTCGACTTATTTACAAGAGGAGTAACTCTTCTAATAGTTCGTAATTTTAGCCTTTCCTGGGACAGCACTACTAGATTCCGATTCACCATTGCAGGTTTACTGTATCCCTTGGGCCTTCAAATCACCGATGAAACACAGAAATTGCATCGATATTGAATACAAAAGGCAAAATGTCGACTTATTTACAAGAGGAGTCACTCTTCTAATAGTTCGTGATTTTAGCCTTTCCTGGGACAGCAGTATTCGATTCCGATGCACCATTGAAGGTTCACTGTATCCCTTGGACCTTCAAATCAACGATGACACACAGAAATTGAATTGATATTGAATACAAAAGCAAAATGTCGACTTATTTACAAGAGGAGTAACTCTTCTAATTGTTCGTGCTTTGAGCCTTTCCTGGGTCAGCAGTATTAGATTCCGATGCACCATTGCAGGTTTACTGCATCTCTTGGACCTTCAAATCAACGATGAAACACAGAAATTCCTTCGATATAGAAGACAAAAGGCAAATTGTTGACTTAGTTACAAAAGGAGAAACTCTTCTAATAGTCCGTGTTTTGAGGTTTTCCTGGGACAGCAGTATTAGATTCCAATGCACCATTGCAGGTTTACTGTATCTCTTGGACCTTCAAATCAACGATGAAACACAGAAATTGCATCGATATTGAATACAAAAGTAAAATGTCGACTTACATATAAGAGGAGTAACTCTTCTTACAGTTCGTGCTTTGATCCTTTCCTGGGACAGCAGTATTAGATTCCGATGCACCATTGCAGGTTTACTGCATCTCTTGGACCTTCAAATCAACGATGAAACACAGAACTTGCATCGATATTGAATACAAAAGGAAATGTCGACTTATTTACAAGAGGAGTAACTCTTCTAATAGTTCGTGCTTTGAGCCTTTCCTGGGACAGCAGTATTAGTTTCCGATGCACCATTACAGGTTTACTGTATCTCTTGGACCATCAAATCAACGATGAAACACAGAAATTGCATCGATATTGAATACAAAAGGCAAAATGTCGACTTATTTATAAGGGGAGTAACTCTTCTAATAGTTTGTGTTTGAGCCTTTCCTGGGACAGCATTATTAGGTTCCGATGCAACATTGCAGGTTTACTGTATCCCTTGGAGCTTCAAATTAACGTTGAAACACAGAAATTGCATCGATATTGAATACAAAAGGCAAAATGTCGACTTATTTACAAGAGGAGTAACTCTTCTAATAGTTCGTGCTTTGACCTTTCCTGGGTCAGCAGTATTAGATTCCGATGCACCATTGCAGGTTTACTGCATCTCTTGGACCTTCAAATCAACGATGAAACACAGAAATTCCTTCGATATTGAAAACAAAAGGCAAATTGTTGACTTAGTTACAAAAGGAGTAACTCTTCTAATAGTCCGTGTTTTGAGCCTTTCCTGGGACAGCAGTATTAGATTCCGATGCACCATTGCAGGTTTACTGTATCTCTTGGACCTTCAAATCAACGATGAAACACAGAAATTGCATCGATATTCAATACAAAAGTAAAATGTCGACTTACATATAAGAGGAGTAACTCTTCTAATAGTTCGTGCTTTGAGCCTTTCCTGGGACAGCAGTATTAGATTCCGATGCACCATTGCAGGTTTACTGCATCTCTTGGACCCTCAAATCAACGATGAAACACAGAAATTGCATCGATATTGAATACAAAAGGAAATGTCGACTTATTTACAAGAGGAGAAACTCTTCTAATAGTTCGTGCTTTGAGCCTTTCCTTTGACAGCAGTATTAGATTCCGATGCACCATTCCAGGTTAACTGTATCCTTTGGATCTTCAAATCAACGATGAAACACAGATATTGCATCGATATTGAATACAAAAGGCAAAATGTCGACTTATTTACAAGTGAGTAACTCTTCTAATAGTTCGTGTTTTGAGCCTTTCCTGGGACAGCAGTATTAGATTCCGATGCACCATTGCAGGTTTACTGTATCCCTTGGACCTTCAAATCAACGATGAAACACAGAAATTGCACCGATATTAAATAAAAAAGGCAAAAGGTCGACTTATTTACAAGAGGAGTAACTCTTCTAATAGTTCATGCTTTGAGCCTTTCCTGGGACAGCAGTATTAGATTCCGATGCACCATTGCAGGTTTACTGTATCTCTTGGACCTTCAAATCAACGATGAAACATAGAAATTGCATCGATATTGAATACAAAAGTAAAATGTGGACTTATATATAAGAGGAGTAACTCTTCTAATAGTTCGTGTTTTGAGCCTTTCCTGGGACAGCAGTATTAGATTCCGATGCACCATTGCAGGTTTACTGTATCCCTTGGACCTTCAAATCAACGATGAAACACAGAAATAGCATCGATATTGAATACAAAAGGCAAAATGTCGACTTATTTATAAGAGGAGTAACTCTTCTAATAGTCCGTGTTTTGAGCCTTTCCTGGGACAGCAGTATTAGATTCCGATGCACCATTGCAGGTTTACTGTATCTCTTGGACCTTCAAATCAACGATGAAACACAGAAATTGAATTGATATTGATTACAAAAGGCAAAAGTTCGTCTTATTTACAAGAGGAGTAACTTTTCTAATAGTTGGTGTTTTAGCCTTTCCTGGGACAGCAGTATTAGATTCCGATGCACCATTGCAGGTTTACTGTATCTCTTGGACCTTCTAATCAACGATGAAACACAGAAATTGCATCGATATTGGATACAAAAGGCAAAATATCCACTTATTTACAGGAGGAGTAACTCTTCTAATAGTTCGTGTTTTGAGCCTTTCCTGGGACAGCAGTATTAGACTCCGATTCACCATTGCAGGTTTGCTGTATACCTTGGACCTTCAAATCAACGATGAAACACAGAAATTGCATCGATATTGAATACAACAGGCATAATGTCGACTTATTTACAAGAGGAGTCACTCTTCTAATAGTTCGTGATTTTAGCCTTTCCTGGGACAGCAGTATCAGATTCCGATGCACCATTGCAAGTTTACTGTATCGCTGGGACCTTCAAGTCAACGATAAAACACAGAAATTGCATCGATATTGAATGCAAAAGGCAAAATGTCGACTTATTTATAAGAGGAGTAACTCTTCTATTAGTTCGTGCTTTGAGCCTTTCCTGGGACAGCAGTATTAGATTCCGATGCACCATTGCAGGTTTACTGTATCTCTTGGACCTTCTAATCAACGATGAAACACAGAAATTGCATCGATATATAATACAAAATTAAAATGTCGACTTATATATAAGAGGAGTAACTCTTCTAATAGTTCGTGCTTTGAGCCTTTCCTGGGACAGCAGTATTAGATTCCCATGCACCATTGCAGGTTTACTGCATCTCTTGGACCTTCAAATTTCGATGAAACACAGAAATTGCATCGATATTGAATACAAAAGGCAAAATGTCGACATATTTACAAGTGGAGTAACTCTTCTAATAGTTCGTGCATGAGCCGTTCCTGGGACAGCAGTATTCGATTCCGATGCACCATTGCAGGTTCACTGTATCCCTTGGACCTTCAAATAACGATGAAACACAGAAATTGCATCGACATTGAATACAAAAGGCAAAATATCGACTTATTTACAAGAGGAGTAACTCTTCTAATAGTTCGTGCTTTGAGCCATTCCTGGGACAGCAGTATTAGATTCCGATTCACCATTGCAGGTTTACTGTATACCTTGGACCTTCAAATCAACGATGAAACACAGAAATTGCATCGATATTGAATACAAAAGGCAAAATGTCGACATATTTACAAGTGAGTAACCCTTCTAATAGTTCGTGGTTTTAGCGTTTCCTGGGACACAGTATTAGGTTTCGATGCATCATTGCAGGTTTACTGTTTCCCTTGGAGCTTCAAATCAACGTTGAAACACAGAAATTGCATCGATATTAAATACAAAAGGCAAAATGTCGACTTCTTTGCAAGAGGAGTAACTCTTCTAATAGTTCGTGCTTTGAGCCTTTCCTGGGTCAGCAGTATTTGATTCCCTTGCACGATTGCAGGTTTACTGTATCTCTTGGACCTTCAAAACAAAGATGAAACTCAGAAATTGCATCGATATTGAAAACAAAAGGTAAAATGTTGTTTTATTTACAAAAGGAGGAACTCTTCTAGTAGTCCGTGCTTTCAGCCTTTCCTGGGACAGCAGTATTAGATTCCGATGCACCATTGCAGGTTTACTGTATCTCTTGGAACTTCAAATCAACAATGAAACACAGAAATTGCATTGATATTGATTACAAAAGACAAAAGTTCGTCTTATTTACAAGAGGAGTAACTTTTCTAATAGTTGGTGTTTTAGCCTTTCCTGGGACAGCAGTATTCGATTCCGATGCACCATTGCAGGTTCACTGTATCCCTTGGTCCTTCAAATTACGATGAAACACAGAAATTGCATCGATATTGAATACAAAAGGCAAAATATCTACTTATTTACAAGAGGAGTAACTCTTCTAATAGTTCGTGATTTTAGCCTTTCCTGGGACAGCAGTATTAGATTCCGATGCACCATTGCAGGTTTACTGTATCTCTTGGACCTTCAAATCAACTATGAAACACAGAAATAGCATCGATATATAATAGAAAATTAAAATGTCGACTTATATATAAGAGGAGTAACTCTTCTAATAGTTCGTGCTTTGAGCCTTTCCTGGGACAGCAGTATTAGATTCCGATGCACCATTGCAGGTTTACTGTATCCCTTGGTTCTTCAAATCAACGATGAAACACAGAAATTGCACCGATATTAAATACAAAAGGCAAAAGGTCGACTTATTTACAAGAGGAGTAACTCTTCTAATAGTTCATGCTTTGAGCCTTTCCTGGGACAGCAGTATTAGATTCCGATGCACCATTGCTGGTTTACTGTATCTCTTGGACCTTCAAATCAACGATGAAACATAGAAATTGCATCGATATTGAATACAAAAGTAAAATGTGGACTTATATATAAGAGGAGTAACTCTTCTAATAGTTCGTGTTTTGAGCCTTTCCTGGGACAGCAGTATTAGATTCCGATGCACCATTGCAGGTTTACTGTATCCCTTGGACCTTCAAATCAACGATGAAACACAGAAATTGCACCGATATTGAATACAAAAGGCAAAAGGTCGACTTATTTACAAGAGGAGTAACTCTTCTAATAGTTCATGCTTTGAGCCTTCCTGGGACAGCAGTATTAGATTCCGATGCTCCATTGTAAGTTTACTGTATCTCTTGGACCTTCAAATCAACGATGAAACACAGGAATTGCTTCGATATTGAATACAAAAGGCAAAATGTCGACTTATTTATAAGAGGAGTAACTCTTATAATAATTCGTGGTTTGAGCCATCCGTGGGACAGCAGTATCAGATTCCGATGCACCATTGCAGTTTACACTGTATCCCTTTGACCTTAAATCGACGATGAAACGCAGAAATTGCATCGATATTGAATAAAAAAGGCAAAATATCGACTTATTTACAAGAGGAGTAACTCTTCTAATAGTTCGTGATTTGAGACTTTCCTGCGACAGCAGTATTGAATTCCGATGCACCATTGCAGGTTTACTGTATCCCTTGGACCTTCAAAACAACGATGAAACACAGAAATTGCATCGATATTGAACACAAAAGGCAAAATGTCGACTTATTTATAAGAGGAGTAACTCTTCTAATAGTTCGTGTTTTGAGCCTTTCCTGGGACAGCAGTATTAGATTCCGATGCACCATTGCAGGTTTACTGTATCCCTTGGACCTTCAAATCAACGATGAAACACAGAAATAGCATCGATATTGAATACAAAAGGCAAAATGTCGACTTATTTATAAGAGGAGTAACTCTTCTAATAGTTCGTGTTTTGAGCCTTTCCTGGGACAGCAGTATTAGATTCCGATGCACCATTGCAGGTTTACTGTATCTCTTGGACCTTCAAATCAACGATGAAACACAGAAATTGCATTGATATTGATTACAAAAGGCAAAAGTTCGTCTTATTTACAAGAGGAGTAACTTTTCTAATAGTTGGTGTTTTAGCCTTTCCTGGGACAGCAGTATTCGATTCCGATGCACCATTGCAGGTTCACTGTATCCCTTGGACCTTCAAATAACGATGAAACACAGAAATTGCATCGATATTGAATACAAAAGGCAAAATATCGACTTATTTACGAGAGGAGTAACTCTTCTAATAGTTCGTGCTTTGAGCCTTTCCTGGGACAGTAGTATTAGATTCCGATTCACCATTGCAGGTTTACTGTATACCTTGGATCTTCAAATCAACGATGAAACACAGAAATTGCATTGATATTGAATACAACAGGCATAATGTCGACTTATTTACAAGAGGAGTCACTCTTCTAATAATTCGTGATTTTAGCCTTTCCTGGGACAGCAGTATCAGATTCCGATGCACCATTGCAAGTTTACTGTATCTCTTGGACCTTCAAATCAACGATGAAACACAGAAATTGCATCGATATTGAATGCAAAAGGCAAAATGTCGACTTAATTATAAGAGGAGTAACTCTTCTATTAGTTCGTGCTTTGAGCCTTTCCTGGGACAGCAGTATTAGAATCCGATGCACCATTGCAGGTTTACTGTATCTCTTGGACCTTCAAATCAACGATGAAACACAGAAATTGCATCGATATATAATACAAAATTAAAATGTCGACTTATATATAAGAGGAGTAACTCTTCTAATAGTTCGTGTTTTGAGCCTTTCCTGGGACAGCAGTATTAGATTCCCATGCACCATTGCAGGTTTACTGCATCTCTTGGACCTTCAAATCAACGATGAAACACAGAAATTGCATCGATATTGAATACAAAAGGCAAATTGTCGACATATTTACAAGTGGAGTAACTCTTCTAATAGTTCGTGCATGAGCCTTTCCTGGGACGGCAGTATTAGATTCCGATGCACCATTGCAGGTTTACTGTATCTCTTGGACCTTCAAATCAACGATGAAACACAGAAATTGCATTGATATTGAATACAAAAGCCAAAAGATCGACTTATTTACAAGAGGAGTAACTTTTCTAATAGTTGGTGCTTTTAGACTTTCCTGGAACAGCAGTATTAGATTCCGATGCACCATTGCATGTTCACTGAATCCCTTGGACCTTTAAATCAACGATGAAACACAGAAATTGCATCGATATTGAATACAAAAGGCAAAATATCGACTTATTTAAAAGAGGAGTAACTCTTCTAATAGCTCGTGCTTTGAGCCTTTCCTGGGACAGCAGTATTAGATTCCGATACTCCATTGCAAGTTTACTGTATCTCTAGGACCTTCAAATCAACGATGAAATACAGAAATTGCATCGATATTGAATACAAAAGGCAAAGGGTAGACTTATTTACAGGAGGAGTTATTCTTCTAATTGTTGGTGCTTTTAGCCTTTCCTGGGACAGCAGTATTAGATTTCGAATCACCATTGCAGGTTTACTGTATCCCTTGGACCTTCAAATCAACGATGAAACACAGAAATTGCATCGATATTGAATACAACAGGCATAATGTCGACATATTTATAAGAGGAGTAACTCTTCTAATAGTTCGTGCTTTGAGCCTTTACAGGGTCAGCAGTATTAGATTGCGATGCACAATTGCAGGTTTACTGTATCCCTTGGACCTTCAAATCAACAATGAAACACAGAAATTGCATCGATATTGAATACAAAAGGCAAAATGTCGACTTATTTACAAGAGGAGAAACTCTTCTAATAGTTCGTGATTTGAGCCTTTCCTGGGACAGCATTATTAGATTTCGATGCACCATTGCAGGTTTACTGTATCCCTTGGACCTTCAAATCAACGATGAAACACAGATATTGCATCGATATTGAATACAAAAGGCAAAATGTCGACATATTTACAAGTGAGTAACTCTTCTAATAGTTCGTGGTTTTAGCGTTTCCTGGGACACAGTATTAGGTTTCGATGCATCATTGCAGGTTTACTGTTTCCCTTGGAGCTTCAAATCAACGTTGAAACACAGAAATTGCATCGATATTAAATACAAAAGGCAAAATGTCGACTTCTTTGCAAGAGGAGTAACTCTTCTAATAGTTCGTGCTTTGAGCCTTTCCTGGGTCAGCAGTATTTGATTCCCTTGCACGATTGCAGGTTTACTGTATCTCTTGGACCTTCAAAACAACGATGAAACTCAGAAATTGCATCGATATTGAAAACAAAAGGTAAAATGTTGTTTTATTTACAAAAGGAGGAACTCTTCTAGTAGTCCGTGCTTTGAGCCTTTCCTGGGACAGCAGTATTAGATTCCGATGCACCATTGCAGGTTTACTGTATCTCTTGGAACTTCAAATCAACGATGAAACACAGAAATTGCATTGATATTGATTACAAAAGACAAAAGTTCGTCTTATTTACAAGAGGAGTAACTTTTCTAATTGTTGGTGTTTTAGCCTTTCCTGGGACAGCAGTATTCGATTCCGATGCACCATTGCAGGTTCACTGTATCCCTTGGTCCTTCAAATAACGATGAAACACAGAAATTGCATCGATATTGAATACAAAAGGCAAAATATCTACTTATTTACAAGAGGAGTAACTCTTCTAATAGTTCGTGATTTTAGCCTTTCCTGGGACAGCAGTATCAGATTCCGATGCACCATTGCAAGTTTACTGTATCCCTGGGACCTTCAAGTCAACGATAAAACACAGAAATTGCATCGATATTGAATGCTAAAAGCAAAATGTCGACTTATTTATAAAAGGAGTAACTCTTCTAATGGTTCGTGCTTTGAGCCTTTCCTGGGACAGCAGTATTAGATTCCGATGCACCATTGCAGGTTTACTGTATCTCTTGGACCTTCAAATCAACTATGAAACACAGAAATAGCATCGATATATAATAGAAAATTAAAATGTCGACTTATATATAAGAGGAGTAACTCTTCTAATAGTTCGTGCTTTGAGCCTTTCCTGGGACAGCAGTATTAGATTCCGATGCACCATTGCAGGTTTACTGTATCCCTTGGTTCTTCAAATCAACGATGAAACACAGAAATTGCACCGATATTAAATACAAAAGGCAAAAGGTCGACTTATTTACAAGAGGAGTAACTCTTCTAATAGTTCATGCTTTGAGCCTTTCCTGGGACAGCAGTATTAGATTCCGATGCACCATTGCAGGTTTACTGTATCTCTTGGACCTTCAAATCAACGATGAAACATAGAAATTGCATCGATATTGAATACAAAAGTAAAATGTGGACTTATATATAAGAGGAGTAACTCTTCTAATAGTTCGTGTTTTGAGCCTTTCCTGGGACAGCAGTATTAGATTCCGATGCACCATTGCAGGTTTACTGTATCCCTTGGACCTTCAAATCAACGATGAAACACAGAAATTGCACCGATATTGAATACAAAAGGCAAAAGGTCGACTTATTTACAAGAGGAGTAACTCTTCTAATAGTTCATGCTTTGAGCCTTCCTGGGACAGCAGTATTAGATTCCGATGCTCCATTGTAAGTTTACTGTATCTCTTGGACCTTCAAATCAACGATGAAACACAGGAATTGCTTCGATATTGAATACAAAAGGCAAAATGTCGACTTATTTATAAGAGGAGTAACTCTTATAATAATTCGTGGTTTGAGCCATCCGTGGGACAGCAGTATCAGATTCCGATGCACCATTGCAGTTTACACTGTATCCCTTTGACCTTAAATCGACGATGAAACGCAGAAATTGCATCGATATTGAATAAAAAAGGCAAAATATCGACTTATTTACAAGAGGAGTAACTCTTCTAATAGTTCGTGATTTGAGACTTTCCTGCGACAGCAGTATTGAATTCCGATGCACCATTGCAGGTTTACTGTATCCCTTGGACCTTCAAAACAACGATGAAACACAGAAATTGCATCGATATTGAACACAAAAGGCAAAATGTCGACTTATTTATAAGAGGAGTAACTCTTCTAATAGTTCGTGTTTTGAGCCTTTCCTGGGACAGCAGTATTAGATTCCGATGCACCATTGCAGGTTTACTGTATCCCTTGGACCTTCAAATCAACGATGAAACACAGAAATAGCATCGATATTGAATACAAAAGGCAAAATGTCGACTTATTTATAAGAGGAGTAACTCTTCTAATAGTTCGTGTTTTGAGCCTTTCCTGGGACAGCAGTATTAGATTCCGATGCACCATTGCAGGTTTACTGTATCTCTTGGACCTTCAAATCAACGATGAAACACAGAAATTGCATTGATATTGATTACAAAAGGCAAAAGTTCGTCTTATTTACAAGAGGAGTAACTTTTCTAATAGTTGGTGTTTTAGCCTTTCCTGGGACAGCAGTATTCGATTCCGATGCACCATTGCAGGTTCACTGTATCCCTTGGACCTTCAAATAACGATGAAACACAGAAATTGCATCGATATTGAATACAAAAGGCAAAATATCGACTTATTTACGAGAGGAGTAACTCTTCTAATAGTTCGTGCTTTGAGCCTTTCCTGGGACAGTAGTATTAGATTCCGATTCACCATTGCAGGTTTACTGTATACCTTGGACCTTCAAATCAACGATGAAACACAGAAATTGCATTGATATTGAATACAACAGGCAAAAGGTCGACTTATTTACAAGAGGAGTCACTCTTCTAATAATTCGTGATTTTAGCCTTTCCTGGGACAGCAGTATCAGATTCCGATGCACCATTGCAAGTTTACTGTATCTCTTGGACCTTCAAATCAACGATGAAACACAGAAATTGCATCGATATTGAATGCAAAAGGCAAAATGTCGACTTACTTATAAGAGGAGTAACTCTTCTATTAGTTCGTGCTTTGAGCCTTTCCTGGGACAGCAGTATTAGAATCCGATGCACCATTGCAGGTTTACTGTATCTCTTGGACCTTCAAATCAACGATGAAACACAGAAATTGCATCGATATATAATACAAAATTAAAATGTCGACTTATATATAAGAGGAGTAACTCTTCTAATAGTTCGTGTTTTGAGCCTTTCCTGGGACAGCAGTATTAGATTCCCATGCACCATTGCAGGTTTACTGCATCTCTTGGACCTTCAAATCAACGATGAAACACAGAAATTGCATTGATATTGAATACAAAAGCCAAAAGATCGACTTATTTACAAGAGGAGTAACTTTTCTAATAGTTGGTGCTTTTAGACTTTCCTGGAACAGCAGTATTAGATTCCGATGCACCATTGCATGTTCACTGAATCCCTTGGACCTTTAAATCAACGATGAAACACAGAAATTGCATCGATATTGAATACAAAAGGCAAAATATCGACTTATTTAAAAGAGGAGTAACTCTTCTAATAGTTCGTGCTTTGAGCCTTTCCTGGGACAGCAGTATTAGATTCCGATACTCCATTGCAAGTTTACTGTATCTCTAGGACCTTCAAATCAACGATGAAATACAGAAATTGCATCGATATTGAATACAAAAGGCAAAGGGTAGACTTATTTACAGGAGGAGTTATTCTTCTAATTGTTGGTGCTTTTAGCCTTTCCTGGGACAGCAGTATTAGATTTCGAATCACCATTGCAGGTTTACTGTATCCCTTGGACCTTCAAATCAACGATGAAACACAGAAATTGCATCGATATTGAATACAACAGGCATAATGTCGACTTATTTATAAGAGGAGTAACTCTTCTAATAGTTCGTGCTTTGAGCCTTTACAGGGTCAGCAGTATTAGATTGCGATGCACAATTGCAGGTTTACTGTATCCCTTGGACCTTCAAATCAACAATGAAACACAGAAATTGCATCGATATTGAATACAAAAGGCAAAATGTCGACTTATTTACAAGAGGAGTAACTTTTCTAATAGTTGGTGCTTTGAGCCTTTCCTGGGACAGCAGTATTAGATTCCGATGCACCATTGCAAGTTTACTGTATCTCTTGGACCTTCAAATCATCGATGAAACACAGAAATTGCATTGATATTGAATACAAAAGGCAAAAGGTCGACTTATTTACAAGTGGAGTAACTCTTCTAATAGTTCGTGCATGAGCCTTTCCTGGGACGGCAGTATTAGATTCCGATGCACCATTGCAGGTTTACTGTATCTCTTGGACCTTCAAATCAACGATGAAACACAGAAATTGCATTGATATTGAATACAAAAGCCAAAAGATCGACTTATTTACAAGAGGAGTAACTTTTCTAATAGTTGGTGCTTTTAGACTTTCCTGGAACAGCAGTATTAGATTCCGATGCACCATTGCATGTTCACTGAATCCCTTGGACCTTTAAATCAACGATGAAACACAGAAATTGCATCGATATTGAATACAAAAGGCAAAATATCGACTTATTTAAAAGAGGAGTAACTCTTCTAATAGTTCGTGCTTTGAGCCTTTCCTGGGACAGCAGTATTAGATTCCGATGCACCATTGCAGGTTTACTGCATCTCTTGGACCTTCAAATCAACGATGAAACACAGAAATTGCTTCGATATTGAATACAAAAGGCAAAATGTCGACTTATTTATAAGAGGAGTAACTCTTCTAATAGTTCGTGGTTTGAGCCTTCCCTGGGACAGCAGTATCAGATTCCGATGCACCATTGCAGGTTCACTGTATCGCTTGGACCTTCAAATCAACGATGAAACACAGAAATTGCATCGATATTGAATACAAAAGGCAAAATGTCGACTTATTTATAAGAGGAGTAACTCTGCTAATAGTTCGTGCTTTGAATCTTTCCTGGGACAGCAGTATTAGATTCCGATGCTCCATTGCAAGTTTACTGTATCTCTTGGACCTTCAAATCATCGATGAAACACAGAAATTGCATTGATATTGAATACAAAAGGCAAAAGGTCGACTTATTTACAAGAGGAGTAACTTTTCTAATAGTTGGTGCTTTCAGCCTTTCCTGGGACAGCAGTATTAGATTCCGATGCACCATTGCAGGTTCACTGTATCCCTTGGACTTTTAAATAACGATGAAACACAGAAATTGCATCGTTATTGAATACAAAAGGCAAAATATCGACTTATTTACAAGAGGAGTAACTCTTCTAATAGTTCGTGCTTTGAGCCATTCCTGGGACAGCAGTATTAGATTCCGATGCACCATTGCAAGTTTACTGTATCTCTTGGACCTTCAAATCAACGATGAAACACAGAAATTGCATCGATATTGAATACAAAAGGCAAAATGTCGACTTATTTATAAGAGGAGTAACTCTTCTAATAGTTCGTGGTTTGAGCCTTCCCTGAGACAGCAGTATCAGATTCCGATGCACCATTGAAGGTTCACTGTATCCCTTGGACCTTCAAAACAACGATGAAACACAGATATTGCATCGATATTGAATACAAAAGGCAAAATGTCGACTTATTTACAAGAGGAGTAACTCTTCTAATAGTTCGTGGTTTGAGCCTTCCCTTAGAAAGCAGTATCAGATTCCGATGCACCATTGCAGGTTTACTGTATCTCTTGGACCTTCAAATCAACGATGAAACACAGAAATTGCATTGATATTGAATACAAAAGCCAAAAGATCAACTTATTTACAAGAGGAGTAACTTTTCTAATTGTTGGTGCTTTTAGACTTTCCTGGAACAGCAGTATTAGATTCCGATGCACCATTGCATGTTTACTGAATCCCTTGGACCTTTAAATCAACGATGAAACACAGAAATTGCATCGATATTGAATACAAAAGCCAAAAGATCGACTTATTTACAAGAGGAGTAACTTTTCTAATAGTTGGTGCTTATAGACTTTCCTGGAACAGCAGTATTAGATTCCGATGCACCATTGCATGTTCACTGAATCCCTTGGACCTTTAAATCAACGATGAAACACAGAAATTGCATCGATATTGAATACAAAAGGCAAAATATCGACATATTTACAAGAGGAGTAACTCTTCTAATAGTTCGTGCTTTGAGCCTTTCCTGGGACAGCAGTATTAGATTCCGATACTCCAATGCAAGTTTACTGTATCTCTTGGACCTTCAAATCAACGATGAAATACAGATATTGCATCGATATTGAATACAAAAGGCAAAGGGTAGACTTATTTACAAGAGGAGTTACTCTTCTAATAGTTGGTGCTTTTAGCCTTTCCTGGGACAGCAGTATTAGATTCCGATGCACCATTGCAGGTTTACTGAATCCCTTGGACCTTTAAATCAACGATGAAACACAGAAATTGCATCGATAATGAATACAAAAGGCAAAATATCGACTTATTTACAAGAGGAGTAACTCTTCTAATAGTTCGTGCTTTTGAGCCTTTCCTGGGACAGCAGTATTAGATTCCGATACCCCATTGCAAGTTTACTGTATCTCTTGGACCTTCAAATCAACGATGAAATACAGAAATTGCATCGATATTGAATACAAAAGGCAAAGGGTAGACTTATTTACAAGAGGAGTAACTCTTCTAATAGTTGGTGCTTTTAGCCTTTCCTGGGACAGCAGTATTAGATTCCGAATCACCATTGCAAGTTTACTGTATCCCTTGGACCTTCAAATCAACGATGAAACACAGAAATTGCATCGATATTGAATACAACAGGCATAATGTCGACTTATTTATAAGAGGAGTAACTCTTCTAATAGTTCGTGCTTTGAGCCTTTCCAGGGTCAGCAGTATTAAATTGCGATGCACAATTGCAGGTTTACTGTATCCCTTGGACCTTCAAATCAACGATGAAACACAGATATTGCATCGATATTGAATGCAAAAGGCAAAATGTCGACTTATTTATAAGAGGAGTAACTCTTCTAATAGTTCGTGCTTTGAGCCTTTCCTGGGACAGCAGTATTAGATTCCGATGCACCATTGCAGGTTTACTGTATCTCTTGGACCTTCAAATCAACGATGAAACACAGAAATTGCATCGATATATAATACAAAATTAAAATGTCGACTTATATATAAGAGGAGTAACTCTTCTAATAGTTCGTGTTTTGAGCCTTTCCTGGGACAGCAGTATTAGATTCCCATGCACCATTGCAGGTTTACTGCATCTCTTGGACCTTCAAATCAACGATGAAACACAGAAATTGCATCGATATTGAATACAAAAGGCAAAATGTCGACTTATTTATAAGAGGAGTAACTCTTCTAATTGTTCGTGGTTTGAGCCTTCCCTGAGACAGCAGTATCAGATTCCGATGCACCATTGAAGGTTCACTGTATCCCTTGGACCTTCAAAACAACGATGAAACACAGATATTGCATCGATATTGAATACAAAAGGCAAAATGTCGACTTATTTACAAGAGGAGTAACTCTTCTAATAGTTCGTGGTTTGAGCCTTCCCTTAGAAAGCAGTATCAGATTCCGATGGACCATTGAAGGTTCACTGTATCCCTTGGACCTTCAAATCAACGATGAAACACAGAAATGGCATCGATATAGAATACAAAAGGTAAAATGTCAACATATTTTCAAGTGGAGTAACTCTTCTAATAGTTCGTGCTTGAGCCTTTCCTGGGACAGCAGTATTAGATTCCGATGCACCATTGCAGGTTTACTGTATCTCTTGGACCTTCAAATCAACGATGAAACTTTGAAATTGCATTGATATTGAATACAAAAGCCAAAAGATCGACTTATTTACAAGAGGAGTAACTTTTCTAATAGTTGGTGCTTTTAGACTTTCCTGGAACAGCAGTAATAGATTCCGATGCACCATTGCATGTTCACTGAATCCCTTGGACCTTTAAATCAACGATGAAACACAGAAATTGCATCGATATTGAATACAAAAGGCAAAATATCGACTTATTTACAAGAGGAGTAACTCTTCTAATAGTTCGTGCTTTGAGCCTTTCCTGGGACAGCAGTATTAGATTCCGATACTCCAATGCAAGTTTACTGTATCTCTTGGACCTTCAAATCAACGATGAAATACAGAAATTGCATCGATATTGAATACAAAAGGCAAAGGGTAGACTTATTTACAAGAGGAGTTACTCTTCTAATAGTTGGTGCTTTTAGCCTTTCCTGGGACAGCAGTATTAGATTTCGATGCACCATTGCAGGTTTACTGTATCCCTTGGACCTACAAATCAACGATGAAACACAGAAATTGCATCGATATATAATACAAAAGTAACATGTCGACTAATTTATAAGAGGAGTAACTCTTCTAATAGTTCGTGGTTTGAGCCTTCCCTGAGACAGCAGTATCAGATTCCGATGCACCATTACAGGTTCACTGTATCCCTTGGACCTTCAAATCAACGATGAAACACAGAAATTGCATCGATATATAATACAAAATTGAAATGTCGACTTATATATAAGAGGAGTAACTCTTCTAATAGTTCGTGCTTGAGCCATTCCTGGGACAGCAGTATTAGATTCCGATGCAACATTGCAGGTTTACTGTATCCCTTGGACCTTCAAGACGACGATGAAACACAGAAATTGCATCGATGTTGAACACAAAATGCAAAATGTCCACTTATTTATAATAGGAGTAACTCTTCTAATAGTTCGTGCTTTGAGCATTTCCTGGGCTAGCAGTATTAGATTCCGATGTACCATTGCAGCTTTACTGTAACCCTTGGACCTTCAAATCAACAATGAAACACAGAAATTGCATCGATATTGAATACAAAAGGTAAAATGTCAACATATTTACAAGTGGAGTAACTCTTCTAATAGTTCGTGCTTGAGCCTTTCCTTGGACAGCAGTATTAGATTCCGATTCACCATAGCAGGTTTACTGTATCCCTTGGACCTTCTAATCACCGATGAAATACAGAAATTGCATCGATATTGAATACAAAAGGCAAAATGTCGACTTATTTACAAGTGATTAACTCTTCTAATAGTTCGTGATTTTAGCCTTTAATGGAACAGCAGTATTAGATTCCGATTCACCATTGCAGGTTTACTGTATCCCTTGGACCTTCAAATCACTGATGAATTACAGAAATTGCATCGATATTGAATACAAAAGGCAAAATGTCGACTTATTTACAAGAGGAGTAACTCTTCTAATAGTTCGACATTTTAGCCTTTCCAGGGACAGCAGTATTAGATTCCGATGCACCATTGCAGGTTTACTGTATACCTTGGACCTTCAAATCAACGATGAAACACAGATATGGCAGCGATATTGAATACAAAAGGTAAAATGTCGACTTATTTACAAGAGGAGTAACTCTTCTAATAGTTCGTGCTTTTAGCCTTTCCTGGGACAGCAGTATTAGATTCCGATGCACCATTGCAAGTTTACTGTATCCCTTTTACCTTCAAATCAACGATGAAGCACAGATATTACATCGATATTGAATACAACAGGCAAAATGTCGACTTATTTACAAGAGGAGTAACTCTTATAATAGTTCGTGATTTGAACCTTTCTGGGACAGCAGTATTAGATTTCCATGCACCATTGCAGGTTTACTGTATCCCTTGGACCTGCATATCAACGATGAAACACAGAAATTGCATCGGTATTGAATACAAAAGGCAAAATGTCGACTTATTTACAAGAGCAGTAACTCTTATAATAGTTCGTGCTTTGAACCTTTCCTGGGACAGCAGTATTAGATTCCGATGCACCATTGCAGGTTTACTGTATCCCTTGGACCTTCAAATCAACGACAAAACACAGATATTTCATCGATATTGAATACAGAAGGCAAAATGTCGACTTATTTATAAGAGGAGTAACTCTTCAAATAGCTCGTGCTTTGAGCCTTTCCTGGGACAGCAGTATTAGATTCCCAAGCACCATTGCAGGTTTACTGTATCCCTTGGACCTTCCAATCAACGATGAAACACGGAAATTGCATCGATATTGAATACAATCGGCAAAATGTCGACTTATTTATAAGAGGAGTAACTCTTCTAATGGTTCGTGCTTTGAGCCATTCCTGGGACAGCAGTATTAGTTTCCGATGCACCATTGCTGGTTTACTGTATCCCTTGGACCTTCAAATCAACGATGAAGCACAGATATTGCATCGATATTGAATACAACAGCAAAATGTCGACTTATTTACAAGAGGAGTAACTCTTCTAATGGTTCGTGCTTCGAGCCTTTCCTGCGACAGCAGTATTAGATTCTGATGCACCATTGCAGGTTTACTGTATCTCTTGGACCTTCTAATCAACGATGAAATACAGATATTGCATCGATATTGAATGCAAAAGGCAATTTGTCGAGTTATTTATAAGAGGAGTAACTCTTCTAATAGTTAGTGCTTTGAGCCTTTCCTGGGACAGCAGTATTCGATTCCGATGCACCATTGCGGGTTTACTGTATCCCTTGGACCATTTAAAACAACGATGAAACACAGAAATTGCATCGATATTGAATACAAAAGGCAAAATGTCGACTTATTTACAAGAGGAGTAAGTCTTCTAATAGTTCGTGCTTTGAGCCTTTCCTGGGACAGCAGTATTAGATTCCGATGCACCATTGCAGGTTTACTGTATCCCTTGGACCTTCAAATCAAAGATGAAACAAGGAAATTGCATCGATATTCAATACAAAATGCACAATGTCGACTTATTTATAGGAGGAGTAACCCTTCTAATAGTTCGTGCTCTGAGTCTTTCCTGGGACAGCAGTATTAGATTCCGATGCACCATTGCAGGTTTACGGTATCCCTTGGACCTTCAAATCAACGATGAAACACAGAAATTGCATCGTTATTGAATACAAAAGCCAAAATGTCGGCTTATTTATAAGCGGAGTAACTCTTCTAATAGTTCGTGCTTTGAGCCTTTCCTGGGACAGCAGTATTAGATTCCGATGCACCATTGCAGGTCTACTGTATCTCTTGGACCTTCTAATCAACGATGAAATACAGATATTGCATCGATATTGAATACAAAAGGCAATTTGTCGAGTTATTTATAAGAGGAGTAACTCTTCTAATAGTTTGTGCTTTTAGCCTTTCCTGGGACAGCAGTATTAGATTCCGATGCACCATTGCAGGTTTACTGTAGCCCTTGGACCTTCAAATCAACGATGAAGCACAGATATTGCATCGATATTGAATACAACAGCAAAATGTCGACTTATTTACAAGAGGAGTAACTCTTATAATAGTTCGTGCTTTGAACCTTTCCTGGGACAGCAGTATTAGAATCTGATGCACCATTGCAGGTTCACTGTAGCCCTTGGACCTTCAAATCAACGATGAAGCACAGATATTGCATCGATATTGAATACAACAGCAAAATGTCGACTTATTTACAAGAGGAGTAACTCTTATAATAGTTCGTGCTTTGAACCTTTCCTGGGACAGCAGTATTAGATTCCGATGCACCATTGCAGGTTTACTGTATCCCTTGGACCTTCAAATCGACGATGAAACACAGAAATTGCATCAATAGTGAATACAGAAGGCAAAATGTCGACTTTTTTCAAGAGGAGTAACTCTTCTAATAGTTCCTGCTTTGAGTCTTTCCTGGGACAGCAGTATTAGAATCAGATGCACCATTGCAGGTTTACTGTAGCCCTTGGACCTTCAAATCATCGATGAAGTACAGATATTGCATCGATATTGAATACAACAGCAAAATGTCGACTTATTTACAAGAGGAGTAACTATTATAATAGTTCGTGTTTTGAACCTTTCCTGGGACAGCACTATTAGATTCCGATGCACCATTGCAGGTTTACTGTATCCCTTGGACCTTCAAATCAACGATGAAACACAGAAATTGCATCGATATTGAATACAAAAGGCAAAATGTCGACTTATTTACAACAGCAGTAACTCTTATAATAGTTCGTGCTTTGAACCTTTCCTGGGACAGCAGTATTAGATTCCGATGCACCATTGCAGGTTTACTGTATCCCTTGGACCTTCAAATCAACAATGAAACACAGAAATTGCATCGATATTGAATACAAAAGGCAAAATTTCGACTTATTTACAAAAGCAGTAACTCTTATAATAGTTCGTGCTTTGAACCTTTCCTGGGACAGCAGTATTAGATTCCGCTGCACCATTGCAGGTTTACTGTATCCCTTGGACCTTCAAAGCAACGATGATACACAGATATTTCATCGATATTGAATACAAAAGGCAAAATGTCGACTTATTTATAAGAGGAGTAACTCTTCAAATAGCTCGTGCTTTGAGCCTTTCCTGGGACAGCAGTATTAGATTCCGTTGCACCATTGCAGGTTTACTGTATCCCTTGGACCTTCAAATCAACGATGAAACACAGAAATTGCATCGACATTGAATACAAAAGCCAAAATTTCGACTTATTTATAAGAGGAGTAACTCTTCTAATAGTTCGTGCTTTGAGCCTTTCCTGGGACAGCAGCATTAGATTCCGATGCACCATTGCAGGTTTACAGTATCTCTTGGACCTTCTAATCAACGATGAAATACAGATATTGCATCGATATTGAATTCAAAAGGCAATTTGTCGAGTTATTTATAAGAGGAGTAACTTTTCGAATAGTTAGTGCTTTGAGCCTTTCCTGGGAAGGCAGTATTCGATTCCGATGCACCATTGCGGGTTTACTGTATCCCTTGGACCATTTAAAACAACGATGAAAACAGAAATTGCATCGATATTGAATACAAAACTCAAAATGTCGACTTATTTACAAGAGGAGTAAGTCTACTAATAGTTCGTGCTTTGAGCCTTTCCTGGGACAGCAGTATTAGATTCCGATGCACCATTGCAGGTTTACTGTATCCCGTGGACCTTCAAATCAACGATGAAACACAGAAATTGCATCCATATTGAATACAAAAGGCAAAATGTCGACTTATTTACAAAAGCAGTAACCCTTATAATAGATCGTGCTTTGAGCCTTTCCTGGGACAGCAGTATTAGATTCCGATGCACCATTGAAGGTTTACTGTATCCCTTGGACCATCTAATCAACGATGAAGAACAGATATTGCATTGATATTGAATAAAAAATGCAAAATGTCGACTTATTTAGAAGAGGAGTAACTCTTCTAATAGCTCGTGCTTTGAACCTTTCCTGGGACAGCAGTTTTAGATTCCGATGCACCATTGAAGGTTTACTGTATCCCTTGGACCATCTAATCAACGATGACGAACAGATATTGCATTGATATTGAATAAAAAAGGCAAAATGTCGACTTATTTAGAAGAGGAGTAACTCTTATAATAGCTCGTGCTTTGGACCTTTCCTGGGACAGCAGTATTAGATTCCGATGCACCATTGCAGGTTTACTGTATCCCTTGGACCTTCAAATCAACGATGAAATACAGAAATTGCACGACATTGAATACAAAAGGCAAAATGTCGACTTATTTATAAGAGGAGTAACTCTTCTGATAGTTCGTGCTTTGAGCCTTTCCTGGGACATTAGTATTAGATTCCGATGCACCATTGCAGGTTTACTGTATCTCTTGGACCTTCAAATCAACGATGAAACACAGAAATTGCATTGATATTGAATACAACAGGCATAATGTCGACTTATTTACAAGAGGAGTCACTCTTCTAATAATTCGTGATTTTAGCCTTTCCTGGGACAGCAGTATCAGATTCCGATGCACCATTGCAAGTTTACTGTATCTCTTGGACCTTCAAATCAACGATGAAACACAGAAATTGCATCGATATTGAATGCAAAAGGCAAAATGTCGACTTACTTATAAGAGGAGTAACTCTTCTATTAGTTCGTGCTTTGAGCCTTTCCTGGGACAGCAGTATTAGAATCCGATGCACCATTGCAGGTTTACTGTATCTCTTGGACCTTCAAATCAACGATGAAACACAGAAATTGCATCGATATATAATACAAAATTAAAATGTCGACTTATATATAAGAGGAGTAACTCTTCTAATAGTTCGTGTTTTGAGCCTTTCCTGGGACAGCAGTATTAGATTCCCATGCACCATTGCAGGTTTACTGCATCTCTTGGACCTTCAAATCAACGATGAAACACAGAAGTTGCATCGATATTGAATACAAAAGGCAAATTGTCGACATATTTACAAGTGGAGTAACTCTTCTAATAGTTCGTGCATGAGCCTTTCCTGGGACGGCAGTATTAGATTCCGATGCACCATTGCAGGTTTACTGTATCTCTTGGACCTTCAAATCAACGATGAAACACAGAAATTGCATTGATATTGAATACAAAAGCCAAAAGATCGACTTATTTACAAGAGGAGTAACTTTTCTAATAGTTGGTGCTTTTAGACTTTCCTGGAACAGCAGTATTAGATTCCGATGCACCATTGCATGTTCACTGAATCCCTTGGACCTTTAAATCAACGATGAAACACAGAAATTGCATCGATATTGAATACAAAAGGCAAAATATCGACTTATTTAAAAGAGGAGTAACTCTTCTAATAGTTCGTGCTTTGAGCCTTTCCTGGGACAGCAGTATTAGATTCCGATACTCCATTGCAAGTTTACTGTATCTCTAGGACCTTCAAATCAACGATGAAATACAGAAATTGCATCGATATTGAATACAAAAGGCAAAGGGTAGACTTATTTACAGGAGGAGTTATTCTTCTAATTGTTGGTGCTTTTAGCCTTTCCTGGGACAGCAGTATTAGATTTCGAATCACCATTGCAGGTTTACTGTATCCCTTGGACCTTCAAATCAACGATGAAACACAGAAATTGCATCGATATTGAATACAACAGGCATAATGTCGACTTATTTATAAGAGGAGTAACACTTCTAATAGTTCGTGCTTTGAGCCTTTACAGGGTCAGCAGTATTAGATTGCGATGCACAATTGCAGGTTTACTGTATCCCTTGGACCTTCAAATCAACAATGAAACACAGAAATTGCATCGATATTGAATACAAAAGGCAAAATGTCGACTTATTTACAAGAGGAGAAACTCTTCTAATAGTTCGTGATTTGAGCCTTTCCTGGGACAGCATTATTAGATTTCGATGCACCATTGCAGGTTTACTGTATCCCTTGGACCTTCAAATCAACGATGAAACACAGATATTGCATCGATATTGAATACAAAAGGCAAAATGTCGACTTATTTACAAGAGGAGTAACTCTTCTAATAGTTCGTGCTTTGAGCCTTTCCTGGGACAGCAGTATTAGATTCCGATGCACCATTGCAGATTTACTGCATCTCTTGGACCTTCAAATCAACGATGAAACACAGAAATTGCTTCGATATTGAATACAAAAGGCAAAATGTCGACTTATTTATAAGAGGAGTAACTCTTCTAATAGTTCGTGGTTTGAGCCTTCCCTGGGACAGCAGTATCAGATTCCGATGCACCATTGCAGGTTCACTGTATCGCTTGGACCTTCAAATCAACGATGAAACACAGAAATTGCATCGATATTGAATACAAAAGGCAAAATGTCGACTTATTTATAAGAGGAGTAACTCTGCTAATAGTTCGTGCTTTGAATCTTTCCTGGGACAGCAGTATTAGATTCCGATGCTCCATTGCAAGTTTACTGTATCTCTTGGACCTTCAAATCAACGATGAAACACAGAAATTGCATTGATATTGAATACAAAAGGCAAAAGGTCGACTTATTTACAAGATGAGTAACTTTTCTAATAGTTGGTGCTTTCAGCCTTTCCTGGGACAGCAGTATTAGATTCCGATGCACCATTGCAGGTTCACTGTGTCCCTTGGACTTTTAAATAACGATGAAACACAGAAATTGCATCGTTATTGAATACAAAAGGCAAAATATCGACTTATTTACAAGAGGAGTAACTCTTCTAATAGTTCGTGCTTTGAGCCATTTTTGGGACAGCAGTATTAGATTCCGATTCACCATTGCCGGTTTACTGTATCCCTTGGACCTTCAAATCAACGATGAAACACAGAAATTGCATCGATATTGAATACAACAGGCATAATGTCGACTTATTTCAAAGAGGAGTAACTCTTCTAATAGTTCGTGATTTTAGCCTTTCCTGGGACAGCAGTATCAGATTCCGATGCACCATTGCAGGTTTACTGCATCCCTGGGACCTTCAAGTCAACGACAATACACAGAAATTGCATCGATATTGAATGCAAAAGGCAAAATGTCGACTTATTTCAAAGAGGAGTAACTCTTCTAATAGTTCGTGATTTTAGCCTTTCCTGGGACAGCAGTATCAGATTCCGATGCACCATTGCAAGTTTACTGCATCCCTGGGACCTTCAAGTCAACGACAATTCACAGAAATTGCATCGATATTGAATGCAAAAGGCAAAATGTCGACTTATTTATAAGAGGAGTAACTCTTCTAATAGTTCGTGCTTTGAGCCTTTCCTGGGACTGCAGTATTAGATTCCGATGCACCATTGCAAGTTTACTGTATCTCTTGGACCTTCAAATCAACGATGAAACACAGAAATTGCATCGATATTGAATACAAAAGGCAAAATGTCGACTTATTTATAAGAGGAGTAACTCTTCTAATAGTTCGTGGTTTGAGCCTTCCCTGAGACAGCAGTATCAGATTCCGATGCACCATTGAAGGTTCACTGTATCCCTTGGACCTTCAAAACAACGATGAAACACAGATATTGCATCGATATTGAATACAAAAGGCAAAATGTCGACTTATTTACAAGAGGAGTAACTCTTCTAATAGTTCGTGGTTTGAGCCTTCCCTTAGAAAGCAGTATCAGATTCCGATGCACCATTGCAGGTTTACTGTATCTCTTGGACCTTCAAATCAACGATGAAACACAGAAATTGCATTGATATTGAATACAAAAGCCAAAAGATCAACTTATTTACAAGAGGAGTAACTTTTCTAATTGTTGGTGCTTTTAGACTTTCCTGGAACAGCAGTATTAGATTCCGATGCACCATTGCATGTTTACTGAATCCCTTGGACCTTTAAATCAACGATGAAACACAGAAATTGCATCGATATTGAATACAAAAGCCAAAAGGTCGACTTATTTACAAGAGGAGTAACTTTTCTAATAGTTGGTGCTTATAGACTTTCCTGGAACAGCAGTATTAGATTCCGATGCACCATTGCATGTTCACTGAATCCCTTGGACCTTTAAATCAACGATGAAACACAGAAATTGCATCGATATTGAATACAAAAGGCAAAGGGTAGACTTATTTACAGGAGGAGTTATTCTTCTAATTGTTGGTGCTTTTAGCCTTTCCTGGGACAGCAGTATTAGATTTCGAATCACCATTGCAGGTTTACTGTATCCCTTGGACCTTCAAATCAACGATGAAACACAGAAATTGCATCGATATTGAATACAACAGGCATAATGTCGACTTATTTATAAGAGGAGTAACTCTTCTAATAGTTCGTGCTTTGAGCCTTTACAGGGTCAGCAGTATTAGATTGCGATGCACAATTGCAGGTTTACTGTATCCCTTGGACCTTCAAATCAACAATGAAACACAGAAATTGCATCGATATTGAATACAAAAGGCAAAATGTCGACTTATTTACAAGAGGAGAAACTCTTCTAATAGTTCGTGATTTGAGCCTTTCCTGGGACAGCATTATTAGATTTCGATGCACCATTGCAGGTTTACTGTATCCCTTGGACCTTCAAATCAACGATGAAACACAGATATTGCATCGATATTGAATACAAAAGGCAAAATGTCGACTTATTTACAAGAGGAGTAACTCTTCTAATAGTTCGTGCTTTGAGCCTTTCCTGGGACAGCAGTATTAGATTCCGATGCACCATTGCAGATTTACTGCATCTCTTGGACCTTCAAATCAACGATGAAACACAGAAATTGCTTCGATATTGAATACAAAAGGCAAAATGTCGACTTATTTATAAGAGGAGTAACTCTTCTAATAGTTCGTGGTTTGAGCCTTCCCTGGGACAGCAGTATCAGATTCCGATGCACCATTGCAGGTTCACTGTATCGCTTGGACCTTCAAATCAACGATGAAACACAGAAATTGCATCGATATTGAATACAAAAGGCAAAATGTCGACTTATTTATAAGAGGAGTAACTCTGCTAATAGTTCGTGCTTTGAATCTTTCCTGGGACAGCAGTATTAGATTCCGATGCTCCATTGCAAGTTTACTGTATCTCTTGGACCTTCAAATCAACGATGAAACACAGAAATTGCATTGATATTGAATACAAAAGGCAAAAGGTCGACTTATTTACAAGATGAGTAACTTTTCTAATAGTTGGTGCTTTCAGCCTTTCCTGGGACAGCAGTATTAGATTCCGATGCACCATTGCAGGTTCACTGTGTCCCTTGGACTTTTAAATAACGATGAAACACAGAAATTGCATCGTTATTGAATACAAAAGGCAAAATATCGACTTATTTACAAGAGGAGTAACTCTTCTAATAGTTCGTGCTTTGAGCCATTTTTGGGACAGCAGTATTAGATTCCGATTCACCATTGCCGGTTTACTGTATCCCTTGGACCTTCAAATCAACGATGAAACACAGAAATTGCATCGATATTGAATACAACAGGCATAATGTCGACTTATTTCAAAGAGGAGTAACTCTTCTAATAGTTCGTGATTTTAGCCTTTCCTGGGACAGCAGTATCAGATTCCGATGCACCATTGCAGGTTTACTGCATCCCTGGGACCTTCAAGTCAACGACAATACACAGAAATTGCATCGATATTGAATGCAAAAGGCAAAATGTCGACTTATTTCAAAGAGGAGTAACTCTTCTAATAGTTCGTGATTTTAGCCTTTCCTGGGACAGCAGTATCAGATTCCGATGCACCATTGCAAGTTTACTGCATCCCTGGGACCTTCAAGTCAACGACAATTCACAGAAATTGCATCGATATTGAATGCAAAAGGCAAAATGTCGACTTATTTATAAGAGGAGTAACTCTTCTAATAGTTCGTGCTTTGAGCCTTTCCTGGGACTGCAGTATTAGATTCCGATGCACCATTGCAAGTTTACTGTATCTCTTGGACCTTCAAATCAACGATGAAACACAGAAATTGCATCGATATTGAATACAAAAGGCAAAATGTCGACTTATTTATAAGAGGAGTAACTCTTCTAATAGTTCGTGGTTTGAGCCTTCCCTGAGACAGCAGTATCAGATTCCGATGCACCATTGAAGGTTCACTGTATCCCTTGGACCTTCAAAACAACGATGAAACACAGATATTGCATCGATATTGAATACAAAATGCAAAATGTCGACTTATTTACAAGAGGAGTAACTCTTCTAATAGTTCGTGGTTTGAGCCTTCCCTTAGAAAGCAGTATCAGATTCCGATGCACCATTGCAGGTTTACTGTATCTCTTGGACCTTCAAATCAACGATGAAACACAGAAATTGCATTGATATTGAATACAAAAGCCAAAAGATCGACTTATTTACAAGAGGAGTAACTTTTCTAATAGTTGGTGCTTTTAGACTTTCCTGGAACAGCAGTATTAGATTCCGATGCACCATTGCATGTTCACTGAATCCCTTGGACCTTTAAATCAACGATGAAACACAGAAATTGCATCGATATTGAATACAAAAGGCAAAATATCGACTTATTTAAAAGAGGAGTAACTCTTCTAATAGTTCGTGCTTTGAGCCTTTCCTGGGACAGCAGTATTAGATTCCGATACTCCATTGCAAGTTTACTGTATCTCTAGGACCTTCAAATCAACGATGAAATACAGAAATTGCATCGATATTGAATACAAAAGGCAAAGGGTAGACTTATTTACAGGAGGAGTTATTCTTCTAATTGTTGGTGCTTTTAGCCTTTCCTGGGACAGCAGTATTAGATTTCGAATCACCATTGCAGGTTTACTGTATCCCTTGGACCTTCAAATCAACGATGAAACACAGAAATTGCATCGATATTGAATACAACAGGCATAATGTCGACTTATTTATAAGAGGAGTAACTCTTCTAATAGTTCGTGCTTTGAGCCTTTACAGGGTCAGCAGTATTAGATTGCGATGCACAATTGCAGGTTTACTGTATCCCTTGGACCTTCAAATCAACAATGAAACACAGAAATTGCATCGATATTGAATACAAAAGGCAAAATGTCGACTTATTTACAAGAGGAGAAACTCTTCTAATAGTTCGTGATTTGAGCCTTTCCTGGGACAGCATTATTAGATTTCGATGCACCATTGCAGGTTTACTGTATCCCTTGGACCTTCAAATCAACGATGAAACACAGATATTGCATCGATATTGAATACAAAAGGCAAAATGTCGACTTATTTACAAGAGGAGTAACTCTTCTAATAGTTCGTGCTTTGAGCCTTTCCTGGGACAGCAGTATTAGATTCCGATGCACCATTGCAGATTTACTGCATCTCTTGGACCTTCAAATCAACGATGAAACACAGAAATTGCTTCGATATTGAATACAAAAGGCAAAATGTCGACTTATTTATAAGAGGAGTAACTCTTCTAATAGTTCGTGGTTTGAGCCTTCCCTGGGACAGCAGTATCAGATTCCGATGCACCATTGCAGGTTCACTGTATCGCTTGGACCTTCAAATCAACGATGAAACACAGAAATTGCATCGATATTGAATACAAAAGGCAAAATGTCGACTTATTTATAAGAGGAGTAACTCTGCTAATAGTTCGTGCTTTGAATCTTTCCTGGGACAGCAGTATTAGATTCCGATGCTCCATTGCAAGTTTACTGTATCTCTTGGACCTTCAAATCAACGATGAAACACAGAAATTGCATTGATATTGAATACAAAAGGCAAAAGGTCGACTTATTTACAAGATGAGTAACTTTTCTAATAGTTGGTGCTTTCAGCCTTTCCTGGGACAGCAGTATTAGATTCCGATGCACCATTGCAGGTTCACTGTGTCCCTTGGACTTTTAAATAACGATGAAACACAGAAATTGCATCGTTATTGAATACAAAAGGCAAAATATCGACTTATTTACAAGAGGAGTAACTCTTCTAATAGTTCGTGCTTTGAGCCATTTTTGGGACAGCAGTATTAGATTCCGATTCACCATTGCCGGTTTACTGTATCCCTTGGACCTTCAAATCAACGATGAAACACAGAAATTGCATCGATATTGAATACAACAGGCATAATGTCGACTTATTTCAAAGAGGAGTAACTCTTCTAATAGTTCGTGATTTTAGCCTTTCCTGGGACAGCAGTATCAGATTCCGATGCACCATTGCAGGTTTACTGCATCCCTGGGACCTTCAAGTCAACGACAATACATAGAAATTGCATCGATATTGAATGCAAAAGGCAAAATGTCGACTTATTTCAAAGAGGAGTAACTCTTCTAATAGTTCGTGATTTTAGCCTTTCCTGGGACAGCAGTATCAGATTCCGATGCACCATTGCAAGTTTACTGCATCCCTGGGACCTTCAAGTCAACGACAATTCACAGAAATTGCATCGATATTGAATGCAAAAGGCAAAATGTCGACTTATTTATAAGAGGAGTAACTCTTCTAATAGTTCGTGCTTTGAGCCTTTCCTGGGACTGCAGTATTAGATTCCGATGCACCATTGCAAGTTTACTGTATCTCTTGGACCTTCAAATCAACGATGAAACACAGAAATTGCATCGATATTGAATACAAAAGGCAAAATGTCGACTTATTTATAAGAGGAGTAACTCTTCTAATAGTTCGTGGTTTGAGCCTTCCCTGAGACAGCAGTATCAGATTCCGATGCACCATTGAAGGTTCACTGTATCCCTTGGACCTTCAAAACAACGATGAAACACAGATATTGCATCGATATTGAATACAAAAGGCAAAATGTCGACTTATTTACAAGAGGAGTAACTCTTCTAATAGTTCGTGGTTTGAGCCTTCCCTTAGAAAGCAGTATCAGATTCCGATGCACCATTGCAGGTTTACTGTATCTCTTGGACCTTCAAATCAACGATGAAACACAGAAATTGCATTGATATTGAATACAAAAGCCAAAAGATCAACTTATTTACAAGAGGAGTAACTTTTCTAATTGTTGGTGCTTTTAGACTTTCCTGGAACAGCAGTATTAGATTCCGATGCACCATTGCATGTTTACTGAATCCCTTGGACCTTTAAATCAACGATGAAACACAGAAATTGCATCGATATTGAATACAAAAGCCAAAAGATCGACTTATTTACAAGAGGAGTAACTTTTCTAATAGTTGGTGCTTATAGACTTTCCTGGAACAGCAGTATTAGATTCCGATGCACCATTGCATGTTCACTGAATCCCTTGGACCTTTAAATCAACGATGAAACACAGAAATTGCATCGATATTGAATACAAAAGGCAAAATATCGACATATTTACAAGAGGAGTAACTCTTCTAATAGTTCGTGCTTTGAGCCTTTCCTGGGACAGCAGTATTAGATTCCGATACTCCAATGCAAGTTTACTGTATCTCTTGGACCTTCAAATCAACGATGAAATACAGATATTGCATCGATATTGAATACAAAAGGCAAAGGGTACACTTATTTACAAGAGGAGTTACTCTTCTAATAGTTGGTGCTTTTAGCCTTTCCTGGGACAGCAGTATTAGATTCCGATGCACCATTGCAGGTTTACTGAATCCCTTGGACCTTTAAATCAACGATGAAACACAGAAATTGCATCGATATTGAATACAAAAGGCAAAATATCGACTTATTTACAAGAGGAGTAACTCTTCTAATAGTTCGTGCTTTTGAGCCTTTCCTGGGACAGCAGTATTAGATTCCGATACCCCATTGCAAGTTTACTGTATCTCTTGGACCTTCAAATCAACGATGAAATACAGAAATTGCATCGATATTGAATACAAAAGGCAAAGGGTAGACTTATTTACAAGAGGAGTAACTCTTCTAATAGTTGGTGCTTTTAGCCTTTCCTGGGACAGCAGTATTAGATTCCGAATCACCATTGCAAGTTTACTGTATCCCTTGGACCTTCAAATCAACGATGAAACACAGAAATTGCATCGATATTGAATACAACAGGCATAATGTCGACTTATTTATAAGAGGAGTAACTCTTCTAATAGTTCGTGCTTTGAGCCTTTCCAGGGTCAGCAGTATTAAATTGCGATGCACAATTGCAGGTTTACTGTATCCCTTGGACCTTCAAATCAACGATGAAACACAGATATTGCATCGATATTGAATGCAAAAGGCAAAATGTCGACTTATTTATAAGAGGAGTAACTCTTCTAATAGTTCGTGCTTTTAGCCTTTCCTGGGACAGCAGTATTAGATTCCGATGCACCATTGCAGGTTTACTGTATCTCTTGGACCTTCAAATCAACGATGAAACACAGAAATTGCATCGATATATAATACAAAATTAAAATGTCGACTTATATATAAGAGGAGTAACTCTTCTAATAGTTCGTGTTTTGAGCCTTTCCTGGGACAGCAGTATTAGATTCCCATGCACCATTGCAGGTTTACTGCATCTCTTGGACCTTCAAATCAACGATGAAACACAGAAATTGCATCGATATTGAATACAAAAGGCAAAATGTCGACTTATTTATAAGAGGAGTAACTCTTCTAATTGTTCGTGGTTTGAGCCTTCCCTGAGACAGCAGTATCAGATTCCGATGCACCATTGAAGGTTCACTGTATCCCTTGGACCTTCAAAACAACGATGAAACACAGATATTGCATCGATATTGAATACAAAAGGCAAAATGTCGACTTATTTACAAGAGGAGTAACTCTTCTAATAGTTCGTGGTTTGAGCCTTCCCTTAGAAAGCAGTATCAGATTCCGATGGACCATTGAAGGTTCACTGTATCCCTTGGACCTTCAAATCAACGATGAAACACAGAAATTGCATCGATATTGAATACAAAAGGCAAAATATCGACTTACTTACAAGAGGAGTATCTCTTCTAATAGTTCGTGCTTTGAGACTTTCCTGGGACAGCAGTATTAGATTCCGATACTCCAATGCAAGTTTACTGTATCTCTTGGACCTTCAAATCAACGATGAAATACAGAAATTGCATCGATATTGAATACAAAAGGCAAAGGGTAGACTTATTTACAAGAGGAGTTACTCTTCTAATAGTTGGTGCTTTTAGCCTTTCCTGGGACAGCAGTATTAGATTTCGATGCACCATTGCAGGTTTACTGTATCCCTTGGACCTACAAATCAACGATGAAACACAGAAATTGCATCGATATATAATACAAAAGTAACATGTCGACTAATTTATAAGAGGAGTAACTCTTCTAATAGTTCGTGGTTTGAGCCTTCCCTGAGACAGCAGTATCAGATTCCGATGCACCATTACAGGTTCACTGTATCCCTTGGACCTTCAAATCAACGATGAAACACAGAAATTGCATCGATATATAATACAAAATTGAAATGTCGACTTATATATAAGAGGAGTAACTCTTCTAATAGTTCGTGCTTGAGCCATTCCTGGGACAGCAGTATTAGATTCCGATGCAACATTGCAGGTTTACTGTATCCCTTGGACCTTCAAGACGACGATGAAACACAGAAATTGCATCGATGTTGAACACAAAATGCAAAATGTCCACTTATTTATAATAGGAGTAACTCTTCTAATAGTTCGTGCTTTGAGCATTTCCTGGGCTAGCAGTATTAGATTCCGATGTACCATTGCAGCTTTACTGTAACCCTTGGACCTTCAAATCAACAATGAAACACAGAAATTGCATCGATATTGAATACAAAAGGTAAAATGTCAACATATTTACAAGTGGAGTAACTCTTCTAATAGTTCGTGCTTGAGCCTTTCCTGGGACAGCAGTATTAGATTCCGATTCACCATAGCAGGTTTACTGTATCCCTTGGACCTTCTAATCACCGATGAAATACAGAAATTGCATTGATATTGAATACAAAAGGCAAAATGTCGACTTATTTACAAGTGATTAACTCTTCTAATAGTTCGTGATTTTAGCCTTTAATGGAACAGCAGTATTAGATTCCGATTCACCATTGCAGGTTTACTGTATCCCTTGGACCTTCAAATCACTGATGAATTACAGAAATTGCATCGATATTGAATACAAAAGGCAAAATGTCGACTTATTTACAAGAGGAGTAACTCTTCTAATAGTTCGAGATTTTAGCCTTTCCAGGGACAGCAGTATTAGATTCCAATGCACCATTGCAGGTTTACTGTATACCTTGGACCTTCAAATCAACGATGAAACACAGATATGGCAACGATATTGAATACAAAAGGTAAAATGTCGACTTATTTACAAGAGGAGTAACTCTTCTAATAGTTCGTGCTTTTAGCCTTTCCTGGGACAGCAGTATTAGATTCCGATGCACCATTGCAAGTTTACTGTATCCCTTTTACCTTCAAATCAACGATGAAGCACAGATATTACATCGATATTGAATACAACAGGCAAAATGTCGACTTATTTACAAGAGGAGTAACTCTTATAATAGTTCGTGATTTGAACCTTTCTGGGACAGCAGTATTAGATTTCCATGCACCATTGCAGGTTTACTGTATCCCTTGGACCTGCATATCAACGATGAAACACAGAAATTGCATCGGTATTGAATACAAAAGGCAAAATGTCGACTTATTTACAAGAGCAGTAACTCTTATAATAGTTCGTGCTTTGAACCTTTCCTGGGACAGCAGTATTAGATTCCGATGCACCATTGCAGGTTTACTGTATCCCTTGGACCTTCAAATCAACGACAAAACACAGATATTTCATCGATATTGAATACAGAAGGCAAAATGTCGACTTATTTATAAGAGGAGTAACTCTTCAAATAGCTCGTGCTTTGAGCCTTTCCTGGGACAGCAGTATTAGATTCCCAAGCACCATTGCAGGTTTACTGTATCCCTTGGACCTTCCAATCAACGATGAAACACGGAAATTGCATCGATATTGAATACAATCGGCAAAATGTCGACTTATTTATAAGAGGAGTAACTCTTCTAATGGTTCGTGCTTTGAGCCATTCCTGGGACAGCAGTATTAGTTTCCGATGCACCATTGCTGGTTTACTGTATCCCTTGGACCTTCAAATCAACGATGAAACACAGAAATTGCATCGATATTGAATACAACAGGCATAATGTCGACTTATTTCAAAGAGGAGTAACTCTTCTAATAGTTCGTGATTTTAGCCTTTCCTGGGACAGCAGTATCAGATTCCGATGCACCATTGCAGGTTTACTGCATCCCTGGGACCTTCAAGTCAACGACAATACACAGAAATTGCATCGATATTGAATGCAAAAGGCAAAATGTCGACTTATTTCAAAGAGGAGTAACTCTTCTAATAGTTCGTGATTTTAGCCTTTCCTGGGACAGCAGTATCAGATTCCGATGCACCATTGCAAGTTTACTGCATCCCTGGGACCTTCAAGTCAACGACAATACACAGAAATTGCATCGATATTGAATGCAAAAGGCAAAATGTCGACTTATTTATAAGAGGAGTAACTCTTCTAATAGTTCGTGCTTTGAGCCTTTCCTGGGACTGCAGTATTAGATTCCGATGCACCATTGCAAGTTTACTGTATCTCTTGGACCTTCAAATCAACGATGAAACACAGAAATTGCATCGATATTGAATACAAAAGGCAAAATGTCGACTTATTTATAAGAGGAGTAACTCTTCTAATAGTTCGTGGTTTGAGCCTTCCCTGAGACAGCAGTATCAGATTCCGATGCACCATTGAAGGTTCACTGTATCCCTTGGACCTTCAAAACAACGATGAAACACAGATATTGCATCGATATTGAATACAAAAGGCAAAATGTCGACTTATTTACAAGAGGAGTAACTCTTCTAATAGTTCGTGGTTTGAGCCTTCCCTTAGAAAGCAGTATCAGATTCCGATGCACCATTGCAGGTTTACTGTATCTCTTGGACCTTCAAATCAACGATGAAACACAGAAATTGCATTGATATTGAATACAAAAGCCAAAAGATCAACTTATTTACAAGAGGAGTAACTTTTCTAATTGTTGGTGCTTTTAGACTTTCCTGGAACAGCAGTATTAGATTCCGATGCACCATTGCATGTTTACTGAATCCCTTGGACCTTTAAATCAACGATGAAACACAGAAATTGCATCGATATTGAATACAAAAGCCAAAAGATCGACTTATTTACAAGAGGAGTAACTTTTCTAATAGTTGGTGCTTATAGACTTTCCTGGAACAGCAGTATTAGATTCCGATGCACCATTGCATGTTCACTGAATCCCTTGGACCTTTAAATCAACGATGAAACACAGAAATTGCATCGATATTGAATACAAAAGGCAAAATATCGACATATTTACAAGAGGAGTAACTCTTCTAATAGTTCGTGCTTTGAGCCTTTCCTGGGACAGCAGTATTAGATTCCGATACTCCAATGCAAGTTTACTGTATCTCTTGGACCTTCAAATCAACGATGAAATACAGATATTGCATCGATATTGAATACAAAAGGCAAAGGTTAGACTTATTTACAAGAGGAGTTACTCTTCTAATAGTTGGTGCTTTTAGCCTTTCCTGGGACAGCAGTATTAGATTCCGATGCACCATTGCAGGTTTACTGAATCCCTTGGACCTTTAAATCAACGATGAAACACAGAAATTGCATCGATATTGAATACAAAAGGCAAAATATCGACTTATTTACAAGAGGAGTAACTCTTCTAATAGTTCGTGCTTTTGAGCCTTTCCTGGGACAGCAGTATTAGATTCCGATACCCCATTGCAAGTTTACTGTATCTCTTGGACCTTCAAATCAACGATGAAATACAGAAATTGCATCGATATTGAATACAAAAGGCAAAGGGTAGACTTATTTACAAGAGGAGTAACTCTTCTAATAGTTGGTGCTTTTAGCCTTTCCTGGGACAGCAGTATTAGATTCCGAATCACCATTGCAAGTTTACTGTATCCCTTGGACCTTCAAATCAACGATGAAACACAGAAATTGCATCGATATTGAATACAACAGGCATAATGTCGACTTATTTATAAGAGGAGTAACTCTTCTAATTGTTCGTGCTTTGAGCCTTTCCAGGGTCAGCAGTATTAAATTGCGATGCACAATTGCAGGTTTACTGTATCCCTTGGACCTTCAAATCAACGATGAAACACAGATATTGCATCGATATTGAATGCAAATGGCAAAATGTCGACTTATTTATAAGAGGAGTAACTCTTCTAATAGTTCGTGCTTTGAGCCTTTCCTGGGACAGCAGTATTAGATTCCGATGCACCATTGCAGGTTTACTGTATCTCTTGGACCTTCAAATCAACGATGAAACACAGAAATTGCATCGATATATAATACAAAATTAAAATGTCGACTTATATATAAGAGGAGTAACTCTTCTAATAGTTCGTGTTTTGAGCCTTTCCTGGGACAGCAGTATTAGATTCCCATGCACCATTGCAGGTTTACTGCATCTCTTGGACCTTCAAATCAACGATGAAACACAGAAATTGCATCGATATTGAATACAAAAGGCAAAATGTCGACTTATTTACAAGAGGAGTAACTCTTCTAATAGTTCGTGGTTTGAGCCTTCCCTTAGAAAGCAGTATCAGATTCCGATGGACCATTGAAGGTTCACTGTATCCCTTGGACCTTCAAATCAACGATGAAACACAGAAATGGCATCGATATAGAATACAAAAGGTAAAATGTCAACATATTTACAAGTGGAGTAACTCTTCTAATAGTTCGTGCTTGAGCCTTTCCTGGGACAGCAGTATTAGATTCCGATGCACCATTGCAGGTTTACTGTATCTCTTGGACCTTCAAATCAACGATGAAACTTTGAAATTGCATTGATATTGAATACAAAAGCCAAAAGATCGACTTATTTACAAGAGGAGTAACTTTTCTAATAGTTGGTGCTTTTAGACTTTCCTGGAACAGCAGTAATAGATTCCGATGCACCATTGCATGTTCACTGAATCCCTTGGACCTTTAAATCAACGATGAAACACAGAAATTGCATCGATATTGAATACAAAAGGCAAAATATCGACTTATTTACAAGAGGAGTAACTCTTCTAATAGTTCGTGCTTTGAGCCTTTCCTGGGACAGCAGTATTAGATTCCGATACTCCAATGCAAGTTTACTGTATCTCTTGGACCTTCAAATCAACGATGAAATACAGAAATTGCATCGATATTGAATACAAAAGGCAAAGGGTAGACTTATTTACAAGAGGAGTTACTCTTCTAATAGTTGGTGCTTTTAGCCTTTCCTGGGACAGCAGTATTAGATTTCGATGCACCATTGCAGGTTTACTGTATCCCTTGGACCTACAAATCAACGATGAAACACAGAAATTGCATCGATATATAATACAAAAGTAACATGTCGACTAATTTATAAGAGGAGTAACTCTTCTAATAGTTCGTGGTTTGAGCCTTCCCTGAGACAGCAGTATCAGATTCCGATGCACCATTACAGGTTCACTGTATCCCTTGGACCTTCAAATCAACGATGAAACACAGAAATTGCATCGATATATAATACAAAATTGAAATGTCGACTTATATATAAGAGGAGTAACTCTTCTAATAGTTCGTGCTTGAGCCATTCCTGGGACAGCAGTATTAGATTCCGATGCAACATTGCAGGTTTACTGTATCCCTTGGACCTTCAAGACGACGATGAAACACAGAAATTGCATCGATGTTGAACACAAAATGCAAAATGTCCACTTATTTATAATAGGAGTAACTCTTCTAATAGTTCGTGCTCTGAGCATTTCCTGGGCTAGCAGTATTAGATTCCGATGTACCATTGCAGCTTTACTGTAACCCTTGGACCTTCAAATCAACAATGAAACACAGAAATTGCATCGATATTGAATACAAAAGGTAAAATGTCAACATATTTACAAGTGGAGTAACTCTTCTAATAGTTCGTGCTTGAGCCTTTCCTGGGACAGCAGTATTAGATTCCGATTCACCATAGCAGGTTTACTGTATCCCTTGGACCTTCTAATCACCGATGAAATACAGAAATTGCATCGATATTGAATACAAAAGGCAAAATGTCGACTTATTTACAAGTGATTAACTCTTCTAATAGTTCGTGATTTTAGCCTTTAATGGAACAGCAGTATTAGATTCCGATTCACCATTGCAGGTTTACTGTATCCCTTGGACCTTCAAATCACCGATGAATTACAGAAATTGCATCGATATTGAATACAAAAGGCAAAATGTCGACTTATTTACAAGAGGAGTAACTCTTCTAATAGTTCGAGATTTTAGCCTTTCCAGGGACAGCAGTATTAGATTCCGATGCACCATTGCAGGTTTACTGTATACCTTGGACCTTCAAATCAACGATGAAGCACAGATATTACATCGATATTGAATACAGAAGGCAAAATGTCGACTTATTTATAAGAGGAGTAACTCTTCAAATAGCTCGTGCTTTGAGCCTTTCCTGGGACAGCAGTATTAGATTCCCAAGCACCATTGCAGGTTTACTGTATCCCTTGGACCTTCCAATCAACGATGAAACACGGAAATTGCATCGATATTGAATACAATCGGCAAAATGTCGACTTATTTATAAGAGGAGTAACTCTTCTAATGGTTCGTGCTTTGAGCCATTCCTGGGACAGCAGTATTAGATTCCGATGCACCATTGCAGTTTTACTGTATCCCTTGGACCTTCAAATCAACCATGAAACACAGAAATTGCATCGATATTGAATACAAAAGCCAAAATGTCGACTTATTTATAAGAGGAGTAACTCTTCTAATGGTTCGTGATTCGAGCCTTTCCTGCGGCAGCAGTATTAGATTCTGATGCACCATTGCAGGTTTACTGTATCTCTTGGACCTTCTAATCAACGATGAAATACAGATATTGCATCGATATTGAATGCAAAAGGCAATTTGTCGAGTTATTTATAAGAGGAGTAACTCTTCTAATAGTTAGTGCTTTGAGCCTTTCCTGGGACAGCAGTATTCGATTCCGATGCACCATTGCGGGTTTACTGTATCCCTTGGACCATTTAAAACAACGATGAAACACAGAAATTGCATCGATATTGAATACAAAAGGCAAAATGTCGACTTATTTACAAGAGGAGTAAGTCTTCTAATAGTTCGTGCTTTGAGCCTTTCCTGGGACAGCAGTATTAGATTCCGATGCACCATTGCAGGTTTACTGTATCCCTTGGACCTTCAAATCAAAGATGAAACAAGGAAATTGCATCGATATTGAATACAAAATGCACAATGTCGACTTATTTATAGGAGGAGTAACCCTTCTAATAGTTCGTGCTCTGAGTCTTTCCTGGGACAGCAGTATTAGATTCCGATGCACCATTGCAGGTTTACGGTATCCCTTGGACCTTCAAATCAACGATGAAACACAGAAATTGCATCGTTATTGAATACAAAAGCCAAAATGTCGGCTTATTTATAAGCGGAGTAACTCTTCTAATAGTTCGTGCTTTGAGCCTTTCCTGGGACAGCAGTATTAGATTCCGATGCACCATTGCAGGTCCACTGTATCTCTTGGACCTTCTAATCAACGATGAAATACAGATATTGCATCGATATTGAATACAAAAGGCAATTAGTCGAGTTATTTATAAGAGGAGTAACTCTTCTAATAGTTTGTGCTTTTAGCCTTTCCTGGGACAGCAGTATTAGATTCCGATGCACCATTGCAGGTTTACTGTAGCCCTTGGACCTTCAAATCAACGATGAAGCACAGATATTGCATCGATATTGAATACAACAGCAAAATGTCGACTTATTTACAAAAGGAGTAACTCTTATAATAGTTCGTGCTTTGAACCTTTCCTGGGACAGCAGTATTAGAATCTGATGCACCATTGCAGGTTCACTGTAGCCCTTGGACCTTCAAATCAACGATGAAGCACAGATATTGCATCGATATTGAATACAACAGCAAAATGTCGACTTATTTACAAGAGGAGTAACTCTTATAATAGTTCGTGCTTTGAACCTTTCCTGGGACAGCAGTATTAGATTCCGATGCACCATTGCAGGTTTACTGTATCCCTTGGACCTTCAAATCGACGATGAAACACAGAAATTGCATCAATAGTGAATACAGAAGGCAAAATGTCGACTTTTTTCAAGAGGAGTAACTCTTCTAATAGTTCCTGCTTTGAGCCTTTCCTGGGACAGCAGTATTAGAATCAGATGCACCATTGCAGGTTTACTGTAGCCCTTGGACCTTCAAATCATCGATGAAGTACAGATATTGCATCGATATTGAATACAACAGCAAAATGTCGACTTATTTACAAGAGGAGTAACTATTATAATAGTTCGTGTTTTGAACCTTTCCTGGGACAGCACTATTAGATTCCGATGCACCATTGCAGGTTTACTGTATCCCTTGGACCTTCAAATCAACGATGAAACACAGAAATTGCATCGATATTGAATACAAAAGGCAAAATGTCGACTTATTTACAACAGCAGTAACTCTTATAATAGTTCGTGCTTTGAACCTTTCCTGGGACAGCAGTATTAGATTCCGATGCACCATTGCAGGTTTACTGTATCCCTTGGACCTTCAAATCAACAATGAAACACAGAAATTGCATCGATATTGAATACAAAAGGCAAAATTTCGACTTATTTACAAAAGCAGTAACTCTTATAATAGTTCGTGCTTTGAACCTTTCCTGGGACAGCAGTATTAGATTCCGCTGCACCATTGCAGGTTTACTGTATCCCTTGGACCTTCAAAGCAACGATGAAACACAGATATTTCATCGATATTGAATACAAAAGGCAAAATGTCGACTTATTTATAAGAGGAGTAACTCTTCAAATAGCTCGTGCTTTGAGCCTTTCCTGGGACAGCAGTATTAGATTCCGTTGCACCATTGCAGGTTTACTGTATCCCTTGGACCTTCAAATCAACGATGAAACACAGAAATTGCATCGACATTGAATACAAAAGCCAAAATTTCGACTTATTTATAAGAGGAGTAACTCTTCTAATAGTTCGTGCTTTGAGCCTTTCCTGGGACAGCAGCATTAGATTCCGATGCACCATTGCAGGTTTACAGTATCTCTTGGACCTTCTAATCAACGATGAAATACAGATATTGCATCGATATTGAATACAAAAGGCAATTTGTCGAGTTATTTATAAGAGGAGTAACTTTTCGAATAGTTAGTGCTTTGAGCCTTTCCTGGGAAGGCAGTATTCGATTCCGATGCACCATTGCGGGTTTACTGTATCCCTTGGACCATTTAAAACAACGATGAAAACAGAAATTGCATCGATATTGAATACAAAACTCAAAATGTCGACTTATTTACAAGAGGAGTAAGTCTACTAATAGTTCGTGCTTTGAGCCTTTCCTGGGACAGCAGTATTAGATTCCGATGCACCATTGCAGGTTTACTGTATCCCGTGGACCTTCAAATCAACGATGAAACACAGAAATTGCATCCATATTGAATACAAAAGGCAAAATGTCGACTTATTTACAAAAGCAGTAACCCTTATAATAGATCGTGCTTTGAGCCTTTCCTGGGACAGCAGTATTAGATTCCGATGCACCATTGAAGGTTTACTGTATCCCTTGGACCATCTAATCAACGATGAAGAACAGATATTGCATTGATATTGAATAAAAAATGCAAAATGTCGACTTATTTAGAAGAGGAGTAACTCTTCTAATAGCTCGTGCTTTGAACCTTTCCTGGGACAGCAGTATTAGATTCCGATGCACCATTGAAGGTTTACTGTATCCCTTGGACCATCTAATCAACGATGACGAACAGATATTGCATTGATATTGAATAAAAAAGGCAAAATGTCGACTTATTTAGAAGAGGAGTAACTCTTATAATAGCTCGTGCTTTGGACCTTTCCTGGGACAGCAGTATTAGATTCCGATGCACCATTGCAGGTTTACTGTATCCCTTGGACCTTCAAATCAACGATGAAATACAGAAATTGCACGATATTGAATACAAAAGGCAAAATGTCGACTTATTTATAAGAGGAGTAACTCTTCTGATAGTTCGTGCTTTGAGCCTTTCCTGGGACATTAGTATTAGATTCCGATGCACCATTGCAGGTTTACTGTATCTCTTGGACCTTCTAATCAACGATGAAATACAGATATTGCATCGATATTGAATACAAAAGGCAATTTGTCGAGTTATTTATAAGAGGAATAACTTTTCTAAAAGTTAGTGCTTTGAGCCTTTCCTGGGACAGCAGTATTCGATTCCGGTGAACCATTGCGGGTTTACTGTATCCCTTGGACCATTTAAAACAACGATGAAACACAGAAATTGCATCGATATTGGATACAAAACGCAAAATGTCGACTTATTTACAAGAGGAGTAAGTCTTCTAGTAGTTCGTGCTTTGAGCCTTTCCTGGGACAGCAGTATTAGATTCCGATGCACCATTGCAGGTATACTGTGTATTCAAATCAACGTTGAAACACAGAAATTGCATCGATATCGAATACAAAAGGCAAAATTTCGACTTATTTACAAGAGGAGTAACCCTTCTAATAGTTCGTGCTTTTAGCCTTTCCTGGGAGAGCAGTATTAGATTCCGATGCACCATTGCAGGTTTACTGTATCCCTTGGACCATCTAATCAACGATGAAGAACAGATATTGCATTGATATTGAATAAAAAAGGCAAAATGTCGACTTATTTAGAAGAGGAGTAACTCTTATAATAGCTCGTGCTTTGAACTTTTCCTGGGACAGCAGTATTAGATTCCGATGCACCATTGCAGGTTTACTATATCCCTTGGACCTTCAAATCTACGATGAAACACAGAAATTGCATCCATATTGAATACAAAAGGCAAAATGTCGACTTATTTACAAAAGCAGTAACTCTTATAATAGATCGTGCTTTGAACCTTTCCTGGGACAGTAGTATTAGATTCCGAAGCACCATTGCAGGTTTACTGTATCCCTTGGACCTTCAAATCAACGATGAAACACGGAAATTGCATCGATATTGAATACAAAAGACAAAATGTCGACTTATTTATAAGAGGAGTAACTCGTCTGATAGTTCGTGCTTTGAGCCTGTCCTGGGACAGCAGTATTCGAATCCGATGCACCATTGCGGGTTTACTGTATCCCTTGGACCATTTAAAACAACTATGAAACACAGAAATTGCATCGATATTGAAATCAAAAGGCAAAATGTCGACTTATTTATAAGAGGAGTAACTCTTCTAATAGTTCGTGCTTTGAGCCTTTCCTGGGACAGCAGTATTAGATTCCGATGCACCATTGCAGGTTTACTGTATCCCTTGGACCTTCAAATCAACGATGAAACACAGAAATAGCATCGATATTGAATCCAAAATGCAAAATGTCGACTTCTTTATAAGAGGAGTAACTCGTCTGATAGTTCGTGCTTTGAGCCTGTCCTGGGACAGCAGTATTCGATTCCGATGCACCATTGCGGGTTTACTGTATCCCTTGGACCATTTAAAACAACTATGAAACACAGAAATTGCATCGATATTGAATACAAAATGCAAAATGTCGACTTATTTACAAGAGCAGTTACTCTTCTAATAGTTCGTGCTTTGAACCTTTCCTGAGACAGCAGTATTAGATTCCGATGCACCATTGCAGGTTTACTGTATCCCTTGGACCTTCAAATCAACGATGAAACACAGAAATTGCATCGAAATTGAATACAAAATGCAAAATGTCGACTTATATACAAGAGGAGAAAGTCTTCTGATAGTTCGTGCTTTGAGCCTTTCCTGGGACAGCAGTATTAGATTCCGATGCACCATTGCAGGTTTACTGTATCCCTTGGACCTTCAAATCAACGATGAAACACAGAAATTGCATCGATATTGTATACAAAATGCAAAATTTCGACTTATTTACAAGAGGAAAAACTCTTGTAATAGTTCGTGCTTTGAGCCTTTCCTGGGACAGCAGTATTAGATTCCGATGCACCATTGCAGGTTTACTGTATCCCTTGGACCCTCAAATCAACGGTGAAACAGAGAAATTGCATCGATATTGAATAAAAAAGGCAAAATGTCGACTTATTTATAAGAGGAGTAACTCTTCTAATAGTTCGTGATTTTAAACATTCCTGGGACAGAAGTATTAGATTCCGATGCACCATTGCAAGTTTACTGTATCCCTTGGACCTTCAAATAAAGATGAAACACAGAAATTGCATCGATATTAAATACAAAAGTTATTTTGACCACTTATTTATAAGAGGAGTAACTCTTCTAATAGCTCGTGTTTGAGCCTTTCCTGGGACAGCAGTATTTGATTCCGATGCACCATTGCAGGTTTACTGTATCCCTTGGAACTTCAAATCAACGATGAAACACAGAAATTGCATCGTTATTGAATACAAAAGGCAAAATGTCGACTTATTTACAAGAGGAGTAACTCTTTGAATTGTTCGTGCTTTGAGCCTTTCCTGGGACAGCAGTACTAATTCCGATGCACCATTGCAGGTTTACTGTATCGCTTGGAACTTCAAATCAACGATGAAACACAGAAATTGCATCGTTATTGAATACAAAAGGCAAATTGTCGACTTATTTACAAGAGGAGTAACTCCTCTAATAGTTCGTGCTTTAGCATTTCCTGGGACAGCAGTGTTAGATTCCGATGGACCATTGCAATTATACTGTATCCCTTGGACCTTCAAATCAACGATGAAACACAGAAATTGCATCCATATTGAATACAAAAGGCAAAATGTCGACTTATTTACAAAAGCAGTAACCCTTATAATAGATCGTGCTTTGTTCCTTTCCTGGGACAGCAGTATTAGATTCCTATGCACCATTGCAGGTTTACTGTATCACTTGGACGTTCAAATCAACGATGAAACACAGAAAATGCATCGATATTGAATACAAAATGCAAAATGTCGACCTGTTTATAAGAGGAGTAACTCTTCTAATAGTTCGTGCTTTGTTCCTTTCCTGGGACAGCAGTATTAGATTCCGATGCGCCATTGCAGGTTTACTGTATCCCTTGTACCTTCAAATCAACGAAGAAACACAGAAATTGCATCGATATTGAATACAAAAAGCAAAATGTCTACTTATTTGAAATAGGAGTAACTCTTCTAATACTTCGAAGTTTGAGCCTTCCCTGGGAGAGCAGTATTAGATTCCGACGCACCATTGCCCGATAGGTGTATCCCTTGTACCTTCAAATCAACGATGAAACACAGAAATTGCATCGATATTAAATACAAAAGGCAAAATGTCGACGTATTTATAAGAGGAATAACTCTTCTAATAGCTCCTGCATTGAGACTTTCCTGGGACAGCAGTATTAGATTCCGATGCACAATTGCAGGTTTACTGTATTCTTGGACTTTCAAATCGACGATGAAACACAGAAATTGCATCGATAGTGAATACAAAAGGCAAAATGTCGACTTTTTTCAAGAGGAGTAACTCTTCTAATAGTTCCTGCTTTGAGCTTTTCCTGGGACAGCAGTATTAGAATCTGATGCACCATTGCAGAATTACTGTATCCCTTGGACCTTCAAATCAACGATGAAACACAGATATTGCATCTATATAATACAAAAGGCAAAATAACGACTTATTTATAAGAGGAGTAACTCTTCTAATAGTTCGTGCTTTGAGCCTTTCCTGGGACAGCAGTATTAGATTCCGATGCACCATTGCAGGTTTACTGTGTATTCAAATCAACGTTGAAACACAGAAATTGCATCGATATCGAATACAAAAGGCAAAATTTCGACTTATTTACAAGAGTAGTAACCCTTCTAATAGTTCGTGCTTTTAGCCTTTCCTGGGAGAGCAGTATTAGATTCCGATGCACCATTGCAGGTTTACTGTATCCCTTGGACCATCTAATCAACGATGAAGAACAGATATTGCATTGATATTGAATAAAAAAGGCAAAATGTCGACTTATTTAGAAGAGGAGTAATTCTTATAATAGCTCGTGCTTTGAACTTTTCCTGGGACAGCAGTATTAGATTCCGATGCACCATTGCAGGTTTACTATATCCCTTGGACCTTCAAATCTACGATGAAACACAGAAATTGCATCCATATTGAATACAAAAGGCAAAATGTCGACTTATTTACAAAAGCAGTAACTCTTATAATAGATCGTGCTTTGAACCTTTCCTGGGACAGTAGTATTAGATTCCGAAGCACCATTGCAGGTTTACTGTATCCCTTGGACCTTCAAATCAACGATGAAACACGGAACTTGCATCGATATTGAATACAAAAGACAAAATGTCGACTTATTTATAAGAGGAGTAACTCGTCTGATAGTTCGTGCTTTGAGCCTGTCCTGGGACAGCAGTATTCGAATCCGATGCATTATTGCGGGTTTACTGTATCCCTTGGACCATTTAAAACAACTATGAAACACAGAAATTGCATCGATATTGAATACAAAAGGCAAAATGTCGACTTATTTATAAGAGGAGTAACTCTTCTAATAGTTCGTGCTTTGAGCCTTTCCTGGGACAGCAGTATTAGATTCCGATGCACCATTGCAGGTTTACTGTATCCCTTGGACCTTCAAATCAACGATGAAACACAGAAATAGCATCGATATTGAATCCAAAATGCAAAATGTCGACTTCTTTATAAGAGGAGTAACTCGTCTGATAGTTCGTGCTTTGAGCCTGTCCTGGGACAGCAGTATTCGATTCCGATGCACCATTGCGGGTTTACTGTATCCCTTGGACCATTTAAAACAACTATGAAACACAGAAATTGCATCGATATTGAATACAAAATGCAAAATGTCGACTTATTTACAAGAGCAGTTACTCTTCTAATAGTTCGTGCTTTGAACCTTTCCTGAGACAGCAGTATTAGATTCCGATGCACCATTGCAGGTTTACTGTATCCCTTGGAACTTCAAATCAACGATGAAACTCAGAAATTGCATCGAAATTGAATACAAAATGCAAAATGTCGACTTATATACAAGAGGAGTAACTCTTCTAATAGTTCGTGCTTTGAGCCTTTCCTGGGACAGCAGTATTAGAATCCGATGCACCATTGCAGCATTACTGTATCTCTTGGACCTTCAAATCAAAGATGAAACACAGAAATTGCATCGAAATTGAATACAAAATGCAATTTGTCGAGTTATTTATAAGAGGAGTAACTCTTCTAATAGTTCGTGTTTTGAGCCTTTCCTGGGACAGCAGTATTCGATTCCGATGCACCATTGCAAGTTTACTGTGTCCCTTGGACCATTTAAAACAACGATGAAACACAGATATTGCAACGATATTGAATACAAAAGGCAAAATGTCGACTTATTGACAAGAGGAGAAAGTCTTCTGATAGTTCGTGCTTTGAGCCTTTCCTGGGACAGCAGTATTAGATTCCGATGCACCATTGCAGGTTTACTGTATCCCTTGGACCTTCAAATCAACGATGAAACACAGAAATTGCATCGATATTGTATACAAAATGCAAAATTTCGACTTATTTACAAGAGGAAAAACTCTTGTAATAGTTCGTGCTTTGAGCCTTTCCTGGGACAGCAGTATTAGATTCCGATGCACCATTGCAGGTTTACTGTATCCCTTGGACCCTCAAATCAACGGTGAAACAGAGAAATTGCATCGATATTGAATAAAAAAGGCAAAATGTCGACTTATTAATAAGAGGAGTAACTCTTCTAATAGTTCGTGATTTTAAACATTCCTGGGACAGAAGTATTAGATTCCGATGCACCATTGCAAGTTTACTGTATCCCTTGGACCTTCAAATAAAGATGAAACACAGAAATTGCATCGATATTAAATACAAAAGTTATTTTGACCACTTATTTATAAGAGGAGTAACTCTTCTAATAGCTCGTGTTTGAGCCTTTCCTGGGACAGCAGTATTTGATTCCGATGCACCATTGCAGGTTTACTGTATCCCTTGGAACTTCAAATCAACGATGAAACACAGAAATTGCATCGTTATTGAATACAAAAGGCAAAATGTCGACTTATTTACAAGAGGAGTAACTCTTTGAATTGTTCGTGCTTTGAGCCTTTCCTGGGACAGCAGTACTAATTCCGATGCACCATTGCAGGTTTACCGTATCGCTTGGAACTTCAAATCAACTATGAAACACAGAAATTGCATCGTTATTGAATACAAAAGGCAAATTGTCGACTTATTTACAAGAGGAGTAACTCCTCTAATAGTTCGTGCTTTAGCATTTCCTGGGACAGCAGTGTTAGATTCCGATGGACCATTGCAATTATGCTGTATCCCTTAGACCTTCAAATCAACGATGAAACACAGAAATTGCATTAATATTGAATACAAAACGCAAAATGTCGACTTATTCATAAGAGGAGTAACTCTTCTAATAGTTCGTGCTTTGTTCCTTTCCTGGGACAGCAGTATTAGATTCCTATGCACCATTGCAGGTTTACTGTATCACTTGGACGTTCAAATCAACGATGAAACACAGAAAATGCATCGATATTGAATACAAAATGCAAAATGTCGACCTGTTTATAAGAGGAGTAACTCTTCTAATAGTTCGTGCTTTGTTCCTTTCCTGGGACAGCAGTATTAGATTCCGACGCACCATTGCCCGATAGGTGTATCCCTTGTACCTTCAAATCAACGATGAAACACAGAAATTGCATCGATATTAAATACAAAAGGCAAAATGTCGACGTATTTATAAGAGTAATAACTCTTCTAATAGCTCCTGCATTGAGACTTTCCTGGGACAGCAGTATTAGATTCCGATGCACAATTGCAGGTTTACTGTATTCTTGGACCTTCAAATCGACGATTAAACACAGAAATTGCATCGATAGTGAATACAAAAGGCAAAATGTCGACTTTTTTCAAGAGGAGTAACTCTTCTAATAGTTCCTGCTTTGAGCTTTTCCTGGGACTGCAGTATTAGAATCTGATGCACCATTGCAGAATTACTGTATCCCTTGGACCTTCAAATCAACGATGAAACACAGATATTGCATCTATATAATACAAAAGGCAAAATATCGACTTATTTATAAGAGGAGTAACTCTTCTAATAGTTCGTGCTTTGAGCCTTTCCTGGGACAGCAGTATTAGATTCCGATGCACCATTGCAGGTTTACTGTATCCCTTGGCCCTTCAACTCAACGATGAAACACAGAAATTGCATCGATATTGAATACAAAAGGCAAAATGTCGACTTATTTATAAGAGGAGTAACTCTTCTAATAGTTCGTGCTTTGAGCCTTTCCTGGGACAGCAGTATTAGATTCCGATGCACCATTGCAGGTTTACTGTATCCCTTGGACCTTCAAATCCACGATGTAACACAGAAATTGCATCGATATTGAATACAAAAGGCAAAATGTCGACTTATTTACATGAGGAGTAACTCTTCGAATTGTTCGTGCTTTGAGCCTTTCCTGGGACAGCAGTATTAGATTCCGATGCACCATTGCAGGTTTACTGTATCGCTTGGAACTTCAAATCAACGATGAAACACAGAAATTGCATCGATGTTGAATACAAAAGGCAAATTGTCGACTTATTTACTAGAGGAGTAATCCTTCTATTAGTTCGTGCTTTCAGCCTTTCCTGGGACAGCAGTATTAGATTCCGATGCACCATTGCAGGTTTACTGTATCCCTTGGACCTTCTAATCAACGATGATACACAGAAAGTGCATCGATATTGAATACAAATGGCAAAATGTCGACATATTTATAAGAGGAGTAACTCTTCTAATAGTTCGTGCTTTGAGCTTTTCCTGGGACAGCAGTATTAGATTCCGATGCACCATTGCCGGTTTACTGTATTCTTGGACCTTCAAATCTACGATGAAACACAGAAATTGCATCCATATTGAATACAAAAGGCAAAATGTCGACTTATTTACAAAAGCAGTAACTCTTATAATAGATCGTGCTTTGAACCTTTCCTGGGACAGTAGTATTAGATTCCGAAGCACCATTGCAGGTTTACTGTATCCCTTGGACCTTCAAATCAACGATGAAACACGGAACTTGCATCGATATTGAATACAAAAGACAAAATGTCGACTTATTTATAAGAGGAGTAACTCGTCTGATAGTTCGTGCTTTGAGCCTGTCCTGGGACAGCAGTATTCGAATCCGATGCACCATTGCGGGTTTACTGTATCCCTTGGACCATTTAAAACAACTATGAAACACAGAAATTGCATCGATATTGAATACAAAAGGCAAAATGTCGACTTATTTATAAGAGGAGTAACTCTTCTAACAGTTCGTGCTTTGAGCCTTTCCTGGGACAGCAGTATTAGATTCCGATGCACCATTGCAGGTTTACTGTATCCCTTGGACCTTCAAATCAACGATGAAACACAGAAATAGCATCGATATTGAATCCAAAATGCAAAATGTCGACTTCTTTATAAGAGGAGTAACTCGTCTGATAGTTCGTGCTTTGAGCCTGTCCTGGGACAGCAGTATTCGATTCCGATGCACCATTGCGGGTTTACTGTATCCCTTGGACCATTTAAAACAACTATGAAACACAGAAATTGCATCGATATTGAATACAAAATGCAAAATGTCGACTTATTTACAAGAGCAGTTACTCTTCTAATAGTTCGTGATTTGAACCTTTCCTGAGACAGCAGTATTAGATTCCGATGCACCATTGCAGGTTTACTGTATCCCTTGGAACTTCAAATCAACGATGAAACTCAGAAATTGCATCGAAATTGAATACAAAATGCAAAATGTCGACTTATATACAAGAGGAGTAACTCTTCTAATAGTTCGTGCTTTGAGCCTTTCCTGGGACAGCAGTATTAGAATCCGATGCACCATTGCAGCATTACTGTATCTCTTGGACCTTCAAATCAAAGATGAAACACAGAAATTGCATCGAAATTGAATACAAAATGCAATTTGTCGAGTTATTTATAAGAGGAGTAACTCTTCTAATAGTTCGTGTTTTGAGCCTTTCCTGGGACAGCAGTATTCGATTCCGATGCACCATTGCAAGTTTACTGTGTCCCTTGGACCATTTAAAACAACGATGAAACACAGATATTGCAACGATATTGAATACAAAAGGCAAAATGTCGACTTATTGACAAGAGGAGAAAGTCTTCTGATAGTTCGTGCTTTGAGCCTTTCCTGGGACAGCAGTATTAGATTCCGATGCACCATTGCAGGTTTACTGTATCCCTTGGACCTTCAAATCAACGATGAAACACAGAAATTGCATCGATATTGTATACAAAATGCAAAATTTCGACTTATTTACAAGAGGAAAAACTCTTGTAATAGTTCGTGCTTTGAGCCTTTCCTGGGACAGCAGTATTAGATTCCGATGCACCATTGCAGGTTTACTGTATCCCTTGGACCCTCAAATCAACGGTGAAACAGAGAAATTGCATCGATATTGAATAAAAAAGGCAAAATGTCGACTTATTTATAAGAGGAGTAACTCTTCTAATAGTTCGTGATTTTAAACATTCCTGGGACAGAAGTATTAGATTCCGATGCACCATTGCAAGTTTACTGTATCCCTTGGACCTTCAAATAAAGATGAAACACAGAAATTGCATCGATATTAAATACAAAAGTTATTTTGACCACTTATTTATAAGAGGAGTAACTCTTCTAATAGCTCGTGTTTGAGCCTTTCCTGGGACAGCAGTATTTGATTCCGATGCACCATTGCAGGTTTACTGTATCCCTTGGAACTTCAAATCAACGATGAAACACAGAAAATGCATCGTTATTGAATACAAAAGGCAAAATGTCGACTTATTTACAAGAGGAGTAACTCTTTGAATTGTTCGTGCTTTGAGCCTTTCCTGGGACAGCAGTACTAATTCCGATGCACCATTGCAGGTTTACTGTATCGCTTGGAACTTCAAATCAACGATGAAACACAGAAATTGCATCGTTATTGAATACAAAAGGCAAATTGTCGACTTATTTACAAGAGGAGTAACTCCTCTAATAGTTCGTGCTTTAGCATTTCCTGGGACAGCAGTGTTAGATTCCGATGGACCATTGCAATTATACTGTATCCCTTAGACCTTCAAATCAACGATGAAACACAGAAATTGCATTAATATTGAATACAAAACGCAAAATGTCGACTTATTCATAAGAGGAGTAACTCTTCTAATAGTTCGTGCTTTGTTCCTTTCCTGGGACAGCAGTATTAGATTCCTATGCACCATTGCAGGTTTACTGTATCACTTGGACGTTCAAATCAACGATGAAACACAGAAAATGCATCGATATTGAATACAAAATGCAAAATGTCGACCTGTTTATAAGAGGAGTAACTCTTCTAATAGTTCGTGCTTTGTTCCTTTCCTGGGACAGCAGTATTAGATTCCGACGCACCATTGCCCGATAGGTGTATCCCTTGTACCTTCAAATCAACGATGAAACACAGAAATTGCATCGATATTAAATACAAAAGGCAAAATGTCGACGTATTTATAAGAGGAATAACTCTTCTAATAGCTCCTGCATTGAGACTTTCCTGGGACAGCAGTATTAGATTCCGATGCACAATTGCAGGTTTACTGTATTCTTGGACCTTCAAATCGACGATGAAACACAGAAATTGCATCGATAGTGAATACAAAAGGCAAAATGTCGACTTTTTTCAAGAGGAGTAACTCTTCTAATAGTTCCTGCTTTGAGCTTTTCCTGGGACAGCAGTATTAGAATCTGATGCACCATTGCAGAATTACTGTATCCCTTGGACCTTCAAATCAACGATGAAACACAGATATTGCATCTATATAATACAAAAGGCAAAATATCGACTTATTTATAAGAGGAGTAACTCTTCTAATAGTTCGTGCTTTGAGCCTTTCCTGGGACAGCAGTATTAGATTCCGATGCACCATTGCAGGTTTACTGTATCCCTTGGCCCTTCAACTCAACGATGAAACACAGAAATTGCATCGATATTGAATACAAAAGGCAAAATGTCGACTTATTTATAAGAGGAGTAACTCTTCTAATAGTTCGTGCTTTGAGCCTTTCCTGGGACAGCAGTATTAGATTCCGATGCACCATTGCAGGTTTACTGTATCCCTTGGACCTTCAAATCCACGATGGAACACAGAAATTGCATCGATATTGAATACAAAAGGCAAAATGTCGACTTATTTACATGAGGAGTAACTCTTCGAATTGTTCGTGCTTTGAGCCTTTCCTGGGACAGCAGTATTAGATTCCGATGCACCATTGCAGGTTTACTGTATCGCTTGGAACTTCAAATCAACGATGAAACACAGAAATTGCATCGATGTTGAATACAAAAGGCAAATTGTCGACTTATTTACTAGAGGAGTAATCCTTCTATTAGTTCGTGCTTTCAGCCTTTCCTGGGACAGCAGTATTAGATTCCGATGCACCATTGCAGGTTTACTGTATCCCTTGGACCTTCTAATCAACGATGATACACAGAAAGTGCATCGATATTGAATACAAATGGCAAAATGTCGACATATTTATAAGAGGAGTAACTCTTCTAATAGTTCGTGCTTTGAGCTTTTCCTGGGACAGCAGTATTAGATTCCGATGCACCATTGCAGGTTTACTGTATTCTTGGACCTTCAAATCAACGATGAAACACAGAAATTGCATCGATATTGAATACAAAAGGCTAATTGTCGACTTATTTACAAGAGGAGTAACTCTTCTAATAGTTCGTGCTATTAGCATTTCCTGGGACAGCAGTATTAGATTCCGATGCACCATTGCAGGTTTACTGTATCCCTTGGACCTTCAAATCAACGATGAAACGCAGAAATTGCATCGATATTGAATACAAAATGCAAAATGTCGACTTATTTATAAGAGGAGTAACTCTTCTAATAGTTCGTGGTTTGAGCCTTTCCTGTGACAGCGGTATTAGATTCCGATGCACCATTGCAGGTTCACTCTATCCCTTGACCTTCAAATCAACGATGAAACACAGAAATTGCATTGATATCGAATACAAAAGGCAAAATGTTGCCTTATTTACAAGAGGAGTAACTCTTCTAATGGTTCGTGCTTTGAGCATTTCCTGGGACAGCAGTATTAGATTCCGATGCACCATTGCAGGTTTACTGTATCCCTTGGACCTTTAAATCAACGATGAAACACAGAAATTGCATCGATATTGAATACAAAAGGCAAAATATCGACTTATTGATATGAGGAGTAAATCTTCTAATAGTTCTTGCTTTGAGCCTTTCCTGGGACAGCAATATTAGATTCCGATGCACCACTGCAGGTTTACTGTATCCCTTGGACCTTCAAATCAACGATGAAACACAGAAATTGCATCGATATTAAATACAAAACGCAAAATGTCGACGTATTTATAAGAGGAATAACTCTTCTAATAGCTCATGCTTTGAGACTTTACTGGGACAGCAGTATTAGATTCCGATGCACAATTGCAGGTTTACTGTATTCTTGGACCTTCAAATCAACGATGAAACACATAAATTGCATCGATAGTGAATACAAAAGGCAAAATGTCGACATTTTTTCAAGAGGAGTAACTCTTCTAATAGTTCCTGCTTTGAGCCATTCCTGGGACAGCAGTATTAGAATCTGATGCACCATTGCAGGTTTACTGTATCCCTTGGACCTTCAAATCAACGATGAAACACAGATATTGCATCAATATTGAATACAAAAGGCAAAATGTCGACTTATTCATAAGAGGAGTAACTCTTCTAATAGTTCGTGATTTGAGCCTTTCCTGGGACAGCAGTATTAGATTCCGATGCACCATTGCAGGTTTACTGTATCCCTTGGACCTTCAAATCAACGATGAAACACAGAAATTGCATCGATATTGAATACAAAAGGCAAAATGTCGACTTATTTATAAGAGGAGTAACTCTTCTAATAGTTCGTGCTTTGAGCCTTTCCTGGGACAGCAGTATTAGATTCCGATGCACCATTGCAGGTTTACTGTATCCCTTGGACCTTCAAATCAACGATGAAACACAGAAATTGCATCGATATTGAATACAAAAGGCAAAATGTCGACTTATTTACAAAGGGAGTAACTCTTCGAATTGTTCGTGCTTTGAGCCTTTCCTGGAACAGCAGTATTAGATTCTGATGCACCATTGCAGGTTTACTGTATCGCTTGGAATTTCAAATCAACGATGAAACACAGAAATTGCATCGATATTGAATACAAAAGGCAAATTGTCGACTTATTTACAAGAGGAGTAACTCTTCTATCAGTTCGTGCTTTCAGCCTTTCCTGGGACAGCAGTATTAGATTCCGATGCACCATTGCAGGTTTACTGTATCCCTTGGACCTTCTAATCAACGATGATACACAGAAAGTGCATCGATATTGAATACAAAAGGCAAAATGTTGACTTATTCACAAGAGGAGTAACTATGCTAATGGTTCGTGCTTTGAGCCTTCCCTGGGACAGCAGTATTAGGTTCCGATGCACCATTGCAGGTTTACTGTATCCCTTGGACCTTTAAATCGACGATGAAACACAGAAATTGCATCGATATTGAATACAAAAGGCAAATTGTCGACGTATTTACAAGAGGAGTAACTCTTCTAATAGTTCGTGCTATTAGCATTTCCTGGGACAGCAGTATTAGATTCCGATGAACCATTAGAGGTTTACTGTATCCCTTGGACCTTCAAATCAGCGATGAAACACACAAATTGCATCAATATTGAATACAAAACGCAAAATGTCGACTTATTTATAAGAGGAGTAACACTTCTAATAGTTCGTGCTTTGTTCCTTTCCTGGGACAGCAGTATTAGATTCCGATGCACCATTGCAGGTTTACTGTATCCCTTGGACCTTCAAATCAACGATGAAACACAGAAATTGCATCGATATTGAATACAAAAGGCAAAAAATCGTCTTATTTATAAGAGGAGTAACTCTTCTAATAGTTCGTGCTTTGAACCTTTACTGGGACGGCAGTATTAGATTCCGATGCACCATTGCAGGTTAACTGTATCCCTTGGAATTTCAAATCAACGATGAAACACAGAAATTGCACCCATACTGAATACAAAAAGCAAAATTTCGACTTATTTACAAGAGCAGTAACTCTTCTAATTGTTCGTGTTTTAACATTTCCTGGGACAGCAGTATTAGATTCCGATGCACCATTGCAGGTTTACTGTATCCCTTGGACCTTCAAATCAACGATGAAACACGGAAATTGCATCGATATTGAATACAAAAGGCAAAATGTCAACTTATTTATAAGAGGAGTAACTCTTCTAATAGTCCGTACATTGAGCCTTTCCTGGGACAGCAGTATTAGATTCCGATGCACCATTGCAGGTTTACTGTATCCCTTGGACCTTCAAATCAACGATGAAAGACTGAAATTGCATCGATATTGAATACAATACTCAAAATGTCGACTTATTTACAAGAGGAGTAAGTCTTCTAATAATTCGTGCTTTGAGCCTTTCCTGGGACAGCAGTATTCGGTTCCGATGCACCATTGCGGGTTTACTGTATCCTTTGGACCATTTAAAACAACTATGAAACACAGAAATTGCATCGATAGTGAATACAAAATGCAAAATGTCGACTTATTTACAAGAGCAGTAACTCTTATAATAGTTCGTGCTTTGAACCTTTCCTGGGACAGCAGTATTGAATTCCGATGCACCATTGCAGGTTTACTGTATCCCTTGGACCTTCAAATCAACAATGAAACACGGAAATTGCATCGATATTGAATACAAAAGGCAAAATATCGACTTATTTATAAGAGGAGTAACTCTTCTAATAGTTCGGTATTTTAGGCTTTCCTGGGACAGCAGTATTAGATTCCGATGCACCATTGCAGGTTTACTGTATCCCTTGGACCTTCAAATCAACGATGAAACACAGAAATTCCATCGATATTGAATACAAAATGCAAAATGTCAATTATTTACAAGAGGAGTAACTCTTCTAATAGTTCGTGCTTTGAACCTTTCCTGGGACAGCAGTATTAGATTCCGATGCACCATTGCAGGTTTACTGTATCCCTTGGACCTTCAAATCAACGATGAAACACTGAAATTGCATCGATATTGAATACAAAAGGCAATTTGTCGAGTTATTTATAAGAGGAGTAACTCTTCTAATAGTTCGTGTTTTGAGCCTTTCCTGTGACAGCAGTATTCGATTCCGATGCACCATTGCAAGTTTACTGTATCCCTTGGACCATTTAAAACAACGATGAAACACAGAAATTGCATCGATATTGAATACAAAAGGCAAAATGTCGACTTATTTACAAGAGGAGTAACGCCTCTAATAGTTCGTGCTTTGAGCCTTTCCTGGTAAGCAGTATTAAATTCCGATGCACCATTGCAGGTTTACTGTATCCCGTCGACCTTCAAATCAACGATGAAACACAGAAATTGCATCGATATTGAATACAAAATGCAAAATGTCGACTTATTTACAAGAGGAGTAACTCTTCTAAGAGTTCGTGCTTTTAGCCTTTCCTGGGACAGCAGTACTACATTCCGATGCACCATTGCAACTTTACTGTATCCCTTGGACCTTCAAATCAACGGTGAAACAGAGAAATTGCATCGATATTGAATACAAAAGGCAAAATGTCGACTTATTTACAAGAGGAGTAACTCCTCTAATAGTTCGTGCTTTGAGCCTTTCCTGGTACAGCAGTATTAAATTCCGATGCACCATTGCAGGTTTACTGTATCCCTTGGACATTCAAATCAACGATAAAACTCAGAATTTGCATCGGTATTGAATACAAAAGGAAAAATGTTGGCATATTTATAAGAGGAGTAACTCTTCTAATAGTTCGTGCTTTGAGCCTTTCCTGGGACAGCAGTATTAGATTCCAGATGCACCATTGCAGGTTTACTGTATCCCTTGGACCTTCAAATCAACGAAGAAACACAGAAATTGCATCGATATTGAATACAAAACTCAAAATGTCGACTTATTTACAAGAGGAGTAAGTCTTCTAATAGTTCGTGTTTTGAGCCTTTCCTGGGACAGCAGTATTCGATTCCGATGCACCATTGCAAGTTTACTGTGTCCCTTGGACCATTTAAAACAACGATGAAACACAGATATTGCAACGATATTGAATACAAAAGGCAAAATGTCGACTTATTGACAAGAGGAGAAAGTCTTCTGATAGTTCGTGCTTTGAGCCTTTCCTGGGACAGCAGTATTAGATTCCGATGCACCATTGCAGGTTTACTGTATCCCTTGGACCTTCAAATCAACGATGAAACACAGAAATTGCATCGATATTGTATACAAAATGCAAAATTTCGACTTATTTACAAGAGGAAAAACTCTTGTAATAGTTCGTGCTTTGAGCCTTTCCTGGGACAGCAGTATTAGATTCCGATGCACCATTGCAGGTTTACTGTATCCCTTGGACCCTCAAATCAACGGTGAAACAGAGAAATTGCATCGATATTGAATAAAAAAGGCAAAATGTCGACTTATTTATAAGAGGAGTAACCCTTCTAATAGTTCGTGATTTTAAACATTCCTGGGACAGAAGTATTAGATTCCGATGCACCATTGCAAGTTTACTGTATCCCTTGGACCTTCAAATAAAGATGAAACACAGAAATTGCATCGATATTAAATACAAAAGTTATTTTGACCACTTATTTATAAGAGGAGTAACTCTTCTAATAGCTCGTGTTTGAGCCTTTCCTGGGACAGCAGTATTTGATTCCGATGCACCATTGCAGGTTTACTGTATCCCTTGGAACTTCAAATCAACGATGAAACACAGAAATTGCATCGTTATTGAATACAAAAGGCAAAATGTCGACTTATTTACAAGAGGAGTAACTCTTTGAATTGTTCGTGCTTTGAGCCTTTCCTGGGACAGCAGTACTAATTCCGATGCACCATTGCAGGTTTACTGTATCGCTTGGAACTTCAAATCAACGATGAAACACAGAAATTGCATCGTTATTGAATACAAAAGGGAAATTGTCGACTTATTTACAAGAGGAGTAACTCCTCTAATAGTTCGTGCTTTAGCATTTCCTGGGACAGCAGTGTTAGATTCCGATGGACCATTGCAATTATACTGTATCCCTTAGACCTTCAAATCAACGATGAAACACAGAAATTGCATTAATATTGAATACAAAACGCAAAATGTCGACTTATTCATAAGAGGAGTAACTCTTCTAATAGTTCGTGCTTTGTTCCTTTCCTGGGACAGCAGTATTAGATTCCTATGCACCATTGCAGGTTTACTGTATCACTTGGACGTTCAAATCAACGATGAAACACAGAAAATGCATCGATATTGAATACAAAATGCAAAATGTCGACCTGTTTATAAGAGGAGTAACTCTTCTAATAGTTCGTGCTTTGTTCCTTTCCTGGGACAGCAGTATTAGATTCCGATGCGCCATTGCAGGTTTACTGTATCCCTTGTACCTTCAAATCAACGAAGAAACACAGAAATTGCATCGATATTGAATACAAAAAGCAAAATGTCTACTTATTTGAAATAGGAGTAACTCTTCTAATACTTCGAAGTTTGAGCCTTCCCTGGGAGAGCAGTATTAGATTCCGACGCACCATTGCCCGATAGTTGTATCCCTTGTACCTTCAAATCAACGATGAAACACAGAAATTGCATCGATATTAAATACAAAAGGCAAAATGTCGACGTATTTATAAGAGGAATAACTCTTCTAATAGCTCCTGCATTGAGACTTTCCTGGGACAGCAGTATTAGAATCTGATGCACCATTGCAGAATTACTGTATCCCTTGGACCTTCAAATCAACGATGAAACACAGATATTGCATCTATATAATACAAAAGGCAAAATATCGACTTATTTATAAGAGGAGTAACTCTTCTAATAGTTCGTGCTTTGAGCCTTTCCTGGGACAGCAGTATTAGATTCCGATGCACCATTGCAGGTTTACTGTATCCCTTGGACCTTCAACTCAACGATGAAACACAGAAATTGCATCGATATTGAATACAAAAGGCAAAATGTCGACTTATTTATAAGAGGAGTAACTCTTCTAATAGTTCGTGCTTTGAGCCTTTCCTGGGACAGCAGTATTAGATTCCGATGCACCATTGCAGGTTTACTGTATCCCTTGGACCTTCAAATCCACGATGGAACACAGAAATTGCATCGATATTGAATACAAAAGGCAAAATGTCGACTTATTTACATGAGGAGTAACTCTTCGAATTGTTCGTGCTTTGAGCCTTTCCTGGGACAGCAGTATTAGATTCCGATGCACCATTGCAGGTTTACTGTATCGCTTGGAACTTCAAATCAACGATGAAACACAGAAATTGCATCGATGTTGAATACAAAAGGCAAATTGTCGACTTATTTACAAGAGGAGTAATCCTTCTATTAGTTCGTGCTTTCAGCCTTTCCTGGGACAGCAGTATTAGATTCCGATGCACCATTGCAGGTTTACTGTATCCCTTGGACCTTCTAATCAACGATGATACACAGAAAGTGCATCGATATTGAATACAAATGGCAAAATGTCGACATATTTATAAGAGGAGTAACTCTTCTAATAGTTCGTGCTTTGAGCTTTTCCTGGGACAGCAGTATTAGATTCCGATGCACCATTGCAGGTTTACTGTATTCTTGGACCTTCAAATCAACGATGAAACACAGAAATTGCATCGATATTGAATACAAAAGGCTAATTGTCGACTTATTTACAAGAGGAGTAACTCTTCTAATAGTTCGTGCTATTAGCATTTCCTGGGACAGCAGTATTAGATTCCGATGCACCATTGCAGGTTTACTGTATCCCTTGGACCTTCAAATCAACGATGAAACGCAGAAATTGCATCGATATTGAATACAAAATGCAAAATGTCGACTTATTTATAAGAGGAGTAACTCTTCTAATAGTTCGTGGTTTGAGCCTTTCCTGGGACAGCGGTGTTAGATTCCGATGCACCATTGCAGGTTCACTCTATCCCTTGACCTTCAAATCAACGATGAAACACAGAAATTGCATTGATATCGAATACAAAAGCAAAATGTTGACTTATTTACAAGAGGAGTAACTCTTCTAATGGTTCGTGCTTTGAGCATTTCCTGGGACAGCAGTATTAGATTCCGATGCACCATTGCAGGTTTACTGTATCCCTTGGACCTTTAAATCAACGATGAAACACAGAAATTGCATCGATATTGAATACAAAAGGCAAAATATCGACTTATTGATATGAGGAGTAAATCTTCTAATAGTTCTTGCTTTGAGCCTTTCCTGGGACAGCAATATTAGATTCCGATGCACCACTGCAGGTTTACTGTATCCCTTGGACCTTCAAATCAACGATGAAACACAGAAATTGCATCGATATTAAATACAAAACGCAAAATGTCGACGTATTTATAAGAGGAATAACTCTTCTAATAGCTCATGCTTTGAGACTTACTGGGACAGCAGTATTAGATTCCGATGCACAATTGCAGGTTTACTGTATTCTTGGACCTTCAAATCAACGATGAAACACATAAATTGCATCGATAGTGAATACAAAAGGCAAAATGTCGACATTTTTTCAAGAGGAGTAACTCTTCTAATAGTTCCTGCTTTGAGCCATTCCTGGGACAGCAGTATTAGAATCTGATGCACCATTGCAGGTTTACTGTATCCCTTGGACCTTCAAATCAACGATGAAACACATATATTGCATCAATATTGAATACAAAAGGCAAAATGTCGACTTATTCATAAGAGGAATAACTCTTCTAATAGTTCGTGCTTTGAGCCTGTCCTGGGACAGCAGTATTAGATTCCGATGCACCATTGCAGGTTTACTGTATCCCTTGGACCTTCAAATCAACGATGAAACACAGAAATTGCATCGATATTGAATACAAAAGGCAAAATGTCGACTTATTTACAAAGGGAGTAACTCTTCGAATTGTTCGTGCTTTGAGCCTTTCCTGGAACAGCAGTATTAGATTCTGATGCACCATTGCAGGTTTACTGTATCGCTTGGAATTTCAAATCAACGATGAAACACAGAAATTGCATCGATATTGAATACAAAAGGCAAATTGTCGACTTATTTACAAGAGGAGTAACTCTTCGAATTGTTCGTGCTTTCAGCCTTTCCTGGGACAGCAGTATTAGATTCCGATGCACCATTGCAGGTTTACTGTATCCCTTGGACCTTCTAATCAACGATGATACACAGAAAGTGCATCGATATTGAATACAAAAGGCAAAATGTTGACTTATTCACAAGAGGAGTAACTATGCTAATGGTTCGTGCTTTGAGCCTTCCCTGGGACAGCAGTATTAGGTTCCGATGCACCATTGCAGGTTTACTGTATCCCTTGGACCTTTAAATCGACGATGAAACACAGAAATTGCATCGATATTGAATACAAAAGGCAAATTGTCGACGTATTTACAAGAGGAGTAACTCTTCTAATAGTTCGTGCTATTAGCATTTCCTGGGACAGCAGTATTAGATTCCGATGAACCATTAGAGGTTTACTGTATCCCTTGGACCTTCAAATCAGCGATGAAACACACAAATTGCATCAATATTGAATACAAAACGCAAAATGTCGACTTATTTATAAGAGGAGTAACACTTCTAATAGTTCGTGCTTTGTTCCTTTCCTGGGACAGCAGTATTAGATTCCGATGCACCATTGCAGGTTTACTGTATCCCTTGGACCTTCAAATCAACGATGAAACACAGAAATTGCATCGATATTGAATACAAAAGGCAAAAAATCGTCTTATTTATAAGAGGAGTAACTCTTCTAATAGTTCGTGCTTTGAACCTTTACTGGGACGGCAGTATTAGATTCCGATGCACCATTGCAGGTTAACTGTATCCCTTGGAATTTCAAATCAACGATGAAACACAGAAATTGCACCCATACTGAATACAAAAAGCAAAATTTCGACTTATTTACAAGAGCAGTAACTCTTCTAATTGTTCGTGTTTTAACATTTCCTGGGACAGCAGTATTAGATTCCGATGCACCATTGCAGGTTTACTGTATCCCTTGGACCTTCAAATCAACGATGAAACACGGAAATTGCATCGATATTGAATACAAAAGGCAAAATGTCAACTTATTTATAAGAGGAGTAACTCTTCTAATAGTCCGTACATTGAGCCTTTCCTGGGACAGCAGTATTAGATTCCGATGCACCATTGCAGGTTTACTGTATCCCTTGGACCTTCAAATCAACGATGAAAGACTGAAATTGCATCGATATTGAATACAATACTCAAAATGTCGACTTATTTACAAGAGGAGTAAGTCTTCTAATAATTCGTGCTTTGAGCCTTTCCTGGGACAGCAGTATTCGGTTCCGATGCACCATTGCGGGTTTACTGTATCCTTTGGACCATTTAAAACAACTATGAAACACAGAAATTGCATCGATAGTGAATACAAAATGCAAAATGTCGACTTATTTACAAGAGCAGTAACTCTTATAATAGTTCGTGCTTTGAACCTTTCCTGGGACAGCAGTATTGAATTCCGATGCACCATTGCAGGTTTACTGTATCCCTTGGACCTTCAAATCAACAATGAAACACGGAAATTGCATCGATATTGAATACAAAAGGCAAAATATCGACTTATTTATAAGAGGAGTAACTCTTCTAATAGTTCGGTATTTTAGGCTTTCCTGGGACAGCAGTATTAGATTCCGATGCACCATTGCAGGTTTACTGTATCCCTTGGACCTTCAAATCAACGATGAAACACAGAAATTCCATCGATATTGAATACAAAATGCAAAATGTCAATTATTTACAAGAGGAGTAACTCTTCTAATAGTTCGTGCTTTGAACCTTTCCTGGGACAGCAGTATTAGATTCCGATGCACCATTGCAGGTTTACTGTATCCCTTGGACCTTCAAATCAACGATGAAACACAGAAATTGCATCGATATTGAATACAAAAGGCAATTTGTCGAGTTATTTATAAGAGGAGTAACTCTTCTAATAGTTCGTGTTTTGAGCCTTTCCTGTGACAGCAGTATTCGATTCCGATGCACCATTGCAAGTTTACTGTATCCCTTGGACCATTTAAAACAACGATGAAACACAGAAATTGCATCGATATTGAATACAAAAGGCAAAATGTCGACTTATTTACAAGAGGAGTAACTCCTCTAATAGTTCGTGCTTTGAGCCTTTCCTGGTAAGCAGTATTAAATTCCGATGCACCATTGCAGGTTTACTGTATCCCGTGGACCTTCAAATCAACGATGAAACACAGAAATTGCATCGATATTGAATACAAAATGCAAAATGTCGACTTATTTACAAGAGGAGTAACTCTTCTAAGAGTTCGTGCTTTTAGCCTTTCCTGGGACAGCAGTACTACATTCCGATGCACCATTGCAACTTTACTGTATCCCTTGGACCTTCAAATCAACGGTGAAACAGAGAAATTGCATCGATATTGAATACAAAAGGCAAAATGTCGACTTATTTACAAGAGGAGTAACTCCTCTAATAGTTCGTGCTTTGAGCCTTTCCTGGTACAGCAGTATTAAATTCCGATGCACCATTGCAGGTTTACTGTATCCCTTGGACATTCAAATCAACGATAAAACTCAGAATTTGCATCGGTATTGAATACAAAAGGAAAAATGTTGGCATATTTATAAGAGGAGTAACTCTTCTAATAGATCGTGCTTTGAGCCTTTCCTGGGACAGCAGTATTAGATTCCAGATGCACCATTGCAGGTTTACTGTATCCCTTGGACCTTCAAATCAACGAAGAAACACAGAAATTGCATCGATATTGAATACAAAACTCAAAATGTCGACTTATTTACAAGAGGAGTAAGTCTTCTAATAGTTCGTGTTTTGAGCCTTTCCTGGGACAGCAGTATTCGATTCCGATGCACCATTGCAAGTTTACTGTGTCCCTTGGACCATTTAAAACAACGATGAAACACAGATATTGCAACGATATTGAATACAAAAGGCAAAATGTCGACTTATTGACAAGAGGAGAAAGTCTTCTGATAGTTCGTGCTTTGAGCCTTTCCTGGGACAGCAGTATTAGATTCCGATGCACCATTGCAGGTTTACTGTATCCCTTGGACCTTCAAATCAACGATGAAACACAGAAATTGCATCGATATTGTATACAAAATGCAAAATTTCGACTTATTTACAAGAGGAAAAACTCTTGTAATAGTTCGTGCTTTGAGCCTTTCCTGGGACAGCAGTATTAGATTCCGATGCACCATTGCAGGTTTACTGTATCCCTTGGACCCTCAAATCAACGGTGAAACAGAGAAATTGCATCGATATTGAATAAAAAAGGCAAAATGTCGACTTATTTATAAGAGGAGTAACCCTTCTAATAGTTCGTGATTTTAAACATTCCTGGGACAGAAGTATTAGATTCCGATGCACCATTGCAAGTTTACTGTATCCCTTGGACCTTCAAATAAAGATGAAACACAGAAATTGCATCGATATTAAATACAAAAGTTATTTTGACCACTTATTTATAAGAGGAGTAACTCTTCTAATAGCTCGTGTTTGAGCCTTTCCTGGGACAGCAGTATTTGATTCCGATGCACCATTGCAGGTTTACTGTATCCCTTGGAACTTCAAATCAACGATGAAACACAGAAATTGCATCGTTATTGAATACAAAAGGCAAAATGTCGACTTATTTACAAGAGGAGTAACTCTTTGAATTGTTCGTGCTTTGAGCCTTTCCTGGGACAGCAGTACTAATTCCGATGCACCATTGCAGGTTTACTGTATCGCTTGGAACTTCAAATCAACGATGAAACACAGAAATTGCATCGTTATTGAATACAAAAGGGAAATTGTCGACTTATTTACAAGAGGAGTAACTCCTCTAATAGTTCGTGCTTTAGCATTTCCTGGGACAGCAGTGTTAGATTCCGATGGACCATTGCAATTATACTGTATCCCTTAGACCTTCAAATCAACGATGAAACACAGAAATTGCATTAATATTGAATACAAAACGCAAAATGTCGACTTATTCATAAGAGGAGTAACTCTTCTAATAGTTCGTGCTTTGTTCCTTTCCTGGGACAGCAGTATTAGATTCCTATGCACCATTGCAGGTTTACTGTATCACTTGGACGTTCAAATCAACGATGAAACACAGAAAATGCATCGATATTGAATACAAAATGCAAAATGTCGACCTGTTTATAAGAGGAGTAACTCTTCTAATAGTTCGTGCTTTGTTCCTTTCCTGGGACAGCAGTATTAGATTCCGATGCGCCATTGCAGGTTTACTGTATCCCTTGTACCTTCAAATCAACGAAGAAACACAGAAATTGCATCGATATTGAATACAAAAAGCAAAATGTCTACTTATTTGAAATAGGAGTAACTCTTCTAATACTTCGAAGTTTGAGCCTTCCCTGGGAGAGCAGTATTAGATTCCGACGCACCATTGCCCGATAGTTGTATCCCTTGTACCTTCAAATCAACGATGAAACACAGAAATTGCATCGATATTAAATACAAAAGGCAAAATGTCGACGTATTTATAAGAGGAATAACTCTTCTAATAGCTCCTGCATTGAGACTTTCCTGGGACAGCAGTATTAGAATCTGATGCACCATTGCAGAATTACTGTATCCCTTGGACCTTCAAATCAACGATGAAACACAGATATTGCATCTATATAATACAAAAGGCAAAATATCGACTTATTTATAAGAGGAGTAACTCTTCTAATAGTTCGTGCTTTGAGCCTTTCCTGGGACAGCAGTATTAGATTCCGATGCACCATTGCAGGTTTACTGTATCCCTTGGACCTTCAACTCAACGATGAAACACAGAAATTGCATCGATATTGAATACAAAAGGCAAAATGTCGACTTATTTATAAGAGGAGTAACTCTTCTAATAGTTCGTGCTTTGAGCCTTTCCTGGGACAGCAGTATTAGATTCCGATGCACCATTGCAGGTTTACTGTATCCCTTGGACCTTCAAATCCACGATGGAACACAGAAATTGCATCGATATTGAATACAAAAGGCAAAATGTCGACTTATTTACATGAGGAGTAACTCTTCGAATTGTTCGTGCTTTGAGCCTTTCCTGGGACAGCAGTATTAGATTCCGATGCACCATTGCAGGTTTACTGTATCGCTTGGAACTTCAAATCAACGATGAAACACAGAAATTGCATCGATGTTGAATACAAAAGGCAAATTGTCGACTTATTTACAAGAGGAGTAATCCTTCTATTAGTTCGTGCTTTCAGCCTTTCCTGGGACAGCAGTATTAGATTCCGATGCACCATTGCAGGTTTACTGTATCCCTTGGACCTTCTAATCAACGATGATACACAGAAAGTGCATCGATATTGAATACAAATGGCAAAATGTCGACATATTTATAAGAGGAGTAACTCTTCTAATAGTTCGTGCTTTGAGCTTTTCCTGGGACAGCAGTATTAGATTCCGATGCACCATTGCAGGTTTACTGTATTCTTGGACCTTCAAATCAACGATGAAACACAGAAATTGCATCGATATTGAATACAAAAGGCTAATTGTCGACTTATTTACAAGAGGAGTAACTCTTCTAATAGTTCGTGCTATTAGCATTTCCTGGGACAGCAGTATTAGATTCCGATGCACCATTGCAGGTTTACTGTATCCCTTGGACCTTCAAATCAACGATGAAACGCAGAAATTGCATCGATATTGAATACAAAATGCAAAATGTCGACTTATTTATAAGAGGAGTAACTCTTCTAATAGTTCGTGGTTTGAGCCTTTCCTGGGACAGCGGTGTTAGATTCCGATGCACCATTGCAGGTTCACTCTATCCCTTGACCTTCAAATCAACGATGAAACACAGAAATTGCATTGATATCGAATACAAAAGCAAAATGTTGACTTATTTACAAGAGGAGTAACTCTTCTAATGGTTCGTGCTTTGAGCATTTCCTGGGACAGCAGAATTAGATTCCGATGCACCATTGCAGGTTTACTGTATCCCTTGGACCTTTAAATCAACGATGAAACACAGAAATTGCATCGATATTGAATACAAAAGGCAAAATATCGACTTATTGATATGAGGAGTAAATCTTCTAATAGTTCTTGCTTTGAGCCTTTCCTGGGACAGCAATATTAGATTCCGATGCACCACTGCAGGTTTACTGTATCCCTTGGACCTTCAAATCAACGATGAAACACAGAAATTGCATCGATATTAAATACAAAACGCAAAATGTCGACGTATTTATAAGAGGAATAACTCTTCTAATAGCTCATGCTTTGAGACTTACTGGGACAGCAGTATTAGATTCCGATGCACAATTGCAGGTTTACTGTATTCTTGGACCTTCAAATCAACGATGAAACACATAAATTGCATCGATAGTGAATACAAAAGGCAAAATGTCGACATTTTTTCAAGAGGAGTAACTCTTCTAATAGTTCCTGCTTTGAGCCATTCCTGGGACAGCAGTATTAGAATCTGATGCACCATTGCAGGTTTACTGTATCCCTTGGACCTTCAAATCAACGATGAAACACATATATTGCATCAATATTGAATACAAAAGGCAAAATGTCGACTTATTCATAAGAGGAATAACTCTTCTAATAGTTCGTGCTTTGAGCCTGTCCTGGGACAGCAGTATTAGATTCCGATGCACCATTGCAGGTTTACTGTATCCCTTGGACCTTCAAATCAACGATGAAACACAGAAATTGCATCGATATTGAATACAAAAGGCAAAATGTCGACTTATTTATAAGAGGAGAAACTCTTCTAATAGTTCGTGCTTTGAGCCTTTCCTGGGACAGCAGTATTAGATTCCGATGCACCATTGCAGGTTTACTGTATCCCTTGGACCTTCAAATCAACGATGAAACACAGAAATTGCATCGATATTGAATACAAAAGGCAAAATGTCGACTTATTTACAAAGGGAGTAACTCTTCGAATTGTTCGTGCTTTGAGCCTTTCCTGGAACAGCAGTATTAGATTCCGATGCACCATTGCAGGTTTACTGTATCGCTTGGAATTTCAAATCAACGATGAAACACAGAAATTGCATCGATATTGAATACAAAAGGCAAATTGTCGACTTATTTACAAGAGGAGTAACTCTTCTATCAGTTCGTGCTTTCAGCCTTTCCTGGGACAGCAGTATTAGATTCCGATGCACCATTGCAGGTTTACTGTATCCCTTGGACCTTCTAATCAACGATGATACACAGAAAGTGCATCGATATTGAATACAAAAGGCAAAATGTTGACTTATTCACAAGAGGAGTAACTATGCTAATGGTTCGTGCTTTGAGCCTTCCCTGGGACAGCAGTATTAGGTTCCGATGCACCATTGCAGGTTTACTGTATCCCTTGGACCTTTAAATCGACGATGAAACACAGAAATTGCATCGATATTGAATACAAAAGGCAAATTGTCGACGTATTTACAAGAGGAGTAACTCTTCTAATAGTTCGTGCTATTAGCATTTCCTGGGACAGCAGTATTAGATTCCGATGAACCATTAGAGGTTTACTGTATCCCTTGGACCTTCAAATCAGCGATGAAACACACAAATTGCATCAATATTGAATACAAAACGCAAAATGTCGACTTATTTATAAGAGGAGTAACACTTCTAATAGTTCGTGCTTTGTTCCTTTCCTGGGACAGCAGTATTAGATTCCGATGCACCATTGCAGGTTTACTGTATCCCTTGGACCTTCAAATCAACGATGAAACACAGAAATTGCATCGATATTGAATACAAAAGGCAAAAAATCGTCTTATTTATAAGAGGATTAACTCTTCTAATAGTTCGTGCTTTGAACCTTTACTGGGACGGCAGTATTAGATTCCGATGCACCATTGCAGGTTAACTGTATCCCTTGGAATTTCAAATCAACGATGAAACACAGAAATTGCACCCATACTGAATACAAAAAGCAAAATTTCGACTTATTTACAAGAGCAGTAACTCTTCTAATTGTTCGTGTTTTAACATTTCCTGGGACAGCAGTATTAGATTCCGATGCACCATTGCAGGTTTACTGTATCCCTTGGACCTTCAAATCAACGATGAAACACGGAAATTGCATCGATATTGAATACAAAAGGCAAAATGTCAACTTATTTATAAGAGGAGTAACTCTTCTAATAGTCCGTACATTGAGCCTTTCCTGGGACAGCAGTATTAGATTCCGATGCACCATTGCAGGTTTACTGTATCCCTTGGACCTTCAAATCAACGATGAAACACTGAAATTGCATCGATATTGAATACAATACTCAAAATGTCGACTTATTTACAAGAGGAGTAAGTCTTCTAATAATTCGTGCTTTGAGCCTTTCCTGGGACAGCAGTATTCGGTTCCGATGCACCATTGCGGGTTTACTGTATCCTTTGGACCAATTAAAACAACTATGAAACACAGAAATTGCATCGATAGTGAATACAAAATGCAAAATGTCGACTTATTTACAAGAGCAGTAACTCTTTTAATAGTTCGTGCTTTGAACCTTTCCTGGGACAGCAGTATTGAATTCCGATGCACCATTGCAGGTTTACTGTATCCCTTGGACCTTCAAATCAATGATGAAACACAGATATTTCATCGATATTGAATACAAAAGGCAAAATGTCGACTTATTTATAAGAGGAGTAACTCTTCTAATAGTTCGTGTTTTGAGACATTCCTGGAACAGCAGTATTAGATTCCGATGCACCATTGTAGGTTTACTGTATCCCTTGGACCTTCAAATCAACAATGAAACACGGAAATTGCATCGATATTGAATACAAAAGGCAAAATGTCGACTTATTTATAAGAGGAGTAACTCTTCTAATAGTTCGGTATTTTAGGCTTTCCTGGGACAGCAGTATTAGATTCCGATGCACCATTGCAGGTTTACTGTATCCCTTGGACCTTCAAATCAACGATGAAACACAGAAATTCCATCGATATTGAATACAAAATGCAAAATGTCAATTATTTACAAGAGGAGTAACTCTTCTAATAGTTCGTGCTTTGAACCTTTCCTGGGACAGCAGTATTAGATTCCGATGCACCATTGCAGGTTTACTGTATCCCTTGGACCTTCAAATCAACGATGAAACACAGAAATTGCATCGATATTGAATACAAAAGGCAATTTGTCGAGTTATTTATAAGAGGAGTAACTCTTCTAATAGTTCGTGTTTTGAGCCTTTCCTGTGACAGCAGTATTCGATTCCGATGCACCATTGCAAGTTTACTGTATCCCTTGGACCATTTAAAACAACGATGAAACACAGAAATTGCATCGATATTGAATACAAAAGGCAAAATGTCGACTTATTTACAAGAGGAGTAAATCTTCTAATAGTTCGTGCTTTGAGCCTTTCCTGGGACAGCATTATTAGATTCCGATGCACCATTGCAGGTTTACTGTATCCCTTGGACCTTCAAATCAACGATGAAACACAGAAATTGCGTCGATTTGTATACAAAATGCAAAGTTTCAACTTATTTACAAGAGGAATAACTCTTCTAATAATTCGTGCTTTGAGCCTTTCCTGGGACAGCAGTATTAGATTCCGATGCACCATTGCAGGTTTACTGTATCCCGTGGACCTTCAAATCAACGATGAAACACAGAAATTGCATCGATATTGAATACAAAATGCAAAATGTCGACTTATTTACAAGAGGAGTAACTCTTCTAAGAGTTCGTGCTTTGAGCCTTTCCTGGGACAGCAGTACTACATTCCGATGCACCATTGCAACTTTACTGTATCCCTTGGACCTTCAAATCAACGGTGAAACAGAGAAATTGCATCGATATTGAATACAAAAGGCAAAATGTCGACTTATTTACAAGCGGAGTAACTCCTCTAATAGTTCGTGCTTTGAGCCTTTCCTGGTACAGCAGTATTAAATTCCGATGCACCATTGCAGGTTTACTGTATCCCTTGGACATTCAAATCAACGATAAAACTCAGAATTCGCATCGGTATTGAATACAAAAGGAAAAATGTTGGCATATTTATAAGAGGAGTAACTCTTCTAATAGTTCGTGCTTTGAGCCTTTCCTGGGACAGCAGTATTAGATTCCGATGCACCATTGCAGGTTTACTGTATCCCTTGGACCTTCAAATCAACGAAGAAACACAGAAATTGCATCGATATTGAATACAAAACTCAAAATGTCGACTTATTTACAAGAGGAGTAAGTCTTCTAATAGTTCGTGCTTTGAGCCTTTCCTGGGACAGCAGTATTCGGTTCCGATGCACCATTGCGGGTTTACTGTATCCTTTGGACCATTTAAAACAACTATGAAACACAGAAATTGCGTCGATATTGAATACAAAATGCAAAATGTCGACTTATTTACAAGAGCAGTAACTCTTATAATAGTTCGTGCTTTGAACCTTTCCTGGGACAGCTGTATTGAATTCCGATGCACCATTGCAGGTTTACTATATCCTTTGGACCTTCAAATCAATGAGAAACACAGATATTTCATCGATATTGAATACAAAAGTCATATTGTCGACTTATTTACAAGAGGAGTAACTCTTCTAATTGTTCGTGCTTTTAGCATTTCCTGGGACAGCAGTATTAGATTCCGATGCACCATTGCAAGTTTACTGTATCCCTAGGACCTTCAAATCAACGATGAAATACAGAAATTGCATCGATATTGAATACAAAACGCAAAATGTCGACTTATTTACAAGAGGAGTAACTCTTCTAATTGTTCTTGCTTTGAGCCTTTCCTGGGACAGCAGTATTAGATTTCGATGCACCATTGCAGGTTTGCTGTATCCCTTGGACCTTCAAATCAACGATGAAACACAGAAACTGCATCGATATTGAATACAAAAGGCAAAATGTCGACTTATTGAATTGATTAGTAACTCTTCTAATAGTTAGTGTTTTGAGCCTTCCCTGGGACAGCTGTATTAGATTCCGATGCACCACTGCAGGTTTACTGTACCCCTTGGACCTTCAAATCAACGATGAAACACAGAAATTGCATCGATATTTAATACAAAAGGCAAAATATCGACGTATTTATAAAAGGAATAACTCTTCTAATAGCTCATGCTCTGAGACTTTCCTGGGACAGCAGTATTAGATTCCGTTGCACAATTGCAGGTTTACTGTATTCTTGGATCTTCAAATCAACGATGAAACACAGAAATTGCATCGATATTGAATACAAAATGCAAAATGTCGACATCTTTTCAAGAGGAGTAACTCTTCTAATAGTTCCTGCTTTGAGCCTTTCCTGGGACAGCAGTATTAGAATCTGATGCACCATTGCAGGTTTACTGTATCCCTTGGACCTTCAAATCAACGATGAAACACAGAAATTACATCGATATTGAATACAAAAGGCAAAATTTCGACTTATTTATAAGAGGAGTAACTCTTCCAATAGTTCGTGCTTTGAGCCTTTCCTGAGACAGCAGTATTAGATTCCGATGCACCATTGCAGGTTTACTGTATCCCTTGGACCTTCAAAACAACGATGAAACAGAGAAATTGCATCGATATTGAATACAAAAGGCAAAAAATCGACTTATTTATAAGAGGAGTAACTCTTTTAATAGTTCGTGATTTGAGCCTTTACTGGGAAAGCAGTATTAGATTCCGATGCACCATTGCAGATTTACTGTATCCCTTGGACCTTCAAAACAACGTTGAAATACAGAAATTGCATCGATATTGAATACAAAAGGCAAAATGTAGACTTATTTACAAGAGGAGTAACTCTTCTAATAGTTCGTGCTTTGAGCCTTTCGTGGGACAGCAGTATTAGATTCCGATGCACCATTGCAGGTTTACTGTATCCCTTGGACCAAATCAACGATGAAACACAGAAATTGCATCGATATTGAATACAAAAGGCAAAAAATCGTCTTATTTATAAGAAGAGTAACTCTTCTAATAGTTCGTGCTTTGAACCTTTCCTGGGACGGCAGTATTAGATTCCGATGCATCATTGCAGGTTAACTGTATCCCTTGGAATTTCAAATCAACGATGAAACACAGAAAGTGCATCGATATTGAATACAAAAGGCAGAATGTCGACATATTTATAAGAGGACTAACTCTTCTAACAGTTCGTGCTTTGAGCCTTTCCTGGGACAGCAGTATTAGATTCCGATGCACCATTGCAGGTTTACTGTATCCCTTGGACCTTCAAATCAACGATGAAACACGGAAATTGCATCGATATTGAATACAAAAGGCAAAATGTCAAATTATTTATAAGAGGAGTAACTCTTCTAATAGTTCGTACATTGAGCCTTTCCTGGGACAGCAGTATTAGATTCCGATGCACCATTGCAGGTTTACTGTATCCCTTGGACCTTCAAATCAACGATGAAACACTAAAATTGCATCAATATTGAATACAAAACTCAAAATGTCGACTTATTTACAAGAGGAGTAAGTCTTCTAATAATTCGTGCTTTGAGCCTTTCCTGGGACAGCAGTATTCGGTTCCGATGCACCATTGCGGGTTTACTGTATCCTTTGGACCATTTAAAACAACTATGAAACACAGAAATTGCATCGATAGTGAATACAAAATGCAAAATGTCGACTTATTTACAAGAGCAGTAACTCTTATAATAGTTCGTGCTTTGAACCTTTCCTGGGACAGCAGTATTGAATTCCGATGCACCATTGCAGGTTTACTGTATCCCTTGGACCTTCAAATCAATGATGAAACACAGATATTTCATCGATATTGAATACAAAAGGCAAAATGTCGACTTATTTATAAGAGGAGAAATTCTTCTAATAGTTCGTGTTTTGAGCCTTTCCTGGAACAGCAGTATTAGATTCCGATGCACCATTGCAGGTTTACTGTATCCCTTGGACCTTCAAATCAACGATGAAACACGGAAATTGCATCGATATTGAATACAAAAGGCAAAATGTCGACTTATTTATAAGAGGAGTAACTCTTCTAATAGTTCGGTATTTTAGGCTTTCCTGGGACAGCAGTATTAGATTCCGATGCACCATTGCAGGTTTACTGTATCCCTTGGACCTTCAAATCAACGATGAAACACAGAAATTCCATCGATATTGAATACAAAATGCAAAATGTCAACTTATTTACAAGAGGAGTAACTCTTCTAATAGTTCGTGCTTTGAACCATTCCTGGGACAGCAGTATTAGATTCCGATGCACCATTGCAGGTTTACTGTATCCCTTGGACCTTCAAATCAACGACGAAACACAGAAATTGCATCGATATTGAATACAAAAGGCAATTTGTCGAGTTATTTATAAGAGGAGTAACTTTTCTAATAGTTCGTGTTTTGAGCCTTTCCTGGGACAGCAGTATTCGATTCCGATGCACCATTGCAAGTTTACTGTATCCCTTGGACCATTTAAAACAACGATGAAACACAGAAATTGCATCGATATTGAATACAAAAGGCAAAATGTCGACTTATTTACAAGAGGAGTAACTCTTCTAATAGTTCGTGCTTTGAGCCTTTCCTGGGACAGCAGTATTAGATTCCGATGCACCATTGCAGGTTTACTGTATCCCTCGGACCTTCAAATCAACGATGAAACACAGAAATTGCATCGATATTGAATACAAAAGGCAAAATGTCGACTTATTTACAAGAGGAGTAACTCCTCTAATAGTTCGTGCTTTGAGCCTTTCCTGGTACAGCAGTATTAAATTCCGATGCACCATTGCAGGTTTACTGTATCCCTTGGACATTCAAATCAACGATGAAACTCAGAAATTGCATCGATATTTAATACAAAAGGAAAAATGTTGGCATATTTATAAGAGGAGTAACTCTTCTAATAGTTCGTGCTTTGAGCCTTTCCTGGGACAGCAGTATTAGATTCCGATGCACCATTGCAGGTTTACTGTATCCCTTGGACATTCAAATCAACGATGAAACACAGAAATTGCATCGATATTGAACACAAAATGCAAAATGTCGACTTATTTACAAGAGGAGTAACTCCTCTAATAGTTCGTGCTTTGAGCCTTTCCTGGTACAGCAGTATTAAATTCCGATGCACCATTGCAGGTTTACTGTATCCCTTGGACATTCAAATCAACGATGAGACTCAGAAATTGCATCGATATTGAATACAAAATGAAAAATGTTGGCATATTTATAAGAGGAGTAAGTCTTCTGATAGTTCGTGCTTTGAGCCTTTACTGGGACAGCATTATTAGATTCCGATGCACCATTGCAGGTTTACTGTATCCCTTGGACCTTCAAATCAACGATGAAACACAGAAATTGCGTCGATTTGTATACAAAATGCAAAGTTTCGACTTATTTACAAGAGGAATAACTCTTCTAATAGTTCGTGCTTTGAGCCTTTCCTGGGACAGCAGTAATAGATTCCGATGCACCATTGCAGGTTTACTGTATCCCGTGGACCTTCAAATCAACGATGAAACACAGAAATTGCCTCGATATTGAATACAAAATGCAAAATGTCGACTTATTTACAAGAGGAGTAACTCTTCTAATAGTTCGTGCTTTGAGCCTTTCCTGGGACAGCAGTACTACATTCCGATGCACCATTGCAACTTTACTGTATCCCTTGGACCTTCAAATCAACGGTGAAACAGAGAAATTGCATCGATATTGAATAAAAAAGGCAAAATGTCGACTTATTTATGAGAGGAATAACTCTTCTAATAGTTCGTGCTTTGAGCCTTTCCTGGGACAGCAGTATTAGATTCCGATGCACCATTGCTGGTTTACTGTATCCTTTGGACCTTGAAGTCATTCCTGAAACACAAAAATAGCATCGTTATTGAATACAAAAGGCGAAATGTCGACTTATTTACAACAGGAGTAACTCTTCTAATAGTTCGTGCTTTGAGCCTTTCCTGGGACAGCAGTATTAGATTCCGATGCACCATTGCAGGTTTACTGTATCCCTTGGACATTCAAATCAACGATGAAACACAGAAACTGCATCGATATTGAATACAAAACGCAAAATGTCGACTTATTTACAAGAGGAGTAACTCTTCTAATTGTTCTTGCTTTGAGCCTTTCCTGGGACAGCAGTATTAGATTTCGATGCACCATTGCAGGTTTGCTGTATCCCTTGGACCTTCAAATCAACGATGAAACACAGAAACTGCATCGATATTGAATACAAAAGGCAAAATGTCGACTTATTGAATTGATTAGTAACTCTTCTAATAGTTAGTGTTTTGAGCCTTCCCTGGGACAGCTGTATTAGATTCCGATGCACCACTGCAGGTTTACTGTACCCCTTGGACCTTCAAATCAACGATGAAACACAGAAATTGCATCGATATTTAATACAAAAGGCAAAATATCGACGTATTTATAAAAGGAATAACTCTTCTAATAGCTCATGCTCTGAGACTTTCCTGGGACAGCAGTATTAGATTCCGATGCACAATTGCAGGTTTACTGTATTCTTGGATCTTCAAATCAACGATGAAACACAGAAATTGCATCGATATTGAATACAAAATGCAAAATGTCGACATCTTTTCAAGAGGAGTAACTCTTCTAATAGTTCCTGCTTTGAGCCTTTCCTGGGACAGCAGTATTAGAATCTGATGCACCATTGCAGGTTTACTGTATCCCTTGGACCTTCAAATCAACGATGAAACACAGAAATTACATCGATATTGAATACAAAAGGCAAAATTTCGACTTATTTATAAGAGGAGTAACTCTTCCAATAGTTCGTGCTTTGAGCCTTTCCTGAGACAGCAGTATTAGATTCCGATGCACCATTGCAGGTTTACTGTATCCCTTGGACCTTCAAAACAACGATGAAACAGAGAAATTGCATCGATATTGAATACAAAAGGCAAAAAATCGACTTATTTATAAGAGGAGTAACTCTTTTAATAGTTCGTGATTTGAGCCTTTACTGGGAAAGCAGTATTAGATTCCGATGCACCATTGCAGATTTACTGTATCCCTTGGACCTTCAAAACAACGTTGAAATACAGAAATTGCATCGATATTGAATACAAAAGGCAAAATGTAGACTTATTTACAAGAGGAGTAACTCTTCTAATAGTTCGTGCTTTGAGCCTTTCGTGGGACAGCAGTATTAGATTCCGATGCACCATTGCAGGTTTACTGTATCCCTTGGACCAAATCAACGATGAAACACAGAAATTGCATCGATATTGAATACAAAAGGCAAAAAATCGTCTTATTTATAAGAAGAGTAACTCTTCTAATAGTTCGTGCTTTGAACCTTTCCTGGGACGGCAGTATTAGATTCCGATGCATCATTGCAGGTTAACTGTATCCCTTGGAATTTCAAATCAACGATGAAACACAGAAAGTGCATCGATATTGAATACAAAAGGAAGAATGTCGACATATTTATAAGAGGACTAACTCTTCTAACAGTTCGTGCTTTGAGCCTTTCCTGGGACAGCAGTATTAGATTCCGATACACCATTGCAGGTTTACTGTATCCCTTGGACCTTCAAATCAACGATGAAACACGGAAATTGCATCGATATTGAATACAAAAGGCAAAATGTCAACTTATTTATAAGAGGAGTAACTCTTCTAATAGTTCGTACATTGAGCCTTTCCTGGGACAGCAGTATTAGATTCCGATGCACCATTGCAGGTTTACTGTATCCCTTGGACCTTCAAATCAACGATGAAACACTAAAATTGCATCAATATTGAATACAAAACTCAAAATGTCGACTTATTTACAAGAGGAGTAAGTCTTCTAATAATTCGTGCTTTGAGCCTTTCCTGGGACAGCAGTATTCGGTTCCGATGCACCATTGCGGGTTTACTGTATCCTTTGGACCATTTAAAACAACTATGAAACACAGAAATTGCATCGATAGTGAATACAAAATGCAAAATGTCGACTTATTTACAAGAGCAGTAACTCTTATAATAGTTCGTGCTTTGAACCTTTCCTGGGACAGCAGTATTGAATTCCGATGCACCATTGCAGGTTTACTGTATCCCTTGGACCTTCAAATCAATGATGAAACACAGATATTTCATCGATATTGAATACAAAAGGCAAAATGTCGACTTATTTATAAGAGGAGTAACTCTTCTAATAGTTCGTGCTTTGAGCCTTTCCTGGAACAGCAGTATTAGATTCCGATGCACCATTGCAGGTTTACTGTATCCCTTGGACCTTCAAATCAACGATGAAACACGGAAATTGCATCGATATTGAATACAAAAGCAAAATGTCGACTTATTTATAAGAGGAGTAACTCTTCTAATAGTTCGGTATTTTAGGCTTTCCTGGGACAGCAGTATTAGATTCCGATGCACCATTGCAGGTTTACTGTATCCCTTGGACCTTCAAATCAACGATGAAACACAGAAATTCCATCGATATTGAATACAAAATGCAAAATGTCAACTTATTTACAAGAGGAGTAACTCTTCTAATAGTTCGTGCTTTGAACCATTCCTGGGACAGCAGTATTAGATTCCGATGCACCATTGCAGGTTTACTGTATCCATTGGACCTTCAAATCAACGATGAAACACAGAAATTGCATCGATATTGAATACAAAAGCAATTTGTCGAGTTATTTATAAGAGGAGTAACTTTTCTAATAGTTCGTGTTTTGAGCCTTTCCTGGGACAGCAGTATTCGATTCCGATGCACCATTGCAAGTTTACTGTATCCCTTGGACCATTTAAAACAACGATGAAACACAGAAATTGCATCGATATTGAATACAAAAGGCAAAATGTCGACTTATTTACAAGAGGAGTAACTCTTCTAATAGTTCGTGCTTTGAGCCTTTCCTGGGACAGCAGTATTAGATTCCGATGCACCATTGCAGGTTTACTGTATCCCTCGGACCTTCAAATCAACGATGAAACACAGAAATTGCATCGATATTGAATACAAAAGGCAAAATGTCGACTTATTTACAAGAGGAGTAACTCCTCTAATAGTTCGTGCTTTGAGCCTTTCCTGGTACAGCAGTATTAAATTCCGATGCACCGTTGCAGGTTTACTGTATCCCTTGGACATTCAAATCAACGATGAAACTCAGAAATTGCATCGATATTGAATACAAAAGAAAAAATGTTGGCATATTTATAAGAGGAGTAACTCTTCTAATAGTTCGTGCTTTGAGCCTTTCCTGGGACAGCAGTATTAGATTCCGATGCACCATTGCAGGTTTACTGTATCCCTTGGACATTCAAATCAACGATGAAACACAGAAATTGCATCGATATTGAACACAAAATGCAAAATGTCGACTTATTTACAAGAGGAGTAACTCCTCTAATAGTTCGTGCTTTGAGCCATTCCTGGTACAGCAGTATTAAATTCCGATGCACCATTGCAGGTTTACTGTATCCCTTGGACATTCAAATCAACGATGAAACTCAGAAATTGCATCGATATTGAATACAAAAGGAAAAATGTTGGCATATTTATAAGAGGAGTAAGTCTTCTAATAGTTCGTGCTTTGAGCCTTTACTGGGACAGCATTATTAGATTCCGATGCACCATTGCAGGTTTACTGTATCCCTTGGACCTTCAAATCAACGATGAAACACAGAAATTGCGTCGATTTGTATACAAAATGCAAAGTTTCGACTTATTTACAAGAGGAATAACTCTTCTAATAGTTCGTGCTTTGAGCCTTTCCTGGGACAGCAGTAATAGATTCCGATGCACCATTGCAGGTTTACTGTATCCCGTGGACCTTCAAATCAACGATGAAACACAGAAATTGCCTAGATATTGAATACAAAATGCAAAATGTCGACTTATTTACAAGAGGAGTAACTCTTCTAATAGTTCGTGCTTTGAGCCTTTCCTGGGACAGCAGTACTACATTCCGATGCACCATTGCAACTTTACTGTATCCCTTGGACCTTCAAATCAACGGTGAAACAGAGAAATTGCATCGATATTGAATACAAAAGGCAAAATGTCGACTTATTTACAAGAGGAGTAACTCCTCTAATAGTTCGTGCTTTGAGCCTTTCCTGGTACAGCAGTATTAAATTCCGATGCACCATTGCAGGTTTACTGTATCCCTTGGACATTCAAATCAACGATGAAACTCAGAAATTGCATCGATATTGAATACAAAAGGAAAAATGTTGGCATATTTATAAGAGGAGTAACTCTTCTAATAGTTCGTGCTTTGAGCCTTTCCTGGGACAGCAGTATTAGATTCCGATGCACCATTGCAGGTTTACTGTATCCCTTGGACATTCAAATCAACGATGAAACACAGAAATTGCATCGATATTGAACACAAAATGCAAAATGTCGACTTATTTACAAGAGGAGTAACTCTTCTAATAGTTCGTGCTTTGAGCCTTTCCTGGGACAGCAGTACTACATTCCGATGCACCATTGCAGGTTTACTGTATCCCTTGGACCTTCAAATCAACGATGAAACACAGAAATTGCATCGATATTGAATACAAAACTCAAAATGTCGACTTATTTACAAGAGGAGTAAGTCTTCTAATAGTTCGTGCTTTGAGCCTTTCCTGGGACAGCAGTATTGGATTCCGATGCACCATTGCAGGTTTACTGTATCCCTTGGACCTTCAAATCAACGATGAAACACAGAAATTGCATCGATATTGAATACAAAACGCAAAATGTCGACTTATTTACAAGAGGAGTAAGTCTTCTAATAGTTCGTGCTTTGAGCCTTTCCTGGGACAGCAGTATTCGGTTCCGATGCACCATTGCGGGTTTACTGTATCCTTTGGACCATTTAAAACAACTATGAAACACAGAAATTGCATCGATATTGAACACAAAATGCAAAATGTCGACTTATTTACAAGAGGAGTAACTCTTCTAATAGTTCGTGTTTTGAGCCTTTCCTGGGACAGCAGCAGTAGATTCCGATGCACCATTGCAGGTTTACTGTATCGCTTGGACCTTCAAAACAACGATGAAACACAGAAATTGCATCGATATTGAATACAAAAGGCAAAATGTCGACTTATTTACAAGAGGAGTAACTCTTCTAATAGTTCGTGTTTTGAGCCTTTCCTGGGACAGCAGCATTAGATTCCGATGCACCATTGCAGGTTTACTGTATCTCTTGGACCTTCAAATCAACGATGAAAGATGAAATTGCATCGATATTGATTACAAAAGGCAAATTTGTCGACTTATTTACAAGAGGAGTAACTCTTCTATTAGTTCGTGCTTTGAGCCTTTCCTGGGACAGCAGTATTAGATTCCGATGCACCATTGCAGGTTCACTGTATCCCTTGGACCTTAAAATCAACGTTGAAACACAGAAATTGCATCGATATTGAATACAAAAGGCAAAATGTTGACTTATTAATATGAAGAGTAACTCTTCTAATAGTTCGTGATTTGAGCCTTTCCTGGGAAGGCAGTATTAGATTCCGATGCACCATTGCAGGTTTTTCTGTATCGCTTGGACCTTCAAAACAACGATGAAACACAGAAATTGCATCGATATTAATACAAAAGGCAAATTGTCGACTTATTTACAAGAGGAGTAACTCTTCTAATAGTTCGTGCTTTTAGCATTTCCTGGGACAGCAGTATTAGATTCCGATGCACCATTGCAGGTTTACTGTGTCCCTTACCTTCAAATCAGCGATGAAAAACAGAAATTGCATCAATATTGAATACAAAACGCAAAATGTCGACTTATTTATAAGAGGAGTAACTCTTCTAATAGTTCGTGCTTTGTTCCTTTCCTGGGACAGCAGTATTAGATTCCGATGCACCATTGCAGGTTTACTGTATCCCTTGGACATTCAAATCAACGATGAAACACTGAAATTGCATCGATATTGAATACAAAAGGAAAAATGTTGCCATATTTATAAGAGGAGTAACTCTTCTAATAGTTCGTGCTTTGAGCCTTTCCTGGGACAGCAGTATTAGATTCCGATGCACCATTGCAGGTTTACTGTATCCCTTGGACATTCAAATCAACGATGAAACACAGAAATTGCATCGATATTGAATACAAAAGGGAAAATGTCGACTTATTTACAGGAGGAGTAACTGTTCGAATTATTCGTGCTTTGAGCCTTTCCTGGGACAGCAGTATTAGATTCCGATGCACCATTGCAGGTTTACTGTATCGCTTGGACCTTCAAATCAACGATGAAACACAGAAATTGCATCGATATTGAATACAAAAGGCAAATTGTCGACTTATTTAAAAGAGGAGTAAATCTTCCAATAGTTCGTGCTTTTAGCATTTCCTGGGACAGCAGTATTAGATTCCGATGCACCATTGCAGGTTTACTGTATCCCTTGGACCTTCAAATCAGCGATGAAACACAGAAATTGCATCAATATTGAATATAAAACGCAAAATGTCGACTTATTTATAAGAGGAGTAACCCTTCGAATAGTTCGTGCTTTGTTCCTTTCCTGGGACAGAAGTATTAGATTCCGATGCACCACTGCAGGTTTACTGTATCCCTTGGACCTACAAATCAACGATGAAACACATAAATTGCATCGATATTAAATACAAAAGGCAAAATGTCGACGTATTTATAAGAGGAATAACTCTTCTAATAGCTCATGCTCTGAGACTTTCCTGGGACAGCAGTATTAGATTCCGATGCACAATTGCGGGTTTACTGTATTCTTGGACCTTCAAATCAACGATGAAACACAGAAATTGCATCGATATTGAATACAAAAGGGAAAATGTCGATTTATTTACAGGACGATTAACTGTTCGAATTATTCGTGCTTTGAGCCTTTCCTGGGACAGCAGTATTAGATTCCGATGCACCATTGCAGGTTTACTGTATCGCTTGGACCTTCAAATCAACGATGAAACACAGAAATTGCATCGATATTGAATACAAAAGGCAAATTGTCGACTTATTTAAAAGAGGAGTAAATCTTCCAATAGTTCGTGCTTTTAGCATTTCCTGGGACAGCAGTATTAGATTCCGATGCACCATTGCAGGTTTACTGTATCCCTTGGACCTTCAAATCAGCGATGAAACACAGAAATTGCATCAATATTGAATATAAAACGCAAAATGTCGACTTATTTATAAGAGGAGTAACCCTTCGAATAGTTCGTGCTTTGTTCCTTTCCTGGGACAACAGTATTAGATTCCGATGCACCATTGCAGGTTTACTGTATCCCTTGGACCTTCAAATCAACGATGAAACACAGAAATTGCATCGATATTGAGTACAAAATGCAAAATGTCGACCTGTTTATAAGAGGAGTAACTCTTCTAATAGTTCGTGCTTTGTTCCTTTCCTCGGACAGCAGTATTAGATTCCGATTCACCATTGCAGGTTTACTGTATCCCTTGGACCTTCAAATCAACGAAGAAACACAGAAATTGCATCGATATTGAATACAAAATCCAAAATGTCGACTTATTTATAAGAGGAGTAACTCTTCTAATAGTTCGTGCTTTGAGCCATTCCTGGGACAGCAGTATTAGATTCCGATGCACCATTGCAGGTACACTCTATCCCTTGGACCTTCAAATCAACGATGAAACACAGAAATTGCATTGATAGTGAATACAAATGGCAAAATGTCTATTATTTACAAGAGTAACTCTTCTAATTGTTCGTGCTTTGAGCCTTTCCTGGGACAGCAGTATTAGATTCCGATGCACCATTGCAGGTTTACTGTATCCCTTGGACCTTTAAATCAACGTTGAAACACAGAAATTGCATCGATATTGAATACAAAAGGCAAAATGTTGACTTATTAATATGAGGAGTAACTCTTCTAATAGTTCGTGATTTGAGCATCTCCTGGGACAGCAGTATTAGATTCCGATGCACCATTGCAGGGTTACTGTGTCCCTTACCTTCAAATCAGCGATGAAAAACAGAAATTGCATCAATATTGAATACAAAACGCAAAATGTCGACTTATTTATAAGAGGAGTAACTCTTCTAATATTTCGTGCTTTGTTCCTTTCCTGGGACAGCAGTATTAGATTCCGATGCACCATTGCAGGTTTACTGTATCCCTTGGACATTCAAATCAACGATGAAACACTGAAATTGCATCGATATTGAATACAAAAGGAAAAATGTTGCCATATTTATAAGAGGAGTAACTCTTCTAATAGTTCGTGCTTTGAGCCTTTCCTGGGACAGCAGTATTAGATTCCGATGCACCATTGCAGGTTTACTATATCCCTTGGACATTCAAATCAACGATGAAACACAGAAATTGCATCGATATTGAACACAAAATGCAAAATGTCGACTTATTTACAAGAGGAGTAACTCTTCTAATAGTTCGTGCTTTGAGCCTTTCCTGGGACAGCAGTATTAGATTCCGATGTACCATTGCAGGTTTACTGTATCGCTTGGACATTCAAATCAACGATGAAACACAGAAATTGCATCGATATTGAACACAAAAGGCAAAATGTCGACTTATTTACAAGAGGAGTAACTCTTCTATTAGTTCGTGTTTTGAGCCTTTCCTGGGACAGCAGTATTAGATTCCGATGCACCATTGCAGGTTTACTGTATCCCTTGGACCTTAAAATCTACGATGAAACACAGAAATTGCATCGACATTGAATACAAATGGCAAAATGTCGACTTACTGATATGAGGAGTAACTCTTCTAATAGTTCGTGCTTTGAGCCTTTCCTGGGGCAGAAGTATTAGATTCCGATGCACCACTGCAGGTTTACTGTATCCCTTGGACCTTCAAATCAACGATGAAACACATAAATTGCATCGATATTAAATACAAAAGGCAAAATGTCGACGTATTTATAAGAGGAATGACTCTTCTAATAGCTCATGCTCTGAGACTTTCCTGGGACAGCAGTATTAGATTCCGATGCACAATTGCAGGTTTACTGTATTCTTGGACCTTCAAATCAACGATGAAACACAGAAATTGCATCGATATTGAATACAAAAGGCAAAATGTCGACTTATTTACAAGAGGAGTAACTGTTCGAATTATTCGTGATTTGAGCCTTTCCTGGGACAGCAGTATTAGATTCCGATGCACCATTGCAGGTTTACTGTATCGCTTGGACCTTCAAATCAACGATGAAACACAGAAATTGCATCGATATTGAATACAAAAGGCAAATTGTCGACTTATTTAAAAGAGGAGTAAATCTTCTAATAGTTCGTGTTTTAGCATTTCCTGGGACAGCAGTATTAGATTCCGATGCACCATTGCAGGTTTACTGTATCCCTTGGACCTTCAAATCAGCGATGAAACACAGAAATTGCATCAATAATGAATACAAAACGCAAAATGTCGACTTATTTATAAGAGGAGTAACCCTTCTAATAGTTCGTGCTTTGTTCCTTTCCTGGGACAACAGTATTAGATTCCGATGCACCATTGCAGGTTTACTGTATCACTTGGACCTTCAAATCAACGATGAAACACAGAAATTGCATCGATATTGAATACAAAATCCAAAATGTCGACTTATTTATAAGAGGAGTAACTCTTTTAATAGTTCGTGGTTTGAGCCTTTCCTGGGACAGCAGTATTAGATTCCGATGCACCATTGCAGGTACACTCTATCCCTTGGACCTTCAAATCAACGATGAAACACAGAAATTGCATTGATAGTGAATACAAATGGCAAAATGTCTATTATTTACAAGAGTAACTCTTCTAATAGTTCGTGCTTTGAGCCTTTCCTGGGACAGCAGTATTAGATTCCGATGCAACATTGCAGGTTTACTGTATCCCTTGGACCTTAAAAACAACGATGAAACACAGAAATTGCATCGATATTGAATACAAAAAGCAAAATGACGACTTATTTATAAGAGGAGTAACTCTTCTAATAGTTCGTGCTTTGAGCCTTTCCTGGGACAGCAGTATCAGATTCCGATGCACCATTGCAGGTTTACTGTATCCCTTGGACCTTCAAATCAACGATGAAACACAGAAATTGCATCGATATTGAAAACAAAAGGCAAAAGGTCGACTTATTTGTAACTCTTCTATTGGTTCGTGCTTTGAGCACTTCCTGGGACAGCAGTATTAGATTCCGATGCACCATTGCAGTTTTACTGTGCCCCTTGGACCTTTAAATCAACGATGAAACACAGAAATTGCAACGATATTGAATACAAAAGGCAAAATGTCTACTTATTTACAAGAGGAGTAACTCTTCTAATAGTTCGTGCTTTGAGCCATTCCTGGGACAGCAGTATTAGATTCCGATGCACCATTGCAGGTTTATTGTATCCCTTCGACCAAATCAACGATGAAACACAGAAATTGCATCAATATTGAATACAAAAGGCAAAAAATCAACTTACTTATAAGAGGAGTAATTCTTCTAGTAGTTCGTGCTTTAAGCCTTTCCTGGGACAGCAGTATTAGATTCCGATGCACCATTGCAGGTTTACTGTATCCCTTGGACCTTCAAATCAACGATGAAACACAGAAATTGCATCAATATTGAATACAAAAGGCAAAATGTCGCGTTATTTACAAGAGGAGTAACTCTTCTAATAGTTCGTGTTTTGAGCCTTTCCTGGGACTGCAGTATTAGATTCCGATGCACCATTGCAGGTTTACTGTATCCCTTGGACCTTCAAATCAACGATGAAACACAGAAATTGCATCGATATTGAATACAAAAGGCAATTTGTCGAGTTATTTATAAGAGGAGTAACTCTTCTAATAGTTCGTGTTTTGAGCCTTTCCTGGGACAGCAGTATTCGATTCCGATGCACCATTGCAAGTTTACTGTATCCCTTGGACCATTTAAAACAACGATGAAACACAGAAATTGCATCGATATTGAATACAAAAGGCAAAATGTCGACTTATTTACAAGAGGAGTAAGTCTTCTAATAGTTCGTGTTTGAGCCTTTCCTGGGACAGCATTATTAGATTCCGATGCACCATTGCAGGTTTACTGTATCCCTTGGACCTTCAAATCAACGATGAAACACAGAAATTGCGTCGATTTGTATACAAAATGCAAAGTTTCGACTTATTTACAAGAGGAATAACTCTTCTAATAGTTCGTGCTTTGAGCCTTTCCTGGGACAGCAGTATTAGATTCCGATGCACCATTGCAGGTTTACTGTATCCCGTGGACCTTCAAATCAACGATGAAACACAGAAATTTCATCGATATTGAATACAAAATGCAAAGTGTCGACTTATTTACAAGAGGAGTAACTCTTCTAATAGTTCGTGCTTTGAGCCTTTCCTGGGACAGCAGTACTACATTCCGATGCACCATTGTAACTTTACTGTATCCCTTGGACCTTCAAATCAACGGTGAAACAGAGAAATTGCATCGATATTGAATAAAAAAGGCAAAATGTCGACTTATTTATGAGAGGAATAACTCTTCTAATAGTTCGTGCTTTGAGCCTTTCCTGGGACAGCAGTATTAGATTCCGATGCACCATTGCAGGTTTACTGTATCCCTTGGACCTTCAAATCAACGATGAAACACAGAAATTGCATCGATATTGAATACAAAACTCAAAATGTCGACTTATTTACAAGAGGAGTAAGTCTTCTTATAGTTCGTGCTTTGAGCCTTTCCTGGGACAGCAGTATTCGGTTCCGATGCACCATTGCGGGTTTACTGTATCCTTTGGACCATTTAAAACAACTATGAAACACAGAAAATGCATCGATATTGAATACAAAATGCAAAATGTCGACTTATTTACAAGAGCAGTAACTCTTATAATAGTTCGTGTTTTGAACCTTTCCTGGGACAGCTGTTTTGAATTCCGATGCACCATTGAAGGTTTACTATATCCTTTGGACCTTCAAATCAATGAGAAACACAGATATTTCATCGATATTGAATACAAAAGTCATATTGTCGACTTATTTACAAGAGGAGTAACTCTTCTAATAGTTCGTGCTTTTAGCATTTCCTGGGACAGCAGTATTAGATTCCGATGCACCACTGCAGGTTTACTGTATCCCTTGGACCTTCAAATCAACGATGAAGCACAGAAATTGCATCGATATTGAATACAAAAGGCAAAATATCGACTTATTTATAAGAGGAGTAACTCTTCTAATAGTTCGTGCTTTGAGCCTTTCCTGGGACTGCAGTATTAGAATCCGATGCACCAATGCAGCATTACTGTATCTCTTGGACCTTCAAATCAAAGATAAAACACTGAAATTGCATCGATATTGAATACAAAAGGCAATTTGTCGAGTTATTTATAAGAGGAGTAACTCTTCTAATAGTTCGTGTTTTGAGCCTTTCCTGGGACAGCAGTATTAGATTCCGATGCACCATTGCTGGTTTACTGTATCCTTTGGACCTTCAAGTCATTCCTGAAACACAAAAATAGCATCGTTATTGAATACAAAAGGCGAAATGTCGACTTATTTACAACAGGAGTAACTCTTCTAATAGTTCGTGCTTTGAGCCTTTCCTGGGACAGCAGTATTAGATTCCGATGCACCATTGCTGGTTTACTGTATCCTTTGGACCTTCAAATCAAAGATGAAACACAGAAATAGCATCGATATTGAATACAAAAGGCAAAATGTCGACTTATTTACAAGAGGAGTAACTCTTCTAATAGTTCGTGCTTTGAGCCTTTCCTGGGACAGCAGTATTAGATTCCGATGCACCATTGCAGGTTTACTGTATCCCTCGGACCTTCAAATCAACGATGAAACACAGAAATTGCATCGATATTGAATACAAAAGGCAAAATGTCGACTTATTTACAAGAGGAGTAATTCTTCTAATAGTTCGTGTTTTGAGCCTTTCCTGGGACAGCAGTATTAGATTCCGATGCACCATTGGAGGTTTACTGTATCCCTTGGACCTTCAAATCAACGATGAAACACAGAAATTGCATCGATATTGAATACAAATGGCAAAATGTCGACTTATTTATTAGAGGAGTAACTCTTCTAATAGTTCGTGATTTCAGCCTTTCCTGGGACAGCAGCATTAGATTCCGATGCACCATTGCAGGTTTACTGTATCTCTTGGACCTTCAAATCAACGATGAAAGATGAAATTGCATCGATATTGATTACAAAAGGCAAATTTGTCGACTTATTTACAAGAGGAGTAACTCTTCTATTAGTTCGTGCTATGAGCCTTTCCTGGGACAGCAGTATTAGATTCCGATGCACCATTGCAGGTTCACTGTATCCCTTGGACCTTTAAATCAACGTTGAAACACAGATATTGCATCGATATTGAATACAAAAGGCAAAATGTTGACTTATTAATATGAGGAGTAACTCTTCTAATAGTTCGTGATTTGAGCTTTTCCTGGGACAGCAGTATTAGATTCCGATGCACCATTGCAGGTTTACTGTATCGCTTGGACCTTCAAAACAACGATGAAACACAGAAATTGCATCGATATTAATACAAAAGGCAAATTGTCGACTTATTTACAAGAGGAGTAACTCTTCTAATAGTTCGTGCTTTTAGCATTTCCTGGGACAGCAGTATTACATTCCGATGCACCATTGCAGGTTTACTGTGTCCCTTACCTTCAAATCAGCGATGAAAAACAGAAATTGCATCAATATTGAATACAAAACGCAAAATGTCGACTTATTTATAAGAGGAGTAACCCTTCTAATAGTTCGTGCTTTGTTCCTTTCCTGGGACAGCAGTATTAGATTCCGATGCACCATTGCAGGTTTACTGTATCCCTTGGACATTCAAATCAACGATGAAACACAGAAATTGCATCGATATTGAACACAAAATGCAAAATGTCGACTTATTTACAAGAGGAGTAACTCTTCTCATAGTTCGTGCTTTGAGCCTTTCCTGGGACAGCAGTATTAGATTCCGATGCACCATTGCAGGTTTACTGTATCCCTTGGACCTTTAAATCTACGATGAAACAGAGAAATTGCATCGACATTGAATACAAATGGCAAAATGTCGACTTACTGATATGAGGAGTAACTCTTCTAATAGTTCGTGCTTTGAGCCTTTCCTGGGACAGAAGTATTAGATTCCGATGCACCACTGCAGGTTTACTGTATCCCTTGGACCTTCAAGTCAACGATGAAACACATAAATTGCATCGATCTTAAATACAAAAGGCAAAATGTCGACGTATTTATAAGAGGAATAACTCTTCTAATAGCTCATGCTCTGAGACTTTCCTGGGACAGCAGTATTAGATTCCGATGCACAATTGCAGGTTTACTGTATTCTTGGACCTTCAAATCAACGATGAAACACAGAAATTGCATCGATATTGAATACAAAAGGCAAAATGTCGACTTATTTACAAGAGGAGTAACTCTTCGAATTGTTCGTGCTTTGAGCCTTTCCTGGGACAGCAGTATTAGATTCCGATGCACCATTGCAGGTTTACTGTATCGCTTGGACCTTCAAATCAACGATGAAACACAGAAATTGCATCGATATTGAATACAAAAGGCAAATTGTCGACTTATTTATAAGAAGAGTAAAACTTCTACTAGTTCGTGCTTTGAGCCTTTCCTTAGAAAGCAGTATTAGATTCCGATGCACCATTGCAGGTTTACTGTATCCCTTGGACCTTCAAATCAACGATGAAACACAGAATTTGCATCAATATTGAATACAAAAGCCAAAATGTCGACTTATTTACAAGAGGAGTAACTCTTCTAATAGTTCGTGTTTTGAGCCTTTCCTGGGACTGCAGTATTAGATTCCGATGCACCATTGCAGGTTTACTGTATCCCTTGGACCTTCAAATCAACGATGAAACACAGAAATTGCATCAATATTGAATACAAAAGGCAGAATGTCGACTTATTTATAAGAGGAGTAACTCTTCTAGTAGTTCGTGCTTTGAGCCTTTCCTGGGACAGCAGTATTAGATTCCGATGCACCATTGCAGGTTTACTGTATCCCTTGGACCTTCAAATCAGCGATGAAACACAGAAATTGCATCAATATTGAATACAAAAGGCAAAATGTCGACTTATTTATAAGAGGAGTAACTCTTCTAATAGTTGGTGCTTTGAGCCTTTCCTGGGACAGCAGTATTAGATTCCGATGCACAATTGCAGGTTTACTGTATCCCTTGGACCTTCAAATCAACGATGAAACACAGAAATTGCATCGATATTGAATACAAAAGGCAAAATATCAACTTATTTACAAGAGGAGTATCTCTGGTGATAGTTCGTGTTTTGAGCCTTTCCTGGGACAGCAGTATTAGATTCCGATGCACCATTGCAGGTTTACTGTATCCCTTGGACCAAATCAACGTTGAAACACAGAAATTGCATCGATATTGAATACAAGAGGCAAAAAATCGACTTATTTATAGGAGGACTAATTCTTCTAATAGTTCGTGTTTTGAGCCTTTCGTGGGACAGCAGTATTAGATTCCGATGCACCATTGCAGGTTTACTGTATCCCTTGGACCTTCAACTCAACGCTGAAACACAGAAATTGCATCGATATTGAATACAAAAGGCTAAATGTCGACTTATTTATAAGAGGAGTAACTCTTCTATTAGTTCGTGCTTTCAGCCTTTCCTGGGACAGCAGTATTAGAGTCCGATGCACCATTGCAGGTTTACTGTATCCCTTGGACCTTCAAATCAACGATGAAACACAGAAATTGCATCGTTATTGAATACAAAAGCAAAATGTTGACTTATTTACAAGAGGAGTAACTCTTCTAATGGTTCGTGCTTTGAACCTTTCCTGGGACAGCAGTATTAGATTCCGATGCACCATTGCAGTTTTACTGTATCCCTTGGACCTTCATATCAACGATGATACACAGAAATTGCATCGATATTAAATACAAAAGGCAAAATGTCGACGTATTTATAAGAGGAATAACTCTTCTAATAGCTCATGCTCTGAGACTTTCCTGGGACAGCAGTATTAGATTCCGATGCACAATTGCAGGTTTACTGTATTCTTGGACCTTCAAATCAACGATGAAACACAGAAATTGCATCGATATTGAATACAAAAGGCAAAATGTCGACTTATTTACAAGAGGAGTAACTCTTCGAATTGTTCGTGCTTTGAGCCTTTCCTGGGACAGCAGTATTAGATTCCGATGCACCATTGCAGGTTTACTGTATCGCTTGGACCTTCAAATCAACGATGAAACACAGAATTTGCATCAATATTGAATACAAAAGCCAAAATGTCGACTTATTTACAAGAGGAGTAACTCTTCTAATAGTTCGTGTTTTGAGCCTTTCCTGGGACTGCAGTATTAGATTCCGATGCACCATTGCAGGTTTACTGTATCCCTTGGACCTTCAAATCAACGATGAAACACAGAAATTGCATCAATATTGAATACAAAAGGAAGAATGTCGACTTATTTATAAGAGGAGTAACTCTTCTAGTAGTTCGTGCTTTGAGCCTTTCCTGGGACAGCAGTATTAGATTCCGATGCACCATTGCAGGTTTACTGTATCCCTTGGACCTTCAAATCAGCGATGAAACACAGAAATTGCATCGATATTGAATACAAAAGGCAAAATATCAACTTATTTACAAGAGGAGTATCTCTGGTGATAGTTCGTGTTTTGAGCCTTTCCTGGGACAGCAGTATTAGATTCCGATGCACCATTGCAGGTTTACTGTATCCCTTGGACCAAATCAACGATGAAACACAGAAATTGCATCGATATTGAATACAAGAGGCAAAAAATCGACTTATTTATAGGAGGACTAATTCTTCTAATAGTTCGTGTTTTGAGCCTTTCGTGGGACAGCAGTATTAGATTCCGATGCACCATTGCAGGTTTACTGTATCCCTTGGACCTTCAACTCAACGCTGAAACACAGAAATTGCATCGATATTGAATACAAAAGGCTAAATGTCGACTTATTTATAAGAGGAGTAACTCTTCTATTAGTTCGTGCTTTCAGCCTTTCCTGGGACAGCAGTATTAGAGTCCGATGCACCATTGCAGGTTTACTGTATCCCTTGGACCTTCAAATCAACGATGAAACACAGAAATTGCATCGTTATTGAATACAAAAGCAAAATGTTGACTTATTTACAAGAGGAGTAACTCTTCTAATGGTTCGTGCTTTGAGCCTTTCCTGGGACAGCAGTATTAGATTCCGATGCACCATTGCAGTTTTACTGTATCCCTTGGACCTTCATATCAACGATGATACACAGAAATTGCATCGATATTAAATACAAAAGGCAAAATGTAGACGTATTTATAAGAGGAAAAACTCTTCTAATAGCTCATGCTTTGAGACTTTCCTGGGACAGCAGTATTAGATTCCGATGCACAATTGCTAGTTTACTGTATTCTTGGACCTTCAAATCAACGATGAAACACAGAAATTTAAGCGATATTGAATACAAAAGGCAAACTGTCGACATTTTTTCAAGAGGAGTAACTCTTCTAATACTTCGTGCTTTGAGCCTTTCCTGGGACAGCAGTATTAGAATCTGATGCACCATTGCAGGTTTACTGTATCCCTTGCACCTTCAAATCAACGATGAAACACAGATATTGCATCGATATTGAATACAAACTGCAAAATGTCGACCTGTTTATAAGAGGAGTAACTCTTCTAATAGTTCGTGCTTTTGTTCCTTTCCTCGGACAGCAGTATTAGATTCCGATGCACCATTGCAGGTTTACTGTATCGCTTGGACCTTCAAATCAACGATGAAACACAGAAATTGCATCGATATTGAATACAAAAGGCAAATTGTTGACTTATTTAAAAGAGGAGTAAAACTTCTAATAGTTCGTGCTTTTAGCATTTCCTGGGACAGCAGTATTCGATTCCGATGCACCATTGCAGGTTACTGTATGCCTTGGACCTTCAAATCAGCGATGAAACACAGAAATTGCATCAATATTGAACACAAAACGCAAAATGTCGACTTATTTATAAGAGGAGTAACCCTTCTAATAGTTCGTGCTTTGTTCCTTTCCTGGGACTGCAGTATTAGATTCCGTTGCACCATTGCAGGTTTACTGTATCCCTTGGACCTTCAAATGAACGATGAAACACAGAAATTGCATCGATATTAAATACAAAATGCAAAATTTCGACCTGTTTATAAGAGGAGTAACTCTTCTAATAGTTCGTGCTTTGTTCTTTTCCTCGGACAGCAGTATTAGATTCCGATGCACCATTGCTGGTTTACTGTATCCCTTGGACCTTCAAATCAACGATCAAACACAGAAATTGCATCGATATTGAATTCAAAATGCAAAATGTTAACTTATTTATAAGAGGAGTAACTCTTCTAATAGTTCGTGCTTTGAGCCTTTCCTGGGACAGCAGTATTAGATTCCGATTACAAGAGGAGTATCTTCTAATAGTTCGTGCTTTGAGCCTTTCCTGGGACAGCAGTATTAGATTCCGATGCACCATTGCAGGTTTACTGTATCCCTTGGACCTTCAAAACAACGATGAAATACAGAAATTGCATCGATATTGAATACAAAAGGCAAAATGTAGACTTATTTACAAGAGGAGTAACTCTTCTAATAGTTCGTGCTTTGAGCCTTTCCGGGGACAGCAGTATTAGATTCCGATGCACCATTGCAGGTTTACTGTATTCTTGGACCTTCAAATCAACGATGAAACACAGAAATTGCATCGATATTGAATACAAAAGGCAAAATGTCGACTTATTTACAAGAGGAGTAACTCTTCGAATTGTTCGTGCTTTGAGCCTTTCCTGGGACAGCAGTATTAGATTCCGATGCACCATTGCAGGTTTACTGTATCGCTTGGACCTTCAAATCAACGATGAAACACAGAAATTGCATCGATATTGAATACAAAAGGCAAATTGTCGACTTATTTAAAAGAAGAGTAAAACTTCTACTAGTTCGTGCTTTGAGCCTTTCCTTAGAAAGCAGTATTAGATTCCGATGCACCATTGCAGGTTTACTGTATCCCTTGGACCTTCAAATCAACGATGAAACACAGAATTTGCATCAATATTGAATACAAAAGCCAAAATGTCGACTTATTTACAAGAGGAGTAACTCTTCTAATAGTTCGTGTTTTGAGCCTTTCCTGGGACTGCAGTATTAGATTCCGATGCACCATTGCAGGTTTACTGTATCCCTTGGACCTTCAAATCAACGATGAAACACAGAAATTGCATCAATATTGAATACAAAAGGCAGAATGTCGACTTATTTATAAGAGGAGTAACTCTTCTAGTAGTTCGTGCTTTGAGCCTTTCCTGGGACAGCAGTATTAGATTCCGATGCACCATTGCAGGTTTACTGTATCCCTTGGACCTTCAAATCAGCGATGAAACACAGAAATTGCATCAATATTGAATACAAAAGGCAAAATGTCGACTTATTTATAAGAGGAGTAACTCTTCTAATAGTTGGTGCTTTGAGCCTTTCCTGGGACAGCAGTATTAGATTCCGATGCACAATTGCAGGTTTACTGTATCCCTTGGACCTTCAAATCAACGATGAAACACAGAAATTGCATCGATATTGAATACAAAAGGCAAAATATCAACTTATTTACAAGAGGAGTATCTCTGGTGATAGTTCGTGTTTTGAGCCTTTCCTGGGACAGCAGTATTAGATTCCGATGCACCATTGCAGGTTTACTGTATCCCTTGGACCAAATCAACGATGAAACACAGAAATTGCATCGATATTGAATACAAGAGGCAAAAAATCGACTTATTTATAGGAGGACTAATTCTTCTAATAGTTCGTGTTTTGAGCCTTTCGTGGGACAGCAGTATTAGATTCCGATGCACCATTGCAGGTTTACTGTATCCCTTGGACCTTCAACTCAACGCTGAAACACAGAAATTGCATCGATATTGAATACAAAAGGCTAAATGTCGACTTATTTATAAGAGGAGTAACTCTTCTATTAGTTCGTACTTTCAGCCTTTCCTGGGACAGCAGTATTAGAGTCCGATGCACCATTGCAGGTTTACTGTATCCCTTGGACCTTCAAATCAACGATGAAACACAGAAATTGCATCGTTATTGAATACAAAAGCAAAATGTTGACTTATTTACAAGAGGAGTAACTCTTCTAATGGTTCGTGCTTTGAGCCTTTCCTGGGACAGCAGTATTAGATTCCGATGCACCATTGCAGTTTTACTGTATCCCTTGGACCTTCATATCAACGATGATACACAGAAATTGCATCGATATTAAATACAAACGGCAAAATGTAGACGTATTTATAAGAGGAAAAACTCTTCTAATAGCTCATGCTTTGAGACTTTCCTGGGACAGCAGTATTAGATTCCGATGCACAATTGCTAGTTTACTGTATTCTTGGACCTTCAAATCAACGATGAAACACAGAAATTTAAGCGATATTGAATACAAAAGGCAAACTGTCGACATTTTTTCAAGAGGAGTAACTCTTCTAATACTTCGTGCTTTGAGCCTTTCCTGGGACAGCAGTATTAGAATCTGATGCACCATTGCAGGTTTACTGTATCCCTTGCACCTTCAAATCAACGATGAAACACAGATATTGCATCGATATTGAATACAAACTGCAAAATGTCGACCTGTTTATAAGAGGAGTAACTCTTCTAATAGTTCGTGCTTTGTTCCTTTCCTCGGACAGCAGTATTAGATTCCGAAGCACCATTGCAGGTTTACTGTATCGCTTGGACCTTCAAATCAACGATGAAACACAGAAATTGCATCGATATTGAATACAAAAGGCAAATTGTTGACTTATTTAAAAGAGGAGTAAATCTTCTAATAGTTCGTGCTTTTAGCATTTCCTGGGACAGCAGTATTCGATTCCGATGCACCATTGCAGGTTACTGTATCCCTTGGACCTTCAAATCAGCGATGAAACACAGAAATTGCATCAATATTGAACACAAAACGCAAAATGTCGACTTATTTATAAGAGGAGTAACCCTTCTAATAGTTCGTGCTTTGTTCCTTTCCTGGGACTGCAGTATTAGATTCCGATGCACCATTGCAGGTTTACTGTATCCCTTGGACCTTCAAATGAACGATGAAACACAGAAATTGCATCGATATTAAATACAAAATGCAAAATTTCGACCTGTTTATAAGAGGAGTAACTCTTCTAATAGTTCGTGCTTTGTTCTTTTCCTCGGACAGCAGTATTAGATTCCGATGCACCATTGCTGGTTTACTGTATCCCTTGGACCTTCAAATCAACGATCAAACACAGAAATTGCATCGATATTGAATTCAAAATGCAAAATGTTAACTTATTTATAAGAGGAGTAACTCTTCTAATAGTTCGTGCTTTGAGCCTTTCCTGGGACAGCAGTATTAGATTCCGATTACAAGAGGAGTATCTTCTAATAGTTCGTGCTTTGAGCCTTTCCTGGGACAGCAGTATTAGATTCCGATGCACCATTGCAGGTTTACTGTATCCCTTGGACCTTCAAAACAACGATGAAATACAGAAATTGCATCGATATTGAATACAAAAGGCAAAATGTAGACTTATTTACAAGAGGAGTAACTCTTCTAATAGTTCGTGCTTTGAGCCTTTCCGGGGACAGCAGTATTAGATTCCGATGCACCATTGCAGGTTTACTGTATTCTTGGACCTTCAAATCAACGATGAAACACAGAAATTGCATCGATATTGAATACAAAAGGCAAAATGTCGACTTATTTACAAGAGGAGTAACTCTTCGAATTGTTCGTGCTTTGAGCCTTTCCTGGGACAGCAGTATTAGATTCCGATGCACCATTGCAGGTTTACTGTATCGCTTGGACCTTCAAATCAACGATGAAACACAGAAATTGCATCGATATTGAATACAAAAGGCAAATTGTCGACTTATTTAAAAGAAGAGTAAAACTTCTACTAGTTCGTGCTTTGAGCCTTTCCTTAGAAAGCAGTATTAGATTCCGATGCACCATTGCAGGTTTACTGTATCCCTTGGACCTTCAAATCAACGATGAAACACAGAATTTGCATCAATATTGAATACAAAAGCCAAAATGTCGACTTATTTACAAGAGGAGTAACTCTTCTAATAGTTCGTGTTTTGAGCCTTTCCTGGGACTGCAGTATTAGATTCCGATGCACCATTGCAGGTTTACTGTATCCCTTGGACCTTCAAATCAACGATGAAACACAGAAATTGCATCAATATTGAATACAAAAGGCAGAATGTCGACTTATTTATAAGAGGAGTAACTCTTCTAGTAGTTCGTGCTTTGAGCCTTTCCTGGGACAGCAGTATTAGATTCCGATGCACCATTGCAGGTTTACTGTATCCCTTGGACCTTCAAATCAGCGATGAAACACAGAAATTGCATCAATATTGAATACAAAAGGCAAAATGTCGACTTATTTATAAGAGGAGTAACTCTTCTAATAGTTGGTGCTTTGAGCCTTTCCTGGGACAGCAGTATTAGATTCCGATGCACAATTGCAGGTTTACTGTATCCCTTGGACCTTCAAATCAACGATGAAACACAGAAATTGCATCGATATTGAATACAAAAGGCAAAATATCAACTTATTTACAAGAGGAGTATCTCTGGTGATAGTTCGTGTTTTGAGCCTTTCCTGGGACAGCAGTATTAGATTCCGATGCACCATTGCAGGTTTACTGTATCCCTTGGACCAAATCAACGATGAAACACAGAAATTGCATCGATATTGAATACAAGAGGCAAAAAATCGACTTATTTATAGGAGGACTAATTCTTCTAATAGTTCGTGTTTTGAGCCTTTCGTGGGACAGCAGTATTAGATTCCGATGCACCATTGCAGGTTTACTGTATCCCTTTGACCTTCAACTCAACGCTGAAACACAGAAATTGCATCGATATTGAATACAAAAGGCTAAATGTCGACTTATTTATAAGAGGAGTAACTCTTCTATTAGTTCGTGCTTTCAGCCTTTCCTGGGACAGCAGTATTAGAGTCCGATGCACCATTGCAGGTTTACTGTATCCCTTGGACCTTCAAATCAACGATGAAACACAGAAATTGCATCGTTATTGAATACAAAAGCAAAATGTTGACTTATTTACAAGAGGAGTAACTCTTCTAATGGTTCGTGCTTTGAGCCTTTCCTGGGACAGCAGTATTAGATTCCGATGCTCCATTGCAGTTTTACTGTATCCCTTGGACCTTCATATCAACGATGATACACAGAAATTGCATCGATATTAAATACAAACGGCAAAATGTAGACGTATTTATAAGAGGAAAAACTCTTCTAATAGCTCATGCTTTGAGACTTTCCTGGGACAGCAGTATTAGATTCCGATGCACAATTGCTAGTTTACTGTATTCTTGGACCTTCAAATCAACGATGAAACACAGAAATTTAAGCGATATTGAATACAAAAGGCAAACTGTCGACATTTTTTCAAGAGGAGTAACTCTTCTAATACTTCGTGCTTTGAGCCTTTCCTGGGACAGCAGTATTAGAATCTGATGCACCATTGCAGGTTTACTGTATCCCTTGCACCTTCCAATCAACGATGAAACACAGATATTGCATCGATATTGAATACAAACTGCAAAATGTCGACCTGTTTATAAGAGGAGTAACTCTTCTAATAGTTCGTGCTTTGTTCCTTTCCTCGGACAGCAGTATTAGATTCCGAAGCACCATTGCAGGTTTACTGTATCGCTTGGACCTTCAAATCAACGATGAAACACAGAAATTGCATCGATATTGAATACAAAAGGCAAATTGTTGACTTATTTAAAAGAGGAGTAAATCTTCTAATAGTTCGTGCTTTTAGCATTTCCTGGGACAGCAGTATTCGATTCCGATGCACCATTGCAGGTTACTGTATCCCTTGGACCTTCAAATCAGCGATGAAACACAGAAATTGCATCAATATTGAACACAAAACGCAAAATGTCGACTTATTTATAAGAGGAGTAACCCTTCTAATAGTTCGTGCTTTGTTCCTTTCCTGGGACTGCAGTATTAGATTCCGATGCACCATTGCAGGTTTACTGTATCCCTTGGACCTTCAAATGAACGATGAAACACAGAAATTGCATCGATATTAAATACAAAATGCAAAATTTCGACCTGTTTATAAGAGGAGTAACTCTTCTAATAGTTCGTGCTTTGTTCTTTTCCTCGGACAGCAGTATTAGATTCCGATGCACCATTGCAGGTTTACTGTATCCCTTGGACCTTCAAATCAACGATCAAACACAGAAATTGCATCGATATTGAATTCAAAATGCAAAATGTTAACTTATTTATAAGAGGAGTAACTCTTCTAATAGTTCGTGCTTTGAGCCTTTCCTGGGACAGCAGTATTAGATTCCGATTACAAGAGGAGTATCTTCTAATAGTTCGTGCTTTGAGCCTTTCCTGGGACAGCAGTATTAGATTCCGATGCACCATTGCAGGTTTACTGTATCCCTTGGACCTTCAAAACAACGATGAAATACAGAAATTGCATCGATATTGAATACAAAAGGCAAAATGTAGACTTATTTACAAGAGGAGTAACTCTTCTAATAGTTCGTGCTTTGAGCCTTTCCGGGGACAGCAGTATTAGATTCCGATGCACCATTGCAGGTTTACTGTATTCTTGGACCTTCAAATCAACGATGAAACACAGAAATTGCATCGATATTGAATACAAAAGGCAAAATGTCGACTTATTTACAAGAGGAGTAACTCTTCGAATTGTTCGTGCTTTGAGCCTTTCCTGGGACAGCAGTATTAGATTCCGATGCACCATTGCAGGTTTACTGTATCGCTTGGACCTTCAAATCAACGATGAAACACAGAAATTGCATCGATATTGAATACAAAAGGCAAATTGTCGACTTATTTAAAAGAAGAGTAAAACTTCTACTAGTTCGTGCTTTGAGCCTTTCCTTAGAAAGCAGTATTAGATTCCGATGCACCATTGCAGGTTTACTGTATCCCTTGGACCTTCAAATCAACGATGAAACACAGAATTTGCATCAATATTGAATACAAAAGCCAAAATGTCGACTTATTTACAAGAGGAGTAACTCTTCTAATAGTTCGTGTTTTGAGCCTTTCCTGGGACTGCAGTATTAGATTCCGATGCACCATTGCAGGTTTACTGTATCCCTTGGACCTTCAAATCAACGATGAAACACAGAAATTGCATCAATATTGAATACAAAAGGCAGAATGTCGACTTATTTATAAGAGGAGTAACTCTTCTAGTAGTTCGTGCTTTGAGCCTTTCCTGGGACAGCAGTATTAGATTCCGATGCACCATTGCAGGTTTACTGTATCCCTTGGACCTTCAAATCAGCGATGAAACACAGAAATTGCATCAATATTGAATACAAAAGGCAAAATGTCGACTTATTTATAAGAGGAGTAACTCTTCTAATAGTTGGTGCTTTGAGCCTTTCCTGGGACAGCAGTATTAGATTCCGATGCACAATTGCAGGTTTACTGTATCCCTTGGACCTTCAAATCAACGATGAAACACAGAAATTGCATCGATATTGAATACAAAAGGCAAAATATCAACTTATTTACAAGAGGAGTATCTCTGGTGATAGTTCGTGTTTTGAGCCTTTCCTGGGACAGCAGTATTAGATTCCGATGCACCATTGCAGGTTTACTGTATCCCTTGGACCAAATCAACGATGAAACACAGAAATTGCATCGATATTGAATACAAGAGGCAAAAAATCGACTTATTTATAGGAGGACTAATTCTTCTAATAGTTCGTGTTTTGAGCCTTTCGTGGGACAGCAGTATTAGATTCCGATGCACCATTGCAGGTTTACTGTATCCCTTGGACCTTCAACTCAACGCTGAAACACAGAAATTGCATCGATATTGAATACAAAAGGCTAAATGTCGACTTATTTATAAGAGGAGTAACTCTTCTATTAGTTCGTGCTTTCAGCCTTTCCTGGGACAGCAGTATTAGAGTCCGATGCACCATTGCAGGTTTACTGTATCCCTTGGACCTTCAAATCAACGATGAAACACAGAAATTGCATCGTTATTGAATACAAAAGCAAAATGTTGACTTATTTACAAGAGGAGTAACTCTTCTAATGGTTCGTGCTTTGAGCCTTTCCTGGGACAGCAGTATTAGATTCCGATGCACCATTGCAGTTTTACTGTATCCCTTGGACCTTCATATCAACGATGATACACAGAAATTGCATCGATATTAAATGCAAAAGGCAAAATGTAGACGTATTTATAAGAGGAAAAACTCTTCTAATAGCTCATGCTTTGAGACTTTCCTGGGACAGCAGTATTAGATTCCGATGCACAATTGCTAGTTTACTGTATTCTTGGACCTTCAAATCAACGATGAAACACAGAAATTTCAGCGATATTGAATACAAAAGGCAAACTGTCGACATTTTTTCAAGAGGAGTAACTCTTCTAATACTTCGTGCTTTGAGCCTTTCCTGGGACAGCAGTATTAGAATCTGATGCACCATTGCAGGTTTACTGTATCCCTTGCACCTTCAAATCAACGATGAAACACAGATATTGCATCGATATTGAATACAAACTGCAAAATGTCGACCTGTTTATAAGAGGAGTAACTCTTCTAATAGTTCGTGCTTTGTTCCTTTCCTCGGACAGCAGTATTAGATTCCGATGCACCATTGCAGGTTTACTGTATCGCTTGGACCTTCAAATCAACGATGAAACACAGAAATTGCATCGATATTGAATACAAAAGGCAAATTGTTGACTTATTTAAAAGAGGAGTAAATCTTCTAATAGTTCGTGCTTTTAGCATTTCCTGGGACAGCAGTATTCGATTCCGATGCACCATTGCAGGTTACTGTATCCCTTGGACCTTCAAATCAGCGATGAAACACAGAAATTGCATCAATATTGAACACAAAACGCAAAATGTCGACTTATTTATAAGAGGAGTAACCCTTCTAATAGTTCGTGCTTTGTTCCTTTCCTGGGACTGCAGTATTAGATTCCGATGCACCATTGCAGGTTTACTGTATCCCTTGGACCTTCAAATGAACGATGAAACACAGAAATTGCATCGATATTAAATACAAAATGCAAAATTTCGACCTGTTTATAAGAGGAGTAACTCTTCTAATAGTTCGTGCTTTGTTCTTTTCCTCGGACAGCAGTATTAGATTCCGATGCACCATTGCTGGTTTACTGTATCCCTTGGACCTTCAAATCAACGATCAAACACAGAAATTGCATCGATATTGAATTCAAAATGCAAAATGTTAACTTATTTATAAGAGGAGTAACTCTTCTAATAGTTCGTGCTTTGAGCCTTTCCTGGGACAGCAGTATTAGATTCCGATTACAAGAGGAGTATCTTCTAATAGTTCGTGCTTTGAGCCTTTCCTGGGACAGCAGTATTAGATTCCGATGCACCATTGCAGGTTTACTGTATCCCTTGGACCTTCAAAACAACGATGAAATACAGAAATTGCATCGATATTGAATACAAAAGGCAAAATGTAGACTTATTTACAAGAGGAGTAACTCTTCTAATAGTTCGTGCTTTGAGCCTTTCCGGGGACAGCAGTATTAGATTCCGATGCACCATTGCAGGTTTACTGTATCCCTTGGACCAAATCAACGATGAAACACAGAAATTGCATCGATATTGAATACAAAAGGCAAGATGACGACTTATTTATAAGAGGAGTAACTCTTCTAATAGTTCGTGCTTTGAGCCTTTCCTGGGACAGCAGTATCAGATTCCGATGCACCATTGCAAGTTTACTGTATCCCTTGGACCTTCAAATCAACGATGAAACACAGAAATTGCATCGATATTGAATACAAAAGGCAAAATGTCGACTTATTTACAAGAGGAGTAACTCTTCTAATAGTTCGTGCTTTGAGCCATTCCTGGGACAGCAGTATTAGATTCCGATGCATTATTGTAGGTTTACTGTATCCCTTGGACCAAGTCAACGATGAAACACAGAAATTGCATCGATATTGAATACAAAATTCAAAAAATCGACTTATTTATAAGAGGAGTAATTCTTCTAATAGTTCGTGCTTTGAGCCTTTCCTGGGACAGCAGTATTAGATTCCGATGCACCCTTGCAAGTTTACTGTATCCCTTGAACCTTCAAATCAACGATGAAACACAGAAATTGCATCAATATTGAGTACAAAAGCCAAAATGTCGACTTATTTACAAGGGGAGTAACTCTTCTAATAGTTCGTGTTTTGAGCCTTTCCTGGGACTGCAGTATTAGATTCCGATGCACCATTGCAGGTTTACTGTATCCCTTGGACCTTCAAATCAACGATGAAACACAGAAATTGCATCAATATTGAATACAAAAGGCAAAATCTCGACTTATTTATAAGAGGAGTAACTCTTCTAGTAGTTCGTGCTTTGAGCCTTTCCTGGGACAGCAGTATTAGATTCCGATGCACCATTGCAGTTTTACTGTATCCCTTGGACCTTTAAATCAACGTCGATACACAGAAATTGCATCGATATTGAGTACAAAAGGCAAAATTTCGACTTATTGATATGGGGAGTAACTCTTCTATTAGTTCGTGCTTTGAGCCTTTCCTGGGACAGCAGTATTCAATTCCGATGCACCACTGCAGGTTTACTGTATCCCTTGGACCTTCAAATCAACGATGAAACACAGAAATTGCATCGATATTAAATACAAAAGGCAAAATGTCGACGTATTTATAAGAGGAAAAACTCTTCTAATAGCTCATGCTTTGAGACTTTCCTGGGACAGCAGTATTAGATTGCGATGCACAATTGCTAGTTTACTGTATTCTTGGACCTTCAAATCAACAATGAAACACAGAAATTTCATCGATATTGAATACAAAAGGCAAAACGTCGACATTTTTTCGAGAGGAGTACTCTTCTAATACTTCGTGCTTTGAGCCTCTCCTGGGACAGCAGTATTAGAATCTGATGCACCATTGCAGGTTTACTGTATCCCTTGGACATTCAAATCAACGATGAAACACAGATATTGCATCGATATTGAATACAAAAGGCAAAATGCCGACTTATTTATAAGAGGAGTAACTCTTCTAATAGTTCGTGCTTTGAGCGTTTCCTGGGACAGCAGTATTACATTCCGATGCACCATTGCAGGTTTACTGTATCCCTTGGACCTTCAACTCAACGATGAAACACAGAAATTGCATCGATAATGAATACAAAAGGCAAAATGTCGACTTATTTATAAGAGGAGTAACTCTTCTAATAGTTCGTGCTTTGAGCCTTTCCTGGAACAGCAGTATTAGATTCCGATGCACCATTGCAGGTTTACTGTATCCCTTGGACCAAATCAACGATTAAACAAAGAAATTGCATCGATATTGAATACAAAAGGCAAAAGGTCGACTTATTTACAAGAGGAGTAACTCTTCTATTGGTTCGTGCTTTGAGCACTTCCTGGGACAGCAGTAGTAGATTCCGATGCACCATTGCAGTTTTACTGTACCCCTTGGACCTTTAAATCAACGATGAAACACAGAAATTGCATCGATATTGAATACAAAAAGCAAAATGTCGACTTATTTACAAGAGGAGTAACTCTTCTAATAGTTCGTGCTTTGAGCCATTCCTGGGACAGCAGTATTAGATTCCGATGCACCATTGCAGGTTTACTGTATCCCTTGCACCAAATCAACGATGAATCACAGAAATTGCATCGATATTGAATACAAAAGGCAAAAAATCGACTTATTTATAAGAGGAGTAATTCATCTAATAGTTCGTGCTTTGAGCCTTTCCTGGGACAGCAGTATTAGATTCCGATGCACCATTGCAAGTTTACTGTATCCCTTGGACCTTCAAATCAAAGATGAAACACAGAAATTGCATCAATATTGAATACAAAAGGCAAAATGTAGACTTATTTATAAGAGGAGTAACTCTTCTAGTAGTTCGTGCTTTGAGCCTTTCCTGGGACAGCAGTATTAGATTCCGATGCACCATTGCAGGTTTACTGTATCCCTTGGACTTCAAATCAACGATGAAACACAGATATTGCATCGATATTGAATACAAAAGGCAAAATGTCGACTTATTTATAAGAGGAGTAACTCTTCTAATAGTTCGTGCTTTGAGCCTTTCCTGGGACAGCAGTATTAGATTCCGATGCACCATTGCAGGTTTACTGTATCCCTTGGACTTCAAATCAACGATGAAACAGAGATATTGCATCGATATTGAATACAAAAGGCAAAATGTCGACTTATTTATAAGAGGAGTAACTCTTCTAATAGTTCGTGCTTTGAGCCTTTCCTGGGACAGCAGTATTAGATTCCGATGCACTATTGCAGGTTTACTGTATCCCTTGGACCTTCAAATCAACGATGAAACACAGAAATTGCATCGATATTTAATACAAAAAGCAAAATGTCAACTTATTTACATGAGGAGTATCTCTTGTAATAGTTCGTGTTTTGAGCCTTTCCTGGGACAGCAGTATTAGATTCCGATGCACCATTGCAGGTTTACTGTATCCCTTGGACCTTCAAATCAAGGATGAAACACGGAAATTGCATCGATAATGAATACAAAAGGCAAAATGTCGACTTATTTATAAGAGGAGTAACCCTTCTAATAGTTCGTGCTTTGTTCATTTCCTGGGACAGCTGTATTAGATTCCGATGCTCCATTGCAGGTTTACTGTATCCCTTGGACCTTCAAATCAACGATGAAACACAGAAATTGCATCGATATTGAATACAAAATGCAAAATGTCGACCTGTTTATAAGAGGAGTAACTCTTCTAGTAGTTCGTGCTTTGTTCCTTTCCTCGGACAGCAGTATTAGATTCCGATGCACCATTGCAGGTTTACTGTATCCCTTGGACCTTCAAATCAACGATGAAACACAGAAATTGCATCGATATTGAATACAAAATGCAAAATGTCGACTTATTTATAAGAGGAATAACTCTTCTAATAGTTCGTGCTTTGAGCCTTTCCTGGGACAGCAGTATTAGATTCCGATGCACCATTGCAGGTACACTCTATCCCTTGGACCTTCAAATCAACGAAGAAACACAGAAATTGCATTGATAGTAAATACAAAAGGCCAAATGTCTATTATTTACAAGAGGAGTAACTCTTCTAATAATTCGTGCTTTGAGCCTTTCCTGGGACAGCAGTATTAGATTCCGATGCACCATTACAGGATTACTGTATCCCTTGGACCTTCAAAACAACGATGAAATACAGAAATTGCATCGATATTGAATACAAAAGGCAAAATGTAGACTTATTTACAAGAGGAGTAACTTTTCTAATAGTTCGTGCTTTGAGCCTTTCCTGGGACAGCAGTACTAGATTCCGATGCACCATTGCAGGTTTACTGTATCCCTTGGACCAAATCAACGATGAAACACAGAAATTGCATCGATATTGAATACAAAAGGCAAAATGACGTCTTATTTATAAGAGGAGTAACTCTTCTAATAGTTCGTGCTTTGAGCCTTTCCTGGGACAGAAGTATCAGATTCCGATGCACCATTGCAGGTTTACTGTATCCCTTGGACCTTCAAATCAACGATGAAACACAGAAATTGCATCAATATTGAATACAAAAGGCAAAATCTCGACTTATTTATAAGAGGAGTAACTCTTCTAGTAGTTCGTGCTTTGAGCCTTTCCTGGGACAGCAGTATTAGATTCCGATGCACCATTGCAGTTTTACTGTATCCCTTGGACCTTTAAATCAACGACGATACACAGAAATTGCATCGATATTGAGTACAAAAGGCAAAATTTCGACTTATTGATATGGGGAGTAACTCTTCTATTAGTTCGTGCTTTGAGCCTTTCCTGGGACAGCAGTATTAGATTCCGATGCACCACTGCAGGTTTACTTTATCCCTTGGACCTTCAAATCAACGATGAAACACAGAAATTGCATCGATATTAAATACAAAAGGCAAAATGTCGACGTATTTATAAGAGGAAAAACTCTTCTAATAGCTCATGCTTTGAGACTTTCCTGGGACAGCAGTATTAGATTGCGATGCACAATTGCTAGTTTACTGTATTCTTGGACCTTCAAATCAACAATGAAACACAGAAATTTCATCGATATTGAATACAAAAGGCAAAACGTCGACATTTTTTCGAGAGGAGTACTCTTCTAATACTTCGTGCTTTGAGCCTTTCCTGGGACAGCAGTATTAGAATCTGATGCACCATTGCAGGTTTACTGTATCCCTTGGACCTTCAACTCAACGATGAAACACAGATATTGCATCGATATTGAATACAAAAGGCAAAATGCCGACTTATTTATAAGAGGAGTAACTCTTCTAATAGTTCGTGCTTTGAGCGTTTCCTGGGACAGCAGTATTAGATTCCGATGCACCATTGCAGGTTTACTGTATCCCTTGGACCTTCAACTCAACGATGAAACACAGAAATTGCATCGATAATGAATACAAAGGGCAAAATGTCGACTAATTTATAAGAGGAGTAACTCTTCTAATAGTTCGTGCTTTGAGCCTTTCCTGGGACAGCAGTATTAGATTCCGATGCACCATTGCAGGTTTACTGTATCCCTTGGACCAAATCAACGATTAAACAAAGAAATTGCATCGATATTGAATACAAAAGGCAAAAGGTCGACTTATTTACAAGAGGAGTAACTCTTCTATTGGTTCGTGCTTTGAGCACTTCCTGGGACAGCAGTAGTAGATTCCGATGCACCATTGCAGTTTTACTGTACCCCTTGGACCTTTAAATCAACGATGAAACACAGAAATTGCATCGATATTGAATACAAAAGGCAAAATGTCGACTTATTTACAAGAGGAGTAACTCTTCTAATAGTTCGTGCTTTGAGCCATTCCTGGGACAGCAGTATTAGATTCCGATGCACCATTGCAGGTTTACTGTATCCCTTGCACCAAATCAACGATGAAACACAGAAATTGCATCGATATTGAATACAAAAGGCAAAAAATCGACTTATTTATAAGAAGAGTAATTCATCTAATAGTTCGTGCTTTGAGCCTTTCCTGGGACAGCAGTATTAGATTCCGATGCACCATTGCAAGTTTACTGTATCCCTTGGACCTTCAAATCAACGATGAATCACAGAAATTGCATCAATATTGAATACAAAAGGCAAAATGTAGACTTATTTATAAGAGGAGTAACTCTTCTAGTAGTTCGTGCTTTGAGCCTTTCCTGGGACATCAGTATTAGATTCCGATGCACCATTGCAGGTTTACTGTATCCCTTGGACTTCAAATCAACGATGAAACACAGATATTGCATCGATATTGAATACAAAAGGCAAAATGTCGACTTATTTATAAGAGGAGTAACTCTTCTAATAGTTCGTGCATTGAGCCTTTCCTGGGACAGCAGTATTAGATTCCGATGCACCATTGCAGGTTTACTGTATCCCTTGGACTTCAAATCAACGATGAAACAGAGATATTGCATCGATATTGAATACAAAAGGCAAAATGTCGACTTATTTATAAGAGGAGTAACTCTTCTAATAGTTCGTGCTTTGAGCCTTTCCTGGGACAGCAGTATTAGATTCCGATGCACTATTGCAGGTTTACTGTATCCCTTGGACCTTCAAATCAACGATGAAACACAGAAATTGCATCGATATTTAATACAAAAAGCAAAATGTCAACTTATTTACATGAGGAGTATCTCTTGTAATAGTTCGTGTTTTGAGCCTTTCCTGGGACAGCAGTATTAGATTCCGATGCACCATTGCAGGTTTACTGTATCCCTTGGACCTTCAAATCAAGGATGAAACACGGAAATTGCATCGATAATGAATACAAAAGGCAAAATGTCGACTTATTTATAAGAGGAGTAACCCTTCTAATAGTTCGTGCTTTGTTCATTTCCTGGGACAGCTGTATTAGATTCCGATGCTCCATTGCAGGTTTACTGTATCCCTTGGACCTTCAAATCAACGATGAAACACAGAAATTGCATCGATATTGAATACAAAATGCAAAATGTCGACCTGTTTATAAGAGGAGTAACTCTTCTAGTAGTTCGTGCTTTGTTCCTTTCCTAGGACAGCAGTATTAGATTCCGATGCACCATTGCAGGTTTACTGTATCCCTTGGACCTTCAAATCAACGATGAAACACAGAAATTGCATCGATATTGAATACAAAATGCAAAATGTCGACTTATTTACAAGAGGAGTAACTTTTCTAATAGTTCGAGCTTTGAGCCTTTCCTGGGACAGCAGTACTAGATTCCGATGCACCATTGCAGGTTTACTGTATCCCTTGGACCAAATCAACGATGAAACACAGAAATTGCATCGATATTGAATACAAAAGGCAAAATGACGACTTATTTATAAGAGGAGTAACTCTTCTAATAGTTCGTGCTTTGAGCCTTTCCTGGGACAGAAGTTTCAGATTCCGATGCACCATTGCAGGTTTACTGTATCCCTTGGACCTTCACATCAACGATGAAACACAGAAATTGCATCGATATTGAATACAAAAGGCAAAAGGTCGACTTATTTACAAGAGGAGTATCTCTTCTCTTGGTTCGTGCTTTGAGCACTTCCTGGGACAGCAGTATTAGATTCCGATGCACCATTGCAGATTTACTGTACTCCTTGGACCTTTAAATCAACGATGAAACACAGAAATTGCATCGATATTGAATACAAAAGGCAAAATGTCGACTTATTTACAAGAGGATTAACTCTTCTAATAGTTCGTGCTTTGAGCCATTCCTGGGACAGCAGTATTAGATTCCGATGCACCATTGCAGGTTTACTGTATCCCTTGGACCAAATCAACGATGAAACACAGAAATTGCATCGATATTGAATACAAAAGGCAAAAAATCGACTTATTTATAGGAGGAGTAATTCTTCTAATAGTTCGTGTTTTGAGCCTTTCCTGGGACAGCAGTATTAGATTCCGATGCACCATTGCAAGTTTACTGTATCCCTTGGACCTTCAAATCAACGATGAAACACAGAAATTGCATCAATATTGAATACAAAAGCCAAAATGTCGACTTATTTACAAGAGGAGTAACTCTTCTAATAGTTCGTGTTTTGAGCCTTTCCTGGGACTGCAGTATTAGATTCCGATGCACCATTGCAGGTTTACTGTATCCCTTGGACCTTCAAATCAACGATGAAACACAGAAATTGCGTCAATATTGAATACAAAAGGCAAAATGTCGACTTATTTATAAGAGGAGTAACTCTTCTAGTAGTTCGTGCTTTGAGCCTTTCCTGGGACAGCAGTATTAGATTCCGATGCACCATTGCAGGTTTACTGTATCCCTTGGACCTTCAAATCAACGATGAAACACAGAAATTGCATCAATATTGAATACAAAAGCCAAAATGTCGACTTATTTACAAGAGGAGTAACTCTTCCAGTAGTTCGTGTTTTGAGCCTTTCCTGGGACTGCAGTATTAGATTCCGATGCACCATTGCAGGTTTACTGTATCCCTTGGACCTTCAAATCAACGATGAAACACAGAAATTGCATCAATATTGAATACAAAAGGCAAAATGTAGACTTATTTATAAGAGGAGTAACTCTTCTAGTAGTTCGTGCTTTGAGCCTTTCCTGGGACAGCAGTATTAGATTCCGATGCACCATTGCAGGTTTACTGTATCCCTTGGACTTCAAATCAACGATGAAACACAGATATTGCATCGATATTGAATACAAAAGGCAAAATGTCGACTTATTTATAAGAGGAGTAACTCTTCTAATAGTTCGTGCTTTGAGCCTTTCCTGGGACAGCAGTATTAGATTCCGATGCACTATTGCAGGTTTACTGTATCCCTTGGACCTTCAAATCAACGATGAAACACAGAAATTGCATCGATATTTAATACAAAAAGCAAAATGTCAACTTATTTACATGAGGAGTATCTCTTGTAATAGTTCGTGTTTTGAGCCTTTCCTGGGACAGCAGTATTAGATTCCGATGCACCATTGCAGGTTTACTGTATCCCTTGGAGCTTCAAATCAAGGATGAAACACGGAAATTGCATCGATAATGAATACAAAAGGCAAAATGTCGACTTATTTATAAGAGGAGTAACCCTTCTAATAGTTCGTGCTTTGTTCATTTCCTGGGACAGCTGTATTAGATTCCGATGCTCCATTGCAGGTTTACTGTATCCCTTGGACCTTCAAATCAACGATGAAACACAGAAATTGCATCGATATTGAATACAAAATGCAAAATGTCGACCTGTTTATAAGAGGAGTAACTCTTCTAGTAGTTCGTGCTTTGTTCCTTTCCTCGGACAGCAGTATTAGATTCCGATGCACCATTGCAGGTTTACTGTATCCCTTGGACCTTCAAATCAACGATGAAACACAGAAATTGCATCGATATTGAATACAAAATGCAAAATGTCGACTTATTTATAAGAGGAGTAACTCTTCTAATAGTTCGTGCTTTGAGCCTTTCCTGGGACAGCAGTATTAGATTCCGATGCACCATTGCAGGTACACTCTATCCCTTGGACCTTCAAATCAACGAAGAAACACAGAAATTGCATTGATAGTAAATACAAAAGGCCAAATGTCTATTATTTACAAGAGGAGTAACTCTTCTAATAATTCGTGCTTTGAGCCTTTCCTGGGACAGCAGTATTAGATTCCGATGCACCATTACAGGTTAACTGTATCCCTTGGACCTTCAAAACAACGATGAAATACAGAAATTGCATCGATATTGAATACAAAAGGCAAAAGGTCGACTTATTTACAAGAGGAGTATCTCTCCTATTGGTTCGTGCTTTGAGCACTTCCTGGGACAGCAGTATTAGATTCCGATGCACCATTGCAGTTTTACTGTACTCCTTGGACCTTTAAATCAACGATGAAACACAGAAATTGCATCGATATTGAATACAAATGGCAAAATGTCGACTTATTTACAAGAGGATTAACTCTTCTAATAGTTCGTGCTTTGAGCCATTCCTGGGACAGCAGTATTAGATTCCGATGCACCATTGCAGGTTTACTGTATCCCTTGGACCAAATCAACGATGAAACACAGAAATTGCATCGATATTGAATACAAAAGGCAAAAAATCGACTTATTTATAGGAGGAGTAATTCTTCTAATAGTTCGTGTTTTGAGCCTTTCCTGGGACAGCAGTATTAGATTCCGATGCACCATTGCAAGTTTACTGTATCCCTTGGACCTTCAAATCAACGATGAAACACAGAAATTGCATCAATATTGAATACAAAAGCCAAAATGTCGACTTATTTACAAGAGGAGTAACTCTTCTAATAGTTCGTGTTTTGAGCCTTTCCTGGGACTGCAGTATTAGATTCCGATGCACCATTGCAGGTTTACTGTATCCCTTGGACCTTCAAATCAACGATGAAACACAGAAATTGCATCAATATTGAATACAAAAGGCAAAATGTCGACTTATTTATAAGAGGAGTAACTCTTCTAGTAGTTCGTGCTTTGAGCCTTTCCTGGGACAGCAGTATTAGATTCCGATGCACCATTGCAGGTTTACTGTATCCCTTGGACCTTCAAATCAACGATGAAACACAGAAATTGCATCGATAATGAATACAAAAGGCAAAATGTCGACTTATTTATAAGAGGAGTAACTCTTCTAATAGTTCGTGCTTTGAGCCTTTCCTGGGACAGCAGAATTAGATTCCGATGCACCATTGCAGGATTACTGTATCCCTTGGACCTTCAAATCAACGATGAAACACAGAAATTGCATCGATATTGATTACAAAAGGCAAAATGTCAACTTATTTACAAGAGGAGTAACACTTCTAATAGTTCGTGCTTTGAGCCTTTCCTGGGACAGCAGTATTAGATTCCGATGCACCATTGCAGGTTTACTGTATCCCTTGGACCTTCAAATCAAGGATGAAACACGGAAATTGCATCGATATTACATACAAAATTCAAAATGTCGACTTACTTATAAGAGGAGTAACTCTTCTAATGGTTCCTGCTTTGAGCCTTTCCTGGGACAGCAGTATTAGATTCCGATGCACCATTGCAGTTTTACTGTATCCCTTTGACCTTTAAATCAACGATGATACACAGAAATTTCATCGATATTGAGTACAAAAGGCAAAATTTCGACTTATTGATATGGGGAGTAACTCTTCTAGTAGTGTGTGTTTGAGCCTTTCCTGGGACAGCAGTATTAGATTCCGATGCACAATTGCTAGTTTACTGTATTCTTGGACCTTCAAATCAACGATGAAACACAGAAATTTCATCGATATTGAATACAAAAGGCAAAATGTCGACATTTTTTCAAGAGGAGTAACTCTCCTAATACTTCGTGCGTTGAGCCTTTCCTGTGACAGCAGTATTAGAATCTGATGCACCATTGCAGGTTTACTGTATCCCTTGGACCTTCAAATCAACGATGAAACACAGATATTGCATCGATATTGAATACAAAAGGCAAAATGCCGACTTATTTATAAGAGGAGTAACTCTTCTAATAGTTCGTGCTTTGAGCCTTTCCTGGGACAGCAGTATTAGATTCCGATGCCCCATTGCAGGTATACTGTATCCCTTGGACCTTCAACTCAACGATGAAACAGAGAAATTGCATCGATAATGAATACAATAGGCAAAATGTCGAATTATTTATAAGAGGAGTAACTCTTCTAATAGTTCGTGCTTTGAGCCTTTCCTGGGACAGCATTATTAGATTCCGATGCACCATTGCAGGTTTACTGTATCCCTTGGACCTTTAAATCAACGATGAAACACAGAAATTGCATCGATATTGAATACAAAAGGCAAATTGTCGACTTATTTAAAAGAGGAGTAAATCTTCTAATAGTTCGTGTTTTTAGCATTTCCTGGGACAGCAGTATTAGATTCCGATGCACCATTGCAGGTTTACTGTATCCCTTGGACCTTCAAATCAGCGATGAAACACAGAAAATGCATCAATATTGAATACAAAACGCAAAATGTCGACTTATTTATAAGAGGAGTAACCCTTCTAATAGTTCGTGCTTTGTTCCTTTCCTGGGACAGCAGTATTAGATTCCGATGCACCATTGCAGGTTTACTGTATCCCTTGGACCTTCAAATCAACGATGAAACACAGAAATTGCATCGATATTGAATACAAAATGCAAAATGTCGACCTGTTTATAAGAGGAGTAACTCTTCTAATAGTTCGTGCTTTGTTCCTTTCCTCGGACAGCAGTATTAGATTCCGATGCACCATTGCAGGTTTACTGTATCCCTTGGACCTTCAAATCAACGATGAAACACAGAAATTGCATCGATATTGAATACAAAATGCAAAATGTCGACTTATTTATAAGAGGAGTAACTCTTCTAATGGTTCGTGCTTTGAGCCTTTCCTGGGACAGCAGTATTAGATTCCGATGCACCATTGCAGGTACACTTTATCCCTTGGACCTTCAAATCAACGAAGAAACACAGAAATTGCATCGATATTGAATACAAAAGGCAAAATGTCTATTATTTACAAGAGGAGTAACTCTTCTAATAATTCGTGCTTTGAGCCTTTCCTGGGACAGCAGTATTAGATTCCGATGCACCATTGCAGGTTTACTGTATCCCTTGGACATTTAAATCAACGATGAAACACAGAAATTGCATCGATATTGAATACAAAAGGCAAAATGTCGACTTATTTACAAGAGGAGTAACTCTTCTAATAGTTCGTGCTTTGATCCATTCCTGGGACAGCAGTATCAGATTCCGATGCACCATTGCAGGTTTACTGTATCCCTTGGACCTTCAAATCAACGATGAAACACAGAAATTGCATCGATATTGAATACAAAAGGCAAAAGGTCGACTTATTTACAAGAGGAGTAACTCTTCTATTGGTTCGTGCTTTGAGCACTTCCTGGGACAGCAGTATTAGATTCCGATGCACCATTGCAGTTTTACTGTACCCCTTGGACATTTAAATCAACGATGAAACACAGAAATTGCATCGATATTGAATACAAAAGGCAAAATATCGACTTATTTACAAGAGGAGTAACTCTTCTAATAGTTCGTGCTTTGATCCATTCCTGGGACAGCAGTATTAGATTCCGATGCACCATTGCAGGTTTACTGTATCCCTTGCACCAAATCAACGATGAAACACAGAAATTGCATCGATATTGAATACAAAAGGCAAAAAATCGACTTATTTATAAGAGGAGTAATTCTTCTAATAGTTCGTGCTTTGAGCCTTTCCTGGGACAGCAGTATTAGATTCCGATGCACCATTGCAAGTTTACTGTATCCCTTGGACCTTCAAATCTACGATGAAACACAGAAATTGCATCAATATTGAATACAATAGCCAAAATGTCGACTTATTTACAAGAGGAGTAACTCTTCTAATATTTCGTGTTTTGAGCCTTTCCTGGGACTGCAGTATTAGATTCCGATGCACCATTGCAGGTTTACTGTATCCCTTGGACCTTCAAATCAACGATGAAACACAGAAATTGCATCAATATTGAATACAAAAGGCAAAATGTCGACTTATTTATAAGAGGAGTAACTCTTCTAGTAGTTCGTGATTTGAGCCTTTCCTGGGACAGCAGTATTAGATTCCGATGCACCATTGCAGGTTTACTGTATCCCTTGGACCTTCAAATCAACGATGAAACACAGAAATTGCATCGATATTGAATACAAAAGGCAAAATGTCGACTTATTTATAAGAGGAGTAACTCTTCTAATAGTTCGTGCTTTGAGCCTTTCCTGGGACAGCAGTATTAGATTCCGATGCACTATTGCAGGTTTACTGTATCCCTTGGACCTTCAAATCAACGATGAAACACAGATATTGCATCGATATTGAATACAAAAGGCAAAATGCCGACTTATTTATAAGAGGAGTAACTCTTCTAATAGTTCGTGCTTTGAGCGTTTCCTGGGACAGCAGTATTAGATTCCGATGCACCATTGCAGGTTTACTGTATCCCTTGGACCTTCAACTCAACGATGAAACACAGAAATTGCATCGATAATGAATACAAAAGGCAAAATGTCGACTTATTTATAAGAGGAGTAACTCTTCTAATAGTTCGTGCTTTGAGCCTTTCCTGGGACAGCAGTATTAGATTCCGATGCACCATTGCAGGTTTACTGTATCCCTTGGACCTTCAAATCAACGATGAAATACAGAAATTGCATCGATATTGAATACAAAGGGCAAAATGTCGACTTATTTACAAGAGGAGTAACTCTTCTAATAGTTCGTGCTTTGAGCCTTTCCTGGGACAGCAGTATTAGATTCCGATGCACCATTGCAGGTTTACTGTATCCCTTGGACCAAATCTACGATGAAACAAAGAAATTGCATCGATATTGAATACAAAAGGCAAAAGGTCGACTTATTTACAAGAGGAGTAACTCTTCTATTGGTTCGTGCTTTGAGCACTTCCTGGGACAGCAGTAGTAGATTCCGATGCACCATTGCAGTTTTACTGTACCCCTTGGACCTTTAAATCAACGATGAAACACAGAAATTGCATCGATATTGAATACAAAAGGCAAAATGTCGACTTATTTACAAGAGGAGTAACTCTTCTAATAGTTCGTGCTTTGAGCCATTCCTGGGACAGCAGTATTAGATTCCGATGCACCATTGCAGGTTTACTGTATCCCTTGCACCAAATCAACGATGAAACACAGAAATTGCATCGATATTGAATACAAAAGGCAAAAAATCGACTTATTTATAAGAGGAGTAATTCATCTAATAGTTCGTGCTTTGAGCCTTTCCTGGGACAGCAGTATTAGATTCCGATGCACCATTGCAAGTTTACTGTATCCCTTGGACCTTCAAATCAACGATGAAACACAGAAATTGCATCGATATTGAATACAAAAGGCAAAATGTCGACTTATTTATAAGAGGAGTAACTCTTCTAATAGTTCGTGCTTTGAGCCTTTCCTGGGACAGCAGTATTAGATTCCGATGCACTATTGCAGGTTTACTGTATCCCTTGGACCTTCAAATCAACGATGAAACACAGATATTGCATCGATATTGAATACAAGAGGCAAAATGCCGACTTATTTATAAGAGGAGTAACTCTTCTAATAGTTCGTGCTTTGAGCCTTTCCTGGGACAGCAGTATTAGATTCCGATGCACCATTGCAGGTTTACTGTATCCCTTGGACCAAATCAACGATGAAACAAAGAAATTGCATCGATATTGAATACAAAAGGCAAAAGGTCGACTTATTTACAAGAGGAGTAACTCTTCTATTGGTTCGTGCTTTGAGCACTTCCTGGGACAGCAGTAGTAGATTCCGATGCACCATTGCAGTTTTACTGTACCCCTTGGACCTTTAAATCAACGATGAAACACAGAAATTGCAACGATATTGAATACAAAAGGCAAAATGTCGACTTATTTACAAGAGGAGTAACTCTTCTAATAGTTCGTGCTTTGAGCCATTCCTGGGACAGCAGTATTAGATTCCGATGCACCATTGCAGGTTTACTGTATCCCTTGCACCAAATCAACGATGAAACACAGAAATTGCATCGATATTGAATACAAAAGGCAAAAAATCGACTTATTTATAAGAGGAGTAATTCATCTAATAGTTCGTGCTTTGAGCCTTTCCTGGGACAGCAGTATTAGATTCCGATGCACCATTGCAAGTTTACTGTATCCCTTGGACCTTCAAATCAACGATGAAACACAGAAATTGCATCAATATTGAATACAAAAGCCAAAATGTCGACTTATTTACAAGAGGAGTAACTCTTCTAGTAGTTCGTGTTTTGAGCCTTTCCTGGGACTGCAGTATTAGATTCCGATGCACCATTGCAGGTTTACTGTATCCCTCGGACCTTCAAATCAACGATGAAACACAGAAATTGCATCAATATTGAATACAAAAGGCAAAATGTAGACTTATTTATAAGAGGAGTAACTCTTCTAGTAGTTCGTGCTTTGAGCCTTTCCTGGGACAGCAGTATTAGATTCCGATGCACCATTGCAGGTTTACTGTATCCCTTGGACTTCAAATCAACGATGAAACACAGATATTGCATCGATATTGAATACAAAAGGCAAAATGTCGACTTATTTATAAGAGGAGTAACTCTTCTAATAGTTCGTGCTTTGAGCCTTTCCTGGGACAGCAGTATTAGATTCCGATGCACTATTGCAGGTTTACTGTATCCCTTGGACCTTCAAATCAACGATGAAACACAGAAATTGCATCGATATTTAATACAAAAAGCAAAATGTCAACTTATTTACATGAGGAGTATCTCTTGTAATAGTTCGTGTTTTGAGCCTTTCCTGGGACAGCAGTATTAGATTCCGATGCACCATTGCAGGTTTACTGTATCCCTTGGACCTTCAAACCAAGGATGAAACACGGAAATTGCATCGATAATGAATACAAAAGGCAAAATGTCGACTTATTTATAAGAGGAGTAACCCTTCTAATAGTTCGTGTTTGTTCATTTCCTGGGACAGCTGTATTAGATTCCGATGCTCCATTGCAGGTTTACTGTATCCCTTGGACCTTCAAATCAACGATGAAACACAGAAATTGCATCGATATTGAATACAAAATGCAAAATGTCGACCTGTTTATAAGAGGAGTAACTCTTCTAATAGTTCGTGCTTTGTTCCTTTCCTCGGACAGCAGTATTAGATTCCGATGCACCATTGCAGGTTTACTGTATCCCTTGGACCTTCAAATCAACGATGAAACACAGAAATTGCATCGATATAGAATACAAAATGCAAAATGTCGACTTATTTATAAGAGGAGTAACTCTTCTAATAGTTCGTGCTTTGTTCCTTTCCTCGGACAGCATTATTAGATTCCGATGCACCATTGCAGGTTTACTGTATCCCTTGGACCTTCAAACCAACGATGAAATACAGAAATTGCATCGATATTGAATACAAAGGGCAAAATGTCGACTTATTTACAAGAGGAGTAACTCTTCTAATAGTTCGTGCTTTGAGCCTTTCCTGGGACAGCAGTATTAGATTCCGATGCACAATTGCAGGTTTACTGTATCCCTTGGACCAAATCAACGATGAAACAAAGAAATTGCATCGATATTGAATACAAAAGGCAAAAGGTCGACTTATTTACAAGAGGAGTATCTCTTCTATTGGTTCGTGCTTTGAGCACTTCCTGGGACAGCAGTATTAGATTCCGATGCACCATTGCAGTTTTACTGTACTCCTTGGACCTTTAAATCAACGATGAAACACAGAAATTGCATCGATATTGAATACAAAAGGCAAAATGTCGACTTATTTACAAGAGGATTAACTCTTCTAATAGTTCGTGCTTTGAGCCATTCCTGGGACAGCAGTATTAGATTCCGATGCACCATTGCAGGTTTACTGTATCCCTTGGACCAAATCAACGATGAAACACAGAAATTGCATCGATATTGAATACAAAAGGCAAAAAATCGACTTATTTATAGGAGGAGTAATTCTTCTAATAGTTCGTGTTTTGAGCCTTTCCTGGGACAGCAGAATTAGATTCCGATGCACCATTGCAAGTTTACTGTATCCCTTGGACCTTCAAATCAACGATGAAACACAGAAATTGCATCAATATTGAATACAAAAGCCAAAATGTCGACTTATTTACAAGAGGAGTAACTCTTCTAATAGTTCGTGTTTTGAGCCTTTCCTGGGACTGCAGTATTAGATTCCGATGCACCACTGCAGGTTTACTGTATCCCTTGGACCTTCAAATCAACGATGAAACACAGAAATTGCATCAATATTGAATACAAAAGGCAAAATGTCGACTTATTTATAAGAGGAGTAACTCTTCTAGTAGTTCGTGCTTTGAGCCTTTCCTGGGACAGCAGTATTAGATTCCGATGCACCATTGCAGGTTTACTGTATCCCTTGGACCTTCAAATCAACGATGAAACACAGAAATTGCATCGATAATGAATACAAAAGGCAAAATGTCGACTTATTTATAAGAGGAGTAACTCTTCTAATAGTTCGTGCTTTGAGCCTTTCCTGGGACAGCAGTATTAGATTCCAATGCACCATTGCAGGTTTACTGTATCCCTTGCACCTTCAAATCAACGATGAAACACAGAAATTGCATCGATATTGATTACAAAAGGCAAAATGTCAACTTATTTACAAGAGGAGTATCTCTTGTAATAGTTCGTGTTTTGAGCCTTTCCTGGGACAGCAGTATTAGATTCCGATGCACCATTGCAGGTTTACTGTATCCCTTGGACCTTCAAATCAAGGATGAAACACGGAAATTGCATCGATATTACATACAAAATTCAAAATGTCGACTTACTTATAAGAGGAGTAACTCTTCTAATGGTTCCTGCTTTGAGCCTTTCCTGGGACAGCAGTATTAGATTCCGATGCACCATTGCAGTTTTACTGTATCCCTTTGACCTTTAAATCAACGATGATACACAGAAATTTCATCGATATTGAGTACAAAAGGCAAAATTTCGACTTATTGATATGGGGAGTAACTCTTCTAATAGTGTGTGTTTGAGCCTTTCCTGGGACAGCAGTATTAGATTCCGATGCACAATTGCTAGTTTACTGTATTCTTGGACCTTCAAATCAACGATGAAACACAGAAATTGCATCGATATTGAATACAAAAGGCAAAATGTCGACATTTTTTCAAGAGGAGTAACTCTCCTAATACTTCGTGCTTTGAGCCTTTCCTGGGACAGCAGTATTAGAATCTGATGCACCATTGCAGGTTTACTGTATCCCTAGGACCTTCAAATCAACGATGAAACACAGATATTGCATCGATATTGAATACAAAAGGCAAAATGCCGACTTATTTATAAGAGGAGTAACTCTTCTAATAGTTCGTGCTTTGAGCCTTTCCTGGGACAGCAGTATTAGATTCCGATGCACCATTGCAGGTATACTGTATCCCTTGGACCTTTAAATCAACGATGAAACAGAGAAATTGCATCGATATTGAATACAAAAGGCAAATTGTCGACTTATTTAAAAGAGGAGTAAATCTTCTAATAGTTCGTGTTTTTAGCATTTCCTGGGACAGCAGTAATAGATTCCGATGCACCATTGCAGGTTTACTGTATCCCTTGGACCTTCAAATCAGCGATGAAACACAGAAAATGCATCAATATTGAATACAAAACGCAAAATGTCGACTTATTTATAAGAGGAGTAACCCTTCTAATAGTTCGTGCTTTGTTCCTTTCCTGGGACAGCAGTATTAGATTCCGATGCACCATTGCAGGTTTACTGTATCCCTTGGACCTTCAAATCAACGATGAAACACAGAAATTGCATCGATATTGAATACAAAATGCAAAATGTCGACCTGTTTATAAGAGGAGTAACTCTTCTAATAGTTCGTGCTTTGTTCCTTTCCTCGGACAGCAGTATTAGATTCCGATGCACCATTGCAGGTTTACTGTATCCCTTGGACCTTCAAATCAACGATGAAACACAGATATTGCATCGATATTGAATACAAAAGGCAAAATGCCGACTTATTTATAAGAGGAGTAACTCTTCTAATAGTTCGTGCTTTGAGCCTTTCCTGGGACAGCAGTATTAGATTCCGATGCACCATTGCAGGTTTACTGTATCCCTTGGACCAAATCAAAGATGAAACAAAGAAATTGCATCGATATTGAATACAAATGGCAAAAGGTCGACTTATTTACAAGAGGAGTAACTCTTCTATTGGTTCGTGCTTTGAGCACTTCCTGGGACAGCAGTAGTAGATTCCGATGCACCATTGCAGTTTTACTGTACCCCTTGCACCTTTAAATCAACGATGAAACACAGAAATTGCATCGATATTGAATACAAAAGGCAAAATGTCGACTTATTTACAAGAGGAGTAACTCTTCTAATAGTTCGTGCTTTGAGCCATTCCTGGGACAGCAGTATTAGATTCCGATGCACCATTGCAGGTTTACTGTATCCCTTGCACCAAATCAACGATGAAACACAGAAATTGCATCGATATTGAATACAAAAGGCAAAAAATCGACTTATTTATAAGAGGAGTAATTCATCTAATAGTTCGTGCTTTGAGCCTTTCCTGGGACAGCAGTATTAGATTCCGATGCACCATTGCAAGTTTACTGTATCCCTTGGACCTTCAAATCAACGATGAAACACAGAAATTGCATCAATATTGAATACAAAAGCCAAAATGTCGACTTATTTACAAGAGGAGTAACTCTTCTAGTAGTTCGTGTTTTGAGCCTTTCCTGGGACTGCAGTATTAGATTCCGATGCACCATTGCAGGTTTACTGTATCCCTTGGACCTTCAAATCAACGATGAAACACAGAAATTGCATCAATATTGAATACAAAATGCAAAATGTCGACCTGTTTATAAGAGGAGTAACTCTTCTAGTAGTTCGTGCTTTGAGCCTTTCCTGGGACAGCAGTATTAGATTCCGATGCACCATTGCAGGTTTACTGTATCCCTTGGACTTCAAATCAACGATGAAACACAGATATTGCATCGATATTGAATACAAAAGGCAAAATGTCGACTTATTTATAAGAGGAGTAACTCTTCTAATAGTTCGTGCTTTGAGCCTTTCCTGGGACAGCAGTATTAGATTCCGATGCACTATTGCAGGTTTACTGTATCCCTTGGACCTTCAAATCAACGATGAAACACAGAAATTGCATCGATATTTAATACAAAAAGCAAAATGTCAACTTATTTACATGAGGAGTATCTCTTGTAATAGTTCGTGTTTTGAGCCTTTCCTGGGACAGCAGTATTAGATTCCGATGCACCATTGCAGGTTTACTGTATCCCTTGGACCTTCAAATCAAGGATGAAACACGGAAATTGCATCGATAATGAATACAAAAGGCAAAATGTCGACTTATTTATAGGAGGAGTAACCCTTCTAATAGTTCGTGCTTTGTTCATTTCCTGGGACAGCTGTATTAGATTCCGATGCTCCATTGCAGGTTTACTGTATCCCTTGGACCTTCAAATCAACGATGAAACACAGAAATTGCATCGATATTGAATACAAAATGCAAAATGTCGACCTGTTTATAAGAGGAGTAACTCTTCTAATAGTTCGTGCTTTGTTCCTTTCCTCGGACAGCAGTATTAGATTCCGATGCACCATTGCAGGTTTACTGTATCCCTTGGACCTTCAAATCAACGATGAAACACAGAAATTGCATCGATATTGAATACAAAATGCAAAATGTCGACTTATTTATAAGAGGAGTAACTCTTCTAATAGTTCGTGCTTTGTTCCTTTCCTCGGACAGCAGTATTAGATTCCGATGCACCATTGCAGGTTTACTGTATCCCTTGGACCTTCAAATCAACGATGAAATACAGAAATTGCATCGATATTGAATACAAAGGGCAAAATGTCGACTTATTTACAAGAGGAGTAACTCTTCTAATAGTTCGTGCTTTGAGCCTTTCCTGGGACAGCAGTATTAGATTCCGATGCACCATTGCAGGTTTACTGTATCCCTTGGACCAAATCAACGATGAAACAAAGAAATTGCATCGATATTGAATACAAAAGGCAAAAGGTCGACTTATTTACAAGAGGAGTATCTCTTCTATTGGTTCGTGCTTTGAGCACTTCCTGGGACAGCAGTATTAGATTCCGATGCACCATTGCAGTTTTACTGTACTCCTTGGACCTTTAAATCAACGATGAAACACAGAAATTGCATCGATATTGAATACAAAAGTCAAAATGTCGACTTATTTACAAGAGGATTAACTCTTCTAATAGTTCGTGCTTTGAGCCATTCCTGGGACAGCAGTATTAGATTCCGATGCACCATTGCAGGTTTACTGTATCCCTTGGACCAAATCAACGATGAAACACAGAAATTGCATCGATATTGAATACAAAAGGCAAAAAATCGACTTATTTATAGGAGGAGTAATTCTTCTAATAGTTCGTGTTTTGAGCCTTTCCTGGGACAGCAGAATTAGATTCCGATGCACCATTGCAAGTTTACTGTATCCCTTGGACCTTCAAATCAACGATGAAACACAGAAATTGCATCAATATTGAATACAAAAGCCAAAATGTCGACTTATTTACAAGAGGAGTAACTCTTCTAATAGTTCGTGTTTTGAGCCTTTCCTGGGACTGCAATATTAGATTCCGATGCACCATTGCAGGTTTACTGTATCCCTTGGACCTTCAAATCAACGATGAAACACAGAAATTGCATCAATATTGAATACAAAAGGCAAAATGTCGACTTATTTATAAGAGGAGTAACTCTTCTAGTAGTTCGTGCTTTGAGCCTTTCCTGGGACAGCAGTATTAGATTCCGATGCACCATTGCAGGTTTACTGTATCCCTTGGACCTTCAAATCAACGATGAAACACAGAAATTGCATCGATAATGAATACAAAAGGCAAAATGTCGACTTATTTATAAGAGGAGTAACTCTTCTAATAGTTCGTGCTTTGAGCCTTTCCTGGGACAGCAGTATTAGATTCCGATGCACCATTGCAGGTTTACTGTATCCCTTGGACCTTCAAATCAACGATGAAACACAGAAATTGAATCGATATTGATTACAAAAGGCAAAATGTCAACTTATTTACAAGAGGAGTATCTCTTGTAATAGTTCGTGTTTTGAGCCTTTCCTGGGACAGCAGTATTAGATTCCGATGCACCATTGCAGGTTTACTGTATCCCTTGGACCTTCAAATCAAGGATGAAACACGGAAATTGCATCGATATTACATACAAAATTCAAAATGTCGACTTATTTATAAGAGGAGTAACTCTTCTAATGGTTCCTGCTTTGAGCCTTTCCTGGGACAGCAGTATTAGATTCCGATGCACCATTGCAGTTTTACTGTATCCCTTTGACCTTTAAATCGACGATGATACACAGAAATTTCATCGATATTGAGTACAAAAGGCAAAATTTCGACTTATTGATATGGGGAGTAACTCTTCTAATAGTGTGTGTTTGAGCCTTTCCTGGGACAGCAGTATTAGATTCCGATGCACAATTGCTAGTTTACTGTATTCTTGGACCTTCAAATCAACGATGAAACACAGAAATTGCATCGATATTGAATACAAAAGGCAAAATGTCGACATTTTTTCAAGAGGAGTAACTCTCCTAATACTTCGTGCTTTGAGCCTTTCCTGGGACAGCAGTATTAGAATCTGATGCACCATTGCAGGTTTACTGTATCCCTAGGACCTTCAAATCAACGATGAAACACAGATATTGCATCGATATTGAATACAAAAGGCAAAATGCCGACTTATTTATAAGAGGAGTAACTCTTCTAATAGTTCGTGCTTTGAGCCTTTCCTGGGACAGCAGTATTAGATTCCGATGCACCATTGCAGGTATACTGTATCCCTTGGACCTTTAAATCAACGATGAAACAGAGAAATTGCATCGATATTGAATACAAAAGGCAAATTGTCGACTTATTTAAAAGAGGAGTAAATCTTCTAATAGTTCGTGTTTTTAGCATTTCCTGGGACAGCAGTAATAGACTCCGATGCACCATTGCAGGTTTACTGTATCCCTTGGACCTTCAAATCAGCGATGAAACACAGAAAATGCATCAATATTGAATACAAAACGCAAAATGTCGACTTATTTATAAGAGGAGTAACCCTTCTAATAGTTCGTGCTTTGTTCCTTTCCTGGGACAGCAGTATTAGATTCCGATGCACCATTGCAGGTTTACTGTATCCCTTGGACCTTCAAATCAACGATGAAACACAGAAATTGCATCGATATTGAATACAAAATGCAAAATGTCGACCTGTTTATAAGAGGAGTAACTCTTCTAATAGTTCGTGTTTTGTTCCTTTCCTCGGACAGCAGTATTAGATTCCGATGCACCATTGCAGGTTTACTGTATCCCTTGGACCTTCAAATCAACGATGAAACACAGAAATTGCATCGATATTGAATACAAAATGCAAAATGTCGACTTATTTATAAGAGGAGTAACTCTTCTAATGGTTCGTGCTTTGAGCCTTTCCTGGGACAGCAGTATTAAATTCCGATGCACCATTGCAGGTACACTTTATCCCTTGGACCTTCAAATCAATGAAGAAACACAGAAATTGCATCGATATTGAATACAAAAGGCAAAATGTCTGTTATTTACAAGAGGAGTAACTCTTCTAATAATTCGTGCTTTGAGCCTTTCCTGGGACAGCAGTATTAGATTCCGATGCACCATTGCAGGTTTACTGTATCCCTTGGACCTTCAAAACAACGATGAAATACAGAAATTGCATCGATATTGAATACGAAATGCCAAATTCCAACTTATTTACAAGAGGAGTAACTCTTCTAATAGTTCGTGCTTTGAGCCATTCCTGGGACAGCAGTATTACATTCCGATGCACCATTGCAGGTTTACTGTATCCCTTGGACCATCAAATCAACGATGAAACACAGAAATTGCATCGATATTGATTACAAAAGGCAAAATGTCAACTTATTTACAAGAGGAGTATCTCTTGTAATAGTTCGTGTTTTGAGCCTTTCCTGGGACAGCAGTATTAGATTCCGATGCACCATTGCAGGTTTACTGTATCCCTTGGACCTTCAAATCAAGGATGAAACACGGAAATTGCATCGATATTACATACAAAATTCAAAATGTCGACTTATTTATAAGAGGAGTAACTCTTCTAATGGTTCCTGCTTTGAGCCTTTCCTGGGACAGCAGTATTAGATTCCGATGCACCATTGCAGTTTTACTGTATCCCTTTGACCTTTAAATCAACGATGATACACAGAAATTTCATCGATATTGAGTACAAAAGGCAAAATTTCGACTTATTGATATGGGGAGTAACTCTTCTAATAGTGTGTGTTTGAGCCTTTCCTGGGACAGCAGTATTAGATTCCGATGCACAATTGCTAGTTTACTGTATTCTTGGACCTTCAAATCAACGATGAAACACAGAAATTGCATCGATATTGAATACAAAAGGCAAAATGTCGACATTTTTTCAAGAGGAGTAATTCTCCTAATACTTCGTGCTTTGAGCCTTTCCTGGGACAGCAGTATTAGAATCTGATACACCATTGCAGGTTTACTGTATCCCTAGGACCTTCAAATCAACGATGAAACACAGATATTGCATCGATATTGAATACAAAAGGCAAAATGCCGACTTATTTATAAGAGGAGTAACTCTTCTAATAGTTCGTGCTTTGAGCCTTTCCTGGGACAGCAGTATTAGATTCCGATGCACCATTGCAGGTATACTGTATCCCTTGGACCTTTAAATCAACGATGAAACAGAGAAATTGCATCGATATTGAATACAAAAGGCAAATTGTCGACTTATTTAAAAGAGGAGTAAATCTTCTAATAGTTCGTGTTTTTAGCATTTCCTGGGACAGCAGTAATAGATTCCGATGCACCATTGCAGGTTTACTGTATCCCTTGGACCTTCAAATCAGCGATGAAACACAGAAAATGCATCAATATTGAATACAAAACGCAAAATGTCGACTTATTTATAAGAGGAGTAACCCTTCTAATAGTTCGTGCTTTGTTCCTTTCCTGGGACAGCAGTATTAGATTCCGATGCACCATTGCAGGTTTACTGTATCCCTTGGACCTTCAAATCAACGATGAAACACAGAAATTGCATCGATATTGAATACAAAATGCAAAATGTCGACCTGTTTATAAGAGGAGTAACTCTTCTAATAGTTCGTGCTTTGTTCCTTTCCTCGGACAGCAGTATTAGATTCCGATGCACCATTGCAGGTTTACTGTATCCCTTGGACCTTCAAATCAACGATGAACCACAGAAATTGCATCGATATTGAATACAAAATGCAAAATGTCGACTTATTTATAAGAGGAGTAACTCTTCTAATAGTTCGTGCTTTGTTCCTTTCCTCGGACAGCAGTATTAGATTCCGATGCACCATTGCAGGTTTACTGTATCCCTTGGACCTTCAAATCAACGATGAAATACAGAAATTGCATCGATATTGAATACAAAGGGCAAAATGTCGACTTATTTACAAGAGGAGTAACTCTTCTAATAGTTCGTGCTTTGAGCCTTTCCTGGGACAGCAGTATTAGATTCCGATGCACCATTGCAGGTTTACTGTATCCCTTGGACCAAATCAACGATGAAACAAAGAAATTGCATCGATATTGAATACAAAAGGCAAAAGGTCGACTTATTTACAAGAGGAGTATCTCTTCTATTGGTTCGTGCTTTGAGCACTTCCTGGGACAGCAGTATTAGATTCCGATGCACCATTGCAGTTTTACTGTACTCCTTGGACCTTTAAATCAACGATGAAACACAGAAATTGCATCGATATTGAATACAAAAGGCAAAATGTCGACTTATTTACAAGAGGATTAACTCTTCTAATAGTTCGTGCTTTGAGCCATTCCTGGGACAGCAGTATTAGATTCCGATGCACTATTGCAGGTTTACTGTATCCCTTGGACCAAATCAACGATGAAACACAGAAATTGCATCGATATTGAATACAAAAGGCAAAAAATCGACTTATTTATAGGAGGAGTAATTCTTCTAATAGTTCGTGTTTTGAGCCTTTCCTGGGACAGCAGAATTAGATTCCGATGCACCATTGCAAGTTTACTGTATCCCTTCGACCTTCAAATCAACGATGAAACACAGAAATTGCATCAATATTGAATACAAAAGCCAAAATGTCGACTTATTTACAAGAGGAGTAACTCTTCTAATAGTTCGTGTTTTGAGCCTTTCCTGGGACTGCAGTATTAGATTCCGATGCACCACTGCAGGTTTACTGTATCCCTTGGACCTTCAAATCAACGATGAAACACAGAAATTGCATCAATATTGAATACAAAAGGCAAAATGTCGACTTATTTATAAGAGGAGTAACTCTTCTAGTAGTTCGTGCTTTGAGCCTTTCCTGGGACAGCAGTATTAGATTCCGATGCACCATTGCAGGTTTACTGTATCCCTTGGACCTTCAAATCAACGATGAAACACAGAAATTGCATCGATAATGAATACAAAAGGCAAAATGTCGACTTATTTATAAGAGGAGTAACTCTTCTAATAGTTCGTGCTTTGAGCCTTTCCTGGGACAGCAGTATTAGATTCCGATGCACCATTGCAGGTTTACTGTAACCCTTGGACCTTCAAATCAACGATGAAACACAGAAATTGCATCGATATTGATTACAAAAGGCAAAATGTCAACTTATTTACAAGAGGAGTATCTCTTGCAATAGTTCGTGTTTTGAGCCTTTCCTGGGACAGCAGTATTAGTTTCCGATGCACCATTGCAGGTTTACTGTATCCCTTGGACCTTCAAATCAAGGATGAAACACGGAAATTGCATCGATATTACATACAAAATTCAAAATGTCGACTTATTTATAAGAGGAGTAACTCTTCTAATGGTTCCTGCTTTGAGCCTTTCCTGGGACAGCAGTATTAGATTCCGATGCACCATTGCAGTTTTACTGTATCCCTTTGACCTTTAAATCAACGATGATACACAGAAATTTCATCGATATTGAGTACAAAAGGCAAAATTTCGACTTATTGATATGGGGAGTAACTCTTCTAATAGTGTGTGTTTGAGCCTTTCCTGGGACAGCAGTATTAGATTCCGATGCACAATTGCTAGTTTACTGTATTCTTGGACCTTCAAATCAACGATGAAACACAGAAATTGCATCGATATTGAATACAAAAGGCAAAATGTCGACATTTTTTCAAGAGGAGTAACTCTCCTAATACTTCGTGCTTTGAGCCTTTCCTGGGACAGCAGTATTAGATTCCGATGCACCATTGCAGGTATACTGTATCCCTTGGACCTTTAAATCAACGATGAAACAGAGAAATTGCATCGATATTGAATACAAAAGGCAAATTGTCGACTTATTTAAAAGAGGAGTAAATCTTCTAATAGTTCGTGTTTTTAGCATTTCCTGGGACAGCAGTAATAGATTCCGATGCACCATTGCAGGTTTACTGTATCCCTTGGACCTTCAAATCAGCGATGAAACACAGAAAATGCATCAATATTGAATACAAAACGCTAAATGTCGACTTATTTATAAGAGGAGTAACCCTTCTAATAGTTCGTGCTTTGTTCCTTTCCTGGGACAGCAGTATTAGATTCCGATGCACCATTGCAGGTTTACTGTATCCCTTGGACCTTCAAATCAACGATGAAACACAGAAATTGCATCGATATTGAATACAAAATGCAAAATGTCGACCTGTTTATAAGAGGAGTAACTCTTCTAATAGTTCGTGCTTTGTTCCTTTCCTCGGACAGCAGTATTAGATTCCGATGCACCATTGCAGGTTTACTGTATCCCTTGGACCTTCAAATCAACGATGAAACACAGATATTGCATCGATATTGAATACAAAAGGCAAAATGCCGACTTATTTATAAGAGGAGTAACTCTTCTAATAGTTCGTGCTTTGAGCCTTTCCTGGGACAGCAGTATTAGATTCCGATGCACCATTGCAGGTTTACTGTATCCCTTGGACCAAATCAACGATGAAACAAAGAAATTGCATCGATATTGAATACAAATGGCAAAAGGTCGACTTATTTACAAGAGGAGTAACTCTTCTATTGGTTCGTGCTTTGAGCACTTCCTGGGACAGCAGTAGTAGATTCCGATGCACCATTGCAGTTTTACTGTACCCCTTGCACCTTTAAATCAACGATGAAACACAGAAATTGCATCGATATTGAATACAAAAGGCAAAATGTCGACTTATTTACAAGAGGAGTAACTCTTCTAATAGTTCGAGCTTTGAGCCATTCCTGGGACAGCAGTATTAGATTCCGATGCACCATTGCAGGTTTACTGTATCCCTTGCACCAAATCAACGATGAAACACAGAAATTGCATCGATATTGAATACAAAAGGCAAAAAATCGACTTATTTATAAGAGGAGTAATTCATCTAATAGTTCGTGCTTTGAGCCTTTCCTGGGACAGCAGTATTAGATTCCGATGCACCATTGCAAGTTTACTGTATCCCTTGGACCTTCAAATCAACGATGAAACACAGAAATTGCATCAATATTGAATACAAAAGCCAAAATGTCGACTTATTTACAAGAGGAGTAACTCTTCTAGTAGTTCGTGTTTTGAGCCTTTCCTGGGACTGCAGTATTAGATTCCGATGCACCATTGCAGGTTTACTGTATCCCTTGGACCTTCAAATCAACGATGAAACACAGAAATTGCATCAATATTGAATACAAAATGCAAAATGTCGACCTGTTTATAAGAGGAGTAACTCTTCTAGTAGTTCGTGCTTTGAGCCTTTCCTGGGACAGCAGTATTAGATTCCGATGCACCATTGCAGGTTTACTGTATCCCTTGGACTTCAAATCAACGATGAAACACAGATATTGCATCGATATTGAATACAAAAGGCAAAATGTCGACTTATTTATAAGAGGAGTAACTCTTCTAATAGTTCGTGCTTTGAGCCTTTCCTGGGACAGCAGTATTAGATTCCGATGCACTATTGCAGGTTTACTGTATCCCTTGGACCTTCAAATCAACGATGAAACACAGAAATTGCATCGATATTTAATACAAAAAGCAAAATGTCAACTTATTTACATGAGGAGTATCTCTTGTAATAGTTCGTGTTTTGAGCCTTTCCTGGGACAGCAGTATTAGATTCCGATGCACCATTGCAGGTTTACTGTATCCCTTGGACCTTCAAATCAAGGATGAAACACGGAAATTGCATCGATAATGAATACAAAAGGCAAAATGTCGACTTATTTATAAGAGGAGTAACCCTTCTAATAGTTCGTGCTTTGTTCATTTCCTGGGACAGCTGTATTAGATTCCGATGCTCCATTGCAGGTTTACTGTATCCCTTGGACCTTCAAATCAACGATGAAACACAGAAATTGCATCGATATTGAATACAAAATGCAAAATGTCGACCTGTTTATAAGAGGAGTAACTCTTCTAATAGTTCGTGCTTTGTTCCTTTCCTCGGACAGCAGTATTAGATTCCGATGCACCATTGCAGGTTTACTGTATCCCTTGGACCTTCAAATCAACGATGAAACACAGAAATTGCATCGATATTGAATACAAAATGCAAAATGTCGACTTATTTATAAGAGGAGTAACTCTTCTAATAGTTCGTGCTTTGTTCCTTTCCTCGGACAGCAGTATTAGATTCCGATGCACCATTGCAGGTTTACTGTATCCCTTGGACCTTCAAATCAACGATGAAATACAGAAATTGCATCGATATTGAATACAAAGGGCAAAATGTCGACTTATTTACAAGAGGAGTAACTCTTCTAATAGTTCGTGCTTTGAGCCTTTCCTGGGACAGCAATATTAGATTCCGATGCACCATTGCAGGTTTACTGTATCCCTTGGACCAAATCAACGATGAAACAAAGAAATTGCATCGATATTGAATACAAAAGGCAAAAGGTCGACTTATTTACAAGAGGAGTATCTCTTCTATTGGTTCGTGCTTTGAGCACTTCCTGGGACAGCAGTATTAGATTCCGATGCACCATTGCAGTTTTACTGTACTCCTTGGACCTTTAAATCAACGATGAAACACAGAAATTGCATCGATATTGAATACAAAAGGCAAAATGTCGACTTATTTACAAGAGGATTAACTCTTCTAATAGTTCGTGCTTTGAGCCATTCCTGGGACAGCAGTATTAGATTCCGATGCACCATTGCAGGTTTACTGTATCCCTTGGACCAAATCAACGATGAAACACAGAAATTGCATCGATATTGAATACAAAAGGCAAAAAATCGACTTATTTATAGGAGGAGTAATTCTTCTAATAGTTCGTGTTTTGAGCCTTTCCTGGGACAGCAGAATTAGATTCCGATGCACCATTGCAAGTTTACTGTATCCCTTGGACCTTCAAATCAACGATGAAACACAGAAATTGCATCAATATTGAATACAAAAGCCAAAATGTCGACTTATTTACAAGAGGAGTAACTCTTCTAATAGTTCGTGTTTTGAGCCTTTCCTGGGACTGCAGTATTAGATTCCGATGCACCATTGCAGGTTTACTGTATCCCTTGGACCTTCAAATCAACGATGAAACACAGAAATTGCATCAATATTGAATACAAAAGGCAAAATGTCGACTTATTTATAAGAGGAGTAACTCTTCTAGTAGTTCGTGCTTTGAGCCTTTCCTGGGACAGCAGTATTAGATTCCGATGCACCATTGCAGGTTTACTGTATCCCTTGGACCTTCAAATCAACGATGAAACACAGAAATTGCATCGATAATGAATACAAAAGGCAAAATGTCGACTTATTTATAAGAAGAGTAACTCTTCTAATAGTTCGTGCTTTGAGCCTTTCCTGGGACAGCAGTATTAGATTCCGATGCACCATTGCAGGTTTACTGTATCCCTTGGACCTTCAAATCAACGATGAAACACAGAAATTGCATCGATATTGATTACAAAAGGCAAAATGTCAACTTATTTACAAGAGGAGTATCTCTTGTAATAGTTCGTGTTTTGAGCCTTTCCTGGGACAGCAGTATTAGATTCCGATGCACCATTGCAGGTTTACTGTATCCCTTGGACCTTCAAATCAAGGATGAAACACGGAAATTGCATCGATATTACATACAAAATTCAAAATGTCGACTTATTTATAAGAGGAGTAACTCTTCTAATGGTTCCTGCTTTGAGCCTTTCCTGGGACAGCAGTATTAGATTCCGATGCACCATTGCAGTTTTACTGTATCCCTTTGACCTTTAAATCAACGATGATACACAGAAATTTCATCGATATTGAGTACAAAAGGCAAAATTTCGACTTATTGATATGGGGAGTAACTCTTCTAATAGTGTGTGTTTGAGCCTTTCCTGGGACAGCAGTATTAGATTCCGATGCACAATTGCTAGTTTACTGTATTCTTGGACCTTCAAATCAACGATGAAACACAGAAATTGCATCGATATTGAATACAAAAGGCAAAATGTCGACATTTTTTCAAGAGGAGTAACTCTCCTAATACTTCGTGCTTTGAGCCTTTCCTGGGACAGCAGTATTAGAATCTGATGCACCATTGCAGGTTTACTGTATCCCTAGGACCTTCAAATCAACGATGAAACACAGATATTGCATCGATATTGAATACAAAAGGCAAAATGCCGACTTATTTATAAGAGGAGTAACTCTTCTAATAGTTCGTGCTTTGAGCCTTTCCTGGGACAGCAGTATTAGATTCCGATGCACCATTGCAGGTATACTGTGTCCCTTGGACCTTTAAATCAACGATGAAACAGAGAAATTGCATCGATATTGAATACAAAAGGCAAATTGTCGACTTATTTAAAAGAGGAGTAAATCTTCTAATAGTTCTTGTTTTTAGCATTTCCTGGGACAGCAGTAATAGATTCCGATGCACCATTGCAGGTTTACTGTATCCCTTGGACCTTCAAATCAGCGATGAAACACAGAAAATGCATCAATATTGAATACAAAACGCAAAATGTCGACTTATTTATAAGAGGAGTAACCCTTCTAATAGTTCGTGCTTTGTTCCTTTCCTGGGACAGCAGTATTAGATTCCGATGCACCATTGCAGGTTTACTGTATCCCTTGGACCTTCAAATCAACGATGAAACACAGAAATTGCATCGATATTGAATACAAAATGCAAAATGTCGACCTGTTTATAAGAGGAGTAACTCTTCTAATAGTTCGTGCTTTGTTCCTTTCCTCGGACAGCAGTATTAGATTCCGATGCACCATTGCAGGTTTACTGTATCCCCTGGACCTTCAAATCAACGATGAAACACAGAAATTGCATCGATATTGAATACAAAATGCAAAATGTCGACTTATTTATAAGAGGAGTAACTCTTCTAATGGTTCGTGCTTTGAGCCTTTCCTGGGACAGCAGTATTAAATTCCGATGCACCATTGCAGGTACACTTTATCCCTTGGACCTTCAAATCAACGAAGAAACACAGAAATTGCATCGATATTGAATACAAAAGGCAAAATGTCTATTATTTACAAGAGGAGTAACTCTTCTAATAATTCGTGCTTTGAGCCTTTCCTGGGACAGCAGTATTAGATTCCGATGCACCATTGCAGGTTTACTGTATCCCTTGGACCTTCAAAACAACGATGAAATACAGAAATTGCATCGATATTGAATACAAAAGGCAAAAATGTAGACTTATTTACAAGAGGAGTAACTCTTCTAATAGTTCGTGCTTTGAGCCTTTCCTGGGACAGCAGTATTAGATTCCGATGCACCATTGCAGGTTTACTGTATCCCTTGGACCAAATCAACGATGAAACACAGAAATTGCATCGATATTGAATACAAAAGACAAAATGACGACTTATTTATAAGAGGAGTAACTCTTCTAATAGTTCGTGCTTTGAGCCTTTCCTGGGACAGCAGTATCAGATTCCGATGCACCATTGCAGGTTTACTGTATCCCTTGGACCTTCAAATCAACGATGAAACACAGAAATTGCATCGATATTGAATACAAAAGGCAAAAGGTCGACTTATTTACAAGAGGAGTAACTCTTCTATTGGTTCGTGCTTTGAGCACTTCCTGGGACAGCAGTATTAGATTCCGATGCACCATTGCAGTTTTACTGTACCCCTTGGACATTTAAATCAACGATGAAACACAGAAATTGCATCGATATTGAATACAAAAGGCAAAATGTCGACTTATTTACAAGAAGAGTAACTCTTCTAATAGTTCGTGCTTTGATCCATTCCTGGTACAGCAGTATTAGATTCCGATGCACCATTGCAGGTTTACTGTATCCCTTGCACCAAATCAACGATGAAACACAGAAATTGCATCGATATTGAATACAAAAGGCAAAAAATCGACTTATTTATAAGAGGAGTAATTCTTCTAATAGTACGTGCTTTGAGCCTTTCCTGGGACAGCAGTATTAGATTCCGATGCACCATTGCAAGTTTACTGTATCCCTTGGACCTTCAAATCAACGATGAAACACAGAAATTGCATCAATATTGAATACAATAGCCAAAATGTCGACTTATTTACAAGAGGAGTAACTCTTCTAATAGTTCGTGTTTTGAACCTTTCCTGGGACTGCAGTATTAGATTCCGATGCACCATTGCAGGTTTACTGTATCCCTTGGACCTTCAAATCAACGATGAAACACAGAAATTGCATCAATATTGAATACAAAAGGCAAAATGTCGACTTATTTATAAGAGGAGTAACTCTTCTAGTAGTTCGTGATTTGAGCCTTTCCTGGGACAGCAGTATTAGATTCCGATGCACCATTGCAGGTTTACTGTATCCCTTGGACCTTCAAATCAACGATGAAACACAGAAATTGCATCGATATTGAATACAAAAGGCAAAATGTCGACTTATTTATAAGAGGAGTAACTCTTCTAACAGTTCGTGCTTTGAGCCTTTCCTGGGACAGCAGTATTAGATTCCGATGCACTATTGCAGGTTTACTGTATCCCTTGGACCTTCAAAACAACGATGAAACACAGAAATTGCATCGATATTGAATACAAAAGGCAAAATGTAAACTTATTTACAAGAGGAGTATCTCTTGTAATAGTTCGTGTTTTGAGCCTTTCCTGGGACAGCAGTATTAGATTCCGATGCACCATTGCAGGTTTACTGTATCCCTTGGACCTTCAAATCAAGGATGAAACACGGAAATTGCATCGATATTACATACAAAAGGCAAAATGCCGACTTATTTATAAGAGGAGTAACTCTTCTAATAGTTCGTGCTTTGAGCCTTTCCTGGGACAGCAGTATTAGATTCCGATGCACCATTGCAGGTTTACTGTATCCCTTGGACCTTCAAATCAGCGATGAAACACAGAAAATGCATCAATATTGAATACAAAACTCAAAATGTCGACTTATTTATAAGAGGAGTAACCCTTCTAATAGTTCGTGCTTTTGTTCCATTCCTGGGACAGCAGTATTAGATTCCGATGCACCATTGCAGGTTTACTGTATCCCTTGGACCTTCAAATCAACGATGACACAGAAATTGCATCGATATTGAATACAAAATGCAAAATGTCGACCTGTTTATAAGAGGAGTATCTCTTCTAATAGTTCGTGCTTTGTTCCTTTCCTCGGACAGCAGTATTAGATTCCGATGCACCATTGCAGGTTTACTGTATCCCTTGGACTTCCAAATCAACGATGAAACACAGAAATTGCATCGATATTGAATACAAAATGCAAAATGTCGACTTATTTATAAGAGGAGTAACTCTTCTAATAGTTCGTGCTTTGAGCCTTTCCTGGGACAGCAGTATTAGATTCCGATGCACCATTGCAGGTACACTCTATCCCTTGGACCTTCAAATCAACAAAGAAACACAGAAATTGCATCGATATTGAATACAAAAGGCAAAATATCTATTATTTACAAGAGGAGTAACTCTTCTAATAATACGTGCTTTGAGCCTTTCCTGGGACAGCAGTATTAGATTCCGATGCACCATTGCAGTTTTACTGTATCTCTTGGACCTTTAAATCAACGACGATACACAGAAATTGCATCGATATTGAGTACAAAAGGCAAAATTTCGACTTATTGATATGGGGAGTAACTCTTCTAATAGTTCGTGCTTTGAGCCTTTCCTGGGACAGCAGTATTAGATTCCGATGCACCACTGCAAGTTTACTGTATCCCTTGGACCTTCAAATCAACGATGAAACACAGAAATTGCATCGATATTAAATACAAAAGGCAAAATGTCGACGTATTTATAAGAGGAAAAACTCTTCTAATAGCTCATGCTTTGAGACTTTCCTGGGACAGCAGTATTAGATTGCGATGCACAATTGCTAGTTTACTGTATTCTTGGACCTTCAAATCAACGATGAAACACAGAAATTTCATCGATATTGAATACAAAAGGCAAAACGTCGACATTTTTTCGAGAGGAGTACTCTTCTAATACTTCGTGCTTTGAGCCATTCCTGGGACAGCAGTATTAGAATCTGATGCACCATTGCAGGTTTACTGTATCCCTTGGACCTTCAAATCAACGATGAAACACAGATATTGCATCGATATCGAATACAAAAGGCAAAATGCCGACTTATTTATAAGAGGAGTAACTCTTCTAATAGTTCGTGCTTTGAGCGTTTCCTGGGACAGCAGTATTAGATTCCGATGCACCATTGCAGGTTTACTGTATCCCTTGGACCTTCAACTCAACTATGAAACACAGAAATTGCATCGATAATGAATACAAAAGGCAAAATGTCGACTTATTTATAAGAGGAGTAACTCTTCTAATAGTTCGTGCTTTGAGCCTTTCCTGGGACAGCAGTATTAGATTCCGATGCACCATTGCAGGTTTACTGTATCCCTTGGACCTTCAAATCAACGATGAAATACAGAAATTGCATCGATATTGAATACAAAGGGCAAAATGTCGACTTATTTACAAGAGGGGTAACTCTTCTAATAGTTCGTGCTTTGAGCCTTTCCTGGGACAGCAGTATTAGATTCCGATGCACCATTGCAGGTTTACTGTATCCCTTGGACCAAATCAACGATGAAACAAAGAAATTGCATCGATATTGAATACAAAAGGCAAAAGGTCGACTTATTTACAAGAGGAGTAACTCTTCTATTGGTTCGTGCTTTGAGCACTTCCTGGGACAGCAGTAGTAGATTCCGATGCACCATTGCAATTTTACTGTACCCCTTGGACCTTTAAATCAACGATGAAACACAGAAATTGCATCGATATTGAATACAAAAGGCAAAATGTCGACTTATTTACAAGAGGAGTAACTCTTCTAATAGTTCGTGCTTTGAGCCATTCCTGGGACAGCAGTATTAGATTCCGATGCACCATTGCAAGTTTACTGTATCCCTTGGACCTTCAAATCAACGATGAAACACAGAAATTGCATCAATATTGAATACAAAAGGCAAAATGTAGACTTATTTATAAGAGGAGTAACTCTTCTAGTAGTTCGTGCTTTGAGCCTTTCCTGGGACAGCAGTATTAGATTCCGATGCACCATTGCAGGTTTACTGTATCCCTTGGACTTCAAATCAACGATGAAACACAGATATTGCATCGATATTGAATACAAAAGGCAAAATGTCGACTTATTTATAAGAGGAGTAACTCTTCTAATAGTTCGTGCTTTGAGCCTTTCCTGGGACAGCAGTATTAGATTCCGATGCACTATTGCAGGTTTACTGTATCCCTTGGACCTTCAAATCAACGATGAAACACAGAAATTGCATCGATATTTAATACAAAAGGCAAAATGTCAACTTATTTACATGAGGAGTATCTCTTGTAATAGTTCGTGTTTTGAGCCTTTCCTGGGACAGCAGTATTAGATTCCGATGCACCATTGCAGGTTTACTGTATCCCTTGGACCTACAAATCAAGGATGAAACACGGAAATTGCATCGATAATGAATACAAAAGGCAAAATGTCGACTTATTTATAAGAGGAGTAACCCTTCTAATAGTTCGTGCTTTGTTCATTTCCTGGGACAGCTGTATTAGATTCCGATGCTCCATTGCAGGTTTACTGTATCCCTTGGACCTTCAAATCAACGATGAAACACAGAAATTGCATCGATATTGAATACAAAATGCAAAATGTCGACCTGTTTATAAGAGGAGTAACTCATCTAATAGTTCGTGCTTTGTTCCTTTCCTCGGACAGCAGTATTAGATTCCGATGCACCATTGCAGGTTTACTGTATCCCTTGGACCTTCAAATCAACGATGAAACACAGAAATTGCATCGATATTGAATACAAAATGCAAAATGTCGACTTATTTATAAGAGAAGTAACTCTTCTAATAGTTCGTGATTTGAGCCTTTCCTGGGACAGCAGTATTAGATTCCGATGCACTATTGCAGGTTTACTGTATCCCTTGGACCTTCAAAACAACGATGAAACACAGAAATTGCATCGATATTGAATACAAAAGGCAAAATGTAAACTTATTTACAAGAGGAGTATCTCTTGTAATAGTTCGTGTTTTGAGCCTTTCCTGGGACAGCAGTATTAGATTCCGATGCACCATTGCAGGTTTACTGTATCCCTTGGACCTTCAAATCAAGGATGAAACACGGAAATTGCATCGATATTACATACAAAAGGCAAAATGCCGACTTATTTATAAGAGGAGTAACTCTTCTAATAGTTCGTGCTTTGAGCCTTTCCTGGGACAGCAGTATTAGATTCCGATGCACCATTGCAGGTTTACTGTATCCCTTGGACCTTCAAATCAGCGATGAAACACAGAAAATGCATCAATATTGAATACAAAACTCAAAATGTCGACTTATTTATAAGAGGAGTAACCCTTCTAATAGTTCGTGCTTTTGTTCCATTCCTGGGACAGCAGTATTAGATTCCGATGCACCATTGCAGGTTTACTGTATCCCTTGGACCTTCAAATCAACGATGACACAGAAATTGCATCGATATTGAATACAAAATGCAAAATGTCGACCTGTTTATAAGAGGAGTATCTCTTCTAATAGTTCGTGCTTTGTTCCTTTCCTCGGACAGCAGTATTAGATTCCGATGCACCATTGCAGGTTTACTGTATCCCTTGGACTTTCAAATCAACGATGAAACACAGAAATTGCATCGATATTGAATACAAAATGCAAAATGTCGACTTATTTATAAGAGGAGTAACTCTTCTAATAGTTCGTGCTTTGAGCCTTTCCTGGGACAGCAGTATTAGATTCCGATGCACCATTGCAGGTACACTCTATCCCTTGGACCTTCAAATCAACAAAGAAACACAGAAATTGCATCGATATTGAATACAAAAGGCAAAATATCTATTATTTACAAGAGGAGTAACTCTTCTAATAATACGTGCTTTGAGCCTTTCCTGGGACAGCAGTATTAGATTCCGATGCACCATTGCAGTTTTACTGTATCTCTTGGACCTTTAAATCAACGACGATACACAGAAATTGCATCGATATTGAGTACAAAAGGCAAAATTTCGACTTATTGATATGGGGAGTAACTCTTCTAATAGTTCGTGCTTTGAGCCTTTCCTGGGACAGCAGTATTAGATTCCGATGCACCACTGCAAGTTTACTGTATCCCTTGGACCTTCAAATCAACGATGAAACACAGAAATTGCATCGATATTAAATACAAAAGGCAAAATGTCGACGTATTTATAAGAGGAAAAACTCTTCTAATAGCTCATGCTTTGAGACTTTCCTGGGACAGCAGTATTAGATTGCGATGCACAATTGCTAGTTTACTGTATTCTTGGACCTTCAAATCAACGATGAAACACAGAAATTTCATCGATATTGAATACAAAAGGCAAAACGTCGACATTTTTTCGAGAGGAGTACTCTTCTAATACTTCGTGCTTTGAGCCATTCCTGGGACAGCAGTATTAGAATCTGATGCACCATTGCAGGTTTACTGTATCCCTTGGACCTTCAAATCAACGATGAAACACAGATATTGCATCGATATCGAATACAAAAGGCAAAATGCCGACTTATTTATAAGAGGAGTAACTCTTCTAATAGTTCGTGCTTTGAGCGTTTCCTGGGACAGCAGTATTAGATTCCGATGCACCATTGCAGGTTTACTGTATCCCTTGGACCTTCAACTCAACTATGAAACACAGAAATTGCATCGATAATGAATACAAAAGGCAAAATGTCGACTTATTTATAAGAGGAGTAACTCTTCTAATAGTTCGTGCTTTGAGCCTTTCCTGGGACAGCAGTATTAGATTCCGATGCACCATTGCAGGTTTACTGTATCCCTTGGACCTTCAAATCAACGAAGAAATACAGAAATTGCATCGATATTGAATACAAAGGGCAAAATGTCGACTTATTTACAAGAGGAGTAACTCTTCTAATAGTTCGTGCTTTGAGCCTTTCCTGGGACAGCAGTATTAGATTCCGATGCACCATTGCAGGTTTACTGTATCCCTTGGACCAAATCAACGATGAAACAAAGAAATTGCATCGATATTGAATACAAAAGGCAAAAGGTCGACTTATTTACAAGAGGAGTAACTCTTCTATTGGTTCGTGCGTTGAGCACTTCCTGGGACAGCAGTAGTAGATTCCGATGCACCATTGCAATTTTACTGTACCCCTTGGACCTTTAAATCAACGATGAAACACAGAAATTGCATCGATATTGAATACAAAAGGCAAAATGACGACTTATTTACAAGAGGAGTAACTCTTCTAATAGTTCGTGCTTTGAGCCATTCCTGGGACAGCAGTATTAGATTCCGATGCACCATTGCAAGTTTACTGTATCCCTTGGACCTTCAAATCAACGATGAAACACAGAAATTGCATCAATATTGAATACAAAAGGCAAAATGTAGACTTATTTATAAGAGGAGTAACTCTTCTAGTAGTTCGTGCTTTGAGCCTTTCCTGGGACAGCAGTATTAGATTCCGATGCACCATTGCAGGTTTACTGTATCCCTTGGACTTCAAATCAACGATGAAACACAGATATTGCATCGATATTGAATACAAAAGGCAAAATGTCGACTTATTTATAAGAGGAGTAACTCTTCTAATAGTTCGTGCTTTGAGCCTTTCCTGGGACAGCAGTATTAGATTCCGATGCACTATTGCAGGTTTACTGTATCCCTTGGACCTTCAAATCAACGATGAAACATAGAAATTGCATCGATATTTAATACAAAAGGCAAAATGTCAACTTATTTACATGAGGAGTATCTCTTGTAATAGTTCGTGTTTTGAGCCTTTCCTGGGACAGCAGTATTAGATTCCGATGCACCATTGCAGGTTTACTGTATCCCTTGGACCTACAAATCAAGGATGAAACACGGAAATTGCATCGATAATGAATACAAAAGGCAAAATGTCGACTTATTTATAAGAGGAGTAACCCTTCTAATAGTTCGTGCTTTGTTCATTTCCTGGGACAGCTGTATTAGATTCCGATGCTCCATTGCAGGTTTACTGTATCCCTTGGACCTTCAAATCAACGATGAAACACAGAAATTGCATCGATATTGAATACAAAATGCAAAATGTCGACCTGTTTATAAGAGGAGTAACTCATCTAATAGTTCGTGCTTTGTTCCTTTCCTCGGACAGCAGTATTAGATTCCGATGCACCATTGCAGGTTTACTGTATCCCTTGGACCTTCAAATCAACGATGAAACACAGAAATTGCATCGATATTGAATACAAAATGCAAAATGTCGACTTATTTATAAGAGAAGTAACTCTTCTAATAGTTCGTGATTTGAGCCTTTCCTGGGACAGCAGTATTAGATTCCGATGCACCATTGCAGGTACACTCTATCCCTTGGACCTTCAAATCAACGAAGAAACACAGAAATTGCATTGATAGTAAATACAAAAGGCAAAAAATCGACTTATTTATAGGAGGAGTAGTTCTTCTAATAGTTCGTGTTTTGAGCCTTTCCTGGGACAGCAGTATTAGATTCCGATGCACCATTACAGGTTTACTGTATCCCTTGGACCTTCAAAACAACGATGAAATACAGAAATTGCATCGATATTGAATACAAAAGGCAAAATGTAGACTTATTTACAAGAGGAGTAACTCTTCTAATAGTTCGTGCTTTGAGCCTTTCCTGGGACAGCAGTATTAGATTCCGATGCACCATTGCAGGTTTACTGTATCCCTTGGACCAAATCAACGATGAAACACAGAAATTGCATCGATATTGAATACAAAAGGCAAAATGACGACTTATTTATAAGAGGAGTAACTCTTCTAATAGTTCGTGCTTTGAGCCTTTCCTGGGACAGCAGTATCAGATTCCGATGCACCATTGCAGGTTTACTGTATCCCTTGGACCTTCAAATCAACGATGAAACACAGAAATTGCATCGATATTGAATACAAAAGGCAAAAGGTCGACTTATTTACAAGAGGAGTATCTCTTCTATTGGTTCGTGCTTTGAGCATTTCCTGGGACAGCAGTATTAGATTCCGATGCACCATTGCAGTTTTACTGTACTCCTTGGACCTTTAAATCAACGATGAAACACAGAAATTGCATCGATATTGAATACAAAAGGCAAAATGTCGACTTATTTACAAGAGGAGTAACTCTTCTAATAGTTCGTGCTTTGAGCCATTCCTGGGACAGCAGTATTAGATCCCGATGCACCATTGCAGGTTTACTGTATCCCTTGGACCAAATCAACAATGAAACACAGAAATTGCATCGATATTGAATACAAAAGGCAAAAAATCGACTTATTTATAGGAGGAGTAGTTCTTCTAATAGTTCGTGTTTTGAGCCTTTCCTGGGACAGCAGTATTAGATTCCGATGCACCATTGCAAGTTTACTGCATCCCTTGGACCTTCAAATCAACGATGAAACACAGAAATTGCATCAATATTGAATACAAAAGCCAAAATGTCGACTTATTTACAAGAGGAGTAACTCTTCTAATAGTTCGTGTTTTGAGCCTTTCCTGGGACTGCAGTATTAGAATCCGATGCACCATTGCAGGTTTACTGTATCCCTTGGACCTTCAAATCAACGATGAAACACTGAAATTGCATCAATATTGAATACAAAAGGCAAAATGTCGACTTATTTATAAGAGGAGTATCTCTTCTAGTAGTTCGTGATTTGAGCCTTTCCTGGGACAGCAGTATTAGATTCCGATGCACCATTGCAGGTTTACTGTATCCCTTGGACCTTCAAATCAACGATGAAACACAGAAATTGCATCGATATTGAATACAAAAGGCAAAATGTCAACTTATTTACAAGAGGAGTATCTCTTGTAATAGTTCGTGTTTTGAGCCTTTCCTGGGACAGCAGTATTAGATTCCGATGCACCATTGCAGGTTTACTGTATCCCTTGGACCTTCAAATCAAGGATGAAACACGGAAATTGCATCGATATTACATACAAAATGCAAAATGTCGACTTATTTATAAGAGGAGTAACTCTTCTAATGGTTCCTGCTTTGTGCCTTTCCTGGGACAGCAGTATTATATTCCGATGCACCATTGCAGTTTTATTGTATCCCTTTGACCTTTAAATCAACGATGATACACAGAAATTTCATCGATATTGAGTACAAAAGGCAAAATTTCGACTTATTGATATGGGGAGTAACTCTTCTAATAGTTCGTGTTTGAGCCTTTCCTGGGACAGCAGTATTAGATTCCGATGCAATATTGCTAGTTTACTGTATTCTTGGACCTTGAAATCAACGATGAAACACAGAAATTTCATCGATATTGAATACAAAAGGCAAAATGTCGACATTTTTTCAAGAGGAGTAACTCTTCTAATACTTCGTGTTTTGAGCCTTTCCTGGGACAGCAGTATTAGAATCTGATGCACCATTGCAGGTATACTGTATCCCTTGGACCTTCAACTCAACGATGAAACACAGAAATTGCATCGATAATGAATACAATAGGCAAAATGTCGACTTATTTATAAGAGGAGTAACTCTTCTAATAGTTCGTGCTTTGAGCCTTTCCTGGGACAGCAGTATTAGATTCCGATGCACCATTGCAGGTTTACTGTATCCCTTGGACCTTCAAACCAACGATGAAACAGAGAAATTGCATCGATATTGAATACAAAAGGCAAATTGTCGACTTAATTAAAAGAGGAGTAAATCTTCTAATAGTTCGTGCTTTTAGCATTTCCTGGGACAGCAGTATTAGATTCCGATGCACCATTGCAGGTTTACTGTATCCCTTGGACCTTCAAATCAGCGATGAAACACAGAAAATGCATCAATATTGAATACAAAACGCAAAATGTCGACTTATTTATAAGAGGAGTAACCCTTCTAGTAGTTCGTGCTTTGTTCCTTTCCTGGGACAGCAGTATTAGATTCCGATGCACCATTGCAGGTTTACTGTATCCCTTGGACCTTCAAATCAACGATGAAACACAGAAATTGCATCGATGTTGAATACAAAATGCAAAATGTCGACCTGTTTATAAGAGGAGTAACTCTTCTAATAGTTCGTGCTTTGCTCCTTTCCTCGGACAGCAGTATTAGATTCCGATGCACCATTGCAGGTTTACTGTATCCCTTGGACCTTCAAATCAACGATGAAACACAGAAATTGCATCGATATTGAATACAAAATGCAAAATGTCGACTTATTTATAAGAGGAGTAACTCTTCTAATGGTTCGTGCTTTGAGCCTTTCCTGGGACAGCAGTATTAGATTCCGATGCACCATTGCAGGTACACTTTATCCCTTGGACCTTCAAATCAACGAAGAAACACAGAAATTGCATCGATATTGAATACAAAAGGCAAAATGTCTATTATTTACAAGAGGAGTAACTCTTCTAATAATTCGTGCTTTGAGCCTTTCCTGGGACAGCAGTATTAGATTCCGATGCACCATTGCAGGTTTCTTGTATCCCTTGCACCAAATCAACGATGAAACACAGAAAGTGCATCGATATTGAATACAAAAGGCAAAATGACGACTTATTTATAAGAGGAGTAACTCTTCTAATAGTTCGTGCTTTGAGCCTTTCCTGGGACAGCAGTATTAGATTCCGATGCACCATTGCAGGTTTACTGTATCCCTTGGACCAAATCAACGATGAAACACAGAAATTGCATCGATATTGAATACAAAAGGCAAAATGTAGACTTATTTACAAGAGGGGTAACTCTTCTAATAGTTCGTGCTTTGAGCCTTTCCTGGGACAGCAGTATTAGATTCCGATGCACCATTGCAGGTTTACTGTATCCCTTGGACCAAATCAACGATGAAACACAGAAATTGCATCGATATTGAATACAAAAGGCAAAATGACGACTTATTTATAAGAGGAGTAACTCTTCTAATAGTTCGTGCTTTGAGCCTTTCCTGGGACAGCAGTATCAGATTCCGATGCACCATTGCAGGTTTACTGTATCCCTTGGACCTTCAAATCAACGATGAAACACAGAAATTGCATCGATATTGAATACAAAAGGCAAAAGGTCGACTTATTTACAAGAGGAGTAACTCTTCTATTGGTTCGTGCTTTGAGCACTTCCTGGGACAGCAGTATTAGATTCCGATGCATCATTGCAGTTTTACTGTACCCCTTGGACATTTAAATCAACGATGAAACACAGATATTGCATCGATATTGAATACAAAAGGCAAAATGTCGACTTATTTACAAGAGGAGTAACTCTTCTAATAGTTCGTGCTTTGAGCCATTCCTGGGACAGCAGTATTAGATTCCGATGCACCATTGCAGGTTTACTGTATCCCTTGCACCAAATCAACGATGAAACACAGAAAGTGCATCGATATTGAATACAAAAGGCAAAATGTCGACTTATTTATAAGAGGAGTAATTCTTCTAATAGTTCGTGCTTTGAGCCTTTCCTGGGACAGCAGTATTAGATTCCGATGCACCATTGCAAGTTTACTGTATCCCTTGGACCTTCAAATCAACGATGAAACACAGAAATTGCATCAATATTGAATACAAAAGCCAAAATCTCGACTTATTTACAAGAGGAGTAACTCTTCTAATAGTTCGTGTTATGAGCCTTTCCTGGGACTGCAGTATTAGATTCCGATGCACCATTGCAGGTTTACTGTATCCCTTGGACCTTCAAATCAACGATGAAACACAGAAATTGCATCGATATTGAATACAAAAGGCAAAAAATCGACTTATTTATAGGAGGAGTAGTTCTTCTAATAGTTCGTGTTTTGAGCCTTTCCTGGGACAGCAGTATTAGATTCCGATGCACCATTGCAAGCTTACTGTATCCCTTGGACCTTCAAATCAACGATGAAACACAGAAATTGCATCAATATTGAATACAAAAGCCAAAATGTCGACTTATTTACAAGAGGAGTAACTCTTCTAATAGTTCGTGTTTTGAGCCTTTCCTGGGACTGCAGTATTAGATTCCGATGCACCATTGCAGGTTTACTGTATCCCTTGGACCTTCAAATCAACGATGAAACACTGAAATTGCATCAATATTGAATACAAAAGGCAAAATGTCGACTTATTTATAAGAGGAGTAACTCTTCTAGTAGTTCGTGCTTTGAGCCTTTCCTGGGACAGCAGTATTAGATTCCGATGCACCATTGCAGGTTTACTGTATCCCTTGGACCTTCAAATCAACGATGAAACACAGAAATTGCATCGATATTGAATACAAAAGGCAAAATGTCAACTTATTTACAAGAGGAGTACCTCTTGCAATAGTTCGTGTTTTGAGCCTTTCCTGGGACAGCAGTATTAGATTCCGATGCACCATTGCAGGTTTACTGTATCCCTTGGACCTTCAAATCAAGGATGAAACACGGAAATTGCATCGATATTACATACAAAATGCAAAATGTCGACTTATTTATAAGAGGAGTACCTCTTCTAATGGTTCCTGCTTTGTGCCTTTCCTGGGACAGCAGTATTAGATTCCGATGCACCATTGCAGGTTTACTGTATCCCTTGGACCTTCAAACCAACGATGAAACAGAGAAATTGCATCGATATTGAATACAAAAGGCAAATTGTCGACTTAATTAAAAGAGGAGTAAATCTTCTAATAGTTCGTGCTTTTAGCATTTCCTGGGACAGCAGTATTAGATTCCGATGCACCATTGCAGGTTTACTGTATCCCTTGGACCTTCAAATCAGCGATGAAACACAGAAAATGCATCAATATTGAATACAAAACGCAAAATGTCGACTTATTTATAAGAGGAGTAACCCTTCTAGTAGTTCGTGCTTTGTTCCTTTCCTGGGACAGCAGTATTAGATTCCGATGCACCATTGCAGGTTTACTGTATCCCTTGGACCTTCAAATCAACGATGAATCACAGAAATTGCATCGATGTTGAATACAAAATGCAAAATGTCGACCTGTTTATAAGAGGAGTAACTCTTCTAATAGTTCGTGCTTTGCTCCTTTCCTCGGACAGCAGTATTAGATTCCGATGCACCATTGCAGGTTTACTGTATCCCTTGGACCTTCAAATCAACGATGAAACACAGAAATTGCATCGATATTGAATACAAAATGCAAAATGTCGACTTATTTATAAGAGGAGTAACTCTTCTAATGGTTCGTGCTTTGAGCCTTTCCTGGGACAGCAGTATTAGATTCCGATGCACCATTGCAGGTACACTTTATCCCTTGGACCTTCAAATCAACGAAGAAACACAGAAATTGCATCGATATTGAATACAAAAGGCAAAATGTCTATTATTTACAAGAGGAGTAACTCTTCTAATAATTCGTGCTTTGAGCCTTTCCTGGGACAGCAGTATTAGATTCCGATGCACCATTGCAGGTTTACTGTATCCCTTGGACCTTCAAAACAACGATGAAATACAGAAATTGCATCGATATTGAATACAAAAGGCAAAATGTAGACTTATTTACAAGAAGGGTAACTCTTCTAATAGTTCGTGCTTTGAGCCTTTCCTGGGACAGCAGTATTAGATTCCGATGCACCATTGCAGGTTTACTGTATCCCTTGGACCAAATCAACGATGAAACACAGAAATTGCATCGATATTGAATACAAAAGGCAAAATGACGACTTATTTATAAGAGGAGTAACTCTTCTAATAGTTCGTGCTTTGAGCCTTTCCTGGGACAGCAGTATCAGATTCCGATGCACCATTGCAGGTTTACTGTATCCCTTGGACCTTCAAATCAACGATGAAACACAGAAATTGCATCGATATTGAATACAAAAGGCAAAAGGTCGACTTATTTACAAGAGGAGTAACTCTTCTATTGGTTCGTGCTTTGAGCACTTCCTGGGACAGCAGTATTAGATTCCGATGCATCATTGCAGTTTTACTGTACCCCTTGGACATTTAAATCAACGATGAAACACAGATATTGCATCGATATTGAATACAAAAGGCAAAATGTCGACTTATTTACAAGAGGAGTAACTCTTCTAATAGTTCGTGCTTTGAGCCATTCCTGGGACAGCAGTATTAGATTCCGATGCACCATTGCAGGTTTACTGTATCCCTTGCACCAAATCAACGATGAAACACAGAAATTGCATCGATATTGAATACAAAAGGCAAAATGTCGACTTATTTATAAGAGGAGTAATTCTTCTAATAGTTCGTGCTTTGAGCCTTTCCTGGGACAGCAGTATTAGATTCCGATGCACCATTGCAAGTTTACTGTATCCCTTGGACCTTCAAATCAACGATGAAACACAGAAATTGCATCAATATTGAATACAAAAGCCAAAATCTCGACTTATTTACAAGAGGAGTAACTCTTCTAATAGTTCGTGTTATGAGCCTTTCCTGGGACTGCAGTATTAGATTCCGATGCACCATTGCAGGTTTACAGTATCCCTTGGACCTTCAAATCAACGATGAAACACAGAAATTGCATCAATATTGAATACAAAAGGCAAAATGTCGACTTATTTATAAGAGGAGTAACTCTTCTAGTAGTTCGTGATTTGAGCCTTTCCTGCGACAGCAGTATTAGATTTCGATGCGCCATTTCAGGTTTACTGTATCCCTTGGACCTTCAAATCAACGATGAAACACAGAAATTGCATCGATATTGAATACAAAAGGCAAAATGTCGACTTATTTATAAGAGGAGTAACTCTTCTAATAGTTCGTGCTTTGAGCCTTTCCTGGGACAGCAGTATTAGATTCCGATGCACTATTGCAGGTTTACTGTATCCCTTGGACCTTCAAATCAACGATGAAACACAGAAATTGCATCGATATTGAATACAAAAGGCAAAATGTCAACATATTTACAAGAGGAGTATCTCTTGTAATAGTTCGTGATTTGAGCCTTTCCTGGGACAGCAGTATTAGATTCCGATGCACCATTGCAGGTTTACTGTATCCCTTGGACCTTCAAATCAAGGATGAAACACGGAAATTGCATCGATATTACATACAAAAGGCAAAATGCCGACTTATTTATAAGAGGAGTAACTCTTCTAATAGTTCGTGCTTTGAGCCATTCCTGGGACAGCAGTATTGGATTCCGATGCACCATTGCAGGTATACTGTATCCCTTGGACCTTCAACTCAACGATGAAACACAGAAATTGCATCGATAATGAATACAATAGGCAAAATGTCGACTTATTTATAAGAGGAGTAACTCTTCTAATAGTTCGTGCTTTGAGGCTTTCCTGGGACAGCAGTATTAGTTTTCGATGCACCATTGCAGGTTTACTGTATCCCTTGGACCTTCAAATCAACGATGAAACAGAGAAGTTGCATCGATATTGAATACAAAAGGCAAATTGTCGACTTATTTAAAAGAGGAGTAAATCTTCTAATAGTTCGTGCTTTTAGGATTTCCTGGGACAGCAGTATTAGATTCCGATGCACCATTGCAGGTTTACTGTATCTCTTGGACCTTCAAATCAGCGATGAAACACAGAAAATGCATCAATATTGAATACAAAACGCAAAATGTCGACTTATTTATAAGAGGAGTAACCCTTCTAATAGATCGTGCTTTGTTCCTTTCCTGGGACAGCAGTATTAGATTCCGATGCACCATTGCAGGTTTACTGTATCCCTTGGACCTTCAAATCAACGATGAAACACAGAAATTGCATCGATATTGAATACAAAATGCAAAATGTCGACCTGTTTATAAGAGGAGTAACTCTTCTAATAGTTCGTGCTTCGTTCCGTTCCTCGGACAGCAGTATTAGATTCCGATGCACCATTGCAGGTTTACTGTATCCCTTGGACCTTCAAATCAACGATGAAACACAGAAATTGCATCGATATTGAATACAAAATGCAAAATGTCGACTTATTTATAAGAGGAGTAACTCTTCTAATAGTTCGTGCTTTGAGCCTTTCCTGGGACAGCAGTATTAGATTCCGACGCACCATTGCAGGTACACTCTATCCCTTGGACCTTCAAATCAACGAAGAAACACAGAAATTGCATTGATATTGAATACAAAAGGCAAAATGTCTATTATTTACAAGAGGAGTAACTCTTCTAATAATACGTGCTTTGAGCCTTTCCTGGGACAGCAGTATTAGATTCCGATGCACCATTGCAGGTTTACTGTATCCCTAGGACCTTCAAAACAACGATGAAATACAGAAATTGCATCGATATTGAATACAAAAGGCAAAATGTAGACTTATTTACAAGAGGAGTAACTCTTCTAATAGTTCGTGCTTTGAGCCTTACCTGGGACAGCAGTATTAGATTCCGATGCACCATTGCAGGTTTACTGTATCCCTTGGACCAAATCAACGATGAAACACAGAAATTGCATCGATATTGAATACAAAAGGCAAAATGACGACTTATTTATAAGAGGAGTAACTCTTCTAATAGTTCGTGCTTTGAGCCTTTCCTGGGACAGCAGTATCAGATTCCGATGCACCATTGCAGGTTTACTGTATCCCTTGGACCTTCAAATCAACGATGAAACACAGAAATTGCATCGATATTGAATACAAAAGGCAAAAGGTCGACTTATGTACAAGAGGAGTAACTCTTCTATTGGTTCGTGCTTTGAGCACTTCCTGGGACAGCAGTATTAGATTACGATGCACCATTGCAGTTTTACTGTACCCCTAGGACATTTAAATCAACGATGAAACACAGAAATTGCATCGATATTGAATACAAAAGGCAAAATGTCGACTTATATACAAGAGGAGTAACTCTTCTAATAGTTCGTGCTTTGAGCCATTCCTGGGACAGCAGTATTAGATTCCGATGCACCATTGCAGGTTTACTGTATCCCTTGGACCTTCAAATCAACGATGAAACACAGAAATTGCATCGATATTGAATACAAAAGGCAAAATGTCAACTTATTTACAAGAGGAGTATCTCTTGCAATAGTTCGTGTTTTGAGCCTTTCCTGGGACAGCAGTATTAGATTCCGATGCACCATTGCAGGTTTACTGTATCCCTTGGACCTTCAAATCAAGGATGAAACACGGAAATTGCATCGATATTACATACAAAATGCAAAATGTCGACTTATTTATAAGAGGAGTACCTCTTCTAATGGTTCCTGCTTTGTGCCTTTCCTGGGACAGCAGTATTATATTCCGATGCACCATTGCAGTTTTATTGTATCCCTTTGACCTTTAAATCAACGATGATACACAGAAATTTCATCGATATTGAGTACAAAAGGCAAAATTTCGACTTATTGATATGGGGAGTAACTCTTCTAATAGTTCGTGTTTGAGCCTTTCCTGGGACAGCAGTATTAGATTCCGATGCAATATTGCTAGTTTACAGTATTCTTGGACCTTGAAATCAACGATGAAACACAGAAATTTCATCGATATTGAATACAAAAGGCAAAATGTCGACATTTTTTCAAGAGGAGTGACTTTTCTAATACTTCGTGTTTTGAGCCTTTCCTGGGACAGCAGTATTAGAATCTGATGCACCATTGCAGGTATACTGTATCCCTTGGACCTTCAACTCAACGATGAAACACAGAAATTGCATCGATAATGAATACAATAGGCAAAATGTCGACTTATTTATAAGAGGAGTAACTCTTCTAATAGTTCGTGCTTTGAGCCTTTCCTGGGACAGCAGTATTAGATTCCATTGCACCATTGCAGGTTTACTGTATCCCTTGGACCTTCAAACCAACGATGAAACAGAGAAATTGCATCGATATTGAATACAAAAGGCAAATTGTCGACTTAATTAAAAGAGGAGTAAATCTTCTAATAGTTCGTGCTTTTAGCATTTCCTGGGACAGCAGTATTAGATTCCGATGCACCATTGCAGGTTTACTGTATCCCTTGGACCTTCAAATCAGCGATGAAACACAGAAAATGCATCAATATTGAATACAAAACGCAAAATGTCGACTTATTTATAAGAGGAGTAACCCTTCTAGTAGTTCGTGATTTGTTCCTTTCCTGGGACAGCAGTATTAGATTCCGATGCACCATTGCAGGTTTACTGTATCCCTTGGACCTTCAAATCAACGATGAATCACAGAAATTGCATCGATGTTGAATACAAAATGCAAAATGTCGACCTGTTTATAAGAGGAGTAACTCTTCTAATAGTTCGTGCTTTGCTCCTTTCCTCGGACAGCAGTATTAGATTCCGATGCACCATTGCAGGTTTACTGTATCCCTTGGACCTTCAAATCAACGATGAAACACAGAAATTGCATCGATATTGAATACAAAATGCAAAATGTCGACTTATTTATAAGAGGAGTAACTCTTCTAATGGTTCGTGCTTTGAGCCTTTCCTGGGACAGCAGTATTAGATTCCGATGCACCATTGCAGGTACACTTTATCCCTTGGACCTTCAAATCAACGAAGAAACACAGAAATTGCATCGATATTGAATACAAAAGGCAAAATGTCTATTATTTACAAGAGGAGTAACTCTTCTAATAATTCGTGCTTTGAGCCTTTCCTGGGACAGCAGTATTAGATTCCGATGCACCATTGCAGGTTTACTGTATCCCTTGGACCTTCAAAACAACGATGAAATACTGAAATTGCATCGATATTGAATACAAAAGGCAAAATGTAGACTTATTTACAAGAAGGGTAACTCTTCTAATAGTTCGTGCTTTGAGCCTTTCCTGGGACAGCAGTATTAGATTCCGATGCACCATTGCAGGTTTACTGTATCCCTTGGACCAAATCAACGATGAAACACAGAAATTGCATCGATATTGAATACAAAAGGCAAAATGACGACTTATTTATAAGAGGAGTAACTCTTCTAATAGTTCGTGCTTTGAGCCTTTCCTGGGACAGCAGTATCAGATTCCGATGCACCATTGCAGGTTTACTGTATCCCTTGGACCTTCAAATCAACGATGAAACACAGAAATTGCATCGATATTGAATACAAAAGGCAAAAGGTCGACTTATTTACAAGAGGAGTAACTCTTCTATTGGTTCGTGCTTTGAGCACTTCCTGGGACAGCAGTATTAGATTCCGATGCATCATTGCAGTTTTACTGTACCCCTTGGACATTTAAATCAACGATGAAACACAGATATTGCATCGATATTGAATACAAAAGGCAAAATGTCGACTTATTTACAAGAGGAGTAACTCTTCTAATAGTTCGTGCTTTGAGCCATTCCTGGGACAGCAGTATTAGATTCCGATGCACCATTGCAGGTTTTCTGTATCCCTTGCACCAAATCAACGATGAAACACAGAAATTGCATCGATATTGAATACAAAAGGCAAAATGTCGACTTATTTATAAGAGGAGTAATTCTTCTAATAGTTCGTGCTTTGAGCCTTTCCTGGGACAGCAGTATTAGATTCCGATGCACCATTGCAAGTTTACTGTATCCCTTGGACCTTCAAATCAACGATGAAACACAGAAATTGCATCAATATTGAATACAAAAGCCAAAATCTCGACTTATTTACAAGAGGAGTAACTCTTCTAATAGTTCGTGTTATGAGCCTTTCCTGGGACTGCAGTATTAGATTCCGATGCACCATTGCAGGTTTACAGTATCCCTTGGACCTTCAAATCAACGATGAAACACAGAAATTGCATCAATATTGAATACAAAAGGCAAAATGTCGACTTATTTATAAGAGGAGTAACTCTTCTAGTAGTTCGTGATTTGAGCCTTTCCTGGGACAGCAGTATTAGATTTCGATGCACCATTTCAGGTTTACTGTATCCCTTGGACCTTCAAATCAACGATGAAACACAGAAATTGCATCGATATTGAATACAAAAGGCAAAATGTCGACTTATTTATAAGAGGAGTAACTCTTCTAATAGTTCGTGCTTTGAGCCTTTCCTGGGACAGCAGTATTAGATTCCGATGCACTATTGCAGGTTTACTGTATCCCTTGGACCTTCAAATCAACGATGAAACACAGAAATTGCATCGATATTGAATACAAAAGGCAAAATGTCAACTTATTTACAAGAGGAGTATCTCTTGTAATAGTTCGTGATTTGAGCCTTTCCTGGGACAGCAGTATTAGATTCCGATGCACCGTTGCAGGTTTACTGTATCCCTTGGCCCTTCAAATCAAGGATGAAACACGGAAATTGCATCGATATTACATACAAAAGGCAAAATGCCGACTTATTTATAAGAGGAGTAACTCTTCTAATAGTTCGTGCTTTGAGCCATTCCTGGGACAGCAGTATTGGATTCCGATGCACCATTGCAGGTATACTGTATCCCTTGGACCTTCAACTCAACGATGAAACACAGAAATTGCATCGATAATGAATACAATAGGCAAAATGTCGACTTATTTATAAGAGGAGTAACTCTTCTAATAGTTCGTGCTTTGAGGCTTTCCTGGGACAGCAGTATTAGTTTTCGATGCACCATTGCAGGTTTACTGTATCCCTTGGACCTTCAAATCAACGATGAAACAGAGAAGTTGCATCGATATTGAATACAAAACGCAAATTGTCGACTTATTTAAAAGAGGAGTAAATCTTCTAATAGTTCGTGCTTTTAGGATTTCCTGGGACAGCAGTATTAGATTCCGATGCAACATTGCAGGTTTACTGTATCTCTTGGACCTTCAAATCAGCGATGAAACACAGAAAATGCATCAATATTGAATACAAAACGCAAAATGTCGACTTATTTATAAGAGGAGTAACCCTTCTAATAGTTCGTGCTTTGTTCCTTTCCTGGGACAGCAGTATTAGATTCCGATGCACCATTGCAGGTTTACTGTATCCCTTGGACCTTCAAATCAACGATGAAACACAGAAATTGCATCGATATTGAATACAAAAGGCAAAATGTCGACTTATATACAAGAGGAGTAACTCTTCTAATAGTTCGTGCTTTGTGCCATTCCTGGGACAGCAGTATTAGATTCCGATGCACCATTGCAGGTTTACTGTATCCCTTGCACCAAATCAACGATGAAACACAGAAATTGCATCAATATTGAATACAAAAGTCAAAAAATCGACTTATTTATAAGAGGAGTAATTCTTCTAATAGTTCGTGCTTTGAGCCTTTCCTGGGACAGCAGTATTAGATTCCGATGCACCATTGCAAGTTTACTGTATCCCTTGGACCTTCAAATCAACGATGAAACACATAAATTGCATCAATATTGAATACAAAAGCCAAAATGTCGACTTATTTATAAGAGGAGTAACTCTTCTAATAGTTCGTGCTTTGAGCCTTTCCTGGGACTGCAGTATTAGATTCCGATGCACCATTGCAGGTTTACTGTATCCCTTGGACCTTCAAATCAACGATGACACACAGAAATTGCATCAATATTGAATACAAAAGGCAAAATGTCTACTTGATTATAAGAGGAGTAACTCTTCCAGTAGTTCGTGATTTGAGCCTTTCCTGGGACAGCAGTATTAGATACCGATGCACCATTGCAGGTTTACTGTATCCCTTGGACCTTCATATCAACGATGAAACACAGAAATTGCATCGATATTGAATACAAAAGGCAAAATGTCAACTTATTTATAAGAGGAGTAACTCTTCTAATAGTTCGTGTTTTTAGCCTTTCCTGGGACAGCAGTATTACATTCCGATGCACTATTGCAGGTTTACTGTATCCCTTGGACCTTCAAATCAACGATGAAACACAGAAATTGCATCGATATTGAATACAAAAGGCAAAATGTCAACTTATTTACAAGAGGAGTATCTCTTGTAATAGTTCGTGTTTTGAGCCTTTCCTGGGACAGCAGTATTAGATTCCGATGCACCATTGCAGGTTTACTGTATCCCTTGGACCTTCAAATCAAGGATGAAACACGGAAATTGCATCGATATTACATACAAAATGCTAAATGTCGACTTATTTATAAGAGGAATAACTCTTCTAATGGTTCCTGCTTTGAGCCTTTCCTGGGACAGCAGTATTAGATTCCGATGCACCATTGCAGTTTTACTGTATCCCTTGGACCTTTAAATCAACGATGATACACAGAAATTTCATCGATATTGAATACAAAAGGCAAAATGTCGACATTTTTTCAAGAGGAGTAACTCTTCAAATACTTCGTGCTTTGAGCCTTTCCTGGGACAGCAGTATTAGAATCTGATGCACCATTGCAGGTTTACTGTATCTCTTGGACCTTCAAATCAACGATGAAACACAGATATTGCATCGATATTGAATACAAAATGCAAAATGCCGACCTATTTATAAGAGGAGTAACTCTTCTATTAGTTCGTGCTTTGAGCCTTTCCTGGGACAGCAGTATTAGATTCCGATGCACCTTTGCAGGTATACTGTATCCCTTGGACCTTCAACTCAACGATGAAACACAGATATTGCATCGATAATGAATACAATAGGCAAAATGTCGACTCATTTATAAGAGGAGTATCTCTTGTAATAGTTCGTGTTTTGAGCCTTTCCTGGGACAGCAGTATTAGATTACGATGCACCATTGCAGGTTTACTGTATCCCTTGGACCTTCAAATCAACGATGAAACAGAGAAATTGCATCGATATTGAATACAAAAGGCAAATTGTCGACTTATTTAAAAAAGGAGTAAATCTTCTAATAGTTCGTGCTTTTAGCATTTCCTGGGACAGCAGTATTAGATTCTGATGCACCATTGCAGGTTTACTGTATCCCTTGGACCTTCAAATCAGCGATGAAACACAGAAAATGCATCAATATTGAATACAAAACGCAAAATGTCGACTTATTTATAAGAGGAGTAACCCTTCCAATAGTTCGTGCTTTGTTCCTTTCCTGGGACAGCAGTATTAGATTCCGATGCACCATTGCAGGTTTACTGTATCCCTTGGACCTTCAAATCAACGATGAAACACAGAAATTTCATCGATATTGAATACAAAAGGCAAAATGTCGACATTTTTTCAAGAGGAGTAACTCTTCTAATACTTCGTGCTTTGAGCCTTTCCTGGGACAGCAGTATTAGAATCTGATGCACCATTGCAGGTTTACTGTATCACTTGGACCTTCAAATCAACGATGAAACACAGATATTGCATCGATATTGAATACAAAAGGCAAAATGCCGACTTATTTATAAGAGGAGTAACTCTTCTAATAGTTCGTGCTTTGAGCCTTTCCTGGGACAGCAGTATTAGATTCCGATGCACCTTTGCAGGTATACTGTATCCCTTGGACCTTCAACTCAACGATGAAACACAGAAATTGCATCGATAATGAATACAATAGGCAAAATGTCGACTCATTTTTAAGAGGAGTAATTCTTCTAATAGTTATGCTTTGTGCCTTTCCTGGGACAGCAGTATTAGATTACGATGCACCATTGCAGGTTTACTGTATCCCTTGGACCTTCAAATCAACGATGAAACAGAGAAATTGCATCGATATTGAATACAAAAGGCAAATTGTCGACTTATTTAAAAAAGGAGTAAATCTTCTAATAGTTCGTGCTTTTAGCATTTCCTGGGACAGCAGTATTAGATTCTGATGCACCATTGCAGGTTTACTGTATCCCTTGGACCTTCAAATCAGCGATGAAACACAGAAAATGCATCAATATTGAATACAAAACGCAAAATGTCGACTTATTTATAAGAGGAGTAACCCTTCCAATAGTTCGTGCTTTGTTCCTTTCCTGGGACAGCAGTATTATATTCCGATGCACCATTGCAGGTTTACTGTATCCCTTGGACCTTCAAATCAACGATGAAACACAGAAATTGCATCGATATTGAATACAAAATGCAAAATGTCGACCTGATTATAAGAGGAGTAACTCTTCTAATAGTACGTGCTTTGTTCCTTTCCTCGGACAGCAGAATTAGATTCCGATGCACCATTGCAGGTTTACTGTATCCCTTGGACCAAATCAACGATGAAACACAGAAATTGCATCGATATTGAATACAAAAGGCAAAATGACGACTTATTTATAAGAGGAGTAACTCTTCTAATAGTTCGTGCTTTGAGCCTTTCCTGGGACAGCAGTATCAGATTCCGATGCACCATTGCAGGTTTACTGTATCCCTTGGACCTTTAAATCAACGATGAAACACAGAAATTGCATCGATATTGAATACAAAAGGCAAAAGGTCGACTTATTTACAAGAGGAGTAACTCTTCTATTGGTTCGTGCTTTAAGCACTTCCTGGGACAGCAGTATTAGATTCCGATGCACCATTGCAGTTTTACTGTACCCCTTGGACATTTAAATCAACGATGAAACACAGAAATTGCATCGATATTGAATACAAAAGGCAAAATGTCGACTTATATACAAGAGGAGTAACTCTTCTAATAGTTCGTGCTTTGAGCCATTCCTGGGACAGCAGTATTAGATTCCGATGCACCATTGCAGGTTTACTGTATCCCTTGCACCAAATCAACGATGAAACACAGAAATTGCATCGATATTGAATACAAAAGGCAAAAAATCGACTTATTTATAAGAGGAGTAATTCTTCTAATAGTTCGTGCTTTGAGCCTTTCCTGGGACAGCAGTATTAGATTCCGATGCACCATTGCAAGTTTACTGTATCCCTTGGACCTTCAAATCAACGATGAAACACATAAATTGCATCAATATTGAATACAAAAGCCAAAATGTCGACTTATTTACAAGAGGAGTAACCCTTCTAATAGTTCGTGTTTTGAGCCTTTCCTGGGACTGCAGTATTAGATTCCGATGCACCATTGCAGGTTTACTGTATCCCTTGGACCTTCAAATCAACGATGAAACACAGAAATTGCATCAATATTGAATACAAAATGCAAAATGTCTACTTAATTATAAGAGGAGTAACTCTTCCAGTAGTTCGTGATTTGAGCCTTTCCTGGGACAGCAGTATTAGATACCGATGCACCATTGCAGGTTTACAGTATCCCTTGGACCTTCAAATCAACGATGAAACACAGAAATTGCATCAATATTGAATACAAAAGGCAAAATGTCGACTTATTTATAAGAGGAGTAACTCTTCTAGTAGTTCGTGATTTGAGCCTTTCCTGGGACAGCAGTATTAGATTTCGATGCACCATTTCAGGTTTACTGTATCCCTTGGACCTTCAAATCAACGATGAAACACAGAAATTGCATCGATATTGAATACAAAAGGCAAAATGTCGACTTATTTATAAGAGGAGTAACTCTTCTAATAGTTCGTGCTTTGAGCCTTTCCTGGGACAGCAGTATTAGATTCCGATGCACTATTGCAGGTTTACTGTATCCCTTGGACCTTCAAATCAACGATGAAACACAGAAATTGCATCGATATTGAATACAAAAGGCAAAATGTCAACTTATTTACAAGAGGAGTATCTCTTGTAATAGTTCGTGATTTGAGCCTTTCCTGGGACAGCAGTATTAGATTCCGATGCACCGTTGCAGGTTTACTGTATCCCTTGGACCTTCAAATCAAGGATGAAACACGGAAATTGCATCGATATTACATACAAAAGGCAAAATGCCGACTTATTTATAAGAGGAGTAACTCTTCTAATAGTTCGTGCTTTGAGCCATTCCTGGGACAGCAGAATTGGATTCCGATGCACCATTGCAGGTATACTGTATCCCTTGGACCTTCAACTCAACGATGAAACACAGAAATTGCATCGATAATGAATACAATAGGCAAAATGTCGACTTATTTATAAGAGGAGTAACTCTTCTAATAGTTCGTGCTTTGAGGCTTTCCTGGGACAGCAGTATTAGTTTTCGATGCACCATTGCAGGTTTACTGTATCCCTTGGACCTTCAAATCAACGATGAAACAGAGAAGTTGCATCGATATTGAATACAAAAGGCAAATTGTCGACTTATTTAAAAGAGGAGTAAATCTTCTAATAGTTCGTGCTTTTAGGATTTCCTGGGACAGCAGTATTAGATTCCGATGCAACATTGCAGGTTTACTGTATCTCTTGGACCTTCAAATCAGCGATGAAACACAGAAAATGCATCAATATTGAATACAAAACGCAAAATGTCGACTTATTTATAAGAGGAGTAACCCTTCTAATAGTTCGTGCTTTGTTCCTTTCCTGGGACAGCAGTATTAGATTCCGATGCACCATTGCAGGTTTACTGTATCCCTTGGACCTTCAAATCAACGATGAAACACAGAAATTGCATCGATATTGAATACAAAAGGCAAAATGTCGACTTATATACAAGAGGAGTAACTCTTCTAATAGTTCGTGCTTTGAGCCATTCCTGGGACAGCAGTATTAGATTCCGATGCACCATTGCAGGTTTACTGTATATCTTGCACCAAATCAACGATGAAACACAGAAATTGCATCGATATTGAATACAAAAGGCAAAAAATCGACTTATTTATAAGAGGAGTAATTCTTCTAATAGTTCGTGCTTTGAGCCTTTCCTGGGACAGCAGTATTAGATTCCGATGCACCATTGCAAGTTTACTGTATCCCTTGGACCTTCAAATCAACGATGAAACACATAAATTGCATCAATATTGAATACAAAAGCCAAAATGTCGACTTATTTATAAGAGGAGTAACTCTTCTAATAGTTCGTGCTTTGAGCCTTTCCTGGGACTGCAGTATTAGATTCCGATGCACCATTGCAGGTTTACTGTATCCCTTGGACCTTCAAATCAACGATGACACACAGAAATTGCATCAATATTGAATACAAAAGGCAAAATGTCTACTTGATTATAAGAGGAGTAACTCTTCCAGTAGTTCGTGATTTGAGCCTTTCCTGGGACAGCAGTATTAGATACCGATGCACCATTGCAGGTTTACTGTATCCCTTGGACCTTCATATCAACGATGAAACACAGAAATTGCATCGATATTGAATACAAAAGGCAAAATGTCAACTTATTTATAAGAGGAGTAACTCTTCTAATAGTTCGTGTTTTTAGCCTTTCCTGGGACAGCAGTATTACATTCCGATGCACTATTGCAGGTTTACTGTATCCCTTGGACCTTCAAATCAACGATGAAACACAGAAATTGCATCGATATTGAATACAAAAGGCAAAATGTCAACTTATTTACAAGAGGAGTATCTCTTGTAATAGTTCGTGTTTTGAGCCTTTCCTGGGACAGCAGTATTAGATTCCGATGCACCATTGCAGGTTTACTGTATCCCTTGGACCTTCAAATCAAGGATGAAACACGGAAATTGCATCGATATTACATACAAAATGCTAAATGTCGACTTATTTATAAGAGGAATAACTCTTCTAATGGTTCCTGCTTTGAGCCTTTCCTGGGACAGCAGTATTAGATTCCGATGCACCATTGCAGTTTTACTGTATCCCTTGGACCTTTAAATCAACGATGATACACAGAAATTTCATCGATATTGAATACAAAAGGCAAAATGTCGACATTTTTTCAAGAGGAGTAACTCTTCAAATACTTCGTGCTTTGAGCCTTTCCTGGGACAGCAGTATTAGAATCTGATGCACCATTGCAGGTTTACTGTATCTCTTGGACCTTCAAATCAACGATGAAACACAGATATTGCATCGATATTGAATACAAAATGCAAAATGCCGACCTATTTATAAGAGGAGTAACTCTTCTATTAGTTCGTGCTTTGAGCCTTTCCTGGGACAGCAGTATTAGATTCCGATGCACCTTTGCAGGTATACTGTATCCCTTGGACCTTCAACTCAACGATGAAACACAGATATTGCATCGATAATGAATACAATAGGCAAAATGTCGACTCATTTATAAGAGGAGTATCTCTTGTAATAGTTCGTGTTTTGAGCCTTTCCTGGGACAGCAGTATTAGATTACGATGCACCATTGCAGGTTTACTGTATCCCTTGGACCTTCAAATCAACGATGAAACAGAGAAATTGCATCGATATTGAATACAAAAGGCAAATTGTCGACTTATTTAAAAAAGGAGTAAATCTTCTAATAGTTCGTGCTTTTAGCATTTCCTGGGACAGCAGTATTAGATTCTGATGCACCATTGCAGGTTTACTGTATCCCTTGGACCTTCAAATCAGCGATGAAACACAGAAAATGCATCAATATTGAATACAAAACGCAAAATGTCGACTTATTTATAAGAGGAGTAACCCTTCCAATAGTTCGTGCTTTGTTCCTTTCCTGGGACAGCAGTATTAGATTCCGATGCACCATTGCAGGTTTACTGTATCCCTTGGACCTTCAAATCAACGATGAAACACAGAAATTTCATCGATATTGAATACAAAAGGCAAAATGTCGACATTTTTTCAAGAGGAGTAACTCTTCTAATACTTCGTGCTTTGAGCCTTTCCTGGGACAGCAGTATTAGAATCTGATGCACCATTGCAGGTTTACTGTATCACTTGGACCTTCAAATCAACGATGAAACACAGATATTGCATCGATATTGAATACAAAAGGCAAAATGCCGACTTATTTATAAGAGGAGTAACTCTTCTAATAGTTCGTGCTTTGAGCCTTTCCTGGGACAGCAGTATTAGATTCCGATGCACCTTTGCAGGTATACTGTATCCCTTGGACCTTCAACTCAACGATGAAACACAGAAATTGCATCGATAATGAATACAATAGGCAAAATGTCGACTCATTTTTAAGAGGAGTAATTCTTCTAATAGTTATGCTTTGTGCCTTTCCTGGGACAGCAGTATTAGATTACGATGCACCATTGCAGGTTTACTGTATCCCTTGGACCTTCAAATCAACGATGAAACAGAGAAATTGCATCGATATTGAATACAAAAGGCAAATTGTCGACTTATTTAAAAAAGGAGTAAATCTTCTAATAGTTCGTGCTTTTAGCATTTCCTGGGACAGCAGTATTAGATTCTGATGCACCATTGCAGGTTTACTGTATCCCTTGGACCTTCAAATCAGCGATGAAACACAGAAAATGCATCAATATTGAATACAAAACGCAAAATGTCGACTTATTTATAAGAGGAGTAACCCTTCCAATAGTTCGTGCTTTGTTCCTTTCCTGGGACAGCAGTATTATATTCCGATGCACCATTGCAGGTTTACTGTATCCCTTGGACCTTCAAATCAACGATGAAACACAGAAATTGCATCGATATTGAATACAAAATGCAAAATGTCGACCTGATTATAAGAGGAGTAACTCTTCTAATAGTTCGTGCTTTGTTCCTTTCCTCGGACAGCAGAATTAGATTCCGATGCACCATTGCAGGTTTACTGTATCCCTTGGACCAAATCAACGATGAAACACAGAAATTGCATCGATATTGAATACAAAAGGCAAAATGACGACTTATTTATAAGAGGAGTAACTCTTCTAATAGTTCGTGCTTTGAGCCTTTCCTGGGACAGCAGTATCAGATTCCGATGCACCATTGCAGGTTTACTGTATCCCTTGGACCTTTAAATCAACGATGAAACACAGAAATTGCATCGATATTGAATACAAAAGGCAAAAGGTCGACTTATTTACAAGAGGAGTAACTCTTCTATTGGTTCGTGCTTTAAGCACTTCCTGGGACAGCAGTATTAGATTCCGATGCACCATTGCAGTTTTACTGTACCCCTTGGACATTAAAATCAACGATGAAACACAGAAATTGCATCGATATTGAATACAAAAGGCAAAATGTCGACTTATATACAAGAGGAGTAACTCTTCTAATAGTTCGTGCTTTGAGCCATTCCTGGGACAGCAGTATTAGATTCCGATGCACCATTGCAGGTTTACTGTATCCCTTGCACCAAATCAACGATGAAACACAGAAATTGCATCGATATTGAATACAAAAGGCAAAAAATCGACTTATTTATAAGAGGAGTAATTCTTCTAATAGTTCGTGCTTTGAGCCTTTCCTGGGACAGCAGTATTAGATTCCGATGCACCATTGCAAGTTTACTGTATCCCTTGGACCTTCAAATCAACGATGAAACACATAAATTGCATCAATATTGAATACAAAAGCCAAAATGTCGACTTATTTACAAGAGGAGTAACCCTTCTAATAGTTCGTGTTTTGAGCCTTTCCTGGGACTGCAGTATTAGATTCCGATGCACCATTGCAGGTTTACTGTATCCCTTGGACCTTCAAATCAACGATGAAACACAGAAATTGCATCAATATTGAATACAAAATGCAAAATGTCTACTTAATTATAAGAGGAGTAACTCTTCCAGTAGTTCGTGATTTGAGCCTTTCCTGGGACAGCAGTATTAGATACCGATGCACCATTGCAGGTTTACTGTATCCCTTGGACCTTCATATCAACGATGAAACACAGAAATTGCATCGATATTGAATACAAAAGGCAAAATGTCGACTTATTTATAAGAGGAGTAACTCTTCTAATAGTTCGTGTTTTTAGCCTTTCCTGGGACAGCAGTATTACATTCCGATGCACTATTGCAGGTTTACTGTATCCCTTGGACCTTCAAATCAACGATTAAACACAGAAATTGCATCGATATTGAATACAAAAGGCAAAATATCAACTTATTTACAAGAGGAGTATCTCTTGTAATAGTTCGTGTTTTGAGCCTTTCCTGGGACAGCAGTATTAGATTCCGATGCACCATTGCAGGTTTACTGTATCCCTTGGACCTTCAAATCAAGGATGAAACACGGAAATTGCATCGATATTACATACAAAATGCTAAATGTCGACTTATTTATAAGAGGAGTAACTCTTCTAATGGTTCCTGCTTTGAGCCTTTCCTGGGACAGCAGTATTAGATTCCGATGCACCATTGCAGTTTTACTGTATCCCTTGGACCTTCAAATCAACGATGATACACAGAAATTTCATCGATATTGAGTACAAAAGGCAAAATTTCGACTTATTGATATGGGGAGTAACTCTTCTAATAGTTCGTGTTTGAGCCTTTCCTGGGACAGCAGTATTAGATTCCGATGCACCACTGCAGGTTTACTGTATCCCTTGGACCTTCAAATCAACGATGAAACACAGAAATTGCATCGATATTAAATACAAAAGGCAAAATGTCGACGTATTTATAAGAGGAAAAACTCTTCTAATAGCTCATGCTCTGAGACTTTCCTGGGACAGCAGTATTAGATTACGATGCACAATTGCTAGTTTACTGTATTCTTGGACCTTGAAATCAACGATGAAACACAGAAATTTCATCGATATTGAATACAAAAGGCAAAATGTCGACATTTTTTCAAGAGGAGTAACTCTTCTAATACTTCGTGCTTTGAGCTTTTCCTGGGACAGCAGTATTAGAATATGATGCACCATTGCAGGTTTACTGTATCTCTTGGACCTTCAAATCAACGATGAAACACAGATATTGCATCGATATTGAATACAAAAGGCAAAATGCCGACTTATTTATAAGAGGAGTAACTCTTCTAATAGTTCGTGCTTTGAGCCTTTCCTGGGACAGCAGTATTAGATTCCGATGCACCTTTGCAGGTAGACTGTATCCCTTGGACCTTCAACTCAACGATGAAACACAGAAATTGCATCGATAATGAATACAATAGGCAAAATGTCGACTTATTTATAAGAGGAGTAACTCTTCTAATAGTTATGCTTTGTGCCTTTCCTGGGACAGCAGTATTAGATTACGATGCACCATTGCAGGTTTACTGTATCCCTTGGACCTTCAAATCAACGATGAAACAGAGAAATTGCATCGATATTGAATACAAAAGGCAAATTGTCGACTTATTTAAAAGAGGAGTAAATCTTCTAATAGTTCGTGCTTTTAGCATTTCCTGGGACAGCAGTATTAGATTCCGATGCACCATTGCAGGTTTACTGTATCCCTTGGACCTTCAAATCAGCGATGAAACACAGAAAATGCATCAATATTGAATACAAAACGCAAAATGTCGACTTATTTATAAGAGGAGTAACCCTTCTAATAGTTCGTGCTTTGTTCCTTTCCTGGGACAGCAGTATTAGATTCCGATGCACCATTGCAGGTTTACTGTATCCCTTGGACCTTCAAATCAACGATGAAACACAGAAATTGCATCGATATTGAATACAAAATGCAAAATGTCGACCTGTTTATAAGAGGAGTAACTCTTCTAATAGTTCGTGCTTTGTTCCTTTCCTCGGACAGCAGAATTAGATTCCGATGCACCATTGCAGGTTTACTGTATCCCTTGGACCTTCAAATCAACGATGAAACACAGAAATTGCATCGATATTGAATACAAAATGCAAAACGTCGACTTATTTATAAGAGGAGTAACTCTTCTAATAGTTCGTGCTTTGAGCCTTTCCTGGGACAGCAGTATTAGATTCCGATGCACCATTGCAGGTACACTCTATCCCTTGGACCTTCAAATCAACGAAGAAACACAGAAATTGCATCGATATTGAATACAAAAGGCAAAATGTCTATTATTTACAAGAGGAGTAACTCTTCTAATAATTCGTGCTTTGAGCCTTTCCTGGGACAGCAGTATTAGATTCCGATGCACCATTGCAGGTTTACTGTATCCCTTGGACCTTCAAAACAACGATGAAATACAGAAATTGCATCGATATTGAATACAAAAGGTAAAATGTAGACTTATTTACGAGAGGAGTAACTCTTCTATTGGTTCGTGCTTTAAGCACTTCCTGGGACAGCAGTATTAGATTCCGATGCACCATTGCAGTTTTACTGTACCCCTTGGACATTTAAATCAACGATGAAACACAGAAATTGCATCGATATTGAATACAAAAGGCAAAATGTCGACTTATATACAAGAGGAGTAACTCTTCTAATAGTTCGTGCTTTGAGCCATTCCTGGGACAGCAGTATTAGATTCCGATGCACCATTGCAGGTTTACTGTATCCCTTGCACCAAATCAACGATGAAACACAGAAATTGCATCGATATTGAATACAAAAGGCAAAAAATCGACTTATTTATAAGAGGAGTAATTCTTCTCATAGTTCGTGCTTTGAGCCTTTCCTGGGACAGCAGTATTACATTCCGATGCACCATTGCAAGTTTACTGTATCCCTTGGACCTTCAAATCAACGATGAAACACATAAATTGCATCAATATTGAATACAAAAGCCAAAATGTCGACTTATTTACAAGAGGAGTAACTCTTCTAATAGTTCGTGTTTTGAGGCTTTCCTGGGACTGCAGTATTAGATTCCGATGCACCATTGCAGGTTTACTGTATCCCTTGGACCTTCAAATCAACGATGAAACACAGAAATTGCATCAATATTGAATACAAAAGGCAAAATGTCTACTTAATTATAAGAGGAGTAACTCTTCCAGTAGTTCGTGATTTGAGCCTTTCCTGGGACAGCAGTATTAGATACCGATGCACCATTGCAGGTTTACAGTATCCCTTGGACCTTCATATCAACGATGAAACACAGAAATTGCATCGATATTGAATACAAAAGGCAAAATGTCGACTTATTTATAAGAGGAGTAACTCTTCTAATAGTTCGTGTTTTTAGCCTTTCCTGGGACAGCAGTATTACATTCCGATGCACTATTGCAGGTTTACTGTATCCCTTGGACCTTCAAATCAACGATTAAACACAGAAATTGCATCGATATTGAATACAAAAGGCAAAATGTCAACTTATTTACAAGAGGAGTATCTCTTGTAATAGTTCGTGTTTTGAGCCTTTCCTGGGACAGCAGTATTAGATTCCGATGCACCATTGCAGGTTTACTGTATCCCTTGGACCTTCAAATCAAGGATGAAACACGGAAATTGCATCGATATTACATACAAAATGCTAAATGTCGACTTATTTATAAGAGGAGTAACTCTTCTAATGGTTCCTGCTTTGAGCCTTTCCTGGGACAGCAGTATTAGATTCCGATGCACCATTGCAAGTTTACTGTATCCCTTGGACCTTCAAATCAACGATGAAACACATAAATTGCATCAATATTGAATACAAAAGCCAAAATGTCGACTTATTTACAAGAGGAGTAACTCTTCTAATAGTTCGTGTTTTGAGGCTTTCCTGGGACTGCAGTATTAGATTCCGATGCACCATTGCAGGTTTACTGTATCCCTTGGACCTTCAAATCAACGATGAAACACAGAAATTGCATCAATATTGAATACAAAAGGCAAAATGTCTACTTAAGGATAAGAGGAGTAACTCTTCCAGTAGTTCGTGATTTGAGCCTTTCCTAGGACAGCAGTATTAGATACCGATGCACCATTGCAGGTTTACAGTATGCCTTGGACCTTCATATCAACGATGAAACACAGAAATTGCATCGATATTGAATACAAAAGGCAAAATGTCGACTTATTTATAAGAGGAGTAACTCTTCTAATAGTTCGTGTTTTTAGCCTTTCCTGGGACAGCAGTATTACATTCCGATGCACTATTGCAGGTTTACTGTATCCCTTGGACCTTTAAATCAACGATGATACACAGAAATTTCATCGATATTGAGTACATAAGCCAAAATTTCGACTTATTGATATGGGGAGTAACTCTTCTAATTGTTCGTGTTTGAGCCTTTCCTGGGACAGCAGTATTAGATTCCGATGCACCACTGCAGGTTTACTGTATCCCTTGGACCTTCAAATCAACGATGAAACACAGAAATTGCATCGATATTAAATACAAAAGGCAAAATGTCGACGTATTTATAAGAGGAAAAACTCTTCTAATAGCTCATGCTCTGAGACTTTCCTGGGACAGCAGTATTAGATTACGATGCACAATTGCTAGTTTACTGTATTCTTGGACCTTCAAATCAACGATGAAACACAGAAATTTCATCGATATTGAATACAAAAGGCAAAATGTCGACATTTTTTCAAGAGGAGTAACTCTTCTAATACTTCGTGCTTTGAGCCTTTCCTGGGACAGCAGTATTAGAATCTGATGCACCATTGCAGGTTTACTGTATCTCTTGGACCTTCAAATCAACGATGAAACACAGATATTGCATCGATATTGAATACAAAAGGCAAAATGCCGGCTTATTTATAAGAGGAGTAACTCTTCTAATAGTTCGTGCTTTGAGCCTTTCCTGGGACAGCAGTATTAGATTCCGATGCACCTTTGCAGGTATACTGTATCCCTTGGACCTTCAACTCAACGATGAAACACAGAAATAGCATCGATAATGAATACAATAGGCAAAATGTCGACTTATTTATAAGAGGAGTAACTCTTCTAATAGTTATGCTTTGTGCCTTTCCTGGGACAGCAGTATTAGATTACGATGCACCATTGCAGGTTTACTGTATCCCTTGGACCTTCAAATCAACGATGAAACAGAGAAATTGCATCGATATTGAATACAAAAGGCAAATTGTCGACTTATTTAAAAGAGGAGTAAATCTTCTAATAGTTCAAGCTTTTAGCATTTCCTGGGACAGCAGTATTAGATTCCGATGCACCATTGCAGGTTTACTGTATCCCTTGGACCTTCAAATCAGCGATGAAACACAGAAAATGCATCAATATTGAATACAAAACGCAAAATGTCGACTTATTTATAAGAGGAGTAACCCTTCTAATAGTTCGTGCTTTGTTCCTTTCCTGGGACAGCAGTATTAGATTCCGATGCACCATTGCAGGTTTACTGTATCCCTTGGACCTTCAAATCAACGATGAAACACAGAAATTGCATCGATATTGAATACAAAATGCAAAATGTCGACCTGTTTATAAGAGGAGTAACTCTTCTAATAGTTCGTGCTTTGTTCCTTTCCTGGGACAGCAGAATTAGATTCCGATGCACCATTGCAGGTTTACTGTATCCCTTGGACCTTCAAATCAACGATGAAACACAGAAATTGCATCGATATCGAATACAAAATGCAAAACGTCGACTTATTTATAAGAGGAGTAACTCTTCTAATAATTCGTGCTTTGAGCCTTTCCTGGGACAGCAGTATTAGATTCCGATGCACCATTGCAGGTTTACTGTATCCCTTGGACCTTCAAAACAACGATGAAATACAGAAATTGCATCGATATTGAATACAAAAGGTAAAATGTAGACTTATTTACAAGAGGAGTAACTCTTCTAATAGTTCGTGCTTTGAGCCTTTCCTGGGTCAGCAGTATTAGATTCCGATGCACCATTGCAGGTTTACTGTATCCCTTGGACCAAATCAACGATGAAACACAGAAATTGCATCGATATTGAATACAAAAGGCAAAATGACGACTTATTTATAAGAGGAGTAACTCTTCTAATAGTTCGTGCTTTGAGCCTTTCCTGGGACAGCAGTATCAGATTCCGATGCACCATTGCAGGTTTACTGTATCCCTTGGACCTTCAAATCAACGATGAAACACAGAAATTGCATCGATATTGAATACAAAAGGCAAAAGGTCGACTTATTTACAAGAGGAGTAACTCATCTATTGGTTCGTGGTTTGAGCACTTCCTGGGACAGCAATATTAGATTCCGATGCACCATTGCAGTTTTACTGTACCCCTTGGACATTTAAATCAACGATGAAACACAGAAATTGCATCGATATTGAATACAAAAGGCAAAATGTCGACTTATTTACAAGAGGAGTAACTCTTCTAATAGTTCGTGCTTGGAGCCATTCCTGGGACAGCAGTATTAGATTCCGATGCACCATTGCAGGTTTACTGTATCCCTTGCACCAAATCAACGATGAAACACAGAAATTGCATCGATATTGAATACAAAAGGCAAAAAATCGACTTATTTATAAGAGGAGTAACTCTTCTAATAGTTCGTGCTTTGAGCCTTTCCTGGGACAGCAGTATTAGATTCCGATGCACCATTGCAAGTTTACTGTATCCCTTGGACCTTGAAATCAACGATGAAACACAGAAATTGCATCAATATTGAATACAAAAGCCAAAATGTCGACTTATTTACAAGAGGAATAACTCTTCTAATAGTTCGTGTTTTGAGCCTTTCCTGGGACTGCAGTATTAGATTCCGATGCACCATTGCAGGTTTACTGTATCCCTTGGACCTTCCAATCAACGATGAAACACAGAAATTGCATCAATATTGAATACAAAAGGCAAAATGTTGACTTATTTATAAGAGGAGTAACTCTTCTAGTAGTTCGTGATTTGAGCCTTTCCTGGGACAGCAGTATTAGATTCCGATGCACCATTGCAGGTTTACTGTATCCCTTGGACATTCAAATCAACGATGAAACACAGAAATTGCATCGATATTGAATACAAAAGGCAAAATGTCGACTTATTTATAAGAGGAGTAACTCTTCTAATAGTTCGTGCTTTGTGCCTTTCCTGGGACAGCAGTATTAGATTCCGATGCACTATTGCAGGTTTACTGTATCCCTTGGACCTTCAAATCAACGATGAAACACAGAAATTGCATCGATATTGAATACAAAAGGCAAAATGTCAACTTATTTAGAAGAGAAGTAACTCTTCTAATAGTTCGTGTTTTGAGCCTTTCCTGGGACAGCAGTATTAGATTGCGATGCACCATTGCAGGTTTACTCTATCCCTTGGACCTTCAAATCAACGATGAAACACAGAAATTGCATCGATATTGAATACAAAAGGCAAAATGTCGACTTATTTACAAGAGGAGTAACTCTTCTAATAGTTCGTGTTTTGAGCCATTCCTGGGACAGCAGTATTAGATTCCGATGCATTATTGTAGGTTTACTGTATCCCTTGGACCAAATCAACGATGAAACACAGAAATTGCATCGATATTGAATACAAAATTCAAAAAATCGACTTATTTATAAGAGGAGTAATTCTTCTAATAGTTCGTGCTTTGAGCCTTTCCTGGGACAGCAGTATTAGATTCCGATGCACCCTTGCAAGTTTACTGTATCCCTTGGACCTTCAAATCAACGATGAAACACAGAAATTGCATCAATATTGAGTACAAAAGCCAAAATGTCGACTTATTTACAAGGGGAGTAACTCTTCTAATAGTTCGTGTTTTGAGCCTTTCCTGGGACTGCAGTATTAGATTCCGATGCACCATTGCAGGTTTACTGTATCCCTTGGACCTTCAAATCAACGATGAAACACAGAAATTGCATCAATATTGAATACAAAAGGCATAATCTCGACTTATTTATAAGAGGAGTAACTCTTCTAGTAGTTCGTGCTTTGAGCCTTTCCTGGGACAGCAGTATTAGATTCCGATGCACCATTGCAGTTTTACTGTATCCCTTGGACCTTTAAATCAACGACGATACACAGAAATTGCATCGATATTGAGTACAAAAGGCAAAATTTCGACGTATTGATATGGGGAGTAACTCTTCTAATAGTTCGTGCTTTGAGCCTTTCCTGGGACAGCAGTATTAGATTCCGATGCACCATTGCAGTTTTACTGTACCCCTTGGACATTTAAATCAACGATGAAACACAGAAATTGCATCGATATTGAAGACAAAAGGCAAAATGGCGACTTATTTATAAGAGGAGTAACTCTTCTAATAGTTCGTGCAATGAGCCTTTCCTGGGACAGCAGTATCAGATTCCGATGCACCATTGCAGGTTTACTGTATCCCTTGGACCTTCAAATCAACGATGAAACACAGAAATTGCATCGATATTGAATACAAAAGGCAAAATGTCGACTTATTTATAAGAGTAGTAACCCTTCTAATAGTTCGTGCTTTGTTCCTTTCCTGGGACAGCAGTATTAGATTCCGATGCACCATTGCAGGTTTACTGTATCCCTTGGACCTTCAAATCAACGATGAAACACAGAAATTGCATCGATATTGAATACAAAATGCAAAATGTCGACCTGTTTATAAGAGGAGTAACTCTTCTAATAGTTCGTGCTTTGTTCCTTTCCTCGGACAGCAGTATTAGATTCCGATGCAACATTGCAGGTTTACTGTATCCCTTGGACCTTCAAATCAACGATGAAACACAGAAATTGCATCGATATTGAATACAAAATGCAAAATGTCGACTTATTTATAAGAGGAGTAACTCTTCTAATGGTTCGTGCTTTGAGCCTTTCCTGGGACAGCAGTATTAGATTCCGATGCACCATTGCAGGTACACTTTATCCCTTGGACCTTCAAATCAACGAAGAAACACAGAAATTGCATCGATATTGAATACAAAAGGCAAAATGTCTATTATTTACAAGAGGAGTAACTCTTCTAATAATTCGTGCTTTGAGCCTTTCCTGGGACAGCAGTATTAGATTCCGATGCACCATTGCAGGTTTACTGTATCCCTTGGACCTTCAAAACAACGATGAAATACAGAAATTGCATCGATATTGAATACAAAAGGCAAAATGTAGACTTATTTACAAGAGGAGTAACTCTTCTAATAGTTCGTGCTTTGAGCCTTACCTGGGACAGCAGTATTAGATTCCGATGCACAATTGCAGGTTTACTGTATCCCTTGGACCAAATCAACGATGAAACACAGAAATTGCATCGATATTGAATACAAAAGGCAAAATGACGACTTAATTATAAGAGGAGTAACTCTTCTAATAGTTCGTGCTTTGAGCCTTTCCTGGGACAGCAGTATCAGATTCCGATGCACCATTGCAGGTTTACTGTATCCCTTGGACCTTCAAATCAACGATGAAACACAGAAATTGCATCGATATTGAATACAAAAGGCAAAATGTCGACTTATTTACAAGAGGAGTAACTCTCCTCTTGGTTCGTGCTTTGAGCACTTCCTGGGACAGCAGTATTAGATTCCGATGCACCATTGCAGTTTTACTGTACCCCTTGGACATTTAAATCAACGATGAAACACAGAAATTGCATCGATATTGAATACAAAAGGCTAAATGTCGACTTATATACAAGAGGAGTAACTCTTCTAATAGTTCGTGCTTTGAGCCATTCCTGGGACAGCAGTATTAGATTCCGATGCACCATTGCAGGTTTACTGTATCCCTTGCACCAAATCAACGATGAAACACAGAAATTGCATCGATATTGAATACAAAAGGCAAAAAATCGACTTATTTAAAAGAGGAGTAATTCTTCTAATAGTTCGTGCTTTGAGCCTTTCCTGGGACAGCAGTATTAGATTCCGTAGCACCATTGCAAGTTTACTGTATCCCTTGGACCTTCAAATCAACGATGAAACACATAAATTGCATCAATATTGAATACAAAAGGCAAAATGTCTACTTAATTATAAGAGGAGTAACTCTTCCAGTAGTTCGTGATTTGAGCCTTTCCTGGGACAGCAGTATTAGATACCGATGCACCATTGCAGGTTTACTGTATCCCTTGGACCTTCATATCAACGATGAAACACAGAAATTGCATCGATATTGAATACAAAAGGCAAAATGTCGACTTATTTATAAGAGGAGTAACTCTTCTAATAGTTCGTGTTTTTAGCCTTTCCTGGGACAGCAGTATTACATTCCGATGCACTATTGCAGGTTTACTGTATCCCTTGGACCTTCAAATCAACGATGAAACACAGAAATTGCATCGATATTGAATACAAAAGGCAAAATGTCAACTTATTTACAAGAGGAGTATCTCTTGTAATAGTTCGTGTTTTGAGCCTTTCCTGGGACAGCAGTATTAGATTCCGATGCACCATTGCAGGTTTACTGTATCCCTTTGACCTTCAAATCAAGGATGAAACACGGTAATTGCATCGATATTACATACAAAATGCTAAATGTCGACTTATTTATAAGAGGAGTAACTCTTCTAATGGTTCCTGCTTTGAGCCTTTCCTGGGACAGCAGTATTAGATTCCGATGCACCATTGCAGTTTTACTGTATCCCTTGGACCTTTAAATCAACGATGATACACAGAAATTTCATCGATATTGAGTACAAAAGCCAAAATTTCGACTTATTGATATGGGGAGTAACTCTTCTAATAGTTCGTGTGTGAGCCTTTCCTGGGACAGCAGTATTAGATTCCGATGCACCACTGCAGGTTTACTGTATCCCTTGGACCTTCAAATCAACGATGAAACACAGAAATTGCATCGATATTAAATACAAAAGGCAAAATGTCGACGTATTTATAAGAGGAAAAACTCTTCTAATAGCTCATGCTCTGAGACTTTCCTGGGACAGCAGTATTAGATTACGATGCACAATTGCTAGTTTACTGTATTCTTGGACCTTCAAATCAACGATGAAACACAGAAATTTCATCGATATTGAATACAAAAGGCAAAATGTCGACATTTTTTCAAGAGGAGTAACTCTTCTAATACTTCGTGCTTTGAGCCTTTCCTGGGACAGCAGTATTAGAATCTGATGCACCATTGCAGGTTTACTGTATCTCTTGGACCTTCAAATCAACGATGAAACACAGAAATTGCATCGATAATGAATACAATAGGCAAAATGTCGACTTATTTATAAGAGGAGTAACTCTTCTAATAGTTATGCTTTGTGCCTTTCCTGGGACAGCAGTATTAGATTACGATGCACCATTGCAGGTTTACTGTATCCCTTGGACCTTCAAATCAACGATGAAACAGAGAAATTGCATCGATATTGAATACAAAAGGCAAATTGTCGACTTATTTAAAAGAGGAGTAAATCTTCTAATAGTTCGTGCTTTTAGCATTTCCTGGGACAGCAGTATTAGATTCCGATGCACCATTGCAGGTTTACTGTATCCCTTGGACCTTCAAATCAGCGATGAAACACAGAAAATGCATCAATATTGAATACAAAACGCTAAATGTCGACTTATTTATAAGTGGAGTAACCCTTCTAATAGTTCGTGCTTTGTTCCTTTCCTGGGACAGCAGTATTAGATTCCGATGCGCCATTGCAGGTTTACTGTATCCCTTGGACCTTCAAATCAACGATGAAACACAGAAATTGCATCGATATTGAATACAAAATGCAAAATGTCGACCTGTTTATAAGAGGAGTAACTCTTCTAATAGTTCGTGCTTTGTTCCTTTCCTCGGACAGCAGAATTAGATTCCGATGCACCATTGCAGGTTTACTGTATCCCTTGGACCAAATCAACGATGAAACACAGAAATTGCATCGATATTGAATACAAAAGGCAAAATGTAGACTTATTTACAAGAGGAGTAACTCTTCTAATAGTTCGTGCTTTGAGCCTTACCTGGGACAGCAGTATTAGATTCCGATGCACAATTGCAGGTTTACTGTATCCCTTGGACCAAATCAACGATGAAACACAGAAATTGCATCGATATTGAATACAAAAGGCAAAATGACGACTTATTTATAAGAGGAGTAACTCTTCTAATAGTTCGTGCTTTGAGCCTTTCCTGGGACAGCAGTATCAGATTCCGATGCACCATTGCAGGTTTACTGTATCCCTTGGACCTTCAAATCAACGATGAAACACAGAAATTGCATCGATATTGAATACAAAAGGCAAAATGTCGACTTATTTACAAGAGGAGTAACTCTCCTCTTGGTTCGTGCTTTGAGCACTTCCTGGGACAGCAGTATTAGATTCCGATGCACCATTGCAGTTTTACTGTACCCCTTGGACATTTAAATCAACGATGAAACACAGAAATTGCATCGATATTGAATACAAAAGGCAAAATGTCGACTTATATACAAGAGGAGTAACTCTTCTAATAGTTCGTGCTTTGAGCCATTCCTGGGACAGCAGTATTAGATTCCGATGCACCATTGCAGGTTTACTGTATCCCTTGCACCAAATCAACGATGAAACACAGAAATTGCATCGATATTGAATACAAAAGGCAAAAAGTCGACTTATTTAAAAGAGGAGTAATTCTTCTAATAGTTCGTGCTTTGAGCCTTTCCTGGGACAGCAGTATTAGATTCCGATGCACCATTGCAAGTTTACTGTATCCCTTGGACCTTCAAATCAACGATGAAACACATAAATTGCATCAATATTGAATACAAAAGCCAAAATGTCGACTTATTTACAAGAGGAGTAACTCTTCTAATAGTTCGTGCTTTGAGCCTTCCCTGGGACTGCAGTATTAGATTCCGATGCACCATTGCAGGTTTACTGTATCCCTTGGACCTTCAAATCAACGATGAAACACAGAAATTGCATCAATATTGAATACAAAAGGCAAAATGTCTACTTAATTATAAGAGGAGTAACTCTTCCAGTAGTTCGTGATTTGAGCCTTTCCTGGGACAGCAGTATTAGATACCGATGCACCATTGCAGGTTTACTGTATCCCTTGGACCTTCATATCAACGATGAAACACAGAAATTGCATCGATATTGAATACAAAAGGCAAAATGTCGACTTATTTATAAGAGGAGTAACTCTTCTAATAGTTCGTGTTTTTAGCCTTTCCTGGGACAGCAGTATTACATTCCGATGCACTATTGCAGGTTTACTGTATCCCTTGGACCTTCAAATCAACGATGAAACACAGAAATTGCATCGATATTGAATACAAAAGGCAAAATGTCAACTTATTTACAAGAGGAGTATCTCTTGTAATAGTTCGTGTTTTGAGCCTTTCCTGGGACAGCAGTATTAGATTCCGATGCACCATTGCAGGTTTACTGTATCCCTTGGACCTTCAAATCAAGGATGAAACACGGAAATTGCATCGATATTACATACAAAATGCTAAATGTCGACTTATTTATAAGAGGAGTAACTCTTCTAATGGTTCCTGCTTTGAGCCTTTCCTGGGACAGCAGTATTAGATTCCGATGCACCATTGCAGTTTTACTGTATCCCTTGGACCTTTAAAACAACGATGATACACAGAAATTTCATCGATATTGAGTACAAAAGCCAAAATTTCGACTTATTGATATGGGGAGTAACTCTTCTAATAGTTCGTGTGTGAGCCTTTCCTGGGACAGCAGTATTAGATTCCGATGCACCACTGCAGGTTTACTGTATCCCTTGGACCTTCAAATCAACGATGAAACACAGAAATTGCATCGATATTAAATACAAAAGGCAAAATGTCGACGTATTTATAAGAGGAAAAACTCTTCTAATAGCTCATGCTCTGAGACTTTCCTGGGACAGCAGTATTAGATTACGATGCACAATTGCTAGTTTACTGTATTCTTGGACCTTCAAATCAACGATGAAACACAGAAATTTCATCGATATTGAATACAAAAGGCAAAATGTCGACATTTTTTCAAGAGGAGTAACTCTTCTAATACTTCGTGCTTTGAGCCTTTCCTGGGACAGCAGTATTAGAATCTGATGCACCATTGCAGGTTTACTGTATCTCTTGGACGTTCAAAACAACGATGAAACACAGAAATTGCATCGATAATGAATACAATAGGCAAAATGTCGACTTATTTATAAGAGGAGTAACTCTTCTAATAGTTATGCTTTGTGCCTTTCCTGGGACAGCAGTATTAGATTACGATGCACCATTGCAGGTTTACTGTATCCCTTGGACCTTCAAATCAACGATGAAACAGAGAAATTGCATCGATATTGAATACAAAAGGCAAATTGTCGACTTATTTAAAAGAGGAGTAAATCTTCTAATCGTTCGTGCTTTTAGCATTTCCTGGGACAGCAGTATTAGATTCCGATGCACCATTGCAGGTTTACTGTATCCCTTGGACCTTCAAATCAGCGATGAAACACAGAAAATGCATCAATATTGAATACAAAACGCTAAATGTCGACTTATTTATAAGAGGAGTAACCCTTCTAATAGTTCGTGCTTTGTTCCTTTCCTGGGACAGCAGTATTAGATTCCGATGCGCCATTGCAGGTTTACTGTATCCCTTGGACCTTCAAATCAACGATGAAACACAGAAATTGCATCGATATTGAATACAAAATGCAAAATGTCGACCTGTTTATAAGAGGAGTAACTCTTCTAATAGTTCGTGCTTTGTTCCTTTCCTCGGACAGCAGAATTAGATTCCGATGCACCATTGCAGGTTTACTGTATCCCTTGGACCAAATCAACGATGAAACACAGAAATTGCATCGATATTGAATACAAAAGGCAAAATGACGACTTATTTATAAGAGGAGTAACTCTTCTAATAGTTCGTGCTTTGAGCCCTTCCTGGGACAGCAGTATCATATTCCGATGCACCATTGCAGGTTTGCTGTATCCCTTGGACCTTCAAATCAACGATGAAACACAGAAATTGCATCGATATTGAATACAAAAGGCAAAAGGTCGACTTATTTACAAGAGGAGTAACTCTTCTATTGGTTCGTGCTTTGAGCACTTCCTGGGACAGCAGTATTAGATTCCGATGCACCATTGCAGTTTTACTGTACCCCTTGGACATTTAATCAACGATGAAACACAGAAATTGCATCGATATTGTATACAAAAGGCAAAATGTCGACTTATATACAAGAGGAGTAACTCTTCTAATAGTTCGTGCTTTGAGCCATTCCTGGGACAGCAGTATTAGATTCCGATGCACCATTGCAGGTTTACTGTATCCCTTGCACCAAATCAACGATGAAACACAGAAATTGCATCGATATTGAATACAAAAGGCAAAAAATCGACTTATTTATAAGAGGAGTAATTCTTCTAATAGTTCGTGCTTTGAGCCTTTCCTGGGACAGCAGTATTAGATTCCGATGCACCATTGCAAGTTTACTGTATCCCTTGGACCTTCAAATCAACGATGAAACACATAAATTGCATCAATATTGAATACAAAAGCCAAAATGTCGACTTATTTACAAGAGGAGTAACTCTTCTAATAGTTCGTGTTTTGAGCCTTTCCTGGGACTGCAGTATTAGATTCCGATGCACCATTGCAGGTTTACTGTATCCCTTGGACCTTCAAATCAACGATGAAACACAGAAATCCCATCAATATTGAATACAAAAGGCAAAATGTCTACTTAATTATAAGAGGATTAACTCTTCCAGTAGTTCGTGATTTGAGCCTCTCCTGGGACAGCAGTATTAGATACCGATGCACCATTGCAGGTTTACTGTATCCCTTGGACCTTCATATCAACGATGAAACACAGAAATTGCATCGATATTGAATACAAAAGCCAAAATGTCGACTTATTTATAAGAGGAGTAACTCTTCTAATAGTTCGTGTTTTTAGCCTTTCCTGGGACAGCAGTATTAGATTCCGATGCACTATTGCAGGTTTACTGTATCCCTTGGACCTTCAAATCAACGATGAAACACAGAAATTGCATCGATATTGAATACAAAAGGCAAAATGTCAACTTATTTGCAAGAGGAGTATCTCTTGTAATAGTTCGTGTTTTGAGCCTTTCCTGGGACAGCAGTATTAGATTCCGATGCACAATTGCAGGTTTACTGTATCCCTTGGACCTTCAAATCAAGGATGAAACACGGAAATTGCATCGATATTACATACAAAATGCTAAATGTCGACTTATTTCTAAGAGGAGTAACTCTTCTAATGGTTCCTGCTTTGAGCCTTTCCTGGGACAGCAGTATTAGATTCCGATGCACCATTGCAGTTTTACTGTATCCCTTGGACTTTTAAATCAACGATGATACACAGAAATTTCATCGATATTGAGTACAAAAGCCAAAATTTCGACTTATTGATATGGGGAGTAACTCTTCTAATAGTTCGTGTTTGAGCCTTTCCTGGGACAGCAGTATTAGATTCCGATGCACCACTGCAGGTTTACTGTATCCCTTGGACCTTCAAAGCAACGATGAAACACAGAAATTGCATCGATATTAAATACAAAAGGCAAAATGTCGACGTATTTATAAGAGGAAAAACTCTTCTAATAGCTCATGCTCTGAGACTTTCCTGGGACAGCAGTATTAGATTACGATGCACAATTGCTAGTTTACTGTATTCTTGGACCTTCAAATCAACGATGAAACACAGAAATTTCATCGATATTGAATACAAAAGGCAAAATGTCGACATTTTTTCAAGAGGAGTAACTCTTCTAATACTTCGTGCTTTCAGCCTTTCCTGGGACAGCAGTATTAGAATCTGATGCACCATTGCAGGTTTACTGTATCTCTTGGACCTTCAAATCAACGATGAAACACAGATATTGCATCGATATTGAATACAAAATGCAAAATGCCGACTTATTTATAAGAGGAGTAACTCTTCTAATAGTTCGTGCTTTGAGCCTTTCCTGGGACAGCAGTATTAGATTCCGATGCACCTTTGCAGGTATACTGTATCCCTTGGACCTTCAACTCAACGATGAAACACAGAAATTGCATCGATAATGAATACAATAGGCAAAATGTCGACTTATTTATAAGAGGAGTAACTCTTCTAATAGTAATGCTTTGTGCCTTTCCTGGGACAGCAGTATTAGATTACGATGCACCATTGCAGGTTTACTGTATCCCTTGGACCTTCAAATCAACGATGAAACAGAGAAATTGCATCGATATTGAATACAAAAGGCAAATTGTCGACTTATTTAAAAGAGCAGTATATCTTCTAATAGTTCGTGCTTTTAGCATTTCCTGGGACAGCAGTATTAGATTCCGATGCACCATTGCAGGTTTACTGTATCCCTTGGACCTTCAAATCAGCGATGAAACACAGAAAATGCATCAATATTGAATACAAAACGCAAAATGTCGACTTATTTATAAGAGGAGTAACCCTTCTAATAGTTCGTGCATTGTTCCTTTCCTGGGACAGCAGTATTAGATTGCGATGCACCATTGCAGGTTTACTGTATCCCTTGGACCTTCAAATCAACGATGAAACACAGAAATTGCATCGATATTGAATACAAAATGCAAAATGTCGACCTGTTTATAAGAGGAGTAACTCGTCTAATAGTTCGTGCTTTGTTCCTTTCCTCGGACAGCAGAATTAGATTCCGATGCACCATTGCAGGTTTACTGTATCCCTTGGACCTTCAAATCAACGATGAAACACAGAAATTGCATCGATATTGAATACAAAATGCAAAACGTCGACTTATTTATAAGAGGAGTAACTCTTCTAATAGTTCGTGCTTTTAGCCATTCCTGGGACAGCAGTATTAGATTCCGATGCAACATTGCAGGTACACTCTATCCCTTGGACCTTCAAATCAACGAAGAAACACAGAAATTGCATCGATATTGAATACAAAAGGCAAAATGTCTATTATTTACAAGAGGAGTAACTCTTCTAATAATTCGTGCTTTGAGCCCTTCCTGGGACAGCAGTATTAGATTCCGATGCACCATTGCAAGTTTACTGTATCCCTTGAACCTTCAAAACAACGATGAAATACAGAAATTGCATCGATATTGAATACAAAAGGTAAAATGTAGACTTATTTACAAGAGGAGTAACTCTTCTAATAGTTCGTGCTTTGAGCCTTTCCTGGGTCAGCAGTATTAGATTCCGATGCACCATTGCAGGTTTACTGTATCCCTTGGACCAAATCAACGATGAAAGACAGAAATTGCATCGATATTGAATACAAAAGGCAAAATGACGACTTATTTATAAGAGGAGTAACTCTTCTAATAGTTCGTGCTTTGAGCCTTTCCTGGGACAGCAGTATCAGATTCCGATGCACCATTGCAGGTTTACTGTATCCCTTGGACCTTCAAATCAACGATGAAACACAGAAATTGCATCAATATTGAATACAAAAGGCAAAATGTCTACTTAATTATAAGAGGAGTAACTCTTCCAGTAGTTCGTGATTTGAGCCTTTCCTGGGACAGCAGTATTAGATACCGATGCACCATTGCAGGTTTACTGTATCCCTTGGACCTTCATATCAACGATGAAACACAGAAATTCCATCGATATTGAATACAAAAGGCAAAATGTCGACTTATTTATAAGAGGAGTAACTCTTCTAATAGTTCGTGTTTTTAGCCTTTCCTGGGACAGCAGTATTACATTCCGATGCACTATTGCAGGTTTACTGTATCCCTTGGACCTTCAAATCAACGATGAAACACAGAAATTGCATCGATATTGAATACAAAAGGCAAAATGTCAACTTATTTACAAGAGGAGTATCTCTTGTAATAGTTCGTGTTTTGAGCCTTTCCTGGGACAGCAGTATTAGATTCCGATGCACCATTGCAGGTTTACTGTATCCCTTGGACCTTCAAATCAAGGATGAAACACGGAAATTGCATCGATATTACATACAAAATGCTAAATGTCGACTTATTTATAAGAGGAGTAACTCTTCTAATGGTTCCTGCTTTGAGCCTTTCCTGGGACAGCAGTATTAGATTCCGATGCACCATTGCAGTTTTACTGTATCCCTTGGACCTTTAAATCAACGATGATACACAGAAATTTCATCGATATTGAGTACAAAAGCCAAAATTTCGACTTATTGATATGGGGAGTAACTCTTCTAATAGTTCGTGTGTGAGCCTTTCCTGGGACAGCAGTATTAGATTCCGATGCACCACTGCAGGTTTACTGTATCCCTTGGACCTTGAAATCAACGATGAAACACAGAAATTGCATCGATATTAAATACAAAAGGCAAAATGTCGACGTATTTATAAGAGGAAAAACTCTTCTAATAGCTCATGCTCTGAGACTTTCCTGGGACAGCAGTATTAGATTACGATGCACAATTGCTAGTTTACTGTATTCTTGGACCTTCAAATCAACGATGAAACACAGAAATTTCATCGATATTGAATACAAAACTCAAAATGTCGACATTTTTTCAAGAGGAGTAACTCTTCTAATACTTCGTGCTTTGAGCCTTTCCTGGGACAGCAGTATTAGAATCTGATGCACCATTGCAGGTTTACTGTATCTCTTGGACCTTCAAATCAACGATGAAACACAGAAATTGCATCGATAATGAATACAATAGGCAAAATGTCGACTTATTTATAAGAGGAGTAACTCTTCTAATAGTTATGCTTTGTGCCTTTCCTGGGACAGCAGTATTAGATTACGATGCACCATTGCAGGTTTACTGTATCCCTTGGACCTTCAAATCAACGATGAAACAGAGAAATGGCATCGATATTGAATACAAATGGCAAATTGTCGACTTATTTAAAAGAGGAGTAAATCTTCTAATAGTTCGTGCTTTTAGCATTTCCTGGGACAGCAGTATTAGATTCCGATGCACCATTGCAGGTTTACTGTATCCCTTGGACCTTCAAATCAGCGATGAAACACAGAAAATGCATCAATATTGAATACAAAACGCTAAATGTCGACTTATTTATAAGAGGAGTAACCCTTCTAATAGTTCGTGCTTTGTTCCTTTCCTGGGACAGCAGTATTAGATTCCGATGCGCCATTGCAGGTTTACTGTATCCCTTGGACCTTCAAATCAACGATGAAACACAGAAATTGCATCGATATTGAATACAAAATGCAAAATGTCGACCTGTTTATAAGAGGAGTAACTCTTCTAATAGTTCGTGCTTTGTTCCTTTCCTCGGACAGCAGAATTAGATTCCGATGCACCATTGCAGGTTTACTGTATCCCTTGGACCAAATCAACGATGAAACACAGAAATTGCATCGATATTGAATACAAAAGGCAAAATGACGACTTATTTATAAGAGGAGTAACTCTTCTAATAGTTCGTGCTTTGAGCCCTTCCTGGGACAGCAGTATCATATTCCGATGCACCATTGCAGGTTTACTGTATCCCTTGGACCTTCAAATCAACGATGAAACACAGAAATTGCATCGATATTGAATACAAAAGGCAAAAGGTCGACTTATTTACAAGAGGAGTAACTCTTCTATTGGTTCGTGCTTTGAGCACTTCCTGGGACAGCAGTATTAGATTCCGATGCACCATTGCAGTTTTACTGTACCCCTTGGACATTTAATCAACGATGAAACACAGAAATTGCATCGATATTGTATACAAAAGGCAAAATGTCGACTTATATACAAGAGGAGTAACTCTTCTAATAGTTCGTGCTTTGAGCCATTCCTGGGACAGCAGTATTAGATTCCGATGCACCATTGCAGGTTTACTGTATCCCTTGCACCAAATCAACGATGAAACACAGAAATTGCATCGATATTGAATACAAAAGGCAAAAAATCGACTTATTTATAAGAGGAGTAATTCTTCTAATAGTTCGTGCTTTGAGCCTTTCATGGGACAGCAGTATTAGATTCCGATGCACCATTGCAAGTTTACTGTATCCCTTGGACCTTCAAATCAACGATGAAACACATAAATTGCATCAATATTGAATACAAAAGCCAAAATGTCGACTTATTTACAAGAGGAGTAACTCTTCTAATAGTTCGTGTTTTGAGCCTTTCCTGGGACTGCAGTATTAGATTCCGATGCACCATTGCAGGTTTACTGTATCCCTTGGACCTTCAAATCAACGATGAAACACAGAAATCCCATCAATATTGAATACAAAAGGCAAAATGTCTACTTAATTATAAGAGGATTAACTCTTCCAGTAGTTCGTGATTTGAGCCTCTCCTGGGACAGCAGTATTAGATACCGATGCACCATTGCAGGTTTACTGTATCCCTTGGACCTTCATATCAACGATGAAACACAGAAATTGCATCGATATTGAATACAAAAGCCAAAATGTCGACTTATTTATAAGAGGAGTAACTCTTCTAATAGTTCGTGTTTTTAGCCTTTCCTGGGACAGCAGTATTAGATTCCGATGCACTATTGCAGGTTTACTGTATCCCTTGGACCTTCAAATCAACGATGAAACACAGAAATTGCATCGATATTGAATACAAAAGGCAAAATGTCAACTTATTTGCAAGAGGAGTATCTCTTGTAATAGTTCGTGTTTTGAGCCTTTCCTGGGACAGCAGTATTAGATTCCGATGCACAATTGCAGGTTTACTGTATCCCTTGGACCTTCAAATCAAGGATGAAACACGGAAATTGCATCGATATTACATACAAAATGCTAAATGTCGACTTATTTCTAAGAGGAGTAACTCTTCTAATGGTTCCTGCTTTGAGCCTTTCCTGGGACAGCAGTATTAGATTCCGATGCACCATTGCAGTTTTACTGTATCCCTTGGACTTTTAAATCAACGATGATACACAGAAATTTCATCGATATTGAGTACAAAAGCCAAAATTTCGACTTATTGATATGGGGAGTAACTCTTCTAATAGTTCGTGTTTGAGCCTTTCCTGGGACAGCAGTATTAGATTCCGATGCACCACTGCAGGTTTACTGTATCCCTTGGACCTTCAAAGCAACGATGAAACACAGAAATTGCATCGATATTAAATACAAAAGGCAAAATGTCGACGTATTTATAAGAGGAAAAACTCTTCTAATAGCTCATGCTCTGAGACTTTCCTGGGACAGCAGTATTAGATTACGATGCACAATTGCTAGTTTACTGTATTCTTGGACCTTCAAATCAACGATGAAACACAGAAATTTCATCGATATTGAATACAAAAGGCAAAATGTCGACATTTTTTCAAGAGGAGTAACTCTTCTAATACTTCGTGCTTTCAGCCTTTCCTGGGACAGCAGTATTAGAATCTGATGCACCATTGCAGGTTTACTGTATCTCTTGGACCTTCAAATCAACGATGAAACACAGATATTGCATCGATATTGAATACAAAATGCAAAATGCCGACTTATTTATAAGAGGAGTAACTCTTCTAATAGTTCGTGCTTTGAGCCTTTCCTGGGACAGCAGTATTAGATTCCGATGCACCTTTGCAGGTATACTGTATCCCTTGGACCTTCAACTCAACGATGAAACACAGAAATTGCATCGATAATGAATACAATAGGCAAAATGTCGACTTATTTATAAGAGGAGTAACTCTTCTAATAGTAATGCTTTGTGCCTTTCCTGGGACAGCAGTATTAGATTACGATGCACCATTGCAGGTTTACTGTATCCCTTGGACCTTCAAATCAACGATGAAACAGAGAAATTGCATCGATATTGAATACAAAAGGCAAATTGTCGACTTATTTAAAAGAGCAGTATATCTTCTAATAGTTCGTGCTTTTAGCATTTCCTGGGACAGCAGTATTAGATTCCGATGCACCATTGCAGGTTTACTGTATCCCTTGGACCTTCAAATCAGCGATGAAACACAGAAAATGCATCAATATTGAATACAAAACGCAAAATGTCGACTTATTTATAAGAGGAGTAACCCTTCTAATAGTTCGTGCATTGTTCCTTTCCTGGGACAGCAGTATTAGATTGCGATGCACCATTGCAGGTTTACTGTATCCCTTGGACCTTCAAATCAACGATGAAACACAGAAATTGCATCGATATTGAATACAAAATGCAAAATGTCGACCTGTTTATAAGAGGAGTAACTCGTCTAATAGTTCGTGCTTTGTTCCTTTCCTCGGACAGCAGAATTAGATTCCGATGCACCATTGCAGGTTTACTGTATCCCTTGGACCTTCAAATCAACGATGAAACACAGAAATTGCATCGATATTGAATACAAAATGCAAAACGTCGACTTATTTATAAGAGGAGTAACTCTTCTAATAGTTCGTGCTTTTAGCCATTCCTGGGACAGCAGTATTAGATTCCGATGCAACATTGCAGGTACACTCTATCCCTTGGACCTTCAAATCAACGAAGAAACACAGAAATTGCATCGATATTGAATACAAAAGGCAAAATGTCTATTATTTACAAGAGGAGTAACTCTTCTAATAATTCGTGCTTTGAGCCCTTCCTGGGACAGCAGTATTAGATTCCGATGCACCATTGCAAGTTTACTGTATCCCTTGAACCTTCAAAACAACGATGAAATACAGAAATTGCATCGATATTGAATACAAAAGGTAAAATGTAGACTTATTTACAAGAGGAGTAACTCTTCTAATAGTTCGTGCTTTGAGCCTTTCCTGGGACAGCAGTATCAGATTCCGATGCACCATTGCAGGTTTACTGTATCCCTTGGACCTTCAAATCAACGATGAAACACAGAAATTGCATCAATATTGAATACAAAAGGCAAAATGTCTACTTAATTATAAGAGGAGTAACTCTTCCAGTAGTTCGTGATTTGAGCCTTTCCTGGGACAGCAGTATTAGATACCGATGCACCATTGCAGGTTTACTGTATCCCTTGGACCTTCATATCAACGATGAAACACAGAAATTCCATCGATATTGAATACAAAAGGCAAAATGTCGACTTATTTATAAGAGGAGTAACTCTTCTAATAGTTCGTGTTTTTAGCCTTTCCTGGGACAGCAGTATTACATTCCGATGCACTATTGCAGGTTTACTGTATCCCTTGGACCTTCAAATCAACGATGAAACACAGAAATTGCATCGATATTGAATACAAAAGGCAAAATGTCAACTTATTTACAAGAGGAGTATCTCTTGTAATAGTTCGTGTTTTGAGCCTTTCCTGGGACAGCAGTATTAGATTCCGATGCACCATTGCAGGTTTACTGTATCCCTTGGACCTTCAAATCAAGGATGAAACACGGAAATTGCATCGATATTACATACAAAATGCTAAATGTCGACTTATTTATAAGAGGAGTAACTCTTCTAATGGTTCCTGCTTTGAGCCTTTCCTGGGACAGCAGTATTAGATTCCGATGCACCATTGCAGTTTTACTGTATCCCTTGGACCTTTAAATCAACGATGATACACAGAAATTTCATCGATATTGAGTACAAAAGCCAAAATTTCGACTTATTGATATGGGGAGTAACTCTTCTAATAGTTCGTGTGTGAGCCTTTCCTGGGACAGCAGTATTAGATTCCGATGCACCACTGCAGGTTTACTGTATCCCTTGGACCTTGAAATCAACGATGAAACACAGAAATTGCATCGATATTAAATACAAAAGGCAAAATGTCGACGTATTTATAAGAGGAAAAACTCTTCTAATAGCTCATGCTCTGAGACTTTCCTGGGACAGCAGTATTAGATTACGATGCACAACAGCTAGTTTACTGTATTCTTGGACCTTCAAATCAACGATGAAACACAGAAATTTCATCGATATTGAATACAAAACTCAAAATGTCGACATTTTTTCAAGAGGAGTAACTCTTCTAATACTTCGTGCTTTGAGCCTTTCCTGGGACAGCAGTATTAGAATCTGATGCACCATTGCAGGTTTACTGTATCTCTTGGACCTTCAAATCAACGATGAAACACAGAAATTGCATCGATAATGAATACAATAGGCAAAATGTCGACTTATTTATAAGAGGAGTAACTCTTCTAATAGTTATGCTTTGTGCCTTTCCTGGGACAGCAGTATTAGATTACGATGCACCATTGCAGGTTTACTGTATCCCTTGGACCTTCAAATCAACGATGAAACAGAGAAATGGCATCGATATTGAATACAAATGGCAAATTGTCGACTTATTTAAAAGAGGAGTAAATCTTCTAATAGTTCGTGCTTTTAGCATTTCCTGGGACAGCAGTATTAGATTCCGATGCACCATTGCAGGTTTACTGTATCCCTTGGACCTTCAAATCAGCGATGAAACACAGAAAATGCATCAATATTGAATACAAAACGCTAAATGTCGACTTATATATAAGAGGAGTAACCCTTCTAATAGTTCGTGCTTTGTTCCTTTCCTGGGACAGCAGTATTAGATTCCGATGCGCCATTGCAGGTTTACTGTATCCCTTGGACCTTCAAATCAACGATGAAACACAGAAATTGCATCGATATTGAATACAAAATGCAAAATGTCGACCTGTTTATAAGAGGAGTAACTCTTCTAATAGTTCGTGCTTTGTTCCTTTCCTCGGACAGCAGAATTAGATTCCGATGCACCATTGCAGGTTTACTGTATCCCTTGCACCAAATCAACGATGAAACACAGAAATTGCATCGATATTGAATACAAAAGGCAAAATGACGACTTATTTATAAGAGGTGTAACTCTTCTAATAGTTCGTGCTTTGAGCCCTTCCTGGGACAGCAGTATCATATTCCGATGCACCATTGCAGGTTTACTGTATCCCTTGGACCTTCAAATCAACGATGAAACACAGAAATTGCATCGATATTGAATACAAAAGGCAAAAGGTCGACTTATTTACAAGAGGAGTATCTCTTCTATTGGTTCGTGCTTTGAGCACTTCCTGGGACAGCAGTATTAGATTCCGATGCACCATTGCAGTTTTACTGTACCCCTTGGACATTTAATCAACGATGAAACACAGAAATTGCATCGATATTGTATACAAAAGGCAAAATGTCGACTTATATACAAGAGGAGTAACTCTTCTAATAGTTCGTGCTTTGAGCCATTCCTGGGACAGCAGTATTAGATTCCGATGCACCATTGCAGGTTTACTGTATCCCTTGCACCAAATCAACGATGAAACACAGAAATTGCATCGATATTGAATACAAAAGGCAAAAAATCGACTTATTTATAAGAGGAGTAATTCTTCTAATAGTTCGTGCTTTGAGCCTTTCCTGGGACAGCAGTATTAGATTCCGATGCACCATTGCAAGTTTACTGTATCCCTTGGACCTTCAAATCAACGATGAAACACAGAAATTGCATCGATATTGAATACAAAAGGCAAAGTGTCAACTTATTTACAAGAGGAGTAACTCTTCTAAAAGTCGTGTTTTGAGCCTTTCCTGGGACAGCAGTATTAGATTCCGATGCACCATTGCAGGTTTACTGTATCCCTTGGACCTTCAAATCAAGGATGAAACACGGAAATTGCATCGATATTACATACAAAAGGCAAAATGCCGACTTATTTATAAGAGGAGTAACTCTTCTAATAGTTCGTGCATTTAGCTTTTCCTGGGACAGCAGTATTAGATTCCGATGCACCATTGCAGGTATACTGTATCCCTTGGACCTTCAACTCAACGATGAAACACAGAAATTGCATCGATATTGAATACAAAAGGCAAAATGTCTATTATTTACAAGAGGAGTAACTCTTCTAATAATTCGTGCTTTGAGCCTTTCCTGGGACAGCAGTATTAGATTCCGATGCACCATTGCAGGTTTACTGTATCCCTTGGACCTTAAAAACAACGATGAAATACAGAAATTGCATCGATATTGAATACAAAAGGCAAAATGTAGACTTATATACAAGAGGAGTAACTCTTCTAATAGTTCGTGCTTTGAGCCTTTCCTGGGACAGCAGTATTAGATTCCGATGCACCATTGCAGGTTTACTGTATCCCTTGGACCAAATCAACGATGAAACACAGAAATTGCATCGATATTGAAGACAAAAGGCAAAATGACGACTTATTTATAAGAGGAGTAACTCTTCTAATAGTTCGTGCAATGAGCCTTTCCTGGGACAGCAGTATCAGATTCCGATGCACCATTGCAGGTTTACTGTATCCCTTGGACCTTCAAATCAACGATGAAACACACAAATTGCATCGATATTGAATACAAAAGGCAAAAGGTCGACTTATTTACAAGAGGAGTAACTCTTCTATTGGTTCGTGCTTTGAGCACTTCCTGGGACAGCAGTATTAGATTCCGATGCACCATTGCAGTTTTACTGTACCCCTTGGACATTTAAATCAACGATGAAACACAGAAATTGCATCGATATTGAATACAAAAGGCAAAATGTCGACTTATTTATAAGAGGAGTAACTCTTCTAGTAGTTCGTGATTTGAGCCTTTCCTGGGACAGCAGTATTAGATTCCGATGCACCATTGCAGGTTTACTGTATCCCTTGGACCTTCAAATCAACGATGAAACACAGAAATTGCATCGATATTACATACAAAAGGCAAAATGCCGACTTATTTATAAGAGGAGTAACTCTTCTAATAGTTCGTGCATTGAGCCTTTCCTGGGACAGCAGTAATAGATTCCGATGCACCATTGCAGGTATACTGTATCCCTTGGATCTTCAACTCAACGATGAAACACAGAAATTGCATCGATATTGAATACAAAAGGCAAAATGTCTATTATTTACAAGAGGAGTAACTCGTCTAATAATTCGTGCTTGGAGCCTTTCCTGGGACAGCAGTATTAGATTCCGATGCACCATTGCAGGTTTACTGTATCCCTTGGACCTTCAAAACAACGATGAAATACAGAAATTGCATCGATATTGAATACAAAAGGCAAAATGTAGACTTATTTACAAGAGGAGTAACTCTTCTAATAGTTCGTGCTTTGAGCCTTTCCTGGGACAGCAGTATTAGATTCCGATGCACCATTGCAGGTTTACTGTATCCCTTGGACCAAATCAACGATGAAACACAGAAATTGCATCGATATTGAAGACAAAAGGCAAAATGACGACTTATTTATAAGAGGAGTAACTCTTCTAATAGTTCGTGCAATGAGCCTTTCCTGGGACAGCAGTATCAGATTCCGATGCACCATTGCAGGTTTACTGTATCCCTTGGACCTTCAAATCAACGATGAAACACAGAAATTACATCGATATTGAATACAAAAGGCAAAAGGTCGACTTATTTACAAGAGGAGTAACTCTTCTATTGGTTCGTGCTTTGAGCACTTCCTGGGACAGCAGTATTAGATTCCGATGCACCATTGCAGGTTTACTGTATCCCTTGCACCAAATCAACGATGAAACACAGAAATTGCATCGATATTGAATACAAAAGGCAAAAAATCGACTTATTTATAAGAGGAGTAATTCTTCTAATAGTTCGTGCTTTGAGCCTTTCCTGGGACAGCAGTATTAGATTCCGATGCACCATTGCAAGTTTACTGTATCCCTTGGACCTTAAAAATCAACGATGAAACACATAAATTGCATCAATATTGAATACAAAAGCCAAAATGTCTATTATTTACAAGAGGAGTAACTCTTCTAATAGTTCGTGTTTTGAGCCCTTCCTGGGACTGCAGTATTGGATTCCGATGCACCATTGCAGGTTTACTGTATCCCTTCGACCTTCAAATCAACGATGAAACACAGAAATTGCATCAATATTGAATACAAAAGGCAAAATGTCTATTATTTACAAGAGGAGTAACTCGTCTAATAATTCGTGCTTGGAGCCTTTCCTGGGACAGCAGTATTAGATTCCGATGCACCATTGCAGGTTTACTGTATCCCTTGGACCTTCAAATCAAGGATGAAACACGGAAATTGCATCGATATTACATACAAAATGCTAAATGTCGACTTATTTATAAGAGGAGTAACTCTTCTAATGGTTCCTGCTTTGAGCCTTTCCTGGGACAGCAGTATTAGATTCCGATGCACCATTGCAGTTTTACTGTATCCCTTGGACCTTTAAATCAACGATGATACACAGAAATTTCATCGATATTGAGTACAAAAGCCAAAATTTCGACTTATTGATATGGGGAGTAACTCTTCTAATAGTTCGTGTGTGAGCCTTTCCTGGGACAGCAGTATTAGATTCCGATGCACCACTGCAGGTTTACTGTATCCCTTGGACCTTGAAATCAACGATGAAACACAGAAATTGCATCGATATTAAATACAAAAGGCAAAATGTCGACGTATTTATAAGAGGAAAAACTCTTCTAATAGCTCATGCTCTGAGACTTTCCTGGGACAGCAGTATTAGATTACGATGCACAATTGCTAGTTTACTGTATTCTTGGACCTTCAAATCAACGATGAAACACAGAAATTTCATCGATATTGAATACAAAACTCAAAATGTCGACATTTTTTCAAGAGGAGTAACTCTTCTAATACTTCGTGCTTTGAGCCTTTCCTGGGACAGCAGTATTAGAATCTGATGCACCATTGCAGGTTTACTGTATCTCTTGGACCTTCAAATCAACGATGAAACACAGAAATTGCATCGATAATGAATACAATAGGCAAAATGTCGACTTATTTATAAGAGGAGTAACGCTTCTAATAGTTATGCTTTGTGCCTTTCCTGGGACAGCAGTATTAGATTACGATGCACCATTGCAGGTTTACTGTATCCCTTGGACCTTCAAATCAACGATGAAACAGAGAAATGTCATCGATATTGAATACAAATGGCAAATTGTCGACTTATTTAAAAGAGGAGTAAATCTTCTAATAGTTCGTGCTTTTAGCATTTCCTGGGACAGCAGTATTAGATTCCGATGCACCATTGCAGGTTTACTGTATCCCTTGGACCTTCAAATCAGCGATGAAACACAGAAAATGCATCAATATTGAATACAAAACGCTAAATGTCGACTTATTTATAAGAGGAGTAACCCTTCTAATAGTTCGTGCTTTGTTCCTTTCCTGGGACAGCAGTATTAGATTCCGATGCGCCATTGCAGGTTTACTGTATCCCTTGGACCTTCAAATCAACGATGAAACACAGAAATTGCATCGATATTGAATACAAAATGCAAAATGTCGACCTGTTTATAAGAGGAGTAACTCTTCTAATAGTTCGTGCTTTGTTCCTTTCCTCGGACAGCAGAATTAGATTCCGATGCACCATTGCAGGTTTACTGTATCCCTTGCACCAAATCAACGATGAAACACAGAAATTGCATCGATATTGAATACAAAAGGCAAAATGACGACTTATTTATAAGAGGTGTAACTCTTCTAATAGTTCGTGCTTTGAGCCCTTCCTGGGACAGCAGTATCATATTCCGATGCACCATTGCAGGTTTACTGTATCCCTTGGACCTTCAACTCAACGATGAAACACAGAAATTGCATCGATATTGAATACAAAAGGCAAAATGTCTATTATTTACAAGAGGAGTAACTCTTCTAATAATTCGTGCTTTGAGCCTTTCCTGGGACAGCAGTATTAGATTCCGATGCACCATTGCAGGTTTACTGTATCCCTTGGACCTTAAAAACAACGATGAAATACAGAAATTGCATCGATATTGAATACAAAAGGCAAAATGTAGACTTATATACAAGAGGAGTAACTCTTCTAATAGTTCGTGCTTTGAGCCTTTCCTGGGACAGCAGTATTAGATTCCGATGCACCATTGCAGGTTTACTGTATCCCTTGGACCAAATCAACGATGAAACACAGAAATTGCATCGATATTGAAGACAAAAGGCAAAATGACGACTTATTTATAAGAGGAGTAACTCTTCTAATAGTTCGTGCAATGAGCCTTTCCTGGGACAGCAGTATCAGATTCCGATGCACCATTGCAGGTTTACTGTATCCCTTGGACCTTCAAATCAACGATGAAACACACAAATTGCATCGATATTGAATACAAAAGGCAAAAGGTCGACTTATTTACAAGAGGAGTAACTCTTCTATTGGTTCGTGCTTTGAGCACTTCCTGGGACAGCAGTATTAGATTCCGATGCACCATTGCAGTTTTACTGTACCCCTTGGACATTTAAATCAACGATGAAACACAGAAATTGCATCGATATTGAATACAAAAGGCAAAATGTCGACTTATTTATAAGAGGAGTAACTCTTCTAGTAGTTCGTGATTTGAGCCTTTCCTGGGACAGCAGTATTAGATTCCGATGCACCATTGCAGGTTTACTGTATCCCTTGGACCTTCAAATCAACGATGAAACACAGAAATTGCATCGATATTACATACAAAAGGCAAAATGCCGACTTATTTATAAGAGGAGTAACTCTTCTAATAGTTCGTGCATTGAGCCTTTCCTGGGACAGCAGTATTAGATTCCGATGCACCATTGCAGGTATACTGTATCCCTTGGATCTTCAACTCAACGATGAAACACAGAAATTGCATCGATATTGAATACAAAAGGCAAAATGTCTATTATTTACAAGAGGAGTAACTCGTCTAATAATTCGTGCTTTGAGCCTTTCCTGGGACAGCAGTATTAGATTCCGATGCACCATTGCAGGTTTACTGTATCCCTTGGACCTTCAAAACAACGATGAAATACAGAAATTGCATCGATATTGAATACAAAAGGCAAAATGTAGACTTATTTACAAGAGGAGTAACTCTTCTAATAGTTCGTGCTTTGAGCCTTTCCTGGGACAGCAGTATTAGATTCCGATGCACCATTGCAGGTTTACTGTATCCCTTGGACCAAATCAACGATGAAACACAGAAATTGCATCGATATTGAAGACAAAAGGCAAAATGACGACTTATTTATAAGAGGAGTAACTCTTCTAATAGTTCGTGCAATGAGCCTTTCCTGGGACAGCAGTATCAGATTCCGATGCACCATTGCAGGTTTACTGTATCCCTTGGACCTTCAAATCAACGATGAAACACAGAAATTGCATCGATATTGAATACAAAAGGCAAAAGGTCGACTTATTTACAAGAGGAGTAACTCTTCTATTGGTTCGTGCTTTGAGCACTTCCTGGGACAGCAGTATTAGATTCCGATGCACCATTGCAGGTTTACTGTATCCCTTGCACCAAATCAACGATGAAACACAGAAATTGCATCGATATTGAATACAAAAGGCAAAAAATCGACTTATTTATAAGAGGAGTAATTCTTCTAATAGTTCGTGCTTTGAGCCTTTCCTGGGACAGCAGTATTAGATTCCGATGCACCATTGCAAGTTTACTGTATCCCTTGGACCTTAAAAATCAACGATGAAACACATAAATTGCATCAATATTGAATACAAAAGCCAAAATGTCTATTATTTACAAGAGGAGTAACTCTTCTAATAGTTCGTGTTTTGAGCCCTTCCTGGGACTGCAGTATTGGATTCCGATGCACCATTGCAGGTTTACTGTATCCCTTCGACCTTCAAATCAACGATGAAACACAGAAATTGCATCAATATTGAATACAAAAGGCAAAATGTCTATTATTTACAAGAGGAGTAACTCGTCTAATAATTCGTGCTTGGAGCCTTTCCTGGGACAGCAGTATTAGATTCCGATGCACCATTGCAGGTTTACTGTATCCCTTGGACCTTCAAATCAAGGATGAAACACGGAAATTGCATCGATATTACATACAAAATGCTAAATGTCGACTTATTTATAAGAGGAGTAACTCTTGTAATGGTTCCTGCTTTGAGCCTTTCCTGGGACAGCAGTATTAGATTCCGATGCACCATTGCAGTTTTACTGTATCCCTTGGACCTTTAAATCAACGATGATACACAGAAATTGCATCGATATTGAATACAAAAGGCAAAATTTCGACTTATTGATATTTGGAGTAACTCTTCTAATAGTTCGTGTTTGAGCCTTTCCTGGGACAGCAGTATTAGATTCCGATGCACCACTGCAGGTTTACTGTATCCCTTGGACCTTCAAATCAACGATGAAACACAGAAATTGCATCGATATTAAATACAAAAGGCAAAATGTCGACGTATTTATAAGAGGAAAAACTCTTCTAATAGCTCATGCTTTGAGACTTTCCTGGGACAGCAGTATTAGATTCCGATGCACAATTGGTAGTTTACTGTATTCTTGGACCTTCAAATCAACGATGAAACACAGAAATTTCATCGATATTGAATACAAAAGGCAAAATGTCGACATTTTTTCAAGAGGAGTAACTCTTCTAATACTTCGTGCTTTGAGCCTTTCCTGGGACAGCAGTATTAGAATCTGATGCACCATTGCAAGTTTACTGTATCCCTTGGGCCAAATCAACGATGAAACACAGAAGTTGCATCGATATTGAATACAAAAGGCAAAAAAACGACTTACATATAAAAGGAGTAACGCTTCTAATAGTTCGTGCTTTAAGCCTTTCCTGGGACAGCAGTATTAGATTTCGATGCACCATTGCAGGTTTACTGTATCCCTTGGACCTTCAAATCAACGATGAAACACAGAAATTGCATCGATATTGAATACAAAAGACGAAAGGTTGAATTATTTATAAGAGGAGTAACTCTTCTAGTAGTTCGTGCTTTGAGCCTTTCCTGGGACAGCAGTATTAGATTCCGATGCACCATTGCAGGTTTACTGTATCCCTTGGACGTTCAAATCAGCGATGAAACACAGAAATTGCATCGATATTGAATACAAAGGGCAAAAGATCGACTTATTTACAAGAGGAGTATCTCTTCTAATAGTTCGTGTTTTGAGCCTTTCCTGGTAATGCAGTATAAGATTCCGATGCACCATTGCAGGTTCACTGTATCCCTTGGACCTTCAAATCAACGATGAAACACAGACATTGCATCGATATTGAATACAAAAGGCAAATGTCGACTTATTTACAAGAGGAGTAGCTCTTCTAATAGTTCGTGCTTTGAGCCTTTCCTGGGACAGCAGTATTAGATTTCGATGCACCATTGCAGGTTTACTGTATCCCTTGGACTTCAAATCAACGATGAAACATAGAAATTGCATCGATATTGAATACAAAAGGCAAAATGTCGACTTATTTATAAGAGGAGTAACTCTTCTAGTAGTTCGTGCTTTGATTCTTTCCTGGGAAAGCAGTATTAGATTCCGATGCACCATTGCAGGTTTACTGTATCCCTTGGACCTTCAAATCAACGATGAAACACAGAAATTGCATCGATATTGAATACAAAAGGCAAAATTTCGACTTATTTACAAGAGGAGTAACTCTTCTAATAGTTCGTGCTTTGAGCCTTTCCTGGGACAGCAGTATTAGAATCCGATGCACCATTGCAGGTTTACTGTATCCCTTGGACCTTCAAATCAAGGATGAAACACAGATATTGCATCGATATTTAATACAAAATGCAAAATGTCAACTTATTTACAAGAGGAGTATCTCTTGTAATAGTTCGTGATTTCAGCCTTTCCTGGGACAGCAGTATTAGATTCCGATGCACCATTGCAGGTTTACTGTATCCCTTGGACCTTCAAATCAAGGATGAAACACGGAAATTGCATCGATATTACATACAAAATGCTAAATGTCGACTTATTTATAAGATGAGTAACTCTTCTAATGGTTCCTGCTTTGAGCCTTTCCTGGGACAGCAGTATTAGATTCCGATGCACCATTGCAGTTTTACTGTATCCCTTGGACCTTTAAATCAACGATGATACACAGAAATTACATCGATATTGAATACAAAAGGCAAAATTTCGACTTATTGATATTTGGAGTAACTCTTCTAATAGTTCGTGCTTTGAGCCTTTCCTGGGACAGCAGTATTAGATTCCGATGCACCACTGCAGGTTTACTGTATCCCTTGGACCTTCAAATCAACGATGAAACACAGAAATTGCATCGATATTAAATACAAAAGGCAAAATGTCGACGTATTTATAAGAGGAAAAATTCTTCTAATAGCTCATGCTTTGAGGCTTTCCTGGGACAGCAGTATTAGATCCCGATGCACAATTGGTAGTTTACTGTATTCTTGGACCTTCAAATCAACGATGAAACTCAGAAATTTCATCGATATTGAATACAAAAGGCAAAATGTCGACATTTTTTCAAGAGGAGTAACTCTTCTAATACTTCGTGCTTTGAGCCTTTCCTGGGACAGCAGTATTAGAATCTGATGCACCATTGCAGGTTTACTGTATCCCTTGGGCCTTCAAATCAACAATGAAACACAGATATTGTATCGATATTGAATACAAAAGGCAAAATGCCGACTTATTTATAAGAGGAGTAACTCTTCTAATAGTTCGTGCTTTAGCCTTTCCTGGGACAGCAGTATTAGATTCCGATGCACCATTGCAGGTTTACTGTATCCCTTGGACCTTCAAATCAACGATGAAATACAGAAATTGCATCGATATTGAATACAAAAGGCAAAATGTCGACTTATATACAAGAGGAGTAACTCTTCTAATAGTTCGTGCTTTGAGCCATTCCTGGGACAGCAGTATTAGAATCTGATGCACCATTGCAAGTTTACTGTATCCCTTGGACCAAATCAACGATGAAACACAGAAGTTGCATCGATATTGAATACAAAAGGCAAAAAAACGACTTACTTATAAAAGGAGTAACTCTTCTAACAGTTCGTGCTTTAAGCCTTTCCTGGGACAGCAGTATTAGATTCCGATGCACAATTGGTAGTTTACTGTATTCTTGGACCTTCAAATCAACGATGAAACACAGAAATTTCATCGATATTGAATACAAAACGCAAAATGTCGACATTTTTTCAAGAGGAGTAACTCTCCTAATACTTCGTGCTTTGAGCCTTTCCTGGGACAGCAGTATTAGAATCTGATGCACCATTGCAGGTTTACTGTATCCCTTGGACCTTCAAATCAGCGATGAAACACAGAAATTGCATCGATATTGAATACAAAGGGCAAAAGGTCGACTTATTTACAAGAGGAGTATCTCTTCTAATAGTTCGTGTTTTGAGCCTTTCCTGGGACTGCAGTATAAGATTCCGAAGCACCATTGCAGGTTTACTGTATCCCTTGGACCTTCAAATCAACGATGAAACACAGAAATTGCATCGATATTGAATACAAAAGGCAAATGTCGACTTATTTACAAGAGGAGTAACTCTTCTAATAGTTCGTGCTTTGAGCCTTTCCTGGGACAGCAGTATTAGATTTCGATGCACCATTGCAGCTTTACTGTATCCCTTGGACCTTCAAATCAACGATGAAACACAGAAATTGCATCGATATTGAATACAAAAGGCAAAATGTCGACTTAATTATAAGAGGAGTAACTCTTCTATTGGTTCGTGCTTTGAGCACTTCCTGGGACAGCAGTATTAGATTCCGATGCACCATTGCAGTTTTACTGTACCCCTTGGACATTTAAATCAACGATGAAACACAGAAATTGCATCGATATTGAATACAAAAGGCAAAATGTCGACTTATATACAAGAGGAGTAACTCTTCTAATAGTTCGTGCTTTGAGCCATTCCTGGGACAGCAGTATTAGATTCCAATGCACCATTGCAGGTTTACTGTATCCCTTGCACCAAATCAACGATGAAACACAGAAATTGCATCGATATTGAATACAAAAGGCAAAAAATCGACTTATTTATAAGAGGAGTAATTCTTCTAATAGTTCGTGCTTTGAGCCTTTCCTGGGACAGCAGTATTAGATTCCGATGCGCCATTGCAAGTTTACTGTATCCCTTGGACCTTAAAAATCAACGATGAAACACATAAATTGCATCAATATTGAATACAAAAGCCAAAATGTCGACTTATTTACAAGAGGAGTAACTCTTCTAATAGTTCGTGTTTTGAGCCCTTCCTGGGACTGCAGTATTAGATTCCGATGCACCATTGCAGGTTTACTGTATCCCTTCGACCTTCAAATCAACGAAGAAACACAGAAATTGCATCAATATTGAATACAAAAGGCAAAATGTCGACTTAATTATAAGAGGAGTAACTCTTCCAGTAGTTCGTGATTTGAGCCTTTCCTGGGACAGCAGTATTAGATTCCGATGCACCATTGCAGGTTTACTGTATCCCTTGGACCTTCAAATCAACGATGAAACACAGAAATTGCATCGATATTGAATACAAAAGGCAAAATGTCGACTTATTTATAAGAGGAGTAACTCTTCTAATAGTTCGTGCTTTGAGCCTTTCCTGGGACAGCAGTATTAGATTCCGATGCACTATTGCAGGTTTACTGTATCCCTTGGACCTTCAAATCAACGATGAAACACAGATATTGCATCGATATTGAATACAAAAGGCAAAATGTCGACATTTTTTCAAGAGGAGTAACTCTTCTAATACTTCGTGCTTTGAGCCTTTCCTGGGACAGCAGTATTAGAATCTGATGCACCATTGCAAGTTTATTGTATCCCTTGGACCAAATCAACGATCAAACACAGAAGTTGCATCGATATTGAATACAAAAGGCAAAAAAACGACTTACATATAAAAGGAGTAACTCTTCTAATAGTTCGTGCTTTAAGCCTTTCCTGGGACAGCAGTATTAGATTTCGATGCACCATTGCAGGTTTACTGTATCCCTTGGACCTTCAAATCAACGATGAAACACAGAAATTGCATCGATATTGAATACAAAAGACGAAAGGTTGAATTATTTATAAGAGGAGTAACTCTTCTAGTAGTTCGTGCTTTGAGCTTTTCCTGGGACAGCAGTATTAGATTCCGATGCACCATTGCAGGTTTACTGTATCCCTTGGACGTTCAAATCAGCGATGAAACCAGAAATTGCATCGATATTGAATACAAAGGGCAAAAGGTCGACTTATTTACAAGAGGAGTATCTCTTCTAATAGTTCGTGTTTTGAGCCTTTCCTGGGACTGCAGTATAAGATTCCGATGCACCATTGCAGGTTTACTGTATCCGTTGGACCTTCAAATCAACGATGAAACACAGAAATTGCATCGATATTGAATACAAAAGGCAAATGTCGACTTATTTACAAGAGGAGTAGCTCTTCTAATAGTTCGTGCTTTGAGCCTTTCCTGGGACAGCAGTATTAGATTTCGATGCACCATTGCAGGTTTACTGTATCCCTTGGACCTTCATATCAACGATGAAACACAGAAATTGCATCGATATTAAATACAAAAGGCAAAATGTCGACGTATTTATAAGAGGAAAAACTCTTCTATATGCTCATGCTTTGAGACTTTCCTGGGACAGCAGTATTAGATTCCGATGCACAATTGGTAGTTTACTGTATTCTTGGACCTTCAAATCAACGATGAAACACAGAAATTTCATCGATATTGAATACAAAAGGCAAAATGTCGACATTTTTTCAAGAGGAGTAACTCTTCTAATACTTCGTGCTTTGAGCCTTTCCTGGGACAGCAGTATTAGAATCTGATGCACCATTGCAGGTTTACTGTATCCCTTGGACCTTCAAATCAACGATGAAACACAGATATTGCATCGATATTGAATACAAAAGGCAAAATGCCGACTTATTTATAAGAGGAGTAACTCTTCTAATAGTTCGTGCTTTGATCCTTTCCTGGGACAGCAGTATTAGATTCCGATGCACCATTGCAGGTTTACTGTATCCCTTGGACCTTCAACTCAACGATGAAACACAGAAATTGCATCGATAATGAATACAAAATGCAAAATGTCGACTTATTTATAAGAGGAGTAACTCTTCTAGTAGTTCGTGATTTGAGCCTTTCCTGGGACAGCAGTATTAGATTCCGATGCACCATTGCAGGTTTACTGTATCCCTTGGACCTTCAAATCAACGATGAAATACAGAAATTGCATCGATATTGAATACAAAAGGCAAAATGTCGACTTATTTACAAGAGGAGTAACTCTTCTAATAGTTCGTGCTTTGAGCCATTCCTGGGAAAGCAGTATTAGAATCTGATGCACCATTGCAAGTTTACTGTATCCCTTGGACCAAATCAACGATGAAACACAGAAGTTGCATCGATATTGAATACAAAAGGCAAAAAAACGACTTACTTATAAAAGGAGTAACTCTTCTAATAGTTCGTGCTTTAAGCCTTTCCTGGGACAGCAGTATTAGATTTCGATGCACCATTGCAGGTTTACTGTATCCCTTGGACCTACAAATCAACGATGAAACACAGAAATTGCATCGATATTGAATACAAAAGGCGAAAGGTTGAATTATTTATAAGAGGAGTAACTCTTCTAGTAGTTCGTGCTTTGAGCCTTTCCTGGGACAGCAGTATTAGATTCCGATGCACCATTGCAGGTTTACTGTATCCCTTGGACCTTCAAATCAACGATGAAACACAGAAATTGCATCGATATTGAATACAAAAGGCAAAATGTCGACTTATTTATAAGAGGAGTAACTCTTCTAGTAGTTCGTGATTTGAGCCTTTCCTGGGACAGCAGTATTAGATTCCGATGCACCATTGCAGGTTTACTGTATCCCTTGGACCTTCAAATCAACGATGAAACACAGAAATTGCATCGATATTGAATACAAAAGGCAAAATGTCAACTTATTTACAAGAGGAGTAACTCTTCTAATAGTTCGTGCTTTGAGCCTTTCCTGGGACAGCAGTATTAGAATCTGATGCACCATTGCAGGTTTACTGTATCCCTTGGACATTCAAATCAACGATGAAACACAGATATTGCATCGATATTGAATACAAAAGGCAAAATGTCAACTTATTTACAAGAGGAGTATCTCTTGTAATAGTTCGTGATTTGAGCCTTCCCTGGGACAGCAGTATTAGATTCCGATGCACCATTGCAGGTTTACTGTATCCCTTGGACCTTCAAATCAAGGATGAAACACGGAAATTGCATCGATATTACATACAAAATGCTAAATGTCGACTTATTTATAAGAGGAGTAACTCTTCTAATGGTTCCTGCTTTGAGCCTTTCCTGGGACAGCAGTATTAGTTTCCGATGCACCATTGCAGTTTTACTGTATCCCTTGGACCTTCAAATCAACGATGAAACACAGAAATTGCATCGATATTAAAAACAAAAGGCAAAATGTCGACGTATTTATAAGAGGAAAAACTCTTCTAATAGCTCATGCTTTGAGACTTTCCTGGGTCAGCAGTGTTAGATTCCGATGCACAATTGGTAGTTTACTGTATTCTTGGACCTTCAAATCAACGATGAAACACAGAAATTTCATCGATATTGAATACAAAAGGCAAAATGTCGACTTATTTATAAGAGGAGTAACTCTTCTAGTAGTTCGTGATTTGAGCCTTTCCTGGGACAGCAGTAATAGATTCCGATGCACCATTGCAGGTTTACTGTATTCCTTGGACCTTCAAATCAACGATGAAATACAGAAATTGCATCGATATTGAATACAAAAGGCAAAATGTCGACTTATTTACAAGAGGAGTAACTCTTCTAATAGTTCGTGCTTTGCGCCATTCCTGGGACAGCAGTATTAGAATCGGATGCACCATTGCAAGATTACTGTATCCCTTGGATCAAATCAACGATGAAACACAGAAGTTGCATCGATATTGAATACAAAAGGCAAAAAAACGACTTACTTATAAAAGGAGTAACTCTTCTAATAGTTCGTGCTTTAAGCCTTTCCTGGGACAGCAGTATTAGATTTCGATGCACCATTGCAGGTTTACTGTATCCCTTGGACCTTCAAATCAACGATGAAACACAGAAATTGCATCGATATTGAATACAAAAGGCGAAAGGTTGAATTATTTATAAGAGGAGTAACTCTTCTAGTAGTTCGTGCTTTGAGCCTTTCCTGGGACAGCAGTATTAGATTCCGATGCACCATTGCAGGTTTACTGTATCCCTTGGACGTTCAAATCAGCGAAGAAACACAGAAATTGCATCGATATTGAATACAAAGGGCAAAAGGTCGACTTATTTACAAGAGGAGTATCTCTTCTAATAGTTCGTGTTTTGAGCCTTTCCTGGGACTGCAGTATAAGATTCCGATGCACCATTGCAGGTTTACTGTATCCCTTGGACCTTCAAATCAACGATGAAACACAGAAATTGCATCGATATTGAATATAAAAAGGCAAATGTCGACTTATTTACAAGAGGAGTAACTCTTCTAATAGTTCGTGCTTTGAGCCTTTCCTGGGACAGCAGTATTAGATTTCGATGCACCATTGCAGGTTTACTGTATCGCTTGGACCTTCAAATCAACGATGAAACACAGAAATTGCATCGATATTGAATACAAAAGGCAAAATGTCGACTTATATATAAGAGGAGTAACTCTTCTAGTAGTTCGTGCTTTGAGCCTTTCCTGGGACAGCAGTATTAGATTCCGATGCACCATTGCAGGTTTACTGTATCCCTTGGACCTTCAAATCAACGATGAAACACAGAAATTGCATCGATATTGAATACAAAAGGCAAAATGTCGACTTATTTACAAGAGGAGTAACTCTTCTAATAGTTCGTGCTTTGAGCCTTTCCTGGGACAGCAGTATTAGATTCCCATGCACCATTGCAGGTTTACTGTATCCCTTGGACCAAATCAACGATGAAACACAGAAATTGCATCGATATTGAATACAAAAGGCAAAAAACGACTTATTTATAAAAGGAGTAACTCTTCTAATAGTTCGTGCTTTAAGCCTTTCCTGGGACAGCAGTATTAGATTTCGATGCACCATTGCAGGTTTACTGTATCCCTTGGACCTTCAAATCAACGATGAAACACAGAAATTGCATCGATATTGAATACAAAAGGCAAAATGTCGACTTATTTATAAGAGGAGTAACTCTTCTAGTAGTTCGTGCTTTGAGCCTTTCCTGGGACAGCAGTATTAGATTCCGATGCACCATTGCCGGTTTACTGTATCCCTTGGACCTTCAAATCAACGATGAAACACAGAAATTGCATCGATATTGAATACAAAAGGCAAAATGTCGACTTATTTATAAGAGGAGTAACTCTTCTAATAGTTCGTGCTTTGAGCCTTTCCTGGGACAGCAGTATTAGATTCCGATGCACTATTGCAGGTTTACTGTATCCCTTGGACCTTCAAATCAACGATGAAACACAGAAATTGCATCGATATTGAATACAAAAGGCAAATGGTCGACTTATTTACAAGAGGAGTATCTCTTGTAATAGTTCTTGCATTTGAGCCTTTCCTGGGACAGCAGTATTAGATTCCAATGCACCATTGCAGGTTTATTGTATCCCTTGGACCTTCAAATCAAGGATGAAACACAGAAATTGCATCGATATTACATACAAAATGCAAAATGTCGACTTATTTATAAGAGGAGTAACCCCTCTAATAGTTCGTGCTTTGAGCCTTTCCTGGGACAGCAGTATTAGATTCCGATGCACCATTGGAGGTTTACTGTATCCCTTGGACCTTCAACTCAACGCTGAAACGCCGAAATTGCATCCATATTGAATCCAAAAGGCAAAATGTCGACTGATTTATAAGAGGAGTAACTCTTCTATTAGTTTGTGCTTTCAGCCTTTCCTGGGACAGCAGTATTAGATTCCGATGCACCATTGCAGGTTTACTGTATCCCTTGGACCTTCAAATCAACGATGAAACACAGTAATTGCATCGATATTGAATACAAAAGGCAAAATGTTGACTTATTTACAAGAGGAGTAACTCTTCTAATGGTTCGTGCTTTGAGCCTTTCCTGGGACAGCAGTATTAGATTCCGATGCACCATTGCAGTTTTACTGTATCCCTTGGACCTTTAAATCAACGATGATACACAGAAATTGCATCGATATTGAATACAAAAATCAAAATTTCGACTTATTGATATGGGGAGTAACTCTTCTAATAGTTCGTGCTTTGAGCCTTTCCTGGGACAGCAGTATTAGATTCCGATGCACCACTGCAGGTTTATTGTATCCCTTGGACCTTCAAATCAACGATGAAACAAAGAAATTGCATCGATATTAAATACAAAAGGCAAAATGTCGACGTATTTATAAGAGGAATAACTCTTCTAATAGCTCATGATTTGAGACTTTCCTGGGACAGCAGTATTAGATTCCGATGCACAATTGCTAGTTTACTGTATTCTTGGACCTTCAGATCAACGATGAAACACAGAAATTTTATCGATATTGAATACAAAAGGCAAAATGTCGACATTTTTTCAAGAGGAGTAACTCTTCTAATACTTCGTGCTTTGAGCCTTTCCTGGGAGAGCAGTATTAGAATCTGATGCACCATTGCAGATTTACTGTATCCCTTGGACCTTCAAATCAACGATGAAACACAGATATTGCATCGATATTGAATACAAAAGGCAAAATGCCGACTTATTTATAAGAGGAGTAACTCTTCAAAGAGTTCGTGCTTAGAGCCTTTCCTGGGACAGCAGTATCAGATTCCGGTGCACCATTGCAGGTTTGCTGTATTCCTTGGACCTTCAACTCAACGATGAAACACAGAAATTGCATCGATAATGAATACAAAAGGCAAAATGACGACTTATTTATAAGAGGAGTAACTCTTCTAATAGTTCGTGCTTTGAGCCTTTCCTGGGACAGCAGTATTAGATTCCGATGCACCATTAAAGGTTTACTGTATCCCTTGGACCTTCAAATCAACGATGAAATACAGAAATTGCATCGATATTGAATACAAAAGGCAAAATGTCGACTTATTTACAAGACGAGTAACTCTTCTAATAGTTCGTGCTTTGAGCCTTTCCTGGGACAGCAGTATTAGATTCCGATGCACCATTGCAGGTTTACTGTATCCCTTGGACCAAATCAACGATGAAACACAGAAATTGCATCGATATTGAATACAAAAGGCAAAAAAACGACTTATTTATAAAAGGAGTAACTCTTCTAAGAGTTCGTGCTTTGAGCCTTTCCTGGGACAGCAGTATTAGATTTCGATGCACCATTGCAGGTTTACTGTATCCCTTGGACCTTCAAATCAACGATTAAACACAGAAATTGCATCGATATTGAATACAAAAGTCAAAATGTCGAATTATTTATAAGAGGAGTAACTCTTCTAGCAGTTCGTGCTTTGAGCCTTTCCTGGGACAGCAGTATTAGAATCCGATGCACCATTGCAGCTTTACTGTATCCCTTGGACCTTCAAATCAACGATGAAACACAGAAATTGCATCGATGTTGAATACAAAAGGCAAAATGTCGACTTATTTATAAGAGGAGTAACTCTTCTATTAGTTCGTGCTTTCAGCCTTACCTGGGACAGCAGTATTAGATTCCGATGCACCATTGCAGGTTTACTGTATCCCTTGGACCTTCAAATCAACGATGAAACACAGAAATTGCATCGATATTGAATACAAAAGGCAAAATGTTGACTTATTTACAAGAGGAGTAACTCTTCTAATGGTTCGTGCTTTGAGCCTTTCCTGGGACAGCAGTATTAGATTCCGATGCACCATTGCAGTTTTACTGTATCCCTTGGACCTTTAAATCAACGATGATACACAGAAATTGCATCGAAATTGAATACAAAAGGCAAAATTTCGAATTATTGATATGGGGAGTAACTCTTCTAATAGTTCGTGCTTTGAGCCTTTCCTGGGACAGCAGTATTAGATTCCGATGCACCACTGCAGGTTTACTGTATCGCTTGGACCTTCAAATCAACGATGAAACACAGAAGTTGCATCGATATTAAATACAAAAGGCAAAATGTCGACGTTTTTATAAGAGGAATAACTCTTCTAATAGCTCATGTTTTGAGACTTTCCTGGGACAGCAGTATTAGATTCCGATGCACAATTGCTAGTTTACTGTATTCTTGGACCTTCAATTCAACGATGAAACACAGAAATTTCATCGATATTGAATACAAAAGGCAAAATGTCGACATTTTTTCAAGAGGAGTAACTCTTCTAATACTTCGTGCTTTGAGCCTTTCCTGGGACAGCAGTATTAGAATCTGTTGCACCATTGCAGGTTTACTGTATGCCTTGGACCTTCAAATCAACGATGAAACACAGATATTGCATCGATATTGAATACAAAAGGCAAAATGCCGACTTATTTATAAGAGGAGTAACTCTTAAAATAGTTCGTTCTTTGAGCCTTACCTGGGACAGCAGTATTAGATTCCGATGCACCATTGCAGGATTACTGTATCCCTTGGACCTTCAACTCAACGATGAAACACAGATATTGCATCGATAATGAATACAAAAGGCAAAATGTCGACTTATTTATAAGAGGAGTATCTCTTCTAATAGTTCGTGCTTTGAGCCTTTCCTGGGACAGCAGTATTAGATTCCGATGCACCATTGCAGGTTTACTGTATCCCTTGGACCTTCAAATCAACGATGAAATACAGAAATTGCATCGATATTGAATACAAAAAGCAAAATGTAGACTTATTTACAAGAGGAGTAACTCTTCTAATAATTCGTGCTTTGAGCCTTTCCTGGGACAGCAGTAATAGATTCCGATGCACCATTGCAGGTTTACTGTATCCCTTGGACCAAATCAACGATGAAACACAGAAATTACATCGATATTGAATACAAAAGGCAAAAAAACGACTTATTTATAAGAGGAGTAACTCTTCTAAGAGTTCGTCTTTTGAGCCTTTCCTGGGACTGCAGTATTAGATTTCGACGCACCATTGCAGGTTTACTGTATCCCTTGGGCCTTCAAATCAACGATGAAACACAGAAATTGCATCGATATTGAATACAAAAGGCAAAATGTCGAAATATTTATAAGAGGAGTAACTCTTCTAGCAGTTCGTGCTTTGAGCCTTTCCTGGGACAGCAGTATTAGATTCCGATGCACCATTGCAGGTTTACTGTATCCCTCGGACCTTCAAATCAACGATGAAACACAGAAATTGCATCAATATTGAATACAAAAGGCAAAATGTCGACTTATTAATAAGAGGAGTAAATCTTCTAATAGTTCGTGATTTGAGCCTTTCCTGGGACAGCAGTATTAGATTCCGATGCACCATTGGAGGTTTACTGTATCCCTTGGACCTTCAAATCAACGATGAAACACAGAAATTGCATCGATGTTGAATACAAAAGGCAAAATGTCGACTTATTTACAAGAGGAGTAATTCTTATAATAGTTCGTGTTTTGAGCCTTTCCTGGGACAGCAGTATTAGATTCCGATGCACCATTGCAGGTTTACTGTATCCCTTGGACCTTCAAATCAAGGACGAAACACACAAATTGCATCGATATTACATACAAAATGCAAAATGTCGACTTATTTATAAGAGGAGTATTTCATCTAACAGTTCGTGCTTTTAGCCTTTCCTGGGACAGCAGTATTAGATTCCGATGCACCATTGCAGGTTTACTGTATCCCTTGGACCAAATCAACGATGAAACACAGAAATTGCATCGATATTGAATACAAAAGGCAAAAAAACGACTTATTTATAAAAGGAGTAACTCTTCTAAGAGTTCGTGCTTTGTTCCTTTCCTGGGACAGCAGTATTAGATTCCGATGCACCATTGCAGGTTTACTGTATCCCTTGGACCTTCAAATCAACGATGAAACACAGAAATTGCATCGATATTGAATACAAAAGGCAAAATGTCGACTTACTTACAAGAGGAGTAACTTTTCTAATAGTTCGTGCTTTGAGCCTTTCCAGGGACAGCAGTATTAGATTCCGATGCACCATTGCAGGTTTACTGTATCCCTTGGACCTTCAAATCAACGATGAAACACAGAAATTGCATCGATATTGAATACAAAAGGCAAAAAATCGACTTATTTATAAGAGGAGTAATTCTTCTAATAGTTCATGCTTTGAGCCTTTCCTGGGACAGCAGTATTAGATTCCGATGCACCACTGCAGGTTTACTGTATCCCTTGGACCTTCAAATACGATGAAACACAGAAATTGCATCGATATTAAATAAAAAAGGCAAAATGTCGACGTATTTACAAGAGCAATAACTCTTCTAATAGCTCATGCTTTGCGACTTTCCTGGGACAGCAGTATTAGATTCCGATGCACAATTGCTAGTTTACTGTATTCTTGGACCTTCAAATCAACGATGAAACACAGAAATTGCATCAATATTGAGTACAAAAGGCAAAATGTCGACTTATTTATAAGAGGAGTAACTCTTCTAATAGTTCGTGCTTTGAGCCTTTCCTGGGACAGCAGTATTAGATTCCGATGCACCATTGCAGGTTTACTGAATCCCTTGGACCTTCAAATCAACGATGAAATACAGAAATTGCATCGATATTGAATACAAAAGGCAAAATGTAGACTTATTTACAAGAGGAGTAACTCTTCTAATAGTTCGTGCTTTGAGCCTTTCCTGGGACAGCAGTATTAGATTCCGATGCACTATTGCAGGTTTACTGTATTCCTTGGACCAAATCAACGTTGAAACACAGAAATTGCATCGATATTGAATACAAAAGGCAAAAAACGACTTATTTATAAAAGGAGTAACTCTTCTAAGAGTTCCTGCTTTGAGCCTTTCCTGGGACAGCAGTATTAGATTTCGATGCACCATTGCAGGTTTACTGTATCCCTTGGACCTTCAAATCAACGATGAAACACAGAAATTGCATCGATATTGAATACAAAAGGCAAAATGTCGAATTATTTATAAGAGGAGTAACTCTTCTAGCAGTTCGTGCTTTGAGCCTTTCCTGGGACAGCAGTATTAGATTCCGATGCACCATTGCAGGTTTACTGTATCCCTTGGACCTTCAAATCAACGATGAAACACAGAAATTGCATCGATGTTGAATACAAAAGGCAAAATGTCGACTTACTTACAAGAGGAGTAATTCTTGTAATAGTTCGTGTTTTGAGCCTTTCCTGGGACAGCAGTATTAGATTCCGATGCACCATTGCAGGTTTACTGTATCCCTTGGACCTTCAAATCAACGATGAAACACAGAAATTGCATCGATATTGAATACAAAAGCCAAAATGTCGACTTATTTACAAAAGGAGTAACTCTTCTAATAGTTCGTGTTTCGAGCCTTTCCTGGGACTGCAGTATTAGATTCCGATGCACCATTGCAGATTTACTGTATCCCTTGGACCTTCAAATCAACGATGAAACGTAGAAATTGCATCGATATTGAATACAAAAGGCAAAATGTCGACTTATTTACAAGAGGAGTAACTCTTCTAATAGTTCTTGCTTTTGAGCCTTTCCTGGGACAGCAGTATTAGATTTCGATGCACCATTGCATGTTTACTGTATCCCTTGGACCTTCAAATCAACGATGAAACACAGAAATTGCATCGATATTGAATACAAAAGGCAAAAAGTCGACTTATTTATAAGAGGAGTAACTCTTCTAGTAATTCGTGCTTTGAGCCATTCCTGGGACAGCAGTATAGATTCCGATGCACCATTGCAGGTTTACTGTATCCCTTGGACCTTCAAATCAACGATGAAACACAGAAATTGCATCGATATTGAATACAAAAAGCAAAATGTCGACTTATTTACAAAAGGAGTATCTCTTGTAATAGTTCGTGTTTTGAGCCTTTCCTGGGACAGCAGTATTAGATTCCGATGCACCATTGCAGGTTTACTGTATCCCTTGGACCTTCGAATCAAGGATGAAACACAGAAATTGCATCGATATTACATACAAAATGCAAAATGTCGACTTATTTATAAGAGGAGTAACCCTTCTAACAGTTCGTGCTTTGAGCCTTTCCTGGGACAGCAGTAATAGATTCCGATGCACCATTGCAGGTTTACTGTATCCCTTGGACCTTCAACTCAACGCTGAAACACAGAAATTGCATCGATATTGAATACAAAAGGCAAAATGTCGACTTATTTATAAGAGGAGTAACTCTTCTATTAGTTCGTGCTTTCAGCCTTTCCTGGGACAGCAGTATTAGATTCCGATGCACCATTGCAGGTTTACTGTATCCCTTGGACCTTCCAATCAACGATGAAACACATAAATTGCATCAATATTGAATACAAAAGGCAAAATGTTGACTTATTTACAAGAGGAGTAACTCTTCTAATGGTTCGTGCTTTGAGGCTTTCCTGGGACAGCAGTATTAGATTCCGATGCACCATTGCAGTTTTACTGTATCCCTTGGACCTTTAAATCAACGATGATACACAGAAATTGCATCGATATTGAATACAAAAGGCAAAATTTCGACTAATTGATATGAGGAGTAACTCTTTTAATAGTTCGTGCTTTGAGCCTTTCCTGGGACAGCGGTATTAGATTCCGATGCACCACTGCAGGTTTACTGTATCCCTTGGACCTTCAAATCAACGATGAAACACAGAAATTGCATCGATATTAAATACAAAAGGCAAAATGTCGACGTATTTATAAGAGGAAAAACTCTTCTAATAGCTCATGCTTTGAGACTTTCCTGGGACAACAGTATTAGATTCCGATGCACAATTGCTAGTTTACTGTATTCTTGGACCTTCAAATCAACGATGAAACACAGAAATTTCATCGATATTGAATACAAAAGGCAAAATGTCGACATTTTTTCAAGAGGAGTAACTCTTCTAAAACTTCGTGCTTTGAGCCTTTCCTTGGACAGCAGTATTAGAATCTGATGCACCATTGCAGGTTTACTGTATCCCTTGGACCTTCAAATCAACGATGAAACACAAATATTGCATCGATATTGAATACAAAAGGCAAATTGCCGACTTATTTATAAGAGGAGTAACTCTTCTAATAGTTCTTGCTTTGAGCCTTTCCTGGGACAGCAGTATTAGATTCCGATGCACCATTGCAGGTTTACTGTATCCCTTGGACCTTCCACTCAACGATGAAACACAGAAATTGCATCGATAATTAATACAAAAGGCAAAATGTCGACTTATTTATAAGAGGAGTAACTCTTCTAATAGTTCGTGCTTTGAGCCTTTACTGGGACAGCAGTATTAGATTCCGATGCACCATTGCCGGTTTACTGTATCCCTTGGACCTTCAAATCAACGATGAAATACAGAAATTGCATCGATATTGAATACAAAAGGCAAAATTTCGACTTAATTACAAGAGGAGTAACTCTTCTAATAGTTCGTGCTTTGAGCCTTTCCTGGGACAGCAGTATTAGATTGCGATGCACCATTGCAGGTTTACTGTATCCCTTGGACCAAATCAACGATGAAACACAGAAATTGCATCGATATTGAATACAAAAGGCAACAAAACGACTTATTTATAAAAGGAGTAGCTCTTCTAAGAGTTCGTGCTTTGTTCCTTTCCTGGGACAGCAGTATTACATTCCGATGCACCATTGCAGGTTTACTGTATCCCTTGGACCTTCAATCAACGATGAAACACAGAAATTGCATCGATATTGAATACAAAAGGCAAAATGTCGACTTACTTACAAGAGGAGTAACTTTTCTAATAGTTCGTGCTTTGAGCCTTTCCTGGGACAGCAGTATTAGATTCCGATGCACCATTGCAGGTTTACTGTATCCCTTGGACCAAATCAACGATCAAACACAGAAATTGCATAGATATTGAATACAAAAAGCAAAAAATCGACTTATTTATAAGAGGAGTAATTCTTCTAATAGTTCGTGTTTTGAGCTTTTCCTGGGACAGCAGTATTAGATTCCGATGCACCATTGCAGGTTTACTGTATCCCTTGGACCTTCATATCAACGATGAAACACAGAAATTGCATCGATATTGAATACAAAAGGCAAAATGTCGACTTATTTACAAGAGGAGTAACTCTTCTAATAGTTCGTGTGTTTAGCCTTTCCTGGGACTGCAGTATTAGATTCCGATGCACCATTGCTGGTTTACTGTATCCCTTGGACCTTCAAATCAACGATGAAACACAGAAATTGCATCGATATTGAATACAAAAGGCATAATGTCGACTTATTTACAAGAGGAGTAACTCTTCTAATAGTTCGTGCTTTGAGCCTTTCCTGGGACAGCAGTATTACATTCCGATGCACTATTGCAGGTTTACTGTATCCCTTGGACCAAATCAACGATGAAACACAGAAATTGCATCGATATTGAATACAAAAGGCAAAAAAACGACTTATTTATAAAAGGAGTAACTCTTCTTAGAGTTCCTGATTTGAGCCTTTCCTGGGACAGCAGTATTAGATTTCGATGCACCATTGCAGGTTTACTGTATCCCTTGGACCTTCAAATCAACGATGAAACACAGAAATTGCATCTATATTGAATACAAAAGGCAAAATGTCGAATTATTTATAAGAGGAGTAACTCTTCTAGCAGTTCGTGCTTTGAGCCTTCCCTGGGACAGCAGTATTAGATTCCGATGCACCATTGCAGTTTTACTGTACCCCTTGGACCATCAAATCAACGATGAAACACAGAAATTGCATCAATATTGAATACAAAAAGCAAAATTTCGACTTATTTATAAGAGGAGTAAATCTTGTAATAGTTCGTGCTTGAGCCTTTCCTGGGACAGCAGTTATAGATTCCGATGCACCATTGCAGGTTTACTGTATTTCTTGGACCTTCAAATCAACGATGAAACACAGAAATTGCATCGATATTGAATACAAAAGGCAAAATGTCGACTTATTTACAAGAGGAGTATCTCTTGTAATAGTTCGTGTTTTGAGCCTTTCCTGGGACAGCAGTATTAGATTCCGATGCACCATTGCAGGTTTACTGTATCCCTTGGACCTTCGAATCAAGGATGAAACACAGAAATTGCATCGATACTACATACAAAATGCAAAATGTCGACTTATTTATAAGAGGAGTAACCCTTCTAATAGTTCGTGCTTTGAGCCTTTCCTGGGACAGCAGTATTAGATTCCGATGCACCATTGCAGGTTTACTGTATCCCTTGGACCTTCAACTCAACGCTGAAACAAAGAAATTGCATCGATATTGAATACAAAAGGCAAAATGTCGACTTATTTATAAGAGGAGTAACTCTTCTATTAGTTCGTGCTTTCAGCCTTTCCTGGGACAGCAGTATTAGATTCCGATGCACCATTGCAGGTTTACTGTATCCCTTGGATCTTCTAATCAACGATGTAACACAGAAATTGCATCGATATTGAATACAAAAGGCAAAATGTTGACTTATTTACAAGAGGAGTAACTCTTCTAATGGTTCGTGCTTTGAGCCTTTCCTGGGAAAGCAGTATTAGATTCCGATGCACCATTGCAGTTTTACTGTATCCCTTGGACCTTTAAATCAACGATGATACACAGAAATTGCATCGATATTGAATACAAAAGGCAAAATTTCGACTTATTGATATGAGGAGTAACTCTTCTAATAGTTCGTGCTTTGAGCCTTTCCTGGGACAGCTGTATTAGATTCCGATGCACAACTGCAGGTTTACTGTATCCCTTGGACCTTCAAATCAACGATGAAACACAGAAATTGCATCGATATTAAATACAAAAGGCAAAATGACGACGTATTTATAAGAGGAAAAACTCTTCTAATAGCTCATGCTTTGAGACTTTCCTGGGACAGCAGTATTAGATTCCGATGCACAATTGCTAGTTTACTGTATTCTTGGACCTTCAAATCAACGATGAAACACAGAAATTTCATCGATATTGAATACAAAAGGCAAAATGTCGACATTTTTTCAAGAGGAGTAACTCTTCTAAAATTTCGTGCTTTGAGCCTTTCCTGGGACAGCAGTATTAGAATCTGATGCACCATTGCAGGTTTACTGTATCCCTTGGACCTTCAAATCAACGATGAAACACAGATATTGCATCGATATTGAATACAAAAGGCAAATTGCCGACTTATTTATAAGAGGAGTAACTCTTCTAATAGTTCGTGCTTTGAGCCTTTCCTGGGACAGCAGTATTAGATTCCGATGCACCATTGCAGGTTTACTGTATCCCTTGGACCTTCCACTCAACGATGAAACACAGAAATTGCTTCGATAATTAATACAAAAGGCAAAATGTCGACTTATTTATAGGAGGAGTAACTCTTCTAATAGTTCGTGCTTTGAGCCTTTCCTGGGACAGCAGTATTACATTCCGATGCACCATTGCAGGTTTACTGTATCCCTTGGACCTTCAAATCAACGATGAAATACATAAATTGCATCGATATTGAATACAAAAGGCAAAATTTCGACTTATTTACAAGAGGAGTAACTCTTCTAATAGTTCGTGCTTCGAGACTTTCCTGGGACAGCATTATTAGATTGCGATGCACCATTGCAGGTTTACTGTATCCCTTGGACCAAATCAACGATGAAACACAGAAATTGCATCGATATTGAATACAAAATGCAAAAAAACGACTTATTTATAAAAGGAGTAACTCTTCTAAGAGTTCGTGCTTTGTTCCTTTCCTGGGACAGCAGTATTAGATTCCGATGCACCATTGCAGGTTTACTGTATCCCTTGGACCTTCAAATCAACGATGAAACAGAGAAATTGCATCGATATTGAATACAAAAGGCAAAATGTCGACTTACTTACAAGAGGAGTAACTTTTCTAATAGTTCGTGCTTTGAGCCTTTCCTGGGACAGCAGTATTAGATTCCGATGCACCATTGCAGGTTTACTGTATCCCGTGGACCTTCAAATCAACGATGAAACACAGAAATTGCATCGATATTGAATACAAAATGCAAAATGTCGACTTATTTACAAGAGGAGTAACTCTTCTAATAGTTCTTGCTTTGAGCCTTTCCTGGGACAGCAGTATTAGATTCCGATGCACCATTGCAGGTTTACTGTATCCCTTTGACCTTCAACTCTACGCTGAAACACAGAAATTGCATCGATATTGAATACAAAAGGCAAAATGTCGACTTATTTATAAGAGGAGTAACTCTTCTATTAGTTCGTGCTTTCAGCCATTCCTGGGACAGCAGTATTAGATTCCGATGCACCATTGCAGGTTTACTGTTTCCCTTGGACCTTCAAATCAACGATGAAACACAGAAATTGCATCGATATTGAATACAAAAGGCAAAATGTCGACTTTTTTATAAGAGGAGTAACTCTTCTAGTAGTTCGTGCTTTGAGCCTTTCCTGGGACAGCAGTATTAGATTCCGATGCACCATTGCAGGTTTACTGTATCCCTTGGACCAAATCAACGATGAAACACAGAAATTGCATCGATATTGAATACAAAAGGCAAAATGACGACTTATTTATGAGAGGAGTAACTCTTCTAATAGTTCGTGCTTTGAGCCTTTCCTGGGACAGCAGTATTAGATTCCGATGCACTATTGCAGGTTTACTGTATCCCTTGGACCTTCAAATCAACGATGAGACACAGAAATTGCATCGATATTGAATACAAAAGGCAAAATGTCGACTTATTTACAAGAGGAGTATCTCTTGTAATACACTCCTGGAAATTGAAATAAGAACACCGTGAATTCATTGTCCCAGGAAGGGGAAACTTTATTGACACATTCCTGGGGTCAGATACATCACATGATCACACTGACAGAACCACAGGCACATAGACACAGGCAACAGAGCATGCACAATGTCGGCACTAGTACAGTGTATATCCACCTTTCGCAGCAATGCAGGCTGCTATTCTCCCATGGAGACGATCGTAGAGATGCTGGATGTAGTCCTGTGGAATGGCTTGCCATGCCATTTCCACCTGGCGCCTCAGTTGGACCAGCGTTCGTGCTGGACGTGCAGACCGCGTGAGACGACGCTTCATCCAGTCCCAAACATGCTCAATGGGGGACAGATCCGGAGATCTTGCTGGCCAGGGTAGTTGACTTACACCTTCTAGAGCACGTTGGGTGGCACGGGATACATGCGGACGTGCATTGTCCTGTTGGAACAGCAAGTTCCCTTGCCGGTCTAGGAATGGTAGAACGATGGGTTCGATGACGGTTTGGATGTACCGTGCACTATTCAGTGTCCCCTCGACGATCACCAGTGGTGTACGGCCAGTGTAGGAGATCGCTCCCCACACCATGATGCCGGGTGTTGGCCCTGTGTGCCTCGGTCGTATGCAGTCCTGATTGTGGCGCTCACCTGCACGGCGCCAAACACGCATACGACCATCATTGGCACCAAGGCAGAAGCGACTCTCATCGCTGAAGACGACACGTCTCCATTCGTCCCTCCATTCACGCCTGTCGCGACACCACTGGAGGCGGGCTGCACGATGTTGGGGCGTGAGCGGAAGACGGCCTAACGGTGTGCGGGACTGTAGCCCAGCTTCATGGAGACGGTTGCGAATGGTCCTCGCCGATACCCCAGGAGCAACAGTGTCCCTAATTTGCTGGGAAGTGGCGGTGCGGTCCCCTACGGCACTGCATAGGATCCTACGGTCTTGGCGTGCATCCGTGCGTCGCTGCGGTCCGGTCCCAGGTCGACGGGCACGTGCACCTTCCGCCGACCACTGGCGACAACATCGATGTACTGTGGAGACCTCACCCCCCACGTGTTAAGCAATTCGGCGGTACGTCCACCCGGCCTCCCGCATGCCCACTATACGCCCTCGCTCAAAGTCCGTCAACTGCACATACGGTTCACGTCCACGCTGTCGCGGCATGCTACCAGAGTTAAAGACTGCGATGGAGCTCCGTATGCCACGGCAAACTGGCTGACACTGACGGCGGCGGTGCACAAATGCTGCGCAGCTAGCGCCATTCGACGGCCAACACCGCGGTTCCTGGTGTGTCCGCTGTGTCGTGCGTGTGATCAGTGCTTGTACAGCCCTCTCGCAGTGTCCGGCGCAAGTATGGTGGGTCTGACACACCGGTGTCAATGTGTTCTTTTTTCCATTTCCAGGAGTGTAGTTCGTGTTTTGAGCCTTTCCTGGGACAGCAGTATTAGATTTCGATGCACCATTGCAGGTTTACTGTATCCCTTGGACCTTCAAATCAACGATGAAACACAGAAATTGCATCGATATTGAATACAAAAGGCAAAAAATCGACTTATTTATAAGAGGAGTAACTCTTCTAGCAGTTCGTGCTTTGAGCCTTTCCTGGGACAGCAGTATTAGATTCCGATGCACCATTGCAAGTTTACTGTATCCCTTGGACCTTCAAATCAACGATGAAACACAGAAATTGCATCAATATTGAATACAAAAGGCAAAATGTCGACTTATTTATAAGAGGAGTAAATCTTCTAACAGTTCGTGCTTTGAGCCTTTCCTGGGACAGCAGTATTAGATTCCGATGCACCATTGTTGGTTTACTGTATCCCTTGGACCTTCAAATCAAGGATGAAACACAGAAATTGCATCGATATTACATACAAAATGCAAAATGTCGACTTACTTATAAGAGGAGTATTTCTTCTAATGGTTCGTGCATTGAGCCTTTCCTTGGACAGCAGTATTAGATTCCGATGCACCATTGCAGGTTTACTGTATCCCTTGGACCTTCAAATCAACGATGAAACACAGAAATTGCATCGATATTGAATACAAAAAGCAAAATGTCGACGTATTTATAAGAGGAGTAACTCTTCTAATAGTTCGTGCTTTGAGCCTTTCCTGGGACAGCAGTATTAGATTCCGATGCACTATTGCAGTTTTACTGTATCCCTTGGACCTTCAAATCAACGATGAAACACAGAAATTGCATCGATATTGAATACAAAAGGCAAAATGTCGACTTATTTACAAGAGGAGTATCTCTTGTAATAGTTCGTGTTTTGAGCGTTTCCTGGGACAGCAGTATTAGATTCCGATGGACCATTGCAGGTTTACTGTATCCCTTGGACCTTCGAATCAAGGATGAAACACGGAAATTGCATCGATATTACATACAAAATGCAAAATGTCGACTAATTTATAAGAGGAGTAACCCTTCTAATAGTTCGTGCTTTGAGCCTTTCCTGGGACAGCAGTATTAGATTCCGATGCACCATTGCAGGTTTACTGTATCCCTTGGACCTTCAACTCAACGCTGAAACACAGAAATTGCATCGATATTGAATACAAAAGGCAAAATGTCGACTTATTTATAAGAGGAGTAACTCTTCTATTAGTTCGTGCTTTCAGCCTTTCCTGGGACAGCAGTATTAGATTCCGATGCACCATTGCAGGTTTACTGTATCCCTTGGACCTTCAAATCAACGATGAAACACAGAAATTGCATCGATATTGAATACAAAAGGCAAAATGTTGACTTATTTACAAGAGGAGTAACTCTTCAAATGGTTCGTGCTTTGAGCCTTTCCTGGGACAGCAGTATTAGATTCCGATGCACCATTGCAGTATTACTGTATCCCTTGGACCTTTAAATCAACGATGATACACAGAAATTGCATCGACATTGAATACAAAAGGCAAAATTTCGACTTATTGATATGAGGAGTAACTCTCTAATAGTTCGTGTTTTGAGCCTTTCCTGGGACAGCAGTATTAGATTCCGATGCACCACTGCAGGTTTACTGTATCCCTTGGACCTTCAAATCAACGATGAAACACAGAAATTGCATCGATATTAAATACAAAAGGCAAAATGTCGAAGTATTTATAAGGGGAAAAACTCTTCTAATAGCTCATGTTTTGAGACTTTCCTGGGACAGCAGTATTAGATTCCGATGCACAATTGCTAGTTTACTGTATTCTTGGACCTTCAAATCAACGATGAAACACAGAACTTTCATCGATATTGAATACAAAGGGCAAATTGCCGACTTATTTATAAGAGGAGTAACTCTTCTAATAGTTCGTGCTTTGAGAATTTCCTGGGACGGCAGTATTAGATTCCGATGCACCATTGCAAGTTTACTGTATCCCTTGGACCTTCAAATCAACGATGAAACACAGATATTGCATCGATATTGAATACAAAAGGCAAAATTTCGACTTATTGATATGAGGAGTAACTCTCTAATAGTTCGTGCTTTGAGCCTTTCCTGGGACAGCGGTATTATATTCCGATGCACCATTGCAAGTTTACTGTATCCCTTGGACCAAATCAACGATCAAACACAGAAATTGCATAGATATTGAATACAAAAGGCAAAAAATCGACTTATTAATAAGAGGAGTAATTCTTCTAATAGTTCGTGCTTTGAGCCTTTCCTGGGAAAGCAGTATTAGATTTTGATGCACCATTGCAGGTTTACTGTATCCCTTGGACCTTCAAATCAACGATGAAACACAGAAATTGCATCAATATTGAATACAAAAGCCAAAATATCGACATATTTACAAGAGGAGTAACTCTTCTAACAGGTCGTGTGTTGAGCCTTTCCTGGGACTGCAGTATTGGATTCCGATGCACCATTGCAGGTTTACTGTATCCCTTGGACCTTCAAATCAACGATGAAACACAGAAATTGCATCGATGTTGAATACAAATGGCAAAATGTCGACTTATTTATAAGAGGAGTAACTCTTCTAGTAGTTCGTGCTTTGAGCCTTTCCTGGGACAGCAGTATTAGATTCCGATGCACCATTGCAGATTTACTGTATCCCTTGGACCTTCAAATCAACGATGAAACACAGAAATTGCATCAATATTGAATACAAAAGCCAAAATGTCGACTTATTTACAAGAGGAGTAACTCTTCTAATAATTCTTGCTTTTGAGCCTTTCCTGGGACAGCAGTATTAGATTTCGATGCACCATTGCAGGTTTACTGTATCCCTTGGACCTTCAAATCAACGATAAAACACAGAAATTGCATCGATATTGAATACAAAAGGCAAAAAGTCGACTTATTGATAAGAGGAGTAACTCTTCTAGTAGTTCGGCCTTTGAGCCTTTCCTGGGACAGCAGTATAGATTCCGATGCACCATTGCAGGTTTACTGTATCCCTTGGACCTTCAAATCAACGATGAAACACAGAAATTGCATCGATATTGAATACAAAAAGCAAAATGTCGATTTATTTATAAGAGGAGTAACTCTTCTAATAGTTCGTGCTTTGAGCCTTACCTGGGACAGCAGTATTAGATTCCGATGCACTATTGCAGGTTTACTGTATCCCTTGGACCTTCAAATCAACGATGAGAGACAGAAATTGCATCGATATTGAATACAAAAGGCAAAATGTCGACTTATTTACAAGAGGAGTATCTCTTGTAATAGTTCGTGTTTTGAGCCTTTCCTGGGACAGCAGTATTAGATTCCGATGCACCATTGCAGGTTTACTGTATCCCTTGGACCTTGGAATCAAGGATGAAACACAGAGATTGAATCGATATTACATACAAAATGCAAAATGTCGACTTATTTATAAGAGGAGTAACCCTTCTAATAGTTCGTGCTTTGAGCCTTTTCTGGGACAGCAGTATTAGATTCCGATGCACCATTGCAGGTTTACTGTATCCCTTGGACCTTCAACTCAACGCTGAAACACAGAAATTGCATCGATATTGAATACAAAAGGCAAAATGTCGACTAATTTATAAGAGGAGTAACTCTTCTAATAGTTCGTGTTTGAGCCTTTCCTGGGACAGCAGTATTAGATTCCGATGCACCATTGCAGGTTTACTGTATCCCTTGGACCTTCAAATCAACGATGAAATACAGAAATTGCATCGATATTGAATACAAAAGGCAAAATTTCGACTTATTTACAAGAGGAGTAACTCTTCTAATAGTTCGTGCTTTGAGCCTTTCCTGGGACAGTAGTATTAGATTGCGATGCACCATTGCAGGTTTACTGTATCCCTTGGACCAAATCAACGATGAAACACAGAAATTGCATCGATATTGAATACAAAAGGCAAAAAAACGACTTATTTATAAAAGGAGTAACTCTTCTAAGAGTTCGTGCTTTGTTCCTTTCCTGGGACAGCAGTATTAGATTCCGATGCACCATTGCAGGTTTACTGTATCCCTTGGACCTTCAAATCAACGATGAAACACAGAAATTGCATCGATATTGAATACAAAAGGCAAAATGTCGACTTACTTACAAGAGGAGTAACTTTTCCAATAGTTCGTGCTTTGAGCCTTTCCTGGGACAGCAGTATTATATTCCGATGCACCATTGCAAGTTTACTGTATCCCTTGGACCAAATCAACGATCAAACACAGAAAGTGCATAGATATTGAATACAAAAGGCAAAAAATCGACTTATTTATAAGAGGAGTAATTCTTCTAATAGTTCGTGCTTTGAGCCTTTCCTGGGACAGCAGTATTAGATTTTGATGCACCATTGCAGGTTTACTGTATTCCTTGGACCTTCAAATCAACGATGAAACACAGAAATTGCATCAATATTGAATACAAAAGCCAAAATATCGACATATTTACAAGAGGTGTAACTCTTCTAACAGTTCGTGTGTTGAGCCTTTCCTGGGACTGCAGTATTAGATTCCGATGCACCATTGCAGGTTTACTGTATCCCTTGGACCTTCAAATCAACGATGAAACACAGAAATTGCATCGATATTGAATACAAAAGGCAAAATTTCGACTTATTTATAAGAGGAGTAACTCTTCTAGTAGTTCGTGCTTTGAGCCTTTCCTGGGACAGCAGTATTAGATTCCGATGCACCATTGCAGGTTTACTGTATCCCTTGGACCTTCAACCCAACGCTGAAACACAGAAATTGCATCGATATTGAATACATAAGGCAAAATGTCGACTTATTTATAAGAGGAGTAGCTCTTCTATTAGTTCGTTCTTTGAGCCTTTCCTGGGACAGCAGTATTAGATTCCGATGCACCATTGCAGGTTTACTGTATCCCTTGGACCTTCAAATCAAGGATGAAACACAGAAATTGCATCGATATTACATACAAAATGCAAAATGTCGACGTATTTATAAGAGGAGTATTTCCTCTAATGGTTCGTGCTTTGAGCCTTTCCTGGGACAGCAGTATTAGATTCCGATGCACCATTGCAGGTTTACTGTATCCCTTGGACCTTCAAATCAACGATGAAACACAGAAATTGCATCGATATTGAATACAAAAGGCAAAATGACGACTTATTTATGAGTGGAGTAACTCTTCTAATAGTTCGTGCTTTGAGCCTTTCCTGGGACAGCAGTATTAGATTCCGATGCACTATTGCAGGTTTACTGTATCCCTTGGACCTTCAACTCAACGCTGAACCACAGAAATTGCATCGATATTGAATACAAAGGGCAAAATGTCGACTTATTTATAAGAGGAGTAACTCTTCTATTAGTTCGTGCTTTCAGCCTTTCCTGGGACAGCAGTATTAGATTCCGATGCACCATTGCAGGTTTACTGTATCCCTTGGACCTTCCACTCAACGATGAAACACAGAAATTGCATCGATAATGAATACAAAAGGCAAAATGTCGACTTATTTATATGACTAGTAACTCTTCTAATAGGTCGTGCTTTGAGCCTTTCCTGGGACAGCAGTATTAGATTCCGATGCACCATTGCAAGTTTACTGTATCCCTTGGACCTTCAAATCAACGATGAAATACCGAAATTGCATCGATATTGAATACAAAAGGCAAAATTTGGACTTATTTACAAGAGGAGTAACTCTTCTAATAGTTCGTGCTTTGAGCCTTTCCTGGGACAGCAGTATTAGATTGCGATGCACCATTGCAGGTTTACTGTATCCCTTGGACCAAATCAACGATGAAACACAGAAATTGCATCGATATTGAATACAAAACGCAAAAAAACGACTTATTTATAAAAGGAGTAACTCTTCTAAGAGCTCGTGCTTTGTTCCTTTCCTGGGACAGCAGTATTAGATTCCGATGCACCATTGCAGATTTACTGTATCCCTTGGACCTTCAAATCAACGATGAAACACAGAAATTGCATCGATATTGAATACAAAAGGCAAAATGTCGACTTACTTACAAGAGGAGTAACTTTTCTAATAGTTCGTGCTTTGAGCCTTTCCTGGGACAGCAGTATTAGATTCCGATGCACCATTGCAGGTTTACTGTATCCCTTGGACCAAATCAACGATCAAACACAGAAATTGCATAGATATTGAATACAAAAGGCAAAAAATCGGCTTATTTATAAGAGGAGTAATTCTTCTAATAGTTCGTGCTTTGAGCCTTTCCTGGGACAGCAGTATTAGATTCCGATGCACCATTGCAGGTTTAGTGTATCCCTTGGACCTTCAAATCAACGATGAAACACAGAAATTGCATCAATATTGAATACAAAAGCCAAAATATCGACTTATTTACAAGAGGAGTAACTCTTCTAATAGTTCGTGTGTTGAGCCTTTCCTGGGACTGCAGTATTAGATTCCGATGCACCATTGCAGGTTTACTGTATCCCTTGGACCTTCAAATCAACGATGAAACACAGAAACTGCATCGATATTGAATACAAAAGGCAAAATGTCGACTTATTTACAAGAGGAGTAACTCTTCTAATAGTTCTTGCTTTGAGCCTTTCCTGGGACAGCAGTATTAGATTTCGATGCACCATTGCAGGTTTACTGTATCCCTTGGACCTTCAAATCAACGATGAAACACAGAAATTGCATCGATATTGAATACAAAAGGCAAAATGACGACTTAATTATAAGAGGAGTAACTCTTCTAATAGTTCGTTCTTTGAGCCTTTCCTGGGACAGCAGTATTAGATTCCGATGCACTATTGCAGGTTTACTGTATCCCTTGGACCTTCAAATCAACGCTGAGACACAGAAATTGCATCGATATTGAATACAAAAGGCAAAATGTCGACTTATTTACAAGAGGAGTATCTCTTGTAATAGTTCGTGTTTTGAGCCTTTCCTGGGACAGCAGTATTAGATTCCGATGCACCATTGCAGGTTTACTGTATCCCTTGGACCTTCAAATCAAGGATGAAACACAGATATTGCATCGATATTACATACAAAATGCAAAATAACGACTTATTTATAAGAGGAGTAACCATTCTAATAGTTCGTGCTTTGAGCCTTTCCTGGGACAGCAGTATTAGATTCCGATGCACCATTGCAGGTTTACTGTATCCCTTGGACCTTCAAATCAACGATGAAATACAGAAATTGCATCGATATTGAATACAAAAGGCAAAATGTCGACTTATTTACAAGAGGAGTAACTCTTCTAATAGTTCGTGCTTTGAGCCTTTCCTGGAACAGCAGTATTAGATTCCGATGCACCATTGCAGGTTTACTGTATCCCTTGGACCAAATCAACGATGAAACACAGAAATTGCATCGATATTGAATACAAAAGGCAAAAAAAAACGACTTATTTATAAAAGGAGTAACTCTTCTAAGAGTTCGTGCTTTGTTCCTTTCCTGGGACAGCAGTATTAGATTCCGATGCACCATTGCAGGTTTACTGTATCCCTTGGACCTTCAAATCAATGATGAAACACAGAAATTGCATCGATATTGAATACAAAAGGCAAAATGTCGACTTACTAACAAGAGGAGTAACTTTTCTAATAGTTCGTGCTTTGAGCCTTTCCTGGGACAGCAGTATTAGATTCCGATGCACCATTGCAGGTTTACTGTATCCCTTGGACCAAATCAACGATGAAACACAGAAATTGCATAGATATTGAATACAAAAAGCAAAAAATCGACTTATTTATAAGAGGAGTAATTCTTCTAATAGTTCGTGCTTTGAGCCTTTCCTGGGACAGCAGTATTAGATTCCGATGCACCATTGCAGGTTTACTGTATCCCTTGGACCTTCAAATCAACGATGATACACAGAAATTGCATCAATATTGAATACAAAAGCCAAAATATCGACTTATTTACAAGAGGAGTAACTCTTCTAATAGTTCGTGTGTTGAGCCTTTCCTGGGACTGCAGTATTAGATTCCGATGCACCATTGCAGGTTTACTGTATCCCTTGGACCTTCAAATCAACGATGAAACACAGAAATTGCATCGATATTGAATACAAAAGGCAAAATGTCGACTTATTTACAAGAGGAGTAATTCTTCTAATAGTTCTTGCTTTGAGCCTTTCCTGGGACAGCAGTATTAGATTTCGATGCACCATTGCAGGTTTACTGTATCCCTTGGACCTTCAAATCAACGATGAAACACAGAAATTGCATCGATATTGAATACAAAAGGCAAAATGTCGACTTATTTACAAGAGGAGTAATTCTTCTAATAGTTCGTGCTTTGAGGCTTTCCTGGGACAGCAGTATTAGATTCTGATGCACCATTGCAGGTTTACTGTATCCCTTGGACCTTCAACTCAACGCTGAAACACAGAAATTGCATCGATATTGAATACAAAAGGCAAAATGTCGAGTTATTTATAAGAGGAGTAACTCTTCTATTAGTTCGTGCTTTCAGCCTTTCCTGGGACAGCAGTATTAGATTCCGATGCACCATTGCAGGTTTACTGTATCCCTTGGACCTTGAAATCAACGATGAAACACAGAAATTGCATCGATATTGAATACAAAAGGCAAAATGTCGACTTATTTATAAGAGGAGTAACACTTCTAGTAGTTCGTGCTTTGAGCCTTTCCTGGGACAGCAGTATTAGTTTCCGATGCACCATTGCAGGTTTACTGTATCCCTTGGACCTTCAAATCAACGATGAAACACAGAAATTGCATCGATATTGAATACAAAAGGCAAAATGACGACTTATTTATAAGAGGAGTAACTCTTCTAATAGTTCGTGCTTTGAGACTTTCCTGGGACAGCAGTATTAGATTCCGATGCACTATTGCAGGTTTACTGTATCCCTTGGACCTTCAAATCAACGATAAGACACAGAAATTGCATCGATATTGAATACAAAAGGCAAAATGTCGACTTATTTACAAGAGGAGTATCTCTTGTAATAGTTCGTGTTATGAGCCTTTCCTGGGACAGCAGTATTAGATTCCGATGCACCATTGCAGGTTTACTTTATCCCTTGGACCTTCAAATCAAGGATGAAACACAGAAATTGCATCGATATTGAACACAAAAGGCAAAATGTCGACTTATTTACAAGAGGAGTAACTCTTCTAATAGTTCTTGCTTTGAGCCTTTCCTGGGACAGCAGTATTAGATTTCGATGCACCATTGCAGGTTTACTGTATCCCTTGGACCTTCAAATCAACGATGAAACACAGAAATTGCATCGATATTGAATACAAAAGGCAAAATGTCGACTTATTTACAAGAGGAGTAACTCTTCTAATAGTTCTTGCTTTGAGCCTTTCCTGGGACAGCAGTATTAGATTTCGATGCACCATTGCAGGTTTACTGTATCCCTTGGACCTTCAAATGAACGATGAAACACAGAAATTGCATCGATATTGAATACAAAAGGCAAAATGTCGACTTATTAATAAGAGGAGTAACTCTTCTTGTAGTTCGTGCTTTGAGCCTTTCCTGGGACAGCAGTATTAGATTCCGATGCACCATTGCAGGTTTACTGTATCCCTTGGACCTTCAACTCAACGCTGAAACACAGAAATTGCATCGATATTGAATACTAAAGGCAAAATGTCGACTTATTTATAAGAGGAGTAACTCTTCTATTAATTCGTGCTTTCAGCCTTTCCTGGGACAGCAGTATTAGATTCCGATGCACCATTGCAGGTTTACTGTATCCCTTGGACCTTCAAATCAACGATGAAACACAGAAATTGCATCGATATTGAATACAAAAGGCAAAATGTCGACTTATTTATAAGAGGAGTAACTCTTCTAGTAGTTCGTGCTTTGAGCCTTTCCTGGGACAGCAGTATTAGATTCCGATGCACCATTGCAGGTTCACTGTATCCCTTGGACCTTCAAATCGACGATGAAACACAGAAATTGCATCGATATTGAATACAAAAGGCAAAATGACGACTTATTTATAAGAGGAGTAACTCTTCTAATAGTTCGTTCTTTGAGCCTTTCCTGGGACAGCAGTATTAGATTCCGATGCACTATTGCAGGTTTACTGTATCCCTTGGACCTTCAAATCAACGATGAGACACAGAAATTGCATCGATATTGAATACAAAAGGCAAAATGTCGACTTATTTACAAGAGGAGTATCTCTTGTAATAGTTCGTGTTTTGAGCCTTTCCTGGGACAGCAGTATTAGATTCCGATGCACCATTGCAGGTTTACTGTATCCCTTGGACCTTCAAATCAAGGATGAAACACAGATATTGCATCGATATTGAATACAAAAGGCAAAATGTCGACTTATTTATAAGAGGAGTAACTCTTCTATTAGTTCGTGCTTTCAGCCTTTCCTGGGACAGCAGTATTAGATTCCGATGCACCATTGCAGGTTTACTGTATCCCTTGGACCTTGAAATCAACGATGAAACACAGAAATTGCATCGATATTGAATACAAAAGGCAAAATGTCGACTTATTTATGAGAGGAGTAACTCTTCTATTAGTTCGTGCTTTCAGCCTTTCCTGGGACAGCAGTATTAGATTCCGATGCACCATTGCAGGTTTACTGTATCCCTTGGACCTTGAAATCAACGATGAAACACAGAAATTGCATCGATATTGAATACAAAAGGCAAAATGTCGACTTATTTATAAGAGGAGTAACACTTCTAGTAGTTCGTGCTTTGAGCCTTTCCTGGGACAGCAGTATTAGATTCCGATGCACCATTGCAGGTTTACTGTATCCCTTGGACCTTCAACTCAACGCTGAAACACAGAAATTGCATCGATATTGAATACAAAAGGCAAAATGTCGACTTATTTATAAGAGGAGTAACTCTTCTATTAGTTCGTGCTTTCAGCCTTTCCTGGGACAGCAGTATTAGATTCCGATGCACCATTGCAGGTTTACTGTATCCCTTGGACCTTCAAATCAACGATGAAACACAGAAATTGCATCGATATTGAATACAAAAGGCAAAATGTCGACTTATTTATAAGAGGAGTAACTCTTCTAGTAGTTAGTGCTTTGAGCCTTTCCTGGGACAGCAGTATTACATTCCGATTCACCATTGCAGGTTTACTGTATCCCTTGGACCTTCAAATCAACGATGAAACACAGAAATTGCATCGATATTGAATACAAAAGGCAAAATGTCGACTTATTTACAAGAGGAGTAAATCTTCTAATACTTCTTGCTTTGAGCCTTTCCTTGGACAGCAGTATTAGATTTCGATGCACCATTGCAGGTTTACTGTATCCCTTGGACCTTCAAATCAAGGATGAAACACAGATATTGCATCGATATTACATACAAAAGGCAAAATAACGACTTATTTATAAGAGGAGTAACCCTTCTAATAGTTCGTGCTTTGAGCCTTTCCTGGGACAGCAGTATTAGATTCCGATGCACCATTGCAGGTTTACTGTATCCCTTGGACCTTCAACTCAACGCTGAAACACAGAAATTGCATCGATATTGAATACAAAAGGCAAAATGTCGACTTATTTATAAGAGGAGTAACTCTTCTATTAGTTCGTGCTTTCAGCCTTTCTTGGGACAGCAGTATTAGATTCCGATGCACCATTGCAGGTTTACTGTATCCCTTGGACCTTCAAATCAACGATGAAACACAGAAATTGCATCGATATTGAATACAAAAGCAAAATGTCGACTTATTTATAAGAGGAGTAACTCTTCTAGTAGTTCGTGCTTTGAGGCTTTCCTGGGACAGCAGTATTAGATTCCGATGCACCATTGCAGGTTTACTGTATCCCTTGGACTTTCAACTCAACGCTGAAGCACAGAAATTGCATCGATATTGAATACAAAAGGCAAAATGTCGACTTATTTATAAGAGGAGTAACTCTTCTATTAGTTCGTGCTTTCAGCCTTTCCTGGGACAGCAGTATTAGATTCCGATGCACCATTGCAGGTTTACTGTATCCCTTGGACCTTCAAATCAACGATGAAACACAGAAATTGCATCGATATTGAATACAAAAGGCAAAATGTCGACTTATTTATAAGAGGAGTAACACTTCTAGTAGTTCGTGCTTTGAGCCTTTCCTGGGACAGCAGTATTAGATTCCGATGCACCACTGCAGGTTTACTGTATCCCTTGGACCTTCAAATCAACGATGAAACACAGAAATTGCATCAATATTGAATTCAAAAGCCAAAATGTCGACTTCTTTACAAGAGGAGTAACTCTTCTAATGGTTCGTGTTTTGAGCCTTTCCTGGGACTGCAGTATTAAATTCCGATGCCCCATTGCAGGTTTACTGTATCCCTTGGACTTTCAAATCAACGATGAAACACAGAAATTGCATCAATATTGAATACAAAAGCCAAAATGTCGACTTATTTACAAGAGGAGTAACTCTTCTAATAGTTCGTGTTTTGAGCCTTTCCTGGGACTGCAGTATTAGATTCCGATGCACCATTGCAGGTTTACTGTATCCCTTGGACCTTCAAATCAACGATGAAACACAGAAATTGCATCGATATTGAATACAAAAGGCAAAATGTCGACTTATTTACAAGAGGAGTAACTCTTCTAATAGTTCTTGCTTTGAGCTTTTCCTGGGACAGCAGTATTAGATTTCGATGCACCATTGCAGGTTTACTGTATCCCTTGGACCTTCAAATCAACGATGAAACACAGAAATTGCATCGATATTGAATACAAAAGGCAAAATGTCGACTTATTTATAAGAGGAGTAAATCTTCTAGTAGTTCGTGAATTGAGCCTTTCCTGGGACAGCAGTATTAGATTCCGATGCACCATTGCAGGTTTACTGTATCCCTTGGACCTTCAAATCAACGATGAAACACAGAAATTGCGTCGATATTGAATACAAAAGGCAAAATGCGGACTTATTTATAAGAGGAGTAACTCTTCTAATAGTTCGTGATTTGAGCCTTTCCTGGGACAGCAGTATTAGATTCCGATGCACTATTGCAGGTTTACTGTATCCCTTGGACCTTCAAATCAACGATGAAACACAGAAATTGCGTCGATATTGAATACAAAAGGCAAAATGTCGACTTAATTACAAGAGGAGTATCTCTTGTAATAGTTCGCGTTTTGAGCCTTTCCTGGGACAGCAGTATTAGATTCCGATGCACCATTGCAGGTTTACTGTATCCCTTGGACCTTCAAATCAAGGATGAAACACAGAAATTGCATCGATATTACATACAAAATGCAAAATGTCGACTTATTTATAAGAGGAGTAACCCTTCGAATAGTTCGTGCTTTGAGCCTTTCCTGGGACAGCAGTATTAGATTCCGATGCACCATTGCAGGTTTACTGTATCCCTTGGACCTTCAAATCAACGATGAAACACAGAAATTGCATCGATATTGAATACAAAAGGCAAAATGTCGACTTAATTACAAGAGGAGTATCTCTTGTAATAGTTCGTGCTTTGAGCCTTTCCTGGGACAGCAGTATTAGATTCCGATGCACTATTGCAGGTTTACTGTATCCCTTGGACCTTCAAATCAACGATGAAACACAGAAATTTCATCGATATTGAATACAAAAGGCAAAATGTCGACTTAATTACAAGAGGAGTATCTCTTGTAATAGTTCGTGCTTTGAGCCTTTCCTGGGACAGCAGTATTAGATTCCGATGCACCATTGCAGTTTTACTGTATCCCTTGGACCTTTAAATCAACGATGATACACAGAAATTGCATCGATATTGAATACAAAAGGCAAAATTTCGACTTATTGATATGGGGAGTAACTCTTCTAATAGTTCGTGCTTTGAGCCTTTCCTGGGACAGCAGTATTAGAATCCGATGCACCACTGCAGGTTTACTGTATCCCTTGGACCTTCAAATCAACGATGAAACACAGAAATTGCACCGATATTAAATACAAAAGGCAAAATGTCGACTAATTTATAAGAGGAATAACTCTTCTAATAGCTCATTTTTTGAGACTTTCCTGGGACAGCAGTATTAGATTCCGATGCACAATTGCTAGTTTACTGTATTCTTGGACCTTCAAATCAGCGATGAAACACAGAAATTTCATCGATATTGAATACAAAAGGCAAAATGTCGACTTATTTACAAGAGGAGTAACTTTTCTAATAGTTCGTGCTTTGAGCCTTTCCTGGTACAGCAGTATTTGATTCCGATGCACCATTGCAGGTTTACTGTATCCCTTGGACCAAATCAACGATGAAACACAGAAATTGAATCGATATTGAATACAAAAGGCAAAAAATCGACTTATTTATAAGAGGAGTAATTCTTCTAATAGTTCGTGCTTTGAGCCTTTCCTGGGACAGCAGTATTAGATTCCGATGCACCATTGCAGGATTACTATATCCCTTGGACCTTCATATCAACGATGAAACACAGAAATAGAATCAATATTGAATACAAAAGCCAAAATGTCGACTTATTTACAAGAGGAGTAACTCTTCCAATAGTTCGTGCTTTGAGCCTTTCCTGGGACTGCAGTATTAGATTCCGATGCACCATTGCAGGTTTACTGTATCCCTTGGACCTTCAAATCAACGATGAAACACAGAAATTGCATCGATATTGAATACAAAAGGCAAAATGTCGACTTATTTACAAGAGGAGTAACTCTTCTAATAGTTCTTGCTTTGAGCCTTTCCTGGGACAGCAGTATTAGATTTCGATGCACCATTGCAGGTTTACTGTATCCCTTGGACCTTCAAGTCAACGATGAAACACAGAAATTGCATCGATATTGAATGCAAAAGGCAAAATGTCGACATATTTATAAGAGGAGTAACTCTTCTAGTAGTTCGTGTTTTGAGCCTTTCCCGGGACAGCAGTATTAGATTCCGATGCACCATTGCAGGTTTACTGTATCCCTTCGACCTTCAAATCAACGATGAAACACAGAAATTGCATCGATATTGAATACAAAAAGCAAAATGTCGACTTATTTACAAGAGGAGTATCTCTTGTAATAGTTCGTGGTTTGAGCCTTTCCTGGGACAGCAGTATTAGATTCCGATGCACCATTGCAGGTTTACTGTATCCCTTGGATCTTCAAATCAAGGATGAAACACAGAAATTGCATCGATATTACATACGAAATGCAAAATGTCGACTTATTTATATGAGGAGTAACCCTTCTAATTGTTCGTGCTTTGAGCCTTTCCTGGGACAGCAGTATTAGATTCCGATGCACCATTGCAGGTTTATTGTATCCCTTGGACCTTCAACTCAACGCTGAAATACAGAAATTGCATCGATATTGAATACAAAGGGCAAAATGTTGACTTATTTACAAGAGGAGTAACTCTTCTAATAGTTCGTGCTTTGAGCCTTTCCTGGGACAGCAGTATTAGATTCCGATGCACCATTGCAGTTTTACTGTATCCCTTGGACCTTTACATCAACGATGATACACAGAAATTGCATCGATATTGAATACAAAAGGCAAAATTTCGACTTATTGATATGGGGAGTGACTCTTCTAATAGTTCGTGCTTTGAGCCTTTCCTGGGACAGCAGTATTAGATTCCGATGCACCACTGCAGGTTTACTGTATCCCTTGGACTTTCAAATCAACGATGAAACACAGATATTGCATCGATATTAAATACAAAAGGCAAAATGTCGACGTATTTATAAGAGGAATAACTCTTCTAATAGCTCATGCTTTGAGACTCTCCTGGGACTGCAGTATTAGATTCCGATCACAATTGCTAGTTTACTGTATTCTTGGACCTTCAAATCAACGACGAAACACATAAATTTCATCGATATTGAATACAAAAGGCAAAATGTCGACATTTTTTCAAGAGGAGTAACTCTTCTAATACTTCGTGCTTTGAGCCTTTCCTGGGACAGCAGTATTAGATTCCGATGCACCATTGCAGGTTTACTGTATCCCTTGGACCTTCAACTCAACGCTGAAACACAGAAATTGCATCGATATTGAATACAAAAGGCAAAATGTCGACTTATTTATAAGAGGAGTAACTCTTCTATTAGTTCGTGCTTTCAGCCTTTCCTGGGACAGCAGTATTAGATTCCGATGCACCATTGCAGGTTTACTGTATCCCTTGGACCTTCAAATCAACGATGAACCACAGAAATTGCATCGATATTGAATACAAAAGGCAAAATGTCGACTTATTTACAAGAGGAGTAACTCTTCTAATAGTTCTTCCTTTGAGCCTTTCCTGGGACAGCAGTATTAGATTTCGATGCACCATTGCAGGTTTACTGTATCCCTTGGACCTTCAAATCAACGATGAAACACAGAAATTGCATCGATATTGAATACAAAAGGCAAAATGTCGACTTATTTACAAGAGGAGTAACTCTTCTAATAGTTCGTGCTATGAGCCTTTCCTGGGACAGCAGTATTAGATTTCGATGCACCATTGCAATTTTACTGTATCCCTTGGACCTTCAAATCAACGATGAAACACAGAAATTGCATCGATATTGAATACAAAAGGCAAAATATCGACTTATTTATAAGAGGAGTAACTCTTCTAGTAGTTCGTGCTTTGAGGCTTTCCTGGGACAGCAGTATTAGATTCCGATGCACCATTGCAGGTTTACTGTATCCCTTGGACCTTCAACTCAACGATGAAACACAGAAATTGCATCGATATTGAATACAAAGGGCAAAAGGTCGACTTATTTACAAGAGGAGTAACTCTTCTAATGGTTCGTGCTTTGAGCCTTTCCTGGGACAGCAGTATTAGATTCCGATCCACCATTGCAGTTTTACTGTACCCCTTGGACCTTTAAATCAACGATGAAACACAGAAATTGCATCGATATTGAATACAAAAGGCAAAATGTCGACTTATTTACAAGAGGAGTAACTTTTCTAATAGTTCGTGCTTTGAGCCTTTCCTGGTACAGCAGTATTAGATTCCGATGCACCATTGCAGGTTTACTGTATCCCTTGGACCAAATCAACGATGTAACACAGAAATTGCATCGATATTGAATACAAAAGGCAAAAAATCGACTTATTTATAAGAGGAGTAATTCTTCTAATAGATCGTGCTTTGAGCCTTTCCTGGGACAGCAGTATTAAATTCCGATGCACCACTGCAGATTTACTGTATCCCTTGGACCTTCAAATCAACGATGAAACACAGAAATTGCATCAATATAGAATACAAAAGCCAAAATGTCGACTTATTTACAAGAGGAGTAACTCTTCTAATAGTTCGTGTTTTGAGCCTTTCCTGGGACTGCAGTATTAGATTCCGATGCCCCATTGCAGATTTACTGTATCCCTTGGACTTTCAAATCAACGATGAAACACAGAAATTGCGTCGATATTGAATACAAAAGGCAAAATGTCGACTTAATTACAAGAGGAGTATCTCTTGCAATAGTTCGCGTTTTGAGCCTTTCCTGGGACAGCAGTATTAGATTCCGATGCACCATTGCAGGTTTACTGTATCCCTTGGACCTTCAAATCAAGGATGAAACACAGAAATTGCATCGATATTACATACAAAATGCAAAATGTCGACTTATTTATGAGAGGAGTAACCCTTCTAATAGTTCGTGCTTTGAGCCTTTCCTGGGACAGCAGTATTAGATTCCGATGCACCATTGCAGGTTTACTGTATCCCTTGGACCTTCAAATCAACGATGAAACACAGAAATTGCATCGATATTGAATACAAAAGGCAAAATGTCGACTTAATTACAAGAGGAGTATCTCTTGTAATAGTTCGTGCTTTGAGCCTTTCCTGGGACAGCAGTATTAGATTCCGATGCACCACTGCAGGTTTACTGTATCCCTTGGACCTTCAAATCAACGATGAAACACAGAAATTGCACCGATATTAAATACAAAAGGCAAAATGTCGACTAATTTATAAGAGGAATAACTCTTCTAATAGTTCGTGCTTTGAGCCTTTCCTGGTACAGCAGTATTTGATTCCGATGCACAATTGCTAGTTTACTGTATTCTTGGACCTTCAAATCAGCGATGAAACACAGAAATTTCATCGATATTGAATACAAAAGGCAAAATGTCGACTTATTTACAAGAGGAGTAACTTTTCTAATAGTTCGTGCTTTGAGCCTTTCCTGGTACAGCAGTATTTGATTCCGATGCACCATTGCAGGTTTACTGTATCCCTTGGACCAAATCAACGATGAAACACAGAAATTGAATCGATATTGAATACAAAAGGCAAAAAATCGACTTATTTATAAGAGGAGTAATTCTTCTAATAGTTCGTGCTTTGAGCCTTTCCTGGGACAGCAGTATTAGATTCCGATGCACCATTGCAGGATTACTATATCCCTTGGACCTTCATATCAACGATGAAACACAGAAATAGAATCAATATTGAATACAAAAGCCAAAATGTCGACTTATTTACAAGAGGAGTAACTCTTCCAATAGTTCGTGTTTTGAGCCTTTCCTGGGACTGCAGTATTAGATTCCGATGCACCATTGCAGGTTTACTGTATCCCTTGGACCTTCAAATCAACGATGAAACACAGAAATTGCATCGATATTGAATACAAAAGGCAAAATGTCGACTTATTTACAAGAGGAGTAACTCTTCTAATAGTTCTTGCTTTGAGCCTTTCCTGGGACAGCAGTATTAGATTTCGATGCACCATTGCAGGTTTACTGTATCCCTTGGACCTTCAAGTCAACGATGAAACACAGAAATTGCATCGATATTGAATGCAAAAGGCAAAATGTCGACATATTTATAAGAGGAGTAACTCTTCTAGTAGTTCGTGTTTTGAGCCTTTCCCGGGACAGCAGTATTAGATTCCGATGCACCATTGCAGGTTTACTGTATCCCTTCGACCTTCAAATCAACGATGAAACACAGAAATTGCATCGATATTGAATACAAAAAGCAAAATGTCGACTTATTTACAAGAGGAGTATCTCTTGTAATAGTTCGTGGTTTGAGCCTTTCCTGGGACAGCAGTATTAGATTCCGATGCACCATTGCAGGTTTACTGTATCCCTTGGATCTTCAAATCAAGGATGAAACACAGAAATTGCATCGATATTACATACGAAATGCAAAATGTCGACTTATTTATATGAGGAGTAACCCTTCTAATTGTTCGTGCTTTGAGCCTTTCCTGGGACAGCAGTATTAGATTCCGATGCACCATTGCAGGTTTATTGTATCCCTTGGACCTTCAACTCAACGCTGAAATACAGAAATTGCATCGATATTGAATACAAAGGGCAAAATGTTGACTTATTTACAAGAGGAGTAACTCTTCTAATAGTTCGTGCTTTGAGCCTTTCCTGGGACAGCAGTATTAGATTCCGATGCACCATTGCAGTTCTACTGTATCCCTTGGACCTTTACATCAACGATGATACACAGAAATTGCATCGATATTGAATACAAAAGGCAAAATTTCGACTTATTGATATGGGGAGTGACTCTTCTAATAGTTCGTGCTTTGAGCCTTTCCTGGGACAGCAGTATTAGATTCCGATGCACCACTGCAGGTTTACTGTATCCCTTGGACTTTCAAATCAACGATGAAACACAGATATTGCATCGATATTAAATACAAAAGGCAAAATGTCGACGTATTTATAAGAGGAATAACTCTTCTAATAGCTCATGCTTTGAGACTCTCCTGGGACTGCAGTATTAGATTCCGATCACAATTGCTAGTTTACTGTATTCTTGGACCTTCAAATCAACGACGAAACACATAAATTTCATCGATATTGAATACAAAAGGCAAAATGTCGACATTTTTTCAAGAGGAGTAACTCTTCTAATACTTCGTGCTTTGAGCCTTTCCTGGGACAGCAGTATTAGATTCCGATGCACCATTGCAGGTTTACTGTATCCCTTGGACCTTCAACTCAACGCTGAAACACAGAAATTGCATCGATATTGAATACAAAAGGCAAAATGTCGACTTATTTATAAGAGGAGTAACTCTTCTATTAGTTCGTGCTTTCAGCCTTTCCTGGGACAGCAGTATTAGATTCCGATGCACCATTGCAGGTTTACTGTATCCCTTGGACCTTCAAATCAACGATGAACCACAGAAATTGCATCGATATTGAATACAAAAGGCAAAATGTCGACTTATTTACAAGAGGAGTAACTCTTCTAATAGTTCTTCCTTTGAGCCTTTCCTGGGACAGCAGTATTAGATTCCGATGCACTATTGCAGGTTTACTGTATCCCTTGGACCTTCAAATCAACGATGAGACACAGAAATTGCATCGATATTGAATACAAAAGGCAAAATGTCGACTTATTTACAAGAGGAGTATCTCTTGTAATAGTTCGTGTTTTGAGCCTTTCCTGGGACAGCAGTATTAGATTCCGATGCACCATTGCAGGTTTACTGTATCCCTTGGACCTTCAAATCAAGGATGAAACACAGATATTGCATCGATATTGAATACAAAAGGCAAAATGTCGACTTATTTATAAGAGGAGTAACTCTTCTATTAGTTCGTGCTTTCAGCCTTTCCTGGGACAGCAGTATTAGATTCCGATGCACCATTGCAGGTTTACTGTATCCCTTGGACCTTGAAATCAACGATGAAACACAGAAATTGCATCGATATTGAATACAAAAGGCAAAATGTCGACTTATTTATGAGAGGAGTAACTCTTCTATTAGTTCGTGCTTTCAGCCTTTCCTGGGACAGCAGTATTAGATTCCGATGCACCATTGCAGGTTTACTGTATCCCTTGGACCTTGAAATCAACGATGATACACAGAAATTGCATCGATATTGAATACAAAAGGCAAAATTTCGACTTATTTATAAGAGGAGTAACACTTCTAGTAGTTCGTGCTTTGAGCCTTTCCTGGGACAGCAGTATTAGATTCCGATGCACCATTGCAGGTTTACTGTATCCCTTGGACCTTCAACTCAACGCTGAAACACAGAAATTGCATCGATATTGAATACAAAAGGCAAAATGTCGACTTATTTATAAGAGGAGTAACTCTTCTATTAGTTCGTGCTTTCAGCCTTTCCTGGGACAGCAGTATTAGATTCCGATGCACCATTGCAGGTTTACTGTATCCCTTGGACCTTCAAATCAACGATGAAACACAGAAATTGCATCGATATTGAATACAAAAGGCAAAATGTCGACTTATTTATAAGAGGAGTAACTCTTCTAGTAGTTAGTGCTTTGAGCCTTTCCTGGGACAGCAGTATTACATTCCGATTCACCATTGCAGGTTTACTGTATCCCTTGGACCTTCAAATCAACGATGAAACACAGAAATTGCATCGATATTGAATACAAAAGGCAAAATGTCGACTTATTTACAAGAGGAGTAAATCTTCTAATACTTCTTGCTTTGAGCCTTTCCTTGGACAGCAGTATTAGATTTCGATGCACCATTGCAGGTTTACTGTATCCCTTGGACCTTCAAATCAAGGATGAAACACAGATATTGCATCGATATTACATACAAAAGGCAAAATAACGACTTATTTATAAGAGGAGTAACCCTTCTAATAGTTCGTGCTTTGAGCCTTTCCTGGGACAGCAGTATTAGATTCCGATGCACCATTGCAGGTTTACTGTATCCCTTGGACCTTCAACTCAACGCTGAAACACAGAAATTGCATCGATATTGAATACAAAAGGCAAAATGTCGACTTATTTATAAGAGGAGTAACTCTTCTATTAGTTCGTGCTTTCAGCCTTTCTTGGGACAGCAGTATTAGATTCCGATGCACCATTGCAGGTTTACTGTATCCCTTGGACCTTCAAATCAACGATGAAACACAGAAATTGCATCGATATTGAATACAAAAGCAAAATGTCGACTTATTTATAAGAGGAGTAACTCTTCTAGTAGTTCGTGCTTTGAGGCTTTCCTGGGACAGCAGTATTAGATTCCGATGCACCATTGCAGGTTTACTGTATCCCTTGGACTTTCAACTCAACGCTGAAGCACAGAAATTGCATCGATATTGAATACAAAAGGCAAAATGTCGACTTATTTATAAGAGGAGTAACTCTTCTATTAGTTCGTGCTTTCAGCCTTTCCTGGGACAGCAGTATTAGATTCCGATGCACCATTGCAGGTTTACTGTATCCCTTGGACCTTCAAATCAACGATGAAACACAGAAATTGCATCGATATTGAATACAAAAGGCAAAATGTCGACTTATTTATAAGAGGAGTAACACTTCTAGTAGTTCGTGCTTTGAGCCTTTCCTGGGACAGCAGTATTAGATTCCGATGCACCACTGCAGGTTTACTGTATCCCTTGGACCTTCAAATCAACGATGAAACACAGAAATTGCATCAATATTGAATTCAAAAGCCAAAATGTCGACTTCTTTACAAGAGGAGTAACTCTTCTAATAGTTCGTGTTTTGAGCCTTTCCTGGGACTGCAGTATTAAATTCCGATGCCCCATTGCAGGTTTACTGTATCCCTTGGACTTTCAAATCAACGATGAAACACAGAAATTGCATCAATATTGAATACAAAAGCCAAAATGTCGACTTATTTACAAGAGGAGTAACTCTTCTAATAGTTCGTGTTTTGAGCCTTTCCTGGGACTGCAGTATTAGATTCCGATGCACCATTGCAGGTTTACTGTATCCCTTGGACCTTCAAATCAACGATGAAACACAGAAATTGCATCGATATTGAATACAAAAGGCAAAATGTCGACTTATTTACAAGAGGAGTAACTCTTCTAATAGTTCTTGCTTTGAGCTTTTCCTGGGACAGCAGTATTAGATTTCGATGCACCATTGCAGGTTTACTGTATCCCTTGGACCTTCAAATCAACGATGAAACACAGAAATTGCATCGATATTGAATACAAAAGGCAAAATGTCGACTTATTTATAAGAGGAGTAAATCTTCTAGTAGTTCGTGAATTGAGCCTTTCCTGGGACAGCAGTATTAGATTCCGATGCACCATTGCAGGTTTACTGTATCCCTTGGACCTTCAAATCAACGATGAAACACAGAAATTGCGTCGATATTGAATACAAAAGGCAAAATGCGGACTTATTTATAAGAGGAGTAACTCTTCTAATAGTTCGTGATTTGAGCCTTTCCTGGGACAGCAGTATTAGATTCCGATGCACTATTGCAGGTTTACTGTATCCCTTGGACCTTCAAATCAACGATGAAACACAGAAATTGCGTCGATATTGAATACAAAAGGCAAAATGTCGACTTAATTACAAGAGGAGTATCTCTTGTAATAGTTCGCGTTTTGAGCCTTTCCTGGGACAGCAGTATTAGATTCCGATGCACCATTGCAGGTTTACTGTATCCCTTGGACCTTCAAATCAAGGATGAAACACAGAAATTGCATCGATATTACATACAAAATGCAAAATGTCGACTTATTTATAAGAGGAGTAACCCTTCGAATAGTTCGTGCTTTGAGCCTTTCCTGGGACAGCAGTATTAGATTCCGATGCACCATTGCAGGTTTACTGTATCCCTTGGACCTTCAAATCAACGATGAAACACAGAAATTGCATCGATATTGAATACAAAAGGCAAAATGTCGACTTAATTACAAGAGGAGTATCTCTTGTAATAGTTCGTGCTTTGAGCCTTTCCTGGGACAGCAGTATTAGATTCCGATGCACTATTGCAGGTTTACTGTATCCCTTGGACCTTCAAATCAACGATGAAACACAGAAATTTCATCGATATTGAATACAAAAGGCAAAATGTCGACTTAATTACAAGAGGAGTATCTCTTGTAATAGTTCGTGCTTTGAGCCTTTCCTGGGACAGCAGTATTAGATTCCGATGCACCATTGCAGTTTTACTGTATCCCTTGGACCTTTAAATCAACGATGATACACAGAAATTGCATCGATATTGAATACAAAAGGCAAAATTTCGACTTATTGATATGGGGAGTAACTCTTCTAATAGTTCGTGCTTTGAGCCTTTCCTGGGACAGCAGTATTAGAATCCGATGCACCACTGCAGGTTTACTGTATCCCTTGGACCTTCAAATCAACGATGAAACACAGAAATTGCACCGATATTAAATACAAAAGGCAAAATGTCGACTAATTTATAAGAGGAATAACTCTTCTAATAGCTCATTTTTTGAGACTTTCCTGGGACAGCAGTATTAGATTCCGATGCACAATTGCTAGTTTACTGTATTCTTGGACCTTCAAATCAGCGATGAAACACAGAAATTTCATCGATATTGATTACAAAAGGCAAAATGTCGACTTATTTACAAGAGGAGTAACTTTTCTAATAGTTCGTGCTTTGAGCCTTTCCTGGTACAGCAGTATTTGATTCCGATGCACCATTGCAGGTTTACTGTATCCCTTGGACCAAATCAACGATGAAACACAGAAATTGAATCGATATTGAATACAAAAGGCAAAAAATCGACTTATTTATAAGAGGAGTAATTCTTCTAATAGTTCGTGCTTTGAGCCTTTCCTGGGACAGCAGTATTAGATTCCGATGCACCATTGCAGGATTACTATATCCCTTGGACCTTCATATCAACGATGAAACACAGAAATAGAATCAATATTGAATACAAAAGCCAAAATGTCGACTTATTTACAAGAGGAGTAACTCTTCCAATAGTTCGTGTTTTGAGCCTTTCCTGGGACTGCAGTATTAGATTCCGATGCACCATTGCAGGTTTACTGTATCCCTTGGACCTTCAAATCAACGATGAAACACAGAAATTGCATCGATATTGAATACAAAAGGCAAAATGTCGACTTATTTACAAGAGGAGTAACTCTTCTAATAGTTCTTGCTTTGAGCCTTTCCTGGGACAGCAGTATTAGATTTCGATGCACCATTGCAGGTTTACTGTATCCCTTGGACCTTCAAGTCAACGATGAAACACAGAAATTGCATCGATATTGAATGCAAAAGGCAAAATGTCGACATATTTATAAGAGGAGTAACTCTTCTAGTAGTTCGTGTTTTGAGCCTTTCCCGGGACAGCAGTATTAGATTCCGATGCACCATTGCAGGTTTACTGTATCCCTTCGACCTTCAAATCAACGATGAAACACAGAAATTGCATCGATATTGAATACAAAAAGCAAAATGTCGACTTATTTACAAGAGGAGTATCTCTTGTAATAGTTCGTGGTTTGAGCCTTTCCTGGGACAGCAGTATTAGATTCCGATGCACCATTGCAGGTTTACTGTATCCCTTGGATCTTCAAATCAAGGATGAAACACAGAAATTGCATCGATATTACATACGAAATGCAAAATGTCGACTTATTTATATGAGGAGTAACCCTTCTAATTGTTCGTGCTTTGAGCCTTTCCTGGGACAGCAGTATTAGATTCCGATGCACCATTGCAGGTTTATTGTATCCCTTGGACCTTCAACTCAACGCTGAAATACAGAAATTGCATCGATATTGAATACAAAGGGCAAAATGTTGACTTATTTACAAGAGGAGTAACTCTTCTAATAGTTCGTGCTTTGAGCCTTTCCTGGGACAGCAGTATTAGATTCCGATGCACCATTGCAGTTTTACTGTATCCCTTGGACCTTTACATCAACGATGATACACAGAAATTGCATCGATATTGAATACAAAAGGCAAAATTTCGACTTATTGATATGGGGAGTGACTCTTCTAATAGTTCGTGCTTTGAGCCTTTCCTGGGACAGCAGTATTAGATTCCGATGCACCACTGCAGGTTTACTGTATCCCTTGGACTTTCAAATCAACGATGAAACACAGATATTGCATCGATATTAAATACAAAAGGCAAAATGTCGACGTATTTATAAGAGGAATAACTCTTCTAATAGCTCATGCTTTGAGACTCTCCTGGGACTGCAGTATTAGATTCCGATCACAATTGCTAGTTTACTGTATTCTTGGACCTTCAAATCAACGACGAAACACATAAATTTCATCGATATTGAATACAAAAGGCAAAATGTCGACATTTTTTCAAGAGGAGTAACTCTTCTAATACTTCGTGCTTTGAGCCTTTCCTGGGACAGCAGTATTAGATTCCGATGCACCATTGCAGGTTTACTGTATCCCTTGGACCTTCAACTCAACGCTGAAACACAGAAATTGCATCGATATTGAATACAAAAGGCAAAATGTCGACTTATTTATAAGAGGAGTAACTCTTCTATTAGTTCGTGCTTTCAGCCTTTCCTGGGACAGCAGTATTAGATTCCGATGCACCATTGCAGGTTTACTGTATCCCTTGGACCTTCAAATCAACGATGAACCACAGAAATTGCATCGATATTGAATACAAAAGGCAAAATGTCGACTTATTTACAAGAGGAGTAACTCTTCTAATAGTTCTTCCTTTGAGCCTTTCCTGGGACAGCAGTATTAGATTTCGATGCACCATTGCAGGTTTACTGTATCCCTTGGACCTTCAAATCAACGATGAAACACAGAAATTGCATCGATATTGAATACAAAAGGCAAAATGTCGACTTATTTACAAGAGGAGTAACTCTTCTAATAGTTCGTGCTATGAGCCTTTCCTGGGACAGCAGTATTAGATTTCGATGCACCATTGCAATTTTACTGTATCCCTTGGACCTTCAAATCAACGATGAAACACAGAAATTGCATCGATATTGAATACAAAAGGCAAAATATCGACTTATTTATAAGAGGAGTAACTCTTCTAGTAGTTCGTGCTTTGAGGCTTTCCTGGGACAGCAGTATTAGATTCCGATGCACCATTGCAGGTTTACTGTATCCCTTGGACCTTCAACTCAACGATGAAACACAGAAATTGCATCGATATTGAATACAAAGGGCAAAAGGTCGACTTATTTACAAGAGGAGTAACTCTTCTAATGGTTCGTGCTTTGAGCCTTTCCTGGGACAGCAGTATTAGATTCCGATCCACCATTGCAGTTTTACTGTACCCCTTGGACCTTTAAATCAACGATGAAACACAGAAATTGCATCGATATTGAATACAAAAGGCAAAATGTCGACTTATTTACAAGAGGAGTAACTTTTCTAATAGTTCGTGCTTTGAGCCTTTCCTGGTACAGCAGTATTAGATTCCGATGCACCATTGCAGGTTTACTGTATCCCTTGGACCAAATCAACGATGTAACACAGAAATTGCATCGATATTGAATACAAAAGGCAAAAAATCGACTTATTTATAAGAGGAGTAATTCTTCTAATAGATCGTGCTTTGAGCCTTTCCTGGGACAGCAGTATTAAATTCCGATGCACCACTGCAGATTTACTGTATCCCTTGGACCTTCAAATCAACGATGAAACACAGAAATTGCATCAATATAGAATACAAAAGCCAAAATGTCGACTTATTTACAAGAGGAGTAACTCTTCTAATAGTTCGTGTTTTGAGCCTTTCCTGGGACTGCAGTATTAGATTCCGATGCCCCATTGCAGATTTACTGTATCCCTTGGACTTTCAAATCAACGATGAAACACAGAAATTGCGTCGATATTGAATACAAAAGGCAAAATGTCGACTTAATTACAAGAGGAGTATCTCTTGCAATAGTTCGCGTTTTGAGCCTTTCCTGGGACAGCAGTATTAGATTCCGATGCACCATTGCAGGTTTACTGTATCCCTTGGACCTTCAAATCAAGGATGAAACACAGAAATTGCATCGATATTACATACAAAATGCAAAATGTCGACTTATTTATGAGAGGAGTAACCCTTCTAATAGTTCGTGCTTTGAGCCTTTCCTGGGACAGCAGTATTAGATTCCGATGCACCATTGCAGGTTTACTGTATCCCTTGGACCTTCAAATCAACGATGAAACACAGAAATTGCATCGATATTGAATACAAAAGGCAAAATGTCGACTTAATTACAAGAGGAGTATCTCTTGTAATAGTTCGTGCTTTGAGCCTTTCCTGGGACAGCAGTATTAGATTCCGATGCACCACTGCAGGTTTACTGTATCCCTTGGACCTTCAAATCAACGATGAAACACAGAAATTGCACCGATATTAAATACAAAAGGCAAAATGTCGACTAATTTATAAGAGGAATAACTCTTCTAATAGTTCGTGCTTTGAGCCTTTCCTGGTACAGCAGTATTTGATTCCGATGCACAATTGCTAGTTTACTGTATTCTTGGACCTTCAAATCAGCGATGAAACACAGAAATTTCATCGATATTGAATACAAAAGGCAAAATGTCGACTTATTTACAAGAGGAGTAACTTTTCTAATAGTTCGTGCTTTGAGCCTTTCCTGGTACAGCAGTATTTGATTCCGATGCACCATTGCAGGTTTACTGTATCCCTTGGACCAAATCAACGATGAAACACAGAAATTGAATCGATATTGAATACAAAAGGCAAAAAATCGACTTATTTATAAGAGGAGTAATTCTTCTAATAGTTCGTGCTTTGAGCCTTTCCTGGGACAGCAGTATTAGATTCCGATGCACCATTGCAGGATTACTATATCCCTTGGACCTTCATATCAACGATGAAACACAGAAATAGAATCAATATTGAATACAAAAGCCAAAATGTCGACTTATTTACAAGAGGAGTAACTCTTCCAATAGTTCGTGTTTTGAGCCTTTCCTGGGACTGCAGTATTAGATTCCGATGCACCATTGCAGGTTTACTGTATCCCTTGGACCTTCAAATCAACGATGAAACACAGAAATTGCATCGATATTGAATACAAAAGGCAAAATGTCGACTTATTTACAAGAGGAGTAACTCTTCTAATAGTTCTTGCTTTGAGCCTTTCCTGGGACAGCAGTATTAGATTTCGATGCACCATTGCAGGTTTACTGTATCCCTTGGACCTTCAAGTCAACGATGAAACACAGAAATTGCATCGATATTGAATGCAAAAGGCAAAATGTCGACATATTTATAAGAGGAGTAACTGTTCTAGTAGTTCGTGTTTTGAGCCTTTCCCGGGACAGCAGTATTAGATTCCGATGCACCATTGCAGGTTTACTGTATCCCTTCGACCTTCAAATCAACGATGAAACACAGAAATTGCATCGATATTGAATACAAAAAGCAAAATGTCGACTTATTTACAAGAGGAGTATCTCTTGTAATAGTTCGTGGTTTGAGCCTTTCCTGGGACAGCAGTATTAGATTCCGATGCACCATTGCAGGTTTACTGTATCCCTTGGATCTTCAAATCAAGGATGAAACACAGAAATTGCATCGATATTACATACGAAATGCAAAATGTCGACTTATTTATATGAGGAGTAACCCTTCTAATTGTTCGTGCTTTGAGCCTTTCCTGGGACAGCAGTATTAGATTCCGATGCACCATTGCAGGTTTATTGTATCCCTTGGACCTTCAACTCAACGCTGAAATACAGAAATTGCATCGATATTGAATACAAAGGGCAAAATGTTGACTTATTTACAAGAGGAGTAACTCTTCTAATAGTTCGTGCTTTGAGCCTTTCCTGGGACAGCAGTATTAGATTCCGATGCACCATTGCAGTTTTACTGTATCCCTTGGACCTTTACATCAACGATGATACACAGAAATTGCATCGATATTGAATACAAAAGGCAAAATTTCGACTTATTGATATGGGGAGTGACTCTTCTAATAGTTCGTGCTTTGAGCCTTTCCTGGGACAGCAGTATTAGATTCCGATGCACCACTGCAGGTTTACTGTATCCCTTGGACTTTCAAATCAACGATGAAACACAGATATTGCATCGATATTAAATACAAAAGGCAAAATGTCGACGTATTTATAAGAGGAATAACTCTTCTAATAGCTCATGCTTTGAGACTCTCCTGGGACTGCAGTATTAGATTCCGATCACAATTGCTAGTTTACTGTATTCTTGGACCTTCAAATCAACGACGAAACACATAAATTTCATCGATATTGAATACAAAAGGCAAAATGTCGACATTTTTTCAAGAGGAGTAACTCTTCTAATACTTCGTGCTTTGAGCCTTTCCTGGGACAGCAGTATTAGATTCCGATGCACCATTGCAGGTTTACTGTATCCCTTGGACCTTCAACTCAACGCTGAAACACAGAAATTGCATCGATATTGAATACAAAAGGCAAAATGTCGACTTATTTATAAGAGGAGTAACTCTTCTATTAGTTCGTGCTTTCAGCCTTTCCTGGGACAGCAGTATTAGATTCCGATGCACCATTGCAGGTTTACTGTATCCCTTGGACCTTCAAATCAACGATGAACCACAGAAATTGCATCGATATTGAATACAAAAGGCAAAATGTCGACTTATTTACAAGAGGAGTAACTCTTCTAATAGTTCTTCCTTTGAGCCTTTCCTGGGACAGCAGTATTAGATTTCGATGCACCATTGCAGGTTTACTGTATCCCTTGGACCTTCAAATCAACGATGAAACACAGAAATTGCATCGATATTGAATACAAAAGGCAAAATGTCGACTTATTTACAAGAGGAGTAACTCTTCTAATAGTTCGTGCTATGAGCCTTTCCTGGGACAGCAGTATTAGATTTCGATGCACCATTGCAATTTTACTGTATCCCTTGGACCTTCAAATCAACGATGAAACACAGAAATTGCATCGATATTGAATACAAAAGGCAAAATATCGACTTATTTATAAGAGGAGTAACTCTTCTAGTAGTTCGTGCTTTGAGGCTTTCCTGGGACAGCAGTATTAGATTCCGATGCACCATTGCAGGTTTACTGTATCCCTTGGACCTTCAACTCAACGATGAAACACAGAAATTGCATCGATATTGAATACAAAGGGCAAAAGGTCGACTTATTTACAAGAGGAGTAACTCTTCTAATGGTTCGTGCTTTGAGCCTTTCCTGGGACAGCAGTATTAGATTCCGATCCACCATTGCAGTTTTACTGTACCCCTTGGACCTTTAAATCAACGATGAAACACAGAAATTGCATCGATATTGAATACAAAAGGCAAAATGTCGACTTATTTACAAGAGGAGTAACTTTTCTAATAGTTCGTGCTTTGAGCCTTTCCTGGTACAGCAGTATTAGATTCCGATGCACCATTGCAGGTTTACTGTATCCCTTGGACCAAATCAACGATGTAACACAGAAATTGCATCGATATTGAATACAAAAGGCAAAAAATCGACTTATTTATAAGAGGAGTAATTCTTCTAATAGATCGTGCTTTGAGCCTTTCCTGGGACAGCAGTATTAAATTCCGATGCACCACTGCAGATTTACTGTATCCCTTGGACCTTCAAATCAACGATGAAACACAGAAATTGCATCAATATAGAATACAAAAGCCAAAATGTCGACTTATTTACAAGAGGAGTAACTCTTCTAATAGTTCGTGTTTTGAGCCTTTCCTGGGACTGCAGTATTAGATTCCGATGCCCCATTGCAGATTTACTGTATCCCTTGGACTTTCAAATCAACGATGAAACACAGAAATTGCGTCGATATTGAATACAAAAGGCAAAATGTCGACTTAATTACAAGAGGAGTATCTCTTGCAATAGTTCGCGTTTTGAGCCTTTCCTGGGACAGCAGTATTAGATTCCGATGCACCATTGCAGGTTTACTGTATCCCTTGGACCTTCAAATCAAGGATGAAACACAGAAATTGCATCGATATTACATACAAAATGCAAAATGTCGACTTATTTATGAGAGGAGTAACCCTTCTAATAGTTCGTGCTTTGAGCCTTTCCTGGGACAGCAGTATTAGATTCCGATGCACCATTGCAGGTTTACTGTATCCCTTGGACCTTCAAATCAACGATGAAACACAGAAATTGCATCGATATTGAATACAAAAGGCAAAATGTCGACTTAATTACAAGAGGAGTATCTCTTGTAATAGTTCGTGCTTTGAGCCTTTCCTGGGACAGCAGTATTAGATTCCGATGCACCACTGCAGGTTTACTGTATCCCTTGGACCTTCAAATCAACGATGAAACACAGAAATTGCACCGATATTAAATACAAAAGGCAAAATGTCGACTAATTTATAAGAGGAATAACTCTTCTAATAGCTCATTTTTTGAGACTTTCCTGGGACAGCAGTATTAGATTCCGATGCACAATTGCTAGTTTACTGTATTCTTGGACCTTCAAATCAGCGATGAAACACAGAAATTGCATCGATATTGAATACAAAAGGCAAAATGTCGACTTATTTACAAGAGGAGTAACTCTTCTAATAGTTCTTGCTTTGAGCCTTTCCTGGGACAGCAGTATTAGATTTCGATGCACCATTGCAGGTTTACTGTATCCCTTGGACCTTCAAGTCAACGATGAAACACAGAAATTGCATCGATATTGAATGCAAAAGGCAAAATGTCGACTTATTTATAAGAGGAGTAACTTTTCTAGTAGTTCGTGTTTTGAGCCTTTCCCGGGACAGCAGTATTAGATTCCGATGCACCATTGCAGGTTTACTGTATCCCTTGGACCTTCAAATCAACGATGAAACACAGAAATTGCATCGATATTGAATACAAAAAGCAAAATGTCGACTTATTTACAAGAGGAGTATCTCTTGTAATAGTTCGTGGTATGAGCCTTTCCTGGGACAGCAGTATTAGATTCCGATGCACCATTGCAGGTGTACTGTATCCCTTGGATCTTCAAATCAAGGATGAAACACAGAAATTGCATCGATATTACATACGAAATTCAAAATGTCGACTTATTTATATGAGGAGTAACCCTTCTAATGGTTCGTGCTTTGAGCCTTTCCTGGGACAGCAGTATTAGATTCCGATGCACCATTGCAGGTTTATTGTATCCCTTGGACCTTCAACTCAACGCTGAAATACAGAAATTGCATCGATATTGAATACAAAAGGCAAAATGTCGACTTATTTATAAGAGGAGTAACTCTTCTATTAGTTCGTGCTTTCAGCCTTTCCTGGGACAGCAGTATTAGATTCCGATGCACCATTGCAGGTTTACTGTATCCCTTGGACCTTCAAATAAACGATGAAACACAGAAATTGCATCGATATTGAATACAAAGGGCAATATGTTGACTTATTTACAAGAGGAGTAACTCTTCTAATAGTTCGTGCTTTGAGCCTTTCCTGGGACAGCAGTATTAGATTCCGATGCACCATTGCAGTTTTACTGTATCCCTTGGACCTTTACATCAACGATGATACACAGAAATTGCATCGATATTGAATACAAAAGGCAAAATTTCGACTTATTGATATGGGGAGTGACTCTTCTAATAGTTCGTGCCTTGAGCCTTTCCTGGGACAGCAGTATTAGATTCCGATGCACCACTGCAGGTTTACTGTATCCCTTGGACTTTCAAATCAACGATGAAACACAGATATTGCATCGATATTAAATACAAAAGGCAAAATGTCGACGTATTTATAAGAGGAATAACTCTTCTAATAGCTCATGCTTTGAGACTCTCCTGGGACTGCAGTATTAGATTCCGATCACAATTGCTAGTTTACTGTATTCTTGGACCTTCAAATCAACGATGAAACACATAAATTTCATCGATATTAAATACAAAAGGCAAAATGTCGACATTTTTTCAAGAGGAGTAACTCTTCTAATACTTCGTGCTTTGAGCCTTTCCTGGGAGAGCAGTATTAGATTCCGATGCACCATTGCAGGTTTACTGTATCCCTTGGACCTTCAACTCAACGCTGAAACACAGAAATTGCATCGATATTGAATACAAAAGGCAAAATGTCGACTTATTTATAAGAGGAGTAACTCTTCTATTAGTTCGTGCTTTCAGCCTTTCCTGGGACAGCAGTATTAGATTCCGATGCACCATTGCAGGTTTACTGTATCCCTTGGACCTTCAAATCAACGATGAACCACAGATATTGCATCGATATTGAATACAAAAGGCAAAATGTCGACTTATTTACAAGAGGAGTAACTCTTCTAATAGTTCTTGCTTTGAGCCTTTCCTGGGACAGCAGTATTAGATTTCGATGCACCATTGCAGGTTTACTGTATCCCTTGGACCTTCAAATCAACGATGAAACACAGAAATTGCATCGATATTGAATACAAAAGGCAAAATGTCGACTTATTTACAAGAGGAGTAACTCTTCTAATAGTTCGTGCTATGAGCCTTTCCTGGGACAGCAGTATTAGATTTCGATGCACCATTGCAATTTTACTGTATCCCTTGGACCTTCAAATCAACGATGAAACACAGAAATTGCATCGATATTGAATACAAAAGGCAAAATATCGACTTATTTATAAGAGGAGTAACTCTTCTAGTAGTTCGTGCTTTGAGGCTTTCCTGGGACAGCAGTATTAGATTCCGATGCACCATTGCAGGTTTACTGTATCCCTTGGACCTTCAACTCAACGCTGAAACACAGAAATTGCATCGTTATTGAATACAAAAGGCAAAATATCGACTTATTTATAAGAGGAGTAACTCTTCTATTAGTTCGTGCTTTCAGCCTTTCCTGGGACAGCAGTATTAGATTCCGATGCACCATTGCAGGTTTACTGAATCCCTTGGACCTTAAAATCAACGATGAAACACAGAAATTGCATCGATATTGAATACAAAAGGCAAATTGTCGACTTATTTACAAGAGGTGTAACTCTTCTAATAGTTCTTGCTTTGAGCCTTTCCTGGGACAGCAGTATTAGATTTCGATGCACCATTGCAGGTTTACTGTATCCCTTGGACCTTCAAATCAACGATGAAACACAGAAATTGCATCGATATTGAATACAAAGGGCAAAAGGTCGACTTATTTACAAGAGGAGTAACTCTTCAAATGGTTCGTGCTTTGAGCCTTTCCTGGGACAGCAGTATTAGATTTCGATGCACCATTGCAGGTTTACTGTATCCCTTGGACCTTCAACTCAACGCTGAAACACAGAAATTGCATCGATATTGAATACAAAAGGCAAAATGTCGACTTAATTACAAGAGGAGTATCTCTTGCAATAGTTCGCGTTTTGAGCCTTTCCTGGGACAGCAGTATTAGATTCCGATGCACCATTGCAGGTTTACTGTATCCCTTGGACCTTCAAATCAAGGATGAAACACAGAAATTGCATCGATATTACATACAAAATGCAAAATGTCGACTTATTTATGAGAGGAGTAACCCTTCTAATAGTTCGTGCTTTGAGCCTTTCCTGGGACAGCAGTATTAGATTCCGATGCACCATTGCAGTTTTACTGTATCCCTTGGACCTTTAAATCAACGATGATACACAGAAATTGCATCGATATTGAATACAAAAGGCAAAATTTCGACTTATTGATATGGGGAGTAACTCTTCTAATAGTTCGTGCTTTGAGCCTTTCCTGGGACAGCAGTATTAGAATCCGATGCACCACTGCAGGTTTACTGTATCCCTTGGACCTTCAAATCAACGATGAAACACAGAAATTGCACCGATATTAAATACAAAAGGCAAAATGTCGACTAATTTATAAGAGGAATAACTCTTCTAATAGCTCATTTTTTGAGACTTTCCTGGGACAGCAGTATTAGATTCCGATGCACAATTGCTAGTTTACTGTATTCTTGGACCTTCAAATCAGCGATGAAACACAGAAATTGCATCGATATTGAATACAAAAGGCAAAATGTCGACTTATTTACAAGAGGAGTAACTCTTCTAATAGTTCTTGCTTTGAGCCTTTCCTGGGACAGCAGTATTAGATTTCGATGCACCATTGCAGGTTTACTGTATCCCTTGGACCTTCAAGTCAACGATGAAACACAGAAATTGCATCGATATTGAATGCAAAAGGCAAAATGTCGACTTATTTATAAGAGGAGTAACTTTTCTAGTAGTTCGTGTTTTGAGCCTTTCCCGGGACAGCAGTATTAGATTCCGATGCACCATTGCAGGTTTACTGTATCCCTTGGACCTTCAAATCAACGATGAAACACAGAAATTGCATCGATATTGAATACAAAAAGCAAAATGTCGACTTATTTACAAGAGGAGTATCTCTTGTAATAGTTCGTGGTATGAGCCTTTCCTGGGACAGCAGTATTAGATTCCGATGCACCATTGCAGGTTTACTGTATCCCTTGGATCTTCAAATCAAGGATGAAACACAGAAATTGCATCGATATTACATACGAAATTCAAAATGTCGACTTATTTATATGAGGAGTAACCCTTCTAATGGTTCGTGCTTTGAGCCTTTCCTGGGACAGCAGTATTAGATTCCGATGCACCATTGCAGGTTTATTGTATCCCTTGGACCTTCAACTCAACGCTGAAATACAGAAATTGCATCGATATTGAATACAAAAGGCAAAATGTCGACTTATTTATAAGAGGAGTAACTCTTCTATTAGTTCGTGCTTTCAGCCTTTCCTGGGACAGCAGTATTAGATTCCGATGCACCATTGCAGGTTTACTGTATCCCTTGGACCTTCAAATAAACGATGAAACACAGAAATTGCATCGATATTGAATACAAAGGGCAATATGTTGACTTATTTACAAGAGGAGTAACTCTTCTAATAGTTCGTGCTTTGAGCCTTTCCTGGGACAGCAGTATTAGATTCCGATGCACCATTGCAGTTTTACTGTATCCCTTGGACCTTTACATCAACGATGATACACAGAAATTGCATCGATATTGAATACAAAAGGCAAAATTTCGACTTATTGATATGGGGAGTGACTCTTCTAATAGTTCGTGCCTTGAGCCTTTCCTGGGACAGCAGTATTAGATTCCGATGCACCACTGCAGGTTTACTGTATCCCTTGGACTTTCAAATCAGCGATGAAACACAGATATTGCATCGATATTAAATACAAAAGGCAAAATGTCGACGTATTTATAAGAGGAATAACTCTTCTAATAGCTCATGCTTTGAGACTCTCCTGGGACTGCAGTATTAGATTCCGATCACAATTGCTAGTTTACTGTATTCTTGGACCTTCAAATCAACGATGAAACACATAAATTTCATCGATATTAAATACAAAAGGCAAAATGTCGACATTTTTTCAAGAGGAGTAACTCTTCTAATACTTCGTGCTTTGAGCCTTTCCTGGGAGAGCAGTATTAGATTCCGATGCACCATTGCAGGTTTACTGTATCCCTTGGACCTTCAACTCAACGCTGAAACACAGAAATTGCATCGATATTGAATACAAAAGGCAAAATGTCGACTTATTTATAAGAGGAGTAACTCTTCTATTAGTTCGTGCTTTCAGCCTTTCCTGGGACAGCAGTATTAGATTCCGATGCACCATTGCAGGTTTACTGTATCCCTTGGACCTTCAAATCAACGATGAACCACAGATATTGCATCGATATTGAATACAAAAGGCAAAATGTCGACTTATTTACAAGAGGAGTAACTCTTCTAATAGTTCTTGCTTTGAGCCTTTCCTGGGACAGCAGTATTAGATTTCGATGCACCATTGCAGGTTTACTGTATCCCTTGGACCTTCAAATCAACGATGAAACACAGAAATTGCATCGATATTGAATACAAAAGGCAAAATGTCGACTTATTTACAAGAGGAGTAACTCTTCTAATAGTTCGTGCTATGAGCCTTTCCTGGGACAGCAGTATTAGATTTCGATGCACCATTGCAATTTTACTGTATCCCTTGGACCTTCAAATCAACGATGAAACACAGAAATTGCATCGATATTGAATACAAAAGGCAAAATATCGACTTATTTATAAGAGGAGTAACTCTTCTAGTAGTTCGTGCTTTGAGGCTTTCCTGGGACAGCAGTATTAGATTCCGATGCACCATTGCAGGTTTACTGTATCCCTTGGACCTTCAACTCAACGCTGAAACACAGAAATTGCATCGTTATTGAATACAAAAGGCAAAATATCGACTTATTTATAAGAGGAGTAACTCTTCTATTAGTTCGTGCTTTCAGCCTTTCCTGGGACAGCAGTATTAGATTCCGATGCACCATTGCAGGTTTACTGTATCCCTTGGACCTTCAAATCAACAATGAAACACAGAAATTGCATCGATATTGAATACAAAAGGCAAAATGTCGACTTATTTGCAAGAGGAGTATCTCTTGTAATAGTTCGTGTTATGAGCCTTTCCTGGGACAGCAGTATTAGATTCCGATGCACCATTGCAGGTTTACTGTATCCCTTGGACCTTCAAATCAAGGATGAAACACAGATATTGCATCGATATTACATACAAATGGCAAAATAACGACTTATTTATAAGAGGAGTAACCCTTCTAATAGTTCGTGCTTTGAGCCTTTCCTGGGACAGCAGTATTAGATTCCGATGCACCATTGCAGGTTTACTGTATCCCTTGGACCTTCAACTCAACGCTGAAACACAGAAATTGCATCGATATTGAATACAAAAGGCAAAATGTCGACTTATTTATAAGAGGAGTAACTCTTCTATTAGTTCGTGATTTCAGCCTTTCCTGGGACAGCAGTATTAGATTCCGATGCACCATTGCAGGTTTACTGAATCCCTTGGACCTTAAAATCAACGATGAAACACAGAAATTGCATCGATATTGAATACAAAAGGCAAATTGTCGACTTATTTACAAGAGGTGTAACTCTTCTAATAGTTCTTGCTTTGAGCCTTTCCTGGGACAGCAGTATTAGATTTCGATGCACCATTGCAGGTTTACTGTATCCCTTGGACCTTCAAATCAACGATGAAACACAGAAATTGCATCGATATTGAATACAAAGGGCAAAAGGTCGACTTATTTACAAGAGGAGTAACTCTTCAAATGGTTCGTGCTTTGAGCCTTTCCTGGGACAGCAGTATTAGATTCCGATCCACCATTGCAGTTTTACTGTACCCCTTGGACCTTTAAATCAACGATGAAACACAGAAATTGCATCGATGTTGAATACAAAAGGCAAAATGTCGACTTATTTACAAGAGGAGTAACTTTTCTAATAGTTCGTGCTTTGAGCCTTTCCTGGTACAGCAGTATTAGATTCCGATGCACCATTGCAGGTTTACTGTATCCCTTGGACCTTCAAATCAACGATGAAACACAGAAATTGCATCGATATTGAATACAAAAGGCAAAATCTCGACTTATTTACAAGAGGAGTATCTCTTGTAATAGTTCGTGGTATGAGCCTTTCCTGGGACAGCAGTATTAGATTTCGATGCACCATTGCAGGTTTACTGTATCCCTTGGACCTTCAAATCAACGATGAAACATAGAAATTGCATCGATATTGAATACAAAAGGCAAAACGTTGACTTATTTACAAGAGGAGTAACTCTTCTAACAGTTCGTGTTTTGAGCCTTTCCTGGGACTGCAGTATTAGATTCCGATGCACCATTGCAGTTTTACTGTATCCCTTGGACCTTCAAATCAACGATGAAACACAGAAATTGCATCAATATTGAATACAAAAGGCAAAATGTCGACTTATTTACAAGAGGAGTAACTCTTCTAATAGTTCGTGTTTTGAGCCTTTCCTGGGACTGCAGTATTAGATTCCGATGCACCATTGCAGGTTTACTGTATCCCTTGGACCTTCAAATCAACGATGAAACACAGAAATTGCATCGATATTGAATACAAAAGGCAAAATGTCGACTTATTTATAAGAGGAGTAACTCTTCTAGTAGTTCGTGCTTTGAGCCTTTCCTGGGACATCAGTATTAGATTCCGATGCACCATTGCAGGTTTACTGTATCCCTTGGACCTTCAAATCAACGATGAAACACAGAAACTGCGTCGATATTTAATACAAAAGGCAAAATGTCGACTTATTTATAAGAGGAGTAACTCTTCTAATAGTTCGTGCTTTGAGCCTTTCCTGGGACTGCAGTATTAGATTCCGATGCACTATTGCAGGTTTACTGTATCCCTTGGACCTTCAAATCAACGATGAAACACAGAAATTGCATCGATATTGAATACAAATGCAAAATGTCGACTTAATTACAAGAGGAGTATCTCTTGTAATAGTTCGTGCTTTGAGCCTTTCCTGGGACAGCAGTATTAGATTCCGATGCACCATTGCAGTTTTACTGTATCCCTTGGACCTTTAAATCAACGATGATACACAGAAATTGCATCGATATTGAATACAAAAGGCAAAATTTCGACTTATTGATATGGGGAGTAACTCTTCTAATAGTTCGTGCTTTGAGCCTTTCCTGGGACAGCAGTATTAGATTCCGATGCACCATTGCAGGTTTACTGTATCCCTTGGACCTTCAAATAAACGATGAAACACAGAAATTGCATCGATATTACATACGAAATGCAAAATGTCGACTTATTTATATGAGGAGTAACCCTTCTAATGGTTCGTGCTTTGAGCCTTTCCTGGGACAGCAGTATTAGATTCCGATGCACCATTGCAGGTTTACTGTATCCCTTGGACCTTCCACTCAACGCTGAAACACAGAAATTGCATCGATATTGAATACAAAAGGCAAAATGTCGACTTATTTATAAGAGGAGTAACTCTTCTATTAGTTCGTGCTTTCAGCCTTTCCTGGGACAGCAGTATTAGATTCCGATGCACCATTGCAGGTTTACTGTATCCCTTGGACCTTCAAATCAACGATGAAACATAGAAATTGCATCGATATTGAATACAAAAGGCAAAATGTTGACTTATTTACAAGAGGAGTAATTCTTCTAATAGTTCGTGCTTTGAGCCTTTCCTGGGACAGCAGTATTAGATTCCGATGCACCATTGCAGTTTTACTGTATCCCTTGGACCTTTAAATCAACGATGATACACAGAAATTGCATCGATATTGAATACAAAAGGCAAAATTACGACTTATTGATATGGGGAGTAACTCTTCTAATAGTTCGTGCTTTGAGCCTTTCCTGGGACAGCAGAATTAGATTCCGATGCACCACTGCAGGTTTACTGTATCCCTTGGTCTTTCAAATCAACGATGAAACACAGATATTGCATCGATATTAAATAGAACAGGCAAAATGTCGACGTATTTATAAGAGGAGTAACTCTTCTAATAGCTCATGCTTTGAGACTTTCCTGGGACAGCAGTATTAGATTCCGATGCACAATTGCTAGTTTACTGTATTCTTGGACCTTCAAATCAACGATGAAACACAGAAATTTCATCGATATTGAATACAAAAGGCAAAATGTCGACATTTTTTCAAGAGGATTAACTCTTCTAATACTTCGTGCTTTGAGCCTTTCCTGGGACAGCAGTATTAGATCCCGATGCACCATTGCAGGTTTACTGTATCCCTTGGACCTTCAACTCAACGATGAAACACAGAAATTGCATCGATAATGAATACAAAAGGGAAAATGTCGACTTATTTATAAGACGAGTAACTCTTCTAATAGTTCGTGCTTTGAGCCTTTCCTGGGACAGCAGTATTAGATTCCGATGCACCATTGCAGGTTTACTGTATCCCTTGGTCCTTCAAATCAACGATGAAATACAGAAATTGCATCGATATTGAATACAAAAGGCAAAATGTCGACTTATTTACAAGAGGAGTAACTCTTCTAATAGTTCGTGCTTTGAGTCTTTCCTGGGACAGCAGTATTAGATTCCGATGCACCATTGCAGGTTTACTGTATCCCTTGGACCTTCAAATCAACGATGAAACACAGAAATTGCATCAATATTGAATACAAAAGGCAAAATGTCGACTTATTTATAAGAGGAGTAAATCTTCTAATAGTTCGTGCTTTGAGCCTTTCCTGGGACAGCAGTATTAGATTCCGATGCACCATTGCAGGTTTACTGTATCCCATGGACCTTCAAATCAACGATGAAACACAGAAATTGCATCGATATTGAATACAAAAGGCAAAATGTCGACTTATTTACAAGAGGAGTAATTCTTGTAATAGTTCGGGTTTTGAGCCTTTCCTGGGACAGCAGTGTTAGATTCCGATGCACCATTGCAGGTTTACTGTATCCCTTGGACCTTCAAATCAACGATGAAACACAGAAATTGCATCGATATTAAATACAAAAGGCAAAATGTCGACGTATTTATAAGAGGAATAACTCTTCTAATAGCTCATGCTTTGAGACTTTCCTGGGAGAGCAGTATTAGATTCCGATGCACAATTGCTAGTTTACTGTATTCTTGGACCTTCAAATCAGCGATGAAACACAGAAATTTCATCGATCTTGAATACAAAAGGCAAAATGTCGACATATTTACAAGAGGAGTAACTTTTCTAATAGTTCGTGCTTTGAGCCTTTCCTGGTACAGCAGTATTAGATTCCGATGCACCATTGCAGGTTTACTGTATCCCTTGGACCAAATCAAAGATGAAACACAGAAATTGCATCGATATTGAATACAAAAGCCAAAAAATCGACTTATTTATAAGAGGAGTAATTCTTCTAATAGTTCGTGCTTTGAGCCTTTCCTGGGACAGCAGTATTAGATTCCGATGCACCATTGCAGGTTTACTGTATCCCTTGGACCTTCAAATCAACGATGAAACACAGAAATTGCATCAATATTGAATACAAAACCCAAAATGTCGACTTATTTACAAGAGGAGTAACTCTTCTAATAGTTCGTGCTTTGAGCCTTTCCTGGGACTGCAGTATTAGATTCCGATGCACCATTGCAGGTTTACTGTATCCCTTGGACCTTCAAATCAACGATGAAACACAGAAATTGCATCGATATTGAATACAAAAGGCAAAATGTCGACTTATTTATAAGAGGAGTAACTCTTCTAGTAGTTCGTGCTTTGAGCCTTTCCTGGGACAGCAGTATTAGATTCCGATGCACCATTGCAGGTTTACTGTATCCCGTGGACCTTCAAATCAACGATGAAACACAGAAACTGCGTCGATATTTAATACAAAAGGCAAAATGTCGACTTATTTATAAGAGGAGTAACTCTTCTAATAGTTCGTGCTTTGAGCCTTTCCTGGGACTGCAGTATTAGATTCCGATGCACTATTGCAGGTTTACTGTATCCCTTGGACCTTCAAATCAACGATGAAACACAGAAATTGCATCGATATTGAATACAAATGCAAAATGTCGACTTAATTACAAGAGGAGTATCTCTTGTAATAGTTCGTGCTTTGAGCCTTTCCTGGGACAGCAGTATTAGATTCAGATGCACCATTGCAGTTTTACTGTATCCCTTGGACCTTTAAATCAACGATGATACACAGAAATTGCATCGATATTGAATACAAAAGGCAAAATTTCGACTTATTGATATGGGGAGTAACTCTTCTAATAGTTCGTGCTTTGAGCCCTTCCTGGGACAGCAGTAGTGGAATCCGATGCACCACTGCTGGTTTACTGTATCCCTTGGACCTTCAAATCAACGATGAAACACAGAAATTGCATCGATATTAAATACAAAAGGCAAAATGTCGACGTATTTATAAGAGGAATAACTCTTCTAATAACTCATGCTTTGAGCCTTTCCTGGTACAGCAGTATTACATTCCGATGCACCATTGCAGGTTTACTGTATCCCTTGGACCAAATCAACGATGAAACACAGAAATTGCATCGATATTGAATACAGAAGGCAAAAAATCGACTTATTTATAAGAGGAGTAATTCTTCTAATAGTTCATGCTTTGAGCCTTTCCTGGGACAGCAGTATTAGATTCCGATGCACCATTGCAGGATTACTGTATCCCTTGGACCTTCATATCAACCATGAAACACAGAAATTGCATCAATATTGAATACAAAAGCCAAAATGTCGACCTATTTACAAGAGGAGTAACTCTTCTAATAGTTCGTGTTTTGAGCCTTTCCTGGGACAGCAGTATTAGATTCCGATGCACCATTGCAGGTTTACTGTATCCCTTGGACCTTCAAATCAACGATGAAACACAGAAATTGCATCGATATTGAATACAAAAGGCAAAATGTCGACTTATTTACAAGAGGAGTAACTCTTCTAATAGTTCTTGCTTTGAGCCTTTCCTGGGACAGCAGTATTAGATTTCGATGCACCATTGCAGGTTTACTGTATCCCTTGGACCTTCAAGTCAACGATGAAACACAGAAATTGCATCGATATTGAATACAAAAGGCAAAATGTCGACTTATTTATAAGAGGAGTAACTCTTCTAGTTGTTCGTGTTTTGAGCCTTTCCTGGGACAGCAGTATTAGATTCCGATGCACCATTGCAGGTTTACTGTATCCCTTGGACCATCAAATCAACGATGAAACACAGAAATTGCGTCGATATTGAATACAAAAGGCAAAATGTCGACCTATTTATAAGAGGAGTAACTCTTCTAATAGTTCGTGCTTTGAGCCTTTCCTGGGACAGCAGTATTAGATTCCGATGCACTATTGCAGGTTTACTGTATCCCTTGGACCTTCAAATCAACGATGAAACACAGAAATTGCATCGATATTGAATACAAAAAGCAAAATGTTGACTTATTTACAAGAGGAGTATCTCTTGTAATAGTTCGTGTTTTGAGCCTTTCCTGGGACAGCAGTATTAGATTCCGATGCACCATTGCAGGTTTACTGTATCCCTTGGATCTTCAAATCAAGGATGAAACACAGAAATTGCATCGATATTACATACGAAATGCAAATTGTCGACTTAATTATATGAGGAGTAACCCTTCTCATGGTTCGTGCTTTGAGCCTTTCCTGGGACAGCAGTATTAGATTCCGATGCACCACTGCAGGTTTACTGTATCCCTTGGACCTTCAACTCAACGCTGAAACACAGAAATTGCATCGATATTGATTACAAAAGGCAAAATGTCGACTTATTTATAAGAGGAGTAACTCTTCTATTAGTTCGTGCTTTCAGCCTTTCCTGGGACAGCAGTATTAGATTCCGATGCACCATTGCAGGTTTACTGTATCCCTTGGACCTTCAACTCAACGATGAAACACAGAAATTGCATCGATAATGAATACAAAACGCAAAATGTCGACATATTTATAAGACGAGTAACTCTTCTAATAGTTCGTGCTTTGAGCCTTTCCTGGGACAGCAGTATTAGATTCCGATGCACCATTGCAGGTTTACTGTATCCCTTGGTCCTTCAAATCAACGATGAAATACAGAAATTGCATCGATATTGAATACAAAAGGCAAAATGTCGACTTATTTACAAGAGGAGTAACTCTTCTAATAGTTCGTGCTTTGAGTCTTTCCTGGGACAGCAGTATTAGATTCCGATGCACCATTGAAGGTTTACTGTATCCCTTGGACCTTCAAATCAACGATGAAACACAGAAATTGCATCAATATTGTATACAAAAGGCAAAATGTCGACTTATTAATAAGATGAGTAAATCTTCTAATAGTTCGTGCTTTGAGCCTTTCCTGGGACAGCAGTATTAGATTCCGATGCACCATTGCAGGTTTACTGTATCCCATGGACCTTCAAATCAACGATGAAACACAGTAATTGCATCGATATTGAATAAAAAAGGCAAAATGTAGAATTATTTACAAGAGGAGTAATTCTTGTAATAGTTCGGGTTTTGAGCCTTTCCTGGGACAGCAGTGTTGGATTCCGATGCACCATTGCAGGTTTACTGTATCCCTTGGACCTTCAAATCAACGATGAAACACAGAAATTGCATCGATATTGAAAAAAAAATCAAAATGTCGACTTATTTACAAGAGGAGTAACTCTTCTAATAGTTCTTGCTTTGAGCCTTTCCTGGGACAGCAGTATTAGATTTCGATGGACCATTGCAGGTTTACTGTATCCCTTGGACCTTCAAGTCAACGATGAAACACAGAAATTGCATCGATATTGAATACAAAAGGCAAAATGTCGACTTATTTATAAGAGGAGTAACTCTTCTAGTAGTTCGTGTTTTGAGCCTTTCCTGGGACAGCAGTATTAGATTCCGATGCACCATTGCATATTTACTGTATCCCTTGCACCAAATCAACGATGAAACACAGAAATTGCATCGATATTGAATACAAAAGGCAAAAAAACGACTTATTTATTAAAAGGAGTAACTCTTCTAATAGTTCGTGCTTTGAGCCTTTCCTGGGACAGCAGTATTAGATTTCGATGCACCATTGCAGGTTTACTGTATCCCTTGGACCTTCAAATCAACGATGAAACACAGAAATTGCATCGATATTGAATACAAAAGGCAAAATGTCGAATTATTTATAAGAGGAGTAACTCTTCTAGCAGTTCGAGCTTTGAGCCTTTCCTGGGACAGCAGTATTAGATTCCGTTGCACCATTGCAGGTTTACTGTATCCCTTGGACCTTCAAATCAACGATGAAACACAGAAGTTGCATCAATATTGAATACAAAAGGCAAAATGTCGACTTATTTATAAGAGGAGTAAATCTTTTAATAGTTCGTGCTTTGAGCCTTTCCTGGGACAGCAGTATTAGATTCCGATGCACCATTGCAGGTTTACTGTATCCCTTGGACCTTCAAATCAACGATGAAACACAGAAATTGCATCGATATTGAATACAAAAGGCAAAATGTCGACTTATTTACAAGAGGAGTAATTCTTGTAATAGTTCGGGTTTTGAGCCTTTCCTGGGACAGCAGTATTAGATTCCGATGCACCATTGCAGGTTTACTGTATCCCTTGGACCTTCAAATCAACGATGAAACACAGACATTGCATCGATATTGAATACAAAAGGCAAAATGTCGACTTAATTACAAGAGGAGTATCTCTTGTAATAGTTCATGCTTTGAGCCTTTCCTGGGACAGCAGTATTAGATTCCGATGCACCATTGCAGGTTTACTGTATCCCTTGGACCAAATCAACGATGAAACACAGAAATTGCATCGATATTGAATATAAAAGGCAAAAAATCGACTTATTTATAAGAGGAGTAATTCTTCTAATAGTTCGTGCTTTGAGCCTTTCCTGGGACTGCAGTATTAGATTCCGATGCATTATTGCTGGTTTACTGTATCCCTTGGAGCTTCAAATCAACGATGAAACACAGAAATTGCATCGATATTGAATACAAAAGGAAAAATGTCGACTTATTTACAAGAGGAGTAACTCTTCTAATAGTTCTTGCTTTGAGCCTTTCCTTGGACAGCAGTATTTGATTTCGATGCACCATTGCAGGTTTACTGTATCCCTTGGACATTCAAGTCAACGATGAAACACAGAAATTGCATCGATATTGAATACAAAAAGCAAAATGTCGACTTATTTATAAGAGGAGTAACTCTTCTAGTAGTTCGTGCTTTGAGCCTTTCCTGGGACAGCAGTATTAGATTCCGATGCACCATTGCAGGTTTACTGTATCCCTTGGACCTTCAAATCAATGATGAAACACAGAAATTGCGTCGATATTGAATACAAAAGGCAAAATGTCGACTTATTTGTAAGAGGAGTAACTCTTCTAATAGTTCGTGCTTTGAGCCTTTCCTGGGACAGCAGTATTAGATTCCGATGCACTATTGCAGGTTTACTGTATCCCTTGGACCTTCAAATCAACGATGAAACACAGAAATTGCATCGATATTGAATACAAAAGGCAAAATGTCGACTTATTTACAAGAGGAGTAACTTTTCTAATAGTTCGTGCTTTGAGCCTTTCCTGGTACAGCAGTATTAGATTCCGATGCACCATTGCAGGTTTACTGTATCCCTTGGACCAAATCAACGATGAAACACAGAAATTGCATCGATATTGAATACAGAAGGCAAAAAATCGACTTATTTATAAGAGGAGTAATTCTTCTAATAGTTCATGCTTTGAGCCTTTCCTGGGACAGCAGTATTAGATTCCGATGCACCATTGCAGGATTACTGTATCCCTTGGACCTTCATATCTACGTTGAAACACAGAAATTGCATCAATATTGAATACAAAAGCCAAAATGTCGACCTATTTACAAGAGGAGTAACTCTTCTAATAGTTCGTGTTTTGAGCCTTTCCTGGGACTGCAGTATTAGATTCCGATGCACCATTGCAGGTTTACTGTATCCCTTGGACCTTCAAATCAACGATGAAACACAGAAATTGCATCGATATTGAATACAAAAGGCAAAATGTCGACTTATTTACAAGAGGAGTAACTCTTCTAATAGTTCTTGCTTTGAGCCTTTCCTGGGACAGCAGTATTAGATTCCGATGCACTATTGCAGGTTTACTGTATCCCTTGGACCTTCAAATCAACGATGAAACACAGAAATTGCATCGATATTGAATACAAAAAGCAAAATGTTGACTTATTTACAAGAGGAGTATCTCTTGTAATAGTTCGTGTTTTGAGCCTTTCCTGGGACAGCAGTATTAGATTCCGATGCACCATTGCAGGTTTACTGTATCCCTTGGATCTTCAAATCAAGGATGAAACACAGAAATTGCATCGATATTACATACGAAATGCAAATTGTCGACTTATTTATATGAGGAGTAACCCTTCTAATGGTTCGTGCTTTGAGCCTTTCCTGGGACAGCAGTATTAGATTCCGATGCACCACTGCAGGTTTACTGTATCCCTTGGACCTTCAACTCAACGCTGAAACACAGAAATTGCATCGATATTGATTACAAAAGGCAAAATGTCGACTTATTTATAAGAGGAGTAACTCTTCTATTAGTTCGTGCTTTCAGCCTTTCCTGGGACAGCAGTATTAGATTCCGATGCACCATTGCAGGTTTACTGTATCCCTTGGACCTTCAACTCAACGATGAAACACAGAAATTGCATCGATAATGAATACAAAAGGCAAAATGTCGACATATTTATAAGACGAGTAACTCCTCTAATAGTTCGTGCTTTGAGCCTTTCCTGGGACAGCAGTATTAGATTCCGATGCACCATTGCAGGTTTACTGTATCCCTTGGTCCTTCAAATCAACGATGAAATACAGAAATTGCATCGATATTGAATACAAAAGGCAAAATGTCGACTTATTTACAAGAGGAGTAACTCTTCTAATAGTTCGTGCTTTGAGTCTTTCCTGGGACAGCAGTATTAGATTCCGATGCACCATTGAAGGTTTACTGTATCCCTTGGACCTTCAAATCAACGATGAAACACAGAAATTGCATCAATATTGTATACAAAAGGCAAAATGTCGACTTATTTATAAGAGGAGTAAATCTTCTAATAGTTCGTGCTTTGAGCCTTTCCTGGGACAGCAGTATTAGATTCCGATGCACCATTGCAGGTTTACTGTATCCCATGGACCTTCAAATCAACGATGAAACACAGAAATTGCATCGATATTGAATAAAAAAGGCAAAATGTAGAATTATTTACAAGAGGAGTAATTCTTGTAATAGTTCGGGTTTTGAGCCTTTCCTGGGACAGCAGTATTAGATTCCGATGCACCATTGCATATTTACTGTATCCCTTGCACCAAATCAACGATGAAACACAGAAATTGCATCGATATTGAATACAAAAGGCAAAAAAACGACTTATTTATTAAAAGGAGTAACTCTTCTAATAGTTCGTGCTTTGAGCCTTTCCTGGGACAGCAGTATTAGATTTCGATGCACCATTGCAGGTTTACTGAATCCCTTGGACCTTCAAATCAACGATGAAACACAGAAATTGCATCAATATTGAATACAAAAGCCAAAATGTCGACTTATTTACAAGAGGAGTAACTCTTCTAATAGTTCGTGCTTTGAGCCTTTCCTGGGACTGCAGTATTAGATTCCGATGCACCATTGCAGGTTTACTGTATCCCTTGGACCTTCAAATCAACGATGAAACACAGAAATTGCATCAATATTGAATACAAAAGGCAAAATGTCGACTTATTTACAAGAGGAGTAACTCTTCTAATAGTTCGTGCTTTGAGCCTTTCCTGGGACTGCAGTATTAGATTCCGATGCACCATTGCAGGTTTACTGTATCCCTTGGACCTTCAAATCAACGATGAAACACAGAAATTGCATCAATATTGAATACAAAAGGCAAAATGTCGACTTATTTACAAGAGGAGTAACTCTTCTAATAGTTCGTGTTTTGAGCCTTTCCTGGGACTGCAGTATTAGATTCCGATGCACCATTGCAGGTTTACTGTATCCCTTGGACCTTCAAATCAACGATGAAACACAGAAATTGCATCGATATTGAATACAAAAGGCAAAATGTCGACTTATTTATAAGAGGAGTAACTCTTCTAGTAGTTCGTGCTTTGAGCCTTTCCTGGGACATCAGTATTAGATTCCGATGCACCATTGCAGGTTTACTGTATCCCTTGGACCTTCAAATCAACGATGAAACACAGAAACTGCGTCGATATTTAATACAAAAGGCAAAATGTCGACTTATTTATAAGAGGAGTAACTCTTCTAATAGTTCGTGCTTTGAGCCTTTCCTGGGACTGCAGTATTAGATTCCGATGCACTATTGCAGGTTTACTGTATCCCTTGGACCTTCAAATCAACGATGAAACACAGAAATTGCATCGATATTGAATACAAATGCAAAATGTCGACTTAATTACAAGAGGAGTATCTCTTGTAATAGTTCGTGCTTTGAGCCTTTCCTGGGACAGCAGTATTAGATTCCGATGCACCATTGCAGTTTTACTGTATCCCTTGGACCTTTAAATCAACGATGATACACAGAAATTGCATCGATATTGAATACAAAAGGCAAAATTTCGACTTATTGATATGGGGAGTAACTCTTCTAAGAGTTCGTGCTTTGAGCCTTTCCTGGGACAGCAGTATTAGATTCCGATGCACCATTGCAGGTTTACTGTATCCCTTGGACCTTCAAATAAACGATGAAACACAGAAATTGCATCGATATTACATACGAAATGCAAAATGTCGACTTATTTATATGAGGAGTAACCCTTCTAATGGTTCGTGCTTTGAGCCTTTCCTGGGACAGCAGTATTAGATTCCGATGCACCATTGCAGGTTTACTGTATCCCTTGGACCTTCAACTCAACGCTGAAACACAGAAATTGCATCGATATTGAATACAAAAGGCAAAATGTCGACTTATTTATAAGAGGAGTAACTCTTCTATTAGTTCGTGCTTTCAGACTTTCCTGGGACAGCAGTATTAGATTCCGATGCACCATTGCAGGTTTACTGTATCCCTTGGACCTTCAAATCAACGATGAAACACAGAAATTGCATCGATATTGAATACAAAAGGCAAAATGTTGACTTATTTACAAGAGGAGTAATTCTTCTAATAGTTCGTGCTTTGAGCCTTTCCTGGGACAGCAGTATTAGATTCCGATGCACCATTGCAGTTTTACTGTATCCCTTGGACCTTTAAATCAACGATGATACACAGAAATTGCATCGATATTGAATACAAAAGGCAAAATTACGACTTATTGATATGGGGAGTAACTCTTCTAATAGTTCGTGCTTTGAGCCTTTCCTGGGACAGCAGAATTAGATTCCGATGCACCACTGCAGGTTTACTGTATCCCTTGGTCTTTCAAATCAACGATGAAACACAGATATTGCATCGATATTAAATAGAACAGGCAAAATGTCGACGTATTTATAAGAGGAGTAACTCTTCTAATAGCTCATGCTTTGAGACTTTCCTGGGACAGCAGTATTAGATTCCGATGCACAATTGCTAGTTTACTGTATTCTTGGACCTTCAAATCAACGATGAAACACAGAAATTTCATCGATATTGAATACAAAAGGCAAAATGTCGACATTTTTTCAAGAGGATTAACTCTTCTAATACTTCGTGCTTTGAGCCTTTCCTGGGACAGCAGTATTAGATCCCGATGCACCATTGCAGGTTTACTGTATCCCTTGGACCTTCAACTCAACGATGAAACACAGAAATTGCATCGATAATGAATACAAAAGGCAAAATGTCGACTTATTTATAAGACGAGTAACTCTTCTAATAGTTCGTGCTTTGAGCCTTTCCTGGGACAGCAGTATTAGATTCCGATGCACCATTGCAGGTTTACTGTATCCCTTGGTCCTTCAAATCAACGATGAAATACAGAAATTGCATCGATATTGAATACAAAAGGCAAAATGTCGACTTATTTACAAGAGGAGTAACTCTTCTAATAGTTCGTGCTTTGAGTCTTTCCTGGGACAGCAGTATTAGATTCCGATGCACCATTGCAGGTTTACTGTATCCCATGGACCTTCAAATCAACGATGAAACACAGAAATTGCATCGATATTGAATACAAAAGGCAAAATGTCGACTTATTTACAAGAGGAGTAATTCTTGTAATAGTTCGGGTTTTGAGCCTTTCCTGGGACAGCAGTGTTAGATTCCGATGCACCATTGCAGGTTTACTGTATCCCTTGGACCTTCAAATCAACGATGAAACACAGAAATTGCATCGATATTAAATACAAAAGGCAAAATGTCGACGTATTTATAAGAGGAATAACTCTTCTAATAGCTCATGCTTTGAGACTTTCCTGGGAGAGCAGTATTAGATTCCGATGCACAATTGCTAGTTTACTGTATTCTTGGACCTTCAAATCAGCGATGAAACACAGAAATTTCATCGATCTTGAATACAAAAGGCAAAATGTCGACATATTTACAAGAGGAGTAACTTTTCTAATAGTTCGTGCTTTGAGCCTTTCCTGGTACAGCAGTATTAGATTCCGATGCACCATTGCAGGTTTACTGTATCCCTTGGACCAAATCAAAGATGAAACACAGAAATTGCATCGATATTGAATACAAAAGCCAAAAAATCGACTTATTTATAAGAGGAGTAATTCTTCTAATAGTTCGTGCTTTGAGCCTTTCCTGGGACAGCAGTATTAGATTCCGATGCACCATTGCAGGTTTACTGTATCCCTTGGACCTTCAAATCAACGATGAAACACAGAAATTGCATCAATATTGAATACAAAAGCCAAAATGTCGACTTATTTACAAGAGGAGTAACTCTTCTAATAGTTCGTGCTTTGAGCCTTTCCTGGGACTGCAGTATTAGATTCCGATGCACCATTGCAGGTTTACTGTATCCCTTGGACCTTCAAATCAACGATGAAACACAGAAATTGCATCGATATTGAATACAAAAGGCAAAATGTCGACTTATTTATAAGAGGAGTAACTCTTCTAGTAGTTCGTGCTTTGAGCCTTTCCTGGGACAGCAGTATTAGATTCCGATGCACCATTGCAGGTTTACTGTATCCCTTGGACCTTCAAATCAACGATGAAACACAGAAACTGCGTCGATATTTAATACAAAAGGCAAAATGTCGACTTATTTATAAGAGGAGTAACTCTTCTAATAGTTCGTGCTTTGAGCCTTTCCTGGGACTGCAGTATTAGATTCCGATGCACTATTGCAGGTTTACTGTATCCCTTGGACCTTCAAATCAACGATGAAACACAGAAATTGCATCGATATTGAATACAAATGCAAAATGTCGACTTAATTACAAGAGGAGTATCTCTTGTAATAGTTCGTGCTTTGAGCCTTTCCTGGGACAGCAGTATTAGATTCAGATGCACCATTGCAGTTTTACTGTATCCCTTGGACCTTTAAATCAACGATGATACACAGAAATTGCATCGATATTGAATACAAAAGGCAAAATTTCGACTTATTGATATGGGGAGTAACTCTTCTAATAGTTCGCGCTTTGAGCCCTTCCTGGGACAGCAGTAGTGGAATCCGATGCACCACTGCTGGTTTACTGTATCCCTTGGACCTTCAAATCAACGATGAAACACAGAAATTGCATCGATATTAAATACAAAAGGCAAAATGTCGACGTATTTATAAGAGGAATAACTCTTCTAATAACTCATGCTTTGAGCCTTTCCTGGTACAGCAGTATTAGATTCCGATGCACCATTGCAGGTTTACTGTATCCCTTGGACCAAATCAACGATGAAACACAGAAATTGCATCGATATTGAATACAGAAGGCAAAAAATCGACTTATTTATAAGAGGAGTAATTCTTCTAATAGTTCATGCTTTGAGCCTTTCCTGGGACAGCAGTATTAGATTCCGATGCACCATTGCAGGATTACTGTATCCCTTGGACCTTCATATCAACGATGAAACACAGAGATTGCATCAATATTGAATACAAAAGCCAAAATGTCGACCTATTTACAAGAGGAGTAACTCTTCTAATAGTTCGTGTTTTGAGCCTTTCCTGGGACAGCAGTATTAGATTCCGATGCACCATTGCAGGTTTACTGTATCCCTTGGACCTTCAAATCAACGATGAAACACAGAAATTGCATCGATATTGAATACAAAAGGCAAAATGTCGACTTATTTACAAGAGGAGTAACTCTTCTAATAGTTCTTGCTTTGAGCCTTTCCTGGGACAGCAGTATTAGATTTCGATGCACCATTGCAGGTTTACTGTATCAATTGGACCTTCAAGTCAACGATGAAACACAGAAATTGCATCGATATTGAATACAAAAGGCAAAATGTCGACTTATTTATAAGAGGAGTAACTCTTCTAGTTGTTCGTGTTTTGAGCCTTTCCTGGGACAGCAGTATTAGATTCCGATGCACCATTGCAGGTTTACTGTATCCCTTGGACCATCAAATCAACGATGAAACACAGAAATTGCGTCGATATTGAATACAAAAGGCAAAATGTCGACCTATTTATAAGAGGAGTAACTCTTCTAATAGTTCGTGCTTTGAGCCTTTCCTGGGACAGCAGTATTAGATTCCGATGCACTATTGCAGGTTTACTGTATCCCTTGGACCTTCAAATCAACGATGAAACACAGAAATTGCATCGATATTGAATACAAAAAGCAAAATGTTGACTTATTTACAAGAGGAGTATCTCTTGTAATAGTTCGTGTTTTGAGCCTTTCCTGGGACAGCAGTATTAGATTCCGATGCACCATTGCAGGTTTACTGTATCCCTTGGATCTTCAAATCAAGGATGAAACACAGAAATTGCATCGATATTACATACGAAATGCAAATTGTCGACTTATTTATATGAGGAGTAACCCTTCTAATGGTTCGTGCTTTGAGCCTTTCCTGGGACAGCAGTATTAGATTCCGATGCACCACTGCAGGTTTACTGTATCCCTTGGACCTTCAACTCAACGCTGAAACACAGAAATTGCATCGATATTGATTACAAAAGGCAAAATGTCGACTTATTTATAAGAGGAGTAACTCTTCTATTAGTTCGTGCTTTCAGCCTTTCCTGGGACAGCAGTATTAGATTCCGATGCACCATTGCAGGTTTACTGTATCCCTTGGACCTTCAACTCAACGATGAAACACAGAAATTGCATCGATAATGAATACAAAACGCAAAATGTCGACATATTTATAAGACGAGTAACTCTTCTAATAGTTCGTGCTTTGAGCCTTTCCTGGGACAGCAGTATTAGATTCCGATGCACCATTGCAGGTTTACTGTATCCCTTGGTCCTTCAAATCAACGATGAAATACAGAAATTGCATCGATATTGAATACAAAAGGCAAAATGTCGACTTATTTACAAGAGGAGTAACTCTTCTAATAGTTCGTGCTTTGAGTCTTTCCTGGGACAGCAGTATTAGATTCCGATGCACCATTGAAGGTTTACTGTATCCCTTGGACCTTCAAATCAACGATGAAACACAGAAATTGCATCAATATTGTATACAAAAGGCAAAATGTCGACTTATTTATAAGAGGAGTAAATCTTCTAATAGTTCGTGCTTTGAGCCTTTCCTGGGACAGCAGTATTAGATTCCGATGCACCATTGCAGGTTTACTGTATCCCATGGACCTTCAAATCAACGATGAAACACAGTAATTGCATCGATATTGAATAAAAAAGGCAAAATGTAGAATTATTTACAAGAGGAGTAATTCTTGTAATAGTTCGGGTTTTGAGCCTTTCCTGGGACAGCAGTGTTGGATTCCGATGCACCATTGCAGGTTTACTGTATCCCTTGGACCTTCAAATCAACGATGAAACACAGAAATTGCATCGATATTGAAAAAAAAATCAAAATGTCGACTTATTTACAAGAGGAGTAACTCTTCTAATAGTTCTTGCTTTGAGCCTTTCCTGGGACAGCAGTATTAGATTTCGATGGACCATTGCAGGTTTACTGTATCCCTTGGACCTTCAAGTCAACGATGAAACACAGAAATTGCATCGATATTGAATACAAAAGGCAAAATGTCGACGTATTTATAAGAGGAGTAACTCTTCTAGTAGTTCGTGTTTTGGGCCTTTCCTGGGACAGCAGTATTAGATTCCGATGCACCATTGCATATTTACTGTATCCCTTGCACCAAATCAACGATGAAACACAGAAATTGCATCGATATTGAATACAAAAGGCAAAAAAACGACTTATTTATTAAAAGGAGTAACTCTTCTAATAGTTCGTGCTTTGAGCCTTTCCTGGGACAGCAGTATTAGATTTCGATGCACCATTGCAGGTTTACTGTATCCCTTGGACCTTCAAATCAACGATGAAACACAGAAATTGCATCGATATTGAATACAAAAGGCAAAATGTCGAATTATTTATAAGAGGAGTAACTCTTCTAGCAGTTCGAGCTTTGAGCCTTTCCTGGGACAGCAGTATTAGATTCCGTTGCACCATTGCAGGTTTACTGTATCCCTTGGACCTTCAAATCAACGATGAAACACAGAAGTTGCATCAATATTGAATACAAAAGGCAAAATGTCGACTTATTTATAAGAGGAGTAAATCTTTTAATAGTTCGTGCTTTGAGCCTTTCCTGGGACAGCAGTATTAGATTCCGATGCACCATTGCAGGTTTACTGTATCCCTTGGACCTTCAAATCAACGATGAAACACAGAAATTGCATCGATATTGAATACAAAAGGCAAAATGTCGACTTATTTACAAGAGGAGTAATTCTTGTAATAGTTCGGGTTTTGAGCCTTTCCTGGGACAGCAGTATTAGATTCCGATGCACCATTGCAGGTTTACTGTATCCCTTGGACCTTCAAATCAACGATGAAACACAGACATTGCATCGATATTGAATACAAAAGGCAAAATGTCGACTTAATTACAAGAGGAGTATCTCTTGTAATAGTTCATGCTTTGAGCCTTTCCTGGGACAGCAGTATTAGATTCCGATGCACCATTGCAGGTTTACTGTATCCCTTGGACCAAATCAACGATGAAACACAGAAATTGCATCGATATTGAATATAAAAGGCAAAAAATCGACTTATTTATAAGAGGAGTAATTCTTCTAATAGTTCGTGCTTTGAGCCTTTCCTGGGACTGCAGTATTAGATTCCGATGCATTATTGCTGGTTTACTGTATCCCTTGGAGCTTCAAATCAACGATGAAACACAGAAATTGCATCGATATTGAATACAAAAGGAAAAATGTCGACTTATTTACAAGAGGAGTAACTCTTCTAATAGTTCTTGCTTTGAGCCTTTCCTTGGACAGCAGTATTAGATTTCGATGCACCATTGCAGGTTTACTGTATCCCTTGGACATTCAAGTCAACGATGAAACACAGAAATTGCATCGATATTGAATACAAAAAGCAAAATGTCGACTTATTTATAAGAGGAGTAACTCTTCTAGTAGTTCGTGCTTTGAGCCTTTCCTGGGACAGCAGTATTAGATTCCGATGCATCATTGCAGGTTTACTGTATCCCTTGGACCTTCAAATCAATGATGAAACACAGAAATTGCGTCGATATTGAATACAAAAGGCAAAATGTCGACTTATTTGTAAGAGGAGTAACTCTTCTAATAGTTCGTGCTTTGAGCCTTTCCTGGGACAGCAGTATTAGATTCCGATGCACTATTGCAGGTTTACTGTATCCCTTGGACCTTCAAATCAACGATGAAACACAGAAATTGCATCGATATTGAATACAAAAGGCAAAATGTCGACTTATTTACAAGAGGAGTAACTTTTCTAATAGTTCGTGCTTTGAGCCTTTCCTGGTACAGCAGTATTAGATTCCGATGCACCATTGCAGGTTTACTGTATCCCTTGGACCAAATCAACGATGAAACACAGAAATTGCATCGATATTGAATACAGAAGGCAAAAAATCGACTTATTTATAAGAGGAGTAATTCTTCTAATAGTTCATGCTTTGAGCCTTTCCTGGGACAGCAGTATTAGATTCCGATGCACCATTGCAGGATTACTGTATCCCTTGGACCTTCATATCTACGATGAAACACAGAAATTGCATCAATATTGAATACAAAAGCCAAAATGTCGACCTATTTACAAGAGGAGTAACTCTTCTAATAGTTCGTGTTTTGAGCCTTTCCTGGGACTGCAGTATTAGATTCCGATGCACCATTGCAGGTTTACTGTATCCCTTGGACCTTCAAATCAACGATGAAACACAGAAATTGCATCGATATTGAATACAAAAGGCAAAATGTCGACTTATTTACAAGAGGAGTAACTCTTCTAATAGTTCTTGCTTTGAGCCTTTCCTGGGACAGCAGTATTAGATTCCGATGCACCATTGCAGGTTTACTGTATCCCTTGGACCTTCAAATCAACGATGAAACACAGAAATTGCATCGATATTGAATACAAAAAGCAAAATGTTGACTTATTTACAAGAGGAGTATCTCTTGTAATAGTTCGTGTTTTGAGCCTTTCCTGGGACAGCAGTATTAGATTCCGATGCACCATTGCAGGTTTACTGTATCCCTTGGATCTTCAAATCAAGGATGAAACACAGAAATTGCATCGATATTACATACGAAATGCAAATTGTCGACTTATTTATATGAGGAGTAACCCTTCTAATGGTTCGTGCTTTGAGCCTTTCCTGGGACAGCAGTATTAGATTCCGATGCACCACTGCAGGTTTACTGTATCCCTTGGACCTTCAACTCAACGCTGAAACACAGAAATTGCATCGATATTGATTACAAAAGGCAAAATGTCGACTTATTTATAAGTGGAGTAACTCTTCTATTAGTTCGTGCTTTCAGCCTTTCCTGGGACAGCAGTATTAGATTCCGATGCACCATTGCAGGTTTACTGTATCCCTTGGACCTTCAACTCAACGATGAAACACAGAAATTGCATCGATAATGAATACAAAAGGCAAAATGTCGACATATTTATAAGACGAGTAACTCTTCTAATAGTTCGTGCTTTGAGCCTTTCCTGGGACAGCAGTATTAGATTCCGATGCACCATTGCAGGTTTACTGTATCCCTTGGTCCTTCAAATCAACGATGAAATACAGAAATTGCATCGATATTGAATACAAAAGGCAAAATGTCGACTTATTTACAAGAGGAGTAACTCTTCTAATAGTTCGTGCTTTGAGTCTTTCCTGGGACAGCAGTATTAGATTCCGATGCACCATTGAAGGTTTACTGTATCCCTTGGACCTTCAAATCAACGATGAAACACAGAAATTGCATCAATATTGTATACAAAAGGCAAAATGTCGACTTACTTATAAGAGGAGTAAATCTTCTAATAGTTCGTGCTTTGAGCCTTTCCTGGGACAGCAGTATTAGATTCCGATGCACCATTGCAGGTTTACTGTATCCCATGGACCTTCAAATCAACGATGAAACACAGAAATTGCATCGATATTGAATAAAAAAGGCAAAATGTAGAATTATTTACAAGAGGAGTAATTCTTGTAATAGTTCGGGTTTTGAGCCTTTCCTGGGACAGCAGTATTAGATTCCGATGCACCATTGCATATTTACTGTATCCCTTGCACCAAATCAACGATGAAACACAGAAATTGCATCGATATTGAATACAAAAGGCAAAAAAACGACTTATTTATTAAAAGGAGTAACTCTTCTAATAGTTCGTGCTTTGAGCCTTTCCTGGGACAGCAGTATTAGATTTCGATGCACCATTGCAGGTTTACTGTATCCCTTGGACCTTCAAATCAACGATGAAACACAGAAATTGCATCGATATTGAATACAAAAGGCAAAATGTCGAATTATTTATAAGAGGAGTAACTCTTCTAGCAGTTCGAGCTTTGAGCCTTTCCTGGGACAGCAGTATTAGATTCCGTTGCACCATTGCAGGTTTACTGTATCCCTTGGACCTTCAAATCAACGATGAAACACAGAAGTTGCATCAATATTGAATACAAAAGGCAAAATGTCGACTTATTTATAAGAGGAGTAAATCTTTTAATAGTTCGTGCTTTGAGCCTTTCCTGGGACAGCAGTATTAGATTCCGATGCACCATTGCAGGTTTACTGTACCCCTTGGACCTTCAAATCAACGATGAAACACAGAAATTGCATCGATATTGAATACAAAAGGCAAAATGTCGACTTATTTACAAGAGGAGTAATTCTTGTAATAGTTCGGGTTTTGATCCTTTCCTGGGACAGCAGTTTTAGATTCCGATGCACCATTGCAGGTTTACTGTATCCCTTGGACCTTCAAATCAACGATGAAACACAGACATTGCATCGATATTGAATACAAAAGGCAAAATGTCGACTTAATTACAAGAGGAGTATCTCTTGTAATAGTTCATGCTTTGAGCCTTTCCTGGGACAGCAGTATTAGATTCCGATGCACCATTGCAGGTTTACTGTATCCCTTGGACCAAATCAACGATGAAACACAGAAATTGCATCGATATTGAATATAAAAGGCAAAAAATCGACTTATTTATAAGAGGAGTAATTCTTCTAATAGTTCGTGCTTTGAGCCTTTCCTGGGACTGCAGTATTAGATTCCGATGCATTATTGCTGGTTTACTGTATCCCTTGGAGCTTCAAATCAACGATGAAACACAGAAATTGCATCGATATTGAATACAAAAGGCAAAATGTCGACTTATTTACAAGAGGAGTAACTCTTCTAATAGTTCTTGCTTTGAGCCTTTCCTTGGACAGCAGTATTAGATTTCGATGCACAATTGCAGGTTTACTGTATCCCTTGGACATTCAAGTCAACGATGAAACACAGAAATTGCATCGATATTGAATACAAAAGGCAAAATGTCGACTTATTTATAAGAGGAGTAACTCTTCTAGTAGTTCGTGCTTTGAGCCTTTCCTGGGACAGCAGTATTAGATTCCGATGCACCATTGCAGGTTTACTGTATTCTTGGACCTTCAAATCAACGATGAAACACAGAAATTTCATCGATATTGAATACAAAAGGCAAAATGTCGACTTCTTTACAAGAGGAGTAACTCTTCTAATACTTCGTGCTTTGAGCCTTTCCTGGGACAGCAGTATTAGATTCTGATGCACCATTGCAGGTTTACTGTATCCCTTGGACCTTCAACTCAACGCTGAAACACAGAAATTGAATCGATATTGAATACAAAAGGCAAAATGTCGACTTAATTATAAGAGGAGTAACTCTTCTATTAGTTCGTGCTTTCAGCCTTTCCTGGGACAGCAGTATTAGATTCTGATGCACCATTGCAGGTTTACAGTATCCCTTGGACCTTCAAATAAACGATGAAACACAGAAATTGCATCGATATTGAATACAAAAGGCAAAATGTTGACTTATTTACAAGAGGAGTAACTCTTCTAATAGTTCGTGCTTTGAGCCTTTCCTGGGACAGCAGTATTAGATTCCGATGCACCACTGCAGGTTTACTGTATCCCTTGGACTTTCAAATCAACGATGAAACACAGAAATTGCATCGATACTAAATACAAAAGGCAAAATGTCGACGTATTTATAAGAGGAATAACTCTTCTAATAGCTCATGCTTTGAGACTTTCCTGGGACAGCAGTATTAGATTCCGATGCACAATTGCTGGTTTACTGTATTCTTGGACCTTCAAATCAACGATGAAACACAGAAATTGCATCGATATTGAATACAAAAGGCAAAATGTCGACTTCTTTACAAGAGGAGTAACTCTTCTAATACTTCGTGCTTTGAGCCTTTCCTGGGACAGCAGTATTAGATTCCGATGCACCATTGCAGGTTTACTGTATCCCTTGGACCTTCAACTCAACGATGAAACACAGACATTGAATCGATAATGAATACAAAAGGCAAAATGTCGACTTATTTATAAGAGGAGTAACTCTTCTAATAGTTCGTGCTTTGAGCCTTTCCTGGGACAGCAGTATTAGATTCCGATGCACCATTGCAGGTTTACTGTATCCCTTGGTCCTTCAAATCAACGATGAAATACAGAAATTGCATCGATATTAAATACAAAAGGCAAAATGTCGACTTATTTACAAGAGGAGTAACACTTCTTATAGTTCGTGCTTTGAGCCTTTCCTGGGACAGCAGTATTAGATTCCGATGCACCATTGCAGGTTTACTGTATCCCTTGGACATTCAAATCAAGGATGAAACACACAAATTGCATCGATATTACATACAAGATGCAAAATGTCGACTTATTTATAAGAGGAGTATTTCTTCTAACACTTCGTGCTTTTAGCCTTTCCTGGGACAGCAGTATTAGATTCCGATGCACCTTTGCAGGTTTACTGTATCCCTTGGACCTTCAAATCAACGATGAAGCACAGAAGTTGCATCAATATTGAATACAAAAGGCAAAATGTCGACTTACTTATAAGAGGAGTAACTCTTCTAATAGTTCGTGATTTGAGCCTTTCCTGGGACAGCAGTATTAGATTCCGATGCACCATTGCAGGTTTACTGTATCCCTTGGACCTTCAAATCAACGATGAAACACAGAAATTGCATCGATATTGAATACAAAAAGCAAAATGTCGACTTATTTACAAGAGGAGTATCTCTTGTAATAGTTCGTGTTTTGAGCCTTACCTGGGACAGCAGTATTAGATTCCGATGCACCATTGCAGGTTTACTGTATCCCTTGGATCTTCAAATCAAGGATGAAACACAGAAATTGCATCGATATTACATACGAAACGCAAAATGTCGACTTATTTATATGAGGAGTAACCCTTCTAATAGTTCGTGCTTTGAGCCTTTCCTGGGACAGCAGTATTAGATTCCGATGCACCATTGCAGGTTTACTGTATCCCTTGGACCTTTAACTCAACGCTGAAACACAGAAATTGCATCGATATTGAATACAAAAGGCAAAATGTCGACTTATTTATAAGAGGAGTAACTCTTCTATTAGTTCGTGCTTTCAGCCTTTCCTGGGACAGAAGTATTACATTCCGATGCACCATTGCAGGTTTACTGTATCCCTTGGACCTTCAAATAAATGATGAAACACAGAAATTGAATCGATATTGAATACATAAGGCAAAATGTCGAATTATTTATAAGAGGAGTAACTCTTCTAGCAGTTCGTGCTTTGAGCTTTTCCTGGGACAGCAGTATTAGATTCCGATGCACCATTGCAGGTTTACTGTATCCCTTGGACCTTCAAATAAACGATGAAACACAGAATATGCATCGATATTGAATACAAAAGGCAAAATGTTGACTTATTTACAAGAGGAGTAACTCTTCTAATAGTTCGTGCTTTGAGCCTTTCCTGGGACAGCAGTATTAGATTCCGATGCACCATTTCAGTTTTACTGTATCCCTTGGACCTTTAAATCAACGATGATACACAGAAATTGCATCGATATTGAATACAAAAGGCAAAATTTCGACTTATTGATATGGGGAGTAGCTCTTCTAATAGTTCGTGCTATGAGCCTTTCCTGGGACAGCAGTATTAGATTCCGATGCACCACTGCAGGTGTACTGTATCCCTTGGACTTTCAAATCAACGATGAAACACAGAAATTGCATCGATATTAAATACAAAAGGCAAAATGTCGACGTATTTATAAGAGGAATAACTCTTCTAATAGCTCATGCTTTGAGACTTTCCTGGGATAGCAGTATTAGATTCCGATGCACAATTGCTAGTTTACTGTATTCTTGGACCTTCAAATCAACGATGAAACACCGAAATTTCATCGATATTGAATACAAAAGGCAAAATGTCGACTTATTTATAAGACGAGTAACTCTTCTAATAGTTCGTGTTTTGGCCTTTCCTGGGACAGCAGTATTAGATTCCGATGCACCATTGCAGGTTTACTGTATCACTTGGATCTTCAAATCAAGGATGAAACACAGAAATTGCATCGATATTACATACGTAATGCAAAATGTCGACTTATTTATATGAGGAGTAACCCTTCTAATAGTTCGTGCTTTGAGCCATTCCTGGGACAGCAGTATTAGATTCCGATTCACCATTGCAGGTTTACTGTATCCCTTGGACCTCCAACTCAACGCTGAAACACAGAAATTGAATCGATATTGAATACAAAAGGCAAAATGTCGACTTATTTATAAGAGGAGTAACTCTTCTATTAGTTCGTGCTTTCAGCCTTTCCTGGGACAGCAGTATTAGATTCCGATGCACCATTGCAGGTTTACTGTATCCCTTGGACCTTCAAATCAACGATGAAACACAGAAATTGCATCGATATTGAATACAAAAGGCAAAATGTTCACTTATTTACAAGAGGAGGAACTCTTCTAATAGTTCGTGCTTTGAGCCTTTCCTGGGACAGCAGTATTAGATTCCGATGCACCATTGCAGGTTTACTGTATCCCTTGGACCTTCAAATCAACGATGAAACACAGAAATTGCATCGATATTGAATACAAAAGGCAAAATGTCGACTTATTTATAAGAGGAGTAAATCTTCTAATAGTTCGTGCTTTGAGCCTTTCCTGGGACAGCAGTATTAGATTCCGATGCACCATTGCAGGTTTACTGTATCCCTTGGACCTTCAAATCAACGATGAAACACAGAAATTGCATAGATATTGAATACAAAAGGCAAAATGTCGACTTATTTACAATAGGAGTAATTCTTGCAATAGTTCGGGTTTTGAGCCTTTCCTGGGACAGCAGTATTAGATTCCGATGCACCATTGCAGGTTTACTGTATCCCTTGGACATTCAAATCAAGGATGAAACACACAAATTGCATCGATATTACATACAAAATGCAAAATGTTGACTTATTTATAAGAGGAGTATTTCTTCTAACACTTCGTGCTTTTAGCCTTTCCTGGGACAGCAGTATTAGATTCCGATGCACCTTTGCAGGTTTACTGTATCCCTTGGACCTTCAAATCAACGATGAAGCACAGAAGTTGCATCAATATTGATTACAAAAGGCAAAATGTCGACTTACTTATAAGAGGAGTAACTCTTCTAATAGTTCGTGCTTTGAGCCTTTCCTGGGACAGCAGTATTAGATTCCGATGCACCATTGCAGGTTTACTGTATCCCTTGGACCTTCAAATCAACGATGATACACAGAAATTGCATCGATATTGAATACAAAAAGCAAAATGTCGACTTATTTACAAGAGGAGTATCTCTTGTAATAGTTCGTGTTTTGAGCCTTTCCTGGGACAGCAGTATTAGATTCCGATGCACCATTGCAGGTTTACTGTATCCCTTGGATCTTCAAATCAAGGATGAAACACAGAAATTGCATCGATATTACATACGAAACGCAAAATGTCGACTTATTTATATGAGGAGTAACCCTTCTAATAGTTCGTGCTTTGAGCCTTTCCTGGGACAGCAGTATTAGATTCCGATGCACCTTTGCAGGTTTACTGTATCCCTTGGACCTTTAACTCAACGCTGAAACACAGAAATTGCATCGATATTGAATACAAAAGGCAAAATGTCGACTTATTTATAAGAGGAGTAACTCTTCTATTAGTTCGTGCTTTCAGCCTTTCCTGGGACAGCAGTATTAGATTCCGATGCACCATTGCAGGTTTACTGTATCCCTTGGACCTTCAAATAAACGATGAAACACAGAATATGCATCGATATCGAATACAAAAGGCAAAATGTTGACTTATTTACAAGAGGAGTAACTCTTCTAATAGTTCGTGCTTTGAGCCTTTCCTGGGACAGCAGTATTAGATTCCGATGCACCATTTCAGTTTTACTGTATCCCTTGGAACTTTAAATCAACGGTGATACACAGAAATTGCATCGATATTGAATACAAAAGGCAAAATTTCGACTTATTGATATGGGGAGTAACTCTTCTAATAGTTCGTGCTTTGAGCCTTTCCTGGGACAGCAGTATTAGATTCCGATGCACCACTGCAGGTGTACTGTATCCCTTGGACCTTCAAATAAACGATGAAACACAGAAATTGCATCGATATTGAATACAAAATGCAAAATGTTGACTTATTTACAAGAGGAGTAACTCTTCTAATAGTTCGTGCTTTGAGCCTTTCCTGGGACAGCAGTATTAGATTCCGATGCACCACTGCAGGTTTACTGTATCTCTTGGACTTTCAAATCAACGATGAAACACAGAAATTGCATCGATACTAAATACAAAAGGCAAAATGTCGACTTATTTACAAGAGGAGTAACTCTTCTAATACTTCGTGCTTTGAGCCTTTCCTGGGACAGCAGTATTAGATTCCGATGCACCATTGCAGGTTTACTGTATCCCTTGGACCTTCAACTCAACGATGAATTACAGAAACTGAATCGATAATGAATACAAAAGGCAAAATGTCGACTTATTTATAAGAGGAGTAACTCTTCTAATAGTTCGTGCTTTGAGCCTTTCCTGGGACAGCAGTATTAGATTCCGATGCACCATTGCAGGTTTACTGTATCCCTTGGACCTTCAACTCAACGATGAAACACAGAAATTGCATCGATATTGAATACAAAAGGCAAAAAAACGACTTATTTATTAAAAGGAGTAACTCTTCTAATAGTTCGTGCTTTGAGCCATTCCTGGGACAGCAGTATTAGATTTCGATGCACCATTGCAGGTTTACTGTATCCCTTGGACCTTCAAATCAACGCTGAAACACAGAAATTGCATCAATATTGAATACAAAAGGCAAAATGTCGACTTATTTATAAGAGGAGTAAATCTTCTAATAGTTCGTGCTTTGAGCCTTTCCTGGGACAGCAGTATTAGATTCCGATGCACCATTGCAGGTTTACTGTATCCCTTGGACCTTCCAATCAACGCTGAAACACAGAAATTGCATCGATATTGAATACAAAAGGCAAAATGTCGACTTATTTACAAGAGGAGTAATTCTTGTAATAGTTCGGGTTTTGAGCCTTTCCTGGGACAGCAGTATTAGATTCCGATGCACCATTGCAGGTTTACTGTATCCCTTGGACATTCAAATCAAGGATGAAACACACAAATTGCATCGATATTACATACAAAATGCAAAATGTCGACTTATTTATAAGAGGAGTATTTCTTCTAACACTTCGTGATTTTAGCCTTTCCTGGGACAGCAGTATTAGATTCCGATGCACCATTGCAGGTTTACTGTATCCCTTGGACCTTCAGATCAACGATGAAGCACAGGAGTTGCATCGATATTGAATACAAAAGGCAAAATATCGACTTAATTATAAGAGGAGTAACTCTTCTAATAGTTCGTGCTTTGAGCCTTTCCTGGGACAGCAGTATTAGATTCCGATGCACCATTGCAGGTTTACTGTATCCCTTGGACCTTCAAATCAACGATGAAACACAGAAATTGTATCGATATTGAATACGAAATGCAAAATGCCAACTTATTTGCAAGAGGAGTACCTCTTCTAATAGTTCGTGCTTTGAGCCGTTCCTGGGACAGCAGTATTAGATTTCGATGCACCATTGCAGGTTTACTGTATCCCTTGGACCTTCAAATCAACGATGAAACACAGAAATTGCATCAATATTGTATACAAAAGGCAAAATGACGATTTATTTACAAGAGGAGTAACTCTTCTAATAGTTCTTGATTTGAGCCTTTTCTGGGACAGCAGTATTAGATTCCGATGCACCATTGCAGGTTTACTGTATACCTTAGACCTTCAAATCAACGATGAAACACAGAAATTGCATCGATATTGAATACAAAAGGCAAGATGTCAACCTATTTACAAGAGGAGTAACTCTTCTAATAGTTCGTGCTTTGAGCCTTTCCTGGGACAGCAGTATTAGATTCCGATGCACCATTGCAGGTTTACTGTATCCCTTGGACCTTCAAATCAACGATGAAACACAGAAATTGCATCGATATTGAATAAAAAATGCAAAATGTCGACTTATTTACAAGAGGAGTAACTCTTCTAATAGTTCGTGCTTTGAGCCTTTCCTGGGACAGCAGTATTAGATTTCGATGCACCATTGCAGGTTTACTGTATACCTTAGACCTTCAAATCAACGATGAAACACAGAAATTGCATCGATATTGAATACAAAAGGCAAGATGTTAACCTATTTACAAGAGGAGTAACTCTTCTAATAGTTCGTGCTTTGAGCCTTTCCTGGGACAGCAGTATTAGATTCCGATGCACCATTGCAGGTTTACTGTATCCCTTGGACCTTCAAATCAACGATGAAACACAGAACTTGCATCGATATTGAATACAAAAGGCAAAATGTCGACTTATTTATAAGAGGAGTAACTCTCCTAGTAGTTCGTGCTTTGAGCCTTTCCTGGGACAGCAGTATTAGATTCCGATGCACCAATGCAGGTTTACTGTATCCCTTGGACCTTCAAATCAACGATGAAATACAGAAATTGCATCGATATTGAATACAAAATGAAAAATGTCGACTTATTTACAAGAGGAGTTATTCTTGTAATAGTTCGTGCTTTGAGCCTTTCCTGGGACAGCAGTATTAGATTCCGATGCACCATTGCAGGTTTACTGTATCCCTTGGACCTTCCAATCAAGGATGAAACAAAGAAATTGCATCGACATTACATACATAATGCAAAATGTCGACTTATTTATAAGAGGAGTATTTCTTCTAACAGTTCGTGCTTTTAGCCGTTCCTGGGACAGCAGTATTAGATTCCGATGCACCATTGCAGGTTTACTGTATCCCTTGGACTTTCAACTCAACGATGAAACACAGAAATTGCATCGATATTGAATACAAAAGGCAAAAAAACGACTTATTTATTAAAAGGAGTAACTCTTCTAATAGTTCGTGCTTTGAGCCATTCCTGGGACAGCAGTATTAGATTTCGATGCACCATTGCAGGTTTACTGTATCCCTTGGACCTTCAAATCAACGCTGAAACACAGAAATTGCATCAATATTGAATACAAAAGGCAAAATGTCGACTTATTTATAAGAGGAGTAAATCTTCTAATAGTTCGTGCTTTGAGCCTTTCCTGGGACAGCAGTATTAGATTCCGATGCACCATTGCAGGTTTACTGTATCCCTTGGACCTTCCAATCAACGCTGAAACACAGAAATTGCATCGATATTGAATACAAAAGGCAAAATGTCGACTTATTTACAAGAGGAGTAATTCTTGTAATAGTTCGGGTTTTGAGCCTTTCCTGGGACAGCAGTATTAGATTCCGATGCACCATTGCAGGTTTACTGTATCCCTTGGACATTCAAATCAAGGATGAAACACACAAATTGCATCGATATTACATACAAAATGCAAAATGTCGACTTATTTATAAGAGGAGTATTTCTTCTAACACTTCGTGCTTTTAGCCTTTCCTGGGACAGCAGTATTAGATTCCGATGCACCATTGCAGGTTTACTGTATCCCTTGGACCTTCAGATCAACGATGAAGCACAGGAGTTGCATCGATATTGAATACAAAAGGCAAAATATCGACTTAATTATAAGAGGAGTAACTCTTCTAATAGTTCGTGCTTTGAGCCTTTCCTGGGACAGCAGTATTAGATTCCGATGCACCATTGCAGGTTTACTGTATCCCTTGGACCTTCAAATCAACGATGAAACACAGAAATTGTATCGATATTGAATACGAAATGCAAAATGCCAACTTATTTGCAAGAGGAGTACCTCTTCTAATAGTTCGTGCTTTGAGCCGTTCCTGGGACAGCAGTATTAGATTTCGATGCACCATTGCAGGTTTACTGTATCCCTTGGACCTTCAAATCAACGATGAAACACAGAAATTGCATCAATATTGTATACAAAAGGCAAAATGACGATTTATTTACAAGAGGAGTAACTCTTCTAATAGTTCTTGATTTGAGCCTTTTCTGGGACAGCAGTATTAGATTCCGATGCACCATTGCAGGTTTACTGTATACCTTAGACCTTCAAATCAACGATGAAACACAGAAATTGCATCGATATTGAATACAAAAGGCAAGATGTCAACCTATTTACAAGAGGAGTAACTCTTCTAATAGTTCGTGCTTTGAGCCTTTCCTGGGACAGCAGTATTAGATTCCGATGCACCATTGCAGGTTTACTGTATCCCTTGGACCTTCAAATCAACGATGAAACACAGAAATTGCATCGATATTGAATAAAAAATGCAAAATGTCGACTTATTTACAAGAGGAGTAACTCTTCTAATAGTTCGTGCTTTGAGCCTTTCCTGGGACAGCAGTATTAGATTTCGATGCACCATTGCAGGTTTACTGTATACCTTAGACCTTCAAATCAACGATGAAACACAGAAATTGCATCGATATTGAATACAAAAGGCAAGATGTTAACCTATTTACAAGAGGAGTAACTCTTCTAATAGTTCGTGCTTTGAGCCTTTCCTGGGACAGCAGTATTAGATTCCGATGCACCATTGCAGGTTTACTGTATCCCTTGGACCTTCAAATCAACGATGAAACACAGAACTTGCATCGATATTGAATACAAAAGGCAAAATGTCGACTTATTTATAAGAGGAGTAACTCTCCTAGTAGTTCGTGCTTTGAGCCTTTCCTGGGACAGCAGTATTAGATTCCGATGCACCATTGCAGGTTTACTGTATCCCTTGGACCTTCAAATCAACGATGAAATACAGAAATTGCATCGATATTGAATACAAAATGAAAAATGTCGACTTATTTACAAGAGGAGTTATTCTTGTAATAGTTCGTGCTTTGAGCCTTTCCTGGGACAGCAGTATTAGATTCCGATGCACCATTGCAGGTTTACTGTATCCCTTGGACCTTCCAATCAAGGATGAAACAAAGAAATTGCATCGACATTACATACATAATGCAAAATGTCGACTTATTTATAAGAGGAGTATTTCTTCTAACAGTTCGTGCTTTTAGCCGTTCCTGGGACAGCAGTATTAGATTCCGATGCACCATTGCAGGTTTACTGTATCCCTTGGACCTTCAAATCAACGATGAAACACAGAAATTGCATCGATATTGATTACAAAAGGAAAATATCGTTTTATTTATAAGAGGAGTAACTCTTCTAATGGTTTGTGTTTTTAGCCTTTCCTGGGGCAGCAGTATTAGATTTCGATGCACCATTGCAGGTTTACTGTATCCTTTGGACCTTCAAATCAACGATGAAATACAGAAATTGCATCGATATTGAATACCAAATGCGTAATGTCGGCTTATTTACAAGAGGAGTAACTCTTCCAATAGTTCGTGTTTTGAGCTTTTCCTGGGACAGTAGTATTAGATTCCGATGCACCATTGCAGGTTTACTGTTTACCTTAGACCTTCAAATTTTCGATGAAACACAGATATTGCATCGATATTGAATACAAAAGGCAAAATGTCAACTTATTTACAAGAGGAGTAACTCTACTAATAGTTCGAGCATTGAGCCTTTCCTGGGACAGCAGTATTGGATTCCGATGCACCATTGCAGGTTTACTGTATCCCTTGGACCATCAAATCAACGATGAAACACAGAAATTGCATCGATATTGAATACAAAACGCAAAATGTCGACTTATTAACAAGAGGAGAAACTCTTCTAATAGTTCGTGCTTTTAGCCTTTCCTGGGACAGCTGTATTAGATTCCGATGCACCAATTCAGGTTTACCGTATCCCTTGGACCTTCAAGTCTACGATGAAACACAGAAATTGCATCGATATTGAATACAAAAGGCAAAATGTCGAATTATTTACAAGAGGATGAACTCTTCTAACAGTTCGTGCTTTTAGTCTGTCCTGGGACAGCAGTATTAGATTCCGATGCACCATTGCAAGTTTACTGTATCGCTTGGATCTTCAAATCATAGATGAAACACAGAAATTGCATCGATATTGAATACAAAAGGCAAAATTTCAACTTATTTACAACAGGAGTAACTTTTCTAATAGTTCGTGCATTGAGCCTTTCGTGGGACAGCAGTATTAGATTCCGATGCACCATTGCAGGTTTACTGTATCCCTTGGACCATCAAATCAACGATGAAACACAGAAATTGCATCGATATTGAATACAAAACGCAAAATGTCGACATATTTACAAGAGGAGAAACTCTTCTAATAGTTCGTGATTTTAGCCTTTCCTGGGACAGCAGTATTAGATTCCGATGCACCAATTCAGGTTTACCGTATCCCTTGGACCTTCAAATCTACGATGAAACACAGAAATTGCATCGATATTGAATACAAAAGGCAAAATGTCGAATTATTTACAAGAGGATGAACTCTTCTAACAGTTCGTGCTTTTAGTCTGTCCTGGGACAGCAATATTAGATTCCGATGCACCATTGCAAGTTTACTGTATCGCTTGGATCTTCAAATCATAGATGAAACACAGAAATTGCATCGATATTGTATACAAAAGGCAAAATGTCAACTTATTTACAACAGGAGTAACTTTTCTAATAGTTCGTGCTTTGAGCCTTTCCTGGGAAAGCAGTATTAGATTCCGATGCACCATTGCAGGTTTACTGTATCCCTTGGACCTTAAAATCAACGATGAAATACAGAAATTGCATCGATATTGAATACAAAATGCAAAATGTCGACTTATTTACTAGAGGAGTAACTCTTCTAATAGTTCGTGCTTTGAGCCTTTCCTGGGACAGCAGTATTAGATTCCGATGCACCATTGCAGGTTTATTGTATACCTTAGACCTTCAAATCAACGATGAAACACAGAAATTGCATCGATATTGAATACAAAAGGCAAAATGTCAACTTATTTACAAGAGGAGTTACTCTTCTAATAGTTCGTGCTTTGAGCCTTTCCTGGGACAGCAGTATTAGATTCCGATGCACCACTGCAGGTTTACTGTATCCCTTGGACCTACAAATCAACGATGAAACACAGAAATTGCATCGATATTGAATACAAGAGGCAAAATGTCGATGTATTTATAAGAGGAGTAACTCTTCTAATAGTTCGTGATTTGAGCCTTTCCTGGGACAGCACTATTAGATTCCGATGCACCATTGCAGGTTTACTGTATCACTTGGACCTTCAAATCAACGATGAAACACAGAAATTGCATCGATATTGAATACAAAAGGCAAAATTTCGACTTATTTATACGAGGAGTAACTCTTCTAATAGTTCGTGCTTTGACCCTTTCCTGGGACAGCAGTATTAGATTCCGATGCACCATTTCAGGTTTACTGCATCCCTTGGACCTTCAAATCAACGATGAAGCACAGAAATTGCATCGATATTGAATACAAAAGGCAAAATGTCGACTTATTTACAAGAGGAGTATCTCTTGTGATAGTTCGTGTGTTGAGCCTTTCCTGGGACAGCAGTATTAGATTCAGATGCACCATTGCAGGTTTACTGTATCCCTTTGACCTTCAAATCGACAATGAAACACATATTTTGCATCGATATTAAATACAAAAGGCAACTTGTCGAGTTATTTATGGGAGGAGTAACTCTTCTAATAGTTAGTGCTTTGAGCCTTTCCTGGGACAGCAGTATTAGATTCCGATGCACCATTGCAGGTTTACTGTATCCCTTGGACCTTCAAATCAAGGATGAAACACAGAAATTGCATCGACATTACATACATAATGCAAAATGTCGACTTATTTATAAGAGGAGTATTTCTTCTAACAGTTCGTGCTTTTAGCCTTTCCTGGGACAGCAGTATTAGATTCCGATGCACCATTGCAGGTTTACTGTATCTCTTGGACCTTCAAATCAACGATGAAACACAGACATTGCATCGATATTGAATACAATAGGCATAATGTCGACTTATTTATAAGAGGAGTAACGCTTCAAATATTTCGTGCTTTGAGCCTTTCCTGGGACAGCTATATTAGATTCCGATGCACCATTGCAGGTTTACTGTATCCCTTGGACCTTCAAATCAACGATGAAACACAGAAATTGCATCGATATTGATTACAAAAGGAAAATATCGTTTTATTTATAAGAGGAGTAACTCTTCTAATGGTTTGTGTTTTTAGCCTTTCCTGGGACAGCAGTATTAGATTTCGATGCACCATTGCAGGTTTACTGTATCCTTTGGACCTGCAAATCAACGATGAAATACAGAAATTGCATCGATATTGAATACAAAATGCAAAATGTCGGCTTATTTACAAGAGGAGTAACTCTTCTAATAGTTCGTGCTTTGAGCCTTTCCTGGGACAGTAGTATTAGATTCCGATGCACCAATGCAGGTTTACTGTTTACCTTAGACCTTCAAATTTTCGATGAAACACAGAAATTGCATCGATATTGAATACAAAACGCAAAATGTCGACTTATTTACAAGAGGAGAAACTCTTCTAATAGTTCGTGATTTTGCCTTTCCTGGGACAGCAGTATTAGATTCCGATGCACCAATTCAGGTTTACCGTATCCCTTGGACCTTCAAATCTACGATGAAACACAGAAACTGCATCGATATTGAATACAAAATGCAAAATGTCGAATTATTTACAAGAGGATGAACTCTTCTAACAGTTCGTGCTTTTAGTCTGTCCTGGGACAGCAGTATTAGATTCCGATGCACCATTGCAAGTTTACTGTATCGCTTGGATCTTCAAATCATAGATGAAACACAGAAATTGCATCGATATTGAATACAAAAGGCAAAATGTCAACTTATTTACAACAGGAGTAACTTTTCTAATAGTTCGTGCTTTGAGCCTTTCCTGGGAAAGCAGTATTAGATTCCGATGCACCATTGCAGGTTTACTGTATCCCTTGGACCTTAAAATCAACGATGAAATACAGAAATTGCATCGATATTGAATACAAAATGCAAAATGTCGACTTATTTACTAGAGGAGTAACTCTTCTAATAGTTCGTGCTTTGAGCCTTTCCTGGGACAGCAGTATTAGATTCAGATGCACCATTGCAGGTTTACTGTATCCCTTTGACCTTCAAATCGACAATGAAACACATATTTTGCATCGATATTAAATACAAAAGGCAACTTGTCGAGTTATTTATGGGAGGAGTAACTCTTCTAATAGTTAGTGCTTTGAGCCTTTCCTGGGACAGCAGTATTCGATTCCGATGCACCATTGCGGGTTTACTGTATCCCTTGGACCATTTAAAACAACGATGAAACACAGAAATTGCATCGATATTGAATACAAAAGGCAAAATGTCGACTTATTTACAAGAGGAGTGAGTCTTCTAATAGTTCGTGCTATGAGCCTTTCCTGGGACAGCAGTATTAGATTCCGATGCACCATTGCAAGTTTACTGTATCCCTTGGACCTTCAAATCAACGATGAAACACAGAAATTGCATCGATATTGAATACAAAAGGCAAAATGTCGACTTATTTACAAGAGGAGTAACTCTTCTAATAGTTCGTGCTTTGAGCCTTTCCTGGGACAGCAGTATTAGATTCCGATGCACCATTGCAGGTTTACTGTATCCCTTGGACCTTCAACTCAACGATGAAACACAGAAATTGAATCGATAATGAATACAAAAGGCAAAATGTCGACTTATTTATAAGAGGAGTAACTCTTCTAATAGTTCGTGCTTTGAGCCTTTCCTGGGACAGCAGTATTAGATTCCGATGCACCATTGCAGGTTTACTGTATCCCTTGGTCCTTCAAATCAACGATGAAATACAGAAATTGCATCGATATTGAATACAAAAGGCAAAATGTCGACTTATTTACAAGAGGAGTAACTCTTCTAATAGTTCGTGCTTTGAGCCTTTCCTGCGACAGCAGTATTAGATTCCGATGCACCATTGCAGGTTTACTGTATCCCTTGGACCAAATCAACGATGAAACACAGAAATTGCATCGATATTGAATACAAAAGGCAAAAAAACGACTTATTTATTAAAAGGAGTAACTCTTCTAATAGTTCGTGCTTTGAGCCTTTCCTGGGACAGCAGTATTAGATTTCGATGCACCATTGCAGGTTTACTGTATCCCTTGGACCTTCAAATCAACGATGAAACACAGAAATTGCATCGATATTGAATACAAAAGGCAAAATGTCGAATTATTTATAAGAGGAGTAACTCTTGTAGCAGTTCGTGCTTTGAGCCTTTCCTGGGACAGCAGTATTAGATTCCGATGCACCATTGCAGGTTTACTGTATCCCTTGGACCTTCAAATCAACGATGAAACACAGAAATTGCATCAATATTGAATACAAAAGGCAAAATGTCGACTTATATATAAGAGGAGTAAATCTTCTAATAGTTCGTGATTTGAGCCTTTCCTGGGACAGCAGTATTAGATTCCGATGCACCATTGCAGGTTTACTGTATCCCTTGGACCTTCAAATCAACGATGAAACACAGAAATTGCATCGATATTGAATACAAAAGGCAAAATGTCGACTTATTTACAAGAGGAGTAATTCTTGTAATAGTTCGGGTTTTGAGCCTTTCCAGGGACAGCAGTATTAGATTCCGATGCACCATTGCAGGTTTACTGTATCCCTTGGACATTCAAATCAAGGATGAAACACACAAATTGCATCGATATTACATACAAAATGCAAAATGTCGACTTATTTATAAGAGGAGTATTTCTTCTAACAGTTCGTGCTTTTAGCCTTTCCTGGGACAGCAGTATTCGATTCCGATGCACCATTGCAGGTTTACTGTATCCCTTGGACCATCAAATCAACGATGAAGCACAGAAGTTGCATCGATATTGAATACAAAAGGCAAAATGTCGACTTACTTATAAGAATAGTAACTCTTCTAATAGTTCGTGCTTTGAGCCTTTCCTGGGACAGCAGTATTAGATTCCGATGCACCATTGCAGGTTTACTGTATCCCTTGGACCTACAAATCAACGATGAAACACAGAAATTGCATCAATATTGTATACAAAAGGCAAAATGTCGATTTATTTACAAGAGGAGTAACTCATCTAATAGTTCTTGATTTGAGCCTTTTCTGGGACAGCAGTGTTAGATTCCGATGCACCATTGCAGGTTTACTGTATCCCTTGGACCTTCAAATCAACGATGAAACACAGAAATTGTATCGATATTGAATACGAAATGCAAAATGATAACTTATTTGCAAGAGGAGTACCTCTTCTAATAGTTCGTGTTTGAGCCTTTCCTGGGACAGCAGTATTAGATTTCGATGCACCATTGCAGGTTTACTGTATCCCTTGGACCTCCAAATCAAGGATGAAACACAGAAATTGCATCAATATTGTATACAAAAGGCAAAATGTCGATTTATTTACAAGAGGAGTAACTCTTCTAATAGTTCTTGATTTGAGCCTTTTCTGGGACAGCAGTATTAGATTCCGATGCACCATTGCAGGTTTACTGTATCCCTTGGACCTTCAAATCAACGATGAAATACAGAAATTGCATCGATATTGAATACAATAGGCAAAATGTCGACTTATTTATAAGAGGAGTAACTCTTCTAGTAGTTCGTGCTTTGAGCCTTTCCTGGGACAGCAGTATTAGTTTCCGATGCACCATTGCAGGTTTACTGTATCCCTTGGACCTTCAAATCAACGATGAAACACAGAAATTGCATCGATATTGAATACAAAAGGAAAAATGTCGACTTTTTTACAAGAGGAGTAATTCTTGTAATAGTTCGTGCTTTGAGACTTTCCTGGGACAGCAGTATTAGATTCCGATGCACCATTGCAGGTTTACTGTATCCCTTGGACCTTCAAATCAAGGATGAAACACAGAAATTGCATCGACATTACATACATAATGCAAAATGTCGACTTATTTATAAGAGGAGTATTTCTTCTAACAGTTCGTGCTTTTAGCCTTTCCTGGGACAGCAGTATTAGATTCCGATGCACCATTGCAGAATTACTGTATCCCTTGGACCTTCAAATCAACGATGAAACACAGACATTGCATCGATATTGAATACAATAGGCAAAATGTCGACTTATTTATAAGAGGAGTAAATCTTCTAATAGTTCGTGCTTTGAGCCTTTCCTGGGACAGCTATATTAGATTCCGATGCACCATTGCAGGTTTACTGTATCCCTTGGACCTTCAAATCAACGATGAAACACAGAAATTGCATCGATATTGATTACAAAAAGAAAATATCGTTTTATTTATAAGAGGAGTAACTCTTCTAATGGTTTGTGTTATTAGCCTTTCCTGGGACAGCAGTATTAGATTTCGATGCACCATTGCAGGTTTACTGTAACCTTTGGACCTTCAAATCAACGATGAAATACAGAAATTGCATCGATATTGAATACAAAATGCAAAATGTCGGCTTATTTACAAGGGGAGTAACTCTTCTAATAGTTCGTGCTTTGAGCCTTTCCTGGGACAGTAGTATTAGATTCCGATGCACCATTGCAGGTTTACTGTTTACCGTGGACCTTCAAATTTTCGATGAAACACAGATATTGCATCGATATTAAATACAAAAGGCAAAATGTCAACTTATTTACAAGAGGAGTAACTCTACTAATAGTTCGTGCATTGAGCCTTTCCTGGGACAGAAGTATTAGATTCCGATGCACCATTGCAGGTTTACTGTATCCCTTGGACCATCAAATCAACGATTAAACACAGAAATTGCATCGATATTGAATACAAAAGGCAAAATGTCGAATTATTTACAAGAGGATGAACTCTTCTAACAGTTCGTGCTTTTAGTCTGTCCTGGGACAGCAGTATTAGATTCCGATGCACCATTGCAAGTTTACTGTATCGCTTGGATCTTCAAATCATAGATGAAACACAGACATTGCATCGATATTGAATACAAAATGCAAAATGTCAACTTATTTACAACAGGAGTAACTTTTCTAATAGTTCGTGCTTTGAGCCTTTCCTGGGAAAGCAGTATTAGATTCCGATGCACCATTGCAGGTTTACTGTATCCCTTGGACCTTCAAATCAACGATGAAATACAGAAATTGCATCGATATTGAATACAAAAGGCAAAATGTCGACTTACTTATAAGAATAGTAACTCTTCTAATAGATCGTGCTTTGAGCCTTTCCTGGGACAGCAGTATTAGATTCCGATGCACCATTGCAGGTTTATTGTATACCTTAGACCTTCAAATCAACGATGAAACACAGAAATTGCATCGATATTGAATACAAAAGGCAAAATGTCAACTTATTTACATGAGGAGTTACTCTTCTAATAGTTCGTGCTTTGAGCCTTTCCTGGGACAGCAGTATTAGATTCCGATGCACCATTGCAGGTTTACTGTATCCCTTGGACATACAAATCAACGATGAAACACAGAAATTGCATCGATATTGAATACAAAAGGCAAAATGTCGATGTATTCATAATAGGAGTAACTCTTCTAATAGTTCGTGATTTGAGCCTTTCCTGGGACAGCAGTATTAGATTCCGATGCACCATTGCAAGTTTACTGTATCCCTTGGACCTTCAAATCAACGATGAAACACAGAAATTGCATCGATATTGAATACAAAAGGCATAATTTCGACTTATTTACAAGTGGTGTAACTCTTCTAATAGTTCGTGTTTTCAGCCTTTCCTGGGACACCAGTATTAGATTCCGATGCACCATTGCAGGTTTACTGTATCCCTTGGACCTTCAAATCAACGTTGAAGAACAGATATTGCATCGATATTGAATACAAAAGGCAAAATGTCGACTTATTAGGAAGAGGAGTAACTCTTAAAATAGTTCGTGCTTGAACCTTTCCTGGGACAGCAGTATTAGATTCCGATGCACCATTGCAGGTATACTGTTTACCATAGACCTTCAAATTTTCGATGAAACACAGATATTGCATCGGTATTGAATACAAATGGCAAAATGTCAACTTAATTACAAGAGGAGTAACTCTACTAATAGTTCGTGCTTTGAGCCTTTCCTGGGACAGCAGTATTAGATTCCGATGCACCAATTCAGGTTTACTGTATCCCTTGGACCTTCAAATCAACGATGAAACACAGAAATTGCATCGATATTGAATACAACAGTTATTTTGTCCACTTATTTATAAGAGGAGTAACTATTCTAATAGTTCGTGCTTTGAGCCTTTCCTGGGACAGCAGTATTAGATTCCGATCCTCCATTGCATAATTACTGTATCCCGTGGACCTTCAAATCAACGATGAAACACAGAAATTGCATCGATATTGAATACAAAAGGCAAAATGTCGAATTATTTACATGAGGATGAACTCTTCTAACAGTTCGTGCTTTTAGTCTGTCCTGGGACAGCAGTATTTGATTCCGATGCACCATTGCAAGTTTACTGTATCGCTTGGATCTTCAAATCATAGATGAAACACAGAAATTGCATCGATATTGAATACAAAAGGCAAAATGTAAACTTATTTACAACAGGAGTAACTTTTCTAATAGTTCGTGCTTTGAGCCTTTCCTGGGAAAGCAGTATTAGATTCCGATGCACCATTGCAGGTTTACTGTATCCCTTGGACCTGCAAATCAACGATGAATTACAGAAATTGCATCGACATTGAATACAAAATGCAAAATGTCGACTTATTTACAAGAGGAGTAACTCTTCTAATAGTTCGTGCTTTGAGCCTTTCCTGGGAAAGCAGTATTAGATTCCGATGCACCATTGCAGGTTTACTGTATCCCTTGGACCTTCAAATCAATGATAAAACACAGATATTGCATCGATATTGAATACAAAAAGCAAAATGTCGACTTATTTACAAGAGGAGTAACTCTTATATTAGTTCGTGCTTTGAAACTTTCCTGGGACAGCAGTGTTAGATTCCGATGCACCTTTGCCGGTTTACTGTATCCCTTGGACCTTCCAATCTACGACGAAACACGGAAATTGCATCGATATTGAAAACAAAAGGCAAAATGTCGACTTATTTATAAGAGGAGTAACTCTTCTAATAGTTCGTGTTTTGAGCCTTTCCTGGGACAACAGTATTAGATTCCGATGCACCATTGCAAGTTTACTGTATCCCTTGGTTCTTCAAATCAACGATGAAACTTAGAAATTGCATCGATATTGAATACAAAATGCAAAATGTCGACTTATTTACAAGAGGAGTAACTCTTCTAATTGTTCGTGCTTTGAGCCTTTCCTGGGACAGCAGTATTAGATTCCGATGCACCATTGCAGGTTTACTGTATCCCTTGGACCTTCGAATCAACGGTGAAACACAGAAATTGCATCGATATTGAATAAAAAAGGCAAAATGTCGACTTATTTATAAGAGGAGTAACTCTTCAAATAGTTCGTGCTTTGAGCCTTTCCTGGGACAGCAGTATTAGATTCCGATGCACCATTGCAGGTTTACTGTATCCCTTGGACCTTCAAATCGACAATGAAACACGGATATTGCATCGATATTGAATACAAAAGGCAAAATTTGACTTATTTATAAGAGGAGTAACTCTTCTAATAGTTCGTGCTTTGAGCCTTTCCTGGGACAGCAGTATTCGATTCCGATGCACCATTGTGGGTTAACTGTATCCCTTGGACCATTTAAAACAACGATGAAACACAGAAATTGCATCGATATTGAATACAAAAGGCAAAATGTCGACTTATTTACAAGAGGAGTAAGTCATCTAATAGTTCGTGCTTTGAGCCTTTCCTGAGACAGCAGTATTAGATTCCGATTGACCATTGCAGGTTTACTGTATCCCTTGGCCCTTCAAATCAACGATGAAACACAGAAATTGAATCGATATTGTATACAAAAGGCAAAATTTCGACTTATTTACAAGAGGAATAACTCTTCTAATAGTTCGTGATTAGAGCCTATCCTGGGACAGCAGTATTAGATTCCGATGCACCATTGCACGTTTACTGTATCCCTTGGACCTTCAAATCAACGGTGAAACACAGAAATTGCATCGATATTGAATAAAAAAGGCAAAATGTCGACTTATTTATAAGAGGAGTAACTCTTCAAATAGTTCGTGCTTTGAGCCTTTCCTGGGACAGCAGTATTAGATTCCGATGCACCATTGCAGGTTTACTGTATCCCTTGGACCTTCCAATCAACGATGAAACACAGAAATTGCATCGATATTGAATACAAAAGGCAAAATTTCCACTTATTTACAAGAGGAGTAACTCTTCTCATAGTTCGTGCTTTGAACCTTTCCTGGGACAGCAGTAGTACATTCCGATGCACCATTGCAGGTTTACTGTATCCCTTGGACCTTCCAATCAACGATGAAACATAGAAATTGCATCGATATTGAATACAAAAGGCTAAATTTCGACTTATTTACAAGAGGAGTAGCTCTTATAATAGTTCGTGCTTTGAGCCTTTCTTGGGACAGCAGTATTAGATTCCGATGCACCATTGCAGGTTTACTGTATCCTTTGGTCCTTCAAATCAACGATGAAACACAGAAATTGCATCGATATTGAATACAAAAGGCAAAATGTCGACTTGTTTACAAGAGGAGTAACTCCTCTAATAGTTCGTGCTTTGAGCCTTTCCTGGGACAGCAGTATTAGATTCCGATGCACCATTGCAGGTTTACTGTATCCCTTGGACCTTTAAATCAACGATGAAACTCAGATATTTCATCGATATTGAATACAAAAGGCAAAATGTCGACTTATTTATAAGAGGAGTAACTCTTCTAATAGTTCGTGCTTTGAGCCTTTCCTGGGACAGCAGTATTAGATTCCGATGCACCATTGCAGGTTTACTGTATCCCTTGGACCTTCAAATCAACGATGAAACACAGAAATTGCATCATAATTGAATACAAAATGCAAAATTTCCACTTATTTACAAGAGGAATAACTCTTCTAATTGTTCGTGCTTTGAACCTTTCCTGGGACAGCAGTAGTACATTCCGATGCACCATTGCAGATTTACTGTATCCCTTGGACCTTCAAATCAACGATGAAACACAGACATTGCATCGATATTGAATACAACATTTATTTTGTCCACTTATTTATAAGAGGAGTAACTCTTCTAATAGTTCGTGCTTTGAGCCTTTCCTGGGACAGCAGTATTAGATTCTGATGCACCATTGCAGCATTGCTGTATCTCTTGGACTTTCAAATCAAAGATGAAACACAGAAATTGTATCGATATTGAATACAAAAGGCAAATTGTCGACTTATTTACAAGAGCAGTAACTCTTATAATAGTTCGTGCTTTGAGCCTTTCCTGGGACAGCAGTATTAGATTCCGATGCAGTATTGCATGTTTACTGTATCCCTTGGACCTTCAAATCTACGATGAAACAAGGAAATTACATCGATATTGAATACAAAAGGCAAAATTTCGACTTATTTACAAGAGGAGTAACTCTTCTAATAGTTCGTGCTTTTAGCCTTTCCTGGGACAGCAGTATTAGATTCCGATGCACCATTGCAGGTTTACTGTATCTCTTGCACATTCTAATCAACGATGAAACACAGAAATTGCATCGATATTGAATACAAAAGGCAAAATGTCGACTTATTTATAGGAGGAGTAACTCTTCTAATAGTTAGTGCTTGAACCTTTCCTGGGACAGCAGTTTTAGATTCCGATGCACCATTGCCGGTTTACTGTATCCCTTGGACCTTCAAATCAAGGATGAAACACAGATATTGCATCGATATTCAATACAAAAGGCAATTTGTCGAGTTATTTATAAGAGGAGTAACTCTTCTAATAGTTCGTGTTTTGAGCCTTTCCTGGTACAGCAGTATTCGATTCCGATGCACCATTGCAGGTTTACTGTATCCCTTGGACCATTTAAAACAACGATGAAACACAGAAATTGCATCGAAATTGAATACAAAAGGCAAAATGTCGACTAATTTACAAGACGAGTAAATCTTCTAATAGTTCGTGCTTTGAGCCTTTCCTGGGACAGCAGTATTAGATTCCGATGCACCATTGCTGGTTTACTGTATCCCTTGGACCTTCAAATCAACGATGAAACACAGATATTGCATCGATATTGAATACAAAAGGCAAAATGTCGACTTATTTACAAGATGAGTAACTCTTATAATAGTTCGTGATTTGAACCATTCTTGGGACAGCAGTATTAGATTCCGATGCACCATTGCAGGTTTATTGTATCCCTTGGACCTTCAAATCAACGATAAAAAACAGAAATTTCATCGATATTGAATACAAAAGGCAAAATGTCGAATTATTTATAAGAGGAGTAACTCTTCTAATAGTTCGTGCCGTGAGCCTTTCCTGGGACAGCAGTATTAGATTCCGATGCACCATTGCAGACTTACTGTATCCCTTGGACCTTCAAATCTACGATGAAACACGGAAATTGCATCGATATTGTATACAAAAGGCAAAATGACGACATATTTATAAGAGGAGTAACTCTTCTAATAGTTCGTGCTTTGAGCCTTTCCTGGGACTGCAGTATTAGATTCCGATGCACCATTGCAAGTTTACTGTATCCCTTGGACCTTCAAATCAACGATGAAACACAGAAATTGCATCGATATTGAATACAAAATGCAAAATGTCGACTTATTTACAAGAGGAGTAACTCTTCTAATAGTTCGTGCTTTGAGCCTTTCCTGGGACAGCAGTATTAGATTTCGATGCACCATTGCAGGATTACTGTATCCCTTGGACCTTCAAATCAACGGTGAAACACAGAAATTGCATCGATATTGAATAAAAAAGGCAAAATGTCGACTTATTTATAAGAGGAGTAACTCTTCTAATAGTTCGTGCTTTCAAACTTTCCTGGGACAGCAGTATTAGATTCCGATGCACCATTGCAATTTTACTGTACCCCTTGGACCATCAAATAAAGATGAAACACAGAAATTGCATCGATATTGAATACATAAGGCAAAATGTCGACTTATTTATAAGAGGAGTAACTCTTCTAATAAATCGTGCGTTGAGCCTTTCCTGGGACAGCAGTATTAGATTCCGATGCACCATTGCAGGTTTACTGTATCCCTTGGACCTTCAAATCAACGATGAAACACAGAAATTGCATCGATATTGAATACAAAAGGCAAAATGTCGACTAATTTACAAGAGGAGTAACTCTTTTAATTGTTTGTGTTTTGAGCCTTTCCTGGGACAGCAGTATTAGATTCCGATGAACCAATGCAGGTTTACTGTATCGCTTGGAACTTCAAATCAACGATGAAACACAGAAATTGCATCGATATTGAATACAAAAGGCAAAATGTCGACTTATTTACAAGAGGAGTAGCTTTTCTAACAGTTCGAGCTTTGAGCCTTTCCTGGGACAGCAGTATTAGATTCCGATGCACCATTGCAGGTTTACTGTATCCCTTGGACCTTCAAATCAACGATGAAACACAGAAATTGCATCGATATTGAATACAAAATGCAAAATGTCGACTTATTTATAAGAGGAGTAACTCTTCTAATAGTTCGAGCTTTGAGCCTTTCCTGGGACAGCAGAATTAGATTCCGATGCACCAATTCAGGTTTACTGAATCCCTTGGACCTTCAAATCAACGATGAAACACAGACATTGCATCGATATTGAATACAACATTTATTTTGTCCACTTATTTATAAGAGGAGTAACTATTCTAATAGTTCGTGCTTTGAACCTTTCCTGGGACAGCAGTATTAGATTCCGATGCTCCATTGCAGGTTTACTGTATCCCTTGGACCTTCAAATCGACAATGAAACACGGATATTGCATCGATATTGAATACAAAAGGCAAAATTTTGACTTATTTATAAGAGGAGTAACTCTTCTAATAGTTCGTGCTTTGAGCCTTTCCTGGGACAGCAGTATTCGATTCCGATGCACCATTGCGGGTTAACTGTATCCCTTAGACCATTTAAAACAACGATGAAACACAGAAATTGCATCGATATTGAATACAAAAGGCAAAATGTCGACTTATTTACAAGAGGAGTAAGTCTTCTAATAGTTCGTGCTTTGAGCCTTTCCTGAGACAGCAGTATTAGATTCCGATTGACCATTGCAGGTTTACTGTATCCCTTGGCCCTTCAAATCAACGATGAAACACAGAAATTGAATCGATATTGTATACAAAAGGCAAAATTTCGACTTATTTACAAGAGGAATAACTCTTCTAATAGTTCGTGATTTGAGCCTATCCTGGGACAGCAGTATTAGATTCCGATGCACCATTGCAGGTTTACTGTATCCCTTGGACCTTCAAATCAATGATAAAACACAGATATTGCATCGATATTGAATACAAAAAGCAAAATGTCGACTTATTTACAAGAGGAGTAACTCTTATATTAGTTCGTGCTTTGAAACTTTCCTGGGACAGCAGTGTTAGATTCCGATGCACCTTTGCCGGTTTACTGTATCCCTTGGACCTTCCAATCTACGACGCAACATGGAAATTGCATCGATATTGAAAACAAAAGGCAAAATGTCGACTTATTTATAAGAGGAGTAACTCTTCTAATAGTTCGTGGTTTGAGCCTTTCCTGGGACAACAGTATTAGATTCCGATGCACCATTGCAAGTTTACTGTATCCCTTGGTTCTTCAAATCAACGATGAAACATAGAAATTGCATCGATATTGAATACAAAATGCAAAATGTCGACTTATTTACAAGAGGAGTAACTCTTCTAATTGTTCGTGCTTTGAGCCTTTCCTGGGACAGCAGTATTAGATTCCGATGCACCATTGCAGGTTTACTGTATCCCTTGGACCTTCAAATCAACGGTGAAACACAGAAATTGCATCGATATTGAATAAAAAAGGCAAAATGTCGACTTATTTATAAGAGGAGTAACTCTTCAAATAGTTCGTGCTTTGAGCCTTTCCTGGGACAGCAGTATTAGATTCCGATGCACCATTGCAGGTTTATTGTATACCTTAGACCTTCAAATCAACGATGAAACACAGAAATTGCATCGATATTGAATACAAAAGGCAAAATGTCAACTTATTTACAAGAGGAGTTACTCTTCTAATAGTTCGTGCTTTGAGCCTTTCCTGGGACAGCAGTATTAGATTCCGATGCACCATTGCAGGTTTACTGTATCCCTTGGACCTACAAATCAACGATGAAACACAGAAATTGCATCGATATTGAATACAAAAGGCAAAATGTCGATTTATTTATAAGAGGAGTAACTCTTCTAATAGTTCGTGATTTGAGCCTTTCCTGGGACAGCAGTATTAGATTCCGATGCACCATTGCAAGTTTACTGTATCCCTTGGACCTTCAAATCAACGATGAAACACAGAAATTGCATCGATATTGAATACAAAAGGCATAATTTCGACTTATTTACAAGTGGAGTAACTCTTCTAATAGTTCGTGTTTTCAGCCTTTCCTGGGACACCAGTATTAGATTCCGATGCACCATTGCAGGTTTACTGTATCCCTTGGACCTTCAAATCAACGTTGAAGAACAGATATTGCATCGATATTGAATACAAAAGGCAAAATGTCGACTTATTAGGAAGAGGAGTAACTCTTAAAATAGTTCGTGCTTGAACCTTTCCTGGGACAGCAGTATTAGATTCCGATGCACCATTGCAGGTATACTGTTTACCTTAGACCTTCAAATTTTCGATGAAACACAGATATTGCATCGGTATTGAATACAAAAGGCAAAATGTCAACTTATTTACAAGAGGAGTAACTCTACTAATAGTTCGTGCTTTGAGCCTTTCCTGGGACAGCAGTATTAGATTCCGATGCACCAATTCAGGTTTACTGTATCCCTTGGACCTTCAAATCAACGATGAAACACAGAAATTGCATCGATATTGAATACACCAGTTATTTTGTCCACTTATTTATAAGAGGAGTAACTATTCTAATAGTTCGTGCTTTGAGCCTTTCCTGGGACAGCAGTATTAGATTCCGATCCTCCATTGCATAATTACTGTATCCCGTGGACCTTCAAATCAACGATGAAACACAGAAATTGCATCGATATTGAATACAAAAGGCAAAATGTCGAATTATTTACAAGAGGATGAACTCTTCTAACAGTTCGTGCTTTTAGTCTGTCCTGGGACAGCAGTATTTGATTCCGATGCACCATTGCAAGTTTACTGTATCGCTTGGATCTTCAAATCATAGATGAAACACAGAAATTGCATCGATATTGAATACAAAATGCAAAATGTCGACTTATTTACAAGAGGAGTAACTCTTCTAATAGTTCGTGCTTTGAGCCTTTCCTGGGACAGCAGTATTAGATTCCGATGCACCATTGCAGGTTTACTGTATCCCTTGGACCTTCAAATCAACGGTGAAACACAGAAATTGCATCGATATTGAATAAAAAAGGCAAAATGTCGACTTATTTATAAGAGGAGTAACTCTTCAAATAGTTCGTGCTTTGAGCCTTTCCTGGGACAGCAGTATTAGATTCCGATGCACCATTGCAGGTTTACTGTATCCCTTGGACCTTCCAATCAACGATGAAACACAGAAATTGCATCGATATTGAATACAAAAGGCAAAATTTCCACTTATTTACAAGAGGAGTAACTCTTCTCATAGTTCGTGCTTTGAACCTTTCCTGGGACAGCAGTAGTACATTCCGATGCACCATTGCAGGTTTACTGTATCCCTTGGACCTTCCAATCAACGATGAAACATAGAAATTGCATCGATATTGAATACAAAAGGCTAAATTTCGACTTATTTACAAGAGGCGTAGCTCTTCTAATAGTTCGTGCTTTGAGCCTTTCTTGGGACAGCTGTATTAGATTCCGATGCACCATTGCAGGTTTACTGTATCCTTTGGTCCTTCAAATCAACGATGAAACACAGAAATTGCATCGATATTGAATACAAAAGGCAAAATGTCGACTTGTTTACAAGAGGAGTAACTCCTCTAATAGTTCGTGCTTTGAGCCTTTCCTGGGACAGCAGTATTAGATTCCGATGCACCATTGCAGGTTTACTGTATCCCTTGGACCTTTAAATCAACGATGAAACTCAGATATTTCATCGATATTGAATACAAAAGGCAAAATGTCGACTTATTTATAAGAGGAGTAACTCTTCTAATAGTTCGTGCTTTGAGCCTTTCCTGGGACAGCAGTATTAGATTCCGATGCACCATTGCAGGTTTACTGTATCCCTTGGACCTTCAAATCGACAATGAAACACGGATATTGCATCGATATTGAATACAAAAGGCAAAATTTTGACTTATTTATAAGAGGAGTAACTCTTCTAATAGTTCGTGCTTTGAGCCTTTCCTGGGACAGCAGTATTCGATTCCGATGCACCATTGCGGGTTAACTGTATCCCTTGGACCATTTAAAACAACGATGAAACACAGAAATTGCATCGATATTGAATACAAAAGGCAAAATGTCGACTTATTTACAAGAGGAGTAAGTCTTCTAATAGTTCGTGCTTTGAGCCTTTCCTGAGACAGCAGTATTAGATTCCGATTGACCATTGCAGGTTTACTGTATCCCTTGGCCCTTCAAATCAACGATGAAACACAGAAATTGAATCGATATTGTATACAAAAGGCAAAATTTCGACTTATTTACAAGAGGAATAACTCTTCTAATAGTTCGTGATTTGAGCCTATCCTGGGACAGCAGTATTAGATTCCGATGCACCATTGCAGGTTTACTGTATCCCTTGGACCTTCAAATCAATGATAAAACACAGATATTGCATCGATATTGAATACAAAAAGCAAAATGTCGACTTATGTACAAGAGGAGTAACTCTTATATTAGTTCGTGCTTTGAAACTTTCCTGGGACAGCAGTGTTAGATTCCGATGCACCTTTGCCGGTTTACTGTATCCCTTGGACCTTCCAATCTACGACGCAACATGGAAATTGCATCGATATTGAAAACAAAAGGCAAAATGTCGACTTATTTATAAGAGGAGTAACTCTTCTAATAGTTCGTGGTTTGAGCCTTTCCTGGGACAACAGTATTAGATTCCGATGCACCATTGCAAGTTTACTGTATCCCTTGGTTCTTCAAATCAACGATGAAACATAGTAATTGCATCGATATTGAATACAAAAAGCAAAATGTCGACTTATTTACAAGAGGAGTAACTCTTCTAATAGTTCGTGCTTTGAGCCTTTCCTGGGACAGCAGTATTAGATTCCGATGCACCATTGCAGGTTTACTGTATCCCTTGGACCTTCAAATCGACAATGAAACACGGATATTGCATCGATATTGAATACAAAAGGCAAAATTTTGACTTATTTATAAGAGGAGTAACTCTTCTAATAGTTCGTGCTTTGAGCCTTTCCTGGGACAGCAGTATTAGATTCCAATGCACCATTGCAGGTTTACTGTATCCCTTGGACCTTCAAATCAACGATGAAACACAGAAATTGCATCGATATTGAATACAAAAGGCAAAATTTCCACTTATTTACAAGAGGAATAACTCTTCTAATTGTTCGTGCTTTGAACCTTTCCTGGGACAGCAGTAGTACATTCCGATGCACCATTGCAGATTTACTGTATCCCTTGGACCTTCCAATCAACGATGAAACACAGAAATTGCATCGATATTGAATACAAAAGGCTAAATTTAGACTTATTTACAAGAGGAGTAGCTCTTCTAATAGTTCGTGCTTTGAGCCTTTCTTGGGAACGCAGTATTAGATTCCGATGCACCATTGCAGGTTTACTGTATCCTTTGGACCTTCAAATCAACGATGAAACACAGAAATTGCATCGATATTGAATACAAAAGGCAAAATGTCGACTTATTTACAAGAGGAGTAACTCCTCTAATGGTTCGTGTTTTGAGCCTTTCCTGGGACAGCAGTATTAGATTCCGATGCACCATTGCAGGTTTACTGTATCCCTTGGACCTTTAAATCAACGATGAAACTCAGATATTTCATCGATATTGAATACAAAAGGCAAAATGACGACTTATTTGTAAGAGGAGTAACTCTTCTAATAGTTCGTGCTTTGAGCCTTTCCTGGGACAGCAGTATTAGATTCAGATGCACCATTGCAGCATTGCTGTATCTCTTGGACTTTCAAATCAAAGATGAAACACAGAAATTGTATCGATATTGAATACAAAAGGCAAAATGTCGACTTATTTACAAGAGCAGTAACTCTTATAATAGTTCGTGCTTTGAGCCTTTCCTGGGACAGCAGTATTAGATTCCGATGCAGTATTGCATGTTTACTGTATCCCTTGGACTTTCAAATCTACGATGAAACAAGGAAATTACATCGATATTGAATACAAAAGGCAAAATTTCGACTTATTTACAAGAGGAGTAACTCTTCTAATAGTTCGTGCTTTTAGCCTTTCCTGGGACAGCAGTATTAGATTCCGATGCACCATTGCAGGTTTACTGTATCTCTTGCACATTCTAATCAACGATGAAACACAGAAATTGCATCCATATTGAATACAAAAGGCAAAATGTCGACTTATTTATAAGAGGAGTAACTCTTCTAATAGTTAGTGCTTGAACCTTTCCTGGGACAGCAGTTTTAGATTCCGATGCACCATTGCCGGTTTACTGTATCCCTTGGACCTTCAAATCAAGGATGAAACACAGATATTGCATCGATATTCAATACAAAAGGCAATTTGTCGAGTTATTTATAAGAGGAGTAACTCTTCTAATAGTTCGTGTTTTGAGCCTTTCCTGGTACAGCAGTAATCGATTCCGATGCACCATTGCAGGTTTACTGTATCCCTTGGACCATTTAAAACATCGATGAAACACAGAAATTGCATCGAAATTGAATACAAAAGGCAAAATGTCGACTAATTTTCAAGACGAGTAAATCTTCTAATAGTTCGTGCTTTGAGCCTTTCCTGGGACAGCAGTATTAGATTCCGATGTACCATTGCTGGTTTACTGTATCCCTTGGACCTTCAAATCAACGATGAAACACAGATATTGCATCGATATTGAATACAAAAGGCAAAATGTCGACTTATTTACAAGATGAGTAACTCTTATAATAGTTCGTGATTTGAACCATTCTTGGGACAGCAGTATTAGATTCCGATGCACCATTGCAGGTTTATTGTATTCCTTGGACCTTCAAATCAACGATGAAACACAGAAATTTCATCGATATTGAATACAAAAGGCAAAATGTCGACTAATTTACAAGAGGAGTAACTCTTTTAATTGTTGGTGTTTTGAGCCTTTCCTGGGACAGCAGTATTAGATTCCGATGAACCAATGCAGGTTTACTGTATCGCTTGGAACTTCAAATCAACGATGAAACACAGAAATTGCATCGATATTGAATACAAAAGGCAAAATGTCGACTTATTTACAAGAGGAGTAGCTTTTCTAACAGTTCGAGCTTTGAGCCTTTCCTGGGACAGCAGTATTAGATTCCGATGCACCATTGCAGGTTTACTGTATCCCTTGGACCTTCAAATCAACGATGAAACACAGAAATTGCATCGATATTGAATACAAAATGCAAAATGTCGACTTATTTATAAGAGGAGTAACTCTTCTAATAGTTCGAGCTTTGAGCCTTTCCTGGGACAGCAGAATTAGATTCCGATGCACCAATTCAGGTTTACTGAATCCCTTGGACCTTCAAATCAACGATGAAACACAGACATTGCATCGATATTGAATACAACATTTATTTTGTCCACTTATTTATAAGAGGAGTAACTATTCTAATAGTTCGTGCTTTGAACCTTTCCTGGGACAGCAGTATTAGATTCCGATGCTCCATTGCAGGTTTACTGTATCCCTTGGACCTTCAATCGACAATGAAACACGGATATTGCATTGATATTGAATACAAAAGGCAAAATTTTGACCTATTTATAAGAGGAGTAACTCTTCTAATAGTTCGTGCTTTGAGCCTTTCCTGGGACAGCAGTATTCGATTCCGATGCACCATTGCGGGTTAACTGTATCCCTTGGACCATTTAAAACAACGATGAAACATAGAAATTGCATCGATATTGAATACAAAAGGCAAAATGTCGACTTATTTATAAAAGGAGTAAGTCTTCTAATAGTTCGTGCTTTGAGCCTTTCCTGAGACAGCAGTATTAGATTCCGATTGACCATTGCAGGTTTACTGTATCCCTTGGCCCTTCAAATCAACGATGAAACACAGAAATTGAATCGATATTGTATACAAAAGGCAAAATTTCGACTTATTTACAAGAGGAATAACTCTTCTAATAGTTCGTGATTTGAGCCTATCCTGGGACAGCAGTATTAGATTCCGATGCACCATTGCAGGTTTACTGTATCCCTTGGACCTTCAAATCAATGATAAAACACAGATATTGCATCGATATTGAATACAAAAACCAAAATGTCGACTTATTTACAAGAGGAGTAACTCTTATATTAGTTCGTGCTTTGAAACTTTCCTGGGACAGCAGTGTTAGATTCCGATGCACCTTTGCCGGTTTACTGTATCCCTTGGACCTTCCAATCTACGACGCAACATGGAAATTGCATCGATATTGAAAACAAAAGGCAAAATGTCGACTTATTTATAAGAGGAGTAACTCTTCTAATAGTTCGTGGTTTGAGCCTTTCCTGGGACAACAGTATTACATTCCGATGCACCATTGCAAGTTTACTGTATCCCTTGGTTCTTCAAATCAACGATGAAACATAGAAATTGCATCGATATTGAATACAAAATGCAAAATGTCGACTTATTTACAAGAGGAGTAACTCTTCTAATTGTTCGTGCTTTGAGCCTTTCCTGGGACAGCAGTATTAGATTCCGATGCACCATTGCAGGTTTACTGTATCCCTTGGACCTTCAAATCAACGGTGAAACACAGAAATTGCATCGATATTGAATAAAAAAGGCAAAATGTCGACTTATTTATAAGAGGAGTAACTCTTCAAATAGTTCGTGCTTTGAGCCTTTCCTGGGACAGCAGTATTAGATTCCAATGCACCATTGCAGGTTTACTGTATCCCTTGGACCTTCAAATCAACGATGAAACACAGAAATTGCATCGATATTGAATACAAAAGGCAAAATTTCCACTTATTTACAAGAGGAATAACTCTTCTAATTGTTCGTGCTTTGAACCTTTCCTGGGACAGCAGTAGTACATTCCGATGCCCCATTGCAGATTTACTGTATCCCTTGGACCTTCAAATCAACGATGAAACACAGAAATTGCATCGATATTGAATACAAAAGGCAAAATGTCGACTTATTTACAAGAGGAGTAACTCCTCTAATAGTTCGTGCTTTGAGCCTTTCCTGGGACAGCAGTATTAGATTCCGATGCACCATTGCAGGTTTACTGTATCCCTTGGACCTTTAAATCAACGATGAAACTCAGATATTTCATCGATATTGAATACAAAAGGCAAAATGTCGACTTATTTGTAAGAGGAGTAACTCTTCTAATAGTTCGTGCTTTGAGCCTTTCCTGGGACAGCAGTATTAGATTCTGATGCACCATTGCAGCATTGCTGTATCTCTTGGACTTTCAAATCAAAGATGAAACACAGAAATTGCATCGATATTGAATACAAAAGGCAAAATGTCGACTTATTTACAAGAGCAGTAACTCTTATAATAGTTCGTGCTTTGAGCCTTTCCTGGGACAGCAGTATTAGATTCCGATGCAGTATTGCATGTTTACTGTATCCCTTGGACCTTCAAATCTACGATGAAACAAGGAAATTACATCGATATTGAATACAAAAGGCAAAATTTCGACTTATTTACAAGAGGAGTAACTCTTCTAATAGTTCGTGCTTTTAGCCTTTCCTGGGACAGCAGTATTAGATTCCGATGCACCATTGCAGGTTTACTGTATCTCTTGCACATTCTAATCAACGATGAAACACAGAAATTGCATCGATATTGAATACAAAAGGCAAAATGTCGACTTATTTATAAGAGGAGTAACTCTTCTAATAGTTAGTGCTTGAACCTTTCCTGGGACAGCAGTTTTAGATTCCGATGCACCATTGCCGGTTTACTGTATCCCTTGGACCTTCAAATCAAGGATGAAACACAGATATTGCATCGATATTCAATACAAAAGGCAATTTGTCGAGTTATTTATAAGAGGAGTAACTCTTCTAATAGTTCGTGTTTTGAGCCTTCCCTGGTAAAGCAGTATTCGATTTCGATGCACCATTGCAGGTTTACTGTATCCCTTGGACCATTTAAAACAACGATGAAACACAGAAATTGCATCGAAATTGAATACAAAAGGCAAAATGTCGACTAATTTACAAGACGAGTAAATCTTCTAATAGTTCGTGCTTTGAGCCATTCCTGGGACAGCAGTATTAGATTCCGATGCACCATTACTGGTTTACTGTATCCCTTGGACCTTCAAATCAACGATGAAACACAGATATTGCATCGATATTGAATACAAAAGGCAAAATGTCGACTTATTTACAAGATCAGTAACTCTTATAATAGTTCGTGATTTGAACCATTCTTGGGACAGCAGTATTAGATTCCGATGCACCATTGCAGGTTTATTGTATCCCTTGGACCTTCAAATCAACGATGAAACACAGAAATTTCATCGACATTGAATACAAAAGGCAAAATGTGGAATTATTTATAAGAGGAGTAACTCTTCTAATAGTTCGTGCCGTGAGCCTTTCCTGGGACAGCAGTATTAGATTCCGATGCCCCATTGCAGGTTTACTGTATCCCTTGGACCTTCAAATCTACGATGAAACACGGAAATTGCATCGATATTGTATACAAAAGGCAAAATGACGACATATTTATAAGAGGAGTAACTCTTCTAATAGTTCGTGCTTTGAGCCTTTCCTGGGACTGCAGTATTAGATTGCGATGCACCATTGCAAATTTACTGTATCCCTTGGACCTTCAAATCAACGATGAAACACAGAAATTGCATCGATATTGAATACAAAATGCAAAATGTCGACTTATTTACAAGAGGAGTAACTCTTCTAATAGTTCGTGCTTTGAGCCTTTCCTGGGACAGCAGAATTAGATTTCGATGCACCATTGCAGGATTACTGTATCCCTTGGACCTTCAAATCAACGGTGAAACACAGAAATTGCATCGATATTGAATAAAAAAGGCAAAATGTCGACTTATTTATAAGAGGAGTAACTCTTCTAATAGTTCGTGCTTTCAAACTTTCCTGGGACAGCAGTATTAGATTCCGATGCACCATTGCAATTTTACTGTACCCCTTGGACCATCAAATAAAGATGAAAAACAGAAATTGCATCGATATTGAATACATAAGGCAAAATGTCGACTTATTTATAAGAGGAGTAACTCTTCTAATAAATCGTGCGTTGAGCCTTTCCTGGGACAGCAGTATTAGATTCCGATGCACCATTGCAGGTTTACTGTATCCCTTGGACCTTCAAATCAACGATGAAACACAGAAATTGCATCGATATTGAATACAAAAGGCAAAATGTCGACTAATTTACAAGAGGAGTAACTCTTTTAATTGTTCGTGTTTTGAGCCTTTCCTGGGACAGCAGTATTAGATTCCGATGAACCAATGCAGGTTTACTGTATCGCTTGGAACTTCAAATCAACGATGAAACACAGAAATTGCATCGATATTTAATACAAAAGGCAAAATGTCGACTTATTTACAAGAAGAGTAGCTTTTCTAACAGTTCGAGCTTTGAGCCTTTCCTGGGACAGCAGTATTAGATTCCGATGTACCATTGCAGGTTTACTGTATCCCTTGGACCTTCAAATCAACGATGAAACACAGAAATTGCATCGATATTGAATACAAAATGCAAAATGTCGACTTATTTTAAGAGGAGTAACTCTTCTAATAGTTCGAGCTTTGAGCCTTTCCTGGGACAGCAGAATTAGATTCCGATGCACCAATTCAGGTTTACTGAATCCCTTGGACCTTCAAATCAACGATGAAACACAGACATTGCATCGATATTGAATACAACAATTATTTTGTCCACTTATTTATAAGAGGAGTAACTATTCTAATAGTTCGTGCTTTGAACCTTTCCTGGGACAGCAGTATTAGATTCCGATGCTCCATTGCAGGTTTACTGTACCCCGTGGACCTTCAAATCAACGATGAAACACAGAAATTGCATCGATATTGAATACAAAAGGCAAAATGTCGACTTATTTATAAGAGGAGTAACTCTTCTAATAGTTAGTGCTTGAACCTTTCCTGGGACAGCAGTTTTAGATTCCGATGCACCATTGCCGGTTTACTGTATCCCTTGGACCTTCAAATCAAGGATGAAACACAGATATTGCATCGATATTCAATACAAAAGGCAATTTGTCGAGTTATTTATAAGAGGAGTAACTCTTCTAATAGTTCGTGTTTTGAGCCTTTCCTGGTAAAGCAGTATTCGATTCCGATGCACCATTGCAGGTTTACTGTATCCCTTGGACCATTTAAAACAACGATGAAACACAGAAATTGCATCGAAATTGAATACAAAAGGCAAAATGTCGACTAATTTACAAGACGAGTAAATCTTCTAATAGTTCGTGCTTTGAGCCTTTCCTGGGACAGCAGTATTAGATTCCGATGCACCATTACTGGTTTACTGTATCCCTTGGACCTTCAAATCAACGATGAAACACAGATATTGCATCGATATTGAATACAAAAGGCAAAATGTCGACTTATTTACAAGATCAGTAACTCTTATAATAGTTCGTGATTTGAACCATTCTTGGGACAGCAGTATTAGATTCCGATGCACCATTGCAGGTTTATTGTATCCCTTGGACCTTCAAATCAACGATGAAACACAGAAATTTCATCGATATTGAATACAAAAGGCAAAATGTGGAATTATTTATAAGAGGAGTAACTCTTCTAATAGTTCGTGCCGTGAGCCTTTCCTGGGACAGCAGTATTAGATTCCGATGCCCCATTGCAGGTTTACTGTATCCCTTGGACCTTCAAATCTACGATGAAACACGGAAATTGCATCGATATTGTATACAAAAGGCAAAATGACGACATATTTATAAGAGGAGTAACTCTTCTAATAGTTCGTGCTTTGAGCCTTTCCTGGGACTGCAGTATTAGATTCCGATGCACCATTGCAAGTTTACTGTATCCCTTGGACCTTCAAATCAACGATGAAACACAGAAATTGCATCGATATTGAATACAAAATGCAAAATGTCGACTTATTTACAAGAGGAGTAACTCTTCTAATAGTTCGTGCTTTGAGCCTTTCCTGGGACAGCAGAATTAGATTTCGATGCACCATTGCAGGATTACTGTATCCCTTGGACCTTCAAATCAACGGTGAAACACAGAAATTGCATCGATATTGATTAAAAAAGCAAAATGTCGACTTATTTATAAGAGGAGTAACTCTTCTAATAGTTCGTGCTTTCAAACTTTCCTGGGACAGCAGTATTAGATTCCGATGCACCATTGCAATTTTACTGTACCCCTTGGACCATCAAATAAAGATGAAAAACAGAAATTGCATCGATATTGAATACATAAGGCAAAATGTCGACTTATTTATAAGAGGAGTAACTCTTCTAATAAATCGTGCGTTGAGCCTTTCCTGGGACAGCAGTATTAGATTCCGATGCACCATTGCAGGTTTACTGTATCCCTTGGACCTTCAAATCAACGATGAAACACAGAAATTGCATCGATATTGAATACAAAAGGCAAAATGTCGACTAATTTACAAGAGGAGTAACTCTTTTAATTGTTCGTGTTTTGAGCCTTTCCTGGGACAGCAGTATTAGATTCCGATGAACCAATGCAGGTTTACTGTATCGCTTGGAACTTCAAATCAACGATGAAACACAGAAATTGCATCGATATTTAATACAAAAGGCAAAATGTCGACTTATTTACAAGAGGAGTAGCTTTTCTAACAGTTCGAGCTTTGAGCCTTTCCTGGGACAGCAGTATTAGATTCCGATGCACCATTGCAGGTTTACTGTATCCCTTGGACCTTCAAATCAACGATGAAACACAGAAATTGCATCGATATTGAATACAAAATGCAAAATGTCGACTTATTTATAAGAGGAGTAACTCTTCTAATAGTTCGAGCTTTGAGCCTTTCCTGGGACAGCAGAATTAGATTCCGATGCACCAATTCAGGTTTACTGAATCCCTTGGACCTTCAAATCAACGATGAAACACAGACATTGCATCGATATTGAATACAACATTTATTTTGTCCACTTATTTATAAGAGGAGTAACTATTCTAATAGTTCGTGCTTTGAACCTTTCCTGGGACAGCAGTATTAGATTCCGATGCTCCATTGCAGGTTTACTGTACCCCGTGGACCTTCAAATCAACGATGAAACACAGAAATTGCATCGATATTGAATACAAAAGGCAAAATGTCGATTATTTACAAGAGGATGAACTCTTCTAACAGTTCGTGCTTTTAGTCTTTCCTGGGACAGCAGTATTAGAATCCGATGCACCATTGCAAGTTTACTGTATCGCTTGGATCTTCAAATAATAGATGAAACACAGAAATTGCATCGATATTGAATACAAAAGGCAAAATGTCGAATTATTTACAAGAGGAGTAACTCTTCTAATAGTTCGTGCTTTGAGCCTTTCCCGGGACAGCAGTATTAGATTCCGATGCACCATTGCAGGTTTACTGTATCCCTTGGACCTTCAAATCAACGAAGAAACACAGAAATTGCATTGATATTGAATACAAAAGGCAAAATGTAAACTTATTTAAAAGAGGAGTAACTCTTCTAATAGTTCGTGCTTTAAGCCTTTCCTGGGACAGCAGTATTAGATTCCGATGCACCATTGCAGGTTTACTGTATCCCTTGGACCTTCAAATCAACGTTGAAACACAGAAATTGCATCGATATTAAATACAAAATGCAAAATGTCGATGTATTTATAAGAGGAGTAACTCTTCTAATAGTTCGTGATTTGAGCCTTTCCTGGGACAGCAGTATTAGATTCCGATGCAATATTGCAGGTTTACTGTGTCACTTGGTCCTTCAAATCAACGATGAAACACAGAAATTGCATCGATATTGAATACAAAAGGCAAAATGTCGACTTATTTATAAGAGGAGTAACTCTTCTAATAGTTCGTGATTTGACCCTTTCCTGGGACAGCAGTATTAGATTCCGATGCACCATTGCAGGTTTACTGCATCCCTTGGACCTTCCAATCAACGATGAAGCACAGAAATTGCATCGATATTGAATACAAAAGGCAAAATGTGGACTTATTTACAAGTGGAGTATCTCTTGTAATAGTTCGTGTGTTGAGCCTTTCCTGGGACAGCAGTATTAGATTCCGATGCACCATTGCAGGTTTACTGCATCCCTTGGACCTTGAAATCAACGATGAAGCACAGAAATTGGATCGATATTGAAGACAAAAGGCAAAATGTCGACTTATTTACAAGAGGAGTAACTCTTCTAATAGTTCGTGCTTTGAGCCTTTCCTGGGACAGCAGTATTAGATTCCGATGCACCATTGCAGGTTTACTGTATACCTTAGACCTTCAAATCAACGATGAAACACAGAAAATGCATCGATATGGAATACAAAAGGCAAAATTTCAACTTATTTACAAGAGGAGTAATTTTCTAATAGTTCGTGCTTTGAGCCTTTCCCGGGACAGCAGTATTAGATTCCGATGCACCATTGCAGGTTTACTGTATCACTTGGACCTTCAAATCAACGATGAAACACAGAAATTGCATCGATATTGAATACAAACGGCAAAATGTCGATTTATTTATAAGAGGAGTAACTCTTCTAATAGTTCGTAGTTTGACCCTTTCCTGGGACAGCAGCATTAGATTCCGATGCACCATTGCAGGTTTACTGCATCCCTTGGACCTTCATATCAACGATGAAGCACAGAAATTGCATCGATATTGATTACAAAAGGCAAAATGTCGACTTATTTACAAGAGGAGTATCTCTTGTAATAGTTCGTGTGTTGGGCCTTTCCTGTTACAGCAGTATTCGATTCCGATGCACCATTGCGGGTTTACTGTATCCCTTGGACCATTTAAAACAACGATGAAACACAGAAATTGCATCGATATTGAATACAAAAGGCAAAATGTCGAATTATTTACAACAGGAGTAACTCTTCTAATAGTTCGTGCTTTGAGCCTTTCCTCGGACAGCAGTATTAGATTCTGATGCACCATTGCAAGTTTACTGTATCCCTTGGACCTTCAAATCAGCGATGAAATATTGAAATTGCATCGATATTGAACACAAAAGGCAAAATTTCGACTTATTTACAAGAGGAGTAACTCTTCTAATAGTTCGTATTTTTAGCCTTTCCTGGGACAGCAGTATTAGATTCCGATGCACCATTGCATGTTTACTGTATCCCTTGGACCTTCAAATCTACGATGAAACAAGGAAAATACATCGATATAGTATACAAATGGCAAAATGTCGACTTATTTATAGGAGGAGTAACTCTTCTAATAGTTCGTGCTCTGAGTCTTCCTGGGACAGCAGTATTAGATTCCGATGCACCATTGCAGGTTTACTGTATCCCTTGCACCTTCAAATCTACGATGAAACACAGAAATTGCATCGATATTGAATACAAAAGTCAAAATGTCGACTTATTTATAAGAGGAGTAAGTCTTCTAATAGTTCGTGCTTTGAACCTTTCCTGGGACTGAAATATTAGATTCCGATGCACCATTGCAGGTTTACTGTATCTGTTGCACGTTCTAATCAACGATGAAGCACAGATATTGCATCGATATCGAATACAAAACGCAAATTGTCGAGTTATAAATAAAAGGAGTAACTCTTCTAATAGTTCGTGTTTTGAGCCTTTCCTGGGACAGCAGTATTCGATTCCGATGCACCATTGCATGTTTACTGTATCCCTTGGACCATTTAAATCAACGATGAAACACAGAAATTGCATCGATATTGAATACAAAAGGCTAAATGTCGACTTATTTACAAGAGGAGTAACTCTTATATTAGTTCGTGCATTGAAACTTTCCTGGGACAGCAGTGTTAGATTCCGATGCACTTTTGCCGGTTTACTGTATCCCTTGGAACTTCCAATCTACGACGAAACACGAAAATTGCATCGATATTGAAAACAAAACGCAAAATGTCGACTTATTTATAAGAGGAGTAACTCTTCTAATAGTTCGTGCTTTGAGCCTTTCCTGGGGCAGCAGTATTAGATTCCGATGCACCATTGCAAGTTTACTGTATCCCTTGGACCTTCAAATCAACGATGAAACATAGATATTGCATCGATATTGAATACAAAATGCAAAATGTCGACTTATTTACAAGAGGAGTAACTCTTCTAATAGTTCGTGTTTTGAGCCTTTCCTGGGACAGCAGTATTAGATTCCGTTGCACCATTGCAGGTTTACTGTATCCCTTGGACCTTCAAATCAACGGTGAAACACAGTAACTGCATCGATATTGAATAAAAAAGGCAAAATGTCAACTTATTTATAAGAGGAGTAACTCTTCTAATAGTTCGTGGTTTGAAACTTTCCTGGGACAGCAGTATTAGATTCCGATGCACCATTGCAGGTTTACTGTATCCCTTGGACCTTCAAATAAAGATGAAACAAAGAAATTGCATCGATATTGAATACAAAAGGCAAAATGTCGACTTATTTATAAGAGGAGTAAATCTTCCAATAGTACGTGCTTTGAGCCTTTCCTGGGACAGCAGTATTAGATTCCGATGCACCATTAAAAGTTTACTGTACCCCTTAAACCTTTAAATCATCGATGAAACACAGATATTTCATCGATATTGAATACAAAAGGCAAAATGTCGACTTATTTATAAGAGGAGTAACTCTTGAAATAGTTCGTGCTTTGAGCCTTTCCTGGGACAGCAGTATTAGATTCCGATGCACCATTGCAGGTTTACTGTATCCCTTGGACCTTCAAATCAACGATGAAACACAGAAATTGCATCGATATTGAATACAAAATGCAAATTGTCGACTTATTTATAAGAGGAGTAACTCTTCTAATAGTTCGAGCTTTGAGCATTTCCTGGGACAGCAGAATTAGATTCAGATGCACCATTGCACGTTTGCTGTATCCCTTGGACCTTCAAATCAACGATGAAACACAGAAATTGCATCGATATTGAATACAAAAGGCAAAATGTCGACTTATTTACAAGAGGAGAAACTCTTCTAATAGTTCGTGCTTTTAGCCTTTCCTGGGACAGCAGTATTAGATTCCGATGCACCAATTGAGGTTTACTGTATCCCTTGGACCTTCAAATCAACGATGAAACACAGAAATTGCATCGATATTGAATAGAACAGTTATTTTGTCCACTTATTTATAAGAGGAGTAACTTTTCTAATAGTTCGTGCTTTGAGCCTTTCCTGGGACAGCAGTATTAGATTCCGATGCACCATTGCAGGTTTACTGCTTCCCTTGGACCTTCAAATCAACGATGAAGCACAGAAATTGCATCGATATTGAATACAAAAGGCAAAATGTGGACTTATTTACAAGAGGAGTATCTCTTGTAATAGTTCGTGTGTTGAGCCTTTCCTGGGACAGCAGTATTAGATTCCGATGCACCATTGCAGGTTTACTGCATCCCTTGGACCTTGAAATCAACGATGAAGCACAGAAATTGGATCGATATTGAAGACAAAAGGCAAAATGTCGACTTATTTACAAGAGGAGTATCTCTTGTAATAGTTCGTGTGTTGAGCTGTCCTGGGACAGCAGTATTTGATTCCGATGCACCATTGCAGGATTACTGTATCCTTTGGACCTTCAAATCAACGATGAAATACAGAAATTGCATCGATATTGAATACAAAATGCAAAATGTCGACTTATTTACAAGAGGAGTAACTCTTCTAATAGTTCGTGCTTTGAGCCTTTCCTGGGACAGCAGTATTAGATTCCGATGCACCATTGCAGGTTTACTGTATACCTTAGACCTTCAAATCAACGATGAAACACAGAAGATGCATCGATATTGAATACAAAAGGCAAAATTTCAACTTATTTACAAGAGGAGTAACTCTTCTAATAGTTCGTGCTTTGAGCCTTTCCCGGGACAGCAGTATTAGATTCCGATGCACCATTGCAGGTTTACTGTATCCCTTGGACCTTCAAATCAACGATGACGCACAGAAATTGCATCGATATTGAATACAAAAGGCAAAATGTCGACTTATTTACAAGAGGAGTATCTCTTGTAATAGTTAGTGTGTTGGGCCTTTCCTGGGACAGCAGTATTAGATTCCGATGCACCATTGCAGGTTTACTGTATCCCTTGGACCTTCAAATCAACGATGAAACACAGAAATTGCATCGATATTACATACAAAAGGCAAAATGTCGTGTATTTATAAGAGGAGTAACTCCTCCAATAGTTCGTGATTTGAGCCTATCCTGGGACAGCAGTATTAGATTCCGATGCACCATTGCAGGTTTACTGTATCACTTGGACCTTCAAATCAACGATGAAACACAGAAATTGCATCGATATTGAATACAAAATGCAAAATGTCGATGTATTTATAAGAGGAGTAACTCTTCTAATAGTTCGTATTTTTAGCCTTTCCTGGGACAGCAGTATTAGATTCCGATGCACCATTGCAGGTTTACTGTATCCCTTGGACCTTCAAATCAACGTTGAAGAACAGGTATTGCATCGATATTGAATACAAAATGCAAAATGTCGACTTATTTGGAAGAGGAGTAACTCTTATATTAGTTCGTGCTTGAATCTTTCCTGGGACAGCAGTATTAGATTCCGATGCACCATTGCAGGTTTACTGTATCCTTTTGACCTTCAAATCAACGATGAAACACAGAAATTGCATCGATATTGAATACAAAAGGCAAAATTTCGACTTACTTACAAGAGCAGTAACTTTTATAATAGTTCGTGCTTTGAACTTTTCCTGGGACAGCAGTATTAGAATCCGATGCACAATTGCAGCATTACTGTATTTCTTGGACCTTCAAATCAAAGATGAAACACAGAAATTGCATCGATATTGAATACAAAAGGCAAAATTTCGACTTATTTACAGGAGGAGTAACTGTTCTAATAGTTCGTGCTTTGAGCCTTTCCTGGGACAGCAGTATTACATTCCGATGCACCATTGCATGTTTACTGTATCCCTTGGACCTTCAAATCTACGATGAAACAAGGAAATTACATCGATATTGTATACAAATGGCAAAATGTCGACTTATTTATAGGAGGAGTAACTCTTCTAATAGTTCGTGCTCTGAGTCTTCCTGGGACAGCAGTATTAGATTCCGATGCACCATTGCAGGTTTACTGTATCCCTTGGACCTTCAAATCAACGATGAAACATAGATATTGCATCGAAATTGAATACAAAATGCAAAATGTCGACTTATTTACAAGAGGAGTAACTCTTCTAATAGTTCGTGTTTTGGGCCTTTCCTGGGACAGCAGTATTAGATTCCGATGCACCATTGCAGGTTTACTGTATCCCTTGGACCTTCAAATCAACGGTGAAACACAGAAATTGCATCGATATTGAATAAAAAAGGCAAAATGACGACTTATTTATAAGAGGAGTAACTCTTCTAATAGTTCGTGGTTTGAAACTTACCTGGGACAGCAGTATTAGATTCCGATGCACCACTGCAGGTTTACTGTATCCCTTGGACCTTCAAATAAAGATGAAACAAAGAAATTGCATCGATATTGAATACAAAAGGCAAAATGTCGACTTATTTATAAGAGGAGTAAATCTTCCAATAGTACGTGCTTTGAGCCTTTCCTGGACAGCAGTATTAGATTCCGATGCACCATTATAAGTTTACTGTACCCCTTAAACCTTCAAATCATCGATGAAACACAGATATTTCATCGATATTGAATACAAAAGGCAAAATGTCGACTTATTTATAAGAGGAGTAACTCTTGAAATAGTTCGTGCTTTGAGCCTTTCCTGGGACAGCAGTATTAGATTCCGATGCACCATTGCAGGTTTACTGTATCCCTTGGACCTTCAAATCAACGATGAAACACAGAAATTGCATCGATATTGAATACAAAATGCAAAATGTCGACTTATTTATAAGAGGAGTAACTCTTCTAATAGTTCGAGCTTTGAGCCTTTCCTGGGACAGCAGAATTAGATTCAGATGCACCATTGCAGGTTTGCTGTATCCCTTGGACCTTCAAATCAACGATGAAACACAGAAATTGCATCGATATTGAATACAAAAGGCAAAATGTCGACTTATTTACAAGAGGAGAAACTCTTCTAATGGTTCGTGCTTTTAGCCTTTCCTGGGACACCAGTATTAGATTCCGATGCACCAATTCAGGTTTACTGTATCCCTTGGACCTTCAAATCAACGATGAAACACAGAAATTGCATCGATATTGAATAGAACAGTTATTTTGTCCACTTATTTATAAGAGGAGTAACTATTCTAATAGTTCGTGCTTTGAGCCTTTCCTGGGACAGCAGTATTAGATTCCGATGCTCCATTGCAGGTTTACTGTATGCCGTGGACCTTCAAATCAACGATGAAACACAGAAATTGCATCGATATTGAATACAAAAGGCAAAATGTCTATTATTTACAAGAGGATGAACTCTTCTAACAGTTCGTGCTTTTAGTCTTTCCTGGGACAGCAGTATTAGATTCCGATGCACCATTGCAAGTTTACTGTATCGCTTGGATCTTCAAATCATAGATGAAACACAGATATTGCATCGATATTGAATACAAAAGGCAAAATGTCGAATTATTTACAACAGGGGTAACTCTTCTAATAATTCGTGCTTTGAGCCTTTCCTGGGACAGCAGTATTAGATTCCGATGCACCATTGCAGGTTTACTGTATACCTTAGACCTTCAAATCAACGATGAAACACAGAAATTGCATCGATATTGAATACAAAAGGCAAAATTTCAACTTATTTACAAGAGGAGTAACTCTTCTAATAGTTCGTGCTTTGAGCCTTTCCCGGGACAGCAGTATTAGATTCCGATGCACCATTGCAGGTTTACTGTATCCCTTGGACCTTCAAATCAACGATGAAACACAGAAATTGCATCGATATTGAATACAAAAGGCAAAATGGCGATGTATTTATAAGAGGAGTAACTCTTCTAATAGTTCGTGATTTGAGCCTATCCTGGGACAGCAGTATTAGATTCCGATGCACCATTGCAGGTTTACTGCATCCCTTGGACCTTCAAATCAACGATGAAGCACAGAAATTGCATCGATATTGAATACCAAAGGCAAAATGTCGACTTATTTACAAGAGGAGTATCTCTTGTAATAGTCCGTGTGTTGGGCCTTTCCTGGGACAGCAGTATCAGATTCCGATGCACCATTGCAGGTTTACTGTATCCCTTTGACCTTCAAATCGATAATGAAACACATATATTGCATCGATATTGAATACAAAATGCAACTTGTCGAGTTATTTATCAGAGGAGTAACTCTTCTAATAGTTAGTGATTTGAGCCTTTCCTGGGACAGAAGTATTCGATTCCGATGCACCATTGCGGGTTTACTGTATCCCTTGGACCATTTAAAACAACGATGAAACACAGAAATTGCATCGATATTGAATACAAAAGGCAAAATGTCGACTTATTTACAAGAGGAGTAAGTCTTCTAATAGTTCGTGCTATGAGCCTTTCCTGGGACAGCAGTATTAGATTCCGATGCACCATTGCAAGTTTACTGTATCCCTTGGACCTTCAGATCAGCGATGAAAGACAGAAATTGCATCGATATTGAATACAAAAGTCAAAATTTCGACTTATTTACAAGAGGAGTAACTCTTCTAATAGTTCGTATTTTTAGCCTTTCCTGGGACAGCAGTATTAGATTCCGATGCACCATTGCAGGTTTACTGTATCCCTTGGACCTTCAAATCAACGTTGAAGAACAGATATTGCATCGATATTGAATACAAAATGCAAAATGTCGACTTATTAGGAAGAGGAGTAACTCTTATAATAGTTCGTGCTTGAATCTTTCCTGGGACCGCAGTATTAGATTCCGATGCACCATTGCAGGTTTACTGTATCCTTTTGACCTTCAAATCAACGATGAAACACAGAAATTGCATCGATATTGAATACAAAAGGCAAAATTTCGACTTACTTACAAGAGCAGTAACTTTTATAATAGTTCGTGCTTTGAACTTTTCCTGGGACAGCAGTATTAGATTCCGATGCACCATTGCAGGTTTACTGTATCCCTTGGACCTTCAAATCAACGATGAAACACGGAAATTGCATCGATATTGAATACAAAATGCAAAATGTCAACTTATTTTTAAGAGGAGTAACTCTTCTAATAGTTCGTGCTTTGAGCCTTTCCTGGGACAGCAGTATTAGATTCCGATGCACCATTGCAGGTTTGCTGTATCCCTTGGACCTTCAAATCAACGATGAAACACAGAAATTGCATCGATATTGAATACAAAATGCAAAATATCGACTTATTTATAAGAGGAGTAACTCTTCCAATATTTCGTGCTTTGAGCCTTTCCGGGGACAGCAGTATTAGAATCCGACGCACAATTGCAGCATTACTGTATCTCTTGGACCTTCAAATCAAAGATGAAACACAGAAATTGCATCGATATTGAATACAAAAGGCAAAATTTCGACTTATTTACAAGAGGAGTAACTGTTCTAATAGTTCGTGCTTTGAGCCTTTCCTGGGACAGCAGTATTACATTCCGATGCACCATTGCATGTTTACTGTATCCCTTGGACCTTCAAATCTACGATGAAACAAGGAAATTACATCGATATTGTATACAAATGGCAAAACGTCGACTTATTTATAGGAGGAGTAACTCTTCTAATAGTTCGTGTTTTGAGCCTTTCCTGGGACAGCAGTATTCGATTCCGATGCACCATTGCATGTTTACTGTATCCCTTGGACCATTTAAATAAACGATGAAACACAGAAATTGCATCGATATTTAATACAAAAGGCAAAATGTCGACTTATTTACAAGAGGAGTAACTCTTATATTAGTTCGTGCTTTGAAACTTTCCTGGGACAGCAGTGTTAGATTCCGATGCACTTTTGCCGGTTTACTGTATCCCTTGGAACTTCCAATCTACGACGAAACACGGAAATTGCATCGATATTGAAAAGAAAACGCAAAATGTCGACTTATTTATAAGAGGAGTAACTCTTCTAATAGTTCGAGCTTTGAGCCTTTCCTGGGACAGCAGTATTAGATTCCGATGCACCATTAAAAGTTTACTGTACCCCTTGAATCTTCAAATCATCGATGAAACACAGATATTTCATCGATATTGAATACAAAAGGCAAAATGTCGACTTATTTATAAGAGGAGTAACTCTTGAAATAGTTCGTGCTTTGACCCTTTCCTGGGACAGCAGTATTAGATTCCGATGCACCATTGCAGGTTTACTGTATCCCTTGGACCTTCAAATCAACGATGAAACACAGAAATTGCATCGATATTGAATACAAAAAGCAAAATTTCGACTTATTTACAAGAGCAGTAACTCTTATAATAGTTCGTGCTTTGAGCCTTTTCTGGGACAGCAGTATTAGATTCCGATGCAGCATTGCATGTTTACTGTATCCCTTGGACCTTCCAATCTACGATGAAACACAGAAATTGCATCGATATTGAATACAACAGTTATTTTGTCCACTTATTTATAAAAGGAGTAACTACTCTAATAGTTCGTGCTTTGAGCCTTTCCTGGGACAGCAGTATTAGATTCCGATGCTCCATTGCAGGTTTACTGTATCGCTTGGATCTTCAAATCATAGATGAAACACAGAAATTGCATCGATATTGAATACAAAAGGCAAAATGTCGACTTATTTACAACAGGAGTAACTCTTCTAATAGTTCGTGCTTTGAGCCTTTCCTGGGACAGCAGTATTAGATTCCGATGCACCATTGCAGGCTTACTGTATACCTTGGATCTTCAAATCAACGATGAAACACAGAAATTGCATCGATATTGAATACAAAAGGCAAAATGTCAACTGATTTAAAAGAGGAGTAACTCTTCTAATAGTTCGTGGTTTGAGCCTTTCCTGGGACAGCAGTAATAGATTCCGATGCTCCATTGCAGGTTTACTGTATCCCTTGGACCTTCAAATCAACGATGAAACACAGAAATTGCATCGATATTGAATACAAAAGGCAAAATTTAGACTTATTTACAAGAGTAGTAACTCTTCTAATGGTTCGTGATTTTAGCCTTTCCTGGGACAGCAGTATTAGATTCCGATGCAAAATTTCAGGTTTACTGTATCCCTTGGACCTTCAAATCAACGATGAAACACAAAAATTGCATCGATATTGAAAACAACAGTTATTTTGTCCACTTATTTATAAGAGGAGAAACTACTCTAATAGTTCGTGCTTTGAGCCTTTCCTGGGACAGCAGTAATAGATTCCGATGCTCCATTGCAGGTTTACTGTATCCCGTGGACCTTCAAATCAACGACGAAACACAGCAATTGCATCGATATTGAATACAAAAGGCAAAATGTCGACTTATTAACAAGAGGATGAACTCTTCTAACAGTTCGTGCTTTTAGTATTTCCTGGAACAGCAGTATTAGGTTCCGATGCACCATTGCAGGTTTACTGTATCCCTTGGACCTTCAAATCTACGATGAAACAAAGAAATTGCATCGATATCGATACAAAATGCAAAATTTCGACTTATTTAAAAGAGGAGTAACCCTTCTAATAGTTCGTGCTTTGTTCCTTTCCTGGGACAGCAGTATTAGTTTCCGGTGCACCATTGCAGGTTTACTGTATCCCTTGGACCTTCAAATCGACGATGAAACAGAAATTTTATCGATATTGAATACAAATGGCAAAATGTCGACCTATTTACAAGAGGAGTAACTCTTCTAATAGTTCGTGTTTTCAGCCTTTCCTGGGACAGCAGTATGAGATTCCGATGCACCATTGCAGGTTTACTGTATCTCTTGGACCTTCAAATCAACGATGAAACACAGAAATTTTATCGATATTGAATACAAAAGGCAAAATGTTGACTTATTTACAAGAGGAGTAACTCTTCTAATAGTTCGTGCTCTAGGCCTTTCCTGGGACAGCAGTATTAGATTCCGATGCACCATTGCAGGTTTTCTGTATCCCTTGGACCTTCAAATCAACGATGAAACACAGAAATTGCATCGATATTGAATACAAATCGCTAAATGTCGACTTATTTATAAGAGGAGTAACTCTTCTAATACTTCGTGGTTTTCAGCCTCTCCTGCGACAGCAGTATTAGATTCCGATGCACCATTGCAGGTTTACTGTATCTCTTGGACCTTCAAATCAACGATGAAACACAGAAATTGCATCGATATTGAATACAAAGGGCAAAATGTCGACTTATTTACAAGAGGATGAACTCTTCTAACAGTTCGTGCTTTTAGTCTTTCGTGGGACAGCAGTATTAGATTCCGATGCTCCATTGCAAGGTAACTGTATCGCTTGGATCTTCAAATCATAGATGAAACACAGAAATTGCATCGATATTGAATACAAAAGGCAAAATGTCGACTTATTTACAACAGGTTTAACTCTTGTAATAGTTGGTGCTTTGAGCCTTTCCTGGGACAGCAGTATTAGATTCCGATGCAACATTGCAGGTTTACTGTATCCCTTGGACCTTCAAATCAACGATGAAACACAGAAATTGCATCGATATTGAATACAAAAGGCAAAATGTCAACTTATTTAAAAGAGGAGAAACCCTTCTAATAGTTCGTGGTTTGAGCCTTCCCTGGGAGTGCAGTATTAGATTCCGACGCACCATTGCAGGTTTATTGTATCCCTTGGACCTTCAAATCAACGATGAAACACAGAAATTTCATCGATATTGAATACAAAAGGCAAAATGTCGACTTATTTATAAGAGGAGTTACTATTCTAATAGTTCGTGACGTGAGCCTTTCCTGGGACAGCAGTAATAGATTCCGATGCACCATTGCAGGTTTACTGTATCCCTTGGACCTTCAAATCTACGATGAAACACGGAAATTGCATCGATATTGAATACAAAAGGCAAAATGTCGACATATTTATAAGAGGAGTAACTCTTCTAATAGTTCGTGCTTTGAGCCTTTCCTGGGACAGCAGTATTAGATTCCGATGCACCATTGCAGGATTTCTGTACCCCTTGGACCATCAAATAAAGATGAAACACAGAAATTGCATCGATATTGAATACAAAAAGCAAAATGTCGACTTATTTATAAGAGGAGTAACTCTTCAATTAGTTCGTGCGTTGAGCCTTTCCTGGGACAGCAGTATTACATTCTGATCCACCATTGCAAGTTTACTGTATCCCTTGGACCTTCAAATCAACGATGAAACACAGAAATTGCATCGATATTGAATACAAAAGGCAAAATGTCGACTTATTTACAAGAGGAGTAACCCTTCTAATTGTTCGTGCTTTGAGCCTTTCCTGGGATAGCAGTATTAGATTCCGATGCACCATTGCAGGTTAACTGTATCGCTTGGAACTTCAAATCAACGATGAAACACAGAAATTGCATCGATATTGAATACAAAAGGCAAAATGTCGACTTATTTACAAGAGGAGTAACTCTTCTAATAGTTCGTGCTTTGAGCCTTTCCTGGAACAGCAGTATTAGGTTCCGATGCACCATTGCAGGTTTACTGTATCCCTTGGACTTTCACATCTACGATGAAACAAGGAAATTACATCGATATAGTATACAAATGGCAAAATGTCGACTTATTTATAGGAGGAGTAACTCTTCTAATAGTTCGTGCTCTGAGTCTTCCTGGGACAGCAGTATTAGATTCCGATGCACCATTGCAGGTTTACTGTATCCCTTGCACCTTCAAATCTACGATGAAACAGAGAAATTGCATCGATATTGAATACAAAAGTCAAAATGTCGACTTATTTATAAGAGGAGTAAGTCTTCTAATAGTTCGTGCTTTGAACCTTTCCTGGGACTGCAATATTAGATTCCGATGCACCATCGCAGGTTTACTGTATCTGTTGCACCTTCTAATCAACGATGAAGCACAGATATTGCATCGATATTGAATACAAAAGGCAATTTGTCGAGTTATAAATAAAAGGAGTAACTCTTCTAATAGTTCGTGTTTTGAGCCTTTCCTGGGACAGCAGTATTCGATTCCGATGCACCATTGCATGTTTACTGTATCCCTTGGACCATTTAAATCAACGATGAAACACAGAAATTGCATCGATATTGAATACAAAAGGCAAAATGTCGACTTATTTACAAGAGGAGTAACTCTTATATTAGTTCGTGCTTTGAAACTTTCCTGGGACAGCAGTGTTAGATTCCGATGCACTTTTGCCGGTTTACTGTATCCCTTGGAACTTCCAATCTACGACGAAACACGGAAATTGCATCGATATTGAAAACAAAACGCAAAATGTCGACTTATTTATAAGAGGAGTAACTCTTCTAATAGTTCGTGCTTTGAGCCTTTCCTGGGACAGCAGTATTAGATTCCGATGCACCATTAAAAGTTTACTGTACCCCTTAAACCTTCAAATCATCGATGAAACACAGATATTTCATCGATATTGAATACAAAAGGCAAAATGTCGACTTATTTATAAGAGGAGTAACTCTTGAAATAGTTCGTGCTTTGAGCCTTTCCTGGGACAGCAGTATTAGATTCCGATGCACCATTGCAGGTTTACTGTATCCCTTGGACCTTCAAATCAACGATGAAACACAGAAATTGCATCGATATTGAATACAAAAAGCAAAATTTCGACTTATTTACAAGAGCAGTAACTCTTATAATAGTTCGTGCTTTGAGCCTTTTCTGGGACAGCAGTACTAGATTCCGATGCACCATTGCAAGTTTACTGTATCGCTTGGATCTTCATATCATAGATGAAACACAGAAATTGCATCGATATTGAATACAAAAGGCAAAATGACGACTTATTTACAACAGGAGTAACTCTTCTAATAGTTCGTGCTTTGAGCCTTTCCTGGGACAGCAGTATTAGATTCCGATGCACCATTGCAGGTTTACTGTATCCCTTGGATCTTCAAATCAACGATGAAACACAGAAATTGCATCGATATTGAATACAAAAGGCAAAATGTCAACTTATTTAAAAGAGGAGTAACTCTTCTAATAGTTCGTGGTTTGAGCCTTTCCTGGGACAGCAGTATTAGATTCCGATGCACCATTGCAGGTTTAGTGTATCCCTTGGACCTTCAAATCAACGAAGAAACACAGAAATTGCATCGATATTGAAAACAAAAGGCAAAATTTCGACTTATTTACAAGAGGATGAACTCTTCTAACAGTTCGTGCTTTTAGTATTTCCTGGGACAGCAGTATTAGATTCCGATGCACCATTGCAAGTTTACTGTATCGCTTGGATGTTCAAATCATAGATGAAACACAGAAATTGCATCGATATTGAATACAATAGGCAAAATGTCGACTTATTTACAACAGGAGTAACTCTTCTTATAGTTCGTGCTTTGAGCCTTTCCTGGGACAGCAGTATTAGATTCCGATGCACCATTGCAGGTTTACTGTATCCCTCGGACCTTCAAATCAACGATGAAACACAGAAATTGCATCGATATTGAATACAAAAGGCAAAATGTCGACTTATTTACAAGAGGAGTAACTCTTCTAATAGTTCGTGGTTTGAGACTTTCCTGGGACAGCAGTATTAGATTGCGATGCACCATTGCAGGTTTACTGTTTCCCTTGGACCTTCAAATCAACGATGAAACACAGAAATTGCATCGATATTGAATACAAAAGGAAAAATGTTGACTTATTTATAAGAGGAGTAACTCTTCTAATAGTTCGTGTTTTTAGCCTTTCCTGGGACACCAGTATTAGATTCCGATGCACCATTGCAGGTTTACTGTATCCCTTGGACCTTCAAATCTACGATAAAACACAGAAATTGCATCGATATTGATACAAAATGCAAAATTTCGACTTATTTAAAAGAGGAGTAACCCTTCTAATAGTTCGTGCTTTGTTCCTTTCCTGGGACAGCAGTATTAGTTTCCGGTGCACCATTGCAGGTTTACTGTATCCCTTGGACCTTCAAATCGACGATGAAACACAGAAATTTTATCGATATTGAATACAAATGGCAAAATGTCGACCTATTTACAAGAAGAGTAACTCTTCTAATAGTTCATGTTTTCAGCCTTTCCTGGGACAGCAGTATGAGATTCCGATGCACCATTGCAGGTTTACTGTATCTCTTGGACCTTCAAATCAACGATGAAACACAGAAATTTTATCGATATTGAATACAAAAGGCAAAATGTTGACTTATTTACAAGAGGAGTAACTCTTCTAATAGTTCGTGCTTTAGGCCTTTCCTGGGACAGCAGTATTAGATTCCGATGCACCATTGCAGGTTTTCTGTATGCCTTGGACCTTGAAATCAACGATGAAACACAGAAATTGCATCGATATTGAATACAAATCGCTAAATGTCGACTTATTTATAAGAGGAGTAACTCTTCTAATACTTCGTGTTATTCAGCCTCTCCTGGGACAGCAGTATTAGATTCCGATGCACCATTGCAGGTTTACTGTATCTCTTGGACCTTCAAATCAACGATGAAACACAGAAATTGCATCGATATTGAATACAAAAGGCAAAATGTCGACTTATTTACAAGAGGATGAACTCTTCTAACAGTTCGTGCTTTTAGTCTTTCGTGGGACAGCAGTATTAGATTCCGATGCTCCATTGCAAGGTAACTGTATCGCTTGGATCTTCAAATCATAGATGAAACACAGAAATTGCATCGATATTGAATACAAAAGGCAAAATGTCGACTTATTTACAACAGGTTTAACTCTTGTAATAGTTCGTGCTTTGAGCCTTTCCTGGGACAGCAGTATTAGATTCCGATGCAACATTGCAGGTTTACTGTATCCCTTGGACCTTCAAATCAACGATGAAACACAGAAATTGCATCGATATTGAATACAAAAGGCAAAATGTCAACTTATTTAAAAGAGGAGTAACCCTTCTAATAGTTCGTGGTTTGAGCCTTCCCTGGGAGTGCAGTATTAGATTCCGACGCACCATTGCAGGTTTATTGTATCCCTTGGACATTCAAATCAACGATGAAACACAGAAATTTCATCGATATTGAATACAAAAGGCAAAATGTCGACTTATTTATAAGAGGAGTTACTATTCTAATAGTTCGTGCCGTGAGCCTTTCCTGGGACAGCAGTAATAAATTCCGATGCACCATTGCAGGTTTACTGTATCCCTTGGACCTTCAAATCTACGATGAAACACGGAAATTGAATCGATATTGAATACAAAAGGCAAAATGTCGACATATTTATAAGAGGAGTAACTCTTCTAATAGTTCGTGCTTTGAGCCTTTCCTGGGACAGCAGTATTAGATTCCGATGCACCATTGCAGGATTTCTGTACCCCTTGGACCATCAAATAAAGGTGAAACACAGAAATTGCATCGATATTGAATTCAAAAAGCAAAATGTCGACTTATTTATAAGAGGAGTAACTCTTCAATTAGTTCGTGCGTTGAGCCTTTCCTGGGACAGCAGTATTACATTCTGATCCACCATTGCAAGTTTACTGTATCCCTTGGACCTTCAAATCAACGATGAAACACAGAAATTGCATCGATATTGAATACAAAAGGCAAAATGTCGACTTATTTACAAGAGGAGTAACCCTTCTAATTGTTCGTGCTTTGAGCCTTTCCTGGGATAGCAGTATTAGATTCCGATGCACCATTGCAGGTTAACTGTATCGCTTGGAACTTCAAATCAACGATGAAACACAGAAATTGCATCGATATTGAATACAAAAAGCAAAATGTCGACTTATTTACAAGAGGAGTAACTCTTCTAATAGTTCGTGCTTTGAGCCTTTCCTGGAACAGCAGTATTAGATTCCGATGCACCATTGCAGGTTTACTGTATCCCTTGGACCTTCAAATCAACGATGAAAAACAGAAATTGCATCGATATTGAATACAAAATGCAAAATGTCGACTTATTTATAAGAGGAGTAACTCTTCTAATAGTTCGTGATTTGAGCCTTTCCTGGGACAGCAGTATTAGATTCCGATGCACCATTGCAGGTTTAGTGTATCCCTTGGACCTTCAAATCAACGATGAAACACAGAAATTGCATCGATATTGAATACAAAAGGCAAAATTTCGACTTATATACAAGAGGATGAACTCTTCTAACAGTTCGTGCTTATAGTATTTCCTGGGACAGCAGTATTAGATTCCAATGCACCATTGCAAGTTTACTGTATCGCTTGGATGTTCAAATCATAGATGAAACACAGACATTGCATCGATATTGAATACAAAAGGCAAAATGTCGACTTATTTACAACAGGGGTAACTCTTCTAATAGTTCGTGTTTTTTAGCCTTTCCTGGGACAGCAGTATTAGAATCCGATGCACCATTGCAGGTTTACTGTATCCCTTGGACCTTCAAATCAACGATGAAACACAGAAATTGCATCGATATTGAATACAAGAGGCAAAATGTCGACTTATTTATAAGAGGAGTAACTCTTCTAATAGTTCGTGCCGTGAGCCTATCCTGGGACAGCAGTATTAGATTCCGATGCACCATTGCAGGTTTACTGTATCCCGTGGACCTTCAATTCTACGATGAAACACAGAAATTGCATCGATATTGAATACAAAAAGCAAAATTTCGACTTATTTACAAGAGGAGTAACTCTTCTAATTGTTCGTGCTTTGAGCCTTTCCTGGGATAGCAGTATTAGATTCCGATGCACCATTGCAGGTTTACTGTATCGCTTGGAACTTCAAATCAACGATGAAACACAGAAATTGCATCGATATTGAATACAAACGGCAAAATGTCGACTTATTTACAAGAGGAGTAAATCTTCTAATAGTTCGTGTTTTGAGCCTTTCCTGGGACAGCAGTATTAGATTCCGATGCACCATTGCAGGTTTACTGTATCCCTTGGACCTTCAAATCAACGATGAAAAACAGAAATTGCATCGATATTGAATACAAAATGCAAAATGGCGACTTATTTATTAGAGGAGTAACTCTTCTAATATTTCGTGCTTTGAGCCTTTCCTGGGACAGCAGTATTAGATTCCGATGCACCATTGCAGGTTTAGTGTATCCCTTGGACCTTCAAATCAACGATGAAACACAGAAATTGCATCGATATTGAATACAAAAGGCAAAATGTCGACTTATATACAAGAGGATGAACTCTTCTAACAGTTCGTGCTTTTAGAATTTCCTGGGACAGCAGTATTAGATTCCGATGCACCATTGCAAGTTTACTGTATCGCTTGGATGTTCAAATCATAGATGAAACACAGAAATTGCATCGATATTGAATACAAAAGGCAAAATGTCGACTTATTTACAAGAGGAGTAACTCTGCTAATAGTTCGTGATTTGAGCCTTTCCTGGGACAGCAGTATTAGATTCCGATGCACCATTGCAGGTTTACTGTATCCCTTGGACCTTCAAATCAACGATGAAACACAGAAATTGCATCGATATTGAATACAAAAGGCAATATGTCAACTTATTTAAAAGAGGAGTAACTCTTCTAATAGTTCGTGATTTGAGCCTTCCCTGGGAGAGCAGTATTAGATTCCGTCGCACCATTGCAGGATAGCTGTATCCCTTCGACCTTCAAATCAACGATGAAACACAGAAATTGCATCGATATTGAATACAAAAGGCAAAATGTCGACTTATTTACAAGAGGGGTAACTCTTCTAATAGTTCGTGGTTTGAGACTTTGCTGGGACAGCAGTATTAGATTCCGATGCACCATTGCAGGTTTACTGTTTCCCTTGGACCTTCAAATCAACGATGAAACACAGAAATTGCATCGATATTGAATACAAAAGGAGAAATGTTGACTTATTTATAAGAGGAGTAACTCTTCTAATAGTTCGTGTTTTGAGCCTTTCCTGGGACACCAGTATTAGATTCCGATGCACCATTGAAGGTTTACTGTATCCCTTGGACCTTCAAATGAACGATGAAACACAGAAATTGCATCGATATTGAATACAAAATGCAAAATGTCGACTTATTTAAAAGAGGAGTAACTCTTCTAATAGTTCGTGATTTGTTCCTTTTCTGGGACAGCAGTATTAGTTTCCGGTGCACCATTGCAGGTTTACTGTATCCCTTGGACCTTCAAATCAACGATGAAACACAGAAATTGCATCGATATTGAATGCAAAATGCATAATGTCGACTTATTTACAAGAGGAGTAACTCTTCTAATAGTTCGTTCTTTGAGCCTTTCCTGGGACAGCAGTATTAGATTCCGATGCTCCATTGCAGGTTTACTGTATCCTTTGAACCTTCAAATCAACGATGAAAGATGAAATTGCATTGATATTGAATACAAAAGGCAAAATGTCGACTTATTTGCAAGAGGCGTAACTCTTCTATTAGTTCGTGCTTTCAGCCTTTCCTGGGACAGCAGTATTAGATTCCGATGCACCATTGCAGATTTACTGTATCCCTTGGACCTTCAAATCAACGATAAAACACAGAAAGTGCATCGATATTGCATACAAAAGGCAAAATGTCGACATATTTATAAGAGGAGTAACTCTCCTAATAGTTCGTGCTTTGAGCCTTTCCTGGGACAGCAGTATTAAATTCCGATGCACCATTGCAGGTTTACTGTATACCTTGGACATTCAAATCAACGTTGAAACACAGAAATTGCATCGATATTGAGTACAAAAGGAAAAATGTTGACTTATTGATAAGAGGAGTAACTCTAGTAATAGTTCGTGCTTTGATCCTTTCCTGGGACAGCAGTATTAGATTCCGATGCTCCATTGCAGGTTTACTGAATCCCTTGGACCTTCAAATCAACGATGAAACACAGAAATTGCATCGATATTGAATACAAAATGCATAATGTCGACTTATTTACAAGAGGAGTAACTCTTCTAATAGTTCGTGCTTTGAGCCTTTCCTGGGACAGCAGTATTAGATTCCGATGCACCATTGCAGGTTTACTGTATCCCTTGAACCTTCAAATCAACGATGAAAGATGAAATTGCATTGATATTGAATACAAAAGGCAAAATGTCGACTTATTTGCAAGAGGAGTAACTCTTCTATTAATTCGTGCTTTCAGCCTTTCCTGGGACAGCAGTATTAGATTCCGATGCACCATTGCAGATTTACTGTATCCCTTGGACCTTCAAATCAACGATAAAACACAGAAAGTGCATCGATATTGCATACAAAAGGCAAAATGTCGACATATTTATAAGAGGAGTAACTCTTCTAATAGTTCGTGCTTTGAGCCTTTCCTGGGACAGCAGTATTAGATTCCGATGCACCATTGCAGGTTTACTGTATCCCTTGGACTTTCAAATCAACGATGAAACACAGAAATTGCATCGATATTGAATACAAAAGGCAAAATTTTGACTTATTTACAAGAGGAGTAACTCCTCTAATGGTTCGTGATTTGAGCCTTTCCTGGGACAGCAGTATTAGATTCCGATGCACCATTGCAGGTTTACTGTATCCCTTGGATCTTCAAATCAACGATGAAACACAGAAATAGCATCGATATTGAGTACAAAAGGCAAAATGTCGACTTATTTACAAGAGGAGTAACTCTTCTAATAGATCGTGTTTTGAGCCTTTCCTGGGACAGCAGTATTAGATTCCGATGCACCATTGCAGGTTTACTGTATCTCTTGGACCTTCAAATCAACGTTGAAACACAGAAATTGCATCGATATTGAATACAAAAGCAAAATGTCGACTTATTGATATGAGGAGTAACTCTTCTAATAGTTCGTGCTTTGAGTCTTTCCTGGGACATCAGTATTAGATTCCGATGCACCACTGCAGGTTTACTGTATCCCTTGGACCTTCAAATCAACGATGAAACACTGAAATTGCATCGATATTGAATACAAAAGGCAAAATGTCGACTTATTTACAAGAGGAGTAACTCTTCTAATTGTTCGTGTTTTGAGCGTTTCCTGGGTTAGCAGTATTAGATTCCGATGCACCATTGCAGGTTTACTGTATCGCTTGGAACTTCAAATCAACGATGAAACACAGAAATTGCATCGATATTGAATACAAACGGCAAAATGTCGACTTATTTACAAGAGGAGTAACTCTTCTAATAGTTCGTGCTTTGAGGCTTTCCTGGGACAGCAGTATTAGATTCTGATGCACCATTGAGGGTTTACTGTATCCCTTGGACCTTCAAATCAACGATGAAAAACAGAAATTGCATCGATATTGAATACAAAATTCAAAATGTCGACTCATTTACAAGAGAAGTAACTATTCTAATATTTCGTGCTTTGAGCCTTTCGTGGGACAGCAGTATTAGATTCCGATGCACCATTGCAGGTTTACTGTATCCCTTGGACCTTCAAATCAACGATGAAACACAGAAATTGCATAGATATTGAGTACAAAAGGAAAAATGTTGACTTATTGATAAGAGGAGTAACTCTAGTAATAGTTCGTGCTTTGATCCTTTCCTGGGACAGCAGTATTAGATTCCGATGCTCCATTGCAGGTTTACTGAATCCCTTGGACCTTCAAATCAACGATGAAACTCAGATATTGCATGGATATTGAATACAAAAGGCAAAATGTCGACTTATTTACAAGAGGAGTAACTCTTCTAATAGTTCGTGGTTTCAGCCTTTCCTGGGACAGCAGTATTAGATTCCGATGCACCATTGCAGGTTTACTGTATCCCTTGAACCTTCAAATCAACGATGAAAGATGAAATTGCATTGATATTGAATACAAAAGGCAAAATGTCGACTTATTTGCAAGAGGAGTAACTCTTCTATTAGTTCGTGCTTTCAGCGTTTCCTGGGACAGCAGTATTAGATTCCGATGCACCACTGCAGATTTACTGTATCCCTTGGACCTTCAAATCAACGATAAAACACAGAAAGTGCATCGATATTGCATACAAAAGGCAAAATGTCGACATATTTATAAGAGGAGTAACTCTTCTAATAGTTCGTGCTTTGAGCCTTTCCTACGACAGCAGTATTAGATTCCGATGCACCATTGCAGGTTTACTGTATCCCTTGGACTTTCAAATCAACGATGAAACACAGAAATTGCATCGATATTGAATACAAAAGGCAAAATTTAACTTATTTACAAGAGGAGTAACTCCTCTAATGGTTCGTGCTTTGAGCCTTTCCTGGGACAGCAGTATTAGATTCCGATGCACCATTGCAGGTTTACTGTATCCCTTGGACCTTTAAATCAACGATGAAACACAGAAATTGCATCGATATTGAGTACAAAAGGCAAAATGTCGACTTATTTACAAGAGGAGTAACTCTTCTAATAGATCATGATTTGAGCCTTTCCTGGGACAGCAGTATTAGATTCCGGTGCACCATTGCAGGTTTACTGTATCCCTTCGACCTTCAAATCAACGTTGAAACACAGAAATTGCATCGATATTGAATACAAAAGGCAAATTGTCGACTTATTGATATGAGGAGTAACTCTTCTAATAGTTCGTGCTTTGAGCTTTTCCTGGGACAGCAGTATTAGATTCCGTTGCACCATTGCAGGTTTACTGTATCTCTTGGACCTTCAAATCAACGATGAAACACTGAAATTGCATCGATATTGAATACAAAAGGCAAAATGTCGACTTATTACAACAGGAATAACTCTTCTAATAGTTCGTGCTTTGAGCCTTTCCTGGGACAGCAGTATTAGATTCCGATGCACCATTGCAGGTTTACTGTATCCCTTGGACCTTCAAATCAACGATGAAACACTGAAATTGCATCGATATTGAATACAAAAGGCAAAATGTCTACTTAATTACAAGAGGAGTATCTCTTCTAATAGTACGTGGATTGAGCCTTCCCTGGGAGAGCGGTATTAGATTCCGACGCACCATTGCAGGATAGCTGTATCCCTTGGACCTTCAAATCAACGATGAAACACAGAAATTGCATCGATATTGAATACAAAAGGCAAAATGTCGACTTATTTACAAGAGGAGTAACCATTCTAATAGTTCGTGCTTTGAGCCTTTCCTGGGACAGCAGTATTAGATTCCGATGCTCCATTGCTGGTTTACTGTATCCCTCGGACCTTCAAATCAACGATGAAACACAGATATTGCATCGATATTGAATACAAAAGGCAAAATGTCGACTTATTTACAAGAGGAGTAACTCTTCTAATAGTTCGTGCTTTGAGCCTTTCCTGGGACAGCAGTATTAAATTCCGATGCACCATTGCAGGTTTACTGTATACCTTGGACATTCAAATCAACGATGAAACACAGTAATTGCATCGATATTGAGTACAAAAGGAAAAATGTTGACTTATTGATAAGAGGAGTAACTCTAGTAATAGTTCGTGCTTTGATCCTTTCCTGGGACAGCAGTATTAGATTTCGATGCACCATTGCAGGTTTACTGTATCCCTTGAACCTTCTAATCAACGATGAAAGATGAAATTGCATTGATATTGAATACAAAAGGCAAAATGTCGACTTATTTGCAAGAGGAGTAACTCTTCTATTAGTTCGTGCTTTCAGCCTTTCCTGGGACAGCAGTATTAGATTCCGATGCACCATTGCAGATTTACTGTATCCCTTGGACCTTCAAATCAACGATAAAACACAGAAAGTGCATCGATATTGCATACAAAAGGCAAAATGTCGACATATTTATAAGAGGAGTAACTCTTCTAATAGTTCGTGCTTTGAGCCTTTCCTGGGACAGCAGTATTAGATTCCGATGCACCATTGCAGGTTTACTGTCTCCCTTGGACCTTCAAATCAACGATGAAGCACAGAAATTGCATCGATATAAAATACAAATGGCAAAATGTCGACTTATTTATAAGAGGAGTAACTCTTCTAATAGTTCGTGATTTCAGCCTTTCCTGGGACAGCAGTATTAGATTCCGATGCACCATTGCAGGTTTACTGTATCCCTTGAACCTTCAAATCAACGATGAAAGATGAAATTGCATCGATATTGAATACAAAAGGCAAAATGTCGACTTATTTACAAGAGGAGTAACTCTTCTATTAGTTCGTGCTTTCAGCCTTTCCTGGGACAGCAGTATTAGATTCCGATGCACCATTGCAGATTTACTGTATCCCTTGGACCTTCAAAACAACGATAAAACACAGAAAGTGCATCGATATTGCATACAAAAGGCAAAATGTCAACATATTTATAAGAGGAGTAACTCTTCTAATAGTTCGTGCTCTGAGCCTTTCCTGGGACAGCAGTATTAGATTCCGATGCACCATTGCAGGTTTACTGTATCCCTTGGACTTTCAAATCAACAATGAAACACAGAAATTGCATCGATATTGAATACAAAAGGCAAAATTTTGACTTATTTACAAGAGGAGTAACTCCTCTAATGGTTCGTGCTTTGAGCCTTTCCTGGGACAGCAGTATTAGATTCCGATGCACCATTGCAGGTTTACTGTATCCCTTGGACCTTTAAATCAACGATGAAACACAGAAATTGCATGGATATTGAGTACAAAAGGCAAAATGTCGACTTATTTACAAGTGGAGTAACTCTTCTAATAGATCGTGGTTTGAGCCTTTCCTGGGACAGCAGTATTAGATTCCGATGCACCATTGCAGGTTTACTGTATCCCTTGGACCTTCAAATCAACGTTGAAACACAGAAATTGCATCGATATTGAATACAAAAGGCAAAATGTCGACTTATTGATATGGGGAGTAACTCTTCTAATGGTTCGTGCTTTGAGCCTTACCTGGGACAGCAGTATTAGATTCCGATGCACCAGCAGGTTTACTGTATCTCTTGGACCTTCAAATCAACGATGAAACACAGAAATTGCATCGATATTGAATACAAAAGGCAAAATTTCGACGTATTTATAAGAGGAATAACTCTTCTAATAATTCGTGTTTTCAGCCTTTCCTGGGACAGCAGTATTAGATTCCGATGGACCATTGCAGGTTTACTGTATCCCTTGGACCTTCAAATCAACGATGAAACACAGAACATGCATCGATATTGACTACAAAAGGCAAAATGTCGAGTTATTTATATGAGGAGTAACTCTTCTAATAGTTCGTGCTTTGAGCCTTACCTGGGACAGCAGTATTAGATTCCGATGCACCAGCAGGTTTACTGTATCTCTTGGACCTTCAAATCAACGATGAAACACAGAAATTGCATCGATATTGAATACAAATCGCTAAATGTCGACTTATTTATAAGAGGAGTAACTATTCTAATAGTTCGTGCTTTGTTCCATTCCTGGGACAGCAGTATTAGTTTCCGGTGCACCATTGCAGGTTTACTGTATCCCTTGGACCTTCAAATCAACGATGAAACACAGAACATGCATCGATATTGACTACAAAAGGCAAAATGTCGAGTTATTTATATGAGGAGTAACTCTTCTAATAGTTCGTGCTTTGAGCCTTTCCTGGAACAGCTGTATTAGATTCCGATGCACCATTGCAGGTTTACTGTATCCCTTGGACCTTCAAATCAACGATGAAACACAGAAATTGCATCGATATTACATACAAAAGGCAAAATATCGACTTATTTATAAGAGGAGTAAGTCTTCTAACAGTTCGTGCTTTTAGCCTTTCCTGGTACAGCAGTATTAGCTTCCGATGCACCATTGCAGGTTTACTGTATCCCTTGGACCTTCCAATCAACGATGAGGCACAGAAATTGCATCGATATTGAATACAAAAGGCAAAATGTCGGCTTACTTATAAGAGGAGTAACTCTTCTAATAGTTCGTGCTTTGAGCCTTTCCTGGGACAGCAGTATTAGATTCCAATGCTCCATTGCAGGTTTACTGTTTCCCGTGGACCTTCAAATCAACGATGAAACACAGAAATTGCATTCGATATTGAACACAAAAGGAAAAATTTTGACTTATTTATAAGAGGAGTAACTCTTCCAATAGTTCGTGTTTTGAACCTTTCCTGGGACAGCAGTATTAGATTCCGATGCACCATTGCAGGTTTACTGTATTCCTTGGACCTTCAAATCTACGATGAAACACAGAAATTGCATCGATATTGAATACAAAATGCAAAATGTCGACATTTTTAAAAGAGGAGTAACTATTCTAATAGTTCGTGCTTTGTTCCATTCCTGGGACAGCAGTATTAGTTTCCGGTGCACCATTGCAGGTTTACTGTATCCCTTGGACCTTCAAATCAACGATGAAACACAGAAATTGCATCGATATTGAATACAAATCGCTAAATGTCGACTTATTTATAAGAGGAGTAACTCTTCTAATAATTCGTGTTTTCAGCCTTTCCTGGGACAGCAGTATTAGATTCCGATGGCCCATTGCAGGTTTACTGTATCTCTTGGACCTTCAAATCGACGATGAAACACAGAAATTGCATCGATATTGAATACAAAAAGCAAAATGTCGAATTATTTACAAGAGGAGTAACTCTTCTAATAGTTCGTGCTTTAGGCCTTTTCTGGGACAGCAGTATTAGATTCCGATGCACCATTGCAGGTTCACTGTATCCCTTGGACCTTCATATCAACGATGAAACACAGAAAGTGCATCGATATTGATTACAAAAGGCAAAATTTCGACATATTTGTAAGAGGAGTAACTCTTCTAATAGTTCGTGCTTTTAGCCTTTCCTGGGACAGCAGTATTAGATTCCGATGCACCATTGCAAGTTTACTGTATCTCTTGGACCTTCAAATCATAGATGAAACACAAAAATTGCATCGATATTGAATACAAAAGGCAAAATGTCGACTTATTACAACAGGAGTAACTCTTCTAATAGTTCGTGCTTTGAGCCTTTCCTGGGACAGCAGTATTAGATTCCGATGCACCATTGCAGGTTTACTGTATCCCTTGGACCTTCAAATCAACGATGAAACACAGAAATTGCATCGATATTGAATACAAAACGCAAAATGTCTACTTATTTACAAGAGAAGTAACTCTTCTAATAGTTCGTGGATTGAGCCTTCCCTGGGAGAGCAGTATTAGATTCCGACGCACCATTGCAGGATAGCTGTATTCCTTGGACCTTCAAATCAACGATGAAACACAGAAATTGCATCGATATTGAATACAAAAGGCAAAATGTCGACTTATTTACAAGAGGAGTAACCCTTCTAATAGTTCGTGCTTTGAGCCTTTCCTGGGACAGCAGTATTAGATTCCGATGCACCATTGCAGGTTTACTGTATCGCTCGGACCTTCTAATCAACGATGAAACACAGAAATTGCATCGATATTGAATACAAAAGGCAAAATGTCGACTTATTTACAAGAGGAGTAACTCTTCTAATAGTTCGTGCTTTGAGCCTTTCCTGGGACAGCAGTATTAAATTGCGATGCACCATTGCAGGTTTACTGTATACCTTGGACATTCAAATCAACGATGAAACACAGAAATTGCATCGATATTGAATATAAAAGGAAAAATGTTGACTTATTTATAAGAGGAGTAACTCTTCTAATAGTTCGTGCTTTGAGCCTTTTCTGGGACAGCAGTATTAGATTCCGATGCTCCATTGCAGGTTTACAGTATCCCTTGGACCTTCAAATCAACGATGAAACACAGAAATTGCAACGATATTGAATACAAAATGAAAAATGTCGACTTCTTTACAAGAGGAGTAACTCTTCTAATAGTTCGTGATTTGAGCCTTTCCTGGGACAGCAGTATTAGATTCCGATGCACCATTGCAGGTTTACTGTATCCCTTGGACCTTCCAATCAACGATGAAGCACAGAAATTGCATCGATATTAAATACAAATGGCAAAATGTTGACTTATTTATAAGAGGAGTAACTCTTCTAATAGTTCGTGCTTTCAGCCTTACCTGGGACAGCAGTATTAGATTCCGATGCACCATTGCAGAATTACTGTATCTCTTGAACCTTCAAATCAACGATGAAAGATGAAGTTGCATCGATATTGAATACAAAAGGCTAAATTTCGACTTATTTACAAGAGGAGTAACTCTTCTATTAGTTCGTACTTTCAGCCTTTCCTGGCACAGCAGTATTAGATTCCGATGCACCATTGCAGGTTTACTGTATCCCTTGGACCTTCAAATCAACGATGAAACACAGAAATTGCATCGATATTGAATACAAAAGGCAAAATGTCGACTTATTTACAAGAGGAGTATCTCTTGTAATAGTTCTTGCTTTGAGCCTTTCCTGGGACAGCAGTATTAGATTCCGAAGCACCATTGCAGGTTTACTGTATCCCTTTGACCTTCAAATCGACGATGAAACACAGAAATTGCATCGATATTGAATACAAAAGGCAAACCTTCGACTTATATACAAGAGGGGTAACTCTTCTAATAGTTCGTGCTTTGAGCCTTTCCTGGGACAGCAGTTTTAGATTCCGAAGCACCATTACAGGTTTACTGTATCCCTTGGACCTTCAAATCAACGATGAAACACAGAAATTGCATCGATATTGACTACAAAAGGCAAAATGTCGACTTATTTATAAGAGGAGTAACTCTTCTAATAGTTCGTGCTTTGAGCCTTTCCTGGGACAGCAGTATTAGATTCCGATGCACCATTGCAGGTTTACTGTATCCCTTGGACCTTCAAATCAACGATGAAACACAGAAATTGCATCGATATTACATACAAAAGGCAAAATATCGACTTATTTATAAGAGGAGTAACTCTTCTGACAGTTCGTGCTTTTAGCCTTTCCTGGTACAGCTGTATTAGATTCCGATGCACCATTGCAGGTTTACTGTATCCCTTGGACCTTCAAATCAACGATGAAACACAGAAATTGCATCGATATTGAATACAAAAGGAAAAATGTTGACTTATTTATAAGAGGAGTAACTCTTCTAATAGTTCGTGTTTGAGCCTTTCCTGGGACAGCAGTATTGAATTCCGATGCACCATTGCAGGTTTACTGTATCCCTTGGACCTTCAAATCTACGATGAAACACAGAAATTGCATCGATATTGAATACAAAATGCAAAATGTCGACATATTTAAAAGAGGAGTAACTCTTCTAATAGTTCGTGCTTTGTTCCTTTCCTGGGACAGCAGTATTAGTTTCCGGTGCACCATTGCAGGTTTACTGTATCCCTTGGACCTTCAAATTACGATGAAACACAGCAATTGCATCGATATTGAATACAAATCGCTAATTGTCGACTTATTTATAAGAGGAGTAACTCTTCTAATAATTCGTGTTTGCAGCCTTTCCTGGGACAGTAGTATTAGATTCCGATGCACCATTGCAGGTTTACTGTATCTCTTGGACCTTCAAATCGACGATGAAACACAGAAATTGCATCGATATTGAATACAAAAGGCAAAATGTCGAATTATTTACAAGAGGAGTAACTCTTCTAATAGTTCGTGCTTTAGGCCTTTCCTGGGACAGCAGTATTAGATTCCGATGCACCATTGCAGGTTTACTGTATCCCTTGGACCTTCAAATCAACGATGAAACACAGAAAGTGCATCGATATTGATTACAAAAGGCAAAATTTCGACATATTTGTAAGAGGAGTAACTCCTCTAATAGTTCGTGCTTTTAGCCTTTCCTGGGACAGCAGTATTAGACTCCGATGCACCATTGCAAGTTTACTGTATCTCTTGGACCTTCAAATCATAGATGAAACACAAAAATTGCATCGATATTGAATAGAAAATGCAAAATGTCGACTTATTACAACAGGAGAAACTCTTCTAATAGTTCGTGCTTTGAGCCTTTCCTGGGACAGCAGTATTAGATTCCGATGCACCATTGCAGGTTTACTGTATCCCTTGGACCTTCAAATCAACGATGAAACACAGAAATTGCATCGATATTGAATACAAAACGCAAAATGTCTACTTATTTACAAGAGAAGTAACTCTTCTAATAGTTCGTGGATTGAGCCTTCCCTGGGAGAGCAGTATTAGATTCCGACGCACCATTGCAGGATAGCTGTATCCCTTGGACCTTCAAATCAACGATGAAACACAGAAATTGCATCGATATTGAATACAAAAGGCAAAATGTCGACTTATTTACAAGAGGAGTAACCCTTCTAATAGTTCGTGCTTTGAGCCTTTCCTGGGACAGCAGTATTAGATTCCGATGCACCATTGCAGGTTTACTGTATCGCTCGGACCTTCTAATCAACGATGAAACACAGAAATTGCATCGATATTGAATACAAAAGGCAAAATGTCGACTTATTTACAAGAGGAGTAACTCTTCTAATAGTTCGTGCTTTGAGCCTTTCCTGGGACAGCAGTATTAAATTGCGATGCACCATTGCAGGTTTACTGTATACCTTGGACATTCAAATCAACGATGAAACACAGAAATTGCATCGATATTGAATACAAAAGGAAAAATGTTGACTTATTTATAAGAGGAGTAACTCTTCTAATAGTTCGTGCTTTGAGCCTTTCCTGGGACAGCAGTATTAGATTCCGATGCTCCATTGCAGGTTTACAGTATCCCTTGGACCTTCAAATCAACGATGAAACACAGAAATTGCAACGATATTGAATACAAAATGAAAAATGTCGACTTATTTACAAGAGGAGTAACTCTTCTAATAGTTCGTGATTTGAGCCTTTCCTGGGACAGCAGTATTAGATTCCGATGCACCATTGCAGGTTTACTGTATCCCTTGGACCTTCCAATCAACGATGAAGCACAGAAATTGCATCGATATTAAATACAAATGGCAAAATGTCGACTTATTTATAAGAGGAGTAACTCTTCTAATAGTTCGTGCTTTCAGCCTTACCTGGGACAGCAGTATTAGATTCCGAAGCACCATTGCAGGTTTACTGTATCCCTTTGACCTTCAAATCGACGATGAAACACAGAAATTGCATCGATATTGAATACAAAAGGCAAACCTTCGACTTATATACAAGAGGGGTAACTCTTCTAATAGTTCGTGCTTTGAGCCTTTCCTGGGACAGCAGTTTTAGATTCCGAAGCACCATTACAGGTTTACTGTATCCCTTGGACCTTCCAATCAACGATGAAACACAGAAATTGCATCGATATTGACTACAAAATGCAAAATGTCGACTTATTTATAAGAGGAGTAACTCTTCTAATAGTTCGTGCTTTGAGCCTTTCCTGGGCAGCAGTATTAGATTCCGATGCACCATTGCAGGTTTACTGTATCCCTTGGACCTTCAAATCAACGATGAAACACAGAAATTGCATCGATATTACATACAAAAGGCAAAATATCGACTTATTTATAAGAGGAGTAACTCTTCTGACAGTTCGTGCTTTTAGCCTTTCCTGGTACAGCTGTATTAGATTCCGATGCACCATTGCAGGTTTACTGTATCCCTTGGACCTTCAAATCAACGATGAAACACAGAAATTGCATCGATATTGAATACAAAAGGAAAAATGTTGACTTATTTATAAGAGGAGTAACTCTTCTAATAGTTCGTGTTTGAGCCTTTCCTGGGACAGCAGTATTGAATTCCGATGCACCATTGCAGGTTTACTGTATCTCTTGGACCTTCAAATCGACGATGAAACACAGAAATTGCATCGATATTGAATACAAAAGGCAAAATGTCGAATTATTTACAAGAGGAGTAACTCTTCTAATAGTTCGTGCTTTAGGCCTTTCCTGGGACAGCAGTATTAGATTCCGATGCACCATTGCAGGTTTACTGTATCCCTTGGACCTTCAAATCAACGATGAAACACAGAAATTGCATCGATATTGAATACAAAACGCAAAATGTCTACTTATTTACAAGAGAAGTAACTCTTCTAATAGTTCGTGGATTGAGCCTTCCCTGGGAGAGCAGTATTAGATTCCGACGCACCATTGCAGGATAGCTGTATCCCTTGGACCTTAAAATCAACGATGAAACACAGAAATTGCATCGATATTGAATACAAAAGGCAAAATGTCGACTTATTTACAAGAGGAGTAACCCTTCTAATAGTTCGTGCTTTGAGCCTTTCCTGGGACAGCAGTATTAGATTCCGATGCACCATTGCAGGTTTACTGTATCGCTCGGACCTTCTAATCAACGATGAAACACAGAAATTGCATCGATATTGAATACAAAAGGCAAAATGTCGACTTATTTACAAGAGGAGTAGCTCTTCTAATAGTTCGTGCTTTGAGCCTTTCCTGGGACAGCAGTATTAAATTGCGATGCACCATTGCAGGTTTACTGTATACCTTGGACATTCAAATCAACGATGAAACACAGAAATTGCATCGATATTGAATACAAAAGGAAAAATGTTGACTTATTTATAAGAGGAGTAACTCTTCTAATAGTTCGTGCTTTGAGCCTTTCCTGGGACAGCAGTATTAGATTCCGATGCTCCATTGCAGGTTTACAGTATCCCTTGGACCTTCAAATCAACGATGAAGCACAGAAATTGCATCGATATTAAATACAAATGGCAAAATGTCGACTTATTTATAAGAGGAGTAACTCTTCTAATAGTTCGTGCTTTCAGCCTTACCTGGGACAGCAGTATTAGATTCCGATGCACCATTGCAGGTTTACTGTATCTCTTGAACCTTCAAATCAACGATGAAAGATGAAGTTGCATCGATATTGAATACAAAAGGCTAAATTTCGACTTATTTACAAGAGGAGTAACTCTTCTATTAGTTCGTACTTTCAGCCTTTCCTGGGACAGCAGTATTAGATTCCGATGCACCATTGCAGGTTTACTGTATCCCTTGGACCTTCAAATCAACGATGAAACACAGAAATTGCATCGATATTGAATACAAAAGGCAAAATGTCGACTTATTTACAAGAGGAGTATCTCTTGTAATAGTTCGTGCTTTGAGCCTTTCCTGGGACAGCAGTATTAGATTCCGAAGAACCATTGCAGGTTTACTGTATCCCTTTGACCTTCAAATCGACGATGAAACACAGAAATTGCATCGATATTGAATACAAAAGGCAAACCTTCGACTTATATACAAGAGGGGTAACTCTTCTAATAGTTCGTGCTTTGAGCCTTTCCTGGGACAGCAGTTTTAGATTCCGAAGCACCATTACAGGTTTACTGTATCCCTTGGACCTTCAAATCAACGATGAAACACAGAAATTGCATCGATATTGACTACAAAAGGCAAAATGTCGACTTATTTATAAGAGGAGTAACTCTTCTAATAGTTCGTGCTTTGAGCCTTTCCTGGGCAGCAGTATTAGATTCCGATGCACCATTGCAGGTTTACTGTATCCCTTGGACCTTCAAATCAACGATGAAACACAGAAATTGCATCGATATTACATACAAAAGGCAAAATATCGACTTATTTATAAGAGGAGTAACTCTTCTGACAGTTCGTGCTTTTAGCCTTTCCTGGTACAGCTGTATTAGATTCCGATGCACCATTGCAGGTTTACTGTATCCCTTGGACCTTCAAATCAACGATGAAACACAGAAATTGCATCGATATTGAATACAAAAGGAAAAATGTTGACTTATTTATAAGAGGAGTAACTCTTCTAATAGTTCGTGTTTGAGCCTTTCCTGGGACAGCAGTATTGAATTCCGATGCACCATTGCAGGTTTACTGTATCCCTTGGACCTTCAAATCTACGATGAAACACAGAAATTGCATCGATATTGAATACAAAATGCAAAATGTCGACATATTTAAAAGAGGAGTAACTCTTCTAATAGTTCGTGCTTTGTTCCTTTCCTGGGACAGCAGTATTAGTTTCCGGTGCACCATTGCAGGTTTACTGTATCCCTTGGACCTTCAAATTACGATGAAACACAGCAATTGCATCGATATTGAATACAAATCGCTAATTGTCGACTTATTTATAAGAGGAGTAACTCTTCTAATAATTCGTGTTTGCAGCCTTTCCTGGGACAGCAGTATTAGATTCCGATGCACCATTGCAGGTTTACTGTATCCCTTGGACCTTCAAATCAACGATGAAACACAGAAATTGCATCGATATTGAATACAAAAGGCAAAATGTCTACTTATTTACAAGAAGAGTAACTCTTCTAATAGTTCGTGGATTGAGCCTTCCCTGGGAGAGCAGTATTAGTTTCCGACGCACCATTGCAGGATAGCTGCATCCCTTGGACCTTCAAATCAACGATGAAACACAGAAATTGCATCGATATTGAATACAAAAGGCAAAATGTCGACTTATTTACAAGAGGAGTAACTCTCCTAATGGTTCGTGGTTTGAGCATTTTCTGGGACAGCAGTATTAGATTCCGATGCACCATTGCAGGTTTACTGTATCCCTTGGACCTTTAAATCAACGATGAAACACAGAAATTGCATCGATATTGAACACAAAAGGCAAAATGTCGACTTATTTACAAGAGGAGTAACTCTTCTAATAGTTCGTGTTTTGAGCCTTTCCTGGGACAGCAGTATTAGATTCCGATGCACCATTGGAGGTTTACTGTATCCCTTGGACCTTCAAATCAACGATGAAACACAGAAATTGCATCGATATTGAATACAAAAGGCAAAATGTCGGCTTATTAACAAGAGGAGTAACTCTGCTAATAGCTCATGTTTTGATACTTTCCTGGGACAGCAATATTAGATTCCGATGCACAATTGCAGGTTTACTGTATTCTTGGACCTTCAAATCAACGAAGAGACACAGAAATTGCATCGGTTTTAAATACAAAAGGTAAAATGTCGGCTTATTAACAAGAGGAGTAACTCTTCTAATAGTTCGTGCTGTGAGACTTTCCTGGGACAGCAGAATTAGAATCTGATGCACCATTGCAGGTTTACTGTATCCCTTTTACCTTCAAATCAACGATGAAACACAGATATTGCATCGATATTGAATACAAAAGGCAAAATGTCGACTTAATTAAAAGAGGAGTAACTCTTCTAATAGTTCGTGCTTTGAGCCATTCCTGGGACAGCAGTATTAAATTCCGATGCACCATTGCAGGTTTACTGTATACCTTGGAAATTAAAATCAAAGATGAAACACAGAAATTGCATCTATATTGAATACAAAAGGAAAAATGTTGACGTATTTATAAGAGGAGTAACTCTTCTAATAGTTCGTGCTTTGAGCCTTTCCTGGGACAGCAGTATTAGATTCCGATGCTCCATTGCTGGTTTACTGTATCCCTTGGACCTTCAAATCAACGATGAAACACAGAAATTGCATCGATATTGAATACAAAATGCAAAATGTCGACTTATTTACAAGAGGAGTAACTCTTCTAATAGTTCGTGCTTTGAGCCTTACCTGGGACAGCAGTATTAGATTGCGATGCACCATTGCAGGTTTACAGTATCCCTTGGACCTTCAAATCAACGATGAAACACAGAAATTGCATCGATCTTGAATACGAAATGCAAAATGTCAACTTATTTACTAGAGGACTAACTCTTCTAATAGTTCGTGCTTTCAGCCTTTCCTGGGACAGCAGTATTTGATTCCGATGCACCATTGCAGGTTTACTGTATCCCTTGGAACTTCAAATCAACGATGAAACACAGAAATTGCATCGATATTATAAACAAAAAGCAAAATATCGACTTAATTATAACAGGAGTATAGCTTCAAATAGTTCGTGCTTTGAGCCTTTCCTGGGACAGCTGATTTAGATTCCGATGCACCATTGCAGGTTTACTGTATCCCTTGGACCTTCAAATCAACGATGAAACACAGAAATTGAATCGATATTGAATACAACAGGCAAAATGTCGACTTATTTATAAGAGGAGTAACTCTTCTAATAGTTCGTGTTTGAGCCTTTCCTGGGACAGCAGTATTAGATTCCGATGCACCATTGCAGGTTTACTGTATCCCTTGGACCTTCAAATCAACGATGAAACACAGAAATTGCATCGATATTGAATACAAAAGGCAAAATGTCGACATATTTACAAGAGGAGTAACTCTTCTAATAGTTCGTGCTTTGAGCCTTTCCTGGGACAGCAGTATTAGATTCCGATGCATCATTGCAGGTTTACTGCTGCCCTTGAACATTCAAATCAACGATGAAGCACAGAAATTGCATCGATATGGAATACAAAAGGATAAATGTCGACTTATTTATAAGAAGAGTAACTCTTCTAATAGTTCGTAATTTGAGCCTTTCCTGCGACAGCAGTATTGGATTCCGATGCACCATTGCAGGTTTACTGTATCCCTTGGACCTTCAAATCAACGATGAAACACGGAAATTGCATCGATATTGAGTAAAAAAGGCCAAATGTCGACTTATTTACAAGAGGAGTAACTCTTCTAATAGTTCGTGCTTTGAGCCTTTCCAGGGACTGCAGTATTAGATTCCGATGCACCATTGCAGGTTTACTGTATCCCTTGGACCTTCAAATCAACGATGAAACACAGACATTGCATCGATATTGAATACAAAAGGCAAAATGTCGAATTATTTTCAAGAGGAGTATCTCTTGTAATTGTTCGTGTTTTGAGCCTTTTGCTCGACAGCAGTATTAGATTCCGATGCACCATTGCAGGTTTACTGTATCCCTTTGACCTTCAAATCAACGATGAAACACAGAAATTGCATCGATATTGAATACAAAATGCAAAATTTCGACTTATATACAAGAGGGGTAACTCTTCTAATAGCTCATGCTTTGAGACTTTCCTGGGACAGCAGTATTAGATTCCGATGCACCACTGCAGGTTTACTGTATCCCTTGGACGTTCAAATCAACGATGAAACACAGAAATTGCATCGATATTGAATACAAAAGGCAAAATTTCGACGTATTTATAAGAGGAATAACTCTTCTAATAGCTCATGCTTTGAGACTTTCCTGGGACAGCAGTATTAGATTCCGATGCACAATTGCAGGTTTACTGTATTCTTGGACCTTCAAATCAACGATCAAACACAGAAATTGCATCAGTTTTAAATACAAAAGGCAAAATGTCATCTTATTAACAAGAGGAGTAACTCTTCTAATAGTTCGTGCTGTGAGACTTTCCTGGGACAGCAGTATTAGAGTCTGATGCACCATTGCAGGTTTACTGTATCCCTTGGACCTTCAAATCAACGATGAAACACAGAAATTGCATCGATATTACATACAAAAGGCAAAATGTCGACTTATTTATAAGAGGAGTAACTCTTCTAATAGTTCGTGCTTTGAGCCTTTCCTGGGACAGCAGTATTAGATTCCGATGCATCACTGCAGGTTTACTGTATCCCTTGGACCTTCAAATCAACGATGAAACACAGAAATTGCATCGATATTACATACAAAAGGCAAAATGTCGACTTATTTATAAGAGGAGTTACTCTTCTAACCGTTCGTGCTTTTAGCCTTTCCTGGTACAGCACTATTAGATTCCGATGCACCATTGCAGGTTTACTGTATCCCTTGGACCTTCAAATCAACGATGAAACACAGAAATTGCATCGATATTGAATACAAAATGCAAAATGTCGACTTATTTACAAGAGGAGTGACTCTTCTAATAGTTCGTGCTTTGAGCCTTACCTGGGACAGCAGTATTAGATTGCGATGCTCCATTGCAGGTTTACTGTATCCCTTGGACCTTCAAATCAACGATGAAACACAGAAATTGCATCGATATTGAATACGAAATGCAAAATGTCAACTTATTTACAAGAGGACTAACTCTTCTAATAGTTCGTGCTTTCAGCCTTTCCTGGGACAGCAGTATTAGATTCCGATGCACCATAGCAGGTTTACTGTATCCCTTGGACCTTCAAATCAACGATGAAACACAGAAATTGCATGGATATTATATACAAAAAGCAAAATATCGACTTATTTATAAGAGGAGTAACGCTTCAAATAGTTCGTGCTTTGAGCCTTTCCTGGGACAGCTGATTTAGATTCCGATGCACCATTGCAGGTTTACTGTATCCCTTGGACCTCCAAATCAACGATGAAACACAGAAATTGAATCGATATTGAATACAACAGGCAAAATGTCGACTTATTTATAAGAGGAGTAACTCTTCTAATAGTTCGTGTTTGAGCCTTTCCTGGGACAGCAGTATTAGATTCCGATGCACCATTGCAGGTTTACTGTATCCCTTGGACCTTCAAATCAACGATGAAACACAGAAATTGCATCGATATTGAATACAAAAGGCAAAATGTCGACATATTTACAAGAGGAGTAACTCTTCTAATAGTTCGTACTTTGAGCCTTTCCTGGGACAGCAGTATTAGATTCCGATGCACCATTGCAGGTTTACTGTATCCCTTGGACCTTCAAATGAACGATGAAGCACAGAAATTGCATCGATATTAAATACAAATGGCAAAATGTCGACTTATTTATAAGAGGAGTAACTCTTCTAATAGTTCGTGCTTTCAGCCTTTCCTGGGACAGCAGTATTAGATTCCGATGCACCATTGCAGGTTTACTGTATCTCTTGAACCTTCAAATCAACGATAAAAGATGAAATTGCATCGATATTGAATACAAAAGGCAAAATGTCGACTTATTTACAAGAGCAGTAACTCTTCTATTAGTTCGTGCTGTGAGACTTTCCTGGGACAGCAGTATTAGAATCTGATGCACCATTGCAGGTTTACTGTATCCCTTGGACCTTCAAATCAACGATGAAACACAGAAAGTGCATCGATATTGCATACAAAAGGCAAAATGTCGACATATTTATAAGAGGAGTAACTCTTCTAATAGTTCGTGTTTTGAGCCTTTCCTGGGACAGCAGTATTAGACTCCGATGCACCATTGCAGGTTTACTGTATCCCTTGGACTTTCAAATCAACGATGAAACACAGAAATTGCATCGATATTGAATACAAAAGGCAAAATTTTGACTTATTTACAAGAGGAGTAACTCTTCTAATGGTTCGTGTTTTGACCATTTTCTGGGACAGCAGTATTAGATTCCGATGCACCATTGCAGGTTTACTGTATCCCTTGGACCTTTAAATCAACGATGAAACACAGAAATTTCATCGATATTGAACACAAAAGGCAAAATGTCGACTTATTTACAAGAGGAGTAACTCTTCTAATAGTTCGTGTTTTGAGCCTTTCCTGGGACAGCAGTATTAAATTCCGATGCACCATTGCAGGTTTACTGTATCCCTTGGACCTTCAAATCAACGATGAAACACAGAAATTGCATCGATATTGAATACAAAAGGCAAACGTCGGCTTATTGATATGAGGATTAACTCTTCTAATAGTTCGTGCTTTGAGCCTTGCCTGGGACAGCAGTATTAGATTCCGATGCACCATTGCAGGTTTACTGTATTCTTGGACCTTCAAATCAACGAAGAAACACAGAATTTGCATCGGTTTTAAATACAAAAGGTAAAATGTTGGCTTATTAACAAGAGGAGTAACTCTTCTAATAGTTCGTGCTGAGAGACTTTCCTGGGACAGCAGAATTAGAATCTGATGCACCATTGCAGGTTTACTGTATCCCTTGGACCTTCAAATCAATGATGAAACACAGATATTGCATCGATATTGAATACAAAAGGCAAAATGTCGACTTATTTATAAGAGGAGTAACTCTTCTAATAGTTCGTGCTTTGAGCCATTCCTGGGACAGCAGTATTAAATTCCGATGCACCATTGCAGAATTACTGTATACCTTGGAAATTAAAATCAAAGATGAAACACAGAAATTGCATCTATATTGAATACAAAAGGAAAAATGTTGATGTATTTATAAGAGGAGTAACTCTTCTAATAGTTCGTGCTTTGAGCCTTTCCTGGGACAGCAGTATTAGATTCTGATGCTCCATTGCAGGTTTACTGTATCCCTTGGACCTTCAAATCAACGATGAAACACAGAAATTGCATCGATATTGAATACAAAATGCAAAATGTCGACTTATTTACAAGAGGAGTAACTCTTCTAATAGTTCGTGCTTTGAGCCTTACCTGGGACTGCAGTATTAGATTGCGATGCACCATTGCAGGTTTACTGTATCCCTTGGACCTTCAAATCAACGATGAAACACAGAAATTGCATCGATATTGAATACGAAATGCAAAATGTCAACTTATTTACAAGAGGACTAACTCTTCTAATAGTTCGTGGTTTCAGCCTTTCCAGGGACAGCTGATTTAGATTCCGATGCACCATTGAAGGTTTACTGTATCCCTTGGACCTTCAAATCAACGATGAAACACAGAAATTGAATCGATATTGAATACAACAGGCAAAATGTCGACTTATTTATAAGAGGAGTAACTCTTCTAATAGTTCGTGTTTGAGCCTTTCCTGGGACAGCAGTATTAGATTCCGATGCACCATTGCAGGTTTACTGTATCCCTTGGACCTTCAAATCAACGATGAAACACAGAAATTGCATCGATATTGAATACAAAAGGCAAAATGTCGACATATTTACAAGAGGAGTAACTCTTCTAATAGTTCGTGCTTTGAGCCTTTCCTGGGACAGCAGTATTAGATTCCGATGCACCATTGCAGGTTTACTGTATCCCTTGGACCTTCAAATGAACGATGAGGCACAGAAATTGCATCGATATTAAATACAACAGGCAAAATGTCGACTTATTTATAAGAGGAGTAACTCTTCTAATAGTTCGTGTTTGAGCCTTTCCTGGGACAGCATTATTAGATTCCGATGCACCATTGCAGGTTTACTGTATCCCTTGGACGTTTAAATCAACGATGAAACACAGAAATTGCATCGATATTGAATACAAAAGCAAACTGTCGACTTATTTTTAAGAGGAGTAACTCTTCTAATAGTTCGTTCTTTGAGCCTTTCCTGGGACAGCAGTATTAGATTCCGATGCACCCTTGCAGGGTTACTGTATCCCTTGGACCTTCAAATCAACGATGAAACACAGAAATTGCATCGATATTGAATACAAAAGGCAAAATGTCGACTTATTGATATGAGGAGTAACTCTTCTAATAGTTCGTGCTTTGAGCCTTTCCTGGGACAGCAGTATTAGATTCCGATGCACCACTGCACGTATACTGTATCCCTTGGACCTTCAAATCAACGATGAAACACAGAAATTGCATCGATATTGAATACAAAAGGCAAAATTTCGACGTATTTATAAGAGGAATAACTCTTCTAATAGCTCATGCTTTGAGACTTTCCTGGGACAGCAGTATTAGATTCCGATGCACAATTGCAGGTTTACTGTATTCTTGGACCTTCAAATCAACGATGAAACACAGAAATTGCATCGGTTTTGAATACAAAAGGCAAAATGTCGGCTTATTAACAAGAGGAGTAACTCTTCTAATAGTTTGTGCTGTGACATTTTCCTGGGACAGCAGTATTAGAATCTGATGCACCATTGCAGGTTTACTGTATCCCTTTGACCTTCAAATCGACGATGAAACACAGAAATTTCATCGATACTGAATACAAAAGGCAAAATTTCGACTTATATACAAGAGGAGTAAGTCTTCTAATAGTTCGTGCTTTGAGCCTTTCCTGGGACAGCAGAATTAGATTCCGATGCACCATTGCAGGTTTACTGTATCCCTTGGACCTTCAAATCAACGATGAAACACGGAAATTGCATCGATATTGAGTAGAAAAGGCTAAATGTCTCCTTATTTACAAGAGGAGTAACTTTTCTAATAGTTCGTGCTTTGAACTTTTCCAGGGACAGCAGTATTAGATTCCGATGCACCATTGCAGGTTTACTGTATCCCTTGGACCTTCAAATCAACGATGAAACACAGAAATTGCATCGATATTGAATACAAAAGGCAAAATGTCGACTTATTTACAAGAGGAGTATCTCTTGTAATTGTTCGTGTTTTGAGCCTTTCCTGGGACAGCAGTATTAGATTCCGATGCACCATTGCAGGTTTACTGTATCTCTTTGACCTTCAAATCGACGATGAAACACAGAAATTGCATCGATATTGAATACAAAAGGCAAAATTTCGACTTATATACAAGAGGGGTAACTCTTCTAATAGTTCGTGCTTTGAGCCTTTCCTGGGACAGCAGTATTAGATTCCGATGCACCATTACAGGTTTACTGTATCCCTTGGACCTTCAAATCAACGATGAAACACAGAAATTGCATCGATATTGAGTACAAAAGGCAAAATGTCGACTTATTTATAAGAGGAGTAACTCTTTTAATAGTTCGTGCTTTGAGCCTTTCCTGGGACAGCAGTATTAGATTCCGATGCACCATTGCAGGTTTACTGTATCCCTTGGACCTTCAAATCAACGATGAAGCACAGAAATTGCATCGATATTGAATACAAAAGGCAAAATGTCGGCTTACTTATAGGAGGAGTAACTCTTCTAATAGTTCGTGCTTTGAGCCTTTCCTGGGACAGCAGTATTAGATTCCGATGCACCATTGCAGGTTTACTGTATCCCTTGGACCTTCAAATCAACGATGAAACACAGAAATTGCATCGATATTGAATACAAAATGCAAAATGTCGAATTATTTACAAGAGGAGTATCTCTTGTAATAGTTCGTGTTTTGAGCCTTTCCTGGGACAGCAGTTTTAGATTCCGATGCACCATTGCAGGTTTACTGTATCCCTTGGACCTTCAAATCAACGATGAAACACAGAAATTGCATCGATATTGAATACAAAAAGCAAAATGTCGACTTATTTACAAGAGGAGTATTTCTTGTAATAGTTCGTGTTTTGATCCTTTCCTGGGACAGCAGTATTAGATTCCGATGCACCATTGCAGGTTTTCTGTATCCCTTTGAACTTCAAATCGACGATGAAACACAGAAATTGCATCGATATTGAATACAAAAGGCAAAATTTCGACTTATATACAAGAGGGGTAACTCTTCCAATAGTTCGTGCTTTGAGCCGTTCCTAAGACAGCAGTATTAGATTCCGATGCATCATTACAGGTTTACTGTATCCCTTGGACCTTCAAATCAACGTTGAAACACAGAAATTGCATCGATATTGAGTACAAAAGGCAAAATGTCGACTTATTTATAAGAGGAGTAACTCTTCTAATAGTTCGTGCTTTGAGCCTTTCCTGGGACAGCAGTATTATATTCCGATGCACCATTGCAGGTTTACTGTATCCCTTGGACCTTCAAATCAACGATGAAGCACTGAAATTGTATCGATATTGAATACAAAAGGCAAAATGTCGGCTTACTTATAAGAGGAGTAACTCTTCTAATAGTTCGTGCTTTGAGCCTTTCCTGGGACAGCAGTATTAGATTCCGATGCACCATTGCAGGTTTACTGTATCCCTTGGACTTTCAAGTCAACGATGAAACACAGAAATTGCATCGATATTGAATGCGAAATGCAAAATGTCAACTTATTTACAAGAGGAGTAACTCTTCTAATAGTTCGTGCTTTCAGCCTTTCCTGGAACAGCAGTATTAAATTCCGATGCACCATTGCAGGTTTACTGTATCCCTTGGACCTTCAAATCGACGATGAAACACAGAAATTGAATCGATATTGAATACAATAGGCAAAATGTCGACTTATTTGTAAGAGGAGTAACACTTCTAATAGTTCGTGTTTGAGGCTTTCCTGGGACAGCAGTATTAGATTCCGATGCACCATTGCAGGTTTACTGTATCTCTTGGACCTTCAAATCAACGATGAAACACAGAAATTGCATCGATATTGAATACAAAAGGCAAAATGTCTACTTATTTACAAGAGGAGTAACTCTTCTAATAGTTCGTGCTTTGAGCCTTTCCTTGGACAGCAGTATTAGATCCCGATACACCATTGCAGGTTTACTGTATCCCTTGGACCTTCAAATCAACGATGAAACACAGAAATTGCATCGATATTGAATACAAAAGGCAAAATGTCGACTTATTTAAAAGAGGAGTATCTCTTGCAATAGTTCGTGTTTTGAGCCTTTCCTGGGACAGCAGTATTAGATTCCGATGCACCATTGCAAGTTTACTGTATCCCTTTGACCTTCAAATCGACGATGAAACACAGAAATTGCATCCATATTGAATACAAAAGGCAAAATTTCGACTTATATACAAGAGGGGTAACTCTTCCAATAGTTCGTGCTTTGAGCCTTTCCTGGGACAGCAGTATTAGATTCCGATGCACCATTGCAGGTTTACTGTATCCCTTGGACCTTCAAATCAACGATGAAACACGGAAATTGCATCGATATTGAGTAGAAAAGGCTAAATGTCGACTTATTTACAAGAGGAGTAACTCTTCTAATGGTTCGTGCTTTGAGCCTTTCCTGGTACAGCAGTATTAGATTCCGATGCACCATTGCAGGTTTACTGTATCCCTTGGACCTTTAAATCAACGATGAAACACAGAAATTGCATCGATATTGAATACAAAAGCAAACTGTCGACTTATTTCTAAGATTAGTAACTCTTCTAATAGTTCGTTCTTTGAGCCATTCCTGGGACAGCAGTATTAGATTCCGATGCACCCTTGCAGGGTTACAGTCTCCCTTGGACCTTCAAATCAACGATGAAACACAGAAATTGCATCGATATTGAATACAAAAGGCAAAATGTCGACTAATTGATATGAGGAGTAACTCTTCTAATACTTCGTGCTTTGAGCCTTTCCTGGAATAGCAGTATTAGATTCCGATGCACAACTGCAGGTTTACTGTATCCCTTGGACCTTCAAATCAACGATGAAACACAGAAATTGCATCGATATTGAAAACAAAAGGCAAAATTTCGACGTATTTATACGAGGAATAACTCTTCTAATAGGTCATGCTTTGAGACTTTCCTAGGAAAGCAGTATTAGATTCCGATGCACAATTGCAGGTTTACTGTATTCTTGGACCTTCAAATCAACGATGAAACACAGAAATTGCTACGGTTTTGAATACAAATGGCAAAATGTCGGCTTATTAACAAGAGGAGTAACTCTTCTAATAGTTCGTGCTGTGACACTTTCCTGGGACAGCAGTATTAGAATCTGATGCACCATTGCATGTTTACTGTATCTCTTGGACATTCAAATCAACGATGAAACACAGATATTGCATCGATGTTGAATACAAAAGGCAAAATGTCGACTTATTTATAAGAGGAGTAACTCTCCTAATAGTTCGTGCTTTGAGCCATTCCTGGATCTGCAGTATTAGATTCCGATGCACCATTGCAGGTTTACAGTATCCCTTGGACCTTCAAATCAACGATGAAACACGGAAATTGCATCGATATTGAGTAGAAAAGGCAAAATGTCGACTTATTTATAAGAGGAGTACCTCTTGTAATAGTTCGTGCTTTGAGCCTTTCCTGGGAATGCACTATTAGATTCCGATGCACCATTGCAGGTTTACTGTATCCCTTTGACCTTCAAATCGACGATGAAACACAGAAATTGCATCGATATTGAATACAAAAGTCAAAATTTCGACTTATATACAAGAGGAGTAAGTCTTCTAATAGTTCGTGCTTTGAGCCTTTCCTGGGACAGCAGTATTAGATTCCGATGCACCATTGCAGGTTTACTGAATCCCTTGGACCATCAAATCAACGATGAAACACAGAAATTGCATCGATATTGAATACGAAATGCAAAATGTCAACTTATTTACAAGAGGAGTAACTCTTCTAATAGTTCGTGTTTGAGCCTTTCCTGGGACAGCGGTATTAGATTCCGATGCACCATTGCAGGTTTACTGTATCCCTTGGACCTTCAAATCAACGATGAAACACAGAAATTGCATCGATATTGTATACAAAAGGGAAAATATCGACTTATTTATAAGAGGAGTAACGCTTCAAATAGTTCGTGCTTTGAGCCTTTCTTGGGACAGCAGTATTAGATTCCGATGCACCATTGCAGGTTTACTGTATCCCTTTGACCTTCAAATCGACGATGAAGCACAGAAATTGCATCGATATTGAATACAAAAGGCAAAATGTCGACTTATTTACAAGAAGAGTAACTCTTCTAATAGTTCGTGCTTTGAGCCTTTCCTGGGACAGCAGTATTAGATTCCGATGCACCATTGCAGGTTTACTGTATCCCTTGGACCTTCAAATCAACGATGAAACACGGAAATTGCATCGATATTGAGTAGAAAAGGCTAAATGTCTACTTATTTACAAGAGGAGTAACTCTTCTAATAGTTCGTGCTTTGAGCTTTTCCAGGGACAGCAGTATTAGATTCCGATGCACCGTTGCAGGTTTACTGTATCCCTTGGACCTTCAAATCAACGATGAAACACAGAAATTGCATCGATATTGAATACAAAAGACAAAATGTCGACTTATTTACAAGAGGAGTATCTCTTGTAATTGTTCGTGTTTTGAGCCTTTCCTGCGACAGCAGTATTAGATTCCGATGCACCATTGCAGGTTTACTGTATCCCTTTGACCTTCAAATCGACGATGAAACACAGAAATTGCATCGATATTGAATACAAAAGGCAAAATTTCGACTTATATACAAGAGGGTTAACTCTTCTAATAGTTCGTGATTTGAGCCTTTCCTGGGACAGCAGTATTAGATTCCGATGCACCATTACAGGTTTACTGTATCCCTTGGACCTTCACATCAACGATGAAACACAGAAATTGCATCGATATTGAGTACAAAAGGCAAAATGTCGACTTAATTATAAGAGGAGTAACTCTTTTAATAGTTCGTGCTTTGAGCCTTTCCTGGGACAGCAGTATTAGATTACGATGCACCATTGCAGGTTTACTGTATCCCTTGGACCTTCAAATCAACGATGAACCACAGAAATTGCATCGATATTACATACAAAAGGCAAAATGTCGACTTATTTATAAGAGGAGTAACTCTTCTAACAGTTCGTGCTTTTAGCCTTTCCTGGTACAGCAGTATTAGATTACGATACACCATTGCAGTTTTACTGTATCCCTTGGACCTTCAAATCAACGATGAAGCACAGAAATTGAATCGATATTGAATACAAAAGGCAAAATGTCGGCTTACTTATAAGAGGAGTAACTCTTCTAATAGTTCGTGCTTTGAGCCTTTCCTGGGACAGCAGTATTAGATTCCGATGCACCATTGCAGGATTACTGTATCCTTTGGACCTTCAAATCAACGATGAAATACAGAAATTGCATCGATATTGAATACAAAATGCAAAATGTCGACTTATTTACAAGAGGAAAAACTCTTCTAATAGATCATGCTTTGAGACTTTCCTGGGACAGCAGTATTAGATTCCGATGCACCATTGCAGGTTTACTGTATACCTTAGACCTTCAAATCAACGATGAAACACAAATTGCATCGATATTGAATACAAAAGGCAAAATGTCAACTTAATTACAAGAGGATTAACACTTCTAATAGTTCGTGCTTTGAGACTTTCCTGGGACAGCAGTATTAGATTCCGATGCACCATTGCAGGTTTACTGTATCCCTTGGACCTTCAAATCAAGGACGAAACACAGAAATTGCATCGATATTGAATACAAAAGGCAAAATGTCGACTTATTTATAAGAGGAGTAACTCTTCTAACAGTTCGTGCTTTTAGCCTTTTCTGGTACAGCAGTATTAGATTCCGATGCACCATTACAGGTTTACTGTATCCCTTGGACCTTCAATTCAACGATGAAACACAGAAATTGCATCGATATTGAGTACAAAAGGCAAAATGTCGACTTATTTATAAGAGGAGTAACTCTTCTAATAGTTCGTGCTTTGAGCCTTTCCTGGGACAGCAGTATTATATTCCGATGCACCATTGCAGGTTTACTGTATCCCTTGGAACTTCAAATCAACGATGAAACACGGAAATTGCATCGATATCGAGTAGAAAAGGCTAAATGTCGACTTATTTACAAAAGGAGTAACTCTTCTAATAGTTCGTGCTTTGAGCCTTTCCAGGGACAGCAGTATTAGATTCCGATGCACCATTGCAGGTTTACTGTATCCCTTGGACCTTCAAATCAACGATGAAACACAGAAATTGCATCGATATTACATACAAAAGGCAAAATGTCGACATATTTATAAGAGGAGTAACTCTTCTAAAAGTTCGTGATTTTGGCCTTTCCTGGTACAGCAGTATTAGATTCCGATGCACCATTGCAGGTTTACTGTATCCCTTGGACCTTCAAATCAACGATGAAGCACAGAAATTGCATCGATATTGAATACAAAAGGCAAAATGTCGGCTTACTTATAGGAGGAGTAACTCTTCTAATAGTTCGTGCTTTGAGCCTTTCCTGGGACAGCAGTATTAGATTCCGATGCACCATTGCAGGTTTACTGTATCCCTTGGACCTTCAAATCAACGATGAAACACAGAAATTGCATCGATATTGAATACAAAATGCAAAATGTCGACTTATTTACAAGAGGAGTATCTCTTGTAATAGTTCGTGTTTTGAGCCTTTCCTGGGACAGCAGTATTAGATTCCGATGCACCATTGCAGGTTTACTGTATCCCTTGGACCTTCAAATCAACGATGAAGCACAGAAATTGCATCGATATTGAATACAAAAGGCAAAATGTCGACTTATTTACAAGAAGAGTAACTCTTCTAATAGTTCGTGCTTTGAGCCTTTCCTGGGACAGCAGTATTACATTCCGATGCACCATTGCAGGTTTACTGTATCCCTTGGACCTTCAAATCAACGATGAAACACGGAAATTGCATCGATATTGAGTAGAAAAGGCTAAATGTCTACTTATTTACAAGAGGAGTAACTCTTCTAATAGTTCGTGCTTTGAGCCTTTCCTGGGACAGCAGTATTAGATTCCGATGCACCATTGCAGGATTACTGTATCCTTTGGACCTTCAAATCAACGATGAAATACAGAAATTGCATCGATATTGAATACAAAATGCAAAATGTTGACTTATTTACAAGAGGAAAAACTCTTCTAATAGATCATGCTTTGAGCCTTTCCTGGGACAGCAGTATTAGATTCCGATGCACCATTGCAGGTTTACTGTATACCTTAGACCTTCAAATCAACGATGAAACACAAATTGCATCGATATTGAATACAAAAGGCAAAATGTCAACTTAATTACAAGAGGATTAACACTTCTAATAGTTCGTGCTTTGAGACTTTCCTGGGACAGCAGTATTAGATTCCGATGCACCATTGCAGGTTTACTGTATCCCTTGGACCTTCAAATCAAGGACGAAACACAGAAATTGCATCGATATTGAATACAAAAGGCAAAATGTCGACTTATTTATAAGAGGAGTAACTCTTCTAACAGTTCGTGCTTTTAGCCTTTCCTGGTACAGCAGTATTAGATTCCGATGCACCATTACAGGTTTACTGTATCCCTTGGACCTTCAATTCAACGATGAAACACAGAAATTGCATCGATACTGAGTACAAAAGGCAAAATGTCGACTTATTTATAAGAGGAGTAACTCTTCTAATAGTTCGTGCTTTGAGCCTTTCCTGGGACAGCAGTATTATATTCCGATGCACCATTGCAGGTTTACTGTATCCCTTGGAACTTCAAATCAACGATGAAACACGGAAATTGCATCGATATTGAGTAGAAAAGGCTAAATGTCGACTTATTTACAAAAGGAGTAACTCTTCTAATAGTTCGTGCTTTGAGCCTTTCCAGGGACAGCAGTATTAGATTCCGATGCACCATTGCAGGTTTACTGTATCCCTTGGACCTTCAAATCAACGATGAAACACAGAAATTGCATCGATATTACATACAAAAGGCAAAATGTCGACATATTTATAAGAGGAGTAACTCTTCTAAAAGTTCGTGATTTTGGCCTTTCCTGGTACAGCAGTATTAGATTCCGATGCACCATTGCAGGTTTACTGTATCCCTTGGACCTTCAAATCAACGATGAAGCACAGAAATTGCATCGATATTGAATACAAAAGGCAAAATGTCGGCTTACTTATAGGTGGAGTAACTCTTCTAATAGTTCGTGCTTTGAGCCTTTCCTGGGACAGCAGTATTAGATTCCGATGCACCATTGCAGGTTTACTGTATCCCTTGGACCTTCAAATCAACGATGAAACACAGAAATTGCATCGATATTGAATACAAAATGCAAAATGTCGACTTATTTACAAGAGGAGTATCTCTTGTAATTGTTCGTGTTTTGAGCCTTTCCTGGGACAGCAGTATTAGATTCCGATGCACCATTGCAGGTTTACTGTATCCCTTGGACCTTCAAATCAACGATGAAACACAGAAATTGCATCGATATTGAATACAAAAGGCAAAATGTCAACTTATTTACAAGAGGAGTATCTCTTGTAATAGTTCGTGTTTTGAGCCTTTCCTGGGACAGCAGTATTAGATTCCGATACACCATTGCAGGTTTACTGTATCCCTTTGACCTTCAAATCGACGATGAAACACAGAAATTGCATCGATATTGAATACAAAAGGCAAAATTTCGACTTATATACAAGAGGGGTAACTCTTCTAATAGTTCGTGCTTTGAGCCGTTCCTGGGACAGCAGTATTAGATTCCGATGCACCATTACAGGTTTACTGTATCCCTTGGACCTTCAATTCAACGATGAAACACAGAAATTGCATCGATATTGAGTACAAAAGGCAAAATGTCGACTTATTTATAAGAGGAGTAACTCTTCTAATAGTTCGTGCTTTGAGCCTTTCCTGGGACAGCAGTATTATATTCCGATGCACAATTGCAGGTTTACTGTATCCCTTGGACCTTCAAATCAACGATGAAACGCAGAAATTGCATCGATATTAAATACAAAAGGCAAAATGTCAACTTATTTATAAGAGGAGTAACTCTTTCAACAGTTCCTGGTTTTAGGCTTTCCTGGTACAACAGTATTAGATTCCGATGCACCATTGCAGGTTTACTGGATCCCTTGGACCTTCAAATCAACGATGAAGCACTGAAATTGTATCGATATTGAATACAAAAGGCAAAATGTCGTCTTACTTATAAGAGGAGTAACTCTTCTAATAGTTCGTGCCTTGAGCCTTTCCTGGGACAGCAGTATTAGATTCCGATGCACCATTGCAGGTTTACTGTATCCCTTGGACCTTCAAATTAACGATGAAACACAGAAATTGCATCGATATTGAATGCGAAATGCAAAATGTCAACTTATTTACAAGAGGAGTAACTCTTCTAATAGTTCGTGCTTTCAGCCTTTCCTGGAACAGCAGTATTAGATTCCGATGCACCATATCAGGTTTACTGTATCCCTTGGACCTTCAAATCGACGATGAAACACAGAAATTAAATCGATATTGAATACAAAAGGCAAAATGTCGACTTATTTACAAGAGGAGTATCTCTTGTAATAGTTCGTGATTTGAGCCTTTCCTGGGACAGCAGTATTAGATTCCGATGCACCATTGCAAGTTTACTGTGTCCCTTTGACCTTCAAATCGACGATGAAACACAGAAATTGCATCCATATTGAATACAAAAGGCAAAATTTCGACTTATATACAAGGGGGTAACTCTTCCAATAGTTCGTGATTTGAGCCTTTCCTGGGACAGCAGTATTAGATTCCGATGCACCATTGCAGGTTTACTGTATCTCTTGGACCTTCAAATCAACGATGAAACACAGAAATTGCATCGATATTGAATACAAAAGGCAAAATGTCGACTTATTTACAAGAGGAGTATCTCTTGTAATAGTTCGTGTTTTGAGCCTTTCCTGGGACAGCAGTATTAGATTCCGATGCACCATTGCAAGTTTACTGTGTCCCTTTGACCTTCAAATCGACGATGAAACACAGAAATTGCATCCATATTGAATACAAAAGGCAAAATTTCGACTTATATACAAGAGGGGTAACTCTTCCAATAGTTCGTGATTTGAGCCTTTCCTGGGACAGCAGTATTAGATTCCGATGCACCATTGCAGGTTTACTGTATCCCTTGGACCTTCAAATCAACGATGAAACACGGAAATTGCATCGATATTGAGTAGAAAAGGCTAAATGTCGACTTATTTTCAAGAGGAGTAACTCTTCTAATGGTTCGTGCTTTGAGCCTTTCCTGGGACAGCAGTATTAGATTCCGATGCACCATTGCAGGTTTACTGTATCCCTTGGACCTTTAAATCAACGATGAAACACAGAAATTGCATCGATATTGAATACAAAAGGCAAAATGTCGACTTATTTTTAAGAGGAGTAACTCTTCTAATAGTTCGTTCTTTGAGCCTTTCCTGGGACAGCAGTATTAAATTCCGATGCACCCTTGCAGGGTTACAGTCTCCCTTGGACCTTCAAATCAACGATGAAACACAGAAATTGCATCGATATTGAAAACAAAAGGCAAAATGTCGACTTATTGATATGAGGAGTAACTCTTCTAATAGTTCGTGCTTTGAGCCTTTCCTGGAATAGCAGTATTAGATTCCGATGCACCACTGCAGGTTTACTGTATCCCTTGGACCTTCAAATCAACGATGAAACACAGAAATTGCATCGATATTGAATACAAAAGACAAAATTTCGACGTATTTATAAGAGGAATAACTCTTCTAATAGGTCATGCTTTGAGACTTTCCTGAGACAGCAGTATTAGATTCCGATGCACAATTGCAGGCTTACTGTATTCTTGGACCTTCAAATCAACGATGAAACACAGAAATTGCATCGGTTTTGAATACAAAAGGCAAAATGTCGGCTTATTAACAAGAGGAGTAACTCTTCTAATAGTTCGTGCTGTGACACTTTCCTGGGACAGCAGTATTAGAATCTGATGCACCATTGCAGGTTTACTGTATCCCTTGGGCCTTCAAATCAACGATGAAACACAGATATTGCATCGATATTGAATACAAAAGGCAAAATGTCGACTTATTTATAAGAGGAGTAACTCTTCTAATAGTTCGTGCTTTGAGCCATTCCTGGATCTGCAGTATCAGATTCCGATGCACCATTGCAGGTTTACAGTATCCCTTGGACCTTCAAATCAACGATGAAACACGGAAATTGCATCGATATTGAGTAGAAAAGGCAAAATGTCGACTTATTTACAAGAGGAGTATCTCTTGTAATAGTTCGTGCTTTAAGCCTTTCCTGGGAATGCACTATTAGATTCCGATGCACCATTGCAGGTTTACTGTATCCCTTTGACCTTCAAATCGACGATGAAACACAGAAATTGCATCGATATTGAATACAAAAGGCAAAATTTCGACTTATATACATGAGGAGTAAGTCTTCTAATAGTTCGTGCTTTGAGCCTTTCCTGGGACAGCAGTATTAGATTCCGATGCACCATTGCAGGTTTACTGTATCCCTTGGGCCATCAAATCAACGATGAAACACAGAAATTGCATCGATATTGAATACGAAATGCAAAATGTCAACTTATTTACAAGAGGAGAAACTCTTCTAATAGTTCGTGCTTTCAGCCTTTCCTGGGACAGCAGTATTAGATTCCGATGCACCATTGCAGGTTTACTGTATCCCTTGGACCTTCAAATCAAAGATGAATCACAGAAATTGCATCGATATTGTATACAAAAGGCAAAATATCGACTTATTTATAAGAGGAGTAACGCTTCAAATAGTTCGTGCTTTGAGCCTTTCCTGGGACAGCAGTAATAGATTCCGATGCACCATTGCAGGTTTACTGTATCCCTTTGACCTTCAAATCGACGATGAAGCACAGAAATTGCGTCGATATTGAATACAAAAGGCAAAATGTCGACTTATTTACAAGAAGAGTAACTCTCCTAATAGTTCGTGATTTGAGCCTTTCCTGGGACAGCAGTATTAGATTCCGATGCACCATTGCTGGTTTACTGCATCCCTTGAACATGCAAATCAACGATGAAGCACAGAAATTGCATCGATATTGAATTACAAATGGCAAAATGTCGACTTATTTACAAGAGGAGTAACTCTTCTAATAGTTCGTGATTTGAGCCTTTCCTGGGACAGCATTATTAGATTCCGATGCACCATTGCAGGTTTACTGTATCCCTTGGACCTTCAAATCAACGATGAAACACGGAAATTGCATCGATATTGAGTAGAAAAGGCTAATTGTCTACTTATTTACAAGAGGAGTAACTCTTCTAATAGTTCGTGCTTTGAGCTTTTCCAGGGACAGCAGTATTAGATTCCGATGCACCGTTGCAGGTTTACTGTATCCCTTGGACCTTCAAATCAACGATGAAACACAGAAATTGCATCGATATTGAATACAAAAGGCAAAATGTCGACTTATTTACAAGAGGAGTATCTCTTGTAATTGTTCGTGTTTTGAGCCTTTCCTGGGACAGCAGTATTAGATTCCGATGCACCATTGCAGGTTTACTGTATCCCTTTGACCTTCAAATCGACGATGAAACACAGAAATTGCATCGATATTGAATACAAAAGGCAAAATTTCGACTTATATACAAGAGGGTTAACTCTTCTAATAGTTCGTGCTTTGAGCCTTTCCTGGGACAGCAGTATTAGATTCCGATGCACCATTACAGGTTTACTGTATCCCTTGGACCTTCAAATCAACGATGAAACACAGAAATAGCATCGATATTGAGTACAAAAGGCAAAATTTCGACTTATTTATAAGAGGAGTAACTCTTTTAATAGTTCGTGCTTTGAGCCTTTCCTGGGACAGCAGTATTAGATTCCGATGCACCATTGCAGGTTTACTGTATCCCTTGGACCTTCAAATCAACGATGAACCACAGAAATTGCATCGATATTACATACAAAAGGCAAAATTTTTACTTATTTATAAGAGGAGTAACTCTTCTAACAGTTCGTGCTTTTAGCCTTTCCTGGTACAGCAGTATTAGATTACGATACACCATTGCAGTTTTACTGTATCCCTTGGACCTTCAAATCAACGATGAAGCACAGAAATTGCATCGATATTGAATACAAAAGGCAAAATGTCGGCTTACTTATAAGAGGAGTAACTCTTCTAATAGTTCGTGCTTTGAGCCTTTCCTGGGACAGCAGTATTAGATTCCGATGCACCATTGCAGGATTACTGTATCCTTTGGACCTTCAAATCAACGATGAAATACAGAAATTGCATCGATATTGAATACAAAATGCAAAATGTCGACTTATTTACAAGAGGAAAAACTCTTCTAATAGATCATGCTTTGAGCCTTTCCTGGGACAGCAGTATTTGATTCCGATGCACCATTGCAGGTTTACTGTATACCTTAGACCTTCAAATCAACGATGAAACACAAATTGCATCGATATTGAATACAAAAGGCAAAATGTCAACTTATTTACAAGAGGAGTAACACTTCTAATAGTTCGTGCTTTGAGACTTTCCTGGGACAGCAGTATTAGATTCCGATGCACCATTGCAGGTTTACTGTATCCCTTGGACCTTCAAATCAACGATGAAACACAGAAATTGCATCGATATTGAATACAAAAGGCAAAATGTCGACTTATTTATAAGAGGAGTAACTCTTCTAACAGTTCGTGCTTTTAGCCTTTCCTGGTACAGCAGTATTAGATTCCGATACACCATTGCAGTTTTACTGTATCCCTTGGACCTACAAATCAACGATGAAGCACAGAAATTGCATCGATATTGAATACAAAAGGCAAAATGTCGGCTTACTTATAAGAGGAGTAACTCTTTTAATAGTTAGTGCTTTGAGCCTTTCCTGGGACAGCAGTATTAGATTCCGATGCACCATTGCAGGTTTACTGCATCCCTTGAACCTTCAAATCAACGATGAAGCACAGAAATTGCATCGATATTGAGTACAAAATGCAAAATGTCGACTTATTTATAAGAGGAGTAACTCTTCTAATAGTTCGTGCTTTGAGCCTTTCCTGGGACAGCAGTATTAGATTCCGATGCACCATTGCAGGTTTACTGTATCCCTTGGAACTTCAAATCAACGATGAAACACGGAAATTGCATCGATATTGAGTAGAAAAGGCTAAATGTCGACTTGTTTACAAAAGGAGTAACTCTTCTAATAGTTCGTGCTTTGAGCCTTTCCAGGGACAGCAGTATTAGATTCCGATGCACCATTGCAGGTTTACTGTATCCCTTGGACCTTCAAATCAACGATGAAACACAGAAATTGCATCGATATTGAATACAAAAGGCAAAATGTCGACTTATTTATAAGAGGAGTAACTCTTCTAATAGTTCGTGCTTTGAGCCTTTCCTGGGACAGCAGTATTAGATTCCGATGCACCATTGCAGGTTTACTGCATCCCTTGAACATTCAAATCAACGATGAAGCACAGAAATTGCATCGATTTTGAATTACAAAATGCAAAATGTCGACTTATTTATAAGAGGAGTAACTCTTCTAACAGTTCGTGCTTTTAGGCTTTCCTAGTACAGCAGTATTAGATTCCGATGCACCATTGCAGGTTTACTGTATCCCTTGGAAATTCAAATCAACGATGAAGCACAGAAATTGTATCGATATTGAATACAAAAGGCAAAATGTCGGCTTACTTATAAGAGGAGTAACTCTTCTAATAGTTCGTGCTTTGAGCCTTTCCTGGGACAGCAGTATTAGATTCCGATGCACCATTGCAGGTTTACTGCATCCCTTGAACATTCAAATCAACGATGAAACACAGAAATTGCATCGATATTGAATTACAAAATTCAAAATGTCGACTTATTTATAAGAGGAGTAACTCTTCTAATAGTTCGTGATTTGAGACTTTCCTGGGACAGCAGTATTAGATTCCGATGCACCATTGCAGGTTTACTGTATCCCTTGGACCTTCAAATCAACGATGAAACACGGAAATTGCATCGATATTGAGTAGAAAAGGCTAAATGTCTACTTACTTACAAGAGGAGTAACTCTTCTAATAGTTCGTGCTTTGAGCTTTTCCAGGGACAGCAGTATTAGATTCCGATGCACCATTGCAGGTTTACTGTATCCCTTGGACTTTCAAATCAACGATGAAACACTGAAATTGCATAGATATTGAATACGAAAGGCAAAATGTCGACTTATTTACAAGAGGAGTATCTCTTGTAATTCTTCGTGTTTTGAGCCTTTCCTGGGACAGCAGTATTAGATTCCGATGCACCCTTGCAGGTTTACTGTATGCCTTTGACCTTCAAATCGACGATGAAACACAGAAATTGCATCGATATTGAATACAAAAGGCAAAATTTCGACTTATATACAAGAGGGGTAACTCTTCTAATAGTTCGTGCTTTGAGCCTTTCCTGGGACAGCAGTATTAGATTACGATACACCATTGCAGTTTTACTGTATCCCTTGGACCTTCAAATCAACGATGAAGCACAGAAATTGCATCGATATTGAATACAAAAGGCAAAATGTCGGCTTACTTATAAGAGGAGTAACTCTTCTAATAGTTCGTGCTTTGAGCCTTTCCTGGGACAGCAGTATTAGATTCCGATGCACCATTGCAGGATTACTGTATCCTTTGGACCTTCAAATCAACGATGAAATACAGAAATTGCATCGATATTGAATACAAAATGCAAAATGTCGACTTATTTACAAGAGGAAAAACTCTTCTAATAGATCATGCTTTGAGCCTTTCCTGGGACAGCAGTATTTGATTCCGATGCACCATTGCAGGTTTACTGTATACCTTAGACCTTCAAATCAACGATGAAACACAAATTGCATCGATATTGAATACAAAAGGCAAAATGTCAACTTATTTACAAGAGGAGTAACACTTCTAATAGTTCGTGCTTTGAGACTTTCCTGGGACAGCAGTATTAGATTCCGATGCACCATTGCAGGTTTACTGTATCCCTTGGACCTTCAAATCAACGATGAAACACAGAAATTGCATCGATATTGAATACAAAAGGCAAAATGTCGATTTATTTATAAGAGGAGTAACTCTTCTAACAGTTCGTGCTTTTAGCCTTTCCTGGTACAGCAGTATTAGATTCCGATACACCATTGCAGTTTTACTGTATCCCTTGGACCTTCAAATCAACGATGAAGCACAGAAATTGCATCGATATTGAATACAAAAGGCTAAATGTCGGCTTACTTATAAGAGGAGTAACTCTTCTAATAGTTAGTGCTTTGAGCCTTTCCTGGGACAGCAGTATTAGATTCCGATGCACCATTGCAGGTTTACTGCATCCCTTGAACCTTCAAATCAACGATGAAGCACAGAAATTGCATCGATATTGAGTACAAAATGCAAAATGTCGACTTATTTATAAGAGGAGTAACTCTTCTAATAGTTCGTGCTTTGAGCCTTTCCTGGGACAGCAGTATTAGATTCCGATGCACCATTGCAGGTTTACTGTATCCCTTGGAACTTCAAATCAACGATGAAACACGGAAATTGCATCGATATTGAGTAGACAAGGCTAAATGTCGACTTGTTTACAAAAGGAGTAACTCTTCTAATAGTTCGTGCTTTGAGCCTTTCCAGGGACAGCAGTATTAGATTCCGATGCACCATTGCAGGTTTACTGTATCCCTTGGACCTTCAAATCAACGATGAAACACAGAAATTGCATCGATATTGAATACAAAAGGCAAAATGTCGACTTATTTATAAGAGGAGTAACTCTTCTAATAGTTCGTGCTTTGAGCCTTTCCTGGGACAGCAGTATTAGATTCCGATGCACCATTGCAGGTTTACTGCATCCCTTGAACATTCAAATCAACGATGAAGCACAGAAATTGCATCGATTTTGAATTACAAAATGCAAAATGTCGACTTATTTATAAGAGGAGTAACTCTTCTAACAGTTCGTGCTTTTAGGCTTTCCTAGTACAGCAGTATTAGATTCCGATGCACCATTGCAGGATTACTGTATCCCTTGGAAATTCAAATCAACGATGAAGCACAGAAATTGTATCGATATTGAATACAAAAGGCAAAATGTCGGCTTACTTATAAGAGGAGTAACTCTTCTAATAGTTCGTGCTTTGAGCCTTTCCTGGGACAGCAGTATTAGATTCCGATGCACCATTGCAGGTTTACTGCATCCCTTGAACATTCACATCAACGATGAAGCACAGAAATTGCATCGATATTGAATTAAAAAATTCAAAATGTCGACTTATTTATAAGAGGAGTAACTCTTCTAATAGTTCGTGATTTGAGACTTTCCTGGGACAGCAGTATTAGATTCCGATGCACCCTTGCAGGTTTACTGTATCCCTTCGACCTTCAAATCGACGATGAAACACAGAAATTGCATCGATATTGAATACAAAAGGCAAAATTTCGACTTATATACAAGAGGGGTAACTCTTCTAATAGTTCGTGCTTTGAGCCTTTCCTGGGACAGCAGTATTAGATTCCGATGCACCATTACAGGTTTACTGTATCCCTTGGACCTTCAAATCAACGATGAAACACAGAAATTGCATCGATATTGAGTACAAAAGGCAAAATGTCGACTTATTTATAAGAGGAGTAACTCTTTTAATAGTTCGTGCTTTGAGCCTTTCCTGGGACAGCAGTATTAGATTCCGATGCACCATTGCAGGTTTACTGTATCCCTTGGACCTTCAAATCAACGATGAAACACAGAAATTGCATCGATATTACATACAAAATGCAAAATGTCGACTTATTTATAAGAGGAGTAACTCTTCTAACAGTTCGTGTTTTAGCCTTTCCTGGTACAGCAGTATTAGATTCCGATGCACCATTGCAGGTTTACTGTATCCCTTGGACCTTCAAATCAACGATGAAGCACAGAAATTGCATCGATATTGAATACAAAAGGCAAAATTTCGGCTTACTTTTAAGAGGAGTAACTCTTCTAATAGTTCGTGTTTTGAGACTTTCCTGGGACAGCAGTATTAGATTCCGATGCACCATTGCAGGTTTACTGTATCCCTTGGACCTTCAAATCAACGATGAAACACAGAAATTGCATCGATATTGAATACGAAATGCAAAATGTCAACTTATTTACAAGAGGAGTAACTCTTCTAATAGTTCGTGGTTTCAGCCTTTCCTGGGACAGCAGTATTTGATTCCGATGCACCATTGCAGGTTTACTGTATACCTTAGACCTTCAAATCAACGATGAAACACAAATTGCATCGATATTGAATACAAAAGGCAAAATGTCAACTTATTTACAAGAGGAGTAACACTTCTAATAGTTCGTGCTTTGAGACTTTCCTGGGACAGCAGTATTAGATTCCGATGCACCATTGCAGGTTTACTGTATCCCTTGGACCTTCAAATCAACGATGAAACACAGAAATTGCATCGATATTGAATACAAAAGGCAAAATGTCGACTTATTTATAAGAGGAGTAACTCTTCTAACAGTTCGTGCTTTTAGCCTTTCCTGGTACAGCAGTATTAGATTCCGATACACCATTGCAGTTTTACTGTATCCCTTGGACCTACAAATCAACGATGAAGCACAGAAATTGCATCGATATTGAATACAAAAGGCAAAATGTCGGCTTACTTATAAGAGGAGTAACTCTTTTAATAGTTAGTGCTTTGAGCCTTTCCTGGGACAGCAGTATTAGATTCCGATGCACCATTGCAGGTTTACTGCATCCCTTGAACCTTCAAATCAACGATGAAGCACAGAAATTGCATCGATATTGAGTACAAAATGCAAAATGTCGACTTATTTATAAGAGGAGTAACTCTTCTAATAGTTCGTGCTTTGAGCCTTTCCTGGGACAGCAGTATTAGATTCCGATGCACCATTGCAGGTTTACTGTATCCCTTGGAACTTCAAATCAACGATGAAACACGGAAATTGCATCGATATTGAGTAGAAAAGGCTAAATGTCGACTTGTTTACAAAAGGAGTAACTCTTCTAATAGTTCGTGCTTTGAGCCTTTCCAGGGACAGCAGTATTAGATTCCGATGCACCATTGCAGGTTTACTGTATCCCTTGGACCTTCAAATCAACGATGAAACACAGAAATTGCATCGATATTGAATACAAAAGGCAAAATGTCGACTTATTTATAAGAGGAGTAACTCTTCTAATAGTTCGTGCTTTGAGCCTTTCCTGGGACAGCAGTATTAGATTCCGATGCACCATTGCAGGTTTACTGCATCCCTTGAACATTCAAATCAACGATGAAGCACAGAAATTGCATCGATTTTGAATTACAAAATGCAAAATGTCGACTTATTTATAAGAGGAGTAACTCTTCTAACAGTTCGTGCTTTTAGGCTTTCCTAGTACAGCAGTATTAGATTCCGATGCACCATTGCAGGTTTACTGTATCCCTTGGAAATTCAAATCAACGATGAAGCACAGAAATTGTATCAATATTGAATACAAAAGGCAAAATGTCGGCTTACTTATAAGAGGAGTAACTCTTCTAATAGTTCGTGCTTTGAGCCTTTCCTGGGACAGCAGTATTAGATTCCGATGCACCATTGCAGGTTTACTGCATCCCTTGAACATTCAAATCAACGATGAAGCACAGAAATTGCATCGATATTGAATTACAAAATTCAAAATGTCGACTTATTTATAAGAGGAGTAACTCTTCTAATAGTTCGTGTTTTGAGCCTTTCCTGGGACAGCAGTATTAGATTCCGATGCACCCTTGCAGGTTTACTGTATGCCTTTGACCTTCAAATCGACGATGAAACACAGAAATTGCATCGATATTGAATACAAAAGGCAAAATTTCGACTTATATACAAGAGGGGTAACTCTTCTAATAGTTCGTGCTTTGAGCCTTTCCTGGGACAGCAGTATTAGATTACGATACACCATTGCAGTTTTACTGTATCCCTTGGACCTTCAAATCAACGATGAAGCACAGAAATTGCATCGATATTGAATACAAAAGGCAAAATGTCGGCTTACTTATAAGAGGAGTAACTCTTCTAATAGTTCGTGCTTTGAGCCTTTCCTGGGACAGCAGTATTAGATTCCGATGCACCATTGCAGGATTACTGTATCCTTTGGACCTTCAAATCAACGATGAAATACAGAAATTGCATCGATATTGAATACAAAATGCAAAATGTCGACTTATTTACAAGAGGAAAAACTCTTCTAATAGATCATGCTTTGAGCCTTTCCTGGGACAGCAGTATTTGATTCCGATGCACCATTGCAGGTTTACTGTATACCTTAGACCTTCAAATCAACGATGAAACACAAATTGCATCGATATTGAATACAAAAGACAAAATGTCAACTTATTTACAAGAGGAGTAACACTTCTAATAGTTCGTGCTTTGAGACTTTCCTGGGACAGCAGTATTAGATTCCGATGCACCATTGCAGGTTTACTGTATCCCTTGGACCTTCAAATCAACGATGAAACACAGAAATTGCATCGATATTGAATACAAAAGGCAAAATGTCGATTTATTTATAAGAGGAGTAACTCTTCTAACAGTTCGTGCTTTTAGCCTTTCCTGGTACAGCAGTATTAGATTCCGATACACCATTGCAGTTTTACTGTATCCCTTGGACCTTCAAATCAACGATGAAGCACAGAAATTGCATCGATATTGAATACAAAAGGCTAAATGTCGGCTTACTTATAAGAGGAGTAACTCTTCTAATAGTTAGTGCTTTGAGCCTTTCCTGGGACAGCAGTATTAGATTCCGATGCACCATTGCAGGTTTACTGCATCCCTTGAACCTTCAAATCAACGATGAAGCACTGAAATTGCATCGATATTGAGTACAAAATGCAAAATGTCGACTTATTTATAAGAGGAGTAACTCTTCTAATAGTTCGTGCTTTGAGCCTTTCCTGGGACAGCAGTATTAGATTCCGATGCACCATTGCAGGTTTACTGTATCCCTTGGAACTTCAAATCAACGATGAAACACGGAAATTGCATCGATATTGAGTAGACAAGGCTAAATGTCGACTTGTTTACAAAAGGAGTAACTCTTCTAATAGTTCGTGCTTTGAGCCTTTCCAGGGACAGCAGTATTAGATTCCGATGCACCATTGCAGGTTTACTGTATCCCTTGGACCTTCAAATCAACGATGAAACACAGAAATTGCATCGATATTGAATACAAAAGGCAAAATGTCGACTTATTTATAAGAGGAGTAACTCTTCTAATAGTTCGTGCTTTGAGCCTTTCCTGGGACAGCAGTATTAGATTCCGATGCACCATTGCAGGTTTACTGCATCCCTTGAACATTCAAATCAACGATGAAGCACAGAAATTGCATCGATTTTGAATTACAAAATGCAAAATGTCGACTTATTTATAAGAGGAGTAACTCTTCTAACAGTTCGTGCTTTTAGGCTTTCCTAGTACAGCAGTATTAGATTCCGATGCACCATTGCAGGATTACTGTATCCCTTGGAAATTCAAATCAACGATGAAGCACAGAAATTGTATCGATATTGAATACAAAAGGCAAAATGTCGGCTTACTTATAAGAGGAGTAACTCTTCTAATAGTTCGTGCTTTGAGCCTTTCCTGGGACAGCAGTATTAGATTCCGATGCACCATTGCAGGTTTACTGCATCCCTTGAACATTCAAATCAACGATGAAGCACAGAAATTGCATCGATATTGAATTAAAAAATTCAAAATGTCGACTTATTTATAAGAGGAGTAACTCTTCTAATAGTTCGTGATTTGAGACTTTCCTGGGACAGCAGTATTAGATTCCGATGCACCCTTGCAGGTTTACTGTATCCCTTTGACCTTCAAATCGACGATGAAACACAGAAATTGCATCGATATTGAATACAAAAGGCAAAATTTCGACTTATATACAAGAGGGGTAACTCTTCTAATAGTTCGTGCTTTGAGCCTTTCCTGGGACAGCAGTATTAGATTCCGATGCACCATTACAGGTTTACTGTATCCCTTGGACCTTCAAATCAACGATGAAACACAGAAATTGCATCGATATTGAGTACAAAAGGCAAAATGTCGACTTATTTATAAGAGGAGTAACTCTTTTAATAGTTCGTGCTTTGAGCCTTTCCTGGGACAGCAGTATTAGATTCCGATGCACCAATGCAGGTTTACTGTATCCCTTGGACCTTCAAATCAACGATGAAACACAGAAATTGCATCGATATTACATACAAAATGCAAAATGTCGACTTATTTATAAGAGGAGTAACTCTTCTAACAGTTCGTGCTTTTAGCCTTTCCTGGTACAGCAGTATTAGATTCCGATGCACCATTGCAGGTTTACTGTATCCCTTGGACCTTCAAATCAACGATGAAGCACAGAAATTGCATCGATATTGAATACAAAAGGCAAAATTTCGGCTTACTTTTAAGAGGAGTAACTCTTCTAATAGTTCGTGTTTTGAGACTTTCCTGGGACAGCAGTATTAGATTCCGATGCACCATTGCAGGTTTACTGTATCCCTTGGACCTTCAAATCAACGATGAAACACAGAAATTGCATCGATATTGAATACGAAATGCAAAATGTCAACTTATTTACAAGAGGAGTAACTCTTCTAATAGTTCGTGGTTTCAGCCTTTCCTGGAACAGCAGTATTAGATTCCGATGCACCATTTCAGGTTTACTGTATCCCTTGGACCTTCAAATCAACGATGAAACACAGAAATTGAATCGATATTGAATACAATAGGCAAAATGTCGACTTATTTATAAGAGGAGTAACACTTCTAATAGTTCGTGTTTGAGGCTTTCCTGGGACAGCAGTATTAGATTCCGATGCACCATTGCAGGTTTACTGTATCCCTTGGACCTTCAAATCAACGATGAAACACAGAAATTGCATCGATATTGAATACAAAATACAAATTGACGACTTATTTACAAGAGGATTATCTCTAGTAATAGTTCGTGCTTTGAGCCTTCCCTGGGACAGCAGTATTAGATTCCGATGCACCATTGCAGGTGATTTGTATCCCTTTGACCTTCAAATCGACGATGAAACACAGAAATAGCATCCATATTGAATACAAAGGCAAAATTTCGACTTATATACAAGAGGGATAACTCTTCCAATAGTTCGTGCTTTGAGCCTTTCCTGGGACAGCAGTATTAGATTCCGATGCACCATTGCAGGTTTACTGTATTCCTTGGACCTTCAAATCAACGATGAAACTCGGAAATTGCATCGATATTGAGTAGAAAAGGCTAAATGTCGACTTATTTACAAGAGGAGTAACTCTTCTAATAGTTCGTGCTTTGAGCCTTTCCTGGGACAGCAGTATTAGATTCCGATGCACCATTGCAGGATTACTGTATCCCTTGGACCTTCAAATCAACGATGAAACACAGAAATTGCATCGATATTGAGTACAAAAGGCAAAATGTCGACTTATTTATAAGAGGAGTAACTCTTCTAACAGTTCGTGTTTTAGCCTTTCCTGGTACAGCAGTATTAGATTCCGATGCACCATTGCAGGTTTACTGTATCCCTTGGACCTTCAAATCAACGATGAAGCACAGAAATTGCATCGATATTGAATACAAAAGGCAAAATTTCGGCTTACTTTTAAGAGGAGTAACTCTTCTAATAGTTCGTGTTTTGAGACTTTCCTGGGACAGCAGTATTAGATTCCGATGCACCATTGCAGGTTTACTGTATCCCTTGGACCTTCAAATCAACGATGAAACACAGAAATTGCATCGATATTGAATACGAAATGCAAAATGTCAACTTATTTACAAGAGGAGTAACTCTTCTAATAGTTCGTGGTTTCAGCCTTTCCTGGGACAGCAGTATTTGATTCCGATGCACCATTGCAGGTTTACTGTATACCTTAGACCTTCAAATCAACGATGAAACACAAATTGCATCGATATTGAATACAAAAGGCAAAATGTCAACTTATTTACAAGAGGAGTAACACTTCTAATAGTTCGTGCTTTGAGACTTTCCTGGGACAGCAGTATTAGATTCCGATGCACCATTGCAGGTTTACTGTATCCCTTGGACCTTCAAATCAACGATGAAACACAGAAATTGCATCGATATTGAATACAAAAGGCAAAATGTCGACTTATTTATAAGAGGAGTAACTCTTCTAACAGTTCGTGCTTTTAGCCTTTCCTGGTACAGCAGTATTAGATTCCGATACACCATTGCAGTTTTACTGTATCCCTTGGACCTACAAATCAACGATGAAGCACAGAAATTGCATCGATATTGAATACAAAAGGCAAAATGTCGGCTTACTTATAAGAGGAGTAACTCTTTTAATAGTTAGTGCTTTGAGCCTTTCCTGGGACAGCAGTATTAGATTCCGATGCACCATTGCAGGTTTACTGCATCCCTTGAACCTTCAAATCAACGATGAAGCACAGAAATTGCATCGATATTGAGTACAAAATGCAAAATGTCGACTTATTTATAAGAGGAGTAACTCTTCTAATAGTTCGTGCTTTGAGCCTTTCCTGGGACAGCAGTATTAGATTCCGATGCACCATTGCAGGTTTACTGTATCCCTTGGAACTTCAAATCAACGATGAAACACGGAAATTGCATCGATATTGAGTAGAAAAGGCTAAATGTCGACTTGTTTACAAAAGGAGTAACTCTTCTAATAGTTCGTGCTTTGAGCCTTTCCAGGGACAGCAGTATTAGATTCCGATGCACCATTGCAGGTTTACTGTATCCCTTGGACCTTCAAATCAACGATGAAACACAGAAATTGCATCGATATTGAATACAAAAGGCAAAATGTCGACTTATTTATAAGAGGAGTAACTCTTCTAATAGTTCGTGCTTTGAGCCTTTCCTGGGACAGCAGTATTAGATTCCGATGCACCATTGCAGGTTTACTGCATCCCTTGAACATTCAAATCAACGATGAAGCACAGAAATTGCATCGATTTTGAATTACAAAATGCAAAATGTCGACTTATTTATAAGAGGAGTAACTCTTCTAACAGTTCGTGCTTTTAGGCTTTCCTAGTACAGCAGTATTAGATTCCGATGCACCATTGCAGGTTTACTGTATCCCTTGGAAATTCAAATCAACGATGAAGCACAGAAATTGTATCAATATTGAATACAAAAGGCAAAATTTCGGCTTACTTATAAGAGGAGTAACTCTTCTAATAGTTCGTGCTTTGAGCCTTTCCTGGGACAGCAGTATTAGATTCCGATGCACCATTGCAGGTTTACTGCATCCCTTGAACATTCAAATCAACGATGAAGCACAGAAATTGCATCGATATTGAATTACAAAATTCAAAATGTCGACTTATTTATAAGAGGAGTAACTCTTCTAATAGTTCGTGTTTTGAGCCTTTCCTGGGACAGCAGTATTAGATTCCGATGCACCCTTGCAGGTTTACTGTATGCCTTTGACCTTCAAATCGACGATGAAACACAGAAATTGCATCGATATTGAATACAAAAGGCAAAATTTCGACTTATATACAAGAGGGGTAACTCTTCTAATAGTTCGTGCTTTGAGCCTTTCCTGGGACAGCAGTATTAGATTACGATACACCATTGCAGTTTTACTGTATCCCTTGGACCTTCAAATCAACGATGAAGCACAGAAATTGCATCGATATTGAATACAAAAGGCAAAATGTCGGCTTACTTATAAGAGGAGTAACTCTTCTAATAGTTCGTGCTTTGAGCCTTTCCTGGGACAGCAGTATTAGATTCCGATGCACCATTGCAGGATTACTGTATCCTTTGGACCTTCAAATCAACGATGAAATACAGAAATTGCATCGATATTGAATACAAAATGCAAAATGTCGACTTATTTACAAGAGGAAAAACTCTTCTAATAGATCATGCTTTGAGCCTTTCCTGGGACAGCAGTATTTGATTCCGATGCACCATTGCAGGTTTACTGTATACCTTAGACCTTCAAATCAACGATGAAACACAAATTGCATCGATATTGAATACAAAAGACAAAATGTCAACTTATTTACAAGAGGAGTAACACTTCTAATAGTTCGTGCTTTGAGACTTTCCTGGGACAGCAGTATTAGATTCCGATGCACCATTGCAGGTTTACTGTATCCCTTCGACCTTCAAATCGACGATGAAACACAGAAATTGCATCGATATTGAATACAAAAGGCAAAATTTCGACTTATATACAAGAGGGGTAACTCTTCTAATAGTTCGTGCTTTGAGCCTTTCCTGGGACAGCAGTATTAGATTCCGATGCACCATTACAGGTTTACTGTATCCCTTGGACCTTCAAATCAACGATGAAACACAGAAATTGCATCGATATTGAGTACAAAAGGCAAAATGTCGACTTATTTATAAGAGGAGTAACTCTTTTAATAGTTCGTGCTTTGAGCCTTTCCTGGGACAGCAGTATTAGATTCCGATGCACCATTGCAGGTTTACTGTATCCCTTGGACCTTCAAATCAACGATGAAACACAGAAATTGCATCGATATTACATACAAAATGCAAAATGTCGACTTATTTATAAGAGGAGTAACTCTTCTAACAGTTCGTGTTTTAGCCTTTCCTGGTACAGCAGTATTAGATTCCGATGCACCATTGCAGGTTTACTGTATCCCTTGGACCTTCAAATCAACGATGAAGCACAGAAATTGCATCGATATTGAATACAAAAGGCAAAATTTCGGCTTACTTTTAAGAGGAGTAACTCTTCTAATAGTTCGTGTTTTGAGACTTTCCTGGGACAGCAGTATTAGATTCCGATGCACCATTGCAGGTTTACTGTATCCCTTGGACCTTCAAATCAACGATGAAACACAGAAATTGCATCGATATTGAATACGAAATGCAAAATGTCAACTTATTTACAAGAGGAGTAACTCTTCTAATAGTTCGTGGTTTCAGCCTTTCCTGGGACAGCAGTATTTGATTCCGATGCACCATTGCAGGTTTACTGTATACCTTAGACCTTCAAATCAACGATGAAACACAAATTGCATCGATATTGAATACAAAAGGCAAAATGTCAACTTATTTACAAGAGGAGTAACACTTCTAATAGTTCGTGCTTTGAGACTTTCCTGGGACAGCAGTATTAGATTCCGATGCACCATTGCAGGTTTACTGTATCCCTTGGACCTTCAAATCAACGATGAAACACAGAAATTGCATCGATATTGAATACAAAAGGCAAAATGTCGACTTATTTATAAGAGGAGTAACTCTTCTAACAGTTCGTGCTTTTAGCCTTTCCTGGTACAGCAGTATTAGATTCCGATACACCATTGCAGTTTTACTGTATCCCTTGGACCTACAAATCAACGATGAAGCACAGAAATTGCATCGATATTGAATACAAAAGGCAAAATGTCGGCTTACTTATAAGAGGAGTAACTCTTTTAATAGTTAGTGCTTTGAGCCTTTCCTGGGACAGCAGTATTAGATTCCGATGCACCATTGCAGGTTTACTGCATCCCTTGAACCTTCAAATCAACGATGAAGCACAGAAATTGCATCGATATTGAGTACAAAATGCAAAATGTCGACTTATTTATAAGAGGAGTAACTCTTCTAATAGTTCGTGCTTTGAGCCTTTCCTGGGACAGCAGTATTAGATTCCGATGCACCATTGCAGGTTTACTGTATCCCTTGGAACTTCAAATCAACGATGAAACACGGAAATTGCATCGATATTGAGTAGAAAAGGCTAAATGTCGACTTGTTTACAAAAGGAGTAACTCTTCTAATAGTTCGTGCTTTGAGCCTTTCCAGGGACAGCAGTATTAGATTCCGATGCACCATTGCAGGTTTACTGTATCCCTTGGACCTTCAAATCAACGATGAAACACAGAAATTGCATCGATATTGAATACAAAAGGCAAAATGTCGACTTATTTATAAGAGGAGTAACTCTTCTAATAGTTCGTGCTTTGAGCCTTTCCTGGGACAGCAGTATTAGATTCCGATGCACCATTGCAGGTTTACTGCATCCCTTGAACATTCAAATCAACGATGAAGCACAGAAATTGCATCGATTTTGAATTACAAAATGCAAAATGTCGACTTATTTATAAGAGGAGTAACTCTTCTAACAGTTCGTGCTTTTAGGCTTTCCTAGTACAGCAGTATTAGATTCCGATGCACCATTGCAGGTTTACTGTATCCCTTGGAAATTCAAATCAACGATGAAGCACAGAAATTGTATCAATATTGAATACAAAAGGCAAAATGTCGGCTTACTTATAAGAGGAGTAACTCTTCTAATAGTTCGTGCTTTGAGCCTTTCCTGGGACAGCAGTATTAGATTCCGATGCACCATTGCAGGTTTACTGCATCCCTTGAACATTCAAATCAACGATGAAGCACAGAAATTGCATCGATATTGAATTACAAAATTCAAAATGTCGACTTATTTATAAGAGGAGTAACTCTTCTAATAGTTCGTGTTTTGAGCCTTTCCTGGGACAGCAGTATTAGATTCCGATGCACCCTTGCAGGTTTACTGTATGCCTTTGACCTTCAAATCGACGATGAAACACAGAAATTGCATCGATATTGAATACAAAAGGCAAAATTTCGACTTATATACAAGAGGGGTAACTCTTCTAATAGTTCGTGCTTTGAGCCTTTCCTGGGACAGCAGTATTAGATTACGATACACCATTGCAGTTTTACTGTATCCCTTGGACCTTCAAATCAACGATGAAGCACAGAAATTGCATCGATATTGAATACAAAAGGCAAAATGTCGGCTTACTTATAAGAGGAGTAACTCTTCTAATAGTTCGTGCTTTGAGCCTTTCCTGGGACAGCAGTATTAGATTCCGATGCACCATTGCAGGATTACTGTATCCTTTGGACCTTCAAATCAACGATGAAATACAGAAATTGCATCGATATTGAATACAAAATGCAAAATGTCGACTTATTTACAAGAGGAAAAACTCTTCTAATAGATCATGCTTTGAGCCTTTCCTGGGACAGCAGTATTTGATTCCGATGCACCATTGCAGGTTTACTGTATACCTTAGACCTTCAAATCAACGATGAAACACAAATTGCATCGATATTGAATACAAAAGACAAAATGTCAACTTATTTACAAGAGGAGTAACACTTCTAATAGTTCGTGCTTTGAGACTTTCCTGGGACAGCAGTATTAGATTCCGATGCACCATTGCAGGTTTACTGTATCCCTTGGACCTTCAAATCAACGATGAAACACAGAAATTGCATCGATATTGAATACAAAAGGCAAAATGTCGATTTATTTATAAGAGGAGTAACTCTTCTAACAGTTCGTGCTTTTAGCCTTTCCTGGTACAGCAGTATTAGATTCCGATACACCATTGCAGTTTTACTGTATCCCTTGGACCTTCAAATCAACGATGAAGCACAGAAATTGCATCGATATTGAATACAAAAGGCTAAATGTCGGCTTACTTATAAGAGGAGTAACTCTTCTAATAGTTAGTGCTTTGAGCCTTTCCTGGGACAGCAGTATTAGATTCCGATGCACCATTGCAGGTTTACTGCATCCCTTGAACCTTCAAATCAACGATGAAGCACTGAAATTGCATCGATATTGAGTACAAAATGCAAAATGTCGACTTATTTATAAGAGGAGTAACTCTTCTAATAGTTCGTGCTTTGAGCCTTTCCTGGGACAGCAGTATTAGATTCCGATGCACCATTGCAGGTTTACTGTATCCCTTGGAACTTCAAATCAACGATGAAACACGGAAATTGCATCGATATTGAGTAGACAAGGCTAAATGTCGACTTGTTTACAAAAGGAGTAACTCTTCTAATAGTTCGTGCTTTGAGCCTTTCCAGGGACAGCAGTATTAGATTCCGATGCACCATTGCAGGTTTACTGTATCCCTTGGACCTTCAAATCAACGATGAAACACAGAAATTGCATCGATATTGAATACAAAAGGCAAAATGTCGACTTATTTATAAGAGGAGTAACTCTTCTAATAGTTCGTGCTTTGAGCCTTTCCTGGGACAGCAGTATTAGATTCCGATGCACCATTGCAGGTTTACTGCATCCCTTGAACATTCAAATCAACGATGAAGCACAGAAATTGCATCGATTTTGAATTACAAAATGCAAAATGTCGACTTATTTATAAGAGGAGTAACTCTTCTAACAGTTCGTGCTTTTAGGCTTTCCTAGTACAGCAGTATTAGATTCCGATGCACCATTGCAGGATTACTGTATCCCTTGGAAATTCAAATCAACGATGAAGCACAGAAATTGTATCGATATTGAATACAAAAGGCAAAATGTCGGCTTACTTATAAGAGGAGTAACTCTTCTAATAGTTCGTGCTTTGAGCCTTTCCTGGGACAGCAGTATTAGATTCCGATGCACCATTGCAGGTTTACTGCATCCCTTGAACATTCAAATCAACGATGAAGCACAGAAATTGCATCGATATTGAATTAAAAAATTCAAAATGTCGACTTATTTATAAGAGGAGTAACTCTTCTAATAGTTCGTGATTTGAGACTTTCCTGGGACAGCAGTATTAGATTCCGATGCACCCTTGCAGGTTTACTGTATCCCTTTGACCTTCAAATCGACGATGAAACACAGAAATTGCATCGATATTGAATACAAAAGGCAAAATTTCGACTTATATACAAGAGGGGTAACTCTTCTAATAGTTCGTGCTTTGAGCCTTTCCTGGGACAGCAGTATTAGATTCCGATGCACCATTACAGGTTTACTGTATCCCTTGGACCTTCAAATCAACGATGAAACACAGAAATTGCATCGATATTGAGTACAAAAGGCAAAATGTCGACTTATTTATAAGAGGAGTAACTCTTTTAATAGTTCGTGCTTTGAGCCTTTCCTGGGACAGCAGTATTAGATTCCGATGCACCAATGCAGGTTTACTGTATCCCTTGGACCTTCAAATCAACGATGAAACACAGAAATTGCATCGATATTACATACAAAATGCAAAATGTCGACTTATTTATAAGAGGAGTAACTCTTCTAACAGTTCGTGCTTTTAGCCTTTCCTGGTACAGCAGTATTAGATTCCGATGCACCATTGCAGGTTTACTGTATCCCTTGGACCTTCAAATCAACGATGAAGCACAGAAATTGCATCGATATTGAATACAAAAGGCAAAATTTCGGCTTACTTTTAAGAGGAGTAACTCTTCTAATAGTTCGTGTTTTGAGACTTTCCTGGGACAGCAGTATTAGATTCCGATGCACCATTGCAGGTTTACTGTATCCCTTGGACCTTCAAATCAACGATGAAACACAGAAATTGCATCGATATTGAATACGAAATGCAAAATGTCAACTTATTTACAAGAGGAGTAACTCTTCTAATAGTTCGTGGTTTCAGCCTTTCCTGGAACAGCAGTATTAGATTCCGATGCACCATTTCAGGTTTACTGTATCCCTTGGACCTTCAAATCAACGATGAAACACAGAAATTGAATCGATATTGAATACAATAGGCAAAATGTCGACTTATTTATAAGAGGAGTAACACTTCTAATAGTTCGTGTTTGAGGCTTTCCTGGGACAGCAGTATTAGATTCCGATGCACCATTGCAGGTTTACTGTATCCCTTGGACCTTCAAATCAACGATGAAACACAGAAATTGCATCGATATTGAATACAAAATACAAATTGACGACTTATTTACAAGAGGATTATCTCTAGTAATAGTTCGTGCTTTGAGCCTTCCCTGGGACAGCAGTATTAGATTCCGATGCACCATTGCAGGTGATTTGTATCCCTTTGACCTTCAAATCGACGATGAAACACAGAAATAGCATCCATATTGAATACAAAGGCAAAATTTCGACTTATATACAAGAGGGATAACTCTTCCAATAGTTCGTGCTTTGAGCCTTTCCTGGGACAGCAGTATTAGATTCCGATGCACCATTGCAGGTTTACTGTATTCCTTGGACCTTCAAATCAACGATGAAACTCGGAAATTGCATCGATATTGAGTAGAAAAGGCTAAATGTCGACTTATTTACAAGAGGAGTAACTCTTCTAATAGTTCGTGCTTTGAGCCTTTCCTGGGACAGCAGTATTAGATTCCGATGCACCATTGCAGGATTACTGTATCCTTTGGACCTTCAAATCAACGATGAAATACAGAAATTGCATCGATATTGAATACAAAATGCAAAATGTCGACTTATTTACAAGAGGAGTAACTCTTCTAATAATTCATGCTTTGAGCCTTTCCTGGGACAGCAGTATTAGATTCCGATGCACCATTGCAGGTTTACTGCATCCCTTGAACCTTCAAATCAACGATGAAGCACAGAAATTGCATCGATATTGAATACAAAATGCAAAATGTCGACTTATTTATAAGAGGAGTAACTCTTCTAATAGTTCGTGCTTTGAGCCTTTCCTGGGACAGCAGTATTAGATTCCGATGCACCATTGCAGGTTTACTGTATCCCTTGGACCTTCAAATCAACGATGAAACACAGAAATTGCATCGATATTGAATACAAAAGGCAAAATGTCGACTTATTTACAAGAGGAGTATCTCTTGTAACAGTTCGTGTTTTGAGCCTTTCCTGGGACAGCAGTATTAGATTCCGATGCACCATTGCAGGTTTACTGTATCCATTTGACCTTCAAATCGACGATGAAACACAGAAATTGCATCGATATTGAATACAAAAGGCAAAATTTCGACTTATATACAAGAGGGGTAACTCTTCCAATATTTCGTGATTTGAGCCGTTCCTGGGACAGCAGTATTAGATTCCGATGCACCATTACAGGTTTACTGTATCCCTTGGACCTTCAAATCAACGATGAAACACAGAAATTGCATCGATATTGAGTACAAAAGGCAAAATGTCGACTTATTTATAAGAGGAGTAACTCTTCTAATAGTTCGTGCTTTGAGCCTTTCCTGGGACAGCAGTATTATATTCCGATGCACAATTGCAGGTTTACTGTATCCCTTGGACCTTCATATCAACGATGAAACACACAAATTGCATCGATATTACATACAAAAGGCAAAATGTCGACTTATTTATAAGAGGAGTAACTCTTCTAACAGTTCGTGCTTTTAGGCTTTCCTAGTACAGCAGTATTAGATTCCGATGCACCATTGCAGGTTTACTGTATCCCTTGGAAATTCAAATCAACGATGAAGCACAGAAATTGTATCGATATTGAATACAAAAGGCAAAATGTGGGCTTACTTATAAGAGGAGTAACTCTTCTAATAGTTCGTGCTTTGAGCCTATCCTGGGACAGCAGTATTAGATTCCGATGCACCATTGCAGGTTTACTGCATCCCTTGAACATTCAAATCAACGATGAAGCACAGAAATTGAATCGATATTGAATTACAAAATGCAAAATGTCGACTTATTTATAAGAGGAGTAACTCTTCTAATTGTTCGTGATTTGAGACTTTCCTGGGACAGCAGTATTAGATTCCGATGCACCATTGCAGGTTTACTGTATCCCTTGGACCTTCAAATCAACGATGAAACACGGAAATTGCATCGATATTGAGTAGAAAAGGCTAAATGTCTACTTATTTACAAGAGGAGTAACTCTTCTAATAGTTCGTGCTTTGAGCTTTTCCAGGGACAGCAGTATTAGATTCCGATGCACCATTGCAGGTTTACTGTATCCCTTGGACCTTCAAATCAACGATGAAACACAGAAATTGAATCGATATTGAATACAAAAGGCAAAATGTCGACTTATTTACAAGAGGAGTATCTCTTGTAATTCTTCGTGTTTTGAGCCTTTCCTGGGACAGCAGTATTAGATTCCGATGCACCCTTGCAGGTTTACTGTATCCCTTTGACCTTCAAATCGACGATGAAACACATAAATTGCATCGATATTGAATACAAAAGGCAAAATTTCGACTTATATACAAGAGGGGTAACTCTTCTAATAGTTCGTGCATTGAGCCTTTCCTGGGACAGCAGTATTAGATTCTGATGCAACATTACAGGTTTACTGTATCCCTTGGACCTTCAAATCAACGATGAAACACAGAAATTGCATCGATATTGGGTACAAAAGGCAAAATGTCGACTTATTTATAAGAGGAGTAACTCTTTTAATAGTTCGTGCTTTGAGCCTTTCCTGGGACAGCAGTATTAGATTCCGATGCACCGTTGCAGGTTTACTGTATCCCTTGGACCTTCAAATCAACGATGAAGCACAGAAATTGCATCGATATTGAATACAAAACTCAAAATTTCGGCTTACTTATAAGAGGAGTAACTATTCTAATAGTTCGTGCTTTGAGACTTTCCTGGGACAGCAGTATTAGATTCCGATGCACCATTTCAGGTTTACTGTATCCCTTGGACCTTCAAATCAACGATGAAACACAGAAATTGAATCGATATTGTATACAATAGGCTAAATGTCGACTTATTTGTAAGAGGAGTAACACTTCTAATAGTTCGTGCTTTGAGCCTTTCCTGGGACAGCAGTATTAGATTCCGATGCACCATTGCAGGTTTACTGTATCTCTTGGACCTTCAAATCAACGATGAAACAAAGAAATTGCATCGATATTGAATACAAAAAGCAAAATGTCTACTTATTTACAAGAGGAGTAACTCTTCTAATAGTTCGTGATTTGAGCCTTTCCTTGGACAGCAGTATTAGATCCCGATGCACCATTGCAGGTTTACTGTATCCCTTGGACCTTCAAATCAACGATGAAACACAGAAATTGCATCGATATTGAATAATAAAGGCAAAATGTCGACTTATTTACAAGAGGATTATCTCTTGTAATAGTTCGTGCTTTGAGCCTTCCCTGGGACAGCAGTATTAGATTCCGATGCACCATTGCAGGTTTACTGTATCCCTTTGACCTTCAAATCGACGATGAAACACAGAAATTGCATCCAAATTGAATACAAAGGCTAAATTTCGACTTATATACAAGAGGGGTAACTCTTCCAATATTTCGTGCTTTGAGCCTTTCCTGGGACAGCAGTATTAGATTCCGATGCACCATTGCAGGTTTACTGTATTCCTTGGACCTTCAAATCAACGATGAAACACGGAAATTGCATCGATATTGAGTAGAAAAGGCTAAATGTCAACTTATTTACAAGAGGAGTAACTCTTCTAATAGTTCGTGCTTTGAGCCTTTCCAGGGACAGCAGTATTAGATTCCGATGCACCATTGCATGTTTACTGTATCACTTGGACCTTCAAATCAACGATGAAACACAGAAATTGCATCGATATTGAATACAAAAGGCAAAATATCGACTTATTTATAAGCGGAGAAACTCTTCTAATAGTTCGTGCTTTCAGCCTTTCCTGGGACAGCAGTATTAGATTCCGATGCACCATTGCGGGTTTACTGCATCCCTTGAACCTTCAAATCAACGATGAAGCACAGAAATTGCACCGATATTGAATACAAAAGGCAAAATGTCGACTTATTTATAAGAGGAGTAACTCTTCTAATAGTTCGTGCTTTGAGCCTTTCCAGGGACAGCAGTATTAGATTCCGATGCACCGTTGCAGGTTTACTGTATCCCTTGGACCTTCAAATCAACGATGAAACACAGAAATTGCATCGATATTGAATACAAAAGGCAAAATTTCGACTTATATACAAGAGGGGTAACTCTTCCAATAGTTCGTGCATTGAGCCGTTCCTGGGACAGCAGTATTAGATTCCGATGCACCAATGCAGGTTTACTGTATCCCTTGGTCCTTCAAATCAACGATGAAACGCGGAAATTGCATCGATATTGAATACAAAAGGCAAAATGTCGACGTATTTACAAGAGGAGTATCTCTTGTAATAGTTCGTGCTTTGTGCCTTTCCAGGGACAGCAGTATTAGATTCCGATGCACCATTGCAGGTTTACTGTATCCCTTGGACCTTCAAATCGACGATGAAACACAGAAATTGCATCGATATTCAATACAAAAGGCAAAATTTCGACTTATATACAAGAGGGGTAACTCTTCTAATAGTTCGTGCTTTGAGCCTTTCCTGGGACAGCAGTATTAGATTCCGATGCACCATAACAGGTTTACTGTATCCCTTGGATCATCAAATCAGCGATGAAACACAGAAATTGCATCGATATTGACTACACAAGGCAAAATGTCGACGTATTTATAAGAGGAGTAACACTTTTAATAGTTCGTGCTTTGAGCCTTTCCTGGGACAGCAGTATTAGGTTACGATGCATCATTGCAGGTTTACTGTATCCCTTGGACCTTCAAATCAACGATGAAACACAGAAATTGCATCGATATTACATACAAAAGGCAAAATGTCGACTTATTTATAAGAGGAGTAACTCTTCTATCAGTTCGTGCTTTTAGCCTTTCCTGGTACAGCAGTGCTAGATTCCTATGCACCATTGCTGGTTTAATGTATCCCTTGGACCTTCAATTCAACGATGAAGCACAGAAATTGCATCGATATCGCATACAAAGGGCAAAATGTCGGCTTACCTATAAGAGGAGTAACTCTTCTAATAGTCCGTGCTTTGAGCCTTTCCTGGGACAGCAGTATTAGATTCCGATGCACCATTGCAGGTTTACTGTATACCTTAGACCTTCAAATCAACGATGAAACACAGAAATTGCATCGATATTGAATACAAAAGGCTAAATGTCAACTTATTTACAATTGGAGTAACACTTCTAATAGTTCGTGCTTTGAGACTTTCCTGGGACAGCAGTATTAGATTCCGATGCACCATTGCAGGTTTACTGTATCCCTTGGACCTTCAAATCAACGATGAAACACAGAAATTGCATCGATATTGAATACAAAAAGCAAAATGTCGACTTATTTATAAGAGGAGTATCCCTTCTAATAGTTCGTGATTTGTGCCTTTCCTGGGACAGCAGTATTAGATTTCGATGCACCATTGCAGGTTTACTGTATCACTTGGACCTTCAAATCAACGATGAAACACAGAAATTGCATCGATATTGAATACAAAAGGCAAAATATCGACTTATTTGTAAGCGGAGTAACTCTTCTAATAGTTCGTGAATTCAGCCTTTCCTGGGACAGTAGTATTAGATTCCGATGCACCATTGCAGGTTTACTGCATCCCTAGAACCTTCAAATCAACGATGAAGTACATAAATTGCATCGATATTGAATACAAAAGGCAAAATGTCGACTTATTTATAAGAGGAGTAACTCTTCTAAATGTTCGTGCTTTGAGCCTTTCCTGGGACAGCAGTATTAGATTCCGATGCACCATTGCAGGTTTACTGTATCCCTTGGACCTTCAAATCAACGATGAAACACAGAAATTGCATCGATATTGAATACAAAAGGCAAAATGTCGACTTATTTATAAGAGGAGTATCTCTTGTAATAGTTCGTGTTTTGAGCCTTTCCTGGGACAGCAGTATTAGATTCCGATGCACCATTGCAGGTTTACTGTATCCCTTTGACCTTCAAATTGACGATGAAACACAGAAATTGCATCGATATTGAATACAAAAGGCAAAATGTCGACTAATTTATAAGAGGAGTAACTCTTCTAACAGTTCGTGCTTTTAGGCTTTCCTGATACAGTAGTATTAGATTCCGATGAACCATTGCAGGTTTACTGTTTCCCTTGGACCTTCAAATCAACGATGAAGCACAGAAATTGCATCGATATTGAATACAAAAGGCAAAATGTCGGCTTACTTATAAGGGGAGTATCTCTTGTAATAGTTCGTGTTTTGAGCCTTACCTGGGAAAGCAGTATTAGATTCCGATTCACCATTGCAGGTTTACTGTATCCCTTGGACCTTCAAATCAACGATGAAACACAGAAATTGCATCGATGTTGAATACGAAATGCTAAATGTCAACTTATTTACAAGAGGAGTAACTCTTCTAATAGATCGTGCTTTCAGCCTTTCCTGGAACAGCAGTATTAGATTCCGATGCACCATTTCATGTTTACTGTATCCCTTGGACCTTCAAATCAACGATGAAACACAGAAATTGAATCGATATTGAATACAATAGGCAAAATGTCGACTTATTTATAAGAGGAGTAACACTTCTAATAGTTCGTGTTTGAGGCTTTCCTGGGACAGCAGTATTAGATTCCGATGCACGATTGCAGGTTTACTGTATCACTTGGACCATCAAATCAACGATGAAACACAGAAATTGCATCGATATTGAATACAAAGGGCAAAATGTCTACTTACTTACAAGAGGAGTAACTCTTCTAATAGTTCGTGCTTTGAGCCTTTCCTGGGACAGCAGTATTAGATTCCGATGCACCATTGCAGGTTTACTGTATCCCTTGGACTTTCAAATCAACGATGAAACACAGAAATTGCATCGATGTTACATACAAAAGGCAAAATGTCGACTTATTTATAAGAGGAGTAACTCTTCTAACAGTTCGTGCTTTTAGGCTTTCCTGGTACAGCAGTATTAGATTCCGATGCACCATTGCAGGATTACTGTATCCCTTGGACCTTCAAATCAACGATGAAACACAGAAATTGCATCGATGTTGAATACGAAATGCAAAATGTCAACTTATTTACAAGAGGAGTAACTCTTCTAATAGATCGTGCTTTCAGCCTTTCCTGGAACAGCAGTATTAGATTCCGATGCACCATTTCAGGTTTACTGTATCCCTTGGACCTTCAAATCAACGATGAAACACAGAAATTGAATCGATATTGAATACAATAGGCAAAATGTCGACTTATTTATAAGAGGAGTAACACTTCTAATAGTTCGTGTTTGAGGCTTTCCTGGGACAGCAGTATTAGATTCCGATGCACCATTTCAGGTTTACTGTATCCTTTGGACCTTCAAATCAACGATGAAACACAGAAATTGCATCGATATTGAATACAAAAGGCAAAATGTCTACTTATTTACAAGAGGAGTAACTCTTCTAATAGTTCGTGCTTTGAGCCTTTCCTTGGACAGCAGTATTAGATTCCGATGCACCATTGCAGGTTTACTGTATCCCTTGGACCTTCAAATCAAGGATGAAACACAGAAATTGCATCGATATTACATACAAAAGGCAAAATGTCGACTTATTTATAAGAGGAGTAACTCTTCTAACAGTTCGTGCTTTGAGCCTTTCCTGGGACAGCAGTATTAGATTCCAATGCACCATTGCAGGTTTACTGTATCCCTTGGACCTTCAAATCAACGATGAAGCACAGAAATTGCATCGATATTGAATACAAAAGGCAAAATGTCGGCTTACTTATAAGAGGAGTAACTCTTCTAATAGTTCGTGATTTGAGCCTTCCTGGGACAGCAGTATTAGATTCCGATGCACCAATGCAGGTTTACTGTATCCCTTGGACCTTCAAATCAACGATGAAACACAGAAATTGCATCGATATTGAATACGAAATGCAAAATGTCAACTTATTTACAAGAGGAGTAACTCTTCTAATACTTCGTGCTTTCAGCCTTTCCTGGAACGGCAGTATTAGATTCCGATGCACCATTTCAGGTTTACTGTATCCCTTGGACCTTCAAATCAACGATGAAACACAGAAATTGCATCGATATTGAATACAAAAAGCAGAATGTCAACTTATTTACAAGAGGGGTAACTCTTCTAATAGTTCGTGCTTTGAGCCTTTCCTTGGACAGCAGTATTAGATTCCGATGCACCATTGCAGGTTTACTGTATCCCTTGGACCTTCAAATCAAGGATGAAACACAGAAATTGCATCGATATTACATACAAAAGGCAAAATGTCGACTTATTTATAAGAGGAGTAACTCTTCTAACAGTTCGTGTTTTAGCCTTTCCTGGGACAGCAGTATTAGATTCCGATGCACCATTGCAGGTTTACTGTATCCCTTGGACCTTCAAATCAACGATGAAGCACAGAAATTGCATCGATATTGATTAAAAATGCAAAATGTCGACTTACTTATAAGAGGAGTAACTCTTCTAATAGTTCGTGCTTTCAGCCTTTCCTGGGACAGCAGTATTAGATTCCGATGCACCATTTCAGGTTTACTGTATCCGTTGGACCTTCAAATCAACGATGAAACACAGAAATTGCATCGATATTGAATACAAAAGGCAAAATGTCTACTTATTTACAAGAGGAGTAACTCTTCTAATAGTTCATGATTTGAGCCTTTCCTGTTACTGCAGTATTAGATTCCGATGCACTATTGCAGGTTTACTGTATCCCTTGGACCTTCAAATCAACGATGAAACACAGAAATTGCATCGATATTGAATGCGAAATACAAAATGTCACCTTATTTACAAGAGGAGTAACTCTTCTAATAGTTCGTGCTTTCAGCATTTCCTGGAACGGCAGTATTAGATTCCGATGCACCATTTCAGGTTTACTGTATCCCTTGGACCTTCAAATCAACGATGAAGCACAGAAATTGCATCGATATTGAATACAAAATGCAAAATGTAAACTTATTTACAAGAGGAGTAACTCTTCTAATAGTTCGTACTTTGAGCCTTTCCTGGGACAGCAGTATTAGATTCCGATGCACCATTGCAGGTTTACTGAATGCCTTAGACCTTCAAATCAAAGATGAAACACAGAAATTGCATCGATATTGAATACAAAGGCAAAATGTCGACTTATTTACAAGAGGAGTACCTCTTGTAATACTTCGTGTTTTGAGCCTTTCCTGGGACAGCAGTATTAGATTCCGACGCACCATTGCAGGTTTACTGTATCCCTTGGACCTTCAAATCAACGATGAAGCACAGAAATTGCATCGATATTACATACAAAAGTCAAAATGTCGACTTACTTATAAGAGGAGTAACTCTTCTAATAGTTCGTGTTTTGAGCCTTTCCTTGGACAGCAGTATTAGATTCCGATGCACCATTGCAGGCTTACTGTATCCCTTGGATCTTCAAATCAAAGATGACTCACAGATATTGCATCGATATTACATACAATAGGCAAAATGTCGATTTATTTATAAGACAAGTAACTCTTCTAACAGTTCGTGCTATTAGCCTTTCCTGGGACAGCAGTATTAGATTCCGATGCACCATTGCAGGTTTACTGTATCCCTTGGACCTTCAAATCAACGATGAAGCACAGAAATTGCATCGATATTACATACAAAAGTCAAAATGTCGACTTACTTATAAGAGGAGAAACTCTTCTAATAGTTCGTGTTTTGAGCCTTTCCTGGGTCAGCAGTATTAGATTCCGATGCACCATTGCAGGTTTACTGTATCCCTTGGACCTTCAAATCAACATTGAAATACTGAAATTGCATCGATATTGAATGCAAAATGCAAAATGTCGACTTTTTTACAAGAGGAGTAACTCTTCTAACAGTTCGTAATTTGAGCCTTTCCTGGGACAGCAGTATTAGATTCCGATGCACCATTGCAGGTTTACTGTATGCCTTGGACCTTCAAATCAACGATGAAACACAGAATTTGCATCGATATTGAATACAAAAGTCAAAATGTCTACTTATTTACAAGAGGAGTAACTCTTCTAATAGTTCGTGCTTTGAGCCTTTCCTGGGACAGCAGTATTAGATTCCGATGCACCATTGCAGGTTTACTGTATCCCTTGGACCTTCAAATCAACGATGAAGCACAGAAATTGCATCGATATTGAATACAAAAGGCAAAACGTCGGCTTACTTATAAGAGGAGTAACTCTTCTAATAGTTCGTGCTTTGAGCCTTTCCTGGGACAGCAGTATTAGATTCCGATGCACCACCGCAGGTTTACTGTATCCCTTGGACCTTCAAATCAACGATGAAACACAGAAATTGCATCGATATTGAATACGAAATGCAAAATGTCGACTTATTTACAAGAGGAGTAACTCTTCTAATACTTCGTGCTTTCAGCCTTTCCTGGAACGGCAGTATTAGATTCCGATGCACCATTTCAGGTTTACTGTATCCCTTGGACCTTCAAATCAACGATGAAACACAGAAATTGCATCGATATTGAATACAAAAGGCAAAATGTCTACTTATTTACAAGAGGGGTAACTCTTCTAATAGTTCGTGCTTTGAGCCTTTCCTTGGACTGCAGTATTAGATTCCGATGCACCATTGCAGGTTTACTGTATCCCTTGGACCTTCAAATCAAGGATGAAACACAGAAATTTCATCGATATTACATACAAAAGGCAAAATGTCGACTTATTTATAAGAGGAGTAACTCTTCTAACAGTTCGTGTTTTAGCCTTTCCTGGGACAGCAGTATTAGATTCCGATGCACCATTGCAGGTTTACTGTATCCCTTGGACCTTCAAATGAACGATGAAGCACAGAAATTGCATCGATATTGAGTAAAAAAGGCAAAATGTCGACTTACTTATAAGAGGAGTAACTCTTCTAATAGATCGTGCTTTCAGCCTTTCCTGGGACAGCAGTATTAGTTTCCGATGCACCATTTCAGGTTTACTGTATCCCTTGGTCCTTCAAATCAACATTGAAATACAGAAATTGCATTGATATTACATACAAAAGGCAAAATGTCGACTTATTTATAAGAGGAGTAACTCTTCTAATAGTTCGTGTTTGAGCCTTTCCTGGGACAGCAGTATTAGATTCCGATGCACCATTGCAGGTTTACTGTATCCCTTGGACCTTCAAATCAACGATGAAACACAGAAATTGCATCGATATTGAATACAAAAGGCAAAATGTCGACTTATTTACAAGAGGAGTAACTCTTCTGACAGTTCGTGCTTTGAGCCTTTCCTTGGACAGCAGTATTAGATTCCGATGCACCACTGCAGGCTTAATGTATCCCTTGGATCTTCAAATCAAAGACGAAACACAGAAATTGCATCGATATTACATACAAAAGGCAAAATGTCGATTTATTTATAAGAGGAGTAACTCTTCTAACAGTTCGTGCTTTTAGCCTTTCCTGGGACAGCAGTTTTAGATTCCGATGCACCATTGCAGGTTTACAGTATCCCTTGGACCTTCAAATCAACGATGAAGCACAGAAATTGCATCGATATTGAATACAAAAGGCAATATGTCGACTTACTTATAAGAGGAGTAACTCTACTAATAGTTCATGCTTTGAGCCTTTCCTGGGACAGCAGTATTAGATTCCGATGCACCATTGCAGGTATACTGTATCCCTAGGACCTTCAAATCAACATTGAAATACAGAAATTGCATCGATATTGAATGCAAAATGCAAAATATCGACTTATTTACAAGAGGAGTAACTCTTCTAACAGTTCGTACTTTGAGCCTTTCCTGGGACAGCAGGATTAGATTCCGATGCACCATTGCAGGTTTACTGTATGCCTTAGACCTTCAAATCAACGATGAAACACAGAAATTGCAACGATATTGAATACAAAGGGGCAATATGTCGACTTATTTACAAGAGGAGTATCTCTTGTAATAGTTCGTGTTTTGAGCCTTTCCTGGGACAGCAGTATTAGATTCCGATGCACCATTGTAGGTTTACTGTATCCCTTGGACCTTCAAATCAACGATGAAGCACAGAAATTGCATCGATATTGAATACAAAAGGCAAAATGTCGACTTACTTATAAGAGGAGTAACTCTTCTAATAGATCGTGCTTTGAGCCTTTCCTGGGACAGCAGTATTAGATTCCGATGCACCATTGCAGGTTTACTGTATCCCTGGGACCTTCAAATCAACGATGAAACACAGAAATTGCATCGATATTGAATACAAAAGGCAAAATGTCGTTTTATTTAAAAGAGGAGTAACTCTTCTAATAGATCGTGCTTTTAGCCTTTCCTGGGACAGCAGTATTAGATTCCGATGCACCATTGCAGGATTACTGCATCCTTTGGACCTTCAAATCAACGATGAAATACAGAAATTGCATCGATATTGAATACAAAATGCAAAATGTCGGCTTATTTACAAGAGGAGTAACTCTTCAAATAGTTCGTGCTTTGAGCCTTTCCTGGGACAGCAGTATTAGATTCCGATGCACCATTGCAGGTTTACTGTATCCCTTGGACCTTCAAATCAAAGATGAAATACGGAAATTGCATCGATATTGAGTAGAAAAGGCAAAATGTCGACCTATTTACAAGAGGAGTAACTCTTCTAATACTTCGTGCTTTGAGCCTTACCAGGGTCCGCAAAATTAGATTCCGATGCACCATTGCAGGTTTACTGTATCCCTTGGAACTTCAATTCAACGATGAAACACAGAAATTGCATCGATATTGAATACAAAATGCAAAATGACGACTTATTTACAAGAGGAGTAACTCTTCTAATAGTTCGTACTTTGAGCCTTTCCTGGGACAGCAGTATTAGATTCCGATGCACCATTGCAGGTTTACTGAATGCCTTAGACCTTCAAATCAAAGATGAAACACAGAAATTGCATCGATATTGAATACAAAGGCAAAATGTCGACTTATTTACAAGAGGAGTACCTCTTGTAATACTTCGTGTTTTGAGCCTTTCCTGGGACAGCAGTATTAGATTCCGACGCACCATTGCAGGTTTACTGTATCCCTTGGACCTTCAAATCAACGATGAAGCACAGAAATTGCATCGATATTACATACAAAAGTCAAAATGTCGACTTACTTATAAGAGGAGTAACTCTTCTAATAGTTCGTGTTTTGAGCCTTTCCTGGGTCAGCAGTATTAGATTCCGATGCACCATTGCAGGTTTACTGTATCCCTTGGACCTTCAAATCAACATTGAAATACTGAAATTGCATCGATATTGAATGCAAAATGCAAAATGTCGACTTTTTTACAAGAGGAGTAACTCTTCTAACAGTTCGTAATTTGAGCCTTTCCTGGGACAGCAGTATTAGATTCCGATGCACCATTGCAGGTCTACTGTATGCCTTGGACCTTCAAATCAACGATGAAACACAGAATTTGCATCGATATTGAATACAAAAGGCAAAATGTCTACTTATTTACAAGAGGAGTAACTCTTCTAATAGTTCGTGCTTTGAGCCTTTCCTGGGACAGCAGTATTAGATTCCGATGCACCATTGCAGGTTTACTGTATCCCTTGGACCTTCAAATCAACGATGAAGCACAGAAATTGCATCGATATTGAATACAAAAGGCAAAACGTCGGCTTACTTATAAGAGGAGTAACTCTTCTAATAGTTCGTGCTTTGAGCCTTTCCTGGGACAGCAGTATTAGATTCCGATGCACCACTGCAGGTTTACTGTATCCCTTGGACCTTCAAATCAACGATGAAACACAGAAATTGCATCGATATTGAATACGAAATGCAAAATGTCAACTTATTTACAAGAGGAGTAACTCTTCTAATACTTCGTGCTTTCAGCCTTTCCTGGAACGGCAGTGTTAGATTCCGATGCACCAAATTAGGTTTACTGTATCCCTTGGACCTTCAAATCAACGATGAAACACAGAAATTGCATCGATATTGAATACAAAAGGCAAAATGTCTACTTATTTACAAGAGGGGTAACTCTTCTAATAGTTCGTGCTTTGAGCCTTTCCTTGGACAGCAGTATTAGATTCCGATGCACCATTGCAGGTATACTGTATCCCTTGGACCTTCAAATCAAGGATGAAACACAGAAATTTCATCGATATTACATACAAAAGGCAAAATGTCGACTTATTTATAAGAGGAGTAACTCTTCTAACAGTTCGTGTTTTAGCCTTTCCTGGGACAGCAGTATTAGATTCCGATGCACCATTGCAGGTTTACTGTATCCCTTGGACCTTCAAATCAACGATGAAGCACAGAAATTGAATCGATATTGAGTAAAAAAGGCAAAATGTCGACTTACTTATAAGAGGAGTAACTCTTCTAATAGTTCGTGCTTTCAGCCTTTCCTGGGACAGCAGTATTAGATTCCGATGCACCATTTCAGGTTTACTGTATCCCTTGGTCCTTCAAATCAACATTGAAATACAGAAATTGCATTGATATTACATACAAAAGGCAAAATGTCGACTTATTTATAAGAGGAGTAACTCTTCTAATAGTTCGTGTTTGAGCCTTTCCTGGGACAGCAGTATTAGATTCCGATGCACCATTGCAGGTTTACTGTATCCCTTGGACCTTCAAATCAACGATGAAACACAGAAATTGCATCGATATTGAATACAAAAGGCAAAATGTCGACTTATTTACAAGAGGAGTAACTCTTCTGACAGTTCGTGCTTTGAGCCTTTCCTTGGACAGCAGTATTAGATTCCGATGCACCACTGCAGGCTTACTGTATCCCTTGGATCTTCAAATCAAAGATGAAACACAGAAATTGCATCGATATTACATACAAAAGGCAAAATGTCGATTTATTTATAAGAGGAGTAACTCTTCTAACAGTTCGTGCTTTTAGCCTTTCCTGGGACAGCAGTTTTAGATTCCGATGCACCATTGCAGGTTTACTGTATCCCTAGGACCTTCAAATCAACGATGAAGCACAGAAATTGCATCGATATTGAATACAAAAGGCAATATGTCGACTTACTTATAAGAGGAGTAACTCTTCTAATAGTTCGTGTTTTGAGCCTTTCCTGGGACAGCAGTATTAGATTCCGATGCACCATTGCAGGTATACTGTATCCCTAGGACCTTCAAATCAACATTGAAATACAGAAATTGCATCGATATTGAATGCAAAATGCAAAATATCGACTTATTTACAAGAGGAGTAACTCTTCTAACAGTTCGTACTTTGAGCCTTTCCTGGGACAGCAGGATTAGATTCCGATGCACCATTGCAGGTTTACTGTATGCCTTAGACCTTCAAATCAACGATGAAACACAGAAATTGCAACGATATTGAATACAAAAGGCAAAATGTCGACTTATTTACAAGAGGAGTATCTCTTGTAATAGATCGTGCTTTTAGCCTTTCCTGGGACAGCAGTATTAGATTCCGATGCACCATTGCAGGATTACTGCATCCTTTGGACCTTCAAATCAACGATGAAATACAGAAATTGCATCGATATTGAATACAAAATGCAAAATGTCGACTTATTTACAAGAGGAGTAACTCCTCAAATAGTTCGTGCTTTGAGCCTTTCCTGGGACAGCAGTATTAGATTCCGATGCACCATTGCAGGTTTACTGTATCCCTTGGACCTTCAAATCAAAGATGAAATACGGAAATTGCATCGATATTGAGTAGAAAAGGCAGAATGTCGACCTATTTACAAGAGGAGTAACTCTTCTAATACTTCGTGCTTTGAGCCTTACCAGGGACCGCAAAATTAGATTCCGATGCACCATTGCAGGTTTACTGTATCCCTTGGAACTTCAATTCAACGATGAAACACAGAAATTGCATCGATATTGAATACAGAAGGCAAAATGACGACTTATTTACAAGAGGAATATCTCTAGTAATAGTTCGTGCTTTGAGCCTTTCGTGGGACAGCAGTATTAGATTCCGATGCACCATTGCACGTTTACTGTATCCCTTGGTCCTTCAAATCAACGATGAAACACAGAAATTGCATCGATATTACATACAAAAGGCAAAATGTCGGCTTACTTATAAGAGGAGTAACTCTTCTAATAGTTCGTGATTCGAGCCTTTCCTGGGACAGCAGTATTAGATTCCGATGCACCATTGCAGGTTTACTGTATCCCTTGGACCTTCAAATCAACGATGAAACACAGAAATTGCATCGATATTGAATACGAAATGCAAGATGTCAACTTATTTACAAGAGGAGTAACTCTTCTAATAGTTCGTGCTCAGCCTTTCCTGGGACAGCAGTATTAGATTCCGATGCACCATTGCAGGTTTACTGTATCCCTTGGACCTTCAAATCAACGATGAAACACAGAAAATCCATCGATATTGAATACAAAAGGCAAAATGTCGACTTATTTATAAGAGGAGTAACTATTCTAATAGTTCGTGATTTGAGCCTCTCCTGGGACAGCAGTATTAGATTCCGTTGCACCATTGCAGGTTTACTGTATCCTTTGGACCATCAAAGCAACGATGAAACACAGAAATTGCATCGATATTGAATACAAAAGGCAAAATGTTGACTTATTTACAAGCGGAGTAACTCTTCTAATAGTTCGTGATTTGAGCCTTTCCTGGGACATCAGTATTAGATTCCGATGCACCATTGCAGGTTTACTGTATCCCTTGGACCTTCAAATCCACGATGAAACACAGAAATTGCATCGATATTAAATACAAAAGGCAAAATGTCGACTTATTTACAAGAGGAGTAACTCTTCTAATAGTTCGTGTATTTTAGCCTTTCCTGGGACAGCAGTATTAGATTCCGATTCACCATTGCAGGTTTACTGTATCCCTTGGACCTTCAAATCAATGATGAAGCACAGGAATTGCATCGATATTGAATACAAAAGGCAAAATGTCGACTTACTTATAAGAGGAGTAACTCTTCTAATAGTTCGTGCTTTGAGCCTTTCCTGGGACAGCAGTATTTGATTGCGATGCACCATTGCAGGTTTACTGTATCCCTTGGAACTTCAAATCAACGATGAAACACAGAAATTGCATCGATATTGAATACGAAATGCAAAATGCCAACTTATTTACAAGAGGAGTAACTCTTCTAATAGTTCGTGCTTTGAGCCTTACCTGGGACAGCAGTATTAGATTCCGATGCACCATTGCAGGATTACTGCATCCTATGGACCTTCAAATCAACGATGAAATACAAAAATTGCATCGATATTGAATACAAAATGCAAAATGTCGACTTATTTACAAGAGCAGTAACTCTTCTAATAGTTCGTACTTTGAGCCTTTCCTGGGACAGCAGTATTAGATTCCGATGCACCATTGCAGGTTTACTGTATGCCTTAGACCTTCAAATCAACGATGAAACACAGAAATTGCATCGATATTGAATACAAAAGGCAAAATGTTAACTTATTTACAAGAGGAGTAACTCTTCTAATAGTTCGTGCTTTGAGCCATTCCTGGGACAGCAGTATTAGATTCCGATGCACCATTGCAGGTTTACTGTATCCCTTGGACCTTCAAATCTACGATGAAACACGGAAATTGCATCGATATTGAATACAAAAGGCAAAATGTCGACATATCTATAAGAGGAGTAACTCTTCTAATAGTTCGTGCTTTGAGCCTTTCCTGGGACAGCAGTATTAGATTCCGATGCACCATTGCAGGATTTCTGTACCCCTTGGACCATCAAATAAAGATGAAACACAGAAATTGCATCGATATTGAATACAAAAAGCAAAATGTCGACTTATTTATAAGAGGAGTAACTCTTCAATTGGTTCGTGCGTTGAGCCTTTCCTGGGACAGCTGTATTAGATTCTGATCCACCATTGCAAGTTTACTGTATCCCTTGGACCTTCAAATCAACGATGAAACACAGAAATTGCATCGATATTGAATACAAAAGGCAAAATATCGACTTACTTATAAGAGGAGTAACTCTTCTAATAGTTCGTGTTTTGAGCCTTTCCTGGGACAGCAGTATTAGATTCCGATGCACCATTGCAGGTATACTGTATCCCTTGGACCTTCAAATCAACATTGAAATACAGAAATTGCATCGATATTGAATGCAAAAGGCAAAATGTCCTTTTATTTAAAAGAGGAGTAACTCTTCTAATAGATCGTGCTTTGAGCCTTTCCTGGGACAGCAGTATTAGATTCCGATGCACCATTGCAGGTTTACTGTATCCCTGGGACCTTCAAATCAACGATGAAACACAGAAATTGCATCGATATTGAATACAAAAGGCAAAATGTCCTTTTATTTAAAAGAGGAGTAACTCTTCTAATAGATCGTGCTTTTAGCCTTTCCTCGGACAGCAGTATTAGATTCCGATGCACCATTGCAGGATTACTGCATCCTTTGGACCTTCAAATCAACGATGAAATACAGAAATTGCATCGATATTGAATACAAAATGCAAAATGTCGACTTATTTACAAGAGGAGTAACTCTTCAAATAGTTCGTGCTTTGAGCCTTTCCTGGGACAGCAGTATTAGATTCCGATGCACCATTGCAGGTTTACTGTATCCCTTGGACCTTCAAATCAAAGATGAAATACGGAAATTGCATCGATATTGAGTAGAAAAGGCAAAATGTCGACTTATTTCCAAGAGGAGTAACTCTTCTAATACTTCGTGCTTTGAGCCTTACCAGGGACCGCAAAATTAGATTCCGATGCACCATTGCAGGTTTACTGTATCCCTTGGAACTTCAATTCAACGATGAAACACAGAAATTGCATCGATATTGAATACAAAAGGCAAAATGTCGACTTATTTACAAGAGGAGTAACTCTTCTAACAGTTCGTGCTTTTAGCCTTTCCTGGGACAGCAGTATTAGATTCCGATGCACCATTGCAGGTTTACTGTATCCCTGGGACCTTCAAATCAACGATGAAACACAGAAATTGCATCGATATTGAATACAAAAGGCAAAATGTCCTTTTATTTAAAAGAGGAGTAACTCTTCTAATAGATCGTGCTTTTAGCCTTTCCTCGGACAGCAGTATTAGATTCCGATGCACCATTGCAGGATTACTGCATCCCTTGGTCCTTCAAATCAACGATGAAACACAGAAATTGCATCGATATTACATACAAAAGGCTAAATGTCGACTTATTTATAAGAGGAGTAACTCTTCTAACAGTTCGTGCTTTTAGCCTTTCCTGGGACAGCAGTATTAGATTCCGATGCACCATTGCAGGTTTACTGTATCCCTTGGACCTTCAAATCAACGCTGAAGCATAAAAATTGCATCGATATTGAATACAAAAGGCAAAATGTCGGCTTACTTATAAGAGGAGTAACTCTTCTAATAGTTCGTGTTTTGATCCTTTCCTGGGACAGCAGTATTAGATTCTGATGCACCATTGCAGGTATACTGTATCCCTTGGACCTTCAAATTAACATTGAAATACAGAAATTGCATCGATATTGAATGCAAAATGCAAAATGTCGACTTATTTACAAGAGGAGTAACTTTTCTAACAGTTCGTACTTTGAGCCTTTCCTTGGACAGCAGGACTAGATTCCGATGCACCATTGCAGGTTTACTGTATGCCTTAGACCTTCAAATCAACGATGAAACACAGAAATTGCATCGATATTGAATACAAAAGGCAAAATGTCGACTTATTTACAAGAGGAGTATCTCTTGTAATAGTTCGTGTTTTGAGCCTTTCCTGGGACAGCAGTATTAGATTCCGATGCACCATTGCAGGTTTACTGTATCCCTTGGACCTTCAAATCAACGATGAAGCACAGAAATTGCATCGATATTGAATACAAAAGGCAAAATGTCGACTTACTTATAAGAGGAGTAACTCTTCTAATAGATCGTGCTTTGAGCCTTTCCTGGGACAGCAGTATTAGATTCCGATGCACCATTGCAGGTTTACTGTATCCCTGGGACCTTCAAATCAACGATGAAACACAGAAATTGCATCGATATTGAATACAAAAGGCAAAATGTCGTTTTATTTAAAAGAGGAGTAACTCTTCTAATAGATCGTGCTTTTAGCCTTTCCTGGGACAGCAGTATTAGATTCCGATGCACCATTGCAGGATTACTGCATCCTTTGGACCTTCAAATCAACGATGAAATACAGAAATTGCATCGATATTGAATACAAAATGCAAAATGTCGACGTATTTACAAGAGGAGTAACTCTTCAAATAGTTCGTGCTTTGAGCCTTTCCTGGGACAGCAGTATTACATTCCGATGCACCATTGCACGTTTACTGTATCCCTTGGTCCTTCAAATCAACGATGAAACACAGAAATTGCATCGATATTACATACAAAAGGCAAAATGTCGACTTATTTATCAGAGGAGTAACTCTTCTAACAGTTCGTGCTTTTAGCCTTTCCTGGGACAGCAGTATTAGATTCCGATGCACCATTGCAGGTTTACTGTATCCCTTGGACCTTCAAATCAACGCTGAAGCACAGAAATTGCATCGATATTGAATACAAAAGGCAAAATGTCGGCTTACTTATAAGAGGAGTAACTCTTCTAATAGTTCGTGATTCGAGCCTTTCCTGGGACAGCAGTATTAGATTCCGATGCACCATTGCAGGTTTACTGTATCCCTTGGACCTTCAAATCAACGTTGAAACACAGAAATTGCATCGATATTGAATACGAAATGCAAGATGTCAACTTATTTACAAGAGGAGTAACTCTTCTAATAGTTCGTACTCAGCCTTTCCTGGGACAGCAGTATTAGATTCCGATGCACCATTGCAGGTTTACTGTATCCCTTGGACCTTCAAATCAACGATGAAACACAGAAAATCCATCGATATTGAATACAAAAGGCAAAATGTCGACTTATTTATAAGAGGAGTAACTATTCTAATAGTTCGTGATTTGAGCCTTTCCTGGGACAGCAGTGTTAGATTCCGGTGCACCATTGCAGGTTTACTGTATCCTTTGGACCATCAAAGCAACGATGAAACACAGAAATTGCATCGATATTGAATACAAAAGGCAAAATGTTGACTTATTTACAAGCGGAGTAACTCTTCTAATAGTTCGTGATTTGAGCCTTTCCTGGGACATCAGTATTAGATTCCGATGCACCATTGCAGGTTTACTCTATCCCTTGGACCTTCAAATCCAAAATGAAACACAGAAATTGCATCGATATTAAATACAAAAGGCAAAATGTCGACTTATTTACAAGAGGAGTAACTCTTCTAATAGTTCGTGCTTTTAGCCTTTCCTGGGACAGCAGTATTAGATTCCGATTCACCATTGCAGGTTTACTGTATCCCTTGGACCTTCAAATCAACGATGAAGCACAGAAATTGCATCGATATTGAATACAAAAGGCAAAATGTCGACTTACTTATAAGAGGAGTAACTACTCTAATAGTTCGTGCTTTGAGCCTTTCCTGGGACAGCAGTATTTGATTGCGATGCACCATTGCAGGTTTACTGTATCCCTTGGAACTTCAAATCAACGATGAAACACAGAAATTGCATCGATATTGAATACGAAATGCAAAATGCCAACTTATTTACAAGAGGAGTAACTCTTCTAATAGTTCGTGCTTTGAGCCTTACCTGGGACAGCAGTATTAGATTCCGATGTACCATTGCAAGGTTACTGCATCCTATGGACCTTCAAATCAACGATGAAATACAAAAATTGCATCGATATTGAATACAAAATGCAAAATGTCGACTTATTTACAAGAGCAGTAACTCTTCTAATAGTTCGTACTTTGAGCCTTTCCTGGGACAGCAGTATTAGATTCCGATGCACCATTGCAGGTTTACTGTATACCTTAGACCTTCAAATCAACGATGAAACACAGAAATTGCATCGATATTGAATACAAAAGGCAAAATGATAACTTATTTACAAGAGGAGTAAATCTTCTAATAGTTCGTGCTTTGAGCCATTCCTGGGACAGCAGTATTAGATTCCGATGCGCCATTGCAGGTTTACTGTATCCCTTGGACCTTCAAATCAACGATGAAGCACAGAAATTGCATCGATATTGAATACAAAAGGCAAAATGTCGGCTTACTTGTAAGAAGAGTAACTCTTCTAATAGTTCGTGATTTGAGCCTTTCCTGGGACAGCAGTATTAGATTACGATGCACCATTCCAGGTTTACTGTATCCCTTGGACTTTCAAAACAACGATGAAACACAGAAATTGCATCGATATTGAATACGAAATGCAAAATGTCAACTTATTTACAAGAGAAGTAACTCTTCTAATAGTTCGTGCTCAGCCTTTCCTGGGACAGCAGTATTAGATTCCGATGCACCATTGCACGTTTACTGTATCCCTTGGACCTTCAAATCAACGATGAAACACAGAAATTGCATCTATATTGAGTACAAAAGGCAAAATGTCGACTTATTTATAAAAGGAGTAACTCTTCTAATAGTTCGTGGTTTGAGCCTTACCTGGGACAGCAGTATTACATTCCGATGCACCATTGGAGGATTACTGCATCCTATGGACCTTCAAATCAACGATGAAATACAGAAATTGAATCGATATTGAATTCGAAATGCAAAATGTCGACTTATTGACAAGAGCAGTAAATCTTCTAATAGTTCGTGCTTTGAGCCTTTCCTGGGACAGCAGTATTAGATTCCGATGCACCCTTGCACGTTTACTGTATCCCTTGGACCTTCAAATCAACGATGAAACACATAAATTGCATCGATATTACATACAAAAGGCAAAATGCCGACTTATTTATAAGAGGAGTAACTCTTCTAACAGTTCATGCTTTTAGCCTTTTTTGGGACAGCAGTATTAGATTCCGATACACCATTGTAGGTTTACTGTATCCCTTGGACCTTCAAATCAACGATGATACACAGAAATTCCATCTATATTGAGTACAAAAGGCAAAATGTCGACTTATTTATAAAAGGAGTAACTCTTCTAATAGTTCGTGGTTTGAGCCTTTCCTGGTACAGCAGTATTAGATTCCGATGCACCATTGCAGGTTTACTGTATCCCTTGGACCTTCAAATCAACGATGATACACAGAAATTCCATCGATATTGAGTACAAAAGGCAAAATGTCGACTTATTTATAAGAGGAGTAACTCTTCTAATAGTTTGTGCTTTGAGCCTTTCCTGGGACAACAGTATTAGATTCCGATGCACCCTTGCACGTTTACTGTATCCCTTGGACCTTCAAATCAACGATGAAACACAGAAATTGCATCGATATTACATACAAAAGGCAAAATGTCGACTTATTTATAAAAGGAGTAACTCTTTTAACAGTTCGTGCTTTTAGCCTTTGCTGGGACAGCAGTATTAGATTCCGATGCACCATTGCAGGTTTACTGTATCCCTTGGACCTTCAAATCAACGATGAAACACAGAAATTGCATCGATATTGAATACAAAAGGCAAAATGTCGGCTTACTTGTAAGAGGAGTAACTCTTCTAATAGTTCGTGATTTGAGCCTTTCCTGGGACAGCAGTATTAGATTCCGATGCACCATTCCGGGTTTACTGTATCCCTTGGACCTTCAAATCAACGTGAAACACAGAAATTGCATCGATATTGAATACGAAATTTAAAATGTCAACTTATTTACAAGAGGAGTAACTCTTCTAATAGTTCGTGCTCAGCCTTTCCTGGGACAGCAATATTAGATTCCGATGCACCATTGCACGTTTACTGTATCCCTTGGACCTTCAAATCAACGATGAAACACAGAAATTCCATCGATATTGAATACAAAAGGCAAAATGACGACTTATTTATAAGAGGAGTAATTCTTCTAATAGTTCGTGATTTGAGCCTTTCCTGGGACAGCAGTATTAGATTCCGTTGCACCATTGCAGGTTTACTGTATCCCTTGGACCTTCAAATAAACGATGAAACACAGAAATTGCATCGATATTGAATACAAAAGGCAAAATGTTGACTTATGTACAAGCGGAGTAACTCTTCTAATAGTTCGTGATTTGAGCCTTTCCTGGGACATCAGTATTAGATTCCGATGCACCATTGCAGGTTTACTGTATCCCTTGGACCTTCAAATCAACGATGAAACACAGAAATTGCATCGATATTGAATACAATAGGCAAAATGTCGACTTATTTATAAGAGGAGTAACTCTTCTAATAGTTCGTGCTTTTAGCCTTTCCTGGGACAGCAGTATTAGATTCCGATGCACCATTGCAGGATTACTGCATCCTTTGGACCTTCAAATCAACGATGAAATACAGAAATTGCATCGATATTGAATACAAAATGCAAAATGTCGACTTATTTACAAGAGGAGTAACTCTTCAAATAGTTCGTGCTTTGAGCCTTTCCTGGGACAGCAGTATTACATTCCGATGCACCATTGCACGTTTACTGTATCCCTTGGTCCTTCAAATCAACGATGAAACACAGAAATTGCATCGATATTACATACAAAAGGCAAAATGTCGACTTATTTATCAGAGGAGTAACTCTTCTAACAGTTCGTGCTTTTAGCCTTTCCTGGGACAGCAGTATTAGATTCCGATGCACCATTGCAGGTTTACTGTATCCCTTGGACCTTCAAATCAACGCTGAAGCACAGAAATTGCATCGATATTGAATACAAAAGGCAAAATGTCGGCTTACTTATAAGAGGAGTAACTCTTCTAATAGTTCGTGATTCGAGCCTTTCCTGGGACAGCAGTATTAGATTCCGATGCACCATTGCAGGTTTACTGTATCCCTTGGACCTTCAAATCAACGTTGAAACACAGAAATTGCATCGATATTGAATACGAAATGCAAGATGTCAACTTATTTACAAGAGGAGTAACTCTTCTAATAGTTCGTACTCAGCCTTTCCTGGGACAGCAGTATTAGATTCCGATGCACCATTGCAGGTTTACTGTATCCCTTGGACCTTCAAATCAACGATGAAACACAGAAAATCCATCGATATTGAATACAAAAGGCAAAATGTCGACTTATTTATAAGAGGAGTAACTATTCTAATAGTTCGTGATTTGAGCCTTTCCTGGGACAGCAGTGTTAGATTCCGGTGCACCATTGCAGGTTTACTGAATCCTTTGGACCTTCAAATCAACGATGAAACACAGAAATTGCATCGATATTGAATACAAAAGGCAAAATGTTGACTTATTTACAAGCGGAGTAACTCTTCTAATAGTTCGTGATTTGAGCCTTTCCTGGGACATCAGTATTAGATTCCGATGCACCATTGCAGGTTTACTGTATCCCTTGGACCTTCAAATCCACGATGAAACACAGAAATTGCATCGATATTAAATACAAAAGGCAAAATGTCGACTTATTTACAAGAGGAGTAACTCTTCTAATAGTTCGTGCTTTTAGCCTTTCCTGGGACAGCAGTATTAGATTCCGATTCACCATTGCAGGTTTACTGTATCCCTTGGACCTTCAAATCAACGATGAAGCACAGAAATTGCATCGATATTGAATACAAAAGGCAAAATGTCGACTTACTTATAAGAGGAGTAACTACTCTAATAGTTCGTGCTTTGAGCCTTTCCTGGGACAGCAGTATTTGATTGCGATGCACCATTGCAGGTTTACTGTATCCCTTGGAACTTCAAATCAACGATGAAACACAGAAATTGCATCGATATTGAATACGAAATGCAAAATGCCAACTTATTTACAAGAGGAGTAACTCTTCTAATAGTTCGTGCTTTGAGCCTTACCTGGGACAGCAGTATTAGATTCCGATGCACCATTGCAAGGTTACTGCATCCTATGGAACTTCAAATCAACGATGAAATACAAAAATTGCATCGATATTGAATACAAAATGCAAAATGTCGACTTATTTACAAGAGCAGTAACTCTTCTAATAGTTCGTACTTTGAGCCTTTCCTGGGACAGCAGTATTAGATTCCGATGCACCATTGCAGGTTTACTGTATACCTTAGACCTTCAAATCAACGATGAAACACAGAAATTGCATCGATATTGAATACAAAAGGCAAATTGTTAACTTATTTACAAGAGGAGTAAATCTTCTAATAGTTCGTGCTTTGAGCCATTCCTGGGACAGCAGTATTAGATTCCGATGCGCCATTGCAGGTTTACTGTATCCCTTGGACCTTCAAATCAACGATGAAGCACAGAAATTGCATCGATATTGAATACAAAAGGCAAAATGTCGGCTTACTTGTAAGAAGAGTAACTCTTCTAATAGTTCGTGCTTTGAGCCTTTCCTGGGACAGCAGTATTAGATTCCGATGCACCATTCCAGGTTTACTGTATCCCTTGGACTTTCAAAACAACGATGAAACACAGAAATTGCATCGATATTGAATACGAAATGCAAAATGTCAACTTATTTACAAGAGAAGTAACTCTTCTAATAGTTCGTGCTCAGCCTTTCCTGGGACAGCAGTATTAGATTCCGATGCACCATTGCACGTTTACTGTATCCCTTGGACCTTCAAATCAACGATGAAACACAGAAATTGCATCTATATTGAGTACAAAAGGCAAAATATCGACTTATTTATAAAAGGAGTAACTCTTCTAATAGTTCGTGGTTTGAGCCTTACCTGGGACAGCAGTATTACATTCCGATGCACCATTGGAGGATTACTGCATCCTATGGACCTTCAAATCAACGATGAAATACAGAAATTGAATCGATATTGAATACGAAATGCAAAATGTCGACTTATTGACAAGAGCAGTAAATCTTCTAATAGTTCGTGCTTTGAGCCTTTCCTGGGACAGCAGTATTAGATTCCGATGCACCCTTGCACGTTTACTGTATCCCTTGGACCTTCAAATCAACGATGAAACACATAAATTGCATCGATATTACATACAAAAGGCAAAATGCCGACTTATTTATAAGAGGAGTAACTCTTCTAACATTTCATGCTTTTAGCCTTTTTTGGGACAGCAGTATTAGATTCCGATGCACCATTGCAGGTTTACTGTATCCCTTGGACCTTCAAATCAACGATGATACACAGAAATTCCATCTATATTGAGTACAAAAGGCAAAATGTCGACTTATTTATAAAAGGAGTAACTCTTCTAATAGTTCGTGGTTTGAGCCTTTCCTGGTACAGCAGTATTAGATTCCGATGCACCATTGCAGGTTTACTGTATCCCTTGGGCCTTCAAATCAACGATGATACACAGAAATTCCATCGATATTGAGTACAAAAGGCAAAATGTCGACTTATTTATAAGAGGAGTAACTCTTCTAATAGTTTGTGCTTTGAGCCTTTCCTGGGACAACAGTATTAGATTCCGATGCACCCTTGCACGTTTACTGTATCCCTTGGACCTTCAAATCAACGATGAAACACAGAAATTGCATCGATATTACATACAAAAGGCAAAATGTCGACTTATTTATAAAAGGAGTAACTCTTTTAACAGTTCGTGCTTTTAGCCTTTCCTGGGACAGCAGTATTAGATTCCGATGCACCATTGCAGGTTTACTGTATCCCTTGGACCTTCAAATCAACGATGAAACACAGAAATTGCATCGATATTGAATACAAAAGGCAAAATGTCGGCTTACTTGTAAGAGGAGTAACTCTTCTAATAGTTCGTGATTTGAGCCTTTCCTGGGACAGCAGTATTAGATTCCGATGCACCATTCCGGGTTTACTGTATCCCTTGGACCTTCAAATCAACGTGAAACACAGAAATTGCATCGATATTGAATACGAAATTTAAAATGTCAACTTATTTACAAGAGGAGTAACTCTTCTAATAGTTCGTGCTCAGCCTTTCCTGGGACAGCAATATTAGATTCCGATGCACCATTGCACGTTTACTGTATCCCTTGGACCTTCAAATCAACGATGAAACACAGAAATTGCATCGATATTGAATACAAAAGGCAAAATGTCGATTTACTTATAAGAGGAGTAACTCTTCTAATAGTTCGTGCTTTGAGCCTTTCCTGGGACAGCAGTATTTGATTGCGATGCACCATTGCAGGTTTACTGTATCCCTTGGACCTTCAAATCAACGATGAAACACAGAAATTGCATCGATATTGAATACGAAACGGAAAATGCCAACTTATTTACAAGAGGAGTAACTCTTCTAATAGTTCGTGCTTTGACCCTTACCTGGGACAGCAGTATTAGATTCCGATGCACCATTGCAGGATTACTGCATCCTATGGACCTTCAAATCAACGATGAAATACAGAAATTGCATCGATATTGAATACAAAATGCAAAATATCGACTTATTTACAAGAGGAGTAACTCTTCTAATAGTTCGTACTTTGAGCCTTTCCTGGGACAGCAGTATTAGATTCCGATGCACCATTGCAGGATTACTGTATACCTTAGACCGTCAAATCAACGATGAAACACAGAAATTGCATCGATATTGAATACAAAAGGCAAGATGTTAACTTATTTACTAGAGGAGTAACTCTTCTAATAGTTCGAGCTTTGAGCCATTCCTGGGACAGCAGTATTAGATTCCGATGCGCCATTGCAGGTTTGCTGTATCCCTTGGACCTTCAAATCAACGATGATACACAGAAATTCCATCGATATTGAGTACAAAAGGCAAAATGTCGACTTATTTATAAGAGGAGTAACTCTTCTAATAGTTCGTGCTTTGAGCCTTTCCTGGGACAGCAGTATTAGATTCCGATGCACCCTTGCACGTTTACTGTATCCCTTGGACCTTCAAATCAACGATGAAACACAGAAATTGCATCGATATTACTTACAAATGGCAAAATGTCGACTTATTTATAAGAGGAGTAACTCTTCTAACAGTTCGTGCTTTTAGCCTTTCCTGGGACAGCAGTATTAGATTCCGATGCACCATTGCAGGTTTACTGTATCCCTTGGACCTTCAAATCAACGATGATACACAGAAATTCCATCTATATTGAGTACAAAAGGCAATATGTCGACTTATTTATAAGAGGAGTAACTCTTCTAATAGTTCGTGGTTTGAGCCTTTCCTGGTACAGCAGTATTAGATTCCGATGCACCATTGCAGGTTTACAGTATCCCTTGGACCTTCAAATCAACGATGAAACACAGAATTTGCGTCGATATTGAATACAAAAGGCAAAATTTCGACGTATTTGTAAGAGGAGTAACACTTCTAATAGTTTGTGGTTTGAGCCTTTCCTGGGACAGCAGTATTAGATTCTGATGCATCATTGCAGGTTTACTGTATCCCACGGACCTTCAAATCAACGTTGAAACGTAGAAATTGCATCAATATTGAATACAAAACGCAAAATGTCGACTTATTTACAAGAGGAGTAACTCTTCTAATAGTTCGTGCTTTGAGCCTTTCCTGGGACAGCAGTATTAGATTCCGATGCACCATTGCAGGTTTACTGTACCCCTTGGACCTTCAAATCAACGATGAAGCACAGAAATTGCATCGATATTGAATACAAATGGCAATATGTCGGCTTATCTATAAGAGGAGTAACTCTTCTAATAGTTCGTGCTTTGAGCCTTTCCTGGGACAGCAGTATTAGATTCCCATGCACCATTGCAGGTTTACTGTATCCCTTGCACCTTCAAATCAACGATGAAACACAGAAATTGCATCGATATTGAATACGAAATGCAAAATGTCAACTTATTTACAAGAGGAGTAACTCTTCTAATAGTTCGTGCTCAGCGTTTCCTGGGACAGCAGTATTAGATTCCGATGCACCATTGCAGGTTTACTGTATCCCTTGGACCTTCAACTCAACGATGAAACACAGAAATTCCATCGATATTGAATACAAAAGGCAAAATGACGACTTATTTATAAGAGGAGTAATTCTTCTAATAGTTCGAGATTTGAGCCTTTCCTGGGACAGCAGTATTAGATTCCGTTGCACCATTGCAGGTTTACTGTATCCCTTGGACCTTCAAATCAACGATGAAACACAGAAATTGCATCGATATTGAATACAAAAGGCAAAATTTTGACTTATTTACAAGCGGAGTAACTCTTCTAATAGTTCGTGATTTGAGCCTTTCCTGGGACATCAGTATTAGATTCCGATGCACCATTGCAGGTTTACTGTATCCCATGGACCTTCAATTCAACGATGAAACACAGAAATTGCATCGATATTGAATACAATGGGCAAAATGTCGACTTATTTATAATAGGAGTAACTCTTCTAACAGTTCGTGATTTGAGCCTTTCCTGGGACAGCAGTATTAGATTCTGATGCACCATTGCAGGTTTACTGTATCCCTTGGACCTTCAAATCAACGATGAAATACAGAAATTGCATCGATATTGAATACAAAAAGCAAAATGTCGACTTACTTATAAGAGGAGTAACTCTTCTAACAGTTCGTGCTTTGAGCCTTTCCTGGGACAGCAGTATTTGATTCCGATGCACCATTGCATGTTTACTGTATCCCTTGGACCTTCAAATCAACGATGAAACACAGAAATTGCATCGATATTACATACAAAAGGCAAAATGTCGACTTATTTGTAAGAGGAGTAACTCTTCTAACATTTCGCGCTTTTAGCCTTTCCTGGGACAGCAGTATTAGATTCCGATGCAGCATTGCAGGTTTACTGTATCCCTTGGACCTTCAAACTATTGATGAAGCACAGAAATTGCATCGGTATTGAATACAAAAGGCTAAATGTCGAATTACTTATAAGAGGAGTAACTCTTCTAATAGTTCGTGATTTGAGCCTTTCCTGGGACAGCAGTATTAGATTCCGATGCACCATTGCAGGTTTACTGTATACCTTAGACCTTCAAATCAACGATGAAACACAGAAATTGCATCGATATTGAATACAAAAGGCAAGATGTTAACTTATTTACTAGAGGAGTAACTCTTCTAATAGTTCGTGCTTTGAGCCATTCGTGGGACAGCAGTATTAGATTCCGATGCGCCATTGCAGGTTTACTGTATCCCTTGGACCTTCAAATCAACGATGATACACAGAAATTCCATCGATATTGAGTACAAAAGGCAAAATGTCGACTTATTTATAAGAGGAGTAACTCTTCTAATAGTTCGTGCTTTGAGCCTTTCCTGGGACAGCAGTATTAGATTCCGATGCACCCTTGCACGTTTACTGTATCCCTTGGACCTTCAAATCAACGATGAAACACAGAAATTGCATCGATATTACATACAAAAGGCAAAATGTCGACTTATTTATAAGAGGAGTAACTCTTCTAACAGTTCGTGCTTTTAGCCTTTCCTGGGACAGCAGTATTAGATTCCGATGCACCATTGCAGGTTTACTGTATCCCTTGGACCTTCAAATCAACGATGATACACAGAAATTCCATCTATATTGAGTACAAAAGGCAAAATGTCGACTTATTTATAAGAGGAGTAACTCTTCTAATAGTTCGTGGTTTGAGCCTTTCCTGGTACAGCAGTATTAGATTCCGAAGCACCATTGCAGGTTTACAGTATCCCTTGGACCTTCAAATCAACGATGAAACACAGAATTTGCGTCGATATTGAATACAAAAGGCAAAATTTCGACGTATTTGTAAGAGGAGTAACTCTTCTAATAGTTTGTGGTTTGAGCCTTTCCTGGGACAGCAGTATTAGATTCTGATGCATCATTGCAGGTTTACTGTATCCCACGGTCCTTCAAATCAACGTTGAAACGTAGAAATTGCATCAATATTGAATACAAAACGCAAAATGTCGACTTATTTACAAGAGGAGTAACTCTTCTAATAGTTCGTGCTTTGAGCCTTTCCTGGGACAGCAGTATTAGATTCCGATGCACCATTGCAGGTTTACTGTACCCCTTGGACCTTCAAATCAACGATGAAGCACAGAAATTGCATCGATATTGAATACAAAAGGCAATATTTCGGCTTACTTATAAGAGGAGTAACTCTTCTAATAGTTCGTGCTTTGAGCCTTTCCTGGGACAGCAGTATTAGATTCCCATGCACCATTGCAGGTTTACTGTATCCCTTGGACCTTCAAATCAAAGATGAAACACAGAAATTGCATCGATATTGAATACGAAATGCAAAATGTCAACTTATTTACAAGAGGAGTAACTCTTCTAATAGTTCGTGCTCAGCGTTTCCTGGGACAGCAGTATTAGATTCCGATGCACCATTGCAGGTTTACTGTATCCCTTGGACCTTCAAATCAACGATGAAACACAGAAATTCCATCGATATTGAATACAAAAGGCAAAATGACGACTTATTTATAAGAGGAGTAATTCTTCTAATAGTTCGTGATTTGAGCCTTTCCTGGGACAGCAGTATTAGATTCCGTTGCACCATTGCAGGTTTACTGTATCCCATGGACCTTCAAATCAACGATGAAACACAGAAATTGCATCGATATTGAATACAAAAGGCATAATTTTGACTTATTTACAAGCGGAGTAACTCTTCTAATAGTTCGTGATTTGAGCCTTTCCTGGGACAGCAGTATTTGATTCCGATGCACCATTGCATGTTTACTGTATCCCATGGACCTTCAATTCAACGATGCAACAAAGAAATTGCATCGATATTGAATACAATGAGCAAAATGTCGACTTATTTATAATAGGAGTAACTCTTCTAACAGTTCGTGATTTGAGCCTTTCCTGGGACAGCAGTATTAGATTCTGATGCACCATTGCAGGTTTACTGTATCCCTTGGACCTTCAAATCAACGATGAAATACAGAAATTGCATCGATATTGAATACAAAAAGCAAAATGTCGACTTACTTATAAGAGGAGTAACTCTTCTAATAGTTCGTGCTTTGAGCCTTTCCTGGGACAGCAGTATTTGATTCCGATGCACCATTGCATGTTTACTGTATCCCTTGGACCTTCAAATCAACGATGAAACACAGAAATTGCATCGATATTACATACAAAAGGCAAAATGTCGACTTATTTATAAGAGGAGTAACTCTTCTAACAGTTCGTGCTTTTAGCCTTTCCTGGGACAGCAGTATTAGATTCCGATGCACCATTGCAGGTTTACTGTATCCCTTGGACCTTCAAATCAACGATGATACACAGAAATTCCATCTATATTGAGTACAAAAGGCAAAATGTCGACTTATTTATAAGAGGAGTAACTCTTCTAATAGTTCGTGGTTTGAGCCTTTCCTGGTACAGCAGTATTAGATTCCGATGCACCATTGCAGGTTTACAGTATCCCTTGGACCTTCAAATCAACGATGAAACACAGAATTTGCGTCGATATTGAATACAAAAGGCAAAATTTCGACGTATTTGTAAGAGGAGTAACTCTTCCAATAGTTTGTGGTTTGAGCCTTTCCTGGGACAGCAGTATTAGATTCTGATGCATCATTGCAGGTTTAATGTATCCCACGGACCTTCAAATCAACGTTGAAACGTAGAAATTGCATCAATATTGACTACAAGACGCAAAAAGTCGACTTATTTACAAGAGGAGTAACTCTTCTAATAGTTCGTGCTTTGAGCCTTTCCTGGGACAGCAGTATTAGATTCCGATGCACCATTGCAGGTTTACTGTACCCCTTGGACCTTCAAATCAACGATGAAGCACAGAAATTGCATCGATATTGAATACAAAAGGCAATATGTCGGCTTACTTATAAGAGGAGTAACTCTTCTAATAGTTCGTGCTTTGAGCCTTTCCTGGGACAGCAGTATTAGATTCCCATGCACCATTGCAGGTTTACTGTATCCCTTGGACCTTCAAATCAAAGATGAAACACAGAAATTGCATCGATATTGAATACGAAATGCAAAATGTCAACTTATTTACAAGAGGAGTAACTCTTCTAATAGTTCGTGCTCAGCGTTTCCTGGGACAGCAGTATTAGATTCCGATGCACCATTGCAGGTTTACTGTATCCCTTGGACCTTCAAATCAACGATGAAACACAGAAATTCCATCGATATTGAATACAAAAGGCAAAATGACGACTTATTTATAAGAGGAGTAATTCTTCTAATAGTTCGTGATTTGAGCCTTTCCTGGGACAGCAGTATTAGATTCCGTTGCACCATTGCAGGTTTACTGTATCCCTTGGACCTTCAAATCAACGATGAAACACAGAAATTGCATCGATATTGAATACAAAAGGCAAAATTTTGTCTTATTTACAAGCGGAGTAACTCTTCTAATAGTTCGTGATTTGAGCCTTTCCTGGGACATCAGTATTAGATTCCGATGCACCATTGCAGGTTTACTGTATCCCTTGGACCTTCAATTCAACGATGAAACACAGAAATTGCATCGATATTGAATACAATGGGCAAAATGTCGACTTATTTATAATAGGAGTAACTCTTCTAACAGTTCGTGATTTGAGCCTTTCCTGGGACAGCAGTATTAGATTCTGATGCACCATTGCAGGTTTACTGTATCCCTTGGACCTTCAAATCAACGATGAAATACAGAAATTGCATCGATATTGAATACAAAAAGCAAAATGTCGACTTACTTATAAGAGGAGTAACTCTTCTAATAGTTCGTGCTTTGAGCCTTTCCTGGGACAGCAGTATTTGATTCCGATGCACCATTGCATGTTTACTGTATCCCTTGGAACTTCAATTCAACGATGAAACACAGAAATTGCATCGATATTACATACAAAAGGCAAAATGTCGACTTATTTGTAAGAGGAGTAACTCTTCTAACATTTCGCGCTTTTAGCCTTTCCTGGGACAGCAGTATTAGATTCCGATGCAGCATTGCAGGTTTACTGTATCCCTTGGACCTTCAAACCACTGATGAAGCACAGAAATTGCATCGGTATTGAATACAAAAGGCAAAATGTCGAATTACTTATAAGAGGAGTAACTCTTCTAATAGTTCGTGATTTGAGCCTTTCCTGGGACAGCAGTATTAGATTCCGATGCACCATTGCAGGTTTACTGTATCCCTTGGACCTTCAAATCAACGATGAAGCACAGAAATTGCATCGATATAGAATACAAAAGGCAAAATGTCGGCTTACTTATAAGAGGAGTAACTCTTCTAATAGTTCGTGCTTTGAGCCTTTCCTGGGACAGCAGTATTAGATTCCGATGCACCATTGCAGATTTACTGTATCCCTTGGACCTTCAAATCAACGATGAAACACAGAAATTGCATCGATATTGAATACAAAAGGCAAAATGTCAACTTATTTACAAGAGGAGTAACTCTTCTAATAGTTCGTGCTCAGCCTTTCCTGGGACAGCAGTATTAGATTCCGATGCACCATTGCAGGTTTACTGTATCCCTTGGACCTTCAAATCAACGATGAAACACAGAAATTCCATCGATATTGAATACAAAAGGCAAAATGACGACTTATTTATAAGAGGAGTAATTCTTCTAATAGTTCGTGATTTGAGCCTTTCCTGCGACAGCAGTATTAGATTCCGTTGCACCATTGCAGGTTTACTGTATCCCTTGGACCTTCAAATCAACGATGAAACACAGAAATTGCATCGATATTGAATACAAAAGGCAAAATTTTGACTTATTTACAAGCGGAGTAACTCTTCTAATAGTTCGTGATTTGAGCCTTTCCTGGGACATCAGTATTAGATTCCGATGCACCATTGCAGGTTTACTGTATCCCATGGACCTTCAAATCAACGATGAAACACAGAAATTGCATCGATATTGAATACAATGGGCAAAATGTCGACTTATTTATAATAGGAGTAACTCTTCTAACAGTTCGTGTTTTGAGCCTTTCCTGGGACAGCAGTATTAGATTCCGATGCACCATTGCAGGTTTATAGTATCCCTTGGACCTTCAAATCAACGATGAAATACAGAAATTGCATCGATATTGAATACAAAAAGCAAAATGTCGACTTAATTATAAGAGGAGTAACTCTTCTAATAGTTCGTGCTTTGAGCCTTTCCTGGGACAGCAGTATTAGATTCCGATGCACCATTGCATGTTTACTGTATCCCTTGAACCTTCAAATCAACGATGAAACACAGAAATTGCATCGATATTACATACAAAAGGCAAAATGTCGACTTATTTGTAAGAGGAGTAACTCTTCTAACATTTCGCGCTTTTAGCCTTTCCTGGGACAGCAGTATTAGATTCCGATGCAGCATTGCAGGTTTACTGTATCCCTTGGACCTTCAAACCATTGATGAAGCACAGAAACTGCATCGGTATTGAATACAAAAGGCAAAATGTCGAATTACTTATAAGAGGAGTAACTCTTCTAATAGTTCGTGATTTGAGCCTTTCCTGGGACAGCAGTATTAGATTCCGATGCACCATTGCAGGATTACTGCATCCTTTGGACCTTCAAATCAACGATGAAATACAGAAATTGCATCGATATTGAATACAAAATGCAAAATGTCGACTTATTTACAAGAGGAGTAACTCTTCTAATAGTTCGTAATTTGAGCCTTTCCTGGGACAGCAGTATTAGATTCCGATGCACCATTGAAGGTTTACTGTATACCTTAGACCTTCAAATCAACGATGAAACACAGAAATTGCATCGATATTGAATTGAAAAGGCAAAATGTCAACTTATTTACAAGAGGAGTAACTCTTCTAATAGTTCGTGGTTTGAGCCTTTCCTGGGACAGCAGTATTAGATTCCGATGCACCATTGCAGGTTTACTGTATCCCTTGGACCTTCAAATCAACGATGAAATACGGAAATTGCATCGATATTGAGTAGAAAAGGCAAAATGTCGACTTATTTACAAGAGGAGTAACTCTTCTAATACTTCGTGCTTTGAGCCTTTCCAGGGACCGCAAAATTAGATTCCGATGCACCATTGCAGGTTTACTGTATCCCTTGGACCTTCAAATCAACGATGAAACACAGAAATTGCATCGATATTGAATACAAAATGCAAAATGTCGACTTATTTACAAGAGGAGTATCTCTTGTAATAGTTTGTGCTTTGAGCCTTTCCTGGGACAGCAGTATTAGATTCCGATGCACCATTGCAGGTTTACTGTATCCTTTTGACCTTCAAATCGACGATGAAACACAGAAGTTGCATCGATATTGAATACAAAAGGCATAATTTCGACTTATATACAAGAGGAGTAACTCTTCTAATAGTTCGTGGTTTGAGCCTTTCCTGGTACAGCAGTATTAGATTCCAATGCACCATTGCAGGTTTGCTGTATCCCTTGGACCTTCAAATCAACGATGATACACAGAAATTCCATCGATATTGAGTACAAAAGGCAAAATGTCGACTTATTTATAAGAGGAGAAACTCTTCTAACAGTTCGTGCTTTTAGCCTTTCCTGGGACAGCAGTATTAGATTCCGATGCACCATTGCAGGTTTACTGTATCCCTTGGACCTTCAAATCAACGATGAAGCACAGAAATTGCATCGATATAGAATACAAAAGGCAAAATGTCGGCTTACTTATAAGAGGAGTAACTCTTCTAATAGTTCGTGCTTTGAGCCTTTCCTGGGACAGCAGTATTAGATTCCGATGCACCATTGCAGATTTACTGTATCCCTTGGACCTTCAAATCAACGATGAAACACAGAAATTGCATCGATATTGAATACAAAAGGCAAAATGTCAACTTATTTACAAGAGGAGTAACTCTTCTAATAGTTCGTACTCAGCCTTTCCTGGGACAGCAGTATTAGATTCCGATGCACCATTGCAGGTTTACTGTATCCCTTGGACCTTCAAATCAACGATGAAACACAGAAATTCCATCGATATTGAATACAAAAGGCAAAATGTCGACTTATTTATAAGAGGAGTAACTCTTCTAATAGTTCGTGATTTGGACCTTTCCTGGGACAGCAGAATTAGATTCCGTAACCATTGCAGGTTTACTGTATCACTTGGACCTTCAAATCAACGATGAAACACAGAAATTGCATCGATATTGCATAGAAAAGGCAAAATGTCGACTTATTTGTAAGAGGAGTAACTCTTCTAACATTTCGCGCTTTTAGCCTTTCCTGGGACAGCAGTATTAGATTCCGATGCAGCATTGCAGGTTTACTGTATCCCTTGGACCTTCAAATCAACGATGAAACACAGAAATTGCATCGATATTGAATACAATGGGCAAAATGTCGACTTATTTATAATAGGAGTAACTCTTCTAACAGTTCGTGTTTTGAGCCTTTCCTGGGACAGCAGTATTAGATTCCGATGCACCATTGCAGGTTTATAGTATCCCTTGGACCTTCAAATCAACGATGAAATACAGAAATTGCATCGATATTGAATACAAAAAGCAAAATGTCGACTTAATTATAAGAGGAGTAACTCTTCTAATAGTTCGTGCTTTGAGCCTTTCCTGGGACAGCAGTATTAGATTCCGATGCACCATTGCATGTTTACTGTATCCCTTGAACCTTCAAATCAACGATGAAACACAGAAATTGCATCGATATTACATACAAAAGGCAAAATGTCGACTTATTTGTAAGAGGAGTAACTCTTCTAACATTTCGCGCTTTTAGCCTTTCCTGGGACAGCAGTATTAGATTCCGATGCAGCATTGCAGGTTTACTGTATCCCTTGGACCTTCAAACCATTGATGAAGCACAGAAACTGCATCGGTATTGAATACAAAAGGCAAAATGTCGAATTACTTATAAGAGGAGTAACTCTTCTAATAGTTCGTGATTTGAGCCTTTCCTGGGACAGCAGTATTAGATTCCGATGCACCATTGCAGGATTACTGCATCCTTTGGACCTTCAAATCAACGATGAAATACAGAAATTGCATCGATATTGAATACAAAATGCATAATGTCGACTTATTTACAAGAGGAGTAACTCTTCTAATAGTTCGTAATTTGAGCATTTCCTGGGACAGCAGTATTAGATTCCGATGCACCATTGAAGGTTTACTGTATACCTTAGACCTTCAAATCAACGATGAAACACAGAAATTGCATCGATATTGAATTGAAAAGGCAAAATGTCAACTTATTTACAAGAGGAGTAACTCTTCTAATAGTTCGTGGTTTGAGCCTTTCCTGGGACAGCAGTATTAGATTCCGATGCACCATTGCAGGTTTACTGTATCCCTTGGACCTTCAGATCAACGATGAAATACGGAAATTGCATCGATATTGAGTAGAAAAGGCAAAATGTCGACTTATTTACAAGAGGAGTAACTCTTCTAATACTTCGTGCTTTGAGCCTTTCCAGGGACCGCAAAATTAGATTCCGATGCACCATTGCAGGTTTACTGTATCCCTTGGACCTTCAAATCAACGATGAAACACAGAAATTGCATCGATATTGAATACAAAAGGCAAAATGTCGACTTATTTACAAGAGGAGTATCTCTTGTAATAGTTTGTGCTTTGAGCCTTTCCTGGGACAGCAGTATTAGATTCCGATGCACCATTGCAGGTTTACTGTATCCTTTTGACCTTCAAATCGACGATGAAACACAGAAGTTGCATCGATATTGAATACAAAAGGCATAATTTCGACTTATATACAAGAGGAGTAACTCTTCTAATAGTTCGTGGTTTGAGCCTTTCCTGGTACAGCAGTATTAGATTCCAATGCACCATTGCAGGTTTGCTGTATCCCTTGGACCTTCAAATCAACGATGATACACAGAAATTCCATCGATATTGAGTACAAAAGGCAAAATGTCGACTTATTTATAAGAGGAGAAACTCTTCTAACAGTTCGTGCTTTTAGCCTTTCCTGGGACAGCAGTATTAGATTCCGATGCACCATTGCAGGTTTACTGTATCCCTTGGACCTTCAAATCAACGATGAAGCACAGAAATTGCATCGATATAGAATACAAAAGGCAAAATGTCGGCTTACTTATAAGAGGAGTAACTCTTCTAATAGTTCGTGCTTTGAGCCTTTCCTGGGACAGCAGTATTAGATTCCGATGCACCATTGCAGATTTACTGTATCCCTTGGACCTTCAAATCAACGATGAAACACAGAAATTGCATCGATATTGAATACAAAAGGCAAAATGTCAACTTATTTACAAGAGGAGTAACTCTTCTAATAGTTCGTGCTCAGCCTTTCCTGGGACAGCAGTATTAGATTCCGATGCACCATTGCAGGTTTACTGTATCCCTTGGACCTTCAAATCAACGATGAAACACAGAAATTCCATCGATATTGAATACAAAAGGCAAAATGTCGACTTATTTATAAGAGGAGTAACTCTTCTAATAGTTCGTGATTTGGACCTTTCCTGGGACAGCAGAATTAGATTCCGTAACCATTGCAGGTTTACTGTATCACTTGGACCTTCAAATCAACGATGAAACACAGAAATTGCATCGATATTGCATAGAAAAGGCAAAATGTCGACTTATTTGTAAGAGGAGTAACTCTTCTAACATTTCGCGCTTTTAGCCTTTCCTGGGACAGCAGTATTAGATTCCGATGCAGCATTGCAGGTTTACTGTATCCCTTGGACCTTCAAACCAACGATGAAGCACAGAAATTGCATCGGTATTGGATACAAAAGGCAAAATGTCGATTTACTTATAAGAGGAGTAACTCTTCTAATAGTTCGTGATTTGAGCCTTTCCAGGGGACAGCAGTATTAGATTCCGATGCACCATTGCAGGATTACTGCATCCTTTGGACCTTCAAATCAACGATGAAATACAGAAATTGCATCGATATTGAATACAAAATGCAAAATGTCGACTTATTTACAAGAGGAGTAACTCTTCTAATAGTTCGTACTTTGAGCCTTTCCTGGGACAGCAGTATTAGATTCCGATGCACCATTGCAGGTTTACTGTATATCTTAGACCTTCAAATCAACGATGAAACACAGAAATTGCATCGATATTGAATAGAAAAGGCAAAATGTCAACTTATTTACAAGAGGAGTAACTCTTCTAATGGTTCGTGGTTTGAGCCTTTCCTGGGACAGCAGTATTAGATTCCGATGCACCATTGCAGGTTTACTGTATCCCTTGGACCTTCAAATCAACGATGAAATACGGAAATTGCATCGATATTGAGTAGAAAAGGCAAAATGTCGACTTATTTACAAGAGGAGTAATTATTCGAATACTTCGTGCTTTGAGCCTTTCCAGGGACCGCAAAATTAGATTCCGAAGCACCATTGCAGGTTTACTGTATCCCTTGGACCTTCAAATCAACGATGAAACACAGAAATTGCATCGATATTGAATACAAAAGGCAAAATGTCGACTTATTTACAAGAGGAGTATCTCTTGTAATAGTTTGTGCTTTGAGCCTTTCCTGGGACAGCAGTATTTGATTCCGATGCACCATTGCAGATTTACTGTATCCCTTGGACCTTCAAATCAACGATGAACCACAGAAATTGCATCGATATTGAATACAAAAGGCAAAATGTCAACTTATTTACAAGAGGAGTAACTCTTCTAATAGTTCGTGCTCAGCCTTTCCTGGGACAGCAGTATTAGATTCCGATGCACCATTGCAGGTTTACTGTATCCCTTGGACCTTCAAATCAACGATGAAACACAGAAATTCCATCGATATTGAATACAAAAGGCAAAATGTCGACTTATTTATAAGAGGAGTAACTCTTCTAATAGTTCGTGATTTTGACCTTTCCTGGGACAGCAGAATTAGATTCCGTAACCATTGCAGGTATACTGTATCCCTTGGACCTTCAAATCAACGATGAAACACAGAAATTGCATCGATTTTGAATACAAAAGGCAAAATGTTGACTTATTTACAAGCGGAGTAACTCTTCTAATAGTTCGTGCTTTTAGCCTTTCCTGGGACAGCAGTATTAGATTCCGATGCACCATTGCAGGTTTACTGTACCCCTTGGACCTTCAAATAAACGATGAAGCACAGAAATTGCATCGATATTGAATACAAAAGGCAATATGCCGGCTTACTTGTAAGAGGAGTAACTCTTCTAATAGTTCGTGATTTGAGCCTTTCCTGGGACAGCAGTATTAGATTCCGATGCACCATTCGAGGTTTACTGTATCCCTTGGACCTTCAAATCAACGACGAAACACAGAAATTGCATCGATATTGAATACGAAATGCAAAATGTCAACTTATTTACAAGAGGAGTAACTCTTCTAATAGTTCGTGCTCAGCCTTTCCTGGGACAGCAATATTAGATTCCGATGCACCATTGCACGTTTACAGTATCCCTTGGACCTTCAAATCAACGATGAAACACAGAAATTCCATCGATATTGAATACAAAAGGCAAAATGACGACTTATTTATAAGAGGAGTAATTCTTCTAATAGTTCGTGGTTTGAGCCTTTCCTGGGACAGCAGTATTAGATTCCGTTGCACCATTGCAGGTTTACTGTTTCCCTTGGACTTTCAAATAAACGATGAAACACAGAAATTGCATCGATATTGAATACAAAAGGCAAAATGTTGACTTATGTACAAGCGGAGTAACTCTTCTAATGGTTCGTGATTTGAGCCTTTCCTGGGACATCAGTATTAGATTCCGATGCACCATTGCAGGTTTACTGTATCCCTTGGACCTTCAAATCAACGATGAAACACAGAAATTGCATCGATATTGAATACAATAGGCAAAATGTCGACTTATTTATAAGAGGAGTAACTCTTCTAATAGATCGTGCTTATAGCCTTCCCAGGGACAGCAGTATTAGATTCCGATGCACCATTGCAGGTTTACTGTATCCCTTGGACCTTCAAATCAACGATGAAGCACAGAAATTGCATCGATATTGAATACAAAAGGCAAAATGTCGATTTACTTATAAGAGGAGTAACTCTTCTAATAGTTCGTGCTTTGAGCCTTTCCTGGGACAGCAGTATTTGATTGCGATGCACCTTTGCAGGTTTACTGTATCCCTTGGACCTTCAAATCAACGATGAAACACAGAAATTGCATCGATATTGAATACGAAATGGAAAATGCCAACTTATTTACAAGAGGAGTAACTCTTCTAATAGTTCGTGCTTTGAGCCTTACCTGGGACACCAGTATTAGATTCCGATGCACCATTGCAGGATTACTGCATCCTATGGACCTTCAAATCAACGATGATATACAGAAATTGCATCGATATTGAATACAAAATGCAAAATATCGACTTATTTACAAGAGGAGTAACTCTTCTAATAGTTCGTACTTTGAGCCTTTCCTGGGACAGCAGTATTAGATTCCGATGCACCATTGCAGGTTTACTGTATACCTTAGACCTTCAAATCAACGATGAAACACAGAAATTGCATCGATATTGAATACAAAAGGCAAGATGTTAACTTATTTACTAGAGGAGTATTTCTTCTAATAGTTCGTGCTTTGAGCCTTTCCTGGGACAGCAGTATTAGATTCCGATGCGCCATTGCAGGTTTACTGTATCCCTTGGACCTTCAAATCAACGATGATACACAGAAATTCCATCGATATTGAGTACAAAAGGCAAAATGTCGACTTATTTGTAAGAGGAGTAACTCTTCTAATAGTTCGTGCTTTGAGCCTTTCCTGGGACAGCAGTATTAGATTCCGATGCACCCTTGCACGTTTACTGTATCCCTTGGACCTTCAAATCAACGATGAAACACAGAAATTGCATCGATATTACATACAAAAGGCAAAATGTCGACTTATTTATAAGAGGAGTAACTCTTCTAACAGTTCGTGCTTTTAGCCTTTCCTGGGACAGCAGTATTAGATTCCGATGCACCATTGCAGGTTTACTGTATCCCTTGGACCTTCAAATCAACGATGATACACAGAAATTCCATCTATATTGAGTACAAAAGGCAAAATGTCGACTTATTTATAAGAGGAGTAACTCTTCTAATAGTTCGTGGTTTGAGCCTTTCCTGGTACAGCAGTATTAGATTCCGATGCACCATTGCAGGTTTACAGTATCCCTTGGACCTTCAAATCAACGATGAAACACAGAATTTGCGTCGATATTAAGGCAAAATTTCGACGTATTTGTAAGAGGAGTAACTCTTCTAATAGTTTGTGGTTTGAGCCTTTCCTGGGACAGCAGTATTAGATTCTGATGCATCATTGCAGGTTTACTGTATCCCACGGACCATCAAATCAACGTTGAAACGTAGAAATTGCATCAATATTGAATACAAAACGCAAAATGTCGACTTATTTACAAGAGGAGTAACTCTTCTAATAGTTCGTGCTTTGAGCCTTTCCTGGGACAGCAGTATTAGATTCCGATGCACCATTGCAGGTTTACTGTACCCCTTGGACCTTCAAATCAACGATGAAGCACAGAAATTGCATCGATATTGAATACAAAAGGCAATATGTCGGCTTACTAATAAGAGGAGTAACTCTTCTAATAGTTCGTGCTTTGAGCCTTTCCTGGGACAGCAGTATTAGATTCCCATGCACCATTGCAGGTTTACTGTATCCCTTGGACCTTCAAATCAACGATGAAACACAGAAATTGCATCGATATTGAATACGAAATGCAAAATGTCAACTTATTTACAAGAGGAGTAACTCTTCTAATAGTTCGTGCTCAGCGTTTCCTGGGACAGCAGTATTAGATTCCGATGCACCATTGCAGGTTTACTGTATCCCTTGGACCTTCAAATCAACGATGAAACACAGAAATTCCATCGATATTGAATACAAAAGGCAAAATGACGACTTATTTATAAGAGGAGTAATTCTTCTAACAGTTCGTGATTTGAGCCTTTCCTGGGACAGCAGTATTAGATTCCGTTGCACCATTGCAGGTTTACTGTATCCCTTGGACCTTCAAATCATCGATGAAACACAGAAATTGCATCGATATTGAATACAAAAGGCAAAATTTTGACTTATTTACAAGCGGAGTAACTCTTCTAATAGTTCGTGATTTGAGCCTTTCCTGGGACATCAGTATTAGATTCCGATGCACCATTGCAGGTTTACTGTATCCCTTGGACCTTCAAATCAACGATGAAACACAGAAATTGCATCGATATTGAATACAATGGGCAAAATGTCGACTTATTTATAAGAGGAGTAACTCTTCTAAAAGTTCGTGATTTGAGCCGTTCCTGGGACAGCAGTATTAGATTCTGATGCACCATTGCAGGTTTACTGTATCCCTCGGACCTTCAAATCAACGATGAAATACAGAAATTGCATCGATATTGAATACAAAAAGCAAAATGTCGACTTACTTATAAGAGGAGTAACTCTTCTAATAGTTCGTGCTTTGAGCCTTTCCTGGGACAGCAGTATTTGATTCCGATGCACCATTGCTTGTTTACTGTATCCCTTGGACCTTCAAATCAACGATGAAACACAGAAATTGCATCGATATTACATACAAAAGGCAAAATGTTGACTTATTTGTAAGAGGAGTAACTCTTCTAACATTCGCGCATTTAGCCTTTCCTGGGACAGCAGTATTAGATTCCGATGCAGCATTGCAGGTTTACTGTATCCCTTGGACCTTCAAACCATTGATGAAGCACAGAAATTGCATCGGTATTGAATACAAAAGGCAAAATGTCGAATTACTTATAAGAGGAGTAACTCTTCTAATAGTTCGTGATTTGAGCCTTTCCTGGGACAGCAGTATTAGATTCCGATGCACCATTGCAGGATTACTGCATCCTTTGGACCTTCAAATCAACGATGAAATACAGAAATTGCATCGATATTGAATACAAAATGCAAAATGTCGACTTATTTACAAGAGGAGTAACTCTTCTAATAGTTCGTAATTTGAGCCTTTCCTGGGACAGCAGTATTAGATTCCGATGCACCATTGCAGGTTTACTGTATACCTTAGACCTTCAATTCAACGATGAAACACAGAAATTGCATGGATATTGAATAGAAAAGGCAAAATGTCAACTTATTTACAAGAGGAGTAACTCTTCTAATAGTTCGTGGTTTGAGCCTTTCCTGGGACAGCAGTATTAGATTCCGATGCACCATTGCAGGTTTACTGTATCCCTTGGACCTTCAAATCAACGATGAAATACGGAAATTGCATCGATATTGAGTAGAAAAGGCAAAATGTCGACTTATTTACAAGAGGAGTAACTCTTCTAATACTTCGTGCTTTGAGCCTTTCCAGGGACCGCAAAATTAGATTCCGATGCACCATTGCAGGTTTACTGTATCCCTTGGACCTTCAAATCAACGATGAAACACAGAAATTGCATCGATATTGAATACAAAAGGCAAAATGTCGACTTATTTACAAGAGGAGTATCTCTTGTAATAGTTTGTGCTTTGAGCCTTTCCTGGGACAGCAGTATTAGATTCCGATGCACCATTGCAGGTTTACTGTATCCTTTTGACCTTCAAATCGACGATGAAACACAGAAATTGCATCGATATTGAATACAAAAGGCAAAATTTCGACTTATATACAAGAGGAGTAACTCTTCTAATAGTTCGTGGTTTGAGCCTTTCCTGGTACAGCAGTATTAGATTCCGATGCACCATTGCAGGTTTACAGTATCCCTTGGACCTTCAAATCAACGATGAAACACAGAAATTCCATCGATATTGAATACAAAAGGCAAAATGTCGACTTATTTATAAGAGGAGTAACTCTTCTAATAGTTCGTGATTTGGACCTTTCCTGGGACAGCAGAATTAGATTCCGTAACCATTGCAGGTTTACTGTATCCCTTGGACCTTCAAATCAACGATGAAACACAGAAATTGCATCGATTTTGAATACAAAAGGCAAAATGTTGACTTATTTACAAGCGGAGTAACTCTTCTAATAGTTCGTGCTTTTAGCCTTTCCTGGGACAGCAGTATTAGATTCCGATGCACCATTGCAGGTTTACTGTACCCCTTGGACCTTCAAATAAACGATGAAGCACAGAAATTGCATCGATATTGAATACAAAAGGCAAAATGTCGGCTTACTTGTAAGAGGAGTAACTCTTCTAATAGTTCGTGATTTGAGCCCTTCCTGGGACAGCAGTATTAGATTCCGATGCACCATTCCAGGTTTACTGTATCCCTTGGACCTTCAAATCAACGATGAAACACAGAAATTGCATCGATATTGAATACGAAATGCAAAATGTCAACATATTTACAAGAGGAGTAACTCTTCTAATAGTTCGTGCTCAGCCTTTCCTGGGACAGCAATATTAGATTCCGATGCACCATTGCACGTTTACTGTATCCCTTGGACCTTCAAATCAACGATGAAACACAGAAATTGCATCAATATTGAATACAAAAGGAAAAATGTCGACTTATTTATAAGAGGAGTAAATCTTCTAATAGTTCGTGCTTTGAGCCTTTCCTGGGACAGCAGTATTAGAATCCGATGCACCATTGCAGCTTTACTGTATCCCTTGGACCTTCAAATCAACGATGAAACACAGAAATTGCATCGATGTTGAATACAAAAGGCAAAATGTCGACTTATTTATAAGAGGAGTAACTCTTCTGTTAGTTCGTGCTTTCAGCCTTACCTGGGACAGCAGTATTAGATTCCGATGCACCATTGCAGGTTTACTGTATCCCTTGGACCTTCAAATCAACGATGAAACACAGAAATTGCATCGATATTGAATACAAAAGGCAAAATGTTGACTTATTTACAAGAGGAGTAACTCTTCTAATGGTTCGTGCTTTGAGCCTTTCCTGGGACAGCAGTAGTAGATTCCGATGCACCATTGCAGTTTTACTGTATCCCTTGGACCTTTAAATCAACGATGAAACACAGAAATTGCATCGATATTGAATACAAAAGGCAAAATTTCGACTTATTGATATGGGGAGTAACTCTTCTAATAGTTCGTGCTTTGAGCCTTTCCTGGGACAGCAGTATTAGATTCCGATGCACCACTGCAGGTTTACTGTATCCCTTGGACCTTCAAATCAACGATGAAGCACAGAAATTGCATCGATATTGAATACAAAAGGCAAAATGTCGATTTACTTATAAGAGGAGTAACTCTTCTAATAGTTCGTGCGTTGAGCCTTTCCTGGGACAGCAGTATTTGATTGCGATGCACCATTGCAGGTTTACTGTATCCCTTGGACCTTCAAATCAACGATGAAACACAGAAATTGCATCGATATTGAATAAATGGAAAATGCCAACTTATTTACAAGAGGAGTAACTCTTCTAATAGTTCGTGCTTTGAGCCTTACCTGGGACAGCAGTATTAGATTCCGATGCACCATTGCAGGATTACTGCATCCTATGGACCTTCAAATCAACGATGAAATACAGAAATTGCATCGATATTGAATAGAAAATGCAAAATATCGACTTATTTACAAGAGGAGTAACTCTTCTAATAGTTCGTACTTTGAGCCTTTCCTGGGACAGCAGTATTAGATTCCGATGCACCATTGCAGGTTTACTGTATACCTTAGACCTTCAAATCAACGATGAAACACAGAAATTGCATCGATATTGAATACAAAAGGCAAGATGTTAACTTATTTACTAGAGGAGTAACTCTTCTAATAGTTCGTGCTTTGAGCCATTCCTGGGACAGCAGTATTAGATTCCGATGCGCCACTGCAGGTTTACTGTATCCCTTGGACCTTCAAATCAACGATGATACACAGATATTCCATCGATATTGAGTACAAAAGGCAAAATGTCGACTTATTTATAAGAGGAGTAACTCTTCTAATATTTCGTGCTTTGAGCCTTTCCTGGGACAGCAGTATTGGATTCCGATGCACCCTTGCACGTTTACTGTATCCCTTGGACCTTCAAATCAACGATGAAACACAGAAATTGCATCGATATTACATACAAAAGGCAAAATGTCGACTTATTTATAAGAGGAGTAACTCTTCTAACAGTTCGTGCTTTTAGCCTTTCCTGGGACAGCAGTATTAGATTCCGATGCACCATTGCAGGTTTACTGTATCCCTCGGACCTTCAAATCAACGATGATACACAGAAATTCCATCTATATTGAGTACAAAAGGCAAAATGTCGACTTATTTATAAGAGGAGTAACTCTTCTAATAGTTCGTGGTTTGAGCCTTTCCTGGTACAGCAGTATTAGATTCCGATGCACCATTGCAGGTTTACAGTATCCCTTGGACCTTCAAATCAACGATGAAACACAGAATTTGCGTCGATATTGAATACAAAAGGCAAAATTTCGACGTATTTGTAAGAGGAGTAACACTTCTAATAGTTTGTGGTTTGAGCCTTTCCTGGGACAGCAGTATTAGATTCTGATGCATCATTGCAGGTTTACTGTATCCCACGGAACTTCAAATCAACGTTGAAACGTAGAAATTGCATCAATATTGAATACAAAACGCAAAATGTCGACTTATTTACAAGAGGAGTAACTCTTCTAATAGCTCGTGCTTTGAGCCTTTCCTGGGACAGCAGTATTAGATTCCGATGCACCATTGCAGGTTTACTGTACCCCTTGGACCTTCAAATCAACGATGAAGCACAGAAATTGCATCGAAATTGAATACAAAAGGCAATATGTCGGCTTACTTATAAGAGGAGTAACTCTTCTAATAGTTCGTGCATTGAGCCTTTCCTGGGACAGCAGTATTAGATTCCCATGCACCATTGCAGCTTTACTCTATCCCTTGGACCTTCAAATCAACGATGAAACACAGAAATTGCATCGATATTGAATACGAAATGCAAAATGTCAACTTATTTACAAGAGGAGTATCTCTTCTAATAGTTCGTGCTCAGCGTTTCCTGGGACAGCAGTATTAGATTCCGATGCACCATTGCAGGTTTACTGTATCCCTTGGACCTTCAAATCAACGATGAAACACAGAAATTCCATCGATATTGAATACAAAAGGCAAAATGACGACTTATTTATAAGAGGAGTAATTCTTCTAATAGTTCGTGATTTGAGCCTTTCCTGGGACAGCAGTATTAGATTCCGTTGCATCATTGCAGGTTTACTGTATCCCTTGGACCTTCAAATCAACGATGAAACACAGAAATTGCATCGATATTGAATACAAATGGCAAGATTTTGACTTATTTACAAGCGGAGTAACTCTTCTAATAGTTCGTGATTTGAGCCTTTCCTGGGACATCAGTATTAGATTCCGATGCACCATTGCAGGTTTACTGTATCCCTTGGACCTTCAAATCAACGATGAAACACAGAAATTGCATCGATATTGAATACAAGGGGCAAAATGTCGACTTATTTATAATAGGAGTAACTCTTCTAACAGTTCGTGATTTGAGCCTTTCCTGGGACAGCAGTATTAGATTCTGATGCACCATTGCAGGTTTACTGTATCCCTTGGACCTTCAAATCAACGATGAAATACAGAAATTGCATCGATATTGAATACAAAAAGCAAAATGTCGACTTACTTATAAGAGGAGTAACTCTTCTAATAGTTCGTGCTTTGAGCCTTTCCTGGGACAGCAGTATTTGATTCCGATGCACCATTGCATGTTTACTGTATCCCTTGGACCTTCAAATCAACGATGAAACACAGAAATTGCATCGATATTACATACAAAAGGCAAAATGTTTACTTATTTGTAAGAGGAGTAACTCTTCTAACATTTCGCGCTTTTAGCCTTTCCTGGGACAGCAGTATTAGATTCCGATGCAGCATTGCAGGTTTACTGTATCCCTTGGACCTTCAAACCATTGATGAAGCACAGAAATTGCATCGGTATTGAATACAAAAGGCAAAATGTCGAATTACTTATAAGAGAAGTAACTCTTCTAATAGTACGTGTTTTGAGCCTTTCCTGGGACAGCAGTATTAGATTCCGATGCACCATTGCAGGATTACTGCATCCTTTGGACCTTCAAATCAACGATGAAATACAGAAATTGCATCGATATTGAATACAAAATGCAAAATGTCGACTTATTTACAAGAGGAGTAACTCTTCTAATAGTTCGTAATTTGAGCCTTTCCTGGGACAGCACTATTAGATTCCGATGCACCATTGCAGGTTTACTGTATACCTTAGACCTTCAATTCAACGATGAAACACAGAAATTGCATCGATATTGAATAGAAAAGGCAAAATGTCAACTTATTTACAAGAGGAGTAACTCTTCTAATAGTACGTGTTTTGAGCCTTTCCTGGGACAGCAGTATTAGATTCCGATGCACCATTGCAGGTTTACTGTATCCCTTGGACCTTCAAATCAACGATGAAATACGGAAATTGCATCGATATTGAGTAGAAAAGGCAAAATGTCGACTTATTTACAAGAGGAGTAACTCTTCTAATACTTCGTGCTTTGAGCCTTTCCAGGGACCGCAAAATTAGATTCCGATGCACCATTGCAGGTTTACTGTATCCCTTGGACCTTCAAATCAACGATGAAACACAGAAATTGCATCGATATTGAATACAAAAGGCAAAATGTCGACTTATTTACAAGAGGAGTATCTCTTGTAATAGTTTGTGCTTTGAGCCTTTCCTGGGACAGCTGTATTAGATTCCGATGCACCATTGCAGGTTTACTGTATCCTTTTGACCTTCAAATCGACGATGAAACACAGAAATTGCATCGATATTGAATACAAAAGGCAAAATTTCGACTTATATACAAGAGGAGTAACTCTTCTAATAGTTCGTTGTTTGAGCCTTTCCTGGTACAGCAGTATTAGATTCCGATGCACCATTGCAGGTTTGCTGTATCCCTTGGACCTTCAAATCAACGATGATACACAGAAATTCCATCGATATTGAGTACAAAAGGCAAAATGTCGACTTATTTATAAGAGGAGAAACTCTTCTAACAGTTCGTGCTTTTAGCCTTTCCTGGGACAGCAGTATTAGATTCCGATGCACCATTGCAGGTTTACTGTATCCCTTGGACCTTCAAATCAACGATGAAGCACAGAAATTGCATCGATATAGAATACAAAAGGCAAAATGTCGGCTTACTTATAAGAGGAGTAACTCTTCTAATAGTTCGTGCTTTGAGCCTTTCCTGGGACAGCAGTATTAGATTCCGATGCACCATTGCAGGTTTACTGTATCCCTTGGACCTTCAAATCAACGATGAAACACAGAAATTGCATCGATATTGAATACAAAAGGCAAAATGTCGACTTATTTACAAGAGGAGTATCTCTTGTAACAGTTTGTGTTTTGAGCCTTTCCTGGGACAGCAGTATTAGATTCCGATGCACCATTGCAGGTTTACTGTATCCTTTTGACCTTCAAATCGACAATGAAACACAGAAATTGCATCGATATTGAATACAAAAGGCAAAATTTCGACTTATATACAAGAGGAGTAACTCTTCTAATAGTTCGTGGTTTGAGCCTTTCCTGGTACAGCAGTATTAGATTCCGATGCACCATTGCAGGTTTACTGTATCCCTTGGACCTTCAAATCAAAGATGATACACAGAAATTCCATCGATATTGAGTACAAAATGCAAAATGTCGACTTATTTATAAGAGGAGAAACTCTTCTAACAGTCCGTGCTTTTAGCCTTTCCTGGGACAGCAGTATTAGATTCCGATGCACCATTGCAGGTTTACTGTATCCTTTGGACCTTCAAATCAACGATGAAGCACAGAAATTGCAACGATATAGAATACAAAAGGCAAAATGTCGGCTTACTTATAAGAGGAGTAACTCTTCTAATAGTTCGTGCTTTGAGCCTTTCCTGGGACAGCAGTATTAGATTCCGATGCACCATTGCAGATTTACTGTATCCCTTGGACCTTCAAATCAACGATGAACCACAGAAATTGCATCGATATTGAATACAAAAGGCAAAATGTCAACTTATTTACAAGAGGAGTAACTCTTCTATTAGTTCGTGCTCAGCCTTTCCTGGGACAGCAGTATTAGATTCCGATGCACCATTGCAATTTTACTGTATCCCTTGGACCTTCAAATCAACGATGAAACACAGAAATTCCATCGATATTGAATACAAAACGCAAAATGTCGACTTATTTATAAGAGGAGTAACTCTTCTAATAGTTCGTGATTTGGACCTTTCCTGGGACAGCAGAATTAGATTCCGTAACCATTGCAGGTTTACTGTATCCCTTGGACCTTCAAATCAACGATGAAACACAGAAATTGCATCGATTTTGAATACAAAAGGCAAAATGTTGACTTATTTACAAGCGGAGTAACTCTTCTAATAGTCCGTGATTTGAGCCTTTCCTGGGACATCAGTATTAGATTCCGATGCACCATTGCAGGTTTACTGTATCCCTTGGACCTTCAAATCAACGATGAAACACAGAAATTGCATCGATATTGAATACAATAGGCAAAATGTCGACTTATTTATAAGAGGAGTAACTCTTCTAATAGTTCGTGTTTGAGCCTTTCCTGGGACAGCAGTATTAGATTCCGATGCACCATTGCATGTTTACTGTATCCCTTGGACCTTCAAATCAACGATGAAACACAGAAATTGCATCGATATTGAATACAAAAGGCAAAATGTCAACTTATTTACAAGAGGAGTAACTCTTCTAATAGTTCGTGCTCAGCCTTTCCTGGGACAGCTGTATTAGATTCCGATGCACCATTGCAGGTTTACTGTATCCCTTGGACCTTCAATTCAACGATGAAGCACAGAAATTCCATCGATATTGAATACAAAAGGCAAAATGTCGACTTATTTATAAGAGGAGTAACTCTTCTAATAGTTCGTGATTTGGACCTTTCCTGGGACAGCAGAATTAGATTCCGTAACCATTGCAGGTTTACTGTATCACTTGGACCTTCAAATCAACGATGAAACACAGAAATTGCATCGATATTACATACAAAAGGCAAAATGTCGACTTATTTGTAAGAGGAGTAACTCTTCTAACATTTCGCGCTTTTAGCCTTTCCTGGGACAGCAGTATTAGATTCCGATGCAGCATTGCAGGTTTACTGTATCCCTTGGACCTTCAAACCAACGATGAAGCACAGAAATTGCATCGGTATTGAATACAAAAGGCAAAATGTCGAATTACTTATAAGAGGAGTAACTCTTCTAATAGTTCGTGATTTGAGCCTTTTCTGGGACAGCAGTATTAGATTCCGATGCACCATTGCAGGATTACTGCATCCTTTGGACCTTCAAATCAACGATGAAATACAGAAATTGCATCGATATTGAATACAAAATGCAAAATGTCGACTTATTTACAAGAGGAGTAACTCATCTAATAGTTCGTATATTGAGCCTTTCCTGGGACAGCAGTATTAAATTCCGATGCACCATTGCAGGTTTACTGTATACCTTAGACCTTCAAATCAACGATGAAACACAGAAATTGCATCGATATTGAATAGAAAAAGCAAAATGTCAACTTATTTACAAGAGGAGTAACTCTTCTAATGGTTCGTGGTTTGAGCCTTCCTGGGACAGCAGTATTAGATTCCGATGCACCATTGCAGGTTTACTGTATCCCTTGGACCTTCAAATCAACGATGAAATACGGAAATTGCATCGATATTGAGTAGAAAAGGCAAAATGTCGACTTATTTACAAGAGGAGTAACTCTTCTAATACTTCGTGCTTTGAGCCTTTCCAGGGACCGCAAAATTAGCTTCCGATGCACCATTGCAGGTTTACTGTATCCCTTGGACCTTCAAATCAACGATGAAACACAGAAATTGCATCGATATTGAATACAAAAGGCAAAATGTCGACTTATTTACAAGAGGAGTATCTCTTGTAATAGTTTGTGCTTTGAGCCTTTCCTGGGACAGCAGTATTAGATTCCGATGCACCATTGCAGGTTTACTGTATCCTTTTGACCTTCAAATCAACGATGATACACAGAAATTCCATCGATATTGAGTACAAAAGACAAAATGTCGACTTATTTATAAGAGGAGAAACTCTTCTAACAGTCCGTGCTTTTAGCCTCTCCTGGGACAGCAGTATTAGATTCCGATGCACCATTGCAGGTTTACTGTATCCCTTGGACCTTCAAATCAACGATGAAGCACAGAAATTGCATCGATATAGAAAACAAAAGGCAAAATGTCGGCTTACTTATAAGAGGAGTAACTCTTCTAATAGTTCGTGCTTTGAGCCTTTCCTGGGACAGCAGTATTAGATTCCGATGCACCATTGCAGATTTACTGTATCCCTTGGACCTTCAAATCAACGATGAACCACAGAAATTGCATCGATATTGAATACAAAAGGCAAAATGTCAACTTATTTACAAGAGGAGTAACTCTTCTAATAGTTCGTGCTCAGCCTTTCCTGGGACAGCAGTATTAGATTCCGATGCACCATTGCAGGTTTACTGTATCCCTTGGACCTTCAAATCAACGATGAAACACAGAAATTCCATCGATATTGAATACAAAAGGCAAAATGTCGACTTATTTATAAGAGGAGTAACTCTTCTAATAGTTCGTGATTTGGACCTTTCCTGGGACAGCAGAATTAGATTCCGTAACCATTGCAGGTTTACTGTATCCCTTGGACCTTCAAATCAACGATGAAACACAGAAATTGCATCGATTTTGAATACAAAAGGCAAAATGTTGACTTATTTACAAGCGGAGTAACTCTTCTAATAGTTCGTGATTTGAGCCTTTCCTGGGACATCAGTATTAGATTCCGATGCACCATTGCAGGTTTACTGTATCCCTTGGACCTTCAAATCAACGATGAAATACAGAAATTGCATCAATATTGAATACAATAGGCAAAATGTCGACCTATTTATAAGAGGAGTAACTCTTCTAATAGTTCGTGTTTGAGCCTTTCCTGGGACAGCAGTATTAGATTCCGATGCACCATTGCATGTTTACTGTATCCCTTGGACCTTCAAATCAACGATGTAACATAGAAATTGCATCGATATTGAATGCAAATGGCAAAATGTCGACTTATTTACAAGAGGAGTAACTCTTCTAACAGTTCGTGCTTTGAGCCTTTCCTGGGACAGCAGTATTAGATTTCGATGCACCATTGCAGGTTTACTGTATCCCTTGGACCTTCAAATCAAGGATGAAACACAGAAATTGCATCGATATTACATACAAAAGGTAAAATGTCGACTTATTTATAAGAGGAGTAACTCTTCTAACAATTCGTGCTTTTAGCCTTTCCTGGGACAGCAGTATTAGATTCCGATGCACCATTGCAGGTTTACTGTATCCCTTGGACCTTCAAATCAACGATGAAACACAGAAATTGCATCGATATTGAATACAAAAGGCAAAATGTCAACTTATTTACAAGAGGAGTAACTCTTCTAATAGTTCGTGCTCAGCCTTTCCTGGGACAGCAGTATTAGATTCCGATGCACCATTGCAGGTTTACTGTATCCCTTGGACCTTCAAATCAACGATGAAACACAGAAATTCCATCGATATTGAATACTAAAGGCAAAATGTCGACTTATTTATAAGAGGAGTAACTCTTCTAATAGTTCGTGATTTGGACCTTTCCTGGGACAGCAGAATTAGATTCCGTAACCATTGCAGGTTTACTGTATCACTTGGACCTTCAAATCAACGATGAAACACAGAAATTGCATCGATATTACATACAAAAGGCAAAATGTCGACTTATTTGTAAGACGAGTAACTCTTCTAACATTTCGCGCTTTTAGCCTTTCCTGGGACATCAGTATTAGATTCCGATGCAGCATTGCAGGTTTACTGTATCCCTTGGACCTTCAAACCAACGATGAAGCACAGAAATTGCATCGGTATTGAATACAAAAGGCAAAATGTCGAATTACTTATAAGAGGAGTAACTCTTCTAGAAGTTCGTGATTTGAGCCTTTCCTGGGACAGCAGTATTAGATTCCGATGCACCATTGCAGGATTACTGCATCCTTTGGACCTTCAAATCAACGATGAAATACAGAAATTGCATCGATATTGAATACAAAATGCAAAATGTCGACTTATTTACAAGAGGAGTAACTCATCTAATAGTTCGTACTTTGAGCCTTTCCTGGGACAGCAGTATTAGATTCCGATGCACCATTGCAGGTTTACTGTATACCTTAGACCTTCAAATCAACGATGAAACACAGAAATTGCATCGATATTGAATAGAAAAGGCAAAATGTCAAATTATTTACAAGACGAGTAACTCTTCTAATGGTTCGTGGTTTGAGCCTTCCTGGGACAGCAGTATTAGATTCCGATGCACCATTGCAGGTTTACTGTATCCCTTGGACCTTCAAATCAACGATGAAATACGGAAATTGCATCGATATTGAGTAGAAAAGGCAAAATGTCGACTTATTTACAAGAGGAGTAACTCTTCTAATACTTCGTGCTTTGAGCCTTTCCAGGGACCGCAAAATTAGATTCCGATGCACCATTGCAGGTTTACTGTATCCCTTGGACCTTCAAATCAACGATGAAACACAGAAATTGCATCGATATTGAATACAAAAGGCAAAATGTCGACTTATTTACAAGAGGAGTATCTCTTGTAATAGTTTGTGCTTTGAGCCTTTCCTGGGACAGCAGTATTAGATTCCGATGCACCATTGCAGGTTTACTGTATCCTTTTGACCTTCACATCCACGATGATACACAGAAACTCCATCGATATTGAGTACAAAAGGCAAAATGTCGACTTATTTATAAGAGGAGAAACTCTTCTAACAGTCCGTGCTTTTAGCCTCTCCTGGGACAACAGTATTAGATTCCGATGCACCATTGCAGGTTTACTGTATCCCTTGGACCTTCAAATCAACGATGAAGCACAGAAATTGCATCGATATAGAATACAAAAGGCAAAATGTCGGCTTACTTATAAGAGGAGTAACTCTTCTAATAGTTCGTGCTTTGAGCCTTTCCTGGGACAGCAGTATTAGATTCAGGTGCACCATTGCAGATTTACTGTATCCCTTGGACCTTCAAATCAACGATGAACCACAGAAATTGCATCGATATTGAATACAAAAGGCAAAATGTCAACTTATTTACAAGAGGAGTAACTCTTCTAATAGTTCGTGCTCAGCCTTTCCTGGGACAGCAGTATTAGATTCCGATGCACCATTGCAGGTTTACTGTATCCCTTGGACCTTCAAATCAACGATGAAACACAGAAATTCCATCGATATTGAATACAAAAGGCAAAATGTCGACTTATTTATAAGAGGAGTAACTCTTCTAATAGTTCGTGATTTGGACCTTTCCTGGGACAGCAGAATTAGATTCCGTAACCATTGCAGGTTTACTGTATCCCTTGGACCTTCAAATCAACGATGAAACACAGAAATTGCATCGATTTTGAATACAAAAGGCAAAATGTTGACTTATTTACAAGCGGAGTAACTCTTCTAATAGTTCGTGATTTGAGCCTTTCCTGGGACATCAGTATTAGATTCCGATGCACCATTGCAGGTTTACTGTATCCCTTGGACCTTCAAATCAACGATGAAACACAGAAATTGCATCGATATTGAATACAATAGGCAAAATGTCGACTTATTTATAAGAGGAGTAACTCTTCTAATAGTTCGTGTTTGAGCCTTTCCTGGGACAGCAGTATTAGATTCCGATGCACCATTGCATGTTTACAGTAGCCCTTGGACCTTCAAATCAACGATGAAACATAGAAATTGCATCGATATTGAATACAAAAGGCAAAATGTCGACTTATTTACAAGAGGAGTAACTCTTCTAACAGTTCGTGCTTTGAGCATTTCCTGGGACATCAGTATTAGATTCCGATGCACCATTGCAGGTTTACTGTATCCCTTGGACCTTCAAATCAAGGATGAAACACAGAAATTGCATCGATATTACATACAAAAGGTAAAATGTCGACTTATTTATAAGAGGAGTAACTCTTCTAACAATTCGTGCTTTTAGCCTTTCCTGGGACAGCAGTATTAGATTCCGATTCACCATTGCAGGTTTACTGTATCCCTTGGACCTTCAAATCAACGATGAAACACAGAAATTGCATCGATATTGAATACGAAATGCAAAATGTCAACTTATTTACAAGAGGAGTAACTCTTCTAATAGTTCGTGCTCAGCCTTTCCTGGGACAGCAGTACTAGATTCCGATGCACCATTGCAAGTTTACTGTATCCCTTGGACCTTCAAATCAACGATGAAACACAGAAATTCCATCGATATTGAATACAAAAGGCAAATTGACGACTTATTTATAAGAGGAGTAATTCTTCTAATAGTTCGTGATTTGAGCCTTTCCTGGGACAGCAGTATTAGTTTCCGTTGCACCATTGCTGGTTTACTGTATCCCTTGGACCTTCAAATCAACGATGAAACACAGAAATTGCATCGATATTGAATACAATAGGCAAAATGTCGACTTATTTATAAGAGGAGTAACCCTTCTAATAGTTCGTGTTTGAGCCTTTCCTGGGACAGCAGTATTAGATTCCGATGCACCATTGCAGGTTTACTGTATCCCTTGGACCTTCAAATCAACGATGAAACACAGAAATTTCACCGATATTGAATACAAAAGGCAAAATGTCGACTTATATATAAGAGGAGTGACTCTTCTAATAGTTCGTGCTTTTAGCCTTTCCTGGGACAGCAGTATTAGATTCCGATCCACCATTGCAGGATTACTGTATCCTTTGGACCTTCAAATCAACGATGAAATACAGAAATTGCATCGATATTGAATACAAAAGGCAAAATGTCGACTTATTTATAATAGGAGGAACTCTTCTAACAGTTCGTGATTTGAGCCTTTCCTGGGACAGCAGTATTAGATTCTGATGCACTATTGCAGGTTTACTGTATCCCTTGGACCTTCAAAACAACGATGAAATACAGAAATTGCATTGATATTGAATACAAAAAGCAAAATGTCGACTTACTTATAAGAATAGTAACTCTTCTAATAGTTCGTGCTTTGAGCCTTTCCTGTTACAGCAGTATTAGATTCCGATGCACCATTGCATGTTTACTGTATCCCTTGGACCTTCAAATCAACGATGAAACACAGAAATTGCATCGATATTGAATACAAAAGGCAAAATGTTGACTAATTTGTAAGAGGAGTAGCTCTTCTAACATTTCGCGCTTTTAGCCTTTCCTGGGACAGCAGTATTAGATTCCGATGCAGCATTGCAGGTTTACTGTATCCCTTGGACCTTCAAACCAACGATGAAGCACAGAAATTGCATCGGTATTGAATACAAAAGGCAAAATGTCGAATTACTTATAAGAGGAGTAACACTTCTAATAGTTCGTGATTTGAGCCTTTCCTGGGAGAGCAGTATTAGATTCCGATGCACCATTGCAGGTTTACTGTATCCCTTGGACCTTCCAATCAACGATGAAACACAGAAATTGCATCGATATTGAATACGAAATGCAAAATGCCAATTTATTTACTCGAGGAGTAACTCTTCTAATTGTTCGTGCTTTGAGCCTTACCTGGGACAGCAGTATTAGATTCCGAAGCACCATTGCAGTTTTACTGTATCCCTGGGACCTTCAAATCAACGATGAAACACAGAAATTGCATCGATATTGAATACAAAAGGCAAAATGTCGTTTTATTTAAAAGAGGAGTAACTCTTCTAATAGTTCGTGCTTTTAGCCTTTCCTGGGACAGCAGTATTAGATTCCGATGCACCATTGCAGGATTACTGCATCCTTTGGACCTTCAAATCAACGATGAAATACAGAAATTGCATCGATATTGAATACAAAATGCAAAATGTCGACTTATTTACAAGAGGAGTAACTCTTCTAATAGTTCGTGCTTTGAGCCTTTCCTGGGACAGCAGTATTAGATTCCGATGCACCATTGCAGGTTTACTGTATACCTTAGACCTTCAAATCAACGATGAAACACAGAAATTGCATCGATATTGAATACAATAGGCAAAATGTCGACTTATTTATAAGAGGAGTAACTCTTCTAATAGTTCGTGTTTGAGCCTTTCCTGGGACAGCAGTATTAGATTCCGATGCACCATTGCAGGTTTACTGTATCCCTTGGACCTTCAAATCAACGATGAAACACAGAAATTTCACCGATATTGAATACAAAAGGCAAAATGTCGACTTATATATAAGAGGAGTGACTCTTCTAATAGTTCGTGCTTTTAGCCTTTCCTGGGACAGCAGTATTAGATTCCGATGCACCATTGCAGGATTACTGTATCCTTTGGACCTTCAAATCAACGATGAAATACAGAAATTGCATCGATATTGAATACAAAAGGCAAAATGTCGACTTATTTATAATAGGAGTAACTCTTCTAACAGTTCGTGATTTGAGCCTTTCCTGGGACAGCAGTATTAGATTCTGATGCACCATTGCAGGTTTACTGTATCCCTTGGACCTTCAAAACAACGATGAAATAAAGAAATTGCATCGATATTGAATACAAAAAGCAAAATGTCGACTTACTTATAAGAATAGTAACTCTTCTAATAGTTCGTGCTTTGAGCCTTTCCTGGGACAGCAGTATTAGATTCCGATGCACCATTGCATGTTTACTGTATCCCTTAGACCTTCAAATCAACGATGAAACACAGAAATTGCATCGATATTGAATACAAAAGGCAAAATGTCGACTAATTTGTAAGAGGAGTAGCTCTTCTAACATTTCGCGCTTTTAGCCTTTCCTGGGACAGCAGTATTAGATTCCGATGCAGCATTGCAGGTTTACTGTATCCCTTGGACCTTCAAACCAACAATGAAGCACAGAAATTGCATCGGTATTGAATACAAAAGGCAAAATGTCGAATTACTTATAAGAGGAGTAACACTTCTAATAGTTCGTGATTTGAGCCTTTCCTGGGAGAGCAGTATTAGATTCCGATGCACCATTGCAGGTTTACTGTATCCCTTGGACCTTCAAATCAACGATGAAACACAGAAATTGCATCGATATTGAATACAATAGGCAAAATGTCGACTTATTTATAAGAGGAGAAACTCTTCTAATAGTTCGTGTTTGAGCCTTTCCTGGGACAGCAGTATTAGATTCCGATGCACCATTGCAGGTTTACTGTATCCCTTGGACCTTCAAATCAACGATGAAACACAGAAATTCCACCGATATTGAATACAAAAGGCAAAATGTCAACTTATATATAAGAGGAGTGACTCTTCTAATAGTTCGCGCTTTTAGCGTTTCCTGGGACAACAGTATTAGATTCCGATGCACCATTGCAGGATCACTGTATCTTTTGGACCTTCAAATCAACGATGAAATACAGAAATTGCATCGATATTGAATACAAAAGGCAAAATGTCGACTTATTTATAATAGGAGTAACTCTTCTAACAGTTCGTGATTTGAGCCTTTCCTGGGACAGCAGTATTAGATTCCGATGCACCATTGCAGGTTTACTGTATCCTTTGGACCTTCAAATCAACGATGAAATACAGAAATTGCATCGATATTGAATACAAAAATCCAAATGTCGACTTATTTATAAGAGGAGTAACTCTTCTAATAGTTCGTGGTTTGAGCCTTTCCTGGGACAGCAGTATTTGATTCCGATGCACCATTGCATGTTTACTGTATCCCTTGGACCCTCAAATCAACGATGAAACACAGAAATTGCTTCGATATTACATACAAAAGGCAAAATGTCGACTTATTTGTAAGAGGAGTAACTCTTCAAATAGTTCGTGCTTTTAGCCTTTCCTGGGACAGCAGTATTAGATTCCGATGCACCATTGCAGGATTACTGCATCCTTTGGACCTTCAAATCAACGATGAAATAAAGAAATTGCATCGATATTGAATACAAAATGCAAAATGTCGACTTATTTACAAGAGGAATAACTCTTCTAATTGTTCGTACTTTGAGCCTTTCCTGGGACAGCAGTATTAGAATCCGATGCACCATTGCAGGTTTACTGTATACCTTAGACCTTCAAATCATCGATGAAACACAGAAATTGCATCGATATTGAATACAAAAGGCAAAATGTCAACTTATTTACAAGAGGAGTAACTCTTCTAATAGTTCGTGCTTTGAGCCTTTCCTGGGACAGCAGTATCAACAATGAAACACAGAAATTGCATCGATATTGAATACGAAATGCAAAATGTCAACTTATTTACAAGAGGAGTAACTCTTCTAATAGTTCGTGCTCAGCCTTTCCTGGGACAGCAGTATTAGATTCCGATGCACCATTGCAGGTTTACTGCATCCCTTGGACCTTCAAATCAACGATGGAACACAGAAATTCCATCGATATTGAATACAAAAGGCAAAATGTCGACTTATTTATAAGAGGAGTAACTCTTCTAATAGTTCGTGACTTGAGCTTTTCCTGGGACAGCAGAATTAGATTCCGTTGCACCATTGCAGGTTTACTGTATCCCTTGGACCTTCAAATCAACGATGAAACACAGAAATTGCATCGATATTGAATACAAAACGCAAAATGTTGACTTATTTACGAGCGGAGTAACTCTTCTAATAGTTCGTGATTTGAGCCTTTCCTGGGACATCAGTATTAGATTCCGATGCACCATTGCAGGTTTACTGTATCCCTTGGACCTTCAAATCAACGATGAAACACAGAAATTGCATCGATATTGAATACAATAGGCAAAATGTCGACTTATTTATAAGAGGAGTAACTCCTCTAATAGTTCGTGTTTGAGCCTTTTCTGGGACAGCACTATTAGATTCCGATGCACCATTGCAGGTTTACTGTATCCCTTGGACCTTCAAATCAACGATGAAACACAGAAATTACATCGATATTGAATACAAAAGGCAAAATGTCGACTTATTTTTAAGAGGAGTAACTCTTCTAACAGTTCGTGCTTTGAGCCTTTCCTGGGACAGCAGTATTAGATTCCGATGCACCATTGCAGGTTTACTGTATCCCTTGGACCTTCAAATCAACGATGAAACATAGAAATTGCATCGATATTGAATACAAAAGGCAAAATGTTAACTTATTTACAAGAGGAGTAACTCTTCTAATAGTTCGTGCTTTGAGCCTTTCCTGGGACAGCAGTATTAGATTCCGATCCACCATTGCAGGTTTACTGTATCCCTTGGACCTTCAAATCAACGATGAAACACAGAAATTGCATCGATATTTAATACAAAAGGCATAATGTCGACTTATTTACAAGAGGAGTATCTAGTGTAATAATTTGTGTTTTGAGCCTTTCCTGGGACAGCAGTATTAGATTGCGATGCACCATTGCAGGTTTACTGTATCCTTTTGACCTTCAAATCGACGATGAAACACAGAAATTGCATCCATATTGAATACAAAAGCAAAATTTCGACTTATATACAAGAGGAGTAACTCTTGTAATAGTTCGTGGTTTGAGCCTTTCCTGGTACAGCAGTATTAGATTCCGATGCACCATTGCAGGTTTACTGTATCCCTTTTACCTTCCAATCAACGATGATACACAGAAATTCCATCGATATTGAGTACAAAAGGAAAAATGTCGACTTATTTATAAGAGGAGTAATTCTTCTAATAGTTCGTGCTTTGAGCCTTTCCTGGGACTGCAGTATTAGATTCCGTTGCACCATTGCAGGTTTACTGTATCCCTTGGACCTTCAAATCAACGATGAAACACAGAAATTGCATCGATATTGAATACAAAAGGCAAAATGTTGACTTATTTACAAGCGGAGTAACTCTTCTAATAGTTCGTGATTTGAGCCTTTCCTGGGACATCAGTATTAGATTCCGATGCACCATTGCAGGTTTACTGTATCCCTTGGACCTTCAAATCAACGATGAAACACAGAAATTGCATCGATATTGAATACAATAAGCAAAATGTCAACTTATTTATAAGAGGAGTAACTATTCTAATAGTTCGTGTTTGAGCCTGTCCTGGGACAGCAGTATTAGATTCCGATGCACCATTGCAGGTTTACTGTATCCCTTGGACCTTCAAATCAACGATGAAACACAGAAATTCCATCGATATTGAATACAAAAGGCAAAATGTCGACTTATTTATAAGAGGAGTGACTCTTCTAATAGCTCGTGATTTTAGCCTTTCCTGGGACAGCAGTATTAGATTCCGATGCACCATTGCAGGATTACTGTATCCTTTGGACCTTCAAATCAACGATGAAATACAGAGATTGCATCGATATTGAATACAAAAGGCAAAATGTCGACTTATTTTAAATAGGAGTAACTCTTCTAACTGTTCGTGGTTTGAGCCTTTCCTGGGACAGCAGTATTAGATTCCGATGCACCATTGCAGTATTACTGTATCCCTTGGACCTTAAAATCAACGATGAAATACAGAAATTGCATCGATATTGAATACAAAAGGCAAAATGTCGACTTACTTATAAGAGGAGTAACTCTTCTAATAGTTCGTGCTTTGAGCCTTTCCTGGGACAGAAGTATTTGATTCCGATGCACCATTGTATGTTTACTGTATCCCTTGGACCTTCAAATCAACGATGAAACACAGAAATTGCATCGATATTACATACAAAAGGCAAAATGTCGACTTATTTGTAAGAGGAGTAACTCTTCGAACATTTCGCGCTTTTAGCCTTTCCTGGGACAGCAGTATTAGATTCCGATGCACCATTGCAGGTTTACTGTATCCCTTGGACCTTCAAACCAACGATGAAGCACAGAAATTGCATCGGTATTGAATACAAAAGGCAAAATGTCGAATTTCTTATAAGAGGAGTAACTCTTCTAATAGTTCGTGATTTGAGCCTTTCCTGGGGCAGCAGTATCAGATTCCGATGCACCATTTCAGGTTTACTGTATACCTTGGAACTTCAAATCAACGATGAAACACAGAAATTGCATCGATATTTAATACGAAATGCAAAATGTCAACTTATTTACAAAAGGAGTAACTCATCTAATAGTTCGTGATTTGAGCCTTTACTGGGACAGCAGTATTAGATTCCGATGCACCATTGCAGGTTTACTGTATCCCTTGGACCTTCAAATCAACGACGAAACACAGAAATTGCATCGATATTGAATACAAAAGGCAAAATGTCGACTTATTTATAAGAGGAGTAACTCTTCTAATAGTTCGTGATTTGAGCTTTTTCTGGGACAGCAGTATTAGATTCCGATGCACCATTGCAGGTTTACTGTATCCCTTGGACCTTCAAATCAACGATGAAACACAGAAATTGCATCGATATTGAATACAAAAGGCAAAATATTGACTTATTTATAAGAGGAGTAACTCTTCTAATAGTTCGTGCTTTGAGCCTTTCCTGGGACAGCAGTATTAGATTCCGATGCACCATTGTAGGTTCACTGTATCCCTTGGACCTTCAAATCAACGATGAAACACAGAAATTGAATCGATATTGAATACAATAGGCAAAATGTCGACATATTTATAAGAGGAGTAACTCTTCTAATAGTTCGTGTTTTGAGCCTTTCCTAGGACAGCAGTATTAAATTCCGATGCACCATTGCAGGTTTACTGTATCCCTTGGACCTTCAAATCAACGATGAACCACAGAAATTGCATCGATATTGAATACAAAAGGCAAAATGTCGACTTATATATAAGAGGAGTAACTCTTCTAATAGTTCGTGATTTTAGCCTTTCCTGGGACAGCAGTATTAGATTCCGATGCACCATTGCAGGATTACTGTATCCTTTGGACCTTCAAATCAACGATGAAATACAGAAATTGCATCGATATTGAATACAAAAGGCAAAATGTCGACTTATTTATAATAGGAGTAACTCTTCTAACAGTTCGTGATTTGAGCCTTTCCTGGGACAGCAGTATTAGATTCCGATGAACCATTGCTTGTTTACTGTATCCCTTGGACCTTAAAATCAACGATGAAATACAGAAATTGCATCGATATTGAATACAAAAGGCAAAATGTCGACTTACTTATAAGAGGAGTAACTCTTCTAATAGTTCGTGGTTTGAGCCGTTCCTGGGACAGCAGTATTTGATTCCGATGCACCATTGCATGTTTACTGTATCCCTTGGACCTTCAAATCAACGATGAAACACAGAAATTGCATCGATATTACATACAAAAGGCAAAATGTCGACTTATTTGTAAGAGGAGTAACTCTTCGAACATTTCGCGCTTTTAGCCTTTCCTGGGACAGCAGTATTAGATTCCGATGCACCATTGCAGGTTTACTGTATCCCTTGGACCTTCAAACCAACGATGAAGCACAGAAATTGCATCGATATTGAATACAAAAGGCAAAATATTGACTTATTTATAAGAGGAGTAACTCTTCTAATAGTTCGTGCTTTGAGCCTTTCCTGGGAAAGCAGTATTAGATTCCGATGCACCATTATAGGTTCACTGTATCCCTTGGACCTTCAAATCAACGATGAAACACAGAAATTGAATCTATATTGAATACAATAGGCAAAATGTCGACATATTTATAAGAGGAGTAACTCTTCTAATAGTTCGTGCTTTGAGCCTTTCCTGGGACAGCAGTATTAAATTCCGATGCACCATTGCACGTTTACTGTATCCCTTGGACCTTCAAATCAACGATGAAACACAGAAATTGCATCGATATTGAATACAAATGGCAAAATGTCGACTTATATATAAGAGGAGTAACTCTTCTAATAGTTCGTGCTTTTAGCCTTTCCTGGGACAGCAGTATTAGATTCCGATGCACCATTGCAGGTTTACTGTGTCCCTTGGACCTTCAAATCAACGATGAAACACAGAAATTGCATCGATATTGAATACAAAAGGCAAAATATTGACTTATTTATAAGAGGAGTAACTCTTCTAATAGTTCGTGCTTTGAGCCTTTCCTGGGACAGCAGTATTAGATTCCGATGCACCATTGTAGGTTCACTGTATCCCTTGGACCTTCAAATCAACGATGAAACACAGAAATTGAATCGATATTGAATACAATAGGCAAAATGTCGACATATTTATAAGAGGAGTAACTCTTGTAATAGTTCGTGTTTTGAGCCTTTCCTGGGACAGCAGTATTAAATTCCGATGCACCATTGCAGGTTTACTGTATCCCTTGGACCTTCAAATCAACGATGAAACACAGAAATTGCATCGATATTGAATACAAAAGGCAAAATGTCGACTTATATATAAGAGGAGTAACTCTTCTAATAGTTCGTGCTTTTAGCCTTTCCTGGGACAGCAGTATTAGATTCCGATGCACCATTGGAAGATTACTGTATCCTTTGGACCATCAAATCAACGATGAAATACAGAAATTGCATCGATATTGAATACAAAAGGCAAAATGTCGACTTATTTACAAAAGGAGTAACTCTTCTAATAGTTCGTGCTTTGAGCCTTTCCTGGGAGAGCAGTTTTAGATTCCGATGCACCATTGCAGGTTTACTGTATACCTTGGACCTTCAAATCAACGATGAAACACAGAAATTGCATCGATATTGAATACAAAATGCAAAATGTCAACTTATTTACAAGAGGAGAAACTCTTCTAATAGTTCGTGCTTTTAGCCTTTCTTGGGACAGCAGTATTAGATTCCGATGCACCATTGCAGGTTTACTGTATACCTTGGACCTTCAAATCAACGATGAAATACAGAAATTGCATCGATATTGAATACAAAAGGCAAAATGTCGACTTAATTATAAGAGGAGTAACCCTTCTAAGAGTTCGTGATTTGAGCCTGTCCTGGGACAGCAGTATTAGATTCCGATGCACCATTGCAGGTTTACTGTATCCCTTGGACCTTCAAATCAACGATGAAACACAGAAATTGTATCGATATTGAATAAAAAAGGCAAAATGCCGACTTATTTATAAGAGGATTAACTCTTCTAATAGTTCGTGCTTTGAGCCTTTCCTGGGACAGCAGTATTAGATTCCGATGCACCATTGCAGGTTTACTTTATCCCTTGGACCTTCAAATCAACGATGAAACACGGAAATTGCATCGATATAGAGTAGAAAAGGCAAAATGTCGACTTATTTACAAGAGGAGTAACTCTTCTAATAATTCGTGCTTTGAGCCTTTCCTGGGACAGTAGTATTAGATGCCGATGCACCATTGCAGGTTTACTGTATCTCTTGGACCATCAAATCAACGATGAAACACAGAAATTGCATCGATATTGAATACAAAAGGCAAAATTTCGACTTATTTATAAGAGGAGTAACTCTTCTAATAGTTCGTGCCTTGAGCCTTTCCTGGGACAGCAGTATTAGATTCCGATGCACCATTGCAGGTTTACTGCATCCCTTGGACCTTCAAATCAACGATGAAACACAGAAATTGCATCTATATTGAGTACGAAAGGCAAAATGTCGACTTATTTATAAGAGGAGTAACTCTTCTAATAGTTTGTGCTTTGAGCCTTTCCTGGGACAGCAGTATTAGATTCCGATGCACCATTGCAGGTTTACTGTATTCCTTGGACATTAAAACCAACGATGAAGCACAGAAATTGCATCGATATTGAAAACAAAAGGCAAAATGTCGACTTACTTATAAGAGGAGTAACTCTTCTAATAGTTCGTGCTTTGAGCATTTCCTGGGACACCAGTATTAGATTCCGATGCACCATTGCAGGTTTACTGTATACCTTGGACCTTTAAATCAACGATGAAACACAGAAATTGCGTCGATATTGAATACGAAATGCAAAATGTCAACTTATTTACAAGAGGAGTAACTCATCTAATAGTTCGTGCTGTGAGCCTTTACTGGGACAGTAGTATTAGATTCCCATGCACCATTGCAGATTTACTGTATCCCTTGGAACTTCAAATCAACGATGAAACACAGAATTTGCATCGATATTGAATACAAAAGGCAAAATGTCGACTTATTTATAAGAGGAGTAACTCTTCTAATAGTTCGTGATTTGAGCCTTTCCTGGGACAGCAGTATTAGATTCCGATGCACCATTGCAGGTTTACTGTATCCCTTGGACCTACAAATCAACGATGAAACACAGATATTGCATCGATATTAAATACAAAAGGCAAAACATTAACTTATTTATAAGAGGAATAACTCTTCTAATAGTTCGTGCTTTGAGCCTTTCCTGGGACAGCAGTATTAGATTCCGATGCACCATTGTACGTTTATTGTATCCCTTGGACCTTCAAATCAAAGATGAAACACAGAAATTGAATCGATATTGAATACAATAGGCAAAATGTTGACATATTTATAAGAGGAGTAACTCTTCTAATAGTTCGTGCTTTGAGCCTTTCCTGGGACAGCAGTATTAAATTCCGATGCACCATTGCTGGTTTACTGTATCCCTTGGACCTTCAAATCACGATGAAACACAGAAATTGCATCGATATTGAATACAAAAGGCAAAATATTGACTTATTTATAAGAAGAATAACTTTTCTAATAGTTCGCGCTTTGAGCCTTTCCTGGGACAGCAGTATTAGTTTCCGATGCACCATTACACGTTTACTGTATCCCTTGGACCTTCCAATCAACGATGAAACACAGAAATTGAATCGATATTGAATACAATAGGCAAAATATCGACATATTTATAAGAGGAGTAACTCTTCTAATAGTTCGTGCTTTGAGCCTTTCCTGAGACAGCAGTATTAAATTCCGATGCACCATTGCAGGTTTACTGTATCCCTTGGACCTTCAAATCAACGATGAATTACAGAAATTGCATCGATATTGAATACAAAAGGCAAAATGTCCACTTATATATAAGAGGAGTAACTCTTCTAGTGGTTCGTGCTTTTAGCCTTTCCTGGGACAGCAGTATTAGTTTCCGATGCACCATTACACGTTTACTGTATCCCTTGGATCTTCAAATCAACGATGAAACACAGAAATTGCATCGATATTGAATACAAAAGGCAAAATTTCAACTTCTTTATAAGAGGAGTAACTCTTCTAATAGTTCGTCTTTGAGCCTTTCCTTGGACAGCAGTATTAGATTCCGATGCACCATTGCAGGTTTACTGTATCCCTTGGACCTCCAAATCAACGATGAAACACAGAAATTGCATCGATATTGAATACAAAAGGCAAAATGTCGACTTATTTATAAGAGGAGTAACTCTTCTAATAGTTCGTGCTTTGAGACTTTCCTGGGACAGCAGTATTAGATTCCGATGCACCATTGCAGGTTTACTGTATCCCTTGGACCTTCAAATCAACGATGAAACACAGAAATTGCATCGATATTGAATACAAAAAGCAAAATGTCGACTTATTTACAACAGGAGTAACTCTTCTAATAGTTCGTTTTTAGAGCCTTTCCTGGGACAGCAGTAATAGATTCCGATGCACCATTGCAGGTTTACTGTATCCCTTGGACCTTCAAATCAACGATGAAGCACTGAAATTGCATCGATATTGAATACAATAGGCAAAATGTCAACTTATTTACAAGAGGAGTCACTCTTCTAATAGTTCGTGCTTTAAACCTTTCCTGGGACAGCAGTATTAGATTCCGATGCACCATTGCAGGTTTACTGTATCCCTTGTACCTTCAAATCAACGATGAAACACAGAAATTGCATCGATATTGAATACAAAAAGCAAAATGTCGACTTATTTACAACAGGAGTAACTCTTCTAATAGTTCGTGTTTCTAGCCTTTCCTGGGACAGCAGTATTAGATTCCGATGCACCATTGCAGGTTTACTGTATTTCTTGGACATTCAAATCATCGATGAAGCAGAGATTTTGCATCGATATTTAAAAAACAGGCAAAATGTCAACTTATTTACAAGAGGAGCAACTCTTCTAATAGTTCGTGCTTTGAGCTTTTCCTGGGACAGCAGTATTAGATTCCGATGCCCCATTGCATTTTTACTGTCTCCCTTGGACCTTCAAATCAACGATGAAACACAGAAATTGCATCGATATTGAATACAAAAGGCAAAATGTCGACTTATTTACAAGAGGAGTAACTCTTCTAATAGTTCGTGCTTTGAGCCTTTCCTGGGACAGCAGTATTAGATTCCGATGCACCATTGCAGGTTTACTGTATCTCTTGGACCTTCAAATCAACGATGAAACACAGAAATTGCATCGATATTGAATACAAAAAGCAAAATATCGACTTATTTACAACAGGAATAACTCTTCTAATAGTTCGTGCTTTGAGCCTTTCCTGGGACAGCAGTATTAGATTCCGATGCACCATTGCAGGTTTACTGTATCCCTTGGACCTTCAAATCAACGTTGAAACACAGAAATTGCATCGATATTGAATACAAAAGGCAAAATGTCCACTTATATATAAGAGGAGTAACTCTTCTAGTGGTTCGTGCTTTTCGCCTTTCCTGGGACAGCAGTATTAGATTCCGATGCACCATTGCAGGATTACTGTATGCTTTGGTCCTTCAAATCAACGATGAAATACAGAAATTGCATCGATATTGAATACAAAAGGCAAAATGTCGTCTTATTTACAAGAGGAGTAACTCTTCTAATAGTTCGTGCTTTGAGCCTATCCTGGGAGAGCAGTATTAGATTCCGATGCACCATTGCAGGTTTACTGTATACCTTGGACCTTCAAATCAACGATGAACCACAGAAATTGCATCGATATTGAATACAAAAGGCAAAATTTCAACTTATTTATAAGAGGAGTAACTCTTCTAATTGTTCGTGTTTGAGCCTTTCCTAGGACAGCAGTATTAGATTCCGATGCACCATTGCAGGATTACTGCATCCCTTGGACCTTCAAATCAACGATGAAACACAGAAATTGCATCGATATTGAATACAAAAAGCAAAATGTCGACTTATTTATAAGAGGAGTAACTCTCCTAATAGTTCGTGCTTTGAGCCTTTCCTGGGACAGCAGTATTAGATTCCGATGCACCATTGCAGGTTTACTGTATCCCTTGGACCTTCAAATCAACGATGAAACACAGAAATTGAATCGATATTGAATACAAAAGGCAAAATGTCGACTTATTTATAAGAGGAGTAACTCTTCTAATAGTTCGTGCTTTGAGCCTTTCCTGGGACAGCAGTATTAGATTCCGATGCACCATTGCAGGTTTACTGTATCCCTTGTACCTTCAAATCAACGATGAAACACAGAAATTGAATCGATATTGAATACAAAAAGCAAAATGTCGACTTATTTACAACAAGAGTAACTCTTCTAATAGTTCGTGCTTTGAGCCTCTCCTGGGACAGCAGTATTAGATTCCGATGCACCATTGCAGGTTTACTGTATCCCTTGGATCTTCAAATCAACGATGAAACACAGAAATTGCATCGATATTGAATACAAAAGGCAAAATTTCAACTTATTTATAAGAGGAGTAACTATTCTAATAGTTCGTCTTTGAGCCTTTCTTGGGACAGCAGTATTAGATTCCGATGCACCATTGCAGGTTTACTGTATCCCTTGGACCTCCAAATCAACGATGAAACACAGAAATTGCATCGATATTGAATACAAAAGGCAAAATGTCGACTTATTTATAAGACGAGTAACTCTTCTAATAGTTCGTGCTTTGAGCCTTTCCTGGGACAGCAGTATTAGATTCCAATGCACCATTGCAGATTTACTGTATCCCTTGGACCTTCAAATCAACGATGAAACACCGTTATTGCATCGATATTGAATACAAAAGGCAAAATGTCGACTTATTTATAAGAGGAGTAACTCTTCTAATAGTTCGTGCTTTGAGACTTTCCTGGGACAGCAGTATTAGATTCCGATGCACCATTGCAGGTTTACTGTATCCCTTGGACCTTCAAATCAACGATGAAGCACAGAAATTGCATCGATATTGAATACAATAGGCAAAATGTCAACTTATTTACAAGAGGAGTCACTCTTCTAATAGTTCGTGCTTTAAACCTTTCCTGGGACAGCAGTATTAGATTCCGATGCTCCATTGCAGGATTACTGCATCCCTTGGACCTTCAAATCAACGATGAGACACAGAAATTGCATCGATATTGAATACAAAATGCAAAATGTCGACTTATTTACAAGAGGAGTAACTCTTCTAATAGTTCGTGTTTCTAGCCTTTCCTGGGACAGCAGTATTAGATTCCGATGCACCATTGCAGGTTTACTGTATTTCTTTACATTCAAATAAACGATGAAGCAGAGAATTTGCATCGATATTTAAAAACCAGGCAAAATGTCAACTTATTTACAAGAGGAGCAACTCTTCCAATAGTTCGTGCTTTGAGCCTTTCCTGGGACAGCAGTATTAGATTCCGATGCCCCATTGCATTTTTACTGTCTCCCTTGGACCTTCAAATCAATGATGAAACACAGAAATTGCATCGATATTGAATACAAAAGGCAAAATGTCGACTTATTTACAAGAGGAGTAACTCTTCTAATAGTTCGTGCTTTGAGCCTTTCCTGGGGCAGCAGTATTAGATTCCTATGCACCATTGCAGGTTTACTGTATCTCTTGGACCTTCAAATCAACGATGAAACACAGAAATTGCATCGATATTGAATACAAAAGCCAAAATGTCGACTTATTTACAAGAGGAGTAACTCTTCTAAAAGTTCGTGCTTTGAGCCTTTCCTGGGACAGCAGTATTAGATTCCGATGCACCATTGCATGTTTACTGTATCCCTTGGACCTTCAAATCAACGATGAAACACAGAAATTGCATCGATATTGAATACTAAAGGCAAAATTTCAACTTATTTACAAGAGGAGTAACTCTTCTAATAGTTCGTGCTTTGAGCCTATCCTGGGACAGCAGTATTAGATTCCGATGCACCATTGCAGGTTTACTGTATCCCTTGGACCTTCAAATCAACGATGAAACACAGAAATTGCATCGATATTGAATACAATATGCAAAATGTCAACTTATTTACAAGAGGAGTAACTTTTCTAATAGTTCGTGATTTAAACATTTCCTGGGACAGCAGTATTAGATTTCGATGCACCATTGCAGGTTCACTCTATCCCTTGGACGTTCAAATCAACGATGAAACACAGAAATTGCATCGATATTGAATACAAAATGCAAAATGTCGACTTATTTATAAGAGGAGTAACTCTTCTAATAGTTCGTGATTTGAGCCTTTCCTGGGACAGCAGTATTAGATTCCGATGCACCATTGCAGGTTTACTGTATCCCTTGGACCTTCAAATCAACGATGAAACACAGAAATTGCATAGATATTGAATACAAAAGGCAAAAGTTCAATTTATTTATAAGAGGAGTAACCCTTCTAATAGTTCGTGCTTTGAGCCTTTCCTGGGACAGCAGTAATAGATTCCGATGCACCATTGCAGGTTTACTGTATCCCTTGGACCTTCAAATCAACGATGAAACACAGAAATTGCATCGATATTGAATACAAAAGGCAAAATGTCGACTTATTTATAAGGGGAGTAACTCTTCTAATAGTTCGTGCTTTGAGCCTTTCCTGGGACAGCAGTATTAGCTTCCGATGCTCCATTGCAGGTTTACTGTATCCCTTGGACCTTCAAATCAACGATGAAACACAGAAATTGCATCGATATTGAATACAAAAGACAAAATGTCGACTTATTTACAAGAGGAGTAACTCTTCTAATAGTTCGTGTTTCTAGCCTTTCCTGGGACAGCAGTATCAGATTCCGATGCACCATTGCACGTTTACTGTATCTCTTGGACATTCAAATCAACGATGAAGCAGAGAAATTGCATCGATATTGAATACAAAAGGAAAAATCTCGACTTATTTACAAGAGGAGTAACTCTTCTAATAGTTCGTGCTTTTAGCCTTTCCTGGGACAGCAGTATTAGATTCCGATGCACCATTGCAGGTTTACTGTATCCCTTGGACCTTCAAATCAAGGATGAAACACAGAAATTGCATCGATATTGAATACAAAATGCAAAATTTCAACTTATTTACAAGAGGAGAAACTCTTCTAATAGTTCGTGCTTTGAGCCTTTCCTGGGACAGCAGTATTAGATTCCGATGCACCATTGCAGGTTTACTGTATCCCTTGGACCTTCAAATAAACGATGAAACACAGAAATTGCATCGATATTGAATACAAAATGTAAAATGTCAACTTATTTACAAGAGGAGTAACTTTTCTAATAGTTCGTGCTTTAAACCTTTCCTGGGACAGCAGGATTAGATTCCGATGCACCATTGCAGGTTTACTCTATCCCTTGGACCTTCAATTCAATGATGAAACACAGAAATTGAATCTATATTGAATACAAAATGCAAAATGTAGACTTATTTATAAGAGGAGTAACTCTACTAATAGTTCGTGATTTGAGCTTTTCCTGGGACAGCAGTATTAGATTCCGATGTACCATTTCAGGTTTACTGTATCCCTTGGACCTACAAATCAACGATGAAACACAGAAATTGCATCGATATTGAATACAAAAGGCAAAATGTCGACTTAATTATAAGAGGAGCAACTCTTCTAATAGTTCGTGGTTTGAGCCTTTCCTGGGACAGCAGTATTAGTTTCCGATGCACCATTGCAGGTACACTGTATGCCTTGGACCTTCAAATCAACGATGAAACACAGAAAATGCATCGATATTGAATACAAAAGGCAAACTGTCGACTTATTTACAAGAGGAGCAACTCTTCTAATAGTTCGTGCTTTTAGCCTTTCCTGGGACAGCAGTATTAGATTCCGATGCACCATTGCAGGTTTACTGTATCCCTTGGACCTTCAAATCAACGATGAAACACAGAAATTGCATCGATATTGAATACAAAATGCAAAATGTCGACTTATTTACAAGAGGAGTAACTCTTCTAATAGTTCGTGTTTCTAGCCTTTCCTGGGACAGCAGTATTAGATTCCGATGCACCATTGCACGTTTACTGTATCTCTTGGACATTCAAATCAACGATGAAGCAGAGAAATTGCATCTATATTTAAAAAAAAGCAAAATGTCAACTTATTTACAAGAGGAGGAACTCTTCTAATAGTTCGTGATTTGAGCCATTCCTGGGACAGCAGTATTAGATTCCGATGCCCCATTGCATTTTTACTGTATCCCTTGGCCCTTCAAATCAACGATGAAACACAGAAATTGCATCGATATTGAATACAAAAGGCAAAATGTCGACTTATTTACAAGAGGAGTAACTCTTCTGATTGTTCGTGCTTTGAGCCGTTCCTGGGACAGCAGTATTAGATTCCGATGCACCATTGCAAGTTTACTGTATCTCTTGGACCTTCAAATCAACGATGAAACACAGAAATTGCATCGATATTGAATACAAAAGCCAAAATGTCGACTTATTTATAAGAGGAGAAACTCTTCTAATAGTTCGTGCTTTGAGCCCTTCCTGGGACAGCAGTATTAGATTCCGATGCACCATTGCAGGTTTACTCTATCCCTTGGACCTTCAAATCAACGTTGAAGCACCGAAATTGCATAGATATTGAATACAAAATGCAAAATGTCGACTTACTTATAAGAGGAGCAACTCTTCTAATTGTTCGTGCTTTTAGCCTTTCCTGGGACAGCAGTATTAGATTCCGATGCACCATTGCAGGTTTACTGTATCCCTTGGACCTTCAAATCAACGATGAAACGCAGAAATTGCATCGATATTGAATACAAAAGGCAAAATGTCGACTTATTTATAAGAGGAGTAACTCTTCTAATAGTTCGTGCTTTGAGCCTTTCCTGGGACAGCAGTATTAGATTCCGATGCACCATTGCAGGTTTACTGTATCCCTTGGACCTTCAAATCAACGATTAAGCACAGAAATTGCATCGATATTGAATACAAAAGGCAAAATTTCGACTTATATATAAGAGGAGTAACTCTTCTAATAGTTCGTGATTTGAGCCTTTCCTGGGACAGCAGTATTAGATTCCGATGCACCATTGCAGGTTTACTGTATCCCTTGCACCTTCAAATCAACGATGAAACACAGAAATTGCATCGATATTGAATACAAAAGGCAAAATGTCAACTTATTTCAAGAGGAGTTACTCTTCTAATAGTTCGTGCTTTGAGCCTTTCCTGGGACAGCAGTATTAGATTCCGATGCACCATTGCAGGTTTACTGTATCCCTTGGACCTTCAAATAAACGATGAAACACAGAAATTGCATCGATATTGAATACGAAATGCAAAATGTCAACTTATTTACAAGAGGAGTAACTTTTCTAATAGTTCGTGATTTAAACCTTTCCTGGGACAGCAGTATTAGATTCCGATGCACCATTGCAGGTTTACTCTATCCCTTGGACCTTCAAATCAATGATGAAACACAGAAATTGAATCGATATTGAATACAAAATGCAAAATGTCGACTTATTTATAAGAGGAGTAACTCTACTAATAGTTCGTGATTTGAGCTTTTCCTGGGACAGCAGTATTAGATTCCGATGCACCATTTCAGGTTTACTGTATCCCTTGCACCTTCAAATCAACGATGAAACACAGAAATTGCATCGATATTGAATACAAAAGGCAAAATATCAACTTATTTACAAGAGGAGTTACTCTTCTAATAGTTCGTGCTTTGAGCCTTTCCTGGGACAGCAGTATTAGATTCCGATGCACCATTGCAGGTTTACTGTATCCCTTGGACCTTCAAATAAACGATGAAACACAGAAATTGCATCGATATTGAATACAAAATGCAAAATGTCAACTTATTTACAAGAGGAGTAACTTTTCTAATAGTTCGTGCTTTAAACCTTTCCTGGGACAGCAGTATTAGATTCCGATGCACCATTGCAGGTTTACTCTATCCCTTGGACCTTCAAATCAATGATGAAACACAGAAATTGAATCGATATTGAATACAAAATGCAAAATGTCGACTTATTTATAAGAGGAGTAACTCTACTAATAGTTCGTGATTTGAGCTTTTCCTGGGACAGCAGTATTAGATTCCGATGCACCATTTCAGGTTTACTGTATCCCTTGGACCTACAAATCAACGATGAAACACAGAAATTGCATCGATATTGAATACAAAAGTCAAAATGTCGACTTAATTATAAGAGGAGAAACTCTTCTAATAGTTCGTGCTTTGAGCCTTTCCTGGGACAGCAGTATTACATTCCGATGCACCATTGCAGGTACACTGTATGCCTTGGACCTTCAAATCAACGATGAAACACAGAAAATGCATCGATATTGAATACAAAAGGCAAACTGTCGACTTATTTACTAGAGGAGTAACTCTTCTAATAGTTCGTGCTTTTAGCCTTTCCTGGGACAGCAGTATTAGATTCCGATGCACCATTGCAGGTTTACTGTATCCCTTGGACCTTCAAATCAACGATGAAACACAGAAATTGCATCGATATTGAATACAAAACACAAAATGTCGACTTATTTATAAGAGGAGTAACTCTTCTAATAGTTCGTTCTTTGAGCCTTTCCTGGGACAGCAGTATTTTCTTCCGATGCACCATTGCAGGTTTACAGTATCCCTTGGACCTTCAAATCAACGATGAAACACAGAAATTGCCTCAATATTGAATACAATTGCAAAATGTCGACATATTTATAAGAGGAGTAAATCTTCTAATAGTCCGCGATTTGAACCTTTCCTGGGACAGCAGTATTAGATTCCGATGCACCATTGTAGGTTTACTCAATCCCTTAGACCTTCAAATCAAGGATGAAACACAGATATTGCATCGATATTGAATACAAAAGGCAAAATGTCGACTTATTTATAAGAGGAGTAACTCTTCTAATAGTTCGTGCTTTGAGCCTTTCCTGGGACTGCAGTATTAGCTTCCGATGCACCATTGCAGGTTTACTGTATCCCTTGGACCTTCATATCAACGATGAAACACAGAAATTGAATCGATATTGAATACAAAAGGCAAAGTCTCAAATTATTTATAAGATGAGTAACTCTTCTAATAGGTCGTGCTTTGAGCCTTTCCTGGGACAGCAGTATTAGATTCGGATGCACCATTGCACGTTTACTGTATCTCTTGGACATTCAAATCAACGATGAAGCAGAGAAATTGCATCGATATTGAATACAAAAGGAAAAATTTCGACTTATTTACAAGAGGAGTAACTCTTCTAATAGTTGGGGGTTTAAGCCTTTCCTGGGACAGCAGTATTAGATTCCAATGCACCATTGCAGGTTTACTGTATCCCTTAGACCTTCAAATCAACGATGAAACACAGAAATTGCATCGATATTGAATACAAAAGGCAAAATGTTGACTTATTTATAAGAGGAGTAACTCTACTAATAGTTCGTGCTTTTAGCCTTTCCTGGGAAAGCAGTATTAGATTGCGACGCACCATTTCAATATTACTGTATCCCTTGGACCTTCAAATCAACGATTAAGCACAGAAATTGCATCGATATTGAATACAAAAGGCAAAATTTCGACTTATTTATAAGAGGAGTAACTCTTCTAATAGTTCGTGATTTGAGCCTTTCCTGGGACAGCAGTATTAGATTCCGATGCACCATTGCAGGTTTACTGTATCCCTTGCACCTTCAAATCAACGATGAAACACAGAAATTGCATCGATATTGAATACAAAAGGCAAAATGTCAACTTATTTCAAGAGGAGTTACTCTTCTAATAGTTCGTGCTTTGAGCCTTTCCTGGGACAGCAGTATTAGATTCCGATGCACCATTGCAGGTTTACTGTATCCCTTGGACCTTCAAATAAACGATGAAACACAGAAATTGCATCGATATTGAATACAAAATGCAAAATGTCAACTTATTTACAAGAGGAGTAACTTTTCTAATAGTTCGTGATTTAAACCTTTCCTGGGACAGCAGTATTAGATTCCGATGCACCATTGCAGGTTTACTCTATCCCTTGGACCTTCAAATCAATGATGAAACACAGAAATTGAATCGATATTGAATACAAAATGCAAAATGTCGACTTATTTATAAGAGGAGTAACTCTACTAATAGTTCGTGATTTGAGCTTTTCCTGGGACAGCAGTATTAGATTCCGATGCACCATTTCAGGTTTACTGTATCCCTTGCACCTTCAAATCAACGATGAAACACAGAAATTGCATCGATATTGAATACAAAAGGCAAAATATCAACTTATTTACAAGAGGAGTTACTCTTCTAATAGTTCGTGCTTTGAGCCTTTTCTGGGACAGCAGTATTAGATTCCGATGCACCATTGCAGGTTTACTGTATCCCTTGGACCTTCAAATAAACGATGAAACACAGAAATTGCATCGATATTGAATACAAAATGCAAAATGTCAACTTATTTACAAGAGGAGTAACTTTTCTAATAGTTCGTGCTTTAAACCTTTCCTGGGACAGCAGTATTAGATTCCGATGCACCATTGCAGGTTTACTCTATCCCTTGGACCTTCAAATCAATGATGAAACACAGAAATTGAATCGATATTGAATACAAAATGCAAAATGTCGACTTATTTATAAGAGGAGTAACTCTACTAATAGTTCGTGATTTGAGCTTTTCCTGGGACAGCAGTATTAGATTCCGATGCACCATTTCAGGTTTACTGTATCCCTTGGACCTACAAATCAACGATGAAACACAGAAATTGCATCGATATTGAATACAAAAGTCAAAATGTCGACTTAATTATAAGAGGAGAAACTCTTCTAATAGTTCGTGCTTTGAGCCTTTCCTGGGACAGCAGTATTACATTCCGATGCACCATTGCAGGTACACTGTATGCCTTGGACCTTCAAATCAACGATGAAACACAGAAAATGCATCGATATTGAATACAAATGGCAAACTGTCGACTTATTTACTAGAGGAGTAACTCTTCTAATAGTTCGTGCTTTTAGCCTTTCCTGGGACAGCAGTATTAGATTCCGATGCACCATTGCAGGTTTACTGTATCCCTTGGACCTTCAATTCAACGATGAAACACAGAAATTGCATCGATATTGAATACAAAACACAAAATGTCGACTTATTTATAAGAGGAGTAACTCTTCTAATAGTTCGTTCTTTGAGCCTTTCCTGGGACAGCAGTATTTTCTTCCGATGCACCATTGCAGGTTTACAGTATCCCTTGGACCTTCAAATCAACGATGAAACACAGAAATTGCCTCAATATTGAATACAATTGCAAAATGTCGACATATTTATAAGAGGTGTAAATCTTCTAATAGTCCGCGATTTGAACCTTTCCTGGGACAGCAGTATTAGATTCCGATGCACCATTGTAGGTTTACTCAATCCCTTAGACCTTCAAATCAAGGATGAAACACAGATATTGCATCGATATTGAATACAAAAGGCAAAATGTCGACTTATTTATAAGAGGAGTAACTCTTCTAATAGTTCGTGCTTTGAGCCTTTCCTGGGACTGCAGTATTAGCTTCCGATGCACCATTGCAGGTTTACTGTATCCCTTGGACCTTCATATCAACGATGAAACACAGAAATTGAATCGATATTGAATACAAAAGGCAAAGTCTCAAATTATTTATAAGATGAGTAACTCTTCTAATAGGTCGTGCTTTGAGCCTTTCCTGGGACAGCAGTATTAGATTCGGATGCACCATTGCACGTTTACTGTATCTCTTGGACATTCAAATCAACGATGAAGCAGAGAAATTGCATCGATATTGAATACAAAAGGAAAAATTTCGACTTATTTACAAGAGGAGTAACTCTTCTAATAGTTGGGGGTTTAAGCCTTTCCTGGGACAGCAGTATTAGATTCCAATGCACCATTGCAGGTTTACTGTATCCCTTAGACCTTCAAATCAACGATGAAACACAGAAATTGCATCGATATTGAATACAAAAGGCAAAATGTCGACTTATTTATAAGAGGAGTAACTCTACTAATAGTTCGTGCTTTTAGCCTTTCCTGGGAAAGCAGTATTAGATTGCGACGCACCATTTCAATATTACTGTATCCCTTGGACCTTCAAATCAACGTTGAAACACAGAAATTGCATCGATATTGAATACAAAAGGCAAAATGTCGACTTATTTATAGGAGGAGTAACTCTTCTAATAGTTCGTGCTTTGAGCCTTTCCTGGGACAGCAGTATTAGATTCCGATGCACCATTGCAGGTTTACTGTATCCCTTGGACCTTCAAATCAACGATTAAGCACAGAAATTGCATCGATATTGAATACAAAAGGCAAAATGTCGCCTTAATTATAAGAGGAGTAACTCTTCTAATAGTTCGTGCTTTGAGCCTTTCCTGGGACAGCAGTAAGAGATTCCGATGCACCATTGCAGGTTTACTGTATCCCTTGGACCTTCAAATCAACGATGAAACACAGAAATTGCATCGATATTGAATACAAAAGGCAAAATGTCAACTTATTTACAAGAGGAGTAACTCTTCTAATAGTTCGTGCTTTGAGCCTTTCCTGGGACAACAGTATTGGATTCCGATGCACCATTTCAGGTTTACTGTATCCCTTGGACCTTCAAATCAACGATGAAACACAGAAATTGCATCGATATTGAACAGAAAAGGCAACATGTCAACTTATTTACAAGAGGAGTAACTCTTCTAATAGTTCGTGCTTTGAGCCTTTCCTGGGACAGCAGTATTAGATTCCGATGCACCATTGCAAGTTTACTGTATCCCTTGGTCCTTCAAATAAACGATGAAACACAGAAATTGCATCGATATTGAATACAAAATGCAAAATGTCAACTTATTTATAAGAGGAGTAACTCTTCTAATAGTTCGTGCTTTGAGCCTTTCCTGGGACAGCAGTATTAGATTCCGATGCACCATTGCAGGTTTACTGTATCCCTTGGACCTTCAAATCAACGATGAAACACAGAAATTGCATCGATATTGAATACAAAAGGCAAAATGTCAACTTATTTACAAGAGGAGGAACTCTTCTAATAGTTCGTGCTTTGAGCCTTTCCTGGGACAGCAGTATTAGATTCCGATGCACCATTGCAGGTTTACTGTATCCCTTGGACCTTCAAATAAACGATGAAACACAGAAATTGCATCGATATTGAATACAAAATGCAAAATGTCAACTTATTTATAAGAGGAGTAACTCTTCTAATAGTTCGTGCTTTGAGCCTTTCCTGGGACAGCAGTATTAGATTCCGATGCACCATTGCAGGTTTACTGTATTTCTTGGACCTTCAAATCAACGATGAAACACAGAAATTGCATCGATATTGAATACAAAAGGCAAAATGTCAACTTATTTACAAGAGGAGTAACTCTTCTAATAGTTCGTGTTTTGAGCCTTTCCTGGGACAGCAGTATTAGATTCCGATGCACCATTGCAGGTTTACTGTATCCCTTGGACCTTCAAATAAACGGTGAAACACAGAAATTGCATCGATATTGAATACAAAATGCAAAATGTCAACTTATTTGCAAGAGGAGTAACTTTTCTAATAGTTCGTGCTTTAAACCTTTCCTGGGACAGCAGTATTAGATTCCGATGCACCATTGCAGGTTTACTCTATCCCTTGGACCTTCAAATCAACGATGAAACACAGAAATTGAATCCATATTGAATACAAAATGCAAAATGTCGACTTATTTATAAGAGGAGTAACTCTACTAATAGTTCGTGATTTGAGCTTTTCCTGGGACAGCAGTATTAGATTCCGATGCACCATTTCAGGTTTACTGTATCCCTTGGACCTACAAATCAACGATGAAACACAGAAATTGCATCGAAATTGAATACAAAAGGCAAAACGTCGACTTTTTTATAATAGGAGTAACTCTTCTAATAGTTCGTGATTCTAGCCTTTCCTGGGACAGCACTATCAGATTCCGATGCACCATTGCACGTTTACTGTATCTCTTGGACATTCAAATCAACGATGAAGCAGAGAAATTGCATCGATATTGAATACAAAAGGAAAAATGTCGACTTATTTATAATAGGAGTAACTCTTCTAATAGTTCGTGCTTTGAGCCTTTCCTGGGACACCAGTATTAGATTCCGATGCACCATTGTAGGTTTACTGTATCCCCTGGACCTTCAGATCAACGATGAAACACAGAAATTGCATCGATATTGAATGAAAAATGCAAAATGTCAACTTATTTACAAAAGGGGTAATTTTTTCTAATAGTTCATGCTTTAAACCTTTCCTGGGACAGCAGTATTATATTCCGATGCACCATTGCAGGTTTACTCTATCCCTTGGACCTTCAACACAGAAATTGCATCGATATTGAATACAAAATGCAAAATGTCGACTTATTTATAAGAGGAGTAACTCTTCTAATAGTTCGTGATTTGAGCCTTTCCTGGGACAGCAGTATTAGATTCCGATCTACCATTTCAGGTTTACTGTATCCCTTGGACCTTCAAATAAACGATGAAACACCGAAATTGCATCGAAACTGAATACAAAAGACAAAATGTCGACTTATTTATAATAGGAGTAACTCTTCTAATATTTCGTGCTTTGAGCCTTTCCTGGGACAGCAGTATTAGATTCCGATGCGCAATTGCAGGTTTACTGTATCCCTTGGACCTTCAAATCAACGATGAGACACAGAAATTGCATCGATATTGAATACAAGAGGCAAAATGTCGACTTATTTATAAGAGGAGTAACTCTTCTAATAGTTCGTGTTTGAGCCTTTCCTGGGACAGGAGTATTAGATTCCGATGCACCATTGCAGGTTTACTATATCCCTTGGACCTTCAAATCAACGATTGAGCACAGAAATTGCATCGATATTGAATACAAAAGGCAAAATGTCGACTTATTTATAAGAGGAGTAACTCTTCTAATAGTTCGTGCTTTGAGCCTTTCCTGGGACAGCAGTAAGAGATTCCGATGCACCATTGCAGGTTTACTGTATCCCTTGGACCTTCAAATCAACGATGAAACACAGAAATTGCATCGATATTGAATACGAAATGCAAAATGTCAACTTATTTATAAGAGGAGTAACTCTTCTAATAGTTCGTGCTTTGAGCCTTTCCTGGGACAGCAGTATTAGATTCCGATGCACCATTGCAGGTTTACTCTATCCCTTGGACCTTCAAATCAACGATTAAGCACAGAAATTGCATCGATATTGAATACAAAAAGCAAAATGTCGACTTATTTATAAGAGGAGTAACTCTTCTAATATTTCGTGCTTTGAGCCTTTCCTGGGACAGCAGTAAGAAATTCCGATGCACCATTGCAGGTTTACTGTATCCCTTGGACCTTGAAATCAACGATGAAACACAGAAATTGCATCGATATTGAATACAAAAGGCAACATGTCAACTTATTTACAAGAGGAGTAACTCTTCTAATAGTTCGTGCTTTGAGCCTTTCCTGGGACAGCAGTATTAGATTCCGATGCACCATTGCAAGTTTACTGTATCCCTTGGTCCTTCAAATAAACGATGAAGTACAGAAATTGCATCGATATTGAATACAAAATGCAAAATGTCAACTTATTTATAAGAGGAGTAACTCTTCTAATAGTTCGTGCTTTGAGCCTTTCCTGGGACAGCAGTATTAGATTCCGATGCACCATTGCAGGTTTACTGTATCCCTTGGACCTTCAAATCAACGATGAAACACAGAAATTGCATCGATATTGAATACAAAAGGCAAAATGTCAACTTATTTACAAGAGGAGGAACTCTTCTAATAGTTCGTGATTTGAGCCTTTCCTGGGACAGCAGTATTAGATTCCGATGCACCATTGCACGTTTACTGTATCCCTTGGACCTTCAAATAAACGATGAAACACAGAAATTGCATCGATATTGAATACAAAATGCAAAATGTCAACGTATTTGCAAGAGGAGTAACTTTTCTAATAGTTCGTGATTTAAACCTTTCCTGGGACAGCAGTATTAGATTCCGATGCACCATTGCAGGTTTACTGTATCCCTTGGACCTTCAAATCAACGATGAAACACAGAAATTGCATCGATATTGAATAGAAAAGGCCAAATGTCAACTTATTTATAAGAGGAGTAACTCTTCTAATAGTTCGTGCTTTGAGCCTTTCCTGGGACAGCAGTATTAGATTCCGATGCACCATTGCAGGTTTACTGTATCCCTTGGACCTTCAAATCAAAGATTAAGCACAGAAATTGCATCGATATTGAATACAAAAGGCAAAATGTCGACTTATTTATAAGAGGAGTTACTCTTCTAATAGTTCGTGCTTTGAGCCTTTCCTGGGACAGCAGTAAGAGATTCCGATGCACCATTGCAGGTTTACTGTATCCCTTGGACCTTCAAATCAACGATGAAACACAGAAATTGCATCGATATTGAATACAAAAGGCAAAATGTCAACTTATTTAAAAGAGGAGTAACTCTTCTAATAGTTCGTGCTTTGAGCCTTTCCTGGGACAGCAGTATTAGATTCCATGCACCATTGCAGGTTTACTGTATCCCTTGGACCTTCAAATAAACGATGAAACACAGAAATTGCATCGATATTGAATACAAAATGCAAAATGTCAACTTATTTATAAGAGGAGTAACTCTTCTAATAGTTCGTGCTTTGAGCCTTTCCTGGGACAGCAGTATTAGATTCCGATGCACCATTGCAGGTTTACAGTATCCCTTGGACCTTCAAATCAACGATGAAACACAGAAATTGCATCGATATTGAATACAAAAGGCAAAATGTCAACTTATTTACAAGAGGAGTAACTCTTCTAATAGTTCGTGTTTTGAGCCTTTCCTGGGACAGCAGTATTAAATTCCGATGCACCATTGCAGGTTTACTGTATCCCTTGGACCTTCAAATAAACGATGAAACACAGAAATTGCATCGATATTGAATACAAAATGCAAAATGTCAACTTATATGCAAGAGGAGTAACTTTTCTAATAGTTCGTGCTTTAAACCTTTCCTGGGACAGCAGTATTAGATTCCGATGCACCATTGCAGGTTTACTCTATCCCTTGGACCTTCAAATCAACGATGAAACACAGAGATTGAATCGATATTGAATACAAAATGCAAAATGTCGACATATTTATAAGAGGAGTAACTCTAACAATAGTTCGTGATTTGAGCTTTTCCTGGGACAGCAGTATTAGATTCCGATGCACCATTTCAGGTTTACTGTATCCCTTGGACCTACAAATCAACGATGAAACACAGAAATTGCATCGAAATTGAATACAAAAGGCAAAATGTCGACTTTTTTATAATAGGAGTAACTCTTCTAATAGTTCGTGCTTTGAGCCTTTCCTGGGACAGCAGTATTTGATTCCGATTCACCATTGCAGGGTTACTGTATCCCTTGGACCTTCAAATGAACGATGAAACACAGAAATTGCATCGATATTGAATAAAAAATGCAAAATGTCAACTTATTTACAAGAGGAGTAATTCTTCTAATAGTTCGTGCTTTAAGCCTTTCCTGGAACAGCAGTATTAGATTCCGATACACCATTGCAGATTTACTGTATCCCTTGGACCTTCAAATCAACGATTAAACACAGAAATTGCATCGATATTGAATACAAAAGGCAAAATGTCAACTTATTTATAAGAGGAGTAGCTCTTCTAATGGTTCGTGCTTTGAGCTTTTCCTGGGACAGCAGTATTAGATTCCGATGCACCATTGAAGGTTTACTGTATCCCTTGGACCTTCAAATCAACGATGAAACACCGAAATTGCATCGATATTGAATACAAAAGGCAAAATGTCAACTTATTTACAAGAGGAGTAACTCTTCTAATAGTTCGTGATTCTAGCCTTTCCTGGGACAGCACTATCAGATTCCGATGCACCATTGCACGTTTACTGTATCTGTTGGACATTCAAATCAACGATGAAGCAGAGAAATTGCATCGATATTGAATACAAAAGGAAAAATGTCGACTTATTTACAAAAGGGATAATTTTTTCTAATAGTTCATGCTCTAAACCTTTCCTGGGACAGCAGTATTATATTCCGATGCACCATTGCAGGTTTCCTCTATCCCTTGGACCTTCAACACAGAAATTGCATCGATATTGAATACAAAATGCAAAATGTCGACTTATTTATAAGAGGAGTAACTCTTGTAATAGTTCGTGATTTGAGCCTTTCCTGGGACAGCAGTATTAGATTCCGATGCACCATTTCAGGTTTACTGTATCCCTTGGACCTTCAAATAAACGATGAAACACCGAAATTGCATCGAAACTGAATACAAAAGACAAAATGTCGACTTATTTATAATAGGAGTAACTCTTCTAATAGTTCGTGTTTGAGCCTTTCCTGGGACAGGAGTATTAGATTCCGATGCACCATTGCAGGTTTACTATATCCCTTGGACCTTCAAATCAACGATTAAGCACAGAAATTGCATCAATATTGAATACAAAAGACAAAATGTCGACTTATTTATAAGAGGAGTAACTCTTCTAATAGTTCGTGCTTTGAGCCTTTCCTGGGACAGCAGTAAGAGATTCCGATGCACCATTGCAGGTTTACTGTATCCCTTGGACCTTCAAATCAACGATGAAACACAGAAATTGCATCGATATTGAATACAAAATGCAAAATGTCAACTTATTTACAAGAGGAGTAACTCTTCTAATAGTTCGTGCTTTGAGCCTTTCCTGGGACAGCAGTATTAGATTCCGATGCACCACTGCAGGTTTACTGTATCCCTTGGACCTTCCAATAAACGATGAAACACAGAAATTGCATCGATATTGGATACAAAATGCAAAAAGTCAACTTATTTATAAGAGGAGTAACTCTTCTAATAGTTCGTGCCTTGAGCCTTTCCTGGGACAGCAGTATTAGATTCCGATGCGCCATTGCAGGTTTACTGTATCCCTTGGACCTTCAAATCAACGATTAAGCACAGAAATTGCATCGATATTGAATACAAAGGGCAAAATGTCGACTTATTTATAAGAGGAGTAACTCTTCTAATAGTTCGTGCCTTGAGCCTTTCCTGGGACAGCAGTAAAAGATTCCGATGCACCATTGCAGGTTTACTGTATCCCTTGGACCTTCAAATCAACGATGAAACACAGAAATTGAATCGATATTGAATACAAAAGGCAAAATGACAACTTATTTACAAGAGGAGTAGCTCTTCTAATAGTTCGTGCTTTGAGCCTTTCCTAGGACAGCAGTATTAGATTCCGATGCACCATTGCAGGTTTACTCTATCCCTTGGACCTTCAAATCAACGATGAAACACAGAAATTGAATCGATATTGAATACAAAATGCAAAATGTCGACTTACTTATAAGAGGAGTAACTCTACTAATAGTTCGTGATTTGAGCTTTTCCTGGGACAGCAGTATTAGATTCCGATGCACCATTTCAGGTTTACTGTATCCCTTGGACCTACAAATCAACGATGAAACACAGAAATTGCATCGATATTGAATACAAAAGGCAAAATGTCGACTTTTTTCTAATAGGAGTAACTCTTCTAATAGTTCGTGCTTTGAGCCTTTCCTGGGACAGCAGTATTTGATTCCGATTCACCATTGCAGGTTTACTGTATCCCTTGGACCTACAAATGAACGATGAAACACAGAAATTGCATCGATATTGAATAAAAAAGGCAAAATGTCAACTTACCTATAAGAGGAGTAACTCTTCTAATAGTTCGTGCTTTAAGCCTTTCCTGGGACAGCAGTATTAGATTCCGATGCACCATTGAAGGTTTACTGTATCCCTTGGACCTTCAAATCAACGATGAAACACCGAAATTGCATCGATATTGAATACAAAAGGCAAAATGTCAACTTATTTACAAGAGGAGTAGCTCTTCTAATAGTTCGTGCTTTAAACCTTTCCTGGGACAGCATTAATAGATTCCGATGCACCATTGCAGGTTTACTGTATACCTTGGACCTACAAATCAACGATGAAACACAGAAATTGCATCGATATTGAATACAAAAGGCAAAATGTCGACTAATAATAAGAGGAGTAACTCTTCTAATAGTTAGTGCTTTGAGCCTTTCCTGTGACAGCAGTATTAGCTTCCGATGCACCATTGCAGGTTTACTGTATCCCTTGGACCTTCAAATCAACGATGAAACACAGAAATTGCATCGATATTGAATACAAAAGGCAAAGTGTCAAATTATTTATAAGAGGAGTAACTCTTCTAATTGTTCGTGCTTTGAGCCTTTCCTGGGACAGCAGTATTAGATTCCGATGCACCATTGCATGTTTACTGTATCCCTTGGACCTTCAAATCAACGATGAAACACAGAAATTGCATCGATATTGAATACAAAAGACAAAATGTTGTCTTATTTACAAGAGGAGTAACTCTTCTAATAGTTCATGTTTCTAGCCTTTCCTGGGACAGCACTATCAGATTCCGATGCACCATTGCACGTTTACTGTATCTCTTTTACATTCAAATCAACGATGAAGCAGAGAAATTGCATCGATAATGAATACAAAAGGAAAAATGTCGACTTATTTACAAGAGGAGAAACTCTTCTAATAGTTCGTGCTTTGAGCCTTTCCTGGGACAGCAGTATTAGATTCCGATGCACCATTGCAGGGTTACTGTATCCCTTGGACCTTCAAATCAACGATGAAACACAGAAATTGCATCGATATTGAATACAAAAGGCAAAATGTCGACTTATCTATAAGAGGAGTAACTATTCTAATAGTTCGTGCTTTAAGCCTTTCCTGGGACAGCAGTATTAGATTCCGATGCACCATTGCAGGTTTACTATATCCCTTGGACCTTCAAATCAACGATTAAACACAGAAATTGCATCGATATTGAATACAAAAGGCAGAATGTCAACTTATTTATAAGAGGAGTAACTGTTCTAATAGTTCGTGCTTTGAGCCTTTCCTGGGACAGCAGTAATTTATTCCGATTCACCATTGCAGGTTTACTGTATCCCTTGGACCTTCAAATGAACGATGAAACACAGAAATTGCATCGATATTGAATACAAAAGGCAAAATGTCGACTTATCTATAAGAGGAGTATCTCTTCTAATAGTTCGTGCTTTAAGCCTTTCCTGGGACAGCAGTATTAGATTCCGACGCACCATTACAGGTTTACTGTATCCCTTGCACCTTCAAATCAACGATTAAGCACAGAAATTGCATCGATATTGAATACAAAAGGCAAAATGTCAACTTATTTATAAGAGGAGTAACTCTTCTAATAGTTCGTGTTTTGAGCCTTTCCTGGGACAGCAGTATTAGATTCCGATGCACAATTTCAGGTTTACTGTATCCCTTGGACCTTCAAATCAACGATGAAACACAGAAATTGCATCGATATTGAATACAAAATGCAAAATGTAGACTTATTTACAAGAGGAGTAACTCTTCTAATAGTTCGTGTTTTGAGCCTTTCATGGGACAGTAGTATTAGATTCCGATGCACCATTGCTGGTTTACTGTATCTCTTGGACCTTCAAATCAACGATGAAACACAGAAATTGCATCGATATTGAATACAAAACGCAAAATGTCGACTTATTTATAATAGGAGTAACTCTTCTTATAGTTCGTGTTTCAGCCTTTCCTGGGACAGCAGTATTAGATTCCGATGCACCATTGCAGGTTTACTGTATCCCTTGGACCTTCGAATCGACGATTAAGCACAGAAATTGCATCGATATAGAATGCAAAATGCAAAATGTCGACTTATTTATAAGAGGAGTAACTCTTCTAATAGTTCGTGCTTTGAGCCTTTCCTGGGACAGCAGTACTAAATTCCGATGCACCATTGCAGGTTTACTGTATCCCTTGGACCTTCAAATCAACGATGACACACAGAAATTGCATCAACACTGAATACAAAAAGCAAAATATCAACTTATTTAAAAGTGGAGTAACTCTTCTAATAGTTCGTGCTTTAAACCTTTCCTGGGACAGCAGTATTAGATTCCGATGCACCATTGCAGGTTTACTGTATCCCTTGGACCTTCAAATAAACGATTAAACACAGAAATTGCATCGATATTGAATACAAAATGCAAAATGTCAACTTATTTACAAGAGGAGTAACTTTTCTAATAGTTCGTGTTTTAAACCTTTCCTGGGACAGCAGTATTAGATTCCGATGCACCATTGCAGGTTTACTCTATCCCTTGGACCTTCAAATCAACGATGAAACACAGAAATTGAATCGATATTGAATACAAAATGCAAAATGTCGACTTATTTATAAGAGGAGTAACTATTCTAATAGTTCGTGCTTTAAGCCTTTCCTGGGACAGCAGTATTAGATTCCGATGCACCATTGCAGGTTTACTGTATCCCTTGGACTTACAAATCAACGATTAAACACAGAAACTGCATCGATATTGAATACAAAAGGCAAAATGTCAACTTATTTATAAGAGGAGTAACTCTTCTAATAGTTCGTGCTTTGAGCTCTTCCTGGGACAGCAGTATTAGATTCCGATGCAACATTTCAGGTTTACTGTATCCCTTGGACCATCATATCAACGATGAAACACCGAAATTGCATCGATATTGAATACAAGAGGCAAAATGTCAACTTATTTATAAGAGGAGTAACTCTTCTAATAGTTCGTGTTTTAAACCTTTCCTGCGACAGCAGTATTAGATTCCGATGCACCATTGCAGTTTTACTGTATCCCTTGGACATTCAAATCAACGATGAAACACAGAAATTTCATCGATATTGAATACAAAAGGCAAAATGTCGACTTATTTATAAGAGGAGTAACTCTTCTTATAGTTCGTGTTTTAGCCTTTCCTGGGACAGCAGTATTAGATTCCGTTGCACCATTGCAGGTTTACTGTATCCCTTGGACCTTAAAATCAATGATTAAGCACAGAAATTGCATCGATATTGAATACAAAAGGCAAAATATCGACTTATTTATAATAGGAGTAACTCTTCTAATAGTTCGTGCTTTGAGCCTTTCCTGGGACAGCAGTAATTTATTCCGATTCACCATTACAGGTTTACTGTATCCCTTGGACCTTCAAATGAACGATGAAACACAGAAATTGCATCGATATTGAATACAAAAGGCAAAATGTCGACTTATCTATAAGAGGAGTAACTCTTCTAATAGTTCGTGCTTTAAGCCTTTCCTGGGACAGCAGTATTAGATTCCGACGCACCATTGCAGGTTTACTGTATCCCTTGGACCTTCAAATCAACGATTAAGCACAGAAATTGCATCGATATTGAATACAAAAGCAAAATGTCAACTTATTTATAAGAGGAGTAACTCTTCTAATATTTCGTGCTTTGTGCCTTTCCTGGGACAGCAGTATTAGATTCCGATGCACAATTTCAGGATTACTGTATCCCTTGGACCTTCAAATCAACGATGAAACACAGAAATTGCATCGATATTGAATACAAAAGGCAAAATATCAACTTATTTAAAAGAGGAGTAACTCTTCTAATAGTTCGTGCTTTAAACCTTTCCTGGGACAGCTGTATTAGATTCCGATGCACCATTGAAGGTTTACTGTATCCCTTGGAGACTCAAATCAACGATGAAACACAGAAATTGCATCGATATTGAATACAAAAGACAAAATGTCAACTTATTTACAAGAGGAGTAACTCTTCTAATAGTTAGTGCTTTGAGACTTGCCTGGGACAGCAGTATTAGATTCCGATGACCCATTGAAGGTTTACTGTATCCCTTGGACCTTCAAATCAACGATGAAACACAGAAATTGCATCGATATTGAATACAAAAGGCAAAATCTCGACATATTTACAAGACGAGTAACTGTTCTAATAGTCCGTGCTTTAAACCTTTCCTGGGACAGCAGAATTCGATTCCGATGCACCATTGCAGGTTTACTGTATCTCTTGGACCTTTAAATCAACGATGATACACAGAAATTGCATCGATATTGAATACAAAAGGCTAAATGTCGACTTATTTACAAGAGGAGTAACTCTTCTAATAGTTCGTGCTTTTAGCCTGTCCTGGAACAGCAGTATTTGATTCCGATGCACCATTGCAGGTTTACTGTATCTCTTGGACCTTCAAATCAACGATGAAACACAGAAATTGCATCGATATTGCATACAAAAGGCGAAGTGTCGACTTATTTTTAAGAGGAGTAACTCTTCTAATAGTTCGTGCTTTGAGCCGTTCCTGGGACAGCAGTATTAGATTCCGATGCACCATTGCAGGTTTACTGTATCCCTTGGACCTTCAAATCAACGATGAAACACAGAAATTGCATCGATATTGAATACAGAAAGCAAAATGTCGACTTATTTATAAGAGGAATAACTCTTCTAATCGTTCGTGCTTTGAGCCTTTCCTGGGACAGCAGTATTAGATTCCGATGCACCATTGCAGGTTTACTGTATCCCTTTGACCTTCAAATCAACGGTGAAACACGGAAATTGCATCGATATTGAATACAAAATGCAAAATGTCGACTTATTTACAAGAGGGGTAACTCTTCTAATTGTTCGTGCTTTGAGCCACTCCTGGGACAGCAGTATTAATTTCCGATGCACCATTGCGGGTTTACTGTATCCCTTGGTCCTTCAAATCAACGATGAAACAAAGAAATTGCATCGATATTGAATACAAAAGGCAAAATGTCGACTTATTTACAAGAGGGGTAACTCTTCTAATTGTTCGTGCTTTGAGCCACTCCTGGGACAGCAGTATTAATTTCCGATGCACCATTGCGGGTTTACTGTATCCCTTGGTCCTTCAAATCAACGATGAAACACAGAAATTGCATCGATATTGAATACAGAAAGCAAAATGTCGACTTATTTATAAGAGGAATAACTCTTCTAATTGTTCGTGCTTTGAGCCTTTCCTGGGACAGCAGTATTAGTTTCCGATGCACCATTGCAGGTTTACTGTATCCCTTGGACCTTCAAATCAACGATGAAACACAGAAATTGCATCGATATTGAATCTAAAAGGCAAAATGTCGTCTTATCTATAAGAGGAGTAACTCTTCTAATAGTTCGTGGTTTGAGCCTTTCCTGGGACAGCAGTATTAGATTCCGATGAACCATTGCAGGTTTACTGTATCCCTTGGACCTTCAAATCAACGATTAAGCACAGAAATTGCATCGACATTGAATACAAAAGGCAAAATGTCAACTTATTTATAGGAGGAGTAACTCTTGTAATAGTTCGTGCTTTTAGCCTTTCCTGGGACAGCAGTATTAGATTCCGATGCACCATTGCAGGTTTACTGTATCCCTTTGACCTTCAAATTAACGATGAAACACAGAAATTGCATCGATATTGAATACAAAATGCAAAATATCAACTTATTTAAAAGAGGAGTAACTCTTCTAACGGTTCGTGCTTTAAACCTTTCCTGGGACAGCAGTATTGGATTCCGATGCACCATTGAAGGTTTACTGTATCCCTTGGAACTTCAAATCAACGATGAAACACAGAAATTGCATCGATATTGAATACAGAAGGCAAAATGTCAACTTATTTACAAGAGGAGTAACTCTTCTAATAGTTCGTGCTTTGAGACTTGCCTGGGACAGCAGTATTAGATTCCGATGCACCATTGAAGGTTTACTGTATCAATTGGACCTTCAAATCAACGATGAAACACAGAAATTGCATCGATATTGAATACAAAAGGCAAAATCTCGACTTATTTACAAGAGGAGTAACTCTTCTAATAGTTCGAGCTTTAAACCATACCTGGGACAGCAGTATTAGATTCCGTTGCACCATTGCTGGTTTACTGTATCCCTTGGACCTTCAAATCAACGATGAAACACAGAAATTGCATCGATATTGAATACAAAAGGCAAAATGTCGACATATTTATAAGAGGAAAAACTCTTCTAATAGTTCGTGATTTGAGCCTTTCCTGGGACAGCAGTATTAGATTCCGATGCACCATTGCAGGTTTACTGTATCCCTTGGACCTTCAAATTGACGATTAAACACAGAAATTGCATCGATATTGAATACAAAAGGCAAAATGTCGACTTATTTACAAGAAGAGTAACTCTTCTAATAGTTCGTGCTTTTAGCCTTTCCTGGGACAGCAGTAATAGATTCCGATGCACCATTGCAGGTTTACTGTATCCCTTGGACCTTCAAATCATCGATGAAACACAGAAATTGCATCGATATTGAATACAAAAGGCAAAATGTTGACTTATTTATAAGAGGAGTAACTCTTCTAATAGTTCGTGCTTTGAGCCTTTCCTGGGACAGCAGTATTAGATTCAGATGCAACATTGCAGGTTTACGGTATCCCTTGGACCTTCAAGTTAACGATGAAGCACAGAAATTGTATCGATATTGAATACAAAATGCAAAATGTCGACTTATTTATAAGAGGAGTAACTCTTCTAATAATTCGTGCTTTGAGCCTTTCCTGGGACAGCAGTATTAGATTCCGATGCACCATTGCAGGTTTACTGTATCCCTTGGACCTTCAAATCAACGATGAAACACGGAAATTGCATTGATATTGAATACAAAAGGCAAAATGTCGACTTATTTACAAGAGGAGTAACTCTTCTAATAGTTCGTGCTTTTAGCCTTTCCTGGGACAGCAGTATTAGATTCCGATGCACCATTGCAGGTTTACTGTATCTCTTGGACCTTCAAATCAACGATGAAACACAGAAATTGCATCGATATTGAATAAAAAAAGCAAAATGTCGACTTATTTATAAGAGGAGTAACTCTTCTAATAGTTCGTGCTTTGACCCTTTCCTGGGACAGCAGTATTAGATTCCGATGCACCATTGCAGGTTTACTGTATCCCTTTGACCTTCAAATCAACGGTGAAACACGGAAACTGCATCGATATTGAATACAAAATGCAAAATGTCGACTTATTTAAATGAGGAGTAACTCTTCTAATAGTTCATGTTTTGAGCCTCTCCTGGGACAGCAGTATTAATTTCCGATGCACCGTTGCAGGTTTACTGTATCCCTTGGACCTTCAAATCAACGATGAAACACAGAAATTACATCGATATTGAAAACGAAAGGCAAAATGTCGACTTATTTATAAGAGGAGTAACTCTTCCAATAGTTCGTGATTTCAGCCTTTCCTGGGGCAGCAGTATTAGCTTCCGATGCACCATTGCAGGTTTACTGTATCCCTTGGACCCTCAAATCAACGACGAAACACAGAAATTTCATCGATATTGAATGCAAAATGCAAAATGTCGACTTATTTACAAGAGGAGTAACTCTTATAATAGTTCGTGCTTTGAGCCTTTCCTGGGACAGCAGTATTAGATTCCGATGCACCATTGCAGGTTTACTGTATCCCTTGGACCTTCAAATCAACGATGAAACACGGCAATTGCATCGATATTGAATACAAAAGGCAAAATGTCGACTTATTTACAAGAGGAGTAACTCCTCTAATAGTTCGTGCTTTTAGCCTTTCCTGGGACAGCAGTATTAGATTCCGATGCACCATTGCAGGTTTACTGTATCCCTTGGACCTTCAAATCAACGATGAAACACAGAAATTGCATTGATATTGCATACAAAAGGCAAAATGTCGACTTATTTTTAAGAGGAGTAACTCTTCTAATAGTTCGTGCTTTTAGCCTTTCCTGGACAGCAGTATTAGATTCCGATGCACCATTGCAGGTTTACTGTATCCCTTGGACCTTCAAATCAACGATGAAACACAGAAATTGCATCGATATTGAATACAAAAAGCAAAATGTCGACATATTTATAAGAGGAGTAACACTTCTAATAGTTCGTGCTTTGAGCCTTTCCTGGGACAGCAGTATTAGATTCCGATGCACCATTGCAGGTTTACTGTATCCCGTGGACCTTCAAATCAACGATGAAACACAGAAATTGCATCGATATTGCATACAAAAGGCGAAATGTCGACTTATTTTTAAGAGGAGTAACTCTTCTAATAGTTCGTGTTTTGAGCCTTTCCTGGGACAGCAGTATTAGATTCCGATGCACCATTGCAGGTTTACTGTATCCCTTTGACCTTCAAATCAACGGTGAAACACGGAAATTGCATCGATATTGAATACAAAATGCAAAATGTCGACTTATTTACAAGAGGGGTAACTCTTCTAATTGTTCGTGCTTTGAGCCTCTCCCGGGACAGCAGTATTAATTTCCTATGCACCATTGCAGGTTTACTGTATCCCTTGGTCCTTCAAATCAACGATGAAACACAGAAATTGAATCGATATTGAATACAAAAGGCAAAATGTCGACTTATTTATAAGAGGAGTAACTATTCTAATAGTTCGTGCTTTCAGCCTGTCCTGGGACAGCAGTATTAGCTTCCAATGCACCATTGCAGGTTTACTGTATCCCTTGAACCTTCAAATCAACGATGAAACACAGAATTTGCATCGATATTGAATTACAAAAGGCAAAATGTCGACTTATTTATAAGAAGAGTAACTCTTCTAATAGTTCGTGATTTGAGCCTTTCCTGGGACAGCAGTATTGGATTCCGTTGCACCATTGCAGGTTTACTGTATCCCTTGGACCTTCAAATCAGCGATGAAACACAGATATTGAATCGATATTGAATACAAATGCCAAAATGTCGATTTATTTACAAGAGGAGTAACACTTCTAATAGTTCGTGCTTTGAGCCTTTCCTAGGACAGCAGTATTAGATTCCGATGCACCATTGCAGGTTTACTGTATCCCTTTGACCTTCACATCAACGATGAAACACGGAAATTGCATCGATATTGAATAAAAAATGCAAAACATCGACTTATTTACAAGAGGAGTAACTCTTTTAATTGTTCGTGCTTTGAGCCTTTCCTGGGACAGCAGTATTAGTTTCCGATGCACCATTGCAGGTTTACTGTATCCCTTGGACCTTCAAATCAACGATGAAACACAGAAATTGCATCGATATTGAATACAAAATGCAAAGTATCAACTTATTTAAAAGAGGAGTAACTCTTCTAATGGTTCGTGCTTTAAGCCTTTCCTGGGACAGCAGTATTAGATTCCGATGCACCATTGCAGGTTTACTGTATCCCTTTGACCTTCAAATTGACGATTAAACACAGAAATTGCATCGATATTGAATACAAAAGGCAAAATGTCGACTTATTTACAAGAAGAGTAACTCTTCTAATAGTTCGTGCTTTTAGCCTTTCCTGGGACAGCAGTAATAGATTCCGATGCACCATTGCAGGTTTACTGTATCCCTTGGACCTTCACATCATCGATGAAACACAGAAATATCATCGATATTGAATACAAAAGGCAAAATGTTGACTTATTTATAAGAGGAGTAACTCTTCTAATAGTTCGTGCTTTGAGCCTTTCCTGGGACAGCAGTATTAGATTCCGATGCACCATTGCAGGTTTACTGTATCCCTTGGACCTTCAAGTTAACGATGAAACACAGAAATTGTATCGATATTGAATACAAAAGGCAAAATGTCGACTTATTTATAAGAGGAGTAACTCTTCTAATAATTCGTGCTTTGAGCCTTTCCTGGGACAGCAGTATTAGATTCCGATGCACCATTGCAGGTTTACTGTATCCCTTGGACCTTCAAATCAACGATGAAACACGGAAATTGCATCGATATTGAATACAAATGGCAAAATGTCGACTTATTTACAAGAGGAGTAACTCTTCTAATAGTTCGTGCTTTTAGCCTTTCCTGGGACAGCAGTATTAGATTCCGATGCACCATTGCAGGTTTACTGTATCTCTTGGACCTTCAAATCAACGATGAAACACAGAAATTGCATCCATATTGAATAAAAAAAGCAAAATGTCGACTTATTTATAAGAGGAGTAACTCTTCTAATATTTCGTGCTTTGACCCTTTCCTGGGATAGCAGTATTAGATTCCGATGCACCATTGCCGGTTTACTGTATCCCTTTGACCTTCAAATCAACGGTGAAACACGGAAATTGCATCGATATTGAATACAAAATGCCAAATGTCGACTTATTGAAAAGAGGAGTAACTCTTCTAATAGTTCATGCTTTGAGCCTCTCCTGGGACAGCAGTATTAATTTCCGATGCACCGTTGCAGGTTTACTGTATCCCTTGGACCTTCAAGTTAACGATGAAACACAGAAATTGTATCGATATTGAATACAAAAGGCAAAATGTCAACTTATTTATAAAAGGAGTAACTCTTCCAATAGTTCGTGTTTTGAGCCTTTCCTGGGACAGCAGTATTAGATTCCGATGCACCATTTCAGGTTTACTGTATCCCTTGGACCTTCAAATCAACGATGAAACACAGAAATTGCATCGATATTGAATACAAAATGCAAAATATCAACTTATTTAAAAGAGGAGTAACTCTTCTAATAGCTCGTGCTTTAAACCTTTCCTGGGACAGCAGTATTAAATTTCGATGAACCATTCAAGGTTTACTGTATCCCTTGGACACTCAAATCAACGATGAAACGCAGAAATTGCATCGATACTGAATACAAAATGCAAAATGTCAACTTATTTACAAGAGGAGTAACTCTTCTAATAGTACGTGCTTTGAGACTTGCCTGGGACAGTAGTATTAGATTCCGATGCACCATTGAAGGTTTACTGTATCCCTTGGACCTTCAAATCAACGATGAAACACAGAAATTGCATCGATATTGAATACAAAAGGCAAAATCTCGACTTATTTACAAGACGAGTAACTGTTCTAATAGTTCGCGCTTTAAACCTTTCCTGGGACAGCAGTATTAGATTCCGATGCACCATTGCAGGTTTACTGTATCCCTTGGACCTTCAAATCAACGATGATACACAGAAATTGCATCGATATTGAATACAAAAGGCAAAATGTCGACTTATTTACAAGAGGAGTAACTCTTCTAATAGTTCGTGCTTTGAGCCTTTCCTGGAACAGCAGTAGTAGATTCCGATGCACCATTGCAGGTTTACTGTATCCCTTGGACTTTCAAATCAACGATGAAACACGGAAATTGCATTGATATTGAATACAAAAGGCAAAATGTCGACTTATTTACAAGAGGAGTACCTCTTCTAATAGCTCGTGCTTTGAGCCTTTCCTGGGACAGCAGTATTAGATTCCGATGCACCATTGCAGGTTTACTGTATCCCTTGGACCTTCAAATCAACGATGAAACACAGAAATTGCATCGATATTGAATACAAAAGGCAAAATGTCAACTTATTTACAAGAGGAGTAACTCTTCTAATTGTTCGTGCTTTGAGACTTGCCTGGGACAGCAGTATTAGATTCCGATGCACCATTGAAGGTTTACTGTATCAATTGGACCTTCAAATCAACGATGAAACACAGAAATTGCATCGATATTGAATACAAAAGGCAAAATCTCGACTTATTTACAAGAGGAGTAACTCTTCTAATAGTTCGAGCTTTAAACCATACCTGGGACAGCAGTATTAGATTCCGATGCACCATTGCAGGTTTACTGTATCCCTTGGACCTTCAAATCAACGATGAAACACAGAAATTGCATCGATATTGAATACAAAAGGCAAAATGTCGACTTATTTATAAGAGGAAAAACTCTTCTAATATTTCGTGATTTGAGCCTTTCCTGGGACAGCAGTATTAGATTCCGATGCACCATTGCAGGTTTACTGTATCCCTTGGACCTTCAAGTTAACGATGAAACACAGAAATTGCATCGATATTGAATACAAAAGGCAAAATGTCGACTTATTTATAAGAGGAGTAACTCTTCTAATAAGTCGTGCTTTGAGCCTTTCCTGGGACAGCAGTATTAAATTCCGATGCACCATTGCAGGTTTACTGTATCCCTTGGACCTTCAAATCAACGATGAAACACGGAAATTGCATTGATATTGGATACAAAAGGCAAAATATCGACTTATTTACAAGAGGAGTAACTCTTCTAATAGTTCGTGCTTTTAGCCTTTCCTGGGACAGCAGTATTAGATTCCGATGCACCATTGCAGGTTTACTGTATCTTTTGGACCTTCAAATCAACGATGAAACACAGAAATTGCATCGATATTGAATATAAAAAGCAAAATGTCGACTTATTTATAAGAGGAGTAACTCATCTAATAGTTCGTGCTTTGACCCCTTCCTGGGACAGCAGTATTAGATTCCGATGCACCATTGCAGGTTTACTGTATTCCTTTGACCTTCTAATCAACGGTGAAACACGGAAATTGCATCGATATTGAATACAAAATGCAAAATGTCGACTTATTTACAAGAGGAGTAACTCTTCTAATAGTTCATGCTTTGAGCCTCTCCTGGGACAGCAGTATTTATTTCCGATGCACCGTTGCAGGTTTACTGTATCCCTTGGACCTTCATATCAACGATGAAACACAGAAATTACATCGAAATTGAAAACAAAAGGCAAAATGTCGACTTATTTATAAGAGGAGTAACTCTTCTAATAGTTCGTGATTTCAGCCTTTCCTGGGACAGCAGTATTAGCTTCCGATGCACCATTGCAGGTTTACTGTATCCCTTGGACCTTCAAATCAACGACGAAACACAGAAATTTCATCGATATTGAATACAAAAGGCAAAATGTCGACTTATTTACAAGAGGAGTAACTCTTCTAATAGTTCGTGCTTTGAGCCTTTCCTGGGACAGCAGTATTAGATTCCGATGCACCATTGCAGGTTTACTGTATCCCTTGGACCTTCAAATCAACGATGAAACACGGCAATTGCATCGATATTGAATACAAAAGGCAAAATGTCGACTTATTTACAAGAGGAGTAACTCCTCTAATAGTTCGTGCTTTTAGCCTTTCCTGGGACAGCAGTATTAGATTCCGATGCACCATTGCAGGTTTACTGTATCTCTTGGGCCTTCAAATCAACGATGAAACACAGAAATTGCATCGATATTGAATTACAAAAGGCAAAATATCGACTTATTTATAAGAGGAGTAACTGTTCTAATAGTTCGTGATTTGAGCCTTTCCTGGGACAGCAGTATTAGATTCCGATGCACCATTGAAGGTTTACTGTATCCCTTGGACCTTCAAATCAACGATGAAACACAGAAATTGAATCGATATTGAATACAAATGGCAAAATGTCGATTTATTTATAAGAGGAGTAACTCTTGTAATAGTTCGTGCTTTGAGCCTTTCCTGGGACAGCAGTATTAGATTCCGATGCACCATTGCAGGTTTACTGTATCCATTTGACCTTCAAATCGACGATGAAACACAGAAATTGCATCGATATTGAATACAAAATGCAAAATTTTGACTTATATACAAGAGGGGTAACTCTTCTAATAGCTCATGCTTTGAGACATTCCTGGGACAGCAGTATTAGATTCCGATGCACCATTGCAGTGTTACTGTATCTCTTGGACCATCAAATCAACGATGAAGCAGAGAAATTGCATCGATATTGAATACAAAAGGCAAAATGTCAACTTATTTACAAGCAGAGCAACTCTTCTAATGGTTCGTGGTTTGAGCCTTTCCTGGGACAGCCGTATTAGATTCCGATGCACCATTGCAGATTTACTGTATCCCTTGGACCTTCAAATCAACGATGAAACACAGAAATTGCATCGATATTGAATACAAAAGGCAAAATGTAGACTTATTTATAAGAGGAGTAACTCTTCTAATAGTTCGTGCTTTGAACCAGTCCTGGGACAGCAGTATTAGATTCCGATGCACCATTGCAGGTTTACTGTATCCCTTGGACCTTCAAATCAACGATGAAACACAGATATTGCATCGATATTGAATACAAAAGGCAAAGTGTAGACTTATTTATAATAAAAGCAACTCTTCTAATAGTTCGTGCTTTGAGCCTTTCCCGGGACAGCAGTAATGTATTCCGATGCACCATTGCAGGTTTACTGTATCCCTTTGACCTTCACATCAACGATGAAACACGGAAATTGCATCGATATTGAATAAAAAATGCAAAACATCGACTTATTTACAAGAGGAGTAACTCTTCTAATTGTTCGTGCTTTGAGCCTTTCCTGGGACAGCAGTATTAGTTTCCGATGCACCATTGCAGGTTTACTGTATCCCTTAGACCTTCAAATCAACGATGAAACACAGAAATTGCATCGATATTGAATCTAAAAGGCAAAATGTCGTCTTATCTATAAGAGGAGTAACTCTTCTAATAGTTCGTGGTTTGAGCCTTTCTTGGGACAGCAGTATTAGATTCCGAAGCACCATTGCAGGTTTACTGTATCCCTTGGACCTCCAAATCAACGATGAAACACAGAAATTGCATCGATATTGAATACAAAATGCAAAATATCAACTTATTTAAAAGAGGAGTAACTCTTCTAATGGTTCGTGCTTTAAACCTTTCCTGGGACAGCAGTATTAGATTCCGATGCACCATTGCAGGTTTACTGTATCCCTTGGACCTTCAAATTGACGATTAAACACAGAAATTGCATCGATATTGAATACAAAAGGCAAAATGACGACTTATTTACAAGAAGAGTAACTCTTCTAATAGTTCGTGCTTTCAGCCTTTCCTGGGACAGCAGTAATAGATTCCGATGCACCATTGCAGGTTTACTGTATCCCTTGGACCTTCAAATCATCGATGAAACACAGAAATTGCATCGATATTGAATACAAAAGGCAAAATGTTGACTTAATTATAAGAGGAGTAACTCTTCTAATAGTTCGTGCTTTGAGCCTTTCCTGGGACAGCAGTATTAGATTCCGATGCACCATTGCAGGTTTACTGTATCCCTTGGACCTTCAAATTAACGATGAAACACAGAAATTGTATCGATATTGAATACAAAAGGCAAAATGTCGACTTATTTATAAGAGGAGTAACTCTTCTAATAATTCGTGCTTTGAGCCTTTCCTGGGACAGCAGTATTAGATTCCGATGCACCATTGCAGGTTTACTGTATCCCTTGGACCTTCAAATCAACGATGAAACACGGAATTTGCTTTGATATTGAATACAAAAGGCAAAATGTCGACTTATTTACAAGAGGAGTAACTCTTCTAATAGTTCGTGCTTTTAGCCTTTCCTGGGACAGCAGTATTAGATTCCGATGCACCATTGCAGGTTTACTGTATCTCTTGGACCTTCAAATCAACGATGAAACACAGAAATTGCATCCATATTGAATAAAAAAAGCAAAATGTCGACTTATTTATAAGAGGAGTAACTCTTCTAATATTTCGTGCTTTGACCCTTTCCTGGGACAGCAGTATTAGATTCCGATGCACCATTGCAGGTTTACTGTATCCCTTTGACCTTCAAATCAAGGGTGAAACACGGAAATTGCATCGATATTGAATACAAAATGCAAAATGTCGACTTATTTAAAAGAGGAGTAACTCTTCTAATAGTTCATGCTTTGAGCCTCTCCTGGGACAGCAGTATTAATTTCCGATGCACCGTTGCAGGTTTACTGTATCCCTTGGACCTTCAAATCAACGATGAAACACAGAAATTACATCGATATTGAAAACATAAGGCTAAATGTCGACTTATTTATAAGAGGAGTAACTCTTCTAATAGTTCGTGATTTCAGCCTTTCCTGGGGCAGCAGTATTAGCTTCCGATGCACCATTGCAGGTTTACTGTATCCCTTGGACCTTCAAATCAACGACGAAACACAGAAATTTCATCGATATTGATTACAAAAGGCAAAATGTCGTCTTATTTACAAGAGGAGTAACTCTTCTAATAGTTCGTGCTTTGAGTGTTTCCTGGGACACAGTATTAGATTCCGATGCACCATTGCAGGTTTACTGTATCCCTTGGACCTTCAAATCAACGATGAAACACGGCAATTGCATCGATATTGAATACAAAAGGCAAAATGTCGACTTATTTACAAGAGGAGTAACTCCTCTAATAGTTCGTGCTTTTAGCCTTTCCTGGGACAGCAGTATTAGATTCCAATGAACCATTGCAGGTTTACTGTATCTCTTGGACCTTCAAATCAACGATGAAACACAGAAATTGCATCGATATTGAATTACAAAAGGCAAAATGTAGACTTATTTATAAGAGGAGTAACTCTTCTAATATTTCGTGATTTGAGCCTTTCCTGGGACAGCAGTATTAGATTCCGATGCACCATTGAAGGTTTACTGTATCCCTTGGACGTTCATATCAACGATGAAACACAGAAATTGAATCGATATTGAATACAAATGGCAAAATGTCGATTTATTTACAAGAGGAGTAACTCCTCTAATAGTTCGTGCTTTGAGCCTTTCCCGGGACAGCAGTATTAGATTCCGATGCACCATTGCAGGTTTACTGTATCCCTTTGACCTTCAAATCGACGATGAAACACAGAAATTGCATCGATATTGAATACAAAATGCAAAATTTCGACTTATATACAAGAGGGGTAACTCTTCTAATAGCTCATGCTTTGAGACTTTCCTGGGACAGCAGTATTAGATTCCGATGCACCATTGCAGTGTTACTGTATCTCTTGGACCATCAAATCAACGATGAAGCTGAGAAATTGCATCGATATTGAATACAAAAGGCAAAATGTCAACTTATTTACAAGCGGAGCAACTCTTCTAATAGTTCGTGCTTTGAGCCTTTCCTGTGACAGCAGTATTAGATTCCGATGCACCATTGCAGATTTACTGTATCCCTTGGACCTTCAAATCAACGATGAAACACAGTAATTGCATCGATATTGAATACAAAAGGCAAAATGTCGACTTATTTATAAGAGGAGTAACTCTTCTAATAGTTCGTGCTTTGAACCAGTCCTGGGACAGCAGTATTAGATTCCGATGCACCAATGCAGGTTTACTGTATCCCTTGGACCTTCAAATCAACGATGAAACACAGATATTGCATCGATATTGAATACAAAAGGCAAAATGTAGACTTATTTATAATAGGAGCAACTCTTCTAATAGTTCGTGCTTTGAGCCTTTCCCGGGACAGCAGTAATTTATTCCGATTCACCATTGCAGGTTTACTGTATCCCTTGGACCTTCAAATGAACGATGAAACACAGAAATTGCATCGATATTGAAAACAAAAGACAAAATGTCGACTTATCTATAAGAGGAGTAACTCTTCTAATAGTTCGTGCTTTAAGCCTTTCCTGGGACAGCAGTATTAGATTCCGATGCACCATTGCAGGTGTACTGTATCCCTTGGACCTTCAAATCAACGATTAAGCACAGAAATTGCATCGATATTGAATACAAAAGGCAAAATGTCAACTTATTTATAAGAGGAGTAACTCTTCTAATAGTTCGTGCTTTGAGCCTTTCCTGGGACAGCAGTATTAGATTCCGATGCACCATTTCAGGTTTACTGTATCCCTTGGACCTTCAAATCAACGATGAAACACAGAAATAGCATCGATATTGAATACAAAATGCAAAATATCAACTTATTTAAAAGAGGAGTAACTCTTCTAATAGCTCGTGCTTTAAACCTTTCCTGGGACAGCAGTATTAAATTCCGATGAACCATTCAAGGTTTACTGTATCCCTTGGACACTCAAATCAACGATGAAACGCAGAAATTGCATCGATACTGAATACAAAAGGCAAAATGTAAACCTATTTACAAGAGGAGTAACTCTTCTAATAGTACGTGCTTTGAGACTTGCCTGGGACAGCAGTATTAGATTCCGATGCACCATTGAAGGTTTACTGTATCCCTTGGACCTTCAAATCAACGATGAAACACAGAAATTGCATCGATATTGAATACAAAAGGCAAAATCTCGACATATTTACAAGACGAGTAACTGTTCTAATAGTTCGTGCTTTAAACCTTTCCTGGGACAGCAGTATTAGATTCCGATGCACCATTGCAGGTTTACTGTATCCCTTGGACCTTCAAATCAACGATGATACACAGAAATTGCATCGATATTGAATACAAAAGGCAAAATGTCGACTTATTTACAAGAGGAGTAACTCTTCTAATAGTTCGTGCTTTGAGCCTTTCCTGGAACAGCAGTAGTAGATTCCGATGCACCATTGCAGGTTTACTGTATCCCTTGGACTTTCAAATCAACGATGAAACACGGAAATTGCATTGATATTGAATACAAAAGGCAAAATGTCGACTTATTTACAAGAGGAGTAACTCTTCTAATAGCTCGTGCTTTGAGCCTTTCCTGGGACTGCAGTATTAGATTCCGATGCACCATTGCAGGTTTACTGTATCCCTTGGACCTTCAAATCAACGATGAAACACAGAAATTGCATCGATATTGAATACAAAAGGCAAAATGTCAACTTATTTACAAGAGGAGTAACTCTTCTAATAGTTCGTGCTTTGAGACTTGCCTGGGACAGCAGTATTAGATTCCGATGCACCATTGAAGGTTTACTGTATCAATTGGACCTTCAAATCAACGATGAAACACAGAAATTGCATCGATATTGAATACAAAAGGCAAAATCTCGACTTATTTACAAGAGGAGTAACTCTTCTAATAGTTCGAGCTTTAAACCATACCTGGGACAGCAGTATTAGATTCCGATGCACCATTGCAGGTTTACTGTATCCCTTGGACCTTCAAATCAACGATGAAACACAGAAATTGCATCGATATTGAATACAAAAGGCAAAATTTTGACTTATTTACAAGAAGAGTAAGTCTTCTAATAGTTCGTGATTTTAGCCTTTCCTGGGACAGCAGTATTAGATTCCGATGCACCATTGCAGGTTTACTGTATCCCTTGGATCTTCAAATCATCGATGAAACACAGAAATTGCATCGATATTGAATACAAAAGGCAAAATGTCGACTTATTTATAAGAGGAGTAACTCTTCTAATAGTTCGTGCTTTGAGCCTTTCCTGGGACAGCAGTATTAGATTCAGATGCACCATTGCAGGTTTACTGTATCCCTTGGACCTTCAAGTTAACGATGAAACACAGAAATTGCATCGATATTGAATACAAAAGGCAAAATGTCGACTTATTTATAAGAGGAGTAACTCTTCTAATAAGTCGTGCTTTGAGCCTTTCCTGGGACAGCAGTATTAAATTCCGATGCACCATTGCAGGTTTACTGTATCCCTTGGACCTTCAAATCAACGATGAAACACGGAAATTGCATTGATATTGGATACAAAAGGCAAAATGTCGACTTATTTACAAGAGGAGTAACTCTTCTAATAGTTCGTGCTTTTAGCCTTTCCTGGGACAGCAGTATTAGATTCCGATGCACCATTGCAGGTTTACTGTATCTTTTGGACCTTCAAATCAACGATGAAACACAGAAATTGCATCGATATTGAATATAAAAAGCAAAATGTCGACTTATTTATAAGAGGAGTAACTCATCTAATAGTTCGTGCTTTGACCCCTTCCTGGGACAGCAGTATTAGATTCCGATGCACCATTGCAGGTTTACTGTATCCCTTTGACTTTCAAATCAACGGTGAAACACGGAAATTGCATCGATATTGAATACAAAATGCAAAATGTCGACTTATTTAATAGAGGAGTAACTCTTCTAATAGTTCATGCTTTGAGCCTCTCCTGGGACAGCAGTATTTATTTCCGATGCACCGTTGCAGGTTTACTGTATCCCTTGGACCTTCAAATCAACGATGAAACACAGAAATTACATCGAAATTGAAAACAAAAGGCAAAATGTCGACTTATTTATAAGAGGAGTAACTCTTCTAATAGTTCGTGATTTGAGCCTTTCCTGGGACAGCAGTATTAGCTTCCGATGCACCATTGCAGGTTTACTGTATCCCTTGGACCTTCAAATCAACGATGAAACACAGAAATTGCATCGATATTGAATACAAAAGGCAAAATGTAGACTTATTTATAAGAGGAGTAACTCTTCTAATAGTTCGTGCTTTGAACCAGTCCTGGGACAGCAGTATTAGATTCCGATGCACCATTGCAGGTTTACTGTATCCCTTGGACCTTCAAATCAACGATGAAACACAGATATTGCATCGATATTGAATACAAAAGGCAAAGTGTAGACTTATTTATAATAGGAGCAACTCTTCTAATAGTTCGTGCTTTGAGCCTTTCCCGGGACAGCAGTAATGTATTCCGATTCACCATTGCAGGTTTACTGTATCCCTTGGACCTTCAAATGAACGATGAAACACAGAAATTGCATCGATATTGAAAACAAAAGACAAAATGTCGACTTATCTATAAGAGGAGTAACTCTTCTAATAGTTCGTGCTTTAAGCCTTTCCTGGGACAGCAGTATTAGATTCCGATGCACCATTGCAGGTTTACTGTATCCCTTGGACCTTCAAATCAACGATTAAGCACAGAAATTGCATCGATATTGAATACAAAAGGCAAAATGTCGACTTATTTGCAAGAGGAGTAACTCCTCTAATAGTTCGTGCTTTTAGCCTTTCCTGGGACAGCAGTATTAGATTCCGATGCACCATTGCAGGTTTACTGTATCTCTTGGGCCTTCAAATCAACGATGAAACACAGAAATTGCATCGATATTGAATTACAAAAGGCAAAATGTCGACTTATTTATAAGAGGAGTAACTCTTCTAATAGTTCGTGATTTGAGCCTTTCCTGGGACAGCAGTATTAGATTCCGATGCACCATTGAAGGTTTACTGTATCCCTTGGACCTTCAAATCAACGATGAAACACAGAAATTGAATCGATATTGAATACAAATGGCAAAATGTCGATTTATTTATAAGAGGAGTAACTCTTGTAATAGTTCGTGCTTTGAGCCTTTCCTGGGACAGCAGTATTAGATTCCGATGCACCATTGCAGGTTTACTGTATCCATTTGACCTTCAAATCGACGATGAAACACAGAAATTGCATCGATATTGAATACAAAATGCAAAATTTCGACTTATATACAAGAGGGGTAACTCTTCTAGTAGCTCATGTTTTGAGACTTTCCTGGGACAGCAGTATTAGATTCCGATGCACCATTGCAGTGTTACTGTATCTCTTGGACCATCAAATCAACGATGAAGCAGAGAAATTGCATCGATATTGAATACAAAAGGCAAAATGTCATCTTATTTACAAGCGGAGCAACTCTTCTAATAGTTCGTGGTTTGAGCCTTTCCTGGGACAGCAGTATTAGATTCCGATGCACCATTGCAGATTTACTGTATCCCTTGGACCTTCAAATCAACGATGAAACACAGAAATTGCATCGATATTGAATACAAAAGGTAAAATGTAGACTTATTTATAAGAGGAGTAACTCTTCTAATAGTTCGTGCTTTGAACCAGTCCTGGGACAGCAGTATTAGATTCCGATGCACCATTGCAGGTTTACTGTATCCCTTGGACCTTCAAATCAACGATGAAACACAGATATTGCATCGATATTGAATACAAAAGGCAAAGTGTAGACTTATTTATAATAGGAGCAACTCTTCTAATAGTTCGTGCTTTGAGCCTTTCCCGGGACAGCAGTAATGTATTCCGATTCACCATTGCAGGTTTACTGTATCCCTTGGACCTTCAAATGAACGATGAAACACAGAAATTGCATCGATATTGAAAACAAAAGACAAAATGTCGACTTATCTATAAGAGGAGTAAGTCTTCTAATAGTTCGTGCTTTAAGCCTTTCCTGGGACAGCAGTATTAGATTCCGATGCAGCATTGCAGGTTTACTGTATCCCTTGGACCTTCAAGTCAACGATTAAGCACAGAAATTGCATCGATATTGAATACAAAAGGCAAAATGTCGACATATTTATAAGAGGAGTAACTCTTCTAATAGTTCGTGCCTTGAGCCTTTCCTGGGACAGCAGTATTAGATTCCGATGCACCATTTTAGGTTTACTGTATCCCTTGGACCTTCAAATCAACGATGAAACACAGAAATTGCATCGATATTGAGTACAAAATGCAAAATATCAACTTCTTTAAAAGAGGAGTAACTCTTCTAATAGCTCGTGTTTTAAACCTTTCATGGGACAGCAGTATTAGATTCCGATGAACCATTGAAGGTTTACTGTATCCCTTGGACACTCAAATCAACGATGAAACGCAGAAATTGCATCGATACTGAATACAAAAGGCAAAATGTCAACTTATTTACAAGAGGAGTAACTCTTCTAATAGTTCGTGCTTTGAGACTTGCCTGGGACAGCAGTATTAGATTCCGATGCACCATTGAAGATTTACTGTATCCCTTGGACGTTCAAATCAACGATGAAACATAGAAATTGCATCGATATTGAATACAAAAGGCAAAATCTCGACTTAGTTACAAGACGAGTAACTGTTCTAATGGTTCGTGCTTTAAACCTTTCCTGGGACAGCAGTATTAGATTCCGATGCACCATTGCAGGTTTACTGTATCCCTTGGATCTTCAAATCAACGATGATACACAGAAATTGCATCGATATTGAATACAAAAAGCAAAATGTCGACTTATTTACAAGAGGAGTAACTCTTCTAATAGTTCGTGCTTTGGGCCTTTCCTGGAACAGCAGTAGTAGATTCCGATGCACCATTGCAGGTTTACTGTATCCCTTGGACTTTCAAATCAACGATGAAACACGGAAATTGCATTGATATTGAATACAAAAGGCAAAATGTCGACTTATTTACAAGAGGAGTAACTCTTCTAATAGCTCGTGCTTTGAGCCTTTCCTGGGACAGCAGTATTAAATTCCGATGCACCATTGCAGGTTTACTGTATCCCTTGGACCTTCAAATCAACGATGAAATACAGAAATTGCATCGATATTGAATACAAAAAGCAAAATGTCGACTTATTTATAAGAGGAGTAACACTTCAAATAGTTCGTGCTTTGAGCCTTTCCTGGGACAGCAGTATTAGATTCCGATGCACCATTGCAGGTTTACTGTATCCCTTGGACCTTCAAATCAACGATGAAACACGGAAATTGCATCGATATTGAATACAAAATGCAAAATGTCGACTTATTTACAAGAGGAGTAACTCTTCTAATAGTTCGTGATTTGGGCCTTTCCTGGGACAGCAGTATTAGATTCCGATGCACCATTGCAGGTTTACTGTATCCCTTAGACCTTCAAATCAACGATGAAACACAGAAATTGAATCGATATTGAATACAAATGGCAAAATGTCGATGTATTTACAAGAGGAGTTTCTCTTCTAATAGTTCGTGCTTTGAGCCTTTCCTGGGACAGCAATATTAGATTCCGATGCACCATTGCAGGTTTACTGTATCCCGTTGACCTTCAAATCAACGATGAATCACGGAAATTGCATCGATATTGAATACAAAATGCAAAATGTCGACTTATTTACAAGAGGAGTAACTCTTCTAATTGTTCGTGCTTTGAGCCTTTCCTGGGACTGCAGTATTAGTTTCCGATGCACCATTGCAGGTTTACTGTATCCCTTGGACCTTCAAATCAACGATGAAACACAGAAATTGCATCGATATTGAGTACAAAATGCAAAATATCAGCTTCTTCATAAGAGGAGTAACTCTTCTAATAGCTCGTGTTTTAAACCTTTCCTGGGACAGCAGTATTAGATTCCGATGAACCATTGAAGGTTTACTGTATCCCTTGGACACTCAAATCAACGATGAAACGCAGAAATTGCATCGATACTGAATACAAAAGGCAAAATGTCAACTTATTTACAAGAGGAGTAACTCTTCTAATAGTTCGTGCTTTGAGACTTGCCTGGGACAGCAGTATTAGATTCCGATGCACCATTGAAGATTTACTGTATCCCTTGGACCTTCAAATCAACGATGAAACATAGAAATTGCATCGATATTGAATACAAAAGGCAAAATCTCGACTTATTTACAAAACGAGTAACTGTTCTAATAGTTCGTGATTTAAACCTTTCCTGGGACAGCAGTATTAGATTCCGATGCACCATTGCAGGTTTACTGTATCCCTTGGATCTTCAAATCAACGATGATACACAGAAATTGCATCGATATTGAATACAAAAAGCAAAATGTCGACTTATTTACAAGAGGAGTAACTCTTCTAATAGTTCGTGCTTTGAGCCTTTCCTGGAACAGCAGTAGTAGATTCCGATGCACCGTTGCAGGTTTACTGTATCCCTTGGACTTTCAAATCAACGATGAAACACGGAAATTGCATTGATATTGAATACAAAAGGCAAAATGTCGACTTATTTACAAGAGGAGTAACTCTTCTAATAGCTCGTGCTTTGAGCCTTTCCTGGGACAGCAGTATTAAATTCCAATGCACCATTGCAGGTTTACTGTATCCCTTGGACCTTCAAATCAACGATGAAACACAGAAATTGCATTGATATTGCATACAAAAGGCAAAATGTCGACTTATTTTTAAGAGGAGTAACTCTTCTAATAGTTCGTGCTTTTAGCCTTTCCTGGGACAGCAGTATTAGATTCCGATGCACCATTGCAGGTTTACTGTATCCCTTGGACCTTCAAATCAACGATGAAACACAGAAATTGCATCGATATTGAATACAAAAAGCAAAATGTCGACTTATTTATAAGAGGAGTAACACTTCCAATAGTTCGTGCTTTGAGCCTTTCCTGGGACAGCAGTATTAGATTCCGATGCACCATTGCAGGTTTACTGTATCCCTTGGACCTTCAAATCAACGATGAAACACGGAAATTGCATCGATATTGAATACAAAATGCAAAATGTCGACTTATTTACAAGAGGAGTAACTCTTCTAATAGTTCGTGATTTGAGCCTTTCCTGGGACAGCAGTATTAGATTCCGATGCACCATTGCAGGTTTACTGTATCCCTTAGACCTTCAAATCAACGATGAAACACAGAAATTGAATCGATATTGAATACAAATGGCAAAATGTCGATGTATTTACAAGAGGAATTTCTCTTCTAATAGTTCGTGCTTTGAGCCTTTCCTGGGACAGCAATATTAGATTCCGATGCACCATTGCAGGTTTACTGTATCCCGTTGACCTTCAAATCATCGATGAATCACGGAAATTGCATCGATATTGAATACAAAATGCAAAATGTCGACTTATTTACAAGAGGAGTAACTCTTCTAATTGTTCGTGCTTTGAGCCTTTCCTGGGACTGCAGTATTAGTCTCCGATGCACCATTGCAGGTTTACTGTATCCCTTGGACCTTCAAATCAACGATGAAACACAGAAATTGCATCGATATTGAATACAAAAGGCAAAATGTCGTCTTATCTATAAGAGGAGTAACTCTTCTAATAGTTCGACGTTGGAGCCCTTCCTGGGACAGCAGTATTAGATTCCGATGCACCATTGCAGGTTTACTGTATCCGTTGGACTTTCAAATCAACGATGAAACACGGAAATTGCATCGATATTGAATACAAAAGGCAAAATGTTGACTTATTTACAAGAGGAGTAACTCTTCTAATAGTTCGTGTTTTAGCCTTTCCTGGGACAGCAGTATTAGATTCCGATGCACCATTTCAGGTTTACTGTATCTCTTGTCCCTTCAAATCAACGACGAAACACAGAAATTGCATCGATATTGAATACAAAAGGCAAAATGTCGACTTATTTACAAGAGTAGTAACTCTTCTAATAGTTCGTGATTAGAGCCTTTCCTGGGACAGCAGTATTAGATTCCGTTGCACCATTGCAGGTTTACTGTATCCCTTGGACCTTCAAATCAACGACGAAACACAGAAATTTCATCGATATTGAATACAAAAAGCAAAATGTCGACTTATTGACAAGAGGAGTAACTCTTCTAATAGTTCGTGCTTTGAGCCTTTCCTGGGACAGCAGTATCAGATTCCGATGCACCATTGCAGGTTTACTGTATCCCTTGGACCTTCAAACCATCGATGAAACACGGCAATTGCATCGATATTGAATACAAAAGGCAAAATGTTGACTTATTTACAAGAGGAGTAACTCCTCTAATAGTTCGTGCTTTTAGCCTTTCCTGGGACAGCACTATTAGATTCCGATGTACCATTGCAGGTTTACTGTATCCCTTTGATCTTCAAATCAACGGTGAAACTCGGAAATTGCATCGATATTGAATTCAAAATGCAAAATGTCGACTTACTTACAAGAGGAGTAACTCTTCTAATTGTTCGTGCTTTGAGCCTCTCCTGGGACAGCAGTATTAATTTCCGATGCACCATTGCAGGTTTACTGTATCCCTTGGATCTTCAAATCAACGATGAAACACAGAAATTGCATCGATATTGAATACAAAAAGTAAAATGTCGTTTTATTTATAAGAGGAGTAACTCTTCTAATAGTTCGTGATTTCAGCCTTTCCTGGGACAGCAGTATTAGCTTCCGATGCACCATTGCAGGTTTACTGTATCCCTTGGACCTTCAAATCAACGACGAAACACAGAAATTTCATCGATATTGAATACAAAAGGCAAAATGTCGACTTATTTACAAGAGGAGTAACTCTTCTAATAGTTCGTGCTTTGAGCCTTTCCTATGACAGCAGTATCAGATTCCGATGCACCATTGCAGGTTTACTGTATCCCTTGGACCTTCAAATCAACGATGAAACACGGCAATTGCATCGATATTGAATACAAAAGGCAAAATGTCGACTTATTTACAAGAGGAGTAACTCCTCTAATAGTTCGTGCTTTTAGCCTTTCCTGGGACAGCAGTATTAGATTCCGATGCACCATTGCAGGTTTATAGTATCTCTTGGCCCTTCAAATCAACGACGAAACACAGAAATTGCATCGTTATTGAGTACAAAATGCAAAGTGTCGACTTAGTTACAAAGGAGTAACTCTTCTGATAGTCCGTGTTTTAGCCTTTCTGGGACAGCAGTATTAGATACCGATGCACCATTGCAGGTTTACTGTATCCCTTGGACCTTCAAATCAACGATGAAACACAGAAGTTGCATCGATATTGAATACAAAAGGCAAAATGGAGACTTATTTACAAGAGGAGTAACTCTTCTAATAGTTCGTGATTTGAGCCTTTCCTGGGACAGCAGTATTAGATTCCGTTGCACCATTGCAGGTTTACTGTATCCCTTGGACCTTCAAATCAACGATGAAACACAGAAATTGCTTTGTTGTTGAATACAAAAGGCAAAATGTCGACTTATTTACAAGAGGAGTAACTCTTCTAATACTTCGTGCTTTTAGCCTTTCCTGGGACAGCACTATTAGATTCCGATGCACCATTGCAGGTTTACTGTATCCCTTTGATCTTCAAATCAACGGTGAAACACGGAAATTGCATCGATATTGAATTCAAAATGCAAAATGTCGACTTACTTACAAGAGGAGTAACTCTTCTAATTGTTCGTGCTTTGAGCCTCTCCTGGAACAGCAGTATTAATTTCCGATGCACCATTGCAGGTTTACTGTGTCCCTTGGACCTTCAAATCAACGATGAAACACAGAAATTGCATCGATATTGATTACAAAAAGTTAAATGTCGACTTATTTATAAGAGGAGTAACTCTTCTAATAGTTCGTGATTTCAGCCTTTCCTGGGACAGCAGTATTAGCTTCCGATGCACCATTGCAGGTTTACTGTATCCCTTGGACCTTCAAATCAACGACGAAACACAGAAATTTCATCGATATTGAATACAAAAGGCAAAATGTCGACTTATTTACAAGAGGAGTAACTCTTCTAATAGTTCGTGCTTTGAGCCTTTCCTGGGACAGCAGTATCAGATTCCGATGCACCATTACAGGTTTACTGTATCCCTTGGACCTTCAAATCAACGATGAAACACGGCAATTGCATCGATATTGAATACAAAAGGCAAAATGTCGACTTATTTACAAGAGGAGTAACTCCTCTAATAGTTCGTGCTTTTAGCCTTTCCTGGGACAGCACTATTAGATTCCGATGCACCATTGCAGGTTTACTGTATACCTTTGATCTTCAAATCAACGGTGAAACACGGAAATTGCATCGATATTGAATTCAATATGCAACATGTCGACTTACTTACAAGAGGAGTAACTCTTATAATTGTTCGTGCTTTGAGCCTCTCCTGGGACAGCAGTATTAATTTCCGATGCACCATTGCAGGTTTACTGTATCCCTTGGACCTTCAAGTCAACGATGAAACACAGAAATTTCATCGATATTGAATACAAAAGGCAAAATGTCGACTTATTTACAAGAGAAGTAACTCTTCTAATAGTTCGTGCTTTGAGCCTTTCCTGGGACAGCAGTATCAGATTCCGATGCACCATTGCAGGTTTACTGTATCCCTTGGACCTTCAAATCAACGATGAAACACGGCAATTGCATCGATATTGAATACAAAAGGCAAAATGTCGACTTATTTACAAGAGGAGTAACTCCTCTAATAGTTCGTGCTTTTAGCCTTTCCTGGGACAGCAGGGTTAGATTCCGATGCACCATTGCAGGTTTACTGTATCTCTTGGACCTTCAAATCAAAGATGAAACACAGAAATTGCATCGATATTGAATACAAAATGCAAAATGTCGACTTATTTACAAGAGGAGTAATTCTTCTAATAGTTCGTGCTTTGAACCAGTCCTGGGACAGCAGTATTAGATTCCGATGCACCATTCCAGGTTTACTGTATCCCTTGGACCTTCAAATCAACGATGAAACACAGAAATTGCTTTGTTGTTGAATACAAAAGGCAAAATGTCGACTTATTTACAAGAGGAGTAACTCTTCTAATACTTCGTGCTTTTAGCCTTTCCTGGGACAGCACTATTAGATTCCGATGCACCATTGCAGGTTTACTGTATCCCTTTGATCTTCAAATCAACGGTGAAACACGGAAATTGCATCGATATTGAATTCAAAATGCAAAATGTCGACTTACTTACAAGAGGAGTAACTCTTCTAATTGTTCGTGCTTTGAGCCTCTCCTGGAACAGCAGTATTAATTTCCGATGCACCATTGCAGGTTTACTGTGTCCCTTGGACCTTCAAATCAACGATGAAACACAGAAATTGCATCGATATTGATTACAAAAAGTTAAATGTCGACTTATTTATAAGAGGAGTAACTCTTCTAATAGTTCGTGATTTCAGCCTTTCCTGGGACAGCAGTATTAGCTTCCGATGCACCATTGCAGGTTTACTGTATCCCTTGGACCTTCAAATCAACGACGAAACACAGAAATTTCATCGATATTGAATACAAAAGGCAAAATGTCGACTTATTTACAAGAGGAGTAACTCTTCTAATAGTTCGTGCTTTGAGCCTTTCCTGGGACAGCAGTATCAGATTCCGATGCACCATTACAGGTTTACTGTATCCCTTGGACCTTCAAATCAACGATGAAACACGGCAATTGCATCGATATTGAATACAAAAGGCAAAATGTCGACTTATTTACAAGAGGAGTAACTCCTCTAATAGTTCGTGCTTTTAGCCTTTCCTGGGACAGCACTATTAGATTCCGATGCACCATTGCAGGTTTACTGTATACCTTTGATCTTCAAATCAACGGTGAAACACGGAAATTGCATCGATATTGAATTCAATATGCAACATGTCGACTTACTTACAAGAGGAGTAACTCTTATAATTGTTCGTGCTTTGAGCCTCTCCTGGGACAGCAGTATTAATTTCCGATGCACCATTGCAGGTTTACTGTATCCCTTGGACCTTCAAGTCAACGATGAAACACAGAAATTTCATCGATATTGAATACAAAAGGCAAAATGTCGACTTATTTACAAGAGAAGTAACTCTTCTAATAGTTCGTGCTTTGAGCCTTTCCTGGGACAGCAGTATCAGATTCCGATGCACCATTGCAGGTTTACTGTATCCCTTGGACCTTCAAATCAACGATGAAACACGGCAATTGCATCGATATTGAATACAAAAGGCAAAATGTCGACTTATTTACAAGAGGAGTAACTCCTCTAATAGTTCGTGCTTTTAGCCTTTCCTGGGACAGCAGGGTTAGATTCCGATGCACCATTGCAGGTTTACTGTATCTCTTGGACCTTCAAATCAAAGATGAAACACAGAAATTGCATCGATATTGAATACAAAATGCAAAATGTCGACTTATTTACAAGAGGAGTAATTCTTCTAATAGTTCGTGCTTTGAACCAGTCCTGGGACAGCAGTATTAGATTCCGATGCACCATTCCAGGTTTACTGTATCCCTTGGACCTTCAAATCAATGATGAAACACAGAAATTGCATCGATATTGTATACAAAAGGCAAAGTGTCGACTTATTTATAACAGGAGTAACTCTTCTAATAGTTCGTGCTCTGAGCCTTTCCTGGGACAGCATTATTAGATTCCGATGCACCATTGTAGGTTTACTGTATCCCTTGGACCTTCAAATCAACGATGAAACACAGAAATTGCATCGATATTGAATACAAAAGGTAAAATGTCGACTTATTTATAAGAGGAGTAACTCTTCTAATAGTTCGTGCTTTTAGCCTTTCCTGGGTCAGCAGTATTAGATTCCGATGCACCATTGCGGGTATACTGTATCCCTTGGACCTTCAAATCAACGATGAAACACGATAATTGCATCGATATTGAATACAAAAGGCAAAATGTCGACTTATTTACAAGAGGAGTAACTCCTCTAATAGATCGTGCTTTTAGCCTTTTCTGGGACAGCAGTATTAGATTCCGATGCACCATTGCAGTGTTACTGTATCTCTTGGACCATCAAATCAACGATGAAGCAGAGAAATTGCATCGGTATTGAATACAAAAGGCAAAATGTCAACTTATTTACAAGCGGAGCAACTCTTCTAATAGTTCGTGATTTGAGCCTTTCCTGGGACAGCAGTATTAGATTCCGATGCACCATTGCAGGTTTACTGTATCTCTTGGACCTTCAAATCAACGATGAAACACAGAAATTGCATCGATATTGCATACAAAAGGCAAAATGTCGACTTATTTTTAAGAGGAGTTACTCTTCTAATAGTTCGTGCTTTGAGCCTTTCCTGGCACAGCAGGATTAGATTCCGATGCACCATTGCTGGTTTACTGTATCCCATGGACCTTCAAATCAACGATGAAACACAGAAATTGCATCGATATTGAATAAAAAAAGCAAAATGTCGACTTATTTATAAGACGAGTAACTCTTCTAATAGTTCGTGCTTTGAGCCTTTCCTGGGACAGCAGTATTAGATTCCGATGCACCATTGCAGGTTTACTGTATCCCTTTGACCTTCAAATCAACGGTGAAACACGGAAATTGCATCGGTATTGAATACAAAAGGCAAAATGTCAACTTATTTACAAGCGGAGCAACTCTTCTAGTTGTTCGTGTTTTGAGCTTCTCCTGGGACAGCAGTATTAATTTCCGATGCACCATTGCAGGTTTACTGTATCCCTTGGACCTTCAAATCAACGATGAAACACAGAAATTGCATCGATATTGAATACAAAAGGCAAATTGTCGACTTATTTATAAGAGGAGTTACTCTTCTAATAGTTCGTGATTTCAGCCTTTCCTGGGACAGCAGTATTAGCTTCCGATGCACCATTGCAGGTTTACTGTATCCCTTAGACCTTCAAATCAACGACGAAACACAGAAATGTCATCGATATTGAAATCAAAAGGCAAAATGTCGACTTATTTACAACAGGAGTAACTCCTCTAATAGTTCGTGCTTTTTGCCTTTCCTGGGACAGCAGTATTAGATTCCGATGCACCATTGCAGGTTTACTGTATCTCTTGGACCTTCAAATCAAAGATGAAACACAGAAATTGCATCGATATTGAATTACAAAAGGCAAAATGTCGACTTATTTATAAGAGGAGTAACTCTTCTAATAGTTCGTGATTTGAGCCTTTCCTGGGACAGCAGTATTAGATTCCGATGCACCATTGCAGGTTTACTGTATCCCTTGGACCTTCAAATCAACGGTGAAACACAGAAATTGCATCGATATTGAATACAAAAGGCAAAATGTCAACTTATTTATAAGAGGAGTAACTCTTCTAATAGTTCGTGCTTTGAGCCTTTCCTGGGACAGCAGTATTAGATTCCGATGCACCATTGCAGGTTTACTGTATCCCTTGGGCCTTCAAATCAACGATGAAACACGGAAATTGCATCGATATTGAATACAAAAGGCAAAAGGTAGACTTATTTACAAGAGGAGTAACTCTTCTAATAGTTCGTGTTTTGAGCCTTTCATGGGACAGTAGTATTAGATTCCGATGCACCATTGCTGATTTACTGTATCTCTTGGACCTTCAAATCAACGATGAAACACAGAAATTGCATCGATATTGAATACAAAACGCAAAATGTCGACTTATTTATAAGAGGAGTAACTCTTCTAATAGTTCGTGATTTGAGCCTCTCCTAGGACATTAGTATTAGTTCCGATGCACCATTGCAGGTTTACTGTATCCCTTGGAACTTCAAATCAATGATGAAACACAGAAATTGCATCGATATTGAATACAAAAGGCAAAATGTCGACTTATTTATAAGAGGAGTAACTCTTCTAATAGTTCGTGCTTTCAGCCTTTCCTGGGACAGCAGTATTAGATTCCGATGCACCACTGCAGGTTTACTGTATCCCTTGGACCTTCAAATCAACGATGAAACACGGCAATTGCATCGATATTGAATACAAAATGCAAAATGTTGACTTATTTACAAGAGGAGTAATTCTTCTAATAGTTCGTGCTTTGAACCAGTCCTGGGACAGCAGTATTAGATTCCGATGCACCATTGCAGGTTTACTGTATCCCTTGGACCTTCAAATCAATGATGAAACACAGAAATTGCATCGATATTGTATACAAAAGGCAAAATGTCGACTTATCTATAAGAGGAGTAACTCTTCTAATAGTTCGTGATTTCAGCCTTTCCTGGGACAGCAGTATTAGATTCCGATGCACCATTGCAGGTTTACATTATTCCTTGGACCTTCAAATCAACGATGAAACACAGAAATTGCATCGATATTGAATACAAAAGGCAAAATGTCGACTTATTTACTAGAGGAGTAACTCTTCTAATTGTTCGTGCTTTGAGCCTCTCCTGGGACAGCAGTATTAATTTCCGATGCACCATTGCAGGTTTACTGTATCCCTTGGACCTTCAAATCAACGATGTAACACAGAAATTGCATCGATATTGATTACAAAAGGCAAAATGTCGACTTATTTATAAGAGGAGTAACTCTTCTAATAGTTCGAGGTTTGAGCCTTTCCTGGGACAGCAGTATTAGATTCCGATGCACCATTGCAGGTTTACTGTATCTCTTGGACCTTCAAATCAACGATGAAGCAAAGAAATTGCATCGATATTGAATAAGAAAGGCAAAATGTCGACTTATTTATAAGAGGAGTAATTCTTCTAATAGTTCGTGCTTTGAACCGTTCCTGGGACAACAGTATTAGATTCCGATGCACCATTGCAGGTTTACTGTATCCCTTGGACCTTCAAATCAATGATGAAACACAGAAATTGCATCGATATTGAATACAAAAGGCAAAATGTCGTCTTATTTACAAGAGGTGTAACTCCTCTAATAGTTCGATCTTTTAGCCTTTCACGGGACAGCAGTATTAGACTCCGATGCACCATTGCAGGTTTACTGTATTCCTTGGACCTTCAAATCAACGATGAAACACAGTAATTGCATCGATATTGAATACAAAAGGCAAAATGTCGACTTATTTACAAGAGGAGTAACTCTTCTAATAGTTCGAAGTTTGGGCCTTTCCTGGGACAGCAGTATTAGATTACGATGCACCATTGCAGTTTTACTGTATCCCTTGGACCTTCAAATCAACGATGAAACACGGCAATTGCATCGATATTGAATACAAAAGGCAAAATGTCGTCTTATTTACAAGAGGTGTAACTCCTCTAATAGTTCGATCTTTTAGCCTTTCACGGGACAGCAGTATTAGACTCCGATGCACCATTGCAGGTTTACTGTATCTCTTGGACCTTCAAATCAACGATGAAGTAGAGAAATTGCAACGATATTGAATAAGAAAGGCAAAATGTCGACTTATATATAAGAGGAGTAACTCTTCTAATAGTCCGTGATTTGAGCCTTTCCTGGGACAGGAGTATTAGATTCCGATGCACCATGCAGGTTTAATGTATCCCTTGGACCTTCAAATCAACGATGAAACACAAAAATTGCATCGATATTGAATACAAATGGCAAAATGTCGATTTATTTACAAGAGGAGTAACTCTTCTAATAGTTCGTGCTTTGAGCCTTTCCTGGGACAGCAATATTAGATTCCAATGCACCATTGCTGGTTTACTGTATCTCTTGGACCTTCAAATCAACGATGAAACACAGAAATTGCATCGATATTGAATACAAAACGCAAAATGTCGACTTATTTACAAGAGGAGTAATTCTTCTAATAGTTCGTGCTTTGAACCAGTCCTGGGACAGCAGTATTAGATTCCGATGCACCATGCAGGTTTAATGTATCCCTTGGACCTTCAAATCAACGATGAAACACAAAAATTGCATCGATATTGAATACAAAACGCAAAATGTCGACTTATTTATAAGAGGAGTAACTCTTCTAATAGTTCGTGATTTGAGCCTCTCCTAGGACATTAGTATTAGTTCCGATGCACCATTGCAGGTTTACTGTATCCCTTGGAACTTCAAATCAATGATGATACACAGAAATTGCATCGATATTGAATACAAAAGGCAAAATGTCGAATTATTTATAAGAGGAGTAACTCTTCTAATAGTTCGTGCTTTGAGCCTTTCCTGGGACAGCAGTATTAGATTCCGATGCACCACTGCAGGTTTACTGTATCCCTTGGACCTTCAAATCAACGATGAAACACGGCAATTGCATCGATATTGAATACAAAATGCAAAATGTTGACTTATTTACAAGAGGAGTAATTCTTCTAATAGTTCGTGCTTTGAACCAGTCCTGGGACAGCAGTATTAGATTCCGATGCACCATGCAGGTTTAATGTATCCCTTGGACCTTCAAATCAACGATGAAACACAAAAATTGCATCGATATTGAATACAAATGGCAAAATGTCGATTTATTTACAAGAGGAGTAACTCTTCTAATAGTTCGTGCTTTGAGCCTTTCCTGGGACAGCAATATTAGATTCCAATGCACCATTGCAGGTTTACTGTAATCCTTTGACCTTCAAATCAACGATGAAACACGGAAATTGCATCGATATTGAATTCAAAATGCAAAATGTCGACTTATTTACAAGAGGAATAATTCTTCTAATAGTTCGTGCTTTGAACCAGTCCTGGGACAGCAGTATTAGATTCCGATGCACCATTGCAGGTTTACTGTATCCCTTGGACCTTCAAATCAATGATGAAACACAGAAATTGCATCGATATTGAATACAAAAGGCAAAATGTCGACTTATCTATAAGAGGAGTAACTCTTCTAATAGTTCGTGATTTCAGCCTTTCCTGGGACAGCAGTATTAGCTTCCGATGCACCATTGCAGGTTTACATTATTCCTTGGACCTTCAAATCAACGATGAAACACAGAAATTGCATCGATATTGAATACAAAAGGCAAAATGTCGACTTATTTACTAGAGGAGTAACTCTTCTAATTGTTCGTGCTTTGAGCCTCTCCTGGGACAGCAGTATTAATTTCCGATGCACCATTGCAGGTTTACTGTATCCCTTGGACCTTCAAATCAACGATGTAACACAGAAATTGCATCGATATTGATTACAAAAGGCAAAATGTCGACTTATTTATAAGAGGAGTAACTCTTCTAATAGTTAGAGGTTTGAGCCTTTCCTGGGACAGCAGTATTAGATTCCGATGCACCATTGCAGGTTTACTGTATCTCTTGGACCTTCAAATCAACGATGAAGCAAAGAAATTGCATCGATATTGAATAAGAAAGGCAAAATGTCGACTTATTTATAAGAGGAGTAATTCTTCTAATAGTTCGTGCTTTGAACCGTTCCTGGGACAGCAGTATTAGATTCCGATGCACCATTGCAGGTTTACTGTATCCCTTGGACCTTCAAATCAATGATGAAACACAGAAATTGCATCGATATTGAATACAAAAGGCAAAATGTCGTCTTATTTACAAGAGGTGTAACTCCTCTAATAGTTCGATCTTTTAGCCTTTCACGGGACAGCAGTATTAGACTCCGATGCACCATTGCAGGTTTACTGTATTCCTTGGACCTTCAAATCAACGATGAAACACAGTAATTGCATCGATATTGAATACAAAAGGCAAAATGTCGACTTATTTACAAGAGGAGTAACTCTTCTAATAGTTCGAAGTTTGGGCCTTTCCTGGGACAGCAGTATTAGATTACGATGCACCATTGCAGTTTTACTGTATCCCTTGGACCTTCAAATCAACGATGAAACACGGCAATTGCATCGATATTGAATACAAAAGGCAAAATGTCGTCTTATTTACAAGAGGTGTAACTCCTCTAATAGTTCGATCTTTTAGCCTTTCACGGGACAGCAGTATTAGACTCCGATGCACCATTGCAGGTTTACTGTATCTCTTGGACCTTCAAATCAACGATGAAGTAGAGAAATTGCATCGATATTGAATAAGAAAGGCAAAATGTCGACTTATATATAAGAGGAGTAACTCTTCTAATAGTCCGTGATTTGAGCCTTTCCTGGGACAGGAGTATTAGATTCCGATGCACCATGCAGGTTTAATGTATCCCTTGGACCTTCAAATCAACGATGAAACACAAAAATTGCATCGATATTGAATACAAATGGCAAAATGTCGATTTATTTACAAGAGGAGTAACTCTTCTAATAGTTCGTGCTTTGAGCCTTTCCTGGGACAGCAATATTAGATTCCAATGCACCATTGCAGGTTTACTGTAATCCTTTGACCTTCAAATCAACGATGAAACACGGAAATTGCATCGATATTGAATTCAAAATGCAAAATGTCGACTTATTTACAAGAGGAATAATTCTTCTAATAGTTCGTGCTTTGAACCAGTCCTGGGACAGCAGTATTAGATTCCGATGCACCATTGCAGGTTTACTGTATCCCTTGGACCTTCAAATCAATGATGAAACACAGAAATTGCATCGATATTGAATACAAAAGGCAAAATGTCGACTTATCTATAAGAGGAGTAACTCTTCTAATAGTTCGTGATTTCAGCCTTTCCTGGGACAGCAGTATTAGCTTCCGATGCACCATTGCAGGTTTACATTATTCCTTGGACCTTCAAATCAACGATGAAACACAGAAATTGCATCGATATTGAATACAAAAGGCAAAATGTCGACTTATTTACTAGAGGAGTAACTCTTCTAATTGTTCGTGCTTTGAGCCTCTCCTGGGACAGCAGTATTAATTTCCGATGCACCATTGCAGGTTTACTGTATCCCTTGGACCTTCAAATCAACGAAGTAACACAGAAATTGCATCGATATTGAATACAAAAGGCAAAATGTCGACTTACTTATAAGAGGAGTAACTCTTCTAATAGTTCGAGGTTTGAGCCTTTCCTGGGACAGCAGTATTAGATTCCGATGCACCATTGCAGGTTTACTGTATCTCTTGGACCTTCAAATCAACGATGAAGCAAAGAAATTGCATCGATATTGAATAAGAAAGGCAAAATGTCGACTTATTTATAAGAGGAGTAATTCTTCTAATAGTTCGTGCTTTGAACCGGTCCTGGGACAGCAGTATTAGATTCCGATGCACCATTGCAGGTTTACTGTATCCCTTGGACCTTCAAATCAATGATGAAACACAGAAATTGCATCGATATTGAACACAAAAGGCAAAATGTCGACTTATTTATAAGAGGAGTAACTCTTCTAATAGTTCGTGCTTTGAGCCTTTCCTGGGACAGCAGTATTAGATTCCGATGCACCATTGCAGGTTTACTGTATCCCTTGGACCTTCAAATCAACGATGAAACACGGCAATTGCATCGATATTGAACACAAAAGGCAAAATGTCGACTTATTTACAAGAGGAGTAACTCCTCTAATAGTTCGTGCTTTTAGCCTTTCCTCGGACAGAAGTATTAGTTTACGATGCACCATTGCAGGTTTACTGTATCCCTTGGACCTTCAAATCAACGATGAAACACAGAAATTTCATCGATATTGAATACAAAAGGCAAAATGTCGACTTATCTATAAAAGGAGTAACTCTTCTAATAGTTCGTGATTTCAGCGTTTCCTGGGACAGCAGTATTAGCTTCCGACGCACCATTGCAGGTTTACTGTATTCCTTGGACCTTCAAATCAACGATGAAACACAGAAATTGCATCGATATTGAATACAAAAGGCAAAATGTCGACTTATTTACAAGAGGAGTAACTCTTCTAATAGTTCGAAGTTTGAGCCTTTCCTGGGACAGCAGTATTAGATTACGATGCACCATTGCAGGTTTACTGTATCCCTTGGACCTTCAAATCAACGATGAAACACGGCAATTGCATCGATATTGAATACAAAAGGCAAAATGTCGTCTTATTTACAAGAGGAGTAACTCCTCTAATTGTTCGTGCTTTTAGCCTTTCACAGGACAGCAGTATTAGATTCCGATGCACCATTGCAGGTTTACTGTATCTCTTGGACCTTCAAATCAACGATGAAACACAGAAATTGCATCGATATTGAATTACAAAAGGCAAAATATCGACTTATTTATAAGAGGAGTAACTCTTCTAATAGTTCGTGATTTGAGCCTTTCCTGGGACAGCAGTATTAGATTCCGATGCACCATTGCAGGTTTACTGTATCCCTTGGACCTTCAAATCAACGATGAAACACAGAAATTGCATCGATATTGAATACAAAAGGCAAAATGTCAACTTATTTATAAGAGGAGTAACTCTTCTAATAGATCGTGCTTTGAGCCTTTCCTGGGACAGCAGTATTAGATTCCGATGCACCATTGCAGGTTTACTGTATCCCTTGGGCCTTCAAATCAACGATGAAACACGGAAATTGCATCGACATTGAATACAAAAGGCAAAATGTCGACATATTTATATGAGGAATAACTCTTCTAATAGTTCGTTCTTTCAGCCTTTCCTGGGACAGCAGTATTAGCTTCCAATGCACCATTGCAGGTTTACTGTATCCCTTGGGCCTTCAAATCAACGATGAAACACGGAAATTGCATCGATATTGAATGCAAAAGGCAAAATGTAGACTTATTTACAAGAGGAGTAACTCTTCTAATAGTTCGTGTTTTGAGCCTTTCATGGGACAGTAGTATTAGATTCTGATGCACCATTGCTGGTTTACTGTATCTCTTGGACCTTCAAATCAACGATGAAACACAGAAATTGTATCGATATTGAATACAAAACGCAAAATGTCGACTTATTTATAAGAGGAGTAACTCTTCTAATAGTTCGTGATTTGAGCCTCTCCTAGGACATTAGTATTAGTTCCGATGCACCATTGCAGGTTTACTGTATCCCTTGGAACTTCAAATCAATGATGAAACACAGAAATTGCATCGATATTGAATACAAAATGCAAAATGTCGTCTTGTTTATAAGAGGAGTAACTCTTCTAATAGTTCGTGCTTTGAGCCTTTCCTGGGACAGCAGTATTAGATTCCAATGCACCATTGCAGGTTTACTGTATCCCTTGGACCTTCAAATCAACGATGAAACACGGCAATTGCATCGATATTGAATACAAAATGCAAAATGTCGACTTATTTACAAGAGGAGTAATTCTTCTAATAGTTCGTGCTTTGAACCAGTCCTGGGACAGCAGTATTAGATTCCGATGCACCATTGCAGGTTTACTGTATCCCTTGGACCTTCAAATCAATGATGAAACACAGAAATTGCATCGATATTGAATACAAAATGCAAAATGTCACCTTAATTATAAGCGGAGTAACTCTTCTAATAGTTCGTGTTTTGAGCCTTTCCTGGGACAGCAGTATTAGATTCCGATGCACCATTGCAGGTTTACTGTATTCCTTGGACCTTCAAATCAACGATGAAACACGGCAATTGCATCGATATTGAACACAAAAGGCAAAATGTCGACTTATTTACAAGAGGAGTAACTCCTCTAATAGTTCGTGCTCTTAGCCTTTCCTCGGACAGCAGTTTTAGTTTCCGATGCACCATTGCAGGTTTACTGTATCCCTTGGACCTTCAAATCAACGATGAAACACGGAAATTTCATCGATATTGAATACAAAAGGCAAAATGTCGACTTATCTATAATAGGAGTAACTCTTCTAATAGTTCGTGATTTCAGCGTTCCTGGGACAGCAGTATTAGCTTCCGACGCACCATTGCAGGTTTACTGTATTCGTTGGACCTTCAAATCAACGATGAAACACAAAAATTGCATCGATATTGAATACAAATGGCAAAATGTCGATTTATTTACAAGAGGAGTAACTCTTCTAATAGTTCGTGCTTTGAGCCTTTCCTGGGACAGCAATATTAGATTCCAATGCACCATTGCAGGTTTACTGTAATCCTTTGACCTTCAAATCAACGATGAAACACGGAAATTGCATCGATATTGAATTCAAAATGCAAAATGTCGACTTATTTACAAGAGGAGTAATTCTTCTAATAGTTCGTGCTTTGAACCAGTCCTGGGACAGCAGTATTAGATTCCGATGCACCATTGCAGGTTTACTGTATCCCTTGGACCTTCAAATCAATGATGAAACACAGAAATTGCATCGATATTGAATACAAAAGGCAAAATGTCGACTTATCTATAAGAGGAGTAACTCTTCTAATAGTTCGTGATTTCAGCGTTTCCTGGGACAGCAGTATTAGCTTCCGACGCACCATTGCTGGTTTACTGTATTCCTTGGACCTTCAAATCAACGATGAAACACAGAAATTGCATCGATATTGAATACAAAAGGCAAAATGTCGACTTATTTACAAGAGGAGTAACTCTTCTAATAGTTCGAAGTTTGAGCCTTTCCTGGGACAGCAGTATTAGATTACGATGCACCATTGCAGGTTTACTGTATCCCTTGGACCTTCAAATCAACGATGAAACACGGCAATTGCATCGATATTGAATACAAAAGGCAAAATGTCGTCTTATTTACAAGAGGAGTAACTCCTCTAATTGTTCGTGCTTTTAGCCTTTCACAGGACAGCAGTATTAGATTCCGATGCACCATTGCAGGTTTACTGTATCTCTTGGACCTTCAAATCAACGATGAAGTAGAGAAATTGCATCGATATTGAATAAGAAAGGCAAAACGTCGACTTATATATAAGAGGAGTAACTCTTCTAATAGTCCGTGATTTGAGCCTTTCCTGGGACAGGAGTATTAGATTCCGATGAACCATGCAGGTTTAATGTATCCCTTGGACCCTCAAATCAACGATGAAACACAAAAATAGCATCGATATTGAATACAAATGGCAAAATGTCGATTTATTTACAAGAGGAGTAACTCTTCTAATAGTTCGTGCTCTGAGCCTTTCCTGGGACAGCAATATTAGATTCCGATGCACCATTGCAGGTTTACTGTATCCCTTTGACCTTCAAATCAACGATGAAACACGGAAATTGCATCGATATTGAATTCAAAATGCAAAATGTCGACTTATTTACAAGAGGAGTAATTCTTCTAATAGTTCGTGCTTTGAACCAGTCCTGGGACAGCAGTATTAGATTCCGATGCATCATTGCAGGTTTACTGTATCCCTTAGACCTTCAAATCAACGACGAAACACAGAAATGTCTCCGATATTGAATACAAAAGGCAAAATGTCGACTTATTTATAAGAGGAGTAACTCCTCTAATAGTTCGTGCTTTTAGCCTTTCCTGGGACAGCAGTATTAGATTCCGATGCACCATTGCGGGTTTACTGTATCTCTTGGACCTTCAAATCAACGATGAAACACTGAAATTGCATCGATATTGAATTACAAAAGGCAAAATATCGACTTATTTATAAGAGGAGTAACTCTTCTAATAGTTCGTGATTTGAGCCCTTCCTGGGACAGCAGTATTAGATTCCGATGCACCATTGCAGGTTTACTGTGTCCCTTGGACCTTCAAATCAACGATGAAACACAGAAATTGCATCGATATTGAATACAAAAGGCAAAATGTCAACTTATTTATAAGAGGAGTAACTCTTCTAATAGTTCGTGCTTTGAGCCTTTCCTGGGACAGCAGTATTAGATTCCGATGCACCATTGCAGGTTTAATGTATCCCTTGGTCCTTCAAATCAACGATGAAACACGGAAATTGCATCGATATTGAATACAAAAGGCAAAATGTAGACTTATTTACAAGAGGAGTAACTCTTCTAATAGTTCGTGTTTTGAGCCTTTCATGGGACAGTAGTATTAGATTCTGATGCACCATTGCTGGTTTACTGTATCTCTTGGACCTTCAAATCAACGATGAAACACAGAAATTGCATCGATATTGAATACAAAACGCAAAATGTCGACTTATTTATAAGAGGAGTAACTCTTCTAATAGTTCGTGTTTTGAGCCTCTCCTAGGACATTAGTATTAGTTCCGATGCACCATTGCAGGTTTACTGTATCCCTTGGAACTTCAAATCAATGATGAAACACAGAAATTGCATCGATATTGAATACAAAAGGCAAAATGTCGACCTATTTATAAGAGGAGTAACTCTTCTAATAGTTCGTGCTTTGAGCCTTTCCTGGGACAGCAGTATTAGATTCCGATGCACCATTGCAGGTTTACTGTATCCCTTGGACCTTCAAATCAACGATGAAACACGGCAATTGCATCGATATTGAATACAAAATGCAAAATGTCGACTTATTTACAAGAAGAGTAATTCTTCTAATAGTTCGTGCTTTGAACCAGTCCTGGGACAGCAGTATTAGCTTCCGATGCACCATTGCATGTTTACTGTATCCCTTGGACCTTCAAATCAACGATGAAACACGGCAATTGCATCGATATTGAACACAAAAGGCAAAATGTCGACTTATTTACAAGAGGAGTAACTCCTCTAATAGTTCGTGCTCTTAGCCTTTCCTCGGACAGCAGTATTAGTTTCCGATGCACCATTGCAGGTTTACTGTATCCCTTGGACCTTCAAATCAACGATGAAGCACGGAAATTTCATCGATATTGAATACAAAAGGCAAAATGTCGTCTTATTTACAAGAGGAGTAACTCCTCTAATAGTTCGTTCTTTTAGCCTTTCACGGGACAGCAGTATTAGATTCCGATGCACCATTGCAGCTTTACTGTATCTCTTGGACCTTCAAATCAACGATGAAGTAGAGAAATTGCATCGATATTGAATAAGAAAGGCAAAATGTCGACTTATATATAAGAGGAGTAACTCTTCTAATAGTCCGTGATTTGAGCCTTTCCTGGGACAGGAGTATTAGATTCCGATGCACCATGCAGGTTTAATGTATCCCTTGGACCTTCAAATCAACGATGAAACACAAAAATTGCATCGATATTGAATACAAAAGGCAAAATGTCGATTTATTTACAAGAGGAGTAACTCTTCTAATAGTTCGTGCTTTGAGCCTTTCCTGGGACAGCAATATTAGATTCCGATGCACCATTGCAGGTTTACTGTAATCCTTTGACCTTCAAATCAACGATGAAACACGGAAATTGCATCGATATTGAATTCAAAATGCAAAATGTCGACTTATTTACAAGAGGAGTAATTCTTCTAATAGTTCGTGCTTTGAACGAGTCCTGGGACAGCAGTATTAGTTTCCGATGCACCATTGCAGGTTTACTGTATCCCTTGGACCTTCAAATCAATGATGAAACACAGAAATTGCATCGATATTGAATACAAAAGGCAAAATGTCGACTTATCTATAAGAGGAGTAACTCTTCTAATAGTTCGTGATTTCAGCCTTTCCTGGGACAGCAGTATTAGCTTCCGATGCACCATTGCAGGTTTACATTATTCCTTGGACCTTCAAATCAACGATGAAACACAGAAATTGCATCGATATTGAATACAAAAGGCAAAATGTCGACTTATTTACAAGAGGAGTAATTCTTCTAATAGTTCGTGCTTTGAACCGGTCCTGGGACAGCAGTATTAGATTCCGATGCACCATTGCAGGTTTACTGTATCCCTTGGACCTTCAAATCAATGATGAAACACAGAAATTGCATCGATATTGAACACAAAAGGCAAAATGTCGACTTATTTATAAGAGGAGTAACTCTTCTAATTGTTCGTGCTTTGAGCCTTTCCTGGGACAGCAGTATTAGATTCCGATGCACCATTGCAGGTTTACTGTATCCCTTGGACCTTCAAATCAACGATGAAACACGGCAATTGCATCGATATAGAACACAAAAGGCAAAATGTCGACTTATTTACAAGAGGAGTAACTCCTCTAATATATCGTGCTTTTAGCCTGTCCTCGGACAGCAGTATTAGATTCCGATGCACCATTGCAGGTTTACTGTATCCCTTGGACCTTCAAATCAACGATGAAACACGGCAATTGCATCGATATTGAACACAAAAGGCAAAATGTCGACTTATTTACAAGAGGAGTAACTTCTCTAATAGTTCGTGCTTTTAGCCTTTCCTCGGACAGCAGTATTAGTTTACGATGCACCATTGCAGGTTTACTGTATCCCTTGGACCTTCAAATCAACGATGAAACACAGAAATTTCATCGATATTGAATACAAAAGGCAAAATGTCGACTTATCTATAAAAGGAGTAACTCTTCTAATAGTTCGTGATTTCAGCGTTTCCTGGGACAGCAGTATTAGCTTCCGACGCACCATTGCAGGTTTACTGTATTCCTTGGACCTTCAAATCAACGATGAAACACAGAAATTGCATCGATATTGAATACAAAAGGCAAAATGTCGACTTATTTACAAGAGGAGTAACTCTTCTAATAGTTCGAAGTTTGAGCCTTTCCTGGGACAGCAGTATTAGATTACGATGCACCATTGCAGGTTTACTGTATCCCTTGGACCTTCAAATCAACGATGAAACACGGCAATTGCATCGATATTGAATACAAAAGGCAAAATGTCGTCTTATTTACAAGAGGAGTAACTCCTCTAATTGTTCGTGCTTTTAGCCTTTCACAGGAAAGCAGTATTAGATTCCGATGCACCATTGCAGGTTTACTGTATCTCTTGGACCTTCAAATCAACGATGAAGTAGAGAAATTGCATCGATATTGAATAAGAAAGGCAAAATGTCGACTTATATATAAGAGGAGTAACTCTTCTAATAGTCCGTGATTTGAGCCTTTCCTGGGACAGGAGTATTAGATTCCGATGAACCATGCAGGTTTAATGTATCCCTTGGACCCTCAAATCAACGATGAAACACAAAAATTGCATCGATATTGAAAACAAATGGCAAAATGTCGATTTATTTACAAGAGGAGTAACTCTTCTAATAGTTCGTGCTTTGAGCCTTTCCTGGGACAGCAATATTAGATTCCGATGCACCATTGCAGGTTTACTGTATCCCTTTGACCTTCAAATCAACGATGAAACACGGAAATTGCATCGATATTGAATTCAAAATGCAAAATGTCGACTTATTTACAAGAGGAGTAATTCTTCTAATAGTTCGTGCTTTGAACCAGTCCTGGGACAGCAGTATTAGATTCCGATGCATCATTGGAGGTTTACTGTATCCCTTAGACCTTCAAATCAACGACGAAACACAGAAATGTCTCCGATATTGAATACAAAAGGCAAATTGTCGACTTATTTACAAGAGGAGTAACTCCTCTAATAGTTCGTGCTTTTAGCCTTTCCTGGGACAGCAGTATTAGATTCCGATGCACCATTGCAGGTTTACTGTATCTCTTGGACCTTCAAATCAACGATGAAACACAGAAATTGCATCGATATTGAATTACAAAAGGCAAAATATCGACTTATTTATAAGAGGAGTAACTCTTCTAATAGTTCGTGATTTGAGCCTTTCCTGGGACAGCAGTATTAGATTCCGATGCACCATTGCAGGTTTACTGTATCCCTTGGACCTTCAAATCAACGATGAAACACAGAAATTGCATCGATATTGAATACAAAAGGCAAAATGTCAACTTATTTATAAGAGGAGTAACTCTTCTAATAGTTCGTGCTTTGAGCCTTTCCTGGGACAGCAGTATTAGATTCCGATGCACCATTGCAGGTTTACTGTATCCCTTGGGCCTTCAAATCAACGATGAAACACGGAAATTGCATCGACATTGAATACAAAAGGCAAAATGTCGACATATTTATATGAGGAATAACTCTTCTAATAGTTCGTTCTTTCAGCCTTTCCTGGGACAGCAGTATTAGCTTCCAATGCACCATTGCAAGTTTACTGTATCCCTTGGGCCCTCAAATCAACGATGAAACACGGAAATTGCATCGATATTGAATGCAAAAGGCAAAATGTAGACTTATTTACAAGAGGAGTAACTCTTCTAATAGTTCGTGTTTTGAGCCTTTCATGGGACAGTAGTATTAGTTCCGATGCACCATTGCAGGTTTACTGTATCCCTTGGAACTTCAAATCAATGATGAAACACAGAAATTGCATCGATATTGAATACAAAAGGCAAAATGTCGACTTATTTATAAGAGGAGTAACTCTTCTAATAGTTCGTGCTTTGAGCCTTTCCTGGGACAGCAGTATTAGATTCCAATGCACCATTGCAGGTTTACTGTATCCCTTGGACCTTCAAATCAACGATAAAACACGGCAATTGCATCGATATTGAATACAAAATGCAAAATGTCGACTTATTTACAAGAGGAGAAATTCTTCTAATAGTTCGTGCTTTGAACCAGTCCTGGGACAGCAGTATTAGATTCCGATGCACCATTGCAGGTTTACTGTATCACTTGGACCTTCAAATCAATGATGAAACACAGAAATTGCATCGATATTGAATACAAAATGCAAAATGTCACCTTATTTATAAGAGGAGTAACACTTCTAATAGTTCGTGCTTTGAGCCTTTCCTGGGACAGCAGTATTAGATTCCGATGCACCATTGCAGGTTTACTGTATTCCTTGGACCTTCAAATCAACGATGAAACACGGCAATTGCATCGATATTGAACACAAAAGGCAAAATGTCGACTTATTTACAAGAGGAGTAACTCCTCTAATAGTTCGTGCTCTTAGCCTTTCCTCGGACAGCAGTATTAGTTTCCGATGCACCATTGCAGGTTTACTGTATCCCTTGGACCTTCAAATCAACGATGAAACACGGAAATTTCATCGATATTGAATACAAAAGGCAAAATGTCGACTTATCTATAATAGGAGTAACTCTTCTAATAGTTCGTGATTTCAGCGTTCCTGGGACAGCAGTATTAGCTTCCGACGCACCATTGCAGGTTTACTGTATTCGTTGGACCTTCAAATCAACGATGAAACACAAAAATTGCATCGATATTGAATACAAATGGCAAAATGTCGATTTATTTACAAGAGGAGTAACTCTTCTAATAGTTCGTGCTTTGAGCCTTTCCTGGGACAGCAATATTAGATTCCAATGCACCATTGCAGGTTTACTGTAATCCTTTGACCTTCAAATCAACGATGAAACACGGAAATTGCATCGATATTGAATTCAAAATGCAAAATGTCGACTTATTTACAAGAGGAGTAATTCTTCTAATAGTTCGTGCTTTGAACCAGTCCTGGGACAGCAGTATTAGATTCCGATGCACCATTGCAGGTTTACTGTATCCCTTGGACCTTCAAATCAATGATGAAACACAGAAATTGCATCGATATTGAATACAAAAGGCAAAATGTCGACTTATCTATAAGAGGAGTAACTCTTCTAATAGTTCGTGATTTCAGCGTTTCCTGGGACAGCAGTATTAGCTTCCGACGCACCATTGCTGGTTTACTGTATTCCTTGGACCTTCAAATCAACGATGAAACACAGAAATTGCATCGATATTGAATACAAAAAGCAAAATGTCGACTTATTTACAAGAGGAGTAACTCTTCTAATAGTTCGAAGTTTGAGCCTTTCCTGGGACAGCAGTATTAGATTACGATGAACCATTGCAGGTTTACTGTATCCCTTGGACCTTCAAATCAACGATGAAACACGGCAATTGCATCGATATTGAATACAAAAGGCAAAATGTCGTCTTATTTACAAGAGGAGTAACTCCTCTAATTGTTCGTGCTTTTAGCCTTTCACAGGACAGCAGTATTAGATTCCGATGCACCATTGCAGGTTTACTGTATCTCTTGGACCTTCAAATCAACGATGAAGTAGAGAAATTGCATCGATATTGAATAAGAAAGGCAAAACGTCGACTTATATATAAGAGGAGTAACTCTTCTAATAGCCCGTGATTTGAGCTTTTCCTGGGACAGGAGTATTAGATTCCGATGAACCATGCAGGTTTAATGTATCCCTTGGACCCTCAAATCAACGATGAAACACAAAAATTGCATCGATATTGAATACAAATGGCAAAATGTCGATTTATTTACAAGAGGAGTAACTCTTCTAATAGTTCGTGCTCTGAGCCTTTCCTGGGACAGCAATATTAGATTCCGATGCACCATTGCCGGTTTACTGTATCCCTTTGACCTTCAAATCAACGATGAAACACGGAAATTGCATCGATATTGAATTCAAAATGCAAAATGTCGACTTATTTACAAGAGGAGTAATTCTTCTAACAGTTCGTGCTTTGAACCAGTCCTGGGACAGCAGTATTAGATTCCGATGCATCATTGCAGGTTTACTGTATCCCTTAGACCTTCAAATCAACGACGAAACACAGAAATGTCTCCGATATTGAATACAAAAGGCAAAATGTCGACTTATTTATAAGAGGAGTAACTCCTCTAATAGTTCGTGCTTTTAGCCTTTCCTGGGACAGCAGTATTAGATTCCGATGCACCATTGCGGGTTTACTGTATCTCTTGGACCTTCAAATCAACGATGAAACACAGAAATTGCATCGATATTGAATTACAAAAGGCAAAATATCGACTTATTTATAAGAGGAGTAACTCTTCTAATAGTTCGTGATTTGAGCCTTTCCTGGGACAGCAGTATTAGATTCCGATGCACCATTGCAGGTTTACTGTGTCCCTTGGACCTTCAAATCAACGATGAAACACAGAAATTGCATCGATATTGAATACAAAAGGCAAAATGTCAACTTATTTATAAGAGGAGTAACTCTTCTAATAGTTCGTGCTTTGAGCCTTTCCTGGGACAGCAGTATTAGATTCCGATGCACCATTGCAGGTTTAATGTATCCCTTGGTCCTTCAAATCAACGATGCAACATGGAAATTGCATCGATATTGAATACAAAAGGCAAAATGTAGACTTATTTACAAGAGGAGTAACTCTTCTAATAGTTCGTGTTTTGAGCCTTTCATGGGACAGTAGTATTAGATTCTGATGCACCATTGCTGGTTTACTGTATCTCTTGGACCTTCAAATCAACGATGAAACACAGAAATTGCATCGATATTGAATACAAAACGCAAAATGTCGACTTATTTATAAGAGGAGTAACTCTTCTAATAGTTCGTGTTTTGAGCCTCTCCTAGGACATTAGTATTAGTTCCGATGCACCATTGCAGGTTTACTGTATCCCTTGGAACTTCAAATCAATGATGAAACACAGAAATTGCATCGATATTGAATACAAAAGGCAAAATGTCGACTTATTTATAAGAGGAGTAACTCTTCTAATAGTTCGTGCTTTGAGCCTTTCCTGGGACAGCAGTATTAGATTCCGATGCACCATTGCAGGTTTACTGTATCCCTTGGACCTTCAAATCAACGATGAAACACGGCAATTGCATCGATATTGAATACAAAATGCAAAATGTCGACTTATTTACAAGAGGAGTAATTCTTCTAATAGTTCGTGCTTTGAACCAGTCCTGGGACAGCAGTATTAGCTTCCGATGCACCATTGCATGTTTACTGTATCCCTTGGACCTTCAAATCAATGATGAAACACAGAAATTGCATCGATATTGAATACAAAATGCAATATGTCGACTTATTTATAAGAGGAGTAACTCTTCTAATAGTTCGTGCTTTGAGCCTTTCCTGGGACAGCAGTATTAGATTCCGATGCACCATTGCAGGTTTACTGTATTCCTTGGACCTTCAAATCAACGATGAAACACGGCAATTGCATCGATATTGAACACAATAGGCAAAATGTCGACTTATTTACAAGAGGAGTAACTCCTCTAATAGTTCGTGCTCTTAGCCTTTCCTCGGACAGCAGTATTAGTTTCCGATGCACCATTGCAGGTTTACTGTATCCCTTGGACCTTCAAATCAACGATGAAACACGGAAATTTCATCGATATTGAATACAAAATGCAAAATGTCGACTTATTTATAAGAGGAGTAACTCTTCTAATAGTTCGTGATTTCAGCCTTTCCTGGGACAGCAGTATTAGCTTCCGATGCACCATTGCAGGTTTACATTATTCCTTGGACCTTCAAATCAACGATGAAACACAGAAATTGCATCGATATTGAATACAAAATGCAAAATGTCAACTTATTAAAAGAGGAGTAACTCTTCTAATAGTTCGAGGTTTGAGCCTTTCCTGGGACAGCAGTATTAGATTCCGATGCACCATTGCAGGTTTACTGTATCTCTTGGACCTTCAAATCAACGATGAAGCAAAGAAATTGCATTGATATTGAATAAGAAAGGCAAAATGTCGACTTATTTATAAGAGGAGTGACTCTTCTAATAGTCCGTGATTTGAGCCTTTCCTGGGACAGCAGTATTAGATTCCGATGCACCATTGCAGGTTTACTGTATCCCTTTGACCTTCAAATCAACGATGAAACACGGAAATTGCATCGATATTGAATACAAAATGCAAAATTTCGACTTATTTACAAGAGGAGTAACTCTTCTAATTGTTCGTGCTTGAGCCTTTCCTGGGAAAGCAGTATTAGTTTCCGATGCACCATTGCAGGTTTACTGTATCCCTTGGACCTTCAAATCAACGATGAAACACAGAAATTGCATCGATATTGAATACAAAAGGCAAAATGTCGACTTATTTATAAGAGAAGTAACTCTTCTAATAGTTCGTGCTTTGAGCCTTTCCTGGGACAGCAGTATTAGTTTCCGATGCACCATTCCAGGTTTACTGTATCCCTTGGACCTTCAAATCAATGATGAAACACAGAAATTGCATCGATATTGTATACAAAAGGCAAAATGTCGACTTATTTATAACAGGAGTAACTCTTCTAATAGTTCGTGCTTTGAGCCTTTCCTGGGACAGCAGTATTAGATTCCGATGCACCATTGCAGGTTTACTGTATCCCTTGGACCTTCAAATCAACGATGAAACACAGAAATTGCATCGATATTGAATACAAAATGTAAAATGTCGACTTATTTATAAGAGGAGTAACTCTTCTAATAGTTCGTGCTTTTAGCCTTTCCTGGGACAGCAGTATTAGATTCCGATGCACCATTGCAGGTTTACTGTATCCCTTGGACCTTCAAATCAACGATGAAACACGGAAATTGCATCGGTATTGAATACAAAAGGCAAAATGTCGACTTATTTACAAGAGGAGTAACTCCTCTAATAGATCGTGCTTTTAGCCTTTCCTGGGACAGCAGTATTAGATTCCGATGTACCATTGCAGTGTTACTGTATCTCTTGGACCATCAAGTCAACGATGAAGCAGAGAAATTGCATCGATAATGAATACAAAAGGCAAAATGTCAACTTATTTACAAGCGGAGCAACTCTTCTAATAGTTCGTGATTTGAGCCTTTCCTGGGACAGCAGTATTAGATTCCGATGCACCATTGCAGATTTACTGTATCCCTTGGACCTTCAAATCAACGATGAAACACAGAAATTGCATCGATATTGAATACAAAAGGCAAAATGTCGACTTATTTATGAGAGGAGTAATTCTTCTAATAGTTCGTGCTTTGAACCAGTCCTGCGACAGCAGTATTAGATTCCGATGCACCATTGCAGGTTTACTGTATCTCTTGGACCTTCAAATCAACGATGAAACACAGAAATTGCATCGATATTGCATACAACAGGCAAAATGTCGACTTATTTTTAAGAGGAGTAACTCTTCTAATAGTTCGTGCTTTGAGCCTTTCCTGGCACAGCAGTATTAGATTCCGATGCACCATTGCTGGTTTACTGTATCCCTTGGACCTTCAAATCAACGATGAAACACAGAAATTGCATCGATATTGAACAAAAAAGGAAAATGTCGACTTATTTATAAGACGAGTAACTCTTCTAATAGTTCGTGCTTTGAGCCTTTCCTGGGACAGCAGTATTAGATTCCGATGCACCATTGCAGGTTTACTGTATCCCTTTGACCTTCAAATCAACGGTGAAACACGGAAATTGCATCGATATTGAATACAAAATGCAAAATGTCGACTTACTTACAAGAGGAGTAACTCTTCTAGTTGTTCGTGTTTTGAGCCTCTCCTGGGACAGCAGTATTAATTTCCGATGCACCATTGCAGGTTTACTGTATCCCTTGGACCTTCAAATCAACGGTGAAACACGGAAATTCCATCGATATTGAATACAAAAGGCAAAATGTCGACTTACTTACAAGAGGAGTAACTCTTCTAGTTGTTCGTGTTTTGAGCCTTTCCTGGGACAGCAGTATTAGATTCCGATGCACCATTGCAGGTTTACTGTATCCCTTGGACCATCAAATCAACGATGAAACACAGAAATTGCATCGATATTGAATACAAAAGGCAAAATGTCAACTTATTTATAAGAGGAGTAACTCTTCTAATAGTTCGTGCTTTGAGCCTTTCCTGGGACAGCAGTATTAAATTCCGATGCACCATTGCAGGTTTACTGTATCCCTTGGGCCTTCAAATCAACGATGAAACACGGAAATTGCATCGATATTGAATACAAAAGGCAAAATGTAGACTTATTTACAAGAGGAGTAACTCTTCTAATAGTTCGTGTTTTGAGCCTTTCATGGGACAGTAGTATTAGATTCCGATGCACCATTGCTGGTTTACTGTATCTCTTGGACCTTCAAATCAACGATGAAACACAGAAATTGCATCGATATTGAATACAAAAGGCAAAATGTCGACTTATTTATGAGAGGAGTAACTCTTCTAATAGTTCGTGCTTTGAACCAGTCCTGGGACAGCAGTATTAGATTCCGATGCACCATTGCAGGTTTACTGTATCCCTTGGACATTCAAATCAATGATGAAACACCGAAATTGCATCGATATTGAATACAAAAGGCAAAATGTCGACTAATTTATAAGAGGAGTAACTCTTCTAATAGTTCGTGCTTTGAGCCTTTCCTGGGACAGCAGTATTAGCTTCCGATGCACCATTGCATGTTTACTGTATCCCTTGGACCTTCAAATCAATGATGAAACACAGAAATTGCATCGATATTGAATACAAAATGCAAAATGTCGACTTATTTATAAGAGGAGTAACTCTTCTAATAGTTCGTGCTTTGAGCCTTTCCTGGGACAGCAGTATTAGATTCCGATGCACCATTGCAGGTTTACTGTATTCCTTGGACCTTCAAATCAACGATGAAACACGGCAATTGCATCGATATTGAACACAATAGGCAAAATGTCGACTTATTTACAAGAGGAGTAACTCCTCTAATAGTTCGTGCTCTTAGCCTTTCCTCGGACAGCAGTATTAGTTTCCGATGCACCATTGCAGGTTTACTGTATCCCTTGGACCTTCAAATCAACGATGAAACACGGAAATTTCATCGATATTGAATACAAAATGCAAAATGTCGACTTATTTATAAGAGGAGTAACTCTTCTAATAGTTCGTGATTTCAGCCTTTCCTGGGACAGCAGTATTAGCTTCCGATGCACCATTGCAGGTTTACATTATTCCTTGGACCTTCAAATCAACGATGAAACACAGAAATTGCATCGATATTGAATACAAAATGCAAAATGTCAACTTATTAAAAGAGGAGTAACTCTTCTAATAGTTCGAGGTTTGAGCCTTTCCTGGGACAGCAGTATTAGATTCCGATGCACCATTGCAGGTTTACTGTATCTCTTGGACCTTCAAATCAACGATGAAGCAGAGAAATTGCATTGATATTGAATAAGAAAGGCAAAATGTCGACTTATTTATAAGAGGAGTGACTCTTCTAATAGTCCGTGATTTGAGCCTTTCCTGGGACAGCAGTATTAGATTCCGATGCACCATTGCAGGTTTACTGTATCCCTTTGACCTTCAAATCAACGATGAAACACGGAAATTGCATCGATATTGAATACAAAATGCAAAATTTCGACTTATTTACAAGAGGAGTAACTCTTCTAATTGTTCGTGCTTGAGCCTTTCCTGGGAAAGCAGTATTAGTTTCCGATGCACCATTGCAGGTTTACTGTATCCCTTGGACCTTCAAATCAACGATGAAACACAGAAATTGCATCGATATTGAATACAAAAGGCAAAATGTCGACTTATTTATAAGAGAAGTAACTCTTCTAATAGTTCGTGCTTTGAGCCTTTCCTGGGACAGCAGTATTAGTTTCCGATGCACCATTCCAGGTTTACTGTATCCCTTGGACCTTCAAATCAATGATGAAACACAGAAATTGCATCGATATTGTATACAAAAGGCAAAATGTCGACTTATTTATAACAGGAGTAACTCTTCTAATAGTTCGTGCTTTGAGCCTTTCCTGGGACAGCAGTATTAGATTCCGATGCACCATTGCAGGTTTACTGTATCCCTTGGACCTTCAAATCAACGATGAAACACAGAAATTGCATCGATATTGAATACAAAAGGTAAAATGTCGACTTATTTATAAGAGGAGTAACTCTTCTAATAGTTCGTGCTTTTAGCCTTTCCTGGGACAGCAGTATTAGATTCCGATGCACCATTGCAGGTTTACTGTATCCCTTGGACCTTCAAATCAACGATGAAACACGGAAATTGCATCGGTATTGAATACAAAAGGCAAAATAACGACTTATTTACAAGAGGAGTAACTCCTCTAATAGATCGTGCTTTTAGCCTTTCCTGGGACAGCAGTATTAGATTCCGATGTACCATTGCAGTGTTACTGTATCTCTTGGACCATCAAGTCAACGATGAAGCAGAGAAATTGCATCGATAATGAATACAAAAGGCAAAATGTCAACTTATTTACAAGCGGAGCAACTCTTCTAATAGTTCGTGATTTGAGCCTTTCCTGGGACAGCAGTATTAGATTCCGATGCACCATTGCAGATTTACTGTATCCCTTGGACCTTCAAATCAACGATGAAACACAGAAATTGCATCGATATTGAATACAAAAGGCAAAATGTCGACTTATTTATGAGAGGAGTAATTCTTCTAATAGTTCGTGCTTTGAACCAGTCCTGCGACAGCAGTATTAGATTCCGATGCACCATCGCAGGTTTACTGTATCTCTTGGACCTTCAAATCAACGATGAAACACAGAAATTGCATCGATATTGCATACAACAGGCAAAATGTCGACTTATTTTTAAGAGTAGTAACTCTTCTAATAGTTCGTGCTTTGAGCCTTTCCTGGCACAGCAGTATTAGATTCCGATGCACCATTGCTGGTTTACTGTATCCCTTGGACCTTCAAATCAACGATGAAACACAGAAATTGCATCGATATTGAACAAAAAAGGAAAATGTCGACTTATTTATAAGACGAGTAACTCTTCTAATAGTTCGTGATTTGAGCCTTTCCTGGGACAGCAGTATTAGATTCCGATGCACCATTGCAGGTTTACTGTATCCCTTTGACCTTCAAATCAACGGTGAAACACGGAAATTGCATCGATATTGAATACAAAATGCAAAATGTCGACTTACTTACAAGAGGAGTAACTCTTCTAGTTGTTCGTGTTTTGAGCCTCTCCTGGGACAGCAGTATTAATTTCCGATGCACCATTGCAGGTTTACTGTATCCCTTGGACCTTCAAATCAACGGTGAAACACGGAAATTCCATCGATATTGAATACAAAAGGCAAAATGTCGACTTACTTACAAGAGGAGTAACTCTTCTAGTTGTTCGTGTTTTGAGCCTTTCCTGGGACAGCAGTATTAGATTCCGATGCACCATTGCAGGTTTACTGTATCCCTTGGACCATCAAATCAACGATGAAACACAGAAATTGCATCGATATTGAATACAAAAGGCAAAATGTCAACTTATTTATAAGAGGAGTAACTCTTCTAATAGTTCGTGCTTTGAGCCTTTCCTGGGACAGCAGTATTAAATTCCGATGCACCATTGCAGGTTTACTGTATCCCTTGGGCCTTCAAATCAACGATGAAACACGGAAATTGCATCGATATTGAATACAAAAGGCAAAATGTAGACTTATTTATAAGAGGAGTAACTCTTCTAATAGTTCGTGCTTTGAGCCTTTCCTGGGACAGCAGTATTAGATTCCGATGCACCATTGCAGGTTTACTGTATCTCTTGGACCTTCAAATCAACGATGAAACACAGAAATTGCATCGATATTGCATACAAAAGGCAAAATGTCGACTTATTTTTAAGAGGAGTTACTCTTCTAATAATTCGTGCTTTGAGCCTTTCCTGGCACAGCAGTATTAGATTCCGATGCACCATTGCTGGTTTACTGTATCCCTTGGACCTTCAAATCAACGATGAAACACAGAAATTGCATCGATATTGAATAAAAAAAGCAAAATGTCGACTTATTTATAAGACGAGTAACTCTTCTAATAGTTCGTGTTTTGAGCCTTTCCTGGGACAGCAGTATTAGATTCCGATGCACCATTGCAGGTTTACTGTATCCCTTTGACCTTCAAATCAACGGTGAAACACGGAAATTGCATCGATATTGAATACAAAATGCAAAATGTCGACTTACTTACAAGAGGAGTAACTCTTCTAGTTGTTCGTGTTTTGAGCCTCTCCTGGGACAGCAATATTAATTTCCGATGCACCATTGCAGGTTTACTGTATCCCTTGGACCTTCAAATCAACGGTGAAACACGGAAATTGCATCGATATTGAATACAAAATGCAAAATGTCGACTTACTTACAAGAGGAGTAATTCTTCTAGTTGTTCGTGTTTTGAGCCTTTCCTGGGACAGCAGTATTAGATTCCGATGCACCATTGCAGGTTTACTGTATCCCTTGGACCTTCAAATCAACGATGAAACACAGAAATTGCATCGATATTGAATACAAAAGGCAAAATGTCAACTTATTTATAAGAGGAGTAACTCTTCTAATAGTTCGTGCTTTGAGCCTTTCCTGGGACAGCAGTATTAGATTCCGATGCACCATTGCAGGTTTACTGTATCCCTTGGGCCTTCAAATCAACGATGAAACACGGAAATTGCATCGAAATTGAATACAAAAGGCAAAATGTAGACTTATTTACAAGAGGAGTAACTCCTCTAATAGTTCGTGTTTTGAGCCTTTCATGGGACAGTAGTATTAGATTCCGATGCACCATTGCTGGTTTACTGTACCTCTTGGACCTTCAAATCAACGATGAAACACAGAAATTGCATCGATATTGAATACAAAATGCAAAATGTTGACTTATTTACAAGAGGAGTAACTCTTCTAAAAGTTCGTGCTTTGAACCAGTCCTGGGACAGCAGTATTAGATTCCGATGCACCATTGCAGGTTTACTGTATCCCTTGGACCTTCAAATCAATGATGAAACACAGAAATTGCATCGATATTGAATACAAAAGGCAAAATGTCGACTTATTTTTAAGAGGAGTAACTCTTCTAATAGTTCGTGCTTTGAGCCTTTCCTGGGACAGCAGTATTAGATTCCGATGCACCATTGCAGGTTTACTGTATCCCTTGGACCTTCAAATCAACGATGAAACACGGCAATTGCATCGATATTGAACACAAAAGGCAAAATGTCGACTTATTTACAAGAGGAGTAACTCCTCTAATAGTTCGTGCTTTTAGCCTTTCCTCGGACAGCAGTATTAGTTTCCGATGCACCATTGCTGGTTTACTGTATCCCTTGGACCTTCAAATCAACGATGAAACACAGAAATTTCATCGATATTGAATACAAAAGGCAAAATGTCGACTTATCTATAATAGGAGTAACTCTTCTAATAGTTCGTGATTTCAGCGTTTCCTGGGACAGCAGTATTAGCTTCCGACGCACCATTGCAGGTTTACTGTATTCCGTGGACCTTCTAATCAACGATGAAACACAGTAATTGCATCGATATTGAATACAAAAGGCAAAATGTCGACTTATTTACAAGAGGAGTAACTCTTCTAATAGTTCGAAGTTTGAGCCTTTCCTGGGACAGCAGTATTAGATTACGATGCACCGTTGCAGGTTTACTGTATCCCTTGGACCTTCAAATCAATGATGAAACACAGAAATTGCATCGATATTGAATACAAAAGGCAAAATGAGGACTTATTTATAAGAGGAGTAACTCTTCTAAAAGTTCGTGCTTTGAGCCTTTCCTGGGACAGCAGTATTAGATTCCGATTCACCATTGCAGGTTTACTGTATCCCTTGGACCTTCAAATCAACGATGAAACACGGCAATTGCATCGATATTGAACACAAAAGGCAAAATGTCGACTTATTTACAAGAGGAGTAACTCCTCTAATAGTTCGTGCTTTTAGCCCTTCCTCGGACAGCAGTATTAGATTCCGATGCACCATTGCAGGTTTACTGTATCCCTTGGGCCTTCAAATCAACGATGAAACACGGCAATTGCATCGATATTGAACACAAAAGGCAAAATGTCGACTTATTTACAAGAGGAGTAATTCCTCTAATAGTTCGTGCTTTTAGCCTTTCCTCGGACAGCAGTATTAGTTTCCGATGCACCATTGCAGGTTTACTGTATCTCTTGGACCTTCAAATCAACGATGAAGTAGAGAAATTGCATCGATATTGAATAAGAAAGGCAAAATGTCGACTTATATATAAGAGGAATAACTCTTCTAATAGTCCGTGATTTGAGCCTTTCCTGGGACAGGAGTATTAGATTCCGATGCACCATGCAGGTTTAATGTATCCCTTGGACCTTCAAATCAACGATGAAACACAAAAATTGCATCGATATTGAATACAAATGGCAAAATGTCGATTTATTTACAAGAGGAGTAACTCTTCTAATAGTTCGTGCTTTGAGCCTTTCCTGGGACAGCAATATTAGATTCCGATGCACCATTGCAGGTTTACTGTATCCCTTTGACCTTCAAATCAACGATGAAACACGGAAATTGCATCGATATTGAATTCAAAATGCAAAATGTCGACTTATTTACAAGAGGAGTAATTCTTCTAATAGTTCGTGCTTTGAACCAGTCCTGGGACAGCAGTATTAGTTTCCGATGCACCATTGCAGGTTTACTGTATCCCTTGGACCTTAAAATCAATCATGAAACACAGAAATTGCATCGATATTGAATACAAAAGGCAAAATGTCGACTTATCTATAAGAGGAGTAACTCTTCTAATAGTTCGTGATTTCAGACTTTCCTCGGACAGCAGTATTAGCTTCCGATGCACCATTGCAGGTTTACATTATTCCTTGGACCTTCAAATCAACGATGAAACACAGAAATTGCATCGATATTGAATACAAAAGGCAAAATGTCGACTTATTTACAAGAGGAGTAACTCTTCTAATTGTTCGTGCTTTGAGCCTCTCCTGGGAGAGCAGTATTAATTTCCGATGCACCATTGCAGGTTTACTGTATCCCTTGGACCTTCAAATCAACGATGTAACACAGAAATTGCATCGATATTGAATACAAAAGGCAAAATGTTGACTTATTTATAAGAGGAGTAACTCTTCTAATAGTTCGAGGTTTGAGCCTTTCCTGGGACAGCAGTATTAGATTCCGATGCACCATTGCAGGTTTACTGTATCTCTTGGACCTTCAAATCAACGATGAAGCAGAGAAATTGCATCGATATTGAATAAGAAAGGCAAAATGTCGACTTATTTATAAGAGGAGTGACTCTTCTAATAGTCCGTGATTTGACCCTTTCCTGGGACAGCAGTATTAGATTCCGATGCACCATTGCAGGTTTACTGTATACCTTGGACCTTCAAATCAACGATGAAACACAAAAATTGCATCGATATTGAATACAAGAGGCAAAATGTCGACTTATTTACAAGAGGAGTATCTCTTCTAATAGTTCGTGCTTTGAGCCTTTCCTAGGACAGCAGTATTAGATTCCGATGCACCATTGCAGGTTTACTGTATCCCTTTGACCTTCAAATCAACGATGAAACACGGAAATTGCATCGATATTGAATACAAAATGCAAAATTTCGACTTATTTACAAGAGGAGTAACTCTTCTAATTGTTCGTGCTTGAGCCTTTCCTGGGACAGCAGTATTAGTTTCCGATGCACCATTGCAGGTTTACTGTATCCCTTGGACCTTCAAATCAACGATGAAACACAGAAATTGCATCGATATTGAATACAAAAGGCAAAATGTCGACTTATTTATAAGAGATGTAACTCTTCTAATAGTTCGTGCTTTGAGCCTTTCCTGGGACAGCAGTATTAGATTCCGATGCACCATTGCAGGTTTACTGTATTCCTTGGACCTTCAAATCAACGATGAAACACAGAAATTACATCGATATTGAATACAAAAGGCAAAATGTCAAATTATTTATAAGAGGAGTAACTCTTCTAATAGTTCGTGCTTTGAGCCTTTCCTGGGACAGCAGTATTAGATTCCGATGCACCATTGCAGGTTTACTGTATCCCTTGGACCTTCAAATCAACGATGAAACACAGAAATTGCATCGATATTGAATACAAAATGCATAATGGCAACTTATTTAAAAGAGGAGTAACTCTTCTAATAGTTCGTGCTTTGAGATTTGCCTGGGACATTAGTATTAGATTCCGATGCACCATTGAAGGTTTACTGTATCCCTTGGACCTTCAAATCTACGATGAAACACAGAAATTGCATCGATATTGAATACAAAAGGCAAAATCGCGACTTATTTACAAGAGGAGTAACTCTTCTAATAGTTTGTGTTTTAAACCTTTCCTGGGACAGCAGTATTAGATTCCGATGCACCATTGCAGGTTTACTGTATCCCTTGGACCTTCAAATCAACGATGAAACACAGAAATTGCATCGATATTGAATACAAAAGGCAAAATGTCGACTTATTTATAAGAGGAAAAACTCTTCTAATAGTTCGTGATTTGAGCCTTTCCTGGGACAGCAGTATTAGATTCCGATGCACCATTGCAGGTTTACTGTATCCCTTGGACCTTCAAATTAACGAATAAACACAGAATTTGCATCGATAATGAATACAAAAGGCAAAATGACGACTTATTTACAAGAAGAGTAACTCTTCTAATAGTTCGTGATTTAGCCTTTCGTGGGACAGCAGTATTAGATTCCGATGCACCATTGCAGGTTTACCGTATCCCTTGGACCTTCAATTCAACGATGAAACACAGAAATTGCATCGATAATTAATACAATAGGCAAAATGTCGACTTATTTATAAGATTAGTAACTCTTCTAATAGTTCGTGTTTGAGCCTTTCCTGGGACAGCAGTATTAGATTCCGATGCACCATTGCAGGTTTACTGTATCCCTTGGACCTTCAAATCAACGATGAAACACAGAAATTGCATCGATATTGAATACAAAAGGCAAAATGTCGACTTATTTTTAAGAGGAGTAACTCTTCTAACAGTTCGTGCTTTGAGCCTTTCCTGGGACAGCAGTATTAGATTCCGATGCAGCATTGCAGGTTTACTGTATCCCTTGGACCTTCAAATCAATGATGAAACACAGAAATTGCATCGATATTGAATACAAAAGGCAAAATGTCGACTTATTTATAAGAGGAGTAACTCTTCTAATAGTTCGTGCTTTGAGCCTTTCCTGGGACAGCAGTATTAGATTCCGATGCACCATTGCAGGTTTACTGTATCCCTTGGACCTTCAAATCAACGATGAAACACGGCAATTGCATCGATATTGAACACAAAAGGCAAAATGTCGACTTATTTACAAGAGGAGTAACTCCTCTAATAGTTCGTGCTTTTAGGATTTCCTCGGACAGCAGTATTAGATTCCGATGCACCATTGCAGGTTTACTGTATCCCTTGGACCTTCAAATCAACGATGAAACACGGCAATTGCATCGATATTGAACATAAAAGGCAAAATGTCGACTTATTTACAAGAGGAGTAACTCCTCTAATAGTTCGTGCTTTTAGCCTTTCCTCGGACAGCAGTATTAGTTTCCGATGCACCATTGCAGGTTTACTGTATCCCTTGGACCTTCAAATCAACGATGAAACACAGAAATTTCATCGATATTGAATACAAAAGGGAAAATGTCGACTTATCTATAAAAGGAGTAACTCTTCTAATAGTTCGTGATTTCAGCGTTTCCTGGGACAGCAGAATTAGCTTCCGACGCACCATTCCAGGTTTACTGTATTCCTTGGACCTTCAAATCAACGATGAAACACAGAAATTGCATCGATATTGAATACAAAAGGCAAAATGTCGACTTATTTACAAGAGGAGTAACTCTTCTAATAGTTGGAAGTTTGAGCCTTTCCTGGGACAGCAGTATTAGATTACGATGCACCATTGCAGGTTTACTGTATCCCTTGGACCTTCAAATCAACGATGAAACACGGCAATTGCATCGATATTGAATACAAAAGGCAAAATGTCGTCTTATTTACAAGAGGAGTAACTCCTCTAATAGTTCGTGCTTTTAGCCTTTCACGGGACAGCAGAATTAGATTCCGATGCATCATTGCAGGTTTACTGTATCTCTTGGACCTTCAAATCAACGATGAAGTAGATAAATTGCATCGATATTGAATAAGAAAGGCAAAATGTCGACTTATATATAAGAGGAGAAACTCTTCTAATAGTCCGTGATTTGAGCCTTTCCTGGGACAGTAGTATTAGATTCCGATGCACCATGCGGGTTTAATGTATCCCTTGGACCTTCAAATCAACGATGAAACACAAAAATTGCATCGATATTGAATACAAGAGGCAAAATGTCGACTTATTTACAAGGGGAGTAATTCTTCTAATAGTTCGTGTTTTGAACCAGTCCTGGGACAGCAGTATTAGATTCCGATGCACCATTGCAGGTTTACTGTATCCCTTGGACCTTAAAATCAATGATGAAACACAGGAATTGCATCGATATTGAATACAAAAGGCAAAATGTCGACTTATCTATAAGAGGAGTAACTCTTCTAATAGTTCGTGATTTCAGCCTTTCCTGGGACAGCAGTATTAGCTTCCGATGCACCATTGCAGGTTTACATTATTCCTTGGACCTTCAAATCAACGATGAAACACAGAAATTGCATCGATATTGAATACAAAAGGCAAAATGTCGACTTATTTACAAGAGGAGTAACTCTTCTAATTGTTCGTGCTTTGAGTCTCTCCTGGGACAGCAGTATTAATTTCCGATGCACCATTGCAGGTTTACTGTATCCCTTGGACCTTCAAATCAACGATGTAACACAGAAATTGCATCGATATTGAATACAAAAGGCAAAATGTCGACTTATTTATAAGAGGAGTAACTCTTCTAATAGTTCGATGTTTGAGCCTTTCCTGGGACAGCAGTATTAAATTCCGATGCACCATTGCAGGTTTACTGTATCCCTTGGACCTTCAAATCAACGATGAAACACAGAAATTGCATCGATATTGAATACAAAATGCAAAATGTCAACTTATTTACAAGAGGAGTAACTCTTCTAATAGTTCGTGCTTTGAGATTTGCCTGGGACAGCAGTATTAGATTCCGATGCACCATTGAAGGTTTACTGTATCCCTTGGACCTTCAAATCAACGATGAAACACAGAAATTGCATCGATATTGAATACAAAAGGCAAAATCGCGACTTATTTACAAGAGGAGTAACTCTTCTAATAGTTCGTGCTTTTAGCCTTTCCTGGGACAGCAGTATTAGATTCCGATGCACCATTGCAGGTTTACTGTATCCCTTGGACCTTCAAATCAACGATGAAACACAGAAATTGCATCGATATTGAATACGAAATGCAAAATGCCAACTTATTTACAAGAGGAGTAACTCTTATAATAGTTCGTGCTTTGAGCCTTTCCTGGGACAGCAGTATTAGATTCCGATGCACCATTGCAGGATTACTGCATCCTTTGGACCTTCAAGTCAATGATGAAATACAAAAAATGCATCGATATTGAATACAAAATGCAAAATGTCGACTTACTTACAAGTGGAGTAACTCTTCTAATAGTTCGTACTTTGAGCCTTTCCTGGGACAGCAGTATTAGATTCAGATGCACCATTGCAGGTTTACTGTATACCTCAGACCTTCAAATCAACGATGAAACAAAGAAATTGCATCGAAATTGAATACAAAAGGCAAAATGTTAACTTTTTTACAAGAGGAGTAACTCTTCTAATAGTTCGTGATTTGATCCTTTCCTGGGACAGCAGTATTAGATTCCGATGCACCATTGCAGGTTTACTGTATCCCTTGGATCTTCAAATCAACGATGAACCACAAAAATTGCATCGATATTGAATACAAAAGGCAAAATGTCGACTTATTTACAAGAGGAGTATCTCTTCTAATAGTTCGTGCTTTGAGCCTTTCCTAGGACAGCAGTATTACATTACGATGCACCATTGCATGTTTACTGTATCCCTTTGACCATCAAATCAACGATGAAACACAGAAATTGCATCGATATTGAATACAAAAGGCAAAATGTCAAATTATTTATAAGGGGAGTAACTCTTCTAGTAGTTCGTGCTTTGAGCCTTTCCTGGGACAGCAGTATTAGATTCCGATGCACCATTGCAGGTTTACTGTATCCCTTGGACCTTCAAATCAACGATGAAACACAGAAATTGCATCGATATTGAATACAATAGGCAAAATGTCGACTTATTTATAAGAGGAGTAACTCCTCTAATAGTTCGTGTTTGAGCCTTTCCTGGGACAGCAGTATTAGATTCCGATGCACCATTGCAGGTTTACTGTATCCCTTGGACCTTCAAATCAACGATGAAACACAGAAATTGCATCGATATTGAATACAAAAGGCAAAATGTCGACTTATTTTTAAGAGGAGTAACTCTTCTAACAGTTCGTGCTTTGAGCCTTTCCTGGGACAGCAGTATTAGATTCCGATGCACCATTGCAGGTTTACTGTATCCTTTGGACCTTCAAATCAACGATGAAACACAGAAATTGCATCGATATTGAATACGAAATGCCAAATTCCAACTTATTTACAAGAGGAGTAACTCTTCTAATAGTTCGTGCTTTGAGCCTTACCTGGGACAGCAGTATTAGATTCCGAAGCACCATTGCAGTTTTACTGTATCTCTTGGACCTTCAAATCAACGATGAAACACAGAAATTGCATCGATATTGAATACAAAAGGCAAAATGTCGTTTTATTTAAAAGAGGAGTAACTCTTCTAGTAGTTCGTGCTTTGAGCCTTTCCTGGGACAGCAGTATTAGATTCCGATGCACCATTTCAGGATTACTGCATCCTTTGGACCTTCAAGTCAACGATGAAATACAGAAAATACATCGATATTGAATACAAAATGCAAAATGTCGACTTATTTACAAGAGGAGTAACTCTTCTAATAGTTCGTACTTTGAGCCTTTCCTGGGACAGCAGTATTAGATTCAGATGCACCATTGCAGGTTTACTGTATACCTCAGACCTTCAAATCAAAGATGAAACACAGAAATTGCATCGATATTGAATACAAAAGGCAAAATGTCGACTTATTTACAAGAGGAGTATCTCTTCTAATAGTTCGTGCTTTGAGCCTTTCCTAGGACAGCAGTATTACATTCCGATGCACCATTGCAGGTTTACTGTATCCCTTTGACCATCAAATCAACGATGAAACACGGAAATTGCATCGATATTGAATACAAAATGCAAAATGTCGACTTATTTACAAGAGGAGTAACTCTTCTAATTGTTCGTGCTTTGAGCCTTTCCTGGGACAGCAGTATTAGTTTCCGATGCACCATTGCAGGTTTACTGTATCCCTTGGACCTTCAAATCAACGTTGAAACACAGAAATTGCATCGATATTGAATACAAAAGGCAAAATGTCGACTTATTTATAAGAGAAGTAACGCTTCTAATAGTTCGTGCTTTGAGCCTTTCCTGGGACAGCAGTATTAGATTCTGATGCACCATTGCAGGTTTACTGTATCCCTTGGACCTTCAAATCAACGATGAAACACAGAAATTGCATCGATATTGAATACAAAAGGCAAAATGTCAAATTATTTATAAGAGGAGTAACTCTTCTAGTAGTTCGTGCTTTGAGCCTTTCCTGGGACAGCAGTATCAGATTCCGATGCACCATTGCAGGTTTACTGTATCCCTTTGACCTTCAAATCAACGATGAAACACAGAAATTGCATCGATATTGAATACAAAAGGCAAAATATCAACTTACTTAAAAGAGGAGTAACTCTTCTAATAGTTCGTGCTTTAAACCTTTTCTGGGACAGCAGTATTAGATTCCGATGCACCATTGCAGGTTTACTGTATCCCTTGGACCTTCAAATTAACGATTAAACACTGAATTTGCATCGATATTGAATACAAAAGGCAAAATGTCGACTTATTTATAAGAGAAGTATCTCTTCTAATAGTTCGTGATTTGAGCCTTTCCTAGGACAGCAGTATTACATTACGATGCACCATTGCAGGTTTACTGTATCCCTTGGACCTTCAAATCAACGATGAAACACAGAAATTGCATCGATATTGAATACAAAAGGCAAAATGTCAACTTATTTACAAGAGGAGTAACTCTTCTAACACTGCGTGCTTTGAGACTTGCCTGGGACAGCAGTATTAGATTCCGATACACCATTGAAGGTTTACTGTATCCCGTGGACCTTCAAATCAACGATTAAACACAGATATTGCATCGTTATTGAATACAAAAGGCAAAATGTCGACTTATTTACAAGAGGAGTAACTCTACTAATAGTTCGTGCTTTAAACCTTTCCTGGGACAGCAGTATTAGATTCCGATGCACCATTGCAGGTTTACTGTATCCCTTGGACCTTCAAATCAACGATGAAACACAGAAATTGCATCGGTATTGAATACAAAAGGCAAAATCTCGACTTATTTATAAGAGGAAAAACTCTTCTAATAGTTCGTGATTTGAGCCTTTCCTAGGACACCAGTATTAGATTCCGATGCACCATTGCAGGTTTATTGTATCCCTTGGACCTTCAAATTAACGATTAAACACTGAATTTGCATCGATATTGAATACAAAAGGCAAAATGTCGACTTATTTACAAGAGGAGTAACTCATCTAATAGTTCGTCCTTTTAGCCTTTCCTGGGACAGCAGTATTAGATTCCGATGCACCATTGCAGGTTTACTGTATCCCTTGGACCTTCAAATCAACGATGAAACACAGAAATTGCATCGATATTGAATACAAAAGGCAAAATGTCGACTTATTTACAAGAGGAGTAACTCTTCTAATAGTTCATGCTTTGAGCCTTTCCTGGGACAGGAGTATTAGATTCAGATGCACCATTGCAGGTTTACTGTATCCCTTTGACCTTCAAATCAACGGTGAAACACGGAAATTGAATCGATATTGAATACAAAATGCAAAATTCGACTTATTTACAAGAGGAGTAACTCTTCTAATTCTTCGTGCTTTGAGCCTTACCTGGGACAGCAGTATTAGTTTCCGATGCACCATTGCAGGTTTACTGTATCCCTTGGACCTTCAAATCAACGATGAAACACAGAAATTGCATCGATATTGAATACAAAAGGCAAAATTTCGACTTATCTATAAGAGGAGTAACTCTTGTAATAGTTCGTGATTTCAGCTTTTCCTGGGACAGCAGTATTAGCTTCCGATGCACCATTGCAGGTTTACTGTATTCCTTCTACCTTCAAGTCAACGATGAAACACAGAAATTGCATCGATATTGAATACAAAAGGCAATAGTTCGACTTATTTACAAGAGGAGTAACTCTTCTAATAGTTCGAGGTTTGAGCCCTTCCTGGGACAGCAGTATTAGATTCCGATGCACCATTGCAGGTTTACTGTATCCCTTGGACCTTCAAATCAACGATGAAACACGGCAATTGCATCGATATTGAATACAAAAGGCAAAATGTCGACTTATTTACAATAGGAGTAACTCCTCTAATACTTCGTGCTTTTAGCCTTTCATGGGACAGCAGTATTAGATTCCGATGCACCATTGCAGGTTTACTGTATCTCTTGGACCTTCAAATCAACGATGAAGCAGTGAAATTGCATCGATATTGAATAAGAGAGGCAAAATGTCGACTTATTTATAAGAGGAGTAACTCTTCTAATAGTCCGTGATTTGAGCCTTTCCTGGGACAGCAGTATTAGATTCCGATGCACCATTGCAGGTTTACTATATCCCTTGGGCCTTCACATCAACGATGAAACACAAAAATTGCATCGATATTGAATACAAAAGGCAAAATGTCGACTTATGTACAAGAGGAGTATCTCTTCTAATAGTTCGTGCTTTGAGCCTTTCCTAGGACAGCAGTATTAGATTCCGATGCTCCATTGCAGGTTTTCTGTATCTCTTTGACCTTCAAATCACGATGAAACACGGAAATTGCATCGATATTGAATACAAAATGCAAAATGTCGACTTATTTACAAGAGGAGTAACTCTTATAATTGTCCGTGCTTTGAGCCTTGCCTGGGACAGCAGTATTAGATTCTGATGCACTATTGAAGGTTTACTGTATCCCTTGGACCTTCAAATCAACGATGAAACACAGAAATTATATCGATATTGAATACAAAAGGCAAAATCTCGACTTATTTAAAAGAGGAGTAACTCTTCTAATAGTTCGTACTTTAAACCTTTCCTGGGACAGCAGTATTAGATTCCGATGCACCATTGCAGGTTTACTGTATCCCTTGGACCTTCAAATCAACGATGAAACACAGAAATTGCATCGTTATTGAATAAAAAAGGCGAAATGTCGACTTATTTTAAAGAGGAGTTACTCTTCTAGGAGTTCGTGCTTTGAGCCTTTCCTGGGACAGCAGTATTAGATTCCGATGCACCATTGCAGGTTTACTGTATCCCTTTGACCTTCAAATCAACGGTGAAACACGGAAATTGAATCGATATTGAATACAAAAGGTAAAATGTCGACTTATCTATAAGAGGAGTAACTTTTCTAATAGTTCGTGCTTTGAGCCTTTCCTGGGACAGCAGTATTAGCTTCCGATGCACCATTGCAGGTTTACTGTATCCCTTGGACCTTCAAATCAACAATGAAACACAGAAATTGCATCGATATTGAATACAAAAGGCAAAATCTCGACTTATTTACAAGAGGAGTAACTCTTCTAATAGTTCGTGCTTTAAACCTTTCCTGGGACAGCAGTATTAGATTCCGATGCACCATTGCAGGTTTACTGTATCCCTTGGACCTTCAAATCAACGATGAAACACAGATATTGCATCGATATTGAATACAAAAGGCAAAATCTCGACTTATTTATAAGAGGAAAAACTCTTCTAATAGTTCGTGATTTGAGCCTTTCCAGGGACAGCAGTATTAGATTCCGATGCACCATTGCAGGTTTACTGTATTACTTGGACCTTCAAATTAACGATTAAACACAGAATTTGCATCGATATTGAATACAAAAGGCAAAATGTTGACTTATTTACAAGAGGAGTAACTCTTCTAATAGTTCGAGGTTTGAGCTTTTCCTGGGACAGCAGTATTAGATTCCGATGCACCATTGCAGATTTACTGTATCCCTTGGACCGTCAAATCAACGACGAAACACGGCAATTGCATCGATATTGAATACAAAAGGCAAAATGTCGACTTATTTACAATAGGAGTAACTCCTCTAATACTTCGTGCTTTTAGCCTTTCATGGGACAGCAGTATTAGATTCCGATGCACCATTGCAGGTTTACTGTATCTCTTGGACCTTCAAATCAACGATGAAACAGAGAAATTGCATCGATATTGAATAAGAGAGGCAAAATGTCGACTTATTTATAACAGGAGTATCTCTTCTAATAGTCCGTGATTTGAGCCTTTCCTGGGACAGCAGTATTAGATTCCGATGCACCATTGCAGGTTTACTGAATCCCTTGGACCTTCAAATCAACGATGAAACACAAAAATTGCATCGATATTGAATACAAAAAGCAAACTGTCGACATATTTACAAGAGGAGTATCTCTCCTAATAGTTCGTGCTTTGAGCCCTTCCTAGGACAGCAGTATTAGATTCCGATGCACCATTGCAGGTTTACTGTATCCCTTTGACCTTCAAATCAACGATGAAACACGGAAATTGCATCGATATTGAATACAAAAGGTAAAATGTCAAATTCTTTATAAGAGGAGTAACTCTTCTACTAGTTCGTGCTTTGAGCCTTTCCTGGGACAGCAGTATTACTTTCCGATGCACCATTGCAGGTTTACTGTATCCCTTGGACCTTCAAATCAACGATGAAACACAGAAATTGCAACGATATTGAATACAAAAGGCAAAATGTCGACTTACTTATAAGAGAAGTAACTCTTCTAATAGTTCGTGCTTTGAGCCTTTCCTGGGACAGCAGTATTAGATTCCGATACACCATTGCAGGTTTACTGTATTCCTTTGACCTTCAAATCAACGATGAAACACAGAAATTGCATCGATATTGAATACAAAAGGCAAAATGTCAAATTATTTATAAGAGGAGTAACTCTTCTAATAGTTCGTGCTTTGAGCCTTTCCTGGGACAGCAGTATTAGATTCCGATGCACCATTGCAGGTTTACTGTATCCCTTGGACCTTCAAATCAACGATGAAACACAGAAATTGCATCGATATTGAACACAAAAGGCAAAATATCAACTTATTTAAAAGAGGAGTAACTCTTCTAATAGTTCGTGCTTTAAACCTTTTCTGGGACAGCAGTATTACATTCCGATGCACCATTGAAGGTTTACTGTATCCCTTGGACCTTCAAATCAACGATGAAACACAGAAATTGCATCGATATTGAATACAAAAGGCAAAATGTCAACTTATTTACAAGAGGAGTAACCCTTCTAATAGTTCGTGCTTTGAGACTTGCCTGGGACAGCAGTATTAGATTCCGATGCACCATTGAAGGTTTACTGTATCCCTTGGACCTTCAAATCAACGATGAAACACAGAAATTGCATCGATATTGAATACAAAAGGCAAAATCTCGTCTTATTTAAAAGGGGAGTAACTCTTCTAATAGTTCGTGCTTTAAACCTTTCCTGGGACAGCAGTATTAGATTCCGATGCACCATTGCAGGTTTACTGTATCCCTTGGACCTTCAAATCAACGATGAAGCACAGAAATTGCATCGATATTGAATACAAAAGGCAAAATGTCGACTTATTTATAAGAGGAAAAACTCTTCTAATAGTTCGTGCTTTGAGTCTTTCCTGGGACAGCAGTATTAGATTCCGATGCACCATTGCAGGTTTACTGTATCCCTTTGACTTTCAAATCACGATGAAACACGGAAATTGCATCGATATTGAATACAAAATGCAAAATGTCGACTTATTTACAGGAGGAGTAACTCTTCTAATTGTCCGTGCTTTGAGCCTTTCCTGGGACAGCAGTATTAGTTTCCGATGCACCATTGCAGGTTTACTGTATCCCTTGGACCTTCAAATCAACGATGAAACACAGAAATTGCATCGATATTGAATACAAAAGGCAAAATAGCGACTTATTTATAAGAGAAGTAACTCTTCTGATAGTTCGTGCTTTATGCCTTTCCTGGGACAGCAGTATTAGATTCCGATGCACCATTGCAGGTTTACTGTATTCCTTGGACCTTCAAATCAACGATGAAACACAGAAATTGCATCGATATTGAATACAAAAGGCAAAATGTCAACTTATTTACAAGAGGAGTAACTCTTCTAGTAGTTCGTGCTTTGAACCAGTCCTGGGACAGCAGTATTAGATTCTGATGCACCATTGAAGGTTTACTGTATCCCTTGGACATTCAAATCAACGATGAAACACAGAAATTATATCGATATTGAATACAAAAGGCAAAATCTCGACTTATTTAAAAGAGGAGTAACTCTTCTAATAGTTCGTAATTTAAACCTTTCCTGGGACAGCAGTATTAGATTCCGATGCACCATTGCAGGTTTACTGTATCCCTTGGACCTTCAAATCAAGGATGAAACACAGAAATTGCATCGATATTGAATACAAAAGGCAAAATGTCGACTTATTTATAAGAGGAATAACTCTTCTAATAGTTCGTGATTTGAGCCTTTCCTGGGACAGCAGTATTAGATTCAGATGCACCATTGCAGGTTTACTGTATCCCTTGGACCTTCAAATCAACGATGAAAGACAGAAATTGCATCGATATTGAATACAAAAGGCAAAATGTCGACTTATTTATAAGAAGAGTAACTCTTATAATAATTCGTGCTTTGAGCCTTTCCTGGGACAGCAGTATTAGATTCCGATGCACCATTGCAGGTTTACTGTATCCCTTGGACCTTCGAATTAACGATTAAACACTGAATTTGCATCGATATTGAATACAAAAGGCAAAATGTCGACTTATTTACAAGAGGAGTAACTCTTCTAATAGTCCGTACTTTTAGCCTTTCCTGAGACAGCCGTATTAGATTCCGATGCACCATTGCAGGTTTACTGTATCCCTTGGACCTTCAAATCAACGATGAAACACGGCAATTGCATCGATATTGAATACAAAAGGCACAATGTCGACTTATTTATAAGAGGAGTAACTCTTCTAATAGTTCGTGCTTTGAGCCTTTCCTGGGACAGGAGTATTAGATTCCGATGCACCATTGCAGGTTTACTGTATCTCTTGGACCTTCAAATCAACGATGAAGCAGAGAAATTGCATCGATATTGAATAAGAGAGGCAAAATGTCGACTTATTTATAAGAGGAGTAACTCTTCTAATAGTCCGTGATTTGAGCCTTTCCTGGGACAGCAGTATTAGATTCCGATGCACCATTGCAGGTTTACTGTATCCCTTGGGCCTTCAAATCAACGATGAAACACAAAAATTGCATCGATATTGAATACAAAAGGCAAAAAGTCGACTTATTTACAAGAGGAGTATCTCTTCTAATAGTTCGTGCTTTGAGCCTTTCCTAGGACAGCAGTATTAGATTCCGATGCACCATTGCAGGTTTACTGTTTCCCTTTGACTTTCAAATCACGATGAAACACGGAAATTGCATCGATATTGAATACAAAATGCAAAATGTCGACTTATTTACAGGAGGAGTAACTCTTCTAATTGTCCGTGCTTTGAGCCTTTCCTGGGACAGCAGTATTAGTTTCCGATGCACCATTGCAGGTTTACTGTATCCCTTGGACCTTCAAATCAACGATGAAACACAGAAATTGCATCGATATTGAATACAAAAGGCAAAATAGCGACTCATTTATAAGAGAAGTAACTCTTCTGATAGTTCGTGCTTTATGCCTTTCCTGGGACAGCAGTATTAGATTCCGATGCACCATTGCAGGTTTACTGTATTCCTTGGACCTTCAAATCAACGATGAAACACAGAAATTGCATCGATATTGAATACAAAAGGCAAAATGTCAACTTATTTACAAGAGGAGTAACTCTTCTAGTAGTTCGTGCTTTGAACCAGTCCTGGGACAGCAGTATTAGATTCTGATGCACCATTGAAGGTTTACTGTATCCCTTGGACATTCAAATCAACGATGAAACACAGAAATTATATCGATATTGAATACAAAAGGCAAAATCTCGACTTATTTAAAAGAGGAGTAACTCTTCTAATAGTTCGTAATTTAAACCTTTCCTGGGACAGCAGTATTAGATTCCGATGCACCATTGCAGGTTTACTGTATCCCTTGGACCTTCAAATCAAGGATGAAACACAGAAATTGCATCGATATTGAATACAAAAGGCAAAATGTCGACTTATTTATAAGAGGAAAAACTCTTCTAATAGTTCGTGATTTGAGCCTTTCCTGGGACAGCAGTATTAGATTCCGATGCACCATTGCAGGTTTACTGTATCCCTTGGACCTTCAAATTAACGATTAAACACAGAAATTGCATCGATATTGAATACAAAAGGCAAAATGTCGACTTATTTACAAGAGGAGTAACTCTTCTAATATTTCGTGCTTTTAGCCTTTCCTGGGACAGCAGTATTAGATTCCGATGCACCATTGCAGGTTTACTGTATCCCTTGGACCTTCAAATCAACGATGAAACACAGAAATTGCATCGATATTGAATACAAAAGGCAAAATGTCGACTTATTTATAAGAGGAGTAACTCTTCTAATAGTTCGTGATTTGAGCCCTTCCTGGGACAGCAGTATTAGATTCCGATGCACCATTGCAGGTTTACTGTATCCCTTGGACCTTCAAATCAACGATGAAACACGGAAATTGCATTGATATTGAATACAAAAGGTAAAATGTCGACTTATTTACAAGAGGAGTAACTCTTCTAATAGTTCGTGCTTTGAGCCTTTCCTGGGACAGCAGTATTAGATTCCGATGCACCATTGCAGATTTACTGTATCTCTTGGACCTTCAAATCAACGATGAAACACAGAAATTGCATCGATATTGCATACAAAAGGCGACATGTCGACTTATTTTAAAGAGGAGTAACTCTTCTAGTAGTTCGTGCTTTGAGCCTTTCCTGGGACAGCAGTATTAGATTCCGATGCACCATTGCAGGTTTACTGTATCCCTTGGACCTTCAAATCAACGATGAACACAGAAATTGCATCGATATTGAATACAAAAGGCAAAATGTCAACTTATTTACAAGAGGAGTAACTCTTCTAATAGTTCGTGCTTTGAGACTTGCCTGGGACAGCAGTATTAGATTCCGATGCAACAATGAAGGTTTACTGTATCCCTTGGACCTTCAAATCAACAATGAAACACAGAAATTTCATCGATATTGAATACAAAAGGCAAAATCTCGACTTATTTACAAGAGGAGGAACTCTTCTAATAGTTCGTGCTTTAAACCTTTCCTGGGACAACAGTATTAGATTCCGATGCACCATTGCAGGTTTACTGTATGCCTTGGACCTTCAAATCAACGATGAAACACAGAAATTGCATCGATATTGAATACAAAAGGCAAAATCTCGACTTATTTATACGAGGAAAAACTCTTCCAATAGTTCGTGATTTGAGCCTTTCCAGGGACAGCAGTATTAGATTCCGATGCACCATTGCAGGTTTACTGCATCCCTTGGACCTTCAAATTAACGATTAAACACAGAATTTGCATCGATATTGAATACAAAGGGCAAAATGTCGACTTATTTACAAGAGGAGTAACTCTTCTAATAGTTGGTGCTTTTAGCCTTTCCTGGGACAGCAGTATTAGATTCCGATGCACCATTGCAGGTTTACTGTATCCCTTGGACCTTCAAATCCACGATGAAACACAGAAATTGCATCGATTTTTAATACAAAAGGCAAAATGTCGACTTATTTATAAGAGGAGTAACTCTTCTAATAGTTCGTGCTTTGAGCCTTTCCTGGGACAGGAGTATTAGATTCAGATGCACCATTGCAGGTTTACTGTATCCCTTGGACCTTAAAATCAACGATGAAACACAGAAATTGCATCGATATTGAATACAAAAGGCAAAATGTCGACTTATTTACAAGAGGAGTAACTCTTCTAATATTTCGTGCTTTTAGCCTTTCCTGGGACAGCAGTATTAGATTCCGATGCACCATTGCAGGTTTACTGTATCCCTTGGACCTTCAAATCAACGATGAAACACAGAAATTGCTTCGATATTGAATACAAAAGGCAAAATGTCGACTTATTTATAAGAGGAGTAACTCTTCTAATAGTTCGTGATTTGAGCCTTTCCTGGGACAGCAGTATTAGATTCCGATGCACCATTGCAGGTTTACTGTATCCCTTGGACCTTCAAATCAACGATGAAACACGGAAATTGCATTGATATTGAATACAAAAGGTAAAATGTCGACTTATTTACAAGAGGAGTAACTCTTCTAATAGTTCGTGCTTTGAGCCTTTCCTGGGACAGCAGTATTAGATTCCGATGCACCATTGCAGATTTACTGTATCTCTTGGACCTTCAAATCAACGATGAAACACAGAAATTGCATCGATATTGCATACAAAAGGCGACATGTCGACTTATTTTAAAGAGGAGTAACTCTTCTAGTAGTTCGTGCTTTGAGCCTTTCCTGGGACAGCAGTATTAGATTCCGATGCACCATTGCAGGTTTACTGTATCCCTTGGACCTTCAAATCAACGATGAACACAGAAATTGCATCGATATTGAATACAAAAGGCAAAATGTCAACTTATTTACAAGAGGAGTAACTCTTCTAATAGTTCGTGCTTTGAGACTTGCCTGGGACAGCAGTATTAGATTCCGATGCAACAATGAAGGTTTACTGTATCCCTTGGACCTTCAAATCAACAATGAAACACAGAAATTTCATCGATATTGAATACAAAATGCAAAATCTCGACTTATTTACAAGAGGAGGAACTCTTCTAATAGTTCGTGCTTTAAACCTTTCCTGGGACAGCAGTATTAGATTCCGATGCACCATTGCAGGTTTACTGTATGCCTTGGACCTTCAAATCAACGATGAAACACAGAAATTGCATCGATATTGAATACAAAAGGCAAAATCTCGACTTATTTATAAGAGGAAAAACTCTTCCAATAGTTCGTGATTTGAGCCTTTCCAGGGACAGCAGTATTAGATTCCGATGCACCATTGCAGGTTTACTGCACCCCTTGGACCTTCAAATTAACGATTATACACAGAATTTGCATCGATATTGAATACAAAGGGCAAAATGTCGACTTATTTACAAGAGGAGTAACTCTTCTAATAGTTGGTGCTTTTAGCCTTTCCTGGGACAGCAGTATTAGATTCCGATGCACCATTGCAGGTTTACTGTATCCCTTGGACCTTCAAATCCACGATGAAACACAGAAATTGCATCGATTTTGAATACAAAAGGCAAAATGTCGACTTATTTATAAGAGGAGTAACTCTTCTAATAGTTCGTGCTTTGAGCCTTTCCTGGGACAGGAGTATTAGATTCAGATGCACCATTGCAGGTTTACTGTATCCCTTGGACCTTCAAATCAACGATGAAACACGGAAATTGCATCGATATTGAATACAAAAGGCAAAATGTCGACTTATTTACAAGAGGAGTAACTCTTCTAATATTTCGTGCTTTAAACCTTTCCTGGGACAGCAGTATTAGATTCCGATGCACCATTGCAGGTTTACTGTATCCCTTGGACCTTCAAATCAACGATGAAACACAGAAATTGCATCGATATTGAATACAAAATGCAAAATCTCGACTTATTTATAAGAGGAAAAACTCTTCTAATAGTTCGTGATATGAGCCTTTCCAGGGACAGCAGTATTAGATTCCGATGCACCATTGCAGGTTTACTGTATCCCTTGGACCTTCAAATTAACGATTAAACACAGAATTTGCATCGATATTGAATACAAAAGGCAAAATGTCGACTTATTTACAAGAGGAGTAACTCTTCTAATAGTTCGAGGTTTGAGCCTTTCCTGGGACAGCAGTATTAGATTCCGATGCACCATAGCAGGTTTACTGTATCCCTTGGACCTTCAAATCAACGACGAAACACGGCAATTGCATCGATATTGAATACAAAAGGCAAAATGTCGACTTATTTACAATAGGAGTAACTCCTCTAATACTTCGTGCTTTTAGCCTTTCATGGGACAGCAGTATTAGATTCCGATGCACCATTGCAGGTTTACTGTATCTCTTGGACCTTCAAATCAACGATGAAGCAGAGAAATTGCATCGATATTGAATAAGAGAGGCAATATGTCGACTTATTAATAAGAGGAGTAACTCTTCTAATAGTCCGTGATTTGAGCCTTTCCTGGGACAGCAGTATTAGATTCCGATGCACCATTGCAGGTTTACTGAATCCCTTGGACCTTCAAATCAACGATGAAACACAAAAATTGCATCGATATTGAATACAAAAGGCAAACTGTCGACTTATTTACAAGAGGAGTATCTCTTCTAATAGTTCGTGCTTTGAGCCTTTCCTGGGACAGCAGTATTAGATTCCGATGCACCATTGCAGGTTTACTGTATTCCTTGGACCTTCAAATCAACGATGAAACACAGAAATTGCATCGATATTGAATAGAAAAGGCAAAATGTCAAATTATTTATAAGAGGAGTAACTCTTCTAATAGTTCGTGCTTTGAGCCTTTCCTGGGACAGCAGTATTAGATTCCGATGCACCATTGCAGGTTTACTGTATCCCTTGGACCTTCAAATCAACGATGAAACACAGAAATTGCATCGATATTGAACACAAAAGGCAAAATATCAACTTATTTAAAAGAGGAGTAACTCTTCTAATAGTTCGTGCTTTAAACCTTTTCTGGGACAGCAGTATTAGATTCCGATGCACCATTGCAGGTTTACTGTATCCCTTGGACCTTCAAATCAACGATGAAACACAGAAATTGCATCGATATTGAATACAAAATGCAAAATCTCGACTTATTTATAAGAGGAAAAACTCTTCTAATAGTTCGTGATATGAGCCTTTCCAGGGACAGCAGTATTAGATTCCGATGCACCATTGCAGGTTTACTGTATCTCTTGGACCTTCAAATTAACGATTAAACACAGAATTTGCATCGATATTGAATACAAAAGGCAAAATGTCGACTTATTTACAAGAGGAGTAACTCTTCTAATAGTTCGAGGTTTGAGCCTTTCCTGGGACAGCAGTATTAGATTCCGATGCACCATTGCAGGTTTACTGTATCCCTTGGACCTTCAAATCAACGACGAAACACGGCAATTGCATCGATATTGAATACAAAAGGCAAAATGTCGACTTATTTACAATAGGAGTAACTCCTCTAATACTTCGTGCTTTTAGCCTTTCATGGGACAGCAGTATTAGATTCCGATGCACCATTGCAGGTTTACTGTATCTCTTGGACCTTCAAATCAACGATGAAGCAGAGAAATTGCATCGATATTGAATAAGAGAGGCAAAATGTCGACTTATTTATAAGAGGAGTAACTCTTCTAATAGTCCGTGATTTGAGCTTTTCCTGGGACAGCAGTATTAGATTCCGATGCACCATTGCAGGTTTACTGAATCCCTTGGACCTTCAAATCAACGATGAAACACAGAAATTGCATCGATATTGAATACAAAAGGCAAACTGTCGACTTATTTACAAGAGGAGTATCTCTTCTAATAGTTCGTGCTTTGAGCCTTTCCTGGGACAGCAGTATTAGATTCCGATGCACCATTGCAGGTTTACTGTATTCCTTGGACCTTCAAATCAACGATGAAACACAGAAATTGCATCGATATTGAATAGAAAAGGCAAAATGTCAAATTATTTATAAGAGGAATAACTCTTCTAATAGTTCGTGCTTTGAGCCTTTCCTGGGACAGCAGTATTAGATTCCGATGCACCATTGCAGGTTTACTGTATCCCTTGGACCTTCAAATCAACGATGAAACACAGAAATTGCATCGATATTGAACACAAAAGGCAAAATATCGCCTTATTTAAAAGAGGAGTAACTCTTCTAATAGTTCGTGCTTTAAACCTTTTCTGGGACAGCAGTATTACATTCCGATGCACCATTGAAGGTTTACTGTATCCCTTGGACCTTCAAATCAACGATGAAACACAGAAATTGCATCGATATTGAATACAAAAGGCAAAATGTCAACTTATTTACAAGAGGAGTAACTCTTCTAATAGTTCGTGCTTTGAGACTTGCCTGGGACAGCAGTATTAGATTCCGATGCACCATTGAAGGTTTACTGTATCCCTTGGACCTTCAAATCAACGATGAAACACAGAAATTGCATCGATATTGAATACAAAAGGCAAAATCTCGACTTATTTAAAAGAGGAGTAACTCTTCTAATAGTTCGTGCTTTAAACCTTTCCTGGGACAGCAGTATTAGATTCCGATGCACCATTGCAGGTTTACTGTATCCCTTGGACCTTAAAATCAACGATGAAACACGGAAATTGCATTGATATTGAATACAAAAGGCAAAATGTCGACTTATTTACAAGAGGAGTAACTCTTCTAATAATTCGTGCTTTGAGACTTTCCTGGGACAGCAGTATTAGATTCCGATGCACCATTGCAGGTTTACTGTATCTCTTGGACCTTCAAATCAACGATGAAACACAGAAATTGCATCGATATTGCATACAAAAGGCAAAATGTCGACTTATTTTAAAGAGGAGTTACTCTTCTAATAGTTCGTGCTTTGAGACTTTCCTGGGTCAGGAGTATTAGATTCCGATGTTCCATTGCAGGTTTACTGTATCCCTTGGACCTTCAAATCAACGATGAAACACAGAAATTGCATCGATATTGAATACAAAAAGCAAAATGTCGACTTATTTATAAGAGGAATATCTCTTCTAATAGTTCGTGCTTTGAGCCTTTCCTGGGACAGCAGTATTAGATTCCGATGCACAATTGCAGGTTTACTGTATCCCTTTGTCCTTCAAATCAACGGTGAAACACGGAAATTGCATCGATATTGAATACAAAATGCAAAATGTCCACTTATTTACAAGAGGAGTAACTCTTCTTATTGTTCGTGCTTTGAGCCTCTCCTGGGATAGCAGTATTAATTTCCGATGCACCATTGCAGGTTTACTGTATCCCTTGGACCTTCAAATCAACGATGAAACACAGATATTGCACCGATATTGAATACAAAATGCAAAATGTCGACTTATTTATAAGAGGAGTAACCCTTCTAATAGTTCGTGATTTCAGCCTTTCCTGGGACAGCAGTATTAGCTTCCGATGAACCATTGCAGGTTTACTGTATCCCTTGAACCTTAAAATCAACGATGAAACACAGAAATTTCATCGATATTGAATACAAAAGCCAAAATGTCGACTTATTTACAAGAGGAGTAACTCTTCTAATAGTTCGTGATTTGAGCCTTTCCTGGGACAGCAGTATTAGATTCCGATGCTCCATTGCAGGTTTACTGTATCCCTTGGACCTTCAAATCAACGATGAAACACAGAAATTGAATCGATATTGAATACAAATGGCAAAATGTCGATTTATTTACAAGAGGAGTAACTCTTCTAATAGTTCGTGCTTTGAGCCTTTTTCTGGGACAGCAGTATTAGATTCCGATGCACCATTGCAGGTTTACTGTATCCCTTGGACCTTCAAATCAACGATGAAACACGGCAGTTGCATCGATATTGAATACAAAAGGCAAAATGTCGACTCATTTACAAGAGGAATAACTCCTCTAATTGCTCTTGCTTTTAGCCTTTCCTGGGACAGCAGTATTAGATTCCGATGCACCATTGCAGGTTTACTGTATCTCTTGGACCTTCAAATCAACGATGAAACACAGAAATTGCATCGATATTGAATTACAAAAGGCAAAATGTCGACTTATTTATAAGAGGAGTAACTCTTCTAATAGTTCGTGATTTGAGCCTTTCCTGGGACAGCAGTATTAGATTCCGATGCTCCATTGCAGGTTTACTGTATCCCTTGGACCTTCAAATCAACGATGAAACACAGAAATTGAATCGATATTGGATACAAATGGCAAAATGTCGATTTATTTACAAGAGGACTAACTCTTCTAATAGTTCGTGCTTTGAGCCTTTCCTGGGACAGCAGTATTAGATTCCGATGCAGCATTGCAGGTTTACTGTATCCCTTGGACCTTCAAATCAACGATGAAACACGGAAATTGCAACGATATTGAATACAAAAGGCCAAATGTCGACTTATTTACAAGAGGAGTAACTCCTCCAATAGATCGTCCTATTAGCCTTTTCTGGGACAGCAGAATTAGATTCCGATGCACCATTGCAGTGTTACTGTATCTCTTGGACCTTCAAATCAACGATGAAGCAGAGAAATTGCATCGATATTGAATACAAGAGGCAAAAGGTCAACTTATTTACAAGCGGAGCAACTCTTCTAATAGTTCGTGCTTTGAGCCTTTCCTGGGACAGCATTATTAGATTCCGATGCACCATTGCAGGTTTACTGTATCCCTTGGACCTTAAAATCAACGATGAAACACGGAAATTGCTTTGATATTGAATACAAAAGGCAAAAAGTCGACTTATTTACAAGATTAGTAACTCTTCTAATAATTCGTGCTTTGAGCCTTTCCTGGGACAGCAGTATTAGATTCCGATGCACCATTGCAGGTTTACTGTATCTCTTGGACCTTCAAATCAACGATGAAACACAGAAATTGCATCGATATTGCATACAAAAGGCAAAATGTCGACTTATTTTAAAGAGGAGTTACTCTTCTAATAGTTCGTGCTTTGAGCCTTTCCTGGGACAGCAGTATTAGATTCCGATGTTCCATTGCAGGTTTACTGTATCCCTTGGACCTTCAAATCAACGATGAAACACAGAAATTGCATCGATATTGAATACAAAAAGCAAAATGTCGACTTATTTATAAGAGGAATATCTCTTCTAATAGTTCGTGCTTTGAGCCTTTCCTGGGACAGCAGTATTAGATTCCGATGCACAATTGCAGGTTTACTGTATCCCTTTGTCCTTCAAATCGACGGTGAAACACGAAAATTGCATCGATATTGAATACAAAATGCAAAATGTCGACTTATTTACAAGAGGAGTAACTCTTCTAATTGTTCGTGCTTTGAGCCTCTCCTGGGATAGCAGTATTAATTTCCGATGCACCATTGCAGGTTTACTGTATCCCTTGGACCTTCAAATCAACGATGAAACACAGATATTGCACCGATATTGAATACAAAATGCAAAATGTCGACTTATTTATAAGAGGAGTAACCCTTCTAATAGTTCGTGATTTCAGCCTTTCCTGGGACAGCAGTATTAGCTTCCGATGAACCATTGCAGGTTTACTGTATCCCTTTAACCTTCAAATCAACGATGAAACACAGAAATTGAATCGATATTGAATACAAAAGGCCAAATGTCGACTTATTTACAAGAGGAGTAACTCCTCCCATAGATCGTCTTTTAGCCTTTTCTGGGACAGCAGTATTAGATTCCGATGCACCATTGCAGTGTTACTGTATCTCTTGGACCTTCAAATCAACGATGAAGCGGAGAAATTGCATCGATATTGAATACAAAAGGCAAAAGGTCAACTTATTTACAAGCGGAGCAACTCTTCTAATAGTTCGTGCTTTGAGCCTTTCCTGGGACAGCAGTATTAGATTCCGATGCACCATTGCAGATTTACTGTATCCCTTGGACCTTCAAATCAACGATGAAACACAGAAATTGGTTCGATATTGAATACAAAAGGCAAAAAGTCGACTCATTTATAAGAGAAGTAACTCTTCTAATGGTTCGAGGTTTGAGCCAGTCCTGGGACAGCAGTATTAGATTCCGATGCACCATTGCAGGTTTACTGTATCCCTTGGACCTTCAAATCAATGATTAATCACAGAAATTGTATCGATATTGAATACAAAAGGCAAAATGTCGACTTATTTATAAGAGGAGTAACTCTTCTAATTGTTCGTGCTTTGAGACTTGCCTGGGACAGCAGTAATAGATTCCGATGCACCATTGAAGGTTTACTGTATCCCTTGGACCTTCAAATCAACGATGAAACACAGAAATTGCATCGATATTGAATACAAAAGGCAAAATCTCGACTTATTTAAAAGAGGAGTAACTCTTCTAATAGTTCGTGCTTTAAACCTTTCCTGGGACAGCAGTATTTGATTCCGATGCACCATTGCAGGTTTACTGTATCCCCTGGACCTTCAAATCAACGATGAAACACAGAAATTGCATCGATATTGAATACAAAAGGCAAAATGTCGACTTATTTATAAGAGGAAAAACTCTTATAATAGTTCGTGATTTGAGCCTTTCCTGGGACAGCAGTATTAGATTCCGATGCATCATTGCAGGTTTACTGTATCCCTTGGATCTTCAAATTAACGATTAAACACAGAAATTGCATCGATATTGAATACAAAAGGCAAAATGTCGACTTATTAACAAGAGGAGTAACTCTTCTAATATTTCGTGCTTTTAGCCTTTCCTGGGACAGCAGTATTAGATTCCGATGCACCATTGCAGGTTTACTGTATCCCTTGGACCTTCAAATCAACGATGAAACACAGAAATTGCATCGATATTGAATACAAAAGGCAAAATGTCGACTTATTTATAAGAGGAGTAACTCTTCTAATAGTTCGTGCTTTGAGCCTTTCCTGGGACAGGAGTATTAGATTCAGATACACCATTGCAGGTTTACTGTATCCCTTGGACCTTCAAATCAACGATGAAACACAGAAATGTCATCGATATTGAATACAAAAGGCAAAATGTCGACTTATTTATAAGAAGAGTAACTCTTTCAATAATTCGTGCTTTGAGCCTTTCCTGGGACAGCAGTATTAGATTCCGATGCACCATTGCAGGTTTACTGTATCCCTTGGACCTTCAAATCAACGATGAAACACGGAAATTGCATTGATATTGAATACAAAAGGCAATATGTCGACTTATTTACAAGAGGAGTAACTCTTCTAATAGTTCGTGTTTTGAGCCTTTCCTGGGACGGCAGTATTAGATTCCGATGCACCATTGCAGGTTTACTGTATCTCTTGGACCTTCAAATCAACGATGAAACACAGAAATTGCATCGATATTGCATACAAAAGGCAAAATATCGACTTATTTTAAAGAGGAGTTACTCTTCTAATAGTTCGTGCTTTGAGCCTCTCCTGGGACAGCAGTATTAGATTCCGATGCACCATTGCAGGTTTACTGTATCCCTTGGACCTTCAAATCAACGATGAAACATAGAAATTGCATCGATATTGAATACAAAAAGCAAAATGTCAACTTATTTATAAGAGGAATATCTCTTCTAATAGTTCGTGATTTGAGCCTTTCCTGGGACAGCAGTATTAGATTCCGATGCACAATTGCAGGTTTACTGTATCCCTTTGTCCTTCAAATCAACGGTGAAACACGGAAATTGCATCGATATTGAATACAAAATGCAAAATGTCGGCTTATTTACAAGAGGAGTAACTCTTCTTATTGTTCGTGCTTTGAGCCTCTCCTGGGATAGCAGTATTAATTTCCGATGCACCATTGCAGGTTTACTGTATCCCTTGGACCTTCAAATCAACGATGAAACACAGAAATTGCACCGATATTGAATACAAAAGGCAAAATGTCGACTTGTTTATAAGAGGAGTAACCCTTCTAATAGTTCGTGCTTTGAGCCTTTCCTGGGACAGCAGTATTAGATTCCGATGCACCATTGCAGGTTTACTGTATCCCTTGGACCTTCAAATCAACGATGAAACACGGCAGTTGCATCGATATTGAATACAAAAGGCAAAATGTCGACTCACATACAAGAGGAGTAACTCCTCTAATTGTTCTTGCTTTAATCTTTCCTGGGACAGCAGTATTAGATTCCGATGCACCATTGCAGGTTTGCTGTATCTCTTGAACCTTCAAATCAACGATGAAACACAGAAATTGCATCGATATTGAATTACAAAAGGCAAAATGTCGACTTATTTATAAGAGGAGTAACTCTTCTAATAGTTCGTGATTTGAGCCTTTCCTGGGACAGCAGTATTAGATTCCGATGCTCCATTGCAGGTTTACTGTATCCCTTGGACCTTCAAATCAACGATGAAACACAGAAATTGAATTGATATTGAATACAAATAGCAAAATGTCGATTTATTTACAAGAGGAGTAACTCTTTTAATAGTTCGTGATTTGAGCCTTTCCTGGGACAGCAGTATTAGATTCCGATGCACCATTGCAGGTTTACTGTATCCCTTTGTCCTTCAAATCAACGGTGAAACACGGAAATTGCATCGATATTGAATACAAAATGCAAAATGTAGACTTATTTACAAGAGGAGTAACTCTTCTAATTGTTCGTGCTTTGAGCCTTTCCTGGGACAGCAGTATTAGTTTCCGATGCACCGTTGCAGGTTTACTGTATCCCTGGGACCTTCAAATCAACGATGAAACACGGAAATTGCATCGATATTGAATACAAAAGGCCAAATATCGACTTATTTACAAGAGGAGTAACTCCTCCCATAGATCGTCCTTTTAGCCTTTTCTGGGACAGCAGTATTAGATTCCGAAGCACCATTGCAGTGTTACTGTATCTCTTGGACCTTCAAATCAACGATGAAGCAGAGAAATTGCATTGATATTGAATACAAAAGGCAAAATGTCAACTTATTTATGAGCGGAGCAACTCTTCTAATAGTTCGTGCTTTGAGCCTTTCCTGGGACAGCAGTATTAGATTCCGATGCACCATTGCAGATTTACTGTATCCCTTGGACCTTCAAATCAACGATGAAACACAGAAATTGGTTCGATATTGAATACAAAAGGCAAAAAGTCGACTCATTTATAAGAGGAGTAACTCTTCTAATGGTTCGAGCTTTGAGCCAGTCCTGGGACAGCAGTATTAGATTCCGATGCTCCATTGCAGGTTTACTGTATCCCTTGGACCTTCAAATCAACGATGAAACACAGAAATTGAATCGATATTGGATACAAATGGCAAAATGTCGATATATTTACAAGAGGACTAACTCTTCTAATAGTTCGTGCTTTGAGCCTTTCCTGGGACAGCAGTATTAGATTCCGATGCAGCATTGCAGGTTTACTGTATCCCTTGGACCTTCAAATCAACGATGAAACACGGAAATTGCATCGATATTGAATACAAAAGGCCAAATGTCGACTTATTTACAAGAGGAGTAACTCCTCCAATAGATCGTCATATTAGCCTTTTCTGGGACAGCAGTATTAGATTCCGATGCACCATTGCAGTGTTACTGTATCTCTTGGACCTTCAAATCAACGATGAAGCAGAGAAATTGCATCGATATTGAATACAAAGGGCAAAAGGTCAACTTATTTACAAGCGGAGCAACTCTTCTAATAGTTCGTGCTTTGAGCCTTTCCTGGGACAGCATTATTAGATTCCGATGCACCATTGCAGGTTTACTGTATCCCTTGGACCTTAAAATCAACGATGAAACACGGAAATTGCTTTGATATTGAATACAAAAGGCAAAATGTCGACTTATTTACAAGATTAGTAACTCTTCTAATAATTCGTGCTTTGAGCCTTTCCTGGGACAGCAGTATTAGATTCCGATGCACCATTGCAGGTTTACTGTATCTCTTGGACCTTCAAATCAACGATGAAACACAGAAATTGCATCGATATTGCATACAAAAGGCAAAATGTCGACTTATTTTAAAGAGGAGTTACTCTTCTAATAGTTCGTGCTTTGAGCCTTTCCTGGGACAGCAGTATTAGATTCCGATGTTCCATTGCAGGTTTACTGTATCCCTTGGACCTTCAAATCAACGATGAAACACAGAAATTGCATCGATATTGAATACAAAAAGCAAAATGTCGACTTATTTATAAGAGGAATACCTCTTCTAATAGTTCGTGCTTTGAGCCTTTCCTGGGACAGCAGTATTAGATTCCGATGCACAATTGCAGGTTTACTGTATCCCTTTGTCCTTCAAATCAACGGTGAAACACGAAAATTGCATCGATATTGAATACAAAATGCAAAATGTCGACTTATTTACAAGAGGAGTAACTCTTCTAATTGTTCGTGCTTTGAGCCTCTCCTGGGATAGCAGTATTAATTTCCGATGCACCATTGCAGGTTTACTGTATCCCTTGGACCTTCAAATCAACGATGAAACACAGATATTGCACCGATATTGAATACAAAATGCAAAATGTCGACTTATTTATAAGAGGAGTAACCCTTCTAATAGTTCGTGATTTCAGCCTTTCCTGGGACAGCAGTATTAGATTCCGATGAACCATTGCAGGTTTACTGTATCCCTTTAACCTTCAAATCAACGATGAAACACAGAAATTGAATCGATATTGAATACAAAAGGCCAAATGTCGACTTATTTACAAGAGGAGTAACTCCTCCCATAGATCGTCTTTTAGGCTTTTCTGGGACAGCAGTATTAGATTCCGATGCACCATTGCAGTGTTACTGTATCTCTTGGACCTTCAAATCAACGATGAAGCGGAGAAATTGCATCGATATTGAATACAAAAGGCAAAAGGTCAACTTATTTACAAGCGGAGCAACTCTTCTAATAGTTCGTGCTTTGAGCCTTTCCTGGGACAGCAGTATTAGATTCCGATGCACCATTGCAGATTTACTGTATCCCTTGGACCTTCAAATCAACGATGAAACACAGAAATTGGTTCGATATTGAATACAAAAGGCAAAAAGTCGACTCATTTATAAGAGGAGTAACTCTTCTAATGGTTCGAGCTATGAGCCAGTCCTGGGACAGCAGTATTAGATTCCGATGCACCATTGCAGGTTTACTGTATCCCTTGGACCTTCAAATCAATGATTAATCACAGAAATTGTATCGATATTGAATACAAAAGGCAAAATGTCGACTTATTTATAAGAGGAGTAACTCTTCTAATTGTTCGTGCTTTGAGACTTGCCTGGGACAGCAGTAATAGATTCCGATGCACCATTGAAGGTTTACTGTATCCCTTGGACCTTCAAATCAACGATGAAACACAGAAATTGCATCGATATTGAATACAAAAGGCAAAATCTCGACTTATTTAAAAGAGGAGTAACTCTTCTAATAGTTCGTGCTTTAAACCTTTCCTGGGACAGCAGTATTAGATTCCGATGCACCATTGCAGGTTTACTGTATCCCCTGGACCTTCAAATCAACGATGAAACACAGAAATTGCATCGATATTGAATACAAAAGGCAAAATGTCGACTTATTTATAAGAGGAAAAACTCTTATAATAGTTCGTGATTTGAGCCTTTCCTGGGACAGCAGTATTACATTCCGATGCATCATTGCAGGTTTACTGTATCCCTTGGATCTTCAAATTAACGATTAAACACAGAAATTGCATCGATATTGAATACAAAAGGCAAAATGTCGACTTATTAACAAGAGGAGTAACTCTTCTAATATTTCGTGCTTTTAGCCTTTCCTGGGACAGCAGTATTAGATTCCGATGCACCATTGCAGGTTTACTGTATCCCTTGGACCTTCAAATCAACGATGAAACACAGAAATTGCATCGATATTGAATACAAAAGGCAAAATGTCGACTTATTTATAAGAGGAGTAACTCTTCTAATAGTTCGTGCTTTGAGCCTTTCCTGGGACAGGAGTATTAGATTCAGATACACCATTGCAGGTTTACTGTATCCCTTGGACCTTCAAATCAACGATGAAACACAGAAATGGCATCGATATTGAATACAAAAGGCAAAATGTCGACTTATTTATAAGAAGAGTAACTCTTTCAATAATTCGTGCTTTGAGCCTTTCCTGGGACAGCAGTATTAGATTCCGATGCACCATTGCAGGTTTACTGTATCCCTTGGACCTTCAAATCAACGATGAAACACGGAAATTGCATTGATATTGAATACAAAAGGCAATATGTCGACTTATTTACAAGAGGAGTAACTCTTCTAATAGTTCGTGTTTTGAGCCTTTCCTGGAACGGCAGTATTAGATTCCGATGCACCATTGCAGGTTTACTGTATCTCTTGGACCTTCAAATCAACGATGAAACACAGAAATTGCATCGATATTGCATACAAAAGGCAAAATGTCGACTTATTTTAAAGAGGAGTTACTCTTCTAATAGTTCGTGCTTTGAGCCTCTCCTGGGACAGCAGTATTAGATTCCGATGCACCATTGCAGGTTTACTGTATCCCTTGGACCTTCAAATCAACGATGAAACATAGAAATTGCATCGATATTGAATACAAAAAGCAAAATGTCAACTTATTTATAAGAGGAATATCTCTTCTAATAGTTCGTGCTTTGAGCCTTTCCTGGGACAGCAGTATTAGATTCCGATGCACAATTGCAGGTTTACTGTATCCCTTTGTCCTTCAAATCAACGGTGAAACACGGAAATTGCATCGATATTGAATACAAAATGCAAAATGTCGGCTTATTTACAAGAGGAGTAACTCTTCTTATTGTTCGTGCTTTGAGCCTCTCCTGGGATAGCAGTATTAATTTCCGATGCACCATTGCAGGTTTACTGTATCCCTTGGACCTTCAAATCAACGATGAAACACAGAAATTGCACCGATATTGATTACAAAAGGCAAAATGTCGACTTGTTTATAAGAGGAGTAACCCTTCTAATAGTTCGTGCTTTGACCCTTTCCTGGGACAGCAGTATTAGATTCCGATGCACCATTGCAGGTTTACTGTATCCCTTGGACCTTCAAATCAACGATGAAACACGGCAGTTGCATCGATATTGAATACAAAAGGCAAAATGTCGACTCACATACAAGAGGAGTAACTCCTCTAATTGTTCTTGCTTTAATCTTTCCTGGGACAGCAGTATTAGATTCCGATGCACCATTGCAGGTTTGCTGTATCTCTTGGACCTTCAAATCAACGATGAAACACAGAAATTGCATCGATATTGAATTACAAAAGGCAAAATGTCGACTTATTTATAAGAGGAGTAACTCTTCTAATAGTTCGTGATTTGAGCCTTTCCTGGGACAGCAGTATTAGATTCCGATGCTCCATTGCAGGTTTACTGTATCCCTTGGACCTTCAAATCAACGATGAAACACAGAAATTGAATTGATATTGAATACAAATGGCAAAATGTCGATTTATTTACAAGAGGAGTAACTCTTTTAATAGTTCGTGATTTGAGCCTTTCCTGGGACAGCAGTATTAGATTCCGATGCACCATTGCAGGTTTACTGTATCCCTTTGTCCTTCAAATCAACGGTGAAACACGGAAATTGCATCGATATTGAATACAAAATGCAAAATGTAGACTTATTTACAAGAGGAGTAACTCTTCTAATTGTTCGTGCTTTGAGCCTTTCCTGGGACAGCAGTATTAGTTTCCGATGCACCATTGCAGGTTTACTGTATCCCTGGGACCTTCAATTCAACGATGAAACACGGAAATTGCATCGATATTGAATACAAAATGCCAAATGTCGACTTATTTACAAGAGGAGTAACTCCTCCCACAGATCGTCCTTTTAGCCTTTTCTGGGACAGCAGTATTAGATTCCGATGCACCATTTCAGTGTTACTGTATCTCTTGGACTTTCAAATCAACGATGAAGCAGAGAAATTGCATTGATATTGAATACAAAAGGCAAAAGGTCAACTTATTTACAAGCGGAGCAACTCTTCTAATAGTTCGTGCTTTGAGCCTTTCCTGGGACAGCAGTATTAGATTCCGATGCACCATTGCAGATTTACTGTATCCCTTGGACCTTCAAATCAACGATGAAACACAGAAATTGGTTCGATATTGAATACAAAAGGCAAAAAGTCGACTCATTTATAAGAGGAGTAACTCTTCTAATGGTTCGAGCTTTGAGCCAGTCCTGGGACAGCAGTATTAGATTCCAATGCACCATTGCAAGTTTACTGTATCCCTTGGACCTTCAAATCAATGATGAATCACAGAAATTGCATCGATATTGAATACAAAAGGCAAAATGTCGACTTATTTATAAGAGGAGTAACTCTTCTAATTGTTCGTGCTTTGAGACTTGCCTGGGACAGCAGTATTAGATTCCGATGCACCATTGAAGGTTTACTGTATCCCTTGGACCTTCAAATCAACGATGTAACACAGAAATTGCATCGATATTGAATACAGAAGGCAAAATCTCGACTTATTTAAAAGAGGAGTAACTCTTCTAATAGTTCGTGCTTTAAACCTGTCCTGGGACAGCAGTATTAGATTCCGATGCACCATTGCAGGTTTACTGTATCCCTTGGACCATCAAATCAACGATGAAACACAGAAAATGCATCGATATTGAATACAAAAGGCAAAATGTCGACTTATTTATAAGAGGAGTAACTCTTCTAATAGTTCGTGCTTTGAGCCTTTCCTGGGACAGGAGTATTAGATTCAGATGCACCATTGCCTGTTTACTGTATCCCTTGGACCTTCAAATCAACGATGAAACACAGAAATTGCATCGATATTGAATACAAAAGGCAAAATGTCGACTTATTTATAAGAAGAGTAACTCTTCTAATAATTCGTGCTTTGAGCCTTTCCTGGGACAGCAGTATTAGATTCCGATGAACCATTGCAGGTTTACTGTATCCCTTGGACCTTCAAATCAACGATGAAACACGGAAATTGCATTGATATTGAATACAAAAGGCAATATGTCGACTTATTTACAAGAGGAGTAACTCTTCTAATAGTTCGTGCTTTGAGCCTTTCCTGGGACAGCAGTATTAGATTCCGATGCACCATTGCAGGTTTACTGTATCTCTTGGACCTTCAAATCAACGATGAAACACAGAAATTGCATCGATATTGCATACAAAAGGCAAAATGTCGACTTATTTTAAAGTGGAGTTACTCTTCTAATAGTTCGTGCTTTGAGCCTCTCCTGGGACAGCAGTATTAGATTCCGATGCACCATTGCAGGTTTACTGTATCCCTTGGACCTTCAAATCAACGATGAAACATAGAAATTGCATCGATATTGAATACAAAAAGCAAAATGTCGACTTATTTATAAGAGGAATATCTCTTCTAATAGTTCGTTCTTTGAGCCTTTCCTGGGACAGCAGTATTAGATTCCGATGCACCATTGCAGGTTTACTGTATCCCTTTGTCCTTCAAATCAACGGTGAAACACGGAAATTGCATCGATATTGAATACAAAATGCAAAATGTCGACTTATTTACAAGAGGAGTAACTCTTCTTATTGTTCGTGCTTTGAGCCTCTCCTGGGATAGCAGTATTAATTTCCGATGCACCATTGCAGGTTTACTGTATCCCTTGGACCTTCAAATCAACGATGAATTACAGAAATTGCACCGATATTGAATACAAAAGGCAAAATGTCGACTTGTTTATAAGAGGAGTAACCCTTCTAATAGTTCGTGATTTCAGCCTTTCCTGGGACAGCATTATTAGCTTCCGATGCACCATTGCAGGTTTACTGTATCCCTTGAACCTTCAAATCAACGATGAAACACAGAAATTTCATCGATATTGAATACAAAAGCCAAAATGTCGACTTATTTACAAGAGGAGTAACTCTTCTAATAGTTCGTGCTTTGAGCCTTTCCTGGGACAGCAGTATTAGATTCCGATGCACCATTGCAGGTTTACTGTATCCCTTGGACCTTCAAATCAACGATGAAACACGGCAGTTGCATCGATATTGAATACAAAAGGCAAAATGTCGACTTATTTACAAGAAAAGTAACTCCTCTAATTGTTCTTGTTTTAGCCTTTCCTGGGACAGCAGTATTAGATTCCGATGCACCATTGCAGGTTTACTGTATCTCTTGGACCTTCAAATCAACGATGAAACACAGAAATTGCATCGATATTGAATTACAAAAGGCAAAATGTCGACTTATTTATAAGAGGAGTAACTCTTCTAATAGTTCGTGATTTGAGCCTTTCCTGGGACAGCAGTATTAGATTCCGATGCACCATTGCAGGTTTACTGTATCCCTTGGACCTTCAAATCAACAATGAAACACAGAAATTGAATCGATATTGAATACAAATGGCAAAATGTCGATTTATTTACAAGGGGAGTAACTCTTTTAATAGTTCGTGCTTTTAGCCTTTCCTGGGACAGCAGTATTAGATTCCGATGCACCATTGCAGGTTTACTGTATCCCTTTGTCCTTCAAATCAATGGTGAAACATGGAAATTGCATCGATATTGAATACAAAATGCAAAATGTTGACTTATTTACAAGAGGAGTAACTCTTCTAATTGTTCGTGCTTTTAACCTTTCCTGGGACAGCAGTATTAGATTCCGATGCACCATTGCAGGTTTACTGTATCCCTTGGACTTTCAAATCAACGATGAAACACGGAAATTGCATCGATATTGAATACAAAAGGCCAAATGTCGACTTATTTACAAGAGGAGTAACTCCTCCAATAGATCGTCCTTTTAGCCTTTTCTGGGACAGCAGTATTAGATTCCGATGCACCATTGCAGTGTTACAGTATCTCTTGGACCTTCAAATCAACGATGAAGCAGAGAAATTGCATCGATATTGAATACAAAAGGCAAAAGGTCAACTTATTTACAAGCGGAGCAACCCTTCTAATAGTTCGTGCTTTGAGCCTTTCCTGGGACAGCAGTATTAGATTCCGTTGCACCATTGCAGATTTACTGTATCCCTTGGACCTTCAAATCAACAATGGAACACAGAAATTGGTTCGATATTGAATACAAAAGGCAAAAAGTCGACTTATTTATAAAAGGAGTAACTCTTCTAATGGTTCGAGCTTTGAGCCAGTCCTGGGACAGCAGTATTAGATTCCGATGCACCATTGCAGGTTTACTGTATCCCTTGGACCTTCAAATCAATGATGAATCACAGAAATTGCATCGATATTGAATACAAAAGGCAAAATGTCGACTTATTTATAAGAGGAGTAACTCTTCTAATAGTTCGTGATTTCAGCCTTTCCTGGGACAGCAGTATTAGATTCCTATGCACCATTGCAGGTTTACTGCATCCCTTTGACCTTCAAATCAACGGTGAAACACGGAAATTGAATCGATATTGAATACAAAATGCAAAATGTCGTCTTATTTATAAGAGGAGTAACTCTTCTAATAGTTCGAGGTTTGAGCCTTTCCTGGGACAGCAGTATTAGATTCCGATGCACCATTGCAGGTTTACTGTATCCCTTGGACCTTCAAATCAACGATGAAACACGGCAATTGCATCGATATTGAATACAAAACTCAAAATGTCGACTTATATACAAGAGGAGTAACTCCTCTAATAGTTCGTGCTTTTAGCATTTCATGGGACAGCAGTATTAGATTCCGATGCACCATTGCAGGTTTACTGTATCTCTTGGACCTTCAAATCAACGATGAAGCAGAGAAATTGCATCGATATTGAATAAGAAAGGCAAAATGTCGACTTATTTATAAGAGGAGTAACTCTTCTAATAGTTCGTGATTTGAGCCTTTCCTGGGACAGCAGTATTAGATTCCGATGCACCATTGCAGGTTTACTGTATCCCTTGGACCTTCAAATTAACGATGAAACACAGAAATTGCATTGATATTGAATACAAAAGGCAAAATGTCGACTTATTTAAAAGAGGAGTAACTCTTCTAATAGTTCGTGCTTTGTGCCTTTCCTGGGACAGCCGTATTAGCTTCTGATGCACCATTGCAGGTTTACTGTATCCCTTGGACCTTAAAATTAACGATTAAACACGGAAATTGCATCGATATTGAATACAAAAGGCAAAATGTCGACTTATTTACAAGAGGAGTAACTCTTCTAATAGTTCGTGCTTTGAGCCTTTCCTGGGACAGCAGTATTAGATTCCGATGCACCATTGCAGGTTTACTGTATCTCTTGGACCTTCAAATCAACGATGAAAAACAGAAATTGCAACGATATTGCATACAAAAGGCAAAATGTCGACTTATTTTTAAAAGGCGTTACTCTTCTAATGGTTCTACATCTAAATCTAACATCTAAATCCATACTCCGCAAGCCACCTGACTGTGTGTGGCGGAGGGTACCTTGAGTACCTCTATCAGTTCTCCCTTCTATTCCAGTCTTATTGTTCGTGGAAAGAAGGATTGTCGGTATGCTTCTGTGTGGGCTCTAATCTCTCTGATTTTATCCTCATGGTCTCTTCGCGAGATATACGTATGATATTGAGATATGGGATGGGGCATCAGCAGTTCATATAGATAGACTTTTTAGATTACAAAAAAAGGCAGTAAGAATAGTAGCCAAGGTAAAAAAGAGAGAGCCTTGTAGAGACATCTTTAGAAAATACAAAATTCTTGCGGTGTACTCCATGTATATACTGCAGACAGTCATGTTTGTGAAACAAATTCCTGAATTTAATACGAGAAACAGTAATGTACATAACTATGATACACGGGGAAGGGAAAATTTTCATAGAATTGTGACCAATAAAAAGGCAACTAGATTCAGAAGGATGTAGGTTACAGTAAGTACTGGGAGATGATGAAGCTTGCACAGGATAGAGTAGCATGGAGAGCTGCATCAAACCAGTCTCACGACGACGACGACGACGACGACGACAACGACAACGACAACAACAACAACAACATAGAGGAATCTACTTGTAGTGCCCTTTTGAAAAATAATGTGTACAGACATACATATACAACACGGTATATGTGGAATGTGATCTAAATTTTCCTGACAGCGTCCGAAAACTTTGTTATATGGACAGAAAATAAATAAATAAATAAATCACCTTCAGAAGATACATCCTAACATTTTAAGTTAATACACAGCTTTTGACTTTAGCAAAGATCAGTTATTTTGCTGGCCAAGTAACTTCTAAGTTCATTGTTTCATTTCTTAATGTAATTCCTTGTGGCAGCTCTTTGCCACACATCTATTTCAACAATTGGGCCCCATTCCACACACATCTAGCTCATTAACAGCTATCTGCCAATGCAGTAACGTAGTTCTTCGTGTGCACCTGTATTTCTGGCCATAGCTCTCACCACCAATATGCGATCAGACAATTCTGTCGCTGGCTAATGGGATCAAGACAATATCTCTGCACCTAACTAGGCTGTAGACTGGCAATGGCAAGGAAAGCATTTCTGAAGAAGAGAAATTTGTTAACATAGAGTATAGATTCAAGTGTCAGGAAGTCATTTCTGAATGTATTTGTATGGAGTGTAGCCATGCATGGAAGTGAAACATGGACGATAAATAGTTTGGACAAGAGTAGAATAGAAGCTTTCGAAATGTGGTGCTACAGAAGAATGCTGAAGATTAGATGGGTAGATCACGTAACTAATGAGGAGGTATCGAGTAGAATTGGGGAGAAGAGGAGTTTGTGGCACAACTTGAGCCTTTCCTGGGACAGCAGTATTAGATTCCGATGCACCATTGCAGGTTTGCTGTATCTCTTGGACCTTCAAATCAACGATGAAACACAGAAATTGCATCGATATTGAATTACAAAAGGCAAAATGTCGACTTATTTATAAGAGGAGTAACTCTTCTAATTGTTCGTGCTTTGAGCCTTTCCTGGGACAGCAGTATTAGTTTCCGATGCACCATTGCAGGTTTACTGTATCCCTTGGACCTTCAAATCAACGATGAAACACGGAAATTGCATCGATATTGAATACAAAAGGCCAAATGTCGACTTATTTACAAGAGGAGTAACTCCTCCCATAGATCGTCCTTTTAGCCTTTTCTGGGACAGCAGTATTAGATTCCGATGCACCATTGCAGTGTTACTGTATCTCTTGGACCTTCAAATCAACGATGAAGCAGAGAAATTGCATCGATATTGAATACAAAAGGCAAAAGGTCAACTTATTTACAAGTGGAGCAACTCTTCTAATAGTTCGTGCTTTGAGCCTTTCCTGGGACAGCAGTATTAGATTCCGATGCACCATTGCAGATTTACTGTATCCCTTGGACCTTCAAATCAACGATGAAACACAGAAATTGGTTCGATATTGAATACAAAAGGCAAAAAGTCGACTCATTTATAAGAGGAGTAACTCTTCTAATGGTTCGAGCTTTGAGCCAGTCCTGGGACAGCAGTATTAGATTCCGATGCACCATTGCAGGTTTACTGTATCCCTTGGACCTTCAAATCAATGATGAATCACAGAAATTGCATCGATATTGAATACAAAAGGCAAAATGTCGACTTATTTATAAGAGGAGTAACTCTTCTAATTGTTCGTGCTTTGAGACTTGCCTGGGACAGCAGTATTAGATTCCGATGCACCATTGAAGGTTTACTGTATCCCTTGGACCTTCAAATCAACGATGTAACACAGAAATTGCATCGATATTGAATACAAAAGGCAAAATCTCGACTTATTTAAAAGAGGAGTAACTCTTCTAATAGTTCGTGCTTTAAACCTTTCCTGGGACAGCAGTATTAGATTCCGATGCACCATTGCAGGTTTACTGTATCCCTTGGACCTTCAAATCAACGATGAAACACAGAAATTGCATCGATATTGAATACAAAAGGCAAAATGTCGACTTATTTATAAGAGGAAAAACTCTTCTAATAGTTCGTGATTTGAGCCTTTCCTGGGACAGCAGTATTAGATTCCGATGCATCATTGCAGGTTTACTGTATCCCTTGGACCTTCAAATTAACGATTAAACACAGAAATTGCATCGATATTGAATACAAAAGGCAAAATGTCGATTTATTTACAAGAGGAGTAACTCTTCTAATATTTCGTGCTTTTAGCCTTTCCTGGGACAGCAGTATTAGATTCCGATGCACCATTGCAGGTTTACTGTATCCCATGGACCTTCAAATCAACGATGAAACACAGAAATTGCATCGATATTGAATACTAAAGGCAAAATGTCGACTTATTTATAAGAGGAGTAACTCTTCTAATAGTTCGTGCTTTGAGTCTTTCCTGGGACAGGAGTATTAGATTCAGATGCACCATTGCCTGTTTACTGTATCCCTTGGACCTTCAAATCAACGATGAAACACAGAAATTGCATCGATATTGAATACAAAAGGCAAAATGTCGACTTATTTATAAGAAGAGTAACTCTTCTAATAATTCGTGCATTGAGCCTTTCCTGGGACAGCAGTATTAGATTCCGATGAACGATTGCAGGTTTACTGTATCCCTTGGACCTTCAAATCAACGATGAAACACGGAAATTGCATTGATATTGAATACAAATGGCAATATGTCGACTTATTTACAAGAGGAGTAACTCTTCTAATAGTTCGTGCTTTGAGTCTTTCCTGGGACAGCAGTATTAGATTCCGATGCACCATTGCAGGTTTACTGTATCTCTTGGACCTTCAAATCAACGATGAAACACAGAAATTGCATCGATATTGCATACAAAAGGCAAAATGTCGACTTATTTTAAAGAGGAGTTACTCTTCTAATAGTTCGTGCTTTGAGCCTCTCCTGGGACAGCAGTATTAGATTCCGATGCACCATTGCAGGTTTACTGTATCCCTTGGACCTTCAAATCAACGATGAAACATAGAAATTGCATCGATATTGAATACAAAAAGCAAAATGTCGACTTATTTATAAGAGGAATATCTCTTCTAATAGTTCGTTCTTTGAGCCTTTCCTGGGACAGAAGTATTAGATTCCGATGCACAATTGCAGGTTTACTGTATCCCTTTGTCCTTCAAATCAACGGTGAAACACGGAAATTGCATCGATATTGAATACAAAATGCAAAATGTCGACTTATTTACAAGAGGAGTAACTCTTCTTATTGTTCGTTCTTTGAGCCTTTCCTGGGACAGCAGTATTAGATTCCGATGCACCATTGCAGGTTTACTGTATCCCTTGGACCTTCAAATCAACGATGAAACACAGAAATTGAATCGATATTGAATACAAATGGCAAAATTTCGATTTATTTACAAGAGGAGTAACTCTTTTAATAGTTCGTGCTTTGAGCCTTTCCTGGGACACCAGTATTAGATTCCGATGCACCATTGCAGGTTTACTGTATCCCTTTGTCCTTCAAATCAACGGTGAAACACGGAAATTGCATCGATATTGAATACAAAATGCAAAATGTTGACTTATTTACAAGAGGAGTAACTCTTCTAATTGTTCGTGATTTGAACCTTTCCTGGAACAGCAGTATTAGTTTCCGATGCACCATTGCAGGTTTACTGTATCCCTTGGACCTTCAAATCAACGATGAAACACGGCAATTGCATCGATATTGAATACAAAACTCAAAATGTCGACTTATATACAAGAGGAGTAACTCTTTTAATAGTTCGTGCTTTGAGCCTTTCCTGGGACACCAGTATTAGATTCCGATGCACCATTGCAGGTTTACTGTATCCCTTTGTCCTTCAAATCAACGATGAAACACGGCAGTTGCATCGATATTGAATACAAAAGGCAAAAAGTCGACTTATTTACAAGAGGAGTAACTCCTCTAATTGTTCTTGTTTTAGCCTTTCCTGGGACAGCAGTATTAGATTCCGATGCACCATTGCAGGTTTACTGTATCTCTTGGACCTTCAAATCAACGATGAAACACAGAAATTGCATCGATATTGAATTACAAAATGCAAAATGTCGACTTATTTATAAGAGGAGTAACTCTTCTAATAGTTCGTGATTTGAGCCTTTCCTGGGACAGCAGTATTAGATTCCGATGCACCATTGCAGGTTTACTGTATCCCTTGGACCTTCAAATCAACGATGAAACACAGAAATTGAATCGATATTGAATACAAATGGCAAAATTTCGATTTATTTACAAGAGGAGTAACTCTTTTAATAGTTCGTGCTTTGAGCCTTTCCTGGGACACCAGTATTAGATTCCGATGCACCATTGCAGGTTTACTGTATCCCTTTGTCCTTCAAATCAACGGTGAAACACGGAAATTGCATCGATATTGAATACAAAATGCAAAATGTTGACTTATTTACAAGAGGAGTAACTCTTCTAATTGTTCGTGATTTGAACCTTTCCTGGAACAGCAGTATTAGTTTCCGATGCACCATTGCAGGTTTACTGTATCCCTTGGACCTTCAAATCAACGATGAAACACGGCAATTGCATCGATATTGAATACAAAACTCAAAATGTCGACTTATATACAAGAGGAGTAACTCCTCTAATAGTTCGTGCTTTTAGCATTTCATGGGACAGCAGTATTAGATTCCGATGCACCATTGCAGGTTTACTGTATCCCTTGGACCTTCAAATCAATGATGAATCACAGAAATTGCATCGATATTGAATACAAAAGGCAAAATGTCGACTTATTTATAAGAGGAGTAACTCTTCTAATTGTTCGTGTTTTGAGCCTTTCCTGGGACAGCAGTATTAGATTCCGATGCACCATTGCAGGTTTACTGTATCCCTTGGACCTTCAAATCAACGATGAAACACAGATATTGCATCGATATTGAATACAAAAGGCAAAATGTCGTCTTATTTATAAGAGGAGTAACTCTTCTAATAGTTCGTGCTTTGAGCCTTTCCTGGCACAGTAGTATTAGATTCCGATGCACCATTGCAGGTTTACTGTATTCCTTGATCCTTCAAATCAACGATGAAACACTGATATTGCATCGATTTAGAATACAAAGAGCAAAATGTCGACTTATTTATAAGAGGAGTAACTCTTCTAATAGTTCGTGATTTCAGCCTTTCCTGGGACAGCAGTATTAGATTCCTATGCACCATTGCAGGTTTACTGTATCCCTTTGACCTTCAAATCAACGGTGAAACACGGAAATTGAATCGATATTGAATACAAAATGCAAAATGTCGACTTATTTACAAGAGGAGTAACTCTTCTAATAGTTCGAGGTTTGAGCCTTTCCTGGGACAGCAGTATTAGATTCCGATGCACCATTGCAGGTTTACTGTATCCCTTGGACCTTCAAATCAACGATGAAACACGGCAATTGCATCGATATTGAATACAAAACTCAAAATGTCGACTTATATACAAGAGGAGTAACTCCTCTAATAGTTCGTGCTTTTAGCATTTCATGGGACAGCAGTATTAGATTCCGATGCACCATTGCAGGTTTACTGTATCTCTTGGACCTTCAAATCAACGATGAAGCAGAGAAATTGCATCGATATTGAATAAGAAAGGCAAAATGTCGACTTATTTATAAGAGGAGTAACTCTTCTAATAGTTCGTGATTTGAGCCTTTCCTGGGACAGCAGTATTAGATTCCGATGCACCATTGCAGGTTTACTGTATCCCTTGGACCTTCAAATCAACGATGAAACACAGAAATTGCATCGATATTGAATACAAAAGGCAAAACGTCGACTTATTTACAAGAGGAGTACCTCTTCTAATAGTTCGTGCTTTGAGCCTTTCCTGGGACAGCAGTATTAGATTCCGATGCACCATTGCAGGGTTACTGTATCCCTTTGACCTTCAAATAAACGATGAAACACGGAAATTGCATCGATATTGAATACAAAATACAAGATGTCGACTTATTTACAAGAGGAGTAACTCTTCTAATTGTTCGTGCTTTGAGCCTTTCCTGGGACAGCAGTATTAGTTTCCGATGCACCATTGCTGGTTTACTGTATCCCTTGGACCTTCAAATCAACGATGAAACACAGAAATTGCATCGATATTGAATTACAAAAGGAAAAATGTCGACTTATTTATAAGAGGAGTAACTCTTCTAATAGTTCGTGCTTTGAGCCTTTCCTGGGACAGCCGTATTAGCTTCTGATGCACCATTGCAGGTTTACTGTATCCCTTGGACCTTAAAATTAACGATTAAACACAGAAATTGCATCGATATTGAATACAAAAGGCATAATGTCGACTTATTTACAAGAGGAGTAACTCTTCTAATAGTTCGTGCTTTGAGCCTTTCCTGGGACAGCAGTATTAGATTCCGATGCACCATTGCAGGTTTACTGTATCTCTTGGACATTCAAATCAACGATGAAAAACAGAAATTGCATCGATATTGCATACAAAAGGCAAAATGTCGACTTATTTTTAAAAGGCGTTACTCTTCTAATGGTTCGTGCTTTGAGCCTTTCCTGGGACAGCAGTATTAGATTCCGATGCACCATTGCAGGTTTACTGTATCCCTTGGACCTTCAAATCAACGATGAAACACAGAAATTGCATCGATATTGAATACAAAAAGCAAAATGTCGACTTATTTATATGAGGAGTATCTCTTCTAATAGTTCGTGCTTTGAGCCTTTCCTGGGACAGCAGTATTAGATTCCGATGCACAATTGCAGGTTTACTGTATCCCTTTGTCCTTCAAATCAACGGTGAAACACGGAAATTGCATCGATATTGAATACAAAATGCAAAATATCGACTTATTTACAAGAGGAGTAACTCTTCTAATAGTTCGTGCTTTGAGCCTTTCCTGGGACAGCAGTATTAGATTCCGATGCACCATTGCGGGTTTACTGTATCCCTTGGACCTTCAAATCAACGATGAAACACGGCAGTTGCATCGATATTGAATACAAAAGGCAAAATGTCGACTTATTTACAAGAGGAGTAACTCTTCTAATAGTTCTTGCTTTTAGCCTTTCCTGGGACAGCAGTATTAGATTCCGATGCACCATTGCAGGTTTACTGAATCCCTTGAACCTTCAAATCAACGATGAAACACAGAAATTTCATCGATATTGAATACAAAAGGCAAAATGTCGACTTATTTACAAGAGGAGTAACTCTTCTAATAGTTCGTGCTTTGAGCCTTTCCTGGGACAGCAGTATTGGATTCCGATGCACCATTGCAGGTTTACTGTATCCCTTGGACCTTCAAATCAACGATGAAACACGGCAGTTGCATCGATATTGAATACAAAAGGCAAAATGTCGACTTATTTACAAGAGGAGTAACTCTTCTAATAGTTCTTGCTTTTAGCCTTTCCTGGGACAGCAGTATTAGATTCCGATGCACCATTGCAGGTTTACTGTATCTCTTGGACCTTCAAATCAACGATGAAACACAGAAATTGCATCGATATTGAATTACAAAAGGCAAAATTTCGACTTATTTATAAGAGGAGTAACTCTTCTAATAGTTCGTGATTTGAGCCTTTACTGGGACAGCAGTATTAGATTCCGATGCACCATTGCAGGTTTAATGTATCCCTTGGACCTTCAAATCAACGATGAAACACAGAAATTGAATCGATATTGAATACAAATGGCAAAATGTCGATTTATATACAAGAGGAGTAACTCTTCTAATAGTTCGTGCTTTGAGCCTTTCCTGGGACAGCAGTATTAGTTTCCGATGCACCATTGCAGGTTTACTGTATCCCTTGGACCTTCAAATCAACGATGAAACCCAGAAATTGCATCGATATTGAATTCAAAATTCAAAATGTCGACTTATTTACAAGAGGAGTAACTCTTCTAATAGTTCGTGCTGTTAGCCTTTCCTGGGACAGCAGTATTAGATTCCGATGCACCATTGCAGGTTTACTGTATCCCTTGGACCTTCAAATCAACGATGAAACACGGAAATTGCATCGATATTGAATACAAAAGGCAAAATGTCGACTTCTTTACAAGAGGAGTAACTCCTCTAATAGATCGTCCTTTTAGCCTTTCCTGGGACAGCATTATTAGATTCCGATGCACCATTGCAGTGTTACTCTATCTCTTGGACCTTCAAATCAACGATGAAGCAGAGAAATTGCATCGATATTGAATTAAAAAGGCAAAATGTCAACTTATTTACAAGCGGAGCAACTCTTCTAATAGTTCGTGCTTTGAGCCTTTCCTGGGACAGCAGTGTTAGATTCTGATGCACCATTGCAGATTTACTGTATCCCTTGGACCTTCAAATCAACGATGAAACACAGAAATTGCATCGATATTGAATACAAAAGGCAAAATGTCGACTTATTTATAAGAGGAGTAACTCTTCTAATGGTTCGTGCTTTGAGCCATTCCTTGGACAGCAGTATTAGATTCCGATGCACCATTGCAGGTTTACTGTATCCCTTGGACCTTCAAATCAATGATGAAACACAGAAATTGCATCGATATTGAATACAAAAGGCAAAATGTCGACTTATTTATAATAGGAGTAACTCTTCTAATTGTTCGTGCTTTGGGCCTTTCCTGGGACAGCAGTATTAGATTCCGATGCACCATTGCAGGTTTACTGTATCCCTTGGACCTTCAAATCAACGATGAAACACAGAGATTGCATCGATATTGAATACAACAGGCAAAATGTCGACTTATTTATAAGAGGAGTAACACTTCTAATAGTTCGTGCTTTGAGCCTTTCCTGGCACAGTAGTATTAGATTCCGATGCACCATTGCAGGTTTACTGTATCCCTTGGACCTTCAAATCAACGATGAAACACTGATATTGCATCGATATTGAATACGAAAAGCAAAATGTCGACTTATTTATAAGAGGAGTAACACTTCCAATAGTTCGTGATTTCAGCCTTTCCTGGGACAGCAGTATTAGATTCCGATGCACCATTGCAGGTTTACTGTATCCCTTGGACCTTCAAATCAACGATGAAACACAGAGATTGCATCGATATTGAATACAACAGGCAAAATGTCGACTTATTTATAAGAGGAGTAACACTTCTAATAGTTCGTGCTTTGAGCCTTTCCTGGCACAGTAGTATTAGATTCCGATGCACCATTGCAGGTTTACTGTATCCCTTGGACCTTCAAATCAACGATGAAACACAGAAATTGCATCGATATTGAATACAAAAGGCAAAATGTCGACTTATTTATAAGAGGAGTAACTCTTCTAATGGTTCGTGCTTTGAGCCATTCCTTGGACAGCAGTATTAGATTCCGATGCACCATTGCAGGTTTACTGTATCCCTTGGACCTTCAAATCAATGATGAAACACAGAAATTGCATCGATATTGAATACAAAAGGCAAAATGTCGACTTATTTATAATAGGAGTAACTCTTCTAATTGTTCGTGCTTTGGGCCTTTCCTGGGACAGCAGTATTAGATTCCGATGCACCATTGCAGGTTTACTGTATCCCTTGGACCTTCAAATCAACGATGAAACACAGAAATTGCATCGATATTGAATACAAAAGGCAAAATGTCGACTTATTTATAAGAGGAGTAACTCTTCTAATGGTTCGTGCTTTGAGCCATTCCTTGGACAGCAGTATTAGATTCCGATGCACCATTGCAGGTTTACTGTATCCCTTGGACCTTCAAATCAATGATGAAACACAGAAATTGCATCGATATTGAATACAAAAGGCAAAATGTCGACTTATTTATAATAGGAGTAACTCTTCTAATTGTTCGTGCTTTGGGCCTTTCCTGGGACAGCAGTATTAGATTCCGATGCACCATTGCAGGTTTACTGTATCCCTTGGACCTTCAAATCAACGATGAAACACAGAGATTGCATCGATATTGAATACAACAGGCAAAATGTCGACTTATTTATAAGAGGAGTAACACTTCTAATAGTTCGTGCCTTGAGCCTTTCCTGGCACAGTAGTATTAGATTCCGATGCACCATTGCAGGTTTACTGTATCCCTTCGACCTTCAAATCAACGATGAAACACTGATATTGCATCGATATTGAATACGAAAAGCAAAATGTCGACTTATTTATAAGAGGAGTAACACTTCCAATAGTTCGTGATTTCAGCCTTTCCTGGGACAGCAGTATTAGATTCCGATGCACCATTGCAGGTTTACTGTATCCCTTTGACCTTCAAATCAACGGTGAAACACGGAAATTGAATCGATATTGAATACAAAATGCAAAATGTCGACTTATTTACAAGAGGAGTAACTCTTCTAATAGTTCGAGGTTTGAGCCTTTCCTGGGACAGCAGTATTAGATTCCGATGCAACATTGCAGGTTTACTGTATCCCTTTGACCTTCAAATCAACGATGAAACACGGAAATTGCATCGATATTGAATACAAAATACAAAATGTCGACTTATTTACAAGAGGAGTAACTCTTCTAATTGTTCGTGCTTTGAGCCTTTCCTGGGACAGCAGTATTAGTTTCCGATGCACCATTGCTGGTTTACTGTATCCCTTGGACCTTCAAATCAACGATGAAACACAGAAATTGCATCGATATTGAATACAAAAGGCAAAATGTCGACTTATTTATAAGTGGAGTAACTCTTCTAGTAGTACGTGCTTTGAGCCTTTCCTGGGACAGCAGTATTAGATTCCGATGCACCATTGCATTTTTACTGTATCCCTTGGACCTTCAAATCAACGATGAAACACAGAAAATGCATCGATTTTGAATACAAAAGGCAAAATGTCGACTTATTTACAAGAGGAGTAACTCTTCTGATAGTTCGTGCTTTTAGCCTTTCCTGGGACAGCAGTATTAGATTCCGATGCACCATTGCAGGTTTACTGTATCCCTTGGACCTTCAAATCAACGATGAAACACAGAAATTGCATCGATATTGAATACAAAAGGCAAAATGTCGACTTATTTATAAAAGGAGTAACTCTTCTAATAGTTCGTGCTTTGAGCCTTTCCTGGGCGAGCCGTATTAGCTTCCGATGCACCATTGCAGGTTTACTGTATCCCTTGGAGCTTCAAACCAACGATGTAACACGGAAATTGCATCGATATTGAATACAAAAGGCAAAATGTCGACTTATTTATAAGAGAAGTAACTCTTCTAATAGTTCGTGATTTCAGCCTTTCCTGGGACAGCAGTATTAGATTCCGATGCACCATTTCAGGTTTACTGTATCCCTTGGACCTTCAAATCAACGATGAAACACAGAAATTGCATCGATATTGAATACAAAAGGCAAAATGTCGACTTATTTACAAGTGGAGTAACTCTTCTAATAGTTCGTGCATCTAGCCCTTCCTGGGACAGCAGTATTAGATTCCAATGCACCACTGCACGTTTACTGTATCTCTTGGACCTTCAAATCAACGATGAAGCAGAGAAATTGCATCGATATTGAATACAAAAGGCAAAATGTCAACTTATTTACAAGAGGAGCAACTCTTCTAATAGTTCGTGCTTTGAGCCTTTCCTGGGACAGTAGTAGTAGATTCCGATGCCCCATTGCAGGTTTACTGTTTCCCATGGACCTTCAAATCAACGATGAAGCACAGAAATTGCATCGATATTGGATACAAAAGGCAAATTGTCGACTTATTTATAAGAGGAGTAACTCGTCTAATAGTTCGTGAAATGTGCCTTTCCTGGGAAAGCAGTATAAGATTCCGATGCACCATTGCAGATTTACTGTATCCCTTGGACCTTCAAATCAACGGTGAAACACAGAAATTGCATCGATATTGAATACAAAAGGCATAATGTAGACTTATTTATAAGAGGAGTAACTCTTCTAATAGTTCGTGCTTTGAGCCTTTCCTGGGACAGCCGTATTAGCTTCTGATGCACCATTGCAGGTTTACTGTATCCCTTGGACCTTAAAATTAACGATTAAACACAGAAATTGCATCGATATTGAATACAAAAGGCAAAATGTCGACTTATTTACAAGAGGAGTAACTCTTCTAATAGTTCGTGCTTTGAGCCTTTCCTGGGACAGCAGTATTAGATTCCGATGCACCATTGCAGTTTTACTGTATCTCTTGGACCTTCAAATCAACGATGAAAAACAGAAATTGCATCGATATTGCATACAAAAGGCAAAATGTCGACTTATTTTTAAAAGGCGTTACTCTTCTAATGGTTCGTGCTTTGAGCCTTTCCTGGGACAGCAGTATTAGATTCCGATGCACCATTGCAGGTTTACTGTATCCCTTGGACCTTCAAATCAACGATGAAACACAGAAATTGCATCGATATTGAATACAAAAAGCAAAATGTCGACTTATTTATATGAGGAGTATCTCTTCTAATAGTTCGTGCTTTGAGCCTTTCCTGGGACAGCAGTATTAGATTCCGATGCACAATTGCAGGTTTACTGTATCCCTTGGACCTTCAAATCAACGATGAAACACGGAAATTGCATCGATATTGAATACAAAAGGCCAAATGTCGACTTATTTACAAGAGGAGTAACTCCTCCAATAGATCGTCCTTTTAGCCTTTTCTGGGACAGCAGTATTAGATTCCGATGCACCATTGCAGTGTTACAGTATCTCTTGGACCTTCAAATCAACGATGAAGCAGAGAAATTGCATCGATATTGAATACAAAAGGCAAAAGGTCAACTTATTTACAAGCGGAGCAACTCTTCTAATAGTTCGTGCTTTGAGCCTTTCCTGGGACAGCAGTATTAGATTCCGTTGCACCATTGCAGATTTACTGTATCCCTTGGACCTTCAAATCAACAATGAAACACAGAAATTGGTTCGATATTGAATACAAAAGGCAAAAAGTCGACTTATTTATAAAAGGAGTAACTCTTCTAATGGTTCGAGCTTTGAGCCAGTCCTGGGACAGCAGTATTAGATTCCGATGCACCATTGCAGGTTTACTGTATCCCTTGGACCTTCAAATCAATGATGAATCACAGAAATTGCATCGATATTGAATACAAAAGGCAAAATGTCGACTTATTTATAAGAGGAGTAACTCTTCTAATTGTTCGTGTTTTGAGCCTTTCCTGGGACAGCAGTATTAGATTCCGATGCACCATTGCAGGTTTACTGTATCCCTTGGACCTTCAAATCAACGATGAAACACAGATATTGCATCGATATTGAATACAAAAGGCAAAATGTCGTCTTATTTATAAGAGGAGTAACTCTTCTAATAGTTCGTGCTTTGAGCCTTTCCTGGCACAGTAGTATTAGATTCCGATGCACCATTGCAGGTTTACTGTATTCCTTGATCCTTCAAATCAACGATGAAACACTGATATTGCATCGATTTTGAATACAAAGAGCAAAATGTCGACTTATTTATAAGAGGAGTAACTCTTCTAATAGTTCGTGATTTCAGCCTTTCCTGGGACAGCAGTATTAGATTCCTATGCACCATTGCAGGTTTACTGCATCCCTTTGACCTTCAAATCAACGGTGAAACACGGAAATTGAATCGATATTGAATACAAAATGCAAAATGTCGTCTTATTTATAAGAGGAGTAACTCTTCTAATAGTTCGAGTTTTGAGCCTTTCCTGGGACAGCAGTATTAGATTCCGATGCACCTTTGCAGGTTTACTGTATCCCTTGGACCTTCAAATCAACGATGAAACACGGCAATTGCATCGATATTGAATACAAAACTCAAAATGTCGACTTATATACAAGAGGAGTAACTCCTCTAATAGTTCGTGCTTTTAGCATTTCATGGGACAGCAGTATTAGATTCCGATGCACCATTGCAGGTTTACTGTATCTCTTGGACCTTCAAATCAACGATGAAGCAGAGAAATTGCATCGATATTGAATAAGAAAGGCAAAATGTCGACTTATTTATAAGAGGAGTAACTCTTCTAATAGTTCGTGATTTGAGCCTTTCCTGGGACAGCAGTATTAGATTCCGATGCACCATTGCAGGTTTACTGTATCCCTTGGACCTTCAAATTAACGATGAAACACAGAAATTGCATTGATATTAAATACAAAAGGCAAAATGTCGACTTATTTAAAAGAGGAGTAACTCTTCTAATAGTTCGTGCTTTGAGCCTTTCCTGGGACAGCCGTATTAGCTTCTGATGCACCATTGCAGGTTTACTGTATCCCTTGGACCTTAAAATTAACGATTAAACACGGAAATTGCATCGATATTGAATACAAAAGGCAAAATGTCGACTTATTTACAAGAGGAGTAACTCTTCTAATAGTTCGTGCTTTGAGCCTTTCCTGGGACAGCAGTATTAGATTCCGATGCACCATTGCAGGTTTACTGTATCTCTTGGACCTTCAAATCAACGATGAAAAACAGAAATTGCAACGATATTGCATACAAAAGGCAAAATGTCGACTTATTTTTAAAAGGCGTTACTCTTCTAATGGTTCTACATCTAAATCTAACATCTAAATCCATACTCCGCAAGCCACCTGACTGTGTGTGGCGGAGGGTACCTTGAGTACCTCTATCAGTTCTCCCTTCTATTCCAGTCTTATTGTTCGTGGAAAGAAGGATTGTCGGTATGCTTCTGTGTGGGCTCTAATCTCTCTGATTTTATCCTCATGGTCTCTTCGCGAGATATACATATGATATTGAGATATGGGATGGGGCATCAGCAGTTCATATAGATAGACTTTTTAGATTACAAAAAAAGGCAGTAAGAATAGTAGCCAAGGTAAAAAAGAGAGAGCCTTGTAGAGACATCTTTAGAAAATACAAAATTCTTGCGGTGTACTCCATGTATATACTGCAGACAGTCATGTTTGTGAAACAAATTCCTGAATTTAATACGAGAAACAGTAATGTACATAACTATGATACACGGGGAAGGGAAAATTTTCATAGAATTGTGACCAATAAAAAGGCAACTAGATTCAGAAGGATGTAGGTTGCAGTAAGTACTGGGAGATGATGAAGCTTGCACAGGATAGAGTAGCATGGAGAGCTGCATCAAACCAGTCTCACGACGACGACGACGACGACGACGACAACGACAACGACAACAACAACAACAACATAGAGGAATCTACTTGTAGTGCCCTTTTGAAAAATAATGTGTACAGACATACATATACAACACGGTATATGTGGAATGTGATCTAAATTTTCCTGACAGCGTCCGAAAACTTTGTTATATGGACAGAAAATAAATAAATAAATAAATCACCTTCAGAAGATACATCCTAACATTTTAAGTTAATACACAGCTTTTGACTTTAGCAAAGATCAGTTATTTTGCTGGCCAAGTAACTTCTAAGTTCATTGTTTCATTTCTTAATGTAATTCCTTGTGGCAGCTCTTTGCCACACATCTATTTCAACAATTGGGCCCCATTCCACACACATCTAGCTCATTAACAGCTATCTGCCAATGCAGTAACGTAGTTCTTCGTGTGCACCTGTATTTCTGGCCATAGCTCTCACCACCAATATGCGATCAGACAATTTTGTCGCTGGCTAATGGGATCAAGACAATATCTCTGCACCTAACTAGGCTGTAGACTGGCAATGGCAAGGAAAGCATTTCTGAAGAAGAGAAATTTGTTAACATAGAGTATAGATTCAAGTGTCAGGAAGTCATTTCTGAATGTATTTGTATGGAGTGTAGCCATGCATGGAAGTGAAACATGGACGATAAATAGTTTGGACAAGAGTAGAATAGAAGCTTTCGAAATGTGGTGCTACAGAAGAATGCTGAAGATTAGATGGGTAGATCACGTAACTAATGAGGAGGTATCGAGTAGAATTGGGGAGAAGAGGAGTTTGTGGCACAACTTGAGCCTTTCCTGGGACAGCAGTATTAGATTCCGATGCACCATTGCAGGTTTGCTGTATCTCTTGGACCTTCAAATCAACGATGAAACACAGAAATTGCATCGATATTGAATTACAAAAGGCAAAATGTCGACTTATTTATAAGAGGAGTAACTCTTCTAATTGTTCGTGCTTTGAGCCTTTCCTGGGACAGCAGTATTAGTTTCCGATGCACCATTGCAGGTTTACTGTATCCCTTGGACCTTCAAATCAACGATGAAACACGGAAATTGCATCGATATTGAATACAAAAGGCCAAATGTCGACTTATTTACAAGAGGAGTAACTCCTCCCATAGATCGTCCTTTTAGCCGTTTCTGGGACAGCAGTATTAGATTCCGATGCACCATTGCAGTGTTACTGTATCTCTTGGACCTTCAAATCAACGATGAAGCAGAGAAATTGCATCGATATTGAATACAAAAGGCAAAAGGTCAACTTATTTACAAGTGGAGCAACTCTTCTAATAGTTCGTGCTTTGAGCCTTTCCTGGGACAGCAGTATTAGATTCCGATGCACCATTGCAGATTTACTGTATCCCTTGGACCTTCAAATCAACGATGAAACACAGAAATTGGTTCGATATTGAATACAAAAGGCAAAAAGTCGACTCATTTATAAGAGGAGTAACTCTTCTAATGGTTCGAGCTTTGAGCCAGTCCTGGGACAGCAGTATTAGATTCCGATGCACCATTGCAGGTTTACTGTATCCCTTGGACCTTCAAATCAATGATGAATCACAGAAATTGCATCGATATTGAATACAAAAGGCAAAATGTCGACTTATTTATAAGAGGAGTAACTCTTCTAATTGTTCGTGCTTTGAGACTTGCCTGGGACAGCAGTATTAGATTCCGATGCACCATTGAAGGTTTACTGTATCCCTTGGACCTTCAAATCAACGATGTAACACAGAAATTGCATCGATATTGAATACAAAAGGCAAAATCTCGACTTATTTAAAAGAGGAGTAACTCTTCTAATAGTTCGTGCTTTAAACCTTTCCTGGGACAGCAGTATTAGATTCCGATGCACCATTGCAGGTTTACTGTATCCCTTGGACCTTCAAATCAACGATGAAACACAGAAATTGCATCGATATTGAATACAAAAGGCAAAATGTCGACTTTTTTATAAGAGGAAAAACTCTTCTAATAGTTCGTGATTTGAGCCTTTCCTGGGACAGCAGTATTAGATTCCGATGCATCATTGCAGGTTTACTGTATCCCTTGGACCTTCAAATTAACGATTAAACACAGAAATTGCATCGATATTGAATACAAAAGGCAAAATGTCGATTTATTTACAAGAGGAGTAACTCTTCTAATATTTCGTGCTTTTAGCCTTTCCTGGGACAGCAGTATTAGATTCCGATGCACCATTGCAGGTTTACTGTATCCCATGGACCTTCAAATCAACGATGAAACACAGAAATTGCATCGATATTGAATACTAAAGGCAAAATGTCGACTTATTTATAAGAGGAGTAACTCTTCTAATAGTTCGTGCTTTGAGTCTTTCCTGGGACAGGAGTATTAGATTCAGATGCACCATTGCCTGTTTACTGTATCCCTTGGACCTTCAAATCAACGATGAAACACAGAAATTGCATCGATATTGAATACAAAAGGCAAAATGTCGACTTATTTATAAGAAAAGTAACTCTTCTAATAATTCGAGCATTGAGCCTTTCCTGGGACAGCAGTATTAGATTCCGATGAACGATTGCAGGTTTACTGTATCCCTTGGACCTTCAAATCAACGATGAAACACGGAAATTGCATTGATATTGAATACAAATGGCAATATGTCGACTTATTTACAAGAGGAGTAACTCTTCTAATAGTTCGTGCTTTGAGTCTTTCCTGGGACAGCAGTATTAGATTCCGATGCACCATTGCAGGTTTACTGTATCTCTTGGACCTTCAAATCAACGATGAAACACAGAAATTGGATCGATATTGCATACAAAAGGCAAAATGTCGACTTATTTTAAAGAGGAGTTACTCTTCTAATAGTTCGTGCTTTGAGCCTCTCCTGGGACAGCAGTATTAGATTCCGATGCACCATTGCAGGTTTACTGTATCCCTTGGACCTTCAAATCAACGATGAAACATAGAAATTGCATCGATATTGAATACAAAAAGCAAAATGTCGACTTATTTATAAGAGGAATATCTCTTCTAATAGTTCGTTCTTTGAGCCTTTCCTGGGACAGAAGTATTAGATTCCGATGCACAATTGCAGGTTTACTGTATCCCTTTGTCCTTCAAATCAACGGTGAAACACGGAAATTGCATCGATATTGAATACAAAATGCAAAATGTCGACTTATTTACAAGAGGAGTAACTCTTCTTATTGTTCGTTCTTTGAGCCTTCCCTGGGACAGCAGTATTAGATTCCGATGCACAATTGCAGGTTTACTGTATCCCTTTGTCCTTCAAATCAACGATGAAACACAGAAATTTCATCGATATTGAATACAAAAGCCAAAATGTCGACTTATTTACAAGAGGAGTAACTCTTCTAATAGTACGTGCTTTGAGCCTTTCCTGGGACAGCAGTATTAGATTCCGATGCACCATTGCAGGTTTACTGTATCCCTTGGACCTTCAAATCAACGATGAAACACGGCAGTTGCATCGATATTGAATACAAAAGGCAAAAAGTCGACTTATTTACAAGAGGAGTAACTCCTCTAATTGTTCTTGTTTTAGCCTTTCCTGGGACAGCAGTATTAGATTCCGATGCACCATTGCAGGTTTACTGTATCTCTTGGACCTTCAAATCAACGATGAAACACAGAAATTGCATCGATATTGAATTACAAAAGGCAAAATGTCGACTTATTTATAAGAGGAGTAACTCTTCTAATAGTTCGTGATTTGAGCCTTTCCTGGGACAGCAGTATTAGATTCCGATGCACCATTGCAGGTTTACTGTATCCCTTGGACCTTCAAATCAACGATGAAACACAGAAATTGAATCGATATTGAATACAAATGGCAAAATTTCGATTTATTTACAAGAGGAGTAACTCTTTTAATAGTTCGTGCTTTGAGCCTTTCCTGGGACAGCAGTATTAGATTCCGATGCACCATTGCAGGTTTACTGTATCCCTTTGTCCTTCAAATCAACGGTGAAACACGGAAATTGCATCGATATTGAATACAAAATGCAAAATGTTGACTTATTTACAAGAGGAGTAACTCTTCTAATTGTTCGTGCTTTGAACCTTTCCTGGAACAGCAGTATTAGTTTCCGATGCACCATTGCAGGTTTACTGTATCCCTTGGACCTTCAAATCAACGATGAAACACGGCAATTGCATCGATATTGAATACAAAACTCAATATGTCGACTTATATACAAGAGGAGTAACTCCTCTAATAGTTCGTGCTTTTAGCATTTCATGGGACAGCAGTATTAGATTCCGATGCACCATTGCAGGTTTACTGTATCCCTTGGACCTTCAAATCAATGATGAATCACAGAAATTGCATCGATATTGAATACAAAAGGCAAAATGTCGACTTATTTATAAGAGGAGTAACTCTTCTAATTGTTCGTGTTTTGAGCCTTTCCTGGGACAGCAGTATTAGATTCCGATGCACCATTGCAGGTTTACTGTATCCCTTTGTCCTTCAAATCAACGGTGAAACACGGAAATTGCATCGATATTGAATACAAAATGCAAAATGTTGACTTATTTACAAGAGGAGTAACTCTTCTAATTGTTCGTGCTTTGAACCTTTCCTGGAACAGCAGTATTAGTTTCCGATGCACCATTGCAGGTTTACTGTATCCCTTGGACCTTCAAATCAACGATGAAACACGGCAATTGCATCGATATTGAATACAAAACTCAAAATGTCGACTTATATACAAGAGGAGAAACTCCTCTAATAGTTCGTGCTTTTAGCATTTCATGGGACAGCAGTATTAGATTCCGATGCACCATTGCAGGTTTACTGTATCCCTTGGACCTTCAAATCAATGATGAATCACAGAAATTGCATCGATATTGAATACAAAAGGCAAAATGTCGACTTATTTATAGGAGGAGTAACTCTTCTAATTGTTCGTGTTTTGAGCCTTTCCTGGGACAGCAGTATTAGATTCCGATGCACCATTGCAGGTTTACTGTATCCCTTGGACCTTCAAATCAACGATGAAACACGGCAATTGCATCGATATTGAATACAAAACTCAAAATGTCGACTTATATACAAGAGGAGTAACTCCTCTAATAGTTCGTGCTTTTAGCATTTCATGGGACAGCAGTATTAGATTCCGATGCACCATTGCAGGTTTACTGTATCTCTTGGACCTTCAAATCAACGATGAAGCAGAGAAATTGCATCGATATTGAATAAGAAAGGCAAAATGTCGACTTATTTATAAGAGGAGTAACTCTTCTAATAGTTCGTGATTTGAGCCTTTCCTGGGACAGCAGTATTAGATTCCGATGCACCATTGCAGGTTTACTGTATCCCTTGGACCTTCAAATCAACGATGAAACACAGAAATTGCATCGATATTGAATACAAAAGGCAAAACGTCGACTTATTTACAAGAGGAGTACCTCTTCTAATAGTTCGTGCTTTGAGCCTTTCCTGGGACAGCAGTATTAGATTCCGATGCACCATTGCAGGGTTACTGTATCCCTTTGACCTTCAAATCAACGATGAAACACGGAAATTGCATCGATATTGAATACAAAATACAAAATGTCGACTTATTTACAAGAGGAGTAACTCTTCTAATTGTTCGTGCTTTGAGCCTTTCCTGGGACAGCAGTATTAGTTTCCGATGCACCATTGCTGGTTTACTGTATCCCTTGGACCTTCAAATCAACGATGAAACACAGAAATTGCATCGATATTGAATTACAAAAGGCAAAATGTCGACTTATTTATAAGAGGAGTAACTCTTCTAATAGTTCGTGCTTTGAGCCTTTCCTGGGACAGCCGTATTAGCTTCTGATGCACCATTGCAGGTTTACTGTATCCCTTGGACCTTAAAATTAACGATTAAACACAGAAATTGCATCGATATTGAATACAAAAGGCAAAATGTCGACTTATTTACAAGAGGAGTAACTCTTCTAATAGTTCGTGCTTTGAGCCTTTCCTGGGACAGCAGTATTAGATTCCGATGCACCATTGCAGGTTTACTGTATCTCTTGGACCTTCAAATCAACGATGAAAAACAGAAATTGCATCGATATTGCATACAAAAGGCAAAATGTCGACTTATTTACAAGAGGAGTAACTCTTCTAATAGTTCGTGCTTTGAGCCTTTCCTGGGACAGCAGTATTGGATTCCGATGCACCATTGCAGGTTTACTGTATCCCTTGGACCTTCAAATCAACGATGAAACACGGCAGTTGCATCGATATTGAATACAAAAGGCAAAATGTCGACTTATTTACAAGAGGAGTAACTCTTCTAATAGTTCTTGCTTTTAGCCTTTCCTGGGACAGCAGTATTAGATTCCGATGCACCATTGCAGGTTTACTGTATCTCTTGGACCTTCAAATCAACGATGAAACACAGAAATTGCATCGATATTGAATTACAAAAGGCAAAATTTCGACTTATTTATAAGAGGAGTAACTCTTCTAATAGTTCGTGATTTGAGCCTTTACTGGGACAGCAGTATTAGATTCCGATGCACCATTGCAGGTTTAATGTATCCCTTGGACCTTCAAATCAACGATGAAACACAGAAATTGAATCGATATTGAATACAAATGGCAAAATGTCGATTTATATACAAGAGGAGTAACTCTTCTAATAGTTCGTGCTTTGAGCCTTTCCTGGGACAGCAGTATTAGATTCCGATGCACCATTGCAGGTTTACTGTATCCCTTTGTCCTTCAAAACAACGGTGAAACACGGAAATTGCATCGATATTGAATACAAAATGCAAAATGTTGACTTATTTACAAGAGGAGTAACTCTTCTAATTGTTCGTGCTTTGAGCCTTTCCTGGGACAGCAGTATTAGTTTCCGATGCACCATTGCAGGTTTACTGTATCCCTTGGACCTTCAAATCAACGATGAAACCCAGAAATTGCATCGATATTGAATTCAAAATTCAAAATGTCGACTTATTTACAAGAGGAGTAACTCTTCTAATAGTTCGTGCTTTTAGCCTTTCCTGGGACAGCAGTATTAGATTCCGATGCACCATTGCAGGTTTACTGTATCCCTTGGACCTTCAAATCAACGATGAAACACGGAAATTGCATCGATATTGAATACAAAAGGCAAAATGTCGACATCTTTACAAGAGGAGTAACTCCTCTAATAGGTCGTCCTTTTAGCCTTTCCTGGGACAGCATTATTAGATTCCGATGCACCATTGCAGTGTTACTCTATCTCTTGGACCTTCAAATCAACGATGAAGCAGAGAAATTGCATCGATATTGAATTAAAAAGGCAAAATGTCAACTTATTTACAAGCGGAGCAACTCTTCTAATAGTTCGTGCTTTGAGCCTTTCCTGGGACAGCAGTGTTAGATTCTGATGCACCATTGCAGATTTACTGTATCCCTTGGACCTTCAAATCAACGATGAAACACAGAAATTGCATCGATATTGAATACAAAAGGCAAAATGTCGACTTATTTATAAGAGGAGTAACTCTTCAAATGGTTCGTGCTTTGAGCCATTCCTTGGACAGCAGTATTAGATTCCGATGCACCATTGCAGGTTTACTGTATCCCTTGGACCTTCAAATCAATGATGAAACACAGAAATTGCATCGATATTGAATACAAAAGGCAAAATGTCGACTTATTTATAAGAGGAGTAACTCTTCTAATTGTTCGTGCTTTGAGCCTTTCCTGGGACAGCAGTATTAGATTCCGATGCACCATTGCAGGTTTACTGTATCCCTTGGACCTTCAAATCAACGATGAAACACAGAGATTGCATCGATATTGAATACAACAGGCAAAATGTCGACTTATTTATAAGAGGAGTAACACTTCTAATAGTTCGTGCTTTGAGCCTTTCCTGGCACAGTAGTATTAGATTCCGATGCACCATTGCAGGTTTACTGTATCCCTTGGACCTTCAAATCAACGATGAAACACTGATATTGCATCGATATTGAATACGAAAAGCAAAATGTCGACTTATTTATAAGAGGAGTAACTCTTCCAATAGTTCGTGATTTCAGCCTTTCCTGGGACAGCAGTATTAGATTCCGATGCACCATTGCAGGTTTACTGTATCCCTTTGACCTTCAAATCAACGGTGAAACACGGAAATTGAATCGATATTGAATACAAAATGCAAAATGTCGACTTATTTACAAGAGGAGTAACTCTTCTAACAGTTCGAGGTTTGAGCCTTTCCTGGGACAGCAGTATTAGATTCCGATGCAACATTGCAGGTTTACTGTATCCCTTTGACCTTCAAATCAACGATGAAACACAGAAATTGCATCGATATTGAATACAAAAGGCAAAATGTCGACTTATTTATAAGTGGAGTAACTCTTCTAGTAGTACGTGCTTTGAGCCTTTCCTGGGACAGCAGTATTAGATTCCGATGCACCATTGCAGGTTTACTGTATCCCTTGGACCTTCAAATCAACGATGAAACACGGCAATTGCATCGATATTGAATACAAAACTCAAAATGTCGACTTATATACAAGAGGAGTAACTCCTCTAATAGTTCGTGCTTTTAGCATTTCATGGGACAGCAGTATTAGATTCCGATGCACCATTGCAGGTTTACTGTATCTCTTGGACCTTCAAATCAACGATGAAGCAGAGAAATTGCATCGATATTGAATAAGAAAGGCAAAATGTCGACTTATTTATAAGAGGAGTAACTCTTCTAATAGTTCGTGATTTGAGCCTTTCCTGGGACAGCAGTATTAGATTCCGATGCACCATTGCAGGTTTACTGTATCCCTTGGACCTTCAAATCAACGATGAAACACAGAAATTGCATCGATATTGAATACAAAAGGCAAAACGTCGACTTATTTACAAGAGGAGTACCTCTTCTAATAGTTCGTGCTTTGAGCCTTTCCTGGGACAGCAGTATTAGATTCCGATGCACCATTGCAGGGTTACTGTATCCCTTTGACCTTCAAATCAACGATGAAACACGGAAATTGCATCGATATTGAATACAAAATACAAAATGTCGACTTATTTACAAGAGGAGTAACTCTTCTAATTGTTCGTGCTTTGAGCCTTTCCTGGGACAGCAGTATTAGTTTCCGATGCACCATTGCTGGTTTACTGTATCCCTTGGACCTTCAAATCAACGATGAAACACAGAAATTGCATCGATATTGAATTACAAAAGGCAAAATGTCGACTTATTTATAAGAGGAGTAACTCTTCTAATAGTTCGTGCTTTGAGCCTTTCCTGGGACAGCCGTATTAGCTTCTGATGCACCATTGCAGGTTTACTGTATCCCTTGGACGTTAAAATTAACGATTAAACACAGAAATTGCATCGATATTGAATACAAAAGGCAAAATGTCGACTTATTTACAAGAGGAGTAACTCTTCTAATAGTTCGTGCTTTGAGCCTTTCCTGGGACAGCAGTATTAGATTCCGATGCACCATTGCAGGTTTACTGTATCTCTTGGACCTTCAAATCAACGATGAAAAACAGAAATTGCATCGATATTGCATACAAAAGGCAAAATGTCGACTTATTTACAAGAGGAGTAACTCTTCTAATAGTTCGTGCTTTGAGCCTTTCCTGGGACAGCAGTATTGGATTCCGATGCACCATTGCAGGTTTACTGTATCCCTTGGACCTTCAAATCAACGATGAAACACGGCAGTTGCATCGATATTGAATACAAAAGGCAAAATGTCGACTTATTTACAAGAGGAGTAACTCTTCTAATAGTTCTTGCTTTTAGCCTTTCCTGGGACAGCAGTATTAGATTCCGATGCACCATTGCAGGTTTACTGTATCTCTTGGACCTTCAAATCAACGATGAAACACAGAAATTGCATCGATATTGAATTACAAAAGGCAAAATTTCGACTTATTTATAAGAGGAGTAACTCTTCTAATAGTTCGTGATTTGAGCCTTTACTGGGACAGCAGTATTAGATTCCGATGCACCATTGCAGGTTTAATGTATCCCTTGGACCTTCAAATCAACGATGAAACACAGAAATTGAATCGATATTGAATACAAATGGCAAAATGTCGATTTATATACAAGAGGAGTAACTCTTCTAATAGTTCGTGCTTTGAGCCTTTCCTGGGACAGCAGTATTAGATTCCGATGCACCATTGCAGGTTTACTGTATCCCTTTGTCCTTCAAAACAACGGTGAAACACGGAAATTGCATCGATATTGAATACAAAATGCAAAATGTTGACTTATTTACAAGAGGAGTAACTCTTCTAATTGTTCGTGCTTTGAGCCTTTCCTGGGACAGCAGTATTAGTTTCCGATGCACCATTGCAGGTTTACTGTATCCCTTGGACCTTCAAATCAACGATGAAACCCAGAAATTGCATCGATATTGAATTCAAAATTCAAAATGTCGACTTATTTACAAGAGGAGTAACTCTTCTAATAGTTCGTGCTTTTAGCCTTTCCTGGGACAGCAGTATTAGATTCCGATGCACCATTGCAGGTTTACTGTATCCCTTGGACCTTCAAATCAACGATGAAACACGGAAATTGCATCGATATTGAATACAAAAGGCAAAATGTCGACATCTTTACAAGAGGAGTAACTCCTCTAATAGGTCGTCCTTTTAGCCTTTCCTGGGACAGCATTATTAGATTCCGATGCACCATTGCAGTGTTACTCTATCTCTTGGACCTTCAAATCAACGATGAAGCAGAGAAATTGCATCGATATTGAATTAAAAAGGCAAAATGTCAACTTATTTACAAGCGGAGCAACTCTTCTAATAGTTCGTGCTTTGAGCCTTTCCTGGGACAGCAGTGTTAGATTCTGATGCACCATTGCAGATTTACTGTATCCCTTGGACCTTCAAATCAACGATGAAACACAGAAATTGCATCGATATTGAATACAAAAGGCAAAATGTCGACTTATTTATAAAAGGAGTAACTCTTCAAATGGTTCGTGCTTTGAGCCATTCCTTGGACAGCAGTATTAGATTCCGATGCACCATTGCAGGTTTACTGTATCCCTTGGACCTTCAAATCAATGATGAAACACAGAAATTGCATCGATATTGAATACAAAAGGCAAAATGTCGACTTATTTATAAGAGGAGTAACTCTTCTAATTGTTCGTGCTTTGAGCCTTTCCTGGGACAGCAGTATTAGATTCCGATGCACCATTGCAGGTTTACTGTATCCCTTGGACCTTCAAATCAACGATGAAACACAGAGATTGCATCGATATTGAATACAACAGGCAAAATGTCGACTTATTTATAAGAGGAGTAACACTTCTAATAGTTCGTGCTATGAGCCTTTCCTGGCACAGTAGTATTAGATTCCGATGCACCATTGCAGGTTTACTGTATCCCTTGGACCTTCAAATCAACGATGAAACACTGATATTGCATCGATATTGAATACGAAAAGCAAAATGTCGACTTATTTATAAGAGGAGTAACTCTTCCAATAGTTCGTGATTTCAGCCTTTCCTGGGACAGCAGTATTAGATTCCGATGCACCATTGCAGGTTTACTGTATCCCTTTGACCTTCAAATCAACGGTGAAACACGGAAATTGAATCGATATTGAATACAAAATGCAAAATGTCGACTTATTTACAAGAGGAGTAACTCTTCTAACAGTTCGAGGTTTGAGCCTTTCCTGGGACAGCAGTATTAGATTCCGATGCAACATTGCAGGTTTACTGTATCCCTTTGACCTTCAAATCAACGATGAAACACGGAAATTGCATCGATATTGAATACAAAATACAAAATGTCGACTTATTTACAAGAGGAGTAACTCTTCTAATTGTTCGTGCTTTGAGCCTTTCCTGGGACAGCAGTATTAGTTTCCGATGCACCATTGCTGGTTTACTGTATCCCTTGGACCTTCAAATCAACGATGAAACACAGAAATTGCATCGATATTGAATACAAAAGGCAAAATGTCGACTTATTTATAAGTGGAGTAACTCTTCTAGTAGTACGTGCTTTGAGCCTTTCCTGGGACAGCAGTATTAGATTCCGATGCACCATTGCATTTTTACTGTATCCCTTGGACCTTCAAATCAACGATGAAACACAGAAAATGCATCGATTTTGAATACAAAAGGCAAAATGTCGACTTATTTACAAGAGGAGTAACTCTTCTGATAGTTCGTGCTTTTAGCCTTTCCTGGGACAGCAGTATTAGATTCCGATGCACCATTGCAGGTTTACTGTATCCCTTGGACCTTCAAATCAACGATGAAACACAGAAATTGCATCGATATTGAATACAAAAGGCAAAATGTCGACTTATTTATAAAAGGAGTAACTCTTCTAATAGTTCGTGCTTTGAGCCTTTCCTGGGCGAGCCGTATTAGCTTCCGATGCACCATTGCAGGTTTACTGTATCCCTTGGAGCTTCAAACCAACGATGTAACACGGAAATTGCATCGATATTGAATACAAAAGGCAAAATGTCGACTTATTTATAAGAGAAGTAACTCTTCTAATAGTTCGTGATTTCAGCCTTTCCTGGGACAGCAGTATTAGATTCCGATGCACCATTTCAGGTTTACTGTATCCCTTGGACCTTCAAATCAACGATGAAACACAGAAATTGCATCGATATTGAATACAAAAGGCAAAATGTCGACTTATTTACAAGTGGAGTAACTCTTCTAATAGTTCGTGCATCTAGCCCTTCCTGGGACAGCAGTATTAGATTCCAATGCACCACTGCACGTTTACTGTATCTCTTGGACCTTCAAATCAACGATGAAGCAGAGAAATTGCATCGATATTGAATACAAAAGGCAAAATGTCAACTTATTTACAAGAGGAGCAACTCTTCTAATAGTTCGTGCTTTGAGCCTTTCCTGGGACAGTAGTAGTAGATTCCGATGCCCCATTGCAGGTTTACTGTTTCCCATGGACCTTCAAATCAACGATGAAGCACAGAAATTGCATCGATATTGGATACAAAAGGCAAAATGTCGACTTATTTATAAGAGGAGTAACTCGTCTAATAGTTCGTGATTTGTGCCTTTCCTGGGAAAGCAGTATAAGATTCCGATGCACCATTGCAGATTTACTGTATCCCTTGGACCTTCAAATCAACGGTGAAACACAGAAATTGCATCGATATTGAATACAAAAGGCATAATGTAGACTTATTTATAAGAGGAGTAACTCTTCTAATAGTTCGTGCTTTGAGCCTTTCCTGGGACAGCCGTATTAGCTTCTGATGCACCATTGCAGGTTTACTGTATCCCTTGGACCTTAAAATTAACGATTAAACACAGAAATTGCATCGATATTGAATACAAAAGGCAAAATGTCGACTTATTTACAAGAGGAGTAACTCTTCTAATAGTTCGTGCTTTGAGCCTTTCCTGGGACAGCAGTATTAGATTCCGATGCACCATTGCAGTTTTACTGTATCTCTTGGACCTTCAAATCAACGATGAAAAACAGAAATTGCATCGATATTGCATACAAAAGGCAAAATGTCGACTTATTTTTAAAAGGCGTTACTCTTCTAATGGTTCGTGCTTTGAGCCTTTCCTGGGACAGCAGTATTAGATTCCGATGCACCATTGCAGGTTTACTGTATCCCTTGGACCTTCAAATCAACGATGAAACACAGAAATTGCATCGATATTGAATACAAAAAGCAAAATGTCGACTTATTTATATGAGGAGTATCTCTTCTAATAGTTCGTGCTTTGAGCCTTTCCTGGGACAGCAGTATTAGATTCCGATGCACAATTGCAGGTTTACTGTATCCCTATGTCCTTCAAATCAACGGTGAAACATGGAAATTGCATCGATATTGAATACAAAATGCAAAATATCGACTTATTTACAAGAGGAGTAACTCTTCTAATAGTTCGTGCTTTGAGCCTTTCCTGGGACAGCAGTATTAGATTCCGATGCACCATTGCGGGTTTACTGTATCCCTTGGACCTTCAAATCAACGATGAAACACGGCAGTTGCATCGATATTGAATACAAAAGGCAAAATGTCGACTTATTTACAAGAGGAGTAACTCTTCTAATAGTTCTTGCTTTTAGCCTTTCCTGGGACAGCAGTATTAGATTCCGATGCACCATTGCAGGTTTACTGTATCCCTTGAACCTTCAAATCAACGATGAAACACAGAAATTTCATCGATATTGAATACAAAAGGCAAAATGTCGACTTATTTACAAGAGGAGTAACTCTTCTAATAGTTCGTGCTTTGAGCCTTTCCTGGGACAGCAGTATTGGATTCCGATGCACCATTGCAGGTTTACTGTATCCCTTGGACCTTCAAATCAACGATGAAACACGGCAGTTGCATCGATATTGAATACAAAAGGCAAAATGTCGACTTATTTACAAGAGGAGTAACTCTTCTAATAGTTCGTGCTTTGAGCCTTTCCTGGGACAGCAGTATTAGATTCCGATGCACCATTGCAGGTTTACTGTATCTCTTGGACCTTCAAATCAACGATGAAACACAGAAATTGCATCGATATTGAATTACAAAAGGCAAAATTTCGACTTATTTATAAGAGGAGTAACTCTTCTAATAGTTCGTGATTTGAGCCTTTACTGGGACAGCAGTATTAGCTTCCGATGCACCATTGCAGGTTTAATGTATCCCTTGGACCTTCAAATCAACGATGAAACACAGAAATTGAATCGATATTGAATACAAATGGCAAAATGTCGATATATATACAAGAGGAGTAACTCTTCTAATAGTTCGTGCTTTGAGCCTTTCCTGGGACAGCAGTATTAGATTCCGATGCACCATTGCAGTTTTACTGTATCCCTTTGTCCTTCAAAACAACGGTGAAACACGGAAATTGCATCGATATTGAATACAAAATGCAAAATGTTGCCTTATTTACAAGAGGAGTAACTCTTCTAATAGTTCGTGCTTTGAGCCTTTCCTGGGACAGCAGTGTTAGATTCTGATGCACCATTGCAGATTTACTGTATCCCTTGGACCTTCAAATCAACGATGAAACACAGAAATTGCATCGATATTGAATACTAAAGGCAAAATGTCGACTTATTTATAAGAGGAGTAACTCTTCTAATGGTTCGTGCTTTGAGCCATTCCTTGGACAGCAGTATTAGATTCCGATGCACCATTGCAGGTTTACTGTATCCCTTGGACCTTCAAATCAATGATGAAACACAGAAATTGCATCGATATTGAATACAAAAGGCAAAATGTCGACTTATTTATAAGAGGAGTAACTCTTCTAATTGTTCGTGCTTTGAGCCTTTCCTGGGACAGCAGTATTAGATTCCGATGCACCATTGCAGGTTTACTGTATCCCTTGGACCTTCAAATCAACGATGAAACACAGAGATTGCATCGATATTGAATACAACAGGCAAAATGTCGACTTATTTATAAGAGGAGTAACACTTCTAATAGTTCGTGCTTTGAGCCTTTCCTGGCACAGTAGTATTAGATTCCGATGCACCATTGCAGGTTTACTGTATCCCTTGGACCTTCAAATCAACGATGAAACACTGATATTGCATCGATATTGAATACGAAAAGCAAAATGTCGACTTATTTATAAGAGGAGTAACTCTTCCAATAGTTCGTGATTTCAGCCTTTCCTGGGACAGCAGTATTAGATTCCGATGCACCATTGCAGGTTTACTGTATCCCTTTGACCTTCAAATCAACGGTGAAACATGGAAATTGCATCGATATTGAATACAAAATGCAAAATGTCGACTTATTTACAAGAGGAGTAACTCTTCTAATAGTTCGAGGTTTGAGCCTTTCCTGGGACAGCAGTATTAGATTCCGATGCAACATTGCAGGTTTACTGTATCCCTTGGACCTTCAAATCAACGATGAAACACGGAAATTGATCCATATTGAATACAAAATACAAAATGTCGACTTATTTACAAGAGGAGTAACTCTTCTAATTGTTCGTGCTTTGAGCCTTTCCTGGGACAGCAGTATTAGTTTCCGATGCACCATTGCAGGTTTACTGTATCCCTTGGACCTTCAAATCAACGATGAAACACAGAAATTGCATCGATATTGAATACAAAAGGCAAAATGTCGACTTATTTATAAGTGGAGTAACTCTTCTAGTAGTACGTGCTTTGAGCCTTTCCTGGGACAGCAGTATTAGATTCCGATGCACCATTGCATTTTTACTGTATCCCTTGGACCTTCAAATCAACGATGCAACACAGAAAATGCATCGATTTTGAATACAAAAGGCAAAATGTCGACTTATTTACAAGAGGAGTAACTCTTCTGATAGTTCGTGCTTTTAGCCTTTCCTGGGACAGCAGTATTAGATTCCGATGCAACATTGCAGGTTTACTGTATCCCTTTGACCTTCAAATCAACGATGAAACACGGAAATTTCATCGATATTGAATACAAAATACAAAATGTCGACTTATTTACAAGAGGAGTTACTCTTCTAATTGTTCGTGCTTTGAGCCTTTCCTGGGACAGCAGTATTAGTTTCCGATGCACCATTGCAGGTTTACTGTATCCCTTGGACCTTCAAATCAACGATGAAACACAGAAATTGCATCGATATTGAATACAAAAGGCAAAATGTCGACTTATTTATAAGTGGAGTAACTCTTCTAGTAGTACGTGCTTTGAGCCTTTCCTGGGACAGCAGTATTAGATTCCGATGCACCATTGCATTTTTACTGTATCCCTTGGACCTTCAAATCAACGATGAAACACAGAAAATGCATCGATTTTGAATACAAAAGGCAAAATGTCGACTTATTTACAAGGGGAGTAACTCTTCTGATAGTTCGTGCTTTGAGCCTTTCCTGGGCGAGCCGTATTAGCTTCCGATGCACCATTGCAGGTTTACTGTATCCCTTGGAGCTTCAAACCAACGATGTAACACGGAAATTGCATCGATATTGAATACAAAAGGCAAAATGTCGACTTATTTATAAGAGAAGTAACTCTTCTAATAGTTCGTGATTTCAGCCTTTCCTGGGACAGCAGTATTAGATTCCGATGCACCATTTCAGGTTTACTGTATCCCTTGGACCTTCAAATCAACGATGAAACACAGAAATTGCATCGATATTGAATACAAAAGGCAAAATGTCGACTAATTTACAAGTGGAGTAACTCTTCTAATAGTTCGTGCATCTAGCCCTTCCTGGGACAGCAGTATTAGATTCCAATGCACCACTGCACGTTTACTGTATCTCATGGACCTTCAAATCAACGATGAAGCAGAGAAATTGCATCGATATTGAATACAAAAGGCATAATGTAGACTTATTTATAAGAGGAGTAACTCTTCTAATAGTTCGTGCTTTGAGCCTTTCCTGGGACAGCCGTATTAGCTTCTGATGCACCATTGCAGGTTTACTGTATCCCTTGGACCTTAAAATTAACGATTAAACACAGAAATTGCATCGATATTGAATACAAAAGGCAAAATGTCGACTTATTTATAAAAGGAGTAACTCTTCTAATAGTTCGTGCTTTGAGCCTTTCCTGGGCGAGCCGTATTAGCTTCCGATGCACCATTGCAGGTTTACTGTATCCCTTGGACCTTCAAATCAACGATGAAACACAGAAATTGCATCGATATTGAATACAAAAAGCAAAATGTCGACTTATTTATATGAGGAGTATCTCTTCTAATAGTTCGTGCTTTGAGCCTTTCCTGGGACAGCAGTATTAGATTCCGATGCACAATTGCAGGTTTACTGTATCCCTTTGTCCTTCAAATCGACGGTGAAACATGGAAATTGCATCGATATTGAATACAAAATGCAAAATATCGACTTATTTACAAGAGGAGTAACTCTTCTAATAGTTCGTGCTTTGAGCCTTTCCTGGGACAGCAGTATTAGATTCCGATGCACCATTGCGGGTTTACTGTATCCCTTGGACCTTCAAATCAACGATGAAACACGGCAGTTGCATCGATATTGAATACAAAAGGCAAAATGTCGACTTATTTACAAGAGGAGTAACTCTTCTAATAGTTCTTGCTTTTAGCCTTTCCTGGGACAGCAGTATTAGATTCCGATGCACCATTGCAGGTTTACTGTATCCCTTGAACCTTCAAATCAACGATGAAACTCAGAAATTTCATCGATATTGAATACAAAAGGCAAAATGTCGACTTATTTACAAGAGGAGTAACTCTTCTAATAGTTCGTGCTTTGAGCCTTTCCTGGGACAGCAGTATTGGATTCCGATGCACCATTGCAGGTTTACTGTATCCCTTGGACCTTCAAATCAACGATGAAACACGGCAGTTGCATCGATATTGAATACAAAAGGCAAAATGTCGACTTATTTACAAGAGGAGTAACTCTTCTAATAGTTCTTGCTTTTAGCCTTTCCTGGGACAGCAGTATTAGATTCCGATGCACCATTGCAGGTTTACTGTATCCCTTGGACCTTCAAATCAACGATGAAACACTGATATTGCATCGATATTGAATACGAAAAGCAAAATGTCGACTTATTTATAAGAGGAGTAACTCTTCCAATAGTTCGTGATTTCAGCCTTTCCTGGGACAGCAGTATTAGATTCCGATGCACCATTGCAGGTTTACTGTATCCCTTTGACCTTCAAATCAACGGTGAAACACGGAAATTGAATCGATATTGAATACAAAATGCAAAATGTCGACTTATTTACAAGAGGAGTAACTCTTCTAACAGTTCGAGGTTTGAGCCTTTCCTGGGACAGCAGTATTAGATTCCGATGCAACATTGCAGGTTTACTGTATCCCTTTGACCTTCAAATCAACGATGAAACACGGAAATTGCATCGATATTGAATACAAAATACAAAATGTCGACTTATTTACAAGAGGAGTAACTCTTCTAATTGTTCGTGCTTTGAGCCTTTCCTGGGACAGCAGTATTAGTTTCCGATGCACCATTGCTGGTTTACTGTATCCCTTGGACCTTCAAATCAACGATGAAACACAGAAATTGCATCGATATTGAATACAAAAGGCAAAATGTCGACTTATTTATAAGTGGAGTAACTCTTCTAGTAGTACGTGCTTTGAGCCTTTCCTGGGACAGCAGTATTAGATTCCGATGCACCATTGCATTTTTACTGTATCCCTTGGACCTTCAAATCAACGATGAAACACATAAAATGCATCGATTTTGAATACAAAAGGCAAAATGTCGACTTATTTACAAGAGGAGTAACTCCTCTGATAGTTCGTGCTTTTAGCCTTTCCTGGGACAGCAGTATTAGATTCCGATGCACCATTGCAGGTTTACTGTATCCCTTGGACCTTCAAATCAACGATGAAACACAGAAATTGCATCGATATTGAATACAAAAGGCAAAATGTCGACTTATTTATAAAAGGAGTAACTCTTCTAATAGTTCGTGCTTTGAGCCTTTCCTGGGCGAGCCGTATTAGCTTCCGATGCACCATTGCAGGTTTACTGTATCCCTTGGAGCTTCAAACCAACGATGTAACACGGAAATTGCATCGATATTGAATACAAAAGGCAAAATGTCGACTTATTTATAAGAGAAGTAACTCTTCTAATAGTTCGTGATTTCAGCCTTTCCTGGGACAGCAGTATTAGATTCCGATGCACCATTTCAGGTTTACTGTATCCCTTGGACCTTCAAATCAACGATGAAACACAGAAATTGCATCGATATTGAATACAAAAGGCAAAATGTCGACTTATTTACAAGTGGAGTAACTCTTCTAATAGTTCGTGCATCTAGCCCTTCCTGGGACAGCAGTATTAGATTCCAATGCACCACTGCACGTTTACTGTATCTCTTGGACCTTCAAATCAACGATGAAGCAGAGAAATTGCATCGATATTGAATACAAAAGGCAAAATGTCAACTTATTTACAAGAGGAGCAACTCTTCTAATAGTTCGTGCTTTGAGCCTTTCCTGGGACAGTAGTAGTAGATTCCGATGCCCCATTGCAGGTTTACTGTTTCCCATGGACCTTCAAATCAACGATGAAGCACAGAAATTGCATCGATATTGGATACAAAAGGCAAAATGTCGACTTATTTATAAGAGGAGTAACTCGTCTAATAGTTCGTGATTTGTGCCTTTCCTGGGAAAGCAGTATAAGATTCCGATGCACCATTGCAGATTTACTGTATCCCTTGGACCTTCAAATCAACGGTGAAACACAGAAATTGCATCGATATTGAATACAAAAGGCATAATGTAGACTTATTTATAAGAGGAGTAACTCTTCTAATGGTTCGTGCTTTGAGCCTTTCCTGGGACAGCCGTATTAGCTTCTGATGCACCATTGCAGGTTTACTGTATCCCTTGGACCTTAAAATTAACGATTAAACACAGAAATTGCATCGATATTGAATACAAAAGGCAAAATGTCGACTTATTTACAAGAGGAGTAACTCTTCTAATAGTTCGTGCTTTGAGCCTTTCCTGGGACAGCAGTATTAGATTCCGATGCACCATTGCAGTTTTACTGTATCTCTTGGACCTTCAAATCAACGATGAAAAACAGAAATTGCATCGATATTGCATACAAAAGGCAAAATGTCGACTTATTTTTAAAAGGCGTTACTCTTCTAATGGTTCGTGCTTTGAGCCTTTCCTGGGACAGCAGTATTAGATTCCGATGCACCATTGCAGGTTTACTGTATCCCTTGGACCTTCAAATCAACGATGAAACACAGAAATTGCATCGATATTGAATACAAAAAGCAAAATGTCGACTTATTTATATGAGGAGTATCTCTTCTAATAGTTCGTGCTTTGAGCCTTTCCTGGGACAGCAGTATTAGATTCCGATGCACAATTGCAGGTTTACTGTATCCCTATGTCCTTCAAATCAACGGTGAAACATGGAAATTGCATCGATATTGAATACAAAATGCAAAATATCGACTTATTTACAAGAGGAGTAACTCTTCTAATAGTTCGTGCTTTGAGCCTTTCCTGGGACAGCAGTATTAGATTCCGATGCACCATTGCGGGTTTACTGTATCCCTTGGACCTTCAAATCAACGATGAAACACGGCAGTTGCATCGATATTGAATACAAAAGGCAAAATGTCGACTTATTTACAAGAGGAGTAACTCTTCTAATAGTTCTTGCTTTTAGCCTTTCCTGGGACAGCAGTATTAGATTCCGATGCACCATTGCAGGTTTACTGTATCCCTTGAACCTTCAAATCAACGATGAAACACAGAAATTTCATCGATATTGAATACAAAAGGCAAAATGTCGACTTATTTACAAGAGGAGTAACTCTTCTAATAGTTCGTGCTTTGAGCCTTTCCTGGGACAGCAGTATTGGATTCCGATGCACCATTGCAGGTTTACTGTATCCCTTGGACCTTCAAATCAACGATGAAACACGGCAGTTGCATCGATATTGAATACAAAAGGCAAAATGTCGACTTATTTACAAGAGGAGTAACTCTTCTAATAGTTCGTGCTTTGAGCCTTTCCTGGGACAGCAGTATTAGATTCCGATGCACCATTGCAGGTTTACTGTATCTCTTGGACCTTCAAATCAACGATGAAACACAGAAATTGCATCGATATTGAATTACAAAAGGCAAAATTTCGACTTATTTATAAGAGGAGTAACTCTTCTAATAGTTCGTGATTTGAGCCTTTACTGGGACAGCAGTATTAGCTTCCGATGCACCATTGCAGGTTTAATGTATCCCTTGGACCTTCAAATCAACGATGAAACACAGAAATTGAATCGATATTGAATACAAATGGCAAAATGTCGATATATATACAAGAGGAGTAACTCTTCTAATAGTTCGTGCTTTGAGCCTTTCCTGGGACAGCAGTATTAGATTCCGATGCACCATTGCAGTTTTACTGTATCCCTTTGTCCTTCAAAACAACGGTGAAACACGGAAATTGCATCGATATTGAATACAAAATGCAAAATGTTGACTTATTTACAAGAGGAGTAACTCTTCTAATTGTTCGTGCTTTGAGCCTTTCCTGGGACAGCAGTATTAGTTTCCGATGCACCATTGCAGGTTTACTGTATCCCTTGGACCTTCAAATCAACGATGAAACCCAGAAATTGCATCGATATTGAATTCAAAATTCAAAATGTCGACTTATTTACAAGAGGAGTAACTCTTCTAATAGTTCGTGCTTTTAGCCTTTCCTGGGACAGCAGTATTAGATTCCGATGCACCATTGCAGGTTTACTGTATCCCTTGGACCTTCAAATCAACGATGAAACACGGAAATTGCATCGATATTGAATACAAAAGGCAAAATGTCGACTTCTTTACAAGAGGAGTAACTCCTCTAATAGATCGTCCTTTTAGCCTTTCCTGGGACAGCATTATTAGATTCCGATGCACCATTGCAGTGTTACTGTATCTCTTGGACCTTAAAATCAACGATGAAGCAGAGAAATTGCATCGATATTGAATTAAAAAGGCAAAATGTCAACTTATTTACAAGCGGAGCAACTCTTCTAATAGTTCGTGCTTTGAGCCTTTCCTGGGACAGCAGTGTTAGATTCTGATGCACCATTGCAGATTTACTGTATCCCTTGGACCTTCAAATCAACGATGAAACACAGAAATTGCATCGATATTGAATACTAAAGGCAAAATGTCGACTTATTTATAAGAGGAGTAACTCTTCTAATGGTTCGTGCTTTGAGCCATTCCTTGGACAGCAGTATTAGATTCCGATGCACCATTGCAGGTTTACTGTATCCCTTGGACCTTCAAATCAATGATGAAACACAGAAATTGCATCGATATTGAATACAAAAGGCAAAATGTCGACTAATTTATAAGAGGAGTAACTCTTCTAATTGTTCGTGCTTTGAGCCTTTCCTGGGACAGCAGTATTAGATTCCGATGCACCATTGCAGGTTTACTGTATCCCTTGGACCTTCAAATCAACGATGAAACACAGAGATTGCATCGATATTGAATACAACAGGCAAAATGTCGACTTATTTATAAGAGGAGTAACACTTCTAATAGTTCGTGCTTTGAGCCTTTCCTGGCACAGTAGTATTAGATTCCGATGCACCATTGCAGGTTTACTGTATCCCTTGGACCTTCAAATCAACGATGAAACACTGATATTGCATCGATATTGAATACGAAAAGCAAAATGTCGACTTATTTATAAGAGGAGTAACTCTTCCAATAGTTCGTGATTTCAGCCTTTCCTGGGACAGCAGTATTAGATTCCGATGCACCATTGCAGGTTTACTGTATCCCTTTGACCTTCAAATCAACGGTGAAACATGGAAATTGCATCGATATTGAATACAAAATGCAAAATGTCGACTTATTTACAAGAGGAGTAACTCTTCTAATAGTTCGAGGTTTGAGCCTTTCCTGGGACAGCAGTATTAGATTCCGATGCAACATTGCAGGTTTACTGTATCCCTTTGACCTTCAAATCAACGATGAAACACGGAAATTGATCCATATTGAATACAAAATACAAAATGTCGACTTATTTACAAGAGGAGTAACTCTTCTAATTGTTCGTGCTTTGAGCCTTTCCTGGGACAGCAGTATTAGTTTCCGATGCACCATTGCAGGTTTACTGTATCCCTTGGACCTTCAAATCAACGATGAAACACAGAAATTGCATCGATATTGAATACAAAAGGCAAAATGTCGACTTATTTATAAGTGGAGTAACTCTTCTAGTAGTACGTGCTTTGAGCCTTTCCTGGGACAGCAGTATTAGATTCCGATGCACCATTGCATTTTTACTGTATCCCTTGGACCTTCAAATCAACGATGAAACACAGAAAATGCATCGATTTTGAATACAAAAGGCAAAATGTCGACTTATTTACAAGAGGAGTAACTCTTCTGATAGTTCGTGCTTTTAGCCTTTCCTGGGACAGCAGTATTAGATTCCGATGCAACATTGCAGGTTTACTGTATCCCTTTGACCTTCAAATCAACGATGAAACACGGAAATTGCATCGATATTGAATACAAAATACAAAATGTCGACTTATTTACAAGAGGAGTTACTCTTCTAATTGTTCGTGCTTTGAGCCTTTCCTGGGACAGCAGTATTAGTTTCCGATGCACCATTGCAGGTTTACTGTATCCCTTGGACCTTCAAATCAACGATGAAACACAGAAATTGCATCGATATTGAATACAAAAGGCAAAATGTCGACTTATTTATAAGTGGAGTAACTCTTCTAGTAGTACGTGCTTTGAGCCTTTCCTGGGACAGCAGTATTAGATTCCGATGCACCATTGCATTTTTACTGTATCCCTTGGACCTTCAAATCAACGATGAAACACAGAAAATGCATCGATTTTGAATACAAAAGGCAAAATGTCGACTTATTTACAAGAGGAGTAACTCTTCTGATAGTTCGTGCTTTGAGCCTTTCCTGGGCGAGCCGTATTAGCTTCCGATGCACCATTGCAGGTTTACTGTATCCCTTGGAGCTTCAAACCAACGATGTAACACGGAAATTGCATCGATATTGAATACAAAAGGCAAAATGTCGACTTATTTATAAGAGAAGTAACTCTTCTAATGGTTCGTGATTTCAGCCTTTCCTGGGACAGCAGTATTAGATTCCGATGCACCATTTCAGGTTTACTGTATCCCTTGGACCTTCAAATCAACGATGAAACACAGAAATTGCATCGATATTGAATACAAAAGGCAAAATGTCGACTTATTTACAAGTGGAGTAACTCTTCTAATAGTTCGTGCATCTAGCCCATCCTGGGACAGCAGTATTAGATTCCAATGCACCACTGCACGTTTACTGTATCTCATGGACCTTCAAATCAACGATGAAGCAGAGAAATTGCATCGATATTGAATACAAAAGGCATAATGTAGACTTATTTATAAGAGGAGTAACTCTTCTAATAGTTCGTGCTTTGAGCCTTTCCTGGGACAGCCGTATTAGCTTCTGATGCACCATTGCAGGTTTACTGTATCCCTTGGACCTTAAAATTAACGATTAAACACAGAAATTGCATCGATATTGAATACAAAAAACAAAATGTCGACTTATTTATAAAAGGAGTAACTCTTCTAATAGTTCGTGCTTTGAGCCTTTCCTGGGCGAGCCGTATTAGCTTCCGATGCACCATTGCAGGTTTACTGTATCCCTTGGAGCTTCAAACCAACGATGTAACACGGAAATTGCATCGATATTCAATACAAAAGGCAAAATGTCGACTTATTTATAAGAGAAGTAACTCTTCTAATAGTTCGTGATTTCAGCCTTTCCTGGGACAGCAGTATTAGATTCCGATGCACCATTGCAGGTTTACTGTATCCCTTGGACCTTCAAATCAACGATGAAACACAGAAATTGCATCGATATTGAATACAAAAAGCAAAATGTCGACTTATTTATATGAGGAGTATCTCTTCTAATAGTTCGTGCTTTGAGCCTTTCCTGGGACAGCAGTATTAGATTCCGATGCACAATTGCAGGTTTACTGTATCCCTTTGTCCTTCAAATCAACGGTGAAACATGGAAATTGCATCGATATTGAACACAAAATGCAAAATATCGACTTATTTACAAGAGGAGTAACTCTTCTAATAGTTCGTGCTTTGAGCCTTTCCTGGGACAGCAGTATTAGATTCCGATGCACCATTGCGGGTTTACTGTATCCCTTGGACCTTCAAATCAACGATGAAACACGGCAGTTGCATCGATATTGAATACAAAAGGCAAAATGTCGACTTATTTACAAGAGGAGTAACTCTTCTAATAGTTCTTGCTTTTAGCCTTTCCTGGGACAGCAGTATTAGATTCCGATGCACCATTGCAGGTTTACTGTATCCCTTGAACCTTCAAATCAACGATGAAACTCAGAAATTTCATCGATATTGAATACAAAAGGCAAAATGTCGACTTATTTACAAGAGGAGTAACTCTTCTAATAGTTCGTGCTTTGAGCCTTTCCTGGGACAGCAGTATTGGATTCCGATGCACCATTGCAGGTTTACTGTATCCCTTGGACCTTCAAATCAACGATGAAACACGGCAGTTGCATCGATATTGAATACAAAAGGCAAAATGTCGACTTATTTACAAGAGGAGTAACTCTTCTAATAGTTCTTGCTTTTAGCCTTTCCTGGGACAGCAGTATTAGATTCCGATGCACCATTGCAGGTTTACTGTATCTCTTGGACCTTCAAATCAACGATGAAACACAGAAATTGCATCGATATTGAATTACAAAAGGCAAAATTTCGACTTATTTATAAGAGGAGTAACTCTTCTAATAGTTCGTGATTTGAGCCTTTACTGGGACAGCAGTATTAGCTTCCGATGCACCATTGCAGGTTTAATGTATCCCTTGGACCTTCAAATCAACGATGAAACACAGAAATTGAATCGATATTGAATACAAATGGCAAAATGTCGATTTATATACAAGAGGAGTAACTCTTCTAATAGTTCGTGCTTTGAGCCTTTCCTGGGACAGCAGTATTAGATTCCGATGCACCATTGCAGGTTTACTGTATCCCTTTGTCCTTCAAAACAACGGTGAAACACGGAAATTGCATCGATATTGAATACAAAATGCAAAATGTTGACTTATTTACAAGAGGAGTAACTCTTCTAATTGTTCGTGCTTTGAGCCTTTCCTGGGACAGCAGTATTAGTTTCCGATGCACCATTGCAGGTTTACTGTATCCCTTGGACCTTCAAATCAACGATGAAACCCAGAAATTGCATCGATATTGAATTCAAAATTCAAAATGTCGACTTATTTACAAGAGGAGTAACTCTTCTAATAGTTCGTGCTTTTAGCCTTTCCTGGGACAGCAGTATTAGATTCCGATGCACCATTGCAGGTTTACTGTATCCCTTGGACCTTCAAATCAACGATGAAACACGGAAATTGCATCGATATTGAATACAAAAGGCAAAATGTCGACTTCTTTACAAGAGGAGTAACTCCTCTAATAGATCGTCCTTTTAGCCTTTCCTGGGACAGCATTATTAGATTCCGATGCACCATTGCAGTGTTACTGTATCTCTTGGACCTTCAAATCAACGATGAAGCAGAGAAATTGCATCGATATTGAATTAAAAAGGCAAAATGTCAACTTATTTACAAGCGGAGCAACTCTTCTAATAGTTCGTGCTTTGAGCCTTTCCTGGGACAGCAGTGTTAGATTCTGATGCACCATTGCAGATTTACTGTATCCCTTGGACCTTCAAATCAACGATGAAACACAGAAATTGCATCGATATTGAATACAAAAGGCAAAATGTCGACTTATTTATAAGAGGAGTAACTCTTCTAATGGTTCGTGCTTTGAGCCATTCCTTGGACAGCAGTATTAGATTCCGATGCACCATTGCAGGTTTACTGTATCCCTTGGACCTTCAAATCAATGATGAAACACAGAAATTGCATCGATATTGAATACAAAAGGCAAAATGTCGACTTATTTATAAGAGGAGTAACTCTTCTAATTGTTCGTGCTTTGAGCCTTTCCTGGGACAGCAGTATTAGATTCCGATGCACCATTGCAGGTTTACTGTATCCCTTGGACCTTCAAATCAACGATGAAACACAGAGATTGCATCGATATTGAATACAACAGGCAAAATGTCGACTTATGTATAAGAGGAGTAACACTTCTAATAGTTCGTGCTTTGAGCCTTTCCTGGCACAGTAGTATTAGATTCCGATGCACCATTGCAGGTTTACTGTATCCCTTGGACCTTCAAATCAACGATGAAACACTGATATTGCATCGATATTGAATACGAAAAGCAAAATGTCGACTTATTTATAAGAGGAGTAACTCTTCCAATAGTTCGTGATTTCAGCCTTTCCTGGGACAGCAGTATTAGATTCCGATGCACCATTGCAGGTTTACTGTATCCCTTTGACCTTCAAATCAACGGTGAAACACGGAAATTGAATCGATATTGAATACAAAATGCAAAATGTCGACTTATTTACAAGAGGAGTAACTCTTCTAATAGTTCGAGGTTTGAGCCTTTCCTGGGACAGCAGTATTAGATTCCGATGCAACATTGCAGGTTTACTGTATCCCTTTGACCTTCAAATCAACGATGAAACACGGAAATTGATCCATATTGAATACAAAATACAAAATGTCGACTTATTTACAAGAGGAGTAACTCTTCTAATTGTTCGTGCTTTGAGCCTTTCCTGGGACAGCAGTATTAGTTTCCGATGCACCATTGCAGGTTTACTGTATCCCTTGGACCTTCAAATCAACGATGAAACACAGAAATTACATCGATATTGAATACAAAAGGCAAAATGTCGACTTAATTATAAGTGGAGTAACTCTTCTAGTAGTACGTGCTTTGAGCATTTCCTGGGACAGCAGTATTAGATTCCGATGCACCATTGCATTTTTACTGTATCCCTTGGACCTTCAAATCAACGATGAAACACAGAAAATGCATCGATTTTGAATACAAAAGGCAAAATGTCGACTTATTTACAAGAGGAGTAACTCTTCTGATAGTTCGTGCTTTTAGCCTTTCCTGGGACAGCAGTATTAGATTCCGATGCAACATTGCAGGTTTACTGTATCCCTTTGACCTTCAAATCAACGATGAAACACGGAAATTGCATCGATATTGAATACAAAATACAAAATGTCGACTTATTTACAAGAGGAGTTACTCTTCTAATTGTTCGTGCTTTGAGCCTTTCCTGGGACAGCAGTATTAGTTTCCGATGCACCATTGCAGGTTTACTGTATCCCTTGGACCTTCAAATCAACGATGAAACACAGAAATTGCATCGATATTGAATACAAAAGGCAAAATGTCGACTTATTTATAAGTGGAGAAACTCTTCTAGTAGTACGTGCTTTGAGCCTTTCCTGGGACAGCAGTATTAGATTCCGATGCACCATTGCATTTTTACTGTATCCCTTGGACCTTCAAATCAACGATGAAACACAGAAAATGCATCGATTTTGAATACAAAAGGCAAAATGTCGACTTATTTACAAGAGGAGTAACTCTTCTGATAGTTCGTGCTTTGAGCCTTTCCTGGGCGAGCCGTATTAGCTTCCGATGCACCATTGCAGGTTTACTGTATCCCATGGAGCTTCAAACCAACGATGTAACACGGAAATTGCATCGATATTGAATACAAAAGGCAAAATGTCGACTTATTTATAAGAGAAGTAACTCTTCTAATAGTTCGTGATTTCAGCCTTTCCTGGGACAGCAGTATTAGATTCCGATGCACCATTTCAGGTTTACTGTATCCCTTGGACCTTCAAATCAACGATGAAACACAGAAATTGCATCGATATTGAATACAAAAGGCAAAATGTCGACTTATTTACAAGTGGAGTAACTCTTCTAATTGTTCGTGCTTTGAGCCTTTCCTGGGACAGCAGTATTAGTTTCCAATGCACCATTGCAGGTTTACTGTATCCCTTGGACCTTCAAATCAACGATGAAACACAGAAATTGCATCGATATTGAATACAAAAGGCAAAATGTCGACTTATTTATAAGAGAAGTAACTCTTCTAATAGTTCGTGCTTTGAGCCTTTCCTGGGACAGCAGTATTAGATTCCGATGCATCATTGCAGGTTTACTGTATCCCTTGGACCTTCAAATCAAGGATGAAACACAGAAATTGCATCGATATTGAACACAAAAGGCAAAATGTCAAATTATTTATAAGAGGAGTAACTCTTCTAGTAGTTCGTGCTTTGAGCCTTTCCTGGGACAGCAGTATTAGATTCCGATGCACCATTGCAGGTTTACTGTATCCCTCGGACCTTCAAATCAACGATGAAACACGGAAATTGCATCGATATTGAATACAAAATGCAAAATGTCGACTTATTTACAAGAGGAGTAACTCCTCTAATGGATCGTGATTTTAGCCTTTCCTGGGACAGCAGTATTAGATTCCGATGCACCATTGCAGTTTTACTGTATATCTTGGACCTTCAAATCAACGATGAAGAAGAGAAATTGCATCGATATTGAATACAAATTGCAAAATGTCAACTTATTTACAAGCGGAGCAACTCTTCTAATAGTTCGTGCTTTTAGCCTTTCCTGGGACAGCAGTATTAGATTCCGATGCACCATTGCAGGTTTACTGTATCCCTTGGACCTTCAAATCAACGATGAAACACAGAAATAGCATCGATATTGAATACAAAATGCAAAATGTCGACTTATTTATAAGAGGAGTAACTCTTCTAATAGTTCGTGCTTTGAGACTTTCCTGGGACAGCCGTATTAGCTTCCGATGCACCATTGCAGGTTTACTGTATCCCTTGGACCTTCAAATCAACGATGAAACTCAGAAATTTCATCGATATTGAATACAAAAGGCAAAATGTCGACTTATTTACAAGAGGAGTAACTCTTCTAATAGTTCGTGCTTTGAGCCTTTCCTGGGACAGCAGTATTGGATTCCGATGCACCATTGCAGGTTTACTGTATCCCTTGGACCTTCAAATCAACGATGAAACACGGCAGTTGCATCGATATTGAATACAAAAGGCAAAATGTCGACTTATTTACAAGAGGAGTAACTCTTCTAATAGTTCTTGCTTTTAGCCTTTCATGGGACAGCAGTATTAGATTCCGATGCACCATTGCAGGTTTACTGTATCTCTTGGACCCTCAAATCAACGATGAAGCAGAGAAATTGCATCGATATTGAATAAGAAAGGCAAAATGTCGACTTATTTATAAGAGGAGTAACACTTCTAATAGATCGTGCTATCAGCTTTTCCTGGGACAGCAGTATTAGATTCCGATGCACCATTGCAGGTTTACTGTATCTCTTGGACCTTCAAATCAACGATGAAACACAGAAATTGCATCGATATTGCATTCAAAAAGCAAAATGTCGACTTATTTTTAAGAGGAGTTATTCTTCTAATAGTTCGTGATTTCAGCCTTTCCTGGGACAGCAGTATTAGCTTCCGATGCACCATTGCAGGTTTACTGTATCCCTTGAACCTTCAAATCAACGATGAAACACAGACATTTCTTCGATATTGAATACAAAAGGCAAAATGTCGACTTATTTACAAGAGGAGTAACTCATCTAATAGTTCGTGCTTTGAGCCTTTCCTGGGACAGCAGTATTAGATTCCGATGCACCATTGCAGGTTTACTGTATCCCTTTGTCCTTCAAATCAACGGTGAAACACGGAAATTGCATCAATATTGAATACAAAATGCAAAATATCGACTTATTTACAAGAGGAGTAACTCTTCTAATAGTTCGTGCTTTGAGCCTCTCCTGGGATAGCAGTATTAATTTCCGATGCACCATTGCAGGTTTACTGTATCCCTTGGACCTTCAAATCAACGATGAAACACAGAAATTTCACCGATATCGAATACAAAAGGCAAAATGTCGACTTATTTATAAGAGGAGTAACTCTTCTAATAGTTCGTGATTTCAGCCTTTCCTGGGACAGCAGTATTAGCTTCCGATGCACCATTGCAGGTTTACTGTATCCCTTGAACCTTCAAATCAACGATGAAACACAGACATTTCTTCGATATTGAATACAAAAGGCAAAATGTCGACTTATTTACAAGAGGAGTAACTCATCTAATAGTTCGTGCTTTGAGCCTTTCCTGGGACAGCAGTATTAGATTCCGATGCACCATTGCAGGTTTACTGTATCCCTTTGTCCTTCAAATCAACGGTGAAACACGGAAATTTCATCGATATTGAATACAAAATGCAAAATGTTGACTTATTTACAAGAGGAGTAACTCTTCTAATTGTTCGTGCTTTGAGCCTTTCCTGGGACAGCAGTATTAGTTTCCGATGCACCATTGCAGGTTTACTGTATCCCTTGGACCTTCAAATCAACGATGAAACCCAGAAAGTGCATCGATATTGTATACAAAATGCAAAATGTCGAGTTATTTACAAGAGGAGTAACTCTTCTAATAGTTCGTCCTTTTAGCCTTTCCTGGGACAGCAGTATTAGATTCCGATGCACCACTGTAGTGTTACTGTATCTCTTGGACCTTCAAATCAACGATGAAGCAGAGAAATTGCATCGATATTGAATACAAAAGGCAAAATGTCAACTTATTTACAGGCGGAGCAACTCTTCTAATAGTTCGTTATTAGAGCCTTTCCTGGGACAGTAGTATTAGATTCCGATGCACCATTGCAGGTTTACTGTATCCCTTTGACCTTCAAATCAACGGTGAAACACGGAATTTGAATCGATATTGAATACAAAATGCAAAATGTCGACTTATTTACAAGAGGAGTAACTCTTCTAATAGTTCGAGGTTTGAGCCTTTCCTGGGACAGCAGTATTAGATTCCGATGCACCATTGCAGGTTTACTGTATCCCTTTGACCTTCAAATCAACAATGAAACACGGAAATTGCATTGATATTGAATACAAAATACAAAATGTCGACTTATTTACAAGAAGAGTAACTCTTCTAATTGTTCGTGCTTTGAGCCTTTCCTAGGACAGCAGTATTAGTTTCCGATGCACCATTGCAGGTTTACTGTATCCCTTGGACCCTCAAATCAACGATGAAACACGGCAGTTGCATCGATATTGAATACAAAATGCAAAATGTCGACTTATTTACAAGAGGAGTAACTCTTCTAATAGTTCTTGCTTTTAGCCTTTCCTGGGACAGCAGTATTAGATTCCGATGCACCATTGCAGGTTTAATGTATCCCTTGGACCTTCAAATCAACGATGAAACACAGAAATTGAATCGATATTGAATACAAATGGCAAAATGTCGATTTATATACAAGAGGAGTAACTCTTCTAATAGTTCGTGCTTTGAGCCTTTCCTGGGACAGCAGTATTAGATTCCGATGCACCATTGCAGGTTTACTGTATCCCTTTGTCCTTCAAAACAACGGTGAAACACGGAAATTGCATCGATATTGAATACAAAATGCAAAATGTTGACTTATTTACAAGAGGAGTAACTCTTCTAATTGTTCGTGCTTTGAGCCTTTCCTGGGACAGCAGTATTAGTTTCCGATGCACCATTGCAGGTTTACTGTATCCCTTGGACCTTCAAATCAACGATGAAACCCAGAAATTGCATCGATATTGAATTCAAAATTCAAAATGTCGACTTATTTACAAGAGGAGTAACTATTATAATAGTTCGTGCTTTTAGCCTTTCCTGGGACAGCAGTATTAGATTCCGATGCACCATTGCAGATTTACTGTATCCCTTGGACCTTCAAATCAACGATGAAACACGGAAATTGCATCGATATTGAATACAAAAGGCAAAATGTCGACTTCTTTGCAAGAGGAGTAACTCCTCTAATAGATCGTCCTTTTAGCCTTTCCTGGGACAGCATTATTAGATTCCGATGCACCATTGCAGTGTTACTGTATCTCTTGGACCTTCAAATCATCGATGAAGCAGAGAAATTGCATCGATATTGAACTAAAAAGGCAAAATGTCAACTTATTTACAAGCGGAGCAACTCTTCTAATAGTTCGTGCTTTGAGCCTTTCCTGGGACAGCAGTGTTAGATTCTGATGCACCATTGCAGATTTACTGTATCCCTTGGACCTTCAAATCAACGATGAAACACAGAAATTGCATCGATATTGAATACAAAAGGCAAAATGTCGACTTATTTATAAGAGGAGTAACTCTTCTAATGGTTCGTGCTTTGAGCCATTCCTTGGACAGCAGTATTAGATTCCGATGCACCATTGCAGGTTTACTGTATCCCTTGGACCTTCAAATCAATGATGAAACACAGAAATTGCATCGATATTGAATACAAAATGCAAAATGTCGACTTATTTATAAGAGGAGTAACTCTTCTAATTGTTCGTGCTTTGAGCCTTTCCTGGGACAGCAGTATTAGATTCCGATGCACCATTGCAGGTTTACTGTATCCCTTGGACCTTCAAATCAACGATGAAACACAGAGATTGCATCGATATTGACTACAACAGGCAAAATGTCGACTTATTTATAAGAGGAGTAACACTTCTAATAGTTCGTGCTTTGAGCCTTTCCTGGCACAGTAGTATTAGATTCCGATGCACCATTGCAGGTTTACTGTATCCCTTGGACCTTCAAATCAACGATGAAACACAGAAATTGCATCGATATTGAATACAAAAAGCAAAATGTCGACTTATTTATAAGAGGAGTAACTCTTCCAATAGTTCGTGATTTCAGCCTTTCCTGGGACAGCCGTATTAGATTCCGATGCACCATTGCAGGTTTACTGTATCCCTTTGACCTTCTAATCAACGGTGAAACACGGAAATTGAATCGATATTGAATACAAAATGCAAAATGTCGACTTATTTACAAGAGGAGTAACTCTTCTAATTGTTCGAGGTTTGAGCCTTTCCTGGGACACACTATTAGATTCCGATGCAACATTGCAGGTTTACTGTATCCCTTTGACCTTCAAATCAACGATGAAACACGGAAATTGCATCGATATTGAATACAAAATACAAAATGTCGACTTATTTACAAGAGGAGTAACTCTTCTAATTGTTCGTGCTTTGAGCCTTTCCTGGGACAGCAGTATTAGTTTCCGATGCACCATTGCAGGTTTACTGTATCCCTTGGACCTTCAAATCAACGATGAAACACAGAAATTGCATCGATATTGAATACAAAAGGCAAAATGTCGACTTATTTATAAGTGGAGTAACTCTTCTAGTAGTTCGTGCTTTGAGCCTTTCCTGGGACAGCAGTATTAGATTCCGATGCACCATTGCATTTTTACTGTATCCCTTGGACCTTCAAATCAACGATGAAACACAGAAAATGCATCGATTTTGAATACAAAAGGCAAAATGTCGACTTATTTACAAGAGGAGTAACTCTTCTGATAGTTCGTGCTTTTAGCCTTTCCTGGGACAGCAGTATTAGATTCCGATGCACCATTGCAGGTTTACTGTATCCCTTGGACCTTCAAATCAACGATGAAACACAGAAATTGCATCGATATTGAATACAAAAGGCAAAATGTCGACTTATTTATAAAAGGAGTAACTCTTCTAATAGTTCGTGCTTTGAGCCTTTCCTGGGCCAGCCGTATTAGCTTCCGATGCACCATTGCAGGTTTACTGTATCCCTTGGAGCTTCAAACCAACGATGTAACACGGAAATTGCATCGATATTGAATACAAAAGGCAAAATGTCGACTTATTTATAAGAGAAGTAACTCTTCTAATAGTTCGTGATTTCAGCCTTTCCTGGGACAGCAGTATTAGATTCCGATGCACCATTTCAGGTTTACTGTATCTCTTGGACCTTCAAATCAACGATGAAACACAGAAATTGCATCGATATTGAATACAAAAGGCAAAATGTCGACTTATTTACAAGTGGAGTAACTCTTCTAATAGTTCGTGCATCTAGCCCTTCCTGGGACAGCAGTATTAGATTCCAATGCACCACTGCATGTTTACTGTATCTCTTGGACCTTCAAATCAACGATGAAGCAGAGAAATTGCATCGATATTGAATACAAATGGCAAAATGTCAACTTATTTACAAGAGGAGTAACTCTTCTAATAGTTCGTGCTTTGAGCCTTTCCTGGGACAGTAGTAGTAGATTCCGATGCCCCATTGCAGGTTTACTGTTTCCCATGGACCTTCAAATCAACGATGAAGCACAGAAATTGCATCGATATTGGATACAAAAGGCAAAATGTCGACTTATTTATACGAGGAGTAACTCGTCTAATAGTTCGTGATTTGTGCCTTTCCTGGGAAAGCAGTATAAGATTCCGATGCACCATTGCAGATTTACTGTATCCCTTGGACCTTCAAATCAACGGTGAAACACAGAAATTGCATCGATATTGAATACAAAAGGCATAATGTAGACTTATTTATAAGAGGAGTAACTATTCTAATAGATCGTGATTTGAGCCTTTCCTGGCACAGCAGTATTAGATTCCGATGCACCATTGCAGGTTTACTGTATCCCTTTGACCTTCAAATCAACGATGAAACACGGAAATTGCATCAATATTGAATACAAAATGCAAAATGTCGACTTATTTACAACAGGAGTAACTCTTCTAATTGTTCATGCTTTGAGCCTTTCCTGGGACAGCAGTATTAGTTTCCAATGCACCATTGCAGGTTTACTGTATCCCTTGGACCTTCAAATCAACGATGAAACACAGAAATTGCATCGATATTGAATACAAAAGGCAAAATGTCGACTTATTTATAAGAGAAGTAACTCTTCTAATAGTTCGTGCTTTGAGCCTTTCCTGGGACAGCAGTATTAGATTCCGATGCATCATTGCAGGTTTACTGTATCCCTTGGACCTTCAAATCAAGGATGAAACACAGAAATGGCATCGATATTGAATACAAAAGGCAAAATGTCAAATTATTTATAAGAGGAGTAACTCTTCTAGTAGTTCGTGCTTTGAGCCTTTCCTGGGACAGCAGTATTAGATTCCGATGCACCATTGCAGGTTTACTGTATCCCTCGGACCTTCAAATCAACGATGAAACACGGAAATTGCATCGATATTGAATACAAAATGCAAAATGTCGACTTATTTACAAGAGGAGTAACTCCTCTAATAGATCGTGATTTTAGCCTTTCCTGGGACAGCAGTATTAGATTCCGATGCACCATTGCAGTTTTACTGTATATCTTGGACCTTCAAATCAACGATGAAGCAGAGAAATTGCATCGATATTGAATACAAATTGCAAAATGTCAACTTATTTACAAGCGGAGCAACTCTTCTAATAGTTCGTGCTTTTAGCCTTTTCTGGGACAGCAGTATTAGATTCCGATGCACCATTGCAGGTTTACTGTATCCCTTGGACCTTCAAATCAACGATGAAACACAGAAATAGCATCGATATTGAATACAAAATGCAAAATGTCGACTTATTTATAAGAGGAGTAACTCTTCTAATAGTTCGTGCTTTGAGACTTTCCTGGGACAGCCGTATTAGCTTCCGATGCACCATTGCAGGTTTACTGTATCCCTTGGACCTTCAAATCAACGATGAAACACAGAAATTGCATCTATATTGAATACAAAAGGCAAAATGTCGACTTATTTATAAGAGGAGTAACTCCTCTAACAGTTCGTGCATCTTGCTTTTCCTGGGACAGCAGTATTAGATTCCGATGCACCATTGCACGTTTACTGTATCTCTTGGACTTTCAAATCAACGATGAAGCAGATAAATTGCATCGATATTGAATACAAAAGGCAAAATGTCAACTTATTTACAAGAGGAGCAACTCTTCTAATAGTTCGTGCTTCGAGCCTTTCATGGGACAGCAGTATTAGATTCCGATGCACCATTGCAGGTTTACTGTATCTCTTGGACCCTCAAATCAACGATGAAGCAGAGAAATTGCATCGATATTGAATAAGAAAGGCAAAATGTCGACTTATTTATAAGAGGAGTAACACTTCTAATAGATCGTGCTTTCAGCCTTTCCTGGGACAGCAGTATTAGATTCCGATGCACCATTGCAGGTTTACTGTATCCCTTGGACATTCAAATCAACGATGAAACACAGAAAAGGCATCGATATTGAATACAAAAGGCAAAATGTCGACTTATTTATAAGAGGAGTAACTCTTCTAACAGTTCGTGCTTTGAGCCTTTCCTGGCACAGTAGTATTAGATTCCGATGCACCATTGGAGGTTTACTGTATCCCTTGGACCTTCAAATCAACGATGAATCACTGAAATTGCATCGATATTGAATACAAAAAGCAAAATGTCGACTTATTTATAAGAGGAGTAGCTCTTCTAATAGTTCGTGATTTCAGCCTTTCCTGGGACAGCAGTATTAGATTCCGATGCACCATTGCAGGTTTACTGTATCCCTTTGACCTTCAAATCAACGGTGAAACACGGAATTTGAATCGATATTGAATACAAAATGCAAAATGTCGACTTATTTACAAGAGGAGTAACTCTTCTAATAGTTCGAGGTTTGAGCCTTTCCTGGGACAGCAGTATTAGATTCCGATGTACCATTGCAGGTTTACTGTATCCCTTTGACCTTCAAATCAACAATGAAACACGGAAATTGCATTGATATTGAATACAAAATACAAAATGTCGACTTATTTACAAGAAGAGTAACTCTTCTAATTGTTCGTGCTTTGAGCCTTTCCTAGGACAGCAGTATTAGTTTCCGATGCACCATTGCAGGTTTACTGTATCCCTTGGACCCTCAAATCAACGATGAAACACGGCAGTTGCATCGATATTGAATACAAAATGCAAAATGTCGACTTATTTACAAGAGGAGTAACTCTTCTAATAGTTCTTGCTTTTAGCCTTTCCTGGGACAGCAGTATTAGATTCCGATGCACCATTGCAGGTTTAATGTATCCCTTGGACCTTCAAATCAACGATGAAACACAGAAATTGAATCGATATTGAATACAAATGGCAAAATGTCGATTTATATACAAGAGGAGTAACTCTTCTAATAGTTCGTGCTTTGAGCCTTTCCTGGGACAGCAGTATTAGATTCCGATGCACCATTGCAGGTTTACTGTATCCCTTTGTCCTTCAAAACAACGGTGAAACACGGAAATTGCATCGATATTGAATACAAAATGCAAAATGTTGACTTATTTACAAGAGGAGTAACTCTTCTAATTGTTCGTGCTTTGAGCCTTTCCTGGGACAGCAGTATTAGTTTCCGATGCACCATTGCAGGTTTACTGTATCCCTTGGACCTTCAAATCAACGATGAAACCCAGAAATTGCATCGATATTGAATTCAAAATTCAAAATGTCGACTTATTTACAAGAGGAGTAACTCTTATAATAGTTCGTGCTTTTAGCATTTCCTGGGACAGCAGTATTAGATTCCGATGCACCATTGCAGATTTACTGTATCCCTTGGACCTTCAAATCAACGATGAAACACGGAAATTGCATCGATATTGAATACAAAAGGCAAAATGTCGACTTCTTTACAAGAGGAGTAACTCCTCTAATAGATCGTCCTTTTAGCCTTTCCTGGGACAGCATTATTAGATTCCGATGCACCATTGCAGTGTTACTGTATCTCTTGGACCTTCAAATCAACGATGAAGCAGAGAAATTGCATCGATATTGAATTAAAAAGGCAAAATGTCAACTTATTTACAAGCGGAGCAACTCTTCTAATAGTTCGTGCTTTGAGCCTTTCCTGGGACAGCAGTGTTAGATTCTGATGCACCATTGCAGATTTACTGTATCCCTTGGACCTTCAAATCAACGATGAAACACAGAAATTGCATCGATATTGAATACAAAAGGCAAAATGTCGACTTATTTATAAGAGGAGTAACTCTTCTAATGGTTCGTGCTTTGAGCCATTCCTTGGACAGCAGTATTAGATTCCGATGCACCATTGCAGGTTTACTGTATCCCTTGGACCTTCAAATCAATGATGAAACACAGAAATTGCATCGATATTGAATACAAAATGCAAAATGTCGACTTATTTATAAGAGGAGTAACTCTTCTAATTGTTCGTGCTTTGAGCCTTTCCTGGGACAGCAGTATTAGATTCCGATGCAGCATTGCAGGTTTACTGTATCCCTTGGACCTTCAAATCAACGATGAAACACAGAGATTGCATCGATATTGACTACAACAGGCAAAATGTCGACTTATTTATAAGAGGAGTAACACTTCTAATAGTTCGTGCTTTGAGCCTTTCCTGGCACAGTAGTATTAGATTCCGATGCACCATTGCAGGTTTACTGTATCCCTTGGACCTTCAAATCAACGATGAAACACTGAAATTGCATCGATATTGAATACAAAAAGCAAAATGTCGACTTATTTATAAGAGGAGTAACTCTTCCAATAGTTCGTGATTTCAGCCTTTCCTGGGACAGCCGTATTAGATTCCGATGCACCATTGCAGGTTTACTGTATCCCTTTGACCTTCAAATCAACGGTGAAACACGGAAATTGAATCGATATTGAATACAAAATGCAAAATGTCGACTTATTTACAAGAGGAGTAACTCTTCTAATAGTTCGAGGTTTGAGCCTTTCCTGGGACAGCACTATTAGATTCCGATGCAACATTGCAGGTTTACTGTATCCCTTTGACCTTCAAATCAACGATGAAACACGGAAATTGCATCGATATTGAATACAAAATACAAAATGTCGACTTATTTACAAGAGGAGTAACTCTTCTAATTGTTCGTGCTTTGAGCCTTTCCTGGGACAGCAGTATTAGTTTCCGATGCACCATTGCAGGTTTACTGTATCCCTTGGACCTTCAAATCAACGATGAAACACAGAAATTGCATCGATATTGAATACAAAAGGCAAAATATCGACTTATTTATAAGTGGAGTAACTCTTCTAGTAGTTCGTGCTTTGAGCCTTTCCTGGGACAGCAGTATTAGATTCCGATGCACCATTGCATTTTTACTGTATCCCTTGGACCTTCAAATCAACGATGAAACACAGAAAATGCATCGATTTTGAATACAAAAGGCAAAATGTCGACTTATTTACAAGAGGAGTAACTCTTCTGATAGTTCGTGCTTTTAGCCTTTCCTGGGACAGCAGTATTAGATTCCGATGCACCATTGCAGGTTTACTGTATCCCTTGGACCTTCAAATCAACGATGAAACACAGAAATTGCATCGATATTGAATACAAAAGGCAAAATGTCGACTTATTTATAAAAGGAGTAACTCTTCTAATAGTTCGTGCTTTAAGCCTTTCCTGGGCCAGCCGTATTAGCTTCCGATGCACCATTGCAGGTTTACTGTATCCCTTGGAGCTTCAAACCAACGATGTAACACGGAAATTGCATCGATATTGAATACAAAAGGCAAAATGTCGACTTATTTATAAGAGAAGTAACTCTTCTAATAGTTCGTGATTTCAGCCTTTCCTGGGACAGCAGTATTAGATTCCGATGCACCATTTCAGGTTTACTGTATCTCTTGGACCTTCAAATCAACGATGAAACACAGAAATTGCATCGATATTGAATACAAAAGGCAAAATGTCGACTTATTTACAAGTGGAGTAACTCTTCTAATAGTTCGTGCATCTAGCCCTTCCTGGGACAGCAGTATTAGATTCCAATGCACCACTGCATGTTTACTGTATCTCTTGGACCTTCAAATCAACGATGAAGCAGAGAAATTGCATCGATATTGAATACAAATGGCAAAATGTCAACTTATTTACAAGAGGAGTAACTCTTCTAATAGTTCGTGCTTTGAGCCTTTCCTGGGACAGTAGTAGTAGATTCCGATGCCCCATTGCAGGTTTACTGTTTCCCATGGACCTCAAATCAACGATGAAGCACAGAAATTGCATCGATATTGGATACAAAAGGCAAAATGTCGACTTATTTATAAGAGGAGTAACTCGTCTAATAGTTCGTGATTTGTGCCTTTCCCGGGAAAGCAGTATAAGATTCCGATGCACCATTGCAGATTTACTGTATCCCTTGGACCTTCAAATCAACGGTGAAACACAGAAATTGCATCGATATTGAATACAAAAGGCATAATGTAGACTTATTTATAAGAGGAGTAACTATTCTAATAGTTCGTGATTTGAGCCTTTCCTGGCACAGCAGTATTAGATTCCGATGCACCATTGCAGGTTTACTGTATCCCTTTGACCTTCAAATCAACGATGAAACACGGAAATTGCATCAATATTGAATACAAAATGCAAAATGTCGACTTATTTACAACAGGAGTAACTCTTCTAATTGTTCAGGCTTTGAGCCTTTCCTGGGACAGCAGTATTAGTTTCCAATGCACCATTGCAGGTTTACTGTATCCCTTGGACCTTCAAATCAACGATGAAACACAGAAATTGCATCGATATTGAATACAAAAGGCAAAATGTCGACTTATTTATAAGAGAAGTAACTCTTCTAATAGTTCGTGCTTTGAGCCTTTCCTGGGACAGCAGTATTAGATTCCGATGCATCATTGCAGGTTTACTGTATCCCTTGGACCTTCAAATCAAGGATGACACACAGAAATTGCATCGATATTGAATACAAAAGGCAAAATGTCAAATTATTTATAAGAGGAGTAACTCTTCTAGTAGTTCGTGCTTTGAGCCTTTCCTGGGACAGCAGTATTAGATTCCGATGCACCATTGCAGGTTTACTGTATCCCTCGGACCTTCAAATCAACGATGAAACACGGAAATTGCATCGATATTGAATACAAAATGCAAAATGTCGACTTATTTACAAGAGGAGTAACTCCTCTAATAGATCGTGATTTTAGCCTTTCCTGGGACAGCAGTATTAGATTCCGATGCACCATTGCAGTTTTACTGTATATCTTGGACCTTCAAATCAACGATGAAGCAGAGAAATTGCATCGATATTGAATACAAATTGCAAAATGTCAACTTATTTACAAGCGGAGCAACTCTTCTAATAGTTCGTGCTTTAAGCCTTTTCTGGGACAGCAGTATTAGATTCCGATGCACCATTGCAGGTTTACTGTATCCCTTGGACCTTCAAATCAACGATGAAACACAGAAATAGCATCGATATTGAATACAAAATGCAAAATGTCGACTTATTTATAAGAGGAGTAACTCTTCTAATAGTTCGTGCTTTGAGACTTTCCTGGGACAGCCGTATTAGCTTCCGATGCACCATTGCAGGTTTACTGTATCCCATGGACCTTCAAATCAACGATGAAACACAGAAATTGCATCTATATTGAATACAAAAGGCAAAATGTCGACTTATTTATAAGAGGAGTAACTCTTCTAATAGTTCGTGCATCTTGCTTTTCCTGGGACAGCAGTATTAGATTCCGATGCACCATTGCACGTTTACTGTATCTCTTGGACCTTCAAATCAACGATGAAGCAGATAAATTGCATCGATATTGAATACAAAAGGCAAAATGTCAACTTATTTACAAGAGGAGCAACTCTTCTAATAGTTCGTGCTTCGAGCCTTTCATGGGACAGCAGTATTAGATTCCGATGCACCATTGCAGGTTTACTGTATCTCTTGGACCCTCAAATCAACGATGAAGCAGAGAAATTGCATCGATATTGAATAAGAAAGGCAAAATTTCGACTTATTTATAAGAGGAGTAACACTTCTAATAGATCGTGCTTTCAGCCTTTCCTGGGACAGCAGTATTAGATTCCGATGCACCATTGCAGGTTTACTGTATCTCTTGGACCTTCAAATCAACGATGAAACACAGAAATTGCATCGATATTGCATTCAAAAAGCAAAATATCGACTTATTTTTAAGAGGAGTTACTCTTCTAATAGTTCGTGCTTTGAGCCTTTCCTGGGAGAGCAGTATTAGATTCCGATGCACCATTGCAGGTTTACTGTATCCCTTGGACCTTCAAATCAACGATGAAACACAGAAATTGCATCGATATTGAATACAAAAAGCAAAATGTCGACTTATTTATAAGAGGAGTATCCCTTCTAATAGTTCGTGCTTTGAGCCTTTCCTGGGACAGCAGTATTAGATTCCGATGCACAATTGCAGGTTTACTGTATCCCTTTGTCCTTCAAATCAACGGTGAAACACGGAAATTGCATCAATATTGAATACAAAATGCAAAATATCGACTTATTTACAAGAGGAGTAACTCTTCTAATAGTTCGTGCTTTGAGCCTCTCCTGGGATAGCAGTATTAATTTCCGATGCACCATTGCAGGTTTACTGTATCCCTTGGACCTTCAAATCAACGATGAAACACAGAAATTTCACCGATATCGAATACAAAAGGCAAAATGTCGACTTATTTATAAGAGGAGTAACTCTTCTAATAGTTCGTGATTTCAGCCTTTCCTGGGACAGCAGTATTAGCTTCCGATGCACCATTGCAGGTTTACTGTATCCCTTGAACCTTCAAATCAACGATGAAACACAGACATTTCATCGATATTGAATACAAAAGGCAAAATGTCGACTTATTTACAAGAGGAGTAACTCTTCTAATAGTTCGTGCTGTGAGCCTTTCCTGGGACAGCAGTATTAGATTCCGATGCACCATTGCAGGTTTACTGTATCCCTTTGTCCTTCAAGTCAACGGTGAAACACGGAAATTTCATCGATATTGAATACAAAATGCAAAATGTTGACTTATTTACAAGAGGAGTAACTCTTCTAATTGTTCGTGCTTTGAGCCTTTCCTGGGACAGCAGTATTAGTTTCCGATGCACCATTGCAGGTTTACTGTATCCCTTGGACCTTCAAATCAACGATGAAACCCAGAAAGTGCATCGATATTGTATACAAAATGCAAAATGTCGACTTATTTACAAGAGGAGTAACTCTTCTAATAGTTCGTGCTTTTAGCCTTTCCTGGGACAGCAGTATTAGATTCCGATGCACCATTGCAGGTTTACTGTATCCCTTGGACCTGCAAATCAACGATGAAAGACGGAAATTGCATCGATATTGAATACAAAAGGCAAAATGTCGACTTATTTACAAGAGGAGTAACTCCTCTAATAGATCGTCCTTTTAGCCTTTCCTGGGACAGCAGTATTAGATTCCGATGCACCACTGTAGTGTTACTGTATCTCTTGGACCTTCAAATCAACGATGAAGCAGAGAAATTGCATCGATATTGAATACAAAAGGCAAAATGTCAACTTATTTACAAGCGGAGCAACTCTTCTAATAGTTCGTGATTTGAGCCTTTCCTGGGACAGTAGTATTAGATTCCGATGCACCATTGCAGATTTACTGTATCCCTTGGACCTTCAAATCAACGATGAAACACAGAAATTGGTTCGATATTGAATACAAAAGGCAAAATGTCGACTTTTTTATAAGAGGAGTAACTCTTCTAATGGTTCGTTCTTTGAACTAGTCCTGGGACAGCAGTATTAGATTCCGATGCACCATTGCAGGTTTACTGTATCCCTTGGACCTTCAAATCAACGATGAAACACAGAAATTGCATCGATATTGAATACAAAAGGCAAAATGTCGACTTATTTATAAGAGGAGTAACTCTTCTAACAGTTCGTGCTTTGAGCCTTTCCTGGCACAGTAGTATTAGATTCCGATGCACCATTGCAGGTTTACTGTATCCCTTGGACCTTCAAATCAACGATGAACCACTGAAATTGCATCGATATTGAATACAAAAAGCAAAATGTCGACTTATTTATAAGAGGAGTAGCTCTTCTAATGGTTCGTGATTTCAGCCTTTCCTGGGACAGCAGTATTAGATTCCGATGCACCATTGCAGGTTTACTGTATCCCTTTGACCTTCAAATCAACGGTGAAACACGGAATTTGAATCGATATTGAATACAAAATGCAAAATGTCGACTTATTTACAAGAGGAGTAACTCTTCTAATAGTTCGAGGTTTGAGCCTTTCCTGGGACAGCAGTATTAGATTCCGATACACCATTGCAGGTTTACTGTATCCCTTTGACCTTCAAATCAACAATGAAACACGGAAATTGCATTGATATTGAATACAAAATACAAAATGTCGACTTATTTACAAGAAGAGTAACTCTTCTAATTGTTCGTGCTTTGAGCCTTTCCAGGGACAGCAGTATTAGATTCCGATGCACCATTGCAGGTTTACTGTATCCCTTGGACCTTCAAACCAACGATGAAACACAGAAATTGCATCGATATCAAATACAAATGGCAAAATGTCGACTTATTTATAAGAGGAGTAACTCTTCTAGTAGTTCGTGCTTTGAGCCTTTCCTGGGACAGCAGTTTTAGATTCCGATGCACCATTGCATTTTTACTGTATCTCTTGGACCTTCAAATCAACGATGAAACACAGAAAATGCATCGATTTTGAATACAAAAGGCAAAATTTCGACTTATTTACAAGAGGAGTAACTCTTCTGATAGTTCGTGCTTTTAGCCTTTCCTGGGACAGCAGTATTAGATTCCGATGCACCATTGCAGGTTTACTGTATCCCTTGGACCTTCAAATCAACGATGAAACACAGAAATTGCATCGATATTGAATACAAAAGGCAAAATGTCGACTTATTTATAAGAGGAGTAACTCTTCTAATAGTTCGAGGTTTGAGCCTTTCCTGGGACAGCCGTATTAGCTTCCGATGCGCCATTGCAGGTTTACTGTATCCCTTGGACCTTCAAATCAACGATGAAACACAGAAATTGCATCGATATTGAATACAAAAGGCAAAATGTCGAATTATTTACAAGAGGAGTAACTCTTCTAATAGTTCGTGCATCTAGCCCTTCCTGGGACAGCAGTATTAGATTCCAATGCACCATTGCACGTTTACTGTATCTCTTGGACCTTCAAATCAACGATGAAGCAGAGAAATTGCATCGATATTGAATACAAAAGGCAAAATGTCAACTTATTTACAAGAGGAGCAACTCTTCTAATAGTTCGTGCTTTGAGCCTTTCCTGGGACAGTAGTAGTAGATTCCGATGCCCCATTGCAGGTTTACTGTATCCCATGGCCCTTCAAATCAACGATGAAGCACAGAAATTGCATCGATATTGGATACAAAAGGCAAAATGTCGACTTATTTACAAGAGGAGTAACTCTTCTAATTGTTCGTGCCTTGAGCCTTTCCTGGGACAGCAGTATTAGTTTCCCATGCACCATTGCAGGTTTACTGTATCCCTTGGACCTTCAAATCAACGATGAAACACAGAAATTGCATCGATATTGAATACAAAAGGCAAAATGTCGACTTATTTATAAGAGAAGTAACTCTTCTAATAGTTCGTGATTTGTGCCATTCCTGGGAAAGCAGTATAAGATTCCGATGCACCATTGCAGATTTACTGTATCCCTTGGACCTTCAAATCAACGGTGAAACACAGAAATTGCATCGATATTGAATACAAAAGGCAAATTGTAGACTTATTTATAAGAGGAGTAACTCTTCTAATAGTTCGTGATTTGAGCCTTTCCTGGCACAGCAGTATTAGATTCCGATGCACCATTGCAGGTTTACTGTATCCCTTTGACCTTCAAATCAACGATGAAACACGGAAATTGCATCAATATTGAATACAAAATGCAAAATGTCGACTTATTTACAAGAGGAGTAACTCTTCTAATTGTTCGTGCTTTGAGCCTTTCCTGGGACAGCAGTATTAGTTTCCCATGCACCATTGCAGGTTTACTGTATCCCTTGGACCTTCAAATCAACGATGAAACACAGAAATTGCATCGATATTGAATACAAAAGGCAAAATGTCGACTTATTTATAAGAGGAGTAACTCTTCTAATAGTTCGTGCTTTGAGCCTTTCCTGGGACAGCCGTATTAGCTTCCGATGCGCCATTGCAGGTTTACTGTATCCCTTGGAGCTTCAAATCAACGATGAAACACGGAAATTGCATCGATATTGAATACAAAAGGCAAAATGTCGACTTATTTATAAGAGAAGTAACTCTTCTAATAGTTCGTGACTTCAGCCTTTCCTGGGACAGCAGTATTAGATTCCGATGCACCATTTCAGGTTTACTGTATCCCTTGGACCTTCAAATCAACGATGAAACACAGAAATTGCATCGATATTGAATACAAAAGGCAAAATGTCGACTTATTTACAAGAGGAGTAACTCTTCTAATACTTCGTGCATCTAGCCCTTCCTGGGACAGCAGTATTAGATTCCAATGCACCATTGCACGTTTACTGTATCTCTTGGACCTTCAAATCAACGATGAAGCAGAGAAATTGCATCGATATTGAATACAAAAGGCAAAATGTCAACTTATTTACAAGAGGAGCAACTCTTCTAATAGTTCGTGCTTTGAGCCTTTCCTGGGACAGTAGTAGTAGATTCCGATGCCCCATTGCAGGTTTACTGTATCCCATGGCCCTTCAAATCAACGATGAAGCACAGAAATTGCATCGATATTGGATACAAAAGGCAAAATGTCGACTTATTTATAAGAGGAGTAACTCTTCTAATAGTTCGTGATTTGTGCCTTTCCTGGGAAAGCAGTATAAGATTCCGATGCACCATTGCAGATTTACTGTATCCCTTGGACCTTCAAATCAACGGTGAAACACAGAAATTGCATCGATATTGAATACAAAAGGCAAATTGTAGACTTATTTATAAGAGGAGTAACTCTTCTAATAGTTCGTGATTTGAGCCTTTCCTGGCACAGCAGTATTAGATTCCGATGCACCATTGCAGGTTTACTGTATCCCTTTGACCTTCAAATCAACGATGAAACACGGAAATTGCATCAATATTGAATACAAAATGCAAAATGTCGACTTATTTACAAGAGGAGTAACTCTTCTAATTGTTCGTGCTTTGAGCCTTTCCTGGGACAGCAGTATTAGTTTCCCATGCACCATTGCAGGTTTACTGTATCCCTTGGACCTTCAAATCAACGATGAAACACAGAAATTGCATCGATATTGAATACAAAAGGCAAAATGTCGACTTATTTATAAGAGAAGTAACTCTTCTAATAGTTCGTGCTTTGAGCCTTTCCTGGGACAGCAGTATTAGATTCCGATGCATCATTGCAGGTTTACTGTATCCCTTGGACCTTCAAATCAAGGATGAAACACAGAAATTGCATCGATATTGAATACAAAAGGCAAAATGTCAAATTATTTATAAGAGGAGTAACTCTTCTACTAGTTCGTGCTTTGAGCCTTTCCTGGGACAGCAGTATTAGATTCCGATGCACCATTGCAGGTTTACTGTATCCCTTGGACCTTCAAATCAACGATGAAACACGGAAATTGCATCGATATTGAATACAAAATGCAAAATGTCGACTTATTTACAAGAGGAGTAACTTCTCTAATAGATCGTGATTTTAGCCTTACCTGGGACAGCAGTATTAGATTCCGATGCACCATTGCAGTTTTACTGTATATCTTGGACCTTCAAATCAACGATGAAGCAGAGAAATTGCATCGATATTGAATACAAATGGCAAAATGTCAACTTATTTACAAGCGGAGCAACTCTTCTAATAGTTCGTGCTTTTAGCCGTTCCTGGGACAGCAGTATTAGATTCCGATGCACCATTGCAGGTTTACTGTATCCCTTGGACCTTCAAATCAACGATGAAACACAGAAATTGCATCGATATTGAATACAAAATGCAAAATGTCGACTTATTTTTAAGAGGAGTAACTCTTCTAATAGTTCGTGCTTTGAGACTTTCCTGGGACAGCCGTATTAGCTTCCGATGCACCATTGCAGGTTGACTGTATCCCTTGGACGTTCAAATCAACGATGAAACACAGAAATTGCATCTATATTGAATACAAAAGGCAAAATGTCGACTTATTTACAAGAGGAGTAACTCTTCTAATAGTTCGTGCTTTGAGCCTTTCCTGGGACAGCAGTATTAGATTCCGATGCACCATTGCACGTTTACTGTATCTCTTGGACCTTCAAATCAACGATGAAGCAGATAAATTGCATCGATATTGAATACCAAATGCAAAATGCAACTTATTTACTAGAGGAGCAACTCTTCTAATAGTTCGTGCTTAGAGCCTTTCCTGGGACAGTAGTAGTATATTCCGATGCCCCATTGCAGGTTTACTGTATCCCTTGGCCCTTCAAATCAACGATGATGCACAGAAATGGCATCGATATTGAATACAAAAGGCAAAATGTCGACTTATTTATAAGAGGAGTAACTCTTCTAATAGTTCGTGCTTTGAGCCTTTCGTGGGACAGCCGTATTAGCTTCCGATGCGCCATTGCAGGTTTACTGTATCCCTTGGAGCTTCAAATCAACGATGAAACACGGAAATTGCATCGATATTGAATACAAAAGGCAAAATGTCGACTTATTTATAAGAGAAGTAACTCTTCTAATAGTTCGTGACTTCAGCCTTTCCTGGGACAGCAGTATTAGATTCCGATGCACCATTTCAGGTTTACTGTATCCCTTGGACCTTCAAATCAACGATGAAACACAGAAATTGCATCGATATTGAATACAAATGGCAAAATGTCGACTTATTTACAAGAGGAGTAACTCTTCTAATAGTTCGTGCATCTAGCCCTTCCTGGGACAGCAGTATTAGATTCCAATGCACCATTGCACGTTTACTGTATCTCTTGGACCTTCAAATCAACGATGAAGCAGAGAAATTGCATCGATATTGAATACAAAAGGCAAAATTTCAACTTATTTACAAGAGGAGCAACTCTTCTAATAGTTCGTGCTTTGAGCCTTTCCTGGGACAGTAGTAGTAGATTCCGATGCCCCATTGCAGGTTTACTGTATCCCATGGCCCTTCAAATCAACGATGAAGCACAGAAATTGCATCGATATTGGATACAAAAGGCAAAATGTCGACTTATTTATAAGAGGAGTAACTCTTCTAATAGTTCGTGATTTGTGCCTTTCCTGGGAAAGCAGTATAAGATTCCGATGCACCATTGCAGATTTACTGTATCCCTTGGACCTTCAAATCAACGGTGAAACACAGAAATTGCATCGATATTGAATACAAAAGGCAAATTGTAGACTTATTTATAAGAGGAGTAACTCTTCTAATAGTTCGTGATTTGAGCCTTTCCTGGCACAGCAGTATTAGATTCCGATGCACCATTGCAGGTTTACTGTATCCCTTTGACCTTCAAATCAACGATGAAACACGGAAATTGCATCAATATTGAATACAAAATGCAAAATGTCGACTTATTTACAAGAGGAGTAACTCTTCTAATTGTTCGTGCTTTGAGCCTTTCCTGGCACAGCAGTATTAGATTCCGATGCACCATTGCAGGTTTACTGTATCCCTTTGACCTTCAAATCAACGATGAAACACGGAAATTGCATCAATATTGAATACAAAATGCAAAATGTCGACTTATTTACAAGAGGAGTAACTCTTCTAATTGTTCGTGCTTTGAGCCTTTCCTGGCACAGCAGTATTAGATTCCGATGCACCATTGCAGGTTTACTGTATCCCTTTGACCTTCAAATCAACGATGAAACACGGAAATTGCATCAATATTGAATACAAAATGCAAAATGTCGACTTATTTACAACAGGAGTAACTCTTCTAATTGTTCGTGCTTTGAGCCTTTCCTGGGACAGCAGTATTAGATTCCGATGCATCATTGCAGGTTTACTGTATCCCTTGGACCTTCAAATCAAGGATGAAACACAGAAATTGCATCGATATTGAATACAAAAGGCAAAATGTCAAATTATTTATAAGAGGAGTAACTCTTCTACTAGTTCGTGCTTTGAGCCTTTCCTGGGACAGCAGTATTAGATTCCGATGCACCATTGCAGGTTTACTGTATCCCTTGGACCTTCAAATCAACGATGAAACACGGAAATTGCATCGATATTGAATACAAAATGCAAAATGTCGACTTATTTACAAGAGGAGTAACTCTTCTAATAGTTCGTGCTTTGAGCCTTTCCTGGGATAGCAGTATAAGATTCCGATGCACCATTGCAGGTTTACTGTATCCCTTGGACCTTCAAATCAACGATGAAACACAGAAAATGCATCTATATTGAATACAAAATGCAAAATGTCGACTTATTTTTAAGAGGAGTAACTCTTCTAATAGTTCGTGCTTTGAGACTTTCCTGGGACAGCCGTATTAGCTTCCGATGCACCATTGCAAGTTTACTGTATCCCTTGGACGTTCAAATCAACGATGAAACACAGAAATTGCATCTATATTGAATACAAAAGGCAAAATGTCGACTTATTTACAAGAGGAGTAACTCTTCTAATAGTTCGTGCTTTGAGCCTTTCCTGGGACAGCAGTATTAGATTCCGATGCACCATTGCACGTTTACTGTATCTCTTGGACCTTCAAATCAACGATGAAGCAGATAAATTGCATCGATATTGAATACAAAAGGCAAAATGCAACTTTTTTACTAGAGGAGCAACTCTTCTAATAGTTCGTGCCTAGAGCCTTTCCTGGGACAGTAGTAGTATATTCCGATGCCCCATTGCAGGTTTACTGTATCCCTTGGCCCTTCAAATCAACGATGATGCACAGAAATGGCATCGATATTGAATACAAAAGGCAAAATGTCGAATTATTTATAAGAGGAGTAACTCTTCTAATAGTTCGTGCTTTGAGCCTTTCATGGGACAGCAGTATTAGATTCCGATGCACCATTGCAGGTTTACTGTATCTCTTGGACCCTCAAATCAACGATGAAGCAGAGAAATTGCATCGATATTGAATAAGAAAGGCGTAATGTCGATTTATTCATAAGAGGAGTAACTCTTCTAATAGTTCGTGATTTGAGCCTTTCCTGGGACAGCAGTATTAGATTCCGATGCACCATTGCAGGTTTACTGTATCCCTTGGACCTTCAAATCAACGATGAAACACAAAAATTGCATCGATATTGAATACAAAAGGCAAAATGTCGACTTATTTATAAGAGAAGTAACTCTTCTAATAGTTCGTGCTTTGAGCCTTTCCTGGGACAGCAGTATTAATTTCCGATGCACCATTGCAGGTTTACTGTATCCCTTGGACCTTCAAATCAACGATGTAACACAGAAATTGCTCCGATATTGAATACAAAAGGCATAATGTCAAATTATTTATAAGGGGAGTAACTCTTCTAATAGTTCGTGCCTTGAGCCTTTCCTGGGACAGCAGTATTAGATTCCGGTGCACCATTGCAGGTTTACTGTATCCCTTGGACCTTCAAATCAACGATGAAACACGGAAATTGCATCGATATTGTATAGAAAAGTCAAAATGTCGACTTATTTACAAGAGGAGTAACTCTTCTAATAGTTCGTGCATCTAGCCCTTCCTGGGACAGCAGTATTAGATTCCAATGCGCCATTGCACGTTTACTATATCTCTTGGACCTTCAAATCATCGATGAAGCAGAGAAATTGCATCGATATTGAATACAAAAGGCAAAATGTCAACTTATTTACAAGAGGAGTAACTCTTCTGTTAGTTCGTGCTTTGAGCCTATCCTGGGACACTAGTAGTAGATTCCGATGCCCCATTGCAGGTTTACTGTATCCCATGGCCCATCAAATCAACGATGTAGCACAGAAATTGCATCGATATTGGATACAAAAGGCAAAATGTCGACTTATTTATAAGAGCAGTAACTCTTCTAATAGTTCGTGATTTGTGCCTTTCCTGGAAAAGCAGTATAAGATTCCGATGCACCATTGCAGGTTTACTGTATCCCTTGGACCTTCAAATCAACGGTGAAACACAGAAATTGCATCGATATTGAATACAAAAGGCAAAATGTAGACTTATTTATAAGAGGAGTAACTCTTCTAACAGTTCGTGATTTGAGCCTTTCCTGGCACAGCAGTATAAGATTCCGATGCACCATTGCAAATTTACTGTATCCCTTGGACCTTCAAATCAACGGTGAAACACAGAAATTGCATCGATATTGAATACAAAAGGCAAAATGTAGACTTATTTATAAGAGGAGTAACTCTTCAAATAGTTCGTGTTTTGAGCCTTTCCTGGCACAGCAGTATTAGATTCCGATGCACCATTGCAGGTTTACTGTATCCCTTTGACTTCAAATCAACGATGAAACACGGAAATTGCATCAATATTGAATACAAAATACAAAATGACGACATATTTACAAGAGGAGTAACTCTTCTAATTGTTCGTGCCTTGAGCCTTTCCTGGGACAGCAGTATTAGTTTCCCATGCACCATTGCAGGTTTACTGTATCCCTTGGACCTTCAAATCAACGATGAAACACAGAAATTGCATCGATATTGAATACAAAAGGCAAAATGTCGACTTATTTATAAGAGAAGTAACTCTTCTAATAGTTCGTGCTTTGAGCCTTTCCTGGGACAGCAGTATTAGATTCCGATGCATCATTGCAGGTTTACTGTATCCCTTGGACCTTCAAATCAACGATGAAACACAGAAATTGCATCGATATTGAATACAAAAGGTAAAATGTCAAATTCTTTATAAGAGGAGTAACTCTTCTACTAGTTCGTGCTTTGAGCCTTTCCTGTGACAGCAGTATTACTTTCCGATGCACCATTGCAGGTTTACTGTATCCCTTGGACCTTCAAATCAACGATGAAACACGGAAATTGCATCGATATTGAATACAAAATGCAAAATGTCGACTTATTTACAAGAGGAGTAACTCCTCTAATAGATCGTGATTTTAGCCTTTCCTGGGACAGCAGTAGTAGATTCCGATGCACCATTGCAGTTTTACTGTATATCTTGGACCTTCAAATCTACGATGAAGCAGAGAAATTGCATCGATATTGAATACATATGGCAAAATGTCAACTTATTTAGAAGCGGAGCAACTCTTCTAATAGTTCTTGCATCTAGCTTTTCCTGGGACAGCAGTATTAGCTTCCGATGCACCATTGCAGGTCTACTGTATCCCTTGGAGCTTCAAATCAACGATGAAACACGGAAATTGCATCGATATTGAATACAAAAGGCAAAATGTCGACTTATTTATAAGAGGAGTAACTCTTCTAATAGTTATTGATTTGAGCCTTTCCTGGGACAGCCGTATTAGCTTCCGATGCGCCATTGCAGGTTTACTGTATCCCTTGGAGCTTCAAATCAACGATGAAACACGGAAATTGCATCGATATTGAATACAAAAGGCAAAATGTCGACTTATTTATAAGAGAAGTAACTCTTCTAAAAGTTCGTGACTTCAGCCTTTCCTGGGACAGCAGTATTAGATTCCGATGCACCATTTCAGGTTTACTGTATCCCTTGGACCTTCAAATCAACGATGAAACACAGAAATTGCATCGATATTGAATACAAATGCAAAATGTCGACTTATTTACAAGAGGAGTAACTCTTCTAATAGTTCGTGCATCTAGCCCTTCCTGGGACAGCAGAATTAGATTCCAGTGCACCATTGCACGTTTACTGTATCTCTTGGACCTTCAAATCAACGATGAAGCAGAGAAATTGCATCGATATTGAATACAAAAGGCAAAATGTCAACTTATTTACAAGAGGAGCAACTCTTCTAATAGTTCGTGCTTTGAGCCTTTCCTGGGACAGTAGTAGTAGATTCCGATGCCCCATTGCAGGTTTACTGTATCCCATGGCCCTTCAAATCAACGATGAAGCACAGAAATTGCATCGATATTGGATACAAAAGGCAAAATGTCGACTTATTTATAAGAGGTGTAACTCTTCTAATAGTTCGTGATTTGTGCCTTTCCTGGGAAAGCAGTATAAGATTCCGATGCACCATTGCAGATTTACTGTATCCCATGGACCTTCAAATCAACGGTGAAACACAGAAATTGCATCGATATTGAATACAAAAGGCAAATTGTAGACTTATTTATAAGAGGAGTAACTCTTCTAATAGTTCGTGATTTGAGCCTTTCCTGGCACAGCAGTATTAGATTCCGATGCATCATTGCAGGTTTACTGTATCCCTTGGACCTTCAAATCAAGGATGAAACACAGAAATTGCATCGATATTGAATACAAAATGCAAAATGTCGACTTATTTTTAAGAGGAGTAACTCTTCTAATAGTTCGTGCTTTGAGACTTTCCTGGGACAGCAGTATTAGATTCCGATGCACCATTGCACGTTTACTGTATCTCTTGGACCTTCAAATCAACGATGAAGCAGATAAATTGCATCGATATTGAATACAAAAGGCAAAATGCAACTTATTTACTAGAGGAGCAACTCTTCTAATAGTTCGTGCTTTGAGCCTTTCCTGGGACAGTAGTAGTATATTCCGATGCCCCATTGCAGGTTTACTGTATCCCTTGGCCCTTCAAATCAACGATGATGCACAGAAATGGCATCGATATTGAATACAAAAGGCAAAATGTCGAATTATTTATAAGAGGAGTAACTCTTCTAATAGTTCGTGCTTTGAGCCTTTCATGGGACAGCAGTATTAGATTCCGATGCACCATTGCAGGTTTACTGTATCTCTTGGACCCTCAAATCAACGATGAAGCAGAGAAATTGCATCGATATTGAATAAGAAAGGCATAATGTCGATTTATTTATAAGAGGAGTAACTCTTCTAATAGTTCGTGATTTGAGCCTTTCCTGGGACAGCAGTATTAGATTCCGATGCACCATTGCAGGTTTACTGTATCCCTTGGACCTTCAAATCAACGATGAAACACAGAAATTGCATCGATATTGAATACAAAAGGCAAAATGTCGACTTATTTATAAGAGAAGTAACTCTTCCAATAGTTCGTGCTTAGAGCCTTTCCTGGGACAGCAGTATTAATTTCCGATGCACCATTGCAGGTTTACTGTATCCCTTGGACCTTCAAATCAACGATGAAACACAGAAATTGCATCGATATTGAATACAAAATGCATAATGTCAAATTATTTATAACGGGAGTAACTCTTCTAATAGGTCGTGCCTTGAGCCTTTCCTGGGACAGCAGTATTAGATTCCGGTGCACCATTGCAGGTTTACTGTATCCCTTGGACCTTCAAATCAACGATGAAACACGGAAATTGCATCGATATTGTATAGAAAAGTCAAAGTGTCGACTTATTTACAAGAGGAGTAACTCTTCTAATAGTTCGTGCATCTAGCCCTTCCTGGGACAGCAGTATTAGATTCCAATGCGCCATTGCACGTTTACTGTATCTCTTGGACCTTCAAATCATCGATGAAGCAGAGAAATTGCATCGATATTGAATACAAAAGGCAAAATGTCAACTTATTTACAAGAGGAGCAACTCTTCTAATAGTTCGTGCTTTGAGCCTATCCTGGGACAGTAGTAGTAGATTCCGATGCCCCATTACAGGTTTACTGTATCCCATGGCCCTTCAAATCAACGATGTAGCACAGAAATTGCATCGATATTGGATACAAAAGGCAAAATGTCGACTTATTTATAAGAGGAGTAACTCTTCTAATAGTTCGTGATTTGTGCCTTTCCTGGGAAAGCAGTATAAGATTCCGATGCACCATTGCAAATTTACTGTATCCATTGGAGCTTCAAATAAACGGTGAAACACAGAAATTGCATCGATATTGAATACAAAAGGCAAAATGTAGACTTATTTATAAGAGGAGTAACTCTTCTAATAGTTCGTGTTTTGAGCCTTTCCTGGCACAGCAGTATAAGATTCCGATGCACCATTGCAAATTTACTGTATCCCTTGGACCTTCAAATCAACGGTGAAACACAGAAATTGCATCGATATTGAATACAAAAGGAAAAATGTAGACTTATTTATAAGAGGAGTAACTCTTCAAATAGTTCGTGTTTTGAGCCTTTCCTGGCACAGCAGTATTAGATTCCGATGCACCATTGCAGGTTTACTGTATCCCTTTGACCTTCAAAACAACGATGAAACTCGGAAATTGCATCAATATTGAATACAAAATGCAAAATGACGACTTATTTACAAGAGGAGTAACTCTTCTAATTGTTCGTGCTTTGAGCCTTTCCTGGGACAGCAGTATTAGTTTCCCATGCACCATTGCAGGTTTACTGTATCCCTTGGACCTTCAAATCAACGATGAAACACAGAAATTGCATCGATATTGAATACAAAAGGCAAAATGTCGACTTATTTATAAGAGAAGTAACTCTTCTAATAGTTCGTGCTTTGAGCCTTTCCTGGGACAGCAGTATTAGATTCCGATGCATCATTGCAGGTTTACTGTATCCCTTGGACCTTCAAATCAACGATGAAACACAGAAATTGCATCGATATTGAATACAAAAGGTAAAATGTCAAATTCTTCATAAGAGGAGTAACTCTTCTACTAGTTCGTGCTTTGAGCCTTTCCTGGGACAGCAGTATTACTTTCCGATGCACCATTGCAGGTTTACTGTATCCCTTGGACCTTCAAATCAACGATGAAACACGGAAATTGCATCGATACTGAATACAAAATGCAAAATGTCGACTTATTTACAAGAGGAGTAACTCCTCTAATAGATCGTGATTTTAGCCTTTCCTGGGACAGCAGTATTAGATTCCGATGCACCATTGCAGTTCTACTGTATATCTTGGACCTTCAAATCAACGATGAAGCAGAGAAATTGCATCGATATTGAATACAAATGGCAAAATGTCAACTTATTTAGAAGCGGAGCAACTCTTCTAATAGTTCTTGCATGTAGCTTTTCCTGGGACAGCAATATTAGATTCCGATGCACCACTGCACGTTTACTGTATCTCTTGGACCTTCAAATCAACGATGAAGCAGATAAATTGCATCGATATTGAATACAAAAGGCAAAATATCAACTTATTTACAAGAGTAGCAGCTCTTCTAATAGTTCGTGCTTTGAGCCTTTCCTGGGACAGTAGTAGTAGATTCCGATGCCCCATTGCAGGTTTACTGTATCCCTTGGCCCTTCAAATCAACGATGAAGCAGAGAAATTGCATCGATATTGAATAAGAAAGGCAAAATGTCGACTTATTTATAAGAGGAGTACCTCTTCTAATAGTTCGTGATTTGAGCCTTTCCTGGGACAGCTGTATTATATTCCGATGCACCATTGCAGGTTTACTGTATCCCTTGGACCTTCAAATCAGCGATGAAACACAGAAACTGCATCTATATTGAATTTAAAAGGCAAAATGTCGACTTATTTATAAGAGGAGTATCTCTTCAAATAGTTCGTGCTTTGAGCCCTTCCTGGGACAGCAGTATTAGATTCCGATGCACCATTCCAGGTTTACTGTATCCCTTTGACCTTCAAATCAACGATGAAACACGGAAATTGCATCGATATTGAATACAAAATGCAAAATGTCGACTTATTTACAAGAGTAGTAACTCTTCTAATTGTTCGTGTTTTGAGCCTTTCCTGGGACAGCAGTATTAGTTTCCGATGCACCATTACAGGTTTACTGTATCCGTTGGACCTTCAAATCAACGATGAAACACAGAAATTGCATCGATATTGAATACAAAAGGCAAAATGTCTACTTATTTATAAGAGAAGTAACTCTTCTAATAGTTCGTGCTTTGAGCCTTTCCTGGGACAACAGTATTAGATTCCGATGCACCATTGCAGGTTTACTGTATCCCTTGGACCTTCAAATCAACGATGAAACACAGAAATTACATCGATATTGAATACAAAAGGCAAAATGTCAAATGATTTATAAGGGGAGTAACTCTTCTAATAGTTCGTGCTTTGAGCCTTTCCTGGGAAAGCAGTATTAGATTCCGATGCACCATTGCAAGTTTACTGTATCCCTTGGACCTTCAAATCAACGATGAAACACGGAAATTGCATCGATATCGTATACAAAAGTCAAAATGTCGACTTATTTACAAGAGGAGTAACTCCTCTAATAGATCGTGCTTTTAGCCTTTCCTGGGACAGCAGTATTAGTTTCCGATGCACCATTGCAGTTATACTGTATCTCTTGGACCTTCAAATCAACGATGAAGCAGAGAAATTGCATCGATAATGAATACAAATGGCAAAATGTCAACTTATTTACAAGTCTAGCAACTCTTCTAATAGTTCGTGCTTTGAGCCTTTCCTGGGACAGCAGTATTAGATTCCGATGCCCCATTGCAGGTTTACTGTATCCCTTGGACCTTCAAATCAACGATGAAACACAGGAATTGCATCGATATTGAATACAAAAGCAAAATGTCGACTTATTTATAAGTGGAGTAACTCTTCTAAGAGTTCGTGCTTTGAGCCAGTCCTGGGTCAGCAGTACTAGATTCTGATGCACCATTGCAGGTTTACTGTATCCCTTGGCCCTTCAAATCAACGATGAAACACAGAAATTGCATCGATATTGAATACAAAAGGCAAAATGTCGAAATATTTATAAGAGGAGTAACTCTTCTAGTAGTTCGTGCTTTGAGCCTTTCCTGGGACAGCAGTATTAGATTCCGATGCACCATTGCCTTTTTACTGTACCCCTTGGACCTTCAAATCAACGATGAAACACAGAAAATGCATCGATTTTGAATACAAAAGGCAAAATGTCGACTTAATTACAAGAGGAGTAACTTTTCTGATTGTTCGTGCTTTTAGCCTTTCCTGGGACAGCAGTATTAGATTCCGATGCACCATTGCAGGTTTACTGTATCCCTTGGACCTTCAAATCAAGGATGAAACACAGAAATTGCATCGATATTGAATACAAAAGGCAAAATGTCAAATTATTTATAAGAGGAGTAACTCTTCTACTAGTTCGTGCTTTGAGCCTTTCCTGGGACAGCAGTATTAGATTCCGATGCACCATTGCAGGTTTACTGTATCCCTTGGACCTTCAAATCAACGATGAAACACGGAAATTGCATCGATATTGAATACAAAATGCAAAAAGTCGACTTATTTACAAGAGGAGTAACTTCTCTAATAGATCGTGATTTTAGCCCTTCCTGGGACAGCAGTATTAGATTCCGATGCACCATTGCAGTTTTACTGTATATCTTGGACCTTCAAATCAACGATGAAGCAGAGAAATTGCATCGATATTGAATACAAATGGCAAAATGTCAACTTATTTACAAGCGGAGCAACTCTTCTAATAGTTCGTGCTTTTAGCCTTTCCTGGGACAGCAGTATTAGATTCCGATGCACCATTGCAGGTTTACTGTATCCCTTGGACCTTCAAATCAACGATGAAACACAGAAATTGCATCGATATTGAATACAAAATGCAAAATGGCGACTTATTTTTAAGAGGAGTAACTCTTCTAATAGTTCGTGCTTTGAGACTTTCCTGGGACAGCCGTATTGGCCTCCGATGCACCATTGCAGGTTTACTGTATCCCTTGGACGTTCAAATCAACGATGAAACACAGAAATTGCATCTATATTGAATACAAAAGGCAAAATGTCGACTTATTTACAAGAGGAGTAACTCTTCTAATAGTTCGTGCTTTGAGCCTTTCCTGGGACAGCAGTATTAGATTCCGATGCACCATTGCACGTTTACTGTATCTCTTGGACCTTCAAATCAACGATGAAGCAGATAAATTGCATCGATATTGAATACAAAAGGCAAAATGCAACTTATTTACTAGAGGAGCAACTCTTCTAATAGTTCGTGCTTTGAGCCTTTCCTGGGACAGTAGTAGTATATTCCGATGCCCCATTGCAGGTTTACTGTATCCCTTGGCCCTTCAAATCAACGATGATGCACAGAAATGGCATCGATATTGAATACAAAATGCAAAATGTCGAATTATTTATAAGAGGAATAACTCTTCTAATAGTTCGTGCTTTGAGCCTTTCATGGGACAGCAGTATTAGATTCCGATGCACCATTGCAGGTTTACTGTATCTCTTGGACCCTCATATCAACGATGAAGCAGAGAAATTGCATCGATATTGAATAAGAAAGGCATAATGTCGATTTATTTATAAGAGGAGTAACTCTTCTAATAGTTCGTGATTTGAGCCTTTACTGGGACAGCAGTATTAGATTCCGATGCACCATTGCAGGTTTACTGTATCCCTTGGACCTTCAAATCAACGATGAAACACAGAAATTGCATCGATATTGAATACAAATGGCAAAATGTCGACTTATTTATAAGAGAAGTAACTCTTCTAATAGTTCGTGCTTTGAGCCTTTCCTGGGACAGCAGTATTAATTTCCGATGCACCATTGCAGGTTTACTGTATCCCTTGGACCTTCAAATCAACGATGAAACACAGAAATTGCATCGATATTGAATACAAAAGGCATAATGTCAAATTATTTATAAGGGGAGTAACTCCTCTAATAGTTCGTGCCTTGAGCCTTTCCTGGGACAGCAGTATTAGATTCCGGTGCACTATTGCAGGTTTACTGTATCCGTTGGACCTTCAAATCAACGATGAAACACGGAAATTGCATCGATATTGTATAGAAAAGTCAAAATGTCGACTTATTTACAAGAGGAATAACTCTTCTATTAGTTCGTGCATCTAGCCCTTCCTGGGACAGCAGTATTAGATTCCAATGCGCCATTGCACGTTTACTGTATCTCTTGGACCTTAAAATCATCGATGAAGCAGAGAAATTGCATCGATATTGAATACAAAAGGCAAAATGTCAACTTATTTACAAGAGGAGCAACTCTTCTAATAGTTCGTGCTTTGAGCCTATCCTGGGACAGTAGTAGTAGATTCCGATGCCCCATTGCAGGTTTACTGTATCCCATGGCCCTTCAAATCAACGATGTAGCACAGAAATTGCATCGATATTGGATACAAAAGGCAAAATGTCGACTTATTTATAAGAGGAGTAACTCTTCTAATAGTTCGTGATTTTTGCCTTTCCTGGGAAAGCAGTATAAGATTCCGATGCACCATTGCAAATTTACTGTATCCCTTGGACCTTCAAATCAACGGTGAAACACAGAAATTGCATCGATATTGAATACAAAAGGCAAAATGTAGACTTATTTATAAGAGGAGTAACTCTTCTAATAGTTCGTGTTTTGAGCCTTTCCTGGCACAGCAGTATAAGATTCCGATGCACCATTGCAAATTTACTGTATCCCTTGGACCTTCAAATCAACGGTGAAACACAGAAATTGCATCGATATTGAATACAAAAGGCAAAATGTAGACTTATTTATAAGAGGAGTAACTCTTCAAATAGTTCGTGTTTTGAGCCTTTCCTGGCACAGCAGTATTAGATTCCGATGCACCATTGCAGGTTTACTGTATCCCTTTGACCTTCAAATCAACGATGAAACACGGAAATTGCATCAATATTGAATACAAAATGCAAAATGACGACTTATTTACAAGAGGAGTAACTCTTCTAATTGTTCGTGCTTTGAGCCTTTCCTGGGACAGCAGTATTAGTTTCCCATGCACCATTGCAGGTTTACTGTATCCCTTGGACCTTCAAATCAACGATGAAACACAGAAATTGCATCGATATTGAATACAAAAGGCAAAATGTCGACTTATTTATAAGAGAAGTAACTCTTCTAATAGTTCGTGCTTTGAGCCTTTCCTGGGACTGCAGTATTAGATTCCGATGCATCATTGCAGGTTTACTGTGTCCCTTGGACCTTCAAATCAACGATGAAACACAGAAATTGCATCGATATTGAATACAAAATGCAAAATGGCGACTTATTTTTAAGAGGAGTAACTCTTCTAATAGTTCGTGCTTTGAGCCTCTCCTGGGACAGCAGTATTAGATTCCGATGCACCATTGCAGGTTTACTGTATCCCTTGGACCTACAAATCAACGATGAAACACAGAAATTGCATCGATATTGAATACAAAATGCAAAATGGCGACTTATTTTTAAGAGGAGTAACTCTTCTAATAGTTCGTGCTTTGAGACTTTCCTGGGACAGCCGTATTAGCTTCCGATGCACCATTGCAGGTTTACTGTATCCCTTGGACGTTCAAATCAACGATGAAACACAGAAATTGCATCTATATTGAATACAAAAGGCAAAATGTCGACTTATTTACAAGAGGAGTAACTCTTCTAATAGTTCGTGCTTTGAGCCTTTCCTGGGACAGCAGTATTAGATTCCGATGCACCATTGCACGGTTACCGTATCTCTTGGACCTTCAAATCAACGATGAAGCAGATAAATTGCATCGATATTGAATACAAAAGGCAAAATGCAACTTATTTACTAGAGGAGCAACTCTTCTAATAGTTCGTGCTTTGAGCCTTTCCTGGGACAGTAGTAGTATATTCCGATGCCCCATTGCAGGTTTACTGTATCCCTTGGCCCTTCAAATCAACGATGATGCACAGAAATGGCATCGATATTGAATACAAAAGGCAAAATGTCGAATTATTTATAAGAGGGGTAACTCTTCTAATAGTTCGTGTTTTGAGCCTTTCCTGGAACAGCAGTATAAGATTCCGATGCACCATTGCAAATTTACTGTATCCCTTGGACCTTCAAATCAACGGTGAAACACAGAAATTGCATCGATATTGAATACAAAAGGCAAAATGTAGACTTATTTATAAGAGGAGTAACTCTTCTAATAGTTCGTGTTTTGAGCCTTTCCTGGCACAGCAGTATAAGATTCCGATGCACCATTGCAAATTTACTGTATCCCTTGGACCTTCAAATCAACGGTGAAACACAGAAATTGCATCGATATTGAATACAAAAGGCAAAATGTAGACTTATTTATAAGAGGAGTAACTCTTCAAATAGTTCGTGTTTTGAGCCTTTCCTGGCACAGCAGTATTAGATTCCGATGCACCATTGCAGGTTTACTGTATCCCTTTGACCTTCAAATCAACGATGAAACACGGAAATTGCATCAATATTGAATACAAAATGCAAAATGACGACTTATTTACAAGAGGAGTAACTCTTCTAATTGTTCGTGCTTTGAGCCTTTCCTGGGACAGCAGTATTAGTTTCCCATGCACCATTGCAGGTTTACTGTATCCCTTGGACATTCAAATCAACGATGAAACACAGAAATTGCATCGATATTGAAAACAAAAGGCAAAATGTCAAACTCTTTATAAGAGGAGTAACTCTTCTACTAGTTCGTGCTTTGAGCCTTTCCTGGGACAGCAGTATTACTTTCCGATGCACCATTGCAGGTTTACTGTATCCCTTGGACCTTCAAATCAACGATGAAACACGGAAATTGCATCGATATTGAATACAAAATGCAAAATGTCGACTTATTTACAAGAGGAGTAACTCCTCTAATAGATCGTGATTTTAGCCTTTCCTGGGACAGCAGTATTAGATTCCGATGCACCATTGCAGTTTTACTGTATATCTTGGACCTTCAAATCAACGATGAAGCAGAGAAATTGCATCGATATTGAATACAAATGGCAAAATGTCAACTTATTTAGAAGCGGAGCAACTCTTCTAATAGTTCTTGCATCTAGCTTTTCCTGGGACAGCAGTATTAGATTCCGATGCACCATTGCACGTTTACTGTATCTCTTGGACCTTCAAATCAACGATGAAGCAGATAAATTGCATCGATATTGAATACAAAAGGCAAAATATCAACTTATTTACAAGAGGAGCAGCTCTTCTAATAGTTCGTGCTTTGAGCCTTTCCTGGGACAGTAGTAGTAGATTCCGATGCACCATTGCAGGTTTACTGTATCCCTTGGACCTTCAAATCAACGGTGAAACACAGAAATTGCATCGATATTGAATACAAAATGCAAAATGTCAAATTATTTATAAGAGGAGTAACTCTTCTAATAGTTCGTGATTTGAGCCTTTCCTGGCACAGCAGTATAAGATTCCGATGCACCATTGCAAATTTACTGTATCCCTTGGACCTTCAAATCAACGGTGAAACACAGAAATTGCATCGATATTGAATACAAAAGGCAAAATGTAGACTTATTTATAAGAGGAGTAACTCTTCAAATAGTTCGTGTTTTGAGCCTTTCCTGGCACAGCAGTATTAGATTCCGATGCACCATTGCAGGTTTACTGTATCCCTTTGACCTTCAAATCAACGACGAAACACGGAAATTGCATCAATATTGAATACAAAATGCAAAATGACGACATATTTACAAGAGGAGTAACTCTTCTAATTGTTCGTGCCTTGAGCCTTTCCTGGGACAGCAGTATTTGTTTCCCATGCACCATTGCAGGTTTACTGTATCCCTTGGACCTTCAAATCAACGATGAAACACAGAAATTGCATCGATATTGAATACAAAAGGCAAAATGTCGACTTATTTATAAGAGAAGTAACTCTTCTAATAGTTCGTGCTTTGAGCCTTTCCTGGGACAGCAGTATTAGATTCCGATGCATCATTGCAGGTTTACTGTATCCCTTGGACCTTCAAATCAACGATGAAACACAGAAATTGCATCGATATTGAATACAAAAGGTAAAATGTCAAATTCTTTATAAGAGGAGTAACTCTTCTACTAGTTCGTGCTTTGAGCCTTTCCTGGGACAGCAGTATTACTTTCCGATGCACCATTGCAGGTTTACTGTATCCCTTGGACCTTCAAATCAACGATGAAACACGGAAATTGCATCGATATTGAATACAAAATGCAAAATGTCGACTTATTTACAAGAGGAGTAACTCCTCTAATAGATCGTGATTTTAGCCTTTCCTGGGACAGCAGTATTAGATTCCGATGCACCATTGCAGTTTTACTGTATATCTTGGACCTTCAAATCAACGATGAAGCAGAGAAATTGCATCGATATTGAATACATATGGCAAAATGTCAACTTATTTAGAAGCTGAGCAACTCTTCTAATAGTTCTTGCATCTAGCTTTTCCTGGGACAGCAGTATTAGCTTCCGATGCGCCATTGCAGGTCTACTGTATCCCTTGGAGCTTCAAATCAACGATGAAACACGGAAATTGCATCGATATTGAATACAAAAGGCAAAATGTCGACTTATTTATAAGAGGAGTAACTCTTCTAATAGTTCGTGCTTTGAGCCTTTCCTGGGACAGCCGTATTAGCTTCCGATGCGCCATTGCAGGTTTACTGTATCCCTTGGAGCTTCAAATCAACGATGAAACACGGAAATTGCATCGATATTGAATACAAAAGGCAAAATGTCGACTTATTTATAAGAGAAGTAACTCTTCTAAAAGTTCGTGACTTCAGCCTTTCCTGGGACAGCAGTATTAGATTCCGATGCACCATTTCAGGTTTACTGTATCCCTTGGACCTTCAAATCAACGATGAAACACAGAAATTGCATCGATATTGAATACAAAAGGCAAAATGTCGACTTATTTACAAGAGGAGTAACTCTTCTAATAGTTCGTGCATCTAGCCCTTCCTGGGACAGCAGTATTAGATTCCAATGCACCATTGCACGTTTACTGTATCTCTTGGACCTTCAAATCAACGATGAAGCAGAGAAATTGCATCGATATTGAATACAAAAGGCAAAATGTCAACTTATTTACAAGAGGAGCAACTCTTCTAATAGTTCGTGCTTTGAGCCTTTCCTGGGACAGTAGTAGTAGATTCCGATGCCCCATTGCAGGTTTACTGTATCCCATGGCCCTTCAAATCAACGATGAAGCACAGAAATTGCATCGATATTGGATACAAAAGGCAAAATGTCGACTTATTTATAAGAGGAGTAACTCTTCTAATAGTTCGTGATTTGTGCCTTTCCTGGGAAAGCAGTATAAGATTCCGATGCACCATTGCAGATTTACTGTATCCCTTGGACCTTCAAATCAACGGTGAAACACAGAAATTGCATCGATATTGAATACAAAAGGCAAATTGTAGACTTATTTATAAGAGGAGTAACTCTTCTAATATTTCGTGATTTGAGCCTTTCCTGGCACAGCAGTATTAGATTCCGATGCACCATTGCAGTTTTACTGTATCCCTTTGACCTTCAAATCAACGATGAAACACGGAAATTGCATCAATATTGAATACAAAATGCAAAATGTCGACTTATTTACAAGAGGAGTAACTCTTCTAATTGTTCGTGCTTTGAGCCTTTCCTGGGACAGCAGTATTAGTTTCCCATGCACCATTGCAGGTTTACTGTATCCCTTGGACCTTCAAATCAACGATGAAACACAGAAATTGCATCGATATTGAATACAAAAGGCAAAATGTCGACTTATTTATAAGAGAAGTAACTCCTCTAATAGTTCGTGCTTTTAGCCTTTCCTGGGACAGCAGTATTAGATTCCGATGCATCATTGCAGGTTTACTGTATCCCTTGGACCTTCAAATCAAGGATGAAACACAGAAATTGCATCGATATTGAATACAAAAGGCAAAATGTCAAATTATTTACAAGAGGAGTAACTTCTCTAATAGATCGTGATTTTAGCCTTTCCTGGGACAGCAGTATTAGATTCCGATGCACCATTGCAGTTTTACTGTATATCTTGGACCTTCAAATCAACGATGAAGCAGAGAAATTGCAGCGATATTGAATACAAATGGCAAAATGTCAACTTATTTACAAGCGGAGCAACTCTTCTAATAGTTCGTGCTTTTAGCCTTTCCTGGGACAGCAGTATTAGATTCCGATGCACCATTGGAGGTTTACTGTATCCCTTGGACCTTCAAATCAACGATGAAACACAGAAATTGCATCGATATTGAATACAAAATGCAAAATGTAGACTTATTTATAAGAGGAGTAACTCTTCTAATAGTTCGTGCTTTGAGCCTTTCCTGGCACAGCAGTATAAGATTCCGATGCACCATTGCAAATTTACTGTATCCCTTGGACCTTCAAATCAACGGTGAAACACAGAAATTGCATCGATATTGAATACAAAAGGCAAAATGTAGACTTATTTATAAGAGGAGTAACTCTTCAAATAGTTCGTGTTTTGAGCCTTTCCTGGCACAGCAGTATTAGATTCCGATGCACCATTGCAGGTTTACTGTATCCCTTTGACCTTCAAATCAACGATGAAACACGGAAATTGCATCAATATTGAATACAAAATGCAAAATGACAACTTATTTACAAGAGGAGTAACTCTTCTAATTGTTCGTGCTTTGAGCCTTTCCTGGGACAGCAGTATTAGTTTCCCATGCACCATTGCAGGTTTACTGTATCACTTGGACCTTCAAATCAACGATGAAACACAGAAATTGCATCGATATTGAATACAAAAGGCAAAATGTCGACTTATTTATAAGAGAAGTAACTCTTCTAATAGTTCGTGCTTTGAGCCTTTCCTGGGACAGCAGTATTAGATTCCGATGCATCATTGCAGGTTTACTGTGTCCCTTGGACCTTCAAATCAACGATGAAACACAGAAATTGCATCGATATTGAATACAAAAGGTAAAATGTCAAACTCTTTATAAGAGGAGTAACTCTGCTACTAGTTCGTGGTTTGAGCCTTTCCTGGGACAGCAGTATTACTTTCCGATGCACCATTGCAGGTTTACTGTATCCCTTGGACCTTCAAATCAACGATGAAACACGGAAATTGCATCGATATTGAATACAAAATGCAAAATGTCGACTTATTTACAAGAGGAGTAACTCCTCTAATAGATCGTGATTTTAGCCTTTCCTGGGACAGCAGTATTAGATTCCGATGCACCATTGCAGTTTTACTGTATATCTTGGACCTTCAAATCAACGATGAAGCAGAGAAATTGCATCGATATTGAATACAAATGGCAAAATGTCAACTTATTTAGAAGCGGAGCAACTCTTCTAATAGTTCTTGCATCTAGCTTTTCCTGGGACAGCAGTATTAGATTCCGATGCACCATTGCACGTTTACTGTATCTCTTGGACCTTCAAATCAACGATGAAGCAGATAAATTGCATCGATATCGAATACAAAAGGCAAAATATCAACTTATTTACAAGAGGAGCAGCTCTTCTAATAGTTCGTGCTTTGAGCCTTTCCTGGGACAGTAGTAGTAGATTCCGATGCACCATTGCAGGTTTACTGTATCCCTTGGACCTTCAAATCAACGGTGAAACACAGAAATTGCATCGATATTGAATACAAAAGGCAAAATGTCAAATTATTTATAAGAGGAGTAACTCTTCTAATAGTTCGTGATTTGAGCCTTTCCTGGCACAGCAGTATAAGATTCCGATGCACCATTGCAAATTTACTGTATCCCTTGGACCTTCAAATCAACGGTGAAACACAGAAATTGCATCGATATTGAATACAAAAGGCAAAATGTAGACTTATTTATAAGAGGAGTAACTCTTCAAATAGTTCGTGTTTTGAGCCTTTCCTGGCACAGCAGTATTAGATTCCGATGCACCATTGCAGGTTTACTGTATCCCTTTGACCTTCAAATCAACGATGAAACACGGAAATTGCATCAATATTGAATACAAAATGCAAAATGACGACATATTTACAAGAGGAGTAACTCTTCTAATTGTTCGTGCCTTGAGCCTTTCCTGGGACAGCAGTATTAGTTTCCCATGCACCATTGCAGGTTTACTGTATCCCTTGGACCTTCAAATCAACGATGAAACACAGAAATTACATCGATATTGAATACAAAAGGCAAAATGTCGACTTATTTATAAGAGAAGTAACTCTTCTAATAGTTCGTGCTTTGAGCCTTTCCTGGGACAGCAGTATTAGATTCCGATGCATCATTGCAGGTTTACTGTATCCCTTGGACCTTCAAATCAACGATGAAACACAGAAATTGCATCGATATTGAATACAAAAGGTAAAATGTCAAATTCTTTATAAGAGGAGTAACTCTTCTACTAGTTCGTGCTTTGAGCCTTTCCTGGGACAGCAGTATTACTTTCCGATGCACCATTGCAGGTTTACTGTATCCCTTGGACCTTCAAATCAACGATGAAACACGGAAATTGCATCGATATTGAATACAAAATGCAAAATGTCGACTTATTTACAAGAGGAGTAACTCCTCTAATAGATCGTGATTTTAGCCTTTCCTGGGACAGCAGTATTAGATTCCGATGCACCATTGCAGTTTTACTGTATATCTTGGACCTTCAAATCAACGATGAAGCAGAGAAATTGCATCGATATTGAATACATATGGCAAAATGTCAACTTATTTAGAAGCGGAGCAACTCTTCTAATAGTTCTTGCATCTAGCTTTTCCTGGGACAGCAGTATTAGCTTCCGATGCGCCATTGCAGGTCTACTGTATCCCTTGGAGCTTCAAATCAACGATGAAACACAGAAATTGCATCGATATTGAATACAAAAGGCAAAATGTCGACTTATTTATAAGAGGAGTAACTCTTCTAATAGTTCGTGCTTTGAGCCTTTCCTGGGACAGCCGTATTAGCTTCCGATGCGCCATTGCAGGTTTACTGTATCCCTTGGAGCTTCAAATCAACGATGAAACACGGAAATTGCATCGATATTGAATACAAAAGGCAAAATGTCGACTTATTTATAAGAGAAGTAACTCTTCTAAAAGTTCGTGACTTCAGCCTTTCCTGGGACAGCAGTATTAGATTCCGATGCACCATTTCAGGTTTACTGTATCCCTTGGACCTTCAAATCAACGATGAAACACAGAAATTGCATCGATATTGAATACAAAAGGCAAAATGTCGACTTATTTACAAGAGGAGTAACTCTTCTAATAGTTCGTGCATCTAGCCCTTCCTGGGACAGCAGTATTAGATTCCAATGCACCATTGCACGTTTTCTGTATCTCTTGGACCTTCAAATCAACGATGAAGCAGAGAAATTGCATCGATATTGAATACAAAAGGCAAAATGTCAACTTATTTACAAGAGGAGCAACTCTTCTAATAGTTCGTGCTTTGAGCCTTTCCTGGGACAGTAGTAGTAGATTCCGATGCCCCATTGCAGGTTTACTGTATCCCATGGCCCTTCAAATCAACGATGAAGCACAGAAATTGCATCGATATTGGATACAAAAGGCAAAATGTCGACTTATTTATAAGAGGAGTAACTCTTCTAATAGTTCGTGATTTGTGCCTTTCCTGGGAAAGCAGTATAAGATTCCGATGCACCATTGCAGATTTACTGTATCCCTTGGACCTTCAAATCAACGGTGAAACACAGAAATTGCATCGATATTGAATACAAAAGGCAAATTGTAGACTTATTTATAAGAGGAGTAACTCTTCTAATAGTTCGTGATTTGAGCCTTTCCTGGCACAGCAGTATTAGATTCCGATGCACCATTGCAGTTTTACTGTATCCCTTTGACCTTCAAATCAACGATGAAACACGGAAATTGCATCAATATTGAATACAAAATGCAAAATGTCGACTTATTTACAAGAGGAGTAACTCTTCTAATTGTTCGTGCTTTGAGCCTTTCCTGGGACAGCAGTATTAGTTTCCCATGCACCATTGCAGGTTTACTGTATCCCTTGGACATTCAAATCAACGATGAAACACAGAAATTGCATCGATATTGAATACAAAATGCAAAATGTCGACTTATTTTTAAGAGGAGTAACTCTTCTAATAGTTCGTGCTTTGAGACTTTCCTGGGACAGCCGTATTAGCTTCCGATGCACCATTGCAGGTTTACTGTATCCCTTGGACGTTCAAATCAACGATGAAACACAGAAATTGCATCTATATTGAATACAAACGGCAAAATGTCGACTTATTTACAAGAGGAGTAACTCTTCTAATAGTTCGTGCTTTGAGCCTTTCCTAGGACAGCAGCATTAGATTCCGATGCACCATTGCACGTTTACTGTATCTCTTGGACCTTCAAATCAACGATGAAGCAGATAAATTGCATCGATATTGAATACAAAAGGCAAAATGCAACTTATTTACTAGAGGAGCAACTCTTCTAATAGTTCGTGCTTTGAGCCTTTCCTGGGACAGTAGTAGTATATTCCGATGCCCAATTGCAGGTTTACTGTATCCCTTGGCCCTTCAAATCAACGATGATGCACAGAAATGGCATCGATATTGAATACAAAAGGCAAAATGTCGAATTATTTATAAGAGGAGTAACTCTTCTAATAGTTCGTGCTTTGAGCCTTTCATGGGACAGCAGTATTAGATTCCGATGCACCATTGCAGGTTTACTGTATCTCTTGGACCCTCAAATCAACGATGAAGCAGAGAAATTGCATCGATATTGAATAAGAAAGGCATAATGTCGATTTATTTATAAGAGGAGTAACTCTTCTAATAGTTCGTGATTTGAGCCTTTCCTGGGACAGCAGTATTAGATTCCGATGCACCATTGCAGGTTTACTGTATCCCTTGGACCTTCAAATCAACGATGAAACACAGAAATTGCATCGATATTGAATACAAAAGGCAAAATGTCGACTTATTTATAAGAGAAGTAACTCTTCTAATAGTTCGTGCTTTGAGCCTTTCCTGGGACAGCAGTATTAGTTTCCCATGCACCATTGCAGGTTTACTGTATCCCTTGGACCTTCAAATCAACGATGAAACACAGAAATTGCATCTATATTGAATACAAACGGCAAAATGTCGACTTATTTACAAGAGGAGTAACTCTTCTAATAGTTCGTGCTTTGAGCCTTTCCTAGGACAGCAGCATTAGATTCCGATGCACCATTGCACGTTTACTGTATCTCTTGGACCTTCAAATCAACGATGAAGCAGATAAATTGCATCGATATTGAATACAAAAGGCAAAATGCAACTTATTTACTAGAGGAGCAACTCTTCTAATAGTTCGTGCTTTGAGCCTTTCCTGGGACAGTAGTAGTATATTCCGATGCCCAATTGCAGGTTTACTGTATCCCTTGGCCCTTCAAATCAACGATGATGCACAGAAATGGCATCGATATTGAATACAAAAGGCAAAATGTCGAATTATTTATAAGAGGAGTAACTCTTCTAATAGTTCGTGCTTTGAGCCTTTCATGGGACAGCAGTATTAGATTCCGATGCACCATTGCAGGTTTACTGTATCTCTTGGACCCTCAAATCAACGATGAAGCAGAGAAATTGCATCGATATTGAATAAGAAAGGCATAATGTCGATTTATTTATAAGAGGAGTAACTCTTCTAATAGTTCGTGATTTGAGCCTTTCCTGGGACAGCAGTATTAGATTCCGATGCACCATTGCAGGTTTACTGTATCCCTTGGACCTTCAAATCAACGATGAAACACAGAAATTGCATCGATATTGAATACAAAAGGCAAAATGTCGACTTATTTATAAGAGAAGTAACTCTTCTAATAGTTCGTGCTTTGAGCCTTTCCTGGGACAGCAGTATTAGTTTCCCATGCACCATTGCAGGTTTACTGTATAACTTGGACCTTCAAATCAACGATGAAACACAGAAATTGCATCGATATTGAATACAAAAGGCAAAATGTCGACTTATTTATAAGAGAAGTAACTCTTCTAATAGTTCGTGCTTTGAGCCTTTCCTGGGACAGCAGTATTAGATTCCGATGCATCATTGCAGGTTTACTGTATCCCTTGGACCTTCAAATCAACGATGAAACACAGAAATTGCATCGATATTGAATACGAAAGGTAAAATTTCAAATTCTTTATAAGAGGAGTAACTCTTCTACTAGTTCGTGCTTTGAGCCTTTCCTGGGACAGCAGTATTACTTTCCGATGCACCATTGCAGGTTTACTGTATCCCTTGGACCTTCAAATCAACGATGAAACACGGAAATTGCATCGATATTGAATACAAAATGCAAAATGTCGACTTATTTACAAGAGGAGTAACTCCTCTAATAGATCGTGATTTTAGCGTTTCCTGGGATAGCAGTATTAGATTCCGATGCACCATTGCAGTTTTACTGTATATCTTGGACCTTCAAATCAACGATGAAGCAGAGAAATTGCATCGATATTGAATACAAATGGCAAAATGTCAACTTATTTAGAAGCGGAGCAACTCTTCTAATAGTTCTTGCATCTAGCTTTTCCTGGGACAGCAGTATTAGATTCCGATGCACCATTGCACGTTTACTGTATCTCTTGGACCTTCAAATCAACGATGAAGCAGATAAATTGCATCGATATTGAATACAAAAGGCAAAATATCAACTTATTTACAAGAGTAGCAGCTCTTCTAATAGTTCGTGCTTTGAGCCTTTCCTGGGACAGTAGTAGTAGATTCCGATGCCCCATTGCAAGTTTACTGTATCCCTTGGCCCTTCAAATCAACGATGAAGCAGAGAAATTGCATCGATATTGAATAAGAAAGGCAAAATGTCGACTTATTTATAAGAGGAGTACCTCTTCTAATAGTTCGTGATTTGAGCCTTTCCTGGGACAGCTGTATTAGATTCCGATGCACCATTGCAGGTTTACTGTATCCCTTGGACCTTCAAATCAGCGATGAAACACAGAAATTGCATCGATATTGAATATAAAAGGCAAAATGTCGTCTTATTTATAAGAGGAGTATCTCTTCTAATAGTTCGTGCTTTGAGCCCTTCCTGGGACAGCAGTATTAGTTTCCGATGCACCATTCCAGGTTTACTGTATCCCTTTGACCTTCAAATCAACGATGAAACACGGAAATTGCATCGATATTGAATACAAAATGCAAAATGTCGACTTATTTACAAGAGTAGTAACTCTTCTAATTGTTCGTGCTTTGAGCCTTTCCTGGACAGCAGTATTAGTTTCCGATGCACCATTGCAGGTTTACTGTATCCGTTGGACCTTCAAATCAACGATGAAACACAGAAATTGCATCGATATTGAATACAAAAGGCAAAATGTCTACTTATTTATAAGAGAAGTAACTCTTCTAATAGTTCGTGCTTTGAGCCTTTCCTGGGACAACAGTATTAGATTCCGATGCACCATTGCAGGTTTACTGTATCCCTTGGACCTTCAAATCAACGATGAAACACAGAAATTACATCGATATTGAATACAAAAGGCAAAATGTCAAATGATTTATAAGGGGAGTAACTCTTCTAATAGTTCGTGCTTTGAGCCTTTCCTGCTAAAGCAGTATTAGATTCCGATGCACCATTGCAGGTTTACTGTATCGCTTGGACCTTCAAATCAACGATGAAACACGGAAATTGCATCGATATCGTATACAAAAGTCAAAATGTCGACTTATTTACAAGAGGAGAAACTCCTCTAATAGATCGTGCTTTTAGCCTTTCCTGGGACAGCAGTATTAGATTCCGATGCACCATTGCAGTTGTACTGTATCTCTTGGACCTTCAAATCAACAATGAAGCAGAGAAATTGCATCGATAATGAATACAAATGGCAAAATGTCAACTTATTTACAAGTGGAGCAACTCTTCTAATAGTTCGTGCTTTGAGCCTTTCCTGGGACAGCAGTATTAGATTCCGATGCCCCATTGCAGGTTTACTGTATCCCTTGGACCTTCAAATCAACGATGAAACACAGGAATTGCATCGATATTGAATACAAAAGCAAAATGTCGACTTATTTATAAGTGGAGTAACTCTTCTAATAGTTCGTGCTTTGAGCCAGTCCTGGGTCAGCAGTACTAGATTCTGATGCACCATTGCAGGTTTACTGTATCCCTTGGCCCTTCAAATCAACGATGAAACACAGAAATTGCATCGATATTGAATACAAAAGGCAAAATGTCGAAATATTTATAAGAGGAGTAACTCTTCTAGTAGTTCGTGCTTTGAGCCTTTCCTGGGACAGCAGTATTAGATTCCGATGCATCATTGCCTTTTTACTGTACCCCTTGGACCTTCAAATCAACGATGAAACACAGAAAATGCATCGATTTTGAATACAAAAGGCAAAATGTCGACTTAATTACAAGAGGAGTAACTTTTCTGATTGTTCGTGCTTTTAGCCTTTCCTGGGACAGCAGTATTAGATTCCGATGCACCATTGCAGGTTTACTGTATTCCTTGGACCTTCAAATCAAGGATGAAACACAGAAATTGCATCGATATTGAATACAAAAGGCAAAATGTCAAATTATTTATAAGAGGAGTAACTCTTCTACTAGTTCGTGCTTTGAGCCTTTCCTGGGACAGCAGTATTAGATTCCGATGCACCATTGCAGGTTTACTGTATCCCTTGGACCTTCAAATCAACGATGAAACACGGATATTGCATCGATATTGAATACAAAATGCAAAAAGTCGACTTATTTACAAGAGGAGTAACTTCTCTAATAGATCGTGATTTTAGCCTTTCCTGGGACAGCAGTATTAGATTCCGATGCACCATTGCAGTTTTACTGTATATCTTGGACCTTCAAATCAACGATGAAGCAGAGAAATTGCATCGATATTGAATACAAATGGCAAAATGTCAACTTATTTACAAGCGGAGCAACTCTTCTAATAGTTCGTGCTTTTAGCCTTTCCTGGGACAGCAGTATTAGATTCCGATGCACCATTGCAGGTTTACTGTATCCCTTGGACCTTCAAATCAACGATGAAACACAGAAATTGCATCGATATTGAATACAAAATGCAAAATGGCGACTTATTTTTAAGAGGAGTAACTCTTCTAATAGTTCGTGCTTTGAGACTTTCCTGGGACAGCCGTATTAGCTTCCGATGCACCAATGCAGGTTTACTGTATCCCTTGGACGTTCAAATCAACGATGAAACACAGAAATTGCATCTATATTGAATACAAAAGGCAAAATGTCGACTTATTTACAAGAGGAGTAACTCTTCTAATAGTTCGTGCTTTGAGCCTTTCCTGGGACAGCAGTATTAGATTCCGGTGCACCATTGCACGTTTACTGTATCTCTTGGACCTTCAAATCAACGATGAAGCAGATAAATTGCATCGATATTGAATACAAAAGGCAAAATGCAACTTATTTACTAGAGGAGCAACTCTTCTAATAGTTCGTGCTTTGGGCCTTTCCTGGGACAGTAGTAGTATATTCCGATGCCCCATTGCAGGTTTACTGTATCCCTTGGCCCTTCAAATCAACGATGATGCACAGAAATGGCATCGATATTGAATACAAAAGGCAAAATGTCGAATTATTTATAAGAGGAGTAACTCTTCTAATAGTTCGTGCTTTGAGCCTTTCATGGGACCGCAGTATTAGATTCCGATGCACCATTGCAGGTTTACTGTATCTCTTGGACCCTCAAATCAACGATGAAGCAGAGAAATTGCATCGATATTGAATAAGAAAGGCATAATGTCGATTTATTTATAAGAGGAGTCACTCTTCTAATAGTTCGTGATTTGAGCCTTTACTGGGACAGCAGTATTAGATTCCGATGCACCATTGCAGGTTTACTGTATCCCTTGGACCTTCAAATCAACGATGAAACACAGAAATTGCATCGATATTGAATACAAAAGGCAAAATGTCGACTTATTTATAAGAGAAGTAACTCTTCTAATAGTTCGTGCTTTGAGCCTTTCCTGGGACAGCAGTATTAATTTCCGATGCACAATTGCAGGTTTACTGTATCCCTTGGACCTTCAAATCAACGATGAAACACAGAAATTGCATCGATATTGAATACAAAAGGCATAATGTCAAATTATTTATAAGGGGAGTAACTCTTCTAATAGTTCGTGCCTTGAGCCTTTCCTGGGACAGCAGTATTAGATTCCGGTGCACCATTGCAGGTTTACTGTATCCCTTGGACCTTCAAATCAACGATGAAATACGGAAATTGCATCGATATTGTATAGAAAAGTCAAAATGTCGACTTATTTACAAGAGGAGTAACTCTTCTAATAGTTCGTGCATCTAGCCCTTCCTGGGACAGCAGTATTAGATTCCAATGCGCCATTGCACGTTTACTGTATCTCTTGGACCTTAAAATCATCGATGAAGCAGAGAAATTGCATCGATATTGAATACAAAAGGCAAAATGTCAACTTATTTACAAGAGGAGCAACTCTTCTAATAGTTCGTGCTTTGAGCCTATCCTGGGACAGTAGTAGTAGATTCCGATGCCCCATTGCAGGTTTACTGTATCCCATGGCCCTTCAAATCAACGATGTAGCACAGAAATTGCATCGATATTGGATACAAAAGGCAAAATGTCGACTTATTTATAAGAGGAGTAACTCTTCTAATAGTTCGTGATTTTTGCCTTTCCTGGGAAAGCAGTATAAGATTCCGATGCACCATTGCAAGTTTACTGTATCCCTTGGACCTTCAAATCAACGATGAAGCAGATAAATTGCATCGATATTGAATACAAAAGGCAAAATATCAACTTATTTACAAGAGGAGCAGCTCTTCTAATAGTTCGTGCTTTGAGCCTTTCCTGGGACAGTAGTAGTAGATTCCGATGCCCCATTGCAGGTTTACTGTATCCCTTGGCCCTTCAAATCAACGATGAAGCAGAGATATTGCATCGATATTGAATAAGAAAGGCAAAATGTCGACTTATTTATAAGAGGAGTATCTCTTCTAATAGTTCGTGCTTTGAGCCTTTCCTGGGACAGCAGTATTACTTTCCGATGCACCATTGCAGGTTTACTGTATCCCTTGGACCTTCAAATCAACGATGAAACACAGAAATTACATCGTTATTGAATACAAAAGGCAAAATGTCAAATGATTTATAAGGGGAGTAACTCTTCTAATAATTCGTGCTTTGAGCCTTTCCTGGGAAAGCAGTATTAGATTCCGATGCACCATTGCAGGTTTACTGTATCCCTTGGACCTTCAAATCAACGATGAAACACGGAAATTGCATCGATATCGTATACAAAAGTCAAAATGTCGACTTATTTACAAGAGGAGTAACTCCTCTAATAGATCGTGCTTTTAGCCTTTCCTGGGACAGCAGTATTAGATTCCGATGCACCATTGCAGTTGTACTGTATCTCTTGGACCTTCAAATCAACGATGAAGCAGAGAAATTGCATCGATAATGAATACAAATGGCAAAATGTCAACTTATTTACAAGTGGAGCAACTCTTCTAATAGTTCGTGCTTTGAGCCTTTCCTGGGACAGCAGTATTAGATTCCGATGCCTCATTGCAGGTTTACTGTATCCCTTGGACCTTCAAATCAACGATGAAACACAGGAATTGCATCGATATTGAATACAAAAGCAAAATGTCGACTTATTTATAAGTGGAGTAACTCTTCTAATAGTTCGTGCTTTGAGCCAGTCCTGGGTCAGCAGTACTAGATTCCGATGCACCATTGCAGGTTTACTGTATCCCTTGGCCCTTCAAATCAACGATGAAACACAGAAATTGCATCGATATTGAATACAAAAGGCAAAATGTCGAAATATTTATAAGAGGAGTAACTCTTCTAGTAGTTCGTGCTTTGAGCCTTTCCTGGGACAGCAGTATTAGATTCCGATGCACCATTGCCTTTTTACTGTACCCCTTGGACCTTCAAATCAACGATGAAACACAGAAAATGCATCGATTTTGAATACAAAAGGCAAAATGTCGACTTAATTACAAGAGGAGTAACTTTTCTGATTGTTCGTGCTTTTAGCCTTTCCTGGGACAGCAGTATTAGATTCCGATGCACCATTGCAGGTTTACTGTATCCCTTGGACTTTCAAATCAACGATGAAACACAGAAATTGCATCGATATTGAATACAAAAGGCAAAATGTCGACTTATTTATAAGAGGAGTAACTCTTCTAATAGTTCGTGCTTTGAGCCTTTCCTGGGACAGCCGTATTAGCATCCGATGCACCATTGCAGGTTTACTGTATCCCTTGGACCTTCAAATCAACGATGAAACACAGAAATTGCATCGATATTGAATACAAAAGGCAAAATCTCAACTTATATGTAAGAATAATAACTCTTCTAATGGTTCGTGATTTGAGCCTTTCCTGGGACAGCAGTATTAGATTCCGAAGCACCATTGCAGATTTACTGTATTCCTTGGACCTTCAAATGAACGATGAAACACAGGAATTGCATCAATATTGAATACAAAAGCAAAATGTCGACTTATTTATAAGTGGAGTAACTCCTCTAATAGTTCGTGCTTTGAGCCAGTCCTGGGTCAGCTGTATTAGATTCCGATGCACCATTGCAGGTTTACTGTATCCCTTGGACCTTCAAATCAACGATGAAACACAGAAATTGCATCGATATTGAATACAAAAAGCAAATTGTCGACTTATTTATAAAAGGAGTAACTCTTCTAATAGTTTGTGCTTTGAGTATTTCCTGGGACAGCCGTATTAGCATCCGATGCACCATTGCAGGTTTACTGTATCCCTTGGAGCTTCAAATCAACGATGAAACCCAGAAATTGCATCGATATTGAATACAAAAGGCAAAATGTCGACTTATTTATAACAGGAGTAACTCTTCTAATAGTTGGTGCTTTCAGCCTTTCCTGGGACAGCAGTATTAGATTCCGATGCTCCATTTAAGGTTTACTGTATCCCTTGGACCTTCAAATCAACGATGAAACAGAGAAATTGCATCGATATTGAATACAAAATGCAAAATGTCGACTTATTTACAAGAGGAGTAACTCTTCTGTTAGTTCGTGCATCTAGCCTTTCCTGGGACAGCAGTATTAGATTCCGATGCACCATTGCACGTTTACTGTATCTCTTGGACCTTCAAATCAACAATGAAGCAGAGAAATTGCATCGATATTGAATACAAAATTCAAAATGTCAACTTATTTACAAGAGGAGCAACTCTTCTAATGGTTCGTGCTTTGTGCCTTTCCTGGGACAGTAGTAGTAGATTCCGATGCCCCATTGCAGGTTTACTGTATCCATTGGACCTTCAAATCAACGATGAAGCACAGAAATTGCATCGATATTGAATACAAAAGCAAAATGTCGACTTATTTATAAGAGGAGTAACTCTTCTATTTGTTCGTGCTTTGAGCCTTTCCTGGAACAGCAGTATTAGTTTCCGATGCACCACTGCAGGTTTACTGTATCCCTTGGACCTTCAAATCAACGATGAATCACAAAAATTGCATCGATACTGATTACAAAAGGCAAAATGTCGACTTATTTATAAGAGAAATAACTCTTCTTATAGTTCGTGATTTGAGCCTTTCCTGGGACAGCAGTATTAGATTCCGATGCACCATTGCAGGTTTACTGTATCCCTTGGACCTTCAAATCAACGATGAAACACAGAAATTGCATCGATATTAAATACAAAAGGCAAAATGTCAAATTATTTATAAGAGGAGTAACTCTTCTAATAGTTCGTCATTTGATCCTTTCCTGGGACAGCAGTATTAGATTCCGATGCACCATTGCAGGTTTACTGTATCCCTTGGACCTTCAAATCAACGATGAAACACGGAAATTGCATCGATATTGAATACAAAAGGCAAAATGTCGACTTATTTACAAGAGGAGTAACTCCTCTAATAGATCGTGATTTTAGCCTTTCCTGGGACAGCAGTATTAGATTCTGATGCACCATTGCAGTTTTACTGTATATCTTGGACCTTCAAATCAACGATGAAGCAGAGAAATTGCATCGATATTGAATACAAATGACAAAATGTCAACTTATTTACAAGCGGAGCAACTCTTCTAATAGTTCGTGCTTTGAGCCTTTCCTGGGACAGCAGTATTAGATTCCGATGCCCCATTGCATGTTTACTGTATCCCTTGGACCTTCAAATCAACAATAAAACACAGAAATTGCATCGATATTGAATACAAAAGGCAAAATCTCGACTTATATGAAAGGGGAGTAAGTCTTCTAATGGTTCGTGATTTGAGCCTTTCCTGGGACAGCAGTATTAGATTCCGATGCACCATTGCAGATTTACTGTTTCCCTTGGACCTTCAAATGAACGATAAAACACAGAAATTCATCGATATTGAGTACAAAAGCAAACGTCGACTTATTTATAAGAGGAGAAACTCTTCCAATAGTTCGTGCTTTGAGCCAGTCCTGGGACAGCAGTATTAGATTCCGATGCACCATTGCAGGTTTACTGTATCCCTTGGACGTTCAAATCAACGATGAAACACAGAAATTGCATCGATATTGAATACAAAAGGCAAAATGTCGACTTATTTATAAGAGGAGTAACTCTTCTAATAGTTCGTGATTTGAGCCTCTCCTAGGACATTAGTATTAGATTCCGATGCACCATTGCAGGTTTACTGTATCTTTTGGATCTTCAAATCAACGATGAAACACGGAAATTGCATCGATATTGAATACAAAAGGCAAAATGTCGACTTATTTACAAGAGGAGTAACTCCTCTAATAGATCGTGATTTTAGCCTTTCCTGGGACAGCAGTATTTGATTCCGATGCACCATTGCAGTTTTACTGTATATCTTGGACCTTCAAATCAACGATGAAGCAGAGAAATTGCATCGATATTGAATAGAAATGGCAAAATGTCAACTTATTTACAAGCGGAGCAACTCTTCTAATAGTTCGTGCTTTGGGCCTTTCCTGGGACAGCAGTATTAGATTCCGATGCCCCATTGCAGGTTTACTGTATCCCTTGGACCTTCAAATCAACGATGAAACACAGAAATTGCATCGATATTGAATACAAAAGGCAAAATCTCGACTTATATGTAAGGGGAGTAGCTCTTCAAATGGTTCGTGATTTGAGCCTTTCCTGGGACAGCAGTATTAGATTCCGATGCACCATTGCAGATTTACTGTTTCCCTTGGACCTTCAAATCAACGATGAAACACAGAAATTGCATCGATATTGAATACAAAACGCAAAATGTCGACTTATTTATAAGAGGAGTAACTCTTCTAATAGTTCGTGATTTGAGCCTCTCCTAGGACATTAGTATTAGATTCCGATGCACCATTGCAGGTTTACTGTATCTTTTGGACCTTCAAATCAACGATGAAACACAGAAATTGCATCGATATTGAATACAATAGGCAAAATATCGACTTATTTATAAGAGGAGTAACTCTTCTAATAGTTCGTGCACTGAGCCTTTCCTGGGACAGCAGTAATAGATTCCGATGCACCATTGCAGGTTTACTGTATCCCTTGGACCTTCAAATCAACGATGAAACACAGAAATTGCATCGATATTGAATACAAAAGGCAAAACGTCAAATTATTTATCAGAGGAGTAACTCTTCTAATAGTTCGTGCTTTGAGCCTTTCCTGGGACAGCAGTATTACATTCCGATGCACCATTGCAGGTTTACTGTATCCCTTGGACCTTCAAATCAACGATGAAACACGGAAATTGCATCGATATTGAATACAAAAGGCAAAATGTCGACTTATTTATAAGAGGAGCAACTCTTCTAATAGTTCGTGCTTTGAGCCTTTCCTGGGGCAGTAGTAGTAGATTCCGATGCCCCATTGCAGGTTTACTGTATCCCTTGGCCCATCAAACAACGATGAAGCACAGAAATTGCATCGATATTGAATATAAAAGGCAAAAGTCGACTTATTTATAAGAGGAGTAACTTTTCTAATAGTTCGTGATTTGAGCCTTTCCTGGGACAGCAGTATTACATTCCGATGCACCATTGCAGGTTTACTGTATCCCTTGGACCTTCAAATCAACGATGAAACACAGAAATTGCATCGATATTGAATACAAAAAGCAAAATGTCGACTTATTTATAAGAGGAGTAACTCTTCTAATAGTTCGTGCTTTGAGCCTTTCCTGGGACTCCAGTATTAGATTCCGATGCACCATTGCAGGTTTACTGTATCCCTTGGACCTTCAAAACAACGATGAAACACAGAAATTGCATCGATATTGAATACAAAAGGCAAAATGTCGACTTATTTACAAGAGGAGTAGCTCTTCTAATAGGTCGTGCTTTTAGCCTATCCTGGGACAGCAGTATTAGATTCCGATGCACCATTGCAGGTTTACTTAATCCCTTGGACCTTCAAATCAACGATGAAACACAGAAATTGCATCGATATTGAATACAAAACGCAAAATGTCGACTTATTTATAAGAGGAGTAACTCTTCTAATAGTTCGTGATTTGAGCCTCTCCTAGGACATTAGTATTAAATTCCGATGCACCATTGCAGGTTTACTGTATCATTTTGGACCTTCAAATCAACGATGAAACACAGAAATTGCATCGATATTGAATACAAAAGGCAAAATGTCGACTTATTAATAAGAGAAGTAACTCTTCTTGTAGTTCGTGCTTTGAGCCTTTCCTGGGACAGCAGTATTAGATTCCGATGCACCATTGCAGGTTTACTGTATCCCTTGGACCTTCAAATCAACAATGAAACACAGAAATTGCATCGATATTAAATACAAAATGCAAAATGTCAAATTATTTACAAGAGGAGTAACTCTTCTAATAGTTCGTGCTTTGATCCTTTCCTGGGACAGCAGTATTAGATTCCGATGCACCATTGCAGGTTTACTGTATCTCTTGGACCTTCAAATCAACGATGAAACACGGAAATTGCATCGATATTGAATACAAAAGGCAAAATGTCGACTTATTTACAAGAGGAGTAACTCCTCTAATAGATCGTGATTTTAGCCTTTCCTGGGACAGCAGTATTAGATTCCGATGCACCATTGCAGTTTTACTGTATATCTTGGACCTTCAAATCAACGATGAAGCAGAGAAATTGCATCGATATTGAATACAAATGACAAAATGTCAACTTATTTACAAGCGGAGCAACTCTTCTAATAGTTCGTGCTTTGAGCCTTTCCTGGGACAGCAGTATTAGATTCCGATGCCCCATTGCATGTTTACTGTATCCCTTGGACCTTCAAATCAACAATAAAACACAGAAATTGCATCGATATTGAATACAAAAGGCAAAATCTCGACTTATATGAAAGGGGAGTAAGTCTTCTAATGGTTCGTGATTTGAGCCTTTCCTGGGACAGCAGTATTAGATTCCGATGCACCATTGCAGATTTACTGTTTCCCTTGGACCTTCAAATGAACGATAAAACACAGAAATTCATCGATATTGAGTACAAAAGCAAACGTCGACTTATTTATAAGAGGAGAAACTCTTCCAATAGTTCGTGCTTTGAGCCAGTCCTGGGACAGCAGTATTAGATTCCGATGCACCATTGCAGGTTTACTGTATCCCTTGGACGTTCAAATCAACGATGAAACACAGAAATTGCATCGATATTGAATACAAAAGGCAAAATGTCGACTTATTTATAAGAGGAGTAACTCTTCTAATAGTTCGTGATTTGAGCCTCTCCTAGGACATTAGTATTAGATTCCGATGCACCATTGCAGGTTTACTGTATCTTTTGGATCTTCAAATCAACGATGAAACACGGAAATTGCATCGATATTGAATACAAAAGGCAAAATGTCGACTTATTTACAAGAGGAGTAACTCCTCTAATAGATCGTGATTTTAGCCTTTCCTGGGACAGCAGTATTTGATTCCGATGCACCATTGCAGTTTTACTGTATATCTTGGACCTTCAAATCAACGATGAAGCAGAGAAATTGCATCGATATTGAATAGAAATGGCAAAATGTCAACTTATTTACAAGCGGAGCAACTCTTCTAATAGTTCGTGCTTTGGGCCTTTCCTGGGACAGCAGTATTAGATTCCGATGCCCCATTGCAGGTTTACTGTATCCCTTGGACCTTCAAATCAACGATGAAACACAGAAATTGCATCGATATTGAATACAAAAGGCAAAATCTCGACTTATATGTAAGGGGAGTAGCTCTTCAAATGGTTCGTGATTTGAGCCTTTCCTGGGACAGCAGTATTAGATTCCGATGCACCATTGCAGATTTACTGTTTCCCTTGGACCTTCAAATCAACGATGAAACACAGAAATTGCATCGATATTGAATACAAAACGCAAAATGTCGACTTATTTATAAGAGGAGTAACTCTTCTAATAGTTCGTGATTTGAGCCTCTCCTAGGACATTAGTATTAGATTCCGATGCACCATTGCAGGTTTACTGTATCTTTTGGACCTTCAAATCAACGATGAAACACAGAAATTGCATCGATATTGAATACAATAGGCAAAATATCGACTTATTTATAAGAGGAGTAACTCTTCTAATAGTTCGTGCACTGAGCCTTTCCTGGGACAGCAGTAATAGATTCCGATGCACCATTGCAGGTTTACTGTATCCCTTGGACCTTCAAATCAACGATGAAACACAGAAATTGCATCGATATTGAATACAAAAGGCAAAACGTCAAATTATTTATCAGAGGAGTAACTCTTCTAATAGTTCGTGCTTTGAGCCTTTCCTGGGACAGCAGTATTACATTCCGATGCACCATTGCAGGTTTACTGTATCCCTTGGACCTTCAAATCAACGATGAAACACGGAAATTGCATCGATATTGAATACAAAAGGCAAAATGTCGACTTATTTATAAGAGGAGCAACTCTTCTAATAGTTCGTGCTTTGAGCCTTTCCTGGGGCAGTAGTAGTAGATTCCGATGCCCCATTGCAGGTTTACTGTATCCCTTGGCCCATCAAACAACGATGAAGCACAGAAATTGCATCGATATTGAATATAAAAGGCAAAAGTCGACTTATTTATAAGAGGAGTAACTTTTCTAATAGTTCGTGATTTGAGCCTTTCCTGGGACAGCAGTATTACATTCCGATGCACCATTGCAGGTTTACTGTATCCCTTGGACCTTCAAATCAACGATGAAACACAGAAATTGCATCGATATTGAATACAAAAAGCAAAATGTCGACTTATTTATAAGAGGAGTAACTCTTCTAATAGTTCGTGCTTTGAGCCTTTCCTGGGACTCCAGTATTAGATTCCGATGCACCATTGCAGGTTTACTGTATCCCTTGGACCTTCAAAACAACGATGAAACACAGAAATTGCATCGATATTGAATACAAAAGGCAAAATGTCGACTTATTTACAAGAGGAGTAGCTCTTCTAATAGGTCGTGCTTTTAGCCTATCCTGGGACAGCAGTATTAGATTCCGATGCACCATTGCAGGTTTACTTAATCCCTTGGACCTTCAAATCAACGATGAAACACAGAAATTGCATCGATATTGAATACAAAACCCAAAATGTCGACTTATTTATAAGAGGAGTAACTCTTCTAATAGTTCGTGATTTGAGCCTCTCCTAGGACATTAGTATTAAATTCCGATGCACCATTGCAGGTTTACTGTATCATTTTGGACCTTCAAATCAACGATGAAACACAGAAATTGCATCGATATTGAATACAAAAGGCAAAATGTCGACTTATTAATAAGAGAAGTAACTCTTCTTGTAGTTCGTGCTTTGAGCCTTTCCTGGGACAGCAGTATTAGATTCCGATGCACCATTGCAGGTTTACTGTATCCCTTGGACCTTCAAATCAACAATGAAACACAGAAATTGCATCGATATTAAATACAAAATGCAAAATGTCAAATTATTTACAAGAGGAGTAACTCTTCTAATAGTTCGTGCTTTGATCCTTTCCTGGGACAGCAGTATTAGATTCCGATGCACCATTGCAGGTTTACTGTATCTCTTGGACCTTCAAATCAACGATGAAACACGGAAATTGCATCGATATTGAATACAAAAGGCAAAATGTCGACTTATTTACAAGAGGAGTAACTCCTCTAATAGATCGTGATTTTAGCCTTTCCTGGGACAGCAGTATTAGATTCCGATGCACCATTGCAGTATTACTGTATATCTTGGACCTTCAAATCAACGATGAAGCAGAGAAATTTCATCGATATTGAATACAAATGGCAAAATGTCAACTTATTCACAAGCGGAGCAACACTTCTAATAGTTCGTGCTTTGAGCCTTTCCTGGGACAGCAGTATTAGATTCCGATGCCCCATTGCATGTTTACTGTATCCCTTGGACCTTCAAATCAACGAAAAAACACAGAAATTGCATCGATATTGAATACAAAAGGCAAAATCTCGACTTATATGTAAGGGGAGTAAGTCTTCTAATGGTTCGTGATTTGAGCCTTTCCTGGGACAGCAGTATTAGATTCCGATGCACCATTGCAGATTTACTGTTTCCCTTGGACCTTCAAATGAACGATAAAACGCAGAAATTCCATCGATATTGAATACAAAAGCAAAATGTCGACTTATTTATAAGAGGAGTAACTCTTCTAATAGTTCGTGCTTTGAGCCAGTCCTGGGACAGCAGTATTAGATTCCGACGCACCATTGCAGGTTTACTGTATCCCTTGGACCTTCAAATCAACGATGAAACACAGAAATTGCATCGATATTGAATACAAAAGGCAAAAGGTCGACTTATTTATAAGAGGAGTAACTCTTCTAATAGTTCGTGCTTTGAGCCTTTCCTGGGAGAGCAGTATTAGATTCCGATGCACCATTACAGGTTTACTGTATCCCTTGGACCTTCAAATCAACGATGAAACACAGAAATTGCATCGATATTGAATAGAAAAGGCAAAATGTCGACTTATTTACAAGAGAAGTAACTCTTCTAATAGTTCGTGCATCTAGCTTTTCCTGGGACAGCAGTATTAGATTCCGATGCACCATTGCACGTTTACTGTATCTCTTGGACCTTCAAATCAACGATGAGGCAGAGAAATTGCATCGATATTGAATACAAAAGGCAAAATGTCAACTTATTTACAAGAGGAGTAACTCTTCTAATAGTTCGTGCTTTGAGCCTTTCTTGTGACAGTAGTAGTAGATTCCGATGCCCCATCGCAGGTTTACTGTATCCCTTCGCCCTTCAAATCAACGATGAAGCACAGAAATTGCATCGATATTGAATACAAAAGGCAATATGTCGACTCATTTATAAGAGGAGTAACTCTTCTAATAGTTCGTGCTTTGAGCCTTTCCTGCGACTGCAGTATTAGAATCCGATGCACCATTGCAGGTTTACTGTATCCCTTGGACCTTCAAAACAACGATGAAACACAGAAATTGAATCGATATTGAATACAAAAGGCAAAATGTCGACTTATTTACAAGAGGAGTAACTCTTCTAATAGGTCGTGCTTTTAGCCTATCCTGGGACAGCAGTATTAGATTCCGATGCACCATTGCAGGTTTACTGTATCCCTTGGACCTTCAAATCAACGATGAAACACAGAAATTGCATCGATATAGAATACAAAGGGCAAAATGTCGACTTATTTATAAGAGGAGTAACCCTTCTAATAGTACGTGATTTGAGCCTCTCCTAGGACATTAGTATTAGATTCCGATGCACCATTGCAGGTTTACTGTATCCCTTGGACCTTCAAATCAACGATGAAACACAGAAATTGCATCGATATTGAATACAATAGGCAAAATGTCGACTTATTTATAAGAGGAGTAACTCTTCTAATAGTTCGTGCACTGAGCCTTTCCTGGGACAGCAGTATTAGATTCCGATGCACCATTGCAGGTTTACTGTATCCCTTGTACTTTCATATCAACGATGAAACACAGAAATTACATCGATATGGAATACAAAAGGTAAAATGTCGACTTATTTACAAGAGGAGTAACTCTTCTAATAGTTCGTACTTTTAGCCTATCCTGGGACAGCAGTATTAGATTCCGATGCACCATTGCAGGTTTACTGTATCCTTTGGACCTTACAATCAACGATGAAATACAGAAATTGCATCGATAATGAATACAAAAGGCAAAATGTCGACTTATTTACAAGGGGAGTAACTCTTCTAATAGTTCGTGCTTTGAGCCTTTCCTGGGACAGCAGTATTAGATTCCGATGCACCATTGCAAGTTTACTGTATCCCCTGGACCTTCAAATCAACGACGAAACACAGAAATTGCATCGATATTGAATACTAAAGGCAAAATGTCAACTTATTTACAAGATGAGTAACTCTTCTAATAGTTCGTGCTTTGAGCCTTTCCTGGGACAGCAGTATTAGATTCCGATGCACTATTGCAGGTTTACTGTATCCCTTGGACGTTCAAATCAACGATGAAACACAGAATTTGCATCGATATTGAATACAAAAGCAAAATGTCTACTTGGTTATAAGAGGAGTAACTCTTCTAATAGTTCGTGCTTTGAGCCAGTCCTGGGACAGCAGTATTAGATTCCGATGCACCATTGCAGGTTTACTGTATCCCTTGGACCTTCAAATCAACGATGAAACACAGAAATTGCATCGATATTGAATACAAAAGGCAAAATGTCGACTTATTTATAAGAGGAGTAACTCTTCTAGTAGTTCGTGCTTTGAGCCTTTCCTGGGACAGCAGTATTAGATTCCGATGCACCATTGCACGTTTACTGTATCCCTTGGACCTTCAAATCAACGATGAAACACAGAAATTGCATCGATATTGAATACAAAAGGCAAAATGTCGACTTATTTACAAGAGGAGTAACTCTTCTAATAGTTCGTGCATCTATCTTTTCCTGGGACAGCAATATTCGATTCCGATGCACCATTGCACGTTTACTGTATCTCTTGGACCTTCAAATCAACGATGAAGCAGAGAAATTGCATCGATATTGAATACAAAAGGCAAAATTTCAACTTATTTACAAGAGGAGCAACTCTTCTAATAGTTCGTGCTTTGAGCCTTTCCTGGGACAGTAGTAGTAGATTCCGATGCCCCATTGCAGGTTTACTGTATCCCATGGCCCTTCAAATCAACAATGAAACACAGAAATATCATCGATATTGAATACAAAAGGCAAAATCTCGACTTATATGTAAGGGGAGTAACTCTTCTAATAGTTCGGGATTTGAGCCTTTCCTGGGACAGCATTATTAGATTCTGATGCACCATTGCAGGTTTACTGTATCCCTTGGACCTTCAAATCAACGATGAAACACAGAAATTGCATCGATATTGAATACAAAAGGCAAAATGTTGACTTATTTATAAGAGAAGTAACTCTTCTAATAGTTCGTGCTTTGAGCCTTTCCTGGGACAGCAGTATTAGATTCCGATGCACCATTGCAGGTTTACTGTATCCCTTGGACCTTCAAATCAACGATGAAACACAGAAATTGCATCGATATTGAATACAAAAGGCAAAATGTCAAATTATTTATAAGAGGAGTAACTCTTCTAATAGTTCGTGTTTTTAGCCTTTCCTGGGACAGCAGTATTAGATTCCGATGCACCATTGCAGGTTTACTGTATCCCTTGGACATTCAAATCAACGATGAAACACGGAAATTGCATCGATATTGAATACAAATGCAAAATGTCGACTTATTTACAAGAGGAGTAACTCCTCTAATAGATCGTGATTTTAGCCTTTCCTGGGACAGCAGTATTAGATTCCGATGCACCATTGCAGTTTTACTGTATATCTTGGACCTTCAAATCAACGATGAAGCAGAGAAATTGCATCGATATTGAATACAAATGGCAAAATGTCAACTTATTTACAAGCGGAGCAACTCTTCTAATAGTTCGTGCTTTGGGCCTTTCCTGGGACAGCAGTATTAGATTCCGATGCCCCATTGCAGGTTTACTGTATCCCTTGGACCTTCAAATCAACGATGAAACACAGAAATTGCATCGATATTGAATACAAAAGGCAAAATCTCGACTTATATGTAAGGGGAGTAGCTCTTCAAATGGTTCGTGATTTGCGCCTTTCCTGGGACAGCAGTATTAGATTCCGATGCACCATTGCAGATTTACTGTTTCCCTTGGACCTTCAAATCAACGATGAAACACAGAAATTGCATCGATATTGAATACAAAACGCAAAATGTCGACTTATTTATAGGAGGAGTAACTCTTCTAATAGTTCGTGATTTGAGCCTCTCCTAGGACATTAGTATTAGATTCCGATGCACCATTGCAGGTTTACTGTATCTTTTGGACCTTCAAATCAACGATGAAACACAGAAATTGCATCGATATTGAATACAATAGACAAAATATCGACTTATTTATAAGAGGAGTAACTCTTCTAATAGTTCGTGCACTGAGCCTTTCCTGGGACAGCAGTAATAGATTCCGATGCACCATTGCAGGTTTACTGTATCCCTTGGACCTTCAAATCAACGATGAAACACAGAAATTGCATCGATATTGAATACAAAAGGCAAAATGTCAAATTATTTATAAGAGGAGTAACTCTTCTAATAGTTCGTGCTTTGAGCCTTTCCTGGGACAGCAGTATTAGATTCCGATGCACCATTGCAGGTTTACTGTATCCCTTGGACCTTCAAATCAACGATGAAACACGGAAATTGCATCGATATTGAATACAAAAGGCAAAATGTCGACTTATCTATAAGAGGAGCAACTCTTCTAATAGTTCGTGCTTTGAGCCTTTCCTGGGGCAGTAGTAGTAGATTCCGATGCCCCATTGCAGGTTTACTGTTTCCCTTGGCCCATCAAACAACGATGAAGCACAGAAATTGCATCGATATTGAATATAAAAGGCAAAAGTCGACTTATTTATAAGAGGAGTAACTTTTCTAATAGTTCGTGATTTGAGCCTTTCCTGGGACAGCAGTATTACATTCCGATGCACCATTGCAGGTTTACTGTATCCCTTGGACCTTCAAATCAACGATGAAACACAGAAATTGCATCGATATTGAATACAAAAGCCAAAATGTCGACTTATTTATAAGAGAAGTAACTCTTCTTGTAGTTCGTGCTTTGAGCCTTTCCTGGGACAGCAGTATTAGATTCCGATGCACCATTGCAGGTTTACTGGATCCCTTGGACCTTCAAATCAACGATGAAACACAGAAGTTGCATCGATATTAAATACAAAATGCAAAATGTCAAATTATTTACAAGAGGAGTAACTCTTGTAATAGTTCGTGCTTTGATCCTTTCCTGGGACAGCAGTATTAGATTCCGATGCACCATTGCAGGTTTACTGTATCTCTTGGACCTTCAAATCAACGATGAAACACGGAAATTGCATCGATATTGAATACAAAAGGCAAAATGTCGACTTATTTACAAGAGGAATAACTCCTCTAATAGATCGTGATTTTAGCCTTTCCTGGGACAGCAGTATTAGATTCCGATGCACCATTGCGGTATTACTGTATATCTTGGACCTTCAAATCAACGATGAAGCAGAGAAATTTCAACGATATTGAATACAAATGGCAAAATGTCAACTTATTCACAAGCGGAGCAACACTTCTAATAGTTCGTGCTTTGAGCCTTTCCTGGGACAGCAGTATTAGATTCCGATGCACCATTGCAGATTTACTGTTTCCCTTGGACCTTCAAATGAACGATAAAACGCAGAAATTCCATCGATATTGAATACAAAAGCAAAATGTCGACTTATTTATAAGAGGAGTAACTCTTCTAATAGTTCGTGCTTTGAGCCAGTCCTGGGACAGCAGTATTAGATTCCGACGCACCATTGCAGGTTTACTGTATCCCTTGGACCTTCAAATCAACGATGAAACACAGAAATTGCATCGATATGGAATACAGAAGGCAAAATGTCGACTTATTTATAAGAGGAGTAACTCTTCTAATAGTTCGTGCTTTGAGCCTTTCCTGGGAGAGCAGTATTAGATTCCGATGCACCATTACAGGTTTACTGTATCCCTTGGACCTTCAAATCAACGATGAAACACAGAAATTGCATCGATATTGAATAGAAAAGGCAAAATGTCGACTTATTTACAAGAGAAGTAACTCTTCTAATAGTTCGTGCATCTAGCTTTTCCTGGGACAGCAGTATTAGATTCCGATGCACCATTGCACGTTTACTGTATCTCTTGGACCTTCAAATCAACGATGAAGCAGAGAAATTGCATCGATATTGAATACAAAAGGCAAAATGTCAACTTATTTACAAGAGGAGTAACTCTTCTAATAGTTCGTGCTTTGAGCCTTTCTTGTGACAGTAGTAGTAGATTCCGATGCCCCATCGCAGGTTTACTGTATCCCTTCGCCCTTCAAATCAACGATGAAGCACAGAAATTGCATCGATATTGAATACAAAAGGCAATATGTCGACTTATTTATAAGAGGAGTAACTCTTCTAATAGTTCGTGCTTTGAGCCTTTCCTGCGACTGCAGTATTAGAATCCGATGCACCATTGCAGGTTTACTGTATCCCTTGGACCTTCAAAACAACGATGAAACACAGGGATTGAATCGATATTGAATACAAAAGGCAAAATGTCGACTTATTTATAAGAGGAGTAACTCTTCTAATAGTTCGTACTTTTAGCCTATCCTGGGACAGCAGTATTAGATTCCGATGCACCATTGCAGGTTTACTGTATCCCTTGTACTTTCATATCAACGATGAAACACAGAAATTACATCGATATGGAATACAAAAGGTAAAATGTCGACTTATTTACAAGAGGAGTAACTCTTCTAATAGTTCGTACTTTTAGCCTATCCTGGGACAGCAGTATTAGATTCCGATGCACCATTGCAGGTTTACTGTATCCTTTGGACCTTACAATCAACGATGAAATACAGAAATTGCATCGATGTTGAATACAAAAGGCAAAATGTCGACTTATTTACAAGAGGAGTAACTCTTCTAATAGTTCGTGCTTTGAGCCTTTCCTGGGACAGCAGTATTAGATTCCGATGCACTATTGCAGGTTTACTGTATCCCTTGGACGTTCAAATCAACGATGAAACACAGAATTTGCATCGATATTGAATACAAAAGGCAAAATGTCGACTTATTTATAATAGGAGAAACTCTTCTAATAGTTCGTGCTTTGAGCCTTTCCTGGGACAGCAGTATTAGATTCCGATGCACCATTGCAGGTTTACTGTATCTCTTGGACCATCAAATCAACGATGAAACACAGAAATTTCATCGATATTGAATACAAAAGGCAAAATGTCGACTTATTTACAAGAGGAGTAACTCTTCTAATAGATCGTGCTTTGAGCCTTTCGTGGGACAGCAGTATTAGATTCCGATGCACCATTGCAGGTTTACTGTATCTCTTGGACCTTCAAATCAACGATGCAACACAGAAATTGCATCGATATTGAATACAAAAGGCAAAATGTCGACTTATTTATAAGAGAAGTAACTCTTCTAATAGTTCGTGCTTTGAGCCTTTCCTGGGACAGCAGTATTAGATTCCGATGCACCATTGCAGGTTTACTGTATCCCTTGGACCTTCAAATCAACGATGAAACACTGAAATTGCATCGATATTGAATACAAAAGGCAAAATGTCAAATTATTTATAAGAGGAGTAACTCTTCTAATAGTTCGTGCTTTGAGCCTTTCCTGGGACAGCAGTATTAGATTCCGATGCACCATTGCAGGTTTACTGTATCCCTTGGACATTCAAATCAACGATGAAACACGGAAATTGCATCGATATTGAATACAAATGCAAAATGTGGACTTATTTACAAGAGGAGTAACTCCTCTAATAGATCGTGATTTTAGCCTTTCCTGGGACAGCAGTATTAGATTCCGATGCACCATTGCAGTTTTACTGTATATCTTGGACCTTCAAATCAACGATGAAGCAGAGAAATTGCATCGATATTGAATACAAATGGCAAAATGTCAACTTATTTACAAGCGGAGCAACTCTTCTAATAGTTAGTGCTTTGAGCCTTTCCTGGGACAGCAGTATTAGATTCCGATGCCCCATTGCAGGTTTACTAAATCCCTTGGACCTTCAAATCAACGATGAAACACAGAAATTGCATCGATATTGAACACAAAAGGCAAAATCTCGACTTATATGTAAGGGGAGTAACTCTTCTAATGGTTCGTGATTTGAGCCTTTCCTGTGACAGCAGTATTGGATTCCGATGCACCATTGCAGATTTACTGTTTCCCTTGGACCTTCAAATGAACGATAAAACACAGAAATTCCATCGATATTGAATACAAAAGCAAAATGTCTACTTGGTTATAAGAGGAGTAACTCTTCTAATAGTTCGTGCTTTGAGCCAGTCCTGGGACAGCAGTATTAGATTCCGATGCACCATTGCAGGTTTACTGTATCCCTTGGACCTTCAAATCAACGATGAAACACAGAAATTGCATCGATATTGAATACAAAAGGCAAAATGTCGACTTATTTATAAGAGGAGTAACTCTTCTAGTAGTTCGTGCTTTGAGCCTTTCCTGGGACAGCAGTATTAGATTCCGATGCACCATTGCACGTTTACTGTATCCCTTAGACCTTCAAATCAACGATGAAACACAGAAATTGCATCGATATTGAATACAAAAGGCAAAATGTCGACTTATTTACAAGAGGAGTAACTCTTCTAATAGTTCGTGCATCTATCTTTTCCTGGGACAGCAATATTCGATTCCGATGCACCATTGCACGTTTACTGTATCTCTTGGACCTTCAAATCAACGATGAAGCAGAGAAATTGCATCGATATTGAATACAAAAGGCAAAATTTCAACTTATTTACAAGAGGAGCAACTCTTCTAATAGTTCGTGCTTTGAGCCTTTCCTGGGACAGTAGTAGTAGATTCCGATGCCCCATTGCAGGTTTACTGTATCCCTTGGACCTTCAAATCAACGATGAAACACAGAAATTGCATCGATATTGAAAACAAAAGGCAAAATGTCGACTTACTTATAAGAGGAGTAACTCTTCTAATAGTTCGTGCTTTGAGCCTTTCCTGGGAGAGCAGTATTAGATTCCGATGCACCATTACAGGTTTACTGTATCCCTTGGACCTTCAAATCAACGATGAAACACAGAAATTGCATCGATATTGAATAGAAAAGGCAAAATGTCGACTTATTTACAAGAGAAGTAACTCTTCTAATAGTTCGTGCATCTAGCTTTTCCTGGGACAGCAGTATTAGATTCCGATGCACCATTGCACGTTTACTGTATCTCTTGGACCTTCAAATCAACGATGAAGCAGAGAAATTGCATCGATATTGAATACAAAAGGCAAAATGTCAACTTATTTACAAGAGGAGTAACTCTTCTAATAGTTCGTGCTTTGAGCCTTTCTTGTGACAGTAGTAGTAGATTCCGATGCCCCATCGCAGGTTTACTGTATCCCTTCGCCCTTCAAATCAACGATGAAGCACAGAAATTGCATCGATATTGAATACAAAAGGCAATATGTCGACTTATTTATAAGAGGAGTAACTCTTCTAATAGTTCGTGCTTTGAGCCTTTCCTGCGACTGCAGTATTAGAATCCGATGCACCATTGCAGGTTTACTGTATCCCTTGGACCTTCAAAACAACGATGAAACACAGAAATTGAATCGATATTGAATACAAAAGGCAAAATGTCGACTTATTTATAAGAGGAGTAACTCTTCTAATAGTTCGTACTTTTAGCCTATCCTGGGACAGCAGTATTAGATTCCGATGCACCATTGCAGGTTTACTGTATCCCTTGTACTTTCATATCAACGATGAAACACAGAAATTACATCGATATGGAATACAAAAGGTAAAATGTCGACTTATTTACAAGAGGAGTAACTCTTCTAATAGTTCGTACTTTTAGCCTATCCTGGGACAGCAGTATTAGATTCCGATGCACCATTGCAGGTTTACTGTATCCTTTGGACCTTACAATCAACGATGAAATACAGAAATTGCATCGATGTTGAATACAAAAGGCAAAATGTCGACTTATTTACAAGAGGAGTAACTCTTCTAATAGTTCGTGCTTTGAGCCTTTCCTGGGACAGCAGTATTAGATTCCGATGCACTATTGCAGGTTTACTGTATCCCTTGGACGTTCAAATCAACGATGAAACACAGAATTTGCATCGATATTGAATACAAAAGGCAAAATGTCGACTTATTTATAATAGGAGAAACTCTTCTAATAGTTCGTGCTTTGAGCCTTTCCTGGGACAGCAGTATTAGATTCCGATGCACCATTGCAGGTTTACTGTATCTCTTGGACCATCAAATCAACGATGAAACACAGAAATTTCATCGATATTGAATACAAAAGGCAAAATGTCGACTTATTTACAAGAGGAGTAACTCTTCTAATAGATCGTGCTTTGAGCCTTTCGTGGGACAGCAGTATTAGATTCCGATGCACCATTGCAGGTTTACTGTATCTCTTGGACCTTCAAATCAACGATGCAACACAGAAATTGCATCGATATTGAATACAAAAGGCAAAATGTCGACTTATTTATAAGAGAAGTAACTCTTCTAATAGTTCGTGCTTTGAGCCTTTCCTGGGACAGCAGTATTAGATTCCGATGCACCATTGCAGGTTTACTGTATCCCTTGGACCTTCAAATCAACGATGAAACACAGAAATTGCATCGATATTGAATACAAAAGGCAAAATGTCAAATTATTTATAAGAGGAGTAACTCTTCTAATAGTTCGTGCTTTGAGCCTTTCCTGGGACAGCAGTATTAGATTCCGATGCACCATTGCAGGTTTACTGTATCCCTTGGACATTCAAATCAACGATGAAACACGGAAATTGCATCGATATTGAATACAAATGCAAAATGTGGACTTATTTACAAGAGGAGTAACTCCTCTAATAGATCGTGATTTTAGCCTTTCCTGGGACAGCAGTATTAGATTCCGATGCACCATTGCAGTTTTACTGTATATCTTGGACCTTCAAATCAACGATGAAGCAGAGAAATTGCATCGATATTGAATACAAATGGCAAAATGTCAACTTATTTACAAGCGGAGCAACTCTTCTAATAGTTAGTGCTTTGAGCCTTTCCTGGGACAGCAGTATTAGATTCCGATGCCCCATTGCAGGTTTACTAAATCCCTTGGACCTTCAAATCAACGATGAAACACAGAAATTGCATCGATATTGAACACAAAAGGCAAAATCTCGACTTATATGTAAGGGGAGTAACTCTTCTAATGGTTCGTGATTTGAGCCTTTCCTGTGACAGCAGTATTAGATTCCGATGCACCATTGCAGATTTACTGTTTCCCTTGGACCTTCAAATGAACGATAAAACACAGAAATTCCATCGATATTGAATACAAAAGCAAAATGTCTACTTGGTTATAAGAGGAGTAACTCTTCTAATAGTTCGTGCTTTGAGCCAGTCCTGGGACAGCAGTATTAGATTCCGATGCACCATTGCAGGTTTACTGTATCCCTTGGACCTTCAAATCAACGATGAAACACAGAAATTGCATCGATATTGAATACAAAAGGCAAAATGTCGACTTATTTATAAGAGGAGTAACTCTTCTAGTAGTTCGTGCTTTGAGCCTTTCCTGGGACAGCAGTATTAGATTCCGATGCACCATTGCACGTTTACTGTATCCCTTGGACCTTCAAATCAACGATGAAACACAGAAATTGCATCGATATTGAATACAAAAGGCAAAATGTCGACTTATTTACAAGAGGAGTAACTCTTCTAATAGTTCGTGCATCTATCTTTTCCTGGGACAGCAATATTCGATTCCGATGCACCATTGCACGTTTACTGTATCTCTTGGACCTTCAAATCAACGATGAAGCAGAGAAATTGCATCGATATTGAATACAAAAGGCAAAATTTCAACTTATTTACAAGAGGAGCAACTCTTCTAATAGTTCGTGCTTTGAGCCTTTCCTGGGACAGTAGTAGTAGATTCCGATGCCCCATTGCAGGTTTACTGTATCCCATGGCCCTTCAAATCAACGATGAAGCACAGAAATTGCATCGATATTGAATACAAAAGGCAAAATGTCGACTTATTTATAAGAGGAGTAACTCTTCTAATAGTTCGTGATTTGTGCCTTTCCTGGGACAGCAGTATAAGATTCCGATGCACCATTGCAGATTTACTGTATCCCTTGGACCTTCAAATCAACGGTGAAACACAGAAATTGCATCGATATTGAATACAAAAGGCAAAATGTCAAATTATTTATAAGAGGAGTAACTCTTCTAATAGTTCGTGATTTGAGCCTGTCCTGGGACAGCAGTATTAGATTCCGATGCACCATTGCAGGTTTACTGTATCCCTTGGACCTTCAAATCAACGATGAAACACGAAATTGCATCGATATTGAATACAAAAGGCAAAATGTCGACTTATTTACAAGTGGAGTAACTCCTCTAATAGATCGTGATTATAGCCTTTCCTGGGACAGCAGTATTAGATTCCGATGCACCATTGCAGTTTTACTGTATATCGTGGACCTTCAAATCAACGATGAAGCAGAGAAATTGCATCGATATTGAATACAAATGGCAAAATGTCAACTTATTTACAAGCGGAGCAACTCTTCTAATAGTTCGTGCTTTGAGCCTTTCCTGGGACAGCAGTATTAGATTCCGATGCCCCATTGCAGGTTTACTGTATCTCTTGGACCTTCAAATCAACGATGAAGCAGAGAAATTGCATCGATATTGAATACAAAAGGCAAAATGTCGACTTATTTACAAGAGGAGTAACTCTTCTAATAGGTCGTGCTTTTAGCCTATCCTGGGACAGCAGTATTAGATTCCGATGCACCATTGCTGGTTTACTGTATCCCTTGGACCTTCAAATCAACGATGAAACTTAGAAATTGCATCGACATTGAATACAAAACGCAAAATGTCGACTTATTTATAAGAGGAGTAACTCTTCTAATAGTTCGTGCTTTGAGCCAGTCCTGGGACAGCAGTATTAGATTCCGATGCACCATTGCAGGTTTACTGTATCCCTTGGACCTTGAAATCAACGATGAAACACAGAAATTGCATCGATATTGAATACAAAAGGCAAAATGTCGATTTATTTATAAGAGGATTAACTCTTCTAGTAGTGCGTGCTTTGTGCCTTTCCTGGGACAGCAGTATTAGATTCCGATGCACCATTGCACGTTTACTGTATCCCTTGGACCTTCAAATCAACGATGAAACACAGAAATTGCATCGATATTGAATACAAAAGCAAAATGTCGACTTATTTACAAGAGGAGTAACTCTTCTAATAGTTCGTGCATCTAGCTTTTCCTGGGACAGCAATATTCGATTCCGATGCACCATTGCACGTTTACTGTATCTCTTGGACCTTCAAATCAACGATGAAGCAGAGAAATTGCATCGATAATGTATACAAAAGGCAAAATTTCAACTTATTTACAAGAGGAGCAACTCTTCTAATAGTTCGTGCTTTGAGCCTTTCCTGGGACAGCAGTATAAGATTCCGATGCACCATTGCAGGTTTACTGTATCACTTGGACCTTCAAATCAACGGTGAAACACAGAAATTGCATCGATATTGAATACAAACGGCAAAATTTCGACTGATTTATAAGAGGAGTAACTCTTTTAATAGTTCGTGATTTGAGCCTTTCCTGGGACAGCAGTATTAGATTCCGATGCACCATTGCAGGATTACTGAATCCCTTGGACCTTCAAAACAACGAAGAAACACAGAAATTGCATCGATATTGAATACAAAAGGCAAAATGTCGACTTATTTACAAGAGGAGTAACTCTTCTAATAGGTCGTGCTTTTAGCCTATCCTGGGACAGCAGTATTAGATTCCGATGCACCATTGCTGGTTTACTGTATCCCTTGGACCTTCAAATCAACGATGAAACTTAGAAATTGCATCGACATTGAATACAAAACGCAAAATGTCGACTTATTTATAAGAGGAGTAACTCTTCTAATAGTTCGTGATTTGAGCCTCTCCTAGGACATTAGTATTAGATTCCGATGCACCATTGCAGGTTTACTGTTTCCCTTGGACCTTCAAATGAACGATAAAACACAGAAATTGCATCGATATTGAATACAAAAGCAAAATGTCGACTTATTTATAAGAGGAGTAACTTTTCTAACAGTTCGTGCTTTGAGCCAGTCCTGGGACAGCAGTATTAGATTCCGATGCACCATTGCAGGTTTACTGTATCCCTTGGACCTTGAAATCAACGATGAAACACAGAAATTGCATCGATATTGAATACAAAAGGCAAAATGTCGATTTATTTATAAGAGGATTAACTCTTCTAGTAGTGCGTGCTTTGTGCCTTTTCTGGGACAGCAGTATTAGATTCCGATGCACCATTGCACGTTTACTGTATCCCTTGGACCTTCAAATCAACGATGAAACACAGAAATTGCATCGATATTGAATACAAAAGCAAAATGTCGACTTATTTACAAGAGGAGTAACTCTTCTAATAGTTCGTGCATCTAGCTTTTCCTGGGACAGCAATATTCGATTCCGATGCACCATTGCACGTTTACTGTATCTCTTGGACCTTCAAATCAACGATGAAGCAGAGAAATTGCATCGATAATGTATACAAAAGGCAAAATTTCAACTTATTTACAAGAGGAGCAACTCTTCTAATAGTTCGTGCTTTGAGCCTTTCCTGGGACAGCAGTATAAGATTCCGATGCACCATTGCAGGTTTACTGTATCCCTTGGACCTTCAAATCAACGGTGAAACACAGAAATTGCATCGATATTGAATACAAACGGCAAAATTTTGACTGATTTATAAGAGGAGTAACTCTTTTAATAGTTCGTGATTTGAGCCTTTCCTGGGACAGCAGTATTAGATTCCGATGCACCATTGCAGGTTTACTGTATCCCTTGGACCTTCAAATCAACGATGAAACACAGAAATTGCATCGATATTGAATACATGAGGCAAAATGTCAACTTATTTACAAGCGGAGCAACTCTTCTAATAGTTCGTGCTTTGAGCCTTTCCTGGGAAAGCAGTATTAGATTCCGATGCACCATTGCAGGATTACTGAATCCCTTGGACCTTCAAAACAACGAAGAAACACAGAAATTGCATCGATATTGAATACAAAAGGCAAAATCTCGACTTATATGTAAGGGGAGTAACTCTTCTAATGGTTCGTGATTTGAGCCTTTCCTGGGACAGCAGTATTAGATTCCGATGCTCCATTGCAGGTTTACTGTTTCCCTTGGACCTTCAAATGAACGATAAAACACAGAAATTGCATCGATATTGAATACAAAAGCAAAATGTCGACTTATTTATAAGAGGAGTAACTCTTCTAATAGTTCGTGCTTTGAGCCAGTCCTGGGACAGCAGTATTAGATTCCGATGCACCATTGCAGGTTTACTGTATCCCTTGGGCCTTCAAATCAACGATGAAACACAGAAATTGCATCGATATTGATTACAAAAGGCAAAATGTCTACTTATTTATAAGAGGAGTAACTCTTCTAGTAGTTCGTGTTTTGAGCCTTTCCTGCGACAGCAGTATTAGATTCCGATGCACCATTGCATTTTTACTGTTTCCCTTTGACCTTCAAATCAACGATGAAACACAGAAAATGCATCGATTTTGAATACAAAAGGCAGAATATCGACTTATTTATAAGAAGAGCAACTCTTCCAATAGTTCGTGCTTTGAGCCTTTCCTGGGACAGTAGTAGTAGATTCCGATGCCCCATTGCAGGTTTACTGTATCCCTTGGCCCATCAAATCAACGATGAAGCACAGAAATTGCATCGATATTGAATACAAAAGGCAAAATGTCGACTTATTTATAAGAGGAGTAACTCTTTTAATAGTTCGTGATTTGTGCCTTTCCTGGGACAGCAGTATAAGATTCCGATGCACCATTGCAGATTTACTGTATCCCTTGGACCTTCAAATCAACGGTGAAACACAGAAATTGCATCGATATTCAATACAAACGGCAAAATTTCGACTGATTTATAAGAGGAGTAACTCTTTTAATAGTTCGTGATTTGAGCCTTTCCTGGGACAGCAGTATTAGATTCCGATGCACCATTGCAGGTTTACTGTATCCCTTGGACCTTCAAATCAACGATGAAACACAGAAATTGCATCTATATTGAATACAAAAGGCAAAATGTCGACTTATTTATAAGAGTAGTAACTCTTCTAATAGTTCGTGCTTTGAGCCTTTCCTGGGACTGCAGTATTAGATTCCGATGCACCATTGCAGGTTTACTGTATCCCTTGGACCTTCAAAACAACGATGAAACACAGAAATTGCATCGATATTGAATACAAAAGGCAAAATGTCGACTTATTTACAAGAGGAGTAGCTCTTCTAATAGGTCGTGCTTTTAGCCTATGCTGGGACAACAGTATTAGATTCCGATGCACCATTGCAGGTTTACTTAATCCCTTGGACCTTCAAATCAACGATGAAACACAGAAATTGCATCGATATTGAATACAAAACGCAAAATGTCGACTTATTTATAAGAGGAGTAACTCTTCTAATAGTTCGTGATTTGAGCCTCTCCTAGGACATTAGTATTAAATTCCGATGCACCATTGCAGGTTTACTGTATCCCTTGGACCTTCAAATCAACGATGAAACACAGAAATTGCATCGATATTGAATACAATAGGCAAAATGTCGACTTATTTATAAGAGGAGTAACTCTTCTAATATTTCGTGCACTGAGCCTTTCCTGGGACAGCAGTATTAGATTCCGATGCACCATTGCAGGTTTACTGTATTCCTTGGACCTTCATATCAACGATGAAACACAAAAATTGCATCGATATTGAATACAAAAGGTAAAATGTCGACTTATTTACAAGAGGAGTAACTCTTCTAATAGTTCGTACTTTTAGCCTATCCTGGTACAGCAGTATTAGATTCAGATGCACCATTGCAGGTTTACTGTTTCCCTTGGACCTTCAAATGAACGATGAAACTCAGAAATTGCATCGATATTGAATACAAAAGGCAAAATCTCGACTTATATGTAAGGGGTGTAACTCTTCTAATGGTTCGTGATTTGAGCCTTTCCTGGGACAGCAGTATTAGATTCCGATGCAGCATTGCAGATTTACTGTTTCCCTTGGACATTCAAATGAACGATAAAACACAGAAATTGCATCGATATTGAATACAATAGCAAAATGTCGACTTATTTATAAGAGGAGTAACTCTTCTAATAGTTCGTGCTTTGAGCCAGTACTGGGACAGCAGTATTAGATTCCGATGCACCATTGCAGGTTTACTGTATCCCTTGGACCTTCAAATCAACGATGAAACACAGAAATTCATCGATATTGAATACAAAAGGCAAAATGTCGACTTATTTATAAGAGGAGTAACTCTTCTAGTAGTTCGTGCTTTGAGCCTTTCCTGGGACAGCAGTATTAGATTTTGATGCACCATTGCATTTTTACTGTTTCCCTTGGACCTTCAAATCAACGATGAAATACAGAAAATGCATCGATTTTGAATACAAAACGCAAAATGTCGACTTATTTATAAGAGGAGTAACTCTTCTAATCGTTCGTGATTTGAGCCTCTCCTAGGACATTAGTATTAAATTCCGATGCACCATTGCAGGTTTACTGTATCCCTTGGACCTTCAAATCAACGATGTAACTCAGAAATTGCATCGATATTGAATACAATAGGCAAAATGTCGACTTATTTATAAGAGGACTAACTCTTCTAATAGTTCGTGCACTGAGCCTTTCCTGAGACAGCAGTATTAGATTCCGATGCACCATTGCAGGTTTACTGCATCCCTTGGACCTTCAAATCAACGATGAAACACAGAAATTGCATCGATATTGAATACAAAAGGCAAAATCTCGACTTATTTATAAGAGGAGTAATTCTTCTAGTAGTTCGTGCTTTGAGCCTTTCCTGGGACAGCAGTATTAGATTCCGATGCACCATTGCAGGTTTTCTGTATCTCTTGGACCTTCAAATCAATGATGAACACAGAAATTGCATCGATATTGAATACAAAAGGCAAAATGTCGACTTATTTATAAGAGGAGTAACTCTTCTAGTAGTTCGTGTTTGAGCCTTTCCTGAGACAGCAGTATTAGATGTTGATGCACCATTGCATTTTTACTGTATCCCATGGACCTTCAAAACAACGATGAAACACAGAAATTGCATCGATATTGAATACAAAAGGCAAAATGTCGACTTATTTACAAGAGGAGTAACTCTTCTAATAGTTCGTGCATCTAGCTTTTCAAAGGACAGCAGTATTAGATTCCGATGCACCATTGCAGGTTTACTGTATCTCTTGGACCTTCAAATCAACGATGAAACACAGAAATTGCATCGATATTGAATACAAAAGGCAAAATGTCGACTTATTTCTAAGAGGAGTAACTCTTCTAATAGTTCGTGCTTTGAGCCTTTCCTGGGACAGCAGTATTAGATTTCGATGCACCATTGCAGGTTTACTATATCCCTTGGACCTTCAAATCAACGAGGAATCACAGAAATTGCATCGATATTGAATACAAAAGGCAAAATGTCGGCTTATTTATAAGAGGAGTAACTCTTCTAGTAGTTCGTGTTTGAGCCTTTCCTGGGACAGCAGTATTAGATTCCGATGCACCATTGCAGGTTTACTGTTTCCCTTGGACCTTCAAATGAACGATAAAACACAGAAATTGCATCGATATTGAATACAAAAGCAAAATGTCGACTAATTTATAAGAGGAGTAACTCTTCTAATAGTTCGTGCTTTGAGCCAGTCCTCGGACAGCAGTATTAGATTCCGATGCACCATTGCAGGTTTACTGTATCCCTTGGACCTTCAAATCAACGATGAAACACAGAAATTGCATCGATATTGAATACAAAAGGCAAAATTTCGACTTATTTATAAGAGGAGTAACTCTTCTAATAGGTCGTGCATCTAGCTTTTCCTGGGACAGCAGTATTAGATTCCGATGCACCATTGCATGTTTACTGTGTCTCTTGGACCTTCAAATCAACGATGAAGCAGAGAAATTGCATCGATATTGAATACAAAAGGCAAAATGTCAACTTATTAACAAGTGGAGCAACTCTTCTAATAGTTCGTGATTTGTGCCTTTCCTGGGACAGCAGTATAAAATTCCGATGCACCATTGCAGATTTACTGTATCCCTTGGACCTTCAAATCAACGGTGAAACACAGAAATTGCATCGATATTGAATACAAACGGCAAAATTACGACTTATTTATAAGATTAGTAACTTTTCTAATATGTCGTGCTTTAGCCTATCCTGGGACAGCAGTATTAGATTCCGATGCACCATTGCAGGTTTACTGTATCCCTTGGACCTTCAAATCAACGATGAAACACAGAAATTGCATCGATATTGAATACAAAAGGCAAAATATCGACTTATTTATAAGAGAAGTAACTCTTCTAATAGTTCGTGCTTTGAGCCTTTCCTGGGAAAGCAGTATTAGATTCCGATGCACCATTGCAGGATTACTGAATCCCTTGGACCTTCAAAACAACGAAGAAACACAGAAACTGCATCGATATTGAATACAAAAGGCAAAATCTCGACTTATATGTAAGGGGAGTAACTCTTCTAATGGTTCGTGATTTGAGCCTTTCCTGGGACAGCAGTATTAGATTCCGATGCTCCATTGCAGGTTTACTGTTTCCCTTGGACCTTCAAATGAACGATAAAACACAGAAATTGCATCGATATTGAATACAAAAGCAAAATGTCGACTTATTTATAAGAGGAGTAACTCTTCTAATAGTTCGTGCTTTGAGCCAGTCCTGGGACAGCAGTATTAGATTCCGATGCACCATTGCAGGTTTACTGTATCCCTTGGGCCTTCAAATCAACGATGAAACACAGAAATTGCATCGATATTGATTACAAAAGGCAAAATGTCTACTTATTTATAAGAGGAGTAACTCTTCTAGTAGTTCGTGTTTTGAGCCTTTCCTGCGACAGCAGTATTAGATTCCGATGCACCATTGCATTTTTACTGTTTCCCTTGGACCTTCAAATCAACGATGAAACACAGAAAATGCATCGATTTTGAATACAAAAGGCAGAATATCGACTTATTTATAAGAAGAGCAACTCTTCCAATAGTTCGTGCTTTGAGCCTTTCCTGGGACAGTAGTAGTAGATTCCGATGCCCCATTGCAGGTTTAATGTATCCCTTGGCCCATCAAATCAACGATGAAGCACAGAAATTGCATCGATATTGAATACAAAAGGCAAAATGTCGACTTATTTATAAGAGGAGTAACTCTTTTAATAGTTCGTGATTTGTGCCTTTCCTGGACAGCAGTATAAGATTCCGATGCACCATTGCAGATTTACTGTATCCCTTGGACCTTCAAATCAACGGTGAAACACAGAAATTGCATCGATATTCAATACAAACGGCAAAATTTCGACTGATTTATAAGAGGAGTAACTCTTTTAATAGTTCGTGATTTGAGCCTTTCCTGGGACAGCAGTATTAGATTCCGATGCACCATTGCAGGTCTACTGTATCCCTTGGACCTTCAAATCAACGATGAAACACAGAAATTGCATCTATATTGAATACAAAAGGCAAAATGTCGACTTATTTATAAGAGTAGTAACTCTTCTAATAGTTCGTGCTTTGAGCCTTTCCTGGGACTGCAGTATTAGATTCCGATGCACCATTGCAGGTTTACTGTATCCCTTGGACCTTCAAAACAACGATGAAACACAGAAATTGCATCGATATTGAATACAAAAGGCAAAATGTCGACTTATTTACAAGAGGAGTAGCTCTTCTAATAGGTCGTGCTTTTAGCCTATCCTGGGACAACAGTATTAGATTCCGATGCACCATTGCAGGTTTACTTAATCCCTTGGACCTTCAAATCAACGATGAAACACAGAAATTGCATCGATATTGAATACAAAACGCAAAATGTCGACTTATTTATAAGAGGAGTAACTCTTCTAATAGTTCGTGATTTGAGCCTCTCCTAGGACATTAGTATTAAATTCCGATGCACCATTGCAGGTTTACTGTATCCCTTGGACCTTCAAATCAACGATGAAACACAGAAATTGCATCGATATTGAATACAATAGGCAAAATGTCGACTTATTTATAAGAGGAGTAACTCTTCTAATATTTCGTGCACTGAGCCTTTCCTGGGACAGCAGTATTAGATTCCGATGCACCATTGCAGGTTTACTGTATTTCTTGGACCTTCATATCAACGATGAAACACAAAAATTGCATCGATATTGAATACAAAAGGTAAAATGTCGACTTATTTACAAGAGGAGTAACTCTTCTAATAGTTCGTACTTTTAGCCTATCCTGGTACAGCAGTATTAGATTCAGATGCACCATTGCAGGTTTACTGTTTCCCTTGGACCTTCAAATGAACGATGAAACACAGAAATTGCATCGATATTGAATACAAAAGGCAAAATCTCGACTTATATGTAAGGGGTGTAACTCTTCTAATGGTTCGTGATTTGAGCCTTTCCTGGGACAGCAGTATTAGATTCCGATGCAGCATTGCAGATATACTGTTTCCCTTGGACATTCAAATGAACGATAAAACACAGAAATTGCATCGATATTGAATACAATAGCAAAATGTCGACTTATTTATAAGAGGAGTAACTCTTCTAATAGTTCGTGCTTTTAGCCTATCCTGGTACAGCAGTATTAGATTCCGATGCACCATTGCAGGTTTACTGCATCCCTTGGACCTTCAAATCAACGATGAAACACAGAAATTGCATCGATATTGAATACAAAAGGCAAAATCTCGACTTATTTATAAGAGGAGTAATTCTTCTAGTAGTTCGTGCTTTGAGCCTTTCCTGGGACAGCAGTATTAGATTCCGATGCACCATTGCAGGTTTTCTGTATCTCTTGGACCTTCAAATCAATGATGAACACAGAAATTGCATCGATATTGAATACAAAAGGCAAAATGTCGACTTATTTATAAGAGGAGTAACTCTTCTAGTAGTTCGTGTTTGAGCCTTTCCTGAGACAGCAGTATTAGATTTTGATGCACCATTGCATTTTTACTGTATCCCATGGACCTTCAAAACAACGATGAAACACAGAAATTGCATCGATATTGAATACAAAAGGCAAAATGTCGACTTATTTACAAGAGGAGTAACTCTTCTAATAGTTCGTGCATCTAGCTTTTCAAAGGACAGCAGTATTAGATTCCGATGCACCATTGCAGGTTTACTGTATCTCTTGGACCTTCAAATCAACGATGAAACACAGAAATTGCATCGATATTGAATACAAAAGGCAAAATGTCGACTTATTTCTAAGAGGAGTAACTCTTCTAATAGTTCGTGCTTTGAGCCTTTCCTGGGACAGCAGTATTAGATTTCGATGCACCATTGCAGGTTTACTATATCCCTTGGACCTTCAAATCAACGAGGAATCACAGAAATTGCATCGATATTGAATACAAAAGGCAAAATGTCGGCTTATTTATAAGAGGAGTAACTCTTCTAGTAGTTCGTGTTTGAGCCTTTCCTGGGACAGCAGTATTAGATTCCGATGCACCATTGCAGGTTTACTGTTTCCCTTGGACCTTCAAATGAACGATAAAACACAGAAATTGCATCGATATTGAATACAAAAGCAAAATGTCGACTAATTTATAAGAGGAGTAACTCTTCTAATAGTTCGTGCTTTGAGCCAGTCCTCGGACAGCAGTATTAGATTCCGATGCACCATTGCAGGTTTACTGTATCCCTTGGACCTTCAAATCAACGATGAAACACAGAAATTGCATCGATATTGAATACAAAAGGCAAAATTTCGACTTATTTATAAGAGGAGTAACTCTTCTAATAGGTCGTGCATCTAGCTTTTCCTGGGACAGCAGTATTAGATTCCGATGCACCATTGCATGTTTACTGTGTCTCTTGGACCTTCAAATCAACGATGAAGCAGAGAAATTGCATCGATATTGAATACAAAAGGCAAAATGTCAACTTATTAACAAGTGGAGCAACTCTTCTAATAGTTCGTGATTTGTGCCTTTCCTGGGACAGCAGTATAAAATTCCGATGCACCATTGCAGATTTACTGTATCCCTTGGACCTTCAAATCAACGGTGAAACACAGAAATTGCATCGATATTGAATACAAACGGCAAAATTACGACTTATTTATAAGATTAGTAACTTTTCTAATATGTCGTGCTTTAGCCTATCCTGGGACAGCAGTATTAGATTCCGATGCACCATTGCAGGTTTACTGTATCCCTTGGACCTTCAAATCAACGATGAAACACAGAAATTGCATCGATATTGAATACAAAAGGCAAAATATCGACTTATTTATAAGAGAAGTAACTCTTCTAATAGTTCGTGCTTTGAGCCTTTCCTGGGAAAGCAGTATTAGATTCCGATGCACCATTGCAGGATTACTGAATCCCTTGGACCTTCAAAACAACGAAGAAACACAGAAACTGCATCGATATTGAATACAAAAGGCAAAATCTCGACTTATATGTAAGGGGAGTAACTCTTCTAATGGTTCGTGATTTGAGCCTTTCCTGGGACAGCAGTATTAGATTCCGATGCTCCATTGCAGGTTTACTGTTTCCCTTGGACCTTCAAATGAACGATAAAACACAGAAATTGCATCGATATTGAATACAAAAGCAAAATGTCGACTTATTTATAAGAGGAGTAACTCTTCTAATAGTTCGTGCTTTGAGCCAGTCCTGGGACAGCAGTATTAGATTCCGATGCACCATTGCAGGTTTACTGTATCCCTTGGGCCTTCAAATCAACGATGAAACACAGAAATTGCATCGATATTGATTACAAAAGGCAAAATGTCTACTTATTTATAAGAGGAGTAACTCTTCTAGTAGTTCGTGTTTTGAGCCTTTCCTGCGACAGCAGTATTAGATTCCGATGCACCATTGCATTTTTACTGTTTCCCTTGGACCTTCAAATCAACGATGAAACACAGAAAATGCATCGATTTTGAATACAAAAGGCAGAATATCGACTTATTTATAAGAAGAGCAACTCTTCCAATAGTTCGTGCTTTGAGCCTTTCCTGGGACAGTAGTAGTAGATTCCGATGCCCCATTGCAGGTTTACTGTATCCCTTGGCCCATCAAATCAACGATGAAGCACAGAAATTGCATCGATATTGAATACAAAAGGCAAAATGTCGACTTATTTATAAGAGGAGTAACTCTTTTAATAGTTCGTGATTTGTGCCTTTCCTGGGACAGCAGTATAAGATTCCGATGCACCATTGCAGATTTACTGTATCCCTTGGACCTTCAAATCAACGGTGAAACACAGAAATTGCATCGATATTCAATACAAACGGCAAAATTTCGACTGATTTATAAGAGGAGTAACTCTTTTAATAGTTCGTGATTTGAGCCTTTCCTGGGACAGCAGTATTAGATTCCGATGCACCATTGCAGGTTTACTGTATCCCTTGGACCTTCAAATCAACGATGAAACACAGAAATTGCATCTATATTGAATACAAAAGGCAAAATGTCGACTTATTTATAAGAGTAGTAACTCTTCTAATAGTTCGTGCTTTGAGCCTTTCCTGGGACTGCAGTATTAGATTCCGATGCACCATTGCAGGTTTACTGTATCCCTTGGACCTTCAAAACAACGATGAAACACAGAAATTGCATCGATATTGAATACAAAAGGCAAAATGTCGACTTATTTACAAGAGGAGTAGCTCTTCTAATAGGTCGTGCTTTTAGCCTATCCTGGGACAACAGTATTAGATTCCGATGCACCATTGCAGGTTTACTTAATCCCTTGGACCTTCAAATCAACGATGAAACACAGAAATTGCATCGATATTGAATACAAAACGCAAAATGTCGACTTATTTATAAGAGGAGTAACTCTTCTAATAGTTCGTGATTTGAGCCTCTCCTAGGACATTAGTATTAAATTCCGATGCACCATTGCAGGTTTACTGTATCCCTTGGACCTTCAAATCAACGATGAAACACAGAAATTGCATCGATATTGAATACAATAGGCAAAATGTCGACTTATTTATAAGAGGAGTAACTCTTCTAATATTTCGTGCACTGAGCCTTTCCTGGGACAGCAGTATTAGATTCCGATGCACCATTGCAGGTTTACTGTATTTCTTGGACCTTCATATCAACGATGAAACACAAAAATTGCATCGATATTGAATACAAAAGGTAAAATGTCGACTTATTTACAAGAGGAGTAACTCTTCTAATAGTTCGTACTTTTAGCCTATCCTGGTACAGCAGTATTAGATTCAGATGCACCATTGCAGGTTTACTGTTTCCCTTGGACCTTCAAATGAACGATGAAACACAGAAATTGCATCGATATTGAATACAAAAGGCAAAATCTCGACTTATATGTAAGGGGTGTAACTCTTCTAATGGTTCGTGATTTGAGCCTTTCCTGGGACAGCAGTATTAGATTCCGATGCAGCATTGCAGATATACTGTTTCCCTTGGACATTCAAATGAACGATAAAACACAGAAATTGCATCGATATTGAATACAATAGCAAAATGTCGACTTATTTATAAGAGGAGTAACTCTTCTAATAGTTCGTGCTTTGAGCCAGTCCTGGGACAGCAGTATTAGATTCCGATGCACTATTGCAGGTTTACTGTATCCCATGGACCTTCAAATCAACGATGAAACACAGAAATTCATCGATATTGAATACAAAAGGCAAAATGTCGACTTATTTATAAGAGGAGTAACTCTTCTAGTAGTTCGTGCTTTGAGCCTTTCCTGGGACAGCAGTATTAGATTTTGATGCACCATTGCATTTTTACTGTTTCCCTTGGACCTTCAAATCAACGATGAAATACAGAAAATGCATCGATTTTGAATACAAAACGCAAAATGTCGACTTATGTATAAGAGGAGTAACTCTTCTAATCGTTCGTGATTTGAGCCTCTCCTAGGACATTAGTTTTAAATTCCGATGCACCATTGCAGGTTTACTGTATCCCTTGGACCTTCAAATCAACGATGAAACTCAGAAATTGCATCGATATTGAATACAATAGGCAAAATGTCGACTTATTTATAAGAGGACTAACTCTTCTAATAGTTCGTGCACTGAGCCTTTCCTGAGACAGCAGTATTAGATTCCGATGCACCATTGCAGGTTTACTGCATCCCTTGGACCTTCAAATCAACGATGAAACACAGAAATTGCATCGATATTGAATACAAAAGGCAAAATCTCGACTTATTTATAAGAGGAGTAATTCTTCTAGTAGTTCGTGCTTTGAGCCTTTCCTGGGACAGCAGTATTAGATTCCGATGCACCATTGCAGGTTTTCTGTATCTCTTGGACCTTCAATTCAATGATGAACACAGAAATTGCATCGATATTGAATACAAAAGGCAAAATCTCGACTTATATGTAAGGGGAGTAACTCTTCTAATGGTTCGTGCTTTGAGCCTTTCCTGGGACAGCAGTATTAGATTCCGATGCTCCATTGCAGGTTTACTGTTTCCCTTGGACCTTCAAATGAACGATAAAACACAGAAATTGCATCGATATTGAATACAAAAGCAAAATGTCGACTTATTTATAAGAGGAGTAACTCTTCTAATAGTTCGTGCTTTGAGCCAGTCCTGGGACAGCAGTATTAGATTCCGATGCACCATTGCAGGTTTACTGTATCCCTTGGGCCTTCAAATCAACGATGAAACACAGAAATTGCATCGATATTGATTACAAAAGGCAAAATGTCTACTTATTTATAAGAGGAGTAACTCTTCTAGTAGTTCGTGTTTTGAGCCTTTCCTGCGACAGCAGTATTAGATTCCGATGCACCATTGCATTTTTACTGTTTCCCTTGGACCTTCAAATCAACGATGAAACACAGAAAATGCATCGATTTTGAATACAAAAGGCAGAATATCGACTTATTTATAAGAAGAGCAACTCTTCCAATAGTTCGTGCTTTGAGCCTTTCCTGGGACAGTAGTAGTAGATTCCGATGCCCCATTGCAGGTTTACTGTATCCCTTGGCCCATCAAATCAACGATGAAGCACAGAAATTGCATCGATATTGAATACAAAAGGCAAAATGTCGACTTATTTATAAGAGGAGTAACTCTTTTAATAGTTCGTGATTTGTGCCTTTCCTGGGACAGCAGTATAAGATTCCGATGCACCATTGCAGATTTACTGTATCCCTTGGACCTTCAAATCAACGGTGAAACACAGAAATTGCATCGATATTCAATACAAACGGCAAAATTTCGATTGATTTATAAGAGGAGTAACTCTTTTAATAGTTCGTGATTTGAGCCTTTCCTGGGACAGCAGTATTAGATTCCGATGCACCATTGCAGGTTTACTGTATCCCTTGGACCTTCAAATCAACGATGAAACACAGAAATTGCATCTATATTGAATACAAAAGGCAAAATGTCGACTTATTTATAAGAGTAGTAACTCTTCTAATAGTTCGTGCTTTGAGCCTTTCCTGGGACTGCAGTATTAGATTCCGATGCACCATTGCAGGTTTACTGTATCCCTTGGACCTTCAAAACAACGATGAAACACAGAAATTGCATCGATATTGAATACAAAAGGCAAAATGTCGACTTATTTACAAGAGGAGTAGCTCTTCTAATAGGTCGTGCTTTTAGCCTATCCTGGGACAACAGTATTAGATTCCGATGCACCATTGCAGGTTTACTTAATCCCTTGGACCTTCAAATCAACGATGAAACACAGAAATTGCATCGATATTGAATACAAAACGCAAAATGTCGACTTATTTATAAGAGGAGTAACTCTTCTAATAGTTCGTGATTTGAGCCTCTCCTAGGACATTAGTATTAAATTCCGATGCACCATTGCAGGTTTACTGTATCCCTTGGACCTTCAAATCAACGATGAAACACAGAAATTGCATCGATATTGAATACAATAGGCAAAATGTCGACTTATTTATAAGAGGAGTAACTCTTCTAATATTTCGTGCACTGAGCCTTTCCTGGGACAGCAGTATTAGATTCCGATGCACCATTGCAGGTTTACTGTATTCCTTGGACCTTCATATCAACGATGAAACACAAAAATTGCATCGATATTGAATACAAAAGGTAAAATGTCGACTTATTTACAAGAGGAGTAACTCTTCTAATAGTTCGTACTTTTAGCCTATCCTGGTACTGCAGTATTAGATTCAGATGCACCATTGCAGGTTTACTGTTTCCCTTGGACCTTCAAATGAACGATGAAACACAGAAATTGCATCGATATTGAATACAAAAGGCAAAATCTCGACTTATATGTAAGGCGTGTAACTCTTCTAATGGTTCGTGATTTGAGCCTTTCCTGGGACAGCAGTATTAGATTCCGATGCAGCATTGCAGATTTACTGTTTCCCTTGGACATTCAAATGAACGATAAAACACAGAAATTGCATCGATATTGAATACAATAGCAAAATGTCGACTTATTTATAAGAGGAGTAACTCTTCTAATAGTTCGTGCTTTGAGCCAGTCCTGGGACAGCAGTATTAGATTCCGATGCACCATTGCAGGTTTACTGTATCCCTTGGACCTTCAAATCAACGATGAAACACAGAAATTCATCGATATTGAATACAAAAGGCAAAATGTCGACTTATTTATAAGAGGAGTAACTCTTCTAGTAGTTCGTGCTTTGAGCCTTTCCTGGGACAGCAGTATTAGATTTTGATGCACCATTGCATTTTTACTGTTTCCCTTGGACCTTCAAATCAACGATGAAATACAGAAAATGCATCGATTTTGAATACAAAACGCAAAATGTCGACTTATTTATAAGAGGAGTAACTCTTCTAATCGTTCGTGATTTGAGCCTCTCCTAGGACATTAGTATTAAATTCCGATGCACCATTGCAGGTTTACTGTATCCCTTGGACCTTCAAATCAACGATGAAACTCAGAAATTGCATCGATATTGAATACAATAGGCAAAATGTCGACTTATTTATAAGAGGACTAACTCTTCTAATAGTTCGTGCACTGAGCCTTTCCTGAGACAGCAGTATTAGATTCCGATGCACCATTGCAGGTTTACTGCATCCCTTGGACCTTCAAATCAACGATGAAACACAGAAATTGCATCGATATTGAATACAAAAGGCAAAATCTCGACTTATTTATAAGAGGAGTAATTCTTCTAGTAGTTCGTGCTTTGAGCCTTTCCTGGGACAGCAGTATTAGATTCCGATGCACCATTGCAGGTTTTCTGTATCTCTTGGACCTTCAAATCAATGATGAACACAGAAATTGCATCGATATTGAATACAAAAGGCAAACTGTCGACTTATTTACAAGAGGAGTAACTCTTCTAATAGTTCGTGCATCTAGCTTTTCAAAGGACAGCAGTATTAGATTCCGATGCACCATTGCAGGTTTACTGTATCTCTTGGACCTTCAAATCAACGATGAAACACAGAAATTGCATCGATATTGAATACAAAAGGCAAAATGTCGACTTATTTCTAAGAGGAGTAACTCTTCTAATAGTTCGTGCTTTGAGCCTTTCCTGGGACAGCAGTATTAGATTTCGATGCACCATTGCAGGTTTACTATATCCCTTGGACCTTCAAATCAACGAGGAATCACAGAAATTGCATCGATATTGAATACAAAAGGCAAAATGTCGGCTTATTTATAAGAGGAGTAACTCTTCTAGTAGTTCGTGTTTGAGCCTTTCCTGGGACAGCAGTATTAGATTCCGATGCACCATTGCAGTTTTACTGTATATCTTGGACCTTCACATCAACGATGAAACACAGAAATTGCATCGATATTGAATACAAAAGGCAAAATTTCGACTTATTTATAAGAGGAGTAACTCTTCTAATAGGTCGTGCATCTAGCTTTTCCTGGGACAGCAGTATTAGATTCCGATGCACCATTGCATGTTTACTGTGTCTCTTGGACCTTCAAATCAACGATGAAGCAGAGAAATTGCATCGATATTGAATACAAAAGGCAAAATGTCAACTTATTAACAAGTGGAGCAACTCTTCTAATAGTTCGTGATTTGTGCCTTTCCTGGGACAGCAGTATAAAATTCCGATGCACCATTGCAGATTTACTGTATCCCTTGGACCTTCAAATCAACGGTGAAACACAGAAATTGCATCGATATTGAATACAAACGGCAAAATTACGACTTATTTATAAGATTAGTAACTTTTCTAATATGTCGTGCTTTAGCCTATCCTGGGACAGCAGTATTAGATTCCGATGCACCATTGCAGGTTTACTGTATCCCTTGGACCTTCAAATCAACGATGAAACACAGAAATTGCATCGATATTGAATACAAAAGGCAAAATATCGACTTATTTACAAGAGAAGTAACTCTTCTAATAGTTCGTGCTTTGAGCCTTTCCTGGGACTGCAGTATTAGATTCCGATGCACCATTGCAGGTTTACTGTATCCCTTGCACCTTCAAAACAACAATGAAACACAGAAATGGCATCGATATTGAATACAAAATGCAAAATGTCGACTTATTTCCAAGAGGAGTAACTCTTCTAATAGGTCGTGCTTTTAGCCTATCCTGGGACAGGAGTATTAGATTCCGATGCACCATTGCAGGTTTACTGTATCCCTTGGACCTTCATATCAACGATGAAACACAGAAATTGCATCGAAATTGAATGCAAAATGTAAAATGTCGACTTATTTACAAGAGGAGTAACTCTTCTAATAGTTCGTACTTTTAGCCTATCCTGGGACAGCTGTATTAGATTGCGATGCACCATTGCAGGTTTACTGTATCGTTTGGAACTTCAAATCAACGATGAAATACAGAAATTGCATCGATCTTGAATACAAAAGGCAAAATGTCGACTTATTTACAAGAGGAGTAACTCTTCTAATAGTTCGTGCTTTGAGCCTTTCCTGGGACAGCAGTATTAGATTCCGATGCACCATTGCAGGTTTACTGTATCCCTTGGACCTTCACATCAACGATGAAACACAGAAATTGCATCGATATTGAATACAAATGCAAAATGTCTCATTATTTACAAGATGAATAACTCTTCTAATAGTTCGTGCTTTGAGCCTTTCCTGGGACAGCAGTATTAGATTCCGATGCACCATTGCAGATTTACTGTTTCCATTGGAACTTCAAATGAACGATAAAACACAAAAATTGCATCGATATTGAATACAAAAGGCAAAATCTCGACTTATTTATAAGAGGAGTAACTCTTCTAATGGCTCGGGATTTGAGCCTTTCCTGGGACAGCAGTATTAGATTCTCATGCACCATTGCAGGTTTACTGTATTCCTTGGACCTTCAAATCAACGATGAAACACAGAAATTGCATCGATATTGAATACAAAATGCAAAATATCGACTTATTTATAAGAGGAGTACCTCTTCTAATTGTTCGTGCTTTGAGCCTTTCCTGGGACAGCAGTATTAGATTCCGATGCACCATTGCAGGTTTACTGTATCTCTTGGACCATCAAATCAACGATGAAACACAGAAATTTCATCGATATTGAATACAAAAGGCAAAATGTCGACTTATTTACAAGAGGAGTAACTCTTCTAATAGTTCGTGCTTTGAGCCTTTCCTGGGACAGCAGTATTAGATTCCGATGCACCATTGCATGTTTACTGTATCCCTTGGACATTCAAATCAACGATGAAACACAGAAATTGCATCGATATTGAATACAAAAGGCAAAATCTCGACTTATATGTAAGTGGAGTAACTCTTCTAATGGTTCGTGATTTGAGCCTTTCCTGGGACAGCAGTATTACATTCCGATGCACCATTGCAGATTTACTGTTTCCCTTGGAACTTCAAATGAACGATAAAACACAGAAATTGCATCGATATTGAATACAAAAGCAAAATGTTGACTTATTTATAAAAGGAGTAACTCTTCTAATAGTTCTACTTTGAGCCAGTCCTGGGACCGCAGTATTAGATTCCGATGCACCATTGCAGGTTTACTGTCTCCCTTAGACCTTCAAATCAACGATGAAACACAGAAATTGCATCGATATTGAATACAAAAGGCAAAATGTCGACTTATTTATAAGAGGAGTAACTCTTCTAGTAGTTCGTGCTTTGAGCCTTTCCTGGGACAGCAGTATTAGATTCCGATGCACCATTGCATTTTACTGTTTCCCTTGGACCTTCAAATCAACGATGAAACACAGAAAATGCATCGATTTTGAATACAAAAGGTAAAATGTCGACTTATTTATAAGAGGAGTAACTCTTCTGATAGTTCGTGCTTTTAGCCTTTCCTGGGACAGCAGTATTAGATTCCGATGCAACAATGCAAGTTAACTGTATCCCTTGGACCTTCAAATCAACGATGAACACAGAAATTGCATCGATATTGATTACAAAAGGTAAAATGTCGACTTATTTATAAGAGGAGTAACTCTTCTAATAGTTCGTGCATCTAGCTTTTTCTGGGACAGCAGTATTAGATTCCGATGCACCATTGCACGTTTACTGTATCTCTTGGACCTTCAAATCAACGATGAAGCAGAGAAATTGCATCGATATTGAATACAAAAGGCAAAATGTCGAATTATTTATAAGAGGAATATCTCTTCTAATAGTTCGTGCTTTGAGCCTTTCCTGGGACAGCAGTATTAGATTCCGATGCACCATTGCAGGTTTACTGTATCCCTTGGACCTTCAAATCAACGATGAAACATAGAAATTGCATCGATATTGAATACAAAAGGCAAAATCTCGACTTATATGTAAGGGGAGTAACTCTTCTAATGGTTCGTGATTTGAGCCTGTCCTGGGACAGCAGTATTAGATTCCGATGCACCATTGCAGATTTACTGTTTCCCTTGTACCTTCAAATGAACGATAAAACACAGAAATTCCTTCGATATTGAATACAAAAGCAAAATGTCGACTTACTTATAAGAGGAGTAACTCTTCTAATAGTTCGAGCTTTGAGCCAGTCCTGGGACAGCAGTATTACATTCCGATGCACCATTGCAGGCTTACTGTATCCCTTGGACCTTCAAATCAACGATGAAACACAGAAATTACATCGATATTGCATACAAAAGGCAAAATGTCGACTTATTTATAATAGGAGTAATTCTTCTAGTAGTTCGTGCTTTGAGCCTTTCCTGGGACAGCAGTATTAGATTCCGATGCACCATTGTATTTTTACTGTTTCCCTTGGACCTTCAAATCAACGATGAAACACAGAAAATGCATCGATTTTGAATACAAAAGGCAAAATGTCGACTTATTTACAAGAGGAGTAACTCTTCTGATAGTTCGTGCTTTTAGCCTTTCCTGGGACAGCAGTATTAGATTCCGATGCACCAATGCAGGTTTACTGTATCCCTTGGACCTTCAAATCAGCGATGAAACACAGAAATTGCATCGATATTGAATACAAAAGGCAAAATCTCGACTTATACGTAAGGGGTGTAACTCTTCTAATGGTTCGTGATTTGAGCCTTTCCTGGGACAGCAGTATTAGATTCCGATGCAGCATTGCAGATATACTGTTTCCCTTGGACATTCAAATGAACGATAAAACACAGAAATTGCATCGATATTGAATACAATAGCAAAATGTCGACTTATTTATAAGAGGAGTAACTCTTCTAATAGTTCGTGCTTTGAGCCAGTCCTGGGACAGCAGTATTAGATTCCGATGCACCATTGCAGGTTTACTGTATCCCTTGGACCTTCAAATCAACGATGAAACACAGAAATTCATCGATATTGAATACAAAAGGCAAAATGTCGACTTATTTATAAGAGGAGTAACTCTTCTAGTAGTTCGTGCTTTGAGCCTTTCCTGGGACAGCAGTATTAGATTTTGATGCACCATTGCATTTTTACTGTTTCCCTTGGACCTTCAAATCAACGATGAAATACAGAAAATGCATCGATTTTGAATACAAAACGCAAAATGTCGACTTATTTATAAGAGGAGTAACTCTTCTAATCGTTCGTGATTTGAGCCTCTCCTAGGACATTAGTATTAAATTCCGATGCACCATTGCAGGTTTACTGTATCCCTTGGACCTTCAAATCAACGATGAAACTCAGAAATTGCATCGATATTGAATACAATAGGCAAAATGTCGACTTATTTATAAGAGGACTAACTCTTCTAATAGTTCGTGCACTGAGCCTTTCCTGAGACAGCAGTATTAGATTCCGATGCACCATTGCATGTTTACTGCATCCCTTGGACCTTCAAATCAACGATGAAACACAGAAATTGCATCGATATTGAATACAAAAGGCAAAATCTCGACTTATTTATAAGAGGAGTAATTCTTCTAGTAGTTCGTGCTTTGAGCCTTTCCTGGGACAGCAGTATTAGATTCCGATGCACCATTGCAGGTTTTCTGTATCTCTTGGACCTTCAAATCAATGATGAACACAGAAATTGCATCGATATTGAATACAAAAGGCAAAATGTCGACTTATTTATAAGAGGAGTAACTCTTCTAGTAGTTCGTGTTTGAGCCTTTCCTGAGACAGCAGTATTAGATTCCGATGCACCATTGCAGGATTACTGAATCCCTTGGACCTTCAAAACAACGAAGAAACACAGAAATTGCATCGATATTGAATACAAAAGGCAAAATCTCGACTTATATGTAAGGGGAGTAACTCTTCTAATGGTTCGTGATTTGAGCCTTTCCTGGGACAGCAGTATTAGATTCCGATGCTCCATTGCAGGTTTACTGTTTCCCTTGGACCTTCAAATGAACGATAAAACACAGAAATTGCATCGATATTGAATACAAAAGCAAAATGTCGACTTATTTATAAGAGGAGTAACTCTTCTAATAGTTCGTGCTTTGAGCCAGTCCTGGGACAGCAGTATTAGATTCCGATGCACCATTGCAGGTTTACTGTATCCCTTGGGCCTTCAAATCAACGATGAAGCACAGAAATTGCATCGATATTGAATACAAAAGGCAAAATGTCGACTTATTTATAAGAGGAGTAACTCTTTTAATAGTTCGTGATTTGTGCCTTTCCTGGGACAGCAGTATAAGATTCCGATGCACCATTGCAGATTTACTGTTTCCCTTGGACCTTCAAATCAACGATGAAACACAGAAAATGCATCGATTTTGAATACAAAAGGCAGAATATCGACTTATTTATAAGAAGAGCAACTCTTCCAATAGTTCGTGCTTTGAGCCTTTCCTGGGACAGTAGTAGTAGATTCCGATGCCCCATTGCAGGTTTACTGTATCCCTTGGCCCATCAAATCAACGATGAAGCACAGAAATTGCATCGATATTGAATACAAAAGGCAAAATGTCGACTTATTTATAAGAGGAGTAACTCTTTTAATAGTTCGTGATTTGTGCCTTTCCTGGGACAGCAGTATAAGATTCCGATGCACCATTGCAGATTTACTGTATCCCTTGGACCTTCAAATCAACGGTGAAACACAGAAATTGCATCGATATTCAATACAAACGGCAAAATTTCGACTGATTTATAAGAGGAGTAACTCTTTTAATAGTTCGTGATTTGAGCCTTTCCTGGGACAGCAGTATTAGATTCCGATGCACCATTGCAGGTTTACTGTATCCCTTGGACATTCAAATCAACGATGAAACACAGAAATTGCCTCTATATTGAATACAAAAGGCAAAATGTCGACTTATTTATAAGAGTAGTAACTCTTCTAATAGTTCGTGCTTTGAGCCTTTCCTGGGACTGCAGTATTAGATTCCGATGCACCATTGCAGGTTTACTGTATCCCTTGGACCTTCAAAACAACGATGAAACACAGAAATTGCATCGATATTGAATACAAAAGGCAAAATGTCGACTTATTTACAAGAGGAGTAGCTCTTCTAATAGGTCGTGCTTTTAGCCTATCCTGGGACAACAGTATTAGATTCCGATGCACCATTGCAGGTTTACTTAATCCCTTGGACCTTCAAATCAACGATGAAACACAGAAATTGCATCGTTATTGAATACAAAACGCAAAATGTCGACTTATTTATAAGAGGAGTAACTCTTCTAATAGTTCGTGATTTGAGCCTCTCCTAGGACATTAGTATTAAATTCCGATGCACCATTGCAGGTTTACTGTATCCCTTGGACCTTCAAATCAACGATGAAACACAGAAATTGCATCGATATTGAATACAATAGGCAAAATGTCGACTTATTTATAAAAGGAGTAACTCTTCCAATATTTCGTGCACTGAGCCTTTCCTGGGACAGCAGTATTAGATTCCGATGCACCATTGCAGGTTTACTGTATTCCTTGGACCTTCATATCAACGATGAAACACAAAAATTGCATCGATATTGAATACAAAAAGTAAAATGTCGACTTATTTACAAGAGGAGTAACTCTTCTAATAGTTCGTACTTTTAGCCTATCCTGGTACAGCAGTATTAGATTCAGATGCACCATTGCAGGTTTACTGTTTCCCTTGGACCTTCAAATGAACGATGAAACACAGAAATTGCATCGATATTGAATACAAAAGGCAAAATCTCGACTTATATGTAAGGGGTGTAACTCTTCTAATGGTTCGTGATTTGAGCCTTTCCTGGGACAGCAGTATTAGATTCCGATGCAGCATTGCAGATTTACTGTTTCCCTTGGACATTCAAATGAACTATAAAACACAGAAATTGCATCGATATTGAATACAATAGCAAAATGTCGACTTATTTATAAGAGGAGTAACTCTTCTAATAGTTCGTGCTTTGAGCCAGTCCTGGGACAGCAGTATTAGATTCCGATGCACCATTGCAGGTTTACTGTATCCCTTGGACCTTCAAATCAACGATGAAACACAGAAATTCATCGATATTGAATACAAAAGGCAAAATGTCGACTTATTTATAAGAGGAGTAACTCTTCTAGTAGTTCGTGCTTTGAGCCTTTCCTGGGACAGCAGTATTAGATTTTGATGCACCATTGCATTTTTACTGTTTCCCTTGGACCTTCAAATCAACGATGAAATACAGAAAATGCATCGATTTTGAATACAAAACGCAAAATGTCGACTTATTTATAAGAGGAGTAACTCTTCTAATCGTTCGTGATTTGAGCCTCTCCTAGGACATTAGTATTAAATTCCGATGCACCATTGCAGGTTTACTGTATCCCTTGGACCTTCAAATCAACGATGAAACTCAGAAATTGCATCGATATTGAATACAATAGGCAAAATGTCGACTTATTTATAAGAGGACTAACTCTTCTAATAGTTCGTGCACTGAGCCTTTCCTGAGACAGCAGTATTAGATTCCGATGCACCATTGCAGGTTTACTGCATCCCTTGGACCTTCAAATCAACGATGAAACACAGAAATTGCATCGATATTGAATACAAAAGGCAAAATCTCGACTTATTTATAAGAGGAGTAATTCTTCTAGTAGTTCGTGCTTTGAGCCTTTCCTGGGACAGCAGTATTAGATTCCGATGCACCATTGCAGGTTTTCTGTATCTCTTGGACCTTCAAATCAATGATGAACACAGAAATTGCATCGATATTGAATACAAAAGGCAAAATGTCGACTTATTTATAAGAGGAGTAACTCTTCTAGTAGTTCGTGTTTGAGCCTTTCCTGAGACAGCAGTATTAGATTTTGATGCACCATTGCATTTTTACTGTATCCCATGGACCTTCAAAACAACGATGAAACACAGAAATTGCATCGATATTGAATACAAATGGCAAAATGTCGACTTATTTACAAGAGGAGTAACTCTTCTAATAGTTCGTGCATCTAGCTTTTCAAAGGACAGCAGTATTAGATTCCGATGCACCATTGCAGGTTTACTGTATCTCTTGGACCTTCAAATCAACGATGAAACACAGAAATTGCATCGATATTGAATACAAAAGGCAAAATGTCGACTTATTTCTAAGAGGAGTAACTCTTCTAATAGTTCGTGCTTTGAGCCTTTCCTGGGACAGCAGTATTAGATTTCGATGCACCATTGCAGGTTTACTATATCCCTTGGACCTTCAAATCAACGAGGAATCACAGAAATTGCATCGATATTGAATACAAAAGGCAAAATGTCGGCTTATTTATAAGAGGAGTAACTCTTCTAGTAGTTCGTGTTTGAGCCTTTCCTGGGACAGCAGTATTAGATTCCGATGCACCATTGCAGTTTTACTGTATATCTTGGACCTTCAAATCAACGATGAAGCAGAGAAATTGCATCGATATTGAATACAAATGGCAAAATGTCAACTTATTTACAAGCGGAGCAACTCTTCTAATAGTTCGTGCTTTGAGCCTTTCCTGGGACAGTAGTAGTAGATTCCGATGCCCCATTGCATGTTTACTGTATCCCTTGGACCTTCAAATCAACGATGAAACACAGAAATTCCATCGATATTGAATGCAAAAGGCAAAATCTCGATTTATATGTAAGGGGAGTAAATCTTCTAATGGTTCGTGATTTGAGCCTTTCCTGGGACAACAGTATTAGATTCCGATGCACCATTGCAGGTTTACTGTTTCCCTTGGACCTTCAAATGAACGATAAAACACAGAAATTCCATCGATATTGAATACAAAAGCAAACTTTCGACTTATTTATAAGAGGAGTAACTCTTCTAATAGGTCGTGCATCTAGCTTTTCCTGGGACAGCAGTATTACATTCCGATGCACCATTGCATGTTTACTGTGTCTCTTGGACCTTCAAATCAACGATGAAGCAGAGAAATTGCATCGATATTGAATACAAAAGGCAAAATGTCAACTTATTAACAAGTGGAGCAACTCTTCTAATAGTTCGTGATTTGTGCCTTTCCTGGGACAGCAGTATAAAATTCCGATGCACCATTGCAGATTTACTGTATCCCTTGGACCTTCAAATCAACGGTGAAACACAGAAATTGCATCGATATTGAATACAAACGGCAAAATTACGACTTATTTATAAGATTAGTAACTTTTCTAATATGTCGTGCTTTAGCCTATCCTGGGACAGCAGTATTAGATTCCGATGCACCATTGCAGGTTTACTGTATCCCTTGGACCTTCAAATCAACGATGAAACACAGAAATTGCATCGATATTGAATACAAAAGGCAAAATATCAACTTATTTATAAGAGAAGTAACTCTTCTAATAGTTCGTGCTTTGAGCCTTTCCTGGGACTGCAGTATTAGATTCCGATGCACCATTGCAGGTTTACTGTATCCCTTGCACCTTCAAAACAACAATGAAACACAGAAATGGCATCGATATTGAATACAAAATGCAAAATGTCGACTTATTTCCAAGAGGAGTAACTCTTCTAATAGGTCGTGCTTTTAGCCTATCCTGGGACAGGAGTATTAGATTCCGATGCACCATTGCAGGTTTACTGTATCCCTTGGACCTTCATATCAACGATGAAACACAGAAATTGCATCGAAATTGAATGCAAAAGGTAAAATGTCGACTTATTTACAAGAGGAGTAACTCTTCTAATAGTTCGTACTTTTAGCCTATCCTGGGACAGCTGTATTAGATTGCGATGCACCATTGCAGGTTTACTGTATCGTTTGGATCTTCAAATCAACGATGAAATACAGAAATTGCATCGATCTTGAATACAAAAGGCAAAATGTCGACTTATTTACAAGAGGAGTAACTCTTCTAATAGTTCGTGCTTTGAGCCTTTCCTGGGACAGCAGTATTAGATTCCGATGCACCATTGCAGGTTTACTGTATCCCTTGGACCTTCACATCAACGATGAAACACAGAAATTGCATCGATATTGAATACAAATGCAAAATGTCTCATTATTTACAAGATGAGTAACTCTTCTAATAGTTCGTGCTTTGAGCCTTTCCTGGGACAGCAGTATTAGATTCCGATGCACCATTGCAGATTTACTGTTTCCATTGGAACTTCAAATGAACGATAAAACACAGATATTGCATCGATATTGAATACAAAAGGCAAAATCTCGACTTATTTATAAGAGGAGTAACTCTTCTAATGGCTCGGGATTTGAGCCTTTCCTGGGACAGCAGTATTAGATTCTCATGCACCATTGCAGGTTTACTGTATTCCTTGGACCTTCAAATCAACGATGAAACACAGAAATTGCATCGATATTGAATACAAAATGCAAAATATCGACTTATTTATAAGAGGAGTACCTCTTCTAATTGTTCGTGCTTTGAGCCTTTCCTGGGACAGCAGTATTAGATTCCGATGCACCATTGCAGGTTTACTGTATCTCTTGGACCATCAAATCAACGATGAAACACAGAAATTTCATCGATATTGAATACAAAAGGCAAAATGTCGACTTATTTACAAGAGGAGTAACTCTTCTAATAGTTCGTGCTTTGAGCCTTTCCTGGGACAGCAGTATTAGATTCCGATGCACCATTGCATGTTTACTGTATCCCTTGGACATTCAAATCAACGATGAAACACAGAAATTGCATCGATATTGAATACAAAAGGCAAAATCTCGACTTATATGTAAGTGGAGTAACTCTTCTAATGGTTCGTGATTTGAGCCTTTCCTGGGACAGCAGTATTAGATTCCGATGCACCATTGCAGATTTACTGTTTCCCTTGGAACTTCAAATGAACGATAAAACACAGAAATTGCATCGATATTGAATACAAAAGCAAAATGTTGACTTATTTATAAAAGGAGTAACTCTTCTAATAGTTCTACTTTGAGCCAGTCCTGGGACCGCAGTATTAGATTCCGATGCACCATTGCAGGTTTACTGTCTCCCTTAGACCTTCAAATCAACGATGAAACACAGAAATTGCATCGATATTGAATACAAAAGGCAAAATGTCGACTTATTTATAAGAGGAGTAACTCTTCTAGTAGTTCGTGCTTTGAGCCTTTCCTGGAAACAGCAGTATTAGATTCCGATGCACCATTGCATTTTACTGTTTCCCTTGGACCTTCAAATCAACGATGAAACACAGAAAATGCATCGATTTTGAATACAAAAGGTAAAATGTCGACTTATTTACAAGAGGAGTAACTCTTCTGATAGTTCGTGCTTTTAGCCTTTCCTGGGACAGCAGTATTAGATTCCGATGCAACAATGCAAGTTAACTGTATCCCTTGGACCTTCAAATCAACGATGAACACAGAAATTGCATCGATATTGATTACAAAAGGTAAAATGTCGACTTATTTATAAGAGGAGTAACTCTTCTAATAGTTCGTGCTTTGAGCCTTTCCTGGGACAGCCATATTAGCTTCCGATGCACCATTGCAGGTTTACTGTATACCTTGGACCTTCAAATCAACGATGAAACACAGAAATTGCATCGATATTGAATACAAAAGGCAAAATGTCGACTTATTTATAAGAGGAGTAACTCTTCTAATAGTTCGTGCATCTAGCTTTTTCTGGGACAGCAGTATTAGATTCCGATGCACCATTGCACGTTTACTGTATCTCTTGGACCTTCAAATCAACGATGAAGCAGAGAAATTGCATCGATATTGAATACAAAAGGCAAAATGTCGAATTATTTATAAGAGGAATATCTCTTCTAATAGTTCGTGCTTTGAGCCTTTCCTGGGACAGCAGTATTAGATTCCGATGCACCATTGCAGGTTTACTGTATCCCTTGGACCTTCAAATCAACGATGAAACATACAAATTGCATCGATATTGAATACAAAAGGCAAAATCTCGACTTATATGTAAGGGGAGTAACTCTTCTAATGGTTCGTGATTTGAGCCTGTCCTGGGACAGCAGTATTAGATTCCGATGCACCATTGCAGATTTACTGTTTCCCTTGTACCTTCAAATGAACGATAAAACACAGAAATTCCTTCGATATTGAATACAAAAGCAAAATGTCGACTTACTTATAAGAGGAGTAACTCTTCTAATAGTTCGAGATTTGAGCCAGTCCTGGGACAGCAGTATTACATTCCGATGCACCATTGCAGGCTTACTGTATCCCTTGGACCTTCAAATCAACGATGAAACACAGAAATTACATCGATATTGCATACAAAAGGCAAAATGTCGACTTATTTATAATAGGAGTAATTCTTCTAGTAGTTCGTGCTTTGAGCCTTTCCTGGGACAGCAGTATTAGATTCCGATGCACCATTGTATTTTTACTGTTTCCCTTGGACCTTCAAATCAACGATGAAACACAGAAAATGCATCGATTTTGAATACAAAAGGCAAAATGTCGACTTATTTACAAGAGGAGTAACTCTTCTGATAGTTCGTGCTTTTAGCCTTTCCTGGGACAGCAGTATTAGATTCCGATGCACCAATGCAGGTTTACTGTATCCCTTGGACCTTCAAATCAGCGATGAAACACAGAAATTGCATCGATATTTATTACAAAAGGTAAAATGTCGACTTATTTATAAGAGGAGTAACTCTTCTAATAGTTCGTGTTTTGAGCCTTTCCTGCGACAGCCATATTAGCTTCCGATGCACCATTGCAGGTTTACTGTATCCCTTGGACCTTCAAATCAACGATGAAACACAGAAATTGCATCGATATTGAATACAAAAGGCAAAATGTCGACTTATTTTTAAGAGGAGTAACTCTTCTACTAGTTCGTGCTTTGAGCCTTTCCTGGTACAGCAGTATTAGATTCCGATGCACCATTTCAGGTTTACTGTATCCCTTGGACCTTCAAATCAACGATGAAACACAGAAATTGCATCGATATTGAATACAAAAGGCAAAATGTCGACTTATTTACAAGAGGAGTAACTCTTCTAATAGTTCGTGCGTCTAGCTTTTTCTGGGACAGCAATATTAGATTCCGATGCACCATTGCAGGTTTACTGTATCCCTTGGACCTTCAAATCAACGATGAAACACAGAAATTGCTTCGATATTGAATACAAAATTCAAAATGTCGACTTATTTATAAGAAGAGTAACTCTTCTAATAGTTCGTGCACTGAGCCTTTCCTGGGACAGCAGTATTAGATTCCGATGCACCATTGCAGCTTTACTGTATCCCTTGGACCTTCATATCAACGAAGATTCACAGAAATTGCATCGATATTGAATACAAAAGGTAAAATGTCGACTTATTTACAAGAGGAGTAACTCTTCTAATGGTTCGTACTTTTAGCCTATCCTGGGACAGCAGTATTAGATTCCGATGCACCATTGCAGGTTTACTGTATCCTTTGGACCTTCAAATCAACGATGAAATACAGAAATTGCATCGATGTTGAATACAAAAGGCAAAATGTCGACTTATTTACAAGAGGAGTAACTCTTCTAATAGTTCGTGCATCTAGCTTTTTCTGGGACAGCAGTATTAGATTCCGATGCACCATTGCACGTTTACTGTATCTCTTGGACCTTCAAATCAACGATGAAGCAGAGAAATTGCATCGATATTGAATACAAAAGGCAAAATGTCAACTTATTTACAAGAGGAGCAACTCTTCTAATAGTTCGTGCTTTGAGCCTTTCCTGGGACAGTAGTAGTAGATTCCGATGCCCCATTGCAGGTTTACTGTATCCCTTGGCCCTTCAAATCAACGATGAAGCACAGAAATTGCATCGATATTGAATACAAAAGGCAAAATGTCGACTTATTTATAAGAGGAGTAACTCTTCTAATAGTTCGTGATTTGTGCCTTTCCTGGGACAGCAGTATTAGATTCCGATGCCCATTGCAGATTTACTGTATCCCTTGGACTTTCAAATCAACGGTGAAACACAGAAATTGCATCGATATTGAATACAAACGGCAAAATGTCGACTTATTTATAAGAGGAGTAACTCTTCTAATAGTTCGTGCTTTGAGCCTTTCCTGGGACTGCAGTATTAGATTCCGATGCACCATTGCAGGTTTACTGTATGCTTTGGACCTTCAAAACAACGATGAAACGCAGATATTGCATCGATATTGAATACAAAAGGCAAAATGTCGACTTATTTACAAGAGGAGTAACTCTTCTAATAGGTCGTGCTTTTAGCCTATCCTGGGACAGCTGTATTAGATTCCGATGCACCATTGCAGGTTTACTGTATCCCTTGGACCTTCAAATCAACGATGAAACACAGAAATTGCATCGATATTGAATACAAAACGCAAAATGTCGACTTATTTATAAGAGGAGTAGCTCTTCTAATAGTTCGTGATTTGAGTCTCTCCTAGGACATTAGTATTAGATTCCGATGCACCATTGCAGGTTTACTGTATCCCTTGGACGTTCAAATCAACGATGAAACACAGAAATTGCATCGATATTGAATACAAAAGGAAGAATGTCGACTTATTTATAAGATGGTGGTGATTAGTTTTTAACGTCCCGTCGACAACCAGGTCATTAGAGACGGAGCGCAAGCTCGGGGTACGGAAGGAAGTGGAAGGAAATCGGCCGTGCCCTTTCAAAGGAACCATCCCAGCATTTGCGTGAAACGATTTAGGGAAATCACGGAAAACCTAAATCAGGATGGCCGGAGACGGGATTGAACCGTCGTCCTCCCGAATGCGAGTCCAGTGTGCTACCACTGCGCCACCTCGCTCGGTGACTTATTTATAAGAGGAGTAACTCTTCTAATAGTTCGGGATTTGAGCCTTTCCTGGGACAGCAGTATTAGGTTCTGATGCACCATTGCAGGTTTACCGTATCCCTTGGACCTTCAAATCAACGATGAAACACAGAAATTGCATCGATATTGAATACAAAAGGCAAAATATCCACTTATTTATAAGAGGAGTAACTCTTCTAATAGTTCGTGCTTTGAGCCTTTCCTGGGACAGCAGTATTAGATTCCGATGCACCATTGCCGGTTTTCTGTATCTCTTGGACCATCAAATCAACGATGAAACACAGAAATTTCATCGATATTGTATACAAAAGGCAAAATGTCGACTTATTTACAAGAGGAGTAACTCTTCTATAGTTCGAGCTTTGAGCCTTTCCTGGGACAGCAGTATTAGATTCCGATGCACCATTGCAGGTTTACTGTATCCCTTGGACCTTCAAATCAACGATGAAACACAGAAATTGCATCGATATTGAATACAGAAGGCAAAATGTCGACTTATTTACAAGAGGTGTAACTCTTCTAATAGTATGTGATTTTAGCCTCTCCTGGGACAGCACTAGTACATTCCGATGCAACATTGCAGGTTTACTGTATCCCGTGAACCTTCAAATCAACAATGAAACTCAGAAATTGCATCGATATTGAATACGAAAAGCAATATGTCGATTTATCTATAAGAGGAGTAACTCTTCCATTAGTTCGAGCTTTGAACCTTTCCTGGGACAGATGTATTGGTTTCCGATAAACCATTGCAGGATTACTGTATCCCTTGGACCTTCAAATCAACGATGAAACAAAGAAATTGCATCGATATTGAATACAAAAGGCAAAATGTCGACTTATTTATAAGAGGAGTAAATCTTCTAATAGTTCGTGCTTTGAGACTATCCTGGGACAGCAGTATTAGATTCCGATGCACCATTGCAGGTTTACTGTATCCCTTGGACCTTCAAATTAACGATGAAACACAGAGATTGCATCGATATTGAATACAAAAAGCAAAATGTCGACTTATTTACAAGAGGAGTAACTCTTCCAATAGTTCGTGCTTTTAGCCTGTCCTGGGACAGCAGTATTAGATGCCGTTGCACCATTGCAGGTTTACTGTATCCCTTGGACCTTCAAATCAACGATGAAACACAGAAATTGATACGATATTGAATACAAAAGGCAAAATGTCGACTTATTTACAAGAGGAGTAACTCTTCTAATAGTTCGTGCTATGAGAATTTCCTGGGAAAGCAGTATTAGATTCCGATGCACCATTGCAGTATTACGGTATCCCTTGGACCTTCAAATCAACGATGAAACACAGAAATTGCATCGATATTGGATACTAAAGGCAAAATGTCGACTTATTTATAAGAGGAGTAACTCTTCTAATAGTTCGTGCTTTTAGCCTTTCCTGGGACAGCTGTATTAGATTCCGATGCACCATTGCAGGTTTACTGTATCTCTTGGACCTTCAAATCAACGATGAAACACAGAAATTGCATCGATATTGAATACAAAAGGCAAAAAGTCGACTTATATACAAGAGGAGTAACTCTTCTAAAAGTTCGTGCTATGAGCCTTTCCTGGGAAAGCAGTATTAGATTCCGATGCACCATTGCAGGTTTACTGTATCCCTTGGACCTTCAAATCAACGATCAAACACAGAAATTCCATCGATATTGAATACAAAATACAAAATGTCGACTTATTTATAAGAGGAGTAACTCTTCTAATAGTTTGTGCTTTGAGCCTTTCCTGAGACAGCAGTATTAGATTCCGATGCACCATTGCAGGATTAGTGTATCCCTTGGACCTTCAAATCAACAATGTAACACGGAAATTGCATCGATATTGAATACAAAAGGCAAAATGTCGACTTATTTATAAGAGGAGTACATCTTCTAATAGTTTGTGCTTTGAGCCTTTCCTGGGACAGCAGTATTAGATTCCGATGCACCATTGCAGGTTTACAGTATCCCTTGGACCATCAAATTAACGATCAAACACAGAGATTGCATCGATATTGAATACAAAAGGCAAAATGTCGACTTATTTACAAGAGGAGTAACTCTTCTAATAGTTCGTGCTTTTAGCCTGTCCTGGGACAGCAGTATTAGATGCCGTTGCACCATTGCTGGTTTACTGTATCCCTTGGACCTTCAAATCAACGATGAAACACAGAAATTAAAACGATATTGAAAACAAAAGGCAAAATGTCGACTTATTTACAAGAGGAGTAACTCTTCTAATAGTTCGTGCTTTTAGCCTTTCCTGGGACAGCAGTATTAGATTCCGATGCACCATTGCAGGCTTACTGTATCCCTTGGACCTTCAAATCAACGATGAAACACAGAAATTGCATCGTTATTGAATACAAAAGGCAAAATGCCGACTTATTTATAAGAGGAGTAACTCTTCTAATAGTTTGTGTTTTAGCCTTTCCTGGGACAGCAGTATTAGATTCCGATGCACCATTGCAGGTTTACTGTTTCCCTTGGACCTTCAAATCAACGATGAAACACAGAAATTGCATCGATATTGAATACTAAAAGCAAACTTTCAACCTATTAACAAGAGGAGTAACTCTTCTAATAGTTCGTGCTTTGAGCCTTTCCTGGGAAAGCAGTATTAGATTCCGATGCACCATTGCAGGTTTACTGTATCCCTTGGACCTTCAAATCAACGATGAAACACAGAAATTGCATCGATATTGAATACAAAATGCAAAATGTCGGCTTATTTATAAGAGGAGTAACTCTTCTAATTGTTTGTGCTTTGAGCCTTTCCTGGGACAGCAGTATTAGATTCCGATGCACCATTGCAGTTTTACTGTATCCCGTGAAACTTCAAATCAACAATGAAACTCAGATTTTGCATCGATATTGAATACAAAAGCAAAATATCGATTTATTTATAACAGGAGTAAATCTTCTAATAGATCGTGCTTTGAGACTTTCCTGGGACAGCAGTATTAGATTCCGATGCACCATTGCAGGTTTACTGTATCCCTTGGACCTTGAAATCAACGATGAAATACAGAAATTGCATCGATATTGAATACAAAACGCAAAATGTCGACTTATTTATAAGAGGAGTAACTCTTCTAATAGTTCGTGATTTGAGCCTCTCCTAGGACATTAGTATTAGATTCCCATGCACCATTGCATGTTTACTGTATCCCTTGGACCTTCAAATCAACGATGAAACACAGAAATTGCATCGATATTGAATACAATAGGCAAAATGTCGACTTATTTATAAGAGGAGTAACTCTTCTAATAGTTCGTGCACTGAGCCTTTCCTGGGACAGCAGTATTAGATTCGGATGCACCATTGCAGGTTTACTGTATCCCTTGGACCTTCATATCAACGATGAAACACAGAAATTGCATCGATATTGAATACAAAAGGAAAAATGTCGACTTATTTACAAGAGGAGTAACTCTTCTAATAGTTCGTACTTTTAGCCTATCCTGGGACAGCAGTATTAGATTCCGATGCACCATTGCAGGTTTACTGTATTCCTTGGACATTCAAATCAACGATGAAACACAGGAATTGCATCGATATTGAATACAAAAGGCAAAATTTCAACTTATTTACAAGATGAGTAACTCTTCTAAAAGTTCGTGCTTTGAGCCTTTCCTGGGACAGCAGTATTAGATTCCGATGCACCATTGCAAGTTTACTGTATCCCTTGGACGTTCAAATCAACGATGAAACACAGAAATTGCATCGATATTGAATACAAAAGGCAAAATGTCGACTTATTTATTAGAGGAGTAAATCTTCTAATAGTTCGTGCTTTGAGCCTTTCCTGGGACAGCAGTATTAGATACCGATGCACCATTGCAGGTTTACTGTATCCCTTGGACCTTCAAATTAACGATGAAACTCAGAGATTGCAACGATATTGAATACAAAAGGCAAAATGTCGACTTATTTACAAGAGGAGTAACTCTTCTAATAGTTCGTGCTTTTAGCCTTTCCTGGGACAGCAGTATTAGAGTCCGATGCACCATTGCAGTTTTACTGTATCCCTTGGACCTTCAAATCAACGATGAAACACAGAAATTGCATCGATATTGAATACAAAAGGCAAAATGTCGACTTATTTACAAGAGGAGTAACTCTTCTAATAGTTCGTGCTTTGAGCCTTTCCTGGGAAAGCAGTATAAGATTCCGATGCACCATTGCAGGTTTACTGTATCCCTTGGACCTTCAAATCAACGATGAAACACAGAAATTGCATCGATATTGAATACAAAATGCAAAATGTCGACTTATTTATAAGAGGAGTAACTCTTCTAATAGTTTGTGCTTTGAGCCTTTCCTGGGACAGCAGTATAAGATTCTGATGCACCATTGCAGGTTTACTGAATCCCTTGGACCTTCAAATCAACGATGAAACACAGAAATTGCATCGATATTGAATACTAAAGGCAAAATGTCGACTTATTGATAAGAGGAGTAACTCTTCTAACAGTTCGTGCACTGAGCCTTTCCTGGGACAGCAGTATTAGATTCCGATGCACCATTGCAGGTTTACTGTATCCCTTGGACCTTCATATCAACGATGAAACACAGAAATTTCATCGATATTGAAAACAAAAGGTAAAATGTCGACTTATTTACAAGAGGAGTAACTCTTCTAATAGTTCGTACTTTTAGCCTATCCTGGGACAGCAGTATTAGATTCCGATGCACCATTGCAGGTTTACTGTATCCTTTGGACCTTCAAATCAACGATGAAATACAGAAATTGCATCGATGTTGAATACATAAGGCAAAATGTCGACTTATTTACAAGAGGAGTAACTCTTCTAATAGTTCGTGTTTTGAGCCTTTCCTGGGACAGCAGTATTAGATTCCGATGCACCATTGCAGATTTACTGTATCCCTTGGACCTTCAAATCAACGATGAAACACAGAAATTGCATCGATATTGAATACAAAAGGCAAAATGTCAACTTATTTATAAGAGGAGTAACTCTTCTAATAGTTCGTGCTCTGAGCCTTTCCTGGGACAGCAGTATTAGATTCCGATGCACCATTGCAGGTTTACTGTATCCCTTGGACCTTCAAATCAACGATGAAACACGGAAATTGCATCTATATTGAATACAAAAGGCAAAATGTAGACTTATTTACAAGAGGAGTAACTCTTCTAATAGTTCGTGTTTTGAGCCTTTCCTGGGACAGCATTAATTGGATTCCGATGCACCATTGCTGGTTTACTGTATCTCTTGGACCCTCAAATCAACGATGAAACACAGAAATTGCATCGTTATAGAATACAAAAGGCAAAATGACGACTTATTTACAAGAGGAGTAACTCTTCTAATAGTTCGTGTTTTAGCCTTTCTGGGACAGCAGAATTAGATTCCGATGCACCATTGCAGGTTTACTGTATCTCTTGGACCTTCAAATCAACGATGAAAGACAGAAATTATATCAATATTGAATACAAAATGCAAAATGTCGACTTATTTACAAGAGGAGTAACTCTTCTAATAGTTCGTGTTTTAGCCTTTCCTGGGACAGCAGTATTAGAGTCCGATGCACCATTGAAGTTTTACTGTATCCCTTGGACCTTCAAATCAACGATGAAACACAGAAATTACATCGATATTGAATACAAAAGGCAAAATGTCGACTTATTTACAAGAGGAGTAACTCTTCTAATAGTTCGTGCTTTGAGCCTTTCCTGGGAAAGCAGTATTAAATTCCGATGCACCATTGCAGGTTTACTGTATCCCTTGGACCTTCAAATCAACGATGAACCACGGAAATTGCATCGATATTGAATACAAAAGGCAAAATTTCGACTTATTTATAAGAGGAGTAACTCTTCTAATAGTTCGTGCACTGAGCCTTTCCTGGGACAGCAGTATTAGATTCCGATGCACCATTGCAGGTTTACTGTATCCCTTGGACCTTCATATCAACGATGAAACACAGAAATTGCATCGATATTGAATACAAAAAGTAAAATGTCGACTTATTTACAAGAGGAGTAACTCTTCTAATAGTTCGTACTTTTAGCCTATCCTGGGACAGCAGTATTAGATTCCGATGCACCATTGCAGGTTTACTGTATCCTTTGGACCTTCAAATCAACGATGAAATACAGAAACTGCATCGATGTTGAATACAAAAGGCAAAATGTCGACTTATTTATAAGAGGAGTAACTCTTCTAATAGTTCGTGTTTTGAGCCTTTCCTGGGACAGCAGTATTGGATTCCGATGCACCATTGCTGGTTTACTGTATCTCTTGGACCTTCAAATCAACCATGAAACACAGAAATTGCATCGATATTGAATACAAATCGCAAAATGTCGACTTATTAAAAGAGGAGTAACTCATCAAATAGTTCGTGATTTGAGCCTCTCCTAGGACATATGTATTAATTCCGATGCACCATTTCAGGTTTACTGTATCCCTTGGACCTTCAAATCAACGATGAAACACAGAAATTGATCGATATTGAATACAAAAGGCAAAATGTCGAATTATTTACAAGAGGAGTAACTCTTCTAATAGTACGTAATTTTAGCTTTTCCTGGGACAGCAGTATTAGATTCCGATGCACCATTGCAGGTTTACTGTATCTCGTGGCCCTTCAAATCAACGATGAAACACAGAAATTGCATCGTTATTGAATACAAAAGGCAAAACGACGACTTATTTACAAGAGGAGTAACTCTTCTAATAGTTCGTGTTTTAGCCTTTCTGGGACAGCAGTATTAGATTCCGATGCACCATTGCAGGTTTACTGTATCTCTTGGACCTTCAAATCAACGATGAAAGACAGAAATTATATCGATATTGAATACAAAATGCAAAATGTCGACTTATTTACAAGAGGAGTAACTCTTCTAATAGTTCGTGTTTTAGCCTTTCCTGGGACAGCAGTATTAGATTCCGATGCACTATTGCAGGTTTACTGTATCTCTTGGACCTTCAAATCAACGATGAAACACAGAAATTGCATCGATATTGAATACAATAGGCAAAATGTCAACTTATTTATAAGAGGAGTAACTCTTCTAATAGTTCGAGCTTTTAGCCTTTCCTGGGACAGCAGTATTAGATTCCGATGCACCATTGCAAGTTTACTGTATCCCTTGGACGTTCAAATCAACGATGAAACACAGAAATTGATCGATATTGAATACAAATGGCAAAATGTCAACTTATTTACAAGATGAGTAACTCTTCTAATAGTTCGTGCTTTGAGCCTTTCCTGGGACAGCAGTAATAGATTCCGATGCACCATTGCAAGTTTACTGTATCCCTTGGACTTTCAAATCAACGATGAAACACAGAAATTGCATCGATATTGAATACAAAAGGCAAAATGTCGACTTATTTATAAGAGGAGTAAATCTTCTAATAGTTCGTGCTTTGAGCCTTTCCTGGGACAGCAGTATTAGATACCGATGCACCATTGCAGGTTTACTGTATCCCTTGGACCTTCAAATTAACGATGAAACTCAGAGATTGCAACGATATTGAATACAAAAGGCAAAATGTCGACTTATTTACAATAGGAGTAACTCTTCTAATAGTTCGTGCTTTTAGCCTTTCCTGGGACAGCAGTATTAGAGTCCGATGCACCATTGCAGTTTTACTGTATCCCTTGGACCTTCAAATCAACGATGAAACACAGAAATTGCATCGATATTGAATACAAAAGGCAAATTGTCGACTTATTTACAAGAGGAGTAACTCTTCTAATACTTCGTGCTTAGAGCCTTTCCTGGGAAAGCAGTATAAGATTCCGATGCACCATTGCAGGTTTACTGTATCCCTTGGACCTTCAAATCAACGATGAAACACAGAAATTGCATCGATATTGAATACAAAATTCAAAATGTCGACTTATTTATAAGAGGAGTAACTCTTCTAATAGTTTGTGCTTTGAGACTTTCCTGGGACAGCAGTATTAGATTCTGATGCACCTTTGCAGGTTTACTGTATCCCTTGGACCTTCAAATCAACGATGAAACACAGAAATTGCATCGATATTGAATACAAAAGGCAAAATGTCGACTTATTTATAAGAGGAGTAACTCTTCTAACAGTTCGTGCACTGAGCCTTTCCTGGGACAGCAGTATTAGATTCCGATGCACCATTGGAGGTTTACTGTATCCCTTGGACCTTCATATCAACGATGAAACACAGAAATTGCATCGATATTGAAAACAAAAGGTAAAATGTCGACTTATTTACAAGAGGAGTAACTCTTCTAATAGATCGTACTTTTAGCCTATCCTGGGACAGCAGTATTAGATTCCGATGCACCATTGCAGGTTTACTGTATCCTTTGGACCTTCAAATCAACGATGAAATACGGAAATTGCATCGATGTTGAATACAAAAGGCAAAATGTCGACTTATTTACAAGAGGAGTAACTCTTCCAATAGTTCGTGCTTTGAGCCTTTCCTGGGACAGCAGTATTAGATTCCGATGCACCATTGCAGATTTACTGTATCCCTTGGACCTTCAAATCAACGATGAAACACAGAAATTGCATCGATATTGAATACAAAAGGCAAAATGTCAACTTATTTACAAGATGAGTAACTCTTATAATAGTTCGTGCTTTGAGCCTTTCCTGGGACAGCAGTATTAGATTCCGATGCACCATTGCAAGTTTACTGTATCCCTTGGACCTTCAAATCAACGATGAAACACAGAAATTGCATCGATATTGAATACAAAGGGCAAAATGTCGACTTATTTATAAGAGGAGTAACTCTTCTATTAGTTCGGGATTTGAGCCTTTCCTGGGACAGCAGTATTAGATTCAGATGCACCATTGCAGGTTTACTGTATCCCTTGGACCTTCAAATCAACGATGAAACACAGAAATTGCATCGATATTGAATACAAAAGGCAAAATGTCAACTTATTTATAAGAGGAGTAACTCTTCTAATAGTTCGTGCTCTGAGCCTTTCCTGGGACAGCAGTATTAGATTCCGATGCACCATTGCAGGTTTACTGTATCCCTTGGACCTTCAAATCAACGATGAAACACGGAAATTGCATCGATATTGAATACAAAAGGCAAAATGTAGACTTATTTACAAGAGGAGTAACTCTTCTAATTGTTCGTGTTTTGAGCCTTTCCTGGGACAGCAGTATTGGATTCCGATGCACCATTGCTGGTTTACTGTATCTCTTGGACCCTCAAATCAACGATGAAACACAGAAATTGCATCGATATTGAATACAAAACGAAAAATGTCGACTTATTTATAAGAGGAGTAACTCTTCTAACAGTTCGTTACTTGAGCCTCTCCTAGGACATTAGTATTAGTTCCGATGCACCATTGCAGGTTTACTGTATCCCTTGGACCTTCAAATCAACGATGAAACACAGAAATTGATCGATATTGAATACAAAAGGCAAAATGTCGAATTATTTACAAGAGGAGTAACTCCTCTAATAGTTCGTGCTTTTAGCTTTTCCTGGGACAGCAGTATTAGATTCCGATGCACCATTGCAGGTTTACTGTATCTCGTGGCCCTTCAAATCAACGATGAAACACAGAAATTGCATCGTTATTGAATACAAAAGGCAAAATGACGACTTATTTACAAGAGGAGTAACTCTTCTAATAGTTCGTGTTTTAGCCTTTCTGGGACAGCAGTATTAGATTCCGATGCACCATTGCAGGTTTACTGTATCTCTTGGACCTTCAAATCAACGATGAAAGACAGAAATTATATCGATATTGAATACAAAATGCAAAATGTCGACTTATTTACAAGAGGAGTAACTCTTCTAATAGTTCGTGTTTTAGCCTTTCCTGGGACAGCAGTATTAGAGTCCGATGCACCATTGAAGTTTTACTGTATCCCTTGGACCTTCAAATCAACGATGAAACACAGAAATTGCATCGATATTGAATACAAAAGGCAAAATGTCGACTTATTTACAAGAGGAGTAACTCTTCTAATAGTTCGTGCTTTGAGCCTTTCCTGGGAAAGCAGTATTAGATTCCGATGCACCATTGCAGGTTCACAGTATCCATTGGACCTTCAAATCAACGATGAACCACAGAAATTGCATCGATATTGAATACAAAAGGCAAAATGTCGACTTATTTATAAGAGGAGTAACTCTTCTAATAGTTCGTGCACTGAGCCTTTCCTGGGACAACAGTATTAGATCCGATGCACCATTGCAGGTTTACTGTATCCCTTGGACCTTCATATCAACGATGAAACACAGAAATTGCATCGATGTTGAATACAAAAGGCAAAATGTCGACTTATTTACAAGAGCAGTAACTCTTCTAATAGTTCGTGCTTTGAACCTTTCCTGGGACAGCAGTATTAGATTCCGATGCACCATTGCAGGTTTACTGTATCCCTTGGACCTTCAAATCAACGATGAAACACAGAAATTGCATCGATATTGAATACAATAGGCAAAATGTCAACTTATTTATAAGAGGAGTAACTCATCTAATAGTTCGTGATTTGAGCGTTTCCTGGGACAGCAGTATTGGATTTCGATGCACCATTGCAGGTTTACTGTATCCCTTGGACCTTCAAATCAACGATGAAACACAGAAATTGCATCGATATTGAATACAATAGGCAAAATGTCAACTTATTTATAAGAGGAGTAACTCTTCTAATAGTTCGTGCTTTGAGCCTTTCCTGGGACAGCAGTATTAGATTCCGATGCACCATTGCAGGTTTACTGTATCCCTTGGACCTTCAAATCAACGATGAAACACGGAAATTGCATCGACATTGAATACAATAGGCAAAATGTATACTTATTTACAAGAGGAGTAACTCTTCTAATAGTTCGTGTTTTGAGCCTTTCCTGGGACAGCAGTATTGGATTCCGATGCACCATTGCTGGTTTACTGTATCTCTTGGACCTTCAAATCAACGATGGAACACAGAAATTGCATCGATATTGAATACAAAACGCAAAATGTCGACTTATTTATAAGAGGAGTAACTCATCTAATAGTTAGTGATTTGAGCCTCTCCTAGGACATTAGTATTAATTCCGATGCACCATTGCAGGTTTACTGTATCCCTTGGACCTTCAAATCAACGATGAAACACAGAAATTGATCGATATTGAATACAAAAGGCAAAATGTCGAATTATTTACAAGAGGAGTAACTCTTCTAATAGTTCGTAATTTTAGCTTTTCCTGGGACAGCAGTATTAGATTCCGATGCACCATTGCAGGTTTACTGATCTCGTGGCCCTTCAAATCAACGATGAAACACAGAAATTGCATCGTTATTGAATACAAAATTCAAAATGACGACTTATTTACAAGAGGAGTAACTCTTCTAATAGTTCGTGTTTTAGCCTTTCTGGGACAGCAGTATTAGATTCGGATGCACCATTGCAGGTTTACTGTATCCCTTGGACCTTCATATCAACGATGAAACACAGAAATTGCATCGATATTGAATACAAAAGGAAAAATGTCGACTTATTTACAAGAGGAGTAACTCTTCTAATAGTTCGTACTTTTAGCCTATCCTGGGACAGCAGTATTAGATTCCGATGCACCATTGCAGGTTTACTGTATTCCTTGGACATTCAAATCAACGATGAAACACAGGAATTGCATCGATATTGAATACAAAAGGCAAAATTTCAACTTATTTACAAGATGAGTAACTCTTCTAAAAGTTCGTGCTTTGAGCCTTTCCTGGGACAGCAGTATTAGATTCCGATGCACCATTGCAAGTTTACTGTATCCCTTGGACGTTCAAATCAACGATGAAACACAGAAATTGCATCGATATTGAATACAAAAGGCAAAATGTCGACTTATTTATAAGAGGAGTAAATCTTCTAATAGTTCGTGCTTTGAGCCTTTCCTGGGACAGCAGTATTAGATACCGATGCACCATTGCAGGTTTACTGTATCCCTTGGACCTTCAAATTAACGATGAAACTCAGAGATTGCAACGATATTGAATACAAAAGGCAAAATGTCGACTTATTTACAAGAGGAGTAACTCTTCTAATAGTTCGTGCTTTTAGCCTTTCCTGGGACAGCAGTATTAGAGTCCGATGCACCATTGCAGTTTTACTGTATCCCTTGGACCTTCAAATCAACGATGAAACACAGAAATTGCATCGATATTGAATACAAAAGGCAAAATGTCGACTTATTTACAAGAGGAGTAACTCTTCTAATAGTTCGTGCTTTGAGCCTTTCCTGGGAAAGCAGTATAAGATTCCGATGCACCATTGCAGGTTTACTGTATCCCTTGGACCTTCAAATCAACGATGAAACACAGAAATTGCATCGATATTGAATACAAAATGCAAAATGTCGACTTATTTATAAGAGGAGTAACTCTTCTAATAGTTTGTGCTTTGAGCCTTTCCTGGGACAGCAGTATAAGATTCTGATGCACCATTGCAGGTTTACTGAATCCCTTGGACCTTCAAATCAACGATGAAACACAGAAATTGCATCGATATTGAATACTAAAGGCAAAATGTCGACTTATTGATAAGAGGAGTAACTCTTCTAACAGTTCGTGCACTGAGCCTTTCCTGGGACAGCAGTATTAGATTCCGATGCACCATTGCAGGTTTACTGTATCCCTTGGACCTTCATATCAACGATGAAACACAGAAATTTCATCGATATTGAAAACAAAAGGTAAAATGTCGACTTATTTACAAGAGGAGTAACTCTTCTAATAGTTCGTACTTTTAGCCTATCCTGGGACAGCAGTATTAGATTCCGATGCACCATTGCAGGTTTACTGTATCCTTTGGACCTTCAAATCAACGATGAAATACAGAAATTGCATCGATGTTGAATACATAAGGCAAAATGTCGACTTATTTACAAGAGGAGTAACTCTTCTAATAGTTCGTGTTTTGAGCCTTTCCTGGGACAGCAGTATTAGATTCCGATGCACCATTGCAGATTTACTGTATCCCTTGGACCTTCAAATCAACGATGAAACACAGAAATTGCATCGATATTGAATACAAAAGGCAAAATGTCAACTTATTTATAAGAGGAGTAACTCTTCTAATAGTTCGTGCTCTGAGCCTTTCCTGGGACAGCAGTATTAGATTCCGATGCACCATTGCAGGTTTACTGTATCCCTTGGACCTTCAAATCAACGATGAAACACGGAAATTGCATCTATATTGAATACAAAAGGCAAAATGTAGACTTATTTACAAGAGGAGTAACTCTTCTAATAGTTCGTGTTTTGAGCCTTTCCTGGGACAGCATTAATTGGATTCCGATGCACCATTGCTGGTTTACTGTATCTCTTGGACCCTCAAATCAACGATGAAACACAGAAATTGCATCGTTATAGAATACAAAAGGCAAAATGACGACTTATTTACAAGAGGAGTAACTCTTCTAATAGTTCGTGTTTTAGCCTTTCTGGGACAGCAGAATTAGATTCCGATGCACCATTGCAGGTTTACTGTATCTCTTGGACCTTCAAATCAACGATGAAAGACAGAAATTATATCAATATTGAATACAAAATGCAAAATGTCGACTTATTTACAAGAGGAGTAACTCTTCTAATAGTTCGTGTTTTAGCCTTTCCTGGGACAGCAGTATTAGAGTCCGATGCACCATTGAAGTTTTACTGTATCCCTTGGACCTTCAAATCAACGATGAAACACAGAAATTACATCGATATTGAATACAAAAGGCAAAATGTCGACTTATTTACAAGAGGAGTAACTCTTCTAATAGTTCGTGCTTTGAGCCTTTCCTGGGAAAGCAGTATTAAATTCCGATGCACCATTGCAGGTTTACTGTATCCCTTGGACCTTCAAATCAACGATGAACCACGGAAATTGCATCGATATTGAATACAAAAGGCAAAATTTCGACTTATTTATAAGAGGAGTAACTCTTCTAATAGTTCGTGCACTGAGCCTTTCCTGGGACAGCAGTATTAGATTCCGATGCACCATTGCAGGTTTACTGTATCCCTTGGACCTTCATATCAACGATGAAACACAGAAATTGCATCGATATTGAATACAAAAAGTAAAATGTCGACTTATTTACAAGAGGAGTAACTCTTCTAATAGTTCGTACTTTTAGCCTATCCTGGGACAGCAGTATTAGATTCCGATGCACCATTGCAGGTTTACTGTATCCTTTGGACCTTCAAATCAACGATGAAATACAGAAACTGCATCGATGTTGAATACAAAAGGCAAAATGTCGACTTATTTATAAGAGGAGTAACTCTTCTAATAGTTCGTGTTTTGAGCCTTTCCTGGGACAGCAGTATTGGATTCCGATGCACCATTGCTGGTTTACTGTATCTCTTGGACCTTCAAATCAACCATGAAACACAGAAATTGCATCGATATTGAATACAAATCGCAAAATGTCGACTTATTAAAAGAGGAGTAACTCATCAAATAGTTCGTGATTTGAGCCTCTCCTAGGACATATGTATTAATTCCGATGCACCATTTCAGGTTTACTGTATCCCTTGGACCTTCAAATCAACGATGAAACACAGAAATTGATCGATATTGAATACAAAAGGCAAAATGTCGAATTATTTACAAGAGGAGTAACTCTTCTAATAGTACGTAATTTTAGCTTTTCCTGGGACAGCAGTATTAGATTCCGATGCACCATTGCAGGTTTACTGTATCTCGTGGCCCTTCAAATCAACGATGAAACACAGAAATTGCATCGTTATTGAATACAAAAGGCAAAACGACGACTTATTTACAAGAGGAGTAACTCTTCTAATAGTTCGTGTTTTAGCCTTTCTGGGACAGCAGTATTAGATTCCGATGCACCATTGCAGGTTTACTGTATCTCTTGGACCTTCAAATCAACGATGAAAGACAGAAATTATATCGATATTGAATACAAAATGCAAAATGTCGACTTATTTACAAGAGGAGTAACTCTTCTAATAGTTCGTGTTTTAGCCTTTCCTGGGACAGCAGTATTAGATTCCGATGCACTATTGCAGGTTTACTGTATCTCTTGGACCTTCAAATCAACGATGAAACACAGAAATTGCATCGATATTGAATACAATAGGCAAAATGTCAACTTATTTATAAGAGGAGTAACTCTTCTAATAGTTCGAGCTTTTAGCCTTTCCTGGGACAGCAGTATTAGATTCCGATGCACCATTGCAAGTTTACTGTATCCCTTGGACGTTCAAATCAACGATGAAACACAGAAATTGATCGATATTGAATACAAATGGCAAAATGTCAACTTATTTACAAGATGAGTAACTCTTCTAATAGTTCGTGCTTTGAGCCTTTCCTGGGACAGCAGTAATAGATTCCGATGCACCATTGCAAGTTTACTGTATCCCTTGGACTTTCAAATCAACGATGAAACACAGAAATTGCATCGATATTGAATACAAAAGGCAAAATGTCGACTTATTTATAAGAGGAGTAAATCTTCTAATAGTTCGTGCTTTGAGCCTTTCCTGGGACAGCAGTATTAGATACCGATGCACCATTGCAGGTTTACTGTATCCCTTGGACCTTCAAATTAACGATGAAACTCAGAGATTGCAACGATATTGAATACAAAAGGCAAAATGTCGACTTATTTACAATAGGAGTAACTCTTCTAATAGTTCGTGCTTTTAGCCTTTCCTGGGACAGCAGTATTAGAGTCCGATGCACCATTGCAGTTTTACTGTATCCCTTGGACCTTCAAATCAACGATGAAACACAGAAATTGCATCGATATTGAATACAAAAGGCAAATTGTCGACTTATTTACAAGAGGAGTAACTCTTCTAATACTTCGTGCTTAGAGCCTTTCCTGGGAAAGCAGTATAAGATTCCGATGCACCATTGCAGGTTTACTGTATCCCTTGGACCTTCAAATCAACGATGAAACACAGAAATTGCATCGATATTGAATACAAAATTCAAAATGTCGACTTATTTATAAGAGGAGTAACTCTTCTAATAGTTTGTGCTTTGAGACTTTCCTGGGACAGCAGTATTAGATTCTGATGCACCTTTGCAGGTTTACTGTATCCCTTGGACCTTCAAATCAACGATGAAACACAGAAATTGCATCGATATTGAATACAAAAGGCAAAATGTCGACTTATTTATAAGAGGAGTAACTCTTCTAACAGTTCGTGCACTGAGCCTTTCCTGGGACAGCAGTATTAGATTCCGATGCACCATTGGAGGTTTACTGTATCCCTTGGACCTTCATATCAACGATGAAACACAGAAATTGCATCGATATTGAAAACAAAAGGTAAAATGTCGACTTATTTACAAGAGGAGTAACTCTTCTAATAGATCGTACTTTTAGCCTATCCTGGGACAGCAGTATTAGATTCCGATGCACCATTGCAGGTTTACTGTATCCTTTGGACCTTCAAATCAACGATGAAATACGGAAATTGCATCGATGTTGAATACAAAAGGCAAAATGTCGACTTATTTACAAGAGGAGTAACTCTTCCAATAGTTCGTGCTTTGAGCCTTTCCTGGGACAGCAGTATTAGATTCCGATGCACCATTGCAGATTTACTGTATCCCTTGGACCTTCAAATCAACGATGAAACACAGAAATTGCATCGATATTGAATACAAAAGGCAAAATGTCAACTTATTTACAAGATGAGTAACTCTTATAATAGTTCGTGCTTTGAGCCTTTCCTGGGACAGCAGTATTAGATTCCGATGCACCATTGCAAGTTTACTGTATCCCTTGGACCTTCAAATCAACGATGAAACACAGAAATTGCATCGATATTGAATACAAAGGGCAAAATGTCGACTTATTTATAAGAGGAGTAACTCTTCTATTAGTTCGGGATTTGAGCCTTTCCTGGGACAGCAGTATTAGATTCAGATGCACCATTGCAGGTTTACTGTATCCCTTGGACCTTCAAATCAACGATGAAACACAGAAATTGCATCGATATTGAATACAAAAGGCAAAATGTCAACTTATTTATAAGAGGAGTAACTCTTCTAATAGTTCGTGCTCTGAGCCTTTCCTGGGACAGCAGTATTAGATTCCGATGCACCATTGCAGGTTTACTGTATCCCTTGGACCTTCAAATCAACGATGAAACACGGAAATTGCATCGATATTGAATACAAAAGGCAAAATGTAGACTTATTTACAAGAGGAGTAACTCTTCTAATTGTTCGTGTTTTGAGCCTTTCCTGGGACAGCAGTATTGGATTCCGATGCACCATTGCTGGTTTACTGTATCTCTTGGACCCTCAAATCAACGATGAAACACAGAAATTGCATCGATATTGAATACAAAACGAAAAATGTCGACTTATTTATAAGAGGAGTAACTCTTCTAACAGTTCGTTACTTGAGCCTCTCCTAGGACATTAGTATTAGTTCCGATGCACCATTGCAGGTTTACTGTATCCCTTGGACCTTCAAATCAACGATGAAACACAGAAATTGATCGATATTGAATACAAAAGGCAAAATGTCGAATTATTTACAAGAGGAGTAACTCCTCTAATAGTTCGTGCTTTTAGCTTTTCCTGGGACAGCAGTATTAGATTCCGATGCACCATTGCAGGTTTACTGTATCTCGTGGCCCTTCAAATCAACGATGAAACACAGAAATTGCATCGTTATTGAATACAAAAGGCAAAATGACGACTTATTTACAAGAGGAGTAACTCTTCTAATAGTTCGTGTTTTAGCCTTTCTGGGACAGCAGTATTAGATTCCGATGCACCATTGCAGGTTTACTGTATCTCTTGGACCTTCAAATCAACGATGAAAGACAGAAATTATATCGATATTGAATACAAAATGCAAAATGTCGACTTATTTACAAGAGGAGTAACTCTTCTAATAGTTCGTGTTTTAGCCTTTCCTGGGACAGCAGTATTAGAGTCCGATGCACCATTGAAGTTTTACTGTATCCCTTGGACCTTCAAATCAACGATGAAACACAGAAATTGCATCGATATTGAATACAAAAGGCAAAATGTCGACTTATTTACAAGAGGAGTAACTCTTCTAATAGTTCGTGCTTTGAGCCTTTCCTGGGAAAGCAGTATTAGATTCCGATGCACCATTGCAGGTTCACAGTATCCATTGGACCTTCAAATCAACGATGAACCACAGAAATTGCATCGATATTGAATACAAAAGGCAAAATGTCGACTTATTTATAAGAGGAGTAACTCTTCTAATAGTTCGTGCACTGAGCCTTTCCTGGGACAACAGTATTAGATCCGATGCACCATTGCAGGTTTACTGTATCCCTTGGACCTTCATATCAACGATGAAACACAGAAATTGCATCGATGTTGAATACAAAAGGCAAAATGTCGACTTATTTACAAGAGCAGTAACTCTTCTAATAGTTCGTGCTTTGAACCTTTCCTGGGACAGCAGTATTAGATTCCGATGCACCATTGCAGGTTTACTGTATCCCTTGGACCTTCAAATCAACGATGAAACACAGAAATTGCATCGATATTGAATACAATAGGCAAAATGTCAACTTATTTATAAGAGGAGTAACTCATCTAATAGTTCGTGATTTGAGCGTTTCCTGGGACAGCAGTATTGGATTTCGATGCACCATTGCAGGTTTACTGTATCCCTTGGACCTTCAAATCAACGATGAAACACAGAAATTGCATCGATATTGAATACAATAGGCAAAATGTCAACTTATTTATAAGAGGAGTAACTCTTCTAATAGTTCGTGCTTTGAGCCTTTCCTGGGACAGCAGTATTAGATTCCGATGCACCATTGCAGGTTTACTGTATCCCTTGGACCTTCAAATCAACGATGAAACACGGAAATTGCATCGACATTGAATACAATAGGCAAAATGTATACTTATTTACAAGAGGAGTAACTCTTCTAATAGTTCGTGTTTTGAGCCTTTCCTGGGACAGCAGTATTGGATTCCGATGCACCATTGCTGGTTTACTGTATCTCTTGGACCTTCAAATCAACGATGGAACACAGAAATTGCATCGATATTGAATACAAAACGCAAAATGTCGACTTATTTATAAGAGGAGTAACTCATCTAATAGTTAGTGATTTGAGCCTCTCCTAGGACATTAGTATTAATTCCGATGCACCATTGCAGGTTTACTGTATCCCTTGGACCTTCAAATCAACGATGAAACACAGAAATTGATCGATATTGAATACAAAAGGCAAAATGTCGAATTATTTACAAGAGGAGTAACTCTTCTAATAGTTCGTAATTTTAGCTTTTCCTGGGACAGCAGTATTAGATTCCGATGCACCATTGCAGGTTTACTGATCTCGTGGCCCTTCAAATCAACGATGAAACACAGAAATTGCATCGTTATTGAATACAAAATTCAAAATGACGACTTATTTACAAGAGGAGTAACTCTTCTAATAGTTCGTGTTTTAGCCTTTCTGGGACAGCAGTATTAGATTCGGATGCACCATTGCAGGTTTACTGTATCCCTTGGACCTTCATATCAACGATGAAACACAGAAATTGCATCGATATAGAATACAAAAGGAAAAATGTCGACTTATTTACAAGAGGAGTAACTCTTCTAATAGTTCGTACTTTTAGCCTATCCTGGGACAGCAGTATTAGATTCCGATGCACCATTGCAGGTTTACTGTATTCCTTGGACATTCAAATCAACGATGAAACACAGAAATTGCATCGATATTGAATACAAAAGGCAAAATGTCAACTTATTTACAAGATGAGTAACTCTTCTAATAGTTCGTGCTTTGAGCCTTTCCTGGGACAGCAGTATTAGATTCCGATGCACCATTGCAAGTTTACTGTATCCCTTGGACGTTCAAATCAACGATGAAACACAGAAATTGCATCGATATTGAATACAAAAGGCAAAATGTCGACTTATTTATAAGAGGAGTAAATCTTCTAATAGTTCGTGCTTTGAGCCTTTCCTGGGACAGCAGTATTAGATACCGATGCACCATTGCAGGTTTACTGTATCCCTTGGACCTTCAAATTAACGATGAAACTCAGAGATTGCAACGATATTGAATACAAAAGGCAAAATGTCGACTTATTTACAAGAGGAGTAACTCTTCTAATAGTTCGTGCTTTTAGCCTTTCCTGGGACAGCAGTATTAGAGTCCGATGCACCATTGCAGTTTTACTGTATCCCTTGGACCTTTAAATCAACGATGAAACACAGAAATTGCATCGATATTGAATACAAAAGGCAAAATGTCGACTTATTTACAAGAGGAGTAACTCTTCTAATAGTTCGTGCTTTGAGCCTTTCCTGGGAAAGCAGTATAAGATTCCGATGCACCATTGCAGGTTTACTGTATCCCTTGGACCTTCAAATCAACGATGAAACACAGAAATTGCATCGATATTGAATACAAAATGCAAAATGTCGACTTATTTATAAGAGGAGTAACTCTTCTAATAGTTTGTGCTTTGAGCCTTTCCTGGGACAGCAGTATAAGATTCTGATGCACCATTGCAGGTTTACTGAATCCCTTGGACCTTCAAATCAACGATGAAACACAGAAATTGATCGATATTGAATACAAAAGGCAAAATGTCGAATTATTTACAAGAGGAGTAACTCTTCTAATAGTTCGTGCTTTTAGCTTTTCCTGGGACAGCAGTATTAGATTCCGATGCACCATTGCAGGTTTACTGTATCTCGTGGCCCTTCAAATCAACGATGAAACACAGAAATTGCATCGTTATAGAATACAAAAGGCAAAATGACGACTTATTTACAAGAGGAGTAACTCTTCTAATAGTTCGTGTTTTAGCCTTTCTGGGACAGCAGAATTAGATTCCGATGCACCATTGCAGGTTTACTGTATCTCTTGGACCTTCAAATTAACGATGAAAGACAGAAATTATATCAATATTGAATACAAAATGCAAAATGTCGACTTATTTACAAGAGGAGTAACTCTTCTAATAGTTCGTGTTTTAGCCTTTCCTGGGACAGCAGTATTAGAGTCCGATGCACCATTGAAGTTTTACTGTATCCCTTGGACCTTCAAATCAACGATGAAACACAGAAATTACATCGATATTGAATACAAAAGGCAAAATGTCGACTTATTTACAAGAGGAGTAACTCTTCTAATAGTTCGTGCTTTGAGCCTTTCCTGGGAAAGCAGTATTAGATTCCGATGCACCATTGCAGGTTTACTGTATCCCTTGGACCTTCAAATCAACGATGAACCACAGAAATTGCATCGATATTGAATACAAAAGGCAAAATTTCGACTTATTTATAAGAGGAGTAACTCTTCTAATAGTTCGTGCACTGAGCCTTTCCTGGGACAGCAGTATTAGATTCCGATGCACCATTGCAGGTTTACTGTATCCCTTGGACCTTCATATCAACGATGAAACACAGAAATTGCATCGATATTGAATACAAAAGGTAAAATGTCGACTTATTTACAAGAGGAGTAACTCTTCTAATAGTTCGTACTTTTAGCCTATCCTGGGACAGCAGTATTAGATTCCGATGCACCATTGCAGGTTTACTGTATCCTTTGGACCTTCAAATCAACGATGAAATACAGAAATTGCATCGATGTTGAATACAAAAGGCAAAATGTCGACTTATTTATAAGAGGAGTAACTCTTCTAATTGTTCGTGTTTTGAGCCTTTCCTGGGACAGCAGTATTGGATTCCGATGCACCATTGCTGGTTTACTGTATCTCTTGGACCTTCAAATCAACCATGAAACACAGAAATTGCATCGATATTGAATACAAATCGCAAAATGTCGACTTATTAAAAGAGGAGTAACTCATCAAATAGTTCGTGATTTGAGCCTCTCCTAGGACATATGTATTAATTCCGATGCACTATTTCAGGTTTACTGTATCCCTTGGACCTTCAAATCAACGATGAAACACAGAAATTGATCGACATTGAATACAAAAGCAAAATGTCGAATTATTTACAAGAGGAGTAACTCTTCTAATAGTACGTAATTTTAGCTTTTCCTGGGACAGCAGTATTAGATTCCGATGCACCATTGCAGGTTTACTGTATCTCGTGGCCCTTCAAATCAACGATGAAACACAGAAATTGCATCGTTATTGAATACAAAAGGCAAAATGACGACTTATTTACAAGAGGAGTAACTCTTCTAATAGTTCGTGTTTTAGCCTTTCTGGGACAGCAGTATTAGATTCCGATGCACCATTGCAGGTTTACTGTATCTCTTGGACCTTCAAATCAACGATGAAAGACAGAAATTATATCGATATTGAATACAAAATGCAAAATGTCGACTTATTTACAAGAGGAGTAACTCTTCTAATAGTTCGTGTTTTAGCCTTTCCTGGGACAGCAGTATTAGATTCCGATGCACTATTGCAGGTTTACTGTATCTCTTGGACCTTCAAATCAACGATGAAACACAGAAATTGCATCGATATTGAATACAATAGGCAAAATGTCAACTTATTTATAAGAGGAGTAACTCTTCTAATAGTTCGAGCTTTTAGCCTTTCCTGGGACAGCAGTATTAGATTCCGATGCACCATTGCAAGTTTACTGTATCCCTTGGACGTTCAAATCAACGATGAAACACAGAAATTGATCGATATTGAATACAAATGGCAAAATGTCAACTTATTTACAAGATGAGTAACTCTTCTAATAGTTCGTGCTTTGAGCCTTTCCTGGGACAGCAGTAATAGATTCCGATGCACCATTGCAAGTTTACTGTATCCCTTGGACTTTCAAATCAACGATGAAACACAGAAATTGCATCGATATTGAATACAAAAGGCAAAATGTCGACTTATTTATAAGAGGAGTAAATCTTCTAATAGTTCGTGCTTTTAGCCTTTCCTGGGACAGCAGTATTAGAGTCCGATGCACCATTGCAGTTTTACTGTATCCCTTGGACCTTCAAATCAACGATGAAACACAGAAATTGCATCGATATTGAATACAAAAGGCAAATTGTCGACTTATTTACAAGAGGAGTAACTCTTCTAATAGTTCGTGCTTTGAGCCTTTCCTGGGAAAGCAGTATAAGATTCCGATGCACCATTGCAGGTTTACTGTATCCCTTGGACCTTCAAATCAACGATGAAACACAGAAATTGCATCGATATTGAATACAAAATTCAAAATGTCGACTTATTTATAAGAGGAGTAACTCTTCTAACAGTTCGTGCACTGAGCCTTTCCTGGGACAGCAGTATTAGATTCCGATGCACCATTGGAGGTTTACTGTATCCCTTGGACCTTCATATCAACGATGAAACACAGAAATTGCATCGATATTGAAAACAAAAGGTAAAATGTCGACTTATTTACAAGAGGAGTAACTCTTCTAATAGTTCGAACTTTTAGCCTATCCTGGGACAGCAGTATTAGATTCCGATGCACCATTGCAGGTTTACTGTATCCTTTGGAACTTCAAATCAACGATGAAATACGGAAATTGCATCGATGTTGAATACAAAAGGCAAAATGTCGACTTATTTACAAGAGGAGTAACTCTTCCAATAGTTCGTGGTTTGAGCCTTTCCTGGGACAGCAGTATTAGATTCCGATGCACCATTGCAGATTTACTGTATCCCTTGGACCTTCAAATCAACGATGAAACACAGAAATTGCATCGATATTGAATACAAAAGGCAAAATGTCAACTTATTTACAAGATGAGTAACTCTTATAATAGTTCGTGCTTTGAGCCTTTCCTGGGACAGCAGTAGTAGATTCCGATGCACCATTGCAAGTTTACTGTATCCCTTGGACCTTCAAATCAACGATGAAACACAGAAATTGCATCGATATTGAATACAAAGGGCAAAATGTCGACTTATTTATAAGAGGAGTAACTCCTCTAATAGTTAGGGATTTGAGCCTTTCCTGGGACAGCAGTATTAGATTCTGATGCACCATTGCAGGTTTACTGTATCCCTTGGACCTTCAAATCAACGATGAAACACAGAAATTGCAGCGATATTGAATACAAAAGGCAAAATGTCAACTTATTTATAAGAGGAGTAACTCTTCTAATAGTTCGTGCTCTGAGCCTTTCCTGGGACAGCAGTATTAGATTCCGATGCACCATTGCAGGTTTACTGTATCCCTTGGACCTTCAAATCAACGATGAAACACGGAAATTGCATCTATATTGAATACAAAAGGCAAAATGTAGACTTATTTACAAGAGGAGTAACTCTTCCAATAGTTCGTGCTTTGAGCCTTTCCTGGGACAGCAGTATTAGATTCCGATGCACCATTGCAGATTTACTGTATCCCTTGGACCTTCAAATCAACGATGAAACACAGAAATTGCATCGATATTGAATACAAAAGGCAAAATGTCAACTTAATTACAAGATGAGTAACTCTTATAATAGTTCGTGCTTTGAGCCTTTCCTGGGACAGCAGTAGTAGATTCCGATGCACCATTGCAAGTTTACTGTATCCCTTGGACCTTCAAATCAACGATGAAACACAGAAATTGCATCGATATTGAATACAAAGGGCAAAATGTCGACTTATTTATAAGAGGAGTAACTCTTCTAATAGTTCGGGATTTGAGCCTTTCCTGGGACAGCAGTATTAGATTCTGATGCACCATTGCAGGTTTACTGTATCCCTTGGACCTTCAAATCAACGATGAAACACAGAAATTGCAGCGATATTGAATACAAAAGGCAAAATGTCAACTTATTTATAAGAGGAGTAACTCTTCTAATAGTTCGTGCTCTGAGCCTTTCCTGGGACAGCAGTATTAGATTCCGATGCACCATTGCAGGTTTACTGTATCCCTTGGACCTTCAAATCAACGATGAAACACGGAAATTGCATCTATATTGAATACAAAAGGCAAAATGTAGACTTATTTATAAGAGGAGTAACTCTTCTAATAGTTCGTTATTTGAGCCTCTCCTAGGACATTAGTATTACTTCCGATGCACCATTGCAGGTTTACTGTATCCCTTGGACCTTCAAATCAACGATGAAACACAGAAATTGATCGATATTGAATACAAAAGGCAAAATGTCGAATTATTTACAAGAGGAGTAACTCTTCTAATAGTTCGTGCTTTTAGCTTTTCCTGGGACAGCAGTATTAGATTCCGATGCACCATTGCAGGTTTACTGTATCTCGTGGCCCTTCAAATCAACGATGAAACACAGAAATTGCATCGTTATAGAATACAAAAGGCAAAATGACGACTTATTTACAAGAGGAGTAACTCTTCTAATAGTTCGTGTTTTAGCCTTTCTGGGACAGCAGAATTAGATTCCGATGCACCATTGCAGGTTTACTGTATCTCTTGGACCTTCAAATCAACGATGAAAGACAGAAATTATATCAATATTGAATACAAAATGCAAAATGTCGACTTATTTACAAGAGGAGTAACTCTTCCAATAGTTCGTGTTTTAGCCTTTCCTGGGACAGCAGTATTAGAGTCCGATGCACCATTGAAGTTTTACTGTATCCCTTGGACCTTCAAATCAACGATGAAACACAGAAATTACATCGATATTGAATACAAAAGGCAAAATGTCGACTTATTTACAAGAGGAGTAACTCTTCTAATAGTTCGTGCTTTGAGCCTTTCCTGGGAAAGCAGTATTAGATTCCGATGCACCATTGCAGGTTTACTGTATCCCTTGGACCTTCAAATCAACGATGAACCACAGAAATTGCATCGATATTGAATACAAAAGGCAAAATTTCGACTTATTTATAAGAGGAGTAACTCTTCTAATAGTTCGTGCACTGAGCCTTTCCTGGGACAGCAGTATTAGATTCCGATGCACCATTGCAGGTTTACTGTATCCCTTGGACCTTCATATCAACGATGAAACACAGAAATTGCATCGATATTGAATACAAAAGGTAAAATGTCGACTTATTTACAAGAGGAGTAACTCTTCTAATAGTTCGTACTTTTAGCCTATCCTGGGACAGCAGTATTAGATTCCGATGCACCATTGCAGGTTTACTGTATCCTTTGGACCTTCAAATCAACGATAATATACAGAAATTGCATCGATGTTGAATACAAAAGGCAAAATGTCGACTTATTTATAAGAGGAGTAACTCTTCTAATAGTTCGTGTTTTGAGCCTTTCCTGGGACAGCAGTATTGGATTCCGATGCACCATTGCTGGTTTACTGTATCTCTTGGACCTTCAAATCAACCATGAAACACAGAAATTGCATCGATATTGAATACAAATCGCAAAATGTCGACTTATTAAAAGAGGAGTAACTCATCAAATAGTTCGTGATTTGAGCCTCTCCTAGGTCATATGTATTAATTCCGATGCACCATTTCAGGTTTACTGTATCCCTTGGACCTTCAAATCAACGATGAAACACAGAAATTGATCGATATTGAATACAAAAGGCAAAATGTCGAATTATTTACAAGAGGAGTAACTCTTCTAATAGTACGTAATTTTAGCTTTTCCTGGGACAGCAGTATTAGATTCCGATGCACCATTGCAGGTTTACTGTATCTCGTGGCCCTTCAAATCAACGATGAAACACAGAAATTGCATCGTTATTGAATACAAAAGGCAAAATGACGACTTATTTACAAGAGGAGTAACTCTTCTAATAGTTCGTGTTTTAGCCTTTCTGGGACAGCAGTATTAGATTCCGATGCACCATTGCAGGTTTACTGTATCTCTTGGACCTTCAAATCAACGATGAAAGACAGATATTATATCGATATTGAATACAAAATGCAAAATGTCGACTTATTTACAAGAGGAGTAACTCTTCTAATAGTTTGTGCTTTGAGACTTTCCTGGGACAGCAGTATTAGATTCTGATGCACCATTGCAGGTTTACTGTATCCCTTGGACCTTCAAATCAACGATGAAACATAGAAATTGCATCGATATTGAATACAAAAGGCAAAATGTCGACTTATTTATAAGAGGAGTAACTCTTCTAACAGTTCGTGCACTGAGCCTTTCCTGGGACAGCAGTATTAGATTCCGATGCACCATTGCAGGTTTACTGTATCCCTTGGACCTTCAAAGCAACGATGAAACACAGAAATTGCATCGATATTGAATACAATAGGCAAAATGTCAACTTATTTATAAGAGGAGTAACTCATCTAATAGTTCGTGATTTGAGCGTTTCCTGGGACAGCAGTATTGGATTTCGATGCACCATTGCAGGTTTACTGTATCCCTTGGACCTTCAAATCAACGATGAAACACAGAAATTGCATCGATATTGAATACAATAGGCAAAATGTCAACTTATTTATAAGAGGAGTAACTCTTCTAATAGTTCGTGCTTTGAGCCTTTCCTGGGACAGCAGTATTAGATTCCGATGCACCATTGCAGGTTTACTGTATCCCTTGGACCTTCAAATCAACGATGAAACACGGAAATTGCATCGACATTGAATACAATAGGCAAAATGTATACTTATTTACAAGAGGAGTAACTCTTCTAATAGTTCGTGTTTTGAGCCTTTCCTGGGACAGCAGTATTGGATTCCGATGCACCATTGCTGGTTTACTGTATCTCTTGGACCTTCAAATCAACGATGGAACACAGAAATTGCATCGATATTGAATACAAAACGCAAAATGTCGACTTATTTATAAGAGGAGTAACTCATCTAATAGTTCGTGATTTGAGCCTCTCCTAGGACATTAGTATTAATTCCGATGCACCATTGCAGGTTTACTGTATCCCTTGGACCTTCAAATCAACGATGAAACACAGAAATTGATCGATATTGAATACAAAAGGCAAAATGTCGAATTATTTACAAGAGGAGTAACTCTTCTAATAGTTCGTAATTTTAGCTTTTCCTGGGACAGCAGTATTAGATTCCGATGCACCATTGCAGGTTTACTGTATCTCGTGGCCCTTCAAATCAACGATGAAACACAGAAATTGCATCGTTATTGAATACAAAATTCAAAATGACGACTTATTTACAAGAGGAGTAACTCTTCTAATAGTTCGTGTTTTAGCCTTTCTGGGACAGCAGTATTAGATTCGGATGCACCATTGCAGGTTTACTGTATCCCTTGGACCTTCATATCAACGATGAAACACAGAAATTGCATCGATATTGAATACAAAAGGAAAAATGTCGACTTATTTACAAGAGGAGTAACTCTTCTAATAGTTCGTACTTTTAGCCTATCCTGGGACAGCAGTATTAGATTCCGATGCACCATTGCAGGTTTACTGTATTCCTTGGACATTCAAATCAACGATGAAACACAGAAATTGCATCGATATTGAATACAAAAGGCAAAATGTCAACTTATTTACAAGATGAGTAACTCTTCTAATAGTTCGTGCTTTGAGCCTTTCCTGGGACAGCAGTATTAGATTCCGATGCACCATTGCAAGTTTACTATATCCCTTGGACGTTCAAATCAACGATGAAACACAGAAATTGCATCGATATTGAATACAAAAGGCAAAATGTCGCCTTATTTATAAGAGGAGTAAATCTTCTAATAGTTCGTGCTTTGAGCCTTTCCTGGGACAGCAGTATTAGATACCGATGCACCATTGCAGGTTTACTGTATCCCTTGGACCTTCAAATTAACGATGAAACTCAGAGATTGCAACGATATTGAATACAAAAGGCAAAATGTCGACTTATTTACAAGAGGAGTAACTCTTCTAATAGTTCGTGCTTTTAGCCTTTCCTGGGACAGCAGTATTAGAGTCCGATGCACCATTGCAGTTTTACTGTGTCCCTTGGACCTTTAAATCAACGATGAAACACAGAAATTGCATCGATATTGAATACAAAAGGCAAAATGTCGACTTATTTACAAGAGGAGTAACTCTTCTAATAGTTCGTGCTTTGAGCCTTTCCTGGGAAAGCAGTATAAGATTCCGATGCACCATTGCAGGTTTACTGTATCCCTTGGACCTTCAAATCAACGATGAAACACAGAAATTGCATCGATATTGAATACAAAATGCAAAATGTCGACTTATTTATAAGAGGAGTAACTCTTCTAATAGTTTGTGCTTTGAGCCTTTCCTGGGACAGCAGTATAAGATTCTGATGCACCATTGCAGGTTTACTGTATCCCTTGGACCTTCAAATCAACGATGAAACACAGAAATTGCATCGATATTGAATACTAAAGGCAAAATGTCGACTTATTGATAAGAGGAGTAACTCTTCTAACAGTTCGTGCACTGAGCCTTTCCTGGGACAGCAGTATTAGATTCCGATGCACCATTGCAGGTTTACTGTATCCCTTGGACCTTCATATCAACGATGAAACACAGAAATTGCATCGATATTGAAAACAAAAGGTAAAATGTCGACTTATTTACAAGAGGAGTAACTCTTCTAATAGTTCGTACTTTTAGCCTATCCTGGGACAGCAGTATTAGATTCCGATGCACCATTGCAGGTTTACTGTATCCTTTGGACCTTCAAATCAACGATGAAATACAGAAATTGCATCGATGTTGAATACAAAAGGCAAAATGTCGACTTATTTACAAGAGGAGTAACTCTTCTAATAGTTCGTGCTTTGAGCCTTTCCTGGGACAGCAGTATTAGATTCCGATGCACCATTGCAGATTTACTGTATCCCTTGGACCTTCAAATCAACGATGAAACACAGAAATTGCATCGATATTGAATACAAAAGGCAAAATGTCAACTTATTTACAAGATGAGTAACTCTTATAATAGTTCGTGCTTTGAGCCTTTCCTGGGACAGCAGTATTAGATTCCGATGCACCATTGCAAGTTTACTGTATCCCTTGGACGTTCAAATCAACGATGAAACACAGAAATTGCATCGATATTGAATACAAAAGGCAAAATGTCGACTTATTTATAAGAGGAGTAACTCTTCTAATAGTTCGGGATTTGAGCCTTTCCTGGGACAGCAGTATTAGATTCTGATGCACCATTGCAGGTTTACTGTATCCCTTGGACCTTCAAATCAACGATGAAACACAGAAACTGCATCGATATTGAATACAAAAGGCAGAGTGTCAACTTATTTATAAGAGGAGTAACTCTTCTAATAGTTCGTGCTCTGAGCCTTTCCTGGGACAGCAGTATTAGATTCCGATGCACCATTGCAGGTTTACTGTATCCCTTGGACCATCAAATCAACGATGAAACACGGAAATTGCATCTATATTGAATACAAAAGGCAAAATGTAGACTTATTTACAAGAGGAGTAACTCTTCTAATAGTTCGTGTTTTGAGCCTTTCCTGGGACAGCATTAATTGGATTCCGATGCACCATTGCTGGTTTACAGTATCTCTTGGACCCTCAAATCAACGATGAAACACAGAAATTGCATCGATATTGAATACAAAAAGAAAAATGTCGACTTATTTATAAGAGGAGTAACTCTTCTAATAGTTCGATATTTGAGCCTCTCCTAGGACATTAGTATTAGTTCCGATGCACCATTGCAGGTTTACTGTATCCCTTGGACCTTCAAATCAACGATGAAACACAGAAATTGATCGATATTGAATACAAAAGGCAAAATGTCGAATTATTTACAAGAGGAGTAACTCTTCTAATAGTTCGTGCTTTTAGCTTTTCCTGGGACAGCAGTATTAGATTCCGATGCACCATTGCAGGTTTACTGTATCTCGTGGCCCTTCAAATCAACGATGAAACACAGAAATTGCATCGTTATAGAATACAAAAGGCAAAATGACGACTTATTTACAAGAGGAGTAACTCTTCTAATAGTTCGTGTTTTAGCCTTTCTGGGACAGCAGAATTAAATTCCGATGCACCATTGCAGGTTTACTGTATCTCTTGGACCTTCAAATCAACGATGAAAGACAGAACTTATATCAATATTGAATACAAAATGCAAAATGTCGACTTATTTACAAGAGGAGTAACTCTTCTAATAGTTCGTGTTTTAGCCTTTCCTGGGACAGCAGTATTAGAGTCCGATGCACCACTGAAGTTTTACTGTATCCCTTGGACCTTCAAATCAACGATGAAACACAGAAATTACATCGATATTGAATACAAAAGGCAAAATGTCGACTTATTTACAAGAGGAGTAACTCTTCTAATAGTTCGTGCTTTGAGCCTTTCCTGGGAAAGCAGTATTAGATTCCGATGCACCATTGCAGGTTTACTGTATCCCTTGGACCTTCAAATCAACGATGAACCACAGAAATTGCATCGATATTGAATACAAAAGGCAAAATTTCGACTTATTTATAAGAGGAGTAACTCTTCTAATAGTTCGTGCACTGAGCCTTTCCTGGGACAGCAGTATTAGATTCCGATGCACCATTGCAGGTTTACTGTATCCCTTGGACCTTCATATCAACGATGAAACACAGAAATTGCATCGATATTGAATACAAAAGGTAAAATGTCGACTTATTTACAAGAGGAGTAACTCTTCTAATAGTTCGTACTTTTAGCCTATCCTGGGACAGCAGTATTAGATTCCGATGCACCATTGCAGGTTTACTGTATCGTTTGGACCTTCAAATCAACGATGAAATACAGAAATTGCATCGATGTTGAATACAAATGGCAAAATGTCGACTTATTTATAAGAGGAGTAACTCTTCTAATAGTTCGTGTTTTGAGCCTTTCCTGGGACAGCAGTATTGGATTCCGATGCACCATTGCTGGTTTACTGTATCTCTTGGACCTTCAAATCAACCATGAAACACAGAAATTGCATCGATATTGAATACAAATCGCAAAATGTCGACTTATTAAAAGAGGAGTAACTCATCAAATAGTTCGTGATTTGAGCCTCTCCTAGGACATATGTATTAATTCCGATGCACTATTTCAGGTTTACTGTATCCCTTGGACCTTCAAATCAACGATGAAACACAGAAATTGATCGACATTGAATACAAAAGGCAAAATGTCGAATTATTTACAAGAGGAGTAACTCTTCTAATAGTACGTAATTTTAGCTTTTCCTGGGACAGCAGTATTAGATTCCGATGCACCATTGCAGGTTTACTGTATCTCGTGGCCCTTCAAATCAACGATGAAACACAGAAATTGCATCGTTATTGAATACAAAAGGCAAAATGACGACTTATTTACAAGAGGAGTAACTCTTCTAATAGTTCGTGTTTTAGCCTTTCTGGGACAGCAGTATTAGATTCCGATGCACCATTGCAGGTTTACTGTATCTCTTGGACCTTCAAATCAACGATGAAAGACAGAAATTATATCGATATTGAATACAAAATGCAAAATGTCGACTTATTTACAAGAGGAGTAACTCTTCTAATAGTTCGTACTTTTAGCCTATCCTGGGACAGCAGTATTAGATTCCGATGCACCATTGCAGGTTTACTGTATCGTTTGGACCTTCAAATCAACGATGAAATACAGAAATTGCATCGATGTTGAATACAAAAGGCAAAATGACGACTTATTTACAAGAGGAGTAACTCTTCTAATAGTTCGTGTTTTAGCCTTTCTGGGACAGCAGTATTAGATTCCGATGCACCATTGCAGGTTTACTGTATCTCTTGGACCTTCAAATCAACGATGAAAGACAGAAATTATATCGATATTGAATACAAAATGCAAAATGTCGACTTATTTACAAGAGGAGTAACTCTTCTAATAGTTCGTGTTTTAGCCTTTCCTGGGACAGCAGTATTAGATTCCGATGCACTATTGCAGGTTTACTGTATCCCTTGGACCTTCAAATCAACGATGAAACACGGAAATTGCATCTATATTGAATACAAAAGGCAAAATGTTGACTTATTTACAAGAGGAGTAACTCTTCTAATAGTTCGTGTTTTGAGCCTTTCCTGGGACAGCATTAATTGGATTCCGATGCACCATTGCTGGTTTACAGTATCTCTTGGACCCTCAAATCAACGATGAAACACAGAAATTGCATCGATATTGAATACAAAAAGAAAAATGTCGACTTATTTATAAGAGGAGTAACTCTTCTAATAGTTCGATATTTGAGCCTCTCCTAGGACATTAGTATTAGTTCCGATGCACCATTGCAGGTTTACTGTATCCCTTGGACCTTCAAATCAACGATGAAACACAGAAATTGATCGATATTGAATACAAAAGGCAAAATGTCGAATTATTTACAAGAGGAGTAACTCTTCTAATAGTTCGTGCTTTTAGCTTTTCCTGGGACAGCAGTATTAGATTCCGATGCACCATTGCAGGTTTACTGTATCTCGTGGCCCTTCAAATCAACGATGAAACACAGAAATTGCATCGTTATAGAATACAAAAGGCAAAATGACGACTTATTTACAAGAGGAGTAACTCTTCTAATAGTTCGTGTTTTAGCCTTTCTGGGACAGCAGAATTAGATTCCGATGCACCATTGCAGGTTTACTGTATCTCTTGGACCTTCAAATCAACGATGAAAGACAGAAATTATATCAATATTGAATACAAAATGCAAAATGTCGACTTATTTACAAGAGGAGTAACTCTTCTAATAGTTCGTGTTTTAGCCTTTCCTGGGACAGCAGTATTAGAGTCCGATGCACCATTGAAGTTTTACTGTATCCCTTGGACCTTCAAATCAACGATGAAACACAGAAATTACATCGATATTGAATACAAAAGGCAAAATGTCGACTTATTTACAAGAGGAGTAACTCTTCTAATAGTTCGTGCTTTGAGCCTTTCCTGGGAAAGCAGTATTAGATTCCGATGCACCATTGCAGGTTTACTGTATCCCTTGGACCTTCAAATCAACGATGAACCACAGAAATTGCATCGATATTGAATACAAAAGGCAAAATTTCGACTTATTTATAAGAGGAGTAACTCTTCTAATAGTTCGTGCACTGAGCCTTTCCTGGGACAGCAGTATTAGATTCCGATGCACCATTGCAGGTTTACTGTATCCCTTGGACCTTCATATCAACGATGAAACACAGAAATTGCATCGATATTGAATACAAAAGGTAAAATGTCGACTTATTTACAAGAGGAGTAACTCTTCTAATAGTTCGTACTTTTAGCCTATCCTGGGACAGCAGTATTAGATTCCGATGCACCATTGCAGGTTTACTGTATCCTTTGGACCTTCAAATCAACGATGAAATACAGAAATTGCATCGATGTTGAATACAAAAGGCAAAATGTCGACTTATTTATAAGAGGAGTAACTCTTCTAATAGTTCGTGTTTTGAGCCTTTCCTGGGACAGCAGTATTGGATTCCGATGCACCATTGCTGGTTTACTGTATCTCTTGGACCTTCAAATCAACCATGAAACACAGAAATTGCATCGATATTGAATACAAATCGCAAAATGTCGACTTATTAAAAGAGGAGTAACTCATCAAATAGTTCGTGATTTGAGCCTCTCCTAGGACATATGTATTAATTCCGATGCACTATTTCAGGTTTACTGTATCCCTTGGACCTTCAAATCAACGATGAAACACAGAAATTGATCGACATTGAATACAAAAGCAAAATGTCGAATTATTTACAAGAGGAGTAACTCTTCTAATAGTACGTAATTTTAGCTTTTCCTGGGACAGCAGTATTAGATTCCGATGCACCATTGCAGGTTTACTGTATCTCGTGGCCCTTCAAATCAACGATGAAACACAGAAATTGCATCGTTATTGAATACAAAAGGCAAAATGACGACTTATTTACAAGAGGAGTAACTCTTCTAATAGTTCGTGTTTTAGCCTTTCTGGGACAGCAGTATTAGATTCCGATGCACCATTGCAGGTTTACTGTATCTCTTGGACCTTCAAATCAACGATGAAAGACAGAAATTATATCGATATTGAATACAAAATGCAAAATGTCGACTTATTTACAAGAGGAGTAACTCTTCTAATAGTTCGTGTTTTAGCCTTTCCTGGGACAGCAGTATTAGATTCCGATGCACTATTGCAGGTTTACTGTATCTCTTGGACCTTCAAATCAACGATGAAACACAGAAATTGCATCGATATTGAATACAATAGGCAAAATGTCAACTTATTTATAAGAGGAGTAACTCTTCTAATAGTTCGAGCTTTTAGCCTTTCCTGGGACAGCAGTATTAGATTCCGATGCACCATTGCAAGTTTACTGTATCCCTTGGACGTTCAAATCAACGATGAAACACAGAAATTGATCGATATTGAATACAAATGGCAAAATGTCAACTTATTTACAAGATGAGTAACTCTTCTAATAGTTCGTGCTTTGAGCCTTTCCTGGGACAGCAGTAATAGATTCCGATGCACCATTGCAAGTTTACTGTATCCCTTGGACTTTCAAATCAACGATGAAACACAGAAATTGCATCGATATTGAATACAAAAGGCAAAATGTCGACTTATTTATAAGAGGAGTAAATCTTCTAATAGTTCGTGCTTTTAGCCTTTCCTGGGACAGCAGTATTAGAGTCCGATGCACCATTGCAGTTTTACTGTATCCCTTGGACCTTCAAATCAACGATGAAACACAGAAATTGCATCGATATTGAATACAAAAGGCAAATTGTCGACTTATTTACAAGAGGAGTAACTCTTCTAATAGTTCGTGCTTTGAGCCTTTCCTGGGAAAGCAGTATAAGATTCCGATGCACCATTGCAGGTTTACTGTATCCCTTGGACCTTCAAATCAACGATGAAACACAGAAATTGCATCGATATTGAATACAAAATTCAAAATGTCGACTTATTTATAAGAGGAGTAACTCTTCTAACAGTTCGTGCACTGAGCCTTTCCTGGGACAGCAGTATTAGATTCCGATGCACCATTGGAGGTTTACTGTATCCCTTGGACCTTCATATCAACGATGAAACACAGAAATTGCATCGATATTGAAAACAAAAGGTAAAATGTCGACTTATTTACAAGAGGAGTAACTCTTCTAATAGTTCGAACTTTTAGCCTATCCTGGGACAGCAGTATTAGATTCCGATGCACCATTGCAGGTTTACTGTATCCTTTGGACCTTCAAATCAACGATGAAATACGGAAATTGCATCGATGTTGAATACAAAAGGCAAAATGTCGACTTATTTACAAGAGGAGTAACTCTTCCAATAGTTCGTGCTTTGAGCCTTTCCTGGGACAGCAGTATTAGATTCCGATGCACCATTGCAGATTTACTGTATCCCTTGGACCTTCAAATCAACGATGAAACACAGAAATTGCATCGATATTGAATACAAAAGGCAAAATGTCAACTTATTTACAAGATGAGTAACTCTTATAATAGTTCGTGCTTTGAGCCTTTCCTGGGACAGCAGTAGTAGATTCCGATGCACCATTGCAAGTTTACTGTATCCCTTGGACCTTCAAATCAACGATGAAACACAGAAATTGCATCGATATTGAATACAAAGGGCAAAATGTCGACTTATTTATAAGAGGAGTAACTCTTCTAATAGTTCGGGATTTGAGCCTTTCCTGGGACAGCAGTATTAGATTCTGATGCACCATTGCAGGTTTACTGTATCCCTTGGACCTTCAACTCAACGATGAAACACAGAAATTGCAGCGATATTGAATACAAAAGGCAAAATGTCAACTTATTTATAAGAGGAGTAACTCTTCTAATAGTTCGTGCTCTGAGCCTTTCCTGGGACAGCAGTATTAGATTCCGATGCACCATTGCAGGTTTACTGTATCCCTTGGACCTTCAAATCAACGATGAAACACGGAAATTGCATCTATATTGAATACAAAAGGCAAAATGTAGACTTATTTACAAGAGGAGTAACTCTTCCAATAGTTCGTGCTTTGAGCCTTTCCTGGGACAGCAGTATTAGATTCCGATGCACCATTGCAGATTTACTGTATCCCTTGGACCTTCAAATCAACGATGAAACACAGAAATTGCATCGATATTGAATACAAAAGGCAAAATGTCAACTTATTTACAAGATGAGTAACTCTTATAATAGTTCGTGCTTTGAGCCTTTCCTGGGACAGCAGTAGTAGATTCCGATGCACCATTGCAAGTTTACTGTATCCCTTGGACCTTCAAATCAACGATGAAACACAGAAATTGCATCGATATTGAATACAAAGGGCAAAATGTCGACTTATTTATAAGAGGAGTAACTCTTCTAATAGTTCGGGATTTGAGCCTTTCCTGGGACAGCAGTATTAGATTCTGATGCACCATTGCAGAATTACTGTATCCCTTGGACCTTCAAATCAACGATGAAACACAGAAATTGCAGCGATATTGAATACAAAAGGCAAAATGTCAACTTATTTATAAGAGGAGTAACTCTTCTAATAGTTCGTGCTCTGAGCCTTTCCTGGGACAGCAGTATTAGATTCCGATGCACCATTGCAGGTTTACTGTATCCCTTGGACCTTCAAATCAACGATGAAACACGGAAATTGCATCTATATTGAATACAAAAGGCAAAATGTAGACTTATTTATAAGAGGAGTAACTCTTCTAATAGTTCGTTATTTGAGCCTCTCCTAGGACATTAGTATTACTTCCGATGCACCATTGCAGGTTTACTGTATCCCTTGGACCTTCAAATCAACGATGAAACACAGAAATTGATCGATATTGAATACAAAAGGCAAAATGTCGAATTATTTACAAGAGGAGTAACTCTTCTAATAGTTCGTGCTTTTAGCTTTTCCTGGGACAGCAGTATTAGATTCCGATGCACCATTGCAGGTTTACTGTATCTCGTGGCCCTTCAAATCAACGATGAAACACAGAAATTGCATCGTTATAGAATACAAAAGGCAAAATGACGACTTATTTACAAGAGGAGTAACTCTTCTAATAGTTCGTGTTTTAGCCTTTCTGGGACAGCAGAATTAGATTCCGATGCACCATTGCAGGTTTACTGTATCTCTTGGACCTTCAAATCAACGATGAAAGACAGAAATTATATCAATATTGAATACAAAATGCAAAATGTCGACTTATTTACAAGAGGAGTAACTCTTCCAATAGTTCGTGTTTTAGCCTTTCCTGGGACAGCAGTATTAGAGTCCGATGCACCATTGAAGTTTTACTGTATCCCTTGGACCTTCAAATCAACGATGAAACACAGAAATTACATCGATATTGAATACAAAAGGCAAAATGTCGACTTATTTACAAGAGGAGTAACTCTTCTATTAGTTCGTGCTTTGAGCCTTTCCTGGGAAAGCAGTATTAGATTCCGATGCACCATTGCAGGTTTACTGTATCCCTTGGACCTTCAAATCAACGATGAACCACAGAAATTGCATCGATATTGAATACAAAAGGCAAAATTTCGACTTATTTATAAGAGGAGTAACTCTTCTAATAGTTCGTGCACTGAGCCTTTCCTGGGACAGCAGTATTAGATTCCGATGCACCATTGCAGGTTTACTGTATCCCTTGGACCTTCAAATCAACGATGAACCACAGAAATTGCATCGATATTGAATACAAAAGGCAAAATTTCGACTTATTTATAAGAGGAGTAACTCTTCTAATAGTTCGTGCACTGAGCCTTTCCTGGGACAGCAGTATTAGATTCCGATGCACCATTGCAGGTTTACTGTATCCCTTGGACCTTCATATCAACGATGAAACACAGAAATTGCATCGATATTGAATACAAAAGGTAAAATGTCGACTTATTTACAAGAGGAGTAACTCTTCTAATAGTTCGTACTTTTAGCCTATCCTGGGACAGCAGTATTAGATTCCGATGCACCATTGCAGGTTTACTGTATCCTTTGGACCTTCAAATCAACGATAATATACAGAAATTGCATCGATGTTGAATACAAAAGGCAAAATGTCGACTTATTTATAAGAGGAGTAACTCTTCTAATAGTTCGTGTTTTGAGCCTTTCCTGGGACAGCAGTATTGGATTCCGATGCACCATTGCTGGTTTACTGTATCTCTTGGACCTTCAAATCAACCATGAAACACAGAAATTGCATCGATATTGAATACAAATCGCAAAATGTCGACTTATTAAAAGAGGAGTAACTCATCAAATAGTTCGTGATTTGAGCCTCTCCTAGGACATATGTATTAATTCCGATGCACCATTTCAGGTTTACTGTATCCCTTGGACCTTCAAATCAACGATGAAACACAGAAATTGATCGATATTGAATACAAAAGGCAAAATGTCGAATTATTTACAAGAGGAGTAACTCTTCTAATAGTACGTAATTTTAGCTGTTCCTGGGACAGCAGTATTAGATTCCGATGCACCATTGCAGGTTTACTGTATCTCGTGGCCCTTCAAATCAACGATGAAACACAGAAATTGCATCGTTATTGAATACAAAAGGCAAAATGACGACTTATTTACAAGAGGAGTAACTCTTCTAATAGTTCGTGTTTTAGCCTTTCTGGGACAGCAGTATTAGATTCCGATGCACCATTGCAGGTTTACTGTATCTCTTGGACCTTCAAATCAACGATGAAAGACAGAAATTATATCGATATTGAATACAAAATGCAAAATGTCGACTTATTTACAAGAGGAGTAACTCTTCTAATAGTTTGTGCTTTGAGACTTTCCTGGGACAGCAGTATTAGATTCTGATGCACCATTGCAGGTTTACTGTATCCCTTGGACCTTCAAATCAACGATGAAACATAGAAATTGCATCGATATTGAATACAAAAGGCAAAATGTCGACTTATTTATAAGAGGAGTAACTCTTCTAACAGTTCGTGCACTGAGCCTTTCCTGGGACAGCAGTATTAGATTCCGATGCACCATTGCAGGTTTACTGTATCCCTTGGACCTTCAAATCAACGATGAAACACAGAAATTGCATCGATATTGAATACAATAGGCAAAATGTCAACTTATTTATAAGAGGAGTAACTCATCTAATAGTTCGTGATTTGAGCGTTTCCTGGGACAGCAGTATTGGATTTCGATGCACCATTGCAGGTTTACTGTATCCCTTGGACCTTCAAATCAACGATGAAACACAGAAATTGCATCGATATTGAATACAATAGGCAAAATGTCAACTTATTTATAAGAGGAGTAACTCTTCTAATAGTTCGTGCTTTGAGCCTTTCCTGGGACAGCAGTATTAGATTCCGATGCACCATTGCAGGTTTACTGTATCCCTTGGACCTTCAAATCAACGATGAAACACGGAAATTGCATCGACATTGAATACAATAGGCAAAATGTATACTTATTTACAAGAGGAGTAACTCTTCTAATAGTTCGTGTTTTGAGCCTTTCCTGGGACAGCAGTATTGGATTCCGATGCACCATTGCTGGTTTACTGTATCTCTTGGACCTTCAAATCAACGATGGAACACAGAAATTGCATCGATATTGAATACAAAACGCAAAATGTCGACTTATTTATAAGAGGAGTAACTCATCTAATAGTTCGTGATTTGAGCCTCTCCTAGGACATTAGTATTAATTCCGATGCACCATTGCAGGTTTACTGTATCCCTTGGACCTTCAAATCAACGATGAAACACAGAAATTGATCGATATTGAATACAAAAGGCAAAATGTCGAATTATTTACAAGAGGAGTAACTCTTCTAATAGTTCGTAATTTTAGCTTTTCCTGGGACAGCAGTATTAGATTCCGATGCACCATTGCAGGTTTACTGTATCTCGTGGCCCTTCAAATCAACGATGAAACACAGAAATTGCATCGTTATTGAATACAAAATTCAAAATGACGACTTATTTACAAGAGGAGTAACTCTTCTAATAGTTCGTGTTTTAGCCTTTCTGGGACAGCAGTATTAGATTCGAATGCACCATTGCAGGTTTACTGTATCCCTTGGACCTTCATATCAACGATGAAACACAGAAATTGCATCGATATTGAATACAAAAGGAAAAATGTCGACTTATTTACAAGAGGAGTAACTCTTCTAATAGTTCGTACTTTTAGCCTATCCTGGGACAGCAGTATTAGATTCCGATGCACCATTGCAGGTTTACTGTATTCCTTGGACATTCAAATCAACGATGAAACACAGAAATTGCATCGATATTGAATACAAAAGGCAAAATGTCAACTTATTTACAAGATGAGTAACTCTTCTAATAGTTCGTGCTATGAGCCTTTCCTGGGACAGCAGTATTAGATTCCGATGCACCATTGCAAGTTTACTATATCCCTTGGACGTTCAAATCAACGATGAAACACAGAAATTGCATCGATATTGAATACAAAAGGCAAAATGTCGCCTTATTTATAAGAGGAGTAAATCTTCTAATAGTTCGTGCTTTGAGCCTTTCCTGGGACAGCAGTATTAGATACCGATGCACCATTGCAGGTTTACTGTATCCCTTGGACCTTCAAATTAACGATGAAACTCAGAGATTGCAACGATATTGAATACAAAAGGCAAAATGTCGACTTATTTACAAGAGGAGTAACTCTTCTAATAGTTCGTGCTTTTAGCCTTTCCTGGGACAGCAGTATTAGAGTCCGATGCACCATTGCAGTTTTACTGTATCCCTTGGACCTTTAAATCAACGATGAAACACAGAAATTGCATCGATATTGAATACAAAAGGCAAAATGTCGACTTATTTACAAGAGGAGTAACTCTTCTAATAGTTCGTGCTTTGAGCCTTTCCTGGGAAAGCAGTATAAGGTTCCGATGCACCATTGCAGGTTTACTGTATCCCTTGGACCTTCAAATCAACGATGAAACACAGAAATTGCATCGATATTGAATACAAAATGCAAAATGTCGACTTATTTATAAGAGGAGTAACTCTTCTAATAGTTTGTGCTTTGAGCCTTTCCTGGGACAGCAGTATAAGATTCTGATGCACCATTGCAGGTTTACTGTATCCCTTGGACCTTCAAATCAACGATGAAACACAGAAATTGCATCGATATTGAATACTAAAGGCAAAATGTCGACTTATTGATAAGAGGAGTAACTCTTCTAACAGTTCGTGCACTGAGCCTTTCCTGGGACAGCAGTATTAGATTCCGATGCACCATTGCAGGTTTACTGTATCCCTTGGACCTTCATATCAACGATGAAACACAGAAATTGCATCGATATTGAAAACAAAAGGTAAAATGTCGACTTATTTACAAGAGGAGTAACTCTTCTAATAGTTCGTACTTTTAGCCTATCCTGGGACAGCAGTATTAGATTCCGATGCACCATTGCAGGTTTACTGTATCCTTTGGACCTTCAAATCAACGATGAAATACAGAAATTGCATCGATGTTGAATACAAAAGGCAAAATGTCGACTTATTTACAAGAGGAGTAACTCTTCTAATAGTTCGTGCTTTGAGCCTTTCCTGGGACAGCAGTATTAGATTCCGATGCACCATTGCAGATTTACTGTATCCCTTGGACCTTCAAATCAACGATGAAACACAGAAATTGCATCGATATTGAATACAAAAGGCAAAATGTCAACTTATTTACAAGATGAGTAACTCTTATAATAGTTCGTGCTTTGAGCCTTTCCTGGGACAGCAGTATTAGATTCCGATGCACCATTGCAAGTTTACTGTATCCCTTGGACGTTCAAATCAACGATGAAACACAGAAATTGCATCGATATTGAATACAAAAGGCAAAATGTCGACTTATTTATAAGAGGAGTAACTCTTCTAATAGTTCGGGATTTGAGCCTTTCCTGGGACAGCAGTATTAGATTCTGATGTACCATTGCAGGTTTACTGTATCCCTTGGACCTTCAAATCAACGATGAAACACAGAAACTGCATCGATATTGAATACAAAAGGCAAAATGTCAACTTATTTATAAGAGGAGTAACTCTTCTAATAGTTCGTGCTCTGAGCCTTTCCTGGGACAGCAGTATTAGATTCCGATGCACCATTGCAGGTTTACTGTATCCCTTGGACCTTCAAATCAACGATGAAACACGGAAATTGCATCTATATTGAATACAAAAGGCAAAATGTAGACTTATTTACAAGAGGAGTAACTCTTCTAATAGTTCGTGTTTTGAGCCTTTCCTGGGACAGCATTAATTGGATTCCGATGCACCATTGCTGGTTTACAGTATCTCTTGGACCCTCAAATCAACGATGAAACACAGAAATTGCATCGATATTGAATACAAAAAGAAAAATGTCGACTTATTTATAAGAGGAGTAACTCTTTAATAGTTCGATATTTGAGCCTCTCCTAGGACATTAGTATTAGTTCCGATGCACCATTGCAGGTTTACTGTATCCCTTGGACCTTCAAATCAACGATGAAACACAGAAATTGATCGATATTGAATACAAAAGGCAAAATGTCGAATTATTTACAAGAGGAGTAACTCTTCTAATAGTTCGTGCTTTTAGCTTTTCCTGGGACAGCAGTATTAGATTCCGATGCACCATTGCAGGTTTACTGTATCTCGTGGCCCTTCAAATCAACGATGAAACACAGAAATTGCATCGTTATAGAATACAAAAGGCAAAATGACGACTTATTTACAAGAGGAGTAACTCTTCTAATAGTTCGTGTTTTAGCCTTTCTGGGACAGCAGAATTAGATTCCGATGCACCATTGCAGGTTTACTGTATCTCTTGGACCTTCAAATCAACGATGAAAGACAGAACTTATATCAATATTGAATACAAAATGCAAAATGTCGACTTATTTACAAGAGGAGTAACTCTTCTAATAGTTCGTGTTTTAGCCTTTCCTGGGACAGCAGTATTAGAGTCCGATGCACCACTGAAGTTTTACTGTATCCCTTGGACCTTCAAATCAACGATGAAACACAGAAATTACATCGATATTGAATACAAAAGGCAAAATGTCGACTTATTTACAAGAGGAGTAACTCTTCTAATAGTTCGTGCTTTGAGCCTTTCCTGGGAAAGCAGTATTAGATTCCGATGCACCATTGCAGGTTTACTGTATCCCTTGGACCTTCAAATCAACGATGAACCACAGAAATTGCATCGATATTGAATACAAAAGGCAAAATTTCGACTTATTTATAAGAGGAGTAACTCTTCTAATAGTTCGTGCACTGAGCCTTTCCTGGGACAGCAGTATTAGATTCCGATGCACCATTGCAGGTTTACTGTATCCCTTGGACCTTCATATCAACGATGAAACACAGAAATTGCATCGATATTGAATACAAAAGGTAAAATGTCGACTTATTTACAAGAGGAGTAACTCTTCTAATAGTTCGTACTTTTAGCCTATCCTGGGACAGCAGTATTAGATTCCGATGCACCATTGCAGGTTTACTGTATCGTTTGGACCTTCAAATCAACGATGAAATACAGAAATTGCATCGATGTTGAATACAAAAGGCAAAATGTCGACTTATTTATAAGAGGAGTAACTCTTCTAATAGTTCGTGTTTTGAGCCTTTCCTGGGACAGCAGTATTGGATTCCGATGCACCATTGCTGGTTTACTGTATCTCTTGGACCTTCAAATCAACCATGAAACACAGAAATTGCATCGATATTGAATACAAATCGCAAAATGTCGACTTATTAAAAGAGGAGTAACTCATCAAATAGTTCGTGATTTGAGCCTCTCCTAGGACATATGTATTAATTCCGATGCACTATTTCAGGTTTACTGTATCCCTTGGACCTTCAAATCAACGATGAAACACAGAAATTGATCGACATTGAATACAAAAGGCAAAATGTCGAATTATTTACAAGAGGAGTAACTCTTCTAATAGTACGTAATTTTACCTTTTCCTGGGACAGCAGTATTAGATTCCGATGCACCATTGCAGGTTTACTGTATCTCGTGGCCCTTCAAATCAACGATGAAACACAGAAATTGCATCGTTATTGAATACAAAAGGCAAAATGACGACTTATTTACAAGAGGAGTAACTCTTCTAATAGTTCGTGTTTTAGCCTTTCTGGGACAGCAGTATTAGATTCCGATGCACCATTGCAGGTTTACTGTATCTCTTGGACCTTCAAATCAACGATGAAAGACAGAAATTATATCGATATTGAATACAAAATGCAAAATGTCGACTTATTTACAAGAGGAGTAACTCTTCTAATAGTTCGTGTTTTAGCCTTTCCTGGGACAGCAGTATTAGATTCCGATGCACTATTGCAGGTTTACTGTATCTCTTGGACCTTCAAATCAACGATGAAACACAGAAATTGCATCGATATTGAATACAATAGGCAAAATGTCAACTTATTTATAAGAGGAGTAACTCTTCTAATAGTTCGAGCTTTTAGCCTTTCCTGGGACAGCAGTATTAGATTCCGATGCACCATTGCAAGTTTACTGTATCCCTTGGACGTTCAAATCAACGATGAAACACAGAAATTGATCGATATTGAATACAAATGGCAAAATGTCAACTTATTTACAAGATGAGTAACTCTTCTAATAGTTCGTGCTTTGAGCCTTTCCTGGGACAGCAGTAATAGATTCCGATGCACCATTGCAAGTTTACTGTATCCCTTGGACTTTCAAATCAACGATGAAACACAGAAATTGCATCGATATTAAATACAAAAGGCAAAATGTCGACTTATTTATAAGAGGAGTAAATCTTCTAATAGTTCGTGCTTTTAGCCTTTCCTGGGACAGCAGTATTAGAGTCCGATGCACCATTGCCTTTTTACTGTATCCCTTGGACCTTCAAATCAACGATGAAACACAGAAATTGCATCGATATTGAATACAAAAGGCAAATTGTCGACTTATTTACAAGAGGAGTAACTCTTCTAATAGTTCGTGCTTTGAGCCTTTCCTGGGAAAGCAGTATAAGATTCCGATGCACCATTGCAGGTTTACTGTATCCCTTGGACCTTCAAATCAACGATGAAACACAGAAATTGCATCGATATTGAATACAAAATTCAAAATGTCGACTTATTTATAAGAGGAGTAACTCTTCTAACAGTTCGTGCACTGAGCCTTTCCTGGGACAGCAGTATTAGATTCCGATGCACCATTGGAGGTTTACTGTATCCCTTGGACCTTCATATCAACGATGAAACACAGAAATTGCATCGATATTGCAAACAAAAGGTAAAATGTCGACTTATTTACAAGAGGAGTAACTCTTCTAATAGTTCGTAATTTTAGCCTATCCTGGGACAGCAGTATTAGATTCCGATGCACCATTGCAGGTTTACTGTATCCTTTGGACCTTCAAATCAACGATGAAATACGGAAATTGCATCGATGTTGAATACAAAAGGCAAAATGTCGACTTATTTACAAGAGGAGTAACTCTTCCAATAGTTCGTGCTTTGAGCCTTTCCTGGGACAGCAGTATTAGATTCCGATGCACCATTGCAGATTTACTGTATCCCTTGGACCTTCAAATCAACGATGAAACACAGAAATTGCATCGATATTGAATACAAAAGGCAAAATGTCAACTTATTTACAAGATGAGTAACTCTTATAATAGTTCGTGCTTTGAGCCTCTCCTGGGACAGCAGTAGTAGATTCCGATGCACCATTGCAAGTTTACTGTATCCCTTGGACCTTCAAATCAACGATAAAACACAGAAATTGCATCGATATTGAATACAAAGGGCAAAATGTCGACTTATTTATAAGAGGAGTAACTCTTCTAATAGTTCGGGATGTGAGCCTTTCCTGGGACAGCAGTATTAGATTCTGATGCACCATTGCAGGTTTACTGTATCCCTTGGACCTTCAAATCAACGATGAAACACAGAAATTGCAGCGATATTGAATACAAAAGGCAAAATGTCAACTTATTTATAAGAGGAGTAACTCTTCTAATAGTTCGTGCTCTGAGCCTTTCCTGGGACAGCAGTATTAGATTCCGATGCACCATTGCAGGTTTACTGTATCCCTTGGACCTTCAAATCAACGATGAAACACGGAAATTGCATCTATATTGAATACAAAAGGCAAAATGTAGACTTATTTACAAGAGGATTAACTCTTCTAATAGTTCGTGTTTTGAGCCTTTCCTGGGACAGCATTAATTGGATTCCGATGCACCATTGCTGGTTTACTGTATCTCTTGGACCCTCAAATCAACGATGAAACACAGAAATTGCATCGATATTGAATACAAAAAGAAAAAAGTCGACTTATTTATAAGAGGAGTAACTCTTCTAATAGTTCGTTATTTGAGCCTCTCCTAGGACATTAGTATTACTTCCGATGCACCATTGCAGGTTTACTGTATCCCTTGGACCTTCAAATCAACGATGAAACACAGAAATTGATCGATATTGAATACAAAAGGCAAAATGTCGAATTATTTACAAGAGGAGTAACTCTTCTAATAGTTCGTGCTTTTAGCTTTTCCTGGGACAGCAGTATTAGATTCCGATGCACCATTGCAGGTTTACTGTATCTCGTGGCCCTTCAAATCAACGATGAAACACAGAAATTGCAGCGTTATAGAATACAAAAGGCAAAATGACGACTTATTTACAAGAGGAGTAACTCTTCTAATAGTTCGTGTTTTAGCCTTTCTGGGACAGCAGAATTAGATTCCGATGCACCATTGCAGGTTTACTGTATCTCTTGGACCTTCAAATCAACGATGAAAGACAGAAATTATATCAATATTGAATACAAAATGCAAAATGTCGACTTATTTACAAGAGGAGTAACTCTTCCAATAGTTCGTGTTTTAGCCTTTCCTGGGACAGCAGTATTAGAGTCAGATGCACCATTGAAGTTTTACTGTATCCCTTGGACCTTCAAATCAACGATGAAACACAGAAATTACATCGATATTGAATACAAAAGGCAAAATGTCGACTTATTTACAAGAGGAGTAACTCTTCTAATAGTTCGTGCTTTGAGCCTTTCCTGGGAAAGCAGTATTAGATTCCGATGCACCATTGCAGGTTTACTGTATCCCTTGGACCTTCAAATCAACGATGAACCACAGAAATTGCATCGATATTGAATACAAAAGGCAAAATTTCGACTTATTTATAAGAGGAGTAACTCTTCTAATAGTTCGTGCACTGAGCCTTTCCTGGGACAGCAGTATTAGATTCCGATGCACCATTGCAGGTTTACTGTATCCCTTGGACCTTCATATCAACGATGAAACACAGAAATTGCATCGATATTGAATACAAAAGGTAAAATGTCGACTTATTTACAAGAGGAGTAACTCTTCTAATAGTTCGTACTTTTAGCCTATCCTGGGACAGCAGTATTAGATTCCGATGCACCATTGCAGGTTTACTGTATCCTTTGGACCTTCAAATCAACGATGAAATACAGAAATTGCATCGATGTTGAATACAAAAGGCAAAATGTCGACTTATTTATAAGAGGAGTAACTCTTCTAATAGTTCGTGTTTTGAGCCTTTCCTGGGACAGCAGTATTGGATTCCGATGCACCATTGCTGGTTTACTGTATCTCTTGGACCTTCAAATCAACCATGAAACACAGAAATTGCATCGATATTGAATACAAATCGCAAAATGTCGACTTATTAAAAGAGGAGTAACTCATCAAATAGTTCGTGATTTGAGCCTCTCCTAGGACATATGTATTAATTCCGATGCACCATTTCAGGTTTACTGTATCCCTTGGACCTTCAAATCAACGATGAAACACAGAAATTGATCGATATTGAATACAAAAGGCAAAATGTCGAATTATTTACAAGAGGAGTAACTCTTCTAATAGTACGTAATTTTAGCTTTTCCTGGGACAGCAGTATTAGATTCCGATGCACCATTGCAGGTTTACTGTATCTCGTGGCCCTTCAAATCAACGATGAAACACAGAAATTGCATCGTTATTGAATACAAAAGGCAAAATGACGACTTATTTACAAGAGGAGTAACTCTTCTAATAGTTCGTGTTTTAGCCTTTCTGGGACAGCAGTATTAGATTCCGATGCACCATTGCAGGTTTACTGTATCTCTTGGACCTTCAAATCAACGATGAAAGACAGAAATTATATCGATATTGAATACAAAATGCAAAATGTCGACTTATTTACAAGAGGAGTAACTCTTCTAATAGTTTGTGCTTTGAGACTTTCCTGGGACAGCAGTATTAGATTCTGATGCACCATTGCAGGTTTACTGTATCCCTTGGACCTTCAAATCAACGATGAAACACAGAAATTGCATCGATATTGAATACAAAAGGCAAAATGTCGACTTATTTATAAGAGGAGTAACTCTTCTAACAGTTCGTGCACTGAGCCTTTCCTGGGACAGCAGTATTAGATTCCGATGCACCATTGGAGGTTTACTGTATCCCTTGGACCTTCATATCAATGATGAAACACAGAAATTGCATCGATATTGAAAACAAAAGGTAAAATGTCGACTTATTTACAAGAGGAGTAACTCTTCTAATAGTTCGTACTTTTAGCCTATCCTGGGACAGCAGTATTAGATTCCGATGCACCATTGCAGGTTTACTGTATCCTTTGGACCTTCAAATCAACGATGAAATACGGAAATTGCATCGATGTTGAATACAAAAGGCAAAATGTCGACTTATTTACAAGAGGAGTAACTCTTCCAATAGTTCGTGCTTTGAGCCTTTCCTGGGACAGCAGTATTAGATTCCGATGCACCATTGCAGATTTACTGTATCCCTTGGACCTTCAAATCAACGATGAAACACAGAAATTGCATCGATATTGAATACAAAAGGCAAAATGTCAACTTATTTACAAGATGAGTAACTCTTATAATAGTTCGTGCTTTGAGCCTTTCCTGGGACAGCAGTATTAGATTCCGATGCACCATTGGAAGTTTACTGTATCCCTTGGACCTTCAAATCAACGATGAAACACAGAAATTGCATCGATATTGAATACAAAGGGCAAAATGTCGACTTATTTATAAGAGGAGTAACTCTTCTAATAGTTCGGGATTTGAGCCTTTCCTGGGACAGCAGTATTAGATTCTGATGCACCATTGCAGGTTTACTGTATCCCTTGGACCTTCAAATCAACGATGAAACACAGAAATTGCATCGATATTGAATACAAAAGGCAAAATGTCAACTTATTTATAAGAGGAGTAACTCTTCTAATAGTTCGTGCTCTGAGCCTTTCCTGGGACAGCAGTATTAGATTCCGATGCACCATTGCAGGTTTACTGTATCCCTTGGACCTTCAAATCAACGATGAAACACGGAAATTGCATCGATATTGAATACAAAAGGCAAAATGTAGACTTATTTACAAGAGGAGTAACTCTTCTAATAGTTCGTGTTTTGAGCCTTTCCTGGGACAGCAGTATTGGATTCCGATGCACCATTGCTGGTTTACTGTATCTCTTGGACCCTCAAATCAACGATGAAACACAGAAATTGCATCGATATTGAATACAAAACGAAAAATGTCGACTTATTTATAAGAGGAGTAACTCTTCTAACAGTTCGTTACTTGAGCCTCTCCTAGGACATTAGTATTAGTTCCGATGCACCATTGCAGGTTTACTGTATCCCTTGGACCTTCAAATCAACGATGAAACACAGAAATTGATCGATATTGAATACAAAAGGCAAAATGTCGAATTATTTACAAGAGGAGTAACTCCTCTAATAGTTCGTGATTTAGCTTTTCCTGGGACAGCAGTATTAGATTCCGATGCACCATTGCAGGTTTACTGTATCTCGTGGCCCTTCAAATCAACGATGAAACACAGAAATTGCATCGTTATTGAATACAAAAGGCAAAATGACGACTTATTTACAAGAGGAGTAACTCTTCTAATAGTTCGTGTTTTAGCCTTTCTGGGACAGCAGTATTAGATTCCGATGCACCATTGCAGGTTTACTGTATCTCTTGGACCTTCAAATCAACGATGAAAGACAGAAATTATATCGATATTGAATACAAAATGCAAAATGTCGACTTATTTACAAGAGGAGTAACTCTTCTAATAGTTCGTGTTTTAGCCTTTCCTGGGACAGCAGTATTAGAGTCCGATGCACCATTGAAGTTTTACTGTATCCCTTGGACCTTCAAATCAACGATGAAACACAGAAATTGCATCGATATTGAATACAAAAGGCAAAATGTCGACTTATTTACAAGAGGAGTAACTCTTCTAATAGTTCGTGCTTTGAGCCTTTCCTGGGAAAGCAGTATTAGATTCCGATGCACCATTGCAGGTTCACAGTATCCATTGGACCTTCAAATCAACGATGAACCACAGAAATTGCATCGATATTGAATACAAAAGGCAAAATGTCGACTTATTTATAAGAGGAGTAACTCTTCTAATAGTTCGTGCACTGAGCCTTTCCTGGGACAACAGTATTAAATCCGATGCACCATTGCAGGTTTACTGTATCCCTTGGACCTTCATATCAACGATGAAACACAGAAATTGCATCGATATTGAATACAAAAGGCAAAATGTCGACTTATTTACAAGAGCAGTAACTCTTCTAATAGTTCGTGCTTTGAACCTTTCCTGGGACAGCAGTATTAGATTCCGATGCACCATTGCAGGTTTACTGTATCCCTTGGACCTTCAAATCAACGATGAAACACAGAAATTGCATCGATATTGAATACAATAGGCAAAATTTCAACTTATTTATAAGAGGAGTAACTCATCTAATAGTTCGTGATTTGAGCGTTTCCTGGGACAGCAGTATTGGATTTCGATGCACCATTGCAGGTTTACTGTATCCCTTGGACCTTCAAATCAACGATGAAACACAGAAATTGCATCGATATTGAATACAATAGGAAAAATGTCAACTTATTTATAAGAGGAGTAACTCTTCTAATAGTTCGTGCTTTGAGCCTTTCCTGGGACAGCAGTATTAGATTCCGATGCACCATTGCAGGTTTACTGTATCCCTTGGACCTTCAAATCAACGATGAAACACGGAAATTGCATCGACATTGAATACAATAGGCAAAATGTATACTTATTTACAAGAGGAGTAACTCTTCTAATAGTTCGTGTTTTGAGCCTTTCCTGGGACAGCAGTATTGGATTCCGATGCACCATTGCTGGTTTACTGTATCTCTTGGACCTTCAAATCAACGATGGAACACAGAAATTGCATCGATATTGAATACAAAACGCAAAATGTCGACTTATTTATAAGAGGAGTAACTCATCTAATAGTTCGTGATTTGAGCCTCTCCTAGGACATTAGTATTAATTCCGATGCACCATTGCAGGTTTACTGTATCCCTTGGACCTTCAAATCAACGATGAAACACAGAAATTGATCGATATTGAGTACAAAAGGCAAAATGTCGAATTATTTACAAGAGGAGTAACTCTTCTAATAGTTCGTAATTTTAGCTTTTCCTGGGACAGCAGTATTAGATTCCGATGCACCATTGCAGGTTTACTGTATCTCGTGGCCCTTCAAATCAACGATGAAACACAGAAATTGCATCGTTATTGAATACAAAATTCAAAATGACGACTTATTTACAAGAGGAGTAACTCTTCTAATAGTTCGTGTTTTAGCCTTTCTGGGACAGCAGTATTAGATTCGGATGCACCATTGCAGGTTTACTGTATCCCTTGGACCTTCATATCAACGATGAAACACAGGAATTGCATCGATATTGAATACAAAAGGAAAAATGTCGACTTATTTACAAGAGGAGTAACTCTTCTAATAGTTCGTACTTTTAGCCTATCCTGGGACAGCAGTATTAGATTCCGATGCACCATTGCAGGTTTACTGTATTCCTTGGACATTCAAATCAACGATGAAACACAGAAATTGCATCGATATTGAATACAAAAGGCAAAATGTCAACTTATTTACAAGATGAGTAACTCTTCTAATAGTTCGTGCTTTGAGCCTTTCCTGGGACAGCAGTATTAGATTCCGATGCACCATTGCAAGTTTACTGTATCCCTTGGACGTTCAAATCAACGATGAAACACGGAAATTGCATCGATATTGAATACAAAAGGCAAAATGTCGACTTATTTATAAGAGGAGTAAATCTTCTAATAGTTCGTGCTTTGAGCCTTTCCTGGGACAGCAGTATTAGATACCGATGCACCATTGCAGGTTTACTGTATCCCTTGGACCTTCAAATTAACGATGAAACTCAGAGATTGCAACGATATTGAATACAAAAGGCAAAATGTCGACTTATTTACAAGAGGAGTAACTCTTCTAATAGTTCGTGCTTTTAGCCTTTCCTGGGACAGCAGTATTAGAGTCCGATGCACCATTGCAGTTTTACTGTATCCCTTGGACCTTCAAATCAACGATGAAACACAGAAATTGCATCGATATTGAATACAAAAGGCAAAATGTCGACTTATTTACAAGAGGAGTAACTCTTCTAATAGTTCGTGCTTTGAGCCTTTCCTGGGAAAGCAGTATAAGATTCCGATGCACCATTGCAGGTTTACTGTATCCCTTGGACCTTCAAATCAACGATGAAACACAGAAATTGCATCGATATTGAATACAAAATGCAAAATGTCGACTTATTTATAAGAGGAGTAACTCTTCTAATAGTTTGTGCTTTGAGCCTTTCCTGGGACAGCAGTATAAGATTCTGATGCACCATTGCAGGTTTACTGAATCCCTTGGACCTTCAAATCAACGATGAAACACAGAAATTGCATCGATATTGAATACAAAAGGCAAAATGTCAACTTATTTACAAGATGAGTAACTCTTATAATAGTTCGTGCTTTGAGCCTTTCCTGGGACAGCAGTATTAGATTCCGATGCACCATTGCAAGTTTACTGTATCCCTTGGACGTTCAAATCAACGATGAAACACAGAAATTGCATCGATATTGAATACAAAAGGCCAAATTTCGACTTATTTATAAGAGGAGTAACTCTTCTAATAGTTCGTGTTTTGAGCCTTTCCTGGGACAGCATTAATTGGATTCCGATGCACCATTGCTGGTTTAATGTATCTCTTGGACCCTCAAATCAACGATGAAACACAGAAATTGCATCGATATTGAATACAAAAAGAAAAATGTCGACTTATTTATAAGAGGAGTAACTCTTCTAATAGTTCGTTATTTGAGCCTCTCCTAGGACATTAGTATTAGTTCCGATGCACCATTGCAGGTTTACTGTATCCCTTGGACCTTCAAATCAACGATGAAACACAGAAATTGATCGATATTGAATACAAAAGGCAAAATGTCGAATTATTTACAAGTGGAGTAACTCTTCTAATAGTTCGTGCTTTTAGCTTTTCCTGGGACAGCAGCATTAGATTCCGATGCACCATTGCAGGTTTACTGTATCTCGTGGCCCTTCAAATCAACGATGAAACACAGAAATTGCATCGTTATAGAATACAAAAGGCAAAATGACGACTTATTTACAAGAGGAGTAACTCTTCTAATAGTTCGTGTTTTAGCCTTTCTGGGACAGCAGAATTAGATTCCGATGCACCATTGCAGGTTTACTGTATCTCTTGGACCTTCAAATCAACGATGAAAGACAGAAATTATATCAATATTGAATACAAAATGCAAAATGTCGACTTATTTACAAGAGGAGTAACTCTTCTAATAGTTCGTGTTTTAGCCTTTCCTGGGACAGCAGTATTAGAGTCCGATGCACCATTGAAGTTTTACTGTATCCCTTGGACCTTCAAATCAACGATGAAACACAGAAATTACATCGATATTGAATACAAAAGGCAAAATGTCGACTTATTTACAAGAGGATTAACTCTTCTAATAGTTCGTGCTTTGAGCCTTTCCTGGGAAAGCAGTATTAGATTCCGATGCACCATTGCAGGTTTACTGTATCCCTTGGACCTTCAAATCAACGATGAACCACAGAAATTGCATCGATATTGAATACAAAAGGCAAAATTTCGACTTATTTATAAGAGGAGTAACTCTTCTAATAGTTCGTGCACTGAGCCTTTCCTGGGACAGCAGTATTAGATTCCGATGCACCATTGCAGGTTTACTGTATCCCTTGGACCTTCATATCAACGATGAAACACAGAAATTGCATCGATATTGAATACAAAAGGTAAAATGTCGACTTATTTACAAGAGGAGTAACTCTTCTAATAGTTCGTACTTTTAGCCTATCCTGGGACAGCAGTATTAGATTCCGATGCACCATTGCAGGTTTACTGTATCCTTTGGACCTTCAAATCAACGATGAAATACAGAAATTGCATCGATGTTGAATACAAAAGGCAAAATGTCGACTTATTTATAAGAGGAGTAACTCTTCTAATAGTTCGTGTTTTGAGCCTTTCCTGGGACAGCAGTATTGGATTCCGATGCACCATTGCTGGTTTACTGTATCTCTTGGACCTTCAAATCAACCATGAAACACAGAAATTGCATCGATATTGAATACAAATCGCAAAATGTCGACTTATTAAAAGAGGAGTAACTCATCAAATAGTTCGTGATTTGAGCCTCTCCTAGGACATATGTATTAATTCCGATGCACCATTTCAGGTTTACTGTATCCCTTGGACCTTCAAATCAACGATGAAACACAGAAATTGATCGATATTGAATACAAAAGGCAAAATGTCGAATTATTTACAAGAGGAGTAACTCTTCTAATAGTACGTAATTTTAGCTTTTCCTGGGACAGCAGTATTAGATTCCGATGCACCATTGCAGGTTTACTGTATCTCGTGGCCCTTCAAATCAACGATGAAACACAGAAATTGCATCGTTATTGAATACAAAAGGCAAAATGACGACTTATTTACAAGAGGAGTAACTCTTCTAATAGTTCGTTTTTTAGCCTTTCTGGGACAGCAGTATTAGATTCCGATGCACCATTGCAGGTTTACTGTATCTCTTGGACCTTCAAATCAACGATGAAAGACAGAAATTATATCGATATTGAATACAAAATGCAAAATGTCGACTTATTTACAAGAGGAGTAACTCTTCTAATAGTTCGTGTTTTAGCCTTTCCTGGGACAGCAGTATTAGATTCCGATGCACTATTGCAGGTTTACTGTATCTCTTGGACCTTCAAATCAACGACGAAACACAGAAATTGCATCGATATTGAATACAATAGGCAAAATGTCAACTTATTTATAAGAGGAGTAATTCTTCTAATAGTTCGTGCTTTGAGCCTTTCCTGGGACAGCAGTATTAGATACCGATGCACCATTGCAGGTTTACTGTATCCCTTGGACCTTCAAATTAACGATGAAACTCAGAGATTGCAACGATATTGAATACAAAAGGCAAAATGTCGACTTATTTACAAGAGGAGTAACTCTTCTAATAGTTCGTGCGTTTAGCCTTTCCTGGGACAGCAGTATTAGAGTCCGATGCACCATTGCAGTTTTACTGTATCCCTTGGACCTTCAAATCAACGATGAAACACAGAAATTGCATCGATATTGAATACAAAAGGCAAATTGTCGACTTATTTACAAGAGGAGTAACTCTTCTAATAGTTCGTGCTTTGAGCCTTTCCTGGGAAAGCAGTATAAGATTCCGATGCACCATTGCAGGTTTACTGTATCCCTTGGACCTTCAAATCAACGATGAAACACAGAAATTGCATCGATATTGAATACAAAATTCAAAATGTCGACTTATTTATAAGAGGAGTAACTCTTCTAATAGTTTGTGCTTTGAGACTTTCCTGGGACAGCAGTATTAGATTCCGATGCACCATTGCAGGTTTACTGTATCCCTTGGACCTTCAAATCAACGATGAAACACAGAAATTGCATCGATATTGAATACAAAAGGCAAAATGTCGACTTATTTATAAGAGGAGTAACTCTTCTAACAATTCGTGCACTGAGCCTTTCCTGGGACAGCAGTATTAGATTCCGATGCACCATTGGAGGTTTACTGTATCCCTTGGACCTTCATATCAACGATGAAACACAGAAATTGCATCGATATTGAAAACAAAAGGTAAATTGTCGACTTATTTACAAGAGGAGTAACTCTTCTAATAGTTCGTACTTTTAGCCTATCCTGGGACAGCAGTATTAGATTCCGATGCACCATTGCAGGTTTACTGTATCCTTTGGACCTTCAAATCAACGATGAAATACGGAAATTGCATCGATGTTGAATACAAAAGGCAAAATGTCGACTTATTTACAAGAGGAGTAACTCTTCCAATAGTTCGTGCTTTGAGCCTTTCCTGGGACAGCAGTATTAGATTCCGATGCACCATTGCAGATTTACTGTATCCCTTGGACCTTCAAATCAACGATGAAACACAGAAATTGCATCGATATTGAATACAAAAGGCAAAATGTCAACTTATTTACAAGATAAGTAACTCTTATAATAGTTCGTGCTTTGAGCCTTTCCTGGGACAGCAGTATTAGATTCCGATGCACCATTGCAAGTTTACTGTATCCCTTGGACCTTCAAATCAACGATGAAACACAGAAATTGCATCGATATTGAATACAAAGGGCAAAATGTCGACTTATTTATAAGAGGAGTAACTCTTCTAATAGTTCGGGATTTGAGCCTTTCCTGGGACAGCAGTATTAGATTCTGATGCACCATTGCAGGTTTACTGTATCCCTTGGACCTTCTAATCAACGATGAAACACAGAAATTGCATCGATATTGAATACAAAAGGCAAAATGTCAACTTATTTATAAGAGGAGTAACTCTTCTAATAGTTTGTGCTCTGAGCCTTTCCTGGGACAGCAGTATTAGATTCCGATGCACCATTGCAGGTTTACTGTATCCCTTGGACCTTCAAATCAACGATGAAACACGGAAATTGCATCTATATTGAATACAAAAGGCAAAATGTAGACTTATTTACAAGAGGAGTAACTCTTCTAATAGTTCGTGTTTTGAGCCTTTCCTGGGACAGCATTAATTGGATTCCGATGCACCATTGCTGGTTTACTGTATCTCTTGGACCCTCAAATCAACGATGAAACACAGAAATTGCATCGATATTGAATACAAAAAGAAAAATGTCGACTTATTTATAAGAGGAGTAACTCTTCTAATAGTTCGTTATTTGAGCCTCTCCTAGGACATTAGTATTAGTTCCGATGCACCATTGCAGGTTTACTGTATCCCTTGGACCTTCAAATCAACGTTGAAACACAGAAATTGATCGATATTGAATACAAAAGGCAAAATGTCGAATTATTTACAAGAGGAGTAACTCTTCTAATAGTTCGTGCTTTTAGCTTTTCCTGGGACAGCAGTATTAGATTCCGATGCACCATTGCAGGTTTACTGTATCTCGTGGCCCTTCAAATCAACGATGAAACACAGAAATTGCATCGTTATAGAATACAAAAGGCAAAATGACGACTTATTTACAAGAGGAGTAACTCTTCTAATAGTTCGTGTTTTAGCCTTTCTGGGACAGCAGAATTAGATTCCGATGCACCATTGCAGGTTTACTGTATCTCTTGGACCTTCAAATCAACGATGAAAGACAGAAATTATATCAATATTGAATACAAAATGCAAAATGTCGACTTATTTACAAGAGGAGTAACTCTTCTAATAGTTCGTGTTTTAGCCTTTCCTGGGACAGCAGTATTAGAGTCCGATGCACCATTGAAGTTTTACTGTATCCCTTGGACCTTCAAATCAACGATGAAACACAGAAATTACATCGATATTGAATACAAAAGGCAAAATTTCGACTTATTTACAAGAGGAGTAACTCTTCTAATAGTTCGTGCTTTGAGCCTTTCCTGGGAAAGCAGTATTAGATTCCGATGCACCATTGCAGGTTTACTGTATCCCTTGGACCTTCAAATCAACGATGAACCACAGAAATTGCATCGATATTGAATACAAAAGGCAAAATTTCGACTTATTTATAAGAGGAGTAACTCTTCTAATAGTTCGTGCACTGAGCCTTTCCTGGGACAGCAGTATTAGATTCCGATGCACCATTGCAGGTTTACTGTATCCCTTGGACCTTCATATCAACGATGAAACACAGAAATTGCATCGATATTGAATACAAAAGGTAAAATGTCGACTTATTTACAAGAGGAGTAACTCTTCTAATAGTTCGTACTTTTAGCCTATCCTGGGACAGCAGTATTAGATTCCGATGCACCATTGCAGGTTTACTGTATCCTTTGGACCTTCAAATCAACGATGAAATACAGAAATTGCATCGATGTTGAATACAAAAGGCAAAATGTCGACTTATTTATAAGAGGAGTAACTCTTCTAATAGTTCGTGTTTTGAGCCTTTCCTGGGACAGCAGTATTGGATTCCGATGCACCATTGCTGGTTTACTGTATCTCTTGGACCTTCAAATCAACCATGAAACACAGAAATTGCATCGATATTGAATACAAATCGCAAAATGTCGACTTATTAAAAGAGGAGTAACTCATCAAATAGTTCGTGATTTGAGCCTCTCCTAGGACATATGTATTAACTCCGATGCACCATTTCAGGTTTACTGTATCCCTTGGACCTTCAAATCAACGATGAAACACAGAAATTGATCGATATTGAATACAAAAGGCAAAATGTCGAATTATTTACAAGAGGAGTAACTCTTCTAATAGTACGTAATTTTAGCTTTTCCTGGGACAGCAGTATTAGATTCCGATGCACCATTGCAGGTTTACTGTATCTCGTGGCCCTTCAAATCAACGATGAAACACAGAAATTGCATCGTTATTGAATACAAAAGGCAAAATGACGACTTATTTACAAGAGGAGTAACTCTTCTAATAGTTCGTGTTTTAGCCTTTCTGGGACAGCAGTATTAGATTCCGATGCACCATTGCAGGTTTACTGTATCTCTTGGACCTTCAAATCAACGATGAAAGACAGAAATTATATCGATATTGAATACAAAATGCAAAATGTCGACTTATTTACAAGAGGAGTAACTCTTGTAATAGTTCGTGTTTTAGCCTTTCCTGGGACAGCAGTATTAGATTCCGATGCACTATTGCAGGTTTACTGTATCTCTTGGACCTTCAAATCAACGATGAAACACAGAAATTGCATCGATATTGAATACAATAGGCAAAATGTCAACTTATTTATAAGAGGAGTAACTCTTCTAATAGTTCGAGCTTTTAGCCTTTCCTGGGACAGCAGTATTAGATTCCGATGCACCATTGCAAGTTTACTGTATCCCTTGGACGTTCAAATCAACGATGAAACACAGAAATTGATCGATATTGAATACAAATGGCAAAATGTCAACTTATTTATAAGAGGAGTAAATCTTCTAATAGTTCGTGCTTTGAGCCTTTCCTGGGACAGCAGTATTAGATACCGATGCACCATTGCAGGTTTACTGTATCCCTTGGACCTTCAAATTAACGATGAAACTCAGAGATTGCAACGATATTGAATACAAAAGGCAAAATGTCGACTTATTTACAAGAGGAGTAACTCTTCTAATAGTTCGTGCTTTTAGCCTTTCCTGGGACAGCAGTATTAGAGTCCGATGCACCATTGCAGTTTTACTGTATCCCTTGGACCTTCAAATCAACGATGAAACACAGAAATTGCATCGATATTGAATACAAAAGGCAAATTGTCGACTTATTTACAAGAGGAGTAACTCTTCTAATAGTTCGTGCTTTGAGCCTTTCCTGGGAAAGCAGTATAAGATTCCGATGCACCATTGCAGGTTTACTGTATCCCTTGGACCTTCAAATCAACGATGAAACACAGAAATTGCATCGATATTGAATACAAAATTCAAAATGTCGACTTATTTATAAGAGGAGTAACTCTTCTAATAGTTTGTGCTTTGAGACTTTCCTGGGACAGCAGTATTAGATTCTGATGCACCATTGCAGGTTTACTGTATCCCTTGGACCTTCAAATCAACGATGAAACACAGAAATTGCATCGATATTGAATACAAAAGGCAAAATGTCGACTTATTTATAAGAGGAGTAACTCTTCTAACAGTTCGTGCACTGAGCCTTTCCTGGGACAGCAGTATTAGATTCCGATGCACCATTGGAGGTTTACTGTATCCCTTGGACCTTCATATCAACGATGAAACACAGAAATTGCATCGATATTGAAAACAAAAGGTAAAATGTCGACTTATTTACAAGAGGAGTAACTCTTCTAATAGTTCGTACTTTTAGCCTATCCTGGGACAGCAGTATTAGATTCCGATGCACCATTGCAGGTTTACTGTATCCTTTGGACCTTCAAATCAACGATGAAATACGGAAATTGCATCGATGTTGAATACAAAAGGCAAAATGTCGACTTATTTACAAGAGGAGTAACTCTTCCAATAGTTCGTGCTTTGAGCCTTTCCTGGGACAGCAGTATTAGATTCCGATGCACCATTGCAGATTTACTGTATCCCTTGGACCTTCAAATCAACGATGAAACACAGAAATTGCATCGATATTGAATACAAAAGGCAAAATGTCAACTTATTTACAAGATGAGTAACTCTTATAATAGTTCGTGCTTTGAGCCTTTCCTGGGACAGCAGTATTAGATTCCGATGCACCATTGCAAGTTTACTGTATCCCTTGGACCTTCAAATCAACGATGAAACACAGAAATTGCATCGATATTGAATACAAAGGGCAAAATGTCGACCTATTTATAAGAGGAGTAACTCTTCTAATAGTTCGGGATTTGAGCCTTTCCTGGGACAGCAGTATTAGATTCTGATGCACCATTGCAGGTTTACTGTATCCCTTGGACCTTCAAATCAACGATGAAACACAGAAATTGCATCGATATTGAATACAAAAGGCAAAATGTCAACTTATTTATAAGAGGAGTAACTCTTCTAATAGTTCGTGCTCTGAGCCTTTCCTGGGACAGCAGTATTAGATTCCGATGCACCATTGCAGGTTTACTGTATCCCTTGGACCTTCAAATCAACGATGAAACACGGAAATTGCATCGATATTGAATACAAAAGGCAAAATGTAGACTTATTTACAAGAGGAGTAACTCTTCTAATAGTTCGTGTTTTGAGCCTTTCCTGGGACAGCAGTATTGGATTCCGATGCACCATTGCTGGTTTACTGTATCTCTTGGACCCTCAAATCAACGATGAAACACAGAAATTGCATCGACATTGAATACAAAACGAAAAATGTCGACTTATTTATAAGAGGAGTAACTCTTCTAACAGTTCATTACTTATGCCTCTCCTAGGACATTAGTATTAGTTCCGATGCACCATTGCAGGTTTACTGTATCCCTTGGACCTTCAAATCAACGATGAAACACAGAAATTGATCGATATTGAATACAAAAGGCAAAATGTCGAATTATTTACAAGAGGAGTAACTCCTCTAATAGTTCGTGCTTTTAGCTTTTCCTGGGACAGCAGTATTAGATTCCGATGCACCATTGCAGGTTTACTGTATCTCGTGGCCCTTCAAATCAACGATGAAACACAGAAATTGCATCGTTATTGAATACAAAAGGCAAAATGACGACTTATTTACAAGAGGAGTAACTCTTCTAATAGTTCGTGTTTTAGCCTTTCTGGGACAGCAGTATTAGATTCCGATGCACCATTGCAGGTTTACTGTATCTCTTGGACCTTCAAATCAACGATGAAAGACAGAAATTATATCGATATTGAATACAAAATGCAAAATGTCGACTTATTTACAAGAGGAGTAACTCTTCTAATAGTTCGTGTTTTAGACTTTCCTGGGACAGCAGTATTAGAGTCCGATGCACCATTGAAGTTTTACTGTATCCCTTGGACCTTCAAATCAACGATGAAACACAGAAATTGCATCGATATTGAATACAAAAGGCAAAATGTCGACTTATTTACAAGAGGAGTAACTCTTCTAATAGTTCGTGCTTTGAGCCTTTCCTGGGAAAGCAGTATTAGATTCCGATGCACCATTGCAGGTTCACAGTATCCATTGGACCTTCAAATCAACGATGAACCACAGAAATTGCATCGATATTGAATACAAAAGGCAAAATGTCGACTTATTTATAAGAGGAGTAACTCTTCTAATAGTTCGTGCACTGAGCCTTTCCTGGGACAACAGTATTAGATCCGATGCAGCATTGCAGGTTTACTGTATCCCTTGGACCTTCATATCAACGATGAAACACAGAAATTGCATCGATGTTGAATACAAAAGGCAAAATGACGACTTATTTACAAGAGCAGTAACTCTTCTAATAGTTCGTGCTTTGAACCTTTCCTGGGACAGCAGTATTAGATTCCGATGCACCATTGCAGGTTTACTGTATCCCTTGGACCTTCAAATCAACGATGAAACACAGAAATTGCATCGATATTGAATACAATAGGCAAAATATCAACTTATTTATAAGAGGAGTAACTCATCTAATAGTTCGTGATTTGAGCGTTTCCTGGGACAGCAGTATTGGATTTCGATGCACCATTGCAGGTTTACTGTATCCCTTGGACCTTCAAATCAACGATGAAACACAGAAATTGCATCGATATTGAATACAATAGGCAAAATGTCAACTTATTTATAAGAGGAGTAACTCTTCTAATAGTTCGTGCTTTGAGCCTTTCCTGGGACAGCAGTATTAGATTCCGATGCACCATTGCAGGTTTACTGTATCCCTTGGACCTTCAAATCAACGATGAAACACGGAAATTGCATCGATATTGAATACAATAGGCAAAATGTATACTTATTTACAAGAGGAGTAACTCTTCTAATAGTTCGTGTTTTGAGCCTTTCCTGGGACAGCAGTCTTGGATTCCGATGCACCATTGCTGGTTTACTGTATCTCTTGGACCTTCAAATCAACGATGGAACACAGAAATTGCATCGATATTGAATACAAAACGCAAAATGTCGACTTATTTATAAGAGGAGTAACTCATCTAATAGTTCGTGATTTGAGCCTCTCCTAGGACATTAGTATTAATTCCGATGCACCATTGCAGGTTTACTGTATCCCTTGGACCTTCAAATCAACGATGAAACACAGAAATTGATCGATATTGAATACAAAAGGCAAAATGTCGAATTATTTACAAGAGGAGTAACTCTTCTAATAGTTCGTAATTTTAGCTTTTCCTGGGACAGCAGTATTAGATTCCGATGCACCATTGCATGTTTACTGTATCTCGTGGCCCTTCAAATCAACGATGAAACACAGAAATTGCATCGTTATTGAATACAAAATTCAAAATGACGACTTATTTACAAGAGGAGTAACTCTTCTAATAGTTCGTGTTTTAGCCTTTCTGGGACAGCAGTATTAGATTCCGATGCACCATTGCAGGTTTACTGTAACTCTTGGACCTTCAAATCAACGATGAAAGACAGAAATTATATCGATATTGAATACAAAATGCAAAATGTCGACTTATTTACAAGAGGAGTAACTCTTCTAATAGTTCGTGTTTTAGCCTTTCCTGGGACAGCAGTATTAGATTCCGATGCACTATTGCAGGTTTACTGTATCGCTTGGACCTTCAAATCAACGATGAAACACAGAAATTGCATCGATATTGAATACAAAAGGCAAAATGTCGACTTATTTACAAGAGGAGTAACTCTTCTAATAGTTGGTGCCTTTAGCCTTTCCTGGGACTGCAGTATTAGATTCCGATGCACCATTGCAGGTTTACTGTATCCCTTGGACCTTCAAATCAACGATGAAACACAGAAATTGCATCGATATTGAATACAAAAGGCAAAATGTCGACTTATTTACAAGAGGAGTAACTCTTCTAATAGTTCGTGATTTGAGCCTTTCCTGGGACAGCAGTATTAGATTCTGATGCACCATTGCAGGTTTACTGTATCCCGTGAAACTTCAAATCAACAATGATACTCAGAAATTGCATCGATATTGAATACAAAAGGCAAAATTTCGATTTATTTATAAGTGGAGTAACTCTTCTAATAGTTCGTGCTTTTAGCCTTTCCTGGGACCGCAGTATTAGATTCCGATGCACTATTGCAGTTTTACTGTATCCCTTGGACCTTCAAATCAACGATGAAACACAGAAATTGCATCGATATTGAATACAAAAGGCAAAATGTCGACTTATTTATAAGAGGAGTAAATCTTCTAATAGTTCGTGATTTAAGCCTTTCCTGGGACAAAAGTATTAGATTCCGATGCACCATTGCAGGTTTACTGTATCCCTTGGACCTTCAAATTAACGATGAAACATAGAAATTGCATCGATATTGAATAACAAAAGGCAAAATGTCGACTTATTTACAAGAGGAGTAACTCTTCTAATAGTTCGTGCTTTTAGCCTTTCCTGGGACAGCAGTATTAGATTCCGTTGCACCATTGCAGGTTTACTGTATCCCTTGGACCTTCAAATCAACGATGAAACACAGATATTGATCGATATTGAATACAAAAGGCAGAATGTCGAATTATTTACAAGAGGAGTAACTCTTCTAATAGTTCTTGCTTTTAGCTTTTCCTGGGACAGCAGTATTAGATTCCGATGCACCATTGCCGGTTTACTGTATCTCGTGGCCCTTCAAATCAACGATGAAACACAGAAATTGCATCGTTATTGAATACAAAAGGCATAATGACGACTTATTTATAAGAGGAGTAAATCTTCTAATAGTTCGTGTTTTAGCCTTTCTGGGACAGCAGTATTAGATTTCGAAGCACCATTGCAGGTTTACTGTATCTCTTGGACCTTCAAATCAACGATGAAAGACAGAAATTATATCGATATTAAATACAAAATGCAAAATGTCGACTTATTTACAAGAGGAGTAACTCTTCTAATAGTTCGTGTTTTAGCCTTTCCTGGGACAGCAGTATTAGTTTCCGATGCACCATTGCAGGTTTACTGTATCTCTTGGACCTTCAAATCAACGATGAAACACAGAAGTTGCATCGATATTGAATACAAAAGGCAAAATGTCGACTTATTTACAAGAGGAGTAACTCTTCTAATAGTTCGTACTTTTAGCCTATCCTGGGACAGCAGTATTAGATTCCGATGCACCATTGCAGGTTTACTGTATCCTTTGGACCTTCAAATCAACGATGAAATACAGAAATTGCATCGATGTTGAATACAAAAGGCAAAATGTCGACTTATTTACAAGAGGAGTAACTCTTCCAATAGTTCGTGCTTTGAGCCTTTCCTGGGACAGCAGTATTAGATTCCGATGCACCATTGCAGATTTACTGTATCCCTTGGACCTTCAAATCAACGATGAAAGACAGAAATTATATCAATATTGAATACAAAATGCAAAATGTCGACTTATTTACAAGAGGAGTAACTCTTCTAATAGTTCGTGTTTTAGCCTTTCCTGGGACAGCAGTATTAGAGTCCGATGCACCATTGAAGTTTTACTGTATCCCTTGGACCTTCAAATCAACGATGAAACACAGAAATTACATCGATATTGAATACAAAAGGCAAAATGTCGACTTATTTACAAGAGGAGTAACTCTTCTAATAGTTCGTGCTTTGAGCCTTTCCTGGGAAAGCAGTATTAGATTCCGATGCACCATTGCAGGTTTACTGTATCCCTTGGACCTTCAAATCAACGATGAACCACAGAAATTGCATCGATATTGAATACAAAAGGCAAAATTTCGACTTATTTATAAGAGGAGTAACTCTTCTAATAGTTCGTGCACTGAGCCTTTCCTGGGACAGCAGTATTAGATTCCGATGCACCATTGCAGGTTTACTGTATCCCTTGGACCTTCATATCAACGATGAAACACAGAAATTGCATCGATATTGAATACAAAAGGTAAAATGTCGACTTATTTACAAGAGGAGTAACTCTTCTAATAGTTCGTACTTTTAGCCTATCCTGGGACAGCAGTATTAGATTCCGATGCACCATTGCAGGTTTACTGTATCCTTTGGACCTTCAAATCAACGATGAAATACAGATATTGCATCGATGTTGAATACAAAAGGCAAAATGTCGACTTATTTATAAGAGGAGTAACTCTTCTAATAGTTCGTGTTTTGAGCCTTTCCTGGGACAGCAGTATTGGATTCCGATGCACCATTGCTGGTTTACTGTATCTCTTGGACCTTCAAATCAACCATGAAACACAGAAATTGCATCGATATTGAATACAAATCGCAAAATGTCGACTTATTAAAAGAGGAGTAACTCATCAAATAGTTCGTGATTTGAGCCTCTCCTAGGACATATGTATTAACTCCGATGCACCATTTCAGGTTTACTGTATCCCTTGGACCTTCAAATCAACGATGAAACACAGAAATTGATCGATATTGAATACAAAAGGCAAAATGTCGAATTATTTACAAGAGGAGTAACTCTTCTAATAGTACGTAATTTTAGCTTTTCCTGGGACAGCAGTATTAGATTCCGATGCACCATTGCAGGTTTACTGTATCTCGTGGCCCTTCAAATCAACGATGAAACACAGAAATTGCATCGTTATTGAATACAAAAGGCAAAATGACGACTTATTTACAAGAGGAGTAACTCTTCTAATAGTTCGTGTTTTAGCCTTTCTGGGACAGCAGTATTAGATTCCGATGCACCATTGCAGGTTTACTGTATCTCTTGGACCTTCAAATCAACGATGAAAGACAGAAATTATATCGATATTGAATACAAAATGCAAAATGTCGACTTATTTACAAGAGGAGTAACTCTTGTAATAGTTCGTGTTTTAGCCTTTCCTGGGACAGCGGTATTAGATTCCGATGCACTATTGCAGGTTTACTGTATCTCTTGGACCTTCAAATCAACGATGAAACACAGAAATTGCATCGATATTGAATACAATAGGCAAAATGTCAACTTATTTATAAGAGGAGTAACACTTCTAATAGTTCGAGCTTTTAGCCTTTCCTGGGACAGCAGTATTAGATTCCGATGCACCATTGCAAGTTTACTGTATCCCTTGGACGTTCAAATCAACGATGAAACACAGAAATTGATCGATATTGAATACAAATGGCAAAATGTCAACTTATTTATAAGAGGAGTAAATCTTCTAATAGTTCGTGCTTTGAGCCTTTCCTGGGACAGCAGTATTAGATACCGATGCACCATTGCAGGTTTACTGTATCCCTTGGACCTTCAAATTAACGATGAAACTCAGAGATTGCAACGATATTGAATACAAAAGGCAAAATGTCGACTTATTTACAAGAGGAGTAACTCTTCTAATAGTTCGTGCTTTTAGCCTTTCCTGGGACAGCAGTATTAGAGTCCGATGCACCATTGCAGTTTTACTGTATCCCTTGGACCTTCAAATCAACGATGAAACACAGAAATTGCATCGATATTGAATACAAAAGGCAAATTGTCGACTTATTTACAAGAGGAGTAACTCTTCTAATAGTTCGTGCTTTGAGCCTTTCCTGGGAAAGCAGTATAAGATTCCGATGCACCATTGCAGGTTTACTGTATCCCTTGGACCTTCAAATCAACGATGAAACACAGAAATTGCATCGATATTGAATACAAAATTCAAAATGTCGACTTATTTATAAGAGGAGTAACTCTTCTAATAGTTTGTGCTTTGAGACTTTCCTGGGACAGCAGTATTAGATTCTGATGCACCATTGCAGGTTTACTGTATCCCTTGGACCTTCAAATCAACGATGAAACACAGAAATTGCATCGATATTGAATACAAAAGGCAAAATGTCGACTTATTTATAAGAGGAGTAACTCTTCTAACAGTTCGTGCACTGAGCCTTTCCTGGGACAGCAGTATTAGATTCCGATGCACCATTGGAGGTTTACTGTATCCCTTGGACCTTCATATCAACGATGAAACACAGAAATTGCATCGATATTGAAAACAAAAGGTAAAATGTCGACTTATTTACAAGAGGAGTAACTCTTCTAATAGTTCGTACTTTTAGCCTATCCTGGGACAGCAGTATTAGATTCCGATGCACCATTGCAGATTTACTGTATCCCTTGGACCTTCAAATCAACGATGAAACACAGAAATTGCATCGATATTGAATACAAAAGGCAAAATGTCAACTTATTTACAAGATGAGTAACTCTTATAATAGTTCGTGCTTTGAGCCTTTCCTGGGACAGCAGTATTAGATTCCGATGCACCATTGCAAGTTTACTGTATCCCTTGGACCTTCAAATCAACGATGAAACACAGAAATTGCATCGATATTGAATACAAAGGGCAAAATGTCGACCTATTTATAAGAGGAGTAACTCTTCTAATAGTTCGGGATTTGAGCCTTTCCTGGGACAGCAGTATTAGATTCTGATGCACCATTGCAGGTTTACTGTATCCCTTGGACCTTCAAATCAACGATGAAACACAGAAATTGCATCGATATTGAATACAAAAGGCAAAATGTCAACTTATTTATAAGAGGAGTAACTCTTCTAATAGTTCGTGCTCTGAGCCTTTCCTGGGACAGCAGTATTAGATTCCGATGCACCATTGCAGGTTTACTGTATCCCTTGGACCTTCAAATCAACGATGAAACACGGAAATTGCATCGATATTGAATACAAAAGGCAAAATGTAGACTTATTTACAAGAGGAGTAACTCTTCTAATAGTTCGTGTTTTGAGCCTTTCCTGGGACAGCAGTATTGGATTCCGATGCACCATTGCTGGTTTACTGTATCTCTTGGACCCTCAAATCAACGATGAAACACAGAAATTGCATCGACATTGAATACAAAACGAAAAATGTCGACTTATTTATAAGAGGAGTAACTCTTCTAACAGTTCATTACTTGAGCCTCTCCTAGGACATTAGTATTAGTTCCGATGCACCATTGCAGGTTTACTGTATCCCTTGGACCTTCAAATCAACGATGAAACACAGAAATTGATCGATATTGAATACAAAAGGCAAAATGTCGAATTATTTACAAGAGGAGTAACTCCTCTAATAGTTCGTGCTTTTAGCTTTTCCTGGGACAGCAGTATTAGATTCCGATGCACCATTGCAGGTTTACTGTATCTCGAGGCCCTTCAAATCAACGATGAAACACAGAAATTGCATCGTTATTGAATACAAAAGGCAAAATGACGACTTATTTACAAGAGGAGTAACTCTTCTAATAGTTCGTGTTTTAGCCTTTCTGGGACAGCAGTATTAGATTCCGATGCACCATTGCAGGTTTACTGTATCTCTTGGACCTTCAAATCAACGATGAAAGACAGAAATTATATCGATATTGAATACAAAATGCAAAATGTCGACTTATTTACAAGAGGAGTAACTCTTCTAATAGTTCGTGTTTTAGCCTTTCCTGGGACAGCAGTATTAGAGTCCGATGCACCATTGAAGTTTTACTGTATCCCTTGGACCTTCAAATCAACGATGAAACACAGAAATTGCATCGATATTGAATACAAAAGGCAAAATGTCGACTTATTTACAAGAGGAGTAACTCTTCTAATAGTTCGTGCTTTGAGCCTTTCCTGGGAAAGCAGTATTAGATTCCGATGCACCATTGCAGGTTCACAGTATCCATTGGACCTTCAAATCAACGATGAACCACAGAAATTGCATCGATATTGAATACAAAAGGCAAAATGTCGACTTATTTATAAGAGGAGTAACTCTTCTAATAGTTCGTGCACTGAGCCTTTCCTGGGACAACAGTATTAGATCCGATGCACCATTGCAGGTTTACTGTATCCCTTGGACCTTCATATCAACGATGAAACACAGAAATTGCATCGATGTTGAATACAAAAGGCAAAATGACGACTTATTTACAAGAGCAGTAACTCTTCTAATAGTTCGTGCTTTGAACCTTTCCTGGGACAGCAGTATTAGATTCCGATGCACCATTGCAGGTTTACTGTATCCCTTGGACCTCCAAATCAACGATGAAACACAGAAATTGCATCGATATTGAATACAATAGGCAAAATATCAACTTCTTTATAAGAGGAGTAACTCATCTAATAGTTCGTGATTTGAGCGTTTCCTGGGACAGCAGTATTGGATTTCGATGCACCATTGCAGGTTTACTGTATCCCTTGGACCTTCAAATCAACGATGAAACACAGAAATTGCATCGATACTGAATACAATAGGCAAAATGTCAACTTATTTATAAGAGGAGTAACTCTTCTAATAGTTCGTGCTTTGAGCCTTTCCTGGGACAGCAGTATTAGATTCCGATGCACCATTGCAGGTTTACTGTATCCCTTGGACCTTCAAATCAACGATGAAACACGGAAATTGCATCGATATTGAATACAATAGGCAAAATGTATACTTATTTACAAGAGGAGTAACTCTTCTAATAGTTCGTGTTTTGAGCCTTTCCTGGGACAGCAGTATTGGATTCCGATGCACCATTGCTGGTTTACTGTATCTCTTGGACCTTCAAATCAACGATGGAACACAGAAATTGCATCGATATTGAATACAAAACGCAAAATGTCGACTTATTTATAAGAGGAGTAACTCATCTAATAGTTCGTGATTTGAGCCTCTCCTAGGACATTAGTATTAATTCCGATGCACCATTGCAGGTTTACTGTATCCCTTGGACCTTCAAATCAACGATGAAACACAGAAATTGATCGATATTGAATACAAAAGGCAAAATGTCGAATTATTTACAAGAGGAGTAACTCTTCTAATAGTTCGTAATTTTAGCTTTTCCTGGGACAGCAGTATTAGATTCCGATGCACCATTGCATGTTTACTGTATCTCGTGGCCCTTCAAATCAACGATGAAACACAGAAATTGCATCGTTATTGAATACAAAATTCAAAATGACGACTTATTTACAAGAGGAGTAACTCTTCTAATAGTTCGTGTTTTAGCCTTTCTGGGACAGCAGTATTAGATTCCGATGCACCATTGCAGGTTTACTGTATCTCTTGGACCTTCAAATCAACGATGAAAGACAGAAATTATATCGATATTGAATACAAAATGCAAAATGTCGACTTATTTACAAGAGGAGTAACTCTTCTAATAGTTCGTGTTTTAGCCTTTCCTGGGACAGCAGTATTAGATTCCGATGCACTATTGCAGGTTTACTGTATCGCTTGGACCTTCAAATCAACGATGAAACACAGAAATTGCATCGATATTGAATACAAAAGGCAAAATGTCGACTTATTTACAAGAGGAGTAACTCTTCTAATAGTTGGTGCCTTTAGCCTTTCCTGGGACTGCAGTATTAGATTCCGATGCACCATTGCAGGTTTACTGTATCCCTTGGACCTTCAAATCAACGATGAAACACAGAAATTGCATCGATATTGAATACAAAAGGCAAAATGTCGACTTATTTACAAGAGGAGTAACTCTTCTAATAGTTCGTGATTTGAGCCTTTCCTGGGACAGCAGTATTAGATTCTGATGCACCATTGCAGGTTTACTGTATCCCGTGAAACTTCAAATCAACAATGATACTCAGAAATTGCATCGATATTGAATACAAAAGGCAAAATGTCGATTTATTTATAAGTGGAGTAACTCTTCTAATAGTTCGTGCTTTTAGCCTTTCCTGGGACCGCAGTATTAGATTCCGATGCACTATTGCAGTTTTACTGTATCCCTTGGACCTTCAAATCAACGATGAAACACAGAAATTGCATCGATATTGAATACAAAAGGCAAAATGTCGACTTATTTATAAGAGGAGTAAATCTTCTAATAGTTCGTGATTTAAGCCTTTCCTGGGACAAAAGTATTAGATTCCGATGCACCATTGCAGGTTTACTGTATCCCTTGGACCTTCAAATTAACGATGAAACATAGAAATTGCATCGATATTGAATAACAAAAGGCAAAATGTCGACTTATTTACAAGAGGAGTAACTCTTCTAATAGTTCGTGCTTTTAGCCTTTCCTGGGACAGCAGTATTAGATTCCGTTGCACCATTGCAGGTTTACTGTATCCCTTGGACCTTCAAATCAACGATGAAACACAGATATTGATCGATATTGAATACAAAAGGCAGAATGTCGAATTATTTACAAGAGGAGTAACTCTTCTAATAGTTCTTGCTTTTAGCTTTTCCTGGGACAGCAGTATTACATTCCGATGCACCATTGCCGGTTTACTGTATCTCGTGGCCCTTCAAATCAACGATGAAACACAGAAATTGCATCGTTATTGAATACAAAAGGCATAATGACGACTTATTTATAAGAGGAGTAAATCTTCTAATAGTTCGTGCTTTAGCCTTTCTGGGACAGCAGTATTAGATTTCGAAGCACCATTGCAGGTTTACTGTATCTCTTGGACCTTCAAATCAACGATGAAAGACAGAAATTATATCGATATTAAATACAAAATGCAAAATGTCGACTTATTTACAAGAGGAGTAACTCTTCTAATAGTTCGTGTTTTAGCCTTTCCTGGGACAGCAGTATTAGATTCCGATGCACCATTGCAGATTTACTGTATCCCTTGGACCTTCAAATCAACGATGAAACACAGAAATTGCATCGATATTGAATACAAAAGGCAAAATGTCAACTTATTTACAAGATGAGTAACTCTTATAATAGTTCGTGCTTTGAGCCTTTCCTGGGACAGCAGTATTAGATTCCGATGCACCATTGCAAGTTTCCTGTATCCCTTGGACCTTCAAATCAACGATGAAACACAGAAATTGCATCGATATTGAATACAAAGGGCAAAATGTCGACTTATTTATAAGAGGAGTAACTCTTCTAATAGTTCGGGATTTGAGCCTTTCCTGGGACAGCAGTATTAGATTCTGATGCACCATTGCAGGTTTACTGTATCCCTTGGACCTTCAAATCAACGATGAAACACAGAAATTGCATAGATATTGAATACAAAAGGCAAAATGTCAACTTATTTATAAGAGGAGTAACTCTTCTAATAGTTCGTGCTCTGAGCCTTTCCTGGGACAGCAGTATTAGATTCCGATGCACCATTGCAGGTTTACTGTATCCCTTGGACCTTCAAATCAACGATGAAACACGGAAATTGCATCGATATTGAATACAAAAGGCAAAATGTAGACTTATTTACAAGAGGAGTAACTCTTCTAATAGTTCGTGTTTTGAGCCTTTCCTGGGACAGCAGTATTGGATTCCGATGCACCATTGCTGGTTTACTGTATCTCTTGGACCCTCAAATCAACGATGAAACACAGAAATTGCATCGATATTGAATACAAAAGGCAAAATGTCAACTTATTTATAAGAGGAGTAACTCTTCTAATAGTTCGTGCTCTGAGCCTTTCCTGGGACAGCAGTATTAGATTCCGATGCACCATTGCAGATTTACTGTATCCCTTGGACCTTCAAATCAACGATGAAACACAGAAATTGCATCGTTATTGAATACAAAATTGAAAATGACGACTTATTTACAAGAGGAGTAACTCTTCTAATAGTTCGTGTTATAGCCTTTCTGGGACAGCAGTATTAGATTCCGATGCACCATTGCAGGTTTACTGTATCTCTTGGACCTTCAAATCAACGATGAAAGACAGAAATTATATCGATATTGAATACAAAATGCAAAATGTCGACTTATTTACAAGAGGAGTAACTCTTCTAATAGTTCGTGTTTTAGCCTTTCCTGGGACAGCAGTATTAGATTCCGATGCACTATTGCAGGTTTACTGTATCGCTTGGACCTTCAAATCAACGATGAAACACAGAAATTGCATCGATATTGAATACAAAAGGCAAAATGTCGACTTATTTACAAGAGGAGTAACTCTTCTAATAGTTGGTGCCTTTAGCCTTTCCTGGGACTGTAGTATTAGATTCCGATGCACAATTGCAGGTTTACTGTATCCCTTGGACCTTCAAATCAACGATGAAACACAGAAATTGCATCGATATTGAATACAAAAGGCAAAATGTCGACTTATTTACAAGAGGAGTAACTCTTCTAATAGTTCGTGATTTGAGCCTTTCCTGGGACAGCAGTATTAGATTCTGATGCACCATTGCAGGTTTACTGTATCCCGTGAAACTTCAAATCAACAATGATACTCAGAAATTGCATCGATATTGAATACAAAAGGCAAAATGTCGATTTATTTATAAGTGGAGTAACTCTTCTAATAGTTCGTGCTTTTAGCCTTTCCTGGGACCGCAGTATTAGATTCCGATGCACCATTGCAGTTTTACTGTATCCCTTGGACCTTCAAATCAACGATGAAACACAGAAATTGCATCGATATTGAATACAAAAGGCAAAATGTCGACTTATTTATAAGAGGAGTAAATCTTCTAATAGTTCGTGATTTAAGCCTTTCCTGGGACAAAAGTATTAGATTCCGATGCACCATTGCAGGTTTACTGTATCCCTTGGACCTTCAAATTAACGATGAAACATAGAAATTGCATCGATATTGAATAACAAAAGGCAAAATGTCGACTTATTTACAAGAGGAGTAACTCTTCTAATAGTTCGTGCTTTTAGCCTTTCCTGGGACAGCAGTATTAGATTCCGTTGCACCATTGCAGGTTTACTGTATCCCTTGGACCTTCAAATCAACGATGAAACACAGATATTGATCGATATTGAATACAAAAGGCAGAATGTCGAATTATTTACAAGAGGAGTAACTCTTCTAATAGTTCGTAATTTTAGCTTTTCCTGGGACAGCAGTATTAGATTCCGATGCACCATTGCCGGTTTACTGTATCTCGTGGCCCTTCAAATCAACGATGAAACACAGAAATTGCATCGTTATTGAATACAAAAGGCATTATGACGACTTATTTACACGAGGAGTAACTCTTCTAATAGTTCGTGTTTTAGCCTTTCTGGGACAGCAGTATTAGATTCCGACGCACCATTGCAGGTTTACTGTATCTCTTGGACCTTCAAATCAACGATGAAAGACAGAAATTATATCGATATTAAATACAAAATGCAAAATGTCGACTTATTTACAAGAGGAGTAACTCTTCTAATAGTTCGTGTTTTAGCCTTTCCTGGGACAGCAGTATTAGTTTCCGATGCACCATTGCAGGTTTACTGTATCTCTTGGACCTTCAAATCAACGATGAAACACAGAAGTTGCATCGATATTGAATACAAAAGGCAAAATGTCGACTTATTTACAAGAGGAGTAACTCTTCAAATAGTTCGTGATTTGAGCCTTTCCTGGGACAGCAGTATTGGATTCTGATGCACCATTGCAGGTTTACTGTATCCAGTGAAACTTCAAATCAACAATGAAATTCAGAAATTGCATCGATATTGAATACAAAAGGCAAAATGTCGATTTATTTATAAGAGGAGTAACTCTTCTATTAGTTCATGTTTGAGAATTTCCTGGGACAGCAGTATAAGATTCCGATACACCATTGCAGGATTACTGTATCACTTGGACCTTCGAATCAACGATGAAATACAGAAATTGCAACGATTTTGAATACAAAAGGCAAAATGTCGACTTATTTGTAAGATGAGTAAATCTTCTAATAGTTCGTGCTATGAGCCTTTCCTGGGACAGCAGTATTAGATTCCGATGCACCATTGCAAGATTACTGTATCCCTTGGACGTTCAAATCAACGATGAAACACTGAAATTGCATCGATATTGAATACAAAATGCAAAATTTCGACTTATTTACAAGAGGAGTAACTCTTCTAATAGTTCGTGTTTTTAGCCTTTCCTGGGACAGCAGTATTAGATTCCGAAGCACCATTGCAGGTTTACTGTGTCCCTTGGACCTTCAAATCAACGATGAAACACAGAAATTGCATCGATATTGAATACAAAAGGCAAAATGTCGACTTATTTACAAGAGGAGTTACTCTTCTAACAGTTCGTGCTTTTAGCCTTTCCTGGGACAGCAGTATTAGATTCCGATGCACCATTGCAGATTTACTGTATCTCTTGGCCCTTCAAATCAACGATGAAACACAGAAATTGCATCGTTATTGAATACAAAATGCAATATGTCGACTTATTTACAAGAGGAGCAACTCATCTAATAGTTCGTGTTTTTCCCTTTCTGGGACAGCAGTATTAGATTCCGATGCACCATTGCAGGTTTGCTGTATCTTTTGGACCTTCAAATCAACGATGAAACACAGAAATTACATCGATATTGAATACAAAATGCAAAATGTCGACTTATTTACAAGAGGAGTAACTCTTCTAATAGTTCGTGTTTTTAGCCTTTCCTGGGACAGCAGTATTAGATTCCGAAGCACCATTGCAGGTTTACTGTGTCCCTTGGACCTTCAAATCAACGATGAAACACAGAAATTGCATCGATATTGAATACAAAAGGCAAAATGTCGACTTATTTACAAGAGGAGTTACTCTTCTAACAGTTCGTGCTTTGAGCCTTTCCTGGGACAGCAGTATTAGATTCCGATGCACCATTGCAGGTTTACTGTATCCCTTGGACCTTCAAATCAACGATGAAACACAGAAATTATATCGATATTGAATACAAAAGGCAAATAGGCTACTTACTTACAAGTGGAGTAACTCTTCTAATAGTTCGTGATTTGAGCCTTTCCTGGTACAGCAGTATTAGATTCCGATGCACCATTGCAGGTTTAATGTATCCCTTGGCCCTTCAAATCAATGATGAAACACAGAAATTGCATCGTTATTGAATACAAAATGCAAAATGTCGACTTATTTACAAGAGGAGTAACTCTTCTAATAGTTCCTGTTTTAGCTTTTCTGGGACAGCAGTATGAGATTCCGATGCACCATTGCAGGTTTACTGTATCTCTTGTACCTTCAAATCAACGATGAAACACATAAATTACATCGATATTGAACACAAAAGGCATAATGTCGACTTATTTACAAGAGGAGTAACTCTTCTAATAGTTCGTGCTTTTAGCCTTTCCTGGGACAGCAGTATTAGATTCCGATGCACCATTGCAGGTTTACTGTATCCCTTGGACCTTCAAATCAACGATGAAAGACAGAAATTGCATCGATATTGAAAACAAAAGGCAAAATGTCGACTTATTTATAAGAGGAGTAACTCTTCTAATAGTTCGTGCTTTGAGCCTTTCCTGGGACAGCAGTATTAGATTCCGATGCACCTTTGCAGGTTTACTGTATCCCTTGGACCTTCAAATCAACGGTGAAACACAGAAATTGCATCGATATTGAATACAAAAGGCAAAATGTCAAATTATTTATAAGAGGAGTAACTCTTCTAATAGTTCGTGATTTGAGCCTGTCCTGGGACAGCAGTATTAGATTCCGATGCACCATTGCAGGTTTACTGTATCCCTTGGACCTTCAATTCAACGATGAAACACGAAATTGCATCGATATTGAATACAAAAGGCAAAATGTCGACTTATTCACAAGTGGAGTAACTCCTCTAATAGATCGTGATTATAGCCTTTCCTGGGACAGCAGTATTAGATTCCGATGCACCATTGCAGTTTTACTGTATATCGTGGACCTTCAAATCAACGATGAAACACAGAAATTGCATCGATATTGAATACAAGAGGCAAAATGTCGACTTATTTACAAGAGGAGTAACTCTTCTAATAATTCGTTCTTTGAGCCTTTCCTGGGACAGTAGTATTAGATTCCGATGCACCATTGCAGGTTTACTGTATCCCTTGGACCTTCAAATCAACGATGAAACCCGGAAATTGCATCGATATTGAATACAAAAGGCAAAATGACGACTTATTTACAAGAGGAGTAACTCTTCTAATAGTTCGTGCTTTTAGCCTTTCCTGGGACAGCAGTATTAGATTACGCTGCACCATTGCAGGTTTACTGTATCTCTTGGCCCTTCAAATCAACGATGAAACACAGAAATTGCATCGTTATTGAATACAAAATGCAAAATGTCGACTTATTTACAAGAGGAGTAACTCTTCTAATAGTTCGTGTTTTACCCTTTCTGGGACAGCAGTATTAGATTCCGATGCACCATTGCAGGTTTACTGTATCCCTTGGACCTTCAAATCAACGATGAAACACAGAAATTGCATCGATATTGAATACAAGAGGCAAAATGTCGACTTATTTACAAGAGGAGTAACTCTTCTAATAGTTCGTGCTATGAGCCTTTCCTGGGAGAGCAGTATTAGATTCCGATGCACCATTGCAGGTTTACTGTATCCCTTGGCCCTTCAAATCAACGATGAAACACAGAAATTGCATCGATATTGAATACAAAGTGCAAAATGTCGACTTATTTACAAGGGGAGTAACTCTTCTAATAGTTTGTGGTTTTAACCTTTCCTGGGACAGCAGTATTAGATTCCGAAGCACCATTGCAGGTTTACTGTATCCCTTGGACCTTCAAATCAACGATGAAACACAGAAATTGCATCGATATTGAATACAAAAGGCAAATAGTCGACTTACTTACAAGTGGAGTAACTCTTCTAATAGTTCGCGCTTTGAGCCTTTCCTGGTACAGCAGTATTAGATTCCGATGCACCATTGCAGGTTTACTGTATCCCTTGGACCTTCAAATCAACGATGAATCACGGAATTTTCATCGATATTGAATACAAAAGGCAAAATGTCGACTTATTTACAAGAGGAGTATCTCTTCTAATAGTTCGTGCTTTGAGCCTTTCCTGGGACAGCAGTATTAGCTTCCGATGCACCATTACAGGTTTACTATATCTCTTGGACCTTCAAATCAACGATGAAACACAGAAATTGCATCGATATTGAATACAAAAGGCAAATGTCGACTTATTTATAAGAGGAGTAACTCTTCTAATAGTTCGTGCTTTTAGCCTTTCCTGGGACAGCAGTATTAGATTCCGTTGCACCATTGCAGGTTTACTGTATCCCTTGGCCCTTCAAATCATTGATGAAACACAGAAGTTGCATCGTTATTGAATACAAAATGCAAAATGTCGACTTATTTACAAGAGGAGTAACTCTTCCAATAGTTCGTGTTTTGGCCCTTCTGGGACAGCAGTATTAGATTCCGATGCACCATTGCAGGTTTACTGTATCTCTTGTACCTTCAAATCAACGATGAAACACATAAATTACATCGATATTGAATACAAAAGGCAAAATGTCGACTTATTTTTAAGAGGAGTAACTCTTCTAATAGTTCGTGCTTTGAGCCTTTCCTGGGACAGCAGTATTAGATTCCTATGCACCATTGCAGGTTTACTGTATCCCTTGGACCTTCAAATCAACGATGAAACACGGAAATTGCATCGATATTGGATACAAAAGGCAAAATGTCGACTTATTTACAAGAGGAGTAACTCTTCTAATAGTTCGTGTTTTTATCCTTTCCTGGGACAGCAGTATTAGATTCCGATGCACCATTGCAGGTTTACTGTATCCCTTGGACCTTCAAATCAACGATGAAACACAGAAATTGCATCGATATTGAATACAAAAGGCAAAATGTCGACTTATTTATAAGAGGAGTAACTCTTCTAATGGTTCGTGCTTTGAGCCCTTCCTGATACAGCAGTATTAGATTCCGCTGCACCATTGCAGGTTTACTGTATCCCTTGGACCGTCAAATCAACGATGAAACACGGAAATTCCATCGATATTGAATACAAAAGGCGAAATGTCGACTTATTTACAAGAGGAGTAACTCTTCTAATAGTTCGTGATTTTAGCCTTTCCTGGGACAGCAGTATTAGATTCCGATGCACCATTGCAGGTTTACGGTATCTCTTGGCCCTTCAAATCAACGATGAAACACAGAAATTGCATCGTTATTGAATACAAAATGCAAAATGTCGACTTATTTACAAGAGGAGTAACTCTTCTAATAGTTCGTGTTTTACCCTTTCTGGGACAGCAGTATTAGATTCCGATGCACCATTGCAGGTTTACTGTATCCCTTGGACCTTCAAATCAACGATGAAACACAGAAATTGCATTGATATTGAATACAAAAGGCAAAATTTCGACTTATTTATATGAGGAGTAACTCTTCTAATGGTTCGTGCTTTGAGCCTTTCCTGGGACAGCAGTATTAGATTCCGATGCACCATTGCATGTTTACTCTATCTCTTGGACCTTCAAATCAACAATGAAACACAGAAATTGCATCGATTTGAATACAAAAGGCAAAATGTCGACTTATTTATAAGAGGAGTAACTCTTCTAATGGTTCGTGCTTTGAGCCTTTACTGAGACAGCAGTATTAGATTCCGATGCACCATTGCAAGATTACTGTATCCCTTGGACGTTCAAATCAACGATGAAACACTGAAATTGCATCGATATTGAATACAAAATGCAAAATTTCGACTTATTTACAAGAGGAGTAACTCTTTTAATAGTTCGTGCTTTTAGCCTTTCCTGGGACAGCAGTATTAGATTCCGAAGCACCATTGCAGGTTTACTGTGTCCCTTGGACCTTCAAATCAACGATGAAACACAGAAATTGCATCGATATTGAATACAAAAGGCAAAATGTCGACTTATTTACAAGAGGAGTTACTCTTCTAACAGTTCGTGCTTTTAGCCTTTCCTGGGACAGCAGTATTAGATTCCGATGCACCATTGCAGGTTTACTGTATCCCTTGGACCTTCAAATCAACGATGAAACACGGAAATTGCATCGATTTTGAATACAAAAGGCAAAATGTCGACTTATTTATAAGAGGAGTAACTCTTCTAATGGTTCGTGCTTTGAGACTTTCCTGGGACAGCAGTATTAGATTCCGTTGCACCATTGCAGGTTTACTGTATCCCTTGGACCTACAAATCAACGATGAAACACAGAAATTGCATCGATATTGAACACAAAAGGCAAAATGTCGATTTATTTATAAGACGAGTATATCTTCTAATAGTTCGTGATTTGAGCCTTTCCTGGGACAGCAGTATTAGATTCCGATGAACCATTGCAGGTTTACTGTTCCCTTGGACCTTCAAATCAACGATGAAACACAGAAATTGCATCGATATTGAATACAAAAGGAAAAATGTCGACTTATTTACATGAGGAGTAACTCTTCTAATAGTTCGTTATTTTAGCCTTTCCTGGGACAGCAGTATTAGATTCCGATGCACCATTGCAGGTTTACTGTATCTCTTGGCCCTTCAAATCAACGATGAAACACAGAAATTGCATCGATATTGAATACAAAAGGCAAATTGTCGACTTATTTATAAGAGGAGTAACTCTTCTAATGGTTCGTGCCTTGAGCCTTTACTGGGACAGCACTATTAGATTCCGATGCACCATTGCAAGATTACTGTATCCCTTGGACCTTCAAATCAACGATGAAACACTGAAATTGCATCGATATTGAATACAAAATGCAAAATGTCGACTTATTTAGAAGAGGAGTAACTCTTCTAATAGTTCGTGCTTTGAGCCATTCCTGGGACAGCAGTATTAGTTTTCGATGCACCATGGCAGGTTTACTGTATCCCTTGGACCTTCAAATCAACGATGAAACCCGGAAATTGCATCGATATTGAATACAAAAGGCAAAATGTCGACTTATTTACAAGAGGAGTAACTTTTCTAATAGTTCGTGCTTTTAGCCTTTCCTGGGACAGCAGTATTAGATTACGATGCACCATTGCAGGTTTACTGTATCTCTTGGCCCTTCAAATCAACGATGAAACACAGAAATTGCATCGTTATTGAATACAAAATGCAAAATGTCGACTTATTTACAAGAGGAGTAACTTTTCTAATAGTTCGTGTTTTACCCTTTCTGGGACACCAGTATTAGATTCCGATGCACCATTGCAGGTTTACTGTATCTTTTGGACCTTCAAATCAACGATGAAACACAGAAATTACATCGATATTGAATACAAAATGCAAAATGTCGACTTATTTACAAGAGGAGTAACTAATCTAATAGTTCGTGTTTTTCCCTTTCTGCGACAGCAGTATTAGATTCCGATGCACCATTGCAGGTTTACTGTATCCCTTGGACCTTCAAATCAACGATGAAACACAGAAATTGCATCGATATTGAATACAAAAGGCAAAATGTCGACTTATTTATAAGAGGAGTAACTCTTCTAATGGTTCGTGCTTTGAGCCTTTCCTGGGACAGCAGTATTAGATTCCGCTGCACCATTGCAGGTTTACTGTATCCCTTGGACCGTCAAATCAACGATGAAACACGGAAATTCCATCGATATTGAATACAAAAGGCGAAATGTCGACTTATTTACAAGAGGAGTAACTCTTCTAATAGTTCGTGATTTTAGCCTTTCCTGGGACAGCAGTATTAGATTCCGATGCACCATTGCAGGTTTACTGTATCTCTTGGCCCTTCAAATCAACGATGAAACACAGAAATTGCATCGTTATTGAATACAAAATGCAAAATGTCGACTTATTTACAAGAGGAGTAACTCTTCAATTAGTTCGTGTTTTACCCTTTCTGGGACAGCAGTATTAGATTCCGATGCACCATTGCAGGTTTACTGTATCCCTTGGACCTTCAAATCAACGATGAAACACAGAAATTGCATTGATATTGAATACAAAAGGCAAAATTTCGACTTATTTATATGAGGAGTAACTCTACTAATGGTTCGTGCTTTGAGCCTTTCCTGGGACAGCAGTATTAGATTCCGATGCACCATTGCATGTTTACTGTATCTCTTGGACCTTCAAATCAACAATGAAACACAGAAATTGCATCGATTTGAATACAAAAGGCAAATTGTCGACTTATTTATAAGAGGAGTAACTCTTCTAATGGTTCGTGCTTTGAGCCTTTACTGGGACAGCAGTATTAGATTCAGATGCACCATTGCAAGATTACTGTATCCCTTGGACGTTCAAATCAACGATGAAACACTGAAATTGCATCGATATTGAATACAAAATGCAAAATTTCGACTTATTTACAAGAGGAGTAACTCTTCTAATAGTTCGTGCTTTTAGCCTTTCCTGGGACAGCAGTATTAGATTCCGAAGCACCATTGCAGGTTTACTGTGTCCCTTGGACCTTCAAATCAACGATGAAACACAGAAATTGCATCGATATTGAATACAAAAGGCAAAATGTCGACTTATTTACAAGAGGAGTTACTCTTCTAACAGTTCGTGCTTTTAGCCTTTCCTGGGACAGCAGTATTAGATTCCGATGCACCATTGCAGGTTTACTGTATCCCTTGGACCTTCAAATCAACGATGAAACACGGAAATTGCATCGATTTTGAATACAAAAGGCAAAATGTCGACTTATTTATAAGAGGAGTAACTCTTCTAATGATTCGTGCTTTGAGACTTTCCTGGGACAGCAGTATTAGATTCCGTTGCACCATTGCAGGTTTACTGTATCCCTTGGACCTTCAAATCAACGATGAAACACAGAAATTGCATCGATATTGAATACAAAAGGCAAAATGTCGATTTATTTATAAGACGAGTATATCTTCTAATAGTTCGTGATTTGAGACTTTCCTGGGACAGCAGTATTAGATTCCGATGAACCATTGCAGGTTTACTGTTCCCTTGGACCTTCAAATCAACGATGAAACACAGAAATTGCATCGATATTGAATACAAAAGGAAAAATGTCGACTTATTTACATGAGGAGTAACTCTTCTAATAGTTCGTTATTTTAGCCTTTCCTGGGACAGCAGTATTAGATTCCGATGCACCATTGCAGGTTTACTGTATCTCTTGGCCCTTCAAATCAACGATGAAACACAGAAATTGCATCGATATTGAATACAAAAGGCAAAATGTCGACTTATTTATAAGAGGAGTAACTCTTCTAATGGTTCGTGCCTTGAGCCTTTACTGGGACAGCACTATTAGATTCCGATGCACCATTGCAAGATTACTGTATCCCTTGGACCTTCAAATCAACGATGAAACACTGAAATTGCATCGATATTGAATACAAAATGCAAAATGTCGACTTATTTACAAGAGGAGTAACTCTTCTAATAGTTCGTGCTTTGAGCCTTTCCTGGGACAGCAGTATTAGTTTTCGATGCACCATTGCAGGTTTACTGTATCCCTTGGACCTTCAAATCAACGATGAAACCCGGAAATTGCATCGATATTGAATACAAAAGGCAAAATGTCGACTTATTTACAAGAGGAGTAACTTTTCTAATAGTTCGTGCTTTTAGCCTTTCCTGGGACAGCAGTATTAGATTACGATGCACCATTGCAGGTTTACTGTATCTCTTGGCCCTTCAAATCAACGATGAAACACAGAAATTGCATCGTTATTGAATACAAAATGCAAAATGTCGACTTATTTACAAGAGGAGTAACTTTTCTAATAGTTCGTGTTTTACCCTTTCTGGGACAGCAGTATTAGATTCCGATGCACCATTGCAGGTTTACTGTATCTTTTGGACCTTCAAATCAACGATGAAACACAGAAATTACATCGATATTGAATACAAAATGCAAAATATCGACTTATTTACAAGAGGAGTAACTAATCTAATAGTTCGTGTTTTTCCCTTTCTGCGACAGCAGTATTAGATTCCGATGCACCATTGCAGGTTTGCTGTATCTTTTGGACCTTCAAATCAACGATGAAACACAGTAATTACATCGATATTGAATACAAAATGCAAAATGTCGACTTATTTACAAGAGGAGTAACTCTTCTAATAGTTCGTGCTTTGAGCCTTTCCTAGGACAGCAGTATTAGATTCCGATGCACCATTGCAGGTTTACTGTATCCCTTGGACCTTCAAATCAACGATGAAACACAGAAATTGCACCGATATTGAATAGAAAAGGCAAATAGTCGACTTACTTACAAGTGGAGTAACTCTTCTAATAGTTCGTGCTTTGAGCCTTTCCTGGTACAGCAGTATTAGATTCCGATGCACCATTGCAGGTTTACTGTATCCCTTGGACCTTCAAATCAACGATGAATCACGGAAATTTCATCGATATTGAATACAAAAGGCAAAATGTCGACTTATTTACAAGAAGAGTATCTCTTCTAATAGTTCGTGTTTTAGCCATTCTGGGACAGCAGTATTAAATTCCGATGCACCATTGCAGGTTTACTGTATCTCTTGTACCCTAAAATCAACGATGAAACACATAAATTACATCGATATTGAATATAAAAGGCAAAATGTCGACTTATTTACAAGAGGAGTAACTCTTCTAATAGTTCGTGCTTTTAGCCTTTCCTGGGACAGCAGTATTAGATTCCGATGCGCCATTGCAGGTTTACTGTATCCCTTGGACCTTCAAATCAACGATGAAACACAGAAATTGCATCGATATTGAATACAAAAGGAAAAATGTCGACTTATTTACAAGAGGAGTAACTCTTCTAATAGTTCGTGATTTGAGCCTTTCCTGGGACAGCAGTATTAGATTCCGATGCACCATTGCAGGTTTACTGTATCTCTTGGCCCTTCAAATCAACGATGAAATACAGAAATTGCATCGTTATTGAATACAAAATGCAAAATGTCGACTTATTTACAAGAGGAGTAACTCTTCTAATAGTTCGTGTTTTGCCCTTTCTGGGACAGCAGTATTAGATTCCGATGCACCATTGCAGGGTTACTGTATCTCTTGGACCTTCAAATCAACGATGAAACACAGAAATTACATCGATTTTGAATACAAAAGGCAAAATTTCGACTTATTTACAAGAGGAGTAACTCTTCTAATAGTTCGTGCTTTTAGCCTTTCCTGGGACAGCAGTATTAGATTCCGATGCACCATTGCAGGTTTACTGTATCTCTTGGCCCTTCAAATCAACGATGAAACACAGAAATTGCATCGCTATTGAATACAAAATGCAAAATGTCGACTTATTTACAAGAGGAGTAACTCTTCTAATAGTTCGTGTTTTGCCCTTTCTGGGACAGCAGTATTAGATTCCGATGCACCATTGCAGGTTTACTGTATCCCTTGGACCTTCAAATCAACGATGAAACCCGGAAATTGCATCGATATTGAATACAAAAGGCAAAATGTCGACTTATTTACAAGAGGAGTAACTTTTCTAATAGTTCGTGCTTTTAGCCTTTCCTGGGACAGCAGTATTAGATTACGATGCACCATTGCAGGTTTACTGTATCTCTTGGCCCTTCAAATCAACGATGAAACACAGAAATTGCATCGATATTGAATACAAAAGGCAAAATGTCGACTTATTTATAAGAGGAGTAACTCTTCTAATGGTTCGTGCCTTGAGCCTTTACTGGGACAGCACTATTAGATTCCGATGCACCATTGCAAGATTACTGTATCCCTTGGACCTTCAAATCAACGATGAAACACTGAAATTGCATCGATATTGAATACAAAATGCAAAATGTCGACTCATTTACAAGAGGAGTAACTCTTCTAATAGTTCGTGCTTTGAGCCTTTCCTGGGACAGCAGTATTAGTTTTCGATGCACCATTGCAGGTTTACTGTATCCCTTGGACCTTCAAATCAACGATGAAACCCGGAAATTGCATCGATATTGAATACAAAAGGCAAAATGTCGACTTATTTACAAGAGGAGTAACTTTTCTAATAGTTCGTGCTTTTAGCCTTTCCTGGGACAGCAGTATTAGATTACGATGCACCATTGCAGGTTTACTGTATCTCTTGGCCCTTCAAATCAACGATGAAACACAGAAATTGCATCGTTATTGAATACAAAATGCAAAATGTCGACTTATTTACAAGAGGAGTAACTTTTCTAATAGTTCGTGTTTTACCCTTTCTGGGACAGCAGTATTAGATTCCGATGCACCATTGCAGGTTTACTGTATCTTTTGGACCTTCAAATCAACGATGAAACACAGAAATTACATCGATATTGAATACAAAATGCAAAATGTCGACTTATTTACAAGAGGAGTAACTAATCTAATAGTTCGTGTTTTTCCCTTTCTGCGACAGCAGTATTAGATTCCGATGCACCATTGCAGGTTTGCTGTATCTTTTGGACCTTCAAATCAACGATGAAACACAGTAATTACATCGATATTGAATACAAAATGCAAAATGTCGACTTATTAACAAGAGGAGTAACTCTTCTAATAGTTCGTGCTTTGAGCCTTTCCTAGGACAGCAGTATTAGATTCCGATGCACCATTGCACGTTTACTGTATCCCTTGGACCTTCAAATCAACGATGAAACACAGAAATTGCATCGATATTGAATAGAAAAGGCAAATAGTCGACTTACTTACAAGTGGAGTAACTCTTCTAATAGTTCGTGCTTTGAGCCTTTCCTGGTACAGCAGTGTTAGATTCCGATGCACCATTGCAGGTTTACTGTATCCCTTGGACCTTCAAATCAACGATGAATCACGGAAATTTCATCGATATTGAATACAAAAGGCAAAGTGTCGACTTATTTACAAGAAGAGTATCTCTTCTAATAGTATGTGTTTTAGCCATTCTGGGACAGCAGTATTAAATTCCGATGCACCATTGCAGGTTTACTGTATCTCTTGTACCCTAAAATCAACGATGAAACACATGAATTACATCGATATTGAATATAAAAGGCAAAATGTCGACTTATTTACAAGAGGAGTAACTCTTCTAATATTTCGTGCTTTTAGCCTTTCCTGGGACAGCAGTATTAGATTCCGATGCACCATTGCAGGTTTACTGTATCCCTTGGACCTTCAAATCAACGATGAAACACAGAAATTGCATCGATATTGAATACAAAAGGAAAAATGTCGACTTATTTACAAGAGGAGTAACTCTTCTAATAGTTCGTGATTTGAGCCTTTCCTGGGACAGCAGTATTAGATTCCGATGCACCATTGCAGGTTTACTGTATCTCTTGGCCCTTCAAATCAACGATGAAACACAGAAATTGCATCGTTATTGAATACAAAATGCAAAATGTCGACTTATTTACAAGAGGAGTAACTCTTCTAATAGTTCGTGTTTTGCCCTTTCTGGGACAGCAGTATTAGATTCCGATGCACCATTGCAGGTTTACTGTATCTCTTGGACCTTCAAATCAACGATGAAACACAGAAATTACATCGATTTTGAATACAAGAGGCAAAATTTCGACTTATTTACAAGAGGAGTAACTCTTCTAATAGTTCGTGTTTTGAGCATTTCCTGGGACAGCAGTATTAGATTCCGATGCACCAATGCAAGTTTACTGTTTCCCTTGGACCTTCAAATCAACGATGAATCACGGAAATTGCATCGATATTAAATACAAAAGGCAAAATGTCGACTTATTTACAAGAGGAGTATCTCTTCTAATAGTTCGTGCTTTGTACCTTTCCTGGGACAGCAGTATTAGATTAAGATGCACCATTGCAGGTTTACTGTATCTCTTGGACCTTCAAATCAACGGTGAAACACAGAAATTGCATCGATATTGAATACAAAAGGCAAAATGTCGAATTATTTAAAAGAGGAGTAACTCTTCTAATAGTTCGTGCTTTGAGCCTTTCCTGGGAAAGCAGTATTAGATTCCGATGCACCATTGTAGGTTTACTGTATCCCTTGGACCTTCAAATCAACGATGAAACACAGAAATTGCGTCGATATTGTATACAAAAGGCAAAATGTCGACTTAATTATAAGAGGAGTAACTCTTCTAATAGTTCGTGTTTTTAGCCTTTCCTAGGACAATAGTATTAGATTCCGATGCACCATTGCAGGTTTACTGTATCCCTTGGACCTTCAAATCAACGATGAAACACAGAAATTGAATCGATATTGAATACAAAATGCAAAATGTCGACTTAGTTACAAGAGGAGTAACTCTTCTAATAGTTCGTGCTTTTAGCCTTTCCTGTGACAGCAGTATTAGATTGCGATGCACCATTGCAGGTTTACTGTTCCCTTGGACCTTCAAATCAACGATGAAACACGGAAATTGCATCGATATTGAATACAAAACGCAAAATTTCGACTTATTTACAAGAGGAGTAACTCTTCTAATAGTTCGTGCTTTTAGCCTTTCCTGGGACAGCAGTATTAGATTCCGAAGCACCATTGCAGGTTTACTGTGCCCCTTGGACCTTCAAATCAACGATGAAACACAGAAATTGCGTCGATAGTGAATACAAAAGGCAAAATGTCGACTTATTTACAAGAGGAGTAACTCTTCTAACAGTTCGTGCTTTTAGCCTTTCCTGGGACAGCAGTATTAGATTCCGATGCACCATTGCAGGTTTACTGTATCCCTTGGACCTTCAAATCAACGATGAAGCACGGAAATTGCATCGATTTTGAATACAAAAGGCAAAATGTCGACTTATTTATAAGAGGAGTAACTCTTCTAATGGTCCGTGCTTTGAGACTTTCCTGGGACAGCAGTATTAGATTCCGTTGCACCATTGCAGGTTTACTGTATCCCTTGGACCTTCAAATCAACGATGAAACACAGAAATTGCATCGATATTGAATACAAAAGGCAAAATGTCGATTTATTTATAAGACGAGTATATCTTCTAATAGTTCGTGATTTGAGCCTTTCCTGGGACAGCAGTATTAGATTCCGATGAACCATTGCAGGTTTACTGTTCCCTTGGACCTTCAAATCAACGATGAAACACAGAAATTGCATCGATATTGAATACAAAAGGAAAAATGTCGACTTATTTACATGAGGAGTAACTCTTCTAATAGTTCGTGATTTTAGCCTTTCCTGGGACAGCAGTATTAGATTCCGATGCACCATTGCAGGTTTACTGTATCTCTTGGCCCTTCAAATCAACGATGAAACACAGAAATTGCATCGATATTGAATACAAAAGGCAAAATGTCGACTTATTTATAAGAGGAGTAACTCTTCTAATGGTTCGTGCCTTGAGCCTTTACTGGGACAGCACTATTAGATTCCGATGCACCATTGCAAGATTACTGTATCCCTTGGACCTTCAAATCAACGATGAAACACTGAAATTGCATCGATATTGAATACAAAATGCAAAATGTCGACTTATTTACAAGAGGAGTAACTCTTCTAATACTTCGTGCTTTGAGCCTTTCCTGGGACAGCAGTATTAGTTTTCGATGCACCATAGCAGGTTTACTGTATCCCTTGGACCTTCAAATCAACGATGAAACCCGGAAATTGCATCGATATTGAATACAAAAGGCAAAATGTCGACTTATTTACAAGAGGAGTAACTTTTCTAATAGTTCGTGCTTTTATCCTTTCCTGGGACAGCAGTATTAGATTACGATGCACCATTGCAGGTTTACTGTATCTCTTGGCCCTTCAAATCAACGATGAAACACAGAAATTGCATCGTTATTGAATACAAAATGCAAAATGTCGACTTATTTACAAGAGGAGTAACTTTTCTAATAGTTCGTGTTTTACCCTTTCTGGGACAGCAGTATTAGATTCCGATGCACCATTGCAGGTTTACTGTATCTTTTGGACCTTCAAATCAACGATGAAACACAGAAATTAAATCGATATTGAATACAAAATGCAAAATGTCGACTTATTTACAAGAGGAGTAACTCATCTAATAGTTCGTGTTTTTCCCTTTCTGGGAGAGCAGTATTAGATTCCGATGCACCATTGCAGGTTTACTGTATCTTTTGGACCTTCAAATCAACGATGAAACACAGTAATTACATCGATATTGAATACAAAATGCAAAATGTCGACTTATTTACAAGAGGAGTAACTCTTCTAATAGTTCGTGCTTTGAGCCTTTCCTAGGACAGCAGTATTAGATTCCGATGCACCATTGCAGGTTTACTGTATCCCTTGGACCTTCAAATCAACGATGAAACACAGAAATTGCATCGATATTGAATACAAAAGGCAAATAGTCGACTTACTTACAAGTGGAGTAACTCTTCTAATAGTTCGTGCTTTGAGCCTTTCCTGGTACAGCAGTATTAGATTCCGATGCACCATTGCAGGTTTACTGTATCCCTTGGACCTTCAAATCAACGATGAATCACGGAAATTTCATCGATATTGAATACAAAAGGCAAAATGTCGACTTATTTACAAGAAGAGTATCTCTTCTAATAGTTCGTGTTTTAGCCTTTCTGGGACAGCAGTATTAAATTCCGATGCACCATTGCAGGTTTACTGTATCTCTTGTACCCTAAAATCAACGATGAAACACATAAATTACATCGATATTGAATATAAAAGGCAAAATGTCGACTTATTTACAAGAGGAGTAACTCTTCTAATAGTTCGTGCTTTTAGCCTTTCCTGGGACAGCAGTATTAGATTCCGATGCACCATTGCAGGTTTACTGTATCCCTTGGACCTTCAAATCAACGATGAAACACAGAAATTGCATCGATATTGAATACAAAAGGAAAAATGTCGACTTATTTACAAGAGGAGTAACTCTTCTAATAGTTCGTGATTTGAGCCTTTCCTGGGACAGCAGTATTAGATTCCGATGCACCATTGCAGGTTTACTGTATCTCTTGGCCTTTCAAATCAACGATGAAACACAGAAATTGCATCGTTATTGAATACAAAATGCAAAATGTCGACTTATTTACAAGAGGAGTAACTCTTCTAATAGTTCGTGTTTTGCCCTTTCTGGGACAGCAGTATTAGATTCCGATGCACCATTGCAAATTTACTGTATCTCTTGGACCTTCAAATCAACGATGAAACACAGAAATTACATCGATTTTGAATACAAAAGGCAAAATTTCGACTTATTTACAAGAGGAGTAACTCTTCTAATTGTTCGTGTTTTGAGCATTTCCTAGGACAGCAGTATTAGATTCCGATGCACCAATGCAAGTTTACTGTTTCCCTTGGACCTTCAAATCAACGATGAATCACGGAAATTGCATCGATATTAAATACAAAAGGCAAAATGTCGACTTATTTACAAGAGGAGTATCTCTTCTAATAGTTCGTGCTTTGTACCTTTCCTGGGACTGCAGTATTAGATTCCGATGCACCATTGCAGGTTTACTGTATCTCTTGGACCTTCAAATCAACGGTGAAACACAGAAATTGCATCGATATTGAATACAAAAGGCAAAATGTCGAATTATTTAAAAGAGGAGTAACTCTTCTAATAGTTCGTGCTTTGAGCCTTTCCTGGGAAAGCAGTATTAGATTCCGATGCACCATTGCAGGTTTACTGTATCCCTTGGACCTTCAAATCAACGATGAAACACAGAAATTGCGTCGATATTGTATACAAAAGACAAAATGTCGACTTAATTATAAGAGGAGTAACTCTTCTAATAGTTCGTGTTTTTAGACTTTCCTAGGTCAGTAGTATTAGATTCCGATGCACCATTGCAGGTTTACTGTATCCCTTGGACCTTCAAATCAACGATGAAACACAGAAATTGAATCGATATTGAATACAAAATGCAAAATGTCGACTTAGTTACAAGAGGAGTAACTCTTCTAATAGTTCGTGCTTTTAGCCTTTCCTGTGACAGCAGTATTAGATTGCGATGAACCATTGCAGGTTTACTGTTCCCTTGGACCTCCAAATCAACGATGAAACACGGAAATTGCATCGATATTGAATACAAAAGGCAAAATGTCGACTTATTTACAAGAGGAGTAACTCTTCTAATTGTTCGTGTTTTAGTCTTTCCTGGGACAGCAGTATTAGATTCCGATGCACCATTGCAGGTTTACTGTATCCCTTGGACCTTCAAATCAACGATGAAACACAGAAATTGCATCGATATTGAATACAACAGGCAAAATGACTACTTATTTAAAAGAGGAGTAACTCTTCTAATGGTTCGTGTTTTAGCCTTTCCTGGGACAGCAGTATTAGATTCCGATGCACCATTGCAGGTTTACTGTATCCCTTGGACCTTCAAATCAACGATGAAACACAGAAATTGCATCGATATTGAATACAAAAGGCAAAATGTCGACTTATTTACAAGAGGAGTAACTCTTCTAATAGTTCGTGCTTTTAGAGTTCCCTGGGACAGCAGTATTAGATTCCGATGCACCATTGCAGGTTTACTGTATCCCTTGGACCTTCAAATCAACGATGAAACACAGAAATTGCATCGATATTGAATACAAGAGGCAAAATGTCGACTTATTTACAAGAGGAGTAACTCTTCTAATAGTTCGTGCTATGAGCCTTTCCTGGGAGAGCAGTATTAGATTCCGATGCACCATTGCAGGTTTACTGTATCCCTTGGCCCTTCAAATCAACGATGAAACACAGAAATTGCATCGATATTGAATACAAAGTGCAAAATGTCGACTTATTTACAAGGGGAGTAACTCTTCTAATAGTTTGTGGTTTTAACCTTTCCTGGGACAGCAGTATTAGATTCCTATGCACCATTGCAGGTTTACTGTATCTCTTTGACCTTCAAATCAACGATGATACACAGAAATTGCATCGTTATTGAATGCAAAAGGCAAAATGTCGACTTATTTATAAGAGGTGTAACTCTTCCAATAGTTCATGCTTTGAACCTTTCCTGGGACAGCAGTATTAGATTCCGATGCACCATTGCAGGTTTACTGTATCTCTTTGACCTTCAAATCAACGATGATACACAGAAATTACATCGATATTGAATGCAAAAGGCAAAATGTCGACTTATTTATAAGAGGAGTAACTCTTCTAATAGTTCGTGCTTTCAGCCTCTCCTGGGACAGCAGTATTAGATTCCGATGCACCATTGCAGGTTTACTGTATCCCGTGGACCTTCAAATCAACGATGAAACACAGAAATTGCATCGATATTGAATACAAAAGGCAAAATGTCGACTTATTTATAAGAGGAGTAAATCTTCTAACAGTTCGCGATTTGAGCCATTCCTGGAACAGCAGTGTTAGATTCCTATGCACCATTGCAGGTTTACTGTATCCCTTGGACCTTCTAATCAACAATGAAGCACCGAAATTGCATCGATATTGAATACAAAAGGCAAAATGTCGACTTATTTCTAAGAGGAGTAACTCTTCTAATGGTTCGTGTTTTGAGCCTTTCATGGGAAAACAGTATTAGATTCCGATGCACCATTGCCGGTTTACCGTATCCCTTGGACCTTCAAATCAAAGATGAAACACGGAAATTGCATCGATATTGAATACAAAATGCCAAATGTCGACTTATTTACAAGAGGAGCAACTCTTCTAATAGTTCGTGCTTTGATCCTTTCCTGGGACAGCAGTATTAGATTCCGATGCACCCTTGCAGGTTTACTGTATCCCTTGGACCTTCAAATCAACGATGAAACACAGAAATTGCATCGATATTGAATACAAATGGCAAAATGTCGACTTATTTATAAGAGGAGAAACTCTTCTAATAGTTCGTGCTTTGAGCCTTTCCTGGGACAGCAGTATTAGATTACGATGCACCATTGCAGGTTTACTGTATCCCTTGGACCTTCAAATCAACGATGAAACACAGAAATTGCATCGATATTGAATACAAAAGGCAAAATGTCGACTTATTTATAAGAGGAGTATATCTTCTAATAGTTCGCGATTTGAGCCATTCCTGGAACAGCAGTATTAGATTCCGATGCACATTTGCAGGTTTACTGTATCCCTTGGACCTTAAAATTAACGATTAAACACAGAAATTGCATCGATATTGAATACAAACGGCAAAATGTCGACTTATTCACAAGAGGAGTAACTCTAATAATAGTTGCAGTTTTAGCCTTTCTGGGACAGCAGTATTAGATTGCGATGCACCATTGCAGGTTTACTGTATCTCTTGGACCTTCAAATCAACGATGAAACACAGAAATTGCATCGATATTGAATACAAAAGGCAAAATGTCGACTTATTTATAGGAGGAGTAACTCTTCTAATAGTTCGTGCTTTGAACCTTTCCTGGGACAGCAGTATTAGATTCCGATGCACCATTGCAGGTTTACTGTATCTCTTTGACCTTCAAATCAACGATGAAACACAGAAATTGCATCGATATTGAATACATAAGGCAAAATGTCGACTTATTTATAAGAGGAGTAACTCTTCTAATAGTTGGTGCTTTGAGCCTTTCCTGGGACAGCAGTATTAGATTCCGATGCACCATTGCAGGATTACTGTTTCCTTTGGACCTTCAAATCAACGATGAAACACGGAAATTGCATCGATATTGAATACAAAAGGCAAAATGTCGACTTATTTATAAGAGGAGTAAATCCTCTAATAGTTCGTGATTTGAGCCTTTCCTGGGACAGCAGTATTAGATTCCGATGCACCATTGCAGGTTTACTGTATCCCTTGGATCTTCAAATTAACGATGAAACACAGAAATTGCATCGAAAATGAATACAAAAGGCAAAATGTCGACTTATTTACAAGAGGAGTAACTCTTCTAACAGTTCGTGCTTTTAGCCTTTCCTGGGACAGCAGTATTAGATTCCGTTGCACCATTGCAGGTTCACTGTATCCCTTGGACCTTCGAATTAACGATGAAACACAGAAATTGCATCGATATTGAATACAAAAGGCAAAATGTCGACTTATTTACAAGAGGAGTAACTTTTCTAATAGTTCGTGCTTTTAGCCTTTCCTGGGACAGCAGTATTAGATTCCGTTGCACCATTGCAGGTTTACTGTATCCCTTGGACCTTCAAATCAACGATGAAACACAGAAATTGCATCTATATTGAATACAAAAGGCAAAATGTCGACTTATTTACAAGAGGAGTAACTCTTCTAAAAGTTCGTGCTTTTAGCCTTTACAGGGACAGCAGTATTATATTCCTATGCACCATTGCAGGATTACTGTTCCCTTGGACCTTCAAATCAACGATGAAACACAGAAATTGGATCGATATTGAATACAAAAGGCAAAATGTCGACTTATTTACAAGAGGAGTAAATCTACTAATAGTTCGTGATTTGAGCCTTTCCTGGAACAGCAGTAGTAGATTCCGATGCACCATTGCAGGTTTACTGTATCCCTTGGACCTTCAAATCAACGATGAAACACAGAAATTGCATCGATATTGAATACAAAAGGCAAAATGTCGACTTATTTACAAGAGGAGTAACTCTTCTAAAAGTTCGTGCTTTTAGCCTTTCCAGGGACAGCAGTATTAAATTCCTATGCACCATTGCAGGATTACTGTTCCCTTGGCCCTTCAAATCAATGATGAAACACAGAAATTGCATCGATATTGAATACAAACGGCAAATTGTCGACTTATTTACAAGAGGAGTAACTCTTCTAATAGTTCGTGCATCTATCCTTTCCTGGGACTGCAGTATTAGATCTGTTGCACCATTGCAGGTTTACTGTATCCTTAGAACCTTAAAATCAACGATGAAGCTCAGAAATTGCATCGATATTGAATACAAAAAGCAAAATGTCGACTTATTTATAGGAGGAGTAACTCTTCTATTAGTTCGCGCTTTGCGCCTTTCCTGGGACAGCAGTATTAGATTCTGATGCACCATTGCAGGTTTACTATATCTCTTGGACATTCAAATCAACGATGAAACACAGAATTTGCATCGTTATTGAATACAAAATGCAAAATGTCGATGTATTCACAAGAGGAGTAGCTCTTCTAATAGTTGGTGTTTTAGCCTTTCTGGGACAGCTGTATTAGATTCCGATGCACTATTGCAGGTTTACTGTATCTCTCGGACCTTCAAATGAACGATGAAACACAGAAATTGCATCGAAATTGAATACAAAATGCAAAATGACGACTTATTTATAAGAGGAGTAACTCTTCTAATGGTTCGTGCTTTCAGCCTGTCCTGGGACAGCAGTATTAGAATCCGTTGCACCATTGCAGGTTTACTGTATCTCTTGGACCTTCAAATCAACGATGAAACACAGAAATTGCATCGATATTGAATACAAAAGGCAAAATGTCGACTTATTTATAGGAGGAGTAACTCTTCTAATAGTTCGTGCTTTGAGCCTTTCCTGGGACAGCAGTACTAGATTTCGATGCACCATTGCAGGTTTACTGTATCTCTTGGACTTTCAAATCAACAATGAAACACAGAAATTGCATCGATATTGAATACATAAGGCAAAATTTCGACTTATTTATAAGAGGAGTAACTCTTCTAATAGTTCGTGTTTTGAGCCTTTCCTGGGACAGCAGTATTAGATTCCGATGCACCATTACAGGATTACTGTATCCTTTGGACCTTCAAATCAACGATGAAACACGGAAATTGCATCGATATTGAATACAAAAGGCAAAATGTCGACTTATTTATAAGAGGAGTAAATCTTCTAATAGTTCGTGATTTGAGCCTTTCCTGGGACAGCAGTACTAGATTCCGATGCACCATTGCAGGTTTACTGTATCCCTAGGACCTTCCAATTAACGATGAAACACAGAAATTGCATCGATAATGAATACAAAAGGCAAAATGTCGACTTATTTACAAGAGGAGTAACTCTTCTAACAGTTCGTGCTTTTAGCCTTTCCTGGGACAGCAGTATTAAATTCCGACGCACCATTGCAGGTTTACTGTATCTCTTGGACCTTCAAATCAACGATGAAACACAGAAATTGCATCGATATTGAATACAAAATGCAAAATGTCGACTTATTTATAAGAGCAGTAACTCTTCTAATGGTTCGTGCTTTGAGCCTTTCCTGGGACAGCAGTATTAGATTCCGATGCACCATTGCAGGTGTACTGTATCTCTTGGACCTTCAAATCAACGATGAAACACAGAAATTACATCGATATTGAATACAAAAGGCAAAATGTCGACTTATTTATAAGAGGAGTAACTCTTCTAATAGTTCGTGTTTTTGTTTTTCCTGGGACAGCAGTATTAGATTCCGATGCACCACTGCAGGTTTACTGTATCTCTTGGACCTTCAAATCAACGATGAAACACAGAAATTACATCGATATTGAATACAAAAGGCAAAATGTCGACTTATTTATAAGAGGAGTAACTCTTCTAATAGCTGGTGCTTTGAGCCTTTCCTGGGACAGCAGTATTAGATTCCGATACACCAGTGGAGGTTTACTGTATCCCTTGGACCTTCAAATCAACGATGAAACACGGAAATTGCATCGATATTGAATACAAAAGGCAAAATGTCGACTTATTTACAAGAGGAGTAACTCTTCTAATAGTTCGTGCTTTCAGCCTTTCCTGGGACAGCAGTATTAGATTCCGATGCACCATTGCAGGTTTACTGTATCTCTTGGACCTTCAAATCAACGATGAAACCCGGAAATTGCATCGATATTGAATACGAAAGGCAAAATGTCGACTTAACTAAATAAGGAGTAACTCTTCTAAAAGTTCGTGCTTTGAGCCTTTCCTGGGACAGCAGTATTAGATTCCGATGCACCATTGTAGGTTTACTGTATCCCTTGGACCTTCAAATCAACGATGAAACACGGAAATTGCATCGATATTGAATACAAAAGGCAAAATGTCGACTTATTTACAAGAGGAGTAACTCTTCTAATAGTTCGTGCTTTGAGCCTTCCCTGGGACAGCAGTATTAGATTCCGTTGCACCATTGCAGGTTTACTGTATCCCTTGGACCTTCAAATCAACGATGAAACACAGAAATTGCATCTATATTGAATACAAAAGGCAAAATGTCGACTTATTTACAAGAGGAGTAACTCTTCTAAAAGTTCGTGCTTTTAGCCTTTCCAGGGACAGCAGTATTATATTCCTATGCACCATTGCAGGATTACTGTTCCCTTGGACCTTCAAATCAACGATGAAACACAGAAATTGGATCGATATTGAATACAAAAGGCAAAATGTCGACTTATTTACAAGAGGAGTAAATCTACTAATAGTTCGTGATTTGAGCCTTTCCTGGAACAGCAGTAGTAGATTCCGATGCACCATTGCAGGTTTACTGTATCCCTTGGACCTTCAAATCAACGATGAAACACAGAAATTGCATCGATATTGAATACAAAAGGCAAAATGTCGACTTATTTACAAGAGGAGTAACTCTTCTAAAAGTTCGTGCTTTTAGCCTTTCCGGGGACAGCAGTATTAAATTCCTATGCACCATTGCAGGATTACTGTTCCCTTGGCCCTTCAAATCAATGATGAAACACAGAAATTGCATCGATATTGAATACAAACGGCAAATTGTCGACTTATTTACAAGAGGAGTAACTCTTCTAATAATTCGTGCATCTATCCTTTCCTGGGACTGCAGTATTAGATCTGTTGCACCATTGCAGGTTTACTGTATCCTTAGAACCTTAAAATCAACGATGAAGCTCAGAAATTGCATCGATATTGAATACAAAAAGCAAAATGTCGACTTATTTATAGGAGGAGTAACTCTTCTATTAGTTCGTGCTTTGCGCCTTTCCTGGGACAGCAGTATTAGATTCCGATGCACCATTGCAGGTTTACTATATCTCTTGGACATTCAAATCAACGATGAAGCACAGAATTTGCATCGTTATTGAATACAAAATGCAAAATGTCGATGTATTCACAAGAGGAGTAACTCTTCTAATAGTTGGTGTTTTAGCCTTTCTGGGACAGCTGTATTAGAATCCGATGCACTATTGCAGGTTTACTGTATCTCTCGGACCTTCAAATGAACGATGAAACACAGAAATTGCATCGAAATTGAATACAAAATGCAAAATGACGACTTATTTATAAGAGGAATAACTCTTCTAATGGTTCGTGCTTTCAGCCTGTCCTGGGACAGCAGTATTAGAATCCGTTGCACCATTGCAGGTTTACTGTATCTCTTGGACCTTCAAATCAACGATGAAACACAGAAATTGCATCGATATTGAATACAAAAGGCAAAATGTCGACTTATTTATAGGAGGAGTAACTCTTCTAATAGTTCGTGCTTTGAGCCTTTCCTGGGACAGCAGTATTAGATTTCGATGCACCATTGCAGGTTTACTGTATCTCTTGGACTTTCAAATCAACAATGAAACACAGAAATTGCATCGATATTGAATACATAAGGCAAAATGTCGACTTATTTATAAGAGGTGTAACCCTTCTAATAGTTCGTGCTTTGAGCCTTTCCTGGGACAGCAGTATTAGATTCCGATGCACCATTACAGGATTACTGTATCCTTTGGACCTTCAAATCAACGATGAAACACGGAAATTGCATCGATATTGAATACAAAAGGCAAAATGTCGACTTATTTATAAGAGGAGTAAATCTTCTAATAGTTCGTGATTTGAGCCTTTCCTGGGACAGCAGTACTAGATTCCGATGCACCATTGCAGGTTTACTGTATCCCTTGGACCTTCCAATTAACGATGAAACACAGAAATTGCATCGATAATGAATACAAAAGGCAAAATGTCGACTTATTTACAAGAGGAGTAACTCTTCTAACAGTTCGTGCTTTTAGCCTTCCTGGGACAGCAGTATTAGATTCCGACGCACCATTGCAGGTTTACTGTATCTCTTGGACCTTCAAATCAACGATGAAACACAGAAATTGCATCGATATTGAATACAAAAGGCAAAATGTCGACTTATTTATAAGAGGAGTATATCTTCTAATAGTTCGCGATTTGAGCCATTCCTGGAACAGCAGTATTAGATTCCGATGCACATTTGCAGGTTTACTGTATCCCTTGGACCTTAAAATTAACGATTAAACACAGAAATTGCATCGATATTGAATACAAACGGCAAAATGTCGACTTATTCACAAGAGGAGTAACTCTAATAATAGTTGCAGTTTTAGCCTTTCTGGGACAGCAGTATTAGATTGCGATGCACCATTGCAGGTTTACTGTATCTCTTGGACCTTCAAATCAACGATGAAACACAGAAATTGCATCGATATTGAATACAAAAGGCAAAATGTCGACTTATTTATAGGAGGAGTAACTCTTCTAATAGTTCGTGCTTTGAACCTTTCCTGGGACAGCAGTATTAGATTCCGATGCACCATTGCAGGTTTACTGTATCACTTGGACCTTCAAATCAACGATGAAACACAGATATTGCATCGATATTGAATACATAAGGCAAAATGTCGACTTATTTATAAGAGGAGTAACTCTTCTAATAGTTGGTGCTTTGAGCCTTTCCTGGGACAGCAGTATTAGATTCCGATGCACCATTGCAGGATTACTGTATCCTTTGGTCCTTCAAATCAACGATGAAACACGGAAATTGCATCGATATTGAAAACAAAAGGCAAAATGTCGACTTATTTATAAGAGGAGTAAATCCTCTAATAGTTCGTGATTTGAGCCTTTCCTGGGACAGCAGTATTAGATTCCGATGCACCATTGCAGGTTTACTGTATCCCTTGGATCTTCGAATTAACGATGAAACACAGAAATTGCATCGAAAATGAATACAAAAGGCAAAATGTCGACTTATTTACAAGAGGAGTAACTCTTCTAACAGTTCGTGCTTTTAGCCTTTCCTGGGACAGCAGTATTAGATTCCGTTGCACCATTGCAGGTTCACTGTATCCCTTGGACCTTCGAATTAACGATGAAACACAGAAATTGCATCGATATTGAATACAAAAGGCAAAATGTCGACTTATTTACAAGAGGAGTAACTTTTCTAATAGTTCGTGCTTTTAGCCTTTCCTGGGACAGCAGTATTAGATTCCGTTGCACCATTGCAGGTTTACTGTATCCCTTGGACCTTCAAATCAACGATGAAACACAGAAATTGCATCTATATTGAATACAAAAGGCAAAATGTCGACTTATTTACAAGAGGAGTAACTCTTCTAAAAGTTCGTGCTTTTAGCCTTTCCAGGGACAGCAGTATTATATTCCTATGCACCATTGCAGGATTACTGTTCCCTTGGACCTTCAAATCAACGATGAAACACAGAAATTGGATCGATATTGAATACAAAAGGCAAAATGTCGACTTATTTACAAGAGGAGTAAATCTACTAATAGTTCGTGATTTGAGCCTTTCCTGGAACAGCAGTAGTAGATTCCGATGCACCATTGCAGGTTTACTGTATCCCTTGGACCTTCAAATCAACGATGAAAGACAGAAATTGCATCGATATTGAATACAAAAGGCAAAATGTCGACTTATTTACAAGAGGAGTAACTCTTCTAAAAGTTCGTGCTTTTAGCCTTTCCAGGGACAGCAGTATTAAATTCCTATGCACCATTGCAGGATTACTGTTCCCTTGGCCCTTCAAATCAATGATGAAACACAGAAATTGCATCGATATTGAATACAAACGGCAAATTGTCGACTTATTTACAAGAGGAGTAACTCTTCTAATAGTTCGTGCATCTATCCTTTCCTGGGACTGCAGTATTAGATCTGTTGCACCATTGCAGGTTTACTGTATCCTTAGAACCTTAAAATCAACGATGAAGCTCAGAAATTGCATCGATATTGAATACAAAAAGCAAAATGTCGACTTATTTATAGGAGGAGTAACTCTTCTATTAGTTCGTGCTTTGCGCCTTTCCTGGGACAGCAGTATTAGATTCCGATGCACCATTGCAGGTTTACTATATCTCTTGGACATTCAAATCAACGATGAAACACAGAATTTGCATCGTTATTGAATACAAAATGCAAAATGTCGATGTATTCACAAGAGGAGTAACTCTTCTAATAGTTGGTGTTTTAGCCTTTCTGGGACAGCTGTATTAGATTCCGATGCACTATTGCAGGTTTACTGTATCTCTCGGACCTTCAAATGAACGATGAAACACAGAAATTGCATCGAAATTGAATACAAAATGCAAAATGACGACTTATTTATAAGAGGAATAACTCTTCTAATGGTTCGTGCTTTCAGCCTGTCCTGGGACAGCAGTATTAGAATCCGTTGCACCATTGCAGGTTTACTGTATCTCTTGGACCTTCAAATCAACGATGAAACACAGAAATTGCATCGATATTGAATACAAAAGGCAAAATGTCGACTTATTTATAGGAGGAGTAACTCTTCTAATAGTTCGTGCTTTGAGCCTTTCCTGGGACAGCAGTATTAGATTTCGATGCACCATTGCAGGTTTACTGTATCTCTTGGACTTTCAAATCAACAATGAAACACAGAAATTGCATCGATATTGAATACATAAGGCAAAATGTCGACTTATTTATAAGAGGAGTAACTCTTCTAATAGTTCGTGCTTTGAGCCTTTCCTGGGACAGCAGTATTAGATTCCGATGCACCATTACAGGATTACTGTATCCTTTGGACCTTCAAATCAACGATGAAACACGGAAATTGCATCGATATTGAATACAAAAGGCAAAATGTCGACTTATTTATAAGAGGAGTAAATCTTCTAATAGTTCGTGATTTGAGCCTTTCCTGGGACAGCAGTACTAGATTCCGATGCACCATTGCAGGTTTACTGTATCCCTTGGACCTTCCAATTAACGATGAAACACAGAAATTGCATCGATAATGAATACAAAAGGCAAAATGTCGACTTATTTACAAGAGGAGTAACTCTTCTAACAGTTCGTGCTTTTAGCCTTTCCTGGGACAGCAGTATTAGATTCCGACGCACCATTGCAGGTTTACTGTATCTCTTGGACCTTCAAATCAACGATGAAACACAGAAATTGCATCGATATTGAATACAAAATGCAAAATGTCGACTTCTTTATAAGAGGAGTATATCTTCTAATAGTTCGCGATTTGAGCCATTCCTGGAACAGCAGTATTAGATTCCGATGCACATTTGCAGGTTTACTGTATCCCTTGGACCTTAAAATTAACGATTAAACACAGAAATTGCCTCGATATTGAATACAAACGGCAAAATGTCGACTTATTCACAAGAGGAGTAACTCTAATAATAGTTGCAGTTTTAGCCTTTCTGGGACAGCAGTATTAGATTGCGATGCACCATTGCAGGTTTACTGTATCTCTTGGACCTTCAAATCAACGATGAAACACAGAAATTGCATCGATATTGAATACAAAAGGCAAAATGTCGACTTATTTATAGGAGGAGTAACTCTTCTAATAGTTCGTGCTTTGAACCTTTCCTGGGACAGCAGTATTAGATTCCGATGCACCATTGCAGGATTACTGTATCCTTTGGTCCTTCAAATCAACGATGAAACACGGAAATTGCATCGATATTGAATACAAAAGGCAAAATGTCGACTTATTTATAAGAGGAGTAAATCCTCTAATAGTTCGTGATTTGAGCCTTTCCTGGGACAGCAGTATTAGATTCCGATGCACCATTGCAGGTTTACTGTATCCCTTGGATCTTCAAATTAACGATGAAACACAGAAATTGCATCGAAAATGAATACAAAAGGCAAAATGTCGACTTATTTACAAGAGGAGTAACTCTTCTAACAGTTCGTGCTTTTAGCCTTTCCTGGGACAGCAGTATTAGATTCCGTTGCACCATTGCAGGTTCACTGTATCCCTTGGACCTTCGAATTAACGATGAAACACAGAAATTGCATCGATATTGAATACAAAAGGCAAAATGTCGACTTATTTACAAGAGGAGTAACTTTTCTAATAGTTCGTGCTTTTAGCCTTTCCTGGGACAGCAGTATTAGATTCCGTTGCACCATTGCAGGTTTACTGTATCCCTTGGACCTTCAAATCAACGATGAAACACAGAAATTGCATCTATATTGAATACAAAAGGCAAAATGTCGACTTATTTACAAGAGGAGTAACTCTTCTAAAAGTTCGTGCTTTTAGCCTTTCCAGGGACAGCAGTATTATATTCCTATGCACCATTGCAGGATTACTGTTCCCTTGGACCTTCAAATCAACGATGAAACACAGAAATTGGATCGATATTGAATACAAAAGGCAAAATGTCGACTTATTTACAAGAGGAGTAAATCTACTAATAGTTCGTGATTTGAGCCTTTCCTGGAACAGCAGTAGTAGATTCCGAGGCACCATTGCAGGTTTACTGTATCCCTTGGACCTTCAAATCAACGATGAAACACAGAAATTGCATCGATATTGAATACAAAAGGCAAAATGTCGACTTATTTACAAGAGGAGTAACTCTTCTAAAAGTTCGTGCTTTTAGCCTTTCCAGGGACAGCAGTATTAAATTCCTATGCACCATTGCAGGATTACTGTTCCCTTGGCCCTTCAAATCAATGATGAAACACAGAAATTGCATCGATATTGAATACAAACGGCAAATTGTCGACTTATTTACAAGAGGAGTAACTTTTCTAATAGTTCGTGCATCTATCCTTTCCTGGGACTGCAGTATTAGATCTGTTGCACCATTGCAGGTTTACTGTATCCTTAGAACCTTAAAATCAACGATGAAGCTCAGAAATTGCATCGATATTGAATACAAAAAGCAAAATGTCGATGTATTCACAAGAGGAGTAACTCTTCTAATAGTTGGTGTTTTAGCCTTTCTGGGACAGCTGTATTAGATTCCGATGCACCATTGCAGGTTTACTGTATCTCTTGGACCTTCAAATCAACGATGAAACACAGAAATTGCATCGATATTGAATACAAAAGGCAAAATGTCGACTTATTTATAGGAGGAGTAACTCTTCTATTAGTTCGTGCTTTGCGCCTTTCCTGGGACAGCAGTATTAGATTCCGATGCACCATTGCAGGCTTACTATATCTCTTGGACATTCAAATCAACGATGAAACACAGAATTTGCATCGTTATTGAATACAAAATGCAAAATGTCGATGTATTCACAAGAGGAGTAACTCTTCTAATAGTTGGTGTTTTAGCCTTTCTGGGACAGCTGTATTAGATTCCGATGCACTATTGCAGGTTTACTGTATCTCTCGGACCTTCAAATGAACGATGAAACACAGAAATTGCATCGAAATTGAATACAAAATGCAAAATGACGACTTATTTATAAGAGGAGTAACTCTTCTAATGGTTCGTGGTTTCAGCCTGTCCTGGGACAGCAGTATTAGAATCCGTTGCACCATTGCAGGTTTACTGTATCTCTTGGACCTTCAAATCAACGATGAAACACAGAAATTGCATCGATATTGAATACAAAAGGCAAAATGTCGACTTATTTATAGGAGGAGTAACTCTTCTAATAGTTCGTGCTTTGAGCCTTTCCTGGGACAGCAGTATTAGATTTCGATGCACCATTGCAGGTTTACTGTATCTCTTGGACTTTCAAATCAACAATGAAACACAGAAATTGCATCGATATTGAATACATAAGGCAAAATGTCGACTTATTTATAAGAGGAGTAACTCTTCTAATAGTTCGTGTTTTGAGCCTTTCCTGGGACAGCAGTATTAGATTCCGATGCACCATTACAGGATTACTGTATCCTTTGGACCTTCAAATCAACGATGAAACACGGAAATTGCATCGATATTGAATACAAAAGGCAAAATGTCGACTTATTTATAAGAGGAGTAAATCTTCTAATAGTTCGTGATTTGAGCCTTTCCTGGGACAGCAGTACTAGATTCCGATGCACCATTGCAGGTTTACTGTATCCCTTGGACCTTCCAATTAACGATGAAACACAGAAATTGCATCGATAATGAATACAAAAGGCAAAATGTCGACTTATTTACAAGAGGAGTAACTCTTCTAACAGTTCGTGCTTTTAGCGTTTCCTGGGACAGCAGTATTAGATTCCGACGCACCATTGCAGGTTTACTGTATCTCTTGGACCTTCAAATCAACGATGAAACACAGAAATTGCATCGATATTGAATACAAAATGCAAAATGTCGACTTATTTATAAGAGCAGTAACTCTTCTAATGGTTCGTGCTTTGAGCCTTTCCTGGGACAGCAGTATTAGATTCCGATGCACCATTGCAGGTGTACTGTATCTCTTGGACCTTCAAATCAACGATGAAACACAGAAATTACATCGATATTGAATACAAAAGGCAAAATGTCGACTTATTTATAAGAGGAGTAACTCTTCTAATAGTTCGTGTTTTTGTTTTTCCTGGGACAGCAGTATTAGATTCCGATGCACCACTGCAGGTTTACTGTATCTCTTGGACCTTCAAATCAACGATGAAACACAGAAATTACATCGATATTGAATACAAAAGGGAAAATGTCGACTTATTTATAAGAGGAGTAACTCTTCTAATAGCTGGTGCTTTGAGCCTTTCCTGGGACAGCAGTATTAGATTCCGATACACCAGTGGAGGTTTACTGTATCCCTTGGACCTTCAAATCAACGATGAAACACGGAAATTGCATCGATATTGAATACAAAAGGCAAAATGTCGACTTATTTACAAGAGGAGTAACTCTTCTAATAGTTCGTGCTTTCAGCCTATCCTGGGACAGCAGTATTAGATTCCGATGCACCATTGCAGGTTTACTGTATCTCTTGGACCTTCAAATCAACGATGAAACCCGGAAATTGCATCGATATTGAATACGAAAGGCAAAATGTCGACTTAACTAAATAAGGAGTAACTCTTCTAAAAGTTCGTGCTTTGAGCCTTTCCTGGGACAGCAGTATTAGTTTCCGATGCACCATTGCAGGTTTTCTGTATCCCTTGGACCTTCAAATTAACGATGAAACACAGAAATTGCATAGATATTGAATACAAAAGGCAAAATGTCGACTTATTTACAAGAGGAGTAACTCTTCTAATACTTGGTGCTTTGAGCCTTTCCTGGGACAGCAGTATTAGATTCCGATGCACCATTGCAGGTTTACTGTATCTCTTGGACCTTCAAATCAACGATGAAACACCGAAATTTTTTCGATATTGAATGCAAAAGGCTAAATGTCGACTTATTTATAAGAGGAGTAACTCTTCTAAGAGTTCGTGCTTTTAGCCTTTCCTGGGACAGCAGTATTAGTTTCCGATGCACCATTGCAGGTTTTGTGTATCTCTTGGACCTTCAAATCAACGATGAAACACAGAAACTGCATCTATATTGAATACAAAATGCAAAATGTCGACTTATTTGCAAGAGGAGTACTCTTCTTATAGTTCGTACTTTAAGCCTTTCCTGGGACAGCAGTATTAGACTCCGATGCACCGTTGCAGGTTTACTGTATCCCTTGGACCTTCAAATCAACGAAGAAACACGGAAATTGCATCGATATTGAATACAAAATTCAAAATATCGACTTATTTACAAGAGGAGTAACTCTACTAATAGTTCGTGCTTTTAGCCTCTCCTGGGACAGCAGTATTCGATTCCGATGCACCATTGCAGGTTTACTGTATCTCTTGGACCTTCAAATCAATGATGAAACACGGAAATTGCATCGATATTGAATACAAAAGGCAAAATGTCGACTTAATTATAGGAGGAGAAACTCTTCTAATAGTTCGTGCTTTTACCCTTTCCTGGGACAGCAGTATTAGATTCCGATGCACCATTGCAGGTTTACTGTATCTCTTGGACCTTCAAATCAACGATGAAACACAGAAATTGCATCGATATTGAATAAAAAAGGCAAAATGTCGACTTATTGTTAAGAGGAGTAACTCTTCTAATAGTTCGTGATTTGAGCCATTCGTGGGACAACAGTATTAGATTCCGATGCACCATTGCAGGTTTACTGTATCCCTTCGACCTTCAAATCAACGATGAAACACAGAAATTGCATCGATATTGAATACAAAAGGCAAAATGTCGACTTCTTGTTAAGAGGAGTAACTCTTCTAATAGTTCGTGACTTGAGCCTTTCCTGGGACAGCAGTATTAGATTCCGATGCACCATTGCAGGTCTACTGTATAGCTTGGACCTTCAAATCAACGATGAAACACAGAAATTGCATCGATATTGAATACAAAACGCAAAATGTCGACTTATTTACAAGAGGAGTATCTCTTCTAATAGTTCGTGCTTTTAGCCTTTCCTGGGACAGCAGTATTAGATTCCGATGCACCATTGCAGGATAACTGTATCCCTTGGACCTTCAAATCAACGATGAAATACAGAAATTGCATCGATATTGAATACAAAAGGCAAAATGTCGACTTATTTACAAGAGGAGTAACTCTTCTAATAGTTCGTGCTTTTAGCCTTTCCTGGGACAGCAGTATTAGATTCCGATGCACCATTGCAGGTTTACTGTATCCCTTGGACCTTCAAATTAACGATGAAACACAGGAATTGCATCGATATTGAATACAAAAGGCAAAATGTCGACTTATTTACAAGAGGAGTAACTCTTCTAATAGTTGGTGTTTTGAGCCTTTCCTGGGACAGCAGTATTAGATTCCGATGCACCATTGCAGGTGTACTGTATCCCCTGGACCTTCAAATCAACGATGAAACACAGAAATTGCATCGATATTGAATACAAAAGGCAAAATGTCGACTTATTTACAAGAGGAGTAACTCTTCTAATAGTTCGTGCTTTGTGCCTTTCCTGGGACAGCAGTATTAGATTCCGATGCATCACTGCAGGTTTACTGTATCTCTTGGACCTTCAAATCAACTATTAAACACAGAAATTGCATCGATATTGAATACAAAAGGCAAAATGCCGACTTATTTACAAGAGGAGTAACTCTTCTAATAGTTCGTGTTTTAGCCTTTCCTGGGACAGCAGTATTAGATTCCGATGCACCATTGCAAGTTTACTGTATCCCTTGGACCTTAAAATCAACGATGAAACACAGAATTTGCATCGATATTGAATACTTAAGGCAAAATGGCGACTTATTTACAAGAGGAGCAACTCTTCTAATAGTTCATGCTTTAAGCCTTTCCTGGGACAGCAGTATTAGATTCCGATGCACCGTTGCAGGTTTACTGTATCCCTTGGACCTTCAAATCAACGATGAAACACAGAAATTGCTTCGATATTGAATACAAAAGGCTAAATGTCGACTTATTTATAAGACGAATAACTCTTCTAATAGTTCGTGCTTTGAGCCTTTCCTGGGACAGCAGTATTAGATTCCGATGCACCATTGCAGGTTTTCTGTATCTCTTGGACCTTCAAATCAACGATGAAACACAGACATTGCATCGATATTGATTACAAAATGCAAAATGTCGACTTATTTATAAGAGGAGTAACTCTTCTAATAGTTCGTGCTTTGAGCCTTTCCTGGGACAGCAGTATTAAATTCCGATGCACCATTGGAGGTTTACTGTATCCCTTGGACCTTCAAATCAACGATGAAACACGGAAATTGCATCGATATTGAATACAAAAGGTAAAATATCGATTTATTTACTAGAGGAGTAACTCTACTAATAGTTCGTGCTTTTAGCCTTTCCTGGGACAGCAGTATTCGATTCCGATGCACCATTGCAGGTTTAGTGTATCTCTTGGACTTTCAAATCAACGATGAAACACGGAAATTGCATCGATATTGAATACAAAAGGAAAAATGTCGAGTTAATTATAAGAGGAGTAACTCTTCTAATAGTTCGTGCTTTGAGCCTTCCCTGGGAGAGCAGTATTAGATTCCGATGCACCATTGCAGGTTTACTGTATCCCTTGGACCTTCAAATCAACGATGAAACACAGAAATTGCAGCGATATTGAATACATAATGCAAAATGTCGACTTACTTATAAGAGGAGTAACTCTTCAAAATAGTTCGTGTTTTGAGCCGTTTCTGGGACAGCAGTATTAAATTCCGATGCACCATTGGAGGTTTACTGAATCCCTTGGACCTTCAAATCAACGATGAAACACGGAAATTGCATCGATTTTGAATACAAAAGGCAAAATGTCGACTTAATTATAAAAGGAGTAACTCTTCTAATAGTTCGTGCTTTGAGCCTTTCCTGGGACAGCAGTAATAGATTCCGATGCACCATTGCAGGTTTACTGTATCCCTTGCACCTTCAAATCAACGATGAAACACAGAAATTGCATCGATATTGAATACAAAAGGCAAAATGTCGACTTATTTATAAGAGGAGTAACTCTTCTAATAGTTCGTGTTTTGAGCCTTTTCTGGGATTGCAGTATTAGATTCCGATGCACCATTGGAGCTTTACTGTATCCCTTGGACCATCAAATCAACGATGAAACACGGAAATTGCATCGATTTTGAATACAAAAGGCAAAATGTCGACTTTTTTACAAGAGGAGTAACTGTTCTAAGAGTTCCTGCTTTAGCCTTTCCTGGGACAGCAGTATTAAATTCCGACGCACCATTGCAGGTTTACTGTATCTCTTGGACCTTCAAATCAACGATGAAACACGGAAATTGCATCGATATTAAATACAAAAGTAAAAATGTCGACTTAATTATAGGAGGAGTAACTCTTCTAATAGTTCGTGCATTGAGCCTTTCCTGGGACAGCAGTATTGATTCCGATGCGCCATTGCAGCTTTACTGTATCCCTTGGACCTTCAAATCAACGATGAAACACAGAAATTGCATCGATATTGAATACATAATGCAAAATGTCGACTTATTTATAAGAGGAGTAACTCTTCTAATAGTTCGTGTTTTGAGCCGTTTCTGGGACAGCAGTATTAGATTCCGATGCACCATTGGAGGTTTACTGAATCCCTTGGACCTTCAAATCAACGATGATACACGGAAATTGCATCGATTTTGAATACAAAAGGCAAAAATTCGACTTATTTACAGGAGGAGTAACTCTTCTAATAGTTCGTGATTTGAGCCTTTCCTGGGACAGCAGTATTAGATTCCGATGCACCATTGCAGGTTTACTGTATCTCTTGGACCTTCAAAACAACGATGAAACACAGAAATTGCATCGATAATGAATACATAAGGCAACATGGCGACTTATTTACAAGAGGAGCAACTCTTCTGATAGTTCGTGATTTAAGCCTTTCCTGGGACAGCAGTATTAGATTCCGATGCACCGTTGCAGGTTTACAGTATCCCTTGGACCTTCAAATCAACGATGAAACACAGAAATTGCTTCGATATTGAATACAAAAGGCTAAATGTCGGCTTATTTAAAAGAGGAGTAACTCTTCTAATAGTTCGTGCTTTGAGCCTTTCCTGGGACAGCAGTATTAAATTCCGATGCACCATTGGAGGTTTACTGTATCCCTTGGACCTTCAAATCAACGATGAAACACGGAAATTGCATCGATATTGAATACTAAAGGCAAAATATCGACTTATTTACTAGAGGAGTAACACTACTAATAGTTCGTGCTTTTAGCTTTTCCTGGGACAGCAGTATTCGATTCCGATGCACCATTGCAGGTTTAGTGTATCTCTTGGACATTCTAATAAACGATGAAACACAGAAATTGCATCGATATTGAATACAAAAGGCAAAATTTCGTCATATTTTTAAGAGGAGTAACTCTTCTAATAGTTCGTGATTTGAGCCTTTCGTGGGACAACGGTATTAGATTCCGATGCACCAATGCAGGTTTACTGTATCCCTTCGACCTTCAAATCAACGATGAAACACAGAAATTGCATCGATATTGAATACAAAAGGAAAAATTTCGACTTATTCATAAGAGGAGTAACTCTTCTAATAGTTCGTGATTTGAGCCTTTCCTGGGGCAGCAGTAATAGATTCCGATGCACCATTGCAGGTTTACTGTATCCCTTGCACCATCAAATCAACGATGAAACACAGAAATTGCATCGATATTGAATACAAAAGGCAAAATGTCGACTTATTTATAGGAGGAGAAACTCTTTTAATATCTCGTGCTATGAGCCTTTCCTGGGACAGCAGTATTAGATTCCGATGCACCATTGCAGGTTTACTGTATCCCTTGGACCTTCAAATCAACGATGAAACACAGAAATTGCATCGATATTGAATACAAAAGGCAAAATATCGACTTATTTACAAGAGGAGTATCTCTTCTAATAGTTCGTGTTTTAGCCCTTCCTGGGACAGCAGTATTAGATTCCGATGCACCATTGCAGGTTTACTGTATCTCTTGGACCTTAAAATCGACGATGAAGCACGGAAATTGCATCGATTTTGAATACAAAAGGCAAAATGTCGACTTATTTACAAGAGGATTAACCCTTCTAAGAGTTCGTGCTTTTAGCCTTTCCTGGGACAGCAGTATTAGATTCCGATGCACCACTGGAGGTTTACTGTATCTCTTGGACCTTAAAATCAACGATGAAGCACGGAAATTGCATCGATATTGAATACAAAAGGCAAAATGTCGACTTATTTATAAGAGGAGTAACTCTTCTAATAGTTCGTGCTTTGAGCCTTTCCTGGGACAGCAGTATTAAATTCCGATGCACCATTGGAGGTTTACTGTATCCCTTGGACCTTCAAATCAACGATGAAACACGGAAATTGCATCGATATTGAATACAAAAGGCAAAATATCGACTTATTTACTAGAGGAGTAACTCTACTAATAGTTCGTGCTTTGAGCCTTTCCTGGGAGAGCAGTATTAGATTCCGATGCACCATTGCAGGTTTACTGTATCCCTTGGACTTTCAAATCAACGATGAAACACAGAAATTGCATCGATATTGAATACAAAAGTCAAATGTCGACTTATTTATAAGAGGAGTAACTCTTCTAATAGTTCGTGTTCTGAGCCTTTTCTGGGATTGCAGTATTAGTATCCGATGCACCATTGGAGCTTTACTGTATCCCTTGGACCTTCAAATCAACGATGAAACACGGAAATTGCATCGATTTTGAATACAAAAGGCAAAATGTCGACTTTTTTACAAGAGGAGTAACTCTTCTAAGAGTTCCTGCTTTTAGCCTTTCCTGGGACAGCAGTATTAGATTCCGACGCACCATTGCAGGTTTACTGTATCTCTTGGACCTTCAAATCAACGATGAAACACGGAAATTGCATCGATATTGAATACAAAGGTAAAAATGTCGACTTAATTATAGGAGGAGTAACTCTTCTAATAGTTCGTGCATTGAGCCTTTCCTGGGACAGCAGTATTTGATTCCGATGCACCATTGCAGCTTTACTGTATCCCTTGGACCTTCAAATCAACGATGAAACACAGAAATTGCTTCGATATTGAATACATAATGCAAAATGTCTACTTATTTATAAGAGGAGTAACTCTTCTAATAGTTCGTGTTTTGAGCCGTTTCTGGGACAGCAGTATTAGATTCCGATGCACCATTGGAGGTTTACTGAATCCCTTGGACCTTCAAATCAACGATGATACACGGAAATTGCATCGATTTTGAATACAAAAGGCAAAAAGTCGACTTATTTACAGGAGGAGTAACTCTTCTAATAGTTCGTGATTTGAGCCTTTCCTGGGACAGCAGTATTAGATTCCGATGCACCATTGCAGGTTTACTGTATCTCTTGGACCTTCAAAACAACGATGAAACACAGAAATTGCATCGATAATGAATACATAAGGCAACATGGCGACTTATTTACAAGAGGAGCAACTCTTCTGATAGTTCGTGATTTAAGCCTTTCCTGGGACAGCAGTATTAGATTCCGATGCACCGTTGCAGGTTTACAGTATCCCTTGGACCTTCAAATCAACGATGAAACACAGAAATTGCTTCGATATTGAATACAAAAGGCTAAATGTCGGCTTATTTAAAAGAGGAGTAACTCTTCTAATAGTTCGTGCTTTGAGCCTTTCCTGGGACAGCAGTATTAAATTCCGATGCACCATTGGAGGTTTACTGTATCCCTTGGACCTTCAAATCAACGATGAAACACGGAAATTGCATCGATATTGAATACTAAAGGCAAAATATCGACTTATTTACTAGAGGAGTAACACTACTAATAGTTCGTGCTTTTAGCTTTTCCTGGGACAGCAGTATTCGATTCCGATGCACCATTGCAGGTTTAGTGTATCTCTTGGACATTCTAATAAACGATGAAACACAGAAATTGCATCGATATTGAATACAAAAGGCAAAATTTCGTCATATTTTTAAGAGGAGTAACTCTTCTAATAGTTCGTGATTTGAGCCTTTCGTGGGACAACGGTATTAGATTCCGATGCACCAATGCAGGTTTACTGTATCCCTTCGACCTTCAAATCAATGATGAAACACAGAAATTGCATCGATATTGAATACAAAAGGAAAAATTTCGACTTATTCATAAGAGGAGTAACTCTTCTAATAGTTCGTGATTTGAGCCTTTCCTGGGGCAGCAGTAATAGATTCCGATGCACCATTGCAGGTTTACTGTATCCCTTGCACCATCAAATCAACGATGAAACACAGAAATTGCATCGATATTGAATACAAAAGGCAAAATGTCGACTTATTTATAGGAGGAGAAACTCTTTTAATATCTCGTGCTATGAGCCTTTCCTGGGACAGCAGTATTAGATTCCGATGCACCATTGCAGGTTTACTGTATCCCTTGGACCTTCAAATCAACGATGAAACACAGAAATTGCATCGATATTGAATACAAAAGGCAAAATATCGACTTATTTACAAGAGGAGTATCTCTTCTAATAGTTCGTGTTTTAGCCCTTCCTGGGACAGCAGTATTAGATTCCGATGCACCATTGCAGGTTTACTGTATCTCTTGGACCTTAAAATCAACGATGAAGCACGGAAATTGCATCGATTTTGAATACAAAAGGCAAAATGTCGACTTATTTACAAGAGGATTAACCCTTCTAAGAGTTCGTGCTTTTAGCCTTTCCTGGGACAGCAGTATTAGATTCCGATGCACCACTGGAGGTTTACTGTATCTCTTGGACCTTAAAATCAACGATGAAGCACGGAAATTGCATCGATATTGAATACAAAAGGCAAAATGTCGACTTATTTATAAGAGGAGTAACTCTTCTAATAGTTCGTGCTTTGAGCCTTTCCTGGGACAGCAGTATTAAATTCCGATGCACCATTGGAGGTTTACTGTATCCCTTGGACCTTCAAATCAACGATGAAACACGGAAATTGCATCGATATTGAATACAAAAGGCAAAATATCGACTTATTTACTAGAGGAGTAACTCTACTAATAGTTCGTGCTATGAGCCTTTCCTGGGAGAGCAGTATTAGATTCCGATGCACCATTGCAGGTTTACTGTATCCCTTGGACTTTCAAATCAACGATGAAACACAGAAATTGCATCGATATTGAATACAAAAGTCAAATGTCGACTTATTTATAAGAGGAGTAACTCTTCTAATAGTTCGTGTTCTGAGCCTTTTCTGGGATTGCAGTATTAGTATCCGATGCACCATTGGAGCTTTACTGTATCCCTTGGACCTTCAAATCAACGATGAAACACGGAAATTGCATCGATTTTGAATACAAAAGGCAAAATGTCGACTTTTTTACAAGAGGAGTAACTCTTCTAAGAGTTCCTGCTTTTAGCCTTTCCTGGGACAGCAGTATTAGATTCCGACGCACCATTGCAGGTTTACTGTATCTCTTGGACCTTCAAATCAACGATGAAACACGGAAATTGCATCGATATTGAATACAAAGGTAAAAATGTCGACTTAATTATAGGAGGAGTAACTCTTCTAATAGTTCGTGCATTGAGCCTTTCCTGGGACAGCAGTATTTGATTCCGATGCACCATTGCAGCTTTACTGTATCCCTTGGACCTTCAAATCAACGATGAAACACAGAAATTGCATCGATATTGAATACATAATGCAAAATGTCTACTTATTTATAAGAGGAGTAACTCTTCTAATAGTTCGTGTTTTGAGCCGTTTCTGGGACAGCAGTATTAGATTCCGATGCACCATTGGAGGTTTACTGAATCCCTTGGACCTTCAAATCAACGAGGAAACACGGAAATTGCATCGATTTTGAATACAAAAGGCAAAAAGTCGACTTATTTACAGGAGGAGTAACTCTTCTAATAGTTCGTGCTTTGAGCCTTTCCTGGGACAGCAGTATTAGATTCCGATGCACCATTGCAGGTTTACTGTATCTCTTGGACCTTCAAATCAACGATGAAACACAGAAATTGCATCGTTATTGAATACAAAATGCAAAATGCCGACTTATTTACAAGAGGAGTAACTCTTCTAATAGTTCGTGTTTTAGCCTTTCTGGGACAGCAGTATCAGATTCCGATCCACCATTGCAGGTTTACTGTATCCCTTGGACCTTCAAATCAACGATGAAACACAGAAATTGCATCGATAATGAATACATAAGGCAACATGGCGACTTATTTACAAGAGGAGTAACTCTTCTAATAGTTCGTGATTTAAGCCTTTCCTGGGACAGCAGTATTAGATTCCGATGCACCATTGCAGGTTTACAGTATCCCTTGGACCTTCAAATCAACGATGAAACACAGAAATTGCTTCGATATTGAATACAAAAGGCTAAATGTCGACTTATTTATAAGAGGAGTTACTCTTCTAATAGTTCGTGCTTTGAGCCTTTCCCGGGACAGCAGTATTAGATTCCGATGTACCATTGCAGGTTTTCTGTATCTCTTGGACCTTCAAATCAACGATGAAACACAGAAATTGCATCGATATTGAATACAAAAGGCAAAATGTCGACTTATTTATAAGAGGAGTAACTCTTCTAATAGTTCGTGTTTTGAGCCTTTCCTGGGACAGCAGTATTAGATTCCGATGCACCATTGGAGGTTTACTGTATCCCTTGGACCTTCAAATCAACGATGAAACACGGAAATTGCATCGATATTGAATACTGAAGGCAAAATATCGACTTATTTACTAGAGGAGTAACTCTACTAATAGTCCGTGCTTTTAGCTTTTCCTGGGACAGCAGTATTCGATTCCGATGCACCATTGCAGGTTTAGTGTATCTCTTGGACCTTCTAATCAACGATGAAACACGGAAATTGCATCGATATTGAATACAAAAGGAAAAATGTCGACTTAATTATAAGAGGAGTAACTCTTCTAATAGTTCGTGCTTTGAGCCCTTCCTGGGACAGCAGTATTAGATTCCGATGCACCATTGCAGGTTTACTGTATCCCTTGGACCTTCAAATCAACGATGAAACACAGAAATTGCATCGATATTGAATACAAAAGGCAAAATATCGACTTATTTACAAGAGGAGCAACTCTTCTAATAGTTCGTGATTTAAGCCTTTCCTGGGACAGCAGTATTAGATTCCGATGCACCGTTGCAGGTTTACAGTATCCCTTGGACCTTCAAATCAACGATGAAACACAGAAATTGCATCGATATTGAATACAAAAGGCTAAATGTCGACTTATTTATAAGAGGAGTAACTCTTCTAAAAGTTCGTGCTTTGAGCCTTTCCTGGGACAGCAGTATTAGATTCCGATGTACCATTGCAGGTTTTCTGTATCTCTTGGACCTTCAAATCAACGATGAAACACAGAAATTGCATCGATATTGAATACAAAAGGCAAAATTTCGTCATATTGTTAAAAGGAGTAACTCTTCTAATAGTTCGTGATTTGAGCCTTTCGTGGGACAACAGTATTAGATTCCGATGCACCAATGCAGGTTTACTGTATCCCTTCGACCTTCAAACCAATGATGAAACACAGAAATTGCATCGATATTGAATACAAAAGGCAAAATATCGACTTATTCATAAGAGGAGTAACTCTTCTAATAGTTCGTGATTTGAGCCTTTCCTGGGGCAGCAGTAATAGATTCCGATGCACCATTGCAGGTTTACTGTATCCCTTGGACCATCAAATCAACGATGAAACACAGAAATTGCATCGATATTGAATACAAAAGGCAAAATGTCGACTTATTTATAAGAGGAGAAACTCTTTTAATATCTCGTGCTATGAGCCTTTCCTGGGACAGCAGTATTAGATTCCGATGCACCATTGCAGGTTTACTGTATCCCTTGGACCTTCAAATCAACGATGAAACACAGAAATTGCATCGATATTGAATACAAAAGGCAAAATATCGACTTATTTACAAGAGGAGTATCTCTTCTAATAGTTCGTGTTTTAGCCCTTCCTGGGACAGCAGTATTAGATTCCGATGCACCATTGCAGGTTTACTGTATCTCTTGGACCTTAAAATCAACGATGAAGCACGGAAATTGCATCGATTTTGAATACAAAAGGCAAAATGTCGACTTATTTACAATAGGATTAACTCTTCTAAGAGTTCGTGCTTTTAGCATTTCCTGGGACAGCAGTATTAGATTCCGATGCACCATTGCAGGTTTACTGTATCTCTTGGACCTTAAAATCAACGATGAAGCACGGAAATTGCATCGATATTGAATACAAAGGTAAAAATGTCGACTTAATTATAGGAGGAGTAACTCTTCTAATAGTTCGTGCATTGAGCCTTTCCTGGGACAGCAGTATTTGATTCCGATGCACCATTGCAGCTTTACTGTATCCCTTGGACCTTCAAATCAACGATGAAACACAGAAATTGCATCGATATTGAATACATAATGCAAAATGTCTACTTATTTATAAGAGGAGTAACTCTTCTAATAGTTCGTGTTTTGAGCCGTTTCTGGGACAGCAGTATTAGATTCCGATGCACCATTGGAGGTTTACTGAATCCCTTGGACCTTCAAATCAACGATGAAACACGGAAATTGCATCGATTTTGAATACAAAAGGCAAAAAGTCGACTTATTTACAGGAGGAGTAACTCTTCTAATAGTTCGTGCTTTGAGCCTTTCCTGGGACAGCAGTATTAGATTCCGATGCACCATTGCAGGTTTACTGTATCTCTTGGACCTTCAAATCAACGATGAAACACAGAAATTGCTTCGTTATTGAATACAAAATGCAAAATGCCGACTTATTTACAAGAGGAGTAACTCTTCTAATAGTTCGTGTTTTAGCCTTTCTGGGACAGCAGTATCAGATTCCGATCCACCATTGCAGGTTTACTGTATCCCTTGGACCTTCAAATCAACGATGAAACACAGAAATTGCATCGATAATGAATACATAAGGCAACATGGCGACTTATTTACAAGAGGAGCAACTCTTCTAATAGTTCGTGATTTAAGCCTTTCCTGGGACAGCAGTATTAGATTCCGATGCACCATTGCAGGTTTACAGTATCCCTTGGACCTTCAAATCAACGATGAAACACAGAAATTGCTTCGATATTGAATACAAAAGGCTAAATGTCGACTTATTTATAAGAGGAGTTACTCTTCTAATAGTTCGTGCTTTGAGCCTTTCCCGGGACAGCAGTATTAGATTCCGATGTACCATTGCAGGTTTTCTGTATCTCTTGGACCTTCAAATCAACGATGAAACACAGAAATTGCATCGATATTGAATACAAAAGGCAAAATGTCGACTTATTTATAAGAGGAGTAACTCTTCTAATAGTTCGTGCTTTGAGCCTTTCCTGGGACAGCAGTATTAGATTCCGATGCACCATTGGAGGTTTACTGTATCCCTTGGACCTTCAAATCAACGATGAAACACGGAAATTGCATCGATATTGAATACTAAAGGCAAAATATCGACTTATTTACTAGAGGAGTAACTCTACTAATAGTCCGTGCTTTTAGCTTTTCCTGGGACAGCAGTATTCGATTCCGATGCACCATTGCAGGTTTAGTGTATCTCTTGGACCTTCTAATCAACGATGAAACACGGAAATTGCATCGATATTGAATACAAAAGGAAAAATGTCGACTTAATTATAAGAGGAGTAACTCTTCTAATAGTTCGTGCTTTGAGCCCTTCCTGGGACAGCAGTATTAGATTCCGATGCACCATTGCAGGTTTACTGTATCCCTCGGACCTTCAAATCAACGATGAAACACAGAAATTGCATCGATATTGAATACAAAAGGCAAAATATCGACTTATTTACAAGAGGAGCAACTCTTCTAATAGTTCGTGATTTAAGCCTTTCCTGGGACAGCAGTATTAGATTCCGATGCACCGTTGCAGGTTTACAGTATCCCTTGGACCTTCAAATCAACGATGAAACACAGAAATTGCATCGATATTGAATACAAAAGGCTAAATGTCGACTTATTTATAAGAGGAGTAACTCTTCTAAAAGTTCGTGCTTTGAGCCTTTCCTGGGACAGCAGTATTAGATTCCGATGTACCATTGCAGGTTTTCTGTATCTCTTGGACCTTCAAATCAACGATGAAACACAGAAATTGCATCGATATTGAATACAAAAGGCAAAATTTCGTCATATTGTTAAGAGGAGTAACTCTTCTAATAGTTCGTGATTTGAGCCTTTCGTGGGACAACAGTATTAGATTCCGATGCACCAATGCAGGTTTACTGTATCCCTTCGACCTTCAAACCAATGATGAAACACAGAAATTGCATCGATATTGAATACAAAAGGCAAAATATCGACTTATTCATAAGAGGAGTAACTCTTCTAATAGTTCGTGATTTGAGCCTTTCCTGGGGCAGCAGTAATAGATTCCGATGCACCATTGCAGGTTTACTGTATCCCTTGGACCATCAAATCAACGATGAAACACAGAAATTGCATCGATATTGAATACCAAAGGCAAAATGTCGACTTATTTATAAGAGGAGAAACTCTTTTAATATCTCGTGCTATGAGCCTTTCCTGGGACAGCAGTATTAGATTCCGATGCACCATTGCAGGTTTACTGTATCCCTTGGACCTTCAAATCAACGATGAAACACAGAAATTGCATCGATATTGAATACAAAAGGCAAAATATCGACTTATTTACAAGAGGAGTATCTCTTCTAATAGTTCGTGTTTTAGCCCTTCCTGGGACAGCAGTATTAGATTCCGATGCACCATTGCAGGTTTACTGTATCTCTTGGACCTTAAAATCAACGATGAAGCACGGAAATTGCATCGATTTTGAATACAAAAGGCAAAATGTCGACTTATTTACAATAGGATTAACTCTTCTAAGAGTTCGTGCTTTTAGCATTTCCTGGGACAGCAGTATTAGATTCCGATGCACCATTGCAGGTTTACTGTATCTCTTGGACCTTAAAATCAACGATGAAGCACGGAAATTGCATCGATATTGAATACAAAAGTAAAAATGTCGACTTAATTATAAGAGGAGTAACTCTTCTAATAGATCGTGCATTGAGCCTTTCCTGGGACAGCAGTATTAGATTCCGATGCACCATTGCAGCTTTACTGTATCCCTTGGACCTTTAAATCAACGATGAAACACAGAAATTGCATCGATATTGAATACATAATGCAAAATGTCGTCTTATTTATAGGAGGAGTAACTCTTCTAATAGTTCGTGTTTTGAGCCGTTTCTGGGACAGCAGTATTAGATTCCGATGCACCATTGGAGGTTTACTGTATCCCTTGGACCTTCAAATCGACGATGAAGCACGGAAATTGCATCGATTTTGAATACAAAAGGCAAAATTTCGACTTATTTATAAGAGGAGTAACTCTTCTAATAGTTCGTGCTTTGAGCCTTTCCTGGGACAGCAGTATTAGATTCCGATGCACCATTGCCGGTTTACTGTATCTCTTGGACCTTCAAATCAACGATGAAACACAGAAATTGCATTGTTATTGAATACAAAATGCAAAATACCGACTTATTTACAAGAGGAGTATCTCTTCTAATAGTTCGTGTTTTAGCCTTTCTGGGATGGCAGTATTAGATTCCGATTCACCATTGCAGGTTTACTGTATTCCTTGGACCTTCAAATCAACGATGAAACACAGAAATTGCATCGATATTGAATACATAAGGGAAAATGGCGACTTATTTACAAGAGGAGCAACTCTTCTAATAGTTTGTGATTTAAGCCTTTCCTGGGACAGCAGTATTAGATTCCGATGCACCGTTGCAGGTTTACTGTATCTGTTGGACCTTCAAATCAACGATGAAACACAGAAATTGCTTCGATATTGAATACAAAAGGCTAAATGTCGACTTATTTATAAGAGGAGTATCTCTTTTAATAGTTCGTGCTTTGAGCCTTTCCTGGGACAGCAGTATTAGATTCCGATGTACCATTGCAGGTTTTCTGTATCTCTTGGACCTTCAAATCAACGATGAAACACAGAAATTGCATCGATATTGAACACAAAAGGCAAAATGTCGACTTATTTATAAGAGGAGTAACTCTTCTTATAGTTCGTGCTTTGAGCCTTTCCTGGGACAGCAGTATTACATTCCAATGCACCATTGGAGGTTTACTGTATCCCTTGGACTTTTAAATCAACGATGAAACACGGAAATTGCATCGATATTGAATACTAAAGGCAAAATATCGTCTTATTTACTAGAGGAGTAACTCTACTAATAGTTCGTGAATTTAGCTTTTCCTGGGACAGCAGTATTCGATTCCGATGCACCATTGCAGGTTTAGTGTATCTCTTGGACCTTCAAATCAACGATGAAACACGGAAATTGCATCGATATTGAATACAAAAGGAAAAATGTCGACTTAATTATAAGAGGAGTAACTCCTCTAATAGTTCGTGCTTTGAGCCATTCCTGGGACAGCAGTATTGGATTCCGATGCACCATTGCAGGTTTACTGTATCCCTTGGATCTTCAAATCAACGATGAAGCACAGAAATTGCATCGATATTGAATACAAAAGGCAAAATGTCGACATATTGATAAGAGGAGTAATTCTTCTAATAGTTCGTGATTTGAGCCTTTCGTGGGACAACAGTATTAGATTCCGATGCACCATTGCAGGTTTACTGTATCCCTTCGACCTTCAAATCAACGATGAAACACAGAAATTGCATCGATATTGAATACAAAAGGAAAAATGTCGACTTATTCATAAGAGGAGTAACTCTTCTAATAGTTCGTGATTTGAGCCTTTCCTGGGGCAGCAGTAATAGATTATGATGCACCATTGCAGGTTTACTGTATCCCTTGGACCATCAAATCAACGATGAAACACAGAAATTGCATCGATATTGAATACAAAAGGCAAAATGTCGACTTATTTATAAGAGGAGAAACTCTTTTAATAGCTCGTGCTATGAGCATTTCCTGGGACAGCAGTATTAGATTCCGATGCACCATTGCAGGTTCACTGTATCCCTTGGACCTTCAAATCAACGATGAAACACAGAAATTGCATCGATATTGAATACAAAAGGCAAAATGTCGACTTATTTACAACAGGGGTATCTCTTCTAATAGTTCGTGCTTTTAGCCTTTCCTGGGACAGCAGTATTAGATTCCGATGCACCATTGCAGATTTACTGTATCTCTTGGACCTTAAAATCAACGATGATGCACGGAAATTGCATCGATTTTGTATACAAAAGGCAAAATGTCGACTTTTTTACAAGAGGATTAACTCTTCTAAGAGTTCGTGCTTTTAGCCTTTCCTGGGACAGCATTATTAGATTCCGATGCACCATTGCAGTTTTATTGTATCTCTTGGACCTTAAAATCAACGATGAAGCACGGAAATTGCATCGATATTGAATACAAAAGTAAAAACGTCGACTTCATTATAAGAGGAGTAACTCTTCTAATAGATCGTGCATTGAGCCTTTCCTGGGACAGCAGTATTAGATTCCGATGCACCATTGCAGCTTTACTGTATCCCTTGGACCTTCAAATCAACGATGAAACACAGAAATTGCATTGATATTGAATACATAATGCAAAATGTCGACTTATTTATAAGAGGAGTAACTCTTCTAATAGTTCGTGTTTGGAGCCGTTTTTGGGACAGCAGTATTAGATTCCGATGCACCATTGGAGGTTTACTGAATCCCTTGGACCTTCAAATCAACGATGAAGCACGGAAATTGCATCGATTTTTAATACAAAAGGCAAAATGTCGACTTATTTACAAGAGGAGTAACTCTTCTAATAGTTCGTGCTTTGAGCCTTTCCTGGGACAGCTGTATTAGATTCCGATGCACCATTGCAGGTTTACTGTATCTCTTGGACCTTCAAACCAAAGATGAAACACAGAAATTGCATCGTTATTGAATACAAAATGCAAAATGCCGACTTATTTACAAGAGGAGTAACTCTTCTAATAGTTCGTGTTTTAGCCTTGCTGGGACAGCAGTATTAGATTCCGATGCACCATTGCAGGTTTACTGTATCTCTTGGACCTTCAAATCAGCGATGAAACACGGAAATTGCATCGATATTGAATACAAAAGGCAAAATGTCGACTTAATTATAAGAGGAGTAACTCTTCTAATAGTTCGTGCTTTGAGCCTTTCCTGGGACAGCAGTATTAGATTCCGATGCACCATTGCAGCTTTACTGTATCCCTTGGACCTTCAAATCAACGATGAAACACAGAAATTGCATCGATACTGATTACATAATGCAAAATGTCGTCTTATTTATAGGAGGAGTAACTCTTCTAATAGTTCGTGTTTTGAGCCGTTTCTGGAACAGCAGTATTAGATTCCGATGCACCATTGGAGGTTTACTGTATCCCTTGGACCTTCAAATCGACGATGAAGCACGGAAATTGCATCGATTTTGAATACAAAAGGCAAAATTTCGACTTATTTATAAGAGGAGTAACTCTTCTTATAGTTCGTGCTTTGAGCCTTTCCTGGGCCAGCAGTATTACATTCCAATGAACCATTGGAGGTTTACTGTATCCCTTGGACTTTTAAATCAACGATGAAACACGGAAATTGCATCGATATTGAATACTAAAGGCAAAATATCGTCTTATTTACTAGAGGAGTAACTGTACTAATAGTTCGTGATTTTAGCTTTTCCTGGGACAGCAGTATTCGATTCCGATGCACCATTGCAGGTTTAGTGTATCTCTTGGACCTTCAAATCAACGATGAAACACGGAAATTGCATCGATATTGAATACAAAAGGAAAAATGTCGACTTAATTATAAGAGGAGTAACTCTTCTAACAGTTCGTGCTTTGAGCCTTTCCTGGGACAGCAGTATTGGATTCCGATGCACCATTGCAGGTTTACTGTATGCCTTGGATCTTCAAATCAACGATGAAGCACTGAAATTGCATCGATATTGAATACAAAAGGCAAAATGTCGACATATTGATAAGAGGAGTAACTCTTCTAATAGTTCGTGATTTGAGCCTTTCCTGGGGCAGCAGTAATAGATTCCGATGCACCATTGCGGGTTTACTGTATCCCTTGGACCATCAAATCAACGATGAAACACAGAAATTGCATCGATATTGAATACAAAAGGCAAAATGTCGACTTATTTATAAGAGGAGAAACTCTTTTAACAGCTCGTGCTATGAGCATTTCCTGGGACAGCAGTATTAGATTCCGATGCACCATTGCAGGTTCACTGTATCCCTTGGACCTTCAAATCAACGATGAAACACAGAAATTGCATCGATATTGAATACAAAAGGCAAAATGTCGACTTATTTACAAGAGGAGTATCTCTTCTAATAGTTCGTGCTTTTAGCCTTTCCTGGGACAGCAGTATTAGATTCCGATGCACCATTGCAGATTTACTGTATCTCTTGGACCTTAAAATCAACGATGATGCACGGAAATTGCATCGATTTTGTATACAAAAGGCAAAATGTCGACTTTTTTACAAGAGGATTAACTCTTCTAAGAGTTCGTGCTTTTAGCCTTTCCTGGGACAGCAGTATTAGATTCCGATGCACCATTGCAGTTTTATTGTATCTCTTGGTCCTTAAAATCAACGATGAAGCATGGAAATTGCATCGATATTGAATACAAAAGTAAAAACATCGACTTCATTATAAGAGGAGTAACTCTTCTAATAGATCGTGCATTGAGCCTTTCCTGGGACAGCAGTATTAGATTCCGATGCACCATTGCAGCTTTACTGTATCCCTTGGACCTTCAAATCAACGATGAAACACAGAAATTGCATCGATATTGAATACATAATGCAAAATGTCGACTTATTTATAAGAGGAGTAACTCTTCTAATAGTTCGTGTTTTGAGCCGTTTTTGGGACAGCAGTATTAGATTCCGATGCACCATTGGAGGTTTACTGAATCCCTTGGACCTTCAAATCAACGATGAAGCACGGAAATTGCATCGATTTTTAATACAAAAGGCAAAATGTCGACTTATTTACAAGAGGTGTAACTCTTCTAATAGTTCGTGCTTTGAGCCTTTCCTGGGACAGCTGTATTAGATTCCGATGCACCATTGCAGGTTTACTGTATCTCTTGGACCTTCAAACCAAAGATGAAACACAGAAATTGCATCGTTATTGAATACAAAATGCAAAATGCCGACTTATTTACAAGAGGAGTAACTCTTCTAATAGTTCGTGTTTTAGCCTTGCTGGGACAGCAGTATTAGAATCCGATGCACCATTGCAGGTTTACTGTATCTCTTGGACCTTCAAATCAACGATGAAACACAGAAATTGCATCGATATTGAATACATAAGGGAAAATGGCGACTTATTTACAAGAGGAGCAACTCTTCTAATAGTTCGTGCTTTAAGCCATTCCTGGGACAGCGGTATTAGATTCCGATGCACCGTTGCAGGTTTACTGTATCCCTTGGACCTTCAAATCAACGATGAAACACAGAAATTGCATCGATATTGAATACAAAATGCTAAATGTCGACTTATTTATAAGAGGAGTAACTCTTCTAATAGTTCGTGCTTTGAGCCTTTCCTGGGACAGCAGTATTAGATTCCGATGTACCATTGCTGGTTTTCTGTATCTCTTGGACCTTGAAATCAACGATGAAACACAGAAATTGCATCGATATTGAACACAAAAGGCAAAATGTCGACTTATTTATAAGAGGAGTAACTCTTCTTATAGTTCGTGCTTTGAGCCTTTCCTGGGACAGCAGTATTAAATTCCGATGCACCATTGGAAGTTTACTGTATCCCTTGGACCTTCAAATCAACGATGAAACACGGAAATTGCATCGATATTGAATACTAAAGGCAAAATATCGACTTATTTACTAGAGGAGTAACTCTACTAATAGTTCGGGCTTTTAGCTTTTCCTGCGACAGCAGTATTCGATTCCGATGCACCATTGCAGGTTTACTGTATCTCTTGGACCTTCAAATCAGCGATGAAACACGGAAATTGCATCGATATTGAATACAAAAGGGAAAAGGTCGACTTAATTATAAGAGGAGTAACTCTTCTAATAGTTCGTGCTTTGAGCCTTTCCTGGGACAGCAGTATTAGATTCCGATGCACCATTGCAGGTTTACTGTATCCCTTGGACCTTCAAAACAACGATGAAACACAGAAATTGCATTTATATTGAATACAAAAGGCAAAATGTCGACATATTGATAAGAGGAGTAACTCTTCTAATAGTTCGTGTTTTAGCCTTTCATGGGACAACAGTATTAGATTCCGATGCACTATTGCAGGTTTACTGTATCCCTTCGACCTTCAAATCAACGATGAAACACAGAAATTGCATCGATATTGAATACAAAAGGAAAAATGTCGACTTATTCATAAGAGGAGTAACTCTTCTAATAGTTCGTGATTTGAGCCTTTACTGGGGCAGCAGTAATAGATTCCGATGCACCATTGCAGGTTTACTGTATCCCTTGGACCATCAAATCAGCGATGAAACATAGAAATTGCATCGATATTGAATACAAAAGGAAAAATGTCGACTTATTTATAAGAGGAGAAACTCTTTTAATAGCTCGTGCTATGAGCCTTTCCTGGGACAGCATTATTAGATTCCGATGCACCATTGCAGGTTTACTGTATCCCTTGGACATTCAAATCAACGATGAAACACAGAAATTGCATCGATATTGAATACAAAAGGCAAAATGTCGACTTATTTACAAGAGGATTAACTCTTCTAATAGTTCGTGCTTTTAGCCTTTCCTGGGACAGCAGTATTAGATTCCGATGCACCATTACAGGTTTACTGTATCTCTTGTACCTTAAAATCAACGATGAAGCACGGAAATTGCATCGATTTTGAATACAAAAGGCAAAATGTCGACTTATTTACAAGAGGATTAACTCTTCTAAGAGTTCGTGCTTTTAGCCTTTCCTGGGACAGCAGTATTAGATTCCGATGCACCATTGCAGGTTTATTGTATCTCTTGGACCTTAAATTTCAACGATGAAGCACAGAAATTGCATCTATATTGAATACAAAAGGCAAAATATCGACTTATTTACAAGAGGAGTAACTCTACTAATAGTTCGTGCTTTTAGCCTTTCCTGGGACAGCAGTATTCGATTCCGATGCACCATTGCAGGTTTACTGTATCTCTTGGACCTTCAAATCAACGATGAAACACGGAAATTGCATCGATATTGAATACAAATTCAAAATGTCGACTTAATTATAAGAGGAGTAACTCTTCTAATAGTTCGTGCTTTGAGCCTTTCCTGGGACAGCAGTATTAGATTCCGATGCACCATTGCAGGTTTACTGTATCCCTTCGACCTTCAAATCAACGATGAAACACAGAAATTGCATCGATATTGAATACAAAAGGCAAAATGTCGACTTATTTACAAGAGGAGTAACTCTTCTAATAGTTCGTACTTTGAGCCTTTCCTGGGACAGCAGTATTAGATTCCGATGCACCATCGCAGGTTTACTGTATCTCTTGGACCTTCAAATCAACGATGAAACACAGAAATTGCATCGTTATTGAATACAAAATGCAAAATGCCGACTTATTTACAAGAGGAGTAACTCTTCTAATAGTTCGTGTTTTAGCCTTTCTGGGACAGCAGTATTAGATTCCGATGCACCATTGCAGGTTTACTGTATCCCTTGGACATTCAAATCAACAATGAAACACAGAAATTGCATCGATTTTGAATACAAAAGGCAAAATATCGACCTATTTACAAGAGGAGTAAATCTTCTAAGAGTTCGTGCTTTTAGCCTTTCCTGGGACAGCAGTATTAGATTCCGATGCACCATTGCAGGTTTACTGTATCTCTTGGACCTTAAAATCAACGATGAAGCACAGAAATTGCATCTATATTGAATACAAAAGGAAAAATGTCGACTTATTTACAAGAGGAGCAACTCTTCTAATAGTTCGTGCTTTAAGCCTTTCCTGGGACAGCAGTATTAGATTCCGATGCACCATTGCTGGTTTACTGTATCCCTTGTACCTTCAAATCAACGATGAAACACAGAAATTACATCGATATAGAATACAAAAGGCTAAATGTCGACTTACTTATAAGAGGAGTAACTCTTCTAATAGTTCGTGCTTTGAGCCTTTCCTGGGACAGCAGTATTAGATTCCGATGCACCATTGCAGGTTTTCTGTATCTCTTGGACCTTCAAATCAACGATGAAACACAGAAATTGCATCCATATTGAATACAAAATGCAAAATGTCGAGTTATTTATAAGAGGAGAAACTCTTCTAATAGTTCGTGCTTTGAGCCTTTCCTGGGACAGCAGTATTAGATTCCGATGCACCATTGGAGGTTTACTGTATCCCTTGTACCTTCAAATCAACGATGAAATACGGAAATTGCATCGATATTGAATACTAAAGGCAAAATATCGACTTATTTACAAGAGGAGTAACTCTACTAATAGTTCGTGATTTTAGCCTTTCCTGGGACAGCAGTATTAGATTTCGATGTACCATTGCAGGTTTTCTGTATCTCTTGGACCTTCAAATCAACGATGAAACACAGAAATTGCATCGATATTGAACACAAAAGGCAAAATGTCGACTTATTTATAAGAGGAGTAACTCTTCTTATAGTTCGTGCTTTGAGCCTTTCCTGGGACAGCAGTATTACATTCCGATGCACCATTGGAGGTTTACTGTATCCCTTGGACTTTTAAATCAACGATGAAACACGGAAATTGCATCGATATTGAATACTAAAGGCAAAATATCGTCTTATTTACTAGAGGAGTAACTCTACTAATAGTTCGTGATTTTAGCTTTTCCTGGGACAGCAGTATTCGATTCCGATGCACCATTGCAGGTTTAGTGTATCTCTTGGACCTTCAAATCAACGATGAAACACGGAAATTGCATCGATATTGAATACAAAAGGAAAAATGTCGACTTAAATATAAGAGGAGTAACTCTTCTAATAGTTCGTGCTTTGAGCCTTTCCTGGGACAGCAGTATTGGATTCCGATGCACCATTGCAGGTTTACTGTATCCCTTGGATCTTCAAATCAACGATGAAGCACAGAAATTGCATCGATATTGAATACAAAAGGCAAAATGTCGACATATTGATAAGAGGAGTAACTCTTCTAATAGTTCGTGATTTGAGCCTTTCGTGGGACAACAGTATTAGATTCCGATGCACCATTGCAGGTTTACTGTATCCCTTCGACCTTCAAATCAACGATGAAACACAGAAATTGCATCGATATTGAATACAAAAGGAAAAATGTCGACTTATTCATAAGAGGAGTAACTCTTCTAATAGTTCGTGATTTGAGCCTTTCCTGGGGCAGCAGTAATAGATTCCGATGCACCATTGCAGGTTTACTGTATCCCTTGGACCATCAAATCAACGATGAAACACAGAAATTGCATCGATATTGAATACAAAAGGCAAAATGTCGACTTATTTATAAGAGGAGAAACTCTTTTAATAGCTCGTGCTATGAGCATTTCCTGGGACAGCAGTATTAGATACCGATGCACCATTGCAGGTTCACTGTATCCCTTGGACCTTCAAATCAACGATGAAACACAGAAATTGCATCGATATTGTATACAAAAGGCAAAATGTCGACTTATTTACAAGAGGAGTATCTCTTCTAATAGTTCGTGCTTTTAGCCTTTCCTGGGACAGCAGTATTAGATTCCGATGCACCATTGCAGATTTACTGTATCTCTTGGACCTTAAAATCAACGATGATGCACGGAAATTGCATCGATTTTGTATACAAAAGGCAAAATGTCGACTTTTTTACAAGAGGATTAACTCTTCTAAGAGTTCGTGCTTTTAGCCTTTCTTGGGACAGCAGTATTAGATTCCGATGCACCATTGCAGGTTTATTGTATCTCTTGGACCTTAAAATCAACGATGAAGCACGGAAATTGCATCGATATTGAATACAAAAGTAAAAACGTCGACTTCATTATAAGAGGAGTAACTCTTCTAATAGATCGTGCATTGAGCCTTTCCTGGGACAGCAGTATTAGATTCCGATGCACCATTGCAGCTTTACTGTATCCCGTGGACCTTCAAATCAACGATGAAACACAGAAATTGCATCGATATTGAATACATAATGCAAAATGTCGACTTATTTATAAGAGGAGTAACTCTTCTAATAGTTCGTGTTTTGAGCCGTTTTTGGGACAGCAGTATTAGATTCCGATGCACCATTGGAGGTTTACTGAGTCCCTTGGACCTTCAAATCAACGATGAAGCACGGAAATTGCATCGATTTTTAATACAAAAGGCAAAATGTCGACTTATTTACAAGAGGAGTAACTCTTCTAATAGTCCGTGCTTTGAGCCTTTCCTGGGACAGCAGTATTAGATTCCGATGCACCATTGCAGGTTTACTGTATCCCTTGGACCTTCAAGTCAACGATGAAACGCAGAAATTGCATCGATATTGAATACAAAAAGCAAAATGTCGACTTATTTATAAGAGGAGTAACTCTTCTAATAGTTCGTGGTTTGAGCCTTTCCTGGGACAGCAGTATTAGATTCCGATGCACCATTGCAGGTTTACTGTATCCCTTGGACCTTCAAATCAAAGATGAAACACGGAAATTACATCGGACTTGAATGCAAAATGCAAAATGTCGACTTATTTACTAGAGGAGTAACTCTTCTAATAGTTCGTGCTTTGAGCCTTTCCTGGGACAGCAATATTAGATTCCGATGCACCATTGCAGGATTACTGTATCCCTTGAACCTTCAAATCAACGATGAAACACAGAAATTGCATCGATATTGAATAAAAAAGGCAAAATGTCGACTTACTTATAAGAGGAGTAACTCTTCTAATAGTTCGTGCTTTGAGCCTTTCCTGGGACAGCAGTATTAGATTCCGATGCACCATTGCAGGTTTACTGTATCCCTAGGACCTTCAAATTAACGATGAAACACGGAAATTGCATCGATATTGAATACAAAAGGCAAAATGTCGACTTATTTACAAGAGGAGTAACTCTTCTAATAGTTCGTGCTTTGAGCCTTTCCTGGGACAGCAATATTAGATTCCGATGCACCATTGCAGGTTTACTGTATCAATTGGACCTTCAAATGAACGATGAAACACAGAAGCTGCATCGATATTGAATACAAAAGTCAAAATGTCGACTTTCTTATAAGAGGAGTAACTCTTCTAATAGTTCGTGTTTTTAGCCTTTCCTGGGACGGCAGTGTTAGATTCCGATGCACCATTGCAGATTTACTGTATCTCTTGGACCTTAAAATCAACGATGAAACACAGAATTTGCATCGATATTGAACACAAAAGGCAAAATGTCGACTTCTTTACAAGAGGAGTAACTCTTCTAATAGTTCGTGCTTTGAGCCTTTCCTGGGGCAGCAGTATTAGATTCCGATGCACCATTGCAGGTTTACTGTATCCCTTGGACCTTCAAATCAACGATGAAACACAGAAATTGCATCGATATTGAATACAAAAGGCAAAATGTCGACTTATTTATAAGAGGAGTAACTCTTCTAATAGTTCGTGATTTGAGCCTTTCGTGGGACAGCAGTATTAGATTCCGATGCACCATTGCAGGTTTACTGTATCCCTTGGACCTTCAAATCAACGATGAAACACAGAAATTGCATCGATATTGAATACAAAATGCAAAATGTCGACTTATTTATAAGAGGAGTAACTCTTCTAATAGTTCGTGATTTCAGCCTTTCCTGGGACAGCAGTATTAGATTCCGATGCACCATTGCAGGTTTACTGTATCCCTTGGACCTTCAAATCAACGATGAAACACAGAAATTGCATCGATATTGAATACAAAAGGCAAAATTTCGACTTATTTATAAGAGGAGTAACTCTTCTAATAGTTCGTGTTTTGAGCCTTTCCTGGTCCGCAGTATTAGATTCCGATTCACCATTGCAGGTTTACTGTATACCTTGGACCTTCAAATCAACGATGAAGCACAGAAATTGCATCGATATTGAATACAAAAGGCAAAATGTCGACTTATTTATAAGAGGAGTAACTCTTCTAGTAGTTCGTGCTTTGAGCCTTTACTGGGACAGCTGTATTAGATTCCGATGCACCATTGCAGGTTTACTGTATCTCTTGGACCTTCAAACCAAAGATGAAACACAGAAATTGCATCGTTATTGAATACAAAATGCAAAATGCCGACTTATTTACAAGAGGAGTAACTCTTCTAATAGTTCGTGTTTTAGCCTTGCTGGGACAGCAGTATTAGATTCCGATGCACCATTGCAGGTTTACTGTATCTCTTGGACCTTCAAATCAACGATGAAACACAGAAATTGCATCGATATTGAATACATAAGGGAAAATGGCGACTTATTTACAAGAGGAGCAACTCTTCTAATAGTTCGTGCTTTAAGCCTTTCCTGGGACAGCAGTATTAGATTCCGATGCACCGTTGCAGGTTTACTGTATCCCTTGGACCTTCAAATCAACGATGAAACACAGAAATTGCTTCGATATTGAATACAAAAGGCTAAATGTCGACTTATTTATAAGAGGAGTAACTCTTCTAATAGTTCGTGCTTTGAGCCTTTCCTGGGACAGCAGTATTAGATTCCGATGTACCATTGCTGGTTTTCTGTATCTCTTGGACCTTGAAATCAACGATGAAACACAGAAATTGCATCGATATTGAACACAAAAGGCAAAATGTCGACTTATTTATAAGAGGAGTCACTCTTCTTATAGTTCGTGCTTTGAGCCTTTCCTGGGACAGCAGTATTAAATTCCGATGCACCATTGGGAGTTTACTGTATCCCTTGGACCTTCAAATCAACGATGAAACACGGAAATTGCATCGATATTGAATACTAAAGGCAAAATATCGACTTATTTACTAGAGGAGTAACTCTACTAATAGTTCGGGCTTTTAGCTTTTCCTGGGACAGCAGTATTCGATTCCGATGCACCATTGCAGGTTTACTGTATCTCTTGGACCTTCAAATCAGCGATGAAACACGGAAATTGCATCGATATTGAATACAAAAGGAAAAATGTCGACTTAATTATAAGAGGAGTAACTCTTCTAATAGTTCGTGCTTTGAGCCTTTCCTGGGACAGCAGTATTAGATTCCGATGCACCATTGCAGGTTTACTGTATCCCTTGGACCTTCAAAACAACGATGAAACACAGAATTTGCATTTATATTGAATACAAAAGGCAAAATGTCGACATATTGATAAGAGGAGTAACTCTTCTAATAGTTCGAGATTTGAGCCTTTCATGGGACAACAGTATTAGATTCCGATGCACCATTGCAGGTTTACTGTATCCCTTCGACCTTCAAATCAACGATGAAACACAGAAATTGCATCGATATTGAATACAAAAGGAAAAATGTCGACTTATTCATAGGAGGAGTAACTCTTCTAATAGTTCGTGATTTGAGCCTTTACTGGGGCAGCAGTAATAGATTCCGATGCACCATTGCAGGTTTACTGTATCCCTTGGACCATCAAATCAACGATGAAACACAGAAATTGCATCGATATTGAATACAAAAGGAAAAATGTCGACTTATTTATAAGAGGAGAAACTCTTTTAATAGCTCGTGCTATGAGCCTTTCCTGGGACAGCAGTATTAGATTCCGATGCACCATTGCAGGTTTACTGTATCCCTGGGACATTCAAATCAACGATGAAACACAGAAATTGCATCGATATTGAATACAAAAGGCAAAATGTCGACTTATTTACAAGAGGATTAACTCTTCTAATAGTTCGTGCTTTTAGCCTTTCCTGGGACAGCAGTATTAGATTCCGATGCACCATTACAGGTTTACTGTATCTCTTGTACCTTAAAATCAACGATGAAGCACGGAAATTGCATCGATTTTGAATACAAAAGGCAAAATGTCGACTTATTTACAAGAGGATTAACTCTTCTAAGAGTTCGTGCTTTTAGCCTTTTCTGGGACAGCAGTATTAGATTCCGATGCACCATTGCAGGTTTACTGTATCTCTTGGACCTTAAATTTCAACGATGAAGCACAGAAATTGCATCTATATTGAATACAAAAGGCAAAATATCGACTTATTTACAAGAGGAGTAACTCTACTAATAGTTCGTGCTTTTAGCCTTTCCTGGGACAGCAGTATTCGATTCCGATGCACCATTGCAGGTTTACTGTATCTCTTGGACCTTCAAATCAACGATGAAACACGGAAATTGCATCGATATTGAATACAAATTCAAAATGTCGACTTAATTATAAGAGGAGTAACTCATCTAATAGTTCGTGCTTTGAGCCTTTCCTGGGCCAGCAGCATTAGATTCCGATGCACCATTGCAGGTTTACTGTATCCCTTGGCCCTTCAAATCAACGATGAAACACAGAAATAGCATCGATATTGAATACAAAAGGCAAAATGGCGACATATTGAAAAGAGGAGTAACTCTTGTAATAGTTCGTGATTTGAGCCTTTCGTGGGACAACAGTATTACATTCCGATGCACCATTGCAGGTTTACTGTATCCCTTCGACCTTCAAATCAACGATGAAACACAGAAATTGCATCGATATTGAATACAAAAGGAAAAATGTCGACTTATTTATAAGAGGACTAACTCCTCTAATAGTTCGTGATTTGAGCCTTTCCTGGGGCAGCAGTATTAGATTCCGATGCACCATTGCAGGTTTACTGTATCCCTTGGACCATCAAATCAACGATGAAACACAGAAATTGCATCGATATTGAATACAAAAGGCAAAATGTCGACTTATTTATAAGAGGAGAAACTCTTCTAATAGTTCGTGCTTTGAGCCTTTCCTGGGACAGCAGTATTAGATTCCGATGCACCATTGCAGGTTTACTGTATCCCTTGGACCTTCAAATCAACGATGAAACACAGAAATTGCATCGATATTGAATACATAAGGGAAAATGGCGACTTATTTACAAGAGGAGCAACTCTTCTAATAGTTCGTGCTTTAAGCCTTTCCTGGGACAGCAGTATTAGATTCCGATGCACCGTTGCAGGTTTACTGTATCCCTTGGACCTTCAAATCAACGATGAAACACAGAAATTGCTTCGATATTGAATACAAAAGGCTAAATGTCGACTTATTTATAAGAGGAGTAACTCTTCTAATAGTTCGTGCTTTGAGCCTTTCCTGGGACAGCAGTATTAGATTCCGATGTACCATTGCTGGTTTTCTGTATCTCTTGGACCTTGAAATCAACGATGAAACACAGAAATTGCATCGATATTGAACACAAAAGGCAAAATGTCGACTTATTTATAAGAGGAGTCACTCTTCTTATAGTTCGTGCTTTGAGCCTTTCCTGGGACAGCAGTATTAAATTCCGATGCACCATTGGGAGTTTACTGTATCCCTTGGACCTTCAAATCAACGATGAAACACGGAAATTGCATCGATATTGAATACTAAAGGCAAAATATCGACTTATTTACTAGAGGAGTAACTCTACTAATAGTTCGGGCTTTTAGCTTTTCCTGGGACAGCAGTATTCGATTCCGATGCACCATTGCAGGTTTACTGTATCTCTTGGACCTTCAAATCAACGATGAAACACGGAAATTGCATCGTTATTGAATACAAAAGGAAAAATGTCGACTTAATTATAAGAGGAGTAACTCTTCTAATAGTTCGTGCTTTGAGCCTTTCCTGGGACAGCAGTATTAGATTCCGATGCACCATTGCAGGTTTACTGTATCCCTTGGACCTTCAAAACAACGATGAAACACAGAAATTGCATTTATATTGAATACAAAAGGCAAAATGTCGACATATTGATAAGAGGAGTAACTCTTCTAATAGTTCGAGATTTGAGCCTTTCATGGGACAACAGTATTAGATTCCGATGCACCATTGCAGGTTTACTGTATCCCTTCGACCTTCAAATCAACGATGAAACACAGAAATTGCATCGATATTGAATACAAAAGGAAAAATGTCGACTTATTCATAGGAGGAGTAACTCTTCTAATAGTTCGTGATTTGAGCCTTTACTGGGGCAGCAGTAATAGATTCCGATGCACCATTGCAGGTTTACTGTATCCCTTGGACCATCAAATCAACGATGAAACACAGAAATTGCATCGATATTGAATACAAAAGGAAAAATGTCGACTTATTTATAAGAGGAGAAACTCTTTTAATAGCTCGTGCTATGAGCCTTTCCTGGGACAGCAGTATTAGATTCCGATGCACCATTGCAGGTTTACTGTATCCCTGGGACATTCAAATCAACGATGAAACACAGAAATTGCATCGATATTGAATACAAAAGGCAAAATGTCGACTTATGTACAAGAGGAGTATCTCTTCTAATAGTTCGTGCTTTTAGCCTTTCCTGGGACAGCAGTATTAGATTCCGATGCACCATTGCAGGTTTACTGTATCTCTTGTACCTTAAAATCAACGATGAAGCACGGAAATTGCATCGATTTTGAATTCAAAAGGCAAAATGTCGACTTATTTACAAGAGGATTAACTCTTCTAAGAGTTCGTGCTTTTAGCCTTTTCTGGGACAGCAGTATTAGATTCCGATGCACCATTGCAGGTTTACTGTATCTCTTGGACCTTAAATTTCAACGATGAAGCACAGAAATTGCATGTATATTGAATACAAAAGGCAAAATATCGACTTATTTACAAGAGGAGTAACTCTACTAATAGTTCGTGATTTTAGCCTTTCCTGGGACAGCAGTATTCGATTCCGATGCACCATTGCAGGTTTACTGTATCTCTTGGACCTTCAAATCAACGATGAAACACGGAAATTGCATCGATATTGAATACAAATTCAAAATGTCGACTTAATTATAAGAGGAGTAACTCATCTAATAGTTCGTGCTTTGAGCCTTTCCTGGGCCAGCAGCATTAGATTCCGATGCACCATTGCAGGTTTACTGTATCCCTTGGCCCTTCAAATCAACGATGAAACACAGAAATAGCATCGATATTGAATACAAAAGGCAAAATGGCGACATATTGAAAAGAGGAGTAACTCTTGTAATAGTTCGTGATTTGAGCCTTTCGTGGGACAACAGTATTACATTCCGATGCACCATTGCAGGTTTACTGTATCCCTTCGACCTTCAAATCAACGATGAAACACAGAAATTGCATCGATATTGAATACAAAAGGAAAAATGTCGACTTATTTATAAGAGGACTAACTCCTCTAATAGTTCGTGATTTGAGCCTTTCCTGGGGCAGCAGTATTAGATTCCGATGCACCATTGCAGGTTTACTGTATCCCTTGGACCATCAAATCAACGATGAAACACAGAAATTGCATCGATATTGAATACAAAAGGCAAAATGTCGACTTATTTATAAGAGGAGAAACTCTTCTAATAGTTCGTGCTTTGAGCCTTTCCTGGGACAGCAGTATTAGATTCCGATGCACCATTGCAGGTTTACTGTATCCCTTGGACCTTCAAATCAACGATGAAACACAGAAATTGCATCGATATTGAATACAAAAGGCAAAATGTCGACTTATGTACAAGAGGAGTATCTCTTCTAATAGTTCGTGCTTTTAGCCTTTCCTGGGACAGCAGTATTAGATTCCGATGCACAATTGCAGGTTTACTGTATCCCTTCGACCTTCAAATCAACGATGAAACACAGAAATTGCATCGATATTGAATACAAAAGGCAAAATATCGACTTATTTACAAGAGTAGTAACTCTTCTAATAGTTCGTACTTTGAGCCTTTCCTGGGACAGCAGTATTAGATTTCGATGCTCCATCGCAGGTTTACTGTATCTCTTGGACTTTCAAATCAACGATGAAACACAGAAATTGCATCGTTATTGAATACAAAATGCAAAATGCCGACTTATTTACAAGAGGAGTAACTCTTCTTATAGTTCGTGTTTTAGCCTTTCTGGGACAGCAGTATTAGATTCCGATGCACCATTGCAGGTTTACTGTATCCCTTGGACCTTCAAATCAACAATGAAACACAGAAATTGCATCGATTTTGAATACAAAAGGCAAAATATCGACCTATTTACAAGAGGAGTAAATCTTCTAAGAGTTCGTGATTTTAGCCTTTCCTGGGACAGCAGTATTAGATTCCGATGCACCATTGCAGGTTTACTGTATCTCTTGGACCTTAAAATCAACGATGAAGCACAGAAATTGCATCTATATTGAATACAAAAGGAAAAATGTCGACTTATTTACAAGAGGAGCAACTCTTCTAATAGTTCGTGCTTTAAGCCTTTCCTGGGACAGCAGTATTAGATTCCGATGCACCATTGGAGGTTTACTGTATCCCTTGTACCTTCAAATCAACGATGAAATACGGAAATTGCATCGATATTGAATACTAAAGGCAAAATATCGACTTATTTACAAGAGGAGTAACTCTACTAATAGTTCGTGATTTTAGCCTTTCCTGGGACAGCAGTATTCGAATCCGATGCACCATTGCAGGTTTATTGTATCTCTTGGACCTTCAAATCAACGATGAAACACGGAAATTGCATCGATATTGAATACAAAAGGCAAATTGTCGACTTATTTACAAGAGGAGTAACTCTTCTAATAGTTCGTGTTTTAGCCTTTCTGGGACTGCAGTATTAGATTCCGAGGCACCATTGCAGGTTTACTGTATCCCTTGGACCTTCAAATCAACGATGAAACACAGAAATTGCATCGTTATTGAATACAAAATGCAAAATGCCGACTTATTTACAAGAGGAGTAACTCTTCTAATAGTTCGTGTTTTAGCCTTTGTGGGACAGCAGTATTAGATTCCGATGCACCGTTGCAGGTTTACGGTATCCCTTGGACCTTCAAATCAACGATGAAACACAGAAATTGCTTCGAGATTGAATACAAAAGGCAAAATGTCGACTTATTTATAAGAGGAGTAACTCTTCTAATAGTTCGTGATATGAGCCTTTCCTGGGACAGCAGTATTAAATTCCGATGCACCATTGGAGGTTTACTGTATCCCTTGGACCTCAAATCAACGATGAAACACGGAAATTGCATCGATATTGAATACAGAAGGCAAAATATCGACTTATTTACTAGAGGAGTAACTCTACTAATAGTTCGTGCTTTTAGCCTTTCCTGGGACAGCAGTATTAGATTCCGATGCACCATTGCAGGTTTACTGTATCCCTTGGACCTTCAAATCAACGATGAAACACAGAAATTGCATCGATATAGAATACATAATGCAAAATGTCGACTTATTTATAAGAGGAGTAACTCTTCTAATAGTTCGTGCTTTGAGCCGTTTCTGGGATAGCAGTATTAGATTCCGATGCACCATTGGAGGTTTACTGAATCCCTTGGACCTTCAAATCAACGATGAAGCACGGAAATTGCATCGATATTGAATACAAAAGGCAAAATGTCGACTTATTTGCAAGAGGAGTAACTCTTCTAATAGTTCGTGCTTTGAGTCTTTCCTGGGACAGCAGTATTAGATTCCGATGCACCATTGCAGGTTTACTGTATCCCTTGGACCTTCAAATCAACGATGAAACACAGAAATTGCATCGATATTGAATACAAAAGGCAAAATGTCGACTTATTTACAAGAGGAGTAACTCTTCTAATAGTTCGTGCTTTGAGCCTTTCCTGGGACAGCTGTATTAAATTCCGATGCACCATTGCAGGTTTACTGTATCTCTTGGACCTTAAATTTCAACGATGAAGCACAGAAATTGCATCTATATTGAATACAAAAGGCAAAATAGCGACTTATTTACAAGAGGAGTAACTCTACTAATAGTTCGTGCTTTTAGCCTTTCCTGGGACAGCAGTATTCGATTCCGATGCACCATAGCAGGTTTTCCTGTATCTCTTGGACCTTCAAATCAACGATGAAACACGGAAACTGCATCGATATTGAATACAAAATGCAAAATGTCGACCTAATTATAAGAGGAGTAACTCTTCTAATAGTTCGTGCTTTGAGCCTTTCCTGGGCCAGCAGTATTAGATTCCGATGCACCATTGCAGGTTTACTGTATCCCTTGGATACCTTCAAATCAACGATGAAACACAGAAATTGCATCGATGTTGAATACAAAAGGCAAAATGGCGACATATTGATAAGAGGAGTAACTCTTGTAATAGTTCGTGATTTGAGCCTTTCGTGGGACAAAAGTATTACATTCCGATGCACCATTGCAGGTTTACTGTATCCCTTCGACCTTCAAATCAACGATGAAACACAGAAATTGCATCGATATTGAATACAAAAGGAAAAATGTCGACTTATTTATAAGAGGAGTAACTCTTCTAATAGTTCGTGATTTGAGCCTTTCCTGGGGCAGCAGTATTAGATTCCGTTGCACCATTGCAGGTTTACTGTATCCCTTGGACCATCAAATCAACGATGAAACACAGAAATTGCATCGATATTGAATACAAAAGGCAAAATGTCGACTTATTTATAAGAGGAGAAACTCTTCTAATAGTTCGTGCTTTGAGCCTTTCCTGGGACAGCAGTATTAGATTCCGATGCACCATTGCAGGTTTACTGTATCCCTTGGACCTTCAAATCAACGATGAAACACAGAAATTGCATCGATATTGAATACAAAAGGCAAAATGTCGACTTATTTACAAGAGGAGTATCTCTTCTAATAGTTCGTGCTTTTAGCCTTTCCTGGGAGAGCAGTATTAGATTCCGATGCACCATTGCAGGATTACTGTATCCCTTGGACCATCAAATCAACGATGAAACACGGAAATTGCATCGATATTGAATACAAAAGGCAAAATGTCGACTTAATTATAAGAGGAGTAACTCTTCTAATAGTTCGTGCTTTGGGCCTTTCCTGGGACTGCAGTATTAGATTCCGATGCACTATTGCAGGTTTTCTGTATCCCTTGGACCTTCAAATCAACGATGAAACACAGAAATTGCATCGATATTGAATACAAAAGGCAAAATGTCGACTTATTTACAAGAGGAGTAACTCTTCTAATAGTTCGTGCTTTGAGCCTTTCCTGGGACAGCAGTATTAGATTCCGATGCACCATTGCAGGTTTACTGTATCTCTTGGACCTTCAAATCAACGATGAAACACAGAAATTGCATCGATATTGAATACAAAAGGCAAAATGTCGACTTATTTACAAGAGGAGTAACTCTTCTAATAGTTCATGCTTTGAGCCTTTCCTGGGACAGCAGTATTAGATTCCGATGCACCATTGCAGGTTTACTGTATCCCTTGGACCTTCAAATCAACGATGAAACACAGAAATTGCATCGATATTGAATACAAAAGGTAAAATGTCGACTTATTTACAAGAGGAGTAACTCTTCTAATAGTTCGTGCTTTGAGCCTTTCCTGGGACAGCAGTATTAGATTCCGAAGCACCATTGCAGGTTTACTGTATCTCTTGGACCTTCAAATCAACGATGAAACACAGAAATTGCATCGTCATTGAATACAAAATGCAAAATGCCGACTTATTTACAAGAGGAGTAACTCTTCTAATAGTTCGTGTTTTAGCCTTTCTGGGACAACAGTATTAGATTCCGATGCACCATTGCAGGTTTACTGTATCCCTTGGACCTTCAAATCAACGATGAAACACAGAAATTGCATCGATTTTGAATACAAAAGGCAAAATATCGACCTATTTACAAGAGGAGTAACTCTTCTAAGAGTTCGTGCTTTTAGCCTTTCCTGGGACAGCAGTATTAGATTCCGATGCACCATTGCAGGTTTACTGTATCTCTTGGACCTTAAAATCAACGATGAAGCACAGAAATTGCATCTATATTGAATACAAAAGGAAAAATGTCGACTTATTTACAAGAGGAGCAACTCTTCTAATAGTTCGTGCTTTAAGCCTTTCCTGGGACAGCAGTATTAGATTCCGATGCACCGTTGCAGGTTTACTGTATCCCTTGGAGCTTCAAATCAACGATGAAACACAGAAATTACATCGATATAGAGTACAAAAGTCTAAATGTCGACTTACTTATAAGAGGAGTAACTCTTCTAATAGTTCGTGCTTTGAGCCTTTCCTGGGACAGCAGTATTAGATTCCGATGCACCATTGCAGGTTTTCTGTATCTCTTGGACCTTCAAATCAACGATGAAACACAGAAATTGCATCGATATTGAATACAAAATGCAAAATGTCGAGTTATTTATAAGAGGAGAAACTCTTCTAATAGTTCGTGTTTGAGCCTTTCCTGGGACAGCAGTATTAGATTCCGATGCACCATTGCAGGTTTTCTGTATCTCTTGGACCTTCAAATCAACGATGAAACACAGAAATTGCATCGATATTGAATACAAAAGGAAAAATGTCGACTTAATTATAAGAGGAGTAACTCTTCTAATAGTTCGTGCTTTGAGCCTTTCCTGGGACAGCAGTATTAGATTCCGATGCACCATTGCAGGTTTACTGTATCCCTTGGACCTTCAAAACAACGATGAAACACAGAAATTGCATTTATATTGAATACAAAAGGCAAAATGTCGACATATTGATAAGAGGAGTAACTCTTCTAATAGTTCGAGATTTGAGCCTTTCATGGGACAACAGTATTAGATTCCGATGCACCATTGCAGGTTTACTGTATCCCTTCGACCTTCAAATCAACGATGAAACACAGAAATTGCATCGATATTGAATACAAAAGGAAAAATGTCGACTTATTCATAGGAGGAGTAACTCTTCTAATAGTTCGTGATTTGAGCCTTTACTGGGGCAGCAGTAATAGATTCCGATGCACCATTGCAGGTTTACTGTATCCCTTGGACCATCAAATCAACGATGAAACACAGAAATTGCATCGATATAGAATACAAAAGGAAAAATGTCGACTTATTTATAAGAGGAGAAACTCTTTTAATAGCTCGTGCTATGAGCCTTTCCTGGGACAGCAGTATTAGATTCCGATGCACCATTGCAGGTTTACTGTATCCCTGGGACATTCAAATCAACGATGAAACACAGAAATTGCATCGATATTGAATACAAAAGGCAAAATGTCGACTTATTTACAAGAGGATTAACTCTTCTAATAGTTCGTGCTTTTAGCCTTTCCTGGGACAGCAGTATTAGATTCCGATGCACCATTACAGGTTTACTGTATCTCTTGTACCTTAAAATCAACGATGAAGCACGGAAATTGCATCGATTTTGAATACAAAAGGCAAAATGTCGACTTATTTACAAGAGGATTAACTCTTCTAAGAGTTCGTGCTTTTAGCCTTTTCAGGGACAGCAGTATTAGATTCCGATGCACCATTGCAGGTTTACTGTATCTCTTGGACCTTAAATTTCAACGATGAAGGACAGAAATTGCATCTATATTGAATACAAAAGGCAAAATATCGACTTATTTACAAGAGGAGTATCTCTACTAATAGTTCGTGCTTTTAGCCTTTCCTGGGACAGCAGTATTCGATTCCGATGCACCATTGCAGGTTTACTGTATCTCTTGGACCTTCAAATCAACGATGAAACACGGAAATTGCATCGATATTGAATACAAATTCTAAATGTCGACTTAATTATAAGAGGAGTAACTCATCTAATAGTTCGTGCTTTGGGCCTTTCCTGGGCCAGCAGCATTAGATTCCGATGCACCATTGCAGGTTTACTGTATCCCTTGGCCCTTCAAATCAACGATGAAACACAGAAATAGCATCGATATTGAATACAAAAGGCAAAATGGCGACATATTGAAAAGAGGAGTAACTCTTGTAATAGTTCGTGATTTGAGCCTTTCGTGGGACAACAGTATTACATTCCGATGCACCATTGCAGGTTTACTGTATCCCTTCGACCTTCAAATCAACGATGAAACACAGAAATTGCATCGATATTGAATACAAAAGGAAAAATGTCGACTTATTTATAAGAGGACTAACTCCTCTAATAGTTCGTGATTTGAGCCTTTCCTGGGGCAGCAGTATTAGATTCCGATGCACCATTGCAGGTTTACTGTATCCCTTGGACCATCAAATCAACGATGAAACACAGAAATTGCATCGATATTGAATACAAAAGGCAAAATGTCGACTTATTTATAAGAGGAGAAACTCTTCTAATAGTTCGTGCTTTGAGCCTTTCCTGGGACAGCAGTATTAGATTCCGATGCACCATTGCTGGTTTACTGTATCCCTTGGACCTTCAAATCAACGATGAAACACAGAAATTGCATCGATATTGAATACATAAGGGAAAATGGCGACTTATTTACAAGAGGAGCAACTCTTCTAATAGTTCGTGCTTTAAGCCTTTCCTGGGACAGCAGTATTAGATTCCGATGCACCGTTGCAGGTTTACTGTATCCCTTGGACCTTCAAATCAACGATGAAACACAGAAATTGCTTCGATATTGAATACAAAAGGCTAAATGTCGACTTATTTATAAGAGGAGTAACTCTTCTAATAGTTCGTGCTTTGAGCCTTTCCTGGGACAGCAGTATTAGATTCCGATGTACCATTGCTGGTTTTCTGTATCTCTTGGACCTTGAAATCAACGATGAAACACAGAAATTGCATCGATATTGAACACAAAAGGCAAAATGTCGACTTATTTATAAGAGGAGTCACTCTTCTTATAGTTCGTGCTTTGAGCCTTTCCTGGGACAGCAGTATTAGATTCCGATGCACCATTGCAGGTTTACTGTATCCCTTGGACCTTCAAATCAACGATGAAACACAGAAATTGCATCGATATTGAATACAAAAGGCAAAATGTCGACTTATTTACAAGAGGAGTATCTCTTCTAATAGTTCGTGCTTTTAGCCTTTCCTGGGAGAGCAGTATTAGATTCCGATGCACCATTGCAGGATTACTGTATCCCTTGGACCATCAAATCAACGATGAAACACGGAAATTGCATCGATATTGAATACAAAAGGCAAAATGTCGACTTAATTATAAGAGGAGTAACTCTTCTAATAGTTCGTGCTTTGGGCCTTTCCTGGGACTGCAGTATTAGATTCCGATGCACTATTGCAGGTTTTCTGTATCCCTTGGACCTTCAAATCAACGATGAAACACAGAAATTGCATCGATATTGAATACAAAAGGCAAAATGTCGACTTATTTACAAGAGGAGTAACTCTTCTAATAGTTCGTGCTTTGAGCCTTTCCTGGGACAGCAGTATTAGATTCCGATGCACCATTGCAGGTTTACTGTATCTCTTGGACCTTCAAATCAACGATGAAACACAGAAATTGCATCGATATTGAATACAAAAGGCAAAATGTCGACTTATTTACAAGAGGAGTAACTCTTCTAATAGTTCATGCTTTGAGCCTTTCCTGGGACAGCAGTATTAGATTCCGATGCACCATTGCAGGTTTACTGTATCCCTTGGACCTTCAAATCAACGATGAAACACAGAAATTGCATCGATATTGAATACAAAAGGTAAAATGTCGACTTATTTACAAGAGGAGTAACTCTTCTAATAGTTCGTGCTTTGAGCCTTTCCTGGGACAGCAGTATTAGATTCCGAAGCACCATTGCAGGTTTACTGTATCTCTTGGACCTTCAAATCAACGATGAAACACAGAAATTGCATCGTCATTGAATACAAAATGCAAAATGCCGACTTATTTACAAGAGGAGTAACTCTTCTAATAGTTCGTGTTTTAGCCTTTCTGGGACAACAGTATTAGATTCCGATGCACCATTGCAGGTTTACTGTATCCCTTGGACCTTCAAATCAACGATGAAACACAGAAATTGCATCGATTTTGAATACAAAAGGCAAAATATCGACCTATTTACAAGAGGAGTAACTCTTCTAAGAGTTCGTGCTTTTAGCCTTTCCTGGGACAGCAGTATTAGATTCCGATGCACCATTGCAGGTTTACTGTATCTCTTGGACCTTAAAATCAACGATGAAGCACAGAAATTGCATCTATATTGAATACAAAAGGAAAAATGTCGACTTATTTACAAGAGGAGCAACTCTTCTAATAGTTCGTGCTTTAAGCCTTTCCTGGGACAGCAGTATTAGATTCCGATGCACCGTTGCAGGTTTACTGTATCCCTTGGAGCTTCAAATCAACGATGAAACACAGAAATTACATCGATATAGAGTACAAAAGTCTAAATGTCGACTTACTTATAAGAGGAGTAACTCTTCTAATAGTTCGTGCTTTGAGCCTTTCCTGGGACAGCAGTATTAGATTCCGATGCACCATTGCAGGTTTTCTGTATCTCTTGGACCTTCAAATCAACGATGAAACACAGAAATTGCATCGATATTGAATACAAAATGCAAAATGTCGAGTTATTTATAAGAGGAGAAACTCTTCTAATAGTTCGTGTTTGAGCCTTTCCTGGGACAGCAGTATTAGATTCCGATGCACCATTGCAGGTTTTCTGTATCTCTTGGACCTTCAAATCAACGATGAAACACAGAAATTGCATCGATATTGAATACAAAAGGAAAAATGTCGACTTAATTATAAGAGGAGTAACTCTTCTAATAGTTCGTGCTTTGAGCCTTTCCTGGGACAGCAGTATTAGATTCCGATGCACCATTGCAGGTTTACTGTATCCCTTGGACCTTCAAAACAACGATGAAACACAGAAATTGCATTTATATTGAATACAAAAGGCAAAATGTCGACATATTGATAAGAGGAGTAACTCTTCTAATAGTTCGAGATTTGAGCCTTTCATGGGACAACAGTATTAGATTCCGATGCACCATTGCAGGTTTACTGTATCCCTTCGACCTTCAAATCAACGATGAAACACAGAAATTGCATCGATATTGAATACAAAAGGAAAAATGTCGACTTATTCATAGGAGGAGTAACTCTTCTAATAGTTCGTGATTTGAGCCTTTACTGGGGCAGCAGTAATAGATTCCGATGCACCATTGCAGGTTTACTGTATCCCTTGGACCATCAAATCAACGATGAAACACAGAAATTGCATCGATATAGAATACAAAAGGAAAAATGTCGACTTATTTATAAGAGGAGAAACTCTTTTAATAGCTCGTGCTATGAGCCTTTCCTGGGACAGCAGTATTAGATTCCGATGCACCATTGCAGGTTTACTGTATCCCTGGGACATTCAAATCAACGATGAAACACAGAAATTGCATCGATATTGAATACAAAAGGCAAAATGTCGACTTATTTACAAGAGGATTAACTCTTCTAATAGTTCGTGCTTTTAGCCTTTCCTGGGACAGCAGTATTAGATTCCGATGCACCATTACAGGTTTACTGTATCTCTTGTACCTTAAAATCAACGATGAAGCACGGAAATTGCATCGATTTTGAATACAAAAGGCAAAATGTCGACTTATTTACAAGAGGATTAACTCTTCTAAGAGTTCGTGCTTTTAGCCTTTTCAGGGACAGCAGTATTAGATTCCGATGCACCATTGCAGGTTTACTGTATCTCTTGGACCTTAAATTTCAACGATGAAGGACAGAAATTGCATCTATATTGAATACAAAAGGCAAAATATCGACTTATTTACAAGAGGAGTATCTCTACTAATAGTTCGTGCTTTTAGCCTTTCCTGGGACAGCAGTATTCGATTCCGATGCACCATTGCAGGTTTACTGTATCTCTTGGACCTTCAAATCAACGATGAAACACGGAAATTGCATCGATATTGAATACAAATTCAAAATGTCGACTTAATTATAAGAGGAGTAACTCATCTAATAGTTCGTGCTTTGGGCCTTTCCTGGGCCAGCAGCATTAGATTCCGATGCACCATTGCAGGTTTACTGTATCCCTTGGCCCTTCAAATCAACGATGAAACACAGAAATAGCATCGATATTGAATACAAAAGGCAAAATGGCGACATATTGAAAAGAGGAGTAACTCTTGTAATAGTTCGTGATTTGAGCCTTTCGTGGGACAACAGTATTACATTCCGATGCACCATTGCAGGTTTACTGTATCCCTTCGACCTTCAAATCAACGATGAAACACAGAAATTGCATCGATATTGAATACAAAAGGAAAAATGTCGACTTATTTATAAGAGGACTAACTCCTCTAATAGTTCGTGATTTGAGCCTTTCCTGGGGCAGCAGTATTAGATTCCGATGCACCATTGCAGGTTTACTGTATCCCTTGGACCATCAAATCAACGATGAAACACAGAAATTGCATCGATATTGAATACAAAAGGCAAAATGTCGACTTATTTATAAGAGGAGAAACTCTTCTAATAGTTCGTGCTTTGAGCCTTTCCTGGGACAGCAGTATTAGATTCCGATGCACCATTGCTGGTTTACTGTATCCCTTGGACCTTCAAATCAACGATGAAACACAGAAATTGCATCGATATTGAATACATAAGGGAAAATGGCGACTTATTTACAAGAGGAGCAACTCTTCTAATAGTTCGTGCTTTAAGCCTTTCCTGGGACAGCAGTATTAGATTCCGATGCACCGTTGCAGGTTTACTGTATCCCTTGGACCTTCAAATCAACGATGAAACACAGAAATTGCTTCGATATTGAATACAAAAGGCTAAATGTCGACTTATTTATAAGAGGAGTAACTCTTCTAATAGTTCGTGCTTTGAGCCTTTCCTGGGACAGCAGTATTAGATTCCGATGTACCATTGCTGGTTTTCTGTATCTCTTGGACCTTGAAATCAACGATGAAACACAGAAATTGCATCGATATTGAACACAAAAGGCAAAATGTCGACTTATTTATAAGAGGAGTCACTCTTCTTATAGTTCGTGCTTTGAGCCTTTCCTGGGACAGCAGTATTAAATTCCGATGCACCATTGGGAGTTTACTGTATCCCTTGGACCTTCAAATCAACGATGAAACACGGAAATTGCATCGATATTGAATACTAAAGGCAAAATATCGACTTATTTACTAGAGGAGTAACTCTACTAATAGTTCGGGCTTTTAGCTTTTCCTGGGACAGCAGTATTCGATTCCGATGCACCATTGCAGGTTTACTGTATCTCTTGGACCTTCAAATCAGCGATGAAACACGGAAATTGCATCGTTATTGAATACAAAAGGAAAAATTTCGACTTAATTATAAGAGGAGTAACTCTTCTAATAGTTCGTGCTTTGAGCCTTTCCTGGGACAGCAGTATTAGATTCCGATGCACCATTGCAGGTTTACTGTATCCCTTGGACCTTCAAAACAACGATGAAACACAGAAATTGCATTTATATTGAATACAAAAGGCAAAATGTCGACATATTGATAAGAGGAGTAACTCTTCTAATAGTTCGAGATTTGAACCTTTCATGGGACAACAGTATTAGATTCCGATGCACCATTGCAGGTTTACTGTATCCCTTCGACCTTCAAATCAACGATGAAACACAGAAATTGCATCGATATTGAATACAAAAGGAAAAATGTCGACTTATTCATAGGAGGAGTAACTCTTCTAATAGTTCGTGATTTGAGCCTTTACTGGGGCAGCAGTAATAGATTCCGATGCACCATTGCAGGTTTACTGTATCCCTTGGACCATCAAATCAACGATGAAACACAGAAATTGCATCGATATTGAATACAAAAGGCAAAATGTCGACTTATTTACAAGAGGATTAACTCTTCTAATAGTTCGTGCTTTTAGCCTTTCCTGGGACAGCAGTATTAGATTCCGATGCACCATTACAGGTTTACTGTATCTCTTGTACCTTAAAATCAACGATGAAGCACGGAAATTGCATCGATTTTGAATACAAAAGGCAAAATGTCGACTTATTTACAAGAGGATTAACTCTTCTAAGAGTTCGTGCTTTTAGCCTTTTCTGGGACAGCAGTATTAGATTCCGATGCACCATTGCAGGTTTACTGTATCTCTTGGACCTTAAATTTCAACGATGAAGCACAAAAATTGCATGTATATTGAATACAAAAGGCAAAATATCGACTTATTTACAAGAGGAGTAACTCTACTAATAGTTCGTGATTTTAGCCTTTCCTGGGACAGCAGTATTCGATTCCGATGCACCATTGCAGGTTTACTGTATCTCTTGGACCTTCAAATCAACGATGAAACACGGAAATTGCATCGATATTGAATACAAATTCAAAATGTCGACTTAATTATAAGAGGAGTAACTCATCTAATAGTTCGTGCTTTGAGCCTTTCCTGGGCCAGCAGCATTAGATTCCGATGCACCATTGCAGGTTTACTGTATCCCTTGGCCCTTCAAATCAACGATGAAACACAGAAATAGCATCGATATTGAATACAAAAGGCAAAATGGCGACATATTGAAAAGAGGAGTAACTCTTGTAATAGTTCGTGATTTGAGCCTTTCGTGGGACAACAGTATTACATTCCGATGCACCATTGCAGGTTTACTGTATCCATTCGACCTTCAAATCAACGATGAAACACAGAAATTGCATCGATATTGAATACAAAAGGAAAAATGTCGACTTATTTATAAGAGGACTAACTCCTCTAATAGTTCGTGATTTGAGCCTTTCCTGGGGCAGCAGTATTAGATTCCGATGCACCATTGCAGGTTTACTGTATCCCTTGGACCATCAAATCAACGATGAAACACAGAAATTGCATCGATATTGAATACAAAAGGCAAAATGTCGACTTATTTACAAGAGGAGTATCTCTACTAATAGTTCGTGCTTTTAGCCTTTCCTGGGACAGCAGTATTCGATTCCGATGCACCATTGCAGGTTTACTGTATCTCTTGGACCTTCAAATCAACGATGAAACACGGAAATTGCATCGATATTGAATACAAATTCAAAATGTCGACTTAATTATAAGAGGAGTAACTCATCTAATAGTTCGTGCTTTGAGCCTTTCCTGGGCCAGCAGCATTAGATTCCGATGCACCATTGCAGGTTTACTGTATCCCTTGGCCCTTCAAATCAACGATGAAACACAGAAATAGCATCGATATTGAATACAAAAGGCAAAATGGCGACATATTGAAAAGAGGAGTAACTCTTGTAATAGTTCGTGATTTGAGCCTTTCGTGGGACAACAGTATTACATTCCGATGCACCATTGCAGGTTTACTGTATCCCTTCGACCTTCAAATCAACGATGAAACACAGAAATTGCATCGATATTGAATACAAAAGGAAAAATGTCGACTTATTTATAAGAGGACTAACTCCTCTAATAGTTCGTGATTTGAGCCTTTCCTGGGGCAGCAGTATTAGATTCCGATGCACCATTGCAGGTTTACTGTATCCCTTGGACCATCAAATCAACGATGAAACACAGAAATTGCATCGATATTGAATACAAAAGGCAAAATGTCGACTTATTTATAAGAGGAGAAACTCTTCTAATAGTTCGTGCTTTGAGCCTTTCCTGGGACAGCAGTATTAGATTCCGATGCACCATTGCTGGTTTACTGTATCCCTTGGACCTTCAAATCAACGATGAAACACAGAAATTGCATCGATATTGAATACATAAGGGAAAATGGCGACTTATTTACAAGAGGAGCAACTCTTCTAATAGTTCGTGCTTTAAGCCTTTCCTGGGACAGCAGTATTAGATTCCGATGCACCGTTGCAGGTTTACTGTATCCCTTGGACCTTCAAATCAACGATGAAACACAGAAATTGCTTCGATATTGAATACAAAAGGCTAAATGTCGACTTATTTATAAGAGGAGTAACTCTTCTAATAGTACGTGCTTTGAGCCTTTCCTGGGACAGCAGTATTAGATTCCGATGTACCATTGCTGGTTTTCTGTATCTCTTGGACCTTGAAATCAACGATGAAACACAGAAATTGCATCGATATTGAACACAAAAGGCAAAATGTCGACTTATTTATAAGAGGAGTCACTCTTCTTATAGTTCGTGCTTTGAGCCTTTCCTGGGACAGCAGTATTAAATTCCGATGCACCATTGGGAGTTTACTGTATCCCTTGGACCTTCAAATCAACGATGAAACACGGAAATTGCATCGATATTGAATACTAAAGGCAAAATATCGACTTATTTACTAGAGGAGTAACTCTACTAATAGTTCGGGCTTTTAGCTTTTCCTGGGACAGCAGTATTCGATTCCGATGCACCATTGCAGGTTTACTGTATCTCTTGGACCTTCAAATCAGCGATGAAACACGGAAATTGCATCGTTATTGAGTACAAAAGGAAAAATGTCGACTTAATTATAAGAGGAGTAACTCTTCTAATAGTTCGTGCTTTGAGCCTTTCCTGGGACAGCAGTATTAGATTCCGATGCACCATTGCAGGTTTACTGTATCCCTTGGACCTTCAAAACAACGATGAAACACAGAAATTGCATTTATATTGAATACAAAAGGCAAAATGTCGACATATTGATAAGAGGAGTAACTCTACTAATAGTTCGAGATTTGAGCCTTTCATGGGACAACAGTATTAGATTCCGATGCACCATTGCAGGTTTACTGTATCCCTTCGACCTTCAAATCAACGATGAAACACAGAAATTGCATCGATATTGAATACAAAAGGAAAAATGTCGACTTATTCATAGGAGGAGTAACTCTTCTAATAGTTCGTGATTTGAGCCTTTACTGGGGCAGCAGTAATAGATTCCGATGCACCATTGCAGGTTTACTGTATCCCTTGGACCATCAAATCAACGATGAAACACAGAAATTGCATCGATATTGAGTACAAAAGGAAAAATGTCGACTTATTTATAAGAGGAGAAACTCTTTTAATAGCTCGTGCTATGAGCCTTTCCTGGGACAGCAGTATTAGATTCCGATGCACCATTGCAGGTTTACTGTATCCCTGGGACATTCAAATCAACGATGAAACACAGAAATTGCATCGATATTGAATACAAAAGGCAAAATGTCGACTTATTTACAAGAGGATTAACTCTTCTAATAGTTCGTGCTTTTAGCCTTTCCTGGGACAGCTGTATTAGATTCCGATGCACCATTACAGGTTTACTGTATCTCTTGTACCTTAAAATCAACGATGAAGCACGGAAATTGCATCGATTTTGAATACAAAAGGCAAAATGTCGACTTATTTACAAGAGGATTAACTCTTCTAAGAGTTCGTGCTTTTAGCCTTTTCTGGGACAGCAGTATTAGATTCCGATGCACCATTGCAGGTTTACTGTATCTCTTGGACCTTAAATTTCAACGATGAAGCACAAAAATTGCATGTATATTGAATACAAAAGGCAAAATATCGACTTATTTACAAGAGGAGTAACTCTACTAATAGTTCGTGATTTTAGCCTTTCCTGGGACAGCAGTATTCGATTCCGATGCACCATTGCAGGTTTACTGTATCTCTTGGACCTTCAAATCAACGATGAAACACGGAAATTGCATCGATATTGAATACAAATTCAAAATGTCGACTTAATTATAAGAGGAGTAACTCATCTAATAGTTCGTGCTTTGAGCCTTTCCTGGGCCAGCAGCATTAGATTCCGATGCACCATTGCAGGTTTACTGTATCCCTTGGCCCTTCAAATCAACGATGAAACACAGAAATAGCATCGATATTGAATACAAAAGGCAAAATGGCGACATATTGAAAAGAGGAGTAACTCTTGTAATAGTTCGTGATTTGAGCCTTTCGTGGGACAACAGTATTACATTCCGATGCACCATTGCAGGTTTACTGTATCCATTCGACCTTCAAATCAACGATGAAACACAGAAATTGCATCGATATTGAATACAAAAGGAAAAATGTCGACTTATTTATAAGAGGACTAACTCCTCTAATAGTTCGTGATTTGAGCCTTTCCTGGGGCAGCAGTATTAGATTCCGATGCACCATTGCAGGTTTACTGTATCCCTTGGACCATCAAATCAACGATGAAACACAGAAATTGCATCGATATTGAATACAAAAGGCAAAATGTCGACTTATTTATAAGAGGAGAAACTCTTCTAATAGTTCGTGCTTTGAGCCTTTCCTGGGACAGCAGTATTAGATTCCGATGCACCATTGCAGGTTTACTGTATCCCTTGGACCTTCAAATCAACGATGAAACACAGAAATTGCATCGATATTGAATACAAAAGGCAAAATGTCGACTTATGTACAAGAGGAGTATCTCTTCTAATAGTTCGTGCTTTTAGCCTTTCCTGGGACAGCAGTATTAGATTCCGATGCACCATTGCAGGTTTACTGTATCCCTTCGACCTTCAAATCAACGATGAAACACAGAAATTGCATCGATATTGAATACAAAAGGCAAAATATCGACTTATTTACAAGAGTAGTAACTCTTCTAATAGTTCGTACTTTGAGCCTTTCCTGGGACAGCAGTATTAGATTCCGATGCTCCATCGCAGGTTTACTGTATCTCTTGGACTTTCAAATCAACGATGAAACACAGAAATTGCATCGTTATTGAATACAAAATGCAAAATGCCGACTTATTTACAAGAGGAGTAACTCTTCTTATAGTTCGTGTTTTAGCCTTTCTGGGACAGCAGTATTAGATTCCGATGCACCATTGCAGGTTTACTGTATCCCTTGGACCTTCAAATCAACAATGAAACACAGAAATTGCATCGATTTTGAATACAAAAGGCAAAATATCGACCTATTTACAAGAGGAGTAAATCTTCTAAGAGTTCGTGCTTTTAGCCTTTCCTGGGACAGCAGTATTAGATTCCGATGCACCATTGCAGGTTTACTGTATCTCTTGGACCTTAAAATCAACGATGAAGCACAGAAATTGCATCTATATTGAATACAAAAGGCAAAATGTCGACTTATTTACAAGAGGAGCAACTCTTCTAATAGTTCGTGCTTTAAGCCTTTCCTGGGTCAGCAGTATTAGATTCCGATGCACCATTGCAGGTTTACTGTATCCCTTGTACCTTCAAATCAACGATGAAACACGGAAATTGCATCGATATTGAATACAAATTCAAAATGTCGACTTAATTATAAGAGGAGTAACTCATCTAATAGTTCGTGCTTTGAGCCTTTCCTGGGCCAGCAGCATTAGATTCCGATGCACCATTGCAGGTTTACTGTATCCCTTGGCCCTTCAAATCAACGATGAAACACAGAAATAGCATCGATATTGAATACAAAAGGCAAAATGGCGACATATTGAAAAGAGGAGTAACTCTTGTAATAGTTCGTGATTTGAGCCTTTCGTGGGACAACAGTATTACATTCCGATGCACCATTGGAGGTTTACTGTATCCCTTGTACTTTCAAATCAACGATGAAATACGGAAATTGCATCGATATTGAATACTAAAGGCAAAATATCGACTTATTTACAAGAGGAGTAACTCTACTAATAGTTCGTGATTTTAGCCTTTCCTGGGACAGCAGTATTCGATTCCGATGCACCATTGCAGGTTTATTGTATCTCTTGGACCTTCAAATCAACGATGAAACACGGAATTTGCATCGATATTGAATACAAAAGGCAAATTGTCGACTTATTTACAAGAGGAGTAACTCTTCTAATAGTTCGTGTTTTAGCCTTTCTGGGACTGCAGTATTAGATTCCGAGGCACCATTGCAGGTTTACTGTATCCCTTGGACCTTCAAATCAACGATGAAACACAGAAATTGCATCGTTATTGAATACAAAATGCAAAATGCCGACTTATTTACAAGAGGAGTAACTCTTCTAATAGTTCGTGTTTTAGCCTTTGTGGGACAGCAGTATTAAATTCCGATGCACCGTTGCAGGTTTACGGTATCCCTTGGACCTTCAAATCAACGATGAAACACAGAAATTGCTTCGAGATTGAATACAAAAGGCAAAATGTCGACTTATTTATAAGAGGAGTAACTCTTCTAATAGTTCGTGATATGAGCCTTTCCTGGGACAGCAGTATTAAATTCCGATGCACCATTGGAGGTTTACTGTATCCCTTGGACCTCAAATCAACGATGAAACACGGAAATTGCATCGATATTGAATACAGAAGGCAAAATATCGACTTATTTACTAGAGGAGTAACTCTACTAATAGTTCGTGCTTTGAGCCTTTCCTGGGACAGCAGTATTCGATTCCGATGCACCATTGCAGGTTTAGTGTATCTCTTGGACCTTCAAATCAACGATGAAACACGGAAATTGCATCGATATTGAATACAAAAGGAAAAATGTCGACTTAATTATAAGAGGAGTAACTCTTCTAATAGTTCGTGCTTTGAGCCTTTCCTGGGACAGCAGTATTAGATTCCGATGCACCATTGCAGGTTTACTGTATCCCTTGGACCTTCAAATCAACGATGAAACACAGAAATTGCATCGATATAGAATACATAATGCAAAATGTCGACTTATTTATAAGAGGAGTAACTCTTCTAATAGTTCGTGCTTTGAGCCGTTTCTGGGATAGCAGTATTAGATTCCGATGCACCATTGGAGGTTTACTGAATCCCTTGGACCTTCAAATCAACGATGAAGCACGGAAATTGCATCGATATTGAATACAAAAGGCAAAATGTCGACTTATTTGCAAGAGGAGTAACTCTTCTAATAGTTCGTGCTTTGAGTCTTTCCTGGGACAGCAGTATTAGATTCCGATGCACCATTGCAGGTTTACTGTATCCCTTGGACCTTCAAATCAACGATGAAACACAGAAATTGCATCGATATTGAATACAAAAGGCAAAATGTCGACTTATTTACAAGAGGAGTAACTCTACTAATAGTTCGTGCTTTGAGCCTTTCCTGGGACAGCTGTATTAAATTCCGATGCACCATTGCAGGTTTACTGTATCTCTTGGACCTTAAATTTCAACGATGAAGCACAGAAATTGCATCTATATTGAATACAAAAGGCAAAATAGCGACTTATTTACAAGAGGAGTAACTCTACTAATAGTTCGTGCTTTTAGCCTTTCCTGGGACAGCAGTATTCGATTCCGATGCACCATAGCAGGTTTACTGTATCTCTTGGACCTTCAAATCAACGATGAAACACGGAAATTGCATCGATATTGAATACAAAATGCAAAATGTCGACCTAATTATAAGAGGAGTAACTCTTCTAATAGTTCGTGCTTTGAGCCTTTCCTGGGCCAGCAGTATTAGATTCCGATGCACCATTGCAGGTTTACTGTATCCCTTGGATACCTTCAAATCAACGATGAAACACAGAAATTGCATCGATATTGAATACAAAAGGCAAAATGGCGACATATTGATAAGAGGAGTAACTCTTGTAATAGTTCGTGATTTGAGCCTTTCGTGGGACAAAAGTATTACATTCCGATGCACCATTGCAGGTTTACTGTATCCCTTCGACCTTCAAATCAACGATGAAACACGGAAATTGCATCGATATTGAATACAAAAGGCAAAATGTCGACTTAATTATAAGAGGAGTAACTCTTCTAATAGTTCGTGCTTTGGGCCTTTCCTGGGACTGCAGTATTAGATTCCGATGCACTATTGCAGGTTTTCTGTATCCCTTGGACCTTCAAATCAACGATGAAACACAGAAATTGCATCGATATTGAATACAAAAGGCAAAATGTCGACTTATTTACAAGAGGAGTAACTCTTCTAATAGTTCGTGCTTTGAGCCTTTCCTGGGACAGCAGTATTAGATTCCGATGCACCATTGCAGGTTTACTGTATCTCTTGGACCTTCAAATCAACGATGAAACACAGAAATTGCATCGATATTGAATACAAAAGGCAAAATGTCGACTTATTTACAAGAGGAGTAACTCTTCTAATAGTTCATGCTTTGAGCCTTTCCTGGGACAGCAGTATTAGATTCCGATGCACCATTGCAGGTTTACTGTATCCCTTGGACCTTCAAATCAACGATGAAACACAGAAATTGCATCGATATTGAATACAAAAGGCAAAATGTCGACTTATTTACAAGAGGAGTAACTCTTCTAATAGTTCGTGCTTTGAGCCTTTCCTGGGACAGCAGTATTAGATTCCGAAGCACCATTGCAGGTTTACTGTATCTCTTGGACCTTCAAATCAACGATGAAACACAGAAATTGCATCGTCATTGAATACAAAATGCAAAATGCCGACTTATTTACAAGAGGAGTAACTCTTCTAATAGTTCGTGTTTTAGCCTTTCTGGGACAACAGTATTAGATTCCGATGCACCATTGCAGGTTTACTGTATCCCTTGGACCTTCAAATCAACGATGAAACACAGAAATTGCATCGATTTTGAATACAAAAGGCAAAATATCGACCTATTTACAAGAGGAGTAACTCTTCTAAGAGTTCGTGCTTTTAGCCTTTCCTGGGACAGCAGTATTAGATTCCGATGCACCATTGCAGGTTTACTGTATCTCTTGGACCTTAAAATCAACGATGAAGCACAGAAATTGCATCTATGTTGAATACAAAAGGAAAAATGTCGACTTATTTACAAGAGGAGCAACTCTTCTAATAGTTCGTGCTTTAAGCCTTTCCTGGGACAGCAGTATTAGATTCCGATGCACCGTTGCAGGTTTACTGTATCCCTTGGAGCTTCAAATCAACGATGAAACACAGAAATTACATCGATATAGAGTACAAAAGTCTAAATGTCGACTTACTTATAAGAGGAGTAACTCTTCTAATAGTTCGTGCTTTGAGCCTTTCCTGGGACAGCAGTATTAGATTCCGATGCACCATTGCAGGTTTTCTGTATCTCTTGGACCTTCAAATCAACGATGAAACACAGAAATTGCATCGATATTGAATACAAAATGCAAAATGTCGAGTTATTTATAAGAGGAGAAACTCTTCTAATAGTTCGTGTTTGAGCCTTTCCTGGGACAGCAGTATTAGATTCCGATGCACCATTGGAGGTTTACTGTATCCCTTGGACCTTCAAATCAACGATGAAACACAGAAATTGCATCTATATTGAATACAAAAGGCAAAATATCGACTTATTTACAAGAGGAGTAACTCTACTAATAGTTCGTGCTTTTAGCCTTTCCTGGGACAGCAGCATTCGATTCCGATGCACCATTGCAGGTTTATTGTATCTCTTGGACCTTCAAATCAACGATGAAACACGGAAATTGCATCGATATTGAATACAAAAGGCAAAATGTCGACTTATTTATAAGAGGAGTAACTCTTCTAATAGTTCGTGATTTGAGCCTCTCGTGGCACAACACTATTAGATTCCGATGCACCATTGCAGGTTTACTGTATCTCTAGGACTTTCAAATCAACGATGAAACACAGAAATTGCATCGATATTGAATACAAAACGCAAAATGCCGACTTATTTACAAGAGGAGTAACTCTTCTAATAGTTCGTCTTTTAGCCTTTCCTGGGACAGCAGTATTCGATTCCGATGCACCATTGCAGGTTTAGTGTATCTCTTGGACCTTCAAATCAACGATGAAACACGGAAATTGCATCGATATTGAATACAAAAGGCAAAATATCGACTTATTTACTAGAGGAGTAACTCTACTAATTGTTCGTGCTTTTAGCCTTTCCTGGGACAGCAGTATTCGATTCCGATGCACCATTGCAGGTTTAGTGTATCTCTTGGACCTTCAAATCAACGATGAAACACGGAAATTGCATCGATATTTAATACAAAAGGAATAATGTCGACTTAATTATAGGAGGAGTAACTCTTCTATTAGTTCGTGATTTGAGCCTTTCCTGGGACAGCAGTATTAGATTCCGATGCACCATTGCAGATTTACTGTATCCCTTGGACCTTCAAATCAACGATGAAACACAGAAATTGCATCGTTATTGAATACAAAATGCAAAATGCCGACTTATTTACAAGAGGATAACTCTTCTAATAGTTCGTGTTTTAGCCTTTCTGGGACAGCAGTATTAGATTCCGATGCACCATTGCAGGTTTACTGTATCCCTGGGACCTTCAAATCAACGATGAAACACAGAAATTGCATCGATTTTGAATACAAAAGGCAAAATGTCGACTTATTTACAAGAGGAGTAACTCTTCTAATAGTTCGTGCTTTGAGCCTTTCCTGGGACAGCAGTATTAGATTCCGAAGCACCATTGCAGGTTTACTGTATCTCTTGGACCTTCAAATCAACGATGAAACACAGAAATTGCATCGTCATTGAATACAAAATGCAAAATGCCGACTTATTTACAAGAGGAGTAACTCTTCTAATAGTTCGTGTTTTAGCCTTTCTGGGACAACAGTATTAGATTCCGATGCACCATTGCAGGTTTACTGTATCCCTTGGACCTTCAAATCAACGATGAAACACAGAAATTGCATCGATTTTGAATACAAAAGGCAAAATATCGACCTATTTACAAGAGGAGTAACTCTTCTAAGAGTTCGTGCTTTTAGCCTTTCCTGGGACAGCAGTATTAGATTCCGATGCACCATTGCAGGTTTACTGTATCTCTTGGACCTTAAAATCAACGATGAAGCACAGAAATTGCATCTATATTGAATACAAAAGGAAAAATGTCGACTTATTTACAAGAGGAGCAACTCTTCTAATAGTTCGTGCTTTAAGCCTTTCCTGGGACAGCAGTATTAGATTCCGATGCACCGTTGCAGGTTTACTGTATCCCTTGGAGCTTCAAATCAACGATGAAACACAGAAATTACATCGATATAGAGTACAAAAGTCTAAATGTCGACTTACTTATAAGAGGAGTAACTCTTCTAATAGTTCGTGCTTTGAGCCTTTCCTGGGACAGCAGTATTAGATTCCGATGCACCATTGCAGGTTTTCTGTATCTCTTGGACCTTCAAATCAACGATGAAACACAGAAATTGCATCGATATTGAATACAAAATGCAAAATGTCGAGTTATTTATAAGAGGAGAAACTCTTCTAATAGTTCGTGTTTGAGCCTTTCCTGGGACAGCAGTATTAGATTCCGATGCACCATTGGAGGTTTACTGTATCCCTTGGACCTTCAAATCAACGATGAAACACAGAAATTGCATCGATATTGAATACAAAAGGCAAAATATCGACTTATTTACAAGAGGAGTAACTCTACTAATAGTTCGTGCTTTTAGCCTTTCCTGGGACAGCAGCATTCGATTCCGATGCACCATTGCAGGTTTATTGTATCTCTTGGACCTTCAAATCAACGATGAAACACGGAAATTGCATCGATATTGAATACAAAAGGCAAAATGTCGACTTATTTATAAGAGGAGTAACTCTTCTAATAGTTCGTGATTTGAGCCTCTCGTGGCACAACACTATTAGATTCCGATGCACCATTGCAGGTTTACTGTATCTCTAGGACTTTCAAATCAACGATGAAACACAGAAATTGCATCGATATTGAATACAAAACGCAAAATGCCGACTTATTTACAAGAGGAGTAACTCTTCTAATAGTTCGTCTTTTAGCCTTTCCTGGGACAGCAGTATTCGATTCCGATGCACCATTGCAGGTTTAGTGTATCTCTTGGACCTTCAAATCAACGATGAAACACGGAAATTGCATCGATATTGAATACAAAAGGCAAAATATCGACTTATTTACTAGAGGAGTAACTCTACTAATTGTTCGTGCTTTTAGCCTTTCCTGGGACAGCAGTATTCGATTCCGATGCACCATTGCAGGTTTAGTGTATCTCTTGGACCTTCAAATCAACGATGAAACACGGAAATTGCATCGATATTGAATACAAAAGGAATAATGTCGACTTAATTATAAGAGGAGTAACTCTTCTATTAGTTCGTGATTTGAGCCTTTCCTGGGACAGCAGTATTAGATTCCGATGCACCATTGCAGATTTACTGTATCCCTTGGACCTTCAAATCAACGATGAAACACAGAAATTGCATCGTTATTGAATACAAAATGCAAAATGCCGACTTATTTACAAGAGGATAACTCTTCTAATAGTTCGTGTTTTAGCCTTTCTGGGACAGCAGTATTAGATTCCGATGCACCATTGCAGGTTTACTGTATCCCTTGGACCTTCAAATCAACGATGAAACACAGAAATTGCATCGATTTTGAATACAAAAGGCAAAATATCGACCTATTTACAAGAGGAGTAACTCTTCTAAGAGTTCGTGCTTTTAGCCTTTCCTGGGACTGCAGTATTAGATTCCGATGCACCATTGCAGGTTTACTGTACCTCTTGGACCTTAAAATCAACGATGAAGCACAGAAATTGCATCTATATTGAATACAAAATGCAAAATGCCAACTTATTTACAACAGGAGTAACTCTTCTAATAGTTCGTGTTTTAGCCTTTCTGGGACAGCAGTATTAGATTCCGATGCACCATTGCAGGTTTACTGTATCCCTTGGACCTTCAAATCAACGACGAAACACAGAAATTGCATCGATTTTGAATACAAAAGGCAAAATATCGACCTATTTACAAGAGGAGTAACTCTTCTAATAGTTCGTGCTTTTAGCCTTTCCTGGGACAGCAGTATTAGATTCCGATGCACCATTGCAGGTTTACTGTACCTCTTGGACCTTAAAATCAACGATGAAGCACAGAAATTGCATCTATATTGAATACAAAAGGAAAAATGTCGACTTATTTACAAAAGGAGCAACTCTTCTAATAGTTCGTGCTTTAAGCCTTTCCTGGGACAGCAGTATTAGATTCCGATGCACCGTTGCAGGTTTACTGTATCCCTTGGACCTTCAAATAAACGATGAAACACAGAAATTACTTCGATATAGGATACAAAAGGCAAAATGTCGACTTAATGATAAGAGGAGTAACTCTTCTAATATTTCGTGCTTTGAGCCTTTCCTGGGACAGCAGTATTAGATTCCGATGCACCATTGCAGGTTTACTGTATCCCTTGGACCTTCAAATCAACGATGAAACACAGAAATTGCATCGATATTGAAAACAAAAGGCAAAATGTCGACTTATTTATAAGAGGAGTAACTCTTCTAATAGTTCGTGATTTGAGCCTTTCGTGGCACAACACTATTAGATTCCGATGCACCATTGCAGGTTTACTGTATCTCTAGGACTTTCAAATCAACGATGAAACTCAGAAATTGCATCGATATTGAATACAAAACGCAAAATGCCGACTTATTTACAAGAGGAGTAACTCTTCTAATAGTTCGTCTTTTAGCCTTTCTGGGACAGCAGTATTAGATTCCGAGGCACCATTGCAGGTTTACTGTATCCCTTGGACCTTCAAATCAACGATGAAACACAGAAATTGCATCGTTATTGAATACAAAATGCAAAATGCCGACTTATTTACAAGAGGAGTAACTCTTCTAATAGTTCGTGTTTTAGCCTTTGTGGGACAGCAGTATTAGATTCGGATGCACCGTTGCAGGTTTATGGTATCCCTTGGACCTTCAAATCAACGATGAAACACAGAAATTGCTTCGATATTGAATACAAAGGGCAAAATGTCGACATATTTATAAGAGGAGTAACTCTTCCAATAGTTCGTGATTTGAGCCTTTCCTGGGACAGCAGTATTAAATTTCGATGCACCATTGGAGGTTTACTGTATTCCTTGGACCTCAAATCAACGATGAAACACGGAAATTGCATCGATATTGAATACAAAAGGCAAGATATCGACTTATTTACTAGAGGAGTAACTCTACTAATAGTTCGTGCTTTTAGCCTTTCCTGGGACAGCAGTATTCGATTCCGATGCACCATTGCAGGTTTAGTGTATCTCTTGGACCTTCAAATCAACGATGAAACACGGAAATTGCATCGATATTGAATACAAAAGGAATAATGTCGACTTAATTATAAGAGGAGTAACTCTTCTAATAGTTCGTGCTTTGAGCCTTTCCTGGGACAGCAGTATTAGATTCCGATGCACCATTGCAGATTTACCGTATCCCTTGGACCTTCAAATCAACGATGAAACACAGAAATTGCATCGTTATTGAATACAAAATGCAAAATGCCGACTTATTTACAAGAGGAGTAACTCTTCTAATAGTTCGTGTTTTAGCCTTTCTGGGACAGCAGTATTAGATTCCGATGCACCATTGCAGGTTTACTGTATCCCTTGGACCTTCAAATCAACGATGAAACACAGAAATTGCATCGATTTTGAATACAAAAGGCAAAATATCGACCTATTTACAAGAGGAGTAACTCTTTTAAGAGTTCGTGCTTTTAGCCTTTCCTGGGACAGCAGTATTAGATCCCGATGCACCATTGCAGGTTTACTGTACCGCTTGGACCTTAAAATCAACGATGAAGCACAGTAATTGTATCTATATTGAATACAAAATGCAAAATGCCGACTTATTTACAAGAGGAGTAACTCTTCTAATAGTTCGTGTTTTAGCCTTTCTGGGACAGCAGTATTAGATTCCGATGCACCATTCCAGGTTTACTGTATCCCTTGGACCTTCAAATCAACGATGAAACACAGAAATTGCATCGATTTTTAATACAAAAGGCAAAATATCGACCTATTTACAAGAGGAGTAACTCTTCTAATAGCTCGTGCTTTTAGCCTTTCCTGGGACAGCAGTATTAGATTCCGATGCACCATTGCAGGTTTACTGTACCTCTTGGACCTTAAAATCAACGATGAAGCACAGAAATTGCATCTATATTGAATACAAATGGAAAAATGTCGACTTATTTTCAAGAGGAGCAACTCTTCTAATAGTTCGTGCTTTAAGCCTTTCCTGGGACAGCAGTATTAGATTCCGATGCACCGTTGCAGGTTTACTGTATCCCTTGGACCTTCAAATAAACGATGAAACACAGATATTACATCGATATAGGATACAAAAGGCTAAATATCGACTTACTTATAAGAGGAGTAACTCTTCTAATAGTTCGTGCTTTGAGCCTTTCCTGGGACAGCAGTATTAGATTCCGATGCTCCATTGCAGGTTTTCTGTATCTCTTGGACCTTCAAATCAACGATGAAACACAGAAATTGCATCGATATTGAATACAAAATGCACAATGTCGAGTTATTTATAAGAGGAGAAACTCTTCTAATAGTTCGTGCTTTGAGCCTTTCCTGGGACAGCAGTATTAGATTCCGATGCACCATTGGAGGTTTACTGTATCCCTTGGACCTTCAAATCAACGATGAAACACGGAAATTGCATCGATATTGAATACAAAAGGCAAAATATCGACTTATTTACTAGAGGAGTAACTCTACTAATAGTTCGTGCTTTTAGCCTTTCCTGGGACAGCAGTATTCGATTCCGATGCACCATTGCAGGTTTAGTGTATCTCTTGGACCTTCAAATCAACGATGAAACACGGAAATTGCATCGATATTGAATACAAAAGGAATAATGACGACTTAATTATAAGAGGAGTAACTCTTCTAATAGTTCGTGCTTTGAGCCTTTCCTGGGACAGCAGTATTAGATTCCAATGCACCATTGCAGATTTACTGTATCCCTTGGACCTTCAAATCAACGATGAGACACAGAAATTGCATCGTTATTGAATACAAAATGCAAAATGCCGACTTATTTACAAGAGGAGTAACTCTTCTAATAGTTCGTGTTTTAGCCTTTCTGGGACAGCAGTATTAGATTCCGATGCACCATTGCTGGTTTACTGTATCCCTTGGACCTTCAAATCAACGATGAAACACAGAAATTGCATCGATTTTGAATACAAAAGGCAAAATATCGACCTATTTACAAGAGGAGTAACTCTTCTAAGAGTTCGTGCTTTTAGCCTTTCCTGGGACAGCAGTATTAGATTCCGATGCACCATTGCAGGTTTACTGTACCTCTTGGACCTTACAATCAACGATGAAGCACAGAAATTGCATCTATATTGAATACAAAATGCAAAATGCCGACTTATTTAAAAGAGGAGTAACTCTTCTAATAGTTCGTGTTTTAGCCTTTCTGGGACAGCAGTATTAGATTCCGATGCACCATTGCAGGTTTACTGTATCCCTTGGACCTTCAAATCAACGATGAAACACAGAAATTGCATCGATTTTGAATACAAAAGGCAAAATATCGACCTATTTACAAGAGGAGTAACTCTTCTAATAGTTCGTGCTTTTAGCCTTTCCTGGGACAGCAGTATTAGATTCCGATGCACCATTGCAGGTTTACTGTATCCCTTGGACCTTCAAATCAACGATGAAACACAGAAATTGCATCGATATTGAATACAAAAGGCAAAATGTCGACTTATTTATAAGAGGAGTAACTCTTCTGATAGTTCGTGATTTGAGCCTTTCGTGGCACAACACTATTAGATTCCGATGCACCATTGCAGGTTTACTGTATCTCTAGGACTTTCAAATCAACGATGAAACACAGAAAATGCATCGATATTGAATACAAAACGCAAAATGCCGACTTATTTACAAGAGGAGTATTTCTTCTAAGAGTTCGTGCTTTTAGCCTTTCCTGGGACAGCAGTATTAGATTCCGATGCACCATTGCAGGTTTACTGTACCTCTTGGACCTTGAAATCAACGATGAAGCACAGAAATTGCATCTATATTGAATACAAAAGGAAAAATGTCGACTTATTTACAAGAGGAGCAACTCTTCTAATAGTTCGTGTTTAAGCCTTTCCTGGGACAGCAGTATTAGATTCCGATGCACCGTTGCAGGTTTACTGTATCCCTTGGACCTTCAAATAAACGATGAAACACAGAAATTACATCGATATAGGATACAAAAGGCTAAATGTCGACTTACTTATAAGAGGAGTAACTCTTCTAATAGTTCGTGCTTTGAGCCTTTCCTGGGACAGCAGTATTAGATTCCGATGCACCATTGCAGGTTTATTGTATCTCTTGGACCTTCAAATCAACGATGAAACACGGAAATTGCATCGATATTGAATACACAAGGCAAAATGTCGACTTAATTATAAGAGGAGTAACTCTTCTAATAGTTCGTGCTTTTAGCCTTTCCTGGGACAGCAGTATTAGATTCCGATGCACCATTGCAGGTTTACTGTATCCCTTGGACCTTCAAATCAACGATGAAACACAGAAATTGCATCGATATTGAATACAAAAGGCAAAATGTCGACTTATTTATAAGAGGAGTAACTCTTCTAATAGTTCGTGATTTGAGCCTTTCGTGGCACAACACTATTAGATTCCGATGCACCATTGCAGGTTTACTGTATCTCTAGGACTTTCAAATCAACGATGAAACACAGAAATTGCATCGATATTGAATACAAAACGCAAAATGCCGACTTATTTACAAGAGGAGTATTTCTTCTAATAGTTCGTCTTTTAGCCTTTCTGGGACAGCAGTATTAGATTCCGAGGCACCATTGCAGGTTTACTGTATCCCTTGGACCTTCAAATCAACGATGAAATACAGAAATTGCATCGTTATTGAATACAAAATGCAAAATGCCGACTTATATACAAGAGGAGTAACACTTCTAAGAGTTCGTGCTTTTAGCCTTTCCTGGGAGAGCAGTATTAGATTCCGATGCACCATTGCTGGTTTACTGTATCTCTTGGACCTTAAAATCAACGATGAAGCACAGAAATTGCATCTATATTGAATACAAAAGGCAAAATGTCGACTTATTTGCAAGAGGAGCAACTCTTATAATAGTTCGTAATTTAAGCCTTTCCTGGGACAGCAGTATTAGATTCCGATGCACCGTTGCAGGTTTACTGTATCCTTTGGACCTTCAAATCAACGATGAAACACGGAAATTCCATCGATATTGAATACAAAAGGCAAAATATCGACTTATTTACAAGAGGAGTAACTCTGCTAATAGTTCGTGCTTTTAGCCTTTCCTGGGACAGCAGTATTAGATTCCGAGGCACCATTGCAGGTTTACTGTATCCCTTGGACCTTCAAATCAACGATGAAACACAGAAATTGCATCGTTATTGAATACAAAATGCAAAATGCCGACTTATTTACAAGAGGAGTAACTCTTCTAATAGTTCGTGTTTTAGCCTTTGTGGGACAGCAGTATTAGATTCCGATGCACCGTTGCAGGTTTACGGTATCCCTTGGACCTTCAAATCAACGATGAAACACAGAAATTGCTTCGAGATTGAATACAAAAGGCAAAATGTCGACTTATTTATAAGAGGAGTAACTCTTCTAATAGTTCGTGATATGAGCCTTTCCTGGGACAGCAGTATTAAATTCCGATGCACCATTGGAGGTTTACTGTATCCCTTGGACCTCAAATCAACGATGAAACACGGAAATTGCATCGATATTGAATACAGAAGGCAAAATATCGACTTATTTACTAGAGGAGTAACTCTACTAATAGTTCGTGCTTTTAGCCTTTCCTGGGACAGCAGTATTAGATTCCGATGCACCATTGCAGGTTTACTGTACCTCTTGGACCTTAAAATCAACGATGAAGCACAGAAATTGCATCTATATTGAATACAAATGGAAAAATGTCGACTTATTTTCAACAGGAGCAACTCTTCTAATAGTTCGTGCTTTAAGGCTTTCCTGGGACAGCAGTATTAGATTCCGATGCACCGTTGCAGGTTTACTGTATCCCTTGGACCTTCAAATAAACGATGAAACACAGATATTACATCGATATAGGATACAAAAGGCTAAATATCGACTTACTTATAAGAGGAGTAACTCTTCTAATAGTTCGTGCTTTGAGCCTTTCCTGGGACAGCAGTATTAGATTCCGATGCACCATTGCAGGTTTTCTGTATCTCTTGGACCTTCAAATCAACGATGAAACACAGAAATTGCATCGATATTGAATACAAAATGCACAATGTCGAGTTATTTATAAGAGGAGAAATTCTTCTAATAGTTCGAGCTTTGAGCCTTTCCTGGGACAGCAGTATTAGATTCCGATGCACCATTGGAGGTTTACTGTATCCCTTGGACCTTCAAATCAACGATGAAACACGGAAATTGCATCGATATTGAATACAAAAGGCAAAATATCGACTTATTTACTAGAGGAGTAACTCTACTAATAGTTCGTGCTTTTAGCCTTTCCTGGGACAGCAGTATTCGATTCCGATGCACCATTGCAGGTTTAGTGTATCTCTTGGACCTTCAAATCAACGATGAAACACGGAAATTGCATCGATATTGAATACAAAAGGAATAATGACGACTTAATTATAAGAGGAGTAACTCTTCTAATAGTTCGTGCTTTGAGCCTTTCCTGGGACAGCAGTATTAGATTCCAATGCACCATTGCCGATTTACTGTATCCCTTGGACCTTCAAATCAACGATGAAACACAGAAATTGCATCGTTATTGAATACAAAATGCAAAATGCCGACTTATTTACAAGAGGAGTAACTCTTCTAATAGTTCGTGTTTTAGCCTTTCTGGGACAGCAGTATTAGATTCCGATGCACCATTGCAGGTTTACTGTATCCCTTGGACCTTCAAATCAACGATGAAACACAGAAATTGCATCGATTTTGAATACAAAAGGCAAAATATCGACCTATTTACAAGAGGAGTAACTCTTCTAAGAGTTCGTGCTTTTAGCCTTTCCTGGGACAGCAGTATTAGATTCCGATGCACCATTGCAGGTTTACTGTACCTCTTGGACCTTACAATCAACGATGAAGCACAGAAATTGCATCTATATTGAATACAAAATGCAAAATGCCGACTTATTTAAAAGAGGAGTAACTCTTCTAATAGTTCGTGTTTTAGCCTTTCTGGGACAGCAGTATTAGATTCCGATGCACCATTGCAGGTTTACTGTATCCCTTGGACCTTCAAATCAACGATGAAACACAGAAATTGCATCGATTTTGAATACAAAAGGCAAAATATCGACCTATTTACAAGAGGAGGAACTCTTCTAATAGTTCGTGCTTTTAGCCTTTCCTGGGACAGCAGTATTAGATTCCGATGCACCATTGCAGGTTTACTGTATCCCTTGGACCTTCAAATCAACGATGAAACACAGAAATTGCATCGATATTGAATACAAAAGGCAAAATGTCGACTTATTTATAAGAGGAGTAACTCTTCTAATAGTTCGTGATTTGAGCCTTTCATGGCACAACACTATTAGATTCCGATGCACCATTGCAGGTTTACTGTATCTCTAGGACTTTCAAATCAACGATGAAACACAGAAATTGCATCGATATTGAATACAAAACGCAAAATGCCGACTTATTTACAAGAGGAGTATTTCTTCTAAGAGTTCGTGCTTTTAGCCTTTCCTGGGACAGCAGTATTAGATTCCGATGCACCATTGCAGGTTTACTGTACCTCTTGGACCTTAAAATCAACGATGAAGCACAGAAATTGCATCTATATTGAATACAAAAGGAAAAATGTTGACTTATTTACAAGAGGAGCAACTCTTCTAATAGTTCGTGTTTAAGCCTTTCCTGGGACAGCAGTATTAGATTCCGATGCACCGTTGCAGGTTTACTGTATCCCTTGGACCTTCAAATAAACGATGAAACACAGAAATTACATCGATATAGGATACAAAAGGCTAAATGTCGACTTACTTATAAGAGGAGTAACTCTTCTAATAGTTCGTGCTTTGAGCCTTTCCTGGGACAGCAGTATTAGATTCCGATGCACCATTGCAGGTTTATTGTATCTCTTGGACCTTCAAATCAACGATGAAACACGGAAATTGCATCGATATTGAATACAAAAGGCAAAATGTCGACTTATTTATAAGAGGAGTAACTCTTCTAATAGTTCGTGATTTGAGCCTTTCGTGGCACAACACTATTAGATTCCGATGCACCATTGCAGGTTTACTGTATCTCTAGGACTTTCAAATCAACGATGAAACACAGAAATTGCATCGATATTGAATACAAAACGCAAAATGCCGACTTATTTACAAGAGGAGTATTTCTTCTAATAGTTCGTCTTTTAGCCTTTCTGGGACAGCAGTATTAGATTCCGAGGCACCATTGCAGGTTTACTGTATCCCTTGGACCTTCAAATCAACGATGAAATACAGAAATTGCATCGTTATTGAATACAAAATGCAAAATGCCGACTTATTTACAAGAGGAGTAACACTTCTAAGAGTTCGTGCTTTTAGCCTTTCCTGGGAGAGCAGTATTAGATTCCGATGCACCATTGCTGGTTTACTGTATCTCTTGGACCTTAAAATCAACGATGAAGCACAGAAATTGCATCTATATTGAATACAAAAGGCAAAATGTCGACTTATTTGCAAGAGGAGCAACTCTTATAATAGTTCGTACTTTAAGCCTTTCCTGGGACAGCAGTATTAGATTCCGATGCACCGTTGCAGGTTTACTGTATCCTTTGGACCTTCAAATCAACGATGAAACACGGAAATTCCATCGATATTGAATACAAAAGGCAAAATATCGACTTATTTACAAGAGGAGTAACTCTGCTAATAGTTCGTGCTTTTAGCCTTTCCTGGGACAGCAGTATTAGATTCCGAGGCACCATTGCAGGTTTACTGTATCCCTTGGACCTTCAAATCAACGATGAAACACAGAAATTGCATCGTTATTGAATACAAAATGCAAAATGCCGACTTATTTACAAGAGGAGTAACTCTTCTAATAGTTCGTGTTTTAGCCTTTGTGGGACAGCAGTATTAGATTCCGATGCACCGTTGCAGGTTTACGGTATCCCTTGGACCTTCAAATCAACGATGAAACACAGAAATTGCTTCGAGATTGAATACAAAAGGCAAAATGTCGACTTATTTATAAGAGGAGTAACTCTTCTAATAGTTCGTGATATGAGCCTTTCCTGGGACAGCAGTATTAAATTCCGATGCACCATTGGAGGTTTACTGTATCCCTTGGACCTCAAATCAACGATGAAACACGGAAATTGCATCGATATTGAATACAGAAGGCAAAATATCGACTTATTTACTAGAGGAGTAACTCTACTAATAGTTCGTGCTTTTAGCCTTTCCTGGGACAGCAGTATTCGATTCCGATGCACCATTGCAGGTTTAGTGTATCTCTTGGACCTTCAAATCAACGATGAAACACGGAAATTGCATCGATATTGAATACAAAAGGAAAAATGTCGACTTAATTATAAGAGGAGTAACTCTTCTAATAGTTCGTGCTTTGAGCCTTTCCTGGGACAGCAGTATTAGATTCCGATGCACCATTGCAGGTTTACTGTATCCCTTGGACCTTCAAATCAACGATGAAACACAGAAATTGCATCGATATAGAATACATAATTCAAAATGTCGACTTATTTATAAGAGGAGTAACTCTTCAAATAGTTCGTGCTTTGAGCCGTTTCTGGGATAGCAGTATTAGATTCCGATGCACCATTGGAGGTTTACTGAATCCCTTGGACCTTCAAATCAACGATGAAGCACGGAAATTGCATCGATATTGAATACAAAAGGCAAAATGTCGACTTATTTGCAAGAGGAGTAACTCTTCTAATAGTTCGTGCTTTGAGTCTTTCCTGGGACAGCAGTATTAGATTCCGATGCACCATTGCAGGTTTACTGTATCCCTTGGACCTTCAAATCAACGATGAAACACAGAAATTGCATCGATATTGAATACAAAAGGCAAAATGTCGACTTATTTACAAGAGGAGTAACTCTTCTAATAGTTCGTGCTTTGAGCCTTTCCTGGGACAGCAGTATTAAATTCCGATGCACGATTGCAGGTTTACTGTATCTCTTGGACCTTAAATTTCAACGATGAAGCACAGAAATTGCATCTATATTGAATACAAAAGGCAAAATAGCGACTTATTTACAAGAGGAGTAACTCTACTAATAGTTCGTGCTTTTAGCCTTTCCTGGGACAGCAGTATTCGATTCCGATGCACCATAGCAGGTTTACTGTATCTCTTGGACCTTCAAATCAACGATGAAACACGGAAATTGCATCGATATTGAATACAAAATGCAAAATGTCGACTTAATTATAAGAGGAGTAACTCTTCTAATAGTTCGTGCTTTGAGCCTTTCCTGGGCCAGCAGTATTAGATTCCGATGCACCATTGCAGGTTTACTGTATCCCTTGGATACCTTCAAATCAACGATGAAACACAGAAATTGCATCGATATTGAATACAAAAGGCAAAATGGCGACATATTGATAAGAGGAGTAACTCTTGTAATAGTTCGTGATTTGAGCCTTTCGTGGGACAAAAGTATTACATTCCGATGCACCATTGCAGGTTTACTGTATCCCTTCGACCTTCAAATCAACGATGAAACACAGAAATTGCATCAATATTGAATACAAAAGGAAAAATGTCGACTTATTTATAAGAGGAGTAACTCTTCTAATAGTTCGTGATTTGAGCCTTTCCTGGGGCAGCAGTATTAGATTCCGTTGCACCATTGCAGGTTTACTGTATCCCTTGGACCATCAAATCAACGATGAAACACAGAAATTGCATCGATATTGAATACAAAAGGCAAAATGTCGACTTATTTGTAAGAGGAGAAACTCTTCTAATAGTTCGTGCTTTGAGCCTTTCCTGGGACAGCAGTATTAGATTCCGATGCACCATTGCAGGTTTACTGTATCCCTTGGACCTTCAAATCAACGATGAAACACAGAAATTGCATCGATATTGAATACAAAAGGCAAAATGTCGACTTATTTACAAGAGGAGTATCTCTTCTAATAGTTCGTGCTTTTAGCCTTTCCTGGGACAGCAGTATTAGATTCCGATGCACCATTGCAGGATTACTGTATCCCTTGGACCTTCAAATCAACGATGAAACACGGAAATTGCATCGATATTGAATACAAAAGGCAAAATGTCGACTTAATTATAAGAGGAGTAACTCTTCTAATAGTTCGTGCTTTGGGCCTTTCCTGGGACTGCAGTATTAGATTCCGATGCACTATTGCAGGTTTTCTGTATCCCTTGGACCTTCAAATCAACGATGAAACACAGAAATTGCATCGATATTGAATACAAAAGGCAAAATGTCGACTTATTTACAAGAGGAGTAACTCTTCTAATAGTTCGTGCTTTGAGCCTTTCCTGGGACAGCAGTATTAGATTCCGATGCACCATTGCAGGTTTACTGTATCTCTTGGACCTTCAAATCAACGATGAAACACAGAAATTGCATCGATATTGAATACAAAAGGCAAAATGTCGACTTATTTACAAGAGGAGTAACTCTTCTAATAGTTCATGCTTTGAGCCTTTCCTGGGACAGCAGTATTAGATTCCGATGCACCATTGCAGGTTTACTGTATCCCTTGGACCTTCAAATCAACGATGAAACACAGAAATTGCATCGATATTGAATACAATAGGCAAAATGTCGACTTATTTACAAGAGGAGTAACTCTTCTAATAGTTCGTGCTTTGAGCCTTTCCTGGGACAGCAGTATTAGATTCCGATGCACCATTGCAGGTTCACTGTATCTCTTGGACCTTCAAATCAACGATGAAACACAGAAATTGCATCGTCATTGAATACAAAATGCAAAATGCCGACTTATTTACAAGAGGAGTAACTCTTCTAATAGTTCGTGTTTTAGCCTTTCTGGGACAACAGTATTAGATTCCGATGCACCATTGCAGGTTTACTGTATCCCTTGGACCTTCAAATCAACGATGAAACACAGAAATTGCATCGATTTTGAATACAAAAGGCAAAATATCGACCTATTTACAAGAGGAGTAACTCTTCTAAGAGTTCGTGCTTTTAGCCTTTCCTGGGACAGCAGTATTAGATTCCGATGCACCATTGCAGGTTTACTGTATCTCTTGGACCTTAAAATCAACGATGAAGCACAGAAATTGCATCTATATTGAATACAAAAGGAAAAATGTCGACTTATTTACAAGAGGAGCAACTCTTCTAATAGTTCGTGCTTTAAGCCTTTCCTGGGACAGCAGTATTAGATTCCGATGCACCGTTGCAGGTTTACTGTATCCCTTGGAGCTTCAAATCAACGATGAAACACAGAAATTACATCGATATAGAGTACAAAAGTCTAAATGTCGACTTACTTATAAGAGGAGTAACTCTTCTAATAGTTCGTGCTTTGAGCCTTTCCCGGGACAGCAGTATTAGATTCCGATGCACCATTGCAGGTTTTCTGTATCTCTTGGACCTTCAAATCAACGATGAAACACAGAAATTGCATCGATATTGAATACAAAATGCAAAATGTCGAGTTATTTCTAAGAGGAGAAACTCTTCTAATAGTTCGTGTTTGAGCCTTTCCTGGGACAGCAGTATTAGATTCCGATGCACCATTGGAGGTTTACTGTATCCCTTGGACCTTCAAATCAACGATGAAACACAGAAATTGCATCGATATTGAATACAAAAGGCAAAATATCGACTTATTTACAAGAGGAGTAACTCTACTAATAGTTCGTGCTTTTAGCCTTTCCTGGGACAGCAGCAATCGATTCCGATGCACCATTGCAGGTTTATTGTATCTCTTGGACCTTCAAATCAACGATGAAACACGGAAATTGCATCGATATTGAATACAAAAGGCAAAATGTCGACTTATTTATAAGAGGAGTAACTCTTCTAATAGTTCGTGATTTGAGCCTCTCGTGGCACAACACTATTAGCTTCCGATGCACCATTGCAGGTTTACTGTATCTCTAGGACTTTCAAATCAACGATGAAACACAGAAATTGCATCGATATTGAATACAAAACGCAAAATGCCGACTTATTTACAAGAGGAGTAACTCTTCTAATAGTTCGTCTTTTAGCCTTTCTGGGACAGCAGTATTAGATTCCGAGGCACCATTGCAGGTTTACTGTATCCCTTGGACCTTCAAATCAACGATGAAACACAGATATTGCATCGTTATTGAATACAAAATGCAAAATGCCGACTTATTTACAAGAGGAGTAACTCTTCTAAAAGTTCGTGTTTTAGCCTTTGTGGGACAGCAGTATTAAGTTCCGATGCACCGTTGCAGGTTTACGGTATCCCTTGGACCTTCAAATCAACGATGAAACACAGAAATTGCTTCGATATTGAATACAAAAGGCAAAATGTCGACTTATTTATAAGAGGAGTAACTCTTCTAATAGTTCGTGATTTGAGCCTTTCCTGGGACAGCAGTATTAAATTCCGATGCACCATTGGAGGTTTACTGTATCCCTTGGACCTCAAATCAACGATGAAACACGGAAATTGCATCGATATTGAATACAAAAGGCAAAATATCGACTTATTTACTAGAGGAGTAACTCTACTAATTGTTCGTGCTTTTAGCCTTTCCTGGGACAGCAGTATTCGATTCCGATGCACCATTGCAGGTTTAGTGTATCTCTTGGACCTTCAAATCAACGATGAAACACGGAAATTGCATCGATATTGAATACAAAAGGAATAATGTCGACTTAATTATAAGAGGAGTAACTCTTCTAATAGTTCGTGCTTTGAGCCTTTCCTGGGACAGCAGTATTAGATTCCGATGCACCATTGCAGATTTACTGTATCCCTTGGACCTTCAAATCAACGATGAAACACAGAAATTGCATCGTTATTGAATACAAAATGCAAAATGCCGACTTATTTACAAGAGGATAACTCTTCTAATAGTTCGTGTTTTAGCCTTTCTGGGACAGCAGTATTAGATTCCGATGCACCATTGCAGGTTTACTGTATCCCTTGGACCTTCAAATCAACGATGAAACACAGAAATTGCATCGATTTTGAATACAAAAGGCAAAATATCGACCTATTTACAAGAGGAGTAACTCTTCTAATAGTTCGTGCTTTTAGCCTTTCCTGGGACAGCAGTATTAGATTCCGATGCACCATTGCAGGTTTACTGTACCTCTTGGACCTTAAAATCAACGATGAAGCACAGAAATTGCATCTATATTGAATACAAAATGCAAAATGCCAACTTATGTACAACAGGAGTAACTCTTCTAATAGTTCGTGTTTTAGCCTTTCTGGGACAGCAGTATTAGATTCCGATGCACCATTGCAGGTTTACTGTATCCCTTGGACCTTCAAATCAACGACGAAACACAGAAATTGCATCGATTTTGAATACAAAAGGCAAAATATCGACCTATTTACAAGAGGAGTAACTCTTCTAATAGTTCGTGCTTGTAGCCTTTCCTGGGACAGCAGTATTAGATTCCGATGCACCATTGCAGGTTTACTGTACCTCTTGGACCTTAAAATCAACGATGAAGCACAGAAATTGCATCTATATTGAATACAAAAGGAAAAATGTCGACTTATTTACAAGAGGAGCAACTCTTCTAATAGTTCGTGCTTTAAGCCTTTCCTGGGACAGCAGTATTAGATTCCGATGCACCGTTGCAGGTTTACTGTATCCCTTGGACCTTCAAATAAACGATGAAACACAGAAATTACATCGATATAGGATACAAAAGGCAAAATGTCGACTTAATTATAAGAGGAGTAACTCTTCTAATATTTCGTGCTTTGAGCCTTTCCTGGGACAGCAGTATTAGATTCCGATGCACCATTGCAGGTTTACTGTATCCCTTGGACCTTCAAATCAACGATGAAACACAGAAATTGCAATGATATTGAAAACAAAAGGCAAAATGTCGACTTATTTATAAGAGGAGTAACTCTTCTAATAGTTCGTGATTTGAGCCTTTCGTGGCACAACACTATTAGATTCCGATGCACCATTGCAGGTTTACTGTATCTCTAGGACTTTCAAATCAACGATGAAACTCAGAAATTGCATCGATATTGAATACAAAACGCAAAATGCCGACTTATTTACAAGAGGAGTAACTCTTCTAATGGTTCGTCTTTTAGCCTTTCTGGGACAGCAGTATTAGATTCCGAGGCACCATTACAGGTTTACTGTATCCCTTGGACCTTCAAATCAACGATGAAACACAGATATTGCATCGTTATTGAATACAAAATGCAAAATGCCGACTTATTTACAAGAGGAGTAACTCTTCTAATAGTTCGTGTTTTAGCCTTTGTGGGACAGCAGTATTAGATTCGGATGCACCGTTGCAGGTTTATGGTATCCCTTGGACCTTCAAATCAACGATGAAACACAGAAATTGCTTCGATATTGAATACAAAGGGCAAAATGTCGACATATTTATAAGAGGAGTAACTCTTCTAATAGTTCGTGATTTGAGCCTTTCCTGGGACAGCAGTATTAAATTCCGATGCACCATTGGAGGTTTACTGTATCCCTTGGACCTCAAATCAACGATGAAACACGGAAATTGCATCGATATTGAATACAAAAGGCAAAATATCGACTTATTTACTAGAGGAGTAACTCTACTAATAGTTCGTGCTTTTAGCCTTTCCTGGGACAGCAGTATTCGATTCCGATGCACCGTTGGAGGTTTAGTGTATCTCTTGGACCTTCAAATCAACGATGAAACACGGAAATTGCATCGATATTGAATACAAAAGGAATAATGTCGAATTAATTATAAGAGGAGTAACTCTTCTAATAGTTCGTGCTTTGAGCCTTTCCTGGGACAGCAGTATTAGATTCCGATGCACCATTGCAGATTTACTGTATCCCTTGGACCTTCAAATCAACGATGAAACACAGAAATTGCATCGTTATTGAATACAAAATGCAAAATGCCGACTTATTTACAAGAGGAGTAACTCTTCTAATAGTTCGTGTTTTAGCCTTTCTGGGACAGCAGTATTAGATTCCGATGCACCATTGCAGGTTTACTGTATCCCTTGGACCTTCAAATCAACGATGAAACACAGAAATTGCATCGATTTTGAATACAAAAGGCAAAATATCGACCTATTTACAAGAGGAGTAACTCTTCTAAGAGTTCGTGCTTTTAGCCTTTCCTGGGACAGCAGTATTAGATCCCGATGCACCATTGCAGGTTTACTGTACCGCTTGGACCTTAAAATCAACGATGAAGCACAGTAATTGTATCTATATTGAATACAAAATGCAAAATGCCGACTTATTTACAAGAGGAGTAATTCTTCTAATAGTTCTTGTTTTAGCCTTTCTGGGACAGCAGTATTAGATTCCGATGCACCATTCCAGGTTTACTGTATCCCTTGGACCTTCAAATCAACGATGAAACACAGAAATTGCATCGATTTTGAATACAAAAGGCAAAATATCGACCTATTTACAAGAGGAGTAACTCTTCTAATAGCTCGTGCTTTTAGCCTTTCCTGGGACAGCAGTATTAGATTCCGATGCACCATTGCAGGTTTACTGTACCTCTTGGACCTTAAAATCAACGATGAAGCACAGAAATTGCATCTATATTGAATACAAAAGGAAAAATGTCGACTTATTTTCAAGAGGAGCAACTCTTCTAATAGTTCGTGCTTTAAGCCTTTCCTGGGACAGCAGTATTAGATTCCGATGCACCGTTGCAGGTTTACTGTATCCCTTGGACCTTCAAATAAACGATGAAACACAGAAATTACATCGATATAGGATACAAAAGGCTAAATATCGACTTACTTATAAGAGGAGTAACTCTTCTAATAGTTCGTGCTTTGAGCCTTTCCTGGGACAGCAGTATTAGATTCCGATGCACCATTGCAGGTTTTCTGTATCTCTTGGACCTTAAAATCAACGATGAAACACAGAAATTGCATCGATATTGAATACAAAATGCACAATGTCGAGTTATTTATAAGAGGAGAAACTCTTCTAATAGTTCGTGCTTTGAGCCTTTCCTGGGACAGCAGTATTAGATTCCGATGCACCATTGGAGGTTTACTGTATCCCTTGGACCTGCAAATCAACGATGAAACACGGAAATTGCATCGATATTGAATACAAAAGGCAAAATATCGACTTATTTACTAGAGGAGTAACTCTACTAATAGTTCGTGCTTTGAGCCTTTCCTGGGACAGCAGTATTAGATTCCGATGCACCATTGCAGATTTACTGTATCCCTTGGACCTTCAAATCAACGATGAAACACAGAAATTGCATCGTTATTGAATACAAAATGCAAAATGCCGACTTATTTACAAGAGGAGTAACTCTTCTAATAGTTCGTGTTTTAGCCTTTCTGGGACAGCAGTATTAGATTCCAATGCACCATTGCAGGTTTACTGTATCCCTTGGACCTTCAAATCAACGATGAAACACAGAAATTGCATCGATTTTGAATACAAAAGGCAAAATATCGACCTATTTACAAGAGGAGTAACTCTTCTAAGAGTTCGTGCTTTTAGCCTTTCCTGGGACAGCAGTATTAGATTCCGATGCACCATTGCAGGTTTACTGTACCTCTTGGACCTTAAAATCAACGATGAAGCACAGAAATTGCATCTATATTGAATACAAAATGCAAAATGCCGACTTATTTAAAAGAGGAGTAACTCTTCTAATAGTTCGTGTTTTAGCCTTTCTGGGACAGCAGTATTAGATTCCGATGCACCATTGCAGGTTTACTGTATCCCTTGGACCTTCAAATCAACGATGAAACACAGAAATTGCATCGATTTTGAATACAAAAGGCAAAATATCGACCTATTTACAAGAGGAGTAACTCTTCTAATAGTTCGTGCTTTTAGCCTTTCCTGGGACAGCAGTATTAGATTCCGATGCACCATTGCAGGTTTACTGTACCTCTTGGACCTTAAAATCAACGATGAAGCACAGAAATTGCATCTATATTGAATACAAAAGGAAAAATGTCGACTTATTTACAAGAGGAGCAACTCTTCTAATAGTTCGTGTTTTAAGCCTTTCCTGGGACAGCAGTATTAGATTCCGATGCACCGTTGCAGGTTTACTGTATCCCTTGGACCTTCAAATAAACGATGAAACACAGAAATTACATCGATATAGGATACAAAAGGCTAAATGTCGACTTACTTATAAGAGGAGTAACTCTTCTAATAGTTCGTGCTTTGAGCCTTTCCTGGGACAGCAGTATTAGATTCCGATGCACCATTGCAGGTTTATTGTATCTCTTGGACCTTCAAATCAACGATGAAACACGGAAATTGCATCGATATTGAATACACAAGGCAAAATGTCGACTTAATTATAAGAGGAGTAACTCTTCTAATAGTTCGTGTTTTTAGCCTTTCCTGGGACAGCAGTATTAGATTCCGATGCACCATTGCAGGTTTACTGTACCTCTTGGACTTTAAAATCAACGATGAAGCACAGAAATTGCATCTATATTGAATACAAAATGCAAAATGCCGACTTATTTAAAAGAGGAGTAACTCTTCTAATAGTTCGTGTTTTAGCCTTTCTGGGACAGCAGTATTAGATTCCGATGCACCATTGCAGGTTTACTGTATCCCTTGGACCTTCAAATCAACGATGAAACACAGAAATTGCATCGATTTTGAATACAAAAGGCAAAATATCGACCTATTTACAAGAGGAGAAACTCTTCTAATAGTTCGTGCTTTTAGCCTTTCCTGGGACAGCAGTATTAGATTCCGATGCACCATTGCAGGTTTACTGTACCTCTTGTACCTTAAAATCAACGATGAAGCACAGAAATTGCAACTATATTGAATACAAAAGGAAAAATGTCGACTTATTTACAAGAGGAGCAACTCTTCTAATAGTTCGTGATTTGAGCCTTTCCTGGGACAGCTGTATTAAATTCCGATGCACCATTGGAGGTTTACTGTATCCCTTGGACCTCAAATCAACGATGAAACACGGAAATTGCATCGATATTGAATACAAAAGGCAAAATATCGACTTATTTACTAGAGGAGTAACTCTACTAATAGTTCGTGCTTTGAGCCTTTCCTGGGACAGCAGTATTAGATTCCGATGCACCATTGCAGGTTTATTGTATCTCTTGGACCTTCAAATCAACGATGAAACACGGAAATTGCATCGATATTGAATACACAAGGCAAAATGTCGACTTAATTATAAGAGGAGTAACTCTTCTAATAGTTCGTGCTTTTAGCCTTTCCTGGGACAGCAGTATTAGATTCCGATGCACCATTGCAGGTTTACTGTATCCCTTGGACCTTCAAATCAACGATGAAACACAGAAATTGCATCGATATTGAATACAAAAGGCAAAATGTCGACTTATTTATAAGAGGAGTAACTCTTCTAATAGTTCGTGATTTGAGCCTTTCGTGGCACAACACTATTAGATTCCGATGCACCATTGCAGGTTTACTGTATCTCTAGGACTTTCAAATCAACGATGAAACACAGAAATTGCATCGATATTGAATACAAAACGCAAAATGCCGACTTATTTACAAGAGGAGTATTTCTTCTAATAGTTCGACTTTTAGCCTTTCTGGGACAGCAGTATTAGATTCCGAGGCACCATTGCAGGTTTACTGTATCCCTTGGACCTTCAAATCAACGATGAAATACAGAAATTGCATCGTTATTGAATACAAAATGCAAAATGCCGACTTATTTACAAGAGGAGTAACTCTTCTAAGAGTTCGTGCTTTTAGCCTTTCCTGGGAGAGCAGTATTTGATTCCGATGCACCATTGCTGGTTTACTGTATCTCTTGGACCTTAAAATAAACGATGAAGCACAGAAATTGCATCTATATTGAATACAAAAGGCAAAATATCGACTTATTTACAAGAGGAGTAACTCTGCTAATAGTTCGTGCTTTTAGCCTTTCCTGGGACAGCAGTATTCGATTCCGATGCACCATTGCAGGTTTACTGTATCTCTTGGAACTTCAAATCAATGATGAAACACGGAAATTGCATCGATATTGAATACAAAAGGAATAATGTCGACTAAAATATAAGAGGAGTAACTCTTCTAATAGTTCGTGCTTTGAGCCTTTCCTGGGACAGCAGTATTAGATTCCGATGCACCATTGCAGGTTTACTGTATCCCTTGGACCTTCAAATCAACGATGAAACACAGAAATTGCATCGATATTGAATACAAAAGGCAAAATGTCGACTTATTTACAAGAGGAGTATCTCTTCTAATAGTTTGTGCTTTTAGCCTTTCCTGGGACAGCAGTATTAGATTCCGATGCACCATTGCAGGATTACTGTATCCCTTGGACCTTCAAATCAACGATGAAATACAGAAATTGCATCGATATTGAATACAAAAGGCAAAATGTCGACTTATTTACAAGAGGAGTAACTCTTCTAATAGTTCGTGCTTTGAGCCATTCCTGGGACAGTAGTATTAGATTCCGATGCACCATTGGATGTTTACTGTATCCCTTGGACCTTCAAATTAACGATGAAACGCAGAAATTGCATCGATATTGAATACAAAAGGCAAAATGTCGACTTATTTACAAGAGGAGTAACTCTTCTACTAGTTGGTGCTTTGAGCCTTTCCTGGGACAGCAGTATTAGATTCCGATGCACCGTTGCAGGTTTACTGTATCCCTTGGACCTTCAAATCAACGATGAAACACAGAAGTTGCTTCGATATTGAATACAATAGCCTAAATGTCGACATATTTATAAGAGGAGTAACTCTTCTAATAGTTCGTGCTTTGAGCCTTTCCTGGGACAGCAGTATTAGATTCCGATGCGCCATTGCAGGTTTTCTGAATCTCTTGGACCTTCAAATCAATGATGAACACAGAAATTGCATCGATATTGAATACACTAGGCAAAATGTCGACTTATTTATAAGAGGAGTAACTCTTCTAATAGTTCGTGCTTTGAGCCTTTCCTGGGACAGCAGTATTAAAATCCGATGCACCATTGGAGGTTTACTGTATCCCTTGGACCTTCAAATCAACGATGAAACTCGGCAATTGCATCGATATTGAATACAAAAGGCAAAATATCGACTTATTTACTAGAGGAGTAACTCTACTAATAGTTCGTGGTTTTAGCATTTCCTGGGACAGCAGTATTCGATTCCGATGCACCATTGCAGGTTTAGTGTATCTCTTGGACCTTCAAATCAACGATGAAACACAGAAATTGCATCGATATTGAATACAAAAGGAAAAATGTCGACTTAATTATAAGAGGAGTAACTCTTCTAATAGTTCGTGCTTTGAGCCTTTCCTGGGACAGCAGTATTAGATTCCGATGCACCATTGCAGGTTTACTGTATCCCTTGGACCTTCAAATCAACGATTAAACACAGAAATTGCATCGATATTGAATACATAATGCAAAATGTCGACTTATTTATTAGAGGAGTAACTCTTCTAATAGTTCGTGTTTTGAGCCGTTTCTGGGACAGCAGTATCAGATTCCGATGCACCATTGGAGGTTTACTGTATCCCTTGGACTTTCAAATCAACGATGAAACACAGAAATTGCATCGATATAGAATACATAATGCAAAATGTCGACTTATTTATAAGAGGAGTAACTCTTCTAATACTTCGTGTTTTGAGCCGTTTCTGGGACAGCAGTATTAGATTCCGATGCACCGTTGCAGGTTTACTGTATCCATTGGACCTTCAAATAAACGATGAAACACAGAAATTACATCGATATAGGATACAAAAGGCTAAATGTCGACTTACTTCTTGGACCTTCAAATCAACGATGAAACAAGAAATTGCATCGATATTGAATACAAAATGCAAAATGTCGAGTTATTTATAAGAGGAGAAACTCGTCTAATAGTTCGTGCTTTGATCCTTTCCTGGGACAGCAGTATCAGATTCCGATGCACCATTGGAGGTTTACTGTATCCCTTGGACCTTCAAATCAACGATGAAACACGGAAATTGCATCGATATTGAATACAAAAGGCAAAATATCGACTTATTTACAAGAGGAGTAACTCTACTAATAGTTCGTGTTTTAGCCTTTCCTGGGACAGCAGTATTCGATTCCGATGCACCATTGCAGGTTTATTGTATTTCTTGGACCTTCAAATCAACGATGAAACACGGAAATTGCATCGATATTGAATACAAAAGGCAAAATGTCGACTTAATTATAAGAGGAGTAACTCTTCTATTATTTCGTGCTTTGAGCCTTTCCTGGGACAGCAGTATTAGATTCCGATGCACCATTGCAGGTTTACTGTATCCCTTGGACCTTCAAATCAAAGATGAAACACAGAAATTGCATCGATATTGAATACAAAAGGCAAAATGTCGACTTATTTATAAGAGGAGTAACTCTTCTAATAGTTCGTGATTTGAGCCTTTCGTGGCACAACACTATTAGATTCCGATGCACCATTGCAGGTTTACTGTATCTCTAGGACTTTCAATCCAACGATGAAAAAGAGAAATTGCATCGATATTGAATACAAAACGCAAAATGCCGACTTATTTACAAGAGGAGTATTTCTTCTAATAGTTCGTCTTTTAGCCTTTCTGGGACAGCAGTATTAGAATCCGAGGCACCATTGCAGGTTTACTGTATCCCTTGGACCTTCAAATCAACGATGAAACACAGAAATTGCATCGTTATTGAATACAAAATGCAAAATGCCGTCTTATTTACAAGAGGAGTAACTCTTCTAATAGCTCGTGTTTTAGCCTTTGTGGGACAGCAGTATTAGATTCCGATGCACCGTTTCAGGTTTACGGTATCCCTTGGACCTTCAAATCAACGATGAAACACAGAAATTGCATCGATATAGACTACATAATGCAAAATGTCGACTTATTTATAAGAGGAGAAACTCTTCTAATTGTTCGTGCTTTGAGCCGTTTCTGGGACAGCAGTATTAGATTCCGATGCACCATTGGAGGTTTACTGAATCCCTTGGACCTTCAAATCAACGATGAAGCACGGAAATTGCATCGATTTTGAATACAAAAGGCAAAATGTCGACTTATTTACAATAGGATTAACTCTTCTAAGAGTTCGTGCTTTAGCGTTTCCTGGGAGAGCAGTATTAGATTCCGATGCACCATTGCAGGTTTACTGTATCTCTTGCACCTTAAAATCAACGATGAAGCACAGAAATTGCATCTATATTGAATACAAAAGGCAAAATGTCGACATATTTGCAAGAGGAGCAACTCTTATAATAGTTCGTACTTTAAGCCTTTCCTGGGACAGCAGTATTAGATTCCGATGCACCGTTGCAGGTTTACTGTATCCTTTGGACCTTCAAATCAACGATGAAACACGGAAATTCCATCGATATTGAATACAAAAGGCAAAATATCGACTTATTTACTCGAGGAGTAACTCTACTAATAGTTCGTGCTTTTAGCCTTTCCTGGGACAGCAGTATTCGATTCCGATGCACCATTGCAGGTTTACTGTATCTCTTGGAACTTCAAATCAATGATGAAACACGGAAATTGCATCGATATTGAATACAAAAGGCAAAATGTCGACTAAATTATAAGAGGAGTAACTCTTCTAATAGTTCGTGCTTTGAGCCTTTCCTGGGACAGCAGTATTAGATTCCGATGCACCATTGCAGGTTTACTGTATCCCTTGGACCTTCAAATCAACGATGAAACACAGAAATTGCATCGATATTGAATACAAAAGGCAAAATGTCGACTTATTTACAAGAGGAGTATCTCTTCTAATAGTTCGTGCTTTTAGCCTTTCCTGGGACAGCAGTATTAGATTCCGATGCACCATTGCAGGATTACTGTATCCCTTGGACCTTCAAATCAACGATGAAATACAGAAATTGCATCGATATTGAATACAAAAGGCAAAATGTCGACTTATTTACAAGAGGAGTAACTCTTCTAATAGTTCGTGCTTTGAGCCTTTCCTGGGACAGCATTATTAGATTCCGAGGCACCATTGCAGGTTTATTGTATCCCTTGGACCTTCAAATCAACGATGGAACACAGAAATTGCATCGTTATTGAATACAAAATGCAAAATGCCGACTTATTTACAAGAGGAGTAACTCTTCTAATAGCTCGTGTTTTAGCCTTTGTGGGACAGCAGTATTAGATTCCGATGCACAGTTTCAGGTTTACGGTATCCCTTGGACCTTCAAATCAACGATGAAACACAGAAATTGCTTCGATATTGAATACAAAAGGCAAAATGTCGACTTATTTATAAGAGGAGTAACTCTTCTAATAGTTCGTGCTTTGAGCCTTTCCTGGGACAGCAGTATTAAATTCCGATGCACCATTGGAGGTTTACTGTATCCCTTGGACCTTCAAATCAACGATGAAACTCGGCAATTGCATCGATATTGAATACAAAAGGCAAAATATCGACTTATTTACTAGAGGAGTAACTCTACTAATAGTTCGTGGTTTTAGCATTTCTTGGGACAGCAGTATTCGATTCCGATGCACCATTGCAGGTTTAGTGTATCTCTTGGACCTTCAAATCATCGATGAAACACAGAAATTGCATCGATATTGAATACAAAAGGAAAAATGTCGACTTAATTATAAGAGGAGTAACTCTTCTAATAGTTCGTGCTTTGAGCCTTTCCTGGGACAGCAGTATTAGATTCCGATGCACCATTGCAGGTTTACTGTATCCCTTGGACCTTCAAATCAACGATTAAACACAGAAATTGCATCGATATTGAATACATAATGCAAAATGTCGACTTATTTATTAGAGGAGTAACTCTTCTAATAGTTCGTGTTTTGAGCCGTTTCTGGGACAGCAGTATCAGATTCCGATGCACCATTGGAGGTTTACTGTATCCCTTGGACTTTCAAATCAAGGATGAAACACAGAAATTGCATCGATATAGAATACATAATGCAAAATGTCGACTTATTTATAAGAGGAGTAACTCTTCTAATACTTCGTGTTTTGAGCCGTTTCTGGGACAGCAGTATTAGATTCCGATGCACCGTTGCAGGTTTACTGTATCCATTGGACCTTCAAATAAACGATGAAACACAGAAATTACATCGATATAGGATACAAAAGGCTAAATGTCGACTTACTTCTTGGACCTTCAAATCAACGATGAAACAAGAAATTGCATCGATATTGAATACAAAATGCAAAATGTCGAGTTATTTATAAGAGGAGAAACTCTTCTAATAGTTCGTGCTTTGATCCTTTCCTGGGACAGCAGTATCAGATTCCGATGCACCATTGGAGGTTTACTGTATCCCTTGGACCTTCAAATCAACGATGAAACACGGAAATTGCATCGATATTGAATACAAAAGGCAAAATATCGACTTATTTACAAGAGGAGTAACTCTACTAATAGTTCGTGTTTTAGCCTTTCCTGGGACAGCAGTATTCGATTCCGATGCACCATTGCAGGTTTATTGTATTTCTTGGACCTTCAAATCAACGATGAAACACGGAAATTGCATCGATATTGAATACAAAAGGCAAAATGTCGACTTAATTATAAGAGGAGTAACTCTTCTATTATTTCGTGCTTTGAGCCTTTCCTGGGACAGCAGTATTAGATTCCGATGCACCATTGCAGGTTTACTGTATCCCTTGGACCTTCAAATCAAAGATGAAACACAGAAATTGCATCGATATTGAATACAAAAGGCAAAATGTCGACTTATTTATAAGAGGAGTAACTCTTCTAATAGTTCGTGATTTGAGCCTTTCGTGGCACAACACTATAAGATTCCGATGCACCATTGCAGGTTTACTGTATCTCTAGGACTTTCAATCCAACGATGAAAAACAGAAATTGCATCGATATTGAATACAAAACGCAAAATGCCGACTTATTTACAAGAGGAGTATTTCTTCTAATAGTTCGTCTTTTAGCCTTTCTGGGACAGCAGTATTAGAATCCGAGGCACCATTGCAGGTTTACTGTATCCCTTGGACCTTCAAATCAACGATGAAACACAGAAATTGCATCGTTATTGAATACAAAATGCAAAATGCCGTCTTATTTACAAGAGGAGTAACTCTTCTAATAGCTCGTGTTTTAGCCTTTGTGGGACAGCAGTATTAGATTCCGATGCACCGTTTCAGGTTTACGGTATCCCTTGGACCTTCAAATCAACGATGAAACACAGAAATTGCATCGATATAGGCTACATAATGCAAAATGTCGACTTATTTATAAGAGGAGAAACTCTTCTAATAGTTCGTGCTTTGAGCCGTTTCTGGGACAGCAGTATTAGATTCCGATGCACCATTGGAGGTTTACTGAATCCCTTGGACCTTCAAATCAACGATGAAGCACGGAAATTGCATCGATTTTGAATACAAAAGGCAAAATGTCGACTTATTTACAATAGGATTAACTCTTCTAAGAGTTCGTGCTTTAGCGTTTCCTGGGAGAGCAGTATTAGATTCCGATGCACCATTGCAGGTTTACTGTATCTCTTGGACCTTAAAATCAACGATGAAGCACAGAAATTGCATCTATATTGAATACAAAAGGCAAAATGTCGACTTATTTGCAAGAGGAGCAACTCTTATAATAGTTCGTACTTTAAGCCTTTCCAGGGACAGCAGTATTAGATTCCGATGCACCGTTGCAGGTTTACTGTATCCTTTGGACCTTCAAATCAACGATGAAACACGGAAATTCCATCGATATTGAATACAAAAGGCAAAATATCGACTTATTTACTAGAGGAGTAACTCTACTAATAGTTCGTGCTTTTAGCCTTTCCTGGGACAGCAGTATTCGATTCCGATGCACCATTGCAGGTTTACTGTATCTCTTGGAACTTCAAATCAATGATGAAACACGGAAATTGCATCGATATTGAATACAAAAGGCAAAATGTCGACTAAATTATAAGAGGAGTAACTCTTCTAATAGTTCGTGCTTTGAGCCTTTCCTGGGACAGCAGTATTAGATTCCGATGCACCATTGCAGGTTTACTGTATCCCTTGGACCTTCAAATCAACGATGAAACACAGAAATTGCATCGATATTGAATACAAAAGGCAAAATGTCGACTTATTTACAAGAGGAGTATCTCTTCTAATAGTTCGTGCTTTTAGCCTTTCCTGGGACAGCAGTATTAGATTCCGATGCACCATTGCAGGATTACTGTATCCCTTGGACCTTCAAATCAACGATGAAATACAGAAATTGCATCGATATTGAATACAAAAGGCAAAATGTCGACTTATTTACAAGAGGAGTAACTCTTCTAATAGTTCGTGCTTTGAGCCTTTCCTGGGACAGCATTATTAGATTCCGAGGCACCATTGCAGGTTTATTGTATCCCTTGGACCTTCAAATCAACGATGGAACACAGAAATTGCATCGTTATTGAATACAAAATGCAAAATGCCGACTTATTTACAAGAGGAGTAACTCTTCTAATAGCTCGTGTTTTAGCCTTTGTGGGACAGCAGTATTAGATTCCGATGCACCGTTTCAGGTTTACGGTATCCCTTGGACCTTCAAATCAACGATGAAACACAGAAATTGCTTCGATATTGAATACAAAAGGCAAAATGTCGACTTATTTATAAGAGGAGTAACTCTTCTAATAGTTCGTGATTTGAGCCTTTCCTGGGACAGCAGTATTAAATTCCGATGCACCATTGGAGGTTTACTGTATCCCTTGGACCTCAAATCAATGATGAAACCCGGAAATTGCATCGATATAGAATACAAAAGGCAAAATATCGACTAATTTACTAGAGGAGTAACTGTACTAATAGTTCGTGCTTTTAGCCTTTCCTGGGACAGCAGTATTCGATTCCGATGCACCATTGCAGGTTTAGTGTATCTCTTGGACCTTCAAATCAACGATGAAACACGGAAATTGCATCGATATTGAATTCAAAAGGAAAAATGTCGACTTAATTATAAGAGGAGTAACTCTTCTAATAGTTCGTGCTTTGAGCCTTTCCTGGCACAGCAGTATTAGATTCCGATGCACCATTGCAGGTTTACTGTATCCCTTGGACCTTCAAATCAACGATGAAACACAGAAATTGCATCGATATAGAATACATAATGCAAAATGTCGACTTATTTATAAGAGGAGTAACTCTTCTAATAGTTCGTGCTTTGAGCCTTTCCTGGGACAGCAGTATTAGATTCCGATGCACCATTGCAGGTTTTCTGAATCTCTTGGACCTTCAAATCAACGATGAAACACAGAAATTGCATCGATTTTGAATACAAAAGGCAAAATGTCGACCCATTTACAAGAGGAGTAACTCATCTAAGAGTTCGTGCTTTTAGCCTTTCCTGGGACAGCAGTATTAGATTCCGATGCACCATTGCAGGTTTACTGTACCCCTTGGACCTTAAAATCAACGATGAAGCACAGAAATTGCATCTATATTGAATACAAAATGCAAAATGCCGACTTATTTACAAGAGGAGTAACTTTTCTAATAGTTCGTGTTTTAGCCTTTCTGGGACAGCAGTATTAGATTCCGATGCACCACTGCAGGTTTACTATATCCCTTGGACCTTCAAATCAACGATGAAACACAGAAATTGCATCGATATTGAATACAAAAGGAAAAATGTCGACTTAATTATAAGAGGAGTAACTCTTCCAATAGTTCGTGCTTTTAGCCTTTCCTGGGACAGCAGTATTAGATTCCGATGCACCATTGCAGGTTTACTGTACCTCTTGGACCTTAAAATCAACGATGAAGCACAGAAATTGCATCTATATTGAATACAAAAGGAAAAATGTCGACTTATTTACAAGAGGAGCAACTCTTCTAATAGTTCGTGCTTTAAGCCTTTCCTGGGACAGCAGTATTAGATTCCGATGCACCGTTGCAGGTTTACTGTATCCCTTGGACCTTCAAATAAACGATGAAACACGGAAATTGCATCGATATTGAACACAAAAGGAATAATGTCGACTTAATTATAAGAGGAGTAACTCTTCTAATATTTCCTGCTTTGAGCCTTTCCTGGGACAGCAGTATTAGATTCCGATGCACCATTGCAGGTTTACTGTATCCCTTGGACTTTCAAATCAACGATGAAACACAGATATTGCATCGATATAGAATACATAATGCAAAATGTCGACTTATTTATAAGAGGAGAAACTCTTCTAATAGTTCGTGTTTTGAGCCTTTCGTGGCACAACACTATTAGATTCCGATGCACCATTGCAGGTTTACTGTATCTCTAGGACTTTCAAATCAACGATGAAACACAGAAATTGCATCGATTTTGAATATAAAACGCAAAATGCCGACTTATTTACGAGAGGAGTATTTCTTCTAATAGTTCGTCTTTTAGCCTTTCTGGGACAGCAGTATTAGATTCCGAGGCACCATTGCAGGTTTACTGTATCCCTTGGACCTTCAAATCAACGATGAAACACAGAAATTGCATCGTTATTGAATACAAAATGCAAAATGCCGACTTATTTACAAGAGGAGTAACTCTTCTAATAGTTCGTGTTTTAGCCTTTGTGGGACAGCAGTATTAGATTCCGATGCACCGTTGCAGGTTTACGGTATCCCTTGGACCTTCAAATCAACGATGAAACACAGAAATTGCTTCGGTATTGAATACAAAAGGCAAAATGTCTACTTATTTATAAGAGGAGTAACTCTTCTAATAGTTCGTGATTTGAGCCTTTCCTGGGACAGCAGTATTAAATTCCGATGCACCATTGCAGGTTTACTGTATCCCTTGGACCTCAAATCGACGATGAAACCCGGAAAATGCATCGATATTGAATACAAAAGGCAAAATATCGAATTATTTACTAGAGGAGTAACTCTACTAATAGTTCGTGCTTTTAGCCTTTCCTGGGACAGCAGTATTCGATACCGATGCACCATTGCAGGTTTAGTGTATCTCTTGGACCTTGAAATCAACGATGAAACACGGAAATTGCATCGATATTGAATTCAAAAGGAAAAATGTCGACTTAATTATAAGAGGAGTAACTCTTCTAATAGTTCGTGCTTTGAGCCTTTCCTGGCACAGCAGTATTAGATTCCGATGCACCATTGCAGGTTTACTGTATCCCTTGGACCTTCAAATCAACGATGAAACACAGAAATTGCATCGATACAGAATACATAATGCAAAATGTCGACTTATTTATAAGAGGAGAAACTCTTCTAATAGTTCGTGCTTTGAGATGTTTCTGGGACAGCAGTATTAGATTCCGATGCACCATTGGAGGTTTACTGAATCCCTTGGACCTTCAAATCAACGATGAAGCACGGAAATTGCATCGATTTTGAATACAAAAGGCAAAATGTCGACTTATTTACAAGAGGATTAACTCTTCTAAGAGTTCGTGCTTTTAGCCTTTCCTGGGAGAGCAGTATTAGATTCCGATGCACCATTGCAGGTTTACTGTATCTCTTGGACCTTAAAATCAACGATGAAGCACAGAAATTGCATCTATATTGAATACAAAAGGCAAAATGTCGACTTATTTGCAAGAGGAGCAACTCTTATAATAGTTCGTACTTTAAGCCTTTCCTGGGACAGCAGTATTAGATTCCGATGCACCGTTGCAGGTTTACTGTATCCTTTGGACCTTCAAATCAACGATGAAACACGGAAATTCCATCGATATTGAATACAAAAGGCAAAATATCGACTTATTTACTAGAGGAGTAACTCTACTAATAGTTCGTGCTTTTAGCCTTTCCTGGGACAGCAGTATACGAATCCGATGCACCATTGCAGGTTTACTGTATCTCTTGGAACTTCAAATCAATGATGAAACACGGAAATTGCATCGATATTGAATACAAAAGGCAAAATGTCGACTAAATTATAAGAGGAGTAACTCTTCTAATAGTTCGTGCTTTGAGCCTTTCCTGGGACAGCAGTATTAGATTCCGATGCACCATTGCAGGTTTACTGTATCCCTTGGACCTTCAAATCAACGATGAAATACAGAAATTGCATCGATATTGAATACAAAAGGCAAAATGTCGACTTATTTACAAGAGGAGTAACTCTTCTAATAGTTCGTGCTTTGAGCCTTTCCTGGGACAGCATTATTAGATTCCGAGGCACCATTGCAGGTTTACTGTATCCCTTGGACCTCAAATCAACGATGAAACCCGGAAATTGCATCGATATTGAATACAAAAGGCAAAATATCGACTTATTTACTAGAGGAGTAACTGTACTAATAGTTCGTGCTTTTAGCCTTTCCTGGGACAGCAGTATTCGATTCCGATGCACCATTGCAGGTTTAGTGTATCTCTTGGACCTTCAAATCAACGATGAAACACGGAAATTGCATCGATTTTGAATACAAAAGGCAAAATGTCCACTTATTTACAAGAGGTGTAACTCTTCTAATAGTCGTGCTTTGGGCCTTTCCTGGGACAGCAGTATTAGATTCCGATGCACCATTGCTGGTTTACTGTATCTCTTGGAGCTTAAAATCAACGATGAAGCACAGAAATTGCATCTATATTGAATACAAAAGGCAAAATGTCGACTTATTTGCAAGAGGAGCAACTCTTCTAATAGTTCGTACTTTAAGCTTTTCCTGGGACAGCAGTATTAGATTCCGATGCACCATTGCAGGTTTACTGTATCCCTTGGACCTTCATATCAACGATGAAACACAGAAATTGCATCGATATTGAATACAAAAGGCTAAATGTCGACTTATTTACAAGAGGAGTATCTCTTCTAATAGTTCGTGCTTTTAGCCTTTCCTGGGACAGCAGTATTCGATTCCGATGCACCATTGCAGGTTTACTGTATCTCTTGGACCTTCAAATCAACGATGAAACACGGAAATTGCATCGATATTGAATACAAAAGGCAAAATGTCGACTTAATTATATGAGGAGTAACTCGTCTAATAGTTCGTGTTTTGAGCCTTTCCTGGGACAGCAGTATTAGATTCCGATGCACCATTGCAAATTTACTGTATCCCTTGGACCTTCAAATCAACGATGAAACACAGAAATTGCATCGATATTGAATACAAAAGGCAAAATGTCGACATATTGATAAGAGGAGTAACTCTTCTAATAGTTCGTGATTTGAGCCTTTCGTGGGACAACAGTATTAGATTCCGATGCACAATTGCAGGTTTACTGTATCATTTCGACCTTCAAATCAACGATTAAACACAGAAATCGCATCGATATTGAATACAAAAGGAAAAATGTCGACTTATTTATAAGAGGATAACTCTTCTAATAGTTCGTGATTTGAGCCTTTCCTGGGGCAGCAGTATTAGATTCCGATGCACCATTGGAGGTTTACTGTATACCTTGGACCTTTAAATCAACGATGAATCACGGAAATTGCATCGATATTGAATACAAAAGGCAAAATGTCGACTTAATTATAAGAGGAGTAACTCTTCTAATAGTTCGTGCTTTCAGCCGTTCCTGGGACAGCAGTATTAGATTCCGATGCACCATTGCAGGTTTACTGTATCCCTTGGACCTTCAAATCAACGATGAAACACGGAAATTGCATCGATATTGTATACAAAAAGCAAAATGTCTACTTATTTATAAGAGGAGTAACTCTTCTAATAGTTCGTGATTTGAGCCTTTCGTGGCACAACACTATTAGATTCCGATGCACCATTGCAGGTTTACTGTATCTCTAGGACCTTCAAATCAACGATGAAACACAGAAATTGCATCGTTATTGAATACAAAATGCAAAATGCCGACTTATTTACAAGAGGAGTAACTCTTCTAATAGTTCGTGTTTTAGCCTTTCTGGGACAGCAGTATCAGATTCCGATGCACCATTGCAGGTTTACTGTATCCCTTGGACCTTCAAATCAACGATGAAACACAGAAATTGCATCGTTATTGAATACAAAATGCAAAATGCCGACTTATTTACAAGAGGAGTAACTCTTCTAATAGTTCGTGTTTTAGCCTTTCTGGGACAGCAGTATTAGATTCAGATGCACCATTGCAGGTTTACTGTATCCCTTGGACCTTCAAATCAGCGATGAAACACAGAAATTGCATCGAAAATGAATACATAAGGCAAAATGTCGACTTATTTATAAGTGGAGTAACTCTTCTAATAGTTCGTGTTTTGAGCCTCTCCTGGGACAGCAGTATTAGATTCCGATGCACGGTTGCAGGTTTTCTGTATCTCTTGGACCTTCAAATCAACGATGAAACACAGAAATTGCATCGATATTGAATACAAAATGCAAAATGTCGACTTATTTATAAGAGGATTAACTCTTCTAATAGTTCGTGCTTTGAGCCTTTCCTGGGACAGCAGTATTAGATTCCGATGCACCGATGCAGGTTTACTGTATCCCTTGGACCTTCAAATCAACGATGAAACACAGAAATTGCATCGATATTGAATACAAAAGGCAAAATATCGACTTATTTGTAAGAGGAGTAACTCTTCTAATAGTTCGTGCTTTTAGCCTTTTCTGGGACAGCAGTATTCGATTCCGATGCACCATTGCAGGTTTACTGTATCTCTTGGACCTTCAAATCAACGATGAAACACGGAAATTGCATCGATATTGAATACAAAAGGCAAAATGTCGACTTAATTATAAGAGGAGTAATTCGTCTAATAGTTCGTGCTTTGAGCCTTTCCTGGGAAAGCAATATTAGATTCCGATGCACCATTGCAGGTTTACTGTATCCCTTGGACCTTCAAATCAACGATGAAACACAGAAATTGCATCGATATAGAATACATAATGCAAAATGTCGACTTATTTATAACAGGAGTAACTCTTCTAATACTTCGTGGTTTGAGCCGTTTCTGGGACAGCAGTATTAGATTCCGATGCACCATTGGAGGTTTACTGAATCCCTTGGACCTTCAAATCAACGATGAAGCACGGAAATTGCATCGATTTTGATAACAAAAGGCAAAATGTCGACTTCTTTACAAGAGGATTAACTCTTCTAAGAGTTCGTGTTTTTAGCCTTTCCTGGGTCAGCAGTATTAGATTCCGATGCACCATTGCAGGTTTACTGTATCTCTTGGACCTTAAAACCAACGATGAAGCACAGAAATTGCATCTATATTGAATACAAAAGGCAAAATGTCGACTTATTTGCAAGAGGAGCAACTCTTATAATAGTTCGTACTTTAAGCATTTCCTGGGACAGCAGTATTACATTCCGATGCACCGTTGCAGGTTTACTGGATACTTTGGACCTTCAAATCAACGATGAAACACGGAAATTCCATCGATATTGAATACAAAAGGCAAAATATCGACTTATTTACAAGAGGAGTAACTCTACTAATAGTTCGTGCTTATAGCCTTTCCTGGGACAGCAGTATTCGATTCCGATGCACCATTGCAGGTTTACTGTATCTCTTGGACCTTCAAATCAATGATGAAACACGGAAATTGCATCGATATTGAATACAAAAGGCAAAATGTCGACCTAATTATAAGAGGAGTAACTCTTCTAATAGTTCCTGCTTTGAGCATTTCCTGGGACAGCAGTATTAGATTCCGATGCACCATTGCAGGTTTACTGTATCCCTTGGTTCTTCAAATCAACGATGAAACACAGAAATTGCATCGATATTGAATACAAAAGGCAAAATGTCGACTTATTTACAAGAGGAGTATCTCTTCTAATAGTTCGTGCTTTTAGCCTTTCCTGGGACAGCAGTATTAGATTCCGATGCACCATTGCAGGATTACTGTATCCCTTGGACCTTCAAATCAACGATGAAATACAGAAATTGCATCGATTTTGAATACAAAAGGCAAAATGTCGACTTATTTACAAGAGGAGTAACTCTTCTAATAGTTCGTGCTTTGAGCCTTTCCTGGGACAGCAGTATCAGATTCCGATGCACCATTGCAGGTTTACTGTATCCCTTGGACCTTCAAATCAACGATGAAACACAGAAATTGCATCGATATTGAATACATAAGGTAAAATGTCGACTTATTTATAAGAGGAGTAACTCTTCTAATAGTTCGTGCTTTGAGCCTTTCCTGGGACAGCAGTATTAGATTCCGATGCATGGTTGCAGGTTTTCTGTATCTCTTGGACGTTCAAATCAACGATGAAACACAGAAATTGCATCGATATTGAATACAAAAGGCAAAATGTCGACTTATTTATAAGAGGATTAACTCTTCTAATAGTTCGTGCTTTGAGCCTTTCCTGGGACAGCAGTATTAGATTCCGACGCACCGATGCAGGTTTACTCTATCCCTTGGACCTTCAAATCAACTATGAAACACAGAAATTGCATCGATATTGAATACAAAAGGCAAAATGTCGACTTATTTATAAGAGGAATAACTCTTCTAATAGTTCGTGCTTTGACCCTTTCCTGGGACAGCAGTATTAGATTCCGATGCACCATTGCAGGTTTACTGTATCCCTTGGACCTTCAAATCAACGATGAAACACAGAAATTGCATCGATATTGAATACAAATGCAAAATGTCGTCTTATATATAAGAGGAGTAATTCTTCTAATAGTTCGTGCTTTTAGCTTTTCCTGGGACAGCAGTATTAGATTCCGATGCACCATTGCAGGATTACTGTATCCCTTGGACCTTCAAATCAACGATGAAATACAGAAATTGCATCGATATTGAATACAAAAGGCAAAATGTCGACATATTTACAAGAGGAGTAACTCTTCTAATAGTTCGTGCTTTGAGCCTTTCCTGGGACAGCAGTATTAGATTCCGATGCACCATTGCATGTTTACTGTATCCCTTGGACCTTCATATTAACGACGAAACAAAGAAATTGCATCGATATTGAATACAAAAGGCAAAATGTCGACTTATTTATGAGAGGAGTAACTCTTCTAATAGTTGGTGCTTTGAGCCTATCTGGGACAGCAGTATTGGATTCCGGTGCACCATTGCAGGTTTACTGTATCCCTTGGACCTACAAATCAACGATGAAACACGGAAATTGCATCGATATTGAATACAAAAGGCAAAATGTCGACTTAATTATAGGAGGAGTAACTCTTCTATCAGTTCGTGCTCTGAGCCTTTACTAGGACTGCAGTATTAGATTCCGATGCACCGATGCAGGTTTACTGTATCCCTTGGACCTTCAATTCAACGATGAAACACAGAAATTGCATCGATATTGAATACAAAAGGCAAAATGTAGACTTATTTATAAGAGGAGTAACTCTTCTAATAGTTCGTGATTTGAGCCTTTCGTGGCACAACACTATTAGATTCCGATGCACCATTGCAGGTTTACTGTATCTCTAGGACCTTCAAATCAACGATGAAACACAGAAATTGCATCGTTATTGAATACAAAATGCAAAATGCCGACTTATTTACAAGAGGAGTAACTCTTCTAATAGTTCGTGTTTTAGCCTTTCTGGGACAGCAGTATTAGATTCCGATGCACCATTGCAGGTTTACTGTATCCCTTGGACCTTCAAATCAGCGATGAAACACAGAAATTGCATCGAAAATGAATACATAAGGCAAAATGTCGACTTATTTATAAGTGGAGTAACTCTTCTAATAGTTCGTGTTTTGAGCCTCTCCTGGGACAGCAGTATTAGATTCCGATGCACGGTTGCAGGTTTTCTGTATCTCTTGGACCTTCAAATCAACGATGAAACACAGAAATTGGATCGATATTGAATACAAAATGCAAAATGTCGACTTATTTATAAGAGGATTAACTCTTCTAATAGTTCGTGCTTTGAGCCTTTCCTGGGACAGCACTATTTAGATTCCGATGCACCGATGCAGGTTTACTGTATCCCTTGGACCTTCAAATCAACGATGAAACACAGAAATTGCATCGATATTGAATACAAAAGGCAAAATATCGACTTATTTATAAGAGGAGTAACTCTTCTAATAGTTCGTGCTTTTAGCCTTTTCTGGGACAGCAGTATTCGATTCCGATGCACCATTGCTGGTTTACTGTATCTCTTGGACCTTCAAATCAACGATGAAACACGGAAATTGCATCGATATTGAATACAAAAGGCAAAATGTCGACTTAATTATAAGAGGAGTAATTCGTCTAATAGTTCGTGTTTGAGCCTTTCCTGGGAAAGCAATATTAGATTCCGATGCACCATTGCAGGTTTACTGTATCCCTTGGACCTTCAAATCAACGATGAAACACAGAAATTGCATCGATATAGAATACATAATGCAAAATGTCGACTTATTTATAACAGGAGTAACTCTTCTAATACTTCGTGGTTTGAGCCGTTTCTGGGACAGCAGTATTAGATTCCGATGCACCATTGGAGGTTTACTGAATCCCTTGGACCTTCAAATCAACGATGAAGCACGGAAATTGAATCGATTTTGAATACAAAAGGCCAAATGTCGACTTATTACAAGAGGATTAACTCTTCTAAGAGTTCGTGTTTTTAGCCTTTCCTGGGTCAGCAGTATTAGATTCCGATGCACCATTGCAGGTTTACTGTATCTCTTGGACCTTAAAACCAACGATGAAGCACAGAAATTGCATCTATATTGAATACAAAAGGCAAAATGTCGACTTATTTGCAAGAGGAGCAACTCTTATAATAGTTCGTACTTTAAGCATTTCCTGGGACAGCAGTATTACATTCCGATGCACCGTTGCAAGTTTACTGGATCCTTTGGACCTTCAAATCAACGATGAAACACAGAAATTGCATCGATATTGAATACAAAAGGCAAAATATCGACTTATTTGTAAGAGGAGTAACTCTTCTAATAGTTCGTGCTTTTAGCCTTTTCTGGGACAGCAGTATTCGATTCCGATGCACCATTGCAGGTTTACTGTATCTCTTGGACCTTCAAATCAACGATGAAACACGGAAATTGCATCGATATTGAATACAAAAGGCAAAATGTCGACTTAATTATAAGAGGAGTAATTCGTCTAATAGTTCGTGCTTTGAGCCTTTCCTGGGAAAGCAATATTAGATTCCGATGCACCATTGCAGGTTTACTGTATCCCTTGGACCTTCAAATCAACGATGAAACACAGAAATTGCATCGATATAGAATAAATAATGCAAAATGTCGACTTATTTATAACAGGAGTAACTCTTCTAATACTTCGTGGTTTGAGCCGTTTCTGGGACAGCAGTATTAGATTCCGATGCACCACTGGAGGTTTACTGAATCCCTTGGACCTTCAAATCAACGATGAAGCACGGAAATTGCATCGATTTTGATAACAAAAGGCAAAATGTCGACTTCTTTACAACAGGATTAACTCTTCTAAGAGTTCGTGTTTTTAGCCTTTCCTGGGTCAGCAGTATTAGATTCCGATGCACCATTGCAGGTTTACTGTATCTCTTGCACCTTAAAACCAACGATGAAGCACAGAAATTCCATCTATATTGAATACAAAAGGCAAAATGTCGACTTATTTGCAAGAGGAGCAACTCTTATAATAGTTCGTACTTTAAGCATTTCCTGGGACAGCAGTATTACATTCCGATGCACCGTTGCAGGTTTACTGGATACTTTGGACCTTCAAATCAACGATGAAACACGGAAATTCCATCGATATTGAATACAAAAGGCAAAATATCGACTTATTTACAAGAGGAGTAACTCTACTAATAGTTCGTGCTTATAGCCTTTCCTGGGACAGCAGTATTCGATTCCGATGCACCATTGCAGGCTTACTGTATCTCTTGGACCTTCAAATCAATGATGAAACACGGAAATTGCATCGATATTGAATACAAAAGGCAAAATGTCGACCTAATTATAAGAGGAGTAACTCTTCTAATAGTTCCTGCTTTGAGCATTTCCTGGGACAGCAGTATTAGATTCCGATGCACCATTGCAGGTTTACTGTATCCCTTGGTTCTTCAAATCAACGATGAAACACAGAAATTGCATCGTTATTGAATACAAAAGGCAAAATGTCGACTTATTTACAAGAGGAGTATCTCTTCTAATAGTTCGTGCTTTTAGCCTTTCCTGGGACAGCAGTATTAGATTCCGATGCACCATTGCAGGATTACTGTATCCCTTGGACCTTCAAATCAACGATGAAATACAGAAATTGCATCGATTTTGAATACAAAAGGCAAAATGTCGACTTATTTACAAGAGGAGTAAATCTTCTAATAGTTCGTGCTTTGAGCCTTTCCTGGGACAGCAGTATCAGATTCCGATGCACCATTGCAGGTTTACTGTATCCCTTGGACCTTCAAATCAACGATGAAACACAGAAATTGCATCGATATTGAATACATAAGGTAAAATGTCGACTTATTTATAAGAGGAGTAACTCTTCTAATAGTTCGTGTTTTGAGCCTTTCCTGGGACAGCAGTATTAGATTCCGATGCATGGTTGCAGGTTTTCTGTATCTCTTGGACGTTCAAATCAACGATGAAACACAGAAATTGCATCGATATTGAATACAAAAGGCAAAATGTCGACTTATTTATAAGAGGATTAACTCATCTAATAGTTCGTGCTTTGAGCCTTTCCTGGGACAGCAGTATTAGATTCCGATGCACCGATGCAGGTTTACTCTATCCCTTGGACCTTCAAATCAACTATGAAACACAGAAATTGCATCGATATTGAATACAAAAGGCAAAATGTCGACTTATTTATAAGAGGAGTAATTCTTCTAATAGTTCGTGCTTTGAGCCTTTCCTGGGACAGCAGTATTAGATTCCGATGCACCATTGCAGGTTTACTGTATCCCTTGGACCTTCAAATCAACGATGAAACACAGAAATTGCATCGATATTGAATACAAAAAGCAAAATGTCGTCTTATTTATAAGAGGAGTAATTCTTCTAATAGTTCGTGCTTTTAGCCTTTCCTGGGACAGCAGTATTAGATTCCGATGCACCATTGCAGGATTACTGTATCCCTTGGACCTTCAAATCAACGATGAAATACAGAAATTGCATCGATATTGAATACAAAAGGCAAAATGTCGACATATTTACAAGAGGAGTAACTCTTCTAATAGTTCGTGCTTTGAGCCTTTCCTGGGACAGCAGTATTAGATTCCGATGCACCATTGCATGTTTACTGTAACCCTTGGACCTTCATATTAATGACGAAACAAAGAAATTGCATCGATATTGAATACAAAAGGCAAAATGTCGACTTATTTATGAGAGGAGTAACTCTTCTAATAGTTGGTGCTTTGAGCCTATCTGGGACAGCAGTATTGGATTCCGGTGCACCATTGCAGGTTTACTGTATCCCTTGGACCTACAAATCAACGATGAAACACGGAAATTGCATCGATATTGAATACAAAAGGCAAAATGTCGACTTAATTATAGGAGGAGTAACTCTTCTATCAGTTCGTGCTCTGAGCCTTTACTAGGACAGCAGTATTAGATTCCGATGCACCGATGCAGGTTTACTGTATCCCTTGGACCTTCAATTCAACGATGAAACACAGAAATTGCATCGATATTGAATACAAAAGGCAAAATGTCGACTTATTTATAAGAGGAGTAACTCTTCTAATAGTTCGTTATTTGAGCCTTTCGGGGGACAACAGTATTACATTCCGATGCACCATTGCAGGTTTACTTTATCCCTTCGACCTTCAAATCAACGATGAAACACAGAAATTGCATCGATATTGAATACAAAAGGCAAAATGTCGACTTATTTATAAGAGGAGTAACTCTTCTAATAGTTCGTGATTTGAGCCTTTCGTGGCACAACACTATTAGATTCCGATGCACCATTGCAGGTTTACTGTATCTCTAGGACCTTCAAATCAACGATGAAACACAGAAATTGCATCGTTATTGAATACAAAATGCAAAATGCCGACTTATTTACAAGAGGAGTAACTCTTCTAATAGTTCGTGTTTTAGCCTTTCTGGGACAGCAGTATTAGATTCCGATGCACCATTGCAGGTTTACTGTATCCCTTGGACCTTCAAATCAGCGATGAAACACAGAAATTGCATCGAAAATGAATACATAAGGCAAAATGTCGACTTATTTATAAGTGGAGTAACTCTTCTAATAGTTCGTGTTTTGAGCCTCTCCTGGGACAGCAGTATTAGATTGCGATGCACGGTTGCAGGTTTTCTGTATCTCTTGGACCTTCAAATCAACGATGAAACACAGAAATTGGATCGATATTGAATACAAAATGCAAAATGTCGACTTATTTATAAGAGGATTAACTCTTCTAATAGTTCGTGCTTTGAGCCTTTCCTGGGACAGCACTATTTAGATTCCGATGCACCGATGCAGGTTTACTGTATCCCTTGGACCTTCAAATCAACGATGAAACACAGAAATTGCATCGATATTGAATACAAAAGGCAAAATATCGACTTATTTATAAGAGGAGTAACTCTTCTAATAGTTCGTGCTTTTAGCCTTTTCTGGGACAGCAGTATTCGATTCCGATGCACCATTGCAGGTTTACTGTATCTCTTGGACCTTCAAATCAACGATGAAACACGGAAATTGCATCGATATTGAATACAAAAGGCAAAATGTCGACTTAATTATAAGAGGAGTAATTCGTCTAATAGTTCGTGCTTTGAGCCTTTCCTGGGAAAGCAATATTAGATTCCGATGCACCATTGCAGGTTTACTGTATCCCTTGGACCTTCAAATCAACGATGAAACACAGAAATTGCATCGATATACAATACATAATGCAAAATGTCGACTTATTTATAACAGGAGTAACTCTTCTAATACTTCGTGGTTTGAGCCGTTTCTGGGACAGCAGTATTGGATTCCGATGCACCATTGGAGGTTTACTGAATCCCTTGGACCTTCAAATCAACGATGAAGCACGGAAATTGCATCGATTTTGAATACAAAAGGCAAAATGTCGACTTATTACAAGAGGATTAACTCTTCTAAGAGTTCGTGTTTTTAGCCTTTCCTGGGTCAGCAGTATTAGATTCCGATGCACCATTGCAGGTTTACTGTATCTCTTGGACCTTAAAACCAACGATGAAGCACAGAAATTGCATCTATATTGAATACAAAAGGCAAAATGTCGACTTATTTGCAAGAGGAGCAACTCTTATAATAGTTCGTACTTTAAGCATTTCCTGGGACAGCAGTATAACATTCCGATGCACCGTTGCAGGTTTACTGGATCCTTTGGACCTTCAAATCAACGATGAAACACAGAAATTGCATCGATATTGAATACAAAAGGCAAAATATCGACTTATTTGTAAGAGGAATAACTCTTCTAATAGTTCGTGCTTTTAGCCTTTTCTGGGACAGCAGTATTCGATTCCGATGCACCATTGCAGGTTTACTGTATCTCTTGGACCTTCAAATCAACGATGAAACACGGAAATTGCATCGATATTGAATACAAAAGGCAAAATGTCGACTTAATTATAAGAGGAGTAATTCGTCTAATAGTTCGTGCTTTGAGCCTTTCCTGGGAAAGCAATATTAGATTCCGATGCACCATTGCAGGTTTACTGTATCCCTTGGACCTTCAAATCAACGATGAAACACAGAAATTGCATCGATATAGAATACATAATGCAAAATGTCGACTTATTTATAACAGGAGTAACTCTTCTAATACTTCGTGGTTTGAGCCGTTTCTGGGACAGCAGTATTAGATTCCGATGCACCATTGCAGGTTTACTGAATCCCTTGGACCTTCAAATCAACGATGAAGCACGGAAATTGCATCGATTTTGATAACAAAAGGCAAAATGTCGACTTCTTTACAACAGGATTAACTCTTCTAAGAGTTCGTGTTTTTAGCCTTTCCTGGGTCAGCAGTATTAGATTCCGATGCACCATTGCAGGTTTACTGTATCTCTTGGACCTTAAAACCAACGATGAAGCACAGAAATTGCATCTATATTGAATACAAAAGGCAAAATGTCGACTTATTTGCAAGAGGAGCAACTCTTATAATAGTTCGTACTTTAAGCATTTCCTGGGACAGCAGTATTACATTCCGATGCACCGTTGCAGGTTTACTGGATACTTTGGACCTTCAAATCAACGATGAAACACGGAAATTCCATCGATATTGAATACAAAAGGCAAAATATCGACTTATTTACAAGAGGAGTAACTCTACTAATAGTTCGTGCTTATAGCCTTTCCTGGGACAGCAGTATTCGATTCCGATGCACCATTGCAGGTTTAGTGTATCTCTTGGACCTTCAAATCAATGATGAAACACGGAAATTGCATCGATATTGAATACAAAAGGCAAAATGTCGACCTAATTATAAGAGGAGTAACTCTTCTAATAGTTCCTGCTTTGAGCATTTCCTGGGACAGCAGTATTAGATTCCGATGCACCATTGCAGGTTTACTGTATCCCTTGGTTCTTCAAATCAACGATGAAACACAGAAATTGCATCGATATTGAATACAAAAGGCAAAATGTCGACTTATTTACAAGAGGAGTATCTCTTCTAATAGTTCGTGCTTTTAGCCTTTCCTGGGACAGCAGTATTAGATTCCGATGCACCATTGCAGGATTACTGTATCCCTTGGACCTTCAAATCAACGATGAAATACAGAAATTGCATCGATTTTGAATACAAAAGGAAAAATGTCGACTTATTTACAAGAGGAGTAACTCTTCTAATAGTTCGTGCTTTGAGCCTTTCCTGGGACAGCAGTATCAGATTCCGATGCACCATTGCAGGTTTACTGTATCCCTTGGACCTTCAAATCAACGATGAAACACAGAAATTGCATCGATATTGAATACATAAGGTAAAATGTAGACTTATTTATAAGAGGAGTAACTCTTCTAATAGTTCGTGTTTTGAGCCTTTCCTGGGACAGCAGTATTAGATTCCGATGCATGGTTGCAGGTTTTCTGTATCTCTTGGACGTTCAAATCAACGATGAAACACAGAAATTGCATCGATATTGAATACAAAAGGCAAAATGTCGACTTATTTATAAGAGGATTAACTCATCTAATAGTTCGTGCTTTGAGCCTTTCCTGGGACAGCAGTATTAGATTCCGATGCACCGATGCAGGTTTACTCTATCCCTTGGACCTTCAAATCAACTATGAAACACAGAAATTGCATCGATATTGAATACAAAAGGCAAAATGTCGACTTATTTATAAGAGGAGTAACTCTTCTAATAGTTCGTGCTTTGAGCCTTTCCTGGGACAGCAGTATTAGATTCCGATGCACCATTGCAGGTTTACTGTATCCCTTGGACCTTCAAATCAACGATGAAACACAGAAATTGCATCGATATTGAATACAAAAAGCAAAATGTCGTCTTATTTATAAGAGGAGTAATTCTTTTAATAGTTCGTGCTTTTAGCCTTTCCTGGGACAGCAGTATTAGATTCCGATGCACCATTGCAGGATTACTGTATCCCTTGGACCTTCAAATCAACGATGAAATACAGAAATTGCATCGATATTGAATACAAAAGGCAAAATGTCGACATATTTACAAGAGGAGTAACTCTTCTAATAGTTCGTGCTTTGAGCCTTTCCTGGGACAGCAGTATTAGATTCCGATGCACCATTGCATGTTTACTGTAACCCTTGGACCTTCATATTAACGACGAAACAAAGAAATTGCATCGATATTGAATACAAAAGGCAAAATGTCGACTTATTTATGAGAGGAGTAACTCTTCTAATAGTTGGTGCTTTGAGCCTATCTGGGACAGCAGTATTGGATTCCGGTGCACCATTGCAGGTTTACTGTATCCCTTGGACCTACAAATCAACGATGAAACACGGAAATTGCATCGATATTGAATACAAAAGGCAAAATGTCGACTTAATTATAGGAGGAGTAACTCTTCTATCAGTTCGTGCTCTGAGCCTTTACTAGGACAGCAGTATTAGATTCCGATGCACCGATGCAGGTTTACTGTATCCCTTGGACCTTCAATTCAACGATGAAACACAGAAATTGCATCGATATTGAATACAAAAGGCAAAATGTCGACTTATTTATAAGAGGAGTAACTCTTCTAATAGTTCGTTATTTGAGCCTTTCGGGGGACAACAGTATTACATTCCGATGCACCATTGCAGGTTTACTTTATCCCTTCGACCTTCAAATCAACGATGAAACACAGAAATTGCATCGATATTGAATACAAAAGGCAAAATGTCGACTTATTTATAAGAGGAGTAACTCTTCTAATAGTTCGTGATTTGAGCCTTTCGTGGCACAACACTATTAGATTCCGATGCACCATTGCAGGTTTACTGTATCTCTAGGACCTTCAAATCAACGATGAAACACGGAAATTGCATCGATATTGAATACAAAAGGCAAAATGTCGACTTAATTATAAGAGGAGTAATTCGTCTAATAGTTCGTGCTTTGAGCCTTTCCTGGGAAAGCAATATTAGATTCCGATGCACCATTGCAGGTTTACTGTATCCCTTGGACCTTCAAATCAACGATGAAACACAGAAATTGCATCGATATAGAATACATAATGCAAAATGTCGACTTATTTATAACAGGAGTAACTCTTCTAATACTTCGTGGTTTGAGCCGTTTCTGGGACAGCAGTATTGGATTCCGATGCACCATTGGAGGTTTACTGAATCCCTTGGACCTTCAAATCAACGATGAAGCACGGAAATTGCATCGATTTTGAATACAAAAGGCAAAATGTCGACTTATTACAAGAGGATTAACTCTTCTAAGAGTTCGTGTTTTTAGCCTTTCCTGGGTCAGCAGTATTAGATTCCGATGCACCATTGCAGGTTTACTGTATCTCTTGGACCTTAAAACCAACGATGAAGCACAGAAATTGCATCTATATTGAATACAAAAGGCAAAATGTCGACTTATTTGCAAGAGGAGCAACTCTTATAATAGTTCGTACTTTAAGCATTTCCTGGGACAGCAGTATAACATTCCGATGCACCGTTGCAGGTTTACTGGATCCTTTGGACCTTCAAATCAACGATGAAACACAGAAATTGCATCGATATTGAATACAAAAGGCAAAATATCGACTTATTTGTAAGAGGAGTAACTCTTCTAATAGTTCGTGCTTTTAGCCTTTTCTGGGACAGCAGTATTCGATTCCGATGCACCATTGCAGGTTTACTGTATCTCTTGGACCTTCAAATCAACGATGAAACACGGAAATTGCATCGATATTGAATACAAAAGGCAAAATGTCGACTTAATTATAAGAGGAGTAATTCGTCTAATAGTTCGTGCTTTGAGCCTTTCCTGGGAAAGCAATATTAGATTCCGATGCACCATTGCAGGTTTACTGTATCCCTTGGACCTTCAAATCAACGATGAAACACAGAAATTGCATCGATATAGAATACATAATGCAAAATGTCGACTTATTTATAACAGGAGTAACTCTTCTAATACTTCGTGGTTTGAGCCGTTTCTGGGACAGCAGTATTAGATTCCGATGCACCATTGCAGGTTTACTGTATCCCTTGGTTCTTCAAATCAACGATGAAACACAGAAATTGCATCGATATTGAATACAAAAGGCAAAATGTCGACTTATTTACAAGAGGAGTATCTCTTCTAATAGTTCGTGCTTTTAGCCTTTCCTGGGACAGCAGTATTAGATTCCGATGCACCATTGCAGGATTACTGTATCCCTTGGACCTTCAAATCAACGATGAAATACAGAAATTGCATCGATTTTGAATACAAAAGGAAAAATGTCGACTTATTTACAAGAGGAGTAACTCTTCTAATAGTTCGTGCTTTGAGCCTTTCCTGGGACAGCAGTATCAGATTCCGATGCACCATTGCAGGTTTACTGTATCCCTTGGACCTTCAAATCAACGATGAAACACAGAAATTGCATCGATATTGAATACATAAGGTAAAATGTAGACTTATTTATAAGAGGAGTAACTCTTCTAATAGTTCGTGTTTTGAGCCTTTCCTGGGACAGCAGTATTAGATTCCGATGCATGGTTGCAGGTTTTCTGTATCTCTTGGACGTTCAAATCAACGATGAAACACAGAAATTGCATCGATATTGAATACAAAAGGCAAAATGTCGACTTATTTATAAGAGGATTAACTCATCTAATAGTTCGTGCTTTGAGCCTTTCCTGGGACAGCAGTATTAGATTCCGATGCACCGATGCAGGTTTACTCTATCCCTTGGACCTTCAAATCAACTATGAAACACAGAAATTGCATCGATATTGAATACAAAAGGCAAAATGTCGACTTATTTATAAGAGGAGTAACTCTTCTAATAGTTCGTGCTTTGAGCCTTTCCTGGGACAGCAGTATTAGATTCCGATGCACCATTGCAGGTTTACTGTATCCCTTGGACCTTCAAATCAACGATGAAACACAGAAATTGCATCGATATTGAATACAAAAAGCAAAATGTCGTCTTATTTATAAGAGGAGTAATTCTTCTAATAGTTCGTGCTTTTAGCCTTTCCTGGGACAGCAGTATTAGATTCCGATGCACCATTGCAGGATTACTGTATCCCTTGGACCTTCAAATCAACGATGAAATACAGAAATTGCATCGATATTGAATACAAAAGGCAAAATGTCGACATATTTACAAGAGGAGTAACTCTTCTAATAGTTCGTGCTTTGAGCCTTTCCTGGGACAGCAGTATTAGATTCCGATGCACCATTGCATGTTTACTGTAACCCTTGGACCTTCATATTAACGACGAAACAAAGAAATTGCATCGATATTGAATACAAAAGGCAAAATGTCGACTTATTTATGAGAGGAGTAACTCTTCTAATAGTTGGTGCTTTGAGCCTATCTGGGACAGCAGTATTGGATTCCGGTGCACCATTGCAGGTTTACTGTATCCCTTGGACCTACAAATCAACGATGAAACACGGAAATTGCATCGATATTGAATACAAAAGGCAAAATGTCGACTTAATTATAGGAGGAGTAACTCTTCTATCAGTTCGTGCTCTGAGCCTTTACTAGGCTAGCAGTATTAGATTCCGATGCACCGATGCAGGTTTACTGTATCCCTTGGACCTTCAATTCAACGATGAAACACAGAAATTGCATCGATATTGAATACAAAAGGCAAAATGTCGACTTATTTATAAGAGGAGTAACTCTTCTAATAGTTCGTTATTTGAGCCTTTCGGGGGACAACAGTATTACATTCCGATGCACCATTGCAGGTTTACTTTATCCCTTCGACCTTCAAATCAACGATGAAACACAGAAATTGCATCGATATTGAATACAAAAGGCAAAATGTCGACTTATTTATAAGAGGAGTAACTCTTCTAATAGTTCGTGATTTGAGCCTTTCGTGGCACAACACTATTAGATTCCGATGCACCATTGCAGGTTTACTGTATCTCTAGGACCTTCAAATCAACGATGAAACACAGAAATTGCATCGTTATTGAATACAAAATGCAAAATGCCGACTTATTTACAAGAGGAGTAACTCTTCTAATAGTTCGTGTTTTAGCCTTTCTGGGACAGCAGTATTAGATTCCGATGCACCATTGCAGGTTTACTGTATCCCTTGGACCTTCAAATCAGCGATGAAACACAGAAATTGCATCGAAAATGAATACATAAGGCAAAATGTCGACTTATTTATAAGTGGAGTAACTCTTCTAATAGTTCGTGTTTTGAGCCTCTCCTGGGACAGCAGTATTAGATTCCGATGCACGGTTGCAGGTTTTCTGTATCTCTTGGACCTTCAAATCAACGATGAAACACAGAAATTGGATCGATATTGAATACAAAATGCAAAATGCCGACTTATTTATAAGAGGATTAACTCTTCTAATAGTTCGTGCTTTGAGCCTTTCCTGGGACAGCAGTATTTAAATTCCGATGCACCGATGCAGGTTTACTGTATCCCTTGGACCTTCAAATCAACGATGAAACACAGAAATTGCATCGATATTGAATACAAAAGGCAAAATATCGACTTATTTATAAGAGGAGTAACTCTTCTAATATTTCGTGCTTTTAGCCTTTTCTGGGACAGCAGTATTCGATTCCGATGCACCATTGCAGGTTTACTGTATCTCTTGGACCTTCAAATCAACGATGAAACACGGAAATTGCATCGATATTGAATACAAAAGGCAAAATGTCGACTTAATTATAAGAGGAGTAATTCGTCTAATAGTTCGTGCTTTGAGCCTTTCCTGGGAAAGCAATATTAGATTCCGATGCACCATTGCAGGTTTACTGTATCCCTTGGACCTTCAAATCAACGATGAAACACAGAAATTGCATCGATATAGAATACATAATGCAAAATGTCGACTTTTTTATAACAGGAGTAACTCTTCTAATACTTCGTGGTTTGAGCCGTTTCTGGGACAGCAGTATTAGATTCCGATGCACCATTGGAGGTTTACTGAATCCCTTGGACCTTCAAATCAACGATGAAGCACGGAAATTGCATCGATTTTGAATACAAAAGGCAAAATGTCGACTTATTTACAAGAGGATTAACTCTTCTAAGAGTTCGTGTTTTTAGCCTTTCCTGGGTCAGCAGTATTAGATTCCGATGCACCATTGCAGGTTTACTGTATCTCTTGGACCTTAAAACCAACGATGAAGCACAGAAATTGCATCTATATTGAATACAAAAGGCAAAATGTCGATTTATTTGCAAGAGGAGCAACTCTTATAATAGTTCGTAATTTAAGCATTTCCTGGGACAGCAGTATTACATTCCGATGCACCGTTGCAGGTTTACTGGATCCTTTGGACCTTCAAATCAACGATGAAACACGGAAATTCCATCGATATTGAATACAAAAGGCAAAATATCGACTTATTTACAAGAGGAGTAACTCTACTAATAGTTCGTGCTTATAGCCTTTCCTGGGACAGCAGTATTCGATTCCGATGCACCATTGCAGGTTTACTGTATCTCTTGGACCTTCAAATCAATGATGAAACACGGAAATTGCATCGATATTGAATACAAAAGGCAAAATGTCGACCTAATTATAAGAGGAGTAACTCTTCTAATAGTTCCTGCTTTGAGCATTTCCTGGGACAGCAGTATTAGATTCCGATGCACCATTGCAGGTTTACTGTATCCCTTGGTTCTTCAAATCAACGATGAAACACAGAAATTGCATCGATATTGAATACAAAAGGCAAAATGTCGACTTATTTACAAGAGGAGTATCTCTTCTAATAGTTCGTGCTTTTAGCCTTTCCTGGGACAGCAGTATTAGATTCCGATGCACCATCGCAGGATTACTGTATCCCTTGGACCTTCAAATCAACGATGAAATACAGAAATTGCATCGATATTGAATACAAAATTCAAAATGTCGACTTATTTACAAGAGGAGCAACTCTTCTAATAGTTCGTGCTTTGGGCCTTTCCTGGGACAGCAGTATTAGGTTCCGATGCACCATTGGAGGTTTACTGTATCCCTCGGACCTTCAAATTAACGATGAAACACAGAAATTGCATCGATATTGAATACAAAAGGCAAAATGTCGACTTATTTACAAGAGGAGTAACTCTTCTAATAGTTGGTGCTTTGAGCCTTTCCTGGGACAGCAGTATTAGATTCCGATGCACCGTTGCAGGTTTACTGTATCCCTTGGACTTTCAAATCAACGATGAAACACAGAAGTTGCTTCGATATTGAATACAAAACCCTAAATGTCGACATATTTATAAGAGGAGTAACTCTTCTAATAGTTCGTGCTTTGAGCCTTTCCTGGGACAGCAGTATTAGATTCCGATGCACCATTGCAGGTTTTCTGTATCTCTTGCACCTTCAAATCAATGATGAACACAGAAATTGCATCGATATTGAATACAAAAGGCAAAATGTCGGCTTATTTATAAGAGGAGTAACTCTTCTAATAGTTCGTGCTTTGAGCCTTTCCTGGGACAGCAGTATTAAATTCCGATGCACCATTGGAGGTTTACTGTATCCCTTGGACTTTCAAATCAACGATGAAACTCGGTAATTGCATCGATATTGAATACAAAAGGCAAAATATCGACTTATTTACTAGAGGAGTAACTCTACTAATAGTTCGTGATTTTAGCATTTCCTGGGACAGCAGTATTCGATTCCGATGCACCATTGCAGGTTCACTGTAATCCTTGGACCTTCAAATCAACGATGATACACACAAATTGCATCGATATTGAATACAAAAGGCAAAATGTCGTCTTATTTATAAGAGGAGTAACTCTTCTAATAGTTCGCGATTTGAGCCTGTCGTGGGACAACAGTATTAGATTCCGATGCACCATTGCAGGTTTACTGTATCCCTTCGACCTTCAAATCAACGATGAAACACAGAAATTGCATCGATATTAAATACAAAATGCAAAATGTCGAGTTATTTATAAGAGGAGTAACTCTTCTAATAGTTCGTGCTCAAGCCTTTCCTGGGACAGCAGTATTAGATTCCGATGCACGGTTGCAGGTTTTCTGTATCTCTTGGACGTTCAAATCAACGATGAAACACGGAAATTGCATCGATTTTCAATACAAAAGGCAAAATGTCGACTTATTTACAAGAGGATTAACTCTTCTAAGAGTTCGTGGTTTTAGCCTTTCCTGGGACAGCAGTATTAGATTCCGATGCACCATTGCAGGTTTACTGTATCTCTTGGACCTTAAAATCAACGATGAAGCACAGAAATTGCATCTATATTGAATACAAAAGGCAAAATGTCGACTTATTTACAAGAGGAGTATCTCTTCTAATAGTTCGTGCTTTTAGCCTTTCCTGGCACAGCAGTATTCGATTCCGATGCACCATTGCAGGTTTACTGTATCTCTTGGACCTTAAAATCAACGATGAAACACTGAAATTGCATCGATATTGAATACAAAAGGCAAAATGTCGACTTAATTATAAGAGGAGAAACTCTTCTAATAGTTCGTGCTTTGAGCCTTTCCTGGGACAGCAGTATTAGATTCCGATGCACCATTGCAGGTTTTCTGTATCTCTTGCACCTTCAAATCAACGATGAAAGACAGAAATTGCGTCGATATTGAATAAAAATGCAAAATGTCGAGTTATTTATAAGAGGAGTAACTCTTCTAATAGTTCGTGCTCAAGCCTTTCCTGGGACAGCAGTATTAGATTCCGATGCACCATTGGAGGTTTACTGTATCCCTTGGACCTTCAAATCAACGATGAATCACGGAAATTGCATCGATATTGAATACAAAAGGCAAAATGTCGACTTAATTATAAGAGGAGAAACTCTTCTAATAGTTCGTGCTTCAGCCGTTCCTGGGACAGCAGTATTAGTTTCCGATGCACCATTGCAGGTTTACTGTATCCCTTGGACCTTCAAATCAATGATGAAACACAGAAATTGCATCGATATTGAATACAAAAGGCAAAATGTCGACTTATTTATAAGAGGAGTAACTCTTCTAATAATTCGTGATTTGAGCCTTTCGTGGCACAACACTATTAGATTCCGATGCATCATTGCAGGTTTACTGTATCTCTAGGACCTTCAAATCAACGATGAAACACAGAAATTGCATCGTTATTGAATACAAAATGCAAAATGCCGACTTATTTACAAGAGGAGTAACTCTTCTAATAGTTCGTGTTTTAGCCTTTCTGGGACAGCAGTATTAGATTCCGATGCACCAATGCAGGTTTACTGTATCCCTTGGACCTTCAAATCAACGATGAAACACAGAAATTGCATCGATATTGAATACATAAGGCAAAATATCGAATTATTATTAAGAGGAGTAACTCTTCTAATAGTTCGTGTTTTGAGCCTTTCCTGGGACAGCAGTATTAGATTCCGATGCTCGGTTGCAGGTTTTCTGTATCTCTTGGACGTTCAAATCAACGATGAAACACAGAAATTGCATCGATATTGAATACAAAAGGCATAATGTCGACTTATTTATAAGAGGATTAGCTCTTCTAATAGTTCGTGCTTTGAGCCTTTCCTGAGACAGCAGTATTAGATTCCGATGCACCGATGCAGGTTTACTGTATCCCTTGGACCTTCAAATATACGATGAAACACAGAAATTGCATCGATATTGAATACAAAAGGCAAAATGTCGACTTATTTATAAGAGGAGTATCTCTTCTAATAGTTCGTGACTTGAGCCTTTCGTGGGACAACAGTATTAGATTCCGATGCACCATTGCAGGTTTACTTTATCCCTTCGACCTTCAAATCAACGATGAAACACAGAAATTGCATCGATATTGAATACAAAAGGCAAAATATCGACTTATTTATAAGAGGAGTAACTCTTCTAATAGTTCGTGATTTGAGCCTTTCGTGGCACAACACTATTAGATTCCGATGCACCATTGCAGGTTTACTGTATCTCTAGGACCTTCAAATCAACGATGAAACACAGAAATTGCATCGTTATTGAATACAAAATGCAAAATGCCGACTTATTTACAAGAGGAGTAACTCTTCTAATAGTTCGTGTTTTAGCCTTTCTGGGACAGCAGTATTAGATTCCGATGCACCATTGCAGGTTTACTGTATCCCTTGGACCTTCAAATCAACGATGAAACACAGAAATTGCATCGATATTGAATACGTAAGGCAAAATGTCGACTTATTTATAAGAGGAGTAACTCTTCTAATAGTTCGTGTTTTGAGCCTCTCCTGGGACAGGAGTATTAGATTCCGATGCACCAATGCAGGTTTACTGTATCCCTTGGACCTTCAAATCAACGATGAAACACAGAAATTGCATCGATATTGAATACAAAAGGCAAAATGTCGACTTACTTATAAGAGGAGTAACTCTTCTAATAGTTCGTGCTTTGAGCCTTTCCTGGGACAGCAGTATTAGATTCCGATGCACCATTGCAGGTTCACTGTAATCCTTGGACCTTCAAATCAACGATGAAACACAGAAATTGCATCGATATTGAATACAAAAGGCAAAATGTCGTCTTATTTATAAGAGGAGTAACTCTTCTAATAGTTCGCGATTTGAGCCTTTCGTGGGACAACAGTATTAGATTCCGATGCACCATTGCAGGTTTACTGTATCCCTTCGACCTTCAAATCAACGATGAAACACAGAAATTGCATCGATATTGAATACAAAATGCAAAATGTCGAGTTATTTATAAGAGGAGTAACTCTTCTAATAGTTCGTGCTCAAGCCTTTCCTGGGACAGCAGTATTAGATTCCGATGCACCATTGGAGGTTTACTGTATCCCTTGGACCTTCAAATCAACGAAAAATCACGGAAATTGCATCGATATTGAATACAAAAGGCAAAATGTCGACTTATTTATAAGAGGAGTAACTCTTCTAACAGTTCGTGCTTTCAGCCGTTCCTGGGACAGCAGTATTAGATTCCGATGCACCATTGCAGGTTTACTGTATCCCTTGGACCTTCAAATCAATGATGAAACACAGAAATTGCATCGATATTGAATACAAAAGGCAAAATGTCGACTTATTTATAAAAGGAGTAACTCTTCTAATAGTTCGTGATTTGAGCCTTTCGTGGCACAACACTATTAGATTCCGATGCACCATTGCAGGTTTACTGTATCTCTAGGACCTTCAATTCAACGATGAAACACAGAAATTGCATCGTTATTGAATACAAAATGCAAAATGCCGACTTATTTACAAGAGGAGTAACTCTTCTAATAGTTCGTGTTTTAGCCTTTCTGGGACAGCAGTATTAGATTCCGATGCACCATTGCAGGTTTACTGTATCCCTTGGACCTTCAAATCAACGATGAAACACAGAAATTGCATCGATATTGAATACATAAGGCAAAATGTCGACTTATTTATAAGAGGAGTAACTCTTCTAATAGTTCGTGTTTTGAGCCTCTCCTGGGACAGGAGTATTAGATTCCGATGCACCGATGCAGGTTCACTGTATCCCTTGGACCTTCAAATCAACGATGAAACACAGAAATTGCCTCGATATTGAATACAAAAGGCAAAATGTCGACTTACTTATAAGAGGAGTAACTCTTCTAATAGTTCGTGCTTTGAGCCTTTCCTGGGACAGCAGTATTAGATTCCGATGCACCATTGCAGGTTTACTGTAATCCTTGGACCTTCAAATCAACGATGAAACACAGAAATTGCATCGATATTGAATACAAAAGGCAAAATGTCGTCTTATTTATAAGAGGAGTAACTCTTCTAATAGTTCGCGATTTGAGCCTTTCGTGGGACAACAGTATTAGATTCCGATGCACCATTGCAGGTTTACTGTATCCCTTCGACCTTCAAATCAACGATGAAACACAGAAATTGCATCGATATTGAATACAAAATGCAAAATGTCGAGTTATTTATAAGAGGAGTAACTCTTCTAATAGTTCGTGCTCAAGCCTTTCCTGGGACAGCAGTATTAGATTCCGATGCACCATTGGAGGTTTACTGTATCCCTTGGACCTTCAAATCAAAGAAAAATCACGGAAATTGCATCGATATTGAATACAAAAGGCAAAATGTCGACTTATTTATAAGAGGAGTAACTCTTCTAACAGTTCGTGCTTTCAGCCGTTCCTGGGACAGCAGTATTAGATTCCGATGCACCATTGCAGGTTTACTGTATCCCTTGGACCTTCAAATCAATGATGAAACACAGAAATTGCATCGATATTGAATACAAAAGGCAAAATGTCGACTTATTTATAAAAGGAGTAACTCTTCTAATAGTTCGTGATTTGAGCCTTTCGTGGCACAACACTATTAGATTCCGATGCACCATTGCAGGTTTACTGTATCTCTAGGACCTTCAATTCAACGATGAAACACAGAAATTGCATCGTTATTGAATACAAAATGCAAAATGCCGACTTATTTACAAGAGGAGTAACTCTTCTAATAGTTCGTGTTTTAGCCTTTCTGGGACAGCAGTATTAGATTCCGATGCACCATTGCAGGTTTACTGTATCCCTTGGACCTTCAAATCAACGATGAAACACAGAAATTGCATCGATATTGAATACATAAGGCAAAATGTCGACTTATTTATAAGAGGAGTACTCTTCTAATAGTTCGTGTTTTGAGCCTTTCCTGGGACAGCAGTATTAGATTCCGATGCACGGTTGCAGGTTTTCTGTATCTCTTGGACGTTCAAATCAACGATGAATTACAGAAATTGCATCGATATTGAATACAAAAGGCATAACGTCGACTTATTTATAAGAGGATTAGCTCTTCTAATAGTTCGTGTTTTGAGCCTTTCCTGGGACAGCAGTATTAGATTCCGATGCACCGATGCAGGTTTACTGTATCCCTTGGACCTTCAAATCAACGAGGAAACACAGAAATTGCATCGATATTGAATACAAAAGGCAAAATGTCGACTTATTTATAAGAGGAGTAACTCTTCTAATAGTTCGTGCTTTGAGCCTTTCCTGGGACAGCAGTATTAGATTCCGATGCACCATTGCAGGTTTACTGTATCCCTTGGACCTTCATATTAACGATGAAACAAAGAAATTGCATCGATATTGAATACAAAAGGCAAAATGTCGACTTATTTATGAGAGTAGTAACTCTTCTAATAGTAGGTGCTTTGAGCCTTTCTGGGACAGCAGTATTAGATTCCGGTGCACCATTGCAGGTTTACTGTATCCCTTTTACCTTCAAATCAACGATGAAACACGGAAATTGCATCGATATTGAATCCAAAAAGCAAAATGTTGACTTAATTATAAGAGGAGTAACTCTTCTATCAGTTCGTGCTCTGAGCCTTTACTAGGACAGCAGTATTAGATTCCGATGCACCGATGCAGGTTTACTGTATCCCTTGGACCTTCAAATCAACGATGAAACACAGAAATTGCATCGATATTGAATACAAAAGGCAAAATGTCGACTTATTTATAAGAGGAGTAACTCTTCTAATAGTTCGTGATTTGAGCCTTTCGTGGGACAACAGTATTAGATTCCGATGCACTATTGCAGGTTTACCTTATCCCTTCGACCTTCAAATCATCGATGAAACACAGAAATTGCATCGATATTGAATACAAAAGGCAAAATGTCGACTTATTTATAAGAGGAGTAACTCTTCTAATAGTTCGTGATTTGAGCCTTTCGTGGCACAACACTATTATATTCCGATTCACCATTGCAGGTTTACTGTATCTCTAGGACCTTCAAATCAACGATGAAACACAGAAATTGCATCGATATTGAATACATAAGGAAAAATGTCGACTTATTTATAAGAGGAGTAACTCTTCTAATAGTTCGTGTTTTGAGCCTCTCCTGGGACAGGAGTATTAGATTCCGATGCACCGATGCAGGTTTACTGTATCCCTTGGACCTTCAAATCAACGATGAAACACAGAAATTGCTTCGATATTGAATACAAAAGGCAAAATGTCGACTTAGTTATAAGAGGAGTAACTCTGCTAATAGTTCGTGCTTTGAGCCTTTCCTGGGACAGCAGTATTAGATTCCGATGCACCTTTGCAGGTTTACTGTAATCCTTGGACCTTCAAATCAATGATGAAACACAGAAATTGCATCGATATTGAATACAAAAGGCAAAATGTCGTCTTATTTATAAGAGGAGTAACTCTTCTAATAGTTAGCGATTTGAGCCTTTCGTGGGACAACAGTATTAGACTCCGATGCACCATTGCAGGTTTACTGTATCCCTTCGACCTTCAAATCAACGATGAAACACAGAAATTGCATCGATATTGAATACAAAATGCAAAATGTCGAGTTATTTATAAGAGGAGTAACTCTTCTAATAGTTCGTGCTCAAGCCTTTCCTGGGACAGCAGTATTAGATTCCGATGCACCATTGCAGGTTTACTGTATCCCTTGGACCTTCAAATCAATGATGAAACACAGAAATTGCATCGATATTGAATACAAAAGGCAAAATGTCGACTTAATTATAAGAGGAGTAACTCTTCTAATAGTTCGTGCTTTCAGCCGCTCCTGGGACAGCAGTATTAGATTCCGATGCACCATTGCAGGTTTACTGTATCCCTTGGACCTTCAAATCAATGATGAAACACAGAAATTGCATCGATATTGAATACAAAAGGCAAAATGTCGACTTATTTATAAGAGGAGTAACTCTTCTAATAGTTCGTGATTTGAGCCTTTCGTGGCACAACACTATTAGATTCCGATGCACCATTGCAGGTTTACTGTATCTCTTGGACCTTCAATTCAACTATGAAACACAGAAATTGCATCGTTATTGAATACAAAATGCAAAATGCCGACTTATTTACAAGAGGAGTAACTCTTCTAATAGTTCGTGTTTTAGCCTTTCTGGGACAGCAGTATTAGATTCCGATGCACCATTGCAGGTTTACTGTATCCCTTGGTCCTTCAAATCAACGATGAAACACAGAAATTGCATCGATATTGAATACATAAGGCAAAATGTCGACTTATTTATAAGAGGAGTAACTCTTCTAATAGTTCGTGTTTTGAGCCTTTCCTGGGACAGCAGTATTAGATTCCGATGCACGGTTGCAGGTTTTCTGTATCTCTTGGACGTTCAAATCAACGATGAAACACAGAGATTGCATCGATATTGAATACAAAAGGCATAATGTCGACTTATTTATAAGAGGATTAGCTCTTCTAATAGTTCGTGCTTTGAGCCTTTCCTGGGACAGCAGTATTAGATTCCGATGCACCGATGCAGGTTTACTGAATCCCTTGGACCTTCAAATCAACGATGAAACACAGAAATTGCATCGATATTGAATACAAAAGGCAAAATGTCGACTTATTTATAAGAGGAGTAACTCTTCTAATAGTTCGTGCTTTGAGCCTTTCCTGGGACAGCAGTATTAGATTCCGATGCACCATTGCAGGTTTACTGTATCCCTTGCAGCTTCAAATCAACGATGAAACACAGAAATTGCATCGATATTGAATACAAAAGGCAAAATGTCGTCTTATTTATAAGAGGAGTAATTCTTCTAATAGTTCGTGCTTTTAGCCTTTCCTGGGACAGCAGTATTAGATTCCGATGCACCATTGCAGGATTACTGTATCCCTTGTACCTTCAAATCAACGATGAAATACAGAAATTACACCGATATTGAATACAAAAGGCAAAATGTCGACTTATTTACAAGAGGAGTAACTCTTCTAATAGTTCGTGCTTTGAGCCTTTCCTGGGACAGCAGTATTAGATTCCGATGCACCATTGCAGGTTTACTGTATCCCTTGGACCTTCATATTAACGATGAAACAAAGAAATTGCATCGATATTGAATACAAAAGGCAAAATGTCGACTTATTTATGAGAGGAGTAACTCTTCTAACAGTTGGTGCTATGAGCCTTTCTGGGACAGCAGTATTAGATTCCGGTGCACCATTGCAGGTTTACTGTATCCCTTGGACCTTCAAATCAACGATGAAACACGGAAATTGCATCGATAATGAATCCAAAAGGCAAAATGTCGACTTAATTATAAGAGGAGTAACTCTTCTATCAGTTCGTGCTCTGAGCCTTTACTAGGACAGCAGTATTAGATTCCGATGCACCGATGCAGGTTTACTGTATCCCTTGGACCTTCAAATCAACGATGAAACACAGAAATTGCATCGATATTGAATACAAAAGGCAAAATGTCGACTTATTTATAAGAGGAGTAACTCTTCTAATAGTTCGTGATTTGAGCCTTTCGTGGGACAACAGTATTAGATTCCGATGCACCATTGCAGGTTTACTTTATCCCTTCGACCTTCAAATCAACGATGAAACACAGAAATTGCATCGATATTGAATACAAAAGGCAAAATGTCGACTTGTTTATAAGAGGAGTAACTCTTCTAATAGTTCGTGATTTGAGCCTTTCGTGGCACAACACTATTAGATTCCGATGCACCATTGCAGGTTTACTGTATCTCTAGGACCTTCAAATCAACGATGAAACACAGAAATTGCATCGATATTGAATACAAAAGGCAAAATGTCGACTTACTTATAAGAGGAGTAACTCTTCTAATAGTTCGTGCTTTGAGCCTTTTCTGGGACAGCAGTATTAGATTCCGATGCACAATTGCAGGTTTACTGTAATCCTTGGACCTTCAAATCAACGATGAAACACAGAAATTGCATCGATATTGAATACAAAAGGCAAAATGTCGTCTTATTTATTAGAGGAGTAACTCTTCTAATAGTTCGTGATTTGAGCCTTTCCTGGGACAGCAGTATTAGATTCCGATGCACCATTGCAGGATTACTGTATCCCTTGGACCTTCAAATCAACGATGAAATACAGAAATTGCATCGATATTGAATACAAAAGGCAAAATGTCGATTTATTTACAAGAGGAGTAACTCTTCTAATAGTTCGTGCTTTGAGCCTTTCCTGGGACAGCAGCATTAGATTCCGATGCACCATTGGAGGTTTACTGTATCCCTTGGACCTTCAAATTAACGATGAAACACAGAAATTGCATCGATATTGAATACAAAAGGCAAAATGTCGACTTACTTACAAGAGGAGTAACTCTTCTAATAGTTGGTGCTTTGAGCCTTTCCTGGGACAGCAGTATTAGATTCCGATGCACCGTTGCAGGTTTACTGTATCCCTTGGACCTTCAAATCAACGATGAAACACAGAAGTTGCTTCGATATTGAATACAAAAGCCTAAATTTCGACATATTTATAAGAGGAGTAACTCTTTTAATAGTTCGTGCTTTGAGCCTTTCCTGGGACAGCAGTATTATATTCCGATGCACCATTGCAGGTTTTCTGTATCTCTTGGACCTTCAAATCAATGATGAACACAGAAATTGCATCGATATTGAATACAAAAGGCAAAATGTCGACTTATTTATAAGAGGAGTGACTCTTCTAATAGTTCGTGCTTTGAGCCTTTCCTGGGACAGCAGTATTAAATTCCGATGCACCAATGGAGGTTTACTGTATCCCTTGGACTTTCAAATCAACGATGAAACTCGGAAATTGCATCGATATTGAATACAAAAGGCAAAATATCGACTTATTTACTAGAGGAGTAACTCTACTAATAGTTCGTGCTTTTAGCATTTCCACGGACAGCAGTATTAGATTCCGATGCTCCATTGCAGGTTTACTGTATCCCTTGGACCTTCATATCAACGATGAAACACAGAAATTGCATCGATATTGAATACAAAAGGCAAAATGTCGACTTATTTGCAAGAGGAGTATCTCTTCTAATAGTTCGTGCTTTTAGCCTTTCCTGGGACAGCAGTATTTGATTCCGATGCACCATTGCAGGTTTACTGTATCTCTTGGACCTTCAAATCAACGATGAAACACTGAAATTGCATCGATATTGAATACAAAAGGCAAAATGTCGACTTAATTATAAGAGGAGAAACTCTTCTAATAGTTCGTGCTTTGAGCCTTTCCTGGTACAGCAGTATTAGATTCCGATGCACCATTGCAGGTTTTCTGTATCTCTTGCACCTTCAAATCAACGATGAAACACAGAAATTGCATCGATATTGAATACAAAATGCAAAATGTCGAGTTATTTATAAGAGGAGTAACTCTTCTAATAGTTCGTGCTCAAGCCTTTCCTGGGACAGCAGTATTAGATTCCGATGCACCATTGGAGGTTTACTGTATCCCTTGGACCTTCAAATCAACGATGAATCACGGAAATTGCATCGATATTGAATACAAAAGGCAAAATGGTGACTTAATTATAAGAGGAGTAACTCTTCTAATAGTTCGTGCTTTCAGCCGTTCCTGGGACAGCAGTATTAGATTCCGATGCACCATTGCAGGTTTACTGTATCCCTTGGACCTTCAAATCAATGACGAAACACAGAGATTGCATCGATATTGAATACAAAAGGCAAAATGTCGACTTATTTATAAGAGGAGTAACTCTTCTAATAGTTCGTGATTTGAGCCTTTCGTGGCACAACACTATTAGATTCCGATGCACCATTGCAGGTTTACTGTATCTCTAGGACCTTCAAATCAACGATGAAACTCAGAAATTGCATCGTTATTGAATACAAAATACAAAATGCCGACTTATTTACAAGAGGAGTAACTCTTCTAATAGTTCGTGTTTTAGCCTTTCTGGGACAGCAGTATTAGATTCCGATGCACCATTGCATGTTTACTGTATCCCTTGGACCTTCAAATCAACGATGAAACACAGAAATTGCATCGATATTGAATACATAAGGCAAAATGTCGACTTATTTATAAGAGGAGTAACTCTTCTAATAGTTCGTGTTTTGAGCCTCTCCTGGGACAGGAGTATTAGATTCCGATGCACCGATGCAGGCTTACTGTATCCCTTGGACCTTCAAATCAACGATGAAACACAGAAATTGCATCGATATTGAATACAAAAGGCAAAATTTCGACTTACTTATAAGAGGAGTAACTCTTCTAATAGTTCGTGCTTTGAGCCTTTCCTGGGACAGCAGTATTAAATTCCGATGCACCAATGGAGGTTTACTGTATCCTTTGGACTTTCAAATCAACGATGAAACTCGGAAATTGCATCGATATTGAATACAAAAGGCAAAATATCGACTTATTTACTAGAGGAGTAACTCTAGTAATAGTTCGTGCTTTTAGCATTTCCTGGGACAGCAGTATTAGATTCCGATGCACCATTGCAGGTTTACTGTATCCCTTGGACCTTCATATCAACGATGAAACACAGAAATTGCATCGATATTGAATACAAAAGGCAAAATGTCGACTTATTTACAAGAGGAGTATCTCTTCTAGTAGTTCGTGCTTTTAGCCTTTCCTGGGACAGCAGTATTCGATTCCGATGCACCATTGCAGGTTTACTGTATCTCTTGGACCTTCAAATCAACGATGAAACACTGAAATTGCATCGATATTGAATACAAAAGGCAAAATGTCGACATAATTATAAGATGAGAAACTCTTCTAATAGTTCGTGCTTTGAGCCTTTCCTGGTACAGCAGTATTAGATTCCGATGCACCATTGCAGGTTTACTGTATCCCTTGGACCTTCAAATCAATGATGAACACAGAAATTGCATCGATATTGAATACAAAAGGCAAAATGTCGACTTATTTATAAGAGGAGTGACTCTTCTAATAGTTCGTGCTTTGAGCCTTTCCTGGGACAGCAGTATTAGATTCCGATGCACCATTGCAGGATACTGTATCCCTTGGACCTTCAAATCAACGATGAAATACAGAAACTGCATCGATATTGAATACAAAAGGCAACATGTCGACTTATTTACAAGAGGAGTAACTCTTCTAATAGTTCGTGCTTTGACCCTTTCCTGGGACAGCAGTATTAGATTCCGATGCACCATTGGAGGTTTACTGTATCCCTTGGACCTTCAAATTAACGATGAAACACAGAAATTGCATCGATATTGAATACAAAAGGCAAAATGTCGACTTATTTACAAGAGGAGTAACTCTTCTAATAGTTGGTGCTTTGAGCCTTTCCTGGGACAGCAGTATTAGATTCCGATGCACCATTGCAGGTTTACTGTATCTCTTGGAACTTAAAATCAACGATGAAGCACAGAAATTGCATCTATATTGAATACAAAAGGCAAAATGTCGACTTATTTACAAGAGGAGCAACTCTTCTAATAGTTCATGCTTTAAGCCTTTCCTGGGACAGCAGTATTAGATTCCGATGCACTGTTGCAGGTTTACTGTATCCCTTGAACCTTCATATCAACGATGAAACACAGAAATTACAACGATATTGAATACAAAAGGCTAAATGTCGACTTACTTATAAGAGGAGTAACTCTTCTAATAGTTCGTGTTTTGAGCCTTTCCTGGGACAGCAGTATTAGATTCCGATGCACCATTGCAGGTTTTCTGTATCTCTTGCACCTTCAAATCAACGATGAAACACAGAAATTGCATCGATATTGAATACAAAATGCAAAATGTCGAGTTATATATAAGAGGAGTAACTCTTCTAATAGTTCGTGCTCAAGCCTTTCCTGGGACAGCAGTATTAGATTCCGATGCACCATTGGAGGTTTACTGTATCCCTTGGACCTTCAAATCAACGATGAATCACGGAAATTGCATCGATATTGAATACAAAAGGCAAAATGTCGACTTAATTATAAGAGGAGTAACTCTTCTAATAGTTCGTGCTTTCAGCCGTTCCTGGGACAGCAGTATTAGATTCCGATGCACCATTGCAGGTTTACTGTATCCCTTGGACCTTCAAATCAATGATGAAACCCAGAAATTGCATCGATATTGAATACAAAAGGCAAAATGTCGACATATTTATAAGAGGAGTAACTCTTCTAATAGTTCGTGATTTAAGCCTTTCGTGGCACAACACTATTAGATTCCGATGCACCATTGCAGGTTTACTGTATCTCTAGGACCTTCAAATCAACGATGAAACACTGAAATTGCATCGTTATTGAATACAAAATGCAAAATGCCGACTTATTTACAAGAGGAGTATTTCTTCTAATAGTTCGTGTTTTAGCCTTTCTGGGACAGCAGTATTAGATTCCGATGCACCATTGCAGGTTTACTGTATCCCTTGGACCTTCAAATCAACGATGAAACACAGAAATTGCATCGATATTGAATACATAAGGTAAATTTCTACTTATTTATATAAGGAGTAACTCTTCTAATATTTCGTGCTTTGAGCCTTTCCTGGGACAGCAGTATTAGATTCCGATGCACCATTGCAGGTTTACTGTATCCCCTGGACCTTCAAATCAACGATGAAACACAGAAATTGCATCGATATTGAATACAAAAGGCAAAATGTCGTCTTATTTATAAGAGGAGTAATTCTTCTAATAGTTCGTGCTTTTAGCCTTTCCTGGGACAGCAGTATTAGATTCCGATGCACCATTGCAGGATTACTGTATCCCTTGGACCTTCAAATCAACGATGAAATACAGAAACTGCATCGATATTGAATACAAAAGGCAAAATGTCGACTTATTTACAAGAGGAGTAACTCTTCTAATAGTTCGTGCTTTGACCCTTTCCTGGGACAGCAGTATTAGATTCCGATGCACCATTGGAGGTTTACTGTATCCCTTGGACCTTCAAATTAACGATGAAACACAGAAATTGCATCGATATTGAATACAAAAGGCAAAATGTCGACTTATTTACAAGAGGAGTAACTCTTCTAATAGTTGGTGCTTTGAGCCTTTCCTGGGACAGCAGTATTAGATTCCGATGCACCATTGCAGGTTTACTGTATCTCTTGGAACTTAAAATCAACGATGAAGCACAGAAATTGCATCTATATCGAATACAAAAGGCAAAATGTCGACTTATTTACAAGAGGAGCAACTCTTCTAATAGTTCGTGCTTTAAGCCTTTCCTGGGACAGCAGTATTAGATTCCGATGCACTGTTGCAGGTTTACTGTATCCCTTGAACCTTCATATCAACGATGAAACACAGAAATTACAACGATATTGAATACAAAATGCTAAATGTCGACTTACTTATAAGAGGAGTAACTCTTTTAATAGTTCGTGCTTTTAGCCTTTCCTGGGACAGCAGTATTAGATTCCGATGCACCATTGCAGGTTTTCTGTATCTCTTGCACCTTCAAATAAACGATGAAACACAGAAATTGCATCGATATTGAATACAAAATGCAAAATGTCGAGTTATATATAAGAGGAGTAACTCTTCTAATAGTTCGTGCTCAAGCCTTTCCTGGGACAGCAGTATTAGATTCCGGTGCACCATTGGAGGTTTACTGTATCCCTTGGACCTTCAAATCAACGATGAAACACAGAAATTGCATCGATATTGAATACAAAAGGCAAAATGTCTACTTATTTATAACAGGAGTAACTCTTCTAATAGTTCGTGATTTGAGCCTTTCGTGGGACAACAGTATTAGATTCCGATGCACCATTGCAGGTTTACTTTATCCCTTCGACCTTCAAATCAACGATGAAACACAGAAATTGCATCGATATTGAATACAAAAGGCAAAATGTCGACTTATTTATAGGAGGAGTAACTCTTCTAATAGTTCGTGATTTGAGCCTTTCGTGGCACAACACTATTAGATTCCGATGCACCATTGCAGGTTTACTGTATCTCTAGGACCTTCAAATCAACGATGAAACACAGAAATTGCATCGTTATTGAATACAAAATGCAAAATGCCGACTTATTTACAAGAGGAGTAACTCTTCTAATAGTTCGTGTTTTAGCCTTTCTGGGACAGCAGTATTAGATTCCGATGCACCATTGCAGGTTTACTGTATCCCTTGGACCTTCAAATCAACGATGAAACACAGAAATTGCATCGATATTGAATACATAAGGCAAAATGTCGACTTATTTATAAGAGGAGTAACTCTTCTAATAGTTCGTGTTTTGAGCCTCTCCTGGGACAGGAGTATTAGATTCCGATGCACCGATGCAGGTTTACTGTATCCCTTGGACCTTCAAATCAACGATGAAACACAGAAATTGCATCGATATTGAATACAAAAGGCAAAATGTCGACTTACTTATAAGAGGAGTAACTCTTCTAATAATTCGCGATTTGAGCCTTTCGTGGGACAACAGTATTAGATTCCGATGCACCATTGCAGGTTTACTGTATCCCTTCGACCTTCAAATCAACGATGAAACACAGAAATTGCATCGATATTGAATACAAAAGGCAAAATGTCGACTTATTTATAAGAGGAGTAACTCTTCTAATAGTTCGTGATTTGAGCCTTTCCTGGGAGAGCAGTATTAGATTCCGATGCACCATTGCAGATTTACTGTATCCCTTTTACCTTCTAATCAACGATGAAACACAGAAATTGCATCGATATTGAATACAATAGGCAAAATGTCGACTTATTTATAAGAGGAGTAACTCTTCTAATAGTTCGTGATTTGAGCCTTTCCTGGGACAGCAGTATTACATTCCGATGCACCATTGCAGGTTTACTGTATCCCTTGGACCTTCAAATCAACGATGAAACACAGAAATTGCATCGATATTGAATACAAAAGGCAAAAGGTCGACTTATTTACAAGAGGAGTGTCTCTTCTAATAGTTCGTGCTTTTAGCCTTTCCTGGGACAGCAGTATTAGATTCCGATGCACCATTGCAGGTTTACTGTATCCCTTGGACCTTCAAATCAACGATGAAACACAGAAATTGCATCGATATTGAATACATAAGGCAAAATGTCGACTTATTTATAAGAGGAGTAACTCTTCTAATAGTTCGTGTTTTGAGCGTCTCCTGGGACAGGAGTATTAGATTCCGATGCACCGATGCAGGTTTACTGTATCCCTTGGACCTTCAAATCAACGATGAAAGACAGAAATTGCATCGATATCAATACAAAAGGCAAAATGTCGACTTACTTATAAGAGGAGTAACTCTTCTAATAGTTCGCGATTTGAGCCTTTCGTGGGACAACAGTATTAGATTCCGATGCACCATTGCAGGTTTACTGTATCCCTTCGACCTTCAAAATCAACGATGAAACACAGAAATTGCATCGATATTGAATACAAAAGGCAAAATGTCGACTTATTTATAAGAGGAGTTACTCTTCTAATAGTTCGTGATTTGAGCCTTTCCTGGGACACCAGTATTAGATTCCGATGCACCATTGCAGGTTTACTGTATCCCTTTTACCTTCAAATCAACGATGAAACACAGAAATTGCATCGATATTGAATACAATTGGCAAAATGTCGACTTATTTATAAGAGGAGTAACTCTTCTAATAGTTCGTGCTTTGAGCCTTTCCTGGGACAGCAGTATTAGATTCCGATGCACCATTGCAGGTTTACTGTATCCCTTGGACCTTCAAATCAACGATGAAACACAGAAATTACATCGATATTGAATACAAAAGGCAAAATGTCGACTTATTTACAAGAGGAGTAACTCTTCTAATAGTTCGTGCTTTTAGCCTTTCCTGGGACAGCAGTATTAGATTCCGATGCACCATTGGAGGTTTACTGTATCCCTTGGACCTTCATATTAACGATGAAACAAAGAAATTGCATCGATATTGAATACAAAAGGCAAAATGTCGACTTATTTATGAGAGGAGTAACTCTTCTAATAGTTGGTGCTTTGAGCCTTTCTGGGACAGCAGTATTAGATTCCGGTGCACCATTGCAGGTTTACTGTATCCTTTGGACCTTCAAATCAACGATGAAACACGGAAATTGCATCGATATTGAATCCAAAAGGCAAAATGTCGACTTAATTATAAGAGGAGTAACTCTTCTATCAGTTCGTGCTCTGAGCCTTTACTAGGACAGCAGTATTAGATTCCGATGCACCGATGCAGGTTTACTGTATCCCTTGGACCTTCAAATCAACGATGAAACACAGAAATTGCATCGATATTGAATACAAAAGGCAAAATGTCGACTTATTTATAAGAGGAGTAACTCTTCTAATAGTTCGTGATTTGAGCCTTTCGTGGGACAACAGTATTAGATTCCGATGCACCATTGCAGGTTTACTTTATCCCTTCGACCTTCAAATCAACGATGAAACACAGAAATTGCATCGATATTGAATACAAAAGGCAAAATGTCGACTTATTTATAAGAGGAGTAACTCTTCTAATTGTTCGTGATTTGAGCCTTTCGTGGCACAACACTATTAGATTCCGATGCACCATTGCAGGTTTACAGTATCTCTAGGACCTTCAAATCAACGATGAAACACAGAAATTGCATCGTTATTGAATACAAAATGCAAAATGCCGACTTATTTACAAGAGGAGTAACTCTTCTAATAGTTCGTGTTTTAGCCTTTCTGGGACAGCAGTATTAGATTCCGATGCACCATTGCATGTTTACTGTATCCCATGGACCTTCAAATCAACGATGAAACACAGAAATTGCATCGATATTGAATACATAAGGCAAAATGTCGACTTATTTATAAGAGGAGTAACTCTTCTAATAGTTCGTGTTTTGAGCCTCTCCTGGGACAGGAGTATTAGATTCCGATGCACCGATGCAGGCTTACTGTATCCCTTGGACCTTCAAATCAACGATGAAACACAGAAATTGCATCGATATTGAATACAAAAGGCAAAATGTCGACTTACTTATAAGAGGAGTAACTCTTCTAATAGTTCGTGCTTTGAGCCTTTCCTGGGACAGCAGTATTAGATTCCGATGCACAATTGCAGGTTTACTGTAATCCTTGGACCTTCAAATCAACGATGAAACACAGAAATTGCATCGATATTGAATACAAAAAGCAAAATGTCGTCTTATTTATAAGAGGAGTAACTCTTCTAATAGTTCGTGATTTGAGCCTTTCCTGGGACAGCAGTATTAGATTCCGATGCACCATTGCAGGATTACTGTATCCCTTGGACCTTCAAATCAACGATGAAATACAGAAATTGCATCGATATTGAATACAAAAGGCAAAATGTCGACTTATTTACAAGAGGAGTAACTCTTCTAATAGTTCGTGCTTTGAGCCTTTCCTGGGACAGCAGTATTAGATTCCGATGCACCATTGGAGGTTTACTGTATCCCTTGGACCTTCAAATTAACGATGAAACACAGAAATTGCATCGATATTGAATACAAAAGGCAAAATGTCGACTTAATTACAAGAGGAGTAACTCTTCTAATAGTTTGTGCTTTGAGCCTTTCCTGGGACAGCAGTATTAGATTCCGATGCACCGTTGCAGGTTTACTGCATCCCTTAGACCTTCAAATCAACGATGAAACACAGAAGTTGCTTCGATATTGAATACAAAAGCCTAAATGTCGACATATTTATAAGAGGAGTAACTCTTCTAATAGTTCGTGCTTTGAGCCTTTCCTGGGACAGCAGTATTAGATTCCGATGCACCATTGCAGGTTTACTGTATCCCTTGGACCTTCAAATCAACGATGAAAGACAGAAATTGCATCGATATTGAATACAAAAGGCAAAATGTCGACTTATTTACAAGAGGAGTAACTCTTCTAATAGTTCGTGCTTTTAGCCTTTCCTGGGACAGCAGTATTAGATTCCGATGCACCATTGGAGGTTTACTGTATCCCTTGGACCTTCATATTAACGATGAAACAAAGAAATTGCATCGATATTGAATACAAAAGGCAAAATGTCGACTTATTTATGAGAGGAGTAACTCTTCTAATTGTTGGTGCTTTGAGCCTTTCTGGGACAGCAGTATTAGATTCCGGTGCACCATTGCAGGTTTACTGTATCCCTTGGACCTTCAAATCAACGATGAAACACGGAAATTGCATCGATATTGAATCCAAAAGGCAAAATGTCGACTTAATTATAAGAGGAGTAACTCTTCTATCAGTTCGTGCTCTGAGCCTTTACTAGGACAGCAGTATTAGATTCCGATGCACCGATGCAGGTTTACTGTATCCCTTGGACCTTCAAATCAACGATGAAACACAGAAATTGCATCGATATTGAATACAAAAGGCAAAATGTCGACTTATTTATAAGAGGAGTAACTCTTCTAATAGTTCGTGATTTGAGCCTTTCGTGGGACAACAGTATTAGATTCCGATGCACCATTGCAGGTTTACTTTATCCCTTCGACCTTCAAATCAACGATGAAACACAGAAATTGCATCGTTATTGAATACAAAATGCAAAATGCCGACTTATTTACAAGAGGAGTAACTCTTCTAATAGTTCGTGTTTTAGCCTTTCTGGGACAGCAGTATTAGATTCCGATGCACCATTGAATGTTTACTGTATCCCATGGACCTTCAAATCAACGATGAAACACAGAAATTGCATCGATATTGAATACATAAGGCAAAATGTCGACTTATTTATAAGAGGAGTAACTCTTCTAACAGTTCGTGTTTTGAGCCTCTCCTGGGACAGGAGTATTAGATTCCGATGCACCGATGCAGGCTTACTGTATCCCTTGGACCTTCAAATCAACGATGAAACACAGAAATTGCATCGATATTGAATACAAAAGGCAAAATGTCGACTTACTTATAAGAGGAGTAACTCTTCTAATAGTTCGTGCTTTGAGCCTTTCCTGGGACAGCAGTATTAGATTCCGATGCACAATTGCAGGTTTACTGTAATCCTTGGACCTTCAAATCAACGATGAAACACAGAAATTGCATCGATATTGAATACAAAAAGCAAAATGTCGTCTTATTTATAAGAGGAGTAACTCTTCTAATAGTTCGTGATTTGAGCCTTTCCTGGGACAGCAGTATTAGATTCCGATGCACCATTTCAGGATTACTGTATCCCTTGGACCTTCAAATCAACGATGAAATACAGAAATTGCATCGATATGGAATACAAAAGGCAAAATGTCGAATTATTTACAAGAGGAGTAACTCTTCTAATAGTTCGTGCTTTGAGCCTTTCCTGGGACAGCAGTATTAGATTCCGATGCACCATTGCAGGTTTTCTGTATCTCTTGGACCTTCAAATCAATGATGAACACAGAAATTGCATCGATATTGAATACAAAAGGCAAAATGTCGACTTATTTATAAGAGGAGTGACTCTTCTAATAGTTCGTGCTTTGAGCCTTTCCTGGGACAGCAGTATTAGATTCCGATGCACCATTGCAGGTTTACTGTATCCCTTGGACCTTCAAATCAACGATGAAAGACAGAAATTGCATCGATATTGAATACAAAAGGCAAAATGTCGACTTATTTACAAGAGGAGTAACTCTTCTAATAGTTCGTGCTTTTAGCCTTTCCTGGGACAGCAGTATTAGATTCCGATGCACCATTGGAGGTTTACTGTATCCCTTGGACCTTCATATTAACGATGAAACAAAGAAATTGCATCGATATTGAATACAAAAGGCAAAATGTCGACTTATTTATGAGAGGAGTAACTCTTCTAATTGTTGGTGCTTTGAGCCTTTCTGGGACAGCAGTATTAGATTCCGGTGCACCATTGCAGGTTTACTGTATCCCTTGGACCTTCAAATCAACGATGAAACACGGAAATTGCATCGATATTGAATCCAAAAGGCAAAATGTCGACTTAATTATAAGAGGAGTAACTCTTCTATCAGTTCGTGCTCTGAGCCTTTACTAGGACAGCAGTATTAGATTCCGATGCACCGATGCAGGTTTACTGTATCCCTTGGACCTTCAAATCAACGATGAAACACAGAAATTGCATCGATATTGAATACAAAAGGCAAAATGTCGACTTATTTATAAGAGGAGTAACTCTTCTAATAGTTCGTGATTTGAGCCTTTCGTGGGACAACAGTATTAGATTCCGATGCACCATTGCAGGTTTACTTTATCCCTTCGACCTTCAAATCAACGATGAAACACAGAAATTGCATCGTTATTGAATACAAAATGCAAAATGCCGACTTATTTACAAGAGGAGTAACTCTTCTAATAGTTCGTGTTTTAGCCTTTCTGGGACAGCAGTATTAGATTCCGATGCACCATTGAATGTTTACTGTATCCCATGGACCTTCAAATCAACGATGAAACACAGAAATTGCATCGATATTGAATACATAAGGCAAAATGTCGACTTATTTATAAGAGGAGTAACTCTTCTAACAGTTCGTGTTTTGAGCCTCTCCTGGGACAGGAGTATTAGATTCCGATGCACCGATGCAGGCTTACTGTATCCCTTGGACCTTCAAATCAACGATGAAACACAGAAATTGCATCGATATTGAATACAAAAGGCAAAATGTCGACTTACTTATAAGAGGAGTAACTCTTCTAATAGTTCGTGCTTTGAGCCTTTCCTGGGACAGCAGTATTAGATTCCGATGCACAATTGCAGGTTTACTGTAATCCTTGGACCTTCAAATCAACGATGAAACACAGAAATTGCATCGATATTGAATACAAAAAGCAAAATGTCGTCTTATTTATAAGAGGAGTAACTCTTCTAATAGTTCGTGATTTGAGCCTTTCCTGGGACAGCAGTATTAGATTCCGATGCACCATTTCAGGATTACTGTATCCCTTGGACCTTCAAATCAACGATGAAATACAGAAATTGCATCGATATGGAATACAAAAGGCAAAATGTCGAATTATTTACAAGAGGAGTAACTCTTCTAATAGTTCGTGCTTTGAGCCTTTCCTGGGACAGCAGTATTAGATTCCGATGCACCATTGCAGGTTTTCTGTATCTCTTGGACCTTCAAATCAATGATGAACACAGAAATTGCATCGATATTGAATACAAAAGGCAAAATGTCGACTTATTTATAAGAGGAGTGACTCTTCTAATAGTTCGTGCTTTGAGCCTTTCCTGGGACAGCAGTATTAAATTCCGATGCACCAATGGAGGTTTACTGTATCCCTTGGACTTTCAAATCAACGATGAAACTCGGAAATTGCATCGATATTGAATACAAAAGGCAAAATATCGACTTATTTACTAGAGGAGTAACTCTACTAATAGTTCGTGCTTTTAGCATTTCCTGGGACAGCAGTATTAGATTCCGATGCACCATTGCTGGTTTACTGTATCCCTTGGACCTTCATATCAACGATGAAACACAGAAATTGCATCGATATTGAATACAAAAGGCAAAATGTCGACTTATTTACAAGAGGAGTATCTCTTCTAATAGTTCGTGATTTAACCTTTCCTGGGACAGCAGTATTCGATTCCGATGCACCATTGCAGGTTTACTGTATCTCTTGGACCTTCAAATCAACGATGAAACACTGAAATTGCATCGATTTGAATACAAAAGGCAAAATGTCGACTTAATTATAAGAGGAGAAACTCTTCTAATAGTTCGTGCTTTGAGCCTTTCCTGGGACAGCAGTATTAGATTCCGATGCACCATTGCAGGTTTACTGTATCCCTTGGACCTTCAAATCAACGATGAAACACAGAAATTGCATCGATATTGAATACAAAAGGTAAAAATGTCGACTTATTTACAAGAGGAGGATCTCTTCTAATAGTTCGTGCTTTTAGCCTTTCCTGGGACAGCAGTATTAGATTCCGATGCACCATTGCAGGATTACTGTATCCCTTGGACCTTCAAATCAACGATGAAATACAGAAACTGCATCGATATTGAATACAAAAGGCAAAATGTCGACTTATTTACAAGAGGAGTAACTCTTCTAATAGTTCGTGCTTTGACCCTTTCCTGGGACAGCAGTATTAGATTCCGATGCACCATTGGAGGTTTACTGTATCCCTTGGACCTTCAAATTAACGATGAAACACAGAAATTGCATCGATATTGAATACAAAAGTCATAATGTCGACTTATTTACAAGAGTAGTAACTCTTCTAATAGTTGGTGCTTTGAGCCTTTCCTGGGACAGCAGTATTAGATTCCGATGCACCATTGCAGGTTTACTGTATCTCTTGGAACTTAAAATCAACGATGAAGCACAGAAATTGCATCTATATTGAATACAAAAGGCAAAATGTCGACTTATTTACAAGAGGAGCAACTCTTCTAATAGTTCGTGATTTAAGCCTTTCCTGGGACAGCAGTATTAGATTCCGATGCACCGTTGCAGGTTTACTGTATCCCTTGAACCTTCATATCAACGATGAAAAACAGAAATTACAACGATATTGAATACAAAAGGCTAAATGTCGACTTACTTATAAGAGGAGTAACTCTTCTAATAGTTCGTGCTTTGAGCCTTTCCTGGGACAGCAGTATTAGATTCCGATGCACCATTGCAGGTTTTCTGTATCTCTTGCACCTTCAAATCAACGATGAAACACAGAAATTGCATCGATATTGAATACAAAATGCAAAATGTCGAGTTATTTATAAGAGGAGTAACTCTTCTAATAGTTCGTGCTCAAGCCTTTCCTGGGACAGCAGTATTAGATTCCGATGCACCATTGGAGATTTACTGTATCCCTTGGACCTTCAAAACAACGATGAATCACGGAAATTGCATCGATATTGAATACAAAAGGCAAAATGTCGACTTAATTATAAGAGGAGTAACTCTTCTAATAGTTCGTGCTTTGAGCCTTTCCTGGGACAGCAGTATTAGATTCCGATGCACAATTGCAGGTTTACTGTAATCCTTGGACCTTCAAATCAACGATGAAACACAGAAATTGCATCGATATTGAATACAAAAAGCAAAATGTCGTCTTACTTATAAGAGGAGTAACTCTTCTAATAGTTCGTGATTTGAGCCTTTCCTGGGACAGCAGTATTAGATTCCGATGCACCATTGCAGGATTACTGTATCCCTTGGACCTTCAAATCAACGATGAAATACAGAAATTGCATCGATATTGAATACAAAAGGCAAAATGTCGAATTATTTACAAGAGGAGTAACTCTTCTAATAGTTCGTGCTTTGAGCCTTTCCTGGGACAGCAGTATTAGATTCCGATGCACCATTGCAGGTTTTCTGTATCTCTTGGACCTTCAAATCAATGATGAACACAGAAATTGCATCGATATTGAATACAAAAGGCAAAATGTCGACTTATTTATAAGAGGAGTGACTCTTCTAATAGTTCGTGCTTTGAGCCTTTCCTGGGACAGCAGTGTTAAATTCCGATGCACCAATGGAGGTTTACTGTATCCCTTGGACTTTCAAATCAACGATGAAACTCGGAAATTGCATCGATATTGAATACAAAAGGCAAAATATCGACTTATTTACTAGAGGAGTAACTCTACTAATAGTTCGTGCTTTTAGCATTTCCTGGGACAGCAGTATTAGATTCCGATGCACCATTGCTGGTTTACTGTATCCCTTGGACCTTCATATCAACGATGAAACACAGAAATTGCATCGATATTGAATACAAAAGGCAAAATGTCGACTTATTTACAAGAGGAGTATCTCTTCTAATAGTTCGTGATTTAACCTTTCCTGGGACAGCAGTATTCGATTCCGATGCACCATTGCAGGTTTACTGTATCTCTTGGACCTTCAAATCAACGATGAAACACTGAAATTGCATCGATTTGAATACAAAAGGCAAAATGTCGACTTAATTATAAGAGGAGAAACTCTTCTAATAGTTCGTGCTTTGAGCCTTTCCTGGGACAGCAGTATTAGATTCCGATGCACCATTGCAGGTTTATTGTATCCCTTGGACCTTCAAATCAACGATGAAACACAGAAATTGCATCGATATTGAATACAAAAGGTAAAAATGTCGACTTATTTACAAGAGGAGTATCTCTTCTAATAGTTCGTGCTTTTAGGCTTTCCTGGGACAGCAGTATTAGATTCCGATGCACCATTGCAGGATTACTGTATCCCTTGGACCTTCAAATCAACGATGAAATACAGAAACTGCATCGATATTGAATACAAAAGGCAAAATGTCGACTTATTTACAAGAGGAGTAACTCTTCTAATAGTTCGTGCTTTGACCCTTTCCTGGGACAGCAGTATTAGATTCCGATGCACCATTGGAGGTTTACTGTATCCCTTGGACCTTCAAATTAACGATGAAACACAGAAATTGCATCGATATTGAATACAAAAGGCATAATGTCGACTTATTTACAAGAGTAGTAACTCTTCTAATAGTTGGTGCTTTGAGCCTTTCCTGGGACAGCAGTATTAGATTCCGATGCACCATTGCAGGTTTACTGTATCTCTTGGAACTTAAAATCAACGATGAAGCACAGTAATTGCATCTATATTGAATACAAAAGGCAAAATGTCGACTTATTTACAAGAGGAACAACTCTTCTAATAGTTCGTGATTTAAGCCTTTCCTGGGACAGCAGTATTAGATTCCGATGCACCGTTGCAGGTTTACTGTATCCCTTGAACCTTCATATCAACGATGAAACACAGAAATTACAACGATATTGAATACAAAAGGCTAAATGTCGACTTACTTATAAGAGGAGTAACTCTTCTAATAGTTCGTGCTTTGAGCCTTTCCTGGGACAGCAGTATTAGATTCCGATGCACCATTGCAGGTTTTCTGTATCTCTTGCACCTTCAAATCAATGATGAAACACAGAAATTGCATCGATATTGAATACAAAATGCAAAATGTCGAGTTATTTATAAGAGGAGTAACTCTTCTAATAGTTCGTGCTCAAGCCTTTCCTGGGACAGCAGTATTAGATTCCGATGCACCATTGGAGGTTTACTGTATCCCTTGGACCTTCAAAACAACGATGAATCACGGAAATTGCATCGATATTGAATACAAAAGGCAAAATGTCGACTTAATTATAAGAGGAGTAACTCTTCTAATAGTTCGTGTTTCAGCCGTTCCTGGGACAGCAGTATTAGATTCTGATGCACCATTGCAGGTTTACTGTATCCCTTGGACCTTCAAATCAGTGATGAAACACAGAAATTGCATCGATATTGAATACAAAAGGCAAAATGTCGACTTATTTATAAGAAGAGTAACACTTCTAATAGTTCGTGATTTGAGCCTTTCGTGGCACAACACTATTAGATTCCGATGCACCATTGCAGGTTTACTGTATCCCTTGGACCTTCATATCAACGATGAAACACAGAAATTGCATCGCTATTGAATACAAAATGCAAAATGCCGACTTATTTACAAGAGGAGTAACTCTTGTAATAGTTCGTGATTTGAGCCTTTCCTGGGACACCAGTATTAGATTCCGATGCACCATTGCAGGTTTACTGTATCCCTTTTACCTTCAAATCAACGATGAAACACAGAAATTGCATCGATATTGAATACAATAGGCAAAATGTCGACTTATTTATAAGAGGAGTAACTCTTCTAACAGTTCGTGCTTTGAGCCTTTCCTGGGACAGCAGTATTAGATTCCGATGCACCATTGCAGGTTTACTGTATCCCTTGGACCTTCAAATCAACGATGAAACACAGAAATTGCATCGATATTGAATACAAAAGGCAAAATGTCGACTTATTTACAAGAGGAGTATCTCTTCTAATTGTTCGTGCTTTTAGCCTTTCCTGGGACAGCAGTATTAGATTCCGATGCACCATTGGAGGTTTACTGTATCCCTTGGACCTTCATATTAACGATGAAACAAAGAAATTGCATCGATATTGAATACAAAAGGCAAAATGTCGACTTATTTATGAGAGGAGTAACTCTTCTAATAGTTGGTGCTTTGAGCCTTTCTGGGACAGCAGTATTAGATCCGGTGCACCATTGCAGGTTTACTGTATCCCTTGGACCTTCAAATCAACGATGAAAGACGGAAATTGCATCGATATTGAATCCAAAAGGCAAAATTCGACTTAATTATAAGAGGAGTAACTCTTCTATCAGTTCGTGCTCTGAGCCTTTACTAGGACAGCAGTATTAGATTCCGATGCACCGATGCAGGTTTACTGTATCCCTTGGACCTTCAAATCAACGATGAAACACAGAGATTGCATCGATATTGAATACAAAAGGCAAAATGTCGACTTATTTATAAGAGGAGTAACTCTTCTAATTGTTCGTGATTTGAGCCTTTCGTGGGACAACAGTATTAGATTCCGATGCACCATTGCAGGTTTACTTTATCCCTTCGACCTTCAAATCAACGATGAAACACAGAAATTGCATCGATATTGAATACATAAGGCAAAATGTCGACTTATTTATAAGAGGAGTAACTCTTCTAATAGTTCGTGTTTTGAGCCTTTCCTGGGACAGCAGTATTAGATTCCGATGCACCATTGCAGGTTTTCTGTATCTCTTGGACCTTCAAATCAATGATGAACACAGAAATTGCATCGATATTGAATACAAAAGGCAAAATGTCGACTTATTTATAAGAGGAGTGACTCTTCTAATAGTTCGTGCTTTGAGCCTTTCCTGGGACAGCAGTATTAAATTCCGATGCACCAATGGAGGTTTACTGTATCCCTTGGACTTTCAAATCAACGATGAAACTCGGAAATTGCATCGATATTGAATACAAAAGGCAAAATATCGACTTATTTACTAGAGGAGTAACTCTACTAATAGTTCGTGCTTTTAGCATTTCCTGGGACAGCAGTATTAGATTCCGATGCACCGATGCAGGCTTACTGTATCCTTTGGACCTTCAAATCAACGATGAAACACAGAAATTGCATCGATATTGAATACAAAAGGCAAAATGTTGACTTACTTATAAGAGGAGTAACTCTTCTAATAGTTCGTGCTTTGAGCCTTTCCTGGGACAGCAGTATTAGATTCCGATGCACAATTGCAGGTTTACTGTAATCCTTGGACCTTCAAATCAACGACGAAACACAGAAATTGCATCGATATTGAATACAAAAGGCAAAATGTCGTCTTATTTATAAGAGGAGTAACTCTTCTAATAGTTCGTGATTTGAGCCTTTCCTGGGACAGCAGTATTAGATTCCGATGCACCATTGCAGGATTACTGTATCCCTTGGACCTTCAAATCAACGATTAAATACAGAAATTGCATCGATATTGAATACAAAAGGCAAAATGTCGACTTATTTACAAGAGGAGTAACTCTTCTAATAGTTCATGCTTTGAGCCTTTCCTGGGACAGCAGTATTAGATTCCGATGCACCATTGGAGATTTACTGTATCCCTTGGACCTTCAAATTAACGATGAAACACAGAAATTGCATCGATATTGAATACAAAAGGCAAAATGTCGACTTATTTACAAGAGGAGTAACTCTTCTAATAGTTGGTGCTTTGAGCCTTTCCTGGGACAGCAGTATTAGATTCCGATGCACCGTTGCAGGTTTTTTGCATCCCTTAGACTTTCAAATCAACGATGAAACACAGAAGTTGCTTCGATATTGAATACAAAATGCTAAATGTCGACATATTTATAAGAGGAGTAACTCTTCTAATAGTTCGTGCTTTGAGCCTTTCCTGGGACAGCAGTATTAGATTCCGATGCACCATTGCAGGTTTTCTGTATCTCTTGGACCTTCAAATCAATGATGAACACAGAAATTGCATCGATATTGAATACAAAAGGCAAAATGTCGACTTATTTATAAGAGGAGTGACTCTTCTAATAGTTCGTGCTTTGAGCCTTTCCTGGGACAGCAGTATTAAATTCCGATGCACCAATGGAGGTTTACTGTATCCCTTGGACTTTCAAATCAACGATGAAACTCGGAAATTGCATCGATATTGAATACAAAAGGCAAAATATCGACTTATTTACTAGAGGAGTAACTCTACTAATAGTTCGTGCTTTTAGCATTTCCTGGGACAGCAGTATTAGATTCCGATGCACCATTGCAGGTTTACTGTATCCCTTGGACCTTCATATCAACGATGAAACACAGAAATTGCATCGATATTGAATACAAAAGGCAAAATGTCGACTTATTTACAAGAGGAGTATCTCTTCTAATAGTTCGTGATTTAGCCTTTCCTGGGACAGCAGTATTCGATTCCGATGCACCATTGCAGGTTTACTGTATCTCTTGGACCTTCAAATCAACGATGAAACACTGAAATTGCATCGATTTGAATACAAAAGGCAAAATGTCGACTTAATTATAAGAGGAGAAACTCTTCTAATAGTTCGTGCTTTGAGCCTTTCCTGGGACAGCAGTATTAGATTCCGATGCACCATTGCAGGTTTACTGTATCCCTTGGACCTTCAAATCAACGATGAAACACAGAAATTGCATCGATATTGAATACAAAAGGTAAAAATGTCGACTTATTTACAAGAGGAGTATCTCTTCTAATAGTTCGTGCATTTAGCCTTTCCTGGGACAGCAGTATTAGATTCCGATGCACCATTGCAGGATTACTGTATCCCTTGGACCTTCAAATCAACGATGAAATACAGAAACTGCATCGATATTGAATACAAAAGGCAAAATGTCGACTTATTTACAAGAGAAGTAACTCTTCTAATAGTTCGTGCTTTGACCCTTTCCTGGGACAGCAGTATTAGATTCCGATGCACCATTGGAGGTTTACTGTATCCCTTGGACCTTCAAATTAACGATGAAACACAGAAATTGCATCGATATTGAATACAAAAGGCATAATGTCGACTTATTTACAAGAGGAGTAACTCTTCTAATAGTTGGTGCTTTGAGCCTTTCCTGGGACAGCAGTATTAGATTCCGATGCACCATTGCAGGTTTACTGTATCTCTTGGAACTTAAAATCAACGATGAAGCACAGAAATTGCATCTATATTGAATACAAAAGGCAAAATGTCGACTTATTTACAAGAGGAGCAACTCTTCTAATAGTTCGTGATTTAAGCCTTTCCTGGGACAGCAGTATTAGATTCCGATGCACCGTCGCAGGTTTACTGTATCCCTTGAACCTTCATATCAACGATGAAACACAGAAATTACAACGATATTGAATATAAAAGGCTAAATGTCGACTTACTTATAAGAGGAGTAACTCTTCTAATAGTTCGTGCTTTGAGCCTTTCCTGGGACAGCAGTATTAGATTCCGATGCACCATTGCAGGTTTTCTGTATCCCTTGGACCTTCAAATCAACGATGAAACACAGAAATTGCATCGATATTGAATACAAAAGGCAAAATGTCGACTTATTTACAAGAGGAGTATCTCTTCTAATTGTTCGTTCTTTTAGCCTTTCCTGGGACAGCAGTATTAGATTCCGATGCACCATTGGAGGTTTACTGTATCCCTTGGACCTTCATATTAACGATGAAACAAAGAAATTGCATCGATATTGAATACAAAAGGCTAAATGTCGACTTACTTATAAGAGGAGTAACTCTTCTAATAGTTCGTGCTTTGAGCCTTTCCTGGGACAGCAGTATTAGATTCCGATGCACCATTGCAGGTTTTCTGTATCCCTTGGACCTTCAAATCAACGATGAAACACAGAAATTGCATCGATATTGAATACAAAAGGCAAAATGTCGACTTATTTACAAGAGGAGTATCTCTTCTAATTGTTCGTTCTTTTAGCCTTTCCTGGGATAGCAGTATTAGATTCCGATGCACCATTGGAGGTTTACTGTATCCCTTGGACCTTCATATTAACGATGAAACAAAGAAATTGCATCGATATTGAATACAAAAGGCAAAATGTCGACTTATTTATGAGAGGAGTAACTCTTCTAATTGTTGGTGCTTTGAGCCTTTCTGGGACAGCAGTATTAGATTCCGGTGCACCATTGCAGGTTTACTGTATCCCTTGGACCTTCAAATCAACGATGAAACACGGAAATTGCATCGATATTGAATCCAAAAGGCAAAATGTCGACTTAATTATAAGAGGAGTAACTCTTCTATCAGTTCGTGCTCTGAGCCTTTACTAGGACAGCAGTATTAGATTCCGATGCACCGATGCAGGTTTACTGTATCCCTTGGACCTTCAAATCAACGATGAAACACAGTAATTGCATCGATATTGAATACAAAAGGCAAAATGTCGACTTATTTATAAGAGGAGTAACTCTTCTAATTGTTCGTGATTTGAGCCTTTCGTGGGACAACAGTATTAGATTCCGATGCACCATTGCAGGTTTACTTTATCCCTTCGACCTTCAAATCAACGATGAAACACAGAAATTGCATCGATATTGAATACATTAGGAAAATGTCGACTTATTTATAAGAGGAGTAACTCTTCTAATAGTTCGTGTTTTGAGCCTCTCCTGGGACAGGAGTATTAGATTCCGATGCACCGATGCAGGCTTACTGTATCCCTTGGACCTTCAAATCAACGATGAAACACAGAAATTGCATCGATATTGAATACAAAAGGCAAAATGTCGACTTACTTATAAGAGGAGTAACTCTTCTAATAGTTCGTGCTTTGAGCCTTTCCTGGGACAGCAGTATTAGATTCCGATGCACAATTGCAGGTTTACTGTAATCCTCGGACCTTCAAATCAACGACGAAACACAGAAATTGCATCGATATTGAATACAAAAGGCAAAATGTCGTCTTATTTATAAGAGGAGTAACTCTTCTAATAGTTCGTGATTTGAGCCTTTCCTGGGACAGCAGTATTAGATTCCGATGCACCATTGCAGGATTACTGTATCCCTTGGACCTTCAAATCAACGATTAAATACAGAAATTGCATCGATATTGAATACAAAAGGCAAAATGTCGACTTATTTACAAGAGGAGTAACTCTTCTAATAGTTCGTGCTTTGAGCCTTTCCTGGGACAGCAGTATTAGATTCCGATGCACCATTGGAGGTTTACTGTATCCCTTGGACCTTCAAATTAACGATGAAACACAGAAATTGCATCGATATTGAATACAAAAGGCAAAATGTCGTCTTATTTATAAGAGGAGTAACTCTTCTAATAGTTCGTGATTTGAGCCTTTCCTGGGACAGCAGCATTATATTCCGATGCACCGTTGCAGGTTTACTGCATCCCTTAGACCTTCAAATCAACGATGAAACACATAAGTTGCTTCGATATTGAATACAAAAGGCTAAATGTCGACATATTTATAAGAGGAGTAACTCTTCTAATAGTTCGTGCTTTGAGCCTTTCCTGGGACAGCAGTATTAGATTCCGATGCACCATTGCTGGTTTTCTGTATCTCTTGGACCTTCAAATCAATGATGAACACAGAAATTGCATCGATATTGAATACAAAAGGCCAAATGTCGACTTATTTATAAGAGGAGTGACTCTTCTAATAGTTCGTGCTTTGAGCCTTTCCTGGGACAGCAGTATTAAATTCCGATGCACCAATGGAGGTTTACTGTATCCCTTGGACTTTCAAATCAACGATGAAACTCGGAAATTGCATCGATATTGAATACAAAAGGCAAAATATCGACTTATTTACTAGAGGAGTAACTCTTCTAATAGTTCGTGCTTTTAGCATTTCCTGGGACAGCAGTATTAGATACCGATGCACCATTGCAAGCTAACTGTATCCCTTGGACCTTCATATCAACGATGAAACACAGAAATTGCATCGATATTGAATACAAAAAGCAAAATGTCGACTTATTTACAAAAGGAGTATCTATTCTAATAGTTCGTGATTTAGCCTTTCCTGGGACAGCAGTATTCGATTCCGATGCACCATTGCAGGTTTACTGTATCTCTTGGACCTTCAAATCAACGATGAAACACTGAAATTGCATCGATTTGAATACAAAAGGCAAAATGTCGACTTAATTATAAGAGGAGAAACTCTTCTAATAGTTCGTGCTTTGAGCCTTTCCTGGGACAGCAGTATTAGATTCCGATGCACCATTGCAGGTTTACTGTATCCCTTGGACCTTCAAATCAACGATGAAACACAGAAATTACATCGATATTGAATACAAAAGGTAAAAATGTCGACTTATTTACAAGAGGAGTATCTCTTCTAATAGTTCGTGCTTTTAGCCTTTCCTGGGACAGCAGTATTAGATTCCGATGCACCATTGCAGGATTACTGTATCCCTTGGACCTTCAAATCAACGATGAAATACAGAAACTGCATCGATATTGAATACAAAAGGCAAAATGTCGACTTATTTACAAGAGGAGTAACTCTTCTAATAGTTCGTGCTTTGACCCTTTCCTGGGACAGCGGTATTAGATTCCGATGCACCATTGGAGGTTTACTGTATCCCTTGGACCTTCAAATTAACGATGAAACACAGAAATTGCATCGATATTGAATACAAAAGGCATAATGTCGACTTATTTACAAGAGGAGTAACTCTTCTAATAGTTGGTGCTTTGAGCCTTTCCTGGGACAGCAGTATTAGATTCCGATGCACCATTGCAGGTTTGCTGTATCTCTTGGAACTTAAAATCAACGATGAAGCACAGAAATTGCATCTATATTGAATACAAAAGGCAAAATGTCGACTTATTTACAAGAGGAGCAACTCTTCTAATAGTTCGTGATTTAAGCCTTTCCTGGGACAGCAGTATTAGATTCCGATGCACCGTTGCAGGTTTACTGTATCCCTTGAACCTTCATATCAACGATGAAACACAGAAATTACAACGATATTGAATACAAAAGGCTAAATGTCGACTTACATATAAGAGGAGTAACTCTTCTAATAGTTCGTGCTTTGAGCCTTTCCTGGGACAGCAGTATTAGATTCCGATGCACCATTGCAGGTTTTCTGTATCTCTTGCACCTTCAAATCAACGATGAAACACAGAAATTGCATCGATATTGAATACAAAATGCAAAATGTCGAGTTATTTATAAGAGGAGTAACTCTTCTAATAGTTCGTGCTCAAGCCTTTCCTGGGACAGCAGTATTAGATTCCGATGCACCATTGGAGTTTTACTGTATCCCTTGGACCTTCAAATCAAATATGAATCACGGAAATTGCATCGATATTGAATACAAAAGGCAAAATGTCGACTTAATTATAAGAGGAGTAACTCTTCTAATAGTTCGTGCTTTCAGCCGTTCCTGGGACAGCAGTATTAGATTCCGATGCACCATTGCAGGTTTACTGTATCCCTTGGACCTTCAAATCAATGATGAAACACAGAAATTGCATCGATATTGAATACAAAATGCAAAATGTCGACTTATTTATAAGAAGAGTAACACTTCTAATAGTTTGTGATTTGAGCCTTTCGTGGCACAACACTATTAGATTCCGATGCACCATTGCAGGTTTACTGTATCTCTAGGACCTTCAAATCAACGATGAAACACAGAAATTGCATCGCTATTGAATACAAAATGCAAAATGCCGACTTATTTACAAGAGGAGTAACTCTTCTAATAGTTCGTGTTTTAGACTTTCTGGGACAGCAGTATTAGATTCCGATGCACCATTGCAGGTTTACTGTATCCCTTGGACCTTCAAATCAACGATGAAACACAGAAATTGCATCGATATTGAATACATAAGGCAAAATGTCGACTTATTTATAAGAGGAGTAACTCTTCTAATAGTTCGTGTTTTGAGCCTTTCCTGGGACAGCAGTATTAGATTCCGATGCACGGTTGCAGGTTTTCTGTATCTCTTGGACGTTCAAATCAACGATGAAACACAGAAATTGCATCGATATTGAATACAAAAGGCACAATGTCGACTTATTTATAAGAGGATTAGCTCTTCTAATAGTTCGTGCTTTGAGCCTTTCCTGGGACAGCAGTATTAGATTCCGAAGCACCGATGCAGGTTTACTGTATCCCTTGGACCTTCAAATCAACGATGAAACACAAAAATTGCATCGATATTGAATACAAAAGGCAAAATGTCGACTTATTTGTAAGAGGAGTAACTCTTCTAATAGTTCGTGCTTTGAGCCTTTCCTGGGACAGCAGTATTAGATTCCGATGCACCATTGCAGGTTTACTGTATCCCTTGGACCTTCAAATCAACGATGAAACACAGAAATTGCATCGATATTGAATACAAAAGTCAAAATGTCGTCTTATTTATAAGAGGAGTAATTCTTCTAATAGTTCGTGCTTTTAGCCTTTCCTGGGACAGCAGTATTAGATTCCGATGCACCATTGCCGGATTACTGTATCCCTTGGACCTTCAAATCAACGATGAAATACAGAAAATGCACCGATATTGAATACAAAAGGCAAAATGTCGACTTATTTACAAGAGGAGTAACTCTTCTAATAAATCGTGCTTTGAGCCTTTCCTGGGACAGCAGTATTAGATTCCGATGCACCATTGCAGGTTTACTGTATCCCTTGGACCTTCATATTAACGATGAAACAAAGAAATTGCATCGATATTGAATACAAAAGGCAAAATGACGACTTATTTATGAGAGGAGTAATTCTTCTAATAGTTGGTGCTTTGAGCCTTTCTGGGACAGCAGTATTAGATTCCGGTGCACCATTGCAGATTTACTGTATCCCTTGGACCCTCAAATCTACGATGAAACACGGAAATTGCATCGATATTGAATCCAAAAGGCAAAATGTCGACTTAATTATAAGAGGAGTAACTCTTCTATCAGTTCGTGCTCTGAGCTTTTACTAGGACAGCAGTATTAGATTCCGATGCACCAATGCAGGTTTACTGTATCCCTTGGACCTTCAAATCAACGATGAAACACAGAAATTGCACCGATATTGAATACAAAAGGCAAAATGTCGACTTATTTATAGGAGGAGTAACTCTTCTAATATTTCGTGATTTGAGCCTTTCGTGGCACAACACTATTAGATTCCGATGCACCATTGCAGGTTTACTGTATCTCTAGGACCTTCAAATCAACGATGAAACACAGAAATTGCATCGATATTGAATACAAAAGGCAAAATGTCGACTTACTTATAAGAGGAGTAACTCTTCTAATAGTTCGCGATTTGAGACATTCGTGGGACAACAGTATTAGATTCTGATGCACCATTGCAGGTTTACTGTATCCCTTCGACCTTCAAATCAACGATGAAACTCAGAAATTGCATCGATATTGAATACAAAAGGCCAAATGTCGACTTATTTATAAGAGGAGTAACTCTTCTAATAGTTCGTGATTTGAGCCTTTCCTGGGACAGCAGTATTAGATTCCGATGCACCATTGCAGGTTTACTGTATCCCTTTTACCTTCTAATCAACGATGAAACACAGAAATGGCATCGATATTGAATACAATAGGCAAAATGTCGACTTATTTATAAGAGGAGTAACTCTTCTAATAGTTCGTGCTTTGAGCCTTTCCTGGGACAGCAGTATTAGATTCCGATGCACCATTGCAGGTTTACTGTATCCCTTGGACCTTCAAATCACCGATGAAACACTGAAATTGCATCGATATTGAATACAAAAGGCAAAATGTCGACTTATTTACAAGAGGAGTAACTCTTCTAATAGTTCGTGCTCAAGCCTTTCCTGGGACAGCAGTATTAGATTCCGATGCACCATTGGAGTTTTACTGTATCCCTTGGACCTTCAAATCAAATATGAATCACGGAAATTGCATCGATATTGAATACAAAAGGCAAAATGTCGACTTAATTATAAGAGGAGTAACTCTTCTAATAGTTCGTGCTTTCAGCCGTTCCTGGGACAGCAGTATTAGATTCCGATGCACCATTGCAGGTTTACTGTATCCCTTGGACCTTCAAATCAATGATGAAACACAGAAATTGCATCGATATTGAATACAAAATGCAAAATGTCGACTTATTTATAAGAAGAGTAACACTTCTAATAGTTTGTGATTTGAGCCTTTCGTGGCACAACACTATTAGATTCCGATGCACCATTGCAGGTTTACTGTATCTCTAGGACCTTCAAATCAACGATGAAACACAGAAATTGCATCGCTATTGAATACAAAATGCAAAATGCCGACTTATTTACAAGAGGAGTAACTCTTCTAATAGTTCGTGTTTTAGACTTTCTGGGACAGCAGTATTAGATTCCGATGCACCATTGCAGGTTTACTGTATCCCTTGGACCTTCAAATCAACGATGAAACACAGAAATTGCATCGATACTGAATACAAAAGGCAAAATGTCGTCTTATTTACAAGAGGAGTAACTCTTCTAATAGTTCGTGATTTGAGCCTTTCGTGGGACAACAGTATTAGATTCCGATGCACCATTGCAGGTTTACTTTATCCCTTCGACCTTCAAATCAACAATGAAACACAGAAATTGCATCGATATTGAATACAAAAGGCAAAATGTCGACTTATTTATAAGAGGAGTAACTCTTCTAATAGTTCGTGATATGAGCCTTTCCTGGGACAGCAGTATTAGATTCCGATGCACCATTGCAGGTTTACTGTATCCCTTGGACCTTCAAATCAACGATGAAACACAGATATTGCATCGATATTGAATACAAAAGGCAAAATGTCGACTTATTTATAAGAGGAGTAACTCTTCTAATAGTTCGTGATTTGAGCCTTTCGTGGGACAACAGTATTAGATTCCGATGCACCATTGCAGGTTTACTGTATCCCTTCGACCTTCAAATCAACGATGAAACACAGACATTGCATCGATATTGAATACAAATGGCAAAATGTCGACTTATTTACAAGAGGAGTAACTCTTTTAAGAGTTGCTGCTTTTAGCCTATCCTGGGACAGCAGTATGAAATTCCGATGCACCATTGCAGGTTTACTGTATCTCTTGGACCTTAAAATTAACGATGAAGCACAGAAATTGCATCTATATAGAATACAAAAGGCAAAATGTCGACTTATTTACAAGAGGAGCAACTCTTCTAATAGTTCGTGTTTTAAGCCATTCCTGGGACAGCAGTATTAGATTCCGATGCACCGTTGCAGGTTTACTGTATCCCTTGGACCTTCAAATCAACGATGAAACACAGAAATTGCATCGATATTGAATACAAAAGGCTAAATGTCGACTTACCTATAAGAGGAGTAACTCTTCTAATAGTTCGTGATTTGAGCCTTTCCTGGGACAGCAGTACTAGATTCCGATGCACCATTGCAGGTTTACTGTATCCCTTGGACCTTCAAATCAACGATGAAACACAGAAATTGCATCGATATTGAATACAAAAGGCAAAATGTCGACTTATTTTCAAGAGGAGTATGTCTTCTAATAGTTCGTGCTTTGAGCCTTTCCTGGGAGAGCAGTACTAGATTCCGATGCACCATTGCAGGTTTACTGTATCCCTTGGACCTTCAAATCAACGATGAAACACAGAAATTCCATCGATATTGAATACAAAAGGCAAAATGTCGACTTATTTACAAGAGGAGTATCTCTTCTAATAGTTCGTGATTTTAGCTTTTCCTGGGACAGCAGTATTAGATTCCGATGCACCATTGCAGGATTACTGTATCCCTTGGACCTTCAAATCAACGATGAAATACAGAAATTGCATCGATATTGAATACAAAAGGCAAAATGTCGACTTATTTACAAGAGGAGTAACTCTTCTAATAGTTCGTGCTTTGAGCCTTTCCTGGGACGCAGTATTAGATTCCGATGCACCATTGGAAGTTTCCTGTATCCCTTGGACCATCACATTAACGATGAAACACAGAAATTGCATCGATATTGAATACAAAAGGCAAAATGTCGACTTATTTACAAGTGCTTTATAGTTCGTGCTTAGAGCCTTTCCTGGGACAGCAGTATTAGATTCCGATGCACCATTGCAGGATTACTGTATCTCTTGGACCTTCAAATCAACGATGAAACACACAAATTGCATCGTTATTGAATACAAAATGCAAAATGCCTAATTATTTACAAGAGGAGTAACTCTTCTATTAGTTCGTGTTAATTGCATCGATTTGGATACAAAAGGCAAAATGTCGACTTATTTACAAGAGGAGTAACTCTTCTAAGAGTTCCTGCTTTTAGCCTATCCTGGGACAGCAGTATGAAATTCCGATGCACCTTTGCAGGTTTACTGTATCTCTTGGACCTTAAAATTAACGATGAAGCACAGAAATTGCATCTATATTGAATACAAAAGGCAAAATTTCGACTTATTTACAAGAGGAGCAACTCTTCTAATAGTTCGTGTTTTAAGCCTTTCCTGGTACAGCAGTACTAGATTCCGATGCACCGTTGCAGGTTTACTGTATCCCTTGGACCTTCAAATCAACGATGAAACACAGAAATTGCATCGATATTGAATACAAAAGGGAAAATGTCGACTTATTTACAAGTGCTTTATAGTTCGTGCTTTGAGCCTTTCCTGGGACAGCAGTATTAGATACCGATGCACCATTGCAGGATTACTGTATCTCTTGGACCTTCAAATCAACGATGAAACACAGAAATTGCATCGTTATTGAATACAAAATGCAAAATGCCGACTTATTTACAAGAGGAGTAACTCTTCTAATAGTTCGTGTTTTAGCCTTTCTGGGACAGCAGTATTAGATTCCGATGCACCATTGCAGGTTTACTGTATCCCTTGGATCTTCAAATCAACGATGAAACACGGAAATTGCATCGATGTTGAATACAAAACGCAAAATGTCGACTTAATTATAAGAGGAGTAACTCTTCTAATAGTTCGTGCTTTGAGCCTTTCCTAGGACAGCAGTATTAGATTCCGATGCACAGTTGCAGGTTTACTGTATCCCTTGGACCTTCAAATCAACGATGAAACACAGAAATTGCATCGATATTAAATACATAAGGCAAAATGTCGACTTATTTATAAGAGGAGTAACTCTTCTAATAGTTCGTGATTTGAGCCTTTCGTGGGACAACAGTATTAGATTCCGATGCACCATTGCAGGTTTACTGTATCCCTTGGACCTTCAAATCAACGATGAAACACAGAAATTGCATCGATATTGAATACAAAAGGCAAAATGTCGACTTATTTATAAGAGGAGTAACTCTTCTAATAGTTCGTGCTTTGAGCCTTTCCTGGGACAGCAGTACTAGATTCCGATGCACCATTGCAGGATTACCGTATCCCTTGGACCTTCAAATCAACGATGAAATACAGAAATTGCATCGATATTGAAAACAAAAGGCAAAATGTCGACTTATTTACAAGAGGAGGAACTCTTCTAATTGTTCGTGCTTTGAGCCTTTCCTGGGACAGCAGTATTAGATTCCGATGCACCATTGGAAATTTCCTGTATCCCTTGGACCTTCAAATTAACGATGAAACACAGAAATTGCATCGATATAGAATACAAAAGGGAAAATGTCGACTTATTTACAAGTGCTTTATAGTTCGTGCTTTGAGCCTTTCCTGGGACAGCAGTATTAGATACCGATGCACCATTGCAGGATTACTGTATCTCTTGGACCTTCAAATCAACGATGAAACACAGAAATTGCATCGATATTGAATACAAAATGCCGACTTATTTACAAGAGGAGTAACTCTACTAATAGTTCGTGTTTTAGCCTTTCTGGGACAGCAGTATTAGATTCCGATGCACCATTGCAGGTTTACTGTATCCCTTGGACCTTCAAATCAACGATGAAACACAGAAATTGCATCGATATTGAATACATAAGGCAAAATGTCGACTTATTTATAAGAGGAGTAACTGTTCTAATAGTTCGTGCTTTGAGCCTCTCCTGGGACAGGAGTATTAGATTCCGATGCACCGATGCAGGTTTACTGTATCCCTTGGACCTTCAAATCAACGATGAAACACAGAAATTGCATCGATATTGAATACAAAAGGCAAAATGTCGACTTACTTATAAGAGGAGTAACTCTTCTAATAGTTCGTGTTTTGAGCCTTTCCTGGGACAGCAGTACTAGATTCCGATGCACCATTGCAGGTTTACTGTATCCCTTGGACCTTCAAATCAACGATGAAACACAGAAATTGCATCGATATTGTATACAAAAGGCAAAATGTCGTCTTATTTATAAGAGGAGTAACTCTTCTAATAGTTCGCGATTTGAGCCTTTCGTGGGACAACAGTATTAGATTCCGATGCACCATTGCAGGTTTACTGTATCCCTTCGACCTTCAAATCAACGATGAAACACAGACATTGCATCGATATTGAATACAAAAGGCAAAATGTCGACTTATTTATAAGAGGAGTAACTCTTCTAATAGTTCGTGATTTGAGCCTTTCCTGGGACAGCAGTATTAGATTCCGATGCACCATTGCAGGTTTACTGTATCCCTTGGACCTTCAAATCAACGATGAAACACAGAAATTGCATCGATATTGAATACAAAAGGCAAAATGTCGACTTATTTATAAGAGGAGTAACTCTTCTAATAGTTCGTGCTTTGAGCCTTTCCTGGGACAGCAGTACTAGATTCCGATGCACCATTGCAGGTTTACTGTATCCCTTGGACCTTCAAATCAACGATCAAACACAGAAATTCCATCGATATTGAATACAAAAGGCAAAATGTCGACTTATTTACAAGAGGAGTATCTCTTCTAATAGTTCGTGATTTTAGCTTTTCCTGGGACAGCAGTATTAGATTCCGATGCACCATTGCAGGATTACTGTATCCCTTGGACCTTCAAATCAACGATGAAATACAGAAATTGCATCGATATTGAATACAAAAGGCAAAATGTCGACTTATTTACAAGAGGAGTAACTCTTCTAATAGTTCGTGCTTTGAGCCTTTCCTGGGACGCAGTATTAGATTCCGATGCACCATTGGAAGTTTCCTGTATCCCTTGGACCATCAAATTAACGATGAAACACAGAAATTGCATCGATATTGAATACAAAAGGCAAAATGTCGACTTATTTACAAGTGCTTTATAGTTCGTGCTTAGAGCCTTTCCTGGGACAGCAGTATTAGATTCCGATGCACCATTCCAGGATTACTGTATCTCTTGGACCTTCAAATCAACGATGAAACACACAAATTGCATCGTTATTGAATACAAAATGCAAAATGCCTAATTATTTACAAGAGGAGTAACTCTTCTAATAGTTCGTGTTTTAGCCTTTCTGGGACAGCAGTATTAGATTTCGATGCACCAATGCAGGTTTACTGTATCCCTTGGACCTTCAAATCAACGATGAAACACGGAAATTGCATCGATTTGGATACAAAAGGCAAAATGTCGACTTATTTACAAGAGGAGTAACTCTTCTAAGAGTTCCTGCTTTTAGCCTTTCCTGGTACAGCAGTATTAGATTCCGATGCACCGTTGCAGGTTTACTGTATCCCTTGGGCCTTCAAATCAACGATGAAACACAGAAATTTCATCGATATTGAACACAAAAGGCTAAATGTCGACTTATTTATAAGAGGAGTAACTCTTCTAATAGTTCGTGATTTGTGCCTTTCCTGGGACAGCAGTACTAGATTCCGATGCACCATTGCAGGTTTACTGTATCCCTTGGACCTTCAAATCAACGATGAAACACACAAATTGCATCGATATTGAATACAAAAGGCAAAATGTCGACTTATTTACAAGAGGAGTATCTCTTCTAATAGTTCGTGCTTTTAGCTTTTCCTGGGACAGCAGTATTAGATTCCGATGCACCATTGCAGGATTACTGTATCCCTTGGACCTTCAAATCAACGATGAAATACAGAAATTGCATCGATATTGAATACAAAAGGCAAAATGTCGACTTATTTACAAGAGGAGTAACTCTTCTAATAGTTCGTGATTTGAGCCATTACAGGGACAGCAGTATTAGATTCCGATGCACCATTGGAAGTTTCCTGTATCCCTTGGACCTTCAAATCAACGATGAAACACAGAAATTGCATCGTTAATTGAATACAAAATGCAAAATGCCGACTTATTTACAAGAGGAGTAACTCTTCTAATAGTTCGTGTTTTAGCCTTTCTGTGACAGCAGTATTAGATTCCGATGCACCATTGCAGGTTTACTGTATCCCTTGGACCTTCAAATCAACGATGAAACACAGAAATTGCATCGATATTGAATACATAAGGCAAAATGTCGACTTATTTATAAAAGGAGTAACTCTTTTAATAGTTCATGTTTTGATCCTTTCCTGGGACAGCAGTATTAGATTCCGATGCACCATTGCAGGTTTACTGTATCCCTTGGACCTTCAAATTAACGATGAAACACGAAAATTGCATCGATTTGGATACAAAAGGCAAAATGTCGACTTATTTACAAGAGGAGGACCTCTTCTAAGAGTTCCTGCTTTTAGCCTATCCTGGGACAGCAGTATGAAATTCCGATGCACCATTGCAGGTTTACTGTATCTCTTGGACCTTAAAATTAACGATGAAGCACAGAAATTGCATCTATATTGAATACAAAAGGCAAAATGTCGACTTATTAACAAGAGGAGCAAATCTTCTAATAGTTCGTGTTTTAAGCCATTCCTGGGACAGCAGTATTAGATTGCGATGCACCGTTGCAGGTTTACTGTATCCCTTGGACCTTCAAATCAACGATGAAACACAGAAATTGCATCGATATTGAATACAAAAGGGAAAATGTCGACTTATTTACAAGTGCTTTATAGTTCGTGCTTTGAGCCTTTCCTGGGACAGCAGTATTAGATACCGATGCACCATTGCAGGATTACTGTATCTCTTGGACCTTCAAATCAACGATGAAACACAGAAATTGCATCGTTATTGAATACAAAATGCAAAATGCCGACTTATTTACAAGAGGAGTAACTCTTCTAATAGTTCGTGTTTTAGCCTTTCTGGGACAGCAGTATTAGATTCCGATGCACCATTGCAGGTTTACTGTATCCCTTGGATCTTCAAATCAACGATGAAACACGGAAATTGCATCGATGTTGAATACAAAACGCAAAATGTCGACTTAATTATAAGAGGAGTAACTCTTCTAATAGTTCGTGCTTTGAGCCTTTCCTAGGACAGCAGTATTAGATTCCGATGCACCGTTGCAGGTTTACTGTATCCCTTGGACCTTCAAATCAACGATGAAACACAGAAATTGCATCGATATTAAATACAAAAGGCAAAATGTCGACTTATTTATAACAGGAGTAACTCTTCAAATAGTTCGTGATTTGAGCCTTTCGTGGGACAACAGTATTAGATTCCGATGCACCATTGCAGGTTTACTGTATCCCTTCGACCTTCAAATAAACGATGAAAAACAGACATTGCATCGATATTGAATACAAAAGGCAAAATTCGACTTATTTATAAGAGGAGTAACTCTTCTAATAGTTCGTGATTTGAGCCTTTCCTGGAACAGCAGTATTAGATTCCGATGCACCATTGCAGGTTTACTGTATCCCTTGGACCTTCAAATCGACGATGAAACACAGAAATTGCATCGATATTGAATACAAAAGGCAAAATGTCGACTTATTTATAAGAGGAGTAACTCTTCTAATAGTTCGTGCTTTGAGCCTTTCCTGGGACAGCAGTACTAGATTCCGATGCACCATTGCAGGATAACTGTATCTCTTGGACCTTCAAATCAACGATGAAACACAGAAATTGCATCGTTATTGAATACAAAATGCCGACTTATTTACAAGAGGAGTAACTCTTCTAATAGTTCGTGTTTTAGCCTTTCTGGGACAGCAGTATTAGATTCCGATGCACCATTGCAGGTTTACTGTATCCCTTGGACCTTCAAATCAACGATGAAACACAGAAATTGCATCGATATTGAATACATAAGGCAAAATGTCGACTTATTTATAAGAGGAGTAACTGTTCTAATAGTTCGTGCTTTGAGCCTCTCCTGGGACAGGAGTATTAGATTCCGATGCACCGATGCAGGTTTACTGTATCATTTGGACCTTCAAATCAACGATGAAACACAGAAATTGCATCGATATTGAATACAAAAGGCAAAATGTCGACTTACTTATAAGAGGAGTAACTCTTCTAATAGTTCGTGCTTTGAGCCTTTCCTGGGACAGCAGTACTAGATTCCGATGCACCATTGCAGGTTTACTGTATCCCTTGGACCTTCAAATCAACGATGAAACACAGAAATTGCATCGATATTGTATACAAAAGGCAAAATGTCGTCTTATTTATGAGAGGAGTAACTCTTCTAATAGTTCGCGATTTGAGCCTTTCGTGGGACAACAGTATTAGATTCCGATGCACCATTGCAGGTTTACTGTATCCCTTCGACCTTCAAATCAACGATGAAACACAGAAATTGCATCGATATTGAATACAAAAGGCAAAATGTCGATTTATTTATAAGAGGAGTAACTCTTCTAATAGTTCGTGATTTGAGCCTTTCCTGGGTCAGCAGTATTAGATTCCGATGCACCATTGCAGGTTTACTGTATCCCTTTTACCTTCTAATCAACGATGAAACACAGAAATTGCATCGATATTGAATACAATAGGCAAAATGTCGACTTATTTATAAGAGGAGTAACTCTTCTAATAGTTCGTGTTTTGAGCCTTTCCTGGGACAGCAGTATTAAGTTCCGATGCACCATTGCAGGTTTACTGTATTCCTTGGACCTTCAAATCAACGATGAAGCACAGAAATTGCATCGATATTGAATACAAAAGGCAAAATGTCGACTTATTTACAAGAGGAGTATCTCTTCTAATAGTTCGTGTTTTTTTGCCCTTCCTGGGACAGCAGTATTAGATTCCGATGCACCATTGCAGGATTACTGTATCCCTTGGACCTTCAAATCAACGATGAAACACAGAAATTGCATCGATATTGAATACAAAAGGCAAAATGTCGACTTATTTACAAGAGGAGTAACTCTTCTAATAGTTCGTGCTTTGAGCCTTTCCTGGGACAGCAGTATTAGATTCCGATGCACCATTGGAGGTTTACTGTATCCCTTGGACCTTAATATTAACGATGAAACAAAGAAATTGCGTCGATATTGAATACAAAAGGCAAAATGTCGACTTATTTACGAGAGGAGTAACTCTTCTAATAGTTGGTGCTTTGAGCCTTTCCTGGGACAGCAGTATTAGATTCCGATGCACCATCGCAGGTTTACTGTATCCCTTGGACCTTCAAATCAACGATGAAACACAAAAATTGCATCGATATTGAATACAAAAGGCAAAATGTCGACTTATTTACAAGAGGAGTATCTCTTCTAATAGTTCGTGCTTTTAGCTTTTCCTGGGACAGCAGTATTAGATTCCGATGCACCATTGCAGGATTACTGTATCCCTTGGACCTTCAAATCAACGATGAAACACAGAAATTGCATCGATATTGAATACATAAGGCAAAATGTCGACTTATTTATAAAAGGAGTAACTCTTTTAATAGTTCATGTTTTGATCCTTTCCTGGGACAGCAGTATTAGATTCCGATGCACCATTGCAGGTTTACTGTATCCCTTGGACCTTCAAATCAACGATGAAACACAGAAATTGCATCGATATTGAATACATAAGGCAAAATGTCGACTTATTTATAAAAGGAGTAACTCTTTTAATAGTTCATGTTTTGATCCTTTCCTGGGACAGCAGTATTAGATTCCGATGCACCATTGGAGGTTTACTGTATCCCTTGGACCTTCAAATTAACGATGAAACACGAAAATTGCATCGATTTGGATACAAAAGGCAAAATGTCGACTTATTTACAAGAGGAGGAACTCTTCTAAGAGTTCCTGCTTTTAGCCTATCCTGGGACAGCAGTATGAAATTCCGATGAACCATTGCAGGTTTACTGTATCTCTTGGACCTTAAAATTAACGATGAAGCACAGAAATTGCATCTATATTGAATACAAAAGGCAAAATGTCGACTTATTTACAAGAGGAGCAAATCTTCTAATAGTTCGTGTTTTAAGCCATTCCTGGGACAGCAGTATTAGATTCCGATGCACCGTTGCAGGTTTACTGTATCCCTTGGACCTTCAAATCAACGATGAAACACAGAAATTGCATCGATATTGAATACAAAAGGGAAAATGTCGACTTATTTACAAGTGCTTTATAGTTCGTGCTTTGAGCCTTTCCTGGGACAGCAGTATTAGATACCGATGCACCATTGCAGGATTACTGTATCTCTTGGACCTTCAAATCAACAATGAAACACAGAAATTGCATCGTTATTGAATACAAAATGCAAAATGCCGACTTATTTACAAGAGGAGTAACTCTTCTAATAGTTCGTGTTTTAGCCTTTCTGGGACAGCAGTATTAGATTCCGATGCACCATTGCAGGTTTACTGTATCCCTTGGACCTTCAAATCAACGATGAAACACAGAAATTGCATCGATATTGAATACATAAGGCAAAATGTCGACTTATTTATAAGTGGAGTAACTGTTCTAATAGTTCGTGCTTTGAGCCTCTCCTGGGACAGGAGTATTAGATTCCGATGCACCGATGCAGGTTTACTGTATCCCTTGGACCTTCAAATCAACGATGAAACACAGAAATTGCATCGATATTCAATACAAAAGGCAAAATGTCGACTTACTTATAAGAGGAGTAACTCTTCTAATAGTTCGTGCTTTGAGCCTTTCCTGGGACAGCAGTACTAGATTCCGATGCACCATTGCAGGTTTACTGTATCCCTTGGACCTTCAAATCAACGATGAAACACAGAAATTGCATCGATATTGTATACAAAAGGCAAAATGTCGTCTTATTTATAAGAGGAGTAACTCTTCTAATAGTTCGCGATTTGAGCCTTTCGTGGGACAACAGTATTAGATTCCGATGCACCATTGCAGGTTTACTGTATCCCTTCGACCTTCAAATCAACGATGAAACACAGAAATTGCATCGATATTGAATACAAAAGGAAAAATGTCGACTTATTTATAAGAGGAGTAACTCTTCTAATAGTTCGTGATTTGAGCCTTTCCTGGGTCAGCAGTATTAGATTCCGATTCACCATTGCAGGTTTACTGTATCCCTTTTACCTTCTAATCAACGATGAAACACAGAAATTGCATCGATATTGAATACAATAGGCAAAATGTCGACTTATTTATAAGAGGAGTAACTCTTCTAATAGTTCGTGGTTTGAGCCTTTCCTGGGACAGCAGTATTAGATTCCGATGCACCATTGCAGGTTTACTGTATCCCTTGGACCTTCAAATCAACGATGAAACACAGAAATTGCATCGATATTGAATACAAAAGGCAAAATGTCGACTTATTTACAAGAGGAGTATCTCTTCTAATAGTTCGTGCTTTTAGCCTTTCCTGGGACAGCAGTATTAGATTCCGATGCACCATTGCAGGATTACTGTATCCCTTGGACCTTCAAATCAACGATGAAACACAGAAATTGCATCGATATTGAATACAAAAGGCAAAATGTCGACTTATTTACAAGAGGAGTAACTCTTCTAATAGTTCGTGCTTTGAGCCTTTCCTGGGACAGCAGTATTAGATTCCGATGCACCATTGCAGGTTTACTGTATCCCTTGGACCTTCAAATCAACGATGAAACACGGAAATTGCATCGATGTTGAATACAAAAGGCAAAATGTCGACTTAATTAAGAGAGGAGTAACTCTTCTATCAGTTCGTGCTCTGAGCCTTTACTAGGACAGCAGTATTAGATTCCGATGCACCGATGCAGGTTTACTTTATCCCTTGGACCTTCAAATCAACGATGAAACACAGAAATTGCATTGATATTGAATACAATAGGCAAAATGTCGACTTATTTACAAGAGGAGTACTCTTCTAATAGTTCGTGATTTGAGCCTTTCGTGGGACAACAGTATTAGATTCCGATGCACCATTGCAGGTTTACTTTATCCCTTCGACCTTCAAATCAACGGTGAAACACAGAAATTGCATCGATATTGAATACAAAAGGCAAAATGTCGACTTATTTATAAGAGGAGTAACTCTTCTAATAGTTCGTGATTTGAGCCTTTCCTGGGACAGCAGTATTAGATTCCGATGCACCATTGCAGGTGTACTGTATCTCTTGGACCTTCAAATCAACGATGAAACACAGAAATTACATCGATATTGAATACAAAAGGCAAAATGTCGACTTATTTATAAGAGGAGTAACTCTTCTAATAGTTCGTGTTTTTGTTTTTCCTGGGACAGCAGTATTAGATTCCGATGCACCACTGCAGGTTTACTGTATCTCTTGGACCTTCAAATCAACGATGAAACACAGAAATTACATCGATATTGAATACAAAAGGCAAAATGTCGACTTATTTATAAGAGGAGTAACTCTTCTAATAGCTGGTGCTTTGAGCCTTTCCTGGGACAGCAGTATTAGATTCCGATACACCAGTGGAGGTTTACTGTATCCCTTGGACCTTCAAATCAACGATGAAACACGGAAATTGCATCGATATTGAATACAAAAGGCAAAATGTCGACTTATTTACAAGAGGAGTAACTCTTCTAATAGTTCGTGCTTTCAGCCTTTCCTGGGACAGCAGTATTAGATTCCGATGCACCATTGCAGGATTACTGTATCCCTTGGACCTTCAAATCAACGATGAAATACAGAAATTGCATCGATATTGAATACAAAAGGCAAAATGTCGACTTATTTACAAGAGGAGTAACTCTTCTAATAGTTCGTGCTTTGAGCCATTACTGGGACTGCAGTATTAGATTCCGATGCACCATTGGAAGTTTCCTGTATGCCTTGGACCTTCAAATCAACGATGAAACACAGAAATTGCATCGTTAATTAAATACAAAATGCAAAATGCCGACTTATTTACAAGAGGAGTAACTCTTCTAATAGTTCGTGTTTTAGCCTTTCTGGGACAGCAGTATTAGATTCCGATGCACCATTGCAGGTTTACTGTATCCCTTGGACCTTCAAATCAACGATGAAACACGGAAATTGCAACGATTTGGATACAAAAGGCAAAATGTCGACTTATTTACAAGAGGAGGAACTCTTCTAAGAGTTCCTGCTTTTAGCCTATCCTGGGACAGCAGTATGAAATTCCGATGCACCATTGCAGGTTTACTGTATCTCTTGTACCTTAAAATTAACGATGAAGCACAGAAATTGCATCTATATTGAATACAAAAGGCAAAATGTCGACTTATTTACAAGAGGAGCAACTCTTCTAATAGTTCGTGTTTTAAGCTATTCCTGGGACAGCAGTATTAGATTCCGATGCACCGTTGCAGGTTTACTGTATCCCTTGGACCTTTAAATCAACGATGAAACACAGAAATTGCATCGATATTGAATACAAAAGGCTAAATGTCGACTTACTTATAAGAGGAGTAACTCTTCTAATAGTTCGTGATTTGAGCCTTTCCTGGGACAGCAGTATTAGATTCCGATGCACCATTGCAGGTTTACTGTATCCCTTCGACCCTCAAATCAACGATGAAACACAGAAATTGCATCGATATTGAACACAAAAGGCTAAATGTCGACTTATTTATAAGAGGAGTAACTCTTCTAATAGTTCGTGCTTTGAGCCTTTCCTGGGACAGCAGTACTAGATTCCGATGCACCATTGCAGGTTTACTGTATCCCTTGGACCTTCAAATCAACGATGAAACACAGAAATTGCATCGATATTGAATACAAAAGGCAAAATGTCGACTTATTTACAAGAGGAGTATCTCTTCTAATAGTTCGTGGTTTTAGCTTTTCCTGGGACAGCAGTATTAGATTCCGATGCACCATTGCAGGATTACTGTATCCCTTGGACCTTCAAATCAACGATGAAATACAGAAATTGCATCGATATTGAATACAAAAGGCAAAATGTCGACTTATTTACAACAGGAGTAACTCTTCCAATAGTTCGTGCTTTGAGCCTTTCCTGGGACAGCAGTATTAGATTCCGATGCACCATTGGAAGTATCCTGTATCCCTTGGACCTTCAAATTAACGATGAAACACAGAAATTGCATCGATATAGAGTACAAAAGGCAAAATGTCGACTTATTTAAAAGTGCTTTATAGTTCGTGCTTTGAGCCTTTCCTGGGACAGCAGTATTAGATTCCGATGCACCATTGCAGGATTACTGTATCTCTTGGACCTTCAAATCATCGATGAAACACACAAATTGCATCGTTATTGAATACAAAATGCAAAATGCCGACATTTTTACAAGAGGAGTAACTCTTCTAATAGTTCGTGTTTTAGCCTTTCTGGGACAGCAGTATTAGATTCCGATGCACCATTGCAAGTTTACTGTATCCCTTGGACCTTCAAATCAACGATGAAACACGGAAATTGCATCGATTTGGATACAAAAGGCAAAATGTCGACTTATTTACAAGAGGAGTAACTCTTCTAAGAGTTCCTGCTTTTAGCCTATCCTGGGACAGCAGTATGAAATTCCGATGCACCATTGCCGGTTTACTGTATCTCTTGGACCTTAAAATTAACGATGAAGCACAGAAATTGCATCTATATTGAATACAAAAGGCACAATGTCGACTTATTTACAAGAGGAGTAACTCTTCTAATAGTTCGTGATTTGTGCCTTTCCTGGGACAGCAGTACTAGATTCATATGCACCATTGCAGGTTTACTGTATCCCTTGGACCTTCAAATCAACGATGAAACACAGAAATTGCATCGATATTGAATACAAAAGGCAAAATGTCGACTTATTTACAAGAGGAGTATCTCTGCTAATAGTTCGTCCTTTGAGCCTTTCTGGGACAGCAGTATTAGATTCCGATGCACCATTGCAGGTTTACTGTATCCCTTGGATCTTCAAATCAACGATGAAACACGGAAATTGCATCGATGTTGAATACAAAACGCAAAACGTCGACTTAATTATAAGAGGAGTAACTCTTCTAATAGTTCGTGCTTTGAGCCTTTCCTAGGACAGCAGTATTAAATTCCGATGCACCGTTGCAGGTTTACTGTATCCCTTGGACCTTCAAATCAACGATGAAACACAGAAATTGCATCGATATTGAATACAAAAGCAAAATGTCGACTTATTTACAAGAGGAGTAACTCTTCTAATAGTTCGTGATTTGAGCCTTTCGTTGGACAACAGTATTAGATTCCGATGCACCATTGCAGGTTTACTGTATCCCTTCGACCTTCAAATCAACGATGAAACACAGACATTGCATCGATATTGAATACAAAAGGCAAAATGTCGACTTATTTATAAGAGGAGTAACTCTTCTAATAGTTCGTGATTTGAGCCTTTCCTGGGACAGCAGTATTAGATTCCGATGCACCATTGCAGGTTTACTGTATCCCTTGGACCTTCAAATCAACGATGAAACACAGAAATTGCATCGATATTGAATACAAAAGGCAAAATGTCGACTTATTTATAAGAGGAGTAACTCTTCTAATAGTTCGTGTTTTGAGCCTTTCCTGGGACAGCAGTACTAGATTCCGATGCACCATTGCAGGTTTACTGTATCCCTTGGACCTTCAAATCAACGATGAAACACAGAAATTGCATCGATATTGAATACAAAAGGCAAAATGTCGACTTATTTACAAGAGGAGTATCTCTTCTAATAGTTCGTGCTTTTAGCTTTTCCTGGGACAGCAGTATTAGATTCCGATGCACCATTGCAGGATTACTGTATCCCTTGGACCTTCAAATCAACGATGAAATACAGAAATTGCATCGATATTGAATACAAAAGGCAAAATGTCGACTTTTTTACAAGAGGAGTAACTCTTCTAATAGTTCGTGTTTTGAGCCTTTCCTGGGACAGCAGTATTAGATTCCGATGCACCATTGGAAGTTTCCTGTATCCCTTGGACCTTCAAATTGACGATGAAACACAGAAATTGCATCGATATAGTATACAAAAGGCAAAATGTCGACTTATTTACAAGTGCTTTATAGTTCGTGCTTTGAGCCTTTCCTGGGACAGCAGTATTAGATTCCGATGCACCATTGCAGGATTACTGTATCTCTTGCACCTTCAAATCAACGATGAAACACAGAAATTGCATCGTTATTGAATACAAAATGCAAAATGCCGACTTATTTACAAGTGGAGTAACTCTTCTAATAGTTCGTGTTTTAGCCTTTCTGGGGCAGCAGTATTAGATTCCGATGCACCATTGCAGGTTTACTGTATCCCTTGGACCTTCAAATCAACGATGAAACACAGAAATTGCATCGATATTGAATACAAAAGGCTAAATGTCGACTTATTTATAAGAGGAGTAGCTCTTCTAATAGTTCGTGATTTGTGCCTTTCCTGGGACAGCAGTACTAGATTCCGATGCACCATTGCATGTTTACTGGATCCCTTGGACCTTCAAATCAACGATGAAACACAGAAATTGCATCGATATTGAATACAAAAGGCAAAATGTTGACTTATTTACAAGAGGAGTATCTCTTCTAATAGTTCGTGCTTTTAGCCTTTCCTGGGACAGCAGTATTAGATTCCGATGCACCATTGCAGGATTACTGTATCCCTTGGACCTTCAAATCAACGATGAAATACAGAAATTGCATCGATATTGAATACAAAAGGCAAAATGTCGACTTATTTACAAGAGGAGTAACTCTTCTAATAGTTCGTGCTTTGAGCCATTACTGGGACAGCAGTATTAGATTCCGATGCACCATTGGAAGTTTCCTGTATCCCTTGGACCTTCAAATCAACGATGAAACACAGAAATTGCATCGTTAATTAAATACAAAATGCAAAATGCCGACTTATTTACAAGAGGAGTAAAGCTTCTAATAGTTCGTGTTTTAGCATTTCTGGGACAGCAGTATTAGATTCCGATGCACCATTGCAGGTTTACTGTATCCCTTGACCTTCAAATCAACGATGAAACACAGAAATTGCATCGATATTGAATACAAAAGGCAAAATGTCGACTTATTTATAAGAGGAGTAACTCTTTTAATAGTTCATGTTTTGATCCTTTCCTGGGACAGCAGTATTAGATTCCGATGCACCATTGGAGGTTTACTGTATCCCTTGGACCTTCAACTCAACGATGAAACACGGAAATTGCAACGATTTGGATACAAAAGGCAAAATGTCGACTTATTTACAAGAGGAGTAACTCTTCTAAGAGTTCCTGCTTTTAGCCTATCCTGGGACAGCAGTATGAAATTCCGATGCACCATTGCAGGTTTACTGTATCTCTTGGACCTTAAAATTAACGATGAAGCACAGAAATTGCATCTATATTGAATACAAAAGGCAAAATATCGACTTATTTACAAGAGGAGTAACTCTTCTAATAGTTCGTGATTTGTGCCTTTCCTGGGACAGCAGTACTAGATTCCGATGCACCATTGCAGGTTTACTGTATCCCTTGGACCTTCAAATCAACGATGAAACACAGAAATTGCATCGATATTGAATACAAAAGGCAAAATGTCGACTTATTTACAAGAGGAGTATCTCTGCTAATAGTTCGTCCTTTGAGCCTTTCTGGGACAGCAGTATTAGATTCCGATGCACCATTGCAGGTTTACTGTATCCCTTGGATCTTCAAATCAACGATGAAACACGGAAATTGCATCGATGTTGAATACAAAACGCAAAATGTCGACTTAATTATAAGAGGAGTAACTCTTCTAATAGTTCGTGCTTTGAGCCTTTCCTAGGACAGCAGTATTAGATTCCGATGCACCGTTGCAGGTTTACTGTATCCCTTGGACCTTCAAATCAACGATGAAACACAGAAATTGCACCGATATTGAATACAAAAGCAAAATGTCGACTTATTTATATGAGGAGTAACTCTTCTAATAGTTCGTGATTTGAGCCTTTCGTGGGACAACAGTATTAGATTCCGATGCACCATTGCAGGTTTACTGTATCCCTTCGACCTTCAAATCAACGATGAAACACAGACATTGCATCGATATTGAATACAAAAGGCAAAATGTCGACTCTTTTATAAGAGGAGTAACTCTTCTAATAGTTCGTGATTTGAGCCTTTCCTGGGACAGCAGTATTAGATTCCGATGCACCATTGCAGGTTTACTGTATCCCTTGGACCTTCAAATCAACGATGAAACACAGAAATTGCATCGATATTGAATACAAAACGCAAAATGTCGACTTATTTATAAGAGGAGTAACTCTTCTAATAGTTCGTGCTTTGAGCCTTTCCTGGGACAGCAGTACTAGATTCCGATGCACCATTGCAGGTTTACTGTATCCCTTGGACCTTCAAATCAACGATGAAACACAGAAATTGCATCGATATTGAATACAAAAGGCAAAATGTCGACTTATTTACAAGCGGAGTATCTCTTCTAATAGTTCGTGCTTTTAGCTTTTCCTGGGACAGCAGTATTAGATTCCGATGCACCATTGCAGGATTACTGTATCCCTTGGACCTTCAAATCAACGATGAAATACAGAAATTGCATCGATATTGAATACAAAAGGCAAAATGTCGACTTATTTACAAGTGGAGTAACTCTTCTAATAGTTCGTGCTTTGAGCCTTTCCTGGGACAGCAGTATTAGATTCCGATGCACCATTGGAAGTTTCCTGTATCCCTTGGACCTTCAAATTAACGATGAAACACAGAAATTGCATCGATATAGAATACAAAAGGCAAAATGTCGACTTATTTACAAGTGCTTTATAGTTCGTGCTTTGAGCCTTTCCTGGGACAGCAGTATTAGATTCCGATGCACCATTGCAGGATTACTGTATCTCTTGGACCTTCAAATCAACGATGAAACACACAAATTGCATCGTTATTGAATACAAATTGCAAAATGCCGACTTATTTACAAGACGAGTAACTCTTCTAATAGTTCGTGTTTTAGCCTTTCTGGGACAGCAGTATTATATTCCGATGCACCATTGCAAGTTTACTGTATCCCTTGGACCTTCAAATCAACGATGAAACACGGAAATTGCATCGATTTGGATACAAAAGGCAAAATGTCGACTTATTTACAAGAGGAGTAAATCTTCTAAGAGTTCCTGCTTTTAGCCTATCCTGGGACAGCAGTATGAAATTCCGATGCACCATTGCAGGTTTACTGTATCTCTTGGACCTTAAAATTAACGATGAAGCACAGAAATTGCATCTATATTGAATACAATAGGCAAAATGTCGACTTATTTACAAGAGGAGTAACTCTTCTAATAGTTCGTGATTTGTGCCTTTCCTGGGACAGCAGTACTAGATTCCGATGCACCATTGCAGGTTTACTGTATCCCTTGGACCTTCAAATCAACGATGAAACACAGAAATTGCATCGATATTGAATACAAAAGGCAAAATGTCGACTTATTTACAAGAGGAGTAACTCTTCTAAGAGTTCCTGCTTTTAGCCTATCCTGGGACAGCAGTATGAAATTCCGATGCAACATTGCAGGTTTACTGTATCTCTTGGACCTTCAAATCAACGATGAAACACAGAAATTGCATCGATATTGAATACAAAAGCAAAATGTCGACTTATTTATAAGAGGAGTAACTCTTCTAATAGTTCGTGATTTGAGCCTTTCGTGGGACAACAGTATTAGATTCCGATGCACCATTGCAGGTATCCCTTGGACCTTCCTGTATCCCTTGGACCTTTCAAATTAACGATGAAACACAGAAATTGCATCGATATAGAATACAAAAGGCAAAATGTCGACTTATTTACAAGTGCTTTATAGTTCGTGCTTTGAGCCTTTCCTGGGACAGCAGTATTAGATTCCGATGCACCATTGCAGGATTACTGTACCTCTTGGACCATCAAATCAACGATGAAACACAGAAATTGCATCGTTATTGAATACAAAATGCAAATTGCCGACTTATTTACAAGAGGAGTAACTCTTCTAATAGTTCGTGTTTTAGCCTTTCTGGGACAGCAGTATTAGATTCCGATGCACCATTGCAGGTTTACTGTATCCCTTGGACCTTCAAATCAACGATGAAACACGGAAATTGCATCGATTTGGATACAATAGGCAAAATGTCGACTTATTTACAAGAGGAGTAACACTTCTAAGACTTCCTGCTTTTAGCCTATCCTGGGACAGCAGTATGAAATTCCGATGCACCATTGCAGGTTTACTGTATCTCTTGGACCTTAAAATTAACGATGAAGCACAGAAATTGCATCTATATTGAATACAAAAGGCAAAATGTCGACTTATTTACAAGAGGAGCAACTCTTCTAATAGTTCGTGCTTTAAGCTATTCCTGGGACAGCAGTATTAGATTCAGATGCACCGTTGCTGGTTTACTGTATCCCTTGGACCTTCAAATCAACGATGAAACACAGAAATTGCATCGATATTGCATACAAAAGGCTAAATGTCGACTTATTTATAAGAGGAGTAACTCTTCTAATAGTTCGTGATTTGTGCCTTTCCTGGGACACCAGTACTAGATTCCGATGCACCATTGCAGGTTTACTGTATCCCTTGGACCTTCAAATCAACGATGAAACACAGAAATTGCATCGATATTGAATACAAAAGGCAAAATGTTGACTTATTTACAAGAGGAGTATCTCTTCTAATAGTTCGTGCTTTTAGCCTTTCCTGGGACAGCAGTATTAGATTCCGATGCACCATTCCAGGATTACTGTATCCCTTGGACCTTCAAATCAACGATGAAATACAGAAATTGCATCGATATTGAATACAAAAGGCAAAATGTCGACATATGTACAACAGGAGTAACTCTTCTAATAGTTCGTGCTTTGAGCCATTACTGGGACAGCAGTATTAAATTCCGATGCACCATTGGAAGTTTCCTGTATCCCTTGGACCTTCAAATCAACGATGAAACACAGAAATTGCATCGTTAATTAAATACAAAATGCAAAATGCCGACTTATTTACAAGAGGAGTAACTCTTCTAATAGTTCGTGTTTTAGCCTTTCTGGGACAGCAGTATTAGATTCCGATGCACCATTGCAGGTTTACTGTATCCCTTGGACCTTCAAATCAACGATGAAACACAGAAATTGCATCGATATTGAATACATAGGGCAAAATGTCGACTTATTTACAAGAGGAGGAACTCTTCCAAGAGTTCCTGCTTTTAGCCTATCCTGGGACAGCAGTATGAAATTCCGATGCACCATTGCAGGTTTACTGTATCTCTTGTACCTTAAAATTAACGATGAAGCACAGAAATTGCATCTATATTGAATACAAAAGGCAAAATGTCGACTTATTTACAAGAGGAGCAACTCTTCTAATAGTTCGTGTTTTAAGCCATTCCTGGGACAGCAGTATTAGATTCCGATGCACCGTTGCAGGTTTACTGTATCCCTTGGACCTTTAAATCAACGATGAAACACAGAAATTGCATCGATATTGAATACAAAAGGCTAAATGTCGACTTACTTATAAGAGGAGTAACTCTTCTAATAGTTCGTGATTTGAGCCTTTCCTGGGACAGCAGTATTAGATTCCGATGCACCATTGCAGGTTTACTGTATCCCTTCGACCTTCAAATCAACGATGAAACACAGAAATTGCATCGATATTGAATACAAAAGGCAAAATGTCGACTTATTTATAAGAGGAGTAACTCTTCTAATAGTTCGTGCTTTAAGCTATTCCTGGGACAGCAGTATTAGATTCCGATGCACCATTGCAGGTTTACTGTATCCCTTGGACCTTCAAATCAACGATGAAACACAGAAATTGCATCGATATTGAATACAAAAGGCAAAATGTCGACTTATTTACAAGAGGAGTATCTCTTCTAATAGTTCGTGGTTTTAGCTTTTCCTGGGACAGCAGTATTAGATTCCGATGCACCATTGCAGGATTACTGTATCCCTTGGACCTTCAAATCAACGATGAAATACAGAAATTGCATCGATATTGAATACAAAAGTCAAAATGTCGACTTATTTACAAGAGGAGTAACTCTTCCAATAGTTCGTGCTTTGAGCCTTTCCTGGGACAGCAGTATTAGTTTCCGATGCACCATTGGAAGTTTCCTGTATCCCTTGGACCTTCAAATTAACGATGAAACACAGAAATTACATCGATATAAAATACAAAAGGCAAAATGTCGACTTATTTACAAGTGCTTTATAGTTCGTGCTTTGAGCCTTTCCTGGGACAGCAGTATTAGATTCCGAAGCACCATTGCAGGATTACTGTATCTCTTGGACCTTCAAATCAACGATGAAATACAGAAATTGCATCGATATTGAATACAAAAGTCAAATTGTCGACTTATTTATAAGAGGAGTAACTCTTCTAATAGTTCGTGTTTTAGCCTTTCTGGAACAGCAGTATTAGATTCCGATGCACCATTGCAGGTTTACTGTATCCCTTGGACCTTCAAATCAACGATGAAACACGGAAATTGCATCGATTTGGATACAAAAGGCAAAATGTCGACTTATTTACAAGAGGAGTAACTCTTCTAAGAGTTCCTGCTTTTAGCTTATCCTGGGACAGCAGTATGAAATTCAGATGCACCATTGCAGGTTTACTGTATCTCTTGGACCTTAAAATTAACGATGAAGCACAGAAATTGCATCTATATTCAACACAAAATGCAAAATGTCGACTTATTTACAAGAGGGGTATCTCTTCTAATAGTTCGTCCTTTGAGCCTTTCTGGGACAGCAGTATTAGATTCCGATGCACCATTGCAGGTTTACTGTATCCCTTGGATCTTCAAATCAACGATGAAACACGGAAATTGCATCGATGTTGAATACAACACGCAAAATGTCGACTTAATTATAAGAGGAGTAACTCTTCTAATAGTTCGTGCTTTGAGCCTTTCCTAGGACAGCAGTATTAGATTCCGATGCACCGTTGCAGGTTTACTGTATCCCTTGGACCTTAAAATCAACGATGAAACACAGAAATTGCATCGATATTGAATACAAAAGCAAAATGTCGACTTATTTATAAGAGGAGTAACTCTTCTAATAGTTCGTGATTTGAGCCTTTCGTGGGACAACAGTATTAGATTCCGATGCACCATTGCAGGTTTACAGTATCCCTTCGACCTTCAAATCAACGATGAAACACAGACATTGCATCGATATTGTATACAAAAGGCAAAATGTCGACTTATTTATAAGAGGAGTAACTCTTCTAATAGTTCGTGATTTGAGCCTTTCCTGGGACAGCAGTATTAGATTCCGATGCACCATTGCAGGTTTACTGTATCCCTTGGACCTTCAAATCATCGATAAAACACAGAAATTGCATCGATATTGAATACAAAAGGCAAAATGTCGACTTATTTATAAGAGGAGTAACTCTTCTCATAGTTCGTGCTTTGAGCCTTTCCTGGGACAGCAGTATTAGATTCCGATGCACCATTGCAGGATTACTGTATCCCTTGGACCTTCAAATCAACGATGAAATACAGAAATTGCATCGATATTGAATACAAAAGGCAAAATGTCGACTTATTTACAAGAGGAGTAACTCTTCTAATAGTTCGTGCTTTGAGCCATTACTGGGACAGCAGTATTAGATTCCGATGCGTCATTGGAAGTTTCCTGTATCCCTTGGACCTTCAAATCAACGATGAAACACAGAAATTGCATCGTTAATTGAATACAAAATGCAAAATGCCGACTTATTTACAAGAGGAGTAACTGCTCTAATAGTTCGTGTTTTAGCCTTTCTGGGACAGCAGTATTAGATTCCGATGCACCATTGCAGATTTACTGTATCCCTTGGACCTTCAAATCAACGATGAAACACAGAAATTGCATCGATATTGAATACAAAAGGCAAAATGTCGAATTAATTACAAGAGGAGTATCTCTTCTAATAGTTCGTGCTTTTAGTCTTTCCTGGGACAGCAGTATTAGATTCCGATGCACCATTGCAGGATTACTGTTTCCCTTGTACCTTCAAATCAACTATTAAATACAGAAATTGCATCGATATTGAATACAAAAGGCAAAATGTCGACTTATTTACAAGAGGAGTAACTCTTCTAATAGTTCGTGCTTTGAGCCATTCCTGGGACAGCAGTATTAGATTCCGATGCACCATTGGAAGTTTCCTGTATCCCTTGGACCTTGAAATTAAAGATGAAACACAGAAATTGCATCGATATAGAATACAAAAGCAAAATGTCGACTTATTTACAAGTGCTTTATAGTTCGTGATTTGAGCCTTTCCTTGGACAGCAGTATTAGATTCCGATGCACCATTGCAGGATTACTGTATCTCTTGGACCTTCAAATCAACGATGAAACACAGAAATTGCATTGTTATTGAATACAAAATGCAAAATGCCGACTTATTTACAAGAGGAGTAACTCTTCTAATAGTTCGTGTTTTAGCATTTCTGGGACAGCAGTATTAGATTCCGATGCACCATTGCAGGTTTACTGTATCCCTTGGACCTTCAAATCAACGATGAAACACAGAAATTGCATCGATATTGAATACATAAGGCAAAATGTCGACTTATTTATAAGAGGAGTAACTCTTCTAATAGTTCGTGTTTTGAGCCTTTCCTGGTACAGCAGTATTAGATTCCGATGCACCATTGGAGGTTTACTGTATCCCTTGGACCTTCAAATCAACGATGAAACACGGAAATTGCATCGATTTTGAATACAATAGGCAAAATGTCGACTTATTTACAAGAGGAGTAACCCTTCTAAGAATTCCTGCTTTTAGCCTATCCTTGGACAGCAGTATGAAATTCCGATGCACCATTGCAGGTTTATTGTATCTCTTGGACCTTAAAATTAACGATGAAGCACAGAAATTGCGTCTATATTGAATACAAAAGGCAAAATGTCGACTTATTTACAAGAGGAGCGACTCTTCTAATAGTTCGTGTTTTATGCCTTTCCTGGGATAGCAGTATTAGATTCCGATGCACCGTTGCAGGTTTACTGTACCCCTTGGACCTTCAAATCAACGATGAAACAAAGAAATTGCATCGATATTGAATACAAAAGGCTAAATGTCGACTTATTGATAAGAGGAGTAACTCTTTTAATAGTTCGTGATTCGAGCCTTTCCTGGGACAGCAGTACTACATTCCGATGCACCGTTGCAAGTTTACTGTATCTCTTGGACCTTCAAATCAACGATGAAACACAGAAATTGCATCGTTATTGAATACAAAATGCAAAATGCCGACTTATTTACAAGAGGAGTAACTCTTCTAATAGTTCGTGTTTTAGCCTTTCTGGGACAGCAGTATTAGATTCCGATGCACCATTGCAGGTTTACTGTATCCCTTGGACCTTCCAATCAACGATGAAACACAGAAATTGCATCGATATTGAATACATAAGGCAAAATGTCGACTTATTTATAAGAGGAGTAACTCTTTTAATAGTTCATGTTTTGAGCCTTTCCTGGCACAGCAGTATTAGATTCCGATGCACCATTGGAGGTTTACTGTATCCCTTGGACCTTCAAATCAACGATGAAACACGGAAATTGCATCGATTTGGATACAAAAGGCAAAATGTCGACTTATTTACAAGAGGAGGAACTCCTCTAAGAGTTCCTGCTTTTAGCCTATCCTGGGACAGCAGTATGAAATTCCGATGCACCATTGCAGGTTTACTGTATCTCTTGGACCTTAAAATTAACGATGAAGCACAGAAATTGCATCTATATTGAATACAAAAGGCAAAAAGTCGACTTATTTACAAGAGGAGCAACTCTTCTAATAGTTCGTGTTTTAAGCCTTTCCTGGGACAGCAGTAGTAGATTCCGATGCACCGTTGCATGTTTACTGTATCCCTTGGACCTTCAAATCAACGATGAAACACAGAAATTGCATCGATATTGAATACAAAAGGCTAAATGTCGACTTATTTATAAGAGGTGTAACTCTTTTAATAGTTCGTGATTTGAGCCTTTCCTGGGACAGCAGTACTAGATTCCGATGCACCATTGCAGGTTTACTGTATCCCTTGGACCTTCAAATCAACGATGAAACACAGAAATTGCATCGATATTGAATACAAAATGCAAAATGCCGACTTATTTACAAGAGGAGTAACTCTTCTAATAGTTCGTGTTTTAGCCTTTCTGGGACAGCAGTATTAGATTCCGATGCACCATTGCAGGTTTACTGTATCCCTTGGACCTTCCAATCAACGATGAAACACAGAAATTGCATCGATATTGAATACATAAGGCAAAATGTCGACTTATTTATAAGAGGAGTAACTCTTTTAATAGTTCATGTTTTGAGCCTTTCCTGGCACAGCAGTATTAGATTCCGATGCACCATTGGAGGTTTACTGTATCCCTTGGACCTTCAAATCAACGATGAAACACGGAAATTGCATCGATTTGGATACAAAAGGCAAAATGTCGACTTATTTACAAGAGGAGGAACTCCTCTAAGAGTTCCTGCTTTTAGCCTATCCTGGGACAGCAGTATGAAATTCCGATGCACCATTGCAGGTTTACTGTATCTCTTGGACCTTAAAATTAACGATGAAGCACAGAAATTGCATCTATATTGAATACAAAAGGCAAAAAGTCGACTTATTTACAAGAGGAGCAACTCTTCTAATAGTTCGTGTTTTAAGCCTTTCCTGGGACAGCAGTAGTAGATTCCGATGCACCGTTGCATGTTTACTGTATCCCTTGGACCTTCAAATCAACGATGAAACACAGAAATTGCATCGATATTGAATACAAAAGGCTAAATGTCGACTTATTTATAAGAGGTGTAACTCTTTTAATAGTTCGTGATTTGAGCCTTTCCTGGGACAGCAGTACTAGATTCCGATGCACCATTGCAGGTTTACTGTATCCCTTGGACCTTCAAATCAACGATGAAACACAGAAATTGCATCGATATTGAATACAAAAGGCAAAATGTCGACTTATTTACAAGAGGAGTATCTCTTCTAATAGTTCGTGCTCTTAGCCTTTCCTGGGACAGCAGTATTAGTTTCCGATGCACCATTGCAGGATTACTGTATCCCTTGTACCTTCAAATCAAAGATGAAATACAGAAATTGCATCGATATTGAATACAAAAGGCAAAATGTCGACTTATTTACAAGAGGAGTAACTCTTCTAATAGTTCGTGCTTTGAGCCATTCCTGGGACAGCAGTATTAGATTCCGATGCACCATTGGAAGTTTCCTGTATCCCTTGGACCTTGAAATTAACGATGAAACACAGAAATTGCATCGATATAGAATACAAAAGCAAAATGTCGACTTATTTACAAGTGCTTTATAGTTCGTGCTTTGAGCCTTTCCTTGGACAGCAGTATTAGATTCCGATGCACCATTGCAGGATTACTGTATCTCTTGGACCTTCAAATCAACGATGAAACACAGAAATTGCATTGTTATTGAATACAAAATGCAAAATGCCGACATATTTACAAGAGGAGTAACTCTTCTAATAGTTCGTGTTTTAGCCTTTCTAGGACAGCTGTATTAGATTCCGATGCACCATTGCAGGTTTACTGTATCCCTTGGACCTTCAAATCAACGATGAAACACAGAAGTTGCATCGATATTGAATACATAAGGCAAAATGTCGACTTATTTAAAGAGGAGTAACTCTTCTAATAGTTCGTGTTTTGAGCCTTTCCTGGGACAGCAGTATTAGATTCCGATGCACCATTGGAGGTTTACTGTATCCCTTGGACCTTCAAATCAACGATGAAACACCATGAAATTGCATCGATTTTGAATACATAAGGCAAAATGTCGACTTATTTACAAGAGGAGTAACTCTTCTAAGAGTTCCTGCTTTTAGCCTATCCTGGGACAGCAGTATGAAATTCCGATGCACCATTGCAGGTTTACTGTATCTCTTGGACCTTAAAATTAACGATGAAGCACAGAAATTGCATCTATATTGAATACAAAAGGCAAAATGTCGACTTATTTACAAGAGGAGCAACTCTTCTAATAGTTCGTGTTTTAAGCCTTTCCAGGGACAGCAGTATTAGATTCCGATGCACCGTTGCAGGTTTACTGTACCCCTTGGACCTTCAAATCAACGATAAATTACAGAAATTGCATCGATATTGAATATAAAAGGCTAAATGTCGACTTATTTATAAGAGGAGTAACTCATTTAATAGTTCGTGATTCGAGCCTTTCCTGGGACAGCAGTACTACATTCCGATGCACCATTGCAGGTTTACTGTATCCCTTGGACCTTCAAATCAACGATGAAACACAGAAATTACATCGATATTGAATACAGAAGGCAAAATGTCGACTTATTTACAAGAGGAGTATCTCTTCTAATAGTTCGTGCTCTTAGCCTTTCCTGGGACAGCAGTATTAGATTCCGATGCACCATTGCAGGATTACTGTATCCCTTGGACCTTCAAATCAACGATGAAATACAGAAATTGCATCGATATTGAATACAAAAGGCAAAATGTCGACTTATTTACAAGAGGAGTAACTCTTCTAATAGTTCGTGCTTTGAGCCTTTCCTGGGACAGCAGTATTAGATTCCGATGCACCATTGGAAGTTTCCTGTATCCCTTGGACCTTCAAATCAACGATGAAACACAGAAATTGCATCGATATACAATACAAAAGGCAAAATGTCGACTTATTTACAAGTGCTTTATAGTTCGTGCTTTGAGCCTTTCCTGGGACAGCAGTATTAGATACCGATGCACCATTGCAGGATAACTGTATCTCTTGGACCTTCAAATCAACGATGAAACACAGAAATTGCATCGTTATTGAATACAAAATGCAAAATGCCGACTTATTTACAAGAGGAGTAACTCTTCTAATAGTTCGTGTTTTAGCCTTTCTGGGACAGCAGTATTAGATTCCGATGCACCATTGCAGGTTTACTGTATCCCTTGGACCTTCAAATCAACGATGAAACACAGAAATTGCAACGATATTGAATACATAAGGCAAAATGTCGACTTATTTATAAGAGGAGTAACTCTTCTAATAGTTCGTGTTTTGAGCCTTTCCTGAGACAGCAGTATTAGATTCCGATGCACCATTGGAGGTTTACTGTATCCCTTGGACCTTCAAATCAACGATGAAACACGGAAATTGCATCGATTTTGAATACAAAAGGCAAAATGTCGACTTATTTACAAGAGGAGTAACTCTTCTAAGAGTTCCTGGTTTTAGCCTATCCTGGGACACCAGTATGAAATTCCGATGCACCATTGCAGGTTTACTGTATCCCTTGGACCTTCAAATCAACGATGAAACACAGAAATTGCATCGATATTGAATACATAAGGCAAAATGTCGACTTATTTATAAGAGGAGTAACTCTTCTAATAGTTCGTGTTTTAAGCCTTTCCTGGGACAGCAGTAATAGATTACGATGCACCATTGCAGGTTTACTGTATCCCTTGGACCTTCAAATCAACGATGAAACACAGAAATTGCATCGATATTGAATACAAAAGGCTAAATGTCTACTTATTTACAAGAGGAGTAACTCTCCTAAGAGTTCCTGCTTTTAGCCTATCCTGGGACAGCAGTATGAAATTCCGATGCACCATTGCAGGTTTACTGTATCTCTTGGACCTTAAAATTAACGATGAAGCACAGAAATTGCATCTATATTGAATACAAAAGGCAAAATGTCGACTTATTTACAAGAGGAGCAACTCTTCTAATAGTTCGTGTTTTAAGCCTTTCCTGGGACAGCGGTAATAGATTCCGATGCACCGTTGCAGGTTTACTGTATCCCTTGGACCTTCAAATCAACGATGAAACACAGAAATTGCATCGATATTGAATACAAAAGGCTAAATGTCGACTTCTTTATAAGAGGAGTAACTCTTCTAATAGTTCGTGCTTTGAGCCTTTCCTGGGATAGCAGTATTAGATTCCGATGCACCATTGCAAGTTTCCTGTATCCCTTGGACCTTCAAATTAACGATGAAACACAGATATTGCATCGATATAGACTACAAAAAGCAAAATGTCGACTTATTTACAAGTGCTTTATACTTCGTGCTTTGAGCCTTTCCTTGGACAGCAGTATTAGATTCCGATGCACCATTGCAGGATTACTGTACCTCTTGGACCTTCAAATCAGCTATGAAACACAGAAATTGCATCGTTATTGAATACAAAATGCAAAATGCCGACTTATGTACAAGTGGAGTAACTCTTCTAATAGTTCGTGTTTTAGCATTTCTGGGACAGCAGTATTAGATTCCGATGCACCATTGCAGGTTTACTGTATCCCTTGGACCTTCAAATCAACGATGAAACACAAAAATTGCATCGATATTGAATACATAAGGCAAAATGTCGACTTATTTATAAGAGGAGTAACTCTTCTAATAGTTCGTGTTTTGAGCCTTTCCTGGGACAGCAGTATTAGATTCCGATGCACCATTGGAGATTTACTGTATCCCTTGGACCTTGAAAACAACGATGAAACACGGAAATTACATCGATTTTGAATACAAAAGGCAAAATGTCGACTTATTTACAAGAGGAGTAACTCTTCTAAGAGTTCCTGCTTTTAGCCTATCCTGGGACAGCAGTATGAAATTCCGATGCACCATTGCAGGTTTACTGTATCTCTTGGACCTTAAAATTAACGATGAAGCACAGAAATTGCATCTATATTGAATACAAAATGCAAAATGTCGACTTATTTACAAGAGGAGCAACTCCTCTAATAGTTCGTGTTTTAAGCCTTTCCTGGGACAGCAGTAATAGATTCCGATGCACCGTTGCAGGTTTACTGTATCCCTTGGACCTTCAAATCAACGATGGAACACAGAAATTGCATCGATATTGAATACAAAATGCTAAATGTCGACTTATTTATAAGAGGAGTAACTCTTCTAATAGTTCGTGCTTTGAGCCTTTCCTGGGATAGCAGTATTAGATTCCGATGCACCATTGCAAGTTTCCTGTATCCCTTGGACCTTCAAATTAACGATGAAACACAGATATTGCGTCGATATAGACTACAAAAAGCAAAATGTCGACTTATTTACAAGTGCTTTATACTTCGTGCTTTGAGCCTTTCCTTGGACAGCAGTATTAGATTCCGATGCACCATTGCAGGATTACTGTATCTCTTGGACCTTCAAATCAACTATGAAACACAGAAATTGCATCGTTATTGAATACAAAATGCAAAATGCCGACTTATGTACAAGTGGAGTAACTCTTCTAATAGTTCGTGTTTTAGCATTTCTGGGACAGCAGTATTAGATTCCGATGCACCATTGCAGGTTTACTGTATCCCTTGGACCTTCAAATCAACGATGAAACACAAAAATTGCATCGATATTGAATACAAAAGGCAAAATGTCGACTTATTTACAAGAGGAGTATCTCTTCTAATAGTTCGTGCTTTTAGCCTTTCCTGGGACAGCATTATTAGATTCCGATGCACCATTGCAGGATTACTGTATCCCTTGGACCTTCAAATCAACGATGAAACACAGAAATTGCATCGATATTGAATACATAAGGCAAAATGTCGACTTATTTATAAGAGGAGTAACTCTTCTAATAGTTCGTGTTTTGAGCCTTTCCTGGGTCAGCACTATTAGATTCCGATGCACCATTGGAGGTTTACTGTATCCCTTGGACCTTCAGATCAACGATGAAACACGGAAATTGCATCGATATTTAATACAAAAGGCAAAATGTCGACTTATTTATAAGAGGAGTAACTCTTCTAATAGTTCGTGATTTAGGCCTTTCGTGGGGCAACAGTATTAGATTCCGATGCACCATTGCATGTTTACTGTATCCTTCGACCTTCAAATCAACGATGAAACACAGACATTGCATCGATATTGAATACAAAAGGCTAAATGTCGACTTATTTATAAGAAGAGAAACTCTTTTAATTGTTCGTGATTCGAGCCTTTCCTGGGACAGCAGTACTACATTCCGATGCACCATTGCAGGTTTACTGTATCCCTTGGACCTTCAAATCAACGATGAAACACAGAAATTGCATCGATATTGAATACAAAAGGCAAAATGTCGACTTATTTACAAGAGGAGTATCTCTTCTAATAGTTCGTGCTCTTAGCCTTTCCTGGGACAGCAGTATTAGATTCCGATGCACCATTGCAGGTTTACTGTATCCCTTGGACCTTCAAATCAACGATGAAACACAGAAATTGCATCGATATTGAATACATAAGGCAAAATGACGACTTATTTATAAGAGGAGTAACTCTTCTAATAGTTCGTGTTTTGAGCCTTTCCTGGGACAGCAGTATTAGATTCCGATGCACCATTGGAAGTTTCCTGTATCCCTTGGACCTTGAAATTAACGATGAAACACAGAAATTGCATCGATATAGAATACAAAAGGCAAAATGTCGACTTATTTACAAGTGCTTTATAGTTCGTGTTTTTGTGCCTTTCCTGGGACAGCAGTATTAGATTCCGCTGCACCATTGCAGGTTTTCTGTATCTCTTGGACCTTCAAATCAACGATGAAACACAGAAATTGCATCGATATTGAATACAAAAGGCAAAATGTCGACTTATTTATAAGAGGAGTAACTCTTCTAATAGTTCGTGCTTTGAGCCTTTCCTGGGACAGCAGTATTAGATTCCGATGCACCATTGCAGGTTTTCTGTATCTCTTGGACCTTCAAATCAACGATGAAACACAGAAATTGCATCGATACTGAATACAAAAGGCAAAATGTCGACTTATTTATAAGAGGAGTAACTCTTCTAATAGTTCGTGCTTTGAGCCTTTCCTGGGACAGCAGTATTAGATTCCGATGCACCATTGCAAGTTTACTGTATCCCTTGGACCTTCAAATCAACGACGAAATACAGAAATTGCATCGATGTTGAATACAAAAGGCAAAATGTCGACTTATTTATAAGAGGAGTAACTCTTTTAATAGTTCGTGATTTGAGCCTTTCCTGGGACAGCAGTATTAGATTCCGATGCACCATTGGAGGTTTACTGTATCCATTAGACCTTCAAATTACGATGAAACACAGAAATTGCATCGATATTGAATACAAAAGGCAAAATGTCGACTTATTTACAAGAGGAGTAACTCTTCTAATAGTTGGTGCTTTGAGCCTTTCTGGGACAGCAGTATTAGATTCCGATGCACCATTGCAGGATTACTGTATCCCTTGGACCATCAAATCAACGATGAAACACGGAAATTGCATCGATATTGAATACAAAAGGCAAAATGTCGACTTAATTATAAGAGGAGTAACTCTTCCAATAGTTCGTGCTTTGAGCCTTTCCTAGGACAGCAGTATTAGATTCCGATGCACCGTTGGAGGTTTACTCTATCCCTTGGACCTTCAAATCAACGATGAAACACAGAAATTGCATCGATATTTAATACAAATGCAAAATGTCGACTTATTTATAAGAGGAGTAACTCTTCTAATAGTTCGTGATTTAGGCCTTTCGTGGGGCAACAGTATTAGATTCCGATGCACCATTGCATGTTTACTGTATCCCTTCGACCTTCAAATCAACGATGAAACACAGACATTGCATCGATATTGAATACAAAAGCTAAATGTCGACTTATTTACAAGAGGTGTATCTCTTCTAATAGTTCGTGCTTTTAGCCTTTCCTGGGACAGCATTATTAGATTCCGATGCACCATTGCAGGATTACTGTATCCCTTGGACCTTCAAATCAACGATGAAACACAGAAATTGCATCGATATTGAATACATAAGGCAAAATGTCGACTTATTTATAAGAGGAGTAACTCTTCTAATAGTTCGTGTTTTGAGCCTTTCCTGGGTCAGCAGTATTAGATTCCGATGCACCATTGGAGGTTTACTGTATCCCTTGGACCTTCAGATCAACGATGAAACACGGAAATTGCATCGATATTTAATACAAAAGGCAAAATGTCGACTTATTTATAAGAGGAGTAACTCTTCTAATAGTTCGTGATTTAGGCCTTTCGTGGGGCAACAGTATTAGATTCCGATGCACCATTGCATGTTTACTGTATCCTTCGACCTTCAAATCAACGATGAAACACAGACATTGCATCGATATTGAATACAAAAGGCAAAATGTCGACTTATTTACAAGAGTAGTAACTCTTCTAATAGTTCGTGCTTTGAGCCTTTCCTGGGACAGCAGTATTAGATTCCGATGCACCATTGCAAGTTTACTGTATCCCTTGGACCTTCAAATCAACGATGAAACACAGAAATTGCATCGATATAGAATACATAAGGCAAAATGTCGACTTATTTATAAGAGGAGTAACTCTTCTAATAGTTCGTGTTTTGAGCCTTTCCTGGGACAGCAGTATTAGATTCCGATGCACCATTGGAGGTTTACTGTATCCCTTGGACCTTCAAATCAACGATGAAACACAGAAATTGCATCGATATTGAATACATAAGGCAAAATGTCGACTTATTTATAAGAGGAGTAACTCTTCTAATAGTTCGTGTTTTGAGCCTTTCCTGGGACAGCAGTATTAGATTCTGATGCACCATTGGAGGTTTACTGTATCCCTTGGACCTTCAAATCAACGATGAAACACGGAAATTGCATCGATTTTGAATACAAAAGGCAAAATGTCGACTTATTTACAAAAGGAGTAACTCTTCTAAGAGTTCCTGCTTTTAGCCTATCCTGGGATAGCAGTATTAAATTCCGATGCACCATTGCAGGTTTACTGTATCTCTTGGACCTTAAAATTAACGATGAAGCACAGAAATTGCATCTATATTGAATACAAAAGGCAAAATGTCGACTTATTTACAAGAGGAGCAACTCTTCTAATAGTTCGTGTTTTAAACCTTTCCTGGGACAGCAGTATTAGATTCCGATGCACCGTTGCAGGTTTACTGTATCCCTTGGACCTTCAAATCAACGATGAAACCAGAAATTGCATTGATATTGAATACAAAAGGCTAAATGTCGACTTATTTATAAGAGGAGTAACTCTTCTAATAGTTCGTGATTTGAGCCTTTCCTGGGACAGCAGTACTAGATTCCGATGCACCATTGCAGGTTTACTGTATCCCTTGGACCTTCAAATCAACGATGAAACACAGAAATTGCATCGATATTGAATACAAAAGGCAAAATGTCGACTTACTTACAAGAGGAGTATCTCTTCTAATATTTCGTGCTTTTAGCCTTTCCTGGGACAGCAGTATTAGATTCCGATGCACCATTGCAGGATTACTGTATCCCTTGGACCTTCAAATCAACGATGAAATACAGAAATTGCATCGATATTGAATACAAAAGGCAAAATGTTGACTTATTTACAAGAGGAGTAACTCTTCTAATAGTTCGTGCTTTGAGCCTTTCCTGTGACAGCAGTATTAGATTCCGATGCACCATTGCAGGTTTACTGTATCCCTTGGACCTTCAAATCAACGACGAAACACAGAAATTGCATCGATATTGAATACAAAAGGCAAAATGTCGACTTATTTATAAGAGGAGTAACTCTTCTAATAGTTCGCGCTTTGAGCCTTTCCTGGGAAAGCAGTATTAGATTCCGATGCACCATTGGAGGTTTACTGTATCCCTTCGACCTACAAATTAACGATGAAACACAGAAATTGCATCGATATTGAATACAAAAGGCAAAATGTCGACTTATTTTCAAGAGGAGTAACTCTTATAATAGTTGGTGCTTTGAGCCTTTCTGGGACAGCAGTATTAGATTCCGATGCACCATTGCAGGTTTACTGTATCCCTTGGACCTTCAAATCAACGATGAAACACGCAAATTGCATCGATATTGAATACAAAAGGCAAAATGACGACTTAAATATAAGAGGAGTAACTCTTCTAATAGTTCGTGCTTTGAGCCTTTCCTAGGACAGCAGTATTAGATTCCGATGCACCGTTGCAGGTTTACTGTATCCCTCCGACCTTCAAATCAACGATGAAACACAGACATTGCATCGATATTGAATACAAAAGCAAAATGTCGACTTATTTACAAGAGGAGTATCTCTTCTAATAGTTCGTGTTTTGAGCCTTTCCTGGGACAGCAGTATTAGATTCCGATGCACAATTGGAGGTTTACTGTATCCCTTGGACCTTCAAATCAACGATGAAACACGGAAATTGCATCGATTTTGAATACAAAATGCAAAATGTCGACTTATTTACAAGAGGAGTAACTCTTCTAAGAGTTCCTGCTTTTAGCCTATCCTGGGACAGCAGTATGAAATTCCGATGCACCATTGCAGGTTTACTGTATCTCTTGGACCTTAAAATTAACGATGAAGCACAGAAATTGCATCTATATTGAATACAAAAGGCAAAATGTCGACTTATTTACAAGAGGAGCAACTCTTCTAATAGTTCGTGTTTTAAGCCTTTCCTGGGACAGCAGTATAGATTCCGATGCACCGTTGCAGGTTTACTGTATCCCTTGGACCTTCAAATCAACGATGAAACACAGAAATTGCATCGATATTGAATACAAAAGGCTCAATGTCGACTTATTTATAAGAGGAGTAACTCTTCTAATAGTTCGTGATTTGAGCCTTTCCTGGGACAGCAGTACTAGATTCCGATGCACCATTGCAGGTTTATTGTATCCCTTGGACCTTCAAATCAACGATGAAACACAGAAATTGCATCGATATTGAATACAAAAGGCAAAATTTCGACTTATTCACAAGAGGAGTATCTATTCTAATAGTTCGTGCTTTGAGCCTTTCCTGGGATAGCAGTATTAGATTCCGATGCACCATTGCAAGTTTCCTGTATCCCTTGGACCTTCAAATTAACGATGAAACACAGATATTGCATCGATATAGACTAAAAAAAGCAAAATGTCGACTTATTTACAAGTGCTTTATACTTCGTGCTTTGAGCCTTTCCTTGGACAGCAGTATTAGACTCCGATGCACCATTGCAGGATTACTGTATCTCTTGGACCTTCAAATCAACTATGAAACACAGAAATTGCACCGTTATTGAATACAAAATGCAAAATGCAGACTTATGTACAAGTGGAGTAACTCTTCTAATATTTCGTGTTTTAGCATTTCTGGGACAGCAGTATTAGATTCCGATGCACCATTGCAGGTTTACTGTATCCCTTGGACCTTCAAATCAACGATGAAACACAGAAATTGCTTCGATATTGAATACATAAGGCAAAATGTCGACTTATTTATAAGAGGAGTAACTCTTCTAATAGTTCGTGTTTTGAGCCTTTTCTGGGACAGCAGTATTAGATTCCGATGCACCATTGGAGATTTACTGTATCCCTTGGACCTTCAAATCAACGATGAAACACGGAAATTACATCGATTTTGAATACAAAAGGCAAAATGTCGACTTATTTACAAGAGGAGTAACTCTTCTAAGAGTTCCTGCTTTTAGCCTATCCTGGGACAGCAGTATGAAATTCCGATGCACCATTGCAGGTTTACTGTATCTCTTGGACCTTAAAATTAACGATGAAGCACAGAAATTGCATCTATATTGAATACAAAAGGCAAAATGTCGACTTATTTACAAGAGGAGCAACTCTTATAATAGTTCGTGTTTTAAGCCTTTCCTGGGACGGCAGTATTAGATTCCGATGCAACGTTGCAGGTTTACTGTACCCCTTGGACCTTCAAATCAACGATGAAACACAGAAATTGCATCGATATTGAATACAAAAGGCTAAATGTCGACTTATTTATAAGAGGAGTAACTCTTTTAATTGTTTGTGCTTTAAGCCTTTCCTGGGACAGCAGTATTAGATTCCGATGCACCGTTGCAGGTTTACTGTATCCCTTGGACCTTCAAATCAACGATGAAACACAGAAATTGCATCGATATTGAATACAAAAGTCTAAATGTCGATTTATTTATAAGAGGAGTAACTCTTCTAATAGTTCGTGCTTTGAGCCACTCCTGGGACAGCAGTATTAGATTCCGATGCACCATTGGAGGTTTACTGTATCCCTTGGACCTTCAGATCAACGATGAAACACGGAAATTGCATCGATATTGAATACAAAAGGCAAAATATCGACTTATTTACAAGAGGAGTAACTCTACTAATAGTTGGTGCTTTTAGCCTTTCCTGGGACAGCAGTATTCGATTCCGATGCACCATTACAGGTTTAGTGTATTTCTTGGACCTTCAAATCAACGATGAAACACGGAAATTGCATCGATATTGAATACAAAAGGCAAAATGTCGATTAAATTATAAGAGGAGTAACTCTTCTAATAGTTCGTGCTTTGAGCCTTTCCTGGGACAGCAGTATTAGATTCCGATGCACCATTGGAAGTTTCCTGTATCCCTTGGACCTTGAAATTAACGATGAAACACAGAAATTGCATTGATATAGCATACAAAAGGCAAAATGTCGACTTATTTACAAGTGCTTTATAGTTCGTGCTTTGAGCCTTTCCTGGGACAGCAGTATTAGATTCCGATGCACCATTGCAGGATTACTGTATCTCTTGGACCTTCAAATCAACGATGAAACACAGAAATTGCATCGTTATTGAATACAAAATGCAAAATGCCGACTTATTTACAATAGGAGTAACTCTTCTAATAGTTCGTGTTTTAGCCTTTCTGGGACAGCAGTATTAGATTCCGATGCACCATAGCATGTTTACTGTATCCCTTGGACCTTCAAATCAACGATGAAACACAGAAATTGCATCGATATAGAATACATAAGGCAAAATGTCGACTTAATTATAAGAGGAGTAACTCTTCTAATCGTTCGTGTTTTGAGCCTTTCCTGGGACAGCAGTATTAGATTCCGATGCACCATTGGAGGTTTACTGTATCCCTTGGACCTTCAAATCAACGATGAAACACAGAAATTGCATCGATATTGAATACATAAGGCAAAATGTCGACTTATTTATAAGAGGAGTAACTCTTCTAATAGTTCGTGTTCTCAGCCTTTCCTGGGACAGCAGTATTAGATTCCGATGCACCATTGGAGGTTTTACTGTATCCCTTGGACCTTCAAATCAACGATGAAACACGGAAATTGCATCGATTTTGAATACAAAAGGCAAAATGTCGACTTATTTACAAAAGGAGTAACTCTTCTAAGAGTTCCTGCTTTTAGCCTATCCTGGGATAGCAGTATGAAATTCCGATGCACCATTGCAGGTTTACTGTATCTCTTGGACCTTAAAATTAACGATGAAGCATAGAAATTGCATCTATATTGAATACAAAAGGCAAAATGTCGACTTATTTACAAGAGGAGCAACTCTTCTAATGGTTCGTGTTTTAAGCCTTTCCTGGGACAGCAGTATTAGATTCCGATGCACCGTTGCAGGTTTACTGTATCCCTTGGACCTTCAAATCAACGATGAAACCAGAAATTGCATCGATATTGAATACAAAAGGCTAAATGTCGACTTATTTATAAGAGGAGTAACTCTTCTAATAGTTCGTGATTTGAGCCTTTCCTGAAACAGCAGTACTAGATTCCGATGCACCATTGCAGGTTTACTGTATCCCTTGCACCTTCAAATCAACGATGAAACTCAGAAATTGCATCGATATTGAATACAAAAGGCAAAATGTCGACTTACTTACAAGAGGAGTATCTCTTCTAATAGTTCGTGCTTTTAGCCTTTCCTGGGACAGCAGTATTAGATTCCGATGCACCATTGCAGGATTACTGTATCCCTTGGAGCTTCAAATCAACGATGAAATACAGAAATTGCATCGATATTGAATACAAAAGGCAAAATGTCGACTTATTTACAAGAGGGGTAACTCTTCTAATAGTTCGTGCTTTGAGCCTTTCCTGTGACAGCAGTATTAGGTTCCGATGCACCATTGCAGGTTTACTGTATCCCTTGGACCTTCAAATCAACGATGAAACACGCAAATTGCATCGATATTGAATACAAAAGGCAAAATGACGACTTAAATATAAGAGGAGTAACTCTTCTAATAGTTCGTGCTTTGAGCCTTTCCTAGGACAGCAGTATTAGATTCCGATGCACCGTTGCAGGTTTACTGTATCCCTTGGACCTTCAAATCAACGATGAAACACAGAAATTGCATCGATATTTAATACAAAAGGCAAAATGTCGACTTATTTATAAGAGGAGTAACTCTTGTAATCGTTCGTGATTTATGCCTTTCGTGGGGCAACAGTACTAGATTCCGATGCACCATTGCATGTTTACTGTATTCTTCGACCTTCAAATCAACGATGAAACACAGACATTGCATCGATATTGAATACAAAATCAAAATGTCGACTTATTTACAAGAGGAGTATCTCTTCTAATAGTTCGTGTTTTGAGCCTTTCCTGGGACAGCAGTATTAGATTCCGATGCACAATTGGAGGTTTACTGTATCCCTTGGACCTTCAAATCAACGATGATACACGGAAATTGCATCGATTTTGAATACATAATGCAAAATGTCGACTTATTTACAAGAGGAGTAACTTTTCTAAGAGTTCCTGCTTTTAGCCTATCCTGGGACAGCAGTATGAAATTCCGATGCACCATTGCAGGTTTACTGTATCTCTTGGACCTTAAAATTAACGATGAAGAACAGAAATTGCATCTATATTGAATACAAAAGGCAAAATGTCGACTTATTTACAAGAGGAGCAACTCATCTAATAGTTCGTGCTTTAAGCCTTTCCTGGGACAGCAGTATTAGATTCCGATGCACCGTTGCAGGTTTACTGTATCCCATGGACCTTCAAATCAACGATGAAACACAGAAATTGCATCGATATTGAATACAAAAGTCTAAATGTCGATTTATTTATAAGAGGAGTAACTCTTCTGATAGTTCGTGCTTTGAGCCTTTCCTGGGACAGCAGTATTAGATTCCGCTGCACCATTGCAGGTTTACTGTATCCCTTGGACCTTCAAATCAACGACGAAACACAGAAATTGCATCGATATTGAATACAAAAGGCAAAATGTCGACTTATTTATAAGAGGAGTAACTCTTCTAATAGTTCGCGCTTTGAGCCTTTCCTGGGACAGCAGTATTAGATTCCGATGCACCATTGGAGGTTTACTGTATCCCTTGGACCTTCAAATTAACGATGAAACACAGAAATTGCATCGATATTGAATACAAAAGGCAAAATGTCGACTTATTTTCAAGAGGAGTAACTCTTCTAATTGTTGGTGCTTTGAGCCTTTCTGGGACAGCAGTATTAGATTCCGATGCACCATTGCAGGTTTACTGTACCCCTTGGACCTTCAAATCAACGACGAAACACAGAAATTGCATCGATATCGAATACAAAATGCTAAATGTCGACTTATTTATAAGAGGAGTAACTCTTCTAATAGTTCGTGCTATGAGCATTTCCTGGGACAGCAGCATTAGATTCCGATGCACCATTGCAGGTTTACTGTATCCCTTGGACCTTCAAATCAACGATGAAACACGGAAATTGCATCGATTTTGAACACAAAAGGCAAAATGTCGACTTATTTACAAGAGGAGTAACTGTCCTAAGAGTTCCTGTTTTTAGCCTATCCTGGGACAGCAGTATGATATTTTGATGCACCATTGCAGGTTTACTGTATCTCTTGGACCTTAAAATTGACGATGAAGCACAGAAATTGCATCTATATTGAATACAAAAGGCAAAATGTCGACTTATTCACAAGAGGAGCAACTCTTCTAATAGTTCGTGTTTTAAGCCTTTCCTGGACAGCAGTATTAGATTCCGATGCACCGTTGCAGGTTTACTGTACCCCTAGGACCTTCAAATCAACGATGAAACACAGAAATTGCATCGATATTGAATACAAAAGGCTAAATGTCGACTTATTTATAAGAGGAGTAACTCTTTTAATAGTTCGTGATTTGAGCCTTTCCTGGGACAGCAGTACTACATTCCGATGCACCATTGCAGGTTTACTGTATCCCTTGGACCTTCAAATCAACGATGAAACACAGATATTGCATCGATATTGAATACAAAAGGCAAAATGTCGACTTATTAACAAGAGGAGTATCTCTTCTAATAGTTCGTGCTCTTAGCCTTTCGTGGGACAGCAGTATTAGATTCCGATGCACCATTGCAGGATTACTGTATCCCTTGGACCTTCAAATCAACGATGAAATACAGAAATTGCATCGATATTGAATACAAAAGGCAAAATGTCGACTTATTTACAATAGGAGTAACTCTTCTAATAGTTCGTGCTTTGAGCCTTTCCTGGGACAGCAGTAATAGATTCCGATGCACCATTGGAAGTTTCCTGTATCCCTTGGACCTTGAAATTAACGATGAAACACAGAAATTGCATCGATATAGAATACAAAATTCAAAATGTCGACTTATTTACAAGTGCTTTATAGTTCGTGCTTTGAGCCTTTCCTGGGACAGCAGTATTAGATTCCGATGTACCATTGCAGGATTACTGTATCTCTTGGACCTTCAAATCAACGATGAAACACAGAAATTGCATCGTTATTGAATACAAAATGCAAAATGCCGACTTATTTACAAGAGGAGTAACTCTTCTAATAGTTCGTGTTTTAGCCTTTCTGGGACAGCAGTATTAGATTCCGATGCACCATTGCAGGTTTACTGTATCCCTTGGACCTTCAAATCAACGATGAAACACAGAAATTGCATCGATATTGAATACATAAGGCAAAATGTCGACTTATTTATTAGAGGAATATCTCTTCTAATAGTTCGTGCTTTTAGCCTTTCCTGGGACAGCAGTATTAGATTCCGATGCACAATTGGAGGTTTACTGTATCCCTTGGACCTTCAAATCAATGATGAAATACGGAAATTGCATCGATTTTGAATACAAAAGGCAAAATGTCGACTTATTTACAAGAGGAGTAACTCTTCTAAGAATTCCTGCTTTTAGCCTATCCTGGGACAGCAGTATGAAATTCCGATGCACCATTGCAGGTTTACTGTATCTCTTGGACCTTAAAATTAACGATGAAGCACAGAAATTGCATCTATATTGAATACAAAATGCAAAATGTCGACTTATTTACAAGGGGAGCAACTCATCTAATAGTTCGTGCTTTAAGCCTTTCCTGGGACAGCAGTATTAGATTCCGATGCACCATTGCAGGTTTACTGTATCCCTTGGACCCTCAAATCACCGACGAAACACAGAAATTGCATCGATATTGAATACAAAAGGCAAAATACCGACTTATTTATAAGAGGAGTAACTCTTCTAATAGTTCGCGCTTTGAGCCTTTCCTGGGACAGCAGTATTAGATTCCGATGCACCATTGGAGGTTTACTGTATCCCTTGGACCTTCAAATTAACGATGAAACACAGAAATTGCATCGATAAAGAATACAAAAGGCAAAATGTCGACTTATTTTCAAGAGGAGTAACTCTTCTAATTGTTGGTGCTTTGAGCCTTTCTGGGACAGCAGTATTAGATTCCGATGCACCATTGCAGGTTTACTGTACCCCTTGGACCTTCAAATCAACGATGAAACACAGAAATTGCATCGATATTGAATACAAAAGGCTAAATGTCGATTTATTTATAAGAGGAGTAACTCTTCTAATAGTTCGTGCTATGAGCATTTCCTGGGACAACAGTATTAGATTCCGATGCACCATTGCAGGTTTACTGTATCCCTTGGACCTTCAAATCAACGATGAAACACGGAAATTGCATCGATTTTGAATACAAAAGGCAAAATGTCGACTTATTTACAAGAGGAGTAACTGTTCTAAGAGTTCCTGTTTTTAGCCTATCCTGGGACAGCAGTATGATATTCCGATGCACCATTGCAGGTTTACTGTATCTCTTGGACCTTAAAATTAACGATGAAGCACAGAAATTGCATCTATATTGAATACAAAAGGCAAAATGTCGACTTATTCACAAGAGGAGCAACTCTTCTAATAGTTCGTGTTTTAAGCCTTTCCTGGACAGCAGTATTAGATTCCGATGCACCGTTGCAGGTTTACTGTACCCCTAGGACCTTCAAATCAACGATGAAACACAGAAATTGCATCGATATTGAATACAAAAGGCTAAATGTCGACTTATTTATAAGAGGAGTAACTCTTTTAATAGTTCGTGATTTGAGCCTTTCCTGGGACAGCAGTACTACATTCCGATGCACCATTGCAGGTTTACTGTATCCCTTGGACCTTCAAATCAACGATGAAACACAGATATTGCATCGATATTGAATACAAAAGGCAAAATGTCGACTTATTTACAAGAGGAGTATCTCTTCTAATAGTTCGTGCTCTTAGCCTTTCCTGGGACAGCAGTATTAGATTCCGATGCACCATTGCAGGATTACTGTATCCCTTGGACCTTCAAATCAACGATGAAATACAGAAATTGCATCGATATTGAATACAAAAGGCAAAATGTCGACTTATTTACAATAGGAGTAACTCTTCTAATAGTTCGTGCTTTTGAGCCTTTCCTGGGACAGCAGTATTAGATTCCGATGCACCATTGGAAGTTTCCTGTATCCCTTGGACCTTGAAATTAACGATGAAACACAGAAATTGCATCGATATAGAATACAAAAGTCAAAATGTCGACTTATTTACAAGTGCTTTATAGTTCGTGCTTTGAGCCTTTCCTGGGACAGCAGTATTAGATTCCGATGCACCATTGCAGGATTACTGTATCTCTTGGACCTTCAAATCAACGATGAAACACAGAAATTGCATCGTTATTGAATACAAAATGCAAAATGCCGACTTATTTACAAGAGGAGTAACTCTTCTAATAGTTCGTGTTTTAGCCTTTCTGGGACAGCAGTATTAGATTCCGATGCACCATTGCAGGTTTACTGTATCCCTTGGACCTTCAAATCAACGATGAAACACAGAAATTGCATCGATATTGAATACATAAGGCAAAATTTCGATTTATTTATACGAGGAGTAACTCGTCTAATAGTTCGTGTTTTGAGCCTTTCCTGGGACAGCAGTATTAGATTCTGATGCACCATTGGAGGTTTACTGTATCCCTTGGACCTTCAAATCAACGATGAAACACGGAAATTGAATCGATTTTGAATACAAAAGGCAAAATGTCGACTTATTTACAAGACGAGTAACTCTTCTAAGAGTTCCTGCTTTTAGCCTATCCTGGGATAGCAGTATGAAATTCCGATGCACCATTGCAGGTTTACTGTATCTCTTGGACCTTAAAATTAACGATGAAGCACAGAAATTGCATCTATATTGAATACAAAAGGCAAAATATCGATTTATTTACAAGAGGAGCAACTCTTGTAATAGTTCGTGTTTTAAGCCTTTCCTGGGACAGCAGTATTAGATTCCGATGCACCGTTGCAGGTTTACTGTATCACTTGGACCTTCAAATCAACGATGAAACCAGAAATTGCATCGATATTGAATACAAAAGGCTAAATGTCGACTTATTTATAAGAGGAGTAACTCTTCTAATAGTTCGTGATTTGAGCCTTTCCTTGGACAGCAGTACTACATTCCGATGCACCATTGCAGGTTTACTGTATCCCTTGGACCTTCAAATCAACGATGAAACACAGAAATTGCATCGATATTGAATACAAAAGCAAAATGTCGACTTATTTACAAGAGGAGTGAGTCTTCTAATAGTTCGTGCTTTGAGCCTTTCCTGGGACAGCAGTATTAGATTCCGATGCACCAATGGAAGTTTCCTGTATCCCTTGGACCTTCAAATCAACGATGAAACACAGAAATTGCATCGATATAGACAAAAAAACGCAAAATGTCAACTTATTTACAAGTGCTTAATAGTTCGTGCTTTGAGCCTTTCCTTGGACAGCAGTATTAGATTCCGATGCACCATTGCAGGATTACTGTATCTCTTGGACCTTCAAATCAACGATGAAACACAGAAATTGCATCGTTATTGAATACAAAATGCAAAATGCCGACTTATTTACAAGAGGAGTAACTCTTCTAATAGTTCGTGTTTTAGCCTTTCTCGGACAGCAGTATTAGATTCCGATGCACCATTGCAGGTTTACTGTATCCCTTGGACCTTCAAATCAACTATGAAACACAGAAATTGCATCGATATTGAATACATAAGGCAAAATGTCGACTTATTTATAAGAGGAGTATCTCTTCTAATAGTTCGTGCTTTTAGCCTTTCCTGGGACAGCAGTATTAGATTCCGATGCACAATTGGAGGTTAACTGTATCCCTTGGACCTTCAAATCAATGATGAAATACGGAAATTGCATCGATTTTGAATACAAAAGTCAAAATGTCGACTTATTTACAAGAGGAGTAACTCTTCTAAGAATTCCTGCTTTTAGCCTATCCTGGGACAGCAGTATGAAATTCCGATGCACCATTGCAGGTTTACTGTATCTCTTGGACCTTAAAATTAACGATGAAGCACAGAAATTGCATCTATATTGAATACAAAAGGCAAAATGTCGACTTATTTACAAGAGGAGCAACTCATCTAATAGTTCGTGCTTTAAGCCTTTCCTGGGACAGCAGTATTAGATTCCGATGCACCATTGCAAGTTTACTGTATCCCTTGGACCTTCAAATCAACGACGAAACACAGAAATTGCATCGATATCGAATACAAAAGGCAAAATGTCGACTTATTTATAAGAGGAGTAACTCTTCTAATAGTTCGCGCTTTGAGCCTTTCCTGGGACAGCAGTATTAGATTCCGATGCACCATTGGATGTTTACTGTATCCCTTGGACCTTCAAATTAACGATGAAACACAGAAATTGCATCGATATTGAATACAAAAGGCAAAATGTCGACTTATTTTCAAGAGGAGTAACTCTTCTAATAGTTGGTGCTTTGAGCCTTTCTGGGACAGCAGTATTAGATTCCGATGCACCATTGCAGGTATACTGTATCCCTTGGACCTTCAAATCAACGATGAAACACGCAAATTGCATCGATATTGAATACAAAAGGCAAAATGTCGACTTAATTATAAGGGGAGTAACTCTTCTAATAGTTCGTGTTTTGAGCCTTTCCTAGGACAGCAGTATTAGATTCCGATGCACCGTTGCAGGTTTACTGTATCCCTTGGACCTTCAAATCATTGATGAAACACAGAAATTGCATCGATATTTAATACAAAAGGCAAAATGTCGACTTATTTATAAGAGGAGTAACTTTTCTAATCGTTCGTGATTTAGGCCTTTCGTGGGGCAACAGTATTAGATTCCGATGCACCACTGCATGTTTACTGTATTCCTTCGACCTTCAAATTAACGATGAAATACAGAAATTGCATCGATATTGAATACAAAAGGCAAAATGTCGACTTATTTACAAGAGGAGTAACTCTTCTAATAGTTCGTGCTTTGAGCCTTTCCTGGGACAGCAGTATTAGATTCCGATGCACCATTGGAAGTTTCCTGTATCCCTTTTGACCTTCAAATTAACGATGAAACACAGAAATTGCATCGATATTGAATACAAAAGGCAAAATGTCGACTTATTTACAAGAGGAGTAACTCTTCTAATAGTTCGTGCTTTGAGCCTTTCCTGGGACAGCAGTATTAGATTCCGATGCACCATTGGAAGTTTACTGTATCCCTTGGACCTTCAAATTAACGATGAAACACAGAAATTGCATCGATATTGATTACAAAAGGCAAAATGTCGACTTATTTACAAGAGGAGTAACTCTTCTAATGGTTGGCGCTTTGAGCCTTTCCTGGGACAGCAGTATTAGTTTCCGATGCACCATTGCAGGATTACTGTATCTCTTGGACCTTCAAATCAACGATGAAACACAGAAATTGCATCGTTATTGAATACAAAATGCAAAATGCCGACTTATTTACAAGAGGAGTAACTCTTCTAATATTTCGTGTTTTAGCCTTTCCTGGGACAGCAGTATTCGATTCCGATGCACCATTGCAGGTTTAGTGTATCTCTTGGACCTTCAAATCAACGATGAAACACGGAAATTGTATCGATATTGAATGCAAAAGGCAAAATGTCGACTTAATTATAAGAGGAGTAACTCTTCTAATAGTTCGTGTTTGAGCCTTTCCTGGGACAGCAGTATTAGATTCCGATGCACCATTGCAGGTTTACTGTATCCCTTGGACCTTCAAATCAACGATGAAACACAGAAATTGCATCGATATTGAATACAAAAGGCTAAATGTCGACTTATTTATAAGAGGAGTAACTCTTCTAATAGTTCGTGCTATGAGCATTTCCTGGGACAGCAGTATTAGATTCCGATGCACCATTGGAGGTTTACTGTATCCCTTGGACCTTCAAATCAACGATGAAACACGGAAATTGAATCGATTTTGAATACAAAAGGCAAAATGTCGACTTATTTACAAGAGGAGTAACTCTTCTAAGCGTTCCTGCTTTTAGCCTATCCTGGGATAGCGGTATGAAATTCCGATGCACCATTGCAGGTTTACTGTATCTCTTGGACCTTAAAATTAACGATGAAACACAGAAATTGCATCTATATTGAATTCAAAAGGCAAAATGTCGATTTATTTACAAGAGGAGCAACTCTTGTAATAGTTCGTGTTTTAAGCCTTTCCTGGGACAGCAGTATTAGATTCCGATGCACCGTTGCAGGTTTACTGTATCACTTGGACCTTCAAATCAACGATGAAACCAGAAATTGCATCGATATTGAATACAAAGGACTAAATGTCGACTTATTTATAAGAGGAGTAAGTCTTCTAATAGTTCGTGATTTGAGCCTTTCCTTGGACAGCAGTACTACATTCCGATGCACCATTGCAGGTTTACTGTATCCCTTGGACCTTCAAATCAACGATGAAACACAGAAATTGCATCGATATTGAATACAAAAGCAAAATGTCGACTTATTTACAAGAGGAGTATCTCTCCTAATAGTTCGTGCTTTTAGCCTTTCCTGGGACAGCAGTATTAGATTCCGATGCACCATTGCAGGATTACTGTATCCCTTGGACCTTCAAATCAACGATGAAATACAGAAATTGCATCGATATTGAATACAAAAGGCAAAATGTCGACTTATTTACAAGAGGAGTAAGTCTTCTAATAGTTCGTGCTTTGAGCCTTTCCTGGGACAGCAGTATTAGATTCCGATGCACCATTGGAAGTTTCCTGTATCCCTTGGACCTTCAAATCAACGATGAAACACAGAAATTGCATCGATATAGACTACAAAAGGCAAAATGTCAACTTATTTACAAGTGCTTAATAGTTCGTTCTTTGAGCCTTTCCTTGGACAGCAGTATTAGATTCCGATGCACCATTGCAGGATTACTGTATCTCTTGGACCTTCAAATCAACGATGAAACACAGAAATTGCATCGTTATTGAATACAAAATGCAAAATGCCGACTTATTTACAAGAGGAGTAACTCTTCTAATAGTTCGTGTTTTTGCCTTTCTCGGACAGCAGTATTAGATTCCGATGCACCATTGCAGGTTTACTGTATCCCTTGGACCTTCAAATCAACGATGAAACACAGAAATTGCATCGATATTGAATACATAAGGCAAAATGTCGACTTATTAATAAGAGGAGTATCTCTTCTAATAGTTCGTGCTTTTAGCCTTTCCTGGGACAGCAGTATTAGATTCCGATGCACAATTGGAGCTTTACTGTATCCCTTGGACCTTCAAATCAATGATGAAATACGGAAATTGCATCGATTTTGAATACAAAAGGCAAAATGTCGACTTATTTACAAGAGGAGTAACTTTTCTAAGAATTCCTGCTTTTAGCCTATCCTGGGACAGCAGTATGAAATTCCGATGCACCATTGCAGGTTTACTGTATCTCTTGGACCTTAAAATTAACGATGAAGCACAGAAATTGCATCTATATTGAATACAAAAGGCAAAATGTCGACTTATTTACAAGAGGAGCAACTCATCTAATAGTTCGTGCTTTAAGCCTTTCCTGGGACAGCAGTATTAGATTCCGATGCACCATTGGAGGTTTACTGTATCCCTTGGACCTTCAAATTAACGATGAAACACAGAAATTGCATCGATATTGAATACAAAAGGAAAAATGTCGACTTATTTTCAAGAGGAGTAACTCTTCTAATTGTTGGTGCTTTGAGCCTTTCTGGGACAGCCGTATTAGATTCCGATGCACCATTGCAGGTATAGTGTATCCCTTGGACCTTCAAATCAACGATGAAACACGCAAATTGCATCGATATTGAATACAAAAGGCAAAATGTCGACTTAATTATAAGGGGAGTAACTCTTCTAATAGTTCGTGCTTTGAGCCTTTCCTAGAACAGCAGTATTAGATTCCGATGCACCGTTGCAGATTTACTGTATCCCTTGGACCTTCAAATCAATGATGAAACACAGAAATTGCATCGATAATTAATACAAAAGGCAAAATGTCGACTTATTTATAAGAGGAGTAACTTTTCTAATCGTTCGTGATTTAGGCCTTTCGTGGGGCAACACTATTAGATTCCGATGCACCATTGCATGTTTACTGTATCCCTTCGACCTTCAAATCAACGATGAAATACAGAAATTGCATCGATATTGAATACAAAAGGCAAAATGTCGACTTATTTACAAGAGGAGTAACTCTTCTAATAGTTCGTGCTTTGAGCCTTTCCTGGGACAGCAGTATTAGATTCCGATGCACCATTGGAAGTTTCCTGTATCCCTTTTGACCTTCAAATTAACGATGAAACACAGAAATTGCATCGATATTGAATACAAAAGCAAAATGTCGACTTATTTACAAGAGGAGTAACTCTTCTAATAGTTCGTGCTTTGAGCCTTTCCTGGGACAGCAGTATTAGATTCCGATGCACCATTGGAAGTTTGGTGTATCCCTTGGACCTTGAAATTAACGATGAAACACAGAAATTGCATCGATATTGAATACAAAAGGCAAAATGTCGACTTATTTACAAGAGGAGTAACTCTTCTAATGGTTGGCGCTTTGAGCTTTTCCTGGGACAGCAGTATTAGATTCCGATGCACCATTGCAGGTTTACTGTATCCCTTGGACCTTCAAATCAACGATGAAACACAGAAATTGCATCGATATTGAATACAAAAGGCTAAATGTCGAATTATTTATAAGAATAGTAACTCTTCTAATAGTTCGTGCTTTGAGCCTTTCCTGGGACAGCAGTATTAGATTCCGATGCACCATTGCAGGTTTTCTGTATCTCTTGGACCTTCAAATCAACGATGAAACACAGAAATTGCATCGATATTGAATACAAAAGGCAATATGTCGTCTTATTTATAAGAGGAGTAACTCTTCTAATAGTTCGTGCTTTGAGCCTTTCCTGGGACAGCAGTATTAGATTCCGATGCACCATTGGAGGTTTACTGTATCTTTTGGACCTTCAAATCAACGATGAAACACGGAAATTGCATCGATATTGAATACAAAAGACAAAATATCGACTTATTTACAAGAGGAGTAACTCTACTAATAATTCGCGCTTTTAGCCTTTCCTGGGACAGCAGTATTCGATTCCGATGCACCATTGCAGGTCTACTGTATCTCTTGGACCTTCAAATCAACGATTAAACACGGAAAATGCATCGATATTGAATACAAAAGCAAAATGTCGACTTAATAATAAGAGGAGTAACTCTTCTAATAGTTCGTGATTTGAGCCTCTCGTGGGACAACAGTATTAGATTCCGATGCACCATTGCAGGTTTACTGTATCCCTTCGACCTTCAAATCAACGATGAAACACAGACATTGCATCGATATTGAATACAAAAGGCAAAATGTCGACTTATTTATAAGAGGAGAGACTCTTCTAATAGTTCGTGATTTGAGCTTTTCCTGGGACAGCAGTGTTAGATTCCGATGCACCATTGCAGGTTTTCTGTATCCCTTGGACCTTCAAATCAACGATGAAACACAGAAATTGCATCGATATTGAATACAAATGGCAAAATGTCGACTTATTTACAAGAGGAGTAACTCTTCTAATAGTTGGTGCTTTGAGCCTTTCCTGGGACAGCAGTATTAGATTCCGATGCACCATTGCAGGTTTACTGTATCCCTTGGACCTTCAAATCAACGATGAAACACAGAAATTGCAACGATATTGAATACAAAAGGTAAAATGTCGACCTATTTACAAGAGGAGTAACTCTTCTAATAGTTCTTGCTTTGAGCCTTTCCTGGGACAGTAGTATTAGATTCCGATGCACCATTGGAAGTTTACTGTATCCCTTGGACCTTCAAATCAACGATGAAACACAGAAATTGCATCGATATTGAATACATAAGGCAAAATGTCGACTTATTTATAAGAGGAGTATCTCTTCTAATAGTTCGTGCTTTTAGCCTTTCCTGGGACAGCAGTATTAGATTCCGATGCACAATTGGAGGTTAACTGTATCCCTTGGACCTTCAAATCAATGATGAAATACGGAAATTGCATCGATTTTGAATACAAAAGTCAAAATGTCGACTTATTTACAAGAGGAGTAACTCTTCTAAGAATTCCTGCTTTTAGCCTATCCTGGGACAGCAGTATGAAATTCCGATGCACCATTGCAGGTTTACTGTATCTCTTGGACCTTAAAATTAACGATGAAGCACAGAAATTGCATCTATATTGAATACAAAAGGCAAAATGTCGACTTATTTACAAGAGGAGCAACTCATCTAATAGTTCGTGCTTTAAGCCTTTCCTGGGACAGCAGTATTAGATTCCGATGCACCATTGCAAGTTTACTGTATCCCTTGGACCTTCAAATCAACGACGAAACACAGAAATTGCATCGATATCGAATACAAAAGGCAAAATGTCGACTTATTTATAAGAGGAGTAACTCTTCTAATAGTTCGCGCTTTGAGCCTTTCCTGGGACAGCAGTATTAGATTCCGATGCACCATTGGATGTTTACTGTATCCCTTGGACCTTCAAATTAACGATGAAACACAGAAATTGCATCGATATTGAATACAAAAGGCAAAATGTCGACTTATTTTCAAGAGGAGTAACTCTTCTAATAGTTGGTGCTTTGAGCCTTTCTGGGACAGCAGTATTAGATTCCGATGCACCATTGCAGGTATACTGTATCCCTTGGACCTTCAAATCAACGATGAAACACGCAAATTGCATCGATATTGAATACAAAAGGCAAAATGTCGACTTAATTATAAGGGGAGTAACTCTTCTAATAGTTCGTGTTTTGAGCCTTTCCTAGGACAGCAGTATTAGATTCCGATGCACCGTTGCAGGTTTACTGTATCCCTTGGACCTTCAAATCAACGATGAAACACAGAAATTGCATCGATATTTAATACAAAAGGCAAAATGTCGACTTATTTATAAGAGGAGTAACTTTTCTAATCGTTCGTGATTTAGGCCTTTCGTGGGGCAACAGTATTAGATTCCGATGCACCACTGCATGTTTACTGTATTCCTTCGACCTTCAAATTAACGATGAAATACAGAAATTGCATCGATATTGAATACAAAAGGCAAAATGTCGACTTATTTACAAGAGGAGTAACTCTTCTAATAGTTCGTGCTTTGAGCCTTTCCTGGGACAGCAGTATTAGATTCCGATGCACCATTGGAAGTTTCCTGTATCCCTTTTGACCTTCAAATTAACGATGAAACACAGAAATTGCATCGATATTGAATACAAAAGGCAAAATGTCGACTTATTTACAAGAGGAGTAACTTTTCTAATAGTTCGTGCTTTGAGCCTTTCCTGGGACAGCAGTATTAGATTCCGATGCACCATTGGAAGTTTACTGTATCCCTTGGACCTTGAAATTAACGATGAAACACAGAAATTGCATCGATATTGATTACAAAAGGCAAAATGTCGACTTATTTACAAGAGGAGTAACTCTTCTAATGGTTGGCGCTCTGAGCCTTTCCTGGGACAGCAGTATTAGTTTCCGATGCACCATTGCAGGATTACTGTATCTCTTGGACCTTCAAATCAACGATGAAACACAGAAATTGCATCGTTATTGAATACAAAATGCAAAATGCCGACTTATTTACAAGAGGAGTAACTCTTCTAATATTTCGTGTTTTAGCCTTTCCTGGGACAGCAGTATTCGATTCCGATGCACCATTGCAGGTTTAGTGTATCTCTTGGACCTTCAAATCAACGATGAAACACGGAAATTGTATCGATATTGAATGCAAAAGGCAAAATGTCGACTTAATTATAAGAGGAGTAACTCTTCTAATAGTTCGTGTTTGAGCCTTTCCTGGGACAGCAGTATTAGATTCCGATGCACCATTGCAGGTTTACTGTATCCCTTGGACCTTCAAATCAACGATGAAACACAGAAATTGCATCGATATTGAATACAAAAGGCTAAATGTCGACTTATTTATAAGAGGAGTAACTCTTCTAATAGTTCGTGCTATGAGCATTTCCTGGGACAGCAGTATTAGATTCCGATGCACCATTGGAGGTTTACTGTATCCCTTGGACCTTCAAATCAACGATGAAACACGGAAATTGAATCGATTTTGAATACAAAAGGCAAAATGTCGACTTATTTACAAGAGGAGTAACTCTTCTAAGCGTTCCTGCTTTTAGCCTATCCTGGGATAGCGGTATGAAATTCCGATGCACCATTACAGGTTTACTGTATCTCTTGGACCTTAAAATTAACGATGAAACACAGAAATTGCATCTATATTGAATTCAAAAGGCAAAATGTCGATTTATTTACAAGAGGAGCAACTCTTGTAATAGTTCGTGTTTTAAGCCTTTCCTGGGACAGCAGTATTAGATTCCGATGCACCGTTGCAGGTTTACTGTATCACTTGGACCTTCAAATCAACGATGAAACCAGAAATTGCATCGATATTGAATACAAAGGACTAAATGTCGACTTATTTATAAGAGGAGTAAGTCTTCTAATATTTCGTGATTTGAGCCTTTCCTTGGACAGCAGTACTACATTCCGATGCACCATTGCAGGTTTACTGTATCCCTTGGACCTTCAAATCAACGATGAAACACAGAAATTGCATCGATATTGAATAGAAAAGCAAAATGTCGACTTATTTACAAGAGGAGTATCTCTTCTAATAGTTCGTGCTTTTAGCCTTTCCTGGGACAGCAGTATTAGATTCCGATGCACCATTGCAGGATTACTGTATCCCTTGGACCTTCAAATCAACGATGAAATACAGAAATTGCATCGATATTGAATACAAAAGGCAAAATGTCGACTTATTTACAAGAGGAGTAAGTCTTCTAATAGTTCGTGCTTTGAGCCTTTCCTGGGACAGCAGTATTAGATTCCGATGCACCATTGGAAGTTTCCTGTATCCCTTGGACCTTCAAATCAACGATGAAACACAGAAATTGCATCGATATAGACTACAAAAGGCAAAATGTCAACTTATTTACAAGTGCTTAATAGTTCGTTCTTTGAGCCTTTCCTTGTACAGCAGTATTAGATTCCGATGCACCATTGCAGGATTACTGTATCTCTTGGACCTTCAAATCAACGATGAAACACAGAAATTGCATCGTTACTGAATACAAAATGCAAAATGCCGACTTATTTACAAGAGGAGTAACTCTTCTAATAGTTCGTGTTTTTGCCTTTCTCGGACAGCAGTATTAGATTCCGATGCACCATTGCAGGTTTACTGTATCCCTTGGACCTTCAAATCAACGATGAAACACAGAAATTGCATCGATATTGAATACATAAGGCAAAATGTCGACTTATTAATAAGAGGAGTATCTCTTCTAATAGTTCGTGCTTTTAGCCTTTCCTGGGACAGCAGTATTAGATTCCGATGCACAATTGGAGCTTTACTGTATCCCTTGGACCTTCAAATCAATGATGAAATACGGAAATTGCATCGATTTTGAATACAAAAGGCAAAATGTCGACTTATTTACAAGAGGAGTAACCCTTCTAAGAATTCCTGCTTTTAGCCTATCCTGGGACAGCAGTATGAAATTCCGATGCACCATTGCAGGTTTACTGTATCTCTTGGACCTTAAAATTAACGATGAAGCACAGAAATTGCATCTATATTGAATACAAAAGGCAAAATGTGACTTATTTACAAGAGGAGCAACTCATCTAATAGTTCGTGCTTTAAGCCTTTCCTGGGACAGCAGTATTAGATTCCGATGCACCATTGGAGGTTTACTGTATCCCTTGGACCTTCAAATTAACGATGAAACACAGAAATTGCATCGATATTGAATACAAAAGGAAAAATGTCGACTTATTTTCAAGAGGAGTAACTCTTCTAATTGTTGGTGCTTTGAGCCTTTCTGGGACAGCCGTATTAGATTCCGATGCACCATTGCAGGTATAGTGTATCCCTTGGACCTTCAAATCAACGATGAAACACGCAAATTGCATCGATATTGAATACAAAAGGCAAAATGTCGACTTAATTATAAGGGGAGTAACTCTTCTAATAGTTCGTGCTTTGAGCCTTTCCTAGAACAGCAGTATTAGATTCCGATGCACCGTTGCAGATTTACTGTATCCCTTGGACCTTCAAATCAACGATGAAACACAGAAATTGCATCGATAATTAATACAAAAGGCAAAATGTCGACTTATTTATAAGAGGAGTAACTTTTCTAATCGTTCGTGATTTAGGCCTTTCGTGGGGCAACACTATTAGATTCCGATGCACCATTGCATGTTTACTGTATCCCTTCGACCTTCAAATCAACGATGAAATACAGAAATTGCATCGATATTGAATACAAAAGGCAAAATGTCGACTTATTTACAAGAGGAGTAACTCTTCTAATAGTTCGTGCTTTGAGCCTTTCCTGGGACAGCAGTATTAGATTCCGATGCACCATTGGAAGTTTCCTGTATCCCTTTTGACCTTCAAATTAACGATGAAACACAGAAATTGCATCGATATTGAATACAAAAGCAAAATGTCGACTTATTTACAAGAGGAGTAACTCTTCTAATAGTTCGTGCTTTGAGCCTTTCCTGGGACAGCAGTATTAGATTCCGATGCACCATTGGAAGTTTGCTGTATCCCTTGGACCTTGAAATTAACGATGAAACACAGAAATTGCATCGATATTGAATACAAAAGGCAAAATGTCGACTTATTTACAAGAGGAGTAACTCTTCTAATGGTTGGCGCTTTGAGCTTTTCCTGGGACAGCAGTATTAGATTCCGATGCACCATTGCAGGTTTACTGTATCCCTTGGACCTTCAAATCAACGATGAAACACAGAAATTGCATCGATATTGAATACAAAAGGCTAAATGTCGAATTATTTATAAGAATAGTAACTCTTCTAATAGTTCGTGCTTTGAGCCTTTCCTGGGACAGCAGTATTAGATTCCGATGCACCATTGCAGGTTTTCTGTATCTCTTGGACCTTCAAATCAACGATGAAACACAGAAATTGCATCGATATTGAATACAAAAGGCAATATGTCGTCTTATTTATAAGAGGAGTAACTCTTCTAATAGTTCGTGCTTTGAGCCTTTCCTGGGACAGCAGTATTAGATTCCGATGCACCATTGGAGGTTTACTGTATCTTTTGGACCTTCAAATCAACGATGAAACACGGAAATTGCATCGATATTGAATACAAAAGACAAAATATCGACTTATTTACAAGAGGAGTAACTCTACTAATAATTCGCGCTTTTAGCCTTTCCTGGGACAGCAGTATTCGATTCCGATGCACCATTGCAGGTCTACTGTATCTCTTGGACCTTCAAATCAACGATTAAACACGGAAAATGCATCGATATTGAATACAAAAGCAAAATGTCGACTTAATAATAAGAGGAGTAACTCTTCTAATAGTTCGTGATTTGAGCCTCTCGTGGGACAACAGTATTAGATTCCGATGCACCATTGCAGGTTTACTGTATCCCTTCGACCTTCAAATCAACGATGAAACACAGACATTGCATCGATATTGAATACAAAAGGCAAAATGTCGACTTATTTATAAGAGGAGAGACTCTTCTAATAGTTCGTGATTTGAGCTTTTCCTGGGACAGCAGTGTTAGATTCCGATGCACCATTGCAGGTTTTCTGTATCCCTTGGACCTTCAAATCAACGATGAAACACAGAAATTGCATCGATATTGAATACAAATGGCAAAATGTCGACTTATTTACAAGAGGAGTAACTCTTCTAATAGTTGGTGCTTTGAGCCTTTCCTGGGACAGCAGTATTAGATTCCGATGCACCATTGCAGGTTTACTGTATCCCTTGGACCTTCAAATCAACGATGAAACACAGAAATTGCAACGATATTGAATACAAAAGGTAAAATGTCGACCTATTTACAAGAGGAGTAACTCTTCTAATAGTTCTTGCTTTGAGCCTTTCCTGGGACAGTAGTATTAGATTCCGATGCACCATTGGAAGTTTACTGTATCCCTTGGACCTTCAAATTAACGATGAAACACAGATATTGCATCGATATTGAATACAAAAGGCAAAATGTCGACTTATTTACAAGAGGAGTAACTCTTCTAATAGTTGGTGCTTTGAGCCTTTCCTGGGACAGCAGTATTAGATTCCGATGCACCATTGCAGGTTTACTGTATCCCTTGGACCTTCAAATCAACGATGAAACACAGAAATTGCATCGTTATTGAATATAAAATGCAAAATGCCGACTTATTTACAAGAGGAGTAATTCTTCTAATAGTTCGTGTTTTAGCCTTTCTGGGACAGCAGTATTAGATTCCGATGCACCATTGGAGGTTTACTGTATCCCTTGGACCTATAAATCAACGATGAAACACGGAAATTGCATCGATTTTGAATACAAAAGGCAAAATGTCGACTTATTTACAAGAGGAGTAACTCTTCTAAGAGTTCCTGCTTTTAGCCTATCCTGGGACAGCAGTATGAAATTCCGATGCACCATTGCAGGTTTACTGTATCTCTTGGACCTTAAAATCAACGATGAAGCACAGAAATTGCATTTATATTGAATACAAAAGGCAAAATGTCGACTTATTTACAAGTGCTTTATAGTTCGTGCTTTGAGCCTTTCCTGGGACAGCAGTATTAGAATCCGATACACCATTGCAGGTTTACTGTATCCCTTGGACCTTCAAATCAACGATAAAACACAGAAATTGCATCGACATTGAATGCAAAAGGCAAAATGTCGACTTATTTATAAGAGGAGTAACTCTTCTAATAGTTCGTGCCTTGAGCCTTTCCTGGGACAGCAGTATAAGATTCCGATGCACCATTGCAGGTTCACTGTATCCCTTGGACCTTCAAATCAACGATGAAACACGGAAATTGCATCGATATTGAATACAAAAGGCGAAATTTTGACTTATTTATAAGAGGAGTAACTTTTCTAATAGTTCGTGTTTTGAGCATTTCCTGGGACAGCAGTATTAGATACCGATGCACCATTGCTGGTTTACTGTATCCCTTATACCTTCAAATCAACGATGAAACACAGACATTGCATCGCTATTGAATACAAAAGGCAAAATGTCGACTTATTTATAAGAGGAGTAACTCTGCTAATAGTTCGTGCTTTGAGGCTTTCCTGGGACAGCAGTATTAGATTCCGATGCACCATTGCATGTTTACTGTATCCCTTCGACCTTCAAATCAACGATGAAACACAGACATTGCATCGATATTGAATAAAAAGCAAAATGTCAACTTATTTACAAGAGGAGTATCTCTTCTAATAGTTCGTGCTTTTAGCCTTTCCTGGGACAGCAGTATTAGATTCCGATGCACCATTGCAGGATTACTGTATCCCTTCGACCTTCAAATCAACGATGAAATACAGAAATTGCATCGATATTGAATACAAAAGGCAAAATGTCGATTTATTTACAAGAGGAGTAACTCTTCTAATAGTTCGTGCTTTGAGCCTTTCCTGGGACAGCAGAATTAGATTCCGATGCACCATTGGAACTTTACTGTATCCCTTGGACCTTGAAATTAACGATGAAACACAGAAATTGCATCGATATTGAATACAAAAGACTAATTGTCGACTTATTTACAAGAGGAGTAACTCTTCTAATAGTTGGTACTTTGAGCCTTTCCTGGGACAGCAGTATTAGATTCCGATGCACCATTGCAGGTTTACTGTATCCCTTGGACCTTCAAATCAACGATGAAACACAGAAATTGCATCGATATTGAATACAAAAGGCAAAATGTCTACTTATTTACAAGTGTTTTATAGTTCGTGCTTCGAGCCTTTCCTGGGACAGCAGTATTAGATTCCGATGCACCATTGCAGGATTACTGTATCTCTTGGACCTTCAAATCAACGATGAAACACAGAAATTGCATCGTTATTGAATACAAAATGCAAAATGCCGACTTATTTACAAGAGGAGTAACTCTTCTAATAGTTCGTGTTTTAGCCTTTCTGGGACAGCAGTATTAGATTCCGATGCACCATTGCAGGTTTACTGTATCCCTTGGACCTTCAAATCAACGATGAAACACAGAAATTGCATCGATATTGAATACAAAAGGCAAAATGTCGACTTAATTGTAAGAGGAGTAACTCTTCTAATAGTTCGTGATTTGAGCCTTTCCTGGGACAGCAGTATTAGATTCCGATGCACCATTGGAGGTTTACTGTATCCCTTGGACCTTCAGATCAACGATGAAACACGGAAATTTCATCGATATTGAATACAAAAAGCTAAATGTCGACTTATTTATAAGAGGAGTAACTCTTCTAATAGTTCGTGCTATGAGCATTTCCAGGGACAGCAGCATTAGATTCCGATGCACCATTGCAGGTTTTCTGTATCTCTTGGACCTTCAAATCAACGATGACACACAGAAATTGCATCGATATTGAATACAAAATGCAAAATGTCGTCTTATTTATAAGAGGAGTAACTCTTCTAATAGTTCGTGCTTTGAGCCTTTCCTTGGACAGCAGTATTAGATTCCGGTGCACCATTGGGGTTTACTGTATCCCTTCGACCTTCAAATCAACGATGAAACACGGAAATTGCATCGATATTGAATACAAAAGGCAAAATATCGACTTATTTACAAGAGGAGTAACTCTACTAATAATTCGTGCTTTTAGCCTTTCCTGGGACAGCAGTATTCGATTGCGATGCACCATTGCACGTTTACTGTATCTCTTGGACCTTCAAATCAACGATGAAACACGGAAAATGCATCGATATTGAATACAAAAGCAAAATGTCGACTTAATTATAAGAGAAGTAACTCTTCTAATAGTTCGTGGTTTGAGCCTTTCCTGGGACAGCAGTATTAGATTCCGATGCACCATTGCAGGTTTACTGTGTCCCTTGGACCTTCAAATCAACGATGAAACACAGAAATTGCATCGATATTGAATACAAAAGGCAAAATGTCGACTTAATTATAAGAGGAGTAACTCTTCTAATAGTTCGTGATTTGAGCCTCTCGTGGGACAACAGTATTAGATTCCGATGCACCATTGTAGGTTTACTGTATCCCTTCGACCTTCAAATCAACAATGAAACACAGACATTGCATCGACATTGAATACAAAGGGCAAAACGTCGACTTATTTATAAGTGGAGTAACTCTTCTAATAGTTCGTGATTTGAGCCTTTCCTGGGACGGCAGTGTTAGATTCCGATGCACCATTGCAGGTTTTCGGTATCCCTTAGACCTTCAAATTAACGATGAAACACAGAAATTGCATCGATATTGAATACAAAAGGCAAAACGTCGACTTATTTACAAGAGGAGTATCTCTTCTAATAGTTCGTGCTTTTACCCTTTCCTGCGACAGCAGTATTAGATTCCGATGCACCATTGCAGGATTACTGTATCCCTTCGACCTTCAAATCAACGATGAAATACAGAAATTGCAACGAAATTGAGTACAAAACGTAAAATGTCGACCTATTTACAAGAGGAGTAACTCTTCTAATAGTTATTGCTTTGAGCCTTTCCTGGGACAGCAGTATTAGATTCCGATGCACCATTGCAGGATTACTGTATCCCTTGGACCTTGAAATTAACGATGAAACACAGAAATTGAGTCGATATTGAATACAATAGGCAAAATGTCGACTTATTTACAAGAGGAGTAACTCTTCTAATAGTTGGGGCTTTGAGCCTTTCCTGGGACAGCAGTATTAGATTCCGATGCACCACTGAAGGTTTACTGTATCCCTTGGACCTTCAAATCAACGATGAAACACAGAAATTGCATCGATATTGAATACAAAAAGCAAAATGTCGACTTATTTACAAGTGCTTTATAGTTCGTGCTTTGAGCCTTTCCTGGGACAGCAGTATTAGATTCCGATGCACCATTGCAGGATTACTGTATCTCTTGGACCTTCAAATCAACGATGAAACACAGAAATTGCATCGTTATTGAATACAAAATGCAAAATGCCGACTTATTTACAAGAGGAGTAACTCTTCTAATAGTTCGTGTTTTGAGCCTTTCCTGGGACAGCAGTATTAGATTCCGATGCACCATTGCAGGTTCACTGTATCCCTTGGACCTTCAAATCAACGATGGAACACGGAAATTGCATCGATATTGAATACAAAAGGCCAAATTTTGACTTATTTATAAGAGGAGTAACTCTTCTAATATTTCGTGTTTTGAGCATTTCCTGGGACAGCAGTATTAGATTCCGATGCACCATTGCAGGTTTACTGTATCCCTTATCCTTCAAATCAACGATGAAACACAGAAATTGCATCGCTATTGAATACAAGGGGCAAAATTTCGACTTATTTATAAGAGGAGTAACTCTGCTAATAGTTCGTGCTTTGAGGCTTTCCTGGGACAGCAGTATTAGATTCCGATGCACCATTGCAGGTTTACTGTATCCCTTCGACCTTCAAATCAACGATGAAACACAGACATTGCATCGATATTGAATACAAAAGCAAAATGTCGACTTATTTACAAGAGGAGTATCTCTTCTAATAGTTCGTGTTTTAGCCTTTCCTGGGACAGCAGTATTAGATTCCGATGCACCATTCCAGGATTACTGTATCCCTTGGACCTTCAAATCAACGATGAAACACAGAAATTGCATCGATATTGAATACAAAAGGCAAAATGTCGACTTATTTATAAGAGGAGTAACTCTTCTAATAGTTCGTGCTTTGAGCCTTTCCTGGGACAGCAGTATTAGCTTCCGATGCACCATTGCAGGTTTACTGTATCCGATGCACCATTGCAGGTTTACTGTATCTCTAGGACCTTCAAATCAACGATGAAACACAGGAATTGCATCGTTATTGAATACAAAATGCAAAATGCCGACTTATTTACAAGAGGAGTAACCCTTCTAATAGTTCGTGTTTTAGCCTTTCTGGGACAGCAGTTTTAGATTCCGATGCACCTTTACAGGTTTACTGTATCTCTTGGACCTTCAAATCAACGATGAAACACAGAAATTACATCGATATTGAATACAAAAGGCATAATGTCGACTTATTTACAAGAGGAGTAACTCTTCTAATAGTTCGTGCTTTGAACCTTTCCTGGGACAGCAGTATTAGATTCCGATGCACCATTGCAGGTTTACTGTATCTCTTGGACGTTCAAATCAACGATGAAACACGGAAATCGCATCGATATTAAATACAAAAGGCAAAATGTCGACTTATTTATAAGAGGAGTAACTCTTCTAATAGTTCGTGCTTTGAGCCTTTCCTGGTACAGCAGTATTATATTCCGATGCACCATTGCAGGTTTACTGTATCCCTTGGACCTTCAAATCAACGATGAAACACAGAAATTGCATCGATATTGAATACAAAAGGCAAAATTTTGACTTATTTATAAGAGGAGTAACTCTTCTAATAGTTCGTGCTTTGAGCATTTCCTGGGACAGCAGTATTAGATTCCGATGCACCATTGCAGGTTTACTGTATCCCTTACACCTTCAAATCAACGATGAAACACAGAAATTGCATCGCTATTGAAAACAAAAGGCAAAATGTCGACTTATTTATAAGAGGAGTAACTCTTCTAATAGTTCGTGCTTTGAGCCATTCCTGGGACAGCAGTATTAGATTCCGATGCACCATTGCAGGTTTACTGTATCCCTTGGACCTTCAAATACACGATGAAACACAGAAATTGCATCGATATTGAATACAAAAGGCAAAATGTCGACTTATTTACAAGATGAGTAACTCTTCTAATAGTTCGTGCTTTGAGGCTTTCCTGGGACAGCAGTATTAGATACAAATGCACCATTGCAGGATTACTGTATCCCTTGGACCTTCAAATCAACGATGAAACACAGAAATTGCATCGCTATTGAATACAAAAGGCAAAATGTCGACTTATTTATAAGAGGAGTTCTCTTCTAATAGTTCGTGCTTTGAGCCTTTTCTGGGACAGCAGTATTAGATTCCGATGCACCATTGCAGGTTTACTGTATCCCTTGGACCTTCAAATCAACGATGAAACACAGAAATTTCATCGATATGGAATACAAAAGGCAAAATGTCGACTTAATTATAAGAGGAGTAAATCTTCTAATAATTCGTGATTTGAGTCTTTCCTGGGACAGTACTATTAGATTCCGGTGCACCATTGCAGGTTTACTGCATCCCTTGGACCTTCAAATTTACGATGAACTACAGAAATTGCATCGATATTGAATACAAAAGGCAAAATGTCGACTTATTTACAAGAGGAGTAACTCTTCTAATAGTTCGTGATTTGAGCCTTTCCTGGGACTGCAGTATTAGATTCCGATGCTCCATTGCAGGTTTACTGTATCCCTTGGACCTTCAAATCAACGATGAAACACAGAAATTGCATCGATATTAAATACAAAAGGCATAATGTCGACTTATTTACAACAGGAGTAACTCTTCTAATAGTTCGTGCTTTGAGCCTTTCCTGGGACAGCAGTATTAGATTCCGATGCACCATTGCATGTTTACTGTATCTCTTTGACCTTCAAATCAACGATGAAACACAGAAATTGCATCGTTAATGAATACAAAAGGCAAAATGTCGAATTATTTACAAGAGGAGTAACTCTTCTAATAGTTCGTGTTTTAGCCTTTCTGGGACAGCAGTATTAGATTCCGATGCACCATTGCAGGTATACTGTATCTCTTAGACATCCAAGTCAACGATGAAACACAGAAATTACATCGATATTGAATAAAAAAGGAAAGATGTCGTCTTATTTACAAGAGGAGTAACTCTTCTAATAGCTCGTGCTTTGAGCCTTTCCTGGGACAGCAGTAGTAGATTCCGATGCACCATTGCAGGTTTACTGTATCTCTTAGACCTCCAAATCAACGATGAAACACAGAAATTGCATCGATATTGAATACAAAAGGCAAAATTTCGACTTATTTATAAGAGGAGTAACTCTTCTAATAGATCGTGATTTGAGCCTTTCCTGGAACAGCAGTATTAGATTCCGATGCACCATTGCAGGTTTACTGTATCCCTTGGACCTTCAAAAAAACGATGAAACACAGAAATTGCATCGATATTGAATACAAAAGGCAAAATGTCGACTTATTTACAAGATGAGTAACTCTTCTCATAGTTCGTGCTTTGAGGCTTTCCTGGGACAGCAGTATTAGATTCCGATGCACCATTGCAGGATTACTGTATCCCTTGGACCTTCAAATGAACGATGAAATAAAGAAATTGCATCGATATTGAATACAAAAGGCAAAATGTCGACTTATTTACAAGAGGAGTAACTCTTCTAATAGTTCGTGATTTGAGCCTTCCCTGGGACAGCAGTATTAGATTCCGATGCACCATTGGAGGTTTATTGTATCCCTTGGACCTTCAAATTAACGATGAAACACAGAAATTGCATCGATATTGAATACAAAAGGCAAAATGTCAACTCATTTACAAGAGGAGTAACTCTTCTAATGGTTCGTGCTTTGAGCCTTTCCTGGGACAGCAGTATTAGATTCCGATGCACCATTGCAGGTTTACTGTATCCCTTGGACCTGAAAATCAACGATGAAACACAGAAATTGCATCGATATTGAATACAAAAGGCAAAATGTCGACTTATTTACAACAGGAGTAACTCTTCTTAGAGTTCGTGTTTTGAGCCTTTCCTGGGACAGCAGTATTAGATTCCGATGCACCATTGCAGGTTTACTGTATCTCTTGGACCTTCAAATCAACGATGAAACACAGAAATTGCATCGTTATTGAATACAAAATGCAAAATGCTGACTTATTTACAAGAGGAGTTACTCTTCTAATAGTTCGTGTTTTATCGCTTCTGGGACAGCAGTATTACATTCCGATGCACCATTGCAGCTTTACTGTATCTCTTGGACCTTCAAATCAACGATGAAACACAGAAAATACATCGATATTGAATACAAAAGGCAAAATGTCGACTTATTTACAAGAGGAGTAACTCTTCTAATAGTTCGTGCTTTGAGCCTTCCTGGGACAGCAGTATTAGATTCCGATTCACCATTGCAGGTTTACTGTATCCCTTGGACCTTCAAATCAACGGTGAAACACAGAAATTTCATCGATATGGAATACAAAAGGCAATATGTCGACTTATTTATAAGAGGAGTAAATCTTCTAATAATTCGTGATTTGAGTCTTTCCTGGGAATGCAGTATTAGATTCCGATGCATCTTTGCAGGTTTACTGTATCTCTTGGACCTTCAAATCAACGATGAAACACGGAAATTGCATCGATATTGAAAAAAAAAGGCAAAATGTCGACTTATTTATAAGACGAGTTACTCTTCTAATAATTTGTGCTTTGAGCCTTTCCTGGGACAGCAGTATTAGATTCCGATGCACCATTGCAGGATTACTGTATCCCTTGGACCTTCAAATCAACGCTGAAACACAGAAATTGCATCGATATTGAATACAAAAGGCAAAATGTCGACTTATTTACAAGAGGTGTAACTCTTCTAATAGTTCGTGCTTTGAGCCTTTCCTGGGACAGCAGTATTAGATTCCGATGCACCATTGCAGGTTTACTGTATCCCTTGGACCTTCAAATCAACGATGAAACACAGAAATTGCATCGATATTGAATACAAAAGGCAAAACGTCGACTTATTTATAAGAGGGGTAAATCTTCTAATAACTCGTGATTTGAGCCTTTCCTGGGACAGCAGTATTAGATTCCGATGCACCAATGCAGGTTTACTGTATCCCTTGGACCTTCAAATTAACGATGAACTACAGAAATTGCATCGATATTGAATACAAAAGGCAAAATGTCGACCTATTTACAAGAGGTGTAACTCTTCTAATAGTTCGTGCTTTGAGCCTTTCCTGGGACAGCAGTAATAAATTCCGATGCACCATTGCAGGTTTACTGTATCCCTTGGACCTTCAAATCAACCATGAAACCCAGAAATTGCATCGATATTGAATACAAAAGGCAAAATGTCGACTTATTTATAAGAGGAGTAACTCTTCTAATAGTTCGTGCTTTGAGCCTTTCCTGGGACAGCAGTATTATATTCCGATGCACCATTGGAGGTTTACTGTATCCCTTGGACCTTCAAATCAACGATGAAACACAGAAATTGCATCGATATTGAATACAAAAGGCAAAATGTCGACTTATTTACAAGAGGAGTAACTCTTCTAATAGTTCGTGTTTTGAGCCTTTCCTGGGACAGCAGTATTAGATTCCGATGCACCATTGCAGGTTCACTGTATCCCTTGGACCTTCAAATCAACGATGAAACACGAAAATTGCATCGATATTGAATACAAAAGGCAAAATTTTTACTTATTTATAAGAGGAGTAACTCTTCTAATAGTTCGTGTTTTGAACATTTCCTGGGACAGCAGTATTAGATTCCGATGCACCATTGCAGGTTTACTGTATCCCTTATAACTTCAAATCAACGATGAAACACAGAAATTGCATCGCTATTGAATACAAAAGGCAAAATGTCGACTTATTTATAAGAGGAGCAACTCTTCTAGTAGTTCGTGCTTTGAGCCATTCCTGGGACAGCAGTATTAGATTCGGATGCACCATAGCAGGTTTGCTGTATCTCTTGGTCTTCAAATCAACGATGAAACACAGAAATTACACCGATATTGAATAGAAAAGGCAATATGTCGACTTATTTATAAGAGGAGTAACTCTTCTAATAGTTCATGCTTTGAGCCTTTTCTGGGACAGCAGTATTAGATTCCGATGCACCATTGCAGGTTTACTGTATCTCTTGGACCTTCAAATCATCGATGAAATACAGAAATTGCATCGTTATTGAATACAAAATGCAAAATGACTACTTATTTACAAGAGGAGGCACTCTTCTAATAGTACGCGTTTTAGCCTTTCTGGGACAGCAGTATTAGATTCCGATGCACCATTGCAGGTTTACTGTATCCCTTGGACCTTCAAATCAACGATGAAACACAGAAATTTCATCGATATGGAATACAAAAGGCAAAATGTCGACTTAATTATAAGAGGAGTAAATCTTCTAATAATTCGTGATTTGAGTCTTTCCTGGGACAGTACTATTAGATTCCGGTGCACCATTGCAGGTTTACTGCATCCCTTGGACCTTCAAATTTACGATGAACTACAGAAATTGCATCGATATTGAATACAAAAGGCAAAATGTCGACTTATTTACAAGAGGAGTAACTCTTCTAATAGTTCGTGCTTTGAGCCTTTCCTGGGACTGCAGTATTAGATTCCGATGCACCATTGCAGGTTTACTGTATCCCTTGGACCTTCAAATCAACGATGAAACACATAAATTGCATCGATATTGAATACAAAAGGCAAAATGTCGACTTATTTACAACAGGAGTAACTCTTCTAATAGTTCGTGCTTTGAGCCTTTCCTGGGACAGCAGTATTAGATTCCGATGCACCATTGCATGTTTACTGTATCTCTTTGACCTTCAAATCAACGATGAAACACAGAAATTGCATCGTTATTGAATACAAAAGGCAAAATGTCGAATTATTTATAAGAGGAGTAACTCTTCTAATAGTTCGTGTTTTAGCCTTTCTGGGACAGCAGTATTAGATTCCGATGCACCATTGCAGGTATACTGTATCTCTTAGACATCCAAGTCAACGATGAAACACAGAAATTACATCGATATTGAATACAAAAGGAAAAATGTCGTCTTATTTACAAGAGGAGTAACTCTTCTAATAGTTCGTGCTTTGAGCCTTTCCTGGGACAGCAGTATTATATTCCGATGCACCATTGCAGGTTTACTGTATCTCTTAGACTTCCAAATCAACGATGGAACACAGAAATTGCATCGATATTGAATACAAATGGCAAAATTTCGACTTATTTATAAGAGGAGTAACTCTTCTAATAGATCGTGATTTGAGCCTTTCCTGGGACAGCAGTATTAGATTCCGATGCACCATTGCAGGTTTACTGAATCCCTTGGACCTTCAAAAAAACGATGAAACACAGAAATTGCATCGATATTGAATACAAAAGGCAAAATGTCGACTTATTTACAAGATGAGTAACTCTTCTCATAGTTCGTGCTTTGAGGCTTTCCTGGGACAGCAGTATTAGATTCCGATGCACTATTGCAGGATTACTGTATCCCTTGGACCTTCAAATGAACGATGAAATAAAGAAATTGCATCGATATTGAATACAAAAGGCAAAATGCCGACTTATTTACAAGAGGAGTAACTCTTCTAATAGTTCGTGCTTTGAGCCTTCCCTGGGACAGCAGTATTAGATTCCGATGTACCATTGGAGGTTTATTGTATCCCTTGGACCTTCAAATTAACGATGAAACACAGAAATTGCATCGATATTGAATACAAAATGCAAAATGTCAACTCATTTACAAGAGGAGTAACTCTTCTAATGGTTCGTGTTTTGAGCCTTTCCTGGGACAGCAGTATTAGATTCCGATGCACCATTGCAGGTTTACTGTATCCCTTGGACCTGAAAATCAACGATGAAACACAGAAATTGCATCGATGTTGAATACAAAAGGCAAAATGTCGACTTATTTACAATAGGAGTAACTCTTCTTAGAGTTCGTGTTTTGAGCCTTTCCTGGGACAGCAGTATTAGATTCCGATGCACCATTGCAGCTTTACTGTATCTCTTGGACCTTCAAATCAACGATGAAACACAGTAAATACATCGATATTGAATACAAAAGGCAAAATGTCGACTTATTTACAAGAGGAGTAACTCTTCTAATAGTTCGTGCTTTGAGCCTTCCTGGGACAGCAGTATTAGATTCCGATTCACCATTGCAGGTTTACTGTATCCCTTGGACCTTCAAATCAACGATGAAACACAGAAATTTCATCGATATGGAATACAAAAGGCAATATGTCGACTTATTTATAAGAGGAGTAAATCTTCTAATAATTCGTGATTTGAGTCTTTCCTGGGAATGCAGTATTAGATTCCGATGCACCATTGCAGGTTTACTGTATCTCTTGGACCTTCAAATCAACGATGAAACACGGAAATTGCATCGATATTGAAAAAAAAATGCAAAATGTCGACTTATTTATAAGAGGAGTTACTCTTCTAATAATTTGTGCTTTGAGCCTTTCCTGGGACAGCAGTATTAGATTCCGATGCACCATTGCAGGATTACTGTATCCCTTGGACCTTCAAATCTACGCTGAAACACAGAAATTGCATCGATATTGAATACAAAAGGCAAAATGTCGACTTATTTACAAGAGGTGTAACACTTCTAATAGTTCGTGCTTTGAGCCTTTCCTGGGACAGCAGTATTAGATTCCGATGCACCTTTGCAGGTTTACTGTATCCCTTGGACCTTCAAATCAACGATGAAACACAGAAATTGCATCGATATTGAATACAAAAGGCAAAACGTCGACTTATTTATAAGAGGAGTAAATCTTCTAATAATTCGTGATTTGAGCCTTTCCTGGGACAGCAGTATTAGATTCCGATGCACCATTGCAGGTTTACTGTACCCCTTGGACCTTCAAATTAACGATGAACTACAGAAATTGCATCGATATTGAATACAAAAGGCAAAATGTCGACCTATTTACAAGAGGTGTAACTCTTCTAATAGTTCGTGCTTTGAGCCTTTCCTGGGACAGCAGTAATAAGTTCCGATGCACCATTGCTGGTTTACTGTATCCCTTGGACCTTCAAATCAACCATGAAACACAGATATTGCATCGATATTGAATACAAAAGGCATAATGTCGACTTATTTATAAGAGGGGTAACTCTTCTAATAGTTCGTGATTTGAACCTTTCCTTGGACAGCAGTATTAGTTTCCGATGCACCATTGCAGGATTACTGTATCCCTTGGACCTTAAAATCAACGATGAAACACAGAAATTGCATCGATATTGAATAAAAAAGGCAAAATTTCGACTTATTTACAAGAGGAGTAACTCTTCTTATAGTTCGTGCTTTGAGCCTTTCCTGCGACAGCAGTATTAGATTCCGATGCACCATTGCTGGTGTACTGTATTTCTTGGACCTTCAAATCAACGATGAAACACAGAAATTGCATCGATTTTGAATACCAAAGGCAAAATGTCGACTTATTTATAAAAGGAGTAACTCTACTAATAGTTCGTGGTTTTAGCCTTTCCTGGGACAGCAGTATTAGATTCCGATGCACCATTGCAGGATTACTGTATCAGTTGGACCTTCAAATCAACGATGAAATAAAGAAATTGCATCGATATTGAATACAAAAGGCAAAATTTCGACTTATTTACAAGAGGAGTAACTCTTCTAATAGTTCGTGCTTTGAACCTTCCTTGGGACACCAGTATTAGATTCCGATGCACCATTGGAGGTTTACTGTATCCCTTGGACCTTCAAATTAACGATAAAACACAGAAATTGCATCGATATTGAATACTAAATGCAAAATGTCGACTCATTTACAAGAGGAGTAACTCTTCTAATAGTTCGTGCTTTGAGCCTTTCCTGGGACAGCAGTATTAGATTCCGATGCACCATTGCAGGTTTACTGTATCCCTTGGACCTTCAAATCAACGATGAAACACAGAAATTGCATCGATATTGAATACAAAAGGCAAAATGTCGACTTATTTACAAGAGGAGTAACTCTTCTTATAGTTCGTGCTTTGAGCCTTTCCTGGGACAGCAGTATTAGATTCCGATGCACCATTGCAGGTTTACTGTATCTCTTAGACTTCCAAATCAACGATGAAACACAGAAATTGCATCGATATTGAATACAAAAGGCAAAATTTCGACTTATTTATAAGAGGAGTAACTCTTCTAATAGATCGTGATTTGAGCCTTTCCTGGGACAGCAGTATTAGATTCCGATGCACCATTGCAGGTTTACTGAATCCCTTGGACCTTCAAAAAAACGATGAAACACAGAAATTGCATCGATATTGAATACAAAAGGCAAAATGTCGACTTATTTACAAGATGAGTAACGCTTCTCATAGTTCGTGCTTTGAGGCTTTCCTGGGACAGCAGTATTAGATTCCGATGCACCATTGCAGGATTACTGTATCCCTTGGACCTTCAAATGAACGATGAAATAAAGAAATTGCATCGATATTGAATACAAAAGGCAAAATGTCGACTTATTTACAAGAGGAGTAACTCTTCTAATAGTTCGTGCTTTGAGCCTTCCCTGGGACAGCAGTATTAGATTCCGATGCACCATTGGAGGTTTATTATATCCCTTGGACCTTCAAATTAACGATGAAACACAGAAATTGCATCGATATTGAATACAAAAGGCAAAATGTCAACTCATTTACAAGAGGAGTAACTCTTCTAATGGTTCGTGTTTTGAGCCTTTCCTGGGACAGCAGTATTAGATTCCGATGCACCATTGCAGGTTTACTGTATCCCTTGGACCTGAAAATCAACGATGAAACACAGAAATTGCATCGATATTGAATACAAAAGGCAAAATGTCGACTTATTTACAATAGGAGTAACTCTTCTTAGAGTTCGTGTTTTGAGCCTTTCCTGGGACAGCAGTATTAGATTCCGATGCACCATTGCAGGTTTACTGTATCTCTTGGACCTTCAAATCAACGATTAAACACAGAAATTGCATCGTTATTGAATACAAAATGCAAAATGCTGAGTTATTTACAAGAGGAGTAACTCTTCTAATAGTTCGTGTTTTATCGTTTCTGGGACAGCAGTATTAGATTCCGATGCACCATTGCAGCTTTACTGTATCTCTTGGACCTTCAAATCAACGATGAAACACAGAAAATACATCGATATTGAATACAAAAGGCAAAATGTCGACTTACTTACAAGAGGAGTAACTCTTCTAATAGTTCGTGCTTTGAGCCTTCCTGGGACAGCAGTATTAGATTCCGATTCACCATTGCAGGTTTACTGTATCCCTTGGACCTTCAAATCAACGATGAAACACAGAAATTTCATCGATATGGAATACAAAAGGCAATATGTCGACTTATTTATAAGAGGAGTAAATCTTCTAATAATTCGTGATTTGAGTCTTTCCTGGGAATGCAGTATTAGATTCCGATGCACCATTGCAGGTTTACTGTATCTCTTGGACCTTCAAATCAACGATGAAACACGGAAATTGCATCGATATTGAAAAAAAAAAGGCAAAATGTCGCTTATTTATAAGAGGAGTTACTCTTCTAATAATTTGTGCTTTGAGCCTTTCCTGGGACAGCAGTATTAGATTCCGATGCACCATTGCAGGATTACTGTATCCCTTGGACCTTCAAATCAACCATGAAACACAGAAATTGCATCGATATTGAATACAAAAGGCATAATGTCGACTTATTTATAAGACGGGTAACTCTTCTAATAGTTCGTGATTTGAACCTTTCCTTGGACAGCAGTATTAGTTTCCGATGCACCATTGGAGGTTTACTGTATCCCTTGGACCTTCAAATCAACGATGAAACATGGAAATTGCAACGATTTGGATACAAAAGGCAAAATGTCGACTTATTTACAAGAGGATGAACTCTTCTAAGAGTTCCTGCTTTTAGCCTATCCTGGGACAGCATTATGAAATTCCGATGCACCATTGCAGGTTTACTGTATCTCTTGTACCTTAAAATTAACGATGAAGCACAGAAATTGCATCGTTATTGAATACAAAATGCAAAATGCCGACTTATTTACAAGAGGAGTAACTCTTCTAATAGTTCGTGTTTTAGCCTTTCCTGGGACAGCAGTATTAGATTCCGATGCACCATTGCAAGATTACTGTATCCCTTGGACCTTCAAATCAACGATGAAATAAAGAAATTGCATCGATATTGAATACAAATGGCAAAATGTCGACTTATTTACAAGAGGAGTAACTCTTCTAGTAGTTCGTGCTTTGAGCCTTCCCTGGGACAGCAGTATTAGTTTCCGATGCACCATTGGAGGTTTACTGTATCTCTTGGACCTTCAAATTAACGATCAAACACAGAAATTACATCGATATTGAATACAAAAGGCAAAATGTCGACTCATTTACAAGAGGAGTAACTCTTCTAATAGTTCGTGTTTGAGCCTTTCGATGGACAGCAGTATTAGATTCCGATGCACCATTGCAGGTTTACTGTACCCCTTGGACCTTCAAATCAACGATGAAACACAGAAATTGCATCGTTATTGAATACAAAATGCAAAATGCCGACTTATTTACAAGAGGAGTAACTCTTCTAATAGTTCGTGTTTTAGCCTTTCCTGGGACAGCAGTATTAGATTCCAATGCACCATTGCAGGATTACTGTATCCCTTGGACCTTCAAATCAACGATGAAACACAGAAATTGCATCGATATTGAATACAAAAGCAAAATGTCGACTTATTTGCAAGAGGTGTAACTCTTCTAATAGTTCGTGCTTTGAGCCTTTCCTGGGAATCAGGATTAGATTCCGATGCACCATTGCAGGTTTACTGTATCCCTTGGACCTTCAAATCAACGATGAAACACAGAAATTGCATCGATATTGAATACAAAAGGCTAAATGTCGACTTATTTATAGAGGAGTAACTCTTCTAATAGTTTGTGATTTGAGCCTTTCCTGGGACAGCAGTATTAGATTCCGATGCACCACTGCAGGTTTACTGTATCCCTTGGACCTTCAAATCAACGATGAAACACAGAAATTGCATCTATATTGAATACAAAATGCAAAATGTCGACTTATTTACAAGTTGAGTAACTCTTCTAATAGTTCGTGCTTTGAGCCTTTCCTGGGACAGCAGTATTAGATTCCGATGCACCATTGCAGGTTTACTGTATCCCTTGGACCTTCAAATCAACGATGAAATAAAGAAATTGCATCGATATTGAATACAAAAGGCAAAATGTCGACTTATTTACAAGAGGAGTAACTCTTCTAATAGTTCGTGCTTTGAGCCTTCCCTGGGACAGCAGTATTAGATTCCGATGCACCATTGGAGGTTTACTGTATCTCTTGGACCTTCAAATTAACGATCAAACACAGAAATTGCATCGATATTGAATACAAACGGCAAAATGTCGACTCATTTACAAGAGGAGTAACTCTTCTAATAGTTCGTGTTTTGAGCCTTTCGAGGGACAGAAGTATTAGATTCCGATGCACCATTGCAGGTTTACTGTATCCCTTGGACCTTCAAATCAACGATGAAACACAGAAATTGCATCGATATTGAATACAAAAGGCAAAATGTCGACTTATTTATAAGAGGAGTAACTCTTCTAATAGTTCGTGATTTGAGCCTTTCCTGGGAAAGCAGTATTAGATTCCGATGCACCATTGCAGGTTTACCTTATCCCTTGGACCTTCAAATCAACGATGAAACACAGAAATGGCATCGATATTGAATACAAAAGGCAATATGTCGACTTATTTGCAAGAGGTGTAACTCTTCTAATAGTTCGTGCTTTGAGCCTTTCCTGGGACAGCAGTAATAGATTCCGATGCACCATTGCAGTTTTACTGTATCCCTTGGACCTTCAAATCAACAATGAAACACAGAAATTGCATCGATATTGAATACAAAAGGCAAAATGTCGACTTATTTAAAAGAGGAGTAAATCTTCTAATAGTTTGTGATTTGAGCCTTTCCTGGGACAGCAGTATTAGATTCCGATGCACCAATGCAGGATTACTGTATCCCTTGGCCCTTCAAATCAACGATGAAACACAGAAATTGCATCGATATCGAATACAAAAGGCAAAATGTCGACTTATTTATAAGAGGAGTAAATCTTCTAATAATTTGTGATTTGAGTCTTTCCTGGGACAGCAGTATTAGATTCCGATGCACCACTGCAGGTTTACTGTATCCCTTGGACCTCCAAATTAAAGATGAACTACAGAACTTGCATCGATATTGAATACAAAAGGCAAAATGTCGACTTATTTACAAGAGGTGTAACTCTTCTAATAGTTCGTGCTTTGAGCCTTTCCTGGGACAGCAGTATTAGATTCCGATGCACCATTGCAGGATTACTGTATCCCTTGGACCTTCAAATCAACGATGAAATAAAGAAATTGCATCGATATTGAATACTAAAGGCAAAATGTCGACTTATTTACAAGAGGAGTAACTCTTCTAATTGTTCGTGCTTTGAGCCTTCCCTGGGACAGCAGTATTAGATTCCGATGCACCATTGGAGGTTTACTGTATCTCTTGGACCTTCAAATTAACGATCAAACACAGAAATTGCATCGATATTGAATACAAAAGGCAAAATGTCGACTCATTTACAAGAGGAGTAACTCTTCTAATAGTTCGTGTTTTGAGCCTTTCGAGGGACAGAAGTATTAGATTCCGATGCACCATTGCAGGTTTACTGTATCCCTTGGACCTTCAAATCAACGATGAAACACAGAAATTGCATCGATATTGAATACAAAAGGCAAAATGTCGACTTATTTACAAGAGGAGTAACTCTTCTAATAGTTCGTGTTTTGAGCCTTTCCTGGGACAGCAGTATTAGATTCCGATGCACCATTGCAGGTTTACTGTATCCCTTGGACCTTCAAATCAACGATGAAACACAGAAATTGCATCGATATTGAATACAAAGGGCAAAGTGTCGACTTATTTATAAGAGGAGTAACTCTTCTAATAGTTTGTCATTTGAGCCTTTCCTGGGACAGCAGTATTAGATTCCGATGCACCATTGCAGGTTTACTGTATCTCTTGACCTTTAAATCAACGATGAAACACAGAAATTGCATCGATATTGAATACAAAAGGCAAAATGTCGACTTATTTACAAGAGGTGTAACTCTTCTAATAGTTCGTGCTTTGAGCCTTTCCTGGGACAGCAGTATTAGATTCCGATGCACCATTGCAGGTTTACTGTATCCCTTGGACCTTCAAATCAACGATGAAACACAGAAATTGCATCGATATTGAATACAAAAGGCAAAATGTCGACTTATTTATAAGAGGAGTAACTCTTCTAATAGTTCGTGCTTGGAGCCTTTCCTGGGACAGCAGTATTAGATTCCGATGCACCATTGCAGGTTTACTGTATGTCTTAGACCTCAAAATCAACGATGAAACACGGAAATTGCATCGATATTGAAACAAAAGCCAAAATGTCGACTTCTTTATAAGAGGAGTAACTATTTTAATAATTTGTGCTTTGAGCCTTTCCTGGGACAGCAGTATTAGATTACGATGCACCATTGCAGGATTACTGTATCCCTTGGACCTTCATATCAACGATGAAACACAGAAATTGCATCGATATTGAATACAAAAGGCAAAATGTCGACTTATTTGCAAGAGGTGTAACTCTTCAAATAGTTCGTGCTTTGAGCCTTTCCTGGGACAGCAGTATTAGATTCCGATGCACCATTGCAGGTTTACTGTATCCCTTGGACCTTCAAATCAACGATGAAACACAGAAATTGCATCGATATTGAATACAAAAGGCAAAATGTCGACTTATTTATAAGAGGAGTAAATCTTCTAATAGTTTGTGATTTGAGCCTTTCCTGGGACAGCAGTATTAGATTCCGTTGCACCAATGCAGGATTACTGTATCCCTTGGACCTTCAAATCAACGATGAAACACAGATATTGCATCGATATTGAATACAAAAGGCAAAATGTCGACTTATTTACAAGAGGAGTAACTCTTCTAATAGTTCGTGCTTTGAGTCTTCCCTGGGACAGCAGTATTAGATTCCGATGCACCATTGGAGGTTTACTGTATCTCTTGGACCTTCAAATTAACGATCAAACACAGAAATTGCATCGATATTGAATACAAAAGGCAAAATGTCGACTCATTTACAAGAGTAGTAGCTCTTCTAATAGTTCGTGTTTTGAGCCTTTCGAGGGACAGCAGTATTAGATTCCGATGCACCATTGCAGGTTTACTGTATCTCTTGGACCTTCATATCAACGATGAAACACAGAAATTGCATCGTTATTGAATAAAAAATGCAAAAAGGCGACTTATTTACAAGAGGAGTAACTCTTCTAATAGTTCGTGTTTTAGCCTTTCTGGGACAGCAGTATTAGATTCCGATGCACCATTGCAGCTTTACTGTATCTCTTGGACCTTCAAATCAACGATTAAACACAGAAAATACTTCGATATTGAATACAAAATGCAAAATGTCGACTTATTTACAAGAGGAGTAACTCTTCTAATAGTTCGTGCTTTGAGCCTTTCCTGGGACAGCAGTATTAGATTCCGATGCACTATTGCAGGTTTACTGTATCCCTTGGACCTTCAAACCAACGACGAAACACAGAAATTTCGTCGATATGGAATACAAAAGGCAAAATGTCGACTTATTTATAAGAGGAGTAAATCTTCTAATAATTCGGGATTTGAGTCTTTCCTGGGACTGCAGTATTAGATTCCGATGCACCATTGCAGGTTTACTGTATCCCTTGGACCTTCAAATTAACGATGAACTACAGAAATTGCATCGATATTGAATACAAAAGGCAAAATTTCGACTTATTTACAAGAGGTAAAACTCTTCTAATAGTTCGTGCTTTGAGCCTTTCCTGGGACAGCAGTATTAGATTCAAATGCACCATTGCAGGATTATTGTATCCCTTGGACCTTCAAATCAACGATGAAACACAGAAATTGCATCGATATTGAATACAAAAGGCAAAATGTCGACTTATTTGCAAGAGGTGTAACTCTTCTAATAGTTCGTGCTTTGAGCCTTTCGAGGGACTGCAGTATTAGATTCCGATGCACCATTGCAGATTTACTGTATCTCTTGGACCTTCAAATCAACGATGAATCACAGAAAATACATCGATATTGAATACAAAAGGCAAAATGTCGACTTATTTACAAGAGGAGTAACTCTTCTAATAGTTCGTGCTTTGAGCCTTTCCTGGGACAGCAGTATTAGATTCCGATGCACCATTGCAGGTTTACTGTATCCCTTGGACCTTCAAATCAACGATGAAACACAGAAATTTTATCGATATGGAATACAAAAGGCAAAATGTCGACTTATTTATAAGAGGAGTAAATCTTCTAATAATTCGTGATTTGAATCTTTCCTGGGACAGCAGTATTAGATTCCGATGCACCATTGCAGGTTTACTGTATCCCTTGGACCTCCAAATTAACGATGAACTACAGAAATTGCATCGATATTGAATACATAAGGCAAAATGTCGACTTATTTTCAAGAGGTGTATCTCTTCTAATAGTTCGTGCTTTGAGCCTTTCCTGGGACAGCAGTATTAGATTCCGATGCACCATTGCAGGTTTACTGTATCTCTTGGACCTTCAAATCAACGATGAAACACGGAAATTGCATCGATATTGAATACAAAAGGCAAAATGTCGACTTATTTATAAGAGGAGTAACTCTTCTAATAATTTGTGCTTTGAGCCTTTCCTGGGACAGCAGTATTAGATTCCAATGCACCATTGCAGGATTACTGTATCCCTTGGACCTTCAAATCAACGATGAAACACAGAAATTGCATCGATATTGAATACAAAAGGCAAAATGTCGACTTATTTGCAAGGGGTGTAACCCTTCTAATAGTTCGTGCTTTGAGCCTTTCCTGGAACAGCAGTATTAGATTCCGATGCACCATTGCAGGTTTACTGTATTCCTTGGACCTTCAAATCAACGATGAAACACAGATATTGCATCGATATTGAATACAAAAGGCAAAATGTCGACTTATTTATAGAGGAGTAACTCTTCTAATAGTTTGTGATTTGAGCCTTTCCTGAGACAGCAGTATTAGATTCCGATGCACCACTGCAGGTTTACTGTATCCGTTGGACCTTCAAATCAACGATGATACACAGAAATTGCATCCATATTGAATACAAAAGGCAAAATGTCGACTTATTTGCAAGTTGAGTAACTCTTCTAATAGTTCGTGCTTTGAGCCTTTCCTGGGACAGCAGTATTAGACTCCGATGCACCATTGCAGGATTACTGTATCCCTTGGACCTTCAAATCAACGATGAAATAAAGAAATTGCATCGATATTGAATACAAAAACAAAATGTCGTCTTATTTACAAGAGGAGTAACTCTTCTAATAGTTCGTGCTTTGAGCTTTCCCTGGGACAGCAGTATTAGATTCCGATGCACCATTGGAGGTTTACTGCATCTCTTGGACCTTCAAATTAACGATCAAACACAGAAATTGCATCGATATTGAATACAAACGGCAAAATGTCGGCTCATTTACAAGAGGAGTAACTCTTCTAATGGTTCGTGTTTTGAGCCTTTCGAGGGACAGCAGTATTAGATTCCGATGCACCGTTGCAGGTTTACTGTATCCCTTGGACCTTCAAATCAAAGATGAAACACAGAAATTGCATCGTTATTGAATACAAAATGCAAAAATGCGACTTATTTACAAGAGGAGTAACTCTTCTAATAGTTCGTGTTTTAGCCTTTCTGGGACAGCAGTATTAGATTCCGATGCACCATTGCAGCTTTACTGTATCTCTTGGACCTTCAAATCAACGATGAAACACAGAAAATACTTCGATATTGAATACAAAAGGCAAAATGTCCACTTATTTACAAGAGGAGTAACTCTTCTAATGGTTCGTGCTTTGAGTCTTTCCTGGGACAGCAGTATTAGATTCCGATGCACTATTGCAGGTTTACTGTATCCCTTGGACCTTCAAACCAACGACGAAACACAGCAATTTCATCGATATGGAATACAAAGGCAAAATGTCGACTTATTTATAAGAGGAGTAACTCTTCTAATAATTCGGGATTTGAGTCTTTACTGGGACAGCAGTATTAGATTCCGATGCACCATTGCAGGTTTATTGTATCCCTTGGACCTTCAAATTAACGATGAACTACAGAAATTGCATCGATATTGAATACAAAAGGCAAAATCTTAACGTATTTACAACAGGAGTAACTCTTCTAATAGTTCATGCTTTGAGCCTTTCCTGGGACAGCAGTATTAGATTCCGATGCACCATTGCAGGTTTACTGTATCTCTTGACCTTTAAATCAACGATGAAACACAGAAATTGCATCGATATTGAATACAAAAGGCAAAATGTCGACTTATTTACAAGAGGTGTAACTCTTCTAATAGTTCGTGCTTTGAGCCTTTCCTGGGACAGCAGTATTAGATTCCGATGCACCATTGCAGGTTTACTGTATCCCTTGGACCTTCAAATCAACGATGAAACACAGAAATTGCATCGATATTGAATACAAAAGGCAAAATGTCGACTTATTTATAAGAGGAGTAACTCTTCTAATAGTTCGTGCTTGGAGCCTTTCCTGGGACAGCAGTATTAGATTCCGATGCACCATTGCAGGTTTACTGTATGTCTTAGACCTCAAAATCAACGATGAAACACGGAAATTGCATCGATATTGAAACAAAAGCCAAAATGTCGACTTATTTATAAGAGGAGTAACTATTTTAATAATTTGTGCTTTGAGCCTTTCCTGGGACAGCAGTATTAGATTACGATGCACCATTGCAGGATTACTGTATCCCTTGGACCTTCATATCAACGATGAAACACAGAAATTGCATCGATATTGAATACAAAAGGCAAAATGTCGACTTATTTGCAAGAGGTGTAACTCTTCAAATAGTTCGTGCTTTGAGCCTTTCCTGGGACAGCAGTATTAGATTCCGATGCACCATTGCAGGTTTACTGTATCCCTTGGACCATCAAATCAACGATGAAACACAGAAATTGCATCGATATTGAATACAAAAGGCAAAATGTCGACTTATTTATAAGAGGAGTAAATCTTCTAATGGTTTGTGATTTGAGCCTTTCCTGGGACAGCAGTATTAGATTCCGTTGCACCAATGCAGGATTACTGTATCCCTTGGACCTTCAAATCAACGATGAAACACAGAAATTGCATCCATATTGAATACAAAAGGCAAAATGTCGACTTATTTGCAAGTTGAGTAACTCTTCTAATAGTTCGTGCTTTGAGCCTTTCCTGGGACAGCAGTATTAGACTCCGATGCACCATTGCAGGATTACTGTATCCCTTGGACCTTCAAATCAACGATGAAATAAAGAAATTGCATCGATATTGAATACAAAAACAAAATGTCGTCTTATTTACAAGAGGAGTAACTCTTCTAATAGTTCGTGCTTTGAGCTTTCCCTGAGACAGCAGTATTAGATTCCGATGCACCATTGGAGGTTTACTGCATCTCTTGGACCTTCAAATTAACGATCAAACACAGAAATTGCATCGTTATTGAATACAAAATGCAAAAATGCGACTTATTTACAAGAGGAGTAGCTCTTCTAATAGTTCGTGTTTTAGCCTTTCTGGGACAGCAGTATTAGATTCCGATGCACCATTGCAGGTTTACTGTATGTCTTAGACCTCAAAATCAACGATGAAACACGGAAATTGCATCGATATTGAAACAAAAGCCAAAATGTCGACTTATTTATAAGAGGAGTAACTATTTTAATAATTTGTGCTTTGAGCCTTTCCTGGGACAGCAGTATTAGATTACGATGCACCATTGCAGGATTACTGTATCCCTTGGACCTTCATATCAACGATGAAACACAGAAATTGCATCGATATTGAATACAAAAGGCAAAATGTCGAATTATTTGCAAGAGGTGTAACTCTTCAAATAGTTCGTGCTTTGAGCCTTTCCTGGGACAGCAGTATTAGATTCCGATGCACCATTGCAGGTTTACTGTATCCCTTGGACCTTCAAATCAACGATGAAACACAGAAATTGCATCGATATTGAATACAAAAGGCAAAATGTCGACTTATTTATAAGAGGAGTAAATCTTCTAATAGTTTGTGATTTGAGCCTTTCCTGGGACAGCAGTATTAGATTCCGTTGCACCAATGCAGGATTACTGTATCCCTTGGACCTTCAAATCAACGATGAAACACAGAAATTGCATCGATATTGAATACAAAAGGCAAAATGTCGACTTATTTACAAGAGGAGTAACTCTTCTAATAGTTCGTGCTTTGAGTCTTCCCTGGGACAGCAGTATTAGATTCCGATGCACCATTGGAGGTTTACTGTATCTCTTGGACCTTCAAATTAACGATCAAACACAGAAATTGCATCGATATTGAATACAAAAGGCAAAATGTCGACTCATTTACAAGAGGAGTAACTCTTCTAATAGTTCGTGTTTTGAGCCTTTCGAGGGACAGCAGTATTAGATTCCGATGCACCATTGCAGGTTTACTGTATCTCTTGGACCTTCATATCAACGATGAAACACAGAAATTGCATCGTTATTGAATACAAAATGCAAAAATGCGACTTATTTACAAGAGGAGTAACTCTTCTAATAGTTCGTGTTTTAGCCTTTCTGGGACAGCAGTATTAGATTCCGATGCACCATTGCAGCTTTACTGTATCTCTTGGACCTTCAAATCAACGATTAAACACAGAAAATACTTCGATATTGAATACAAAAGGCAAAATGTCGACTTATTTACAAGAGGAGTAACTCTTCTAATAGTTCGTGATTTGAGCCTTTCCTGGGACAGCAGTATTAGATTCCGATGCACTATTGCAGGTTTACTGTATCCCTTGGACCTTCAAACCAACGACGAAACACAGAAATTTCATCGATATGGAATACAAAATGCAAAATGTCGACTTATTTATAAGAGGAGTAAATCTTCTAATAATTCGGGATTTGAGTCTTTCCTGGGACTGCAGTATTAGATTCCGATGCACCATTGCAGGTTTACTGTATCCCTTGGACCTTCAAATTAACGATGAACTACAGAAATTGCATCGATATTGAATACAAAAGGCAAAATTTCGACTTATTTACAAGAGGTAAAACTCTTCTAATAGTTCGTGCTTTGAGCCTTTCCTGGGACAGCAGTATTAGATTCAAATGCACCATTGCAGGATTATTGTATCCCTTGGACCTTCAAATCAACGATGAAACACAGAAATTGCATCGATATTGAATACAAAAGGCAAAATGTCGACTTATTTGCAAGAGGTGTAACTCTTCTAATAGTTCGTGTTTTGAGCCTTTCGACTGACAGCAGTATTAGATTCCCATGCACCATTGCAGGTTTACTGTATCCCTTGGACCTTCAAATCAACGATGAAACACAGAAATTGCATCGATATTGAATTCAAAAGGCAAAATGTCGACTTATTTACAAGAGGTGTAACTCTTCTAATAGTTCGTGTTTGAGCCTTTCGAGGGACAGCTGTATTAGATTCCGATGCACCATTGCAGGTTTACTGTATCCCTTGGACCTTCAAATCAACGATGAAACACAGAAATTGCATCGATATTGAATACAAAAGGCAAAATGTCGACTTATTTACAAGTTGAGTAACTCTTCTAATACTTCGTGCTTTGAGCCTTTCCTGGGACAGCAGTATTAGATTCCGATGCACCATTGCAGGATTACTGTATCCCTTGGACCTTCAAATCAACGATGAAATAAAGAAATTGCATCGATATTGAATACAAAAGGCAAAATGTCGACTTATTTAGAAGAGGAGTTTATCTTCTAATAGTTCGTGTTTTGAGTCTTCCCTGGGACAGCAGTATTAGATTCCGATGCACCATTGGAGGTTTACTGTATCTCTTGGACCTTCAAATTAACGATCAAACACAGAAATTGCATCGATATTGAATACAAAAGGTAAAATGTCGACTCATTTACAAGAGGAGTAACTCTTCTAATAGTTCGTGTTTTGAGCCTTTCGAGGGACAGCAGTATTTGATTCCGATGCACCATTGCAGGTTTACTGTATCCCTTGGACCTTCAAATCAACGATGAAACACAGAAATTGCATCGATATTGAATACAAAAGGCAAAATGTCGACTTATTTACAAGAGGAGTAACTCTTCTAATAGTTCGTGTTTTAGCCTTTCTGGGACAGCAGTATTAGATTCCGATGCACCATTGCAGCTTTACTGTATCTCTTGGACCTTCAAATCAACGATGAAACACAGAAAATACTTCGATATTGAATACAAAATGCAAAATGTCGACTTATTTACAAGAGGATTAACTCTTCTAATGTTTCGTGCTTTGAGCCTTTCCTGGGACAGCAGTATTAGATTCCGATGCACTATTGCAAGTTTACTGTATCCCTTGGACCTTCAAACCAACGACGAAACACAGAAATTTCATCGATATGGAATACAAAAGGCAAAATGTCGACTTATTTGTAAGAGGAGTAAATCTTCTAATAATTCGGGATTTGAGTCTTTCCTGGGACTGCAGTATTAGATTCCGATGCACCATTGCAGGTTTACTGTATCCCTTGGACCTTCAAATTAACGATGAACTACAGAAATTGCATCGATATTGAATACAAAAGGCAAAATTTCGACTTATTTACAAGAGGTAAAACTCTTCTAATAGTTCGTGCTTTGAGCCTTTCCTGGGACAGCAGTATTGGATTCCGATGCACCATTGCAGGTTTACTGTATCCCTTGGACCTTCAAATCAACGATGAAACACAGAATTTGCATCGATATTGAATACAAAAGGCAAAATGTCGACTTATTTACAAGAGGTGTAACTCTTCTAACAGTTCGTGCTTTGAGCCTTTCCTGGGACAGTAGTATTAGATTCCGATGCACCATTGCAGGTTTACTGTATCTCTTGGACTTTCAAATCAACGATGAAACACAGACATTGCATCGTTATTGAATACAAAATGCAAAATGCCGACTTATTTACAAGAGGAGTAACTCTTCTAATAGTTCGTGTTTTAGCCTTTCTGGGACAGCAGTATTAGATTCCGATGCACCATTGCAGCTTTACTGTATCTCTTGGACCTTCAAATCAACGTTAAAACACAGATAATACATCGATATTGAATACAAAAGGCAAAATGTCGACTTATTTACAAGACGAGTAACTCTTCTAATAGTTCGTGCTTTGAGCTTTTCCTGGGACAGCAGTATTAGATTCCAATGCACCATTGCAGGTTTACTGTATCCCTTGGACCTTCAAACCAACGATGAAACACAGAAATTTCATCGATATGGAATACAAAAGGCAAAATGTCGACTTATTTATAAGAGGAGTAAATCTTCTAATAATTCGGGATTTGAGTCTTTCCTGGGACAGCAGTATTAGATACCGATGCACCATTGTACGTTTACTGTATCCCTTGGACCTTCAAATTAACGATGAACTACAGAAATAGCATCGATATTGAATACAAAAGGTAAAATGTCGACTTATTTACAAGAGGTGTAACTTTTCTAATAGTTCGTGCTTTGAGCCTTCCCTGGGACAGCAGTATTAGATTCCGATGCACCATTGCAGGATTACTGTATCCCTTGGACCTTCAAATAAACGATGAAACACAGAAATTGCATCGATATTTAATACAAAAGGCAAAATGTCGACTTATTTACAAGAGGAGTAACTCTTCTAATAGTTCGTGCTTTGAGCCTTTCCAGGGACAGCAGTATTAGATTCCGATGCACCATTGCAGGTTTACTGTATCTCTTGGACCTTCAAATCAACGATGAAACACAGAAATTGCATCGTTATTGAATACAACATGCAAAATGACGAATTATTTACAAGAGGAGTAACTCTTCTAATAGTTCGTGTTTTAGAATTTCTGGGACAGCAGTATTAGATTCTCATGCACCATTGCAGCTTTACTGTATCTCTTGGACCTTCAAATCAACGATGAAACAAAGAAAATACATCGATATTGAATACAAAAGGCAAAATGTCGACTTATTTACAAGACGAGTAACTCTTCTAATAGTTCGTGCTTTGAGCCTTTCCTGGGACAGCAGTGTTAGATTCCGATGCACCATTGCAGGTTTACTGTATCCCTTGGACCTTCAAATCAACGATGAATCACAGAAATTTCATCGATATGGAATACAAAAGGCAAAATGTCGACTTATTTATAAGTGGAGTAAATCTTCTAATAATTCGTGATTTGAGTCTTCCCTGGGACAGCAGTATTAGATTCCGATGCACCATTGCAGGTTTACTGTATCGCTTGGACCTTCAAATTAACGATGAACTACAGAAATTGCATCGATATTGAATACAAAAGGCAAAATGTCGACTTATTTACAAGAGGAGTAACTCTTTTAATAGTTCGTGCTTTGAGCCTTTCCTGGGACAGCAGTATTAGATTCCGATGCACCATTGCAGGTTTACTGTATCCCTTGGACTTTCAAATTAACGAAGAAACACAGAAATTGCACGATATTGAATACAAAAGGCATTATGTCGACTTATTTACAACAGGAGTAACATTTCTAATAGTTCGTGCTTTGAGCCTTTCCTGGGCCAGCAGTATTGGATTCCGATGCACCATTGCAGGTTTACTGTATCTCTTGAACCTTCAAATCAACGATGAAACACAGAAATTGCATCGTTATTGAATACAAAAGGCAAAATGTCGACTTATTCACAAGAGGAGTAACTCTTCTAATAGTTCGTGTTTTAGCCTTTCTGGGACAGCAGTAGTAGATTCCGATGCACCATTGCAGGTTTAATGTATCTCTTAGACCTTCAAGTCAACGATGAAACACAGAAATTACATCGATATTGAATACCAAAGGAAAAATGTCGACTTATTTACAAGAGGTGTAACTCTTCTATTAGTTCGAGCTTTGAGCCTTTCCTGGGACAGCAGTGTTAGATTCAGATGCACCATTGCAGGTTTACTGTATCTCTTAGACCTCCAAATCAACGATGAAACACAGAAATTGCATCGATATTGAATACAAAAGGCAAAATATCGACTTATTTATAAGAGGAGTAACTCTTCTAGTAGATCGTGATTTGAGCCTTTCCTGGTGCAGCAATATTAGATTCCGATGCACCATTGCAGGTTTACTGTATCTCTTGGACCTTCAAATCAACGATCTAACACGGAAATTGCATCGATATTGAATACAAAAGGCAAAATGTCGACTTATTTATAAGAGGAGTAACTCTTCTAATAATTTGTGCTTTGAGCCTTTCCTGGGACAGCAGTATTAGATTCCGACGCACCATTGCAGGTTTACTGTATCTCTTGGACCTTCAAATCAACGATGAAACACAGAAATTGCATCGTTATTGAATACAAAATGCAAAATGCCGACTTATTTACAAGAGGAGTAACTCTTCTAATAGTTCGTGTTTTAGCCTTTCTGGGACAGCAGTATTAGATTCCGATGCACCATTGCAGGTTTACTGTATCCCTTGGACCTTCAAATTAACGATGAACTACAGAAATTGCATCGATATTGAATACAAAAGGCAAAATGTCGACTTCTTTACAAGAGGTGTAACTCTTCTAATAGTTCGTGCTTTGAGCCTTTCCTGGGACAGCAGTATTAGATTCCGATGCACCATTGCAGGTTTACTGTATCTCTTACACATCCAAATCAACGATGAAACACAGAAATTGCATCGATATTGAATACAAAAGGCAAAATGTCGACTTATTTATAAGAGGAGTAACTCTTCTAATAGTTCGTGATTTGAGCCTTTCCTGGTGCAGCAATATTAGATTCCGATGCACCATTGCAGGTTTACTGTATCTCTTGGACCTTCAAATCAACGATGAAACACGGAAATTGCGTCGATATTGAATACAAAAGGCATAATATCGACTTATTTACAAGAGGTGTAACTTTTCTAATAGTTCGTGCGTTGAGACTTTCCTGGGACAGCAGTATTAGATTCCGATGCACCATTGCAGGATTACTGTATCCCTTGGACCTTCAAATCAACGATGAAATAAAGAAATTGCATCGATATTGAATACAAAAGGCAAAATGTCGACTTATTTACAAGAGGAGTAACTCTTCTAATAGTTCGTGCTTTGAGCCTTCCCTGGGACAGCAGTGTTAGATTCCGATGCACCATTGGAGTTTTACTATATCCCTTGGACTTTCAAATTAACGATGAAACACAGAAATTGCATCGATATTGAATACAAAAGGTAAAATGTCGACTCTTTTACAAGAGGAGTAACTCTTCTAATAGTTCGTGCTTTGAGCCTTTCCTGGGACAGCAGTATTAGATTCCGATGCACCATTGCAGGTTTACTGTATCTCTTGGACCTTCAAATCAACGATGAAACACAGAAATTGCATCGATTATGAATACAAAAGGCATAAGTTCGACTTATTTACAACAGGAGTAACTCTTCTAATAGTTCGTGCTTTGAGCCTTTCCTGGGACAGCACTATTAGATTCCGATGCACCATTGCAGGTTTACTGTATCTCTTGGACCTTCAAATCAATGATGAAACACGGAAATTGCATCGATATTGAATACAAAAGGCAAAATGTCGACTTATTTATAAGAGGAGTAACACTTTTAATAATTTGTGCTTTGAGCCTTTCCTGGGACAGAAGTATTAGATTCCGATGCACCATTGCAGGATTACTGTATCCCTTGGACCTTCAAATCAACGATGAAACACAGAAATTGCATCGATATTGAATACAAAAGGCAAAATGTCGACTTATTTACAAGAGGTGTAACTTTTCTAATAGTTCGTGCTTTTAGCCTTCCCTGGGACAGCAGTATTAGATTCCGATGCACCATTGGAGGTTTACTGTATCCCTTGGACCTTCATATTAACGATGAACTACAGAAATTGCATCCATATTGAATACAAAAGGCAAAATGTCGACTTCTTTACAAGAGGTGTAACTCTTCTAATAGTTCGTGTTTTGAGCCTTTCCTGGGACAGCAGTATTAGATTCCGATGCACCATTGCAGGTTTACTGTATCCCTTGGACCTTCAAATCAACGATGAAACACAGAAGTTGCATCGATATTGAATACAAAAGGCAAAATGTCGACTTATTTATAAGAGGAGTAAATTTTTCTAATAGTTCGTGATTTGAGCCTTTCCTGGGACAGCAGTATTAGATTCCGATGCACCATTGCAGGTTTACTGTATCCCATGGACCTTCAAATCAGCGATGAAACACAGAAATTGCATCGATATTGAATAAAAAAGCAAAATGTCGACTTATTTACAAGAGGAGTAACTCTTCTAATAGTTCGCGCTTTGAGCCTTTCCTGGGACAGCAGTATTAAATTCCGATGCACCATTGCAGGTTTACTGTACCTCTTGGACCTTCAAATCAACGATGAAACACAGAAATTGCATCCTTATTGAATACAAAATGCAAAATGCCGACTTATTTACAAATGGAGTAACTCTTGTAATAGTTCGTGTTTTATCCTTTCTGGGACAGCAGTATTAGATTCCGATGCACCATTGCAGGTTTACTGTATCTCTTGGACCTTCAAATCAACGATGAAACACAGAAAATACATCGATATTGAATACAAAAGGCAAAATGTCGACTTATTTACAAGAGGAGTAACTCTTCTAATAGTTCGTGTTTTAGCCTTTCTGGTACAGCAGTAGTAGATTCCGATGCACCATTGCAGGTTTAATGTATCTCTTAGACCTCCAAGTCAACGATGAAACACAGAAATTACATCGATATTGAATACAAAAGGAAAAATGTCGACTTATTTACAAGAGGAGTAACTCTTCTAATAGTTCGTGCTTTGAGCCTTTCCTGGGACAGCAGTGTTAGATTCAGATGCACCATTGCAGGTTTACTGTATCTCTTAGACCTCCAAATCAACGATGAAACACAGAAATTGCATCGATATTGAATACAAAAGGCAAAATATCGACTTATTTATAAGAGGAGTAACTCTTCTAATAGTTCGTGCTTTGAGCCATTACTGGTGCAGCAATATTAGATTCCGATGCACCATTGCAGGTTTACTTCATCTCTTGGACCTTCAAATCAACGATGAAACACGGAAATTGCATCGTTATTGAATACAAAATGCAAAATGCCGACTTATTTACAAGAGGAGTAACTCTTCTAATATTTCGTGTTTTCGCCTTTCTGGGACAGCAGTATTAGATTCCGATGCACCATTGCAGGTTTACTGTATCCCTTGGACCTTCAAATCAACGATGAAACACAGAAATTTCATCGATATGGAATACAAAGGGCAAAATGTCGACTTATTTATAAGAGGAGTAAATCTTCTAATAATTCGTGATTTGAGTCTTTCCTGGGACAGCAGTATTAGATTCCGATGCACCATTGCAGGTTTACTGTATCTCTTGGACCTTCAAATCAACGATCAAACACAGAAATTGCATCGTTATTGAATACAAAAGGAAAAATGTCGACTTATTTACAAGAGGAGTAACTCTTCTAATAGTTCGTGCTTTGAGCCTTTCCTGGGACAGCAGTGTTAGATTCAGATGCACCATTGCAGGTTTACTGTATCTCTTAAACCTCCAAATCAACGATGAAACACGGAAATTGCATCGATATTGAATACAAAAGGCAAAATGTCGACTTATTTATAAGAGGAGTAACTCTTCTAATAATTTGTGCTTTGAGCCTTTCCTGGGACAGCAGTATTAGATTCCGACGCACCATTGCAGGTTTACTGTATCTCTTGGACCTTAAAATCAACGATGAACCACAGAAATTGCATCGTTATTGAATACAAAATGCAAAACGCCGACTTATTTACAAGAGGTGTAACTCTTCTAATAGTTCGTGTTTTAGCCTTTCTGGGACAGCAGTATTAGATTCCGATGCACCATTGCAGGTTTACTGTATCCCTTGGACCTTCAAATCAACGATGAAACACAGAAATTTCATCGATATGGAATACAAAAGGCAAAATGTCGACTTATTTATAAGAGGAATAAATCTTCTAATAATTCGTGATTTGAGTCTTTCCTGGGACAGCAGTATTAAATTCCGATGCACCATTGCAGGTTTACTGTACCTCTTGGACCTTCAAATCAACGATGAAACACAGAAATTGCATCGTTATTGAATACAAAATGCAAAATGCCGACTTATTTACAAATGGAGTAACTCTTGTAATAGTTCGTGTTTTAGCCTTTCTGGGACAGCAGTATTAGATTCCGATGCACCATTGCAGGTTTACTGTATCCCTTGGACCTTCAAATCAACGATCAAATACAGAAATTGCATCGATATTGAATACAAAAAGCAAAATGTCGACTTATTTATAAGAGGGGAGAATCTTCTAATAATTCGTGATTTGAGCCTTTCCTGGGACAGCAGTATTAGATTCCGATGCACCATTGCAGGTTTACTGTATCCCTTGGACCTTCAAATTAACGATGAACTACAGAAATTGCATCGATATTGAATACAAAAGGCAAAATGTCGACTTATTTACAAGAGGTGTAACTCTTCTAATAGTTCGTGCTTTGAGCCATTCCTGGGACAGAAGTATTAGATTCCGATGCACCATTCCAGGTTTACTGTATCCCTTGGACCTTCAAATCAACGATGAAACACAGAAATTGCATCGTTATTGATTACAAAATGCATAATGTCGACTTATTTACAACAGGAGTAACTCTTCTAATAGTTCGTGTTTTAGCCTTTCTGGGACAGCAGTATTAGATTCCGATGCACCATTGCAGGTTTACTGTACCCCTTGGACCTTCAAATCAACGATGAAACACAGAAGTTTCATCGATATGGAATACAAAAGGCAAAATGTCGACTTATTTATAAGAGGACTAAATCTTCTAATAATTCGTGATTTGAGTCTTTCCTGGGACAGCAGTATTAGATTCCGATGCACCATTGCAGGTTTACTGTATCCCTTGGACCTTCAAATTAACGATGAACTACAGAAATTGCATCGATATTGAATACAAAAGGCAAAATGTCGACTTCTTTACAAGAGGTGTAACTCTTCTAATAGTTCGTGCTTTGAGCCTTTCCTGGGACAGCAGTATTAGATTCCATGCACCATTGCAGGTTTACTGTATCCCTTGGACCTTCAAATCAACGATGAAACACAGAAATTGCATCGATATTGAATACAAAAGGCAAAATGTCGACTTATTTATAAGAGGAGTAACACTTTTAATAATTTGTGCTTTGAGCCTTTCCTGGGACAGCAGTATTAGATTCCGATGCACCATTGCAGGATTACTGTATCCCTTGGACCTTCAAATCAACGATGAAACACAGAAATTGCATCGATATTGTATACAAAAGGCAAAATGTCGACTTATTTACAAGAGGTGTAACTTTTCTAATAGTTCGTGCTTTGAGCCTTCCCTGGGACAGCAGTATTAGATTCCGATGCACCATTGGAAGTTTACTGTTTCCCTTGGACCTTCAAACCTTCAAATTAACGATGAACTACAAAAATTGCATCGATATTGAATACAAAAGGCAAAATGTCGACTTCTTTACAAGAGGTGTAACTCTTCTAATAGTTCGTGCTTTGAGACTTTCCTGGGACAGCAGTATTAAATTCCGATGCACCATTGCAGGTTTACTGTACCTCTTGGACCTTCAAATCAACGATGAAACACAGAAATTGCATCGTTATTGAATACAAAATGCAAAATGCCGACTTATTTACAAATGGAGTAACTCTTGTAATAGTTCGTGTTTTAGCCTTTCTGGGACAGCAGTATTAGATTCCGATGCACCATTGCAGGTTTACTGTATCCCTTGGACCTTCAAATCAACGATGAAATACAGAAATTGCATCGATATTGAATACAAAAAGCAAAATGTCGACTTATTTATAAGAGGGGAAAATCTTCTAATAATTCGTGATTTGAGCCTTTCCTGGGACTGCAGTATTAGATTCCGATGCACCATTGCAGGTTTACTGTATCCCTTGGACCTTCAAATTAACGATGAACTACAGAAATTGCATCGATATTGAATACAAAAGGCAAAATGTCGACTTATTTTCAAGAGGTGTAACTCTTCTAATAGTTCGTGCTTTGAGCCATTCCTGGGACAGAAGTATTAGATTCCGATGCACCATTCCAGGTTTACTGTATCCCTTGGACCTTCAAATCAACGATGAAACACAGAAATTGCATCGTTATTGAATACAAAAGGCATAATGTCGACTTATTTACAACAGGAGTAACTCTTCTAATAGTTCGTGTTTTAGCCTTTCTGGGACAGCAGTATTAGATTCCGATGCACCATTGCAGGTTTACTGTACCCCTTGGACCTTCAAATCAACGATGAAACACAGAAGTTTCATCGATATGGAATACAAAAGGCAAAATGTCGACTTATTTATAAGAGGAGTAAATCTTCTAATAATTCGTGATTTGAGTCTTTCCTGGGACAGCAGTATTAGATTCCGATGCACCATTGCAGGTTTACTGTATCCCTTGGACCTTCAAATTAACAATGAACTACAGAAATTGCATCGATATTGAATACAAAAGGCAAAATGTCGACTTCTTTACAAGAGGTGTAACTCTTCTAATAGTTCGTGCTTTGAGCCTTTCCTGGGACAGCAGTATTAGATTCCATGCACCATTGCAGGTTTACTGTATCCCTTGGACCTTCAAATCAACGATGAAACACAGAAATTGCATCGATATTGAATACAAAAGGCAAAATGTCGACTTATTTATAAGAGGAGTAACACTTTTAATAATTTGTGCTTTGAGCCTTTCCTGGGACAGCAGTATTAGATTCCGATGCACCATTGCAGGATTACTTTATCCCTTGGACCTTCAAATCAACGATGAAACACAGAAATTGCATCGATATTGTATACAAAAGGCAAAATGTCGACTTATTTACAAGAGGTGTAACTTTTCTAATAGTTCGTGCTTTGAGCCTTCCCTGGGACAGCAGTATTAGATTCCGATGCACCATTGCATGTTTACTGTATCCCATGGACCTTCAAATCAACGATGAAACACAGAAATTGCATCGATATTGAATAAAAAAGGCAAAATGTCGACTTATTTACAAGAGGAGTAACTCTTCTAATAGTTCGTGCTTTGAGCCTTTCCTGGGACAGGAGTATTAAATTCCGATGCACCATTGCAGGTTTACTGTACCTCTTGGACCTTCAAATCAACGATGAAACACAGAAATTGCATCGTTATTGAATACAAAATGCAAAATGCCGACTTATTTACAAATGGAGTAACTCTTGTAATAGTTCGTGTTTTAGCCTTTCTGGGACAGCAGTATTAGATTCCGATGCACCATTGCAGGTTTACTGTATCTCTTGGACCTTCAAATAAACGATGAAACACAGAAAATACATCGATATTGAATACAAAAGGCAAAATGTCGACTTATTTACAAGAGGAGTAACTCTTCTAATAGTTCGTGTTTTAGCCTTTCTGGTACAGCAGTAGTAGATTCCGATGCACCAATGCAGGTTTAATGTATCTCTTAGACCTCCAAGTCAACGATGAAACATAGAAATTACATCGATATTGAATACAAAAGGCAAAATGTCGTCTTATTTACAAGAGGAGTAACTCTTCTAATAGTTCGTGCTTTGAGCCTTTCCTGGGACAGCAGTGTTAGATTCAGATGCACCATTGCAGGTTTACTTTATCTCTTAGACCTCCAAATCAACGATGAAACACAGAAATTGCATCGATATTGAATACAAAAGGCAAAATATCGACTTATTTATAAGAGGAGTAACTCTTCTAATAGTTCGTGCTTTGAGCCTTTCCTGGTGCAGCAATATTAGATTCCGATGCACCATTGCAGGTTTACTGTATCTCTTGGACCTTCAAATCAACGATGAAACACGGAAATTGCATCGTTATTGAATACAAAATGCAAAATGCCGACTTATTTACAAGAGGAGTAACTCTTCTAATATTTCGATTTTTTAGCCTTTCTGGGACAGCAGTATTAGATTCCGATGCACCATTGCAGGTTTACTGTATCCCTTGGACCTTCAAATCAACGATGAAACACAGAAATTTCATCGATATGGAATACAAAAGGCAAAATGTCGACTTATTTATAAGAGGAGTAAATCTTCTAATAATTCGTGATTTGAGTCTTTCCTGGGACAGCAGTATTAGATTCCGATGCACCATTGCAGGTTTACTGTATCTCTTGGACCTTCAAATCAACGATCAAACACAGAAATTGCATCGTTATTGAATACAAAAGGAAAAATGTCGACTTATTTACAAGAGGAGTAACTCTTCTAATAGTTCGTGCTTTGAGCCTTTCCTGGGACAGCAGTGTTAGATTCAGATGCACCATTGCAGGTTTACTGTATCTCTTAGACCTCCAAATCAACGATGAAACACAGAAATTGCATCGATTTGAATACAAAAGGCAAAATGTCGACTTATTTATAAGAGGAGTAACTCTTCTAATAATTTGTGCTTTGAGCCTTTCCTGGGACAGCAGTATTAGATTCAGACGCACCATTGCAGGTTTACTGTATCTCTTGGACTATAAAATCAACGATGAACCACAGAAATTGCATCGTTATTGAATACAAAATGCAAAACGCCGACTTATTTACAAGAGGAGTAACTCTTCTAATAGTTCGTGTTTTAGCCTTTCTGGGACAGCAGTATTAGATTCCGATGCACCATTGCAGGTTTACTGTATCCCTTGGACCTTCAAATCAACGATGAAACACAGAAATTTCATCGATATGGAATACAAAAGGCAAAATGTCGACTTATTTATAAGAGGAGTAAATCTTCTAATAATTCGTGATTTGAGTCTTTCCTGGGACAGCAGTATTAGATTCCGATGCACCATTGCAGGTTTACTGTATCCCTTGGACCTACAAATTAACGATGAACTACAGAAATTGCATCGATATTGATAACAAAAGGCAAAATGTCGACTTCTTTACAAGAGGTGTAACTCTTCTAATAGTTCGTGCTTTGAGCCTTTCCTGGGACAGCAGTATTAGATTCCGATGCACCATTGCAGGTTTACTGTATCTCTTGGACCTTCAAATCAACGATGAAACACAGAAATTGCATCGATATTGAATACAAAAGGCAAAACGTCGACTTATTTACAGGAGGAGTAACTCTTCTAATAGTTCGTGCTTTGAGCCTTTCCTGGGACAGCAGTATTAAATTCCGATGCACCATTGATGGTTTACTGTACCTCTTGGACCTTCAAATCAACGATGAAACACAGAAATTGCATCGTTATTGAATACAAAATGCAAAATGCCGACTTATTTACAAATGGAGTAACTCTTGTAATAGTTCTTGTTTTAGCCTTTCTGGGACAGCAGTATTAGATTCCGATGCACCATTGCAGGTTTACTGTATCCCTTGGACCTTCAAATCAACGATGAAACACAGAAATTTCATCGATATGGAATACAAAAGGCAAAATGTCGACTTATTTATAAGAGGAGTAAATCTTCTAATAATTCGTGATTTGAGTCTTTCCTGGGACAGCAGTATTAGATTCCGATGCACCATTGCAGGTTTACTGTATCCCTTGGACCTACAAATTAACGATGAACTACAGAAATTGCATCGATATTGATAACAAAAGGCAAAATGTCGACTTCTTTACAAGAGGTGTAACTCTTCTAATAGTTCGTGCTTTGAGCCTTTCCTGGGACAGCAGTATTAGATTCCGATGCACCATTGCAGGTTTACTGTATCTCTTGGACCTTCAAATCAACGATGAAACACAGAAATTGCATCGATATTGAATACAAAAGGCAAAACGTCGACTTATTTACAGGAGGAGTAACTCTTCTAATAGTTCGTGCTTTGAGCCTTTCCTGGGACAGCAGTATTAAATTCCGATGCACCATTGATGGTTTACTGTACCTCTTGGACCTTCAAATCAACGATGAAACACAGAAATTGCATCGTTATTGAATACAAAATGCAAAATGCCGATTTATTTACAAATGGAGTAACTCTTCTATTAGTTCGCGCTTTGAGCCTTACCTGGGACAGCAGTATTAGATTCCGATTCACCATTGCAGGTTTACTGTATCCCTTGGACCTTCAAATCAACGATGAAACACAGAAATTGCATCGATATTGAATACAAAAGGCATTATGTCGACTTATTTATAAGAGGAGTAAATCTTCTAATAATTCGTGATTTGAGTCTTTCCTGGGACAGCAGTATTAGATTCCGATGCACCATTGCAGGTTTACTGTATCCCTTGGACATTCAAATTAACGATGAACTACAGAAATTGCATCGATATTGAATACAAAAGGCAAAATGTCGACTTATTTACAAGAGGTGTAACTCTTCTAATAGTTGGTGCTTTGAGCCTTTCCTGGGACAGCAGTATTAGATTCCGATGCACCATTGCAGGTTTACTGTATCCCTTGGACCTTCAAATCAACGATGAAACACAGAAATTGCATCGATATTGAATACAAAAGGCAAAATGTCGACTTATTTATAAGAGGAGTAAATTTTTCTAATAGTTCGTGATTTGAGCCTTTCCTGGGACAGCAGTATTAAATTCCGATGCACCATTGCAGGTTTACTGTATCCCTTGGACCTTCAAATCAACGATGAAACACAGAAATTGCATCGATATTGAATACAAAAGGCAAAATGTCGACTTATTTACAAGAGGAGTAACTCTTCTAATAGTTCGTGCTTTGAGCCTCTCCTGGGACAGCAGTATTAAATTCCGATGCACCATTGCAGGTTTACTGTACCTCTTGGACCTTCAAATCAACGATGATACACAGAAATTGCATCGTTATTGAATACAAAATGCAAAATGCCGACTTATTTACAAATGGAGTAACTCTTGTAATAGTTCGTGTTTTAGCCTTTCTGGGACAGCAGTATTAGATTCCGATGCACCATTGCAGGTTTACTGTATCCCTTGGACCTTCAAATCAACGATGAAATACAGAAATTGCATCGATATTGAATACAAAAGGCAAAATGTCGACTTATTTACAAGAGGTGTAACTCTTCTAATAGTTCGTGCTTTGAGCCTTTCCTGGGACAGAAGTATTAGATTCCGATGCACCATTCCAGGTTTACTGTATCCCTTGGACCTTCAAATCAACGATGAAACACAGAAATTGCATCGTTATTGAATACAAAAGGCATAATGTCGACTTATTTACAACAGGAGTAACTCTTCTAATAGTTCGTGTTTTAGCCTTTCTGGGACAGCAGTATTAGATTCCGATGCACCATTGCAGGTTTACTGTATCCCTTGGACCTTCAAATCAACGATGAAACACAGAAATTTCATCGATATGGAATACAAAACGCAAAATGTCGACTTATTTATAAGAGGAGTAAATCTTCTAATAATTCGTGATTTGAGCCTTTCCTGGGACAGCAGTATTAGATTCCGATGCACCATTGCAGGTTTACTGTATCCCTTGGACCTTCAAATTAACGATGAACTACAGAAATTGCATCGATATTGAATACAAAAGGCAAAATGTCGACTTATTTACAAGAGGTGTAACTCTTCTAATAGTTCGTGCTTTGAGCCTTTCCTGGGACAGAAGTATTAGATTCCGATGCACCATTCCAGGTTTACTGTATCCCTTGGACCTTCAAATCAACGATGAAACACAGAAATTGCATCGTTATTGAATACAAAAGGCATAATGTCGACTTATTTACAACAGGAGTAACTCTTCTAATAGTTCGTGTTTTAGCCTTTCTGGGACAGCAGTATTAGATTCCGATGCACCATTGCAGGTTTACTGTATCCCTTGGACCTTCAAATCAACGATGAAACACAGAAATTTCATCGATATGGAATACAAAACGCAAAATGTCGACTTATTTATAAGAGGAGTAAATCTTCTAATAATTCGTGATTTGAGTCTTTCCTGGGACAGCAGTATTAGATTCCGATGCACCATTGCAGGTTTACTGTATCCCTTGGACCTTCAAATTAACGATGCACTACAGAAATTGCATCGATATTGAATACAAAAGGCAAAATGTCGACTTCTTTACAAGAGGTGTAACTCTTCTAATAGTTCGTGCTGTGAGCCTTTCCTGGGACAGCAGTATTAGATTCCGATGCACCATTGCAGGTTTACTGTATCTCTTGGACCTTCAAATCAACGATGAAACACAGAAATTGCATCGATATTGAATACAAAAGGCAAAATGTCGACTTATTTATAAGAGGAGTAAATTTTTCTAATAGTTCGTGATTTGAGCCTTTCCTGGGACAGCAGTATTAGATTCCGATGCACCATTGCAGGTTTACTGTATCCCTTGGACCTTCAAATCAACGATGAAACACAGAAATTGCATCGATATTGAATAAAAAAGGCAAAATGTCGACTTATTTACCAGAGGAGTAACACTTCTAATAGTTCGTGCTTTGAGCCTTTCCTGGGACAGCAGTATTAAATTCCGATGCACCATTGCAGGTTTACTGTACCTCTTGGACCTTCAAATCAACGATGAAACACAGAAATTGCATCGTTATTGAATACAAAATGCAAAATGCCGACTTATTTACAAATGGAGTAACTCTTGTAATAGTTCGTGTTTTAGCCTTTCTGGGACAGCAGTATTAGATTCCGATGCACCATTGCAGGTTTACTGTATCCCTTGGACCTTCAAATCAACGATGAAATAAACAAATTGCATCGATATTGAATACAAAAGGCAAAATGTCGACTTATTTATAAGAGGAGTAAATCTTCTAATAATTCGTGATTTGAGCCTTTCCTGGGACAGCAGTATTAGATTCCGATGCACCATTGCAGGTTTACTGTATCCCTTGGACCTTCAAATTAACGATGAACTACAGAAATTGCATCGATATTGAATACAAAAGGCAAAATGTCGACTTATTTACAAGAGGTGTAACTCTTCTAATAGTTCGTGCTTTGAGCCTTTCCTGGGACAGAAGTAATAGATTCCGATGCACCATTCCAGGTTTACTGTATCCCTTGGACCTTCAAATCAACGATGAAACACAGAAATTGCATCGTTATTGAATACAAAATGCATAATGTCGACTTATTTACAAGAGGAGTAACTCTTCTAATAGTTCGTGCTTCGAGCCTTTCCTGGGACAGCAGTATTAGATTCCGATGCACCATTGCAGGTTTACTGTATCCCTTGGACCTTCAAATTAACGATGAACTACAGAAATTGCATCGATATTGAATACAAAAGGCAAAATGTCGACTTATTTACAAGAGGAGTAACTCTTCTAATAGTTCGTGTTTTAGCCTTTCTGGGACAGCAGTATTAGATTCCGAAGCACCATTGCAGGTTTACTGTATCTCTTAGACCTCCAAATCAACAATGAAACACAGAAATAGCATCGATATTGAATCCAAATGCAAAATGTCGACTTATTTATAAGAGGAGTGACTCTTCTAATAGTTCGTGCTTTGAGCCTTTCCTGGGACAGCTTTATTAGATACCGATGCACCATTGCAGGTTTACTGTATCCCTTGGATCTTCAAATCAACGATGAAACACAGAAATTGCATCGATATTGAATACAAAAGGCAAAATGTCGACTTATTTACAACAGGAGTAACTCTTCTAATAGTTCGTGCTTTGAGCCTTTCCTGGGACAGCAGTATTAGATTCCGATGCACCATTGCAGGTTTACTGTATCTCTTGGACCTTCAAATCAACGATGAAACACGGAAATTGCATCGATATTGAATACAAAAGGCAAAATGTCGACTTATTTATAAGAGGAGTAGTTCTTCTAATAGTTCGTGCTTTGAGCCTCTCCTGGGACAGCACTATTAGATTCCGATGCACCATTGCAGGTTTACTGTATCCCTTGGACTTTCAAGTCAACGATGAAATACAGAAATTGCATCGATATTGAATACAAAAGGCAAAATGTCGACTTATTTATAAGAGGAGTAACTCTTCTAATAGTTCGTGCTTTGAGCCTTTCCTGGGACAGCAGTATTAGATTCCGATGCACCATTGTAGGTTTACTGTATCTCTTGGACCTTCAAATCATCGATGAAACACGGAAATTGCATCGATATTGAATACAAAAGGCAAAATGTCGACTTATTTATAAGAGGAGTAACACTTCTAATAGTTCGTGTTTTGAGACTTTCCTGGGACAGCAGTATTAGATTCCGATGCACCATTGCAGGTTTACTGTATCTCTTGGACCTTCAAATCATAGATGAAACACGGAAATTGCATCGATATTCAATACAAAAGGCAAAATGTCGACTTATTTATAAGAGGAGTAACTCTTCTAATAGTTCGTGCTTTGAGTCTTTCCTGGGACAGCAGTATTAGATTCCGATGCACCATTGCAGGATTACTGTATCCCTTGGGCCTTCAAATCAACGATGAAACACAGAAATTGCATCGATATTGAATACAAAAGGCAAAATGTCGACTTATTTACAAGATTAGTAACCCTTCTAATAGTTCGTGCTTTGAGCCTTTCCTGGAAGAGCAGTATTAGATTCCGATGCACCATTGCAGGTTTACTGTATCTTTTGGACCTTCAAATCAACGATAAAGCACAGAAATTGCATCGTTATTGAATACAAAAGGCAAAATGTCGATTTATCTTCAAGATGAGTAACTCTTCTAATAGGTCGTGTTTTAGCCTTTCTGGGACAGCAGTATTAAATTCCGATGCACCATTGCAGGTTTATTATATCTCATCATCCTTCAAATCAACGATGAAACACATAAATTACATCGATATTGAATACAAAAGGCAAAATGTCGACTTATTTACAAGAGGAATAACTCTTCTAATAGTTCGTGCTTTGAGCCTTTCCTGGGACAGCAGTATTAGATTCCGATGCACCATTGCAGGTTTACTGTATTCCTTGGACCTTCAAATCAACGATGAAACACAGAAATTGCATCGATATTGAATACAAAAGGCAAAATGTCGACTTATTTATAAGAGGAGTAAATCTTCTAATAGTTCGTGCTTTGAGCCTTTCCTGGGAAAGCAGTATTAGATTCCGATGCACCATTGCAGGTCTACTGTATCCCTTGGACCTTCAAATCAACGATGAAACACAGTAATTGCATCGATATTGAATACAAAAGGCAAAATGTCGTCTTATTTACAACAGGAGTAACTCTTCTAATAGTTCGTGCTTTGAGCCTTTCCTGGGACAGCAGTATTAGATTCCGATGCACCATTGCAGGTCTACTGTATCTCTTGGACCTTCAAATCAACGATGAAAAACAGAAATTCCATCGATATTGAATACAAAAGGCAAAATGTCGACTTATTTACAAGATTAGTAACTCTTCTAATAGTTCGTGCTTTGAGCCTTTCCTGGGACAGCTGTATTAGATTCCGATGAACCATTGCAGGTTTACTGTATCTCTTGGACCTTCAAATCTACGATGAAACACAGAAATTGCATCGTTATTGAATACAAAATGCAAAATGTCGACTTACTTACAAGATGAGTAACTCTTCTAATAGGTCGTGTTTTAGTCTTTCTGTGACAGCAGTATTAGATTCCGATGCACCATTGCAGGTTTACTGTATCTCTTGAACCTTCAAATCAACGATGAAACACAGGAATTATATCGATATTGAACACAAAAGCAAAATGTCGACTTATTTACAAGAGGAGTAACTCTTCTAATAGTTCGTGCTTTGAGCCTTTCCTGGGACAGCAGTATTAGTTTCCGATGCACCATTGCAAGTTTACTGTATCCCTTGGACCTTCAAATCAACGATGAAACACAGAAATTGCATTGATATTGAATACAAAAGGCAAAATGTCGACTTATTTATAAAAGGAGTAGTTCTTCTAATAGTTCGTGCTTTGAGCCTCTCCTGGGACAGCACTATTAGATTCCGATGCACCATTGCAGGTTTACTGTATCCCTTGGACCTTCAAATCAACGATGAAACACATAAATTGCATCGAATTGAATACAAAACACAAAATGTCGACATATTTATAAGAGGACTAACTCTTCTAATAGTTCGTGCATTGAGCATTTCCCGGGACAGCAGTATTAGATTCCGATGCACCATTGCAGGTTTACTGTATCCCTTGGAACTTCAGATCAACGATGAAACACAGAAATTGCATCGGTATTGAATACAAAAGGCAAAATCTCGACTTATTTATAAGAGGAGTAACTCTTCTAATAGTTCGTGGTTTGAGCCTCTCCTGGGACATCAGTATTAGATTCCGATGCACCATTGCAGGTTTACTGTATCTCTTGGACCTTCAAATCATCGATGAAACACGGAAATTGCATCGATATTGAATACAAAAGGTAGAATGTCGACTTATTTATAAGAGGAGTAACTCTTCTAATAGTTCGTGCTTGGAGCCTTTCCTGGGACAGTAGTATTAGATTCCGATGCACCATTCCAGGATAACTGTATCCCTTGGGCCTTCAAATCAAGGATGAATATTAGAAATAGCATCGATATTGAATACAAAAGGCAAAATGTCGACTTATTTACAAGAGGTGTAACTCTTCTCATAGTTCGTGCTTTGAGCCTTTCCTGGGACAGCAGTATTAGATTCCGATGCACCATTGCAGGTTTACTGTATCTCTTGGACCTTCAAATCAACGATGAAACACGGAAATTGCATCGATATTGAATACAAAAGGCAAAATGTCGACTTATTTACAAGAGGAGTAACTCTTCTAATATTTCGTGGTTTAGCCTTTCTGGGACAGCAGTATTAGATTCCGATGCACCATTGCATGTTTACTGTATCCCTTGGACCCTCAAATCAACGATGAAACACAGAAATTGCATCGATATTGAATACAAAAGGCAAAATGTCGACTTATTTATAAGAGGAGTTACTCTTCTAATAGTTCGTGATTTGAGCCTTTCCTGGGACAGCATTATTAGATACCGATGCACCATTGCAGGTTTACTGTATCTCTTGGACCTTCAAATCAACGATGAAACACAGAAATTGCATCGATAATGAATACAAAAGGCAAAATGTCGACTTATTTACAACAGGAATAACTCTTCTAATAGTTCGTGTTTTGAGTCTTTCCTGGGACAGCAGTATTAGATTACGGTGCACCATTGCAGGTTTACTGTATCTCTTGGACCTTCAAATCAACGATGAAACACGGATATTGCATCGATATTGAATACAAAAGGCAAAATGTCGACTTTTTTATAAGAGGAGTAGTTCTTCTAATAGTTCGTGCTTTGAGCCTCTCCTGGGACAGCACTATTAGATTCCGATGCACCATTGCAGGTTTACTGTATCCCTTGGACCTTCCAATCAACGATGAAACACAGAAATTGCATCGATATTGAATACAAAAGGCTAAATGTCGACTTATTTACAAGATTAGTAACTCTTCTAATAGTTCGTGCTTTGAGCCTTTCCTGGGAGAGCGGTATTAGATTCTGATGCACCATTGCAGGTTTACTGTATCTCTTGGACCTTCAAATCAACGATAAAACACAGAAATTGCATCGTTATTGTATACAAAGGCAAAATGTCGACTTATTTACAAATTGAGTAACTTTTCTAATAGTTCGTGTTTTAGCCTTTCTGGGACAGCAGTATTAGATTCCGATGCACCATTGTAGGTTTATTGTATCTCTTCATCCTTCAAATCAACGATGAAACACAGATATTACATCGATATAAAATACAAAAGACAAAATGTCGACTTATTTATAAGAGGAGTAACTCTTCTAATAGTTCGTGCTCTGAGCATTTCCCGGGACAGCAGTTTAAGATTCCGATGCACCATTGCAGGTTTACTGTATCCCTTGGACCTTCAAATCAACGATGAAACACAGAAATTGCATCGATATTGAATACAAAAGGCAAAATGTCGACTTATTTATAAGAGGAGTAACTCTTCTAATAGTTCGTGCTTTGAGCCTTTCCTGGGACAGCAGTATTAGATTCCGATGCACCACAGCAAGTTTACTGTATCCCTTGGATCTTCAAAACAACGATGAAACACGGAAATTGCATCGATATTGAATTCAAAAGGCAAAATGTCGACTTATTTACAAGAGGAGTAACTCTTCTAATATTTTGTGCTTTGAGCCTTTCCTGGGACAGCAATATTAGATTCCGATGCACCATTGCAGGATTACTGTATCGCTTGGACCATCAAATCAACGATGATACACAGTAATTGCATCGATATTGAATACAAAATGCAAAATGTCGACTTACTTATAAGAGGAGTAGCTCTTCTAATAGTTCGTGCTTTGAGCCTTTCCTGGGACAGCAGTATTAGATTCCGATGCACCATTGCAGGTTTACTGTATCCCTTGGACCTTCAAATCAACGATGAAATACAAAAAATGCATCGATCTTGAATACAAAAGGAAAATGTCGACTTATTTATAAGAGGAGTTACTCTTCTAATAGTTCGTGCTTTGAGCCTTTCCTGGGACAGCAGTATTAGATTCCGATGCACCATTGCAGGTTTACTGTATCCCTTGCACCTTCAAATCGACGATGAAACACGGAAATTGCATCGATACTGAATACAAAAGGCAAAATGTCGACTTATTTACAACAGGAGTAACTCTTCTAATATTTCGTGCTTTTAGCCTTTCCTGGGAAAGCAGTATTAGATCCAATGCACCATTGCAGGTTTACTGTATCCCTTGTAACTTCAAAACAACGACGAAACACAGAAATTGCATCGATATTGAATACAAAAGGCAAAATGTCGACTTACTCATAAGAGAAGTAACTCTTCTAATAGTTCGTGCTTTGAGCCTTTCCTGGGACAGCAGTATTAGATTCCGATGCACCATTGCAGGTTTACTGCATCCTTTGGACCTTAAAATCAACGATGAAACACAGAAATTGCATCGATATTGAATACAAAAGGCAAAATTTCGACTTATTTATAAGAGGAGTTACTCTTCTAATAATTCGTGCTCTGAGCTTTTCCTGGGACAGCAGTATTAGATCCGATGCACCATTGCAAGTTTACTGTATCCCTTGTAACTTCAAAACAACGATGAAACACAGAAATTTCATCGATATTGAATTCAAAAGGCAAAATTTCGACTTACTTATAAGAGGAGTAACTCTTCTAATAGTTCGTGCTTTGAGCCTTTCCTGGGACAGCAGTATTAGATTCCGATGCACCATTGCAGCTTTACTGCATCCCTTGGACCTTAATATCAACGATGAAACACAGAAATTGCATCGATATTGAATACAAAAGGCAAAATTTCGTCTTATTTTTAAGAGGAGTAACTCTTCTAATAATTTGTGCTTTGAACCTTTCCTGCGACAGCAATATTAGATTCCGATGCACCATTGCATGATTACTGTATCCCTTGGACCTTCAAATCAACGATGAAACACAGAAATTGCATCGATGTTGAATACAAAAGGCAAAATGTCGACTTATTTACAAGAGGTGTAACTATTCTAATAGTTCGTGCTTTGAGCCTTTCCTGGGACAGCAGTATTAGATTCCGATGCACCATTGCAGGTTTACTGTATCCCTTGGACCTCCAAGTCAACGATGAAACACGGAAATTGCATCGATAATGAATACAAAAGGCAAAATGTCGACTTATTTACAACAGGAGTAACTCTTCTAATAGTTCGTGCTTTGAGCCTTTCCTGGGACAGCAATATTAGATTCCGATGCACCATTGCAGGTTTACTGTATCCCTTGGACCTTCAAATCGACGATGAAACACGGAAATTGCATCGATACTTAATACAAAAGGCAAAATGTCGACTTATTTACAACAGGAGTAACTCTTCTAATAGTTCGTGCTTTGAGCCTTTCCTGGGAAAGCAGTATTAGATCCGATGCACCATTGCAGGTTTACTGTATCCCTTGTAACTTCAAAACAACGACGAAACACAGAAATTGCGTCGATATTGAATACAAAAGCAAAATGTCGACTTACTTATAAGAGGAGTAACTCTTCTAATAGTTCGTGCTTTGAGCCTTTCCTGGGACAGCAGTATTAGATTCCGATGCACCATTGCAGGTTTACTGCATCCCTTGGACCTTAAAATCAACGATGAAACACAGAAATTGCATCGATATTGAATACAAAAGGCAAAATTTCGACTTATTTATAAGAGGAGTTACTCTTCTAATAGTTCGTGCTTTGAGCCTTTCCTGGGACAGCAGTATTAGATCCGATGCACCATTGCAGGTTTACTGTATCCCTTGGACCTTCAAATCAACGATGAAACACAGAAATTGCATCGATATTGAATACAAAAGGCTAAATGTCGACTTATTTACAAGATTAGTAACTCTTCTAATAGTTCGTGCTTTGAGCCTCTCCTGGGAGAGCGGTATTAGATTCTGATGCACCATTGCAGGTTTACTGTATCTCTTGGACCTTCAAATCAACGATAAAACACAGAAATTGCATCGTTATTGTATACAAAGGCAAAATGTCGACTTATTTACAAATTGAGTAACTTTTCTAATAGTTCGTGTTTTAGCCTTTCTGGGACAGCAGTATTAGATTCCGATGCACCATTGTAGGTTTATTGTATCTCTTCATCCTTCAAATCAACGATGAAACACAGATATTACATCGATATAAAATACAAAAGACAAAATGTCGACTTATTTATAAGAGGAGTAACTCTTCTAATAGTTCGTGCTCTGAGCATTTCCCGGGACAGCAGTTTAAGATTCCGATGCACCATTGCAGGTTTACTGTATCCCTTGGACCTTCAAATCAACGATGAAACACAGAAATTGCATCGATATTGAATACAAAAGGCAAAATGTCGACTTACTTATAAGAGGAGTAACTCTTCTAATAGTTCGTGCTTTGAGCCTTTCCTGGGACAGCAGTATTAGATTCCGATGCACCACAGCAAGTTTACTGTATCCCTTGGATCTTCAAAACAACGATGAAACACGGAAATTGCATCGATATTGAATACAAAAGGCAAAATGTCGACTTATTTACAAGAGGAGTAACTCTTCTAATATTTTGTGATTTGAGCCTTTCCTGGGACAGCAATATTAGATTCCGATGCACCATTGCAGGATTACTGTATCGCTTGGACCATCAAATCAACGATGATACACAGTAATTGCATCGATATTGAATACAAAATATAAAATGTCGACTTACTTATAAGAGGAGTAGCTCTTCTAATAGTTCGTGCTTTGAGCCTTTCCTGGGACAGCAGTATTAGATTCCGATGCACCATTGCAGGTTTACTGTATCCCTTGGACCTTAAAATCAACGATGAAACACGGAAATTGCATCGATATTGATTACAAAAGGCAAAATCTCGACTTATTTACAAGAGGAGTAACTCTTCTAATAGTTCGTGCTTTGAGCCTTTCCTGGGACAGCAGTATTAGATTCCGATGCACCATTGCAGGTTTACTGTATCCCTTGGACCTTCAAATCAACGATGAAATACAAAAAATGCATCGATCTTGAATACAAAAGGAAAATGTCGACTTATTTATAAGAGGAGTTACTCTTCTAATAGTTCGTGCTTTGAGCCTTTCCTGGGACAGCAGTATTAGATTCCGATGCACCATTGCAGGTTTACTGTATCCCTTGCACCTTCAAATCGACGATGAAACACGGAAATTGCATCGATACTGAATACAAAAGGCAAAATGTCGACTTATTTACAACAGGAGTAACTCTTCTAATATTTCGTGCTTTTAGCCTTTCCTGGGAAAGCAGTATTAGATCCAATGCACCATTGCAGGTTTACTGTATCCCTTGTAACTTCAAAACAACGACGAAACACAGAAATTGCATCGATATTGAATACAAAAGGCAAAATGACGACTTACTTATAAGAGGAGTAACTCTTCTAATAGTTCGTGCTTTGAGCCTTTCCTGGGACAGCAGTATTAGATTCCGATGCACCATTGCAGGTTTACTGCATCCTTTGGACCTTAAAATCAACGATGAAACACAGAAATTGCATCGATATTGAATACAAAAGGCAAAATTTCGACTTATTTATAAGAGGAGTTACTCTTCTAATAATTCGTGCTTTGAGCCTTTCCTGGGACAGCAGTATTAGATCCGATGCACCATTGCAAGTTTACTGTATCCCTTGTAACTTCAAAACAACGATGAAACACAGAAATTTCATCGATTTTGAATACAAAAGGCAAAATTTCGACTTACTTATAAGAGGAGTAACTCTTCTAATAGTTCGTGCTTTGAGCCTTTCCTGGGACAGCAGTATTAGATTCCGATGCACCATTGCAGCTTTACTGCATCCCTTGGACCTTAATATCAACGATGAAACACAGAAATTGCATCGATATTGAATACAAAAGGCAAAATTTCGTCTTATTTTTAAGAGGAGTAACTCTTCTAATAATTTGTGCTTTGAACCTTTCCTGCGACAGCAATATTAGATTCCGATGCACCATTGCAGGATTACTGTATCCCTTGGACCTTCAAATCAACGATGAAACACAGAAATTGCATCGATGTTGAATACAAAAGGCAAAATGTCGACTTATTTACAAGAGGTGTAACTATTCTAATAGTTCGTGCTTTGAGCCTTTCCTGGGACAGCAGTATTAGATTCCGATGCACCATTGCAGGTTTACTGTATCCCTTGGACCTCCAAGTCAACGATGAAACACGGAAATTGCATCGATAATGAATACAAAAGGCAAAATGTCGACTTATTTACAACAGGAGTAACTCTTCTAATAGTTCGTGCTTTGACCCTTTCCTGGGACAGCAATATTAGATTCCGATGCACCATTGCAGGTTTACTGTATCCCTTGGACCTTCAAATCAACGATGAAACACAAAAATTGCATCGATATTGAATACAAATGCATAATGTCGACTTATTTATAAGAGAAGTAACTCTTCTAATAAATCGTGCTTTGAGCCTTTCCTGGGACAGCAGTATTAGATACCGATGCACCATTGCAGGTTTACTGTATCCCTTGGACCTTCAAATCGACGATGAAACACGGAAATTGCATCGATACTGAATACAAAAGGCAAAATGTCGACTTATTTACAACAGGAGTAACTCTTCTAATAGTTCGTGCTTTGAGCCTTTCCTGGGAAAGCAGTATTAGATCCGATGCACCATTGCAGGTTTACTGTATCCCTTGTAACTTCAAAACAACGACGAAACACAGAAATTGCATCGATATTGAATACAAAAGCAAAATGTCGACTTACTTATAAGAGGAGTAACTCTTCTAATAGTTCGTGCTTTGAGCCTTTCCTGGGACAGCAGTATTAGATTCCGATGCACCATTGCAGGTTTACTGCATCCCTTGGACCTTAAAATCAACGATGAAACACAGAAATTGCATCGATATTGAATACAAAAGGCAAAATTTCGACTTATTTGTAAGAGGAGTTACTCTTCTAATAGTTCGTGCTTTGAGCCTTTCCTGGGACAGCAGTATTAGATCCGATGCACCATTGCAGGTTTACTGTATCCCTTGTAACTTCAAAACAACGATGAAACACAGAAATTGCATCGATATTGAATACAAAAGGCAAAATGTCGACTTACTTATAAGAGGAGTAACTCTTCTATTAGTTCGTGCTTTGAGCCTTTCCTGGGACAGCAGTATTAGATTCCGATGCACCATTGCAGGTTTACTGCATCCCTTGGACCTTAATATCAACGATGAAACACAGAAATTGCATCGATATTGAATACAAAAGGCAAAATTTCGTCTTATTTATAAGAGGAGTAACTCTTCTAATAATTTGTGCTTTGAACCTTTCCTGCGACAGCAATATTAGATTCCGATGCACCATTGCAGGTTTACTGTATCCCTTGGACCTCCAAATCAACGATGAAACACGGAAATTGCATCGATAATGAATACAAAAGGCAAAATGTCGACTTATTTACAACAGGAGTAACTCTCCTAACAGTTCGTGCTTTGAGCCTTTCCTGGGACAGCAATATTAGATTCCGATGCACCATTGCAGGTTTACTGTATCCCTTGGACCTTCAAATCAACGATGAAACACAGAAATTGCATCGATATTGAATACAAATGCATAATGTCGACTTATTTATAAGAGAAGTAACTCTTCTAATAAATCGTGCTTTGAGCCTTTCCTGGGACAGCAGTATTAGATACCGATGCACCATTGCAGGTTTACTGTATCCCTTGGACCTTCAAATCGACGATGAAACACGGAAATTGCATCGATACTGAATACAAAAGGCAAAGTGTCGACTTATTTACAACAGGAGTAACTCTTCTAATAGTTCGTGCTTTGAGCCTTTCCTGGGAAAGCAGTATTAGATCCGATGCACCATTGCAGGTTTACTGTATCCCTTGTAACTTCAAAACAACGATGAAACACAGAAATTGCATCGATATTGAATACAAAGGCCAAAATCTCGACTTACTTATAAGAGGAGTAACTCTTCTAATAGTTGGTGCTTTGAGCCTTTCCTGGGACAGCAGTATTAGATTCCGATGCACCATTGCAGGTTTACTGCATCCCTTGGACCTTAATATCAACGATGAAACACAGAAATTGCATCGATATTGAATACAAAAGGCAAAATTTCGACATATTTGTAAGAGGAGTAACTCTTCTAATAATTTGTGCTTTGAACCTTTCCTGCGACAGCAATATTAGATTCCGATGCACCATTGCAGGATTACTGTATCCCTTGGACCTTCAAATCAACGATGAAACACAGAAATTGCATCGATGTTGAATAGAAAAGGCAAAATGTCGACTTATTTACAAGAGGTGTAACTATTCTAATAGTTCGTGCTTTGAGCCTTTCCTGGGACAGCAGTATTAGATTCCGATGCACCATTGCAGGTTTACTGTATCCCTTGGACCTCCAAATCAACGATGAAACACGGAAATTGCATCGATAATGAATACAAAAGGCAAAATGTCGACTTAAATACAACAGGAGTAACTCTTCTAATAGTTCGTGCTTTGAGCCTTTCCTGGGACAGCAATATTAGATTCCGATGCACCATTGCAGGTTTACGGTATCCCTTGGACCTTCAAATCAACGATGAAACACAGAAATTGCATCGATATTGAATACAAATGCATAATGTCGACTTATTTATAAGAGAAGTAACTCTTCTAATAAATCGTGCTTTGAGCCTTTCCTGGGACAGCAGTATTAGATCCGATGCACCATTGCAGGTTTACTGTATCCCTTGTAACTTCAAAACAACGACGAAACACAGAAATTGCATCGATATTGAATACAAAAGGCAAAATGTCGACTTACTTATAAGAAGAGTAACTCTTCTAATAGTTCGTGCTTTGAGCCTTTCCTGGGACAGCAGTATTAGATTCCGATGCACCATTGCAGGTTTACTGCATCCTTTGGATCTTAAAATCAACGATGAAACACAGAAATTGCATCGATATTGAATACAAAAGGCAAAATTTCGACTTATTTATAAGAGGAGTTACTCTTCTAATAATTCGTGCTTTGAGCCTTTCCTGGGACAGCAGTATTAGATCCGATGCACCATTGCAAGTTTACTGTATCCCTTGTAACTTCAAAACAACGATGAAACACAGAAATTTCATCGATATTGAATACAAAAGGCAAAATGTCGACTTACTTATAAGAGGAGTAACTCTTCTAATAGTTCGTGCTTTGAGCCTTTCCTGGGACAGCAGTATTAGATTCCGATGCACCATTGCAGCTTTACTGCATCCCTTGGACCTTAATATCAACGATGAAACACAGAAATTGCATCGATATTGAATACAAAAGGCAAAATTTCGTCTTATTTTTAAGAGGAGTAACTCTTCTAATAATTTGTGCTTTGAACCTTTCCTGCGACAGCAACATTAGATTCCGATGCACCATTGCAGGATTACTGTATCCCTTGGACCTTCAAATCAACGATGAAACACAGAAATTGCATCGATGTTGAATACAAAAGGCAAAATGTCCACTTATTTACAAGAGGTGTAACTATTCTAATAGTTCGTGCTTTGAGCCTTTCCTGGGACAGCAGTATTAGATTCCGATGCACCATTGCAGGTTTACTGTATCCCTTGGACCTCCAAATCAACGATGAAACACGGAAATTGCATTGATAATGAATACAAAAGGCAAAATGTCGACTTATTTACAACAGGAGTAACTCTTCTAATAGTTCGTGCTTTGAGCCTTTCCTGGGACAGCAATATTAGATTCCGATGCACCATTGCAGGTTTACTGTATCCCTTGGACCTTCAAATCAACGATGAAACACAGAAATTGCATCGATACTGAATACAAAATGCAAAATGTCGACTTATTTACAAGAGGAGTAACTCTTCTAATAGTTCGTGCTTTGAGCCTTTTCTGGGACAGCAGTATTAGATTCCGATGCACCATTACAGGTTTACTGTATCTCTTGGACCTTCAAATCAACGATGAAACACGGAAATTGCATCGATATTGAATACAAAAGGCAAAATGTCGACTTATTTATAAGAGGAGTAAATCTTCTAATTGTTCGTGCTTTGAGCCTTTCCTGGGAAAGCAGTATTAGATACGATGTACCATTGCAGGTTTACTGTATCCCTTGTAACTTCAAAACAACGACGAAACACAGAAATTGCATCGATATTGAATACAAAAGGCAAAATGTCGACTTACTTATAAGAGGAGTAACTCTTCTAATAGTTCGTGCTTTGATCCTTTCCTGGGACAGCAGTATTAGATTCCGATGCACCATTGCAGGTTTACTGCAACCCTTGGACCTTAAAATCAACGATGAAACACAGAAATTGCATCGATATTGAATACAAAAGGCAAAATTTCGACTTATTTATAGGAGGAGTTACTCTTCTAATAGTTCGTGCTTTGAGCCTTTCCTGGGACAGCAGTATTAGATCCGATGCACCATTGCAGGTTTACTGTATCCCTTGTAACTTCAAAACAACGATGAAACACAGAAATTGCATCGATATTGAATACAAAAGCCAAAATCTCGACTTACTTATAAGAGGAGTAACTCTTCTAATAGTTCGTGCTTTGAGCCTTTCCTGGGACAGCAGTATTAGATTCCGATGCACCATTGCAGGTTTACTGCATCCCTTGGACCTTAATATCAACGATGAAACACAGAAATTGCATCGATATTGAATACAAAAGGCAAAATTTCGACTTATTTGTAAGAGGAGTAACTCTTCTAATAATTTGTGCTTTGAACCTTTCCTGCGACAGCAATATTAGATTCCGATGCACCATTGCAGGATTACTGTATCCCTTGAACCTTCAAATCAACGATGAAACACAGAAATTGCATCGATGTTGAATAGAAAAGGCAAAATGTCGACTTATTTACAAGAGGTGTAACTATTCTAATAGTTCGTGCTTTGAGCCTTTCCTGGGACAGCAGTATTAGATTCCGATGCACCATTGCAGGTTTACTGTATCCCTTGGACCTCCAAATCAACGATGAAACACGGAAATTGCATCGATAATGAATACAAAAGGCAAAATGTCGACTTAAATACAACAGGAGTAACTCTTCTAATAGTTCGTGCTTTGAGCCTTTCCTGGGACAGCAATATTAGATTCCGATGCACCATTGCAGGTTTACTGTATCCCTTGGACCTTCAAATCAACGATGAAACACAGAAATTGCATCGATATTGAATACAAATGCATAATGTCGACTTATTTATAAGAGAAGTAACTCTTCTAATAAATCGTGCTTTGAGCCATTCCTGGGACAGCAGTATTAGATACCGATGCACCATTGCAGGTTTACTGTATCCCTTGGACCTTCAAATCAACGATGAAACACAGAAATTGCATCGATACTGAATACAAAAGGCAAAATGTCGACTTATTTACAAGAGGAGTAACTCTTCTAATAGTTCGTGCTTTGAGCCTTTCCTGGGACAGCAGTATTAGATTCCGATGCACCATTACAGGTTTACTGTATCTCTTGGACCTTCAAATCAACGATGAAACACGGAAATTGCATCGATATTGAATACAAAAGGCAATATGTTGACTTATTTATAAGAGGAGTAAATCTTCTAATTGTTCGTGCTTTGAGCCTTTCCTGGGACAGCAGTATTAGATTCCGATGCAGCATTGTAGGATTACTGTATCCCTTGGACTTTCAAATCAACGATGAAACACAGAAATTGCATCGATATTGAATACAAAAGGCAAATTGTCGACTTATTTATAAGAGGAGTAAATCTTCTCATAATTCGTGATTTGAGCCTTTCCTGGGACAGCAGTATTAGATTCCGATGCACCATTGCAGGTTTACTGTATCCCTTGGACCTTCTATTTAACGATGAAACACAGAAATTGCATCGATATTGAATACAAAAGCAAAATGTCGACTTATTTACAAGAGGTGCAACTCTTCTAATAGTTCGTGTTTTGAGCCTTTCCTGGGACAGCAGTATTAGATTCCGATGCACCATTGCAGGTTTACTGTATCCTTCGACCTTCAAATCAACGATGAAACACAGAAATTCCATCGATATTGAATACAAAATGCAAAATGTCGACTTATTTACAAGTGGTGTAACTCTTCTAATAGTTCGTGTTTTGAGCCTTTCCTGGGACAGCAGTATTAGATTCCGAAGCACCATTGCAGGTTTACTGTATCTCTTGGACCTTCAAATCAACGATGAAACACAGAAATTGCATCGTTATTGAATACAAAATGCAAAATGTCGACTTATTTACAAGATGAGTAACTCTTCTAATGGGTCGACTTTTAGCCTTCCTGGGACAGCAGTATTAGATTCCGATGCACCATTGCAGGTTTACTGTATCTCTTGAACCTTCAAATCAACGATGAAACACAGATATTACATCGATATTGAATACAAAAGGCAAAATGTCGACTTATTTACAAGAGGAGTAACTCTTCTAATAGTTCGTCCTTTGAGCCTTTCCTGGGACAGCAGTATTAGATTCCGATGCACCATTGCAGGTATACTGTATCCCTTGGACCTTCAAATCAACGATGAAACACAGAAATTGCATCGATATTGAATACAAAATGCAAAATGTCGACTTACTTATAAGAGGAGTAGCTCTTCTAATAGTTCGTGCTTTGAGCCTTTCCTGGGACAGCAGTATTAGATTCCGATGCACCATTGCAGGTTTACTGTATCCCTTGGACCTTCAAATCAACGATGAAACACAAAAATTGCATCGATATTGAATACAAATGCATAATGTCGACTTATTTATAAGAGAAGTAACTCTTCTAATAAATCGTGCTTTGAGCCTTTCCTGGGACAGCAGTATTAGATACCGATGCACCATTGCAGGTTTACTGTATCCCTTGGACCTTCAAATCATCGATGAAACACAGAAATTGCATCGATACTGAATACAAAAGGCAAAATGTCGACTTATTTACAAGAGGAGTAACTCTTCTAATAGTTCGTGCTTTGAGCCTTTCCTGGGACAGCAGTATTAGATTCCGATGCACCATTACAGGTTTACTGTATCCCTTGCACCTTCAAATCGACGATGAAACACGGAAATTGCATCGATACTGAATACAAAAGGCAAAATGTCGACTTATTTACAACAGGAGTAACTCTTCTAATAGTTCGTGCTTTGAGCCTTTCCTGGGAAAGCAGTATTAGATCCGATGCACCATTGCAGGTTTACTGTATACCTTGTAACTTCAAAACAACGACGAAACACAGAAATTGCATCGATATTGAATACAAAAGGCAAAATGTCGACTTACTTATAAGAGGAGTAACTCTTCTCATAGTTCGTGCTTTGAGCCTTTCCTGGGACAGCAGTATTAGATTCCGATGCACCATTGCAGGTTTACTGCATCCCTTGGACCTTAAAATCAACGATGAAACACAGAAATTGCATCGATATTGAATACAAAAGGCAAAATTTCGACTTATTTATAAGAGGAGTTACTCTTCTAATAGTTCGTGCTTTGAGCCTTTCCTGGGACAGCAGTATTAGATCCGATGCACCATTGCAGGTTTACTGTATCCCTTGTAACTTCATAACAACGATGAAACACAGAAATTGCATCGATATTGAATACAAAAGGCAAAATGTCGACTTACTTATAAGAGGAGTAACTCTTCTAATAGTTCGTGCTCTGAGCCTTTCCTGGGACAGCAGTATTAGATTCCGATGCACCATTGCAGGTTTACTGCATCCCTTGGACCTTAATATCAACGATGAAACACAGAAATTGCATCGATATTGAATACAAAAGGCAAAATTTCGTCTTATTTATAAGAGGAGTAACTCTTCTAATAATTTGTGCTTTGAACCTTTCCTGCGACAGCAATATTAGATTCCGATGCACCATTGCAAGATTACTGTATCCCTTGGACCTTCAAATCAACGATGAAACACAGAAATTGCATCGATGTTGAATACAAAAGGCAAAATGTCGACTTATTTACAAGAGGTGTAACTATTCTAATAGTTCGTGTTTGAGCCTTTCCTGGGACAGCAGTATTAGATTCCGATGCACCATTGCAGTTTTACTGTATCCCTTGGACCTCCAAATCAACGATGAAACACGGAAATTGCATCGATAATGAATACAAAAGGCAAAATGTCGACTTATTTACAACAGGAGTAACTCTCCTAATAGTTCGTGCTTTGAGCCTTTCCTGGGACAGCAATATTAGATTCCGATGCACCATTGCAGGTTTACTGTATCCCTTGGATCTTCAAATCAACGATGAAACACAGAAATTGCATCGATATTGAATACAAATGCATAATGTCGACTTATTTATAAGAGAAGTAACTCTTCTAATAAATCGTGCTTTGAGCCTTTCCTGGGACAGCAGTATTAGATACCGATGCACCATTGCAGGTTTACTGTATCCCTTGGACCTTCAAATCAACGATGAAACACAGAAATTGCATCGATACTGAATACAAAAGGCAAAATGTCGACTTATTTACAAGAGGAGTAACTCTTCTAATAGTTCGTGCTTTGAGCCTTTCCTGGGACAGCAGTATTAGATTCCGATGCACCATTACAGGTTTACTGTATCTCTTGGACCTTCAAATCAACGATGAAACACGGAAATTGCATCGATATTGAATACAAAAGGCAAAATGTCGACTTATTTATAAGATGAGTAAATCTTCTAATTGTTCGTGCTTTGAGCCTTTCCTGGGAAAGCAGTATTAGATCCGATGCACCATTGCAGGTTTACTGTATCCCTTGTAACTTCAAAACAACGACGAAACACAGAAATTGCATCGATATTGAATACAAAAGGCAAAATGTCGACTTACTTATAAGAGGAGTAACTCTTCTAATAGTTCGTGCTTTGAGCCTTTCCTGGGACAGCAGTATTAGATTCCGATGCACCATTGCAGGTTTACTGCATCCCTTGGACCTTAAAATCAACGATGAAACACAGAAATTGCATCGATATTGAATACAAAAGGCAAAATTTCGACTTATTTGTAAGAGGAGTAACTCTTCTAATAATTTGTGCTTTGAACCTTTCCTGCGACAGCAATATTAGATTCCGATGCACCATTGCAGGATTACTGTATCCCTTGGACCTTCAAATCAACGATGAAACACAGAAATTGCATCGATGTTGAATACAAAAGGCAAAATGTCGACTTATTTACAAGAGGTGTAACTATTCTAATAGTTCGTGCTTTGAGCCTTTCCTGGGACAGCAGTATTAGATTCCGATGCACCATTGCAGGTTTACTGTATCCCTTGGACCTCCAAATCAACGATGAAACACGGAAATTGCATCGATAATGAATACAAAAGGCAAAATGTCGACTTAAATACAACAGGAGTAACTCTTCTAATAGTTCGTGCTTTGAGCCTTTCCTGGGACAGCAATATTAGATTCCGATGCACCATTGCAGGTTTACTGTATCCCTTGGACCTTCAAATCAACGATGAAACACAGAAATTGCATCGATATTGAATACAAATGCATAATGTCGACTTATTTATAAGAGAAGTAACTCTTCTAATAAATCGTGCTTTGAGCCTTTCCTGGGACAGCAGTATTAGATACCGATGCACCATTGCAGGTTTACTGTATCCCTTGGACCTTCAAATCAACGATGAAACACAGAAATTGCATCGATACTGAATACAAAAGGCAAAATGTCGACTTATTTACAAGAGGAGTAACTCTTCTAATAGTTCGTGCTTTGAGCCTTTCCTGGGACAGCAGTATTAGATTCCGATGCACCATTACAGGTTTACTGTATCTCTTGGACCTTCAAATCAACGATGAAACACGGAAATTGCATCGATATTGAATACAAAAGGCAAAATGTCGACTTATTTATAAGAGGAGTAAATCTTCTAATTGTTCGTGCTTTGAGCCTTTCCTGGGACAGCAGTATTAGATTCCGATGCAGCATTGTAGGATTACTGTATCCCTTGGACTTTCAAATCAACGATGAAACACAGAAATTGCATCGATATTGAATACAAAAGGCAAATTGTCGACTTATTTATAAGAGGAGTAAAACTTCTCATAGTTCGTGTTTTGAGCCTTTCCTGGGACAGCAGTATTAGATTCCGATGCACCATTGCAGGTTTACTGTATCCTTCGACCTTCAAATCAACGATGAAACACAGAAATTCCATCGATATTGAATACAAAATACAAAATGTCGACTTATTTACAAGTGGTGTAACTCTTCTAATAGTTCGTGTTTTTAGCCTTTCCTGGGACAGCAGTATTAGATTCCGAAGCACCATTGCAGGTTTACTGTATCTCTTGGACCTTCAAATCAACGATGAAACACAGAAATTGCATCGTTATTGAATACAAAATCCAAAATGTCGACTTATTTACAAGATGAGTAACTCTTCTAATGGGTCGACTTTTAGCCTTCCAGGGACAGCAGTATTAGATTCCGATGCACCATTGCAGGTTTACTGTATCTCTTGAACCTTCAAATCAACGATGAAACACAGAAATTACATCGATATTGAATACAAAAGGCAAAATGTCGACTTATTTACAAGAGGAGTAACTCTTCTAATAGTTCGTCCTTTGAGCCTTTCCTGGGACAGCAGTATTAGATTCCGATGCACCATTGCAGGTTTACTGTATCCCTTGGACCTTCAAATCAACGATGAAACACAGAAATTGCATCGATATTGAATACAAAATGCAAAATGTCGACTTACTTATAAGAGGAGTAGCTCTTCTAATAGTTCGTGCTTTGAGCCTTTCCTGGGACAGCAGTATTAGATTCCGATGCACCATTGCAGGTTTACTGTATCCCTTGGACCTTCAAATCAACGATGAAACACGGAAATTGCATCGATATTGAATACAAAAAGCAAAATGTAGACTTATTTACAAGAGGAGTAACTCTTCTAGTAGTTCGTGGTTTAGCCTTTCTGGGACAGCAGTATTAGATTCCGATGCACCATTGCATTTTTACTGTATCTCTTGGACCTTCAAATCAACGATTAAAAACAGAAATTACATCGATATTGAATACAAAAGGCAAAATTTCGACTTATTTACAAGAGGAGTAACTCCTCTAATAGTTCGTGCTTTGAGCCTTTCCTGGGACAGCAGTATTAGATTCCGATGCACCATTGCAGGTTTACTGTATCCCTTGGACCTTCAAATCAACGATGAAACACAGAAATTGCACCGATATTGAATACAAAAGGCAAAATGTCGACTTATTTATAAGAGGAGTTACTCTTCTAATAGTTCGTGCTTTCGGCCTTTCCTGGGACAGCAGTATTAGATTCCGATGCACCATTGCAGGTTTACTGTATCCCTTGCACCTTCAAATCAACGATGAAACACAGAAATTGCATCGATACTGAATACAAAAGGCAAAATGTCGACTTACTTACAACAGGAGTAACTCTTCTAATATTTCGTGCTTTGAGCCTTTCCTGGGAAAGCAGTATTAGATCCGATGCACCATTGCAGGTTTACTGTATCCCTTGTAACTTCAAAACAACGATGAAACACAGAAATTGCATCGATATTGAATACAAAAGGCAAAATGTCGACTTATTTATAAGAGGAGTAACTCTTCTAATAATTTGTGCTTTGAACCTTTCCTGCGACAGCAATATTAGATTCCGATGCACCATTGCAAGATTACTGTATCCCTTGGACCTTCAAATCAATGATGAAACACAGAAATTGCATCGATATTGAATACAAAAGGCAAAATGTCGACTTATTTACAAGAGGTGTAACTCTTCTAATAGTTCGTGCTTTGAGCCTTTCCTGGGACAGCAGTATTAGATACCGATGCACCATTGCAGGTTTACTGTATCCCTTCGACCTTCAAATCAACGATGAAACACAGAAATTCCATCGATATTGAATACAAAATGCAAAATGTCGACTTATTTACAAGTGGTGTAACCCTTCTAATAGTTCGTGTTTTGAGCCTTTCCTGGGACAGCAGTATTAGATTCCGATGCACCATTGCAGGTTTACTGTATCCCTTGGACCTTCAGATCAACGATGAAACACGGAAATTGCGTCGATATTGAATACAAAAGGCAAAACGTCGACTTATTTACAAGAGGAGTAACTCTTCTCATATTTCGTGCTTTGAGCCTTTCCTGGGACAGCAGTATTAGATTCCGATGCACCATTGCAGGTTCACTGTATCCCTTGGACCTTCAAATCAACGATGAAACACGGAAATTGCATCGATATTGAATACAAAAGGCAAAATGTCGACTTATTTACAACAGGAGTAACTCTTCTAATAGTTCGTGCTTTGAGCCTTTCCTGGGAAAGCAGTATTAGATCCGATGCACCATTGCAGGTTTACTGTATCCCTTGTAACTTCAAAACAACAATGAAACACAGAAATTGCATCGATATTGAATACAAAAGGCAAAATGTCGACTTACTTATAAGAGGAGTAACTCTTCTAATAGTTCGTGTTTTGAGCCTTTCCTGGGACAGCAGTATTAGATTCCGATGCACCATTGCAGGTTTACTGCATCCCTTGGACCTTAAAATCAACGATGAAACACAGAAATTGCATCGATATTGAATACAAAAGGCAAAATTTCGACTTATTTATAAGAGGAGTAACTCTTCTAATAATTTGTGCTTTGAACCTTTCGTGCGACAGCAATATTAGATTCCGATGCACCATTGCAGGATTACTGTATCTCTTGGACCTTCAAATCAATGATGAAACACCGAAATTGCATCGATATTGAATACAAAAGGCAAAATTTCGACTTATTTACAAGAGGAGTAGCTCTTCTAATAGTTCGTGCTTTGAGCCTTTCCTGGGACAGCAGTATTAGATTCTGATGCACCATTGCAGGTTTACTGTATCTCTTGGACCTTCAAATCAACGATGAAAAATGGAAATTGCATCGATATTGAATACAAAATGCAAAATGTCGACTTATTTATAAGAGGAGTAAATCTTCTAATTGTTCGTGCTTTGAGCCTTTCCTGGGACAGCAGTATTAGATTCCGATGCACCATTGCAGGATTACTCTATCCCTTGGACCTTCAAATCAACGATGAAACACAGAAATTGCATCGATATTGAATACAAAAGGCAAAATGTCGACTTATTTACAAGAGGTGTAACTCTTCTAATAGTCGTGATTTGAGCCTTTCCTGGGACAGCAGTATTAGTTTCCGATGCACCATTGCAGGTTTACTGTATCCCTTGGACCTTCAAATCAACGATGAAACACAGAAATTGCATCGATATTGAATCCAAATGCATAATGTCGACTTATTTATAAGAGGAGTAACTCTTCTAATAGTTCGTGCTTTGAGCCTTTCCTGGGACAGCAGTATTAGATACCGATGCACCATTGCAGGTTTACTGTATCCCTTGGACCTTCAAATCAACGATGAAACACAGAAATTGCGTCGATACTGAATACAAAAGGCAAAATGTTGACTTACTTATAAGAGGAGTAACTCTTCTAATAGTTCGTGTTTTGAGCCTTTCCTGGGACAGCAGTATTAGATTCCGATGCACCATTGCAGGTTTACTGCATCCCTTGGACCTTAAAATCAACGATGAAACACAGAAATTGCATCGATATTGAATACAAAAGGCAAAATTTCGACTTATTTATAAGAGGAGTAACTCTTCTAATAATTTGTGCTTTGAACCTTTCGTGCGACAGCAATATTAGATTCCGATGCACCATTGCAGGATTACTGTATCCCTTGGACCTTCAAATCAATGATGAAACACAGAAATTGCATCGATATTGAATACAAAAGGCAAAATGTCGACTTATTTACAAGAGGTGTAACTCTTCTAATAGTTCGTGCTTTGAGCCTTTCCTTGGACAGCAGTATTAGATTGCGATGCACCATTGCAGGTTTACTGTATCCCTTGGACCTCCAAATCAACGATGAAACACGGAAATTGCATCGATATTGAATACAAAAGGCAAAATGTCGACTTATTTACAACAGGAGTAACTCTTCTAATAGTTCGTGCTTTGAGCCTTTCCTGGGACAGCAGTATTAGATTCCGATGCACCATTGCAGGTTTACTGTATCTCTTGGACCTTCAAATCAACGATGAAACACAGAAATTGCATGGATATTGAATACAAAAGGCAAAATGTCAACTTATTTACAAGAGGTGTAACTCTTCTAAAAGTTCGTGCTTTGAGCCTTTCCTGGGACAGCAGTATTAGATTCCGATGCACCATTGCAGGTTTACTGTATCCCTTCGACCTTCAAATCAACGATGAAACACAGAAAATCCATCGATATTGAATACAAAATGCAAAATGTCGACTTATTTACAAGTGGTGTAACTCTTCTAATAGATCGTATTTTGAGCCTTTCCTGGGACAGCAGTATTAGATTCCGATGCACCATTGCAGGTTTACTGTATCTCTTGGACCTTCAAATCAACGATGAAACACGGAAATTGCATCGTTATTGAACACAAAATGCAAAATGTCGACTTATTTACAAGATGATTAACTCTTCAAATAGGTCGTGTTTTAGCCTTTCTGGGACAGCAGTATTAGATTCCGATGCATCATTGCAGGTTTACTGTATCTCTTGAACCTTCAAATCAACGATGAAACACAGATATTACATCGATATTGAATACAAAAGGCAAAATGTCGACTTATTTACAAGAGGAGTAACTCTTCTAATAGTTCGTGCTTTGAGCCTTTCCTGGGACAGCAGTATTAGATTCCGATGCACCTTTGCAGGTTTACTGTATCCCTTGGACGTTCAAATCAACGATGAAACACAGAAATTGCATCGATATTGAATACAAAAGGCAAAATGTCGACTTATTTATAAGTGGAGTTACTCCTCTAATAGTTCGTGCTTTGAGCCTTTCCTGGTACAGCAGTATTAGATTCCGATGCACCATTGCAGGTTTACTGTATCCCTTGGACCTTCAGATCAACGATGAAACACGGAAATTGCGTCGATATTGAATACAAAAGGCAAAACGTCGACTTATTTACAAGAGGAGTAACTCTTCTCATATTTCGTGCTTTGAGCCTTTCCTGGGACAGCAGTATTAGATTCCGATGCACCATTGCAGGATTACTGTATCCCTTGGACCATCAAATCAACGATGATACACAGAAATTGCATCGATATTGAATACAAAATGCAAAATTTCGACTTACTTATAAGAGGAGTAGCTCTTCTAATAGTTCGTGCTTTGAGCCTTTCCTGGGACAGCAGTATTAGATTCCGATGCACCATTGCAGGTTCACTGTATCCCTTGGACATTCAAATCAACGATGAAACACGGAAATTGCATCGATATTGAATACAAAAGGCAAAATGTCGACTTATTTACAACAGGAGTAACTCTTCTAATAGTTCGTGCTTTGAGCCTTTCCTGGGAAAGCAGTATTAGATCCGATGCACCATTGCAGGTTTACTGTATCCCTTGTAACTTCAAAACAACAATGAAACACAGAAATTGCATCGATATTGAATACAAAAGGCAAAATGTCGACTTACTTAAAAGAGGAGTAACTCTTCTAATAGTTCGTGTTTTGAGCCTTTCCTGGGACAGCAGTATTAGATTCCGATGCACCATTGCAGGTTTACTGCATCCCTTGGACCTTAAAATCAACGATGAAACACAGAAATTGCATCGATATTGAATACAAAAGGCAAAATTTCGACTTATTTATAAGAGGAGTAACTCTTCTAATAATTTGTGCTTTGAACCTTTCGTGCGACAGCAATATTAGATTCCGATGCACCATTGCAGGATTACTGTATCTCTTGGACCTTCAAATCAATGATGAAACACAGAAATTGCATCGATATTGAATACAAAAGGCAAAATTTCGACTTATTTACAAGAGGAGTAGCTCTTCTAATAGTTCGTGCTTTGAGCCTTTCCTGGGACAGCAGTATTAGATTCTGATGCACCATTGCAGGTTTACTGTATCTCTTGGACCTTCAAATCAACGATGAAAAATGGAAATTGCATCGATATTGAATACAAAATGCAAAATGTCGACTTATTTATAAGAGGAGTAAATCTTCTAATTGTTCGTGCTTTGAGCCTTTCCTGGGACAGCAGTATTAGATCCAGATGCATCATTGCAGGATTACTCTATCCCTTGGACCTTCAAATCAACGATGAAACACAGAAATTGCATCGATATTGAATACAAAAGGCAAAATGTCGACTTATTTACAAGAGGTGTAACTCTTCTAATAGTCGTGATTTGAGCCTTTCCTGGGACAGCAGTATTAGTTTCCGATGCACCATTGCAGGTTTACTGTATCCCTTGGACCTTCAAATCAACGATGAAACACAGAAATTGCATCGATATTGAATCCAAATGCATAATGTCGACTTATTTATAAGAGGAGTAACTCTTCTAATAGTTCGTGCTTTGAGCCTTTCCTGGGACAGCAGTATTAGATACCGATGCACCATTGCAGGTTTACTGTATCCCTTGGACCTTCAAATCAACGATGAAACACAGAAATTGCGTCGATACTGAATACAAAAGGCAAAATGTTGACTTACTTATAAGAGGAGTAACTCTTCTAATAGTTCGTGTTTTGAGCCTTTCCTGGGACAGCAGTATTAGATTCCGATGCACCATTGCAGGTTTACTGCATCCCTTGGACCTTAAAATCAACGATGAAACACAGAAATTGCATCGATATTGAATACAAAAGGCAAAATTTCGACTTATTTATAAGAGGAGTAACTCTTCTAATAATTTGTGCTTTGAACCTTTCGTGCGACAGCAATATTAGATTCCGATGCACCATTGCAGGATTACTGTATCCCTTGGACCTTCAAATCAATGATGAAACACAGAAATTGCATCGATATTGAATACAAAAGGCAAAATGTCGACTTATTTACAAGAGGTGTAACTCTTCTAATAGTTCGTGCTTTGAGCCTTTCCTTGGACAGCAGTATTAGATTGCGATGCACCATTGCAGGTTTACTGTATCCCTTGGACCTCCAAATCAACGATGAAACACGGAAATTGCATCGATATTGAATACAAAAGGCAAAATGTCGACTTATTTACAACAGGAGTAACTCTTCTAATAGTTCGTGCTTTGAGCCTTTCCTGGGACAGCAGTATTAGATTCCGATGCACCATTGCAGGTTTACTGTATCTCTTGGACCTTCAAATCAACGATGAAACACAGAAATTGCATGGATATTGAATACAAAAGGCAAAATGTCAACTTATTTACAAGAGGTGTAACTCTTCTAAAAGTTCGTGCTTTGAGCCTTTCCTGGGACAGCAGTATTAGATTCCGATGCACCATTGCAGGTTTACTGTATCCCTTCGACCTTCAAATCAACGATGAAACACAGAAAATCCATCGATATTGAATACAAAATGCAAAATGTCGACTTATTTACAAGTGGTGTAACTCTTCTAATAGATCGTATTTTGAGCCTTTCCTGGGACAGCAGTATTAGATTCCGATGCACCATTGCAGGTTTACTGTATCTCTTGGACCTTCAAATCAACGATGAAACACGGAAATTGCATCGTTATTGAACACAAAATGCAAAATGTCGACTTATTTACAAGATGATTAACTCTTCAAATAGGTCGTGTTTTAGCCTTTCTGGGACAGCAGTATTAGATTCCGATGCATCATTGCAGGTTTACTGTATCTCTTGAACCTTCAAATCAACGATGAAACACAGAAATTACATCGATATTGAATACAAAAGGCAAAATGTCGACTTATTTACAAGAGGAGTAACTCTTCTAATAGTTCGTGCTTTGAGCCTTTCCTGGGACAGCAGTATTAGATTCCGATGCACCTTTGCAGGTTTACTGTATCCCTTGGACGTTCAAATCAACGATGAAACACAGAAATTGCATCGATATTGAATACAAAAGGCAAAATGTCGACTTATTTATAAGTGGAGTTACTCCTCTAATAGTTCGTGCTTTGAGCCTTTCCTGGTACAGCAGTATTAGATTCCGATGCACCATTGCAGGTTTACTGTATCCCTTGGACCTTCAAATCAACGATGAAACACGGAAATTGCATCGATATTGAATACAAAAGGCAAAATGTCGACTTATTTAAATGAGGAGTAACTCTTCTAATATTTCGTGGTTTGAGCCTTTCCTGTTGCAGCAATATTAGATTCCGATGCACCATTGCAGGATTACTGAATACCTTGGACCATCAAATCAACGATGATACACAGAAATTGCATCGATATTGAATACAAAAGGCAAAATGTCGACTTACTTATAAGAGGAGTAGCTCTTCTAATAGTTCGTGCTTTGAGCCTTTCCTGGGACAGCAGTATTAGATTCTGATGCACCATTGCAGGTTTACTGTATCTCTTGGACCTTCAAATCAACGATGAAAAATGGAAATTGCATCGATATTGAATACAAAATGCAAAATGTCGACTTATTTATAAGAGGAGTAAATCTTCTAATTGTTCGTGCTTTGAGCCTTTCCTGGGACAGCAGTATTAGATTCCGATGCACCATTGCAGGATTACTCTATCCCTTGGACCTTCAAATCAACGATGAAACACAGAAATTGCATCGATATTGAATACAAAAGGCAAAATGTCGACTTATTTACAAGAGGTGTAACTCTTCTAATAATCGTGATTTGAGCCTTTCCTGGGACAGCAGTATTAGTTTCCGATGCACCATTGCAGGTTTACTGTATCCCTTGGACCTTCAAATCAACGATGAAACACGGAAATTGCATCGATATTGAATACAAAAGACAAAATGTCGACTTATTTACAACAGGAGTAACTCTTCTAATAGTTCGTGCTTTGAGCCTTTCCTGGGACAGCAATATTAGATTCCGATGCACCATTGCAGGTTTACTGTGTCAATTGGACCTTCAAATCAACGATTAAACACGGAAATTGAATCGATATTGAATACAAGAGGCAAAACGTCGACTTATTTACAAGAGGAGTAACTCTTCTAATAGTTCGTGCTTTGAGCCTTTCCTGGGACAGCAATATTAGGTTCCGATGCACCATTGCAGGTTTACTGTATCCCTTGGACCTTCAAATCAACATTGAAACACAGAAATTGCATCGATATTGAATACAAATGCATAATGTCGACTTATTTATAAGAGGAGTAACTCTTCTGATAAATCGTGATTTGAGCCTTTCCTGGGACTGCAGTATTAGATACCGATGCACCATTGCAGGTTTACTGTATCCCTTGGACCTTCAAATCAACGATGAAACACAGAAATTGCATCGATACTGAATACAAAATGCAAAATGTCGACTTATTTACAAGAGGAGTAACTCTTCTAATAGTTCGTGCTTTGAGCCTTTTTATGGGACAGCAGTATTAGATTCCGATGCACCATTGCAGGTTTACTGTATCTCTTGGACCTTCAAATCAACGATGAAACATGGAAATTGCATCGATATTGAATACAAAAGGCAAAATGTCGACTTATTTACAAGAGGAGTAATTCTTCTAATAGTTTGTGCTTTGAGCCTTTCCTGGGACAGCAGTATTAGATTCCGATGCACCATTGCAGGTTTACTGTATCCCTTGGACCTTCAAATCAACGATGAAACACGGAAATTGCATCGATATTGAATACAAAAAACAAAATGTCGACTTATTTACAACAGGAGTAACTCTTCTAATAGTTCCTGCTTTGAGCCTTTCCTGGGACAGCAATATTAGATTCCGATGCACCATTGCAGGTTTATTGTATCCCTTGGACCTTCAAATCAACGATGAAACACAGAAATTGAATCGATATTAAATACAAAAGGCAAAACGTCGACTTATTTTCAAGAGGAGTAACTCTTCTAATAGTTCGTGCTTTGAGCCTTTCCTGGGACAGCAATATTAGATTCCGATGCACCATTGCAGGTTTACTGTATCCCTTGGACCTTCAAATCAACGATGAAACCCGGAAATTGAATCGATATTGAATACAAAAGGCAAAATGTCGACTTATTTACAAGAGGAGTAATTCTTCTAATAGTTTGTGCTTTGAGCCTTTCCTGGGACAGCAATATTAGATTCCGATGCACCATTGCAGGTTTACTGTATCCCTTGGACCTTCAAATCAACGATGAAACACAGAAATTGCTTCGATATTGAATACAAAGGGCAAAATGACGACTTACATCTAAGAGGAGTAACTCTTCTAATAGTTCGTGTTTTGAGCCTTCCCTGGGAAGCAGTATTAGATTCCGATGCACGATTGCAGGTTTACTGTATCCCTTGGACCTTCAAATCAACGATGAAACACAGAAATTGTATCGATATTGAATACAAAAGGCAAAATGTCGACTTATTTACAAGAGGTGTAACTCTTCTAATAGTTCGTGCTTTGAGCCTTTCCTGGGACAGCAGTATTAGATTCCGATGCACCATTGCAGGTTTACTGTATCCCTAGGACCTTCAAATAAACGATGAAACACGGAAATTGCATCGATATTGAATACAAAAGACAAAATGTCGACTTATTTACAACAGGAGTAACTCTTCTAATAGTTCGTGCTTTGAGCCTTTCCTGGGACAGCAATATTAGATTCCGATGCACGATTGCAGGTTTACTGTATCCCTTGGACCTTCAAATCAACGATGAAACACAGAAATTGTATCGATATTGAATACAAAAGGCAAAATGTCGACTTATTTACAAGAGGTGTAACTCTTCTAATAGTTCGTGCTTTGAGCCTTTCCTGGGACACCAGTATTAGATACCGATGCACCATTGCAGGTTTGCTGTATCCCTTGGACCTTCAAATCAACGATGAAACACAGAAATTGCGTCGATACTGAATACAAAAGGCATAATGTGGACTTATTTACAATAGGAGTAACACTTCTAATAGTTCGTGATTTGAGCCTTTCCTGGGACAGCAGTATTAGATTCCGATGCACCATTGCAGGTTTACTGTATCTCTTGGACCTTCAAATCAACGATGAAACACGGAAATTGCATCGATATTGAATACAAAAGGCAAATTGTCGACTTATTAATAAGAGGAGTAACTCTTCTAATAGTTCGTGCTTTGAGCCTTTCCTGGGACAGCAGTATTAGATTCCGATGCACCATTGCAGGATTACTGTATCCCTTGGACCTTCAAATCAACGATGAAACACAGAAATTGTATCTATATTGAATACAAAAGGCAAAATGTCGACTTATTTATAAGAGGAGTAAATCTTCTAATAATTCGTGATTTGAGCCTTTCCAGGGACAGCAGTATTAGATTCCGATGCACCATTGCAGGTTAACTGTATCCCTTGGACCTTCATTTTAACGATGAAACACAGAAATTGCATCGATATTGATTACAAAAGGCAACTTCTCAACTTATTTACAAGAGAAGTAACTCTTCTAGAGGTTCACGCTTTGAGCCTTTCCTGGGATAGCAGTATTAGATTCCGATGCACCATTGCAGGTTTACTGTATCCCTTGGACCTTCAAATCAACGATGAAACACAGAAATTGCATCGATATTGAATACAAAAGGCAAAATGTCAACTTATTTATAAGAGGAGTAACTCTTCTAATAGTTCGTGCTTTGAGCCTTTCCTGGGACAGCAGTATTAGATACCGATGCACCATTGCAGGTTTACTGTATCTCTTGAACCTTCAAATCAACGATGAAACACAGAAATTACATCGATATTGAATACAAAAGTAAAAAGTCGACTTATTTACAAGAGGAGTAACTCTTCTAATAGTTCGTGCTTTGAGCCTTTCCTGGGACAGCAGTATTAGATTCCGATGCACCTTTGCAGGTTTACTGTATCCCTTGGACGTTCAAATCAACGATGAAACACAGAAATTGCATCGATATTGAATACAAAAGGCAAAATGTCGATTTATTTATAAGAGGAGTTACTCCTCTAATAGTTCGTGTTTTGAGCCTTTCCTGGGACAGCAGTATTAGATTCCGATGCACCATTGCAGCTTTACTGTATCCCTTGGACCTTCAAATCAACGATGAAACACGGAAATTGCATCGATATTGAATACAAAAGACAAAATGTCGACTTATTTACAACAGGAGTAACTCTTCTAATAGTTCGTGCTTTGAGCCTTTCCTGGGACAGCAATATTAGATTCCGATGCACCATTGCAGGTTTACTGTGTCAATTGGACCTTCAAATCAACGATTAAACACGGAAATTGAATCGATATTGAATACAAGAGGCAAAACGTCGACTTATTTACAAGAGGAGTAACTCTTCTAATAGTTCGTGCTTTGAGCCTTTCCTGGGACAGCAATATTAGGTTCCGATTCACCATTGCAGGTTTACTGTATCCCTTGGACCTTCAAATCAACATTGAAACACAGAAATTGCATCGATATTGAATACAAATGCATAATGTCGACTTATTTATAAGAGGAGTTACTCTTCTGATAAATCGTGATTTGAGCCTTTCCTGGGACTGCAGTATTAGATACCGATGCACCATTGCAGGTTTACTGTATCCCTTGGACCTTCAAATCAACGATGAAACACAGAAATTGCATCGATACTGAATACAAAAGGCAAAATGTCGACTTATTTACAAGAGGAGTAACTCTTCTAATAGTTCGTGCTTTGAGCCTTTTTATGGGACAGCAGTATTAGATTCCGATGCACCATTGCAGGTTTACTGTATCTCTTGGACCTTCAAATCAACGATGAAACATGGAAATTGCATCGATATTGAATACAAAAGGAAAAATGTCGACTTATTTACAAGAGGTGTAACTCTTCTAATAGTTCGTGCTTTGAGCCTTTCCTGGGACAGCAGTATTAGATTCCGATGCACCATTGCAGGTTTACTGTATCCCTTGGACCTTCAAATCAACGATGAAACACGGAAATTGCATCGATATTGAATACAAAAAACAAAATGTCGACTTATTTACAACAGGAGTAACTCTTCTAATAGTTCCTGCTTTGAGCCTTTCCTGGGACAGCAATATTAGATTCCGATGCACCATTGCAGGTTTATTGTATCCCTTGGACCTTCAAATCAACGATGAAACACAGAAATTGAATCGATATTAAATACAAAAGGCAAAACGTCGACTTATTTTCAAGAGGAGTAACTCTTCTAATAGTTCGTGCTTTGAGCCTTTCCTGGGACAGCAATATTAGATTCCGATGCACCATTGCAGGTTTACTGTATCCCTTGGACCTTCAAATCAACGATGAAACCCGGAAATTGAATCGATATTGAATACAAAAGGCAAAATGTCGCCTTATTTACAAGAGGAGTAATTCTTCTAATAGTTTGTGCTTTGAGCCTTTCCTGGGACAGCAATATTAGATTCCGATGCACCATTGCAGGTTTACTGTATCCCTTGGACCTTCAAATCAACGATGAAACACAGAAATTGCTTCGATATTGAATACAAAGGGCAAAATGACGACTTACATCTAAGAGGAGTAACTCTTCTAATAGTTCGTGTTTTGAGCCTTCCCTGGGAAGCAGTATTAGATTCCGATGCACGATTGCAGGTTTACTGTATCCCTTGGACCTTCAAATCAACGATGAAACACAGAAATTGTATCGATATTGAATACAAAAGGCAAAATGTCGACTTATTTACAAGAGGTGTAACTCTTCTAATAGTTCGTGCTTTGAGCCTTTCCTGGGACAGCAGTATTAGATTCCGATGCACCATTGCAGGTTTACTGTATCCCTAGGACCTTCAAATAAACGATGAAACACGGAAATTGCATCGATATTGAATACAAAAGACAAAATGTCGACTTATTTACAACAGGAGTAACTCTTCTAATAGTTCGTGCTTTGAGCCTTTCCTGGGACAGCAATATTAGATTCCGATGCACGATTGCAGGTTTACTGTATCCCTTGGACCTTCAAATCAACGATGAAACACAGAAATTGTATCGATATTGAATACAAAAGGCAAAATGTCGACTTATTTACAAGAGGTGTAACTCTTCTAATAGTTCGTGCTTTGAGCCTTTCCTGGGACACCAGTATTAGATACCGATGCACCATTGCAGGTTTACTGTATCCCTTGGACCTTCAAATCAACGATGAAACACAGAAATTGCGTCGATACTGAATACAAAAGGCATAATGTGGACTTATTTACAATAGGAGTAACACTTCTAATAGTTCGTGATTTGAGCCTTTCCTGGGACAGCAGTATTAGATTCCGATGCACCATTGCAGGTTTACTGTATCTCTTGGACCTTCAAATCAACGATGAAACACGGAAATTGCATCGATATTGAATACAAAAGGCAAATTGTCGACTTATTAATAAGAGGAGTAACTCTTCTAATAGTTCGTGCTTTGAGCCTTTCCTGGGACAGCAGTATTAGATTCCGATGCACCATTGCAGGATTACTGTATCCCTTGGACCTTCAAATCAACGATGAAACACAGAAATTGCATCTATATTGAATACAAAAGGCAAAATGTCGACTTATTTATAAGAGGAGTAAATCTTCTAATAATTCGTGATTTGAGCCTTTCCAGGGACAGCAGTATTAGATTCCGATGCACCATTGCAGGTTAACTGTATCCCTTGGACCTTCATTTTAACGATGAAACACAGAAATTGCATCGATATTGATTACAAAAGGCAACATCTCAACTTATTTACAAGAGAAGTAACTCTTCTAGAGGTTCACGCTTTGAGCCTTTCCTGGGATAGCAGTATTAGATTCCGATGCACCATTGCAGGTTTACTGTATCCCTTGGACCTTCAAATCAACGATGAAACACAGAAATTGCATCGATATTGAATACAAAAGGCAAAATGTCAACTTATTTATAAGAGGAGTAACTCTTCTAATAGTTCGTGCTTTGAGCCTTTCCTGGGACAGCAGTATTAGATACCGATGCACCATTGCAGGTTTACTGTATCCCTTGGACCTTCAAATCAACGATGAAACACGGAAATTGCATCGATATTGAAAACAAAGGGCAAACTGTCGACTTATTTACAAGAGGAGTAACTCTTCTAATAGTTCGTGCTTTGAGCCTTTCCTGGGACAGCAATATTAGATTCCGATGCACCATTGCAGCTTTACTGTATCCCTTGGACCTTCAAATCAACGATGAAACACGGAAATTCAATCTATATTGAATACAAAAGGCAAAATGTCGACTTATTAAAAGAGGAGTAACTCTTCTAATAGTTCGTGCTTGGAGCCTTTCCTGGGACAGCAATATTAGATTCCGATGCACCATTGCAGGTTTACTGTATCCCTTGGACCTTCAAATCAACGATGAAACACAGAAATTGGATCGATATTGAATACAAAAGGCAAAATGTCGACTTATTTATAAGAGGAGTAACTCTTCTAATAGTTCGTGCATTGAGCCTTTCCTGGGACAGCAGTATTAGATTCCGATGCACCATTGCAGGTTTACTGTATCCCTTGGACCTTCAAATCAACGATGAAATACGGAAATTGCATCGATATTGAGAACAAAGTGCAAAATGTCGACTTATTTACAAGAGGAGTAACTCTTCTAATAGTTCGTGCTTTGAGCCTTTCCTGGGATAGCAGTATTAGATTCCGATGCACCATTGCAGGTTTACTGTATCCCTTCGACATTCAAATCAACGATGAAACACTGAAATTCCATCGATATTGAATACAAAATGCAAAATGTCGACTTATTTACAAGTGGTGTAAATCTTCTAATAGTTCGTGTTTTGAGCCCTTCCTGGGACAGCAGTATTAGATTCCGATGCACCATTGCAGCTTTACTGTATCTCTTGGACCTTCAAATCAACGATGAAACACAGAAATTGCATCGTTATTGAATACAAAATGCAAAATGTCGACTTATTTACAAGATGAGTAACTCTTCTAATAGGTCTTGTTGTAGCCTTCCTGGGACAGCAGTATTAGATTCCGATGCACCATTGCAGGTTTACTGTATCTCTTGAACCTTCAAATCAACGGTGAAACACAGAAATTACATCGATATTGAATACAAAAGGCAAAATGTCGACTTATTTACATGAGGAGTAACTCTTCTAATAGTTCGTGCTTTGAGCCTTTCCTGGGACAGCAGTATTAGATTCCGATGCACCATTGCAGGTTTACTGTATCCCTTGGACCTTCAAATCAACGATGAAACACGGAAATTGCATCGATATTGAATACAAAAGGCAAAATGTCGACTTATTTACAAGAGGAGTAACTCTTCTAATATTTCGAGCTTTGAGCCTTTCCTGGGACAGCAATATTACATTCCGATGCACCATTGCAGGATTACTGTATCCCTTGGACCATCAAATCAACGATGATACACAGAAATTGCATCGATATTGAATACAAAAGGCAAAATGTCGACTTACTGATAAGAGGAGTAGCTCTTCTAATAGTACGTGCTTTGAGCCTTTCCTGGGACAGCAGTATTAGATTCCGATGCACCATTGCAGGTTTACTGTATCCCTTGGACCTTCAAATCAACGATGAAACACGGAAATTGCATCGATATTGAATACAAAAGGCAAAATGTCGACTTATTTACAAAAGGAGTAACTCTTCTAATAGTTCGTGGTTTAGCCTTTCTGGGACAGCAGTATTAGATTCCGATGCGCCAGTGCATTTTTACAGTATCTCTTGGATCTTCAAATCAACGATTAAAAACAGTAATTACATCGATATTGAATACAAAAGGCAAAATTTCGACTTATTTACAAGAGGAATAACTCTTCTAATAGTTCGTGCTTTGAGCCGTTCCTGGGACAGAAGTATTACATTCCGATGCACCATTGCAGGTTTACTGTATCCCTTGGACCTTCAAATCAACGATGAAACACAGAAATTGCATCGATATTGAATACAAAAGGCAAAATGTCGACGTATTTATAAGAGGAGTTACTCTTCTAATAGTTCGTGGTTTGAGACTTTCCTGGGAAAGCAGTATTAGATCCGATGCACCATTGCAGGTTTACTGTATCCCTTGTAACTTCAAAACAACAATGAAACACAGAAATTGCATCGATATTGAATACAAAAGGCAAAATGTCGACTTACTTATAAGAGGAGTAACTCTTCTAATAGTTCGTGTTTTGAGCCTTTCCTGGGACAGCAGTATTAGATTCCGATGCACCATTGCAGGTTTACTGCATCCCTTGGACCTTAAAATCAACGATGAATTACAGAAATTGCATCGATATTGAATACAAAAGGCAAAATTTCGACTTATTTATAAGAGGAGTAACTCTTCTAATAATTTGTGCTTTGAACCTTTCGTGCGACAGCAATATTAGATTCCGATGCACCATTGCAGGTTTACTGTATCCCTTGGACCTTCAAATCAACGATGAAACACAGAAATTGCATCGATATTGAATACAAAAGGCAAAATGTCGACTTATTTACAAGAGGTTTAACTCTTCTAATAGTTCGTGCTTTGAGCCTTTCCTGGGACAGCAGTATTAGATTCCGATGCACCATTGCAAGTTTACTGTATCTCTTGGACCTTCAAATCAACGATGAAACACAGAAATTGCATGGATATTGAATACAAAAGGCAAAATGTCAACTTATTTACAAGAGGTGTAACTCTTCTAAAAGTTCGTGCTTTGAGCCTTTCCTGGGACAGCAGTATTAGATTCCGATTCACCATTGCAGGTTTACTGTATCCCTTCGACCTTCAAATCAACGAAGAAACACAGAAAATCCATCGATATTGAATACAAAATGCAAAATTTCGACTTATTTACAAGTGGTATAACTCTTCTAATAATTCGTGTTTTGAGCCTTTCCTGGGACAGCAGTATGAGATTCCGATGCACCATTGCAGGTTTACTGTATCTCTTGGACCTTCAAATCAACGATGAAATACAGAAATTGCATCGTTATTGAATACAAAATGCAAAATGTCGACTTATTTACAAGATGAGTAACTCTTCAAATAGGTCGTGCTTTAGCCTTTCTGGGACAACAGTATTAAATTCCGATGCACCATTGCAGGTTTACTGTATCTCTTGAACCTTCAAATCAACGATGAAACACAGAAATTACATCGATATTGAATACAAAAGTAAAAAGTCGACTTATTTACAAGAGGAGTAACTCTTCTAATAGTTCGTGCTTTGAGCCTTTCCTGGGACAGCAGTATTAGATTCCGATGCACCTTTGCAGGTTTACTGTATCCCTTGGACGTTCAAATCAACGATGAAACACAGAAATTGCATCGATATTGAATACAAAAGGCAAAATGTCGATTTATTTATAAGAGGAGTTACTCCTCTAATAGTTCGTGCTTTGAGCCTTTCCTGGGACAGCAGTATTAGATTCCGATGCACCATTGCAGGTTTACTGTATCCCTTCGACCTTCAAATCAACGATGAAACACAGAAAATCCATCGATATTGAATACAAAATGCAAAATTTCGACTTATTTACAAGTGGTGTAACTCTTCTAATAGTTCGTGTTTTGAGCCTTTCCTGGGACAGCAGTATTAGATTCCGATGCACCATTGCAGGTTTACTGTATCTCTTGGACCTTCAAATCAACGATGAAACACAGACATTGCATCGTTATTGAATACAAAATGCAAAATGTCGACTTATTTACAAGATGAGTAACTCTTCAAATAGGTCGTGTTTTAGCCTTTCTGGGACAGCAGTATTAGATTCCGATGCACCATTGCAGGTTTACTGTATCTCTTGAACCTTCAAATCAACGATGAAACACAGAAATTACATCGATATTGAATACAAAAGGCAAAATGTCGACTTATTTACAAGAGGAGTAACTCTTCTAATATTTCGAGCTTTGAGCCTTTCCTGGGACAGCAATATTACATTCCGATGCACCATTGCAGGATTACTGTATCCCTTGGACCATCAAATCAACGATGATACACAGAAATTGCATCGATATTGAATACAAAAGGCAAAATGTCGACTTACTGATAAGAGGAGTAGCTCTTCTAATAGTTCGTGCTTTGAGCCTTTCCTGGTACAGCAGTATTAGATTCCGATGCACCATTGCAGGTTTACTGTATCCCTTGGACCTTCAAATCAACGATGAAACACGGAAATTGCATCGATATTGAATACAAAAGGCAAAATGTCGACTTATTTACAAGAGGAGTAACTCTTCTAACAGTTCGTGGTTTAGCCTTTCTGGGACAGCAGTATTAGATTCCGATGCGCCATTGCATTTTTACTGTATCTCTTGGACCTTCAAATCAACGATTAAAAACAGTAATTACATCGATATTGAATACAAAAGGCAAAATTTCGACTTATTTACAAGAGGAGTAACTCTTCTAATAGTTCGTGCTTTGAGCCTTTCCTGGGACAGCAGTATTACATTCCGATGCACCATTGCAGGTTTACTGTATCCCTTGGACCTTCAAATCAACGATGAAACACAGAAATTGCATCGATATTGAATACAAAAGGCAAAATGTCGACTTATTTATAAGAGGAGTTACTCTTCTATTAGTTCGTGCTTTGAGACTTTCCTGGGACAGCAGTATTAGATTCCGATGCACCATTGCAGGTTTACTGTATTCCTTGCACCTTCAAATCAACGATGAAACACGGAAATTGCATCGATACTGAATACAAAAGGCAAAATGTCGACTTACTTATAAGAAGAGTAACTCTTCTAATAGTTCGTGTTTTGAGCCTTTCCTGGGACAGCAGTATTAGATTCCGATGCACCATTGCAGGTTTACTGCATCCCTTGGACCTTAAAATCAACGATGAAACACAGAAATTGCATCGATATTGAATACAAAAGGCAAAATTTCGACTTATTTATAAGAGGAGTAACTCTTCTAATAATTTGTGCTTTGAACCTTTCGTGCGACAGCAATATTAGATTCCGATGCACCATTGCAGGATTACTGTATCCCTTGGACCTTCAAATCAACGATGAAACACAGAAATTGCATCGATATTGAATACAAAAGGCATAATGTCGACTTATTTACAAGAGGTGTAACTCTTCTAATAGTTCGTGCTTTGAGCCTTTCCTGGGACAGCAGTATTAGATTGCGATGCACCATTGCAGGTTTACTGTATCCCTTGGACCTCCAAATCAACGATGAAACACGGAAATTGCATCGATATTGAATACAAAAGGCAAAATGTCGACTTATTTACAACAGGAGTAACTCTTCTAATAGTTCGTGCTTTGAGCCTTTCCTGGGACAGCAGTATTAGATTCCGATGGACCATTGCAGGTTTACTGTATCCCTTGGACCTACAAATCAACGATGAAACACAGAAATTGCATCGATATTGAATACAAATGCATAATGTCGACTTATTTATATGAGGAGTAACTCTTCTAATAAATCGTGCTTTGAGCCTTTCCTGGGTCAGCAGTATTAGATACCGATGCACCATTGCAGGTTTACTGTATCCCTTGGACCTTAAAATCAACGATGAAACACAGAAATTGCATCGATACTGAATACAAAAGGCAAAATGTCGACTTATTTACAAGAGGAGTAACTCTTCTAATAGTTCGTGCTTTGAGCCTTTCCTGGGACAGCAGTATTAGATTCCGATGCACCATTGCAGGTTTACTGTATCCCTTGGACCTCCAAATCAACGATGAAACACGGAAATTGCATCGATATTGAATACAAAAGGCAAAATGTCGACTTATTTACAACAGGAGTAACTCTTCTAATAGTTCGTGCTTTGAGCCTTTCCTGGGACAGCAGTATTAGATTCCGATGGACCATTGCAGGTTTACTGTATCCCTTCGACCTTCAAATCAACGATGAAACACAGAAAATCCATCGATATTGAATACAAAATGCAAAATTTCGACTTATTTACAAGTGGTGTAACTCTTCTAATAGTTTGTGTTTTGAGCCTTTCCTGGGACAGCAAAATTAGATTCCGATGCACCATTGCAGGTTTACTGTATCTCTTGGACCTTTAAATCAACGATAAAACACAGAAATTGCATCGTTATTGAATACAAAATGCAAAATTTCGACTTATTTACAAGATGAGTAACTCTTCAAATAGGTCGTGTTTTAGCCTTTCTGGGACAGCAGTATTAGATTCCGATGCACCATTGCAGGTTTACTGTATCTCTTGAACCTTCAAATCAACGATGAAACACAGAAATTACATCGATATTGAATACAAAAGGCAAAATGTCGACTTATTTACAAGAGGAGTACCTCTTCTAATAGTTCGTGCTTTGAGCCTTTCCTGGGACAGCAGTATTAGATTCCGATGCACCGTTGCAGGTTTACTGTATCCCTTGGACGTTCAAATCAACGATGAAACACAGAAATTGCATCGATATTGAATACAAAAGGCAAAATGTCGACTTATTTATAAGAGGAGTTACTCCTCTAATAGTTCGTGCTTTGAGCCTTTCCTGGGACAGCAGTATTAGATTCCGATGCACCATTGCAGGTTTACTGTATCTCTTGGACCTTCAAATCAACGATGAAACACGGAAATTGCATCGATATTGAATACAAAAGGCAAAATGTCGACTTACTTATAAGAGGAGTAGCTCTTCTAATAGTTCGTGCTTTGAGCCTTTCCTGGGACAGCAGTATTAGATTCTGATGCACCATTGCAGGTTTACTGTATCTCTTGGACCTTCAAATCAACGATGAAACACGGAAATTGCATCGATACTGAATACAAAAGGCAAAATGTCGACTTACTTATAAGAAGAGTAACTCTTCTAATAGTTCGTGTTTTGAGCCTTTCCTGGGACAGCAGTATTAGATTCCGATGCACCATTGCAGGTTTACTGCATCCCTTGGACCTTAAAATCAACGATGAAACACAGAAATTGCATCGATATTGAATACAAAAGGCAAAATTTCGACTTATTTATAAGAGGAGTAACTCTTCTAATAATTTGTGCTTTGAACCCTTTGTGCGACAGCAATATTAGATTCCGATGCACCATTGCAGGATTACTGTATCCCTTGGACCTTCAAATCAACGATGAAACACAGAAATTGCATCGATATTGAATACAAAAGGCAAAATGTCGACTTATTTACAAGAGGTGTAACTCTTCTAATAGTTCGTGCTTTGAGCCTTTCCTGGGACAGCAGTATTAGATTGCGATGCACCATTGCAGGTTTACTGTATCCCTTGGACCTCCAAATCAACGATGAAACACGGAAATTGCATCGATATTGAATACAAAAGGCAAAATGTCGACTTAATTACAACAGGAGTAACTCTTCTAATAGTTCGTGCTTTGAGCCTTTCCTGGGACAGCAGTATTAGATTCCGATGGACCATTGCAGGTTTACTGTATCCCTTGGACCTACAAATCAACGATGAAACACAGAAATTGCATCGATATTGAATACAAATGCATAATGTCGACTTATTTATATGAGGAGTAACTCTTCTAATAAATCGTGCTTTGAGCCTTTCCTGGGACAGCAGTATTAGATACCGATGCACCATTGCAGGTTTACTGTATCCCTTGGACCTTAAAATCAACGATGAAACACAGAAATTGCATCGATACTGAATACAAAAGGCAAAATGTCGACTTATTTACAAGATGAGTAACTCTTCAAATAGGTCGTGTTTTAGCCTTTCTGGGACAGCAGTATTAGATTCCGATGCACCATTGCTGGTTTACTGTGTCTCTTGAACCTTCAAATCAACGATGAAACACAGAAATTACATCGATATTGAATACAAAAGGCAAAATGTCGACTTATTTACAAGAGGAGTAACTCTTCTAATATTTCGAGCTTTGAGCCTTTCCTGGGACAGCAATATTACATTCCGATGCACCATTGCAGGATTACTGTATCCCTTGGACCATCAAGTCAACGATGATACACAGAAATTGCATCGATATTGAATACAAAAGGCAAAATGTCGACTTACTGATAAGAGGAGTAGCTCTTCTAATAGTTCGTGCTTTGAGCCTTTCCTGGTACAGCAGTATTAGATTCCGATGCACCATTGCAGGTTTACTGTATCCCTTGGCCCTTCAAATCAACGATGAAACACGGAAATTGCATCGATATTGAATACAAAAGGCAAAATGTCGACTTATTTACAAGAGGAGTAACTCTTCTAACAGTTCGTGGTTTAGCCTTTCTGGGACAGCAGTATTAGATTCCGATGCGCCATTGCATTTTTACTGTATCTCTTGGACCTTCAAATCAACGATTAAAAACAGTAATTACATCGATATTGAATACAAAAGGCAAAATTTCGACTTATTTACAAGAGGAGTAACTCTTCTAATAGTTCGTGCTTTGAGCCTTTCCTGGGACAGCAGTATTACATTCCGATGCACCATTGCAGGTTTACTGTATTCCTTGCACCTTCAAATCAACGATGAAACACGGAAATTGCATCGATACTGAATACAAAAGGCAAAATGTCGACTTACTTATAAGAAGAGTAACTCTTCTAATAGTTCGTGTTTTGAGCCTTTCCTGGGACAGCAGTATTCGATTCCGATGCACCATTGCAGGTTTACTGCATCCCTTGGACCTTAAAATCAACGATGAAACACAGAAATTGCATCGATATTGAATACAAAAGGCAAAATTTCGACTTATTTATAAGAGGAGTAACTCTTCTAATAATTTGTGCTTTGAACCTTTCGTGCGACAGCAATATTAGATTCCGATGCACCATTGCAGGATTACTGTATCCCTTGGACCTTCAAATCAACGATGAAACACAGAAATTGCATCGATATTGAATACAAAAGGCAAAATGTCGACTTATTTACAAGAGGTGTAACTCTTCTAATAGTTCGTGCTTTGAGCCTTTCCTGGGACAGCAGTATTAGATTGCGATGCACCATTGCAGGTTTACTGTATCCCTTGGACCTCCAAATCAACGATGAAACACGGAAATTGCATCGATATTGAATACAAAAGGCAAAATGTCGACTTATTTACAACAGGAGTAACTCTTCTAATAGTTCGTGCTTTGAGCCTTTCCTGGGACAGCAGTATTAGATTCCGATGGACCATTGCAGGTTTACTGTATCCCTTGGACCTACAAATCAACGATGAAACACAGAAATTGCATCGATATTGAATACAAATGCATAATGTCGACTTATTTATATGAGGAGTAACTCTTCTAATAAATCGTGCTTTGAGCCTTTCCTGGGACAGCAGTATTAGATACCGATGCACCATTGCAGGTTTACTGTATCCCTTGGACCTTAAAATCAACGATGAAACACAGAAATTGCATCGATACTGAATACAAAAGGCAAAATGTCGACTTATTTACAAGAGGAGTAACTCTTCTAATAGTTCGTGCTTTGAGCCTTTCCTGGGACAGCAGTATTAGATTCGGATGCACCATTGCAAGTTTACTGTATCTCTTGGACCTTCAAATCAACGATGAAACACAGAAATTGCATGGATATTGAATACAAAAGGAAAAATGTCAACTTATTTACAAGAGGTGTAACTCTTCTAAAAGTTCGTGCTTTGAGCCTTTCCTGGGACAGCAGTATTAGATTCCGATGCACCATTGCAGGTTTACTGTATCCCTTCGACCTTCAAATCAACGATGAAACACAGAAAATCCATCGATATTGAATACAAAATGCAAAATTTCGACTTATTTACAAGTGGTGTGACTCTTCTAATAGTTTGTGTTTTGAGCCTTTCCTGGGACAGCAAAAGTAGATTCCGATGCACCATTGCAGGTTTACTGTATCTCTTGGACCTTCAAATCAACGATAAAACACAGAAATTGCATCGTTATTGAATACAAAATGCAAAATTTCGACTTATTTACAAGATGAGTAACTCTTCAAATAGGTCGTGTTTTAGCCTTTCTGGGACAGCAGTATTAGATTCCGATGCACCATTGCAGGTTTACTGTATCTCTTGAACCTTCAAATCAACGATGAAACACAGAAATTACATCGGTATTGAATACAAAAGGCAAAATGTCGACTTATTTACAAGAGGAGTACCTCTTCTAATAGTTCGTGCTTTGAGCCTTTCCTGGGACAGCAGTATTAGATTCCGATGCACCGTTGCAGGTTTACTGTATCCCTTGGACGTTCAAATCAACGATGAAACACAGAAATTGCATCGATATTGAATACAAAAGGCAAAATGTCGACTTATTTATAAGAGGAGTTACTCCTCTAATAGTTCGTGCTTTGAGCGTTTCCTGGGACAGCAGTATTAGATTCTGATGCACCATTGCAGGTTTACTGTATCTCTTATACCTTCAAATCAACGAGAAAAATGGAAATTGCATCGATTTTGAATACAAAAGGCAAAATGTCGACTTATTTATAAGAGGAGTAAATCTTCTAAATGTTCGTGCTTTGAGCCTTTCCTGGGACAGCAGTATTAGATTCCGATGCACCATTGCAGGATTACTCTATCCCTTGGACCTTCAAATCAACGATGAAACACAGAAATTGCATCGATATTGAATACAAAAGGCAAAATGTCGACTTATTTACAAGAGGTGTAACTCTTCTAATAGTCGTGATTTGAGCCTTTCCTGGGACAGCAGTATTAGTTTCGGATGCACCATTGCAGGTTTACTGTATCCCTTGGACCTTCAAATCAACGATGAAACACAGAAATTGCATCGATATTGAATCCAAATGCATAATGTCGACTTATTTATAAGAGGAGTAACTCTTCTAATAGTTCGTGCTTTGAGCCTTTCCTGGGACAGCAGTATTAGATACCGATGCACCATTGCAGGTTTACTGTATCCCTTGGACCTTCAAATCAACGATGAAACACAGAAATTGCGTCGATACTGAATACAAAAGGCAAATGTCGACTTATTTACAAGAGGAGTAACACTTCTAATAGTTCGTTCTTTGAGCCTTTCCTGGGACAGCAGTATTAGATTCCGATGCACCATTGCAGGTTTACTGTATGTCTTGGAGCGACGAATCAACGATGAAACACGGAAATTGCATCGATATTGAATACAAAAGGCAAAATGTCGACTTATTTATAAGAGGAGTAACTCTTCTAATAGTTCGCGCTTTGATCCTTTCCTGGGACAGCAGTATTAGATTCCGATGACCATTGCAGCATTACTGTATCCCTTGGACCTTAAAATCAACGATGAAACACAGAAATTGCATCGATATTGAACACAAAAGGCAAAATGTCGACTTATTTACAAGAGGTGTAACTCTTCTAATAGTTCGTGCTTTGAGCCTTTCCTGGGACAGCAGTATTAGATTCCGATGCACCATTGCAGGTTTACTGTATCCCTTGGACCTTCAAATCAACGATGAAACACGGAAATTGCATCCATATTAAATACAAAAGACAAAATGTCGACTTATTTACAACAGGAGTAACTCTTCTAATAGTTCGTGCTTTGAGCCTTTCCTGGGACAGCAATATTAGATTCCGATGCACCATTGCAGGTTTACTGTGTCCCTTGGACCTTCAAATCAACGATTAAACACGGAAATTGAATCGATATTGAATACAAAAGGCAAAACGTCGACTTAATTACAAGAGGAGTAACTCTTCTAATAGTACGTGCTTTGAGCCTTTCCTGGGACAGCAATATTAGATTCCGATGCACCATTGCAGGTTTACTGTATCCCTTGGACCTTCAAATCAACGATGAAACACGGAAATTGAATCGATATTGAATACAAAAGGCAAAATGTCGACTTATTTACAAGAGCAGTAACTCTTCTAATAATTCGTGCTTTGAGCCTTTCCTGGGACAGCAATATTAGATTCCGATGCACCATTGCAGGTTTACTGAATCCCTTGGACCTTCAAATCAACGATGAAACGCAGAAATTGCATCGATATTGAATACAAAAGGCAAAATGTCGACTTACATCTAAGAGGAGTAACTCTTCTAATAGTTCGTGTTTTGAGCCTTTCCTGGGACAGCAGTATTAGATTCCGATGCACGATTGCAGGTTTACTGTATCCCTTGGACCTTCAAATCAACGATGAAGCACAGAAATTGCATCGATATTGAATACAAAAGGCAAAATGTCGACTTATTTATAAGAGGAGTAACTCTTCTAATAATTTGTGCTTTGAGCCTTTCCTGCGACAGCAATATTAGATTCCGATGCACCATTGCAGGATTACTGTATCCCTTGGACCTTCAAATCAACGATGAAACACAGAAATTGCATCGATATTGAATACAAATGCATAATGTCGACTTATTTATAAGAGGAGTAACTCTTCTAATAGTTCGTGTTTTGAGCCTTTCCTGGGACAGCAGTATTAGATACCGATGCACCATTGCTGGTTTACTGTATCCCTTGGACCTTCAAATCAACGATGAAACACAGAAATTGCGTCGATACTGAATACAAAAGGCAAAATGTCGACTTATTTACAAGAGGAGTAACTCTTCTAATAGTTCGTGCTTTGAGCCTTTCCTGGGACAGCAGTATTAGATTCCGATGCACCATTGCAGGTTTACTGTATCCCTTGGACCTTCAAATCAACGATGAAACACGGAAATTGCATCGATATTGAATACAAAAGACAAAATGTCGACTTATTTACAACAGGAGTAACTCTTCTAATAGTTCGTGCTTTGAGCCTTTCCTGGGACAGCAATATTACATTCCAATGCACCATTGCAGGTTTACTGTGTCCCTTGCACCTTCAAATCAACGATTAAACACGGAAATTGAATCGATATTGAATACAAAAGGCAAAACGTCGACTTATTTACAAGAGGAGTAACTCTTCTAAGAGTTCGTGCTTTGAGCCTTTCCTGGGACAGCAATATTAGATTCCGATGCACCATTGCAGGTTTACTGTATCCCTTGGACCTTCAAATCAACGATGAAACACGGAAATTGAACCGATATTGAATACAAAAGGCAAAATGTCGACTAAATTACAAGAGGAGTAACTCTTCTAATAATTCGTGCTTTGAGCCTTTCCTGGGACAGCAATCTTAGATTCCGATGCACCATTGCAGGTTTACTGTATCCCTTGGACCTTCAAATCAACGATGAAACACAGAAATTGCATCGATATTGAATACAAAAGGCAAAATGTCGACTTAATTATAAGAGGAGTAACTCTTCTAATAGTTCGTGTTTTGAGCCTTTCCTGGGACAGCAGTATTAGATTCCGATGCACGATTGCAGGATTACTGTATCCCTTGGACCTTCAAATCAACGGTGAAACACAGAAATTGCATCGATATTGAATACAAATGCATAATGTCGACTTATTTATAAGAGGAGTAACTCTTCTAATAGTTCGTGTTTTGAGCCTTTCCTGGGACAGCAGTATAAGATACCGATGCACCATTGCAGGTTTACTGTATCCCTTGGACCTTCAAATCAACGATGAAACACAGAAATTGCGTCGATACTGAATACAAAAGGCAAAATGTCGACTTATTTACAAGAGGAGTAACTCTTCTAATAGTTCGTGCTTTGAGCCTTTCCTGGGACAGCAATATTAGATTCCGATGCACCATTGCAGGTTTACTGTGTCCCTTGGACCTTCAAATCAACGATGAAACACGGAAATTGCATCGATATTGAATACAAAAGGCAAAACGTCGACTTATTTACAAGAGGAGTAACTCTTCTAATAGTTCGTGCTTTTAGCCTTTCCTGGGACAGCAATATTAGATTCCGATGCACCATTGCAGGTTTACTGTATATCTTGGACCTTCAAATCAACGATGAAACACGGAAATTGAAACGATATTGAATACAAAAGGCAAAATGTCGACTTATTTACAAGAGGAGTAACTCTTCTAATAGTTCGTGGTTTAGCCTTTCTGGGACAGCAGTATTAGATTCCGATGCGCCATTGCATTTTTACTGTATCTCTTGGACCTTCAAATCAACGATTAAAAACAGTAATTACATCGATATTGAATACAAAAGGCAAAATTTCGACTTATTTACAAGAGGAGTAACTCTTCTAATAGTTCGTGGTTTGAGCCTTTCCTGGGACAGCAGTATTACATTCCGATGCACCATTGCAGGTTCACTGTATCCCTTGGACCTTCAAATCAACGATGAAACACAGAAATTGCATCGATATTGAATACAAATGGCAAAATGTCGACTTATTTATAAGAGGAGTTACTCTTCTAATAGTTCGTGCTTTGAGACTTTCCAGGGACAGCAGTATTAGATTCCGATGCACCATTGCAGGGTTACTGTATCCCTTGCACCTTCAAATCAACGATGAAACACGGAAATTGCATCGATACTGAATACAAAAGGCAAAATGTCGACTTACTTATAAGAGGAGTAACTCTTCTAATGGTTCGTGTTTTGAGCCTTTCCTGGGACAGCAGTATTAGATTCCGATGCACCATTGCAGGTGTACTGCATCCCGTGGACCTTCAAATCAACGATGAAACACAGAAATTGCATCGATATTGAATACAAAAGGCAAAATGTCGACTTATTTACAAGAGGTGTAACTCTTCTAATAGTTCGTGCTTTGAGCCTTTCCTGGGACAGCAGTATTAGATTGCGATGCACCATTGCAGGTTTACTGTATCCCTTGGACCTCCAAATCAACGATGAAACACGGAAATTGCATCGATATTGAATACAAAAGGCAAAATGTCGACTTTTTACAACAGGAGTAACTCTTCTAATAGTTCGGGCTTTGAGCCTTTCCTGGGACAGCAGTATTAGATTCCGATGCACCATTGCACGTTTACTGTATCCCATCGACATTCAAATCAACGATGAAACACTGAAATTCCATCGATATTGAATACAAAATGCATAATGTCGACTTATTTATATGTGAGTAACTCTTCTAATAAATCGTGCTTTGAGCCTTTCCAGGGACAGCAGTATTAGATACCGATGCACCATTGCAGGTTTACGGTATCCCTTGGACCTACAAATCAACGATGAAACACAGAAATTGCATCGATATTGAATACAAATGCATAATGTCGACTTATTTATATGAGGAGTAACTCTTCTAATAAATCGTGCTTTGAGCCTTTCCTGGGAAAGCAGTATTAGATACCGATGCACCATTGCAGGTTTACTGTATCCCTTGGACCTTCAAATCAACGATGAAACACAGAAATTGCATCGATACTGAATACAAAAGCAAAAAGTCGACTTATTTACAAGAGGAGTAACTCTTCTAATAGTTCGTGCTTTGAGCCTTTCCTGGGACAGCAGTAATAGATTCCGATGCAACATTGCAAGTTTACTGTATCTCTTGGACCTTCAAATCAACGATGAAACACAGAAATTGCATGGATATTGAATACAAAAGGCAAAATGTCAACTTATTTACAAGAGGTGTAACTCTTCTAAAAGTTCGTGCTTTGAGCCTCTCCTGGGACAGCAGTATTAGATTCCGATGCACCATTGCAGGTTTACTGTATCCCTTCGACCTTCAAATCAACGATGAAAAACAGAAAATCCATCGATATTGAATACAAAATGCAAAATTTCGACTTATTTACAAGTGGTGTAACTCTTCTAATAGTTCGTGTTTTGAGCCTTTCCTGGGACAGCAATATTAGATTCCGATGCACCATTGCAGGTTTACTGTATCTCTTGGACCTTCAAATCAACGATGAAACACAGAAATTGCATCGTTATTGAATACAAAATGCAAAATGTCGACTTATTTACAAGATGAGTAACTCTTCAAATAGGTCGTGTTTTAGCCTTTCTGGGACAGCAGTATTAGATTCCGATGCACCATTGCAGGTTTACTGTATCTCTTGAACCTTCAAATCAACGATGAAACACAGAAATTACATCGATATTGAATACAAAAGGCAAAATGTCGACTTATTTACAAGAGGAGTAACTCTTCTAATAGTTCGTGCTTTGAGCCTTTCCTGGGACAGCAGTATTAGATTCCGATGCACCTTTGCAGGTTTACTATATCCCTTGGACGTTCAAATCAACGATGAAACACAGAAATTGCATCGATATTGAATACAAAAGGCAAAATGTCGACTTATTTATAAGAGGAGTTACTCCTCTAATAGTTCGTGCTATGAGCCTTTCCTGGGACAGCAGTATTAGATTCCGATGCACCATTGCAGGTTTACTGTATCCCTTGGACCTTCAAATCAACGATGAAACACGGAAATTGCATCGATATTGAATACAAAAGGCAAAATGTCGACTTAATTAAAAGAAGTGTAACTCTTCTAATATTTCGTGCTTTGAGCCTTTCCTGTTGCAGCAATATTAGATTCCGATGCACCATTGCAGGATTACTGTATCCCTTGGACCATCAAATCAACGTTGATACACAGAAATTGCATCGATATTGAATACAAAAAGCAAAATGTCGACTTACTTATAAGAGGAGTAGCTCTTCTAATAGTTCGTGCTTTGAGCCTTTCCTGGGACAGCAGTATTAGATTCTGATGCACCATTGCAGGTTTACTGTATCTCTTGGACCTTCAAATCAACGATGAAAAATGGAAATTGCATCAATATTGAATACAAAAGGCAAAATGTCGACTTATTTATAAGAGGAGTAAATCTTCTAATTTTTCGTGCTTTGAGCCTTTCCTGGGACAGCAGTATTAGATTCCGATGCACCATTGCAGGATTACTCTATCCCTTGGACCTTCAAATCAACGATGAAACACAGAAATTGCATCGATATTGAATACAAAAGGCAAAATGTCGACTTATTTACAAGGGGTGTAACTCTTCTAATAGTCGTGATTTGAGCCTTTCCTGGGACAGCAGTATTAGTTTCCGATGCACCATTGCAGGTTTACTGTATCCCTTGGACCTTCAAATCAACGATGAAACACAGAAATTGCATCGATATTGAATCAAATTTATAATGTCGACTTATTTATAAGAGGAGTAACTCTTCTAATAGTTCGTGCTTTGAGCCTTTCCTGGGACAGCAGTATTAGATACCGATGCACCATTGCAGGTTTACTGTATCCCTTGGACCTTCAAATCAACGATGAAACACAGAAATTGCGTCGATACTGAATACAAAAGGCAAATGTCGACTTATTTACAACAGGAGTAACACTTCTAATAGTTCGTTTTTTGAGCCTTTCCTGGGACAGCAGTATTAGATTCCGATGCACCATTGCAGGTTTACTGTATGTCTTGGACCTTCAAATCAACGATGAAACACGGAAATTGCATCGATATTGAATACAAAAGGCAAAATGTCGACTTATTTATAAGAGGAGTAACTCTTCTAATAGTTCGTGCTTTGATCCTTTCCTGGGACAGCAGTATTAGATTCCGATGCACCATTGCAGGATTACTGTATCCCTTGGACCTTCAAATCAACGATGAAACACAGTAATTGCATCGATATTGAACACAAAAGGCAAAATGTCGACTTATTTACAAGAGGTGTAACTCTTCTAATAGTTCGTGCTTTGAGCCTTTCCTGGGACAGCAGTATTAGATTCCGACGCACCATTGCAGGTTTACTGTATCCCTTGGACCTTCAAATCAACGATGAAACACGGAAATTGCATCGATATAGAATACAAAAGACAAAATGTCGACTTATTTACAACAGGAGTAACTCTTCTAATAGTTCGTGCTTTGAGCCTTTCCTGGGACAGCAATATTAGATTCCGATGCACCATTGCAGGTTTACTGTGTCCCTTGGACCTTCAAATCAACGATTAAACACGGAAATTGAATCGATATTGAATACAAAAGGCAAAACGTCGACTTATTTACAAGAGGAGTAACTCTTCTAATAGTTCGTGCTTTGAGCCTTTCCTGGGACAGCAATATTAGATTCCGATGCACCATTGCAGGTTTACTGTATCCCTTGGACCTTCAAATCAACGATGAAACACGGAAATTGAATCAATATTGAATACAAAAGGCAAAATGTCGACTTATTTACAAGAGGAGTAACTCTTCTAATAATTCGTGCTTTGAGCCTTTCCTGGGACAGCAATATTAGATTCCGATGCACCATTGCAGGTTTACTGTATCCCTTGGACCTTCAAATCAACGATGAAACACAGAAATTGCATCGATATTGAATACAAAAGGCAAAATGTCGACTTACATCTAAGAGGAGTAACTCTTCTAATAGTTCGTGTTTTGAGCCTTTCCTGGGACAGCAGTATTAGATTCCGATGCACGATTGCAGGTTTACTGTATCCCTTGGACCTTCAAATCAACGATGAAACACAGAAATTGCATCGATATTGAATACAAAAGGCAAAATGTCGACTTATTTATAAGAGGAGTAACTCTTCTAATAATTTGTGCTTTGAGCCTTTCCTGCGACAGCAATATTAGATTCCGATGCACCATTGCAGGATTACTGTATCCCTTGGACCTTCAAATCAACGATGAAACACAGAAATTGCATCGATATTGAACACAAAAGGCAAAATGTCGACTTATTTACAAGAGGTGTAACTCTTCTAATAGTTCGTGATTTGAGCCTTTCCTGGAACAGCAGTATTAGATTCGGATGCACCATTGCAAGTTTACTGTATCCCTTGGACCTTCAAATCAACGATGAAACACAGAAATTGCATCGATATTGAATACAAATGCATAATGTCGACTTATTTAAAAGAGGAGTAACTCTTCTAATAGTTCGTGCTTTGAGCCTTTCCTGGGACAGCAGTATTAGATACCATTGCACCATTGCAGGTTTACTGTATCCCTTGGACCTTCAAATCAACGATGAAACACAGAAATTGCATCGATATTGAATACAAAAAGGAAAATGTCGACTTACATCTAAGAGGAGTAACTCTTCTAATAGTTCGTGCTTTAAGCCTTTCCTGGGTCAGCAGTATTAGATTCCGATGCACGATTGCAGGTTTACTGTATCCCTTGGACCTTACAATCAACGATGAAACACAGAAATTGCATCGATATTGAATACAATAGGCAAAATGTCGACTTATTTATAAGAGGAGTAACTCTTCTAATAATTTGTGCTTTGAGCCTTTCCTGCGACAGCAATATTAGATTCCGATGCACCATTGCAGGATTACTGTATCCCTTGGACCTTCAAATCAACGATGAAACACAGAAATTGCATCGATATTGAATACAAAAGGCAAAATGTCGACTTATTTAAAAGAGGTGTAACTCTTCTAATAGTTAATGCTTTGAGCCTTTCCTGGGACAGCAGTATTAGATTCCGATGCACCATTGCAGGTTTACTGTATCCCTTGGACCTTCAAATCAACGATGAAATACGGAAATTGCATCGATATTGAATACAAAAGACAAAATGTCCACTTATTTACAACAGAAGTATCTCTTCTAATAGTTCGTGCTTTGATTCTTTCCTGGGACAGCAATATTAGATTCCGAAGCACCATTGCAGGTTTACTGTATCCCTTGGACCTACAAATCAACGATGAAACACAGAAATTGCGTCGATACTGAATACAAAAGGCAAAATGTCGACTTATTTGCAAGAGGAGTAACACTTCTAATAGTTCGTGTTTGAGCCTTTCCTGGGACAGCAGTATTAGATTCCGATGCTCCATTGCAGGTTTACTGTATCTCTTGGACCTTCAAATCAACGATGAAACACGGAAATTGCATCGATACTGAATACAAAAGGCAAAATGTCGACTTATTTATTAGAGGAGTAACTCTTCTAATAGTTCGTGCTTTGAGCCTTTCCTGGGACAGCAGTATTAGATTCCGATGCACCATTGCAGTATTACTGTATCCCTTGGACCATCACATCAACGATGAAACACAGAAATTGCATCGATATTGAATACAAAAGGCAAAATGTCGACTTATTTATAAGAGGAGTAAATCTTCTAATAATTCGCGATTTGAGCCTTTCCTGGGACAGCAGTATTAGATTCCGATGCACCATTGCAGGTTTACTGTATCTCTTGGACCTTCAAATCAACGTTGAAACACGGAAATTGCATCGATATTGAATACAAAAGGCAAAATGTCGACTTATTTAAAAGAGGAGTAACTCTTCTAATATTTCGTGCTTTGAGCCTTTACTGTTGCAGCAATATTAGATTCCGATGCACCATTGCAGGATTACTGTATCCCTTGGACCATCAAATCAACGATGATACACAGAAATTGCATCGATATTGAATACAAAAGGCAATATGTCGACTTACTTATAAGGGGAGTAGCTCTTCTAATAGTTCGTGCTTTGAGCCTTTCCTGGGACAGCAGTATTAGATTCTCATGCACCATTGAAGGGTTTACTGTATCTCTTGGACCTTCAAATCAACGATAAAAAATGGAAATTGCATCGATATTGAATACAAAAGGCAAAATGTCGACTTATTTATAAGAGGAGTAAGTCTTCTAATAATTTGTGCTTTGAGCCTTTCCTGCGACAGCAATATTAGATTCCGATGCACCATTGCAGGATTACTGTATCCCTTGGAACTTCAAATAAACGATGAAACACAGAAATTGCATCGATATTGAATCCAAATGCATAATGTCGACTTATTTATAAGAGGAGTAACTCTTCTAATAGTTCGTGCTTTGAGCCTTTCCTGGGACAGCAGTATTAGATACCGATGCACCATTGCAGATTTACTGTATCCCTTGGACCTTCAAATCAACGATGAAACACAGAAATTGCGTCGATACTGAATACAAAAGGCAAATGTCAACTTATTTACAAGAGGAGTAACACTTCTAATAGTTCGTTCTCTGAGCCTTTCCTGGGACAGCAGTATTAGATTCCGATGCACCATTGCAGGTTTACTGTATGTCTTGGACCTTCAAATCAACGATGAAACACGGAAATTGCATCGATATTGAAAACAAAAGGCAAAATGTCGACTTATTTATAAGAGGAGTAACTCTTCTAATAGTTCGTGCTTTGATCCTTTCCTGGGACAGCAGTATTAGATTCCGATGCACCATTGCAGGATTACTGTATCCCTTGGACCTTCAAATCAACGATGAAACACAGAAATTGCATCGATATTGAATACAAAAGACAAAATGTCGACTTATTTACAACAGGAGTAACTCTTCTAATAGTTCGTGCTTTGAGCCTTTCCTGGGACAGCAATATTAGATTCCGATGCACCATTGCAGGTTTACTGTGTCCCTTATATCTTCAAATCAACGATTAAACACGGAAATTGAATCGATATCGAATACAAAAGGCAAAACGTCGACTTATTTACAAGAGGAGTAACTCTTCTAATAGTTCGTGCTTTGAGCCTTTCCTGGGACAGCAATATTAGATTCCGATGCACCATTGCAGGTTTACTGTATCCCTTGGACCTTCAAATCAACGATGATACACGGAAATTGAATCGATATTGAATACAAAAGGCAAAATGTCGACTTATTTACAATAGAGTAACTCTTCTGATAATTCGTGCTTTGAGCCTTTCCTGGGACAGCAATATTAGATTCCGATGCACCATTGCAGGTTTACTGTATCCCTTGGACCTTCAAATCAACGATGAAACACAGAAATTGCATCGATATTGAATAAAAAAAAGCGAAATGTCGACTTTCATCTAAGAGGAGTAACTCTTCTAATAGTTCGTGTTTTGAGCCATTCCTGGGACAGCAGTATTAGATTCCGATGCACGATTGCAGGTTTACTGTATCCCTTGGACCTTCAAATCAACGATGAAACACAGAAATTGCATCGATATTGAATACAAAAGGCAAAATGTCGACTTATTTATAAGAGGAGTAACTCTTCTAATAATTTGTGCTTTGAGCCTTTCCTGCGACAGCAATATTAGATTCCGATGCACCATTGCAGGATTACTGTATCCCTTGGACCTTCAAATCAACGATGAAACACAGAAATTGCATCGATATTGAACACAAAAGGAAAATGTGGACTTATTTACAAGAGGTGTAACTCATCTAACAGTTCGTGATTGGAGTCTTTCCTGGAACAGCAGTATTAGATTCGGATGCACCATTGCAGGTTTACTGTATCCCTTGGACCTTCAAATCAACGATGAAACACAGAAATTGCATCGATATTGAATACAAATGCATAATGTCGACTTATTTATAAGAGGAGTAACTCTTCTAATAGTTCGTGCTTTGAGCCTTTCCTGGGACAGCAGTATTAGATACCGATGCACCATTGCAGGTTTACTGTATCCCTTGGACCTTCAAATCAACGATAAACACAGAAATTGCGTCGATATTGAATACAAAAGGCAAAATTTCGACTTATTTACAAGAGGAGTAACTCTTCTAATAGTTCGTGCTTTGAGCCTTTCCTGGGACACCAATATAAGATTCCGATGCACCATTACAGGTTTACTGTATCCCTTGGACCTTCAAATCAACGATGAAACACAGAAATTGCATCGATATTGAATACAAAAGGCAAAATGTCGACTTACATCTAAGAGGAGTAACTCTTCTAATAGTTCGTGCTTTGAGCCTTTCCTGGGACAGCAGTATTAGATTCCTATGCACGATTGCAGGTTTACTGTATCCCTTGGACCTTACAATCAACGATGAAACACAGAAATTGCATCGATATTGAATACAAAAGGCAAAATGTCAACTTATTTATAAGAGGAGTAACTCTTCTAATAATTTGTGCTTTGAGCCTTTCCTGCGACAGCAATATTAGATTCCGATGCACCATTGCAGGATTACTGTATCCCTTGGACCTTCAAATCAACGATGAAACACAGAAATTGCATCGATATTGAATACAAAAGGCAAAATGTCGACTTATTTACAAGAGGTGTAACTCTTCTAATAGTTCATGCTTTGAGCCTTTCCTGGGACAGCAGTATTAGATTCCGATGCACCATTGCAGGTTTAGTGTATCCCTTGGACCTTCAAATCAACGATGAAACACGGAAATTGCATCGATATTGAATACAAAAGACAAAATGTCGACTTATTTACAACAGAAGTATCTCTTCTAATAGTTCGTGCTTTGATTCTTTCCTGGGACAGCAATATTAGATTCCGATGCACCATTGCAGGTTTACTGTATCCCTTGGACCTTCAAATCAACGATGAAACACAGAAATTGCATCGATATTGAATCCAAATGCATAATGTCGACTTATTTATAAGAGGAGTAACTCTTCTAATAGTTCGTGCTATGAGCCTTTCCTGGGACAGCAGTATTAGATACCGATGCACCTTTGCAGGTTTACTGTATCCCTTGGACCTTCAAATCAACGATGAAACACAGAAATTGCGTCGATTCTGAATACAAAAGGCAAAACGTCGACTTATTTGCAAGAGGAGTAACACTTCTAATAGTTCGTGCTTTGAGCCTTTCCTGGGACAGCAGTATTAGATTCCGATGCACCATTGCAGGTTTACTGTATCTCTTGGACCTTCAAATCAACGATGAAACACGGAAATTGCATCGATATTGAATACAAAAGGCAAAATGTCGACTTATTTTTAGAGGAGTAACTCTTCTAATAGTTCGTGCTTTGAGCCTTTCCTGGGACAGCAGTATTAGATTCCGATGCACCATTGCAGTATTACTGTATCCCTTGGACCATCACATCAACGATGAAACACAGAAATTGCATCGATATTGATTACAAAAAGCAAAATGTCGACTTATCTATAAGAGGAGTAAATCTTCTAATAATTCGCGATTTGAGCCTTTCCTGGGACAGCAGTATTATATTCCGATGCACCATTGCAGGTTTACTGTATCCCTTGGACCTTCAAATCAACGATGAAACACGGAAATTGCATCGATATTGAATACAAAGGGCAAAATGTCGACTTATTTACAAGAGGAGTAACTCTTCTAATAGTTCGTGCTTTGAGCCTTTCCTGGGACAGCAATATTAGATTCCGATGCACCATTGCAGGTTTACTGTATCCCTTGGACCTTCGAAACAATGATGAGACACGGAAATTGAATCGATATTGAATACAAAAGGCAAAGTGTCGACTTATTTACAAGAGGAGTAACTCTTCTAATAGTTCGTGCTTTGAGCCTTTCCTGGGACAGCAATATTAGATTCCGATGCACCATTGCAGGTTTACTGTATCCCTTGGACCTTTAAATCAACGATGAAACACAGAAATTGCATCGATATTGAATACAAAAAGGAAAATGTCGACTTACATCTAAGAGGAGTATCTCTTCTAATAGTTCGTGTTTTGAGCCTTTCCTGGGACAGCAGTATTAGATTCCGATGCACCATTGCAGGTTTACTGTATCCCTTGGACCTTCAAATCAACGATGAAACACAGAAATTGCATCGATATTGAATACAAAAGGCAAAATGTCGACTTATTTATAAGAGGAGTAACTCTTCTAATAATTTATGCTTTGAGTCTTTCCTGCGACAGCAATATTAGATTCCGATGCACCATTGCAGGTTTACTGTATCCCTTGGACCTTCAAATCAACGATGAAACACGGAAATTGCATCGATATTGAATACAAAAGGCAAAATGTCGACTTATTTAAAAGAGGAGTAACTCTTCTAATATTTCGTGCTTTGAGCCTTTCCTGGGGCAGCAATATTAGATTCCGATGCACCATTGCAGGATTACTGTATCCCTTGGACCATCAAATCAACGTTGATACACAGAAATTGCATCGATATTGAATACAAAAGGCAAAATGTCGACTTTCTTATAAGAGGAGTTGCTCTTCTAATAGTTCGTGCTTTGAGCCTTTCCTGGGACAGCAGTATTAGATTCTGATGCACCATTGCAGGTTTACTGTATCTCTTGGACATTCAAATCAACGATGAAACATGGAAATTGCATCGATATTGGATACAAAATGCAAAATGTCGACTTATTTATAAGAGGAGTAAATCTTCTAATTGTTCGTGCTTTGAGCCTTTCCTGGGACAGCAGTATTAGATTCCGATGCACCATTGCAGGATTACTGTATCCCTTGGACCTTCAAATCAACGATGAAACACAGAAATTGCGTCGATACTGAATACAAAAGGCAAATGTCGACTTATTTACAAGAGGAGTAACACTTCTAATAGTTCGTTCTTTGAGCCTTTCCTGGGACAGCAGTATTAGATTCCGATGCACCATTGCAGGTTTACTGTATCTCTTGGACCTTCAAATCAACGATGAAACACGGAAATTGCATCGATATTGAATACAAAAGGCAAAATGTCGACTTATTTATAAGAGGAGTAACTCTTCTAATAATTTGTGCTTTGAGCCTTTCCTGTGACAGCAATATTAGATTCCGATGCACCATTGCAGGATTACTTTATCCCTTGGACATTCAAATCAACGATGAAACACGGAAATTGAATCGATATTGAGTACAAAAGGCAAAGTGTCGACTTATTTACAAGAGGAGTAACTCTTCTAATAGTTCGTGCTTTGAGCCTTTCCTGGGACAGCAATATTAGATTCCGATGCACCATTGCAGGTTTACTGTATCCCTTGGACCTTTAAATCAACGATGAAACACAGAAATTGCATCGATATTGAATACAAAAGGCAAAATGTCGACTTATTTATAAGAGGAGTTACTCCTCTAATAGTTCGTGTTTTGAGCCTTTCCTGGGACAGCAGTATTAGATTCCGATGCACCATTGCAGGTTTACTGTATCCCTTGGACTTTCAAATCAACGATGAAACACGGAAATTGCATCGATATTGAATACAAAAGACAAAATGTCGACTTATTTACAACAGAAGTATCTCTTCTAATAGTTCGTGTTTGATTCTTTCCTGGGACAGCAATATTAGATTCCGATGCACCATTGCAGGTTTACTGTATCCCTTGGACCTTCAAATCAACGATGAAACACAGAAATTGCATCGATATTGAATCCAAATGCATAATGTTGACTTATTTATAAGAGGAGTAACTCTTCTATTAGTTCGTGCTTTGAGCCTTTCCTGGGACAGCAGTATTAGAAACCGATGCACCATTGCAGGTTTACTGTATCCTTTGGACCTTCAAATCAACGATGAAACACAGAAATTGCGTCGATACTGAATACAAAAGGCAAAATGACGACTTATTTGCAAGAGGAGTAACACTTCTAATAGTTCGTGCTTTGAGCCTTTCCTGGGGCAGCAATATTAGATTCCGATGCACCATTGCAGGATTACTGTATCCCTTGGACCATCAAATCAACGTTGATACACAGAAATTGCATCGATATTGAATACAAATGCAAAATGTCGACTTTCTTATAAGAGGAGTAGCTCTTCTAATAGTTCGTGCTTTGAGCCTTTCCTGGGACAGCAGTATTAGATTCTGATGCACCATTGCAGGTTTACTGTATCTCTTGGACATTCAAATCAATGATGAAACACAGAAATTGCATCGATATTGAATACAAAAAGGAAAATGTCGACTTACATCTAAGAGGAGTATCTCTTCTAATAGTTCGTGTTTTGAGCCTTTCCTGAGACAGCAGTATTAGATTCCGATGCACCATTGCAGGTTTACTGTATCCCTTGGACCTTCAAATCAACGATGAAACACAGAAATTGCATCGATATTGAATACAAAAGGCAAAATGTCGACTTATTTATAAGAGGAGTAACTCTTCTAATAATTTGTGCTTTGAGTCTTTCCTGCGACAGCAATATTAGATTCCGATGCACCATTGCAGGTTTACTGTATCCCTTGGACCTTCAAATCAACGATGAAACACGGAAATTGCATCGATATTGAATACAAAAGGCAAAATGTCGACTTATTTAAAAGAGGAGTAACTCTTCTAATATTTCGTGCTTTGAGCCTTTCCTGGGGCAGCAATATTAGATTCCGATGCACCATTGCAGGATTACTGTATCCCTTGGACCATCAAAACAACGTTGATACACAGAAATTGCATCGATATTGAATACAAAAGGCAAAATGTCGACTTTCTTATAAGAGGAGTAGCTCTTCTAATAGTTCGTGCTTTGAGCCTTTCCTGGGACAGCAGTATTAGATTCTGATGCACCATTGCAGGTTTACTGTATCTCTTGGACATTCAAATCAACGATGAAACATGGAAATTGCATCGATATTGCATACAAAATGCAAAATGTCGACTTATTTATAAGAGGAGTAAATCTTCTAATTGTTCGTGCTTTGAGCCTTTCCTGGGACAGCAGTATTAGATTCCGATGCACCATTGCAGGATTACTGTATCCCTTGGACCTTCAAATCAACGATGAAACACAGAAATTGCGTCGATACTGAATACAAAAGGCAAATGTCGACTTATTTACAAGAGGAGTAACACTTCTAATAGTTCGTTCTTTGAGCCTTTCCTGGGACAGCAGTATTAGATTCCGATGCACCATTGCAGGTTTACTGTATCTCTTGGACCTTCAAATCAACGATGAAACACGGAAATTGCATCGATATTGAATACAAAAGGCAAAATGTCGACTTATTTATAAGAGGAGTTACTCCTCTAATAGTTCGTGTTTTGAGCCTTTCCTGGGACAGCAGTATTAGATTCCGATGCACCATTGCAGGTTTACTGTATCCCTTGGACCTTCAAATCAACGATGAAACACGGAAATTGCATCGATATTGAATACAAAAGACAAAATGTCGACTTATTTACAACAGAAGTATCTCTTCTAATAGTTCGTGCTTTGATTCTTTCCTGGGACAGCAATATTAGTTTCCGATGCACCATTGCAGGTTTACTGTATCCCTTGGACCTTCAAATCAACGATGAAACACAGAAATTGCATCGATATTGAATCCAAATGCATAATGTCGACTTATTTATAAGAGGAGTAACTCTTCTAATAGTTCGTGCTTTGAGCCTTTCCTGGGACAGCAGTATTAGATACCGATGCACCATTGCAGGTTTACTGTATCCTTTGGCCCTTCAAATCAACGATGAAACACAGAAATTGCGTCGATACTGAATACAAAAGGCAAAATGACGACTTATTTGCAAGAGGAGTAACACTTCTAATAGTTCGTGGTTTGAGCCTTTCCTGGGACACAGAATTAGATTCCGATGCACCATTGCAGGTTTACTGTATCTCTTGGACCTTCAAATCAACGATGAAACACGGAAATTGCATCGATATTGGATACAAAAGGCAAAATGTCGACTTATTTATTAGAGGAGTAACTCTTCTAATAGTTCGTGCTTTGAGCCTTTCCTGGGACAGCAGTATTAGATTCCGATGCACCATTGCAGTATTACTGTATCCCTTGGACCATCACATCAACGATGAAACACAGAAATTGCATCGATATTGAATACAAAAGGCAAAATATCGACTTATTTATAAGAGGAGTAAATCTTCTAATAATTCGCGATTTGAGCCTTTCCTGGGACAGCAGTATTAGATTCCGATGCACCATTGCAGGTATACTGTATCCCTTGGACCTTCAAATCAACGATGAAACACGGAAATTGCATCGATATTGAATACAAAGGGCAAAATGTCGACTTATTTACAAGAGGAGTAAATCTTCTAATAGTTCGTGCTTTGAGCCTTTCCTGGGACAGCAATATTAGATTCCGATGCACCATTGCAGGTTTACTGTATCCCTTGGACCTGCCAATCAACGATGAAACACGGAAATTGAATCGATATTGAGTACAAAAGGCAAAGTGTCGACTTATTTACAAGAGGAGTAACTCTTCTAATAGTTCGTGCTTTGAGCCTTTCCTGGGACAGCAATATTAGATTCCGATGCACCATTGCAGGTTTACTGTATCCCTTGGACCTTTAAATCAACGATGAAACACAGAAATTGCATCGATATTGAATACAAAAAGGAAAATGTCGACTTACATCTAAGAGGAGTATCTCTTCTAATAGTTCGTGTTTTGAGCCTTTCCTGGGACAGCAGTATTAGATTCCGATGCACCATTGCAGGTTTACTGTATCCCTTGGACCTTCAAATCAACGATGAAACACGGAAATTGCATCGATATTGAATACAAAAGGCAAAATGTCGACTTATTTAAAAGAGGAGTAACTCTTCTAATATTTCGTGCTTTGAGCCTTTCCTGGGGCAGCAATATTAGATTCCGATGCACCATTGCAGGATTACTGTATCCCTTGGACCATCAAATCAACGTTGATACACAGAAATTGCATCGATATTGAATACAAAAGGCAAAATGTCGACTTTCTTATAAGAGGAGTAGCTCTTCTAATAGTTCTTGCTTTGAGCCTTTCCTGGGACAGCAGTATTAGATTCTGATGCACCATTGCAGGTTTACTGTATCTCTTGGACATTCAAATCAACGATGAAACATGGAAATTGCATCGATATTGGATACAAAATGCAAAATGTCGACTTATTTATAAGAGGAGTAAATCTTCTAATTGTTCGTGCTTTGAGCCTTTCCTGGGACAGCAGTATTAGATTCCGATGCACCATTGCAGGTTTACTGTATCCCTTGGACCTTCAAATCAACGATGAAACACAGAAATTGCGTCGATACTGAATACAAAAGGCAAATGTCGACTTATTTACAAGAGGAGTAACACTTCTAATAGTTCGTTCTTTGAGCCTTTCCTGGGACAGCAGTATTAGATTCCGATGCACCATTGCAGGTTTACTGTATCTCTTGGACCTTCAAATCAACGATGAAACACGGAAATTGCATCGATATTGAATACAAAAGGCAAAATGTCGACTTATTTATAAGAGGAGTAACTCTTCTAATAATTTGTGCTTTGAGCCTTTCCTGTGACAGCAATATTAGATTCCGATGCACCATTGCAGGATTACTTTATCCCTTGGACATTCAAATCAACGATGAAACACAGAAATTGCATCGATATTGACTACAAGAGGCAAAATGTCGACTTACTTTCAAGAGGTGTAACTCTTCTAATAGTTCGTGCTTTGAGCCTTTCCTGGGATAGCAGTATTAGATTCCGATGCACCTTTGCAAGTTTACTGTATCCTTTGGACGTTCAAATCAACGATGAAACACAGAAATTGCATCGATATTGAATACAAAAGGCAAAATGTCGACTTATTTATAAGAGGAGTTACTCCTCTAATAGTTCGTGTTTTGAGCCTTTCCTGGGACAGCAGTATTAGATTCCGATGCACCATTGCAGGATTACTGTATCCCTTGGACCATCAAATCAACGTTGATACACAGAAATTGCATCGATATTGAATACAAAAGGCAAAATGTCGACTTTCTTATAAGAGGAGTAGCTCTTCTAATAGTTCGTGCTTTGAGCCTTTCCTGGGACAGCAGTATTAGATTCTGATGCACCATTGCAGGATTACTGTATCCCTTGGACCTTCAAATCAACGATGAAACACAGAAATTGCGTCGATATTGAATACAAAAGGCAAAATGTCGACTTATTTATAAGAGGAGTAACTCTTCTAATAATTTGTGCTTTGAGTCTTTCCTGCGACAGCAATATTAGATTCCGATGCACCATTGCAGGTTTACTGTATCCCTTGGACCTTCAAATCAACGATGAAACACGGAAATTGCATCGATATTGAATACAAAAGGCAAAATGTCGACTTATTTAAAAGAGGAGTAACTCTTCTAATATTTCGTGCTTTGAGCCTTTCCTGGGGCAGCAATATTAGATTCCGATGCACCATTGCAGGATTACTGTATCCCTTGGACCATCAAATCAACGTTGATACACAGAAATTGCATCGATATTGAATACAAAAGGCAAAATGTCGACTTTCTTATAAGAGGAGTAGCTCTTCTAATAGTTCGTGCTTTGAGCCTTTCCTGGGACAGCAGTATTAGATTCTGATGCACCATTGCAGGTTTACTGTATCTCTTGGACATTCAAATCAACGATGAAACATGGAAATTGCATCGATATTGCATACAAAATGCAAAATGTCGACTTATTTATAAGAGGAGTAAATCTTCTAATTGTTCGTGCTTTGAGCCTTTCCTGGGACAGCAGTATTAGATTCCGATGCACCATTGCAGGATTACTGTATCCCTTGGACCTTCAAATCAACGATGAAACACAGAAATTGCGTCGATACTGAATACAAAAGGCAAATGTCGACTTATTTACAAGAGGAGTAACACTTCTAATAGTTCGTTCTTTGAGCCTTTCCTGGGACAGCAGTATTAGATTCCGATGCACCATTGCAGGTTTACTGTATCTCTTGGACCCTCAAATCAACGATGAAACACGGAAATTGCATCGATATTGAATACAAAAGGCAAAATGTCGACTTATTTATAAGAGGAGTTACTCCTCTAATAGTTCGTGTTTTGAGCCTTTCCTGGGACAGCAGTATTAGATTCCGATGCACCATTGCAGGTTTACTGTATCCCTTGGACCTTCAAATCAACGATGAAACACGGAAATTGCATCGATATTGAATACAAAAGACAAAATGTCGACTTATTTACAACAGAAGTATCTCTTCTAATAGTTCGTGCTTTGATTCTTTCCTGGGACAGCAATATTAGATTCCGATGCACCATTGCAGGTTTACTGTATCCCTTGGACCTTCAAATCAACGATGAAACACAGAAATTGCATCGATATTGAATCCAAATGCATAATGTCGACTTATTTATAAGAGGAGTAACTCTTCTAATAGTTCGTGCTTTGAGCCTTTCCTGGGACAGCAGTATTAGATACCGATGCACCATTGCAGGTTTACTGTATCCTTTGGACCTTCAAATCAACGATGAAACACAGAAATTGCGTCGATACTGAATACAAAAGGCAAAATGACGACTTATTTGCAAGAGGAGTAACACTTCTGATAGTTCGTGCTTTGAGCCTTTCCTGGGACACAGTATTAGATTCCGATGCACCATTGCAGGTTTACTGTATCTCTTGGACCTTCAAATCAACGATGAAACACGGAAATTGCATCGATATTGGATACAAAAGGCAAAATGTCGACTTATTTATTAGAGGAGTAACTCTTCTAATAGTTCGTGCTTTGAGCCTTTCCTGGGACAGCAGTATTAGATTCCGATGCACCATTGCAGTATTACTGTATCCCTTGGACCATCACATCAACGATGAAACACAGAAATTGCATCGATATTGAATACAAAAGGCAAAATGTCGACTTATTTATAAGAGGAGTAAATCTTCTAATAATTCGCGATTTGAGCCTTTCCTGGGACAGCAGTATTAGATTCCGATGCACCATTGCAGGTATACTGTATCCCTTGGACCTTCAAATCAACGATGAAACACGGAAATTGCATCGATATTGAATACAAAGGGCAAAATGTCGACTTACTTACAAGAGGAGTAAATCTTCTAATAGTTCGTGCTTTGAGCCTTTCCTGGGACAGCAATATTAGATTCCGATGCACCATTGCAGGTTTACTGTATCCCTTGGACCTGCCAATCAACGATGAAACACGGAAATTGAATCGATATTGAGTACAAAAGGCAAAGTGTCGACTTATTTACAAGAGGAGTAACTCTTCTAATAGTTCGTGCTTTGAGCCTTTCCTGGGACAGCAATATTAGATTCCGATGCACCATTGCAGGTTTACTGTATCCCTTGGACCTTTAAATCAACGATGAAACACAGAAATTGCATCGATATTGAATACAAAAAGGAAAATGTCGACTTACATCTAAGAGGAGTATCTCTTCTAATAGTTCGTGTTTTGAGCCTTTCCTGGGACAGCAGTATTAGATTCCGATGCACCATTGCAGGTTTACTGTATCCCTTGGACCTTCAAATCAACGATGAAACACGGAAATTGCATCGATATTGAATACAAAAGGCAAAATGTCGACTTATTTAAAAGAGGAGTAACTCTTCTAATATTTCGTGCTTTGAGCCTTTCCTGGGGCAGCAATATTAGATTCCGATGCACCATTGCAGGATTACTGTATCCCTTGGACCATCAAATCAACGTTGATACACAGAAATTGCATCGATATTGAATACAAAAGGCAAAATGTCGACTTTCTTATAAGAGGAGTAGCTCTTCTAATAGTTCTTGCTTTGAGCCTTTCCTGGGACAGCAGTATTAGATTCTGATGCACCATTGCAGGTTTACTGTATCTCTTGGACATTCAAATCAACGATGAAACATGGAAATTGCATCGATATTGAATACAAAAGGCAAAATGTCGACTTATTTATAAGAGGAGTAAATCTTCTAATTGTTCGTGTTTTGAGCCTTTCCTGGGACAGCAGTCATAGATTCCGATGCACCATTGCAGGATTACTGTATCCCTTGGACCTTCAAATCAACGGTGAAACACAGAAATTGCGTCGATACTGAATACAAAAGGCAAATGTCGACTTATTTACAAGAGGAGTAACACTTCTAATAGTTCGTTCTTTGAGCCTTTCCTGGGACAGCAGTATTAGATTCCGATGCACCATTGCAGGTTTACTGTATCTCTTGGACCTTCAAATCAACGATGAAACACGGAAATTGCATCGATATTGAATACAAAAGGCAAAATGTCGACTTATTTATAAGAGGAGTAACTCTTCTAATAATTTGTGCTTTGAACCTTTCCTGCGACAGCAATATTAGATTCCGATGCACCATTGCAGGATTACTGTATCCCTTGGACCTTCAAATCAACGATGAAACACAGAAATTGCATCGATATTGAATACAAGAGGCAAAATGTCGACTTACTTTCAAGAGGTGTAACTCTTCTAATAGTTCGTGCTTTGAGCCTTTCCTGGGATAGCAGTATTAGATTCCGATGCACCTTTGCAGGTTTACTGTATCCCTTGGACGTTCAAATCAACGATGAAACACAGAAATTGCATCGATATTGAATACAAAAGGCAAAATGTCGACTTATTTATAAGAGGAGTTACTCCTCTAATAGTTCGTGTTTTGAGCCTTTCCTGGGACAGCAGTATTAGATTCCGATGCACCATTCCAGGTTTACTGTATCCCTTGGACCTTCAAATCAACGATGAAGCACAGAAATTGCATCGATATTGAATACAAAGGGCAAAATGTCGACTTATTTATAAGAGGAGTAACTCTTCTAATAATTTGTGCTTTGAGCCTTTCCTGCGACAGCAATATTAGATTCCGATGCACCATTGTAGGATTACTGTATCCCTTGGACCTTCAAATCAACGATAAAACACAGAAATTGCATCGAAATTGAATACAAGAGGCAAAATGTCGACTTACTTTCAAGAGGTGTAACTCTACTAATAGTTCGTGCTTTGAGCCTTTCCTGGGATAGCAGTATTAGATTCCGATGCACCTTTGCAGGTTTACTGTATCCCTTGGACGTTCAAATCAACGATGAAACACAGAAATTGCATCGATATTGAATACAAAAGGCAAAATGTCGACTTATTTATAAGAGGAGTTACTCCTCTAATAGTTCGTGCTTTGAGCCTTTCCAGGGACAGCAGTATTAGATTCCGATGCACCATTGCAGGTTTACTGTATCCCTTGGACCTTCAAATCAACGATGAAACACGGAAATTGCATCGATATTGAATAAAAAAAGGCAAAATGTCGACTTATTTAAAAGAGGAGTAACTCTTCTAATATTTTGTGCTTTGAGCCTTTCCAGGGACAGCAGTATTAGATTCCGATGCACCATTGCAGGTTTACTGTATCCCTTGGACCTTCAAATCAACGATGAAACACGGAAATTGCATCGATATTGAATACAAAAGGCAAAATGTCGACTTATTTAAAAGAGGAGTAACTCTTCTAATATTTCGTGCTTTGAGCCTTTCCTGGGGCAGCAATATTAGATTCCGATTCACCATTGCAGGATTACTGTATCCCTTGGACCATCAAATCAACGTTGATACACAGAAATTGCATCGATATTGAATACAAAAGGCAAAATGTCGACTTTCTTATAAGAGGAGTAACTCTTCTAATAGTTCGTGTTTTGAGCCTTTCCTGGGACAGCAGTATTAGATTCCGATGCACCATTGCAGGTTTACTGTATCTCTTGGACATTCAAATCAACGATGAAACATGGAAATTGCATCGATATTGAATACAAAAGGCAAAATGTCGACTTATTTATAAGAGGAGTAAATCTTCTAATTGTTCGTGCTTTGAGCCTTTCCTGGGACAGCAGTATCAGATTCCGATGCACCATTGCAGGATTACTGTATCCCTTGGACCTTCAAATCAACGATGAAACACAGAAATTGCGTCGATACTGATTACAAAAGGCAAATGTCGACTTATTTACAAGAGGAGTAACACTTCTAATAGTTCGTTCTTTGAGCCTTTCCTGGGACAGCAGTATTAGATTCCGATGCACCATTGCAGGTTTACTGTATCCCTTGGACCTTCAAGTCAACGATGAAACATAGAAATTGGATCGATATTGAATACAAAAGGCAAAATGTCGGCTTATCTACAAGAGGCGTAACTCTTCTATTAATTCGTGCTTTGAGCCTTTCCTGGGACAGCAGTATTACATTCCGATGCACCATTGCAGGTTTACTGTATCCCTTGGACTTTCAAATCAACGATGAAACACAGAAATTGGATCGATATTGAATACAAAAGGCAAAATGTGGACTTATTTATAAGAGGAGTAACTCTTCTAATAGTTCGTGCTTTGAGCCTTTCCTGGGACAGCAGTATTAGATTCTGATGCACCATTGCAGGTTTACTGTATCTCTTGGACATTCAAATCAACGATGAAACATGGAAATTGCATCGATATTGAATACAAAAGGCAAAATGTCGACTTATTTATAAGAGGAGTAAATCTTCTAATTGTTCGTGCTTTGAGCCTTTCCTGGGACAGCAGTATCAGATTCCGATGCACCATTGCAGGATTACTGTATCCCTTGGACCTTCAAATCAACGATGAAACACAGAAATTGCGTCGATACTGATTACAAAAGGCAAATGTCGACTTATTTACAAGAGGAGTAACACTTCTAATAGTTCGTTCTTTGAGCCTTTCCTGGGACAGCAGTATTAGATTCCGATGCACCATTGCAGGTTTACTGTATTTCTTGGACCTTCAAATCAACGATGAAACACGGAAATTGCATCGATATTGAATACAAAAGGCAAAATGTCGACTTATTTATAAGAGGAGTTACTCCTCTAATAGTTCGTGCTTTGAGCCTTTCCAGGGACAGCAGTATTAGATTCCGATGCACCATTGCAGGTTTACTGTATCCCTTGGACCTTCAAATCAACGATGAAACACAGAAATTGCATCGGTATTGAATACAAAAGGCAAAATGTCGACTTATTTATAAGAGGAGTAACTCTTCTAATAATTTGTGTTTGAGCCTTTCCTGCGACAGCAATATTAGATTCCGATGCACCCATGCAGGATTACTGTATCCCTTGGACCTTCAAATCAACGATGAAACACAGAAATTGCGTCGATACTGAATACAAAAGGCAAAATGTCGACTTATTTATAAGAGGAGTAACTCTTCTAATAATTTGTGATTTGAGCCTTTCCTGCGACAGCAATATTAGATTCCGATGCACCCATGCAGGATTACTGTATCCCTTGGACCTTCAAATCAACGATGAAACACAGAAATTGCATCGATATTGAATACAAGAGGCAAAATGTCGACTTACTTTCAAGAGGTGTAACTCTACTAATAGTTCGTGCTTTGAGCCTTTCCTGGGATAGCAGTATTAGATTCCGATGCACCTTTGCAGGTTTACTGTATCCCTTGGACGTTCAAATCAACGATGAAACACAGAAATTGCATCGATATTGAATACAAAAGGCAAAATGTCGACTTATTTATAAGAGGAGTTACTCCTCTAATAGTTCGTGCTTTGAGCCTTTCTAGGGACAGCAGTATTAGATTCCGATGCACCATTGCAGGTTTACTGTATCCCTTGGACCTTCAAATCAACGATGAAACACGGAAATTGCATTGATATTGAATACAAAAGGCAAAATGTCGACTTATTTAAAAGAGGAGTAACTCTTCTAATATTTCGTGCTTTGAGCCTTTCCTGGGGCAGCAATATTAGATTCCGATGCACCATTGCAGGATTACTATATCCCTTGGACCATCAAATCAACGTTGATACACAGAAATTGCATCGATATTGAATACAAAAGGCAAAATGTCGACTTTCTTATAAGAGGAGTAGCTCTTCTAATAGTTCGTGCTTTGAGCCTTTCCTGGGACAGCAGTATTATATTCTGATGCACCATTGCAGGTTTACTGTATCTCTTGGACCTTCAAATCAACGATGAAACATGGAAATTGCATCGATATTGAATACAAAAGGCAAAATGTCGACTTATTTATAACAGGAGTAAATCTTCTAATTGTTCGTGCTTTGAGCCTTTCCTGGGACAGCAGTATTAGATTCCGATGCACCATTGCAGAATTACTGTATCCCTTGGACCTTCAAATCAACGATGAAACACAGAAATTGCGTCGATAGTGAATACAAAAGGCAAATGTCGACTTATTTACAAGAGGAGTAACACTTCTAATAGTTCGTTCTTTGAGACTTTCCTGGGACAGCAGTATTAGATTCCGATGCACCATTGCAGGTTTACTGTATCTCTTGGACCTTCAAATCAACGATGAAACACGGAAATTGCATCGATATTGAATACAAAAGGCAAAATGTCGACTTATTTATAAGAGGAGTAACTCTTCTAATAATTTGTGCTTTGAGCCTTTCCTGCGACAGCAATATTGGATTCCGATGCACCATTGCAGGATTACTGTATCCCTTGGACCTTCAAATCAACGATGAAACACAGAAATTGCATCGATATTGAATACAAGAGGCAAAATGTCGGCTTACTTTCAAGAGGTGTAACTCTTCTAATAGTTCGTGCTTTGAGCCTTTCCTGGGATAGCAGTATTAGATTCCGATGCACCTTTGCAGGTTTACTGTATCCCTTGGACGTTCAAATCAACGATGAAACACAGAAATTGCATCGATATTGAATACAAAAGGCAAAATGTCGACTTATTTATAAGAGGAGTTACTCCTCTAATAGTTCGTGATTTGAGCCTTTCCAGGGACAGCAGTATTAGATTCCGATGCACCATTGCAGGTTTACTGTATCTCTTGGACATTCAAATCAACGATGAAACATGGAAATTGCATCGATATTGAATACAAAAGGCAAAATGTCGACTTATTTATAAGAGGAGTAAATCTTCTAATTGTTCGTGCTTTGAGCCTTTCCTGGGACAGCAGTATTAGATTCCGATGCACCATTGCAGGTTTACTGTATCTCTTGGACCTTCAAATCAACGATGAAACACGGAAATTGCATCGATATTGAATACAAAAAGCAAAATGTCGACTTATTTATAAGAGGAGTAACTCTTCTAATAATTTGTGCTTTGAGCCTTTCCTGCGACAGCAATATTAGATTCCGATGCACCATTGTAGGATTACTGTATCCCTTGGACCTTCAAATCAACGATGAAACACAGAAATTGCATCGATATTGAATACAAGAGGCAAAATGTCGACTTACTTTCAAGAGGTGTAACTCTTCTAATAGTTCGTGCTTTGAGCCTTTCCTGGGATAGCAGTATTAGATTCCGATGCACCTTTGCAGGTTTACTGTATCCCTTGGACATTCACATCAAGGATGAAACACAGAAATTGCATCGATATTGAATACAAAAGGCAAAATGTCGACTTATTTATAAGAGTAGTTACTCCTCTAATAGTTCGTGCTTTGAGCCTTTCCTGGGACAGCAGTATTAGATTCCGATGCACCATAGCAGGTTTACTGTATCCCTTGGACCTTCAAATCAACGATGAAACACAGAAATTGCATCGATATTGAATACAAAACGCAAAATGTCGACTTATTTATAAGAGGAGTAAATCTTCTAATAATTTGTGCTTTGAGCCTTTCGTGCGTAAGCAATATTAGATTCCGATGCACCATTGCAGGATTACTGTATCCCTTGGACCTTCAAATCAACGATGAAACACAGAAATTGCATCGATATTGAATACAAGAGGCAAAATGTCGACTTACTTTCAAGAGGTGTAACTCTTCTAATAGTTCGTGCTTTGAGCCTTTCCTGGGATAGCAGTATTAGATTCCGATGCACCTTTGCAGGTTTACTGTATCCCTTGGACGTTCAAATCAATGATGAAACACAGAAATTGCATCGATATTGAATACAAAAGGCAAAATGTCGACTTATTTATAAGAGGAGTTACTCCTCTAATAGTTCGTGCTTTGAGCCTTTCCAGGGACAGCAGTATTAGATTCCGATGCACCATTGCAGGTTTACTGTATCCCTTGGACCTTCAAATCAACGATGAAACACGGAAATTGTATCGATATTGAATACAAAAGGCAAAATGTCGACTTATTTAAAAGAGGAGTAACTCTTCTAATATTTCGTGCTTTGAGCCTTTCCTGGGGCAGCAATATTAGATTCCGATGTACCATTGCAGGATTACTGTATCCCTTGGACCATCAAATCAACGTTGATACACAGAAATTGCATCGATATTGAATACAAAAGGCAAAATGTCGACTTTCTTATAAGAGGAGTAGCTCTTCTAATAGTTCGTGCTTTGAGAGTTTCCTGGGACAGCAGTATTAGATTCTGATGCACCATTGCAGGTTTACTGTATCTCTTGGACCTTCAAATCAACGATGAAACATGGAAATTGCATCGATATTGAATACAAGAGGCAAAATGTCGGCTTACTTTCAAGAGGTGTAACTCTTCTAATAGTTCGTGCTGTGAGCCTTTCCTGGGATAGCAGTATTAGATTCCGATGCACCTTTGCAGGTTGACTGTATCCCTTGGACGTTCAAATCAACGATGAAACACAGAAATTGCATCGATATTGAATACAAAAGGCAAAATGTCGACTTATTTATAAGAGGAGTTACTCCTCTAATAGTTCGTGATTTGAGCCTTTCCAGGGACAGCAGTATTAGATTCCGATGCACCATTGCAGGTTTACTGTATCTCTTGGACATTCAAATCAACGATGAAACATGGAAATTGCATCGATATTGAATACAAAAGGCAAAATGTCGACTTATTTATGAGAGGAGTAAATCTTCTAATTGTTCGTGCTTTGAGCCTTTCCTGGGACAGCAGTATTAGATTCCGATGCACCATTGCAGGTTTACTGTATCTCTTGGACCTTCAAATCAACGATGAAACACGGAAATTGCATCGATATTGAATACAAAAAGCAAAATGTCGACTTATTTATAAGAGGAGTAACTCTTCTAATAATTTGTGCTTTGAGCCTTTCCTGCGACAGCAATATTAGATTCCGATGCACCATTGAAGGATTACTGTATCCCTTGGACCTTCAAATCAACGATGAAACACAGAAATTGCATCGATATTGAATACAAGAGGCAAAATGTCGACTTACTTTCAAGAGGTGTAACTCTTCTAATAGTTCGTGCTTTGAGCCTTTCCTGGGATAGCAGTATTAGATTCCGATGCACCTTTGCAGGTTTACTGTATCCCTTGGACATTCACATCAAGGATGAAACACAGAAATTGCATCGATATTGAATACAAAAGGCAAAATGTCGACTTATTTATAAGAGTAGTTACTCCTCTAATAGTTCGTGCTTTGAGCCTTTCCTGGGACAGCAGTATTAGATTCCGATGCACCATTGCAGGTTTACTGTATCCCTTGGACCTTCAAATCAACGATGAAACACAGAAATTGCATCGATATTGAATACAAATCGCAAAATGTCGACTTATTTATAAGAGGAGTAAATCTTCTAATAATTTGTGCTTTGAGCCTTTCGTGCGTAAGCAATATTAGATTCCGATGCACCATTGCAGGATTACTGTATCCCTTGGACCTTCAAATCAACGATGAAACACAGAAATTGCATCGATATTGAATACAAGAGGCAAAATGTCGACTTACTTTCAAGAGGTCTAACTCTTCTAATAGTTCGTGCTTTGAGCCTTTCCTGGGATAGCAGTATTAGATTACGATGCACCTTTGCAGGTTTACTGTATCCCTTGGACGTTCAAATCAACGATGAAACACAGAAATTGCATCGATATTGAATACAAAAGGCAAAATGTCGACTTATTTATAAGAGGAGTTACTCCTCTAATAGTTCGTGCTTTGAGCCTTTCCAGGGACAGCAGTATTAGATTCCGATGCACCATTGCAGGTTTACTGTATCCCTTGGACCTTCAAATCAACGATGAAACACGGAAATTGTATCGATATTGAATACAAAAGGCAAAATGTCGACTTATTTAAAAGAGGAGTAACTCTTCTAATATTTCGTGCTTTGAGCCTTTCCTGGGGCAGCAATATTAGATTCCGATGTACCATTGCAGGATTACTGTATCCCTTGGACCATCAAATCAACGTTGATACACAGAAATTGCATCGATATTGAATACAAAAGGCAAAATGTCGACTTTCTTATAAGAGGAGTAGCTCTTCTAATAGTTCGTGCTTTGAGAGTTTCCTGGGACAGCAGTATTAGATTCTGATGCACCATTGCAGGTTTACTGTATCTCTTGGACCTTCAAATCAACGATGAAACATGGAAATTGCATCGATATTGAATACAAGAGGCAAAATGTCGGCTTACTTTCAAGAGGTGTAACTCTTCTAATAGTTCGTGCTGTGAGCCTTTCCTGGGATAGCAGTATTAGATTCCGATGCACCTTTGCAGGTTGACTGTATCCCTTGGACGTTCAAATCAACGATGAAACACAGAAATTGCATCGATATTGAATACAAAAGGCAAAATGTCGACTTATTTATAAGAGGAGTTACTCCTCTAATAGTTCGTGATTTGAGCCTTTCCAGGGACAGCAGTATTAGATTCCGATGCACCATTGCAGGTTTACTGTATCTCTTGGACATTCAAATCAACGATGAAACATGGAAATTGCATCGATATTGAATACAAAAGGCAAAATGTCGACTTATTTATGAGAGGAGTAAATCTTCTAATTGTTCGTGCTTTGAGCCTTTCCTGGGACAGCAGTATTAGATTCCGATGCACCATTGCAGGTTTACTGTATCTCTTGGACCTTCAAATCAACGATGAAACACGGAAATTGCATCGATATTGAATACAAAAAGCAAAATGTCGACTTATTTATAAGAGGAGTAACTCTTCTAATAATTTGTGCTTTGAGCCTTTCCTGCGACAGCAATATTAGATTCCGATGCACCATTGAAGGATTACTGTATCCCTTGGACCTTCAAATCAACGATGAAACACAGAAATTGCATCGATATTGAATACAAGAGGCAAAATGTCGACTTACTTTCAAGAGGTGTAACTCTTCTAATAGTTCGTGCTTTGAGCCTTTCCTGGGATAGCAGTATTAGATTCCGATGCACCTTTGCAGGTTTACTGTATCCCTTGGACATTCACATCAAGGATGAAACACAGAAATTGCATCGATATTGAATACAAAAGGCAAAATGTCGACTTATTTATAAGAGTAGTTACTCCTCTAATAGTTCGTGCTTTGAGCCTTTCCTGGGACAGCAGTATTAGATTCCGATGCACCATTGCAGGTTTACTGTATCCCTTGGACCTTCAAATCAACGATGAAACACAGAAATTGCATCGATATTGAATACAAATCGCAAAATGTCGACTTATTTATAAGAGGAGTAAATCTTCTAATAATTTGTGCTTTGAGCCTTTCGTGCGTAAGCAATATTAGATTCCGATGCACCATTGCAGGATTACTGTATCCCTTGGACCTTCAAATCAACGATGAAACACAGAAATTGCATCGATATTGAATACAAGAGGCAAAATGTCGACTTACTTTCAAGAGGTCTAACTCTTCTAATAGTTCGTGCTTTGAGCCTTTCCTGGGATAGCAGTATTAGATTACGATGCACCTTTGCAGGTTTACTGTATCCCTTGGACGTTCAAATCAACGATGAAACACAGAAATTGCATCGATATTGAATACAAAAGGCAAAATGTCGACTTATTTATAAGAGGAGTTACTCCTCTAATAGTTCGTGCTTTGAGCCTTTCCAGGGACAGCAGTATTAGATTCCGATGCACCATTGCAGGTTTACTGTATCCCTTGGACCTTCAAATCAACGATGAAACACGGAAATTGTATCGATATTGAATACAAAAGGCAAAATGTCGACTTATTTAAAAGAGGAGTAACTCTTCTAATATTTCGTGCTTTGAGCCTTTCCTGGGGCAGCAATATTAGATTCCGATGTACCATTGCAGGATTACTGTATCCCTTGGACCATCAAATCAACGTTGATACACAGAAATTGCATCGATATTGAATACAAAAGGCAAAATGTCGACTTTCTTATAAGAGGAGTAGCTCTTCTAATAGTTCGTGCTTTGAGAGTTTCCTGGGACAGCAGTATTAGATTCTGATGCACCATTGCAGGTTTACTGTATCTCTTGGACCTTCAAATCAACGATGAAACATGGAAATTGCATCGATATTGAATACAAAAGGCAAAATGTCGACTTATTTATAAAAGGAGTAAATCTTCTAATTGTTCGTGCTTTGGGCCTTTCCTGGGACAGCAGTATTAGATTCCGATGCACCACTGCAGAATTACTGTATCCCTTGGACCATCAAATCAACGATGAAACACAGAAATTGCGTCGATAGTGAATACAAAAGGCCAATGTCGACTTATTTACAAGAGGAGTAACACTTCTAATAGTTCGCTCTTTGAGACTTTCCTGGGACAGCAGTATTAGATTCCGATGCACCATTGCAGGTTTACTGTATCTCTTGGACCTTCAAATCAACGATGAAGCACGGAAATTGCATCGATATTGAATACAAAAGGCAAAATGTCGACTTATTTATAAGAGGAGTAACTCTTCTAATAATTTGTGCTTTGAGCCTTTCCTGCGACAGCAATATTGGATTCCGATGCACCATTGCAGGATTACTGTATCCCTTGGACCTTCAAATCAACGATGAAACACAGAAATTGCATCGATATTGAATACAAGAGGCAAAATGTCGGCTTACTTTCAAGAGGTGTAACTCTTCTAATAGTTCGTGCTTTGAGCCTTTCCTGGGATAGCAGTATTAGATTCCGATGCACCTTTGCAGGTTTACTGTATCCCTTGGACGTTCAAATCAACGATGAAACACAGAAATTGCATCGATATTGAATACAAAAGGCAAAATGTCGACTTATTTATAAGAGGAGTTACTCCTCTAATAGTTCGTGATTTGAGCCTTTCCAGGGACAGCAGTATTAGATTCCGATGCACCATTGCAGGTTTACTGTATCTCTTGGACATTCAAATCAACGATGAAACATGGAAATTGCATCGATATTGAATACAAAAGGCAAAATGTCGACTTATTTATAAGAGGAGTAAATCTTCTAATTGTTCGTGCTTTGAGCCTTTCCTGGGACAGCAGTATTAGATTCCGATGCGCCATTGCAGGTTTACTGTATCTCTTGGACCTTCAAATCAACGATGAAACACGGAAATTGCATCGATATTGAATACAAAAGGCAAAATGTCGACTTATTTATAAGAGGAGTTACTCCTCTAATAGTTCGTGCTTTGAGCCTTTCCAGGGACAGCAGTATTAGATTCCGATGCACCATTGCAGGTTTACTGTATCCCTTGGACCTTCAAATCAACGATGAAACACGGAAATTGCATCGATATTGAATACAAAAGACAAAATGTCGACTTATTTACAACAGAAGTATCTCTTCTAATAGTTCGTGTTTGATTCTTTCCTGGGACAGCAATATTAGATTCCGATGCACCATTGCAGGTTTACTGTATCCCTTGGACCTTCAAATCAACGATGAAACACAGAAATTGCATCGATATTGAATCCAAATGCATAATGTCGACTTATTTATAAGAGGAGTAACTCTTCTAATAGTTCGTGCTTTGAGCCTTTCCTGGGACAGCAGTATTAGATACCGATGCACCATTGCAGGTTTACTGTATCCTTTGGACCTTCAAATCAACGATGAAACACAGAAATTGCGTCGATACTGAATACAAAAGGCAAAATGACGACTTATTTGCAAGAGGAGTAACACTTCTAATAGTTCGTGCTTTGAGCCTTTCCTGGGGCAGCAATATTAGATTCCGATGCACCATTGCAGGATTACTGTATCCCTTGGACCATCAAATCAACGTTGATACACAGAAATTGCATCGATATTGAATACAAAAGGCAAAATGTCGACTTTCTTATAAGAGGAGTAGCTCTTCTAATAGTTCGTGCTTTGAGCCTTTCCTGGGACAGCAGTATTAGATTCTGATGCACCATTGCAGGTTTACTGTATCTCTTGGACCTTCAAATCAACGATGAAACATGGAAATTGCATCGATATTGAATACAAAAGGCAAAATGTCGACATATTTATAAGAGGAGTAAATCTTCTAATTGTTCGTGCTTTGAGCCTTTCCTGGGACAGCAGTATTATATTCCGATGCACCATTGCAGGATAACTGTATCCCTTGGACCTTCAAATCAACGATGAAACACAGAAATTGCGTCGATACTGAATACAAAAGGCAAATGTCGACTTATTTACAAGAGGAGTAACACTTCTAATAGTTCGTTCTTTGAGCCTTTCCTGGGACAGCAGTATTAGATTCCGATGCACCATTGCAGGTTTACTGTATCTCTTGGACCTTCAAATCAACGATGAAACACGGAAATTGCATCGATATTGAATACAAAAGGCAAAATGTCGACTTATTTATGAGAGGAGTAACTCTTCTAATAATTTGTGCTTTGAGCCTTTCCTGCGACAGCAATATTGGATTCCGATGCACCATTGCAGGATTACTGTATCCCTTGGACCTTCAAATCAACGATGAAACACAGAAATTGCATCGATATTGAATACAAGAGGCAAAATGTCGACTTACTTTCAAGAGGTGTAACTCTTCTAATAGTTCGTGCTTTGAGCCTTTCCTGGGATAGCAGTATTAGATTCCGATGCACCTTTGCAGGTTTACTGTATCCCTTGGACGTTCAAATCAACGATGAAACACAGAAATTGCATCGATATTGAATACAAAAGGCAAAATGTCGACTTATTTATAAGAGGAGTTACTCCTCTAATAGTTCGTGCTTTGAGAATTTCCAGGGACAGCAGTATTAGATTCCGATGCACCATTGCAGGTTTACTGTATCCCTTGGACCATCAAATCAACGTTGATACACAGAAATTGCATCGATATTGAATACAAAAGGCAACATGTCGACTTTCTTATAAGAGGAGTAGCTCCTCTAATAGTTCGTGCTTTGAGCCTTTCCTGGGACAGCAGTATTAGATTCCGATGCACCATTGCAGGATAACTGTATCCCTTGGACCTTCAAATCAACGATGAAACACAGAAATTGCGTCGATACTGAATACAAAAGGCAAATGTCGACTTATTTAAAAGAGGGGTAACTCTTCTAATATTTCGTGCTTTGAGCCTTTCCTGGGGCAGCAATATTAGATTCCGATGCACCATTGCAGGATTACTGTATCCCTTGGACCATCAAATCAACGTTGATGCAAAGAAATTGCATCGATATTGAATACAAAAGGCAAAATGTCGACTTACTTATAAGAGGAGTAGCTCTTCTAATAGTTCGTGTTTTGAGCCTTTCCTGGGACAGCAGTATTAGATTCTGATGCACCATTGCAGGTTTACTGTATCTCTTGGACCTTCAAATCAACGATGAAACATGGAAATTGCATCGATATTTAATACAAAAGGCAAAATGTCGAACTATTTTTAAGAGGAGTAAATCTTCAATTGTTCGTGCTTTGAGCCTTTCCTGGGACAGCAGTATTAGATTCCGATGCACCATTGCAGGATTACTGTATCCCTTGGACCTTCAAATCAACGATGAAACACAGAAATTGCGTCGATACTGAATACAAAGGGCAAATGTCGACTTATTTACATGAGGAGTAACACTTCTAATAGTTCGTTCTTTGAGCCTTTCCTGGGACACCAGTATTAGATTCCGATGCACCATTGCAGGTTTACTGTATCTCTTGGACCTTCAAATCAACGATGAAACACGGAAATTGCATCGATATTGAATACAAAAGGCAAAATGTCGACTTATTTATAAGAGGAGTAACTCTTCTAATAGTTCGTGCTTTGATCCTTTCCTGGGACAGCAGTATTATATACCGATGCACCATTGCATGATTACTGTATCCCTTGGACCTTCAAATCAACGATGAAACACAGAAATTGCATCGATATTGAACACAAAAGGCAAAATGTTGACTTATTTACAAGAGGTGTAACACTTCTAATAGTTCGCGCTTTAAGCCTTTCCTGGGACAGCAGTATTAGATTCCGATGCACCATTGCAAGTTTACTGTATCCCTTGGACCTTCAAATCAACGATGAAACACGGAAATTGCATTGATATTGAATACAAAAGACAAAATGTCGACTTATTTACAAGAGGAGTAACTCTTCTAATAGTTCGTGCTTTGAGCCTTTCCTGGGACAGCAATATTAGATTCCGATGCACCATTGCAGGTTTACTGTGTCCCTTGGACCTTCAAATCAACGATTAAACACGGAAATTGAATCGATATTGAATACAAAAGGCAAAACGTCGACTTATTTACAAGAGGAGTAACTCTTCTAATAGTTCGTGTTTTGAGCCTTTCCTGGGACAGCAATATTAGATTCCGATGCACCATTGTAGGTTTACTGTATCCCTTGGACATTCAAATCAACGATGAAACACGGAAATTGAATCGATATTGAATACAAAAGGCAAAATGTCGACTTATTTACCAGAGGAGTAACTCTTCTAATTGTTCGTGCTTTGAGCCTTTCCTGGGACAGCAATATTAGATTCCGATCCACCATTGCAGGTTTACTGTTTCCCTTGGACCTTCAAATCAACGATGAAACACAGAAATTGCATCGATATTGAATACAAAAGCAAAATGTCGACTTACATCTAAGAGGAGTAACTCTTATAATAGTTCGTGTTTTGAGGCTTTCCTGGGACAGCAGTATTAGATTCCGATGCACGATTGCAGGTTTACTGTATCCCTTGGACCTTCAAATCAGCGATGAAACACAGAAATTGCATCGATATTGAATACAAAAGGCAAAATGTCGACTTATTTATAAGAGGAGTAACTCTTCTAATAATTTGTGCTTTGAGCCTTTCCTGCGACAGCAATATTAGATTCCGATGCACCATTGCAGGTTTACTGTATCTCTTGGACCTTCAAATCAACGATGAAACACGGAAATTGCATCGATATTGAATACAAAAGGCAAAATGTCGACATATTTATAAGAGGAGTAAATCTTCTAATTGTTCGTGCTTTGAGCCTTTCCTGGGACAGCAGTATTATATTCCGATGCACCATTGCAGGATAACTGTATCCCTTGGACCTTCAAATCAACGATGAAACACAGAAATTGCGTCGATACTGAATACAAAAGGCAAATGTCGACTTATTTAAAAGAGGAGTAACTCTTCTAATATTTCGTGCTTTGAGCCTTTTCTGGGGCAGCAATATTAGATTCCGATGCACCATTGCAGGATTACTGTATCCCTTGGACCATCAAATCAACGTTGATACACAGAAATTGCATCGATATTGAATACAAAAGGCAAAATGTCGACTTTCTTATAAGAAGAGTAGCTCTTCTAATAGTTCGTGCTTTGAGCCTTTCCTGGGACAGCAGTATTAGATTCCGATGCACCATTGCAGGATAACTGTATCCCTTGGACCTTCAAATCAACGATGAAACACAGAAATTGCGTCGATACTGAACACAAAAGGCAAATGTCGACTTATTTACAAGAGGAGTAACACTTCTAATAGTTCGTTTTTTGAGCCTTTCCTGGGACAGCAGTATTAGATTCCGATGCACCATTGCAGGTTTACTGTATCTCTTGGACCTTCAAATCAACGATGAAACACGGAAATTGCATCGATATTGAATACAAAAGGCAAAATGTCGACATATTTATAAGAGGAGTAACTCTTCTAATAATTTGTGCTTTGAGCCTTTCCTGCGACAGCAATATTGGATTCCGATGCACCATTGCAGGATTACTGTATCCCTTGGACCTTCAAATCAACGATGAAACACAGAAATTGCATCGATATTGAATACAAGAGGCAAAATGTCGGCTTACTTTCAAGAGGTGTAACTCTTCTAATGGTTCGTGCTTTGAGCCTTTCCTGGGATAGCAGTATTAGATTCCGATGCACCTTTGCAGGTTTACTGTATCTCTTGGACCTTCAAATCAACGATGAAACACAGAAATTGCATCGATATTGAATACAAAAGTCAAAATGTCGACTTATTTATAAGAGGAGTTACTCCTCTAATAGTTCGTGCTTTGAGCCTTTCCAGGGACAGCAGTATTAGATTCCGATGCACCATTGCAGGTTTACTGTATCCCTTGGACCTTCAAATCAACGATGAAACACGGAAATTGAACCGATATTGAATACAAAAGGCAAAATGTCGACTAATTTACAAGAGGAGTAACTCTTCTAATAATTCGTGCTTTGAGCCTTTCCTGGGACAGCAATCTTAGATTCCGATGCACCATTGCAGGTTTACTGTATCCCTTGGACCTTCAAATCAACGATGAAACACAGAAATTGCATCGATATTGAATACAAAATGCAAAATGTCGACTTACATCTAAGAGGAGTAACTCTTCTAATAGTTCGTGTTTTGAGCCTTTCCTGGGACAGCAGTATTAGATTCCGATGCACGATTGCAGGTTTACTGTATCCCTTGGACCTTCAAATCAACGATGAAACACGGAAATTGCATCGATACTGAATACAAAAGGCAAAATGTCGACTTATTTACAACAGGAGTAACTCTTCTAATATTTCGTGCTTTGAGCCTTTCCTGGGAAAGCAGTATTAGATCCGATGCACCATTGCAGGTTTACTGTATCCCTTGTAACTTCAAAACAACAATGAAACACAGAAATTGCATCGATATTGAATACAAAAGGCAAAATGTCGACTTACTTATAAGAGGAGTAACTCTTCTAATGGTTCGTGTTTTGAGCCTTTCCTGGGACAGCAGTATTAGATTCCGATGCACCATTGCAGGTTTACTGCATCCCGTGGACCTTCAAATCAACGATGAAACACAGAAATTGCATCGATATTGAATACAAAAGGCAAAATGTCGACTTATTTACAAGAGGTGTAACTCTTCTAATAGTTCGTGCTTTGAGCCTTTCCTGGGACAGCAGTATTAGATTGCGATGCACCATTGCAGGTTTACTGTATCCCTTGGACCTCCAAATCAACGATGAAACACGGAAATTGCATCGATATTGAATACAAAAGGCAAAATGTCGACTTATTTACAACAGGAGTAACTCTTCTAATAGTTCGGGCTTTGAGCCTTTCCTGGGACAGCAGTATTAGATTCCGATGCACCATTGCACGTTTACTGTATCCCTTCGACATTCAAATCAACGATGAAACACTGAAATTCCATCGATATTGAATACAAAATGCATAATGTCGACTTATTTATATGTGAGTAACTCTCCTAATAAATCGTGCTTTGAGCCTTTCCTGGGACAGCAGTATTAGATACCGATGCACCATTGCAGGTTTACGGTATCCCTTGGACCTACAAATCAACGATGAAACACAGAAATTGCATCGATATTGAATACAAATGCATAATGTCGACTTATTTATATGAGGAGTAACTCTTCTAATAAATCATGCTTTGAGCCTTTCCTGGGAAAGCACTATTAGATACCGATGCACCATTGCAGGTTTACTGTATCCCTTGGACCTTCAAATCAACGATGAAACACAGAAATTGCATCGATACTGAATACAAAAGCAAAAAGTCGACTTATTTACAAGAGTAGTAACTCTTCTAATAGTTCGTGCTTTGAGCCTTTCCTGGGACAGCAGTAATAGATTCCGATGCACCATTGCAAGTTCACTGTATCTCTTGGACCTTCAAATCAACGATGAAACACAGAAATTGCATGGATATTGAATACAAAAGGCAAAATGTCAACTTATTTACAAGAGGTGTAACTCTTCTAAAAGTTCGTGCTTTGAGCCTCTCCTGGGACAGCAGTATTAGATTCCGATGCACCATTGCAGGTTTACTGTATCCCTTCGACCTTCAAATCAACGATGAAACACAGAAAATCCATCGATATTGAATACAAAATGCAAAATTTCGACTTATTTACAAGTAGTGTAACTCTTCTAATAGTTCGTGTTTTGAGCCTTTCCTGGGACAGCAATATTAGATTCCGATGCACCATTGCAGGTTTACTGTATCTCTTGGACCTTCAAATCAACGATGAATTACAGAAATTGCATCGTTATTGAATACAAAATGCAAAATGTCGACTTATTTACAAGATGAGTAACTCTTCAAATAGGTCGTGTTTTAGCCTTTCTGGGACAGCAGTATTAGATTCCGATGCACCATTGCAGGTTTACTGTATCTCTTGAACCTTCAAATCAACGATGAAACACAGAAATTACATCGATATTGAATACAAAAGGCAAAATGTCGACTTATTTACAAGAGGAGTAACTCTTCTAATTGTTCGTGCTTTGAGCCTTTCCTGGGACAGCAGTATTAGATTCCGATGCACCTTTGCAGGTTTACTATATCCCTTGGACGTTCAAATCAACGATGAAACACAGAAATTGCATCGATATTGAATACAAAAGGCAAAATGTCGACTTATTTATAAGAGGAGTTACTCCTCTAATAGTTCGTGCTATGAGCCTTTCCTGGGACAGCAGTATTAGATTCCGATGCACCATTGCAGGTTTACTGTATCCCTTGGACCCTCAAATCAACGATGAAACACGGAAATTGCATCGATATTGAATACAAAAGGCAAAATGTCGACTTAATTAAAAGAAGTGTAACTCTTCTAATATTTCGTGCTTTGAGCCTTTCCTGTTGCAGCAATATTAGATTCCGATGCACCATTGCAGGATTACTGTATCCCTTGGACCATCAAATCAACGTTGATACACAGAAATTGCATCGATATTGAATACAAAAAGCAAAATGTCGACTTACTTATAAGAGGAGTAGCTCTTCTAATAGTTCGTGCTTTGAGCCTTTCCTGGGACAGCAGTATTAGATTCCGATGCACCATTGCAGGTTTACTGTATCTCTTGGACCTTCAAATCAACGATGAAAAATGGAAATTGCATCAATATTGAATACAAAAGGCAAAATGTCGACTTATTTATAAGAGGAGTAAATCTTCTAATTTTTCGTGCTTTGAGCCTTTCCTGGGACAGCAGTATTAGATTCCGATGCACCATTGCAGGATCACTCTATCCCTTGGACCTTCAAATCAACGATGAAACACAGAAATTGCATCGATATTGAATACAAAAGGCAAAATGTCGACTTATTTACAAGAGGAGTAACTCTTCTCATAATTCGTGCTTTGAGCCTTTCCTGGGACAGCAATATTAGATTCCGATGCACCATTGCAGGTTTACTGTATCCCTTGGACCTTCAAATCAACGATGAAACACAGAAATTGCATCGATATTGAATACAAAAGGCAAAATGTCGACTTACATCTAAGAGGAGTAACTCTTCTAATAGTTCGTGTTTTGAGCCTTTCCTGGGACAGCAGTATTAGATTCCGATGCACGATTGCAGGTTTACTGTATCCCTTGGACCTTCAAATCAACGATGAAACACAGAAATTGCATCGATATTGAATCAAATTTATAATGTCGACTTATTTATAAGAGGAGTAACTCTTCTAATAGTTCGTGCTTTGAGCCTTTCCTGGGACAGCAGTATTAGATACCGACGCACCATTGCAGGTTTACTGTATCCCTTGGACCTTCAAATCAACGATGAAACACAGAAATTGCGTCGATACTGAACACAAAAGGCAAATGTCGACTTATTTACAACAGGAGTAACACTTCTAATAGTTCGTTTTTTGAGCCTTTCCTGGGACAGCAGTATTAGATTCCGATGCACCATTGCAGGTTTACTGTATGTCTTGGACCTTCAAATCAACGATGAAACACGGAAATTGCATCGATATTGAATACAAAAGGCAAAATGTCGACTTATTTATAAGAGGAGTAACTCTTCTAATAGTTCGTGCTTTGAGCCTTTCCTGGGACAGCAGTATTAGATACCGACGCACCATTGCAGGTTTACTGTATCCCTTGGACCTTCAAATCAACGATGAAACACAGAAATTGCGTCGATACTGAACACAAAAGGCAAAATGTCGACTTATTTACAAGAGGTGTAACTCTTCTAATAGTCGTGATTTGAGCCTTTCCTGGGACAGCAGTATTAGTTTCCGATGGAGGGGAGGAGGAGATTAGTGTTTAACGTCCCGTCGACAACGAGGTCATTAGAGACGGAGCGCAAGCTCGGGTGAGGGAAGGATGGGGAAGGAAATCGGCCGTGCCCTTTCAAAGGAACCATCCCGGCATTTGCCTGAAGCGATTTAGGGAAATCACGGAAAACCTAAATCAGGATGGCCGGAGACGGGATTGAACCGTCGTCCTCCCGAATGCGAGTCCAGTGTGCTAACCACTGCGCCACCTCGCTCGGTTTAGTTTCCGATGCACCATTGCAGGTTTACTGTATCCCTTGGACCTTCAAATCAACGATGAAACACAGAAATTGCATCGATATTGAATCAAATTTATAATGTCGACTTATTTATAAGAGGAGTAACTCTTCTAATAGTTCGTGCTTTGAGCCTTTCCTGGGACAGCAGTATTAGATACCGACGCACCATTGCAGGTTTACTGTATCCCTTGGACCTTCAAATCAACGATGAAACACAGAAATTGCGTCGATACTGAACACAAAAGGCAAATGTCGACTTATTTACAACAGGAGTAACACTTCTAATAGTTCGTTTTTTGAGCCTTTCCTGGGACAGCAGTATTAGATTCCGATGCACCATTGCAGGTTTACTGTATGTCTTGGACCTTCAAATCAACGATGAAACACGGAAATTGCATCGATATTGAATACAAAAGGCAAAATGTCGACTTATTTATAAGAGGAGTAACTCTTCTAATAGTTCGTGCTTTGATCCTTTCCTGGGACAGCAGTATTAGATTCCGATGCACCATTGCAGGATTACTGTATCCCTTGGACCTTCAAATCAACGATGAAACACAGTAATTGCATCGATATTGAACACAAAAGGCAAAATGTCGACTTATTTACAAGAGGTGTAACTCTTCTAATAGTTCGTGCTTTGAGCCTTTCCTGGGACAGCAGTATTAGATTCCGACGCACCATTGCAGGTTTACTGTATCCCTTGGACCTTCAAATCAACGATGAAACACGGAAATTGCATCGATATAGAATACAAAAGACAAAATGTCGACTTATTTACAACAGGAGTAACTCTTCTAATAGTTCGTGCTTTGAGCCTTTCCTGGGACAGCAATATTAGATTCCGATGCACCATTGCAGGTTTACTGTGTCCCTTGGACCTTCAAATCAACGATTAAACACGGAAATTGAATCGATATTGAATACAAAAGGCAAAACGTCGACTTATTTACAAGAGGAGTAACTCTTCTAATAGTTCGTGCTTTGAGCCTTTCCTGGGACAGCAATATTAGATTCCGATGCACCATTGCAGGTTTACTGTATCCCTTGGACCTTCAAATCAACGATGAAACACGGAAATTGAATCAATATTGAATACAAAAGGCAAAATGTCGACTTATTTACAAGAGGAGTAACTCTTCTCATAATTCGTGCTTTGAGCCTTTCCTGGGACAGCAATATTAGATTCCGATGCACCATTGCAGGTTTACTGTATCCCTTGGACCTTCAAATCAACGATGAAACACAGAAATTGCATCGATATTGAATACAAAAGGCAAAATGTCGACTTACATCTAAGAGGAGTAACTCTTCTAATAGTTCGTGTTTTGAGCCTTTCCTGGGACAGCAGTATTAGATTCCGATGCACGATTGCAGGTTTACTGTATCCCTTGGACCTTCAAATCAACGATGAAACACAGAAATTGCATCGATATTGAATACAAATGCAAAATGTCGACTTATTTATAAGAGGAGTAACTCTTCTAATAATTTGTGCTTTGAGCCTTTCCTGCGACAGCAATATTAGATTCCGATGCACCATTGCACGATTACTGTATCCCTTGGACCTTCAAATCAACGATGAAACACAGAAATTGCATCGATATTGAACACAAAAGGCAAAATGTCGACTTATTTACAAGAGGTGTAACTCTTCTAATAGTTCGTGATTTGAGCCTTTCCTGGAACAGCAGTATTAGATTCGGATGCACCATTGCAGGTTTACTGTATCCCTTGGACCTTCAAATCAACGATGAAACACAGAAATTGCATCGATATTGAATACAAATGCATAATGTCGACTTATTTATAAGTGGAGTAACTCTTCTAATAGTTCGTGCTTTGAGCCTTTCCTGGGACAGCAGTATTAGATTCCGATGCACCATTGCAGGTTTACTGTATCCCTTGGACCTTCAAATCAACGATGAAACACGGAAATTGCATCGATATTGAAAACAAAAGACAAAATGTCGACTTATTTACAACAGGAGTAACTCTTCTAATAGTTCGTGCTTTGAGCCTTTCCTGGGACAGCAATATTAGTTTCCCATGCACCATTGAAGGTTTACTGTGTCCCTTGGACCTTCAAATCAACGATTAAACACGGAAATTGAATCGATATTGAATACAAAAGGCAAAACGTCGACTTATTTACAAGAGGAGTAACTCTTCTAATAGTTCGTGCTTTGAGCCTTTCCTGGGACAGCAATATTAGATTCCGATGCACCATTGCAGGTTTACTGTATCCCTTGGACCTTCAAATCAACGATGAAACACGGAAATTGAATCAATATTGAATACAAAAGGCAAAATGTCGACTTATTTACAAGAGGAGTAACTCTTCTAATAATTCGTGCTTTGAGCCTTTCCTGGGACAGCAATATTAGATTCCGATGCACCATTGCAGGTTTACTGTATCCCTTGGACCTTCAAATCAACGATGAAACACAGAAATTGCATCGATATTGAATACAAAAGGCAAAACGTCGACTTACATCTAAGAGGAGTAACTCTTCTAATAGTTCGTGTTTTGAGCCTTTCCTGGGACAGCAGTATTAGATTCCGATGCACGATTGCAGGTTTACTGTATCCCTTGGACCTTCAAATCAACGATGAAACACAGAAATTGCATCGATATTGAATACAAAAGGCAAAATGTCGACTTATTTATAAGAGGAGTAACTCTTCTAATAATTTGTGCTTTGAGCCTTTCCTGCAACAGCAATATTAGATTCCGATGCACCATTGCAGGATTACTGTATCCCTTGGACCTTCAAATCAACGATGAAACACAGAAATTGCATCGATATTGAACACAAAAGGCAAAATGTCGACTTATTTACAAGAGGTGTAACTCTTCTAATAGTTCGTGATTTGAGCCTTTCCTGGAACAGCAGTATTAGATTCGGATGCACCATTGCAGGTTTACTGTATCCCTTGGACCTTCAAATCAACGATGAAACACAGAAATTGCATCGATATTGAATACAAATGCATAATGTCGACTTATTTATAAGAGGAGTAACTCTTCTAATAGTTCGTGCTTTGAGCCTTTCCTGGGACAGCAGTATTAGATACCATTGCACCATTGCAGGTTTACTGTATCCCTTGGACCTTCAAATCAACGATGAAACACAGAAATTGCATCGATATTGAATACAAAAAGGAAAATGTCGTCTTACATCTAAGAGGAGTAACTCTTCTAATAGTTCGTGCTTTAAGCCTTTCCTGGGACAGCAGTATTAGATTCCGATGCACGATTGCAGGTTTACTGTATCCCTTGGACCTTACAATCAACGATGAAACACAGAAATTGCATCGATATTGAATACAATAGGCAAAATGTCGACTTATTTATAAGAGGAGTAACTCTTCTAATAATTTGTACTTTGAGCCTTTCCTGCGACAGCAATATTAGATTCCGATGCACCATTGCAGGATTACTGTATCCCTTGGACCTTCAAATCAACGATGAAACACAGAAATTGCATCGATATTGAATACAAAAGGCAAAATGTCGACTTATTTAAAAGAGGTGTAACTCTTCTAATAGTTAATGCTTTGAGCCTTTCCTGGGACAGCAGTATTAGATTCCGATGCACCATTGCAGGTTTACTGTATCCCTTGGACCTTCAAATCAACGATGAAACACGGAAATTGCATCGATATTGAATACAAAAGACAAAATGTCAACTTATTTACAACAGAAGTATCTCTTCTAATAGTTCGTGCTTTGATTCTTTCCTGGGACAGCAATATTAGATTCCGAAGCACCATTGCAGGTTTACTGTATCCCTTGGACCTTCAAATCAACGATGAAACACAGAAATTGCGTCGATACTGAATACAAAAGGCAAAATGTCGACTTATTTGCAAGAGGAGTAACACTTCTAATAGTTCGTGTTTGAGCCTTTCCTGGGACAGCAGTATTAGATTCCGATGCTCCATTGCAGGTTTACTGTATCTCTTGGACCTTCAAATCAACGATGAAACACGGAAATTGCATCGATACTGAATACAAAAGGCAAAATGTCGACTTATTTATTAGCGGAGTAACTCTTCTAATAGTTCGTGCTTTGAGCCTTTCCTGGGACAGCAGTATTAGATTCCGATGCACCATTGCAGTATTACTGTATCCCTTGGACCATCACATCAACGATGAAACACAGAAATTGCATCGATATTGAATACAAAAAGCAAAATGTCGACTTATTTATAAGAGGAGTAAATCTTCTAATAATTCGCGATTTGAGCCTTTCCTGGGACAGCAGTATTAGATTCCGATGCACCATTGCAGGTTTACTGTATCTCTTGGACCTTCAAATCAACGTTGAAACACGGAAATTGCATCGATATTGAATACAAAAGGCAAAATGTCGACTTATTTAAAAGAGGAGTAACTCTTCTAATATTTCGTGCTTTGAGCCTTTACTGTTGCAGCAATATTAGATTCCGATGCACCATTGCAGGATTACTGTATCCCTTGGACCATCAAATCAACGATGATACACAGAAATTGCATCGATATTGAATACAAAAGGCAATATGTCGACTTACTTATAAGGGGAGTAGCTCTTCTAATAGTTCGTGCTTTGAGCCTTTCCTGGGACAGCAGTATTAGATTCTCATGCACCATTGAAGGGTTTACTGTATCTCTTGGACCTTCAAATCAACGATAAAAAATGGAAATTGCATCGATATTGAATACAAAAGGCAAAATGTCGACTTATTTATAAGAGGAGTAAGTCTTCTAATAATTTGTGCTTTGAGCCTTTCCTGCGACAGCAATATTAGATTCCGATGCACCATTGCAGGATTACTGTATCCCTTGGAACTTCAAATAAACGATGAAACACAGAAATTGCATCGATATTGAATCCAAATGCATAATGTCGACTTATTTATAAGAGGAGTAACTCTTCTAATAGTTCGTGCTTTGAGCCTTTCCTGGGACAGCAGTATTAGATACCGACGCACCATTGCAGGTTTACTGTATCCCTTGGACCTTCAAATCAACGATGAAACACAGAAATTGCGTCGATACTGAATACAAAAGGCAAATGTCGACTTATTTACAAGAGGAGTAACACTTCTAATAGTTCGTTCTCTGAGCCTTTCCTGGGAAAGCAGTATTAGATTCCGATGCACCATTGCAGGTTTACTGTATGTCTTGGACCTTCAAATCAACGATGAAACACGGAAATTGAATCGATATTGAAAACAAAAGGCAAAATGTCGACTTATTTATAAGAGGAGTAACTCTTCTAATAGTTCGTGCTTTGATCCTTTCCTGGGACAGCAGTATTAGATTCCGATGCACCATTGCAGGATTACTGTATCCCTTGGACCTTCAAATCAACGATGAAACACAGAAATTGCATCGATATTGAATACAAAAGACAAAATGTCGACTTATTTACAACAGGAGTAACTCTTCTAATAGTTCGTGCTTTGAGCCTTTCCTGGGACAGCAATATTAGATTCCGATGCACCATTGCAGGTTTACTGTATCTCTTGGACCTTCAAATCAACGATGAAACACAGAAATTGCATCGTTATTGAATACAAAATGCAAAATGTCGACTTATTTACAAGATGAGTAACTCTTCAAATAGGTCGTGTTTTAGCCTTTCTGGGACAGCAGTATTAGATTCCGATGCACCATTGCAGGTTTACTGTATCTCTTGAACCTTCAAATCAACGATGAAACACAGAAATTACATCGATATTGAATACAAAAGGCAAAATGTCGACTTATTTACAAGAGGAGTAACTCTTCTAATTGTTCGTGCTTTGAGCCTTTCCTGGGACAGCAGTATTAGATTCCGATGCACCTTTGCAGGTTTACTATATCCCTTGGACGTTCAAATCAACGATGAAACACAGAAATTGCATCGATATTGAATACAAAAGGCAAAATGTCGACTTATTTATAAGAGGAGTTACTCCTCTAATAGTTCGTGCTATGAGCCTTTCCTGGGACAGCAGTATTAGATTCCGATGCACCATTGCAGGTTTACTGTATCCCTTGGACCTTCAAATCAACGATGAAACACGGAAATTGCATCGATATTGAATACAAAAGGCAAAATGTCGACTTAATTAAAAGAAGTGTAACTCCTCTAATATTTCGTGCTTTGAGCCTTTCCTGTTGCAGCAATATTAGATTCCGATGCACCATTGCAGGATTACTGTATCCCTTGGACCATCAAATCAACGTTGATACACAGAAATTGCATCGATATTGAATACAAAAAGCAAAATGTCGACTTACTTATAAGAGGAGTAGCTCTTCTAATAGTTCGTGCTTTGAGCCTTTCCTGGGACAGCAGTATTAGATTCTGATGCACCATTGCAGGTTTACTGTATCTCTTGGACCTTCAAATCAACGATGAAAAATGGAAATTGCATCAATATTGAATACAAAAGGCAAAATGTCGACTTATTTATAAGAGGAGTAAATCTTCTAATTTTTCGTGCTTTGAGCCTTTCCTGGGACAGCAGTATTAGATTCCGATGCACCATTGCAGGATCACTCTATCCCTTGGACCTTCAAATCAACGATGAAACACAGAAATTGCATCGATATTGAATACAAAAGGCAAAATGTCGACTTATTTACAAGAGGTGTAACTCTTCTAATAGTCGTGATTTGAGCCTTTCCTGGGACAGCAGTATTAGTTTCCGATGCACCATTGCAGGTTTACTGTATCCCTTGGACCTTCAAATCAACGATGAAACACAGAAATTGCATCGATATTGAATCAAATTTATAATGTCGACTTATTTATAAGAGGAGTAACTCTTCTAATAGTTCGTGCTTTGAGCCTTTCCTGGGACAGCAGTATTAGATACCGACGCACCATTGCAGGTTTACTGTATCCCTTGGACCTTCAAATCAACGATGAAACACAGAAATTGCGTCGATACTGAATACAAAAGGCAAATGTCGACTTATTTACAACAGGAGTAACACTTCTAATAGTTCGTTTTTTGAGCCTTTCCTGGGACAGCAGTATTAGATTCCGATGCACCATTGCAGGTTTACTGTATGTCTTGGACCTTCAAATCAACGATGAAACACGGAAATTGCATCGATATTGAATACAAAAGGCAAAATGTCGACTTATTTATAAGAGGAGTAACTCTTCTAATAGTTCGTGCTTTGATCCTTTCCTGGGACAGCAGTATTAGATTCCGATGCACCATTGCAGGATTACTGTATCCCTTGGACCTTCAAATCAACGATGAAACACAGTAATTGCATCGATATTGAACACAAAAGGCAAAATGTCGACTTATTTACAAGAGGTGTAACTCTTCTAATAGTTCGTGCTTTGAGCCTTTCCTGGGACAGCAGTATTAGATTCCGACGCACCATTGCAGGTTTACTGTATCCCTTGGACCTTCAAATCAACGATGAAACACGGAAATTGCATCGATATAGAATACAAAAGACAAAATGTCGACTTATTTACAACAGGAGTAACTCTTCTAATAGTTCGTGCTTTGAGCCTTTCCTGGGACAGCAATATTAGATTCCGATGCACCATTGCAGGTTTACTGTGTCCCTTGGACCTTCAAATCAACGATTAAACACGGAAATTGAATCGATATTGAATACAAAAGGCAAAACGTCGACTTATTTACAAGAGGAGTAACTCTTCTAATAGTTCGTGCTTTGAGCCTTTCCTGGGACAGCAATATTAGATTCCGATGCACCATTGCAGGTTTACTGTATCCCTTGGACCTTCAAATCAACGATGAAACACAGAAATTGCATCGATATTGAATACAAATGCATAATGTCGACTTATTTATAAGTGGAGTAACTCTTCTAATAGTTCGTGCTTTGAGCCTTTCCTGGGACAGCAGTATTAGATTCCGATGCACCATTGCAGGTTTACTGTATCCCTTGGACCTTCAAATCAACGATGAAACACGGAAATTGCATCGATATTGAAAACAAAAGACAAAATGTCGACTTATTTACAACAGGAGTAACTCTTCTAATAGTTCGTGCTTTGAGCCTTTCCTGGGACAGCAATATTAGTTTCCCATGCACCATTGCAGGTTTACTGTGTCCCTTGGACCTTCAAATCAACGATTAAACACGGAAATTGAATCGATATTGAATACAAAAGGCAAAACGTCGACTTATTTACAAGAGGAGTAACTCTTCTAATAGTTCGTGCTTTGAGCCTTTCCTGGGACAGCAATATTAGATTCCGATGCACCATTGCAGGTTTACTGTATCCCTTGGACCTTCAAATCAACGATGAAACACGGAAATTGAATCAATATTGAATACAAAAGGCAAAATGTCGACTTATTTACAAGAGGAGTAACTCTTCTAATAATTCGTGCTTTGAGCCTTTCCTGGGACAGCAATATTAGATTCCGATGCACCATTGCAGGTTTACTGTATCCCTTGGACCTTCAAATCAACGATGAAACACAGAAATTGCATCGATATTGAATACAAAAGGCAAAATGTCGACTTACATCTAAGAGGAGTAACTCTTCTAATAGTTCGTGTTTTGAGCCTTTCCTGGGACAGCAGTATTAGATTCCGATGCACGATTGCAGGTTTACTGTATCCCTTGGACCTTCAAATCAACGATGAAACACAGAAATTGCATCGATATTGAATACAAAAGGCAAAATGTCGACTTATTTATAAGAGGAGTAACTCTTCTAATAATTTGTGCTTTGAGCCTTTCCTGCGACAGCAATATTAGATTCCGATGCACCATTGCAGGATTACTGTATACCTTGGACCTTCAAATCAACGGTGAAACACAGAAATTGCATCGATATTGAACACAAAAGGCAAAATGTCGACTTATTTACAAGAGGTGTAACTCTTCTAATAGTTCGTGATTTGAGCCTTTCCTGGAACAGCAGTATTAGATTCGGATGCACCATTGCAGGTTTACTGTATCCCTTGGACCTTCAAATCAACGATGAAACACAGAAATTGCATCGATATTGAATACAAATGCATAATGTCGACTTATTTATAAGAGGAGTAACTCTTCTAATAGTTCGTGCTTTGAGCCTTTCCTGGGACAGCAGTATTAGATACCATTGCACCATTGCAGGTTTACTGTATCCCTTGGACCTTCAAATCAAAAGATGAAACACAGAAATTGCATCGATATTGAATACAAAAAGGAAAATGTCGTCTTACATCTAAGAGGAGTAACTCTTCTAATAGTTCGTGCTTTAAGCCTTTCCTGGGACAGCAGTATTAGATTCCGATGCACGATTGCAGGTTTACTGTATCCCTTGGACCTTACAATCAACAATGAAACACAGAAATTGCATCGATATTGAATACAATAGGCAAAATGTCGACTTATTTATAAGAGGAGTAACTCTTCTAATAATTTGTGCTTTGAGCCTTTCCTGCGACAGCAATATTAGATTCCGATGCACCATTGCAGGATTACTGTATCCCTTGGACCTTCAAATCAACGATGAAACACAGAAATTGCATCGATATTGAATACAAAAGGCAAAATGTCGACTTATTTAAAAGAGGTGTAACTCTTCTAATAGTTAATGCTTTGAGCCTTTCCTGGGACAGCAGTATTAGATTCCGATGCACCATTGCAGGTTTACTGTATCCCTTGGACCTTCAAATCAACGATGAAACACGGAAATTGCATCGATATTGAATACAAAAGACAAAATGTCAACTTATTTACAACAGAAGTATCTCTTCTAATAGTTCGTGCTTTGATTCTTTCCTGGGACAGCAATATTAGATTCCGAAGCACCATTGCAGGTTTACTGTATCCCTTGGACCTTCAAATCAACGATGAAACACAGAAATTGCGTCGATACTGAATACAAAAGGCAAAATGTCGACTTATTTGCAAGAGGAGTAACACTTCTAATAGTTCGTGTTTGAGCCTTTCCTGGGACAGCAGTATTAGATTCCGATGCTCCATTGCAGGTTTACTGTATCTCTTGGACCTTCAAATCAACGATGAAACACGGAAATTGCATCGATACTGAATACAAAAGGCAAAATGTCGACTTATTTATTAGAGGAGTAACTCTTCTAATAGTTCGTGCTTTGAGCCTTTCCTGGGACAGCAGTATTAGATTCCGATGCACCATTGCAGTATTACTGTATCCCTTGGACCATCACATCAACGATGAAACACAGAAATTGCATCGATATTGAATACAAAAAGCAAAATGTCGACTTATTTATAAGAGGAGTAAATCTTCTAATAATTCGCGATTTGAGCCTTTCCTGGGACAGCAGTATTAGATTCCGATGCACCATTGCAGGTTTACTGTATCTCTTGGACCTTCAAATCAACGTTGAAACACGGAAATTGCATCGATATTGAATACAAAAGGCAAAATGTCGACTTATTTAATAGAGGAGTAACTCTTCTAATATTTCGTGCTTTGAGCCTTTACTGTTGCAGCAATATTAGATTCCGATGCACCATTGCAGGATTACTGTATCCCTTGGACCATCAAATCAACGATGATACACAGAAATTGCATCGATATTGAATACAAAAGGCAATATGTCGACTTACTTATAAGGGGAGTAGCTCTTCTAATAGTTCGTGCTTTGAGCCTTTCCTGGGACAGCAGTATTAGATTCTCATGCACCATTGAAGGGTTTACTGTATCTCTTGGACCTTCAAATCAACGATAAAAAATGGAAATTGCATCGATATTGAATACAAAAGGCAAAATGTCGACTTATTTATAAGAGGAGTAAGTCTTCTAATAATTTGTGCTTTGAGCCTTTCCTGCGACAGCAATATTAGATTCCGATGCACCATTGCAGGATTACTGTATCCCTTGGAACTTCAAATAAACGATGAAACACAGAAATTGCATCGATATTGAATCCAAATGCATAATGTCGACTTATTTATAAGAGGAGTAACTCTTCTAATAGTTCGTGCTTTGAGCCTTTCCTGGGACAGCAGTATTAGATACCGATGCACCATTGCAGGTTTACTGTATCCCTTGGACCTTCAAATCAACGATGAAACACAGAAATTGCGTCGATACTGAATACAAAAGGCAAATGTCGACTTATTTACAAGAGGAGTAACACTTCTAATAGTTCGTTCTCTGAGCCTTTCCTGGGACAGCAGTATTAGATTCCGATGCACCATTGCAGGTTTACTGTATGTCTTGGACCTTCAAATCAACGATGAAACACGGAAATTGAATCGATATTGAAAACAAAAGGCAAAATGTCGACTTATTTATAAGAGGAGTAACTCTTCTAATAGTTCGTGCTTTGATCCTTTCCTGGGTCAGCAGTATTAGATTCCGATGCACCATTGCAGGATTACTGTATCCCTTGGACCTTCAAATCAACGATGAAACACAGAAATTGCATCGATATTGAATACAAAAGACAAAATGTCGACTTATTTACAACAGGAGTAACTCTTCTAATAGTTCGTGCTTTGAGCCTTTCCTGGGACAGCAATATTAGATTCCGATGCACCATTGCAGGTTTACTGTGTCCCTTAGATCTTCAAATCAACGATTAAACACGGAAATTGAATCGATATCGAATACAAAAGGCAAAACGTCGACTTATTTACAAGAGGAGTAACTCTTCTAATAGTTCGTGCTTTGAGCCTTTCCTGGGACAGCAATATTAGATTCCGATGCACCATTGCAGGTTTACTGTATCCCTTGGACCTTCAAATCAACGATGATACACGGAAATTGAATCGATATTGAATACAAAAGGCAAAATGTCGACTTATTTACAAGAGAGTAACTCTTCTGATAATTCGTGCTTTGAGCCTTTCCTGGGACAGCAATATTAGATTCCGATGCACCATTGCAGGTTTACTGTATCCCTTGGACCTTCAAATCAACGATGAAACACAGAAATTGCATCGATATTGAATAAAAAAAAGCGAAATGTCGACTTTCATCTAAGAGGAGTAACTCTTCTAATAGTTCGTGTTTTGAGCCATTCCTGGGACAGCAGTATTAGATTCCGATGCACGATTGCAGGTTTACTGTATCCCTTGGACCTTCAAATCAACGATGAAACACAGAAATTGCATCGATATTGAATACAAAAGGCAAAATGTCGACTTATTTATAAGAGGAGTAACTCTTCTAATAATTTGTGTTTTGAGCCTTTCCTGCGACAGCAATATTAGATTCCGATGCACCATTGCAGGATTACTGTATCCCTTGGACCTTCAAATCAACGATGAAACACAGAAATTGCATCGATATTGAACACAAAAGGAAAATGTGGACTTATTTACAAGAGGTGTAACTCATCTAATAGTTCGTGATTGGAGCCTTTCCTGGAACAGCAGTATTAGATTCGGATGCACCATTGCAGGTTTACTGTATCCCTTGGACCTTCAAATCAACGATGAAACACAGAAATTGCATCGATATTGAATACAAATGCATAATGTCGACTTATTTATAAGAGGAGTAACTCTTCTAATAGTTCGTGCTTTGAGCCTTTCCTGGGACAGCAGTATTAGATACCGATGCACCATTGCAGGTTTACTGTATCCCTTGGACCTTCAAATCAACGATAAACACAGAAATTGCGTCGATATTGAATACAAAAGGCAAAATTTCGACTTATTTACAAGAGGAGTAACTCTTCTAATAGTTCGTGCTTTGAGCCTTTCCTGGGACACCAATATAAGATTCCGATGCACCATTACAGGTTTACTGTATCCCTTGGACCTTCAAATCAACGATGAAACACAGAAATTGCATCGATATTGAATACAAAAGGCAAAATGTCGACTTACATCTAAGAGGAGTAACTCTTCTAATAGTTCGTGCTTTGAGCCTTTCCTGGGACAGCAGTATTAGATTCCTATGCACGATTGCAGGTTTACTGTATCCCTTGGACCTTACAATCAACGATGAAACACAGAAATTGCATCGATATTGAATACAAAAGGCAAAATGTCAACTTATTTATAAGAGGAATAACTCTTCTAATAATTTGTGCTTTGAGCCTTTCCTGCGACAGCAATATTAGATTCCGATGCACCATTGCAGGATTACTGTATCCCTTGGACCTTCAAATCAACGATGAAACACAGAAATTGCATCGATATTGAATACAAAAGGCAAAATGTCGACTTATTTACAAGAGGTGTAACTCTTCTAATAGTTCATGCTTTGAGCCTTTCCTGGGACAGCAGTATTAGATTCCGATGCACCATTGCAGGTTTACTGTATCCCTTGGACCTTCAAATCAACGATGAAACACGGAAATTGCATCGATATTGAATACAAAAGACAAAATGTCGACTTATTTACAACAGAAGTATCTCTTCTAATAGTTCGTGCTTTGATTCTTTCCTGGGACAGCGATATTAGATTCCGATGCACCATTGCAGGTTTACTGTATCCCTTGGACCTTCAAATCAACGATGAAACACAGAAATTGCATCGATATTGAATCCAAATGCATAATGTCGACTTATTTATAAGAGGAGTAACTCTTCTAATAGTTCGTGCTATGAGCCTTTCCTGGGACAGCAGTATTAGATACCGATGCACCTTTGCAGGTTTACTGTATCCCTTGGACCTTCAAATCAACGATGAAACACAGAAATTGCGTCGATACTGAATACAAAAGGCAAAACGTCGACTTATTTGCAAGAGGAGTAACACTTCTAATAGTTCGTGCTTTGAGCCTTTCCTGGGACAGCAGTATTAGATTCCGATGCACCATTGCAGGTTTACTGTATCTCTTGGACCTTCAAATCAACGATGAAACACGGAAATTGCATCGATATTGAATACAAAAGGCAAAATGTCGACTTATTTTTAGAGGAGTAACTCTTCTAATAGTTCGTGCTTTGAGCCTTTCCTGGGACAGCAGTATTAGATTCCGATGCACCATTGCAGTATTACTGTATCCCTTGGACCATCATATCAACGATGAAACACAGAAATTGCATCGATATTGATTACAAAAAGCAAAATGTCGACTTATTTACAAGAGGTGTAACTCTTCTAATAGTTCGTGATTTGAGCCTTTCCTGGAACAGCAGTATTAGATTCGGATGCACCATTGCAGGTTTACTGTATCCCTTGGACCTTCAAATCAACGATGAAACACAGAAATTGCATCGATATTGAATACAAATGCATAATGTCGACTTATTTATAAGAGGAGTAACTCTTCTAATAGTTCGTGCTTTGAGCCTTTCCTGGGACAGCAGTATTAGATACCATTGCACCATTGCAGGTTTACTGTATCCCTTGGACCTTCAAATCAAAAGATGAAACACAGAAATTGCATCGATATTGAATACAAAAAGGAAAATGTCGTCTTACATCTAAGAGGAGTAACTCTTCTAATAGTTCGTGCTTTAAGCCTTTCCTGGGACAGCAGTATTAGATTCCGATGCACGATTGCAGGTTTACTGTATCCCTTGGACCTTACAATCAACAATGAAACACAGAAATTGCATCGATATTGAATACAATAGGCAAAATGTCGACTTATTTATAAGAGGAGTAACTCTTCTAATAATTTGTGCTTTGAGCCTTTCCTGCGACAGCAATATTAGATTCCGATGCACCATTGCAGGATTACTGTATCCCTTGGACCTTCAAATCAACGATGAAACACAGAAATTGCATCGATATTGAATACAAAAGGCAAAATGTCGACTTATTTAAAAGAGGTGTAACTCTTCTAATAGTTAATGCTTTGAGCCTTTCCTGGGACAGCAGTATTAGATTCCGATGCACCATTGCAGGTTTACTGTATCCCTTGGACCTTCAAATCAACGATGAAACACGGAAATTGCATCGATATTGAATACAAAAGACAAAATGTCAACTTATTTACAACAGAAGTATCTCTTCTAATAGTTCGTGCTTTGATTCTTTCCTGGGACAGCAATATTAGATTCCGAAGCACCATTGCAGGTTTACTGTATCCCTTGGACCTTCAAATCAACGATGAAACACAGAAATTGCGTCGATACTGAATACAAAAGGCAAAATGTCGACTTATTTGCAAGAGGAGTAACACTTCTAATAGTTCGTGTTTGAGCCTTTCCTGGGACAGCAGTATTAGATTCCGATGCTCCATTGCAGGTTTACTGTATCTCTTGGACCTTCAAATCAACGATGAAACACGGAAATTGCATCGATACTGAATACAAAAGGCAAAATGTCGACTTATTTATTAGAGGAGTAACTCTTCTAATAGTTCGTGCTTTGAGCCTTTCCTGGGACAGCAGTATTAGATTCCGATGCACCATTGCAGTATTACTGTATCCCTTGGACCATCACATCAACGATGAAACACAGAAATTGCATCGATATTGAATACAAAAAGCAAAATGTCGACTTATTTATAAGAGGAGTAAATCTTCTAATAATTCGCGATTTGAGCCTTTCCTGGGACAGCAGTATTAGATTCCGATGCACCATTGCAGGTTTACTGTATCTCTTGGACCTTCAAATCAACGTTGAAACACGGAAATTGCATCGATATTGAATACAAAAGGCAAAATGTCGACTTATTTAATAGAGGAGTAACTCTTCTAATATTTCGTGCTTTGAGCCTTTACTGTTGCAGCAATATTAGATTCCGATGCACCATTGCAGGATTACTGTATCCCTTGGACCATCAAATCAACGATGATACACAGAAATTGCATCGATATTGAATACAAAAGGCAATATGTCGACTTACTTATAAGGGGAGTAGCTCTTCTAATAGTTCGTGCTTTGAGCCTTTCCTGGGACAGCAGTATTAGATTCTCATGCACCATTGAAGGGTTTACTGTATCTCTTGGACCTTCAAATCAACGATAAAAAATGGAAATTGCATCGATATTGAATACAAAAGGCAAAATGTCGACTTATTTATAAGAGGAGTAAGTCTTCTAATAATTTGTGCTTTGAGCCTTTCCTGCGACAGCAATATTAGATTCCGATGCACCATTGCAGGATTACTGTATCCCTTGGAACTTCAAATAAACGATGAAACACAGAAATTGCATCGATATTGAATCCAAATGCATAATGTCGACTTATTTATAAGAGGAGTAACTCTTCTAATAGTTCGTGCTTTGAGCCTTTCCTGGGACAGCAGTATTAGATACCGATGCACCATTGCAGGTTTACTGTATCCCTTGGACCTTCAAATCAACGATGAAACACAGAAATTGCGTCGATACTGAATACAAAAGGCAAATGTCGACTTATTTACAAGAGGAGTAACACTTCTAATAGTTCGTTCTCTGAGCCTTTCCTGGGACAGCAGTATTAGATTCCGATGCACCATTGCAGGTTTACTGTATGTCTTGGACCTTCAAATCAACGATGAAACACGGAAATTGAATCGATATTGAAAACAAAAGGCAAAATGTCGACTTATTTATAAGAGGAGTAACTCTTCTAATAGTTCGTGCTTTGATCCTTTCCTGGGTCAGCAGTATTAGATTCCGATGCACCATTGCAGGATTACTGTATCCCTTGGACCTTCAAATCAACGATGAAACACAGAAATTGCATCGATATTGAATACAAAAGACAAAATGTCGACTTATTTACAACAGGAGTAACTCTTCTAATAGTTCGTGCTTTGAGCCTTTCCTGGGACAGCAATATTAGATTCCGATGCACCATTGCAGGTTTACTGTGTCCCTTAGATCTTCAAATCAACGATTAAACACGGAAATTGAATCGATATCGAATACAAAAGGCAAAACGTCGACTTATTTACAAGAGGAGTAACTCTTCTAATAGTTCGTGCTTTGAGCCTTTCCTGGGACAGCAATATTAGATTCCGATGCACCATTGCAGGTTTACTGTATCCCTTGGACCTTCAAATCAACGATGATACACGGAAATTGAATCGATATTGAATACAAAAGGCAAAATGTCGACTTATTTACAAGAGAGTAACTCTTCTGATAATTCGTGCTTTGAGCCTTTCCTGGGACAGCAATATTAGATTCCGATGCACCATTGCAGGTTTACTGTATCCCTTGGACCTTCAAATCAACGATGAAACACAGAAATTGCATCGATATTGAATAAAAAAAAGCGAAATGTCGACTTTCATCTAAGAGGAGTAACTCTTCTAATAGTTCGTGTTTTGAGCCATTCCTGGGACAGCAGTATTAGATTCCGATGCACGATTGCAGGTTTACTGTATCCCTTGGACCTTCAAATCAACGATGAAACACAGAAATTGCATCGATATTGAATACAAAAGGCAAAATGTCGACTTATTTATAAGAGGAGTAACTCTTCTAATAATTTGTGTTTTGAGCCTTTCCTGCGACAGCAATATTAGATTCCGATGCACCATTGCAGGATTACTGTATCCCTTGGACCTTCAAATCAACGATGAAACACAGAAATTGCATCGATATTGAACACAAAAGGAAAATGTGGACTTATTTACAAGAGGTGTAACTCATCTAATAGTTCGTGATTGGAGCCTTTCCTGGAACAGCAGTATTAGATTCGGATGCACCATTGCAGGTTTACTGTATCCCTTGGACCTTCAAATCAACGATGAAACACAGAAATTGCATCGATATTGAATACAAATGCATAATGTCGACTTATTTATAAGAGGAGTAACTCTTCTAATAGTTCGTGCTTTGAGCCTTTCCTGGGACAGCAGTATTAGATACCGATGCACCATTGCAGGTTTACTGTATCCCTTGGACCTTCAAATCAACGATAAACACAGAAATTGCGTCGATATTGAATACAAAAGGCAAAATTTCGACTTATTTACAAGAGGAGTAACTCTTCTAATAGTTCGTGCTTTGAGCCTTTCCTGGGACACCAATATAAGATTCCGATGCACCATTACAGGTTTACTGTATCCCTTGGACCTTCAAATCAACGATGAAACACAGAAATTGCATCGATATTGAATACAAAAGGCAAAATGTCGACTTACATCTAAGAGGAGTAACTCTTCTAATAGTTCGTGCTTTGAGCCTTTCCTGGGACAGCAGTATTAGATTCCTATGCACGATTGCAGGTTTACTGTATCCCTTGGACCTTACAATCAACGATGAAACACAGAAATTGCATCGATATTGAATACAAAAGGCAAAATGTCAACTTATTTATAAGAGGAATAACTCTTCTAATAATTTGTGCTTTGAGCCTTTCCTGCGACAGCAATATTAGATTCCGATGCACCATTGCAGGATTACTGTATCCCTTGGACCTTCAAATCAACGATGAAACACAGAAATTGCATCGATATTGAATACAAAAGGCAAAATGTCGACTTATTTACAAGAGGTGTAACTCTTCTAATAGTTCATGCTTTGAGCCTTTCCTGGGACAGCAGTATTAGATTCCGATGCACCATTGCAGGTTTACTGTATCCCTTGGACCTTCAAATCAACGATGAAACACGGAAATTGCATCGATATTGAATACAAAAGACAAAATGTCGACTTATTTACAACAGAAGTATCTCTTCTAATAGTTCGTGCTTTGATTCTTTCCTGGGACAGCGATATTAGATTCCGATGCACCATTGCAGGTTTACTGTATCCCTTGGACCTTCAAATCAACGATGAAACACAGAAATTGCATCGATATTGAATCCAAATGCATAATGTCGACTTATTTATAAGAGGAGTAACTCTTCTAATAGTTCGTGCTATGAGCCTTTCCTGGGACAGCAGTATTAGATACCGATGCACCTTTGCAGGTTTACTGTATCCCTTGGACCTTCAAATCAACGATGAAACACAGAAATTGCGTCGATACTGAATACAAAAGGCAAAACGTCGACTTATTTGCAAGAGGAGTAACACTTCTAATAGTTCGTGCTTTGAGCCTTTCCTGGGACAGCAGTATTAGATTCCGATGCACCATTGCAGGTTTACTGTATCTCTTGGACCTTCAAATCAACGATGAAACACGGAAATTGCATCGATATTGAATACAAAAGGCAAAATGTCGACTTATTTTTAGAGGAGTAACTCTTCTAATAGTTCGTGCTTTGAGCCTTTCCTGGGACAGCAGTATTAGATTCCGATGCACCATTGCAGTATTACTGTATCCCTTGGACCATCATATCAACGATGAAACACAGAAATTGCATCGATATTGATTACAAAAAGCAAAATGTCGACTTATTTATAAGAGGAGTAAATCTTCTAATAATTCGCGATTTGAGCCTTTCCTGGGACAGCAGTATTATATTCCGATGCACCATTGCAGGTTTACTGTATCCCTTGGACCTTCAAATCAACGATGAAACACGGAAATTGCATCGATATTGAATACAAAGGGCAAAATGTCGACTTATTTACAAGAGGAGTAACTCTTCTAATAGTTCGTGTTTTGAGCCTTTCCTGGGACAGCAATATTAGATTCCGATGCACCATTGCAGGTTTACTGTATCCCTTGGACCTTCCAAACAATGATGAGACACGGAAATTGAATCGATATTGAATACAAAAGGCAAAGTGTCGACTTATTTACAAGAGGAGTAACTCTTCTAATAGTTCGTGCTTTGAGCCTTTCCTGGGACAGCAATATTAGATTCCGATGCATCATTGCAGGTTTACTGTATCCCTTGGACCTTTAAATCAACGATGAAACACAGAAATTGCATCGATATTGAATACAAAAAGGAAAATGTCGACTTACATCTAAGAGGAGTATCTCTTCTAATAGTTCGTGTTTTGAGCCTTTCCTGGGACAGCAGTATTAGATTCCGATGCACCATTGCAGGTTTACTGTATCCCTTGGACCTTCAAATCAACGATGAAACACAGAAATTGCATCGATATTGAATACAAAAGGCAAAATGTCGACTTATTTATAAGAGGAGTAACTCTTCTAATAATTTGTGCTTTGAGTCTTTCCTGCGACAGCAATATTAGATTCCGATGCACCATTGCAGGTTTACTGTATCCCTTGGACCTTCAAATCAACGATGAAACACGGAAATTGCATCGATATTGAATACAAAAGGCAAAATGTCGACTTATTTAAAAGAGGAGTAACTCTTCTAATATTTCGTGCTTTGAGCCTTTCCTGGGGCAGCAATATTAGATTCCGATGCACCATTGCAGGATTACTGTATCCCTTGGACCATCAAATCAACGTTGATACACAGAAATTGCATCGATATTGAATACAAAAGGCAAAATGTCGACTTTCTTATAAGAGGAGTTGCTCTTCTAATAGTTCGTGCTTTGAGCCTTTCCTGGGACAGCAGTATTAGATTCTGATGCACCATTGCAGGTTTACTGTATCTCTTGGACATTCAAATCAACGATGAAACATGGAAATTGCATCGATATTGGATACAAAATGCAAAATGTCGACTTATTTATAAGAGGAGTAAATCTTCTAATTGTTCGTGCTTTGAGCCTTTCCTGGGACAGCAGTATTAGATTCCGATGCACCATTGCAGGATTACTGTATCCCTTGGACCTTCAAATCAACGATGAAACACAGAAATTGCGTCGATACTGAATACAAAAGGCAAATGTCGACTTATTTACAAGAGGAGTAACACTTCTAATAGTTCGTTCTTTGAGCATTTCCTGGGACAGCAGTATTAGATTCCGATGCACCATTGCAGGTTTACTGTATCTCTTGGACCTTCAAATCAACGATGAAACACGGAAATTGCATCGATATTGAATACAAAAGGCAAAATGTCGACTTATTTATAAGAGGAGTAACTCTTCTAATAATTTGTGCTTTGAGCCTTTCCTGTGACAGCAATATTAGATTCCGATGCACCATTGCAGGATTACTTTATCCCTTGGACATTCAAATCAACGATGAAACACGGAAATTGAATCGATATTGAGTACAAAAGGCAAAGTGTCGACTTATTTACAAGAGGAGTAACTCTTCTAATAGTTCGTGCTTTGAGCCTTTCCTGGGACAGCAATATTAGATTCCGATGCACCATTGCAGGTTTACTGTATCCCTTGGACCTTTAAATCAACGATGAAACACAGAAATTGCATCGATATTGAATACAAAAGGCAAAATGTCGACTTATTTATAAGAGGAGTTACTCCTATAATAGTTCGTGTTTTGAGCCTTTCCTGGGACAGCAGTATTAGATTCCGATGCACTATTGCAGGTTTACTGTATCCCTTGGACCTTCAAATCAACGATGAAACACGGAAATTGCATCGATATTGAATACAAAAGACAAAATGTCGACTTATTTACAACAGAAGTATCTCTTCTAATAGTTCGTGTTTGATTCTTTCCTGGGACAGCAATATTAGATTCCGATGCACCATTGCAGGTTTACTGTATCCCTTGGACCTTCAAATCAACGATGAAACACAGAAATTGCATCGATATTGAATCCAAATGCATAATGTTGACTTATTTATAAGAGGAGTAACTCTTCTAATAGTTCGTGCTTTGAGCCTTTCCTGGGACAGCAGTATTAGATACCGATGCACCATTGCAGGTTTACTGTATCCTTTGGACCTTCAAATCAACGATGAAACACAGAAATTGCGTCGATACTGAATACAAAAGGCAAAATGACGACTTATTTGCAAGAGGAGTAACACTTCTAATAGTTCGTGCTTTGAGCCTTTCCTGGGGCAGCAATATTAGATTCCGATGCACCATTGCAGGATTACTGTATCCCTTGGACCATCAAATCAACGTTGATACACAGAAATTGCATCGATATTGAATACAAATGCAAAATGTCGACTTTCTTATAAGAGGAGTAGCTCTTCTAATAGTTCGTGCTTTGAGCCTTTCCTGGGACAGCAGTATTAGATTCTGATGCACCATTGCAGGTTTACTGTATCTCTTGGACATTCAAATCAACGATGAAACATGGAAATTGCATCGATATTGGATACAAAATGCAAAATGTCGACTTATTTATAAGAGGAGTAAATCTTCTAATTGTTCGTGCTTTGAGCCTTTCCTGGGACAGCAGTATTAGATTCCGATGCACCATTGCAGGATTACTGTATCCCTTGGACCTTCAAATCAACGATGAAACACGGAAATTGCATCGATATTGAATACAAAGGGCAAAATGTCGACTTATTTACAAGAGGAGTAAATCTTCTAATAGTTCGTGCTTTGAGCCTTTCCTGGGACAGCAATATTAGATTCCGATGCACCATTGCAGGTTTACTGTATCCCTTGGACCTTCCAATCAACGAAGAAACACGGAAATTGAATCGATATTGAGTACAAAAGGCAAAGTGTCGACTTATTTACAAGAGGAGTAACTCTTCTAATAGTTCGTGCTTTGAGCCTTTCCTGGGACAGCAATATTAGATTCCGATGCACCATTGCAGGTTTACTGTATCCCTTGGACCTTTAAATCAACGATGAAACACAGAAATTGCATCGATATTGAATACAAAAAGGAAAATGTCGACTTACATCTAAGAGGAGTATCTCTTCAAATAGTTCGTGTTTTGAGCCTTTCCTGGGACAGCAGTATTAGATTCCGATGCACCATTGCAGGTTTACTGTATCCCTTGGACCTTCAAATCAACGATGAAACACAGAAATTGCATCGATATTGAATACAAAAGGCAAAATGTCGACTTATTTATAAGAGGAGTAACTCTTCTAATAATTTGTGCTTTGAGTCTTTCCTGCGACAGCAATATTAGATTCCGATGCACCATTGCAGGTTTACTGTATCCCTTGGACCTTCAAATCAACGATGAAACACGGAAATTGCATCGATATTGAATACAAAAGGCAAAATGTCGACTTATTTAAAAGAGGAGTAACTCTTCTAATATTTCGTGCTTTGAGCCTTTCCTGGGGCAGCAATATTAGATTCCGATGCACCATTGCAGGATTACTGTATCCCTTGGACCATCAAATCAACGTTGATACACAGAAATTGCATCGATATTGAATACAAAAGGCAAAATGTCGACTTTCTTATAAGAGGAGTAGCTCTTCTAATAGTTCGTGCTTTTGAGCCATTCTTGGGACAGCAGTATTAGATTCTGATGCACCATTGCAGGTTTACTGTATCTCTTGGACATTCAAATCAACGATGAAACATGGAAATTGCATCGATATTGCATACAAAATGCAAAATGTCGACTTATTTATAAGAGGAGTAAATCTTCTAATTGTTCGTGCTTTGAGCCTTTCCTGGGACAGCAGTATTAGATTCCGATGCACCATTGCAGGATTACTGTATCCCTTGGACCTTCAAATCAACGATGAAACACAGAAATTGCGTCGATACTGAATACAAAAGGCAAATGTCGACTTATTTACAAGAGGAGTAACACTTCTAATAGTTCGTTCTTTGAGCCTTTCCTGGGACAGCAGTATTAGATTCCGATGCACCATTGCAGGTTTACTGTATCTCTTGGACCTTCAAATCAACGATGAAACACGGAAATTGCATCGATATTGAATACAAAAGGCAAAATGTCGACTTATTTATAAGAGGAGTTACTCCTCTAATAGTTCGTGTTTTGAGCATTTCCTGGGACAGCAGTATTAGATTCCGATGCACCATTGCAGGTTTACTGTATCCCTTGGACCTTCAAATCAACGATGAAACACGGAAATTGCATCGATATTGAATACAAAAGACAAAATGTCGACTTATTTACAACAGAAGTATCTCTTCTAATAGTTCGTGCTTTGATTCTTTCCTGGGACAGCAATATTAGATTCCGATGCACCATTGCAGGTTTACTGTATCCCTTGGACCTTCAAATCAACGATGAAACACAGAAATTGCATCGATATTGAATCCAAATGCATAATGTCGACTTATTTATAAGAGGAGTAACTCTTCTAATAGTTCGTGCTTTGAGCCTTTCCTGGGACAGCAGTATTAGATACCGATGCACCATTGCAGGTTTACTGTATCCTTTGGCCCTTCAAATCAACGATGAAACACAGAAATTGCGTCGATACTGAATACAAAAGGCAAAATGACGACTTATTTGCAAGAGGAGTAACACTTCTAATAGTTCGTGCTTTGAGCCTTTCCTGGGACACAGTATTAGATTCCGATGCACCATTGCAGGTTTACTGTATCTCTTGGACCTTCAAATCAACGATGAAACACGGAAATTGCATCGATATTGGATACAAAAGCAAAATGTCGACTTATTTATTAGAGGAGTAACTCTTCTAATAGTTCGTGCTTTGAGCCTTTCCTGGGACAGCAGTATTAGATTCCGATGCACCATTGCAGTATTACTGTATCCCTTGGACCATCACATCAACGATGAAACACAGAAATTGCATCGATATTGAATACAAAAGGCAAAATATCGACTTATTTATAAGAGGAGTAAATCTTCTAATAATTCGCGATTTGAGCCTTTCCTGGGACAGCAGTATTAGATTCCGATGCACCATTGCAGGTATACTGTATCCCTTGGACCTTCAAATCAACGATGAAACACGGAAATTGCATCGATATTGAATACAAATGCATAATGTTGACTTATTTATAAGAGGAGTAACTCTTCTAATAGTTCGTGCTTTGAGCCTTTCCTGGGACAGCAGTATTAGATACCGATGCACCATTGCAGGTTTACTGTATCCTTTGGACCTTCAAATCAACGATGAAACACAGAAATTGCGTCGATACTGAATACAAAAGGCAAAATGACGACTTATTTGCAAGAGGAGTAACACTTCTAATAGTTCGTGCTTTGAGCCTTTCCTGGGGCAGCAATATTAGATTCCGATGCACCATTGCAGGATTACTGTATCCCTTGGACCATCAAATCAACGTTGATACACAGAAATTGCATCGATATTGAATACAAATGCAAAATGTCGACTTTCTTATAAGAGGAGTAGCTCTTCTAATAGTTCGTGCTTTGAGCCTTTCCTGGGACAGCAGTATTAGATTCTGATGCACCATTGCAGGTTTACTGTATCTCTTGGACATTCAAATCAACGATGAAACATGGAAATTGCATCGATATTGGATACAAAATGCAAAATGTCGACTTATTTATAAGAGGAGTAAATCTTCTAATTGTTCGTGCTTTGAGCCTTTCCTGGGACAGCAGTATTAGATTCCGATGCACCATTGCAGGATTACTGTATCCCTTGGACCTTCAAATCAACGATGAAACACGGAAATTGCATCGATATTGAATACAAAGGGCAAAATGTCGACTTATTTACAAGAGGAGTAAATCTTCTAATAGTTCGTGCTTTGAGCCTTTCCTGGGACAGCAATATTAGATTCCGATGCACCATTGCAGGTTTACTGTATCCCTTGGACCTTCCAATCAACGAAGAAACACGGAAATTGAATCGATATTGAATACAAAAGGCAAAGTGTCGACTTATTTACAAGAGGAGTAACTCTTCTAATAGTTCGTGCTTTGAGCCTTTCCTGGGACAGCAATATTAGATTCCGATGCACCATTGCAGGTTTACTGTATCCCTTGGACCTTTAAATCAACGATGAAACACAGAAATTGCATCGATATTGAATACAAAAAGGAAAATGTCGACTTACATCTAAGAGGAGTATCTCTTCTAAAAGTTCGTGTTTTGAGCCTTTCCTGGGATAGCAGTATTAGATTCCGATGCACCATTGCAGGTTTACTGTATCCCTTGGACCTTCAAATCAACGATGAAACACAGAAATTGCATCGATATTGAATACAAAAGGCAAAATGTCGACTTATTTATAAGAGGAGTAACTCTTCTAATAATTTGTGCTTTGAGTCTTTCCTGCGACAGCAATATTAGATTCCGATGCACCATTGCAGGTTTACTGTATCCCTTGGACCTTCAAATCAACGATGAAACACGGAAATTGCATCGATATTGAATACAAAAGGCAAAATGTCGACTTATTTAAAAGAGGAGTAACTCTTCTAATATTTCGTGCTTTGAGCCTTTCCTGGGGCAGCAATATTAGATTCCGATGCACCATTGCAGGATTACTGTATCCCTTGGACCATCAAATCAACGTTGATACACAGAAATTGCATCGATATTGAATACAAAAGGCAAAATGTCGACTTTCTTATAAGAGGAGTAGCTCTTCTAATAGTTCGTGCTTTGAGCCATTCCTGGGACAGCAGTATTAGATTCTGATGCACCATTGCAGGTTTACTGTATCTCTTGGACATTCAAATCAACGATGAAACATGGAAATTGCATCGATATTGCATACAAAATGCAAAATGTCGACTTATTTATAAGAGGAGTAAATCTTCTAATTGTTCGTGCTTTGAGCCTTTCCTGGGACAGCAGTATTAGATTCCGATGCACCATTGCAGGATTACTGTATCCCTTGGACCTTCAAATCAACGATGAAACACAGAAATTGCGTCGATACTGAATACAAAAGGCAAATGTCGACTTATTTACAAGAGGAGTAACACTTCTAATAGTTCGTTCTTTGAGCCTTTCCTGGGACAGCAGTATTAGATTCCGATGCACCATTGCAGGTTTACTGTATCTCTTGGACCTTCAAATCAACGATGAAACACGGAAATTGCATCGATATTGAATACAAAAGGCAAAATGTCGACTTATTTATAAGAGGAGTTACTCCTCTAATAGTTCGTGTTTTGAGCATTTCCTGGGACAGCAGTATTAGATTCCGATGCACCGTTGCAGGTTAACTGTATCCCTTGGACCTTCAAATCAACGATGAAACACGGAAATTGCATCGATATTGAATACAAAAGACAAAATGTCGACTTATTTACAACAGAAGTATCTCTTCTAATAGTTCGTGCTTTGATTCTTTCCTGGGACAGCAATATTAGATTCCGATGCACCATTGCAGGTTTACTGTATCCCTTGGACCTTCAAATCAACGATGAAACACAGAAATTGCATCGATATTGAATCCAAATGCATAATGTCGACTTATTTATAAGAGGAGTAACTCTTCTAATAGTTCGTGCTTTGAGCCTTTCCTGGGACAGCAGTATTAGATACCGATGCACCATTGCAGGTTTACTGTATCCTTTGGCCCTTCAAATCAACGATGAAACACAGAAATTGCGTCGATACTGAATACAAAAGGCAAAATGACGACTTATTTGCAAGAGGAGTAACACTTCTAATAGTTCGTGCTTTGAGCCTTTCCTGGGACACAGTATTAGATTCCGATGCACCATTTCAGGTTTACTGTATCTCTTGGACCTTCAAATCAACGATGAAACACGGAAATTGCATCGATATTGGATACAAAAGGCAAAATGTCGACTTATTTATTAGAGGAGTAACTCTTCTAATAGTTCGTGCTTTGAGCCTTTCCTGGGACAGCAGTATTAGATTCCGATGCACCATTGCAGTATTACTGTATCCCTTGGACCATCACATCAACGATGAAACACAGAAATTGCATCGATATTGAATACAAAAGGCAAAATATCGACTTATTTATAAGAGGAGTAAATCTTCTAATAATTCGCGATTTGAGCCTTTCCTGGGACAGCAGTATTAGATTCCGATGCACCATTGCAGGTATACTGTATCCCTTGGACCTTCAAATCAACGATGAAACACGGAAATTGCATCGATATTGAATACAAAGGGCAAAATGTCGACTTATTTACAAGAGGACTAAATCTTCTAATAGTTCGTGCTTTGAGCCTTTCCTGGGACAGCAATATTAGATTCCGATGCACCATTGCAGGTTTACTGTATCCCTTGGACCTGCCAATCAACGATGAAACACGGAAATTGAATCGATATTGAGTACAAAAGGCAAAGTGTCGACTTATTTGCAAGAGGAGTAACTCTTCTAATAGTTCGTGCTTTGGGCCTTTCCTGGGACAGCAATATTAGATTCCGATGCACCATTGCAGGTTTACTGTATCCCTTGGACCTTCAAATCAACGATGAAACACGGAAATTGCATCGATATTGAATACAAAAGACAAAATGTCGACTTATTTACAACAGAAGTATCTCTTCTAATAGTTCGTGTTTGATTCTTTCCTGGGACAGCAATATTAGATTCCGATGCACCATTGCAGGTTTACTGTATCCCTTGGACCTTCAAATCAACGATGAAACACAGATATTGCATCGATATTGAATCCAAATGCATAATGTCGACTTATTTATAAGAGGAGTAACTCTTCTAATAGTTCGTGCTTTGAGCCTTTCCTGGGACAGCAGTATTAGATACCGATGCACCATTGCAGGTTTACTGTATCCTTTGGACCTTCAAATCAACGATGAAACACAGAAATTGCGTCGATACTGAATACAAAAGGCAAAGTGACGACTTATTTGCAAGAGGAGTAACACTTCTAATAGTTCGTGCTTTGAGCCTTTCCTGGGGCAGCAATATTAGATTCCGATGCACCATTGCAGGATTACTGTATCCCTTGGACCATCAAATCAACGTTGATACACAGAAATTGCATCGATATTGAATACAAATGCAAAATGTCGACTTTCTTATAAGAGGAGTAGCTCTTCTAATAGTTCGTGTTTTGAGCCTTTCCTGGGACAGCAGTATTAGATTCTGATGCACCATTGCAGGTTTACTGTATCTCTTGGACATTCAAATCAACGATGAAACATGGAAATTGCATCGATATTGAATACAAATGCAAAATGTCGACTTTCTTATAAGAGGAGTAAATCTTCTAATTGTTCGTGCTTTGAGCCTTTCCTGGGACAGCAGTATTAGATTCCGATGCACCATTGCAGGATTACTGTATCCCTTGGACCTTCAAATCAACGATGAAACACGGAAATTGCATCGATATTGAATACAAAGGGCAAAATGTCGACTTATTTACAAGAGGAGTAAATCTTCTAATAGTTCGTGCTTTGAGCCTTTCCTGGGACAGCAATTTTAGATTCCGATGCACCATTGCAGGTTTACTGTATCCCTTGGACCTTCCAATCAACGAAGAAACACGGAAATTAAATCGATATTGAGTACAAAAGGCAAAGTGTCGACTTATTTACAAGAGGAGTAACTCTTCTAATAGTTCGTGCTTTGAGCCTTTCCTGGGACAGCAATATTAGATTCCGATGCACCATTGCAGGTTTACTGTATCCCTTGGACCTTTAAATCAACGATGAAACACAGAAATTGCATCGATATTGAATACAAAAAGGAAAATGTCGACTTACATCTAAGAGGAGTATCTCTTCTAATAGTTCGTGTTTTGAGCCTTTCCTGGGACAGCAGTATTAGATTCCGATGCACCATTGCAGGTTTACTGTATCCCTTGGACCTTCAAATCAACGATGAAACACAGAAATTGCATCGATATTGAATACAAAAGGCAAAATGTCGACTTATTTATAAGAGGAGTAACTCTTCTAATAATTTGTGCTTTGAGTCTTTCCTGCGACAGCAATATTAGATTCCGATGCACCATTGCAGGTTTACTGTATCCCTTGGACCTTCAAATCAACGATGAAACACGGAAATTGCATCGATATTGAATACAAAAGGCAAAATGTCGACTTATTTAAAAGAGGAGTAACTCTTCTAATATTTCGTGCTTTGAGCCTTTCCTGGGGCAGCAATATTAGATTCCGATGCACCATTGCAGGATTACTGTATCCCTTGGACCATTAAATCAACGTTGATACACAGAAATTGCATCGATATTGAATACAAAAGGCAAAATGTCGACTTTCTTATAAGAGGAGTAGCTCTTCTAATAGTTCGTGCTTTGAGCCTTTCCTGGGACAGCAATATTAGATTCCGATGCACCATTGCAGGTTTACTGTATCCCTTGGACCTTTAAATCAACGATGAAACACAGAAATTGCATCGATATTGAATACAAAAAGGAAAATGTCGACTTACATCTAAGAGGAGTATCTCTTCTAAAAGTTCGTGTTTTGAGCCTTTCCTGGGATAGCAGTATTAGATTCCGATGCACCATTGCAGGTTTACTGTATCCCTTGGACCTTCAAATCAACGATGAAACACAGAAATTGCATCGATATTGAATACAAAAGGCAAAATGTCGACTTATTTATAAGAGGAGTAACTCTTCTAATAATTTGTGCTTTGAGTCTTTCCTGCGACAGCAATATTAGATTCCGATGCACCATTGCAGGTTTACTGTATCCCTTGGACCTTCAAATCAACGATGAAACACGGAAATTGCATCGATATTGAATACAAAAGGCAAAATGTCGACTTATTTAAAAGAGGAGTAACTCTTCTAATATTTCGTGCTTTGAGCCTTTCCTGGGGCAGCAATATTAGATTCCGATGCACCATTGCAGGATTACTGTATCCCTTGGACCATCAAATCAACGTTGATACACAGAAATTGCATCGATATTGAATACAAAAGGCAAAATGTCGACTTTCTTATAAGAGGAGTAGCTCTTCTAATAGTTCGTGCTTTGAGCCTTTCCTGGGACAGCAGTATTAGATTCTGATGCACCATTGCAGGTTTACTGTATCTCTTGGACATTCAAATCAACGATGAAACATGGAAATTGCATCGATATTGCATACAAAATGCAAAATGTCGACTTATCTATAAGAGGAGTAAATCTTCTAATTGTTCGTGCTTTGAGCCTTTCCTGGGACAGCAGTATTAGATTCCGATGCACCATTGCAGGATTACTGTATCCCTTGGACCTTCAAATCAACGATGAAACACAGAAATTGCGTCGATACTGAATACAAAAGGCAAATGTCGACTTATTTACAAGAGGAGTAACACTTCTAATAGTTCGTTCTTTGAGCCTTTCCTGGGACAGCAGTATTAGATTCCGATGCACCATTGCAGGTTTACTGTATCTCTTGGACCTTCAAATCAACGATGAAACACGGAAATTGCATCGATATTGAATACAAAAGGCAAAATGTCGACTTATTTATAAGAGGAGTTACTCCTCTAATAGTTCGTGTTTTGAGCCTTTCCTGGGACAGCAGTATTAGATTCCGATGCACCATTGCAGGTTTACTGTATCCCTTGGACCTTCAAATCAACGATGAAACACGGAAATTGCATCGATATTGAATACAAAAGACAAAATGTCGACTTATTTACAACAGAAGTATCTCTTCTAATAGTTCGTGCTTTGATTCTTTCCTGGGACAGCAATATTAGATTCCGATGCACCATTGCAGGTTTACTGTATCCCTTGGACCTTCAAATCAACGATGAAACACAGAAATTGCATCGATATTGAATCCAAATGCATAATGTCGACTAATTTATAAGAGGAGTAACTCTTCTAATAGATCGTGCTTTGAGCCTTTCCTGGGACAGCAGTATTAGATACCGATGCACCATTGCAGGTTTACTGTATCCTTTGGACCTTCAAATCAACGATGAAACACAGAAATTGCGTCGATACTGAATACAAAAGGCAAAATGACGACTTATTTGCAAGAGGAGTAACACTTCTAATAGTTCGTGCTTTGAGCCTTTCCTGGGACACAGTATTAGATTCCGATGCACCATTGCAGGTTTACTGTATCTCTTGGACCTTCAAATCAACGATGAAACACGGAAATTGCATCGATATTGGATAAAAAAGGCAAAATGTCGACTTATTTATTAGAGGAGTAACTCTTCTAATAGTTCGTGCTTTGAGCCATTCCTGGGACAGCAGTATTAGATTCCGATGCACCATTGCAGTATTACTGTATCCCTTGGACCATCACATCAACGATGAAACACAGAAATTGCATCGATATTGAATACAAAAGGCAAAATGTCGACTTATTTATAAGAGGAGTAAATCTTCTAATAATTCGCGATTTGAGCCTTTCCTGGGACAGCAGTATTAGATTCCGATGCACCATTGCAGGTATACTGTATCCCTTGGACCTTCAAATCAACGATGAAACACGGAAATTGCATCGATATTGAATACAAAGGGCAAAATGTCGAGTTATTTACAAGAGGAGTAAATCTTCTAATAGTTCGTGCTTTGAGCCTTTCCTGGGACAGCAATATTAGATTCCGATGCACCATTGCAGGTTTACTGTATCCCTTGGACCTGCCAATCAACGATGAAACACGGAAATTGAATCGATATTGAGTACAAAAGGCAAAGTGTCGACTTATTTACAAGAGGAGTAACTCTTCTAATAGTTCGTGCTTTGAGCCTTTCCTGGGACAGCAATATTAGATTCCGATGCACCATTGCAGGTTTACTGTATCCCTTGGACCTTTAAATCAACGATGAAACACAGAAATTGCATCGATATTGAATACAAAAAGGAAAATGTCGACTTACATCTAAGAGGAGTATCTCTTCTAATAGTTCGTGTTTTGAGCCTTTCCTGGGACAGCAGTATTAGATTCCGATGCACCATTGCAGGTTTACTGTATCCCTTGGACCTTCAAATCAACGATGAAACACGGAAATTGCATCGATATTGAATACAAAAGGCAAAATGTCGACTTATTTAAAAGAGGAGTAACTCTTCTAATATTTCGTGCTTTGAGCCTTTCCTGGGGCAGCAATATTAGATTCCGATGCACCATTGCAGGATTACTGTATCCCTTGGACCATCAAATCAACGTTGATACACAGAAATTGCATCGATATTGAATACAAAAGGCAAAATGTCGACTTTCTTATAAGAGGAGTAGCTCTTCTAATAGTTCTTGCTTTGAGCCTTTCCTGGGACAGCAGTATTAGATTCTGATGCACCATTGCAGGTTTACTGTATCTCTTGGACATTCAAATCAACGACGAAACAAGGAAATTGCATCGATATTGAATACAAAAGGCAAAATGTCGACTTATTTATAAGAGGAGTAAATCTTCTAATTGTTCGTGTTTTGAGCCTTTCCTGGGACAGCAGTCATAGATTCCGATGCACCATTGCAGGATTACTGTATCCCTTGGACCTTCAAATCAACGATGAAACACAGAAATTGCGTCGATACTGAATACAAAAGGCAAATGTCGACTTATTTACAAGAGGAGTAACACTTCTAATAGTTCGTTCTTTGAGCCTTTCCTGGGACAGCAGTATTAGATTCCGATGCACCATTGCAGGTTTACTGTATCTCTTGGACCTTCAAATCAACGATGAAACACGGAAATTGCATCGATATTAAATACAAAAGGCAAAATGTCGACTTATTTATAAGAGGAGTAACTCTTCTAATAATTTGAGCTTTGAACCTTTCCTGCGACAGCAATATTAGATTCCGATGCACCATTGCAGGATTACTGTATCCCTTGGACCTTCAAATCAACGATGAAACACAGAAATTGCATCGATATTGAATACAAGAGGCAAAATGTCGACTTACTTTCAAGAGGTGTAACTCTTCTAATAGTTCGTGCTTTGAGCCTTTCCTGGGATAGCAGTATTAGATTCCGATGCACCTTTGCAGGTTTACTGTATCCCTTGGACGTTCAAATCAACGATGAAACACAGAAATTGCATCGATATTGAATACAAAAGGCAAAATGTCGACTTATTTATAAGAGGAGTTACTCCTCTAATAGTTCGTGTTTTGAGCCTTTCCTTGGACAGCAGTATTAGATTCCGATGCACCATTGCAGGTTTACTGTATCCCTTGGACCTTCAAATCAACGATGAAGCACAGAAATTGCATCGATATTGAATACAAAGGGCAAAATGTCGACTTATTTATAAGAGGAGTAACTCTTCTAATAATTTGTGCTTTGAGCCTTTCCTGCGACAGCAATATTAGATTCCGATGCACCATTGTAGGATTACTGTATCCCTTGGACCTTCAAATCAACGATAAAACACAGAAATTGCATCGAAATTGAATACAAGAGGCAAAATGTCGACTTACTTTCAAGAGGTGTAACTCTACTAATAGTTCGTGCTTTGAGCCTTTCCTGGGATAGCAGTATTAGATTCCGATGCACCTTTGCAGGTTTACTGTATCCCTTGGACGTTCAAATCAACGATGAAACACAGAAATTGCATCGATATTGAATACAAAAGGCAAAATGTCGACTTATTTATAAGAGGAGTTACTCCTCTAATAGTTCGTGCTTTGAGCCTTTCCAGGGACAGCAGTATTAGATTCCGATGCACCATTGCAGGTTTACTGTATCCCTTGGACCTTCAAATCAACGATGAAACACGGAAATTGCATCGATATTGAATAAAAAAAGGCAAAATGTCGACTTATTTAAAAGAGGAGTAACTCTTCTAATATTTCGTGCTTTGAGCCTTTCCAGGGACAGCAGTATTAGATTCCGATGCACCATTGCAGGTTTACTGTATCCCTTGGACCTTCAAATCAACGATGAAACACGGAAATTGCATCGATATTGAATACAAAAGGCAAAATGTCGACTTATTTAAAAGAGGAGTAACTCTTCTAATATTTCGTGCTTTGAGCCTTTCCTGCGACAGCAATATTAGATTCCGATGCACCATTGCAGGATTACTGTATCCCTTGGACCTTCAAATCAACGATGAAACACAGAAATTGCATCGATATTGAATACAAGAGGCAAAATGTCGACTTACTTTCAAGAGGTGTAACTCTTCTAATAGTTCGTGCTTTGAGCCTTTCCTGGGATAGCAGTATTAGATTCCGATGCACCTTTGCAGGTTTACTGTATCCCTTGGACATTCACATCAAGGATGAAACACAGAAATTGCATCGATATTGAATACAAAAGGCAAAATGTCGACTTATTTATAAGAGTAGTTACTCCTCTAATAGTTCGTGCTTTGAGCCTTTCCTGGGACAGCAGTATTAGATTCCGATGCACCATTGCAGGTTTACTGTATCCCTTGGACCTTCAAATCAACGATGAAACACAGAAATTGCATCGATATTGAATACAAAACGCAAAATGTCGACTTATTTATAAGAGGAGTAAATCTTCTAATAATTTGTGCTTTGAGCCTTTCGTGCGTAAGCAATATTAGATTCCGATGCACCATTGCAGGATTACTGTATCCCTTGGACCTTCAAATCAACGATGAAACACAGAAATTGCATCGATATTGAATACAAGAGGCAAAATGTCGACTTACTTTCAAGAGGTGTAACTCTTCTAATAGTTCGTGCTTTGAGCCTTTCCTGGGATAGCAGTATTAGATTCCGATGCACCTTTGCAGGTTTACTGTATCCCTTGGACGTTCAAATCAACGATGAAACACAGAAATTGCATCGATATTGAATACAAAAGGCAAAATGTCGACTTATTTATAAGAGGAGTTACTCCTCTAATAGTTCGTGCTTTGAGCCTTTCCCGGGACAGCAGTATTAGATTCCGATGCACCATTGCAGGTTTACTGTATCCCTTGGACCTTCAAATCAACGATGAAACACGGAAATTGTATCGATATTGAATACAAAAGGCAAAATGTCGACTTATTTAAAAGAGGAGTAACTCTTCTAATATTTCGTGCTTTGAGCCTTTCCTGGGGCAGCAATATTAGATTCCGATGTACCATTGCAGGATTACTGTATCCCTTGGACCATCAAATCAACGTTGATACACAGAAATTGCATCGATATTGAATACAAAAGGCAAAATGTCGACTTTCTTATAAGAGGAGTAGCTCTTCTAATAGTTCGTGCTTTGAGAGTTTCCTGGGACAGCAGTATTAGATTCTGATGCACCATTGCAGGTTTACTGTATCTCTTGGACCTTCAAATCAACGATGAAACATGGAAATTGCATCGATATTGAATACAAAAGGCAAAATGTCGACTTATTTATAAAAGGAGTAAATCTTCTAATTGTTCGTGCTTTGAGCCTTTCCTGGGACAGCAGTATTAGATTCCGATGCACCACTGCAGAATTACTGTATCCCTTGGACCATCAAATCAACGATGAAACACAGAAATTGCGTCGATAGTGAATACAAAAGGCCAATGTCGACTTATTTACAAGAGGAGTAACACTTCTAATAGTTCGTTCTTTGAGACTTTCCTGGGACAGCAGTATTAGATTCCGATGCACCATTGCAGGTTTACTGTATCTCTTGGACCTTCAAATCAACGATGAAACACGGAAATTGCATCGATATTGAATACAAAAGGCAAAATGTCGACTTATTTATAAGAGGAGTAACTCTTCTAATAATTTGTGCTTTGAGCCTTTCCTGCGACAGCAATATTGGATTCCGATGCACCATTGCAGGATTACTGTATCCCTTGGACCTTCAAATCAACGATGAAACACAGAAATTGCATCGATATTGAATACAAGAGGCAAAATGTCGGCTTACTTTCAAGAGGTGTAACTCTTCTAATAGTTCGTGCTTTGAGCCTTTCCTGGGATAGCAGTATTAGATTCCGATGCACCTTTGCAGGTTTACTGTATCCCTTGGACGTTCAAATCAACGATGAAACACAGAAATTGCATCGATATTGAATACAAAAGGCAAAATGTCGACTTATTTATAAGAGGAGTTACTCCTCTAATAGTTCGTGATTTGAGCCTTTCCAGGGACAGCAGTATTAGATTCCGATGCACCATTGCAGGTTTACTGTATCTCTTGGACATTCAAATCAACGATGAAACATGGAAATTGCATCGATATTGCATACAAAAGGCAAAATGTCGACTTATTTATAAGAGGAGTAAATCTTCTAATTGTTCGTGCTTTGAGCCTTTCCTGGGACAGCAGTATTAGATTCCGATGCGCCATTGCAGGTTTACTGTATCTCTTGGACCTTCAAATCAACGATGAAACACGGAAATTGCATCGATATTGAATACAAAAGGCAAAATGTCGACTTATTTATAAGAGGAGTTACTCCTCTAATAGTTCGTGCTTTGAGCCTTTCCAGGGACAGCAGTATTAGATTCCGATGCACCATTGCAGGTTTACTGTATCCCTTGGACCTTCAAATCAACGATGAAACACGGAAATTGCATCGATATTGAATACAAAAGACAAAATGTCGACTTATTTACAACAGAAGTATCTCTTCTAATAGTTCGTGTTTGATTCTTTCCTGGGACAGCAATATTAGATTCCGATGCACCATTGCAGGTTTACTGTATCCCTTGGACCTTCAAATCAACGATGAAACACAGAAATTGCATCGATATTGAATCCAAATGCATAATGTCGACTTATTTATAAGAGGAGTAACTCTTCTAATAGTTCGTGCTTTGAGCCTTTCCTGGGACAGCAGTATTAGATACCGATGCACCATTGCAGGTTTACTGTATCCTTTGGACCTTCAAATCAACGATGAAACACAGAAATTGCGTCGATACTGAATACAAAAGGCAAAATGACGACTTATTTGCAAGAGGAGTAACACTTCTAATAGTTCGTGCTTTGAGCCTTTCCTGGGGCAGCAATATTAGATTCCGATGCACCATTGCAGGATTACTGTATCCCTTGGACCATCAAATCAACGTTGATACACAGAAATTGCATCGATATTGAATACAAAAGGCAAAATGTCGACTTTCTTATAAGAGGAGTAGCTCTTCTAATAGTTCGTGCTTTGAGCCTTTCCTGGGACAGCAGTATTAGATTCTGATGCACCATTGCAGGTTTACTGTATCTCTTGGACCTTCAAATCAACGATGAAACATGGAAATTGCATCGATATTGAATACAAAAGGCAAAATGTCGACATATTTATAAGAGGAGTAAATCTTCTAATTGTTCGTGCTTTGAGCCTTTCCTGGGACAGCAGTATTATATTCCGATGCACCATTGCAGGATAACTGTATCCCTTGGACCTTCAAATCAACGATGAAACACAGAAATTGCGTCGATACTGAATACAAAAGACAAATGTCGACTTATTTACAAGAGGAGTAACACTTCTAATAGTTCGTTCTTTGAGCCTTTCCTGGGACAGCAGTATTAGATTCCGATGCACCATTGCAGGTTTACTGTATCTCTTGGACCTTCAAATCAACGATGAAACACGGAAATTGCATCGATATTGAATACGAAAGGCAAAATGTCGACTTATTTATAAGAGGAGTAACTCTTCTAATAATTTGTGCTTTGAGCCTTTCCTGCGACAGCAATATTGGATTCCGATGCACCATTGCAGGATTACTGTATCCCTTGGACCTTCAAATCAACGATGAAACACAGAAATTGCATCGATATTGAATACAAGAGGCAAAATGTCGACTTACTTTCAAGAGGTGTAACTCTTCTAATAGTTCGTGCTTTGAGCCTTTCCTGGGATAGCAGTATTAGATTCCGATGCACCTTTGCAGGTTTACTGTATCCCTTGGACGTTCAAATCAACGATGAAACACAGAAATTGCATCGATATTGAATACAAAAGGCAAAATGTCGACTTATTTATAAGAGGAGTTACTCCTCTAATAGTTCGTGCTTTGAGCCTTTCCAGGGACAGCAGTATTAGATTCCGATGCACCATTGCAGGTTTACTGTATCCCTTGGACCTTCAAATCAACGATGAAACACGGAAATTGCATCGATATTGAATACAAAAGGCAAAATGTCGACTTATTTAAAAGAGGAGTAACTCTTCTAATATTTCGTGCTTTGAGCCTTTCCTGGGGCAGCAATATTAGATTCCGATGCACCATTGCAGGATTACTGTATCCCTTGGACCATCAAATCAACGTTGATACACAGAAATTGCATCGATATTGAATACAAAAGGCAACATGTCGACTTTCTTATAAGAGGAGTAGCTCCTCTAATACTTCGTGCTTTGAGCCTTTCCTGGGACAGCAGTATTAGATTCCGATGCACCATTGCAGGATAACTGTATCCCTTGGACCTTCAAATCAACGATGAAACACAGAAATTGCGTCGATACTGAATACAAAAGGCAAATGTCGAATTATTTACAAGAGGAGTAACACTTCTAATAGTTCGTTCTTTGAGCCTTTCCTGGGACAGCAGTATTAGATTCCGATGCACCATTGCAGGTTTACTGTATCTCTTGGACCTTCAAATCAACGATGAAACACGGAAATTGCATCGATATTGAATACAAAAGGCAAAATGTCGACTTATTTAAAAGAGGGGTAACTCTTCTAATATTTCGTGCTTTGAGCCTTTCCTGGGGCAGCAATATTAGATTCCGATGCACCATTGCAGGATTACTGTATCCCTTGGACCATCAAATCAACGTTGATGCACAGAAATTGCATCGATATTGAATACAAAAGGCAAAATGTCGACTTACTTATAAGAGGAGTAGCTCTTCTAATAGTTCGTGTTTTGAGCCTTTCCTGGGACAGCAGTATTAGATTCTGATGCACCATTGCAGGTTTACTGTATCTCTTGGACCTTCAAATCAACGATGAAACATGGAAATTGCATCGATATTGAATACAAAAGGCAAAATGTCGACTTATTTATAAGAGGAGTAAATCTTCAATTGTTCGTGCTTTGAGCCTTTCCTGGGACAGCAGTATTAGATTCCGATGCACCATTGCAGGATTACTGTATCCCTTGGACCTTCAAATCAACGATGAAACACAGAAATTGCGTCGATACTGAATACAAAGGGCAAATGTCGACTTATTTACATGAGGAGTAACACTTCTAATAGTTCGTTCTTTGAGCCTTTCCTGGGACAGCAGTATTAGATTCCGATGCACCATTGCAGGTTTACTGTATCTCTTGGACCTTCAAATCAACGATGAAACACGGAAATTGCATCGATATTGAATACAAAAGGCAAAATGTCGACTTATTTATAAGAGGAGTAACTCTTCTAATAGTTCGTGCTTTGATCCTTTCCTGGGACAGCAGTATTATATTCCGATGCACCATTGCATGATTACTGTATCCCTTGGACCTTCAAATCAACGATGAAACACAGAAATTGCATCGATATTGAACACAAAAGGCAAAATGTTGACTTATTTACAAGAGGTGTAACACTTCTAATAGTTCGCGCTTTGAGCCTTTCCTGGGACAGCAGTATTAGATTCCGATGCACCATTGCAAGTTTACTGTATCCCTTGGACCTTCAAATCAACGATGAAACACGGAAATTGCATTGATATTGAATACAAAAGACAAAATGTCGACTTATTTACAAGAGGAGTAACTCTTCTAATAGTTCGTGCTTTGAGCCTTTCCTGGGACAGCAATATTAGATTCCGATGCACCATTGCAGGTTTACTGTGTCCCTTGGACCTTCAAATCAACGATTAAACACGGAAATTGAATCGATATTGAATACAAAAGGCAAAACGTCGACTTATTTACAAGAGGAGTACCTCTTCTAATAGTTCGTGTTTTGAGCCTTTCCTGGGACAGCAATATTAGATTCCGATGCACCATTGTAGGTTTACTGTATCCCTTGGACATTCAAATCAACGATGAAACACGGAAATTGAATCGATATTGAATACAAAAGGCAAAATGTCGACTTATTTACAAGAGGAGTAACTCTTCTAATTGTTCGTGCTTTGAGCCTTTCCTGGGACAGCAATATTAGATTCCGATGCACCATTGCAGGTTTACTGTTTCCCTTGGACCTTCAAATCAACGATGAAACACAGAAATTGCATCGATATTGAATACAAAAGCAAAATGTCGACTTACATCTAAGAGGAGTAACTCTTATAATAGTTCGTGTTTTGAGCCTTTCCTGGGACAGCAGTATTAGATTCCGATGCACGATTGCAGGTTTACTGTATCCCTTGGACCTTCAAATCAGCGATGAAACACAGAAATTGCATCGATATTGAATACAAAAGGCAAAATGTCGACTTATTTATAAGAGGAGTAACTCTTCTAATAATTTGTGCTTTGAGCCTTTCCTGCGACAGCAATATTAGATTCCGATGCACCATTGCAGGTTTACTGTATCTCTTGGACCTTCAAATCAACGATGAAACACGGAAATTGCATCGATATTGAATACAAAAGGCAAAATGTCGACATATTTATAAGAGGAGTAAATCTTCTAATTGTTCGTGCTTTGAGCCTTTCCTGGGACAGCAGTATTATATTCCGATGCACCATTGCAGGATAACTGTATCCCTTGGACCTTCAAATCAACGATGAAACACAGAAATTGCGTCGATACTGAATACAAAAGGCAAATGTCGACTTATTTAAAAGAGGAGTAACTCTTCTAATATTTCGTGCTTTGAGCCTTTTCTGGGGCAGCAATATTAGATTCCGATGCACCATTGCAGGATTACTGTATCCCTTGGACCATCAAATCAACGTTGATACACAGAAATTGCATCGATATTGAATACAAAAGGCAAAATGTCGACTTTCTTATAAGAAGAGTAGCTCTTCTAATAGTTCGTGCTTTGAGCCTTTCCTGGGACAGCAGTATTAGATTCCGATGCACCATTGCAGGATAACTGTATCCCTTGGACCTTCAAATCAACGATGAAACACAGAAATTGCGTCGATACTGAATACAAAAGGCAAATGTCGACTTATTTACAAGAGGAGTAACACTTCTAATAGTTCGTTCTTTGAGCCTTTCCTGGGACAGCAGTATTAGATTCCGATGCACCATTGCAGGTTTACTGTATCTCTTGGACCTTCAAATCAACGATGAAACACGGAAATTGCATCGATATTGAATACAAAAGGCAAAATGTCGACATATTTATAAGAGGAGTAACTCTTCTAATAATTTGTGCTTTGAGCCTTTCCTGCGACAGCAATATTGGATTCCGATGCACCATTGCAGGATTACTGTATCCCTTGGACCTTCAAATCAACGATGAAACACAGAAATTGCATCGATATTGAATACAAGAGGCAAAATGTCGGCTTACTTTCAAGAGGTGTAACTCTTCTAATAGTTCGTGCTTTGAGCCTTTCCTGGGATAGCAGTATTAGATTCCGATGCACCTTTGCAGGTGTACTGTATCTCTTGGACCTTCAAATCAACGATGAAACACAGAAATTGCATCGATATTGAATACAAAAGGCAAAATGTCGACTTATTTATAAGAGGAGTTACTCCTCTAATAGTTCGTGCTTTGAGCCTTTCCAGGGACAGCAGTATTAGATTCCGATGCACCATTGCAGGTTTACTGTATCCCTTGGACCTTCAAATCAACGATGAAACACGGAAATTGCATCGATATTGAATACAAAAGGCAAAATGTCGACTTATTTAAAAGAGGGGTAACTCTTCTAATATTTCGTGCTTTGAGCCTTTCCTGGGGCAGCAATATTAGATTCCGATGCACCATTGCAGGATTACTGTATCCCTTGGACCATCAAATCAACGTTGATACACAGAAATTGCATCGATATTGAATACAAAAGGCAAAATGTCGACTTACTTATAAGAGGAGTAGCTCTTCTAATAGTTTGTGCTTTGAGCCTTTCCTGGGACAGCAGTATTAGATTCTGATGCACCATTGCAGGTTTACTGTATCTCTTGGACCTTCAAATCAACGATGAAACATGGAAATTGCATCGATATTGAATACAAAAGGCAAAATGTCGACTTATTTATAAGAGGAGTAAATCTTCTAATTGTTCGTGCTTTGAGCCTTTCCTGGGACAGCAGTATTAGATTCCGATGCACCATTGCAGGATTACTGTATCCCTTGGACCTTCAAATCAAAGATGAAACACAGAAATTGCATCGATATTGAATACAAAAGGCAAAATGTCGACTTATTTACAAGAGGTGTAACTCTTCTAATAGTTCGTGATTTGAGCCTTTCCTGGGACAGCAGTATTAGAATCCGATGCACCATTGCAGGTTTACTGTATCCCTTGGACCTTCAAATCAACGATGAAACACAGAAATTGCATCGATATTGAATCCAAATGCATAATGTCGACTTATTTATAAGAGGAGTAACTCTTCTAATAGTTCGTGCTTTGAGCCTTTCCTGGGACAGCAGTATTAGATACCGATGCACCATTGCAGGATTACTGTATCCCTTGGACCTTCAAATCAACGATGAAACACAGAAATTGCGTCGATACTGAATACAAAGGGCAAATGTCGACTTATTTACATGAGGAGTAACACTTCTAATAGTTCGTTCTTTGAGCCTTTCCTGGGACAGCAGTATTACATTCCGATGCACCATTGCAGGATTACTGTATCCCTTGGACCTTCAAATCAACGATGAAACACAGAAATTGCATCGATATTGAATACAAAAGGCAAAATGTCGACTTATTTACAAGAGGTGTAACTCTTCTAATAGTTCGTGATTTGAGCCTTTCCTGGGACAGCAGTATTAGAATCCGATGCACCATTGCAGGTTTACTGTATCTCTTGGACCTTCAAATCAACGATGAAACACGGAAATTGCATCGATATTGAATACAAAAGGCAAAATGTCGACTTATTTATAAGAGGAGTAAATCTTCTAATTGTTCGTGCTTTGAGCCTTTCCTGGAACAGCAGTATTAGATTCCGATGCACCATTGCAGGATTACTGTATCCCTTGGACCTTCAAATCAACGATGAAACACAGAAATTGCATCGATATTGAATACAAAAGGCAAAATGTCGACTTATTTACAAGAGGTGTAACTCTTCTAATAGTTCGTGATTTGAGCCTTTCCTGGGACAGCAGTATTAGAATCCGATGCACCATTGCAGGTTTACTGTATCTCTTGGACCTTCAAATCAACGATGAAACACGGAAATTGCATCGATATTGAATACAAAAGGCAAAATGTCGACTTATTTATAAGAGGAGTAACCCTTCTAATAATTTGTGCTTTGAGCCTTTCCTGCGACAGCAATATTGAATTCCGATGCACCATTGCAGGATTACTGTATCCCTTGGACCTTCAAATCAACGATGAAACACAGAAATTGCATCGATATTGAATACAAGAGGCAAAATGTCGGCTTACTTTCAAGAGGTGTAACTCTTCTAATAGTTCGTGCTTTGAGCCTTTCCTGGGATAGCAGTATTAGATTCCGATGCACCTTTGCAGGTTTACTGTATCTCTTGGACCTTCAAATCAACGATGAAACACAGAAATTGCATCGATATTGAATACAAAAGGCAAAATGTCGACTTATTTATAAGAGGAGTTACTCCTCTAATAGTTCGTGCTTTGAGCCTTTCCAGGGACAGCAGTATTAGATTCCGATGCACCATTGCAGGTTTACTGTATCCCTTGGACCTTCAAATCAACGATGAAACACGGAAATTGCATCGATATTGAATACAAAAGGCAAAATGTCGACTTATTTAAAAGAGGGGTAACTCTTCTAATATTTCGTGCTTTGAGCCTTTCCTGGGGCAGCAATATTAGATTCCGATGCACCATTGCAGGATTACTGTATCCCTTGGACCATCAAATCAACGTTGATACACAGAAATTGCATCGATATTGAATACAAAATGCAAAATGTCGACTTACTTATAAGAGGAGTAGCTCTTCTAATAGTTCGTGCTTTGAGCCTTTCCTGGGACAGCAGTATTAGATTCTGATGCACCATTGCAGGTTTACTGTATCTCTTGGACCTTCAAATCAACCATGAAACATGGAAATTGCATCGATATTGAATACAAAAGGCAAAATGTCGACTTATTTATAAGAGGAGTAAATCTTCTAATTGTTCGTGCTTTGAGCCTTTCCTGGGACAGCAGTATTAGATTCCGATGCACCATTGCAGGATTACTGTATCCCTTGGACCTTCAAATCAACGATGAAACACAGAAATTGCATCGATATTGAATACAAAAGGCAAAATGTCGACTTATTTACAAGAGGTGTAACTCTTCTAATAGTTCGTGATTTGAGCCTTTCCTGGGACAGCAGTATTAGAATCCGATGCACCATTGCAGGTTTACTGTATCCCTTGGACCTTCAAATCAACGATGAAACACAGAAATTGCATCGATATTGAATCCAAATGCATAATGTCGACTTATTTATAAGAGGAGTAACTCTTCTAATAGTTCGTGCTTTGAGCCTTTCCTGGGACAGCAGTATTAGATACCGATGCACCATTGCAGGATTACTGTATCCCTTGGACCTTCAAATCAACGATGAAACACAGAAATTGCGTCGATACTGAATACAAAGGGCAAATGTCGACTTATTTACATGAGGAGTAACACTTCTAATAGTTCGTTCTTTGAGCCTTTCCTGGGACAGCAGTATTACATTCCGATGCACCATTGCAGGATTACTGTATCCCTTGGACCTTCAAATCAACGATGAAACACAGAAATTGCATCGATATTGAATACAAAAGGCAAAATGTCGACTTATTTACAAGAGGTGTAACTCTTCTAATAGTTCGTGATTTGAGCCTTTCCTGGGACAGCAGTATTAGAATCCGATGCACCATTGCAGGTTTACTGTATCTCTTGGACCTTCAAATCAACGATGAAACACGGAAATTGCATCGATATTGAATACAAAAGGCAAAATGTCGACTTATTTATAAGAGGAGTAAATCTTCTAATTGTTCGTGCTTTGAGCCTTTCCTGGGACAGCAGTATTAGATTCCGATGCACCATTGCAGGATTACTGTATCCCTTGGACCTTAAAATCAACGATGAAACACAGAAATTGCATCGATATTGAATACAAAAGGCAAAATGTCGACTTATTTACAAGAGGTGTAACTCTTCTAATAGTTCGTGATTTGAGCCTTTCCTGGGACAGCAGTATTAGAATCCGATGCACCATTGCAGGTTTACTGTATCTCTTGGACCTTCAAACCAACGATGAAACACGGAAATTGCATCGATATTGAATACAACAGGCAAAATGTCGACTTATTTATAAGAGGAGTAACTCTTCTAATAATTTGTGCTTTGAGCCTTTCCTGCGACAGCAATATTGGATTCCGATGCACCATTGCAGGATTACTGTATCCCTTGGACCTTCAAATCAACGATGAAACACAGAAATTGCATCGATATTGAATACAAGAGGCAAAATGTCGGCTTACTTTCAAGAGGTGTAACTCTTCTAATAGTTCGTGCTTTGAGCCTTTCCTGGGATAGCAGTATTAGATTCCGATGCACCTTTGCAGGTTTACTGTATCTCTTGGACCTTCAAATCAACGATGAAACACAGAAATTGCATCGATATTGAATACAAAAGGCAAAATGTCGACTTATTTATAAGAGGAGTTACTCCTCTAATAGTTCGTGCTTTGAGCCTTTCCAGGGACAGCAGTATTAGATTCCGATGCACCATTGCAGGTTTACTGTATCCCTTGGACCTTCAAATCAACGATGAAACACGGAAATTGCATCGATATTGAATACAAAAGGCAAAATGTCGACTTATTTAAAAGAGGGGTAACTCTTCTAATATTTCGTGCTTTGAGCCTTTCCTGGGGCAGCAATATTAGATTCCGATGCACCATTGCAGGATTACTGTATCCCTTGGACCATCAAATCAACGTTGATACACAGAAATTGCATCGATATTGAATACAAAAGGCAAAATGTCGACTTACTTATAAGAGGAGTAGCTCTTCTAATAGTTCGTGCTTTGAGCCTTTCCTGGGACAGCAGTATTAGATTCTGATGCACCATTGCAGGTTTACTGTATCTCTTGGACCTTCAAATCAACCATGAAACATGGAAATTGCATCGATATTGAATACAAAAGGCAACATGTCGACTTATTTATAAGAGGAGTAAATCTTCTAATTGTTCGTGCTTTGAGCCTTTCCTGGGACAGCAGTATTAGATTCCGATGCACCATTGCAGGATTACTGTATCCCTTGGACCTTCAAATCAACGATGAAACACAGAAATTGCATCGATATTGAATACAAAAGGCAAAATGTCGACTTATTTACAAGAGGTGTAACTCTTCTAATAGTTCGTGATTTGAGCCTTTCCTGGGACAGCAGTATTAGAATCCGATGCACCATTGCAGGTTTACTGTATCCCTTGGACCTTCAAATCAACGATGAAACACAGAAATTGCATCGATATTGAATCCAAATGCATAATGTCGACTTATTTATAAGAGGAGTAACTCTTCTAATAGTTCGTGCTTTGAGCCTTTCCTGGGACAGCAGTATTAGATACCGATGCACCATTGCAGGATTACTGTATCCCTTGGACCTTCAAATCAACGATGAAACACAGAAATTGCGTCGATACTGAATACAAAGGGCAAATGTCGACTTATTTACATGAGGAGTAACACTTCTAATAGTTCGTTCTTTGAGCCTTTCCTGGGACAGCAGTATTAGATTCCGATGCACCATTGCAGGTTTACTGTATCTCTTGGACCTTCAAATCAACGATCAAACACGGAAATTGCATCGATATTGAATACAAAAGGCAAAATGTCGACTTATTTATAAGAGGAGTAACTCTTCCAATAGTTCGTGCTTTGATCCTTTCCTGGGACAGCAGTATAATATCCCGATGCACCATTGCATGATTACTGTATCCCTTGGACCTTCAAATCAACGATGAAACACAGAAATTGCATCGATATTGAACACAAAAGGCAAAATGTTGACTTATTTACAAGAGGTATAACACTTCTAATAGTTCGTGCTTTGAGCCTTTCCTGGGACAGCAGTATTAGATTCCTATGCACCATTGCAGGTTTACAGTATCCCTTGGACCTTCAAATCAACGATGAAACACGGAAATTGCATCGATATTGAATACAAAAGACAAAATGTCGACTTATTTACAAGAGGAGTAACTCTTCTAATAGTTCGTGCTTTGAGCCTTTCCTGGGACAGCAATATTAGATTCCGATGCACCATTGCAGGTTTACTGTGTCCCTTGGACCTTCAAATCAACGATTAAACACGGAAATTGAATCGATATTGAATACAAAAGGCAAAACGTCGAATTATTTACAAGAGGAGTAACTCTTCTAATAGTTCGTGCTTTGAGCCTTTCCTGGGACAGCAATATTAGCTTCCGATGCACCATTGTAGGTTTACTGTATCCCTTGGACATTCAAATCAACGATGAAACACGGAAATTGCATCGATATTGAATACAAAAGGCAAGATGTCGACTTATTTACAAGAGGAGTAACTCTTCTAATTGTTCGTGCTTTGAGCCTTTCCTGGGACAGCAATATTAGATTCCGATGCACCATTGCAGGTTTACTGTTTCCCTTGGACCTTCAAATCAACGATGAAACACAGAAATTGCATCGATATTGAATACAAAAGCAAAATGTCGACTTACATCTAAGAGGAGTAACTCTTATAATAGTTCGTGTTTTGAGCCTTTCCTGGGACAGCAGTATTAGATTCCGATGCACGATTGCAGGTTTACTGTATCCCTTGGACCTTCAAATCAGCGATGAAACACAGAAATTGCATCGATATTGAATACAAAAGTCAAAATGTCGACTTATTTATAAGAGGAGTAACTCTTCGAATAATTTGTGCTTTCAGCCTTTCCTGCGACAGCAATATTAGATTCCGATGCACCATTGCAGGATTACTGTATCCCTTGGACCTTCAAATCAACGATGAAACACAGAAATTGCATCGATAATGAACACAAAAGGCAAAATGTCGACTTATTTACAAGAGGTGTAACTCTTCTAATAGTTCGTGATTTGAGCCTCTCCTGGGACAGCAGTATTAGATTCGGATGCACCATTGCAGGTTTACTGTATCCCTTGGACCTTCAAATCAACGATGAAACACCGAAATTGCATCGATATTGAATCCAAATGCATAATGTCGACTTATTTATAAGAGGAGTAACTTTTCTAATAGTTCGTGCTTTGAGCCTTTCCTGTAACAGCAGTATTAGATACCGATGCACCATTGCAGGTTTACTGTATCCCTTGGACCTTCAAATCAACGATGAAACACAGAAATTGCGTCGATACTGAATACAAAAGGCAAAATGTCGACTTATTTACAAGAGGAGTAACACTTCTAATAGTTCGTGATTTGAGCCTTTCCTGGGACAGCAGTATTAGATTCCGATGCACCATTGTAGGTTTACTGTATCTCTTGGACCTTCAAATCAACGATGAAACACGGAAATTCCATCGATATTGAATACAAAAGGCAAAATGTCGACTTATTTATAAGAGGAGTAACTCTTCTAATAGTTCGTGTTTTGATCCTTTCCTGGGACAGCAGTATTAGATTCCGATGCACCATTGCAGGATTACTGTATCCCTTGGACCTCCAAATCAACGATGAAACACAGAAATTGCATCGATATTGAACACAAAAGGCAAAATGTCGACTTATTTACAAGAGGTGTAACTCTTCTAATAGTTCGTGCTTTGAGCCTTTCCTGGGACAGCGATATAAGATTCCGATGCACCATTGCAGGTTTACTGTATCCCTTGGACCTTCCAATTAACGATGAAACACAGAAATTGCATCGATATTGAATACAAAAGGCAAAATGTCGACTTACATCTAAGAGGAGTAACTCTTCTAATAGTTCGTGCTTTGAGCCTTTCCTGGGACAGCAGTATTAGATTCCGATGCACGATTGCAGGTTTACTGTATCCCTTGGACCTTAAAATCAACGATGAAACACAGAAATTGCGTCGATATTGAATACAAAAGGCAAAATGTCGACTTATTTATAAGAGGAGTAACTCTTCTAATAATTTGTGCTTTGAGCCTTTCCTGCAACAGCAATATTAGATTCCGATGCACCATTGCAGGATAACTGTATCCCTTGGACCTTCACATCAACGATGAAACACAGAAATTGCATCGATATTGAATACAAAAGGCAAAATGTCGACTTATTTATAAGAGGAGTAAATCTTCTAATAATTCGCGATTTGAGCCTTTCCTGGGACAGCAGTATTAGATTCCGATGCACCATTGCAGGTTTACTGTATCCCTTGGACCTTTAATTTAACGATGAAACACAGAAATTGCATCGATATTGATTACAAAAGGCAACATCTCGACTTATTTACAAGAGAAGTAACTCTTCTAGAACTTCGTGTTTTGAGCCTTTCCTGGGACAGCAGTATTAGATTCCGATGCACCATTCCAGGTTTACTGTATCTCTTGGACCTTCAAATCAACGATGAAACACAGAAATTGCATCGTTATTGAATACAAAATGCAAAATGTCGACTTATTTACAAGAGGAGTAACTCTTCTAATAGTTCGTGGTTTAGCCTTTCTGGGACAGCAGTATTAGATTCCGATGCACCATTGCATTTTTACTGTATCTCTTGGACCTTCAAATCAACGATTAAACACAGAAATTACATCGATATTTAATACAAAAGGCAAAATGTCGACTTATTTACAAGAGGAGTAACTCTTCTAATAATTCGTGCTTTGAGCCTTTCCTGGGACAGCAGTATTAGATTCCGATGCACCATTGCAGGTTTACTGTATCCCTTGGACCTTCAAATCAACGATGAAACAGGGAAAATGCATCGATATTGAATCCAAATGCATAATGTCGACTTATTTATAAGAGGAGTAACTCTTTTAATAGTTCGTGCTTTGAGCCTTTCCTGGGACCGCAGTATTAGATACCGATGCACCATTGCAGGTTTACTGTATCCCTTGGACCTTCAAATCAACGATGAAACACAGAAATTGCGTCGATACTGAATACAAAAGGCAAAATGTCGACTTATTTACAAGAGGAGTAAGTCTTCTAATAGTTCGTGCTTTGAGCCTTTCCTGGGACAGCAATATTAGATTCCGATTCACCATTGCAGGTTTACTGTATCGCTTGGACCTTTAAATCAACGATGAAACACAGAAATTGCATCGATATTGAATACAAAAAGGAAAATGTCGACTTACATCTAAGAGGAGTAACTCTTCTAATAGTTCGTGCTTTGAGCCTTTCCTGGGACAGCAGTATTAGTTTACGATGCACCATTGCAGGTTTACTGTATCCCTTGGACCTTCAAATCAACGATGAAACACGGAAATTGAATCGATATTTAATACAAAAGGCACAACATCGACTTATTTACAAGAGGAGTAACTCTTCTAATAATTTGTGCTTTGAGCCTTTCCTGCGACAGCAATATTAGATTCCGATGCACCATTGCAGGATTACTGTATCCCTTGGACCTTCAAATCATCGATGAAACACAGAAATTGCATCGATATTGAATACAAGAGGCAAAATGTCGACTTACTTTCAAGAGGTGTAACTCTTCTAATAGTTCGTGCTTTGAGCCTTTCCTGGGATAGCAGTATTAGATTCCGATGCACCATTGCAGGTTTACTGTATCCCTTGGACCTTCAAATCAACGATGAAACACAGAAATTGCATCGGTATTGAATACAAAAGGCAAAATGTCGACTTATTTATAAGAGGAGTAACTCTTCTAATAATTTGTGCTTTGAGCCTTTCCTGCGACAGCAATATTAGATTCCGATGCACCCATGCAGGATTACTGTATCCCTTAGACCTTCAAATCAACGATAAAACACAGAAATTGCGTCGATACTGAATACAAAAGGCAAAATGTCGACTTATTTATAAGAGGAGTAACTCTTCTAATAATTTGTGATTTGAGCCTTTACTGCGACAGCAATATTAGATTCCGATGCACCCATGCAGGATTACTGTATCCCTTGGACCTTCAAATCAACGATGAAACACAGAAATTGCATCGATATTGAATACAAGAGGCAAAATGTCGACTTACTTTCAAGAGGTGTAACTCTACTAATAGTTCGTGCTTTGAGCCTTTCCTGGGATAGCAGTATTAGATTCCGATGCACCTTTGCAGGTTTACTGTATCCCTTGGACGTTCAAATCAACGATGAAACACAGAAATTGCATCGATATTGAATACAAAAGGCAAAATGTCAACTTATTTATAAGAGGAGTTACTCCTCTAATAGTTCGTGCTTTGAGCCTTTCTAGGGACAGCAGTATTAGATTCCGATGCACCATTGCAGGTTTACTGTATCCCTTGGACCTTCAAATCAACGATGAAACACAGAAATTGCGTCGATACTGAATACAAAAGGCAAAATGTCACTTATTTACAATATTTCTAATAGTTCGTGTTTTGAGCCTTTCCTGGGACAGCAGTATTAGATTCCGATGCACCATTGCAGGTTTACTGTATCCCTTGGACCTTCAAATTAACGATGAAACACAGAAATTGCATCGATATTGAATACAAAAGACAACATCTCGACTTATTTACAAGAGAAGTAACTCTTCTAATAGATCGTGCTTTGAGCCTTTCCTGGGACAGCACTATTAGATTCCGATGCACCATTCCAGGTTTACTGTATCTCTTGGATCTTCAAATCAACGATGAAACACAGAAATTGCATCGTTATTGAATACAAAATGCAAAATGTCGACTTATTTACAAGAGGAGTAACTCTTCTAATAGTTCGTGGTTTACCCTTTCTGGGACAGCAGTATTAGATTCCGATGCACCATTGCATTTTTACTATATCTCTTGGACCTTCAAATCAACGATTAAACACAGAAATTACATCGATATTTAATACAAAAGGCAAAATGTCGACTTATTTACAAGAGGAGTAACTCTTCTAATAGTTCGTGTTTTGAGCCTTTCCTGGGACAGCAGTATTAGTTTACGATGCACCATTGCAGGTTTACTGTATCCCTTGGACCTTCAAATCAACGATGAAACACAGCAATTGCATCGATATTGAATACAAAAGGCAAAATGTCGACTTATTTATAAGAGGAGTAACTCTTCTAATAGTTCGTGCTTTGAGCCTTTCCTGGGACAGCAGTATTAGATTCCAATGCACCATTGCAGGTTTACTGTATCCCTTGGACCTTCAAATCAACGATAAAACACGGAAATTGCATCGATATTGAATTCAAAGGGCAAAATGTCGACTTATTTACAAGAGGAGTAACTCTTCTAATAGTTCGTGCTTTGAGCCTTTCCTGGGACAGCAATATTAGATTCCGATGCACCATTGCAGGTTTACTGTATCCCTTGGACCTTCAAATCAACGATGAAACACGGAAATTGAATCGATATTGAACACAAAAGGCAAAATGTCGACGTATTTACAAGAGGAGTAACTCTTCTAATAGTTCGTGCTTTGAGCCTTTCCTGGGACAGCAATATTAGATTCCGATGCACCATTGCAGGTTTACTGTATCCCTTGGACCTTCAAATCAACGATGAAACACAGAAATTGCATCGATATTGAATACAAAAGGCAAAATGTCGACTTATTTATAAGAGGAGTAACTCTTCTAATAATTTGTGTTTTGAGCCTTTCCTGCGATAGCAATATTAGATTCCGATGCACCATTGCAGGATTACTGTGTCCCTTGGACCTTCAAATCAACGATGAAACACAGAAATTGCATCGATATTGAATACAAAAGGCAAAATGTCGACTTATTTACAAGAGGTGTAACTCTTCTAATAGTTCGTGCTTTGAGCCTTTCCTGGGACAGCAGTATTAGATTCCGAAGCACCATTGCAGGTTTACTGTATCCCTTGGACCTTCAAATCAACGATGAAACACGGAAATTGCATCGATATTGAATACAAAAGACAAAATGTCGACTTATTTACAAGAGGAGTATCTCTTCTAATAGTTCGTGCTTTGAGCCTTTCCTGGGACAGCAATATTAGATTCCGAAGCACCATTGCAGGTTTACTGTATCCCTAGGACCTTCAAATCAACGATGAAACACGGAAATTGAATCGATATTTAATACAAAAGGCACAACATCGACTTATTTGCAAGAGGAGTAACTCTTCTAATAGTTCGTGCTTTGAGCCTTTCCTGGGACAGCAATATTAGATTCCGATGCACCATTGCAGGTTAACTGTATCCCTTGGACATTCAAATCTACGATGAAACACGGAAATTGAATCGATATTGAATACAAAAGGCAAAATGTCGACTTATTTACAAGAGGAGTAACTCTTCTAATAGTTCGTGTTTTGAGCCTTTCCTGGGACAGCAATATTTGATTCCGATGCACCATTGCAGGTTTACTGTATCCCTTGGACCTTCAAATCAACGATGAAACACAGAAATTGCATCGATATTGAATACAAAAGTCAAAATGTCGACTTACATCTAAGAGCAGTAACTCTTCTAATAGTTCGTGCTTTGAGCCTTTCCTGGGACAGCAGTATTAGATTCCGATGCACGATTGCAGGTTTACTGTATCCCTTGGACCTTAAAATCAACGATGAAACACAGAATCTGCATCGATATTGAATACAAAAGGCAAAATGTCGACTTATTTATAAGAGGAGTAACTCTTCTAATAATTTGTGCTTTGAGCCTTTCCTGCGACAGCAATATTAGATTCCGATGCACCATTGCAGGATTACTGTATCCCTTGGACCTTCAAATCAACGATGAAACACGGAAATTGCATCGATATTGAATACAAAAGACAAAATGTCGACTTATTTACAACAGGAGTAACTCTTCTAATAGTTCGTGCTTTGAGCCATTCCTGGGACAGCAATATTAGATTCCGATGCACCATTGCAGGTTTACTGTATCCCTTGGACCTTCAAATCAACGATGAAACACAGAAACTGCATCGATATTGAATCCAAATGCATAATGTCGACTTATTTAGAAGAGGAGGAACTCTTCTAATAGTTGGTGCTTTTAGCCTTTCCTGGGACAGCAGTATTAGATACCGATGCACCATTGCAGGTTTACTGTATCCCTTGGACCTTCAAATCAACGATGAAACACAGAAATTGCGTCGATACTGAATACAAAAGGCAAAATGTCGACTTATTTACAAGAGGAGTAACACTTCTAATAGTTCGTGCTTTGAGCCTTTCCTGGGACAGCAGTATTAGATTCCGATGCACCATTGCAGGTTTACTGTATGTCTTGGACCTTCAAATCAACGATGAAACACGGAAATTGAATCGATATTGAATACAAAAGGCAAAATGTCGACGTATTTACAAGAGGAGTAACTCTTCTAATAGTTCGTGCTTTGAGCCTTTCCTGGGATAGCAATATTAGATTCCGATGCACCATTGCAGGTTTACTGTATCCCTTGGACCTTCAAATCAACGATGAAACACAGAAATTGCATCGATATTGAATACAAAAGGCAAAATGTCGACTTATTTATAAGAGGTGTAACTCTTCTAATAATTTGTGTTTTGAGCCTTTCCTGCGACAGCAATATTAGATTCCGATGCACCATTGCAGGATTACTGTGTCCCTTGGACCTTCAAATCAACGATGAAACACAGAAAATTGCATCGATATTGAATACAAAAGGCAAAATGTCGACTTATTTACAAAAGGTGTAACTCTTCTAATAGTTCGTGCTTTGAGCCTTTCCTGGGACAGCAGTATTAGATTCCGATGCACCATTGCAGGTTTACTGTATCCCTTGGACCTTCAAATCAACGATGAAACACAGAAATTGCATCGATATTGAATCCAAATGCATAATGTCGACTTATTTAGAAGAGGAGGAACTCTTCTAATAGTTGGTGCTTTTAGCCTTTCCTGGGACAGCAGTATTAGATACCGATGCACCATTGCAGGTTTACTGTATCCCTTGGACCTTCAAATCAACGATGAAACAGGGAAATTGCATCGATATTGAATCCAAATGCATAATGTCGACTTATTTATAAGATGAGTAACTCTTCTAATAGTTCGTGCTTTGAGCCTTTCCTGGGACCGCAGTATTAGATACCGATGCACCATTGCAGGTTTACTGTATCCCTTGGACCTTCAAATCAACGATGAAACACAGAAATTGCGTCGATACTGAATACAAAAGGCAAAATGTCACTTATTTACAAGAGGAGTAACACTTCTAATAGTTCGTGCTTTGAGCCTTTCCTGGGACAGCAGTATTAGATTCCGATGCACCATTGCAGGTTTACTGTATCCCTTGGACCTTAAAATCAACGATGAAACACAGAAATTGCGTCGATATTGAATACAAAAGGCAAAATGTCGACTTATTTATAAGAGGAGTAACTCTTCTAATAATTTGTGCTTTGAGCCTTTCCTGCAACAGCAATATTAGATTCCGATGCACCATTGCAGGATAACTGTATCCCTTGGACCTTCACATCAACGATGAAACACAGAAATTGCATCGATATTGAATACAAAAGGCAAAATGTCGACTTATTTATAAGAGGAGTAAATCTTCTAATAATTCGCGATTTGAGCCTTTCCTGGGACAGCAGTATAAGATTCCGATGCACCATTGCAGGTTTACTGTATCCCTTGGACCTTTAATTTAACGATGAAACACAGAAATTGCATCGATATTGAATACAAAAGGCAACATCTCGACTTATTTACAAGAGAAGTAACTCTTCTAGAACTTCGTGTTTTGAGCCTTTCCTGGGACAGCAGTATTAGATTCCGATGCACCATTCCAGGTTTACTGTATCTCTTGGACCTTCAAATCAACGATGAAACACAGAAATTGCATCGTTATTGAATACAAAATGCAAAATGTCGACTTATTTACAAGAGGAGTAACTCTTCTAATAGTTCGTGGTTTAGCCTTTCTGGGACAGCAGTATTAGATTCCGATGCACCATTGCATTTTTACTGTATCTCTTGGACCTTCAAATCAACGATTAAACACAGAAATTACATCGATATTTAATACAAAAGGCAAAATGTCGACTTATTTACAAGAGGAGTAACTCTTCTAATAATTCGTGCTTTGAGCCTTTCCTGGGACAGCAGTATTAGATTCCGATGCACCATTGCAGGTTTACTGTATCCCTTGGACCTTCAAATCAACGATGAAACAGGGAAAATGCATCGATATTGAATCCAAATGCATAATGTCGACTTATTTATAAGAGGAGTAACTCTTTTAATAGTTCGTGCTTTGAGCCTTTCCTGGGACCGCAGTATTAGATACCGATGCACCATTGCAGGTTTACTGTATCCCTTGGACCTTCAAATCAACGATGAAACACAGAAATTGCGTCGATACTGAATACAAAAGGCAAAATGTCGACTTATTTACAAGAGGAGTAAGTCTTCTAATAGTTCGTGCTTTGAGCCTTTCCTGGGACAGCAATATTAGATTCCGATTCACCATTGCAGGTTTACTGTATCCCTTGGACCTTTAAATCAACGATGAAACACAGAAATTGCATCGATATTGAATACAAAAAGGAAAATGTCGACTTACATCTAAGAGGAGTAACTCTTCTAATAGTTCGTGCTTTGAGCCTTTCCTGGGACAGCAGTATTAGTTTACGATGCACCATTGCAGGTTTACTGTATCCCTTGGACCTTCAAATCAACGATGAAACACGGAAATTGAATCGATATTTAATACAAAAGGCACAACATCGACTTATTTACGAGAGGAGTAACTCTTCTAATAATTTGTGCTTTGAGCCTTTCCTGCGACAGCAATATTAGATTCCGATGCACCATTGCAGGATTACTGTATCCCTTGGACCTTCAAATCATCGATGAAACACAGAAATTGCATCGATATTGAATACAAGAGGCAAAATGTCGACTTACTTTCAAGAGGTGTAACTCTTCTAATAGTTCGTGCTTTGAGCCTTTCCTGGGATAGCAGTATTAGATTCCGATGCACCATTGCAGGTTTACTGTACCCCTTGGACCTTCAAATCAACGATGAAACACAGAAATTGCATCGGTATTGAATACAAAAGGCAAAATGTCGACTTATTTATAAGAGGAGTAACTCTTCTAATAATTTGTGCTTTGAGCCTTTCCTGCGACAGCAATATTAGATTCCGATGCACCCATGCAGGATTACTGTATCCCTTGGACCTTCAAATCAACGATAAAACACAGAAATTGCGTCGATACTGAATACAAAAGGCAAAATGTCGACTTATTTATAAGAGGAGTAACTCTTCTAATAATTTGTGATTTGAGCCTTTACTGCGACAGCAATATTAGATTCCGATGCACCCATGCAGGATTACTGTATCCCTTGGACCTTCAAATCAACGATGAAACACAGAATTTGCATCGATATTGAATACAAGAGGCAAAATGTCGACTTACTTTCAAGAGGTGTAACTCTACTAATAGTTCGTGCTTTGAGCCTTTCCTGGGATAGCAGTATTAGATTCCGATGCACCTTTGCAGGTTTACTGTATCCCTTGGACGTTCAAATCAACGATGAAACACAGAAATTGCATCGATATTGAATACAAAAGGCAAAATGTCAACTTATTTATAAGAGGAGTTACTCCTCTAATAGTTCGTGCTTTGAGCCTTTCTAGGGACAGCAGTATTAGATTCCGATGCACCATTGCAGGTTTACTGTATCCCTTGGACCTTCAAATCAACGATGAAACACAGAAATTGCGTCGATACTGAATACAAAAGGCAAAATGTCACTTATTTACAAGAGGAGTAACACTTCTAATAGTTCGTGTTTTGAGCCTTTCCTGGGACAGCAGTATTAGATTCCGATGCACCATTGCAGGTTTACTGTATCCCTTGGACCTTCAAATTAACGATGAAACACAGAAATTGCATCGATATTGAATACAAAAGACAACATCTCGACTTATTTACAAGAGAAGTAACTCTTCTAATAGATCGTGCTTTGAGCCTTTCCTGGGACAGCACTATTAGATTCCGATGCACCATTCCAGGTTTACTGTATCTCTTGGATCTTCAAATCAACGATGAAACACAGAAATTGCATCGTTATTGAATACAAAATGCAAAATGTCGACTTATTTACAAGAGGAGTAACTCTTCTAATAGTTCGTGGTTTACCCTTTCTGGGACAGCAGTATTAGATTCCGATGCACCATTGCATTTTTACTATATCTCTTGGACCTTCAAATCAACGATTAAACACAGAAATTACATCGATATTTAATACAAAAGGCAAAATGTCGACTTATTTACAAGAGGAGTAACTCTTCTAATAGTTCGTGTTTTGAGCCTTTCCTGGGACAGCAGTATTAGTTTACGATGCACCATTGCAGGTTTACTGTATCCCTTGGACCTTCAAATCAACGATGAAACACAGCAATTGCATCGATATTGAATACAAAAGGCAAAATGTCGACTTATTTATAAGAGGAGTAACTCTTCTAATAGTTCGTGCTTTGAGCCTTTCCTGGGACAGCAGTATTAGATTCCAATGCACCATTGCAGGTTTACTGTATCCCTTGGACCTTCAAATCAACGATAAAACACGGAAATTGCATCGATATTGAATTCAAAGGGCAAAATGTCGACTTATTTACAAGAGGAGTAACTCTTCTAATAGTTCGTGCTTTGAGCCTTTCCTGGGACAGCAATATTAGATTCCGATGCACCATTGCAGGTTTACTGTATCCCTTGGACCTTCAAATCAACGATGAAACACGGAAATTGAATCGATATTGAACACAAAAGGCAAAATGTCGACGTATTTACAAGAGGAGTAACTCTTCTAATAGTTCGTGCTTTGAGCCTTTCCTGGGACAGCAATATTAGATTCCGATGCACCATTGCAGGTTTACTGTATCCCTTGGACCTTCAAATCAACGATGAAACACAGAAATTGCATCGATATTGAATACAAAAGGCAAAATGTCGACTTATTTACAAGAGGTGTAACTCTTCTAATAGTTCGTGCTTTGAGCCTTTCCTGGGACAGCAGTATTAGATTCCGAAGCACCATTGCAGGTTTACTGTATCCCTTGGACCTTCAAATCAACGATGAAACACAGAAATTGCATCGATATTGAATACAAAAGTCAAAATGTCGACTTACATCTAAGAGCAGTAACTCTTCTAATAGTTCGTGCTTTGAGCCTTTCCTGGGACAGCAGTATTAGATTCCGATGCACGATTGCAGGTTTACTGTATCCCTTGGACCTTAAAATCATCGATGAAACACAGAATCTGCATCGATATTGAATACAAAAGGCAAAATGTCGACTTATTTATAAGAGGAGTAACTCTTCTAATAATTTGTGCTTTGAGCCTTTGCTGCGACAGCAATATTAGATTCCGATGCACCATTGCATGATTACTGTATCCCTTGGACCTTCAAATCAACGATGAAACACGGAAATTGCATCGATATTGAATACAAAAGACAAAATGTCGACTTATTTACAACAGGAGTAACTCTTCTAATAGTTCGTGCTTTGAGCCATTCCTGGGACAGCAATATTAGATTCCGATGCACCATTGCAGGTTTACTGTATCCCTTGGACCTTCAAATCAACGATGAAACACAGAAACTGCATCGATATTGAATCCAAATGCATAATGTCGACTTATTTAGAAGAGGAGGAACTCTTCTAATAGTTGGTGCTTTTAGCCTTTCCTGGGACAGCAGTATTAGATACCGATGCACCATTGCAGGTTTACTGTATCCCTTGGACCTTCAAATCAACGATGAAACACAGAAATTGCGTCGATACTGAATACAAAAGGCAAAATGTCGACTTATTTACAAGAGGAGTAACACTTCTAATAGTTCGTGCTTTGAGCCTTTCCTGGGACAGCAGTATTAGATACCGATGCACCATTGCAGGTTTACTGTATCCCTTGGACCTTCAAATCAACGATGAAACACGGAAATTGAATCGATATTGAATACAAAAGGCAAAATGTCGACGTATTTACAAGAGGAGTAACTCTTCTAATAGTTCGTGCTTTGAGCCTTTCCTGGGATAGCAATATTAGATTCCGATGCACCATTGCAGGTTTACTGTATCCCTTGGACCTTCAAATCAACGATGAAACACAGAAATTGCATCGATATTGAATACAAAAGGCAAAATGTCGACTTATTTATAAGAGGTGTAACTCTTCTAATAATTTGTGTTTTGAGCCTTTCCTGCGACAGCAATATTAGATTCCGATGCACCATTGCAGGATTACTGTGTCCCTTGGACCTTCAAATCAACGATGAAACACAGAAAATTGCATCGATATTGAATACAAAAGGCAAAATGTCGACTTATTTACAAAAGGTGTAACTCTTCTAATAGTTCGTGCTTTGAGCCTTTCCTGGGACAGCAGTATTAGATTCCGATGCACCATTGCAGGTTTACTGTATCCCTTGGACCTTCAAATCAACGATGAAACACAGAAATTGCATCGATATTGAATCCAAATGCATAATGTCGACTTATTTAGAAGAGGAGGAACTCTTCTAATAGTTGGTGCTTTTAGCCTTTCCTGGGACAGCAGTATTAGATACCGATGCACCATTGCAGGTTTACTGTATCCCTTGGACCTTCAAATCAACGATGAAACAGGGAAATTGCATCGATATTGAATCCAAATGCATAATGTCGACTTATTTATAAGATGAGTAACTCTTCTAATAGTTCGTGCTTTGAGCCTTTCCTGGGACCGCAGTATTAGATACCGATGCACCATTGCAGGTTTACTGTATCCCTTGGACCTTCAAATCAACGATGAAACACAGAAATTGCGTCGATACTGAATACAAAAGGCAAAATGTCACTTATTTACAAGAGGAGTAACACTTCTAATAGTTCGTGCTTTGAGCCTTTCCTGGGACAGCAGTATTAGATTCCGATGCACCATTGCAGGTTTACTGTATCTCTTGGACCTTCAAATCAACGATGAAACACGGAAATTGCATCGATATTGAATACAAAAGGCAAAATGTCGACTTATTTATAAGAGGAGTAACTCTTCTAATAGTTCGTGTTTTGAGCCTCTCCTGGGACAGCAGTATTAGATTCCGATGCACCATTGCAGGATTACTGTATCCCTTGGACCTTCAAATCAACGATGAAACACAGAAATTGCATCGATATTGAATACAAGAGGCAAAATGTCGACTTATTTATAAGAGGAGTAAATCTTCTAATAATTCGTGATTTGAGCCATTCCTGGGACAGCAGTATTAGATTCCGATGCACCATTGCAGGTTTACTGTATCCCTTGGACCTTCAAATTAACGATGAAACACAGAAATTGCATCGATATTGAATACAAAAGACAACATCTCGACTTATTTACAAGAGAAGTAACTCTTCTAATAGTTCGTGCTTTGAGCCTTTCCTGGGACAGCAGTATTAGATTCCGATGCACCATTCCAGGTTTACTGTATCTCTTAGACCTTCAAATCAACGATGAAACACAGATATTGCATCGTTATTGAATACAAAATGCAAAATGTCGACTTATTTACAAGAGGAGTAACTCTTCTAATAGTTCGTGGTTTACCCTTTCTGCGACAGCAGTATTAGATTCCGATGCACCATTGCATTTTTACTGAATCTCTTGGACCTTCAAATCAACGATTAAACACAGAAATTACATCGATATTTAATACAAAAGGCAAAATGTCGACTTATTTACAAGAGGAGTAACTCTTCTAATAGTTCGTGTTTTGAGCCTTTCCTGGGACAGCAGTATTAGATTACGATGCACCATTGCAGGTTTACTGTATCCCTTGGACCTTCAAATCAAGGATGAAACACAGAAATTGCATCGATATTGAATACAAAAAGCAAAATGTCGACTTATTTATAAGAGGAGTAACTCTTCTAATAGTTCGTGCTTTGAGCCTTTCCTGGTACAGCAGTATTAGATTCCAATGCACCATTGCAGGTTTACTGTATCCCTTGGACCTTCAAATCAACGATAAAACACGGAAATTGCATCGATATTGAATACAAAGGGCAAAATGTCGACTTATTTACAAGAGGAGTAACTCTTCTATTAGTTCGTGCTTTGAGCCTTTCCTGGGACAGCAATATTAGATTCCGATGCACCATTGCAGGTTTACTGTATCCCTTGGACCTTCAAATCAACGATGAAACTCGGAAATTGAATCGATATTGAACACAAAAGGCAAAATGTCGACGTATTTACAAGAGGAGTAACTCTTCTAATAGTTCGTGCTTTGAGCCTTTCCTGGGACAGCAATATTAGATTCCGATGCACCATTGCAGGTTTACTGTATCCCTTGGACCTTCAAATCAACGATGAAACACAGAAATTGCATCGATATTGAATACAAAAGGCAAAATGTCGACTTATTTATAAGAGGAGTAACTCTTCTAATAATTTGTGTTTTGAGCCTTTCCTGCGACAGCAATATTAGATTCCGATGCACCATTGCAGGATTACTGTGTCCCTTGGACCTTCAAATCAACGATGAAACACAGAAATTGCATCGATATTGAATACAAAAGGCAAAATGTCGACTTATTTACAAGAGGTGTAACTCTTCTAATAGTTCGTGCTTTGAGCCTTTCCTGGGACAGCAGTATTAGATTCCGATGCACCATTGCAGGTTTACTGTATCCCTTGGACCTTCAAATCAACGATGAAACACGGAAATTGCATCGATATTGAATACAAAAGACAAAATGTCGACTTATTTACAAGAGGAGTATCTCTTCTAATAGTTCGTGCTTTGAGCCTTTCCTGGGACAGCAATATTAGATTCCGATGCACCATTGCAGGTTTACTGTATCCCTAGGACCTTCAAATCAACGATGAAACACGGAAATTGAATCGATATTGAATACAAAAGGCACAACGTCGACTTATTTACAAGAGGAGTAACTCTTCTAATAGTTCGTGCTTTGAGCCTTTCCTGGGACAGCAGTATTAGATTCCGATGCACCATTCCAGGTTTACTGTATCTCTTAGACCTTCAAATCAACGATGAAACACAGATATTGCATCGTTATTGAATACAAAATGCAAAATGTCGACTTATTTACAAGAGGAGTAACTCTTCTAATAGTTCGTGGTTTACCCTTTCTGCGACAGCAGTATTAGATTCCGATGCACCATTGCATTTTTACTGTATCTCTTGGACCTTCAAATCAACGATTAAACACAGAAATTACATCGATATTTAATACAAGAGGCAAAATGTCGACTTATTTACAAGAGGAGTAACTCTTCTAATAGTTCGTGTTTTGAGCCTTTCCTGGGACAGCAGTATTAGATTACGATGCACCATTGCAGGTTTACTGTATCCCTTGGACCTTCAAATCAACGATGAAACACAGAAATTGCATCGATATTGAATACAAAAAGCAAAATGTCGACTTATTTATAAGAGGAGTAACTCTTCTAATAGTTCGTGCTTTGAGCCTTTCCTGGTACAGCAGTATTAGATTCCAATGCACCATTGCAGGTTTACTGTATCCCTTGGACCTTCAAATCAACGATAAAATACGGAAATTGCATCGATATTGAATACAAAGGGCAAAATGTCGACTTATTTACAAGAGGAGTAACTCTTCTAATAGTTCGTGCTTTGAGCCTTTCCTGGGACAGCAATATTAGATTCCGATGCACCATTGCAGGTTTACTGTATCCCTTGGACCTTCAAATCAACGATGAAACACGGAAATTGAATCGATATTGAACACAAAAGGCAAAATGTCGACGTATTTACAAGAGGAGTAACTCTTCTAATAGTTCGTGCTTTGAGCCTTTCCTGGGACAGCAATATTAGATTCCGATGCACCATTGCAGGTTTACTGTTTCCCTTGGACCTTCAAATCAACGATGAAACACAGAAATTGCATCGATATTGAATACAAAAGGCAAAATGTCGACTTATTTATAAGAGGAGTAACTCTTCTAATAATTTGTGTTTTGAGCCTTTCCTGCGACAGCAATATTAGATTCCGATGCACCATTGCAGGATTACAGTGTCCCTTGGACCTTCAAATCAACGATGAAACACAGAAATTGCATCGATATTGAATACAAAAGGCAAAATGTCGACTTATTTACAAGAGGTGTAACTCTTCTAATAGTTCGTGCTTTGAGCCTTTCCTGGGACAGCAATATTAGATTCCGAAGCACCATTGCAGGTTTACTGTATCCCTAGGACCTTCAAATCAACGATGAAACACGGAAATTGAATCGATATTTAATACAAAAGGCACAACATCGACTTATTTACAAGAGGAGTAACTCTTCTAATAGTTCGTGCTTTGAGCCTTTCCTGGGACAGCAATATTAGATTCCGATGCACCATTGCAGGTTAACTGTATCCCTTGGACATTCAAATCTACGATGAAACGCGGAAATTGAATCGATATTGAATACAAAAGGCAAAATGTCGACTTATTTACAAGAGGACTAACTCTTCTAATAGTTCGTGCTTTGAGCCTTTCCTGGGACAGCAATATTAGATTCCGATGCACCATTGCAGGTTTACTGTATCCCTTGGACCTTCAAATCAACGATGAAACACAGAAATTGCATCGATATTGAATACAAAAGTCAAAATGTCGACTTACATCTAAGAGCAGTAACTTTTCTAATAGTTCGTGCTTTGAGCCTTTCCTGGGACAGCAGTATTAGATTCCGATGCACGATTGCAGGTTTACTGTATCCCTTGGACCTTAAAATCAACGATGAAACACAGAATCTGCGTCGATACTGAATACAAAAGGCAAAATGTCGACTTATTTACAAGAGGAGTAAGTCTTCTAATAGTTCGTGCTTTGAGCCTTTCCTGGGACAGCAATATTAGATTCCGATTCACCATTGCAGGTTTACTGTATCCCTTGGACCTTTAAATCAACGATGAAACACAGAAATTGCATCGATATTGAATACAAAAAGGAAAATGTCGACTTACATCTAAGAGGAGTAACTCTTCTAATAGTTCGTGCTTTGAGCCTTTCCTGGGACAGCAGTATTAGTTTACGATGCACCATTGCAGGTTTACTGTATCCCTTGGACCTTCAAATCAACGATGAAACACGGAAATTGAATCGATATTTAATACAAAAGGCACAACATCGACTTATTTACAAGAGGAGTAACTCTTCTAATAATTTGTGCTTTGAGCCTTTCCTGCGACAGCAATATTAGATTCCGATGCACCATTTCAGGATTACTGTATCCCTTGGACCTTCAAATCAACGATGAAACACAGAAATTGCATCGATATTGAATACAAGAGGCAAAATGTCGACTTACTTTCAAGAGGTGTAACTCTTCTAATAGTTCGTGCTTTGAGCCTTTCCTGGGATAGCAGTATTAGATTCCGATGCACCATTGCAGGTTTACTGTATCCCTTGGACCTTCAAATCAGCGATGAAACAGGGAAAATGCATCGATATTGAATCCAAATGCATAATGTCGACTTATTTATAAGAGGAGTAACTCTTTTAATAGTTCGTGCTTTGAGCCTTTCCTGGGACCGCAGTATTAGATACCGATGCACAATTGCAGGTTTACTGTATCCCTTGGACCTTCAAATCAACGATGAAACACAGAAATTGCGTCGATACTGAATACAAAAGGCAAAATGTCACTTATTTACAAGAGGAGTAACACTTCTAATAGTTCGTGTTTTGAGCCTTTCCTGGGACAGCAATATTAGATTCCGATGCACCATTGCAGGTTTACTGTATCCCTTGGACCTTCAAATCAACGATGAAACACAGAAATTGCATCGATATTGAATACAAGAGGCAAAATGTCGACTTACTTTCAAGAGGTGTAACTCTTCTAATAGTTCGTGCTTTGAGCCTTTCCTGGGATAGCAGTATTAGATTCCGATGCACCATTGCAGGTTTACTGTATCCCTTGGACCTTCAAATCAACGATGAAACAGGGAAAATGCATCGATATTGAATCCAAATGCATAATGTCGACTTATTTATAAGAGGAGTAACTCTTTTAATAGTTCGTGCTTTGAGCCTTTCCTGGGACCGCAGTATTAGATACCGATGCACAATTGCAGGTTTACTGTATCCCTTGGACCTTCAAATCAACGATGAAACACAGAAATTGCGTCGATACTGAATACAAAAGGCAAAATGTCACTTATTTACAAGAGGAGTAACACTTCTAATAGTTCGTGTTTTGAGCCTTTCCTGGGACAGCAGTATTAGATTCCGATGCACCATTGCAGGTTTACTGTATCCCTTGGACCTTCAAATTAACGATGAAACACAGAAATTGCATCGATATTGAATACAAAAGACAACATCTCGACTTATTTACAAGAGAAGTAACTCTTCTAATAGATCGTGCTTTGAGCCTTTCCTGGGACAGCACTATTAGATTCCGATGCACCATTCCAGGTTTACTGTATCTCTTGGATCTTCAAATCAACGATGAAACACAGAAATTGCATCGTTATTGAATACAAAATGCAAAATGTCGACTTATTTACAAGAGGAGTAACTCTTCTAATAGTTCGTGGTTTACCCTTTCTGGGACAGCAGTATTAGATTCCGATGCACCATTGCATTTTTACTATATCTCTTGGACCTTCAAATCAACGATTAAACACAGAAATTACATCGATATTTAATACAAAAGGCAAAATGTCGACTTATTTACAAGAGGAGTAACTCTTCTAATAGTTCGTGTTTTGAGCCTGTCCTGGGACAGCAGTATTAGTTTACGATGCACCATTGCAGGTTTACTGTATCCCTTGGACCTTCAAATCAACGATGAAACACAGCAATTGCATCGATATTGAATACTAAAGGCAAAATGTCGACTTATTTATAAGAGGAGTAACTCTTCTAATAGTTCGTGCTTTGAGCCTTTCCTGGGACAGCAGTATTAGATTCCAATGCACCATTGCAGGTTTACTGTATCCCTTGGACCTTCAAATCAACGATAAAACACGGAAATTGCATCGATATTGAATTCAAAGGGCAAAATGTCGACTTATTTACAAGAGGAGTAACTCTTCTAATAGTTCGTGCTTTGAGCCTTTCCTGGGACAGCAATATTAGATTCCGATGCACCATTGCAGGTTTACTGTATCCCTTGGACCTTCAAATCAACGATGAAACACGGAAATTGAATCGATATTGAACACAAAAGGCAAAATGTCGACGTATTTACAAGAGGAGTAACTCTTCTAATAGTTCGTGCTTTGAGCCTTTCCTGGGACAGCAATATTAGATTCCGATGCACCATTGCAGGTTTACTGTATCCCTTGGACCTTCAAATCAACGATGAAACACAGAAATTGCATCGATATTGAATACAAAAGGCAAAATGTCGACTTATTTATAAGAGGAGTAACTCTTCTAATAATTTGTGTTTTGAGCCTTTCCTGCGACAGCAATATTAGATTCCGATGCACCATTGCAGGATTACTGTGTCCCTTGGACCTTCAAATCAACGATGAAACACAGAAATTGCATCGATATTGAATACAAAAGGCAAAATGTCGACTTATTTACAAGAGGTGTAACTCTTCTAATAGTTCGTGCTTTGAGCCTTTCCTGGGACAGCAGTATTAGATTCCGAAGCACCATTGCAGGTTTACTGTATCCCTTGGACCTTCAAATCAACGATGAAACACGGAAATTGCATCGATATTGAATACAAAAGACAAAATGTCGACTTATTTACAAGAGGAGTATCTCTTCTAATAGTTCGTGCTTTGAGCCTTTCCTGGGACAGCAATATTAGATTCCGAAGCACCATTGCAGGTTTACTGTATCCCTAGGACCTTCAAATCAACGATGAAACACGGAAATTGAATCGATATTTAATACAAAAGGCACAACATCGACTTATTTACAAGAGGAGTAACTCTTCTAATAGTTCGTGCTTTGAGCCTTTCCTGGGACAGCAATATTAGATTCCGATGCACCATTGCAGGTTAACTGTATCCCTTTGACATTCAAATCTACGATGAAACACGGAAATTGAATCGATATTGAATACAAAAGGCAAAATGTCGACTTATTTACAAGAGGAGTAACTCTTCTAATAGTTCGTGCTTTGAGCCTTTCCTGGGACAGCAATATTTGATTCCGATGCACCATTGCAGGTTTACTGTATCCCTTGGACCTTCAAATCAACGATGAAACACAGAAATTGCATCGATATTGAATACAAAAGTCAAAATGTCGACTTACATCTAAGAGCAGTAACTCTTCTAATAGTTCGTGCTTTGAGCCTTTCCTGGGACAGCAGTATTAGATTCCGATGCACGATTGCAGGTTTACTGTATCCCTTGGACCTTAAAATCAACGATGAAACACAGAATCTGCATCGATATTGAATACAAAAGGCAAAATGTCGACTTATTTATAAGAGGAGTAACTCTTCTAATAATTTGTGCTTTGAGCCTTTCCTGCGACAGCAATATTAGATTCCGATGCACCATTGCAGGATTACTGTATCCCTTGGACCTTCAAATCAACGATGAAACACGGAAATTGCATCGATATTGAATACAAAAGACAAAATGTCGACTTATTTACAACAGGAGTAACTCTTCTAATAGTTCGTGCTTTGAGCCATTCCTGGGACAGCAATATTAGATTCCGATGCACCATTGCAGGTTTACTGTATCCCTTGGACCTTCAAATCAACGATGAAACACAGAAACTGCATCGATATTGAATCCAAATGCATAATGTCGACTTATTTAGAAGAGGAGGAACTCTTCTAATAGTTCGTGCTTTTAGCCTTTCCTGGGACAGCAGTATTAGATACCGATGCACCATTGCAGGTTTACTGTATCCCTTGGACCTTCAAATCAACGATGAAACACAGAAATTGCGTCGATACTGAATACAAAAGGCAAAATGTCGACTTATTTACAAGAGGAGTAACACTTCTAATAGTTCGTGCTTTGAGCCTTTCCTGGGACAGCAGTATTAGATTCCGATGCACCATTGCAGGTTTACTGTATCTCTTGGACCTTCAAATCAACGATGAAACACGGAAATTGAATCGATATTGAATACAAAAGGCAAAATGTCGACGTATTTACAAGAGGAGTAACTCTTCTAATAGTTCGTGCTTTGAGCCTTTCCTGGGATAGCAATATTAGATTCCGATGCACCATTGCAGGTTTACTGTATCCCTTGGACCTTCAAATCAACGATGAAACACAGAAATTGCATCGATATTGAATACAAAAGGCAAAATGTCGACTTATTTATAAGAGGTGTAACTCTTCTAATAATTTGTGTTTTGAGCCTTTCCTGCGACAGCAATATTAGATTCCGATGCACCATTGCAGGATTACTGTGTCCCTTGGACCTTCAAATCAACGATGAAACACAGAAAATTGCATCGATATTGAATACAAAAGGCAAAATGTCGACTTATTTACAAAAGGTGTAACTCTTCTAATAGTTCGTGCTTTGAGCCTTTCCTGGGACAGCAGTATTAGATTCCGATGCACCATTGCAGGTTTACTGTATCCCTTGGACCTTCAAATCAACGATGAAACACAGAAATTGCATCGATATTGAATCCAAATGCATAATGTCGTCTTATTTAGAAGAGGAGTAACTCTTCTAATAGTTCGTGGTTTAGCCTTTCTGGGACAGCAGTATTAGATTCCGATGCACCATTGCATTTTTACTGTATCTCTTGGACCTTCAAATCAACGATTAAACACAGAAATTACATCGATATTTAATACAAAAGGCAAAATGTCGACTTATTTACAAGAGGAGTAACTCTTCTAATAATTCGTGCTTTGAGCCTTTCCTGGGACAGCAGTATTAGATTCCGATGCACCATTGCAGGTTTACTGTATCCCTTGGACCTTCAAATCAACGATGAAACAGGGAAAATGCATCGATATTGAATCCAAATGCATAATGTCGACTTATTTATAAGAGGAGTAACTCTTTTAATAGTTCGTGCTTTGAGCCTTTCCTGGGACCGCAGTATTAGATACCGATGCACCATTGCAGGTTTACTGTATCCCTTGGACCTTCAAATCAACGATGAAACACAGAAATTGCGTCGATACTGAATACAAAAGGCAAAATGTCGACTTATTTACAAGAGGAGTAAGTCTTCTAATAGTTCGTGCTTTGAGCCTTTCCTGGGACAGCAATATTAGATTCCGATTCACCATTGCAGGTTTACTGTATCCCTTGGACCTTTAAATCAACGATGAAACACAGAAATTGCATCGATATTGAATACAAAAAGGAAAATGTCGACTTACATCTAAGAGGAGTAACTCTTCTAATAGTTCGTGCTTTGAGCCTTTCCTGGGACAGCAGTATTAGTTTACGATGCACCATTGCAGGTTAACTGTATCCCTTGGACCTTCAAATCAACGATGAAACACGGAAATTGAATCGATATTTAATACAAAAGGCACAACATCGACTTATTTACAAGAGGAGTAACTCTTCTAATAATTTGTGCTTTGAGCCTTTCCTGCGACAGCAATATTAGATTCCGATGCACCATTGCAGGATTACTGTATCCCTTGGACCTTCAAATCATCGATGAAACACAGAAATTGCATCGATATTGAATACAAGAGGCAAAATGTCGACTTACTTTCAAGAGGTGTAACTCTTCTAATAGTTCGTGCTTTGAGCCTTTCCTGGGATAGCAGTATTAGATTCCGATGCACCATTGCAGGTTTACTGTATCCCTTGGACCTTCAAATCAACGATGAAACACAGAAATTGCATCGGTATTGAATACAAAAGGCAAAATGTCGACTTATTTATAAGAGGAGTAACTCTTCTAATAATTTGTGCTTTGAGCCTTTCCTGCGACAGCAATATTAGATTCCGATGCACCCATGCAGGATTACTGTATCCCTTGGACCTTCAAATCAACGATAAAACACAGAAATTGCGTCGATACTGAATACAAAAGGCAAAATGTCGACTTATTTATAAGAGGAGTAACTCTTCTAATAATTTGTGATTTGAGCCTTTACTGCGACAGCAATATTAGATTCCGATGCACCCATGCAGGATTACTGTATCCCTTGGACCTTCAAATCAACGATGAAACACAGAAATTGCATCGATATTGAATACAAGAGGCAAAATGTCGACTTACTTTCAAGAGGTGTAACTCTACTAATAGTTCGTGCTTTGAGCCTTTCCTGGGATAGCAGTATTAGATTCCGATGCACCTTTGCAGGTTTACTGTATCCCTTGGACGTTCAAATCAACGATGAAACACAGAAATTGCATCGATATTGAATACAAAAGGCAAAATGTCAACTTATTTATAAGAGGAGTTACTCCTCTAATAGTTCGTGCTTTGAGCCTTTCTAGGGACAGCAGTATTAGATTCCGATGCACCATTGCAGGTTTACTGTATCCCTTGGACCTTCAAATCAACGATGAAACACAGAAATTGCGTCGATACTGAATACAAAAGGCAAAATGTCACTTATTTACAAGAGGAGTAACACTTCTAATAGTTCGTGTTTTGAGCCTTTCCTGGGACAGCAGTATTAGATTCCGATGCACCATTGCAGGTTTACTGTATCCCTTGGACCTTCAAATTAACGATGAAACACAGAAATTGCATCGATATTGAATACAAAAGACAACATCTCGACTTATTTACAAGAGAAGTAACTCTTCTAATAGATCGTGCTTTGAGCCTTTCCTGGGACAGCAGTATTAGATTCCGATGCACCATTGCATTTTTACTATATCTCTTGGACCTTCAAATCAACGATTAAACACAGAAATTACATCGATATTTAATACAAAAGGCAAAATGTCGACTTATTTACAAGAGGAGTAACTCTTCTAATAGTTCGTGTTTTGAGCCTTTCCTGGGACAGCAGTATTAGTTTACGATGCACCATTGCAGGTTTACTGTATCCCTTGGACCTTCAAATCAACGATGAAACACAGCAATTGCATCGATATTGAATACAAAAGGCAAAATGTCGACTTATTTATAAGAGGAGTAACTCTTCTAATAGTTCGTGCTTTGAGCCTTTCCTGGGACAGCAGTATTAGATTCCAATGCACCATTGCAGGTTTACTGTATCCCTTGGACCTTCAAATCAACGATAAAACACGGAAATTGCATCGATATTGAATTCAAAGGGCAAAATGTCGACTTATTTACAAGAGGAGTAACTCTTCTAATAGTTCGTGCTTTGAGCCTTTCCTGGGACAGCAATATTAGATTCCGATGCACCATTGCAGGTTTACTGTATCCCTTGGACCTTCAAATCAACGATGAAACACGGAAATTGAATCGATATTGAACACAAAAGGCAAAATGTCGACGTATTTACAAGAGGAGTAACTCTTCTAATAGTTCGTGCTTTGAGCCTTTCCTGGGACAGCAATATTAGATTCCGATGCACCATTGCAGGTTTACTGTATCCCTTGGACCTTCAAATCAACGATGAAACACAGAAATTGCATCGATATTGAATACAAAAGGCAAAATGTCGACTTATTTACAAGAGGTGTAACTCTTCTAATAGTTCGTGCTTTGAGCCTTTCCTGGGACAGCAGTATTAGATTCCGAAGCACCATTGCAGGTTTACTGTATCCCTTGGACCTTCAAATCAACGATGAAACACGGAAATTGCATCGATATTGAATACAAAAGACAAAATGTCGACTTATTTACAAGAGGAGTATCTCTTCTAATAGTTCGTGCTTTGAGCCTTTCCTGGGACAGCAATATTAGATTCCGAAGCACCATTGCAGGTTTACTGTATCCCTAGGACCTTCAAATCAACGATGAAACACGGAAATTGAATCGATATTTAATACAAAAGGCACAACATCGACTTATTTACAAGAGGAGTAACTCTTCTAATAGTTCGTGCTTTGAGCCTTTCCTGGGACAGCAATATTAGATTCCGATGCACCATTGCAGGTTAACTGTATCCCTTGGACATTCAAATCTACGATGAAACACGGAAATTGAATCGATATTGAATACAAAAGGCAAAATGTCGACTTATTTACAAGAGGAGTAACTCTTCTAATAGTTCGTGTTTTGAGCCTTTCCTGGGACAGCAATATTTGATTCCGATGCACCATTGCAGGTTTACTGTATCCCTTGGACCTTCAAATCAACGATGAAACACAGAAATTGCATCGATATTGAATACAAAAGTCAAAATGTCGACTTACATCTAAGAGCAGTAACTCTTCTAATAGTTCGTGCTTTGAGCCTTTCCTGGGACAGCAGTATTAGATTCCGATGCACGATTGCAGGTTTACTGTATCCCTTGGACCTTAAAATCAACGATGAAACACAGAATCTGCATCGATATTGAATACAAAAGGCAAAATGTCGACTTATTTATAAGAGGAGTAACTCTTCTAATAATTTGTGCTTTGAGCCTTTCCTGCGACAGCAATATTAGATTCCGATGCACCATTGCAGGATTACTGTATCCCTTGGACCTTCAAATCAACGATGAAACACGGAAATTGCATCGATATTGAATACAAAAGACAAAATGTCGACTTATTTACAACAGGAGTAACTCTTCTAATAGTTCGTGCTTTGAGCCATTCCTGGGACAGTAATATTAGATTCCGATGCACCATTGCAGGTTTACTGTATCCCTTGGACCTTCAAATCAACGATGAAACACAGAAACTGCATCGATATTGAATCCAAATGCATAATGTCGACTTATTTAGAAGAGGAGGAACTCTTCTAATAGTTGGTGCTTTTAGCCTTTCCTGGGACAGCAGTATTAGATACCGATGCACCATTGCAGGTTTACTGTATCCCTTGGACCTTCAAATCAACGATGAAACACAGAAATTGCGTCGATACTGAATACAAAAGGCAAAATGTCGACTTATTTACAAGAGGAGTAACACTTCTAATAGTTCGTGCTTTGAGCCTTTCCTGGGACAGCAGTATTAGATTCCGATGCACCATTGCAGGTTTACTGTATCTCTTGGACCTTCAAATCAACGATGAAACACGGAAATTGAATCGATATTGAATACAAAAGGCAAAATGTCGACGTATTTACAAGAGGAGTAACTCTTCTAATAGTTCGTGCTTTGAGCCTTTCCTGGGATAGCAATATTAGATTCCGATGCACCATTGCAGGTTTACTGTATCCCTTGGACCTTCAAATCAACGATGAAACACAGAAATTGCATCGATATTGAATACAAAAGGCAAATTGTCGACTTATTTATAAGAGGTGTAACTCTTCTAATAATTTGTGTTTTGAGCCTTTCCTGCGACAGCAATATTAGATTCCGATGCACCATTGCAGGATTACTGTGTCCCTTGGACCTTCAAATCAACGATGAAACACAGAAAATTGCATCGATATTGAATACAAAAGGCAAAATGTCGACTTATTTACAAAAGGTGTAACTCTTCTAATAGTTCGTGCTTTGAGCCTTTCCTGGGACAGCAGTATTAGATTCCGATGCACCATTGCAGGTTTACTGTATCCCTTGGACCTTCAAATCAACGATGAAACACAGAAATTGCATCGATATTGAATCCAAATGCATAATGTCGACTTATTTAGAAGAGGAGGAACTCTTCTAATAGTTGGTGCTTTTAGCCTTTCCTGGGACAGCAGTATTAGATACCGATGCACCATTGCAGGTTTACTGTATCCCTTGGACCTTCAAATCAACGATGAAACAGGGAAATTGCATCGATATTGAATCCAAATGCATAATGTCGACTTATTTATAAGATGAGTAACTCTTCTAATAGTTCGTGCTTTGAGCCTTTCCTGGGACCGCAGTATTAGATACCGATGCACCATTGCAGGTTTACTGTATCCCTTGGACCTTCAAATCAACGATGAAACACAGAAATTGCGTCGATACTGAATACAAAAGGCAAAATGTCACTTATTTACAAGAGGAGTAACACTTCTAATAGTTCGTGCTTTGAGCCTTTCCTGGGACAGCAGTATTAGATTCCGATGCACCATTGCAGGTTTACTGTATCTCTTGGACCTTCAAATCAACGATGAAACACGGAAATTGCATCGATATTGAATACAAAAGGCAAAATGTCGACTTATTTATAAGAGGAGTAACTCTTCTAATAGTTCGTGTTTTGAGCCTCTCCTGGGACAGCAGTATTAGATTCCGATGCACCATTGCAGGATTACTGTATCCCTTGGACCTTCAAATCAACGATGAAACACAGAAATTGCATCGATATTGAATACAAGAGGCAAAATGTCGACTTATTTATAAGAGGAGTAAATCTTCTAATAATTCGTGATTTGAGCCATTCCTGGGACAGCAGTATTAGATTCCGATGCACCATTGCAGGTTTACTGTATCCCTTGGACCTTCAAATTAACGATGAAACACAGAAATTGCATCGATATTGAATACAAAATACAACATCTCGACTTATTTACAAGAGAAGTAACTCTTCTAATAGTTCGTGCTTTGAGCCTTTCCTGGGACAGCAGTATTAGATTCCGATGCACCATTCCAGGTTTACTGTATCTCTTAGACCTTCAAATCAACGATGAAACACAGATATTGCATCGTTATTGAATACAAAATGCAAAATGTCGACTTATTTACAAGAGGAGTAACTCTTCTAATAGTTCGTGGTTTACCCTTTCTGCGACAGCAGTATTAGATTCCGATGCACCATTGCATTTTTACTGTATCTCTTGGACCTTCAAATCAACGATTAAACACAGAAATTACATCGATATTTAATACAAAAGGCAAAATGTCGACTTATTTACAAGAGGAGTAACTCTTCTAATAGTTCGTGTTTTGAGCCTTTCCTGGGACAGCAGTATTAGATTACGATGCACCATTGCAGGTTTACTGTATCCCTTGGACCTTCAAATCAACGATGAAACACAGAAATTGCATCGATATTGAATACAAAAAGCAAAATGTCGACTTATTTATAAGAGGAGTAACTCTTCTAATAGTTCGTGCTTTGAGCCTTTCCTGGTACAGCAGTATTAGATTCCAATGCACCATTGCAGGTTTACTGTATCCCTTGGACCTTCAAATCAACGATAAAACACGGAAATTGCATCGATATTGAATACAAAGGGCAAAATGTCGACTTATTTACAAGAGGAGTAACTCTTCTATTAGTTCGTGCTTTGAGCCTTTCCTGGGACAGCAATATTTGATTCCGATGCACCATTGCAGGTTTACTGTATCCCTTGGACCTTCAAATCAACGATGAAACTCGGAAATTGAATCGATATTGAACACAAAAGGCAAAATGTCGACGTATTTACAAGAGGAGTAACTCTTCTAATAGTTCGTGCTTTGAGCCTTTCCTGGGACAGCAATATTAGATTCCGATGCACCATTGCAGGTTTACTGTATCCCTTGGACCTTCAAATCAACGATGAAACACAGAAATTGCATCGATATTGAATACAAAAGGCAAAATGTCGACTTATTTATAAGAGGAGTAACTCTTCTAATAATTTGTGTTTTGAGCCTTTCCTGCGACAGCAATATTAGATTCCGATGCACCATTGCAGGATTACTGTGTCCCTTGGACCTTCAAATCAACGATGAAACACAGAAATTGCATCGATATTGAATACAAAAGGCAAAATGTCGACTTATTTACAAGAGGTGTAGCTCTTCTAATAGTTCGTGCTTTGAGCCTTTCCTGGGACAGCAGTATTAGATTCCGATGCACCATTGCAGGTTTACTGTATCCCTTGGACCTTCAAATCAACGATGAAACACGGAAATTGCATCGATATTGAATACAAAAGACAAAATGTCGACTTATTTACAAGAGGAGTATCTCTTCTAATAGTTCGTGCTTTGAGCCTTTCCTGGGACAGCAATATTAGATTCCGATGCACCATTGCAGGTTTACTGTATCCCTAGGACCTTCAAATCAACGATGAAACACGGAAATTGAATCGATATTGAATACAAAAGGCACAACGTCGACTTATTTACAAGAGGAGTAACTCTTCTAATAGTTCGTGCTTTGAGCCTTTCCTGGGACAGCAGTATTAGATTCCGATGCACCATTCCAGGTTTACTGTATCTCTTAGACCTTCAAATCAACGATGAAACACAGATATTGCATCGTTATTGAATACAAAATGCAAAATGTCGACTTATTTACAAGAGGAGTAACTCTTCTAATAGTTCGTGGTTTACCCTTTCTGCGACAGCAGTATTAGATTCCGATGCACCATTGCATTTTTACTGTATCTCTTGGACCTTCAAATCAACGATTAAACACAGAAATTACATCGATATTTAATACAAGAGGCAAAATGTCGACTTATTTACAAGAGGAGTAACTCTTCTAATAGTTCGTGTTTTGAGCCTTTCCTGGGACAGCAGTATTAGATTACGATGCACCATTGCAGGTTTACTGTATCCCTTGGACCTTCAAATCAACGATGAAACACAGAAATTGCATCGATATTGAATACAAAAAGCAAAATGTCGACTTATTTATAAGAGGAGTAACTCTTCTAATAGTTCGTGCTTTGAGCCTTTCCTGGTACAGCAGTATTAGATTCCAATGCACCATTGCAGGTTTACTGTATCCCTTGGACCTTCAAATCAACGATAAAACACGGAAATTGCATCGATATTGAATACAAAGGGCAAAATGTCGACTTATTTACAAGAGGAGTAACTCTTCTAATAGTTCGTGCTTTGAGCCTTTCCTGGGACAGCAATATTAGATTCCGATGCACCATTGCAGGTTTACTGTATCCCTTGGACCTTCAAATCAACGATGAAACACGGAAATTGAATCGATATTGAACACAAAAGGCAAAATGTCGACGTATTTACAAGAGGAGTAACTCTTCTAATAGTTCGTGCTTTGAGCCTTTCCTGGGACAGCAATATTAGATTCCGATGCACCATTGCAGGTTTACTGTATCCCTTGGACCTTCAAATCAACGATGAAACACAGAAATTGCATCGATATTGAATACAAAAGGCAAAATGTCGACTTATTTATAAGAGGAGTAACTCTTCTAATAATTTGTGTTTTGAGCCTTTCCTGCGACAGCAATATTAGATTCCGATGCACCATTGCAGGATTACAGTGTCCCTTGGACCTTCAAATCAACGATGAAACACAGAAATTGCATCGATATTGAATACAAAAGGCAAAATGTCGACTTATTTACAAGAGGTGTAACTCTTCTAATAGTTCGTGCTTTGAGCCTTTCCTGGGACAGCAGTATTAGATTCCGAAGCACCATTGCAGGTTTACTGTATCCCTTGGACCTTCAAATCAACGATGAAACACGGAAATTGCATCGATATTGAATACAAAAGACAAAATGTCGACTTATTTACAAGAGGAGTATCTCTTCTAATAGTTCGTGCTTTGAGCCTTTCCTGGGACAGCAATATTAGATTCCGAAGCACCATTGCAGGTTTACTGTATCCCTAGGACCTTCAAATCAACGATGAAACACGGAAATTGAATCGATATTTAATACAAAAGGCACAACATCGACTTATTTACAAGAGGAGTAACTCTTCTAATAGTTCGTGCTTTGAGCCTTTCCTGGGACAGCAATATTAGATTCCGATGCACCATTGCAGGTTAACTGTATCCCTTGGACATTCAAATCTACGATGAAACACGGAAATTGAATCGATATTGAATACAAAAGGCAAAATGTCGACTTATTTACAAGAGGACTAACTCTTCTAATAGTTCGTGCTTTGAGCCTTTCCTGGGACAGCAATATTAGATTCCGATGCACCATTGCAGGTTTACTGTATCCCTTGGACCTTCAAATCAACGATGAAACACAGAAATTGCATCGATATTGAATACAAAAGTCAAAATGTCGACTTACATCTAAGAGCAGTAACTTTTCTAATAGTTCGTGCTTTGAGCCTTTCCTGGGACAGCAGTATTAGATTCCGATGCACGATTGCAGGTTTACTGTATCCCTTGGACCTTAAAATCAACGATGAAACACAGAATCTGCGTCGATACTGAATACAAAAGGCAAAATGTCGACTTATTTACAAGAGGAGTAAGTCTTCTAATAGTTCGTGCTTTGAGCCTTTCCTGGGACAGCAATATTAGATTCCGATTCACCATTGCAGGTTTACTGTATCCCTTGGACCTTTAAATCAACGATGAAACACAGAAATTGCATCGATATTGAATACAAAAAGGAAAATGTCGACTTACATCTAAGAGGAGTAACTCTTCTAATAGTTCGTGCTTTGAGCCTTTCCTGGGACAGCAGTATTAGTTTACGATGCACCATTGCAGGTTTACTGTATCCCTTGGACCTTCAAATCAACGATGAAACACAGAAATTGAATCGATATTTAATACAAAAGGCACAACATCGACTTATTTACAAGAGGAGTAACTCTTCTAATAATTTGTGCTTTGAGCCTTTCCTGCGACAGCAATATTAGATTCCGATGCACCATTTCAGGATTACTGTATCCCTTGGACCTTCAAATCAACGATGAAACACAGAAATTGCATCGATATTGAATACAAGAGGCAAAATGTCGACTTACTTTCAAGAGGTGTAACTCTTCTAATAGTTCGTGCTTTGAGCCTTTCCTGGGATAGCAGTATTAGATTCCGATGCACCATTGCAGGTTTACTGTATCCCTTGGACCTTCAAATCAGCGATGAAACAGGGAAAATGCATCGATATTGAATCCAAATGCATAATGTCGACTTATTTATAAGAGGAGTAACTCTTTTAATAGTTCGTGCTTTGAGCCTTTCCTGGGACCGCAGTATTAGATACCGATGCACAATTGCAGGTTTACTGTATCCCTTGGACCTTCAAATCAACGATGAAACACAGAAATTGCGTCGATACTGAATACAAAAGGCAAAATGTCACTTATTTACAAGAGGAGTAACACTTCTAATAGTTCGTGTTTTGAGCCTTTCCTGGGACAGCAATATTAGATTCCGATGCACCATTGCAGGTTTACTGTATCCCTTGGACCTTCAAATCAACGATGAAACACAGAAATTGCATCGATATTGAATACAAGAGGCAAAATGTCGACTTACTTTCAAGAGGTGTAACTCTTCTAATAGTTCGTGCTTTGAGCCTTTCCTGGGATAGCAGTATTAGATTCCGATGCACCATTGCAGGTTTACTGTATCCCTTGGACCTTCAAATCAACGATGAAACACAGAAATTGCGTCGATACTGAATACAAAAGGCAAAATGTCACTTATTTACAAGAGGAGTAACACTTCTAATAGTTCGTGTTTTGAGCCTTTCCTGGGACAGCAGTATTAGATTCCGATGCACCATTGCAGGTTTACTGTATCCCTTGGACCTTCAAATTAACGATGAAACACAGAAATTGCATCGATATTGAATACAAAAGACAACATCTCGACTTATTTACAAGAGAAGTAACTCTTCTAATAGATCGTGCTTTGAGCCTTTCCTGGGACAGCACTATTAGATTCCGATGCACCATTCCAGGTTTACTGTATCTCTTGGATCTTCAAATCAACGATGAAACACAGAAATTGCATCGTTATTGAATACAAAATGCAAAATGTCGACTTATTTACAAGAGGAGTAACTCTTCTAATAGTTCGTGGTTTACCCTTTCTGGGACAGCAGTATTAGATTCCGATGCACCATTGCATTTTTACTATATCTCTTGGACCTTCAAATCAACGATTAAACACAGAAATTACATCGATATTTAATACAAAAGGCAAAATGTCGACTTATTTACAAGAGGAGTAACTCTTCTAATAGTTCGTGTTTTGAGCCTGTCCTGGGACAGCAGTATTAGTTTACGATGCACCATTGCAGGTTTACTGTATCCCTTGGACCTTCAAATCAACGATGAAACACAGCAATTGCATCGATATTGAATACTAAAGGCAAAATGTCGACTTATTTATAAGAGGAGTAACTCTTCTAATAGTTCGTGCTTTGAGCCTTTCCTGGGACAGCAGTATTAGATTCCAATGCACCATTGCAGGTTTACTGTATCCCTTGGACCTTCAAATCAACGATAAAACACGGAAATTGCATCGATATTGAATTCAAAGGGCAAAATATCGACTTATTTACAAGAGGAGTAACTCTTCTAATAGTTCGTGCTTTGAGCCTTTCCTGGGACAGCAATATTAGATTCCGATGCACCATTGCAGGTTTACTGTATCCCTTGGATCTTCAAATCAACGATGAAACACGGAAATTGAATCGATATTGAACACAAAAGGCAAAATGTCGACGTATTTACAAGAGGAGTAACTCTTCTAATAGTTCGTGCTTTGAGCCTTTCCTGGGACAGCAATATTAGATTCCGATGCACCATTGCAGGTTTACTGTATCCCTTGGACCTTCAAATCAACGATGAAACACAGAAATTGCATCGATATTGAATACAAAAGGCAAAATGTCGACTTATTTACAAGAGGTGTAACTCTTCTAATAGTTCGTGCTTTGAGCCTTTCCTGGGACAGCAGTATTAGATTCCGAAGCACCATTGCAGGTTTACTGTATCCCTTGGACCTTCAAATCAACGATGAAACACGGAAATTGCATCGATATTGAATACAAAAGACAAAATGTCGACTTATTTACAAGAGGAGTATCTCTTCTAATAGTTCGTGCTTTGAGCCTTTCCTGGGACAGCAATATTAGATTCCGAAGCACCATTGCAGGTTTACTGTATCCCTAGGACCTTCGAATCAACGATGAAACACGGAAATTGAATCGATATTTAATACAAAAGGCACAACATCGACTTATTTACAAGAGGAGTAACTCTTCTAATAGTTCGTGCTTTGAGCCTTTCCTGGGACAGCAATATTAGATTCCGATGCACCATTGCAGGTTAACTGTATCCCTTGGACATTCAAATCTACGATGAAACACGGAAATTGAATCGATATTGAATACAAAAGGCAAAATGTCGACTTATTTACAAGAGGAGTAACTCTTCTAATAGTTCGTGCTTTGAGCCTTTCCTGGGACAGCAATATTTGATTCCGATGCACCATTGCAGGTTTACTGTATCCCTTGGACCTTCAAATCAACGATGAAACACAGAAATTGCATCGATATTGAATACAAAAGTCAAAATGTCGACTTACATCTAAGAGCAGTAACTCTTCTAATAGTTCGTGCTTTGAGCCTTTCCTGGGACAGCAGTATTAGATTCCGATGCACGATTGCAGGTTTACTGTATCCCTTGGACCTTAAAATCAACGATGAAACACAGAATCTGCATCGATATTGAATACAAAAGGCAAAATGTCGACTTATTTATAAGAGGAGTAACTCTTCTAATAATTTGTGCTTTGAGCCTTTCCTGCGACAGCAATATTAGATTCCGATGCACCATTGCAGGATTACTGTATCCCTTGGACCTTCAAATCAACGATGAAACACGGAAATTGCATCGATATTGAATACAAAAGACAAAATGTCGACTTATTTACAACAGGAGTAACTCTTCTAATAGTTCGTGCTTTGAGCCATTCCTGGGACAGCAATATTAGATTCCGATGCACCATTGCAGGTTTACTGTATCCCTTGGACCTTCAAATCAACGATGAAACACAGAAACTGCATCGATATTGAATCCAAATGCATAATGTCGACTTATTTAGAAGAGGAGGAACTCTTCTAATAGTTCGTGCTTTTAGCCTTTCCTGGGACAGCAGTATTAGATACCGATGCACCATTGCAGGTTTACTGTATCCCTTGGACCTTCAAATCAACGATGAAACACAGAAATTGCGTCGATACTGAATACAAAAGGCAAAATGTCGACTTATTTACAAGAGGAGTAACACTTCTAATAGTTCGTGCTTTGAGCCTTTCCTGGGACAGCAGTATTAGATTCCGATGCACCATTGCAGGTTTACTGTATCTCTTGGACCTTCAAATCAACGATGAAACACGGAAATTGAATCGATATTGAATACAAAAGGCAAAATGTCGACGTATTTACAAGAGGAGTAACTCTTCTAATAGTTCGTGCTTTGAGCCTTTCCTGGGATAGCAATATTAGATTCCGATGCACCATTGCAGGTTTACTGTATCCCTTGGACCTTCAAATCAACGATGAAACACAGAAATTGCATCGATATTGAATACAAAAGGCAAAATGTCGACTTATTTATAAGAGGTGTAACTCTTCTAATAATTTGTGTTTTGAGCCTTTCCTGCGACAGCAATATTAGATCCCGATGCACCATTGCAGGATTACTGTGTCCCTTGGACCTTCAAATCAACGATGAAACACAGAAAATTGCATCGATATTGAATACAAAAGGCAAAATGTCGACTTATTTACAAAAGGTGTAACTCTTCTAATAGTTCGTGCTTTGAGCCTTTCCTGGGACAGCAGTATTAGATTCCGATGCACCATTGCAGGTTTACTGTATCCCTTGGACCTTCAAATCAACGATGAAACACAGAAATTGCATCGATATTGAATCCAAATGCATAATGTCGTCTTATTTAGAAGAGGAGGAACTCTTCTAATAGTTGGTGCTTTTAGCCTTTCCTGGGACAGCAGTATTAGATACCGATGCACCATTGCAGGTTTACTGTATCCCTTGGACCTTCAAATCAACGATGAAACAGGGAAATTGCATCGATATTGAATACAAATGCATAATGTCGACTTATTTATAAGATGAGTAACTCTTCTAATAGTTCGTGCTTTGAGCCTTTCCTGGGACCGCAGTATTAGATACCGATGCACCATTGCAGGTTTACTGTATCCCTTGGACCTTCAAATCAACGATGAAACACAGAAATTGCGTCGATACTGAATACAAAAGGCAAAATGTCACTTATTTACAAGAGGAGTAACACTTCTAATAGTTCGTGCTTTGAGCCTTTCCTGGGACAGCAGTATTAGATTCCGATGCACCATTGCAGGTTTACTGTATCTCTTGGACCTTCAAATCAACGATGAAACACGGAAATTGCATCGATATTGAATACAAAAGGCAAAATGTCGACTTATTTATAAGAGGAGTAACTCTTCTAATAGTTCGTGTTTTGCGCCTCTCCTGGGACAGCAGTATTAGATTCCGATGCACCATTGCAGGATTACTGTATCCCTTGGACCTTCAAATCAACGATGAAACACAGAAATTGCATCGATATTGAATACAAAAAGCAAAATGTCGACTTATTTATAAGAGGAGTAACTCTTCTAATAGTTCGTGCTTTGAGCCTTTCCTGGTACAGCAGTATTAGATTCCAATGCACCATTGCAGGTTTACTGTATCCCTTGGACCTTCAAATCAACGATAAAACACGGAAATTGCATCGATATTGAATACAAAGGGCAAAATGTCGACTTATTTACAAGAGGAGTAACTCTTCTATTAGTTCGTGCTTTGAGCCTTTCTTGGGACAGCAATATTAGATTCCGATGCACCATTGCAGGTTTACTGTATCCCTTGGACCTTCAAATCAACGATGAAACACGGAAATTGAATCGATATTGAACACAAAAGGCAAAATGTCGACGTATTTACAAGAGGAGTAACTCTTCTAATAGTTCGTGCTTTGAGCCTTTCCTGGGACAGCAATATTAGATTCCGATGCACCATTGCAGGTTTACTGTATCCCTTGGACCTTCAAATCAACGATGAAACACAGAAATTGCATCGATATTGAATACAAAAGGCAAAATGTCGACTTATTTATAAGAGGAGTAACTCTTCTAATAATTTGTGTTTTGAGCCTTTCCTGCGACAGCAATATTCGATTCCGATGCACCATTGCAGGATTACTGTGTCCCTTGGACCTTCAAATCAACGATGAAACACAGAAATTGCATCGATATTGAATACAAAAGGCAAAATGTCGACTTATTTACAAGAGGTGTAACTCTTCTAATAGTTCGTGCTTTGAGCCTTTCCTGGGACAGCAGTATTAGATTCCGATGCACCATTGCAGGTTTACTGTATCCCTTGGACCTTCAAATCAACGATGAAACACGGAAATTGCATCGATATTGAATACAAAAGACAAAATGTCGACTTATTTACAAGAGGAGTATCTCTTCTAATAGTTCGTGCTTTGAGCCTTTCCTGGGACAGCAATATTAGATTCCGATGCACCATTGCAGGTTTACTGTATCCCTAGGACCTTCAAATCAACGATGAAACACGGAAATTGAATCGATATTGAATACAAAAGGCACAACGTCGACTTATTTACAAGAGGAGTAACTCTTCTAATAGTTCGTGCTTTGAGCCTTTCCTGGGACAGCAATATTAGATTCCGATGCACCATTGCAGGTTTACTGTATCCCTTGGACATTCAAATCTACGATGAAACACGGAAATTGAATCGATATTGAATACAAAAGGCAAAATGTCGACTTATTTACAAGAGGACTAACTCTTCTAATAGTTCGTGCTTTGAGCCTTTCCTGGGACAGCAATATTAGATTCCGATGCACCATTGCAGGTTTACTGTATCCCTTGGACCTTCAAATCAACCATGAAACACAGAAATTGCATCGATATTGAATACAAAAGTCAAAATGTCGACTTACATCTAAGAGCAGTAACTTTTCTAATAGTTCGTGCTTTGAGCCTTTCCTGGGACAGCAGTATTAGATTCCGATGCACGATTGCAGGTTTACTGTATCCCTTGGACCTTAAAATCAACGATGAAACACAGAATCTGCATCGAAATTGAATACAAAAGGCAAAATGTCGACTTATTTATAAGAGGAGTAACTCTTCTAATAATTTGTGCTTTGAGCCTTTCCTGCGACAGCAATATTAGATTCCGATGCACCATTGCAGGATTACTGTATCCCTTGGACCTTCAAATCAACGATGAAACACGGAAATTGCATCGATATTGAATACAAAAGACAAAATGTCAACTTATTTACAACAGGAGTAACTCTTCTAATAGTTCGTGCTTTGAGCCATTCCTGGGACAGCAATATTAGATTCCGATCCACCATTGCAGGTTTACTGTATCCCTTGGACCTTCAAATCAATGATGAAACACAGAAATTGCATCGATATTGAATCCAAATGCATAATGTCGACTTATTTAGAAGAGGAGGAACTCTTCTAATAGTTGGTGCTTTTAGCCTTTCCTGGGACAGCAGTATTAGATACCGATGCACCATTGCAGGATAACTGTATCCCTTGGACCTTCAAATCAACGATGAAACACAGAAATTGCGTCGATACTGAATACAAAAGGCAAAATGTCGACTTATTTACTAGAGGAGTAACACTTCTAATAGGTCGTGCTTTGAGCCTTTCCTGGGACAGCAGTATTAGATTCCGATGCACCATTGCAGGTTTACTGTATCTCTTGGACCTTCAAATCAACGATGAAACACGGAAATTGAATCGATATTGAATACAAAAGGCAAAATGTCGACGTATTTACAAGAGGAGTAACTCTTCTAATAGTTCGTGCTTTGAGCCTTTCCTGGGACAGCAATATTAGATTCCGATGCACCATTGCATGTTTACTGTATCCCTTGGACCTTCAAATCAACGATGAAACACAGAAATTGCATCGATATTGAATACAAAAGGCAAAATTTCGACTTATTTATAAGAGGTGTAACTCTTCTAATAATTTGTGTTTTGAGCCTTTCCTGCGACAGCAATATTAGATTCCGATGCACCATTGCAGGATTACTGTGTCCCTTGGACCTTCAAATCAACGATGAAACACAGAAAATTGCATCGATATTGAATACAAAAGGCAAAATGTCGACTTATTTACAAGAGGTGTAACTCTTCTAATAGTTCGTGCTTTGAGCCTTTCCTGGGACAGCAGTATTAGATTCCGATGCACCATTGCAGGTTTACTGTATCCCTTGGACCTTCAAAACAACGATGAAACACGGAAATTGCATCGATATTGAATACAAAAGACAAAATGTCGACTTATTTACAAGAGGAGTATCTCTTCTAATAGTTCGTGCTTTGAGCCATTCCTGGGACAGCAATATTAGATTCCGATGCACGATTGCAGATTTACTGTATCCCTTGGACCTTCAAATCAACGATGAAACACGGAAATTGAATCGATATTGAATACAAAAGTCAAAACGTCGACTTATTTACAAGAGGAGTAACTCTTCTAATAGTTCGTGCTTTGAGCCTTTCCTGGCACAGCAATATTAGATTCCGATGCACCATTGCAGGTTTACTGTATCCCTTGGACATTCAAATCGACGATGAAACACGGAAATTGAATCGATATTGAATACAAAAGGCAAAATGTCGACTTATTTACAAGAGGAGTAACTCTTCTAATAGTTCGTGCTTTGATCCTTTCCTGGGACAGCAATATTAGATTCCGATGCACCATTGCAGGTTTACTGTATCCCTTGGACCTTCAAATCAACGATGAAACACAGAAATTGCATCGATATTGAATACAAAAGGCAAAATGTCGACTTACATCTAAGAGCAGTAACTCTTCTAATAGTTCGTGATTTGAGCCTTTCCTGGGACAGCAGTATTAGATTCCGATGCACGATTGCAGGTTTACTGTATCCCTTGGACCTTGAAATCAACGATGAAACACAGAATCTGCATCGATATTGAATACAAAAGGCAAAATGTCGACTTATTTATAAGAGGAGTAACTCTTCTAATAATTTGTGCTTTGAGCCTTTCCTGCGACAGCAATATTAGATTCCGATGCACCATTGCAGGATTACTGTATCCCTTGGACCTTCAAATCAACGATGAAGCACAGAAATTGCATCGATATTGAATACAAAAGGCAAAATGTCGACTTATTTACAAGAGGTGTAACTCTTCTAATAGTTCCTGCTTTGAGCCTTTCCTGGGACAGCAGTATTAGATTCCGATGCACCATTGCAGGTTTACTGTATCCCTTGGACCTTCAAATCAACGATGAAACACGGAAATTGCATCGATATTGAATACAAAAGACAAAATGTCGACTTATTTACAACATGAGTAACTCTTCTAATAGTTCGTGCTTTGAGACATTCCTGGGACAGCAATATTAGATTCCGATGCACCATTGCAGGTTTACTGTATCCCTTGGACCTTCAAATCAACGATGAAACAGAGAAATTGGATCGATATTGAATCCAAATGCATAATGTCGACTTATTTATCAGAGGAGTAACTCTTCTAATAGTTAGTGCTTTGAGCCTTTCCTGGGACAGCAGTATTAGATACCGATGCACCATTGCAGGTTTACTATATCCCTTGGACCTTCAAATCAACGATGAATCACAGAAAATGCGTCGATACTGAATACAAAAGGCAAAATGTCGACTTATTTACAAGAGGAGTAACACTTCTAATAGTTCGTGCTTTGAGCCTTTCCTGGGACAGCAGTATTAGATTCCGATGCACCATTGCAGGTTTACTGTATCTCTTGGACCTTCAAATCAACGATGAAACACGGAAATTGCATCGATATTGAATACAAAAGGCAAAATGTCGACTTATTTATAAAAGGAGTAACTCTTCTAATATTTCGTGCTTTGAGCCTTTACTGGGACAGCAGTATTAGATTCCGATGCACCATTGCAGGATTACTGTATCCCTTGGACCTTCAAATCAACGATGAAACACAGAAATTGCATCGATATTGAATACAAAAGAAAATGTCGACTTATTTATAAGAGGAGTAAATCTTCTAATAATTCGTGATTTGAGCCTTTCCTGGGACAGCAGTATTAAATTCCGATGCACCATTGCAGGTTTACTGTATCCCTTGGACCTTCAATTTAACGATGAAACACAGAAATTGCATCGATATTGAATACAAAAGGCAACATCTCGACTTATTTTCAAGAGAAGTAACTCTTCTAATAGTTCGCGCTTTGAGCCTTTCCTGGGACAGCAGTATTTGATTCCGATGCACCATTGCAGGTTTACTGTATCCCTTGGACCTTCAAGTCAACGATGAAACACAGAAATTGCATCGATATTGAATACAAATGGCAAAATGTCGACTTATTTATAAGAGGAGTAACTCTTCTAATAGTTCGTGCTTTGAGCATTTCTCGGGACAGCAGTATTAGATTCCGATGCACCATTGCAGGTTTACTGTATCCTTTGGACCTTCAAATCACCGATGAAACACAGAAATTACATCGATATTGAATACAAAAGGTAAAATGTCGACTTATTTATAAGAGGTGTATCTCTTCTAACATTTCGTGCTTTGAGCCTTTCCTGGGACAGCAGTATTACATTCCGATGCACCATTGCAGGTTTACTGTATCTCTTGGACCTTCAAATCATCGATGAAACACGGAAATTGCATCGATATTGAATACAAAAGGCAAAATGTCGACTTATTTATAAGAGGAGTAACTCTTCTAATAGTTCGTGCTTTGAGCCTTTCCTGGGACAGCAGTATTAGATTCCGATGCACCATTGCAGGATTACTGTATCCCTTGTACCTTCAAATCAACGATGAAACACAGAAATTGCATCGATATTGAATACAAAAGGCAAAATGTCGACTTACTTACAAGAGGTGTAACTCTTCTAATACTTCGTGCTTTGAACCTTTCCTGGGACAGCAGTATTAGATTCCGATGCACCATTGCAGGTTTACTGTATCCCTTGGACCTTCAAATCAACGATGAAACACAGAAATTGCATCGATATTGAAGACAAACGGCAAACTTTCGACTTATTTACAAGAGGAGTAACTCTTCAAATAGTTCGTGCTTTGAGCCTTTCCTGGGACAGCAGTATTAGATTCCGATGCACCATTCCAGGTTTACTGTATCTCTTGGACCTTCAAATCAACGATGAAACACAGAAATTGCATCGTTATTGAATACAAAATGCAAAATGTCGACTTATTTACAAGAGGAGCAACTCTTCTAATATTTCGTGGTTTAGCCTTTCTAGGACAGCAGTATTAGATTCCGATGCACCATTGCAGGTTTACTGTATCTCTTGGACCTTCAAATAAACGATGAAACACAGAAATTACATCGATATTGAATACAAAATGCAAAATGTCGACTTATTTACAAGAGGAGTAACTCTTATAATAGTTCGTGCTTGAGCCTTTCCTGGGACAGCAGTATTAGATTCCGATGCACCATCGCAGGTTTACTGTATCCCTTGGACCTTCAAATCAACGATGAAACACGGAAATTGCATTGATATTGAATACAAAAGGCAAAATGTCGACTTAATTACAAGAGGAGTACCTCTTCTAATAGTTCGTGATTTGAGCCTATCCTGGGACAGCAATATTGAATTCCGATGCACCATTGTAGGTTTACTGTATCCCTTGGACCTTCAAATCAACGATGAAACACAGAAATTGCATCGATATTGAATACAAAAGGAAAAATGTCGACTTACTTATAAGAGGAGTAACTCTTCTAATAGTTCGTGTTTTGAGCCATTCCTGGGACAGCAGTATTAGATTCCGATGCACCATTGCAGGTTTACTGTATCCCCTGGACCTTCAAATCAACGATGAAACACAGAAATTGCATCGATATTGAATACAAAAGTCAAAATGTCGACTTATTTATAAGAGGAGTAACTTTTCTAATAATTTGTGCTTTAAGCCTTTCCTGCAACAGCAGTATTAGATTCCGATGCACCATTGCAGGATTACTGTATCCCTTGGACCTTCAAATCAACGATGAAACACAGAAATTGCATTGATATTGAATACAAAAGGCAAAATGTCGACTTATTTACAAGAGGGGTAACTCTTCTAATAGTTCGTGTTTTTAGCCTTTCCTGGGACAGCAGTATTAGATTCCGATGCAACATTGCAGGTTTACTGTGTCTCTTGGACCTTCAAATCAACGTTGAAACACGGAAATTGCATCGATAGTGAATACAAAAGGAAAAATGTCGACTTATTTATAAGAGGAGTAACTCTTCTAATAGTTCGTGCTTTGAGCCTTTCCTGGGAGAGCAGTATTAGATTCCGATGCACCATTGCAGGATTACTGTATCCCATGGACCTTCAAATCATCGATGAAACAAAGAAATTGCATCGATATTGAATACAAAAGGCAAAATGTCGAATTATTTATAAGAGGAGTAAATCTTCTAATAATTCGTGATTTGAGCCTTTCCTGGGACAGCAGTATTAGATTCCGATGCACCATTGCAGGTTTACTGTATCCCTTGGACCTTCAAATTAACGATGAAACACAGAAATTGCATCGATATTGAATACAAAAGGCAAAGTGTCGATTTATTTACAAGAGGTGTAACTCTTCTAATAGTTCGTGATTTGAGCCTTTCCTAAAACAGCAGTATTAGATTCCGATGCACCATTGCAGGTTTACTGTATCCCTTGGACCTTCAAATCAACGATGAAACACAGAAATTGCATCGATATTGAATACAAAAGAAAATGTCGACTTATTTATAAGAGGAGTAAATCTTCTAATAATTCGTGATTTGAGCCTTTCCTGGGACAGCAGTATTAAATTCCGATGCACCATTGCAGGTTTACTGTATCCCTTGGACCTTCAATTTAACGATGAAACACAGAAATTGCATCGATATTGAATACAAAAGGCAACATCTCGACTTATTTACAAGAGAAGTAACTCTTCTAATAGTTCGCGCTTTGAGCCTTTCCTGGGACAGCAGTATTTGATTCCGATGCACCATTGCAGGTTTACTGTATCCCTTGGACCTTCAAGTCAACGATGAAACACAGAAATTGCATCGATATTGAATACAAATGGCAAAATGTCGACTTATTTATAAGAGGAGTAACTCTTCTAATAGTTCGTGCTTTGAGCATTTCTCGGGACAGCAGTATTAGATTCCGATGCACCATTGCAGGTTTACTGTATCCTTTGGACCTTCAAATCACCGATGAAACACAGAAATTACATCGATATTGAATACAAAAGGTAAAATGTCGACTTATTTATAAGAGGTGTATCTCTTCTAACATTTCGTGCTTTGAGCCTTTCCTGGGACAGCAGTATTACATTCCGATGCACCATTGCAGGTTTACTGTATCTCTTGGACCTTCAAATCATCGATGAAACACGGAAATTGCATCGATATTGAATACAAAAGGCAAAATGTCGACTTATTTATAAGAGGAGTAACTCTTCTAATAGTTCGTGCTTTGAGCCTTTCCTGGGACAGCAGTATTAGATTCCGATGCACCATTGCAGGATTACTGTATCCCTTGTACCTTCAAATCAACGATGAAACACAGAAATTGCATCGATATTGAATACAAAAGGCAAAATGTCGACTTACTTACAAGAGGTGTAACTCTTCTAATACTTCGTGCTTTGAACCTTTCCTGGGACAGCAGTATTAGATTCCGATGCACCATTGCAGGTTTACTGTATCCCTTGGACCTTCAAATCAACGATGAAACACAGAAATTGCATCGATATTGAAGACAAACGGCAAACTTTCGACTTATTTACAAGAGGAGTAACTCTTCAAATAGTTCGTGCTTTGAGCCTTTCCTGGGACAGCAGTATTAAATTCCGATGCACCATTCCAGGTTTACTGTATCTCTTGGACCTTCAAATCAACGATGAAACACAGAAATTGCATCGTTATTGAATACAAAATGCAAAATGTCGACTTATTTACAAGAGGAGCAACTCTTCTAATATTTCGTGGTTTAGCCTTTCTAGGACAGCAGTATTAGATTCCGATGCACCATTGCAGGTTTACTGTATCTCTTGGACCTTCAAATAAACGATGAAACACAGAAATTACATCGATATTGAATACAAAATGCAAAATGTCGACTTATTTACAAGAGGAGTAACTCTTATAATAGTTCGTGCTTGAGCCTTTCCTGGGACAGCAGTATTAGATTCCGATGCACCATCGCAGGTTTACTGTATCCCTTGGACCTTCAAATCAACGATGAAACACGGAAATTGCATTGATATTGAATACAAAAGGCAAAATGTCGACTTAATTACAAGAGGAGTACCTCTTCTAATAGTTCGTGATTTGAGCCTATCCTGGGACAGCAATATTGAATTCCGATGCACCATTGTAGGTTTACTGTATCCCTTGGACCTTCAAATCAACGATGAAACACAGAAATTGCATCGATATTGAATACAAAAGGAAAAATGTCGACTTACTTATAAGAGGAGTAACTCTTCTAATAGTTCGTGTTTTGAGCCATTCCTGGGACAGCAGTATTAGATTCCGATGCACCATTGCAGGTTTACTGTATCCCCTGGACCTTCAAATCAACGATGAAACACAGAAATTGCATCGATATTGAATACAAAAGTCAAAATGTCGACTTATTTATAAGAGGAGTAACTTTTCTAATAATTTGTGCTTTAAGCCTTTCCTGCGACAGCAGTATTAGATTCCGATGCACCATTGCAGGATTACTGTATCCCTTGGACCTTCAAATCAACGATGAAACACAGAAATTGCATTGATATTGAATACAAAAGGCAAAATGTCGACTTATTTACAAGAGGGGTAACTCTTCTAATAGTTCGTGTTTTTAGCCTTTCCTGGGACAGCAGTATTAGATTCCGATGCAACATTGCAGGTTTACTGTGTCTCTTGGACCTTCAAATCAACGTTGAAACACGGAAATTGCATCGATAGTGAATACAAAAGGAAAAATGTCGACTTATTTATAAGAGGAGTAACTCTTCTAATAGTTCGTGCTTTGAGCCTTTCCTGGGAGAGCAGTATTAGATTCCGATGCACCATTGCAGGATTACTGTATCCCATGGACCTTCAAATCATCGATGAAACAAAGAAATTGCATCGATATTGAATACAAAAGGCAAAATGTCGAATTATTTATAAGAGGAGTAAATCTTCTAATAATTCGTGATTTGAGCCTTTCCTGGGACAGCAGTATTAGATTCCGATGCACCATTGCAGGTTTACTGTATCCCTTGGACCTTCAAATTAACGATGAAACACAGAAATTGCATCGATATTGAATACAAAAGGCAAAGTGTCGATTTATTTACAAGAGGTGTAACTCTTCTAATAGTTCGTGATTTGAGCCTTTCCTAAAACAGCAGTATTAGATTCCGATGCACCATTGCAGGTTTACTGTATCCCTTGGACCTTCAAATCAACGATGAAACACAGAAATTGCATCGATATTGAATACAAAATGCAAAATGTCGACTTATTTATAAGAGGAGTAACTCTTCTAATAGTTCGTGATTTCAGCCTTTCCTGGGACAGCAGTATTAGATTCCGATGCACCATTGCAGGTTTACTGTATCCCTTGGACCTTCAAATCAACGATGAAACACAGAAATTGCATCGATATTGAATACAAAAGGCAAAATTTCGACTTATTTACAAGAGGAGTAACTCTTATAATAGTTCGTGCTTGAGCCTTTCCTGGGACAGCAGTATTAGATTCCGATGCACCATCGCAGGTTTACTGTATCCCTTGGACCTTCAAATCAACGATGAAACACAGAAATTGCATCGATATTGAATACAAATGGCAAAATGTCGACTTATTTATAAGAGGAGTAACTCTTCTAATAGTTCGTGCTTTGAGCATTTCTCGGGACAGCAGTATTAGATTCCGATGCACCATTGCAGGTTTACTGTATCCTTTGGACCTTCAAATCACCGATGAAACACAGAAATTACATCGATATTGAATACAAAAGGTAAAATGTCGACTTATTTATAAGAGGTGTAACTCTTCTAACATTTCGTGCTTTGAGCCTTTCCTGGGACAGCAGTATTACATTCCGATGCACCATTGCAGGTTTACTGTATCTCTTGGACCTTCAAATCATCGATGAAAGACGGAAATTGCATCGATATTGAATACAAAAGGCAAAATGTCGACTTATTTATAAGAGGAGTAACTCTTCTAATAGTTCGTGCTTTGAGCCTTTCCTGGGACAGCAGTATTAGATTCCGATGCACCATTGCAGGATTACTGTATCCCTTGTACCTTCAAATCAACGATGAAACACAGAAATTGCATCGATATTGAATACAAAAGGCAAAATGTCGACTTACTTACAAGAGGTGTAACTCTTCTAATACTTCGTGCTTTGAACCTTTCCTGGGACAGCAGTATTAGATTCCGATGCACCATTGCAGGTTTACTGTATCCCTTGGACCTTCAAATCAACGATGAAACACAGAAATTGCATCGATATTGAAGACAAACGGCAAACTTTCGACTTATTTACAAGAGGAGTAACTCTTCAAATAGTTCGTGCTTTGAGCCTTTCCTGGGACAGCAGTATTAGATTCCGATGCACCATTCCAGGTTTACTGTATCTCTTGGACCTTCAAATCAACGATGAAACACAGAAATTGCATCGTTATTGAATACAAAATGCAAAATGTCGACTTATTTACAAGAGGAGCAACTCTTCTAATATTTCGTGGTTTAGCCTTTCTAGGACAGCAGTATTAGATTCCGATGCACCATTGCAGGTTTACTGTATCTCTTGGACCTTCAAATAAACGATGAAACACAGAAATTACATCGATATTGAATACAAAATGCAAAATGTCGACTTATTTACAAGAGGAGTAACTCTTATAATAGTTCGTGCTTGAGCCTTTCCTGGGACAGCAGTATTAGATTCCGATGCACCATCGCAGGTTTACTGTATCCCTTGGACCTTCAAATCAACGATGAAACACGGAAATTGCATTGATATTGAATACAAAAGGCAAAATGTCGACTTAATTACAAGAGGAGTACCTCTTCTAATAGTTCGTGATTTGAGCCTATCCTGGGACAGCAATATTGAATTCCGATGCACCATTGTAGGTTTACTGTATCCCTTGGACCTTCAAATCAACGATGAAACACAGAAATTGCATCGATATTGAATACAAAAGGAAAAATGTCGACTTACTTATAAGAGGAGTAACTCTTCTAATAGTTCGTGTTTTGAGCCATTCCTGGGACAGCAGTATTAGATTCCGATGCACCTTTGCAGGTTTACTGTATCCCCTGGACCTTCAAATCAATGATGAAACACAGAAATTGCATCGATATTGAATACAAAAGGCAAAATGTCGACTTATTTATAAGAGGAGTAACTTTTCTAATAATTTGTGCTTTAAGCCTTTCCTGCGACAGCAGTATTAGATTCCGATGCACCATTGCAGGATTACTGTATCCCTTGGACCTTCAAATCAACGATGAAACACAGAAATTGCATTGATATTGAATACAAAAGGCAAAATGTCGACTTATTTACAAGAGGGGTAACTCTTCTAATAGTTCGTGTTTTTAGCCTTTCCTGGGACAGCAGTATTAGATTCCGATGCAACATTGCAGGTTTACTGTGTCTCTTGGACCTTCAAATCAACGTTGAAACACGGAAATTGCATCGATAGTGAATACAAAAGGAAAAATGTCGACTTATTTATAAGAGGAGTAACTCTTCTAATAGTTCGTGATTTGAGCCTTTCCTGGGAGAGCAGTATTAGATTCCGATGCACCATTGCAGGATTACTGTATCCCATGGACCTTCAAATCATCGATGAAACAAAGAAATTGCATCGATATTGAATACAAAAGGCAAAATGTCGAATTATTTATAAGAGGAGTAAATCTTCTAATAATTCGTGTTTTGAGCCTTTCCTGGGACAGCAGTATTAGATTCCGATGCACCATTGCAGGTTTACTGTATCCCTTGGACCTTCAAATTAACGATGAAACACAGAAATTGCATCGATATTGAATACAAAAGGCAAAGTGTCGATTTATTTACAAGAGGTGTAACTCTTCTAATAGTTCGTGATTTGAGCCTTTCCTAAAACAGCAGTATTAGATTCCGATGCACCATTGCAGGTTTACTGTATCCCTTGGACCTTCAAATCAACGATGAAACACAGAAATTGCATCGATATTGAATACAAAATGCAAAATGTCGACTTATTTATAAGAGGAGTAACTCTTCTAATAGTTCGTGATTTCAGCCTTTCCTGGGACAGCAGTATTAGATTCCGATGCACCATTGCAGGTTTACTGTATCCCTTGGACCTTCAAATCAACGATGAAACACAGAAATTGCATCGATATTGAATACAAAAGGCAAAATTTCGACTTATTTATAAGAGGAGTAACTCTTCTAATAGTTCGTGTTTTGAGCCTTTCCTGGTCCGCAGTATTAGATTCCGATTCACCATTGCAGGTTTACTGTATACCTTGGACCTTCAAATCAACGATGAAGCACAGAAATTGCATCGATATTGAATACAAAAGGCAAAATGTCGACTTATTTATAAGAGGAGTAACTCTTCTAGTAGTTCGTGCTTTGAGCCTTTACTGGGACAGCAGTATTAGATTCCGATGCACCATTGCAGGTTTACTGTATCCCTTGGACCTTCAAATCAACGATGAAACACGGAAATTGCATCGATATTGAATACAAAAGGCAAAATGTCGACTTATTTACAAGAGGAGTAACTCTTCCAATAGTTCGTGCTTTGAGATTTTCCTGGGACAGCAGAATTAGATTCCGATGCACCGTTGCAGGTTTACTGTATCGCTTGGACCTTCAAATCAACGATGAAACACAGAAATTGCATCGATATTGAATACAAAAGGCAAAATGACGACTTATTTATAAGAGGAGTAACTCTTCTAATAGTTCGTGCTTTGAGCCGTTCCTGGGACAGCAGTATTGGATTCCGACGCACCATTGCAGGTTTACTGTATCCCTTGGACCTTCAAATCAACGATGAAACACAGAAATTGCTTCGATATTGAATACAAAAGGCAAAATGTCGACTTATTTACAAGAGGAGTAACTCTTGTAATAGTTCGTGCTTTTAGCGTTTCCTGGGTCAGCAGTTTTAGATTCCGATGCACCATTGCAGGTTTAGTGTATCCCTTGAACCTTCAAATCAACGATGAAACTAAGAAACTGCATCGATATTGAATACAAAAGCCAAAATGTCGATTTATTTGTAAGAGGAGTAACTCTTCTATTAGTTCGTGCTTTGAGCCTTTCCTGGGACAGCAGTATTAGATTCCGATGCACCATTGCAGGTTTACTGTATCCCTTGGTCCTTCAAATCAACGATGAAGCACAGAAATTATATCGATATTGAGTACAAAAGGCAAAATGTCGACTTATTTACAAGAGCAGTAACTCTTCTAATAGTTCGTGCTTTGAGCCTTTCCTGGGACAGCAGTATTAGATTCCGATGCACCATTCCAGGTTTACTGTATCTCTTGGACCTTCAAATCAACGATGAAACACAGAAATTCCATCGTTATTGAATACAAAATGCAAAATGTCGACTTATTTACAAGAGGAGCAACTCTTCTTATATTTCGTGGTTTAGCCTTTCTAGGACAGCAGTATTAGATTCCGATGCACCATTGCAGGTTTACTGTATCTCTTGGACCTTCAAATAAACGATGAAACACAGAAATTACATCGATATTGAATACAAAATGCAAAATGTCGACTTATTTACAAGAGGAGTAACTCTTATAATAGTTCGTGCTTGAGCCTTTCCTGGGACAGCAGTATTAGATTCCGATGCACCATCGCAGGTTTACTGTATCCCTTGGACCTTCAAATCAACGATGAAACACGGAAATTGCATTGATATTGAATACAAAAGGCAAAATGTCGACTTAATTACAAGAGGAGTACCTCTTCTAATAGTTCGTGATTTGAGCCTATCCTGGGACAGCAATATTGAATTCCGATGCACCATTGTAGGTTTACTGTATCCCTTGGACCTTCAAATCAACGATGAAACACAGAAATTGCATCGATATTGAATACAAAATGCGAAATGTCGACTTATTTACAAGATTAGTAACTCTTCTAATAGTTCGTGCTTTGAGCCTTTCCTCGTACAGCAGTATTAGATTCCGATGCACCATTGCAGGTTTACTCTATCTCTAGGACCTTCAAATCAACGATGAAACACAGAAATTGCATCGTTATTGAATACAAAATGCGAAATGTCGACTTATTTACATGATGAGTAACTCTTCTAATAGGTCGGGTTTTAGCCTTTCTGGGACAGCAGTATTAGATTCCGAAGCACCATTGCAGGTTTACTGTATCCCTTGGACCTTCAAATCAACGATGAAACACAGAAATTGCATCGATATTGAATACAAAAGGCAAAATGTCGACTTATTTACAAGTGGACTAACTCTTCTAATAGTTCGTGTTTTAGCCATTCCTGGGACAGCAGTATTAGATTCCGATGCACCATTGCAGGTTTACTGTATCTCTTGGACCTTCAAATCATCGATGAAACACGGAAATTACATCGATATTGAATACAAAATGCAAAATGTCGACTTATTTATAAGAGGAATAACTCTTCTAATAGTTCGTGCTTTGAGCCTTTCCTGGAACAGCTGTATTAGATTCCGATGCACCATTGGAGGATTACTGTATCCCTTAAACCTTCGAATCAACGATGAAACACAGAAATTGCATCGATATTGAATACAAAAGGCAAAATGTCGACTTATTTACTAGAGGTGTAACTCTTCTAATAGTTCGTGCTTTGAACCTTTCCTGGGACAGCACTATTAGATTCCGATGCACCATTGCAGGTTTACTGTATCCCTTGGACCTTCCAATCAACGATGAAACACAGAAATTGCATCGATATTGAACACAAAAGGCAAAATGTCGACTTATTTACAAGAGGAGTAACTCTTCTAATAGTTCGTGTTTTAGCCTTTCTGGGACAGCAGTATTAGATTCCGATGCACCATTGCAGGTTTACTGTATCCCTTGGACCTTCAAATCAACGATGAAACACAGAAATTACATCGATATTGAATACAAAAGGCAAAATGTCGACTTATTTACAAGAGGAGTAACTCTTCTAATAGTCCGTGCTTTGAGCCTTTCCTGGGACAGCAGTATTAGATTCCGATGCACCATTGCAGGTTTACTGTATCCCTTGGACCTTCAAGTCAACGATGAAACGCAGAAATTGCATCGATATTGAATACAAAAAGCAAAATGTCGACTTATTTATAAGAGGAGTAACTCTTCTAATAGTTCGTGGTTTGAGCCTTTCCTGGGACAGCAGGATTAGATTCCGATGCACCATTGCAGGTTTACTGTATCCCTTGGACCTTCAAATCTAAGATGAAACACGGAAATTACATCGGACTTGAATGCAAAATGCAAAATGTCGACTTATTTACTAGAGGAGTAACTCTTCTAATAGTTCGTGCTTTGAGCCTTTCCTGGGACAGCAATATTAGATTCCGATGCACCATTGCAGGATTACTGTATCCCTTGAACCTTCAAATCAACGATGAAACACAGAAATTGCATCGATATTGAATAAAAAAGGCAAAATGTCGACTTACTTATAAGAGGAGTAACTCTTCTAATAGTTCGTGCTTTGAGCCTTTCCTGGGACAGCAGTATTAGATTCCGATGCACCATTGCAGGTTTACTGTATCCCTAGGACCTTCAAATTAACGATGAAACACGGAAATTGCATCGATATTGAATACAAAAGGCAAAATGTCGACTTATTTACAAGAGGAGTAACTCTTCTAATAGTTCGTGCTTTGAGCCTTTCCTGGGACAGCAATATTAGATTCCGATGCACCATTGCAGGTTTACTGTATCAATTGGACCTTCAAATGAACGATGAAACACAGAAGCTGCATCGATATTGAATACAAAAGTCAAAATGTCGACTTTCTTATAAGAGGAGTAACTCTTCTAATAGTTCGTGATTTTAGCCTTTCCTGGGACGGCAGTGTTAGATTCCGATGCACCATTGCAGATTTACTGTATCTCTTGGACCTTAAAATCAACGATGAAACACAGAATTTGCATCGATATTGAACACAAAAGGCAAAATGTCGACTTCTTTACAAGAGGAGTAACTCTTCTAATAGTTCGTGCTTTGAGCCTTTCCTGGGGCAGCAGTATTAGATTCCGATGCACCATTGCAGGTTTACTGTATCCCTTGGACCTTCAAATCAACGATGAAACACAGAAATTGCATCGATATTGAATACAAAAGGCAAAATGTCGACTTATTTATAAGAGGAGTAACTCTTCTAATAGTTCGTGATTTGAGCCTTTCGTGGGACAGCAGTATTAGATTCCGATGCACCATTGCAGGTTTACTGTATCCCTTGGACCTTCAAATCAACGATGAAACACAGAAATTGCATCGATATTGAATACAAAATGCAAAATGTCGACTTATTTATAAGAGGAGTAACTCTTCTAATAGTTCGTGATTTCAGCCTTTCCTGGGACAGCAGTATTAGATTCCGATGCACCATTGCAGGTTTACTGTATCCCTTGGACCTTCAAATCAACGATGAAACACAGAAATTGCATCGATATTGAATACAAAAGGCAAAATTTCGACTTATTTATAAGAGGAGTAACTCTTCTAATAGTTCGTGTTTTGAGCCTTTCCTGGTCCGCAGTATTAGATTCCGATTCACCATTGCAGGTTTACTGTATACCTTGGACCTTCAAATCAACGATGAAGCACAGAAATTGCATCGATATTGAATACAAAAGGCAAAATGTCGACTTATTTATAAGAGGAGTAACTCTTCTAGTAGTTCGTGCTTTGAGCCTTTACTGGGACAGCAGTATTAGATTCCGATGCACCATTGCAGGTTTACTGTATCCCTTGGACCTTCAAATCAACGATGAAACACGGAAATTGCATCGATATTGAATACAAAAGGCAAAATGTCGACTTATTTACAAGAGGAGTAACTCTTCCAATAGTTCGTGTTTGAGATTTTCCTGGGACAGCAGTATTAGATTCCGATGCACCGTTGCAGGTTTACTGTATCGCTTGGACCTTCAAATCAACGATGAAACACAGAAATTGCATCGATATTGAATACAAAAGGCAAAATGACGACTTATTTATAAGAGGAGTAACTCTTCTAATAGTTCGTGCTTTGAGCCGTTCCTGGGACAGCAGTATTGGATTCCGACGCACCATTGCAGGTTTACTGTATCCCTTGGACCTTCAAATCAACGATGAAACACAGAAATTGCTTCGATATTGAATACAAAAGGCAAAATGTCGACTTATTTACAAGAGGAGTAACTCTTGTAATAGTTCGTGCTTTTAGCGTTTCCTGGGTCAGCAGTTTTAGATTCCGATGCACCATTGCAGGTTTAGTGTATCCCTTGAACCTTCAAATCAACGATGAAACTAAGAAACTGCATCGATATTGAATACAAAAGCCAAAATGTCGATTTATTTGTAAGAGGAGTAACTCTTCTATTAGTTCGTGCTTTGAGCCTTTCCTGGGACAGCAGTATTAGATTCCGATGCACCATTGCAGGTTTACTGTATCCCTTGGTCCTTCAAATCTACGATGAAGCACAGAAATTATATCGATATTGAGTACAAAAGGCAAAATGTCGACTTATTTACAAGAGCAGTAACTCTTCTAATAGTTCGTGCTTTGAGCCTTTCCTGGGACAGCAGTATTAGATTCCGATGCACCATTCCAGGTTTACTCTATCTCTTGGACCTTCAAATTAACGATGAAACACAGAAATTGCATCGTTATTGAATACAAAATGCAAAATGTCGACTTACTTACAAGAGGAGCAACTCTTCTAATATTTCGTGGTTTAGCCTTTCTAGGAGAGCAGTATTAGATTCCGATGCACCATTGCAGGTTTACTGTATCTCTTGGACCTTCAAATAAACGATGAAACACAGAAATTACATCGATATTGAATACAAAATGCAAAATGTCGACTTATTTACAAGAGGAGTAACTCTTATAATAGTTCGTGCTTGAGCCTTTCCTGGGACAGCAGTATTAGATTCCGATGCACCATCGCAGGTTTACTGTATCCCTTGGACCTTCAAATCAACGATGAAACACGGAAATTGCATTGATATTGAATACAAAAGGCAAAATGTCGACTTAATTACAAGAGGAGTACCTCTTCTAATAGTTCGTGATTTGAGCCTATCCTGGGACAGCAATATTGAATTCCGATGCACCATTGTAGGTTTACTGTATCCCTTGGACCTTCAAATCAACGATGAAACACAGAAATTGCATCGATATTGAATACAAAAGGAAAAATGTCGACTTACTTATAAGAGGAGTAACTCTTCTAATAGTTCGTGTTTTGAGCCATTCCTGGGACAGCAGTATTAGATTCCGATGCACCATTGCAGGTTTACTGTATCCCCTGGACCTTCAAATCAACGATGAAACACAGAAATTGCATCGATATTGAATACAAAAGGCAAAATGTCGACTTATTTATAAGAGGAGTAACTTTTCTAATAATTTGTGCTTTAAGCCTTTCCTGCGACAGCAGTATTAGATTCCGATGCACCATTGCAGGATTACTGTATCCCTTGGACCTTCAAATCAACGATGAAACACAGAAATTGCATTGATATTGAATACAAAAGGCAAAATGTCGACTTATTTACAAGAGGAGTAACTCTTCTAATAGTTCGTGTTTTTAGCCTTTCCTGGGACAGCAGTATTAGATTCCGATGCAATATTGCAGGTTTACTGTGTCTCTTGGACCTTCAAATCAACGTTGAAACACGGAAATTGCATCGATAGTGAATACAAAAGGAAAAATGTCGACTTATTTATAAGAGGAGTAACTCTTCTAATAGTTCGTGCTTTGAGCCTTTCCTGGGAGAGCAGTATTAGATTCCGATGCACCATTGCAGGATTACTGTATCCCATGGACCTTCAAATCAACGATGAAACAAAGAAATTGCATCGATATTGAATACAAAAGGCAAAATGTCGAATTATTTATAAGAGGAGTAAATCTTCTAATAATTCGTGATTTGAGCCTTTCCTGGGACAGCAGTATTAGATTCCGATGCACCATTGCAGGTTTACTGTATCCCTTGGACCTTCAAATTAACGATGAAACACAGAAATTGCATCGATATTGAATACAAAAGGCAAAGTGTCGATTTATTTACAAGAGGTGTAACTCTTCTAATAGTTCGTGATTTGAGCCTTTCCTAAAACAGCAGTATTAGATTCCGATGCACCATTGCAGGTTTACTGTATCCCTTGGACCTTTAAATCAACGATGAAACACAGAAATTGCATCGATATTGAATACAAAATGCGAAATGTCGACTTATTTACAAGATTAGTAACTCTTCTAATAGTTCGTGCTTTGAGCCTTTCCTCGTACAGCAGTATTAGATTCCGATGCACCATTGCAGGTTTACTCTATCTCTAGGACCTTCAAATCAACGATGAAACACAGAAATTGCATCGTTATTGAATACAAAATGCGAAATGTCGACTTATTTACATGATGAGTAACTCTTCTAGTAGGTCGGGTTTTAGCCTTTCTGGGACAGCAGTATTAGATTCCGAAGCACCATTGCAGGTTTACTGTATCCCTTGGACCTTCAAATCAACGATGAAACACAGAAATTGCATCGATATTGAATACAAAAGGCAAAATGTCGACTTATTTACAAGTGGACTAACTCTTCTAATAGTTCGTGTTTTAGCCATTCCTGGGACAGCAGTATTAGATTCCGATGCACCATTGCAGGTTTACTGTATCTCTTGGACCTTCAAATCATCGATGAAACACGGAAATTACATCGATATTGAATACAAAATGCAAAATGTCGACTTATTTATAAGAGGAATAACTCTTCTAATAGTTCGTGCTTTGAGCCTTTCCTGGAACAGCTGTATTAGATTCCGATGCACCATTGGAGGATTACTGTATCCCTTAAACCTTCGAATCAACGATGAAACACAGAAATTGCATCGATATTGAATACAAAAGGCAAAATGTCGACTTATTTACTAGAGGTGTAACTCTTCTAATAGTTCGTGCTTTGAACCTTTCCTGGGACAGCACTATTAGATTCCGATGCACCATTGCAGGTTTACTGTATCCCTTGGACCTTCCAATCAACGATGAAACACAGAAATTGCATCGATATTGAACACAAAAGGCAAAATGTCGACTTATTTACAAGAGGAGTAACTCTTCTAATAGTTCGTGTTTTAGCCTTTCTGGGACAGCAGTATTAGATTCCGATGCACCATTGCAGGTTTACTGTATCCCTTGGACCTTCAAATCAACGATGAAACACAGAAATTACATCGATATTGAATACAAAAGGCAAAATGTCGACTTATTTACAAGAGGAGTAACTCTTCTAATAGTCCGTGCTTTGAGCCTTTCCTGGGACAGCAGTATTAGATTCCGATGCACCATTGCAGGTTTACTGTATCCCTTGGACCTTCAAGTCAACGATGAAACGCAGAAATTGCATCGATATTGAATACAAAAAGCAGAATGTCGACTTATTTATAAGAGGAGTAACTCTTCTAATAGTTCGTGGTTTGAGCCTTTCCTGGGACAGCAGTATTAGATTCCGATGCACCATTGCAGGTTTACTGTATCCCTTGGACCTTCAAATCAAAGATGAAACACGGAAATTGCATCGGACTTGAATGCAAAATGCAAAATGTCGACTTATTTACTAGAGGAGTAACTCTACTAATAGTTCGTGCTTTGAGCCTTTCCTGGGACAGCAATATTAGATTCCGATGCACCATTGCAGGATTACTGTATCCCTTGAACCTTCAAATCAACGATGAAACACAGAAATTGCATCGATATTGAATAAAAAAGGCAAAATGTCGACTTACTTATAAGAGGAGTAACTCTTCTAATAGTTCGTGCTTTGAGCCTTTCCTGGGACAGCAGTATTAGATTCCGATGCACCATTGCAGGTTTACTGTATCCCTAGGACCTTCAAATTAACGATGAAACACGGAAATTGCATCGATATTGAATACAAAAGGCAAAATGTCGACTTATTTACAAGAGGAGTAACTCTTCTAATAGTTCGTGCTTTGAGCCTTTCCTGGGACAGCAATATTAGATTCCGATGCACCATTGCAGGTTTACTGTATCAATTGGACCTTCAAATGAACGATGAAACACAGAAGCTGCATCGATATTGAATACAAAAGTCAAAATGTCGACTTTCTTATAAGAGGAGTAACTCTTCTAATAGTTCGTGTTTTTAGCCTTTCCTGGGACGGCAGTGTTAGATTCCGATGCACCATTGCAGGTTTACTGTATCTCTTGGACCTTAAAATCAACGATGAAACACAGAATTTGCATCGATATTGAACACAAAAGGCAAAATGTCGACTTCTTTACAAGAGGAGTAACTCTTCTAATAGTTCGTGCTTTGAGCCTTTCCTGGGGCAGCAGTATTAGATTCCGATGCACCATTGCAGGTTTACTGTATCCCTTGGACCTTCAAATCAACGATGAAACACAGAAATTGCATCGATATTGAATACAAAAGGCAAAATGTCGACTTATTTATAAGAGGAGTAACTCTTCTAATAGTTCGTGATTTGAGCCTTTCGTGGGACAGCAGTATTAGATTCCGATGCACCATTGCAGGTTTACTGTATCCCTTGGACCTTCAAATCAACGATGAAACACAGAAATTGCATCGATATTGAATACAAAATGCAAAATGTCGACTTATTTATAAGAGGAGTAACTCTTCTAATAGTTCGTGATTTCAGCCTTTCCTGGGACAGCAGTATTAGATTCCGATGCACCATTGCAGGTTTACTGTATCGCTTGGACCTTCAAATCAACGATGAAACACAGAAATTGCATCGATATTGAATACAAAAGGCAAAATTTCGACTTATTTATAAGAGGAGTAACTCTTCTAATAGTTCGTGTTTTGAGCCTTTCCTGGTCCGCAGTATTAGATTCCGATTCACCATTGCAGGTTTACTGTATACCTTGGACCTTCAAATCAACGATGAAGCACAGAAATTGCATCGATATTGAATACAAAAGGCAAAATGTCGACTTATTTATAAGAGGAGTAACTCTTCTAGTAGTTCGTGCTTTGAGCCTTTACTGGGACAGCAGTATTAGATTCCGATGCACCATTGCAGGTTTACTGTATCCCTTGGACCTTCAAATCAACGATGAAACACGGAAATTGCATCGATATTGAATACAAAAGGCAAAATGTCGACTTATTTACAAGAGGAGTAACTCTTCCAATAGTTCGTGCTTTGAGATTTTCCTGGGACAGCAGTATTAGATTCCGATGCACCGTTGCAGGTTTACTGTATCGCTTGGACCTTCAAATCTACGATGAAACACAGAAATTGCATCGATATTGAATACAAAAGGCAAAATGACGACTTATTTATAAGAGGAGTAACTCTTCTAATAGTTCGTGCTTTGAGCCGTTCCTGGGACAGCAGTATTGGATTCCGACGCACCATTGCAGGTTTACTGTATCCCTTGGACCTTCAAATCAACGATGAAACACAGAAATTGCTTCGATATTGAATACAAAAGGCAAAATGTCGACTTATTTACAAGAGGAGTAACTCTTGTAATAGTTCGTGCTTTTAGCGTTTCCTGGGTCAGCAGTTTTAGATTCCGATGCACCATTGCAGGTTTAGTGTATCCCTTGAACCTTCAAATCGACGATGAAACTAAGAAACTGCATCGATATTGAATACAAAAGCCAAAATGTCGATTTATTTGTAAGAGGAGTAACTCTTCTATTAGTTCGTGCTTTGAGCCTTTCCTGGGACAGCAGTATTAGATTCCGATGCACCATTGCAGGTTTACTGTATCCCTTGGTCCTTCAAATCAACGATGAAACACGGAATCTGCATCGATATTGAATACAAAAGGCAAAATGTCGACGTGTTTACAAGAGGAGTAACTCTTCTAATAGTTCGTGCATTTAGCCTTTCCTGGGACAGCAGTATTAAATTCCGATGCACCATTGCAGGTTTACTGTATCCCTTGGACCTTCAAATCAACGATGAAACACAGAAATTGCATCGATATTGAATACAAAAGGCAAAATGTTGACTTATTTACAAGAGGATTAACTCTTCTAATAGTTCGTGCTTTTAGCCTTTCTTGGGACAGCAGTATTAGATTCCGATGCACCATTGCTGGTTTACTGCATCCCTTGGACTTTCAGATAAACGATGAAACACAGAAATTGCAACGATATTGAATACAAAAGGCAAAATGTCGACTTATTTACAAGAGGAGTAACTCTTCTAATAGTTCGCGCTTTGAGCCTTTCCTGGGACAGCAGTATTAGATTCCGATGCACCATTGCAGGTTTACTGTATCTCTTTTACCTTCAAATCAACGATGAAACACAGAAATTGCATCGTTATTGAATACAAAATGCAAAATGACGACTTATTTACAAGAGGAGTAACTCTTCTAATAGTTCGTGTTTTAGCCTTTCTGGGACAGCAGTATTAGATTCCGAAGCACCATTGCAGATTTACTGTATCTCTTGCACCTTCAAATCAACGATGAAACACAGAAATGGCATTGTTATTGAATACAAAAGGCAAAATATCGACTTATTTATAAGAGGAGTAACTCTTCTAATAGTTCGTGCTTTGAGCCTTTCCAGGGACAGCAGTATTAGATTCCGATGCACCATTGCAGGTTTACTGTATCCCTTGGACCTTCAAATCAACGATGAAACACAGAAATTGCATCGATATTGAATATAAAAGCCAAATGTTGATTTATTTACAAGCGGAGTAACTCTTCTAATAGTTCGTGTTTTGTGCCCTTCCAGGGACAGCAGTATTAGATTCCGATGCACCATTGCAGGTTTACTGTATCCCTTGGACCTTCAAATCAACGATGAAACACAGAAATTGCATCGATATTCAATACAAAAGGCAAAATGACAACTTATTTACAAGAGGAGGAACTCTTCTGATAGTTCGTGCTTTGAGCCTTTCCTGGGACAGCAGTATTAGATTCCGATGCACCATTGCAAGTTTACTGTATCTCTTGGACCTTCAAATCAACGATGAAACACAGAAATTGCATCGATATTGAATACAAAAGGCAAAATGTCGACTTATTTATAAGAGGAGTAAATCTTCTAATAGTTCGTGCATTGAGCCTTTCCTGGGACATTAGTATTAGATTCCGATGCACCATTGCAGGTTTACTGTATCCCTTGGACCCTCAGGTCAACGATGAAACACAGAAATTGCATCGATATTGAATACAAAAGGCAAAATGTCGACTTATTTACAAGAGGAATAACTCTTCTAATAGTTCGTGCTTTGAGCCTTTCCAGGGACAGCAGTATTAGATTCCGATGCACCATTGCAGGTTTACTGTATCTCTTGGACCTTCAAATAAACGATGAAACACAGAAATTGCATCGTTATTGAATACAAAATGCAAAATGTCGACTTATTTACAAGAGGAGTAACTCTTCTAATAGTTCGTGCTTTTAGACTTTCCTGGGACAGCATTATTAGATTTCGATGCACCATTGCAGGTTTACTGTATCTCTTGGACCTTCAAATCAACGATGAAACACAGAAATTGCATCGATATTGAATACAAAAGGTAAAATTTCGACTTATTTATAAGAGGAGTAACTATTCTAATAGTTCGTGCTTTGAGACTTTCCTGGGACAGCAGTATTAGATTCCGATTCACCATTGCAGGTTTACTGTATCCCTTGGACCTTCAAATCAACGATGAAACACAGAATTTGCATCGATATTGAATACAAAAGGCAAAATGTCGATTTATTTGTAAGAGGAGTAACTCTTCTACTAGTTCGTGCTTGGAGCCTTTCCTGGGACAGCAGTATTAGATTCCGATGCACCATTGCAGGTTTACTGTATCCCTTGGACCTAAAATCAACGATGAAACACGGAATCTGCATCGATATTGAATACAAAAGGCAAAATGTCGACTTATTTACAAGAGGAGTAACTCTTCTAATAGTTCGTGCTTTTAGCCTTTCCTGGGACAGCAGTATTAGATTCCGATGCACCTTTGCAAGTTTACTTTATCCATTAGACCTTCAAATCAACGATGAAACACAGATATTGCATCGATATTGAATACAAAAGGCAAAATGTTGACTTATTCACAAGAGGAATAACTCTTCTAATAGTTCGTGCTTTTAGCCTTTCCTGGGACAGCAGTATTAGATTCCGATGCACCATTGCTGGTTTACTGTATCCCTTGGACCTTCAAATCAACGCTGAAACACAGAAATTGCATTGATATTGAATACAAATGGCAAAATGTTGACTTATTTGCAAGAGGAGTAACTTTTCTAATAGTTCGTGCTTTTAGCCTTTCCTGGGACAGCAGTATTAGATTCCGATGCACCTTTGCATGTTTACTTTATCCCTTAGACCTTGAAATCAACGATGAAACAGAGAAACTGCATCGATATTGAATACAAAATTCAAAATGTCGACTTATTTACAAGAGGAGTAACTCTTCTAATAGTTCGTGCTTTGAGCCTTTCCTGGGACAGCAGTATTAGATTCCGATGCACCATTGCAGGTTTACTGTATCCCTAGGACCTTCAAATTAACGATGAAACACGGAAATTGCATCGATATTAAATATAAAAGGCAAAATGTCGACTTATTTACAAGAGGAGTAACTCTTCTAATAGTTCGTGATTTGAGCCTTTCGTGGGACATCAGTATTAGATTCCGATGCACCATTGCAGGTTTACTGTATCCCTTGGACCTTCAAATCAACGACGAAACACAGAAATTGCATCGTTATTGAATACAAAATGCAAAATGTCGACTTATTTATAAGAGGAGTAACTCTTCTAATAGTTCGTGATTTCAGCCTTTCCTGGGACAGCAGTATTAGATTCCGATGCACCATTGCAGGTTTACTGTATTTCTTGGACCTTCAAATCAACGATGAAACACAGAAATTGCATCGATATTGAATACTAAAGGCAAAATTTCAACTTATTTATAAGAGGAGTAACTCTTCTAATAGTTCGTGTTTTGAGCCTTTCCTGGGTCCGCAGTATTAGATTCCGATTCACCATTGCAGGTTTACTGTATACCTTGGACCTTCAAATCAACGATGAAGCACAGAAATTGCATCGATATTGAATACGAAAGGCAAAATGACGACTTATTTATAAGAGGAGTAACTCTTCTAGTAGTTCGTGCTTTGAGCCTTTACTGGGACAGCAGTATTAGATTCCGATGCACCATTGCAGGTTTACTGTATCCCTTGGACCTTCAAATCAACGATGAAACACGGAAATTGCATCGATATTGAATACAAAAGGCAAAATGTCGACTTATTTACAAGAGGAGTAACTCTTCCAATAGTTCGTGCTTTGAGATTTTCCTGGGACAGCAGTATTAGATTCCGATGCACCGTTGCAGGTTTACTGTATCTCTTGGACCTTCAAATCAACGATGAAACACAGAAATTGCATCGATATTGAATACAAAAGGCAAAATGACGACTTATTTATAAGAGGAGTAACTCTTCTAATAGTTCGTGCTTTGAGCCGTTCCTGGGACAGCAGTATTGGATTCCGACGCACCATTGCAGGTTTACTGTATCCCTTGGACCTTCAAATCAACGATGAAACACAGAAATTGCATCGATATTGAATACAAAAGGCAAAATGTCGACTTATTTACAAGAGGAGTAACTCTTCTAATAGTTCGTGCTTTTAGCGTTTCCTGGGTCAGCAGTTTTAGATTCCGATGCACCATTGCAGGTTTACTGTATCCCTTGAACCTTCAAATCAACGATGAAACTAAGAAACTGCATCGATATTGAATACAAAAGCCAAAATATCGATTTATTTGTAAGAGGAGTAACTCTTCTATTAGTTCGTACTTTGAGCCTTTCCTGGGACAGCAGTATTAGATTCCGATGCACCATTGCAGGTTTACTGTATCCCTTGGACCTTCAAATCAACGATGAAACACGGAATCTGCATCGATATTGAATACAAAAGGCAAAATGTCGACGTGTTTACAAGAGGAGTATCTCTTCTAATAGTTCGTGCATTTAGCCTTTCCTGGGACAGCAGTATTAAATTCCGATGCACCATTGCAGGTTTACTGTATCTCTTGGACCTTCAAATCAACGATGAAACACAGAAATTTCATCGATATTGAATACAAAAGGCAAAATGTTGACTTATTTACAAGAGGATTAACTCTTCTAATAGTTCGTGCTTTTAGCCTTTCTTGGGACAGCAGTATTAGATTCCGATGCACCATTGCTGGTTTACTGTATCCCTTGGACTTTCAGATCAACGATGAAACACAGAAATTGCATCGATATTGAATACAAAAGGCAAAATGTCGACTTATTTACAAGAGGAGTAACTCTTCTAACAGTTCGTGTTTTAGCCTTTCTGGGACAGCAGTATTAGATTCCGAAGCACCATTGCAGATTTACTGTATCTCTTGGACCTTCAAATCAACGATGAAACACAGAAATGGCATCGTTATTGAATACAAAAGGCAAAATATCGACTTATTTATAAGAGGAGTAACTCTTCTAATAGTTCGTGCTTTGAGCCTTTCCAGGGACAGCAGTATTAGATTCCGATGCACCATTGCAGGTTTACTGTATCCCTTGGACCTTCAAATCAACGATGAAACACAGAAATTGCATCGATATTGAATACAAAAGGCAAAATGTCGACTTATTTATAAGAGGAGTAAATCTTCTAATAGTTCGTGCTTTGAGCCTTTCCTGGGACATTGGTATTAGATTCCGATGCACCATTGCAGGTTTACTGTATCCCTTGGACCCTCAAGTCAACGATGAAACACAGAAATTGCATCGATATTGAATACAAAAGGCAAAATGTCGACTTATTTACAAGAGGAGTAACTCTTCTAATAGTTCGTGATTTGAGCCTTTCCAGGGACAGCAGTATTAGATTCCGATGCACCATTGCATGTTTACTGTATCTCTTGGACCTTCAAATAAACGATGAAACACAGAAATTGCATCGTTATTGAATACAAAATGCAAAATGTCGACTTATTTACAAGAGGAGTAACTCTTCTAATAGTTCGTGCTTTTAGACTTTCCTGGGACAGCATTATTAGATTTCGATGCACCATTGCAGGTTTACTGTATCTCTTGGACCTTCAAATCAACGATGAAACACAGAAATTGCATCGATATTGAATAGAAAAGGCAAAATGTCGACTTATTTATAAGAGGAGTAACTATTCTAATAGTTCGTGCTTTGAGACTTTCCTGGGACAGCAGTATTAGATTCCGATTCACCATTGCAGGTTTACTGTATCCCTTGGACCTTCAAATCAACGATGAAACACAGAATTTGCATCGATATTGAATACAAAAGGCAAAGTGTCGATTTATTTGTAAGAGGAGTAACTCTTCTACTAGTTCGTGCTTGGAGGCTTTCCTGGGACAGCAGTATTAGATTCCGATGCACCATTGCAGGTTTACTGTATCCCTTGGACCTTCAAATCAACGATGAAACACGGAATCTGCATCGATATTGAATACAAAAGGCAAAATGTCGACTTATTTACAAGAGGAGTAACTCTTCTAATAGTTCGTGCTTTTAGCCTTTCCTGGGACAGCAGTATTAGATTCCGATGCACCTTTGCAAGTTTACTTTATCCCTTAGACCTTCAAATCAACGATGAAACACAGATATTGCATCGATATTGAATACAAAAGGCAAAATGTTGACTTATTCACAAGAGGAATAACTCTTCTAATAGTTCGTGCTTTTAGCCTTTCCTGGGACAGCAGTATTAGATTCCGATGCACCATTGCAGGTTTACTGTATCCCTTGGACCTTCAAATCAACGATGAAACACAGAAATTGCATCGATATTCAATACAAAAGGCAAAATGACAATTTATTTACAAGAGGAGGAACTCTTCTGATAGTTCGTGCTTTGAGCCTTTCCTGGGACAGCAGTATTAGATTCCGATGCACCATTGCAGGTTTACTGTATCTCTTGGACCTTCAAATCAACGATGAAACACAGAAATTGCATCGATATTGAATACAAAAGGCAAAATGTCGACTTATTTATAAGAGGAGTAAATCTTCTAATAGTTCGTGCTTTGAGCCTTTCCTGGGACATTGGTATTAGATTCCGATGCACCATTGCAGGTTTACTGTATCCCTTGGACCCTCAAGTCAACGATGAAACACAGAAATTGCATCGATATTGAATACAAAAGGCAAAATGTCGACTTATTTACAAGAGGAGTAACTCTTCTAATAGTTCGTGATTTGAGCCTTTCCAGGGACAGCAGTATTAGATTCCGATGCACCATTGCAGGTTTACTGTATCTCTTGGACCTTCAAATAAACGATGAAACACAGAAATTGCATCGTTATTGAATACAAAATGCAAAATGTCGACTTATTTACAAGAGGAGTAACTCTTCTAATAGTTCGTGCTTTTAGACTTTCCTGGGACAGCATTATTAGATTTCGATACACCATTGCAGGTTTACTGTATCTCTTGGACCTTCAAATCAACGATGAAACACAGAAATTGCATCGATATTGAATAGAAAAGGCAAAATGTCGACTTATTTATAAGAGGAGTAACTATTCTAATAGTTCGTGCTTTGAGACTTTCCTGGGACAGCAGTATTAGATTCCGATTCACCATTGCAGGTTTACTGTATCCCTTGGACCTTCAAATCAACGATGAAACACAGAATTTGCATCGATATTGAATACAAAAGGCAAAGTGTCGATTTATTTGTAAGAGGAGTAACTCTTCTACTAGTTCGTGCTTGGAAGCTTTCCTGGGACAGCAGTATTAGATTCCGATGCACCATTGCAGGTTTACTGTATCCCTTGGACCTTCAAATCAACGATGAAACACGGAATCTGCATCGATATTGAATACAAAAGGCAAAATGTCGACTTATTTACAAGAGGAGTAACTCTTCTAATAGTTCGTGCTTTTAGCCTTTCCTGGGACAGCAGTATTAGATTCCGATGCACCTTTGCAAGTTTACTTTATCCCTTAGACCTTCAAATCAACGATGAAACACAGATATTGCATCGATATTGAATACAAAAGGCAAAATGTTGACTTATTCACAAGAGGAATAACTCTTCTAATAGTTCGTGCTTTTAGCCTTTCCTGGGACAGCAGTATTAGATTCCGATGCACCATTGCTGGTTTACTGTATCCCTTGGACCTTCAAATCAACGATGAAACACAGAAATTGCATTGATATTGAATACAAATGGCAAAATGTTGACTTATTTGCAAGAGGAGTAACTCTTCTAATAGTTCGTGCTTTTAGCCTTTCCTGGGACAGCAGTATTAGATTCCGATGCACCTTTGCATGTTTACTTTATCCCTTAGACCTTCAAATCAACGATGAAACACGGAATCTGCATCGATATTGAATACAAAAGGCAAAATGTCGACTTATTTACAAGAGGAGTAACTCTTCTAATAGTTCGTGCATTGAGCCTTTCCTGGGACAGCAGTATTAGATTTCGATGCACCATTGCAGGTTTACTGTATCTGTTGGACCTTCAAATCAACGATGAAACACAGAAATTGCATCGTTATTGAATACAAAATGCAAAATAACGACTTATTTACTAGAGGAGTAACTCTTCTAATAGTTCGTGTTTTAGCCTTTCTGGGACAGCAGTATTAGATTCCGATGCACCATTGCAGATTTACTGTATCTCTTGGAACTTCAAATCAACGATGAAACACAGAAATTGCATCGATATTGAATACAAAGAGCAAAATGTCGACTTATTTATAAGAGGAGTAACTCTTCTAATAGTTCGTGCTTTGAACCTTTCCTGGGACAGCAGTATTAGATTCCGATGCACCATTGCAGGTTTACTGTATCCCTTTGACCTTCAAATCAACGATGAAACACGGAAATTGCATCGATATTGAACACAAAAGGCAAAATTTCGACTTATTTATAAGCGGAGTAACTCTTCTAATAGTTCGTGCTTTGAGCCTCTCCTGGGACAGCAGTATTAGATTCCGATGCACCATTGCAGGTTTACTGTATCCCTTGGACCTTCAAATCAACGATGAAACACAGAAATTGCATCGATATTGAATACAAAAGGCAAAATGTCAACTTATTTATAAGAGGAGTAAATCTTCTAATAGTTCGTGATTTGAGCTTTTCCTGGGACAGCAGTAATAGATTCCGATGCACCATTGCAGGTTTACTGTATCCCTTGGACCTTCAAATTAACGATGAAACACGGAAATTGCATCGATATTGAATACAAAAGGCAAAATGTCGACTTATTTACAAGAGGTGTAACTCTTCTAATAGTTCGTGCTTTGAGCTTTTCCTGGGACATTAGTATTAGATTCCGATGCACCATTGCAGGTTTACTGTATCCCTTCGACCTTCAAGACAACGATGAAACACAGAAATTGCATCGATATTGAATACAAAAGGCAAAATGTCGACTTATTTATAAGAGGAGTTACTCTTCTAATAGTTCGTGCTTTGAGACTTTCCTGGGACAGCAGTATTAGATTCCGATGCACCATTGCAGGTTTACTGTATTCCTTGCACCTTCAAATCAACGATGAAACACGGAAATTGCATCGATACTGAATACAAAAGGCAAAATGTCGACTTACTTATAAGAAGAGTAACTCTTCCAATAGTTCGTGTTTTGAGCCTTTCCTGGGACAGCAGTATTAGATTCCGATGCACCATTGCAGGTTTACTGTATCCCTTGGACCTTCAAATCAACGATGAAACACAGAAATTGCATCGATATTCAATACAAAAGGCAAAATGACAATTTATTTACAAGAGGAGGAACTCTTCTGATAGTTCGTGCTTTGAGCCTTTCCTGGGACAGCAGTATTAGATTCCGATGCACCATTGCAGGTTTACTGTATCTCTTGGACCTTCAAATCAACGATGAAACACAGAAATTGCATCGATATTGAATACAAAAGGCAAAATGTCGACTTATTTATAAGAGGAGTAAATCTTCTAATAGTTCGTGCTTTGAGCCTTTCCTGGGACATTAGTATTAGATTCCGATGCACCATTGCAGGTTTACTGTATCCCTTGGACCCTCAAGTCAACGATGAAACACAGAAATTGCATCGATATTGAATACAAAAGGCAAAATGTCGACTTATTTACAAGAGGAGTAACTCTTCTAATAGTTCGTGATTTGAGCCTTTCCAGGGACAGCAGTATTAGATTCCGATGCACCATTGCAGGTTTACTGTATCTCTTGGACCTTCAAATAAACGATGAAACACAGAAATTGCATCGTTATTGAATACAAAATGCAAAATGTCGACTTATTTACAAGAGGAGTAACCCTTCTAATAGTTCGTGCTTTTAGACTTTCCTGGGACAGCATTATTAGATTTCGATGCACCATTGCAGGTTTACTGTATCTCTTGGACCTTCAAATCAACGATGAAACACAGAAATTGCATCGATATTGAATAGAAAAGGCAAAATGTCGACTTATTTATAAGAGGAGTAACTATTCTAATAGTTCGTGCTTTGAGACTTTCCTGGGACAGCAGTATTAGATTCCGATTCACCATTGCAGGTTTACTGTATCCCTTGGACCTTCAAATCAACGATGAAACACAGAATTTGCATCGATATTGAATACAAAAGGCAAAGTGTCGATTTATTTGTAAGGGGAGTAACTCTTCTACTAGTTCGTGCTTGGAGGCTTTCCTGGGACAGCAGTATTAGATTCGGATGCACCTTTGCAGGTTTACTGTATCCCTTGGACCTTCAAATCAACGATGAAACACGGAATCTGCATCGATATTGAATACAAAAGGCAAAATGTCGACTTATTTACAAGAGGAGTAACTCTTCTAATAGTTCGTGCTTTTAGCCTTTCCTGGGACAGCAGTATTAGATTCCGATGCACCTTTGCAAGTTTACTTTATCCCTTAGACCTTCAAATCAACGATGAAACACAGATATTGCATCGATATTGAATACAAAAGGCAAAATGTTGACTTATTCACAAGAGGAATAACTCTTCTAATAGTTCGTGCTTTTAGCCTTTCCTGGGACAGCAGTATTAGATTCCGATGCACCATTGCTGGTTTACTGTATCCCTTGGACCTTCAAATCAACGATGAAACACAGAAATTGCATTGATATTGAATACAAATGGCAAAATGTTGACTTATTTGCAAGAGGAGTAACTCTTCTAATAGTTCGTGCTTTTAGCCTTTCCTGGGACAGCAGTATTAGATTCCGATGCACCTTTGCATGTTTACTTTATCCCTTAGACCTTCAAATCAACGATGAAACACGGAATCTGCATCGATATTGAATACAAAAGGCAAAATGTCGACTTATTTACAAGGGGAGTAACTCTTCTAATAGTTCGTGCATTGAGCCTTTCCTGGGACAGCAGTATTAGATTTCGATGCACCATTGCAGGTTTACTGTATCTGTTGGACCTTCAAATCAACGATGAAACACAGAAATTGCATCGTTATTGAATACAAAATGCAAAATGTCGACTTATTTACAAGAGGAGTAACTCTTCTAATAGTTCGTGTTTTAGCCTTTCTGGGACAGCAGTATTAGATTCCGATGCACCATTGCAGATTTACTGTATCTCTTGGAACTTCAAATCAACGATGAAACACAGAAATTGCATCGATATTGAATACAAAGAGCAAAATGTCGACTTATTTATAAGAGGAGTAACTCTTCTAATAGTTCGTGCTTTGAACCTTTCCTGGGACAGCAGTATTAGATTCCGATGCACCATTGCAGGTTTACTGTATCCCTTTGACCTTCAAATCAACGATGAAACACGGAAATTGCATCGATATTGAATACAAAAGGCAAAATGACGACTTATTTATAAGCGGAGTAACTCTTCTAATAGTTCGTGCTTTGAGCCTCTCCTGGGACAGCAGTATTAGATTCCGATGCACCATTGCAGGTTTACTGTATCCCTTGGACCTTCAAATCAACGATGAAACACAGAAATTGCATCGATATTGAATACAAAAGGCAAAATGTCAACTTATTTATAAGAGGAGTAAATCTTCTAATAGTTCGTGATTTGAGCTTTTCCTGGGACAGCAGTAATAGATTCCGATGCACCATTGCAGGTTTACTGTATCCCTTGGACCTTCAAATTAACGATGAAACACGGAAATTGCATCGATATTGAATACAAAAGGCAAAATGTCGACTTATTTACAAGAGGTGTAACTCTTCTAATAGTTCGTGCTTTGAGCTTTTCCTGGGACATTAGTATTAGATTCCGATGCACCATTGCAGGTTTACTGTATCCCTTGGACCTTCAAGACAACGATGAAACACAGAAATTGCATCGATATTGAATACAAAAGGCAAAATGTCGACTTATTTATAAGAGGAGTTACTCTTCTAATAGTTCGTGCTTTGAGACTTTCCTGGGACAGCAGTATTAGATTCCGATGCACCATTGCAGGTTTACTGTATTCCTTGCACCTTCAAATCAACGATGAAACACGGAAATTGCATCGATACTGAATACAAAAGGCAAAATGTCGACTTACTTATAAGAAGAGTAACTCTTCTAATAGTTCGTGTTTTGAGCCTTTCCTGGGACAGCAGTATTAGATTCCGATGCACCATTGCAGGTTTACTGTATCTCTTGGACCTTCAAATCAACGATGAAACACAGAAATTACATCGATATTGGATACAAAGTCCAAAATGTCGACTTATTTACAAGAGGAGTAACTGTTCTAATAGTTCGTGCTTTGAGTCTTGCCAGGGACAGCAGTATTAGATTCCGATGTACCATTGCAGGTTTACTGTATCTCTTGGACCTTCAAATAAACGATGAAACACAGAAATTGCATCGTTATTGAATACAAAAGCAAAATGTCGACTTATATACAAGTGGAGTAACTCTTCTAGTAGTTCGTGATTTGAGCCATTCCTGGGACAGCAGTATTAACTTCCGATGCACCATTGCAGGTTTACTGTATCCCTTGGACCTTCAAATCAACGATGAAACACAGAAATTACATCGATATTGAATACAAAAGGCAAAATGTCGACTTATTTACAAGAGGAGTAACTCTACTAATGGTTCGTGCTTTTAGCCTTTCCTGGGAAAGCTGTATTAGTTTCCGATGCACCATTGCAGGATTACTGTATCCCTTGGGCCTTCAAATCAACGATGAAACAAAGAAACTGCATCGATATTGAATACAAAAGGCAAAATGTCGACTTATTTACAAGAGGAGTAACTCTTCTAATAGTTCGTGCTTTGAGCCTTTCCTGGGACAGCAGTATTAGATTCCGATGCACCATTGCTGGTTTACTGTATCCCTTGGACCTTGAAATCAACGATGAAACACAGAAATTGCATCGATATTGAATACAAAAGGCAAAATGTCCACTTATTTACAAGAGGAGTAACACTTCTAATAGTTCGTGCTTTGAGCCTTTCCTGGGTCAGCAGTATTAGATTCCGATGCACCATTGCAGGTTTACTGTATCTCGTGGACCTTCAAATCAATGATGAAACACAGAAATTGCATCGTTATTGAATACAAAATGCAAAATGTCGACTTATTTACAAAACCTGTAACTCTTCTAACAGTTCGTGCTTTGAGCCTTTCCTGGGACATTAGTATTAGATTCCGATGCACCATTGCAGGTTTACTGTATCCCTTGGACCTTCAAGTCAACGATGAAACACAGAGATTGCATCGATAGTGAATACAAAAGGCAAAATGTCGACTTATTTACAAGAGGAGTAACTCTTCTAATAGTTCGTGATTTGAGCCTTTCCAGGGACAGCAGTATTAGATTCCGATGCACCATTGCCGGTTTACTGTATCTCTTGGACCTTCAAATAAACGATGAAACACAGAAATTGCATCGTTATTGAATACAAATTGCAAAATGTCGACTTATTTACAAGAGGAGTAACTCTCCTAATAGTTCGTGTTTTAGCCTTTCTGGGACAGCAGTATTAGATTCCGATGCACCATTGCAGGTTTACTGTATGTCTTGGACTTTCAAATCAACGATGAAACACAGAAATTACATCGATATTGAATACAAAGGGCAAAATGTCGATTTATTTACAAGAGGAGTAACTCTTCTAATAGTTCGTGCTTTGAGCCTTTCCTGGGACAGCAGTATTAGATTCCGATGCACCATTGCAGGTTTACTGTATCCCTTGGACCTTCAAATCAACGATGAAACACGGAAATTGCATCGATATTGATTATAAAAGGCAAAATTTCGACTTATTTACAAGAGGAGTAACTCTTCTAATAGTTCGTGTTTTAGCCTTTCCTGGGACAGCAGTATTAGATTCCGATGCACCATTGCAGGTTTACTGTATCTCTTGGACCTTCAAATCAACGATGAAACACAGAAATTGCATCGATATTGAATACAAAAGGCAAAATGTCGACTTATTTATAAGAGGAGTAACTCTTCTAATAGTTCGTGATTTGAGCCTTTCCTGGGACAGCAGTATTAGATTCCGATGCACCATTGCAGGTTTACTGTATCCCTTGGATCTTCAAATCATCGATGAATCACAGAAATTGCATCGATATAGAATACATAAGGCAAAATGTCGACTTATTTCTAAGAGGAGTAAGTCTTCCAATAGTTCGAGTTTGAGCCTTTCCTGGGACAGCAGTATTAAATACCGATGCCCCATTGCAATTTTACTGTATCCCTTGGACTTTCAGATCAACGATGAAACACAGAAATTGCATCGATATTGAATACAAAAGGCAAAATGTCGACTTATTTACAAGAGGAGTAACTCTACTAATAGTTCGTGTTTTTAGCCTTTCCTGGGAAAGGAGTATTAGTTTCCGATGCACCATTGCAGGATCACTGTATCCCTTGGGCCTTCAAATCAACGATGAAACACAGAAATTGCATCGATATTGAATACAAAAGGCATAATGTCGACTTATTTACAAGAGGAGTACTCTTCTAATAGTTCGCGCTTTGAGCCTTTCCAGGGACAGCAGTATTAGATTCCGATGCACCATTGCAGGTTTACTGTATCCCTTGGACCTTCAAATCAACGATGAAACACAGAAATTGAATCGATATTGAATACAAAAGGCAAAATGTCAACTTATTTTCATGAGGAGGAAATCTTCCAATAGTTCGAGCTATGAGCCTTTCATGGGACAGCAGTATTAGATTCCGATGCACCATTGCAGGTTTACTGTATCTCTTGGACCTTCAAATCAACGATGAAACACGGAAATTGCATCGATATTGAATACAAAAGGCAAAATTTCGACTTATTTATAAGCGGAGTAACTCTTCTAATAGTTCGTGTTTTGAGCCTTTCCTGGGACAGCAGTATTAGATTCCGATGCACCATTGCAGGTTTACTGTATCCCTTGGACCTTCAAATCAACGATGAAACACAGAAATTGCATCGATATTGAATACAAAAGGCAAAATGTCGACTTATTTATAAGAGGAGTAAATCTTCTAATAGTTCGTGATTTGAGCCTTTCCTGGGACAGCAGTATTAGATTCCGATGCACCATTGCAGGTTTACTGTATCCCTTGGACCTTCAAATTAACGATGAAACACAGAAATTGAATCGATATTGAATACAAAAGGCAAAATGTCGACTTATTTACAAGAGGTGTAACTCTTCTAATAGTTCGTGCTTTGAGCATTTCCTGGGACATTAGTAATAGATTCCGATGCACCACTGCAGGTTTACTGTATCCCTTGGACCTTCAAGTCAACGATGAAACACAGAAATTACATCGATATTGAATACAAAAGGCAAAATGTCGACTTATTTACAAGAGGAGTAACTCTTCTAATAGTTCGTGCTTTGAGCCTTTCCAGGGACAGCAGTATTAGATTCCGATGCACCATTGCAGGTTTACTGTATCTCTTGGACCTTCAAATAAACGATGAAACACAGAAATTGCATCGTTATTGAATACAAAATGCAAAATGTCGACTTATTTACAAGAGGAGTAACTCTTCTAATAGTTCGTGTTTTAGCCTTTCTGGGACAGCAGTATTAGATTCCGATGCACCATTGCAGGTTTACTGTATCTCTTGGACCTTCAAATCAACGATGAAACACAGAAATTACAACGATATTGAATACAAAGGGCAAAATGTCGACTTATTTCCAAGAGGAGTAACTCTTCTAATAGTTCGTGCTTTGAGCCTTTCCTGGGACAGCAGTATTAGATTCCGATGCACCATTGCAGGTTACAGTATCCCTTGGACCTTCAAATCAACGATGAAACACGGAAATTGCATCGATATTGAATACAAAAGGCAAAATGTCGACTTATTTACAAGTGGAGTAACTCTTCTAATAGTTCGTGTTTTAGCCTTTCCTGGACAGCAGTATTAGATTCCGATGCACCACTGCAGGTTTACTCTATCTCTTGGACCTTCAAATCAACGATGAAACACAGAAATTGCATCGATATTGAATACAAAAGGCAAAATGTCGACTTATTTATAAGAGGAGTAACTCTTCTAATAGATCGTGATTTGAGCCTTTCCTGGGACAGCAGTATTAGATTCCGATGCACCATTGCAGGTTTACTGTATCCCTGGGATCTTCAAATCATCGATGAATCACAGAAATTGCATCGATATTGAATACAAAAGGCAAAATGTCGACTTCTTTCTAAGAGGAGGAACTCTTCTAATAGGTCGTGCTATGAGCCTTTCCTGGGACAGCAGTATTAGATTCCGATGCGCCATTGCAGGTTTACTGTATCTCTTGGACCTTCAAATCAACGATGAAACACGGAAATTGCATCGATATTGAATACAAAAGGCAAAATGTCGACTTATTTATAAGCGGAGTAACTCTTCTAATAGTTCGTGCTTTGAGCCTTTCCTGGGACAGCAGTATTAGATTCCGATGCACCATTGCAGGTTTACTGTATCCCTTGGACCTTCAAATCAACGATGAAACACAGAAATTGCATCGATATTGAATACAAAAGGCAAAATGTCGACTTATTTATAAGAGGAGTAAATCTTCTAATAGTTCTTGATTTGAGCCTTTTCTGGGACAGCAGTATTAGATTCCGATGCACCATTGCAGGTATACTGTATCCCTTGGACCTTCAAATTAACGATGAAACACAGAAATTGCATCGATATTGAATACAAAAGGCAAAATGTCGACTTATTTACAAGAGGAGTAACTCTTCTAATAGTTCGTGCTTTTAGCCTTTCCTGGGACAGCAGTATTAGATTCCGATACACCATTGCTGGTTTACTGTATCCCTTGGACCTTCAAATCAACGATGAAACACAGAAATTGCATTGATATTGAATACAAATGGCAAAATGTTGACTTATTTGCAAGAGGAGTAACTCTTCTAATAGTTCGTGCTTTTAGCCTTTCCTGGGACAGCAGTATTAGATTCCGATGCACCTTTGCATGTTTACTTTATCCCTTAGTCCTTCAAATCAACGATGAAACACAGAAATTGCATCGATAATGAATACAAAAGGCAAAATGTTGACTTATTTACAAGAGGAGTAACTCTTCTAATAGTTCGAGCTTTGAGAGTTTCCTGGGACAGCAGTATTAGATTCCGATGCACCATTGCAGGTTTACTGTATCTGTTGGACCTTCAAATCAACGATGAAACACAGAAATTGCATCGTTATTGGATACAAAATGCAAAATGTCGACTTATTTACAAGAGGAGTAACTCTTCTAATAGTTCGTGTTTTAGCCTTTCTGGGACAGCAGTATTAGATTCCGATGCACCATTGCAGATTTACTGTATCTCTTGGACCTTCAAATCAACGATGAAACACAGAAATTGCATCGATATTGAATACAAAGGGCAAAATGTCGACTTATTTATAAGAGGAGTAACTCTTCCAATAGTTCGTGCTTTGAACCTTTCCTGGGACTGCAGTATTGGATTCCGATGCACCATTGCAGGTTTACTGTATCCCTTTGACGTTCAAATCAACGATGAAACACGGAAATTGCATCGATATTGAACACAAAAGGCAAAATGTCGACTTATTTATAAGCGGAGTAACTCTTCTAATAGTTCGTGCTTTGAGCCATTCCTGGGACTGCAGTATTAGATTCCGATGCACCATTGCAGGTTTACTGTATCCCTTGGACCTTCAAATCAACGATGAAACACAGAAATTGCATCGATATTGAATACAAAAGGCAAAATGTCGACTAATTTATAAGAGGAGTAAATCTTCTAATAGTTCGTGATTTGAGCCTTTCCTGGGACAGCAGTAATAGATTCCGATGCACCATTGCAGGTTTACTGTATCCCTTGGACCTTCAAATTAACGATGAAACACAGAAATTGCATCGATATTGAATACAAAAGGCAAAATGTCGACTTATTTACAAGAGGTGTAACTCTTCTAATAGTTCGTGCTTTGAGCTTTTCCTGGGACATTAGTATTAGATTTTGATGCACCATTGCAGGTTTACTGTATCCCTTGGACTTTCAAGTCAACGATGAAACACAGAAATTGCATCGATATTGAATACAAAAGGCAAAATGTCGACTTATTTACAAGAGGAGTAACTCTTCTAATAGTTCGTGTTTTGAGCCTTTCCAGGGACAGCAGTATTAGATTCCGATGTACCATTGCAGGTTTACTGTATCTCTTGGACCTTCAAATCAACGATGAAACACAGATATTGCATCGTTATTGAATACAAAATGCAAAATGTCGACTTATTTACAAGAGGAGTAACTCTTCTAATAGTTCGTGTTTTAGCCCTCCTGGGACAGCAGTATTAGATTCCGATGCACCATTGCAGGTTTACTGTATCTCTTGGACCTTCAAATCAACGATGAAACACAGAAATTACATCGATATTGAATACAAAGGGCAAAATATCGACTTATTTACAAGAGGAGTAACTCTTCTAATAGTTCGTGCTTTGAGCCTTTCCTGGGACAGCAGTATTAGATTCCGATGCACCATTGCAGGTTTACTGTATCTCTTGGACCTTCAAATCAACGATGAAACACAGAAATTGCATCGATATTGAATACAAAAGGCAAAATGTCGACTTATTTATAAGGGGAGTAACTCTTCTAGTAGTTCGTGATTTGAGCCTTTCCTGGGACAGCAGTATTAAATTCCGATGCACCATTGCAGGTTTACTGTATCCCTTGGACCTTCAAATCAACGATGAAAGACAGAAATTGCATCGATATTGAATACAAAAGGCAAAATGTCGACTTATTTACAAGAGGAGTAACTCTACTAATATTTCGTGCTTTTAGCCTTTCCTGGGAAAGCTGTATTAGTTTCCGATGCACCATTGCAGGATTACTGTATCCCTTGGGCCTTCAAATCAAAGATGAAACACAGAAACTGCATCGATATTGAATACAAAAGGCAAAATTTCGACTTATTTACAAGTGGAGTAACTCTTCTAATAGTTCGTGCTTTGAGCCTTTCCTGGGAAAGGAGTATTAGTTTCCGATGCACCATTGCAGGATCACTGTATCCCTTGGACCTTCAAATCAACGATGAAACACAGAAATTGAATCGATATTGAATACAAAAGGCAAAATGTCAACTTATTTTCATGAGGAGGAAATCTTCCAATAGTTCGAGCTATGAGCCTTTCATGGGACAGCAGTATTAGATTCCGATGCACCATTGCAGGTTTACTGTATCTCTTGGACCTTCAAATCAACGATGAAACACGGAAATTGCATCGATATTGAATACAAAAGGCAAAATTTCGACTTATTTATAAGCGGAGTAACTCTTCTAATAGTTCGTGTTTTGAGCCTTTCCTGGGACAGCAGTATTAGATTCCGATGCACCATTGCAGGTTTACTGTATCCCTTGGACCTTCAAATCAACGATGAAACACAGAAATTGCATCGATATTGAATACAAAAGGCAAAATGTCGACTTATTTATAAGAGGAGTAAATCTTCTAATAGTTCGTGATTTGAGCCTTTCCTGGGACAGCAGTATTAGATTCCGATGCACCATTGCAGGTTTACTGTATCCCTTGGACCTTCAAATTAACGATGAAACACAGAAATTGAATCGATATTGAATACAAAAGGCAAAATGTCGACTTATTTACAAGAGGTGTAACTCTTCTAATAGTTCGTGCTTTGAGCATTTCCTGGGACATTAGTAATAGATTCCGATGCACCACTGCAGGTTTACTGTATCCCTTGGACCTTCAAGTCAACGATGAAACACAGAAATTACATCGATATTGAATACAAAAGGCAAAATGTCGACTTATTTACAAGAGGAGTAACTCTTCTAATAGTTCGTGCTTTGAGCCTTTCCAGGGACAGCAGTATTAGATTCCGATGCACCATTGCAGGTTTACTGTATCTCTTGGACCTTCAAATAAACGATGAAACACAGAAATTGCATCGTTATTGAATACAAAATGCAAAATGTCGACTTATTTACAAGAGGAGTAACTCTTCTAATAGTTCGTGTTTTAGCCTTTCTGGGACAGCAGTATTAGATTCCGATGCACCATTGCAGGTTTACTGTATCTCTTGGACCTTCAAATCAACGATGAAACACAGAAATTACAACGATATTGAATACAAAGGGCAAAATGTCGACTTATTTCCAAGAGGAGTAACTCTTCTAATAGTTCGTGCTTTGAGCCTTTCCTGGGACAGCAGTATTAGATTCCGATGCACCATTGCAGGTTACAGTATCCCTTGGACCTTCAAATCAACGATGAAACACGGAAATTGCATCGATATTGAATACAAAAGGCAAAATGTCGACTTATTTACAAGTGGAGTAACTCTTCTAATAGTTCGTGTTTTAGCCTTTCCTGGACAGCAGTATTAGATTCCGATGCACCACTGCAGGTTTACTCTATCTCTTGGACCTTCAAATCAACGATGAAACACAGAAATTGCATCGATATTGAATACAAAAGGCAAAATGTCGACTTATTTATAAGAGGAGTAACTCTTCTAATAGATCGTGATTTGAGCCTTTCCTGGGACAGCAGTATTAGATTCCGATGCACCATTGCAGGTTTACTGTATCCCTGGGATCTTCAAATCATCGATGAATCACAGAAATTGCATCGATATTGAATACAAAAGGCAAAATGTCGACTTCTTTCTAAGAGGAGGAACTCTTCTAATAGTTCGTGCTATGAGCCTTTCCTGGGACAGCAGTATTAGATTCCGATGCGCCATTGCAGGTTTACTGTATCTCTTGGACCTTCAAATCAACGATGAAACACGGAAATTGCATCGATATTGAATACAAAAGGCAAAATGTCGACTTATTTATAAGCGGAGTAACTCTTCTAATAGTTCGTGCTTTGAGCCTTTCCTGGGACAGCAGTATTAGATTCCGATGCACCATTGCAGGTTTACTGTATCCCTTGGACCTTCAAATCAACGATGAAACACAGAAATTGCATCGATATTGAATACAAAAGGCAAAATGTCGACTTATTTATAAGAGGAGTAAATCTTCTAATAGTTCTTGATTTGAGCCTTTTCTGGGACAGCAGTATTAGATTCCGATGCACCATTGCAGGTATACTGTATCCCTTGGACCTTCAAATTAACGATGAAACACAGAAATTGCATCGATATTGAATACAAAAGGCAAAATGTCGACTTATTTACAAGAGGAGTAACTCTTCTAATAGTTCGTGCTTTTAGCCTTTCCTGGGACAGCAGTATTAGATTCCGATACACCATTGCTGGTTTACTGTATCCCTTGGACCTTCAAATCAACGATGAAACACAGAAATTGCATTGATATTGAATACAAATGGCAAAATGTTGACTTATTTGCAAGAGGAGTAACTCTTCTAATAGTTCGTGCTTTTAGCCTTTCCTGGGACAGCAGTATTAGATTCCGATGCACCTTTGCATGTTTACTTTATCCCTTAGTCCTTCAAATCAACGATGAAACACAGAAATTGCATCGATAATGAATACAAAAGGCAAAATGTTGACTTATTTACAAGAGGAGTAACTCTTCTAATAGTTCGAGCTTTGAGAGTTTCCTGGGACAGCAGTATTAGATTCCGATGCACCATTGCAGGTTTACTGTATCTGTTGGACCTTCAAATCAACGATGAAACACAGAAATTGCATCGTTATTGGATACAAAATGCAAAATGTCGACTTATTTACAAGAGGAGTAACTCTTCTAATAGTTCGTGTTTTAGCCTTTCTGGGACAGCAGTATTAGATTCCGATGCACCATTGCAGATTTACTGTATCTCTTGGACCTTCAAATCAACGATGAAACACAGAAATTGCATCGATATTGAATACAAAGGGCAAAATGTCGACTTATTTATAAGAGGAGTAACTCTTCCAATAGTTCGTGCTTTGAACCTTTCCTGGGACTGCAGTATTGGATTCCGATGCACCATTGCAGGTTTACTGTATCCCTTTGACGTTCAAATCAACGATGAAACACGGAAATTGCATCGATATTGAACACAAAAGGCAAAATGTCGACTTATTTATAAGCGGAGTAACTCTTCTAATAGTTCGTGCTTTGAGCCATTCCTGGGACTGCAGTATTAGATTCCGATGCACCATTGCAGGTTTACTGTATCCCTTGGACCTTCAAATCAACGATGAAACACAGAAATTGCATCGATATTGAATACAAAAGGCAAAATGTCGACTAATTTATAAGAGGAGTAAATCTTCTAATAGTTCGTGATTTGAGCCTTTCCTGGGACAGCAGTAATAGATTCCGATGCACCATTGCAGGTTTACTGTATCCCTTGGACCTTCAAATTAACGATGAAACACAGAAATTGCATCGATATTGAATACAAAAGGCAAAATGTCGACTTATTTACAAGAGGTGTAACTCTTCTAATAGTTCGTGCTTTGAGCTTTTCCTGGGACATTAGTATTAGATTTTGATGCACCATTGCAGGTTTACTGTATCCCTTGGACTTTCAAGTCAACGATGAAACACAGAAATTGCATCGATATTGAATACAAAAGGCAAAATGTCGACTTATTTACAAGAGGAGTAACTCTTCTAATAGTTCGTGTTTTGAGCCTTTCCAGGGACAGCAGTATTAGATTCCGATGTACCATTGCAGGTTTACTGTATCTCTTGGACCTTCAAATCAACGATGAAACACAGATATTGCATCGTTATTGAATACAAAATGCAAAATGTCGACTTATTTACAAGAGGAGTAACTCTACTAATATTTCGTGCTTTTAGCCTTTCCTGGGAAAGCTGTATTAGTTTCCGATGCACCATTGCAGGATTACTGTATCCCTTGGGCCTTCAAATCAAAGATGAAACACAGAAACTGCATCGATATTGAATACAAAAGGCAAAATTTCGACTTATTTACAAGTGGAGTAACTCTTCTAATAGTTCGTGCTTTGAGCCTTTCCTGGGACAGCAGTATTAGAATCCGATGCACCATTGCTGGTTTACTGTATCCCTTGGACCTTGAAATCAACGATGAAACACAGAAATTACATCGATATTGAATACAAAAGGCAAAATGTCGACTTATTTACAAGAGGAGTAACTCTTCTAATAGTTCGTGCTTTGAGCCTTTCCTGGGACAGCAGTATTAGATTCCGATGCACCATTGCAGGTTTACTGTATCTCTTGGACCTTCAAATCAATGATGAAACACAGAAATTGCATCGTTATTGAATACAAAATGCAAAATGTCGACTTATTTACAAGAGGAGTAACTCTTGTAATAGTTCGTGTTTTAGCCTTTCTCGGACAGCAGTATTAGATTCCGATGCACCATTGCAGGTTTACTGTATCCCTTGGACCTTCAAATCAACGATGAAACACAGAAATTGCATCGATATTGAATACAAATGGCAAAATGTCGACTTATTTACAAGAGGAGTAACTCTTCTAATAGTTCGTGCATTGAGCCATTCCAGGGACAGCAGTATTAGATTCCGATGCACCATTGCAGGTTTACTGTATCCCTTGGACCTTCAAATCAACGATGAAACACAGAATTTGCATCGATATTGAATACAAATGCAAAATGTCAACTTATTTACAAGAGGAGGAACACTTCTAATAGTTCGTGCTATCAGCCTTTCCTGGAACAGCAGTATTAGATTCCGATGCACCATTGCAGGTTTACTGTATCCCTGGGACCTTCAAATTAACGATGAAACACAGAAATTGCATCGATATTGAATACAAAAGGCAAAATGTCGACTTACTTATAAGAGGAGTAAATCTTCTAATAGTTCGTGATTTGAGCCTTTCCTGGGACAGCAGTATTAGATTCCGATGCACCATTGAAGGTTTACTGTATCCCTTGGACCTTCAAATCAACGATGAAACACGGAAATTGAATCGATATTGAATACAAAAGGCAAAATTTCGACTTACTTACAAGGGGAGTAACTCTTCTAATAGTTCGTGTTTTAGCCTTTCCTGGGACAGCAGTATTAGATTCCGATGCACCATTGCAGGTTTACTGTATCTCTTGGACCTTCAAATCAACGATGAAACACAGAAATTGCATCGATATTGAATAGAAAAGGCAAAATGTCGACTTATTTATAATAGGAGTAACTTCTCTAATAGTTCGTGATTTGAGCCTTTCCTGGGACAGCAGTATTAGATTCCGATGCACCATTGCAGGTTTACTGTATCCCTTGGATCTTCAAATCATCGATGAATCACAGAAATTGCATCGATATAGAATACAAAAGGCAAAATGTCGACTTATTTCTAAGAGGAGTAAGTCTTCCAATAGTTCGAGCTTTGAGCCTTTCCTGGGACAGCAGTATTAAATTCCGATGCCCCATTGCAGGTTTACTGTATCCCTTGGACTTTCAAATCAACGATGAAACACAGAAATTGCATCGATATTGAATACAAAAGGCAAAATGTCGACTTATTTATAATAGGAGTAACTCTTCTAATAGTTCGTGATTCAGCCTTTCCTGGGACAGCAGTATTAGATTCCGATGCACCATTGCAGGTTTACTGTATCCCTTGGATCTTCAAATCATCGATGAATCACAGAAATTGCATCGATATTGAATACAAAAGACAAAACATCGACTTATTTACAAGAGGAGTACTCTTCTAATAGTTCGGGCTTTGAGCCTTTCCAGGGACAGCAGTATTAGATTCCGATGCACCATTGCAGGTTTACTGTATCCCTTGGACCTTCAAATCAACGATGAAACACAGATATTGCATCGATATTGAATACAAAAGGCAAAATGTCATCTTATTTACATGAGGAGGAACCCTTCTAATAGTTCGTGCTATGAGCCTTTCCTGGGACAGCAGTATTAGATTCCGATGCACCATTGCAGGTTTACTGTGTCTCTTGGACCTTCAAATCAACGATGAAACACGGAAATTGCATCGATATTGAATACAAAGGGCAAAATGTCGACTTATTTATAAGCGGAGTAACTCTTCTAATAGTTCGTGCTTTGAGCCTTTCCTGGGACAGCAGTATTAGATTCCGATGCACCATTGCAGGTTTACTGTATCCCTTGGACCTTCAAATCAACGATGAAACACAGAAATTGCATCGATATTGAATACAAAAAGCAAAATGTCGACTTTTTTACAAGAGGAGTAACTCTTGTAATAGTTCGTGTTTTAGCCTTTCTCGGACAGCAGTATTAGATTCCGATGCACCATTGCAGGTTTACTGTATCCCTTGGACCTTCAAATCAACGATGAAACACAGAAATTGCATCGATATTGAATACAAATGGCAAAATGTCGACTTATTTACAAGAGGAGTAACTCTTCTAATAGTTCGTGCATTGAGCCATTCCAGGGACAGCAGTATTAGATTCCGATGCACCATTGCAGGTTTACTGTATCCCTTGGACCTTCAAATCAACGATGAAACACAGAATTTGCATCGATATTGAATACAAATGCAAAATGTCAACTTATTTACAAGAGGAGGAACACTTCTAATAGTTCGTGCTATCAGCCTTTCCTGGAACAGCAGTATTAGATTCCGATGCGCCATTGCAGGTTTACTGTATCTCTTGGACCTTCAACTCAACGATTAAACACGGAAATTGCATCGATATTGAATACAAAAGGCAAAATGTCGACTTATTTATAAGCGGAGTAACTCTTCTAATAGTTCGTGTTTTGAGCCTTTCCTGGGACAGCAGTATTAGATTCCGATGCACCATTGCAGGTTTACTGTATCCCTTGGACCTTCAAATCAACGATGAAACACAGAAATTGCATCGATATTGAATACAAAAGGCAAAATGTCGACTTACTTATAAGAGGAGTAAATCTTCTAATAGTTCGTGATTTGAGCCTTTCCTGGGACAGCAGTATTAGATTCCGATGCACCATTGCAGGTTTACTGTATCCCTGGGACCTTCAAATTAACGATGAAACACAGAAATTGCATCGATATTGAATACAAAAGGCAAAATGTCGACTTACTTATAAGAGGAGTAAATCTTCTAATAGTTCGTGATTTGAGCCTTTCCTGGGACAGCAGTATTAGATTCCGATGCACCATTGAAGGTTTACTGTATCCCTTGGACCTTCAAATCAACGATGAAACACGGAAATTGAATCGATATTGAATACAAAAGGCAAAATTTCTTCTTACTTACAAGGGGAGTAACTCTTCTAATGGTTCGTGTTTTAGCCTTTCCTGGGACAGCAGTATTAGATTCCGATGCACCATTGCAGGTTTACTGTATCTCTTGGACCTTCAAATCAACGATGAAACACAGAAATTGCATCGATATTGAATAGAAAAGGCAAAATGTCGACTTATTTATAATAGGAGTAACTTCTCTAATAGTTCGTGATTTGAGCCTTTCCTGGGACAGCAGTATTAGATTCCGATGCACCATTGCAGGTTTACTGTATCCCTTGGATCTTCAAATCATCGATGAATCACAGAAATTGCATCGATATAGAATACAAAAGGCAAAATGTCGACTTATTTCTAAGAGGAGTAAGTCTTCCAATAGTTCGAGCTTTGAGCCTTTCCTGGGACAGCAGTATTAAATTCCGATGCCCCATTGCAGGTTTACTGTATCCCTTGGACTTTCAAATCAACGATGAAACACAGAAATTGCATCGATATTGAATACAAAAGGCAAAATGTCGACTTATTTATAATAGGAGTAACTCTTATAATAGTTCGTGATTCAGCCTTTCCTGGGACAGCAGTATTAGATTCCGATGCACCATTGCAGGTTTACTGTATCCCTTGGATCTTCAAATCATCGATGAATCACAGAAATTGCATCGATATTGAATACAAAAGACAAAACATCGACTTATTTACAAGAGGAGTACTCTTCTAATAGTTCGGGCTTTGAGCCTTTCCAGGGACAGCAGTATTAGATTCCGATGCACCATTGCAGGTTTACTGTATCCCTTGGACCTTCAAATCAACGATGAAACACAGATATTGCATCGATATTGAATACAAAAGGCAAAATGTCATCTTATTTACATGAGGAGGAACCCTTCTAATAGTTCGTGCTATGAGCCTTTCCTGGGACAGCAGTATTAGATTCCGATGCACCATTGCAGGTTTACTGTGTCTCTTGGACCTTCAAATCAACGATGAAACACGGAAATTGCATCGATATTGAATACAAAGGGCAAAATGTCGACTTATTTATAAGCGGAGTAACTCTTCTAAAAGTTCGTGCTTTGAGCCTTTCCTGGGACAGCAGTATTAGATTCCGATGCACCATTGCAGGTTTACTGTATCCCTTGGACCTTCAAATCAACGATGAAACACAGAAATTGCATCGATATTGAATACAAAAAGCAAAATGTCGACTTATTTACAAGAGGAGTAAATCTTCTAATAGTTCGTGATTTGAGCCTTTCCTGGGACAGCAGTATTAGATTCCGATGCACCATTGCAGGTTTACTGTATCCCTTGGACCTTCAAATCAACGATGAAACACGGAAATTGAATCGATATTGAATACAAAAGGCAAAATTTCGACTTACTTACAAGGGGAGTAACTCTTCTAATAGTTCGTGCTTTGAGCATTTCCTGGGACATTAGTAATAGATTCCGATGCACCACTGCAGGTTTACTGTATCCCTTGGACTTTCAAGTCAACGATGAAACACAGAAATTACATCGATATTGAATACAAAAGGCAAAATGTCGACTTATTTACAAGAGGAGTAACTCTTCTAATAGTTCGTGCTTTGAGCCTTTCCAGGGACAGCAGTATTAGATTCCGATGCACCATTGCAGGTTTACTGTATCCCTTGGACCTTCAAATCAACGATGAAACACAGAATTTGCATCGATATTGAATACAAATGCAAAATGTCAACTTATTTACAAGAGGAGGAACACTTCTAATAGTTCGTGCTATCAGCCTTTCCTGGAACAGCAGTATTAGATTCCGATGCGCCATTGCAGGTTTACTGTATCTCTTGGAACTTCAAATCAACGATGAAACACAGAAATTGCATCGATATTGAATACAAAAGGCAAAATGTCGACTTACTTATAAGAGGAGTAAATCTTCTAATAGTTCGTGATTTGAGCCTTTCCTGGGACAGCAGTATTAGATTCCGATGCACCATTGCAGGTTTACTGTATCCCTGGGACCTTCAAATTAACGATGAAACACAGAAATTGCATCGATATTGAATACAAAAGGCAAAATGTCGACTTACTTATAAGAGGAGTAAATCTTCTAATAGTTCGTGATTTGAGCCTTTCCTGGGACAGCAGTATTAGATTCCGATGCACCATTGAAGGTTTACTGTATCCCTTGGACCTTCAAATCAACGATGAAACACGGAAATTGAATCGATATTGAATACAAAAGGCAAAATTTCTTCTTACTTACAAGGGGAGTAACTCTTCTAATGGTTCGTGTTTTAGCCTTTCCTGGGACAGCAGTATTAGATTCCGATGCACCATTGCAGGTTTACTGTATCTCTTGGACCTTCAAATCAACGATGAAACACAGAAATTGCATCGATATTGAATAGAAAAGGCAAAATGTCGACTTATTTATAATAGGAGTAACTTCTCTAATAGTTCGTGATTTGAGCCTTTCCTGGGACAGCAGTATTAGATTCCGATGCACCATTGCAGGTTTACTGTATCCCTTGGATCTTCAAATCATCGATGAATCACAGAAATTGCATCGATATAGAATACAAAAGGCAAAATGTCGACTTATTTCTAAGAGGAGTAAGTCTTCCAATAGTTCGAGCTTTGAGCCTTTCCTGGGACAGCAGTATTAAATTCCGATGCCCCATTGCAGGTTTACTGTATCCCTTGGACTTTCAAATCAACGATGAAACACAGAAATTGCATCGATATTGAATACAAAAGGCAAAATGTCGACTTATTTATAATAGGAGTAACTCTTATAATAGTTCGTGATTCAGCCTTTCCTGGGACAGCAGTATTAGATTCCGATGCACCATTGCAGGTTTACTGTATCCCTTGGATCTTCAAATCATCGATGAATCACAGAAATTGCATCGATATTGAATACAAAAGACAAAACATCGACTTATTTACAAGAGGAGTACTCTTCTAATAGTTCGGGCTTTGAGCCTTTCCAGGGACAGCAGTATTAGATTCCGATGCACCATTGCAGGTTTACTGTATCCCTTGGACCTTCAAATCAACGATGAAACACAGATATTGCATCGATATTGAATACAAAAGATAAAATGTCATCTTATTTACATGAGGAGGAACCCTTCTAATAGTTCGTGCTATGAGCCTTTCCTGGGACAGCAGTATTAGATTCCGATGCACCATTGCAGGTTTACTGTGTCTCTTGGACCTTCAAATCAACGATGAAACACGGAAATTGCATCGATATTGAATACAAAGGGCAAAATGTCGACTTATTTATAAGCGGAGTAACTCTTCTAAAAGTTCGTGCTTTGAGCCTTTCCTGGGACAGCAGTATTAGATTCCGATGCACCATTGCAGGTTTACTGTATCCCTTGGACCTTCAAATCAACGATGAAACACAGAAATTGCATCGATATTGAATACAAATAGCAAAATGTCGACTTATTTACAAGAGGAGTAAATCTTCTAATAGTTCGTGATTTGAGCCTTTCCTGGGACAGCAGTATTAGATTCCGATGCACCATTGCAGGTTTACTGTATCCCTTGGACCTTCAAATCAACGATGAAACACGGAAATTGAATCGATATTGAATACAAAAGGCAAAATTTCGACTTACTTACAAGGGGAGTAACTCTTCTAATAGTTCGTGCTTTGAGCATTTCCTGGGACATTAGTAATAGATTCCGATGCACCACTGCAGGTTTACTGTATCCCTTGGACTTTCAAGTCAACGATGAAACACAGAAATTACATCGATATTGAATACAAAAGGCAAAATGTCGACTTATTTACAAGAGGAGTAACTCTTCTAATAGTTCGTGCTTTGAGCCTTTCCAGGGACAGCAGTATTAGATTCCGATGCACCATTGCAGGTTTACTGTATCTCTTGGACCTTCAAATAAACGATGAAACACAGAAATAGCATCGTTATTGAATACAAAATGCTAAATGTCGACTTATTTACAAGAGGAGGAACTCTTCTAATAGTTCGTGTTTTAGCCTTTCTGGGACAGCAGTATTAGATTCCGATGCACCATTGCAGGTTTACTGTATCTCTTGGAACTTCAAATCAACGATGAAACACAGAATTTACAAAGATATTGAATACAAAGGGCAAAATGTCGACTTATTTACAAGAGGAGTAACTCTTCTAATAGTTCGTGCTTTGAGCCTTTCCTGGGACAGCAGTATTAGATTCCGATGCACCATTGCAGGTTTACTGTATCCCTTGGACCTTCAAATCAACGATGAAACACGGAAATTGCATCGATATTGAATACAAAAGGCAAGATGTCGACTTATTTACAAGAGGAGTAACTCTTCTAATGGTTCGTGTTTTAGCCTTTCCTGGGACAGCAGTATTAGATTCCGATGCACCACTGCAGGTTTACTCTATCTCTTGGACCTTCAAATCAACGATGAAACACAGAAATTGCATCGATATTGAATACAAAAGGCAAAATGTCGACTTAATTATAAGAGGAGAAAATCTTCTAATAGTTCGTGATTTGAGCCTTTTCTGGGACAGCAGTATTAGATTCCGATGCACCATTGCAGGTTTACTGTATCCCTTGGACCTTCAAATTAACGATGAAACACAGAAATTGCATCGATATTGAATACAAAAGGCAAAAAGTCGACTTATTTACAAGGGGAGTAACTCTTCTAATAGTTCGTGTTTTAGCCTTTCTGGGACAGCAGTATTAGAATCCGATGCACCATTGATGGTTTACTGTATCTCTTGGACTTTCAAATGAACGATGAAACACAGAAATTACATCGATATTGAATACAAAGGGCAAAATGTCGACTTATTTACAAGAGGAGTAACTCTTCTAATAGTTCGTGCTTTGAGCCTTTCCTGGGACAGCAGTATTAGATTCCGATGCACCATTGCAGGTTTACTGTATCCCTTGGACCTTCAAATCAACGATGAAACACGGAAATTGCATCGATATTGAATACAAAAGGCAAAATGTCAACTTATTTACATGAGGAGGAACTCTTCTAATAGTTCGTGCTATGAGCCTTTCCTGGGACAGCAGTATTAGATTCCGATGCACCATTGCAGGTTTACTGTATCTCTTGGACCTTCAAATCAACGATGAAACACGGAAATTGCATAGATATTGAATACAAAAGGCAAAATGTCGACTTATTTATAAGCGGAGTAACTCTTCTAATAGTTCGTGCTTTGAGCCTTTCCTGGGACAGCAGTATTAGATTCCGATGCACCATTGCAGGTTTACTGTATCCCTTGGACCTTCAAATCAACGATGAAACACAGAAATTGCATCGATATTGAATACAAAAGGCAAAATGTCGACTTATTTATAAGAGGAGTAACTCTTCTAATAGTTCGTGCTTTGAGCCTTTCCTGGGACAGCAGTATTAGATTCCGATGCACCATTGCAGGTTTACTGTATCCCTTGGATCTTCAAATCATCGATGAATCACAGAAATTGCATCGATATTGAATACAAAAGGCAAAATGTCGACTTATTTCTAAGAGGAGGAACTCTTCTAATATTTCGTGCTATAAGCCTTTCCTGGGACAGCAGTATTAGATTCCGATGCGCCATTGCAAGTTTACTGTATCTCTTGGACCTTCAAATCAACGATGAAACACGGAAATTGCATCGATATTGAATACAAAAGGCAAAATGTCGACTTATTTATAAGCGGAGTAACTCTTGTAATAGTTCGTGCTTTGAGCCTTTCCTGGGACAGCAGTATTAGATTCCGATGCACCATTGCAGGTTTACTGTATCCCTTGGACCTTCAAATCAACGATGAAACACAGAAATTGCATCGATATTGAATACAAAAGGCAAAATGTCGACTTATTTATAAGAGGAGTAAATCTTCTAATAGTTCGTGATTTGAGCCTTTTCTGGGACAGCAGTATTAGATTCCGATGCACCATTGCAGGTTTACTGTATCCCTTGGACCTTCAAATTAACGATGAAACACAGAAATTGCATCGATATTGAATACAAAAGGCAAAATGTCGACTTATTTACAAGAGGAGTAACTCTTCTAATAGTTCGTGTTTTAGCCGTTCTGGGACAGCAGTATTAGATTCCGATGCACCATTGATGGTTTACTGTATCTCTTGGACTTTCAAATCAACGATGAAACACAGAAATTACATCGATATTGAATACAAAGGGCAAAATGTCGACTTATTTACAAGAGGAGTAACTCTTCTAATAGTTCGTGCTTTGAGCCTTTCCTGGGACAGCAGTATTAGATTCCGATGCACCATTGCAGGTTTACTGTATCCCTTGGACCTTCAAATCAACGATGAAACACGGAAATTGCATCGATATCGAATACAAAAGCCAAAATGTCGACTTATTTACAAGAGGAGTAACTCTTCTAATAGTTCGTGTTTTAGCTTTTCCTGGGACAGCAGTATTAGATTCCGATGCACCATTGCAGGTTTACTGTATCTCTTGGACCTTCAAATCAACGATGAAACACAGATATTGCATCGATATTGAATACAAAAGGCAAAATGTCGACTTATTTATAAGAGGAGTAACTCTTCTAATAGTTCGTGATTTGAGCCTTTCCTGGGACAGCAGTATTAGATTCCGATGCACCATTGCAGGTTTACTGTATCCCTTGGATCTTCAAATCATCGATGAATCACAGAAATTGCATCGATATTGAATACAAAAGGCAAAATTTCGACTTATTTCTAAGAGGAGGAACTCTTCTAATAGTTCGTGCTATGAGCCTTTCCTGGGACAGCTGTATTAGATTCCGATGCACCATTGCAGGTTTACTGTATCTCTTGGACCTTCAAATCAACGATGAAACACGGAAATTGCATCGATATTGAATACAAGAGGCAAAATGGCGACTTATTTATAAGCGGAGTAACTCTTCTAATAGTTCGTGCTTTGAGCCTTTCCTGGGACAGTAGTATTAGATTCCGATGCACCATTGCAGGTTTACTGTATCCCTTGGACCTTCAAATCAACGATGAAACACAGAAATTGCATCGATATTGAATACAAATGGCAAAATGTCGACTTATTTACAAAAGGAGTAACTCTACTAATAGTTCGTGATTTGAGCCTTTTCTGGGACAGCAGTATTAGATTCCGATGCACCATTGCAGGTTTACTGTATCCCTTGGACCTTCAAATTAACGATGAAACACAGAAATTGCATCGATATTGAATACAAAAAGCAAAATGTCGAGTTATTTACAGGAGGAGTAACTCTTCTATTAGTTCGTGTTTTGAGCCTTTCCAGGGAAAACAGTATTAGTTTCTGATGCACCATTGCAGGTTTACTGTATCCCTTGGACCTTCATATCAACGATGAAACACAGATATTGCATCGATATTGAAAACAAAATGCAAAATGTCGGCTTATTTACAAGAGGAGTAACTCTTCTAATAGTTCGTGCTTTGAGCCTTTCCTGGGACAGCAGTATTAGATTCCGATGCACCATTGCAGGTTTACTGTATCTCTTGGACCTTCAAATCAACGATGAAACACAGAAATTACAACGATGTTGAATACAAAGGGCAAAATTTCGACTTATTTACAAGAGGAGTAACACTTCTAATAGTTCGTGCCTTGAGCCTTTCCTGGGACAGCAGTATTAGATTCCGATGCACCATTGCAGGTTTACTGTATCCCTTGGACCTTCAAATCAACGATGAAACACGGAAATTGCATCGATATTGAATACAAAAGGCAAAATTTCGACTTATTTACAGGAGGAGTAACTCTTCTAATAGTTTGTGTTTTAGCCGTTCTGGGACAGCAGTATTAGATTCCGATGCACCATTGATGGTTTACTGTATCCCTTGGACCTTCAAATCAACGATGAAACACAGAAATTGCATCGATATTGAAAACAAAATGCAAAATGTCGGCTTATTTACAAGAGGAGTATCTCTTCTAATAGTTCGTGTTTTAGCTTTTCCTGGGACAGCAGTATTAGATTCCGATGCACCATTGCAGGTTTACTGTATCCCTTGGATCTTCTAATCATCGATGAATCACAGAAATTGCATCGATATTGAATACAAAAGGCAAAATGTCGACTTATTTCTAAGAGGAGGAACTCTTCTAATAGTTCGTGCTATGAGCCTTTCCTGGGACAGCTGTATTAGATTCCGATGCGCCATTGCAGGTTTACTGTATCTCTTGGACCTTCAAATCAACGATGAAACACGGAAATTGCATCGATATTGAATACAAAAGGCAAAATGGCGACTTACTTATAAGCGGAGTAACTCTTCTAATAGTTCGTGCTTTGAGCCTTTCCTGGGACAGTAGTATTAGATTCCGATGCACCATTGCAGGTTTACTGTATCCCTTGGACCTTCAAATCAACGATGAAACACAGAAATTGCATCGATATTGAATACAAAAGGCAAAATGTCGCCTTATTTACAAAAGGAGTAACTCTACTAATAGTTCGTGATTTGAGCCTTTTCTGGGACAGCAGTATTAGATTCCGATGCACCATTGCAGGTTTACTGTATCCCTTGGACCTTCAAATTAACGATGAAACACAGAAATTGCATCGATATTGAATACAAAAAGGAAAATGTCGACTTATTTACAAGAGGAGTAACTCTTCTAATAGTTCGTGTTTTGAGCCTTTCCAGGGAAAACAGGATTAGTTTCTGATGCACCATTGCAGGTTTACTGTATCCCTTGGAATTTCAAATCAACGATGAAACACAGAAATTGCATCGATATTGAAAACAAAATGCAAAATGTCAGCTTATTTATAAGATGAGTAACTCTTCTAATAGTTCGTGCTTTGAGCCTTTCCTGGGACAGCAGTATTAGATTCCGATGCACCATTGCAGGTTTACTGTATCTCTTGGACCTTCAAATCAACGATGAAACACAGAAATTACAACGATATTGAATACAAAGGGCAAAATGTCGACTTATTTACAAGAGGAGTAACTCTTCTAATAGATCGTGCCTTGAGCCTTTCCTGGGACAGCAGTATTAGATTCCGATGCACCATTGCAGGTTTACTGTATCCCTTGGACCTTCAAATCAACGATGAAACACGGAAATTGCATCGATATTGAATACAAAAGGCAAAATTTGGACTTATTTACAAGAGGAGTAACTCTTCTAATAGTTCGTGTTTTAGCCGTTCTGGGACAGCAGTATTAGATTCCGATGCACCATTGATGGTTTACTGTATCTCTTGGACTTTCAAATCAACGATAAAACACAGAAATTACATCGATATTGAATACAAAGGGCAAAATGTCGACTTATTTACAAGAGGAGTAACTCTTCTAATAGTTCGTGCTTTGAGCCTTTCCTGGGACAGCAGTATTAGATTCCGATGCACCATTGCAGGTTTACTGTATCCCTTGGACCTTCAAATCAACGATGAAACACGGAAATTGCATCGATATTGAATACAAAATGCAAAATTTCGACTTATTTACAAGAGGAGTAACTCTTCTAATAGTTCGTGTTTTAGCCTTTCCTGGGACAGCAGTATTAGATTCCGATGCACCATTGCTGGTTTACTGTATCCCTTGGACCTTCAAATCAACGATGAAACACAGAAATTGCATCGATATTGAATACAAATGGCAAAATTTCTACTTATTTACAAGAGGAGTAACTCTTCTAATAGTTCGTGTTTTAGCTTTTCCTGGGACAGCAGTATTAGATTCCGATGCACCATTGCTGGTTTACTGTATCCCTTGGACCTTCAAATCAACGATGAAACACAGAAATTGCGCCGATATTGAATACAAAATGCAAAATGTCGACTTACATCTAAGAGGAGTAACTCTTCTAATAGTTCGTGTTTTGAGCCTTTCCAGGGAAAACAGTACTAGATTCCGATGCACCATTGCAGGTTTACTGTATCCCTTGGACCTTCAAATCAACGATGAAACACAGAAATTGCATCGATATTGAAAACAAAATGCAAAATGTCGGCTTATTTATAAGATGAGTAACTCTTCTAATAGTTCGCGTTTGCGCCTTTCCTGGGACAGCAGTATTAGATTCCGATGCACCATTGCAGGTTTACTGTATCTCTTGGACCTTCAAATCAACGATGAAACACAGAAATTACAACGATATTGAATACAAAGGGCAAAATGTCGACTTATTTACAAGAGGAGTAACTCTTCTAATAGTTCGTGCTTTGAGCCTTTCCTGGGACAGCAGTATTAGATTCCGATGAACCATTGCAGGTTTACTGTATCCCTTGGACCTTCAAATCAACGATGAAACACGGAAATTGCATCGATATCGAATACAAAAGCCAAAATTTCGACTTATTTACAAGAGGAGTAACTCTTCTAATAGTTCGTGTTTTAGCTTTTCCTGGGACAGCAGTATTAGATTCCGATGCACCATTGCAGGTTTACTGTATCTCTTGGACCTTCAAATCAACGATGAAACACAGAAATTGCATCGATATTGAATACAAAAGGCAAAATGTCGACTTATTTATAAGAGGAGTAACTCTTCTAATAGTTCGTGATTTGAGCCTTTCCTGGGACAGCAGTATTAGATTCCGATGCACCATTGCAGGTTTACTGTATCCCTTGGATCTTCTAATCATCGATGAATCACAGAAATTGCATCGATATTGAATACAAAAGGCAAAATGTCGACTTATTTCTAAGAGGAGGAACTCTTCTAATAGTTCGTGCTATGAGCCTTTCCTGGGACAGCTGTATTAGATTCCGATGCGCCATTGCAGGTTTACTGTATCTCTTGGACCTTCAAATCAACGATGAAACACGGAAATTGCATCGATATTGAATACAAAAGGCAAAATGGCGACTTATTTATAAGCGGAGTAACTCTTCTAATAGTTCGTGCTTTGAGCCTTTCCTGGGACAGTAGTATTAGATTCCGATGCACCATTGCAGGTTTACTGTATCCCTTGGACCTTCAAATCATCGATGAAACACAGAAATTGCATCGATATTGAATAAAAAAGCATAATGTCGACTTATTTACAAAAGGAGTAACTCTACTAATAGTTCGTGATTTGAGCCTTTTCTGGGACAGCAGTATTAGATTCCGATGCACCATTGCAGGTTTACTGTATCCCTTGGACCTTCAAATTAACGATGAAACACAGAATTTGCATCGATATTGAATACAAAAAGGAAAATGTCGACTTATTTACAAGAGGAGTAACTCTTCTAATAGTTCGTGTTTTGAGCCTTTCCAGGGAAAACAGGATTAGTTTCTGATGCACCATTGCAGGTTTACTGTATCCCTTGGACCTTCAAATCAACGATGAAACACAGAAATTGCATCGATATTGAAAACAAAATGCAAAATGTCAGCTAATTTATAAGATGAGTAACTCTTCTAATAGTTCGTGCTTTGAGCCTTTCCTGGGACAGCAGTATTAGATTCCGATGCACCATTGCAGGTTTACTGTATCTCTTGGACCTTCAAATCAACGATGAAACACAGAAATTACAACGATATTGAATACAAAGGGCAAAATGTCGACTTATTTACAAGAGGAGTAACTCTTCTAATAGTTCGTGCCTTGAGCCTTTCCTGGGACAGCAGTATTAGATTCCGATGCACCATTGCAGGTTTACTGTATCCCTTGGACCTTCAAATCAACGATGAAACACGGAAATTGCATCGATATTGAATACAAAAGGCAAAATTTCGACTTATTTACAAGAGGAGTAACTCTTCTAATAGTTCGTGTTTTAGCCGTTCTGGGACAGCAGTATTAGATTCCGATGCACCATTGATGGTTTACTGTATCTCTTGGACTTTCAAATCAACGATGAGACACAGAAATTACATCGATATTGAATACAAAGAGCAAAATGTCGACTTATTTACAAGAGGAGTAACTCTTCTAATAGTTCGTGCTTTGAGCCTTTCCTGGGACAGCAGTATTAGATTCCGATGCACCATTGCAGGTTTACTGTATCCCTTGGACCTTCAAATCAACGATGAAACACGGAAATTGCATCGATATTGAATACAAAATGCAAAATTTCGACTTATTTACAAGAGGAGTAACTCTTCTAATAGTTCGTGTTTTAGCCATTCCTGGGACAGCAGTATTAGATTCCGATGCACCATTGCTGGTTTACTGTATCCCATGGACCTTCAAATCAACGATGAAACACAGAAATTGCATCGATATTGAATACAAAATGCAAAATGTCGACTTACATCTAAGAGGAGTAACTCTTCTAATAGTTCGTGTTTTGAGCCTTTCCAGGGAAAACAGTACTAGATTCCGATGCACCATTGCAGGTTTACTGTATCCCTTGGACCTTCAAATCAACGATGAAACACAGAAATTGCATCGTTATTGAAAACAAAATGCAAAATGTCGGCTTATTTATAAGATGAGTAACTCTTCTAATAGTTCGTGTTTGCGCCTTTCCTGGGACAGCTGTATTAGATTCCGATGCACCATTGCAGGTTTACTGTATCTCGTGGACCTTCAAATCAACGATGAAACACAGAAATTACAACGATATTGAATACAAAGGGCAAAATGTCGACTTATTTACAAGAGGAGTAACTCTTCTAATAGTTCGAGACTTGAGCCTTTCCTGGGACAGCAGTATTAGATTCCGATGCACCATTGCAGGTTTACTGTATCCCTTGGACCTTCAAATCAACTATGAAACACGGAAATTGCATCGATATTGAATACAAAAGGCAAAATTTCGACTTATTTACAAGAGGAGTAACTCTTCTAATAGTTCGTGTTTTAGCCTTTCCTGGGACAGCAGTATTAGATTCCGATGCACCATTGCAGGTTTACTCTATCTCTTGGACCTTCAAATCAACGATGAAACACAGAAATTGCATCGATATTGAATACAAAGGGCAAAATGTCGACTTATTTACAAGAGGAGTAAATCTTCTAATAGTTCGTGTTTTGAGCCTTTCCAGGGACAGCAGTATTAGATTCCGATGCACCATTGCAGGTTTACTGTATCTCTTGGACCTTCAAATAAACGATGAAACACAGAAATTGCATCGTTATTGAATACAAAATGCAAAATGTCGACTTATTTACAAGAGGAGTAACTCTTCTAATAGTTCATGTTTTAGCCTTTCTGGGACAGCAGTATTAGATTCCGATGCACCATTGCAGGTTTACTGTACCTCTTGGACCTTCAAATCATCGATGAAACACAGAAATTACAGCGTTATTGAATACAAAGGGCAAAATGTCGACTTATTTACAAGAGGAGTAACTCTTCTAATAGTTCGTGCTTTGAGCCTTTCCTGGGACAGCAGTATTAGATTCCGATGCACCATTGCAGGTTTACTGTATCCCTTGGACCTTCAAATCAACGATGAAACACGGAAATTGCATCGATATTGAATACAAAAGGCAAAATGTCGTTTCATTTACAAGAGGAGTAACTCTTCTAATAGTTCGTGTTTTAGCCTTTCCTGGGACAGCAGTATTAGATTCCGATGCACCACTGCAGGTTTACTCTATCTCTTGGACCTTCAAATCAACGATGAAACACAGAAATTGCATCGATATTGAATACAAAAGGCAAAATGTCGACTTATTTATAAGAGGAGTAACTCTTCTAATAGTTCGTGATTTGAGCCTTTCCTGGGACAGCAGTATTAGATTCCGATGCACCATTGCAGGTTTACTGTATCCCTTGGATCTTCAAATCATCGATGAATCACAGAAATTGAATCGATATTGAAGACAAAAGGCAAAATATCGACTTATTTCTAAGAGGAGGAACTCTTCTAATAGTTCGTGCTATGAGCCTTTCCTGGGACAGCAGTATTAGATTCCGATGCGCCATTGCAGGTTTACTGTATCTCTTGGACCTTCAAATCAACGATGAAACACGGAAATTGCATCGATATTGAATACAAAAGGCAAAATGTCGACTTATTTATAAGCGGAGTAACTCTTCTAATAGTTCGTGATTTGAGCCTTTCCTGGGACAGCAGTACTAGATTCCGATGCACCATTGCAGGTTTACTGTATCCCTTGGACCTTCAAATCAACGATGAAACACAGAAATTGCATCGATATTGAATACAAAAGGCAAAATGTCGACTTATTTATAAGAGGAGTAAATCTTCTAATAGTTCGTGATTTGAGCCTTTTCTGGGACAGCAGTATTAGATTCCGATGCACCATTGCAGGTTTACTGTATCCCTTGGACATTCAAATTAACGATGAAACACAGAAATTGCATCGATATTGAATAGAAATGGCAAAATGTCAACTTATTTACATGAGGAGGAACTCTTCTAATAGTTCGTGCTATGAGCCTTTCCTTGGACAGCAGTATTAGATTCCGATGCACCATTGCAGGTTTACTGTATCCCTTGGACCTTCAAATCAACGATGAAACACGGAAATTACATCGATATTGAATACAAAAGGCAAAATGTCGACTTATTTATAAGCGGAGTAACTCTTCTAATAGTTCGTGCTTTGAGCCTTTCCTGGGACAGCAGTATTAGATTCCGATGCACCATTGCAGGTTTACTGTATCTCTTGGACCTTCAAATCAACGATGAAACACAGAAATTACAACGATATTGAATACAAAGGGCAAAATTTCGACTTATTTACAAGAGGAGTAACACTTCTAATAGTTCGTGCCTTGAGCCTTTCCTTGGACAGCAGTATTAGATTCCGATGCACCATTGCAGGTTTACTGTATCCCTTGGACCTTCAAATCAACGATGAAACACGGAAATTGCATCGATATTGAATACAAATGGCAAAATTTCGACTTATTTACAAGAGGAGTAACTCTTCTAATAGTTCGTGTTTTAGCCGTTCTGGGACAGCAGTATTAGATTCCGATGCACCATTGATGGTTTACTGTATCTCTTGGTCTTTCAAATCAACGATGAAACACAGAAATTACATCGATATTGAATACAAAGGGCAAAATGTCGACCTATTTACAAGAGGAGTAACTCTTCTAATAGTTCGTGCTTTGAGCCTTTCCTGGGACAGCAGTATTAGATTCCGATGCACCATTGCTGGTTTACTGTATCTGTTGGACCTTCAAATCAACGATGAAACACAGAAATTGCATCGTTATTGAATACAAAATGCAAAATGTCGACTTATTTACAAGAGGAGTAACTCTTCTAATAGTTCGTGTTTTAGCCTTTCTGGGACAGCAGTATTACATTCCGATGCACCATTGCAGATTTACTGTATCTCTTGGACCTTCAAATCAACGATGAAACACAGAAATTGCATCGATATTGAATACAAAAGGTACAATGTCGATTTATTTGTAAGAGGAGTAACTCTTCAAATTGTTCGTGTTTTGAGCCTTTCCTGGGACAGCAGTATTAGATTCCGATGCACCATTGCAGGTTTTCTGTATCCCTTGGACCTTCAAATCAACGATGAAACACGGAAATTGCATCGATATTGAATACAAAAGGCAAAATGTCGACTTATTTACAAGAGGAGTAACTCTTCTAATAGTTCGTGTTTTAGCCTTTCCTGGGACAGCAGTATTAGATTCCGATGCACCACTGCAGGTTTACTCTATCTCTTGGACCTTCAAATCAACGATGAAACACAGAAATTGCATCGATATTGAATACAAAAGGCAAAATGTCGACTTATTTACAAGAGGAGTAACTCTTCTAATAGTTCGTGTTTTAACCTTTCTGGGACAGCAGTATTAGATTCCGATGCACCATTGCAGGTTTACTGTATCCCTTGGACCTTCAAATAAACGATGAAACACAGAAATTGCATCGATATTGAATACAAAAGGCAAAATGTCAACTTATTTACATGAGGAGGAACTCTTCTAATAGTTCGTGCTATGAGCCTTTCCTGGGACAGCAGTATTAGATTCCGATGCACCATTGCAGGTTTACTGTATCTCTTGGACCTTCAAATCAACGATGAAACACGGAAATTGCATCGATATTGAATACAAAAGGCAAAATGTCGGCTTATTTATAAGCGGAGTAACTCTTCTAATAGTTCGCGTTTTGAGCCTTTCCTGGGACAGCAGTATTAGATTCCGATGCACCATTGCAGGTTTACTGTATCCCTTGGACCTTCAAATCAACGATGAAACACAGAAATTGCAACGATATTGAATACAAAAGGCAAAATGTCGACTTATTTTTAAGAGGAGTAAATCTTCTAATAGTTCGTGATTTGAGACTTTCCTGGGACAGCAGTATTAGATTCCGATGCACCATTGCAGGTTTACTGTATCCCTTGGACCTTCAAATTAACGATGAAACACAGAAATTGCATCGATATTGAATACAAAAGGCAAAATGTCGACTTATTTACAAGAGGTGTAACTCTTCTAATAGTTCGTGCTTTGAGCATTTCCTGGGACATTAGTAATAGATTCCGATGCACCACTGCAGGTTTGCTGTATCCCTTGGACCTTCAAGTCAACGATGAAACACAGAAATTACATCGATATTGTATACAAAAGGCAAAATGTCGACTTATTTACAAGAGGAGTAACTCTTCTAATAGTTCGTGTTTTGAGCCTTTCCAGGGACAGCAGTATTAGATTCCGATGCACCATTGCAGGTTTACTGTATCTCTTGGACCTTCAAATCAACGATGAAACACAGAAATTGCATCGTTATTGAATACAAAATGCAAAATGTCGACTTATTTACAAGAGGAGTAACTCTTCTAATAGTTCGTGTTTTAGCCTTTCTGGGACAGCAGTATTAGATTCCGATGCACCATTGCAGGTTTAGTGTACCTCTTGGACCTTCAAATCAACGATGAAACACAGAAATTACAACGATATTGAATACAAAGGGCAAAATGTCGACTTATTTACAAGAGGAGTAACTCTTCTAATAGTTCGTGCTTTGAGCCTTTCCTGGGACAGCAGTATTAGATTCCGATGCACCATTGCAGGTTTACTGTATCCCTTGGACCTTCAAATCAACGATGAAACACGGAAATTGCATCGATATTGAATACAAAATGCAAAATGTCGACTTATTTACAAGAGGAGTAACTCTTCTAATAGTTCGTGTTTTAGCCTTTCCTGGGACAGCAGTATTAGATTCCGATGCACCACTGCAGGTTTGCTCTATCTCTTGGACCTTCAAATCAACGATGAAACACAGAAATTGCATCGATATTGAATACAAAAGGCAAAATGTCGACTTATTTATAAGAGGAGTAACTCTTCTAATAGTTCGTGATTTGAGCCTTTCCTGGGACAGCAGTATTAGATTCCGATGCACCATTGCAGGGTTACTGTATCCCCTGGATCTTCAAATCATCGATGAATCACAGAAATTGAATCGATATTGAAGACAAAAGGCAAAATGTCGACTTATTTCTAAGAGGAGGAACTCTTCTAATAGTTCGTGCTATGAGCCTTTCCTGGGACAGCAGTATTAGATTCCGATGCGCCATTGCAGGTTTACTGTATCTCTTGGACCTTCAAATCAACGATGAAACACGGAAATTGCATCGATATTGAATACAAAATGCAAAATTTCGACTTATTTATAAGCGGAGTAACTCTTCTAATAGTTCGTGCTTTGAGCCTTTCCTGGGACAGCAGTATTAGATTCCGATGCACCATTGCAGGTTTACTGTATCCCTTGGACCTTCAAATCAACGATGAAACACAGAAATTGCATCGATATTGAATACAAAAGGCAAAATGTCGACTTATTTTTAAGAGGAGTAAATCTTCTAATAGTTCGTGATTTGAGCCTTTCCTGGGACAGCAGTATTAGATTCCGATGCACCATTGCAGGTTTACTGTATCCCTTGGACCTTCAAATTAACGATGTAACACAGAAATTGCATCGATATTGAATACAAAAGGCAAAATGTCGACTTATTTACAAGAGGTGTAACTCTTCTAATAGTTCGTGCTTTGAGCATTTCCTGGGACATTAGTAATAGATTCCGATGCACCACTGCAGGTTTACTGTATCCCTTGGACCTTCAAGTCAACGATGAAACACAGAAATTACATCGATATTGAATACAAAAGGCAAAATGTCGACTTATTTACAAGAGGAGTAACTCTTCTAATAGTTCGTGTTTTGAGCCTTTCCAGGGACAGCAGTATTAGATTCCGATGCACCATTGCAGGTTTACTGTATCTCTTGGACCTTCAAATAAACGATGAAACACAGAAATTGCATCGTTATTGAATACAAAATGCAAAATGTCGACTTATTTACAAGAGGAGTAACATTTCTAATAGTTCGTGTTTTAGCCTTTCTGGGACAGCAGTATTAGATTCCAATGCACCATTGCAGGTTTACTGTACCTCTTGGACCTTCAAATCAACGATGAAACACAGAAATTACAACGATATTGAATACAAAGGGCAAAATGTCGACTTATTTACAAGACGAGTAACTCTTCTAATAGTTCGTGCTTTGAGCCTTTCCTGGGACAGCAGTATTAGATTCCGATGCACCATTGCAGGTTTACTGTATCCCTTGGACCTTCAAATCAACGATGAAACACAGAAATTGCATCGATATTGAATACAAAAGGCAAAATGTCGACTTATTTATAAGAGGAGTAACTCTTCTAATAGTTCGTGATTTGAGCCTTTCCTGGGACAGCAGTATTACATTCCGATGCACCATTGCAGGTTTACTGTATCCCTTGGATCTTCAAATCATCGATGAATCACAGAAATTGAATCGATATTGAAGACAAAAGGCAACATGTCCACTTATTTCTAAGAGGAGGAACTCTTCTAATAGTTCGTGCTATGAGCCTTTCCTGGGACAGCAGTATTAGATTCCGATGCGCCATTGCAGGTTTACTGTATCTCTTGGACCTTCAAATCAACGATGAAACACGGAAATTGCATCGATATTGAATACAAAAGGCAAAATGTCGACTTATTTATAATCGGAGTAACTCTTCTAATAGTTCGTGCTTTGAGCCTTTCCTGGGACAGCAGTATTAGATTCCGATGCACCATTGCAGGTTTACTGTATCCCTTGGACCTTCAAATCAACGATGAAACACAGAAATTGCATCGATATTGAGTACAAAAGGCAAAATGTCGACTTATTTATAAGAGGAGTAAATCTTCTAATAGTTCGTGATTTGAGCCTTTTCTGGGACAGCAGTATTAGATTCCGATGCACCATTGCAGGTTTACTGTATCCCTTGGACCTTCAAATTAACGATGAAACACAGAAATTGCATCGATATTGAATACAAAAGGCAAAATGTCGACTTATTCACAAGAGGAATAACTCTTCTAATAGTTCGTGCTTTTTGCCTATCCTGGGACAGCAGTATTAGATTCCGATGCACCATTGCTGGTTTACTTTATCCCTTAGTCCTTCAAATCAACGATGAAACATAGGAATTGCATCGATATTGAATACAAAAGGCAAAATGTCGACTTATTTACAAGAGGAGTAACTCTTCTAATAGTTCGTGCTTTGAGCCTTTCCTGGGACAGCAGTATTAGATTCCGATGCACCATTGCAGGTTTACTGTATCTGTTGGACCTTCAAATCAACGATGAAACACAGAAATTGCATCGTTATTGAATACAAAATGCAAAATGTCGACTTATTTACAAGAGGAGTAACTCTTCTAATACTTCGTGTTTTAGCCTTTCTGGGACAGCAGTATTAGATTCCGATGCACCATTGCAGATTTACTATATCTCTTGGACCTTCATATCAACGATGAAACACAGAAATTGCATCGATATTGAATACAAAAGGCACAATGTCGATTAATTTGTAAGAGGAGTAACTCTTCTAATAGTTCGTGTTTTAGCCTTTCTGGGACAGCAGTATTAGATTCCGATGCACCATTGCAGGTTTACTGTATCTCTTGGACTTTGAAATCAACGATGAAACACAGAAATTACATCGATATTGACTACAAAGGGCAAAATGTCGACTTATTTACAAGAGGAGTAACTCTTCTAATAGTTCGTGCTTTGAGCCTTTCCTGGGACAGCAGTATTATATTCCGATGCACCATTGCAGGTTTACTGTATCCCTTGGACCTTCAAATCAACGATGAAACACGGAAATTGCATCGAGATTGAATACAAAAGGCAAAATGTTGACTTATTCACAAGAGGAATAACTCTTCTAATAGTTCGTGCTTTTAGCCTTTCCTGGGACAGCAGTATTAGATTCCGATGCACCATTGCTGGTTTACTGTATCCCTTGGACCTTCAAATCAACGATGAAACACAGAAATTGCATTGATATTGAATACAAATGGCAAAATGTTGACTTATTTGCAAGAGGAGTAACTCTTCTAATAGTTCGTGCTTTTAGCCTTTCCTGGGACAGCAGTATTAGATTCCGATGCACCTTTGCATGTTTACTTTATCCCTTAGTCCTTCAAATCAACGATGAAACATAGAAATTGCATCGATATTGAATACAAAAGGCAAAATGTCGCCTTATTTACAAGAGGAGTAACTCTTCTAATAGTTCGTGCTTTGAGCCTTTCCTTGGACAGCAGTATTAGATTCCGATGCACCATTGCAGGTTTACTGTATCTGTTGGACCTTCAAATCAACGATGAAACACAGAAATTGCATCGTTATTGAATACAAAATGCAAAATGTCGACTTATTTACAAGAGGAGTAACTCTTCTAATAGTTCGTGTTTTAGCCTTTCTGGGACAGCAGTATTAGATTCCGATGCACCATTGCAAATTTGCTGTATCTCTTGGACCTTCACATCGACGATGAAACACAGAAATTGCATCGATATTGAATACAAAGGGCAAAATGTCGACTTATTTATAAGAGGAGTAACTCTTCTAATAGTTCGTGCTTTGAACCTTTCCTGGGACGGCAGTATTGGATTCCGATGCACCATTGCAGGTTTACTGTATCCCTTTGACCTTCAAATCAACGATGAAACACGGAAATTGCATCGATATTGAACACAAAAGGCAAAATGTCGACTTATTTATAAGCGGAGTAACTCTTCTAATAGTTCGTGATTTGAGCCTTTCCTAGGACAGCAGTATTAGATTCCGATGCACCATTGCAGGTTTACTGTATCCCTTGGACCTTCAAATCAACGATGAAACACAGAAATTGCATCGATATTGAATACAAAAGGCAAAATGTCGACTTATTTATAAGAGGAGTAAGTCTTCTAATAGTTCGTGATTTGAGCCTTTCCTGGGACAGCAGTAATAGATTCCGATGCACCATTGCAGGTTTACTGTATCCCTTGGACCTTCAAATTAACGATGAAACACAGACATTGCATCGATATTGAATACAAAAGGCAAAATATCGACTTATTTACAAGAGGTGTAACTCTTCTAATAGTTCGTGCTTTGAGCTTTTCCTGGGACATTAGTATTAGATTCCGATGCACCATTGCAGGTTTACTGTATCCCTTGGACTTTCAAGTCAACGATGAAACACAGAAATTGCATCGATATTGAATACAAAAGGCAAAATGTCGACTTATTTACAAGAGGAGTAACTCTTCTAATAGTTCGTGCTTTGAGCCTTTCCAGGGACAGCAGTATTAGATTCCGATGTACCAGTGCGGGTTTACTGTATCTCTTGGACCTTCAAATAAACGATGAAACACAGAAATTGCATCGTTATTGAATACAAAATGCAAAATGTCGACTTATTTACAAGAGGAGTAACTCTTCTAATAGTTCGTGTTTTAGCCCTCCTGGGACAGCAGCATTAGATTCCGATGCACCATTGCAGGTTTACTGTATCTCTTGGACCTTCAAATCAACGATGAAACACAGAAATTACATCGATATTGAATACAAAGGGCAAAATGTCGACTTATTTACAAGAGGAGTAACTCTTCTAATAGTTCGTGCTTTGAGCCTTTCCTGGGACAGCAGTATTAGATTCTGATGCACCATTGCAGGTTTAATGTATCCCTTGGACCTTCAAATCAACGATGAAACACGGAAATTGCATCGATATTGAATACAAAAGGCAAAATTTCGACTTATTTACAAGAGGAGTAACTCTTCTAATAGTTCGTGCTTTTAGCCTTTCCTGGGACAGCAGTATTACATTCCGATGCATCATTGCAGGTTTACTTTATCTCTTGGACCTTCAAATCAACGATGAAACACAGAAATTGCATCGATATTGAATACAAAAGGCAAAATTTCGACTTATTTACAAGAGGAGTAACTCTACTAATAGTTCGTGCTTTTAGCCTTTCCTGGGAAAGCTGTATTAGTTTCCGATGCACCATTGCAGGATTACTGTATCCCTTGGGCCTTCAAATCAACGATGAAACACAGAAACTGCATCGATATTGAATACAAAAGGCAAAATTTCGACTTATTTACAAGTGGAGTAACTCTTCTAATAGTTCGTGCTTTGAGCCTTTCCTGGGACAGCAGTATTAGATTCCGATGCACCATTGCTGGTTTACTGTATCCCTTGGACCTTGAAATCAACGATGAAACAAGGAAATTACATCGATATTGAATACAAAAGGCAAAATGTCGACTTATTTACAAGAGGAGTAACTCTTCTAATAGTTCGTGCTTTGAGCCTTTCCTGGGACAGCAGTATTAGATTCCGATGCACCATTGCAGGTTTACTGTATCTCTTGGACCTTCAAATCAATGATGAAACACAGAAATTGCATCGTTATTGAATACAAAATGCAAAATGTCGACTTATTTACAAGAGGAGTAACTCTTCTAATAGTTCGTGTTTTAGCCTTTCTGGGACAGCAGTATTAGATTCCGATGCACCATTGCAGGTTTACTGTATCCCTTGGACCTTCAAATCAACGATGAAACACAGAAATTGCATCGATATTGAATACAAAAGGCAAAAGTCGACTTATTTACAAGAGGAGTAACTCTTCTAATAGTTCGTGCATTAAGCCTTTCCAGGGACAGCAGTATTAGATTCCGATGCACCATTGCAGGTTTACTGTATCCCTTGGACCTTCAAATCAACGATGAAACCCAGAATTTGCATCGATATTGAATACAAAAGGCAAAATGTCAACTTATTTACAAGAGGAGGAACTCTTCTAATAGTTCGTGCTATCAGCCTTTCCTGGGACAGCAGTATTAGATTCCGATGCGCCATTGCAGGTTTACTGTATCTCTTGGACCTTCAAATCAACGATTAAACACGGGAATTGCATCGATATTGAATACAAAAGGCAAAATGTCGACTTATTTATAAGCGGAGTAACTCTTCTAATAGTTCGTGCTTTGAGCCTTTCCTGGGACAGCAGTATTAGATTCCGATGCACCATTGCAGGTTTACTGTATCCCTTGGACCTTCAAATCAACGATGAAACACAGAAATTGCATCGATATTGAATACAAAAGGCAAAATGTCGACTTACTTATAAGAGGAGTAAATCTTCTAATAGTTCGTGATTTGAGCCTTTCCTGGGACAGCAGTATTAGATTCCGATGCACCATTGCAGGTTTACTGTATCCCTTGGACCTTCAAATTAACGATGAAACACAGAAATTGCATCGATATTGAATACAAAAGGCAAAATGTCGACTTATTTACAAAACCTGTAACTCTTCTAATAGTTCGTGCTTTGAGCCTTTCCTGGGACATTAGTATTAGATTCCGATGCACCATAGCAGGTTTACTGTATCCCTTGGACCTTAAAGTCAACGATGAAACACAGAAATTGCATCGATAGTGAATACAAAAGGCAAAATGTCGACTTATTTACAAGAGGAGTAACTCTTCTAATAGTTCGTGCTTCGAGCCTTTCCAGGGACAGCAGTATTAGATTCCGATGCACCATTGCCGGTTTACTGTATCTCTTGGACCTTCAAATAAACGATGAAACACAGAAATTGCATCGTTATTGAATACAAAATGCAAAATGTCGACTTATTCACAAGAGGAGTAACTCTTCTAATAGTTCGTGTTTTAGCCTTTCTGGGACAGCAGTATTAGATTCCGATGCACCATTGCAGGTTTACTGTATCTCTTGGACTTTCAAATCAACGATGAAACACAGATATTACATCGATATTGAATAGAAAGGGCAAAATGTCGACTTATTTACAAGAGGAGTAACTCTTCTAATAGTTCGTGCTTTGAGCCTTTCCTGGGACAGCAGTATTAGATTCCGATGCACCACTGCAGGTTTACTGTATCCCTTGGACCTTCAAATCAACGATGAAACACGGAAATTGCATCGATATTGAATACAAAAGGCAAAATTTCGACTTATTTACAAGGGGAGTAACTCTTCTAATAGTTCGTGTTTTAGCCTTTCCTGGGACAGCATTATTAGATTTCGATGCACCATTGCAGGTTTACTGTATCTCTTGGACCTTCAAATCAACGATGAAACACAGAAATTGCATCGATATTGAATACAAAAGGCAAAATGTCGACTTATTTACAAGAGGAGTACTCTTCTAATAGTTCGTGCTTTGAGCCTTTCCAGGGACAGCAGTATTAGATTCCGATGCACCATTGCAGGTTTACTGTATCCCTTGGACCTTCAAATCAACGATGAAACACAGAAATTGCATCGATATTGAATACAAAAGGCAAAATGTCAACTTATTTACATGAGGAGGAACTCTTCTAATAGTTCGTGCTATGAGCCTTTCCTGGGACAGCAGTATTAGATTCCGATGCACCATTGCAGGTTTACTGTATCTCTTGGACCTTCGAATCAACGATGAAACACGGAAATTGCATCGATATTGAATACAAAAGGCAAAATGTCGACTTATTTATAAGCGGAGTAACTCTTCTAATAGTTCATGCTTTGAGCCTTTCCTGGGACAGCAGTATTAGATTCCGATGCACCATTGCAGGTTTACTGTAAACCTTGGACCTTCAAATCAACGATGAAACACAGAAATTGCATCGATATTGAATACAAAAGGCAAAATGTCGACTTATTTATAAGAGGAGTAAATCTTCTAATAGTTCTTAATTTGAGCCTTTCCTGGGACAGCAGTATTAGATTCCGATCCACCATTGCAGTTTTACTGTATCCCTTGGACCTTCAAATTAACGATGAAACACAGAAATTACATCGATATTGAATACAAAGGGCAAAATGTCGACTTATTTACAAGAGGAGTAACTCTTCTAATAGTTCGTGCTTTGAGCCTTTCCTGGGACAGCAGTATTATATTCCGATGCACCATTGCAGGTTTACTGTATCCCTTGGACCTTCAAATCAACGATGAAACACGGAAATTGCATCGATATTGAATACAAAAGGCAAAATTTCGACTTATTTACAAGGGGAGTAACTCTTCTAATAGTTCGTGTTTTAGCCTTTCCTGGGACAGCATTATTAGATTTCGATGCACCATTGCAGGTTTACTGTATCTCTTGGACCTTCAAATCAACGATGAAACACAGAAATTGCATCGATATTGAATACAAAAGGCAAAATGTCGACTTATTTACAAGAGGAGTACTCTTCTAATAGTTCGTGCAGTGAGCCTTTCCAGGGACAGCAGTATTAGATTCCGATGCACCATTGCAGGTTTACTGTATCCCTTGGACCTTCAAATCAACGATGAAACACAGAAATTGCATCGATATTGAATACAAAAGGCAAAATGTCGACTTATTTATAAGAGGAGTAAAACTTCTAATAGTTCGTGATTTGAGCCTTTCCTGGGACAGCAGTAATAGATTCCGATGCACCATTGCAGGTTTACTGTATCCCTTGGACCTTCAAATTAACGATGAAACACAGAAATTGCATCGATATTGAATACAAAAGGCAAAATGTCGACTTATTTACAAGAGGTGTAACTCTTCTAATAGTTCGTGCTTTGAGCTTTTCCTGGGACATTAGTATTAGATTCCGATGCACCATTGCAGGTTTACTGTATCCCTTGGACTTTCAAGTCAACGATGAAACACAGAAATTGCATCGATATTGAATACAAAAGGCTAAATGTCGACTTATTTACAAGAGGAGTAACTCTTCTAATAGTTCGTGCTTTGAGCCTTTCCAGGGACAGCAGTATTAGATTCCGATGTACCATTGCAGGTTTACTGTATCTCTTGGACCTTCAAATAAACGATGAAACACAGAAATTGCATCGTTATTGAATACAAAATGCAAAATGTCGACTTATTTACAAGAGGAGTAACTCTTCTAATAGTTCGTGTTTTAGCCCTCCTGGGACAGCAGTATTAGATTCCGATGCACCATTGCAGGTTTACTGTATCTCTTGGACCTTCAAATCAACGATGAAACACAGAAATTACATCGATATTGAATACAAAGGGCAAAATGTCGACTTATTTACAAGAGGAGTAACTCTTCTAATAGTTCGTGCTTTGAGCCTTTCCTGGGACAGCAGTATTAGATTCTGATGCACCATTGCAGGTTTAATGTATCCCTTGGACCTTCAAATCAACGATGAAACACGGAAATTGCATCGATATTGAATACAAAAGGCAAAATGTCGACTTATTTACAAGAGGAGTAACTCTTCTAATAGTTCGTGCTTTGAGCCTTTCCAGGGACAGCAGTATTAGATTCCGATGTACCAGTGCGGGTTTACTGTATCTCTTGGACCTTCAAATAAACGATGAAACACAGAAATTGCATCGTTATTGAATACAAAATGCAAAATGTCGACTTATTTACAAGAGGAGTAACTCTTCTAATAGTTCGTGTTTTAGCCCTCCTGGGACAGCAGCATTAGATTCCGATGCACCATTGCAGGTTTACTGTATCTCTTGGACCTTCAAATCAACGATGAAACACAGAAATTACATCGATATTGAATACAAAGGGCAAAATGTCGACTTATTTACAAGAGGAGTAACTCTTCTAATAGTTCGTGCTTTGAGCCTTTCCTGGGACAGCAGTATTAGATTCTGATGCACCATTGCAGGTTTAATGTATCCCTTGGACCTTCAAATCAACGATGAAACACGGAAATTGCATCGATATTGAATACAAAAGGCAAAATTTCGACTTATTTACAAGAGGAGTAACTCTTCTAATAGTTCGTGCTTTTAGCCTTTCCTGGGACAGCAGTATTACATTCCGATGCATCATTGCAGGTTTACTTTATCTCTTGGACCTTCAAATCAACGATGAAACACAGAAATTGCATCGATATTGAATACAAAAGGCAAAATGACGACTTATTTATAAGAGGAGTAACTCTTCTAGTAGTTCGTGATTTGAGCCTTTCCTGGGACAGCAGTATTAAATTCCGATGCACCATTGCAGGTTTACTGTATCCCTTGGACCTTCAAATCAACGATGAAACACAGAAATTGCATCGATATTGAATACAAAAGGCAAAATGTCGACTTATTTACAAGAGGAGTAACTCTACTAATAGTTCGTGCTTTTAGCCTTTCCTGGGAAAGCTGTATTAGTTTCCGATGCACCATTGCAGGATTACTGTATCCCTTGGGCCTTCAAATCAACGATGAAACACAGAAACTGCATCGATATTGAATACAAAAGGCAAAATTTCGACTTATTTACAAGTGGAGTAACTCTTCTAATAGTTCGTGCTTTGAGCCTTTCCTGGGACAGCAGTATTAGATTCCGATGCACCATTGCTGGTTTACTGTATCCCTTGGACCTTGAAATCAACGATGAAACAAGGAAATTACATCGATATTGAATACAAAAGGCAAAATGTCGACTTATTTACAAGAGGAGTAACTCTTCTAATAGTTCGTGCTTTGAGCCTTTCCTGGGACAGCAGTATTAGATTCCGATGCACCATTGCAGGTTTACTGTATCTCTTGGACCTTCAAATCAATGATGAAACACAGAAATTGCATCGTTATTGAATACAAAATGCAAAATGTCGACTTATTTACAAGAGGAGTAACTCTTCTAATAGTTCGTGTTTTAGCCTTTCTGGGACAGCAGTATTAGATTCCGATGCACCATTGCAGGTTTACTGTATCCCTTGGACCTTCAAATCAACGATGAAACACAGAAATTGCATCGATATTGAATACAAAAGGCAAAAGTCGACTTATTTACAAGAGGAGTAACTCTTCTAATAGTTCGTGCATTAAGCCTTTCCAGGGACAGCAGTATTAGATTCCGATGCACCATTGCAGGTTTACTGTATCCCTTGGACCTTCAAATCAACGATGAAACCCAGAATTTGCATCGATATTGAATACAAAAGGCAAAATGTCAACTTATTTACAAGAGGAGGAACTCTTCTAATAGTTCGTGCTATCAGCCTTTCCTGGGACAGCAGTATTAGATTCCGATGCGCCATTGCAGGTTTACTGTATCTCTTGGACCTTCAAATCAACGATTAAACACGGAAATTGCATCGATATTGAATACAAAAGGCAAAATGTCGACTTATTTATAAGCGGAGTAACTCTTCTAATAGTTCGTGCTTTGAGCCTTTCCTGGGACAGCAGTATTAGATTCCGATGCACCATTGCAGGTTTACTGTATCCCTTGGACCTTCAAATCAACGATGAAACACAGAAATTGCATCGATATTGAATACAAAAGGCAAAATGTCGACTTACTTATAAGAGGAGTAAATCTTCTAATAGTTCGTGATTTGAGCCTTTCCTGGGACAGCAGTATTAGATTCCGATGCACCATTGCAGGTTTACTGTATCCCTTGGACCTTCAAATTAACGATGAAACACAGAAATTGCATCGATATTGAATACAAAAGGCAAAATGTCGACTTATTTACAAAACCTGTAACTCTTCTAATAGTTCGTGCTTTGAGCCTTTCCTGGGACATTAGTATTAGATTCCGATGCACCATAGCAGGTTTACTGTATCCCTTGGACCTTAAAGTCAACGATGAAACACAGAAATTGCATCGATAGTGAATACAAAAGGCAAAATGTCGACTTATTTACAAGAGGAGTAACTCTTCTAATAGTTCGTGCTTCGAGCCTTTCCAGGGACAGCAGTATTAGATTCCGATGCACCATTGCCGGTTTACTGTATCTCTTGGACCTTCAAATAAACGATGAAACACAGAAATTGCATCGTTATTGAATACAAAATGCAAAATGTCGACTTATTCACAAGAGGAGTAACTCTTCTAATAGTTCGTGTTTTAGCCTTTCTGGGACAGCAGTATTAGATTCCGATGCACCATTGCAGGTTTACTGTATCTCTTGGACTTTCAAATCAACGATGAAACACAGATATTACATCGATATTGAATAGAAAGGGCAAAATGTCGACTTATTTACAAGAGGAGTAACTCTTCTAATAGTTCGTGCTTTGAGCCTTTCCTGGGACAGCAGTATTAGATTCCGATGCACCACTGCAGGTTTACTGTATCCCTTGGACCTTCAAATCAACGATGAAACACGGAAATTGCATCGATATTGAATACAAAAGGCAAAATTTCGACTTATTTACAAGGGGAGTAACTCTTCTAATAGTTCGTGTTTTAGCCTTTCCTGGGACAGCATTATTAGATTTCGATGCACCATTGCAGGTTTACTGTATCTCTTGGACCTTCAAATCAACGATGAAACACAGAAATTGCATCGATATTGAATACAAAAGGCAAAATGTCGACTTATTTACAAGAGGAGTACTCTTCTAATAGTTCGTGCTTTGAGCCTTTCCAGGGACAGCAGTATTAGATTCCGATGCACCATTGCAGGTTTACTGTATCCCTTGGACCTTCAAATCAACGATGAAACACAGAAATTGCATCGATATTGAATACAAAAGGCAAAATGTCAACTTATTTACATGAGGAGGAACTCTTCTAATAGTTCGTGCTATGAGCCTTTCCTGGGACAGCAGTATTAGATTCCGATGCACCATTGCAGGTTTACTGTATCTCTTGGACCTTCGAATCAACGATGAAACACGGAAATTGCATCGATATTGAATACAAAAGGCAAAATGTCGACTTATTTATAAGCGGAGTAACTCTTCTAATAGTTCATGCTTTGAGCCTTTCCTGGGACAGCAGTATTAGATTCCGATGCACCATTGCAGGTTTACTGTAAACCTTGGACCTTCAAATCAACGATGAAACACAGAAATTGCATCGATATTGAATACAAAAGGCAAAATGTCGACTTATTTATAAGAGGAGTAAATCTTCTAATAGTTCTTAATTTGAGCCTTTCCTGGGACAGCAGTATTAGATTCCGATCCACCATTGCAGTTTTACTGTATCCCTTGGACCTTCAAATTAACGATGAAACACAGAAATTACATCGATATTGAATACAAAGGGCAAAATGTCGACTTATTTACAAGAGGAGTAACTCTTCTAATAGTTCGTGCTTTGAGCCTTTCCTGGGACAGCAGTATTATATTCCGATGCACCATTGCAGGTTTACTGTATCCCTTGGACCTTCAAATCAACGATGAAACACGGAAATTGCATCGATATTGAATACAAAAGGCAAAATTTCGACTTATTTACAAGGGGAGTAACTCTTCTAATAGTTCGTGTTTTAGCCTTTCCTGGGACAGCATTATTAGATTTCGATGCACCATTGCAGGTTTACTGTATCTCTTGGACCTTCAAATCAACGATGAAACACAGAAATTGCATCGATATTGAATACAAAAGGCAAAATGTCGACTTATTTACAAGAGGAGTACTCTTCTAATAGTTCGTGCTTTGAGCCTTTCCAGGGACAGCAGTATTAGATTCCGATGCACCATTGCAGGTTTACTGTATCCCTTGGACCTTCAAATCAACGATGAAACACAGAAATTGCATCGATATTGAATACAAAAGGCAAAATGTCGACTTATTTATAAGAGGAGTAAAACTTCTAATAGTTCGTGATTTGAGCCTTTCCTGGGACAGCAGTAATAGATTCCGATGCACCATTGCAGGTTTACTGTATCCCTTGGACCTTCAAATTAACGATGAAACACAGAAATTGCATCGATATTGAATACAAAAGGCAAAATGTCGACTTATTTACAAGAGGTGTAACTCTTCTAATAGTTCGTGCTTTGAGCTTTTCCTGGGACATTAGTATTAGATTCCGATGCACCATTGCAGGTTTACTGTATCCCTTGGACTTTCAAGTCAACGATGAAACACAGAAATTGCATCGATATTGAATACAAAAGGCTAAATGTCGACTTATTTACAAGAGGAGTAACTCTTCTAATAGTTCGTGCTTTGAGCCTTTCCAGGGACAGCAGTATTAGATTCCGATGTACCATTGCAGGTTTACTGTATCTCTTGGACCTTCAAATAAACGATGAAACACAGAAATTGCATCGTTATTGAATACAAAATGCAAAATGTCGACTTATTTACAAGAGGAGTAACTCTTCTAATAGTTCGTGTTTTAGCCCTCCTGGGACAGCAGTATTAGATTCCGATGCACCATTGCAGGTTTACTGTATCTCTTGGACCTTCAAATCAACGATGAAACACAGAAATTACATCGATATTGAATACAAAGGGCAAAATGTCGACTTATTTACAAGAGGAGTAACTCTTCTAATAGTTCGTGCTTTGAGCCTTTCCTGGGACAGCAGTATTAGATTCTGATGCACCATTGCAGGTTTAATGTATCCCTTGGACCTTCAAATCAACGATGAAACACGGAAATTGCATCGATATTGAATACAAAAGGCAAAATTTCGACTTATTTACAAGAGGAATAACTCTTCTAATAGTTCGTGCTTTTAGCCTTTCCTGGGACAGCAGTATTACATTCCGATGCATCATTGCAGGTTTACTGTATCTCTTGAACCTTCAAATCAACGATGAAACACAGAAATTGCATCGATATTGAATACAAAAGGCAAAATGGCGACTTATTTATAAGAGGAGTAACTCTTCTAATAGTTCGTGCTTTGAGCCTTTCCTGGGACAGCAGTATTATATTCCGATGCACCATTGCAGGTTTACTGTATCCCTTGGACCTTCAAATCAACGATGAAACACGGAAATTGCATCGAGATTGAATACAAAAGGCAAAATGTTGACTTATTCACAAGAGGAATAACTCTTCTAATAGTTCGTGCTTTTAGCCTTTCCTGGGACAGCAGTATTAGATTCCGATGCACCATTGCTGGTTTACTGTATCCCTTGGACCTTCAAATCAACGATGAAACACAGAAATTGCATTGATATTGAATACAAATGGCAAAATGTTGACTTATTTGCAAGAGGAGTAACTCTTCTAATAGTTCGTGCTTTTAGCCTTTCCTGGGACAGCAGTATTAGATTCCGATGCACCTTTGCATGTTTACTTTATCCCTTAGTCCTTCAAATCAACGATGAAACATAGAAATTGCATCGATATTGAATACAAAAGGCAAAATGTCGACTTATTTACAAGAGGAGTAACTCTTCTAATAGTTCGTGCTTTAAGCCTTTCCTGGGACAGCAGTATTAGATTCCGATGCACCATTGCAGGTTTACTGTATCTGTTGGACCTTCAAATCAACGGTGAAACACAGAAATTGCATCGTTATTGAATACAAAATGCAAAATGTCGACTTATTTACAAGAGGAGTAACTCTTCTAATAGTTCGTGTTTTAGCCTTTCTGGGACAGCAGTATTAGATTCCGATGCACCATTGCAGATTTACTGTATCTCTTGGACCTTCAAATCAACGATGAAACACAGAAATTGCATTGATATTGAATACAAAGGGCAAAATGTCGACTTATTTATAAGAGGAGTAACTCTTCTAATAGTTCGTGCTTTGAACCTTTCCTGGGACAGCAGTATTGGATTCCGATGCACCATTGCAGGTTTACTGTATCCCTTTGACCTTCAAATCAACGATGAAACACGGAAATTGCATCGATATTGAACACAAAGGCAAAATGTCGACTTATTTATAAGTGGAGTAACTCTTCTAATAGTTCGTGCTTTGAGCCTTTCCTGGGACAGCAGTATTAGATTCCGATGCACCATTGCAGGTTTACTGTATACCTTGGACCTTCAAATTAACGATGAAACACAGAAATTGCATCGATATTGAATACAAAAGGCAAAATGTCGACTTATTTACAAGAGGTGTAACTCTTCTAATAGTTCGTGCTTTGAGCTTTTCCTGGGACATTAGTATTAGATTCCGATGCACCATTGCAGGTTTACTGTATCCCTTGGACTTTCAAGTCAACGATGAAACACAGAAATTGCATCGATATTGAATACAAAAGGCAAAATGTCGACTTATTTACAAGAGGAGTAACTCTTCTAATAGTTCGTGCTTTGAGTCTTTCCAGGGACAGCAGTATTAGATTCCGATGTACCATGGCAGGTTTACTGTATCTCTTGGACCTTCAAATAAACGATGAAACACAGAAATTGCATCGTTATTGAATACAAAATGCAAAATGTCGACTTATTTACAAGAGGAGTAACTCTTCTAATAGTTCGTGTTTTAGCCCTCCTGGGACAGCAGTATTAGATTCCGATGCACCATTGCAGGTTTACTGTATCTCTTGGACCTTCAAATCAACGATGAAACACAGAAATTACATCGATATTGAATACAAAGGGCAAAATGTCGACTTATTTACAAGAGGAGTAACTCTTCTAATAGTTCGTGCTTTGAGCCTTTCCTGGGACAGCAGTATTAGATTCTGATGCACCATTGCAGGTTTAATGTATCCCTTGGACCTTCAAATCAACGATGAATCACGGAAATTGCATCGATATTGAATACAAAAGGCAAAATTTCGACTTATTTACAAGAGGAGTAACTCTTCTAATAGTTCGTGTTTTAGCCTTTCCTGGGACAGCAGTATTACATTCCGATGCATCATTGCAGGTTTACTGTATCTCTTGGACCTTCAAATCAACGATGAAACACAGAAATTGCATCGATATTGAATACAAAAGGCAAAATGTCGACTTATTTATAAGAGGAGTAACTCTTCTAATAGTTCGTGATTTGAGCCTTTCCTGGAACAGCAGTATTAAATTCCGATGCACCATTGCAGGTTTACTGTATCCCTTGGACCTTCAAATCAACGATGAAACACAGAAATTGCATCGATATTGAATACAAAAGTCAAAATGTCGACTTATTTACAAGAGGAGTAACTCTACTAATAGTTCGTGCTTTTAGCCTTTCCTGGGAAAGCTGTATTAGTTTCCGATGCACCATTGCAGGATTACTGTATCCCTTGGGCCTTCAAATCAACGATGAAACACAGAAACTGCATCGATATTGAATACAAAAGGCAAAATTTCGACTTATTTACAAGTGGAGTAACTCTTCTAATAGTTCGTGCTTTGAGCCTTTCCTGGGACAGCAGTATTAGATTCCGATGCACCATTGCTGGTTTACTGTATCCCTTGGACCTTGAAATCAACGATGAAACAAGGAAATTCCATCGATATTAAATACAAAAGGCAAAATGTCGACTTATTTACAAGAGGAGTAACTCTTCTAATAGTTCGTGCTTTGAGCCTTTCCTGGGACAGCAGTATTAGATTCCGATGCACCATTGCAGGTTTACTGTATCTCTTGGACCTTCAAATCAATGATGAAACACAGAAATTGCATCGTTATTGAATACAAAATGCAAAATGTCGACTTATTTACAAGAGGAGTAACTCTTCTAAAAGTTCGTGTTTTAGCCTTTCTGGGGCAGCAGTATTAGATTCCGATGCACCATTGCAGGTTTACTGTATCCCTTGGACCTTTAAATCAACGATGAAACACAGAAATTGCATCGATATTGAATACAAAAGGCAAAATGTCGACTTATTTACAAGAGGAGTAACTCTTCTAATAGTTCGTGCATTAAGCCTTTCCAGGGACAGCAGTATTAGATTCCGATGCACCATTCCAGGTTTACTGTATCCCTTGGACCTTCAAATCAACGATGAAACCCAGAATTTGCATCGATATTGAATACAAAAGGCAAAATGTCAACTTACTTACAAGAGGAGGAACTCTTCTAATAGTTCGTGCTATCAGCCTTTCCTGGGACAGCAGTATTAGATTCCGATGCGCCATTGCAGGTTTACTGTATCTCTTGGATCTTCAAATCAACGATTAAACACGGAAATTGCATCGATATTGAATACAAAAGGCAAAATGTCGACTTATTTATAAGCGGAGTAACTCTTCTAATAGTTCGTGCTTTGAGCCTTTCCTGGGACAGCAGTATTAGATTCCGATGCACCATTGCAGGTTTACTGTATCCCTTGGACCTTCAAATCAACGATGAAACACAGAAATTGCATCGATATTGAATACAAAAGGCAAAATGTCGACTTACTTATAAGAGGAGTAAATCTTCTAATAGTTCGTGATTTGAGCCTTTCCTGGGACAGCAGTATTAGATTCCGATGCACCATTGCAGGTTTACTGTATCCCTTGGACCTTCAAATTAACGATGAAACACAGAAATTGCATCGATATTGAATACAAAAGGCAAAATGTCGACATATTTACAAAACATGTAACTCTTCTAATAGTTCGTGCTTTGAGCCTTTCCTGGGACATTAGTATTAGATTCCGATGCACCATTGCAGGTTTACTGTATCCCTTGGACCTTAAAGTCAACGATGAAACACAGAAATTGCATCGATAGTGAATACAAAAGGCAAAATGTCGACTTATTTACAAGAGGAGTAACTCTTCTAATAGTTCATGCTTCGAGCCTTTCCAGGGACAGCAGTATTAGATTCCGATGCACCATTGCCGGTTTACTGTATCTCTTGGACCTTCAAATAAACGATGAAACACAGAAATTGCATCGTTATTGAATACAAAATGCAAAATGTCGACTTATTTACAAGAGGAGTAACTCTTCTAATAGTTCGTGTTTTAGCCTTTCTGGGACAGCAGTATTAGATTCCGATGCACCATTGCAGATTTACTGTATCTCTTGGACCTTCAAATCAACGATGAAATACAGAAATTACAACGATATTGAATACAAAGGGCAAAATTTCGACTTATTTACAAGAGGAGTAACTCTTCTAATAGTTCGTGTTTTAGCCTTTCCTGGGACAGCAGTATTAGATTCCGATGCACCATTGCAGGTTAACTCTATCTCTTGGACCTTCAAATCAACGATGAAACACAGAAATTGCATCGATATTGAATACAAAAGGCAAAATGTCGACTTATTTATAAGAGGAGTAACTCTTCTAATAGTTCGTGTTTTAGCCTTTCCTGGGACAGCAGTATTAGATTCCGATGCACCATTGCAGGTTTACTCTATCTCTTGGACCTTCAAATCAACGATGAATCACAGAAATTGCATCGATATTGAATACAAAAGGCAAAATGTCGACTTATTTCTAACAGGAGGAACTCTTCTAATAGTTCGAGCTATGAGCCTTTCCTGGGACAGCAGTATTAGATTCCGATGCGCCATTGCAGGTTTACTGTATCTCTTGGACCTTCAAATCAACGATGAAACACGGAAATTGCATCGATATTGTATACAAAAGGCAAAATGTCGACTTTTTTATAAGTGGAGTAACTCTTCTAATAGTTCGTGCTTTGAGCCTTTCCTGGGACAGCAGTATTAGATTCCGATGCACCATTGCAGGTTTACTGTATCCCTTGGACCTTCAAATCAACGATGAAACACGGAAATTGCATCGATATTGAATACAAAAGGCAAAATTTCGACTTATTTACAAGAGGTGTAACTCTTCTAATAGTTCGTGTTTTAGCCTTTCCTGGGACAGCAGTATTAGATTCCGATGCACCATTGCAGGTTTACTCTATCTCTTGGACCTTCAAATCAAAGATGAAACACAGAAATTGCATCGATATTGAATACAAAAGGCAAAATGTCGACTTATTTATAAGAGGAGTAACTCCTCTAATAGTTCGTGATTTGAGCCTTTCCTGGGACAGCAGTATTAGATTCCGATGCACCATTGCAGGTTTACTGTATCCCTTGGATCTTCAAATCATCGATGAATCACAGAAATTGCATCGATATTGAATACAAAAGGCAAAATGTCGACTTACTTCTAAGAGGAGGAACTCTTCTAATAGTTCGTGCTATGAGCCTTTCCTGGGACAGCAGTATTAGATTCCGATGCGCCATTGCAGGTTTACTGTATCTCTTGGACCTTCAAATCAACGATGAAACACGGAAATTGCATCGATATTGAATACAAAATCCAAAATGTCGACTTATTTATAAGCGCAGTAACTCTTCTAATAGTTCGTGCTTTGAGCGTTTCCTGGGACAGCAGTATTAGATTCCGATGCACCATTGCAGGTTTACTGTATCCCGTGGACCTTCAAATCAACGATGAAACACAGAAATTGCATCGATATTGAATACAAAAGGCAAAATGTCGACTTACTTATAAGAGGAGTAAATCTTCTAATAGTTCGTGATTTGAGCCTTTTCTGGGACAGCAGTATTAGATTCCGATGCACCATTGCAGGTTTACTGTATCCCTTGGACCTTCAAATTAACGATGAAACACAGAAATTCATCGATATTGAATACAAAAGGCAAAATGTCGACTTATTGACAAGAGGAGTATCTCTTCTAATAGTTCGTGTTTTAGCCTTTCTGGGACAGCAGTATTAGATTCCGATGCACCAATGCTGGTTTACTGTATCTCTTGGACTTTCAAATCAACGATGAAACACAGAAATTACATCGATATTGAATACAAAGGGCAAAATGTCGACTTATTTACAAGAGGAGTAACTCTTCTAATAGTTCGAGATTTGAGCCTTTCCTGGGACAGCAGTATTAGATTCCGATGCACCATTGCAGGTTTACTGTATCCCTTGGACCTTCAAATCAACGATGAAACACGGAAATTGCTTCGATATTGAATACAAACGGCAAAATTTCGACTTATTTACAAGAGGAGTAACTCTTCTAATAGTTCGTGTTTTAGCCTTTCCTGGGACAGCAGTATTAGATTCCGATGCACCATTGCAGGTTTATTGTATCTCTTGGACCTTCAAATCAACGATGAAACACAGAAATTGCATCGATATTGAATACAAAAGTCAAAATGACGACTTACATCTAAGAGGAGTAACTCTTCTAAACCTTCGTGCTTTGAGCCTTTCCTGGGAGAGCAGTATTAGATTCCGATGCACCATTGCAGGTTTACTGTATCTTTTGGACCTTCAAATCAACGATGAAACACGGAAATTGCATCGATATTGAATACAAAAGGCAAAATTTCGACTTATTTACAAGAGGAGTAACTCTTCTAATAGTTCGTGTTATAGCCTTCCTGGGACAGCAGTATTAGATTCCGATGCACCATTGCAGGTTTACTGTACCCCTTGGACCTCAAATCAACGATGAAACACAGAAATTGCATCGATATTGAATACAAAAGGCAAAATGTCGACTTATTTATAAGCGGAGTAACTCTTCTAATAGTTCGTGCTTTGAGCCTTTCCTGGGACAGCAGTATTAGATTCCGATGAACCATTGCAGGTTTACTGTATCCCTTGGACCTTCAAATCAATAATGAAACACAGAAATTGCATCGATATTGAATACAAAATGCAAAATGTCGACTTATTTATAAGAGGAGTAAATCTTCTAATAGTTCGTGATTTGAGCCTTTCCAGGGACAGCAGTATTAGATTCCGATGCACCATTGCAGGTTTACTGTATCTCTTGGACCTTCAAATAAACGATGAAACACAGAAATTGCATCGTTATTGAATAAAAAATGCAAAATGTCGACTTATTTACAAGAGGAGTAACTCTTCTAATAGTTCGTGTTTTAGCCTTTCTGGGACAGCAGTATTAGATTCCGATGCACCATTGCAGGTTTACTGTATCTCTTGGACCTTCAAATCAACGATGAAACACAGAATTTACATCGATATTGAATACAAAGGGCAAAATGTCGACTTATTTACAAGGGGAGTAACTTTTCTAATAGTTCGTGCTTTGAGCCTTTCCTGGGACAGCAGTATTAGATTCCGATGCACCATTGCAGGTTTACTGTATCCCATGGACCCTCAAATCAACGATGAAACACGGAAATTGCATCGCTATGGAATACAAAAGGCAAAATTTCGACTTATTTACAAGAGGATTAACTCTTCTAATAGTTCGTGTTTTAGCCTTTCCTGGGACAGCAGTATTAGATTCCGATGCACCATTGCAGGTTTACTCTATCTCTTGGACCTTCAAATCAACGATGAAACACAGAAATTGCATCGATATTGAATACAAAAGGCAAAATGTCGACTTATTTATAAGAGGAGTAACTCTTCTAATAGTTCGTGAATTGAGCCTTTCCTGGGACAGCAGTATTAGATTCCGATGCACCATTGCAGGTTTACTGTATCCCTTGGATCTTCAAATCATCGATGAATCACAGAAATTGCATCGATATTGAATACAAAAGGCAAAATGTCGATTTATTTCTAAGAGGAGTAAGTCTTCCAATAGTTCGAGTTTGAGTCTTTCCTGGGACAGCAGTATTAAATTCCGATGCACCATTGAAGGTTTACTGTATCCCTTGGACCTTCAAATCAACGATGAAACACAGAAATTGCATCGATATTGAATACAAAAGGCAAAATGTCGACTTATTTACTAGAGGAGTAACTCTACTAATAGTTCGTGATTTTAGCCTTTCCTGGGAAAGCAGTATTAGCTTCCGAAGCACCATTGCAGGTTTACTGTATCCCTTGGACCTTCAAATCAACGATGAAACACAGAAATTGCATCGATATTGAATACAAAAGGCAAAATTTCTACTTACTTACAAGAGGAGTAACACTTCTAATAGTTCGTGTTTTGAGCCTTTCCTGGGACAGCAGTATTAGATTCCGATGCACCATTGCAGGTTTACTGTATCCCTTGGACCTTCAAATCAACGATGAAACACGGAAATTGCATCGATATTGAATACAAAAGGCAAAATTTCGACTTATTTACAAGAGGAGTAACTCTTCTAATAGTTCGTGTTATAGCCTTCCTGGGACAGCAGTATTAGATTCCGATGCACCATTGCAGGTTTACTGTATCCCTTGGACCTTCAAATTAACGATGAAACACAGAAATTGCATCGATATTGAATAGAAATGGCAAAATGTCAACTTATTTACATGAGGAGGAACTCTTTTAATAGTTCGTGCTATGAGCCTTTCCTTGGACAGCAGTATTAGATTCCGATGCACCATTGCAGGTTTACTGTATCCCTTGGACCTTCAAATCAACGATGAAACACGGAAATTACATCGATATTGAATACAAAAGGCAAAATGTCGACTTATTTATAAGCGGAGTAACTCTTCTAATAGTTCGTGCTTTGAGCCTTTCCTGGGACAGCAGTATTAGATTCCGATGCACCATTGCAGGTTTACTGTATCCCTTGGACTTTCAAATCAAGGATGAATCACAGAAATTGCATCGATATTGAATACAAAAGGCAAAATGTCGACTTATTTATAAGAGGAGTAAATCTTCTAATAGTTCGTGATTTGAGCCTTTCCAGGGACAGCAGTATTAGATTCCGATGCACCATTGCAGGTTTACTGTATCTCTTGGACCTTCAAATAAACGATGAAACACAGAAATTGCATCGTTATTGAATACAAAATGCAAAATGTCGACTTATTTACAAGAGGAGTAACTTTTCTAATAGTTCGTGTTTTAGCCTTTCTGGGACAGCAGTATTAGGTTCCGATGCACCATTGCAGGTTTACTGTATCTCTTGGACCTTCAAATCAACGATGAAACACAGAAATTACATCGATATTGAATACAAAGGGCAAAATGTCGACTTATTTACAAGAGGAGTAACTTTTCTAATAGTTCGTGCTTTGAGCCTTTCCTGGGACAGCAGTATTAGATTCCGATGCACCATTGCAGGTTTACTGTATCCCATGGACCCTCAAATCAACGATGAAACACGGAAATTGCATCGATATTGAATACAAAAGGCAAAATTTCGACTTATTTACAAGAGGAGTAACTCTTCTAATAGTTCGTGGTTTAGCCTTTCCTGGGACAGCAGTATTAGATTCCGATGCACCATTGCAGGTTTACTGTATCTCTTGGACCTTCAAATCAACGATGAAACACAGAAATTGCATCGATATTGAATACAAAAGGCAAAATGTCGACTTATTTATAAGAGGAGTAACTCTTCTAATAGTTCGTGATTTGAGCCTTTCCTGGGACAGCAGTATTAGATTCCGATGCACCATTGCAGGTTTACTGTATCCCTTGGATCTTCAAATCATCGATGAATCACAGAAATTGCATCGATATTGAATACAAAAGGCAAAATGTCGATTTATTTCTAAGAGGAGTAAGTCTTCCAATAGTTCGAGTTTGAGTCTTTCCTGGGACAGCAGTATTAAATTCCGATGCACCATTGCAGGTTTACTGTATCCCTTGGACCTTCAAATCAACGATGAAACACAGAAATTGCATCGATATTGAATACAAAAGGCAAAATGTCGACTTATTTACTAGAGGAGTAACTCTACTAATAGTTCGTGATTTTAGCCTTTCCTGGGAAAGCAGTATTAGCTTCCGATGCACCATTGCGGGATTACTGTATCCCTTGGACCTTCAAATCAACGATGAAACCCAGAAATTGCATCGATATTGAATACAAAAGGCAAAATGTCGACTTATTTACAAGAGGAGTAACACTTCTAATAGTTCGTGCTTTGAGCCTTTCCTGGGACAGCAGTATTAGATTCCGATGCACCATTGCAGGTTTACTGTATCCCTTGGACCTTCAAATCAACGATGAAACACAGAAATTGCGTCGATATTGAATACAAAAGGCAAAATGTCGACTTAATTACAAGAGGAGTAACTCTTCTAATAGTTCGTGCTTTGAGCCTTTCCTGGGAAAACAGTATTAGATTCCGATGCACCATTGCAGGTTTACTGTATCCCTTGGACCTTCAAATCAACGATGAAACACAGAAATTGCATCGATATTGAAAACAAAATGGAAAATGTCGGCTTATTTATAAGATGAGTAACTCTTCTAATAGTTCGTGATTTGAGCCTTTCCTGGGACAGCAGTATTAGATTCCGATGCACCATTGCAGGTTTACTGTATCCCTTGGAGCTTCAAATCAATGATGAAGCACGGAAATTGCATCGATATTGAGTACAAAAGGCAAAATGTCGACTTATTTACAAGAGGAGTAACTCTCCAAATACACTCCTGGAAATTGAAATAAGAACACCGTGAATTCATTGTCCCAGGAAGGGGAAACTTTATTGACACATTCCTGGGGTCAGATACATCACATGATCACACTGACAGAACCACAGGCACATAGACACAGGCAACAGAGCATGCACAATGTCGGCACTAGTACAGTGTATATCCACCTTTCGCAGCAATGCAGGCTGCTATTCTCCCATGGAGACGATCGTAGAGATGCTGGATGTAGTCCTGTGGAACGGCTTGCCATGCCATTTCCACCTGGCGCCTCAGTTGGACCAGCGTTCGTGCTGGACGTGCAGACCGCGTGAGACGACGCTTCATCCAGTCCCAAACATGCTCAATGGGGGACAGATCCGGAGATCTTGCTGGCCAGGGTAGTTGACTTATACCTTCTAGAGCACGTTGTGTGGCACGGGATACATGCGGACGTGCATTGTCCTGTTGGAACAGCAAGTTCCCTTGCCGGTCTAGGAATGGTAGAACGATGGGTTCGATGACGGTTTGGATGTACCGTGCACTATTCAGTGTCCCCTCGACGATCACCAGTGGTGTACGGCCAGTGTAGGAGATCGCTCCCCACACCATGATGCCGGGTGTTGACCCTGTGTGCCTCGGTCGTATGCAGTCCTGATTGTAGCGCTCACCTGCACGGCGCCAAACACGCATACGACCATCATTGGCACCAAGGCAGAAGCGACTCTCATCGCTGAAGACGACACGTCTCCATTCGTCCCTCCATTCACGCCTGTCGCGACACCACTGGAGGCGGGTTGCACGATGTTGGGGCGTGAGCGGAAGACGGCCTAACGGTGTGCGGGACCGTAGCCCAGCTTCATGGAGACGGTTGCGAATGGTCCTCGCCGATACCCCAGGAGCAACAGTGTCCCTAATTTGCTGGGAAGTGGTGGTGCGGTCCCCTACGGCACTGCGTAGGATCCTACGGTCTTGGCGTGCATCCGTGCGTCGCTGCGGTCCGGTCCCAGGTCGACGGGCACGTGCACCTTCCGCCGACCACTGGCGACAACATCGATGTACTGTGGAGACCTCACGCCCCACGTGTTGAGCAATTCGGCGGTACGTCCACCCGGCCTCCCGCATGCCCACTATACGCCCTCGCTCAAAGTCCGTCAACTGCACATACGGTTCACGTCCACGCTGTCGCGGCATGCTACCAGTGTTAAAGACTGCGATGGAGCTCCGTATGCCACGGCAAACTGGCTGACACTGACGGCGGCGGTGCACAAATGCTGCGCAGCTAGCGCCATTCGACGGCCAACACCGCGGTTCCTTGTGTGTCCGCTGTGCCGTGCGTGTGATCATTGCTTGTACAGCCCTCTCGCAGTGTTCGGAGCAAGTATGGTGGGTCTGACACACCGGTGTCAATGTGTTCTTTTTTCCATTTCCAGGAGTGTAGTTCGTGTTTTAGACTTTCCTGGGACAGCAGTATTAGATTCCGATGCACCATTGCAGGTTTACTGTATCCCTTGGACATTCAAATCAACTATGAAACACAGAAATTGCATCGATATTGAATACAAACGGCAAAATGTCGACTTATTTACAAGAGGAATAACTCTTCTAATAGTTCGTGTTTTAGCCTTTCCTGGGACAGCAGTATTAGATTCCGATGCACCATTGCAGGTTTACTGTATCCCTTGGACCTTCAAATTAACGATGAAACACAGAAATTGCATCGATATTGAATAGAAATGGCAAAATGTCAACTTATTTACATGAGGAGGAACTCTTCTAATAGTTCGTGCTATGAGCCTTTCCTTGGACAGCAGTATTAGATTCCGATGCACCATTGCAGGTTTACTGTATCCCTTGGACCTTCAAATCAACGATGAAACACGGAAATTACATCGATATTGAATACAAAAGGCAAAATGTCGACTTATTTATAAGCGGAGTAACTCTTCTAATAGTTCGTGCTTTGAGCCTTTCCTGGGACAGCAGTATTAGATTCCGATGCACCATTGCAGGTTTACTGTATCCCTTGGACCTTCAAATCAAGGATGAAACACAGAAATTGCATCGATATTGAATACAAAAGGCAAAATGTCGACTTATTTATAAGAGGAGTAAATCTTCTAATAGTTCGTGATTTCAGCCTTTCCAGGGACAGCAGTATTAGATTCCGATGCACCATTGCAGGTTTACTGTATCTCTTGGACCTTCAAATAAACGATGAAACACAGAAATTGCATCGTTATTGAATACAAAATGCAAAATGTCGACTTATTTTCAAGAGGAGTAACTCTTCTAATAGTTCGTGTTTTAGCCTTTCTGGGACAGCAGTATTAGATTCCGATGCACCATTGCAGGTTTACTGTATCTCTTGGACCTTCAAATCAACGATGAAACACAGAAATTACATCGATATTGAATACAAAGGGCAAAATGTCGACTTATTTACAAGAGGAGTAACTTTTCTAATAGTTCGTGCTTTGAGCCTTTCCTGGGACAGCAGTATTAGATTCCGATGCACCATTGCAGGTTTACTGTATCCCATGGACCCTCAAATCAACGATGAAACACGGAAATTGCATCGATATTGAATACAAAAGGCAAAATTTCGACTTATTTACAAGAGGAGTAACTCTTTTAATAGTTCGTGGTTTAGCCTTTCCTGGGACAGCAGTATTAGATTCCGATGCTCCATTGCAGGTTTACTCTATCTCTTGGACCTTCAAATCAACGATGAAACACAGAAATTGCATCGATATTGAATACAAAAGGCAAAATGTCGACTTATTTATAAGAGGAGTAACTCTTCTAATAGTTCTTGATTTGAGCCTTTCCTGGGACAGCAGTATTAGATTCCGATGCACCATTGCAGGTTTACTGTATCCCTTGGATCTTCAAATCATCGATGAATCACAGAAATTGCATCGATATTGAATACAAAAGGCAAAATGTCGACTTATTTACTAGAGGAGTAACTCTACTAATAGTTCGTGATTTTAGCCTTTCCTGGGAAAGCAGTATTAGCTTCCGATGCACCATTGCAGGATTACTGTATCCCTTGGACCTTCAAATCAACGATGAAACCCAGAAATTGCATCGATATTGAATACAAAAGGCAAAATGTCGACTTATTTACAAGAGGAGTAACACTTCTAATAGTTCGTGCTTTGAGCCTTTCCTGGGACAGCAGTATTAGATTCCGATGCACCATTGCAGGTTTACTGTATCCCTTGGACCTTCAAATCAACGATGAAACACAGAAATTGCGTCGATATTGAATACAAAAGGCAAAATGTCGACTTAATTACAAGAGGAGTAACTCTTCTAATAGTTCGTGCTTTGAGCCTTTCCTGGGAAAACAGTATTAGATTCCGATGCACCATTGCAGGTTTACTGTATCCCTTGGACCTTCAAATCAACGATGAAACACAGAAATTGCATCGACATTGAAAACAAAATGGAAAATGTCGGCTTATTTATAAGATGAGTAACTCTTCTAATAGTTCGTGCTTTGAGCCTTTCCTGGGACAGCAGTATTAGATTCCGATGCACCATTGCAGGTTTACTGTATCCCTTGGACATTCAAATCAACTATGAAACACAGATATTGCATCGATATTGAATACAAAAGGCAAAATGTCGACTTATTTACAAGAGGAGTAACTCTTCTAATAGTTCGTGTTTTAGCCTTTCCTGGGACAGCAGTATTAGATTCCGATGCACCATTGCAGGTTTACTGTATCCCTTGGACCTTCAAATTAACGATGAAACACAGAAATTGCATCGATATTGAATAGAAATGGCAAAATGTCAACTTATTTACATGAGGAGGAACTCTTCTAATAGTTCGTGCTATGAGCCTTTCCTTGGACAGCAGTATTAGATTCCGATGCACCATTGCAGGTTTACTGTATCCCTTGGACCTTCAAATCAACGATGAAACACGGAAATTACATCGATATTGAATACAAAAGGCAAAATGTCGACTTATTTATAAGCGGAGTAACTCTTCTAATAGTTCCTGCTTTGAGCCTTTCCTGGGACAGCAGTATTAGATTCCGATGCACCATTGCAGGTTTACTGTATCCCTTGGACCTTCAAATCAAGGATGAAACACAGAAATTGCATCGATATTGAATACAAAAGGCAAAATGTCGACTTATTTACAAGAGGAGTAACTTTTCTAATAGTTCGTGCTTTGAGCCTTTCCTGGGACAGCAGTATTAGATTCCGATGCACCATTGCAGGTTTACTGTATCCCATGGACCCTCAAATCAACGATGAAACACGGAAATTGCATCGATATTGAATACAAAAGGCAAAATTTCGACTTATTTACAAGAGGAGTACCTCTTCTAATAGTTCGTGGTTTAGCCTTTCCTGGGACAGCAGTATTAGATTCCGATGCTCCATTGCAGGTTTACTCTATCTCTTGGACCTTCAAATCAACGATGAAACACAGAAATTGCATCGATATTGAATACAAAAGGCAAAATGTCGACTTATTTATAAGAGGAGTAACTCTTCTAATAGTTCTTGATTTGAGCCTTTCCTGGGACAGCAGTATTAGATTCCGATGCACCATTGCAGGTTTACTGTATCCCTTGGATCTTCAAATCATCGATGAATCACAGAAATTGCATCGATATTGAATACAAAAGGCAAAATGTCGATTTATTTCTAAGAGGAGTAAGTCTTCCAATAGTTCGAGTTTGAGTCTTTCCTGGGACAGCAGTATTAAATTCCGATGCACCATTGCATGTTTACTGTATCCCTTGGACCTTCAAATCAACGATGAAACACAGAAATTGCATCGATATTGAATACAAAAGGCAAAATGTCGACTTATTTACTAGAGGAGTAACTCTACTAATAGTTCGTGATTTTAGCCTTTCCTGGGAAAGCAGTATTAGCTTCCGATGCACCATTGCAGGATTACTGTATCCCTTGGACCTTCAAATCAACGATGAAACCCAGAAATTGCATCGATATTGAATACAAAAGGCAAAATGTCGACTTATTTACAAGAGGAGTAACACTTCTAATAGTTCGTGCTTTGAGCCTTTCCTGGGACAGCAGTATTAGATTCGGATGCACCATTGCAGGTTTACTGTATCCCTTGGACCTTCAAATCAACGATGAAACACAGAAATTGCATCGATATTGAATACAAAAGGCAAAATGTCGACTTAATTACAAGAGGAGTAACTCCTCTAATAGGTCGTGCTATGAGCCTTTCCTGGGAAAACAGTATTAGATTCCGATGCACCATTGCAAGTTTACTGTATCCCTTGGACCTTCAAATCAACGATGAAACACAGAAATTGCATCGTTATTGAAAACAAAATGGAAAATGTCGGCTTATTTATAAGATGAGTAACTCTTCTAATAGTTCGTGCTTTGAGCCTTTCCTGGGACAGCAGTATTAGATTCCGATGCACCATTGCAGGTTTACTGTATCCCTTGGAGCTTCAAATCAATGATGAAGCACGGAAATTGCATCGATATTGAGTACAAAAGGCAAAATGTCGACTTATTTACAACAGGAGTAACTCTCCAAATAGTTCGTGTTTTAGACTTTCCTGAGACAGCAGTATTAGATTCCGATGCACCATTGCAGGTTTACTGTATCTCTTGGACCTTCAAATCAGCGATGAAACACAGAAATTGCATCGTTATTGAATACAAAAGGTAAAATGTCCACTTACTTACAAGAGGAGTAACTCCGTGCTTTTAGCCTTTCCTGGGTCAGCAGTTTTAGATTCCGATGCACCATTGCAGGTTTACTGTATCTCTTGAACCTTCAAATCAACGATGAAACTAAGAAACTGCATCGATATTGAATACAAAAGGCAAAATGTCGATTTATTTGTAAGAGGAGTAACTCTTCTAATTGTTCGTGCTTTGAGCCTTTCCTGGGACAGCAGTATTAGATTCCGAAGCACCATTGCAGGTTTTCTGTATCCCTTGGACCTTCAAATCAACGATGAAACACGGAAATTGCATCGATATTGAATACAAAAGGCAAAATTTCGACTTATTTACAAGAGTAGTTACTCTTCTAATAGTTCGTGTTTTAGACATTCCTGGGACAGCAGTATAAGATTCCGATGCACCATTGCAGGTTTACTGTATCTCTTGGACCTTCAATTCAACGATGAAACACAGAAATTGCATCGATATTGAATACATAAGGCAAAATGTCGACTTATTTACAAGTGGAGTAACTCTTCTAATAGTTCGTGATTTGAGCCTTTCCTGGGACAGCAGTATTAGATTCCGATGCACCATTGCAGGTTTACTGTATCCCTTGGATCTTCAAATCATCGATGAATCACAGAAATTGCATCGATATTGAATACAAAAGGCAAAATGTCGACTTATTTCTAAGAGGAGTAAGTCTTCCAATAGTTCGAGCTTTGAGCCTTTCCTGGGACAGCAGTATTAAATTCCGATGCACCATTGCAGGTTTACTGTATCCCTTGGAGCTTCAAATCAATGATGAAGCACGGAAATTGCATCGATATTGAGTACAAAAGGCAAAATGTCGACTTATTTACAAGAGGAGTAACTCTCCAAATAGTTCGTGTTTTAGACTTTCCTGGGACAGCAGTATTAGATTCCGATGCACCATTGCAGGTTTACTGTATCCCTTGGACATTCAAATTAACGATGAAACACAGAAATTGCATCGATATTGAATAGAAATGGCAAAATGTCATCTTATTTACATGAGGAGGAACTCTTCTAATAGTTCGTGCTATGAGCCTTTCCTTGGACAGCAGTATTAGATTCCGATGCACCATTGCAGGTTTACTGTATCCCTTGGACCTTCAAATCAACGATGAAACACGGAAATTACATCGATATTGAATACAAAAGGCAAAATGTCGACTTATTTATAAGCGGAGTAACTCTTCTAATAGTTCGTGCTTTGAGCCTTTCCTGGGACAGCAGTATTAGATTCCGATGCACCATTGCAGGTTTACTGTATCCCTTGGACCTTCAAATCAAGGATGAAACACAGAAATTGCATCGATATTGAATACAAAAGGCAAAATGTCGACTTATTTATAAGAGGAGTAAATCTTCTAATAGTTCGTGATTTGAGCCTTTCCAGGGACAGCAGTATTAGATTCCGATGCACCATTGCAGGTTTACTGTATCTCTTGGACCTTCAAATAAACGATGAAACACAGAAATTGCATCGTTATTGAATACAAAATGCAAAATGTCGACTTATTTACAAGAGGAGTAACTTTTCTAATAGTTCGTGCTTTGAGCCTTTCCTGGGACAGCAGTATTAGATTCCGATGCACCATTGCAGGTTTACTGTATCCCATGGACCCTCAAATCAACGATGAAACCCGGAAATTGCATCGATATTGAATACAAAAGGCAAAATTTCGACTTATTTACAAGAGGAGTAACTCTTCTAATAGTTCGTGGTTTAGCCTTTCCTGGGACAGCAGTATTAGATTCCGATGCACCATTGCAGGTTTACTCTATCTCTTGGACCTTCAAATCAACGATGAAACACAGAAATTGCATCGATATTGAATACAAAAGGCAAAATGTCGACTTATTTATAAGAGGAGTAACTCTTCTAATAGTTCGTGATTTGAGCCTTTCCTGGGACAGCAGTATTAGATTCCGATGCACCATTGCAGGTTTACTGTATCCCTTGGATCTTCAAATCATCGATGAATCACAGAAATTGCATCGATATTGAATACAAAAGGCAAAATGTCGATTTATTTCTAAGAGGAGTAAGTCTTCCAATAGTTCGAGTTTGAGTCTTTCCTGGGACAGCAGTATTAAATTCCGATGCACCATTGCAGGTTTACTGTATCCCTTGGACCTTCAAATCAACGATGAAACACAGAAATTGCATCGATATTGAATACAAAAGGCAAAATGTCGACTTATTTACTAGAGGAGTAACTCTACTAATAGTTCGTGATTTTAGCCTTTCCTGGGAAAGCAGTATTAGCTTCCGATGCACCATTGCAGGATTACTGTATCCCTTGGACCTTCAAATCAACGATGAAACCCAGAAATTGAATCGATATTGAATACAAAAGGCAAAATGTCGACTTATTTACAAGAGTAGTAACACTTCTAATAGTTCGTGCTTTGAGCCTTTCCTGTGACGGCAGTATTAGATTCCGATGCACCATTGCAGGTTTACTGTATCCCTTGGACCTTCAAATCAACGATGAAACACAGAATTTGCATCGATATTGAATACAAAAGGCAAAATGTCGACTTAATTACAAGAGGAGTAACTCTTCTAATAGTTTGTGCTTTGAGCCTTTCCTGGGAAAACAGTATTAGATTCCGATGCACCATTGCCGGTTTACTGTATCCCTTGGACCTTCAAATCAACGACGAAACACAGAAATTGCATCGATATTGAAAACAAAATGGAAAATGTCGGCTTATTTATAAGATGAGTAACTCTTCTAATAGTTCGTGCTTTGAGCCTTTCCTGGGACAGCAGTATCAGATTCCGATGCACCATTGCAGGTTTACTGTATCCCTTGGAGCTTCAAATCAATGATGAAGCACGGAAATTGCATCGATATTGAGTACAAAAGGCAAAATGTCGACTTATTTACAACAGGAGTAACTCTCCGAATAGTTCGTGTTTTAGACTTTCCTGGGACAGCAGTATTAGATTCCGATGCACCATTGGAGGTTTACTGTATCTCTTGGACCTTCAAATCAGCGATGAAACACAGAAGTTGCATCGATATTGAATACAAAAGGTAAAATGTCCACTTATTTACAAGAGGAGTAACTCTTCTAATAGTTCGTGCTTTTAGCCTTTCCTGGGTCAGCAGTTTTAGATTCCGATGCACCATTGCAGGTTTACTGTATCTCTTGAATCTTCAAATCAACGATGAAACTAAGAAACTGCATCAATATTGAATACAAAAGGCAAAATGTCGATTTATTTGTAAGAGGAGTAACTCTTCTAATTGTTCGTGATTTGAGCCTTTCCTGGGACAGCAGTATTAGATTCCGAAGCACCATTGCAGGTTTTCTGTATCCCTTGGACCTTCAAATCAACGATGAAACACGGAAATTGCATCGATATTGAATACAAAAGGCAAAATTTCGACTTATTTACAAGAGTAGTAACTCTTCTAATAGTTCGTGTCTTAGACTTTCCTGGGACAGCAGTATAAGATTCCGATGCACCATTGCAGGTTTACTGTATCTCTTGGACCTTCAAATAAACGATGAAACACAGAAATTGCATCGATATTGAATACAAAATGCAAAATGTCGACTTATTTACAAGAAGAGTAACTCTTCTAATAGTTCGTGTTTTAGCCTTTCTGGGACAGCAGTATTAGATTCCGATGCACCATTGCAGGTTTACTGTATCTCTTGGACCTTCAAATCAACGATGAAACACAGAAATTACATCGATATTGAATACAAAAGGCAAAATGTCGCCTTATTTATAAGAGGAGTAACTCTTCTAATAGTTCGTGCTTTGAGTCTTTCCTGGGACAGCAGTATTAGATTCCGATGCACCATTGCAGGTTTACTGTATCGTTTGGACCTTCAAATCAACGATGAAACACAGAAATTGCATCGATATTGAATACAAAAGGCAAAATGTCGACTTATTTATAAGAGGAGTAACTCTTCTAATAGTTCGTGCTTTGAGCCTTTCCTGGGACAGCAGTATTAGATTCCGATGCACCATTGCAGGTTTACTGTATCTCTTGGACCTTCAAATCAACGATGAAACACGGAATTTGCATCGATATTGAATACAAAAGGCAAAATGTCGACTTATTTATAAGAGGAGTAAATCTTCTAATAGTTCGTGTTTTAGCCTTTCCTGGGACAGCAGTATTAGATTCCGATGCACCATTGCAGGTTTACTCTATCTCTTGGACCTTCAAATCAACGATGAAACACAGAAATTGCATCGATATTGAATACAAAAGGCAAAATGTCGACTTATTTATAAGAGGAGTAACTCTTTTAATAGTTCGTGATTTGAGCCTTTCCTGGGACAGCAGTATTAGATTCCGATGCACCATTGCAGGTTTACTGTATCCCTTGGATCTTCAAATCATCGATGAATCACAGAAATTGCATCGATATTGAATACAAAAGGTAAAATGTCGACTTATTTCTAAGAGGAGTAAGTCTCCCAATAGTTCGAGGTTTGAGCCTTTCCTGGGACAGCAGTATTAAATTCCGATGCACCATTGCAGGTTTACTGTATCCCTTGGACCTTCAAATCAACGATGAAACACAGAAATTGCATCGATATTGAATACAAAAGGCAACATGTCGACTTATTTACAAGAGGAGTAACTCTACTAATAGTTCGTGTTTTTAGCCTTTCATGGGAAAGCAGTATTAGCTTCCGATGCACCATTGCAGGATTACTGTATCCCTTGGGCCTTTAAATCAACGATGAAACACAGAAATTGCATCTATATGGAATACAAAAGGCAAAATTTCGACTTATTTACAAGAGGAGTAACTCTTCTAATAGTTCGTGCTTTGAGCCTTTCCTGGGGCAGCAGTATTAGATTCCGATGCACCATTGCAGGTTTACTGTATCCCTTGGACCTTCAAATCAACGATGAAACACACAAATTGCATCGATATTGAATACAAAAGGCAAAATGTCGACTTAATTACAAGACGAGTAACTCTTCCAATAGTTCGTGCTTTGAGCCTTTCCTGGGAAAAAAATTTTAGATTCCGATGCACCATGCAGGTTTACTGTATCCCTTGGACCATCAAATCAACGGTGAAACACAGAAATTGCATCGATATTGAAAACAAAATGCAAAATATCGGCTTATTTATAAGATGAGTAACTCTTCTAATAGTTCGTGCTTTGAGCCTTTCCTGGGACAGCAGTATTAGATTCCGATGCACCATTGCAGGTTTACTGTATCCCTTGGAGCTTCAAATCAATGATGAAACACGGAAATTGCATCGATATTGAGTACAAAAGGCAAAATGTCGACTTATTTACAAGAGGAGTAACTATCCTAATAGTTCGTGTTTTAGACTTTCCTGGAACCGCAGTATTAGATTCCGATGCACCATTGCAGGTTTACTGTATCTCTTGAACCTTCAAATCAACGATGAAACTAAGAAACTGCATCGATATTGAATACAAAAAGCAAAATGTCGATTTATTTGTAAGAGGAGTAATTCTTCTAATGGTTCGTGCTTTGAGCCTTTATTGGGACAGCAGTATTAGATTCCGATGCACCATTGCAGGTTTTCTGTATCCCTTGGACCTTCAAATCAACGATGAAACACGGAAATTGCATCGATATTGAATACAAAAGGCAAAATGTCGACTTATTTACAAGAGGAGTAACTCTACTAATAGATCGTATTTTTAGCCTTTCCGGGGAAAGCAGTATAGTTTCCGATGCACCATTGCAGGATTACTGTATCCCTTGGACCTTCAAATCAACGATGAAACCCAGAAATTGCATCGATATTGAATACAAAATGCAAAATGTCGACTTATTTACAAGAGGAGTAACTCTTCTAATAGTTCGTGCTTTGAGCCTTTCCAGGGACAGCAGTATTAGATTCCGATGCACCATTGCAGGTTTACTGTATCCCTTGGACCTTCAAATCAACGATGAAACATAGAAATTGCATCGATATTGAATACAAAAGTCAAAATGTCAACTTATTTACAAGAGGAGGAACTCTTCTAATAGTTCGTGCCTTGAGCCTTTCCTGGTACAGCAGTATTAGATTCCGATGCACCATTGCAAGTTTACTGTATCTCTTGGACCTTTAAATCAACGATGAAACACGGAAATTGCATCGATATTGAATACAAAAAGCAAAATGTCGACTTATTTATAAGCGGAGTAACTCTTCTAATAGTTCGTGCTTTGAGCCTTTCCTGGGACAGCAGTATTAGATTCCGATGCACCATTGCAGGTTTACTGTATCCCTTGGAACTTCAAATCAACGAAGAAACACAGATATTGCACCGATATTGAATACAAAAGGCAAAATGTCGACTTATTTATAAGAGGAGTAAATCTTCTAATAGTTCGTGATTTGAGCCTTTCCTGGGACAGCAGTATTAGATTCCGATGCACCATTGCAGGTTTACTGTATCCCTTGAACCTTCAAATTAACGATGAAACACAGAGATTGCTTCGATATTGAATACAAAAGGCCAAATGTCGACTTATTTGCAAGAGGTGTAACTCTTCTAATAGTTCGTGTTTTGGCCTTTCCTGGGACAGCAGTATTAGATTCCGATGCACCATTGCAGGTTTACTGTATCTCTTGGACCTTCAAATAAACGATGAAACACAGAAATTGCATCGATATTGAATACAAAAGGCAAAATGTCGACTTATTTCTAAGAGGAGTAAGTCTTCCAATAGTTCGAGCTTTGAGCCTTTCCTGGGACAGCAGTATTAAATTCCGATGCACCATTGCAGGTTTACTGTATCCCTTGGACCTTCAAATCAACGATGATACACTGAAATTGCATCGATATTGAATACAAAAGGCAAAATGTCGACTTATTTACAAGAGGTGTAACTCTTCTAATAGTTCGTGCTTTGAGCCTTTCCTGGGACATTAGTATTAGATTCCGATGCACCATTGCAGGTTTACTGTATCTCTTGAACCTTCAAATCAACGATGAAACTAAGAAACTGCATCGATATTGAATACAAATGGCACAATGTCGATTTATTTGTAAGAGGAGTAACTCTTCTAATTGTTCGTGTTTTGAGCCTTTCCTGGGACAGCAGTATTAGATTCCGATGCACCATTGCAGGTTTTCTGTATCCCTTGGGCCTTCAAATCAACGATGAAACACGGAAATTGCTTCGATATTGAATACAAAAGGCAAAATTTCGACTTATTTACAAGAGGAGTAACTCTTCTAATAGTTCGTGTTTTGGCCTTTCCTGGGACAGCAGTATTAGATTCCGATGCACCATTGCAGGTTTACTGTATCTCTTGGACCTTCAATTCAACGATGAAACACAGAAATTGCATCGATATTGAATACAAAAGGCAAAATGTCGACTTATTTATAAGTGGAGTAACTCTTCTAATAGTTCGTGATTTGAGCCTTTCCTGGGACAGCAGTATTAGATTCCGATGCACCATTGCAGGTTTACTGTATCCCTTGGATCTTCAAATCATCGATGAATCACAGAAATTGCATCGATATTGAATACAAAAGGCAAAATGTTGACTTATTTCTAAGAGGAGTAAGTCTTCCAATAGTTCGTGCTTTGAGCCTTTCCTGGGACAGCAGTATTAGATTCCGATGCACCATTGCAGGTTTACTGTATCCCTTGGACCTTCAAATCAACGATGAAACACGGAAATTGCATCGATATTGAATACAAAAGGCAAAATTTCGACTTATTTACGAGAGGAGTAACTCTTCTTATAGTTCGTGTTTTAGCCTTTCCTGGGGCAGCAGTATTAGATTCCGATGCACCATTGCAGGTTTACAGTATCTCTTGGACCTTCAAATCAACGATGAAACACAGAAATTGCATCGATATTGAATACAAAAGGCAAAATGTCGACTTATTTATAAGAGGACTAAATCTTCTAATAGTTCGTGATTTGAGCCATTCCTGGGACAACAGTATTAGATTCCGATGCACCATTGCAGGTTTACTGTATCCCTTGGACCTTCAAATTAACGATGAAACACAGAGATTGCATCGATATTGAATACAAAAGGCAAAATGTCGACTTATTTACAAGAGGTGTAACTCTTCTAATAGTTCATGCTTTGAGCCTTTCCTGGGACATTATTATTAGATTCCGATGCACCATTGCAGGTTTACTGTATCCCTTGGACCTTCAAAACAGCGATGAAACAGAGAAATTGCATCGATATTGAATACAAAATGTAAAAGTCCACTTATTTACAAGAGGAGTAACTCTTCTAATAGTTCGTGCTTTTAGCCTTTCCTGGGTCAGCAGTATTAGATTCCGATGCACCATTGCAGGTTTACTGTATCTCTTGAACCTTCAAATCAACGATAAAACTAAGAAACTGCATCGATATTGAATACAAAAGGCAAAATGTCGACTTATTTACAAGAGGAGTAACTCTTCTAATAGTTCGTGTTTTAGCCTTTCCTGGGACAGCAGTATTAGATTCCGATGCACCATTGCAGGTTTACTGTATCTCTTGGACCTTCAATTCAACGATGAAACACAGAAATTGCATCGATATTGAATACAAAAGGCAAAATGTCGACTTATTTATAAGTGGAGTAACTCTTCTAATAGTTCGTGATTTGAGCCTTTCCTGGGACAGCAGTATTAGATTCCGATGCACCATTGCCGGTTTACTGTATCCCTTGGATCTTCAAATCATCGATGAATTACAGAAATTGCATCGATATTGAATACAAAAGGCAAAATGTCGACTTATTTCTAAGAGGAGTAAGTCTTCCAATAGTTCGAGCTTTGAGCCTTTCCTGGGACAGCAGTATTAAATTCCGATGCACCATTGCAGGTTTACTGTATCCCTTGGACCTTCAAATCAACGATGATACACTGAAATTGCATCGATATTGAATACAAAAGGCAAAATGTCGATTTATTTACAAGAGGTGTAACTCTTCTAATAGTTCGTGCTTTGAGCCTTTCCTGGGACATTAGTATTAGATTCCGATGCACCATTGCAGGTTTACTGTATCTCTTGAACCTTCAAATCAACGATGAAACTAAGAAACTGCATCGATATTGAATACAAAAGTCACAATGTCGATTTATTTGTAAGAGGAGTAACTCTTCTAATTGTTCGTGTTTTGAGCCTTTCCTGGGAAAGCAGTATTAGATTCCGATGCACCATTGCAGGTTTTCTGTATCCCTTGGGCCTTCAAATCAACGATGAAACACGGAAATTGCTTCGATATTGAATACAAAAGGCAAAATTTCGACTTATTTACAAGAGGAGTAACTCTTCTAATAGTTCGTGTTTTGGCCTTTCCTGGGACAGCAGTATTAGATTCCGATGCACCATAGCAGGTTTACTGTATCTCTTGGACCTTCAATTCAACGATGAAACACAGAAATTGCATCGATATTGAATACAAAAAGCAAAATGTCGACTTATTTATAAGTGGTGTAACTCTTCTAATAGTTCGTGATTTGAGCCTTTCCTGGGACAGCAGTATCAGATTCCGATGCACCATTGCAGGTTTACTGTATCCCTTGGATCTTCAAATCATCGATGAATCACAGAGATTGCATCGATATTGAATACAAAAGGCAAAATGTTGACTTATTTCTAAGAGGAGTAAGTCTTCTTATAGTTCGTGTTTTAGCCTTTCCTGGGGCAGCAGTATTAGATTCCGATGCACCATTGCAGGTTTACAGTATCTCTTGGACCTTCAAATCAACGATGAAACACAGAAATTGCATCGATATTGAATACAAAAGGCAAAATGTCGACTTATTTATAAGAGGACTAAATCTTCTAATAGTTCGTGATTTGAGCCATTCCTGGGACAGCAGAATTAGATTACGATGCACCATTGCAGGTTTACTGTATCCCTTGGACCTTCAAATCAACGATGAAACACAGAAATTGCATCGATATTGAATACAAAAGGTAGAAGTCCACTTATTTACAAGAGGAGTAACTCTTCTAATAGTTCGTGCTTTTAGCCTTTCCTGGGTCAGCAGTATTAGATTCCGATGCACCATTGCAGGTTTACTGTATCTCTTGAACCTTCAAATCAACGATGAAACTAAGAAACTGCATCGATATTGAATACAAAAGGCAAAATGTCGACTTATTTACAAGAGGAGTAACTCTTCTAATAGTTCGTGTTTTAGCCTTTCCTGGGACAGCAGTATTAGATTCCGATGCACCATTGCAGGTTTACTGTATCTCTTGGACCTTCAATTCAACGATGAAACACAGAAATTGCATCGATATTGAATACAAAAGGCAAAATGTCGACTTATTTATAAGTGGAGTAACTCTTCTAATAGTTCGTGATTTGAGCCTTTCCTGGGACAGCAGTATTAGATTCCGATGCACCATTGCCGGTTTACTGTATCCCTTGGATCTTCAAATCATCGATGAATTACAGAAATTGCATCGATATTGAATACAAAAGGCAAAATGTCGACTTATTTCTAAGAGGAGTAAGTCTTCCAATAGTTCGAGCTTTGAGCCTTTCCTGGGACAGCAGTATTAAATTCCGATGCACCATTGCAGGTTTACTGTATCCCTTGGACCTTCAAATCAACGATGATACACTGAAATTGCATCGATATTGAATACAAAAGGCAAAATGTCGATTTATTAACAAGAGGTGTAACTCTTCTAATAGTTCGTGCTTTGAGCCTTTCCTGGGACATTAGTATTAGATTCCGATGCACCATTGCAGGTTTACTGTATCTCTTGAACCTTCAAATCAACGATGAAACTAAGAAACTGCATCGATATTGAATACAAAAGTCACAATGTCGATTTATTTGTAAGAGGAGTAACTCTTCTAATTGTTCGTGTTTTGAGCCTTTCCTGGGAAAGCAGTATTAGATTCCGATGCACCATTGCAGGTTTTCTGTATCCCTTGGGCCTTCAAATCAACGATGAAACACGGAAATTGCTTCGATATTGAATACAAAAGGCAAAATTTCGACTTATTTACAAGAGGAGTAACTCTTCTAATAGTTCGTGTTTTGGCCTTTCCTGGGACAGCAGTATTAGATTCCGATGCACCATTGCAGGTTTACTGTATCTCTTGGACCTTCAATTCAACGATGAAACACAGAAATTGCATCGATATTGAATACAAAAGGCAAAATGTCGACTTATTTATAAGTGGTGTAACTCTTCTAATAGTTCGTGATTTGAGCCTTTCCTGGGACAGCAGTATCAGATTCCGATGCACCATTGCAGGTTTACTGTATCCCTTGGATCTTCAAATCATCGATGAATCACAGAGATTGCATCGATATTGAATACAAAAGGCAAAATGTTGACTTATTTCTAAGAGGAGTAAGTCTTCTTATAGTTCGTGTTTTAGCCTTTCCTGGGGCAGCAGTATTAGATTCCGATGCACCATTGCAGGTTTACAGTATCTCTTGGACCTTCAAATCAACGATGAAACACCGAAATTGCATCGATATTGAATACAAAAGGCAAAATGTCGACTTATTTATAAGAGGACTAAATCTTCTAATAGTTCGTGATTTGAGCCATTCCTGGGACAGCAGAATTAGATTACGATGCACCATTGCAGGTTTACTGTATCCCTTGGACCTTCAAATTAACGATGAAACACAGAGATTGCATCGATATTGAATACAAAAGGCAAAATGTCGACTTATTTACAAGAGGTGTAACTCTTTTAATAGTTCGTGCTTTGAGCCTTTCCTGGGACATTAGTATTAGATTCCGATGCACCATTGCAGGTTTACTGTATCCCTTGGACCTTCAAATCAACGATGAAACACAGAAATTGCATCGATATTGAATACAAAAGGTAGAAGTCCACTTATTTACAAGAGGAGTAACTCTTCTAATAGTTCGTGCTTTTAGCCTTCCCTGGGTCAGCAGTATTAGATTCCGATGCACCATTGCAGGTTTACTGTATCTCTTGAACCTTCAAATCAACGATGAAACTAAGAAACTGCATCGATATTGAATACAAAAGGCAAAATGTCGACTTATTTACAAGAGGAGTAACTCTTCTAATAGTTCGTGTTTTAGCCTTTCCTGGGACAGCAGTATTAGATTCCGATGCACCATTGCAGGTTTACTGTATCTCTTGGACCTTCAATTCAACGATGAAACACAGAAATTGCATCGATATTGAATACAAAAGGCAAAATGTCGACTTATTTATAAGTGGAGTAACTCTTCTAATAGGTCGTGATTTGAGCCTTTCCTGGGACAGCAGTATTAGATTCCGATGCACCATTGCCGGTTTACTGTATCCCTTGGATCTTCAAATCATCGATGAATTACAGAAATTGCATCGATATTGAATACAAAACGCAAAATGTCAACTTATTTCTAAGAGGAGTAAGTCTTCCAATAGTTCGAGCTTTGAGCCTTTCCTGGGACAGCAGTATTAAATTCCGATGCACCATTGGAGGTTTACTGTATCCCTTGGACCTTCAAATCAACGATGATACACTGAAATTGCATCGATATTGAATACAAAAGGCAAAATGTCGATTTATTTACAAGAGGTGTAACTCTTCTAATAGTTCGTGATTTGAGCCTTTCCTGGGACATTAGTATTAGATTCCGATGCACCATTGCAGGTTTACTGTATCTCTTGAACCATCAAATCAACGATCAAACTAAGAAACTGCATCGATATTGAATACAAAAGGCACAATGTCGATTTATTTGTAAGAGGAGTAACTCTTCTAATTGTTCGTGTTTTGAGCCTTTCCTGGGACAGCAGTATTAGATTCCGATGCACCATTGCAGGTTTACTGTATCTCTTGGACCTTCAATTCAACGATGAAACACAGAAATTGCATCGATATTGAATACAAAAGGCAAAATGTCGACTTATTTATAAGTGCAGTAACTCTTCTAATAGTTCGTGATTTGAGCCTTTCCTGGGACAGCAGTATTAGATTCCGATGCACCATTGCAGGTTTACTGTATCCCTTTGATCTTCAAATCATCGATGAATCACAGAAATTGCATCGATATTGAATACAAAAGGCAAAATGTTGACTTATTTCTAAGAGGAGTAAGTCTTCCAATAGTTCGTGCTTTGAGCCATTCCTGGGACAGCAGTATTAGATTCCGATGCACCATTGCAGGTTTACTGTATCCCTTGGACCTTCAAATCAACGATGAAACACGGAAATCGCATCGATATTGAATACAAAAGGCAAAATTTCGACTTATTTACGAGAGGAGTAACTCTTCTTATAGTTCGTGTTTTAGCCTTTCCTGGGGCAGCAGTATTAGATTCCGATGCACCATTGCAGGTTTACAGTATCTCTTGGACCTTCAAATCAACGATGAAACACAGAAATTGCATCGATATTGAATACAAAAGGCAAAATGTCGACTTATTTATAAGAGGAGTAAATCTTCTAATAGTTCGTGATTTGAGCCATTCCTGGGACAGCAGTATTAGATTCCGATGCACCATTGCAGGTTTACTGTATCCCTTGGACCTTCAAATTAACGATGAAACACAGAGATTGCATCGATATTGAATACAAAAGGCAAAATGTCGACTTATTTACAAGAGGTGTAACTCTTCTAACAGTTCGTGCTTTGAGCCTTTCCTGGGACATTAGTATTAGATTCCGATGCACCATTGCAGGTTTACTGTATCCCTTGGACCTTCAAATCAACGATGAAACACAGAAATTGCATCGATATTGAATACAAACGGCAAAATGTCGACTTATTTACAAGAGGAGTAACTCTACAAATAGTTCGTGTTATTAGCCTTTCCTGGGAAAGCAGTATTAGATTCCGATGCACCATTGCAGGTTTACTGTATCTCTTGGACCTTCAAATAAACGATGAAACACAGATATTGCATCGTTATTGAAACCAAAATGCAAAATGTCGACTTATTTACAAGAGGAGTAACTCTTCTAATAGTTCAGGTTTTAGCCATTCTGGGACAGCAGTATTAGATTCCAATGCACCATTGCAGATTTACTGTATCTCTTGGACCTTCCAATCAACGATGAAACACAGAAATTGCATCGATATTGAATACAAAAGGCAAAATATCGACTTATTTATAAGAGGAGTAGCTCTTCTAATAGTTCGTGCTTTGAGCCTTTCCAGGGACAGCAGTATTAGATTCCGATGCACCATTGCAGTTTTACTGTATCTCTTGGACCTTCAAATAAACGAAGACACATAGAAATTACATCGATATTGAATACAAAAGGCAAAATATCGACTTATTTATAAGAGGAGTAACTCTTCTAATAGTTCGTGCGTGGAGCCTTTCCTGGGACAGCAGTATTAGATTCCGATGCACCATTGCAGGTTTACTGTATCCCTTAGATATTCAAATCAACGATGAAACTTAGAAATTGCATCGATATTGAATACAAAAGGCAAAATGTCGGTTTATTTACAAGCGGAGTAACTCTTCTAATAGTTCGTGCATTGAGCCTTTCCAGGGATAGCAGTATTAGATTCCGATGCACCATTGCAGGTTTACTGTATCCCTTGGACCTTCATATCAACGATGAAACACAGAAATTGCATCGATATTGAATACAAAGGGCAAAATGTCAACTTACTTACAAGAGGAGGAACTCTTCTATTAGTTCGTGCTATGAGCCTTTCCTGGGACAGCAGTATTACATTCCGATGCACCATTGCAGGTTTACTGTATCTCTTGGACCTTCAAATCAACGATGAAACACAGAAATTGCATCGATATTGAATACAAAAGGCAAAATGTCGACTTATTTATAAGCGGAGTAACTCTTCTAATAGTTCGTGCTTTGAGCCTTTCCTGGGACAGCAGTATTAGATTCCGATGCACGATTGTAGGTTTACTGTATCCCTTGGACCTTCAAATCAACGATGAAACACAGAAATTGCATCGATATTGAATACAAAAGGCAAAATGTCGACTTATTTATAAGAGGAGTAAATCTTCTAATAGTTCGTGATTTGAGCCTTTCCTGGGACAGCAGTATTAGATTCCGATGCACCATTGCAGGTTTACTGTATGCCTTGGACCTTCAAATTAACGATGAAACACAGAAATTGCATCGGTATTGAATACAAAAGGCTAAATGTCGACTTATTTATAAGAGGAGTAACTCTTCTAATAGTTCGTGCTTTGAGCCTCTCCTGGGACAGCAGTATTAGATTCCGATGCACCATTGCAGGTTTACTGTATCCCTCGGATATTCAAATCAACGATGAAACACAGAAATTGCATCGATATTGAATACAAAAGGCAAAATTTCGACTTATTTACAAGAGGAGTAACTCTTCTAATAGTTCGTGCTTTGAGCCTTTCCAGGGACAGCAGTATTAGATTCCGATGCACCATTGCAGGTTCACTGTATCCCTTGGACCTTCAAGTCAACGATGAAACACAGAAATTGCATCGATATTGAATACAAAAGGCAAAATGTCGACTTATTTCTAAGAGGAGTAAGTCTTCCAATAGTTCGAGCTTTGAGCCTTTCCTGGGAGAGCAGTATTAAATTCCGATGCACCATTGCAGGTTAACTGTATCCCTTGGACCTTCAAATCAACGATGAAACACAGAAATTGCATCGATATTGAATACAAAAGGCAAAATGTCGACTTATTTACAAGAGGAGTAACTCTACTAATTGTTCGTATTTTTAGCCTTTCCTGGGAAAGCAGTATTAGTTTCCGATGCACCATTGCAGGATTACTGTATCCCTTGGACTTTCAAATTAACGATGAAACACAGAAATTGCATCGATATTGAATACAAAAGGCAAAATTTCGACTTATTTACAAGAGGAGTAATTCTTCTAATAGTTCGTGCTTTGAGCCTTTCCTGGGACATTAGTATTAGATTCCGATGCACCATTGCAGGTTTACTGTATCCCTTGGACATTCAAGTCAACGATGATACACAGAAATTGCATCGATATTAATTACAAAAGGCAAAATGTCGACTTATATACAAGAGGAGTAACTCTTCTAATAGTTCGTGCTTTAGCCTTTCCTGGGACAGCAGTATTAGATTCCGATGCACCATTGCAGGTTTACTCTATCTCTTGGACCTTCAAATCAACGATGAAACACAGAAATTGCATCGATATTGAATACAAAAGGCAAAATGTCGACTTACTTATAAGAGGAGTAACTCTTCTAATAGTTCGTGATTTGAGCCTTTCCTGGGACAGCGGTATTAGATTACGATGCACCATTGCAGGTTTACTGTATCCCTTGGATCTTCAAATCATCGATGAATCACAGAAATTGCATCGATATTGAATACAAAAGGCAAAATGTCGACTTATTTACAAGAGGAGTATCTCTTCTAATAGTTCGTGCTTTGAGCCTTTCCTGGGACAGCAGTATTAGATTCCGATGCACCATTGCAGGTTTACTGTATCCCTTGGACCTTCAAATCAACGATGAAACACAGAAATTGCATCGATATTGAATACAAAAGGCAAAATGTCGACTTAATTACAAGAGGAGTAACTCTTCTAATAGTTCGTGCTTTGAGCCTTTCCTGGGAAAACAGTATTAGATTCCGATGCACCATTGCAGGTTTACTGTATCCCTTGGACCTTCAAATCAACGATGAAACACGGAAATTGCATCGATATTGAATACAAAAGGCAAAATTTCGACTTATTTATAAGTGGAGTAACTCTTCTAATAGTTCGTGATTTGAGCCTTTCCTGGGACAGCTGTATTAGATTCCGATGCACCATTGCAGGTTTACTGTATCCCTTGGATCTTCAAATCATCGATGAATCACAGAAATTGCATCGATATTGAATACAAAAGGCAAAATGTCGACTTATTTCTAAGAGGAGTAAGTCTCCCAATAGTTCGAGCTTTGAGCCTTTCCTGGGACAGCAGTATTAGATTCCGATGCACCATTGCAGGTTTACTGTATCCCTTGGACCTTCAAATCAACGATGATACACAGAAATTGCATCGATATTGAATACAAAAGGCAAAATTTCGACTTACTTACAAGAGGAGTAACTCTACTAATAGTTCGTATTTTTAGCCTTTCCTGGGAAACCAGTATTAGTTTCCGATGCACCATTGCAGGATTACTGTATCCCTTGGACCTTCAAATCAACGATGAAACGCAGAAATTGCATCGATATTGAATACAAAAGGCAAAATGTCGACTTATTTACAAGAGGAGTAACTCTTCTAATAGTTCGTGTCTGAGCCTTTCCAGGGACAGCAGTATTAGATTCCGATGCACCATTGCAGGTTTACTGTATCCCTTGGACCTTCAAATCAACGATGAAACACAGAAATTGCATCGATATTGAATACAAAAGGCACAATGTCGACTTATTTACAAGAGGAGTAACTCTTCTAATAGCTCGTGTTTTAGCATTTCTGGGACAGCAGTATTAGATTCCGATATACCATTGCAGATTTACTGTATCGCTTGGACATTCAAATCAACGATGAAACACATAAATTGCTTCGATATTGAATACAAAAGGCAAAATGTCGACTTAATTACAAGAGGAGTAACTCTTCCAATAGTTCGTGCTTTGAACCTTTCCTGGGAAAACAGTATTAGATTCCGATGCACCATTGCAGGTTTACTGTATCCCTTGGACCTTCAAATCAACGATGAAACACAGAAATTGCATCGATATTGAAAACAAAATGCAAAATGTCGGCTTATTTATAAGATGAGTAACTCTTCTAATAGTTCGTGCTTTGAGCCTTTCCTGGGACAGCAGTATTAGAATCCGATGCACCATTGCAGGTTTACTGTATCTCTTGGACCTTCAAATCAACGATGAAACACAGAAATTACAACGATATTGAATACAAAGGGCAAAATGTCGACTTATTTACAAGACGAGTAACTCTTCTAATAGTTCGTGCCTTGAGCCTTTCCTGGGACAGCAGTATTAGATTCCGATGCACCATTGCAGGTTTACTGTATCCCTTGGACCTTCAAATCAACGATGAAACACGGAAATTGCATCGATATTGAATACAAAAGGCAAAATTTCGACTTATTTACAAGAGGAGTAACTCTTCTAATAGTTAGTGTTTTAGCCGTTCTGGGACAGCAGTATTAGATTCCGATGCACCATTGATGGTTTACTGTATCTCTTGGACTTTCAAATCAACGATGAAACACAGAAATTACATCGATATTGAATACAAAGGGCAAAATGTCGACTTATTTACAAGAGGAGTAACTCTTCTAATAGTTCGTGCTTTGAGCCTTTCCTGGGACAGCAGTATTAGATTCCGATGCACCATTGCAGGTTTACTGTATCCCTTGGACCTTCAAATCAACGATGAAACACGGAAATTGCATCGATATTGAATACAAAAGGCAAAATTTCGACTTATTTACAAGAGGAGTAACTCTTCTAATAGTTCGTGTTTTAGCCTTTCCTGGGACAGCAGTATTACATTCCGATGCACCATTGCTGGTTTACTGTATCCCTTGGACCTTCAAATCAACGATGAAACACAGAAATTGCATCGATATTGAATACAAAATGCAAAATGTCGACTTACATCTAAGAGGAGTAACTCTTCTTATAGTTCGTGTTTTGAGCCTTTCCAGGGAAAACAGTACTAGATTCCGATGCACCATTGCAGGTTTACTGTATCCCTTGGACCTTCAAATCAACGATGAAACACAGAAACTGCATCGATATTGAAAACAAAATGCAAAATGTCGGCTTATTTATAAGATGAGTAACTCTTCTAATAGTTCGTGTTTGCGCCTTTCCTGGGACAGCAGTATTAAATTCCGATGCACCATTGCAGGTTTACTGTATCTCTTGGACCTTCAAATCAACGATGAAACACAAAAATTACAACGATATTGAATACAAAGGGCAAAATGTCGACTTATTTACAAGAGGAGTAACTCTTCTAATAGTTCGTGCTTTGAGCCTTTCCTGGGACAGCAGTATTAGATTCCGATGCACCATTGCAGGTTTACTGTATCCCTTGGACCTTCAAATCAACGATGAAACACGGAAGTTGCATCGATATCGAATACAAAAGCCAAAATTTCGACTTATTTACAAGAGGAGTAACTCTTCTAATAGTTCGTGTTTTAGCTTTTCCTGGGACAGCAGTATTAGATTCCGATGCACCATTGCAGGTTTACTGTATCTCTTGGACCTTCAATTCAACGATGAAACACAGAAATTGCATCGATATTGAATACAAAAGGCAAAATGTCGACTTATTTATAAGTGGAGTAACTCTTCTAATGGTTCGTGATTTGAGCCTTTCCTGGGACAGCAGTATTAGATTCCGATGCACCATTGCAGGTTTACTGTATCCCTTGGATCTTCAAATCATCGATGAATCACAGAAATTGCATCGATATTGAATACAAAAGGCAAAATGTCGACTTATTTCTAAGAGGAGTAAGTCTTCCAATTGTTCGAGCTTTGAGCCTTTCCTGGGACAGCAGTATTAAATTCCGATGCACCATTGCAGGTTTACTGTATCCCTTGGACCTTCAAATCAACGATGATACACAGAAATTGCATCGATATTGAATACAAAAGGCAAAATGTCGACTTATTTACAAGAGTTGTAACTCTTCTAATAGTTCGTGCTTTGAGCCTTTCCTGGGACATTAGTATTAGATTCCGATGCACCATTGCAGGTTTACTGTATCCCTTGGACCTTCAAGTCAACGATGAAACACAGAAAACGCATCGATATTGAATACAAAAGGCAAAATGTCGACTTATTTACAAGAGGAGTAACTCTTCTAATAGTTCGTGCTTTGAGCCTTTCCAGGGACAGCAGTATTAAATTCCGATGCACCATTGCAGGTTTACTGTATCTTTTGGACCTTCAAATCAACGATGAAACACAGAAATTACATCGATATTGAATACAAAGGGCAAAATGTCGACTTATTTACAAGAGGAGTAACTCTTCTAATAGTTCGTGCTTTGAGCCTTTCCTGGGACAGCAGTATTAGATTCCGATGCACCATTTCAGGTTTACTGTATCCCTTCGACCTTCAAATCAACGATGAAACACGGAAATTGCATCGATATTGAATACAAAAGGCAAAATTTCGACTTATTTACAAGAGGAGTAACACTTCTAATAGTTCGTGTTTTAGCCTTTCCTGGGGCAGCAGTATTAGATTCCGATGCACCATTGCAGGTTTACAGTATCTCTTGGGCCTTCAAATCAACGATGAAACACAGAAATTGCATCGATATTGAATACAAAAGGCAAAAAGTCGACTTATTTATAAGAGGAGTAAATCTTCTAATAGTTCGTGATTTGAGCCTTTCCTGGGACAGCAGTATTAGATTCCGATGCACCATTGCAGGTTTACTGTATCCCTTGGACCTTCAAATTAGCGATGAAACACAGAGATTGCATCGATATTGAATACAAATGCACAATGTCGACTTATTTACAAGAGGTGTAACTCTTCTAATAGTTCGTACTTTGAGCCTTTCCTGGGACATTAGTATTAGATTCAGATGCACCATTGCAGGTTTACTGTATCCCTTGGACCTTCAAATCAACGATGAAACACTGAAATTGCATCGATATTGAATACAAAAGGCAAAATGTCGACTTATTTACAAGAGGAGTAACTCTACTAATAGTTCGTGCTTTTAGCCTTTCCTGGGAAAGCAGTATTAGTTTCCGATGCACCATTGCAGGTTTACTGTATCTTTTGGACCTTCAAATCAACGATGAAACACAGAAATTACATCGATATTGAATACAAAGGGCAAAATGTCGACTTATTTACAAGAGGAGTAACTCTTCTAATAGTTCGTGCTTTGAGCCTTTCCTGGGACAGCAGTATTAGATTCCGATGCACCATTGCAGGTTTACTGTATCCCTTCGACCTTCAAATCAACGATGAAACACGGAAATTGCATCGATATTGAATACAAAAGGCAAAATTTCGACTTATTTACAAGAGGAGTAACTCTTCTAATAGTTCGTGTTTTAGCCTTTCTGGGACAGCAGTATTAGATTCCGATGCACCATTGCAGATTTACTGTATCTCTTGGACCTTCAAATCAACGATGAAACACAGAAATTGCATCGATATTGAACACAAAAGGCAAAATATCGACTTATTTATAAGAGGAGTAACTCTTCTAATAGTTCGTGCGTAGAGCCTTTCCTGGGACAGCAGTATTAGATTCCGATGCACCATTGCAGGTTTACTGAATCCCTTAGATATTCAAATCAACGATGAAACACAGAAATTGCATCGATATTGAATACAAAAGGCAAAATGTCGACTTATTTACAAGAGGAGTAACTCTTCTAATAGTTCGTGCATTGAGCCTTTCCAGGGATAGCAGTATTAGATTCCGATGCACCATTGCAGGTTTACTGTATCCCTTGGACCTTCAAATCAACGATGAAACACAGAAATTGCATCGATATTGAATACAAAAGGCAAAATGTCAACTTACTTACAAGAGGAGGAACTCTTCTATTAGTTCGTGCTATGGGCCTTTCCTGGGACAGCAGTATTAGATTCCGATGCACCATTGCAGGTTTACTGTATCTCTTGGACCTTCAAATCAACGATGAAACATGGAAATTGCATCGATATTGAATACAAAAGGCAAAATGTCGACTTATTTATAAGCGGAGTAACTCTTCTAATTGTTCGTGCTTTGAGCCTTTCCTGGGACAGCAGTATTAGATTCCGATGCACCATTGTAGGTTTACTGTATCCCTTGGACCTCCAAATCAACGATGAAACACAGAAATTGCATCGATATTGAATACAAAAGGCAAAATGTCGACTTATTTATAAGAGGAGAAAATTTTCTAATAGTTCGTGATTTGAGCCTTTCCTGGGACAGCAGTATTAGATTCCGATGCACCATTGCAGGTTTACTGTATCCCTTGGACCTTCAAATTAACGATGAACCACAGAAATTGCATCGATATTGAATACAAAAGGCAAAATGTCGACTTATTTATAAGAGGAGTAACTCTTCTAATTGTTCGTGCTTTGAGCCTTTCCTGGGACAGCAGTATTAGATTCCGATGCACCATTGCAGGTTTACTGTATCCCTCGGATATTCAAATCAACGATGAAACACAGAAATTGCATCGATATTGAATACAAAAGGCAAAATTTCGACTTATTTACAAGAGGAGTAACTCCTCTAATAGTTCGTGCTTTGAGCCTACCCAGGGACAGCAGTATTAGATTCCGATGCACCATTGCAGATTTACTGTATCCCTTGGACCTTCATATCAACGATGAAACACAGAAATTGCATCGATATTGAATACAAAAGGCAAAATGTCGACTTATTTCTAAGAGGACAAAGTCTTCCAATAGTTCGAGCTTTGAGCCTTTCCTGGGACAGCAGTGTTAAATTCCGATGCACCATTGCAGGTTAACTGTATCCCTTGGACCTTCAAATCAACGATGAAACACAGAAATTGCATCGATATTGAATACAAAAGGCAAAATGTCGACTTATTTATAAGAGGATTAAATCTTCTAATAGTTCGTGATTTGAGCCTTTCCTGGGACAGCAGTATTAGATTCCGATGCAACATTGCAGGTTTACTGTATCCCTTGGACCTTCAAATCAACGATGAAACGGAAATTGCATCGATATTGAATACAAAAGGCAAAATTTCGACTTATTTACAAGAGGTGTAACTCTTCTAATAGTTCGTACTTTGAACCTTTCCTGGGACATTAGTATTAGATTCCAATGCACCATTGCAGGTTTACTGTATCCCTTGGACCCTCAAGTCAACGATGAAACACAGAAATTGCATCGATATTGAATACAAAAGGCAAAATGTCGACTTATATACAAGAGGAGTATCTCTTCCAATAGTTCGTGTTTTAGCCTTTCTGGGACAGCAGTATTAGATTCCGATGCACCATTGCAGGTTTACTGTATCTCTTGGACCTTCAAATCAACGATGAAACACAGAAATTACATCGATATTGAATACAAATGCATAATGTCCACTTATTTACAAGAGGAGTAACTCTTCTAATAGTTCGTCCTTTGAGCCTTTCCAGGGACAGCAGTATTAGATTCCGATGCACCATTGCAGGTTTACTGTATCCCTTGGACCTTCAAATCAACGATGAAACACGGAAATTGCATCGATATTGAATACAAAAGGCAAAATGTCGACTTATTTACAAGAGGAGTAACACTTCTAATAGTTCGGGTTTTAGCCTTTCTGGGACAGCAGTATTAGATTCCGATGCACCATTGCAGATTTACTGTATCTCTTGGACCTTCCAATCAACGATGAAACACAGAAATTGCATCGATATTGAACACAAAAGGCAAAATATCGACTTATTTATAAGAGGAGTAACTCTTCTAATAGTTCGTGCTTTGAGCCTTTCCAGGGACAGCAGTATTAGATTCCGATGCACCATTGCAGGTTTACTGTATCTCTTGGACCTTCAAATCAACGATGAAACACAGAAATTACATCGATATTGAATACAAAGGGCAAAATGTCGACTTATTTACAAGAGGAGTAACTCTTCTAATAGTTCGTGCTTTGAGCCTTTCCTGGGACAGCAGTATTAGATTCCGATGCACCATTGCAGGTTTACTGTATCCCTTGGACCTTCAAATCAACGATGAAACACGGAAATTGCATCGATATTGAACACAAAAGGCAAAATATCGACTTATTTATAAGAGGAGTAATACTTCTAATAGTTCATAGTTCGTGCGTAGAGCCTTTCCTGGGACAGCAGTATTAGATTCCGATGCACCATTGCAGGTTTACTGTATCCCTTAGATATTCAAATCAACGATGAAACACAGAAATTGCATCGATATTGAATACAAAAGGCAAAATGTCGATTTATTTACAAGAGGATTAACTCTTCTAATAGTTCGTGTATTGAGCCATTCCAGGGATAGCAGTATTAGATTCCGATGCACCATTGCAGGTTTACTGTATCCCTTGGACCTTCAAATCAACGATGAAACACAGAAATTGCATCGATATTGAATACAAAAGGCAAAATGTCAACTTACTTACAAGAGGAGGAACTCTTCTATTAGTTCGTGCTATGAGCCTTTCCTGGGACAGCAGTAATAGATTCCGATGCACCATTGCAGGTTTACTGTATCTCTTGGACCTTCAAATCAACGATGAAACACGAAAATTACATCGATATTGAATACAAAAGGCAAAATGTCGACTTATTTATAAGAGGAGAAAATCTTCTAATAGCTCGTGATTTGTGCCTTTCCTGGGACAGCAGTATTAGATTCCGATGCACCATTGCAGGTTTACTGTATCCCTTGGACCTTCAAATTAACGATGAAACCACAGAAATTGCATCGATATTGAATACAAAAGGCAAAATGTCGACTTATTTATAAGAGGAGTAACTCTTCTAATAGTTCGTGCTTTGAGCCTTTCCTGGGACAGCAGTATTAGATTCCGATGCACCATTGCAGGTTTACTGTATCCCTCGGATATTCAAATCAACGATGAAACACAGAAATTGCGTCGATATTGAATACAAAAGGCAAAATTTCGACTTATTTATACGAGGAGTAACTCTTCTAATTGTTCGTATTTTTAGCCTTTCCTGGGAAAGCAGTATTAGTTTCCGATGCACCATTGCAGGATTACTGTATCCCTTGGACCTTCAAATTAACGATGAAACACAGAAATTGCATCGATATTGAATACAAAAGGCAAAATTCCGACTTATTTACAAGAGGAGTAACTCTTCTAATAGTTCGTGCTTTGAGCCTTTCCTGGGACATTAGTATTAGATTCCGATGCACCATTGCAGGTTTACTGTATCCCTTGGACATTCAAGTCAACGATGATACACAGAAATTGCATCGATACTGAATACAAAAGGCAAAATGTCGACTTATATACAAGAGGAGAAACTCTTCTAATAGTTCGTGTTTTAGCCTTTCCTGGGACAGCAGTATTAGATTCCGATGCACCATTGCAGGTTTACTCTATCTCTTGGACCTTCAAATCAACGATGAAACACAGAAATTGCATCGATATTGAATACAAAAGGCAAAATGTCGACTTATTTATAAGAGGAGTAACTCTTCTAATAGTTCGTGATTTTAGCCTTTCCTGGGACAGCAGTAATAGATTCCGATGCACCATTGCAGGTTTACTGTATCCCTTGGATCTTCAAATCATCGATGAATCACAGAAATTGCATCGATATTGAATACTAAAGGCAAAATGTCGACTTATTTCTGAGAGGAGTAAGTCTCCCAATTGTTCGATCTTTGAGCCTTTCCTGGGACAGCAGTATTAAATTCCGATGCACCATTGCAGGTTTACTGTATCCCTTGGACCTTCAAATCAACGATGAAACACAGAAATTGCATCGATATTGAATACAAAAGGCAAAATGTCGACTTATTTATAAGAGGTGTAACTCTTCTAATAGTTCGTGCTTTGAGCCTTTCCTGGGACATTAGTATTAGATTCCGATGCACCATTGCAGGTTTACTGTATCCCTTGGACCTTCAAATCAGCGATGAAACACAGAAATTGCATCGATATTGAATACAAAAGGCAAAATGTCGACTTATTTACAAGAGGAGTAACTCTACAAATAGTTCGTGTTATTAGCCTTTCCTGGGAAAGCAGTATTAGATTCCGATGCACCATTGCATGTTTACTGTATCTCTTGGACCTTCAAATAAACGATGAAACACAGAAATTGCATCGTTATTGAAACCAAAATGCAAAATGTCGACTTATTTCTGAGAGGAGTAAGTCTCCCAATTGTTCGATCTTTGAGCCTTTCCTGGGACAGCAGTATTAAATTCCGATGCACCATTGCAGGTTTACTGTATCCCTTAGATATTCAAATCAACGATGAAACATAGAAATTGCATCGATATTGAATACAAAAGGCAAAATGTCGGTTTATTTACAAGCGGAGTAACTCTTCTAATAGTTCGTGCATTGAGCCTTTCCAGGGATAGCAGTATTAGATTCCGATGCACCATTGCATGTTTACTGTATCCCTTGGACCTTCAAATCAACGATGAAACACAGAAATTGCATCGATATTGAATACAAAGGGCAAAATGTCAACTTACTTACAAGAGGAGGAACTCTTCTATTAGTTCGTGCTATGAGCCTTTCCTGGGACAGCAGTATTAGATTCCGACGCACCATTGCAGGTTTACTGTATCTCTTGGACCTTCAAATCAACGATGAAACACAGAAATTGCATCGATATTGAATACAAAAGGCAAAATGTCGACTTATTTATAAGCGGAGAAACTCTTCTAATAGTTCGTGCTTTGAGCCTTTCCTGGGACAGCAGTATTAGATTCCGATGCACGATTGTAGGTTTACTGTATCCCTTGGACCTTCAAATCAACGATGAAACACAGTAATTGCATCGATATTGAATACAAAAGGCAAAATGTCGACTTATTTATAAGAGGAGTAAATCTTCTAATAGTTCGTGATTTGAGCCTTTCCTGGGACAGCAGTAATAGATTCCGATGCACCATTGCAGGTTTACTGTATACCTTGGACCTTCAAATTAACGATGAAACACAGAAATTGCATCGATATTGAATACAAAAGGCAAAATGTCGACTTATTTATAAGAGGAGTAACTCTTCTAATAGTTCGTGCTTTGAGCCTCTCCTGGGACAGCAGTATTAGATTCCGATGCACCATTGCAGGTTTACTGTATCCCTCGGATATTCAAATCAACGATGAAACACAGAAATTGCATCGATATTCAATACAAAAGGCAAAATTTCGACTTATTTACAAGAGGAGTAACTCTTCTAATAGTTCGTGCTTTGAGCCTTTCCAGGGACAGCAGTATTAGATTCCGATGCACCATTGCAGGTTCACTGTATCCCTTGGACCTTCAAATCAACGATGAAACACATAAATTGCATCGATATTGAATACAAAAGGCAAAATGTCGACTTATTTCTAAGAGGAGTAAGTCTTCCAATAGTTCGAGCTTTGAGCCTTTCCTGGGAGAGCAGTATTAAATTCCGATGCACCATTGCAGGTTAACTGTATCCCTTGGACCTTCAAATCAACGATGAAACACAGAAATTGCATCGATATTGAATACAAAAGGCAAAATGTCGACTTATTTACAAGAGGAGTAACTCTACTAATTGTTCGTATTTTTAGCCTTTCCTGGGAAAGCAGTATTAGTTTCCGATGCACCATTGCAGGATTACTGTATCCCTTGGATCTTCAAATCATCGATGAATCACAGAAATTGCATCGATATTGAATACTAAAGGCAAAATGTCGACTTATTTCTGAGAGGAGGAAGGCTCCCAATAGTTCGATCTTTGAGCCTTTCCTGGGACAGCAGTATTAGATTCGGATGCACCATTGCAGGTTTACTGTATCCCTTGGACCTTCAAATCAACGATGAAACACAGAAATTGCATCGATATTGAATACAAGAGGCAAAATGTCGACTTATTTACAAGAGGAGTAACTCTACTAATAGTTCGTGTTCTTAGCCTTTCCTGGGAAAGCAGTATTAGTTTCCGATGCACCATTGCAGGATTACTGTATCCCTTGGGCCTTCAAATCAACGATGAAACACAGAAATTGCATCGATATTGAATACAAAAGGCAAAATGTCGACTTATTTACAAGAGGATTAACTCTTCTAATAGTTCGTGTATTGAGCCATTCCAGGGATAGCAGTATTAGATTCCGATGCACCATTGCAGGTTTACTGTATCCCTTGGACCTTCAAATCAACGATGAAACACAGAAATTGCATCGATATTGAATACAAAAGGCAAAATGTCAACTTACTTACAAGAGGAGGAACTCTTCTATTAGTTCGTGCTATGAGCCTTTCCTGGGACAGCAGTAATAGATTCCGATGCACCATTGCAGGTTTACTGTATCTCTTGGACCTTCAAATCAACGATGAAACACGAAAATTACATCGATATTGAATACAAAAGGCAAAATGTCGACTTATTTATAAGAGGAGAAAATCTTCTAATAGCTCGTGATTTGTGCCTTTCCTGGGACAGCAGTATTAGATTCCGATGCACCATTGCAGGTTTACTGTATCCCTTGGACCTTCAAATTAACGATGAAACCACAGAAATTGCATCGATATTGAATACAAAAGGCAAAATGTCGACTTATTTATAAGAGGAGTAACTCTTCTAATAGTTCGTGCTTTGAGCCTTTCCTGGGACAGCAGTATTAGATTCCGATGCACCATTGCAGGTTTACTGTATCCCTCGGATATTCAAATCAACGATGAAACACAGAAATTGCGTCGATATTGAATACAAAAGGCAAAATTTCGACTTATTTATACGAGGAGTAACTCTTCTAATTGTTCGTATTTTTAGCCTTTCCTGGGAAAGCAGTATTAGTTTCCGATGCACCATTGCAGGATTACTGTATCCCTTGGACCTTCAAATTAACGATGAAACACAGAAATTGCATCGATATTGAATACAAAAGGCAAAATTCCGACTTATTTACAAGAGGAGTAACTCTTCTAATAGTTCGTGCTTTGAGCCTTTCCTGGGACATTAGTATTAGATTCCGATGCACCATTGCAGGTTTACTGTATCCCTTGGACATTCAAGTCAACGATGATACACAGAAATTGCATCGATACTGAATACAAAAGGCAAAATGTCGACTTATATACAAGAGGAGAAACTCTTCTAATAGTTCGTGTTTTAGCCTTTCCTGGGACAGCAGTATTAGATTCCGATGCACCATTGCAGGTTTACTCTATCTCTTGGACCTTCAAATCAACGATGAAACACAGAAATTGCATCGATATTGAATACAAAAGGCAAAATGTCGACTTATTTATAAGAGGAGTAACTCTTCTAATAGTTCGTGATTTTAGCCTTTCCTGGGACAGCAGTAATAGATTCCGATGCACCATTGCAGGTTTACTGTATCCCTTGGATCTTCAAATCATCGATGAATCACAGAAATTGCATCGATATTGAATACTAAAGGCAAAATGTCGACTTATTTCTGAGAGGAGTAAGTCTCCCAATTGTTCGATCTTTGAGCCTTTCCTGGGACAGCAGTATTAAATTCCGATGCACCATTGCAGGTTTACTGTATCCCTTGGACCTTCAAATCAACGATGAAACACAGAAATTGCATCGATATTGAATACAAAAGGCAAAATGTCGACTTATTTATAAGAGGTGTAACTCTTCTAATAGTTCGTGCTTTGAGCCTTTCCTGGGACATTAGTATTAGATTCCGATGCACCATTGCAGGTTTACTGTATCCCTTGGACCTTCAAATCAGCGATGAAACACAGAAATTGCATCGATATTGAATACAAAAGGCAAAATGTCGACTTATTTACAAGAGGAGTAACTCTACAAATAGTTCGTGTTATTAGCCTTTCCTGGGAAAGCAGTATTAGATTCCGATGCACCATTGCATGTTTACTGTATCTCTTGGACCTTCAAATAAACGATGAAACACAGAAATTGCATCGTTATTGAAACCAAAATGCAAAATGTCGACTTATTTCTGAGAGGAGTAAGTCTCCCAATTGTTCGATCTTTGAGCCTTTCCTGGGACAGCAGTATTAAATTCCGATGCACCATTGCAGGTTTACTGTATCCCTTAGATATTCAAATCAACGATGAAACATAGAAATTGCATCGATATTGAATACAAAAGGCAAAATGTCGGTTTATTTACAAGCGGAGTAACTCTTCTAATAGTTCGTGCATTGAGCCTTTCCAGGGATAGCAGTATTAGATTCCGATGCACCATTGCATGTTTACTGTATCCCTTGGACCTTCAAATCAACGATGAAACACAGAAATTGCATCGATATTGAATACAAAGGGCAAAATGTCAACTTACTTACAAGAGGAGGAACTCTTCTATTAGTTCGTGCTATGAGCCTTTCCTGGGACAGCAGTATTAGATTCCGACGCACCATTGCAGGTTTACTGTATCTCTTGGACCTTCAAATCAACGATGAAACACAGAAATTGCATCGATATTGAATACAAAAGGCAAAATGTCGACTTATTTATAAGCGGAGAAACTCTTCTAATAGTTCGTGCTTTGAGCCTTTCCTGGGACAGCAGTATTAGATTCCGATGCACGATTGTAGGTTTACTGTATCCCTTGGACCTTCAAATCAACGATGAAACACAGTAATTGCATCGATATTGAATACAAAAGGCAAAATGTCGACTTATTTATAAGAGGAGTAAATCTTCTAATAGTTCGTGATTTGAGCCTTTCCTGGGACAGCAGTAATAGATTCCGATGCACCATTGCAGGTTTACTGTATACCTTGGACCTTCAAATTAACGATGAAACACAGAAATTGCATCGATATTGAATACAAAAGGCAAAATGTCGACTTATTTATAAGAGGAGTAACTCTTCTAATAGTTCGTGCTTTGAGCCTCTCCTGGGACAGCAGTATTAGATTCCGATGCACCATTGCAGGTTTACTGTATCCCTCGGATATTCAAATCAACGATGAAACACAGAAATTGCATCGATATTCAATACAAAAGGCAAAATTTCGACTTATTTACAAGAGGAGTAACTCTTCTAATAGTTCGTGCTTTGAGCCTTTCCAGGGACAGCAGTATTAGATTCCGATGCACCATTGCAGGTTCACTGTATCCCTTGGACCTTCAAATCAACGATGAAACACATAAATTGCATCGATATTGAATACAAAAGGCAAAATGTCGACTTATTTCTAAGAGGAGTAAGTCTTCCAATAGTTCGAGCTTTGAGCCTTTCCTGGGAGAGCAGTATTAAATTCCGATGCACCATTGCAGGTTAACTGTATCCCTTGGACCTTCAAATCAACGATGAAACACAGAAATTGCATCGATATTGAATACAAAAGGCAAAATGTCGACTTATTTACAAGAGGAGTAACTCTACTAATTGTTCGTATTTTTAGCCTTTCCTGGGAAAGCAGTATTAGTTTCCGATGCACCATTGCAGGATTACTGTATCCCTTGGATCTTCAAATCATCGATGAATCACAGAAATTGCATCGATATTGAATACTAAAGGCAAAATGTCGACTTATTTCTGAGAGGAGGAAGGCTCCCAATAGTTCGATCTTTGAGCCTTTCCTGGGACAGCAGTATTAGATTCGGATGCACCATTGCAGGTTTACTGTATCCCTTGGACCTTCAAATCAACGATGAAACACAGAAATTGCATCGATATTGAATACAAGAGGCAAAATGTCGACTTATTTACAAGAGGAGTAACTCTACTAATAGTTCGTGTTCTTAGCCTTTCCTGGGAAAGCAGTATTAGTTTCCGATGCACCATTGCAGGATTACTGTATCCCTTGGGCCTTCAAATCAACGATGAAACACAGAAATTGCATCGATATTGAATACAAAAGGCAAAATGTCGACTTATTTACAAGAGGAGTATCTCTTCTAATAGTTCGTGCTTTGAGCCTTTCCTGGGACAGCAGTATTAGATTCCGATGCACCATTGCAGGTTTACTGTATCCCTTGGACCTTCAAATCAACGATGAAACACAGAAATTGCATCGATATTGAATACAAAAGGCAAAATGTCGACTTAATTACAAGAGGAGTAACTCTTCTAATAGTTCGTGCTTTGAGCCTTTCCTGGGAAAACAGTATTAGATTCCGATGCACCATTGCAGGTTTACTGTATCCCTTGGACCTTCAAATCAACGATGATACACAGAAATTGCATCGATATTGAAAACAAAATGCAAAATGTCGGCTTATTTATAAGATGAGTAACTCTTCTAATAGTTCGTGATTTGAGCCTTTCCTGGGACAGCAGTATTAGATTCCGATGCACCATTGCAGGTTTACTGTATCCCTTGGAGCTTCAAATCAATGATGAAACACGGAAATTGCATCGATATTGAGTACAAAAGGCAAAATGTCCACTTATTTACAAGAGGAGTAACTATCCTAATAGTTCGTGTTTTAGACTTTCCTGGAACAGCAGTATTCGATTCCGATGCACCATTGCAGGTTTACTGTATCCCTTGGACCTTCAAATCAACGATGAAACACAGAAATTGCATCGACATTGAATACAAAAGGCAAAATTTCGACTTATTTATAAGTGGAGTAACTCTTCTAATAGTTCGTGATTTGAGCCTTTCCTGGGCCAGCAGTATTAGATTCCGATGCACCATTGCAGGTTTACTGTATCCCTTGGATCTTCAAATCATCGATGAATCACAGAAATTGCATCGATATTGAATACAAAAGGCAAAATGTCGACTTATTTCTAAGAGGAGTAAGTCTCCCAATAGTTCGAGCTTTGAGCCTTTCCTGGGACAGCAGTATTAGATTCCGATGCACCATTGCAGGTTTACTGTATCCCTTGGACCTTCAAATCAACGATGATACACAGAAATTGCATCGATATTGAATACAAAAGGCAAAATTTCGACTTACTTACAAGAGGAGTAACTCTACTAATAGTTCGTATTTTTAGCCTTTCCTGGGAAACCAGTATTAGTTTCCGATGCACCATTGCAGGATTACTGTATCCCTTGGTCCTTCAAATCAACGATGAAACCCAGAAATTGCATCGATATTGAATACAAAAGGCAAAATGTCGACTTATTTACAAGAGGAGTAACTCTTCTAATAGGTCGTGTCTGAGCCTTTCCAGGGACAGCAGTATTAGATTCCGATGCACCATTGCAGGTTTACTGTATCCCTTGGACCTTCAAATCAACGATGAAACACAGAAATTGCATCGATATTGAATACAAAAGGCACAATGTCGACTTATTTACAAGAGGAGTAACTCTTCTAATAGCTCGTGTTTTAGCGTTTCTGGGACAGCAGTATTAGATTCCGATATACCATTGCAGATTTACTGTATCGCTTGGACATTCAAATCAACGATGAAACACATAAATTGCATCGATATTGAATACAAAAGGCAAAATGTCGACTTAATTACAAGAGGAGTAACTCTTCCAATAGTTCGTGCTTTGAGCCTTTCCTGGGAAAACAGTATTAGATTCCGATGCACCATTGCAGGTTTACTGTATCCCTTGGATCTTCAAATCAACGATGAAACAAAGAAATTGCATCGATATTGAAAACAAAATGCAAAATGTCGGCTTATTTATAAGATGAGTAACTCTTCTAATAGTTCGTGCTTTGAGCCTTTCCTGTGACAGCAGTATTAGATTCCGATGCACCATTGCAGGTTTACTGTATCTCTTGGACCTTCAAATCAACGATGAAACACAGAAATTACAACGATATTGAATACAAAGGGCAAAATGTCGACTTATTTACAAGACGAGTAACTCTTCTAATAGTTCGTGCCTTGAGCCTTTCCTGGGACAGCAGTATTAGATTCCGATGCACCATTGCAGGTTTACTGTATCCCTTGGACCTTCAAATCAACGATGAAACACGGAAATTGCATCGATATTGAATACAAAAGGCAAAATTTCGACTTATTTACAAGAGGAGTAACTCTTCTAATAGTTCGTGTTTTAGCCGTTCTGGGACAGCAGTATTAGATTCCGATGCACCATTGATGGTTTACTGTATCTCTTGGACTTTCAAATCAACGATGAAACACAGAAATTACATCGATATTGAATACAAAGGGCAAAATGTCGACTTATTTACAAGAGGAGTAACTCTTCTAATAGTTCGTGCTTTGAGCCTTTCCTGGGACAGCAGTATTAGATTCCGATGCACCATTGCAGGTTTACTGTATCCCTTGGACCTTCAAATCAACGATGAAACACGGAAATTGCATCGATATTGAATACAAAAGGCAAAATTTCGACTTATTTACAAGAGGAGTAACTCTTCTAATAGTTCGTGTTTTAGCCTTTCCTGGGACAGCAGTATTACATTCCGATGCACCATTGCTGGTTTACTGTATCCCTTGGACCTTCAAATCAACGATGAAACACAGAAATTGCATCGATATTGAATACAAAATGCAAAATGTCGACTTACATCTAAGAGGAGTAACTCTTCTTATAGTTCGTGTTTTGAGCCTTTCCAGGGAAAACAGTACTAGATTCCGATGCACCATTGCAGGTTTACTGTATCCCTTGGACCTTCAAATCAACGATGAAACACAGAAACTGCATCGATATTGAAAACAAAATGCAAAATGTCGGCTTATTTATAAGATGAGTAACTCTTCTAATAGTTCGTGTTTGCGCCTTTCCTGGGACAGCAGTATTAAATTCCGATGCACCATTGCAGGTTTACTGTATCTCTTGGACCTTCAAATCAACGATGGAACACAAAAATTACAACGATATTGAATACAAAGGGCAAAATGTCGACTTATTTACAAGAGGAGTAACTCTTCTAATAGTTCGTGCTTTAGCCTTTCCTGGGACAGCAGTATTAGATTCCGATGCACCATTGCAGGTTTACTGTATCCCTTGGACCTTCAAATCAACGATGAAACACGGAAGTTGCATCGATATCGAATACAAAAGCCAAAATTTCGACTTATTTACAAGAGGAGTAACTCTTCTAATAGTTCGTGTTTTAGCTTTTCCTGGGACAGCAGTATTAGATTCCGATGCACCATTGCAGGTTTACTGTATCTCTTGGACCTTCAATTCAACGATGAAACACAGAAATTGCATCGATATTGAATACAAAAGGCAAAATGTCGACTTATTTATAAGTGGAGTAACTCTTCTAATGGTTCGTGATTTGAGCCTTTCCTGGGACAGCAGTATTAGATTCCGATGCACCATTGCAGGTTTACTGTATCCCTTGGACATTCAAGTCAACGATGATACACAGAAATTGCATCGATATTAAATACAAAAGGCAAAATGTCGACTTATATACAAGAGGAGTAACTCTTCTAATAGTTCGTGCTTTAGCCTTTCCTGGGACAGCAGTATTAGATTCCGATGCACCATTGCTGGTTTACTCTATCTCTTGGACCTTCAAATCAACGATGAAACACAGAAATTGCATCGATATTGAATACAAAAGGCAAAATGTCGACTTACTTATAAGAGGAGTAACTCTTCTAATAGTTCGTGATTTGAGCCTTTCCTGGGACAGCGGTATTAGATTCCGATGCACCATTGCAGGTTTACTGTAGCCCTTGGATCTTCAAATCATCGATGAATCACAGAAATTGCATCGATATTGAATACTAAAGGCAAAATGTCGACTTATTTCTGAGAGGAGGAAGGCTCCCAATAGTTCGATCTTTGAGCCTTTCCTGGGACAGCAGTATTAGATTCGGATGCACCATTGCAGGTTTACTGTATCCCTTGGACCTTCAAATCAACGATGAAACACAGAAATTGCATCGATATTGAATACAAGAGGCAAAATGTCGACTTATTTACAAGAGGAGTAACTCTACTAATAGTTCGTGTTTTTAGCCTTTCCTGGGAAAGCAGTATTAGTTTCCGATGCACCATTGCAGGATTACTGTATCCCTTGGGCCTTCAAATCAACGATGAAACACAGAAATTGCATCGATATTGAATACAAAAGGCAAAATGTCGACTTATTTACAAGAGGAGTATCTCTTCTAATAGTTCGTGCTTTGAGCCTTTCCTGGGACAGCAGTATTAAATTCCGATGCACCATTGCAGGTTTACTGTATCCCTTGGACCTTCAAATCAACGATGAAACACAGAAATTGCATCGATATTGAATACAAAAGGCAAAATGTCGACTTAATTACAAGAGGAGTAACTCTTCTAATAGTTCGTGCTTTGAGCCTTTCCTGGGAAAACAGTATTAGATTCCGATGCACCATTGCAGGTTTACTGTATCCCTTGGACCTTCAAATCAACGATGATACACAGAAATTGCATCGATATTGAAAACAAAATGCAAAATGTCGGCTTATTTATAAGATGAGTAACTCTTCTAATAGTTCGTGCTTTGAGCCTTTCCTGGGACAGCAGTATTAGATTCCGATGCACCATTGCAGATTTACTGTATCCCTTGGAGCTTCAAATCAATGATGAAACACGGAAATTGCATCGATATTGAGTACAAAAGGCAAAATGTCCACTTATTTACAAGTGGAGTAACTATCCTAATAGTTCGTGTTTTAGACTTTCCTGGAACAGCAGTATTAGATTCCGATGCACCATTGCAGGTTTACTGTATCCCTTGGACCTTCAAATCAACGATGAAACACAGAAATTGCATCGATATTGAATACAAAAGGCAATATTTCGACTTATTTATAAGTGGAGTAACTCTTCTAATAGTTCGTGATTTGAGCCTTTCCTGGGCCAGCAGTATTAGATTCCGATGCACCATTGCAGGTTTACTGTATCCCTTGGATCTTCAAATCATCGATGAATCACAGAAATTGCATCGATATTGAATACAAAAGGCAAAATGTCGACTTATTTCTAAGAGGAGTAAGTCTCCCAATAGTTCGAGCTTTGAGCCTTTCCTGGGACAGCAGTATTAGATTCCGATGCACCATTGCAGGTTTACTGTATCCCTTGGACCTTCAAATCAACGATGATACACAGAAATTGCATCGATATTGAATACAAAAGGCAAAATTTCGACTTACTTACAAGAGGAGTAACTCTACTAATAGTTCGTATTTTTAGCCTTTCCTGGGAAACCAGTATTAGTTTCCGATGCACCATTGCAGGATTACTGTATCCCTTGGACCTTCAAATCAACGATGAAACCCAGAAATTGCATCGATATTGAATACAAAAGGCAAAATGTCGACTTATTTACAAGAGGAGTAACTCTTCTAATAGGTCGTGTCTGAGCCTTTCCAGGGACAGCAGTATTAGATTCCGATGCACCATTGCAGGTTTACTGTATCCCTTGGACCTTCAAATCAACGATGAAACACAGAAATTGCATCGATATTGAATACAAAAGGCACAATGTCGACTTATTTACAAGAGGAGTAACTCTTCTAATAGCTCGTGTTTTAGCATTTCTGGGACAGCAGTATTAGATTCCGATATACCATTGCAGATTTACTGTATCGCTTGGACATTCAAATCAACGATGAAACACATAAATTGCATCGATATTGAATACAAAAGGCAAAATGTCGACTTAATTACAAGAGGAGTAACTCTTCCAATAGTTCGTGCTTTGAGCCTTTCCTGGGAAAACAGTATTAGATTCCGATGCACCATTGCAGGTTTACTGTATCCCTTGGACCTTCAAATCAACGATGAAACACAGAAATTGCATCGATATTGAAAACAAAATGCAAAATGTCGGCTTATTTATAAGATGAGTAACTCTTCTAATAGTTCGTGCTTTGAGCCTTTCCTGGGACAGCAGTATTAGATTCCGATGCACCATTGCAGGTTTACTGTATCTCTTGGACCTTCAAATCAACGATGAAACACAGAAATTACAACGATATTGAATACAAAGGGCAAAATGTCGACTTATTTAAAAGACGAGTAACTCTTCTAATAGTTCGTGCCTTGAGCCTTTCCTGGGACAGCAGTATTAGATTCCGATGCACCATTGCAGGTTTACTGTATCCCTTGGACCTTCAAATCAACGATGAAACACGGAAATTGCATCGATATTGAATACAAAAGGCAAAATTTCGACTTATTTACAAGAGGAGTAACTCTTCTAATAGTTCGTGTTTTAGCCGTTCTGGGACAGCAGTATTACATTCCGATGCACCATTGATGGTTTACTGTATCTCTTGGACTTTCAAATCAACGATGAAACACAGAAATTACATCGATATTGAATACAAAGGGCAAAATGTCGACTTATTTACAAGAGGAGTAACTCTTCTAATAGTTCGTGCTTTGAGCCTTTCCTGGGACAGCAGTATTAGATTCCGATGCACCATTGCAGGTTTACTGTATCCCTTGGACCTTCAAATCAACGATGAAACACGGAAATTGCATCGATATTGAATACAAAAGGCAAAATTTCGACTTATTTACAAGAGGAGTAACTCTTCTAATAGTTCGTGTTTTAGCCTTTCCTGGGACAGCAGTATTACATTCCGATGCACCATTGCTGGTTTACTGTATCCCTTGGACCTTCAAATCAACGATGAAACACAGAAATTGCATCGATATTGAATACAAAATGCAAAATGTCGACTTACATCTAAGAGGAGTAACTCTTCTTATAGTTCGTGTTTTGAGCCTTTCCAGGGAAAACAGTACTAGATTCCGATGCACCATTGCAGGTTTACTGTATCCCTTGGACCTTCAAATCAACGATGAAACACAGAAACTGCATCGATATTGAAAACAAAATGCAAAATGTCGGCTTATTTATAAGATGAGTAACTCTTCTAATAGTTCGTGTTTGCGCCTTTCCTGGGACAGCAGTATTAAATTCCGATGCACCATTGCAGGTTTACTGTATCTCTTGGACCTTCAAATCAACGATGGAACACAAAAATTACAACGATATTGAATACAAAGGGCAAAATGTCGACTTATTTACAAGAGGAGTAACTCTTCTAATAGTTCGTGCTTTGAGCCTTTCCTGGGACAGCAGTATTAGATTCCGATGCACCATTGCAGGTTTACTGTATCCCTTGGACCTTCAAATCAACGATGAAACACGGAAGTTGCATCGATATCGAATACAAAAGCCAAAATTTCGACTTATTTACAAGAGGAGTAACTCTTCTAATAGTTCGTGTTTTAGCTTTTCCTGGGACAGCAGTATTAGATTCCGATGCACCATTGCAGGTTTACTGTATCTCTTGGACCTTCAATTCAACGATGAAACACAGAAATTGCATCGATATTGAATACAAAAGGCAAAATGTCGACTTATTTATAAGTGGAGTAACTCTTCTAATGGTTCGTGATTTGAGCCTTTCCTGGGACAGCAGTATTAGATTCCGATGCACCATTGCAGGTTTACTGTATCCCTTGGATCTTCAAATCATCGATGAATCACAGAAATTGCATCGATATTGAATACAAAAGGCAAAATGTCGACTTATTTCTAAGAGGAGTAAGTCTTCCAATAGTTCGAGCTTTGAGCCTTTCCTGGGACAGCAGTATTAAATTCCGATTCACCATTGCAGGTTTACTGTATCCCTTGGACCTTCAAATCAACGATGATACACAGAAATTGCATCGATATTGAATACAAAAGGCAAAATGTCGACTTATTTACAAGAGGTGTAACTCTTCTAATAGTTCGTGCTTTGAGCCTTTCCTGGGACATTAGTATTAGATTCCGATGCACCATTGCAGGTTGACTGTATCCCTTGGACCTTCAAGTCAACGATGAATTACAGAAAACGCATCGATATTGAATACAAAAGGCAAAATGTCGACTTATTTACAAGAGGAGTAAGTCTTCTAATAGTTCGTGCTTTGAGCCCTTCCAGGGACAGCAGTATTAAATTCCGATGCACCATTGCAGGTTTACTGTATCTTTTGGACCTTCAAATCAACGATGAAACACAGAAATTACATCGATATTGAATACAAAGGGCAAAATGTCGACTTATTTACAAGAGGAGTAACTCTTCTAATAGTTCGTGCTTTGAGCCTTTCCTGGGACAGCAGTATTAGATTCCGATGCACCATTGCAGGTTTACTGTATCCCTTCGACCTTCAAATCAACGATGAAACACGGAAATTGCATCGATATTGAATACAAAAGGCAAAATTTCGACTTATTTACAAGAGGAGTAACTCTTCTAATAGTTCGTGTTTTAGCCTTTCCTGGGGCAGCAGTATTAGATTCCGATGCACCATTGCAGGTTTACAGTATCTCTTGGGCCTTCAAATCAACGATGAAACACAGAAATTGCATCGATATTGAATACAAAAGGCAAAAAGTCGACTTATTTATAAGAGGAGTAAATCTTCTAATAGTTCGTGATTTGAGCCTTTCCTGGGACAGCAGTATTAGATTCCGATGCACCATTGCAGGTTTACTGTATCCCTTGGACCTTCAAATTAGCGATGAAACACAGAGATTGCATCGATATTGAATACAAATGCAAAATGTCGACTTATTTACAAGAGGTGTAACTCTTCTAATAGTTCGTACTTTGAGCCTTTCCTGGGACATTAGTATTAGATTCCGATGCACCATTGCAGGTTTACTGTATCCCTTGGACCTTCAAATCAACGATGAAACACAGAAATTGCATCGATATTGAATACAAAAGGCAAAATGTCGACTTATTTACAAGAGGAGTAACTCTACTAATAGTTCGTGTTTTTAGCCTTTCCTGGGAAAGCAGTATTAGTTTCCGATGCACCATTTCAGGATTACTGTATCCCTTGGACCTTCAAATTAACGATGAAACCGAAATTGCATCGATATTGAATACAAAAGGCAAAATTTCGACTTATTTACAAGAGGTGTAACTCTTCTAATAGTTCGTACTTTGAGCCTTTCCTGGGACATTAGTATTAGATTCCAATGCACCATTGCAGGTTTACTGTATCCCTTGGACCTTCAAGTCAACGATGAAACACAGAAATTGCATCGATATTGAATACAAAAGGCAAAATGTCGACTTATATACAAGAGGAGTAACTCTTCCAATAGTTCGTCCTTTGAGCCTTTCCAGGGACAGCAGTATTAGATTCCGATGCACCATTGCAGGTTTACTGTATCTCTTGGACCTTCAAATAAACGGTGAAACACAGAAATTGCATCGTTATAGAATACAAAATGCAAAATGTCGACTTATTTACAAGAGGAGTAACTCTTCTAATAGTTCGTGTTTTAGCCTTTCTGCGACAGCAGTATTAGATTCCGATGCACCATTGCAGATTTACTGTATCTCTTGGACCTTCAAATCAACGATGAAACACCGAAATTGCATCGATATTGAACACAAAAGGCAAAATATCGACTTATTTATAAGAGGAGTAACTCTTCTAATAGTTCGTGCGTAGAGCCTTTCCTGGGACAGCAGTATTAGATTCCGATGCACCATTGCAGGTTTACTGAATCCCTTAGATATTCAAATCAACGATGAAACACAGAAATTGCATCGATATTGAATACAAAAGGCAAAATGTCGACTTATTTACAAGAGGAGTAACTCTTCTAATAGTTCGTGCATTGAGCCTTTCCAGGGATAGCAGTATTAGATTCCGATGCACCATTGCAGGTTTACTGTATCCCTTGGACCTTCAAATCAACGATGAAACACAGAAATTGCATCGATATTGAATACAAAAGGCAAAATGTCAACTTACTTACAAGAGGAGGAACTCTTCTATTAGTTCGTGCTATGAGCCTTTCTTGGGACAGCAATATTAGATTCCGATGCACCATTGCAGGTTTACTGTATCTCTTGGACCTTCAAATCAACGATGAAACATGGAAATTGCATCGATATTGAATACAAAAGGCAAAATGTCGACTTATTTATAAGCGGAGTAACTCTTCTAATTGTTCGTGCTTTGAGCCTTTCCTGGGACAGCAGTATTAGATTCCGATGCACCATTGTAGGTTTACTGTATCCCTTGGACCTCCAAATCAACGATGAAACACAGAAATTGCATCGATATTGAATACAAAAGGCAAAATGTCGACTTATTTAAAAGAGGAGAAAATCTTCTAATAGTTCGTGATTTGAGCCTTTCCTGGGACAGCAGTATTAGATTCCGATGCACCATTGCAGGTTTACTGTATCCCTTGGACCTTCAAATTAACGATGAAACACAGAAATTGCATCGATATTGAATACAAAAGGCAAAATGTCGACTTATTTATAAGAGGAGTAACTCTTCTAATAGTTCGTGCTTTGAGCCTTTCCTGGGACAGCAGTATTAGATTCCGATGCACCATTGCAGGTTTACTGTATCCCTCGGATATTCAAATCAACGATGAAACACAGAAATTGCATCGATATTGAATACAAAAGGCAAAATTTCGACTTATTTACAAGAGGAGTAACTCTTCTAATAGTTCGTGCTTTGAGCCTACCCAGGGACAGCAGTATTAGATTCCGATGCACCATTGCAGATTTAATGTATCCCTTGGACCTTCATATCAACGATGAAACACAGAAATTGCATCGATATTGAATACAAAAGGCAAAATGTCGGCTTATTTCTAAGAGGACAAAGTCTTCCAATAGTTCGAGCTTTGAGCCTTTCCTGGGACAGCAGTGTTAAATTCCGATGCACCATTGCAGGTTAACTGTATCCCTTGGACCTTCAAATCAACGATGAAACACAGAAATTGCATCGATATTGAATACAAAAGGCAAAATGACGACTTATTTATAAGAGGATTAAATCTTCTAATAGTCCGTGATTTGGGCCTTTCCTGGGACAGCAGTATTAGATTCCGATGCAACATTGCAGGTTTACTGTATCTCTTGGACCTTCAAATTAACGATGAAACCGAAATTGCATCGATATTGAATACAAATGCATAATGTCGACTTATTTGCAAGAGGAGTAACTCTTCTAATAGTTCGTGCTTTGAGCCTTTCCAGGGACAGCAGTATTAGATTCCGATGCACCATTGCAGGTTTACTGTATCCCTTGGACCTTCAAATCAACGATGAAACACGGAAATTGCATCGATATTGAATACAAAAGGCAAAATGTCGACTTATTTACAAGAGGAGTAACACTTCTAATAGTTCGGGTTTTAGCCTTTCTGGGACAGCAGTATTAGATTCCGATGCACCATTGCAGATTTACTGTATCTCTTGGACCTTGCAATCAACGATGAAACACAGAAATTGCATCGATATTGAATACAAAAGGCAAAATATCGACTTATTTATAAGAGGAGTAACTCTTCTAATAGTTCGTGCTTTGAGCCTTTCCAGGGACAGCAGTATTAGATTCCGATGCACCATTGCAGGTTTACTGTATCTCTTGGACCTTCAAATCAACGATGAAACACAGAAATTACATCGATATTGAATACAAAGGGCAAAATGTCGACTTATTTACAAGAGGAGTAACTCTTCTAATAGTTCGTGCTTTGAGCCTTTCCTGGGACAGCAGTATTAGATTCCGATGCACCATTGCAGGTTTACTGTATCCCTTGGACCTTCAAATCAACGATGAAACACGGAAATTGCATCGATATTAAACACAAAAGGCAAATTATCGACTTATTTATAAGAGGAGTAACTCTTCTAATAGTTCGTGCGTAGAGCCTTTCCTGGGACAGCAGTATTAGGTTCCGATGCACCATTGCAGGTTTACTGTATCCCTTAGATATTCAAATCAACGATGAAACACAGAAATTGCATCGATATTGAATACAAAAAGCAAAATGTCCACTTATTTACAAGAGGAGTAACTCTTCTAATAGTTCGTGTATTGAGCCATTCCAGGGATAGCAGTATTAGATTCCGATGCACCATTGCAGGTTTACTGTATCCCTTGGACCTTCAAATCAACGATGAAACACAGAAATTGCATCGATATTGAATACAAAAGGCAAAATGTCAACTTACTTACAAGAGGAGGAACTCTTCTATTAGTTCGTGCTATGAGCCTTTCCTGGGACAGCAGTATTAGATTCCGATGCACCATTGCAGGTTTACTGTATCTCTTGGACCTTCAAATCAACGATGAAACACGGAAATTGCATCGATATTGAATACATAAGGCAAAATGTCGACTTATTTATAAGCGGAGTAACTATTCTAATAGTTCGTGCTTTGAGCCTTTCCTGGGACAGCAGTATTAGATTCCGATGCACCATTGCAGGTTTACTGTATCCCACGGAAATTCAAATCAACGATGAAACACAGAAATTGCGTCGATATTGAATACAAAAGGCAAAATTTCGACTTATTTACAAGAGGAGTAACTCTTCTAATCAGTCGTGCTTTGAGCCTTTCCAGGGACAGCAGTATTAGATTCCGATGCACCATTGCAGGTTTACTGTATCCCTTGGACCTTCATATCAACGATGAAACACAGAAATTGCATCTATATTGAATACAAAAGGCAAAATGTCGACTTATTTCTAAGAGGAGTAAGTCTTCCAATAGTTCGAGGTTTGAGCCTTTCGTGGGACGGCAGTATTAAATTCCGATGCACCATTGCATGTTAACTGTATCCCTTGGACCTTCAAATCAACGATGAAACACAGAAATCGCATCGATATTGAATACAAAAGGCAAAATTTCGACTTATTTACAAGAGGAGTAACTCTTCTAATAGTTCGTGCATTGAGCCTTTCCTGGGACATTAGTATTAGATTCCGATGCACCATTGCAGGTTTACTGTATCCCTTGGACATTCAAGTCAACGATGATACACAGAAATTGCATCGATATTGAATACAAAAGCAAAATGTCGACTTATATACAAGAGGAGTAACTCTTCTAATAGTTCGTGTTTTAGCCTTTCCTGGGACAGCAGTATTAGATTCCGATGCCCCATTGCAGGTTTACTCTATCTCTTGGACCTTCAAATCAACGATGAAACACAGAAATTGCATCGATATTGAATACAAAAGGCATAATGTCGACTTATTTATAAGAGGAGTAACTCTTCTAATTGTTCGTATTTTTAGCCTTTCCTGGGAAAGCAGTATTAGTTTCCGATGCACCATTGCAGGATTACTGTATCCCTTGGACCTTCAAATTAACGATGAAACACAGAAATTGCATCGATATTGAATACAAAAGGCAAAATTTCGACTTATTTACAAGAGGAGTAACTCTTCTAATAGTTCGTGCTTTGAGCCTTTCCTGGGACATTAGTATTAGATTCCGATGCACCATTGCAGGTTTACTGTATCCCTTGGACATTCAAGTCAACGATGATACACAGAAATTGCATCGATACTGAATACAAAAGGCAAAATGTCGACTTATATACAAGAGGAGAAACTCTTCTAATAGTTCGTGTTTTAGCCTTTCCTGGGACAGCAGTATTAGATTCCGATGCACCATTGCAGGTTTACTCTATCTCTTGGACCTTCAAATCAACGATGAAACACAGAAATTGCATCGATATTGAATACAAATGGCAAAATGTCGACTTATTTATAAGAGGAGTAACTCTTCTAATAGTTCGTGATTTTAGCCTTTCCTGGGACAGCAGTATTAGATTCCGATGCACCATTGCAGGTTTACTGTATCCCTTGGATCTTCAAATCATCGATGAATCACAGAAATTGCATCGATATTGAATACTAAAGGCAAAATGTCGACTTATTTCTGAGAGGAGTAAGTCTCCCAATTGTTCGATCTTTGAGCCTTTCCTGGGACAGCAGTATTAAATTCCGATGCACCAGTGCAGGTTTACTGTATCCCTTGGACCTTCAAATCAACGATGAAACACAGAAATTGCATCGATATTGAATACAAAAGGCAAAATGTCGACTTATTTACAAGAGGAGTAACTCTACTAATAGTTCGTGTTTTTAGCCCTTCCTGGGAAAGCAGTATTAGCTTCCGATGCACCATTGCAGGATTACTGTATCCCTTGGGCCTTCAAATCAACGATGAAACACAGAAATTGCATCGATATTGAATACAAAAGGCAAAATGTCGACTTATTTACAAGAGGAGTAACTCTTCTAATGGTTCGTGCTTTGAGCCTTTCCTGGGACAGCAGTATTAGATTCCGATGCACCATTGCAGGTTTACTGTATCCCTTGGACCTTCAAATCAACGATGAAACACAGAAATTGCATCGATATTGAATACAAAAGGCAAAATGTCGACTTAATTACAAGAGGAGGAACTCTTCTAATAGTTCGTGCTTTGAGCCTTTCCTGGGACAGCAGTATTAGATTCCGATGCACCATTGCAGGTTTACTGTATCTCTTGGACCTTTAAATCTACGATGAAACACGGAAATTGCATCGATATTGAATACAAAAGGCAAAATGTCGACTTATTTATAAGTGGAGTAACTCTTCTAATAGTTCGTGCTTTGAGCCTTTCCTGGGACAGCAGTATTAGATTCCGATGCACCATTGCAGGATTACTGTATCCCTTGGACCTTCAAATTAACGATGAAACCGAAATTGCATCGATATTGAATACAAAAGGCAAAATTTCGACTTATTTACAAGAGGTGTAACTCTTCTAATAGTTCGTACTTTGAGCCTTTCCTGGGACATTAGTATTAGATTCCGATGCACCATTGCAGGTTTACTGTATCCCTTGGACCTTCAAGTCAACGATGAAACACAGAAATTGCATCGATATTGAATACAAAAGGCAAAATGTCGACTTATATACAAGAGGAGTAACTCTTCCAATAGTTCGTGCTTTGAGCCTTTCCAGGGACAGCAGTATTAGATTCCGATGCACCATTGCAGGTTTACTGTATCTCTTGGACCTTCAAATAAACGATGAAACACAGAAATTACATCGATATTGAATACAAAGGGCAAAATGTCGACTTATTTACAAGAGGAGTAACTCTTCTAATAGTTCGTGCTTTGAGCCTTTCCTGGGACAGCAGTATTAGATTCCGATGCACCATTGCAGGTTTACTGTATCCCTTGGACCTTCAAATCAACGATGAAACACGGAAATTGCATCGATATTGAATACAAAAGGCAAAATGTCGACTTATTTACAAGAGGAGTAACTCTTCTAATAGTTCAAGTTTTAGCCTTTCTGGGACAGCAGTATTAGATTCCGATGCTCCATTGCAGATTTACTGTATCTCTTGGACCTTCCATTCAACGATGAAACACAGAAATTGCATCGATATTGAATACAAAAGGCAAAATATCGACTTATTTATAAGAGGAGTAACTCTTCTAATAGTTCGTGCTTTGAGCCTTTCCTGGGACTGCAGTATTAGATTCCGATGCACCATTGCAGGTTTACTGTATCTCTTGGACCTTTACATCAACGATGAAACACGGAAATTGCGTCGAAATTGAATACAAAATGCAAAATGTCGACTTATTTATAAGCGGAGTAACTCTTATAATAGTTCGTGCTTTGAGCCTTTCCTGGGACAGCAGTATTAGATTCCGATGCACCATTGCAGGTTTACTGTATCCCTTGGACCTTCAAATCAACGATGAAACACAGAAATTGCATCGATACTGAATACAAAAGGCAAAATGTCGACTTATTTATAAGAGGAGTAAATCTTCTAATAGTTCGTGATTTGAGACTTTCCTGGGACAGCAGTATTAGATTCTGATGCACCATTGCAGGTTTACTGTATCCCTTGGACCTTCAAATTAACGATGAAACACAGAAATTGCATCGATATTGAATACAAAAGGCAAAATGTCGACTTATTTACAAGAGGTGTAACTCTTCTAATAGTTCGTGCTTTGAGCCTTTCCTGGGACATTAGTATTAGATTCCGATGCACCATTGCAGGTTTACTGTATCCCTTGGACCTTCAAGTCAACGATGAAACACAGAAATTGCATCGATATTGAATACAAAAGGCAAAATGTCGACTTATTTACAAGAGGAGTAACTCTTCTAATAGTTCGTGATTTGAACCTTTCCAGGGACAGCAATATTAGATTCCGATGCACCATTGCAGGTTTACTGTATCTCTTGGACCTTCAAATCAACGATGAAACACAGAAATTACATCGATATTGAATACAAAGGGAAATATGTCGCCTTATTTACAAGTGGAGTAACTCTTCTATTAGTTCGTGCTTTGAGCCTTTCCTGGGACATTAGTATTAGATTCCGATGCACCATTGCAGGTAGAGGTGTACAAATTTCACTTGCGGCCTGCTTGCCCCTAGCTCCTCTGCAACCATTCATGCAGGTCAGCCTGCCGCGACGTAAACACAAGAGTGCGCGTGTACTGAGGCATAGTGGGTAATGCGGTCGACTGGGGCTCCCGCAAGCCCGAGCTACCTGGGTTCCCGCAGGCCTACCAAGCTTCACGGGACCCGCTAAGCTTGCTGCGCCTGACAACAGGTTGCGCTGTGGACTCTCATGACGCAAACGTAGACGCCGCGAAAAATGGCTCAGAGTCGCCATTGTATTCCCAGCACAATAGTTTTTAGACGAACTGGATACGAAACAAGTGTTTCGATTTTGCTAAAATGCATTTTGGCAATTTAGAATGATTTTGCCAACTTCGAATGAATTCACAGAACCAGTAAAATACATCCTGGAAAAGTAGTTAAATATTTGTATAACTGGTGTCATATTTGGCTGAAACATACTAAAGTTAAAGAATCTAGACTTCCAAAATCTTAATTTGGTTCTCATTGCAGTACCGTGGTTATCAGGGGCGTAGATAATTTATTCTTCTGGGTAGGGGACCAGTCTTCTTTTTGGAGGGTGGAGGTTCACTTCTTTAGTACAAATATCCATCCGTTTCAGTGTTGAAAACTGCAACACAGACTGCATTGCGTTCCACTAAAACGAAAAACACTATCAAGTGTGCCAAATTTCATCAAGGTTGGAATAAAAATCTACAATTTGTCGAATTCCGTTTGCTGAAGTAACCTCTGCAATGCACCCTACAAAATTTTATGGTTTCAAGGTATAGTGTGCAAAATTTCATCAAGATTGTATGCAATACAAACACACGAGGACAATGAAAACGCACTTTCGGTTTTTGTCAAATTTTCCAATTTTTAGGTAGATTTTCCAAAACTTTTATTTCATAAAAACCTTGTCATGAGAATTACGAGTACAGCAAAAAAAAAAAAAAAAAAAAAAAATTAGCCGAATTGGTCCAGCCGTCGTCGAGTTTTACGATTATCGACACATTTGGCAATTCATTTTTATTTATATGGATAATAAGCCCGAAATATATGCGTAAAGGAAGAATGTACAAATAAAGCCCAATATTTTTTGAGCTGAAATTAATACATATATTGGGGTTTGTCTTTTGGTGCTCAGGCAAAATAAAAACTTTTAACTAACGTTCGTAATACGACAATGACGCGCGCAGTCTAAACGGCTGCGTAGCACAGCTCAGCAGTAATATGGGCAGGCAAGCAAGTTTCCCGCAGCCTGCCCGGGTTGGGTTCTGCTTGGCTTGGCTGGGAGTGAAGCAGCCTGCCCGTTCTGTTGACAACGGGCGGCGGCCTGCCCGCCTGGCCACCGGGCAAGCATGGGCGGGTTAAAAGCGGAACATGTACACCACTGATTGCAGGTTTACTGTATCTCTTGGACCTTTACATCAACGATGAAACACGGAAATTGCGTCGAAATTGAATACAAAATGCAAAATGTCGACTTATTTATAAGCGGAGTAACTCTTATAATAGTTCGTGCTTTGAGCCTTTCCTGGGACAGCAGTATTAGATTCCGATGCACCATTGCAGGTTTACTGTATCCCTTGGACCTTCAAATCAACGATGAAACACAGAAATTGCATCGATACTGAATACAAAAGGCAAAATGTCGACTTATTTTTAAGAGGAGTAAATCTTCTAATAGTTCGTGATTTGAGCCTTTCCTGGGACAGCAGTATTAGATTCTGATGCACCATTGCAGGTTTACTGTATCCCTTGGACCTTCAAATTAACGATGAAACACAGAAATTGCATCGATATTGAATACAAAAGGCAAAATGTCGACTTATTTACAAGAGGTGTAACTCTTCTAATAGTTCGTGCTTTGAGCCTTTCCTGGGACATTAGTATTAGATTCCGATGCACCATTGCAGGTTTACTGTATCCCTTGGACCTTCAAGTCAACGATGAAACACAGAAATTGCATCGATATTGAATACAAAAAGCAAAATGTCGACTTATTTACAAGAGGAGTAACTCTTCTAATAGTTCGTGATTTGAACCTTTCCAGGGACAGCAATATTAGATTCCGATGCACCATTGCAGGTTTACTGTATCTCTTGGACCTTCAAATCAACGATGAAACACAGAAATTACATCGATATTGAATACAAAGGGAAAAATGTCGCCTTATTTACAAGAGGAGTAACTCTTCTAATAGTTCGTGCTTTGAGCCTTTCCTGGGACATTAGTATTAGATTCCGATGCACCACTGCAGATTTACTGTATCTCTTGGACCTTCAAATCAACGATGAAACACAGAAATTGCATCGATATTGAACACAAAAGGCAAAATATCGACTTATTTATAAGAGGAGTAACTCTTCTAATAGTTCGTGCGTAGAGCCTTTCCTGGGACAGCAGTATTAGATTCCGATGCACCATTGCAGGTTTACTGAATCCCTTAGATATTCAAATCAACGATGAAACACAGAAATTGCATCGATATTGAATACAAAAGGCAAAATGTCGACTTATTTACAAGAGGAGTAACTCTTCTAATAGTTCGTGCATTGAGCCTTTCCAGGGATAGCAGTATTAGATTCCGATGCACCATTGCAGGTTTACTGTATCCCTTGGACCTTCAAATCAACGATGAAACACAGAAATTGCATCGATATTGAATACAAAAGGCAAAATGTCAACTTACTTACAAGAGGAGGAACTCTTCTATTAGTTCGTGCTATGAGCCTTTCCTGGGACAGCAGTATTAGATTCCGATGCACCATTGCAGGTTTACTGTATCTCTTGGACCTTCAAATCAACGATGAAACATGGAAATTGCATCGATATTGAATACAAAAGGCAAAATGTCGACTTATTTATAAGCGGAGTAACTCTTCTAATTGTTCGTGCTTTGAGCCTTTCCTGGGACAGCAGTATTAGATTCCGATGAACCATTGTAGGTTTACTGTATCCCTTGGACCTCCAAATCAACGATGAAACACAGAAATTGCATCGATATTGAATACAAAAGGCAAAATGTCGACTTATTTATAAGAGGAGAAAATCTTCTAGTAGTTCGTGATTTGAGCCTTTCCTGGGACAGCAGTATTAGATTCCGATGCACCATTGCAGGTTTACTGTATCCCTTGGACTTTCAAATTAACGATGAAACACAGAAATTGCATCGATATTGAATACAAAAGGCAAAATGTCGACTTATTTATAAGAGGAGTAACTCTTCTAATAGTTCGTGCTTTGAGCCTACCCAGGGACAGCAGTATTAGATTCCGATGCACCATTGCAGATTTACTGTATCCCTTGGACCTTCATATCAACGATGAAACACAGAAATTGCATCGATATTGAATACAAAAGGCAAAATGTCGGCTTATTTCTAAGAGGACAAAGTCTTCCAATAGTTCGAGCTTTGAGCCTTTCCTGGGACAGCAGTGTTAAATTCCGATGCACCATTGCAGGTTAACTGTATCCCTTGGACCTTCAAATCAACGATGAAACACAGAAATTGCATCGATATTGAATGCAAAAGGCAAAATGTCGACTTATTTATAAGAGGATTAAATCTTCTAATAGTTCGTGATTTGAGCCTTTCCTGGGACAGCAGTATTAGATTCCGATGCAACATTGCAAGTTTACTGTATCCCTTGGACCTTCAAATTAACGATGAAACCGAAATTGCATCGATATTGAATACAAAAGGCAAAATTTCGACTTATTTACAAGAGGTGTAACTCTTCTAATAGTTCGTACTTTGAGCCTTTCCTGGGACATTAGTATTAGATTCCAATGCACCATTGCAGGTTTACTGTATCCCTTGGACCCTCAAGTCAACGATGAAACACAGAAATTGCATCGATATTGAATACAAAAGGCAAAATGTCGACTTATATACAAGAGGAGTATCTCTTCCAATAGTTCGTGTTTTAGCCTTTCTGGGACAGCAGTATTAGATTCCGATGCACCATTGCTGGTTTACTGTATCTCTTGGACCTTCAAATCAACGATGAAACACAGAAATTACATCGATATTGAATACAAATGCATAATGTCGACTTATTTACAAGAGGAGTAACTCTTCTAATAGTTCGTGCTTTGAGCCTTTCCAGGGACAGCAGTATTAGATTCCGATGCACCATTGCAGGTTTACTGTATCCCTTGGACCTTCAAATCAACGATGAAACACGGAAATTGCATCGATATTGAATACAAAAGGCAAAATGTCGACTTATTTACAAGAGGAGTAACACTTCTAATAGTTCGGGTTTTAGCCTTTCTGGGACAGCAGTATTAGATTCCGATGCACCATTGCAGATTTACTGTATCTCTTGGACCTTCCAATCAACGATGAAACACAGAAATTGCATCGATATTGAATACAAAAGGCAAAATATCGACTTATTTATAAGAGGAGTAACTCTTCTAATAGTTCGTGCTTTGAGCCTTTCCAGGGACAGCAGTATTAGATTCCGATGCACCATTGCAGGTTTACTGTATCTGTTGGACCTTTAAATCTACGATGAAACACGGAAATTGCATCGATATTGAATACAAAAGGCAAAATGTCGACTTATTTATAAGTGGAGTAACTCTTCTAATAGTTCGTGCTTTGAGCCTTTCCTGGGACAGCAGTATTAGATTCCGATGCACCATTGCAGGATTACTGTATCCCTTGGACCTTCAAATTAACGATGAAACCGAAATTGCATCGATATTGAATACAAAAGGCAAAATTTCGACTTATTTACAAGAGGTGTAACTCTTCTAATAGTTCGTACTTTGAGCCTTTCCTGGGACATTAGTATTAGATTCCGATGCACCATTGCAGGTTTACTGTATCCCTTGGACCTTCAAGTCAACGATGAAACACAGAAATTGCATCGATATTGAATACAAAAGGCAAAATGTCGACTTATATACAAGAGGAGTAACTCTTCCAATAGTTCGTGCTTTGAGCCTTTCCAGGGACAGCAGTATTAGATTCCGATGCACCATTGCAGGTTTACTGTATCTCTTGGACCTTCAAATAAACGATGAAACACAGAAATTACATCGATATTGAATACAAAGGGCAAAATGTCGACTTATTTACAAGAGGAGTAACTCTTCTAATAGTTCGTGCTTTGAGCCTTTCCAGGGACAGCAGTATTAGATTCCGATGCACCATTGCAGGTTTACTGTATCCCTTGGACCTTCAAATCAACGATGAAACACGGAAATTGCATCGATATTGAATACAAAAGGCAAAATGTCGACTTATTTACAAGAGGAGTAACACTTCTAATAGTTCGGGTTTTAGCCTTTCTGGGACAGCAGTATTAGATTCCGATGCACCATTGCAGATTTACTGTATCTCTTGGACCTTCAAATAAACGATGAAACACAGAAATTACATCGATATTGAATACAAAGGGCAAAATGTCGACTTATTTACAAGAGGAGTAACTCTTCTAATAGTTCGTGCTTTGAGCCTTTCCAGGGACAGCAGTATTAGATTCCGATGCACCATTGCAGGTTTACTGTATCTCTTGGACCTTTACATCAACGATGAAACACGGAAATTGCGTCGAAATTGAATACAAAATGCAAAATGTCGACTTATTTATAAGCGGAGTAACTCTTATAATAGTTCGTGCTTTGAGCCTTTCCTGGGACAGCAGTATTAGATTCCGATGCACCATTGCAGGTTTACTGTATCCCTTGGACCTTCAAATCAACGATGAAACACAGAAATTGCATCGATACTGAATACAAAAGGCAAAATGTCGACTTATTTATAAGAGGAGTAAATCTTCTAATAGTTCGTGATTTGAGCCTTTCCTGGGACAGCAGTATTAGATTCTGATGAACTATTGCAGGTTTACTGTATCCCTTGGACCTTCAAATTAACGATGAAACACAGAAATTGCATCGATATTGAATACAAAAGGCAAAATGTCGACTTATTTACAAGAGGTGTAACTCTTCTAATAGTTCGTGCTTTGAGCCTTTCCTGGGACATTAGTATTAGATTCCGATGCACCATTGCAGGTTTACTGTATCCCTTGGACCTTCAAGTCAACGATGAAACACAGAAATTGCATCGATATTGAATACAAAAGGCAAAATGTCGACTTATTTATAAGAGGAGTAACTCTTCTAATAGTTCGTGATTTTAGCCTTTCCTGGGACAGCAGTATTAGATTCCGATGCACCATTGCAGGTTTACTGTATCCCTTGGATCTTCAAATCATCGATGAATCACAGAAATTGCATCGATATTGAATACTAAAGGCAAAATGTCGACTTATTTCTGAGAGGAGTAAGTCTCCCAATTGTTCGATCTTTGAGCCTTTCCTGGGACAGCAGTATTAAATTCCGATGCACCAGTGCAGGTTTACTGTATCCCTTGGACCTTCAAATCAACGATGAAACACAGAAATTGCATCGATATTGAATACAAAAGGCAAAATGTCGACTTATTTACAAGAGGAGTAACTCTACTAATAGTTCGTGTTTTTAGCCCTTCCTGGGAAAGCAGTATTAGCTTCCGATGCACCATTGCAGGATTACTGTATCCCTTGGGCCTTCAAATCAACGATGAAACACAGAAATTGCATCGATATTGAATACAAAAGGCAAAATGTCGACTTATTTACAAGAGGAGTAACTCTTCTAATGGTTCGTGCTTTGAGCCTTTCCTGGGACAGCAGTATTAGATTCCGATGCACCATTGCAGGTTTACTGTATCCCTTGGACCTTCAAATCAACGATGAAACACAGAAATTGCATCGATATTGAATACAAAAGGCAAAATGTCGACTTAATTACAAGAGGAGGAACTCTTCTAATAGTTCGTGCTTTGAGCCTTTCCTGGGACAGCAGTATTAGATTCCGATGCACCATTGCAGGTTTACTGTATCTCTTGGACCTTTAAATCTACGATGAAACACGGAAATTGCATCGATATTGAATACAAAAGGCAAAATGTCGACTTATTTATAAGTGGAGTAACTCTTCTAATAGTTCGTGCTTTGAGCCTTTCCTGGGACAGCAGTATTAGATTCCGATGCACCATTGCAGGATTACTGTATCCCTTGGACCTTCAAATTAACGATGAAACCGAAATTGCATCGATATTGAATACAAAAGGCAAAATTTCGACTTATTTACAAGAGGTGTAACTCTTCTAATAGTTCGTACTTTGAGCCTTTCCTGGGACATTAGTATTAGATTCCGATGCACCATTGCAGGTTTACTGTATCCCTTGGACCTTCAAGTCAATGATGAAACACAGAAATTGCATCGATATTGAATACAAAAGGCAAAATGTCGACTTATATACAAGAGGAGTAACTCTTCCAATAGTTCGTGCTTTGAGCCTTTCCAGGGACAGCAGTATTAGATTCCGATGCACCATTGCAGGTTTACTGTATCTCTTGGACCTTCAAATAAACGATGAAACACAGAAATTACATCGATATTGAATACAAAGGGCAAAATGTCGACTTATTTACAAGAGGAGTAACTCTTCTAATAGTTCGTGCTTTGAGCCTTTCCTGGGACAGCAGTATTAGATTCCGATGCACCATTGCAGGTTTACTGTATCCCTTGGACCTTCAAATCAGCGATGAAACACGGAAATTGCATCGATATTGAATACAAAAGGCAAAATGTCGACTTATTTACAAGAGGAGTAACTCTTCTAATAGTTCAAGTTTTAGCCTTTCTGGGACAGCAGTATTAGATTCCGATGCTCCATTGCAGATTTACTGTATCTCTTGGACCTTCCATTCAACGATGAAACACAGAAATTGCATCGATATTGAATACAAAAGGCAAAATATCGACTTATTTATAAGAGGAGTAACTCTTCTAATAGTTCGTGCTTTGAGCCTTTCCTGGGACAGCAGTATTAGATTCCGATGCACCATTGCAGGTTTACTGTATCTCTTGGACCTTTACATCAACGATGAAACACGGAAATTGCGTCGAAATTGAATACAAAATGCAAAATGTCGACTTATTTATAAGCGGAGTAACTCTTATAATAGTTCGTGCTTTGAGCCTTTCCTGGGACAGCAGTATTAGATTCCGATGCACCATTGCAGGTTTACTGTATCCCTTGGACCTGCAAATCAACGATGAAACACAGAAATTGCATCGATACTGAATACAAAAGGCAAAATGTCGACTTATTTATAAGAGGAGTAAATCTTCTAATAGTTCGTGATTTGAGACTTTCCTGGGACAGCAGTATTAGATTCTGATGCACCATTGCAGGTTTACTGTATCCCTTGGACCTTCAAATTAACGATGAAACACAGAAATTGCATCGATATTGAATACAAAAGGCAAAATGTCGACTTATTTACAAGAGGTGTAACTCTTCTAATAGTTCGTGCTTTGAGCCTTTCCTGGGACATTAGTATTAGATTCCGATGCACCATTGCAGGTTTACTGTATCCCTTGGACCTTCAAGTCAACGATGAAACACAGAAATTGCATCGATATTGAATACAAAAGGCAAAATGTCGACTTATTTACAAGAGGAGTAACTCTTCTAATAGTTCGTGATTTGAACCTTTCCAGGGACAGCAATATTAGATTCCGATGCACCATTGCAGGTTTACTGTATCTCTTGGACCTTCAAATCAACGATGAAACACAGAAATTACATCGATATTGAATACAAAGGGAAATATGTAGCCTTATTTACAAGTGGAGTAACTCTTCTAATAGTTCGAGCTTTGAGCCTTTCCTGGGACATTAGTATTAGATTCCGATGCACCATTGCAGGTTTACTATATCTCTTGGACCTTTACATCAACGATGAAACACGGAAATTGCGTCGAAATTGAATACAAAATGCAAAATGTCGACTTATTTATAAGCGGAGTAACTCTTATAATAGTTCGTGCTTTGAGCCTTTCCTGGGACAGCAGTATTAGATTCCGATGCACCATTGCAGGTTTACTGTATCCCTTGGACCTTCAAATCAACGATGAAACACAGAAATTGCATCGATACTGAATACAAAAGGCAAAATGTCGACTTATTTATAAGAGGAGTAAATCTTCTAATAGTTCGTGATTTGAGCCTTTCCTGGGACAGCAGTATTAGATTCTGATGCACCATTGCAGGTTTACTGTATCCCTTGGACCTTCAAATTAACGATGAAACACAGAAATTGCATCGATATTGAATACAAAAGGCAAAATGTCGACTTATTTACAAGAGGTGTAACTCTTCTAATAGTTCGTGCTTTGAGCCTTTCCTGGGACATTAGTATTAGATTCCGATGCACCATTGCAGGTTTACTGTATCCCTTGGACCTTCAAGTCAACGATGAAACACAGAAATTGCATCGATATTGAATACAAAAGGCAAAATGTCGACTTATTTACAAGAGGAGTAACTCTTCTAATAGTTCGTGATTTGAACCTTTCCAGGGACAGCAATATTAGATTCCGATGCACCATTGCAGGTTTACTGTATCTCTTGGACCTTCAAATCAACGATGAAACACAGAAATTACATCGATATTGAATACAAAGGGAAAAATGTCGCCTTATTTACAAGAGGAGTAACTCTTCTAATAGTTCGTGCTTTGAGCCTTTCCTGGGACATTAGTATTAGATTCCGATGCACCACTGCAGATTTACTGTATCTCTTGGACCTTCAAATCAACGATGAAACACAGAAATTGCATCGATATTGAACACAAAAGGCAAAATATCGACTTATTTATAAGAGGAGTAACTCTTCTAATAGTTCGTGCGTAGAGCCTTTCCTGGGACAGCAGTATTAGATTCCGATGCACCATTGCAGGTTTACTGAATCCCTTAGATATTCAAATCAACGATGAAACACAGAAATTGCATCGATATTGAATACAAAAGGCAAAATGTCGACTTATTTACAAGAGGAGTAACTCTTCTAATAGTTCGTGCATTGAGCCTTTCCAGGGATAGCAGTATTAGATTCCGATGCACCATTGCAGGTTTACTGTATCCCTTGGACCTTCAAATCAACGATGAAACACAGAAATTGCATCGATATTGAATACAAAAGGCAAAATGTCAACTTACTTACAAGAGGAGGAACTCTTCTATTAGTTCGTGCTATGAGCCTTTCCTGGGACAGCAGTATTAGATTTCGATGCACCATTGCAGGTTTACTGTATCTCTTGGACCTTCAAATCAACGATGAAATATGGAAATTGCATCGATATTGAATACAAAAGGCAAAATTTCGATTTATTTATAAGCGGAGTAACTCTTCTAATTGTTCGTGCTTTGAGCCTTTCCTGGGACAGCAGTATTAGATTCCGATGAACCATTGTAGGTTTACTGTATCCCTTGGACCTCCAAATCAACGATGAAACACAGAAATTGCATCGATATTGAATACAAAAGGCAAAATGTCGACTTATTTATAAGAGGAGAAAATCTTCTAATAGTTCGTGATTTGAGCCTTTCCTGGGACAGCAGTATTAGATTCCGATGCACCATTGCAGGTTTACTGTATCCCTTGGACTTTCAAATTAACGATGAAACACAGAAATTGCATCGATATTGAATACAAAAGGCAAAATGTCGACTTATTTATAAGAGGAGTAACTCTTCTAATAGTTCGTGCTTTGAGCCTACCCAGGGACAGCAGTATTAGATTCCGATGCACCATTGCAGATTTACTGTATCCCTTGGACCTTCATATCAACGATGAAACACAGAAATTGCATCGATATTGAATACAAAAGGCAAAATGTCGGCTTATTTCTAAGAGGACAAAGTCTTCCAATAGTTCGAGCTTTGAGCCTTTCCTGGGACAGCAGTGTTAAATTCCGATGCACCATTGCAGGTTAACTGTATCCCTTGGACCTTCAAATCAACGATGAAACACAGAAATTGCATCGATATTGAATACAAAAGGCAAAATGTCGACTTATTTATAAGAGGATTAAATCTTCTAATAGTTCGTGATTTGAGCCTTTCCTGGGACAGCAGTATTAGATTCCGATGCAACATTGCAAGTTTACTGTATCCCTTGGACCTTCAAATTAACGATGAAACCGAAATTGCATCGATATTGAATACAAAAGGCAAAATTTCGACTTATTTACAAGAGGTGTAACTCTTCTAATAGTTCGTACTTTGAGCCTTTCCTGGGACATTAGTATTAGATTCCAATGCACCATTGCAGGTTTACTGTATCCCTTGGACCCTCAAGTCAACGATGAAACACAGAAATTGCATCGATATTGAATACAAAAGGCAAAATGTCGACTTATATACAAGAGGAGTATCTCTTCCAATAGTTCGTGTTTTAGCCTTTCTGGGACAGCAGTATTAGATTCCGATGCACCATTGCAGGTTTACTGTATCTCTTGGACCTTCCAATCAACGATGAAACACAGAAATTGCATCGATATTGAATACAAAAGGCAAAATATCGACTTATTTATAAGAGGAGTAACTCTTCTAATAGTTCGTGCTTTGAGCCTTTCCAGGGACAGCAGTATTAGATTCCGATGCACCATTGCAGGTTTACTGTATCTGTTGGACCTTTAAATCTACGATGAAACACGGAAATTGCATCGATATTGAATACAAAAGGCAAAATGTCGACTTATTTATAAGTGGAGTAACTCTTCTAATAGTTCGTGCTTTGAGCCTTTCCTGGGACAGCAGTATTAGATTCCGATGCACCATTGCAGGATTACTGTATCCCTTGGACCTTCAAATTAACGATGAAACCGAAATTGCATCGATATTGAATACAAAAGGCAAAATTTCGACTTATTTACAAGAGGTGTAACTCTTCTAATAGTTCGTACTTTGAGCCTTTCCTGGGACATTAGTATTAGATTCCGATGCACCATTGCAGGTTTACTGTATCCCTTGGACCTTCAAGTCAACGATGAAACACAGAAATTGCATCGATATTGAATACAAAAGGCAAAATGTCGACTTATATACAAGAGGAGTAACTCTTCCAATAGTTCGTGCTTTGAGCCTTTCCAGGGACAGCAGTATTAGATTCCGATGCACCATTGCAGGTTTACTGTATCTCTTGGACCTTCAAATAAACGATGAAACACAGAAATTACATCGATATTGAATACAAAGGGCAAAATGTCGACTTATTTACAAGAGGAGTAACTCTTCTAATAGTTCGTGCTTTGAGCCTTTCCTGGGACAGCAGTATTAGATTCCGATGCACCATTGCAGGTTTACTGTATCCCTTGGACCTTCAAATCAACGATGAAACACGGAAATTGCATCGATATTGAATACAAAAGGCAAAATGTCGACTTATTTACAAGAGGAGTAACTCTTCTAATAGTTCAAGTTTTAGCCTTTCTGGGACAGCAGTATTAGATTCCGATGCTCCATTGCAGATTTACTGTATCTCTTGGACCTTCCATTCAACGATGAAACACAGAAATTGCATCGATATTGAATACAAAAGGCAAAATATCGACTTATTTATAAGAGGAGTAACTCTTCTAATAGTTCGTGTTTGAGCCTTTCCTGGGACAGCAGTATTAGATTCCGATGCACCATTGCAGGTTTACTGTATCTCTTGGACCTTTACATCAACGATGAAACACGGAAATTGCGTCGAAATTGAATACAAAATGCAAAATGTCGACTTATTTATAAGCGGAGTAACTCTTATAATAGTTCGTGCTTTGAGCCTTTCCTGGGACAGCAGTATTAGATTCCGATGCACCATTGCAGGTTTACTGTATCCCTTGGACCTTCAAATCAACGATGAAACACAGAAATTGCATCGATACTGAATACAAAAGGCAAAATGTCGACTTATTTATAAGAGGAGTAAATCTTCTAATAGTTCGTGATTTGAGCCTTTCCTGGGACAGCAGTATTAGATTCTGATGCACCATTGCAGGTTTACTGTATCCCTTGGACCTTCAAATTAACGATGAAACACAGAAATTGCATCGATATTGAATACAAAAGGCAAAATGTCGACTTATTTACAAGAGGTGTAACTCTTCTAATAGTTCGTGCTTTGAGCCTTTCCTGGGACATTAGTATTAGATTCCGATGCACCATTGCAGGTTTACTGTATCCCTTGGACCTTCAAGTCAACGATGAAACACAGAAATTGCATCGATATTGAATACAAAAGGCAAAATGTCGACTTACTTACAAGAGGAGTAACTCTTCTAATAGTTCGTGATTTGAACCTTTCCAGGGACAGCAATATTAGATTCCGATGCACCATTGCAGGTTTACTGTATCTCTTGGACCTTCAAATCAACGATGAAACACAGAAATTACATCGATATTGAATACAAAGGGAAAAATGTCGCCTTATTTACAAGAGGAGTAACTCTTCTAATAGTTCGTGCTTTGAGCCTTTCCTGGGACATTAGTATTAGATTCCGATGCACCACTGCAGATTTACTGTATCTCTTGGACCTTCAAATCAACGATGAAACACAGAAATTGCATCGATATTGAACACAAAAGGCAAAATATCGACTTATTTATAAGAGGAGTAACTCTTCTAATAGTTCGTGCGTAGAGCCTTTCCTGGGACAGCAGTATTAGATTCCGATGCACCATTGCAGGTTTACTGAATCCCTTAGATATTCAAATCAACGATGAAACACAGAAATTGCATCGATATTGAATACAAAAGGCAAAATGTCGACTTATTTACAAGAGGAGTAACTCTTCTAATAGTTCGTGCATTGAGCCTTTCCAGGGATAGCAGTATTAGATTCCGATGCACCATTGCAGGTTTACTGTATCCCTTGGACCTTCAAATCAACGATGAAACACAGAAATTGCATCGATATTGAATACAAAAGGCAAAATGTCAACTTACTTACAAGAGGAGGAACTCTTCTATTAGTTCGTGCTATGAGCCTTTCCTGGGACAGCAGTATTAGATTCCGATGCACCATTGCAGGTTTACTGTATCTCTTGGACCTACAAATCAACGATGAAACATGGAAATTGCATCGATATTGAATACAAAAGGCAAAATGTCGACTTATTTATAAGCGGAGTAACTCTTCTAATTGTTCGTGCTTTGAGCCTTTCCTGGGACAGCAGTATTAGATTCCGATGCACCATTGTAGGTTTACTGTATCCCTTGGACCTCCAAATCAACGATGAAACACTGAAATTGCATCGATATTGAATACAAAAGGCAAAATGTCGACTTATTTATAAGAGGAGAAAATCTTCTAATAGTTCGTGATTTGAGCCTTTCCTGGGACAGCAGTATTAGATTCCGATGCACCATTGCAGGTTTACTGTATCCCTTGGACCTTCAAATTAACGATGAAACACAGAAATTGCATCGATATTGAATACAAAAGGCAAAATGTCGACTTATTTATAAGAGGAGTAACTCTTCTAATAGTTCGTGCTTTGAGCCTTTCCTGGGACAGCAGTATTAGATTCCGATGCACCATTGCAGGTTTACTGTATCCCTCGGATATTCAAATCAACGATGAAACACAGAAATTGCATCGATATTGAATACAAAAGGCAAAATTTCGACTTATTTACAAGAGGAGTAACTCTTCTAATAGTTCGTGCTTTGAGCCTACCCAGGGACAGCAGTATTAGATTCCGATGCACCATTGCAGATTTACTGTATCCCTTGGACCTTCATATCAACGATGAAACACAGAAATTGCATCGATATTGAATACAAAAGGCAAAATGTCGGCTTATTTCTAAGAGGACAAAGTCCTCCAATAGTTCGAGCTTTGAGCCTTTCCTGGGACAGCAGTGTTAAATTCCGATGCACCATTGCAGGTTAACTGTATCCCTTGGACCTTCAAATCAGCGATGAAACACAGAAATTGCATCGATATTGAATACAAAAGGCAAAATGTCGACTTATTTATAAGAGGATTAAATCTTCTAATAGTTCGTGAATTGAGCCTTTCCTGGGACAGCAGTATTAGATTCCGATGCAACATTGCAGGTTTACTGTATCCCTTGGACCTTCAAATTAACGATGAAACCGAAATTGCATCGATATTGAATACAAAAGGCAAAATTTCGACTTATTTACAAGAGGTGTAACTTTTCTAATAGTTCGTACTTTGAGCCTTTCCTGGGACATTAGTATTAGATTCCAATGCACCATTGCAGGTTTACTGTATCCCTTGGACCCTCAAGTCAACGATGAAACACAGAAATTGCATCGATATTGAATACAAAAGGCAAAATGTCGACTTATATACAAGAGGAGTATCTCTTCCAATAGTTCGTGTTTTAGCCTTTCTGGGACAGCAGTATTAGATTCCGATGCACCATTGCAGGTTTACTGTATCTCTTGGACCTTCAAATCAACGATGAAACACAGAAATTACATCGATATTGAATACAAATGCATAATGTCGACTTATTTACAAGAGGAGTAACTCTTCTAATAGTTCGTGCTTTGAGCCTTTCCAGGGACAGCAGTATTAGATTCCGATGCACCATTGCAGGTTTACTGTATCCCTTGGACCTTCAAATCAACGATGAAACACGGAATTTGCATCGATATTGAATACAAAAGGCAAAATGTCGACTTATTTACAAGAGGAGTAACACTTCTAATAGTTCGGGTTTTAGCCTTTCTGGGACAGCAGTATTAGATTCCGATGCACCATTGCAGATTTACTGTATCTCTTGGACCTTCCAATCAACGATGAAACACAGAAATTGCATCGATATTGAATACAAAAGGCAAAATATCGACTTATTTATAAGAGGAGTAACTCTTCTAATAGTTCGTGCTTTGAGCCTTTCCAGGGACAGCAGTATTAGATTCCGATGCACCATTGCAGGTTTACTGTATCTCTTGGACCTTCAAATCAACGATGAAACACAGAAATTACATCGATATTGAATACAAAGGGCAAAATGTCGACTTATTTACAAGAGGAGTAACTCTTCTAATAGTTCGTGCTTTGAGCCTTTCCTGGGACAGCAGTATTAGATTCCGATGCACCTTTGCAGGTTTACTGTATCCCTTGGACCTTCAAATCAACGATGAAACACGGAAATTGCATCGATATTGAACACAAAAGGCAAAATATCGACTTATTTATAAGAGGAGTAACTCTTCTAATAGTTCGTGCGTAGAGCCTTTCCTGGGACAGCAGTATTAGATTCCGATGCACCATTGCAGGTTTACTGTATCCCTTAGATATTCAAATCAACGATGAAACACAGAAATTGCATCGATATTGAATACAAAAGGCAAAATGTCGACTTATTTACAAGAGGAGTAACTCTTCTAATAGTTCGCGTATTGAGCCATTCCAGGGATAGCAGTATTAGATTCCGATGCACCATTGCAGGTTTACTGTATCCCTTGGACCTTCAAATCAACGATGAAACACAGATATTGCATCGATATTGAATACAAAAGGCAAAATGTCAACTTACTTACAAGAGGAGGAACTCTTCTATTAGTTCGTGCTATGAGCCTTTCCTGGGACAGCAGTATTAGATTCAGATGCACCATTGCAGGTTTACTGTATCTCTTGGACCTTCAAATCAACGATGAAACACGGAAATTGCATCGATATTGAATACAAAAGGCAAAATGTCGACTTATTTATAAGCGGAGTAACTATTCTAATAGTTCGTGCTTTGAGCCTTTCCTGGGACAGCAGTATTAGATTCCGATGCACCATTGTAGGTTTACTGTATCCCTTTGACCTTCAAATCAACGATGAAACACAGAAATTGCATCGATATTGAATACAAAAGGCAAAATGTCGACTTATTTATAAGAGGAGAAAATCTTCTAATAGCTCGTGATTTGAGCCTTTCCTGGGACAGCAGTATTAGATTCCGATGCACCATTGCAGGTTTACTGTATCCCTTGGACCTTCAAATTAACGATGAAACACAGAAATTGCATCGATATTGAATACAAAAGGCAAAATGTCGACTTATTTATAAGAGGAGTAACTCTTCTAATAGTTCGTGCTTTGAGCCTTTCCTGGGACAGCAGTATTAGATTCCGATGCACCATTGCAGGTTTACTGTATCCCTCGGATATTCAAATCAACGATGAAACACAGAAATTGCGTCGATATTGAATACAAAAGGCAAAATTTCGACTTATTTACAAGAGGAGTAACTCTTCTAATCGTTCGTGCTTTGAGCCTTTCCAGGGACAGTAGTATTAGATTCCGATGCACCATTGCAGGTTTACTGTATCCCTTGGACATTCAAGTCAACGATGATACACAGAAATTGCATCGATACTGAATACAAAAGGCAAAATGTCGACTTATTTACAAGAGGAGTAACTCTTCTAATGGTTCGTGCTTTGAGCCTTTCCTGGGACAGCAGTATTAGATCCCGATGCACCATTGCAGGTTTACTGTATCCCATGGACCTTCAAATAAACGATGAAACACAGAAATTGCATCGATATTGAATACAAAAGGCAAAATGTCGACTTAATTACAAGAGGAGGAACTCTTCTAATAGTTCGTGCTTTGAGCCTTTCCTGGGACAGCAGTATTAGATTCCGATGCACCATTGCAGGTTTACTCTATCTCTTGGACCTTCAAATCATCGATGAATCACAGAAATTGCATCGATATTGAATACTAAAGGCAAAATGTCGACTTATTTCTGAGAGGAGTAAGTCTCCCAATTGTTCGATCTTTGAGCCTTTCCTGGGACAGCAGTATTAAATTCCGATGCACCATTGCAGGTTTACTGTATCCCTTGGACCTTCAAATCAACGATGAAACACAGAAATTGCATCGATATTGAATACAAAAGGCAAACAGTCGACTTATTTACCAGAGGAGTAACTCTACTAATAGTTCGTGTTTTTAGCCCTTCCTGGGAAAGCAGTATTAGTTTCCGATGCACCATTGCAGGATTACTGTATCCCTTGGGCCTTCAAATCAACGATGAAACACAGAAATTGCATCGATATTGAATACAAAAGGCAAAATGTCGACTTATTTACAAGAGGAGTAACTCTTCTAATGGTTCGTGCTTTGAGCCTTTCCTGGGACAGCAGTATTAGATTCCGATGCACCATTGCAGGTTTACTGTATCCCATGGACCTTCAAATCAACGATGAAACACAGAAATTGCATCGATATTGAATACAAAGGGCAAAATGTCGACTTAATTACAAGAGGAGGAACTCTTCTAATAGTTCGTGCTTTGAGCCTTTCCTGGGACAGCAGTATTAGATTCCGATGCACCATTGCAGGTTTACTGTATCTCTTGGACCTTCAAATCAACGATGTAACATGGAAATTGCATCGATATTGAATACAAAAGGCAAAATGTCGACTTATTTATAAGCGGAGTAACTCTTCTAATTATTCGTGCTTTGAGCCTTTCCTGGTACAGCAGTATTAGATTCCGATGCACCATTGTAGGTTTACTGTATCCCTTGGACCTCCAAATCAACGATGAAACACAGAAATTGCATCGATATTGAATACAAAAGGCAAAATGTCGACTTATTTATAAGAGGAGAAAATCTTCTAATAGTTCGTGATTTGAGCCTTTCCTGGGACAGCAGTATTAGATTCCGATGCACCATTGCAGGTTTACTGTATCCCTTGGACCTTCAAATTAACGATGAAACACAGAAATTGCATCGATATTGAATACAAAAGGCAAAATGTCGACTTATTTATACTCTTCTAATAGTTCGTGCTTTGAGCCTTTCCTGGGACAGCAGTATTAGATTCCGATGCACCATTGCAGGTTTACTGTATCCCTCGGATATTCAAATCAACGATGAAACACAGAAATTGCATCGATATTGAATACAAAAGGCAAAATTTCGACTTATTTACAAGAGGAGTAACTCTTCCAATAGTTCGTGCTTTGAGCCTACCTAGGGACAGCAGTATTAGATTCCGATGCACCATTGCAGATTTACTGTATCCCTTGGACCTTCATATCAACGATGAAACACAGAAATTGCATCGATATTGAATACAAAAGGCAAAATGTCGACTTATTTATAAGAGGATTAAATCTTCTAATAGTTCGTGATTTGAGCCTTTCCTGGGACAGCAGTATTAGATTCCGATGCAACATTGCAGGTTTACTGTATCCCTTGGACCTTCAAATTAACGATGAAACCGAAATTGCATCGATATTGAATACAAAAGGCAAAATTTCGACTTATTTACAAGAGGTGTAACTCTTCTAATAGTTCGTACTTTGAGCCTTTCCTGGGACATTAGTATTAGATTCCAATGCACCATTGCAGGTTTACTGTATCCCTTGGACCCTCAAGTCAACGATGAAACACAGAAATTGCATCGATATTGAATACAAAAGGCAAAATGTCGACTTATATACAAGAGGAGTATCTCTTCCAATTGTTCGTGTTTTAGCCTTTCTGGGACAGCAGTATTAGATTCCGATGCACCATTGCAGGTTTACTGTATCTCTTGGACCTTCAAATCAACGATGAAACACAGAAATTACATCGATATTGAATACAAATGCATAATGTCGACTTATTTACAAGAGGAGTAACTCTTCTAATAGTTCGTGCTTTGAGCCTTTCCAGGGACAGCAGTATTAGATTCCGATGCACCATTGCAGGTTTACTGTATCCCTTGGACCTTCAAATCAACGATGAAACACGGAAATTGCATCGATATTGAATACAAAAGGCAAAATGTCGACTTATTTACAAGAGGAGTAACACTTCTAATAGTTCGGGTTTTAGCCTTTCTGGGACAGCAGTATTAGATTCCGATGCACCATTGCAGATTTACTGTATCTCTTGGACCTTCCAATCAACGATGAAACACAGAAATTGCATCGATATTGAATACAAAACGCAAAATATCGACTTATTTATAAGAGGAGTAACTCTTCTAATAGTTCGTGCTTTGAGCCTTTCCAGGGACAGCAGTATTAGATTCCGATGCACCATTGCAGGTTTACTGTATCTCTTGGACCTTCAAATCAACGATGAAACACAGAAATTACATCGATATTGAATACAAAGGGCAAAATGTCGACTTATTTACAAGAGGAGTAACTCTTCTAATAGTTCGTGCTTTGAGCCTTTCCTGGGACAGCAGTATTAGATTCCGATGCACCATTGTAGGTTTACTGTATCCCTTTGACCTTCAAATCAACGATGAAACACAGAAATTGCATCGATATTGAATACAAAAGGCAAAATGTCGACTTATTTATAAGAGGAGAAAATCTTCTAATAGCTCGTGATTTGAGCCTTTCCTGGGACAGCAGTATTAGATTCCGATGCACCATTGCAGGTTTACTGTATCCCTTGGACCTTCAAATTAACGATGAAACACAGAAATTGCATCGATATTGAATACAAAAGGCAAAATGTCGACTTATTTATAAGAGGAGTAACTCTTCTAATAGTTCGTGCTTTGAGCCTTTCCTGGGACAGCAGTATTAGATTCCGATGCACCATTGCAGGTTTACTGTATCCCTCGGATATTCAAATCAACGATGAAACACAGAAATTGCGTCGATATTGAATACAAAAGGCAAAATTTCGACTTATTTACAAGAGGAGTAACTCTTCTAATCGTTCGTGCTTTGAGCCTTTCCAGGGACAGTAGTATTAGATTCCGATGCACCATTGCAGGTTTACTGTATCCCTTGGACATTCAAGTCAACGATGATACACAGAAATTGCATCGATACTGAATACAAAAGGCAAAATGTCGACTTATTTACAAGAGGAGTAACTCTTCTAATGGTTCGTGCTTTGAGCCTTTCCTGGGACAGCAGTATTAGATCCCGATGCACCATTGCAGGTTTACTGTATCCCATGGACCTTCAAATAAACGATGAAACACAGAAATTGCATCGATATTGAATACAAAAGGCAAAATGTCGACTTAATTACAAGAGGAGGAACTCTTCTAATAGTTCGTGCTTTGAGCCTTTCCTGGGACAGCAGTATTAGATTCCGATGCACCATTGCAGGTTTACTCTATCTCTTGGACCTTCAAATCATCGATGAATCACAGAAATTGCATCGATATTGAATACTAAAGGCAAAATGTCGACTTATTTCTGAGAGGAGTAAGTCTCCCAATTGTTCGATCTTTGAGCCTTTCCTGGGACAGCAGTATTAAATTCCGATGCACCATTGCAGGTTTACTGTATCCCTTGGACCTTCAAATCAACGATGAAACACAGAAATTGCATCGATATTGAATACAAAAGGCAAACAGTCGACTTATTTACCAGAGGAGTAACTCTACTAATAGTTCGTGTTTTTAGCCCTTCCTGGGAAAGCAGTATTAGTTTCCGATGCACCATTGCAGGATTACTGTATCCCTTGGGCCTTCAAATCAACGATGAAACACAGAAATTGCATCGATATTGAATACAAAAGGCAAAATGTCGACTTATTTACAAGAGGAGTAACTCTTCTAATGGTTCGTGCTTTGAGCCTTTCCTGGGACAGCAGTATTAGATTCCGATGCACCATTGCAGGTTTACTGTATCCCATGGACCTTCAAATCAACGATGAAACACAGAAATTGCATCGATATTGAATACAAAGGGCAAAATGTCGACTTAATTACAAGAGGAGGAACTCTTCTAATAGTTCGTGCTTTGAGCCTTTCCTGGGACAGCAGTATTAGATTCCGATGCACCATTGCAGGTTTACTGTATCTCTTGGACCTTCAAATCAACGATGTAACATGGAAATTGCATCGATATTGAATACAAAAGGCAAAATGTCGACTTATTTATAAGCGGAGTAACTCTTCTAATTATTCGTGCTTTGAGCCTTTCCTGGTACAGCAGTATTAGATTCCGATGCACCATTGTAGGTTTACTGTATCCCTTGGACCTCCAAATCAACGATGAAACACAGAAATTGCATCGATATTGAATACAAAAGGCAAAATGTCGACTTATTTATAAGAGGAGAAAATCTTCTAATAGTTCGTGATTTGAGCCTTTCCTGGGACAGCAGTATTAGATTCCGATGCACCATTGCAGGTTTACTGTATCCCTTGGACCTTCAAATTAACGATGAAACACAGAAATTGCATCGATATTGAATACAAAAGGCAAAATGTCGACTTATTTATACTCTTCTAATAGTTCGTGCTTTGAGCCTTTCCTGGGACAGCAGTATTAGATTCCGATGCACCATTGCAGGTTTACTGTATCCCTCGGATATTCAAATCAACGATGAAACACAGAAATTGCATCGATATTGAATACAAAAGGCAAAATTTCGACTTATTTACAAGAGGAGTAACTCTTCCAATAGTTCGTGCTTTGAGCCTACCTAGGGACAGCAGTATTAGATTCCGATGCACCATTGCAGATTTACTGTATCCCTTGGACCTTCATATCAACGATGAAACACAGAAATTGCATCGATATTGAATACAAAAGGCAAAATGTCGACTTATTTATAAGAGGATTAAATCTTCTAATAGTTCGTGATTTGAGCCTTTCCTGGGACAGCAGTATTAGATTCCGATGCAACATTGCAGGTTTACTGTATCCCTTGGACCTTCAAATTAACGATGAAACCGAAATTGCATCGATATTGAATACAAAAGGCAAAATTTCGACTTATTTACAAGAGGTGTAACTCTTCTAATAGTTCGTACTTTGAGCCTTTCCTGGGACATTAGTATTAGATTCCAATGCACCATTGCAGGTTTACTGTATCCCTTGGACCCTCAAGTCAACGATGAAACACAGAAATTGCATCGATATTGAATACAAAAGGCAAAATGTCGACTTATATACAAGAGGAGTATCTCTTCCAATTGTTCGTGTTTTAGCCTTTCTGGGACAGCAGTATTAGATTCCGATGCACCATTGCAGGTTTACTGTATCTCTTGGACCTTCAAATCAACGATGAAACACAGAAATTACATCGATATTGAATACAAATGCATAATGTCGACTTATTTACAAGAGGAGTAACTCTTCTAATAGTTCGTGCTTTGAGCCTTTCCAGGGACAGCAGTATTAGATTCCGATGCACCATTGCAGGTTTACTGTATCCCTTGGACCTTCAAATCAACGATGAAACACGGAAATTGCATCGATATTGAATACAAAAGGCAAAATGTCGACTTATTTACAAGAGGAGTAACACTTCTAATAGTTCGGGTTTTAGCCTTTCTGGGACAGCAGTATTAGATTCCGATGCACCATTGCAGATTTACTGTATCTCTTGGACCTTCCAATCAACGATGAAACACAGAAATTGCATCGATATTGAATACAAAACGCAAAATATCGACTTATTTATAAGAGGAGTAACTCTTCTAATAGTTCGTGCTTTGAGCCTTTCCAGGGACAGCAGTATTAGATTCCGATGCACCATTGCAGGTTTACTGTATCTCTTGGACCTTCAAATCAACGATGAAACACAGAAATTACATCGATATTGAATACAAAGGGCAAAATGTCGACTTATTTACAAGAGGAGTAACTCTTCTAATAGTTCGTGCTTTGAGCCTTTCCTGGGACAGCAGTATTAGATTCCGATGCACCATTGCAGGTTTACTGTATCCCTTGGACCTTCAAATCAACGATGAAACACGGAAATTGCATCGATATTGAACACAAAAGGCAAAATATCGACTTATTTATAAGAGGAGTAACTCTTCTAATAGTTCGTGCGTAGAGCCTTTCCTGGGACAGCAGTATTAGATTCCGATGCACCATTGCAGGTTTACTGTATCCCTTAGATATTCAAATCAACGATGAAACACAGAAATTGCATCGATATTGAATACAAAAGGCAAAATGTCGACTTATTTACAAGAGGAGTAACTCTTCTAATAGTTCGTGTATTGAGCAATTCCAGGGATAGCAGTATTAGATTCCGATGCACCATTGCAGGTTTACTGTATCCCTTGGACCTTCAAATCAACGATGAAACACAGAAATTGCATCGATATTGAATACAAAAGGCAAAATGTCAACTTACTTACAAGAGGAGGAACTCTTCTATTAGTTCGTGCTATGAGCCTTTCCTGGGACAGCAGTATTAGATTCCGATGCACCATTGCAGGTTTACTGTATCTCTTGGACCTTCAAATCAACGATGAAACACGGAAATTGCATCGATATTGAATACAAAAGGCAAAATGTCGACTTATTTATAAGCGGAGTAACTATTCTAATAGTTCGTGCTTTGAGACTTTCCTGGGACAGCAGTATTAGATTCCGATGCACCATTGTAGGTTTACTGTATCCCTTGGACCTTCAAATCAACGATGAAACACAGAAATTGCATCGATATTGAATACAAAAGGCAAAATGTCGACTTATTTATAAGAGGAGAAAATCTTCTAATAGCTCGTGATTTGAGCCTTTCCTGGGACAGCAGTATTAGATTCCGATGCACCATTGCAGGTTTACTGTATCCCTTGGACCTTCAAATTAACGATGAAACACAGAAATTGCATCGATATTGAATACAAAAGGCAAAATGTCGACTTATTTATAAGAGGAGTAACTCTTCTAATAGTTCGTGCTTTGAGCCTTTCCTGGGACAGCAGTATTAGATTCCGATGCACCATTGCAGGTTTACTGTATCCCTCGGATATTCAAATCAACGATGAAACACAGAAATTGCGTCGATATTGAATATAAAAGGCAAAATTTCGACTTATTTACAAGAGGAGTAACTCTTCTAATCGTTCGTGCTTTGAGCCTTTCCAGGGACAGCAGTATTAGATTCCGATGCACCATTGCAGGTTTACTGTATCCCTTGGACCTTCATATCAACGATGAAACACAGAAATTGCATCTATATTGAATACAAAAGGCAAAATGTCGACTTATTTCTAAGAGGAGTAAGTCTTCCAATAGTTCGAGCTTTGAGCCTTTCCTGGGACAGCAGTATTAAATTCCGATGCACCATTGCAGGTTTACTGTATCCCTTGGACCTTCAAATCAACGATGATACACAGAAATTGCATCGATATTGAATACAAAAGGCAAAATGTCGACTTATTTACAAGAGGTGTAACTCTTGTAATAGTGCGTGCTTTGAGCCTTTCCTGGGACATTAGTATTAGATTCCGATGCACCATTGCAGGTTTACTGTATCCCTTGGACCTTCAAGTCAACGATGAAACACAGAAAACGCATCGATATTGAATACAAAAGGCAAAATGTCGACTTATTTACAAGAGGAGTAACTCTTCTAATAGTTCGTGCTTTGAGCCTTTCCAGGGACAGCAGTATTAAATTCCGATGCACCATTGCAGGTTTACTGTATCTTTTGGACCTTCAAATCAACGATGAAACACAGAAATTACATCGATATTGAATACAAAGGGCAAAATGTCGACTTATTTACAAGAGGAGTAACTCTTCTAATAGTTCGTGTTTTGAGCCTTTCCTGGGACAGCAGTATTAGATTCCGATGCACCATTGCAGGTTTACTGTATCCCTTCGACCTTCAAATCAACGATGAAACACGGAAATTGCATCGATATTGAATACAAAAGGCAAAATTTCGACTTATTTACAAGAGGAGTAAATCTTCTAATAGTTCGTGATTTGAGCCTTTCCTGGGACAGCAGTATTAGATTCCGATGCACCATTGCAGGTTTACTGTATCCCTTGGACCTTCAAATTAGCGATGAAACACAGAGATTGCATCGATATTGAATACAAATGCACAATGTCGACTTATTTACAAGAGGTGTAACTCTTCTAATAGTTCGTACTTTGAGCCTTTCCTGGGACATTAGTATTAGATTCAGATGCACCATTGCAGGTTTACTGTATCCCTTGGACCTTCAAATCAACGATGAAACACAGAAATTGCATCGATATTGAATACAAAAGGCAAAATGTCGACTTATTTACAAGAGGAGTAACTCTACTAATAGTTCGTGTTTTTAGCCTTTCCTGGGAAAGCAGTATTAGTTTCCGATGCACCATTTCAGGATTACTGTATCCCTTGGACCTTCAAATTAACGATGTAACCGAAATTGCATCGATATTGAATACAAAAGGCAAAATTTCGACTTATTTACAAGAGGTGTAACTCTTCTAATAGTTCGTACTTTGAGCCTTTCCTGGGACATTAGTATTAGATTCCAATGCACCATTGCAGGTTTACTGTATCCCTTGGACCTTCAAGTCAACGATGAAACACAGAAATTGCATCGATATTGAATACAAAAGGCAAAATGTCGACTTATATACAAGAGGAGTAACTCTTCCAATAGTTCGTGCTTTGAGCCTTTCCAGGGACAGCAGTATTAGATTCCGATGCACCATTGCAGGTTTACTGTATCTCTTGGACCTTCAAATAAACGATGAAACACAGAAATTGCATCGTTATAGAATACAAAATGCAAAATGTCGACTTATTTACAAGAGGAGTAACTCTTCTAATAGTTCCTGTTTTAGCCTTTCTGGGACAGCAGTATTAGATTCCGATGCACCATTGCAGATTTACTGTATCTCTTGGACCTTCAAATCAACGATGAAACACAGAAATTGCATCGATATTGAACACAAAAGGCAAAATATCGACTTATTTATAAGAGGAGTAACTCTTCTAATAGTTCGTGCGTAGAGCCTTTCCTGGGACAGCAGTATTAGATTCCGATGCACCATTGCAGGTTTACTGAATCCCTTAGATATTCAAATCAACGATGAAACACAGAAATTGCATCGATATTGAATACAAAAGGCAAAATGTCGACTTATTTACAAGAGGAGTAACTCTTCTAATAGTTCGTGCATTGAGCCTTTCCAGGGACAGCAGTATTAGATTCCGATGCACCATTGCAGGTTTACTGTATCCCTTGGACCTTCAAATCAACGATGAAACACAGAAATTGCATCGATATTGAATACAAAAGGCAAAATGTCAACTTACTTACAAGAGGAGGAACTCTTCTATTAGTTCGTGCTATGAGCCTTTCCTGGGACAGCAGTATTAGATTCCGATGCACCATTGCAGGTTTACTGTATCTCTTGGACCTTCAAATCAACGATGAAACATGGAAATTGCATCGATATTGAATACAAAAGGCAAAATGTCGACTTATTTATAAGCGGAGTAACTCTTCTAATTGTTCGTGCTTTGAGCCTTTCCTGGGACAGCAATATTAGATTCCGATGCACCATTGTAGGTTTACTGTATCCCTTGGACCTCCAAATCAACGATGAAACACAGAAATTGCATCGATATTGAATACAAAAGGCAAAATGTCGACTTATTTATAAGAGGAGAAAATCTTCTAATAGTTCGTGATTTGAGCCTTTCCTGGGACAGCAGTATTAGATTCCGATGCACCATTGCAGGTTTACTGTATCCCTTGGACCTTCAAATTAACGATGGAACACAGAAATTGCATCGATATTGAATACAAAAGGCAAAATGTCGACTTATTTATAAGAGGAGTAACTCTTCTAATAGTTCGTGCTTTGAGCCTTTCCTGGGACAGCAGTATTAGATTCCGATGCACCATTGCAGGTTTACTGTATCCCTCGGATATTCAAATCAACGATGAAACACAGAAATTGCATCGATATTGAATACAAAAGGCAAAATTTCGACTTATTTACAAGAGGAGTAACTCTTCTAATAGTTCGTGATTTGAGCCTACCCAGGGACAGCAGTATTAGATTCCGATGCACCATTGCAGATTTACTGTATCCCTTGGACCTTCATATCAACGATGAAACACAGAAATTGCATCGATATTGAATACAAAAGGCAAAATGTCGACTTATTTCTAAGAGGACAAAGTCTTCCAATAGTTCGAGCTTTGAGCCTTTCCTGGGACAGCAGTGTTAAATTCCGATGCACCATTGCAGGTTAACTGTATCCCTTGGACCTTCAAATCAACGATGAAACACAGAAATTGCATCGATATTGAATACAAAAGGCAAAATGTCGACTTATTTATAAGAGGATTAAATCTTCTAATAGTTCGTGATTTGAGCCTTTCCTGGGACAGCAGTATTAGATTCCGATGCAACATTGCAGGTTTACTGTATCCCTTGGACCTTCAAATTAACGATGAAACACAGAGATTGCATCGATATTGAATACAAAAGGCAAAATTTCGACTTATTTACAAGAGGTGTAACTCTTCTAATAGTTCGTACTTTGAGCCTTTCCTGGGACATTAGTATTAGATTCCAATGCACCATTGCAGGTTTACTGTATCCCTTGGACCCTCAAGTCAACGATGAAACACAGAAATTGCATCGATATTGAATACAAAAGGCAAAATGTCGACTTATATACAAGAGGAGTATCTCTTCCAATAGTTCGTGTTTTAGCCTTTCTGGGACAGCAGTATTAGATTCCGATGCACCATTGCAGGTTTACTGTATCTCTTGGACCTTCAAATCAACGATGAAACACAGAAATTACATCGATATTGAATACAAATGCATAATGTCCACTTATTTACAAGAGGAGTAACTCTTCTAATAGTTCGTGCTTTGAGCCTTTCCAGGGACAGCAGTATTAGATTCCGATGCACCATTGCAGGTTTACTGTATCCCTTGGACCTTCAAATCAACGATGAAACACGGAAATTGCATCGATATTGAATACAAAAGGCAAAATGTCGACTTATTTACAAGAGGAGTAACACTTCTAATAGTTCGGGTTTTAGCCTTTCTGGGACAGCAGTATTAGATTCCGATGCACCATTGCAGATTTACTGTATCTCTTGGACCTTCCAATCAACGATGAAACACAGAAATTGCATCGATATTGAATACAAAAGGCAAAATATCGACTTATTTATAAGAGGAGTAACTCTTCTAATAGTTCGTGCTTTGAGCCTTTCCAGGGACAGCAGTATTAGATTCCGATGCACCATTGCAGGTTTACTGTATCTCTTGGACCTTCAAATCAACGATGAAACACAGAAATTACATCGATATTGAATACAAAGGGCAAAATGTCGACTTATTTACAAGAGGAGTAACTCTTCTAATAGTTCGTGCTTTGAGCCTTTCCTGGGACAGCAGTATTAGATTCCGATGCACCATTGCAGGTTTACTGTATCCCTTGGACCTTCAAATCAACGATGAAACACGGAAATTGCATCGATATTGAACACAAAAGGCAAAATATCGACTTATTTATAAGAGGAGTAACTCTTCTAATAGTTCGTGCGTAGAGCCTTCCCTGGGACAGCAGTATTAGATTCCGATGCACCATTGCAGGTTTACTGTATCCCTTAGATATTCAAATCAACGATGAAACACAGAAATTGCAACGATATTGAATACAAAAGGCAAAATGTCGACTTATTTACAAGAGGATTAACTCTTCTAATAGTTCGTGTATTGAGCCATTCCAGGGATAGCAGTATTAGATTCCGATGCACCATTGCAGGTTTACTGTATCCCTTGGACCTTCAAATCAACGATGAAACACAGAAATTGCATCGATATTGAATACAAAAGGCAAAATGTCAACTTACTTACAAGAGGAGGAACTCTTCTATTAGTTCGTGCTATGAGCCTTTCCTGGGACAGCAGTATTAGATTCCGATGCACCATTGCAGGTTTACTGTATCTCTTGGACCTTCAAATCAACGATGAAACGGAAATTACATCGATATTGAATACAAAAGGCAAAATGTCGACTAATTTATAAGCGGAGTAACTATTCTAATAGTTCGTGCTTTGAGCCTTTCCTGGGACAGCAGTATTAGATTCCGATGCACCATTGTAGGTTTACTGTATCCCTTGGACCTTCAAATGAACGATGAAACACAGAAATTGCATCGATATTGAATACAAAAGGCAAAATGTCGACTTATTTATAAGAGGAGAAAATCTTCTAATAGCTCGTGATTTGAGCCTTTCCTGGGACAGCAGTATTAGATTCCGATGCACCATTGCAGGTTTACTGTATCCCTTGGACCTTCAAATTAACGATGAAACACAGAAATTGCATCGATATTGAATACAAAAGGCAAAATGTCGACTTATTTATAAGAGGAGTAACTCTTCTAATAGTTCGTGCTTTGAGCCTTTCCTGGGACAGCAGTATTAGATTCCGATGCACCATTGCAGGTTTACTGTATCCCTCGGATATTCAAATCAACGATGAAACACAGAAATTGCGTCGATATTGAATACAAAAGGCAAAATTTCGACTTATTTACAAGAGGAGTAACTCTTCTAATCGTTCGTGCTTTGAGCCTTTCCAGGGACAGCAGTATTAGATTCCGATGCACCATTGCAGGTTTACTGTATCCCTTGGACCTTCATATCAACGATGAAACACAGAAATTGCATCGATATTGAATACAAAAGGCAAAATGTCGACTTATTTATAAGAGGAGTAACTCTTCTAATTGTTCGTATTTTTAGCCTTTCCTGGGAAAGCAGTATTAGTTTCCGATGCACCATTGCAGGATTACTGTATCCCTTGGACCTTCAAATTAACGATGAAACACAGAAATTGCATCGATATTGAATACAAAAGGCAAAATTCCGACTTATTTACAAGAGGAGTAACTCTTCTAATAGTTCGTGCTTTGAGCCTTTCCTGGGACATTAGTATTAGATTCCGATGCACCATTGCAGGTTTACTGTATCCCTTGGACATTCAAGTCAACGATGATACACAGAAATTGCATCGATACTGAATACAAAAGGCAAAATGTCGACTTATATACAAGAGGAGAAACTCTTCGAATAGTTCGTGTTTTAGCCTTTCCTGGGACAGCAGTATTAGATTCCGATGCACCATTGCAGGTTTACTCTATCTCTTGGACCTTCAAATCAACGATGAAACACAGAAATTGCATCGATATTGAATACAAAAGGCAAAATGTCGACTTATTTATAAGAGGAGTAACTCTTCTAATAGTTCGTGATTTTAGCCTTTCCTGGGACAGCAGTAATAGATTCCGATGCACCATTGCAGGTTTACTGTATCCCTTGGATCTTCAAATCATCGATGAATCACAGAAATTGCATCGATATTGAATACTAAAGGCAAAATGTCGACTTATTTCTGAGAGGAGTAAGTCTCCCAATTGTTCGATCTTTGAGCCTTTCCTGGGACAGCAGTATTAAATTCCGATGCACCATTGCAGGTTTACTGTATCCCTTGGACCTTCAAATCAACGATGAAACACAGAAATTGCATCGATATTGAATACAAAAGGCAAAATGTCGACTTATTTATAAGAGGTGTAACTCTTCTAATAGTTCGTGCTTTGAGCCTTTCCTGGGACATTAGTATTAGATTCCGATGCACCATTGCAGGTTTACTGTATCCCTTGGACCTTCAAATCAGCGATGAAACACAGAAATTGCATCGATATTGAATACAAAAGGCAAAATGTCGACTTATTTACAAGAGGAGTAACTCTACAAATAGTTCGTGTTATTAGCCTTTCCTGGGAAAGCAGTATTAGATTCCGATGCACCATTGCATGTTTACTGTATCTCTTGGACCTTCAAATAAACGATGAAACACAGAAATTGCATCGTTATTGAAACCAAAATGCAAAATGTCGACTTATTTCTGAGAGGAGTAAGTCTCCCAATTGTTCGATCTTTGAGCCTTTCCTGGGACAGCAGTATTAAATTCCGATGCACCATTGCAGGTTTACTGTATCCCTTAGATATTCAAATCAACGATGAAACATAGAAATTGCATCGATATTGAATACAAAAGGCAAAATGTCGGTTTATTTACAAGCGGAGTAACTCTTCTAATAGTTCGTGCATTGAGCCTTTCCAGGGATAGCAGTATTAGATTCCGATGCACCATTGCAGGTTTACTGTATCCCTTGGACCTTCAAATTAACGATGAAACACAGAAATTGCATCGATATTGAATACAAAAGGCAAAATTCCGACTTATTTACAAGAGGAGTAACTCTTCTAATAGTTCGTGCTTTGAGCCTTTCCTGGGACATTAGTATTAGATTCCGATGCACCATTGCAGGTTTACTGTATCCCTTGGACATTCAAGTCAACGATGATACACAGAAATTGCATCGATACTGAATACAAAAGGCAAAATGTCGACTTATATACAAGAGGAGAAACTCTTCGAATAGTTCGTGTTTTAGCCTTTCCTGGGACAGCAGTATTAGATTCCGATGCACCATTGCAGGTTTACTCTATCTCTTGGACCTTCAAATCAACGATGAAACACAGAAATTGCATCGATATTGAATACAAAAGGCAAAATGTCGACTTATTTATAAGAGGAGTAAATCTTCTAATCGTTCGTGATTTGAGCCTTTCCTGGGACAGCAGTATTAGATTCCGATGCACCATTGCAGGTTTACTGTATACCTTGGACCTTCAAATTAACGATGAAACACAGAAATTGCATCGATATTGAATACAAAAGGCAAAATGTCGACTTATTTATAAGAGGAGTAACTCTTCTAATAGTTCGTGCTTTGAGCCTCTCCTGGGACAGCAGTATTAGATTCCGATGCACCATTGCAGGTTTACTGTATCCCTCGGATATTCAAATCAACGATGAAACACAGAAATTGCATCGATATTGAATACAAAAGGCAAAATTTCGACTTATTTACAAGAGGAGTAACTCTTCTAATAGTTCGTGCTTTGAGCCTTTCCAGGGACAGCAGTATTAGATTCCGATGCACCATTGCAGGTTCACTGTATCCCTTGGACCTTCAAATCAACGATGAAACACATAAATTGCATCGATATTGAATACAAAAGGCAAAATGTCGACTTATTTCTAAGAGGAGTAAATCTTCCAATAGTTCGAGCTTTGAGCCTTTCCTGGGAGAGCAGTATTAAATTCCGATGCACCATTGCAGGTTAACTGTATCCCTTGGACCTTCAAATCAACGATGAAACACAGAAATTGCATCGATATTGAATACAAAGGGCAAAATGTCGACTTATTTACAAGAGGAGTAACTCTACTAATTGTTCGTATTTTTAGCCTTTCCTGGGAAAGCAGTATTAGTTTCCGATGCACCATTGCAGGATTACTGTATCCCTTGGACTTTCAAATTAACGATGAAACACAGAAATTGCATCGATATTGAATACAAAAGGCAAAATTTCGACTTATTTACAAGAGGAGTAATTCTTCTAATAGTTCGTGCTTTAGCCTTTCCTGGGACAGCAGTATTAGATTCCGATGCACCATTGCAGGTTTACTGTATCCCTTGGACATTCAAGTCAACGATGATACACAGAAATTGCATCGATATTAAATACAAAAGGCAAAATGTCGACTTATATACAAGAGGAGTAACTCTTCTAATAGTTCGTGCTTTAGCCTTTCCTGGGACAGCAGTATTAGATTCCGATGCACCATTGCTGGTTTACTCTATCTCTTGGACCTTCAAATCAACGATGAAACACAGAAATTGCATCGATATTGAATACAAAAGGCAAAATGTCGACTTACTTATTAGAGGAGTAACTCTTCTAATAGTTCGTGATTTGAGCCTTTCCTGGGACAGCGGTATTAGATTCCGATGCACCATTGCAGGTTTACTGTATCCCTTGGATCTTCAAATCATCGATGAATCACAGAAATTGCATCGATATTGAATACTAAAGGCAAAATGTCGACTTATTTCTGAGAGGAGGAAGGCTCCCAATAGTTCGATCTTTGAGCCTTTCCTGGGACAGCAGTATTAGATTCGGATGCACCATTGCAGGTTTACTGTATCCCTTGGACCTTCAAATCAACGATGAAACACAGAAATTGCATCGATATTGAATACAAGAGGCAAAATGTCGACTTATTTACAAGAGGAGTAACTCTACTAATAGTTCGTGTTTTTAGCCTTTCCTGGGAAAGCAGTATTAGTTTCCGATGCACCATTGCAGGATTACTGTATCCCTTGGGCCTTCAAATCAACGATGAAACACAGAAATTGCATCGATATTGAATACAAAAGGCAAAATGTCGACTTATTTACAAGAGGAGTATCTCTTCTAATAGTTCGTGCTTTGAGCCTTTCCTGGGAAAACAGTATTAGATTCCGATGCACCATTGCAGGTTTACTGTATCCCTTGGACCTTCAAATCAACGATGATACACAGAAATTGCATCGATATTGAAAACAAAATGCAAAATGTCGGCTTATTTAAAAGATGAGTAACTCTTCTAATAGTTCGTGCTTTGAGCCTTTCCTGGGACAGCAGTATTAGATTCCGATGCACCATTGCAGGTTTACTGTATCCCTTGGAGCTTCAAATCAATGATGAAACACGGAAATTACATCGATATTGAGTACAAAAGGCAAAATGTCCACTTATTTACAAGAGGAGTAACTATCCTAATAGTTCGTGTTTTAGACTTTCCTGGAACAGCAGTATTAGATTCCGATGCACCATTGCAGGTTTACTGTATCCCTTGGACCTTTAAATCAACGATGAAACACGGAAATTGCATCGATATTGAATACAAAAGGCAAAATTTCGACTTATTTATAAGTGGAGTAACTCTTCTAATAGTTCGTGATTTGAGCCTTTCCTGGGCCAGCAGTATTAGATTCCGATGCACCATTGCAGGTTTACTGTATCCCTTGGATCTTCAAATCATCGATGAATCACAGAAATTGCATCGATATTGAATACAAAAGGCAAAATGTCGACTTATTTCTAAGAGGAGTAAGTCTCCCAATAGTTCGAGCTTTGAGCCTTTCCTGGGACAGCAGTATTAGATTCCGATGCACCATTGCAGGTTTACTGTATCCCTTGGACCTTCAAATCAACGATGATACACAGAAATTGCATCGATATTGAATACAAAAGGCAAAATTTCGACTTACTTACAAGACTAGTAACTCTACTAATAGTTCGTATTTTTAGCCTTTCCTGGGAAACCAGTATTAGTTTCCGATGCACCATTGCAGGATTACTGTATCCCTTGGACCTTCAAATCAACGATGAAACCCAGAAATTGCATCGATATTGAATACAAAAGGCAAAATGTCGACTTATTTACAAGAGGAGTAACTCTTCTAATAGGTCGTGTCTGAGCCTTTCCAGGGACAGCAGTATTAGATTCCGATGCACCATTGCAGGTTTACTGTATCCCTTGGACCTTCAAATCAACGATGAAACACAGAAATTGCATCGATATTGAATACAAAAGGCACAATGTCGACTTATTTACAAGAGGAGTAACTCTTCTAATAGCTCGTGTTTTAGCATTTCTGGGACAGCAGTATTAGATTCCGATATACCATTGCAGATTTACTGTATCGCTTGGACATTCAAATCAACGATGAAACACATAAATTGCATCGATATTGAATACAAAAGGCAAAATGTCGACTTAATTACAAGAGGAGTAACTCTTCCAATAGTTCGTGCTTTGAGCCTTTCCTGGGAAAACAGTATTAGATTCCGATGCACCATTGCAGGTTTACTGTATCCCTTGGACCTTCAAATCAACGATGAAACACAGAAATTGCATCGATATTGAAAACAAAATGCAAAATGTCGGCTTATTTATAAGATGAGTAACTCTTCTAATAGATCGTGCTTTGAGCCTTTCCTGGGACAGCAGTATTAGATTCCGATGCACCATTGCAGGTTTACTGTATCTCTTGGACCTTCAAATCAACGATGAAACACAGAAATTACAACGATATTGAATACAAAGGGCAAAATGTCGACTTATTTACAAGACGAGTAACTCTTCTAATAGTTCGTGCCTTGAGCCTTTCCTGGGACAGCAGTATTAGATTCCGATGCACCATTGCAGGTTTACTGTATCCCTTGGACCTTCAAATCAACGATGAAACACGGAAATTGCATCGATATTGAATACAAAAGGCAAAATTTCGACTTATTTACAAGAGGAGTAACTCTTCTAATAGTTCGTGTTTTAGCCGTTCTGGGACAGCAGTATTAGATTCCGATGCACCATTGATGGTTTACTGTATCTCTTGGACTTTCAAATCAACGATGAAACACAGAAATTACATCGATATTGAATACAAAGGGCAAAATGTCGACTTATTTACAAGAGGAGTAACTCTTCTAATAGTTCGTGCTTTGAGCCTTTCCTGGGACAGCAGTATTAGATTCCGATGCACCATTGCAGGTTTACTGTATCCCTTGGACCTTCAAATCAACGATGAAACACGGAAATTGCATCGATATTGAATACAAAAGGCAAAATTTCGACTTATTTACAAGAGGAGTAACTCTTCTAATAGTTCGTGTTTTAGCCTTTCCTGGGACAGCAGTATTACATTCCGATGCACCATTGCTGGTTTACTGTATCCCTTGGACCTTCAAATCAACGATGAAACACAGAAATTGCATCGATATTGAATACAAAATGCAAAATGTCGACCTACATCTAAAAGGAGTAACTCTTCTTATAGTTCGTGTTTTGAGCCTTTCCAGGGAAAACAGTACTAGATTCCGATGCACCATTGCAGGTTTACTGTATCCCTTGGACCTTCAAATCAACGATGAAACACAGAAACTGCATCGATATTGAAAACAAAATGCAAAATGTCGGCTTATTTATAAGATGAGTAACTCTTCTAATAGTTCGTGTTTGCGCCTTTCCTGGGACAGCAGTATTAAATTCCGATGCACCATTGCAGGTTTACTGTATCTCTTGGACCTTCAAATCAACGATGGAACACAAAAATTACAACGATATTGAATACAAAGGGCAAAATGTCGACTTATTTACAAGAGGAGTAACTCTTCTAATGGTTCGTGCTTTGAGCCTTTCCTGGGACAGCAGTATTAGATTCCGATGCACCATTGCAGGTTTACTGTATCCCTTGGACCTTCAAATCAACGATGAAACACGGAAGTTGCATCGATATCGAATACAAAAGCCAAAATTTCGACTTATTTACAAGAGGAGTAACTCTTCTAATAGTTCGTGTTTTAGCTTTTCCTGGGACAGCAGTATTAGATTCCGATGCACCATTGCAGGTTTACTGTATCTCTTGGACCTTCAATTCAACGATGAAACACAGAAATTGCATCGATATTGAATACAAAAGGCAAAATGTCGACTTATTTATAAGTGGAGTAACTCTTCTAATGGTTCGTGATTTGAGCCTTTCCTGGGACAGCAGTATTAGATTCCGATGCACCATTGCAGGTTTACTGTATCCCTTGGATCTTCAAATCATCGATGAATCACAGAAATTGCATCGATATTGAATACTAAAGGCAAAATGTCGACTTATTTCTGAGAGGAGTAAGTCTCCCAATTGTTCGATCTTTGAGCCTTTCCTGGGACAGCAGTATTAAATTCCGATGCACCAGTGCAGGTTTACTGTATCCCTTGGACCTTCAAATCAACGATGAAACACAGAAATTGCATCGATATTGAATACAAAAGGCAAAATGTCGACTTATTTACAAGAGGAGTAACTCTACTAATAGTTCGTGTTTTTAGCCCTTCCTGGGAAAGCAGTATTAGCTTCCGATGCACCATTGCAGGATTACTGTATCCCTTGGGCCTTCAAATCAACGATGAAACACAGAAATTGCATCGATATTGAATACAAAAGGCAAAATGTCGACTTATTTACAAGAGGAGTAACTCTTCTAATGGTTCGTGCTTTGAGCCTTTCCTGGGACAGCAGTATTAGATTCCGATGCACCATTGCAGGTTTACTGTATCCCTTGGACCTTCAAATCAACGATGAAACACAGAAATTGCATCGATATTGAATACAAAAGGCAAAATGTCGACTTAATTACAAGAGGAGGAACTCTTCTAATAGTTCGTGCTTTGAGCCTTTCCTGGGACAGCAGTATTAGATTCCGATGCACCATTGCAGGTTTACTGTATCTCTTGGACCTTTAAATCTACGATGAAACACGGAAATTGCATCGATATTGAATACAAAAGGCAAAATGTCGACTTATTTATAAGTGGAGTAACTCTTCTAATAGTTCGTGCTTTGAGCCTTTCCTGGGACAGCAGTATTAGATTCCGATGCACCATTGCAGGATTACTGTATCCCTTGGACCTTCAAATTAACGATGAAACCGAAATTGCATCGATATTGAATACAAAAGGCAAAATTTCGACTTATTTACAAGAGGTGTAACTCTTCTAATAGTTCGTGCTTTGAGCCTTTCCTGGGACATTAGTATTAGATTCCGATGCACCATTGCAGGTTTACTGTATCCCTTGGACCTTCAAGTCAACGATGAAACACAGAAAACGCATCGATATTGAATACAAAAGGCAAAATGTCGACTTATTTACAAGAGGAGTAACTCTTCTAATAGTTCGTGCTTTGAGCCTTTCCAGGGACAGCAGTATTAAATTCCGATGCACCATTGCAGGTTTACTGTATCTTTTGGACCTTCAAATCAACGATGAAACACAGAAATTACATCGATATTGAATACAAAGGGCAAAATGTCGACTTATTTACAAGAGGAGTAACTCTTCTAATAGTTCGTGCTTTGAGCCTTTCCTGGGACAGCAGTATTAGATTCCGATGCACCATTGCAGGTTTACTGTATCCCTTGGACCTTCAAATCAACGATGAAACACGGAAATTGCATCGATATTGAATACAAAAGGCAAAATTTCGACTTATTTACAAGAGGAGTAACTCTTCTAATAGTTCGTGTTTTAGCCTTTCCTGGGGCAGCAGTATTAGATTCCGATGCACCATTGCAGGTTTACAGTATCTCTTGGGCCTTCAAATCAACGATGAAACACAGAAATTGCATCGATATTGAATACAAAAGGCAAAAAGTCGACTTATTTATAAGAGGAGTAAATCTCCTAATAGTTCGTGATTTGAGCCTTTCCTGGGACAGCAGTATTAGATTCCGATGCACCATTGCAGGTTTACTGTATCCCTTGGACCTTCAAATTAGCGATGAAACACAGAGATTGCATCGATATTGAATACAAATGCAAAATGTCGACTTATTTACAAGAGGTGTAACTCTTCTAATAGTTCGTACTTTGAGCCTTTCCTGGGACATTAGTATTAGATTCCGATGCACCATTGCAGGTTTACTGTATCCCTTGGACCTTCAAATCAACGATGAAACACAGAAATTGCATCGATATTGAATACAAAAGGCAAAATGTCGACTTATTTACAAGAGGAGTAACTCTACTAATAGTTCGTGTTTTTAGCCTTTCCTGGGAAAGCAGTATTAGTTTCCGATGCACCATTTCAGGATTACTGTATCCCTTGGACCTTCAAATTAACGATGAAACCGAAATTGCATCGATATTGAATACAAAAGGCAAAATTTCGACTTATTTACAAGAGGTGTAACTCTTCTAATAGTTCGTACTTTGAGCCTTTCCTGGGACATTAGTATTAGATTCCAATGCACCATTGCAGGTTTACTGTATCCCTTGGACCTTCAAGTCAACGATGAAACACAGAAATTGCATCGATATTGAATACAAAAGGCAAAATGTCGACTTATATACAAGAGGAGTAACTCTTCCAATAGTTCGTGATTTGAGCCTTTCCAGGGACAGCAGTATTAGATTCCGATGCACCATTGCAGGTTTACTGAATCCCTTAGATATTCAAATCAACGATGAAACACAGAAATTGCATCGATATTGAATACAAAAGGCAAAATGTCGACTTATTTACAAGAGGAGTAACTCTTCTAATAGTTCGAGCATTGAGCCTTTCCAGGGATAGCAGTATTAGATTCCGATGCACCATTGCAGGTTTACTGTATCCCTTGGACCTTCAAATCAACGATGAAACACAGAAATTGCATCGATATTGAATACAAAAGGCAAAATGTCAACTTACTTACAAGAGGAGGAACTCTTCTATTAGTTCGTGCTATGAGCCTTTCCTGGGACAGCAGTATTAGATTCCGATGCACCATTGCAGGTTTACTGTATCTCTTGGACCTTCAAATCAACGATGAAACATGGAAATTGCATCGATATTGAATACAAAAGGCAAAATGTCGACTTATTTATAAGCGGAGTAACTCTTCTAATTGTTCGTGCTTTGAGCCTTTCCTGGGACAGCAGTATTAGATTCCGATGCACCATTGTAGGTTTACTGTATCCCTTGGACCTCCAAATCAACGATGAAACACAGAAATTGCATCGATATTGAATACAAAAGGCAAAATGTCGACTTATTTATAAGAGGAGAAAATCTTCTAATAGTTCGTGATTTGAGCCTTTCCTGGGACAGCAGTATTAGATTCCGATGCACCATTGCAGGTTTACTGTATCCCTTGGACCTTCAAATTAACGATGAAACACAGAAATTGCATCGATATTGAATACAAAAGGCAAAATGTCGACTTATTTATAAGAGGAGTAACTCTTCTAATAGTTCGTGCTTTGAGCCTTTCCTGGGACAGCAGTATTAGATTCCGATGCACCATTGCAGGTTTACTGTATCCCTCGGATATTCAAATCAACGATTAAACACAGAAATTGCATCGATATTGAATACAAAAGGCAAAATTTCGACTTATTTACAAGAGGAGTAACTCTTCTAATAGTTCGTGCTTTGAGCCTACCCAGGGACAGCAGTATTAGATTCCGATGCACCATTGCAGATTTACTGTATCCCTTGGACCTTCATATCAACGATGAAACACAGAAATTGCATCGATATTGAATACAAAAGGCAAAATGTCGGCTTATTTCTAAGAGGACAAAGTCTTCCAATAGTTCGAGCTTTGAGCCTTTCCTGGGACAGCAGTGTTAAATTCCGATGCACCATTGCAGGTTAACTGTATCCCTTGGACCTTCAAATCAACGATGAAACACAGAAATTGCATCGATATTTAATACAAAAGGCAAAATGACGACTTATTTATAAGAGGATTAAATCTTCTAATAGTTCGTGATTTGAGCCTTTCCTGGGACAGCAGTATTAGATTCCGATGCAACATTGCAGGTTTACTGTATCCCTTGGACCTTCAAATTAACGATGAAACCGAACTTGCATCGATATTGAATACAAAAGGCAAAATGTCGACTTATTTACAAGAGGTGTAACTCTTCTAATAGTTCGTACTTTGAGCCTTTCCTGGGACATTAGTATTAGATTCCAATGCACCATTGCAGGTTTACTGTATCCCTTGGACCCTCAAGTCAACGATGAAACACAGAAATTGCATCGATATTTAATACAAAAGGCAAAATGTCGACTTATATACAAGAGGAGTATCTCTTCCAATAGTTCGTGTTTTAGCCTTTCTGGGACAGCAGTATTAGATTCCGATGCACCATTGCAGGTTTACTGTATCTCTTGGACCTTCAAATCAACGATGAAACACAGAAATTACATCGATATTGAATACAAATGCATAATGTCGACTTATTTACAAGAGGAGTAACTCTTCTAATAGTTCGTGCTTTGAGCCTTTCCAGGGACAGCAGTATTAGATTCCGATGCACCATTGCAGGTTTACTGTATCCCTTGGACCTTCAAATCAACGATGAAACACGGAAATTGCATCGATATTGAATACAAAAGGCAATATGTCGACTTATTTACAAGAGGAGTAACACTTCTAATAGTTCGGGTTTTAGCCTTTCTGGGACAGCAGTACTAGATTCCGATGCACCATTGCAGATTTACTGTATCTCTTGGACCTTCCAATCAACGATGAAACACAGAAATTGCATCGATATTGAATACAAAAGGCAAAATATCGACTTATTTATAAGAGGAGGAACTCTTCTAATAGTTCGTGCTTTGAGCCTTTCCAGGGACAGCAGTATTAGATTCCGATGCACCATTGCAGGTTTACTGTATCTCTTGGACCTTCAAATCAACGATGAAACACAGAAATTACATCGATATTGAATACAAAGGGCAAAATGTCGACTTATTTACAAGAGGAGTAACTCTTCTAATAGTTCGTGCTTTGAGCCTTTCCTGGGACAGCAGTATTAGATTCCGATGCACCATTGCAGGTTTACTGTATCCCTTGGACCTTCAAATCAACGATGAAACACGGAAATTGCATCGATATTGAACACAAAAGGCAAATTATCGACTTATTTATAAGAGGAGTAACTCTTCTAATAGTTCGTGCGTAGAGCCTTTCCTGGGACAGCAGTATTAGGTTCCGATGCACCATTGCAGGTTTACTGTATCCCTTAGATATTCAAATCAACGATGAAACACAGAAATTGCATCGATATTGAATACAAAAGGCAAAATGTCGACTTATTTCTAAGAGGAGTAAGTCTTCCAATAGTTCGAGCTTTGAGCCTTTCGTGGGACAGCAGTATTAAATTCCGATGCACCATTGCATGTTAACTGTATCCCTTGGACCTTCAAATCAACGATGAAACACAGAAATCGCATCGATATTGAATACAAAAGGCAAAATTTCGACTTAATTACAAGAGGAGTAACTCTTCTAATAGTTCGTGCATTGAGCCTTTCCTGGGACATTAGTATTAGATTCCGATGCACCATTGCAGGTTTACTGTATCCCTTGGACATTCAAGTCAACGATGATACACAGAAATTGCATCGATATTGAATACAAAAGCAAAATGTCGACTTATATACAAGAGGAGTAACTCTTCTAATAGTTCGTGTTTTAGCCTTTCCTGGGACAGCAGTATTAGATTCCGATGCCCCATTGCAGGTTTACTCTATCTCTTGGACCTTCAAATCAACGATGAAACACAGAAATTGCATCGATATTGAATACAAAAGGCAAAATGTCGACTTATTTATAAGAGGAGTAACTCTTCTAATTGTTCGTATTTTTAGCCTTTCCTGGGAAAGCAGTATTAGTTTCCGATGCACCATTGCAGGATTACTGTATCCCTTGGACCTTCAAATTAACGATGAAACACAGAAATTGCATCGATATTGAATACAAAAGGCAAAATTTCGACCTATTTACAAGAAGAGTAACTCTTCTAATAGTTCGTGCTTTGAGCCTTTCCTGGGACATTAGTATTAGATTCCGATGCACCATTGCAGGTTTACTGTATCCCTTGGACATTCAAGTCAACGATGATACACAGAAATTGCATCGATACTGAATACAAAAGGCAAAATGTCGACTTATATACAAGAGGAGAAACTCTTCTAATAGATCGTGTTTTAGCCTTTCCTGGGACAGCAGTATTAGATTCCGATGCACCATTGCAGGTTTACTCTATCTCTTGGACCTTCAAATCAACGATGAAACACAGAAATTGCATCGATATTGAATACAAAAGGCAAAATGTCGACTTATTTATAAGAGGAGTAACTCTTCTAATAGTTCGTGATTTTAGCCTTTCCTGGGACAGCAGTATTAGATTCCGATGCACCATTGCAGGTTTACTGTATCCCTTGGATCTTCAAATCATCGATGAATCACAGAAATTGCATCGATATTGAATACTAAAGGCAAAATGTCGACTTATTTCTGAGAGGAGTAAGTCTCCCAATTGTTCGATCTTTGAGCCTTTCCTGGGACAGCAGTATTAGCTTCCGATGCACCATTGCAGGATTACTGTATCCCTTGGGCCTTCAAATCAACGATGAAACACAGAAATTGCATCGATATTGAATACAAAAGGCAAAATGTCGACTTATTTACAAGAGGAGTAACTCTTCTAATGGATCGTGCTTTGAGCCTTTCCTGGGACAGCAGTATTAGATTCCGATGCACCATTGCAGGTTTACTGTATCCCTTGGACCTTCAAATCAACGATGAAACACAGAAATTGCATCGATATTGAATACAAAAGGCAAAATGTCGACTTAATTACAAGAGGAGGAACTCTTCTAATAGTTCGTGCTTTGAGCCTTTCCTGGGACAGCAGTATTAGATTCCGATGCACCATTGCAGGTTTACTGTATCTCTTGGACCTTTAAATCTACGATGAAACACGGAAATTGCATCGATATTGAATACAAAAGGCAAAATGTCGACTTATTTATAAGTGGAGTAACTCTTCTAATAGTTCGTGCTTTGAGCCTTTCCTGGGACAGCAGTATTAGATTCCGATGCACCATTGCAGGATTACTGTATCCCTTGGACCTTCAAATTAACGATGAAACCGAAATTGCATCGATATTGAATACAAAAGGCAAAATTTCGACTTATTTACAAGAGGTGTAACTCTTCTAATAGTTCGTACTTTGAGCCTTTCCTGGGACATTAGTATTAGATTCCGATGCACCATTGCAGGTTTACTGTATCCCTTGGACCTTCAAGTCAACGATGAAACACAGAAATTGCATCGATATTGAATACAAAAGGCAAAATGTCGACTTATATACAAGAGGAGTAACTCTTCCAATAGTTCGTGCTTTGAGCCTTTCCAGGGACAGCAGTATTAGATTCCGATGCACCATTGCAGGTTTACTGTATCTCTTGGACCTTCAAATAAACGATGAAACACAGAAATTACATCGATATTGAATACAAAGGGCAAAATGTCGACTTATTTACAAGAGGAGTAACTCTTCTAATAGTTCGTGCTTTGAGCCTTTCCTGGGACAGCAGTATTAGATTCCGATGCAGCATTGCAGGTTTACTGTATCCCTTGGACCTTCAAATCAACGATGAAACACGGAAATTGCATCGATATTGAATACAAAAGGCAAAATGTCGACTTATTTACAAGAGGAGTAACTCTTCTAATAGTTCAAGTTTTAGCCTTTCTGGGACAGCAGTATTAGATTCCGATGCTCCATTGCAGAGTTACTGTATCTCTTGGACCTTCCATTCAACGATGAAACACAGAAATTGCATCGATATTGAATACAAAAGGCAAAATATCGACTTATTTATAAGAGGAGTAACTCTTCTAATAGTTCGTGCTTTGAGCCTTTCCTGGGACAGCAGTATTAGATTCCGATGCACCATTGCAGGTTTACTGTATCTCTTGGACCTTTACATCAACGATGAAACACGGAAATTGCGTCGAAATTGAATACAAAATGCAAAATGTCGACTTATTTATAAGCTCAGTAACTCTTATAATGGTTCGTGCTTTGAGCCTTTCCTGGGACAGCAGTATTAGATTCCGATGCACCATTGCAGGTTTACTGTATCCCTTGGACCTTCAAATCAACGATGAAACACAGAAATTGCATCGATACTGAATACAAAAGGCAAAATGTCGACTTATTTGTAAGAGGAGTAAATCTTCTAATAGTTCGTGATTTGAGCCTTTCCTGGGACAGCAGTATTAGATTCTGATGCACCATTGCAGGTTTACTGTATCCCTTGGACCTTCAAATTAACGATGAAACACAGAAATTGCATCGATATTGAATACAAAAGGCAAAATGTCGACTTATTTACAAGAGGTGTAACTCTTCTAATAGTTCGTGCTTTGAGCCTTTCCTGGGACATTAGTATTAGATTCCGATGCACCATTGCAGGTTTACTGTATCCCTTGGACCTTCAAGTCAACGATGAAACACAGAAATTGCATCGATATTGAATACAAAAGGCAAAATGTCGACTTATTTACAAGAGGAGTAACTCTTCTAATAGTTCGTGATTTGAACCTTTCCAGGGACAGCAATATTAGATTCCGATGCACCATTGCAGGTTTACTGTATCTCTTGGACCTTCAAATCAACGATGAAACACAGAAATTACATCGATATTGAATACAAAGGGAAAAATGTCGCCTTATTTACAAGAGGAGTAACTCTTCTAATAGTTCGTGCTTTGAGCCTTTCCTGGGACATTAGTATTAGATTCCGATGCACCGTTGCAGGTTTACTGTATCTCTTGGACCTTTACATCAACGATGAAACACGGAAATTGCGTCGAAATTGAATACAAAATGCAAAATGTCGACTTATTTATAAGCGGAGTAACTCTTATAATAGTTCGTGCTTTGAGCCTTTCCTGGGACAGCAGTATTAGATTCCGATGCACCATTGCAGGTTTACTGTATCCCTTGGACCTTCAAATCAACGATGAAACACAGAAATTGCATCGATACTGAATACAAAAGGCAAAATGTCGACTTATTTATAAGAGGAGTAAATCTTCTAATAGTTCGTGATTTGAGCCTTTCCTGGGACAGCAGTATTAGATTCTGATGCACCATTGCAGGTTTACTGTATCCCTTGGACCTTCAAATTAACGATGAAACACAGAAATTGCATCGATATTGAATACAAAAGGCAAAATGTCGACTTATTTACAAGAGGTGTAACTCTTCTAATAGTTCGTGCTTTGAGCCTTTCCTGGGACATTAGTATTAGATTCCGATGCACCATTCCAGGTTTACTGTATCCCTTGGACCTTCAAGTCAACGATGAAACACAGAAATTGCATCGATATTGAATACAAAAGGCAAAATGTCGACTTATTTACAAGAGGAGTAACTCTTCTAATAGTTCGTGATTTGAACCTTTCCAGGGACAGCAATATTAGATTCCGATGCACCATTGCAGGTTTACTGTATCTCTTGGACCTTCAAATCAACGATGAAACACAGAAATTACATCGATATTGAATACAAAGGGAAAAATGTCGCCTTATTTACAAGAGGAGTAACTCTTCTAATAGTTCGTGCTTTGAGCCTTTCCTGGGACATTAGTATTAGATTCCGATGCACCACTGCAGATTTACTGTATCTCTTGGACCTTCAAATCAACGATGAAACACAGAAATTGCATCGATATTGAACACAAAAGGCAAAATATCGACTTATTTATAAGAGGAGTAACTCTTCTAATAGTTCGTGCGTAGAGCCTTTCCTGGGACAGCAGTATTAGATTCCGATGCACCATTGCAGGTTTACTGAATCCCTTAGATATTCAAATCAACGATGAAACACAGAGGTTGCATCGATATTGAATACAAAAGGCAAAATATCGACTTATTTACAAGAGGAGTAACTCTTCTAATAGTTCGTGCATTGAGCCTTTCCAGGGATAGCAGTATTAGATTCCGATGCACCATTGCAGGTTTACTGTATCCCTTGGACCTTCAAATCAACGATGAAACACAGAAATTGCATCGATATTGAATACAAAAGGCAAAATGTCAACTTACTTACAAGAGGAGGAACTCTTCTATTAGTTCGTGCTATGAGCCTTTCCTGGGACAGCAGTATTAGATTCCGATGCACCATTGCAGGTTTACTGTATCTCTTGGACCTTCAAATCAACGATGAAACATGGAAATTGCATCGATATTGAATACAAAAGGCAAAATGTCGACTTATTTATAAGCGGAGTAACTCTTCTAATTGTTCGTGCTTTGAGCCTTTCCTGGGACAGCAGTATTAGATTCCGATGCACCATTGTAGGTTTACTGTATCCCTTGGACCTCCAAATCAACGATGAAACACAGAAATTGCATCGATATTGAATACAAAAGGCAAAATGTCGACTTATTTATAAGAGGAGAAAATCTTCTAATAGTTCGTGATTTGAGCCTTTCCTGGGACAGCAGTATTAGATTCCGATGCACCATTGCAGGTTTACTGTATCCCTTGGACCTTCAAATTAACGATGAAACACAGAAATTGCATCGATATTGAATACAAAAGGCAAAATGTCGACTTATTTATAAGAGGAGTAACTCTTCTAATAGTTCGTGCTTTGAGCCTTTCCTGGGACAGCAGTATTAGATTCCGATGCACCATTGCAGGTTTACTGTATCCCTCGGATATTCAAATCAACGATGAAACACAGAAATTGCATCGATATTGAATACAAAAGGCAAAATTTCGACTTATTTACAAGAGGAGTAACTCTTCTAATAGTTCGTGCTTTGAGCCTACCCAGGGACAGCAGTATTAGATTCCGATGCACCATTGCAGATTTACTGTATCCCTTGGACCTTCATATCAACGATGAAACACAGAAATTGCATCGATATTGAATACAAAAGGCAAAATGTCGGCTTATTTCTAAGAGGACAAAGTCTTCCAATAGTTCGAGCTTTGAGCCTTTCCTGGGACAGCAGTGTTAAATTCCGATGCACCATTGCAGGTTAACTGTATCCCTTGGACCTTCAAATCAACGATGAAACACAGAAATTGCATCGATATTGAATACAAAAGGCAAAATGTCGACTTATTTATAAGAGGATTAAATCTTCTAATAGTTCGTGATTTGAGCCTTTCCTGGGACAGCAGTATTAGATTCCGATGCAACATTGCAGGTTTACTGTATCCCTTGGACCTTCAAATTAACGATGAAACCGAAATTGCATCGATATTGAATACAAAAGGCAAAATTTCGACTTATTTACAAGAGGTGTAACTCTTCTAATAGTTCGTACTTTGAGCCTTTCCTGGGACATTAGTATTAGATTCCAATGCACCATTGCAGGTTTACTGTATCCCTTGGACCCTCAAGTCAACGATGAAACACAGAAATTGCATCGATATTGAATACAAAAGGCAAAATGTCGACTTATATATAAGAGGAGTATCTCTTCCAATAGTTCGTGTTTTAGCCTTTCTGGGACAGCAGTATTAGATTCCGATGCACCATTGCAGGTTTACTGTATCTCTTGGACCTTCAAATCAACGATGAAACACAGAAATTACATCGATATTGAATACAAATGCATAATGTCAACATATTTACAAGAGGAGTAACTCTTCTAATAGTTCGTGCTTTGAGCCTTTCCAGGGACAGCAGTATTAGATTCCGATGCACCATTGCAGGTTTACTGTATCCCTTGGACCTTCAAATCAACGATGAAACACGGAAATTGCATCGATATTGAATACAAAAGGCAAAATGTCGACTTATTTACAAGAGGAGTAACACTTCTAATAGTTCGGGTTTTAGTCTTTCTGGGACAGCAGTTTTAGTTTCCGATGCACCATTGCAGATTTACTATATCTCTTGGACCTTCCAATCAACGATGAAACACAGAAATTGCATCGATATTGAATACAAAAGGCAAAATATCGACTTATTTATAAGAGGAGTAACTCTTCTAATAGTTCGTGCTTTGAGCCTTTCCAGGGACAGCAGTATTAGATTCCGATGCACCATTGCAGGTTTACTGTATCTCTTGGACCTTCAAATCAACGATGAAACACAGAAATTACATCGATATTGAATACAAAGGGCAAAATGTCGACTTATTTACAAGAGGAGTAACTCTTCTAATAGTTCGTGCTTTGAGCCTTTCCTGGGACAGCAGTATTAGATTCCGATGCACCATTGCAGGTTTACTGTATCCCTTGGACCTTCAAATCAACGATGAAACACGGAAATTGCATCGATATTGAACACAAAAGGCAAAATATCGACTTATTTATAAGAGGAGTAACTCTTCTAATAGTTCGTGCGTAGAGCCTTTCCTGGGACAGCAGTATTAGATTCCGATGCACCATTGCAGGTTTACTGTATCCCTTAGATATTCAAATCAACGATGAAACACAGAAATTGCATCGATATTGAATACAAAAGGCAAAATGTCGACTTATTTACAAGAGGAGTAACTCTTCTAATAGTTCGTGTATTGAGCCATTCCAGGGATAGCAGTATTAGATTCCGATGCACCATTGCAGGTTTACTGTATCCCTTGGACCTTCAAATCAACGATGAAACACAGAAATTGCATCGATATTGAATACAAAAGGCAAAATGTCAACTTACTTACAAGAGGAGGAACTCTTCTATTAGTTCGTGCTATGAGCCTTTCCTGGGACAGCAGTATTAGATTCCGATGCACCATTGCAGGTTTACTGTATCTCTTGGACCTTCAAATCAACGATGAAACACGGAAATTGCATTGATATTGAATACAAAAGGCAAAATGTCGACTTATTTATAAGCGGAGTAACTATTCTAATAGTTCGTGCTTTGAGCCTTTCCTGGGACAGCAGTATTAGATTCCGATGCACCATTGTAGGTTTACTGTATCCCTTGGACCTTCAAATCAACGATGAAACACAGAAATTGCATCGATATTGAATACAAAAGGCAAAATGTCGACTTATTTATAAGAGGAGAAAATCTTCTAATAGCTCGTGATTTGAGCCTTTCCTGGGACAGCAGTATTAGATTCCGATGCACCATTGCAGGTTTACTGTATCCCTTGGACCTTCAAATTAACGATGAAACACAGAAATTGCATCGATATTGAATACAAAAGGCAAAATGTCGACTTATTTATAAGAGGAGTAACTCTTCTAATAGTTCGTGCTTTGAGCCTTTCCAGGGACAGCAGTATTAGATTCCGATGCACCATTGCAGGTTTACTGTATCCCTCGGATATTCAAATCAACGATGAAACACAGAAATTGCGTCGATATTGAATACAAAAGGCAAAATTTCGACTTATTTACAAGAGGAGTAACTCTTCTAATCGTTCGTGCTTTGAGCCTTTCCAGGGACAGTAGTATTACATTCCGATGCACCATTGCAGGTTTACTGTATCCCTTGGACCTTCATATCAACGATGAAACACAGAAATTGCATCTATATTGAAAACAAAAGGCAAAATGTCGACTTATTTCTAAGAGGAGTAAGTCTTCCAATAGTTCGAGCTTTGAGCCTTTCCTGGGACAGCAGTATTAAATTCCGATGCACCATTGCAGGTTAACTGTATCCCTTGGACCTTCAAATCAACGATGAAACACAGAAATCGCATCGATATTGAATACAAAAGGCAAAATTTCGACTTATTTACAAGAGGAGTAACTCTTCTAATAGTTCGTGCATTGAGCCTTTCCTGGGACATTAGTATTAGATTCCGATGCACCATTGCAGGTTTACTGTATCCCTTGGACATTCAAGTCAACGATGATACACAGAAATTGCATCGATATTGAATACAAAAGGCAAAATGTCGACTTATATACAAGAGGAGTAACTCTTCTAATAGTTCGTGTTTTAGCCTTTCCTGGGACAGCAGTATTAGATTCCGATGCCCCATTGCAGGTTTACTCTATCTCTTGGACCTTCAAATCAACGATGAAACACAGAAATTGCATCGATATTGAATACAAAAGGCAAAATGTCGACTTATTTATAAGAGGAGTAACTCTTCTAATTGTTCGTATTTTTAGCCTTTCCTGGGAAAGCAGTATTAGTTTCCGATGCACCATTGCAGGATTACTGTATCCCTTGGACCTTCAAATTAACGATGAAACACAGAAATTGCATCGATATTGAATACAAAAGGCAAAATTTCGACTTATTTACAAGAGGAGTAACTCTTCTAATAGTTCGTGCTTTGAGCCTTTCCTGGGACATTAGTATTAGATTCCGATGCACCATTGCAGGTTTACTGTATCCCTTGGACATTCAAGTCAACGATGATACACAGAAATTGCATCGATACTGAATACAAAAGGCAAAATGTCGACTTATATACAAGAGGAGAAACTCTTCTAATAGTTCGTGTTTTAGCCTTTCCTGGGACAGCAGTATTAGATTCCGATGCACCATTGCAGGTTTACTCTATCTCTTGGACCTTCAAATCAACGATGAAACACAGAAATTGCATCGATATTGAATACAAAAGGAAAAATGTCGACTTATTTATAAGAGGAGTAACTCTTCTAATAGTTCGTGATTTTAGCCTTTCCTGGGACAGCAGTATTAGATTCCGATGCACCATTGCAGGTTTACTGTATCCCTTGGATCTTCAAATCATCGATGAATCACAGAAATTGCATCGATATTGAATACTAAAGGCAAAATGTCGACTTAATTACAAGAGGAGGAACTCTTCTAATAGTTCGTGCTTTGAGCCTTTCCTGGGACAGCAGTATTAGATTCCGATGCACCATTGCAGGTTTACTGTATCTCTTGGACCTTCAAATTAACGATGAAACACAGAAATTGCATCGATATTGAATACAAAAGGCAAAATGTCGACTTAATTACAAGAGGAGTAACTCTTCTAATAGTTCGTGCTTTGAGCCTACCCAGGGACAGCAGTATTAGATTCCGATGCACCATTGCAGGTTTACTGTATCCCATGGACCTTCAAATCAACGATGAAACACAGAAATTGCATCGATATTGAATACAAAAGGCAAAATGTCGACTTAATTACAAGAGGAGGAACTCTTCTAATAGTTCGTGCTTTGAGCCTTTCCTGGGACATTAGTATTAGATTCCGATGCACCATTGCAGGTTTACTGTATCCCTTGGACCTTCTAGTCAACGATGAAACACAGAAATTGCATCGATATTGAATACAAAAGGCAAAATGTCGACTTATTTACAAGAGGAGTAACTCTTCTAATAGTTCGTGCTTTGAGCCTTTCCAGGGACAGCAGTGTTAGATTCCGATGCACCATTGCAGGTTTACTGTATCTCTTGGACCTTCATATCAACGATGAAACACAGAAATTACATCGATATTGAATACAAAGGGCAAAATGTCGACTTATTTACAAGAGGAGTAACTCTTCTAATAGTTCGTGCTTTGAGCCTTTCCTGGGCAGCAGTATTAGATTCCGATGCACCATTGCAGGTTTACTGTATACCTTGGACCTTCAAATCAACGATGAAAGACGGAAGTTGCATCGATATTGAATACAAAAGGCAAAATGTCGACTTATTTACAAGAGGAGTAACTCTTCTAATAGTTCGTGTTTTAGCCTTTCCTGGGGCAGCAGTATTAGATTCCGATGCACCATTGCAGGTTTACTGTGTCTCTTGGACCTTCAAATCAGCGATGAAACACAGAAATTACATCGATATTGAATACAAAGGGCAAAATGTCGACTTATATACAAGAGGAGTAACTCCTCTAATAGTTCGTGCTTTGAGCCTTTCCTGGGACAGCAGTATTAGATTCCGATGCACCATTGCAGGTTTACTGTATCCCTTCGACCTTCAAATCAACGATGAAAGACGGAAATTGCATCGATATTGAATACAAAAGGCTAAATGTCGACTTATTTACAAGAGGAGTAACTCTTCTAATAGTTCGTGTTTTAGCCTTTCCTGGGGCAGCAGTATTAGATTCCGATGCACCATTGCAGGTTTACTGTATCTCTTGGACCTTCAAATCAACGATGAAACACAGAAATTACATCGATATTGAATACAAAGGGCAAAATGTCGACTTATTTACAAGAGGAGTAACTCTTCTAATAGTTCGTGCTTTGAGCCTTTCCTGGGACAGCAGTATTAGATTCCGATGCACCATTGCAGGTTTACTGTATCCCTTGGACCTTCAAATCAACGATGAAAGACGGAAATTGCATCGATATTGAATACAAAAGGCAAAATGTCGACTTATTTACAAGAGGAGTAACTCTTCTAATAGTTCGTGTTTTAGCCTTTCCGGGGACAGCAGTATTAGATTCCGATGCACCATTGCAGGTTTACTGTATCTCTTGGACCTTCAAATCAACAATGAAAGACGGAAATTGCATCGATATTGAATACAAAAGGCAAAATGTCGACTTATTTACAAGAGGAAAAACTCTTCTAATAGTTCGTGTTTTAGCCTTTCTGGGACAGCAGTATTAGATTCCGATGCACCATTGCAGGTTTACTGTATCTCTTGGAACTTCAAATCAACGATGAAACACAGAAATTGCATCGATATTGAATACAAAAGGCAAAATGTCGACTTATTTATAAGAGGAGTAACTCTTCTAATAGTTCGTGATTTTAGCCCTTCCTGGGACAGCAGTATTAGATTCCGATGCACCATTGCAAGTTTACTGTATCCCTTGGATCTTCAAATCATCGATGAATCACAGAAATTGCATCGATATTGAATACAAAAGGCAAAATGTCGACTTATTTACAAGAGGAGTAACTCTTCTAATAGTTCGTGCTTTGAGCCTTTCCAGGGACAGCAGTATTAGATTCCGATGCACCATTGCAGGTTTACTGTATCCCTTGGACCTCCAAATCAGCGATGAAACACAGAAATTGCATCGATATTGAATACAAAAGGCAAAATGTCAACTTATTTACAAGAGGAGGAACTCTTCTTATAGTTCGTGCTTTGAGCCTTTCCTGGGACAGCAGTATTAGATTCCGATGCACCATTGCAGGTTTACTGTATCTCTTGGACCTTTAAATCAACGATGAAACACGGAAATTGCATCGAAATTGAATAGAAAAGGCAAAATAACGACTTATTTATAAGCGGAGTAACTCTTCTAATAGTTCGTGCTTTGAGCCTTTCCTGGGACAGCAGTATTAGATTCCGATGCACCATTGCAGGTTTACTGTATCCCTTGGACCTTCAAATTAACGATGAAACACAGAAATTGCATCGATATTGAATACAAAAGGCAAAATGTCGACTTATTTACAAGAGGAGTTACTCTTCTAATGGTTCGTGCTTTGAGCCTTTCCTGGGACAGCAGTATTAGATTCCGATGCACCATTGCTGGTTTACTGTATCCCTTGGACCTTCAAATCAACGATGAAACACAGAAATTGCATCGTTATTGAATACAAAAGGCAAAATGTCGACTTATTTACAAAAGTAGTAACTCTTCTAATAGTTCGTGCTTTGAGCCTTTCCTGGGACAGCAGTATTAGATTCCGATGCACCATTGCAGTTTTACTGTATCTCTTGGACCTTCAAATCAACGATGAAACACAGAAATTGCATCGAAATTAAATACAAAATGCAAAATATCGACTTATTTATAAGCGGAGTAACTCTTCTAATAGTTCGTGCTTTGAGCCTTTCCTGGGACAGCAGTATTAGATTCCGATGCACCATTGCAGGTTTACTGTATCCCTTGGACCTTCAAATTAACGATGAAACACAGAAATTGCATCGATATTGAATACAAAAGGCAAAATGTCGACTTATTTACAAGAGGTGTAACTCTTCTAATAGTTCGTTCTTTGAGCCTTTCCTGGGACATTAGTATTAGATTCCGATGCACCACTGCAGGTTTACTGTATCCCTTGGACCTTCTAGTCAACGATGAAACACAGAAATTGCATCGATATTGAATACAAAAGGCAAAATGTCGACTTATTAACAAGAGGAGTAACTCTTCTAATAGTTCGTGCTTTGAGCCTTTCCATGGACAGCAGTATTAGATTCCGATGCACCATTGCAGGTTTACTGTATCTCTTGGACCTTCAAATCAACGATGAAACACAGAAATTACATCGATATTGAATACAAAGGGCAAAATGTCGACTTATTTACAAGAGGAGTAACTCTTCTAATAGTTCGTGCTTTGAGCCTTTCCTGGGACAGCAGTATTAGATTCCGATGCACCATTGCAGGTTTACTGTATCCCTTGGACCTTCAAATCAACGATGAAAGACGGAAATTGCATCGATATTGAATACAAAATGCAAAATGTCGACTTATTTACAAGAGGAGTAACTCTTCTAATAGTTCGTGTTTTAGCCTTTCCAGGGACAGCAGTATTAGATTCCGATGCACCATTGCAGGTTTACTGTATCTCTTGGACCTTCAAATCAACGATGAAACACAGAAATTGCATCGTTATTGAATACAAAAGGCAAAATGTCGACTTATTTATAAGAGTAACTCTTCTAATAGTTCGTGATTTGAGCCTTTCCTGGGACAGCAGTATTAGATTCCGATGCACCATTGCAGGTTTACTGTATCCCTTGGATCTTCAAATCATCGATGATTCACAGAAATTGCATCGATATTGAATACAAAAGGCAAAATGTCGACTTATTTCTAAGAGGAGTAAGTCTTCCAATAGTTCGAGCTTTGAGCCTTTCCTGGGACAGCAGTATTAAATTCCGATGCACCATTGCAGGTTTACTGTATCCCTTGGACCTTCAAATCAACGATGAAACACAGAAATTGGATCGATATTGAATACAAAAGGCAAAATGTCGACTTATTTACAAGAGGAGTAACTCTACTAATAGTTCGTGTTTTAGCCTTTCCTGGGAAAGCAGTATTAGTTTCCGATGCACCATTGCATGATTACTGTATCCCTTGGGCCTTCAAATCAACGATGAAACACAGAAATTGCATCGATATTGAATTCAAAAGGCAAAATGTCGACTTATTTACAAGAGGAGTAACTCTTCTAATGGTTCGTGCTTTGAGCCTTTCCTGGGACAGCAGTATTAGATTCCGATGCACCATTGCTGGTTTACTGTATCCCTTGAACCTTCAAATCAACGATGAAACACAGAAATTGCATCGTTATTGAATACAAAAGGCAAAATGTCGACTTATTTACAAAAGTAGTAACTCTTCTAATAGTTCGTGCTTTGAGCCTTTCCTGGGACAGCAGTATTAGATTCCGATGCACCATTTCAGGTTTACTGTATCTCTTGGACCTTCAAATCAACGATGAAACACAGAAATTGCATCGTTATTGAATACAAAATGCAAAACTTCGACTTATTTACAAGAGGAGTAACTCTTCTAATAGTTCGTGTTTTAGCCTTTCTGGGACAGCAGTATTAGATTCCGATGCACCATTGCAGATTTACTGTATCTCTTGGACCTTCAAATCAACAATGGAACACAGAAATTGCATCGATATTGAATACAAAATGCAAAATATCGACTTATTTATAAGAGGAGTAACTGTTATTATAGTTCGTGCGTTGAGCCTTTCCTGGGACAGCAGTATTAGATTCAGATGCACCATTGCAGGTTTACTGTATCCCTTGGATATTCAAATCAACGATGAAACACAGAAATTGCATCGATATTGAATACAAAAGGCAAAATGTCGACTTATTTACAAGAGGAGTAACTCTTCTAATAGTTCGTGCTTTGAGCCTTTCCTGGGACAGCAGTATTACATTCCGATGCACCATTGCAGGTTTACTGTATCCCTTCGACCTTCAAATCAACGATGAAACACAGAAATTGCATCGATATTGAATACAAAAGGCAAAATGACAACTTACTTACAAGAGGAGGAACTCTTCTACTAGTTCGTGCTATGAGCCTTTCCTGGGACAGCAGTATTAGATTCCGATGCACCATTGCAGGTTTACTGTATCCCTTGGACCTTCAAATCAACGATGAAAGACGGAAGTTACATCGATATTGAATACAAAAGGCAAAATGTCGACTTATTTACAAGAGGAGTAACTCTTCTAATAGTCCGTGTTTTAGCCTTTCCTGGGGCAGCAGTATTAGATTCCGATGCACCATTGCAGGTTTACTGTATCTATTGGACCTTCAAATCAACGATGAAACACAGAAATTACATCGATATTGAATACAAAGGGCAAAATGTCGACTTATTTACAAGAGGAGTAACTCTTCTAATAGTTCGTGCTTTGAGCCTTTCCTGGGACAGCAGTATTAGATTCCGATACACCATTGCAGGTTTACTGTATCCCTTGGACCTTCAAATCAACGATGAAAGACGGAAATTGCATCGATATTGAATACAAAAGGCTAAATGTCGACTTATTTACAAGAGGAGTAACTCTTCTAATAGTTCGTGTTTTAGCCTTTCCTGGGGAAGCAGTATTAGATTCCGATGCACCATTTCAGGTTTACTGTATCTCTTGGACCTTCAAATCAACGATGAAACACAGAAATTGCATCGAAATTGAATACAAAAGGCAAAATGTCGACTTATTTATAAGCGGAGTAACTCTTCTAATAGTTCGTGCTTTGAGCCTTTCCTGGGACAGCAGTATTAGATTCCGATGCACCTTTGCAGGTTTACTGTATCCCTTGGACCTTCAAATTAACGATGAAACACAGAAATTGCATCGATATTGAATACAAAAGGCAAAATGTCGACTTATTTACAAGAGGTGTAACTCTTCTAATAGTTCGTGCTTTGAGCCTTTCCTGGGACATTAGTATTAGATTCCGATGCACCATTGCAGGTTTACTGTATCCCTTCGACCTTCTAGTTAACGATGAAACACAGAAATTGCATCGATATTGAATACAAAATGCAAAATGTCGACTTATTTACAAGAGGAGAAACTCTTCTAATAGTTCGTGCTTTGAGCCTTTCCAGGGACAGCAGTATTAGATTCCGATGCACCATTGCAGGTTTACTGTATCTCTTGGACCTTCAAATCAACGATGAAACACAGAAATTACATCGATATTGAATACAATGGGCAAAATGTCGACTTATTTACAAGAGGAGTAACTCTTCTAATAGTTCGTGCTTTGAGCCTTTCCTGGGACAGCAGTATTAGATTCCGATGCACCATTGCAGGTTTACTGTATCCCTTGGACCTTCAAATCAACGATGAAAGACGGAAATTGCATCGATATTGAATACAAAAGGCAAAATGTCGACTTATTTACAAGAGGAGTAACTCTTCTAATAGTTCGTGTTTTAGCCTTTCCGGGGACAGCAGTATTAGATTCCGATGCACCATTGCAGCTTTACTGTATCTCTTGGACCTTCAAATCAACGATGAAACACAGAAATTGCATCGTTATTGAATACAAAATGCAAAACGTCGACTTATTTACAAGAGGAGTAACTCTTCTAATAGTTCGTGTTTTAGCCTTTCTGGGACAGCAGTATTAGATTCCGATGCACCATTGCAGATTTACTGTATCTCTTGGATCTTCAAATCAACAATGAAACACAGAAATTGCATCGATATTGAATACAAAAGGCAAAATATCGACTTATTTATAAGAGGAGTAACTCTTCTAATAGTTCGTGCGTTTAGCCTTTCCTGGGACAGCAGTATTAGATTCAGATGCACCATTGCAGGTTTACTGTATCCCTTGGATATTTAAATCAACGATGAAACACAGAAATTGCATCGATATTGAATACAAAAGGCAAAATGTCGACTTATTTACAAGAGGAGTAACTCTTCTAATAGTTCGTGCTTTGAGCCTTTCCTGGGACAGCAGTATTAGATTCCGATGCACCATTGCAGGTTTACTGTATCCCTTCGACCTTCAAATCAACGATGAAACACAGAAATTGCATCGATATTGAATACAAAAGGCAAAATGACAACTTACTTACAAGAGGAGGATCTCTTCTACTAGTTCGTGCTATGAGCCTTTCCTGGGACAGCAGTATTAGATTCCGATGCACCATTGCAGCTTTACTGTATCTCTTGGACCTTCAAATCAACGATGAAACATGGAAATTGCATCGATATTGAATACAAAATGAAAAATGTCGACTTATTTATAAGCGGAGTAACTCTTCTAATAGTTCGTCCTTTGAGCCTTTCCTGGGACAGCAGTATTAGATTCCGATGCACCATTGTAGGTTTACTGTATCTCTTGGACCTTCAAATCAACGATGAAACACAGAAATTGCATCGATATTGAATACAAAAGGCAAAATGTCGACTTATTTATAAGAGGAGTAAATCTTCTAATAGTTCGTGATTTGAGCCTTTCCTGGGACAGCGGTATTAGATTCCGATGCACCATTGCAGGTTTACTGTATCCCTTGGATCTTCAAATCATCGATGAATCACAGAAATTGCATCGATATTGAATACAAAAGGCAAAATGTCGACTGATTTGTAAGAGGAGTAACTCTTCTAATAGTTCGTGCTTTGAGCCTTTCCAGGGACAGCAGTATTAGATTCCGATGCACCATTGCAGGTTTACTGTAACCCTTGGACCTCCAAATCAGCGACGAAACACAGAAATTGCATCGATATTGAATACAAAAGGCAAAATGTCAACTTATTTACAAGAGGAGGAACTCTTCTAATAGTTCGTGCTCTGAGCCTTTCCTGGGACAGCAGTATTAGATTCCGATGCACCATTGCAGGTTTACTGTATCTCTTGGACCTTTAAATCAACGATGAAACACGGAAATTGCATCGAAATTGAATACAAATGGCAAAATGTCGACTTATTTATAAGCGGAGTAACTCTTCTAATAGTTCGTGCTTTGAGCCTTTCCTGGGACAGCAGTATTAGATTCCGATGCACCATTCAGGTTTACTGTATCCCTTGGACCTTCAAATCAACGATGAAACACAGAAATTGCATCGATACTGAATACAAAAGGCAAAATGTCGACTTACTTATAAGAGGAGTAAATCTTCTAATAGTTCGTGATTTGAGCCTTTCCTGGGACAGCAGTATTAGATTCCGATGCACCATTGCAGGTTTACTGTATCCCTTGGACCTTCAAATTAACGATGAAACACAGAAATTGCTTCGATATTGAATACAAAAGGCAAAATGTCGACTTATTTACAAGAGGTGTAACTCTTCAAATACTTCGTGCTTTGAGCCTTTCCTGGGACATTAGTATTAGAATCCGATGCACCATTGCAGGTTTACTGTATCCCTTGGACCTTCTAGTCAACGATGAAACACAGAAATTGCATCGATATTGAATACAAAAGGCAAAATGTCGACTTATTTGCAAGAGGAGTAACTCTTCTAATAGTTCGTGCTTTGAGCCTTTCCAGGGACAGCAGTATTAGATTCCGATGCACCATTGCAGGTTTACTGTATCCCTTGGACCTTCAAATCAACGATGAAAGACGGATATTGCATCGATATTGAATACAAAAGGCAAAATGTCGACTTATTTACAAGAGGAGTAACTCTTCTAATAGTTCGTGTTTTAGCCTTTCCTGGGGCAGCAGTATTAGATTCCGGTGCACCATTGCATGATTACTGTATCCCTTGGGCCTTCAAATCAACGATGAAACACAGAAATTGCATTGATATTGAATACAAAAGGCAAAATGTTGACTTATTTACAAGAGGAGTAACTCTTCTAATGGTTCGTGCTTTGAGCCTTTCCTGGGAGAGCAGTATTAGATTCCGATGCACCATTGCTGGTTTACTGTATCCCTTGGACCTTCAAATCAACGATGAAACACAGAAATTGCATCGTTATTGAATACAAAAGGCAAAATGTCGACTTATTTACAACAGTAGTAACTCTTCTAATAGTTCGTGCTTTGAGCCTTTCCAGGGACAGCAGTATTAGATTCCGATGCACCATTGCAGGTTTACTGTATCTCTTGGACCTTCAAATCAACGATGAAACACAGAAATTGCATCGTTATTGAATACAAAATGCAAAATGTCGACTTATTTACAACAGGAGTAACTCTTCTAATAGTTCGTGTTTTAGCCTTTCTGGGACAGCAGTATTAGATTCCGATGCACCATTGCAGATTTACTGTATCTCTTGGACCTTCAAATCAACAATGAAGCACAGAAATTGCATCGATATTGAATACAAAAGGCAAAATATCGACTTATTTATAAGAGGAGTAACTGTTCTAATAGTTCGTGCGTTGAGCCTTTCCTGGGACAGCAGTAGTAGATTCCGATGCACCATTGCAGGTTTACTGTATCCCTTGGATATTCAAATCAACGATGAGACACAGAAATTGCATCGATATTGAATACAAAAGGCAAAATGTCGACTTATTTACAAGAGGAGTAACTCTTCAAATAGTTCGTGCTTTGAGCCTTTCCTGGGACAGCAGTATTAGATTCCGATGCACCATTGCAGGTTTACTGTATCCCTTCGACCTTCAAATCAACGATGAAACACAGAAATTGCATCGATATTGAATACAAAAGGCAAAATGTCAACTTACTTACAAGAGGAGGAACTCTTCTATTAGTTCGTGCTATGAGCCTTTCCTGGGACAGCAGTATTAGATTCCGATGCACCATTGCAGGTTTACTGTATCTCTTGGACCTTCAAATCAACGATGAAACATGGAAATTGCATCGATATTGAATACAAAAAGAAAAATTTCGACTTATTTACAAGAGGAGTAACTCTTCTAATAGTTCGTGCTTTGAGCCTTTCCAGGGACAGCAGTATTAGATTCCGATGCACCATTGCAGGTTTACTGTATCCCTTGGACCTTCAAATCAACGATGAAACACAGAAATTGCATCGATATTGAATACAAATGCAAAATGTCAACTTATTTACAAGAGGAGGAACTATTCAAATAGTTCGTGCAATGAGCCTTTCCTGGGACAGCAGTATTAGATTCCGATGCTCCATTGCAGATTTACTGTATCTCTTGGACCTTCAAATCAACAATGAAACACGGAAATTGCATCGATATTGAATACAAAAGGCAAAATGTCGACTTATTTATAAGCGGAGTAACTCTTCTAATAGTTCGTGCTTTGAGCCTTTCCTGTGACAGCAGTATTAGATTCCGATGCACCATTGCAGGTTTACTGTATCCCTTGGACCTTCAAATCAACGATAGAACACAGAAATTGCATCGATATTGAATACAAAAGGCAAAATGTCGACTTATTTACAAGAGGAGTAACTGTTCTAATAGTTCGTGCTTTGAGCCTCTCCAGGGACAGCAGTATTAGATTCCGATGCACCATTGCAGGTTTACTGTATCTCTTGGACCTTCAAATACACGATGAAACACAGAAATTGCATCGTTATTGAATACAAAATGCAAAATGTCGACTTATTTACAAGAGGAGTAACTCTTCTAATAGTTCGTGCTTTTAGCCTTTCCTGGGACAGCAGTATTAGATTCCGATGCACCATTGCAGGTTTACTGTATCTCTTGGACCTTCAAATCAACGATGAAACACAGAAATTGCATCGATATTGAATACAAAAGGCAAAATGTAGACTTATTTACAAGAGGAATAACTCTTCTAATAGTTCGTGCTTTTAGCCTTTCCTGGGACAGCAGTATTAGATTCCGATGAACCATTGCTGGTTTACTGTATCCCTTGGACCTTGAAATCAACGATGAAACACAGAAACTGCATCGATATTGAATACAAAAGGCAAAATGTTGACTTATTTGCAAGAGGAGTAACTCTTCTAATAGTTCGTGCTTTGAGCCTTTTCAGGGACAGCAGTATTAGATTCCGATGCACCTTTGCATGTTTACTTTATCCCTTAGACCTTCAAATCAACAATGAAACACAGAAACTGCATCGATATTGAATACAAAAGGCAAAATGTCGACTTATTTACAAGAGGAGTAACTCTTCTAATAGTTCCTACTTTGAGCCTTTCCTGGGACAGCAGTATTAGATTCCGATGCACCATTGCAAGTTTACTGTATCTCTTGGACCTTCAAATCAACGATGAAACACAGAAATTGCATCGTTATTGAATACAAAATGCAAAAAGTCGACTTATTTACAAGAGGAGTAACTCTTCTAATAGTTCGTGTTTTAGCCTTTCTGGGACAGCAGTGTTAGATTCCGATGCACCATTGCAGATTTACTGTATCTCTTGGACCTTCAAATCAACGATGAAACACAGAAATTGCATCGATATTGAATACAAAAGGCAAAATATCGACTTATTTATAAGAGGAGTAACTCTTCTAATAGTTCGTGCTTTGAGCCCTTCCTGGGACAGCAGTATTAGATTCCGATGCACCATTGCAGGTTTACTGTATCTCTTGGACCTTCAAATCTACGATGAAACACAGAAATTGCATCGATATTGAATACAAAAGGCAAAATGTCGACTTATTTATAAGAGGAGTAAATATTCTAATAGTTCGTGATTTGAGCCTATCCTGGGACAGCAGTATTAGATTCCGATACACCATTGAAGGTTTACTGTATCCCTTGGACCTTCAAATTAACCATGAAACACAGAAATTGCATCGATATTGAATACAAAAGGCAAAATCTCGACTTACTTACAAGAGGTGTAACTCTTCTAATAGTTCGTGCTTTGAGCCTTTCCTGGGACATTAGTATGAGATTCCGATGCACCATTGCAGGTTTACTGTATCCCTTGGACCTTCAAGTCAACGATGAAACACAGAAATTGCATCGACATTGAATACAAAAGGCAAAATGTCGACTTATTTATAAGAGGAGTAAATCTTCTAATAGTTCGTGATTTCAACCTTTCCTGGGACAGCAGTATTAGATTCCGATGCACCATTGCAGGTTTACTGTATCCCTTGGACCTTTAAATTAACGATGAAACACAGAAATTGCATCGATATTGAATACAAAAGGCAAAATGTCGACTTATTTACAAGAGGTGTAACTCTTCTAATAGTTCGTGCTTTGAGCCTTTCCATGGACAGCAGTATTAGATTCCGATGCACCATTGCAGGTTTACTGTATCCCTTGGACCTTCAAATCAACGATGAAACACAGAAATTGCATCGATATTGAATCCAAACGCAAAATGTCGACTTATTTATAAGAGGAGTAAATCTTCTAATAGTTCGTGATTTGAGCCTTTCCTGGGACAGCAGTATTAGATTCCGATGCACCATTGCAGGTTTACTGTATCCCTTGGACCTTCAAATTAACGATGAAACACAGAAATTGCATCGATATTGAATACAAAAGGCAAAATGTCGACTTATTTACAAGAGGTGTAAGTCTTCTAATAGTTCGTGCTTTGAGCCTTTCCTGGGACAGCAGTATTAGATTCCGATTCACCATTGCAGGATTACTGTATCCCTTGGACCTTCAAATCAACAATGAAACACAGAAATTGCATCGATATTGAATACAAAAGGCAAAATGTCGACTTATTTCTAAGAGGAGTAAGTCTTCCAATAGTTCGAGCTTTGAGCCTTTCCTGGGACAGCAGTATTAAATTCCGATGCACCATTGCACGTTTACTGTATCCCTTGGACCTTCAAATCAACGATGAAAAACAGAAATTTCATCGATATTGAATACAAAAGGCAAAATGTCGACTTATTTACAAGAGGAGTACCTCTTCAAATAGTTCGAGCTTTGAGCCTTTCCTGGGACAGCAGTATTAGATTCCGAAGCACAATTGCAGGCTTACTGTATCCCTTGGACCTTCAAATCAACGATGAAACACGGAAATTGCTTCGATATTGAATACAAAAGGCAAAATGTCGACTTATTTATAAGAGGAGTAACTGTTCTAATAGTTCGTGATTTGAGCCTTCCCTGGGACAGCAGTATTAGATTCCATGCATCATTGCAGGTTTACTGTATCCCTTGGATCTTCAAATCAACGATGAAACACAGAAATTGCATCGATTTTGATACAAAAGGCAAAATGTCGACTTACTTACAAAAGGTGTAACTCTTCTAATAGTTCGTGCTTTGAGCCTTTCCTGGGACAGCAGTATTAGATTCCGATGCACCATTGCAGGTTTACTGTATCCCTTGGATCTTCAAATCAACGATGAAACACAGAAATTACATCGATATTTAATACAAAATGCAAAATGTCCACTTATTTACAAGAGGAGTAACTCTTCTAATAATTCGTGCTTTGAGCCTTTCCTGGGACAGCAGTATTAGATTCCGATGCACCATTGCAGATTTACTGTATCTCTTGGACCTTCAAATCAACGATGAAACACAGAAATTGCATAGTTATTGAATACAAAATGCAAAATTTCGACTTATTTACAAGAGGAGTAACTCTTCTAATAGTTCGTGTTTTAGCCTTTCTGGGAAAGCAGTATTAGATTCCGATGCACCATTGCATGTTTACTGTATCTCTTGGACCTTCAAATCAACGATGAAACACATAACTTACATCGATATTGAATACAAAAGGCAAAATGTCGACTTATGTACAAAAGGAGTAACTCTTCTAATAGTTCGTGTTTTGAGCCTTTCCTGGGACAGCAGTTTTAGATTCCGATGCACCATTGCAGGTTTACTGTATCTCTTGACGTTCAAATCAACGATGAAACACAGAAATTACATCGATATTGAATAAAATTGGCAAAATGTCGACTTATTTACAAGAGGAGTAACTCTTCTAATAGTTCGTGCTTTGAGCCTTTCCTGGGACATCAGTATTAGATTCCGATGCACCATTGAAGGTTTACTGTATCTCTTGGACCTTCAAATCAACGATCAAACACAGAAATTGCATCCTTATTGAAGACAAAATGCAAAATGTCGACTTATTTACAAGAGGAGTAACTCTTCTAATAGTTCGTGTTTTAGCCTTTCTGGGACAGCAGTATTAGATTCCGATGCACCATTGCAGGTTTACTGTATCCCTTGGATCTTCAAATCAATGATGAAACACAGAAATTGCATCGATATTGAATACAAAAGGCAAAATGTCGACTTATTTATAAGAGGAGTAACTCTTCTAATAGTTCGTGATTTGAGCCTTTCGTGGGAAAGCAGTATTAGATTCCGATGCACCATTGCAGGTTTACTGTATCCCTTGGACCTTCAAATCAACGATGAAACACGGAAATTGCATCGATATTGAATACAAAAGGCAAAATGTCGACTTATTTATAAGAGGAGTAACTCTTCTAATAGTTCGTGATTTGAGCCTTCCCTGGGACAGCAGTATTAGATTCCATGCACCATTGCAGGTTTACTGTATCCCTTGGATCTTCAAATCAACGATGAAACACAGAAATTGCATCGATATTGAATACAAAAGGCAAAATGTCGACTTATTTCTAAGAGGAGTAAGTCTTCCAATAGTTCGAGCTTTGAGCCTTTCCTAGGACAGCAGTATTAAATTCCGATGCACCATTGCAGGTTTACTGTATCCCTTGGACCTTCAAATCAACGATGAAACACAGAAATTGCATCGTTATTGAATACAAAAGGCAAAATGTCGACTTATTTACAAGAGGAGTAACTCTTCCAATAGTTCGAGTTTTGAGCCTTTGCTGGGACAGCAGTATTAGATTCCGATGCACCATTGCAGGTTTACTGTATCACTTGGATCTTCAAATCAACGATGAAACACAGAAATTACATCGATATTGAATACAAAAGGCAAAATGTCCACATATCTACAAGAGGAGTAACTCTTCTAATAGTTCGTCATTTGAGCCTTTCCTGGGACAGCAGTATTAGATTCCGATGCACCATTGCAGATTTACTGTATCTCTTGGACCTTCAAATCAACGATGAAACACAGAAATTGCTTCGTTATTGAATACAAAATGCAAAATGTCGACTTATTTACAAGAGGAGTAACTCTTTTAATAGTTCGTGATTTAGCCTTTCTGGGACAGCAGTATTAGATTCCGATGCACCATTGCAGGTTTACTGTATCCCTTGGATCTTCAAATCAATGATGAAACACAGAAATTGCATCGATATTGAATACAAAAGGCAAAATGTCAACTTATTTACAAGAGGAGTAACTCTTCCAATAGTTCGAGCTTTGAGCCTTTCCTGGGACAGCAGTATTAGATTCCGATGCACCATTGCAGGTTTACTGTATCCCTTGGAACTTCAAATCAACGATGAGACACAGAAATTGCATCGATATTGAATACAAAAGGCAAAATGTCGACTTATTTACAAGAGGGGGAACTCTACTAATAGTTCGTGTATTTAGCCTTTCCTATGAAAGCAGTATTAGTTTCCGATGCACCATTGCAGATTTACTGTATCCCTTGGACCTTCAAATTAACGATGAAACACAGAAATTGCATCGATATTGAATACAAAAGGCAAAATTTCGACTTATTTATAAGAGGAGTAAATCTTCTAATAGTTCGTGATTTGAGCCTCTCCTGGGACAGCAGTATTAGATTCCGTTGCACCATTGCAGATTAACTGTATCACTTGGACCTTCAATTTAACGATGAAACACAGACATTGCATCGATATTGAATACAAAAGGCAAAATGTCGACTTAATTACAAGAGGTGTAACTCTTCTAATAGTTCGTGCTTTGGGCCTTTCCTGGGACAGCAGTATTAGATTCCGATGCACCATTGCAGGTTTACTGTATCACTTGGATCTTCAAATCAACGATGAAACACAGAAATTACATCGATATTGAATACAAAAGGCAAAATGTCCACTTATCTACAAGAGGAGTAACTCTTCTAATAGTTCGTGCTTTGAGCCTTTCCTGGCACAGCAGTATTAGATTCCGATGCACCATTGCAGATTTACTGTATCTCTTGGACCTTCAAATCAACGATGAAACACAGAAATTGCATCGATATTGAATACAAAATGCAAAATGTCGAATTATTTATAAGAGGAGTAACTCTTCTAATAGTTCGAGATTTGAGCCTTTCGTGGGAAAGCAGTATTAGATTCCGATGCACCATTGCAGGTTTACTGTATCCCTTGGACCTTCAAATCAACGATGAAACACGGAAATTGCATCGATATTGAATACAAAAGGCAAAATGTCGACTTATTTATAAGAGGAGTAACTCTTCTAATAGTTCGTGATTTGAGCCTTCCCTGGGACAGCAGTATTAGATTCCATGAACCATTGCAGGTTTACTGTATCCCTTGGATCTTCAAATCAACGATGAAACACAGAAATTGCATCGATATTGAATACAAAAGGCAAAATGTCGACTTATTTCTAAGAGGAGTAAGTCTTCCAATAGTTCGAGCTTTGAGACTTTCCTAGGACAGCAGTATTAAATTCCGATGCACCATTGCAGGTTTACTGTATCCCTTGGACCTTCAAATCAACGATGAAACACAGAAATTGCATCGTTATTGAATACAAAAGGCAAAATGTCGACTTATTTACAAGAGGAGTAACTCTTCCAATAGTTCGAGCTTTGAGCCTTTCCTGGGACAGCAGTATTAGATTCCGATGCACCATTGCAGGTTTACTGTATCCCTTGGACCTTCAAATCAACGATGAGACACAGAAATTGCATCGATATTGAATACAAAAGGCAAAATGTCGACTTATTTACAAGAGGGGGAACTCTACTAATAGTTCGTGTTTTTAGCCTTTCCTATGAAAGCAGTATTAGTTTCCGATGCACCGTTGCATGATTACTGTATCACTTGGATCTTCAAATCAACGATGAAACACAGAAATTACATCGATATTGAATACAAAAGGCAAAATGTCCAGTTATCCACAAGAGGAGTAACTCTTCTAATAGTTCGTGCTTTGAGCCTTTCCTGGGACAGCATTATTAGATTCCGATGCACCATTGCAGATTTACTGTATCTCTTGGACCTTCAAATCAACGATGAAACACAGAAATTGCATCGTTATTAAATACAAAATGCAAAATGTCGAGTTATTTACAAGAGGAGTAACTCTTCTAATAGTTCGTGTTTTAGCCTTTCTGGGACAGCAGTATTAGATTCCGATGCACCATTGCAGGTTTACTGTATCCCTTGGACCTTCAAATCAATGATGAAACACAGAAATTGCATCGATATTGAATACAAAAGCAAAATGTCCACTTATCTACAAGAGGAGTAACTCTTCTAATAGTTCGTGCTTTGAGCCTTTCCTGGGACAGCAGTATTAGATTCCGATGCACCATTGCAGATTTACTGTATCTCTTGGACCTTCAAATCAACGATGAAACACAGAAATTGCATCGATATTGAATACAAAAGGCAAAATGTCGACTTATTTCTAAGACGAGTAAGTCTTCCAATAGTTCGAGCTTTGAGCCTTTCCTGGGACAGCAGTATTAAATTCCGATGCACCATTGCAGGTTTACTGTATCCCTTGGACCTTCAAATCAACGATGAAACACAGAAATTGCATCGATATTGAGTACAAAAGGCAAAATGTCGACTTATTTACAAGAGGAGTAACTCTTCTAATAGTTCGTGATTTGAGCCTTCCCTGGGAAAGCAGTATTAGATTCCGATGCACCATTGCAGGTTTACCGTATCCCTTGGATCTTCATATCAACGATGAAACACAGAAATTGCATCGATATTGAATACAAAAGGCAAAATGTCGACTTATTTCTAAGAGGAGTAAGTCTTCCAATAGTTCGAGCTTTGAGCCTTTCCTGGGACAGCAGTATTAAATTCCGATGCACCATTACAGGTTTACTGTATCCCTTTGACCTTCAAATCAACGATGAAACACAGAAATTGCATCGATATTGAATACAAAAGGCAAAATGTCGACTTATTTCCAAGAGGAGTAACTCTTCTAATAGTTCGTGCTTTGAGCCTTTCCTGGGACAGCAGTATTAGATTCCGATGCACCATTGCAGGTTTACTGTATCCCTTGGACCTTCAAATCAACAATGAAACACAGAAATTGCAGCGATATTGAATACAAAAGGCAAAATGTCGACTTATTTATAAGAGGAGTAACTCTTCTAATAGGTCGTGCTTTGAGCCTTTCCTGGGACAGCAGTATTAGATTCCATGCAGAATTGTAGGTTTACTGTATCCCTTGGATCTTCAAATCAACGATGAAACACGGAAATTGCATCGATATTGAATACAAAAGGTAATATGTCGACTTATTTCTAAGAGGAGTAAGTCTTCCAATAGTTCGAGCTTTGAGCCTTTCCTGGGACAGCAGTATTAAACTCCGATGCTCCACTGCAGGTTTACTGTATCCCTTGGACCTTCAAATCGACGATGAAACACAGAAATTGCATCGATATTGAATACAAAAGGCAAAACGTCGACTTATTTACAAGAGGAGTAACTCTTCCAATAGTTCGAGCTTTGAGCCTTTCCTGGGACATCAGTATTAGATTCCGATGCACCATTGCAGGTTCACTGTATCTCTTGGACCTTCAAATCAATGATCAAACACAGAAATTGCATCGTTTTTGAATGCAAAATGCAAAATGCCGACTTATTTAAAAGAGGAGTAACTCTTCTAATAGTTCGTGTTTTTTAATTTCTGGGACAGCAGTATTAGATTCCGATGCACCATTGCAGGTTTACTGTATCTCTTGGACCTTCAAATCAACGATGAAACACAGTAGTTACATCGATATTGAATACAAAAGGCAAAATGTCGACTTATTTAAAAGAGGAGTAACTCTTCTAATAGTTCGTGCTTTGAGCCTTTCCTGGGGCAGCAGTATTAGATTCCAATGCATCATTGCAGGTTTACTGTATCCCTTGAACCTTCAAATCAACAATGAAACACAGAAATTGCATCGATATTGAATACAAAAGGCAAAATGTCGACTTATTTATAAGAGGAGTAACTCTTCTAATAGTTCGTGCTATGAGCCTTTCCTGGGACAGCAGTATTAGATTCCGATGCACCATTGCAGGTTGACTGTATCTCTTGGACCTTCAAATCAACGATGAAACACGGAAATTGCATCGATATTGAATACAAAAGGCAAATGTCGACTTATTTATAAGAGGAGTAACTCTTCTAATAGTTCGTGCTTTGAGCCTTTCCTGGGACAGCAGTATTAGATTCCGATGCACCATTGCAGGATTACTGTATCCCTTGGACCTTCAAATCATCGATGAAACACAGAAATTGCATCGGTATTGAATACAAAAGGCAAAATGTCGACTTATTTATAAGAGGAGTAAATCTTCAAATAGTTCGTGATTCGAGCCTTTTCTGGGACAGCAGTATTAGATTCCGATGCACCATTGCAGATTTACTGTATCCCTTGGACCTTCAAATTAACGATGAAACACAGAAATTGCATTGATATTGAATACAAAAGGCAAAATGTCGACTTATTTACAAGAGGTGTAACTCTTCTAATAGTTCGTGCTTTGAGCCTTTCCTGGGACAGCAGTATTAGATTCCATGCACCATTGCAGGTTTACTGTATCCCTTGGACCTTGAAATCAACGATGAAACACAGAAATTGCATCGATATTGAATACAATAGGCAAAATGTCGACTTATTTACAAGAGGAGGAACTCTACTAATAGTTCGTGTTTTTAGCCTTTCCTGGGAAAGCAGTATTAGTTTCCGATGCACCATTGCAGATTTACTGTATCCCTTGGGCCTTCAATTCAACGATGAAACACAGAAATTGCATCGATATTGAATCCAAAGCCAAAATGTCGACTTATTTACAAGAGGAGTAACTCTTCTAATAGTTCGTGCTTTGAGCCTTTCCTGGGACAGCAGTATTAGATTCCAATGCACCATTGCAGGTTTACTGTATCTCTTGGACCTTCAAATCAACGATGAAACACAGAAATTGCATCGTTATTGAATACAAAATGCAAAATGCCGACTTATTTAAAAGAGGAGTATCTCTTCTAATAGTTCGTGTTTTAGAATTTCTTGGACAGCAGTATTAGATTCCGATGCACCATTGCAGGTTTACTGTATCTCTTGGACCTTCAAATCAACGATGAAACACAGAAATTACATCGACATTGAATACAAAAGGTAATATGTCGACTTATTTCTAAGAGGAGTAAGTCTTCCAATAGTTCGAGCTTTGAGCCTTTCCTGGGACAGCAGTATTAAACTCCGATGCTCCACTGCAGGTTTACTGTATCCCTTGGACCTTCAAATCGACGATGAAACACAGAAATTGCATCGATATTGAATACAAAAGGCAAAACGTCGACTTATTTACAAGAGGAGTAACTCTTCCAATAGTTCGAGCTTTGAGCCTTTCCTGGGACATCAGTATTAGATTCCGATGCACCATTGCAGGTTCACTGTATCTCTTGGACCTTCAAATCAATGATCAAACACAGAAATTGCATCGTTTTTGAATGCAAAATGCAAAATGCCGACTTATTTAAAAGAGGAGTAACTCTTCTAATAGTTCGTGTTTTTTAATTTCTGGGACAGCAGTATTAGATTCCGATGCACCATTGCAGGTTTACTGTATCTCTTGGACCTTCAAATCAACGATGGAACACAGTAGTTACATCGATATTGAATACAAAAGGCAAAATGTCGACTTATTTAAAAGAGGAGTAACTCTTCTAATAGTTCGTGCTTTGAGCCTTTCCTGGGGCAGCAGTATTAGATTCCAATGCATCATTGCAGGTTTACTGTATCCCTTGAACCTTCAAATCAACAATGAAACACAGAAATTGCATCGATATTGAATACAAAAGGCAAAATGTCGACTTATTTATAAGAGGAGTAACTCTTCTAATAGTTCGTGCTATGAGCCTTTCCTGGGACAGCAGTATTAGATTCCGATGCACCATTGCAGGTTTACTGTATCTCTTGGACCTTCAAATCAACGATGAAACACGGAAATTGCATCGATATTGAATACAAAAGGCAAATGTCGACTTATTTATAAGAGGAGCAACTCTTCTAATAGTTCGTGCTTTGAGCCTTTCCTGGGACAGCAGTATTAGATTCCGATGCACCATTGCAGGATTACTGTATCCCTTGGACCTTCAAATCAACGATGAAACACAGAAATTGCATCGATATTGAATACAAAAGGCAAAATGTCGACTTATTTATAAGAGGAGTAAATCTTCAAATAGTTCGTGATTTGAGCCTTTTCTGGGACAGCAGTATTAGATTCCGATGCACCATTGCAGATTTACTGTATCCCTTGGACCTTCAAATTAACGATGAAACACAGAAATTGCATCGATATTGAATACAAAAGGCAAAATTTCGACTTATTTACAAGAGGTGTAACTCTTCTAATAGTTCGTGCTTTGAGCCTTTCCTGGGACAGCAGTATTAGATTCCATGCACCATTGCAGGTTTACTGTATCCCTTGGACCTTGAAATCAACGATGAAACACAGAAATTGCATCGATATTGAATACAATAGGCAAAATGTCGACTTATTTACAAGAGGAGGAACTCTACTAATAGTTCGTGTTTTTAGCCTTTCCTGGGAAAGCAGTATTAGTTTCCGATGCACCATTGCAGATTCACTGTATCCCTTGGGCCTTCAAATCAACGATGAAACACAGAAATTACATCGACATTGAATACAAAAGGCAAAATGTCGACTTATTTACAAGAGGAGTAACTCTTCTAATAGTTCGTGCTTTGAGCCTTTCCTGGGACAGCAGTATTAGATTCCGATGCACCATTGCAGGTTTACTGTATCCCTTGGACCTTCAAATCAACAATGAAACACAGAAAGTGCATCGATATTGAATACAAAAGGCAAACTGTCGACTTATTTATAAGAGGAGGAACTCATCTAATAGTTCGTGCTTTGAGCCTTTCCTGGGACAGCAGTATTAGATTCCGATCCACCATTGCAGGTTTACTGTATCTCTTGGACCTTCAAATCAACGATGAAACACGGAAATTGCATCGATATTGAATACAAAAGGCAAATGTCGACTTATTTATAAGAGGAGTAACTCTTCTAATAGTTCGTGTTTGTGCCTTTCCTGGGACAGCAGTATTAGATTCCGATGCACCATTGCAGGTTTACTGTATCTCTTGGACCTTCAAATCAACGATGAAACACAGAAATTGCATCGATATTGAATACAAAAGGCAAAATGTCGACTTATTTATAAGAGGAGCAACTCTTCTAATAGTTCGTGATTTGAGCCTTTCGTGGGACAATAGTATTAAATTCCGATGCACCATTGCAGGTTTACTGTATCCCTTGGACCTTCAAATCAACGATGAAACAAAGAAACTGAGTCGATATTGAATACAAAAGGCAAAATTTCGACTTATTTACAAAAGTAAGAAGGAGTAACTCTTCTAATAGTTCGTGCTTTGAGCCTTTCCTGGGACAGCAGTATTACATTCCGATGCACCGTTGCAGATTTACTGTATCTCTTGGACCTTCAAATCAACGATGAAACACAGAAATTGCATCGTTATTGAATACAAAATGCAAAATGTCGACTTATTTACAAGGAGAGTAACTCTTCTAATAGTTCGTGTTTTAGCCTTTCTGGGAGAGCAGTATTAGGTTCCGATGCACCATTGCAGGTTTACTGTATCTCTTGGACCTTCAAATCAACGATGAAACACAGAAATTACATCGATATTGAATACAAAAGGCAAAATGTCGACTTATGTACAAAAGGAGTAACTCTTCTAATAGTTCGTGCTTTGAGCCTTTCCTGGGACAGCAGTATTAGATTCCGATGCACCATTGCAGGTTTACTGTATCTCTTGGACCTTCAAATCAACGATGAAACACAGAAATTACATCGATATTGAATACATAGGGCAAAATGTCGACTTATTTACAAGAGGAGTCACTCTTCTAATAGTTCGTGCTTTGAGCCTTTCCTGGGACAGCAGTATTAGATTCCGATCCACCATTGCAGGTTTACTGTATCCCTTGGACCTTCAAATCAACGATGAAACACGGAAATTGCATCGATATTGAATACAAAAGGCAAAATGTCGACTTATTTATAAGAGGAGTAACTCTTCTAATAGTTCGTGATTTGAGCCTTTCCTGGGACAGCTGTATTAGATTCCGATGCACCAATGCAGGTTTACTGTATCCCTTGGATCTTCAAATCATCGATGACTCACAGAAATTACATCGATATTGAATACAAAAGGCAAAATGTCGACTTATTTCTAAGAGGAGTAAGTCTTCCAATTGTTCGAGCTTTGAGCCTTTCCTGGGACAGCAGTATTAAATTCCGATGCACCATTGCAGGTTTACTGTATCCCTTGGACCATCAAATCAACGATGAAACACAGAAATTGCATCGATATTGAATACAAAAGGCAAAATGTCGACTTATTTACAAGAGGAGTAACTCTTCTAATAGTTCGTGCTTTGAGCCTTTCCTGGGGCAGCAGTATTAGATTTCAATGCACCATTGCAGGATTACTGTATCCCTTGGACCTTCAAATCAACAATGAAACACAGAAATTGCATCGATATTGAATACAAAATTCAAAATGTCGACTTATTTACAAGAGGAGTAACTCTTCTAATTGTTCGTGCTTTGAGCCTTTCCTGGGACAGCAGTATTAGATTCCGATGCACCATTGCAGGTTTACTGTATCTCTTGGACCTTCAAATCAACGATGAAACACAGAAATTGCATCGTTATTGAATACAAAATGCAAAATGCCGACTTATTTAAAAGAGGAGTAACTCTTCTAATAGTTGGTGTTATTTAATTTCTGGGACATCAGTATTAGATTCCGATGCACCATTGCAGGTTTACTGTATCTCTTGGACCTTCAAATCAACGATGAAGCACAGAAATTACATCGATATTGAGTACAAAAGGCAAAATGTCGACTTATTTACAAGAGCAGTAACTCTTCTAATAGTTCGTGCTTTGAGCCTTTCCTGGGGCAGCAGTATTAGATTTCAATGCACCATTGCAAAATTACTGTATCCCTTGGACCTTCAAATCAACGATGAAACACAGAAATTGCATCGATATTGAATACAAAAGGCAAAATGTCGACTTATTTATAAGAGGAGTAAATCTTCAAATAGTTCGTGATTTGAGCCTTTTCTGGGACAGCAGTATTAGATTCCGATGCACCATTGCAGATTTACTGTATCCCTTGGACCTTCAAATTAACGATGAAACACAGAAATTGCATCGATATTGAATACAAAAGGCAAAATTTCGACTTATTTACAAGAGGTGTAACTCTTCTAATAGTTCGTGCTTTGAGCCTTTCCTGGGACAGCAGTATTAGATTCCATGCACCTTTGCAGGTTTACTGTATCCCTTGGACCTTGAAATCAACGATGAAACACAGAAATTGCATCGATATTGAATACAATAGGCAAAATGTCGACTTATTTACAAGAGGAGGAACTCTACTAATAGTTCGTGTTTTTAGCCTTTCCTGGGAATGCAGTATTAGTTTCCGATGCACCATTGCAGATTCACTGTATCCCTTGGGCTTTCAAATCAACGATGAAACACAGAAATTGCATCGATATTGAATCCAAAGCCAAAATGTCGACTTATTTACAAGAGGAGTAACTCTTCTAATAGTTCGTGCTTTGAGCCTTTCCTGGGACAGCAGTATTAGATTCCAATGCACCATTGCAGGTTTACTGTATCTCTTGGACCTTCAAATCAACGATGAAACACAGAAATTACATCGATATTGAATACAAAAGGCAAAATGTCGACTTATGTACAAAAGGAGTAACTCTTCTAATAGTTCGTGCTTTGAGCCTTTCCTGGGACAGCAGTATTAGATTCCGATGCACCATTGCAGGTTTACTGTATCTCTTGGACCTTCAAATCAACGATGAAACACAGAAATTACATCGATATTGAATACATAGGGCAAAATGTCGACTTATTTACAAGAGGAGTCACTCTTCTAATAGTTCGTGCTTTGAGCCTTTCCTGGGACAGCAGTATTAGATTCCGATCCACCATTGCAGGTTTACTGTATCCCTTGGACCTTCAAATCAACGATGAAACACGGAAATTGCATCGATATTGAATACAAAAGGCAAAATGTCGACTTATTTATAAGAGGAGTAACTCTTCTAATAGTTCGTGATTTGAGCCTTTCCTGGGACAGCTGTATTAGATTCCGATGCACCAATGCAGGTTTACTGTATCCCTTGGATCTTCAAATCATCGATGACTCACAGAAATTGCATCGATATTGAATACAAAAGGCAAAATGTCGACTTATTTCTAAGAGGAGTAAGTCTTCCAATTGTTCGAGCTTTGAGCCTTTCCTGGGACAGCAGTATTAAATTCCGATGCACCATTGCAGGTTTACTGTATCCCTTGGACCATCAAATCAACGATGAAACACAGAAATTGCATCGATATTGAATACAAAAGGCAAAATGTCGACTTATTTACAAGAGGAGTAACTCTTCTAATAGTTCGTGCTTTGAGCCTTTCCTGGGGCAGCAGTATTAGATTTCAATGCACCATTGCAGGATTACTGTATCCCTTGGACCTTCAAATCAACAATGAAACACAGAAATTGCATCGATATTGAATACAAAAGGCAAAATGTCGACTTATTTACAAGAGGAGTAACTCTTCTAATTGTTCGTGCTTTGAGCCTTTCCTGGGACAGCAGTATTAGATTCCGATGCACCATTGCAGGTTTACTGTATCTCTTGGACCTTCAAATCAACGATGAAACACAGAAATTGCATCGTTATTGAATACAAAATGCAAAATGCCGACTTATTTAAAAGAGGAGTAACTCTTCTAATAGTTGGTGTTATTTAATTTCTGGGACAGCAGTATTAGATTCCGATGCACCATTGCAGGTTTACTGTATCTCTTGGACCTTCAAATCAACGATGAAGCACAGAAATTACATCGATATTGAGTACAAAAGGCAAAATGTCGACTTATTTACAAGAGCAGTAACTTTTCTAATAGTTCGTGCTTTGAGCCTTTCCTGGGGCAGAAGTATTAGATTTCAATGCACCATTGCAAAATTACTGTATCCCTTGGACCTTCAAATCAACGATGAAACACAGAAATTGCATCGATATTGAATACAAAAGGCAAAATGTCGACTTATTTATAAGAGGAGTAAATCTTCTAATAGTTCGTGATTTGATCCTTTCCTGGGACAGCAGTATTAGATTCCGATGCACCATTGCAGATTTACTGTATCGCTTGGACCTTCAAATCAACGATGAAACACAGAAATTGCATCGTTATTGAATGCAAAAGGCAAAATGTCGACTTATTTATAAGAGGGGTAACTCTTCTAATAGTTCGTGTTTTGAGCCTTTCCTGGGACAGCAGTATTAGATTCCGATGCACCATTGCAGGTTTACTGTATCTCTTGGACCTTCAAATCAACGATGAAACACGGAAATTGCATCGATATTGAATACAAAAGGCAAATGTCGACTTATTTATAAGAGGAGTAACTCTTCTAATAGTTCGTGCTTTGAGCCTTTCCTGGGACAGCAGTATTAGATTCCGATGCACCATTGCAGGATTACTGTATCCCTTGGACCTTCAAATCAACGATGAAACACAGAAATTGCATCGATATTGAATACAAAAGGCAAAATGTCGACTTATTTATAAGAGGAGTAAATCTTCTAATAGTTCGTGATTTGATCCTTTCCTGGGACAGCAGTATTAGATTCCGATGCACCATTGCAGATTTACTGTATCGCTTGGACCTTCAAATCAACGATGAAACACAGAAATTGCATCGTTATTGAATGCAAAAGGCAAAATGTCGACTTATTTATAAGAGGAGTAAATCTTCAAATAGTTCGTGATTTGAGCTTTTTCTGGGACAGCAGTATTAGTTTCCGATGCACCATTGCAGATTAACTGTATCACTAGGGCCTTCAAATCAACGATGAATCACAGAAATTGCATCGATATTGAATCCAAACGCAAAATGTCGACTTATTTACAAGAGCAGTAACTCTTCTAATAGTTCGTGCTTTGAGCCTTTCCTGGGACAGCAGTATTAGATTCCGATGCACCATTGCAGGTTTACGGTATCTCTTGGACCTTCAAATCAACGATGAAACACAGAAATTGCATCGTTATTGAATACAAAATGCAAAATGCCGACTTATTTAAAAGAGGAGTATCCCTTCTAATAGTTCGGGTTTTAGAATTTCTGGGACAGCAGTATTAGATTCCGATGCACCATTGCAGGTTTACTGTATCTCTTGGACCTTCAAATCAACGATGAAACACAGAAATTACATCGACATTGAATACAAAAGGCAAAATGTCGACTTATTTACAAGAGGAGTAACTCTTCTAATAGTTCGTGCTTTGAGCCTTTCCTGGGACAGCAGTATTAGATTCCGATGCACCATTGCAGGTTTACTGTATCCCTTGGACCTTCAAATCAACAATGAAACACAGAAAGTGCATCGATACTGAATACAAAAGGCAAAATGTCGACTTATTTATAAGAGGAGTAACTCTTCTAATAGTTCGTGCTTTGAGCCTTTCCTGGGACAGCAGTATTAGATTCCGATGCACCATTGCAGGTTTACTGTATCTCTTGGACCTTCAAATCAACGATGAAACACGGAAATTGCATCGATATTGAATACAAAAGGCAAATGTCGACTTATTTATAAGAGGAGTAACTCTTCTAATAGTTCGTGTTTGAGCCTTTCCTGGGACAGCAGTATTAGATTCCGATGCACCATTGCAGGTTTACTGTATCTCTTGGACCTTCAAGTCAACGATGAAACACAGAAATTGCATCGATATTGAATACAAAAGGCAAAATGTCGACTTATTTATAAGAGGAGCAACTCTTCTAATAGTTCGTGATTTGAGCCTTTCGTGGGACAATAGTATTAAATTCCGATGCACCATTGCAGGTTTACTGTATCCCTTGGACCTTCAAATCAACGATGAAACACAGAAACTGAGTCGATATTGAATACAAAAGGCAAAATTTCGACTTATTTACAAAAGTAAGAAGGAGTAACTCTTCTAATAGTTCGTGCTTTGAGCCTTTCCTGGGACAGCAGTATTACATTCCGATGCACCGTTGCAGATTTACTGTATCTCTTGGACCTTCAAATCAACGATGAAACACAGAAATTGCATCGTTATTGAATACAAAGTGCAAAATGTCGACTTATTTACAAGGAGAGTAACTCTTCTAATAGTTCGTGTTTTAGCCTTTCTGGGAGAGCAGTATTAGGTTCCGATGCACCATTGCAGGTTTACTGTATCTCTTGGACCTTCAAATCAACGATGAAACACAGAAATTACATCGATATTGAATACAAAAGGCAAAATGTCGACTTATGTACAAAAGGAGTAACTCTTCTAATAGTTCGTGCTTTGAGCCTTTCCTGGGACAGCAGTATTAGATTCCGATGCACCATTGCAGGTTTACTGTATCTCTTGGACCTTCAAATCAACGATGAAACACAGAAATTACATCGATATTGAATACATAGGGCAAAATGTCGACTTATTTACAAGAGGAGTCACTCTTCTAATAGTTCGTGCTTTGAGCCTTTCCTGGGACAGCAGTATTAGATTCCGATCCACCATTGCAGGTTTACTGTATCCCTTGGACCTTCAAATCAACGATGAAACACGGAAATTGCATCGATATTGAATACAAAAGGCAAAATGTCGACTTATTTATAAGAGGAGTAACTCTTCTAATAGTTCGTGATTTGAGCCTTTCCTGGGACAGCTGTATTAGATTCCGATGCACCAATGCAGGTTTACTGTATCCCTTGGATCTTCAAATCATCGATGACTCACAGAAATTGCATCGATATTGAATACAAAAGGCAAAATGTCGACTTATTTCTAAGAGGAGTAAGTCTTCCAATTGTTCGAGCTTTGAGCCTTTCCTGGGACAGCAGTATTAAATTCCGATGCACCATTGCAGGTTTACTGTATCCCTTGGACCATCAAATCAACGATGAAACACAGAAATTGCATCGATATTGAATACAAAAGGCAAAATGTCGACTTATTTACAAGAGGAGTAACTCTTCTAATAGTTCGTGCTTTGAGCCTTTCCTGGGGCAGCAGTATTTGATTTCAATGCACCATTGCAGGATTACTGTATCCCTTGGACCTTCAAATCAACAATGAAACACAGAAATTGCATCGATATTGAATACAAAAGGCAAAATGTCGACTTATTTACAAGAGGAGTAACTCTTCTAATTGTTCGTGCTTTGAGCCTTTCCTGGGACAGCAGTATTAGATTCCGATGCACCATTGCAGGTTTACTGTATCTCTTGGACCTTCAAATAAACGATGAAACACAGAAATTGTATCGTTATTGAATACAAAATGCAAAATGCCGACTTATTTAAAAGAGGAGTAACTCTTCTAATAGTTGGTGTTATTTAATTTCTGAGACAGCAGTATTAGATTCCGATGCACCATTGCAGGTTTACTGTATCTCTTGGACCTTCAAATCAACGATGAAGCACAGAAATTATATCGATATTGAGTACAAAAGGCAAAATGTCGACTTATTTACAAGAGCAGTAACTCTTCTAATAGTTCGTGCTTTGAGCCTTTCCTGGGGCAGCAGTATTAGATTTCAATGCACCATTGCAAAATTACTGTATCCCTTGGACCTTCAAATCAACAAAGAAACACAGAAATTGCATCGATATTGAATACAAAAGGCAAAATGTCGACTTATTTATAAGAGGAGTAACTCTTCTAATAGTTCGTGTTTTGAGCCTTTCCTGGGACAGCAGTATTAGATTCCGATGCACCATTGCAGGTTTACTGTATCTCTTGGACCTTCAAATCAACGATGAAACACGGAAATTGCATCGATATTGAATACAAAAGGCAAATGTCGACTTATTTATAAAAGGAGTAACTCTTCTAATAGTTCGTGCTTTGAGCCTTTCCTGGGACAGCAGTATTAGATTCCGATGCACCATTGCAGGATTACTGTATCCCTTGGACCTTCAAATCAACGATGAAACACAGAAATTGCATCGATATTGAATACAAAAGGCAAAATGTCGACTTATTTATAAGAGGAGTAATTCTTCTAATAGTTCGTGATTTGATCCTTTCCTGGGACAGCAGTATTAGATTCCGATGCACCATTGCAGATTTACTGTATCGCTTGGACCTTCAAATCAAAGATGAAACACAGAAATTGCATCGTTATTGAATGCAAAAGGCAAAATGTCGACTTATTTATAAGAGGAGTAAATCTTCAAATAGTTCGTGATTTGAGCTTTTTCTGGGACAGCAGTATTAGTTTCCGATGCACCATTGCAGATTAACTGTATCCCTTGGGCCTTCAAATCAACGATGAAACACAGAAATTGCATCGATATTGAATCCAAACGCAAAATGTCGACTTATTTACAAGAGCAGTAACTCTTCTAAGAGTTCGTGCTTTGAGCCTTTCCTGGGACAGCAGTATTAGATTCCGATGCACCATTACAGGTTTACGGTATCTCTTGGACCTTCAAATCAACGATGAAACACAGAAATTGCATCGTTATTGAATACAAAATGCAAAATGCCGACTTATTTAAAAGAGGAGTATCTCTTCTAATAGTTCGTGTTTTAGAATTTCTGGGACAGCAGTATTAGATTCCGATGCACCATTGCAGGTTTACTGTATCTCTTGGACCTTCAAATCAACGATGAAACACAGAAATTACATCGACATTGAATACAAAAGGCAAAATGTCGACTTATTTACAAGAGGAGTAACTCTTCTAATAGTTCGTGCTTTGAGCCTTTCCTGGGACAGCAGTATTAGATTCCGATGCACCATTGCAGGTTTACTGTATCCCTTGGACCTTCAAATCAACAATGAAACACAGAAAGTGCATCGATACTGAATACAAAAGGCAAAATGTCGACTTATTTATAAGAGGAGTAACTCTTCTAATAGTTCGTGCTTTGAGCCTTTCCTGGGACAGCAGTATTAGATTCCGATGCACCATTGCAGGTTTACTGTATCTCTTGGACCTTCAAATCAACGATGAAACACGGAAATAGCATCGATATTGAATACAAAAGGCAAATGTCGACTTATTTATAAGAGGAGTAACTCTTCTAATAGTTCGTGCTTTGAGCCTTTCCTGGGACAGCAGTATTAGATTCCGATGCACCATTGCAGGTTTACTGTATCTCTTGGACCTTCAAATCAACGATGAAACACAGAGATTGCATCGATATTGAATACAAAAGGCAAAATGTCGACTTATTTACAAAAGTAAGAAGGAGTAACTCTTCTAATAGTTCGTGCTCTGAGCCTTTCCTGGGACAGCAGTAATAGATTCCGATGCACCATTGCAGATTTACTGAATCCCTTGGACCTTCAAATCAACGATGAAACACAGAAATTGCATCGATATTGAATACAAAAGGCAAAATGTCGACTTATATATAAGAGGAGCAACTCTTCTAATAGTTCGTGATTTGAGCCTTTCGTGGGACAGCAGTATTAAATTCCGATGCACCATTGCAGGTTTACTGTATCCCATGGACTTTCAAATCTACGATGAAACACTGAAATTGCATCGATATTGGATACAAAAGACAAAATTTCGACTTATTTACAAAAGTAAGAAGGAGTAACTCTTCTAATAGTTCGTGCTTTGAGCCTTTCCTGGGACAGCAGTATTACATTCCGATGCACCGTTGCAGATTTACTGTATCTCTTGGACCTTCAAATCAACGATGAAACACAGAAATTGCATCGTTATTGAATACAAAATGCAAAATGTCGACTTATTTACAAGAGGAGTAACTCTTCTAATAGTTCGTGTTTTAGCCTTTCTGGGAGAGCAGTATTAGGTTCCGATGCACCATTGCAGGTTTACTGTATCTCTTGGACCTTCAAATCTACGATGAAACACAGAAATTACATCGATATTGAATACTAAAGGCAAAATGTTGACTTATGTACAAAAGGAGTAACTCTTCTAATAGTTCGTGCTTTGAGCCTTTCCTGGGACAGCAGTATTACATTCCGATGCACCATTGCAGGTTTACTGTATCTCTTGGACCTTCAAATCAACGATGAAACACAGAAATTACATCGATATTGAATACATAGGGCAAAATGTCGACTTATTTACAAGAGGAGTCACTCTTCTAATAGTTCGTGCTTTGAGCCTTTCCTGGGACAGCAGTATTAGATTCCGATCCACCATTGCAGGTTTACTGTATCCCTTGGACCTTCAAATCAACGATGAAACACGGAAATTGCATCGATATTGAATACAAAAGGCAAAATGTCGACTTATTTATAAGAGGAGTAACTCTTCTAATAGTTCGTGATTTGAGCCTTTCCTGGGACAGCTGTATTAGATTCCGATGCACCATTGCAGGTTTACTGTATCCCTTGGATCTTCAAATCATCGATGAATCACAGAAATTGCATCGATATTGAATACAAAAGGCAAAATGTCGACTTATTTCTAAGAGGAGTAAGTCTTCCAATTGTTCGAGCTTTGAGCCTTTCCTGGGACAGCAGTATTAAATTCCGATGCACCATTGCAGGTTTACTGTATCCCTTGGACCATCAAATCAACGATGAAACACAGAAATTGCATCGATATTGAATACAAAAGGCAAAATGTCGACTTATTCACAAGAGGAGTAACTCTTCTAATAGTTCGTGCTTTGAGCCTTTCCTGGGGCAGCAGTATTAGATTTCAATGCACCATTGCAGGATTACTGTATCCCTTGGACCTTCAAATCAACAATGAAACACAGAAATTGCATCGATATTGAATACAAAAGGCAAAATGTCGACTTATTTACAAGAGGAGTAACTCTTCTAATTGTTCGTGCTTTGAGCCTTTCCTGGGACAGCAGTATTAGATTCCGATGCACCATTGCTGGTTTACTGTATCTCCTGGACATTCAAATCAACGATGAAACACAGAAATTGCATCGTTATTGAATACAAGATGCAAAATGCCGACTTATTTAAAAGAGGAGTAACTCTTCTAATAGTTCGTGTTTTTTAATTTCTGGGACAGCAGTATTAGTCTCCGATGCACCATTGCAGGATTACTGTATCTCTTGGACCTTCAAATCAACGATGAAACACGGAAATTGCATCGATATTGAATACAAAAGGCAAATGTCGACTTATTTATAAGAGGAGTAACTCTTCTAATAGTTCGTGCTTTGAGCCTTTCCTAGGACAGCAGTATTAGATTCCGATGCACCATTGCAGGATTACTGTACCCCTTGGACCTTCAAATCAACGATGAAACACAGAAATTGCATCGATATTGAATACAAAAGGCAAAATGTCGACTTATTTATAAGAGGAGTAAATCTTCTAATAGTTCGTGATTTGATCCTTTCCTGGGACAGCAGTATTAAATTCCGATGCACCATTGCAGATTTACTGTATCCCTTGGACCTTCAAATTAACGATGAAACACAGAAATTGCATCGATATTGAATACAAAAGGCAAACTGTCGACTTACTTACAAGAGGTGTAACTCTTCTAATAGTTCGTGCTTTGAGCCTTTCCTGGGACAGCAGTATTAGATTCCGATGCACCATTGCAAGTTTGCTGTATCACTTGGATTTTCAAATCAACGATGAAACACAGAAATTACAGCGATATTGAATACAAAAGGCAAAATGTCCACTTATCTACAAGAGGAGTAACTCTTCTAATAGTTCGTGCTTTGAGCCTTTCCTGGGACAGCAGTATTAGATTCCGATGCACCATTGCAGATTTACTGTATCCCTTGGACCTTCAAATCGCCGATGAAACACAGAAATTGCATCGATATTGAATACAAAAGGCAAAATGTCGACTTATTTATAAGTTGAGTAACTCTTCTAATAGTTCGTGATTTGAGCCTTTCATGGGACAGCAGTATTAGATTACGATGAACCATTGCAGGTTTATTGTATCCCTTGGACCTTCAAATCAACGATGAAACACAGAAATTGCATCGATATTGAATACAAAAGGCAAAATGTCGACTTATTTATAAGAGGAGTAACTCTTCTAATAGTTCGTGATTTGAGCGTTTCCTGGGACAGCAGTATTAGATTCCATGCACCATTGCAGGTTTACTGTATCCCTTGGATCTTCAAATCAACGATGAAACACAGATATTGCATCGATATTGAATACAAAAGGCAAAATGTCGACTTATTTCTAAGAGGAGTAAGTCTTCCAATAGTTCGAGCTTTGAGCCTTTCCTGGGACAGCAGTATTAAATTCCGATGCACCATTGCAGGTTTACTGTATCCCTTGGACCTTCAAATCAACGATGAAACACAGAAATTGCATCGATGTTGAATACAAAAGGCAAATGTCGACTTATTTACAAGAGGAGTAACTCTTCTAATAGTTGGTGTTTTTAGCCTTTCCTGGGACTGCAGTATTAGTTTCCGATGCACAATTGCAGGATTACTGTATCCCTTGGTCTTTCAAATCAACGATGAAACACGGAAATTGCATCGATATTGAATACAAAAGGCAAAATGTCGACTTATTTATAAGTGGAGTAACTCTTCTAATAGTTCGTGCTTTGAGCCTTTCCTGGGACAGCAGTATTAGATTCCGATGTACCATTGCAGGTTTACTGTATCCCTTGCACCTTCAAATCAACGATTAAACACAGAAATTGCATCGATATTGAATACAAAAGGCAAAATGTCGACTTATTTATAAGAGGAGTAACTCTTCTAATAGTTCGTGATTTGAGCCTTTCCTGGGACAGCAGTATTAGATTCCATGCACCATTGCAGGTTTACTGTATCCCTTGGATCTTCAAATCAACGATGAAACACAGAAATTGCATCGATATTGAATACAAAAGGCAAAATGTCGACTTATTTCTAAGAGGAGTAAGTCTTCCAATAGTTCGAGCTTTGAGCCTTTCCTGGGACAGCAGTATTAAATTCCGATGCACCATTGCAGGTTTACTGTATCCCTTGGACCTTCAAATCAACGATGAAACACAGAAATTGCATCGATGTTGAATACAAAATGCAAAATGTCGACTTATTTACAAGAAGAGTAACTCTTCTAATAGTTCGTGTTTTAGCCTTTCTGGGACAGCAGTATTAGATTCCGATGCACCATTGCAGGTTTACTGTATCTCTTGGACCTTCAAATCAACGATGAAACACAGAAATTACATCGATATTGAATACAAAGGGCAAAATGTCGACTTATTTACAAGAGGAGTAACTCTTCTTATAGTTCGTGCTTTGAGCCTTTCCTGGGACATCAGTATTAGATTCCGATGCACCATTGCAGGTTTACTGTATCCCTTGGACCATCAAGTCAACGATGAAATACAGAAATTGCATCGATATTGAATACAAAAGGCAAAATGTCGACTTATTTACAAGAGGTGTAACTCTTCTAATAGTTCGTGCTTTGAGCCTTTCCAGGGACAGCAGTATTAGATTTCGATGCACCATTGCAGGTTTACTGTATCTCTTGGACCTTCAAATAAACGATGAAACACAGAAATTGCATCGATATTGAATACAAAATGCAAAATGTCGACTAATTTACAAGAAGAGTAACTCTTCTAATAGTTCGTGTTTTAGCCTTTCTGGGACAGCAGTATTAGATTCCGATGCACCATTGCAGGTTTACTGTATCTCTTGGACCTTCAAATCAACGATGAAACACAGAAATTACATCGATATTGAATACAAAGGGCAAAATGTCGACTTATTTGCAAGAGGAGTAACTCTTCTAATAGTTCGTGCTTTGAGCCTTTCCTGGGACATCAGTATTAGATTCCGATGCACCATTGCAGGTTTACTGTATCCCTTGGACCTTCAAATCAACGATGAAACAAGGAAATTGCATCGATATTGAATACAAAAGGCAAAATTTCGACTTATTTACAAGAGGAGTAACTCTTCTCATAGTTCGTGTTTTAGCCTCTCCTGGGACAGCAGTATTAGATTCCGATGCACCATTGCAGGTTTACTGTATCTCTTGGACCTTCAAATCAACGATGAAACACAGAAATTACATCGATATTGAATACAAAAGGCAATATGTCGAGTTATTTATAAGAGGAGTAACTCTTCTAATAGTTCGTGCTTTGAGCCTTTCCTGGGACAGCAGTATTAGATTCCGATGCACCATTGCAGGTTTACTGTATCGCTTGGACCTTCAAATCAACGATGAAACACAGAAATTGCATTGATATTGAATACAAAAGGCAAAATGTCGACTTATTTATAAGAGGAGTAACTCTTCTAATAGTTCGTGCTTTGAGCCCTTCCTGGGACAGCAGTATTAGATTCCTATGCACCATTGCAAGTTTACTGTATCTCTTGGACCTTCAAATCAACGATGAAACACGGAATTTGCATCGATATTGAATACAAAAGGCAAAATGTCGACTTATTTATAAGAGGAGTAAATCTTCTAATAGTTCGTGATTTGAGCCTTTCCTGGGACAGCAGTATTAGATTCCGATGCACCATTGCAGATTTACTGCATCCCTTGGACCTTCAAATTAACGATGAAACACAGAAATTGCATCGATATTGAATACAAAAGGCAAAATGTCCACTTAACTTAAAGAGGAATAACTCTTCTAATAGTTCGTGCTTTGAGCCTTTCCTGGGACAGCAGTATTAGATTCCGATGCACCATTGCGGATTTACTGTATCTCTTGGACCTTCAAATCAACGATGAAACACAGAAATTGCATCGTTATTGAATACAAAATGCAAAATGCCGACTTATTTACAAGAGGAGTAACTCTTCTAATAGTTCGTGTTTTAGCCTTACTGGGACAGCAGTATTAGATTCCGATGCACCATTGCAGGTTTACTGTATCTCTTGGACCTTCAAATCAACGATGAAACACAGAAATTACATCGATATTGAATACAAAAGGCAAAATGTCGACTTATTTACAAAAGGAGTAGCTCTTCTAATAGTTCGTGCTTTGAGCCTTTCCTGGGACAGCAGTATTATATTCCGATGCACCATTGCAGATTTACTGTATCCCTTGGACCTTCAAATCAACGATGAAACACAGAAATTGCATCGATATTGAATACAAAAGGCAAAATATCGACTTATTTATAAGAGGAGTAACTCTTCTAATAGTTCGTGATTTGAGCCTTTCCTGGGACAGCAGTATTAGATTCCGATGCACCATTGCAGATTTACTGTATCCCTTGGACCTTCAAATCAACGATGAAACACAGAAATTGCATCGATATTGAATACAAAAGGCAAAATGTCGACTTATTTATAAGATAAGTAACTCTTCTAATAGTTCGTGATTTGAGCCCTTCGTGGGACAGCAGTATTAGATTACGATGAACCATTGCAGATTTATTGTATCCCTTGGACCTTCAAATCAACGATGAAACACAGAAATTGCATCGATATTGAATACAAAAGGCAAAATGTCGACTTATTTATAAGAGGAGTAACTCTTCTAATAGTTCGTGATTTGAGCCTTTCCTGGGACAGCAGTATTAGATTCCATGCACCATTGCAGGTTTACTGTATCCCTTGGATCTTCAAATCAACGACGAAACACAGAAATTGCATCGATATTGAATACAAAAGGCAAAATGTCGACTTATTTCTAAGAGGAGTAAGTCTTCCAATAGTTCGAGATTTGAGCCTTTCCTGGGACAGCAGTATTAAATTCCGATGCACCATTGCAGGTTTACTGTATCTCTTGGACCTTCAAATCAACGATGAAACACAGAAATTGCATCGATGTTGAATACAAAAGGCAAATGTCGACTTTTTTACAAGAGGAGTAACTCTTCTATTAGTTGGTGTTTTTAGCCTTTCCTGGGACTGCAGTATTAGTTTCCGATGCACAATTGCAGGATTACTGTATCCCTTGGTCTTTCAAATCAACGATGAAACACGGAAATTGCATCGATATTGAATACAAAAGACAAAATGTCGACTTATTTATAAGCGGAGTAACTCTTCTAATAGTTCATGCTTTGAGCCTTTCCTGGGACAGCAGTATTAGATTCCGATGCACCATTGCAGGTTTACTGTATCCCTTGCACCTTCAAATCAACGATGAAACACAGAAATTGCATCGATATTGAATACAAAAGGCAAAATGTCGACTTATTTATAAGAGGAGGAACTCTTCTAATAGTTCGTCATTTGAGCCTTTCGTGGGACAGCAGTATTACATTACGATGAACCATTGCACGTTTACTGTATCCCTTGGACCTTCAAATCAACGATGAAACACAGAAATTGCATCAATATTGAATACAAAAGGCAAAATGTCGACTTATTTATAAGAGGAGTAACTCTTATAATAGTTCGTGATTTGAGCCTTTCCTGGGACAGCAGTATTAGATTCCATGCACCATTGCAGGTTTACTGTATCCCTTGGATCTTCAAATCAACGATGAAACACAGAAATTGCATCGATATTGAATACAAAAGGCAAAATGTCGACTTATTTCTACGAGGAGTAAGTCTTCCAATAGTTCGAGCTTTGAGCCTTTCCTGGGACAGCAGTATTAGATTCCGATGCACCATTGCAGATTTACTGTATCCCTTGGACCTACAAATCAACGATGAAACACAGAAATTACATCGATATTGAATACAAAGGGCAAAATGTCGACTTATTTGCAAGAGGAGTAACTCTTCTAATAGTTCGTGCTTTGAGCCTTTCCAGGGACAGCAGTATTAGATTCCGATGCACCATTGCAGGTTTACTGTATCTCTTGGACCTTCAAATCAACGATGAAACACAGAAATTGCATCGATATTGAATACAAAATGCAAAATGTCGACTTATTTACAAGAAGAGTAACTCTTCTAATAGTTCGTGTTTTAGCCTTTCTGGGACAGCAGTATTAGATTCCGATGCACCATTGCAGGTTTACTGTATCTCTTGGACCTTGAAATCAACGATGAAACACAGAAATTACATCGATATTGATTACAAAGGGCAAAATGTCGACTTATTTACAAGAGGAGTAACTCTTCTAATAGTTCGTGCTCTGAGCCTTTCCTGGGACATCAGTATTAGATTCCGATGCACCATTGCAGGTTTACTGTATCCCTTGGACCATCACGTCAACGATGAAACACAGAAATTGCATCGATATTGAATACAAAAGGCAAAATGTCGACTTATTTACAAGAGGAGTAACACTTCTAATAGTTCGTGCTTTGAGCCTTTCCAGGGACAGCAGTATTAGATTCCGATGCACCATTGCAGGTTTACTGTATCTCTTGGACCTTCAAATAAACGATGAAACACAGAAATTGCATCGATATTGAATACAAAATGCAAAATGTCGACTAATTTACAAGAAGAGTAACTCTTCTAATAGTTCGTGTTTTAGCTTTTCTGGGTCAGCACTATTAGATTCCGATGCACCATTGCAGGTTTACTGTATCTCTTGGACCTTCAAATCAACGATGAAACACAGAAATTACATCGATATTGAATACAAAGGGCAAAATGTCGACTTATTTGCAAGAGGAGTAACTCTTCTAATAGTTCGTGCTTTGAGCCTTTCCTGGGACATCAGTATTAGATTCCGATGCAACATTGCAGGTTTACTGTATCCCTTGGACCTTCAAATCAACGATGAAACAAGGAAATTGCATCGATATTGAATACAAAAGGCAAAATTTCGACTCATTTACAAGAGGAGTAACTCTTCTCATAGTTCGTGTTTTAGCCTTTCCTGGGACAGCAGTATTAGATCCCGATGCACCATTGCAGGTTTCCTGTATCTCTTGGACCTTCAAATCAACGATGAAACACGGAATTTGCATCGATATTGAATACAAAAGGCAAAATGTCGACTTATTTATAAGAGGAGTAAATCTTTTAATAGTTCGTGATTTGAGCCTTTCCTGGGACAGCAGTATTAGATTCCGATGCACCATTGCAGATTTACTGTATCCCTTGGACCTTCAAATTAACGATGAGACACAGAAATTGCATCGATATTGAATACAAAAGGCAAAATGTCGACTTATTTACAAGAGGTGTAACTCTTCTAATAGTTCGTGCTTTGAGCCTTTCGTGGGACAGCAGTATTAGATTCCGATGCACCATTGCAGGTTTACTGTATCACTTGGATCTTCAAATCAACGATGAAACACAGAAATTACATCGATATTGAATACAAAAGGCAAAATGTCCACTTAACTTAAAGAGGTGTAACTCTTCTAATAGTTCGTGTTTGAGCCTTTCCTGGGACAGCAGTATTAGATTCCGATGCACCATTGCGGATTTACTGTATCTCTTGGACCTTCAAATCAACGATGAAACACAGAAATTGCATCGTTATTGAATACAAAATGCAAAATGTCGACTTATTTACAAGAGGAGTAACTCTTCTAATAGTTCGTGTTTTAGCCTTACTGGGACAGCAGTATTAGATTCCGATGCACCATTGCAGGTTTACTGTATCTCTTGGACCTTCAAATCAACGATGAAACACAGAAATTACATCGATATTGAATACAGAAGGCAAAATGTCGACTTATTTACAAAAGGAGTAACTCTTCTAATAGTTCGTGCTTTGAGCCTTTCCTGGGACAGCAGTATTATATTCCGATGCACCATTGCAGATTTACTGTATCCCTTGGACCTTCAAATCAACGATGAAACACAGAAATTGCATCGATATTGAATACAAAAGGCAAAATGTCGACTTATTTATAAGAGGAGGAACTCTTCTAATAGTTCGTGATTTGAGCCTTTCGTGCGCAGCAGTATTACATTCCGATGCACCATTGCAGGTTTACTGTATCCCTTGGACCTTCAAATCAACGATGAAACATAGAAATTGCATCGATATTGAATACAAAAGGGAAAATGTCGACTTATTTATAAGAGGAGTAACTCTTATAATAGTTCGTGATTTGAGCCTTTCCTGGGACAGCAGTATTAGATTCAATGCACCTTTGCAGGTTTACTGTATCCCTTGGATCTTCAAATCAACGATGAAACACAGAAATTGCATCGATATTGAATACAAAAGGCAAAATGTCGACTTATTTCTAAGAGGAGTAAGTCTTCCAATAGTTCGAGCTTTGAGCCTTTCCTGGGACAGCAGTATTAAATTCCGTTGCACCATTGCAGGTTTACTGTATCCCTTATACCTTCAAATCAACGATGAAACACAGAAATTGCATCGATATTGAATACAAAAGGCAAAATGTCGACTTATTTACAAGAGTAGTAACTCTTCTAATAGTTCGTGTTTTTAGCCTTTCCTGGGACAGCAGTATTAGATTCCGATGCACCATTGCAGGATTATTGTATCCCTTGGACCTTCAAATCAACGATGAGACACAGAAATTGCATCGATATTGAATACAAAAGGCAAAATGTCGACTTATTTATAAGAGGAGTAAATCTTCTAATAGTTCGTGATTTGAGCCTTTCCTGGGACAGCGTTATTAGATTCCGAAGCACCATTGCAGGTTTACTGTATCCCTTGGACCTTCAAATTAACGATGAAACACAGAAATTGCATCGATATTGAATACAAAAGGCAAAATGTCGACTTATTTACAAGAGGTGTAACTCTTCTAATAGTTCGTGCTTTGAGCCTTTCCAGGGACAGCAGTATTAGATTCCGATGCACCATTGCAGGTTTACTGTATCTCTTGGACCTTCAAATCAACGATGAGACACAGAAATTGCATCGATATTGAATACAAAAGGCAAAATGTTGACTTATTTATAAGAGGAGTAAATCTTCTAATAGTTCGTGATATGGGCCTTTCCTGGGACAGCGGTATTAGATTCCGATGCACCATTGCAGATTTACTGTATCTCTTGGACCTTCAAATCAACGATGAAACACAGAAATTGCATCGATATTGAATACAAAAGGCAAAATGTCAACTTATTTATAAGAGGAGTAACTCTTCTAATAGTTCGTGCTTTGAGCCTTTCCTGGGACAGCAGTATTAGATTCCGATGCACCATTGCAGGTTTCCTGTATCTCTTGGACCTTCAAATCAACGATGAAACACGGAATTTGCATCGATATTGAATACAAAAGGCAAAATGTCGACTTATTTATAAGAGGAGTAAATCTTCTAATAGTTCGTGATTTGAGCCTTTCCTGGGACAGCAGTATTAGATTCCGATGCACCATTGCAGATTTACTGTATCCCTTGGACCTTCAAATTAACGATGAAACACAGAAATTGCATCGATATTGAATACAAAAGGCAAAATGTCGACTTATTTACAAGAGGTGTAACTCTTCTAATAGTTCGTGCTTTGAGCCTTTCGTGGGACAGCAGTATTAGATTAAGATGCACCATTGCAGGTTTACTGTATCACTTGGATCTTCAAATCAACGATGAAACACAGAAATTACATCGATATTGAATACAAAAGGCAAAATGTCCACTTAACTTAAAGAGGTGTAACTCTTCTAATAGTTCGTGCTTTGAGCCTTTCCTGGGACAGCAGTATTAGATTCCGATGCACCATTGCGGATTTACTGTATCTCTTGGACCTTCAAATCAACGATGAAACACAGAAATTGCATCGTTATTGAATACAAAATGCAAAATGTCGACTTATTTACAAGAGGAGAAACTCTTCTAATAGTTCGTGTTTTAGCCTTACTGGGACAGCAGTATTAGATTCCGATGCACCATTGCAGGTTTACTGTATCTCTTGGACCTTCAAATCAACGATGAAACACAGAAATTACATCGATATTGAATACAGAAGGCAAAATGTCGACTTATTTACAAAAGGAGTAACTCTTCTAATAGTTCGTGCTTTGAACCTTTCCTGGGACAGCAGTATTATATTCCGATGCACCATTGCAGATTTACTGTATCCCTTGGACCTTCAAATCAACGATGAAACACAGAAATTGCATCGATATTGAATACAAAAGGCAAAATGTCGACATATTTATAAGAGGAGGAACTCTTCTAATAGTTCGTGATTTGAGCCTTTCGTAGGACAGCAGTATTACATTCCGATGCACCATTGCAGGTTTACTGTATCCCTTGGACCTTCAAATCAACGATGAAACATAGAAATTCCATCGATATTGAATACAAAAGGGAAAATGTCGACTTATTTATAAGAGGAGTAACTCTTATAATAGTTCGTGATTTGAGCCTTTCCTGGGACAGCAGTATTAGATTCAATGCACCTTTGCAGGTTTACTGTATCCCTTGGATCTTCAAATCAACGATGAAACACAGAAATTGCATCGATATTGAATACAAAAGGCAAAATGTCGACTTATTTCTAAGAGGAGTAAGTCTTCCAATAGTTCGAGCTTTGAGCCTTTCCTGGGACAGCAGTATTAAATTCCGTTGCGCCATTGCAGGTTTACTGTATCCCTTATACCTTCAAATCAACGATGAAACACAGAAATTGCATCGATATTGAATACAAAAGGCAAAATGTCGACTTATTTACAAGAGTAGTAACTCTTCTAATAGTTCGTGTTTTTAGCCTTTCCTGGGACAGCAGTATTAGATTCCGATGCACCATTGCAGGATTATTGTATCCCTTGGACCTTCAAATCAACGATGAGACACAGAAATTGCATCGATATTGAATACAAAAGGCAAAATGTCGACTTATTTATAAGAGGAGTAAATCTTCTAATAGTTCGTGATTTGAGCCTTTCCTGGGACAGCGTTATTAGATTCCGATGCACCATTGCAGGTTTACTGTATCCCTTGGACCTTCAAATTAACGATGAAACACAGAAATTGCATCGATATTGAATACAAAAGGCAAAATGTCGACTTATTTACAAGAGGTGTAACTCTTCTAATAGTTCGTGCTTTGAGCCTTTCCAGGGACAGCAGTATTAGATTCCGATGCACCATTGCAGGTTTACTGTATCTCTTGGACCTTCAAATCAACGATGAGACACAGAAATTGCATCGATATTGAATACAAAAGGCAAAATGTTGACTTATTTATAAGAGGAGTAAATCTTCTAATAGTTCGTGATATGGGCCTTTCCTGGGACAGCGGTATTAGATTCCGATGCACCATTGCAGATTTACTGTATCTCTTGGACCTTCAAATCAACGATGAAACACAGAAATTGCATCGATATTGAATACAAAAGGCAAAATGTCGACTTATTTATAAGAGGAGTAACTCTTCTAATAGTTCGTGATTTGAGCCTTTCCTGGGACAGCAGTATTAGAATCCGATGCACCATTGCAGGTTTACTGTATCCCTTGGATCTTCAAATCAACGATGAAACACAGAAATTGCATCGATATTGAATACAAAAGGCAAAATGTCGACTTATTTCTAAGAGGAGTAAGTCTTCCAATAGTTCGAGATTTGAGCCTTTCCTGGGACAGCAGTATTAAATTCCGATGCACCATTGCAGGTTTACTGTATCCCTTGGACCTTCAAATCAACGATGAATCACGGAAATTGCATCGATATTGAATACAAAAGGCAAAATGTCGACTTATTTACAAGAGGAGTAACTCTTCTAATAGTTCGTGTTTTTAGCCTTTCCTGGGACAGCAGTATTAGTTTCCGATGCACCATTGCAGGATCACTGTATCCCTTGGACCTTCAAATCAACGATGAAACACAGAAATTGCATCGATATTAAATACAAAAGGCAAAATGTCGACTTATTTACAAGAGGAGTAACTCTTCTAATAGTTCGTGCTTTGAGCCTTTCCTGGGACAGCAGTATTAGATTCCGATGCACCATTGCAGGTTTACTGTATCTCTTGGACCTTCCAATCAACGATGAAACACGGAAATTGCATCGATATTGAACACAAAAGGCAAAATGTCGACTTATTTATAAGCGGAGTAACTCTTCTAATAGTTCGTGCTTTGAGCCTTTCCTGGGACATCAGTATTAGATTCCGATGCACCATTGCAGGTTTACTGTATCCCTTGGAACTTCAAATCAACGATGAAATACAGAAATTGCATCGATTTTGTATACAAAAGGCAAAATTTTGACTTACTTACAAGAATAGTAACTCTTCTAATAGTTCGTGTTTTAGCCTTTCCTGGGACAGCAGTCTTAGTCTCCGATGCACCATTGCAGATTTACTGTATCTCTTGGACCTTCAAATCAACGATGAAACACACAAATTACATCGATATTGAATACAAATGGCAAAATGTCGACTTATTTACAAGAGGAGTAACTCTTCTATTAGTTCGTGCTTTGAGCCTTTCCTGGGACAGCAATATTAGATTCCGATGCACCATTGCAGGTTTACTGTATCGCTTGGACCTTCAAATCAACGATGAAACACAGAAATTGCATCGATATTGAATACAAAAGGCAAAATGTCGACTTACTTCTAAGAGGAGTAAGTCTTCCAATAGTTCGAGATTTGAGCCTTTCCTGGGACAGCAGTATTAAATTCCGATGCACCATTGCAGGTTTACTGTATCCCTTGGACCTTCAAATCAACGATGAAACACGGAAATTGCATCGATATTGAATACAAAAGGCAAAATGTCGACTTATTTACAAGAGGAGTAACTCTTCTAATAGTTCGTAATTTTAGCCTTTCCTGGGACAGCAGTATTAGTTTCCGATGCACCATTGCAGGATTACTGTATCCCTTGGACCTTCAAACCAACGATGAAACACAGAAATTGCATCGATATTGAATACAAAAGGCAAAATGTCGACTTAATTACAAGAGGAGTAACTCTTCTAATAGTTCGTGCTTTCAGCCTTTCCTGGGACAGCAGTATTAGATTCCGATGCACCATTGCTGGTTTACTGTATCCCTTGGACCTTCAAATCAACGATGAAACACAGAAATTGCATCGATATTGAATACAAAAGGCAAAATGTCGACTTATTTACAAGAGGAGTAACTCTTCTAATAGTTCGTGCTTTGAGCCTTTACTGGGACAGCAGTATTAGATTCCGAAGCACCATTACAGGTTTACTGTATCTCTTGGACCTTCCAATCAACGATGAAACACAGAAATTGCATCGTTACTGAATACAAAATGCAAAATGCCAACTTATTAAAAAGAGGAGTAAATCTTCTAATAGTTCGTGTTTTAGAATTTCTGGGACAGCAGTATTAGATTCCGATGCACCATTGCAGGTTTGCTGTATCTCTTGGACCTTCAAATCATCGATGAAACTCAGAAATTACATCGATATTGAATACAAAAGGCAAAATGTCGACTTATTTACAAGAGGAGTAACTCTTCTAATAGTTCGTGCTTTGAGCCTTTCCTGGGACATTAGTATTAGATTCCGATGCACCATTGCAGGTTTACTGTATCCCTTGGACCATCAAGTCAACGATGAAACACAGAAATTGGATCGATATTGAATACAAAAGGCATAATGTCGACTTATTTACAAGAGGAGTAACTCTTCTAATAGTTCGTGCTTTGAGCCTTTCCAGGGACAGCAGTTTTAGATTCCGATGCACCATTGCAGGTTTACTGTATCTCTTGGACCTTCAAATAAACGATGAAACACAGAAATTGCATCGATATTGAATACAAAATGCAAAAGGTCGACTTATTTACAAGAAGAGTAACTCTTCTAATAGTTCGTGTTTTAGCCTTTCTGGGACAGCAGTATTAGATTCCGATGCACCATTGCAGGTTTTCTGTATCTCTTGGACCTTCAAATAAACGATGAAACACAGAAATTACATCGATATTGAATACAAAAGGCAAAATGTCGACTTATTTATAAGAGGAGTAACTCTTCGAATATTTCGTGCTTTGAGCCTTTCCTGGGACAGCAATATTAGATTCCGATGCACCATTGCAGGTTTACTGTATCGCTTGGACCTTCAAATCAACGATGAAGCACAGAAATTGCATCGATATTGAATACAAAAGGCAAAATGTCGACTTATTTATAAGAGGAGTAACTCTTCTAATAGTTCGTGCTTTGAGCCTTTCCTGGGACAGCAGTATTAGATTCCGATGCACCATTGCAGGTTTACTGTATCTCTTGGACCTTCAAATCAACGATGAAACAAGGAAATTGCATCGATATTGAATACAAAAGGCAAAATGTCGACTTATTTACAAAAGGAGTAACTCTTCTCATATTTCGTGTTTTAGCCTTTCCTGGGACAGCAGTATTAGATTCCGATGCACCATTGCAGGTTTACTGTATCTCTTGGACCTTCGAATCAACGATGAAACACAGAAATTACATCGATATTGAATACAAAAGGCAAAATGTCGACTTATTTGTAAGAGGAGTAACTCTTCTAATAGTTCGTGCTTTGAGCCTTTCCTGGGACAGCAATATTAGATTCCGATGCACCATTGCAGGTTTACTGTATCGCTTGGACCTTCAAATCAACGATGAAACACAGAAATTGCATCGATATTGAATACAAAAGGCAAAATGTCGACTTATTTATAAGAGGAGTAACTCTTCTATTAGTTCGTGCTTTGAGCCTTTCCTGGGACAGCAGTATTAGATTCCGATGCACCATTGCAGGTTTACTGTATCTCTTGGACCTTCAAATCAGCGATGAAACACGGAATTTGCATCGATTTTGAATACAAAAGGCAAAATGTCGACTTATTTATAAGAGGAGTAAATCTTCTAATAGTTCGTAATTTGAGCCTTTCCTGGGACAGCAGTATTAGATTCCGATGCACCATTGCAGATTTACTGTATCCCTTGGACCTTCAAATTAACGATGAAACACAGAAATTGCATCGATATTGAATACAAAAGGCAAAATGTCGACTTATTTACAAGAGGTGTAACTCTTCTAATAGTTCGTGCTTTGAGCCTTTCCTGGGACAGCAGTATTAGATTCCGATGCACCTTTGCAGGTTTACTGTATCCCTTGGATCTTCAAATCAATGATGAAACAAGGAAATTGCATCGATATTGAATACAAAAGGCAAAATTTCGACTTATTTACAAAAGGAGTAACTCTTCTCATAGTTCGTGTTTTAGCCTTTCCTGGGACAGCAGTATTAGATTCCGATGCACCATTGCAGGTTTACTGTATCTCTTGGACCTTCAAATCAACGATGAAACACAGAAATTACATCGATATTGAATACAAAAGGCAAAATGTCGACTTATTTATAAGAGGAGTAACTCTTCTAATAGTTCGTGCTTTGAGCCTTTCCTGGGACAGCAGCATTAGATTCCGATGCACCATTGCAAGTTTTTCTGTATCGCTTGGACCTTCAAATCAACGATGAAACACAGAAATTGCATCGATATTGAATACAAAAGGCAAAATGTCGACTTATTTATAAGAGGAGTAACTCTTCTAATAGTTCGTGCTTTGAGCCTTTCCTGGGACAGCAGTATTAGATTCCGATGCACCATTGCAGGTTTACTGTATCTTTTGGACCTTCAAATCAGCGATGAAACACGGAATTTGCATCGATATTGAATACAAAAGGCAAAATGTCGACTTATTTATAAGCGGAGTAACTCTTCTAATAGTTCGTGCTTTGAGCCTTTCCTGGGACAGCAGTATTAGATTCCGATGCACCATTGCAGGTTTACTGTATCCCTTGGACCTTCAAATTAACGATGAAACACAGAAATTGCATCGATATTGAATACAAAAGGCAAAATGTCGACTTATTTACAAAACCTGTAACTCTTCTAATAGTTCGTGCTTTGAGCCTTTCCTGGGACATTAGTATTAGATTCCGATGCACCATTGCAGGTTTACTGTATCCCTTGGACCATCAAGTCAACGATGAAACACAGAAATTGCATCGATATTGAATACAAAAGGCAAAATGTCGACTTATTTACAAGAGGAGTAACTCTTCTAATAGTTCGTGCTTTGAGCCTTTCCAGGGACAGCAGTATTAGATTCCGATGCACCATTGCAGGTTTACTGTATCTCTTGGACCTTCAAATAAACGATGAAACACAGAAATTGCATCGATATTGAATACAAAAGGCAAAATGTCGACTTATTTATAAGAGGAGTAACTCTTCTATTAGTTCGTGCTTTGAGCCTTTCCTGGGACAGCAGTATTAGATTCCGATGCACCATTGCAGGTTTACTGTATCTCTTGGACCTTCAAATCAGCGATGAAACACGGAATTTGCATCGATTTTGAATACAAAAGGCAAAATGTCGACTTATTTATAAGAGGAGTAAATCTTCTAATAGTTCGTAATTTGAGCCTTTCCTGGGACAGCAGTATTAGATTCCGATGCACCATTGCAGATTTACTGTATCCCTTGGACCTTCAAATTAACGATGAAACACAGAAATTGCATCGATATTGAATACAAAAGGCAAAATGTCGACTTATTTACAAGAGGTGTAACTCTTCTAATAGTTCGTGCTTTGAGCCTTTCCTGGGACAGCAGTATTAGATTCCGATGCACCATTGCAGGTTTTCTGTATCTCTTGGACCTTCAAATAAACGATGAAACACAGAAATTACATCGATATTGAATACAAAAGGCAAAATGTCGACTTATTTATAAGAGGAGTAACTCTTCGAATATTTCGTGCTTTGAGCCTTTCCTGGGACAGCAATATTAGATTCCGATGCACCATTGCAGGTTTACTGTATCGCTTGGACCTTCAAATCAACGATGAAGCACAGAAATTGCATCGATATTGAATACAAAAGGCAAAATGTCGACTTATTTATAAGAGGAGTAACTCTTCTAATAGTTCGTGCTTTGAGCCTTTCCTGGGACAGCAGTATTAGATTCCGATGCACCATTGCAGGTTTACTGTATCTCTTGGACCTTCAAATCAACGATGAAACAAGGAAATTGCATCGATATTGAATACAAAAGGCAAAATGTCGACTTATTTACAAAAGGAGTAACTCTTCTCATATTTCGTGTTTTAGCCTTTCCTGGGACAGCAGTATTAGATTCCGATGCACCATTGCAGGTTTACTGTATCTCTTGGACCTTCGAATCAACGATGAAACACAGAAATTACATCGATATTGAATACAAAAGGCAAAATGTCGACTTATTTGTAAGAGGAGTAACTCTTCTAATAGTTCGTGCTTTGAGCCTTTCCTGGGACAGCAGTATTAGGTTCCGATGCACCATTGCAGGTTTACTGTATCGCTTGGACCTTCAAATCAACGATGAAACACAGAAATTGCATCGATATTGAATACAAAAGGCAAAATGTCGACTTATTTATAAGAGGAGTAACTCTTCTATTAGTTCGTGCTTTGAGCCTTTCCTGGGACAGCAGTATTAGATTCCGATGCACCATTGCAGGTTTACTGTATCTCTTGGACCTTCAAATCAGCGATGAAACACGGAATTTGCATCGATTTTGAATACAAAAGGCAAAATGTCGACTTATTTATAAGAGGAGTAAATCTTCTAATAGTTCGTAATTTGAGCCTTTCCTGGGACAGCAGTATTAGATTCCGATGCACCATTGCAGATTTACTGTATCCCTTGGACCTTCAAATTAACGATGAAACACAGAAATTGCATCGATATTGAATACAAAAGGCAAAATGTCGACTTATTTACAAGAGGTGTAACTCTTCTAATAGTTCGTGCTTTGAGCCTTTCCTGGGACAGCAGTATTAGATTCCGATGCACCTTTGCAGGTTTACTGTATCCCTTGGATCTTCAAATCAATGATGAAACAAGGAAATTGCATCGATATTGAATACAAAAGGCAAAATTTCGACTTATTTACAAAAGGAGTAACTCTTCTCATAGTTCGTGTTTTAGCCTTTCCTGGGACAGCAGTATTAGATTCCGATGCACCATTGCAGGTTTACTGTATCTCTTGGACCTTCAAATCAACGATGAAACACAGAAATTACATCGATATTGAATACAAAAGGCAAAATGTCGACTTATTTATAAGAGGAGTAACTCTTCTAATAGTTCGTGCTTTGAGCCTTTCCTGGGACAGCAGCATTAGATTCCGATGCACCATTGCAAGTTTTTCTGTATCGCTTGGACCTTCAAATCAACGATGAAACACAGAAATTGCATCGATATTGAATACAAAAGGCAAAATGTCGACTTATTTATAAGAGGAGTAACTCTTATAATAGTTCGTGCTTTGAGCCTTTCCTGGGACAGCAGTATTAGATTCCGATGCACCATTGCAGGTTTACTGTATCTTTTGGACCTTCAAATCAGCGATGAAACACGGAATTTGCATCGATATTGAATACAAAAGGCAAAATGTCGACTTATTTATAAGCGGAGTAACTCTTCTAATAGTTCGTGCTTTGAGCCTTTCCTGGGACAGCAGTATTAGATTCCGATGCACCATTGCAGGTTTACTGTATCCCTTGGACCTTCAAATTAACGATGAAACACAGAAATTGCATCGATATTGAATACAAAAGGCAAAATGTCGACTTATTTACAAAACCTGTAACTCTTCTAATAGTTCGTGCTTTGAGCCTTTCCTGGGACATTAGTATTAGATTCCGATGCACCATTGCAGGTTTACTGTATCCCTTGGACCATCAAGTCAACGATGAAACACAGAAATTGCATCGATATTGAATACAAAAGGCAAAATGTCGACTTATTTACAAGAGGAGTAACTCTTCTAATAGTTCGTGCTTTGAGCCTTTCCAGGGACAGCAGTATTAGATTCCGATGCACCATTGCAGGTTTACTGTATCTCTTGGACCTTCAAATAAACGATGAAACACAGAAATTGCATCGATATTGAATACAAAATTCAAAATGTCGACTTATTTACAAGAAGAGTAACTCTTCTAATAGTTCGTGTTTTAGCCTTTCTGGGACAGCAGTATTAGATTCCGATGCACCATTGCAGGTTTACTGTATCGCTTGGACCTTCAAATCAACGATGAAACACAGAAATTGCATCGATATTGAATACAAAAGGCAAAATGTCGACTTATTTATAAGAGGAGTAACTCTTCTATTAGTTCGTGCTTTGAGCCTTTCCTGGGACAGCAGTATTAGATTCCGATGCACCATTGCAGGTTTACTGTATCTCTTGGACCTTCAAATCAGCGATGAAACACGGAATTTGCATCGATTTTGAATACAAAAGGCAAAATGTCGATTTATTTATAAGAGGAGTAAATCTTCTAATAGTTCGTAATTTGAGCCTTTCCTGGGACAGCAGTATTAGATTCCGATGCACCATTGCAGATTTACTGTATCCCTTGGACCTTCAAATTAACGATGAAACACAGAAATTGCATCGATATTGAATACAAAAGGCAAAATGTCGACTTATTTACAAGAGGTGTAACTCTTCTAATAGTTCGTGCTTTGAGCCTTTCCTGGGACAGCAGTATTAGATTCCGATGCACCTTTGCAGGTTTACTGTATCCCTTGGATCTTCAAATCAATGATGAAACAAGGAAATTGCATCGATATTGAATACAAAAGGCAAAATTTCGACTTATTTACAAAAGGAGTAACTCTTCTCATAGTTCGTGTTTTAGCCTTTCCTGGGACAGCAGTATTAGATTCCGATGCACCATTGCAGGTTTACTGTATCTCTTGGACCTTCAAATCAACGATGAAACACAGAAATTACATCGATATTGAATACAAAGGGCAAAATGACGACTTATTTGCAAGAGTAGTATCTCTTCTAATAGTTCGTGATTTGAGCCTTTCCTGGGACATCAGTATTAGATTCCGATGCACCATTGCAGGTTTACTGTATCCCTTGGACCTTCAAATCAACGATGAAACAAGGAAATTGCATCGATATTGAATACAAAAGGCAAAATTTCGACTTATTTATAAGAGGAGTAACTCTTCTCATAGTTCGTGTTTTAGCCTTTCCTGGGACAGCAGTATTAGATTCCGATGCACCATTGCAGGTTTACTGTATCTCTTGGACCTTCAAATCAACGATGAAACACAGAAATTGCATCGATATTGAATACAAAAGGCAAAATGTCGACTTATTTACAAGAGGTGTAACTCTTCTAATAGTTCGTGCTTTGAGCCTTTCCTGGGACAGCAGTATTAGATTCCGATGCACCATTGCAGGTTTACTGTATCGCTTGGACCTTCAAATCAACGATGAAACACAGAAGTTGCATCGATATTGAATACAAAAGGCAAAATGTCGACTTATTTATAAGAGGAGTATATCTTCTAATAGTTCGTGCTTTGAGCCTTTCCTGGGACAGCAATATTAGATTCCGATGCACCATTGCAGGTTTACTGTATCGCTTGGACCTTCAAATCAACGATGAAACACAGAAATTGCATCGATATTGAATACAAAAGGCAAAATGTCGACTTATTTATAAGAGGTGTAACTCTTCTAATAGTTCGTGCTTTGAGCCTTTCCTGGGACAGCAGTATTAGATTCCGATGCACCATTGCAGGTATACTGTATCGCTTGGACCTTCAAATCAACGATGAAACACAGAAATTGCATCGATATTGAATACAAAAGGCAAAATGTCGACTTATTTATAAGAGGAGTAACTCTTCTAATAGTTCGTGCTTTGAGCCTTTCCTGGGACAGCAGTATTAGATTCCGATGCACCATTGCAGTTTTACTGTATCTCTTGGACCTTCAAATCAGCGATGAAACACGGAATTTGCATCGATATTGAATACAAAAGGCAAAATGTCGACTTATTTATAAGAGGAGTAAATCTTCTAATAGTTCGTGATTTGAGCCTTTCCTGGGACAGCAGTATTAGATTCCGATGCACCATTGCAGATTTACTGTATCCCTTGGACCTTCAAATTAACGATGAAACACAGAAATTGCATCGATATTGAATACAAAAGGCAAAATGTCGACTTATTTGCAAGAGGAGTAAATCTTCTAGTAGTTCGTGATTTGAGCCTTTCCTGGGACAGCAGTATTAGATTCCGATGCACCATTGCAGGTATACTGTATCGCTTGGACCTTCAAATCAACGATGAAACACAGAAATTGCATCGATATTGAATACAAAAGGCAAAATGTCGACTTATTTATAAGAGGAGTAACTCTTCTAATAGTTCGTGATTTGAGCCTTTCCTGGGACAGCAGTATTAGATTCCGATGCACCATTGCAGGTTTACTGTATCTCTTGGACCTTCAAATCAGCGATGAAACACGGAATTTGCATCGATATTGAATACAAAAGGCAAAATTTCGACTTATTTACAAAAGGAGTAACTCTTCTCATTGTTCGTGTTTTAGCCTTTCCTGGGACAGCAGTATTAGATTCCGATGCACCATTGCAGGTTTACTGTATCTCTTGGACCTTCGAATCAACGATGAAACACAGAAATTACATCGATATTGAATACAAAAGGCAAAATGTCCACTTAACTAAAGGAGGAGTAACTCTTCTAATAGTTCGTGCTTTGAGCCTTTCCTGGGACAGCAGTATTAGATTCCGATGCACCATTGCAGGTTTACTGTATCCCTTGGACCTTCAAATTAACGATGAAACACAGAAATTGCATCGATATTGAATACAAAAGGCAAAATGTCGACTTATTTACAAGAGGAGTAACTCTTCTAATGGTTCGTGCTTTGAGCCTTTCCTGGGACATTAGTATTAGATTCCGATGCACCATTGCAGGTTTACTGTATCCCTTGGACCACCAAGTCAACGATGAAACACAGAAATTGCATCGATATTGAATACAAAAGGCAAAATGTCGACTTATTTACAAGAGGAGTAACTCTTTTAATAGTTCGTGCTTTGAGCCTTTCCAGGGACAGCAGTATTAGATTCCGATGCACCATTGCAGGTTTACTGTATCTCTTGGACCTTCAAATCAACGATGAAACACAGATATTATATCGATATTGAATACAAAGGGCAAAATGACGACTTATATGCAAGAGGAGTAACTCTTCTAATAGTTCGTGATTTGAGCCTTTCCTGGGATATCAGTATTAGATTCCGATGCACCATTGCAGGTTTACTGTATCCCTTGGACCTTCAAATCAACGATGAAACAAGGAAATTGCATCGATATTGAATACAAAAGGCAAAATTTCGACTTATTTACAAGAGGAGTAACTCTTCTCATAGTTCGTGTTTTAGCCTTTCCTGGGACAGCAGTATTAGATTCCGATGCACCATTGCAGGTTTACTGTATCTCTTGGACCTTCAAATCAACGATGAAACACAGAAATTACATCGATATTGAATACAAAAGGCAAAATGTAGAATTATTTATAAGAGGAGTAACTCTTCTAATAGTTCGTGCTTTGAGCCTTTCCTGGGACAGCAGTATTAGATTCCGATGCACCATTGCAGATTTACTGTATCCCTTGGACCTTCAAATTAACGATGAAACACAGAAATTGCATCGATATTGAATACAAAAGGCAAAATGTCGACTTATTTACAAGAGGTGTAACTCTTCTAATAGTTCGTGCTTTGAGCCTTTCCTGGGACAGCAGTATTAGATTCCGATGCACCATTGCAGGTTTACTGTATCGCTTGGACCTTCAAATCAACGATGAAACACAGAAATTGCATCGATATTGAATACAAAAAGCAAAATGTCGACTTATTTATAAGAGGAGTAACTCTTCTAATAGTTCGTGCTTTGAGCCTTTCCTGGGACAGCAGTATTAGATTCCGATGCACCATTGCAGTTTTACTGTATCTCTTGGACCTTCAAATCAGCGATGAAACACGGAATTTGCATCGATATTGAATACAAAAGGCAAAATGTCGACTTATTTATAAGAGGAGTAAATCTTCTAATAGTTCGTGATTTGAGCCTTTCCTGGGACAGCAGTATTAGATTCCGATGCACCATTGCAGATTTACTGTATCCCTTGGACCTTCAAATTAACGATGAAACACAGAAATTGCATCGATATTGAATACAAAAGGCAAAATGTCGACTTATTTGCAAGAGGAGTAAATCTTCTAATAGTTCGTGATTTGAGCCTTTCCTGGGACAGCAGTATTAGATTCCGATGCACCATTGCAGGTATACTGTATCGCTTGGACCTTCAAATCAACGATGAAACACAGAAATTGCATCGATATTGAATACAAAAGGCAAAATGTCGACTTATTTATAAGAGGAGTAACTCTTCTAACAGTTCGTGATTTGAGCCTTTCCTGGGACAGCAGTATTAGATTCCGATGCACCATTGCAGGTTTACTGTATCTCTTGGACCTTCAAATCAGCAATGAAACACAGAATTTGCATCGATATTGAATACAAAAGGCAAAATTTCGACTTATTTACAAAAGGAGTAACTCTTCTCATTGTTCGTGTTTTAGCCTTTCCTGGGACAGCAGTATTAGATTCCGATGCACCATTGCAGGTTTACTGTATCTCTTGGACCTTCGAATCAACGATGAAACACAGAAATTACATCGATATTGAATACAAAAGGCAAAATGTCCACTTAATTAAAAGAGGAGTAACTCTTCTAATAGTTCGTGCTTTGAGCCTTTCCTGGGACAGCAGTATTAGATTCCGATGCACCATTGCAGGTTTACTGTATCCCTTGGACCTTCAAATTAACGATGAAACACAGAAATTGCATCGATATTGAATACAAAAGGCAAAATGTCGACTTATTTACAAGAGGAGTAACTCTTCTAATGGTTCGTGCTTTGAGCCTTTCCTGGGACATTAGTATTAGATTCCGATGCACCATTGCAGGTTTACTGTATCCCTTGGACCACCAAGTCAACGATGAAACACAGAAATTGCATCGATATTGAATACAAAAGGCAAAATGTCGACTTATTTACAAGAGGAGTAACTCTTTTAATAGTTCGTGCTTTGAGCCTTTCCAGGGACAGCAGTATTAGATTCCGATGCACCATTGCAGGTTTACTGTATCTCTTGGACCTTCAAATCAACGATGAAACACAGAAATTATATCGATATTGAATACAAAGGGCAAAATGACGACTTATTTGCAAGAGGAGTAACTCTTCTAATAGTTCGTGATTTGAGCCTTTCCTGGGATATCAGTATTAGATTCCGATGCACCATTGCAGGTTTACTGTATCCCTTGGACTTCAAATCAACGATGAAACAAGGAAATTGCATCGATATTGAATACAAAAGGCAAAATTTCGACTTATTTACAAGAGGAGTAACTCTTCTCATAGTTCGTGTTTTAGCCTTTCCTGGGACAGCAGTATTAGATTCCGATGCACCATTGCAGGTTTACTGTATCTCTTGGACCTTCAAATCAACGATGAAACACAGAAATTGCATCGATATTGAATACAAAAGGCAAAATGTCGACTTATTTACAAGAAGAGTACCTCTTCTAATAGTTCGTGTTTTAGCCTTTCTGGGACAGCAGTATTAGATTCCGATGCACCATTGCAGGTTTACTGTATCTCTTGGACCTTCAAATCAACGATGAAACACAGAAATTACATCGATATTGAATACAAAGGGCAAAATGACGACTTATTTGCAAGAGGAGTAACTCTTCTAATAGTTCGTGATTTGAGCCATTCCTGGGACATCAGTATTAGATTCCGATGCACCATTGCAGGTTTACTGTATCCCTTGGACCTTCAAATCAACGATGAAACAAGGAAATTGCATCGATATTGAATACAAAAGGCAAAATTTCGACTTATTTACAAGAGGAGTAACTCTTCTCATAGTTCGTGTTTTAGCCTTTCCTGGGACAGCAGTATTAGATTCCGATGCACCATTGCAGGTTTACTGTATCTCTTGGACCTTCAAATCAACGATGAAACACAGAAATTACATCTATATTGAATACAAAAGGCAAAATGTCGACTTATTTATAAGAGGAGTAACTCTTCTAATAGTTCGTGCTTTGAGCCTTTCCTGGGACATTAGTATTAGATTCCGATGCACCATTCCAGGTTTACTGTATCGTTTGGACCTTCAAATCAACGATGAAACACAGAAATTGCATCGATATTGAATACAAAAGGCAAAATGTCGACTTATTTGTAAGAGGAGTAACTCTTCTAATAGTTCGTGCTTTGAGCCTTTCCTGGGACAACAGTATTAGATTCCGATGCACCATTGCAGGTTTACTGTATCTCTTGGACCTTCAAATCAACGATGAAACACGGAATTTGCATCGATATTGAATACAAAAGGCAAAATGTCGACTTATTTATAAGAGGAGTAAATCTTCTAATAGTTCGTGATTTGAGCCTTTCCTGGGACAGCAGTATTAGATTCCGATGCACCATTGCAGATTTACTGTATCCCTTGGACCTTCAAATTAACGATGAAACACAGAAATTGCATCGATATTGAATACAAAAGGCAAAATGTCGACTTATTTACAAGGGGTGTAACTCTTCTAATTGTTCGTGCTTTGAGCCTTTCCTGGGACAGCAGTATTAGATTCCGATGCACCATTGCAGGTTTACTGTATCTCTTGGACCTTCAAATCAACGATGAAACACGGAATTTGCATCGATATTGAATACAAAAGGCAAAATGTCAACTTATTTATAAGAGGTGTAACTCTTCTAATAGTTCGTGTTTTGAGCCTTTCCAGGGACAGCAGTATTAGATTCCGATGCACCATTGCAGGTATACTGTATCGCTTGGACCTTCAAATCAACGATGAAACACAGAAATTGCATCGATATTGAATACAAAAGGCAAAATGTCGACTTATTTATAAGAGGAGTAACTCTTCTAATAGTTCGTGCTTTGAGCCTTTCCTGGGACAGCAGTATTAGTTTCCGATGCACCATTGCAGGTTTACTGTATCTCTTGGACCTTCAAATCAGCGATGAAACACGGAATTTGCATCGATATTGAATACAAAAGGCAAAATGTCGACTTATTTATAAGAGGAGTAAATCTTCTAATAGTTCGTGATTTGAGCCTTTCCTGGGACAGCAGTATTAGATTCCGATGCACCATTGCAGATTTACTGTATCCCTTGGACCTTCACATTAACGATGAAACACAGAAATTCCATCGATATTGAATACAAAAGGCAAAATGTCGACTTATTTGCAAGAGGAGTAACTCTTCTAATAGTTCGTGCTTTGAGCCTTTCCTGGGACATTAGTATTAGATTCCGATGCACCATTGCAGGTTTACTGTATCCCTTGGACCTTCAAATCAACGATGAAACAAGGAAATTGCATCGATATTGAATACAAAAGACAAAATTTCGACTTATTTACAAGAGGAGTAACTCTTCTCATAGTTCGTGTTTTAGCCTTTCCTGGGACAGCAGTATTAGATTCCGATGCACCATTGCAGGTTTACTGTATCTCTTGGACCTTCAAATCAACGATGAGACACAGAAATTACATCGATATTGAATACAAAAGGCAAAATGTCGACTTATTTATAAGAGGAGTAACTCTTCTAATAGTTCGTGCTTTGAGCCTTTCCTGGGACAGCAGTATTAGATTCCGATGCACCATTGCAGGTTTACTGTATCTCTTGGACCTTCAAATCAACGATGAAACACGGAATTTGCATCGATATTGAATACAAAAGGCAAAATGTCGACTTATTTATAAGAGGAGTAAATCTTCTAATAGTTCGTGATTTGAGCCTTTCCTGGGACAGCAGTATTAGATTCCGATGCACCATTGCAGATTTACTGTATCCCTTGGACCTTCAAATTAACGATGAAACACAGAAATTGCATCGATATTGAATACAAAAGGCAAAATGTCGACTTATTTACAAGAGGTGTAACTCTTCTAATAGTTCGTGCTTTGAGCCTTTCCTGGGACAGCAGTATTAGATTCCGATGCACCATTGCAGGTTTACTGTATCTCTTGGACCTTCAAATCAACGATGAAACACGGAATTTGCATCGATATTGAATACAAATGGCAAAATGTCGACTTATTTATAAGAGAAGTAAATCTTCTAATAGTTCGTGCTTTGAGCCTTTCCTGGGACAGCAATATTAGATTCCGATGCACCATTGCAGGTTTACTGTATCGCTTGGACCTTCAAATCAACGATGAAACACAGAAATTGCATCGATATTGAATACAAAAGGCAAAATGTCGACTTATTTATAAGAGGTGTAACTCTTCTAATAGTTCGTGCTTTGAGCCTTTCCTGGGACAGCAGTATTAGATTCCGATGCACCATTGCAGGTTTACTGTATCGCTTGGACCTTCAAATCAACGATGAAACATAGAAATTGCATCGATATTGAATACAAAAGGCAAAATGTCGACTTATTTATAAGAGGAGTAACTCTTCTAATAGTTCGTGCTTTGAGCCTTTCCTGGGACAGCAGTATTAGATTCCGATGCACCATTGCAGGTTTACTGTATCTCTTGGACCTTCAAATCAGCGATGAAACACGGAATTTGCATCGATATTGAATACAAAAGGCAAAATGTCGACTTATTTATAAGAGGAGTAAATCTTCTAATAGTTCGTGATTTGAGCCTTTCCTGGGACAGCAGTATTAGATTCCGATGCACCATTGCAGGTTTACTGTATCCCTTGGACCTTCAAATTAACGATGAAACACAGAAATTGCATCGATATTGAATACAAAAAGCAAAATGTCGACTTATTTGCAAGAGGAGTAAATCTTCTAATAGTTCGTGATTTGAGCCTTTCCTGGGACAGCAGTATTAGATTCCGATGCACCATTGCAGGTATACTGTATCGCTTGGACCTTCAAATCAACGATGAAACACAGAAATTGCATCGATATTGAATACAAAAGGCAAAATGTCGACTTATTTATAAGAGGAGTAACTCTTCTAATAGTTCGTGATTTGAGCCTTTCCTGGGACAGCAGTATTAGATTCCGATGCACCATTGCAGGTTTACTGTATCTCTTGGACCTTCAAATCAGCGATGAAACACGGAATTTGCATCGATATTGAATACAAAAGGCAAAATTTCGACTTATTTACAAAAGGAGTAACTCTTCTCATTGTTCGTGTTTTAGCCTTTCCTCGGACAGCAGTATTAGATTCCGATGCACCATTGCAGGTTTACTGTATCTCTTGGACCTTCGAATCAACGATGAAACACAGAAATTACATCGATATTGAATACAAAAAGCAAAATGTCCACTTAACTAAAAGAGGAGTAACTCTTCTAATAGTTCGTGCTTTGAGCCTTTCCTGGGACAGCAGTATTAGATTCCGATGCACCATTGCAGGTTTACTGTATCCCTTGGACCTTCAAATTAACGATGAAACACAGAAATTGCATCGATATTGAATACAAAAGGCAAAATGTCGACTTATTTACAAGAGGAGTAACTCTTCTAATGGTTCGTGCTTTGAGCCTTTCCTGGGACATTAGTATTAGATTCCGATGCACCATTGCAGGTTTACTGTATCCCTTGGACCACCAAGTCAACGATGAAACACAGAAATTGCATCGATATTGAATACAAAAGGCAAAATGTCGACTTATTTACAAGAGGAGTAACTCTTTTAATAGTTCGTGCTTTGAGCCTTTCCAGGGACAGCAGTATTAGATTCCGATGCACCATTGCAGGTTTACTGTATCTCTTGGACCTTCAAATCAACGATGAAACACAGAAATTATATCGATATTGAATACAAAGGGCAAAATGACGACTTATTTGCAAGAGGAGTAACTCTTCTAATAGTTCGTGATTTGAGCCTTTCCTGGGATATCAGTATTAGATTCCGATGCACCATTGCAGGTTTACTGTATCCCTTGGACCTTCAAATCAACGATGAAACAAGGAAATTGCATCGATATTGAATACAAAAGGCAAAATTTCGACTTATTTACAAGAGGAGTAACTCTTCTCATAGTTCGTGTTTTAGCCTTTCCTGGGACAGCAGTATTAGATTCCGATGCACCATTGCAGGTTTACTGTATCTCTTGGACCTTCAAATCAACGATGAAACACAGATATTATATCGATATTGAATACAAAGGGCAAAATGACGACTTATATGCAAGAGGAGTAACTCTTCTAATAGTTCGTGATTTGAGCCTTTCCTGGGATATCAGTATTAGATTCCGATGCACCATTGCAGGTTTACTGTATCCCTTGGACCTTCAAATCAACGATGAAACAAGGAAATTGCATCGATATTGAATACAAAAGGCAAAATTTCGACTTATTTACAAGAGGAGTAACTCTTCTCATAGTTCGTGTTTTAGCCTTTCCTGGGACAGCAGTATTAGATTCCGATGCACCATTGCAGGTTTACTGTATCTCTTGGACCTTCAAATCAACGATGAAACACAGAAATTACATCGATATTGAATACAAAAGGCAAAATGTAGAATTATTTATAAGAGGAGTAACTCTTCTAATAGTTCGTGCTTTGAGCCTTTCCTGGGACAGCAGTATTAGATTCCGATGCACCATTGCAGATTTACTGTATCCCTTGGACCTTCAAATTAACGATGAAACACAGAAATTGCATCGATATTGAATACAAAAGGCAAAATGTCGACTTATTTACAAGAGGTGTAACTCTTCTAATAGTTCGTGCTTTGAGCCTTTCCTGGGACAGCAGTATTAGATTCCGATGCACCATTGCAGGTTTACTGTATCGCTTGGACCTTCAAATCAACGATGAAACACAGAAATTGCATCGATATTGAATACAAAAAGCAAAATGTCGACTTATTTATAAGAGGAGTAACTCTTCTAATAGTTCGTGCTTTGAGCCTTTCCTGGGACAGCAGTATTAGATTCCGATGCACCATTGCAGTTTTACTGTATCTCTTGGACCTTCAAATCAGCGATGAAACACGGAATTTGCATCGATATTGAATACAAAAGGCAAAATGTCGACTTATTTATAAGAGGAGTAAATCTTCTAATAGTTCGTGATTTGAGCCTTTCCTGGGACAGCAGTATTAGATTCCGATGCACCATTGCAGATTTACTGTATCCCTTGGACCTTCAAATTAACGATGAAACACAGAAATTGCATCGATATTGAATACAAAAGGCAAAATGTCGACTTATTTGCAAGAGGAGTAAATCTTCTAATAGTTCGTGATTTGAGCCTTTCCTGGGACAGCAGTATTAGATTCCGATGCACCATTGCAGGTATACTGTATCGCTTGGACCTTCAAATCAACGATGAAACACAGAAATTGCATCGATATTGAATACAAAAGGCAAAATGTCGACTTATTTATAAGAGGAGTAACTCTTCTAACAGTTCGTGATTTGAGCCTTTCCTGGGACAGCAGTATTAGATTCCGATGCACCATTGCAGGTTTACTGTATCTCTTGGACCTTCAAATCAGCAATGAAACACAGAATTTGCATCGATATTGAATACAAAAGGCAAAATTTCGACTTATTTACAAAAGGAGTAACTCTTCTCATTGTTCGTGTTTTAGCCTTTCCTGGGACAGCAGTATTAGATTCCGATGCACCATTGCAGGTTTACTGTATCTCTTGGACCTTCGAATCAACGATGAAACACAGAAATTACATCGATATTGAATACAAAAGGCAAAATGTCCACTTAATTAAAAGAGGAGTAACTCTTCTAATAGTTCGTGCTTTGAGCCTTTCCTGGGACAGCAGTATTAGATTCCGATGCACCATTGCAGGTTTACTGTATCCCTTGGACCTTCAAATTAACGATGAAACACAGAAATTGCATCGATATTGAATACAAAAGGCAAAATGTCGACTTATTTACAAGAGGAGTAACTCTTCTAATGGTTCGTGCTTTGAGCCTTTCCTGGGACATTAGTATTAGATTCCGATGCACCATTGCAGGTTTACTGTATCCCTTGGACCACCAAGTCAACGATGAAACACAGAAATTGCATCGATATTGAATACAAAAGGCAAAATGTCGACTTATTTACAAGAGGAGTAACTCTTTTAATAGTTCGTGCTTTGAGCCTTTCCAGGGACAGCAGTATTAGATTCCGATGCACCATTGCAGGTTTACTGTATCTCTTGGACCTTCAAATCAACGATGAAACACAGAAATTATATCGATATTGAATACAAAGGGCAAAATGACGACTTATTTGCAAGAGGAGTAACTCTTCTAATAGTTCGTGATTTGAGCCTTTCCTGGGATATCAGTATTAGATTCCGATGCACCATTGCAGGTTTACTGTATCCCTTGGACTTCAAATCAACGATGAAACAAGGAAATTGCATCGATATTGAATACAAAAGGCAAAATTTCGACTTATTTACAAGAGGAGTAACTCTTCTCATAGTTCGTGTTTTAGCCTTTCCTGGGACAGCAGTATTAGATTCCGATGCACCATTGCAGGTTTACTGTATCTCTTGGACCTTCAAATCAACGATGAAACACAGAAATTGCATCGATATTGAATACAAAAGGCAAAATGTCGACTTATTTACAAGAAGAGTACCTCTTCTAATAGTTCGTGTTTTAGCCTTTCTGGGACAGCAGTATTAGATTCCGATGCACCATTGCAGGTTTACTGTATCTCTTGGACCTTCAAATCAACGATGAAACACAGAAATTACATCGATATTGAATACAAAGGGCAAAATGACGACTTATTTGCAAGAGGAGTAACTCTTCTAATAGTTCGTGATTTGAGCCATTCCTGGGACATCAGTATTAGATTCCGATGCACCATTGCAGGTTTACTGTATCCCTTGGACCTTCAAATCAACGATGAAACAAGGAAATTGCATCGATATTGAATACAAAAGGCAAAATTTCGACTTATTTACAAGAGGAGTAACTCTTCTCATAGTTCGTGTTTTAGCCTTTCCTGGGACAGCAGTATTAGATTCCGATGCACCATTGCAGGTTTACTGTATCTCTTGGACCTTCAAATCAACGATGAAACACAGAAATTACATCTATATTGAATACAAAAGGCAAAATGTCGACTTATTTATAAGAGGAGTAACTCTTCTAATAGTTCGTGCTTTGAGCCTTTCCTGGGACATTAGTATTAGATTCCGATGCACCATTCCAGGTTTACTGTATCGTTTGGACCTTCAAATCAACGATGAAACACAGAAATTGCATCGATATTGAATACAAAAGGCAAAATGTCGACTTATTTGTAAGAGGAGTAACTCTTCTAATAGTTCGTGCTTTGAGCCTTTCCTGGGACAACAGTATTAGATTCCGATGCACCATTGCAGGTTTACTGTATCTCTTGGACCTTCAAATCAACGATGAAACACGGAATTTGCATCGATATTGAATACAAAAGGCAAAATGTCGACTTATTTATAAGAGGAGTAAATCTTCTAATAGTTCGTGATTTGAGCCTTTCCTGGGACAGCAGTATTAGATTCCGATGCACCATTGCAGATTTACTGTATCCCTTGGACCTTCAAATTAACGATGAAACACAGAAATTGCATCGATATTGAATACAAAAGGCAAAATGTCGACTTATTTACAAGGGGTGTAACTCTTCTAATTGTTCGTGCTTTGAGCCTTTCCTGGGACAGCAGTATTAGATTCCGATGCACCATTGCAGGTTTACTGTATCTCTTGGACCTTCAAATAAACGATGAAACACGGAATTTGCATCGATATTGAATACAAAAGGCAAAATGTCAACTTATTTATAAGAGGTGTAACTCTTCTAATAGTTCGTGTTTTGAGCCTTTCCAGGGACAGCAGTATTAGATTCCGATGCACCATTGCAGGTATACTGTATCGCTTGGACCTTCAAATCAACGATGAAACACAGAAATTGCATCGATATTGAATACAAAAGGCAAAATGTCGACTTATTTATAAGAGGAGTAACTCTTCTAATAGTTCGTGCTTTGAGCCTTTCCTGGGACAGCAGTATTAGTTTCCGATGCACCATTGCAGGTTTACTGTATCTCTTGGACCTTCAAATCAGCGATGAAACACGGAATTTGCATCGATATTGAATACAAAAGGCAAAATGTCGACTTATTTATAAGAGGAGTAAATCTTCTAATAGTTCGTGATTTGAGCCTTTCCTGGGACAGCAGTATTAGATTCCGATGCACCATTGCAGATTTACTGTATCCCTTGGACCTTCACATTAACGATGAAACACAGAAATTCCATCGATATTGAATACAAAAGGCAAAATGTCGACTTATTTGCAAGAGGAGTAACTCTTCTAATAGTTCGTGCTTTGAGCCTTTCCTGGGACATTAGTATTAGATTCCGATGCACCATTGCAGGTTTACTGTATCCCTTGGACCTTCAAATCAACGATGAAACAAGGAAATTGCATCGATATTGAATACAAAAGACAAAATTTCGACTTATTTACAAGAGGAGTAACTCTTCTCATAGTTCGTGTTTTAGCCTTTCCTGGGACAGCAGTATTAGATTCCGATGCACCATTGCAGGTTTACTGTATCTCTTGGACCTTCAAATCAACGATGAGACACAGAAATTACATCGATATTGAATACAAAAGGCAAAATGTCGACTTATTTATAAGAGGAGTAACTCTTCTAATAGTTCGTGCTTTGAGCCTTTCCTGGGACAGCAGTATTAGATTCCGATGCACCATTGCAGGTTTACTGTATCTCTTGGACCTTCAAATCAACGATGAAACACGGAATTTGCATCGATATTGAATACAAAAGGCAAAATGTCGACTTATTTATAAGAGGAGTAAATCTTCTAATAGTTCGTGATTTGAGCCTTTCCTGGGACAGCAGTATTAGATTCCGATGCACCATTGCAGATTTACTGTATCCCTTGGACCTTCAAATTAACGATGAAACACAGAAATTGCATCGATATTGAATACAAAAGGCAAAATGTCGACTTATTTACAAGAGGTGTAACTCTTCTAATAGTTCGTGCTTTGAGCCTTTCCTGGGACAGCAGTATTAGATTCCGATGCACCATTGCAGGTTTACTGTATCTCTTGGACCTTCAAATCAACGATGAAACACGGAATTTGCATCGATATTGAATACAAATGGCAAAATGTCGACTTATTTATAAGAGAAGTAAATCTTCTAATAGTTCGTGCTTTGAGCCTTTCCTGGGACAGCAATATTAGATTCCGATGCACCATTGCAGGTTTACTGTATCGCTTGGACCTTCAAATCAACGATGAAACACAGAAATTGCATCGATATTGAATACAAAAGGCAAAATGTCGACTTATTTATAAGAGGTGTAACTCTTCTAATAGTTCGTGCTTTGAGCCTTTCCTGGGACAGCAGTATTAGATTCCGATGCACCATTGCAGGTTTACTGTATCGCTTGGACCTTCAAATCAACGATGAAACATAGAAATTGCATCGATATTGAATACAAAAGGCAAAATGTCGACTTATTTATAAGAGGAGTAACTCTTCTAATAGTTCGTGCTTTGAGCCTTTCCTGGGACAGCAGTATTAGATTCCGATGCACCATTGCAGGTTTACTGTATCTCTTGGACCTTCAAATCAGCGATGAAACACGGAATTTGCATCGATATTGAATACAAAAGGCAAAATGTCGACTTATTTATAAGAGGAGTAAATCTTCTAATAGTTCGTGATTTGAGCCTTTCCTGGGACAGCAGTATTAGATTCCGATGCACCATTGCAGGTTTACTGTATCCCTTGGACCTTCAAATTAACGATGAAACACAGAAATTGCATCGATATTGAATACAAAAAGCAAAATGTCGACTTATTTGCAAGAGGAGTAAATCTTCTAATAGTTCGTGATTTGAGCCTTTCCTGGGACAGCAGTATTAGATTCCGATGCACCATTGCAGGTATACTGTATCGCTTGGACCTTCAAATCAACGATGAAACACAGAAATTGCATCGATATTGAATACAAAAGGCAAAATGTCGACTTATTTATAAGAGGAGTAACTCTTCTAATAGTTCGTGATTTGAGCCTTTCCTGGGACAGCAGTATTAGATTCCGATGCACCATTGCAGGTTTACTGTATCTCTTGGACCTTCAAATCAGCGATGAAACACGGAATTTGCATCGATATTGAATACAAAAGGCAAAATTTCGACTTATTTACAAAAGGAGTAACTCTTCTCATTGTTCGTGTTTTAGCCTTTCCTCGGACAGCAGTATTAGATTCCGATGCACCATTGCAGGTTTACTGTATCTCTTGGACCTTCGAATCAACGATGAAACACAGAAATTACATCGATATTGAATACAAAAAGCAAAATGTCCACTTAACTAAAAGAGGAGTAACTCTTCTAATAGTTCGTGCTTTGAGCCTTTCCTGGGACAGCAGTATTAGATTCCGATGCACCATTGCAGGTTTACTGTATCCCTTGGACCTTCAAATTAACGATGAAACACAGAAATTGCATCGATATTGAATACAAAAGGCAAAATGTCGACTTATTTACAAGAGGAGTAACTCTTCTAATGGTTCGTGCTTTGAGCCTTTCCTGGGACATTAGTATTAGATTCCGATGCACCATTGCAGGTTTACTGTATCCCTTGGACCACCAAGTCAACGATGAAACACAGAAATTGCATCGATATTGAATACAAAAGGCAAAATGTCGACTTATTTACAAGAGGAGTAACTCTTTTAATAGTTCGTGCTTTGAGCCTTTCCAGGGACAGCAGTATTAGATTCCGATGCACCATTGCAGGTTTACTGTATCTCTTGGACCTTCAAATCAACGATGAAACACAGAAATTATATCGATATTGAATACAAAGGGCAAAATGACGACTTATTTGCAAGAGGAGTAACTCTTCTAATAGTTCGTGATTTGAGCCTTTCCTGGGATATCAGTATTAGATTCCGATGCACCATTGCAGGTTTACTGTATCCCTTGGACCTTCAAATCAACGATGAAACAAGGAAATTGCATCGATATTGAATACAAAAGGCAAAATTTCGACTTATTTACAAGAGGAGTAACTCTTCTCATAGTTCGTGTTTTAGCCTTTCCTGGGACAGCAGTATTAGATTCCGATGCACCATTGCAGGTTTACTGTATCTCTTGGACCTTCAAATCAACGATGAAACACAGAAATTGCATCGATATTGAATACAAAAGGCAAAATGTCGACTTATTTACAAGAAGAGTACCTCTTCTAATAGTTCGTGTTTTAGCCTTTCTGGGACAGCCGTATTAGATTCCGATGCACCATTGCAGGTTTACTGTATCTCTTGGACCTTCAAATCAACGATGAAACACAGAAATTACATCGATATTGAATACAAAGGGCAAAATGACGACTTATTTGCAAGAGGAGTAACTCTTCTAATAGTTCGTGATTTGAGCCATTCCTGGGACATCAGTATTAGATTCCGATGCACCATTGCAGTTTTACTGTATCCCTTGGACCTTCAAATCAACGATGAAACAAGGAAATTGCATCGATATTGAATACAAAAGGCAAAATTTCGACTTATTTACAAGAGGAGAAACTCTTCTCATAGTTCGTGTTTTAGCCTTTCCTGGGACAGCAGTATTAGATTCCGATGCACCATTGCAGGTTTACTGTATCTCTTGGACCTTCAAATCAACGATGAAACACAGAAATTACATCGATATTGAATACAAAAGGCAAAATGTCGACTTATTTATAAGAGGAGTAACTCTTCTAATAGTTCGTGCTTTGAGCCTTTCCTGGGACATTAGTATTAGATTCCGATGCACCATTGCAGGTTTACTGTATCGTTTGGACCTTCAAATCAACGATGAAACACAGAAATTGCATCGATATTGAATACAAAAGGCAAAATGTCGACTTATTTATAAGAGGAGTAACTCTTCTAATAGTTCGTGCTTTGAGCCTTTCCTGGGACAACAGTATTAGATTCCGATGCACCATTGCAGGTTTACTGTATCTCTTGGACCTTCAAATCAACGATGAAACACGGAATTTGCATCGATATTGAATACAAAAGGCAAAATGTCGACTTATTTGTAAGAGGAGTAAATCTTCTAATAGTTCGTGGTTTGAGCCTTTCCTGGGACAGCAGTATTAGATTCCGATGCACCATTGCAGATTTACTGTATCCCTTGGACCTTCAAATTAACGATGAAACACAGAAATTGCATCGATATTGAATACAAAAGGCAAAATGTCGACTTATTTACAAGGGGTGTAACTCTTCTAATAGTTCGTGCTTTGAGCCTTTCCTGGGACAGCAGTATTAGATTCCGATGCACCATTGCAGGTTTACTGTATCTCTTGGACCTTCAAATCAACGATGAAACACGGAATTTGCATCGATATTGAATACAAAAGGCAAAATGTCAACTTATTTATAAGAGGTGTAACTCTTCTAATAGTTCGTGCTTTGAGCCTTTCCTGGGACAGCAGTATTAGATTCCGATGCACCATTGCAGGTATACTGTATCGCTTGGACCTTCAAATCAACGATGAAACACAGAAATTGCATCGATATTGAATACAAAAGGCAAAATGTCGACTTATTTATAAGAGGAGTAACTCTTCTAATAGTTCGTGCTTTGAGCCTTTCCTGGGACAGCAGTATTAGTTTCCGATGCACCATTGCAGGTTTACTGTATCCCTTGGACCTTCAAATTAACGATGAAACACAGAAATTGCATCGATATTGAATACAAAAGGCAAAATGTCGACTTATTTGCAAGAGGAGTAACTCTTCTAATAGTTCGTGCTTTGAGCCTTTCCTGGGACATTAGTATTAGATTCCGATGCACCATTGCAGGTTTACTGTATCCCTTGGACCTTCAAATCAACGATGAAACAAGGAAATTGCATCGATATTGAATACAAAAGACAAAATTTCGACTTATTTACAAGAGGAGTAACTCTTCTCATCGTTCGTGTTTTAGCCTTTCCTGGGACAGCAGTATTAGATTCCGATGCACCATTGCAGGTTTACTGTATCTCTTGGACCTTCAAATCAACGATGAAACACAGAAATTACATCGATATTGAATACAAAAGGCAAAATGTCGACTTATTTATAAGAGGAGTAACTCTTCTAATAGTTCGTGCTTTGAGCCTTTCCTGGGACAGCAGTATTAGATTCCGATGCACCATTGCAGGTTTACTGTATCTCTTGGACCTTCAAATCAGCGATGAAACACGGAATTTGCATCGATATTGAATACAAAAGGCAAAATGTCGACTTATTTATAAGAGGAGTAAATCTTCTAATAGTTCGTGATTTGAGCCTTTCCTGGGACAGCAGTATTAGATTCCGATGCACCATTGCAGATTTACTGTATCCCTTGGACCTTCAAATTAACGATGAAACACAGAAATTGCATCGATATTGAATACAAAAGGCAAAATGTCGACTTATTTACAAGAGGTGTAACTCTTCTAATAGTTCGTGCTTTGAGCCTTTCCTGGGACAGCAGTATTAGATTCCGATGCACCATTGCAGGTTTACTGTATCTCTTGGACCTTCAAATCAACGATGAAACACGGAATTTGCATCGATATTGAATACAAAAGGCAAAATGTCGACTTATTTATAAGAGGAGTAAATCTTCTAATAGTTCGTGCTTTGAGCCTTTCCTGGGACAGCAATATTAGATTCCGATGCACCATTGCAGGTTTACTGTATCGCTTGGACCTTCAAATCAACGATGAAACACAGAAATTGCATCGATATTGAATACAAAAGGCAAAATGTCGACTTATTTATAAGAGGTGTAACTCTTCTAATAGTTCGTGCTTTGAGCCTTTCCTGGGACAGCAGTATTAGATTCCGATGCACCATTGCAGGTTTACTGTATCGCTTGGACCTTCAAATCAACGATGAAACATAGAAATTGCATCGATATTGAATACAAAAGGCAAAATGTCGACTTATTTATAAGAGGAGTAACTCTTCTAATAGTTCGTGCTTTGAGCCTTTCCTGCGACAGCAGTATTAGATTCCGATGCACCATTGCAGGTTTACTGTATCTCTTGGACCTTCAAATCAGCGATGAAACACGGAATTTGCATCGATATTGAATACAAAAGGCAAAATGTCGACTTATTTATAAGAGGAGTAAATCTTCTAATAGTTCGTGATTTGAGCCTTTCCTGGGACAGCAGTATTAGATTCCGATGCACCATTGCAGATTTACTGTATCCCTTGGACCTTCAAATTAACGATGAAACACAGAAATTGCATCGATATTGAATACAAAAGGCAAAATGTCGACTTATTTACAAGAGGTGTAACTCTTCTAATAGTTCGTGCTTTGAGCCTTTCCTGGGACAGCAGTATTAGATTCCGATGCACCATTGCAGGTTTACTGTATCTCTTGGACCTTCAAATCAGCGACGAAACACGGAATTTGCATCGATATTGAATACAAAAGGCAAAATTTCGACTTATTTACAAAAGGAGTAACTCTTCTCATTGTTCGTGTTTTAGCCTTTCCTGGGACAGCAGTATTAGATTCCGATGCACCATTGCAGGTTTACTGTATCTCTTGGACCTTCGAATCAACGATGAAACACAGAAATTACATCGATATTGAATACAAAAGGCAAAATATCCACTTAACTAAAAGAGGAGTAACTCTTCTAATAGTTCGTGCTTTGAGCCTTTCCTGGGACAGCAGTATTAGATTCCGATGCACCATTGCAGGTTTACTGTATCCCTTGGACCTTCAAATCAACGATGAAACACAGAAATTGCATCGATATTGAATACAAAAGGCAAAATGTCGACTTATTTACAAGAGGAGTAACTCTTCTAATGGTTCGTGCTTTGAGCCTTTCCTGGGACATTAGTATTAGATTCCGATGCACCATTGCAGGTTTACTGTATCCCTTGGACCACCAAGTCAACGATGAAACACAGAAATTGCATCGATATTGAATACAAAAGGCAATATGTCGACTTATTTACAAGAGGAGTAACTCTTCTAATAGTTCGTGCTTTGAGCCTTTCCAGGGACAGCAGTATTAGATTCCGATGCACCATTGCAGGTTTACTGTATCTCTTGGACCTTCAAATCAACGACGAAACACAGAAATTATATCGATATTGAATACAAAGGGCATAATGACGACTTATTTGCAAGAGGAGTAACTCTTCTAATAGTTCGTGATTTGAGCCTTTCCTGGGATATCAGTATTAGATTCCGATGCACCATTGCAGGTTTACTGTATCCCTTGGACCTTCAAATCAACGATGAAACAAGGAAATTGCATCGATATTGAATACAAAAGGCAAAATTTCGACTTATTTACAAGAGGAGTAACTCTTCTCATAGTTCGTGTTTTAGCCTTTCCTGGGACAGCAGTATTAGATTCCGATGCACCATTGCAGGTTTACTGTATCTCATGGACCTTCAAATCAACGATGAAACACAGAAATTGCATCGATATTGAATACAAAAGGCAAAATGTCGACTTATTTACAAGAAGAGTAACTCTTCCAATAGTTCGTGTTTTAGCCTTTCTGGGACAGCAGTATTAGATTCCGATGCACCATTGCAGGTTTACTGTATCTCTTGGACCTTCAAATCAACGATGAAACACAGAAATTACATCGATATTGAATACAAAGGGCAAAATGACGACATATTTGCAAGAGGAGTAACTCTTCTAATAGTTCGTGATTTGAGCCATTCCTGGGACATCAGTATTAGATTCCGATGCACCATTGCAGGTTTACTGTATCCCTTGGACCTTCAAATCAACGATGAAACAAGGAAATTGCATCGATATTGAATACAAAAGGCAAAATTTCGACTTATTTACAAGAGGAGTAACTCTTCTCATAGTTCGTGTTTTAGCCTTTCCTGGGACAGCAGTATTAGATTCCGATGCACCATTGCAGGTTTACTGTATCTCTTGGACCTTCAAATCAACGATGAAACACAGAAATTACATCGATATTGAATACAAAAGGCAAAATGTCGGCTTATTTATAAGAGGAGTAACTCTTCTAATAGTTCGTGCTTTGAGCCTTTCCTGGGACATTAGTATTAGATTCCGATGCACCATTGCAGGTTTACTGTATCGTTTGGACCTTCAAATCAACGATGAAACACAGAAATTGCATCGATATTGAATACAAAAGGCAAAATGTCGACTTATTTATAAGAGGAATAACTCTTCTAATAGTTCGTGCTTTGAGCCTTTCCTGGGACAGCAGTATTAGATTCCGATGCACCATTGCAGGTTTACTGTATCTCTTGGACCTTCAAATCAACGATGAAACACGGAATTTGCATCGATATTGAATACAAAAGGCAAAATGTCGACTTATTTATAAGAGGAGTAAATCTTCTAATAGTTCGTGATTTGAGCCTTTCCTGGGACAGCAGTATTAGATTCCGATGCACCATTGCAGATTTACTGTATCCCTTGGACCTTCAAATTAACGATGAAACACAGAAATTGCATCGATATTGAATACAAAAGGCAAAATGTCGACTTATTTACAAGGGGTGTAACTCTTCTAATAGTTCGTGCTTTGAGCCTTTCCTGGGACAGCAGTATTAGATTCCGATGCACCATTGCAGGTTTACTGTATCTCTTGGACCTTCAATCAACGATGAAACACGGAATTTGCATCGATATTGAATACAAAAGGCAAAATGTCAACTTATTTATAAGAGGTGTAACTCTTCTAATAGTTCGTGCTTTGAGCCTTTCCTGGGGCAGCAGTATTAGATTCCGATGCACCATTGCAGGTATACTGTATCGCTTGGACCTTCAAATCAACGATGAAACACAGAAATTGCATCGATATTGAATACAAAAGGCAAAATGTCGACTTATTTATAAGAGGAGTAACTCTTCTAATAGTTCGTGCTTTGAGCCTTTCCTGGGACAGCAGTATTAGTTTCCGATGCACCATTGCAGGTTTACTGTATCTCTTGGACCTTCAAATCAGCGATGAAACACGGAATTTGCATCGATATTGAATACAAAAGCAAAATGTCGACTTATTTATAAGAGGAGTAAATCTTCTAATAGTTCGTGATTTGAGCCTTTCCTGGGACAGCAGTATTAGATTCCGATGCACCATTGCAGATTTACTGTATCCCTTGGACCTTCAAATTAACGATGAAACACAGAAATTGCATCGATATTGAATACAAAAGGCAAAATGTCGACTTATTTGCAAGAGGAGTAACTCTTCTAATAGTTCGTGCTTTGAGCCTTTCCTGGGACATTTGTATTAGATTCCGATGCACCATTGCAGGTTTACTGTATCCCTTGGACCTTCAAATCAACGATGAAACAAGGAAATTGCATCGATATTGAATACAAAAGACAAAATTTCGACTTATTTACAAGAGGAGTAACTCTTCTCATAGTTCGTGTTTTAGCCTTTCCTGGGACAGCAGTATTAGATTCCGATGCACCATTGCAGGTTTACTGTATCGCTTGGACCTTCAAATCAACGATGAAACACAGAAATTGCATCGATATTGAATACAAAAGGCAAAATGTCGACTTATTTATAAGAGGTGTAACTCTTCTAATAGTTCGTGCTTTGAGCCTTTCCTGGGACAGCAGTATTAGATTCCGATGCGCCATTGCAGGTTTACTGTATCGCTTGGACCTTCAAATCAACGATGAAACATAGAAATTGCATCGATATTGAATACAAAAGGCAAAATGTCGACTTATTTATAAGAGGAGTAACTCTTCTAATAGTTCGTGCTTTGAGCCTTTCCTGGGACAGCAGTATTAGATTCCGATGCACCATTGCAGGTTTACTGTATCTCTTGGACCTTCAAATCAGCGATGAAACACGGAATTTGCATCGATATTGAATACAAAAGGCAAAATGTCGACTTATTTATAAGAGGAGTAAATCTTCTAATAGTTCGTGATTTGAGCCTTTCCTGGGACAGCAGTATTAGATTCCGATGCACCATTGCAGATTTACTGTATCCCTTGGACCTTCAAATTAACGATGAAACACAGAAATTGCATCGATATTGAATACAAAAGGCAAAATGTCGACTTATTTACAAGAGGTGTAACTCTTCTAATAGTTCGTGCTTTGAGCCTTTCCTGGGACAGCAGTATTAGATTCCGATGCACCATTGCAGGTTTACTGTATCTCTTGGACCTTCAAATCAGCGATGAAACACGGAATTTGCATCGATATTGAATACAAAAGGCAAAATTTCGACTTATTTACAAAAGGAGTAACTCTTCTCATTGTTCGTGTTTTAGCCTTTCCTGGGACAGCACTATTAGATTCCGATGCACCATTGCAGGTTTACTGTATCTCTTGGACCTTCGAATCAACGATGAAACACAGAAATTACATCGATATTGAATACAAAAGGCAAAATGTCCACTTAACTAAAAGAGGAGTAACTCTTCTAATAGTTCGTGCTTTGAGCCTTTCCTGGGACAGCAGTATTAGATTCCGATGCACCATTGCATGTTTACTGTATCCCTTGGACCTTCAAATCAACGATGAAACACAGAAATTGCATCGATATTGAATACAAAAGGCAAAATGTCGACTTATTTACAAGAGGAGTAACTCTTCTAATGGTTCGTGCTTTGAGCCTTTCCTGGGACATTAGTATTAGATTCCGATGCACCATTGCAGGTTTACTGTATCCCTTGGACCACCAAGTCAACGATGAAACACAGAAATTGCATCGATATTGAATACAAAAGGCAATATGTCGACTTATTTACAAGAGGAGTAACTCTTCTAATAGTTCGTGCTTTGAGCCTTTCCAGGGACAGCAGTATTAGATTCCGATGCACCATTGCAGGTTTACTGTATCTCTTGCACCTTCAAATCAACGACGAAACACAGAAATTATATCGATATTGAATACAAAGGGCAAAATGACGACTTATTTGCAAGAGGAGTAACTCTTCTAATAGTTCGTGATTTGAGCCTTTCCTGGGATATCAGTATTAGATTCCGATGCACCATTGCAGGTTTACTGTATCCCTTGGACCTTCAAATCAACGATGAAACAAGGAAATTGCATCGATATTGAATACAAAAGGCAAAATTTCGACTTATTTACAAGAGGAGTAACTCTTCTCATAGTTCGTGTTTTAGCCTTTCCTGGGACAGCTGTATTAGATTCCGATGCACCATTGCAGGTTTACTGTACCTCTAGGACCTTCAAATCAACGATGAAACACAGAAATTGCATCGATATTGAATACAAAATGCAAAATGTCGACTTATTTACAAGAAGAGTAACTCTTCTAATAGTTCGTGTTTTAGCCTTTCTGGGACAGCAGTATTAGATTCCGATGCACCATTGCAGGTTTACTGTATCTCTTGGACCTTCAAATCAACGATGAAACACAGAAATTACATCGATATTGAATACAAAGGGCAAAATGACGACATATTTGCAAGAGTAGTAACTCTTCTAATAGTTCGTGATTTGAGCCATTCCTGGGACATCAGTATTAGATTCCGTTGCACCATTGCAGGTTTACTGTATCCCTTGGACCTTCAAATCAACGATGAAACAAGGAAATTGCATCGATATTGAATACAAAAGGCAAAATTTCGACTTATTTACAAGAGGAGTAACTCTTCTCATAGTTCGTGTTTTAGCCTTTCCTGGGACAGCAGTATTAGATTCCGATGCACCATTGCAGGTTTACTGTATCTCTTGGACCTTCAAATCAACGATGAAACACAGAAATTACATCGATATTGAATACAAAAGGCAAAATGTCGACTTATTTATAAGAGGAGTAACTCTTCTTATAGTTCGTGCTTTGAGCCTTTCCTGGGACATTAGTATTAGATTCCGATGCACCATTGCAGGTTTACTGTATCGTTTGGACCTTCAAATCAACGATGAAACACAGAAATTGCATCGATATTGAATACAAAAGGCAAAATGTCGACTTATTTATAAGAGGAGTAACTCTTCTAATAGTTCGTGCTTTGAGCCTTTCCTGGGACAGCAGTATTAGATTCCGATGCACCATTGCAGGTTTACTGTATCTCTTGGACCTTCAAATCAACGATGAAACACGGAATTTGCATCGATATTGAATACAAAAGGCAAAATGTCGACTTATTTATAAGAGGAGTAAATCTTCTAATAGTTCGTGATTTGAGCCTTTCCTGGGACAGCAGTATTAGATTCCGATGCACCATTGCAGATTTACTGTATCCCTTGGACCTTCAAATTAACGATGAAACACAGAAATTGCATCGATATTGAATACAAAAGGCAAAATGTCGACTTATTTACAAGGGGTGTAACTCTTCTAATAGTTCGTGCTTTGAGCCTTTCCTGGGACAGCAGTATTAGATTCCGATGCACCATTGCAGGTTTACTGTATCTCTTGGACCTTCGAATCAACGATGAAACACGGAATTTGCATCGATATTGAATACAAAAGGCAAATTGTCAACTTATTTATAAGAGGTGTAACTCTTCTAATAGTTCGTGCTTTGAGCCTTTCCTGGGGCAGCAGTATTAGATTCCGATGCACCATTGCAGGTATACTGTATCGCTTGGACCTTCAAATCAACGATGAAACACAGAAATTGCATCGATATTGAATACAAAAGGCAAAATGTCGACTTATTTATAAGAGGAGTAACTCTTCTAATAGTTCGTGCTTTGAGCCTTTCCTGGGACAGCAGTATTAGTTTCCGATGCACCATTGCAGGTTTACTGTATCTCTTGGACCTTCAAATCAGCGATGAAACACGGAATTTGCATCGATATTGAATACAAAGCAAAATGTCGACTTATTTATAAGAGGAGTAAATCTTCTAATAGTTCGTGATTTGAGCCTTTCCTGGGACAGCAGTATAAGATTCCGATGCACCATTGCAGATTTACTGTATCCCTTGGACCTTCAAATTAACGATGAAACACAGAAATTGCATCGATATTGAATACAAAAGGCAAAATGTCGACTTAATTGCAAGAGGAGTAACTCTTCTAATAGTTCGTGCTTTGAGCCTTTCCTGGGACATTAGTATTAGATTCCGATGCACCATTGCAGGTTTACTGTATCCCTTGGACCTTCAAATCAACGATGAAACAAGGAAATTGCATCGATATTGAATACAAAAGACAAAATTTCGACTTATTTACAAGAGGAGTAACTCTTCTCATAGTTCGTGTTTTAGCCTTTCCTGGGACAGCAGTATTAGATTCCGATGCACCATTGCAGGTTTACTGTATCTCTTGGACCTTCAAATCAACGATGAAACACAGAAATTACATCGATATTGAATACAAAAGGCAAAATGTCTACTTATTTATAAGAGGAGTAACTCTTCTAATAGTTCGTGCTTTGAGCCTTTCCTGGGACAGCAGTATTAGATTCCGATGCACCATTGCAGGTTTACTGTATCTCTTGGACCTTCAAATCAACGATGAAACACGGAATTTGCATCGATATTGAATACAAAAGGCAAAATGTCGACTTATTTATAAGAGGAGTAAATCTTCTAATAGTTCGTGATTTGAGCCTTTCCTGGGACAGCAGTATTAGATTCCGATGTACCATTGCAGATTTACTGTATCCCTTGGACCTTCAAATTAACGATGAAACACAGAAATTGCATCGATATTGAATACAAAAGGCAAAATGTCGACTTATTTACAAGAGGTGTAACTCTTCTAATAGTTCGTGCTTTGAGCCTTTCCTGGGACAGCAGTATTAGATTCCGATGCACCATTGCAGGTTTACTGTATCTCTTGGACCTTCAAATCAACGATGAAACACGGAATTTGCATCGATATTGAATACAAAAGGCAAAATGTCGACTTATTTATAAGAGGAGTAAATCTTCTAATAGTTCGTGCTTTGAGCCCTTCCTGGGACAGCAATATTAGATTCCGATGCACCATTGCTGGTTTACTGTATCGCTTGGACCTTCAAATCAACGATGAAACACAGAAATTGCATCGATATTGAATACAAAAGGCAAAATGTCGACTTATTTATAAGAGGTGTAACTCTTCTAATAGTTCGTGCTTTGAGCCTTTCCTGGGACAGCAGTATTAGATTCCGATGCACCATTGCAGGTTTACTGTATCGCTTGGACCTTCAAATCAACGATGACACATAGAAATTGCATCGATATTGAATACAAAAGGCAAAATGTCGACTTATTTATAAGAGGAGTAACTCTTCTAATAGTTCGTGCTTTGAGCCTTTCCTGGGACAGCAGTATTAGATTCCGATGCACCATTGCAGGTTTACTGTATCTCTTGGACCTTCAAATCAGCGATGAAACACGGAATTTGCATCGATATTGAATACAAAAGGCAAAATGTAGACTTATTTATAGGAGGAGTAAATCTTCTAATAGTTCGTGATTTGAGCCTTTCCTGGGACAGCAGTATTAGATTCCGATGCACCATTGCAGATTTACTGTATCCCTTGGACCTTCAAATTAACGATGAAACACAGAAATTGCATCGATATTGAATACAAAAGGCAAAATGTCGACTTATTTACAAGAGGTGTAACTCTTCTAATAGTTCGTGCTTTGAGCCTTTCCTGGGACAGCAGTATTAGATTCCGATGCACCTTTGCAGGTTTACTGTATCCCTTGGATCTTCAAATCAACGATGAAACAAGGAAATTGCATCGATATTGAATACAAAAGGCAAAATTTCGACTTATTTACAAAAGGAGTAACTCTTCTCATAGTTCGTGTTTTAGCCTTTCCTGGGACAGCAGTATTAGATTCCGATGCACCATTGCAGATTTACTGTATCTCTTGGACCTTCGAATCACCGATGAAACACAGAAATTACATCGATATTGAATACAAAAGGCAAAATGTCGACTTATTTATAAGAGGAGTAACTCTTCTAATAGTTCGTGCTTTGAGCCTCTCCTGGGACAGCTGTATTAGATTCCGATGCACCATTGCAGGTTTACTGTATCGCTTGGACCTTCAAATCAACGATGAAACACAGAAATTGCATCGATATTGAATACAAAAGGCAAAATGTCGACTTATTTATAAGAGGAGTAACTCTTCTAATAGTTCGTGCTTTCAGCCTTTCCTGGGACAGCAGTATTAGATTCCGATGCACCATTGCAGGTTTACTGTATCTCTTGGACCTTCAAATCAGCGATGAAACACGGAATTTGCATCGATATTGAATACAAAAGGCAAAATGTCGACTTATTTATAAGAGGAGTAAATCTTCTAATAGTTCGTGATTTGAGCCTTTCCTGGGACAGCAGTATTAGATTCCGATGCACCATTGCAGATTTACTGTATCCCTTGGACCTTCAAATTAACGATGAAACACAGAAATTGCATCGATATTGAGTACAAAAGGCAAAATATCGACTTATTTGCAAGAGGTGTAACTCTTCTAATAGTTCGTGGTTTGAGCCTTTCCTGGGACAGCAGTATTAGATTCCGATGCACCATTGCAGGTTTACTGTATCACTTGGATCTTCAAATCAACGATGAAACACAGAAATTACATCGATATTGAATACAAAAGGCAAAATGTCCACTTAACTAAAAGAGGAGTAACTCTTCTTATAGTTCGTTCTTTGAGCCTTTCCTGGGACAGCAGTATTAGATTCCGATGCACCATTGCAGGTTTACTGTATCCCTTGGACCTTCAAATTAACGATGAAACACAGAAATTGCATCGATATTGAATACAAAAGGCAAAATGTCGACTTATTTACAAGAGGAGTAACTCTTCTAATAGTTCGTGCTTTGAGCCTTTCCTGGGACATTAGTATTAGATTCCGATGCACCATTGCAGGTTTACTGTATCCCTTGGACCATCAAGTCACCGATGAAACACAGAAATTGCATCGATATTGAATACAAAAGGCAAAATGTCGACTTATTTACAAGAGGAGTAACTCTTCTAATAGTTCGTGCCTTGAGCCTTTCCAGGGACAGCAGTATTAGATTCCGATGCACCATTGCAGGTTTACTGTATCTCTTGGACCTTCAAATAAACGATGAAACACAGAAATTGCATCGATATTGAATACAAAATGCAAAATGTCGACTTATTTACAAGAAGAGTAACTCTTCTAATAGTTCGTGTTTTCGCCTTTCTGGGACAGCAGTATTAGATTCCGATGCACCATTGCAGGTTTACTGTATCTCTTGGATCTTCAAATCAACGATGAAACACAGAAATTACATCGATATTGAATACAAAGGGCAAAATGACGACTTATTTGCAAGAGGAGTAACTCTTCTAATAGTTCGTGATTTGAGCCTTTCCTGGGACATCAGTATTAGATTCCGATGCACCATTGCAGGTTTACTGTATCCCTTGGACCTTCAAATCAACGATGAAACAAGGAAATTGCATCGATATTGAATACAAAAGGCAAAATTTCGACTTATTTACAAGAGGAGTAACTCTTCTCATAGTTCGTGTTTTAGCCTTTCCTGGGACAGCAGTATTAAATTCCGATGCACCATTGCAGGTTTACTGTATCTCTTGGACCATCAAATCAACGATGAAACACAGAAATTACATCGATATTGAATACAAAAGGCAAAATGTCGACTTATTTATAAGAGGAGTAACTCTTCTAATAGTTCGTGCTTTGAGCCTTTCCTGGGACAGCAGTATTAGATTCCGATGCACCATTGCAGGTTTACTGTATCGCTTGGACCTTCAAATCAACGATGAAACACAGAAATTGCATCGATATTGAATACAAAAGGCAAAATGTCGACTTATTTATAAGAGGAGTAACTCTTCTAATAGTTCGTGCTTTGAGCCTTTCCTGGGACAGCAATATTAGATTCCGATGCACCATTGCAGGTTTACTGTATCTCTTGGACCTTCAAATCAACGATGAAACTCGGAATTTGCATCGATATTGAATACAAAAGGCAAAATGTCGACTTATTTATAAGAGGAGTAAATCTTCTAATAGTTCGTGATTTGAGCCTTTCCTGGGACAGCAGTATTAGATTCCGATGCACCATTGCAGATTTACTGTATCCCTTGGACCTTCAAATTAACGATGAAACACAGAAATTACATCGATATTGAATACAAAAGGCGAAATGTCGACTTATTTATAAGAGGAGTAACTCTCCTAATAGTTCGTGTTTTGAGCCTTTCCTGGGACAGCAGTATTAGATTCCAATGCACCATTGCAGGTTTACTGTATCGCTTGGACCTTCAAATCAACGATGAAACACAGAAATTGCATCGATATTGAATACAAAAGGCAAAATGTCGACTTATTTATAAGAGGAGTAACTCTTCTAATAGTTCGTGCTTTGAGCCTTTCCTGGGACAGCAGTATTAGATTCCGATGCACCATTGCAGGTTTACTGTATCTCTTGGACCTTCAAATCAGCGATGAAACACGGAATTTGCATCGATATTGAATACAAAAGGCAAAATGTCGACTTATTTATAAGAGGAGTAAATCTTCTAATAGTTCGTGATTTGAGCCTTTCCTGGGACAGCAGTATTAGATTCCGATGCACCATTGCAGATTTACTATATCCCTTGGACCTTCAAATTAACGATGAAACACAGAAATTGCATCGATATTGAATACAAAAGGCAAAATGTCGACTTATTTACAAGAGGTGTAACTCTTCTAATAGTTCGTGCTTTGAGCCTTTCCTGGGACAGCAGTATTAGATTCCGATGCACCATTGCAGGTTTGCTGCATCACTTGGATCTTCAAATCAACGATGAAACACAGAAATTACATCGATATTGAATACAAAAGGCAAAATGTCCACTTAACTAAAAGAGGAGTAACTCTTCTAATAGTTCGTGCTTTGAGCCTTTCCTGGGACAGCTGTATTAGATTCCGATGCACCATTGCAGGTTTACTGTATCCCTTGGACCTTCAAATTAACGATGAAACACAGAAATTGCATCGATATTGAATACAAAAGGCAAAATGTCGACTTATTTAAAAGAGGAGTAACTCTTCTAATAGTTCGTGCTTTGAGCCTTTCCTGGGACAGCAGTATTAGATTCCGATGCACCATTGCTGGTTTACTGTATCGCTTGGACCTTCAAATCAACGATGAAACACAGAAATTGAATCGATATTGAATACAAAAGGCAAAATGTCGACTTATTTACAAGAGGAGTAACTTTTCTAATAGTTCGTGCTTTGAGCCTTTCCTGGGACAGCAGTATTAGATTCCGATGCACCATTGCAGGTTTACTGTATCTCTTGGACTTTCCAATCAACGATGAAACACGGAAATTGCATCGATATTGAACACAAAAGGCAAAATGTCGACTTATTTATAGGCGGAGTAACTCTTCTAATAGTTCGTGCTTTGAGCCTTTCCTGGGACATCAGTATTAGATTCCGATGCACCATTGCAGGTTTACTGTAACCCTTGGAACTTCAAATCAACGATGAAATACGGAAATTGCATCGATTTTGAATACAAAAGGCAAAATTTTGACTTACTTACAAGAGGTGTAACTCTTCTAATAGTTCGTGCTTTGAGCCTTTCCTGAGACATTAGTATTAGATTCCGATGCACCATTGCAGGTTTACTGTATCCCTTGGACCATCAAGTCAACGTTGAAATACAGAAATTGCATCGATATTGAATACAAAAGGCAAAATGTCGACTTATTTATAAGAGGAGTAACTCTTCTAATAGTTCGTGCTTTGAGCCTTTCCAGGGACAGCAGTATTAGATTCCGATGCACCATTGCAGGTTTACTGTATCTCTTGGACCTTCAAATAAACGATGAAACACAGAAATTGCATCGATATTGAATACAAAATGCAAAATGTCGACTTATTTATAAGAGGAGTAAATCTTCTAATAGTTCGTGATTTGAGCCTTTCCTGGGACAGCAGTATTAGATTCCGATGCACCATTGCAGATTTACTATATCCCTTGGACCTTCAAATTAACGATGAAACACAGAAATTGCATCGATATTGAATACAAAAGGCAAAATGTCGACTTATTTACAAGAGGTGTAACTCTTCTAATAGTTCGTGCTTTGAGCCTTTCCTGGGACAGCAGTATTAGATTCCGATGCACCATTGCAGGTTTGCTGCATCACTTGGATCTTCAAATCAACGATGAAACACAGAAATTACATCGATATTGAATACAAAAGGCAAAATGTCCACTTAACTAAAAGAGGAGTAACTCTTCTAATAGTTCGTGCTTTGAGCCTTTCCTGGGACAGCAGTATTAGATTCCGATGCACCATTGCAGGTTTACTGTATCGCTTGGACCTTCAAATCAACGATGAAACACAGAAATTGCATCGATATTGAATACAAAAGGCAAAATGTCGACTTATTTATAAGAGGAGTAACTCTTCTAATAGTTCGTGCTTTGAGCCTTTCCTGGGACAGCAATATTAGATTCCGATGCACCATTGCAGGTTTACTGTATCTCTTGGACCTTCAAATCAACGATGAAACACGGAATTTGCATCGATATTGAATACAAAAGGCAAAATGTCGACTTATTTATAAGAGGAGTAAATCTTCTAATAGTTCGTGATATGAGCCTTTCCTGGGACAGCAGTATTAGATTCCGATGCACCATTGCAGATTTACTGTATCCCTTGGACCTTCAAATTAACGATGAAACACAGAAATTACATCGATATTGAATACAAAAGGCGAAATGTCGACTTATTTATAAGAGGAGTAACTCTCCTAATAGTTCGTGCTTTGAGCCTTTCCTGGGACAGCAGTATTAGATTCCGATGCACCATTGCAGGTTTACTGTATCGCTTGGACCTTCAAATCAACGATGAAACACAGAAATTGCATCGATATTGAATACAAAAGGCAAAATGTCGACTTATTTACAAGAGGTGTAACTCTTCTAATAGTTCGTGCTTTGAGCCTTTCCTGGGACAGCAGTATTAGATTCCGATGCACCATTGCAGGTTTGCTGCATCACTTGGATCTTCAAATCAACGATGAAACACAGAAATTACATCGATATTGAATACAAAAGGCAAAATGTCCACTTAACTAAAAGAGGAGTAACTCTTCTAACAGTTCGTGCTTTGAGCCTTTCCTGGGACAGCAGTATTAGATTCCGATGCACCATTGCTGGTTTACTGTATCCCTTGGACCTTCAAATTAACGATGAAACACAGAAATTGCATCGATATTGAATACAAAAGGCAAAATGTCGACTTATTTACAAGAGGAGTAACTCTTCTAATAGTTCGTGCTTTGAGCCTTTCCTGGGACAGCAGTATTAGATTCCGATGCACCATTGCTGGTTTACTGTATCCCTTGGACCTTCAAATCAACGATGAAACACAGAAATTGCATCGATATTGAATACAAAAGGCAAAATGTCGACTTATTTACAAGAGGAGTAACTTTTCTAATAGTTCGTGCTTTGAGCCTTTCCTGGGACAGCAGTATTAGATTCCGATGCACCATTGCAGGTTTACTGTATCACTTGGACTTTCCAATCAACGATGAAACACGGAAATTGCATCGATATTGAACACAAAAGGCAAAATGTCGACTTATTTATAAGCGGAGTAACTCTTCTAATAGTTCGTGCTTTGAGCCTTTCCTGGGACATCAGTATTAGATTCCGATGCACCATTGCAGGTTTACTGTATCCCTTGGAACTTCAAATCAACGATGAAATACGGAAATTGCATCGATTTTGAATAGAAAAGGCAAAATTTTGACTTACTTACAAGAGGAGTAACTCTTCTAATAGTTCGTGTTTTAGCCTTTCCTGGGACAGCAGTATTAGTCTCCGATGCACCATTGCAGATTTACTGTATCTCTTGGACCTTCAAATCAACGATGAAACACACAAATTTCATCGATATTGAATACAAATGGCAAAATGTCGACTTATTTACAAGAGGTGTAACTCTTCTAATAGTTCGTGGTTTGAGCCTTTCCTGGGACAGCAGTATTAGATTCCGATGCACCTTTGCAGGTTTACTGTATCCCTTGGATCTTCAAATCAACGATGAAACAAGGAAATTGCATCGATATTGAATACAAAAGGCAAAATTTCGACTTATTTACAAAAGGAGTAACTCTTCTCATAGTTCGTGTTTTAGCCTTTCCTGGGACAGCAGTATTAGATTCCGATGCACCATTGCAGGTTTACTGTATCTCTTGGACCTTCAAATCAACGATGAAACACAGAAATTACATCGATATTGAATACAAAAGGCAAAATGTCGAATTATTTATAAGAGGAGTAACCCTTCTAATAGTTCGTGCTTTGAGCCTTTCCTGGGACAGCAGTATTAGATTCCGATGCACCATTGCAGATTTACTGTATCCCTTGGACCTTCAAATTAACGATGAAACACAGAAATTGCATCAATATTGAATACAAAAGGCAAAATAACGACTTATTTACAAGAGGTGTAACTCTTCTAATAGTTCGTGGTTTGAGCCTTTCCTGGGACAGCAGTATTAGATTCCGATGCACCTTTGCAGGTTTACTGTATCCCTTGGATCTTCAAATCAACGATGAAACAAGGAAATTGCATCGATATTGAATACAAAAGGCAAAATTTCGACTTATTTACAAAAGGAGTAACTCTTCTCATAGTTCGTGTTTTAGCCTTTCCTTGGACAGCAGTATTAGATTCCGATGCACCATTGCAGGTTTACTGTATCTCTTGGACCTTCAAATCAACGATGAAACACAGAAATTACATCGATATTGAATTCAAAAGGCAAAATGTCGACTTATTTATAAGAGGAGTAACTCTTCTAATAGTTCGTGCTTTGAGCCTTTCCTGGGACAGCAGTATTAGATTCCGATGCACCATTGCAGGTTTACTGTATCGCTTGGACCTTAAAATCAACGATGAAACACAGAAATTGCATCGATATTGAATACAAAAGACAAAATGTCGACTTATTTATAAGAGGAGTAACTCTTCTAATAGTTCGTGCTTTGAGCCTTTCCTGGGACAGCAGTATTAGATTCCGATGCACCATTGCAGGTTTACTGTATCTCTTGGACCTTCAAATCAGCGATGAAACACGGAATTTGCATCGATATTGAATACAAAAGGCAAAATGTCGACTTATTTATAAGAGGAGTAACTCTTCTAATAGTTCGTGCTTTGAGCCTTTCCTGGGACAGCAGTATTAGATTCCGATGCACCATTGCAGGTTTACTGTATCTCTTGGACCTTCATATCAGCGATGAAACACGGAATTTTCATCGATATTGAATACAAAAGGCAAAATGTCGAATTATTTATAAGAGGAGTAAATCTTCTAATAGTTCGTGATTTGAGCCTTTCCTGGGACAGCAGTATTAGATTCCGATGCACCATTGCAGGTTTACTGTATCTCTTGGACCTTCAAATCAGCGATGAAACACGGAATTTGCATCGATATTGAATACAAAAGGCAAAATGTCGACTTATTTATAAGAGGAGTAAATCTTCTAATAGTTCGTGATTTGAGCCTTTCCTGGGACAGCAGTATTAGATTCCGATGCACCATTGCAGATTTACTGTATCCCTTAGACCTTCAAATTAACGATGAATCACAGAAATTGCATCGATATTGAATACAAAAGGCAAAATGTCGACTTATTTACAAGAGGTGTAACTCTTCTAATAGTTCGTGGTTTGAGCCTTTCCTGGGACAGCAGTATTAGATTCCGATGCACCTTTGCAGGTTTACTGTATCCCTTGGATCTTCAAATCAACGATGAAACAAGGAAATTGCATCGATATTGAATACAAAAGGCAAAATTTCGACTTATTTACAAAAGGAGTAACTCTTCTCATAGTTCGTGTTTTAGCCTTTCCTGGGACAGCAGTATTAGATTCCGATGCACCATTGCAGGTTTACTGTATCTCTTGGACCTTCAAATCAACGATGAAACACAGAAATTACATCGATATTGAATACAAAAGGCAAAATGTCGAATTATTTATAAGAGGAGTAACCCTTCTAATAGTTCGTGCTTTGAGCCTTTCCTGGGACAGCAGTATTAGATTCCGATGCACCATTGCAGGTTTACTGTATCGCTTTGACCTTCAAATCAACGATGAAACACAGAAATTGCATCGATATTGAATACAAAAGGCAAAATGTCGACTTATTTATAAGAGGAGTAACTCTTCTAATAGTTCGTGCTTTGAGCCTTTCCTGGGACAGCAGTATTAGATTCCGATGCACCATTGCAGGTTTACTGTATCTCTTGGACCTTCAAATCAGCGATGAAACACGGAATTTGCATCGATATTGAATACAAAAGGCAAAATGTCGACTTATTTATAAGAGGAGTAACTCTTCTAATAGTTCGTGCTTTGAGCCTTTCCTGGGACAGCAGTATTAGATTGCGATGCACCATTGCAGGTTTACTGTATCTCTTGGACCTTCAAATCAGCGATGAAACACGGAATTTGCATCGATATTGAATACAAAAGGCAAAATGTCGAATTATTTATAAGAGGAGTAAATCTTCTAATAGTTCATGATTTGAGCCTTTCCTGGGACAGCAGTATTAGATTCCGATGCACCATTGCAGATTTACTGTATCCCTTGGACCTTCAAATTAACGATGAAACACAGAAATTGCATCGATATTGAATACAAAAAGCAAAATGTCGACTTATTTACAAGAGGTGTAACTCTTCTAATAGTTCGTGCTTTGAGCCTTTCCTGGGACAGCAGTATTAGATTCCGATGCACCATTGCAGGTTTACTGTATCACTTGGACCATCAAGTCAACGATGAAACACAGAAATTGCATAGATATTGAATACAAAAGGCAAAATGTCGACTTATTTACAAGAGGAGTAACTCTTCTAATAGTTCGTGCTTTGAGCCTTTCCAGGGACAGCAGTATTAGATTCCGATGCACCATTGCAGGTTTACTGTATCTCTTTTACCTTCAAATAAACGATGAAACACAGAAATTGCATCGATATTGAATACAAAATGCAAAATGTCGACTTATTTACAAGAAGAGTAACTCTTCTAATAGTTCGTGTTTTAGCCTTTCTGGGACAGCAGTATTAGATTCCGATGCACCATTGCAGGTTTACTGTATCTCTTGGACCTTCAAATCAACAATGAAACACAGAAATTACATCGATATTGAATACAAAGGGCAAAATGACGACTTATTTGCAAGAGGAGTAACTCTTCTAATAGTTCGTGATTTGAGCCTTTCCTGGGACATCAGTATTAGATTCCGATGCACCATTGCAGGTTTACTGTATCCCTTGGACCAACAAATCAACGATGAAACAAGGAAATTGTATCGATATTGAATACAAAAGGCAAAATTTCGACTTATTTACAAGAGGAGTAACTCTTCTCATAGTTCGTGTTTTAGCCTTTCCTGGGACAGCAGTATTAGATTCCGATGCACCATTGCAGGTTTACTGTATCTCTTGGACCTTCAAATCAACGATGAAACACAGAAATTACATCGATATTGAATACAAAAGGCAAAATGTCGACTTATTTATAAGAGGAGTAACTCTTCTAATAGTTCGTGCTTGGAGCCTTTCCTGGGACAGCAGTATTAGATTCCGATGCACCATTGCAGGTTTACTGTATCGCTTGGACCTTCAAATCAACGATGAAACACAGAAATTGCATCGATATTGAATACAAAAGGCAAAATGTCGACTTATTTATAAGAGGAGTAACTCTTCTAATAGTTCGTGCTTTGAGCCTTTCCTGGGACAGCAGTATTAGATTCCGATGCACCATTGCAGGTTTACTGTATCTCTTGGACCTTCAAATCAACGATGAAACACGGAATTTGCATCGATATTGAATACAAAAGGCAAAATGTCGACTTATTTATAAGAGGAGTAAATCTTCTAATAGTTCGTGATTTGAGCCTTTCCTGGGACAGCAGTATTAGATTCCGATGCACCATTGCAGATTTACTGTATCCCTTGGACCTTCAAATTAACGATGAAACACAGAAATTGCATCGATATTGAATACAAAAGGCAAAACGTCGACTTATTTACAAGAGGTGTAACTCTTCTAATAGTTCGTGCTATGAGCCTTTCCTGGGACTGCAGTATTAAATTCCGATGCACCATTGCAGGTTTACTGTATCTCTTGGACCTTCAAATCAACGATGAAACACGGAATTTGCATCGATATTGAATACAAAAGGCAAAATGTCGACTTATTTATAAGAGGAGTAAATCTTCTAATAGTGCGTGCTTTGAGCCTTTCCTGGGACAGCAATATTAGATTCCGATGCACCATTGCAGGTTTACTGTATCGCTTGGACCTTCAAATCAACGATGAAACACAGAAATTGCATCGATATTGAATACAAAAGGCAAAATGTCGACTTATTTATAAGAGGTGTAACTCTTCTAATAGTTCGTGCTTTGAGCCTTTCCTGGGACAGCAGTATTAGATTCCGGTTCACCATTGCAGGTTTACTGTATCGCTTGGACCTTCAAATCAACGATGAAACACAGAAATTGCATCGATATTGAATACAAAAGGCAAAATGTCGACTTATTTACAAGAGGAGTAACTCTTCTAATAGTTCGTGTTTTGAGCCTTTCCAGGGACAGCAGTATTAGATTCCGATGCACCATTGCAGGTTTACTGTATCTCTTTTACCTTCAAATAAACGATGAAACACAGAAATTGCATCGATATTGAATACAAAATGCAAAATGTCGAGTTATTTACAAGAAGAGTAACTCTTCTAATAGTTCGTGTTTTAGCCTTTCTGGGACAGCAGTATTACATTCCGATGCACCATTGCAGGTTTACTGTATCTCTTGGACCTTCAAATCAACAATGAAACACAGAAATTACATCGATATTGAATACAAAGGGCAAAATGACGACTTATTTGCAAGAGGAGTAACTCTTCTAATAGTTCGTGATTTGAGCCTTTCCTGGGACATCAGTATTAGATTCCGATGCACCATTGCAGGTTTACTGTATCTCTTGGACCTTCAAATCAACGATGAAACACAGAAATTACATCGATATTGAATACAAAAGGCAAAATGTCGACTTATTTATAAGAGGAGTAACTCTTCTAATAGTTCGTGCTTTGAGCCTTTCCTGGGACAGCAATATTAGATTCCGATGCACCATTGCAGGTTTACTGTATCTCTTGGACCTTCAAATCAACTATGAAACACGGAATTTGCATCGATATTGAATACAAAAGGCAAAATGTCGACTTATTTATAAGAGGAGTAAATCTTCTAATAGTTCGTGATTTGAGCCTTTCCTGGGACAGCAGTATTAGATTCCGATGCACCATTGCAGATTTACTGTATCCCTTGGACCTTCAAATTAACGATGAAACACAGAAATTACATCGATATTGAATACAAAAGGCGAAATGTCGACTTATTTATAAGAGGAGTAACTCTCCTAATAGTTCGTGCTTTGAGCCTTTCCTGGGACAGCAGTATTAGATTCCGATGCACCATTGCAGGTTTACTGTATCGCTTGGACCTTCAAATCAACGATGAAACACAGAAATTGCATCGATATTGAATACAAAAGGCAAAATGTCGACTTATTTGCAAGAGGAGTAACTTTTCTAATAGTTCGTGCTTTGAGCCTTTCCTGGGACAGCAGTATTAGATTCCGAAGCACCATTGCAGGTTTACTGTATCTCTTGGACTTTCCAATCAACGATGAAACACGGAAATTGCATCGATATTGAACACAAAAGGCAAAATGTCGACTTATTTATAAGCGGAGTAACTCTTCTAATAGTTCGTGCTTTGAGCCTTTCCTGGGACATCAGTATTAGATTCCGATGCACCATTGCAGGTTTACTGTATCCCTTGGAACTTCAAATCAACGATGAAATACGGAAATTGCATCGATTTTGAATACAAAAGGCAAAATGTCGACTTATTTATAAGAGGAGTAAATCTTCTAATAGTTCGTGATTTGAGCCTTTCCTGGGACAGCAGTATTAGATTCCGATGCACCATTGCAGATTTACTGTATCCCTTGGACCTTCAAATTAACGATGAAACACAGAAATTACATCGATATTGAATACAAAAGGCGAAATGTCGACTTATTTATAAGAGGAGTAACTCTCCTAATAGTTCGTGCTTTCAGCCTTTCCTGGGACAGCAGTATTAGATTCCGATGCACCATTGCAGGTTTACTGTATCGCTTGGACCTTCAAATCAACGATGAAACACAGAAATTGCATCGATATTGAATACAAAAGGCAAAATGTCGACTTATTTACAAGAGGAGTAACTTTTCTAATAGTTCGTGCTTTGAGCCTTTCCTGGGACAGCAGTATTAGATTCCGAAGCACCATTGCAGGTTTACTGTATCTCTTGGACTTTCCAATCAACGATGAAACACGGAAATTGCATCGATATTGAACACAAAAGGCAAAATGTCGACTTATTTATAAGCGGAGTAACTCTTCTAATAGTTCGTGCTTTGAGCCTTTCCTGGGACATCAGTATTAGATTCCGATGCACCATTGCAGGTTTACTGTATCCCTTGGAACTTCAAATCAACGATGAAATACGGAAATTGCATCGATTTTGAATACAAAAGGCAAAATTTTGACTTACTTACAAGAGGAGTAACTCTTCTAATAGTTCGTGTTTTAGCCTTTCCTGGGACAGCAGTATTAGTCTCCGATGCACCATTGCAGATTTACTGTATCTCTTGGACCTTCAAATCAACGATGAAACACACAAATTACATCGATATTGAATACAAATGGCAAAATGTCGACTTATTTACAAGAGGAGTAACTCTTCTAATAGTTCGTGCTTTGAGCCTTTCCTGGGACAGCAATATTAGATTCCGATGCACCATTGCAGGTTTACTGTATCGCTTGGACCTTCAAACCAACGATGAAACAAGGAAATTGCATCGATATTGAATACAAAAGGCAAAATTTCGACTTATTTATAAGAGGAGTAACTCTTCTAATAGTTCGTGCTTTGAGCCTTTCCAGGGACAGCAGTATTAGATTCCGATGCACCATTGCAGGTTTACTGTATCGCTTGGACCTTCAAATGAACGATGAAACACAGAAATTGCATCGATATTGAATACAAAAGGCAAAATGTCGACTTATTTATAAGAGGAGTAACTCTTCTAATAGTTCGTGCTTTGAGCCTTTCCTGGGACAGCAGTATTAGATTCCGATGCACCATTGCAGGTTTACTGTATCTCTTGGACCTTCAAATCAACGATGAAACACGGAATTTGCATCGATATTGAATACAAAATGCAAAATGTCGACTTATTTATAAGAGGAGTAAATCTTCTAATAGTTCGTGATTTGAGCCTTTCCTGGGACAGCAGTATTAGATTCCGATGCACCATTGCAGATTTACTGTATCCCTTGGACCTTCAAATTAACGATGAAACACAGAAATTGCATCGATATTGAATACAAAAGGCAAAACGTCGACTTATTTACAAGAGGTGTAACTCTTCTAATAGTTCGTGCTATGAGCCTTTCCTGGGACTGCAGTATTAAATTCCGATGCACCATTGCAGGTTTACTGTATCTCTTGGACCTTCAAATCAACGATGAAACACGGAATTTGCATCGATATTGAATACAAAAGGCAAAATGTCGACTTATTTATAAGAGGAGTAAATCTTCTAATAGTGCGTGCTTTGAGCCTTTCCTGGGACAGCAATATTAGATTCCGATGCACCATTGCAGGTTTACTGTATCGCTTGGACCTTCAAATCAACGATGAAACACAGAAATTGCATCGATATTGAATACAAAAGGCAAAATGTCGACTTATTTATAAGAGGTGTAACTCTTCTAATAGTTCGTGCTTTGAGCCTTTCCTGGGACAGCAGTATTAGATTCCGGTTCACCATTGCAGGTTTACTGTATCGCTTGGACCTTCAAATCAACGATGAAACACAGAAATTGCATCGATATTGAATACAAAAGGCAAAATGTCGACTTATTTACAAGAGGAGTAACTCTTCTAATAGTTCGTGTTTTGAGCCTTTCCAGGGACAGCAGTATTAGATTCCGATGCACCATTGCAGATTTACTGTATCTCTTGGACTTTCCAATCAACGATGAAACACGGAAATTGCATCGATATTGAATACAAAAGGCAAAATTTCGACTTACTTACAAGAAGAGTAACTCTTCTCATAGTTCGTGTTTTAGCCTTTCCTGGGACAGCAGTATTAAATTCCGATGCACCATTGCAGGTTTACTGTATCTCTTGGACCTTCAAATCAACGATGAAACACAGAAATTACATCGATATTGAATACAAAGGGCAAAATGACGACTTATTTGCAAGAGGAGTAACTCTTCTAATAGTTCGTGATTTGAGCCTTTCCTGGGACATCAGTATTAGATTCCGATGCACCATTGCAGGTTTACTGTATCCCTTGGACCTTCAAATCAACGATGAAACAAGGAAATTGCATCGATATTGAATACAAAAGGCAAAATTTCGACTTATTTACAAGAGGAGTAACTCTTCTCATAGTTCGTGTTTTAGCCTTTCCTGGGACAGCAGTATTAAATTCCGATGCACCATTGCAGGTTTACTGTATCTCTTGGACCTTCAAATCAACGGTGAAACACAGAAATTACATCGATATTGAATACAAAAGGCAAAATGTCGACTTATTTATAAGAGGAGTAACTCTTCTAATATTTCGTGCTTAGAGCCTTTCCTGGGACAGCAGTATTAGATTCCGATGCACCATTGCAGGTTTACTGTATCGCTTGGACCTTCAAATCAACGATGAAACACAGAAATTGCATCGATATTGAATACAAAAGGCAAAATGTCGACTTATTTATAAGAGGAGTAACTCTCCTAATAGTTCGTGCTTTGAGCCTTTCCTGGGACAGCAGTATTAGATTCCGATGCACCATTGCAGGTTTACTGTATCGCTTGGACCTTCAAATCAACGATGAAACACAGAAATTGCATCGATATTGAATACAAAAGGCAAAATGTCGACTTATTTACAAGAGGAGTAACTTTTCTAATACTTCGTGCTTTGAGCCTTTCCTGGGACAGCAGTATTAGATTCCGAAGCACCATTGCAGGTTTACCGTATCTCTTGGACTCTCCAATCAACGATGAAACACGGAAATTGCATCGATATTGAACTCAAAAGGCAAAATGTCGACTTATTTATAAGCGGAGTAACTCTTCTAATAGTTCGTGCTTTGAGCCTTTCCTGGGACATCAGTATTAGATTCCGATGCACCATTGCAGGTTTACTGTATCCCTTGCAACTTCAAATCAACGATGAAATACGGAAATTGCATCGATTTTGAATACAAAAGGCAAAATGTCGACTTATTTATAAGAGGAGTAAATCTTCTAATAGTTCGTGATTTGAGCCTTTCCTGGGACAGCAGTATTAGATTCCGATGCACCATTGCAGATTTACTGTATCTCTTGGACCTTCAAATTAACGATGAAACACAGAAATTACATCGATATTGAATACAAAAGGCGAAATGTCGACTTATTTATAAGAGGAGTAACTCTCCTAATAGTTCGTGCTTTCTGCCTTTCCTGGGACAGCAGTATTAGATTCCGTTGCACCATTGCAGGTTTACTGTATCGCTTGGACCTTCAAATCAACGATGAAACACAGAAATTGCATCGATATTGAAACCAAAAGGCAAAATGTCGACTTATTTGCAAGAGGAGTAACTTTTCTAATAGTTCGTGCTTTGAGCCTTTCCTGGGACAGCAGTATTAGATTCCGATGCACCATTGCAGGTTTACTGTATCTCTTGGACTTTCCAATCAACGATGAAACACGGAAATTGCATCGATATTGAACACAAAAGGCAAAATGTCGACTTATTTATAAGCGGAGTAACTCTTCTAATAGTTCGTGCTTTGAGCCTTTCCTGGGACATTAGTATTAGATTCCGATGCACCATTGCAGGTTTACTGTATCCCTTGGAACTTCAAATCAACGATGAAATACGGAAATTGCATCGATTTTGAATACAAAAGGCAAAATTTTGACTTACTTACAAGAGGAGTAACTCTTCTAATAGTTCGTGTTTTAGCCTTTCCTGGGACAGCAGTATTAGTCTCCGATGCACCATTGCAGATTTACTGTATCTCTTGGACCTTCAAATCAACGATGAAACACACAAATTACATCGATATTGAATACAAATGGCAAAATGTCGACTTATTTACAAGAGGAGTAACTCTTCTAATAGTTCGTGCTTTGAGCCTTTCCTGGGACAGCAATATTAGATTCCGATGCACCATTGCAGGTTTACTGTATCGCTTGGACCTTCAAATCAACGATGAAACACAGAAATTGCATCGATATTGAATACAAAAGGCAAAATGTCGACTTATTTATAAGAGGAGTAACTCTTCTCATAGTTCGAGAGTTGAGCCTTTCCTGGGACAGCAGTGTTAGATTCCGCTGCACCATTGCAGGTTTACTGTATCGCTTGGACCTTCAAATCAACGATGAAACACAGAAATTGCATCGATATTGAATACAAAAGGCAAAATGTCGACTTATTTACAAGAGGAGTAACTCTTCTAATAGTTCGTGCTTTGAGCCTTTCCTGGGACAGCAGTATTAGATTCCGATGCACCATTGCAGGTTTACTGTATCTCTTGGACCTTCAAATCAACGATGAAACACGGAAATTGCATCGATATTGAATACAAAAGGCAAAATTTCGACTTACTTACAAGAAGAGTAACTCTTCTCATAGTTCGTGTTTTAGCCTTTCCTGGGACAGCAGTATTAAATTCCGATGCACCATTGCAGGTTTACTGTATCTCTTGGACCTTCAAATCAACGATGAAACACAGAAATTACATCGATATTGAATACAAAGGGCAAAATGACGACTTATTTGCAAGAGGAGTAAGTCTTCTAATAGTTCGTGATTTGAGCCTTTCCTGGGACATCAGTATTAGATTCCGATGCACCATTGCAGGTTTACTGTATCCCTTGGACCTTCAAATCAACGATGAAACACAGAAATTACATCGATATTGAATACAAAAGGCAAAATGTCGACTTATTTACAAGAGGAGTAACTTTTCTATTAGTTCGTGCTTTGAGCCTTTCCTGGGACAGCAGTATTAGATTCCGATGCACCATTGCAGGTTTACTGTATCTCTTGGACTTTCCAATCAACGATGAATCACGGAAATTGCATCGATATTGAACACAAAATGCAAAATGTCGACTTATTTATAAGCGGAGTAACTCTTCTAATAGTTCGTGATTTGAGCCTTTCCTGGGACATCAGTATTAGATTCCGATGCACCATTGCAGGTTTACTGTATCCCTTGGAACTTCAAATCAACGATGAAATACGGAAATTGCATCGATTTTGAATACAAAAGGCAAAATTTTGACTTACTTACAAGAGGAGTAACTCTTCTAATAGTTCGTGTTTTAGCCTTTCCTGGGACATCAGTATTAGATTCCGATGCACCATTGCAGGTTTACTGTATCTCTTGGACCTTCAAATCAACGATGAAACACGGAATTTGCATCGATATTGAATACAAAAGGCAAAATGTCGACTTATTTATAAGAGGAGTAAATCTTCTAATAGTTCGTGATTTGAGCCTTTCCTGGGACAGCAGTATTAGATTCCGATGCACCATTGCAGGTTTACTGTATCTCTTGGACCTTCAAATCAACGATGAAAGACAGAAATTACATCGAAATTGAATACAAAAGGCAAAATGTCGACTTATTTATAAGAGGAGTAACTCTTCTAATAGTTCGTGCTTGGAGCCTTTCCTGGGACAGCAGTATTAGATTCCGATGCACCATTGCAGGTTTACTGTATCACTTGGACCATCAAGTCAACGATGAAACACAGAAATTGCATCGATATTGAATACAAAAGGCAAAATGTCGACTTATTTATAAGAGGAGTAACTTTTCTAATAGTTCGTGCTTTGAGCCTTTCCTGGGACAGCAGTATTAGATTCCGATGCACCATTGCAGTTTTACTGTATCTCTTGGACCTTCAAATCAACGATGAAACACGGAATTTGCATCGATATTGAATACAAAAGGCAAAATGTCGACTTATTTATAAGAGGAGTAAATCTTCTAATAGTTCGTGATTTGAGCCTTTCCTGGGACAGCAGTATTACATTCCGATGCACCATTGCAGGTTTACTGTATCTCTTGGACCTTCAAATCAACAATGAAACACAGAAATTACATCGATATTGAATACAAAGGGCAAAATGACGACTTATTTGCAAGAGGAGTAACTCTTCTAATAGTTCGTGATTTGAGCCTTTCCTGGGACATCAGTATTAGTTTCCGATGCACCATTGCAGGTTTACTGTGTCCCTTGGACCTTCAAATCAACGATGAAACAAGGAAATTGCATCGATATTGAATACAAAAGGCAAAATTTCGACTTATTTACAAGAGGAGTAACTCTTCTCATAGTTCGTGTTTTAGCCTTTCCTGGGACAGCAGTATTAAATTCCGATGCACCATTGCAGGTTAACTGTATCTCTTGGACCTTCAAATCAACGATGAAACACAGAAATTACATCGATATTGAATACAAAAGGCAAAATGTCGACTTATTTATAAGAGGAGTAACTCTTCTAATAGTTCGTGCTTTGAGCCTTTCCTGGGACAGCAGTATTAGATTCCGATGCACCATTGCAGATTTACTGTATCGCTTGGACCTTCAAATCAACGATGAAACACGGAATTTGCATCGATATTGAATACAAAAGGCAAAAAGTCGACTTATTTATAAGAGGAGTAAATCTTCTAATAGTTCGTGATTTGAGCCTTTCCTGGGACAGCAGTATTAGATTCCGATGCACCATTGCAGATTTACTGTATCCCTTGGACCTTCAAATTAACGATGAAACACAGAAATTACATCGATATTGAATACAAAAGGCGAAATGTCGACTTATTTATAAGAGGAGTAACTCTCCTAATAGTTCGTGCTTTGAGCCTTTCCTGGGACAGCAGTATTAGATTCCGATGCACCATTGCAGGTTTACTGTATCGCTTGGACCTTCAAATCAACGATGAAACACAGAAATTGCATCGATATTGAATACAAAAGGCAAAATGTCGACTTATTTATAAGAGGAGTAACTCTTCTAATAGTTCGTGCTTTGAGCCTTTCCTGGGACAGCAGTATTAGATTCCGATGCACCATTGCAGGTTTACTGTATCTCTTGGACCTTCAAATCAGCGATGAAACACGGAATTTGCATCGATATTGAATACAAAAGGCAAAATGTCGGCTTATTTATAAGAGGAGTAAATCTTCTAATAGTTCGTGATTTGAGCCTTTCCTGGGACAGCAGTATTAGATTCCGATGCACCATTGCAGATTTACTATATCCCTTGGACCTTCAAATTAACGATGAAACACAGAAATTGCATCGATATTGAATACAAAAGGCAAAATGTCGACTTATTTACAAGAGGTGTAACTCTTCTAATAGTTCGTGCTTTGAGCCTTTCCTGGGACAGCAGTATTAGATTCCGATGCACCATTGCAGGTTTGCTGCATCACTTGGATCTTCAAATCAACGATGAAACACAGAAATTACATCGATATTGAATACAAAAGGCAAAATGTCCACTTAACTAAAAGAGGAGTAACTCTTCTAATAGTTCGTGCTTTGAGCTTTTCCTGGGACAGCAGTATTAGATTCCGATGCACCATTGCAGGTTTACTGTATCTCTTGGACTTTGCAATCAACGATGAAACACGGAAATTGCATCGATATTGAACACAAAAGGCAAAATGTCGACTTATTTATGAGCGGAGTAACTCTTCTAATAGTTCGTGTTTTGAGCCTTTCCTGGGACATCAGTATTAGATTCCGATGCACCATTGCAGGTTTACTGTATCCCTTGGAACTTCAAATCAACGATGAAATACGGAAATTGCATCGATTTTGAATACAAATGGCAAAATTTTGACTTACTTACAAGAGGAGTAACTCTTCTAATAGTTCGTGTTTTAGCCTTTCCTGGGACAGCAGTATTAGTCTCCGATGCACCATTGCAGATTTACTGTATCTCTTGGACCTTCAAATCAACGATGAAACACACAAATTACATCGATATTGAATACAAATGGCAAAATGTCGACTTATTTACAAGAGGAGTAACTCTTCTAATAGTTCGTGCTTTGAGCCTTTCCTGGGACAGCAATATTAGATTCCGATGCACCATTGCAGGTTTACTGTATCGCTTGGACCTTCAAATCAACGATGAAACACAGAAATTGCATCGATATTGAATACAAAAGGCAAAATGTCGACTTATTTATAAGAGGAGTAACTCTTCTCATAGTTCGAGAGTTGAGCCTTTCCTGGGACAGCAGTGTTAGATTCCGCTGCACCATTGCAGGTTTACTGTATCGCTTGGACCTTCAAATCAACGATGAAACACAGAAATTGCATCGATATTGAATACAAAAGGCAAAATGTCGTCTTATTTACAAGAGGAGTAACTCTTCTAATAGTTCGTGCTTTGAGCCTTTCCTGGGACAGCAGTATTAGATTCCGATGCACCATTGCAGGTTTACTGTATCTCTTGGACTTTCCAATCAACGATGAAACACGGAAATTGCATCGATATTGAATACAAAAGGCAAAATTTCGACTTACTTACAAGAAGAGTAACTCTTCTCATAGTTCGTGTTTTAGCCTTTCCTGGGACAGCAGTATTAAATTCCGATGCACCATTGCAGGTTTACTGTATCTCTTGGACCTTCAAATCAACGATGAAACACAGAAATTACATCGATATTGAATACAAAGGGCAAAATGACGACTTATTTGCAAGAGGAGTAACTCTTCTAATAGTTCGTGATTTGAGCCTTTCCTGGGACATCAGTATTAGATTCCGATGCACCATTGCAGGTTTACTGTATCCCTTGGACCTTCAAATCAACGATGAAACAAGGAAATTGCATCGATATTGAATACAAAAGGCAAAATTTCGACTTATTTACAAGAGGAGTAACTCTTCTCATAGTTCGTGTTTTAGCCTTTCCTGGGACAGCAGTATTAAATTCCGATGCACCATTGCAGGTTTACTGTATCTCTTGGACCTTCAAATCAACGGTGAAACACAGAAATTACATCGATATTGAATACAAAAGGCAAAATGTCGACTTATTTATAAGAGGAGTAACTCTTCTAATATTTCGTGCTTTGAGCCTTTCCTGGGACAGCAGTATTAGATTCCGATGCACCATTGCAGGTTTACTGTATCGCTTGGACCTTCAAATCAACGATGAAACACAGAAATTGCATCGATATTGAATACAAAAGGCAAAATGTCGACTTATTTATAAGAGGAGTAACTCTTCTAATAGTTCGTGCTTGAGCCTTTCCTGGGACAGCAATATTAGATTCCGATGCACCATTGCAGGTTTACAGTATCTCTTGGACCTTCAAATCAACGATGAAACACGGAATTTGCATCGATATTGAATACAAAAGGCAAAATGTCGACTTATTTATAAGAGGAGTAAATCTTCTAATAGTTCGTGATTTGAGCCTTTCCTGGGACAGCAGTATTAGATTCCGATGCACCATTGCAGATTTACTGTATCCCTTGGACCTTCAAATTAACGATGAAACACAGAAATTACATCGATATTGAATACAAACGGCAAAATGTCGACTTATTTATAAGAGGTGTAACTCTTCTAATAGTTCGTGCTTTGAGCCTTTCCTGGGACAGCAGTATTAGATTCCGATGCACCATTGCAGGTTTACTGTATCGCTTGGACCTTCAAATCAACAATGAAACACAGAAATTGCATCGATATTGAATACAAAAGGCAAAATGTCGACTTATTTATAAGAGGAGTAACTCTTATAATAGTTCGTGCTTTGAGCCTTTCCTGGGACAGCAGTATTAGATTCCGATGCACCATTGCAGGTTTACTGTATCTCTTGGACCTTCAAATCAGCGATGAAACACGGAATTTGCATCGATATTGAATACAAAAGGCAAAATGTCGACTTATTTATAAGAGGAGTAAATCTTCTAATAGTTCGTGATTTGAGCCTTTCCTGGGACAGCAGTATTAGATTCCGATGCACCATTGCAGATTTACTGTATCCCTTGGACCTTCAAATTAACGATGAAACACAGAAATTGCATCGATATTGAATACAAAAGGCAAAATGTCGACTTATTTACAAGAGGTGTAACTCTTCTAATAGTTCGTGCTTTGAGCCTTTCCTGGGAAAGCAGTATTAGATTCCGATGCACCATTGCAGGTTTACTGCATCACTTGGATCTTCAAATCAACGATGAAACACAGAAATTACATCGATATTGAATACAAAAGGCAAAATGTCCACTTAACTAAAAGAGGAGTAACTCTTCTAATAGTTCGTGCTTTGAGCCTTTCCTGGGACAGCAGTATTAGATTCCGATGCACCATTGCAGGTTTACTGTATCCCTTGGACGTTCAAATTAACGATGAAACACAGAAATTGCATCGATATTGAATACAAAAGGCAAAATGTCGACTTATTTACAAGAGGAGTAACTCTTCTAATAGTTCGTGCTTTGAGCCTTTCCTGGGACAGCAGTATTAGATTCCGATGCACCATTGCTGGTTTACTGTATCCCTTGGACCTTCAAATCAACGATGAAACACAGAAATTGCACCGATATTGAATACAAAAGGCAAAATGTCGAGTTATTTACAAGAGGAGTAACTCTTCTAATAGTTCGTGCTTCGAGCCTTTCCTGGGACAGCAGTATTAGATTCCGATGCACCATTGCAGGTTTACTGTATCTCTTGGACTTTCCAATCAACGATGAAACACGGAAATTGCATCGATATTGAACACAAAAGGCAAAATGTCGACTTATTTATAAGCGGAGTAACTCTTCTAATAGTTCGTGCTTTGAGCCTTTCCTGGGACATCAGTATTAGATTCCGATGCACCATTGCAGGTTTACTGTATCCCTTGGAACTTCAAATCAACGATGAAATACGGAAATTGCATCGATTTTGAATACAAAAGGCAAAATTTTGACTTACTTACAAGAGGAGTAACTCTTCTAATAGTTTGTGTTTTAGCCTTTCCTGGGACAGCAGTATTAGTCTCCGATGCACCATTGCAGATTTACTGTATCTCTTGGACCTTCAAATCAACGATGAAACACACAAATTACATCGATATTGAATACAAATGGGAAAATGTCGACTTATTTACAAGAGGAGTAACTCTTCTAATAGTTCGTGCTTTGAGCCTTTCCTGGGACAGCAATATTAGATTCCGATGCACCATTGCAGGTTTACTGTATCGCTTGGACCTTCAAATCAACGATGAAACACAGAAATTGCATCGATATTGAATACAAAAGGCAAAATTTCAACTTATTTATAAGAGGAGTAACTCTTCCAATAGTTCGAGAGTTGAGCCTTTCCTGGGACAGCAGTATTAGATTCCGCTGCACCATTGCAGGTTTACTGTATCCCTTGGACCATCAAGTCAACGATGAACCACAGAAATTGCATCGATATTGAATACAAAAGGCAAAATGTCGACTTATTTACAAGAGGAGTAACTCTTCTAATAGTTCGTGCTTTGAGCCTTTCCTGAGACATTAGTATTAGATTCCGATGCACCATTGCAGGTTTACTGTATCCCTTGGACCATCAAGTCAACGATGAAACACAGAAATTGCATCGATATTGAATACAAAAGGCAAAATGTCGACTTATTTATAAGAGGAGTAACTCTTCTAATAGTTCGTGCTTTGAGCCTTTCCAGGGACAGCAGTATTAGATTCCGATGCACCATTGCAGGTTTACTGTATCTCTTGGACCTTCAAATAAACGCTGAAACACAGAAATTACATCGATATTGAATACAAAATGCAAAATGTCGACTTATTTACAAGAAGAGTAACTCTTCTAATAGTTCGTGTTTTAGCCTTTCTGGGACAGCAGTATTAGATTCCGATGCACCATTGCAGGTTTACTGTATCTCTTGGACCTTCAAATAAACGATGAAACACAGAAATTACATCGATATTGAATACAAAAGGCAAAATGTCGACTTATTTATAACAGGAGTAACTCTTCCAATAGTTCGAGAGTTGAGCCTTTCCTGGGACAGCAGTATTAGATTCCGCTGCACCATTGCAGGTTTACTGTATCCCTTGGACCTTCAAATTAACGATGAAACACAGAAATTGCATCGATATTGAATACAAAAGGCAAAATGTCGACTTATTTATAAGAGGAGTAACTCTTCTAATAGTTCGTGATTTGAGCCTTTCCTGGGACAGCAGTATTAGAATCCGATGCACCATTGCAGGTTTACTGTATCCCTTGGATCTTCAAATCAACGATGAAACACAGAAATTGCATCGATATTGAATACAAAAGGCAAAATGTCGACTTATTTCTAAGAGGAGTAAGTCTTCCAATAGTTCGAGATTTGAGCCTTTCCTGGGACAGCAGTATTAAATTCCGATGCACCATTGCAGGTGTACTGTATCCCTTGGACCTTCAAATCAACGATGAAACACGGAAATTGCATCGATATTGAATACAAAAGGCAAAATGTCGACTTATTTACAAGAGGAGTAACTCTTCTAATAGTTCGTGTTTTTAGCCTTTCCTGGGACAGCAGTATTAGTTTCCGATGCACCATTGCAGGATTACTTTATCCCTTGGACCTTCAAATCAGCGATGAAACACAGAAAATGAATCGATATTGAATACAAAAGGCAAAATGTCGACTTAATTACAAGAGGAGTAACTCTTCTAATAGTTCGTGCTTTGAGCCTTTCCTGGGACGGCAGTATTAGATTCCGATGCACCATTGCTTGTTTACTGTATCCCTTGGACCTTCAAATCAACGATGAAACACAGAAATTACATCGATATTGAATACAAAAGGCAAAATGTCGACTTATTTACAAGAGGAGTAACTCTTCTAATAGTTCGTGCTTTGAGCCTTTCCTGGGACAGCAGTATTAGATTCCGATGCACCATTGCAGGTTTACTGTATCTCTTGGACCTTCAAATCAACGATGAAACACAGAAATTGCATCGTTATTGAATACAAAATGCAAAATGCCGACTTATTAAAAAGAGGAGTAAATCTTCTAATAGTTCGTGTTTTAGAATTTCTGGGACAGCAGTATTAGATTCCGATGCACCATTGCAGGTTTGCTGTATCTCTTGGACCTTCAAATCATCGATGAAACACAGAAATTACATCGATATTGAATAAAAAAGGCAAAATGTCGACTTATTTACAAGAGGAGTAACTCTTCTAATAGTTCGTGCTTTGAGCCTTTCCTGAGACATTAGTATTAGATTCCGATGCACCATTGCAGGTTTACTGTATCCCTTGGACCATCAAGTCAACGATGAAACACAGAAATTGCATCGATATTGAATACAAAAGGCAAAATGTCGACTTATTTATAAGAGGAGTAACTCTTCTAATAGTTCGTGCTTTGAGCCTTTCCAGGGACAGCAGTATTAGATTCCGATGCACCATTGCAGGTTTACTGTATCCCTTGGACCTTCAAATAAACGATGAAACACAGAAATTGCATCGATATTGAATACAAAATGCAAAATGTCGACTTATTTACAAGAAGAGTAACTCTTCTAATAGTTCGTGTTTTAGCCTTTCTGGGACAGCAGTATTAGATTCCGATGCACCATTGCAGGTTTACTGTATCTCTTGGACCTTCAAATAAACGATGAAACACAGAAATTACATCGATATTGAATACAAAAGGCAAAATGTCGACTTATTTATAAGAGGAGTAACTCTTCTAATAGTTCGTGCTTTGAGCCTTTCCTGGGACAGCAATATTAGATTCCGATGCACCATTGCAGGTTTACTGTATCGCTTGGACCTTCAAATCAACGATGAAACACAGAAATTGCATTGATATTGAATACAAAAGGCAAAATGTCGATTTATTTATAAGAGGAGTAACTCTTCTAATAGTTCGTGCTTTGAGCCTTTCCTGGGACAGCAATATTAGATTCCGATGCACCATTGCAGGTTTACTGTATCTCTTGGACCTTCAAATCAACGATGAAACACGGAAATTGCATCGATATTGAATACAAAAGGCAAAATTTAGACTTATTTACAAAAGGAGTAACTCTTCTCATAGTTCGTGTTTTAGCCTTTCCTGGGACAGCAGTATTAGATTCCGATGCACCATTGCAGGTTTACTGTATCTCTTGGACCTTCAAATCAACGATGAAACACAGAAATTACATCGATATTGAATACAAAAGGCAAAATGTCGACTTATTAATAAGAGGAGTAACTCTTCTAATAGTTCGTGCTTTGAGCCTTTCCTGGGACAGCAGTATTAGATTCCGATGCACCATTGCAGGTTTACTGTATCGCTTGGACCTTCAAATCAACGATGAAACACAGAAATTGCATCGATATTGAATACAAAAGGCAAAATGTCGACTTATTTATAAGAGGAGTAACTCTTCTAATAGTTCGTGCTTTGAGCCTTTCCTGGGACAGCAGTATTAGATTCCGATGCACCATTGCAGGTTTACTGTATCTCTTGGACCTTCAAATCAGCGATGAAACACGGAATTTGCTTCGATATTGAATACAAAAGGCAAAATGTCGACTTATTTATAAGAGGAGTAAATCTTCTAATAGTTCGTGATTTGAGCCTTTCCTGGGACAGCAGTATTAGATTCCGATGCACCATTGCAGATTTACTGTATCCCTTGGACCTTCAAATTAACGATGAAACACAGAAATTGCATCGATATTGAATACAAAAGGCAAAATGTCGACTTATTTACAAGAGGTGTAACTCTTCTAATAGTTCGTGGTTTGAGCCTTTCCTGGGACAGCAGTATTAGATTCCGATGCACCTTTGCAGGTTTACTGTATCCCTTGGATCTTCAAATCAACGATGAACCAAGGAAATTGCATCGATATTGAATACAAAAGGCAAAATTTCGACTTATTTACAAAAGGAGTAACTCTTCTCATAGTTCGTGTTTTAGCCTTTCCTTGGACAGCAGTATTAGATTCCGATGCACCATTGCAGGTTTACTGTAACTCTTGGACCTTCAAATCAACGATGAAACACAGAAATTACATCGATATTGAATACAAAAGGCAAAATGTCGACTTATTTATAAGAGGAGTAACTCTTCTAATAGTTCGTGCTTTGAGCCTTTCCTGGGACAGCAGTATTAGATTCCGATGCACCATTGCAGGTTTACTGTATCGCTTGGACCTTCAAATCAACGATGAAACACAGAAATTGCATCGATATTGAATACAAAAGGCAAAATGTCGACTTATTTATAAGAGGAGTAAATCTTCTAATAGTTCGTGCTTTGAGCCTTTCCTGGGACAGCAGTATTAGATTCCGATGCACCATTGCAGGTTTACTGTATCTCTTGGACCTTCAAATCAGCGATGAAACACGGAATTTGCATCGATATTGAATACAAAAGGCAAAATGTCGACTTATTTATAAGAGGAGTAACTCTTCTAATAGTTCGTGCTTTGAGCCTTTCCTGGGACAGCAGTATTAGATTCCGATGCACCATTGCAGGTTTACTGTATCTCTTGGACCTTCAAATCAGCGATGAAACACAGAATTTGCATCGATATTGAATACAAAAGGCAAAATGTCGAATTATTTATAAGAGGAGTAAATCTTCTAATAGTTCGTGATTTGAGCCTTTCCTGGGACAGCAGTATTAGATTCCGATGCACCATTGGAGGTTTACTGTATCTCTTGGACCTTCAAATCAGCGATGAAACACGGAATTTGCATCGATATTGAATACAAAAGGCAAAATGTCGACTTATTTATAAGAGGAGTAAATCTTCTAATAGTTCGTGATTTGAGCCTTTCCTGGGACAGCAGTATTAGATTCCGATGCACCATTGCAGATTTACTGTATCCCTTAGACCTTCAAATTAACGATGAAACACAGAAATTGCATCGATATTGAATACAAAAGGCAAAATGTCGACTTATTTACAAGAGGTGTAACTCTTCTAATAGTTCGTGGTTTGAGCCTTTCCTGGGACAGCAGTATTAGATTCCGATGCACCTTTGCAGGTTTACTGTATCCCTTGGATCTTCAAATCAACGATGAAACAAGGAAATTGCATCGATATTGAATACAAAAGGCAAAATTTCGACTTATTTACAAAAGGAGTAACTCTTCTCATAGTTCGTGTTTTAGCCTTTCCTGGGACAGCAGTATTAGATTCCGATGCACCATTGCAGGTTTACTGTATCTCTTGGACCTTCAAATCAACGATGAAACACAGAAATTACATCGAAATTGAATACAAAAGGCAAAATGTCGACTTATTTATAAAAGGAGTAACCCTTCTAATAGTTCGTGCTTTGAGCCTTTCCTGGGACAGCAGTATTAGATTCCGATGCACCATTGCAGGTTTACTGTATCGCTTGGACCTTCAAATCAACGATGAAACACAGAAATTGCATCGATATTGAATACAAAAGGCAAAATGTCGACTTATTTACAAGAGGAGTAACTCTTCTAATAGTTCGTGCTTTGAGCCTTTCCTGGGACAGCAGTATTAGATTCCGATGCACCATTGCAGGTTTACTGTATCACTTGGATCTTCAAATCAACGATGAAACACAGATATTACATCGATACTGAATACAAAAGGCAAAATGTCCACTTAACTAAAAGAGGAGTAACTCTTCTAATAATTCGTGCTTTGAGCCTTTCCTGGGACAGCAGTATTAGATTCCGATGCACCATTGCAGGTTTACTGTATCCCTTGGACCATCAAGTCAACGATGAAACACAGAAATTGCATCGATATTGAATACAAAAGGCAAAATGTCGACTTATTTACAAGAGGAGTAACTCTTCTAATAGTTCGTGCTTTGAGCCTTTCCAGGGACAGCAGTATTAGATTCCGATGCTCCATTGCAGGTTTACTGTATCTCTTTTACCTTCAAATAAACGATGAAACACAGAAATTGCATCGATATTGAATACAAAATGCAAAATGTCGACTTATTTACAAGAAGAGTAACTCTTCTAATAGTTCGTGTTTTAGCCTTTCTGGGACAGCAGTATTAGATTCCGATGCACCATTGCAGGTTTACTGTATCTCTTGGACCTTCAAATCAACAATGAAACACAGAAATTACATCGATATTGAATACAAAGGGCAAAATGACGACTTATTTGCAAGAGGAGTAACTCTTCTAATAGTTCGTGATTTGAGCCTTTCCTGGGACATCAGTATTAGATTCCGATGCACCATTGCAGGTTTACTGTATCCCTTGGACCAACAAATCAACGATGAAACAAAAAAATTATATCGATATTGAATACAAAAGGCAAAATATCGACTTATTTACAAGAGGAGTAACTCTTCACATAGTTCGTGTTTTAGCCTTTCCTGGGACAGCAGTATTAGATTCCGATGCACCATTGCAGGTTTACTGTATCTCTTGGACCTTCAAATCAACGATGAAACACAGAAATTACATCGATATTGAATACAAAAGGCAAAATGTCGACTTATTTATAAGAGGAGTAACTCTTCTAATAGTTCGTGCTTGGAGCCTTTCCTGGGACAGCAGTATTAGATTCCGATGCACCATTGCAGGTTTACTGTATCGCTTGGACCTTCAAATCAACGATGAAACACAGAAATTGCATCGATATTGAATACAAAAGGCAAAATGTCGACTTATTTATAAGTGGAGTAACTCTTCTAATAGTTCGTGCTTTGAGCCTTTCCTGGGACAGCAGTATTAGATTCCGATGCACCATTGCAGGTTTACTGTATCTCTTGGACCTTCAAATCAACGATGAAACACGGAATTTGCATCGATATTGAATACAAAAGGCAAAATGTCGACTTATTTATAAGAGGAGTAAATCTTCTAATAGTTCGTGATTTGAGCCTTTCCTGGGACAGCAGTATTAGATTCCGATGCACCATTGCAGATTTACTGTATCCCTTGGACCTTCAAATTAACGATGAAACACAGAAATTGCATCGATATTGAATACAAAAGGCAAAACGTCGACTTATTTACAAGAGGTGTAACTCTTCTAATAGTTCGTGCTTTGAGCCTTTCCTGGGACAGCAGTATTAAATTCCGATGCACCATTGCAGGTTTACTGTATCTCTTGGACCTTCAAATCAACGATGAAACACGGAATTTGAATCGATATTGAATACAAAAGGCAAAATGTCGACTTATTTATAAGAGGAGTAAATCTTCTAATAGTTCGTGCTTTGAGCCTTTCCTGGGACAGCAATATTAGATTCCGATGCACCATTGCAGGTTTACTGTATCGCTTGGACCTTCAAATCAACGATGAAACACAGAAATTGCATCGATATTGAATACAAAAGGAAAATGTCGACTTATTTATAAGAGGTGTAACTCTTCTAATAGTTCGTGCTTTGAGCCTTTCCTGGGACAGCAGTATTAGATTCCGGTTCACCATTGCAGGTTTACTGTATCGCTTGGACCTTCAAATCAACGATGAAACACAGAAATTGCATCGATATTGAATACAAAAGGCAAAATGTCGACTTATTTATAAGAGGAGTAACTCTTCTAATAGTTCGTGCTTTGAGCCTTTCATGGGACAGCAGTATTAGATTCCGATGCACCATTGCAGGTTTACTGTATCTCTTGGACCTTCAAATCAGCGATGAAACACGGAATTTGCATCGATATTGAATACAAAAGGCAAAATGTCGACTTATTTATAAGAGGAGTAAATCTTCTAATAGTTCGTGATTTGAGCCTTTCCTGGGACAGCAGTATTAGATTCCGATGCACCATTGCAGATTTACTGTATCCCTTGGACGTTCAAATTAACCATGAAACTCAGAAATTGCATCGATATTGAATACAAAAGGCAAAATGTCGACTTATTTACAAGAGGTGTAACTCTTCTAATAGTTCGTGCTTTGAGCCTTTCCTGGGACAGCAGTATTAGATTCCGATGCACCTTTGCAGGTATACTGTATCCCTTGGATCTTCAAATCAACGATGAAGCAAGGAAATTGCATCGATATTGAATACACAAGGCAAAATTTCGACTTATTTACAAAAGGAGTAACTCTTCTCATAGTTCGTGTTTTAGCCTTTCCTGGGACAGCAGTATTAGATTCCGATGCACCATTGCAGGTTTACTGTATCTCTTGGACCTTCGAATCAACGATGAAACACAGAAATTACATCGATTTTGAATACAAAAGGCAAAATGTCGACTTATTTATAAGAGGAGTAACTCTTCTAATAGTTCGTGTTTGAGCCTTTCCTGGGACAGCAGTATTAGATTCCGATGCACCATTGCAGGTTTACTGTATCCCTTGGACCTTCAAATCAACGATGAAACACAGAAATTGCAAAAATATTGAATACAAAAGGCAAAATGTCGACTTATTTATAAGAGGAGTAACTCTTCTAATAGTTCGTGCTTTGAGCCTTTCCTGGGACAGCAGTATTAGATTCCGATGCACCATTGCAGGTTTACTGTATCTCTTGGACCTTCAAATCAGCGATGAAATACGGAGTTTGCATCGATATTGAATACAAAAGGCAAAATGTCGACTTATTTATAAGAGGAGTAAATCTTCTAATAGTTCGTGATTTGAGCCTTTCCTGGGACAGCAGTATTAGATTCCGATGCACCATTGCAGATTTACTGTATCCCTTGGACCTTCAAATTAACGATGAAACACAGAAATTGCATCGATATTGAATACAAAAGGCAAAATGTCGACTTATTTACAAGAGGTGTAACTCTTCTAATAGTTCGTGCTTTGAGCCTTTCCTGGGACAGCAGTATTAGATTCCGATGCACCATTGCAGGTTTACTGTATCACTTGGATCTTCAAATCAACGATGAAACACAGAAATTACATCGATATTGAATACAAAAGGCAAAATGTCCACTTAACTAAAAGAGGAGTAACTCTTCTAATAGTTCGTGCTTTGAGCCTTTCCTGGGACAGCAGTATTAGATTCCGATGCACCATTGCAGGTTTACTGTATCCCTTGGACCTTCAAATTAACGATGAAACACAGAAATTGCATCGATATTGAATACAAAAGGCAAAATGTCGACTTATTTACAAGAGGAGTAACTCTTCTAATAGTTCGTGCTTTGAGCCTTTCCTGGGACATTAGTATTAGATTCCGATGCACCATTGCAGGTTTACTGTATCCCTTGGACCATCAAGTCAACGATGAAACACAGAAATTGCATCGATATTGAATACAAAAGGCAAAATGTCGACTTATTTACAAGAGGAGTAACTCTTCTAATAGTTCGTGCTTTGAGCCTTTCCAGGGACAGCAGTATTAGATTCCGATGCACCATTGCAGGTTTACTGTATCGCTTGGACCTTCAAATCAACGATGAAACACAGAAATTGCATCGATATTGAATACAAAAGGCAAAATGTCGACTTATTTATAAGAGGAATAACTCTTCTTATAGTTCGTGCTTTGAGCCATTCCTGGGACAGCAGTATTAGATTCCGATGCACCATTGCAGGTTTACTGTATCTCTTGGACCTTCAAATCAGCGATGAAACACGGAGTTTGCATCGATATTGAATACAAAAGGCAAAATGTCGACTTATTTATAAGAGGAGTAAATCTTCTAATAGTTCATGATTTGAGCCTTTCCTGGGACAGCAGTATTAGATTCCGATGCACCATTGCAGATTTACTGTATCCCTTGGACCTTCAAATTAACGATGAAACACAGAAATTGCATCGATATTGAATACAAAAGGCAAAATGTCGACTTATTTACAAGAGGTGTAACTCTTCTAATAGTTCGTGCTTTGAGCCTTTCCTGGGACAGCAGTATTAGATTCCGATGCACCTTTGCAGGTTTACTGTATCCCTTAGATCTTCAAATCAACGATGAAGCAAGGAAATTGCATCGATATTGAATACAAAAGGCAAAATTTCGACTTATTTACAAAAGGAGTAATTCTTCTCATAGTTCGTGTTTTAGCCTTTCCTGGGACAGCAGTATTAGATTCCGATGCACCATTGCAGGTTTACTGTATCTCTTGGACCTTCAAATCAGCGATTAAACACGGAATTTGCATCGATATTGAATACAAAAGGCAAAATGTCGACTTATTTATAAGAGGAGTAAATCTTCTAATAGTTCGTGATTTGAGCCTTTCCTGGGACAGCAGTATTAGATTCCGATGCACCATTGCAGATTTACTGTATCCCTTGGACCTTCAAATTACGATGAAACACAGAAATTGCATCGATATTGAATACAAAAGGCAAAATGTCGACTTATTTACAAGAGGTGTAACTCTTCTAATAGTTCGTGCTTTCAGCCTTTCCTGGGACAGCAGTATTAGATTCCGATGCACCATTGCAGGTTTACTGTATCACTTGGATCTTCATATCAACGATGAAACACAGAAATTACATCGATATTGAATACAAAAGGCAAAATGTCCACTTAACTAAAAGAGGAGTAACTCTTCTAATTGTTCGTACTTTGAGCCTTTCCTGGGACAGCAGTATTAGATTCCGATGCACCATTGCAGGTTTACTTTATCCCTTGGACCTTCAAATTAACGATGAAACACAGAAATTGCATCGATATTGAATACAAAAGGCAAAATGTCGACTTATTTACAACAGGAGTAACTCTTCTAATAGTTCGTGCTTTGAGCCTTTCCTGGGACATTAGTATTAGATTCCGATGCACCATTGCAGGTTTACTGTATCCCTTGGACCATCAAGTCAACGATGAAACACAGAAATTGCATCGATATTGAATACAAAAGGCAAAATGTCGACTTATTTACAAGAGGAGTAACTCTTCTAATAGTTCGTGCTTTGAGCCTTTCCAGGGACAGCGGTATTAGATTCCGATGCACCATTGCAGGTTTACTGTATCTCTTGGACCTTCAAATAAACGATGAAACACAGAAATTGCATCGATATTGAATACAAAATGCAAAATGTCGACTTATTTACAAGAAGAGTAACTCTTCTAATAGTTCGTGTTTTAGCCTTTCTGGGACAGCAGTATTAGATTCCGATGCACCATTGCAGGTTTACTGTATCTCTTGGACCTTCAAATCAACGATGAAACACAGAAATTACATCGATATTGAATACAAAGGGCAAAATGACGACTTATTTGCAAGAGTACTAACTCTTCTAATAGATCGTGATTTGAGCCTTTCCTGGGACATCAGTATTAGATTCCGATGCACCATTGCAGGTTTACTGTATCCCTTGGACCTTCAAATCAACGATGAAACAAGGAAATTGCATCGATATTGAATACAAAAGGCAAAATTTCGACTTATTTACAAGAGGAGTAACTCTTCTCATAGTTCGTGTTTTAGCCTTTCCTGGGACAGCAGTATTAGATTCCGATGCACCTTTGCAGGTATACTGTATCCCTTGGATCTTCAAATCAACGATGAAACAAGGAAATTGCATCGATATTGAATACACAAGGCAAAATTTCGACTTATTTACAAAAGGAGTAACTCTTCTCATAGTTCGTGTTTTAGCCTTTCCTGGGACAGCAGTATTAGATTCCGATGCACCATTGCAGGTTTACTGTATCTCTTGGACCTTCGAATCAACGATGAAACACAGAAATTACATCGATATTGAATACAAAAGGCAAAATGTCGACTTATTTATAAGAGGAGTAACTCTTCTAATAGTTCGTGTTTGAGCCTTTCCTGGGACAGCAGTATTAGATTCCGATGCACCATTGCAGGTTTACTGTATCCCTTGGACCTTCAAATCAACGATGAAACACAGAAATTGCAAAAATATTGAATACAAAAGGCAAAATGTCGACTTATTTATAAGAGGAGTAACTCTTCTAATAGTTCGTGCTTTGAGCCTTTCCTGGGACAGCAGTATTAGATTCCGATGCACCATTGCAGGTTTACTGTATCTCTTGGACCTTCAAATCAGCGATGAAATACGGAGTTTGCATCGATATTGAATACAAAAGGCAAAATGTCGACTTATTTATAAGAGGAGTAAATCTTCTAATAGTTCGTGATTTGAGCCTTTCCTGGGACAGCAGTATTAGATTCCGATGCACCATTGCAGATTTACTGTATCCCTTGGACGTTCAAATTAACGATGAAACTCAGAAATTGCATCGATATTGAATACAAAAGGCAAAATGTCGACTTATTTACAAGAGGTGTAACTCTTCTAATAGTTCGTGCTTTGAGCCTTTCCTGGGACAGCAGTATTAGATTCCGATGCACCTTTGCAGGTATACTGTATCCCTTGGATCTTCAAATCAACGATGAAACAAGGAAATTGCATCGATATTGAATACACAAGGCAAAATTTCGACTTATTTACAAAAGGAGTAACTCTTCTCATAGTTCGTGTTTTAGCCTTTCCTGGGACAGCAGTATTAGATTCCGATGCACCATTGCAGGTTTACTGTATCTCTTGGACCTTCGAATCAACGATGAAACACAGAAATTACATCGATATTGAATACAAAAGGCAAAATGTCGACTTATTTATAAGAGGAGTAACTCTTCTAATAGTTCGTGTTTGAGCCTTTCCTGGGACAGCAGTATTAGATTCCGATGCACCATTGCAGGTTTACTGTATCCCTTGGACCTTCAAATCAACGATGAAACACAGAAATTGCAAAAATATTGAATACAAAAGGCAAAATGTCGACTTATTTATAAGAGGAGTAACTCTTCTAATAGTTCGTGCTTTGAGCCTTTCCTGGGACAGCAGTATTAGATTCCGATGCACCATTGCAGGTTTACTGTATCTCTTGGACCTTCAAATAAGCGATGAAATACGGAGTTTGCATCGATATTGAATACAAAAGGCAAAATGTCGACTTATTTATAAGAGGAGTAAATCTTCTAATAGTTCGTGATTTGAGCCTTTCCTGGGACAGCAGTATTAGATTCCGATGCACCATTGCAGATTTACTGTATCCCTTGGACCTTCAAATTAACGATGAAACACAGAAATTGCATCGATATTGAATACAAAAGGCAAAATGTCGACTTATTTACAAGAGGTGTAACTCTTCTAATAGTTCGTGCTTTGAGCCTTTCCTGGGACAGCAGTATTAGATTCCGATGCACCATTGCAGGTTTACTGTATCACTTGGATCTTCAAATCAACGATGAAACACAGAAATTACATCGATATTGAATACAAAAGGCAAAATGTCCACTTAACTAAAAGAGGAGTAACTCTTCTAATAGTTCGTGCTTTGAGCCTTTCCTGGGACAGCAGTATTAGATTCCGATGCACCATTGCAGGTTTACTGTATCCCTTGGACCTTCAAATTAACGATGAAACACAGAAATTGCATCGATATTGAATACAAAAGGCAAAATGTCGACTTATTTACAAGAGGAGTAACTCTTCTAATAGTTCGTGCTTTGAGCCTTTCCTGGGACATTAGTATTAGATTCCGATGCACCATTGCAGGTTTACTGTATCCCTTGGACCATCAAGTCAACGATGAAACACAGAAATTGCATCGATATTGAATACAGAAGGCAAAATGTCGACTTATTTACAAGAGGAGTAACTCTTCTAATAGTTCGTGCTTTGAGCCTTTCCAGGGACAGCAGTATTAGATTCCGATGCACCATTGCAGGTTTACTGTATCGCTTGGACCTTCAAATAAACGATGAAACACAGAAATTGCATCGATATTGAATACAAAATGCAAAATGTCGACTTATTTACAAGAAGAGTAACTCTTCTAATAGTTCGTGTTTTAGCCTTTCTGGGACAGCAGTATTAGATTCCGATGCACCATTGCAGGTTTACTGTATCTCTTGGACCTTCAAATCAACGATGAAACACAGAAATTACATCGATATTGAATACAAAGGGCAAAATGACGACTTATTTGCAAGAGTACTAACTCTTCTAATAGATCGTGATTTGAGCCTTTCCTGGGACATCAGTATTAGATTCCGATGCACCATTGCAGGTTTACTGTATCCCTTGGACCTTCAAATCAACGATGAAACAAGGAAATTGCATCGATATTGAATACAAAAGGCAAAATTTCGACTTATTTACAAAAGGAGTAATTCTTCTCATAGTTCGTGTTTTAGCCTTTCCTAGGACAGCAGTATTAGATTCCGATGCACCATTGCAGGTTTACTGTATCTCTTGGACCTTCAAATCAGCGATTAAACACGGAATTTGCATCGATATTGAATACAAAAGGCAAAATGTCGACTTATTTATAAGAGGAGTAAATCTTCTAATAGTTCGTGATTTGAGCCTTTCCTGGGACAGCAGTATTAGATTCCGATGCACCATTGCAGATTTACTATATCCCTTGGACCTTCAAATTACGATGAAACACAGAAATTGCATCGATATTGAATACAAAAGGCAAAATGTCGACTTATTTACAAGAGGTGTAACTCTTCTAATAGTTCGTGCTTTCAGCCTTTCCTGGGACAGCAGTATTAGATTCCGATGCACCATTGCAGGTTTACTGTATCACTTGGATCTTCATATCAACGATGAAACACAGAAATTACATCGATATTGAATACAAAAGGCAAAATGTCCACTTAACTAAAAGAGGAGTAACTCTTCTAATTGTTCGTACTTTGAGCCTTTCCTGGGACAGCAGTATTAGATTCCGATGCACCATTGCAGGTTTACTTTATCCCTTGGACCTTCAAATTAACGATGAAACACAGAAATTGCATCGATATTGAATACAAAAGGCAAAATGTCGACTTATTTACAACAGGAGTAACTCTTCTAATAGTTCGTGCTTTGAGCCTTTCCTGGGACATTAGTATTAGATTCCGATGCACCATTGCAGGTTTACTGTATCCCTTGGACCATCAAGTCAACGATGAAACACAGAAATTGCATCGATATTGAATACAAAAGGCAAAATGTCGACTTATTTACAAGAGGAGTAACTCTTCTAATAGTTCGTGCTTTGAGCCTTTCCAGGGACAGCGGTATTAGATTCCGATGCACCATTGCAGGTTTACTGTATCTCTTGGACCTTCAAATAAACGATGAAACACAGAAATTGCATCGATATTGAATACAAAATGCAAAATGTCGACTTATTTACAAGAAGAGTAACTCTTCTAATAGTTCGTGTTTTAGCCTTTCTGGGACAGCAGTATTAGATTCCGATGCACCATTGCAGGTTTACTGTATCTCTTGGACCTTCAAATCAACGATGAAACACAGAAATTACATCGATATTGAATACAAAGGGCAAAATGACGACTTATTTGCAAGAGTACTAACTCTTCTAATAGATCGTGATTTGAGCCTTTCCTGGGACATCAGTATTAGATTCCGATGCACCATTGCAGGTTTACTGTATCCCTTGGACCTTCAAATCAACGATGAAACAAGGAAATTGCATCGATATTGAATACAAAAGGCAAAATTTCGACTTATTTACAAGAGGAGTAACTCTTCTCATAGTTCTTGTTTTAGCCTTTCCTGGGACAGCAGTATTAGATTCCGATGCACCTTTGCAGGTATACTGTATCCCTTGGATCTTCAAATCAACGATGAAACAAGGAAATTGCATCGATATTGAATACACAAGGCAAAATTTCGACTTATTTACAAAAGGAGTAACTCTTCTCATAGTTCGTGTTTTAGCCTTTCCTGGGACAGCAGTATTAGATTCCGATGCACCATTGCAGGTTTACTGTATCTCTTGGACCTTCGAATCAACGATGAAACACAGAAATTACATCGATATTGAATACAAAAGGCAAAATGTCGACTTATTTATAAGAGGAGTAACTCTTCTAATAGTTCGTGTTTGAGCCTTTCCTGGGACAGCAGTATTAGATTCCGATGCACCATTGCAGGTTTACTGTATCCCTTGGACCTTCAAATCAACGATGAAACACAGAAATTGCAAAAATATTGAATACAAAAGGCAAAATGTCGACTTATTTATAAGAGGAGTAACTCTTCTAATAGTTCGTGCTTTGAGCCTTTCCTGGGACAGCAGTATTAGATTCCGATGCACCATTGCAGGTTTACTGTATCTCTTGGACCTTCAAATCAGCGATGAAATACGGAGTTTGCATCGATATTGAATACAAAAGGCAAAATGTCGACTTATTTATAAGAGGAGTAAATCTTCTAATAGTTCGTGATTTGAGCCTTTCCTGGGACAGCAGTATTAGATTCCGATGCACCATTGCAGATTTACTGTATCCCTTGGACGTTCAAATTAACGATGAAACTCAGAAATTGCATCGATATTGAATACAAAAGGCAAAATGTCGACTTATTTACAAGAGGTGTAACTCTTCTAATAGTTCGTGCTTTGAGCCTTTCCTGGAACAGCAGTATTAGATTCCGATGCACCTTTGCAGGTATACTGTATCCCTTGGATCTTCAAATCAACGATGAAACAAGGAAATTGCATCGATATTGAATACACAAGGCAAAATTTCGACTTATTTACAAAAGGAGTAACTCTTCTCATAGTTCGTGTTTTAGCCTTTCCTGGGACAGCAGTATTAGATTCCGATGCACCATTGCAGGTTTACTGTATCTCTTGGACCTTCGAATCAACGATGAAACACAGAAATTACATCGATATTGAATACAAAAGGCAAAATGTCGACTTATTTATAAGAGGAGTAACTCTTCTAATAGTTCGTGTTTGAGCCTTTCCTGGGACAGCAGTATTAGATTCCGATGCACCATTGCAGGTTTACTGTATCCCTTGGACCTTCAAATCAACGATGAAACACAGAAATTGCAAAAATATTGAATACAAAAGGCAAAATGTCGACTTATTTATAAGAGGAGTAACTCTTCTAATAGTTCGTGCTTTGAGCCTTTCCTGGGACAGCAGTATTAGATTCCGATGCACCATTGCAGGTTTACTGTATCTCTTGGACCTTCAAATCAGCGATGAAATACGGAGTTTGCATCGATATTGAATACAAAAGGCAAAATGTCGACTTATTTATAAGAGGAGTAAATCTTCTAATAGTTCGTGATTTGAGCCTTTCCTGGGACAGCAGTATTAGATTCCGATGCACCATTGCAGATTTACTGTATCCCTTGGACCTTCAAATTAACGATGAAACACAGAAATTGCATCGATATTGAATACAAAAGGCAAAATGTCGACTTATTTACAAGAGGTGTAACTCTTCTAATAGTTCGTGCTTTGAGCCTTTCCTGGGACAGCAGTATTAGATTCCGATGCACCATTGCAGGTTTACTGTATCACTTGGATCTTCAAATCAACGATGAAACACAGAAATTACATCGATATTGAATACAAAAGGCAAAATGTCCACTTAACTAAAAGAGGAGTAACTCTTCTAATAGTTCGTGCTTTGAGCCTTTCCTGGGACAGCAGTATTAGATTCCGATGCACCATTGCAGGTTTACTGTATCCCTTGGACCTTCAAATTAACGATGAAACACAGAAATTGCATCGATATTGAATACAAAAGGCAAAATGTCGACTTATTTACAAGAGGAGTAACTCTTCTAATAGTTCGTGCTTTGAGCCTTTCCTGGGACATTAGTATTAGATTCCGATGCACCATTGCAGGTTTACTGTATCCCTTGGACCATCAAGTCAACGATGAAACACAGAAATTGCATCGATATTGAATACAGAAGGCAAAATGTCGACTTATTTACAAGAGGAGTAACTCTTCTAATAGTTCGTGCTTTGAGCCTTTCCAGGGACAGCAGTATTAGATTCCGATGCACCATTGCAGGTTTACTGTATCGCTTGGACCTTCAAATCAACGATGAAACACAGAAATTGCATCGATATTGAATACAAAAGGCAAAATGTCGACTTATTTATAAGAGGAATAACTCTTCTTATAGTTCGTGCTTTGAGCCATTCCTGGGACAGCAGTATTAGATTCCGATGCACCATTGCAGGTTTACTGTATCCCTTAGATCTTCAAATCAACGATGAAACAAGGAAATTGCATCGATATTGAATACAAAAGGCAAAATTTCGACTTATTTACAAAAGGAGTAATTCTTCTCATAGTTCGTGTTTTAGCCTTTCCTGGGACAGCAGTATTAGATTCCGATGCACCTTTGCAGGTTTACTGTATCCCTTAGATCTTCAAATCAACGATGAAACAAGGAAATTGCATCGATATTGAATACAAAAGGCAAAATTTCGACTTATTTACAAAAGGAGTAATTCTTCTCATAGTTCGTGTTTTAGCCTTTCCTGGGACAGCAGTATTAGATTCCGATGCACCATTGCAGGTTTACTGTATCTCTTGGACCTTCAAATCAGCGATTAAACACGGAATTTGCATCGATATTGAATACAAAAGGCAAAATGTCGACTTATTTATAAGAGGAGTAAATCTTCTAATAGTTCGTGATTTGAGCCTTTCCTGGGACAGCAGTATTAGATTCCGATGCACCATTGCAGATTTACTGTATCCCTTGGACCTTCAAATTAACGATGAAACACAGAAATTGCATCGATATTGAATACAAAAGGCAAAATGTCGACTTATTTACAAGAGGTGTAACTCTTCTAATAGTTCGTGCTTTGAGCCTTTCCTGGGACAGCAGTATTAGATTCCGATGCACCTTTGCAGGTTTACTGTATCCCTTAGATCTTCAAATCAACGATGAAACAAGGAAATTGCATCGATATTGAATACAAAAGGCAAAATTTCGACTTATTTACAAAAGGAGTAATTCTTCTCATAGTTCGTGTTTTAGCCTTTCCTGGGACAGCAGTATTAGATTCCGATGCACCATTGCAGGTTTACTGTATCTCTTGGACCTTCAAATCAGCGATTAAACACGGAATTTGCATCGATATTGAATACAAAAGGCAAAATGTCGACTTATTTATAAGAGGAGTAAATCTTCTAATAGTTCGTGATTTGAGCCTTTCCTGGGACAGCAGTATTAGATTCCGATGCACCATTGCAGATTTACTGTATCCCTTGGACCTTCAAATTACGATGAAACACAGAAATTGCATCGATATTGAATACAAAAGGCAAAATGTCGACTTATTTACAAGAGGTGTAACTCTTCTAATAGTTCGTGCTTTCAGCCTTTCCTGGGACAGCAGTATTAGATTCCGATGCACCATTGCAGGTTTACTGTATCACTTGGATCTTCATATCAACGATGAAACACAGAAATTACATCGATATTGAATACAAAAGGCAAAATGTCCACTTAACTAAAAGAGGAGTAACTCTTCTAATAGTTCGTACTTTGAGCCTTTCCTGGGACAGCAGTATTAGATTCCGATGCACCATTGCAGGTTTACTGTATCTTTTGGACCTTCAAATTAACGATGAAACACAGAAATTGCATCGATATTGAATACAAAAGGCAAAATGTCGACTTATTTACAACAGGAGTAACTCTTCTAATAGTTCGTGCTTTGAGCCTTTCCTGGGACATTAGTATTAGATTCCGATGCACCATTGCAGGTTTACTGTATCCCTTGGACCATCAAGTCAACGATGAAACACAGAAATTGCATCGATATTGAATACAAAAGGCAAAATGTCGACTTATTTACAAGAGGAGTAACTCTTCTAATAGTTCGTGCTTTGAGCCTTTCCAGGGACAGCGGTATTAGATTCCGATGCACCATTGCAGGTTTACTGTATCTCTTGGACCTTCAAATAAACGATGAAACACAGAAATTGCATCGATATTGAATACAAAATGCAAAATGTCGACTTATTTACAAGAAGAGTAACTCTTCTAATAGTTCGTGTTTTAGCCTTTCTGGGACAGCAGTATTAGATTCCGATGCACCATTGCAGGTTTACTGTATCTCTTGGACCTTCAAATCAACGATGAAACACAGAAATTACATCGATATTGAATACAAAGGGCAAAATGACGACTTATTTGCAAGAGTACTAACTCTTCTAATAGATCGTGATTTGAGCCTTTCCTGGGACATCAGTATTAGATTCCGATGCACCATTGCAGGTTTACTGTATCCCTTGGACCTTCAAATCAACGATGAAACAAGGAAATTGCATCGATATTGAATACAAAAGGCAAAATTTCGACTTATTTACAAGAGGAGTAACTCTTCTCATAGTTCGTGTTTTAGCCTTTCCTGGGACAGCAGTATTAGATTCCGATGCACCATTGCAGGTTTACTGTATCTCTTGGACCTTCAAATCAACGATGAAACACAGAAATTACATCGATATTGAATACAAAAGGCAAAATGTCGACTTATTTATAAGAGGAGTAACTCTTCTAATAGTTCGTGCTTTGAGCCTTTCCTGGGACAGCAGTATTAGATTCCGATGCACCATTGCAGGTTTACTGTATCGTTTGGACCTTCAAATCAACGATGAAACACAGAAATTGCATCGATATTGAATACATAAGGCAAAATGTCGACTTATTTATAAGAGGAGTAACTCTTCTAATAGTTCGTGCCTTGAGCCTTTCCTGGGACAGCAGTATTAAATTCCGATGCACCATTGCAGGTTTACTGTATCTCTTGGACCTTCAAATCAACGATGAAACACGGAATTGGCATCAATATTGAATACAAAAGGCAAAATGTCGACTTATTTATAAGAGGAGTAAATCTTCTAATAGTTCGTGATTTGAGCCTTTCCTGGGACAGCAGTATTAGATTCCGATGCACCATTGCAGGTTTACTGTATCCCTTGGACCTTCAAATTAACGATGAAACACAGAAATTGCATCGATATTGAATACAAAAGGCAAAATGTCGACTTATTTACAAGAGGTGTAACTCTTCTAATAGTTCGTGCTTTGAGCCTTTCCTGGGACAGCAGTATTAGATTCCGATTTACCATTGCAGGTTTACTGTATCTCTTGGACCTTCAAATCAACGATGAAACACGGAATTTGCATCGATATTGAATACAAAAGGCAAAATGTCGAATTATTTATAAGAGGAGTAACTCTTCTAATAGTTCGTGCTTTGAGCCTTTCCTGGGACAGCAGTATTAGATTCCGATGCACCATTGCAGGTTTACTGTATCTCTTGGACCTTCAAATCAACGATGAAACACGGAATTTGCATCGATACTGAATACAAAAGGCAAAATGTCGACTTATTTATAAGAGGAGTAAATCTTCTAATTGTTCGTGATTTGAGCCTTTCCTGGGACAGCAGTATTAGATTCCGATGCACCATTGCAGATTTACTGTATCCCTTGGACCTTCAAATTAACGATGAAACACAGAAATTGCATCGATATTGAATACAAAAGGTAAAATGTCGACTTATTTACAAGAGGTGTAACTCTTCTAATAGTTCGTGCTTTGAGCCTTTCCTGGGACAGCAGTATTAGATTCCGATGCACCATTGCAGGTTTACTGTATCTCTTGGACCTTCGAATCAACGATGAAACACGGAATTTGCATCGATATTGAATACAAGAGGCAAAATGTCGACTTATCTATAAGAGGAGTATATCTTCTAATAGTTCGTGCTTTGAGCCTTTCCGGGGACAGCAATATTAGATTCCGATGCACCATTGCAGGTTTACTGTATCGCTTGGACCTTCAAATCAACGATGAAACACAGAAATTGCATCGATATTGAATACAAAAGGCAAAATGTCGACTTATTTATAAGAGGTGTAACTCTTCTAATAGTTCGTGCTTTGAGCCTTTCCTGGGACAGCAGTATTAGATTCCGATGCACCAGTGCAGGTATACTGTATCGCTTGGACCTTCAAATCAACGATGAAACAAGGAAATTGCATCGATATTGAATACAAAAGGCAAAATTTCGACTTATTTGCAAGAGGAGTAACTCTTCTCATAGTTCGTGTTTTAGCCATTCCTGGGACAGCAGTATTAGATTCCGATGCACCATTGCAGGTTTACTGTATCCCTTGGACCTTCAAATCAACGATGAAACACAGAAATTACATCGATATTGAATACAAAAGGCAAAATGTCGACTTATTTATAAGAGGAGTAACTCTTCTAATAGTTCGTGCTTTGAGCCTTTCCTGGGACAGCAGTATTAGATTCCGATGCACCATTGCAGGTTTACTGTATCGTTTGGACCTTTAAATCAACGATGAAACACAGAAATTGCATCGATATTGAATACAAAAGGCAAAATGTCGACTTATTTATAAGAGGAGTAACTCTTCTAATAGTTCGTGCTTTGAGCCTTTCCTGGGACAGCAGTATTAGATTCCGATGCACCATTGCAGGTTTGCTGTATCTCTTGGACCTTCAAATCAACGATGAAACACGGAATTTGCATCGATATTGAATACAAAAGGCAAAATGTCGACTTATTTATAAGAGGAGTAAATCTTCTATTAGTTCGTGATTTGAGCCTTTCCTGGGACAGCAGTATTAGATTCCGATGCACCATTGCAGATTTACTGTATCCCTTGGACCTTCAAATTAACGATGAAACACAGAAATTGCATCGATATTGAATACAAAAGGCAAAATGTCGACTTATTTACAAGAGGTGTAACTCTTCTAATAGTTCGTGCTTTGAGCCTTTCCTGGGACAGCAGTATTAGATTCAGATGCACCAATGCAGGTTTACTGTATCTCTTGGACCTTCAAATCAACGATGAAACACGGAATTTGCATCGATATTGAATACAAAAGGCAAAATGTCGACTTATTTATAAGAGGAGTAAATCTTCTAATAGTTCGTGCTTTGAGCCTTTCCTGGGACAGCGATATTAGATTCCGATGCACCATTGCACGTTTACTGTATCGCTTGGACCTTCAAATCAACGATGAAACACAGAAATTGCATCGATATTGAATACAAAAGGCAAAATGTCGACTTATTTATAAGAGGTGTAACTCTTCTAATAGTTCGTGCTTTGAGCCTTTCCTGGGACAGCAGTATTAGATTCCGATGCACCATTGCAGGTTTACTGTATCTCTTGGACCTTCAAATCAGCGATGAAACACGGAATTTGCATCGATATTGAATACAAAAGGCAAAATGTCGACTTATTTATAAGAGGAGTAAATCTTCTAATAGTTCGTGATTTGAGCCTTTCCTGGGACAGCAGTATTAGATTCCGATGCACCATTGCAGATTTACTGTATCCCTTGGACCTTCAAATTAACGATGAAACACAGAAATTGCATCGATATTGAATACAAAAGGCAAAATGTCGACTTATTTACAAGAGGTGTAACTCTTCTAATAGTTCGTGCTTTGAGCCTTTCCTGGGACAGCAGTATTAGATTCCGATGCACCTTTGCAGGTTTACTGTATCCCTTGGATCTTCAAATCAACGATGAAACAAGGAAATTGCATCGATATTGAATACAAAAGGCAAAATTTCGACTTATTTACAAAAGGAGTAACTCTTCTCATAGTTCGTGTTTTAGCCTTTCCTGGGACAGCAGTATTAGATTCCGATGCACCATTGCAGGTTTACTGTATCTCTTGGACCTTCGAATCAACGATGAAACACAGAAATTACATCGATATTGAATACAAAAGGCAAAATGTCGACTTATTTATAAGAGGAGTAACTCTTCTAATAGTTCGTGCTTTGACCCTCTCCTGGGACAGCAGTATTAGATTCCGATGCACCATTGCAGGTTTACTGTATCGCTTGGACCTTCAAATCAACGATGAAACACAGAAATTGCATCGATATTGAATACAAAAGGCAAAATGTCGACTTATTTATAAGAGGAGTAACGCTTCTAATAGTTCGTGCTTTGAGCCTTTCCTGGGACAGCAGTATTAGATTCCGATGCACCATTGCAGGTTTACTGTATCTCTTGGACCTTCAAATCAGCGATGAAACACGGAATTTGCATCGATATTGAATACAAAAGGCAAAATGTCGACTTATTTATAAGAGGAGTAAATCTTCTAATAGTTCGTGATTTGAGCCTTTCCTGGGACAGCAGTATTAGATTCCGATGCACCATTGCAGATTTACTGTATCCCTTGGACCTTCAAATTAACGATGAAACACAGAAATTGCATCGATATTGAATACAAAAGGCAAAATGTCGACTTATTTGCAAGAGATGTAACTCTTCTAATAGTTCGTGCTTTGAGCCTTTCCTGGGCCAGCAGTATTAGATTCCGATGCACCATTGCAGGTTTACTGTATCACTTGGATCTTCAAATCAACGATGAAACACAGAAATTACATCGATATTGAATACAAAAGGCAAAATGTCCACTTAACTAAAAGAGGAGTAACTCTTCTAATAGTTCGTGCTTTGAGCCTTTCCTGGGACAGCAGTATTAGATTCCGATGCACCATTGCAGGTTTACTGTATCCCTTGGACCTTCAAATTAACGATGAAACACAGAAATTGCATCGATATTGAATACAAAAGGCAAAATGTCGACTTATTTACAAGAGGAGTAACTCTTCTAATAGTTCGTGCTTTGAGCCTTTCCTGGGACATTAGTATTAGATTCCGATGCACCATTGCAGGTTTACTGTATCCCTTGGACCATCAAGTCAACGATGAAACACAGAAATTGCATCGATATTGAATACAAAAGGCAAAATGTCGACTTATTTACAAGAGGAGTAACTCTTCTAATAGTTCGTGCTTTGAGCCTTTCCAGGGACAGCAGTATTAGATTCCGATGCACCATTGCAGGTTTACTGTATCTTTTGGACCTTCAAATTAACGATGAAACACAGAAATTGCATCGATATTGAATACAAAAGGCAAAATGTCGACTTATTTACAAGAGGTGTAACTCTTCTAATAGTTCGTGCTTTGAGCCTTTCCTGGGACAGCAGTATTAGATTCCGATGCTCCATTGCAGGTTTACTGTATCTCTTGGACCTTCAAATCAACGATGAAACACGGAATTTGCATCGATATTGAATACAAAAGGCAAAATGTCGACTTATTTATAAGAGGAGTATATCTTCTAATAGTTCGTGCTTTGAGCCTTTCCTGGGACAGCAATATTAGATTCCGATGCACCATTGCAGGTTTACTGTATCGCTTGGACCTTCAAATCAACGATGAAACACAGAAATTGCATCGATATTGAATACAAAAGGCAAAATGTCGACTTATTTATAAGAGGAGTAAATCTTCTAATAGTTCGTGATTTGAGCCTTTCCTGGGACAGCAGTATTAGATTCCGATGCACCATTGCAGATTTACTGTATCCCTTGGACCTTCAAATTAACGATGAAACACAGAAATTGCATCGATATTGAATACAAAAGGCAAAATGTCGCCTTATTTGCAAGAGGAGTAACTCTTCTAATAGTTCGTGCTTTGAGCCTTTCCTGGGACATTAGTATTAGATTCCGATGCACCATTGCAGGTTTACTGTATCCCTTGGACCTTCAAATCAACGATGAAACAAGGAAATTGCATCGATATTGAATACAAAAGGCAAAATTTCGACTTATTTACAAGAGGAGTAACTCTTCTCATAGTTCGTGTTTTAGCCTTTCCTGGGACAGCAGTATTAGATTCCGATGCACCATTGCAGGTTTACTGTATCTCTTGGACCTTCAAATCAACGATGAAACACAGAAATTACATCGATATTGAATACAAAAGGCAAAATGTCGACTTATTTATAAGAGGAGTAACTCTTCTAATACTTCGTGCTTTGAGCCTTTCCTGGGACAGCAGTATTAGATTCCGATGCACCATTGCAGGTTTACTGTATCTCTTGGACCTTCAAATCAACGATGAAACACGGAATTTGCATCGATATTGAATACAAAAGGCAAAATGTCGACTTATTTATAAGAGGAGTAAATCTTCTAATAGTTCGTGATTTGAGCCTCTCCTGGGACAGCAGTATTAGATTCCGATGCACCATTGCAGATTTACTGTATCCCTTGGACCTTCAAATTAACGATGAAACACAGAAATTGCATCGATATTGAATACAAAAGGCAAAATGTCGACTTATTTACAAGAGGTGTAACTCTTCTAATAGTTCGTGCTTTGAGCCTTTCCTGGGACAGCAGTATTAGATTCCGATGCACCATTGCAGGTTTACTGTATCTCTTGGACCTTCAAATCAACGATGAAACACGGAATTTGCATCGATATTGAATACAAAAGGCAAAATATCGACTTATTTATAAGAGGAGTAAATCTTCTAATAGTTCGTGCTTTGAGCCTTTCCTGGGACAGCAGTATTAGATTCCGATGCACCATTGCAGGTTTACTGTATCGCTTGGACCTTCAAATCACCGATGAAACACAGAAATTGCATCGATATTGAATACAAAAGGCAAAATGTCGACTTATTTATAAGAGGTGTAACTCTTCTAATAGTTCGTGCTTTGAGCCTTTCCTGGGACAGCAGTATTAGATTCCGATGCACCATTGCAGGTTTACTGTATCTCTTGGACCTTCAAATCAGCGATGAAACACGGAATTTGCATCTATATTGAATACAAAAGGCAAAATGTCGACTTATTTAAAAGAGGAGTAAATCTTCTAATAGTTCGTGATTTGAGCCTTTCCTGGGACAGCAGTATTAGATTCCGATGCACCATTGCAGATTTACTGTATCCCTTGGACCTTCAAATTAACGATGAAACACAGAAATTGCATCGATATTGAATACAAATGTCGACTTATTTACAAGAGGTGTAACTCTTCTAATAGTTCGTGCTTTGAGCCTTTCCTGGGACAGCAGTATTAGATTCCGATGCACCTTTGCAGGTTTTTTGTATCCCTTGGATCTTCAAATCAACGATGAAACAAGGAAATTGCATCGATATTGAATACAAAAGGCAAAATTTCGACTTATTTATAAGAGGAGTAACGCTTCTAATAGTTCGTGCTTTTAGCCTTTCCTGGGACAGCAGTATTAGATTCCGATGCACCATTGCAGGTTTACTGTATCTCTCGGACCTTCGAATCAACGATGAAACACAGAAATTACATCGATATTGAATACAAAAGGCAAAATGTCGACTTATTTATAAGAGGAGTAACTCTTCTAATAGTTCGTGCTTTGAGCCACTCCTGGGACAGCAGTATTAGATTCCGATGCACCATTGCAGGTTTACTGTATCGCTTGGACCTTCAAATCAACGATGAAACACAGAAATTGCATCGCTATTGAATACAAAAGGCAAAATGTCGACTTATTTATAAGAGTAGTAACTCTTCTAATAGTTCGTGCTTTGAGCCTTTCCTGGGACAGCAGTATTAGATTCCGATGTACCATTGCAGGTTTACTGTATCTCTTGGACCTTCAAATCAGCGATGAAACACGGAATTTGCATCGATACTGAATACAAAAGGCAAACTGTCGACTTATTTATAAGAGGAGTAAATCTTCTAATAGTTCGTGATTTGAGCCTTTCCTGGGACAGCAGTATTAGATTCCGATGCACCATTGCAGATTTACTGTATCCCTTGGACCTTCAAATTAACGATGAAACACAGAAATTGCATCGATATTGAATACAAAAGGCAAAATGTCGACTTATTTACAAGAGGAGTAACTCTTCTAATGGTTCGTGCTTTGAGCCTTTCCTGGGACATTAGTATTAGATTCCGATGCACCATTGCAGGTTTACTGTATCCCTTGGACCATCAAGTCAACGATGAAACACAGAAATTGCATCGATATTGAATACAAAAGGCAAAATGTCGACTTATTTACAAAAGGAGTAACTCTTCTAATAGTTCGTGCTTTGAGCCTTTCCAGGGACAGCAGTATTAGATTCCGATGCACCATTGCAGGTTTACTGTATCTCTTGGACCTTCAAATAAACGATGAAACACAGAAATTGCATCGATATTGAATACAAAATGCAAAATGTCGACTTATTTACAAGAAGAGTAACTCTTCTAATAGTTCGTGTTTTAGCCTTTCTGGGACAGCAGTATTAGATTCCGATGCACCATTGCAGGTTTACTGTATCTCTTGGACCTTCAAATCAACGATGAAACACAGAAATTACATCGATATTGAATACAAAGGGCAAAATGACGACTTATTTGCAAGAGGAGTAACTCTTCTAATAGTTCGTGATTTGAGCCTTTCCTGGGACATCATTATTAGATTCCGATGCACCATTGCAGGTTTACTGTATCCCTTGGACCTTCAAATCAACGATGAAACAAGGAAATTGCATCGATATTGAATACAAAAGGCAAAATTTCGACTTATTTACAAGAGGAGTAACTCTTCTCATTGTTCGTGTTTTAGCCTTTCCTGGGACAGCAGTATTAGATTCCGATGCACCATTGCAGGTTTACTGTATCTCTTGGACCTTCAAATCAACGATGAAACACAGAAATTACATCGATATATAATACAAAAGGCAAAATGTCGACTTATTTATAAGAGGAGTAACTCTTCTAATAGTTCGTGATTTGAGCCTTTCCTGGGACAGCAGTATTAGATTCCGATGCACCATTGCAGGTTTACTGTATCGCTTGGACCTTCAAATCAACGATGAAACACAGAAATTGCATCGATATTGAATACAAAAGGCAAAATGTCGACTTATTTATAAGAGGAGTAACTCTTCTAATAGTTCGTGCTTTGAGCCTTTCCTGGGACAGCAATATTAGATTCCGATGCACCATTGCAGGTTTACTGTATCTCTTGGTCCTTCAAATCAACGATGAAACACGGAATTTGCATCGATATTGAATACAAAAGGCAAAATGTCGACTTATTTATAAGAGGAGTAAATCTTCTAATAGTTCGTGATTTGAGCCTTTCCTGGGACAGCAGTATTAGATTCCGATGCACCTTTGCAGATTTACTGTATCCCTTGGACCTTCAAATTAACGATGAAACACAGAAATTACATCGATATTGAATACAAAAGGCAAAATGTCGACTTATTTATAAGAGGAGTAACTCTTCTAATAGTTCGTGCTTTGAGCCTTTCCTGGGACAGCAGTATTAGATTCCGATGCACCATTGCAGATTTACTGTATCCCTTGGACCTTCAAATTAACGATGAAACCCAGAAATTGCATCGATATTGAATACAAAAGGCAAAATGTCGACTTATTTACAAGAGGTGTAACTCTTCTAATAGTTCGTGCTTTGAGCCCTTCCTGGGACAGCAGTATTAGATTCCGATGCACCATTGCAGGTTTACTGCATCACTTGGATCTTCAAATCAACGATGAAACACAGAAATTACATCGATATTGAATACAAAATGCAAAATGTCCACTTAACTAAAAGAGGAGTAACTCTTCTAATAGTTCGTGCTTTGAGCCTTTCCTGGGACAGCAGTATTAGATTCCCATGCACCATTGCAGCTTTACTGTATCCCTTGGACCTTCAAATTAACGATGAAACACAGAAATTGCATCGATATTGAATACAAAACGCAAAATGTCGACTTATTTACAAGAGGAGTAACTCTTCTAATAGTTCGTGCTTTGAGCCTTTCCTGGGACAGCAGTATCAGATTCCGATGCACCATTGCTGGTTTACTATATCCCTTGGACCTTCAAATCAACGATGAAACACAGAAATTGCATCGATATTGAATACAAAAGGCAAAATTTCGACTTAATTACAAGAGGAGTAACTCTTCTAATAGTTCGTGCTTTGAGCCATTCCTGGGACAGCAGTATTAGATTCCGATGCACCATTGCAGGTTTACTGTATCTCTTGGACTTTCCAATCAACGATGAAACACGGAAATTGCATCGATATTGAACACAAAAGGCAAAATGTCGACTTATTTATAAGCGGAGTAACTCTTCTAATAGTTCGTGCTTTGTGCCTTTCCTGGGACATCAGTATTAGATTCCGATGCACCATTGCAGGTTTACTGTATCCCTTGGAACCTCAAATCAACGATGAAATACGGAAATTGCATCGATTTTGAATACAAAAGGCAAAATTTTGACTTACTTACAAGAGGAGTAACTCTTCTAATAGTTCGTGTTTTAGCCTTTCCTGGGACAGCAGTATTAGTCTCCGATGCACCATTGCAGATTTACTGTATCTCTTGGACCTTCAAATCAACGATGAAACACACAAATTACATCGATATTGAATACAAATGGCAAAATGTCGACTTATTTACAAGAGGAGTAACTCTTCTAATAGTTCGTGCTTTGAGCCTTTCCTGGGACAGCAATATTAGATTCCGATGCACCATTGCAGGTTTACTGTATCGCTTGGACCTTCAAATCAACGATGAAACACAGAAATTGCATCGATATTGAATACAAAAGGCAAAATTTCGACTTATTTATAAGAGGAGTAACTCTTCCAATAGTTCGAGAGTTGAGCCTTTCCTGGGACAGCAGTATTAGATTCCGCTGCACCATTGCAGGTTTACTGTATCCCTTGGACCTTCAAATCAACGATGAAACACAGAAATTGCATCGATATTGAATACAAAAGGCAAAATGTCGACTTATTTATAAGAGGAGTAACTCTTCTAATAGTTCGTGATTTGAGCCTTTCCTGCGACAGCAGTATTAGAATCCGATGCACCATTGCAGGTTTACTGTATCCCTTGGATCTTCAAATCAACGATGAAACACAGAAATTGCATCGATATTGAATACAAAAGGCAAAATGTCGACTTATTTCTAAGAGGAGTAAGTCTTCCAATAGTTCGAGATTTGAGCCTTTCCTGGGACAGCAATATTAAATTCCGATGCACCATTGCAGGTTTACTGTATCCCTTGGACCTTCAAATCAACGATGATATACGGAAATTGCATCGATATTGATTACAAAAGGCAAAATGTCGACTTATTTACAAGAGGAGTAACTCTTCTAATAGTTCGTGTTTTTAGCCTTTCCTGGGACAGCAGTATTAGTTTCCGATGCACCATTGCAGGATTACTTTATCCCTTGGACCTTCAAATCAACGATGAAACACAGAAATTGAATCGATATTGAATACAAAAGGCAAAATGTCGACTTAATTACAAGAGGAGTAACTCTTCTAATAGTTCGTGCTTTGAGCCTTTCCTGGGACAGCAGTATTAGATTCCGATGCACCAATGCTAGTTTACTGTATCCCTTGGACCTTCAAATCAACGATGAAACACAGAAATTGCATCGATATTGAATACAAAAGGCAAAATGTCGACTTATTTACAAGAGGAGTAACTCTTCCAATAGTTCGTGTTTTGAGCCTTTCCTGGGACAGCAGTATTAGATTCCGATGCACCATTGCAGGTTTACTGTATCTCTTGGACCTTCCAATCAACGATGAAACACAGAAATTGCATCGTTATTGAATACAAAATGCAAAATACCGACTTATTAAAAAGAGGAGTAAATCTTCTAATAGTTCGTGTTTTAGAATTTCTGGGACAGCAGTATTAGATTCCGATGCACCATTGCAGGTTTGCTGTATCTCTTGGACCTTCAAATCATCGATGAAACACAGAAATTACATCGATATTGAATACAAAAGGCAAAATGTCGACTTATTTACAAGAGGAGTAAATCTTCTAATAGTTCGTGCTTTGAGCCTTTCCTGAGACATTAGTATTAGATTCCGATGCACCATTGCAGGTTTACTGTATCTCTTGGACCTTCAAATAAACGATGAAACACAGAAATTGCATCGATATTGATTACAAAATGCAAAATGTCGACTTATTTACAAGAAGAGTAACTCTTCTAATAGTTCGTGTTTTAGCCTTTCTGGGACAGCAGTATTAGATTCCGATGCACCATTGCAGGTTTACTGTATCTCTTGGACCTTCAAATAAACGATGAAACACAGAAATTACATCGATATTGAATACAAAAGGCAAAATGTCGACTTATTTATAAGAGGAGTAACTCTTCTAATAGTTCGTGCTTTGAGCCTTTCCTGGGACAGCAATATTAGATTCCGATGCACCATTGCAGGTTTACTGTATCGCTTGGACCTTCAAATCAACGATGAAACACAGAAATTGCATCGATATTGAATACAAAAGGCAAAATGTCGACTTATTTATAAGAGGAGTAACTTTTCTAATAGTTCGTGCTTTGAGCTTTTCCTGGGACAGCAGTATTAGATTCCGATGCACCATTGCAGGTTTACTGTATCTCTTGGACCTTCAAATCAACGATGAAACAAGGAAATTGCATCGATATTGAATACAAAAGGCAAAATTTCGACTTATTTACAAAAGGAGTAACTCTTCTCATAGTTCGTGTTTTAGCCTTTCCTGGGACAGCAGTATTAGATTCCGATGCACCATTGCAGGTTTACTGTATCTCTTGGACTTTCCAATCAACGATGAAACACGGAAATTGCATCGATATTGAACACAAAAGGCAAAATGTCGACTTATTTATAAGCAGAGTAACTCTTCTAATAGTTCGTGCTTTGTGCCTTTCCTGGGACATCAGTATTTGATTCCGATGCACCATTGCAGGTTTACTGTATCCCTTGGAACTTCAAATCAACGATGAAATACGGAAATTGCATCGATTTTGAATACAAAAGGCAAAATTTTGACTTACTTACAAGAGGAGTAACTCTTCTAATAGTTCGTGTTTTAGGCTTTCCTGGGACAGCAGTATTAGTCTCCGATGCACCATTGCAGATTTACTGTATCTTTTGGACCTTCAAATCAACGATGAAACACACAAATTACATCGATATTGAATACAAATGGCAAAATGTCAACTTATTTACAAGAGGAGTAACTCTTCTATTAGTTCGTGCTTTGAGCCTTTCCTGGGACAGCAATATTAGATTCCGATGCACCATTGCAGGTTTACTGTATCGCTTGGACCTTCAAATCAACGATGAAACACAGAAATTGCATCGATATTGAATACAAAAGGCAAAATTTCGACTTATTTATAAGAGGAGTAACTCTTCCAATAGTTCGAGAGTTGAGCCTTTCCTGGGACAGCAGTATTAGATTCCGCTGCACCATTGCAGGTTTACTGTATCCCTTGGACCTTCAAATCAACGATGAAACACAGAAATTGCATCGATATTGAATACAAAAGGCAAAATGTCGACTTATTTATAAGAGGAGTAACTCTTCTAATAGTTCGTGATTTGAGCCTTTCCTGCGACAGCAGTACTAGAATCCGATGCACCATTGCAGGTTTACTGTATCCCTTGGATCTTCAAATCAACGATGAAACACAGAAATTGCATCGATATTGAATACAAAAGGCAAAATGTCGACTTATTTCTAAGAGGAGTAAGTCTTCCAATAGTTCGAGATTTGAGCCTTTCCTGGGACAGCAATATTAGATTCCGATGCACCATTGCAGGTTTACTGTATCGCTTGGACCTTCAAATCAACGATGAAACACAGAAATTGCATCGATATTGAATACAAAAGGCAAAATGTCGACTTATTTATAAGAGGAGTAACTTTTCTAATAGTTCGTGCTTTGAGCCTTTCCTGGGACAGCAGTATTAGATTCCGATGCACCATTGCTGGTTTACTGTATCCCTTGGACCTTCAAATCAACGATGAAACACAGAAATTGCATCGATATTGAATACAAAAGGCAAAATGTCGACTTATTTACAAGAGGAGTAACTCTTCTAATAGTTCGTGCTTTGAGCCTTTCCTGGGACAGCAGTATTAGATTCCGATGCACCATTGCAGGTTTACTGTATCTCTTGGACCTTCCAATCAACGATGAAACACAGAAATTGCATCGTTATTGAATACAAAATGCAAAATCCCGACTTATTAAAAAGAGGAGTAAATCTTCTAATAGTTCGTGTTTTAGAATTTCTGGGACAGCAGTATTAGATTCCGATGCACCATTGCAGGTTTGCTGTATCTCTTGGACCTTCAAATCATCGATGAAACACAGAAATTACATCGATATTGAATACAAAAGGCAAAATGTCGACTTATTTACAAGAGGAGTAAATCTTCTAATAGTTCGTGCTTTGAGCCTTTCCCGAGACATTAGTATTAGATTCCGATGCACCATTGCAGGTTTACTGTATCCCTTGGACCACCAAGTCAACGATGAAACACAGAAATTGCATCGATATTGAATTCAAAAGGCAAAATGTCGACTTATTTACAAGAGGAGTAACTCTTCTAATAGTTCGTGCTTTGAGCCTTTCCAGGGACAGCAGTATTAGATTCCGATGCACCATTGCAGGTTTACTGTATCTCTTGGACCTTCAAATAAACGATGAAACACAGAAATTGCATCGATATTGAATACAAAATGCAAAATGTCGACTTATTTACAAGAAGAGTAACACTTCTAATAGTTCGCGTTTTAGCCTTTCTGGGACAGCAGTATTAGATTCCGATGCACCATTGCAGGTTTACTGTATCTCTTGGGCCTTCAAATAAACGATGAAACACAGAAATTACATCGATATTGAATACAAAAGGCAAAATGTCGACTTATTTATAAGAGGAGTAACTCTTCTAATAGTTCGTGCTTTGAGCCTTTCCTGGGACAGTAATATTAGATTCCGATGCACCATTGCAGATTTACTGTATCGCTTGGACCTTCAAATCAACGATGAAACACAGAAATTGCATCGATATTGAATACAAAAGGCAAAATGTCGACTTATTTATAAGAGGAGTAACTCTTCTAATAGTTCGTGCTTTGAGCCTTTCCTGGGACAGCAGTATTAGATTCCGATGCACCATTGCAGGTTTACTGTATCTCTTGGACCTTCAAATCAACGATGAAACAAGGAAATTGCATCGATATTGAATACAAAAGGCAAAATGTCGACTTATTTATAAGAGGAGTAAATCTTCTAATAGTTCGTGATTTGAGCCTTTCCTGGGACAGCAGTATTAGATTCCGATGCACCATTGCAGATTTACTGTATCCCTTGGACTTTCAAATTAACGATGAAACACAGAAATTGCATCGATATTCAATACAAAAGGCAAAATGTCGACTTATTTACAAGAGGTGTAACTCTTCTAATTGTTCGTGCTTTGAGCCTTTCCTGGGACAGCAGTATTAGATTCCGATGCACCTTTGCAGGTTTACTGTATCCCTTGGATCTTCAAATCAACGATGAAACAAGGAAATTGCATCGATATTGAATACAAAAGGCAAAATTTCGACTTATTTACAAAAGGAGTAACTCTTCTCATAGTTCGTGTTTTAGCCTTTCCTGGGACAGCAGTATTAGATTCCGATGCACCATTGCAGGTTTACTGTATCTCTTGGACCTTCAAATCAACGATGAAACACAGAAATTACATCGATATTGAATACAAAAGGCAAAATGTCGTCTTATTTATAAGAGGAGTAACTCTTCTAATAGTTCGTGCTTTGAGCCTTTCCTGGGACAGCAGTATTAGATTCCGATGCACCATTGCAGGTTTACTGTATCGCTTGGACCTTCAAATCAACGATGAAACACAGAAATTGCATCGATATTGAATACAAAAGGCAAAATGTCGACTTATTTATAAGAGGAGTAACTCTTCTAATAGTTCGTGATTTGAGCCTTTCCTGGGACAGCAGTATTAGATTCCGATGCACCATTGCAGGTTTACTGTATCTATTGGACCTTCAAATCAACGATGAAACAAGGAAATTGCATCGATATTGAATACAAAAGGCAAAATGTCGACTTATTTATAAGAGGAGTAAATCTTCTAATAGTTCGTGATTTGAGCCTTTCCTGGGACAGCAGTATTAGATTCCGATGCACCATTGCAGATTTACTGTATCCCTTGGACCTTCAAATTAACGATGAAACACAGAAATTGCATCGATATTGAATACAAAAGGCAAAATGTCGACTTATTTACAAGAGGTGTAACTCTTCTAATAGTTCGTGCTTTGAGCCTTTCCTGGGACAGCAGTATTAGATTCCGATGCACCATTGCAGGTTTACTGTATCTCTTGGACCTTCCAATCAACGATGAAACACAGAAATTGCATCGTTATTGAATACAAAATGCAAAATACCGACTTATTAAAAAGAGGAGTAAATCTTCTAATAGTTCGTGTTTTAGAATTTCTGGGACAGCAGTATTAGATTCCGATGCACCATTGCAGGTTTGCTGTATCTCTTGGACCTTCAAATCATCGATGAAACACAGAAATTACATCGATATTGAATACAAAAGGCAAAATGTCGACTTATTTACAAGAGGAGTAAATCTTCTAATAGTTCGTGCTTTGAGCCTTTCCTGAGACATTAGTATTAGATTCCGATGCACCATTGCAGGTTTACTGTATCTCTTGGACCTTCAAATAAACGATGAAACACAGAAATTGCATCGATATTGAATACAAAATGCAAAATGTCGACTTATTTACAAGAAGAGTAACTCTTCTAATAGTTCGTGTTTTAGCCTTTCTGGGACAGCAGTATTAGATTCCGATGCACCATTGCAGGTTTACTGTATCGTTTGGACCTTCAAATCAACGATGAAACACAGAAATAGCATCGATATTGAATACAAAAGGCAAAATGTCGACTTATTTATAAGAGGAGTAACTCTTCTAATAGTTCGTGCTTTGAGCCTTTCCTGGGACAGCAGTATTAGATTCCGATGCACCATTGCAGGTTTACTGTATCTCTTGGACCTTCAAATCAACGATGAAACACAGAAATTACATCGATATTGAATACAAAATGCAAAATGTCGACTTATTTACAAGAAGAGTAACTCTTCTAATAGTTCGTGTTTTAGCCTTTCTGGGACAGCAGTATTAGATTCCGATGCACCATTGCAGGTTTACTGTATCTCTTGGACCTTCAAATCAACGATGAAACACAGAAATTACATCGATATTGAATACAAAAGGCAAAATGTCGACTTATTTATATGAGGTGTAACTCTTCTAAGAGTTCGTGCTTTGAGCCTTTCCTGGGACAGCAGTATTAGATTCCGATGCACCATTGCAGGTTTACTATATCGCTTGGACCTTCAAATCAACGATGAAACACAGAAATTGCATCGATATTGAATACAAAAGGCAAAATGTCGACTTATTTATAAGAGGAGTAACTCTTCTAATAGTTCGTGCTTTGAGCCTTTCCTGGGACAGCAGTATTAGATTCCGATGCACCATTGCAGGTTTACTGTATCTCTTGGACCTTCAAATCAGCGATGAAACACGGAATTTGCATCGATATTGATTACAAAAGGCAAAATGTCGACTTATTTGTAGGAGAAGTAAATCTTCTAATAGTTCGTGATTTGAGCCTTTCCTGGGACAGCAGTATTAGATTCCGATGCACCATTGCAGATTTACTGTATCCCTTGGACGTTCAAATTAACGATGAAACACAGAAATTGCATCGATATTGAATACAAAAGGCAAAATGTCGACTTATTTACAAGAGGTGTAACTCTTCTAATAGTTCGTGCTTTGTGCCTTTCCTGGGACAGCAGTATTAGATTCCGATGCACCTTTGCAGGTTTACTGTATCCCTTGGATCTTCAAATCAACGATGAAACAAGGTAATTGCATCGATATTGAATACACAAGGCAAAATTTCGACTTATTTACAAAAGGAGTAACTCTTCTCATAGTTCGTGTTTTTGCCTTTCCTGGGACAGCAGTATTAGATTCCGATGCACCATTGCAGGTTTACTGTATCTCTTGGACCTTCGAATCAACGATGAAACACAGAAATTACATCGATATTGAATACAAAAGGCAAAATGTCCACTTATTTATAAGAGGAGTAACTCTTCTAATAGTTCGTGCTTTGAGCCTTTCCTGGGACAGCAGTATTAGATTCCGATGCACCATTGCAGGTTTACTGTATCGCTTGGACCTTCAAATCAACGATGAAACACAGAAATTGCATCGATATTGAATACAAAAGGCAAAATGTCGACTTATTTATAAGAGGAGTAACTCTTCTATTAGTTCGTGCTTTGAGCCTTTCCTGGGACAGCAGTATTAGATTCCGATGCACCATTGCAGGTTTACTGTATCTCTTGGACCTTCAAATCAGCGATGAAACACGGAGTTTGAATCGATATTGAATACAAAAGGCAAAATGTCGACTTATTTATAAGAGGAGTAACTCTTCTCATAGTTCGTGTTTTAGCCTTTCCTGGGACAGCAGTATTAGATTCCGATGCACCATTGCAGGTTTACTGTATCTCTTGGACCTTCAAATCAACGATGAAACACAGAAATTACATCTATATTGAATACAAAATGCAAAATGTCGACTTATTTATAAGAGGAGTAACTCTTCTAATAGTTCGTGCTTTGAGCCTTTCCTGGGACAGCAGTATTAGATTCCGATGCACCATTGCAGGTTTACTGTATCGTTTGGACCTTCAAATCAACGATGAAACACAGAAATTGCATCGATATTGAATACAAAAGGCAAAATGTCGTCTTATTTATAAGAGGAGTAACTCTTCTAATAGTTCGTGCTTTGAGCCTTTCCTGGGACAGCAGTATTAGATTCCGATGCACCATTGCAGGTTTACTGTATCTCTTGGACCTTCAAATCAACGATGAAACACGGAATTTGCATCGATATTGAATACAAAAGGCAAAATGTCGACTTATTTATAAGAGGAGTAAATCTTCTAATCGTTCGTGATTTGACCCCTTCCTGGGATAGCAGTATTAGATTCCGATGCACCATTGCAGATTTACTGTATCCCTTGGACCTTCAAATTAACGATGAAACACAGAAATTGCATCGATATTGAATACAAAAGGCAAAATGTCGACTTATTTACAAGAGGTGTAACTCTTCTAATAGTTCGTGCTTTGAGCCTTTCCTGGGACAGCAGTATTAGATTCCGATGCACCATTGCAGGTTTACTGTATCTCTTGGACCTTCGAATCAACGATGAAACACGGAATTTGCATCGATATTGAATACAAGAGGCAAAATGTCGACTTATCTATAAGAGGAGTAACTCTTCTAATAGTTCGTGCTTTGAGCCTTTCCTGGGACAGCAGTATTAGATTCCGATGCACCATTGCAGATTTAGTGTATCCCTTGGACCTTCAAATTAACGATGAAACACAGAAATTGCATCGATATTGAATACAAAAGGCAAAATGTCGACTTATTTACAAGAGGTGTAACTCTTCTAATAGTTCGTGCTTTGAGCCTTTCCTGGGACAGCAGTATTAGATTCCGATGCCCATTGCAGGTTTACTGTATCACTTGGATCTTCAAATCAACGATGAAACACAGAAATTGCATCGATATTGAATACAAAAGGCAAAATGTCCACTTAACTAAAAGAGGAGTAACTCTTCTAATAGTTCGTGCTTTGAGGCTTTCCTGGGACAGCAGTATTAGATTCCGATGCACCATTGCAGGTTTACTGTATCCCTTGGACCTTCAAATTAACGATGAAACACAGAAATTGCATCGATATTGAATACAAAAGGCAAAATGTCGACGTATTTACAAGAGGAGTAACTCTTCTAATAGTTCGTGCTTTGAGCCTTTCCTGGGACATAAGTATTAGATTCCGATGCACCATTGCAGGTTTACTGTATCCCTTGGACCATCAAGTCAACGATGAAACACAGAAATTGCATCGATATGGAATACAAAATGCAAAATGTCGACTTATTTACAAGAGGAGTAACTCTTCTAATAGTTCGTGCTTTGAGCCTTTCCAGGGACAGCAGTATTAGATTCCGATGCACCATTGCAGGTTTACTGTATCTCTTGGACCTTCAAATAAACGATGAAACACAGAAATTCCATCGATATTGAATACAAAATGCAAAATTTCGACTTATTTACAAGAAGAGTAACTCTTCTAATAGTTCGTGTTTTAGCCTTTCTGGGACAGCAGTATTAGATTCCGATGCACCATTGCTGGTTTACTGTATCTCTTGGACCTTCAAATCAACGATGAAACATAGAAATTACATCGATATTGAATACAAAGGGCAAAATGACGACTTATTTGCAAGAGGAGTAACTCTTCTAATAGTTCGTGATTTGAGCCTTTCCTGGGACATCAGTATTAGATTCCGATGCACCATTGCAGGTTTACTGTATCCCTTGGACCTTCAAATCAACGATGAAACAAGGAAATTGCATCGATATTGAATACAAAAGGCAAAATTTCGACTTATTTACAAGAGGAGTAACTCTTCTCATAGTTCGTGTTTTAGCCTTTCCTGGGACAGCAGTATTAGATTCCGATGCACCATTGCAGGTTTACTGTATCTCTTGGACCATCAAATCAACGATGAAACACAGAAATTACATCGATATTGAATACAAAAGGCAAAATGTCGACTTATTTATAAGAGGAGTAACTCTTCTAATAGTTCGTGCTTTGAGCCTTTCCTGGGACAGCAGTATTAGATTCCGATGCACCATTGCAGGTTTACTGTATCGCTTGGACCTTCAAATCAACGATGATACACAGAAATTGCATCGATATTGAATACAAAAGGCAAAATGTCGACTTATTTACAAAAGGAGTAACTCTTCTAATAGTTCGTGCTTTGAGCCTTTCCAGGGACAGCAGTATTAGATTCCGATGCACCATTGCAGGTTTACTGTATCTCTTGGACCTTCAAATAAACGATGAAACACAGAAATTGCATCGATATTGAATACAAAATGCAAAATGTCGACTTATTTACAAGAAGAGTAACTCTTCTAATAGTTCGTGTTTTAGCCTTTCTGGGACAGCAGTATTAGATTCCGATGCACCATTGCAGGTTTACTGTATCTCTTGGACCTTCAAATCAACGATGAAACACAGAAATTACATCGATATTGAATACAAAGGGCAAAATGACGACTTATTTGCAAGAGGAGTAACTCTTCTAATAGTTCGTGATTTGAGCCTTTCCTGGGACATCATTATTAGATTCCGATGCACCATTGCAGGTTTACTGTATCCCTTGGACCTTCAAATCAACGATGAAACAAGGAAATTGCATCGATATTGAATACAAAAGGCAAAATTTCGACTTATTTACAAGAGGAGTAACTCTTCTCATTGTTCGTGTTTTAGCCTTTCCTGGGACAGCAGTATTAGATTCCGATGCACCATTGCAGGTTTACTGTATCTCTTGGACCTTCAAATCAACGATGAAACACAGAAATTACATCGATATATAATACAAAAGGCAAAATGTCGACTTATTTATAAGAGGAGTAACTCTTCTAATAGTTCGTGATTTGAGCCTTTCCTGGGACAGCAGTATTAGATTCCGATGCACCATTGCAGGTTTACTGTATCGCTTGGATCTTCAAATCAACGATGAAACAAGGAAATTGCATCGATATTGAATACACAAGGCAAAATTTCGACTTATTTACAAAAGGAGTAACTCTTCTCATAGTTCGTGTTTTAGCCTTTCCTGGGACAGCAGTATTAGATTCCGATGCACCATTGCAGGTTTACTGTATCTCTTGGACCTTCGAATCAACGATGAAACACAGAAATTACATCGATATTGAATACAAAAGGCAAAATGTCCACTTATTTATAAGAGGAGTAACTCTTCTAATAGTTCGTGCTTTGAGCCTTTCCTGGGACAGCAGTATTAGATTCCGATGCACCATTGCAGGTTTACTGTATCGCTTGGACCTTCAAATCAACGATGAAACACAGAAATTGCATCGATATTGAATACAAAAGGCAAAATGTCGACTTATTTATAAGAGGAGTAACTCTTCTATTAGTTCGTGCTTTGAGCCTTTCCTGGGACAGCAGTATTAGATTCCGATGCACCATTGCAGGTTTACTGTATCTCTTGGACCTTCAAATCAGCGATGAAACACGGAGTTTGAATCGATATTGAATACAAAAGGCAAAATGTCGACTTATTTATAAGAGGAGTAACTCTTCTCATAGTTCGTGTTTTAGCCTTTCCTTGGACAGCAGTATTAGATTCCGATGCACCATTGCAGGTTTACTGTATCTCTTGGACCTTCAAATCAACGATGAAACACAGAAATTACATCTATATTGAATACAAAATGCAAAATGTCGACTTATTTATAAGAGGAGTAACTCTTCTAATAGTTCGTGCTTTGAGCCTTTCCTGGGACAGCAGTATTAGATTCCGATGCACCATTGCAGGTTTACTGTATCGTTTGGACCTTCAAATCAACGATGAAACACAGAAATTGCATCGATATTGAATACAAAAGGCAAAATGTCGTCTTATTTATAAGAGGAGTAACTCTTCTAATAGTTCGTGCTTTGAGCCTTTCCTGGGACAGCAGTATTAGATTCCGATGCACCATTGCAGGTTTACTGTATCTCTTGGACCTTCAAATCAACGATGAAACACGGAATTTGCATCGATATTGAATACAAAAGGCAAAATGTCGACTTATTTATAAGAGGAGTAAATCTTCTAATCGTTCGTGATTTGACCCCTTCCTGGGACAGCAGTATTAGATTCCGATGCACCATTGCAGATTTACTGTATCCCTTGGACCTTCAAATTAACGATGAAACACAGAAATTGCATCGATATTGAATACAAAAGGCAAAATGTCGACTTATTTACAAGAGGTGTAACTCTTCTAATAGTTCGTGCTTTGAGCCTTTCCTGGGACAGCAGTATTAGATTCCGATGCACCATTGCAGGTTTACTGTATCTCTTGGACCTTCGAATCAACGATGAAACACGGAATTTGCATCGATATTGAATACAAGAGGCAAAATGTCGACTTATCTATAAGAGGAGTAACTCTTCTAATAGTTCGTGCTTTGAGCCTTTCCTGGGACAGCAGTATTAGATTCCGATGCACCATTGCAGATTTAGTGTATCCCTTGGACCTTCAAATTAACGATGAAACACAGAAATTGCATCGATATTGAATACAAAAGGCAAAATGTCGACTTATTTACAAGAGGTGTAACTCTTCTAATAGTTCGTGCTTTGAGCCTTTCCTGGGACAGCAGTATTAGATTCCGATGCTCATTGCAGGTTTACTGTATCACTTGGATCTTCAAATCAACGATGAAACACAGAAATTGCATCGATATTGAATACAAAAGGCAAAATGTCCACTTAACTAAAAGAGGAGTAACTCTTCTAATAGTTCGTGCTTTGAGGCTTTCCTGGGACAGCAGTATTAGATTCCGATGCACCATTGCAGGTTTACTGTATCCCTTGGACCTTCAAATTAACGATGAAACACAGAAATTGCATCGATATTGAATACAAAAGGCAAAATGTCGACGTATTTACAAGAGGAGTAACTCTTCTAATAGTTCGTGCTTTGAGCCTTTCCTGGGACATAAGTATTAGATTCCGATGCACCATTGCAGGTTTACTGTATCCCTTGGACCATCAAGTCAACGATGAAACACAGAAATTGCATCGATATGGAATACAAAATGCAAAATGTCGACTTATTTACAAGAGGAGTAACTCTTCTAATAGTTCGTGCTTTGAGCCTTTCCAGGGACAGCAGTATTAGATTCCGATGCACCATTGCAGGTTTACTGTATCTCTTGGACCTTCAAATAAACGATGAAACACAGAAATTCCATCGATATTGAATACAAAATGCAAAATGTCGACTTATTTACAAGAAGAGTAACTCTTCTAATAGTTCGTGTTTTAGCCTTTCTGGGACAGCAGTATTAGATTCCGATGCACCATTGCTGGTTTACTGTATCTCTTGGACCTTCAAATCAACGATGAAACATAGAAATTACATCGATATTGAATACAAAGGGCAAAATGACGACTTATTTGCAAGAGGAGTAACTCTTCTAATAGTTCGTGATTTGAGCCTTTCCTGGGACATCAGTATTAGATTCCGATGCACCATTGCAGGTTTACTGTATCCCTTGGACCTTCAAATCAACGATGAAACAAGGAAATTGCATCGATATTGAATACAAAAGGCAAAATTTCGACTTATTTACAAGAGGAGTAACTCTTCTCATAGTTCGTGTTTTAGCCTTTCCTGGGACAGCAGTATTAGATTCCGATGCACCATTGCAGGTTTACTGTATCTCTTGGACCATCAAATCAACGATGAAACACAGAAATTACATCGATATTGAATACAAAAGGCAAAATGTCGACTTATTTATAAGAGGAGTAACTCTTCTAATAGTTCGTGCTTTGAGCCTTTCCTGGGACAGCAGTATTAGATTCCGATGCACCATTGCAGGTTTACTGTATCGCTTGGACCTTCAAATCAACGATGATACACAGAAATTGCATCGATATTGAATACAAAAGGCAAAATGTCGACTTATTTACAAAAGGAGTAACTCTTCTAATAGTTCGTGCTTTGAGCCTTTCCAGGGACAGCAGTATTAGATTCCGATGCACCATTGCAGGTTTACTGTATCTCTTGGACCTTCAAATAAACGATGAAACACAGAAATTGCATCGATATTGAATACAAAATGCAAAATGTCGACTTATTTACAAGAAGAGTAACTCTTCTAATAGTTCGTGTTTTAGCCTTTCTGGGACAGCAGTATTAGATTCCGATGCACCATTGCAGGTTTACTGTATCTCTTGGACCTTCAAATCAACGATGAAACACAGAAATTACATCGATATTGAATACAAAGGGCAAAATGACGACTTATTTGCAAGAGGAGTAACTCTTCTAATAGTTCGTGATTTGAGCCTTTCCTGGGACATCATTATTAGATTCCGATGCACCATTGCAGGTTTACTGTATCCCTTGGACCTTCAAATCAACGATGAAACAAGGAAATTGCATCGATATTGAATACAAAAGGCAAAATTTCGACTTATTTACAAGAGGAGTAACTCTTCTCATTGTTCGTGTTTTAGCCTTTCCTGGGACAGCAGTATTAGATTCCGATGCACCATTGCAGGTTTACTGTATCTCTTGGACCTTCAAATCAACGATGAAACACAGAAATTACATCGATATATAATACAAAAGGCAAAATGTCGACTTATTTATAAGAGGAGTAACTCTTCTAATAGTTCGTGATTTGAGCCTTTCCTGGGACAGCAGTATTAGATTCCGATGCACCATTGCAGGTTTACTGTATCGCTTGGATCTTCAAATCAACGATGAAACACAGAAATTGCATCGATATTGAATACAAAAGGCAAAATGTCGACTTATTTATAAGAGGAGTAACTCTTCTAATAGTTCGTGCTTTGAGCCTTTCCTGGGACAGCAATATTAGATTCCGATGCACCATTGCAGGTTTACTGTATCTCTTGGTCCTTCAAATCAACGATGAAACACGGAATTTGCATCGATATTGAATACAAAAGGCAAAATGTCGACTTATTTATAAGAGGAGTAAATCTTCTAATAGTTCGTGATTTGAGCCTTTCCTGGGACAGCAGTATTAGATTCCGATGCACCTTTGCAGATTTACTGTATCCCTTGGACCTTCAAATTAACGATGAAACACAGAAATTACATCGATATTGAATACAAAAGGCAAAATGTCGACTTATTTATAAGAGGAGTAACTCTTCTAATAGTTCGTGCTTTGAGCCTTTCCTGGGACAGCAGTATTAGATTCCGATGCACCATTGCAGGTTTACTGTATCGCTTGGACCTTCAAATCAACGATGAAACACAGAAATTGCATCGATATTGAATACAAAAGGCAAAATGTCGACTTATTTATAAGAGGAGTAACTCTTCTAATAGTTCGTGCTTTGAGCCTTTCCTGGGACAGCAGTATTAGATTCCGATGCACCATTGCAGGTTTACTGTATCTCTTGGACCTTCAAATCAGCGATGAAACACGGAATTTGCATCGATATTGAATACAAAAGGCAAAATGTCGACTTATTTGTAAGAGGAGTAAATCTTCTAATAGTTCGTGATTTGAGCCTTTCCTGGGACAGCAGTATTAGATTCCGATGCACCATTGCAGATTTACTGTATCCCTTGGACCTTCAAATTAACGATGAAACCCAGAAATTGCATTGATATTGAATACAAAAGGCAAAATGTCGACTTATTTACAAGAGGTGTAACTCTTCTAATAGTTCGTGCTTTGAGCCCTTCCTGGGACAGCAGTATTAGATTCCGATGCACCATTGCAGGTTTACTGCATCACTTGGATCTTCAAATCAACGATGAAACACAGAAATTACATCGATATTGAATACAAAAGGCAAAATGTCCACTTAACTAAAAGAGGAGTAACTCTTCTAATAGTTCGTGCTTTGAGCCTTTCCTGGGACAGCAGTATTAGATTCCCATGCACCATTGCAGGTTTACTGTATCCCTTGGACCTTCAAATTAACGATGAAACACAGAAATTGCATCGATATTGAATACAAAAGGCAAAATGTCGACTTATTTACAAGAGGAGTAACTCTTCTAATAGTTCGTGCTTTGAGCCTTTCCTGGGACAGCAGTATCAGATTCCGATGCACCATTGCTGGTTTACTATATCCCTTGGACCTTCAAATCAACGATGAAACACAGAAATTGCATCGATATTGAATACAAAAGGCAAAATTTCGACTTATTTACAAGAGGAGTAACTCTTCTAATAGTTCGTGCTTTGAGCCTTTCCTGGGACAGCAGTATTAGATTCCGATGCACCATTGCAGGTTTACTGTATCTCTTGGACTTTCCAATCAACGATGAAACACGGAAATTGCATCGATATTGAACACAAAAGGCAAAATGTCGACTTATTTATAAGCGGAGTAACTCTTCTAATAGTTCGTGCTTTGTGCCTTTCCTGGGACATCAGTATTAGATTCCGATGCACCATTGCAGATTTACTGTATCCCTTGGAACTTCAAATCAACGATGAAATACGGAAATTGCATCGATTTTGAATACAAAAGGCAAAATTTTGACTTACTTACAAGAGGAGTAACTCTTCTAATAGTTCGTGTTTTAGCCTTTCCTGGGACAGCAGTATTAGTCTCCGATGCACCATTGCAGATTTACTGTATCTCTTGGCCCTTCAAATCAACGATGAAACACACAAATTACATCGATATTGAATACAAATGGCAAAATGTCGACTTATTTACAAGAGGAGTAACTCTTCTAATAGTTCGTGCTTTGAGCCTTTCCTGGGACAGCAATATTAGATTCCGATGCACCATTGCAGGTTTACTGTATCGCTTGGACCTTCAAATCAACGATGAAACACAGAAATTGCATCGATATTGAATACAAAAGGCAAAATTTCGACTTATTTATAAGAGGAGTAACTCTTCCAATAGTTCGAGAGTTGAGCCTTTCCTGGGACAGCAGTATTAGATTCCGCTGCACCATTGCAGGTTTACTGTATCCCTTGGACCTTCAAATCAACGATGAAACACAGAAATTGCATCGATATTGAATACAAAAGGCAAAATGTCGACTTATTTATAAGAGGAGTAACTCTTCTAATAGTTCGTGATTTGAGCCTTTCCTGCGACAGCAGTATTAGAATCCGATGCACCATTGCAGGTTTACTGTATCCCTTGGACCTTCAAATCAACGATGATATACGGAAATTGCATCGATATTGATTACAAAAGGCAAAATGTCGACTTATTTACAAGAGGAGTAACTCTTCTAATAGTTCGTGTTTTTAGCCTTTCCTGGGACAGCAGTATTAGTTTCCGATGCACCATTGCAGGATTACTTTATCCCTTGGACCTTCAAATCAACGATGAAACACAGAAATTGAATCGATATTGAATACAAAAGGCGAAATGTCGACTTAATTACAAGAGGAGTAACTCTTCTAATAGTTCGTGCTTTGAGCCTTTCCTGGGACAGCAGTATTAGATTCCGATGCACCAATGCTGGTTTACTGTATCCCTTGGACCTTCAAATCAACGATGAAACACAGAAATTGCATCGATATTGAATACAAAAGGCAAAATGTCGACTTATTTACAAGAGGAGTAACTCTTCCAATAGTTCGTGCTTTGAGCCTTTCCTGGGACAGCAGTATTAGATTCCGATGCACCATTGCATGTTTACTGTATCTCTTGGACCTTCCAATCAACGATGAAACACAGAAATTGCATCGTTATTGAATACAAAATGCAAAATACCGACTTATTAAAAAGAGGAGTAAATCTTCTAATAGTTCGTGTTTTAGAATTTCTGGGACAGCAGTATTAGATTCCGATGCACCATTGCAGGTTTGCTGTATCTCTTGGACCTTCAAATCATCGATGAAACACAGAAATTACATCGATATTGAATACAAAAGGCAAAATGTCGACTTATTTACAAGAGGAGTAAATCTTCTAATAGTTCGTGCTTTGAGCCTTTCCTGAGACATTAGTATTAGATTCCGATGCACCATTGCAGGTTTACTGTATCTCTTGGACCTTCAAATAAACGATGAAACACAGAAATTGCATCGATATTGATTACAAAATGCAAAATGTCGACTTATTTACTAGAAGAGTAACTCTTCTAATAGTTCGTGTTTTAGCCTTTCTGGGACAGCAGTATTAGATTCCGATGCACCATTGCAGGTTTACTGTATCTCTTGGACCTTCAAATAAACGATGAAACACAGAAATTACATCGATATTGAATACAAAAGGCAAAATGTCGACTTATTTATAAGAGGAGTAACTCTTCTAATAGTTCGTGCTTTGAGCCTTTCCTGGGACAGCAATATTAGATTCCGATGCACCATTGCAGGTTTACTGTATCGCTTGGACCTTCAAATCAACGATGAAACACAGAAATTGCATCGATATTGAATACAAAAGGCAAAATGTCGACTTATTTATAAGAGGAGCAACTTTTCTAATAGTTCGTGCTTTGAGCTTTTCCTGGGACAGCAGTATTAGATTCCGATGCACCATTGCAGGTTTACTGTATCTCTTGGACCTTCAAATCAACGATGAAACAAGGAAATTGCATCGATATTGAATACAAAAGGCAAAATTTCGACTTATTTACAAAAGGAGTAACTCTTCTCATAGTTCGTGTTTTAGCCTTTCCTGGGACAGCAGTATTAGATTCCGATGCACCATTGCAGGTTTACTGTATCTCTTGGACTTTCCAATCAACGATGAAACACGGAAATTGCATCGATATTGAACACAAAAGGCAAAATGTCGACTTATTTATAAGCGGAGTAACTCTTCTAATAGTTCGTGCTTTGTGCCTTTCCTGGGACATCAGTATTAGATTCCGATGCACCATTGCAGGTTTACTGTATCCCTTGGAACTTCAAATCAACGATGAAATCCGGAAATTGCATCGATTTTGAATACAAAAGGCAAAATTTTGACTTACTTACAAGAGGAGTAACTCTTCTAATAGTTCGTGTTTTAGCCTTTCCTGGGACAGCAGTATTAGTCTCCGATGCACCATTGCAGATTTACTGTATCTTTTGGACCTTCAAATCAACGATGAAACACACAAATTACATCGATATTGAATACAAATGGCAAAATGTCGACTTATTTACAAGAGGAGTAACTCTTCTAATAGTTCGTGCTTTGAGCCTTTCCTGGGACAGCAATATTAGATTCCGATGCACCATTGCAGGTTTACTGTATCGCTTGGACCTTCAAATCAACGATGAAACACAGAAATTGCATCGATATTGAATACAAAAGGCAAAATTTCGACTTATTTATAAGAGGAGTAACTCTTCCAATAGTTCGAGAGTTGAGCCTTTCCTGGGACAGCAGTATTAGATTCCGCTGCACCATTGCAGGTTTACTGTATCCCTTGGACCTTCAAATCAACGATGAAACACAGAAATTGCATCGATATTGAATACAAAAGGCAAAATGTCGACTTATTTATAAGAGGAGTAACTCTTCTAATAGTTCGTGATTTGAGCCTTTCCTGCGACAGCAGTACTAGAATCCGATGCACCATTGCAGGTTTACTGTATCCCTTGGATCTTCAAATCAACGATGAAACACAGAAATTGCATCGATATTGAATACAAAAGGCAAAATGTCGACTTATTTCTAAGAGGAGTAAGTCTTCCAATAGTTCGAGATTTGAGCCTTTCCTGGGACAGCAATATTAGATTCCGATGCACCATTGCAGGTTTACTGTATCGCTTGGACCTTCAAATCAACGATGAAACACAGAAATTGCATCGATATTGAATACAAAAGGCAAAATGTCGACTTATTTATAAGAGGAGTAACTTTTCTAATAGTTCGTGCTTTGAGCCTTTCCTGGGACAGCAGTATTAGATTCCGATGCACCATTGCTGGTTTACTGTATCCCTTGGACCTTCAAATCAACGATGAAACACAGAAATTGCATCGATATTGAATACAAAAGGCAAAATGTCGACTTATTTACAAGAGGAGTAACTCTTCTAATAGTTCGTGCTTTGAGCCTTTCCTGGGACAGCAGTATTAGATTCCGATGCACCATTGCAGGTTTACTGTATCTCTTGGACCTTCCAATCAACGATGAAACACAGAAATTGCATCGTTATTGAATACAAAATGCAAAATCCCGACTTATTAAAAAGAGGAGTAAATCTTCTAATAGTTCGTGTTTTAGAATTTCTGGGACAGCAGTATTAGATTCCGATGCACCATTGCAGGTTTGCTGTATCTCTTGGACCTTCAAATCATCGATGAAACACAGAAATTACATCGATATTGAATACAAAAGGCAAAATGTCGACTTATTTACAAGAGGAGTAAATCTTCTAATAGTTCGTGCTTTGAGCCTTTCCCGAGACGTTAGTATTAGATTCCGATGCACCATTGCAGGTTTACTGTATCCCTTGGACCACCAAGTCAACGATGAAACACAGAAATTGCATCGATATTGAATTCAAAAGGCAAAATGTCGACTTATTTACAAGAGGAGTAACTCTTCTAATAGTTCGTGCTTTGAGCCTTTCCAGGGACAGCAGTATTAGATTCCGATGCACCATTGCAGGTTTACTGTATCTCTTGGACCTTCAAATAAACGATGAAACACAGAAATTGCATCGATATTGAATACAAAATGCAAAATGTCGACTTATTTACAAGAAGAGTAACACTTCTAATAGTTCGAGTTTTAGCCTTTCTGGGACAGCAGTATTAGATTCCGATGCACCATTGCAGGTTTACTGTATCTCTTGGACCTTCAAATAAACGATGAAACACAGAAATTACATCGATATTGAATACAAAAGGCAAAATGTCGACTTATTTATAAGAGGAGTAACTCTTCTAATAGTTCGTGCTTTGAGCCTTTCCTGGGACAGCAATATTAGATTCCGATGCACCATTGCAGATTTACTGTATCGCTTGGACCTTCAAATCAACGATGAAACACAGAAATTGCATCGATATTGAATACAAAAGGCAAAATGTCGACTTATTTATAAGAGGAGTAACTCTTCTAATAGTTCGTGCTTTGAGCCTTTCCTGGGACAGCAGTATTAGATTCCGATGCACCATTGCAGGTTTACTGTATCTCTTGGTCCTTCAAATCAACGATGAAACAAGGAAATTGCATCGATATTGAATACAAAAGGCAAAATGTCGACTTATTTATAAGAGGAGTAAATCTTCTAATAGTTCGTGATTTGAGCCTTTCCTGGGACAGCAGTATTAGATTCCGATGCACCATTGCAGATTTACTGTATCCCTTGGACCTTCAAATTAACGATGAAACACAGAAATTGCATCGATATTCAATACAAAAGGCAAAATGTCGACTTATTTACAAGAGGTGTAACTCTTCTAATAGTTCGTGCTTTGAGCCTTTCCTGGGACAGCAGTATTAGATTCCGATGCACCTTTGCAGGTTTACTGTATCCCTTGAATCTTCAAATCAACGATGAAACAAGGAAATTGCATCGATATTGAATACAAAAGGCAAAATTTCGACTTATTTACAAAAGGAGTAACTCTTCTCATAGTTCGTGTTTTAGCCTTTCCTGGGACAGCAGTATTAGATTCCGATGCACCATTGCAGGTTTACTGTATCTCTTGGACCTTCAAATCAACGATGAAACACAGAAATTACATCGATATTGAATACAAAAGGCAAAATGTCGTCTTATTTATAAGAGGAGTAACTCTTCTAATAGTTCGTGCTTTGAGCCTTTCCTGGGACAGCAGTATTAGATTCCGATGCACCATTGCAGGTTTACTGTATCGCTTGGACCTTCAAATCAACGATGAAACACAGAAATTGCATCGATATTGAATACAAAAGGCAAAATGTCGACTTATTTATAAGAGGAGTAACTCTTCTAATAGTTCGTGATTTGAGCCTTTCCTGGGACAGCAGTATTAGATTCCGATGCACCATTGCAGGTTTACTGTATCTATTGGACCTTCAAATCAACGATGAAACAAGGAAATTGCATCGATATTGAATACAAAAGGCAAAATGTCGACTTATTTATAAGAGGAGTAAATCTTCTAATAGTTCGTGATTTGAGCCTTTCCTGGGACAGCAGTATTAGATTCCGATGCACCATTGCAGATTTACTGTATCCCTTGGACCTTCAAATTAACGATGAAACACAGAAATTGCATCGATATTGAATACAAAAGGCAAAATGTCGACTTATTTACAAGAGGTGTAACTCTTCTAATAGTTCGTGCTTTGAGCCTTTCCTGGGACAGCAGTATTAGATTCCGATGCACCATTGCAGGTTTACTGTATCTCTTGGACCTTCAAATCAACGATGAAACACAGAAATTACATCGATATTGAATACAAAATGCAAAATGTCGACTTATTTACAAGAAAAGTAACTCTTCTAATAGTTCGTGTTTTAGCCTTTCTGGGACAGCAGTATTAGATTCCGATGCACCATTGCAGGTTTACTGTATCTCTTGGACCTTCAAATCAACGATGAAACACAGAAATTACATCGATATTGAATACAAAAGGCAAAATGTCGACTTATTTATAAGAGGTGTAACTCTTCTAATAGTTCGTGCTTTGAGCCTTTCCTGGGACAGCAGTATTAGATTCCGATGCACCATTGCAGGTTTACTGTATCGCTTGGACCTTCAAATCAACGATGAAACACAGAAATTGCATCGATATTGAATACAAAAGGCAAAATGTCGACTTATTTATAAGAGGAGTAACTCTTCTAATAGTTCGTGCTTTGAGCCTTTCCTGGGACAGCAGTATTAGATTCCGATGCACCATTGCAGGTTTACTGTATCTCTTGGACCTTCAAATCAGCGATGAAACACGGAATTTGCATCGATATTGAATACAAAAGGCAAAATGTCGACTTATTTATAAGAGAAGTAAATCTTCTAATAGTTCGTGATTTGAGCCTTTCCTGGGACAGCAGTATTAGATTCCGATGCACCATTGCAGATTTACTGTATCCCTTGGACGTTCAAATTAACGATGAAACACAGAAATTGCATCGATATTGAATACAAAAGGCAAAATGTCGACTTATTTACAAGAGGTGTAACTCTTCTAATAGTTCGTGCTTTGAGCCTTTCCTGGGACAGCAGTATTAGATTCCGATGCACCTTTGCAGGTTTACTGTATCCCTTGGATCTTCAAATCAACGATGAAACAAGGAAATTGCATCGATATTGAATACACAAGGCAAAATTTCGACTTATTTACAAAAGGAGTAACTCTTCTCATAGTTCGTGTTTTAGCCTTTCCTGGGACAGCAGTATTAGATTCCGATGCACCATTGCAGGTTTACTGTATCTCTTGGACCTTCGAATCAACGATGAAACACAGAAATTACATCGATATTGAATACAAAAGGCAAAATGTCCACTTATTTATAAGAGGAGTAACTCTTCTAATAGTTCGTGCTTTGAGCCTTTCCTGGGACAGCAGTATTAGATTCCGATGCACCATTGCAGGTTTACTGTATCGCTTGGACCTTCAAATCAACGATGAAACACAGAAATTGCATCGATATTGAATACAAAAGGCAAAATGTCGACTTATTTATAAGAGGAGTAACTCTTCTATTAGTTCGTGCTTTGAGCCTTTCCTGGGACAGCAGTATTAGATTCCGATGCACCATTGCAGGTTTACTGTATCTCTTGGACCTTCAAATCAGCGATGAAACACGGAGTTTGAATCGATATTGAATACAAAAGGCAAAATGTCGACTTATTTATAAGAGGAGTAACTCTTCTCATAGTTCGTGTTTTAGCCTTTCCTGGGACAGCAGTATTAGATTCCGATGCACCATTGCAGGTTTACTGTATCTCTTGGACCTTCAAATCAACGATGAAACACAGAAATTACATCTATATTGAATACAAAATGCAAAATGTCGACTTATTTATAAGAGGAGTAACTCTTCTAATAGTTCGTGCTTTGAGCCTTTCCTGGGACAGCAGTATTAGATTCCGATGCACCATTGCAGGTTTACTGTATCGTTTGGACCTTCAAATCAACGATGAAACACAGAAATTGCATCGATATTGAATACAAAAGGCAAAATGTCGTCTTATTTATAAGAGGAGTAACTCTTCTAATAGTTCGTGCTTTGAGCCTTTCCTGGGACAGCAGTATTAGATTCCGATGCACCATTGCAGGTTTACTGTATCTCTTGGACCTTCAAATCAACGATGAAACACGGAATTTGCATCGATATTGAATACAAAAGGCAAAATGTCGACTTATTTATAAGAGGAGTAAATCTTCTAATCGTTCGTGATTTGAGCCCTTCCTGGGACAGCAGTATTAGATTCCGATGCACCATTGCAGATTTACTGTATCCCTTGGACCTTCAAATTAACGATGAAACACAGAAATTGCATCGATATTGAATACAAAAGGCAAAATGTCGACTTATTTACAAGAGGTGTAACTCTTCTAATAGTTCGTGCTTTGAGCCTTTCCTGGGACAGCAGTATTAGATTCCGATGCACCATTGCAGGTTTACTGTATCTCTTGGACCTTCGAATCAACGATGAAACACGGAATTTGCATCGATATTGAATACAAGAGGCAAAATGTCGACTTATCTATAAGAGGAGTAACTCTTCTAATAGTTCGTGCTTTGAGCCTTTCCTGGGACTGCAGTATTAGATTCCGATGCACCATTGCAGATTTAGTGTATCCCTTGGACCTTCAAATTAACGATGAAACACAGAAATTGCATCGATATTGAATACAAAAGGCAAAATGTCGACTTATTTACAAGAGGTGTAACTCTTCTAATAGTTCGTGCTTTGAGCCTTTCCTGGGACAGCAGTATTAGATTCCGATGCCCATTGCAGGTTTACTGTATCACTTGGATCTTCAAATCAACGATGAAACACAGAAATTGCATCGATATTGAATACAAAAGGCAAAATGTCGACTTATTTACAAGAGGAGTAACTCTTCTAATAGTTCGTGCTTGGAGCCTTTCCTGGGACAGCAGTATTAGATTCCGATGCACCATTGCAGGTTTACTGTATCCCTTGGAGCTTCAAATCAAAAATGAAACACAGAAATTGCATCGATATTGAATACAAAAGGCAAAATGTCGACTTATTTATAAGAGGAGTAACTCTTCTAATAGTTCGTGCTTTGAGCCTTTCCTGGGACAGCAGTATTAGATTCCGATGCACCACTGCAGGTTTACTTTATCTCTTGGACCTTCAAATCAACGATGAAACACGGAAATTGCATCGATAATGAATACAAATGGCGAATGTCGACTTATTTATAAGAGGAGTAACTCTTCTAATAGTTCGTGCTTTGAGCCTTTCCTGGGACAGCAGTATTAGATTGCGATGCACCATTGCAGGATTACTGTATCCCTTGGACCTTCAAATCAACGATGAAACACAGAAATTGCTTCGATATTGAATAGAAAAGGCAAAATGTCGACTTATTTATAAGAGGAGTAAATCTTCTAATAGTTCGTGGTTTGAGCCTTTCCTGGGACAGCAGTATTAGATTCCGATGCACCATTGCAGGTTTACTGTATCCCTTGGACCTTCAAATCAACGATGAAACACAGAAATTACATCGATATTGAATACAAAATGCAAAATGTCGACTAATTTACAAGAGGAGTTATTCTTCTAATAGTTCGTGCTTTGAGCCTTTCCTGGGACAGCAGTATTAGATTCCGATGCACCATTGCAGGTTTACTGTTTCGCTTGGACCTTCAAATCAACGATGAAACACAGAAATTGCATCGATATTGAATACAAAATGCAAAATGTCGACTTATTTATAAGAGGAGTAACTCTTCTAATAGTTCGTGATTTGACCCTTTCGTGGGACAGCAGTATTAGATTCCGATGCACCATTGCAGGATTACTGTAACCCTTGGACCTTCAAATCAACGATGAAACACAGAAATTGCATCGATGTTGAATACAAAATGCAAAATGTCGACTTATTTATAAGAGGTGTAACTCTTCTAATACTTCGTGCTTTGAGCCTTTCCTGGGACAGCAGTATTAGATTCCGATGCACCATTGCAGGTTTACTGTATCGCTTGGACCTTCAAATCAACGATGATACACAGAAATTGCATCGATATTGAATACAAAAGGCAAAATGTCGACTTATTTATAAGAGGAGTAACTCTTCTAATAGTTCGTGATTTGAGCCTTTCCTGGGACAGCAGTATTAGATTCCGATGCACCATTGCAGGTTTACTGTATCTATTGGACCTTCAAATCAGCGAAGAAACACGGAATTTGCATCGATATTGAATAAAAAAGGCAAAATGTCGACTTATTTATAAGAGGAGTAACTCTTCTAATAGTTCGTGCTTTGAGCCTTTCCTGGGACAGCAGTATTAGATTCCGATGCACCATTGCAGGTTTACTGTATCTCTTGGACCTTCAAATCAGCGATGAAACACGGAATTTGCATCGATATTGAATACAAAAGGCAAAATGTCGAATTATTTATAAGAGGAGTAAATCTTCTAATAGTTCGTGATTTGAGCCTTTCCTGGGACAGCAGTATTAGATTCCGATGCACCATTGCAGATTTACTGTATCCCTTGGACCTTCAAATTAACGATGAAACACAGAAATTGCATCGATATTGAATACAAAAGGCAAAATGTCGACTTATTTACAAGAGGTGTAACTCTTCTAATAGTTCGTGCTTTGAGCCTTTCCTGGGACAGCAGTATTAGATTCCGATGCACCATTGCAGGTTTACTGTATCACTTGGATCTTCAAATCAACGATGAAACACAGATATTACATCGATATTGAATACAAAAGGCAAAATGTCCACTTAACTAAAAGAGGAGTAACTCTTCTAATAATTCGTGCTTTGAGCCTTTCCTGGGACAGCAGTATTAGATTCCGATGCACCATTGCAGGTTTACTGTATCCCTTGGACCATCAAGTCAACGATGAAACACAGAAATTGCATCGATATTGAATACAAAAGGCAAAATGTCGACTTATTTACAAGAGGAGTAACTCTTCTAATAGTTCGTGCTTTGAGCCTTTCCAGGGACAGCAGCATTAGATTCCGATGCACCATTGCAGGTTTACTGTATCGCTTGGACCTTCAAATCAACGATGAAACACAGAAATTGCATCGATATTGAATACAAAAGGCAAAATGTCGACTTATTTATAAGAGGAGTAACTCTTCTATTAGTTCGTGCTTTGAGCCTTTCCTGGGACAGCAGTATTAGATTCCGATGCACCATTGCAGGTTTACTGTATCGCTTGGACCTTCAAATCAACGATGAAACACAGAAATTACATCGATATTGAATACAAAAGGCAAAATGTCGACTTATTTATAAGAGGAGTAACTCTTCTATTAGTTCGTGCTTTGAGCCTTTCCTGGGACAGCAGTATTAGATTCCGATGCACCATTGCAGGTTTACTGTATCGCTTGGACCTTCAAATCAACGATGAAACACAGAAATTGCATCGATATTGAATACAAAAGGCAAAATGTCGACTTATTTATAAGAGGAGTAACTCTTCTATTAGTTCGTGCTTTGAGCCTTTCCTGGGACAGCAGTATTAGATTCCGATGCACCATTGCAGGTTTACTGTATCTCTTGGACCTTCAAATCAGCGATGAAACACGGAATTTGAATCGATATTGAATACAAAAGGCAAAATGTCGACTTATTTATAAGAGGAGTAACTCTTCTCATAGTTCGTGTTTTAGCCTTTCCTGGGACAGCAGTATTAGATTCCGATGCACCATTGCAGGTTTACTGTATCTCTTGGACCTTCAAATCAACGATGAAACACAGAAATTACATCGATATTGAATACAAAATGCAAAATGTCGACTTATTTATAAGGGGAGTAACTCTTCTAATAGTTCGTGCTTTGAGCCTTTCCTGGGACAGCAGTATTAGATTCCGATGCACCATTGCAGGTTTACTGTATCGTTTGGACCTTCAAATCAACGATGAAACACAGAAATTGCATCGATATTGAATACAAAAGGCAAAATGTCGACTTATTTATAAGAGGAGTAACTCTTCTAATAGTTCGTGCTTTGAGCCTTTCCTGGGACAGCAGTATTAGATTCCGATGCACCATTGCAGGTTTACTGTATCTCTTGGACCTTCAAATCAACGATGAAACACGGAATTTGCATCGATATTGAATACAAAAGGCAAAATGTCGACTTATTTATAAGAGGAGTAAATCTTCTAATAGTTCGTGATTTGAGCCTTTCCTGGGACAGCAGTATTAGATTCCGATGCACCATTGCAGATTTACTGTATCCCTTGGACCTTCAAATTAACGATGAAACACAGAAATTGCATCGATATTGAATACAAAAGGCAAAATGTCGACTTATTTACAAGAGGTGTAACTCTTCTAATAGTTCGTGCTTTGGGCCTTTCCTGGGACAGCAGTATTAGATTCCGATGCACCATTGCAGGTTTACTGTATCTCTTGGACCTTCGAATCAACGATGAAACACGGAATTTGCATCGATATTGAATACAAGAGGCAAAATGTCGACTTATCTATAAGAGGAGTAACTCTTCTAATAGTTCGTGCTTTGAGCCTTTCCTGGGACAGCAGTATTAGATTCCGATGCACCATTGCAGATTTAGTGTATCCTTTGGACCTTCAAATTAACGATGAAACACAGAAATTGCATCGATATTGAATACAAAAGGCAAAATGTCGACTTATTTACAAGAGGTGTAACTCTTCTAATAGTTCGTGCTTTGAGCCTTTCCTGGGACAGCAGTATTAGATTCCGATGCGCCATTGCAGGTTTACTGTATCACTTGGATCTTCAAATCAACGATGAAACACAGAAATTACATCGATATTGAATACAAAAGGCAAAATATCCACTTAACTAAAAGAGGAGTAACTCTTCTAATAGTTCGTGCTTTGAGCCTTTCCTGGGACAGCAGTATTAGATTCCGATGCACCATTGCAGGTTTACTGTATCCCTTGGACCTTCAAATTAACGATGAAACACAGAAATTGCATCGATATTGAATACAAAAGGCAAAATGTCGACGTATTTACAAGAGGAGTAACTCTTCAAATAGTTCGTGCTTTGAGCCTTTCCTGGGACATTAGTATTAGATTCCGATGCACCATTGCAGGTTTACTGTATCCCTTGGACCATCAAGTCAACGATGAAACACAGAAATTGCATCGATATTGAATACAAAATGCAAAATGTCGACTTATTTACAAGAGGAGTAACTCTTCTAATAGTTCGTGCTTTGAGCCTTTCCAGGGACAGCAGTATTAGATTCCGATGCACCATTGCAGGTTTACTGTATCTCTTGGACCTTCAAATAAACGATGAAACACAGAAATTCCATCGATATTGAATACAAAATGCAAAATGTCGACTTATTTACAAGAAGAGTAACTCTTCTAATTGTTCGTGTTTTAGCCTTTCTGGGACAGCAGTATTAGATTCCGATGCACCATTGCAGGTTTACTGTATCTCTTGGACCTTCAAATCAACGATGAAACATAGAAATTACATCGATATTGAATACAAAGGGCAAAATGACGACTTATTTGCAAGAGGAGTAACTCTTCTAATAGTTCGTGATTTGAGCCTTTCCTGGGACATCAGTATTAGATTCCGATGCACCATTGCAGGTTTACTGTATCCCTTGGACCTTCAAATCAACGATGAAACACACAAATTACATCGATATTGAACACAAAAGGCAAAATTTCGACTTATTTACAAGAGGAGTAACTCTTCTCATAGTTCGTGTTTTAGCCTTTCCTGGGACAGCAGTATTAGATTCCGATGCACCATTGCAGGTTTACTGTATCTCTTGGACCTTCAAATCAACGATGAAACACAGAAATTACATCGATATTGAATACAAAAGGCAAAATGTCGACTTATATATAAGAGGAGTAACTCTTCTAATAGTTCGTGCTTTGAGCCTTTCCTGGGACAGCAGTATTAGATTCCGATGCCCCATTGCAGGTTTACTGTATCGCTTGGACCTTCAAATCAACGATGAAACACAGAAATTGCATCGATATTGAATACAAAAGGCAAAATGTCGACTTATTTACAAGAGGAGTAACTCTTCTAATAGTTCGTGCTTTGAGCCTTTCCTGGGACAGCAGTATTAGATTCCGATGCACCATTGCAGGTTTACTGTATCTCTTGGACCTTCAAATCAACGATGAAACACGGAATTTGCATCGATATTGAATACAAAAGGCAAAATGTCGACTTATTTATAAGAGGAGTAAATCTTCTAATAGTTCGTGGTTTGAGCCTTTCCTGGGACAGCAGTATTAGATTCCGATGCACCATTGCAGATTTACTGTATCCCTTGGACCTTCAAATTAACGATGAAACTCAGAAATTACATCGATATTGAATTCAAAAGGCAAAATGTCGACTTATTTATAAGAGGAGTAACTCTTCTAATAGTTCGTGCTTTGAGCCTTTCCTGGGACAGCAGTATTAGATTCCGATGCACCATTGCAGGTTTACTGTATCTCTTGGACCTTCAAATAAACGATGAAACACAGAAATTGCATCGATATTGAATACAAAATGCAAAATGTCGACTTATTTACAAGAAGAGTAACTCTTCTAATAGTTCGTGTTTTAGCCTTTCTGGGACAGCAGTATTAGATTCCGATGCACCATTGCAGATTTACTGTATCTCTTGGACCTTCAAATCAACGATGAAAGACAGAAATTACATCGATATTGAATACAATGGGCAAAATGACGACTTATTTGCAAGAGGAGTAACTCTTCTAATAGTTCGTGATTTGAGCCTTTCCTGAGACATCAGTATTAGATTCCGATGCACCATTGCAGGTTTACTGTATCCCTTGGACCTTCAAATCAACGATGAAACAAGGAAATTGCATCGATATTGAATACAAAAGGCAAAATTTCGACTTATTTACAAGAGGAGTAACTCTTCTCATAGTTCATGTTTTAGCCTTTCCTGGGACAGCAGTATTAGATTCCGATGCACCATTGCAGGTTTACTGTATCTCTTGGACCTTCAAATCAACGATGAAACACAGAAATTACATCGATATTGAATACAAAAGGCAAAATGTCGACTTATTTATAAGAGGAGTAACTCTTCTAATAGTTCGTGCTTTGAGCCTTTCCTGGGACAGCAGTATTAGATTCCGATGCACCATTGCAGGTTTACTGTATCGCTTGGACCTTCAAATCAACGATGAAACACAGAAATTGCATCGATATTGAATACAAAAGGCAAAATGTCGACTTATTTATAAGAGGAGTAACTCTTCTAATAGTTCGTGATTTGAGCCTTTCCTGGGACAGCAGTATTAGATTCCGATGCACCATTGCAGGTTTACTGTATCTCCTGGACCTTCAAATCAACGATGAAACACGGAATTTGCATCGATATTGAATACAAAAGGCAAAATGTCGACTTATTTACAAGAGGTGTAACTCTTCTAATAGTTCGTGCTTTGAGCCTTTCCTGGGACAGCAGTATTAGATTCCGATGCACCATTGCAGGTTTACTGTATCACTTGGATCTTCAAATCAACGATGAAACACAGAAATTACATCGATATTAAATACAAAAGGCAAAATGTCCACTTAACTAAAAGAGGAGTAACTCTTCTAATAGTTCGTGCTTTGAGCCTTTCCTGGGACAGCAGTATTAGATTCCGATGCACCATTGCAGATTTACTGTATCCCTTGGACCTTCAAATTAACGATGAAACACAGAAATTGCATCGATATTGAATACAAAAGGCAAAATGTCGACTTATTTACAAGAGGAGTAACTCTTCTAATAGTTCGTGCTTTGAGCCTTTCCTGGGACATTAGTATTAGATTCCGATGCACCATTGCAGGTTTACTGTATCGCTTGGACCTTCAAATCAACGATGAAACACAGAAATTACATCGATATTGAATACAAAAGGCAAAATGTCGACTTATTTATAAGAGGAGTAACTCTTCTAATAGTTCGTGCTTTGAGCCTTTCCTGGGACAGCAGTATTAGATTCCGATGCACCATTGCAGGTTTACTGTATCTCTTGGACCTTCAAATCAGCGATGAAACACGGAATTTGCATCGATATTGAATACAAAAGGCAAAATGTCGACTTATTTATAAGAGGAGTAAATCTTCTAATAGTTCGTGATTTGAGCCTTTCCTGGGACAGCAGTATTAGATTCCGATGCACCATTGCAGATTTACTGTATCCCTTGGACCTTCAAATTAACGATGAAACACAGAAATTGCATCGATATTGAATACAAAAGGCAAAATGTCGACTTATTTACAAGAGGAGTAACTCTTCTAATAGTTCGTGCTTTGAGCCTTTCCTGGGATATTAGTATTAGATTCCGATGCACCATTGCAGGTTTACTGTATCCCTTGGACCATCAAGTCAACGATGAAACACAGAAATTGCATCGATATTGAATACAAAAGGCAAAATGTCGACTTATTTACAAGAGGAGTAACTCTTCTAATAGTTCGTGCTTTGAGCCTTTCCAGGGACAGCAGCATTAGATTCCGATGCACCATTGCAGGTTTACTGTATCTCTTGGACCTTCAAATAAACGATGAAACACAGAAATTGCATCGATATTGAATACAGAATGCAAAATGTCGACTTATTTACAAGAAGAGTAACTCTTCTAATAGTTCGTGTTTTAGCCTTTCTGGGACAGCAGTATTAGATTCCGATGCACCATTGCAGATTTACTGTATCTCTTGGACCTTCAAATCAACGATGAAACACAGAAATTACATCGATATTGAATACAAAGGGCAAAATGACGACTTATTTGCAAGAGGAGTTACTCTTCTAATAGTTCGTGATTTGAGCCTTTCCTGAGACATCAGTATTAGATTCCGATGCACCATTGCAGGTTTACTGTATCCCTTGGACCTTCAAATCAACGATGAAACAAGGAAATTGCATCGATATTGAATACAAAAGGCAAAATTTCGACTTATTTACAAGAGGAGTAACTCTTCTCATAGTTCATGTTTTAGCCTTTCCTGGGACAGCAGTATTAGATTCCGATGCACCATTGCAGGTTTACTGTATCTCTTGGACCTTCAAATCAACGATGAAACACAGAAATTACATCGATATTGAATACAAAAGGCAAAATGTCGACTTATTTATAAGAGGAGTAACTCTTCTAATAGTTCGTGCTTTGAGCCTTTCCTGGGACAGCAGTATTAGATTCCGATGCACCATTGCAGGTTTACTGTATCGCTTGGACCTTCAAATCAACGATGAAACACAGAAATTGCATCGATATTGAATACAAAAGGCAAAATGTCAACTTATTTATAAGAGGAGTAACTCTTCTAATAGTTCGTGATTTGAGCCTTTCCTGGGACAGCAGTATTAGATTCCGATGCACCATTGCAGGTTTACTGTATCTCCTGGACCTTCAAATCAACGATGAAACACGGAATTTGCATCGATATTGAATACAAAAGGCAAAATGTCGACTTATTTACAAGAGGTGTAACTCTTCTAATAGTTCGTGCTTTGAGCCTTTCCTGGGACAGCAGTATTAGATTCCGATGCACCATTGCAGGTTTACTGTATCACTTGGATCTTCAAATCAACGATGAAACACAGAAATTACATCGATATTAAATACAAAAGGCAAAATGTCCACTTAACTAAATGAGGAGTAACTCTTCTAATAGTTCGTGCTTTGAGCCTTTCCTGGGACAGCAGTATTAGATTCCGATGCACCATTGCAGGTTTACTGTATCCCTTGGACCTTCAAATTAACGATGAAACACAGAAATTGCATCGATATTGAATACAAAAGGCAAAATATCGACTTATTTACAAGAGGAGTAACTCTTCTAATAGTTCGTGCTTTGAGCCTTTCCTGGGACAGCAATATTAGATTCCGATGCACCATTGCAGGTTTACTGTATCGCTTGGACCTTCAAATCAACGATGAAACACAGAAATTGCATCGATATTGAATACAAAAGGCAAAATGTCGACTTATTTATAAGAGGTGTAACTCTTCTAATAGTTCGTGCTTTGAGCCTTTCCTGGGACAGCAGTATTAGATTCCGATGCACCATTGCAGGTTTACTGTTTCGCTTGGACCTTCAAATCAACGATGAAACACAGAAATTGCATCGATATTGAATACAAAAGGCAAAATGTCGACTTATTTATAAGAGGAGTAACTCTTCTAATAGTTCGTGCTTTGAGCCTTTCCTGGGACAGCAGTATTAGATTCCGATGCACCATTGCAGGTTTACTGTATCTCTTGGACCTTCAAATCAGCGATGAAACACGGAATTTGCATCGATATTGAATACAAAAGGCAAAATGTCGACTTATTTATAAGAGGAGTAAATCTTCTAATAGTTCGTGATTTGAGCCTTTCCTGGGACAGCAGTATTAGATTCCGATGCACCATTGCAGATTTACTGTATCCCTTGGACCTTCAAATTAACGATGAAACACAGAAATTGCATCGATATTGAATACAAAAGGCAAAATGTCGACTTATTTACAAGAGGTGTTACTCTTCTAATAGTTCGTGCTTTGAGCCTTTCCTGGGACAGCAGTATTAGATTCCGATGCACCTTTGCAGGTTTACTGTATCCCTTGGACCTTCAAATTAACGATGAAACACAGAAATTGCATCGATATTGAATACAAAAGGCAAAATATCGACTTATTTACAAGAGGAGTAACTCTTCTAATAGTTCGTGCTTTGAGCCTTTCCTGGGACAGCAATATTAGATTCCGATGCACCATTGCAGGTTTACTGTATCGCTTGGACCTTCAAATCAACGATGAAACACAGAAATTGCATCGATATTGAATACAAAAGGCAAAATGTCGACTTATTTATAAGAGGTGTAACTCTTCTAATAGTTCGTGCTTTGAGCCTTTCCTGGGACAGCAGTATTAGATTCCGATGCACCATTGCAGGTTTACTGTTTCGCTTGGACCTTCAAATCAACGATGAAACACAGAAATTGCATCGATATTGAATACAAAAGGCAAAATGTCGACTTATTTATAAGAGGAGTAACTCTTCTAATAGTTCGTGCTTTGAGCCTTTCCTGGGACAGCAGTATTAGATTCCGATGCACCATTGCAGGTTTACTGTATCTCTTGGACCTTCAAATCAGCGATGAAACACGGAATTTGCATCGATAATGAATACAAAAGGCAAAATGTCGACTTATTTATAAGAGGAGTAAATCTTCTAATAGTTCGTGATTTGAGCCTTTCCTGGGACAGCAGTATTAGATTCCGATGCACCATTGCAGATTTACTGTATCCCTTGGAGCTTCAAATTAACGATGAAACACAGAAATTGCATCGATATTGAATACAAAAGGCAAAATGTCGACTTATTTACAAGAGGTGTTACTCTTCTAATAGTTCGTGCTTTGAGCCTTTCCTGGGACAGCAGTATTAGATTCCGATGCACCTTTGCAGGTTTACTGTATCCCTTGGATCTTCAAATCAACGATGAAACTAGGAAATTGCATCGATATTGAATACAAAAGGCAAAATTTCGACTTATTTACAAAAGGAGTAACTCTTCTCATAGTTCGTGTTTTAGCCTCTCCTGGGACAGCAGTATTAGATTCCGATGCACCATTGCAGGTTTACTGTATCTCTTGGACCTTCGAATCAACGATGAAACACCGAAATTACATCGATATTGAATTCAAAAGGCAAAATGTCGACTTATTTATTAGAGGAGTAACTCTTCTAATAGTTCGTGCTTTGAGCCTTTCCTGGGACAGCAGTATTAGTTTCCGATGCACCATTGCAGGTTTACTGTATCCCTTGGACCTTCAAATCAACGATGAAACACAGAATCAACGATGAATTACGGAAATTGCATCGATATTGAATACAAAAGGCAAAATTTTGACTTACTTACAAGAGGAGTAACTCTTCTAATAGTTCGTCTTTTAGCCTTTCCTGGGACAGCAGTATTAGATTCCGATGCACCATTGCAGATTTACTGTATCTCTTGGACCTTCAAATCAACGATGAAACACACAAATTACATCGATATTGAATACAAAAGGCAAAATATCGACTTATTTACAAGAGGAGTAACTCTTCTAATAGTTCGTGCTTTGAGCCTTTCCTGGGACAGCAATATTAGATTCCGATGCACCATTGCAGGTTTACTGTATCGCTTGGACCTTCAAATCAACGATGAAACACAGAAATTGCATCGATATTGAATACAAAAGGCAAAATGTCGACTTATTTATAAGAGGAGTAACTCTTCCAATAGTTCGAGAGTTTAGCCTTTCCTGGGACAGCGGTATTAGATTCCGATGCACCATTGCAGGTTTACTGTATCCCTTGGACCTTCAAATCAACGATGAAACACAGAAATTGCATCGATATTGAATACAAAAGGCAAAATGTCGACTTATTTATAAGAGGAGTAACTCTTCTAATAGTTCGTGATTTGAGCCTTTCCTGGGACAGCAGTATTAGAATCCGATGCTCCATTGCAGGTTTACTGTATCCCTTGGATCTTCAAATCAACGATGAAACACAGAAATTGCATCGATATTGAATACAAAAGGCATAATGTCGACTTATTTCTAAGAGGAGTAAGTCTTCCAATAGTTCGAGATTTGAGCCTTTCCTGGGACAGCAGTATTAATTTCCGATGCACCATAGCAGGTTTACTGTATCCCTTGGACCTTCAAATCAACTATGGAACACGGAAATTGCATCGATATTGAATACAAAAGGCAAAATGTCGACTTATTTACAAGAGGAGTAACTCTTCTAATAGTTCGTGTTTTTAGCCTTTCCTGGGACAGCAGTATTAGTTTCCGATGCACCATTGCTGGTTTACTGTATCCCTTGGACCTTCAAATCAACGATGAAACACAGAAATTGCATCGATATTGAATACAAAAGGCATAATGTCGACTTATTTACAAGAGGAGTAACTCCTCTAATAGTTCGTGCTTTGAGCCTTTCCTGGGACAGCAGTATTAGATTCCGATGCACCATTGCAGGTTTACTGTATCTCTTGGACCTTCCAATCAACGATGAAACACAGAAATTGCATCGTTATTGAATACAAAATGCAAAATGCCGACTTATTAAAAGAGGAGTAAATCTTCTAATAGTTCGTGTTTTAGAATTTCTGGGACAGCAGTATTAGATTCCGATGCACCATTGCAGGTTTGCTGTATCTCTTGGACCTTCAAATCATCGATGAAACACAGAAATTACATCGATATTGAATACAAAAGGCAAAATGTCGACTTATTTACAAGAGGAGTAACTCTTCTAATAGTTCGTGCTTGGAGCCTTTCCTGGAACAGCAGCATTAGATTCCGATGCACCATTGCAGGTTTACTGTATCTCTTGGACCTTCAAATCAACGATGAAACACGGAAATTGCATCGATATTGAATACAAAAGGCAAATGTCGTCTTATTTATAAGAGGAGTAACTCTTCTAATAGTTCGTGCTTTGAGCCTTTCCTGGGACAGCAGTATTAGATTGCGATGCACCATTGCAGGATTACTGTATCCCTTGGACCTTCAAATCAACGATGAAACACAGATATTTCATCGATATTGAATACAAAAGGCAAAATGTCAACTTATTTATAAGAGGAGTAAATCTTCTAATAGTTCGTGATTTGAGCCTTTCCTGGGACAGCAGTATTAGATTCCGATGCACCATTGCAGGTTTACTCTATCCCTTGGATCTTCAAATCAACGATGAAACACAGAAATTGCGTCGATATTGAATACAAAAGGCAAAATGTCGACTTATTTCTAAGAGGAGTAAGTCTTATAATAGTTCGAGATTTGAGCCTTTCCTGGGACAGCAGTATTAGATTCCGATGCACCATTGCAGATTTACTGTATCTCTTGGACCTTCAAATCAACGATGAAACACAGAAATTGCATCGATATTGAATACAAAAGGCAAAATGTCGACTTATTTATAAGAGGAGTAACTCTTCTAATAGTTCGTGATTTGAGCCTTTCCTGGGACAGCAGTATTAGATTCCATGCACCATTGCAGGTTTACTGTATCCCTTGGATCTTCAAATCAAAGATGAAACACAGAAATTGCATCGATATTGAATACATAAGGCAAAATGTCGACTTATTTCTAAGAGGAGTAAGTCTTCCAATAGTTCGAGCTTTGAGCCTTTCCTGGGACAGCAGTATTAAATTCCGATGCACCTTTGCAGGTTTACTGTATCCCTTGGACCTTCAAATCAACGATGAAACACAGAAATTGCATCGATATTGAATACAAAAGGCAAAATGTCGACTTATTTTCAAGAGGAGTAACTCTTCTAATAGTTCGTGTTTTTAGCCTTTCCTGGGACAGCAGTATTAGTTTCCGATGCACCATTGCAGGATTACTGAATCCCTTGGACTTTCAAATCAACGATGAAACACGGAAATTGCATCGATATTGAATACAAAAGGCAAAATGTCGACTTATTTATAAGAGGAGTAAATCTTCTAATAGTTCGTGATTTGAGTCTTTCCTGGGACAGCAGTATTAGATTCCGATGCACCATTGCAGGTTTACTGTATCCCGTGGACCTTCAAATTAACGATGAAACACAGAAATTGCATCGATATTGAATACAAAAGGCAAAATGTCGACTTATTTACAAGAGGTGTAACTCTTCTAATAGTTCGTGCTTTGAGCCTTTCCTGGGACATTAGTATTAGATTCCGATGCACCATTGCAGGTTTACTGTATCCCTTGGACCTTCAAGTCAACGATGAAACACAGAAATTGCATCGATATTGAATACAAAAGGCAAAATGTCGACTTATTTACAAGAGCAGTAACTCTTCTAATAGTTCGTGATTTGAGCCTTTCCAGGGACAGCAGTATTAGATTCCGATGCACCATTGCAGGTTTACTGTATCTCTTGGACCTTCAAATAAACGATGAAACACAGAAATTGCATCGATATTGAATACAAAATGCAAAATGTCGACTTATTTACAAGAAGAGTATCTCTTCTAATAGTTCGTGTTTTAGCCATTCTGGGACAGCAGTATTAGATTCCGATGCACCATTGCAGGTGTACTGTATCGCTTGGACCTTCAAATCAACGATGAAACACAGAAATTACATCGACATTGAATACAAAGGGCAAAATGTCGACTTATTTACAAGAGGAGTAACTCTTCTAATAGTTCGTGCTTTGAGCCTTTCCTGGGACAGCAGTATTGGAATCCGATGCACCATTGCAGGTTTACTGTATCACTTGGACCTTCAAATCAACGATGAAACACAGAAATTGCTTCGATATTGAATACAAAAGGCAAAATTTCGACTTATTTATAAGAGGAGTAACTCTTCTAATAGTTCGTGTTTGATCCTTTCCTGGGACAGCAGTATTAGATTCCGATGCACCACTGCAGGTTTACTGTATCCCTTGGACCTTCAAATCAACGATGAAACACGGAAATTTCATCGATATTGAATACAAAAGGCAAAATGGTGACTTATTTATAAGCGGAGTAACTCTTCTAATAGTTCGTGCTTTGAGTCTTTCCTGGGACAGCAGTATTAGATTCCGATGCACCATTGCAGGTTTACTGTATCCCATGGATCTTCAAATCAACGATGAAACACAGAAATTGCATCGATATTGAATACAAAAGGCAAAAAGTCGACTTATTTATAAGAGGAGTAATTCTTCTAATAGTTCGTGCTTTGAGCCTTTCCTGGGACAGCAGTATTAGATTCCGATGCACCATTGCAGGTTTACTGTATCTCTTGGACCTTCAAATCAACGATGAAACACAGAAATTGCATCGATATTGAATACAAAAGGCAAAATGCCGACTTATTTCTAAGAGGAGTAAGTCTTCCAATAGTTCGAGTTTAAGCCTTTCCTGGGACAGCAGTATTAAATACCGATGCACCATTGCAGGTTTACTGTATCCCTTGGACCTTCAAATCAACGATGAAACACAGAAATTGCATCGATATTGAATACAAAAGGCAAAATGTCGACTTATTTACAAGAGGAGTAACTCTTCTAACAGTTCGTGATTTGAGCCTTTCCAGGGACAGCAGTATCAGATTCCGATGCACCATTGCAGGATTACTGTATCCCTTGGACTTTCAAATCAACGATGAAACACGGAAATTGCATCGATATTGAATACATAAGGCAAAATGTCGACTTATTTATAAGAGGAGTAAATCTTCTAATAGTTCGTTATTTGAGTCTTTCCTGGGACAGCAGTATTAGATTCCGATGCACCATTGCAGGTTTACTGTATCCCGTGGACCGTCGAATTAACGATGAAACACAGAAATTGCATCGATATAGAATACAAAAGGCAAAATGTCGACTTATTTACAAGAGGTGTAACTCTTCTTATAGTTCGTGCTTTGAGCCTTTCCTGGGACATTAGTATTAGATTCCGATGCACCATTGCAGGTTCACTGTATCCCTTGGACCTTCAAGTCATCGATGAAACACAGAAATTGCATCGATATTGAATACAAAGAGCAAAATGTCGACTTATTTACAAGAGGAGTAACTCTTCTAATAGTTCGTGCTTTGAGCCTTTCCTGGGACATCAGTATTAGATTCCGATGCACCATTGCAGGTTTACTATATCCCTTGGATCTTCAAATCAACGATGAAACACAGAAATTGCATCGATATTGAATACAAAAGGAAAAATGTCGACTTATTTCTACGAGGAGTAAGTCTTCCAATAGTTCGAGATTTGAGCCTTTCCTGGGACAGCAGTATTAAATTCCGATGCTCCATTGCAGGTTTACTGTATCCCTTGGACCTTCAAATCAACGATGAAACACAGAAATTGCATCGAAATTGAATAGAAAAGGCAAAATGTCGACTTATTTACAAGATGAGTAACTCTTCTAATAGTTCGTGCTTTGAGCCTCTCCTGGGACAGCAGTATTAGATTCCCATGCACCATTGCAGGTTTACTGTATCTCTTGGACCTTCAAATCAACGATGAAACACGGAAATTGCATCGATATTGAATACAAAAGGCAAATGTCGACTTATTTATAAGAGGAGTAACTCTTCTAATAGTTCGTGCTTTGAGCCTTTCCTGGGACAGCAGTATTAGATAGCGATGCACCATTGCACGATTACTGTATCCCTTGGACCTTCAAATCAACGATGAAACACAGAAATTGCATCGATATTGAATACAAAATGCAAAATGTCGACTTATTTACAAGAGGAGTAAATCTTCTAATAGTTTGTGATTTGAGCCTTTTCTGGGACAGCAGTATTAGATTCCGATGCACCATTGCAGGTTTACTGTATCCCTTGGACCTTCAAATTAACGATGAAACACACAAATTGCGTCGATAATGAATACAAAAGGCAAAATGTCGACTTATTTACAAGAGGTGTAACTCTTCTAATAGTTCGTGCTTTGAGCCTTTCCTGGGACAGCAGTATTAGATTCCGATGCTCCATTGCAGGTTTACTGTATCCCTTGGATCTTCAAATCAACGATGAAACACAGAAATTACATCGATATTGAATACAAAAGGCAAAATGTCCACTTATTTACAATAGTTCGTCTTTTGAGCCTTTCCTGGGACTGCAGTATTAGATTCCTTTGCAACATTGCAGATTTACTGTATCTCTTGGACCTTCAAATCAACGATGAAACACAGAAAATGCATCGTTATTGAATACAAAATGCAAAATGTCGACTTATTTACAAGAGGAGTAACTCTTCTAATAGTTCGTGTTTTTGCCTTTCTGGGACAGCAGTATGAGATTCCGATGCACCATTGCAGGTTTACTGTATCTCTTGGACCTTCAAATCAACGATGAAACACAGAAATTACATCGATATTGAATACAAAAGGAAAAATTTCGACTTATTTTCAAAAGGAGTAACTTTTCTAATAGTTCGTGCTTTGAGCCTTTCCTGGGACAGCAGTATTGGATTCCGATGCACCATTGCAGGTTTACTGTATCCCTTGGACCTTCAAATCAACGATGAAACACAGAAATTGCATCGATATTGAATACAAAAGGCAAAATGTCGACTTATTTATAAGAGGAGTTAATCTTCTAATAGTTCGTGTTTGATCCTTTCCTGGGACAGCAGTATTAGATTCCGATGCACCACTGCAGGTTTACTGTATCCCTTGGACCTTCAAATCAACGATGAAACACGGAAATTTCATCGATATTGAATACAAAAGGCAAAATGGTGACTTATTTATAAGCGGAGTAACTCTTCTAATAGTTCGTGCTTTGAGCCTTTCCTGGGACAGCAGTATTAGATTCCGATGCACCATTGCAGGTTTACTGTATCCCATGGACCTTCAAATCAACGATGAAACACAGAAATTGCATCGATATTGAATACAAAAGGCAAAATGTCGACTTATTTCTAAGAGGAGTAAGTCTTCCAATAGTTCGAGTTTTAAGCCTTTCCTGGGACAGCAGTATTAAATTCCGATGCACCATTGCAGGTTTACTGTATCCCTTGGACCTTCCAATCAACGATGAAACACAGAAATTGCATCGATATTGAATACAAAAGGCAAAATGTCGACTTATTTACAAGAGGAGTAACTCTTCTAACAGTTCGTGATTTGAGCCTTTCCAGGGACAGCAGTATTAGATTCCGATGCACCTTTGCAGGTTTACTGTATCTCTTGGACCTTCAAATAAACGATGAAACACAGAAATTGCATCGATATTGAAAACAAAATGCAAAATGTCGACTTATTTACAAGAGGAGTAACTCTTCTAATAGTTCGTGTTTTAGCCTTTCTGGGACATCAGTATTAGGTTCCGATGCACCATTGCAGGTTTACTGTATCTCTTGGACCTTGAAATCAACGATGAAACATAGAAATTACATCGATATTGAATACAAAGGGCAAAATGTCGAGTTATTTACAAGAGGAGTAACTCTTCTATAAGTTCGTGATTTGAGCCTTTCCTGGGACAGCAGTATTAGATTCCGATGCACCATTGCAGGTTTACTGTATACCTTTGTCCTTCAAATCAACGATGAAACACGGAAATTGCATCGATATTGAATACAAAAAGCAAAATTTCGACTTACTTACAAGAGGTGTAACTCTTCTAATAGTTCGTGTTTTAGCCTTTCCTTGGACAGCAGTATTAGATTCCGATGCCCCATTGCAGGTTTACTGTATCTCTTGGACCTTCAAATCAACGATGAAACACAGAAACTACATCGATATTGAATACAAAATGCAAAATGTCGACTAATTTACAATAAGAGTTATTTTTCTAATAGTTCGTGCTTTGAGCCTTTCCTGGGACAGCAGTATTAGATTCCGATGCACCATTGCAGGTTTACTGTTTCGCTTGGACCTTCAAATCAACGATGAAACACAGAAATTGCATCGATATTGAATACAAAATGCAAAATGTCGACTTATTTATAAGAGGAGAAACTCTTCTAATAGTTCGTGATTTGACCCTTTCGTGGGACAGCAGTATTAGATTCCGATGCACCATTGCAGGGTTACTGTAACCCTTGGACCTTCAAATCAACGATGAAACACAGAAATTGCATCGATGTTGAATACAAAATGCAAAATGTCGACTTATTTATAAGAGGAGTAACTCTTCTAATAGTTCGTGCTTTGAGCCTTTCCTGGGACAGCAGTATTAGATTCCGATGCACCATTGCAGGTTTACTGTATCCCTTGGATCTTCAAATCAACGATGAAACACAGAAATTGCATCGATATTGAATACAAAAGGCAAAATGTCGACTTATTTCTAAGAGGAGTAAGTCTTCCAATAGTTCGTGATTTGAGCCTTTCCTGGGACAGCAGTATTAAATTCTGATGCACCATTGCAGGTTTACTGTATCCCTTGGACCTTCAAATCAACGATGAAACACAGAAATTGCATCGATATTGAATACAAAAGGCAAAATGTCGACTTATTTACAAGAGGAGTAACTCTTCTAACAGTTCGTGATTTGAGCCTTTCCAGGGACAGCAGTATCAGATTCCGATGCACCATTGCAGGATTACTGTATCCCTTGGACTTTCAAATCAACGATGAAACACGGAAATTGCATCGATATTGAATACAAAAGGCAAAATGTCGACTTATTTATAAGAGGAGTAAATCTTCTAATAGTTCGTTATTTGAGTCTTTCCTGGGACAGCAGTATTAGATTCCGATGCACCATTGCAGGTTTACTGTATCCCGTGGACCTTCGAATTAACGATGAAACACAGAAATTGCATCGATATAGAATACAAAAGGCTAAATGTCGACTTATTTACAAGAGGTGTAACTCTTCTAATAGTTCGTGCTTTGAGCCTTTCCTGGGACATTAGTATTAGATTCCGATGCACCATTGCAGGTTTACTGTATCCCTTGGACCTTCAAGTCATCGATGAAACACAGAAATTGCATCGATATTGAATACAAAGAGCAAAATGTCGACTTATTTACAAGAGGAGTAACTCTTCTAATAGTCCGTGCTTTGAGCCTTTCCTGGGACATCAGTATTAGATTCCGATGCACCATTGCAGGTTTACTATATCCCTTGGATCTTCAAATCAACGATGAAACACAGAAATTGCATCGATATTGAATACAAAAGGCAAAATGTCGACTTATTTCTACGAGGAGTAAGTCTTCCAATAGTTCGAGATTTGAGCCTTTCCTGGGACAGCAGTATTAAATTCCGACGCACCATTGCAGGTTTACTGTATCCCTTGGACCTTCAAATCAACGATGAAACACAGAAATTACATCGAAATTGAATAGAAAAGGCAAAATGTCGACTTATTTACAAGAGGAGTAACTCTTCTAATAGTTCGTGCTTTGAGCCTCTCCTGGGACAGCAGTATTAGATTCCCATGCACCATTGCAGGTTTATTGTATCTCTTGGACCTTCAAATCAACGATGAAACACGGAAATTGCATCTATATTGAATACAAAAGGCAAATGACGACTTATTTATAAGAGGAGTAACTCTTCTAATAGTTCGTGATTTGAGCCTTTCCTGGGACAGCAGTATTAGATAGCGATGCACCATTGCACGATTACTGTATCCCTTGGACCTTCAAATCAACGATGAAACACAGAAATTGCATCGATATTGAATACAAAAGGCAAAATGTCGACTTATTTATAAGAGGAGTAAATCTTCTAATAGTTTGTGATTTGAGCCTTTTATGGGACAGCAGTATTAGATTCCGAAGCACCATTGCAGGTTTACTGTATCCCTTGGACCTTCAAATTAACGATGAAACACAGAAATTGCGTCGATAATGAATACAAAATGCAAAATGTCGACTTATTTACAAGAGGTGTAACTCTTCTAATAGTTCGTGCTTTGAGCCTTTCCTGGGACAGCTGTATTAGATTCCGATGCACCACTGCAGGTTTACTGTATCCCTTGGATCTTCAAATCAACGATGAAACACAGAAATTACATCGATATTGAATACAAAAGGCAAAATGTCCACTTATTTACAATAGTTCGTCTTTTGAGCCTTTCCTGGGACAGCAGTATTAGATTCCTTTGCAACATTGCAGATTTACTGTATCTCTTGGACCTTCAAATCAACGATGAAACACAGAAATTACATCGATATTGAATACAAAAGGAAAAATTTCGACTTATTTTCAAAAGGAGTAACTCTTCTAATAGTTCGTGCTTTGAGCCTTTCCTGGGACAGCAGTATTGGATTCCGATGCACCATTGCAGGTTTACTGTATCCCTTGGACCTTCAAATCAACGATGAAACACAGAAATTGCATCGATATTGAATACAAAAGGCAAAATTTCGACTTATTTATAAGAGGAGTAACTCTTCTAATAGTTCGTGTTTGATCCTTTCCTGGGACAGCAGTATTAGATTCCGATGCACCACTGCAGGTTTACTGTATCCCTTGGACCTTCAAATCAACGATGAAACACGGAAATTTCATCGATATTGAATACAAAAGGCAAAATGGTGACTTATTTATAAGCGGAGTAACTCTTCGAATAGTTCGTGCTTTGAGCCTTTCCTGGGACAGCAGTATTAGATTCCGATGCACCATTGCAGGTTTACTGTATCCCATGGACCTTCAAATCAACGATGAAACACAGAAATTGCATCGATATTGAATACAAAAGGCAAAAAGACGACTTATTTACAAGAGGAGTAACTCTTCTAATAGTTCGTGCTTTGAGCCTTTCCTGGGACAGCAGTATTAGATTCCGATGCACCATTGCAGGTTTACTGTATCTCTTGGACCTTCAAATCAACGATGAAACACAGAAATTGCATCGATATTGAATACAAAAGGCAAAATGTCGACTTATTTCTAAGAGGAGTAAGTCTTCCAATAGTTCGAGGTTTAAGCCTTTCCTGGGACAGCAGTATTAAATTCCGATGCACCATTGCAGGTTTACTGTATCCCTTGGACCTTCAAATCAACGATGAAACACAGAAATTGCATCGATATTGAATACAAAAGGCAAAATGTCGACTTATTTACAAGAGGAGTAACTCTTCTAACAGTTCGTGATTTGAGCCTTTCCAGGGACAGCAGTATCAGATTCCGATGCACCATTGCAGGTTTACTGTATCTCTTGGACCTTCAAATAAACGATGAAACACAGAAATTGCATCGATATTGAATACAAAATGCAAAATGTAGACTTATTTACAAGAGGAGTAACTCTTCTAATAGTTCGTGTTTTAGCCTTTCTGGGACATCAGTATTAGGTTCCGATGCACCATTGCAGGTTTACTGTATCTCTTGGACCTTGAAATCAACGATGAAACACAGAAATTACATCGATATTGAATACAAAGGGCAAAATGTCGAGATATTTACAAGAGGAGTAACTCTTCTATAAGTTCGTGATTTGAGCCTTTCCTGGGACAGCAGTATTAGATTCCGATGCACCATTGCAGGTTTACTGTATACCTTGGACCTTCAAATCAACGATGAAACACGGAAATTGCATCGATATTGAATACAAAAAGCAAAATTTCGACTTATTTACAAGAGGTGTAACTCTTCTAATAGTTCGTGTTTTAGCCTTTCCTGGGACAGCAGTATTAGATTCCGATGCCCCATTGCAGGTTTACTGTATCTCTTGGACCTTCAAATCAACGATGAAACACAGAAATTACATCGATATTGAATACAAAATGCAAAATGTCGACTAATTTACAAGAGGAGTTATTCTTCTAATAGTTCGTGCTTTGAGCCTTTCCTGGGACAGCAGTATTAGATTCCGATGCACCATTGCAGGTTTACTGTTTCGCTTGGACCTTCAAATCAACGATGAAACACAGAAATTGCATCGATATTGAATACAAAATGCAAAATGTCGACTTATTTATAAGAGGAGTAACTCTTCTAATAGTTCGTGATTTGACCCTTTCGTGGGACAGCAGTATTAGATTCCGATGCACCATTGCAGGATTACTGTAACCCTTGGACCTTCAAATCAACGATGAAACACAGAAATTGCATCGATGTCGAATACAAAATGCAAAATGTCGACTTATTTATAAGAGGAGTAACTCTTCTAATACTTCGTGCTTTGAGCCTTTCCTGGGACAGCAGTATTAGATTCCGATGCACCATTGCAGGTTTACTGTATCCCTTGGATCTTCAAATCAACGATGAAACACAGTAATTGCATTGATATTGAATACAAAAGGCAAAATGTCGACTTATTTCTAAGAGGAATAAGTCTTCCAATAGTTCGTGATTTGAGCCTTTCCTGGGACAGCAGTATTAAATTCTGATGCACCATTGCAGGTTTACTGTATCCCTTGGACCTTCAAATCAACGATGAAACACAGAAATTGCATCGATATTGAATACAAAAGGCTAAATGTCGACTTATTTACAAGAGGAGTAACTCTTCTAATAGTTCGTGTTTTTAGCCTTTCCTGGGACAGCAGTATTAGTTTACGATGCACCATTGCAGGATTACTGTATCCCTTGGACCTTCAAATCAACGATGAAACACAGAAATTGCATCGATATTGAATACAAAAGGCAAAAAGTCGACTTATTTACAAGAGGAGTAACTCTTCTAATAGTTCGTGCTTTGAGCCTTTCCTGGGACAGCAGTATTAGATTCCGATGCACCATTGCTGGTTTACTGTATCCCTTGGACCTTCAAATCAACGATGAAACACAGAAATTGCATCGATATTGAATACAAAAGGCAAAATGTCGACTTATTTACAAGAGGAGTAACTCTTCTAATAGTTCGTGCTATGAGCCTTTCCTGGGACAGCAGTATTAGATTCCGATGCACCATTGCAGGTTTACTGTATCTCTTGGACCTTCAAATCAACGATGAAACACAGAAATTGCATCGTTATTGAATACAAAATGCAAAATGCCGACTTATTTAAAAGAGGAGTAAATCTTCTAATAGTTCGTGTATTAGAATTTCTGGGACAGCAGTATTAGATTCCGATGCACCATTGCAGGTTTACTGTAACCCTTGGACCTTCAAATCAACGATGAAACACAGAAATTGCATCGATGTTGAATACAAAAGGCAAAATGTCGACTTATTTATAAGAGGAGTAACTCTTCTAATAGTTCGTGCTTTGAGCCTTTCCTGGGACAGCAGTATTAGATTCCGATGCACCATTGCAGGTTTACTGTATCCCTTGGATCGTCAAATCAACGATGAAACACAGAAATTGCATCGATATTGAATACATAAGGCAAAATGTCGACTTATTTCTAAGAGGAGTAAGTCTTCCAATAGTCCGTGATTTGAGCCTTTCCTGGGACAGCAGTATTAAATTCCGATGCACCATTGCAGGTTTACTGTATCCCTTGGACCTTCAAATCAACGATGAAACACAGAAATTGCATCGATATTGAATACAAAAGGCTAAATGTCGACTTATTTACAAAAGGAGTAACTCTTCAAATAGTTCGTGTTTTTAGCCTTTCCTAGGACAGCAGTATTAGTTTCCGATGCACCATTGCAGGATTACTGTATCCCTTGGACCTTCAAATCAACGATGAAACACAGAAATTGCATCGATATTGAATACAAAAGGCAAAATGTCGACTTATTTACAAGAGGAGTAACTCTTCTAATAGTTCGTGCTTTGGGCCTTTCCTGGGACAGCAGTATTAGATTCCGATGCACCATTGCTGGTTTACTGTATCCCTTGGACCTTCAAATCAACGATGAAACACAGAAATTACATCGATATTGAATACAAAAGGCATAATGTCGACTTATTTACAAGAGGAGTAACTCTTCTAATAGTTCGTGCTTTGGGCCTTTCCTGGGACAGCAGTATTAGATTCCGATGCACCATTGCAGGTTTACTGTATCTCTTGGACCTTCAAATCAACGATGAAACACAGAAATTGCATCGTTATTGAATACAAAATGCAAAATGCCGACTAATTTAAAAGAGGAGTAAATCTTCTAATAGTTCGTGTATTAGAATTTCTGGGACAGCAGTATTAGATTCCGATGCACCATTGCAGGTTTGCTGTATCTCTTGGACCTTCAAATCAATGATGAAACACAGAAATTACATCGATATTGAATACAAAAGGCAAAATGTCGACTTATTTACAAGAGGAGTAACTCTTCTAATAGTTCGTGCTTGGAGCCTTTCCTGGGACAGCGGTATTAGATTCCGATGCACCATTGCAGGTTTACTGTATCCCTTGGAGCTTCAAATCAACAATGAAACACAGAAATTGCGTCGATATTGAATACAAAAGGCAAAATGTCGACTTATTTATAAGAGGAGTAACTCTTCTAATAGTTCGTGCTTTGAGCCTTTCCTGGGACAGCAGTATTAGATTCCGATGCACCACTGCAGGTTTACTTTATCTCTTGGACCTTCAAATCAACGATGAAACACGGAAATTGCATCGATAATGAATACAAATGGCGAATGTCGACTTATTTATAAGAGGAGTAACTCTTCTAATAGTTCGTGCTTTGAGCCTTTCCTGGGACAGCAGTATTAGATTGCGATGCACCATTGCAGGATTACTGTATCCCTTGGACCTTCAAATCAACGATGAAACACAGAAATTGCTTCGATATTGAATACAAAAGGCAAAATGTCGACTTATTTATAAGAGGAGTAAATCTTCTAATAGTTCGTGGTTTGAGCCTTTCCTGGGACAGCAGTATTAGATTCCGATGCACCATTGCAGGTTTACTGTATCCCTTGGACCTTCAAATTAACGATGAAACACAGAAATTACATCGATATTAAATACAAAAGGCAAAATGTCGACTTATTTACAAGAGGTGTAACTCTTCTAATAGTTCGTGCTTTGAGCCTTTCCTGGGACAGCAGTATTAGATTCCGATGCACCATTGCAGGTTTACTGTATCCCTTGGATCTTCAAATCAACGATGAAACACAGAAATTACATCGATATTGAATACAAAAGGCAAAATGTCGACTAATTTACAAGAGGAGTAACTCTTCTAATAGTTCGTGCTTTGAGCCTTTCCTGGGACAGCAGTATTAGATTCCGATGCACCATTGCAGGTTTACTGTATCGCTTGGACCTTCAAATCAACGATGAAACACAGAAATTGCATCGATATTGAATACAAAAGGCAAAATGTCGACTTATTTATATGAGGACTAACTCTTCTAATAGTTCGTGATTTGAGCCTTTCGTGGGACAGCAGTATTAGATTCCGATGCACCATTGCAGGTTTACTTTATCTCTTGGACCTTCAAATCAACGATGAAACACGGAAATTGCATCGATAATGAATACAAATGGCGAATGTCGACTTATTTATAAGAGGAGTAACTCTTCTAATAGTTCGTGCTTTGAGCCTTTCCTGGGACAGCAGTATTAGATTGCGATGCACCATTGCAGGATTACTGTATCCCTTGGACCTTCAAATCAACGATGAAACACAGAAATTGCTTCGATATTGAATAGAAAAGGCAAAATGTCCACTTATTTATAAGAGGAGTAAATCTTCTAATAGTTCGTGGTTTGAGCCTTTCCTGGGACAGCAGTATTAGATTCCGATGCACCATTGCAGGTTTACTGTATCCCTTGGACCTTCAAATTAACGATGAAACACAGAAATTGCATCGATATTAAATACAAAAGGCAAAATGTCGACTTATTTACAAGAGGTGTAACTCTTCTAATAGTTCGTGCTTTGAGCCTTTCCTGGGACAGCAGTATTAGATTCCGATGCACCATTGCAGGTTTACTGTATCCCTTGGATCTTCAAATCAACGATGAAACACAGAAATTACATCGATATTGAATACAAAAGGCAAAATGTCGACTTATTTACAAGAGGAGTAACTCTTCTAATAGTTCGTGCTTTGAGCCTTTCCTGGGACAGCAGTATTAGATTCCGATGCACCTTTGCAGGTTTACTGTATCGCTTGGACCTTCAAATCAACGATGAAACACAGAAATTGCATCGATATTGAATACAAAAGGCAAAATGTCGACTTATTTATAAGAGGAGTAACTCTTCTAATAGTTCGTGATTTGAGCCTTTCGTGGGACAGCAGTATTAGATTCCGATGCACTATTGCAGGTTTACTGTAACCCTTGGACCTTCAAATCAGCGATGAAACACAGAAATTGCATCGATGTTGAATACAAAAGGCAAAATGTCGACTTATTTATAAGAGGAGTAACTCTTCTAATAGTTCGTGCTTTGAGCCTTTCCTGGGACAGCAGTATTAGATTCCGATGCACCATTGCTGGTTTACTGTATCCCTTGGATCTTCAAATCAACGATGAAACACAGAAATTGCATCGATATTGAATACAAAAGGCTAAATGTCGACTTATTTACAAGAGGAGTAACTCTTCTAATAGTTCGTGTTTTTAGCCTTTCCTGGGACAGCAGTATTAGTTTCCGATGCACCATTGCAGGATTACTGTATCCCTTGGACCTTCAAATCAACGATGAAACACAGAAATAGCATCGATATTGAATACAAAAGGCAAAATTTCGACTTATTTACAAGAGGAGTAACTCTTCTAATAGTTCGTGCTTTGAGCCTTTCCTGGGACAGCAGTATTAGATTCCCATGCACCATTGCTGGTTTACTGTATCCCTTGGACCTTCAAATCAACGATGAAACACAGAAATTGCATCGATATTGAATACAAAAGGCAAAATGTCGACTTATTTACAAGAGGAGTAACTCTTCTAATAGTTCGTGCTTTGAGCCTTTCCTGGGACAGCAGTATTAGATTCCGATGCACCATTGCAGGTTTGCTGTATCTCTTGGACCTTCAAATCAATGATGAAACACAGAAAATACATCGATATTGAATACAAAAGGCAAAATGTCGACTTATTTACAAGAGGAGTAACTCTTCTAATAGTTCGTGCTTGGAGCCTTTCCTGGGACAGCAGTATTAGATTCCGATGCACCATTGCAGGTTTACTGTATCCCTTGGAGCTTCAAATCAACAATGAAACACAGAAATTGCATCGATATTGAATACAAAAGGCAAAATGTCGACTTATTTATAAGAGGAGTAACTCTTCTAATAGTTCGTGCTTTGAGCCTTTCCTGGGACAGCAGTATTAGATTCCGATGCACCACTGCAGGTTTACTTTATCTCTTGGACCTTCAAATCAACGATGAAACACGGAAATTGCATCGATAATGAATACAAATGGCGAATGTCGACTTATTTATAAGAGGAGTAACTCTTCTAATAGTTCGTGCTTTGAGCCTTTCCTGGGACAGCAGTATTAGATTGCGATGCACCATTGCAGGATTACTGTATCCCTTGGACCTTCAAATCAACGATGAAACACAGAAATTGCTTCGATATTGAATAGAAAACTCAAAATGTCGACTTATTTATAAGAGGAGTAAATCTTCTAATAGTTCGTGGTTTGAGCCTTTCCTGGGACAGCAGTATTAGATTCCGATGCACCATTGCAGGTTTACTGTATCCCTTGGACCTTCAAATTAACGATGAAACACAGAAATTACATCGATATTAAATACAAAAGGCAAAATGTCGACTTATTTACAAGAGGTGTAACTCTTCTAATAGTTCGTGCTTTGAGCCTTTCCTGGGACAGCAGTATTAGATTCCGATGCACCATTGCAGGTTTACTGTATCCCTTGGATCTTCAAATCAACGATGAAACACAGAAATTACATCGATATTGAATACAAAAGGCAAAATGTCGACTAATTTACAAGAGGAGTAACTCTTCTAATAGTTCGTGCTTTGAGCCTTTCCTGGGACAGCAGTATTAGATTCCGATGCACCATTGCAGGTTTACTGTATCGCTTGGACCTTCAAATCAACGATGAAACACAGAAATTGCATCGATATTGAATACAAAAGGCAAAATGTCGACTTATTTATAAGAGGACTAACTCTTCTAATAGTTCGTGATTTGAGCCTTTCGTGGGACAGCAGTATTAGATTCCGATGCACCATTGCAGGTTTACTTTATCTCTTGGACCTTCAAATCAACGATGAAACACGGAAATTGCATCGATAATGAATACAAATGGCGAATGTCGACTTATTTATAAGAGGAGTAACTCTTCTAATAGTTCGTGCTTTGAGCCTTTCCTGGGACAGCAGTATTAGATTGCGATGCACCATTGCAGGATCACTGTATCCCTTGGACCTTCAAATCAACGATGAAACACAGAAATTGCTTCGATATTGAATAGAAAAGCCAAAATGTCCACTTATTTATAAGAGGAGTAAATCTTCTAATAGTTCGTGGTTTGAGCCTTTCCTGGGACAGCAGTATTAGATTCCGATGCACCATTGCAGGTTTACTGTATCCCTTGGACCTTCAAATTAACGATGAAACACAGAAATTGCATCGATATTAAATACAAAAGGCAAAATGTCGACTTATTTACAAGAGGTGTAACTCTTCTAATAGTTCGTGCTTTGAGCCTTTCCTGGGACAGCAGTATTAGATTCCGATGCACCATTGCAGGTTTACTGTATCCCTTGGATCTTCAAATCAACGATGAAACACAGAAATTACATCGATATTGAATACAAAAGGCAAAATGTCGACTAATTTACAAGAGGAGTAAATCTTCTAATAGTTCGTGCTTTGAGCCTTTCCTGGGACAGCAGTATTAGATTCCGATGCACCTTTGCAGGTTTACTGTATCGCTTGGACCTTCAAATCAACGATGAAACACAGAAATTGCATCGATATTGAATACAAAAGGCAAAATGTCGACTTATTTATAAGAGGAGTAACTCTTCTAATAGTTCGTGATTTGAGTCTTTCGTGGGACAGCAGTATTAGATTCCGATGCACTATTGCAGGTTTACTGTAACCCTTGGACCTTCAAATCAGCGATGAAACACATAAATTGCATCGATGTTGAATACAAAAGGCAAAATGTCGACTTATTTATAAGAGGAGTAACTCTTCTAATAGTTCGTGCTTTGAGCCTTTCCTGGGACAGCAGTATTAGATTCCGATGCACCATTGCTGGTTTACTGTATCCCTTGGATCTTCAAATCAACGATGAAACACAGAAATTGCATCGATATTGAATACAAAAGGCTAAATGTCGACTTATTTACAAGAGGAGTAACTCTTCTAATAGTTCGTGTTTTTAGCCTTTCCTGGGACAGCAGTATTAGTTTCCGATGCACCATTGCAGGATTACTGTATCCCTTGGACCTTCAAATCAACGATGAAACACAGAAATTGCATCGATATTGAATACAAAAGGCAAAATTTCGACTTATTTACAAGAGGAGTAACTCTTCTAATAGTTCGTGCTTTGAGCCTTTCCTGGGACAGCAGTATTAGATTCCCATGCACCATTGCTGGTTTACTGTATGCCTTGGACCTTCAAATCAACGATGAAACACAGAAATTGCATCGATATTGAATACAAAAGGCAAAATGTCGACTTATTTACAAGAGGAGTAACTCTTCTAATAGTTCGTGCTTTGAGCCTTTCCTGGGACAGCAGTATTAGATTCCGATGCACCATTACAGGTTTACTGTATCTCTTGGACCTTCAAATCAACGATGAAACACAGAAATTGCATCGTTATTGAATACAAAATGCAAAATGCCGACTTATTTAAAAGAGGAGTAAATCGTCTAATAGTTCGTGTATTAGAATTTCTGGGACAGCAGTATTAGATTCCGATGAACCATTGCAGGTTTACTGTATCCCTTGGATCTTCAAATCAACGATGAATCACAGAAATTGCATCGATATTGAATACAAAAGGCAAAATGTCGACTTATTTCTAAGAGGTGTAAGTCTTCCAATAGTTCGTGATTTGAGCCTTTCCTGGGACAGCAGTATTAAATTCCGATGCACCATTGCAGGTTTACTGAATCCCTTGGACCTTCAAATCAACGATGAAACACAGAAATTGCATCGATATTGAATACAAAAGGCTAAATGTCGACTTATTTACAAGAGGAGTAACTCTTCTAATAGTTCGTGTTTTTAGCCTTTCCTGGGACAGCAGTATTAGTTTCCGATGCACCATTGCAGGATTACTGTATCCCTTGGACCTTCAAATCAACAATGAAACACAGAAATTGCATCGATATTGAATACAAAAGGCAAAATGTCGACTTATTTACAAGAGGAGTAACTCTTCTAATAGTTCGTGCTTTGAGCCTTTCCTGGGACAGCAGTATTAGATTCCGATGCACCATTGCAGGTTTACTGTATCCCTTGGATCTTCAAATCAACGATGAAACACAGAAATTACATCGATATTGAATACAAAAGGCAAAATGTCGACTAATTTACAAGAGGAGTAACTCTTCTAATAGTTCGTGCTTTGGGCCTTTCCTGGGACAGCAGTATTAGATTCCGATGCACCTTTGCAGGTTTACTGTATCGCTTGGACCTTCAAATCAACGATGAAACACAGAAATTGCATCGATATTGAATACAAAAGGCAAAATGTCGACTTATTTATAAGAGGAGTAACTCTTCTAATAGTTCGTGATTTGAGTCTTTCGTGGGACAGCAGTATTAGATTCCGATGCACTATTGCAGGTTTACTGTAACCCTTGGACCTTCAAATCAGCGATGAAACACAGAAATTGCATCGATGTTGAATACAAAAGGCAAAATGTCGACTTATTTATAAGAGGAGTAACTCTTCTAATAGTTCGTGCTTTGAGCCTTTCCTGGGACAGCAGTATTAGATTCCGATGCACCATTGCTGGTTTACTGTATCCCTTGGATCTTCAAATCAACGATGAAACACAGAAATTGCATCGATATTGAATACAAAAGGCTAAATGTCGACTTATTTACAAGAGGAGTAACTCTTCTAATAGTTCGTGTTTTTAGCCTTTCCTGCGACAGCAGTATTAGTTTGCGATGCACCATTGCAGGATTACTGTATCCCTTGGACCTTCAAATCAACGATGAAACACAGAAATTGCATCGATATTGAATACAAAAGGCAAAATTTCGACTTATTTACAAGAGGAGTAACTCTTCTAATAGTTCGTGCTTTGAGCCTTTCCTGGGACAGCAGTATTAGATTCCCATGCACCATTGCTGGTTTACTGTATCCCTTGGACCTTCAAATCAACGATGAAACACAGAAATTGCATCGATATTGAATACAAAAGGCAAAATGTCGACTTATTTACAAGAGGAGTAACTCTTCTAATAGTTCGTGCTTTGAGCCTTTCCTGGGACAGCAGTATTAGATTCCGATGCACCATTGCAGGTTTACTGTATCTCTTGGACCTTCAAATCAACGATGAAACACAGAAATTGCATCGTTATTGAATACAAAATGCAAAATGCCGACTTATTTAAGAGAGGAGTAAATCGTCTAATAGTTCGTGTATTAGAATTTCTGGGACAGCAGTATTAGATTCCGATGCACCATTGCAGGTTTACTGTAACCCTTGGACCTTCAAATCAACGATGAAACACAGAAATTGCATCGATGTTGAATACAAGTGCAAAATGTCGACTTATTTATAAGAGGAGTAACTCTTCTAATAGTTGGTGCTTTGAGCCTTTCCTGGGACAGCAGTATTAGATTCCGATGCACCATTGCAGGTTTACTGTATCCCTTGGATCTTCAAATCAACGATGAATCACAGAAATTGCATCGATATTGAATACAAAAGGCAAAATGTCGACTTATTTCTAAGAGGAGTAAGTCTTCCAATAGTTCGTGATTTGAGCCTTTCCTGGGACAGCAGTATTAAATTCCGATGCACCATTGCAGGTTTACTGTATCCCTTGGACCTTCAAATCAACGATGAAACACAGAAATTGCATCGATATTGAATACAAAAGGCTAAATGTCGACTTATTTACAAGAGGAGTAACTCTTCTAATAGTTCGTGTTTTTAGCCTTTCCTGGGACAGCAGTATTAGTTTCCGATGCACCATTGCAGGATTACTGTATCCCTTGGACCTTCAAATCAACGATGAAACACAGAAATTGCATCGATATTGAATACAAAAGGCAAAATGTCGACTTATTTACAAGAGGAGTAACTCTTCTAATAGTTCGTGCTTTGAGCCTTTCCTGGGACAGCAGTATTAGATTCCGATGCACCATTGCTGGTTTACTGTATCCCTTGGATCTTCAAATCAACGATGAAACACAGAAATTGCATCGTTATTGAATACAAAAGGCAAAATGTCGACTTATTTACAAGAGGAGTAATTCTTCTAATAGTTCGTGCTTTGAGCCTTTCCTGGGACAGCAGTATTAGATTCCGATGCACCATTGCAGGTTTACTGTATCTCTTGGACCTTCAAATCAACGATGAAACACAGAAATTCCATCGTTATAGAATGCAAAATGCAAAATGCCGACTTATTTAAAAGAGGAGTAAATCTTCTAATAGTTCGTGTATTAGAATTTCTGGGACAGCAGTATTAGATTCCGATGCACCATTGCAGGTTTACTTTATCTCTTGGACCTTCAAATCAACGATGAAACACGGAAATTGAATCGATAATGAATACAAATGGCGAATGTCGACTTATTTATAAGAGGAGTAACTCTTCTAATAGTTCGTGCTTTGAGCCTTTCCTGGGACAGCAGTATTAGATTGCGATGCAGCATTGCAGGATTACTGTATCCCTTGGACCTTCAAATCAACGATGAAACACAGAAATTGCTTCGATATTGAATAGAAAGGGCAAAATGTCGACTTATTTATAAGAGGAGTAAATCTTCTAATAGTTCGTGGTTTGAGCCTTTCGTGGGACAGCAGTATTAGATTCCGATGCACCATTGCAGATTTACTGTATCCCTTGGACCTTCAAATTAACGATGAAACACAGAAATTGCATCGATATTGAATACAAAAGGCAAAATGTCGACTTATTTACAAGAGGAGTAACTCTTCTAATAGTTCGTGATTTGAGCCTTTCCTGGGACATCAGTATTAGATTCCGATGCACCATTGCAGGTTTACTGTATCCCTTGGACCTTCAAATCAACGATGAATCAAGGAAATTGCATCGATATTGAATACAAAAGGCAAAATTTCGACTTATTTACAAGACGAGTAACTCTTCTCATAGTTCGTGTTTTAGCCTTTCCTGGGACAGCAGTATTAGATTCCGATGCACCATTGCAGGTTTACTGTATCTCTTGGACCTTCAAATCAACGATGAAACACAGAAATTACATCGATATTGAATACAAAAGGCAAAATGTCGACTTATTTATAAGAGGAGTAACTCTTCTAATAGTTCGTGCTTTGAGCCTTTCCTGGGACAGCAGTATTAGATTCCGATGCCCCATTGCAGGTTTACTGTATCGCTTGGACCTTCAAATCAACGATGAAACACAGAAATTGCATCGATATTGAATACAAAAGGCAAAATGTCGACTTATTTATAAGAGAAGTAACTCTTCCAATAGTTCGTGCTTTGAGCCTTTCCTGGGACAGCAGTATTAGATTCCGATGCACCATTGCAGGTTTGCTGTATCTCTTGGACCTTCAAATCAATGATGAAACACAGAAAATACATCGATATTGAATACAAAAGGCAAAATGTCGACTTATTTACAAGAGGAGTAACTCTTCTAATAGTTCGTGCTTGGAGCCTTTCCTGGGACAGCAGTATTAGATTCCGATGCACCATTGCAGGTTTACTGTATCCCTTGGAGCTTCAAATCAACAATGAAACACAGAAATTGCATCGATATTGAATACAAAAGGCAAAATGTCGACTTATTTATAAGAGGAGTATCTCTTCTAATAGTTCGTGCTTTGAGCCTTTCCTGGGACAGCAGTATTAGATTCCGATGCACCACTGCAGGTTTACTTTATCTCTTGGACCTTCAAATCAACGATGAAACACGGAAATTGCATCGATAATGAATACAAATGGCGAATGTCGACTTATTTATAAGAGGAGTAACTCTTCTAATAGTTCGTGCTTTGAGCCTTTCCTGGGACAGCAGTATTAGATTGCGATGCACCATTGCAGGATTACTGTATCCCTTGGACCTTCAAATCAACGATGAAACACAGAAATTGCTTGGATATTGAATAGAAAACTCAAAATGTCGACTTATTTATAAGAGGAGTAAATCTTCTAATAGTTCGTGGTTTGAGCCTTTCCTGGGACAGCAGTATTAGATTCCGATGCACCATTGCAGGTTTACTGTATCCCTTGGACCTTCAAATTAACGATGAAACACAGAAATTACATCGATATTAAATACAAAAGGCAAAATGTCGACTTATTTACAAGAGGTGTAACTCTTCTAATAGTTCGTGCTTTGAGCCTTTCCTGGGACAGCAGTATTAGATTCCGATGCACCATTGCAGGTTTACTGTATCCCTTGGATCTTCAAATCAACGATGAAACACAGAAATTACATCGATATTGAATACAAAAGGCAAAATGTCGACTAATTTACAAGAGGAGTAACTCTTCTAATAGTTCGTGCTTTGAGCCTTTCCTGGGACAGCAGTATTAGATTCCGATGCACCATTGCAGGTTTACTGTATCGCTTGGACCTTCAAATCAACGATGAAACACAGAAATTGCATCGATATTGAATACAAAAGGCAAAATGTCGACTTATTTATATGAGGACTAACTCTTCTAATAGTTCGTGTTTTGAGCCTTTCGTGGGACAGCAGTATTAGATTCCGATGCACCATTGCAGGTTTACTTTATCTCTTGGACCTTCAAATCAACGATGAAACACGGAAATTGCATCGATAATGAATACAAATGGCGAATGTCGACTTATTTATAAGAGGAGTAACTCTTCTAATAGTTCGTGCTTTGAGCCTTTCCTGGGACAGCAGTATTAGATTGCGATGCACCATTGCAGGATCACTGTATCCCTTGGACCTTCAAATCAACGATGAAACACAGAAATTGCTTCGATATTGAATAGAAAAGCCAAAATGTCCACTTATTTATAAGAGGAGTAAATCTTCTAATAGTTCGTGGTTTGAGCCTTTCCTGGGACAGCAGTATTAGATTCCGATGCACCATTGCAGGTTTACTGTATCCCTTGGACCTTCAAATTAACGATGAAACACAGAAATTGCATCGATATTAAATACAAAAGGCAAAATGTCGACTTATTTACAAGAGGTGTAACTCTTCTAATAGTTCGTGCTTTGAGCCTTTCCTGGGACAGCAGTATTAGATTCCGATGCACCATTGCAGGTTTACTGTATCCCTTGGATCTTCAAATCAACGATGAAACACAGAAATTACATCGATATTGAATACAAAAGGCAAAATGTCGACTAATTTACAAGAGGAGTAAATCTTCTAATAGTTCGTGCTTTGAGCCTTTCCTGGGACAGCAGTATTAGATTCCGATGCACCTTTGCAGGTTTACTGTATCGCTTGGACCTTCAAATCAACGATGAAACACAGAAATTGCATCGATATTGAATACAAAAGGCAAAATGTCGACTTATTTATAAGAGGAGTAACTCTTCTAATAGTTCGTGATTTGAGTCTTTCGTGGGACAGCAGTATTAGATTCCGATGCACTATTGCAGGTTTACTGTAACCCTTGGACCTTCAAATCAGCGATGAAACACATAAATTGCATCGATGTTGAATACAAAAGGCAAAATGTCGACTTATTTATAAGAGGAGTAACTCTTCTAATAGTTCGTGCTTTGAGCCTTTCCTGGGACAGCAGTATTAGATTCCGATGCACCATTGCTGGTTTACTGTATCCCTTGGATCATCAAATCAACGATGAAACACAGAAATTGCATCGATATTGAATACAAAAGGCTAAATGTCGACTTATTTACAAGAGGAGTAACTCTTCTAATAGTTCGTGTTTTTAGCCTTTCCTGGGACAGCAGTATTAGTTTCCGATGCACCATTGCAGGATTACTGTATCCCTTGGACCTTCAAATCAACGATGAAACACAGAAATTGCATCGATATTGAATACAAAAGGCAAAATTTCGACTTATTTACAAGAGGAGTAAGTCTTCTAATAGTTCGTGCTTTGAGCCTTTCCTGGGACAGCAGTATTAGATTCCCATGCACCATTGCTGGTTTACTGTATGCCTTGGACCTTCAAATCAACGATGAAACACAGAAATTGCATCGATATTGAATACAAAAGGCAAAATGTCGACTTATTTACAAGAGGAGTAACTCTTCTAATAGTTCGTGCTTTGAGCCTTTCCTGGGACAGCAGTATTAGATTCCGATGCACCATTGCAGGTTTACTGTATCTCTTGGACCTTCAAATCAACGATGAAACACAGAAATTGCATCGTTATTGAATACAAAATGCAAAATGCCGACTTATTTAAAAGAGGAGTAAATCGTCTAATAGTTCGTGTATTAGAATTTCTGGGACAGCAGTATTAGATTCCGATGAACCATTGCAGGTTTACTGTATCCCTTGGATCTTCAAATCAACGATGAATCACAGAAATTGCATCGATATTGAATACAGAAGGCAAAATGTCGACTTATTTCTAAGAGGTGTAAGTCTTCCAATAGTTCGTGATTTGAGCCTTTCCTGGGACAGCAGTATTAAATTCCGATGCACCATTGCAGGTTTACTGAATCCCTTGGACCTTCAAATCAACGATGAAACACAGAAATTGCATCGATATTGAATACAAAAGGCTAAATGTCGACTTATTTACAAGAGGAGTAACTCTTCTAATAGTTCGTGTTTTTAGCCTTTCCTGGGACAGCAGTATTAGTTTCCGATGCACCATTGCAGGATTACTGTATCCCTTGGACCTTCAAATCAACGATGAAACACAGAAATTGCATCGATATTGAATACAAAAGGCAAAATGTCGACTTATTTACAAGAGGAGTAACTCTTCTAATAGTTCGTGCTTTGAGCCTTTCCTGGGACAGCAGTATTAGATTCCGATGCACCATTGCAGGTTTACTGTATCCCTTGGATCTTCAAATCAACGATGAAACACAGAAATTACATCGATATTGAATACAAAAGGCAAAATGTCGACTAATTTACAAGAGGAGTAACTCTTCTAATAGTTCGTGCTTTGGGCCTTTCCTGGGACAGCAGTATTAGATTCCGATGCACCTTTGCAGGTTTACTGTATCGCTTGGACCTTCAAATCAACGATGAAACACAGAAATTGCATCGATATTGAATACAAAAGGCAAAATGTCGACTTATTTATAAGAGGAGTAACTCTTCTAATAGTTCGTGATTTGAGTCTTTCGTGGGACAGCAGTATTAGATTCCGATGCACTATTGCAGGTTTACTGTAACCCTTGGACCTTCAAATCAGCGATGAAACACAGAAATTGCATCGATGTTGAATACAAAAGGCAAAATGTCGACTTATTTATAAGAGGAGTAACTCTTCTAATAGTTCGTGCTTTGAGCCTTTCCTGGGACAGCAGTATTAGATTCCGATGCACCATTGCTGGTTTACTGTATCCCTTGGATCTTCAAATCAACGATGAAACACAGAAATTGCATCGATATTGAATACAAAAGGCTAAATGTCGACTTATTTACAAGAGGAGTAACTCTTCTAATAGTTCGTGTTTTTAGCCTTTCCTGCGACAGCAGTATTAGTTTGCGATGCACCATTGCAGGATTACTGTATCCCTTGGACCTTCAAATCAACGATGAAACACAGAAATTGCATCGATATTGAATACAAAAGGCAAAATTTCGACTTATTTACAAGAGGAGTAACTCTTCTAATAGTTCGTGCTTTGAGCCTTTCCTGGGACAGCAGTATTAGATTCCCATGCACCATTGCTGGTTTACTGTATCCCTTGGACCTTCAAATCAACGATGAAACACAGAAATTGCATCGATATTGAATACAAAAGGCAAAATGTCGACTTATTTACAAGAGGAGTAACTCTTCTAATAGTTCGTGCTTTGAGCCTTTCCTGGGACAGCAGTATTAGATTCCGATGCACCATTGCAGGTTTACTGTATCTCTTGGACCTTCAAATCAACGATGAAACACAGAAATTGCATCGTTATTGAATACAAAATGCAAAATGCCGACTTATTAAAAGAGAGGAGTAAATCGTCTAATAGTTCGTGTATTAGAATTTCTGGGACAGCAGTATTAGATTCCGATGCACCATTGCAGGTTTACTGTAACCCTTGGACCATCAAATCAACGATGAAACACAGAAATTGCATCGATGTTGAATACAAGTGCAAAATGTCGACTTATTTATAAGAGGAGTAACTCTTCTAATAGTTCGTGCTTTGAGCCTTTCCTGGGACAGCAGTATTAGATTCCGATGCACCATTGCAGGTTTACTGTATCCCTTGGATCTTCAAATCAACGATGAATCACAGAAATTGCATCGATATTGAATACAGAAGGCAAAATGTCGACTTATTTCTAAGAGGAGTAAGTCTTCCAATAGTTCGTGATTTGAGCCTTTCCTGGGACAGCAGTATTAAATTCCGATGCACCATTGCAGGTTTACTGTATCCCTTGGACCTTCAAATCAACGATGAAACACAGAAATTGCATCGATATTGAATACAAAAGGCTAAATGTCGACTTATTTACAAGAGGAGTAACTCTTCTAATAGTTCGTGTTTTTAGCCTTTCCTGGGACAGCAGTATTAGTTTCCGATGCACCATTGCAGGATTACTGTATCCCTTGGACCTTCAAATCAACGATGAAACACAGAAATTGCATCGATATTGAATACAAAAGGCAAAATGTCGACTTATTTACAAGAGGAGTAACTCTTCTAATAGTTCGTGCTTTGAGCCTTTCCTGGGACAGCAGTATTAGATTCCGATGCACCATTGCTGGTTTACTGTATCCCTTGGATCTTCAAATCAACGATGAAACACAGAAATTGCATCGTTATTGAATACAAAAGGCAAAATGTCGACTTATTTACAAGAGGAGTAATTCTTCTAATAGTTCGTGCTTTGAGCCTTTCCTGGGACAGCAGTATTAGATTCCGATGCACCATTGCAGGTTTACTGTATCTCTTGGACCTTCAAATCAACGATGAAACACAGAAATTCCATCGTTATAGAATGCAAAATGCAAAATGCCGACTTATTTAAAAGAGGAGTAAATCTTCTAATAGTTCGTGTATTAGAATTTCTGGGACAGCAGTATTAGATTCCGATGCACCATTGCAGGTTTACTTTATCTCTTGGACCTTCAAATCAACGATGAAACACGGAAATTGAATCGATAATGAATACAAATGGCGAATGTCGACTTATTTATAAGAGGAGTAACTCTTCTAATAGTTCGTGCTTTGAGCCTTTCCTGGGACAGCAGTATTAGATTGCGATGCAGCATTGCAGGATTACTGTATCCCTTGGACCTTCAAATCAACGATGAAACACAGAAATTGCTTCGATATTGAATAGAAAGGGCAAAATGTCGACTTATTTATAAGAGGAGTAAATCTTCTAATAGTTCGTGGTTTGAGCCTTTCGTGGGACAGCAGTATTAGATTCCGATGCACCATTGCAGATTTACTGTATCCCTTGGACCTTCAAATTAACGATGAAACACAGAAATTGCATCGATATTGAATACAAAAGGCAAAATGTCGACTTATTTACAAGAGGAGTAACTCATCTAATAGTTCGTGATTTGAGCCTTTCCTGGGACATCAGTATTAGATTCCGATGCACCATTGCAGGTTTACTGTATCCCTTCGACCTTCAAATCAACGATGAAACAAGGAAATTGCATCGATATTGAATACAAAAGGCAAAATTTCGACTTATTTACAAGACGAGTAACTCTTCTCATAGTTCGTGTTTTAGCCTTTCCTGGGACAGCAGTATTAGATTCCGATGCACCATTGCAGGTTTACTGTATCTCTTGGACCTTCAAATCAACGATGAAACACAGAAATTACATCGATATTGAATACAAAAGGCAAAATGTCGACTTATTTATAATAGGAGTAACTCTTCTAATAGTTCGTGCTTTGAGCCTTTCCTGGGACAGCAGTATTAGATTCCGATGCCCCATTGCAGGTTTACTGTATCGCTTGGACCTTCAAATCAACGATGAAACACAGAAATTGCATCGATATTGAATACAAAAGGCAAAATGTCGACTTATTTATAAGAGGAGTAACTCTTCCAATAGTTCGTGCTTTGAGCCTTTCCTGGGACAGCAGTATTAGATTCCGATGCACCATTGCAGGTTTACTGTATCTCTTGGACCTTCAAATCAACGATGAAACACGGAATTTGCATCGATATTGAATACAAAAGGCAAAATGTCGACTTATTTATAAGAGGAGTAAATCTTCTAATAGTTCGTGATTTGAGCCTTTCCTGGGACAGCAGTATTAGATTCCGATGCACCATTGCAGATTTACTGTATCCCTTGGACCTTCAAATTAACGATGAAACACAGAAATTACATCGATATTGAATACAAAAGGCAAAATGTCGACTTATTTATAAGAGGAGTAACTCTTCTAATAGTTCGTGCTTTGAGCCTTTCCTGGGACAGCAGTATTAGATTCCGATGCACCATTGCAGGTTTACTGTATCGCTTGGACCTTCAAATCAACGATGAAACACAGAAATTACATCGATATTGAATACAAAAGGCAAAATGTCGATTTATTTATAAGAGGAGTAACTCTTCTAATAGTTCGTGCTTTGAGCCTTTCCTGGGACAGCAGTATTAGATTCCGATGCACCATTGCAGGTTTACTGTATCTCTTGGACCTTCAAATCAGCGATGAAACACGGAATTTGCATCGATATTGAATACAAAAGGCAAAATGTCGACTTATTTATAAGAGGAGTAAATCTCCTAACAGTTCGTGATTTGAGCCTTTCCTGGGACAGCAGTATTAGATTCCGATGCACCATTGCAGATTTACTGTATCCCTTGGACCTTCAAATTAACGATGAAACACAGAAATTGCATCGATATTGAATACAAAAAGCAAAATGTCGACTTATTTACAAGAGGAGTAACTCTTCTAATAGTTCGTGCTTTGAGCCTTTCCAGGGACAGCAGTATTAGATTCCGATGCAGCATTGCAGGTTTACTGTATCTCTTGGACCTTCAAATAAACGATGAAACACAGAAATTGCATCGATATTGAATACAAAATGCAAAATGTCGACTTATTTACAAGAAGAGTAACTCTTCTAATAGTTCGTGTTTTAGCCTTTCTGGGACAGCAGTATTAGATTCCGATGCACCATTGCAGATTTACTGTATCTCTTGGACCTTCAAATCAACGATGAAACACGGAATTTGCATCGATATTGAATACAAAAGGCAAAATGTCGACTTATTTATAAGAGGAGTAAATCTTCTAATAGTTCGTGATTTTAGCCTTTCCTGGGACAGCAGTATTAGATTCCGATGCACCATTGCAGATTTACTGTATCCCTTGGACCTTCAAATTAACGATGAAACACAGAAATTACATCGATATTGAATACAAAAGGCAAAATGTCGACTTATTTATAAGAGGAGTAACTCTTCTAATAGTTCGTGCTTTGAGCCTTTCCTGGGACAGCAGTATTAGATTCCGATGCACCATTGCAGGTTTACTGTATCGCTTGGACCTTCAAATCAACGATGAAACACAGAAATTACATCGATATTGAATACAAAAGGCAAAATGTCGACTTATTTATAAGAGGAGTAACTCTTCTAATAGTTCGTGCTTTGAGCCTTTCCTGGGACAGCAGTATTAGATTCCGATGCACCATTGCAGGTTTACTGTATCTCTTGGACCTTCAAATCAGCGATGAAACACGGAATTTGCATCGATATTGAATACAAAAGGCAAAATGTCGACTTATTTATAAGAGGAGTAAATCTCCTAACAGTTCGTGATTTGAGCCTTTCCTGGGACAGCAGTATTAAATTCCGATGCACCATTGCAGGTTTACTGAATCCCTTGGACCTTCAAATCAACGATGAAACACAGAAATTGCATCGATATTGAATACAAAAGGCTAAATGTCGACTTATTTACAAGAGGAGTAACTCTTCTAATAGTTCGTGTTTTTAGCCTTTCCTGGGACAGCAGTATTAGTTTCCGATGCACCATTGCAGGATTACTGTATCCCTTGGACCTTCAAATCAACGATGAAACACAGAAATTGCATCGATATTGAATACAAAAGGCAAAATGTCGACTTATTTACAAGAGGAGTAACTCTTCTAATAGTTCGTGCTTTGAGCCTTTCCTGGGACAGCAGTATTAGATTCCGATGCACCATTGCAGGTTTACTGTATCCCTTGGATCTTCAAATCAACGATGAAACACAGAAATTACATCGATATTGAATACAAAAGGCAAAATGTCGACTAATTTACAAGAGGAGTAACTCTTCTAATAGTTCGTGCTTTGGGCCTTTCCTGGGACAGCAGTATTAGATTCCGATGCACCTTTGCAGGTTTACTGTATCGCTTGGACCTTCAAATCAACGATGAAACACAGAAATTGCATCGATATTGAATACAAAAGGCAAAATGTCGACTTATTTATAAGAGGAGTAACTCTTCTAATAGTTCGTGATTTGAGTCTTTCGTGGGACAGCAGTATTAGATTCCGATGCACTATTGCAGGTTTACTGTAACCCTTGGACCTTCAAATCAGCGATGAAACACAGAAATTGCATCGATGTTGAATACAAAAGGCAAAATGTCGACTTATTTATAAGAGGAGTAACTCTTCTAATAGTTCGTGCTTTGAGCCTTTCCTGGGACAGCAGTATTAGATTCCGATGCACCATTGCTGGTTTACTGTATCCCTTGGATCTTCAAATCAACGATGAAACACAGAAATTGCATCGATATTGAATACAAAAGGCTAAATGTCGACTTATTTACAAGAGGAGTAACTCTTCTAATAGTTCGTGTTTTTAGCCTTTCCTGCGACAGCAGTATTAGTTTGCGATGCACCATTGCAGGATTACTGTATCCCTTGGACCTTCAAATCAACGATGAAACACAGAAATTGCATCGATATTGAATACAAAAGGCAAAATTTCGACTTATTTACAAGAGGAGTAACTCTTCTAATAGTTCGTGCTTTGAGCCTTTCCTGGGACAGCAGTATTAGATTCCCATGCACCATTGCTGGTTTACTGTATCCCTTGGACCTTCAAATCAACGATGAAACACAGAAATTGCATCGATATTGAATACAAAAGGCAAAATGTCGACTTATTTACAAGAGGAGTAACTCTTCTAATAGTTCGTGCTTTGAGCCTTTCCTGGGACAGCAGTATTAGATTCCGATGCACCATTGCAGGTTTACTGTCTCTCTTGGACCTTCAAATCAACGATGAAACACAGAAATTGCATCGTTATTGAATACAAAATGCAAAATGCCGACTTATTTAAGAGAGGAGTAAATCGTCTAATAGTTCGTGTATTAGAATTTCTGGGACAGCAGTATTAGATTCCGATGCACCATTGCAGGTTTACTGTAACCCTTGGACCTTCAAATCAACGATGAAACACAGAAATTGCATCGATGTTGAATACAAGTGCAAAATGTCGACTTATTTATAAGAGGAGTAACTCTTCTAATAGTTCGTGCTTTGAGCCTTTCCTGGGACAGCAGTATTAGATTCCGATGCACCATTGCAGGTTTACTGTATCCCTTGGATCTTCAAATCAACGATGAATCACAGAAATTGCATCGATATTGAATACAAAAGGCAAAATGTCGACTTATTTCTAAGAGGAGTAAGTCTTCCAATAGTTCGTGATTTGAGCCTTTCCTGGGACAGCAGTATTAAATTCCGATGCACCATTGCAGGTTTACTGTATCCCTTGGACCTTCAAATCAACGATGAAACACAGAAATTGCATCGATATTGAATACAAAAGGCTAAATGTCGACTTATTTACAAGAGGAGTAACTCTTCTAATAGTTCGTGTTTTTAGCCTTTCCTGGGACAGCAGTATTAGTTTCCGATGCACCATTGCAGGATTACTGTATCCCTTGGACCTTCAAATCAACGATGAAACACAGAAATTGCATCGATATTGAATACAAAAGGCAAAATGTCGACTTATTTACAAGAGGAGTAACTCTTCTAATAGTTCGTGCTTTGAGCCTTTCCTGGGACAGCAGTATTAGATTCCGATGCACCATTGCTGGTTTACTGTATCCCTTGGATCTTCAAATCAACGATGAAACACAGAAATTGCATCGTTATTGAATACAAAAGGCAAAATGTCGACTTATTTACAAGAGGAGTAATTCTTCTAATAGTTCGTGCTTTGAGCCTTTCCTGGGACAGCAGTATTAGATTCCGATGCACCATTGCAGGTTTACTGTATCTCTTGGACCTTCAAATCAACGATGAAACACAGAAATTCCATCGTTATAGAATGCAAAATGCAAAATGCCGACTTATTTAAAAGAGGAGTAAATCTTCTAATAGTTCGTGTATTAGAATTTCTGGGACAGCAGTATTAGATTCCGATGCACCATTGCAGGTTTACTTTATCTCTTGGACCTTCAAATCAACGATGAAACACGGAAATTGAATCGATAATGAATACAAATGGCGAATGTCGACTTATTTATAAGAGGAGTAACTCTTCTAATAGTTCGTGCTTTGAGCCTTTCCTGGGACAGCAGTATTAGATTGCGATGCAGCATTGCAGGATTACTGTATCCCTTGGACATTCAAATCAACGATGAAACACAGAAATTGCTTCGATATTGAATAGAAAGGGCAAAATGTCGACTTATTTATAAGAGGAGTAAATCTTCTAATAGTTCGTGGTTTGAGCCTTTCGTGGGACAGCAGTATTAGATTCCGATGCACCATTGCAGATTTACTGTATCCCTTGGACCTTCAAATTAACGATGAAACACAGAAATTGCATCGATATTGAATACAAAAGGCAAAATGTCGACTTATTTACAAGAGGAGTAACTCTTCTAATAGTTCGTGATTTGAGCCTTTCCTGGGACATCAGTATTAGATTCCGATGCACCATTGCAGGTTTACTGTATCCCTTCGACCTTCAAATCAACGATGAAACAAGGAAATTGCATCGATATTGAATACAAAAGGCAAAATTTCGACTTATTTACAAGACGAGTAACTCTTCTCATAGTTCGTGTTTTAGCCTTTCCTGGAACAGCAGTATTAGATTCCGATGCACCATTGCAGGTTTACTGTATCTCTTGGACCTTCAAATCAACGATGAAACACAGAAATTACATCGATATTGAATACAAAAGGCAAAATGTCGACTTATTTATAAGAGGAGTAACTCTTCTAATAGTTCGTGCTTTGAGCCTTTCCTGGGACAGCAGTATTAGATTCCGATGCCCCATTGCAGGTTTACTGTATCGCTTGGACCTTCAAATCAACGATGAAACACAGAAATTGCATCGATATTGAATACAAAAGGCAAAATGTCGACTTATTTATAAGAGGAGTAACTCTTCCAATAGTTCGTGCTTTGAGCCTTTCCTGGGACAGCAGTATTAGATTCCGATGCACCATTGCAGGTTTACTGTATCTCTTGGACCTTCAAATCAACGATGAAACACGGAATTTGCATCGATATTGAATACAAAAGGCAAAATGTCGACTTATTTATAAGAGGAGTAAATCTTCTAATAGTTCGTGATTTGAGCCTTTCCTGGGACAGCAGTATTAGATTCCGATGCACCATTGCAGATTTACTGTATCCCTTGGACCTTCAAATTAACGATGAAACACAGAAATTACATCGATATTGAATACAAAAGGCAAAATGTCGACTTATTTATAAGAGGAGTAACTCTTCTAATAGTTCGTGCTTTGAGCCTTTCCTGGGACAGCAGTATTAGATTCCGATGCACCATTGCAGGTTTACTGTATCGCTTGGACCTTCAAATCAACGATGAAACACAGAAATTACATCGATATTGAATACAAAAGGCAAAATGTCGACTTATTTATAAGAGGAGTAACTCTTCTAATAGTTCGTGCTTTGAGCCTTTCCTGGGACAGCAGTATTAGATTCCGATGCACCATTGCAGGTTTACTGTATCTCTTGGACCTTCAAATCAGCGATGAAACACGGAATTTGCATCGATATTGAATACAAAAGGCAAAATGTCGACTTATTTATAAGAGGAGTAAATCTCCTAACAGTTCGTGATTTGAGCCTTTCCTGGGACAGCAGTATTAGATTCCGATGCACCATTGCAGATTTACTGTATCCCTTGGACCTTCAAATTAACGATGAAACACAGAAATTGCATCGATATTGAATACAAAAAGCAAAATGTCGACTTATTTACAAGAGGAGTAACTCTTCTAATAGTTCGTGCTTTGAGCCTTTCCAGGGACAGCAGTATTAGATTCCGATGCAGCATTGCAGGTTTACTGTATCTCTTGGACCTTCAAATAAACGATGAAACACAGAAATTGCATCGATATTGAATACAAAATGCAAAATGTCGACTTATTTACAAGAAGAGTAACTCTTCTAATAGTTCGTGTTTTAGCCTTTCTGGGACAGCAGTATTAGATTCCGATGCACCATTGCAGATTTACTGTATCTCTTGGACCTTCAAATCAACGATGAAACACAGAAATTACATCGATATTGAATACAAAGGGCAAAATGACGACTTATTTGCAAGAGGAGTAACTCTTCTAATAGTTCGTGATTTGAGCCTTTCCTGGGACATCAGTATTAGATTTCGATGCACCATTGCAGGTTTACTGTATCCCTTGGACCTTCAAATCAACGATGAAACAAGGAAATTGCATCGATATTGAATACAAAAGGCAAAATTTCGACTTATTTACAAGAGGAGTAACTCTTCTCATAGTTCATGTTTTGGCCTTTCCTGGGACAGCAGTATTAGATTCCGATGCACCATTGCAGGTTTACTGTATCTCTTGGACCTTCAAATCAACGATGAAACACAGAAATTACATCGATATTGAATACAAAAGGCAAAATGTCGACTTATTTATAAGAGGAGTAACTCTTCTAATAGTTCGTGCTTTGAGCCTTTCCTGGGACAGCAGTATTAGATTCCGATGCACCATTGCAGGTTTACTGTATCGCTTGGACCTTCAAATCAACGATGAAACACAGAAATTGCATCGATATTGAATACAAAAGGCAAAATGTCGACCTATTTATAAGAGGAGTAACTCTTCTAATAGTTCGTGATTTGAGCCTTTCCTGGGACAGCAGTATTAGATTCCGATGCACCATTGCAGGTTTACTGTATCTCCTGGACCTTCAAATCAACGATGAAACACGGAATTTGCATCGATATTGAATACAAAAGGCAAAATGTCGACTTATTTACAAGAGGTGTAACTCTTCTAATAGTTCGTGCTTTGAGCCTTCCCTGGGACAGCAGTATTAGATTCCGATGCACCATTGCAGGTTTACTGTATCACTTGGATCTTCAAATCAACGATGAAACACAGAAATTACATCGATATTAAATACAAAAGGCAAAATGTCCACTTAACTAAAAGAGGAGTAACTCTTCTAATAGTTCGTGCTTTGAGCCTTTCCTGGGACAGCAGTATTAGATTCCGATGCACCATTGCAGGTTTACTGTATCCCTTGGACCTTCAAATTAACGATGAAACACAGAAATTGCATCGATATTGAATAGAAAAGGCAAAATATCGACTTATTTACAAGAGGAGTAACTCTTCTAATAGTTCGTGCTTTGAGCCTTTCCTGGGACAGCAATATTAGATTCCGATGCACCATTGCAGGTTTACTGTATCGCTTGGACCTTCAAATCAACGATGAAACACAGAAATTACATCGATATTGAATACAAAAGGCAAAATGTCGACTTATTTATAAGAGGTGTAACTCTTCTAATAGTTCGTGCTTTGAGCCTTTCCTGGGACAGCAGTATTAGATTCCGATGCACCATTGCAGGTTTACTGTTTCGCTTGGACCTTCAAATCAACGATGAAACACAGAAATTGCATCGATATTGAATACAAAAGGCAAAATGTCTACTTATTTATAAGAGGAGTAACTCTTCTAATAGTTCGTGCTTTGAGCCTTTCCTGGGACAGCAGTATTAGATTCCGATGCACCATTGCAGGTTTACTGTATCTCTTGGACCTTCAAATCAGCGATGAAACACGGAATTTGCATCGATATTGAATACAAAAGGCAAAATGTCGACTTATTTATAAGAGGAGTAAATCTTCTAATAGTTCGTGACTTGAGCCTTTCCTGGGACAGCAGTATTAGATTCCGATGCACCATTGCAGATTTACTGTATCCCTTGGACCTTCAAATTAACGATGAAACACAGAAATTGCATCGATATTGAATACAAAAGGCAAAATGTCGACTTATTTACAAGAGGTGTTACTCTTCTAATAGTTCGTGCTTTGAGCCTTTCCTGGGACAGCAGTATTAGATTCCGATGCACCTTTGCAGGTTTACTGTATCCCTTGGATCTTCAAATCAACGATGAAACAAGGAAATTGCATCGATATTGAATACAAAAGGCAAAATTTCGACTTATTTACAAAAGGAGTAACTCTTCTCATAGTTCGTGTTTTAGCCTTTTCTGGGACAGCAGTATTAGATTCCGATGCACCATTGCAGGTTTACTGTATCTCTTGGACCTTCGAATCAACGATGAAACACAGAAATTACATCGATATTGAATACAAAAGGCAAAATGTCGACTTATTTATAAGAGGAGTAACTCTTCTAATAGTTCGTGCTTTGAGCCTTTCCTGGGACAGCTGTATTAGATTCCGATGCACCATTGCAGGTTTACTGTATCCCTTGGACCTTCAAATCAACGATGAATAACAGAATCAACGATGAAATACGGAAATTGCATCGATATTGAATACAAAAGGCAAAATTTTGACTTACTTACAAGAGGAGTAACTCTTCTAATAGTTCGTCTTTTAGCCTTTCCTGGGACAGCAGTATTAGATTCCGATGCACCATTGCAGATTTACTGTATCTCTTGGACCTTCAAATCAACGATGAAACACACAAATTACATCGATATTGAATACAAAAGGCAAAATGTCGACTTATTTACAAGAGGAGTAACTCTTCTAATAGTTCGTGCTTTGAGCCTTTCCTGGGACAGCAATATTAGATTGCGATGCACCATTGCAGGTTTACTGTATCGCTTGGACCTTCAAATCAACGATGAAACACAGAAATTGCATCGATATTGATTACAAAAGGCAAAATGTCGACTTATTTATAAGAGGAGTAACTCTTCCAATAGTTCGAGAGTTAAGCCTTTCCTGGGACAGCGGTATTAGATTCCGATGCACCATTGCAGTTTTACTGTATCCCTTGGACCTTCAAATCAACGATGAAACACAGAAATTGCATCGATATTGAATACAAAAGGCAAAATGTCGACTTATTTATAAGAGGAGTAACTCTTCTAATAGTTCGTGATTTGAGCCTTTCCTGGGACAGCAGTATTAGAATCCGATGCTCCATTGCAGGTTTACTGTATCCCTTGGATCTTCAAATCAACGATGAAACACAGAAATTGCATCGATATTGAATACAAAATGCATAATGTCGACTTATTTCTAAGAGGAGTAAGTCTTCCAATAGTTCGAGATTTGAGCCTTTCCTGGGACAGCAGTATTAATTTCCGATGCACCATTGCAGGTTTACTGTATCCCTTGGACCTTCAAATCAACTATGGAACACGGAAATTGCATCGATATTGAATACAAAAGGCAAAATGTCGACTTATTTCTAAGAGGAGTAAGTCTTCTAATAGTTCGTGCTTGGAGCCTTTCCTGGAACAGCAGCATTAGATTCCGATGCACCATTGCAGGTTCACTGTATCTCTTGGACCTTCAAATCAACGATGAAACACGGAAATTGCATCGATATTGAATACAAAAGGCAAATGTCGTCTTATTTATAAGAGGAGTAACTCTTCTAATAGTTCGTGCTTTGAGCCTTTCCTGGGACAGCAGTATTAGATTGCGATGCACCATTGCAGGATTACTGTATCCCTTGGACCTTCAAATGAACGATGAAACACAGATATTTCATCGATATTGAATACAAAAGGCAAAATGTCAACTTATTTACAAGAGGAGTAAATCTTCTAATAGTTCGTGATTTGAGCCTTTCCTGGGACAGCAGTATTAGATTTCGATGCACCATTGCAGGTTTACTGTATCCCTTGGATCTTCAAATCAACGATGAAACACAGAAATTGCGACGATATTGAATACAAAAGGCAAAATGTCGACTTATTTCTAAGAGGAGTAAGTCTTATAATAGTTCGAGATTTGAGCCTTTCCTGGGACAGCAGTATTAGATTCCGATGCACCATTGCAGATTTACTGTATCTCTTGGACCTTCAAATCAACGATGAAACACAGAAATTGCATCGTTATTGAATACAAAATGGAAAATGTCGACTTATTTACAAGAGGAGTAACTCTTCTAATAGTTCGTGATTTGAGCCTTTCCTGGGACAGGAGTATTAGATTCCATGCACCATTGCAGGTTTACTGTATCCCTTGGATCTTCAAATCAACGATGAAACACAGAAATTGCATCGATATTGAATACATAAGGCAAAATGTCGACTTATTTCTAAGAGGAGTAAGTCTTCCAATAGTTCGAGCTTTGAGCCTTTCCTGGGACAGCAGTATTAAATTCCCATGCACCTTTGCAGGTTTACTGTATCCCTTGGACCTTCAAATCAACGATGAAACACAGAAATTGCATCGATATTGAATACAAAAGGCAAAATGTCGACTTATTTACAAGAGGAGTAACTCTTCTAATAGTTCGTGTTTTTAGCCTTTCCTGGGACAGCAGTATTAGTTTCCGATGCACCATTGCAGGATTACTGATTCCCTTGGACTTTCAAATCAACGATGAAACACGGAAATTGCATCGATATTGAATACAAAAGGCAAAATGTCGACTTATTTCTAAGAGGAGTAAGTCTTATAATCGTTCGAGATTTGAGCCTTTCCTGGGACAGCAGTATTAGATTCCGATGCACCATTGCAGGTTTACTGTATCGCTTGGACCTTCAAATCAACGATGAAACACAGAAATTACATCGATATTGAATACAAAAGGCAAAATGTCGACTTATTTATAAGAGGAGTAACTCTTCTAATAGTTCGTGCTTTGAGCCTTTCCTGGGACAGCAGTATTAGATTCCGATGCACCATTGCAGGTTTACAGTATCTCTTGGACCTTCAAATCAGCGATGAAACACGGAATTTGCATCGATATTGAATACAAAAGGCAAAATGTCGACTTATTTATAAGAGGAGTAAATCTCCTAACAGTTCGTGATTTGAGCCTTTCCTGGGACAGCAGTATTAGATTCCGATGCACCATTGCAGATTTACTGTATCCCTTGGACCTTCAAATTAACGATGAAACACAGAAATTGCATCGATATTGAATACAAAAAGCAAAATGTCGACTTATTTACAAGAGGAGTAACTCTTCTAATAGTTCGTGCTTTGAGCCTTTCCTGGGACATTAGTATTAGATTCCGATGCACCATTGCAGGTTTACTGTATCCCTTGGACCATCAAGTCAACGATGAAACACAGAAATTGCGTCGATATTGAATACAAAAGGCAAAATGTCGACTTATTTACAAGAGGAGTAACTCTTCTAATAGTTCGTGTTTGAGCCTTTCCAGGGACAGCAGTAATAGATTCCGATGCAGCATTGCAGGTTTACTGTATCTCTTGGACCTTCAAATAAACGATGAAACACAGAAATTGCATCGATATTGAATACAAAATGCAAAATGTCGACTTATTTACAAGAAGAGTAACTCTTCTAATAGTTCGTGTTTTAGCCTTTCTGGGACAGCAGTATTAGATTCCGATGCACCATTGCAGATTTACTGTATCTCTTGGACCTTCAAATCAACGATGAAACACAGAAATTACATCGATATTGAATACAAAGGGCAAAATGACGACTTATTTGCAAGAGGAGTAACTCTTCTAATAGTTCGTGATTTGAGCCTTTCCTGGGACATCAGTATTAGATTCCGATGCACCATTGCAGGTTTACTGTATCCCTTGGACCTTCAAATCAACGATGAAACAAGGAAATTGCATCGATATTGAATACAAAAGGCAAAATTTCGACTTATTTACAAGAGGAGTAACTCTTCTCATAGTTCATGTTTTGGCCTTTCCTGGGACAGCAGTATTAGATTCCGATGCACCATTGCAGGTTTACTGTATCTCTTGGACCTTCAAATCAACGATGAAACACAGAAATTACATCGATATTGAATACAAAAGGCAAAATGTCGACTTATTTATAAGAGGAGTAACTCTTCTAATAGTTCGTGCTTTGAGCCTTTCCTGGGACAGCAGTATTAGATTCCGATGCACCATTGCAGGTTTACTGTATCGCTTGGACCTTCAAATCAACGATGAAACACAGTAATTGCATCGATATTGAATACAAAAGGCAAAATGTCGACTTATTTATAAGAGGAGTAACTCTTCTAATAGTTCGTGATTTGAGCCTTTCCTGGGACAGCAGTATTAGATTCCGATGCACCATTGCAGGTTTACTGTATCTCCTGGACCTTCAAATCAACGATGAAACACGGAATTTGCATCGATATTGAATACAAAAGGCAAAATGTCGACTTATTTACAAGAGGTGTAACTCTTCTAATAGTTCGTGCTTTGAGCCTTTCCTGGGACAGCAGTATTAGATTCCGATGCACCATTGCAGGTTTACTGTATCACTTGGATCTTCAAATCAACGATGAAACACAGAAATTACATCGATATTAAATACAAAAGGCAAAATGTCCACTTAACTAAAAGAGGAGTAACTCTTCTAATAGTTCGTGATTTGAGCCTTTCCTGGGACAGCAGTATTAGATTCCGATGCACCATTGCAGGTTTACTGTATCCCTTGGACCTTCAAATTAACGATGAAACACAGAAATTGCATCGATATTGAATAGAAAAGGCAAAATATCGACTTATTTACAAGAGGAGTAACTCTTCTAATAGTTCGTGCTTTGAGCCTTTCCTGGGACAGCAATATTAGATTCCGATGCACCATTGCAGGTTTACTGTATCGCTTGGACCTTCAAATCAACGATGAAACACAGAAATTACATCGATATTGAATACAAAAGGCAAAATGTCGACTTATTTATAAGAGGTGTAACTCTTCTAATAGTTCGTGCTTTGAGCCTTTCCTGGGACAGCAGTATTAGATTCCGATGCACCATTGCAGGTTTACTGTTTCGCTTGGACCTTCAAATCAACGATGAAACACAGAAATTGCATCGATATTGAATACAAAAGGCAAAATGTCTACTTATTTATAAGAGGAGTAACTCTTCTAATAGTTCGTGCTTTGAGCCTTTCCTGGGACAGCAGTATTAGATTCCGATGCACCAGTGCAGGTTTACTGTATCTCTTGGACCTTCAAATCAGCGATGAAACACGGAATTTGCATCGATATTGAATACAAAAGGCAAAATGTCGACTTATTTATAAGAGGAGTAAATCTTCTAATAGTTCGTGACTTGAGCCTTTCCTGGGACAGCAGTATTAGATTCCGATGCACCATTGCAGATTTACTGTATCCCTTGGACCTTCAAATTAACGATGAAACACAGAAATTGCATCGATATTGAATACAAAAGGCAAAATGTCGACTTATTTACAAGAGGTGTTACTCTTCTAATAGTTCGTGCTTTGAGCCTTTCCTGGGACAGCAGTATTAGATTCCGATGCACCTTTGCAGGTTTACTGTATCCCTTGGATCTTCAAATCAACGATGAAACAAGGAAATTGCATCGATATTGAATACAAAAGGCAAAATTTCGACTTATTTACAAAAGGAGTAACTCTTCTCATAGTTCGTGTTTTAGCCTTTTCTGGGACAGCAGTATTAGATTCCGATGCACCATTGCAGGTTTACTGTATCTCTTGGACCTTCGAATCAACGATGAAACACAGAAATTACATCGATATTGAATACAAAAGGCAAAATGTCGACTTATTTATAAGAGGAGTAACTCTTCTAATAGTTCGTGCTTTGAGCCTTTCCTGGGACAGCTGTATTAGATTCCGATGCACCATTGCAGGTTTACTGTATCCCTTGGACCTTCAAATCAACGATGAAACACAGAATCAACGATGAAATACGGAAATTGCATCGATATTGAATACAAAAGGCAAAATTTTGACTTACTTACAAGAGGAGTAACTCTTCTAATAGTTCGTTTTTAGCCTTTCCTGGGACAGCAGTATTAGATTCCGATGCACCATTGCAGATTTACTGTATCTCTTGGACCTTCAAATCAACGATGAAACACACAAATTACATCGATATTGAATACAAAAGGCAAAATGTCGACTTATTTACAAGAGGAGTAACTCTTCTAATAGTTCGTGCTTTGAGCCTCTCCTGGGACAGCAATATTAGATTGCGATGCACCATTGCAGGTTTACTGTATCGCTTGGACCTTCAAATCAACGATGAAACACAGAAATTGCATCGATATTGAATACAAAAGGCAAAATGTCGACTTATTTATAAGAGGAGTAACTCTTCCAATAGTTCGAGAGTTAAGCCTTTCCTGGGACAGCGGTATTAGATTCCGATGCACCATTGCAGGTTTACTGTATCCCTTGGACCTTCAAATCAACGATGAAACACAGAAATTGCATCGATATTGAATACAAAAGGCAAAATGTCGACTTATTTATATGAGGAGTAACTCTTCTAATAGTTCGTGATTTGAGCCTTTCCTGGGACAGCAGTATTAGAATCCGATGCTCCATTGCAGGTTTACTGTATCCCTTGGATCTTCAAATCAACGATGAAACACAGAAATTGCATCGATATTGAATACAAAATGCATAATGTCGACTTATTTCTAAGAGGAGTAAGTCTTCCAATAGTTCGAGATTTGAGCCTTTCCTGGGACAGCAGTATTAATTTCCGATGCACCATTGCAAGTTTACTGTATCCCTTGGACCTTCAAATCAACTATGGAACACGGAAATTGCATCGATATTGAATACAAAAGGCAAAATGTCGACTTATTTCTAAGAGGAGTAAGTCTTCTAATAGTTCGTGCTTGGAGCCTTTCCTGGAACAGCAGCATTAGATTCCGATGCACCATTGCAGGTTTACTGTATCTCTTGGACCTTCAAATCAACGATGAAACACGGAAATTGCATCGATATTGAATACAAAAGGCAAATGTCGTCTTATTTATAAGAGGAGTAACTCTTCTAATAGTTCGTGCTTTGAGCCTTTCCTGGGACAGCAGTATTAGATTGCGATGCACCATTGCAGGATTACTGTATCCCTTGGACCTTCAAATCAACGATGAAACACAGATATTTCATCGATATTGAATACAAAAGGCAAAATGTCAACTTATTTACAAGAGGAGTAAATCTTCTAATAGTTCGTGATTTGAGCCTTTCCTGGGACAGCAGTATTAGATTCCGATGCACCATTGCAGGTTTACTGTGTCCCTTGGATCTTCAAATCAACGATGAAACACAGAAATTGCGACGATATTGAATACAAAAGGCAAAATGTCGACTTATTTCTAAGAGGAGTAAGTCTTATAATAGTTCGAGATTTGAGCCTTTCCTGGGACAGCAGTATTAGGTTCCGATGCACCATTGCAGATTTACTGTATCTCTTGGACCTTCAAATCAACGATGAAACACAGAAATTGCATCGTTATTCAATACAAAATGGAAAATGTCGACTTATTTACAAGAGGAGTAACTCTTCTAATAGTTCGTGATTTGAGCCTTTCCTGGGACAGGAGTATTAGATTCCATGCACCATTGCAGGTTTACTGTATCCCTTGGATCTTCAAATCAACGATGAAACACAGAAATTGCATCGATATTGAATACATAAGGCAAAATGTCGACTTATTTCTAAGAGGAGTAAGTCTTCCAATAGTTCGAGCTTTGAGCCTTTCCTGGGACAGCAGTATTAAATTCCCATGCACCTTTGCAGGTTTACTGTATCCCTTGGACCTTCAAATCAACGATGAAACACAGAAATTGCATCGATATTGAATACAAAAGGCAAAATGTCGACTTATTTACAAGAGGAGTAACTCTTCTAATAGTTCGTGTTTTTAGCCTTTCCTGGGACAGCAGTATTAGTTTCCGATGCACCATTGCAGGATTACTGAATCCCTTGGACTTTCAAATCAACGATGAAACACGGAAATTGCATCGATATTGAATACAAAAGGCAAAATGTCGACTTATTTATAAGAGGAGTAAATCTTCTAATAGTTCGTGATTTGAGTCTTTCCTGGGACAGCAGTATTAGATTCCGATGCACCATTGCAGGTTTACTGTATCCCGTGGACCTTCAAATTAACGATGAAACACAGAAATTGCATCGATATTGAATACAAAAGGCAAAATGTCGACTTATTTACAAGAGCAGTAACTCTTCTAATAGTTCGTGCTTTGAGCCTTTCCAGGGACAGCAGCATTAGATTCCGATGCACCATTGCAGGTTTACTGTATCTCTTGGACCTTCAAATCAACGATGAAACACGGAAATTGCATCGATATTGAATACAAAAGGCAAATGTCGTCTTATTTATAAGAGGAGTAACTCTTCTAATAGTTCGTGCTTTGAGCCTTTCCTGGGACAGCAGTATTAGATTGCGATGCACCATTGCAGGATTACTGTATCCCTTGGACCTTCAAATCAACGATGAAACACAGATATTTCATCGATATTGAATACAAAAGGCAAAATGTCAACTTATTTATAAGAGGAGTAAATCTTCTAATAGTTCGTGATTTGAGCCTTTCCTGGGACAGCAGTATTAGATTCCGATGCACCATTGCAGGTTTACTGTATCCCTTGGATCTTCAAATCAACGATGAAACACAGAAAATGCGTCGATATTGAATACAAAAGGCAAAATGTCGACTTATTTCTAAGAGGAGTAAGTCTTATAATAGTTCGAGATTTGAGCCTTTCCTGGGACAGCAGTATTAGATTCCGATGCACCATTGCAGATTTACTGTATCTCTTGGACCTTCAAATCAACGATGAAACACAGAAATTGCATCGTTATTGAATACAAAATGGAAAATGTCGACTTATTTACAAGAGGAGTAACTCTTCTAATAGTTCGATTTTTAGCCTTTCTGGGACAGCAGTATTAGATTCCGATGCACCATTGCAGGTTTACTGTATCTCTTGGATCTTCAAATCAACGATGAAACACAGAAATTACATCGATATTGAATACAAAAGGCAAAATGTCGACTTATTTACAAGAGGAGTAACTCTTCTAATAGTTCGTGCTTTGAGCCTTTCCTGGGACAGCAGTATTAGATTCCGATGCACCATTGCAGATTTACTGTATCCCTTGCACCTTCAAATCAACGATGAAACACAGAAATTGCATCGATATTGAATACAAAAGGCAAAATGTCGACTTATTTATAAGAGGAGTAACTCTTCTAATAGTTCGTGATTTGAGCCTTTCGTGGGACAGCAGTATTAGATTCCGATGCACCATTGCAGGTTTACTGTATCCCTTGGACCTTTAAATCAACGATGAAACACAGAAATTGCATCGATATTGAATACAAAAGGCAAAATGTCGACTTATTTATAAGAGGAGTAACTCTTCTAATAGTTCGTGATTTGAGCCTTTCCTGGGACAGCAGTATTAGATTCCATGCACCATTGCAGGTTTACTGTATCCCTTGGATCTTCAAATCAACGATGAAACGCAGAAATTGCATCGATATTGAATACATAAGGCAAAATGTCGACTTATTTCTAAGAGGAGTAAGTCTTCCAATAGTTCGAGATTTGAGCCTTTCCTGGGACAGCAGTATTAAATTCCGATGCACCTTTGCAGGTTTACTGTATCCCTTGGACCTTCAAATCAACGATGAAACACAGAAATTGCATCGATATTGAATACAAAAGGCAAAATGTCGACTTATTTACAAGAGGAGTAACTCTTCTAATAGTTCGTGTTTTTAGCCTTTCCTGGGACAGCAGTATTAGTTTCCGATGCACCATTGCAGGATTACTGAATCCCTTGGACTTTCAAATCAACGATTAAACACGGAAATTGCATCGATATTGAATACGAAAGGCAAAATGTCGACTTATTTATAAGAGGAGTAAATCTTCTAATAGTTCGTGATTTGAGTCTTTCCTGGGACAGCAGTATTAGATTCCGATGCACCATTGCAGGTTTACTGTATCCCGTGGACCTTCAAATTAACGATGAAACACAGAAATTGCATCGATATTGAATACAAAAGGCAAAATGTCGACTTATTTACAAGAGGTGTAACTCTTCTAATAGTTCGTGCTTTGAGCCTTTCCTGGGACATTAGTATTAGATTCCGATGCACCATTGCAGGTTTACTGTATCCCTTGGACCTTCAAGTCAACGATGAAACACAGAAATTGCATCGATATTGAATACAAAAGGCAAAATGTCGACTTATTTACAAGAGCAGTAACTCTTCTAATAGTTCGTGCTTTGAGCCTTTCCAGGGACAGCAGTATTAGATTCCGAAGCACCATTGCAGGTTTACTGTATCTCTTGGACCTTCAAATAAACGATGAAACACAGAAATTGCATCGATATTGAATACAAAATGCAAAATGTCGACTTATTTACAAGAAGAGTATCTCTTCTAATAGTTCGTGTTTTAGCCATTCTGGGACAGCAGTATTAGATTCCGATGCACCATTGCAGGTGTACTGTATCGCTTGGACCTTCAAATCAACGATGAAACACAGAAATTACATCGACATTGAATACAAAGGGCAAAATGTCGACTTATTTACAAGAGGAGTAACTCTTCTAATAGTTCGTGCTTTGAGCCTTTCCTGGGACAGCAGTATTGGATTCCGATGCACCATTGAAGGTTTACTGTATCCCTTGGACCTTCAAATCAACGATGAAACACAGAAATTGCATCGATATTGAATACAAAAGGCAAAATGGTGACTTGTTTATAAGTGGAGTAACTCTTCTAATAGTTCGTGCTTTGAGTCTTTCCTGGGACAGCAGTATTAGATTCCGATGCACCATTGCAGGTTTACTGTATCCCATGGATCTTCAAATCAACGATGAAACACAGAAATTGCATCGATATTGAATACAAAAGGCAAAAAGTCGACTTATTTATAAGAGGAGTAACTCTTCTAATAGTTCGTGCTTTGAGCCTTTCCTGGGACAGCAGTATTAGATCCCGATGCACCATTGCAGGTTTACTGTATCTCTTGGACCTTCAAATCAACGATGAAACACAGAAATTGCATCGATATTGAATACAAAAGGCAAAATGCCGACTTATTTCTAAGAGGAGTAAGTCTTCCAATAGTTCGAGCTTTAAGCCTTTCCTGGGACAGCAGTATTAAATTCCGATGCACCATTGCAGGTTTACTGTATCCCTTGGACCTTCAAATCAACGATGAAACACAGAAATTGCATCGATATTGAATACAAAAGGCAAAATGTCGACTTATTTACAAGAGGAGTAACTCTTCTAACAGTTCGTGATTTGAGCCTTTCCAGGGACAGCAGTATCAGATTCCGAAGCACCATTGCAGGATTACTGTATCCCTTGGACTTTCAAATCAACGATGAAACACGGAAATTGCATCGATATTGAATACAAAAGGCAAAATGTCGACTTATTTATAAGAGGAGTAAATCTTCTAATAGTTCGTTATTTGAGTCTTTCCTGGGACAGCAGTATTAGATTCCGATGCACCATTGCAGGTTTACTGTATCCCGTGGACCTTCGAATTAACGATGAAACACAGAAATTGCATCGATATAGAATACAAAAGGCAAAATGTCGACTTATTTACAAGAGGTGTAACTCTTCTAATAGTTCGTGCTTTGACCTTTCCTGGGACATTAGTATTAGATTCCGATGCACCATTGCAGGTTTACTGTATCCCTTGGACCTTCAAGTCATCGATGAAACACAGAAATTGCATCGATATTGAATACAAAGAGCAAAATGTCGACTTATTTACAAGAGGAGTAACTCTTCTAATAGTTCGTGCTTTGAGCCTTTCCTGGGACATCAGTATTAGATTCCGATGCACCATTGCAGGTTTACTATATCCCTTGGATCTTCAAATCAACGATGAAACACAGAAATTGCATCGATATTGAATACAAAAGGCAAAATGTCGACTTATTTCTACGAGGAGTAAGTCTTCCAATAGTTCGAGATTTGAGCCTTTCCTGGGACAGCAGTATTAAATTCCGATGCACCATTGCAGGTTTACTGTATCCCTTGGACCTTCAAATCAACGATGAAACACAGAAATTGCATCGAAATTGAATAGAAAAGGCAAAATGTCGACTTATTTACAAGAGGAGTAACTCTTCTAATAGTTCGTGTTTTGAGCCTCTCCTGGGACAGCAGTATTAGATTCCCATGCACCATTGCAGGTTTACTGTATCTCTTGGACCTTCAAATCAACGATGAAACACGGAAATTGCATCGATATTGAATACAAAATGCAAAATGTCGACTTATTTATAAGAGGAGTAAATCTTCTAATAGTTTGTGATTTGAGCCTTTTCTGGGACAGCAGTATTAGATAGCGATGCACCATTGCACGATTACTGTATCCCTTGGACCTTCAAATCAACGATGAAACACAGAAATTGCATCGATATTGAATACAAAATGCAAAATGTCGACTTATTTATAAGAGGAGTAAATCTTCTAATAGTTTGTGATTTGAGCCTTTTCTGGGACAGCAGTATTAGATTCCGATGCACCATTGCAGGTTTACTGTATCCCTTGGACCTTCAAATTAACGATGAAACACAGAAATTCCATCGATAATGAATACAAAAGGCAAAATGTCGACTTATTTACAAGAGGTGTAACTCTTCTAATAGTTCGTGCTTTGAGCCTTTCCTGGGACAGCAGTATTAGATTCCGATGCACCATTGCAGGTTTACTGTATCCCTTGGATCTTCAAATCAACGATGAAACACAGAAATTACATCGATATTGAATACAAAAGGCAAAATGTCCACTTATTTACAATAGTTCGTCTTTTGAGCCTTTCCTGGGACAGCAGTATTAGATTCCTTTGCAACATTGCAGATTTACTGTATCTCTTGGACCTTCAAATCAACGATGAAACACAGAAAATGCATCGTTATTGAATACAAAATGCAAAATGTCGACTTATTTACAAGAGGAGTAACTCATCTAATAGTTCGTGTTTTTGCCTTTCTGGGACAGCAGTATGAGATTCCGATGCACCATTGCAGGTTTACTGTATCTCTTGGACCTTCAAATCAACGATGAAACACAGAAATTACATCGATATTGAATACAAAAGGAAAAATTTCGACTTATTTTCAAAAGGAGTAACTTTTCTAATAGTTCGTGCTTTGAGCCTTTCCTGGGACAGCAGTATTGGATTCCGATGCACCATTGCAGGTTTACTGTATCCCTTGGACCTTCAAATCAACGATGAAACACAGAAATTGCATCGATATTGAATACAAAAGGCAAAATGTCGACTTATTTATAAGAGGAGTTAATCTTCTAATAGTTCGTGATTTGAGTCTTTCCTGGGACAGCAGTATTAGATTCCGATGCACCATTGCAGGTTTACTGTATCCCGTGGACCTTCAAATTAACGATGAAACACAGAAATTGCATCGATATTGAATACAAAAGGCAAAATGTCGACTTATTTACAAGAGGTGTAACTCTTCTAATAGTTCGTGCTTTGAGCCTTTCCTGGGACATTAGTATTAGATTCCGATGCACCATTGCAGGTTTACTGTATCCCTTGGACCTTCAAGTCAACGATGAAACACAGAAATTGCATCGATATTGAATACAAAAGGCAAAATGTCGACTTATTTACAAGAGCAGTAACTCTTCTAATAGTTCGTGCTTTGAGCCTTTCCAGGGACAGCAGTATTAGATTCCGAAGCACCATTGCAGGTTTACTGTATCTCTTGGACCTTCAAATAAACGATGAAACACAGAAATTGCATCGATTTGAATACAAAATGCAAAATGTCGACTTATTTACAAGAAGAGTATCTCTTCTAATAGTTCGTGTTTTAGCCATTCTGGGACAGCAGTATTAGATTCCGATGCACCATTGCAGGTGTACTGTATCGCTTGGACCTTCAAATCAACGATGAAACACAGAAATTACATCGACATTGAATACAAAGGGCAAAATGTCGACTTATTTACAAGAGGAGTAACTCTTCTAATATTTTGTGCTTTGAGCCTTTCCTGGGACAGCAGTATTGGATTCCGATGCACCATTGAAGGTTTACTGTATCCCTTGGACCTTCAAATCAACGATGAAACACAGAAATTGCATCGATATTGAATACAAAAGGCAAAATGGTGACTTATTTATAAGCGGAGTAACTCTTCTAATAGTTCGTGCTTTGAGTCTTTCCTGGGACAGCAGTTTTAGATTCCGATGCACCATTGCAGGTTTACTGTATCCCATGGATCTTCAAATCAACGATGAAACACAGAAATTGCATCGATATTGAATACAAAAGGCAAAAAGTCGACTTATTTATAAGAGGAGTAACTCTTCTAATAGTTCGTGCTTTGAGCCTTTCCTGGGACAGCAGTATTAGATTCCGATGCACCATTGCAGGTTTACTGTATCTCTTGGACCTTCAAATCAACGATGAAACACAGAAATTGCATCGATATTGAATACAAAAGGCAAAATGCCGACTTATTTCTAAGAGGAGTAAGTCTTCCAATAGTTCGAGCTTTAAGCCTTTCCTGGGACAGCAGTATTAAATTCCGATGCACCATTGCAGGTTTACTGTATCCCTTGGACCTTCAAATCAACGATGAAACACAGAAATTGCATCGATATTGAATACAAAAGGCAAAATGTCGACTTATTTACAAGAGGAGTAACTCTTCTAACAGTTCGTGATTTGAGCCTTTCCAGGGACAGCAGTATCAGATTCCGATGCACCATTGCAGGATTACTGTATCCCTTGGACTTTCAAATCAACGATGAAACACGGAAATTGCATCGATATTGAATACAAAAGGCAAAATGTCGACTTATTTATAAGAGGAGTAAATCTTCTAATAGTTCGTTATTTGAGTCTTTCCTGGGACAGCAGTATTAGATTCCGATGCACCACTGCAGGTTTACTGTATCCCGTGGACCTTCGAATTAACGATGAAACACAGAAATTGCATCGATATAGAATACAAAAGGCAAAATGTCGACTTATTTACAAGAGGTGTAACTCTTCTAATAGTTCGTGCTTTGAGCCTTTCCTGGGACATTAGTATTAGATTCCGATGCACCATTGCAGGTTTACTGTATCCCTTGGACCTTCAAGTCATCGATGAAACACAGAAATTGCATCGATATTGAATACAAAGAGCAAAATGTCGACTTATTTACAAGAGGAGTATCTCTTCTAATAGTTCGTGCTTTTAGCCTTTCCTGGGACATCAGTATTAGATTCCGATGCACCATTGCAGGTTTACTATATCTCTTGGATCTTCAAATCAACGATGAAACACAGAAATTGCATCGATATTGAATACAAAAGGCAAAATGTCGACTTATTTCTACGAGGAGTAAGTCTTCCAATAGTTCGAGATTTGAGCCTTTCCTGGGACAGCAGTATTAAATTCCGATGCACCATTGCAGGTTTACTGTATCCCTTGGACCTTCAAATCAACGATGAAACACAGAAATTGCATCGAAATTGAATAGAAAAGGCAAAATGTCGACTTATTTACAAGAGGAGTAACTCTTCTAATAGTTCGTGCTTTGAGCCTCTCCTGGGACAGCAGTATTAGATTCCCATGCACCATTGCAGGTTTACTGTATCTCTTGGACCTTCAAATCAACGATGAAACACGGAAATTGCATCGATATTGAATACAAAAGGCAAATGTCGACTTATTTATAAGAGGAGTAACTCTTCTAATAGTTCGTGATTTGAGCCTTTCCTGGGACAGCAGTATTAGATAGCGATGCACCATTGCACGATTACTGTATCCCTTGGACCTTCAAATCAACGATGAAACACAGAAATTGCATCGATATTGAATACAAAATGCAAAATGTCGACTTATTTATAAGAGGAGTAAATCTTCTAATAGTTTGTGATTTGAGCCTTTTCTGGGACAGCAGTATTAGATTCCGATGCACCATTGCAGGTTTACTGTATCCCTTGGACCTTCAAATTAACGATGAAACACAGAAATTCCATCGATAATGAATACAAAAGGCAAAATGTCGACTTATTTACAAGAGGTGTAACTCTTCTAATAGTTCGTGCTTTGAGCCTTTCCTGGGACAGCAGTATTAGATTCCGATGCACCATTGCAGGTTTACTGTATCCCTTGGATCTTCAAATCAACGATGAAACACAGAAATTACATCGATATTGAATACAAAAGGCAAAATGTCCACTTATTTACAATAGTTCGTCTTTTGAGCCTTTCCTGGGACAGCAGTATTAGATTCCTTTGCAACATTGCAGATTTACTGTATCTCTTGGACCTTCAAATCAACGATGAAACACAGAAAATGCATCGTTATTGAATATAAAATGCAAAATGTCGACTTATTTACAAGAGGAGTAACTCATCTAATAGTTCGTGTTTTTGCCTTTCTGGGACAGCAGTATGAGATTCCGATGCACCATTGCAGGTTTACTGTATCTCTTGGACCTTCAAATCAACGATGAAACACAGAAATTACATCGATATTGATTACAAAAGGAAAAATTTCGACTTATTTTCAAAAGGAGTAACTTTTCTAATAGTTCGTGCTTTGAGCCTTTCCTGGGACAGCAGTATTGGATTCCGATGCACCATTGCAGGTTTACTGTATCCCTTGGACCTTCAAATCAACGATGAAACACAGAAATTGCATCGATATAGAATACAAAAGGCAAAATGTCGACTTATTTATAAGAGGAGTTAATCTTCTAATAGTTCGTGTTTGATCCTTTCCTGGGACAGCAGTATTAGATTCCGATGCACCACTGCAGGTTTACTGTATCCCTTGGACCTTCAAATCAACGATCAAACACGGAAATTTCATCGATATTGAATACAAAAGGCAAAATTGTGACTTATTTATAAGCGGAGTAACTCTTCTAATAGTTCGTGCTTTGAGCCTTTCCTGGGACAGCAGTATTAGATTCCGATGCACCATTGCAGGTTTACTGTATCCCATGGACCTTCAAATCAACGATGAAACACAGAAATTGCATCGATATTGAATACAAAAGGCAAAAAGTCGACTTATTTACAAGAGGAGTAACTCTTCTAATAGTTCGTGCTTTGAGCCTTTCCTGGGACAGCAGTATTAGATTCCGATGCACCATTGCAGGTTTACTGTATCTCTTGGACCTTCAAATCAACGATGAAACACAGAAATTGCATCGATATTGAATACAAAAGGCAAAATGTCGACTTATTTCTAAGAGGAGTAAGTCTTCCAATAGTTCGAGTTTTAAGCCTTTCCTGGGACAGCAGTATTAAATTCCGATGCACCATTGCAGGTTTACTGTATCCCTTGGACCTTCAAATCAACGATGAAACACAGAAATTGCATCGATATTGAATACAAAAGGCAAAATGTCGACTTATTTACAAGAGGAGTAACTCTTCTAACAGTTCGTGATTTGAGCCTTTCCAGGGAAAGCAGTATCAGATTCCGATGCACCATTGCAGGTTTACTGTTTCTCTTGGACCTTCAAATCAACGATGAAACACGGAAATTGCATCGATATTGAATACAAAAAGCAAAATTTCGACTTACTTACAACAGGTGTAACTCTTCTAATAGTTCGTGTTTTTGCCTTTCCTGGGACAGCAGTATTAGATTCCGATGCCCCATTGCAGGTTTACTGTATCTCTTGGACCTTCAAATCAAAGATGAAACACAGAAATTACATCGATATTGAATACAAAATGCAAAATGTCGACTAATTTACAAGAGGAGTTATTCTTCTAATAGTTCGTGCTTTGAGCCTTTCCTGGGACAGCAGTATTAGATTCCGATGCACCATTGCAGGTTTACTGTTTCGCTTGGACCTTCAAATCAACGATGAAACACAGAAATTGCATCGATATTGAATACAAAATGCAAAATGTCGACTTATTTATAAGAGGAGAAACTCTTCTAATAGTTCGTGATTTGACCCTTTCGTGGGACAGCAGTATTAGATTCCGATGCACCATTGCAGGATTACTGTAACCCTTGGACCTTCAAATCAACGATGAAACACAGAAATTGCATCGATGTTGAATACAAAATGCAAAATGTCGACTTATTTATAAGAGGAGTAACTCTTCTAATACTTCGTGCTTTGAGCCTTTCCTGGGACAGCAGTATTAGATTCCGATGCACCATTGCAGGTTTACTGTATCCCTTGGATCTTCAAATCAACGATGAAACATAGAAATTGCATCGATATTGAATACAAAAGGCAAAATGTCGACTTATTTCTAAGAGGAGTAAGTCTTCCAATAGTTCGTGATTTGAGCCTTTCCTGGGACAGCAGTATTAAATTCTGATGCACCATTGCAGGTTTACTGTATCCCTTGGACCTTCAAATCAACGATGAAACACAGAAATTGCATCGATATTGAATACAAAAGGCAAAATGTCGACTTATTTACAAGAGGAGTAACTCTTCTAACAGTTCGTGATTTGAGCCTTTCCAGGGACAGCAGTATCAGATTCCGATGCACCATTGCAGGATTACTGTATCCCTTGGACTTTCAAATCAACGATGAAACACGGAAATTGCATCGATATTGAATACAAAAGGCAAAATGTCGACTTATTTATAAGAGGAGTAAATCTTCTAATAGTTCGTTATTTGAGTCTTTCCTGGGACAGCAGTATTAGATTCCGATGCACCATTGCAGGTTTACTGTATCCCGTGGACCTTCGAATTAACGATGAAACACAGAAATTGCATCGATATAGAATACAAAAGGCTAAATGTCGACTTATTTACAAGAGGTGTAACTCTTCTAATAGTTCGTGCTTTGAGCCTTTCCTGGGACATTAGTATTAGATTCCGATGCACCATTGCAGGTTTACTGTATCCCTTGGACCTTCAAGTCATCGATGAAACACAGAAATTGCAACGATATTGAATACAAAGAGCATAATGTCGACTTATTTACAAGAGGAGTAACTCTTCTAATAGTTCGTGCTTTGAGCCTTTCCTGGGACATCAGTATTACATTCCGATGCACCATTGCAGGTTTACTATATCCCTTGGATCTTCAAATCAACGATGAAACACAGAAATTGCATCGATATTGAATACAAAAGGCAAAATGTCGACTTATTTCTACGAGGAGTAAGTCTTCCAATAGTTCGAGATTTGAGCCTTTCCTGGGACAGCAGTATTAAATTCCGACGCACCATTGCAGGTTTACAGTATCCCTTGGACCTTCAAATCAACGATGAAACACAGAAATTGCATCGAAATTGAATAGAAAAAGCAAAATGTCGACTTATTTACAAGAGGAGTAACTCTTCTAATAGTTCGTGCTTTGAGCCTCTCCTGGGACAGCAGTATTAGATTCCCATGCACCATTGCAGGTTTACTGTATCTCTTGGACCTTCAAATCAACGATGAAACACGGAAATTGCATCGATATTGAATACAAAAGGCAAATGTCGACATATTTATAAGAGGAGTAACTCTTCTAATAGTTCGTGATTTGAGCCTTTCCTGGGACAGCAGTATTAGATAGCGATGCACCATTGCACGATTACTGTATCCCTTGGACCTTCAAATCAACGATGAAACACGGAAATTTCATCGATATTGAATACAAAAGGCAAAATGGTGACTTATTTATAAGCGGAGTAACTCTTCTAATAGTTCGTGCTTTGAGCCTTTCCTGGGACAGCAGTATTAGATTCCGATGCACCATTGCAGGTTTACTGTATCCCATGGACCTTCAAATCAACGATGAAACACAGAAATTGCATCGATATTGAATACAAAAGGCAAAAAGTCGACTTATTTACAAGAGGAGTAACTCTTCTAATAGTTCGTGCTTTGAGCCTTTCCTGGGACAGCAGTATTAGATTCCGATGCACCATTGCAGGTTTACTGTATCCCTTGGACCTTCAAATCAACGATGAAACACAGAAATTGCATCGATATTGAATACAAAAGGCAAAATGTCGACTTATTTACAAGAGGAGTAACTCTTCTAACAGTTCGTGATTTGAGCCTTTCCAGGGACAGCAGTATCAGATTCCGATGCACCATTGCAGGTTTACTGTATCTCTTGGACCTTCAAATAAACGATGAAACACAGAAATTGCATCGATATTGAATACAAAATGCAAAATGTCGACTTATTTGCAAGAGGAGTAACTCTTCTAATAGTTCGTGTTTTAGCCTTTCTGGGACATCAGTATTAGGTTCCGATGCACCATTGCAGGTTTACTGTATCTCTTGGACCTTGAAATCAACGATGAAACACAGAAATTACATCGATATTGAATACAAAGGGCAAAATGTCGAGATATTTACAAGAGGAGTAACTCTTCTATAAGTTCGTGATTTGAGCCTTTCCTGGGACAGCAGTATTAGATTCCGATGCACCATTGCAGGTTTACTGTATACCTTGGACCTTCAAATCAACGATGAAACACGGAAATTGCATCGATATTGAATACAAAAAGCAAAATTACGACTTATTTACAAGAGGTGTAACTCTTCTAATAGTTCGTGTTTTAGCCTTTCCTGGGACAGCAGTTTTAGATTCCGATGCCCCATTGCAGGTTTAATGTATCTCTTGGACCTTCAAATCAACGATGAAACACAGAAATTACATCGATATTGAATACAAAATGCAAAATGTCGACTAATTTACAAGAGGAGTTATTCTTCTAATAGTTCGTGCTTTGAGCCTTTCCTGGGACAGCAGTATTAGATTCCGATGCACCATTGCAGGTTTACTGTTTCGCTTGGACCTTCAAATCAACGATGAAACACAGAAATTGCATCGATATTGAATACAAAATGCAAAATGTCGACTTATTTATAAGAGGAGTAACTCTTCTAATAGTTCGTGATTTGACCCTTTCGTGGGACAGCAGTATTAGATTCCGATGCACCATTGCAGGATTACTGTAACCCTTGGACCTTCAAATCAACGATGAAACACAGAAATTGCATCGATGTTGAATACAAAATGCAAAATGTCGACTTATATATATGAGAGGTGTAACTCTTCTAATACTTCGTGCTTTGAGCCTTTCCTGGGACAGCAGTATTAGATTCCGATGCACCATTGCAGGTTTACTGTATCCCTTGGATCTTCAAATCAACGATGAAACAAAGAAATTGCATCGATATTGAATACAAAAGGCAAAATGTCGACTTATTTCTAAGAGGAGTAAGTCTTCCAATAGTTCGTGATTTGAGCCTTTCCTGGGACAGCAGTATTAAATTCTGATGCACCATTGCAGGTTTACTGTATCCCTTGGACCTTCAAATCAACGATGAAACACAGAAATTGCATCGATATTGAATACAAATGGCTAAATGTCGACTTATTTACAAGAGGAGTAACTCTTCTAAAAGTTCGTGTTTTTAGCCTTTCCTGGGACAGCAGTATTAGTTTGCGATGCACCATTGCAGGATTACTGTATCCCTTGGACCTTCAAATCAACGATGAAACACAGAAATTGCATCGATATTGAATACAAAAGGCAAAAAGTCGACTTATTTATAAGAGGAGTTAATCTTCTAATAGTTCGTGTTTGATCCTTTCCTGGGACAGCAGTATTAGATTCCGATGCACCACTGCAGGTTTACTGTATCCCTTGGACCTTCAAATCAACGATCAAACACGGAAATTTCATCGATTTTGAATACAAAAGGCAAAATTGTGACTTATTTATAAGCGGAGTAACTCTTCTAATAGTTCGTGCTTTGAGCCTTTCCTGGGACAGCAGTATTAGATTCCGATGCACCATTGCAGGTTTACTGTATCCCATGGACCTTCAAATCAACGATGAAACACAGAAATTGCATCGATATTGAATACAAAAGGCAAAAAGTCGACTTATTTACAAGAGGAGTAACTCTTCTAATAGTTCGTGCTTTGAGCCTTTCCTGGGACAGCAGTATTAGATTCCGATGCACCATTGCAGGTTTACTGTATCTCTTGGACCTTCAAATCAACGATGAAACACAGAAATTACATCGATATTGAATACAAAATGCAAAATGTCGACTAATTTACACGAGGAGTTATTCTTCTAATAGTTCGTGATTTGAGCCTTTCCTGGGACAGCAGTATTAGATTCCGATGCACCATTGCAGGTTTACTGTTTCGCTTGGACCTTCAAATCAACGATGAAACACAGAAATTGCATCGATATTGAATACAAAATGCAAAATGTCGACTTATTTATAAGAGGAGAAACTCTTCTAATAGTTCGTGATTTGACCCTTTCGTGGGACAGCAGTATTAGATTCCGATGCACCATTGCAGGATTACTGTAACCCTTGGACCTTCAAATCAACGATGAAACACAGAAATTGCATCGATGTTGAATACAAAATGCAAAATGTCGACTTATTTATAAGAGGAGTAACTCTTCTAATACTTCGTGCTTTGAGCCTTTCCTGGGACAGCAGTATTAGATTCCGATGCACCATTGCAGGTTTACTGTATCCCTTGGATCTTCAAATCAACGATGAAACATAGAAATTGCATCGATATTGAATACAAAAGGCAAAATGTCGACTTATTTCTAAGAGGAGTAAGTCTTCCAATAGTTCGTGATTTGAGCCTTTCCTGGGACAGCAGTATTAAATTCTGATGCACCATTGCAGGTTTACTGTATCCCTTGGACCTTCAAATCAACGATGAAACACAGAAATTGCATCGATATTGAATACAAAAGGCAAAATGTCGACTTATTTACAAGAGGAGTAACTCTTCTAACAGTTCGTGATTTGAGCCTTTCCAGGGACAGCAGTATCAGATTCCGATGCACCATTGCAGGATTACTGTATCCCTTGGACTTTCAAATCAACGATGAAACACGGAAATTGCATCGATATTGAATACAAAAGGCAAAATGTCGACTTATTTATAAGAGGAGTAAATCTTCTAATAGTTCGTTATTTGAGTCTTTCCTGGGACAGCAGTATTAGATTCCGATGCACCATTGCAGGTTTACTGTATCCCGTGGACCTTCGAATTAACGATGAAACACAGAAATTGCATCGATATAGAATACAAAAGGCTAAATGTCGACTTATTTACAAGAGGTGTAACTCTTCTAATAGTTCGTGCTTTGAGCTTTTCCTGGGACATTAGTATTAGATTCCGATGCACCATTGCAGGTTTACTGTATCCCTTGGACCTTCAAGTCATCGATGAAACACAGAAATTGCAACGATATTGAATACAAAGAGCATAATGTCGACTTATTTACAAGAGGAGTAACTCTTCTAATAGTTCGTGCTTTGAGCCTTTCCTGGGACATCAGTATTACATTCCGATGCACCATTGCAGGTTTACTATATCCCTTGGATCTTCAAATCAACGATGAAACACAGAAATTGCATCGATATTGAATACAAAAGGCAAAATGTCGACTTATTTCTACGAGGAGTAAGTCTTCCAATAGTTCGAGATTTGAGCCTTTCCTGGGACAGCAGTATTAAAATCCGACGCACCATTGCAGGTTTACTGTATCCCTTGGACCTTCAAATCAACGATGAAACACAGAAATTGCATCGAAATTGAATAGAAAAAGCAAAATGTCGACTTATTTACAAGAGGAGTAACTCTTCTAATAGTTCGTGCTTTGAGCCTCTCCTGGGACAGCAGTATTAGATTCCCATGCACCATTGCAGGTTTACTGTATCTCTTGGACCTTCAAATCAACGATGAAACACGGAAATTGCATCGATATTGAATACAAAAGGCAAATGTCGACATATTTATAAGAGGAGTAACTCTTCTAATAGTTCGTGATTTGAGCCTTTCCTGGGACAGCAGTATTAGATAGCGATGCACCATTGCACGATTACTGTATCCCTTGGACCTTCAAATCAACGATGAAACACAGAAATTGCATCGATATTGAATACAAAAGGCAAAATGTCGACTTATTTATAAGAGGAGTAAATCTTCTATAGTTTGTGATTTGAGCCTTTTCTGGGACAGCAGTATTAGATTCCGAAGCACCATTGCAGGTTTACTGTATCCCTTGGACCTTCAAATTAACGATGAAACACAGAAATTGCGTCGATAATGAATACAAAAGGCAAAATGTCGACTTATTTACAAGAGGTGTAACTCTTCTAATAGTTCGTGCTTTGAGCCTTTCCTGGGACAGCTGTATTAGATTCCGATGCACCATTGCAGGTTTACTGTATCCCTTGGATCTTCAAATCAACGATGAAACACAGAAATTACATCGATATTGAATACAAAAGGCAAAATGTCCACTTATTTACAATAGTTCGTCTTTTGAGCCTTTCCTCGGACAGCAGTATTAGATTCCTTTGCAACATTGCAGATTTACTGTATCTCTTGGACCTTCAAATCAACGATGAAACACAGAAATTACATCGATATTGAATACAAAAGGAAAAATTTCGACTTATTTTCAAAAGGAGTAACTCTTCTAATAGTTCGTGCTTTGAGCCTTTCCTGGGACAGCAGTATTGGATTCCGATGCACCATTGCAGGTTTACTGTATCCCTTGGACCTTCAAATCAACGATGAAACACAGAAATTGCATCGATATTGAATACAAAAGGCAAAATTTCGACTTATTTATAAGAGGAGTAACTCTTCTAATAGTTCGTGTTTGATCCTTTCCTGGGACAGCAGTATTAGATTCCGATGCACCACTGCAGGTTTACTGTATCCCTTGGACCTTCAAATCAACGATGAAACACGGAAATTTCATCGATATTGAATACAAAAGGCAAAATGGTGACTTATTTATAAGCGGAGTAACTCTTCTAATAGTTCGTGCTTTGAGCCTTTCCTGGGACAGCAGTATTAGATTCCGATGCACCATTGCAGGTTTACTGTATCCCATGGACCTTCAAATCAACGATGAAACACAGAAATTGCATCGATATTGAATACAAAAGGCAAAAAGTCGACTTATTTACAAGAGGAGTAACTCTTCTAATAGTTCGTGCTTTGAGCCTTTCCTGGGACAGCAGTATTAGATTCCGATGCACCATTGCAGGTTTACTGTATCCCTTGGACCTTCAAATCAACGATGAAACACAGAAATTGCATCGATATTGAATACAAAAGGCAAAATGTCGACTTATTTACAAGAGGAGTAACTCTTCTAACAGTTCGTGATTTGAGCCTTTCCAGGGACAGCAGTATCAGATTCCGATGCACCATTGCAGGTTTACTGTATCTCTTGGACCTTCAAATAAACGATGAAACACAGAAATTGCATCGATATTGAATACAAAATGCAAAATGTCGACTTATTTGCAAGAGGAGTAACTCTTCTAATAGTTCGTGTTTTAGCCTTTCTGGGACATCAGTATTAGGTTCCGATGCACCATTGCAGGTTTACTGTATCTCTTGGACCTTGAAATCAACGATGAAACACAGAAATTACATCGATATTGAATACAAAGGGCAAAATGTCGAGATATTTACAAGAGGAGTAACTCTTCTATAAGTTCGTGATTTGAGCCTTTCCTGGGACAGCAGTATTAGATTCCGATGCACCATTGCAGGTTTACTGTATACCTTGGACCTTCAAATCAACGATGAAACACGGAAATTGCATCGATATTGAATACAAAAAGCAAAATTACGACTTATTTACAAGAGGTGTAACTCTTCTAATAGTTCGTGTTTTAGCCTTTCCTGGGACAGCAGTTTTAGATTCCGATGCCCCATTGCAGGTTTAATGTATCTCTTGGACCTTCAAATCAACGATGAAACACAGAAATTACATCGATATTGAATACAAAATGCAAAATGTCGACTAATTTACAAGAGGAGTTATTCTTCTAATAGTTCGTGCTTTGAGCCTTTCCTGGGACAGCAGTATTAGATTCCGATGCACCATTGCAGGTTTACTGTTTCGCTTGGACCTTCAAATCAACGATGAAACACAGAAATTGCATCGATATTGAATACAAAATGCAAAATGTCGACTTATTTATAAGAGGAGTAACTCTTCTAATAGTTCGTGATTTGACCCTTTCGTGGGACAGCAGTATTAGATTCCGATGCACCATTGCAGGATTACTGTAACCCTTGGACCTTCAAATCAACGATGAAACACAGAAATTGCATCGATGTTGAATACAAAATGCAAAATGTCGACTTATTTATAAGAGGTGTAACTCTTCTAATACTTCGTGCTTTGAGCCTTTCCTGGGACAGCAGTATTAGATTCCGATGCACCATTGCAGGTTTACTGTATCCCTTGGATCTTCAAATCAACGATGAAACAAAGAAATTGCATCGATATTGAATACAAAAGGCAAAATGTCGACTTATTTCTAAGAGGAGTAAGTCTTCCAATAGTTCGTGATTTGAGCCTTTCCTGGGACAGCAGTATTAAATTCTGATGCACCATTGCAGGTTTACTGTATCCCTTGGACCTTCAAATCAACGATGAAACACAGAAATTGAATCGATATTGAATACAAATGGCTAAATGTCGACTTATTTACAAGAGGAGTAACTCTTCTAATAGTTCGTGTTTTTGGCCTTTCCTGGGATAGCAGTATTAGTTTACGATGCACCATTGCAGGATTACTGTATCCCTTGGACCTTCAAATCAACGATGAAACACAGAAATTGCATCGATATTGAATACAAAAGGCAAAAAGTCGACTTATTTACAAGAGGAGTAACTCTTCTATTAGTTCGTGCTTTGAGCCTTTCCTGGGACAGCAGTATTAGATTCCGATGCACCATTGCTGGTTTACTGTATCCCTTGGACCTTCAAATCAACGATGAAACACAGAAATTGCATCGATATTGAATACAAAAGGCAAAATGTCGACTTATTTACAAGAGGAGTAACTCTTCTAATAGTTCGTGCTTTGAGCCTTTCCTGGGACAGCAGTATTAGATTCCGATGCACCATTGCAGGTTTACTGTATCTCTTGGACCTTCAAATCAACGATGAAACACAGAAATTGCATCGTTATTGAATACAAAATGCAAAATGCCGACTTATTTAAAAGAGGAGTAAATCTTCTAATAGTTCGTGTATTAGAATTTCTGGGACAGCAGTATTAGATTCCGATGCACCATTGCAGGTTTGCTGTATCTCTTGGACCTTCAAAAAAACGATGAAATACAGAAATTACATCGATATTGAATACAAAAGGCAAAATGTCGACTAATTTACAAGAGGAGTAACTCTTCTAATAGTTCGTGCTTTGAGCCTTTCCTGGGACAGCAGTATTAGATTCCGATGCACCATTGCAGGTTTACTGTATCCCTTGGACCTTCAAATCAACAATGAAACACAGAAATTGCATCGAAATTGAATACAAAAGGCAAAATTTCGACTTATTTATAAGAGGAGTAACTCTTCTAATAGTTCGTGATTTGAGCCTTTCGTGGGACAGCAGTATTAGATTCCGATGCACCATTGCAGGTTTACTGTAACCCTTGGACCTTCAAATCAACGATGAAACACAGAAATTGCATCGATGTTGAATACGAAAGGCAAAATGTCGACTTATTTATAAGAGGAGTAACTCTTCTAATAGTTCGTGCTTTGAGACTTTCCTGGGACAGCAGTATTAGATTCCGATGCACCATTGCAGGTTTACTGTATCCCTTGGATCGTCAAATCAACGATGAAACACAGAAATTGCATCGATATTGAATACATAAGGCAAAATGTCGACTTATTTCTAAGAGGAGTAAGTCTTCCAATAGTCCGTGACTTGAGCCTTTCCTGGGACAGCAGTATTAAATTCCGATGCACCATTGAAGGTTTACTGTATCCCTTGGACCTTCAAATCAACGATGAAACACAGAAATTGCATCGATATTGAATACAAAAGGCTAAATGTCGACTTATTTACAAAAGGAGTAACTCTTCTAATAGTTCGTGTTTTTAGCCTTTCATAGGACAGCAGTATTAGTTTCCGATGCACCATTGCAGGATTACTGTATCCCTTGGACCTTCAAATCAACGATGAAACACAGAATTTGCATCGATATTGAATACAAAAGGCAAAATGTCTACTTATTTACAAGAGGAGTAACTCTTCTAATAGTTCGTGCTTTGAGCCTTTCCTGGGACAGCAGTATTAGATTCCGATGCACCATTGCTGGTTTACTGTATCCCTTGGACCTTCAAATCAACGATGAAACACAGAAATTGCATCGATATTGAATACAAAAGGCATAATGTCGACTTATTTACAAGAGGAGTAACTCTTCTAATAGTTAGTGCTTTGAGCCATTCCTGGGACAGCAGTATTAGATTCCGATGCACCATTGCAGGTTTACTGTATCTCTTGGATCTTCAAATCAACGATGAAACACAGAAATTGCATCGATATTGAATACAAAATGCAAAATGCCGACTAATTTAAAAGAGGAGTAAATCTTCTAATAGTTCGTGTATTAGAATTTCTGGGACAGCAGTATTAGATTCCGATGCACCATTGCAGGTTTGCTGTATCTCTTGGACCTTCAAATCAATGATGAAACACAGAAATTACATCGATATTGAATACAAAAGGCAAAATGTCGACTTATTTACAAGAAGAGTAACTCTTCTAATAGTTCGTGCTTGGAGCCTTTCCTGGGACAGCAGTATTAGATTCCGATGCACCATTGCAGGTTTACTGTATCCCTTGGAGCTTCAAATCAACAATGAAACACAGAAATTGCATCGATATTGAATACAAAAGGCAAAATGTCGACTTATTTATAAGAGGAGTAACTCTTCTAATAGTTCGTGCTTTGAGCCTTTCCTGGGACAGCAGTATTAGATTCCGATGCACCACTGCAGGTTTACTTTATCTCTTGGACCTTCAAATCAACGATGAAACACGGAAATTGCATCGATAATGAATACAAATGGCGAATGTCGACTTATTTATAAGAGGAGTAACTCTTCTAATAGTTCGTGTTTTGAGCCTTTCCTGGGACAGCAGTATTAGATTGCGATGCACCATTGCAGGATTACTGTATCCCTTGGACCTTCAAATCAACGATGAAACACAGAAATTGCTTCGATATTGAATAGAAAAGGCAAAATGTCGACTTATTTATAAGAGGAGTAAATCTTCTAATAGTTCGTGGTTTGAGCCTTTCCTGGGACAGCAGTATTAGATTCCGATGCACCATTGTAGGTTTACTGTATCCCTTGGACCTTCAAATTAACGATGAAACACAGAAATTACATCGATATTAAATACAAAAGGCAAAATGTCGACTTATTTACAAGAGGTGTAACTCTTCTAATAGTTCGTGCTTTGAGCCTTTCCTGGGACAGCAGTATTAGATTCCGATGCACCATTGCAGGTTTACTGTATCCCTTGGATCTTCAAATCAACGATGAAACACAGAAATTACATCGATATTGAATACAAAAGGCAAAATGTCGACTAATTTACAAGAAGAGTAACTCTTCCAATAGTTCGTGCTATGAGCCTTTCCTGGGACAGCAGTATTAGATTCCGATGCACTATTGCAGGTTTACTGTATCGCTTGGACCTTCAAATCAACGATGAAACACAGAAATTGCATCGATATTGAATACAAAAGGCAAAATGTCGACTTATTTATATGAGGACAAACTCTTCTAATAGTTCGTGATTTGAGCCTTTCGTGGGACAGCAGTATTAGATTCCGATGCACCATTGCAGGTTTACTTTATCTCTTGGACCTTCAAATCAACGATGAAACACGGAAATTGCATCGATAATGAATACAAATGGCGAATGTCGACTTATTTATAAGAGGAGTAACTCTTCTAATAGTTCGTGCTTTGAGCCTTTCCTGGGACAGCAGTATTAGATTGCGATGCACCATTGCAGGATTACTGTATCCCTTGGACCTTCAAATCAACGATGAAACACAGAAATTGCTTCGATATTGAATAGAAAAGGCAAAATGTCCACTTATTTATAAGAGGAGTAAATCTTCTAATAGTTCGTGGTTTGAGCCTTTCCTGGGACAGCGGTATTAGATTCCGATGCACCATTGCAGGTTTACTGTATCCCTTGGACCTTCAAATTAACGATGAAACACAGAAATTGCATCGATATTAAATACAAAAGGCAAAATGTCGACTTATTTACAAGAGGTGTAACTCTTCTAATAGTTCGTGCTTTGAGCCTTTCCTGGGACAGCAGTATTAGATTCCGATGCACCATTGCAGGTTTACTGTATCCCTTGGATCTTCAAATCAACGATGAAACACAGAAATTACATCGATATTGAATACAAAAGGCAAAATGTCGACTAATTTACAAGAGGAGTAACTCTTCTAATAGTTCGTGCTTTGAGCCTTTCCTGGGACAGCAGTATTAGATTCCGATGCACCTTTGCAGGTTTACTGTATCGCTTGGACCTTCAAATCAACGATGAAACACAGAAATTGCATCGATATTGAATACAAAAGGCAAAATGTCGACTTATTTATAAGAGGAGTAACTCTTCTAATAGTTCGTGATTTGAGCCTTTCGTGGGACAGCAGTATTAGATTCCGATGCACTATTGCAGGTTTACTGTAACCCTTGGACCTTCAAATCAGCGATGAAACACAGAAATTGCATCGATGTTGTATACAAAAGGCAAAATGTCGACTTATTTATAAGAGGAGTAACTCTTCTAATAGTTCGTGCTTTGAGCCTTTCCTGGGACAGCAGTATTAGATTCCGATGCACCATTGCTGGTTTACTGTATCCCTTGGATCTTCAAATCAACGATGAAACACAGAAATTGCATCGATATTGAATACAAAAGGCTAAATGTCGACTTATTTACAAGAGGAGTAACTCTTCTAATAGTTCGTGTTTTTAGCCCTTCCTGGGACAGCAGTATTAGTTTCCGATGCACCATTGCAGGATTACTGTATCCCTTGGACCTTCAAATCAACGATGAAACACAGAAATTGCATCGATATTGAATACAAAAGGCAAAATTTCGACTTATTTACAAGAGGAGTAACTCTTCCAATAGTTCGTGTTTTTAGCCTTTCCTGGGACAGCAGTATTAGATTCCCATGCACCATTGCTGGTTTACTGTATCCCTTGGACCTTCAAATCAACGATGAAACACAGAAATTGCATCGATATTGAATACAAAAGGCAAAATGTCGACTTATTTACAAGAGGAGTAACTCTTCTAATAGTTCGTGCTTTGAGCCTTTCCTGGGACAGCAGTATTAGATTCCGATGCACCATTGCAGGTTTACTGTATCTCTTGGACCTTCAAATCAACGATGAAACACAGAAATTGCATCGTTATTGAATACAAACTGCAAAATGCCGACTAATTTAAAAGAGGAGTAAATCTTCTAATAGTTCGTGTATTAGAATTTCTGGGACAGTAGTATTAGATTCCGATGCACCATTGCAGGTTTGCTGTATCTCTTGGACCTTCAAATCAATGATGAAACACAGAAATTACATCGATATTGAATACAAAAGGCAAAATGTCGACTTATTTACAAGAGGAGTAACTCTTCTAATAGTTCGTGCTTGGAGCCTTTCCTGGGACAGCAGTATTAGATTCCGATGCACCATTGCAGGTTTACTGTATCCCTTGGAGCTTCAAATCAAAAATGAAACACAGAAATTGCATCGATATTGAATACAAAAGGCAAAATGTCGACTTATTTATAAGAGGAGTAACTCTTCTAATAGTTCGTGCTTTGAGCCTTTCCTGGGACAGCAGTATTAGATTCCGATGCACCACTGCAGGTTTACTTTATCTCTTGGACCTTCAAATCAACGATGAAACACGGAAATTGCATCGATAATGAATACAAATGGCGAATGTCGACTTATTTATAAGAGGAGTAACTCTTCTAATAGTTCGTGCTTTGAGCCTTTCCTGGGACAGCAGTATTAGATTGCGATGCACCATTGCAGGATTACTGTATCCCTTGGACCTTCAAATCAACGATGAAACACAGAAATTGCTTCGATATTGAATAGAAAAGGCAAAATGTCGACTTATTTATAAGAGGAGTAAATCTTCTAATAGTTCGTGGTTTGAGCCTTTCCTGGGACAGCAGTATTAGATTCCGATGCACCATTGCAGGTTTACTGTATCCCTTGGACCTTCAAATCAACGATGAAACACAGAAATTACATCGATATTGAATACAAAATGCAAAATGTCGACTAATTTACAAGAGGAGTTATTCTTCTAATAGTTCGTGCTTTGAGCCTTTCCTGGGACAGCAGTATTAGATTCCGATGCACCATTGCAGGTTTACTGTTTCGCTTGGACCTTCAAATCAACGATGAAACACAGAAATTGCATCGATATTGAATACAAAATGCAAAATGTCGACTTATTTATAAGAGGAGTAACTCTTCTAATAGTTCGTGATTTGACCCTTTCGTGGGACAGCAGTATTAGATTCCGATGCACCATTGCAGGATTACTGTAACCCTTGGACCTTCAAATCAACGATGAAACACAGAAATTGCATCGATGTTGAATACAAAATGCAAAATGTCGACTTATTTATAAGAGGTGTAACTCTTCTAATACTTCGTGCTTTGAGCCTTTCCTGGGACAGCAGTATTAGATTCCGATGCACCATTGCAGGTTTACTGTATCCCTTGGATCTTCAAATCAACGATGAAACAAAGAAATTGCATCGATATTGAATACAAAAGGCAAAATGTCGACTTATTTCTAAGAGGAGTAAGTCTTCCAATAGTTCGTGATTTGAGCCTTTCCTGGGACAGCAGTATTAAATTCTGATGCACCATTGCAGGTTTACTGTATCCCTTGGACCTTCAAATCAACGATGAAACACAGAAATTGCATCGATATTGAATACAAATGGCTAAATGTCGACTTATTTACAAGAGGAGTAACTCTTCTAATAGTTCGTGTTTTTAGCCATTCCTGGGACAGCAGTATTAGTTTACGATGCACCATTGCAGGATTACTGTATCCCTTGGACCTTCAAATCAACGATGAAACACAGAAATTGCATCGATATTGAATACAAAAGGCAAAAAGTCGACTTATTTACAAGAGGAGTAACTCTTCTATTAGTTCGTGCTTTGAGCCTTTCCTGGGACAGCAGTATTAGATTCCGATGCACCATTGCTGGTTTACTGTATCCCTTGGACCTTCAAATCAACGATGAAACACAGAAATTGCATCGATATTGAATACAAAAGGCAAAATGTCGACTTATTTACAAGAGGAGTAACTCTTCTAATAGTTCGTGCTTTGAGCCTTTCCTGGGACAGCAGTATTAGATTCCGATGCACCATTGCAGGTTTACTGTATCTCTTGGACCTTCAAATCAACGATGAAACACAGAAATTGCATCGTTATTGAATACAAAATGCAAAATGCCGACTTATTTAAAAGAGGAGTAAATCTTCTAATAGTTCGTGTATTAGAATTTCTGGGACAGCAGTATTAGATTCCGATGCACCATTGTAGGTTTGCTGTATCTCTTGGACCTTCAAAAAAACGATGAAATACAGAAATTACATCGATATTGAATACAAAAGGCAAAATGTCGACTAATTTACAAGAGGAGTAACTCTTCTAATAGTTCGTGCTTTGAGCCTTTCCTGGGACAGCAGTATTAGATTCCGATGCACCATTGCAGGTTTACTGTATCCCTTGGACCTTCAAATCAACAATGAAACACAGAAATTGCATCGAAATTGAATACAAAAGGCAAAATTTCGACTTATTTATAAGAGGAGTAACTCTTCTAATAGTTCGTGATTTGAGCCTTTCGTGGGACAGCAGTATTAGATTCCGATGCACCATTGCAGGTTTACTGTAACCCTTGGACCTTCAAATCAACGATGAAACACAGAAATTGCATCGATGTTGAATACGAAAGGCAAAATGTCGACTTATTTATAAGAGGAGTAACTCTTCTAATAGTTCGTGCTTTGAGCCTTTCCTGGGACAGCAGTATTAGATTCCGATGCACCATTGCAGGTTTACTGTATCCCTTGGATCGTCAAATCAACGATGAAACACAGAAATTGCATCGATATTGAATACATAAGGCAAAATGTCGACTTATTTCTAAGAGGAGTAAGTCTTCCAATAGTCCGTGACTTGAGCCTTTCCTGGGACAGCAGTATTAAATTCCGATGCACCATTGAAGGTTTACTGTATTCCTTGGACCTTCAAATCAACGATGAAACACAGAAATTGCATCGATATTGAATACAAAAGGCTAAATGTCGACTTATTTACAAAAGGAGTAACTCTTCTAATAGTTCGTGTTTTTAGCCTTTCATAGGACAGCAGTATTAGTTTCCGATGCACCATTGCAGGATTACTGTATCCCTTGGACCTTCAAATCAACGATGAAACACAGAAATTGCATCGATATTGAATACAAAAGGCAAAATGTCGACTTATTTACAAGAGGAGTAACTCTTCTAATAGTTCGTGCTTTGAGCCTTTCCTGGGACAGCAGTATTAGATTCCGATGCACCATTGCTGGTTTACTGTATCCCGTGGACCTTCAAATCAACGATGAAACACAGAAATTGCATCGATATTGAATACAAAAGGCATAATGTCGACTTATTTACAAGAGGAGTAACTCTTCTAATAGTTAGTGCTTTGAGCCATTCCTGGGACAGCAGTATTAGATTCCGATGCACCATTGCAGGTTTACTGTATCTCTTGGATCTTCAAATCAACGATGAAACACAGAAATTGCATCGATATTGAATACAAAATGCAAAATGCCGACTAATTTAAAAGAGGAGTAAATCTTCTAATAGTTCGTGTATTAGAATTTCTGGGACAGCAGTATTAGATTCCGATGCACCATTGCAGGTTTGCTGTATCTCTTGGACCTTCAAATCAATGATGAAACACAGAAATTACATCGATATTGAATACAAAAGGCAAAATGTCGACTTATTTACAAGGAGAGTAACTCTTCTAATAGTTCGTGCTTGGAGCCTTTCCTGGGACAGCAGTATTAGATTCCGATGCACCATTGCAGGTTTACTGTATCCCTTGGAGCTTCAAATCAACAATGAAACACAGAAATTGCATCGATATTGAATACAAAAGGCAAAATGTCGACTTATTTATAAGAGGAGTAACTCTTCTAATAGTTCGTGCTTTGAGCCTTTCCTGGGACAGCAGTATTAGATTCCGATGCACCACTGCATTTTTACTTTATCTCTTGGACCTTCAAATCAACGATGAAACACGGAAATTGCATCGATAATGAATACAAATGGCGAATGTCGACTTATTTACAAGAGGTGTAACTCTTCTAATAGTTCGTGCTTTGAGCCTTTCCTGGGACAGCAGTATTAGATTCCGATGCACCATTGCAGGTTTACTGTATCCCTTGGATCTTCAAATCAACGATGAAACACAGAAATTACATCGATATTGAATACAAAAGGCAAAATGTCGACTAATTTACAAGAAGAGTAACTCTTCCAATAGTTCGTGCTATGAGCCTTTCCTGGGACAGCAGTATTAGATTCCGATGCACTATTGCAGGTTTACTGTATCGCTTGGACCTTCAAATCAACGATGAAACACAGAAATTGCATCGATATTGAATACAAAAGGCAAAATGTCGACTTATTTATATGAGGACTAACTCTTCTAATAGTTCGTGATTTGAGCCTTTCGTGGGACAGCAGTATTAGATTCCGATGCACCATTGCAGGTTTACTTTATCTCTTGGACCTTCAAATCAACGATGAAACACGGAAATTGCATCGATAATGAATACAAATGGCGAATGTCGACTTATTTATAAGAGGAGTAACTCTTCTAATAGTTCGTGCTTTGAGCCTTTCCTGGGACAGCAGTATTAGATTGCGATGCACCATTGCAGGATTACTGTATCCCTTGGACCTTCAAATCAACGATGAAACACAGAAATTGCTTCGATATTGAATAGAAAAGGCAAAATGTCCACTTATTTATAAGAGGAGTAAATCTTCTAATAGTTCGTGGTTTGAGCCTTTCCTGGGACAGCAGTATTAGATTCCGATGCACCATTGCAGGTTTACTGTATCCCTTGGACCTTCAAATTAACGATGAAACACAGAAATTGCATCGATATTAAATACAAAAGGCAAAATGTCGACTTATTTACAAGAGGTGTAACTCTTCTAATAGTTCGTGCTTTGAGCCTTTCCTGGGACAGCAGTATTAGATTCCGATGCACCATTGCAGGTTTACTGTATCCCTTGGATCTTCAAATCAACGATGAAACACAGAAATTACCTCGATATTGAATACAAAAGGCAAAATGTCGACTAATTTACAAGAGGAGTAACTCTTCTAATAGTTCGTGCTTTGAGCCTTTCCTGGGACAGCAGTATTAGATTCCGATGCACCTTTGCAGGTTTACTGTATCGCTTGGACCTTCAAATCAACGATGAAACACAGAAATTGCATCGATATTGAATACAAAAGGCAAAATGTCGACTTATTTATAAGAGGAGTAACTCTTCTAATAGTTCGTGATTTGAGCCTTTCGTGGGACAGCAGTATTAGATTCCGATGCACTATTGCAGGTTTACTGTAACCCTTGGACCTTCAAATCAGCGATGAAACACAGAAATTGCATCGATGTTGAATACAAAAGGCAAAATGTCGACTTATTTATAAGAGGAGTAACTCTTCTAATAGTTCGTGCTTTGAGCCTTTCCTGGGACAGCAGTATTAGATTCCGATGCACCATTGCCTGTTTACTGTATCCCTTGGATCTTCAAATCAACGATGAAACACAGAAATTGCATCGATATTGAATACAAAAGGCTAAATGTCGACTTATTTACAAGAGGAGTAACTCTTCTAATAGTTCGTGTTTTTAGCCTTTCCTGGGACAGCAGTATTAGTTTCCGATGCACCATTGCAGGATTACTGTATCCCTTGGACCTTCAAATCAACGATAAAACACAGAAATTGCATCGATATTGAATACAAAAGGCAAAATTTCGACTTATTTACAAGAGGAGTAACTCTTCTAATAGTTCGTGTTTTTAGCCTTTCCTGGGACAGCAGTATTAGATTCCCATGCACCATTGCTGGTTTACTGTATCCCTTGGACCTTCAAATCAACGATGAAACACAGAAATTGCATCGATATTGAATACAAAAGGCAAAATGTCGACTTATTTACAAAAGGAGTAACTCTTCTAATAGTTCGTGCTTTGAGCCTTTCCTGGGACAGCAGTATTAGATTCCGATGCACCATTGCAGGTTTACTGTATCTCTTGGACCTTCAAATCAACGATGAAACACAGAAATTGCATCGTTATTGAATACAAAATGCAAAATGCCGACTAATTTAAAAGAGGAGTAAATCTTCTAATAGTTCGTGTATTAGAATTTCTGGGACAGCAGTATTAGATTCCGATGCACCATTGCAGGTTTGCTGTATCTCTTGGACCTTCAAATCAACGATGAAACACGGAAATTGCATCGATAATGAATACAAATGGCGAATGTCGACTTATTTATAAGAGGAGTAACTCTTCTAATAGTTCGTGCTTTGAGCCTTTCCTGGGACAGCAGTATTAGATTGCGATGCACCATTGCAGGATTACTGTATCCCTTGGACCTTCAAATCAACGATGAAACACAGAAATTGCTTCGATATTGAATAGAAAAGGCAAAATGTCGACTTATTTATAAGAGGAGTAAATCTTCTAATGGTTCGTGGTTTGAGCCTTTCCTGGGACAGCAGTATTAGATTCCGATGCACCATTGCAGGTTTACTGTATCCCTTGGACCTTCAAATTAACGATGAAACACAGAAATTACATCGATATTAAATACAAAAGGCAAAATGTCGACTTATTTACAAGAGGTGTAACTCTTCTAATAGTTCGTGCTTTGAGCCATTCCTGGGACAGCAGTATTAGATTCCGATGCACCATTGCAGGTTTACTGTATCCCTTGGATCTTCAAATCAACGATGAAACACAGAAATTACATCGATATTGAATACAAAAGGCAAAATGTCGACTAATTTACAAGAGGAGTAACTCTTCCAATAGTTCGTGCTTTGAGCCTTTCCTGGGACAGCAGTATTAGATTCCGATGCACCATTGCAGGTTTACTGTATCGCTTGGACCTTCAAATCAACGATGAAACACAGAAATTGCATCGATATTGAATACAAAAGGCAAAATGTCGACTTATTTATATGAGGACTAACTCTTCTAATAGTTCGTGATTTGAGCCTTTCGTGGGACAGCAGTATTAGATTCCGATGCACCATTGCAGGTTTACTTTATCTCTTGGACCTTCAAATCAACGATGAAACACGGAAATTGCATCGATAATGAATACAAATGGCGAATGTCGACTTATTTATAAGAGGAGTAACTCTTCTAATAGTTCGTGCTTTGAGCCTTTCCTGGGACAGCAGTATTAGATTGCGATGCACCATTGCAGGATTACTGTGTCCCTTGGACCTTCAAATCAACGATGAAACACAGAAATTGCTTCGATATTGAATAGGAAAGGCAAAATGTCCACTTATTTATAAGAGGAGTAAATCTTCTAATAGTTCGTGGTTTGAGCCTTTCCTGGGACAGCAGTATTAGATTCCGATGCACCATTGCAGGTTTACTGTATCCCTTGGACCTTCAAATTAACGATGAAACACAGAAATTGCATCGCTATTAAATACAAAAGGCAAAATGTCGACTTATTTACAAAAGGTGTAACTCTTCTAAAAGTTCGTGCTTTGAGCCTTTCCTGGGACAGCAGTATTAGATTCCGATGCACCATTGCAGGTTTACTGTATCCCTTGGATCTTCAAATCAACGATGAAACACAGAAATTACATCGATATTGAATACAAAAGGCAAAATGTCGACTAATTTACAAGAGGAGTAACTCTTCTAATAGATCGTGCTTTGAGCCTTTCCTGGGACAGCAGTATTAGATTCCGATGCACCTTTGCAGGTTTACTGTATCGCTTGGACCTTCAAATCAACGATGAAACACAGAAATTGCATCGATATTGAATAAAAAAGGCAAAATGTCGACTTATTTATAAGAGGAGTAACTCTTCTAATAGTTCGTGATTTGAGTCTTTCGTGGGACAGCAGTATTAGATTCCGATGCACTATTGCAGGTTTACTGTAACCCTTGGACCTTCAAATCAGCGATGAAACACAGAAATTGCATCGATGTTGAATACAAAAGGCAAAATGTCGACTTATTTATAAGAGGAGTAACTCTTCTAATAGTTCGTGCTTTGAGCCTTTCCTGGGACAGCAGTATTAGATTCCGATGCACCATTGCAGGATTACTGTATCCCTTGGACCTTCAAATCAACGATGAAACACAGAAATTGCATCGATATTGAATACAAAAGGCAAAATTTCGACTTATTTACAAGAGGAGTAACTCTTCTAATAGTTCGTGTTTTTAGCCTATCCTGGGACAGCAGTATTAGATTCCGATGCACTATTGCAGGTTTACTGTATCGCTTGGACCTTCAAATCAACGATGAAACACAGAAATTGCATCGATATTGAATACAAAAGGCAAAATGTCGACTTATTTATATGAGGACTAACTCTTCTAATAGTTCGTGATTTGAGCCTTTCGTGGGACAGCAGTATTAGATTCCGATGCACCATTGCAGGTTTACTTTATCTCTTGGACCTTCAAATCAACGATGAAACACGGAAATTGCATCGATAATGAATACAAATGGCGAATGTCGACTTATTTATAAGAGGAGTAACTCTTCTAATAGTTCGTGTTTTGAGCCTTTCCTGGGACAGCAGTATTAGATTGCGATGCACCATTGCAGGATTACTGTATCCCTTGGACCTTCAAATCAACGATGAAACACAGAAATTGCTTCGATATTGAATAGAAAAGGCAAAATGTCCACTTATTTATAAGAGGAGTAAATCTTCTAATAGTTCGTGGTTTGAGCCTTTCCTGGGACAGCAGTATTAGATTCCGATGCACCATTGCAGGTTTACTGTATCCCTTGGACCTTCAAATTAACGATGAAACACAGAAATTGCATCGATATTAAATACAAAAGGCAAAATGTCGACTTATTTACAAGAGGTGTAACTCTTCTAATAGTTCGTGCTTTGAGCCTTTCCTGGGACAGCAGTATTAGATTCCGATGCACCATTGCAGGTTTACTGTATCCCTTGGATCTTCAAATCAACGATGAAACACAGAAATTACATCGATATTGAATACAAAAGGCAAAATGTCGACTAATTTACAAGAGGAGTAACTCTTCTAATAATTCGTGCTTTGAGCCTTTCCTGGGACAGCAGTATTAGATTCCGATGCACCTTTGCAGGTTTACTGTATCGCTTGGACCTTCAAATCAACGATGAAACACAGAAATTGCATCGATATTGAATACAAAAGGCAAAATGTCGACTTATTTATAAGAGGAGTAACTCTTCTAATAGTTCGTGATTTGAGCCTTTCGTGGGACAGCAGTATTAGATTCCGATGCACTATTGCAGGTTTACTGTAACCCTTGGACCTTCAAATCAGCGATGAAACACAGAAATTGCATCGATGTTGAATACAAAAGGCAAAATGTCGACTTATTTATTAGAGGAGTAACTCTTCTAATAGTTCGTGCTTTGAGCCTTTCCTGGGACAGCAGTATTAGATTCCGATGCACCATTGCTGGTTTACTGTATCCCTTGGATCTTCAATTCAACGATGAAACACAGAAATTGCATCGATATTGAATACAAAAGGCTAAATGTCGACTTATTTACAAGAGGAGTAACTCTTCTAATAGTTCGTGTTTTTAGCCTTTCCTGGGACAGCAGTATTAGTTTCCGATGCACCATTGCAGGATTACTGTATCCCTTGGACCTTCAAATCAACGATGAAACACAGAAATTGCATCGATATTGAATACAAAAGGCAAAATTTCGACTTATTTACAAGAGGAGTAACTCTTCTAATAGTTCGTGTTTTTAGCCTTTCCTGGGACAGCAGTATTAGATTCCCATGCACCATTGCTGGTTTACTGTATCCCTTGGACCTTCAAATCAACGATGAAACACAGAAATTGCATCGATATTGAATACAAAAGGCAAAATGTCGACTTATTTACAAGAGGAGTAACTCTTCTAATAGTTCGTGCTTTGAGCCTTTCCTGGGACAGCAGTATTAGATTCCGATGCACCATTGCAGGTTTACTGTATCTCTTGGACCTTCAAATCAACGATGAAACACAGAAATTGCATCGTTATTGAATACAAAATGCAAAATGCCGACTAATTTAAAAGAGGAGTAAATCTTCTAATTGTTCGTGTATTAGAATTTCTGGGACAGCAGTATTAGATTCCGATGCACCATTGCAGGTTTGCTGTATCTCTTGGACTTTCAAATCAATGATGAAACACAGAAATTACATCGATATTGAATACAAAAGGCAAAATGTCGACTTATTTACAAGAGGAGTAACTCTTCTAATAGTTCGTGCTTGGAGCCTTTCCTGGGACAGCAGTATTAGATTCCGATGCACCATTGCAGGTTTACTGTATCCCTTGGAGCTTCAAATCAAAAATGAAACACAGAAATTGCATCGATATTGAATACAAAAGGCAAAATGTCGACTTATTTATAAGAGGAGTAACTCTTCTAATAGTTCGTGCTTTGAGCCTTTCCTGGGACAGCAGTATTAGATTCCGATGCACCACTGCAGGTTTACTTTATCTCTTGGACCTTCAAATCAACGATGAAACACGGAAATTGCATCGATAATGAATACAAATGGCGAATGTCGACTTATTTATAAGAGGAGTAACTCTTCTAATAGTTCGTGCTTTGAGCCTTTCCTGGGACAGCAGTATTAGATTGCGATGCACCATTGCAGGATTACTGTATCCCTTGGACCTTCAAATCAACGATGAAACACAGAAATTGCTTCGATATTGAATAGAAAAGGCAAAATGTCGACTTATTTATAAGAGGAGTAAATCTTCTAATAGTTCGTGGTTTGAGCCTTTCCTGGGACAGCAGTATTAGATTCCGATGCACCATTGCAGGTTTACTGTATCCCTTGGACCTTCAAATTAACGATGAAACACAGAAATTACATCGATATTAAATACAAAAGGCAAAATGTCGACTTATTTACAAGAGGTGTAACTCTTCTAATAGTTCGTGCTTTGAGCCTTTCCTGGGACAGCAGTATTAGATTCCGATGCACCATTGCAGGTTTACTGTATCCCTTGGATCTTCAAATCAACGATGAAACACAGAAATTACATCGATATTGAATACAAAAGGCAAAATGTCGACTAATTTACAAGAGGAGTAACTCTTCCAATAGTTCGTGCTTTGAGCCTTTCCTGGGACAGCAGTATTAGATTCCGATGCACCATTGCAGGTTTACTGTATCGCTTGGACCTTCAAATCAACGATGAAACACAGAAATTGCATCGATATTGAATACAAAAGGCAAAATGTCGACTTATTTATATGAGGACTAACTCTTCTAATAGTTCGTGATTTGAGCCTTTCGTGGGACAGCAGTATTAGATTCCGATGCACCATTGCAGGTTTACTTTATCTCTTGGACCTTCAAATCAACGATGAAACACGGAAATTGCATCGATAATGAATACAAATGGCGAATGTCGACTTATTTATAAGAGGAGTAACTCTTCTAATAGTTCGTGCTTTGAGCCTTTCCTGGGACAGCAGTATTAGATTGCGATGCACCATTGCAGGATTACTGTGTCCCTTGGACCTTCAAATCAACGATGAAACACAGAAATTGCTTCGATATTGAATAGGAAAGGCAAAATGTCCACTTATTTATAAGAGGAGTAAATCTTCTAATAGTTCGTGGTTTGAGCCTTTCCTGGGACAGCAGTATTAGATTCCGATGCACCATTGCAGGTTTACTGTATCCCTTGGACCTTCAAATTAACGATGAAACACAGAAATTGCATCGATATTAAATACAAAAGGCAAAATGTCGACTTATTTACAAGAGGTGTAACTCTTCTAATAGTTCGTGCTTTGAGCCTTTCCTGGGACAGCAGTATTAGATTCCGATGCACCATTGCAGGTTTACTGTATCCCTTGGATCTTCAAATCAACGATGAAACACAGAAATTACATCGATATTGAATACAAAAGGCAAAATGTCGACTAATTTACAAGAGGAGTAACTCTTCTAATAGATCGTGCTTTGAGCCTTTCCTGGGACAGCAGTATTAGATTCCGATGCACCTTTGCAGGTTTACTGTATCGCTTGGACCTTCAAATCAACGATGAAACACAGAAATTGCATCGATATTGAATAAAAAAGGCAAAATGTCGACTTATTTATAAGAGGAGTAACTCTTCTAATAGTTCGTGATTTGAGTCTTTCGTGGGACAGCAGTATTAGATTCCGATGCACTATTGCAGGTTTACTGTAACCCTTGGACCTTCAAATCAGCGATGAAACACAGAAATTGCATCGATGTTGAATACAAAAGGCAAAATGTCGACTTATTTATAAGAGGAGTAACTCTTCTAATAGTTCGTGCTTTGAGCCTTTCCTGGGACAGCAGTATTAGATTCCGATGCACCATTGCAGGATTACTGTATCCCTTGGACCTTCAAATCAACGATGAAACACAGAAATTGCATCGATATTGAATACAAAAGGCAAAATTTCGACTTATTTACAAGAGGAGTAACTCTTCTAATAGTTCGTGTTTTTAGCCTATCCTGGGACAGCAGTATTAGATTCCCATGCACCATTGCTGGTTTACTGTATCCCTTGGACCTTCAAATCAACGATGAAACACAGAAATTGCATCGATATTGAATACAAAAGGCAAAATGTCGACTTATTTACAAGAGGAGTAACTCTTCTAATAGTTCGTGCTTTGAGCCTTTCCTGGGACAGCAGTATTAGATTCCGATGCACCATTGCAGGTTTACTGTATCTCTTGGACCTTCAAATCAACGATGAAACACAGAAATTGCATCGTTATTGAATACAAAATGCAAAATGCCGACTAATTTAAAAGAGGAGTAAATCTTCTAATAGTTCGTGTATTAGAATTTCTGGGACAGCAGTATTAGATTCCGATGCACCATTGCAGGTTTGCTGTATCTCTTGGACCTTCAAATCAATGATGAAACACAGAAATTACATCGATATTGAATACAAAAGGCAAAATGTCGACTTATTTACAAGAGGAGTAACTCTTCTAATAGTTCGTGTTTTTAGCCTATCCTGGGACAGCAGTATTAGATTCCCATGCACCATTGCTGGTTTACTGTATCCCTTGGACCTTCAAATCAACGATGAAACACAGAAATTGCATCGATATTGAATACAAAAGGCAAAATGTCGACTTATTTACAAGAGGAGTAACTCTTCTAATAGTTCGTGCTTTGAGCCTTTCCTGGGACAGCAGTATTAGATTCCGATGCACCACTGCAGGTTTACTTTATCTCTTGGACCTTCAAATCAACGATGAAAAACGGAAATTGCATCGATAATGAATACAAATGGCGAATGTCGACTTATTTATAAGAGGAGTAACTCTTCTAATAGTTCGTGCTTTGAGCCTTTCCTGGGACAGCAGTATTAGATTGCGATGCACCATTGCAGGATTACTGTATCCCTTGGACCTTCAAATCAACGATGAAACACAGAAATTACATCGATATTAAATACAAAAGGCAAAATGTCGACTTATTTACAAGAGGTGTAACTCTTCTAATAGTTCGTGCTTTGAGCCTTTCCTGGGACAGCAGTATTAGATTCCGATGCACCATTGCAGGTTTACTGTATCCCTTGGATCTTCAAATCAACGATGAAACACAGAAATTACATCGATATTGAATACAAAAGGCAAAATGTCGACTAATTTACAAGAGGAGTAACTCTTCTAATAGTTCGTGCTTTGAGCCTTTCCTGGGACAGCAGTATTAGATTCCCATGCACCATTGCTGGTTTACTGTGTCCCTTGGACCTTCAAATCAACGATGAAACACAGAAATTGCATCGATATTGAATACAAAAGGCAAAATGTCGACTTATTTACAAGAGGAGTAACTCTTCTAATAGTTCGTGCTTTGAGCCTTTCCTGGGACAGCAGTATTAGATTCCGATGCACCATTGCAGGTTTACTTTATCTCTTGGACCTTCAAATCAACGATGAAACACGGAAATTGCATCGATAATGAATACAAATGGCGAATGTCGACTTATTTATAAGAGGAGTAACTCTTCTAATAGTTCGTGCTTTGAGCCTTTCCTGGGACAGCAGTATTAGATTGCGATGCACCATTGCAGGATTACTGTATCCCTTGGACCATCAAATCAACGATGAAACACAGAAATTGCTTCGATATTGAATAGAAAAGGCTAAATGTCCACTTATTTATAAGAGGAGTAAATCTTCTAATTGTTCGTGGTTTGAGCCTTTCCTGGGACAGCAGTATTAGATTCCGATGCACCATTGCAGGTTTACTGTATCCCTTGGACCTTCAAATTAACGATGAAACACAGAAATTGCATCGATATTAAATACAAAAGGCAAAATGTCGACTTATTTACAAGAGGTGTAACTCTTCTAATAGTTCGTGCTTTGAGCCTTTCCTGGGACAGCAGTATTAGATTCCGATGCACCATTGCAGGTTTACTGTATCCCTTGGATCTTCAAATCAACGATGAAACACAGAAATTACATCGATATTGAATACAAAAGGCAAAATGTCGACTAATTTACAAGAGGAGTAACTCTTCTAATAGTTCGTGCTTTGAGCCTTTCCTGGGACAGCAGTATTAGATTCCGATGCACCTTTGCAGGTTTACTGTATCGCTTGGACCTTCAAATCAACGATGAAACACAGAAATTGCATCGATATTGAATACAAAAGGCAAAATGTCGACTTATTTATAAGAGGAGTAACTCTTCTAATAGTTCGTGCTTTGAGCCTTTCCTGGGACAGCAGTATTAGATTCCGATGCACCATTGCTGGTTTACTGTAACCCTTGGATCTTCAAATCAACGATGAAACACAGAAATTGCATCGATATTGAATACAAAAGGCTAAATGTCGACTTATTTACAAGAGGAGTAACTCTTCTAATAGTTCGTGTTTTTAGCCTTTCCTGGGACAGCAGTATTAGTTTCCGATGCACCATTGCAGGATTACTGTATCCCTTGGACCTTCAAATCAACGATGAAACACAGAAATTGCATCGATATTGAATACAAAAGGCAAAATGTCGACTTATTTATAAGAGGAGTAAATCTTCTAATAGTTCGTGGTTTGAGCCTTTCCTGGGACAGCAGTACTAGATTCCGATGCACCATTGCAGGTTTACTGTATCCCTTGGACCTTCAAATTAACGATGAAACACAGAAATTACATCGATATTAAATACAAAAGGCAAAATGTCGACTTATTTACAAGAGGTGTAACTCTTCTAATAGTTCGTGCTTTGAGCCTTTCCTGGGACAGCAGTATTAGATTCCGATGCACCATTGCAGGTTTACTGTATCCCTTGGATCTTCAAATCAACGATGAAACACAGAAATTACATCGATATTGAATACAAAAGGCAAAATGTCGACTAATTTACAAGAGGAGTAACTCTTCTAATAGTTCGTGCTTTGAGCCTTTCCTGGGACAGCACTATTAGATTCCCATGCACCATTGCTGGTTTACTGTATCCCTTGGACCTTCAAATCAACGATGAAACACAGAAATTGCATCGATATTGAATACAAAAGGCAAAATGTCGACTTATTTACAAGAGGAGTAACTCTTCTAATAGTTCGTGCTTTGAGCCTTTCCTGGGACAGCAGTATTAGATTCCGATGCACCATTGCAGGTTTACTTTATCTCTTGGACCTTCAAATCAACGATGAAACACGGAAATTGCATAGATAATGAATACAAATGGCGAATGTCGACTTATTTATAAGAGGAGTAACTCTTCTAATAGTTCGTGCTTTGAGCCTTTCCTGGGACAGCAGTATTAGATTGCGATGCACCATTGCAGGATTACTGTATCCCTTGGACCATCAAATCAACGATGAAACACAGAAATTGCTTCGATATTGAATAGAAAAGGCTAAATGTCCACTTATTTATAAGAGGAGTAAATCTTCTAATTGTTCGTGGTTTGAGCCTTTCCTGGGACAGCAGTATTAGATTCCGATGCACCATTGCAGGTTTACTGTATCCCTTGGACCTTCAAATTAACGATGAAACACAGAAATTGCATCGATATTAAATACAAAAGGCAAAATGTCGACTTATTTACAAGAGGTGTAACTCTTCTAATAGTTCGTGCTTTGAGCCTTACCTGGGACAGCAGTATTAGATTCCGATGCACCATTGCAGGTTTACTGTATCCCTTGGATCTTCAAATCAACGATGAAACACAGAAATTACATCGATATTGAATACAAAAGGCAAAATGTCGACTAATTTACAAGAGGAGTAACTCTTCTAATAGTTCGTGCTTTGAGCCTTTCCTGGGACAGCAGTATTAGATTCCGATGCACCTTTGCAGGTTTACTGTATCGCTTGGACCTTCAAATCAACGATGAAACACAGAAATTGCATCGATATTGAATACAAAAGGCAAAATGTCGACTTATTTATAAGAGGAGTAACTCTTCTAATAGTTCGTTATTTGAGCCTTTCGTGGGACAGCAGTATTAGATTCCGATGCACTATTGCAGGTTTACTGTAACCCTTGGACCTTCAAATCAGCGATGAAACACAGAAATTGCATCGATGTTGAATACAAAAGGCAAAATGTCGACTTATTTATAAGAGGAGTAACTCTTCTAATAGTTCGTGCTTTGAGCCTTTCCTGGGACAGCAGTATTAGATTCCGATGCACCATTGCTGGTTTACTGTAACCCTTGGATCTTCAAATCAACGATGAAACACAGAAATTGCATCGATATTGAATACAAAAGGCTAAATGTCGACTTATTTACAAGAGGAGTAACTCTTCTAATAGTTCGTGTTTTTAGCCTTTCCTGGGACAGCAGTATTAGTTTCCGATGCACCATTGCAGGATTACTGTATCCCTTGGACCTTCAAATCAACGATGAAACACAGAAATTGCATCGATATTGAATACAAAAGGCAAAATTTCGACTTATTTACAAGAGGAGTAACTCTTCTAATAGTTCGTGCTTTGAGCCTTTCCTGGGACAGCAGTATTAGATTCCCATGCACCATTGCTGGTTTACTGTATCCCTTGGACCTTCAAATCAACGATGAAACACAGAAATTGCATCGATATTGAATACAAAAGGCAAAATGTCGACTTATTTACAAGAGGAGTAACTCTTCTAATAGTTCGTGCTTTGAGCCTTTCCTGGGACAGCAGTATTAGATTCCGATGCACCATTGCAGGTTTACTGTATCTCTTGGACCTTCAAATCAACGATGAAACACAGAAATTGCATCGTTATTGAATACAAAATGCAAAATGCCGACTTATTTAAAAGAGGAGTAAATCGTCTAATAGTTCGTGTATTAGAATTTCTGGGACAGCAGTATTAGATTCCGATGCACCATTGCAGGTTTACTGTATCTCTTGGACCTTCAAATCAACGATGAAACACAGAAATTACATCGATATTGAATACAAAAGGCAAAATGTCGACTTATTTACAAGAGGAGTAACTCTTCTAATATTTCGTGATTTGAGCCTTTCCTGGGACAGCAGTATTAGATTCCGATGCACCATTGCAGATTTACTGTATCCCTTGGACCTTCAAATCAACAATGAAACACAGAAATTGCATCGATATTGAATACAAAAGGCAAAATTTCGACTTATTTATAAGAGGAGTAACTCTTCTAATAGTTCGTGATTTGAGCCTTTCGTGGGACAGCAGTATTAGATTCCGATGCACCATTGCAGGTTTACTGTAACCCTTGGACCTTCAAATCAACGATGAAACACAGAAATTGCATCGATGTTGAATACAAAAGGCAAAATGTCGACTTATTTATAAGAGGAGTAACTCTTCTAATAGTTCGTGCTTTGAGCCTATCCTGGGACAGCAGTATTAGATTCCGATGCACCATTGCAGGTTTACTGTATCCCTTGGATCGTCAAATCAACAATGAAACACAGAAATTGCATCGATATTGAATACATAAGGCAAAATGTCGACTTATTTCTAAGAGGAGTAAGTCTTCCAATTGTCCGTGATTTGAGCCTTTCCTGGGACAGCAGTATTAAATTCCGATGCACCATTGCAGGTTTACTGTATCCCTTGGACCTTCAAATCAACGATGAAACACAGAAATTGCATCGATATTGAATACAAAAGGCTAAATGTCGACTTATTTATAAGAGGAGTAAATCTTCTAATAGTTCGTGGTTTGAGCCTTTCCTGGGACAGCAGTATTAGATTCCGATGCACCATTGCAGGTTTACTGTATCCCTTGGACCTTCAAATTAACGATGAAACACAGAAATTACATCGATATTAAATACAAAAGGCAAAATGTCGACTTATTTACAAGAGGTGTAACTCTTCTAATAGTTCGTGCTTTGAGCCTTTCCTGGGACAGCAGTATTAGATTCCGATGCACCATTGCAGGTTTGCTGTATCTCTTGGACCTTCAAATCAATGATGAAACACAGAAATTACATCGATATTGAATACAAAAGGCAAAATGTCGACTTATTTACAAGAGGAGTAACTCTTCTAATAGTTCGTGCTTGGAGCCTTTCCTGGGACAGCAGTATTAGATTCCGATGCACCATTGCAGGTTTACTGTATCCCTTGGAGCTTCAAATCAACAATGAAACACAGAAATTGCATCGATATTGAATACAAAAGGCAAAATGTCGACTTATTTATAAGAGGAGTAACTCTTCTAATAGTTCGTGCTTTGAGCCTTTCCTGGGACAGCAGTATTAGATTCCGATGCACCACTGCAGGTTTACTTTATCTCTTGGACCTTCAAATCAACGATGAAACACGGAAAATGCATCGTTATTGAATACAAAATGCAAAATGCCGACTAATTTAAAAGAGGAGTAAATCTTCTAATAGTTCGTGTATTAGAATTTCTGGGACAGCAGTATTAGATTCCGATGCACCATTGCAGGTTTGCTGTATCTCTTGGACCTTCAAATCAATGATGAAACACAGAAATTACATCGATATTGAATACAAAAGGCAAAATGTCGACTTATTTACAAGAGGAGTAACTCTTCTAATAGTTCGTGCTTGGAGCCTTTCCTGGGACAGCAGTATTAGATTCCGATGCACCATTGCAGGTTTACTGTATCCCTTGGAGCTTCAAATCAACAATGAAACACAGAAATTGCATCGATATTGAATACAAAAGGCAAAATGTCGACTTATTTATAAGAGGAGTAACTCTTCTAATAGTTCGTGCTTTGAGCCTTTCCTGGGACAGCAGTATTAGATTCCGATGCACCACTGCAGGTTTACTTTATCTCTTGGACCTTCAAATCAACGATGAAACACGGAAAATGCATCGATAATGAATACAAATGGCGAATGTCGACTTATTTATAAGAGGAGTAACTCTTCTAATAGTTCGTGCTTTGAGCCTTTCCTGGGACAGCAGTATTAGATTGCGATGCACCATTGCAGGATTACTGTATCCCTTGGACCTTCAAATCAACGATGAAACACAGAAATTGCTTCGATATTGAATAGAAAAGGAAAAATGTCGACTTATTTATAAGAGGAGTAAATCTTCTAATAGTTCGTGGTTTGAGCCTTTCCTGGGACAGCAGTATTAGATTCCGATGCACCATTGCAGGTTTACTGTATCCCTTGGACCTTCAAATTAACGATGAAACACAGCAATTACATCGATATTAAATACAAAAGGCAAAATGTCGACTTATTTACAAGAGGTGTAACTCTTCTAATAGTTCGTGCTTTGAGCCTTTCCTGGGACAGCAGTATTAGATTCCGATGCACCATTGCAGGTTTACTGTATCCCTTGGATCTTCAAATCAACGATGAAACACAGAAATTACATCGATATTGTATACAAAAGGCAAAATGTCGACTAATTTACAAGAGGAGTAACTCTTCTAATATTTCGTGCTTTGAGCCTTTCCTGGGACAATAGTATTAGATTCCGATGCACCATTGCAGGTTTACTGTATCGCTTGGACCTTCAAATCAACGATGAAACACAGAAATTGCATCGATATTGAATACAAAAGGCAAAATGTCGACTTATTTATATGAGGACTAACTCTTCTAATAGTTCGTGATTTGAGCCTTTCGTGGGACTGCAGTATTAGATTCCGATGCACCATTGCAGGTTTACTTTATCTCTTGGACCTTCAAATCAACGATGAAACACGGAAATTGCATCGATAATGAATACAAATGGCGAATGTCGACTTATTTATAAGAGGAGTAACTCTTCTAATAGTTCGTGCTTTGGGCCTTTCCTGGGACAGCAGTATTAGTTGCGATGCACCATTGCAGGATTACTGTATCCCTTGGACCTTCAAATCAACGATGAAACACAGAAATTGATTCGATATTGAATAGAAAAGGCAAAATGTCCACTTATTTATAAGAGGAGTAAATCTTCTAATAGTTCGTGGTTTGAGCCTTTCCTGGGACAGCAGTATTAGATTCCGATGCACCATTGCAGGTTTACTGTATCCCTTGGACCTTCAAATTAACGATGAAACACAGAAATTGCATCGATATTAAATACAAAAGGCAAAATGTCGACTTATTTACAAGAGGTGTAACTCTTCTAATAGTTCGTGCTTTGAGCCTTTCCTGGGACAGCAGTATTAGATTCCGATGCACCATTGCAGGTTTACTGTATCCCTTGGATCTTCAAATCAACGATGAAACACAGAAATTACATCGATATTGAATACAAAAGGCAAAATGTCGACTAATTTACAAGAGGAGTAACTCTTCTAATAGTTCGTGCTTTGAGCCTTTCCTGGGACAGCAGTATTAGATTCCGATGCACCTTTGCAGGTTTACTGTATCGCTTGGACCTTCAAATCAACGATGAAACACAGAAATTGCATCGATATTGAATACAAAAGGCAAAATGTCGACTTATTTATAAGAGGAGTAACTCTTCTAATAGTTCGTGATTTGAGCCTTTCGTGGGACAGCAGTATTAGATTCCGATGCACTATTGCAGGTTTACTGTAACCCTTGGACCTTCAAATCAGCGATGAAACACAGAAATTGCATCGATGTTGAATACAAAAGGCAAAATGTCGACTTATTTATAAGAGGAGTAACTCTTCTAGTAGTTCGTGCTTTGAGCCTTTCCTGGGACAACAGTATTAGATTCCGATGCACCATTGCTGGTTTACTGTATCCCTTGGATCTTCAAATCAACGATGAAACACAGAAATTGCATCGATATTGAATACAAAAGGCTAAATGTCGACTTATTTACAAGAGGAGTAACTCTTCTAATAGTTCGTGTTTTTAGCCTTTCCTGGGACAGCAGTATTAGTTTCCGATGCACCATTGCAGGATTACTGTATCCCTTGGACCTTCAAATCAACGATGAAACACAGAAATTGCATCGATATTGAATACAAAAGGCAAAATTTCGACTTATTTACAAGAGGAGTAACTCTTCTAATAGTTCGTGTTTTTAGCCTTTCCTGGGACAGCAGTATTAGATTCCCATGCACCATTGCTGGTTTACTGTATCCCTTGGACCTTCAAATCAACGATGAAACACAGAAATTGCATCGATATTGAATACAAAAGGCAAAATGTCGACTTATTTACAAGAGGAGTAACTCTTCTAATAGTTCGTGCTTTGAGCCTTTCCTGGGACAGCAGTATTAGATTCCGATGCACCATTGCAGGTTTACTGTATCTCTTGGACCTTCAAATCAACGATGAAACACAGAAATTGCATCGTTATTGAATACAAAATGCAAAATGCCGACTAATTTAAAAGAGGAGTAAATCTTCTAATAGTTCGTGTATTAGAATTTCTGGGACAGCAGTATTAGATTCCGATGCACCATTGCAGGTTTGCTGTATCTCTTGGACCTTCAAATCAATGATGAAACACAGAAATTACATCGATATTGAATACAAAAGGCAAAATGTCGACTTATTTACAAGAGGAGTAACTCTTCTAATAGTTCGTGCTTGGAGCCTTTCCTGGGACAGCAGTATTAGATTCCGATGCACCATTGCAGGTTTACTGTATCCCTTGGAGCTTCAAATCAAAAATGAAACACAGAAATTGCATCGATATTGAATACAAAAGGCAAAATGTCGACTTATTTATAAGAGGAGTAACTCTTCTAATAGTTCGTGCTTTGAGCCTTTCCTGGGACAGCAGTATTAGATTCCGATGCACCACTGCAGGTTTACTTTATCTCTTGGACCTTCAAATCAACGATGAAACACGGAAATTGCATCGATAATGAATACAAATGGCGAATGTCGACTTATTTATAAGAGGAGTAACTCTTCTAATAGTTCGTGCTTTGAGCCTTTCCTGGGACAGCAGTATTAGATTCCGATGCACCTTTGCAGGTTTACTGTATCGCTTGGACCTTCAAATCAACGATGAAACACAGAAATTGCATCGATATTGAATACAAAAGGCAAAATGTCGACTTATTTATAAGAGGAGTAACTCTTCTAATAGTTCGTGATTTGAGCCTTTCGTGGGACAGCAGTATTAGATTCCGATGCACTATTGCAGGTTTACTGTAACCCTTGGACCTTCAAATCAGCGATGAAACACAGAAATTGCATCGATGTTGAATACAAAAGGCAAAATGTCGACTTATTTATTAGAGGAGTAACTCTTCTAATAGTTCGTGCTTTGAGCCTTTCCTGGGACAGCAGTATTAGATTCCGATGCACCATTGCTGGTTTACTGTATCCCTTGGATCTTCAATTCAACGATGAAACACAGAAATTGCATCGATATTGAATACAAAAGGCTAAATGTCGACTTATTTACAAGAGGAGTAACTCTTCTAATAGTTCGTGTTTTTAGCCTTTCCTGGGACAGCAGTATTAGTTTCCGATGCACCATTGCAGGATTACTGTATCCCTTGGACCTTCAAATCAACGATGAAACACAGAAATTGCATCGATATTGAATACAAAAGGCAAAATTTCGACTTATTTACAAGAGGAGTAACTCTTCTAATAGTTCGTGTTTTTAGCCTTTCCTGGGACAGCAGTATTAGATTCCCATGCACCATTGCTGGTTTACTGTATCCCTTGGACCTTCAAATCAACGATGAAACACAGAAATTGCATCGATATTGAATACAAAAGGCAAAATGTCGACTTATTTACAAGAGGAGTAACTCTTCTAATAGTTCGTGCTTTGAGCCTTTCCTGGGACAGCAGTATTAGATTCCGATGCACCATTGCAGGTTTACTGTATCTCTTGGACCTTCAAATCAACGATGAAACACAGAAATTGCATCGTTATTGAATACAAAATGCAAAATGCCGACTAATTTAAAAGAGGAGTAAATCTTCTAATAGTTCGAGTATTAGAATTTCTGGGACAGCAGTATTAGATTCCGATGCACCATTGCAGGTTTGCTGTATCTCTTGGACTTTCAAATCAATGATGAAACACAGAAATTACATCGATATTGAATACAAAAGGCAAAATGTCGACTTATTTACAAGAGGAGTAACTCTTCTAATAGTTCGTGCTTGGAGCCTTTCCTGGGACAGCAGTATTAGATTCCGATGCACCATTGCAGGTTTACTGTATCCCTTGGAGCTTCAAATCAAAAATGAAACACAGAAATTGCATCGATATTGAATACAAAAGGCAAAATGTCGACTTATTTATAAGAGGAGTAACTCTTCTAATAGTTCGTGCTTTGAGCCTTTCCTGGGACAGCAGTATTAGATTCCGATGCACCACTGCAGGTTTACTTTATCTCTTGGACCTTCAAATCAACGATGAAACACGGAAATTGCATCGATAATGAATACAAATGGCGAATGTCGACTTATTTATAAGAGGAGTAACTCTTCTAATAGTTCGTGCTTTGAGCCTTTCCTGGGACAGCAGTATTAGATTGCGATGCACCATTGCAGGATTACTGTATCCCTTGGACCTTCAAATCAACGATGAAACACAGAAATTGCTTCGATATTGAATAGAAAAGGCAAAATGTCGACTTATTTATAAGAGGAGTAAATCTTCTAATAGTTCGTGGTTTGAGCCTTTCCTGGGACAGCAGTATTAGATTCCGATGCACCATTGCAGGTTTACTGTATCCCTTGGACCTTCAAATTAACGATGAAACACAGAAATTACATCGATATTAAATACAAAAGGCAAAATGTCGACTTATTTACAAGAGGTGTAACTCTTCTAATAGTTCGTGCTTTGAGCCTTTCCTGGGACAGCAGTATTAGATTCCGATGCACCATTGCAGGTTTACTGTATCCCTTGGATCTTCAAATCAACGATGAAACACAGAAATTACATCGATATTGAATACAAAAGGCAAAATGTCGACTAATTTACAAGAGGAGTAACTCTTCCAATAGTTCGTGCTTTGAGCCTTTCCTGGGACAGCAGTATTAGATTCCGATGCACCATTGCAGGTTTACTGTATCGCTTGGACCTTCAAATCAACGATGAAACACAGAAATTGCATCGATATTGAATACAAAAGGCAAAATGTCGACTTATTTATATGAGGACTAACTCTTCTAATAGTTCGTGATTTGAGCCTTTCGTGGGACAGCAGTATTAGATTCCGATGCACCATTGCAGGTTTACTTTATCTCTTGGACCTTCAAATCAACGATGAAACACGGAAATTGCATCGATAATGAATACAAATGGCGAATGTCGACTTATTTATAAGAGGAGTAACTCTTCTAATAGTTCGTGCTTTGAGCCTTTCCTGGGACAGCAGTATTAGATTGCGATGCACCATTGCAGGATTACTGTGTCCCTTGGACCTTCAAATCAACGATGAAACACAGAAATTGCTTCGATATTGAATAGGAAAGGCAAAATGTCCACTTATTTATAAGAGGAGTAAATCTTCTAATAGTTCGTGGTTTGAGCCTTTCCTGGGACAGCAGTATTAGATTCCGATGCACCATTGCAGATTTACTGTATCCCTTGGACCTTCAAATTAACGATGAAACACAGAAATTACATCGATATTAAATACAAAAGGCAAAATGTCGACTTATTTACAAGAGGTGTAACTCTTCTAATAGTTCGTGCTTTGAGCCTTTCCTGGGACAGCAGTATTAGATTCCGATGCACCATTGCAGGTTTACTGTATCCCTTGGATCTTCAAATCAACGATGAAACACAGAAATTACATCGATATTGAATACAAAAGGCAAAATGTCGACTAATTTACAAGAGGAGTAACTCTTCTAATAGATCGTGCTTTGAGCCTTTCCTGGGACAGCAGTATTAGATTCCGATGCACCTTTGCAGGTTTACTGTATCGCTTGGACCTTCAAATCAACGATGAAACACAGAAATTGCATCGATATTGAATAAAAAATGCAAAATGTCGACTTATTTATAAGAGGAGTAACTCTTCTAATAGTTCGTGATTTGAGTCTTTCGTGGGACAGCAGTATTAGATTCCGATGCACTATTGCAGGTTTACTGTAACCCTTGGACCTTCAAATCAGCGATGAAACACAGAAATTGCATCGATGTTGAATACAAAAGGCAAAATGTCGACTTATTTATAAGAGGAGTAACTCTTCTAATAGTTCGTGCTTTGAGCCTTTCCTGGGACAGCAGTATTAGATTCCGATGCACCATTGCAGGATTACTGTATCCCTTGGACCTTCAAATCAACGATGAAACACAGAAATTGCATCGATATTGAATACAAAAGGCAAAATTTCGACTTATTTACAAGAGGAGTAACTCTTCTAATAGTTCGTGTTTTTAGCCTATCCTGGGACAGCAGTATTAGATTCCCATGCACCATTGCTGGTTTACTGTATCCCTTGGACCTTCAAATCAACGATGAAACACAGAAATTGCATCGATATTGAATACAAAAGGCAAAATGTCGACTTATTTACAAGAGGAGTAACTCTTCTAATAGTTCGTGCTTTGAGCCTTTCCTGGGACAGCAGTATTAGATTCCGATGCACCATTGCAGGTTTACTGTATCTCTTGGACCTTCAAATCAACGATGAAACACAGAAATTGCATCGTTATTGAATACAAAATGCAAAATGCCGACTAATTTAAAAGAGGAGTAAATCTTCTAATAGTTCGTGTATTAGAATTTCTGGGACAGCAGTATTAGATTCCGATGCACCATTGCAGGTTTGCTGTATCTCTTGGACCTTCAAATCAATGATGAAACACAGAAATTACATCGATATTGAATACAAAAGGCAAAATGTCGACTTATTTACAAGAGGAGTAACTCTTCTAATAGTTCGTGTTTTTAGCCTATCCTGGGACAGCAGTATTAGATTCCCATGCACCATTGCTGGTTTACTGTATCCCTTGGACCTTCAAATCAACGATGAAACACAGAAATTGCATCGATATTGAATACAAAAGGCAAAATGTCGACTTATTTACAAGAGGAGTAACTCTTCTAATAGTTCGTGCTTTGAGCCTTTCCTGGGACAGCAGTATTAGATTCCGATGCACCACTGCAGGTTTACTTTATCTCTTGGACCTTCAAATCAACGATGAAAAACGGAAATTGCATCGATAATGAATACAAATGGCGAATGTCGACTTATTTATAAGAGGAGTAACTCTTCTAATAGTTCGTGCTTTGAGCCTTTCCTGGGACAGCAGTATTAGATTGCGATGCACCATTGCAGGATTACTGTATCCCTTGGACCTTCAAATCAACGATGAAACACAGAAATTGCTTCGATATTGAATAGAAAAGGCAAAATGTCGACTTATTTATAAGAGGAGTAAATCTTCTAATAGTTCGTGGTTTGAGCCTTTCCTGGGACAGCAGTATTAGATTCCGATGCACCATTGCAGGTTTACTGTATCCCTTGGACCTTCAAATTAACGATGAAACACAGAAATTACATCGATATTAAATACAAAAGGCAAAATGTCGACTTATTTACAAGAGGTGTAACTCTTCTAATAGTTCGTGCTTTGAGGCCTTTCCTGGGACAGCAGTATTAGATTCCGATGCACCATTGCAGGTTTACTGTATCCCTTGGATCTTCAAATCAACGATGAAACACAGAAATTACATCGATATTGAATACAAAAGGCAAAATGTCGACTAATTTACAAGAGGAGTAACTCTTCTAATAGTTCGTGCTTTGAGCCTTTCCTGGGACAGCAGTATTAGATTCCCATGCACCATTGCTGGTTTACTGTGTCCCTTGGACCTTCAAATCAACGATGAAACACAGAAATTGCATCGATATTGAATACAAAAGGCAAAATGTCGACTTATTTACAAGAGGAGTAACTCTTCTAATAGTTCGTGCTTTGAGCCTTTCCTGGGACAGCAGTATTAGATTCCGATGCACCATTGCAGGTTTACTTTATCTCTTGGACCTTCAAATCAACGATGAAACACGGAAATTGCATCGATAATGAATACAAATGGCGAATGTCGACTTATTTATAAGAGGAGTAACTCTTCTAATAGTTCGTGCTTTGAGCCTTTCCTGGGACAGCAGTATTAGATTGCGATGCACCATTGCAGGATTACTGTATCCCTTGGACCATCAAATCAACGATGAAACACAGAAATTGCTTCGATATTGAATAGAAAAGGCTAAATGTCCACTTATTTATAAGAGGAGTAAATCTTCTAATTGTTCGTGGTTTGAGCCTTTCCTGGGACAGCAGTATTAGATTCCGATGCACCATTGCAGGTTTACTGTATCCCTTGGACCTTCAAATTAACGATGAAACACAGAAATTGCATCGATATTAAATACAAAAGGCAAAATGTCGACTTATTTACAAGAGGTGTAACTCTTCTAATAGTTCGTGCTTTGAGCCTTTCCTGGGACAGCAGTATTAGATTCCGATGCACCATTGCAGGTTTACTGTATCCCTTGGATCTTCAAATCAACGATGAAACACAGAAATTACATCGATATTGAATACAAAAGGCAAAATGTCGACTAATTTACAAGAGGAGTAACTCTTCTAATAGTTCGTGCTTTGAGCCTTTCCTGGGACAGCAGTATTAGATTCCGATGCACCTTTGCAGGTTTACTGTATCGCTTGGACCTTCAAATCAACGATGAAACACAGAAATTGCATCGATATTGAATACAAAAGGCAAAATGTCGACTTATTTATAAGAGGAGTAACTCTTCTAATAGTTCGTGCTTTGAGCCTTTCCTGGGACAGCAGTATTAGATTCCGATGCACCATTGCTGGTTTACTGTAACCCTTGGATCTTCAAATCAACGATGAAACACAGAAATTGCATCGATATTGAATACAAAAGGCTAAATGTCGACTTATTTACAAGAGGAGTAACTCTTCTAATAGTTCGTGTTTTTAGCCTTTCCTGGGACAGCAGTATTAGTTTCCGATGCACCATTGCAGGATTACTGTATCCCTTGGACCTTCAAATCAACGATGAAACACAGAAATTGCATCGATATTGAATACAAAAGGCAAAATGTCGACTTATTTATAAGAGGAGTAAATCTTCTAATAGTTCGTGGTTTGAGCCTTTCCTGGGACAGCAGTACTAGATTCCGATGCACCATTGCAGGTTTACTGTATCCCTTGGACCTTCAAATTAACGATGAAACACAGAAATTACATCGATATTAAATACAAAAGGCAAAATGTCGACTTATTTACAAGAGGTGTAACTCTTCTAATAGTTCGTGCTTTGAGCCTTTCCTGGGACAGCAGTATTAGATTCCGATGCACCATTGCAGGTTTACTGTATCCCTTGGATCTTCAAATCAACGATGAAACACAGAAATTACATCGATATTGAATACAAAAGGCAAAATGTCGACTAATTTACAAGAGGAGTAACTCTTCTAATAGTTCGTGCTTTGAGCCTTTCCTGGGACAGCACTATTAGATTCCCATGCACCATTGCTGGTTTACTGTATCCCTTGGACCTTCAAATCAACGATGAAACACAGAAATTGCATCGATATTGAATACAAAAGGCAAAATGTCGACTTATTTACAAGAGGAGTAACTCTTCTAATAGTTCGTGCTTTGAGCCTTTCCTGGGACAGCAGTATTAGATTCCGATGCACCATTGCAGGTTTACTTTATCTCTTGGACCTTCAAATCAACGATGAAACACGGAAATTGCATAGATAATGAATACAAATGGCGAATGTCGACTTATTTATAAGAGGAGTAACTCTTCTAATAGTTCGTGCTTTGAGCCTTTCCTGGGACAGCAGTATTAGATTGCGATGCACCATTGCAGGATTACTGTATCCCTTGGACCATCAAATCAACGATGAAACACAGAAATTGCTTCGATATTGAATAGAAAAGGCTAAATGTCCACTTATTTATAAGAGGAGTAAATCTTCTAATTGTTCGTGGTTTGAGCCTTTCCTGGGACAGCAGTATTAGATTCCGATGCACCATTGCAGGTTTACTGTATCCCTTGGACCTTCAAATTAACGATGAAACACAGAAATTGCATCGATATTAAATACAAAAGGCAAAATGTCGACTTATTTACAAGAGGTGTAACTCTTCTAATAGTTCGTGCTTTGAGCCTTTCCTGGGACAGCAGTATTAGATTCCGATGCACCATTGCAGGTTTACTGTATCCCTTGGATCTTCAAATCAACGATGAAACACTGAAATTACATCGATATTGAATACAAAAGGCAAAATGTCGACTAATTTACAAGAGGAGTAACTCTTCTAATAGTTCGTGCTTTGAGCCTTTCCTGGGACAGCAGTATTAGATTCCGATGCACCTTTGCAGGTTTACTGTATCGCTTGGACCTTCAAATCAACGATGAAACACAGAAATTGCATCGATATTGAATACAAAAGGCAAAATGTCGACTTATTTATAAGAGGAGTAACTCTTCTAATAGTTCGTTATTTGAGCCTTTCGTGGGACAGCAGTATTAGATTCCGATTAACTATTGCAGGTTTACTGTAACCCTTGGACCTTCAAATCAGCGATGAAACACAGAAATTGCATCGATGTTGAATACAAAAGGCAAAATGTCGACTTATTTATAAGAGGAGTAACTCTTCTAATAGTTCGTGCTTTGAGCCTTTCCTGGGACAGCAGTATTAGATTCCGATGCACCATTGCTGGTTTACTGTAACCCTTGGATCTTCAAATCAACGATGAAACACAGAAATTGCATCGATATTGAATACAAAAGGCTAAATGTCGACTTATTTACAAGAGGAGTAACTCTTCTAATAGTTCGTGTTTTTAGCCTTTCCTGGGACAGTAGTATTAGTTTCCGATGCACCATTGCAGGATTACTGTATCCCTTGGACCTTCAAATCAACGATGAAACACAGAAATTGCATCGATATTGAATACAAAAGGCAAAATTTCGACTTATTTACAAGAGGAGTAACTCTTCTAATAGTTCGTGCTTTGAGCCTTTCCTGGGACAGCAGTATTAGATTCCCATGCACCATTGCTGGTTTACTGTATCCCTTGGACCTTCAAATCAACGATGAAACACAGAAATTGCATCGATATTGAATACAAAAGGCAAAATGTCGACTTATTTACAAGAGGAGTAACTCTTCTAATAGTTCGTGCTTTGAGCCTTTCCTGGGACAGCAGTATTAGATTCCGATGCACCATTGCAGGTTTACTGTATCTCTTGGACCTTCAAATCAACGATGAAACACAGAAATTGCATCGTTATTGAATACAAAATGCAAAATGCCGACTTATTTAAAAGAGGAGTAAATCGTCTAATAGTTCGTGTATTAGAATTTCTGGGACAGCAGTATTAGATTCCGATGCACCATTGCAGGTTTACTGTATCTCTTGGACCTTCAAATCAACGATGAAACACAGAAATTACATCGATATTGAATACAAAAGGCAAAATGTCGACTTATTTACAAGAGGAGTAACTCTTCTAATATTTCGTGATTTGAGCCTTTCCTGGGACAGCAGTATTAGATTCCGATGCACCATTGCAGATTTACTGTATCCCTTGGACCTTCAAATCAACAATGAAACACAGAAATTGCATCGATATTGAATACAAAAGGCAAAATTTCGACTTATTTATAAGAGGAGTAACTCTTCTAATAGTTCGTGATTTGAGCCTTTCGTGGGACAGCAGTATTAGATTCCGATGCACCATTGCAGGTTTACTGTAACCCTTGGACCTTCAAATCAACGATGAAACACAGAAATTGCATCGATGTTGAATACAAAAGGCAAAATGTCGACTTATTTATAAGAGGAGTAACTCTTCTAATAGTTCGTGCTTTGAGCCTATCCTGGGACAGCAGTATTAGATTCCGATGCACCATTGCAGGTTTACTGTATCCCTTGGATCGTCAAATCAACAATGAAACACAGAAATTGCATCGATATTGAATACATAAGGCAAAATGTCGACTTATTTCTAAGAGGAGTAAGTCTTCCAATTGTCCGTGATTTGAGCCTTTCCTGGGACAGCAGTATTAAATTCCGATGCACCATTGCAGGTTTACTGTATCCCTTGGACCTTCAAATCAACGATGAAACACAGAAATTGCATCGATATTGAATACAAAAGGCTAAATGTCGACTTATTTATAAGAGGAGTAAATCTTCTAATAGTTCGTGGTTTGAGCCTTTCCTGGGACAGCAGTATTAGATTCCGATGCACCATTGCAGGTTTACTGTATCCCTTGGACCTTCAAATTAACGATGAAACACAGAAATTACATCGATATTAAATACAAAAGGCAAAATGTCGACTTATTTACAAGAGGTGTAACTCTTCTAATAGTTCGTGCTTTGAGCCTTTCCTGGGACAGCAGTATTAGATTCCGATGCACCATTGCAGGTTTGCTGTATCTCTTGGACCTTCAAATCAATGATGAAACACAGAAATTACATCGATATTGAATACAAAAGGCAAAATGTCGACTTATTTACAAGAGGAGTAACTCTTCTAATAGTTCGTGCTTGGAGCCTTTCCTGGGACAGCAGTATTAGATTCCGATGCACCATTGCAGGTTTACTGTATCCCTTGGAGCTTCAAATCAACAATGAAACACAGAAATTGCATCGATATTGAATACAAAAGGCAAAATGTCGACTTATTTATAAGAGGAGTAACTCTTCTAATAGTTCGTGCTTTGAGCCTTTCCTGGGACAGCAGTATTAGATTCCGATGCACCACTGCAGGTTTACTTTATCTCTTGGACCTTCAAATCAACGATGAAACACGGAAAATGCATCGTTATTGAATACAAAATGCAAAATGCCGACTAATTTAAAAGAGGAGTAAATCTTCTAATAGTTCGTGTATTAGAATATCTGGGACAGCAGTATTAGATTCCGATGCACCATTGCAGGTTTGCTGTATCTCTTGGACCTTCAAATCAATGATGAAACACAGAAATTACATCGATATTGAATACAAAAGGCAAAATGTCGACTTATTTACAAGAGGAGTAACTCTTCTAATAGTTCGTGCTTGGAGCCTTTCCTGGGACAGCAGTATTAGATTCCGATGCACCATTGCAGGTTTACTGTATCCCTTGGAGCTTCAAATCAACAATGAAACACAGAAATTGCATCGATATTGAATACAAAAGGCAAAATGTCGACTTATTTATAAGAGGAGTAACTCTTCTAATAGTTCGTGCTTTGAGCCTTTCCTGGGACAGCAGTATTAGATTCCGATGCACCACTGCAGGTTTACTTTATCTCTTGGACCTTCAAATCAACGATGAAACACGGAAAATGCATCGATAATGAATACAAATGGCGAATGTCGACTTATTTATAAGAGGAGTAACTCTTCTAATAGTTCGTGCTTTGAGCCTTTCCTGGGACAGCAGTATTAGATTGCGATGCACCATTGCAGGATTACTGTATCCCTTGGACCTTCAAATCAACGATGAAACACAGAAATTTCTTCGATATTGAATAGAAAAGGAAAAATGTCGACTTATTTATAAGAGGAGTAAATCTTCTAATAGTTCGTGGTTTGAGCCTTTCCTGGGACAGCAGTATTAGATTCCGATGCACCATTGCAGGTTTACTGTATCCCTTGGACCTTCAAATTAACGATGAAACACAGCAATTACATCGATATTAAATACAAAAGGCAAAATGTCGACTTATTTACAAGAGGTGTAACTCTTCTAATAGTTCGTGCTTTGAGCCTTTCCTGGGACAGCAGTATTAGATTCCGATGCACCATTGCAGGTTTACTGTATCCCTTGGATCTTCAAATCAACGATGAAACACAGAAATTACATCGATATTGTATACAAAAGGCAAAATGTCGACTAATTTACAAGAGGAGTAACTCTTCTAATATTTCGTGCTTTGAGCCTTTCCTGGGACAATAGTATTAGATTCCGATGCACCATTGCAGGTTTACTGTATCGCTTGGACCTTCAAATCAACGATGAAACACAGAAATTGCATCGATATTGAATACAAAAGGCAAAATGTCGACTTATTTATATGAGGACTAACTCTTCTAATAGTTCGTGATTTGAGCCTTTCGTGGGACAGCAGTATTAGATTCCGATGCACCATTGCAGGTTTACTTTATCTCTTGGACCTTCAAATCAACGATGAAGCACGGAAATTGCATCGATAATGAATACAAATGGCGAATGTCGACTTATTTATAAGAGGAGTAACTCTTCTAATAGTTCGTGCTTTGAGCCTTTCCTGGGACAGCAGTATTAGATTGCGATGCACCATTGCAGGATTACTGTATCCCTTGGACCTTCAAATCAACGATGAAACACAGAAATTGCTTCGATATTGAATAGAAAAGGCTAAATGTCCACTTATTTATAAGAGGAGTAAATCTTCTAATAGTTCGTGGTTTGAGCCTTTCCTGGGACAGCAGTATTAGATTCCGATGCACCATTGCAGGTTTACTGTATCCCTTGGACCTTCAAATTAACGATGAAACACAGAAATTGCATCGATAATAAATACAAAAGGCAAAATGTCGACTTATTTACAAGAGGTATAACTCTTCTAATAGTTCGTGCTTTGAGCCTTTCCTGGGACAGCAGTATTAGATTCCGATGCACCATTGCAGGTTTACTGTATCCCTTGGATCTTCAAATCAACGATGAAACACAGAAATTACATCGATATTGAATACAAAAGGCAAAATGTCGACTAATTTACAAGAGGAGTAACTCTTCTAATAGTTCGTGCTTTGAGCCTTTCCTGGGACAGCAGTATTAGATTCCGATGCACCTTTGCAGGTTTACTGTATCGCTTGGACCTTCAAATCAACGATGAAACACAGAAATTGCATCGATATTGAATACAAAAGGCAAAATGTCGACTTATTTATAAGAGGAGTAACTCTTCTAATAGTTCGTGATTTGAGCCTTTCGTGGGACAGCAGTATTAGATTCCGATGCACTATTGCAGGTTTACTGTAACCCTTGGACCTTCAAATCAGCGATGAAACACAGAAATTGCATCGATGTTGAATACAAAAGGCAAAATGTCGACTTATTTATAAGAGGAGTAACTCTTCTAATAGTTCGTGCTTTGAGCCTTTCCTGGGACAGCAGTATTAGATTCCGATGCACCATTGCTGGTTTACTGTAACCCTTGGATCTTCAAATCAACGATGAAACACAGAAATTGCATCGATATTGAATACAAAAGGCTAAATGTCGACTTATTTACAAGAGGAGTAACTCTTCTAATAGTTCGTGTTTTTAGCCTTTCCTGGGACAGCAGTATTAGTTTCCGATGCACCATTGCAGGATTACTGTATCCCTTGGACCTTCAAATCAACGATGAAACACAGAAATTGCATCGATATTGAATACAAAAGGCAAAATTTCGACTTATTTACAAGAGGAGTAACTCTTCTAATAGTTCGTGCTTTGAGCCTTTCCTGGGACAGCAGTATTAGATTCCCATGCACCATTGCTGGTTTACTGTATCCCTTGGACCTTCAAATCAACGATGAAACACAGAAATTGCATCGATATTGAATACAAAAGGCATAATGTCGACTTATTTACAAGAGGAGTAACTCTTCTAATAGTTAGTGCTTTGAGCCATTCCTGGGACAGCAGTATTAGATTCCGATGCAACATTGCAGGTTTACTGTATCTCTTGGACCTTCAAATCAACGATGAAACACAGAAATTGCATCGGTATTGAATACAAAATGCAAAATGCCGACTAATTTAAAAGAGGAGTAAATCTTCTAATAGTTCGTGTATTAGAATTTCTGGGACAGCAGTATTAGATTCCGATGCACCATTGCAGGTTTGCTGTATCTCTTGGACCTTCAAATCAATGATGAAACACAGAAATTACATCGATATTGAATACAAAAGGCAAAATGTCGACTTATTTACAAGAGGAGTAACTCTTCTAATAGTTCGTGCTTGGAGCCTTTCCTGGGACAGCAGTATTAGATTCCGATGCACCATTGCAGGTTTACTGTATCCCTTGGAGCTTCAAATCAACAATGAAACACAGAAATTGCATCGATATTGAATACAAAAGGCAAAATGTCGACTTATTTATAAGAGGAGTAACTCTTCTAATAGTTCGTGCTTTGAGCCTTTCCTGGGACAGCAGTATTAGATTCCGATGCACCACTGCAGGTTTACTTTATCTCTTGGACCTTCAAATCAACGATGAAACACGGAAAATGCATCGATAATGAATACAAATGTCGAATATCGACTTATTTATAAGAGGAGTAACTCTTCTAATAGTTCGTGCTTTGAGCCTTTCCTGGGACAGCAGTATTAGATTGCGATGCACCATTGCAGGATTACTGTATCCCTTGGACCTTCAAATCAACGATGAAACACAGAAATTGCTTCGATATTGAATAGAAAAGGCAAAATGTCGACTTATTTATAAGAGGAGTAAATCTTCTAATAGTTCGTGGTTTGAGCATTTCCTGGGACAGCAGTATTAGATTCCGATGCACCATTGCAGGTTTACTGTATCCCTTGGACCTTCAAATTAACGATGAAACACAGAAATTACATCGATATTAAATACAAAAGGCAAAATGTCGACTTATTTACAAGAGGTGTAACTCTTCTAATAGTTCGTGCTTTGAGCCTTTCCTGGGACAGCAGTATTAGATTCCGATGCACCATTGCAGGTTTACTGTATCCCTTGGATCTTCAAATCAACGATGAAACACAGAAATTACATCGATATTGAATATAAAAGGCAAAATGTCGACTAATTTACAAGAGGAGTAACTCATCTAATAGTTCGTGCTTTGAGCCTTTCCTGGGACAGCAGTATTAGATTCCGATGCACCATTGCAGGTTTACTGTATCGCTTGGACCTTCAAATCAACGATGAAACACGGAAATTGCATCGATAATGAATACAAATGGCGAATGTCGACTTATTTATAAGAGGAGTAACTCTTCTAATAGTTCGTGCTTTGAGCCTTTCCTGGGGCAGCAGTATTAGATTGCGATGCAGCATTGCAGGATTACTGTATCCCTTGGACCTTCAAATCAACGATGAAACACAGAAATTGCTTCGATATTGAATAGAAAGGGCAAAATGTCGACTTATTTATAAGAGGAGTAAATCTTCTAATAGTTCGTGGTTTGAGCCTTTCCTGGGACAGCAGTATTAGATTCCGATGCACCATTGCAGGTTTACTGTATCCCTTGGACCTTCAAATTAACGATGAAACACAGAAATTGCATCGATATTAAATACAAAAGGCAAAATGTCGACTTATTTACAAGAGGTGTAACTCTTCTAATAGTTCGTGCTTTGAGCCTTTCCTGGGACAGCAGTATTAGATTCCGATGCACCATTGCAGGTTTACTGTATCCCTTGGATCTTCAAATCAACGATGAAACACAGAAATTACATCGATATTGAATACAGAAGGCAAAATGCCCACTTATTTACAAGAGGAGTAACTCTTCTAATGGTTCGTCCTTTGAGCATTTCCTGGGACAGCAGTATTAGATTCCGATGCACCATTGCAGATTTACTGTATCTCTTGGACCTTCAAATCAATGATGAAACACAGAAATTGCATCGTTATTGAATAAAAAATGCAAAATGTCGACTTATTTACAAGAGGAGTAACTCTTCTAATAGTTCGTGTTTTAGCCTTTCTGGGACAGCAGTATTAGATTCCGATGCACCATTGCAGGTTTACTGTATCCCTTGGACCTTCAATTCAACGATGAAACACAGAAATTACATCGATATTGAATACAAAAGGCAAAATGTCGACTTATTTCTAAGAGGAGTAAGTCTTCCAATAGTTCGAGATTTGAGCCTTTCCTGGGACAGCAGTATTAGATTCCGATGCACCATTGCAGGTTTACTTTATCTCTTGAACCTTCAAATCAACGATGAAACACGGAAATTGCATCGATAATGAATACAAATGGCGAATGTCGACTTATTTATAAGAGGAGTAACTCTTCTAATAGTCCTGCTTTGAGCCTTTCCTGGGACAGCAGTATTAGATTGCGATGCACCATTGCAGGATTACTGTATCCCTTGGACCTTCAAATCAACGATGAAACACAGAAATTGCTTCGATATTGAATAGAAAAGGCAAAATGTCGACTTATTTATAAGAGGAGTAAATCTTCTAATAGTTCGTGGTTTGAGCCTTTCCTGGGACAGCAGTATTAGATTCCGATGCACCATTGCAGGATTACTGTATCGCTTGGACCTTCAAATCAACGATGAAACACAGAAATTGCATCGATATTGAATACAAAAGGCAAAATGTCGACTTATTTATATGAGGACTAACTCTTCTAATAGTTCGTGATTTGAGCCTTTCGTGGGACAGCAGTATTAGATTCCGATGCACCATTGCAGGTTTACTTTATCTCTTGGACCTTCAAATCAACGATGAAACACGGAAATTGCATCGATAATGAATACAAATGGCGAATGTCGACTTATTTATAAGAGGAGTAACTCTTCTAATAGTTCGTGCTTTGAGCCTTTCCTGGGACAGCAGTATTAGATTGCGATGCACCATTGCAGGATTACTGTATCCCTTGGACCTTCAAATCAACGATGAAACACAGAAATTGCTTCGATATTGAATAGAAAAGGCTAAATGTCCACTTATTTATAAGAGGAGTAAATCTTCTAATAGTTCGTGGTTTGAGCCTTTCCTGGGACAGCAGTATTAGATTCCGATGCACCATTTCAGGTTTACTGTATCCCTTGGACCTTCAAATTAACGATGAAACACAGAAATTGCATCGATAATAAATACAAAAGGCAAAATGTCGACTTATTTACAAGAGGTATAACTCTTCTAATAGTTCGTGCTTTGAGCCTTTCCTGGGACAGCAGTATTAGATTCCGATGCACCATTGCAGGTTTACTGTATCCCTTGGATCTTCAAATCAACGATGAAACACAGAAATTACATCGATATTGAATACAAAAGGCAAAATGTCGACTAATTTACAAGAGGAGTAACTCTTCTAATAGTTCGTGCTTTGAGCCTTTCCTGGGACAGCAGTATTAGATTCCGATGCACCTTTGCAGGTTTACTGTATCGCTTGGACCTTCAAATCAACGATGAAACACAGAAATTGCATCGACATTGAATACAAAAGGCAAAATGTCGACTTATTTATAAGAGGAGTAACTCTTCTAATAGTTCGTGATTTGAGCCTTTCGTGGGACAGCAGTATTAGATTCCGATGCACTATTGCAGGTTTACTGTAACCCTTGGACCTTCAAATCAGCGATGAAACACAGAAATTGCATCGATGTTGAATACAAAAGGCAAAATGTCGACTTATTTATAAGAGGAGTAACTCTTCTAATAGTTCGTGCTTTGAGCCTTTCCTGGGACAGCAGTATTAGATTCCGATGCACCATTGCTGGTTTACTGTAACCCTTGGATCTTCAAATCAACGATGAAACACAGAAATTGCATCGATATTGAATACAAAAGGCTAAATGTCGACTTATTTACAAGAGGAGTAACTCTTCTAATAGTTCGTGTTTTTAGCCTTTCCTGGGACAGCAGTATTAGTTTCCGATGCACCATTGCAGGATTACTGTATCCCTTGGACCTTCAAATCAACGATGAAACACAGAAATTGCATCGATATTGAATACAAAAGGCAAAATTTCGACTTATTTACAAGAGGAGTAACTCTTCTAATAGTTCGTGCTTTGAGCCTTTCCTGGGACAGCAGTATTAGATTCCCATGCACCATTGCTGGTTTACTGTATCCCTTGGACCTTCAAATCAACGATGAAACACAGAAATTGCATCGATATTGAATACAAAAGGCATAATGTCGACTTATTTACAAGAGGAGTAACTCTTCTAATAGTTAGTGCTTTGAGCCTTTCCTGGGACAGCAGTATTAGATTCCGATGCAACATTGCAGGTTTACTGTATCTCTTGGACCTTCAAATCAACGATGAAACACAGAAATTGCATCTTTATTGAATACAAAATGCAAAATGCCGACTAATTTAAAAGAGGAGTAAATCTTCTAATAGTTCGTGTATTAGAATTTCTGGGACAGCAGTATTAGATTCCGATGCACCATTGCAGGTTTGCTGTATCTCTTGGACCTTCAAATCAATGATGAAACACAGAAATTACATCGATATTGAATACAAAAGGCAAAATGTCGACTTATTTACAAGAGGAGTAACTCTTCTAATAGTTCGTGCTTGGAGCCTTTCCTGGGACAGCAGTATTAGATTCCGATGCACCATTGCAGGTTTACTGTATCCCTTGGAGCTTCAAATCAACAATGAAACACAGAAATTGCATCGATATTGAATACAAAAGGCAAAATGTCGACTTATTTATAAGAGGAGTAACTCTTCTAATAGTTCGTGCTTTGAGCCTTTCCTGGGACAGCAGTATTAGATTCCGATGCACCACTGCAGGTTTACTTTATCTCTTGGACCTTCAAATCAACGATGAAACACGGAAAATGCATCGATAATGAATACAAATGTCGAATGTCGACTTATTTATAAGAGGAGTAACTCTTCTAATAGTTCGTGCTTTGAGCCTTTCCTGGGACAGCAGTATTAGATTGCGATGCACCATTGCAGGATTACTGTATCCCTTGGACCTTCAAATCAACGATGAAACACAGAAATTGCTTCGATATTGAATAGAAAAGCAAAATGTCGACTTATTTATAAGAGGAGTAAATCTTCTAATAGTTCGTGGTTTGAGCCTTTCCTGGGACAGCAGTATTAGATTCCGATGCACCATTGCAGGTTTACTGTATCCCTTGGACCTTCAAATTAACGATGAAACACAGAAATTACATCGATATTAAATACAAAAGGCAAAATGTCGACTTATTTACAAGAGGTGTAACTCTTCTAATAGTTCGTGCTTTGAGCCTTTCCTGGGACAGCAGTATTAGATTCCGATGCACCATTGCAGGTTTACTGTATCCCTTGGATCTTCAAATCAACGATGAAACACAGAAATTACATCGATATTGAATACAAAAGGCAAAATGTCGACTAATTTACAAGAGGAGTAACTCTTCTAATAGTTCGTGCTTTGAGCCTTTCCTGGGACAGCAGTATTAGATTCCGATGCACCATTGCAGGTTTACTGTATCGCTTGGACCTTCAAATCAACGATGAAACACGGAAATTGCATCGATAATGAATACAAATGGCGAATGTCGACTTATTTATAAGAGGAGTAACTCTTCTAATAGTTCGTGATTTGAGCCTTTCGTGGGACAGCAGTATTAGATTCCGATGCACCATTGCAGGTTTACTGTATCCCTTGGACCTTCAAATCAATGATGAAACACAGAAATTGCATCGTTATTGAATAAAAAATGCAAAATGTCGACTTATTTACAAGAGGAGTAACTCTTCTAATAGTTCGTGTTTTAGCCTTTCTGGGACAGCAGTATTAGATTCCGATGCACCATTGCAGGTTTACTGTATCCCTTGGACCTTCAATTCAACGATGAAACACAGAAATTACATCGATATTGAATACAAAAGGCAAAATGTCGACTTATTTACAAAAGGAGTAACTCTTCTAATAGTTCGTGCTTTGAGCCTTTCCTGGGACAGCAGTATTGGATTCCGATGCACCATTGCAGGTTTCCTGTATCCCTTGGACCTTCAAATCAACGATGAAACACAGAAATTGCATCGATACTGAATACAAAAGGCAAAATTTAAACTTATTTATAAGAGGAGTAACTCTTCTAATAGTTCGTGCTTTGAGCCTTTCCTGGGACAGCAGTATTAGATTCCGATGCACCATTGCAGGTTTACTGTATCTCTTGGACCTTCAAATCAACGATGAAACACAGAAATTGCATCGATATTGAATACAAAAGGCAAAATGTCGACTTATTTATATGAGGACTAACTCTTCTAATAGTTCGTGATTTGAGCCTTTCGTGGGACAGCAGTATTAGATTCCGATGCACCATTGCAGGTTTACTTTATCTCTTGGACCTTCAAATCAACGATGAAACACGGAAATTGCATCGATAATGAATACAAATGGCGAATGTCGACTTATTTATAAGAGGAGTAACTCTTCTAATAGTTCGTGCTTTGAGCCTTTCCTGGGACAGCAGTATTAGATTGCGATGCACCATTGCAGGATTACTGTGTCCCTTGGACCTTCAAATCAACGATGAAACACAGAAATTGCTTCGATATTGAATAGGAAAGGCAAAATGTCGACTTATTTCTAAGAGGAGTAAGTCTTCCAATTGTTCGAGCTTTGAGTCTTTCCTGGGACAGCAGTATTTATTTCCGATGCACCATTGCTGGTTTATTGTATCCCTTGGACCTTCAAATCAACGATGAAACACAGAAATTGCATCGATATTGAATACAAAAGGCAAAATCTCGACTTATTTACAAGAGGAGTAACTCTTCTAATAGTTCGTGATTTTAGCCTTTCCTGGGACAGCAGTATTAGTTTCCGATGCACCATTGCAGGATTACTGTATCCCTTGGACCTTCAAATCAACGATGAAACACAGAAATTGCATCGATATTGAATACAAAAGGCAAAATGTCGACTTATTTCTAAGAGGAGTAAGTCTTCCAATAGTTCGAGCTTTGAGCCTTTCCTGGGACAGCAGTATTAGATTCCGATGCACCATTGCAGGTTTACTTTATCTCTTGAACCTTCAAATCAACGATGAAACACGGAAATTGCATCGATAATGAATACAAATGGCGAATGTCGACTTATTTATAAGAGGAGTAACTCTTCTAATAGTCCTGCTTTGAGCCTTTCCTGGGACAGCAGTATTAGATTGCGATGCACCATTGCAGGATTACTGTATCCCTTGGACCTTCAAATCAACGATGAAACACAGAAATTGCTTCGATATTGAATAGAAAAGGCAAAATGTCGACTTATTTATAAGAGGAGTAAATCTTCTAATAGTTCGTGGTTTGAGCCTTTCCTGGGACAGCAGTATTAGATTCCGATGCACCATTGCAGGTTTACTGTATCCCTTGGACCTTCAAATTAACGATGAAACACAGAAATTGCATCGATATTAAATACAAAAGGCAAAATGTCGACTTATTTACAAGAGGTGTAACTCTTCTAATAGTTCGTGCTTTGAGCCTTTCCTGGGACAGCAGTATTAGATTCCGATGCACCATTGCAGGTTTACTGTATCCCTTGGATCTTCAAATCAACGATGAAACACAGCAATTACATCGATATTGAATACAAAAGGCAAAATGTCGACTAATTTACAAGAGGAGTGACTCTTCTAATAGTTCGTGCTTTGAGCCTTTCCTGGGACAGCAGTATTAGATTCCGATGCACCATTGCAGGTTTACTGTATCGCTTGGACCTTCAAATCAACGATGAAACACAGAAATTGCATCGATATTGTATACAAAAGGCAAAATGTCGACTTATTTATAATAGGACTAACTCTTCTAATAGTTCGTGATTTGAGCCTTTCGTGGGACAGCAGTATTAGATTCCGATGCACCATTGCAGGTTTACTTTATCTCTTGGACCTTCAAATCAACGATGAAACACGGAAATTGCATCGATAATGAATACAAATGGCGAATGTCGACTTATTTATAAGAGGAGTAACTCTTCTAATAGTTCGTGCTTTGAGCCTTTCCTGGGACAGCAGTATTAGATTGCGATGCACCATTGCAGGATTACTGTATCCCTTGGACCTTCAAATCAACGATGAAACACAGAAATTGCTTCGATATTGAATAGAAATGGCAAAATGTCGACTTATTTATAAGAGGAGTAAATCTTCTAATAGTTCGTGGTTTGAGCCTTTCCCGGGACAGCAGTATTAGATTCCGATGCACCATTGCAGGTTTACTGTATCCCTTGGACCTTCAAATTAACGATGAAACACAGAAATTGCATCGATATTAAATACAAAAGGCAAAATGTCGACTTATTTACAAGAGGTGTAACTCTTCTAATAGTTCGTGCTTTGAGCCTTTCCTGGGACAGCAGTATTAGATTTCGATGCACCATTGCAGGTTTACTGTATCCCTTGGATCTTCAAATCAACGATGAAACACAGAAATTACATCGATATTGAATACAAAAGGCAAAATGTCGACTAATTTACAAGAGGAGTAACTCTTCTAATAGTTCGTGCTTTGAGCCTTTCCTGGGACAGCAGTATTAGATTCCGATGCACCATTGCAGGTTTACTGTATCCCCTGGATCTTCAAATCAACGATAAAACACAGAAATTGCATCGATATTGAATACAAAAGGCTAAATGTCGACTTATTTACAAGAGGAGTAACTCTTCTAATTGTTCGAGTTTTTAGCCTTTCCTGGGACAGCAGTATTAGTTTCCGATGCACCATTGCAGGATTACTGTATCCCTTGGACCTTCAAATCAACGATGAAACACAGAAATTGCATCGATAATGAATACAAAAGGCAAAATGTCGTCTTATTTACAAGAGGAGTAACTCTTCTAATAGTTCGTGCTTTGAGCCTTTCCTGGGACAGCAGTATTAGATTCCGATGCACCATTGCTGGTTTACTGTATCCCTTGGACGTTCAAATCAACGATGAAACACAGAAATTGCATCGATATTGAATACAAAAGGCAAAATGTCGACTTATTTACAAGAGGAATAACTCTTCTAATAGTTCGTGCTTTGAGCCTTTCCTGGGACAGCAGTATTAGATTCCGATGCACCATTGCAGGTTTACTGTATCTCTTGGACCTCCAAATCAACGATGAAACACAGAACTTCCATCGTTATAGAATGCAAAATGCAAAATGCCGACTTATTTAAAAGAGGAGTAAATCTTCTAATAGTTCGTGTATTAGAATTTCTGGGACAGCAGTATTAGATTCCGATGCACCATTGCTGGTTTACTGTATCCCTTGGACGTTCAAATCAACGATGAAACACAGAAATTGCATCGATATTGAATACAAAAAGCAAAATGTCGACTTATTTACAAGAGGAGTAACTCTTATAATAGTTCGTGCTTGGAGCCTTTCCTGGGACAGCAGTATTAGATTCCGATGCACCATTGCAGGTTTACTGTATCCCTTGGACCTTCAAATCAACAATGAAACACAGAAATTGCATCGATATTGAATACAAAAGGCAAAATGTCGACTTATTTATAAGAGGAGTAACTCTTCTAATAGTTCGTGCTTTGAGCCTTTCCTGGGACAGCAGTATTAGATTCCGATGCACCATTGCAGGTTTACTTTATCTCTTGGACCTTCAAATCAACGATGAAACACGGAAATTGCATCGATAATGAATACAAATGGCGAATGTCGACTTATTTATAAGAGGAGTAACTCTTCTAATAGTTCGTGCTTTGAGCCTTTCCTGGGACAGCAGTATTAGATTGCGATGCACCATTGCAGGATTACTGTATCCCTTGGACCTTCAAATCAACGATGAAACACAGAAATTGCTTCGATATTGAATAGAAAAGGCAAAATGTCGACTTATTTATAAGAGGAGTAAATCTTCTAATAGTTCGTGCTTTGAGCCTTTCCTGGGACAGCAGTATTAGATTCCGATGCACCATTGCAGGTTTACTGTATCCCTTGGACCTTCAATTCAACGATGAAACACAGAAATTGCATCGATATTGAATACAAAAGGCAAAATTTAAACTTATTTATAAGAGGAGTAACTCTTCTAATAGTTCGTGCTTTGAGCCTTTTGTGGGACAGCAGTATTAGATTCCATGCACCATTGCAGGTTTACTGTATCCCTTGGATCTTCAAATCAACGATGAAACACAGAAATTGCATCGATATTGAATACAAAAGGCAAAATGTCGACTTATTTCTAAGAGGAGTAAGTCTTCCAATAGTTCGAGCTTTGAGCCTTTCCTGGGACAGCAGTATTAAATTCCAATGCACCATTGCAGGTTTATTGTATCCCTTGGACCTTCAAATCAACGATGAAACACAGAAGTTGCATCGATATTGAATACAAAAGGCAAAATCTCGACTTATTTTTAAGAGGAGTAACTCTTCTAATAGTTCGTGTTTTTAGCCTTTCCTGGGACAGCAGTATTAGTTTCCGATGCACCATTGCAGGATTACTGTATCCCTTGGACCTTCAAATCAACGATGAAACACAGAAATTGCATCGATATTGAATACAAAAGGCAAAATGTCGACATATTTACAAGAGGAGTAACTCTTCTAATAGTTCGTGCTTTGAGCCTTTCCTGGGACAGCAGTATTAGATTCCGATGCACCATTGCAGGTTTACTGTATCCCTTGGATCTTCAAATCAACGATGAAACACAGAAATTACATCGATATTGAATACAAAAGGCAAAATGTCGACTAATTTACAAGAGGAGTAACTCTTCTAATAGTTCGTGCTTTGAGCCTTTCCTGGGACAGCAGTATTAGATTCCGATGCACCATTGCAGGTTTACTGTATCGCTTGGACCTTCAAATCAACGATGAAACACGGAAATTGCATCGATAATGAATACAAATGGCGAATGTCGACTTATTTATAAGAGGAGTAACTCTTCTAATAGTTCGTGATTTGAGCCTTTCGTGGGACAGCAGTATTAGATTCCGATGCACCATTGCAGGTTTACTGTATCCCTTGGACCTTCAAATCAATGATGAAACACAGAAATTGCATCGTTATTGAATAAAAAATGCAAAATGTCGACTTATTTACAAGAGGAGTAACTCTTCTAATAGTTCGTGTTTTAGCCTTTCTGGGACAGCAGTATTAGATTCCGATGCACCATTGCAGGTTTACTGTATCCCTTGGACCTTCAATTCAACGATGAAACACAGAAATTACATCGATATTGAATACAAAAGGCAAAATGTCGACTTATTTACAAAAGGAGTAACTCTTCTAATAGTTCGTGCTTTGAGCCTTTCCTGGGACAGCAGTATTGGATTCCGATGCACCATTGCAGGTTTCCTGTATCCCTTGGACCTTCAAATCAACGATGAAACACAGAAATTGCATCGATACTGAATACAAAAGGCAAAATTTAAACTTATTTATAAGAGGAGTAACTCTTCTAATAGTTCGTGCTTTGAGCCTTTCCTGGGACAGCAGTATTAGATTCCGATGCACCATTGCAGGTTTACTGTATCTCTTGGACCTTCAAATCAACGATGAAACACAGAAATTGCATCGATATTGAATACAAAAGGCAAAATGTCGACTTATTTATATGAGGACTAACTCTTCTAATAGTTCGTGATTTGAGCCTTTCGTGGGACAGCAGTATTAGATTCCGATGCACCATTGCAGGTTTACTTTATCTCTTGGACCTTCAAATCAACGATGAAACACGGAAATTGCATCGATAATGAATACAAATGGCGAATGTCGACTTATTTATAAGAGGAGTAACTCTTCTAATAGTTCGTGCTTTGAGCCTTTCCTGGGACAGCAGTATTAGATTGCGATGCACCATTGCAGGATTACTGTGTCCCTTGGACCTTCAAATCAACGATGAAACACAGAAATTGCTTCGATATTGAATAGGAAAGGCAAAATGTCGACTTATTTCTAAGAGGAGTAAGTCTTCCAATTGTTCGAGCTTTGAGTCTTTCCTGGGACAGCAGTATTTATTTCCGATGCACCATTGCTGGTTTATTGTATCCCTTGGACCTTCAAATCAACGATGAAACACAGAAATTGCATCGATATTGAATACAAAAGGCAAAATCTCGACTTATTTACAAGAGGAGTAACTCTTCTAATAGTTCGTGATTTTAGCCTTTCCTGGGACAGCAGTATTAGTTTCCGATGCACCATTGCAGGATTACTGTATCCCTTGGACCTTCAAATCAACGATGAAACACAGAAATTGCATCGATATTGAATACAAAAGGCAAAATGTCGACTTATTTCTAAGAGGAGTAAGTCTTCCAATAGTTCGAGCTTTGAGCCTTTCCTGGGACAGCAGTATTAGATTCCGATGCACCATTGCAGGTTTACTTTATCTCTTGAACCTTCAAATCAACGATGAAACACGGAAATTGCATCGATAATGAATACAAATGGCGAATGTCGACTTATTTATAAGAGGAGTAACTCTTCTAATAGTCCTGCTTTGAGCCTTTCCTGGGACAGCAGTATTAGATTGCGATGCACCATTGCAGGATTACTGTATCCCTTGGACCTTCAAATCAACGATGAAACACAGAAATTGCTTCGATATTGAATAGAAAAGGCAAAATGTCGACTTATTTATAAGAGGAGTAAATCTTCTAATAGTTCGTGGTTTGAGCCTTTCCTGGGACAGCAGTATTAGATTCCGATGCACCATTGCAGGTTTACTGTATCCCTTGGACCTTCAAATTAACGATGAAACACAGAAATTGCATCGATATTAAATACAAAAGGCAAAATGTCGACTTATTTACAAGAGGTGTAACTCTTCTAATAGTTCGTGCTTTGAGCCTTTCCTGGGACAGCAGTATTAGATTCCGATGCACCATTGCAGGTTTACTGTATCCCTTGGATCTTCAAATCAACGATGAAACACAGCAATTACATCGATATTGAATACAAAAGGCAAAATGTCGACTAATTTACAAGAGGAGTGACTCTTCTAATAGTTCGTGCTTTGAGCCTTTCCTGGGACAGCAGTATTAGATTCCGATGCACCATTGCAGGTTTACTGTATCGCTTGGACCTTCAAATCAACGATGAAACACAGAAATTGCATCGATATTGTATACAAAAGGCAAAATGTCGACTTATTTATAATAGGACTAACTCTTCTAATAGTTCGTGATTTGAGCCTTTCGTGGGACAGCAGTATTAGATTCCGATGCACCATTGCAGGTTTACTTTATCTCTTGGACCTTCAAATCAACGATGAAACACGGAAATTGCATCGATAATGAATACAAATGGCGAATGTCGACTTATTTATAAGAGGAGTAACTCTTCTAATAGTTCGTGCTTTGAGCCTTTCCTGGGACAGCAGTATTAGATTGCGATGCACCATTGCAGGATTACTGTATCCCTTGGACCTTCAAATCAACGATGAAACACAGAAATTGCTTCGATATTGAATAGAAATGGCAAAATGTCGACTTATTTATAAGAGGAGTAAATCTTCTAATAGTTCGTGGTTTGAGCCTTTCCCGGGACAGCAGTATTAGATTCCGATGCACCATTGCAGGTTTACTGTATCCCTTGGACCTTCAAATTAACGATGAAACACAGAAATTGCATCGATATTAAATACAAAAGGCAAAATGTCGACTTATTTACAAGAGGTGTAACTCTTCTAATAGTTCGTGCTTTGAGCCTTTCCTGGGACAGCAGTATTAGATTTCGATGCACCATTGCAGGTTTACTGTATCCCTTGGATCTTCAAATCAACGATGAAACACAGAAATTACATCGATATTGAATACAAAAGGCAAAATGTCGACTAATTTACAAGAGGAGTAACTCTTCTAATAGTTCGTGCTTTGAGCCTTTCCTGGGACAGCAGTATTAGATTCCGATGCACCATTGCAGGTTTACTGTATCCCCTGGATCTTCAAATCAACGATAAAACACAGAAATTGCATCGATATTGAATACAAAAGGCTAAATGTCGACTTATTTACAAGAGGAGTAACTCTTCTAATTGTTCGAGTTTTTAGCCTTTCCTGGGACAGCAGTATTAGTTTCCGATGCACCATTGCAGGATTACTGTATCCCTTGGACCTTCAAATCAACGATGAAACACAGAAATTGCATCGATAATGAATACAAAAGGCAAAATGTCGTCTTATTTACAAGAGGAGTAACTCTTCTAATAGTTCGTGCTTTGAGCCTTTCCTGGGACAGCAGTATTAGATTCCGATGCACCATTGCTGGTTTACTGTATCCCTTGGACGTTCAAATCAACGATGAAACACAGAAATTGCATCGATATTGAATACAAAAGGCAAAATGTCGACTTATTTACAAGAGGAATAACTCTTCTAATAGTTCGTGCTTTGAGCCTTTCCTGGGACAGCAGTATTAGATTCCGATGCACCATTGCAGGTTTACTGTATCTCTTGGACCTCCAAATCAACGATGAAACACAGAACTTCCATCGTTATAGAATGCAAAATGCAAAATGCCGACTTATTTAAAAGAGGAGTAAATCTTCTAATAGTTCGTGTATTAGAATTTCTGGGACAGCAGTATTAGATTCCGATGCACCATTGCTGGTTTACTGTATCCCTTGGACGTTCAAATCAACGATGAAACACAGAAATTGCATCGATATTGAATACAAAAAGCAAAATGTCGACTTATTTACAAGAGGAGTAACTCTTATAATAGTTCGTGCTTGGAGCCTTTCCTGGGACAGCAGTATTAGATTCCGATGCACCATTGCAGGTTTACTGTATCCCTTGGACCTTCAAATCAACAATGAAACACAGAAATTGCATCTATATTGAATACAAAAGGCAAAATGTCGACTTATTTATAAGAGGAGTAACTCTTCTAATAGTTCGTGCTTTGAGCCTTTCCTGGGACAGCAGTATTAGATTCCGATGCACCATTGCAGGTTTACTTTATCTCTTGGACCTTCAAATCAACGATGAAACACGGAAATTGCATCGATAATGAATACAAATGGCGAATGTCGACTTATTTATAAGAGGAGTAACTCTTCTAATAGTTCGTGCTTTGAGCCTTTCCTGGGACAGCAGTATTAGATTGCGATGCACCATTGCAGGATTACTGTATCCCTTGGACCTTCAAATCAACGATGAAACACAGAAATTGCTTCGATATTGAATAGAAAAGGCAAAATGTCGACTTATTTATAAGAGGAGTAAATCTTCTAATAGTTCGTGCTTTGAGCCTTTCCTGGGACAGCAGTATTAGATTCCGATGCACCATTGCAGGTTTACTGTATCCCTTGGACCTTCAATTCAACGATGAAACACAGAAATTGCATCGATATTGAATACAAAAGGCAAAATTTAAACTTATTTATAAGAGGAGTAACTCTTCTAATAGTTCGTGCTTTGAGCCTTTTGTGGGACAGCAGTATTAGATTCCATGCACCATTGCAGGTTTACTGTATCCCTTGGATCTTCAAATCAACGATGAAACACAGAAATTGCATCGATATTGAATACAAAAGGCAAAATGTCGACTTATTTCTAAGAGGAGTAAGTCTTCCAATAGTTCGAGCTTTGAGCCTTTCCTGGGACAGCAGTATTAAATTCCAATGCACCATTGCAGGTTTATTGTATCCCTTGGACCTTCAAATCAACGATGAAACACAGAAGTTGCATCGATATTGAATACAAAAGGCAAAATCTCGACTTATTTTTAAGAGGAGTAACTCTTCTAATAGTTCGTGTTTTTAGCCTTTCCTGGGACAGCAGTATTAGTTTCCGATGCACCATTGCAGGATTACTGTATCCCTTGGACCTTCAAATCAACGATGAAACACAGAAATTGCATCGATATTGAATACAAAAGGCAAAATGTCGACATATTTACAAGAGGAGTAACTCTTCTAATAGTTCGTGCTTTGAGCCTTTCCTGGGACAGCAGTATTAGATTCCGATGCACCATTGCAGGTTTACTGTATCTCTTGGACCTTCAAATCAACGATGAAACACGGAAATTGCATCGATAATGAATACAAATGGCGAATGTCGACTTATTTATAAGAGGAGTAACTCTTCTAATAGTTCGTGCTTTGAGCCTTTCCTGGGACAGCAGTATTAGATTGCGATGCACCATTGCAGGATTACTGTATCCCTTGGACCTTCAAATCAACGATGAAACACAGAAATTACATCGATATTGAATACAAAAGGCAAAATGTCGACTTATTTACAAAAGGAGTAACTCTTCTAATAGTTCGTGCTTTGAGCCATTCCTGGGACAGCAGTATTGGATTCCGATGCACCATTGCAGGTTTACTGTATCCCTTGGACCTTCACATCAACGATGAAACACAGAAATTGCATCGATATTGAATAAGAAAGGCAAAATTTCGACTTATTTATAAGAGGAGTAACTCTTCTAATAGTTCGTGTTTGATATTTCCTGGGACAGCAGTATTAGATTCCCATGCACCATTGCAGGTTTACTGTATCCCTTGGACCTTCAAATCAAAGATGAAACACGGAAATTGCATCGATATTGAATACAAAAGGCAAAATGGTGACTTATTTATAAGCGGATTAACTCTTCTAATAGTTCGTGCTTTGAGCCTTTCCTGGAACGGCAGTATTAGATTCCGATGCACCATTGCAGGTTTACTGTATCCCTTGGACGTTCAAATCAACGATGAAACACAGAAATTGCATCGATATTGAATACAAAAAGCAAAATGTCGACTTATTTACAAGAGGAGTAACTCTTATAATAGTTCGTGCTTGGAGCCTTTCCTGGGACAGCAGTATTAGATTCCGATGCACCATTGCAGGTTTACTGTATCCCTTGGACCTTCAAATCAACAATGAAACACAGAAATTGCATCTATATTGAATACAAAAGGCAAAATGTCGACTTATTTATAAGAGGAGTAACTCTTCTAATAGTTCGTGCTTTGAGCCTTTCCTGGGACAGCAGTATTAGATTCCGATGCACCATTGCAGGTTTACTTTATCTCTTGGACCTTCAAATCAACGATGAAACACGGAAATTGCATCGATAATGAATACAAATGGCGAATGTCGACTTATTTATAAGAGGAGTAACTCTTCTAATAGTTCGTGCTTTGAGCCTTTCCTGGGACAGCAGTATTAGATTGCGATGCACCATTGCAGGATTACTGTATCCCTTGGACCTTCAAATCAACGATGAAACACAGAAATTGCTTCGATATTGAATAGAAAAGGCAAAATGTCGACTTATTTATAAGAGGAGTAAATCTTCTAATAGTTCGTGCTTTGAGCCTTTCCTGGGACAGCAGTATTAGATTCCGATGCACCATTGCAGGTTTACTGTATCCCTTGGACCTTCAATTCAACGATGAAACACAGAAATTGCATCGATATTGAATACAAAAGGCAAAATTTAAACTTATTTATAAGAGGAGTAACTCTTCTAATAGTTCGTGCTTTGAGCCTTTTGTGGGACAGCAGTATTAGATTCCATGCACCATTGCAGGTTTACTGTATCCCTTGGATCTTCAAATCAACGATGAAACACAGAAATTGCATCGATATTGAATACAAAAGGCAAAATGTCGACTTATTTCTAAGAGGAGTAAGTCTTCCAATAGTTCGAGCTTTGAGCCTTTCCTGGGACAGCAGTATTAAATTCCAATGCACCATTGCAGGTTTATTGTATCCCTTGGACCTTCAAATCAACGATGAAACACAGAAGTTGCATCGATATTGAATACAAAAGGCAAAATCTCGACTTATTTTTAAGAGGAGTAACTCTTCTAATAGTTCGTGTTTTTAGCCTTTCCTGGGACAGCAGTATTAGTTTCCGATGCACCATTGCAGGATTACTGTATCCCTTGGACCTTCAAATCAACGATGAAACACAGAAATTGCATCGATATTGAATACAAAAGGCAAAATGTCGACATATTTACAAGAGGAGTAACTCTTCTAATAGTTCGTGCTTTGAGCCTTTCCTGGGACAGCAGTATTAGATTCCGATGCACCATTGCAGGTTTACTGTATCTCTTGGACCTTCAAATCAACGATGAAACACGGAAATTGCATCGATAATGAATACAAATGGCGAATGTCGACTTATTTATAAGAGGAGTAACTCTTCTAATAGTTCGTGCTTTGAGCCTTTCCTGGGACAGCAGTATTAGATTGCGATGCACCATTGCAGGATTACTGTATCCCTTGGACCTTCAAATCAACGATGAAACACAGAAATTACATCGATATTGAATACAAAAGGCAAAATGTCGACTTATTTACAAAAGGAGTAACTCTTCTAATAGTTCGTGCTTTGAGCCATTCCTGGGACAGCAGTATTGGATTCCGATGCACCATTGCAGGTTTACTGTACCCCTTGGACCTTCACATCAACGATGAAACACAGAAATTGCATCGATATTGAATAAGAAAGGCAAAATTTCGACTTATTTATAAGAGGAGTAACTCTTCTAATAGTTCGTGTTTGATATTTCCTGGGACAGCAGTATTAGATTCCCATGCACCATTGCAGGTTTACTGTATCCCTTGGACCTTCAAATCAAAGATGAAACACGGAAATTGCATCGATATTGAATACAAAAGGCAAAATGGTGACTTATTTATAAGCGGATTAACTCTTCTAATAGTTCGTGCTTTGAGCCTTTCCTGGAACGGCAGTATTAGATTCCGATGCACCATTGCAGGTTTACTGTATCTCTTGTACCTTCAAATCAACGATGAAACACAGAAAGTGCATCGATATTGAATACAAAAAACAAAATGTCGACTTATTTATAAGAGGAGTAACTCTTCTAATAGATCGTGCTTTGAGCCTTTCCTGGGACAGCAGTATTAGATCCGATGCACCATTGCAGGTTTACTGTATCAATTGGACCTTCAAATCAACGATGAAACACAGAAGATGCATCGATATTGAATACAAAATGCAAAATGACGACTAATTTACAAGAGGAGTAACTCTTCTAATCGTTCGTGCTTTGAGCCTTTCCTGGGACAGCAGTATTAGATTCCGATGCACCATTGCAGGTTTACTGTATCCCTTGGACCTTCAAATCAATAATGAAACACAGAAATTACATCGATATTGAATACAAAAGGCAAAATGTCGACTTATTTACAAGAGGAGTAACTCTTATAATAGTTCGTGCTTGGAGCCTTTCCTGGGACAGCAGTATTTGATTCCGATGCACCATTGCAGGTTTACTGTATCCCTTGGACCTTCAAATCAACAATGAAACACAGAAATTGCATCGATATTGAATACAAAAGGCAAAATGTCGACTTATTTATAAGAGGAGTAACTCTTCTAATAGTTCGTGCTTTGAGCCTTTCCTGGGACAGCAGTATTAGATTCCGATGCACCATTGCAGGTTTACTTTATCTCTTGGACCTTCAAATCAACGATGAAACACGGAAATTGCATCGATAATGAATACAAATGGCGAATGTCGACTTATTTATAAGAGGAGTAACTCTTCTAATAGTTCGTGCTTTGTGCCTTTCCTGGGACAGCAGTATTAGATTGCAAATGCACCATTGCAGGATTACTGTATCCCTTGGACCTTCAAATTAACGATGAAACACAGAAATTGCATCGATATTAAATACAAAAGGCAAAATTTCGACTTATTTACAAGAGGTGTAACTCTTCCAATAGTTCGTGCTTTGAGCCTTTCCTGGGACAGCAGTATTAAATTCCGATACACCATTGCAGGTTTACTGTATCCCTTCGACCTTCAAATCAACGATGAAACACAGATATTGCATCGATATTGAATACAAAAGGCAAAATGTCGACTTATTTACAAGAGGAGTAACTCTTCTAATAGTTCGTGCTTTGAGCCTTTCCTGGGACAGCAGTATTAGATTCCGATGCACCATTGCGGGTTTACTGTATCCCTTGGACCTTCAAATCAACGATGAAACACGGAAACGGCATCGATATTGAATGCAAAAGGCAAAATGTCGACTTATTTATAAGAGGAGTAACTCTTCTAATAGTTCGTGCTTTGAGCCTTTCCTGGGACAGCAGTATTAGATTCCGATGCACCATTGCAGGTTTACTTTATCTCTTGGACCTTCAAATCAACGATGAAACACGGAAATTGCATCGATAATGAATACAAATGGCGAATGTCGACTTATTTATAAGAGGAGTAACTCTTCTAATAGTTCGTGCTTTGAGCCTTTCCTGGGACAGCAGTATTAGATTGCGATGCACCATTGCAGGATTACTGTATCACTTGGACCTTCAAATCAACGATGAAACACAGAAATTGCTTCGATATTGAATAGAAAAGGCAAAATGTCGACTTATTTATAAGAGGAGTAAATCTTCTAATAGTTCGTGCTTTGAGCCTTTCCTGGGACAGCAGTATTAGATTCCGATGCACCATTGCAGGTTTACTGTATCCCTTGGACCTTCAATTCAACGATGAAACACAGAAATTGCATCGATATTGAATACAAAAGGCAAAATTTAAACTTATTTATAAGAGGAGTAACTCTTCTAATAGTTCGTGCTTTGAGCCTTTTGTGGGACAGCAGTATTAGATTCCATGCACCATTGCAGGTTTACTGTATCCCTTGGATCTTCAAATCAACGATGAAACACAGAAATTGCATCGATATTGAATACAAAAGGCAAAATGTCGACTTATTTCTAAGAGGAGTAAGTCTTCCAATAGTTCGAGATTTGAGCCTTTCCTGGGACAGCAGTATTAAATTCCAATGCACCATTGCAGGTTTATTGTATCCCTTGGACCTTCAAATCAACGATGAAACACAGAAGTTGCATCGATATTGAATACAAAAGGCAAAATCTTGACTTATTTTTAAGAGGAGTAACTCTTCTAATAGTTCGTGTTTTTAGCCTTTCCTGGGACAGCAGTATTAGTTTCCGATGCACCATTGCAGGATTACTGTATCCCTTGGACCTTCAAATCAACGATGAAACACAGAAATTGCATCGATATTGAATACAAAAGGCAAAATGTCGACATATTTACAAGAGGAGTAACTCTTCTAATAGTTCGTGCTTTGAGCCTTTCCTGGGACAGCAGTATTAGATTCCGATGCACCATTGCAGGTTTACTGTATCTCTTGGACCTTCAAATCAACGATGAAACACGGAAATTGCATCGATAATGAATACAAATGGCGAATGTCGACTTATTTATAAGAGGAGTAACTCTTCTAATAGTTCGTGCTTTGAGCCTTTCCTGGGACAGCAGTATTAGATTGCGATGCACCATTGCAGGATTACTGTATCCCTTGGACCTTCAAATCAACGATGAAACACAGAAATTACATCGATATTGAATACAAAAGGCAAAATGTCGACTTATTTACAAAAGGAGTAACTCTTCTAATAGTTCGTGCTTTGAGCCATTCCTGGGACAGCAGTATTGGATTCCGATGCACCATTGCAGGTTTACTGTATCCCTTGGACCTTCACATCAACGATGAAACACAGAAATTGCATCGATATTGAATAAGAAAGGCAAAATTTCGACTTATTTATAAGAGGAGTAACTCTTCTAATAGTTCGTGTTTGATATTTCCTGGGACAGCAGTATTAGATTCCCATGCACCATTGCAGGTTTACTGTATCCCTTGGACCTTCAAATCAACGATGAAACACGGAAATTGCATCGATATTGAATACAAAAGGCAAAATGGTGACTTCTTTATAAGCGGATTAACTCTTCTAATAGTTCGTGCTTTGAGCCTTTCCTGGAACGGCAGTATTAGATTCCGATGCACCATTGCAGGTTTACTGTATCTCTTGTACCTTCAAATCAACGATGAAACACAGAAAGTGCATCGATATTGAATACAAAAAACAAAATGTCGACTTATTTATAAGAGGAGTAACTCTTCTAATAGATCGTGCTTTGAGCCTTTCCTGGGACAGCAGTATTAGATCCGATGCACCATTGCAGGTTTACTGTATCAATTGGACCTTCAAATCAACGATGAAACACAGAAGATGCATCGATATTGAATACAAAATGCAAAATGACGACTAATTTACAAGAGGAGTAACTCTTCTAATAGTTCGTGCTTTGAGCCTTTCCTGGGACAGCAGTATTAGATTCCGATGCACCATTGCAGGTTTACTGTATCCCTTGGACCTTCAAATCAATAATGAAACACAGAAATTACATCGATATTGAATACAAAAGGCAAAATGTCGACTTATTTACAAGAGGAGTAACTCTTATAATAGTTCGTGCTTGGAGCCTTTCCTGGGACAGCAGTATTAGATTCCGATGCACCATTGCAGGTTTACTGTATCCCTTGGACCTTCAAATCAACAATGAAACACAGAAATTGCATCGATATTGAATACAAAAGGCAAAATGTCGACTTATTTATAAGAGGAGTAACTCTTCTAATAGTTCGTGCTTTGAGCCTTTCCTGGGACAGCAGTATTAGATTCCGATGCACCATTGCAGGTTTACTTTATCTCTTGGACCTTCAAATCAACGATGAAACACGGAAATTGCATCGATAATGAATACAAATGGCGAATGTCGACTTATTTATAAGAGGAGTAACTCTTCTAATAGTTCGTGCTTTGAGCCTTTCCTGGGACAGCAGTATTAGATTGCAAATGCACCATTGCAGGATTACTGTATCCCTTGGACCTTCAAATCAACGATGAAACACAGAAATTGCTTCGATATTGAATTGAAAAGGCAAAATGTCGACTTATTTATAAGAGGAGTAAATCTTCTAATAGTTCGTGTTTTTAGCCTTTCCTGGGACAGCAGTATTAGATTCCGATGCACCATTGCAGGTTTACTGTATCCCTTGGACCTTCAAATTAACGATGAAACACAGAAATTGCATCGATATTAAATACAAAAGGCAAAATGTCGACTTATTTACATGAGGTGTAACTCTTCTAATAGTTCGTGCTTTGAGCCTTTCCTGGGACAGCAGTATTAAATTCCGATACACCATTGCAGGTTTACTGTATCCCTTCGACCTTCAAATCAACGATGAAACACAGATATTGAATCGATATTGAATACAAAAGGCAAAATGTCGACTTATTTACAAGAGGAGTAACTCTTCTAATAGTTCGTGCTTTGAGCCTTTCCTGGGACAGCAGTATTAGATTCCGATGCACCATTGCGGGTTTACTGTATCCCTTGGACCTTCAAATCAACGATGAAACACGGAAACGGCATCGATATTGAATGCAAAAGGCAAAATGTCGACTTATTTACAAGAGGAGTAACTTTTCTAATATTTCGTGTTTTAGCCTTTCAGGGACAGCAGTATTAGATTCCGATGCACCATTGCAGGTTTACTGTATCTCTTGGACCTTCAAATCAACGATGAAACACAGAAATTGCATCGATATTGAATACAAAAGACAAAATGGTGACTTATTTACAAGAGGAGTAACTCTTCTAATAGTTCGTGCTTTTAGCCTTTCCTGGGACAGCAGTTTTAGATTCCGATGCACCATTGCAGGTTTACAGTATCCCTTGGACCTTCAAATCAACGATGAAAAACGGAAATTACATCGATATTGAATACAAAAGACAAAATGTCGACTTATTTATAAGAGGAGTAACTCTTCTAACAGTTCATGCTCTGAGCCTTTCCTGGGACAGCAGTATTAGATTCCGATGCACCATTGCAGGTTTACTGTATCCCTTGGACCTTCAAGTCAACGATGAAACACGGAATTTGCATCGATATTGAATACAAATGGCAAAATGTCGACATATTTACAAGAGGAGTAACTCTTCTAATAGTTCGTGTTTTAGCCTTTCAGGGACAGCAGTATTAGATTCCGATGCACCATTGCAGGTTTACTGTATCCCTTGGACCTTCAAATCAACGATGAAACACAGAAATTGCATCGATATTGAGTACAAAAGGCAAAATGTCGACTTATTTACAAGAGGAGTAACTTTTCTAATCGTTCGTGTTTTAGCCTTTCCTGGGACAGCAGTATTAGATTCCGATGCACCATTGCAGGTTTACTGTATCTCTTGGACCTTCAAATCAACGATGTAACACAGAAATTGCATCGTTATTGAATACAAAATTCAAAATCTCGACTTATTTACAAGAGGAGTAACTCTTCTAATAGTTAGTGTTTTTGCCTTTCTGGGACAGCAGTATTAGATTCCGATGCACCATTGCAGGTTTACTGTATCTCTTGGACCTTCAAATCAACGATGAAACACAGAAATTACATCGATATTGAATACAAAAGGCAAAATGTCGACTTATTTACAAAAGGAGTAACTCTTCTAATAGTTCGTGCTTTGAGCCATTCCTGGGACAGCAGTATTGGATTCCGATGCACCATTGCAGGTTTACTGTATCCCTTGGACCTTCACATCAACGATGAAACACAGAAATTGCATCGATATTGAATAAGAAAGGCAAAATTTCGACTTATTTATAAGAGGAGTAACTCTTCTAATAGTTCGTGTTTGATCCTTCCTGGGACAGCAGTATTAGATTCCCATGCACCATTGCAGGTTTACTGTATCCCTTGGATCTTCAAATCAACGATGAAACACGGAAATTGCATCGATATTGAATACAAAAGGCAAAATGGTGACTTATTTATAAGCGGATTAACTCTTCTAATAGTTCGTGCTTTGAGCCTTTCCTGGGACGGCAGTATTAGATTCCGATGCACCATTGCAGGTTTACTGTATCTCTTGTACCTTCAAATCAACGATGAAACACAGAAATTGCATCGATATTGAATACAAAAAAAAAATGTCGACTTATTTATAAGAGGAGTAACTCTTCTAATAGATCGTGCTTTGAGCCTTTCCTGGGACAGCAGTATTAGATCCGATGCACCATTGCAGGTTTACTGTATCAATTGGACCTTCAAATCAACGATGAAACACAGAAGATGCATCGATATTGAATACAAAAGGCAAAATGTCGACTAATTTACAAGAGGAGTAACTCTTCTAATAGTTCGTGCTTTGAGCCTTTCCTGGGACAGCAGTATTAGATTCCGATGCACCATTGCAGGTTTACTGTATCCCTTGGACCTTCAAATCAACGATGAAACACGGAAATTGCATCGATATTGAATACAAAAGGCAAATTGTCGACTTTTTTATAAGAGGAGTAACTCTTCTAATAGTTCGTGCTTTGAGCCTTTCCTGGGACAGCAGTATTAGATTCCGATGCAACATTGCAGGTTTACTGTATCTCTTGGACCTTCAAATCAACGATGAAACACAGATATTGCGTCGATATTGAATACAAAAGGCAAAATGTCGACTTATTTACAAGAGGAGTAACTCTTCTAATAGTTCGTGTTTTTAGCCTTTCCTGGGACAGCAGTATTAGATTCCGATGCACCATTGCAGGTTTACTGTATCTCTTGGACCTTCAAATCAACGATGAAACACAGAAATTGAATCGATATTGAATACAAAAGGCAAAATAACGACTTATTCTAAGAGGTGTAAGTCTTCCAATAGTTCGAGCTTTGTGCCTTTCCTGACACAGCAGTATTAGATTCCGATGCACCATTGCAGGATTTCTGTATCTCTTGGACCTTCAAATCAACGATGAAACACAGAAATTGCATCGATATTGAATACAAAAGGCAAAATGTCGACTTATTTACAAGAGGAGTAACTCTTCTAATAGTTCGTGCTTTGAGCCTTTCCTGGGACAGCAGTATTAGATTCCGATGCACCATTGCAGGATTACTGTATCCCTTGGACCTTCAAATCAACAATGAAACACAGAAATTGCATCGATATTGAATACAAAAGGCAAAATGTCGACTTATTTGTAAGAGGAGTAACTCTTTCGTGCTTTGAGCCGTTCCTGGGACAGCAGTATTAGATTCCGATGCACCATTGCAGGTTTACTGTATCTCTTGGATTTTCAAATCAACGATGAAACACGGAAATTGCATCGAAATTGAATACAAAAGGCAAAATGTCGACTTATTTATAAGAGGAGTAACTCTTCTAATAGTTCGTTCTTTGAGCCTTTCCTGGGACAGCAGTATTAGATTCCGATGCACCATTGCAGGATTACTGTATCCCTTGGACCTTCAAATCAACGATGAAACACAGAAATTACATCGATATTGAATACAAAAGGCAAAATGTCGACTTATTTACAAAGGAGTAACTCTTCTAATAGTCCGTGCTTTGAGCCTTTCCTGGGACAGCAGTATTAGATTCCGATGCCCCATTGCAGGTTTACTGTATCCCTTGGACCTTCAAATCAACGATGAAACACAGAAATTGCATCGATATTGCATACAAATGGCAAAATGTCGACTTATTTATAAGAGGAGTAACTCTTCTAATATTTCGTGATTTGAACCTTTCGTGGGACAGCAGTATTAGATTCCGATGCACCATTGCAGGTTTACTGTATCCCTTGGACCTTCAAATCAACGATGAAACACAGAAATTGCATCGATATTGAATACAAAAGGCAAAATGTCGACTTATTTATAAGAGGAGTAAATCTTCCAATAGTTCGTGATTTGAGCCTTTCCTGGGACAGCAGTATTAGATTCCGATGCACCATTGCAGGTTTACTGTATCCCTTGGACCTTCAAAATAACGATAAACACAGAAATTGCATCGATATTGAATACAAAAGGCAAAATGTCGACTTATTTACAAGAGGTGTAACTCTTCTAATAGTTCGTGCTTTGAGCCATTCCTGGGACAGCAGTATTAGATTCCGATGCACCACCTCAGGTTTACTGTATCCCTTGGATCTTCAAATCAACGATGAAACACAGAAATTGCATCGATATTGAATACAAAAGGCAAAATGTCGACTTATTTACAAGAGGAGTAACTCTTCTAATAGTTCGTGATTTGAGCCTATTCCTGGGACAGCAGTATTAGATTCCGATGCACCATTGCAGATTTACTGTACCTCTTGGACCTTCAAATCAACGATGAAACACAGTAATTGCATTGTTATTGAATACAAAATGCAATATGTCGACTTATTTACAAGAGGAGTAACTCTTCTAATAGTTCGTGTTTTCGACTTTCTGGGACAGCAGTATTAGATTCCGATGCGCCATTCCAGGTTTACTGTATCTCTTGGGCCTTCAAATCAACGATGAAACACAGAAATTACATCGATATTGAATACAAACGTCTAAATGTCGACTTATTTATAAGCGGAGTAACTCTTCTAATAGTTCGTGTTTGATCCTTTCCTGGGACAGCAGTATTAGATTCCATGCACCATTGCAGGTTTACTGTATCCCTTGGACCTTCAAATCAACGATGAAACACGGAAATTGCATCGATATTGAATACAAGAGGCAAAATGTCGACTTATTTATAAGCGGAGTAACTCTTCTAATAGTTCGTGCTTTGAGCCTTCCCTTGGACAGCAGTATTAGATTCCGATGCACCATTGCAGGTTTACTGTATCCCATGGACCTTCAAATCAACGATGAAACACAGAAATTGCATCGATATAGAATACAAAAGGCAAAATGTCGTCTTATTTATAAGAGGAGTAACTCTTCTAATAGTTCGTGCTTTGAGCCTTTCCTGGGACAGCAGTATTAGATTCCGATGCACCATTGCAGGTTTACGGTATCTCTTGTGCCTTCAAATCAACGATGAAACACAGAAATTGCATCGATATTGAACACAAAAGGCAAAATGTCGACTTATTTACAAGAGGAGTACTTCTTCTAATAGTTCGTGTTTTTAGCCTTTCCTGGGACAGCAGTATTAGATTCTGATGCACCATTGCAGGTTTACTTTATCTCTTGGACCTTTAAATCAACGATGAAACACGGAAATCGCATCGATATTGAATACAAAAGGCATATGTCGTCTTATTTATAAGAGGAGTAACTCTTCTAATAGTTCGTGCTTTGAGCCTTTCCTGGGACAGCAGTATTAGATTCCGATGCACCATTGCAGGTTTACTGTATCTCTTGTGCCTTCAAATCAACGATGAAACACAGAAATTGCATCGATATTGAACACAAAAGGCAAAATGTCGACTTATTTACAAGAGGAGTACTTCTTCTAATAGTTCGTGTTTTTAACCTTTCCTGGGACAGCAGTATTAGATTCTGATGCACCATTGCAGGTTTACTTTATCTCTTGGACCTTCAAATCAACGATGTAACACAGAAATTGCATCGTTATTGAATACAAAATGCAAAATCTCGGCTTATTTACAAGAGGAGTAACTCTTCTAATAGTTAGTGTTTTTGCCTTTCTGGGACAGCAGTATTAGATTCCGATGCACCATTGCAGGTTTACTGTATCTCTTGGACCTTCAAATCAACGATGAAACACAGAAATTACATCGATATTGAATACAAAAGGCAAAATGTCGACTTATTTACAAAAGGAGTAACTCTTCTAATAGTTCGTGCTTTGAGCCATTCCTGGGACAGCAGTATTGGATTCCGATGCACCATTGCAGGTTTACTGTATCCCTTGGACCTTCACATCAACGATGAAACACAGAAATTGCATCGATATTGAATAAGAAAGGCAAAATTTCGACTTATTTATAAGAGGAGTAACTCTTCTAATAGTTCGTGTTTGATCCTTCCTGGGACAGCAGTATTAGATTCCCATGCACCATTGCAGGTTTACTGTATCCCTTGGATCTTCAAATCAACGATGAAACACGGAAATTGCATCGATATTGAATACAAAAGGCAAAATGGTGACTTATTTACAAGCGGATTAACTCTTCTAATAGTTCGTGCTTTGAGCCTTTCCTGGGACGGCAGTATTAGATTCCGATGCACCATTGCAGGTTTACTGTATCTCTTGTACCTTCAAATCAACGATGAAACACAGAAATTGCATCGATATTGAATACAAAAAAAAAAATGTCGACTTATTTATAAGAGGAGTAACTCTTCTAATAGATCGTGCTTTGAGCCTTTCCTGGGACAGCAGTATTAGATCCGATGCACCATTGCAGGTTTACTGTATCAATTGGACCTTCAAATCAACGATGAAACACAGAAGATGCATCGATATTGAATACAAAAGGCAAAATGTCGACTAATTTACAAGAGGAGTAACTCTTCTAATAGTTCGTGCTTTGAGCCTTTCCTGGGACAGCAGTATTAGATTCCGATGCACCATTGCAGGTTTACTGTATCCCTTGGACCTTCAAATCAACGATGAAACACGGAAATTGCATCGATATTGAATACAAAAGGCAAATTGTCGACTTTTTTATAAGAGGAGTAACTCTTCTAATAGTTCGTGCTTTGAGCCTTTCCTGGGACAGCAGTATTAGATTCCGATGCAACATTGCAGGTTTACTGTATCTCTTGGACCTTCAAATCAACGATGAAACACAGATATTGCGTCGATATTGAATACAAAAGGCAAAATGTCGACTTATTTACAAGAGGAGTAACTCTTCTAATAGTTCGTGTTTTTAGCCTTTCCTGGGACAGCAGTATTAGATTCCGATGCACCATTGCAGGTTTACTGTATCTCTTGGACCTTCAAATCAACGATGAAACACAGAAATTGAATCGATATTGAATACAAAAGGCAAAATAACGACTTATTCTAAGAGGTGTAAGTCTTCCAATAGTTCGAGCTTTGAGCCTTTCCTGACACAGCAGTATTAGATTCCGATGCACCATTGCAGGATTTTTGTATCTCTTGGACCTTCAAATCAACGATGAAACACAGAAATTGCATCGATATTGAATACAAAAGGCAAAATGTCGACTTATATACAAGAGGAGTAACTCTTCTAATAGTTCGTGCTTTGAGCCTTTCCTGGGACAGCAGTATTAGATTCCGATGCACCATTGCAGGATTACTGTCTCCCTTGGACCTTCAAATCAACAACGAAACACAGAAATTGCATCGATATTGAATACAAAAGGCAAAATGTCGACTTATTTGTAAGAGGAGTAACTCTTTCGTGCTTTGAGCCGTTCCTGGGACAGCAGTATTAGATTCCGATGCACCATTGCAGGTTTACTGTATCTCTTGGATTTTCAAATCAACGATGAAACACGGAAATTGCATCGAAATTGAATACAAAAGGCAAATGTCGACTTATTTATAAGAGGAGTAACTCTTCTAATAGTTCGTTCTTTGAGCCTTTCCTGGGACAGCAGTATTAGATTCCGATGCACCATTGCAGGATTAATGTATCCCTTGGACCTTCAAATCAACGATGAAACACAGAAATTACATCGATATTGAATACAAAAGGCAAAATGTCGACTTATTTACAAAGGAGTAACTCTTCTAATAGTCCGTGCTTTGAGCCTTTCCTGGGACAGCAGTATTAGATTCCGATGCCCCATTGCAGGTTTACTGTATCCCTTGGACCTTCAAATCAACGATGAAACACAGAAATTGCATCGATATTGCATACAAATGGCAAAATGTCGACTTATTTATAAGAGGAGTAACTCTTCTAATATTTCGTGATTTGAACCTTTCGTGGGACAGCAGTATTAGATTCCGATGCACCATTGCAGGTTTACTGTATCCCTTGGACCTTCAAATCAACGATGAAACACAGAAATTGCATCGATATTGAATACAAAAGGCAAAATGTCGACTTATTTATAAGAGGAGTAAATCTTCCAATAGTTCGTGATTTGAGCCTTTCCTGGGACAGCAGTATTAGATTCCGATGCACCATTGCAGGTTTACTGTATCCCTTGGACCTTCAAAATAACGATAAACACAGAAATTGCATCGATATTGAATACAAAAGGCAAAATGTCGACTTATTTACAAGAGGTGTAACTCTTCTAATAGTTCGTGCTTTGAGCCATTCCTGGGACAGCAGTATTAGATTCCGATGCACCACTGCAGGTTTACTGTATCCCTTGGATCTTCAAATCAACGATGAAACACAGAAATTGCATCGATATTGAATACAAAAGGCAAAATGTCGACTTATTTACAAGAGGAGTAACTCTTCTAATAGTTCGTGATTTGAGCCTATTCCTGGGACAGCAGTATTAGATTCCGATGCACCATTGCAGATTTACTGTACCTCTTGGACCTTCAAATCAACGATGAAACACAGTAATTGCATTGTTATTGAATACAAAATGCAATATGTCGACTTATTACAAGAGGAGTAACTCTTCTAATAGTTCGTGTTTTCGACTTTCTGGGACAGCAGTATTAGATTCCGATGCGCCATTGCAGGTTTACTGTATCTCTTGGACCTTCAAATCAACGATGAAACACAGAAATTACATCGATATTGAATACTAACGACTAAATGTCGACTTATTTATAAGCGGAGTAACTCTTCTAATAGTTCGTGTTTGATCCTTTCCTGGGACAGCAGTATTAGATTCCATGCACCACTGCAGGTTTACTGTATCCCTTGGACCTTCAAATCAACGATGAAACACGGAAATTGCATCGATATTGAATACAAGAGGCAAAATGTCGACTTATTTATAAGCGGAGTAACTCTTCTAATAGTTCGTGCTTTGAGCCTTCCCTTGGACAGCAGTATTAGATTCCGATGCACCATTGCAGGTTTACTGTATCCCATGGACCTTCAAATCAACGATGAAACACAGAAATTGCATCGATATTGAATACAAAAGGCAAAATGTCGTCTTATTTATAAGAGGAGTAACTCTTCTAATAGTTCGTGCTTTGAGCCTTTCCTGGGACAGCAGTATTAGATTCCGATGCACCATTGCAGGTTTACTGTATCTCTTGTGCCTTCAAATCAACGATGAAACACAGAAATTGCATCGATATTAAACACAAAAGGCAAAATGTCGACTTATTTACAAGAGGAGTACTTCTTCTAATAGTTCGTGTTTTTAGCCTTTCCTGGGACAGCAGTATTAGATTCTGATGCACCATTGCAGGTTTACTTTATCTCCTGGACCTTTAAATCAACGATGAAACACGGAAATCGCATCGATATTGAATACAAAAGGCATATGTCGACTTACTTATAAGAGGAGTAACTCTTCTAATAGTTCGTGCTTTGAGCCTTTCCTGGGACAGCAGTATTAGATTGCGATGCACCATTGCAGGATTACTGTATCCCTTGGACCTTCAAATCAACGATGAAACACAGAAATTGCATCGATATTGAATAGAAAAGGCAAAATGTCGACTGATTTATAAGAGGAGTAAATCTTCTAATAGTTCGTGATTTGTGCCTTTCCTGGGACAGCAGTATTAGATTCCTATGCACCATTGCAGGTTTACTGTATCCCTTGGACCTTCAAATTAACGATGAAACACAGAAATTGCATCGATATTGAATACAAAAGGCAAAATGTCGACTTATTTACAAGAGGTGTAACTCTTCTAATAGTTCGTGATTTGAGCCTTTCCTGGGACAGCAGTATTAGATTCCGATGCACCATTGCTGGTTTACTGTAGCCCTTGGATCTTCAAATCAACGATGAAACACAGAAATTACATCGATATTGAATACAAAAGTCAAAATGTCCACTTATTTACAAGAGGAGTAACTCTTCTAATAGTTCGTCCTTTGAGCCTTTCCAGGGACAGCAGTATTAGATTCCGATGCACCATTGCAGATTTACTGTATCTCTTGGACCTTCAAATCAACGATGAAACACAGAAATTGCATCGTTATTGAATACAAAATGCAAAATGTCGACTTATTTACAAGAGGAGTAACTCTGCTAATAGTTCGTGTTTTAGCCTTTCTGGGACAGCAGTATTAGATTCCGATGCACCATTGCAGGTTTACTGTATCTCTTGGACCTTCAAATCAACGATGAAACACAGAAGTTACATCGATATTGAATACAAAAGGCAAAATGTCGACTTATTTACAAAAGGAGTAACTCTTCTAATAGTTCGTGCTTTGAGCCTTTCCTGGGACAGCAGTATTGGATTCCGATGCACCATTGCAGGTTTACTGTATCCCTTGGACCTTCAAATCAACGATGAAACACAGAAATTGCATCGATATTGAATACAGAAGGCAAAATGTCGACTTATTTACAAGAGGAGTAACTCTTCTAATAGTTCGTGTTTTTAGCCTTTCCTGGGACAGCAGTATTAGTTTCCGATTCACCATTGCAGGTTTACTGTATCCCATGGACCTTCAAATCAACGATGAAACACAGAAATTGCATCGATATTGAATACAAAAGGCAAAATGTCGACTTATTTATAAGAGGAGTAACTCTTCTAATAGTTAGTGCTTTGAGCCTTTCCAGGGACAGCTGTATTAGATTCCGATGCACCATTGCAGGTTTACTGTATCTCCTGGACCTTCAAATCAGCGATGAAGCACAGAAATTGCATCGATATTGAATACAAAAGGCAAAATGTTGACTTATTTCTAAGAGGAGTAAGTCTTCCAATAGTTCGAGGTTTGAGCCTTTCCTGGGACAGCAGTATTAAATTCCGATGCACCATTGCAGGTTTACTGTACCCCTTGGACCTTCAAATCAACGATGAAACACAGAAATTGCATCGATATTGAATACAAAAGGCAAAATGTCGACTCATTTACAAGAGGAGTAACTCTTCTAATAGTTCGTGCTTTTAGCCGTTCCTGGGACAGCAGTATTAGTTTCCGATGCACCATTGCACGATTACTGTATCCCTTGGACCTTCAAATCAACGATGAAACACAGAAATTGCATCGATATTGCATACAAATGGCAAAATATCGACTTATTTATAAGAGGAGTAACTCTTCTAATATTTCGTGATTTGAGCCTTTCGTGGGACAGCAGTATTAGATTCCGATGCACCATTGCAGGTTTACTGTATCCCTTGGACCTTCAAATCAACGATGAAACACAGAAATTGCATCGATATTGAATACAAAAGGCAAAATGTCGACTTATTTATAAGAGGAGTAAATCTTCCAATAGTTCGTGATTTGAGCCTTTCCTGGGACAGCAGTATTAGATTCCGATGCACCATTGCAGGTTTACTGTATCCCTTGGACCTTCAAATTAACGATAAAACACAGAAATTGCATCGATATTGAATACAAAAGGCAAAATGTCGACTTATTTACAAGAGGTGTAACTCTTCTAATAGGTCGTGCTTTGAGCCATTCCTGGGACAGCAGTATTAGATTCCGATGCACCACTGCAGGTTTACTGTACCCCTTGGATCTTCAAATCAACGATGAAACACAGAAATTGCATCGATATTGAATACAAAAGGCAAAATGTCGACTTATTTACAAGAGGAGTAACTCTTCTAATAGTTCGTGATTTGAGCCTATTCCTGGGACAGCAGTATTAGATTCCGATGCACCATTGCAGATTTACTGTATCTCTTGGACCTTCAAATCAACGATGAAACACAGAAATTGCATTGTTATTGAATACAAAATGCAATATGTCGACTTATTTACAAGAGGAGTAACTCTTCTAATAGTTCGTGTTTTCGACTTTCTGGGACAGCAGTATTAGATTCCGATGCGCCATTGCAGGTTTACTGTATCTCTTGGACCTTCAAATCAACGATGAAACACAGAAATTACATCGATATTGAATACAAACGGCTGAATGTTGACTTATTTATAAGCGGAGTAACTCTTCTAATAGTTCGTGTTTGATCCTTTCCTGGGACAGAAGTATTAGATTCCATGCACCATTGCAGGTTTACTGTATCCCTTGGACCTTCAAATCAACGATGAAACACGGAAATTGCATCGATATTGAATACAAGAGGCAAAATGTCGACTTATTTATAAGCGGAGTAACTCTTCTAATAGTTCGTGCTTTGAGCCTTCCCTTGGACAGCAGTATTAGATTCCGATGCACCATTGCAGGTTTACTGTATCCCATGGACCTTCAAATCAACGATGAAACACAGAAATTGCATCGATATTGAACACAAAAGGCAAAATGTCGACTTATTTACAAGAGGAGTACTTCTTCTAATAGTTCGTGTTTTTAGCCTTTCCTGGGACAGCAGTATTAGATTCTGATGCACCATTGCAGGTTTACTTTATCTCTTGGACCTTCAAATCAACGATGAAACACGGAAATCGCATCGATATTGAATAGAAAAGGCAAAATGTCGACTGATTTATAAGAGGTGTAACTCTTCTAATAGTTCGTGATTTGAGCCTTTCCTGGGACAGCAGTATTAGATTCCGATGCACCATTGCTGGTTTACTGTATCCCTTGGATCTTCAAATCAACGATGAAACACAGAAATTACATCGATATTGAATACAAAAGTCAAAATGTCCACTTATTTACAAGAGGAGTAACTCTTCTAATAGTTCGTCCTTTGAGCCTTTCCAGGGACAGCAGTATTAGATTCCGATGCACCATTGCAGATTTACTGTATCTCTTGGACCTTCAAATCAACGATGAAACACAGAAATTGCATCGTTATTGAATACAAAATGCAAAATGTCGACTTATTTACAAGAGGAGTAACTCTGCTAATAGTTCGTGTTTTAGCCTTTCTGGGACAGCAGTATTAGATTCCGATGCACCATTGCAGGTTTACTGTATCTCTTGGACCTTCAAATCAACGATGAAACACAGAAGTTACATCGATATTGAATACAAAAGGCAAAATGTCGACTTATTTACAAAAGGAGTAACTCTTCTAATAGTTCGTGCTTTGAGCCTTTCCTGGGACAGCAGTATTGGATTCCGATGCACCATTGCAGGTTTACGGTATCCCTTGGACGTTCAAATCAACGATGAAACACAGAAATTGCATCGATATTGAATACAAAAGGCAAAATGTCGACTTATTTACAAGAGGAGTAACTCTTCTAATAGTTCGTGTTTTTAGCCTTTCCTGGGACAGCAGTATTAGTTTCCGATGCACCATTGCAGGATTACTGTATCCCATGGACCTTCAAATCAACGATGAAACACAGAAATTGCATCGATATTGAATACAAAAGGCAAAATGTCGACTTATTTATAAGAGGAGTAACTCTTCTAATAGTTAGTGCTTTGAGCCTTTCCAGGGACAGCAGTATTAGATTCCGATGCACCATTGCAGGTTTACTGTATCTCCTGGACCTTCAAATCAGCGATGAAGCACAGAAATTGCATCGATATTGAATACAAAAGGCAAAATGTTGACTTCTTTCTAAGAGGAGTAAGTCTTCCAATAGTTCGAGCTTTGAGCCTTTCCTGGGACAGCAGTATTAAATTCCGATGCACCATTGCAGGTTTACTGTACCCCTTGGACATTCAAATCAACGATGAAACACAGAAATTGCATCGATATTGAATACAAAAGGCAAAATGTTGACTTATTTACAAGAGGAGTAACTCTTCTAATAGTTCGTGTTTTTAGCCTTTCCTGGGACAGCAGTATTAGTTTCCGATGCACCATTGCACGATTACTGTATCCCTTGGCCCTTCAAATCAACGATGAAACACAGAAATTGCATCGATATTGAATACAAAAGGCAAAATTTCGAATTATTTACAAAAGGAGTAACTCTTCCAATAGTTCGTGCTTTGAGCCTTTCCTGGGACAGCAGTATTAGATTCCGATGCACCATTGCTGGTTTACCGTATCCCTTGGACCTTCAAATCAACGATGAAACACAGAAATGGCATCGATATTGAATACAAAAGGCAAAATGTCGACTTATTTATAAGAGGAGTAAATCTTCCAATAGTTCGTGATTTGAGCCTTTCCTGGGACAGCAGTATTAGATTCCGATGCACCATTGCAGGTTTACTGTATCCCTTGGACCTTCAAATTAACGATAAAACACAGAAATTGCATCGATATTGAATACAAAAGGCAAAATGTCGACTTATTTACAAGAGGTGTAACTCTTCTAATAGGTCGTGCTTTGAGCCATTCCTGGGACAGCAGTATTAGATTCCGATGCACCACTGCAGGTTTACTGTACCCCTTGGATCTTCAAATCAACGATGAAACACAGAAATTGCATCGATATTGAATACAAAAGGCAAAATGTCGACTTATTTATAAGAGGAGTAAATCTTCCAATAGTTCGTGATTTGAGCCTTTCCTGGGACAGCAGTATTAGATTCCGATGCACCATTGCAGGTTTACTGTATCCCTTGGACCTTCAAATTAACGATAAAACACAGAAATTGCATCGATATTGAATACAAAAGGCAAAATGTCGACTTATTTACAAGAGGTGTAACTCTTCTAATAGGTCGTGCTTTGAGCCATTCCTGGGACAGCAGTATTAGATTCCGATGCACCACTGCAGGTTTACTGTACCCCTTGGATCTTCAAATCAACGATGAAACACAGAAATTGCATCGATATTGAATACAAAAGGCAAAATGTCGACTTATTTACAAGAGGAGTAACTCTTCTAATAGTTCGTGATTTGAGCCTATTCCTGGGACAGCAGTATTAGATTCCGATGCACCATTGCAGATTTACTGTATCTCTTGGACCTTCAAATCAACGATGAAACACAGAAATTGCATTGTTATTGAATACAAAATGCAATATGTCGACTTATTTACAAGAGGAGTAACTCTTCTAATAGTTCGTGTTTTCGACTTTCTGGGACAGCAGTATTAGATTCCGATGCGCCATTGCAGGTTTACTGTATCTCTTGGACCTTCAAATCAACGATGAAACACAGAAATTACATCGATATTGAATACAAACGGCTGAATGTTGACTTATTTATAAGCGGAGTAACTCTTCTAATAGTTCGTGTTTGATCCTTTCCTGGGACAGAAGTATTAGATTCCATGCACCATTGCAGGTTTACTGTATCCCTTGGACCTTCAAATCAACGATGAAACACGGAAATTGCATCGATATTGAATACAAGAGGCAAAATGTCGACTTATTTATAAGCGGAGTAACTCTTCTAATAGTTCGTGCTTTGAGCCTTCCCTTGGACAGCAGTATTAGATTCCGATGCACCATTGCAGGTTTACTGTATCCCATGGACCTTCAAATCAACGATGAAACACAGAAATTGCATCGATATTGAACACAAAAGGCAAAATGTCGACTTATTTACAAGAGGAGTACTTCTTCTAATAGTTCGTGTTTTTAGCCTTTCCTGGGACAGCAGTATTAGATTCTGATGCACCATTGCAGGTTTACTTTATCTCTTGGACCTTCAAATCAACGATGAAACACGGAAATCGCATCGATATTGAATAGAAAAGGCAAAATGTCGACTGATTTATAAGAGGTGTAACTCTTCTAATAGTTCGTGATTTGAGCCTTTCCTGGGACAGCAGTATTAGATTCCGATGCACCATTGCTGGTTTACTGTATCCCTTGGATCTTCAAATCAACGATGAAACACAGAAATTACATCGATATTGAATACAAAAGTCAAAATGTCCACTTATTTACAAGAGGAGTAACTCTTCTAATAGTTCGTCCTTTGAGCCTTTCCAGGGACAGCAGTATTAGATTCCGATGCACCATTGCAGATTTACTGTATCTCTTGGACCTTCAAATCAACGATGAAACACAGAAATTGCATCGTTATTGAATACAAAATGCAAAATGTCGACTTATTTACAAGAGGAGTAACTCTGCTAATAGTTCGTGTTTTAGCCTTTCTGGGACAGCAGTATTAGATTCCGATGCACCATTGCAGGTTTACTGTATCTCTTGGACCTTCAAATCAACGATGAAACACAGAAGTTACATCGATATTGAATACAAAAGGCAAAATGTCGACTTATTTACAAAAGGAGTAACTCTTCTAATAGTTCGTGCTTTGAGCCTTTCCTGGGACAGCAGTATTGGATTCCGATGCACCATTGCAGGTTTACGGTATCCCTTGGACGTTCAAATCAACGATGAAACACAGAAATTGCATCGATATTGAATACAGAAGGCAAAATGTCGACTTATTTACAAGAGGAGTAACTCTTCTAATAGTTCGTGTTTTTAGCCTTTCCTGGGACAGCAGTATTAGTTTCCGATGCACCATTGCAGGATTACTGTATCCCATGGACCTTCAAATCAACGATGAAACACAGAAATTGCATCGATATTGAATACAAAAGGCAAAATGTCGACTTATTTATAAGAGGAGTAACTCTTCTAATAGTTAGTGCTTTGAGCCTTTCCAGGGACAGCAGTATTAGATTCCGATGCACCATTGCAGGTTTACTGTATCTCCTGGACCTTCAAATCAGCGATGAAGCACAGAAATTGCATCGATATTGAATACAAAAGGCAAAATGTTGACTTCTTTCTAAGAGGAGTAAGTCTTCCAATAGTTCGAGCTTTGAGCCTTTCCTGGGACAGCAGTATTAAATTCCGATGCAACATTGCAGGTTTACTGTACCCCTTGGACATTCAAATCAACGATGAAACACAGAAATTGCATCGATATTGAATACAAAAGGCAAAATGTTGACTTATTTACAAGAGGAGTAACTCTTCTAATAGTTCGTGTTTTTAGCCTTTCCTGGGACAGCAGTATTAGTTTCCGATGCACCATTGCACGATTACTGTATCCCTTGGCCCTTCAAATCAACGATGAAACACAGAAATTGCATCGATATTGAATACAAAAGGCAAAATTTCGACTTATTTACAAAAGGAGTAACTCTTCCAATAGTTCGTGCTTTGAGCCTTTCCTGGGACAGCAGTATTAGATTCCGATGCACCATTGCTGGTTTACCGTATCCCTTGGACCTTCAAATCAACGATGAAACACAGAAATGGCATCGATATTGAATACAAAAGGCAAAATGTCGACTTATTTATAAGAGGAGTAACTCTTCTAATAGTTCGTGATTTCAGCCTTTCCTGGGACAGCAATATTAGATTCCGATGCACCATTGCAGGTTTACTGTATCTCTTGGACCTTCAAATCAACGATGAGATACGGAAATTGCATCGATATTGAATACAAAAGGCAAATGTCGACTTATTTATAAGAGGAGTAACTCTTCTAATAGTTCGTGCTTTGAGCCATTCCTGGGACAGCAGTATTAGATTCCGATGCACCACTGCAGGTTTACTGTATCCCTTGGATCTTCAAATCAACGATGAAACACAGAAATTGCATCGATATTGAATACAAAAGGCAAAATGTCGACTTATTTACAAGAGGAGTAACTCTTCTAATAGTTCGTGATTTGAGCCTATTCCTGGGACAGCAGTATTAGATTCCGATGCACCATTGCAGATTTACTGTACCTCTTGGACCTTCAAATCAACGATGAAACACAGTAATTGCATTCTTATTGAATACAAAATGCAATATGTCGACATATTACAAGAGGAGTAACTCTTCTAATAGTTCGTGTTTTCGACTTTCTGGGACAGCAGTATTAGATTCCGATGCGCCATTGCAGGTTTACTGTATCTCTTGGACCTTCAAATCAACGATGAAACACAGAAATTACATCGATATTGAATACAAACGACTAAATGTCGACTTATTTATAAGCGGAGTAGCTCTTCTAATAGTTCGTGTTTGATCCTTTCCTGGGACAGCAGTATTAGATTCCATGCACCACTGCAGGTTTACTGTATCCCTTGGACCTTCAAATCAACGATGAAACACGGAAATTGCATCGATATTGAATACAAGAGGCAAAATGTCGACTTATTTATAAGCGGAGTAACTCTTCTAATAGTTCGTGCTTTGAGCCTTCCCTTGGACAGCAGTATTAGATTCCGATGCACCATTGCAGGTTTACTGTATCCCATGGACCTTCAAATCAACGATGAAACACAGAAATTGCATCGATATTGAATACAAAAGGCAAAATGTCGTCTTATTTATAAGAGGAGTAACTCTTCTAATAGTTCGTGCTTTGAGCCTTTCCTGGGACAGCAGTATTAGATTCCGATGCACCATTGCAGGTTTACTGTATCTCTTGTGCCTTCAAATCAACGATGAAACACAGAAATTGCATCGATATTGAACACAAAAGGCAAAATGTCGACTTATTTACAAGAGGAGTACTTCTTCTAATAGTTCGTGTTTTTAGCCTTTCCTGGGACAGCAGTATTAGATTCTGATGCACCATTGCAGGTTTACTTTATCTCTTGGACCTTTAAATCAACGATGAAACACGGAAATCGCATCGATATTGAATACAAAAGGCATATGTCGACTTACTTATAAGAGGAGTAACTCTTCTAATAGTTCGTGCTTTGAGCCTTTCCTGGGACAGCAGTATTAGATTGCGATGCACCATTGCAGGATTACTGTATCCCTTGGACCTTCAAATCAACGATGAAACACAGAAATTGCATCGATATTGAATAGAAAAGGCAAAATGTCGACTGATTTATAAGAGGAGTAAATCTTCTAATAGTTCGTGATTTGTGCCTTTCCTGGGACAGCAGTATTAGATTCCTATGCACCATTGCAGGTTTACTGTATCCCTTGGACCTTCAAATTAACGATGAAACACAGAAATTGCATCGATATTGAATACAAAAGGCAAAATGTCGACTTATTTACAAGAGGTGTAACTCTTCTAATAGTTCGTGATTTGAGCCTTTCCTGGGACAGCAGTATTAGATTCCGATGCACCATTGCTGGTTTACTGTAGCCCTTGGATCTTCAAATCAACGATGAAACACAGAAATTACATCGATATTGAATACAAAAGTCAAAATGTCCACTTATTTACAAGAGGAGTAACTCTTCTAATAGTTCGTCCTTTGAGCCTTTCCAGGGACAGCAGTATTAGATTCCGATGCACCATTGCAGATTTACTGTATCTCTTGGACCTTCAAATCAACGATGAAACACAGAAATTGCATCGTTATTGAATACAAAATGCAAAATGTCGACTTATTTACAAGAGGAGTAACTCTGCTAATAGTTCGTGTTTTAGCCTTTCTGGGACAGCAGTATTAGATTCCGATGCACCATTGCAGGTTTACTGTATCTCTTGGACCTTCAAATCAACGATGAAACACAGAAGTTACATCGATATTGAATACAAAAGGCAAAATGTCGACTTATTTACAAAAGGAGTAACTCTTCTAATAGTTCGTGCTTTGAGCCTTTCCTGGGACAGCAGTATTGGATTCCGATGCACCATTGCAGGTTTACTGTATCCCTTGGACCTTCAAATCAACGATGAAACACAGAAATTGCATCGATATTGAATACAGAAGGCAAAATGTCGACTTATTTACAAGAGGAGTAACTCTTCTAATAGTTCGTGCTTTTAGCCTTTCCTGGGACAGCAGTATTAGTTTCCGATTCACCATTGCAGGTTTACTGTATCCCATGGACCTTCAAATCAACGATGAAACACAGAAATTGCATCGATATTGAATACAAAAGGCAAAATGTCGACTTATTTATAAGAGGAGTAACTCTTCTAATAGTTAGTGCTTTGAGCCTTTCCAGGGACAGCAGTATTAGATTCCGATGCACCATTGCAGGTTTACTGTATCTCCTGGACCTTCAAATCAGCGATGAAGCACAGAAATTGCATCGATATTGAATACAAAAGGCAAAATGTTGACTTATTTCTAAGAGGAGTAAGTCTTCCAATAGTTCGAGGTTTGAGCCTTTCCTGGGACAGCAGTATTAAATTCCGATGCACCATTGCAGGTTTACTGTACCCCTTGGACCTTCAAATCAACGATGAAACACAGAAATTGCATTGATATTGAATACAAAAGGCAAAATGTCGACTTATTTACAAGAGGAGTAACTCTTCTAATAGTTCGTGTTTTTAGCCGTTCCTGGGACAGCAGTATTAGTTTCCGATGCACCATTGCACGATTACTGTATCCCTTGGACCTTCAAATCAACGATGAAACACAGAAATTGCATCGATATTGCATACAAATGGCAAAATATCGACTTATTTATAAGAGGAGTAACTCTTCTAATATTTCGTGATTTGAGCCTTTCGTGGGACAGCAGTATTAGATTCCGATGCACCATTGCAGGTTTACTGTATCCCTTGGACCTTCAAATCAACGATGAAACACAGAAATTGCATCGATATTGAATACAAAAGGCAAAATGTCGACTTATTTATAAGAGGAGTAAATCTTCCAATAGTTCGTGATTTGAGCCTTTCCTGGGACAGCAGTATTAGATTCCGATGCACCATTGCAGGTTTACTGTATCCCTTGGACCTTCAAATTAACGATAAAACACAGAAATTGCATCGATATTGAATACAAAAGGCAAAATGTCGACTTATTTACAAGAGGTGTAACTCTTCTAATAGGTCGTGCTTTGAGCCATTCCTGGGACAGCAGTATTAGATTCCGATGCAATACTGCAGGTTTACTGTATCCCTTGGATCTTCAAATCAACGATGAAACACAGAAATTGCATCGATATTGAATACAAAAGGCAAAATGTCGACTTATTTACAAGAGGAGTAACTCTTCTAATAGTTCGTGATTTGAGCTTATTCCTGGGACAGCAGTATTAGATTCCGATGCACCATTGCAGGTTTACTGTATCTCTTGGACCTTCAAATCAACGATGAAACACAGAAGTTACATCGATATTGAATACAAAAGGCAAAATGTCGACTTATTTACAAAAGGAGTAACTCTTCTAATAGTTCGTGCTTTGAGCCTTTCCTGGGACAGCAGTATTGGATTCCGATGCACCATTGCAGGTTTACTGTATCCCTTGGACCTTCAAATCAACGATGAAACACAGAAATTGCATCGATATTGAATACAGAAGGCAAAATGTCGACTTATTTACAAGAGGAGTAACTCTTCTAATAGTTCGTGTTTTTAGCCTTTCCTGGGACAGCAGTATTAGTTTCCGATTCACCATTGCAGGTTTACTGTATCCCATGGACCTTCAAATCAACGATGAAACACAGAAATTGCATCGATATTGAATACAAAAGGCAAAATGTCGACTTATTTATAAGAGGAGTAACTCTTCTAATAGTTAGTGCTTTGAGCCTTTCCAGGGACAGCAGTATTAGATTCCGATGCACCATTGCAGGTTTACTGTATCCCATGGACCTTCAAATCAACGATGAAACACAGAAATTGCATCGATATTGAACACAAAAGGCAAAATGTCGACTTATTTACAAGAGGAGTACTTCTTCTAATAGTTCGTGTTTTTAGCCTTTCCTGGGACAGCAGTATTAGATTCTGATGCACCATTGCAGGTTTACTTTATCTCTTGGACCTTCAAATCAACGATGAAACACGGAAATCGCATCGATATTGAATAGAAAAGGCAAAATGTCGACTGATTTATAAGAGGTGTAACTCTTCTAATAGTTCGTGATTTGAGCCTTTCCTGGGACAGCAGTATTAGATTCCGATGCACCATTGCTGGTTTACTGTATCCCTTGGATCTTCAAATCAACGATGAAACACAGAAATTACATCGATATTGAATACAAAAGTCAAAATGTCCACTTATTTACAAGAGGAGTAACTCTTCTAATAGTTCGTCCTTTGAGCCTTTCCAGGGACAGCAGTATTAGATTCCGATGCACCATTGCAGATTTACTGTATCTCTTGGACCTTCAAATCAACGATGAAACACAGAAATTGCATCGTTATTGAATACAAAATGCATAATGTCGACTTATTTACAATAGGAGTAACTCTGCTAATAGTTCGTGTTTTAGCCTTTCTGGGACAGCAGTATTAGATTCCGATGCACCATTGCAGGTTTACTGTATCTCTTGGACCTTCAAATCAACGATGAAACACAGAAGTTACATCGATATTGAATACAAAAGGCAAAATGTCGACTTATTTACAAAAGGAGTAACTCTTCTAATAGTTCGTGCTTTGAGCCTTTCCTGGGACAGCAGTATTGGATTCCGATGCACCATTGCAGGTTTACGGTATCCCTTGGACGTTCAAATCAACGATGAAACACAGAAATTGCATCGATATTGAATACAGAAGGCAAAATGTCGACTTATTTACAAGAGGAGTAACTCTTCTAATAGTTCGTGTTTTTAGCCTTTCCTGGGACAGCAGTATTAGTTTCCGATGCACCATTGCAGGATTACTGTATCCCATGGACCTTCAAATCAACGATGAAACACAGAAATTGCATCGATATTGAATACAAAAGGCAAAATGTCGACTTATTTATAAGAGGAGTAACTCTTCTAATAGTTAGTGTTTTGAGCCTTTCCAGGGACAGCAGTATTAGATTCCGATGCACCATTGCAGGTTTACTGTATCTCCTGGACCTTCAAATCAGCGATGAAGCACAGAAATTGCATCGATATTGAATACAAAAGGCAAAATGTTGACTTCTTTCTAAGAGGAGTAAGTCTTCCAATAGTTCGAGTTTTGAGCCTTTCCTGGGACAGCAGTATTAAATTCCGATGCACCATTGCAGGTTTACTGTACCCCTTGGACATTCAAATCAACGATGAAACACAGAAATTGCATCGATATTGAATACAAAAGGCAAAATGTTGACTTATTTACAAGAATAGTAACTCTTCTAATAGTTCGTGTTTTTAGCCTTTCCTGGGACAGCAGTATTAGTTTCCGATGCACCATTGCACGATTACTGTATCCCTTGGCCCTTCAAATCAACGATGAAACACAGAAATTGCATCGATATTGAATACAAAAGGCAAAATTTCGACTTATTTACAAAAGGAGTAACTCTTCCAATAGTTCGTGCTTTGAGCCTTTCCTGGGACAGCAGTATTAGATTCCGATGCACCATTGCTGGTTTACCGTATCCCTTGGACCTTCAAATCAACGATGAAACACAGAAATGGCATCGATATTGAATACAAAAGGCAAAATGTCGACTTATTTATAAGAGGAGTAACTCTTCTAATAGTTCGTGATTTCAGCCTTTCCTGGGTCAGCAATATTAGATTCCGATGCACCATTGCAGGTTTACTGTATCTCTTGGACCTTCAAATCAACGATGAAATACGGAAATTGCATCGATATTGAATACAAAAGGCAAATGTCGACTTATTTATAAGAGGAGTAACTCTTCTAATAGTTCGTGCTTTGAGCCTTTCCTGGGACAGCAGTATTAGATTCCGACGCACCATTGCAGGATTACTGTATCCCTTGGACCATCAAATCAACGATGAAACACAGAAATTGCATCGCTATTGAATACAAAAATCAAAATGTCGATTTATTTATAAGAGGAGTAAATCTTCTAATAGTTCGTGATTTGAGCCTTTCCTGGGACAGCAGTATTAGATTCCGATGCACCATTGCAGGTTTACTGTATCCCTTGGACCTTCAAATTAACGATGAAACACAGAAATTGCATCGATATTGAATACAAAAGGCAAAATGTCGACTTATTCACAAGAGGTGTAACTCTTCTAATAGTTCGTGCTTTGACCCTTTCCTGGGACAGCAGTATTAGATTTCGATGCACCATTGCTGGTTTACTGTATCTCTTGGACCTTCAAATCAACGATGAAACACAGAAATTACATCGATATTGAATACAAAAGGCAAAATGTCGACTTATTAAAAAGGAGTAACTCTTCTAATAGTCCGTGCTTTGAGCCTTTCCTTGGACAGCAGTATTAGATTCCGATGCCCCATTGAAGGTTTACTGTATCTCTTGGACCTTCGAATCAACGATGCAACACAAAAATTACATCGATATTGAATACAAACTGCAAAATGTCGACTTATTTATAAGAGGAGTAACTCTTCTAATAGTGCGTGTTTGATCCTTTCCTGGGACAGCAGTATTAGATTCCAATGCACCATTGCAGGTTTACTGTATCCCTTGGACCTTCAAATCAACGATGAAACACGGAAATTGCATCGATATTGAATACAAAAGGCAAAATGTCGACTTATTTATAAGCGGAGTAACTCTTCTAATAGTTCGTGCTTTGAGCCTTCCCTGGGACAGCAGTATTAGATTCCGATGCCCCATTGCAGGTTTACTGTATCCCTTGGACCTTCAAATCAACGATGAAACACAGAAATTGCATCGATATTGAATACAAAACTCATAATGTCGACTTATTTATAAGAGGAGTAACTCTTCTAATAGTCCGTGCTTTGAGACTTTCCTGGGACAGCAGTATTACATTCCGATGCACCATTGCAGGTTTACTGTATCTCTTGTACCTTCAAATCAACGATGAAACACAGAAATTGCATCGATATTGAACACAAAAGGCAAAATGTCGACTTATTTACAAGAGGAGTAACTCTTCTAGTAGTTCGTGTTTTTAGCCTTTATTGGGACAGCAGTATTAGTTTCTGATGCACCATTGCAGGATTACTGTATCCCATGGACCTTCAAATCAACGATGAAACACAGAAATTGCATCGATATTGAATACAAAAGGCAAAATGTCGACTTATTTGTAAGAGGAGTAACTCTTCTAATTGTTCGTGCTATGAGCCTTTCCTGGGACAGCAATATTAGATTCCCATGCACCATTGCAGGTTTACTTTATCTCTTGGACCTTCAAATCAACGATGAAACACGGAAATTGCATCGATATTGAATACAAAAAAGCAAATGTCGACTTATTTATAAGAGGAGTAACTCTTCTAATAGTTCGTGCTTTGAGCCTTTCCTGGGAGAGCAGTATTAGATTGCGATGCACCATTGCAGGATTACTGTATCCCTTGGACCTTCAAATCAACGATGAAACACAGAAATTGCATCGATATTGAATAGAAAAGGCAAAATGTCGGCTTATTTATAAGAGGAGTATATCTTCTAATAGTTCGTGATTTGTGCCTTTCCTGGGACAGCAGTATTAGATTCCGATGCACCATTGCAGGTTTACTGTATCCCTTGGACCTTCAAATTAACGATGAAACACAGAAATTGCATCGATATTGAATACAAAAGGCAATATATCGACTTATTTACAAGAGGTGTAACTCTTCTAATAGTTCGTATTTTAGCCTTTCCTGGGACAGCAGTATTACATTCCGATGCACCATTGCTGGTTTACTGTATCCCTTGGAACTTCAAATCAACGATGAATCACAGAAATTACATCGATATTGAATACAAAAGGCAAAATGTCCACTTATTTACAAGAGGAGTAAATCTTCTAATAGTTCGTGTTTTTAGCCTTTCCTGAGACAGCAGTATTAGTTTCCGATGCACCATTGCAGGATTACTGTATCCCTTGGACCTTCAAATCAACGATGAAACACAGAAATTGCATCGATATTGAATGCAAAAGGCAAAATTTCGACTTATTTACAAGAGGAGTAAGTCTTCTAATAGTTCGTGCTTTGAGCCTTTCCTGGGACAGCAGTATTAGATTCCGATGCACCATTGCTGGGTTACCGTATCCCTTGGACCTTCAAATCAACGATGAAACACAGAAATTGCATCGATATTGAATACAAAAGGCAAAATGTCGACTTATTTATAATAGGAGTAACCCTCCTAATAGTTCGTGCTTTGAGCCTTTCCTGGGACAGCAGTATTAGATTCCGATGCACCATTGCAGGTTTACTGTATCTCTTGGACCTTCAAATCAACGATGAAACACAGAAATTGCATCTTTATTGAATACAAAATGCAAAATGCCGACTTATTTAAAAGAGGAGTAACTCTTCTAATAGTTCGTGTTTTAGAATTTCTGGGACAGCAGTATTAGATACCGATGCACCATTGCAGGTTTACTTTATCTCTTGGACCTTCAAATCAACGACGAAACACCGAAATTACATCGATATTGAATACAAAAGGCAAATTATCGACTTATTTACAAGAGGAGTAACTCTTCTAATAGTTCGTGCTTTGAGCCTTTCCTGGGACAGCAGTATTAGATTCCGATGCACCATTGCAGGTGTACTGTATCCCTTGGACCTTCAAATCAACAATGAAACACAGAAATTGCATCGATATTGAATACAAAAGGCAAAATGTCGACTTATTTATAAGAGGAGTAACTCTTCTAATAGTTCGTGCTTTGAGCCTTTCCTGGGACAGCAGTATTAGATTCCGATGCACCATTGCAGGTTTACTGTATCTCTTGGACCTTCAAATCAACGATGAAACACGGAAATTGCATCGATATTGAATACAAAAGGCAAATGTCGACTTATTTACAAGAGGAGTAACTCTTCTAATAGTTCGTGCTTTGAGCCTTTCCTGGGACAGCAGTATTACATTCCGATGCAACATTGCAGGATTACTGTATTCCTTGGACCTTCAAATCAATGATGAAACACAGAAATTGCATCGATATTGAATACAAAATGCAAAATGTCGACTTACTTATAAGAGGAGTAAATCTTCTAATAGTTCGTGATTTGAGCCTTTCCTGGGACAGCAGTATTAGATTCCGATGCACCATTGCAGGTTTACTGTATCCCTTGGACCTTCAAATTAACGATGAAACACAGAAATTGCATCGATATTGAATACAAAAGGCAAAATGTCGACTTATTCACAAGAGGTGTAACTCTTCTAATAGTTCGTGTTTGAGCCTTTCCTGGGACAGCAGTATTAGATTTCGATGCAACATTGCAGGTTTACTGTATCCCTTGGATCTTCAAATCAACGATGAAACACAGAAATTGCATCGATATTGAATAGAAAATGCAAAATGTCAGCTTATTTATAAGAGGAGTATATCTTCTAATAGTTCTCGATTTGTGCCTTTCCTGGGACAGCAGTATTAGATTCCGATGCACCATTGCAAGTTTACTGTATCCCTTGGACCTTCAAATTAACGATGAAACACAGAAATTGCATCGATATTGAATACAAAAGGCAATATATCGACTTATTTACAAGAGGTGTAACTCTTCTAATAGTTCGTATTTTAGCCTTTCCTGGGACAGCAGTATTACATTCCGATGCACCATTGCTGGTTTACTGTATCCCTTGGAACCTCAAATCAACGATGAATCACAGAAATTACATCGATATTGAATACAAAAGGCAAAATGTCCACTTATTTACAAGAGGAGTAATTCTTCTAATAGTTCGTCTTTTGAGCCTTTCCTGGGACAGCAGTATTAGATTCCGATGCACCATTGCAGATTTATTGTATCTCTTGGACCTTCAAATCAACGATGATACACAGAAATTGCATCGTTATTGAATACAAAATGCAAAATGTCGACTTATTTACAAGAAGAGTAACACTTCTAATAGTTCGTGTTTTAGCCTTTCTGGGACAGCAGTATTAGATTCCGATGCACCATTGCAGGTTTACTGTATCTCTTGGACCTTCAAATCAACGATGATACACAGAAATTACATCGATTTTGAATACAAATGCAAAATGTCGACTTATTTACAAAAGGAGTAACTCCTCTAATAGTTCGTGCTTTGAGCCTTTCCTGGGACAGCAGTATTAGATTCCGATGCACCATTGCAGGTTTACTGTATCTCCTGGACCTTCAAATCAACGATGAAGCACAGAAATTGCATCGATATTGAATACAAAAGGCAAAATGTTGACTTATTTCTAAGAGGAGTAAGTCTTCCAATAGTTCGAGCTTTGAGCCTTTCCTGGGACAGCAGTATTAAATTCCGATGCACCATTGCAGGTTTACTGTACCCCTCTGACCTTCAAATCAACGATGAAACACAGAAATTGCATCGATATTGAATACAAAAGGCAAAATGGCGACTTATTTACAAGAGGAGTAAATCTTCTAATAGTTCGTGTTTTTAGCCTTTCCTGAGACAGCAGTATTAGTTTCCGATGCACCATTGCAGGATTACTGTATCCCTTGGACCTTCAAATCAACGATGAAACACAGAAATTGCATCGATATTGAATGCAAAAGGCAAAATTTCGACTTATTTACAAGAGGAGTAACTCTTCTAATAGTTCGTGCTTTGAGCCTTTCCTGGGACAGCAGTATTAGATTCAGATGCACCATTGCTGGGTTACCGTATCCCTTGGACCTTCAAATCAACGATGAAACACAGAAATTGCATCGATATTGAATACAAAAGGCAAAATGTCGACTTATTTATAATAGGAGTAACCCTTCTAATAGTTCGTGCTTTGAGCCTTTCCTGGGACAGCAGTATTAGATTCCGATGCACCATTGCAGGTTTACTGTATCTCTTGGACCTTCAAATCAACGATGAAACACAGAAATTGCATCTTTATTGAATACAAAATGCAAAATGCCGACTTATTTAAAAGAGGAGTAACTCTTCTAATAGTTCGTGTTTTAGAATTTCTGGGACAGCAGTATTAGATTCCGATGCACCATTGCAGGTTTACTTTATCTCTTGGACCTTCAAATCAACGATGAAACACAGAAATTACATCGATATTGAATACAAAAGGCAAAATGTCGACTTATTTACAAGAGGAGTAACTCTTCTAATAGTTCGTGCTTTGAGCCTTTCCTGGGACAGCAGTATTAGATTCCGATGCACCATTGCAGGTTTACTGTATCCCTTGGACCTTCAAATCAACGATGAAACACAGAAATTGCATCGATATTGAATACAAAAGGCAAAATATCGACTTATTCACAAGAGGTGTAACTCTTCTAATAGTTCGTGCTTTGAGCCTTTCCTGGGACAGCAGTATTAGATTTCGATGCAACATTGCAGGTTTACTGTATCCCTTGGACCTTCAAGTCAACGATTAAACACAGAAATTGCATCGATATTGAATACAAAAGGCAAAATGTCGACTTATTAACAAGAGGTGTAACTCTTGTAATAGTTCGTATTTTAGCCTTTCTGGGACAGCAGTATTAGATTCCGGTGCACCATTGCTGGTTTACTGTATCTCTTGGACCTTCAAATCAACGATGAAACACAGAAATTACATCGATATTGAATACAAAAGGCAAAATGTCGATTTATTTACAAACGAGTATCTCTTCTAATAGTCCGTGCTCTGAGCCTTTCCTGAGACAGCAGTATTAGATTCCGATGACCCATTGCAGGTTTACTGTATCCCTTGGACCTTCAAATCAACGATGAAACACAGAAATTGCATCGATATCGCATACAAAAGGCAAAATGTCGACTTATTTATAAGAGGAGTAACTCTTATAATAGTTCGTGATTTGAGCCTTTCGTGGGACAGCAGTATTAGATTCCGATGCACCATTGCAGGTTTACTGTATCCCTTGGACCTTCAAGTCAACGATTAAACACAGAAATTGCATCGATATTGAATACAAAAGGCAAAATGTCGACTTATTTATAAGAGGAGTAAATCTTCTAATAGTTCGTGATTTGAGCCTTTCCTGGGACAGCAGTATTAGATTCCGATGCACCATTGCAGGTTTACTGTATCCCTTGGACCTTCAAATTAACGATGAAACACAGAAATTGCATCGATATTGAATACAAAAGGCAAAATGTCGACTTATTTACAAGAGGAGTACTCTTCTAGTAGTTCGTGATTTGAGCCTTTCCTGGGACAGTAGTATTAGATTCCGATGCACCATTGCAGATTTACTGGATCTCTTGGTCCTTCAAATCAACGATGAAACACAGAAATTGCATCGTTATTGAATACAAAATGCAATATGTCGACTTATTTACAAGAGGAGTAACTCTTCTAATAGTTTGTGTTTTAGACTTTCTGGGACAGCAGTATTAGATTCCGATGCGCCATTTTAGGTTTACCGTATCTCTTGGACCTTCAAATTAACGATGAAACACAGAAATTACATCGATATAGAATACAAAACTCAAAATGTCGACTTATTTATAAGAGGAGTAACTCTTCTAATAGTTCGTGCTTTGAGACTTTCCTGGGACAGCAGTATTACATTCCGATGCACCATTGCAGGTTTACTGTATCTCTTGTACCTTCAAATCAACGATGAAACACAGAAATTGCATCGATATTGAACACAAAAGGCAAAATGTCGACTTATTTACAAGAGGAGTAACTCTTCTAGTAGTTCGTGTTTTCAGCCTTTCCTGGGACAGCAGTATTAGTTTCCGATGCACCATTGCAGGATTACTGTATCCCATGGACCTTCAAATCAACGATGAAACACAGAAATTGCATCGATATTGAATACAAAAGGCAAAATGTCGACTTATTTGTAAGAGGAGTAACTCTTCTAATAGTTCGTGCTTTGAGCCTTTCCTGGGACAGCAATATTAGATTCCGATGCACCATTGCAGGTTTACTTTATCTCTTGGACCTTCAAATCAACGATGAAACACGGAATTTGCATCGATATTGAATACAAAAGGCAAATGTCGACTTATTTATAAGAGGAGTAACTCTTCTAATAGTTCGTGTTTTGAGCCTTTCCTGGGACAGCAGTATTAGATTGCGATGCACCATTGCAGGATTACTGTATCCCTTGGACCTTCAAATCAACGATGAAACACAGAAATTGCATCGATATTGAATAGAAAAGGCAAAATGTCGGCTTATTTATAAGAGGAGTATATCTTCTAATAGTTCGTGATTTGTGCCTTTCCTGGGACAGCAGTATTAGATTCCGATGCACCATTGCAGGTTTACTGTATCCCTTGGACCTTCAAATTAACGATGAAACACAGAAATTGCATCGATATTGAATACAAAAGGCAATATGTCGACTTATTTACAAGAGGTGTAACTCTTCTAATAGTTCGTGCTTTGAGCCTCTCCTGGGACAGCAGTATTAGATTCCGATGCACCATTGCTGGTTTACTGTATCCCTTGGATCTTCAAATCAACGATGAATCACAGAAATTACATCGATATTGAATACAAAAGGCAAAATGTCCACTTATTTACAAGAGGAGTAATTCTTCTAATAGTTCGTCTTTTGAGCCTTTCCTGGGACAGCAGTATTAGATTCCGATGCACCATTGCAGATTTACTGTATCTCTTGGACCTTCAAATCAACGATGAAACACAGAAATTGCATCGTTATTGAATACAAAATGCAAAATGTCGACTTATTTACAAGAGGAGGAACTCTTCTAATAGTTCGTGTTTTAGCCTTTCTGGGACAGCAGTATTAGATTCCGATGCACCATTGCAGGTTTACTGTATCTCTTCGACCTTCAAATCAACGATGAAACACAGAAATTACATCGATTTTGAATACAAAAAGCAAAATGTCGACTTATTTACAAAAGGAGTAACTCCTCTAATAGTTCGTGCTTTGAGCCTTTCCTGGGACAGCAGTATTGGATTCCGATGCACCATTGCAGGTTTACTGTATCCCTTGGACCTTCAAATCAACGATGAAACACAGAATTTGCATCGATATTGAATACAAAAGGCAAAATGTCGACTTATTTACAAGAGGAGTAACTCTTCTAATAGTTCGTGTTTTTAGCCTTTCCTGGGACAGCAGTATTAGTTTCAGATGCACCATTGCAGGTTTACTGTATGCCTTGGACCTTCAAATCAACGATGAAACACAGAAATTGCATCGATATTGAATACAAAAGGCAAAATGTCGACTTATTTATAAGTGGAGTAACTCTTCTAATAGTTAGTGCTTTGAGCCTTTCCTGGGACAGCAGTATTAGATTCCGATGCACCATTGCAGGTTTACTGTATCTCCTGGACCTTCAAATCAACGATGAAGCACAGAAATTGCATCGATATTGAATACAAAAGGCAAAATGTTGACTTATTTCTAAGATCAGTAAGTCTTCCAATAGTTCGAGCTTTGAGCCTTTCCTGGGACAGCAGTATTAAATTCCGATGCACCATTGCAGGTTTACTGTACCCCTTGGACCTTCAAATCAACGATGAAACACTGAAATTGCATCGATATTGAATACAAAAGGCAAAATGTCGACTTATTTACAAGAGGAGTAAATCTTCTAATAGTTCGTGTTTTTAGCCTTTCCTGAGACAGCAGTATTAGTTTCCGATGCACCATTGCAGGATTACTGTATCCCTTGGACCTTCAAATCAACGATGAAACACAGAAATTGCATCGACTTGAATGCAAAAGGCAAAATTTCGACTTATTTACAAGAGGAGTAACTCTTCTAATAGTTCGTGCTTTGAGCCATTCCTCGGACAGCAGTATTAGATTCCGATGCACCATTGCTGGGTTACCGTATCCCTTGGACCTTCAAATCAACGATGAAACACAGAAATTGCATTGATATTGAATACAAAAGGCAAAATGTCGACTTATTTATAATAGGAGTAACCCTTCTAACAGTTCGTGCTTTGAGCCTTTCCAGGGACAGCAGTATTAGATTCCGATGCACCATTGCAGGTTTACTGTATCTCTTGGACCTTCAAATCAACGATGAAACACAGAAATTGCATCTTTATTGAATACAAAATGCAAAATGCCGACTTATTTAAAAGAGGAGTAACTCTTCTAATAGCTCGTGTTTTAGAATTTCTGGGACAGCAGTATTAGATTCCGATGCACCATTGCAGGTTTACTGTATCTCTTGGACCTTCAAATCAACGATGAAACACAGAAATTACATCGATATTGAATACAAAAGGCAAAATGTTGACTTATTTATAAGAGGAGTAACTCTTCTAATAGTTCGTGCTTTGAGCCTTTCCTGGGACAGCAGTATTAGATTCCGATGCACCATTGCAGGTTTACTGTATCTCTTGGACCTTCAAATCAACGATGAAACACGGAAATTGCATCGATATTGAATACAAAAGGCAAATGTCGACTTATTTACAAGAGGAGTAACTCTTCTAATAGTTCGTGCTTTGAGCCTTTCCTGGGACAGCAGTATTAGATTCCGATGCACCATTGCAGGATTACTATATTCCTTGGACCTTCAAATCAACGATGAAACACAGATATTGCATCGATATTGAATACAAAAGGCAAAATGTCAACTTACTTATAAGAGGAGTATATCTTCTAATAGTTCGTGATTTGAGCCTTTCCTGGGACAGCAGTATTAGATTCCGATGCACCATTGCAGGTTTACTGTATCCCTTGGACCTTCAAATTAACGATGAAACACAGAAATTGCATCGATATTGAATACAAAAGGCAAAATGTCGACTTATTCACAAGAGGTGTAACTCTTCTAATAGTTCGTGCTTTGGGCCTTTCCTGGGACAGCAGTATTAGATTTCGATGCACCATTGCAGGTTTACTGTATCCCTTGGACCTTCAAATCAACGATGAAACACAGAAATTGCATCGATATCGCATACAAAAGCAAAATGTCGACCTATTTATAAGAGGAGTAACTCTTCTAATAGTTCGTGATTTGAGCCTTTCGTGGGACAGCAGTATTAGATTCCGATGCACCATTGCAGGTTTACTGTATCCCTTGGACATTCAAGTCAACGATGAAACACAGAAATTGCATCGATATTGAATAGAAAAGGCAAAATGTCGACTTATTTATAAGAGGAGTAAATCTTCTAATAGTTCGTGATTTGAGCCTTTCCTGGGACAGCAGTATTAGATTCCGATGCACCATTGCAGGTTTACTGTATCCCTTGGACCTTCAAATTAACGATGAAACACAGAAATTGCATCGATATTGAATACAAAAGGCAAAATGTCGACTTATTTACAGGAGGAGTAACTCTTCTAATAGTTCGTGCTATGAGCCTTTCCTGGGACAGAAGTATTAGATTTCGATGCACCATTGCAGATTTACTGTATCTCTTGGAACTTCAAATCAACGATGAAACACAGAAATTGCATCGTTATTGAATACAAAATGCAAAATGTCGACTTATTTACAAGAGGAGTAACTCCTCTAATAGTTCGTGTTTTAGCCTTTCTGGGACAGCAGTATTAGATTCCGGTGCACCATTGCTGGTTTACTGTATCTCTTGGAACTTCAAATCAACGATGAAACACAGAAATTACATCGATATTGAATACAAAAGGCAAAATGTCGACTTATTTACAAACGAGTAACTCTTCTAATAGTCCGTGCTTTGAGTCTTTCCTGGGACAGCAGTATTAGATTCCGATGCCCCATTGCAGGTTTACTGTATCCCTTGGACCTTCAAATCAACGATGAAACACAGAAATTGCATCGATATCGCATACAAAAGCAAAATGTCGACCTATTTATAAGAGGAGTATTTCTTCTAATAGTTCGTGATTTGAGCCTTTCGTGGGACAGCAGTATTAGATTCCGATGCACCATTGCAGGTTTACTGTATCCCTTGGACATTCAAGTCAACGATGAAACACAGAAATTGCATCGATATTGAATAGAAAAGGCAAAATGTCGACTTATTTATAAGAGGAGTAAATCTTCTAATAGTTCGTGATTTGAGCCTTTCCTGGGACAGCAGTATTAGATTCCGATGCACCATTGCAGGTTTACTGTATCCCTTGGACCTTCAAATTAACGATGAAACACAGAAATTGCATCGATATTGAATACAAAAGGCAAAATGTCGACTTATTTACAAGAGGTGTAACTCTTCTAATTGTTCGTGCTTTGCGCCTTTCCTGGGACAGCAGTATTAGATTCCGATGCACCATTGCAGGTTTACTGTATCCCTTGGATCTTCAAATCAACGATGAAACACAGAAATTGCATCGATATTGAATACAAAAGGCAAAATGTCGACTTATTTACAAGAGGAGTAACTCTTCTAGTAGTTCGTGATTTGAGCCTTTCCTGGGACAGTAGTAATAGATTCCGATGCACCATTGCAGATTTACTGCATCTCTTGGTCCTTCAAATCAACGATGAAACACAGAAATTGCATCGTTATTGAATACAAAATGCAATATGTTGACTTATTTACAAGAGGAGTAACTCTTCTAATAGTTTGTGTTTTAGACTTTCTGGGACAGCAGTATTAGATTCCGATGCGCCATTTTAGGTTTACTGTATCTCTTGGACCTTCAAATTAACGATGAAACACAGAAATTACATCGATATTGAATACAAAAGGCAAAATGTCGACTTATTTATAAGAGGAGTAACTCTTCTAATAGTTCGTGTTTGATCCTTTCCTGGGACAGCAGTATTAGATTCCAATGCACCATTGCAAGTTTACTGTATCCCTTGGACCTTCAAATCAACGATGAAACACGGAAATTGCATCGATATTGAATACAAAAGGCAAAATGTCGACTTATTTATAAGCGGAGTAACTCTTCTAATAGTTCGTGCTTTGAGCCTTACCTGGGACAGCAGTATTAGATTCCGATGCACCATTGCAGGTTTACTGTATCCCATGGACCTTCAAATCAACGATGAAACACAGAAATTGCATCGATATTGAACACAAAAGACAAAATGTCGACTTATTTATAAGGGGAGTAACTCTTCTAATAGTTCGTGCTTTGAGCCTTTCCTGGGACAGCAGTATTAGATTCCGATGCACCATTGCAGGTTTACTGTATCTCTTGTACCTTCAAATCAACGATGAAACACAGAAATTGCATCGATATTGAATACAAAAGGCAAAATGTCGACTTATTTATAAGCGGAGTAACTCTTCTAATGGTTCGTGTTCTTAGCCTTTCCTGGGACAGCAGTATTAGTTTCCGATGCACCATTGCAGGATTACTGTATCCCATGGACCTTCAAATCAACGATGAAATACATAAATTGCCTCGATATTGAATACAAAAGGCCAAATGTCGACTTATTTATAAGAGGAGTAACTCTTCTAATAGTTCGTGCTTTGAGCCTTTCCTGGGACAGCAGTATTAGATTCCGATGCACCATTGCAGGTTTACTTTATCTCTTGGACCTTCAAATCAACGATGAAACACAGAAATTGCATCGATATTGAATAGAAAAGGCAAAATGTCGACTTATTTATAAAAGGAGTAAATCTTCTAATAGTTCGTGATTTGAGCCTTTCCTGGGACAGCAGTTTTAGATTCCGATGCACCATTGCATGTTTACTGTATCCCTTGGACCTTCAAATTAACGATGAAACACAGAAATTGCATCGATATTGAATACAAAAGGCAAAATGTCGACTTATTTACAAGAGGTGTAACTCTTCTAATAGTTCGTGCTTTGAGCCTTTCCTGGGACAGCAGTATTAGATTCCGATGCACCATTGCTGGTTTACTGTATCCCTTGGATCATCAAATCAACGATGAAACACAGAAATTACATCGATATTGAATACAAAAGGCAAAATGTCCACTTATTTACAAGAGGAGTAACTCTTCTAATAGTTCATCTTTGAGCCTTTCCTGGGACAGCAGTATTACATTCCGATGCACAATTGCAGATTTACTGTATCTCTTGGACCTTCAAATCAACGATGAAACATAGAAATTGCATCGTTATTGAATACAAAATGCAAAATGTCGACTTATTTACAAGAGGAGTAACTCTTCTAATAGTTCGTGTTTTAGCCTTTCTGGGACAGCAGTATTATATTCCGATGCACCATTGCAGGTTTACTGTATCTCTTGGACCTTCAAATCAACGATGAAACACAGAAATTACATCGATTTTGAATACAAAAGGCAAAATGTCGACTTATTTACAAAAGGAGTAACTCTTCTAATAGTTCGTGCTTTGAGCCTTTCCTGGGACAGCAGTATTGGATTCCGATGCACCATTGCAGGTTTACTGTATCCCTTGGACCTTCAAATCAACGATGAAACAAAGAAATTGCATCGATATTGAATACAAAAGGCAAAATGTCGACTTATTTAAAAGAGGAGTAACTCTTCTAATAGTTCGTGTTTTTAGCCTTTCCTGGGACAGCAGTATTAGTTTCCGATGCACCATTGCAGGATTACTGTATCCCTTGGACCTTCAAATCAACGATGAACCACAGAAACTGTATCGATATTGAATACAAAAGTCAAAATGTCGACTTAGTTATAAGCGGAGTAACTCTTCTAATAGTTCGTGCTTTGAGCCTTTCCTGGGACAGCAGTATTAGATTCCGATGCACCATTGCAGGTTTACTGTATCCCATGGACCTTCAAATCAACGATGAAACACAGAAATTGCATCGATATTGAATACAAAAGGCAAAATGTCGACTTATTTATAAGAGGAGTAACTCTTCTAATAGTTAGTGCTTTGAGCCTTTCCTGGGACAGCATTATTAAATTCCGATGCACCATTGCAGGTTTACTGTATCTCTTGGACCTACAAATCAACGATGAAGCACAGGAATTGCATCGATATTGAATACAAAAGGCAAAATGTCGACTTATTTATAAGAGGAGTTAATCTTCCAATAGTTCGAGTTTTGAGCCTTTCCTGGGACAGCAGTATTAAATTCCGATGCACCATTGCAGGTTTACTGTATCCCTTGGACCTTCAAATCAAAGATGAAACACAGAAATTGCATCGATATTGAATACAAAAGGCAAAATGTCGACTTATTTACAAGAGGAGTATCTCTTCTAATAGTTCGTGGTTTTAGCCTTTCCTGGGACAGCAGTATTAGTCTCCGATGCACCATTGCAGGATTACTGTATCCCTTGGACCTTCAAATCAACGATGAAACACAGAAATTGCATCGATATTGAATACAAAGGCAAAATGTCAACTTATTTACAAGAGGAGCAACTCTTCTAATAGTTCGTGCTTTGAGCCTTTCCTGGGACAGCAGTACTAGATTCCGATGCACCATTGCTGGTTTACTGTATCCCTTGGACCTTCAAATGAACGATGAAACACAGAAATTGCATCGATATTGAATACAAAAGGCAAATTGTCTACTTATTTATAAGAGGAGTAACTCTTTTAATAGTTCGTGCTTTGAGCCTTTCCTGGGACAGCAGTATTAGATTCCGATGCACCATTGCAGGTTTACTGTATCCCTTGGACCTTCAAATCAACGATGAAACACAGAAATTGCATCGATATTGAATACAGAAGGCAAAATGTCGACTTATTTATAAGAGGAGTAACTCTTCTAATAGTTCGTGTTTGATCCTTTCCTGGGACAGCAGTATTAGATTCCAATGCACCATTGCAAGTTTACTGTATCCCTTGGACCTTCAAATCAACGATGAAACACGGAAATTGCATCGATATTGAATACAAAAGGCAAAATGTCGACTTATTTATAAGCGGAGTAACTCTTCTAATAGTTCGTGCTTTGAGCCTTACCTGGGACAGCAGTATTAGATTCCGATGCACCATTGCAGGTTTACTGTATCCCATGGACCTTCAAATCAACGATGAAACACAGAAATTGCATCGATATTGAATACAAAAGGCAAAATGTCGACTTATTTATAAGGGGAGTAACTCTTCTAATAGTTCGTGCTTTGAGCCTTTCCTGGGACAGCAGTATTAGATTCCGATGCACCATTGCAGGTTTACTGTATCTCTTGTACCTTCAAATCAACGATGAAACACAGAAATTGCATCGATATTGAATACAAAAGGCAAAATGTCGACTTATTTATAAGCAGAGTAACTCTTCTAATGGTTCGTGTTTTTAGCCTTTCCTGGGACAGCAGTATTAGTTTCCGATGCACCATTGCAGGATTACTGTATCCCATGGACCTTCAAATCAACGATGTAACACATAAATTGCATCGATATTGAATACAAAAGGCCAAATGTCGACTTATTTATAAGAGGAGTAACTCTTCTAATAGTTCGTGCTTTGAGCCTTTCCTGGGACAGCAGTATTAGATTCCTATGCACCATTGCAGGTTTACTTTATCTCTTGGACCTTCAAATCAACGATGAAACACAGAAATTGCATCGATATTGAATAGAAAAGGCAAAATGTCGACTTATTTATAAGAGGAGTAAATCTTCTAATAGTTCGTGATTTGAGCCTTTCCTGGGACAGCAGTTTTAGATTCCGATGCACCATTGCATGTTTACTGTATCCCTTGGACCTTCAAATTAACGATGAAACACAGAAATTGCATCGATATTGAATACAAAAGGCAAAATGTCCACTTATTTACAAGAGGAGTAACTCTTCTAATAGTTCATCCTTTGAGCCTTTCCTGGGAGAGCAGTATTAGATTCCGATGCACCATTGCAGATTTACTGTATCTCTTGGACCTTCAAATCAACGATGAAACATAGAAATTGCATCGTTATTGAATACAAAATGCAAAATGTCGACTTATTTACAAGAGGAGTAACTCTTCTAATAGTTCGTGTTTTAGCCTTTCTGGGACAGCAGTATTAGATTCCGATGCACCATTGCAGGTTTACTGTATCTCTTGGACCTTCAAATCAACGATGAAACACAGAAATTACATCGATTTTGAATACAAAAGGCAAAATGTCGACTTATTTACAAAAGGAGTAACTCTTCTAATAGTTCGTGCTTTGAGCCTTTCCTGGGACAGCAGTATTGGATTCCGATGCACCATTGCAGGTTTACTGTATCCCTTGGACCTTCAAATCAACGATGAAACACAGAAATTGCATCGATATTGAATACAAAAGGCAAAATGTCGACTTATTTAAAAGAGGAGTAACTCTTCTAATGGTTCGTGTTATTAGCCTTTCCTGGGACAGCAGTATTAGTTTCCGATGCACCATTGCAGGATTACTGTATCCCTTGGACCTTCAAATCAACGATGAACCACAGAAACTGTATCGATATTGAATACAAAAGGCAAAATGTCGACTTAGTTATAAGCGGAGTAACTCTTCTAATATTTCGTGCTTTGAGCCTTTCCTGGGACAGCAGTATTAGATTCCGATGCACCATTGCAGGTTTACTGTATCCCATGGACCTTCCAATCAACGATGAAACACAGAAATTGCATCGATATTGAATAAAAAAGGCAAAATGTCGACTTATTTATAAGAGGAGTAACTCTTCTAATAGTTAGTGCTTTGAGCCTTTCCTGGGACAGCAGTATTAAATTCCGATGCACCATTGCAGGTTTACTGTATCTCTTGGACCTACAAATCAACGATGAAGCACAGGAATTGCATCGATATTGAATACAAAAGGCAAAACGTCGACTTATTTATAAGAGGAGTTAATCTTCTAATAGTTCGAGCTTTGAGCCTTTCCTGGGAGAGCAGTATTAAATTCCGATGCACCATTGCAGGTTTACTGTATCCCTTGGACCTTCAAATCAACGATGAAACACAGAAATTGCATCGATATTGAATACAAAAGGCAAAATGTCGACTTATTTACAAGAGGAGTATCTCTTCTAATAGTTCGTGGTTTTAGCCTTTCCTGGGACAGCAGTATTAGTTTCCGATGCACCATTGCAGGTTTACTGTATCCCTTGGACCTTCAAATCAACGCTGAAACACAGAAATTGCATCGATATTGAATACAAAAGGCAAAAAGGCAACTTATTTACAAGAGGAGCAACTCTTCTAATAGTTCGTGCTTTGAGCCTTTCCTGAGACAGCAGTACTAGATTCCGATGCACCATTGCTGGTTTACTGTATCCCTTGGACCTTCAAATCAACGATGAAACACAGAAATTGCATCGATATTGAATACAAAAGGCAAATTGTCTACTTATTTATAAGAGGAGTAACTCTTTTAATAGTTCGTGATTTGAGCCTTTCGTGGGACAGCAGTATTAGATTCCGATGCACCATTGCAGGTTTACTGTATCCCTTGGACCTTCAAATCAACGATGAAACACAGAAATTGCATCGATATTGAATACAAAAGGCAAAATGTCGACTTATTTATAAGAGGAGTAACTCTCCTAATAGTTCGTGATTTGAGCCTTTCCTGGGACAGCAGTATTAGATTCCGATGCACCATTGCAGGTTTACTGTATCCCTTGGACCTTCAAATCAACGATGAAACACAGAAATTGCATCGATATTGAATACAGAAGGCAAAATGTCGACTTATTTATAAGAGGAGTAACTCTTCTAATAGTTCGTGTTTGATCCTTTCCTGGGACAGCAGTATTAGATTCCAATGCACCATTGCAAGTTTACTGTATCCCTTGGACCTTCAAATCAACGATGAAACACGGAAATTGCATCGATATTGAATACAAAAGGCAAAATGTCGACTTATTTATAAGCGGAGTAACTCTTCTAATAGTTCGTGCTTTGAGCCTTACCTGGGACAGCAGTATTAGATTCCGATGCACCATTGCAGGTTTACTGTATCCCATGGACCTTCAAATCAACGATGAAACACAGAGATTGCATCGATATTGAATACAAAAGGCAAAATGTCGACTTATTTATAAGGGGAGTAACTCTTCTAATAGTTCGTGCTTTGAGCCTTTCCTGGGACAGCAGTATTAGATTCCGATGCACCATTGCAGGTTTACTGTATCTCTTGTACCTTCAAATCAACGATGAAACACAGAAATTGCATCGATATTGAATACAAAAGGCAAAATGTCGACTTATTTATAAGCGGAGTAACTCTTCTAATGGTTCGTGTTTTTAGCCTTTCCTGGGACAGCAGTATTAGTTTCCGATGCACCATTGCAGGATTACTGTATCCCATGGACCTTCAAATCAACGATGAAACACATAAATTGCATCGATATTGAATACAAAAGGCCAAATGTCGACTTATTTATAAGAGGAGTAACTCTTCTAATAGTTCGTGTTTGAGCCTTTCCTGGGACAGCAGTATTAGATTCCGATGCACCATTGCAGGTTTACTTTATCTCTTAGACCTTCAAATCAACGATGAAACACAGAAATTGCATCGATATTGAATAGAAAAAGCAAAATGTCGACTTATTTATAAGAGGAGTAAATCTTCTAATAGTTCGTGATTTGAGCCTTTCCTGGGACAGCAGTTTTAGATTCCGATGCACCATTGCATGTTTACTGTATCCCTTGGACCTTCAAATTAACGATGAAACACAGAAATTGCATCGATATTGAATACAAAAGGCAAAATGTCGACTTATTTACAAGAGGTGTAACTCTTCTAATAGTTCGTGCTTTGAGCCTTTCCTGGGACAGCAGTATTAGATTCCGATGCACCATTGCTGGTTTACTGTATCCCTTGGATCTTCAAATCAACGATGAAACACAGAAATTACATCGATATTGAATACAAAAGGCAAAATGTCCACTTATTTACAAGAGGAGTAACTCTTCTAATAGTTCATCCTTTGAGCCTTTCCTGGGACAGCAGTATTAGATTCCGATGCACCATTGCAGATTTACTGTATCTCTTGGACCTTCAAATCAACGATGAAACATAGAAATTGCATCGTTATTGAATACAAAATGCAAAATGTCGACTTATTTACAAGAGGAGTAACTCTTCTAATAGTTCGTGTTTTAGCCTTTCTGGGACAGCAGTATTAGATTCCGATGCACCATTGCAGGTTTACTGTATCTCTTGGACCTTCAAATCAACGATGAAACACAGAAATTACATCGATTTTGAATACAAAAGGCAAAATGTCGACTTATTTACAAAAGGAGTAACTCTTCTAATAGTTCGTGCTTTGAGCCTTTCCTGGGACAGCAGTATTGGATTCCGATGCACCATTGCAGGTTTACTGTATCCCTTGGACCTTCAAATCAACGATGAAACACAGAAATTGCATCGATATTGAATACAAAAGGCAAAATGTCGACTTATTTAAAAGAGGAGTAACTCTTCTAATAGTTCGTGTTTTTAGCCTTTCCTGGGACAGCAGTATTAGTTTCCGATGCACAATTGCAGGATTACTGTATCCCTTGGACCTTCAAATCAACGATGAACCACAGAAACTGTATCGATATTGAATACAAAAGGCAAAATGTCGACTTAGTTATAAGCGGAGTAACTCTTCTAATAGTTCGTGCTTTGAGCCTTTCCTGGGACAGCAGTATTAGATTCCGATGCACCATTGCAGGTTTACTGTATCCCATGGACCTTCAAATCAACGATGAAACACAGAAATTGCATCGATATTGAATACAAAAGGCAAAATGTCGACTTATTTATAAGAGGAGTAACTCTTCTAATAGTTAGTGCTTTGAGCCTTTCCTGGGACAGCAGTATTAAATTCCGATGCACCATTGCAGGTTTACTGTATCTCTTGGACCTACAAATCAACGATGAAGCACAGGAATTGCATCGATATTGAATACAAAAGGCAAAATGTCGACTTATTTATGAGAGGAGTTAATCTTCTAATAGTTGGAGTTTTGAGCCTTTCCTGGGACAGCAGTATTAAATTCCGATGCACCATTGCAGGTTTACTGTATCCCTTGGACCTTCAAATCAACGATGAAACACAGAAATTGCATCGATATTGAATACAAAAGGCAAAATGTCGACTTATTTACATGAGGAGTATCTCTTCTAATAGTTCGTGGTTTTAGCCTTTCCTGGGACAGCAGTATTAGTTTCCGATGCACCATTGCAGGATTACTGTATCCCTTGGACCTTCAAATCAACGATGAAACACAGAAATTGCATCGATATTGAATACAAAAGGCAAAAAGGCAACTTATTTACAAGAGGAGCAACTCTTCTAATAGTTCGTGCTTTGAGCCTTTCCTGGGACAGCAGTACTAGTTTCCGATGCACCATTGCTGGTTTACTGTATCCCTTGGACCTTCAAATCAACGATGAAACACAGAAATTGCATCGATATTGAATACAAAAGGCAAATTGTCTACTTCTTTATAAGAGGAGTAACTCTTTTAATAGTTCGTGATTTGAGCCTTTCGTGGGACAGCAGTATTAGATTCCGATGCACCATTGCAGGTTTACTGTATCCCTTGGACCTTCAAATCAACGATGAAACACAGAAATTGCATCGATATTGAATACAAAAGGCAAAATGTCGACTTATTTATAAGAGGAGTAACTCTCCTAATAGTTCGTGATTTGAGCCTTTCCTGGGACAGCAGTATTAGATTCCGATGCACCATTGCACGTTTACTGTATCCCTTGGACCTTCAAATCAACGATGAAACACAGAAATTGCATCGATATTGAATACAGAAGGCAAAATGTCGACTTATTTATAAGAGGAGTAACTCTTCTAACAGTTCGTGTTTGATCCTTTCCTGGGACAGCAGTATTAGATTCCAATGCACCATTGCAAGTTTACTGTATCCCTTGGACCTTCAAATCAACGATGAAACACGGAAATTGCATCGATATTGAATACAAAAGGCAAAATGTCGACTTATTTATAAGCGGAGTAACTCTTCTAATAGTTCGTGCATTGAGCCTTACCTGGGACAGCAGTATTAGATTCCGATGCACCATTGCAGGTTTACTGTATCCCATGGACCTTCAAATCAACGATGAAACACAGAAATTGCATCGATATTGAATACAAAAGGCAAAATGTCGACTTATTTATAAGGGGAGTAACTCTTCTAATAGTTTGTGCTTTGAGCCTTTCCTGGGACAGCAGTATTAGATTCCGATGCACCATTGCAGGTTTACTGTATCTCTTGTACCTTCAAATCAACGATGAAACACAGAAATTGCATCGATATTGAATACAAAAGGCAAAATGTCGACTTATTTATAAGCGGAGTAACTCTTCTAATGGTTCGTGTTTTTAGCCTTTCCTGGGACAGCAGTATTAGTTTCCGATGCACCATTGCAGGATTACTGTATCCCATGGACCTTCAAATCAACGATGAAACACATAAATTGCATCGATATTGAATACAAAAGGCCAAATGTCGACTTATTTATAAGAGGAGTAACTCTTCTAATAGTTCGTGCTTTGAGCCTTTCCTGGGACATCAGTATTAGATTCCGATGCACCATTGCAGGTTTAGTTTATCTCTTGGACCTTCAAATCAACGATGAAACACAGAAATTGCATCGATATTGAATAGAAAAGGCAAAATGTCGACTTATTTATAGGAGGAGTAAATCTTCTAATAGTTCGTGATTTGAGCCTTTCCTGGGACAGCAGTTTTAGATTCCGATGCACCATTGCATGTTTACTGTATCCCTTGGACCTTCAAATTAACGATGAAACACAGAAATTGCATCGATATTGAATACAAAAGGCAAAATGTCGACTTATTTACAAGAGGTGTAACTCTTCTAATAGTTCGTGCTTTGAGCCTTTCCTGGGACAGCAGTATTAGATTCCGATGCACCATTGCTGGTTTACTGTATCCCTTGGATCTTCAAATCAACGATGAAACACAGAAATTACATCGATATTGAATACAAAAGGCAAAATGTCCACTTATTTACAAGAGGAGTAACTCTTCTAATAGTTCATCCTTTGAGCCTTTCCTGGGACAGCAGTATTAGATTCCGATGCACCATTGCAGATTTACTGTATCTCTTGGACCTTCAAATCAACGATGAAACATAGAAATTGCATCGTTATTGAATACAAAATGCAAAATGTCGACTTATTTACAAGAGGAGTAACTCTTCTAATAGTTCGTGATTTAGCCTTTCTGGGACAGCAGTATTAGATTCCGATGCACCATTGCAGGTTTACTGTATCTCTTGGACCTTCAAATCAACGATGAAACACAGAAATTACATCGATTTTGAATACAAAAAGCAAAATGTCGACTTATTTACAAAAGGAGTAACTCTTCTAATAGTTCGTGCTTTCAGCCTTTCCTGGGACAGCAGTATTGGATTCCGATGCACCATTGCAGGTTTACTGTATCCCTTGGACCTTCAAATCAACGATGAAGCACAGAAATTGCATCGATATTGAATACAAAAGGCAAAATGTCGACTTATTTAAAAGAGGAGTAACTCTTCTAATAGTTCGTGTTTTTAGCCTTTCCTGGGACAGCAGTATTAGTTTCCGATGCACCATTGCAGGATTACTGTATCCCTTGGACCTTCAAATCAACGATGAACCACAGAAACTGTATCGATATTGAATACAAAAGGCAAAATGTCGACTTAGTTATAAGCGGAGTAACTCTTCTAATAGTTCGTGCTTTGAGCCTTTCCTGGGACAGCAGTATTAGATTCCGATGCACCATTGCAGGTTTACTGTATCCCATGGACCTTCAAATCAACGATGAAACACAGAAATTGCATCGATATTGAATACAAAAGGCAAAATGTCGACTTATTTATAAGAGGAGTAACTCTTCTAATGGTTAGTGCTTTGAGCCGTTCCTGGGACAGCAGTATTAAATTCCGATGCACCATTGCAGGTTTACTGTATCTCTTGGACCTACAAATCAACGATGAAGCACAGGAATTGCATCGATATTGAATACAAAAGGCAAAATGTCGACTTATTTATAAGAGGAGTTAATCTTCCAATAGTTCGAGTTTGAGCCTTTCCTGGGACAGCAGTATTAAATTCCGATGCACCATTGCAGGTTTACTGTATCCCTTGGACCTTCAAATCAACGATGAAACACAGAAATTGCATCGATATTGAATACAAAAGGCAAAATGTCGACTTATTTACAAGAGGAGTATCTCTTCTAATAGTTCGTGGTTTTAGCCTTTCCTGGGACAGCAGTATTAGTTTCCGATGCACCATTGCAGGATTACTGTATCCCTTGGACCTTCAAATCAACGATGAAACACAGAAATTGCATCGATATTGAATACAAAAGGCAAAATGTCAACTTATTTACAAGAGGAGCAACTCTTCTAATAGTTCGTGCTTTGAGCCTTTCCTGGGACAGCAGTACTAGATTCCGATGCACCATTGCTGGTTTACTGTATCCCTTGGACCTTCAAATCAACGATGAAACACAGAAATTGCATCGATATTGAATACAAAAGGCAAATTGTCTACTTATTTATAAGAGGAGTAACTCTTTTAATAGTTCGTGATTTGAGCCTTTCGTGGGACAGCAGTATTAGATTCCGATGCACCATTGCAGGTTTACTGTATCCCTTGGACCTTCAAATCAACGATGAAACACAGAAATTGCATCGATATTGAATACAAAAGGCAAAATGTCGACTTATTTATAAGAGGAGTAACTCTCCTAATAGTTCGTGATTTGAGCCTTTCCTGGGACAGCAGTATTAGATTCCGATGCACCATTGCAGGTTTACTGTATCCCTTGGACCTTCAAATCAACGATGAAACACCGAAATTGCATCGATATTGAATACAAAAGGCAAAATGTCGACTTATTTATAAGAGGAGTAACTCTTCTAATAGTTCGAGCTTTGAGCCTATCCTGGGACAGCAGTATTAAATTCCGATGCACCACTGCAGGTTCACTGTATCCCTTGGACCTTCAAATCATCGATGAAACACAGATATTGTTTCGATATTGACTACAAAAGGAAAAATGTCGACTTATTTATAAGAGGAGTAACTCTTCTAGTAGTTCGCGCTTTGAGCCCTTACTGGGACAGCAGTATTAGATTCCGATGCACCATTGCAGATTTACTGTATCTCTTGGACCTTCACATTAACGATGAAACACAGAAATTGCATCGTTATTGAATACAAAAGGCAAAATGTCGACTTATTTACAAGAGGAGTAACTCTTCTAATAGTTCGTGTTTTAGCCTTTCTGGGACAGCAGTATTAGATTCCGATGAACCACTGCAGGTTTACTGTATCTCTTGGACCTTTAAATCAACGATGAAACACAGAAATTACATCGATATTGAATACAAAAGGCAAAATGTCGACTTATTTACAAAAGGAGTAACTCTTCTAATAGTTCGTGCTTTGAGCCTTTCCTGGGACAGCAGTATTAGATTCCGATGCACCATTGCAGGTTTACTGTATCCCTTGGACCTTCAAATCAACGATGAAACACAGAAATTGCATCAATATTGAATACAAAAGGCAAAATGTCGACTTATTTATAAGCGGAGTAACTCTTCTAATAGTTCGCGCTTTGAGCCCTTACTGGGACAGCAGTATTAGATTCCGATGCACCATTGCAGATTTACTGTATCTCTTGGACCTTCACATTAACGATGAAACACAGAAATTGCATCGTTATTGAATACAAAAGGCAAAATGTCGACTTATTTATAAGAGGAGTAAATCTTCTAATAGTTCGTGATTTGAGCCTTTCCTGGGACAGCAGTTTTAGATTCCGATGCACCATTGCATGTTTACTGTATCCCTTGGACCTTCAAATTAACGATGAAACACAGAAATTGCATCGATATTGAATACAAAAGGCAAAATGTCCACTTATTTACAAGAGGAGTAACTCTTCTAATAGTTCATCCTTTGAGCCTTTCCTGGGAGAGCAGTATTAGATTCCGATGCACCATTGCAGATTTACTGTATCTCTTGGACCTTCAAATCAACGATGAAACATAGAAATTGCATCGTTATTGAATACAAAATGCAAAATGTCGACTTATTTACAAGAGGAGTAACTCTTCTAATAGTTCGTGTTTTAGCCTTTCTGGGACAGCAGTATTAGATTCCGATGCACCATTGCAGGTTTACTGTATCTCTTGGACCTTCAAATCAACGATGAAACACAGAAATTACATCGATTTTGAATACAAAAGGCAAAATGTCGACTTATTTACAAAAGGAGTAACTCTTCTAATAGTTCGTGTTTTGAGCCTTTCCTGGGACAGCAGTATTGGATTCCGATGCACCATTGCAGGTTTACTGTATCCCTTGGACCTTCAAATCAACGATGAAACACAGAAATTGCATCGATATTGAATACAAAAGGCAAAATGTCGACTTATTTAAAAGAGGAGTAACTCTTCTAATGGTTCGTGTTATTAGCCTTTCCTGGGACAGCAGTATTAGTTTCCGATGCACCATTGCAGGATTACTGTATCCCTTGGACCTTCAAATCAACGATGAACCACAGAAACTGTATCGATATTGAATACAAAAGGCAAAATGTCGACTTAGTTATAAGCGGAGTAACTCTTCTAATATTTCGTGCTTTGAGCCTTTCCTGGGACAGCAGTATTAGATTCCGATGCACCATTGCAGGTTTACTGTATCCCATGGACCTTCCAATCAACGATGAAACACAGAAATTGCATCGATATTGAATAAAAAAGGCAAAATGTCGACTTATTTATAAGAGGAGTAACTCTTCTAATAGTTAGTGCTTTGAGCCTTTCCTGGGACAGCAGTATTAAATTCCGATGCACCATTGCAGGTTTACTGTATCTCTTGGACCTACAAATCAACGATGAAGCACAGGAATTGCATCGATATTGAATACAAAAGGCAAAACGTCGACTTATTTATAAGAGGAGTTAATCTTCTAATAGTTCGAGCTTTGAGCCTTTCCTGGGAGAGCAGTATTAAATTCCGATGCACCATTGCAGGTTTACTGTATCCCTTGGACCTTCAAATCAACGATGAAACACAGAAATTGCATCGATATTGAATACAAAAGGCAAATTGTCTACTTATTTATAAGAGGAGTAACTCTTTTAATAGTTCGTGATTTGAGCCTTTCGTGGGACAGCAGTATTAGATTCCGATGCACCATTGCAGGTTTACTGTATCCCTTGGACCTTCAAATCAACGATGAAACACAGAAATTGCATCGATATTGAATACAAAAGGCAAAATGTCGACTTATTTATAAGAGGAGTAACTCTCCTAATAGTTCGTGATTTGAGCCTTTCCTGGGACAGCAGTATTAGATTCCGATGCACCATTGCAGGTTTACTGTATCCCTTGGACCTTCAAATCAACGATGAAACACAGAAATTGCATCGATATTGAATACAGAAGGCAAAATGTCGACTTATTTATAAGAGGAGTAACTCTTCTAATAGTTCGTGTTTGATCCTTTCCTGGGACAGCAGTATTAGATTCCAATGCACCATTGCAAGTTTACTGTATCCCTTGGACCTTCAAATCAACGATGAAACACGGAAATTGCATCGATATTGAATACAAAAGGCAAAATGTCGACTTATTTATAAGCGGAGTAACTCTTCTAATAGTTCGTGCTTTGAGCCTTACCTGGGACAGCAGTATTAGATTCCGATGCACCATTGCAGGTTTACTGTATCCCATGGACCTTCAAATCAACGATGAAACACAGAGATTGCATCGATATTGAATACAAAAGGCAAAATGTCGACTTATTTATAAGGGGAGTAACTCTTCTAATAGTTCGTGCTTTGAGCCTTTCCTGGGACAGCAGTATTAGATTCCGATGCACCATTGCAGGTTTACTGTATCTCTTGTACCTTCAAATCAACGATGAAACACAGAAATTGCATCGATATTGAATACAAAAGGCAAAATGTCGACTTATTTATAAGCGGAGTAACTCTTCTAATGGTTCGTGTTTTTAGCCTTTCCTGGGACAGCAGTATTAGTTTCCGATGCACCATTGCAGGATTACTGTATCCCATGGACCTTCAAATCAACGATGAAACACATAAATTGCATCGATATTGAATACAAAAGGCCAAATGTCGACTTATTTATAAGAGGAGTAACTCTTCTAATAGTTCGTGTTTGAGCCTTTCCTGGGACAGCAGTATTAGATTCCGATGCACCATTGCAGGTTTACTTTATCTCTTAGACCTTCAAATCAACGATGAAACACAGAAATTGCATCGATATTGAATAGAAAAAGCAAAATGTCGACTTATTTATAAGAGGAGTAAATCTTCTAATAGTTCGTGATTTGAGCCTTTCCTGGGACAGCAGTTTTAGATTCCGATGCACCATTGCATGTTTACTGTATCCCTTGGACCTTCAAATTAACGATGAAACACAGAAATTGCATCGATATTGAATACAAAAGGCAAAATGTCGACTTATTTACAAGAGGTGTAACTCTTCTAATAGTTCGTGCTTTGAGCCTTTCCTGGGACAGCAGTATTAGATTCCGATGCACCATTGCTGGTTTACTGTATCCCTTGGATCTTCAAATCAACGATGAAACACAGAAATTACATCGATATTGAATACAAAAGGCAAAATGTCCACTTATTTACAAGAGGAGTAACTCTTCTAATAGTTCATCCTTTGAGCCTTTCCTGGGACAGCAGTATTAGATTCCGATGCACCATTGCAGATTTACTGTATCTCTTGGACCTTCAAATCAACGATGAAACATAGAAATTGCATCGTTATTGAATACAAAATGCAAAATGTCGACTTATTTACAAGAGGAGTAACTCTTCTAATAGTTCGTGTTTTAGCCTTTCTGGGACAGCAGTATTAGATTCCGATGCACCATTGCAGGTTTACTGTATCTCTTGGACCTTCAAATCAACGATGAAACACAGAAATTACATCGATTTTGAATACAAAAGGCAAAATGTCGACTTATTTACAAAAGGAGTAACTCTTCTAATAGTTCGTGCTTTGAGCCTTTCCTGGGACAGCAGTATTGGATTCCGATGCACCATTGCAGGTTTACTGTATCCCTTGGACCTTCAAATCAACGATGAAACACAGAAATTGCATCGATATTGAATACAAAAGGCAAAATGTCGACTTATTTAAAAGAGGAGTAACTCTTCTAATAGTTCGTGTTTTTAGCCTTTCCTGGGACAGCAGTATTAGTTTCCGATGCACAATTGCAGGATTACTGTATCCCTTGGACCTTCAAATCAACGATGAACCACAGAAACTGTATCGATATTGAATACAAAAGGCAAAATGTCGACTTAGTTATAAGCGGAGTAACTCTTCTAATAGTTCGTGCTTTGAGCCTTTCCTGGGACAGCAGTATTAGATTCCGATGCACCATTGCAGGTTTACTGTATCCCATGGACCTTCAAATCAACGATGAAACACAGAAATTGCATCGATATTGAATACAAAAGGCAAAATGTCGACTTATTTATAAGAGGAGTAACTCTTCTAATAGTTAGTGCTTTGAGCCTTTCCTGGGACAGCAGTATTAAATTCCGATGCACCATTGCAGGTTTACTGTATCTCTTGGACCTACAAATCAACGATGAAGCACAGGAATTGCATCGATATTGAATACAAAAGGCAAAATGTCGACTTATTTATGAGAGGAGTTAATCTTCTAATAGTTGGAGTTTTGAGCCTTTCCTGGGACAGCAGTATTAAATTCCGATGCACCATTGCAGGTTTACTGTATCCCTTGGACCTTCAAATCAACGATGAAACACAGAAATTGCATCGATATTGAATACAAAAGGCAAAATGTCGACTTATTTACATGAGGAGTATCTCTTCTAATAGTTCGTGGTTTTAGCCTTTCCTGGGACAGCAGTATTAGTTTCCGATGCACCATTGCAGGATTACTGTATCCCTTGGACCTTCAAATCAACGATGAAACACAGAAATTGCATCGATATTGAATACAAAAGGCAAAAAGGCAACTTATTTACAAGAGGAGCAACTCTTCTAATAGTTCGTGCTTTGAGCCTTTCCTGGGACAGCAGTACTAGTTTCCGATGCACCATTGCTGGTTTACTGTATCCCTTGGACCTTCAAATCAACGATGAAACACAGAAATTGCATCGATATTGAATACAAAAGGCAAATTGTCTACTTCTTTATAAGAGGAGTAACTCTTTTAATAGTTCGTGATTTGAGCCTTTCGTGGGACAGCAGTATTAGATTCCGATGCACCATTGCAGGTTTACTGTATCCCTTGGACCTTCAAATCAACGATGAAACACAGAAATTGCATCGATATTGAATACAAAAGGCAAAATGTCGACTTATTTATAAGAGGAGTAACTCTCCTAATAGTTCGTGATTTGAGCCTTTCCTGGGACAGCAGTATTAGATTCCGATGCACCATTGCACGTTTACTGTATCCCTTGGACCTTCAAATCAACGATGAAACACAGAAATTGCATCGATATTGAATACAGAAGGCAAAATGTCGACTTATTTATAAGAGGAGTAACTCTTCTAACAGTTCGTGTTTGATCCTTTCCTGGGACAGCAGTATTAGATTCCAATGCACCATTGCAAGTTTACTGTATCCCTTGGACCTTCAAATCAACGATGAAACACGGAAATTGCATCGATATTGAATACAAAAGGCAAAATGTCGACTTATTTATAAGCGGAGTAACTCTTCTAATAGTTCGTGCATTGAGCCTTACCTGGGACAGCAGTATTAGATTCCGATGCACCATTGCAGGTTTACTGTATCCCATGGACCTTCAAATCAACGATGAAACACAGAAATTGCATCGATATTGAATACAAAAGGCAAAATGTCGACTTATTTATAAGGGGAGTAACTCTTCTAATAGTTTGTGCTTTGAGCCTTTCCTGGGACAGCAGTATTAGATTCCGATGCACCATTGCAGGTTTACTGTATCTCTTGTACCTTCAAATCAACGATGAAACACAGAAATTGCATCGATATTGAATACAAAAGGCAAAATGTCGACTTATTTATAAGCGGAGTAACTCTTCTAATGGTTCGTGTTGTTAGCCTTTCCTGGGACAGCAGTATTAGTTTCCGATGCACCATTGCAGGATTACTGTATCCCATGGACCTTCAAATCAACGATGAAACACATAAATTGCATCGATATTGAATACAAAAGGCCAAATGTCGACTTATTTATAAGAGGAGTAACTCTTCTAATAGTTCGTGCTTTGAGCCTTTCCTGGGACATCAGTATTAGATTCCGATGCACCATTGCAGGTTTAGTTTATCTCTTGGACCTTCAAATCAACGATGAAACACAGAAATTGCATCGATATTGAATAGAAAAGGCAAAATGTCGACTTATTTATAGGAGGAGTAAATCTTCTAATAGTTCGTGATTTGAGCCTTTCCTGGGACAGCAGTTTTAGATTCCGATGCACCATTGCATGTTTACTGTATCCCTTGGACCTTCAAATTAACGATGAAACACAGAAATTGCATCGATATTGAATACAAAAGGCAAAATGTCGACTTATTTACAAGAGGTGTAACTCTTCTAATAGTTCGTGCTTTGAGCCTTTCCTGGGACAGCAGTATTAGATTCCGATGCACCATTGCTGGTTTACTGTATCCCTTGGATCTTCAAATCAACGATGAAACACAGAAATTACATCGATATTGAATACAAAAGGCAAAATGTCCACTTATTTACAAGAGGAGTAACTCTTCTAATAGTTCATCCTTTGAGCCTTTCCTGGGACAGCAGTATTAGATTCCGATGCACCATTGCAGATTTACTGTATCTCTTGGACCTTCAAATCAACGATGAAACATAGAAATTGCATCGTTATTGAATACAAAATGCAAAATGTCGACTTATTTACAAGAGGAGTAACTCTTCTAATAGTTCGTGATTTAGCCTTTCTGGGACAGCAGTATTAGATTCCGATGCACCATTGCAGGTTTACTGTATCTCTTGGACCTTCAAATCAACGATGAAACACAGAAATTACATCGATTTTGAATACAAAAAGCAAAATGTCGACTTATTTACAAAAGGAGTAACTCTTCTAATAGTTCGTGCTTTCAGCCTTTCCTGGGACAGCAGTATTGGATTCCGATGCACCATTGCAGGTTTACTGTATCCCTTGGACCTTCAAATCAACGATGAAGCACAGAAATTGCATCGATATTGAATACAAAAGGCAAAATGTCGACTTATTTAAAAGAGGAGTAACTCTTCTAATAGTTCGTGTTTTTAGCCTTTCCTGGGACAGCAGTATTAGTTTCCGATGCACCATTGCAGGATTACTGTATCCCTTGGACCTTCAAATCAACGATGAACCACAGAAACTGTATCGATATTGAATACAAAAGGCAAAATGTCGACTTAGTTATAAGCGGAGTAACTCTTCTAATAGTTCGTGCTTTGAGCCTTTCCTGGGACAGCAGTATTAGATTCCGATGCACCATTGCAGGTTTACTGTATCCCATGGACCTTCAAATCAACGATGAAACACAGAAATTGCATCGATATTGAATACAAAAGGCAAAATGTCGACTTATTTATAAGAGGAGTAACTCTTCTAATGGTTAGTGCTTTGAGCCGTTCCTGGGACAGCAGTATTAAATTCCGATGCACCATTGCAGGTTTACTGTATCTCTTGGACCTACAAATCAACGATGAAGCACAGGAATTGCATCGATATTGAATACAAAAGGCAAAATGTCGACTTATTTATAAGAGGAGTTAATCTTCCAATAGTTCGAGTTTGAGCCTTTCCTGGGACAGCAGTATTAAATTCCGATGCACCATTGCAGGTTTACTGTATCCCTTGGACCTTCAAATCAACGATGAAACACAGAAATTGCATCGATATTGAATACAAAAGGCAAAATGTCGACTTATTTACAAGAGGAGTATCTCTTCTAATAGTTCGTGGTTTTAGCCTTTCCTGGGACAGCAGTATTAGTTTCCGATGCACCATTGCAGGATTACTGTATCCCTTGGACCTTCAAATCAACGATGAAACACAGAAATTGCATCGATATTGAATACAAAAGGCAAAATGTCAACTTATTTACAAGAGGAGCAACTCTTCTAATAGTTCGTGCTTTGAGCCTTTCCTGGGACAGCAGTACTAGATTCCGATGCACCATTGCTGGTTTACTGTATCCCTTGGACCTTCAAATCAACGATGAAACACAGAAATTGCATCGATATTGAATACAAAAGGCAAATTGTCTACTTATTTATAAGAGGAGTAACTCTTTTAATAGTTCGTGATTTGAGCCTTTCGTGGGACAGCAGTATTAGATTCCGATGCACCATTGCAGGTTTACTGTATCCCTTGGACCTTCAAATCAACGATGAAACACAGAAATTGCATCGATATTGAATACAAAAGGCAAAATGTCGACTTATTTATAAGAGGAGTAACTCTCCTAATAGTTCGTGATTTGAGCCTTTCCTGGGACAGCAGTATTAGATTCCGATGCACCATTGCAGGTTTACTGTATCCCTTGGACCTTCAAATCAACGATGAAACACCGAAATTGCATCGATATTGAATACAAAAGGCAAAATGTCGACTTATTTATAAGAGGAGTAACTCTTCTAATAGTTCGAGCTTTGAGCCTATCCTGGGACAGCAGTATTAAATTCCGATGCACCACTGCAGGTTCACTGTATCCCTTGGACCTTCAAATCATCGATGAAACACAGATATTGTTTCGATATTGACTACAAAAGGAAAAATGTCGACTTATTTATAAGAGGAGTAACTCTTCTAGTAGTTCGCGCTTTGAGCCCTTACTGGGACAGCAGTATTAGATTCCGATGCACCATTGCAGATTTACTGTATCTCTTGGACCTTCACATTAACGATGAAACACAGAAATTGCATCGTTATTGAATACAAAAGGCAAAATGTCGACTTATTTACAAGAGGAGTAACTCTTCTAATAGTTCGTGTTTTAGCCTTTCTGGGACAGCAGTATTAGATTCCGATGAACCACTGCAGGTTTACTGTATCTCTTGGACCTTTAAATCAACGATGAAACACAGAAATTACATCGATATTGAATACAAAAGGCAAAATGTCGACTTATTTACAAAAGGAGTAACTCTTCTAATAGTTCGTGCTTTGAGCCTTTCCTGGGACAGCAGTATTAGATTCCGATGCACCATTGCAGGTTTACTGTATCCCTTGGACCTTCAAATCAACGATGAAACACAGAAATTGCATCAATATTGAATACAAAAGGCAAAATGTCGACTTATTTATAAGCGGAGTAACTCTTCTAATAGTTCGTGCTTTGAGCCTTTCCTGGGACAGCATTATGAGATTCCGATGCACCATTGCAGGTTTATTGTATCCCTTGGACCTTCAAATCAACGATGAAACGCGGATATTGCATCGATATTGAATACAAAAGGCAAAATGTCGACTTATTGATAAGAGGAGTAACTCTTCTAATAGTTCGTGCTTTGAGCCTTTCCTGGGACAGCAGTATTAGATTCCGATGCACCATTGCAGGTTTACTGTAACCCTTGGACCTTCAAATCAACGATGAAACACAGAAATTGCATCGATATTGAATACAGAAGGCAAAATGTCGACTTATTTTTAAGAGGAGTAACTCTTCTAATAGTTCGTGCTTTGACCCTTTCCTGGGATAGCAGTATTAGATTCCGATGCACCATTGCAGGTTTACTGTATCTCTTGGACCTTCAAATCAACGATGAAAGACGGAAATTGCATCGATATTGAATACAAAAGGCAAAATGTCGATTTATTATAAGAGGAGTAACTCTTCTAGTAGTTCGTGTTTTAGCCTTTCCTGGGACAGCAGTATTAGATTCCGATGCACCATTGCAGGTTTACTGTATCTCTTGGATCTTCAAATCAACGATGAAACACAGAAATTGAATCGATATTGAATACAAAAGGCAAAATGTCAACTTATTTACAAGAGGAGCAACTCTTCTAACAGTTCGTGCATTGAGCCTTTCCTGGGACAGCAGTATTAGGTTCCGATGCACCATTGCAGGTTTATTGTATCCCTTGGGCCTTCAAATCAACGATGAAACACAGAAATTGCATCGATATTGCATACAAAAGGCAAAGAGTCGACGTATTTATAAGAGGAGTAACTCTTCTAATAGTTAGTGATTTGAGCTTTCGTGGGACAGCAGTATTAGATTACAATGCACCATTGCAGGTTTACTGTATCCCTTGGACCTTCAAATCAACGATCAAACACAGAAATTGCATCGATATTGAATACAAAATGCAAAATGTCGACTTATTTACAAGAGGAGTAACTCTTCTAATAGTTCGTGCTTTTAGCCTTTCCTGGGACAGCAGTATTAAATTCCGATGCACCATTGCAGGTTTACTATATCCCTTGGACCTTCAAATCAACGATGAAACACAGAAATTGCATCGATATTGAATACGAAATGCAAAATGCCAACTTATTTACAAGAGGAGTAACTCTTCTAATAGTTCGTGCTTTGAGCCTTTCCTGGGACAGCAGTATTAGATTTCGATGCACCATTGCTGGTTTACTGTATCCCTTGGACCTTCAAATCAACGATGAAACACAGAAACTGCATCGATATTGTATACAAAAGGCAAAATATTGACTTATTTATAAGAGGAGTAACTCTTCTAATAGTTAGTGATTTGAGCATTCGTGGGACAGCAGTATCAGATTACGATGCACCAATGCAGGTTTACTGTATCCCTTGGACCTTCAAATCAACGATCAAACACAGAAATTGCATCGATATTGAATACAAAAGGCAAAATGTCGACTTATTTACAAGACGAGTAACTCTTCTAATAGTTCGTGCTTTTAGCCTTTCCTGGGACAGCAGTATTAGATTCCGATGCACCATTGCAGGTTTACTATATCCCTTGGACCTCCAAATCAACGATGAAACACAGAAATTGCATCGATATTGAATACGAAATGCAAAATGCCAACTTATTTACAAGAGGAGTAACTCTTCTAATAGTTCGTGGTTTTTGCCTTTCCTCGGAAAGCAGTATTAGATTCCGATGCACCATTGCAGGTTTACTGTATCTCTTGGATCTTCAAATCAACGATGAAAGACGGAAATTGCATCGATATTGAATACAAAAGGCAAAATGTCGACTCATTTACTAGAGGAGTAACTCTACTAATAGCTCGTGCTTTGACCTTTTCCTGGGACAGCAGTATTAGATTCCGATGCACCATTTCAGGTTTACTGTATCTCTTGGACCTTCAAATCAACGATGAAACACGGAAATTGCATGGATATTGAATACAAAAGGCAAAATGTCGACTTATTTACAAGAGGAGTAACTCTTCTAATAGTTCGTATTTTAGCCTTTCCTGGGACAGCAGTATTAGATTCCAATGCACCATTGCAGGTTTACTGTATCTCTTGGACCTTCAAATCAACGATGAAACACAGAAATTGCATCGATATTGAATACAGAAGGCAAAATGTCGACTTATTTATAAGAGGAGTAACTCTTCTAATAGTTCGTGCTTTGACCCTTTCCTGGGATAGCAGTATTAGATTCCGATGCACCATTGCAGGTTTACTGTATCTCTTGGACCTTCAAATCAACGATGAAAGACGGAAATTGCATCGATATTGAATACAAAAGGCAAAATGTCGATTTATTATAAGAGGAGTAACTCTTCTATTAGTTCGTGTTTTAGACCTTCCTGGGACAGCAGTATTAGATTCCGATGCACCATTGCAGGTTTACTGTATCTCTTGGATCTTCAAATCAACGATGAAACACAGAAATTGAATCGATATTGAATACAAAAGGCAAAATGTCGACTTATTTACTAGAGGAGTAACTCTACTAATAGCTCGTGCTTTGACCTTTTCCTGGGACAGCAGTATTAGATTCCGATGCACCATTTCAGGTTTACTGTATCTCTTGGACCTTCAAATCAACGATGAAACACGGAAATTGCATGGATATTGAATACAAAAGGCAAAATGTCAACTTATTTACAAGAGGAGCAACTCTTCTAACAGTTCGTGCTTTGAGCCTTTCCTGGGACAGCAGTATTAGGTTCCGATGCACCATTGCAGGTTTACTGTATCCCTTGGGCCTTCAAATCAACGATGAAACACAGAAATTGCATCGATATTGCATACAAAAGGCAAAATGTCGACTTATTTATAAGAGGAGTAACTCTTCTAATTGTTAGTGATTTGAGCATTCGTGGGACAGCAGTATTAGATTACGATGCACCATTGCAGGTTTACTGTATCCCTTGGACCTTCAAATCAACGATCGAACACAGAAATTGCATCGATATTGAATACAAAAGGCAAAATGTCGACGTATTTACAAGAGGACTAACTCTTCTAATAGTTCGTGCTTTTAGCCTTTCCTGGGACAGCAGTATTAGATTCCGATGCACCATTGCAGGTTTACTATATCCATTGGACCTTCAAATCAACGATGAAACACAGAAATTGCATCGATATTGAATACGAAATGCAAAATGCCAACTTATTTACAAGAGGAGTAACTCTTCTAATAGTTCGTGCTTTGAGCCTTTCCTGGGACAGCAGTATTAGATTTCGATGCACCATTGCAGGTTTACTGTATCCCTTGGACCTTCAAATCAACGATGAAACACAGAAACTGCATTGATATTGTATACAAAAGGTAAAATATTGACTTATTTATAAGAGGAGTAACTCTTCTAATAGTTAGTGATTTGAGCATTCGTGGGACAGCAGTATTAGATTCCGATGCACCATTGCAGGTTTACTGTATCTCTTGGACCTTCAAATCAACGATGAAACACAGAAATTGCATCGTTATTGAATACAAAATGCAAAATGTCGACTTATTCACAAGAGGAGTAACTCTTCTAATAGTTCGTGATTTAGCATTTTCTGGGACAGCAGTATTAGATTCCGACGCACCATTGCAGGTTTACTGTATTTCTTGGACTTTCAAATCAACGATGAAACACAGAAATTGCATCGATATTGATTACAAAAGGCAAAATGTCGACTTACTTATAAGAGGAGTAACGCTTCTAATAGTTTGTGTTTTTACCCTTTCCTGGGACAGCAGTATTAGATTCCGATGCACCATTGCAGGTTTACAGTACCCCTGGACCTTCAAATCAACGATGAAACACAGAAATTGCATCGATATTGAATACAAAAGGCAAAATGTCGACTTATTTACAAGAGGAGTAACTCTTCTAATGGTTCGTATTTTAGCCTTTCCTGGGACAGCAGTATTAGATTCCGATGCACCCTTGCAGGTTTACTGTATCTCTTGGACCTTCAAATCAACGATGAAACACAGAAATTGCATCGATATTGAATACAAAAGGCAAAATGTCAATTTATTTACAAGAGGAGCAACTCTTCTAATAGTTCGTGCTTTGAGCCTTTCCTGGGACAGCAGTATTAGATTCCGATGCCCCATTGCAGGTTTACTGTATCCCTTGGACCTTCAAATCAACGATGAAACACAGAAATTGCATCGATATTGCATACAAAGGGCCAAATGTCGACTTATTTATAAGAGGAGTAACTCTTCTAATAGTTCGTGATTTGAGCCTTTCGTGGGACAGCAGTATTAGATTCCGATGCACCATTGCAAGTTTACTGTATCCCTTGGACCTTCAAATCAACGATGAAACACAGAAATTGCATCGATATTGAATACAAAAGGCAAAATGTCGACTTATTTATAAGAGGAGTTAATCTTCTAATAGTTCGAGGTTTGAGCCTTTCCTGGGACAGCAGTATTAAATTCCGATGCACCATTGCAGGTTTACTGTATCCCATGGACCTTCAAATCAACGATGAACCACAGAAATTGCATCGATATTGAATACAAAAGACAAAATGTCGACTTATTTACAAGAGGAGTAACTCTTCTAATAGTTCGTGGTTTTAGCCCTTCCTGGGACAGCAGTATTAGTTTCCGATGCACCATTGCAGGATTACTGTATCCCTTGGACCTTCAAATCAACGATGAAACACAGAAATTGCATCGATATTGAATACAAAAGGCAAAATGTCAACTTATTTTCAAGAGGAGCAACTCTTCTAATAGTTCGTGCTTTGAGCCTTTCCTGGGACAGCAGTACTAGATTCCGATGCACCATTGCTGGTTTACTGTATCCCTTGGACCTTCAAATCGACGATGAAACACAGAAATTGCATCGATATTGAATACAAAAGGCAAAATGTCGACTTATTTATAAGAGGAGTAACTCTTCTAAAAGTCCGTGATTTGAGCCTTTCGTGGGAGAGCAGTATTAGATTCCGATGCACCATTGCAGGTTTACTGTATCCCTTGGACCTTCAAATCAACGATGAAACACAGAAATTGCATCGATATTGAACACAAAAGACAAAATGTCGACTTATTTATAAGAGGAGTAACTCTTCTAATAGTTCGTGATTTGAGCCTTTCCTGGGACAGCAGTATTAGATTCCGATGCACCATTGCAGGTTTACTGTATCCCTTGGACCTTCAAATCAACGATGAAACACCGAAATTGCATCGATATTGAATACAAAAGGCAAAATGTCGACTTAATCACAAGAGGAGTAACTCTTCTAATAGTTCGAGCTTTGAGCCTTTCTGGGACAGCAGTATTAAATTCCGATGCACCACTGCAGGTTCACTGTATCCCTTGGACCTTCAAATCATCGATGAAACACAGAAATTGCTTCGATATTGACTACAAAACGAAAAATGTCGACTTGTTTATAAGAGGAGTAACTCTTCTAGTAGTTTGCGCTTTGAGCCTTTACTGGGACAGCAGTATTAGATTCCGATGCACCATTGCAGATTTACTGTATCTCTTGGACCTTCAAATAAACGATGAAACACAGAAATTGCATCGCTATTGAATACAAAAGGCAAAATGTCGACTTATTTATAAGCGGAGTAACTCTTCTAATAGTTCGTGATTTGAGCCTTTCCTGGGACAGCAGTATTAGATTCCGATGCACCAATGCAGGTTTACTATATCCCTTGGACCTTCAAATCAACGATGAAACACGAATATTGCATCGATATTGAATACAAAAGGCAAAATGTCGACTTATTTATAAGCGGAGTAACTCTTCTAATAGTTCGTGATTTGAGCTTTTCCTGGGACAGCAGTATTAGTTTCCGATGCACCATTTCAGGTTTACTGTATCCCTAGGACCTTCAAATCAACGATGAAACACAGAAATTGCATCAATATTGAATACAGAAGGCAAAATTTCGACTTATTTATAAGAGGAGTAACTCTTCTAATAGTTCGTGCTTTGAGCCTTTCCTGGGACAGCAGTATTAGATTCCGATGCACCATTGCAGGTTTACTGTATTTCTTGGACCTTCAAATCAACGATGAAACACGGAAATTGCATCGATATTGAATACAAAATGCAAAATGTCGATTTATTTTTAAGAGGAGTAACTCTTCTAATAGTTCGTGTTTTGAGCCTTTCCTGGGACAGCAGTATTAGTTTCCGATGCACCATTGCCGGATTATTGTATCCCTTGGACCTTCAAATCAACGATGAAACACAGAAATTGCATCGATATTGAATACAAAAGGCAAAATGTCGACTTATTTATAAGAGGAGTAAATCTTCTAATAGTTCGTGATTTGAGCCTTTCCTGGGACAGCAGTATTAGATTCCGATAAACCATTGCTGGTTTACAGTATCCCTTGGACCTTCAAACTAACGATGAAACACAGAAATTGCATCGATATTGAATACAAAAGTGAAAATCTCGACTTATTTACAAGACGTGTAACTCTTCTAATAGTTCGTGCTTTGAGCCTTTCCTAGGACATTAGTATTAGATTCCGATGCACCATTGCAGGTTTACTGTATCCATTGGACCTTCAAATCAACGATGAAACACAGAAATTGCATCGATGTTGAATACAAAAGGCAAAATGTCGACTTATTTACAAGAGGAGTAACTCTTCTAATAGTTCGTGTTTTAGCCTTTCCTGGGACAGCAGTATTAGATTCCGATGCACCATTGCAGGTTTACTGTATCTCTTGGACCTTCAAATCAACGATGAAACACAGAAATTGAATCGATATTGAATACAAAAGGCAAAATGTATACTTATTTACAAGAGGAGCAACTCTTCTAATAGTTCGTGCTTTGAGCCTTTCCTGGGACAGCAGTATTAGATTCCGACGCACCATTGCTGGTTTACTGTATCCCTTGGACCTTCAAATCAACGATGAAACACAGAAATTGCATCGATATTGAATATAAAAGGCAAAATGTCGACTTATTTACAAGAGGAGTAACTCTTCTAATAGTTCGTGCTTTGAGCCTTTCCTGGGACAGCAGTATTAGATTCCGATGCACCATTTTAGGTTTACTGTATCCAACGAACCTTCAAATCGACGATGATGCTCAGAAATTGCATCGATATTGAATAAAAAAGGCAAAATGCCGACTTATTTATAAGAGGAGTAACTCTTCTAATAGTTCGTGATGTGAGCCTTTCCTGGGACAGCAGTATTAGATTCAGATGCACCATTGCTGGATTATTGTATCCCTTGGACCTAAAAATCAACTATGAAACACAGAAATTGCATCGATATTGAATACAAAAGGCAAAATTTCGATTTATTTACAAGTGGAGTATCTCTTCTAATAGTTCGTGCTTTTAGCCCTTCCTCGGACAGCAGTATTACATTCCGATGCACCATTGCAGGTTTACTGTATCCCTTGGACCTTCAAATCAAAGATGAAACACAGAAATTGCATCGATATTGAATACAAAAGGCAAAATGTCGACTTATTTACAAGAGGAGTAACTCTTCTAATAGTTCGTGCTTTGATCCTTTCCTGGGACAGCAGTATTAGATTCCGATGCACCATTGCAGGTTTACTGTATCTCTTGGACCTTCAAATCAACGATGAAACACGGAAATTGCATCGATATTGAATACAAAAGGCAAAATGTCGACTTATTTGCAAGAGGAGAAACTCTTCTAATAGTTCGTGATTTGAGCCTTTCCTGGGACAGCAGTATTAGATTCCAATGCACCATTGCAGGTTTTCTGTATCCCTTGGACCTTCATATCAACGATGAAACACAGAAATTGCATCGATATTGCGTACAAAAGGCAAATGTCGACTTATTTATAAAAGGAGTACCTCTTCTAATAGTTCGTGATTTGAGCCTTTCGTGGGACAGCAGTATTAGATTCCGATGCACCATTGCAGGTTTACTGTATCCCTTGGACCTTCAAATCAACGATGAAACACAGAAATTACATCGATATTGAATACAAAAGGCAAAATGTCGACTTATTTATAAGAGGAGCTAATCTTCTAATAGTTCGAGCTTTGAGCCTTTCCTGGGACAGCAGTATTAAATTCCGATGCACCATTGCAGGTTTACTGTATCCCTTGGACCTTCAAATCAACGATGAAACACAGAAATTGCATCGATATTGAATACAAAAGGCAAAATGTCGACTTATTTACAAGAGAAGTATCTCTTCTAATAGTTCGTGGTTTTAGCCTTTCCTGGGACAGCAGTATTAGTTTCCGATGCACCATTGCAGGATTACTGTATCCCTTGGACCTTCAAATCAACGATGAAACACAGAAATTGCATCGATATTGAATACAAAAGGCAAAATGTCATCTTATTTGCAAGAGGAGCAACTCTTCTAATAGTTCGTGCTTTGAGTATTTCCTGGGACAGCAGTACTAGATTCCGATGCACCATTGCTGGTTTACTGTATCCCTTGGACCTTCAAATCAACGATGAAACACAGAAATTGCATCGATATTGAATACAAAAGGCAAATTGTCTACTTATTTATAAGAGGAGTAACTCTTTTAATAGTTCGTGATTTGAGCCTTTACTGGGACAGCAGTATTAGATTCCGATGCACCATTGCAGATTTACTATATCTCTTGGACCTTCAAATCAACGATGAAACACAGAAATTGCATCGTTATTGAATACAAAAGGCAAAATGTCGACTTATTTACAAGAGGAGTAACTCTTCTAATAGTTCGTGCTTTGAGCCTTTCCTGGGACAGCAGTATTAGATTCCAATGCACCATTGCAGGTTTACTGTATCCCTTGGACCTTCAAATCAACGATGAAACACAGAAATTGCATCAATATTGAATACAAAAGGCAAAATGTCGACTTATTTATAAGCGGAGTAACTCTTCTAATAGTTCTTGCTTTGAGCCTTTCCTGGGACAGCAGTATTAGATTCCGATGCACCATTGCAGGTTTACTGTATCTCTTGGATCTTCAAATCAACGATGAAACACAGAAATTGAATCGATATTGAATACAAAAGGCAAAATGTCGACTTATTTATAAGAGGAGTAACTCTTCTAATAGTTCGAGCTTTGAGCCTTTCCTGGGACAGCAGTATTAAATTCGGATGCACCACTGCAGGTTCAGTTTATCCCTTGGACCTTCAAATCATCGATGAAACACAGAAATTGCTTCGATATTGACTACAAAAGGAAAAATGTCGAATTATTTATAAGAGGAGTAACTCTTCTAGTAGTTCGCGCTTTGAGCCTTTACTGGGACAGCAGTATTAGATTCCGATGCACCATTGCAGATTTACTGTATCTCTTGGACCTTCAAATCAACGATGAAACACAGAAATTGCATCGTTATTGAATACAAAAGGCAAAATGTCGACTTATTTACAAGAGGAGTAACTCTTCTAATAGTTCGTGCTTTGAGCCTTTCCTGGGACAGCAGTATTAGATTCCAATGCACCATTGCAGGTTTACTGTATCCCTTGGACCTTCAAATCAACGATGAAACACAGAAATTGCATCAATATTGAATACAAAAGGCAAAATGTCGACTTATTTATAAGCGGAGTAACTCTTCTAATAGTTCGTGCTTTGAGCCTTTCCTGGGACAGCAGTATTAGATTCCGATGCACCATTGCAGGTTTACTGTATCTCTTGGATCTTCAAATCAACGATGAAACACAGAAATTGAATCGATATTGAATACAAAAGGCAAAATGTCAACTTATTTACAAGAGGAGCAACTCTTCTAACAGTTCGTGCATTGAGCCTTTCTGGGACAGCAGTATTAGGTTCCGATGCTCCATTGCAGGTTTACTGTATCTCTTGGACCTTCAAATCAACGATGAAAGACGGAAATTGCATCGATATTGAATACAAAAGGCAAAATGTCGATTTATTATAAGAGGAGTAACTCTTCTATTAGGGCGTGTTTTAGCCTTTCCTGGGACAGCAGTATTAGATTCCGATGCACCATTGCAGGTTTACTGTATCTCTTGGATCTTCAAATCAACGATGAAACACAGAAATTGAATCGATATTGAATACAAAAGGCAAAATGTCAACTTGTTTACAAGAGGAGCAACTCTTCTAACAGTTCGTGCATTGAGCCTTTCCTGGGACAGCAGTATTAGATTTCGATGCACCATTGCTGGTTTACTGTATCCCTTGGACCTTCAAATCAACGATGAAACACAGAAACTGCATCGATATTGTATACAAAAGGCAAAATATTGACTTATTTATAAGAGGAGTAACTCTTCTAATAGTTAGTGATTTGAGCATTCGTGGGACAGCAGTATTAGATTACGATGCACCATTGCAGGTTTACTGTATCCCTTGGACCTTCAAATCAACGATCAAACACAGAAATTGCATCGATATTGAATACAAAAGGCAAAATGTCGACTTATTTACAAGAGGAGTAACTCTTCTAATAGTTCGTGCTTTTAGCCTTTCCTGGGACAGCAGTATTAGATTCCGATGCACCATTGCAAGTTTACTATATCCCTTGGACCTTCAAATCAACGATGAAACACAGAAATTGCATCGATATTGAATACGAAATGCAAAATGCCAACTTATTTACAAGAGGAGTAACTCTTCTAATAGTTCGTGCTTTTAGCCTTTCCTCGGAAAGCAGTATTAGATTTCGATGCACCATTGCAAGTTTACTGTATCTCTTGGACCTTCAAATCAACGATGAAACACAGAAATTGCATCGTTATTGAATACAAAATGCAAAATGTCGACTTATTCACAAGAGGAGTAACTCTTCTAATAGTTCGTGATTTAGCCTTTACTGGGACAGCAGTATTAGATTCCGATGCACCATTGCAGGTTTACTGTATTTCTTGGACTTTCAAATCAACGATGAAACACAGAAATTGCATCGATATTGATTACAAAAGGCAATATGTCGACTTACTTATAAGACGTGTAACTCTTCTAATAGTTTGTGTTTTTAGCCTTCCCTGGGACAGCAGTATTAGATTCCGATGCACCATTGCAGGTTTACAGTATCCCCTGGACCTTCAAATCAACGATGGAACACAGAAATTGCATCGATATTGAATACAAAAGGCAAAATGTCGACTTATTTACTAGAGGAGTAACTCTTCTAATAGCTCGTGCTTTGACCTTTTCCTGGGACAGCAGTATTAGATTCCGATGCACCATTTCAGGTTTACTGTATCTCTTGGACCTTCAAATCAACGATGAAACACGGAAATTGCATCGATATTGAATACAAAAGGCAAAATGTCGACTTATTTACAAGAGGAGTAACTCTTCTAATAGTTCGTATTTTAGACTTTCCTGGGACAGCTGTATTAGATTCCGATGCACCATTGCAGGTTTACTGTATCTCTTGGACCTTCAAATCAACGATGAAACACAGAAATTGCATCGATATTGAATACAGAAGGCAAAATGTCGACTTATTTATAAGAGGAGTAACTCTTCTAATAGTACGTGCTTTGACCCTTTCCTGGGATACCAGTATTAGATTCCGATGCACCATTGCAGGTTTACTGTATCTCTTGGACCTTCAAATCAACGATGAAAGACGGAAATTGCATCGATATTGAATACAAAAGGCAAAATGTCGATTTATTATAAGAGGAGTAACTCGTCTATTAGTTCGTGTTTTAGACTTTCCTGGGACAGCAGTATTAGATTCCGATGCACCATTGCAGGTTTACTGTATCTCTTGGATCTTCAAATCAACGATGAAACACAGAAATTGAATCGATATTGAATACAAAAGGCAAAATGTCAACTTATTTACAAGAGGAGTAACTCTTCTAATAGTTCGTGCTTTGAGCCTTTCCTGGGACAGCAGTATTAGATTTCGATGCACCATTGCAGGTTTACTGTATCCCTTGGACCTTCAAATCAACGATGAAACACAGAAACTGCATCGATATTGTATACAAAAGGCAAAATATTGACTTATTTATAAGAGGAGTAACTCTTCTAATAGTTAGTGATTTGAGCATTCGTGGGACAGCAGTATTAGATTACGATGCACCATTGCAGGTTTACTGTATCCCTTGGACCTTCAAATCAACGATCAAACACAGAAATTGCATCGATATTGAATACAAAAGGCAAAATGTCGACTTATTTACAAGAGGAGTAACTCTTCTAATAGTTCGTGCTTTTAGCCTTTCCTGGGACAGCAGTATTAGATTCCGATGCACCATTGCAGGTTTACTATATCCCTTGGACCTTCAAATCAACGATGAAACACAGAAATTGCATCGATATTGAATACGAAATGCAAAATGCCAACTTATTTACAAGAGGAGTAACTCTTCTAATAGTTCGTGCTTTTAGCCTTTCCTCGGAAAGCAGTATTAGATTCCGATGCACCATTGCAGGTTTACTGTATCTCTTGGACCTTCAAATCAACGATGAAACACAGAAATTGCATCGTTATTGAATACAAAATGCAAAATGTCGACTTATTCACAAGAGGAGTAACTCTTCTAATAGTTCGTGATTTAGCCTTTACTGGGACAGCAGTATTAGATTCCGATGCACCATTGCAGGTTTACTGTATTTCTTGGACTTTCAAATCAACGATGAAACACAGAAATTGCATCGATATTGATTACAAAAGCAAAATGTCGACTTACTTATAAGAGGAGTAACGCTTCTAATAGTTTGTGTTTTTACCCTTTCCTGGGACAGCAGTATTAGATTCCGATGCACCATTGCAGGTTTACAGTATCCCCTGGACCTTCAAATCAACGATGAAACACAGAAATTGCATCGATATTGAATACAAAAGGCAAAATGTCCACTTATTTACTAGAGGTGTAACTCTTCTAATAGCTCGTGTTTTGACCTTTTCCTGGGACAGCAGTATTAGATTCCGATGCACCATTTCAGGTTTACTGTATCTCTTGGACCTTCAAATCAACGATGAAACACAGAAATTGCATCGATATTGAATACAAAAGGCAAAATGTCGACTTATTTACTAGAGGGGTAACTCTTCTAATAGCTCGTGCTTTGACCTTTTCCTGGGACAGCAGTATTAGATTCCGATGCACCATTTCAGGTTTACTGTATCTCTTGGACCTTCAAATCAACGAAGAAACACGGAAATTGCATCGATATTGAATACAAAAGGCAAAATGTCGACTTATTTACAAGAGGAGTAACTCTTCTAATAGTTCGTATTTTAGCCTTTCCTGGGACAGCAGTATTAGATTCCGATGCACCATTGCAGCTTTACTGTATCTCTTGGACCTTCAAATCAACGATGAAACACAGAAATTGCATCGATATTGAATACAGAAGGCAAAATGTCGACTTATTTATAAGAGGAGTAACTCTTCTAATAGTTCGTGCTTTGACCCTTTCCTGGGATAGCAGTATTAGATTCCGATGCACCATTGCAGATTTACTGTATCTCTTGGACCTTCAAATCAACGATGAAAGACGGAAATTGCATCGATATTGAATACAAAAGGCAAAATGTCGATTTATTATAAGACGAGTAACTCTTCTATTAGTTCGTGTTTTAGACTTTCCTGGGACAGCAGTATTAGATTCCGCTGCACCATTTCAGGTTTACTGTATCTCTTGGATCTTCAAATCAACGATGAAACACAGAAATTGAATCGATATTGAATACAAAAGGCAAAATGTCAACTTATTTACAAGAGGAGCAACTCTTCTAACAGTTCGTGCTTTGAGCCTTTCCTGGGACAGCAGTATTAGGTTCCGATGCACCATTGCAGGTTTACTGTATCCCTTGGGCCTTCAAATCAACGATGAAACACAGAAATTGCATCGATATTGCATACAAAAGGCAAAATGTCGACTTATTTATAAGAGGACTAACTCTTCTAATAGTTAGTGATTTGAGCATTCGTGGGACAGCAGTATTAGATTACGATGCACCATTGCAGGTTTACTGTATCCCTTGGACCTTCAAATCAACGATCAAACACAGAAATTGCATCGATATTGAATACAAAAGGCAAAATGTCGACTTATTTACAAGAGGAGTAACTCTTCTAATAGTTCGTGCTTTTAGCCTTTCCTGGGACAGCAGTATTAGATTCCGATGCACCATTGCAGGTTTACTATATCCCTTGGACCTTCAAATCAACGATGAAACACAGAAATTGCATCGATATTGAATACGAAATGCAAAATGCCAACTTATTTACAAGAGGAGTAACTCTTCTAATAGTTCGTGCTTTTAGCCTTTCCTCGGAAAGCAGTATTAGATTCCGATGCACCATTGCAAGGTTACTGTATCTCTTGGACCTTCAAATCAACGATGAAACACAGAAATTGCATCGTTATTGAATACAAAATGCAAAATGTCGACTTATTCACAAGAGGAGTAACTCTTCTAATAGTTCGTGATTTAGCCTTTACTGGGACAGCAGTATTAGATTCCGATGCACCATTGCAGGTTTACTGTATTTCTTGGACTTTCAAATCAACGATGAAACACAGAAATTGCATCGATATTGATTACAAAAGGCAAAATGTCGACTTACTTATAAGAGGAGTAACGCTTCTAATAGTTTGTGTTTTTACCCTTTCCTGGGACAGCAGTATTAGATTCCGATGCACCATTGCAGGTTTACAGTATCCCCTGGACCTTCAAATCAACGATGAAACACAGAAATTGCATCGATATTGAATACAAAAGGCAAAATGTCGACTTATTTACTAGAGGAGTAACTCTTCTAATAGCTCGTGTTTTGACCTTTTCCTGGGACAGCAGTATTAGATTCCGATGCACCATTTCAGGTTTACTGTATCTCTTGGACCTTCAAATCAACGATGAAACACAGAAATTGCATCGATATTGAATACAAAAGGCAAAATGTCGACTTGTTTACAAGAGGAGTAACTCTTCTAATAGTTCGTATTTTAGCCTTTCCTGGGACAGCAGTATTAGATTCCGATGCACCATTGCAGGTTTACTGTATCTCTTGGACCTTCAAATCAACGATGAAACACAGAAATTGCATCGATATTGAATACAAAAGGCAAAATGTCAACTTATTTACAAGAGGAGCAACTCTTCTAATAGTTCGTGCTTTGAGCCTTTCCTGGGACAGCAGTATTAGATTCCGATGCCCCATTGCAGGTTAACTGTATCCCTTGGACCTTCAAATCAACGATGAAACACAGAAATTGCATCGATATTGCATACAAAAGGCAAAATGTCGACTTATTTATAAGAGGAGCAACTCTTCTAATAGTTGGTGATTTGAGCCTTTCGTGGGACAGCAGTATTAGATTCCGATGCACCATTGCAGGTTTACTGTATCCCTTGGACCTTCAAATCAACGATGAAACACAGAAATTGCATCGATATTGAATACAAAAGGCAAAATGTCGACTTATTTATAAGAGGAGTTAATCTTCTAATAGTTCGAGTTTTGAGCCTTTCCTGGGACAGCAGTATTAAATTGCGATGCACCATTGCAGGTTTACTGTATCCCTTGGACCTTCAAATCAACGATCAAACACAGAAATTGCATCGATATTGAATACAAAAGGCAAAATGTCGACTTATTTACAAGAGGAGTAACTCTTCTAATAGTTCGTGCTTTTAGCCTTTCCTGGGACAGCAGTATTAGATTCCGATGCACCATTGCAGGTTTACTATATCCCTTGGACCTTCAAATCAACGATGAAACACAGAAATTGCATCGATATTGAATACGAAATGCAAAATTCCAACTTATTTACAAGAGGAGTAACTCTTCTAATAGTTCGTGCTTTTAGCCTTTCCTCGGAAAGCAGTATTAGATTCCGATGCACCATTGCAGGTTTACTGTATCTCTTGGACCTTCAAATCAACGATGAAACACAGAAATTGCATCGTTATTGAATACAAAATGCAAAATGTCGACTTATTCACAAGAGGAGTAACTCTTCTAATAGTTCGTGATTTAGCCTTTACTGGGACAGCAGTATTAGATTCCGATGCACCATTGCAGGTTTACTGTATTTCTTGGACTTTCAAATCAACGATGAAACACAGAAATTGCATCGATATTGATTACAAAAGGCAAAATGTCGACTTACTTATAAGAGGAGTAACTCTTCTAATAGTTCGTGCGTTGACCCTTTCCTGGGATAGCAGTATTAGATTCCGATGCACCATTGCAGGTTTACTGTATCTCTTGGACCTTCAAATCAACGATGAAAGACGGAAATTGCATCGATATTGAATACAAAAGGCAAAATGTCGATTTATTATAAGAGGAGTAACTCTTCTATTAGTTCGTGTTTTAGACTTTCCTGGGACAGCAGTATTAGATTCCGATGCACCATTGCAGGTTTACTGTATCTCTTGGATCTTCAAATCAACGATGAAACACAGAAATTGAATCGATATTGAATACAAAAGGCAAAATGTCAACTTATTCACAAGAGGAGCAACTCTTCTAACAGTTCGTGCTTTGAGCCTTTCCTGGGACAGCAGTATTAGGTTCCGATGCACCATTGCAGGTTTACTGTATCTCTTGGGCCTTCAAATCAACGGTGAAACATAGAAATTGCATCGATATTGCATACAAAAGGCAAAATGTCGACTTATTTATAAGAGGAGTAACTCTTCTAATAGTTAGTGATTTGAGCATTCGTGGGACAGCAGTATTAGATTACGATGCACCATTGCAGGTTTACTGTATCCCTTGGACCTTCAAATCAACGATCAAACACAGAAATTGCATCGATATTGAATACAAAAGGCAAAATGTCGACTTATTTACAAGAGGAGTAACTCTTCTAATAGTTCGTGCTTTTAGCCTTTCCTGGGACAGCAGTATTAGATTACGATAAACCATTGCAGGTTTACTATATCCCTTGGACCTTCAAATCAACGATGAAACACAGATATTGCATCGATATTGAATACGAAATGCAAAATGCCAACTTATTTACAAGAGGAGTAACTCTTCTAATAGTTCGTGCTTTGAGCCTTTCCTGGGACAGCAGTATTAGATTTCGATGCACCATTGCAGGTTTACTGTATCCCTTGGACCTTCAAATCAACGATGAAACACAGAAACTGCATCGATATTGTATACAAAAGGCAAAATATTGACTTATTTATAAGAGGAGTAACTCTTCTAATAGTTAGTGATTTGAGCATTCGTGGGACAGCAGTATTAGATTACGATGCACCATTGCAGGTTTACTGTATCTCTTGGACCTTCAAATCAACGATGAAACACGGAAATTGCATCGATATTGAATACAAAAGGAAAAATGTCGACTTATTTACAAGAGGAGTAACTCTTCTAATAGTTCGTATTTTAGCCTTTCCTGGGACAGCAGTATTAGATTCCGATGCACCATTGCAGGTTTACTGTATCTCTTGGACCTTCAAATCAACGATGAAACACAGAAATTGCATCGATATTGAATACAGAAGGCAAAAGTCGACTTATTTATAAGAGGAGTAACTCTTCTAATAGTTCGTGCTTTGACCCTTTCCTGGGATAGCAGTATTAGATTCCGATGCACCATTGCAGGTTTACTGTATCTCTTGGACCTTCAAATCAACGATGAAAGACGGAAATTGCATCGATATTGAATACAAAAGGCAAAATGTCGATTTATTATAAGAGGAGTAACTCTTCTATTAGTTCGTGTTTTAGACTTTCCTGGGACAGCAGTATTAGATTCCGATGCACCATTGCAGGTTTACTGTATCTCTTGGATCTTCAAATCAACGATGAAACACAGAAATTGAATCGATATTGAATACAAAAGGCAAAATGTCAACTTATTCACAAGAGGGGCAACTCTTCTAACAGTTCGTGCTTTGAGCCTTTCCTGGGACAGCAGTATTAGGTTCCGATGCACCATTGCAGGTTTACTGTATCTCTTGGGCCTTCAAATCAACGATGAAACATAGAAATTGCATCGATATTGCATACAAAAGGCAAAATGTCGACTTATTTATAAGAGGAGTAACTCTTCTAATAGTTAGTGATTTGAGCATTCGTGGGACAGCAGTATTAGATTACGATGCACCATTGCAGGTTTACTGTATCCCTTGGACCTTCAAATCAACGATCAAACACAGAAATTGCATCGATATTGAATACAAAAGGCAAAATGTCGACTTATTTACAAGAGGAGTAACTCTTCTAATAGTTCGTGCTTTTAGCCTTTCCTGGGACAGCAGTATTAGATTCCGATAAACCATTGCAGGTTTACTATATCCCTTGGACCTTCAAATCAACGATGAAACACAGAAATTGCATCGATATTGAATACGAAATGCAAAATGCCAACTTATTTACAAGAGGAGTAACTCTTCTAATACACTCCTGGAAATTGAAATAAGAACACCGTGAATTCATTGTCCCAGGAAGGGGAAACTTTATTGACACATTCCTGGGGTCAGATACATCACATGATCACACTGACAGAACCACAGGCACATAGCCACAGGCAACAGAGCATGCACAATGTCGGCACTAGTACAGTGTATATCCACCTTTCGCAGCAATGCAGGCTGCTATTCTCCCATGGAGACGATCGTAGAGATGCTGGATGTAGTCCTGTGGAACGGCTTGCCATGCCATTTCCACCTGGCGCCTCAGTTGGACCAGCGTTCGTGCTGAACGTGCAGACCGCGTGAGACGACGCTTCATCCAGTCCCAAACATGCTCAATGGGGGACAGATCCGGAGATCTTACTGGCCAGGGTAGTTGACTTACACCTTCTAGAGCACGTTGGGTGGCACGGGATACATGCGGACGTGCATTGTCCTGTTGGAACAGCAAGTTCCCTTGCCGGCCTAGGAATGGTAGAACGATGGGTTCGATGACGGTTTGGATGTACCGTGCACTATTCAGTGTCCCCTCGACGATCACCAGAGGTGTACGGCCAGTGTAGGAGATCGCTCCCCACACCATGATGCCGGGTGTTGGCCCTGTGTGCCTCGGTCGTATGCAGTCCTGATTGTGGCGCTCACCTGCACGGCGCCAAACACGCATACGACCATCATTGGCACCAAGGCAGAAGCGACTCTCATCGCTGAAGACGACACGTCTCCATTCGTCCCTCCATTCACGCCTGTCGCGACACCACTGGTGGCGGGCTGCACGATGTTGGGGCGTGAGCGGAAGACGGCCTAACGGTGTGCGGGACCGTAGCCCAGCTTCATGGAGACGGTTGCGAATGGTCCTCGCCGATACCCCAGGAGCAACAGTGTCCCTAATTTGCTGGGAAGTGGCTGTGCGGTCCCCTACGGCACTGCGTAGGATCCTACGGTTCTCGCGTGCATCCGTGCGTCGCTGCGGTCCGGTCCCAGGTCGACGGGCACGTGCACCTTCCGCCGACCACTGGCGACAACATCGATATACTGTGGAGACCTCACGCCCCACGTGTTGAGCAATTCGGCGGTACGTCCACCCGGCCTCCCGCATGCCCACTATACGCCCTCGCTCAAAGTCCGTCAACTGCACATACGGTTCACGTCCACGCTGTCGCGGCATGCTACCAGTGTTAAAGACTGCGATGGAACTCCGTATGCCACGGCAAACTGGCTGACACTGACGGCGGCGGTGCACAAATGCTGCGCAGCTAGCGCCATTTGACGGCCAACACCGCGGTCCCTGGTGTGTCCGCTGTGCCGTGCGTGTGATCATTGCTTGTACAGCCCTCTCGCAGTGTCCGGAGCAAGTATGGTGGGTCTGACACACCGGTGTCAATGTGTTCTTTTTTCCATTTCCAGGAGTGTAGTTCGTGCTTTGAGCCTTTCCTGGGACAGCAGTATTAGATTTCGATGCACCATTGCAGGTTTACTGTATCCCTTGGACCTTCAAATCAACGATGAAACACAGAAACTGCATCGATATTGTATACAAAAGGCAAAATATTGACTTATTTATAAGAGGAGTAAATCTTCTAATAGTTAGTGATTTGAGCATTCGTGGGACAGCAGTATTAGATTACGATGCACCATTGCAGGTTTACTGTATCCCTTGGACCTTCAAATCAACGATCAAACACAGAAATTGCATCGATATTGAATACAAAAGGCAAAATTTCGACTTATTTACAAGAGGAGTAACTCTTCTAATAGTTCGTGCTTTTAGCCTTTCCTGGGACAGCAGTATTAGCTTCCGATGCACTTTTTGCAGGTTTACTATATCCCTTGGACCTTCAAATCAACGATGAAACACAGAAATTGCATCGATATTGAATACGAAATGCAAAATGCCAACTTATTTACAAGAGGAGTAACTCTTCTAATAGTTCGTGCTTTTAGCCTTTCCTCGGAAAGCAGTATTAGATTCCGTTGCACCATTGCAGGTTTACTGTATCTCTTGGACCTTCAAATCAACGATGAAACACAGAAATTGCATCGTTGTTGAATACAAAATGCAAAATGTCGACTTATTCACAAGAGGAGTAACTCTTCTAATAGTTCGTGATTTAGCCTTTACTGGGACAGCAGTATTAGATTCCGATGCACCATTGCAGGTTTACTGTATTTCTTGGACTTTCAAATCAACGATGAAACACAGATATTGCATCGATATTGATTACAAAAGGCAAAATGTCGACTTACTTATAAGAGGAGTAACGCTTCTAATAGTTTGTGTTTTTACCCTTTCCTGGGACAGCAGTATTAGATTCCGATGCACCATTGCAGGTTTACAGTATCCCCTGGACCTTCAAATCAACGATGAAACACAGAAATTGCATCGATATTGAATACAAAAGGCAAAATGTCCACTTATTTACTAGAGGAGTAACTCTTCTATTAGCTCGTGTTTTGACCTTTTCCTGGGACAGCAGTATTAGATTCCGATCACCATTTCAGGTTTACTGTATCTCTTGGACCTTCAAATCAACGATGAAACACGGAAATTGCATCGATATTGAATACAAAAGGCAAAATGTCGACTTATTTACAAGAGGAGTAACTCTTCTAATAGTTCGTATTTTAGCCATTCCTGGGACAGCAGTATTAGATTCCGATGCACCATTGCAGGTTTACTGATTCTCTTGGACCTTCAAATCAACGATGAAACACAGAAATTGCATCGATATTGAATACAAAAGGCAAAATGTCGACTTATTTATAAGAGGAGTTAATCTTCTAATAGTTCGAGTTTTGAGCCTTTCCTGGGACAGCAGTATTAAATTCCGATGCACCATTGCATGTTTACTGTATCCCTTGGACCTTCCAATCAACGATCAAACACGGAAATTGCATCGATATTGAATACAGAAGGCAAAATGTCGACTTATTTACAAGAGGAGTAACTCTTCTAATAGTTCGTGCTTTGAGCCTTTCCTGGGACAGCAGTATTAGATTCCGATGCACCATTGCAGGTTTACTATATCCCTTGGACCTTCAAATCAACGATGAAACACAGAAATTGCATCGATATTGAATACGAAATGCAAAATGCCAACTTATTTACAAGAGGAGTAACTCTTCTAATAGTTCGTGCTTTTAGCCTTTCCTCGGAAACCAGTATTAGATTCCGATGCACCATTGCAGGTTTACTGTATCTCTTGGACCTTCAAATCAACGATGAAACACAGAAATTGCATCGTTATTGAATACAAAATGCAAAATGTCGACTTATTCACAGGAGGAGTAACTCTTCTAATAGTTCGTGATTTAGCCTTTACTGGGACAGCAGTATTAGATTCCGATGCACCATTGCAGGTTTACTGTATTTCTTGGACTTTCAAATCAACGATGAAACACAGAAATTGCATCGATATTGATTACAAAAGGCAAAATGTCGACTTACTTATAAGAGGAGTAACGCTTCTAATAGTTCGAGCTTTGAGCCTTTCTGGGACAGCAGTATTAAATTCCGATGCACCACTGCAGGTTCACTGTATCCCTTGGACCTTCAAATCATCGATGAAACACAGAAATTGCCTCGATATTGACTACAAAACGAAAAATGTCGACTTGTTTATAAGAGGAGTAACTCTTCTAGTAGTTCGCGCTTTGAGCCTTTACTGGGACAGCAGTATTAGATTCCGATGCACTATTGCAGGTTTACTATATCCCTTGGACCTTCAAATCAACGATGAATCACAGAAATTGCATCGATATTGAATACGAAATGCAAAATGCCAACTTATTTACAAGAGGAGTAACTCTTCTAATAGTTCGTTCTTTTAGCCTTTCCTCGGAAAGCAGTATTAGATTCCGATGCACCATTGCAGGTTTACTGTATCTCTTGGACCTTCAAATCAACGATGAAACACAGAAATTGCATCGTTATTGAATACAAAATGCAAAATGTCGACTTATTCACAAGAGGAGTAACTCTTCTAATAGTTCGTGATTTAGCCTTTACTGGGACAGCAGTATTAGATTCCGATGCACCATTGCAGGTTTACTGTATTTCTTGGACTTTCAAATCAACGATGAAACACAGAAATTGCATCGATATTGATTACAAAAGGCAAAATTTCGACTTACTTATAAGAGGAGTAACGCCTCTAATAGTTTGTGTTTTACCCTTTCCTGGGACAGCAGTATTAGATTCCGATGCACCATTGCAGGTTTACAGTATCCCCTGGACCTTCAAATCAACGATGAAACACAGAAATTGCATCGATATTGAATACAAAAGGCAAAATGTCCACTTATTTACTAGAGGAGTAACTCTTCTAATAGCTCGTGTTTTGACCTTTTCCTGGGACAGCAGTATTAGATTCCGATGCACCATTTCAGGTTTACTGTATCTCTTGGACCTTCAAATCAACGATGAAACACGGAAATTGCATCGATATTGAATACAAAAGGCAAAATGTCGACTTATTTACAAGAGGAGTAACTCTTCTAATAGTTCGTATTTTAGCCTTTCCTGGGACAGCAGTATTAGATTCCGATGCACCATTGCAGGTTTACTGTATCTCTTGGATCTTCAAATCAACGATGAAACACAGAAATTGCATCGATATTGAATACAAAAGGCAAAATGTCAACTTATTTACAAGAGGAGCAACTCTTCTAATAGTTCGTGCTTTGAGCCTTTCCTGGGACAGCAGTATTAGATTCCGATGCCCCATTGCAGGTTAACTGTATCCCTTGGACCTTCAAATCAACGATGAAACACAGAAATTGCATCGATATTGCATACAAAAGGCAAAATGTCGACTTATTTATAAGAGGAGTAACTCTTCTAATAGTTCGTGATTTGAGCCTTTCGTGGGACAGCAGTATTAGATTCCGATGCACCATTGCAGGTTTACTGTATCCCTTGGACCTTCAAATCAACGATGAAACACAGAAATTGCATCGATATTGAATACAAAAGGCAAAATGTCGACTTATTTATAAGAGGAGTTAATCTTCTAATAGTTCGAGTTTTGAGCCTTTCCTGGGACAGCAGTATTAAATTGCGATGCAGCATTGCAGGTTTACTGTATCCCTTGGACCTTCAAATCAACGATCAAACACAGAAATTGCATCGATATTGAATACAAAAGGCAAAATGTCGACTTATTTACAAGAGGAGTAACTCTTCTAATAGTTCGTGCTTTTAGCCTTTCCTGGGACAGCAGTATTAGATTCCGATGCACCATTGCAGGTTTACTATATCCCTTGGACCTTCAAATCAACGATGAAACACAGAAATTGCATCGATATTGAATACGAAATGTAAAATGCCAACTTATTTACAAGAGGAGTAACTCTTCTAATAGTTCGTGCTTTTAGCCTTTCCTCGGAAAGCAGTATTAGATTCCGATGCACCATTGCAGGTTTACTGTATCTCTTGGACCTTCAAATCAACGATGAAACACAGAAATTGCATCGTTATTGAATACAAAATGCAAAATGTCGACTTATTCACAAGAGGAGTAACTCTTCGAATAGTTCGTGATTTAGCCTTTACTGGGACAGCAGTATTAGATTCCGATGCACCATTGCAGGTTTACTGTATTTCTTGGACTTTCAAATCAACGATGAAACACAGAAATTGCATCGATATTGATTACAAAAGGCAAAATGTCGACTTACTTATAAGAGGAGTAACTCTTCTAATAGTTTGTGTTTTTAGCCTTCCCTGGGACAGCAGTATTAGATTCCGATGCACCATTGCAGGTTTACAGTATCCCCTGGACCTTCAAATCAACGATGGAACACAGAAATTGCATCGATATTGAATACAAAAGGCAAAATGTCGACTTATTTACTAGAGGAGTAACTCTTCTAATAGCTCGTGCTTTGACCTTTTCCTGGGACAGCAGTATTAGATTCCGATGCACCATTTCAGGTTTACTGCATCTCTTGGACCTTCAAATCAACGATAAAACACGGAAATTGCATCGATATTGAATACAAAAGGAAAAATGTCGACTTATTTACAAGAGGAGTAACTCTTCTAATAGTTCGTATTTTAGCCTTTCCTGGGACAGCAGTATTAGATTCCGATGCACCATTGCAGGTTTACTGTATCTCTTGGACCTTCAAATCAACGATGAAACACAGAAATTGCATCGATATTGAATACAGAAGGCAAAATGTCGACTTATTTATAAGAGGAGTAAATCTTCTAATAGTTCGTGCTTTGACCCTTTCCTGGGATAGCAGTATTAGATTCCGATGCACCATTGCAGGTTTACTGTATCTCTTGGACCTTCAAATCAACGATGAAAGACGGAAATTGCATCGATATTGAATACAAAAGGCAAAATGTCGATTTATTATAAGAGGAGTAACTCTTCTATTAGTTCGTGTTTTAGACTTTCCTGGGACAGCAGTATTAGATTCCGATGCACCATTGCAGGTTTACTGTATCTCTTGGATCTTCAAATCAACGATGAAACACAGAAATTGAATCGATATTGAATACAAAAGGCAAAATGTCAACTTATTTACAAGAGGAGCAACTCTTCTAACAGTTCGTGCTTTGAGCCTTTCCTGGGACAGCAGTATTAGGTTCCGATGCACCATTGCAGGTTTACTGTATCTCTTGGGCCTTCAAATCAACGATGAAACACAGAAATTGCATCGATATTGCATACAAAAGGCAAAATATCGACTTATTTATAAGAGGAGTAACTCTTCTAATAGTTAGTGATTTGAGCATTCGTGGGACAGCAGTATTAGATTACGATGCACCATTGCAGGTTTACTGTATCCCTTGGACCTTCAAATCAACGATCAAACACAGAAATTGCATCGATATTGAATACAAAAGGCAAAATGTCGACTTATTTACAAGAGGAGTAACTCTTCTAATAGTTCGTGCTTTTAGCCTTTCCTGGGACAGCAGTATTAGATTCCGATAAACCATTGCAGGTTTACTATATCCCTTGGACCTTCAAATCAACGATGAAACACAGAAATTGCATCGATATTGAATACGAAATGCAAAATGCCAACTTATTTACAAGAGGAGTAACTCTTCTAATAGTTCGTGCTTGAGCCTTTCCTGGGACAGCAGTATTAGATTTCGATGCACCATTGCAGGTTTACTGTATCCCTTGGACCTTCAAATCAACGATGAAACACAGAAACTGCATCGATATTGTATACAAAAGGCAAAATATTGACTTATATATAAGAGGAGTAACTCTTCTAATAGTTAGTGATTTGAGCATTCGTGGGACAGCAGTATTAGATTACGATGCACCATTGCAGGTTTACTGTATCCCTTGGACCTTCAAATCAACGATCAAACACAGAAATTGCATCGATATTGAATACAAAAGGCAAAATGTCGACTTATTTACAAGAGGAGTAACTCTTCTAATAGTTCGTGCATTTAGCCTTTCCTGGGACAGCAGTATTAGATTCCGATGCACCATTGCAGGTTTACTATATCCCTTGGACCTTCAAATCAACGATGAAACACAGAAATTGCATCGATATTGAATACGAAATGCAAAATGCCAACTTATTTACAAGAGGAGTAACTCTTCTAATAGTTCGTGCTTTTAGCCTTTCCTCGGAAAGCAGTATTAGATTCCGATGCACCATTGCAGGTTTACTGTATCTCTTGGACCTTCAAATCAACGATGAAACACAGAAATTGCATCGTTATTGAATACAAAATGCAAAATGTCGACTTATTCACAAGAGGAGTAACTCTTCTAATAGTTCGTGATTTAGCCTTTACTGGGACAGCAGTATTAGATTCCGATGCACCATTGCAGGTTTACTGTATTTCTTGGACTTTCAAATCAACGATGAAACACAGATATTGCATCGATATTGATTACAAAAGGCAAAATGTCGACTTACTTGTAAGAGGAGTAACGCTTCTAATAGTTTGTGTTTTTACCCTTTCCTGGGACAGCAGTATTAGATTCCGATGCACCATTGAAGGTTTACAGTATCCCCTGGACCTTCAAATCAACGATGAAACACAGAAATTGCATCGATATTGAATACAAAAGGCAAAATGTCCACTTATTTACTAGAGGAGTAACTCTTCTATTAGCTCGTGTTTTGACCTTTTCCTGGGACAGCAGTATTAGATTCCGATGCACCATTTCAGGTTTACTGTATCTCTTGGACCTTCAAATCAACGATGAAACACGGAAATTGCATCGATATTGAATACAAAAGGCAAAATGTCGACTTATTTACTAGAGGAGCAACTCTTCTAATAGCTCGTGCTTTGACCTTTTCCTGGGACAGCAGTATTAGATTCCGATGCACCATTTCAGGTTTACTGTATCTCTTGGACCTTCAAATCAACGATGAAACACGGAAATTGCATCGATATTGAATACAAAAGGCAAAATGTTGACTTATTTACAAGAGGAGTAACTCTTCTAATAGTTCGTATTTTAGCCTTTCCTGGGACAGCAGTATTAGATTCCGATGCACCATTGCAGGTTTACTATATCCCTTGGACCTTCAAATCAACGATGAAACACAGAAATTGCATCGATATTGAATACGAAATGCAAAATGCCAACTTATTTACAAGAGGAGTAACTCTTCTAATAGTTCGTGCTTTTAGCCTTTCCTCGGAAAGCAGTATTAGATTCCGATGCACCATTGCAGGTTTACTGTATCTCTTGGACCTTCAAATCAACGATGAAACACAGAAATTGCATCGTTATTGAATACAAAATGCAAAATGTCGACTTATTCACAAGAGGAGTAACTCTCCTAATAGTTCGTGATTTAGCCTTTACTGGGACAGCAGTATTAGATTCCGATGCACCATTGCAGGTTTACTGTATTTCTTGGACTTTCAAATCAACGATGAAACACAGATATTGCATCGATATTGATTACAAAAGGCAAAATGTCGACTTACTTGTAAGAGGAGTAACGCTTCTAATAGTTTGTGTTTTTACCCTTTCCTGGGACAGCAGTATTAGATTCCGATGCACCATTGAAGGTTTACAGTATCCCCTGGACCTTCAAATCAACGATGAAACACAGAAATTGCATCGATATTGAATACAAAAGGCAAATTGTCCACTTATTTACTAGAGGAGTAACTCTTCTATTAGCTCGTGTTTTGACCTTTTCCTGGGACAGCAGTATTAGATTCCGATGCACCATTTCAGGTTTACTGTATCTCTTGGACCTTCAAATCAACGATGAAACACGGAAATTGCATCGATATTGAATACAAAAGGCAAAATGTCGACTTATTTACTAGAGGAGCAACTCTTCTAATAGCTCGTGCTTTGACCTTTTCCTGGGACAGCAGTATTAGATTCCGATGCACCATTTCAGGTTTACTGTATCTCTTGGACCTTCAAATCAACGATGAAACACGGAAATTGCATCGATATTGAATACAAAAGGCAAAATGTTGACTTATTTACAAGAGGAGTAACTCTTCTAATAGTTCGTATTTTAGCCTTTCCTGGGACAGCAGTATTAGATTCCGATGCACCATTGCAGGTTTACTGTATCTCTTGGACCTTCAAATCAACGGTGAAACACATAAATTGCATCGATATTGAATACAGAAGGCAAAATGTCGACTTATTTATAAGAGGAGTAACTCTTCTAATAGTTCGTGCTTTGACCCTTTCCTGGGATAGCAGTATTACATTCCGATGCACCATTGCAGGTTTACTGTATCTCTTGGACCTTCAAATCAACGATGAAAGACGGAAATTGCATCGATATTGAATACAAAAGGCAAAATGTCGACTTATTTACTAGAGGAGTAACTCTTCTAATAGCTCGTGTTTTGACCTTTTCCTGGGACAGCAGTATTAGATTCCGCTGCACCATTGCAGGTATACTGTATCTCTTGGATCTTCAAATCAACGATGAAACACAGAAATTGAATCGATATTGAATACAAAAGGCAAAATGTCAACTTATTTACAAGAGGAGCAACTCTCCTAACAGTTCGTGCTTTGAGCCTTCCTGGGACAGCAGTATTAGGTTCCGATGCACCATTGCAGGTTTACTGTATCCCTTGGGCCTTCAAATCAACGATGAAACACAGAAATTGCATCGATATTGAGTACAAAAGGCAAAATGTCGACTTATTTATAAGAGGAGTTAATCTTCTAATAGTTCGAGTTTTGAGCCTTTCCTGGGACAGCAGTATTAAATTCCGATGCACCATTGCAGGTTTACTGTATCCCTTGGACCTTCAAATCAACGATCAAACACGGAAATTGCATCGATATTGAATACAAAAGGCAAAATGTCGACTTATTTACAAGAGGAGTAACTCTTCTAATAGTTCGTGCTTTTAGCCTTTCCTGGGACAGCAGTATTAGATTCCGATGCACCATTGCAGGTTTACTATATCCCTTGGACCTTCAAATCAACGATGAAACACAGAAATTGCATCGATATTGAATACGAAATGCAAAATGCCAACTTATTTACAAGAGGAGTAACTCTTCTAATAGTTCGTGCCTTTAGCCTTTCCTCGGAAAGCAGTATTAGATTCCGATGCACCATTGCAGGTTTACTGTATCTCTTGGACCCTCAAATCAACGATGAAACACAGAAATTGCATCGTTATTGAATACAAAATGCAAAATGTCGACTTATTCACAGGAGGAGTAACTCTTCTAATACTTCGTGATTTAGCCTTTACTGGGACAGCAGTATTAGATTCCGATGCACCATTGCAGGTTTACTGTATTTCTTGGACTTTCAAATCAACGATGAAACACAGAAATTGCATCGATATTGATTACAAAAGGCAAAATGTCGACTTACTTATAAGAGGAGTAACGCTTCTAATATTTCGAGCTTTGAGCCTTTCTGGGACAGCAGTATTAAATTCCGATGCACCACTGCAGGTTCACTGTATCCCTTGGACCTTCAATTCATCGATGAAACACAGAAATTGCTTCGATATTGACTACAAAACGAAAAATGTCGACTTGTTTATAAGAGGAGTAACTCTTCTAGTAGTTCGCGCTTTGAGCCTTTACTGGGACAGCAGTATTAGATTCCGATGCACCATTGCAGATTTACTGTATCTCTTGGACCTTCAAATCAACGATGAAACACAGAAATTGCATCGTTATTGAATACAAAAAGCAAAATATCGACTTATTTACAAAAGGAGTAACTCTTCTAATAGTTCGTGCTTTGAGCCTTTCCTGGGACAGTAGTATTAGATTCCGATGCACCATTGCAGGTTTACTGTATCCCTTGGACCTTCAAATCAACGGTGAAACACAGAAATTGCATCGATATTGAATACAAAAGGCAAAATGTCGACTTATTTATAAGCGGAGTAACTCTTCTAATAGTTCGTGATTTGAGCCTTTCCTGGGACAGCAGTATTAGATTCCGATGCACCATTGCAGGTTTACTATATCCCTTGGACCTTCAAATCAACGATGAAACACGGATATTGCATCGATATTGAATACAAAAGGCAAAATGTCGACTTATTTATAAGCGGAGTAACTCTTCTAATAGTTCGTGCTTTGAGCCTTTCCTGGGACAGCAGTATTAGTTTCCGATGCACCATTTCAGGTTTACTGTATCCCTTGGACCTTCAAATCAGCGATGAAACACAGAAATTGCATCGATATTGAATACAGAAGGCAAAATGTCGACTTATTTATAAGAGGAGTAACTCTTCTAATAGTTCGTGCTTTGAGCCTTTCCTGGGACAGCAGTATTAGATTCCGATGCACCATTGCAGGTTTACTGTATTTCTTGGACCTTCAAATCAACGATGAAACACGGAAATTGCATCGATATTGAATATAAAATGCAAAATGTCGATTTATTTATAAGAGGAGTAACTCTTCTAATAGTTCGTGTTTTGAGCCTTTCCTGGGACAGCAGTAGTAGATTCCGATGCACCATTGCAGGATTATTGTATCCCTTGGACCTTCAAATCAACGATGAAACACAGAAATTGCATCGATATTGAATACAAATGCAAAATGTCGAGTTATTTATAAGAGGAGTAAATCTTCTAATAGTTCGTGATTTGAGCCTTTCCTGGGACAGCAGTATTAGATTCCGATACACCATTGCAGGTTTACTGTATCCCTTGGACCTTCAAACTAACGATGAAACACAGAAATTGCATCGATATTGAATACAAAAGGGAAAATGTCGACTTATTTACAAGACGTGTAACTCTTCTAATAGTTCGTGATTTGATCCTTTCCTAGGACATTAGTATTAGATTCCGATGCACCATTGCAGGTTTACTGTATCCATTGGACCTTCAAATCAACGATGAAACACAGAAATTGCATCGATATTGAATACAAAAGGCAAAATGTCGACTTATTTACAAGAGGAGTAACTCTTCTAATAGTTCGTGCTTTGAGCCTTTCCTGGGACAGCAGTATTAGATTCCGACGCACCATTGCTGGTTTACTGTATCCCTTGGACCTTCAAATCAACGATGAAACACAGAAATTGCATCGATATTGAATACAAAAGGCAAAATGTCGACTTATTTACAAGAGGAGTAACTCTTCTAATAGTTCGTGCTTTGAGCCTTTCCTGGGACAGCAGTATTAGATTCCGATGCACCATTTTAGGTTTACTGTATCCAATGAACCTTCAAATCGACGATGATGCTCAGAAATTGCATCGATATTGAATAAAAAAGGCAAAATGCCGACTTATTTATAAGAGGAGTAACTCTTCTAATAATTCGTGATGTGAGCCTTTCCTGGGACAGCAGTATTAGATTCAGATGCACCATTGCAACATTATTGTATCCCTTGGACCTAAAAATCAACTATGAAACACAGAAATTGAATCGATATTGAATACAAAAGGCAAAATTTCGACTTATTTACAAGTGGAGTAACTCTTCTAATAGTTCGTGCTTTTAGCCTTTGATCGGACAGCAGTATTACATTTCGATGCACCATTGCAGGTTTACTGTATCCCTTGGACCTTCAAATCAAAGATGAAACACAGAAATTGCATCGATATTGAATACAAAAGGCAAAATGTCGACTTATTTACAAGAGGAGTAACTCTTCTAATAGCTCCTGCGTCGACCTTTTCCTGGGACAGCAGTATTAGATTCCGATGCACCATTTCAGGTTTACTGTATCCCGTGGACCTTCAAATCAACGATGAAACACAGAAATTGCATCGATATTGAATACAGAAGAAAAAATGTCGACTTATTTATAAGCGGAGTAACTCTTCTAATAGTTCGTGCTTTGAGCCTTTCCTGGGACAGCAGTATTAGATTCCGATGCACCATTGCAGGTTTACTGTATCTCTTGGACCTTCAAATCAACGATGAAACACGGAAATTGCATCGATATTGAATACAAAATGCAAAATGTCGATTTATTTATAAGCGGAGTAACTCTTCTAATAGTTCGTGTCTTGAGCCTTTCGTGGGACAGCAGTATTAGATTCCGATGCACCATTGCAGGATTATTGTATCCCTTGGACCTTCAAATCAACGATGAAACACAGAAATTGCATCGATATTGAATACAAATGCAAAATGTCGACTTATTTATAAGAGGAGTAAATCTTCTAATAGTTCGTGATTTGAGCCTTTCCTGGGACAGCAGTATTAGATTCCTTTGCACCATTGCAGGTTTACTGTATCCGTTGGACCTTCAAATCAACGATGAAACACAGAAATTGCATCGATATTGAATACAAATGGCAAAATTTCGACTTATTTACAAGAGGAGTAACTCTTCTAATAGTTCGTGCTTTTAGCCTTACCTCGGACAGCAGTATTAGATTACGATGCACCATTGCAGGTTTACTGTATCCCTTGGACCTTCAAATCAACGATGAAACACAGATATTGCATCGATATTGAATACAAAAGGCAAAATGTCGACTTATTTACAAGAGGAGTAACTCTTCTAATAGCTCGTGCTTCGACCTTTTCCTGGGACAGCAGTATTAGATTCCGATGCACCATTTCAGGTTTACTGTATCTCTTGGACCTTCAAATCAACGATGAAACACAGAAATTGCATCGATATTGAATAAAAAAGGCAAAATGCCGACTTATTTATAAGAGGAGTACCTATTCTAAATGTTCGTGGTTTGAGCCTTTTCTGGGACAGCAGTATTAGATTCCGATGCACCATTGCAGGTTTACTGTATCCCTTGGACCTTCAAATCAACGATGAAACACAGAAATTGCATCGATATTGAATACAAAAGGCAAAATGTCGACTTATTTACAGGAGGAGTATCTCTTCTAATAGTTCGTGCTTTTAGCCCTTCCTGGGACAGCAGTATTAGATTCCGATGCACCATTGCAGGTTTACTGTATCCCTCGAATCTTCAAATCAACGATGAAGCTCAGAAATTGCATCGATATTGAATACAAAAGGCAAAATGTCGAATTATTTATAAGAGGAGTAACTCTTCTATTAGTTCGTGTTTGAGCTTTTCCTATGACAGCAGTATTAGATTCCGATGCACCATTGCAGGATTGTTGTATCCTTGGACTTTAAAATAAACGATGAAACACAGAAATTGCATCGATATTGAATACAAAAGGCAAAATGTCGACTTATTTAGAAGAGGAGTAACTCTTCTAATAGTTCGTGCTTTGAGCCTTTCCTGGGACAGCAGTATTAGATTCCGATGCTCCATTGCAGGTTTACTGTATCCCTTGGACCTTCAAATCAACGATGAAACACAGAAATTCTATCGATGTTGAATACAAAAGGCTAAATGTCGACTTATTTATAAGAGGAGTAACTCTTCTAATAGTTCGTGCTTTGAGCCTTTCCTGGGACAGCAGTATTAGATTCCGATGCACCATTGCGGGTTTACTGTATCCCTTGGACCTTCAAATCAACGATGAAACACGAAAACGGCATCGATATTGAATACAAATGGAAAATGTCGACTTATTTACAAGAGGAGTAACTCTTCTAATAGTTCGTGCTTTGAGCCTTTCCTGGGACAGCAGTATTAGATTCCGATGCTCCATTGCAGGTTTACTGTATCTCTTTGACCTTCAAATCAACGATGAAACTCAGAAATTGCATCGTTATTAAATACAAAATGCAAAATGTCGACTTATTTACAAGAGGAGTAACTCTTCTTATAGTTCGTGCTTTGAGCCTTTCCTGGGACAGCAGTATTAGATTCCGATGCTCCATTGCAGGTTTACTGTATCCCTTGGACCTTCAAATCAACGATGAAACACAGAAATTCTATCGATATTGAATATATATGGCTAAATGTCGACTTATTTACAAGAGGAGTAACTCATCTGATAGTTCGTGCTTTTCGCCTTACCTGGGACAGCAGTTTTAGATTCCGATGCAGCATTGCAGGTTTACTTTATCCCTTGGACCTTCAAATCAACGATGAAACACAGAAATTGCATCGATATTGAATACAAAAGCCAAAATGTCGGCTTATTTACAAGAGGAGTAACTCTTCTAATAGTTCGTGTTTGACCTTTTCCTGGGACAGCAGTATTAGATTCCGATGCACCATTGCAGGTTTACTGTATCTCCTGGAGCTTCAAATCAACGATGAAACACAGAAATTGCATCGATATTGAATACAAAAGCAAAATGTCGACTTATTTACAAGAGGAGCAACTCTTCTAATAGTTCGAGCTTTTAGCCTTTCCTGGGACAGCAGTATAAGATTCCGATGCACCTTTGCAGGTTTACTGTATCCCTTGAACCTTCAAATCAACGATGAAGCTCAGAAATTGCATCGATATTGAATACAAAAGGCAAAATGTCGACTTATTTGTAAGAGGAGTAACTCTTCTATTAGTTCGTCTTTGAGCCTTTCCTGGAACAGCAGTATTAGATTCCGATGCACCATTGCAGGATTATTGTATCCCTTTGACCTTCAAATCAACGATGAAACACAGAAATTGCATCGATAATGAATACAAATGACAAAATGTCGACTTATTTACAAGAGGAGTAACTCTTCTAATAGTTCGTGCTTTTAGCCTTTCCTGGGACAGCAGTATTAGATTCCGATGCACCATTTCAGGTTTACTGTATCCCTTGGACCTTCAAATCATCGATGAAACTCAGAAATTGCATCGATATTGAATACAAAATGCAAAATGTCGACTTATTTACAAGAGGAGTAGTTCTTCTAATAGTACGTGATTTTAGATTTTCCTGGGACAGCAGTATTAGATTCCGTTGCACCATTGCAGGTTTACTGTATCTCTTGGACCTTCAAATCAACGATGAAACACAGAAATTGCATCGATATTGAATACAAAAGGCAAAATTTTGGCTTATATTCAAGAGGATTAACTATTCTAATAGTTCGTGATTTGAGCCTTTCCTGGGACAGCAGTATTAGATTCCGATGCACCATTGCAGGTTTACTGTATCCCTTGGACCTTCAAATCAACGATGAAACACAGAAATTGCATCGATATTGAATACAAAAGGCAAAATGTCGACTTATTTACAAGAGGAGTAACTCTTCTAATAGTTCGAGCTTTTAGCCTTTCCTGGGACAGCAGTATAAGATTCCGATGCACCTTTGCAGGTTTACTGTATCCCTTGAACCTTCAAATCAACGATGAAGCTCAGAAATTGCATCGATATTGAATACAAAAGGCAAAATGTCGACTTATTTGTAAGAGGAGTAACTCTTCTATTAGTTCGTCTTTGAGCCTTTCCTGGAACAGCAGTATTAGATTCCGATGCACCATTGCAGGATTATTGTATCCCTTGGACCTTCAAATCAACGATGAAACACAGAAATTGCATCGATAATGAATACAAATGACAAAATGTCGACTTATTTACAAGAGGAGTAACTCTTCTAATAGTTCGTGCTTTTAGCCTTTCCTGGGACAGCAGTATTAGATTCCGATGCACCATTTCAGGTTTACTGTATCCCTTGGACCTTCAAATCATCGATGAAACACAGAAATTGCATCGATATTGAATACAAAATGCAAAATGTCGACTTATTTACAAGAGGAGTAGTTCTTCTAATAGTACGTGATTTTAGATTTTCCTGGGACAGCAGTATTAGATTCCGTTGCACCATTGCAGGTTTACTGTATCTCTTGGACCTTCAAATCAACGATGAAACACAGAAATTGCATCGATATTGAATACAAAAAGCAAAATGTCGACTTATTTATAAGAGGAGTAACTCTTCTAATAGTTCGTGCTTTGAGCCTTTCCTGGGACAGCGGTATTAGATTCCGATGCACCATTGCAGGTTTACTGTATCCCTTGAACCTTCAAATCAACGATAAAACACAGGAATTGCATCGATATTGAATACAAAAGGCAAAATGTGGATTTATTTATAAGATTAGTAACTTTTCTATTAGTTCCTGCTTTGAGCCTTTCCTGGGACAGCAGTATTAGATTCCGATGCACCATTGCAGGATTACTGTATCCCTCGGACCTTCAAATCAACGATGAAACACGGAAATTGCGTCGATATTGAATACAAAAGGCAAAATGTCGACTTATCTATAAGAGGAGTAACTCTTCTAATAGTTCGTGATATGAGCATTTCCTGGGACAGCAGTATTAAATTCCGATGCACCATTGCAGGTTTACTGTATCCCTTGGACCTTCAAATCAACGATGAAACACAGAGATTGCATCGATATTGAATACAAAAGACAAAATGTTGACTTATTTACAAGAGGAGTAACTCTTCTAATAGTTCGTGCTTTGAGCCTTTCCTGGGACAGCAGTATTAGATTCCGATGCACCATTGCAGGTTTACTGTATCCCTTGGACCCTCAAATCAACGATGAAACACAGAAATTGCATCGATATTGATTACAAAAGGCAAAATGTCGACTTATTTACAAGAGGAGTAACTCTTCTAATAATTCGTGCTTTAGCCTTTCCTGGGACAGCAGTATTAGATTCCGATGCACCATTGCAGGTTTACTGTATCCCTTGAACCTTCTAATCAACGATGAAACACAAAAATTGCATCGATATTGAATACAAAAAGCAAAATGTCGATTTATTTATAAGATTAGTAACTCTTCTATTAGTTCGTGCTTTGAGCCTTTCCTGGGACAGCAATATTAGATTCCGATGCACCATTGCTAAGATTACTGTATCCCTTGGACCTTCAAATCAACGATGAAACACAGAAATTGCATCGATATTGAGTACAAAAGGCAAAATGTCGACTTATTTACAAGAGGAGTAACTTTTCTAATCGTTCGTGTTTTAGCCTTTCCTGGGACAGCAGTATTAGATTCCGATGCACCATTGAAGGTTTACTGTATCCCTTGAACCTTCAAATCGACGATGAAGCTCAGAAATTGCATCGATATTGAATAAAAAATGCAAAATGTCGACTTATTTAAAAGAGGAGTAACTCTTCTATTAGTTCGTGCTTTGAGCGTTTCCTGGGACAGCAGTATTAGATTCCGATGCACAATTGCAGGATTATTCTATCCCTTGGACCTTCAAATCAACGATGAAACACAGAAATTGCATCGATATTGAATACAAAAGGCAATATTTCGACTTATTTACAAGAGGAGTAACTCTTCTAATAGTTCGTGTTTTAGCCTTTCCTGGGACAGCAGTATTACATTCTAATGCACCATTGCAGGTTTACTGTATCCCTTGGACCTTCAAATCAACGATGAAACACAGAAATTGCATCGATATTGAATACAAAAGGCTAAATGTCGACTTATTTACAAGAGGAGTAACTCTTCTAATAGTGCGTGCTTTGAGCCTTTCCAGGGACAGCAGTATTAGATTCCGATGCACCATTGCACGTTTACTGTATCTCTTGGACCTTCAAATCAACAATGAAGCAGAGAAATTGCATCGATATTGAATACAAAAGGCAAAATGTCGACTTATTTGCAAGAGGGGTAACTCTTCTAATAGTTCGTGATTTGAGCCTTTCCTGGGACAGCAGTATTAGATTCCGTTGCACCATTGCAGGTTTACTGTATCACTTCGACCATCACATTGACGATGAAACACAGGAATTGCATTACGATTAATTACAAAATTCGCAATGCCGATTTCTGTCCACAGGAGTACGGTTTAGAAGAGTATGTACTTTGGTTCTTCCCTGGGGCTGAGTGTTAGACTCCGATGCACCACAGTAGGTTTGCTGTAACCCTTCGACCATAACATTGACGATGAAACACAGAAATTACATCCCGATTCAATACTAAATTCTCAATGCCGATTTCCGTCTAAAGGAGTACGGTTCAGAAGAGTATGTACTTTGGCTCTTCCCTGGCGGCCCAGACTTAGTCTCCGATGCACCACAGCAGGTTTACTGTTACCCTTCAACCATAACATTGACGATGAAAAACAGGAATTGCATCCTGATTCAATACAAAATTCGCAATATCGATTTTTATTGACGAGAGTAACGATGCGGGGAGCCCGTTTTTAGGCTCTTCCCTGGGGGCCCAGTGTTAGACTACGATGCACGACAGCAGGTTTACTGTATTCCTTCGACCATCACATTGACGATGAAACACAGATATTGCATCTCAATTCGTGCAAAATTCGCATTGTCGATCTATATTGACGAGAGTAACGTTTCGGGGAAACCCCATTTGGGCTCTTCCCTGGGGCCCAATGTTAGACTCCGATGCACCACAGCAGGTTTACTGTTACCCTTCGACCATCTCATTGACGATGAAACACAGAAATTGCATCCCGATTCAATTCAAAATTCGCAATGTCGATTTATATTGACGAGAATAACGTTTGGGGAGCCCATTTTTGGGCTCTTCCCTGGGGGCCCAGTGTTAGACTACGATGCACCACAGATGGTTTACTGTAACCCTTCGAAAAACACATTGACGATGAATCACAGAAATTGCTTCCCGATTCAATACAAAATACGCAATGCCGATTTCTGTCCACAGGAGTACGGTTTAGAAGTGTATGTATTTTGGCTCTTCCCTGGGGGCCCAGTGTTAGACTCCGATGCACCACAGCAAGTTTACTGTAACCCTTCGACCATCACATTGACGATGAAACACAGATATTGCATCCCGATTCAATACAAAATTCTCAATTCCGATTTCTGTCCACAGGAGTACGGTTTAGAAGAGTATGTACTTTGGCTCTTCCATGGGGGCCCAGTGTTAGACTACGATGCACCACAGCAGGTTTACTGTAACCCTTCGACCATCACATTGACGATGAAACACAGAAATTGCATCCCGATTCAATTCAAAATTCGCAATGTCGATTTATATTGACGAGAGAAACGTTTCGGGGAGACCATTTTTGGGCTCTTCCCTGGGGGCCCAGTGTTAGACTACGATGCACCACAGATGGTTTACTGTAACCCTTCGAAAAACACATTGACGATGAAACACAGATATTGCATCCCAATTCAATACAAAATTCGCAATGCCGATTTCGGTCGACAGGATTACGGTTTAGAAAAGTATGTACTTTGTCTCTTCCCCGGGGGCCCAGTGCTAGACTCCGATGCACCACAGCAAGTTTACTGTAACCCTTCGACCATCACATTGACGATGAAACACAGATATTGCATCCCGATTCAATACAAAATTCGCAATTCCGATTTCTGTCCACAGGAGTACGGTTTAGAAGAGTATGTACTTTGGCTCTTCCGTGGGGGCCCAGTGTTAGACTACGATGCACCACAGCAGGTTTACTGTTACCCTTCGACCATCACATTGACGATGAAACACAGAAATTGCATCCCAATTCAATACAAAATTCGCAATGTCGATTTATATAGACTAGAGTAACGTTTCGGGGAGGCCGTTATTGGGCTCTTCCCTAGGGTCACAGTGATATACTCCGATGCACCACAGCAGGTTTACTGTATCCCTTCGTCCATCACGTTGACGATCAAACACAGGAATTGCATTACGATTAAATACGAAATTCACAATGCCGATTTCTGTCCACAGGAGTACGGTTTAGAAGAGTATGTACTTTGGCTCTTTCCTGGCGGCCCAGACTTAGTCTCCGATGCACCACAGCAGGTTTACTGTTACCCTTCCACCATCACATTGACGATGAAAAACAGGAATTGCATCCTGATTCAATATAAAATTCGCAATGTCGATTTTTATTGACGAGAGTAACGATGCGGGGAGCCCGTTTTTGGGCTCTTCCCTGGGGGCCCAGTGTTAGACTACGATGCACGACAGCAGGTTTACTGTATTCCTTCGACCATCACATTGACGATGAAACACAGATATTGCATCCCAATTCGTGCAAAATTCGCAATGTCGATTTATATTGACGAGAGTAACGTTTCGGGGAACCCACATTTGGGCTCTTCCCTGTGGCCCAATGTTAGACTCCGATGCACCACAGCAGGTTTACTGTTACCCTTCGACCATCACATTGACGATGAAACACAGAAATTGCATCCCGATTAAATACAAAATTCGCAATGCCGATTTCTGTCCACAGGAGTACGATTTAGAAGAGTATGTAATTTGATTCTTCCCTGGGGGCCCAGTGTAAGACTCCGATGCACCACAGCAGGTTTACTGTATCCCTTCGACCATCAAATTGACGACGAAACACAGAAATTGCAACCCGATTCAATGCAAAATTCGCAATTCCGATTTCTCTTCACAGGAGTACGGTTTAGAAGAGTATGTATTTTGACTCTTCCCTGGGGGCCCAGTGTTAGACTCCGATGCACCACAGCAGGTTTACTGTTACCCTTCGACCATCTCATTGACGATGAAACACAGAAATTGCATCCCGATTCAATTCAAAATTCGCAATGTCGATTTATATTGACGAGAGTAACGTTTGGGGAGCCCATTTTTGGGCTCTTCCCTGGGGGCCCAGTGTTAGACTACGATGCACCACAGATGGTTTACTGTAACCCTTCGAAAAACACATTGACGATGAATCACAGAAATTGCATCCCGATTCAATACAAAATGCACAATGCCGATTTCTGTCCACAGGAGTACGGTTTAGAAGTGTGTGTATTTTCGCTCTTCCCTGGGGGCTGAGTGTTAGACTCCGATGCACCACAGCAGGTTTACTATAACCCTTCGACCATCACATTGACGATAAAAAACAGAAATTGCATCCCGATTCAATACAAAATTCGCAATTCCGATTTCTGCATACAGAAGTACTGTTTAGAAGACTATGTAGTTTGGCTCTTCCCTGGGGGCCCAGTGTTAGACTACGATGCACCACAGCAGGTTTACTGTTACCCTTCGACCATCAAATTGACGATGAAACACAGAAATTGCATCCCAATTCAATACAAAATTAGCAATGTCGATTTATATAGACTAGAGTAACGTTTCGGGGAGCCCGTTTTTGGGCTCTTCCCTGGGGTCCCAGTGATAGACTCCGATGCACCACAGCAGGTTTACTGTTACACTTCGGCCATCACATTGACGATGAAACACAGATATTGCATCCCAATTCAATACAAAATTCGCAATGCCGATTTCGGTCGACAGGATTACGGTTTAGAAAAGTTTGTACTTTGTCTCTTCCCCGGGGGCCCAGTGCTAGACTCCGATGCACCACAGCAGGTTTACTGTAACCCTTCGACCATCACATTGACGATGAAACACAGATATTGCATCCCGATTCAATACAAAATTCGCAATTCCGATTTCTGTCCACAGGAGTACTGTTTAGAAGAGTATGTACTTTGGCTCTTCCATGGGGGCCCAGTGTTAGACTACGATGCACCACAGTAGGTTTACTGTAACCCTTCGACCATCACATTGACGATGAAACACAGGAATTGCATTCCGATTAAGTACAAAATTCGCAATGTCGATTTATATTGACGAGAGTAACGTTTCGGGGAAACCGCATTTGGGCACTTCCCTGGGGCCCAGTGTTAGACTCCGATGCACCACAGCAGGTTTACTGTTACCATTCGACCATCACATTGACGATTAAACACAGAAATTGCATCCCAATTCAATACAAAATTCGCAATGCCGATTACTGTCTAAAGGAGTACGGTATAGAAGAGTATGTACTTTGGTTCTTCCCTGGGGCTGAGTGTTAGACTCCGATGCACCACAGCAGGTTTGCTGTAACCCTTCTACCATCACATTGACCATGAAACATAGAATTTGCATCCCGATTCAATACTAAATTCTCAATGCCGATTTCCGTCCACAGGAGTACGGTTTAGAAGAGTATGTAGTTTGGCTCTTCCCTGGGAGCTAAGTGTTAGACTACGATGCACCACAGCAGGTTTACTGTTACCCTTCGACCATCACAATGACGATGAAACACAGAAATTGCATCCCGATTCAATACAAAATTCGCAATTCCGATTTCTGTACACAGGAGTACGGTTTAGAAGACTATGTACTTTGGCTAATACCTGGGGGCCCAGTGTTAGACTACGATGCACCACAGCAGGTTTACTGTTACCCTTCGACCATCACATTGACGAAGAAACACAGAAATTGCATCCCAATTCAGTACAAAATTCGCAATGTCGATTTATATAGACTAGAGTAACGTTTCGGGGAGCCCGTTTTTGGGCTCTTCCCTGGAGTCCCAATGTTAAACTCCGATGCACCACAGCAGGTTTACTGTAACCCTTCGACCATAACATTGACGATGAAACACAGAAATTGCATCCCGATTCAATACAAAATTCGCAATTCCGATTTCTGTATACAGAAGTACTGTTTAGAAGACTATGTACTTTGGCTCTTCCCTGGGGGCCCAGTGTTAGACTACGATGCACCACAGCAGGTTTACTGTTACCCTTCGACCATCACATTGACGATGAAACACAGAAATTGCATCCCAATTCAATACAAAATTAGCAATGTCGATTTATATAGACTAGAGTAACGTTTCGGGGAGCCCGTTTTTGGGCTCTTCCCTGGAGTCCCAATGTTAAACTCCGATGCACCACAGCAGGTTTACTGTAACCCTTCGACCATCACATTGACGATGAAACACAGATATTGCATTCCGATTCAATACAAAATTCGCAATTCCGATTTCTGTCCACAGGAGTAGGGTTTAGAAAAGTATGTACTTTGGCTCTTCCATGGGGGCCCACTGTTAGACTACGATGCACCACAGCAGGTTTACTGTTACCCTTCGACCATCACATTGACGAAGTAACACAGAAATTGCATCCCAATTCAATACAAAATTAGCAATGTCGATTTATATAGACTAGAGTATCGTTTCGGGGAGGCCGTTATTGGGCTCTTCCCTAGGGTCACAGTGATATACTCCGATGCACCACAGCAGGTTTACTGTATCCCTTCGTCCATCACATTGACGATCAAACACAGGAATTGCATTACGATTAAATACGAAATTCACAATGCCGATTTCTGTCCACAGGAGTACGGTTTAGAAGAGTATGTACTTTGGCTCTTTCCTGGCGGCCCAGACTTAGTCTCCGATGCACCACAGCAGGTTTACTGTTACCCTTCCACCATCACATTGACGATGAAAAACAGGAATTGCATCCTGATTCAATATAAAATTCGCAATGTCGATTTTTATTGACGAGAGTAACGATGCGGGGAGCCCGTTTTTGGGCTCTTCCCTGGGGGCCCAGTGTTAAACTACGATGCACGACAGCAGGTTTACTGTATTCCTTCGACCATCACATTGACGATGAAACACAGATATTGCATCCCTATTCGTGCAAAATTCGCAATGTCGATTTATATTGACGAGAGTAACGTTTCGGGGAACCCACATTTGGGCTCTTCCCTGGGGCCCAATGTTAGACTCCGATACACCACAGCAGGTTTACTGTTACCCTTCGACCATCACATTGACGATGAAACACAGAAATTGCATCCCGATTAAATACAAAATTCGCAATGCCGATTTCTGTCCACAGGAGTACGATTTAGAAGAGTATGTAATTTGATTCTTCCCTGGGGGCCCAGTGTAAGACTCCGATGCACCACAGCAGGTTTACTGTATCCCTTCGACCATCAAATTGACGACGAAACACAGAAATTGCAACCCGATTCAATACAAAATTCGCAATTCCGATTTCTCTTCACAGGAGTACGGTTTAGAAGAGTATGTATTTTGACTCTTCCCTGGGGGCCCAGTGTTAGACTCCGATGCACCACAGCAGGTTTACTGTTACCCTTCGACCATCTCATTGACGATGAAACACAGAAATTGCATCCCGATTCAATTCAAAATTCGCAATGTCGATTTATATTGACGAGAGTAACGTTTGGGGAGCCCATTTTTGGGCTCTTCCCTGGGGGCCCAGTGTTAGACTACGATGCACCACAGCAGGTTTGCTGTAACCCTTCTACCATCACATTGACCATGAAACATAGAATTTGCATCCCGATTCAATACTAAATTCTCAATGCCGATTTCCGTCCACAGGAGTACGGTTTAGAAGAGTATGTAGTTTGGCTCTTCCCTGGGAGCTAAGTGTTAGACTACGATGCACCACAGCAGGTTTACTGTTACCCTTCGACCATCACATTGACGAAGAAACACAGAAATTGCATCCCAATTCAGTACAAAATTCGCAATGTCGATTTATATAGACTAGAGTAACGTTTCGGGGAGCCCGTTTTTGGGCTCTTCCCTGGAGTCCCAATGTTAAACTCCGATGCACCACAGCAGGTTTACTGTAACCCTTCGACCATCACATTGACGATGAAACACAGAAATTGCATCCCGATTCAATACAAAATTCGCAATTCCGATTTCTGTATACAGAAGTACTGTTTAGAAGACTATGTACTTTGGCTCTTCCCTGGGGGCCCACTGTTAGACTACGATGCACCACAGCAGGTTTACTGTTACCCTTCGACCATCTCATTGACGATGAAACACAGAAATTGCATCCCGATTCAATTCAAAATTCGCAATGTCGATTTATATTGACGAGAGTAACGTTTGGGGAGCCCATTTTTGGGCTCTTCCCTGGGGGCCCAGTGTTAGACTACGATGCACCACAGATGGTTTACTGTAACCCTTCGAAAAACACATTGACGATGAATCACAGAAATTGCATCCCGATTCAATACAAAATTCGCAATGCCGATTTCTGTCCACAGGAGTACGATTTAGAAGAGTATGTAATTTGATTCTTCCCTGGGGGCCCAGTGTTAGACTCCGATGCACCACAGCAGGTTTACTGTAACCCTTCGACCATCACATTGACGATAAAACACAGAAATTGCATCCCGATTCAATACAAAATTCGCAATTCCGATTTCTGCATACAGAAGTACGGTTTAGAAGACTATGTAGTTTGGCTCTTCCCTGGGGGCCCAGTGTTAGACTACGATGCACCACAGCAGGTTTACTGTTACCCTTCGACCATCACATTGACGATGAAACACAGAAATTGCATCCCAATTCAATACAAAATTAGCAATGTCGATTTATATAGACTAGAGTAACGTTTCGGGGAGCCCGTTTTTGGGCTCTTCCCTGGGGTCCCAGTGATAGACTCCGATGCACCACAGCAGGTTTACTGTTACACTTCGACCATCACATTGACGATGAAACACAGATATTGCATCCCAATTCAATACAAAATTCGCAATGCCGATTTCGGTCGACAGGATTACGGTTTAGAAAAGTATGTACTTTGTCTCTTCCCCGGGGGCCCAGTGCTAGACTCCGATGCACCACAGCAGGTTTACTGTAACCCTTCGACCATCACATTGACGATGAAACACAGATATTGCATCCCGATTCAATACAAAATTCGCAATTCCGATTTCTGTCCACAGGAGTACGGTTTAGAAGAGTATCTACTTTGGCTCTTCCGTGGGGCCCAGTGGTAGACTACGATGCACCACAGCAGGTTTACTGTAACCCTTCGACCATCACATTGACGATGAAACACAGGAATTGCATTCCGATTAAGTACAAAATTCGCAATGTCGATTTATATTGACGAGAGTAACGTTTCGGGGAAACCGCATTTGGGCACTTCCCTGGGGCCCTGTGTTAGACTCCGATGCACCACAGCAGGTTTACTGTAACCCTTCGACCAACTCATTGACGATGAAACACAGATATTGCATCCCAATTCAATACAAAATTCGCAATGCCGATTACTGTCTAAAGGAGTACGGTATAGAAGAGTATGTACTTTGGTTCTTCCCTGGGGCTGAGTGTTAGACTCCGATGCACCACAGCAGGTTTGCTGTAACCCTTCGACCATCACATTGACGATGAAACATAGAAATTGCATCCCGATTCAATACTAAATTCTCAATGCCGATTTCCGTCCACAGGAGTACGGTTTAGAAGAGTATGTAGTTTGGCTCTTCCCTGGGAGCTAAGTGTTAGACTACGATGCACCACAGCAGGTTTACTGTTACCCTTCGACCACCACATTGACGATGAAACACAGAAATTGCATCCCGATTCAATACAAAATTCGCAATTCCGATTTCTGTACACAGGAGTACGGTTTAGAAGACTATGTACTTTGGCTAATACCTGGGGGCCCAGTGTTAGACTACGATGCACCACAGCAGGTTTACTGTTACCCTTCGACCATCACATTGACGAAGAAACACAGAAATTGCATCCCAATTCAGTACAAAATTCGCAATGTCGATTTATATAGACTAGAGTAACGTTTCGGGGAGCCCGTTTTTGGGCTCTTCCCTGGGGTCCCAGTGTTAGACTCCGATGTACCACAGCAGGTTTACTGTATCGCTTCGACCATCACATTGACGATGAAACACAGAAATTGCATCCCGATTCAATTCAAAATTCGCAATGTCGATTTATATTGACGAGAGTAACGTTTCGGGGAGCCCATTTTTGGGCTCTTTCCTGGGGGCCCAGTGTTAGACTACGATGCACCACAGATGGTTTACTGTAACCCTTCGAAAAACACATTGACGATGAATCACAGAAATTTCATCCCAATTCAATACAAAATTCGCAATGCCGATTTCGGTCGACAGGATTACGGTTTAGAAAAGTATGTACTTTGTCTCTTCCCTGGGGGCCCAGTGTTAGACTCCGATGCACCATAGCAGGTTTACTGTAACCCTTCGACCATAACATTGACGATGAAACACAGATATTGCATCCCGATTCAATACAAAATTCGCAATTCCGATTTCTGTCCACAGGAGTAGGGTTTGGAAAAGTATGTACTTTGGCTCTTCCATGGGGGCCCACTGTTAGACTCCGATGCACCACAGCAGGTTTTATGTTACCATTCGACCATCACATTGACGATTAAACACAGAAATCGCATCCCAAAACAATACAAAATTCGCAATGCCGATTACTGTCTAAAGGAGTACGGTATAGAAGAGTATGTACTTTGGTTCTTCCCTGGGGCTGAGTGTTAGACTCCGATGCACCACAGCAGGTTTACTGTTATCCTTCGACCATCACATTGACGATGAAACACAGAAATTGCATCCCGATTCAGTACAAAATTCGCATTTCCGATTTCTGTACACAGGAGTACGGTTTAGAAGACTATGTACTTTGGCTCATACCTGGGGGCCCAGTGTTAGACTACGATGCACCACAGCAGGTTTACTGTTACCCTTCGACCATCACATTGACGAAGAAACACAGAAATTGCATCCCAATTCAATACAAAATTCGCAATGTCGATTTATGTAGACTAGAGTAACGTTTCGGGGAGCCCGTTTTTGGGCTCTTCCCTGTAGTCCCAGGGTTATACTCCGAAGCACCACAGCAGGTTTACTGTATCGCTTCGACCATCACATTGACGATAAAACACAGAAATTGCATCCCGATTCATTACAAAATACGCAATGCCGATTTCTAACCCCAGGAGTACGGTTTAGAAGAGTATGTAGTTTGGCTCTTCCCTGGGGTACCAGTGTAAGACTCCGATGCACGACAGCAGGTTTACTGTATTCCTTCGACCATCACATTGACTATGAATCACAAAAATTGCATCCCGATTCAATACAAAATTCGCAATGTCGATTATATTAACGAGAGTAACGTTTTGGGGAGCCCGTTTTAAGGCTCTTCCCTGGGGGCCCAATGATAGACTCCGATGCACCACAGCAGGTTTATTGTTTCCCTTCGACCATCACATTGACGATGAAACACAGAAATTGCATCCCGATTAAATACAAAATTCGCAATGCCGATTTCTGTCCACAGGAGTACAGTTTAGAAGAGTATGTAATTTGATTTTTCCCTGGGGGCCCAGTGTAAGACTCCGATGCACCACAGCAGGTTTACTGTATCCCTTCGACCATCACATTGACGACAAAACACAGAAATTGCAATTCGATTCAATACAAAATTCGCAATGCCGATTCCTCTTCACAGGAGTACGGTTTAGAAGAGTATTTATTTTGGCTCTTCCCTGGGGGCTGAGTGTTAGACTCCGATGCACCACAGCAGGTTTACTGTAACCCTTCGACCATCACATTGACGATGAAACACAGAAATTGCATCCCGATTCAATACAAAATTCGCAATGTCGATTTGTATTGAAAAGAGTAATGTTTCGGGGAGCCCGTTTTTTTCACTTCCCTGGGGGCCCAGTGTTAGACTACGATGCACCACAGCAGGTTTACTGTTACCCTTCGACCATCACATTGACGAATAAACACAGAAATTGCATCCCGATTCAATATAAAATTCGCAATTCCGATTTCTGTCCACAGGAGTAGGGTTTGGAAAAGTATGTACTTTGGCTCTTCCATGGGGGCCCACTGTTAGACTCCGATGCACCACAGCAGGTTTTATGTTACCATTCGACCATCACATTGACGATTAAACACAGAAATCGCATCCCAAAACAATACAAAATTCGCAATGCCGATTACTGTCTAAAGGAGTACGGTATAGAAGAGTATGTACTTTGGTTCTTCCCTGGGGCTGAGTGTTAGACTCCGATGCACCACAGCAGGTTTACTGTTATCCTTCGACCATCACATTGACGATGAAACACAGAAATTGCATCCCGATTCAGTACAAAATTCGCATTTCCGATTTCTGTACACAGGAGTACGGTTTAGAAGACTATGTACTTTGGCTCATACCTGGGGGCCCAGTGTTAGACTACGATGCACCACAGCAGGTTTACTGTTACCCTTCGACCATCACATTGACGAAGAAACACAGAAATTGCATCCCAATTCAATACAAAATTCGCAATGTCGATTTATGTAGACTAGAGTAACGTTTCGGGGAGCCCGTTTTTGGGCTCTTCCCTGTAGTCCCAGGGTTATACTCCGAAGCACCACAGCAGGTTTACTGTATCGCTTCGACCATCACATTGACGATAAAACACAGAAATTGCATCCCGATTCATTACAAAATACGCAATGCCGATTTCTAACCCCAGGAGTACGGTTTAGAAGAGTATGTAGTTTGGCTCTTCCCTGGGGTACCAGTGTAAGACTCCGATGCACGACAGCAGGTTTACTGTATTCCTTCGACCATCACATTGACTATGAATCACAAAAATTGCATCCCGATTCAATACAAAATTCGCAATGTCGATTATATTAACGAGAGTAACGTTTTGGGGAGCCCGTTTTAAGGCTCTTCCCTGGGGGCCCAATGATAGACTCCGATGCACCACAGCAGGTTTATTGTTTCCCTTCGACCATCACATTGACGATGAAACACAGAAATTGCATCCCGATTAAATACAAAATTCGCAATGCCGATTTCTGTCCACAGGAGTACAGTTTAGAAGAGTATGTAATTTGATTTTTCCCTGGGGGCCCAGTGTAAGACTCCGATGCACCACAGCAGGTTTACTGTATCCCTTCGACCATCACATTGACGACAAAACACAGAAATTGCAATTCGATTCAATACAAAATTCGCAATGCCGATTCCTCTTCACAGGAGTACGGTTTAGAAGAGTATTTATTTTGGCTCTTCCCTGGGGGCTGAGTGTTAGACTCCGATGCACCACAGCAGGTTTACTGTAACCCTTCGACCATCACATTGACGATGAAACACAGAAATTGCATCCCGATTCAATACAAAATTCGCAATGTCGATTTGTATTGAAAAGAGTAATGTTTCGGGGAGCCCGTTTTTTTCACTTCCCTGGGGGCCCAGTGTTAGACTACGATGCACCACAGCAGGTTTACTGTTACCCTTCGACCATCACATTGACGAATAAACACAGAAATTGCATCCCGATTCAATATAAAATTCGCAATGCCGATTTCTGTCCACAGGAGTACGGTTTAGAAGAGTATGTATTTTGGCTCTTCCCTGGGGGCTGAGTGTTAGACTCCGATGCACCACAGCAGGTTTACTGTAACCCTTCAGCCATCACATTGACGATGAAACACAGAAATTGCATCCCGATTCAATACAAAATTCGCAATTGCGATTTTTGTCCACAGCAGAACGGTTTAGAAGAGTATGTACTCTGGCTCTTCCCTGGGGGCCCAGTGTTAGACAACGATGCACCACTTCAGGTTTACTGTAACCCTTCGACCATCACTTTGACGATGAAACACAGTAATTGCATCCCGATTCAATACAAAATTAGCAATGCCGATTTCTGTCCACAGGAGTACGGTTTAGAAGAGTATGTACTTTGGCTCTTCCCTGGGGGCCGAGTGTAAGTGTCTGATGCACAACAGCAGAGTTTACTGTATTCCTTCGACCATCACATGGACGATGAAACACAGATATTGCATCCCAATTCGTACAAAATTCGCAATGTCCATTTATATTGACGAGAGTAACGTTTCGGGGAACCCCCATTTGGGCTCTTCCCTGGGGCCCGATGTTAGACTCCGATGCACCACAGCAGGTTTACTGTTACCCTTCGACCATCACATTGACGATGAAACACAGAAATTGCATCCCGATTCATTACAAAATTCACAATGCCGATTTCTGTTCACAGGAGTACGGTTTAGAAGAGTGTGTACTTTAGCTCTTCCTTGGGGTACCAGTGTAAGACTCCGATGCACGACAGCAGGTTTACTGTATTCCTTCGACCATCACATTGACGATGAAACACAGATATTGCATCCCAATTCGAACAAAATTCGCAATGTCGATTTATATTGACGAGAGTAACGTTTCGGGGAACCCCCATTTGGGCTCTTCCCTGGGGCCCAATGTTAGACTCCGATGCACCACAGCAGATTTACTGATACCCTTCGACCATCACATTGACGATGAAACACAGAAATTGCATCCCAATTCAATACAAAATTCGCAATGCCGATTTCTGTCCACAGGAGTACGGTTTAGAAGAGTATGTAATTTGCTTCTTCCCTGGGGGCCCAGTGTAAGACTCCGATGCACCTCAGCAGGTTTACTGTATCCCGTCGACCATCACATTGACGACGAAACACAGAAATTGCAACCCGATTCAATACAAATTCGCAATGCCGATTTCTCTTCACAGGAGTACGGTTTAGAAGAGTATGTAATTTGGCTCTTCCCTGGGGGCCCAGTGTTAGACTCCGATGCACCACAGAAGGTTTACTGTTACCCTTCGACCATCACATTGACGATGAAACACAGAAATTGCATCCCGATTAATATAAAATTCGCAATGCCGATTTCTGTCCACAAGAGTACAGTTTAGAAAATTATGTACTTTGCCTCTTCCCTGGGGGCTGAATGTTAGACTCCGATGCACCACAGCAGGTCTACTGTACCCTTCGACCATCACATTGACGATGAAACACCTAAATTGCATCCCGATTCAATACTAAATTCTCAATGCCGATTTCCGTCCACAGGAGTACGGTTTAGAAGAGTATGTAGTTTGGCTCTTACCTGGGAGCTAAGTGTTAGACTACGATGCACCACAGCAGGTTTACTGCTACCCTTCGACCATCACATTGACGATGAAACACGGAAATTCCATCCCGATTCAATACAAAATTCGCTATTCCGATTTCTGTACACAGGAGTACGGTTTAGAAGACTATGTACTTTGGCTAATACCTGGGGGCCCAGTGTTAGACTACGATGCACCACAGCAGGTTTACTGTTACCCTTCGACCATCACATTGACGAAGAAACACAGAAATTGCATCCCAATTCAATACAAAATTCGCAATGTCGATTTATCTAGACTAGAGTAACGTTTCGGGGAGCCCCTTTTTGGGCTCTTCCCTGGGGTCCCAGTGTTAGACTCCGATGCACCACAGCAGGTTTACTGTATCGCTTCGACCATCACATTGACGATGAAACACAGAAATTGCACCCCGATTCAATTCAAAATTCGCAATGTCGATTTATATTGACGAGAGTAACGTTTCGGGGAGCCCGTTTTTGGGCTCTTCCCTGGGGTACCAGTGTTAGACTACGATGCACCACAGATGGTTTACTGTAACCCTTCGAAAAACACATTGACGATGAATCACAGAAATTGCATCCCGATTCAATACAAAATACGCAATGCCGATTTCTGTCCACAGGAGTACGGTTTAGAAGAGTATGTATTTTGGCTCTTCCCTGGGGGCTGAGTGTTAGACTCCGATGCACCTCAGTAGGTTTACTGTAACCCTTCGACCATCACATTGACGATGAAACACAGAAATTGCATCCCGATTCAATACAAAATTCGCAATTCCGATTTCTTTATACAGAAGTACTGTTTAGAAGACTATGTACTTTGGCTCTTCCCTGGGGGCCCAGTGTTAGACTACGATGCACCACAACAGGTTTACTGTTACCCTTCGACCATCACATTGACGATGAAACACAGAAATTGCATCCCAATTCAATACAAAATTAGCAATGTCGATTTATATAGACTAGACTAACGTTTCGGGGAGCCCGTTTTTGGGCTCTTCCCTAGGGTCCCAGTGATAGACTCCGATGCACCTCAGCAGGTTTACTGTATCCCTTCGACCATCACACTGACGATGAAACACAAAAATTGCATCCCGATTCAATACAACATTCGCAATACCGACTTGTGTCCACAGGAGTACGGTTTAGAAGAGTATTTACTTTGGCTTTTCCCTGGGGGCCCAGTGTTAGACTCCGATGCACCACAGCAGGTTTACTGTTACACTTCGACCATCACATTGACGATGAAACACAGAAATTGCTTCCCAATTCAATACAAAATTCGCAATGCCGATTTCGGTCAACAGGATTACGGTTTAGAAAAGTATGTACTTTGTCTCTTCCCCGGGGGCCCAGTGTGAGACTCCGATGCACCATAGCAGGTTTGCCGTAACCCTTCGACCATCACATTGACGATGAACCTCAGATATTTCATCCCGATTCAATACAAAATTCGCAATTCCGATTTCTGCCCACAGGAGTACGGTTTAGAAGAGTATGTACTTTGGCTCTTCCATGGGGGCCCAGTGTTAGACTACGATGCACCACAGCAAGTTTACTGTAACCCTTCGGCCATGACATTGACGATGAAACACAGGAATTGCATTCCGATTAAATACAAAATTCGCAATGTTGATTTATATTGACGAGAGTAACGTTTCGGGGAGCCCGCATTTAGGCACTTCCCTGGGGCCCAGTGTTAGACTCCGATGCACCACAGCAGGTTTGCCGTAACACTTCGACCATCACATTGACGATGAAACACAGAAATTGCATCCCGATTCAATACAAAATTCGCAACTTCGATTATATTAACGAGAGCAACGTTTTGGGGAGACCGTTTTAAGGCTCATCCCTGGGGGCCCAATGTTAGACTCCGATGCACCACAACAGGTTTACTGTTACCCTTCGACCATCACATTGACGATGAAACACAGAAATTGCATCCCGATTAAACACAAAATTCGCAATGCCGATTTCTGTCCGCAGGAATACGGTTTAGAAGTGTATGTAATTTGATTTTTCCCTGGGGGCCCAGTGCAAGACTCCGATGCACCACAGCAGGTTTACTGTATACCTTCGACCGTCACATTGACGATGAAACACAGAAATTGCATCCCAATTCAATACAAAATTCGCAATGCCGATTTCTGTCCAAAGGAGTACGGTTTAGAAGAGAATGTACTTTGGCTCTTCCCTGTGGGCTGAGTGTTAGTCTCCGATGCACCACAGCAGGTTTGCTGTAACCCTTCGACCATCACATTGACGATGAAACACAGAAATTGCTTCCCGATTCAATACTAAATTCTCAATGCCGATTTCCGTCCACATGAGTACCGTTTAGAAGAGTATGTACTTTGGCTCTTCCCTGGGAGCTGAGTGTTACACTACGATGCAGCACAGCAGGTTCACTGTTACCCTTCGACCATCACATTGACGATGAAACACAGAAATTGCTTCCCGATTCAATACTAAATTCTCAATGCCGATTTCCGTCCGAAGGAGTACCGTTTAGAAGAGTATGTACTTTGGCTCTTTCCTGAGGGCCCAGTATTAGACTACGATGCACCACAGCAGGTTTACTGTTACCCTTCGACCATCACATTGACGATGAAACACAGACATTGCATCCCAATTCAATACAAAATTAGCAATGTCGATTTATATAGACCAGAGTAACGTTTCGGGGATCCCGTTTTTGGGCTCTTCCCTGGGGTCCCAGTGATAGACTCCGATGCACCACAGCAGGTTTACTGTTAACCTTCGACCATCACATTGACGATGAAACACAGAAATTGCATCCCGATTCAATACAAATTTCGCAATGTCGATTATATTAACGAGAGTAACGTTTTGATGAGCCCGTTTTAAGGCTCTTCCCTGGAGGCCCAATGTTAGACTCCGATGCACAACAGCAGGTTTACTATTACCCTACGACCATCACATTGACGATGAAACACAGAAATTTCATCCAGATTAAACACAAAATTCGCAATGCCGATTTCTGTCCACAGGAGTACTGTTTAGAAGTGTATATAATTTGATTTTTCCCTGGGGGCCCAGTGTAAGACTCCGATGCATAACAGCAGGTTTACTGTATCCCTTCGACCATCACATTGACGATGAAACACAGAAATTGCAACCCGATTCAATACAAAATTCGCAATGCCGATTTCTCTTCACAGGAGTACGGTTTAGAAGAGTATGTATTTTGGCTCATCCCTGGGGGCCCAGTGTTAGACTCCGATGCACCACAGCAGGTTTACTGTTACCCTTCGACCATCACATTGACGATGAAACACAGAAATTGCTTCCCGATTCAATACTAAATTCTCAATGCCGATTTCCGTCCACAGGAGTACCGTTTAGAAGAGTGTGTACTTTGGCTCTTCCCTGGGAGCTGAGTGTTACACTACGATGCAGCGCAGCAGGTTCACTGTTACCCTTCGACCATCACATTGACGATGAAACACAGAAATTGCATCCCAATTCAATACAAAATTAGCAATGTCGATTTATATAGACTAGAGTAACGTTTCGGGGAGCCCGTCTTTGGGCTCTTCCTGGGGTCCCAGTGATAGACTCCGATGCACCACAGCAGGTTTACTGTTACCCTTCGACCATCACATTGACGAAGAAACACAGAAATTGCATCCCGATTCAATACAAAATTCGCAATGTCGATTTATATAGACTAGAGTAACGTTTCGGGGAGCCCGTTCTTGGGCTCTTCCCTGGGGTCCCAGTGTTAGCCTCCGATGCACCACAGCAGGTTTACTATTAACCTTCGACCATCACATTGACGATGAAACACAGATATTGCAACCCGATTCAATACAAAATTCGCAATGCCAATTTCTCTTCACAGGAGTACGGTTTAGAAGATTATGTACTTTGGCTCTTCCCTGGGGTACCAGTGTAGGACTCCGATGCACGACAGCAGGTTTACTGTATTCCTTCGACCATCACATTGACGATGAAACACAGAAATTGCATCCCGATTCAATACAAAATTCGCAATGTCGATTATATTAACGAGAGTAACGTTTTGGGGAGCCCGTTTTAAGGCTCTTCCCTGGGGGCCCAATGTTAGACTCCGATGCACCACAGCAGGTTTACTATTACCCTTCGACCATCACATTGACGATGAAACACAGAAATTGCATCCCGATTCATTACAAAATTCACAATGCCGATTTCTGTCCACAGGAGTACGGTTTAGAAGAGTATGTACTTTGGCTCTTCCCTGGGGTACCAGTGTAAGACTCCGATGCACGACAGCAGGTTTACTGTATTCCTTCGACCATCACATTGACGATGAAACACAGAAATTGCATCCCGATTCAATACAAAATTCGCAATGTCGATTATATTAACGAGAGTAACGTTTTGGGGAGCCCGTTTTAAGGCTCTTCCCTGGGGGCCCAATGTTAGACTCCGATGCACCACAGCAGGTTTACTATTACCCTTCGACCATCACATTGACGATGAAACACAGATATTGCAACCCGATTCAATACAAAATTCGCAATGCCGATTTCTCTTCACAGGAGTACGGTTTAGAAGAGTATGTATTTTGGCTCATCCCTGGGGGCCTAGTGTTAGACTCCGATGCACCACAGCAGGTTTACTGTTACCCTTCGACCATCACATTGACGATGAAACACAGAAACTGCATCCCGATTCAATTCAAAATTCGCAATGTCAAAATTATATTGACGAGAGTAACGTTTCGGGGAGCCCATTTTTGGGATCTTCCCTGGTGGCCCAGGGTTAGAATACGATGCACCACAGGTGGTTTACTGTAACCCTTCGACCATCACATTGACGATGAATCACAGATATTGCATCCCGATTCAATACAAAATACGCAATACCGATTTCTGTCCACAGGAGTACGGTTTAGAAGAGTATGTATTTTGGCTCTTCCCTGGGGGCTGAGTGTTAGACTCCGATGCACCACAGCAGGTTTACTGTAACCCTTCGACGATCACATTGACGATGAAACACAGAAATTGCATCCCGATTCAATACAAAATTCGCAATGCCGATTTCTCTTCACAGGAATACGGTTTAGAAGAGTATGTACTTTGGCTATTCGCTGGGGGCCCAGTGCTAGACTACGATGCACCACAGCAGGTTTACTGTAGCCCTCGGACCATCACATTGACGGTGAAACATAGAAATTGCATCGAGATTCAACACAAAATTCACTATGCCGATTTCTGTCCACAGGAGTACGATTTAGAAGAGTACGTACCTTTGCTCTTCCCTGGGGGCCCAGTGTAAGACTCCTATCCACCACAGCAGATTTATTGTACTCCTTCGACCATCACATTGACGATCAAACACAGAAATTGCATCGCGATTCAATACAAAATTCACAATGCCGACTTCTGTCCACAGGAGTACGGTTTAGAAGAGAATGTACTTTGGCTGTACCCTGGGGGCCCAGTATAAGACTCCGATGCACGTAGGCAGTTTTACTGTATTCCTTCGACCATAACATTGACGATGAAACACAGAAATTGCATCCCGATTCAAAACAAAATTCGCAATGTGATTTATATCTACGAGAGTAACGTTTTGGGGAGCCCGCATTTGGGCTCTTCCCTGGGGCCCAGTGTTAGACACCGATGATCCACAGCAGGTTTATTGTTACCCTTCGACCATCACATTGACGATGAAACACAGAAATTGCATCCCGATTCTATACAAAATTCGCGATGCCGATTTCTGTCCACAGGAGTACGGTTTATAAGAGTATGTACTTTGATTCTTCCCTGGGGGCCCAGTGTAATACTCCGATGCACCACAGCAGATTTACTGTAACCCTTCGACCATCACATTGACGATGAAACACAGAAATTGCATCCCGATTCAATACAAAATTCGCAATGCCGGTTTCTCTCCACAAGAGTACAGTTTAGAAAATTATGTCCTTTGCCTCTTCCCTGGGGGCTAAGTGTTAGTCTCCAACGCACCACAGCAGGTCTATTGTAACCCTTCGACCATCACATTGACGATGAAACACATAAATTGCATATCGATTCAATACAAAATTCGCAATGTCGATTTGTATTGACGAGAGTAATGTTTCGGGGAACCCGTTTTTTCCTCTTCCCTGGGGGCGCAGTGTTAGACTACGATGCACCACAGCAGGTTTACTGTAACCCTTCGACCATCACATTGACGAATAAACACAGAAATTGCATCCCTATTCAATACAAATTTCGCTATGCCGATTTGTGTCCACAGGAGTACGGTTTAGAAGAGTATGAATTTTTAATATTCCCTGGGGGTTAAGTGTTAGACTCAGACGCACCACAGCAGGTTTACTGTAACACTTCGACCATCACATTGACGATGAAACACAGAAATTGCACCCCGTTTCAATACAAAATTCGCAATGTCGATTTATATTGACGAGAGTAACGTTTCGTGGAGCCCGCATTTGGGCCCTTCCCTGGGGCCCAGTGTTAGACTCCGATGCACCACAGCAGGTTTACTGTTACCCTTCGACCATCACATTGACGATGAAACACAGAAATTGCATCCCGATTTAATACAAAATTCGCAATGCCGATTTTTGTCCACAGGAGTACGGTTTAGAAGAGTATGTACTTTGATTCTTCCCTGGGGGCCCAGTGTAAGACTCCGATGCACCACAGCAGGTTTACTGTATCCCTCCAACCATCACATTGACGATGAAACACAGAAATTGCAACCCGATTCAATACAAAATTCGCAATGCCGATTTCTGTCCACAGGAGTACTGTTTCGAAGAGTATGTACTTTGGATATTCCCTGGGGGCCCAGTGTTAAACTCCGATGCAGCACAGCAGTTTTACTGTAACCCTTCGACCATCACATTGACGATGAAACACAGAAATTGCATCCCGAATCATTTCAAAGTTCGCAATGTCGATTTATACTGACGAGAGTAACGTTTCGGGGAGCCCGTTTTTGGGCTCTTCCCTGGGGGCCCAGTGTTAGTCTACGATGCACCACAGATGGTTTACTGTAACCCTTCGACCATCACATTGACGATGAATCACAGAAATTGCATCCCGATTCAATACAAAATACGCAATGGCGATTTCTGTCCACAGGAGTACAGTTTAGAAGAGTATGAATTTCGGCTATTCCCTGGGGGTTGAGTGTTAGACTCCGATGCACCACAGCAGGTTTACTGTAACCCTTCGACCATCACATTGACGATAAAACACAGAAATTGCATCCCGATTCAATACAAAATTCGCAATGCAGATTTCTGTCCACAAGGGTACAGTTTAGAAAAGTATGTACTTTGGCTATTCCCTGGGGGCTGAGTGTTAGATTCCGATGCACCACAGCAGGTTTACTGTAACCCTTCGACCATCACATTCACGATGAAACACAGAAATTGCATCCCGATTCAATACAAAATTCGCAATTCCGATTTCTGTCAACATGAGTACGGTTTAGAAGAGTATGTACTTTGGCTCTTTCCTGGGGGCCCAGTGTTAGACTACGATGCACCACAACAGGTTTACTGTAACCCTTCGACCATCACATTGACGATGAAACACAGAAACTGCATCCCAATTCAATACAAAATTCGCAATGCCGATTTCTGTCCACAGGAGTACGGTTTAGAAGAGAATGTACTTTGGCTCTTTCCTGGGGGCCCAGTGTAAGACTCCGATGCACGACTGCAGGTTTACTGTATTCCTTCGACCATCACATTGACGAAGAAACACAGAAATAGCATCCCGATTCAATACAAAATTCGCAATGTCGATTTATATTGACAAGAGTAACGTTTCGGGCGGCCCGCATTTGGGCTCATCTTTGGGGCCCAGTGTGAGACTCCGATGCACCACAGCAGGTTTACTGTTACCCTTCGACCATCACAATGACGATGAAACACAGAAATTGCAACCCGATTTAATACAAAATTCGCAATGGCGATTTCTGTCCACATTAGTACGGTTTAGAAGAGTATGTACTTCGGCTCTTCCCTGGGGGCCCATTGTTAGACTGCGCTGCACCACAGCAGGTTTACTGTTACCCTTCGACCATCACATTGACGATGAAACACAGAAATTGCATCCCGATTCATTACAAAATTCACAATGCCGATTTCTGTCCACAGGAGTACGGTTTAGAAGAGTATGTACTTTGGCTCTTCCCTGGGGTACCAGTGTAAGACTCCGATGCACGACAGCAGATTTACTGTATTCCTTCGACCATCACATTGACGATGAAACACAGAAATTGCATCCCGATTCAATACAAAATTCGCAATGTCGATTATATTAACGAGAGTAACGTTTTGGGGAGCCCGTTTTAAGGCTCTTCCCTGGGGGCCCAATGTTAGACTCCGATGCACCACAGCAGGTTTACTATTACCCTTGGACCATCACATTGACGATGAAACACAGATATTGCAACCCGATTCAATACAAAATTCGCAATGCCGATTTCTGTACACAGGAGTACGGTTTAGAAGAGTATGTATTTTGGCTCATACCTGGGGGCCTAGTGTTAGACTCCGATGCACCACAGCAGGTTTACTGTTACCCTTCGACCATCACATTGACGATGAAACACAGAAACTGCATCCCGATTCAATTCAAAATTCGCAATGTCAAAATTATATTGACGAGAGTAACGTTTCGGGGAGCCCATTTTTGGGATCTTCCCTGGTGGCCCAGGGTTAGAATACGATGCACCACAGATGGTTTACTGTAACCCTTCGACCATCACATTGACGATGAATCACAGATATTGCATCCCGATTCAATACAAAATACGCAATACCGATTTCTCTCCACAGGAGTACGGTTTAGAAGAGTATGTATTTTGGCTCTTCTCTGGGGGCTGAGTGTTAGACTCCGATGCACCACAGCAGGTTTACTGTAACCCTTCGACGATCACATTGACGATGAAACACAGAAATTGCATCCCGATTCAATACAAAATTCGCAATGCCGATTTCTCTTCACAGGAGTACGGTTTAGAAGAGTATGTACTTTGGCTATTCGCTGGGGGCCCAGTGCTAGACTACGATGCACCACAGCAGGTTTACTGTTGCCCTCGGACCATCACATTGACGATGAAACATAGAAATTGCATCGAGATTCAACACAAAATTCACTATGCCGATTTCTGTCCACAGGAGTACGATTTAGAAGAGTATGTACCTTTGCTCTTCCCTGGGGGCCCATTGTAAGACTCCTATCCACCACAGCAGATTTATTGTACTCCTTCGACCATCACATTGACGATCAAACACAGAAATTGCATCGCGATTCAATACAAAATTCACAATGCCGACTTCTGTCCACAGGAGTACGGTTTAGAAGAGAATGTACTTTAGCTGTACCCTGGGGGCCCATAATAAGACTCCGATGCACGTAGGCAGTTTTACTGTATTCCTTCGACCATAACATTGACGATGAAACACAGAAATTGCATCCCAATTCAAAACAAAATTCGCAATGTCGATTTATATCTACGAGAGTAACGTTTTGGGGAGCCCGCATGTGGGCTCTTCCCTGGGGCCCAGTGTTAGACACCGATGATCCACAGCAGGTTTATTGTTACCCTTCGACCATCACATTGACGATGAAACACAGAAATTGCATCCCGATTCAATACAAAATTCGCGATGCCGATTTCTGTCCACAGGAGTACGGTTTATAAGAGTATGTACATTGATTCTTCCCTGGGGGCCCAGTGTAAGACTCCGATGCACCACAGCAGATTTACTGTAACCCTTCGACCATCACATTGACGATGAAACACATAAATTGCATCCCGATTCAATACAAAATTCGCAATGTCGATTTGTATTGACGAGAGTAATGTTTCGGGGAACCCGTATTTTCCTCTTCCCTGGGGGCCCAGTGTTAGACTACGATGCACCACAGCAGATTTACTATTACCCTTCGACCATCTCATTGACGATGACACACAGAAATTGCATCCCGATTCACTACAAAATTCGCAATGCCGATTTCTGTCCACAGGAGTACGGTTTAGAAGAGTATGTACTTTGGCTCTTCCCTGGGGGCGCAGTGTTAGACTACGATGCACCACAGCAGGTTTACTGTAACCCTTCGACCATCACATTGACGAATAAACACAGAAATTGCATCCCTATTCAATACAAATTTCGCAATGCCGATTTGTGTCCACAGGAGTACGGTTTAGAAGAGTATGAATTTTTAATATTCCCTGGGGGTTAAGTGTTAGACTCAGACGCACCACAGCAGGTTTACTGTAACACTTCGACCATCACATTGGCGATGAAACACAGAAATTGCACCCCGTTTCAATACAAAATTCGCAATGTCGATTTATATTGACGAGAGTAACGTTTCGTGGAGCCCGCATTTGGGCCCTTCCCTGGGGCCCAGTGTTAGACTCCGATGCACCACAGCAGGTTTACTGTTACCCTTCGACCATCACATTGACGATGAAACACAGAAATTGCATCCCGATTTAATACAAAATTCGCAATGCCGATTTTTGTCCACAGGAGTACGGTTTAGAAGAGTATGTACTTTGATTCTTCCCTGGGGGCCCAGTGTAAGACTCCGATGCACCACAGCAGGTTTACTGTATCCCTCCAACCATCACATTGACGATGAAACACAGAAATTGCAACCCGATTCAATACAAAATTCGCAATGCCGATTTCTGTCCACAGGAGTACGGTTTCGAAGAGTATGTACTTTGGCTATTCCCTGGGGGCCCAGTGTTAAACTCCGATGCAGCACAGCAGTTTTACTGTAACCCTTCGACCATCACATTGACGATGAAACACAGAAATTGCATCCCGATTCATTTCAAAGTTCGCAATGTCGATTTATACTGACGAGAGTAACGTTTCGGGGAGCCGGTTTTTGGGCTCTTCCCTGGGGGCCCAGTGTTAGTCTACGATGCACCACAGATGGTTTACTGTAACCCTTCGACCATCACATTGACGATGAATCACAGAAATTGCATCCCGATTCAATACAAAATACGCAATGGCGATTTCTGTTCACAGGAGTACGGTTTAGAAGAGTATGAATTTCGGCTATTCCCTGGGGGTTGAGTGTTAGACTCCGATGAACCACAGTAGGTTTACTGTAACCCTTCGACCATCACATTGACGATAAAACACAGAAATTGCATCCCGATTCAATACAAAATGCGCAATGCAGATTTCTGTGCACAAGGGTACAGTTTAGAAAAGTATGTACTTTGGCTATTCCCTGGGGGCTGAGTGTTAGATTCCGATGCACCACAGCAGGTTTACTGTAACCCTTCGACCATCACATTCACGATGAAACACAGAAATTGCATCCCGATTCAATACAAAATTCGCAATTCCGATTTCTGTCAACATGAGTACGGTTTAGAAGAGTATGTACTTTGGCTCTTTCCTGGGGGCCCAGTGTTAGACTACGATGCACCACAACAGGTTTACTGTAACCCTTCGACCATCACATTGACGATGAAACACAGAAACTGCATCCCAATTCAATACAAAATTCGCAATGCCGATTTCTGTCCACAGGAGTACGGTTTAGAAGAGAATGTACTTTGGCTCTTTCCTGGGGGCCCAGTGTAAGACTCCGATGCACGACTGCAGGTTTACTGTATTCCTTCGACCATCACATTGACGAAGAAACACAGAAATAGCATCCCGATTCAATACAAAATTCGCAATGTCGATTTATATTGACAAGAGTAACGTTTCGGGCGGCCCGCATTTGGGCTCATCTTTGGGGCCCAGTGTGAGACTCCGATGCACCACAGCAGGTTTACTGTTACCCTTCGACCATCACAATGACGATGAAACACAGAAATTGCAACCCGATTTAATACAAAATTCGCAATGGCGATTTCTGTCCACATTAGTACGGTTTAGAAGAGTATGTACTTCGGCTCTTCCCTGGGGGCCCATTGTTAGACTGCGCTGCACCACAGCAGGTTTACTGTTACCCTTCGACCATCAAATTGACGATGAATCACAGACATTGCATCCCGATTCAATACAAAATTCGCAATGCCGCCTTCTGTCCACAGGAGTACGGTTTAGAAGGGTATGTATTTTGGCTCTTCCTTGGGGGCTGAGTGTTAGACTCCGATGCACCACAGCAGGTTTACTGTAAACCTTCGACCATCACATTGACCATGAAGCACAGAAATTGCATCCCGAATCAATACAAAATTCGCAATGCCGATTTCTGTCCACAGGAGTACGTTTTAGTAGAGTATGTACTTTGGCTATTCGCTGTAGGCCCAGTGTAAGACTCCGATGCACCACCGCAGGTTTAAGGTATCCCTTCGACCATCAAATTGACGAAGAAACACAGAAATTGCATCCCGATTCAATACAAAATTCGCAATGCCGATTTCTGTCCACAGGAATACGGTTTAGAAGAGTATGTACTTTGGTTCATGCCTGGGGGCCCAGTGTTAGACTACGATGCACCACGGCAGGTTTACTGTATCCCTTCGACCATCACATTGACGATGAAACACGGAAATTGCATCCCGATACATTACAAAATTCGCAATTCCGATTTCTGTCAACATGAGTACGGTTTAGAAGAGTATGTACTTTGGCTCTTTCCTGGGGGCCCAGTGTTAGACTACGATGCACCACAACAGGTTTACTGTAACCCTTCGACCATCACATTGACGATGAAACACAGAAACTGCATCCCAATTCAATACAAAATTCGCAATGCCGATTTCTGTCCACAGGAGTACGGTTTAGAAGAGTATGTACTTTTGCTCTCCCTGGGGGCCCAGTGTAAGACTCCCATGCGCCACAAGAGGTTTACTGTATTCCTTCGACCATCAAATTGACGATGAAATACAGAAATTGCATCCCGATTCAATTCAAAATTAGCAATGTCGATTTATATTGACGAGAGTAACGTTTCGGGCGGCCCGCATTTGGGCTCATCTTTGGGGCCCATTGTTAGACTCCGATGCACCACAGCAGGTTTACTGTTACCCTTCGACCATCACAATGACGATGAAACACAGAAATTGCATCCCGATTCAATTCAAAATTCGCAATGTCGATTTATATTGACGAGAGTAACGGTCCGGGGAACCCGTTTTTGGGCACTTCCCTGGGGGCCCGGTGTTAGACCTCGATGCACCACAGCAGTTTTACTATTACCCTTCGACCATCACATTGACGATGAAACACAGAAATTGCATCCCGATTCAATACAAAATACGCAATTCCGATTTCTGTCCACAGGAGTACGGTTTAGAAGAGTATGTACTTTGGCTCTTCCCTGGTGGCCCAGTGTTAGACTACGATGCACCACTTCAGGTTTGCTGTAACCCTTCGACCATCACATTGACGATGAAACACAGAAATTGCATCCGGATTCAATACAAAATTCACTATGCCGATTTCTGTCCACAGGAGTACGGTTAGGATGAGTATGTACTTTGGCTCTTCCCTGGGGGCCCAGTGTAAGACTCCGATCCACCAGAGCTGATTTATTGTATTCCTTCGACCATCACATTGACGATCAAACACAGAAATTGCATCGCGATTCAATACAAAATTCGCAATGTCGATTTATATTGACGAGAGTAACGTTTCGGGGATCCCGTATTTGGGCTCTTCCCTAGGGCCCAGTGTTACTCTCCGATGCACCACAGCAGGTTTACTGTTACCCTTCGACCATCGCATTGACGATGAAACACAGATAATGCATCCCGTTTGAATACAAAATTCGCAATGTCGATTTGTATTGACGAGAGTAATGTTTCGGGGAGCCCGTTTTTTGCTCTTCCCTGGGGGCCCAGTGTTAGACTACGATGCACCACAGCAGGTTTACTGTAACCCTTTGACCATCACATTGACGAATAAACACAGAAATTGCATCCCGATTCAATACAAATTTCGCAATGCCGATTATTGTCCACAGGAGTACGGTTTAGAAGAGTATGTATTTTGGCTCTTCCCTGGGGGCTGAGTGTTAGACTCCGATGCACCACAGCAGGTTTACTGTAACCCTCCGACCATCACATTGACGATGAAACACGGAAATTGCATCCCGTTTCAATACAATATTCTCAATGACGATTTCTGTCCACAGGAGTACTGTTTAGCAGAGTATGTATTTTTAATATTCCCTGGGTGTTAAGTGTTAGACTCAGATGCACCACAGCAGGTTTACTGTAACACTTCGACCATCACATTGACGATGAAACACAGAAATTGCATCCCGTTTCAATACAAAATTCGCAATGTCGATTTATATTGACGAGAGTAACGTTTCGGGGAGCCCGCATTTGGGCCCTTCCCTGGGGCCCAGTGTTAGACTCCGATGCACCACAGCAGGTTTACTGTTACCCTTCGACCGTCACATTGACGATGAAACACAGAAATTGCATCCCGATTCAATACAAAATTAGCAATGCAGATTTCTGTCCACAAGGATACAGTTTAGAAAAGTATGTACTTTGGCTCTTCCCTGGGGTCTGAGTGTTAGATTCCGATGCACCAAAGCAGGTTTACTGTAACCCTTCGACCATCACATTGACGATGAAACACAGAAATTGCATCCCGATTCAATACAAAATTCGCAATGTCGATTTATATTAACGAGAGTAACGTTTCGGAGAGCCCGTTTTTGGTCTCTTCCCTGGGGACCAGTGTTAGACTCCGATGCAGCACAGCAGGTTTACGGTTACCCTTCGACCATCACATTGACGATGAAACACAGAAATTGCAACCTGATACAATACAAAATTCGCAATGCTGATTTCTGTCCACAGGAGTACGGTTTAGAAGAATATGTACTTTGGCTCTTCCCTGGGGGCCCAGTGTTAGACTCCGATGCACCACAGCAAATTTACTGTTACCCTTCGACTATCACATTGACGATGAAACACAGAAATTGCATCCCGATTCAATTCAAAATTCGCTATGTCGATTTATATTGACGAGGTTAACGTTACCTGGAGCCCGTTTTTGGGCTCTTCCCTGGGGGCCCAGTGTTAGACTACGATGCACAACAGATGGTTTACTGTAACACTTCGACCATCACATTGACGATGAAACACAGATATTACATCCCGATTCAATACAAAATTCGCAATGACGCTTTCTGTCCACAGGAGGACGGTTTAGAAGAGTACGTACTTTGGCTCTTCCCTCGGGGACTAATGTAAGACTCCGATGCACCACAGCAGGTTTACTGTATCCCTTCGACCATCACATCGAAGATGAAACACAGAAATTGCATCCCGATTCAATACAAAATTCGCAATGCCGATTTCTGTCCACAGGAGTACGGTTTAGAAGAGTATGTACTTTGGCTCTTCCCTGGGGGCCCAGAGTTAGACTAAGATGCACCACAGCAGGTTTACTGTAACCCTTCGAAAATCACATTGACGATGAAACACAGAAATTGCATCCCGATTCAATACAAAAGTCACAGTGTGGATTTATATTGAGGGGAGTAACATTTCGAGGAGCGCGTTTTTGGGCTGTTCCCTGGGGGCCAGTGTTAGACTCCGATGCACCACAGAAGGATTACTGTTACCCTTCGACCATCACATAGTCGATGAAACACTGAAATTGCATTCCGATTCAATACAAAATTCGCAATGCCGATTTCTGTCCACAGGAGTACGGTTTGGAAGAGTATGTACTTTGGCTCTTCCCTGGGGGCCCAGAGTTAGACTACGATGCACCACGGCAGGTTTACTGTATCCCTTCGACCATCACATTGACGATGAAACACGGAAATTGCATCCCGATACATTACAAAATTCGCAATGCCGATATCTGTCCAGAGGAGTACGGTTTAGAAGAGTATGTAATTTGGTTCTTCCCTGGGGGCCCAGTGTAAGACTCCGATGCACGACAGTAGGTTTACTGTATTCCTTCGACCATCACGTTGACGATGAAACACAGATATTGCATCCCGATTCAATACAAAATTCGCAATGTCGATTTATATTGACGAGAGTAACGTTTCGGGGAACCAGTATTTGGGCTCTTCCCTGGGGTCCAGTGTTAGACTCCGATGCACCACAGCAGGTTTACTTTTACCCTTCGACCATCACATTGACGACGAAACACAGAAATTGCATCCCGATTCAATACATAATTCGCAATGTCGATTTCTGTCCACAGGAGTACGGTTTGGAAGAGGATGTACTTTGGCTCTTCCCTGGGGGCCCAGTGTTAGAATCCGATGCACCACAGCTGGTTTACTGTATCCCTTTGACCATCACATTGACGATGAAACACAGAAATTGCATCCCGATTCAATACAAAATTCGCAATGCCGATTTCTGTCCACAGGAGTACGGTTTAGAAATGTATGTACTTTGGCTATTCGCTGGAGGGCCCAGTGTTAGACTACGATGCACCACAGCAGGTTTACTGTTACCCTTGGACCATCACATTGACGATGAAACACAGAAATTGCATCCGGATTCAATACAAAATTCACTATGCCGATTTCTGTCCACAGGAGTACGGTTTAGAAGAGTATGTACTTTGGCTCTTCCCTGGGGGCCCAGTGTAAGACTCCGATGCACGACAGCAGATTTACTGTAACCCTTCGACCATCACATTGACGATGAAACACAGAAAATGCATCCCGATTCAATACAAAATTCGCCATGCCGATTTCTGTCCACATGAGTACGGTTTAGAAGAGTATGTATTTTGGCTCTTCCCTGGGGGCTGAGTGTTAGACTCCGTTGCACCACAGCAGGTTCAGTGTTACCCTTGGACCATCACATTGACGATGAAACACAGAAATTGCATCCGGATTCAATACAAAATTCACTATGCCGATTTCTGTCCACAGAAGTACGGTTTAGAAAAGTATGTACTTTGGGTTTCCCTGGGGCCCCAGTGTAAGACTCCGATGCACGACAGCAGGTTTACTGTATCCCTTCGACCATCACATTGCCGATGAAACACATAAATTGCATCCCGATTCAATACAAAATTCGCAATGCCGATTTCTGTCCACAGGAGTACGGTTTAGAAGAGTATGTACTTTGCCTCTTCCCTAGGGGCCCAGTGTAAAACTCCGATGCACCACAGCAGGTTTACGGTAACCCTTCGACCATCACATTGACGATGAAACACAGAAATTGCATCCCGATTCAATACAAAATTCGCACTGCCGATTTCTGTCCACAGGAGTACGGTTTAGATGAGTATGTACTTTGGCTCTTCTGAGGGCCCAGTGTAAATCTCCGATGCACCACAGCAGGTGTACTGTATCCCTTCGATCATCACATTGACGATGAAACACAGGAATTGTATCCCGATCAATACAAAATTCGCAATGCCGATTTCTGTCCACAGGAGTACGGTTTAGAAGAGTATGTATTTTGGCTCTTCCCTGGGGGCCCAGACTTAGACCCCGATGCACCACAGCAGGTTTACAGTTACCCTTCGACCATCACATTGACGATGAAAAACAGAAATTGCATCCCGATTCAATACAAAATTCGCAATGTCGATGTATATTGACGAGAGTAACGGTTCGGGGAGCCCGTATTTGGACACTTTCCTGGGGGCCCAGTGTTAGACCAAGACGCACCACAGCAGATTTACTGTAACCCTTCGACCATCACATTGACGATGAAACACAGAAATTGCATCCCGATTCAATACAAAATTCGCAATGCCGATTTCTGTACAATGGAGTACGGTTTAGAAGAGTATGTATATTGGCTCTTCCCATGGGTCTGAGCTTTGGACTCCGTTGCAACACAGCAGGTTTACTGTAACCCTTATACCATCACATTGACGATGAAACACAGAAATTGCATCCTGATTCAATACACAATTCGCCATGCCGATTTCTGTCCACAGGAGTACGGTGTAGAAGAGCATGTAGTTTGGCTCTTTACTGGTTGCTGAGTGTTAGACTCCGATGCACCACAGGCGGTCTACTGTAACCCTTCGACCATCACATTGACGATGAAACACAGAAATTGCATGCCGATTAAGTACAAAATTCGCAATGCCGATTTCTGTCCACAGGAGTACGGTTTAGAAGAGTATGTACTTTGGCTATACCCTGTGGGCCCAGTGTTAGACTACGATGCACCACAGCAGGTTTACTGTTACCCTTGGACCATCACATTGACGATGAAACACAGAAATTGCATCCGGATTCAATACAAAATTAACTATGACGATTTCTGTCCACAGGAGTGCGGTTTAGAAGAGTATGTACTTTGGCTCTTCCCTGGGAGCCCAGTGGTAGACTACGATGCACCACAGCAGGTTTACTGTAACCCTTCGACCATCACATTGACGATGAAACACCGAAATTGCATCCCGATTCAATAAAAATTCGCAATGCCGATTCCTGTCCACAGGAGTACGGTTTAGAAGAGTATGTATTTTGGCTCTTCCCTGAGTCTGAGTGTTAGACTCCGTTGCACCACAGCAGGTATACTGTTACCCTTGGACCATCACATTGACGATGAAACACAGAAATTGCATCCGGATTCAATACAAAATTCACTATGCCGATTTCTGTCCACAGGAGTACGGTTTAGAAGAGTATGTACTTTGGCTCTTCCCTGTTGGCCCAGTGTAAGACTCCGATGCACCACAGCAGGTTTACTGTTACCCTTGGACCATCACATTGACGATGAAACACAGAAATTGCATCCGGATTCAATACAAAATTCACTATGCCGATTTCTGTCCACAGGAGTACGGTTTAGAAGAGTCTGTACTTGGGCATGACGATGCACGACAGCAGGTTTACTGTATCCCATCGACCATCACATTGACGATGAAACACAGAAATTGCATCCCGGTTCAATACAAAATTCGCAATGCCGATTTCTGTCCAACGGAGTACGGTTTAAAAGAGTATGTACATTGGCTCTTCCCTGGGGGCTGAGTGTTAGACTCCGTTGCACCACTGCGGGTTTACTGTAACCCTTCGACCATCACATTGACGATGAAACACAGAAATTGCATCCCGATTCAATAAAAACTTCGCAATGTCGATTTATATTGACGAGAGTGACGTTTCGGGGAGACCGTCTTTGGGCTCTTCCCTGGGGGCCCAGTGTTGGACTACGATGCACCACAGCAGGTTTACTGTATCCCTTCGACCATCACATTGACGATGAAACGCAGAAATTGGATCACGATTCAATACAAAATTCGCAATGCCAACTTCTGTCCACAGGAGTACGGTTTAGAAGAGTATGTACTTTGGCTCTTCCCTGGGGGCCTAGTGTAAGACTTCGATGCACCACAGCTGGTTTACTGTATCCCTTCGACCATCAAATTGACGATGAAACACAGAAATTGCATCCCGATTCAATACAAATTTCGCAATGCCTATTTCTGTCCACAGGAGTACGGTTTAGAAGAGTATGTACTTTGGCTCTTCCCTGGGGGCCCAGTGTTAGACTCCGTTGCACCACAGCAGGTTTACTGTTACCCTTACACCATCACATTGACGATGAAACACAGAAATAGCATCGTGATTCAATACCAAATTCGCAATGTCGGTTTATATTGACGAGAGTGAAATTTCGGGGAGCCCGTTCTTGGGATCTTACCTGGGGGCCCAGTGTTAGACTACGATGCACCACAGCAGGTTTACTGTTACCCTTCGACAGTCACATTGACGATGAAACACAGAAATTGCATCCCGATTCAATACAAAATTCGCAATGCCGATTTCTGTCCATAGGAGTACGGTTTAGAAGAGTATGTACTTTGGCTCTTCCCTGGGGCCCAGTGTAAGACTCCGATGCACCACAGCAGGTTTACTGTATCCCTTCGACCATCACATTGACGATGAAACACAGAAATTGCATCCCGATTCAATACAAAATTCGCAATGCCGTTTTCTGTCCACAGGAGTACGGTTTAGAAAAGTATGTACTTTGGCTCTTCCCTGAGGGCCCAATGTAAGACTCCGATGCACCACAGCAGGTTTACTGTATCCCATCGACCATCACTTTAACGATGAAACACAGAAATTGCATCCCGATTCAATACAAATTTCGCAATGCCGATTTCTGTCCATAGGAGAACGGTTTAGAAGAGTATGTACTTTGGCTCCTCCCTGGGGGCCCAGTGCAAGACTACGATGCACCAGAACAGGTTTACTGTATCCCTTCGACCATCACATTGACGATGAAACACATTAATGCCTCGCGATTCAATACTAAATTCGCAATGCCGATTTCTGTCCACAGGAGTACGGTTTAGAAGAGTAAATACTTTATCTCTTCCCTGGGGGCCCAGTGTTAGACTACGATGCACCACAGCAGGTTTACTGTATCCCCTCGACCATCACATTGACGATGAAACACAGAAATTGCATCCCGATTCAATTCAAAATTCGCAATGCCGATTTCTTTCCACAGGAGTACGGTTTAGAAGTGTATGTACTTTGGCTCTTCCGTGGGGGCTGAGTGTTAGACTCCGATGCACCACAGCAGGTTTACTGTTACCCTTCGACCATCACATTGACGATGAAACACAGAAATCGCATCACGATTCAATACAAAATTCGCAATGCTGATTTCTGTCCACAGGAGTACGGTTTAGAAGAGTATGTACTTTGGATCTTCCGTGGGGGCTGAGTGTTAGACTCCTATGCACCACAGCAGGTTTACTGTTACCCTTCGACCATCACGTTGACGATGAAACACAGAAATTGCATCCTGATTCAATATTAAATTCGCAATGTCGATTTATATTGACGAGAGTAAAGTTTCGGGGAGCCCTTTCTTGGGCTATTCCCTGGGGGCCCATTGTTACACAACGATGCACCACAGCAGGTTTGCTGCATCCCTTCGACCATCACATTGACGATGAAACACAGAAATTGCATCCTGATTCAATACAAAATTCGCAATGCAGATTTCTGTCCACAGGAGTACGGTTTAAAGCAGTATCTACTTTGGCTCTTCCCTGAGGGCTGAGTGTTAGACTCCGATGCACCACAGCAGGTTTACTGTTACCCTTCGATCATCACATTGACGTTGAAACACAGAAATTGCATCCCGATTCAATACAAAATTCGCAATGCCGTTTTCTGTCCACAGGAGTACGGTTTAGAAAAGTATGTACTTTGGCTCTTCCCTGAGGGCCCAATGTAAGACTCCGATGCACCACAGCAGGTTTACTGTATCCCATCGACCATCACTTTAACGATGAAACACAGAAATTGCATCCCGATTCAATACAAATTTCGCAATGCCGATTTCTGTCCATAGGAGAACGGTTTAGAAGAGTATGTACTTTGGCTCCTCCCTGGGGGCCCAGTGCAAGACTACGATGCACCAGAACAGGTTTACTGTATCCCTTCGACCATCACATTGACGATGAAACACATTAATGCCTCGCGATTCAATACTAAATTCGCAATGCCGATTTCTGTCCACAGGAGTACGGTTTAGAAGAGTAAATACTTTATCTCTTCCCTGGGGGCCCAGTGTTAGACTACGATGCACCACAGCAGGTTTACTGTATCCCCTCGACCATCACATTGACGATGAAACACAGAAATTGCATCCCGATTCAATTCAAAATTCGCAATGCCGATTTCTTTCCACAGGAGTACGGTTTAGAAGTGTATGTACTTTGGCTCTTCCGTGGGGGCTGAGTGTTAGACTCCGATGCACCACAGCAGGTTTACTGTTACCCTTCGACCATCACATTGACGATGAAACACAGAAATCGCATCACGATTCAATACAAAATTCGCAATGCTGATTTCTGTCCACAGGAGTACGGTTTAGAAGAGTATGTACTTTGGATCTTCCGTGGGGGCTGAGTGTTAGACTCCTATGCACCACAGCAGGTTTACTGTTACCCTTCGACCATCACGTTGACGATGAAACACAGAAATTGCATCCTGATTCAATATTAAATTCGCAATGTCGATTTATATTGACGAGAGTAAAGTTTCGGGGAGCCCTTTCTTGGGCTATTCCCTGGGGGCCCATTGTTACACAACGATGCACCACAGCAGGTTTGCTGCATCCCTTCGACCATCACATTGACGATGAAACACAGAAATTGCATCCTGATTCAATACAAAATTCGCAATGCAGATTTCTGTCCACAGGAGTACGGTTTAAAGCAGTATCTACTTTGGCTCTTCCCTGAGGGCTGAGTGTTAGACTCCGATGCACCACAGCAGGTTTACTGTTACCCTTCGATCATCACATTGACGTTGAAACACAGAAATTGCATCCCGATTCAATACAAAATTCGCAATTCCGATTTCTGTCCACAGGACTACGGTTTAGAAGCGTATGTACTTTGGCCTTTCTCTGGGGGCCGAGTGTTAGACTAAGATGCACCACAGCAGGTTCACTGTATCCCTTCGACCATCACATTGACGATGAAACACAGAAATTGTATCCCGATTCTATACAAACATCGCAATGCCGATTTCTGTCCACAGGAGTACGGTTTAGAAGAGTATGTATTTTGGCTCTTCCCTGGGGGCCCAGACTTAGACTCCGATGCACCACAGCAGGTTTACTGTTACCCTTCGACCATCACATTGACGATGAAAAACTGAAACTGCATCCCTATTCAATACAAAACTCGCAATTTCGATTTATATTGATGAGAGTAACGATTCGGGGAGCCCGTCTTTGGGCTCTTCCCTGGGGGCCCAGTGTTAGACTAAGTTGCACCACAGCAGGTTTACTGTAACCCTTCGACCATCACATTGACGATGAAACACAGATATTGCATCCCCATTCAATACAAAATTCGCAATGCCGATTTCTGCCGACAGGAGTGCGGTTTGGAAGAGGATGTACTTTGGCTCTTCCCTGGGGGCCCTGTGTTAGAATCCGATGTACCACAGCAGGTTTACTGTTACCCTTCGACCATCACATTGACGATGAAACACAGATATTGCATCCCTATTCAATACATTATTCGCCGTGTCGTATTATATTGACGAGAGTAATGTTTCGGGGAGCCCGTTCTTGGGATCTTCCCTGGGGGCCCAGTGTTAGATTCCGATGACCACAGCCGGTTTACTGTTACCCTTCGACCATCACATTGACGATGAAACACAGAAATTTCTTCCCGATTCAATACAAAAACGCAATGCCGACTACTGTCCACAGGAGTGCGGTTTAGAAGAGTATGTATTTTGGCTCTTCCCTCGGGGCCCAGTGTTAGACTAAGATGCACCACGGCAGGTTTACTGTAACCCTTCGACCATCACATTGACGACGAAACACAGAAATTGCATACCGATTCAAAAAAAATTCGAAATGCCGATTTCTGTCCACAGGAGTAAGGTTAGAAGAGTATTTACTTTGGCTATTCGCTGGAGGCCCAGTGTTAGACTACGATGCACCACAGCAGGTTTACTGTTACCCTTGGACCATCACATTGACGATGAACCACAGAAATTGCATCCGGATTCAATACAAAATTAACTATGACGATTTCTGTCCACAGGAGTACCGTTTAGAAGAGTATGTACTTTGGCTCTTCCCTTGGAGTTCAGTGGTAGACTACGATGCACCACAGCAGGTTTACTGTAACCCTTCGACCATCACATTGACGACGAAACACAGAAATTGCATACCGATTCAAAAAAAAATTCGCAATGACGATTTCTGTCTACAGGAGTACGGTTTAGAAGAGTATGTACTTTGGCTATTCCCTCATGGCCCAGTGTAAAACTCCGATGCACCACAGCAGGTTTACTGTATCCCTTCGACCATCACATTGACGATGAAACACAGGAATTGCATTCCGATTCAATACAAAATTCGCTATGCCGAATTCTGTCCAACGGAATACGGTTTAGAAGAGTATGTACTTTGCCTCTTCCCTGGGGGCTGAGAGTTAGACTCCGTTGCACCACTGCGGGTTTACTGTAACCCTTCGACCATCACATTGACGATGAAACACAGAAATTGCATCCCGATTCAATACAAAATTCGCAATGTCGATTTATATTGACGAGAGTGAAGTTTCGGGGAGACCGTCTTTTGGCTCTTCCCTGGGGGGTCAGTGTTGGACTACGATGCACCACAGCAGGTTTACTGTATCCCTTTGACCATCACATTGACGATGAACCACAGAAATTACATCACGATTCAATACAAAATTCGCAATGCCAACTTCTGTCCACAGGAGTACGGTTTAGAAGAGTATGTACTTTGGCTCTTCCCTGGGGGCCCAGTGTAAGACTCCGATGCACCACAGCAGGTTTACTGTATCCCTTCGACCATCACACTGACGATGAAACACAGAAATTGCATCCTGATTCAATACAAAATTCGCAATGCCGTTTTCTGTCCACAGGAGTACGGTTTAGAAGAGTATGTACTTTGGCTCTTCCCTGGGGGCCCAGTGTTAGACTCCGTTGCACCACAGCAGTTTTACTGTTACCCTTAGACAAACACATAGACGATGAAACACAGAAATAGCATCGCGATTCAATACAAAATTCGCAATGTCGATTTATATTGACGAGAGTGAAGTTTCGGGGAGCCCGTTTTTGGGCTCTTACCTGGGGGCCCAGTGTTAGACTACGATGCACCACAGTAGGTTTACTGTTACCCTTCGACCATCACATTGGCGATGAAACACAGAAATTGCATCCCGATTCAATACAAAATTCGCAATACCGATTTCTGTCCACAGGAGTACGGTTTAGAAGAGTATGTACTTTGGCTCTTCCCTGGGGGCCCAGTGTAAGACTTCGATGCACCACAGCTGGATCACTGTATCCCTTCGACCATCACATTGACGATGAAACACAGAAATTGCTTCCCGATTCAATACAAAATTCGCAATGCCTATTTCTGTCCACAGGAGTACGGTTTAGAAGAGTATGTACTTTGGCTCTTCCCTGGGACCAAGTGTTAGACTACGATGCACTTCAGCAGGTTTACTGTATCCCTTCGACAGTCACATTGACGATGAAACACAGAAATTGCATCCCGATTCAATACAAAATTCGCAATGCCGATTTCTGTCCACAGGAGTGCGGTTTAGAAGAGTATGTACTTTGGCTCTTCCCTGGGGGCCCAGTGTAAGACTCCTATGCACCACAGCAGGTTTACTGTATCTCTTCGACCATCACATTGACGATGAAACACATTAATACCTCGCGATTCAATACTAAATTCGCAATGCCGATTTCTGTCCACAGGAGTACGGTTTAGAAGAGTATGTACTTTGGCTCTGCCCTGGGGGACCAGTGTAAGACTCCGATGCACGACAGCAGGTTTACTGTATCCCTTCGACCATCACATTGACGATGAAACACAGAAATTGTATCCCGATTCAATACAAAATTCGCAATGCCGATTTCTGTCTACAGGAGTACGGTTTAGAAGAGTATGTATTTTGGCTCTTCCCTGGGGGCCCAGACTTAGACTCCGATGCACCACAGCAGGTTTACTGTTACCCTTCGACCATCACATTGACGATGAAAAACAGAAATTGCATCCCGATTCAATACAAAATTCGCAATGCCGATTTCTGTCCAACGGAGTACGGTTTGGAAAAGTATGTATTTTGGCTCTTCCCAGGGGAGTGAGTGTTGGACTCCGTTGCACCACAGCAGGTTTACTGTAACACTTCGACCATCACATTGACGATGAAACACAGAAATTGCATCCGGATTCAATACAAAATTCGCCATGCTGATTTCTGTCTACAGGAGTACGGTGTAGAAGAGCATGTAGTTTGGCTCTTCCCTGGGGGCTGAGTGTTAGACTCCGATGCACCACAGGAGGTTTACTGCATCCCTTCGACCATCACATTGACAATGAAACACAGAAATTGCATCCCGATTCAAAACAAAATTCGCAATGCCGATTTCTGTCCACAGGAGTACGGTTTAGAAGAGTATGTACTTTGGCTCTTCCCTGGGGGCCCAGTGTTAAACTACGATGCACCACAGCAGGTTTATTGTTATTCTTGGACCATCACATTGACGATGAAACACAGAAATTGCATCCGGATTCAATACAAAATTCACTATGCCGATTTCTGCCCACAGGAGTACGGTTTGGAAGAGGATGTACTTTGGCTCTTCCCTGGGGGCCCAGTGTTAGACTCCGATGTACCACAGCAGGTTTACTGTTACCCTTCGACCATCACATTGACGATGAAACACAGATATTGCATCCCTATTCAATACATTATTCGCCGTCTCGTATTATATTGACGAGAGTAATGTTTCGGGGAGCCCGTTCTTGGGATCTTCCCTGGGGGCCCAGTGTTAGATTCCGATGACCACAGCCGGTTTACTGTTACCCTTCGACCATCACATTGACGATGAAACACAGAAATTTCTTCCCGATTCAATACAAAAACGCAATGCCGACTTCTGTCCACAGGAGTGCGGTTTAGAAGAGTATGTACTTTGGCTCTTCCCTGGGGGCCCAGTGTTAGACTAAGATGCACCACGGCAGGTTTACTGTAACCCTTCGACCATCACAATGACGACGAAACACAGAAATTGCATACCGATTCAAAAAAAAATTCGAAATGCCGATTTCTGTCCACAGGAGTAAGGTTAGAAGAGTATTTACTTTGGCTATTCGCTGGAGGCCCAGTGTAAGACTACGATGCACCACAGCAGGTTTACTGTTACCCTTGGACCATCACATTGACGATGAACCACAGAAATTGCATCCGGATTCAATACAAAATTAACTATGACGATTTCTGTCCACAGGAGTACCGTTTAGAAGAGTATGTACTTTGGCTCTTCCCTTGGAGTTCAGTGGTAGACTACGATGCACCACAGCAGGTTTACTGTAACCCTTCGACCATCACATTGACGACGAAACACAGAAATTGCATACCGATTCAAAAAAAATTCGCAATGACGATTTCTGTCTACAGGAGTACGGTTTAGAAGAGTATGTACTTTGGCTATTCCCTGGGGGCCCAGTGTAAAACTCCGATGCACCACAGCAGGTTTACTGTATCCCTTCGACCATCACATTGACGATGAAACACAGGAATTGCATTCCGATTCAATACAAAATTCGCAATGCCGAATTCTGTCCAACGGAATACGGTTTAGAAGAGTATGTACTTTGCCTCTTCCCTGGGGGCTGAGAGTTAGACTCCGTTGCACCACTGCGGGTTTACTGTAACCCTTTGACCATCACATTGACGATGAAAAACAGAAATTGCATCCCGATTCAATACAAAATTCGCAATGCCGATTTCTGTCCAACGGAGTACGGTTTGGAAAAGTATGTATTTTGGCTCTTCCCAGGGGACTGAGTGTTGGACTCCGTTGCACCACAGCAGGTTTACTGTAACACTTCGACCATCACATTGACAATGAAACACAGAATTTGCATCCCGATTCAATACAAAATTCGCAATGCCGTTTTCTGTCCACAGGAGTACGGTTTAGAAGAGTATGTACTTTGGCTCTTCCCTGGGGGCCCAGTGTTAGACTACGATGCACCACAGCAGGTTTATTGTTATCCTTGGACCATCACATTGACGATGAAACACAGAAATTGCATCCGGATTCAATACAAAATTCACTATGACGATTTCTGCCCACAGGAGTACGGTTTGGAAGAGGATGTACTTTGGCTCTTCCCTGGGGGCCCAGTGTTAGACTCCGATGTACCACAGCAGATTTACTGTTACCCTTCGACCATCACATTGACGATGAAACACAGAAATTGCATCCCTATTCAATACATTATTCGCTGTGTCGAATAATATTGACGAGAGTAACGTTTCGGGGAGCCCGTTCTTGGGAAATTCCCTGGGGGCCCAGTGTTAGACTCCGATGCACCACTGCCGGTTTACTGTTACCCTTCGACCATCACATTGACGATGAAACACAGAAATTGCATCCCGATTCAATACAAAATTCGCAATGCCGATTTCTGTCCACAGGAGTACGGTTTAGAAGAGCATGTAGTTTGGCTCTTCCCTGGGGGCTGAGTGTTAGACTCCGTTGCACCACACCAGGTTTACTGTAACCCTTCGACCCTCAAATTGACGATGAAACACAGAAATTGCATCCAGATTCAATACAAAATTCGCAATTCCGATTTTTGTCCACAGGAGTACGGTTTAGAAGAGTATGTACTTTGGATGTTCCCTGGGGGCCCAGTGTTAGACTGCGATGTACCACATCAGGTTTACTGTAACCCTTTGACCATCACATTGACGATGAAACACAGAAATTGCATCCCGATTCAATACAAAATTCGCAATGCCGATTTCTGTCCACAGGAGTAAGGTTTAGAAGAGTATTTACTTTGGCTATTCGCTGGAGGCCCAGTGTTAGACTACGATGCACCACAGCAGGTTTACTGTTACCGTTGGACCATCACATTGACGATGAAACACAGAAATTGCATCCGGATTCAATACAAAATTAACTATGACGATTTCTGTCCACAGGAGTGCGGTTTAGAAGTGTATGTACTTTGGCTCTTCCTTGGGGGCTGAGAGTTAGACTCCGATGCACCACAGCAGGTTTACTGATACCCTTCGACCATCACATTGACGATGAAACACAGAAATTGCATCACGATTCAATACAAAATTCGCAATGCTGATTTCTGTCCACAGGAGTACGGTTTAGAAGAGTATGTACTTTGGCTCTTCCGTGGGGGCTGAGTGTTAGACTCCGATGCACCACAGCAGGTTTACTATTACCCTTCGACCATCACGTTGACGATGAAACACAGAAATTGCATCCTGATTCAATACAAAATTCGCAATGTCGATTTATATTGACGAGAGTGAAGTCTCGGGGAGACCGTATTTAGGCTCTTCCCTGGGAGCCCAGTGTTAGACTACGATGCACCACAGCAGGTTTACTGTTACCCTTCGACCATCACATTGCCGTTGAAACACAGAAATTGCATCCCGATTCAATACAAAATTCTCAATGCCGATTTCTGTCCACAGAAGTACGGTTTAGAAGAGTATGTACTTTGGCTCTTCCCTGGGGGCCCAGTGTGAGACTCCGATGCACCACAGCAGGTTTACTGTATCCCTTCGACCATCACATTGACGATGAAACACAGAAATTGCATCCCGATTCAATACAAAATTCGCAATGCCGATTTCTGTCCACAGGAGTACGGTTAAGGAGAGTATGTACTTTGGCTCTTCCCTGGGGGCCCAGTGTTAGACTACGATGCACCACAGCAGGTTTACTGTAACCCTTCGACCATCACATTGAGGATGAAACACAGAAATTAAATTCCGATTCAATACAAAATTCGCAATGCCGATTTCTGTCCACAGGAGTACGGTTTAGAAGAGTATGTACTTTGGCTCTTCCCTGGGGGCTAAGGGTTAGAATCCGATGCACCACAGCAGGTTTGCTGTATCCCTTCGACCATCACATTGACGATGAAACACAGAAATTGCATCCTGACTCAATACAACATTCGCAATGCAGATTTCTGTCCACAGGAGTACGGTTTAAAGCAGTATGTACTTTGGCTTTTCCCTGAGGGCTGAGTGTTAGACTCCGATGCACCACAGCTGGTTTACTGTATCCCTTCGACCATCACATTGACGATGAAACACAGAAATTTCATCCCGATTCAATAAAAAATTCGCAATGCCGATTTCTGTCCACAGGAGTACGGTTTAGAAGAGTATGTACTTTGGCTATTCCCTGGGGTCCCAGTGTTAGAATCCGATGCACCACAGCAGGTTTACTGTATCCCTTCGACCATCACATTGACGAGGAAACACAGAAATTGCATCCCGATTCAATACAAAATTCGCAATGCCGTTTTCTGTCCACAGGAGTACGGTTTAGAAGAGTATGTACTTTGGCTCTTACCTGGGGGCCCAGTGTTAGACTCCGATGCACCACAGCATGTTTACTGTCACCCTTCGACCATCACATTGACGATGAATCACAGAAATTGCATCCCGATTCAATACAAAATTCGCGATGCCGATTTCTGTCCACAGGAGTGCGGTTTAGAAGAGTATGTAATTTGGCTCTTCCCTGGGGGCCCAGTGTAAGACTCCGATGCATCACAGCAGGTTTACTGTATCCCTTCGACCATCACATTGACGATGAAACACAGAAAATGCATCCCGATTCAAAACATAATTCGCAATGCCGATTTCTGTCCACAGGAATACGGTTTAGAATTGTATGTACTTTGGCTCCTCACTGGGGGCTGAGTGTTATTCTCCGATACACCACAGCAGGTTTACTGTTACCCTTCGGCGATCACATTGACGAAGAAACACAGAAATTGCAACCCAATTCAATACAAAATTCGTAATGGCGATTTCTGTCCACTGGAGTACGGTTTAGAAGAGTATGTACCTTGGCTCTTCCCTCGGGCCCAGTGTTACACACCGATGCACCACAGCAGGTTTACTGTATCCCTTCGACCATCACATTGAGTATGAAACACAGAAATTAAATTCCGATTCAATAGAAAATTCGCAATGTCGATTTATATTGACGAGAGTAACGTTTCGAGGAGCCCGTTCTTGGGCTCTACCCTGGTGGCCCAGTGTAAGACTCCGATGCACCACAGCAGGTTTACTGTTACCCTTCGACCATCACATTGACGATGAAACACAGAAATTGCATCCCAATTCAATACAAAATTCGCAATGTCGATTTATATTGACGAGAGTAACGTTTCGGGGTGCCCGTTTTTAGGCTCATCCCTGGGGGCTAGTGTTAGACTACGATGCACCACAGCTGGTTTACTGTTACCCTCCGACCATCACATTGAAGATGAAACACAGAAATTGCATCCCGATTCAATACAAAATTCGCAATGCCGATTTGTGTCCACTGGAGTACGGTTTAGAAGAGAATGTAGTTTGGCTCTTCCCTGGGGGCCCAGTGTTAGACTACGATGCACCACAGCAGGTTTACTCTTACCCTTCGACCATCAAATTGACGATGAAACACAGAAATTGCATCCCGATTCAATACAAAATTCGCAATGCCGATTTCTGTCCACAGGAGTTCAGTTTAGAAGAGTCTGAACTTTGGCTGTCTCTGGGGGCCAGTGTTAGACTTCGATGCATCACAGCATTTTTACTGTATCCCTTCGACCGTCACATTGACGATGAAACACAGAAATTGCATCCCGATTCAATACAAAATTCGCAATGCCGATTTCTGTGCACAGGAGTAAGGTTTAGAAGAGTATTTACTTTGGCTATTCGCTGGAGGCCCAGTGTTAGACTACGATGCACCACAGCAGGTTTACTGTTACCCTTGGACCATCACATTGACAATGAAACACAGAAATTGCATCCGGATTCAATACAAAATTAACTATGACCATTTCTGTCCACAGGAGTGCGGTTTAGAAGTGTATGTACTTTGGGTCTTCCGTGGGGGCTGAGAGTTAGACACCGATGCACCACAGCAGGTTTACTGATACCCTTCGACCATCACATTGACGATGAAACACAGAAATTGCATCACGATTCAATACAAAATTCGCAATGCTGATTTCTGTCCTCAGGAGTACGGTTTAGAAGAGCATGTAGTTTGGCTCTTCCCTGGGGGCTGAGTGTTAGACTCCGTTGCACCACACCAGGTTTACTGTATCCCTTCGACCCTCAAATTGACGATGAAACACAGAAATTGCATCCAGATTCAATACAAAATTCGCAATTCCGATTTTTGTCCACAGGAGTACGGTTTAGAAGAGTATGTACTTTGGCTGTTCCCTGGGGGCCCAGTGTTAGATGGCGATGTACCACATCAGGTTTCCTGTAACCCTTCGACCATCACATAGACGATGAAACACAGAAATTGCATCCCGATTCAATACAAAATTCGCAATGCCGATTTCTGTCCACAGGAGTAAGGTTTAGAAGAGTATTTACTTTGGCTATTCGCTGGAGGTCCAGTGTTAGACTACGATGCACCACAGCAGGTTTACTGTTACCCTTGGACCATCACATTGACGATGAAACACAGAAATTGCATCCGGATTCAATACAAAATTAACTATGACGATTTCTGTCCACAGGAGTGCGGTTTAGAAGTGTATGTACTTTGGCTCTTCCGTGGGGGCTGAGAGTTAGAATCCGATGCACCACAGCAGGTTTACTGATACCCGTCGACCATCACATTGACGATGAAACACAGAAATTGCATCACGATTCAATACAAAATTCGCAATGCTGATTTCTGTCCACAGGAGTACGGTTTAGAAGAGTATGTACTTTGGCTCTTCCGTGGGGGCTGAGTGTTAGACTCCGATGCACCACAGCAGGTTTACTGTTACCCTTCGACCATCACGTTGACGATGAAACACAGAAATTGCATCCTGATTCTATACAAAATTCGCATTGTCGATTTATATTGACGAGAGTGAAGTTTCGGGGAGCACTTTTTTGGGCTCTTCCCTGGGGGCCCATTGTTACACAACGATGCACCACAGCAGGTTTACTGTTACCCTTCGACCATCACACTGACGATGAAACACTGAAATTGCATCCCCATTCAATACATATTTCGCAATGTCGATTTATATTGACGAGAGTGAAGTCTCGGGGAGACCGTATTTGGGCTCTTCCCTGGGAGCCCAGTGTTAGACTACGATGCACCACAGCAGGTTTACTGTTACCCTTCGACCATCACATTGCCGTTGAAACACAGAAATTGCATCCCGATTCAATACAAAATTCTCAATGCCGATTTCTGTCCACAGAAGTACGGTTTAGAAGAGTATGTACTTTGGCTCTTCCCTGGGGGCCCAGTGTGAGACTCCGATGCACCACAGCAGGTTTACTGTATCCCTTCGACCATCACATTGACGATGAAACACAGAAACTGCATCCCGATTCAATACAAAATTCGCAATGCCGATTTCTGTCCACAGGAGTACGGTTAAGGAGAGTATGTACTTTGGCTCTTCCCTGGGGGCCCAGTGTTAGACTACGATGCACCACAGCAGGTTTACTGTAACCCTTCGACCATCACATTGAGGATGAAACACAGAAATTAAATTCCGATTGAATACAAAATTTGCAATTCCGATTTCTGTCCACAGGAGTACGGTTTAGAAGAGTATGTACTTTGGCTCTTCCCTTGGGGCTGAGTGTTAGACTCCGATGAACGACAGCAGGTTTACTGTAACCCTTCGACCATCACATTGACGATGAAGCACTGAAATTGCATCCCAAATCAATGCAAAATTCGCAATGCCGATTTTTGTCCACAGGAGTACGGTTTAGAAGAGTATGTACTTTGGCTGTTCCCTGGGGGCTGAGTGTTAGACTCCGATGCACCACGGCAGGTTTGCTGTAACCCTTCGACCATCTCATTGACAATGAAACACAGATATTGCAACCCGATTCAATTCAAAATTCGCAATGCCGATTTCTGTCCACAGGAGTACGGTTTAGAAGAGTATGTACTTTGGCTCTTCCCTGGGGGCTAACAGTTAGAATCCGATGCACCACAGCAGGTTTGCTGTATCCCTTCGACCATCACATTGACGATGAAACACAGAAATTGCATCCTGACTCAATACAAAATTCGCAATGCAGATTTCTGTCCACAGGAACAAGGTTTAAAGCAGTATGTACTTTGGCTTTTCCCTGAGGGCTGAGTGTTAGACTCCGATGCACCACAGCTGGTTTACTGTATCCCTTCGACCATCACATTGACGATGAAACACAGAAATTTCATACCGATTCAATAAAAAATTCGCAATGCCGATTTCTGTCCACAGGAGTACGGTTTAGAAGAGTATGTACTTTGGCTATTCCCTGGGGTCCCAGTGTTAGATTCCGATGCACCACAGCACGTTTACTGTATCCCTTCGACCATCACATTGACGAGGAAACACAGAAATTGCATCCCGATTCAATACAAAATTCGCAATGCCGTTTTCTGTCCACAGGAGTACGGTTTAGAAGAGTATGTACTTTGGCTCTTACCTGGGGGCCCAGTGTTAGACTCCGATGCACCACAGCATGTTTACTGTTACCCTTCGACCATCACATTGACGATGAATCACAGAAATTGCATCCCGATTCAATACAAAATTCGCAATGCCGATTTCTGTCCACAGGAGTGCGGTTTAGAAGAGTATGTACTTGGGCTCTTCCCTGGGGGCCCAGTGTAAGGATCTGATGCACCACAGCAGGTTTACTGTATCCCTTCGACCATCACATTCACGATGTAACACAGAAATTGCATCGCGATTCAATACAAAATACGCAATGCCGATTTCTGTCCTCAGGAGTACAGTTCAGAAGAGTATGTACTTTGGCTCTTCCCTGGGGGCCCAGTGTAAGACTCCGATGCATCACAGCAGTTTTACTGTATCCCTTCGACCATCACATTGAAGATGAAACACAGAAAATGCATCCCGATTCAACACATAATTCGCAATGCCGATTTCTGTCCACAGGAATACGGTTTAGAATAGTATGTACTTTGGCTCTTCACTGGCGGCTGACTGTTAGTCTCCGATACACCACAGCAGGTTTACTGTTACCCTTAGACCATCACATTGACGATGAAACACAGAAATTGCATCCCGATTCAATACAAAATTCGCAATGCCCATTTCTGTACACAGGAGTACGGTTTAGAAGACTCTGTAATTTGGCACTACCCTGGGGGCCCAGTGTTAAACTACGATGCACCACAGCAGGTTTACTGTATCCCTTCGACCATCACATTGACGATGAAACACAGAAATTGCATCCCGATTCAATACAAAATTCGGAATGCCAATTTCTGTTCACAGGAGTACGGTTTAGAAGAGTATGTACTTTGGCTCTTCCCTGGGGGCCCAGTGTTAGACTACGATGCTCCACAGCAGTTTTACTGTATCCCTTCGACCATCACATTGACGGTGAAACACAAAAATTGCATCCCGATTCAATACAAAATTCGCAATGCCGAATTCTGTCCACGGGAGTACGGTTTAGAATTGTATGTACTTTGGCTCCTCACTGGGGGCTGAGTGTTATTCTCCGATACACCACAGCAGGTTTACTGTTACCCTTCGGCGATCACATTGACGAAGAAACACAGAAATTGCAACCCAATTCAATACAAAATTCGCAATGGCGATTTCTGTCCACTGGAGTACGGTTTAGAAGAGTATGTACCTTGGCTCTTCCCTGGGGCCCAGTGTTACACACCGATGCACCACAGCAGGTTTACTGTATCCCTTCGACCATCACATTGAGTATGAAACACAGAAATTAAATTCCGATTATATAGAAAATTCGCAATGTCGATTTATATTGACAAGAGTAACGTTTCGAGGAGCCCGTTTTTGGGCTCTACCCTGGTGGCCCGGTGTAAGACTCCGATGCACCACAGCAGGTTTACTGTTACCCTTCGACCATCACATTGACGATGAAACACAGAAATTCCATCCCAATTCAATACAAAATTCGCAATGTCGATTTATATTGACGAGAGTAACGTTTCGGGGTGCCCGTTTTTAGGCTCATCCCTGGGGGCCAGTGTTAGACTACGATGCACCACAGCTGGTTTACTGTTACCCTCCGACCATCACATTGAAGATGAAACACAGAAATTGCATCCCGATTCAATACAAAATTCGCAATGCCGATTTGTGTCCACTGGAGTACGGTTTAGAAGAGAATGTAGTTTGGCTCTTCCCTGGGGGCCCAGTGTTAGACTCCGAAGCACCACAGCAGGTTTACTGTTACCCTTCGTCCATCACATTGACGATGAAACACAGAAATTGCATCCCGATTCAATACAAAATTCGCAATGTCGATTTAGATTGACGAGAGTAAGGTTTCGGGCTGCCCGTTTTTGGGCTCTTCCCTGGGGGCCCGGTGTTAGACTACGATGAAACACAGCTGGTTTAATGTTACCCTTCGACCATCACATTGACGATGAAACACAGAAATTGCATCCCGATTCAATACAAAATTCGCAATGCCCATTTCTGTCCACTGGAGTACGGTTTAGAAGAGTATGTAATTTGGGTCTTCCCTGGGGGCCCAGTGTTAGACTACGATGCACCACAGCAGATTTACTGTAACGCTTCGACCATCACATTGACGATGAAACACAGAAATTGCATCCAGATTCAATACAAAATTCGCAGTGCCGATTTCTCTCCACAGGAGTACGGTTTAGAGGAGTATGTACTTTGATTCTTCCGTGGGGGCCCAGTGTACGTCTCCGATGCACCACAGCAAATTTACTGTATCCCTTCGACCATTACATTGACGATGATACACAGAAATTGGATCCCGATTCAATACAACATTCGCAATGCCGATTTCTGTCCACAGGAGTATGGTTTAGAAGAGTATGTCCTTTGGGTCTTCCCTGGGGGCCCTGTGTTAGAGGACGATGCACCAAAGGAAGTTTACTGTAACCCTTCGACCATCACATTGACGATGAAACACAGAAATTGCATCCCAATTCATTACAAAATTCGCAATTCCGATTTCTGTCCACAGGAGAACGGATTGGAAGAGTTTGTGCTTTGGCTCTTCCCTGGGGGCCCAATCTTAGACTACGATGCACCACAGCAGGTTTACTGTATTCCATCGACCATCACGTTGACAATGAAACACAGAAATTGCATCCCGATTCAATACAAAATTCGCAATGTCGATTTATAATGAAGAGAGTCACGTTTCGGTGAGCCCGTTTTTGGGCTCTTCCCTGGGAGCCCAGTGTTAGACTCCGATGCACCACAGCAGGTTTACTGTTACCCTTCGACCATCGCATTGCTGATGAAACACAGAAATTGCATCCCGAATCAATACTAAATTCGCAATGCCGATTTCTGTCCACAGGAGTACGGTTTAGAATAGTATGTACTTTGACTCTTCCCTGGGGGCCCAGGGTAAGACTCTGATGCACCACAGCAGGTTCACTGTATCCCTTCGATCATCACATTGACGGTGAAACACAGAAATTGCATCCCGATTCAATACAACATTCGCAATGCCGATTTCGGTCCACAGGAGTACGGTTTAGAAGAGTATGTTCTTTGGCTCTTCCCTGGGGGCCCAGTGTAATACTCCGATGCACGACGGCAGGTTTACTGTATCCCTTCGACCATCACATTGACGATGAAATACAGAATTTGCATCATGATTCAATACAAAATTCGCAATGCCGATTTCGGTCCACAGGAGTACGGTTTAGAAGAGTATGTACTTTGGCTATTCCCTGGGGGACCAGTGTTAGACTACGATGCACCACAGCAGGTTTACTGTTACCCTTGCACCACCACGTTGACGATGAAACACAGAAATTTCATCCGGATTCAATACAAAATTCACTATGCCGATTTCTGTACACAGGAGTACGGTTTAGAAGAGTATGTACTTTTGCTCTTCCCTGGGGGCCCAGTGTTAGACTCAGATGCACCACTGCAGGTTAACTGTATCCCTTCGACCAACACATTGACGATGAATCACAGCAATTGAATCCCGATTTAATACAAACTTCGCAATGCCGATATCTGTCCACAGGAGTTCGTATTAGAAGAGTATGTACTTTGGCTCTTCCCTCGGGGCCCAGTGTAGGACTCCGATGCATCACAGCAGGTTTACTGTTACCCTTCGACCATCACATTGACGATGAAACACAGAAATTGCATCCTGATTCAATACAAAGTTCGCAATGTCGATTTATATTGACGAGAGTAACGTTTCGGGGAGCCCGTTTTTGTCTCTTCCCTAGGGGCCCAGTGTTACACTCCGATGCACCACAGCAGGTTTACTGTTATCCTTCGACCATCACATTGACGATGAAACACAGAAATTGCATCCCGATTCAATACAAAATTCGCAATGCCGATTTCTGTCCACAGGAGTATGGTTTAGAAGAGTATGTACTTTGGCTCTTCCCTGGGGACCCAGTGTAAGACTCCGATGCACCACAGCAGGTTTACTGTTACCCTTCGACCATCGCATTCCTGATGAAACACAGAAATTGCATCCCGAATCAATACTAAATTCGCAATGCCGATTTCTGTCCACAGGAGTACGGTTTGGAATAGTATGTGCTTTGACTCTTCCCTGGGAGCCCAGGGTAAGACTCTGATGCACCACAGCAGGTTCACTGTATCCCTTCGATCATCACATTGACGGTGAAACACAGAAATTGCATCCCGATTCAATACAACATTCGCAATACCGATTTCGGTCCACAGGAGTACGGTTTATAAGAGTATGTTCTTTGGCTCTTCCCTGGGGGCCCAGTGTAATACTCCGATGCACGACGGCAGGTTTACTGTATCCCTTCGACCATCACATTGACGATGAAACACAGAAATTGCATCCCGATTCAATACAAAAATTCGCAATGCCGATTTCTGTCCACAAGAGTACGGTTTAGAAGAGTATGTACTTTGATTCTTCCCTTGGGGCCCAGTGTAAGTCTCCGATGCACCACAGCAAATTTACTGTATCCCTTCGACCATCACATTGACGATGATACACAGAAATTGCATCCCGATTCAATACAAAATTCGCAATGCCGATTTCTGTCCACAGGAGTATGGTTTAGAAGAGTATGTACTTTGGGTCTTCCCTGGGGGCCCTGTGTTAGAGGACGATGCACCACAGGAGGTTTACTGTAACCCTTCGACCATCACACTGACGATGAAACACAGAAATTGCATCCCAATTCATTACAAAATTCGCAATTCCGATTTCTGTCCACAGGAGTACGGTTTGGAAGAGTATGTGCTTTGGCTCTTCCCTGGGGGCCCAATCTTAGACTACGATGCACCACAGCAGGTTTACTGTAACCCTTCGACCATCACATTGACGATGAAATACAGAATTTGCATCCCGATTCAATACAAAATTCGCAATGCCGATTTCGGTCCACAGGAGTACGGTTTAGAAGAGTATGTACTTTGGCTATTCCCTGGGGGCCCAGTGTTAGACTACGATGCACCACAGCAGGTTTACTGTTACCCTTCGACATCACATTGACGATGAAGCACAGAAATTTCATCCCGATTCAATACAAAATTCACTATGCCGATTTCTGTACACAGGAGTTCGGTTTAGAAGAGTATGTACTTTGGCTCCTCCCTGGCTACCCAGTGTAAGACTCCGATGCACCACAACTGGTTTACTGTAATCCATCAACCATCACATTGACGATGAAACACAGAAATTGCATCCCGATTCAATACAAAATTCGCAATGTCGATTTATATTGACGAGAATAAAATTTCGGGGAGCCCGTTCTTGGGCACTTCCCTGGGGGCCCAGTGTTAGACTACGATGCACCACAGCAGGTTTACTGTTACCCTTCGACCATCACATTGACGATGAAACACAGAAATTGCATCGCGATTCAATACTAAATTCGCAATGCCGATTTCTGTCCACAGGAGTACGGTTTAGAAGAGTATGTACATTGGCTCTTCCCTGGGGGCCCAGCGTAATACTCCGATGCACCACAGCAGGTTTACTGTATCCCTTCGACCATCACATCGACGATGAAACACACAAATTGCATCCCGATTCAATACAAAATTCGCAATGCCGATTTCTGTCCACAGGCGTACGGTTTAGAAGATTATGTACTTTGGCTCATCCCTGGGGCCCCAGTGTAAGACTCCGATGCACCACAGCAGGTTCACTGTATCCCTTCTACCATCACATTGACGAGGAAACACAGAAATTGCATCTCGATTCAATACTAAATTCGCAATGCTTATTTCTGTCCACAGGAATACGGTTTAGAAGAGTATGTACTTTGGCTATTCCCTGGGGGCCAGTGTCAGACTACGATGCAACACAGCAGGTTTACTGTTTCCCTTGGACCATCACATTGACGATGAAACACAGAAATTGCATCCGGATTCAATACAAAATTCACTATGCCGATATCTGTCCACAGGAGTACGGTTTAGAATATTATGGACTTTGGCTCTTCCCTGGGGGCCCAGTGTTAGACTCCGATGCACCACAGCAGGTTTACTGTATCCCTTCGACCATCAAATTGACATTCAAACACAGAAAGTGCATCCCGATTCAATACAAAATTCTCAATGCCGACTTCTGTCCACAGGAGTACGGTTTAGAAGAGTATGTACTTTGGCTCTTCCCTGGGGGCCCTGTGTAAAACTCCGATGCTCCACAGCAGATTTACTGTATCCCATCGACCATCACATTGAGGATGAAACACAGAAATAGCACCCCGATTCAATACAAAATCCCAATGCCGACTTCTGTCCACAGGAGTACGGTTTAGAAGAGTATGTACTTTGGCTCTTCCCTAGGGGCCCAGTGTTAGACTACGATGCACCACAGCAGGTTTACTGTATCCCTTCGACCATCACATTGACGATGAAACACAGAAATTGCATCCCGATTCAATACAAAATTCGCAATGCCGATTTCTGTCCACAGGAGTACGGTTTAGAAGAGTATGTACTTTGGCTCTTCCCTGGGGGCTAAGGGTTAGAATCCGATGCACCACAGCAGGTTTGCTGTATCCCTTCGACCATCACATTGACGATGAAACACAGAAATTGCATCCTGACTCAATACAACATTCGCAATGCAGATTTCTGTCCACAGGAGTACGGTTTAAAGCAGTATGTACTTTGGCTTTTCCCTGAGGGCTGAGTGTTAGACTCCGTTGCACCACAGCTGGTTTACTGTATCCCTTCGACCATCACATTGACGATGAAAGACAGAAATTTCATCCCGATTCAATAAAAAATTCGCAATGCCGATTTCTGTCCATAGGAGTACGGTTTAGAAGAGTATGTACTTTGGCTATTCCCTGGGGTCCCAGTGTTAGAATCCGATGCACCACAGCAGGTTTACTGTATCCCTTCGACCATCACATTGACGAGGAAACACAGAAATTGCATCCCGATTCAATACAAAATTCGCAATGCCGTTTTCTGTCCACAGGAGTACGGTTTAGAAGGGTATGTACTTTGGCTATTACCTGGGGGCCCAGTGTTAGACTCCGATGCACCACAGCATGTTTACTGTCACCCTTCGACCATCACATTGACGATGAATCACAGAAATTGCATCCCGATTCAATACAAAATTCGCAATGCCGATTTCTGTCCACAGGAGTGCGGTTTAGAAGAGTATGTAATTTGGCTCTTCCCTGGGGGCCCAGTGTAAGACTCCGATGCATCACAGCAGGTTTACTGTATCCCTTCGACCATCACATTGACGATGAAACACAGAAAATGCATCCCGATTCAAAACATAATTCGCAATGCCGATTTCTGTCCACAGGAATACGGTTTAGAATTGTATGTACTTTGGCTCCTCACTGGGGGCTGAGTGTTATTCTCCGATACACCACAGCAGGTTTACTGTTACCCTTCGGCGATCACATTGACGAAGAAACACAGAAATTGCAACCCAATTCAATACAAAATTCGCAATGGCGATTTCTGTCCACTGGAGTACGGTTTAGAAGAGTATGTACCTTGGCTCTTCCCTCGGGCCCAGTGTTACACACCGATGCACCACAGCAGGTTTACTGTATCCCTTCGACCATCACATTGATTATGAAACACAGAAATTAAATTCCGATTCAATAGAAAATTCGCAATGTCGATTTATATTGACGAGAGTAACGTTTCGAGGAGCCCGTTTTTGGGCTCTACCCTGGTGGCCCAGTGTAAGACTCCGATGCACCACAGCAGGTTTACTGTTACCCTTCGACCATCACATTGACGATGAAACACAGAAATTGCATCCCAATTCAATACAAAATTCGCAATGTCGATTTATATTGACGAGAGTAACGTTTCGGGGTGCCCGTTTTTAGGCTCATCCCTGGGGGCTAGTGTTAGACTACGATGCACCACAGCTGGTTTACTGTTACCCTCCGACCATCACATTGAAGATGAAACACAGAAATTGCATCCCGATTCAATACAAAATTCGCAATGCCGATTTGTGTCCACTGGAGTACGGTTTAGAAGAGAATGTAGTTTGGCTCTTCCCTGGGGGCCCAGTGTTAGACTACGATGCACCACAGCAGGTTTACTCTTACCCTTCGACCATCAAATTGACGATGAAACACAGAAATTGCATCCCGATTCAATACAAAATTCGCAATGCCGATTTCTGTCCACAGGAGTTCAGTTTAGAAGAGTCTGAACTTTGGCTGTCTCTGGGGGCCAGTGTTAGACTTCGATGCATCACAGCATTTTTACTGTATCCCTTCGACCGTCACATTGACGATGAAACACAGAAATTGCATCCCGATTCAATACAAAATTCGCAATGCCGATTTCTGTGCACAGGAGTAAGGTTTAGAAGAGTATTTACTTTGGCTATTCGCTGGAGGCCCAGTGTTAGACTACGATGCACCACAGCAGGTTTACTGTTACCCTTGGACCATCACATTGACAATGAAACACAGAAATTGCATCCGGATTCAATACAAAATTAACTATGACCATTTCTGTCCACAGGAGTGCGGTTTAGAAGTGTATGTACTTTGGCTCTTCCGTGGGGGCTGAGAGTTAGACACCGATGCACCACAGCAGGTTTACTGATACCCTTCGACCATCACATTGACGATGAAACACAGAAATTGCATCACGATTCAATACAAAATTCGCAATGCTGATTTCTGTCCACAGGAGTACGGTTGAGAAGAGCATGTAGTTTGGCTCTTCCCTGGGGGCTGAGTGTTAGACTCCGTTGCACCACACCAGGTTTACTGTATCCCTTCGACCCTCAAATTGACGATGAAACACAGAAATTGCATCCAGATTCAATACAAAATTCGCAATTCCGATTTTTGTCCACAGGAGTACGGTTTAGAAGAGTATGTACTTTGGCTGTTCCCTGGGGGCCCAGTGTTAGATGGCGATGTACCACATCAGGTTTCCTGTAACCCTTCGACCATCACATAGACGATGAAACACAGAAATTGCATCCCGATTCAATACAAAATTCGCAATGCCGATTTCTGTCCACAGGAGTAAGGTTTAGAAGAGTATTTACTTTGGCTATTCGCTGGAGGTCCAGTGTTAGACTACGATGCACCACAGCAGGTTTACTGTTAACCTTGGACCATCACATTGACGATGAAACACAGAAATTGCATCCGGATTCAATACAAAATTAACTATGACGATTTCTGTCCACAGGAGTGCGGTTTAGAAGTGTATGTACTTTGGCTCTTCCGTGGGGGCTGAGAGTTAGAATCCGATGCACCACAGCAGGTTTACTGATACCCTTCGACCATCACATTGACGATGAAACACAGAAATTGCATCACGATTCAATACAAAATTCGCAATGCTGATTTCTGTCCACAGGAGTACGGTTCAGAAGAGTATGTACTTTGGCTCTTCCGTGGGGGCTGAGTGTTAGACTCCGATGCACCACAGCAGGTTTACTGTTACCCTTCGACCATCACGTTGACGATGAAACACAGAAATTGCATCCTGATTCTATACAAAATTCGCATTGTCGATTTATATTGACGAGAGTGAAGTTTCGGGGAGCACTTTTTTGGGCTCTTCCCTGGGGGCCCATTGTTACACAACGATGCACCACAGCAGGTTTACTGTTACCCTTCGACCATCACACTGACGATGAAACACTGAAATTGCATCCCCATTCAATACATATTTCGCAATGTCGATTTATATTGACGAGAGTGAAGTCTCGGGGAGACCGTATTTGGGCTCTTCCCTGGGAGCCCAGTGTTAGACTACGATGCACCACAGCAGGTTTACTGTTACCCTTCGACCATCACATTGCCGTTGAAACACAGAAATTGCATCCCGATTCAATACAAAATTCTCAATGCCGATTTCTGTCCACAGAAGTACGGTTTAGAAGAGTATGTACTTTGGCTCTTCCCTGGGGGCCCAGTGTGAGACTCCGATGCACCACAGCAGGTTTACTGTATCCCTTCGACCATCACATTGACGATGAAACACAGAAACTGCATCCCGATTCAATACAAAATTCGCAATGCCGATTTCTGTCCACAGGAGTACGGTTAAGGAGAGTATGTACTTTGGCTCTTCCCTGGGTGCCCAGTGTTAGACTACGATGCACCACAGCAGGTTTACTGTAACCCTTCGACCATCACATTGAGGATGAAACACAGAAATTAAATTCCGATTGAATACAAAATTTGCAATTCCGATTTCTGTCCACAGGAGTACGGTTTAGAAGAGTATGTACTTTGGCTCTTCCCTTGGGGCTGAGTGTTAGACTCCGATGAACGACAGCAGGTTTACTGTAACCCTTCGACCATCACATTGACGATGAAGCACTGAAATTGCATCCCAATTCAATGCAAAATTCGCAATGCCGATTTTTGTCCACAGGAGTACGGTTTAGAAGAGTATGTACTTTGGCTGTTCCCTGGGGGCTGAGTGTTAGACTCCGATGCACCACGGCAGGTTTGCTGTAACCCTTCGACCATCACATTGACAATGAAACACAGATATTGCAACCCGATTCAATTCAAAATTCGCAATGCCGATTTCTGTCCACAGGAGTACGGTTTAGAAGAGTATGTACTTTGGCTCTTCCCTGGGGGCTAACAGTTAGAATCCGATGCACCACAGCAGGTTTGCTGTATCCCTTCGACCATCACATTGACGATGAAACACAGAAATTGCATCCTGACTCAATACAAAATTCGCAATGCAGATTTCTGTCCACAGGAACAAGGTTTAAAGCAGTATGTACTTTGGCTTTTCCCTGAGGGCTGAGTGTTAGACTCCGATGCACCACAGCTGGTTTACTGTATCCCTTCGACCATCACATTGACGATGAAACACAGAAATTTCATACCGATTCAATAAAAAATTCGCAATGCCGATTTCTGTCCACAGGAGTACGGTTTAGAAGAGTATGTACTTTGGCTATTCCCTGGGGTCCCAGTGTTAGAATCCGATGCACCACAGCACGTTTACTGTATCCCTTCGACCATCACATTGACGAGGAAACACAGAAATTGCATCCCGATTCAATACAAAATTCGCAATGCCGTTTTCTGTCCACAGGAGTACGGTTTAGAAGAGTATGTACTTTGGCTCTTACCTGGGGGCCCAGTGTTAGACTCCGATGCACCACAGCATGTTTACTGTTACCCTTCGACCATCACATTGACGATGAATCACAGAAATTGCATCCCGATTCAATACAAAATTCGCAATGCCGATTTCTGTCCACAGGAGTGCGGTTTAGAAGAGTATGTACTTGGGCTCTTCCCTGGGGGCCCAGTGTAAGGATCTGATGCACCACAGCAGGTTTACTGTATCCCTTCGACCATCACATTCACGATGAAACACAGAAATTGCATCGCGATTCAATACAAAATACGCAATGCCGATTTCAGTCCTCAGGAGTACAGTTCAGAAGAGTATGTACTTTGGCTCTTCCCTGGGGGCCCAGTGTAAGACTCCGATGCATCACAGCAGTTTTACTGTATCCCTTCGACCATCACATTGAAGATGAAACACAGAAAATGCATCCCGATTCAACACATAATTCGCAATGCCGATTTCTGTCCACAGGAATACGGTTCAGAATAGTATGTACTTTGGCTCTTCACTGGCGGCTGACTGTTAGTCTCCGATACACCACAGCAGGTTTACTGTTACCCTTAGACCATCACATTGACGATGAAACACAGAAATTGCATCCCGATTCAATACAAAATTCGCAATGCCCATTTCTGTACACAGGAGTACGGTTTAGAAGACTCTGTAATTTGGCACTACCCTGGGGGCCCAGTGTTAAACTACGATGCACCACAGCAGGTTTACTGTATCCCTTCGACCATCACATTGACGATGAAACACAGGAATTGCATCCCGATTCAATACAAAATTCGGAATGCCAATTTCTGTTCACAGGAGTACGGTTTAGAAGAGTATGTACTTTGGCTCTTCCCTGGGGGCCCAGTGTTAGACTACGATGCTCCACAGCAGTTTTACTGTATCCCTTCGACCATCACATTGACGGTGAAACACAAAAATTGCATCCCGATTCAATACAAAATTCGCAATGCCGAATTCTGTCCACGGGAGTACGGTTTAGAATTGTATGTACTTTGGCTCCTCACTGGGGGCTGAGTGTTATTCTCCGATACACCACAGCAGGTTTACTGTTACCCTTCGGCGATCACATTGACGAAGAAACACAGAAATTGCAACCCAATTCAATACAAAATTCGCAATGGCGATTTCTGTCCACTGGAGTACGGTTTAGAAGAGTATGTACCTTGGCTCTTCCCTGGGGCCCAGTGTTACACACCGATGCACCACAGCAGGTTTACTGTATCCCTTCGACCATCACATTGAGTATGAAACACAGAAATTAAATTCCGATTATATAGAAAATTCGCAATGTCGATTTATATTGACGAGAGTAACGTTTCGAGGAGCCCGTTTTTGGGCTCTACCCTGGTGGCCCGGTGTAAGACTCCGATGCACCACAGCAGGTTTACTGTTACCCTTCGACCATCACATTGACGATGAAACACAGAAATTCCATCCCAATTCAATACAAAATTCGCAATGTCGATTTATATTGACGAGAGTAACGTTTCGGGGTGCCCGTTTTTAGGCTCATCCCTGGGGGCCAGTGTTAGACTACGATGCACCACAGCTGGTTTACTGTTACCCTCCGACCATCACATTGAAGATGAAACACAGAAATTGCATCCCGATTCAATACAAAATTCGCAATGCCGATTTGTGTCCACTGGAGTACGGTTTAGAAGAGAATGTAGTTTGGCTCTTCCCTGGGGGCCCAGTGATAGACTACGATGCACCACAGCAGGTTTACTCTTACCCTTTGACCATCAAATTGACGATGAAACACAGAAATTGCATCCCGATTCAATACAAAATTCGCAATGCCGATTTCTGTCCACAGGAGTTCAGTTTAGAAGAGTCTGTACTTTGGCTGTCTCTGGGGGCCAGTGTTAGACTTCGATGCACCACAGCATTTTTACTGTATCCCTTCGACCGTCACATTGACGATGAAACACAGAAATTGCATTCCGATTCATTACAAAACTCGCAATGCCGATTTCTGTCCACAGGAGTACGGTTTAGAAGAGTATGTACTTTGGCTCTTCCCTGGGGGCCTAGTGTAAGACTCCGATGCACCACAGCAGGTTTACTGTATCCCTTCGACCATCACATTGACGATGAAACACAGAAATGGCATACCGATTCAATACAAAATTCGCAATGCCGATTTCTGTACACAGGAGTATGGTTTAGAAGAGTATGTACTTTGGCTCTTCTTTGGGGGCCCAGTGTTAGACTCCGAAGCACCACAGCAGGTTTACTGTTACCCTTCGTCCATCACATTGACGATGAAACACAGAAATTGCATCCCGATTCAATACAAAATTCGCAATGTCGATTTAGATTGACGAGAGTAAGGTTTCGGGCTGCCCGTTTTTGGGCTCTTCCCTGGGGGCCCGGTGTTAGACTACGATGAACCACAGCTGGTTTAATGTTACCCTTCGACCATCACATTGACGATGAAACACAGAAATTGCATCCCGATTCAATACAAAATTCGCAATGCCCATTTCTGTCCACTGGAGTACGGTTTAGAAGAGTATGTAATTTGGGTCTTCCCTGGGGGCCCAGTGTTAGACTACGATGCACCACAGCAATTTTACTGTATCCCTTCGACCATTACATTGACGATGATACACAGAAATTGGATCCCGATTCAATACAACATTCGCAATGCCGATTTCTGTCCACAGGAGTATGGTTTAGAAGAGTATGTCCTTTGGGTCTTCCCTGGGGGCCCTGTGTTAGAGGACGATGCACCAAAGGAAGTTTACTGTAACCCTTCGACCATCACATTGACGATGAAACACAGAAATTGCATCCCAATTCATTACAAAATTCGCAATTCCGATTTCTGTCCACAGGAGTACGGATTGGAAGAGTTTGTGCTTTGGCTCTTCCCTGGGGGCCCAATCTTAGACTACGATGCACCACAGCAGGTTTACTGTATTCCATCGACCATCACGTTGACAATGAAACACAGAAATTGCATCCCGATTCAATACAAAATTCGCAATGTCGATTTATAATGAAGAGAGTCACGTTTCGGTGAGCCCGTTTTTGGGCTCTTCCCTGGGAGCCCAGTGTTAGACTCCGATGCACCACAGCAGGTTTACTGTTACCCTTCGACCATCGCATTGCTGATGAAACACAGAAATTGCATCCCGAATCAATACTAAATTCGCAATGCCGATTTCTGTCCACAGGAGTACGGTTTAGAATAGTATGTACTTTGACTCTTCCCTGGGGGCCCAGGGTAAGACTCTGATGCACCACAGCAGGTTCACTGTATCCCTTCGATCATCACATTGACGGTGAAACACAGAAATTGCATCCCGATTCAATACAACATTCGCAATGCCGATTTCGGTCCACAGGAGTACGGTTTAGAAGAGTATGTTCTTTGGCTCTTCCCTGGGGGCCCAGTGTAATACTCCGATGCACGACGGCAGGTTTACTGTATCCCTTCGACCATCACATTGACGATGAAATACAGAATTTGCATCATGATTCAATACAAAATTCGCAATGCCGATTTCGGTCCACAGGAGTACGGTTTAGAAGAGTATGTACTTTGGCTATTCCCTGGGGGACCAGTGTTAGACAACGATGCACCACAGCAGGTTTACTGTTACCCTTGCACCACCACGTTGACGATGAAACACAGAAATTTCATCCGGATTCAATACAAAATTCACTATGCCGATTTCTGTACACAGGAGTACGGTTTAGAAGAGTATGTACTTTTGCTCTTCCCTGGGGGCCCAGTGTTAGACTCAGATGCAACACAGCAGGTTAACTGTATCCCTTCGACCAACACATTGACGATGAATCACAGTAATTGAATCCCGATTTAATACAAACTTCGCAATGCCGATATCTGTCCACAGGAGTTCGTATTAGAAGAGTATGTACTTTGGCTCTTCCCTCGGGGCCCAGTGTTGGACTCCGATGCATCACAGCAGGTTTACTGTTACCCATTGACCATCACATTGACGATGAAACACAGAAATTGCATCCTGATTCAATACAAAGTTCGCAATGTCGATTTATATTGACGAGAGTAACGTTTCGGGGAGCCCGTTTTTGTCTCTTCCCTAGGGGCCCAGTGTTACACTCCGATGCACCACAGCAGGTTTACTGTTATCCTTCGACCATCACATTGACGATGAAACACAGAAATTGCATCCCGATTCAATACAAAATTCGCAATGCCGATTTCTGTCCACAGGAGTATGGTTTAGAAGAGTATGTACTTTGGCTCTTCCCTGGGGACCCAGTGTAAGACTCCGATGCACCACAGCAGGTTTACTGTTACCCTTCGACCATCGCATTCCTGATGAAACACAGAAATTGCATCCCGAATCAATACTAAATTCGCAATGCCGATTTCTGTCCACAGGAGTACGGTTTGGAATAGTATGTGCTTTGACTCTTCCCTGGGAGCCCAGGGTAAGACTCTGATGCACCACAGCAGGTTCACTGTATCCCTTCGATCATCACATTGACGGTGAAACACAGAAATTGCATCCCGATTCAATACAACATTCGCAATGCCGATTTCGGTCCACAGGAGTACGGTTTAGAAGAGTATGTTCTTTGGCTCTTCCCTGGGGGCCCAGTGTAATACTCCGATGCACGACGGCAGGTTTACTGTATCCCTTCGACCATCACATTGACGATGAAACACAGAAATTGCATCCCGATTCAATACAAAAATTCGCAATGCCGATTTCTGTCCACAAGAGTACGGTTTAGAAGAGTATGTACTTTGATTCTTCCCTTGGGGCCCAGTGTAAGTCTCCGATGCACTACAGCAAATTTACTGTATCCCTTCGACCATCACATTGACGATGATACACAGAAATTGCATCCCGATTCAATACAAAATTCGCAATGCCGATTTCTGTCCACAGGAGTATGGTTTAGAAGAGTATGTACTTTGGGTCTTCCCTGGGGGCCCTGTGTTAGAGGACGATGCACCACAGGAGGTTTACTGTAACCCTTCGACCATCACACTGACGATGAAACACAGAAATTGCATCCCAATTCATTACAAAATTCGCAATTCCGATTTCTGTCCACAGGAGTACGGTTTGGAAGAGTATGTGCTTTGGCTCTTCCCTGGGGGCCCAATCTTAGACTACGATGCACCACAGCAGGTTTACTGTAACCCTTCGACCATCACATTGACGATGAAATACAGAATTTGCATCCCGATTCAATACAAAATTCGCAATGCCGATTTCGGTCCACAGGAGTACGGTTTAGAAGAGTATGTACTTTGGCTATTCCCTGGGGGCCCAGTGTTAGACTACGATGCACCACAGCAGGTTTACTGTTACCCTTCGACATCACATTGACGATGAAGCACAGAAATTTCATCCCGATTCAATACAAAATTCACTATGCCGATTTCTGTACACAGGAGTTCGGTTTAGAAGAGTATGTACTTTGGCTCCTCCCTGGCTACCCAGTGTAAGACTCCGATGCACCACAACTGGTTTACTGTAATCCATCAACCATCACATTGACGATGAAACACAGAAATTGCATCCCGATTCAATACAAAATTCGCAATGTCGATTTATATTGACGAGAATAAAATTTCGGGGAGCCCGTTCTTGGGCACTTCCCTGGGGGCCCAGTGTTAGACTACGATGCACCACAGCAGGTTTACTGTTACCCTTCGACCATCACATTGACGATGAAACACAGAAATTGCATCGCGATTCAATACTAAATTCGCAATGCCGATTTCTGTCCACAGGAGTACGGTTTAGAAGAGTATGTACATTGGCTCTTCCCTGGGGGCCCAGCGTAATACTCCGATGCACCACAGCAGGTTTACTGTATCCCTTCGACCATCACATCGACGATGAAACACACAAATTGCATCCCGATTCAATACTAAATTCGCAATGCCGATTTCTGTCCACAGGCGTACGGTTTAGAAGATTATGTACTTTGGCTCATCCCTGGGGCCCCAGTGTAAGACTCCGATGCACCACAGCAGGTTCACTGTATCCCTTCTACCATCACATTGACGAGGAAACACAGAAATTGCATCTCGATTCAATACAAAATTCGCAATGCTTATTTCTGTCCACAGGAATACGGTTTAGAAGAGTATGTACTTTGGCTATTCCCTGGGGGCCAGTGTCAGACTACGATGCAACACAGCAGGTTTACTGTTTCCCTTGGACCATCACATTGACGATGAAACACAGAAATTGCATCCGGATTCAATACAAAATTCACTATGCCGATATCTGTCCACAGGAGTACGGTTTAGAATATTATGGACTTTGGCTCTTCCCTGGGGGCCCAGTGTTAGACTCCGATGCACCACAGCAGGTTTACTGTATCCTTTCGACCATCAAATTGACATTGAAACACAGAAAGTGCATCCCGATTCAATACAAAATTCTCAATGCCGACTTCTGTCCACAGGAGTACGGTTTAGAAGAGTATGTACTTTGGCTCTTCCCTGGGGGCCCTGTGTAAAACTCCGATGCTCCACAGCAGATTTACTGTATCCCATCGACCATCACATTGAGGATGAAACACAGAAATAGCATCCCGATTCAATACAAAATCCCAATGCCGACTTCTGTCCACAGGAGTACGGTTTAGAAGAGTATGTACTTTGGCTCTTCCCTAGGGGCCCAGTGTTAGACTACGATGCACCACAGCAGGTTTACTGTATCCCTTCGACCATCACATTGACGATGAAACACAGAAATTGCATCCCGATTCAATACAAAATTCGCAATGCTTATTTCTGTCCACAGGAGTACGGTTTAGAAGTGTATGTACTTTGGCTCTTCCCTGGGGGCTGAGTGTTAGACTCCGATGCACCATAGCAGGTTTCCTGTTACCCTTCGACCATCACATTGACGTTTAAACACAGAAATTGCATCCCGATTCAATACAAAATTCGCAATGTCGATTTATATTGACGAGAGTAACGTTTCGGTGAGCCCGTTTTTGGGCTCTTCCCTGGGAACACAGTGTTAGACTGCGATGCACTACAATAGGTTTACTGTTACCCTTCGACCATCACATTGACGATGAAACACAGAAATTGCATCCCCATTCAATACAAAATTCGCAATGTCGATTTATATTGACGAGAGTAACGTTTCGGGGAGACCGTATTGGGCTCTTCCCTGGGGGCCCAATGTTAGACTCCGATTCACCACAGCAGGTTTACTGTTCCCCTTCGCCCATCACATTGACGATGAAACACAGAAATTGCATCCCGTTTCAGTACAAAATTCGCAATGTCGATTTATATTGACGAGAGTAACGTTTCGGGGAGACCGTTTTTGGGCTCTTCCCTGGGGGACCAGTGTTAGACTACGATGCACCACAGCAGATTTACTGTAACGCTTCGACCATCACATTGACGATGAAACACAGATATTGCATCCCGATTCAATACAAAATTCGCAATGCCGATTTCTGTCCACAGGGGTACGGTTTAGAAGGGTATGTACTTTGGCTCTTCCTTGGGGGCTGAGAGACAGACTCCGATGCACCACAGCAGGATTAATGTAACCCTTCGACCATCACATTGACAATGAACCACAGAAATTGCATCCCAATTCAATACAAAATTCGCAATGAGTACGTTTTAGAAGAGTATGTACTTTGGCTCTTCCCTGGGGGCCCAGTGTTAGACTACGATGCACCACAGCAGATTTACTGTAACGCTTCGAATATCACATTGACGATGAAGCACAGAAATTACATCCCGATTCAATACAAATTTCGCAATGCCGATTTCTGTCCACAGGAGTACGGTTTAGAAGAGTATGTACTTTGATTCTTCCCTCGGGGCCCAGTGTAAGTCTCCGATGCAACACAGCAAATTTACTGTACCGCTTCGACCATCACATTAACGATGATACACAATAATTGCATCCCGATTCAATACAAAATTCGCAATGCCGATTTCTGTCCATAGGAGTACGGTTTAGAAGAGTATGTATTTTGACTCATCCCTGGGGGCCCAGTTTAAGACTCCGATGCACCACAGCATGTTTACTATATCCCTTCGACCATCACATTGACGATGAAACGCAGAAATGGCATCCTGATTCAATACAAAATTCGCAATGCCGATTTCTGTATACAGGAGTACGATTTAGAAGAGTATGTACTTTGGCTCTTCTTTGGGGACCCAGTGTTAGACTCCGATGCACCACAGCAGGTTTACTGTTACCCTTCGACCATCGCATTGACGATGAAACACAGAAATTGCATCCCGATTCATTACAAAATTCGCAATGCCCATTTCTGTCCACTGGAGTACGGTTTAGAAGAGTATGTAGTTTGGCTCTTCCCTGGGGGCCCAGTGTTAGACTACGATGCACCACAGCAGATTTACTGTAACGCTTCGACCATCACATTGACGATGAAACACAGATATTGCATCCCGATTCAATACAAAATTCGCAATTCCGATTTCTGTCCACAGGGGTACGGTTTAGAAGAGTATGTACTTTGGCTCTTCCCTGGGAGCTGAGAGACAGTCTCCGATCTACCACAGCAGGATTACTGTAACCCTTCGACCATCACATTGACGATGAACTACAGAAATTGCATCCCAATTCAATACAAAATTCGCAATGAGTACGTTTGATAAGAGTATGTACTTTGGCTCTTCCCTGGGGGCCCAGTGTTAGACTACGATGCACCACAGCAGATTTACTGTAACGCTTCGACCATCACATTGACGATGAAACACAGAAATTGCATCCCGATTCAATACAAAATTCGCAATGACGATTTCTGTCCACAGGAGTACGGTTTAGAAGAGTATGTACTTTGATTCTTCCCTGGGGGCCCAGTGTAAGTCTCCGATGCACCACAGCAAATTTACTGTATCCCTCCGACCATCACATTGATGATGATACACAGAAATTGCATCCCGATTCAATACAAAATTCGCAATGCCGATTTCTGCCCACAGGAGTACGGTTTAGAAGAGTATTTACTTTGGGTCTTCCCTGGGGGCCCTGTGTTAGAGGACGATCCACCACAGGAGGTTTACTGTAACCATTCGACCATCACATTGACGATGAAACACAGAAATTGCATCCCGATTCATTACAAAATTCGCAATTCCGATTTTTGTCCACAGGAGTACGGTTTGGAAGAGTATGTACTTTGGCTCTTCCCTGGGGGCCCAGTCTTAGACTACGATGCACCACAGCAGGTTTACTGTAACCCTTCGACAATCACATTGACGATGAAACACAGAATTTGCATCCCGATTCAATACAAAAATTGCAATCCGATTTCGGTCGACAGGAGTACGGTTTAGAAGAGTATGTACTTTGGCTATTCCCTGGGGGCCCAGTGTTAGACTACGATGCACCACAGCAGGTTTACTGTTACCCTTGCACCATCACATTGACGATGAAACACAGAAATTTCATCCGGATTCAATACAAAATTCACTATGCCGATTTATGTACACAGGAGTTCGGTTTAGAAGAGTATGTACTTTGGCTCCTCCCTGGGGACCCAGTGTAAGACTCCGATGCACCACAACAGGTTTACTGTATTCCATCGACCATCACATTGACGATGAAACACAGAAATGGCTTCCCGATTCAATAAAAAATTCGCAATGCCGATTTCTGTACACAGGAGTACGGTTTAGAAGAGTATATACTTTGGCTCTTCTTTGGGGGCCCAGTGTTAGACTCCGATGCACCACAGCCGGTTTACTGTTACCCTTCGACCATCACATTGACGATGCAACACAGAAATTGCATCCCAATTCAAAACAAAATTCGCAATGTCGATTTATATTGACGAGGGTAACGTTTCGGGGTCCCCGTTTTTAGGCTCATCCCTGGGGGCCCAGTGTTAGACTACGATGCACCACAGCTGGTTTACTGTTACCCTCCGACCATCACATTGAAGATGAAACACAGAAATTGCATCCCGATTCAATACAAAATTCGCAATGCTGATTTGTGTCCACTGGAGTACGGTTTAGAAGAGAATGTAGTTTGGCTCTTCACTGGGGGACCAGTGTTACACTACGATGCACCACAGCAGGTTTACTCTTACCCTTCGACCATCAAATTGACGATGAAACACAGAAATTGCATCCCGATTCAATACAAAATTCGCAATGCCGATTTCTGTCCACAGGAGTTCAGTTTAGAAGACTATGTACTTTGGCTGTCTCTGGGGGCCAGTGTTAGACTTCGATGCACCACAGCATTTTTACTGTATCCCTTCGACCGTCACATTGACGATGAAACACAGAAATTGCATCCCGATTCATTACAAAACTCGCAATGCCGATTTCTGTCCACAGGAGTACGGTTTAGAAGAGTATGTACTTCGGCTCTTCCCTGGGGGCCTAGTGTAAGACTCCGATGCACCACAGCAGGTTTACTGTATCCCTTCGACCATCACATTGACGATGAAACACAGAAATGGCATCCCGATTCAATACAAAATTCGCAATGCCGATTTCTGTACACAGGAGTACGGTTTAGAAGAGTATGTACTTTGGCTCTTCTTTGGGGGCCCAGTGTTAGACTCCGATGCACCACAGCAGGTTTACTGTTACCCTTCGACCATCACATTGACGATGAAACACAGATATTGCATCCCGATTCAATACAAAATTCGCAAGCCGATTTCTGTCCACAGGGGTACGGTTTAGAAGAGTATGTAATTTGGGTCTTCCCTGGGGGCCCAGTGTTAGACTACGATGCACCACAGCAGGTTTACTGTTACCCTTCGACCATCGCATTGCTGATGAAACACAGAAATTGCATCCCGAATCAATACTAAATTCGCAATGCCGATTTCTGTCCACTGGAGTACGGTTTAAAATAGTATGTACTTTGACTCTTCCCTGGGGGCACAGGGTAAGACTCTGATGCACCACAGCAAGTTCACTGTATCCCTTCGATCATCACATTGACGGTGAAACACAGAAATTGCATCCCGATTCAATACAATATTCGCAATGCCGATTTCGGTCCACAGGAGTACGGTTTAGAAGAGTATGTTCTTTGGCTCTTCCCTGGGGGCCCAATCTTAGACTACGATGCACCACAGCAGGTTTACTGTAACCCTTCGACCATCACATTGACGATGAATTACAGAATTTGCATCCCGATTCAATACAAAATTCGCAATGCCGATTTCGGTCCACAGGAGTACGGTTTAGAAAAGTATGTACTTTGGCTATTCCCTGGGGGCCCAGTGTTAGACTACGATGCACCACAGCAGGTTTACTGTTACCCTTCGACATCACATTGACGATGAAACACAGAAATTTCATCCGGATTCAATACAAAATTCGCTATGCCGATTTCTGTACACAGGAGTACGGTTTAGAAGAGTATGTACTTTTGCTCTTCCCTGGGGGCCCAGTGTTAGACTCAGATGCACCACAGCAGGTTAACTGTATCCCTTCGACCAGCACATTGACGATGAATCACAGTAATTGAATCCCGATTTAATAAAAAATTCGCAATGCTGATATCTATCCACAGGAGTTCGTATTACAAGAGTATGTATTTTGGCTCTTCCCTGGGGGCCCAGTGTTGGACTCCGATGCACCACAGCAGGTTTACTGTTACCCTTGCACCATCACATTGACGATGAAACACAGAAATTTCATCCGGATTAAATACAAAATTCACTATGCCGATTTCTGTACACAGGAGTTCGGTTTAGAAGAGTATGTACTTTGGCTCCTCCCTGGGGACCCAGTGTAAGACTCCGATGCACCACAACAGGTTTACTGTAATCCATCGACCATCACATTGACGATGAAACACAGAAATTGCATCCCGATTCAATACAAAATTCGCAATGCCGATTTCTGTCCGCAGCGGTACGGTTTAGAAGAGTATGTACTTTGACTCATCCCTGAGGGACCAGTTTAAGACTCCGATGCAGCACAGCATATTTACTGTATCCCTTCGACCATCACGTTGACGATGAAACACAGAAATGGCTTCCTATTCAATAAAAAATTCGCAATGCCGATTTCTGTCCACAGGGGTACGGTTTAGAAAAGTATGTACTTTGGCTCGTCCCTGGGGGCTGAGAGACAGACTCCGATGCACCACACCAGGATTACTGTAACCCTTCGACCATCACATTGACGATGAACCACAGAAATTGCATCCCAATTCAATACAAAATTCGCAATGCCGATTTCTCTCCACAGGAGTACGGTTTAGAGGAGTATGTACTTTGATTCTTCCCTGGTGGCCCAGTGTAAGTCTCCGTTGCACCACAGCAAATTTACTGTATCCCTTCAACCATTACATTGACGATGATACACAGATATTGCATCCCTATTCAATACAAAATTCGCAATGCCGATTTCTGTCCACAGGAGTATGGCTTAGAAGAGTATGTAGTTTGGCTCTTCCCTGGGAGCTAAGTGTTAGACTACGATGCACCACAGCAGATTTACTGTAACGCTTCGACCATCACATTGACGATGAAACACAGAAATCGCATCCCGATTCAATACAAAATTCGCAATGCCGATTTCTCTCCACAGGAGTACGGTTTAGAGGAGTATGTACTTTGATTCTTCCCTGGTGTCCCAGTGTAAGTCTCCGTTGCACCACAGCAAATTTACTGTATCCCTTCAACCATTACATTGACGATGATACACAGATATTGCATCCCTATTCAATACAAAATTCGCAATGCCGATTTCTGTCCACAGGAGTATGGTTTAGAAGAGTATGTAGTTTGGCTCTTCCCTGGGAGCTAAGTGTTAGACTACGATGCACCACAGCAGATTTACTGTAACGCTTCGACCATCACATTGACGATGAAATACAGAATTTGCATCCCGATTCAATACAAAATTCGCAATGCCGATTTCTGTCCACAGGAGTTCGTATTAGAAGAGTATGTACTTTGGCTCTTCCCTGGGGGCCCAGTGTTGGACTCCGATGCATCACAGCAGGTTTACTGTTACCCTTCGACCATCACATTGACGATGAAACACAGAAATTGCATCCTGATTCAATACAAAATTCGCAATGTCGATTTATATTGACGAGAGTAACGTTTCAGGGAGCCCTTTTTTGTCTCTTCCCTAGGGGTCCAGTGTTACACTCCGATGCACCACAGCAGGTTTACTGTTATCCTTCGACCATCACATTGACGATGAAACACAGAAATTGCATCCCGATTCAATACAAAATTCGCAATGCCGATTTCTGTCCACAGGAGTATGGTTTAGAAGACTATATACTTTGGCTCTTCCCTGGGGACCCAGTGTAAGACTCGGATGCACCACAACAGGTTTACCGTATTCCATCGACCATGACATTGACAATGAAACACAGAAATTGCATCCCGATTCAATAAAAAATTCGCAATGTCGATTTATAATGAAGAGAGTCACGTTTCGGTGAGCCCGTTTTTGGGCTTTTCCCTGGGAGCCCAGTGTTAGACTCCGATGCACCACAGCAGGTTTACTGTTACCCTTCGACCATCGCATTGCTGATGAAACACAGAAATTGCAACCCGAATCAATACTAAATTCGCAATGCCGATTTCTGTCCACAGGAGTACGGTTTAGAATAATATGTTCTTTGGCTCTTCCCTGGGGGCCCAGTGTAATACTCCGATGCAAGACGGCAGGTTTACTGTATCCCTTCGACCATCACATTGACGAGGAAATACAGAAATTGCATCCCGATTCAATACAAAATTCGCAATGCCGATTTCTGTCCACAGGAGTACGTTTTAGAAGAGTATGTACTTTGACTCATCCCTGGGGGCCCAGTTTAAGACTCCGATGCAGCACAGCATGTTTACTGTATCCCTTCGACCATCACATTGACGATGAAACACAGAAATGGCATCCCGATTCAATAAAAAATTCGCAATGCCGATTTCTGTACACAGGAGTACGGTTAAAAAGAGTATGTACTTTGGCTCTTCTTTGGGGGCCCAGTGTTAGACTCCGATGCACCACAGCAAGTTTACTGTTACCCTTCGACCATCACATTGACGATGCAACACAGTAATTGCATCCCGATTAGATACAAAATTCGCAATGCCGATTTATATTGACGAGAGTAACGTTTCAGGGGGTCCGTTCTTGGGCTCACCTCTGGGGGCCCCGTGTTACACTACGATGCACCACAACAGATTTACTGTAACGCTTCGACCATCACATTGACGATGAAACACAGATATTGCATCCCGATTCAATACAAAATTCGCAATTCCGATTTCTGTCCACACGGGTACGGTTTAGAAGAGTATGTACTTTGGCTCCTCCCTGGGAGCTGAGAGACAGTCTCCGATGCACCACAGCAGGATTACTGTAACCCTTCGACCATCACATTGACGATGAACCACAGAAATTGCATCCCAATTCAATACAAACTTCGCAATAAGTAGGTTTTAGAAGAGTATGTACTTTGGCTCTTCCCTGGGGGCCCAGTGCTAGACTACGATGAACCACAGCAGATTTACTGTAACGCATCGACCATCACATTGACGATGAAACACAGAAATTGCATCCCAATTCATTACAAAATTCGCAATTCCGATTTCTGTCCACAGGAGTACGGTTTGGAAGAGTATGTGCTTTGGCTCTTCCCTGGGGGCCCTATCTTAGACTACGATGCACCACAGCAGGTTTACTGTTACCCTTCGACCATCACATTGACGATGAAATACAGAATTTGCATCCCAATTCAATACAAAATCGCAATGCCGATTTCGGTCCACAGGATTACGGTTTAGAAGAGTATGTACTTTGGCTATCCCTGGGGGCCCAGTGTTAGACTACGATGCACCACAGCAGGTTTACTGTTACCCTTCGACATCACATTGACGATGAAACACAGAAATTTCATCCGGATTCAATACAAAATTCACTATGCCGATTTCTGTACACAGGAGTACGGTTTAGAAGAGTATGTACTTTTGCTCTTCCCTGGGGGCCCAGTGTTAGACTCAGATGCACCACAGCAGGTTTACTGTTACCCTTCGACCATCACATTGACGATGCAACACAGAAATTGCATCCCAATTCAATACAAAATTCGCAATGTCGATTTATATTGACGAGAGTAACGTTTCGGGGTGCCCGTTTTTAGGCTCAACCCTGGGGGCCCAGTGTTAGACTACGATGCACCACAGCTGGTTTACTGTTACCCTCCGACCATCACATTGAAGATGAAACACAGAAATTGCATCCCGATTCAATACAAAATTCGCAATGCCGATTTCTGTCGACTGGAGTACGGTTTAGAAGAGAATGTAGTTTGGCTCTTCCCTTGGGGCCCAGTGTTAGACTCCGATGCACCACAGCAGGTTTACTGATCCCTTCGACCATCACATTGACGATGAAACACAGAAATGGCATCCCGATTCAATACAAAATTCGCAATGCCGATTTCTGTACACAGGAGTACGGTTTAGAAGAGTATGTACTTTGGCTCTTCTTTGGGGGCCCAGTGTTAGACTCCGATGCTTCACAGCAGGTTTACTGTAACCCTTCGACCATCACATTGACGATGAAACACGGAAATTGCATCCCGATTCAATACAAAATTCGCAATGTCGATTTAGATTGACGAGAGTAAGGTTTCGGGCTGCCCGTTTTTGGGCTCTTCACTGGGGGCCTAGTGTTAGACTACGATGCACCACAGCTGGTTTAATGTTACCCTTCGACCATCACATTGACGAAGAAACACAGAAATTGCATCCCGATTCAATACAAAATTCGCAATGCCCATTTCTTTCCACTGGAGTACGGTTTAGAAGAGTATGTAATTTGGGTCTTCCCTGGGGGCCCAGTGTTAGACTACGATGCACCACAGCAGACTTACTGTAACGCTTCGACCATCACATTGACGATGAAACACAGATATTGCATCCCGATTCAATACAAAATTCGCAATGCCGATTTCTGTCCACAGGGGTACGGTTTAGAAGAGTATGTACTTTGGCTCGTCCCTGGGGGCTGAGAGACAGACTCCGATGCACCACAGCAGGATTACTGTAACCCTTCGACCATCACATTGACGATGAAACACAGAAATTGCATCCCGATTCAATACAAAATTCGCAATGTCGATTTAGATTGACGAGAGTAAGGTTTCGGGCTGCCCGTTTTTGGGCTCTTCCCTGGGGGCCCAGTGTTAGACTACGATGCACCACAGCTGGTTTAATGTTACCCTTCGACCATCACATTGACGATGAAACACAGAAATTGCATCCATATTCATTACAAAATTCGCAATTCCGATTTCTGTGCACAGGAGTACGGATTGGAAGAGAATGTCCTTTGGCTCTTCCCTGGGGGCCCAATCCTAGACTACGATGCACCACAGCAGGTTTACTGTAACCCTTCGACCATCACATTGACGATGAAATACAGAATTTGCATCCCGATTCAATACAAAATTCGCAATGTCGATTTATAATGAAGAGAGTCACGTTTCGGTGAGCCCGTTTTTGGGCTCTTCCCTCGGAGCCCAGTGTTAGACTCCGATGCACCACAGCAGGTTTACTGTTACCCTTAGACCATCGCATTGCTGATGAAACACAGAAATTGCATCCCGAATCAATACTAAATTCGCAATGCCGATTTCTGTCCACAGGAGTACGGTTTAGAATAGTATGTACTTTGACTCTTCCCTGGGGGCCCAGGGTAAGAATCTGATGCACCACAGCAGGATCACTGTATCCCTTCGATCATCACATTGACGGTGAAACACAGAAATTGCATCCCGATTCAATACAATATTCGCAATGCCGATTTCGGTCCACAGGAGTACGGTTTAGAAGAGTATGTACTTTGGCTATTCCCTGGGGGACCAGTGTTAGACTACGATGCACCACAGCAGGTTTACTTTTACCCTTCGACCATCACATTGACGATGAAACACAGAAATTGCATCCCAATTCATTACAAAATTCGCAATTCCGATTTCTGTCCACAGGAGTACGGATTGGAAGAGTATGTCCTTTGGCTCTTCCCTGGGGGCCCAATCTTAGACTACGATGCACCACAGCAGGTTTACTGTAACCCTTCGACCATCACATTGACGATGAAATACAGAATTTGCATCCCGATTCAATACAAAATTCGCAATGCCGATTTCTGTCCACAGGAGTTCGTATTAGAAGAGTATGTACTTTGGCTCTTGCCTGGGGGCCCAGTGTTGGACTCCGATGCATCACAGCAGGTTTACAGATACCCTTCGACCATCACATTGACGATGAAACACAGAAATTGCATCCTGATTCAATACAAAATTCGCAATGTCGATTTATATTGACGAGAGTAACGTTTCGGGGAGCCCGTTTTTGGTCTCTTCCCTAGGGGCCCAGTGTTACACTCCGATGCACCACAGCAGGTTTACTGTTATCCTTCGACCATCACATTGACGATGAAACACAGAAATTGCATCCCGATTCAATACAAAATTCGCAATGCCGATTTCTGTCCACAGGAGTATGGTTTAGAAGAATATGTACTTTGGCTCTTCCCTGGGGACCCAGTGTAAGACTCCGATGCACCACAACAGGTTTACCAAATTCCATCGACCATCACATTGACAATGAAACATAGAAATTGCATCCCGATTCAATACAAAATTCGCAATGTCGATTTATAATGAAGAGACTCACGTTTCAGTGAGCCCGTTTTTGGGCTCTTCCCTCGGAGCCCAGTGTTAGACTCCGATGCACCACAGCAGGTTTACTGTTACCCTTAGACCATCGCATTGCTGATGAAACACAGAAATTGCATCCCGAATCAATACTAAATTCGCAATGCCGATTTCTGTCCACAGGAGTACGGTTTAGAATTGTATGTACTTTGACTCTTCCCTGGAGGCCCAGGGTAAGAATCTGATGCACCACAGCAGGTTCACTGTATCCCTTCGATCATCACATTGACGGTGAAACACAGAAATTGCATCCCGATTCAATACAATATTCGCAATGCCGATTTCGGTCCACAGGAGTACGGTTTAGAAGGGTATGTTCTTTGGCTCTTCCCTGGGGGCCCAGTGTAATACTCCGATGCACGACGGCAGGTTTACTGTATCCCTTCGACCATCACATTGACGAGGAAACACAGAAATTGCATCCCGATTCAATACAAAATTCGCAATGCCGATTTCTGTCCACAGGAGTACGTTTTAGAAGAGTATGTACTTTGACTCACCCTGGGGGCCCAGTTTAAGACTCCGATGCAGCACAGCATATTTACTGTATCCCTTCGACCATCACATTGACGATGAAACACAGAAATGGCATCACGATTCAATAAAAAATTCGCAATGCCGATTTCTGTACACAGGAGTACGGTTAAAAAGAGTATGTACTTTGGCTCTTCTTTGGGGGCCCAGTGTTAGACTCCGATGCACCACAGCAAAATTACTGTTACCCTTCGACCATCACATTGACGATGCAACACAGTAATTGCATCCCGATTCAATACAAAATTCGCAATGCCTATTTCTTTCCACAGGAGTTCGGTTTAGAAGAGTATGTACTTTGGCTGTCTCTGGGGGCCAGTGTTAGACTTCGATGCACCACAGCATTTTTACTGTATCCCTTCGACCGTCACATTGACGATGAAACACAGAAATTGCATCCCGATTCAATACAAAATTCGCAATGCCGATTTCTGTCCACAGGAGTACGGTTTAGAAGAGTATGTACTTTGATTCTTCCCTGGGGGCCCAGTGTAAGTCTCCGATGCACCACAGCAAATTTACTGTATCCCTTCGACCATCACATTGACGATGATACACAGAAATTGCATCCCGAATCAATACTAAATTCGCAATGCCGATTTCTGTCCACAGGAGTATGGTTTAGAAGAGTATGTACTTTGGGTCTTCCCTGGGGGCCCTGTGTTAGAGGACGATGCACCACAGGAGGTTTACTGTAACCCTTCGACCATCACATTGACGATGAAACACAGAAATTGCATCCCAATTCATTACAAAATACGCAATTCCGATTTCTGTCCACAGGAGTACGGTTTGGAAGAGTATGTGCTTTGGCTCTTCCCTGGGGGCCCAATCTTAGACTACGATGCACCACAGCAGGTTTACTGTAACCCTTCGACCATCACATTGACGATGAAATACAGAATTTGCATCCCGATTCAATACACAATTCGCAATGCCGATTTCGGTCTACAGGAGTACGGTTTAGAAGAGTTTGTACTTTGGCTATTCCCTGGGGGCCCAGTGTTAGACTACGATGCACCACAGCAGGTTTACTGTTACCCTTCGACATCACATTGACGATGAAACACAGAAATTTCATCCGGATTCAATACAAAATTCACTATGCCGATTTCTGTACACAGGAGTACGGTTTAGAAGAGTATGTACTTTTGCTCTTCCCTGGGGGCCCAGTGTTACACTCAGATGCACCACAGCAGGTTAACTGTATCCCTTCGACCAGCACATTGACGATGAATCACAGTAATTGAATCCCGATTTAATACAAAATTCGCAATGCCGATATCTGTCCACAGGAGTTCGTATTAGAAGAGTATGTACTTTGGCTCTTCCCTGGGGGCCCAGTGTTGGATTCCGATGCATCACAGCAGGTTTACTGTTACCCTTCGACCATCACATTGACGATGAAACACAGAAATTGCATCCCGATTCAATACAAAATTCGCAATGTCGATTTATATTGACGAGAGTAACGTTTCGGGGTACCCGTTTTTGGGCTCTTCCCTGGGAGCCCAGTGTTAGACTCCGATGCACCACAGCAGGTTTACTGTTACACTTCGACCATCGCATTGCTTATGAAACACAGAAATTGCATCCCGAATCAATACTAAATTCGCAATGCCGATTTCTGTCCACAGGAGTAAGGTTTAGAATAGTATGTACTTTGACTCTTCCCTGGGGGCCCAGGGTAAGACTCTGATGCACCACAGCAGGTTTACTGTATCCCTTCGATCATCACATTGACGATGAAACACAGAAATTGCATCCCGATTCAATACAAAATTCGCAATGCCGATTTCTGTCCACAGGAGTATGGTTTAGAAGAGTATGTACTTTGGCTCTTCCCTGGGGACCCAGTGTAAGACTCCGATGCACCACAACAGGTTTACTGTATTCCATCGACCATCACATTGACAATGAAACACAGAAATTGCATCCCGATTCAACACAAAATTCGCAATGTCGATTTATATTGAAGAGAGTCACGTTTCGGTGAGCCCGTTTTTGGGCTCTTCCCTGGGAGCCCAGTGTTAGACTCCGATGCACCACAGCAGGTTTACTGTTACACTTCGACCATCGCATTGCTGATGAAACACAGAAATTGCATCCCGAATCAATACTAAATTCGCAATGCCGATTTCTGTCCACAGGAGTAAGGTTTAGAATAGTATGTACTTTGACTCTTCCTTGGGGGCCCAGGGTAAGACTCTGATGCACCACAGCAGGTTTACTGTATCCCTTCGATCATCACATTGACGGTGAAACACAGAAATTGCATCCCGATTCTATACAATATTCGCAATGCCGATTTCGGTCCACAGGAGTACGGTTTAGAAGAGTATGTTCTTTGGCTCTTCCCTGGGGGCCCAGTGTATTACTCCGATGCACGACGGCAGGTTTACTGTATCCCTTCGACCATCACATTGACGACGAAACACAGAAATTGCATCCCGATTCAATACAAAATTCGCAATGCCGATTTCTGTCCACAGGAGTACGGTTTAGAAGAGTATGTACTTTGACTCAACCCTGGGGGCCCAGTTTAAGACTCCGATGCAGCACAGCATATTTACTGTATCCCTTCGACTATCACATTGACGATGAAACACAGAAATCGCATCCCGATTCAATAAAAAATTCGCAATGCCGATTTCTGTACACAGGAGTACGGTTTAGAAGAGTATGTACTTTGTCTCTTCTTTGGGGGCCCATTGTTAGACTCCGATGCACCACAGCAGGTTTACTGTTACCCTTCGACCATCACATTTACGATGCAACACAGAAATTGCATACCGATTAAATACAAAATTCGCAATGTCGATTTATATTGACGAGAGTAACGTTTCGGGGTGCCCGTTTTTGGGCTCACCTCTGGGGCCCCAGTGTTACACTACGATGCACCACAGCTGGTTTACTGATACCCTTCGACCATCACACTGACGATGAAACACAGAAATTGCATCCCGATTCAATACAAAATTCGCAATGCCGATTTCTGTCCACAGGAGTACGGTTTAGAAGAGTATGTACTTTGATTCTTCCCTGGGGGCCCAGTGTAAGTCTCCGATGCACCACAGCAAATTTACTGTATCCCTTCGACCATCACATTGACGATGATACACAGAAATTGCATCCCGATTCAATACAAAATTCGCAATGCCGATTTCTGTCCACAGGAGTATGGTTTAGAAGAGTATGTACTTTGGGTCTTCCCTGGGGGCCCTGTGTTAGAGGACGATGCACCACAGGAGGTTTACTGTAACCCTTCGACCATCACATTGACGATGAAACACAGAAATTGCATCCCAATTCATTACAAAATACGCAATTCCGATTTCTGTCCACAGGAGTACGGTTTGGAAGAGTATGTGCTTTGGCTCTTCCCTGGGGGCCCAATCTTAGACTACGATGCACCACAGCCGGTTTACTGTAACCCTTCGACCATCACATTGACGATGAAATACAGAATTTGCATCCCGATTCAATACACAATTCGCAATGCCGATTTCGGTCTACAGGAGTACGGTTTAGAAGAGTATGTACTTTGGCTATTCCCTGGGGGCCCAGTGTTAGACTACGATGCACCACAGCAGGTTTACTGTTACCCTTCGACATCACATTGACGATGAAACACAGAAATTTCATCCGGATTCAATACAAAATTCACTATGCCGATTTCTGTACACAGGAGTACGGTTTAGAAGAGTATGTACTTTTGCTCTTCCCTGGGGGCCCAGTGTTACACTCAGATGCACCACAGCAGGTTAACTGTATCCCTTCGACCAGCACATTGACGATGAATCACAGTAATTGAATCCCGATTTAATACAAAATTCGCAATGCCGATATCTGTCCACAGGAGTTCGTATTAGAAGAGTATGTACTTTGGCTCTTCCCTGGGAGCCCAGTGTTGGACTCCGATGCATCACAGCAGGTTTACTGTTACCCTTCGACCATCACATTGACGATGAAACATAGAAATTGCATCCCGATTCAATACAAAATTCGCAATGTCGATTTATATTGACGAGAGTAACGTTTCGGGGTGCCCGTTTTTGGGCTCTTCCCTGGGAGCCCAGTGTTAGACTCCGATGCACCACAGCAGGTTTACTGTTACACTTCGACCATCGCATTGCTGATGAAACACAGAAATTGCATCCCGAATCAATACTAAATTCGCAATGCCGATTTCTGTCCACAGGAGTAAGGTTTAGAATAGTATGTACTTTGACTCTTCCCTGGGGGCCCAGGGTAAGACTCTGATGCACCACAGCAGGTTTACTGTATCCCTTCGATCATCACATTGACGATGAAACACAGAAATTGCATCCCGATTCAATACAAAATTCGCAATGCCGATTTCTGTCCACAGGAGTATGGTTTAGAAGAGTATGTACTTTGGCTCTTCCCTGGGGACCCAGTGTAAGACTCCGATGCACCACAACAGGTTTACCAAATTCCATCGACCATCACATTGACAATGAAACACAGGAATTGCATCCCGATTCAATACAAAATTCGCAATGTCGATTTATAATGAAGAGAGTCACGTTTCGGTGAGCCCGTTTTTGGGCTCTTCCCTGGGAGCCCAGTGTTAGACTCCGATGCACCACAGCAGGTTTACTGTTACCCTTCGACCATCGCATTGCTGATGAAACACAGAAATTGCATCCCGAATCAATACTAAATTCGCAATGCCGATTTCTGTCCACAGGAGTAAGGTTTAGAATAGTATGTACTTTGACTCTTCCCTGGGGGCCCAGGGTAAGACTCTGATGCACCACAGCAGGTTCACTGTATCCCTTCGATCATCACATTGACGGTGAAACACAGAAATTGCATCCCGATTCAATACAATATTCGCAATGCCGATTTCGGTCCACAGGAGTACGGTTTAGAAGAGTATGTTCTTTGGCTCTTCCCTGGGTGCCCAGTGTAATACTCCGATGCACGACGGCAGGTTTACTGTATCCCTTCGACCATCACATTGATGAGGAAACACAGAAATTGCATCCCGATTCAATACAAAATTCGCAATGCCGATTTCTGTCCACAGGAGTACGTTTTAGAAGAGTATGTACTTTGACTCATCCCTGGGGGCCCAGTTTAAGACTCCGATGCAGCACAGCATATTTACTGTATCCCTTCGACCATCACATTGACGATGAAACACAGAAATGGCATCCCGATTCAATAAAAAATTCGCAATGCCGATTTCTGTACACAGGAGTACGGTTGAAAAGAGTATGTACTTTGGCTCTTCTTTGGGGGCCCAGTGTTAGACTCCGATGCACCACAGCAAGTTTACTGTTACCCTTCGACCATCACATTGACGATGCAACACAGTAATTGCATCCCGATTAGATACAAAATTCGCAATGTCGATTTATATTGACGAAAGTAACGTTTCAGGGGGCCCGTTTTTGGGCTCACCTCTGGAGGCCCAGTGTTAGACTACGATGCACCACAGCAGATTTACTGTAACGCATCGACCATCACATTGACGATGAAACACAGAAATTGCATCCCGATTCAATACAAAATTCGCAATGCCGATTTCTGTCCACAGGAGTACGGTTTAGAAGAGTATGTACTTTGATTCTTTCCTGGGGGCCCAGTGTAAGTCTCCGATGCACCACAGGAAATTTACTGTATCCCTTCGACCATCACATTGACGATGATACACAGAAATTGCATCCCGATTCAATACAAAATTCGCAATGCCGATTTCTGTCCACAGGAGTATGGTTTAGAAGAGTATGTACTTTGGGTCTTCCCTGGGAGCCCTGTGTTAGAGGACGATGCACCACAGGAGGTTTACTGTAACCCTTCGACCATCACATTGACGATGAAACACAGAAATTGCATCCCAATTCATTACAAAATTCGCAATTCCGATTTCTGTCCACAGGAGTACGGTTTGGAAGAGTATGTGCTTTGGCTCTTCCCTGGGGGCCCAATCTTAGACTACGATGCACCACAGCAGGTTTACTGTAACCCTTCGACCATCACATTGACGATGAAATACAGAATTTGCATCCCGATTCAATACACAATTCGCAATGCCGATTTCGGTCTACAGGAGTACGGTTTAGAAGAGTATGTACTTTGGCTATTCCCTGGGGGCCCAGTGTTAGACTACGATGCACCACAGCAGGTTTACTGTTACCCTTCGACATCACATTGACGATGAAACACAGAAATTTCATCCGGATTCAATACAAAATTCACTATGCCGATTTCTGTACACAGGAGTACGGTTTAGAAGAGTATGTACTTTAGCTCTTCCCTGGGGGCCCAGTGTTACACTCAGATGCACCACAGCAGGTTAACTGTACCCCTTCGACCAGCACATTGACGATGAATCACAGTAATTGAATCCCGATTTAATACAAAATTCGCAATGCCGATATCTGTCCACAGGAGTTCGTATTAGAAGAGTATGTACTTTGGCTCTTCCCTGGGAGCCCAGTGTTGGACTCCGATGCATCACAGCAGGTTTACTGTTACCCTTCGACCATCACATTGACGATGAAACACAGAAATTGCATCCCGATTCAATACAAAATTCGCAATGTCGATTTATATTGACGAGAGTAAAGTTTCGGGGGGCCCGTTTTTGGTCTCTTCCCTAGGGGCCCAGTGTTACACTCCAATGCACCACAGCAGGTTTACTCTAATCCTTGGACCATCACATTGACGATGAAACACAGAAATTGCATCCCGATTCAATACAAAATTCGCAATGCCGATTTATATTGAAGAGAGTCACGTTTCGGTGAGCCCGTTTTTGGGCTCTTCCCTGGGAGCCCAGTGTTAGACTCCGATGCACCACAGCAGGTTTAATGTTACACTTCGACCATCGCATTGCTGATGAAACACAGAAATTGCATCCCGAATCAATACTAAATTCGCAATGCCGATTTCTGTCCACAGGAGTAAGGTTTAGAATAGTATGTACTTTGAATCTTCCCTGGGGGCCCAGGGTAAGTCTCTGATGCATCACAGCAGGTTTACTGTATCCCTTCGATCATCACATTGACGGTGAAACACAGAAATTGCATCCCGATTCTATACAAAATTCGCAATGCTGATTTCTGTCCACAGGAGTACGGTTTAGAAGAGTATGTACTTTGACTCATCTTTGGGGGCCCAGTTTAAGACTCCGATGCAGCACAGCATATTTACTGTATCCCTTCGACTATCACATTGACGATGAAACACAGAAATCGCATCCCGATTCAATAAAAAATTCGCAATGCTGATTTCTGTACACAGGAGTACGGTTTAGAAGAGTATGTACTTTGTCTCTTCTTTGGGGGCCCAGTGTTAGACTCCGATGCACCACAGCAGGTTTACTGTTACCCTTCGACCATCACATTTACGATGCAACACAGAAATTCCATACCGATTAAATACAAAATTCGCAATGTCGATTTATATTGACGAGAGTAACGTTTCGGGGTGCCCGTTTTTGGGCTCACCTCTGGGGGCCCTGTGTTACACTACGATGCACCACAGCTGGTTTACTGATACCCTTCGACCATCACACTGACGATGAAACACAGAAATTGCATCCCTATTCAATACAAAATTCGCAATGCCGATTTCTGTCCACTGGAGTACGGTTTAGAAAAGAATGTAGTTTGGCTCTTCCCTGGTGGCCCAGTGATAGACTACGATGCACCAAAGCAGGTTTACTCTTACCCATCGACCATGACATTGACGATGAAACACAGAAATTGCATCCCGATTCTATACAAAATTCGCAATGCCGATTTCTGTCCACAGGAGTATGGTTTAGAAGAGTATGTACTTTGGGTCTTCCCTGGGGGCCCTGTGTTAGAGGACGATGCACCACAGGAGGTTTACTGTAACCCTTCGACCATCACATTGACGATGAAACACAGAAATTGCATCCCAATTCATTACAAAATACGCAATTCCGATTTCTGTCCACAGGAGTACGGTTTGGAAGAGTATGTGCTTCGGCTCTTCCCTGGGGGCCCAATCTTAGACTACGATGCACCACAGCAGGTTTACTGTAACCCTTCGACCATCACATTGACGATGAAATACAGAATTTGCATCCCGATTCAATACACAATTCGCAATGTCGATTTCGGTCTACAGGAGTACGGTTTAGAAGAGTATGTACTTTGGCTATTCCCTGGGGGCCCAGTGTTAGACTACGATGCACCACAGCAGGTTTACTGTTACCCTTCGACATCACATTGACGATGAAACACAGAAATTTCATCCGGATTCAATACAAAATTCACTATGCCGATTTCTGTACACAGGAGTACGGTTTAGAAGAGTATGTACTTTTGCTCTTCCCTGGGGGCCCAGTGTTACACTCAGATGCACCACAGCAGGTTAACTGTATCCCTTCGACCAGCACATTGACGATGAATCACAGTAATTGAATCCCGATTTAATACAAAATTCGCAATGCCGATATCTGTCCACAGGAGTTCGTATTAGAAGAGTATGTACTTTGGCTCTTCCCTGGGGGCCCAGTGTTGGATTCCGATGCATCACAGCAGGTTTACTGTTACCCTTCGACCATCACATTGACGATGAAACACAGAAATTGCATCCCGATTCAATACAAAATTCGCAATGTCGATTTATATTGACGAGAGTAACGTTTCGGGGTGCCCGTTTTTGGGCTCTTCCCTGGGAGCCCAGTGTTAGACTCCGATGCACCACAGCAGGTTTACTGTTACACTTCGACCATCGCATTGCTGATGAAACACAGAAATTGCATCCCGAATCAATACTAAATTCGCAATGCCGATTTCTGTCCACAGGAGTAAGGTTTAGAATAGTATGTACTTTGACTCTTCCCTGGGGGCTCAGGGTAAGACTCTGATGCACCACAGCAGGTTTACTGTATCCCTTCGATCATCACATTGACGATGAAACACAGAAATTGCATCCCGATTCAATACAAAATTCGCAATGCCGATTTCTGTCCACAGGAGTATGGTTTAGAAGAGTATGTACTTTGGCTCTTCCCTGGGGACCCAGTGTAAGACTCCGATGCACCACAACAGGTTTACTGTATTCCATCGACCATCACATTGACAATGAAACACAGAAATTGCATCCCGATTCAACACAAAATTCGCAATGTCGATTTATATTGAAGAGAGTCACGTTTCGGTGAGCCCGTTTTTGGGCTCTTCCCTGGGAGCCCAGTGTTAGACTCCGATGCACCACAGCAGGTTTACTGTTACACTTCGACCATCGCATTGCTGATGAAACACAGAAATTGCATCCCGAATCAATACTAAATTCGCAATGCCGATTTCTGTCCACAGGAGTAAGGTTTAGAATAGTATGTACTTTGACTCTTCCCTGGGGGCCCAGGGTAAGACTCTGATGCACCACAGCAGGTTTACTGTATCCCTTCGATCATCACATTGACGGTGAAACACAGAAATTGCATCCCGATTCTATACAATATTCGCAATGCCGATTTCGGTCCACAGGAGTACGGTTTAGAAGAGTATGTTCTTTGGCTCTTCCCTGGGGGCCCAGTGTAATACTCCGATGCACGACGGCAGGTTTACTGTATCCCTTCGACCATCACATTGACGACGAAACACAGAAATTGCATCCCGATTCAATACAAAATTCGAAATGCCGATTTCTGTCCACAGGAGTACGGTTTAGAAGAGTATGTACTTTGACTCAACCCTGGGGGCCCAGTTTAAGACTCCGATGCAGCACATCAGATTTACTGTATCCCTTCGACTATCACATTGACGATGAAACACAGAAATCGCATCCCGATTCAATAAAAAATTCGCAATGCCGATTTCTGTACACAGGAGTACGGTTTAGAAGAGTATGTACTTTGTCTCTTCTTTGGGGGCCCATTGTTAGACTCCGATGCACCACAGCAGGTTTACTGTTACCCTTCGACCATCACATTTACGATGCAACACAGAAATTGCATACCGATTAAATACAAAATTCGCAATGTCGATTTATATTGACGAGAGTAACGTTTCGGGGTGCCCGTTTTTGGGCTCACCTCTGGGGCCCCAGTGTTACACTACGATGCACCACAGCTGGTTTACTGATACCCTTCGACCATCACACTGACGATGAAACACAGAAATTGCATCCCGATTCAATACAAAATTCGCAATGCCGATTTCTGTCCACAGGAGTACGGTTTAGAAGAGTATGTACTTTGATTCTTCCCTGGGGGCCCAGTGTAAGTCTCCGATGCACCACAGCAAATTTACTGTATCCCTTCGACCATCACATTGACGATGATACACAGAAATTGCATCCCGATTCAATACAAAATTCGCAATGCCGATTTCTGTCCACAGGAGTATGGTTTAGAAGAGTATGTACTTTGGGTCTTCCCTGGGGGCCCTGTGTTAGAGGACGATGCACCACAGGAGGTTAACTGTAACCCTTCGACCATCACATTGACGATGAAACACAGAAATTGCATCCCAATTCATTACAAAATACGCAATTCAGATTTCTGTCCACAGGAGTACGGTTTGGAAGAGTATGTGCTTTGGCTCTTCCCTGGGGGCCCAATCTTAGACTACGATGCACCACAGCCGGTTTACTGTAACCCTTCGACCATCACATTGACGATGAAATACAGAATTTGCATCCCGATTCAATACACAATTCGCAATGCCGATTTCGGTCTACAGGAGTACGGTTTAGAAGAGTATGTACTTTGGCTATTCCCTGGGGGCCCAGTGTTAGACTACGATGCACCACAGCAGGTTTACTGTTACCCTTCGACATCACATTGACGATGAAACACAGAAATTTCATCCGGATTCAATACAAAATTCACTATGCCGATTTCTGTACACAGGAGTACGGTTTAGAAGAGTATGTACTTTTGCTCTTCCCTGGGGGCCCAGTGTTACACTCAGATGCACCACAGCAGGTTAACTGTATCCCTTCGACCAGCACATTGACGATGAATCACAGTAATTGAATCCCGATTTAATACAAAATTCGCAATGCCGATATCTGTCCACAGGAGTTCGTATTAGAAGAGTATGTACTTTGGCTCTTCCCTGGGAGCCCAGTGTTGGACTCCGATGCATCACAGCAGGTTTACTGTTACCCTTCGACCATCACATTGACGATGAAACACAGAAATTGCATCCCGATTCAATACAAAATTCGCAATGTCGATTTATATTGACGAGAGTAACGTTTCGGGGTGCCCGTTTTTGGGCTTTTCCCTGGGAGCCCAGTGTTAGACTCCGATGCACCACAGCAGGTTTACTGTTACACTTCGACCATCGCATTGCTGATGAAACACAGAAATTGCAACCCGAATCAATACTAAATTCGCAATGCCGATTTCTGTCCACAGGAGTACGGTTTAAAATAGTATGTTCTTTGGCTCTTCCCTGGGGACCCAGTGTAATACTCCGATGCAAGACGGCAGGTTTACTGTATCCCTTCGACCATCACATTGACGAGGAAATACAGAAATTGCATCCCGATTCAATACAAAATTCGCAATGCCGATTTCTGTCCACAGGAGTACGTTTTAGAAGAGTATGTACTTTGACTCATCCCTGGGGGCCCAGTTTAAGACTCCGATGCAGCACAGCATGTTTACTGTATCCCTTCGACCATCACATTGACGATGAAACACAGAAATGGCATCCCGATTCAATAAAAAATTCGCAATGCCGATTTCTGTACACAGGAGTACGGTTAAAAAGAGTATGTACTTTGGCTCTTCTTTGGGGGCCCAGTGTTAGACTACGATGCACCACAGCTGGTTTAATGTTACCCTTCGACCATCACATTGACGATGAAACACAGAAATTGCATCCATATTCATTACAAAATTCGCAATTCCGATTTCTGTGCACAGGAGTACGGATTGGAAGAGAATGTCCTTTGGCTCTTCCCTGGGGGCCCAATCCTAGACTACGATGCACCACAGCAGGTTTACTGTAACCCTTCGACCATCACATTGACGATGAAATACAGAATTTGCATCCCGATTCAATACAAAATTCGCAATGTCGATTTATAATGAAGAGAGTCACGTTTCGGTGAGCCCGTTTTTGGGCTCTTCCCTCGGAGCCCAGTGTTAGACTCCGATGCACCACAGCAGGTTTACTGTTACCCTTCGACCATCGCATTGCTGATGAAACACAGAAATTGCATCCCGAATCAATACTAAATTCGCAATGCCGATTTCTGTCCACAGGAGTACGGTTTAGAATAGTATGTACTTTGACTCTTCCCTGGGGGCCCAGGGTAAGAATCTGATGCACCACAGCAGGTTCACTGTATCCCTTCGATCATCACATTGACGGTGAAACACAGAAATTGCATCCCGATTCAATACAATATTCGCAATGCCGATTTCGGTCCACAGGAGTACGGTTTAGAAGAGTATGTACTTTGGCTATTCCCTGGGGGACCAGTGTTAGACTACGATGCACCACAGCAGGTTTACTTTTACCCTTCGACCATCACATTGACGATGAAACACAGAAATTGCATCCCAATTCATTACAAAATTCGCAATTCCGATTTCTGTCCACAGGAGTACGGATTGGAAGAGTATGTCCTTTGGCTCTTCCCTGGGGGCCCAATCTTAGACTACGATGCACCACAGCAGGTTTACTGTAACCCTTCGACCATCACATTGACGATGAAATACAGAATTTGCATCCCGATTCAATACAAAATTCGCAATGCCGATTTCTGTCCACAGGAGTTCGTATTAGAAGAGTATGTACTTTGGCTCTTCCCTGGGGGCCCAGTGTTGGACTCCGATGCATCACAGCAGGTTTACAGTTACCCTTCGACCATCACATTGACGATGAAACACAGAAATTGCATCCTGATTCAATACAAAATTCGCAATGTCGATTTATATTGACGAGAGTAACGTTTCGGGGAGCCCGTTTTTGTCTCTTCCCTAGGGGCCCAGTGTTACACTCCGATGCACCACAGCAGGTTTACTGTTATCCTTCGACCATCACATTGACGATGAAACACAGAAATTGCATCCCGATTCAATACAAAATTCGCAATGCCGATTTCTGTCCACAGGAGTATGGTTTAGAAGAATATGTACTTTGGCTCTTCCCTGGGGACCCAGTGTAAGACTCCGATGCACCACAACAGGTTTACCAAATTCCATCGACCATCACATTGACAATGAAACATAGAAATTGCATCCCGATTCAATACAAAATTCGCAATGTCGATTTATAATGAAGAGAGTCACGTTTCAGTGAGCCCGTTTTTGGGCTCTTCCGTCGGAGCCCAGTGTTAGACTCCGATGCACCACAGCAGGTTTACTGTTACCCTTAGACCATCGCATTGCTGATGAAACACAGAAATTGCATCCCGAATCAATACTAAATTCGCAATGCCGATTTCTGTCCACAGGAGTACGGTTTAGAATTGTATGTACTTTGACACTTCCCTGGAGGCCCAGGGTAAGAATCTGATGCACCACAGCAGGTTCACTGTATCCCTTCGATCATCACATTGACGGTGAAACACAGAAATTGCATCCCGATTCAATACAATATTCGCAATGCCGATTTCGGTCCACAGGAGTACGGTTTAGAAGAGTATGTTTTTGGCTCTTCCCTGGGGGCCCAGTGTAATACTCCGATGCACGACGGCAGGTTTACTGTATCCCTTCGACCATCACATTGACGAGGAAACACAGAAATTGCATCCCGATTCAATACAAAATTCGCAATGCCGATTTCTGTCCACAGGAGTACGTTTTAGAAGAGTATGTACTTTGACTCACCCTGGGGGCCCAGTTTAAGACTCCGATGCAGCACAGCATATTTACTGTATCCCTTCGACCATCACATTGACGATGAAACACAGAAATGGCATCACGATTCAATAAAAAATTCGCAATGCCGATTTCTGTACACAGGAGTACGGTTAAAAAGAGTATGTACTTTGGCTCTTCTTTGGGGGCCCAGTGTTAGACTCCGATGCACCACAGCAAAATTACTGTTACCCTTCGACCATCACATTGACGATGCAACACAGTAATTGCATCCCGATTCAATAAAAAATTCGCAATGCCTATTTCTGTCCACAGGAGTTCGGTTTAGAAGAGTATGTACTTTGGCTGTCTCTGGGGGCCAGTGTTAGACTTCGATGCACCACAGCAGGTTTACTGTTACCCTTCGACATCACATTGACGATGAAACACAGAAATTTCATCCGGATTCAATACAAAATTCACTATGCCGATTTCTGTACACAGGAGTACGGTTTAGAAGAGTATGTACTTTTGCTCTTCCCTGGGGGCCCAGTGTTACACTCTGATGCACCACAGCAGGTTTACTGTATCCCTTCGATCATCACATTGACGATGATACACAGAAATTGCATCCCGAATCAATACTAAATTCGCAATGCCGATTTCTGTCCACAGGAGTATGGTTTAGAAGAGTATGTACTTTGGGTCTTCCCTGGGGGCCCTGTGTTAGAGGACGATGCACCAAAAGAGGTTTACTGTAACCCTTCGACCATCACATTGACGATGAAACACAGAAATTGCATCCCAATTCATTACAAAATACGCAATTCCGATTTCTGTCCACAGGAGTACTGTTTGGAAGAGTATGTGCTTTGGCTCTTCCCTGGGGGCCCAATCTTAGACTACGATGCACCACAGCAGGTTTACTGTAACCCTTCGACCATCACATTGACGATGAAATACAGAATTTGCATCCCGATTCAATACACAATTCGCAATGCCGATTTCGGTCTACAGGAGTACGGTTTAGAAGAGTATGTACTTTGGCTATTCCCTGGGGGCCCAGTGTTAGACTACGATGCACCACAGCAGGTTTACTGTTACCCTTCGACATCACATTGACGATGAAACACAGAAATTTCATCCGGATTCAATACAAAATTCACTATGCCGATTTCTGTACACAGGAGTACGGTTTAGAAGAGTATGTACTTTTGCTCTTCCCTGGGGGCCCAGTGTTACACTCAGATGCACCACAGCAGGTTAACTGTATCCCTTCGACCAGCACATTGACGATGAATCACAGTAATTGAATCCCGATTTAATACAAAATTCGCAATGCCGATATCTGTCCACAGGAGTTCGTATTAGAAGAGTATGTACTTTGGCTCTTCCCTGGGGGCCCAGTGTTGGATTCCGATGCATCACAGCAGGTTTACTGTTACCCTTCGACCATCACATTGACGATGAAACACAGAAATTGCATCCCGATTCAATACAAAATTCGCAATGTCGATTTATATTGACGAGAGTAACGTTTCGGGGTACCCGTTTTTGGGCTCCTCCCTGGGAGCCCAGTGTTAGACTCCGATGCACCACAGCAGGTTTACTGTTACACTTCGACCATCGCATTGCTGATGAAACACAGAAATTGCATCCCGAATCAATACTAAATTCGCAATGCCGATTTCTGTCCACAGGAGTAAGGTTTAGTATAGTATGTACTTTGACTCTTCCCTGGGGGCCCAGGGTAAGACTCTGATGCACCACAGCAGGTTTACTGTATCCCTTCGATCATCACATTGACGATGAAACACAGAAATTGCATCCCGATTCAATACAAAATTCGCAATGCCGATTTCTGTCCACAGGAGTATGGTTTAGAAGAGTATGTACTTTGGCTCTTCCCTGGGGACCCAGTGTAAGACTCCGATGCACCACAACAGGTTTACTGTATTCCATCGACCATCACATTGACAATGAAACACAGAAATTGCATCCCGATTCAACACAAAATTCGCAATGTCGATTTATATTGAAGAGAGTCACGTTTCGGTGAGCCCGTTTTTGGGCTCTTCCCTGGGAGCCCAGTGTTAGACTCCGATGCACCACAGCAGGTTTACTGTTACACTTCGACCATCGCATTGCTGATGAAACACAGAAATTGCATCCCGAATCAATACTAAATTCGCAATGCCGATTTCTGTCCACAGGAGTAAGGTTTAGAATAGTATGTACTTTGACTCTTCCCTGGGGGCCCAGGGTAAGACTCTGATGCACCACAGCAGGTTTACTGTATCCCTTCGATCATCACATTGACGGTGAAACACAGAAATTGCATCCCGATTCTATACAATATTCGCAATGCCGATTTCGGTCCACAGGAGTACGGTTTAGAAGAGTATGTTCTTTGGCTCTTCCCTGGGGGCCCAGTGTAATACTCCGATGCACGACGGCAGGTTTACTGTATCCCTTCGACCATCACATTGACGACGAAACACAGAAATTGCATCCCGATTCAATACAAAATTCGCAATGCCGATTTCTGTCCACAGGAGTACGGTTTAGAAGAGTATGTACTTTGACTCAACCCTGGGGGCCCAGTTTAAGACTCCGATGCAGCACAGCATATTTACTGTATCCCTTCGACTATCACATTGACGATGAAACACAGAAATCGCATCCCGATTCAATAAAAAATTCGCAATGCCGATTTCTGTACACAGGAGTACGGTTTAGAAGAGTATGTACTTTGTCTCTTCTTTGGGGGCCCATTGTTAGACTCCGATGCACCACAGCAGGTTTACTGTTACCCTTCGACCATCACATTTACGATGCAACACAGAAATTGCATACCGATTAAATACAAAATTCGCAATGTCGATTTATATTGACGAGAGTAACGTTTCGGGGTGCCCGTTTTTGGGCTCACCTCTGGGGCCCCAGTGTTACACTACGATGCACCACAGCTGGTTTACTGATACCCTTCGACCATCACACTGACGATGAAACACAGAAATTGCATCCCGATTCAATACAAAATTCGCAATGCCGATTTCTGTCCACAGGAGTACGGTTTAGAAGAGTATGTACTTTGATTCTTCCCTGGGGGCCCAGTGTAAGTCTCCGATGCACCACAGCAAATTTACTGTATCCCTTCGACCATCACATTGACGATGATACACAGAAATTGCATCCCGAATCAATACAAAATTCGCAATGCCGATTTCTGTCCACAGGAGTATGGTTTAGAAGAGTATTTACTTTGGGTCTTCCCTGGGGGCCCTGTGTTAGAGGACGATGCACCACAGGAGGTTTACTGTAACCCTTCGACCATCACATTGACGATGAAACACAGAAATTGCATCCCAATTCATTACAAAATACGCAATTCCGATTTCTGTCCACAGGAGTACGGTTTGGAAGTGTATGTGCTTTGGCTCTTCCCTGGGGGCCCAATCTTAGACTACGATGCACCACAGCCGGTTTACTGTAACCCTTCGACCATCACATTGACGATGAAATACAGAACTTGCATCCCGATTCAATACACAATTCGCAATGCCGATTTCGGTCTACAGGAGTACGGTTTAGAAGAGTATGTACTTTGGCTATTCCCTGGGGGCCCAGTGTTAGACTACGATGCACCACAGCTGGTTTACTGTTACCCTTCGACATCACATTGACGATGAAACACAGAAATTTCATCCGGATTCAATACAAAATTCACTATGCCGATATCAGTACACAGGAGTACGGTTTAGAAGAGTATGTACTTTTGCTCTTCCCTGGGGGCCCAGTGTTACACTCAGATGCACCACAGCAGGTTAACTGTATCCCTTCGACCAGCACATTGACGATGAATCACAGTAATTGAATCCCGATTTAATACAAAATTCGCAATGCCGATATCTGTCCACAGGAGTTCGTATTAGAAGAGTATGTACTTTGGCTCTTCCCTGGGAGCCCAGTGTTGGACTCCGATGCATCACAGCAGGTTTACTGTTACCCTTCGACCATCACATTGACGATGAAACATAGAAATTGCATCCCGATTCAATACAAAATTCGCAATGTCGATTTATATTGACGAGAGTAACGTTTCGGGGTGCCCGTTTTTGGGCTCTTCCCTGGGAGCCCAGTGTTAGACTCCCATGCACCACAGCAGGTTTACTGTTACACTTCGACCATCGCATTGCTGATGAAACACAGAAATTGCATCCCGAATCAATACTAAATTCGCAATGCCGATTTCTGTCCACAGGAGTAAGGTTTAGAATAGTATGTACTTTGACTCTACCCTGGGGGCCCAGGGTAAGACTCTGATGCACCACAGAAGGTTTACTGTATCCCTTCGATCATCACATTGACGATGAAACACAGAAATTGCATCCCGATTCAATACAAAATTCGCAATGCCGATTTCTGTCCACAGGAGTATGGTTTAGAAGAGTATGTACTTTGGCTCTTCCCTGGGGACCCAGTGTAAGACTCCGATGCACCACAACAGGTTTACCAAATTCCATCGACCATCACATTGACAATGAAACACAGGAATTGCATCCCGATTCAATACAAAATTCGCAATGTCGATTTATAATGAAGAGAGTCACGTTTCGGTGAGCCCGTTTTTGGGCTCTTCCCTGGGAGCCCAGTGTTAGACTCCGATGCACCACAGCAGGTTTACTGTTACCCTTCGACCATCGCATTGCTGATGAAACACAGAAATTGCATCCCGAATCAATACTAAATTCGCAATGCCGATTTCTGTCCACAGGAGTAAGGTTTAGAATAGTATGTACTTTGACTCTTCCCTGGGGGCCCAGGGTAAGACTCTGATGCACCACAGCAGGTTCACTGTATCCCTTCGATCATCACATTGACGGTGAAACACAGAAATTGCATCCCGATTCAATACAATATTCGCAATGCCGATTTCGGTCCACAGGAGTACGGTTTAGAAGAGTATGTTCTTTGGCTCTTCCCTGGGTGCCCAGTGTAATACTCCGATGCACGACGGCAGGTTTACTGTATCCCTTCGACCATCACATTGATGAGGAAACACAGAAATTGCATCCCGATTCAATACTAAAATCGCAATGCCGATTTCTGTCCACAGGAGTACGTTTTAGAAGAGTATGCACTTTGACTCATCCCTGGGGGCCCAGTTTAAGACTCCGATGCAGCACAGCATATTTACTGTATCCCTTCGTCCATCACATTGACGATGAAACACAGAAATGGCATCCCGATTCAATAAAAAATTCGCAATGCCGATTTCTGTACACAGGAGTACGGTTGAAAAGAGTATGTACTTTGGCTCTTCTTTGGGGGCCCAGTGTTAGACTCCGATGCACCACAGCAAGTTTACTGTTACCCTTCGACCATCACATTGACGATGCAACACAGTAATTGCATCCCGATTAGATACAAAATTCGCAATGTCGATTTATATTGACGAAAGTAACGTTTCAGGGGGCCTGTTTTTGGGCTCACCTCTGGAGGCCCAGTGTTAGACTACGATGCACCACAGCAGGTTTACTGTTACACTTCGACCATCGCATTGCTGATGAAACAAGGAAATTGCATCCCGAATCAATACTAAATTCGCAATGCCGATTTCTGTCCACAGGAGTAATGTTTAGAATAGTTTGTACTTTGACTCTTCCCTGGGGGCCCAGGGTAAGACTCTGATGCACCACAGCAGGTTTACTGTATCCCTTCGACCATCACATTGACGATGAAACACAGAAATGGCATCCCGATTCAATAAAAAATTCGCAATGCCGATTTCTGTACACAGGAGTACGGTTGAAAAGAGTATGTACTTTGGCTCTTCTTTGGGGGCCCAGTGTTAGACTACGATGCACCACAGCAGATTAACTGTAACGCATCAACCATCACATTGACGATGAAACACAGAAATTGCATCCCGATTCAATACAAAATTCGCAATGCCGATTTCTGTCCACAGGAGTACGGTTTAGAAGAGTATGTACTTTGATTCTTTCCTGGGGGCCCAGTGTAAGTCTCCGATGCACCACAGGAAATTTGCTGTATCCCTTCGACCATCACATTGACGATGATACACAGAAATTGCATCCCGATTCAATACAAAATTCGCAATGCCGATTTCTGTCCACAGGAGTATGGTTTAGAAGAGTATGTACTTTGGGTCTTCCCTGGGAGCCCTGTGTTAGAGGACGATGCACCACAGGAGGTTTACTGTAACCCTTCGACCATCACATTGACGATGAAACACAGAAATTGCATCCCAATTCATTACAAAATTCGCAATTCCGATTTCTGTCCACAGGAGTACGGTTTGGAAGAGTATGTGCTTTGGCTCTTCCCTGGGGGCCCAATCTTAGACTACGATGCACCACAGCAGGTTTACTGTAACCCTTCGACCATCACATTGACGATGAAATACAGAATTTGCATCCCGATTCAATACACAATTCGCAATGCCGATTTCGGTCTACTGGAGTACGGTTTAGAAGAGTATGTACTTTGGCTATTCCCTGGGGGCCCAGTGTTAGACTACGATGCACCACAGCAGGTTTACTGTTACCCTTCGACATCACATTGACGATGAAACACAGAAATTTCATCCGGATTCAATACAAAATTCACTATGCCGATTTCTGTACACAGGAGTACGGTTTAGAAGAGTATGTACTTTAGCTCTTCCCTGGGGGCCCAGTGTTACACTCAGATGCACCACAGCAGGTTAACTGTACCCCTTCGACCAGCACATTGACGATGAATCACAGTAATTGAATCCCGATTTAATACAAAATTCGCAATGCCGATATCTGTCCACAGGAGTTCGTATTAGAAGAGTATGTACTTTGGCTCTTCCCTGGGGGCCCAGTGTTGGACTCCGATGCATCACAGCAGGTTTACTGTTACCCTTCGACCATCACATTGACGATGAAACACAGAAATTGCATCCCGATTCAATACAAAATTCGCAATGTCGATTTATATTGACGAGAGTAAAGTTTCGGGGGGCCCGTTTTTGGTCTCTTCCCTAGGGGCCCAGTGTTACACTCCAATGCACCACAGCAGGTTTACTGTAATCCTTGGACCATCACATTGACGATGAAACACAGAAATTGCATCCCGATTCAATACAAAATTCGCAATGCCGATTTATATTGAAGAGAGTCACGTTTCGGTGAGCCCGTTTTTGGGCTCTTCCCTGGGAGCCCAGTGTTAGACTCCGATGCACCACAGCAGGTTTAATGTTACACTTCGACCATCGCATTGCTGATGAAACACAGAAATTGCATCCCGAATCAATACTAAATTCGCAATGCCGATTTCTGTCCACAGGAGTAAGGTTTAGAATAGTATGTACTTTGAATCTTCCCTGGGGGCCCAGGGTAAGTCTCTGATGCATCACAGCAGGTTTACTGTATCCCTTCGATCATCACATTGACGGTGAAACACAGAAATTGCATCCCGATTCTATACAAAATTCGCAATGCTGATTTCTGTCCACAGGAGTACGGTTTAGAAGAGTATGTACTTTGACTCATCTTTGGGGGCCCAGTTTAAGACTCCGATGCAGCACAGCATATTTACTGTATCCCTTCGACTATCACATTGACGATGAAACACAGAAATCGCATCCTGATTCAATAAAAAATTCGCAATGCTGATTTCTGTACACAGGAGTACGGTTTAGAAGAGTATGTACTTTGTCTCTTCTTTGGGGGCCCAGTGTTAGACTCCGATGCACCACAGCAGGTTTACTGTTACCCTTCGACCATCACATTTACGATGCAACACAGAAATTGCATACCGATTAAATACAAAATTCGCAATGTCGATTTATATTGACGAGAGTAACGTTTCGGGGTGCCCGTTTTTGGGCTCACCTCTGGGGGCCCTGTGTTACACTACGATGCACCACAGCTGGTTTACTGATACCCTTCGACCATCACACTGACGATGAAACACAGAAATTGCATCCCTATTCAATACAAAATTCGCAATGCCGATTTCTGTCCACTGGAGTACGGTTTAGAAAAGAATGTAGTTTGGCTCTTCCCTGGTGGCCCAGTGATAGACTACGATGCACCAAAGCAGGTTTACTCTTACCCATCGACCATGACATTGACGATGAAACACAGAAATTGCATCCCGATTCTATACAAAATTCGCAATGCCGATTTCTGTCCACAGGAGTATGGTTTAGAAGAGTATGTACTTTGGGTCTTCCCTGGGGGCCCTGTGTTAGAGGACGATGCACCACAGGAGGTTTACTGTAACCCTTCGACCATCACATTGACGATGAAACACAGAAATTGCATCCCAATTCATTACAAAATACGCAATTCCGATTTCTGTCCACAGGAGTATGGTTTAGAAGAGTATGTACTTTGGGTCTTCCCTGGGGGCCCTGTGTTAGAGGACGATGCACCACAGGAGGTTTACTGTAACCCTTCGACCATCACATTGACGATGAAACACAGAAATTGCATCCCAATTCATTACAAAATACGCAATTCCGATTTCTGTCCACAGGAGTACGGTTTGGAAGAGTATGTGCTTTGGCTCTTCCCTGGGGGCCCAATCTTAGACTACGATGCACCACAGCAGGTTTACTGTAACCCTTCGACCATCACATTGACGATGAAATACAGAATTTGCATCCCGATTCAATACACAATTCGCAATGCCGATTTCGGTCTACAGGAGTACGGTTTAGAAGAGTATGTACTTTGGCTATTCCCTGGGGGCCCAGTGTTAGACTACGATGCACCACAGCAGGTTTACTGTTACCCTTCGACATCACATTGACGATGAAACACAGAAATTTCATCCGGATTCAATACAAAATTCACTATGCCGATTTCTGTACACAGGAGTACGGTTTAGAAGAGTATGTACTTTTGCTCTTCCCTGGGGGCCCAGTGTTACACTCAGATGCACCACAGCAGGTTAACTGTATCCCTTCGACCAGCACATTGACGATGAATCACAGTAATTGAATCCCGATTTAATACAAAATTCGCAATGCCGATATCTGTCCACAGGAGTTCGTATTAGAAGAGTATGTACTTTGGCTCTTCCCTGGGGGCCCAGTGTTGGATTCCGATGCATCACAGCAGGTTTACTGTTACCCTTCGACCATCACATTGACGATGAAACACAGAAATTGCATCCCGATTCAATACAAAATTCGCAATGTCGATTTATATTGACGAGAGTAACGTTTCGGGGTGCCCGTTTTTGGGCTCTTCCCTGGGAGCCCAGTGTTAGACTCCGATGCACCACAGCAGGTTTACTGTTACACTTCGACCATCGCATTGCTGATGAAACACAGAAATTGCATCCCGAATCAATACTAAATTCGCAATGCCGATTTCTGTCCACAGGAGTAAGGTTTAGAATAGTATGTACTTTGACTCTTCCCTGGGGGCCCAGGGTAAGACTCTGATGCACCACAGCAGGTTTACTGTATCCCTTCGATCATCACATTGACGATGAAACACAGAAATTGCATCCCGATTCAATACAAAATTCGCAATGCCGATTTCTGTCCACAGGAGTATGGTTTAGAAGAGTATGTACTTTGGCTCTTCCCTGGGGACCCAGTGTAAGGCTCCGATGCACCACAACAGGTTTACTGTATTCCATCGACCATCACATTGACAATGAAACACAGAAATTGCATCCCGATTCAACACAAAATTCGCAATGTCGATTTATATTGAAGAGAGTCACGTTTCGGTGAGCCCGTTTTTGGGCTCTTCCCTGGGAGCCCAGTGTTAGACTCCGATGCACCACAGCAGGTTTACTGTTACACTTCGACCATCGCATTGTTGATGAAACACAGAAATTGCATCCCGAATCAATACTAAATTCGCAATGCCGATTTCTGTCCACAGGAGTAAGGTTTAGAATAGTATGTACTTTGACTCTTCCCTGGGGGCCCAGGGTAAGACTCTGATGCACCACAGCAGGTTTACTGTATCCCTTCGATCATCACATTGACGGTGAAACACAGAAATTGCATCCCGATTCTATACAATATTCGCAATGCCGATTTCGGTCCACAGGAGTACGGTTTAGAAGAGTATGTTCTTTGGCTCTTCCCTGGGGGCCCAGTGTAATACTCCGATGCACGACGGCAGGTTTACTGTATCCCTTCGACCATCACATTGACGACGAAACACAGAAATTGCATCCCGATTCAATACAAAATTCGCAATGCCGATTTCTGTCCACAGGAGTACGGTTTAGAAGAGTATGTACTTTGACTCAACCCTGGGGGCCCAGTTTAAGACTCCGATGCAGCACAGCATATTTACTGTATCCCTTCGACTATCACATTGACGATGAAACACAGAAATCGCATCCCGATTCAATAAAAAATTCGCAATGCCGATTTCTGTACACAGGAGTACGGTTTAGAAGAGTATGTACTTTGTCTCTTCTTTGGGGGCCCATTGTTTGACTCCGATGCACCACAGCAGGTTTACTGTTACCCTTCGACCATCACACTGACGATGAAACACAGAAATTGCATCCCGATTCAATACAAAATTCGCAATGCCGATTTATATTGACGAAAGTAACGTTTCAGGGGGCCCGTTTTTGGGCTCACCTCTGGAGGCCCAGTGTTAGACCACGATGCACCACAGCAGATTTACTGTAACGCATCGACCATCACATTGACGATGAAACACAGAAATTGCATCCCGATTCAATACAAAATTCGCAATGCCGATTTCTGTCCACAGGAGTACGGTTTAGAAGAGTATGTACTTTGATTCTTTCCTGGGGGCCCAGTGTAAGTCTCCGATGCACCACAGGAAATTTACTGTATCCCTTCGACCATCACATTGACGATGATACACAGAAATTGCATCCCGATTCAATACAAAATTCGCAATGCCGATTTCTGTCCACAGGAGTATGGTTTAGAAGAGTATGTACTTTGGGTCTTCCCTGGGAGCCCTGTGTTAGAGGACGATGCACCACAGGAGGTTTACTGTAACCCTTCGACCATCACATTGACGATGAAACACAGAAATTGCATCCCAATTCATTACAAAATTCGCAATTCCGATTTCTGTCCACAGGAGTACGGTTTGGAAGAGTATGTGCTTTGGCTCTTCCCTGGGGGCCCAATCTTAGACTACGATGCACCACAGCAGGTTTACTGTAACCCTTCGACCATCACATTGACGATGAAATACAGAATTTGCATCCCGATTCAATACACAATTCGCAATGCCGATTTCGGTCTACAGGAGTACGGTTTAGAAGAGTATGTACTTTGGCTATTCCCTGGGGGCCCAGTGTTAGACTACGATGCACCACAGCAGGTTTACTGTTACCCTTCGACATCACATTGACGATGAAACACAGAAATTTCATCCGGATTCAATACAAAATTCACTATGCCGATTTCTGTACACAGGAGTACGGTTTAGAAGAGTATGTACTTTAGCTCTTCCCTGGGGGCCCAGTGTTACACTCAGATGCACCACAGCAGGTTAACTGTACCCCTTCGACCAGCACATTGACGATGAATCACAGTAATTGAATCCCGATTTAATACAAAATTCGCAATGCCGATATCTGTCCACAGGAGTTCGTATTAGAAGAGTATGTACTTTGGCTCTTCCCTGGGGGCCCAGTGTTGGACTCCGATGCATCACAGCAGGTTTACTGTTACCCTTCGACCATCACATTGACGATGAAACACAGAAATTGCATCCCGATTCAATACAAAATTCGCAATGTCGTTTTATATTGACGAGAGTAAAGTTTCGGGGGGCCCGTTTTTGGTCTCTTCCCTAGGGGCCCAGTGTTACACTCCAATGCACCACAGCAGGTTTACTGTAATCCTTGGACCATCACATTGACGATGAAACACAGAAATTGCATCCCGATTCAATACAAAATTCGCAATGCCGATTTATATTGAAGAGAGTCACGTTTCGGTGAGCCCGTTTTTGGGCTCTTCCCTGGGAGCCCAGTGTTAGACTCCGATGCACCACAGCAGGTTTAATGTTACACTTCGACCATCGCATTGCTGATGAAACACAGAAATTGCATCCCGAATCAATACTAAATTCGCAATGCCGATTTCTGTCCACAGGAGTAAGGTTTAGAATAGTATGTATTTTGAATCTTCCCTGGGGGCCCAGGGTAAGTCTCTGATGCATCACAGCAGGTTTACTGTATCCCTTCGATCATCACATTGACGGTGAAACACAGAAATTGCATCCCGATTCTATACAAAATTCGCAATGCTGATTTCTGTCCACAGGAGTACGGTTTAGAAGAGTATGTACTTTGACTCATCTTTGGGGGCCCAGTTTAAGACTCCGATGCAGCACAGCATATTTACTGTATCCCTTCGACTATCACATTGACGATGAAACACAGAAATCGCATCCCGATTCAATAAAAAATTCGCAATGCTGATTTCTGTACACAGGAGTACGGTTTAGAAGAGTATGTACTTTGTCTCTTCTTTGGGGGCCCAGTGTTAGACTCCGATGCACCACAGCAGGTTTACTGTTACCCTTCGACCATCACATTTACGATGCAACACAGAAATTGCATTCCGATTAAATACAAAATTCGCAATGTCGATTTATATTGACGAGAGTAACGTTTCGGGGTGCCCGTTTTTGGGCTCACATCTGGGGGCCCTGTGTTACACTACGATGCACCACAGCTGGTTTACTGATACCCTTCGACCATCACACTGACGATGAAACACAGAAATTGTATCCCTATTCAATACAAAATTCGCAATGCCGATTTCTGTCCACAGGAGTTCTTGTTTAGAAGAGTATGTACTTTGGCTGTCTCTGGGGGCCTGTGTTAGACTTCGATGCACCACAGCATTTTTACTGTATCCCTCCGACCGTCACATTGACGATGAAACACAGAAATTGCATCCCGATTCAATACAAAATTCGCAATGCCGATTTCTGTCCACTGGAGTACGGTTTGGAAGAGAATGTAGTTTGGCTCTTCCCTGGGGGCCCAGTGTAAGACTCCGATGCACCACAGCAGGTTTACTGTATCCCTTCGACCATCACATTGACAATGATACACAGAAATGGCATCCCGATTCAATACAAAATTCGCAATGCCTATTTCTGTCCACAGGAGTTCGGTTTAGAAGAGTATGTACTTTGGCTGTCTCTGGGGGCCAGTGTTAGACTTCGATGCACCACAGCATTTTTACTGTATTCCTTCGACCGTCACATTGACGATGAAACACAGAAATTGCATCCCGATTCAATACAAAATTCGCAATGCCGATTTCTGTACACAGGAGTACGGTTTAGAAGAGTATGTACTTTGGCTCTTCTTTGGGGGCCCAGTGTTAGACTCCGATGCTCCACAGCAGGTATACTGTTACCCTCCGACCATCACATTGACGCTGAAACACAGAAATTGCATCCCGATTCAATACAAAATTCGCAATGTCGATTTATATTGACGAGAGTAACGTTTCGGGGTGCCCGTTTTTGGGCTCTTCCCTGGGGACCCAGTGTTAGACTACTATGCACCACAGCTGGTTTACTGTTACCCTTCGACCATCACATTGACGATGAAACACAGAAATTGCATCCCGATTCAATACAAAATTCTCAATGCCGACTTCTGTCCACAGGAGTACGGTTTAGAAGAGTATGTACTTTGGCTCTTCCCTGGGGGCCCTGTGTAAGACTCCGATGCTCCACAGCAGGTTTACTGTATCCCTTCGACCATCACATTGAGGAAGAAACACAGAATTAGCATCCCGATTTAATACAAAATCCCAATGCCGACTTCTGTCCACAGGAGTACGGTTTAGTAGAGTATGTACCTTGGCTCTTCCCTGGGGGCTGAGTGTTAGACTCCGATGCACCACAGCAGGTTTCCTGTTACCCTTCGACCATCACATTGACGTTTAAACACAGAAATTGCATCCCGACTCAATACAAAATTCGCAATGTCGATTTATATTGACGAGAGTAACGTTTCGGGAGACCGTTTTTAAGCTCTTCCCTGGGAGCCCAGTGTTAGACTGCGTTGCACTACAGCAGGTTTACTGTTACCCTTCGACCATCACATTGCTGATGAAACATAGAAATTGCATCCCGAATCAATACAAAATTCGCAATACTGATTTCTGTCCACAGGAGTACGGTTTAGAAGAGTTTGTACTTTGGCTCTTCCCTGGGGGCTGAGTGTTAGACTCCGATGCACCACAGCAGGTTTACTGTTACTCTTCGACCATCACATTGACGATGAAACACAGAAATTGCATCCCCATTCAATACAAAATTCGCAATGTCGATTTATATTGACGAGAGTAACGTTTCGAGGAGGCCGTATTTTGTCTCTTCCCTGGGGGCCCAATGTTAGACTCCGATTCACCACAGTAGGTTTACTGATCCCTTTCGCCCATCACATTGACGATGAAACACAGAAATTGCATCCCGATTCAGTACAAAATTCGCAATGTCGATTTAAATTGACGAGAGTAACGTTTCGGGAGACCGTTTTTGGGCTCTTCCCTGGGGGCCCAGTGTTAGACTACGATGCACCTCAGCAGGTTTACTGTTACCCTTCGACCATCACATTGACGATGAAACACAGAACTTGCATCCCGATTCAATACAAAATTCGCAATGCCGAGTTCTGTCCACAGGAGTATAGTTTAGAAGAGTATGTACTTTGGGTCTTCCCTGGGGGCCCTGTGTTAGACGACGATGCACCACAGCAGGTTTACTGTAACCCTTCGACCATCACATTGACGATGAAACACAGAAATTGCATCCCGATTCATTACAAAATTCGCAATGCCGATTTCTGTCCACAGGGGTACGGTTTAGAAGAGTATATACGTTGGCTCTTCCCTGGGGGCTGAGAGACAGACTCCGATGCACCACAGCAGGATTACTGTAACCCTTCGACCATCACATTGACGATGAACCACAGAAATTGCATCCCAATTCAATACAAAATTCGCAATGAGTACGTTTTAGAAGAGTATGTACTTTTGCTCTTCCCTGTTGGCCCAGTGTTAGACTACGATGCACCACAGCCGATTTACTGTAACGCTTCGACCATCGCATTGACGATGAAACACAGAAATTGCATCCCGATACAATACAAAATTCGCAATGCCGATTTCTGTCCACAGGAGTACGGCTTAGAAGAGTATGTACTTTGATTCTTCCCTGGGGGCCCAGTGTAAGTATCCGATGCAACACAGCAAATTTACTGTATCCCTTCGACCATCACATTGACGATGAAACACAGAAATTGCATCCCGATTCATTACAAAATTCGCAATTCCGATTTCTGTCCACAGGAGTACGGTTTGGAAGAGTATGTACTTTGGCTCTTCCCTGGGGGCCCAGTCTTAGAGTACGATGCACCACAGCAGGTTTACTGTAACCCTTCGACCATCACATTGACGATGAAACACAGAAATTGCATCCCGATTCAGTACAAAATTCGTAATGCCGATTTCTGTCCACAGGTGTACGGTTTGGAAGAGTATGTACTTTGGCTCTTCCCTGGGGGCTGAGTGTTAGACTCCGATGCACCACAGCAGGTTTACTGTTACCCTTCGACCATCACATTGACGATGAAACACAGAAATTGCATCCCGATTCAGTAAAAAATTCGCAATGTCGATTTATATTGACGAGAGTAACGTTTCGGGGTGCCCGTTTTTGGGCTCTTCCCTGGGGGCCCAGTGTTAGACTACGATGCACGACAGCTGGTTTACTGTTACCCTTCGACCATCACATTGACGATGAAACACAGAACTTGCATCCCGATTCAATACAAAATTCGCAATGCCGAGTTCTGTCCACAGGAGTATAGTTTAGAAGAGTATGTACTTTGGGTCTTCCCTGTGGGCCCTGTGTTAGACGACAATGCACCACAGGAGGTTTACTGTAACCCTTCGACCATCACATTGACGATGAAACACAGAATTTGCATCCCGATTCAATACAAAATTCGCAATGCCGATTTCAAACCACAGGAGTACGGTTTAGAATAGTATGTACTTTGGCTATTGCCTGGGGTCCCAGTTTTAGACTACGATGCACCACAGCAGGTTTACTGGTGCCCTTGCACCATATACTTTGGCTCTTCTTTGGGGACCCAGTGTTAATCTCCGATGCACCACAGAATGTTTACTGTAACCCTTCGACCATCACATTGACGATGAAAAACAGAAATTGCATCCCGATTCATTACAAAATTCGCAATTCCGATTTCTGTCCACAGGTGTACGGTTTGGAAGAGTATGTACTTTGGCTCTTCCCTGGGGGCCCAGTCTTAGACTACGATGCACCACAGCAGGTTTACTGTAACCCTTCCAACATCACATTGACGATGAAACACAGAATTTGCATCCCGATTCAATACAAAATTCGCAATGCCGATTTCTGTCCACAGGTGTTCAGTTTAGAAGAGTATGTACTTTGGCTGTCTCTGGGGGCCAGTGTTAGACTTCGATGCACCACAGCATTTTTACTGTATCCCTTCGACCGTCACATTGACGATGAAACACAGAAATTGCATCCCGATTCAATATAAAATTCGCAATGCCGATTTCTGTCCACTGGAGTACGGTTTGGAAGAGAATGTAGTTTGGCTCTTCCCTGGGGGCCCAGTGTACGACTCCGATGCACCACAGCAGGTTTACTGTATCCCTTCGACCATCACATTGACGATGAAACACAGAAAAGGCATCCCGATTCAATACAAAATTCGCAATGCCGATTTCTGTACACAGGAGTACGGTTTAGAAGAGTATGTACTTTGGCTCTTCTTTGGGGGCCCAGTGTTAGACTCCGATGCTCCACAGCAGGTTTACTGTTACCCTTCGACCATCACATTGACGATGAAACACAGAAATTGCATCCCGATTCAATACAAAATTCGCAATGTCGATTTATATTGACGAGAGTAACGTTTCGGGGTGCCCGTTTTTGGGCTCTTCCCTGGGGGCCCAGTGTTAGACTACGATGCACGACAGCTGGTTTACTGTTACCCTTCGACCATCACATTGACGATGAAACACAGAAATTGCATCCCGATTCAATACAAAATTCTCAATGCCGACTTCTGTCCAGAGGAGTACGGTTTAGAAGAGTATGTACTTTGGCTCTTCCCTGGGGGCCCTGTGTAAGACTCCGATGCTCCACAGCAGGTTTACTGTATCCCTTCGACCATCACATTGAGGATGAAACACAGAATTAGCATCCCGATTTAATACAAAATCCCAATGCCGACTTCTGTCCACAGGAGTACGGTTTAGTAGAGTATGTACCTTGGCTCTTCCCTGGGGGCTGAGTGTTAGACTCCGATGCACCACAGCAGGTTTCCTGCTACCCTTCGACCATCACATTGACGTTTAAACACAGAAATTGCATCCCGACTCAATACAAAATTCGAATGTCGATTTATATTGACGAGAGTATCGTTACGGTGAGCCCGTTTTTGGGCTCTTCCCTGGGAGCCCAGTGTTAGATTGCGATGCACTACAGCAGGTTTACTGTTACCCTTCGACCATCACATTGCTGATGAAACAGAGAAATTGCATCCCGAATCAATACAAAATTCGCAATACTGATTTCTGTCCACAGGAGTACGGTTTACAAGAGTTTGTACTTTGGCTCTTCCCTGGGGGTTGAGTGTTGGACTCCGATGCACCACAGCAGGTTTACTGTTACTCTTCGACCATCACATTGACGATGAAACACAGAAATTGCATCCCCATTCAATACAAAATTCGCAATTCGGATTTCTGTCCACAGGTGTACGGTTTGGAAGAGTATGTACTTTGGCTCTTCCCTGGGGGCCCAGTCTTAAACTACGATGCACCACAGCAGGTTTACTGTAACCCTTCCACCATCACATTGACGATGAAACACAGAATTTGCATCCCGATTCAATACAAATTTCGCAATGCCGATTTCGGTCCACAGGAGTACGGTTTAGAAGAGTATGTAATTTGGCTATTCCCTGGGGTCCCAGTTTTAGACTACGATGCACCACAGCAGGTTTACTGTTACCCTTCGTCCATCACATTGACGATGAAACACAGAGTTTGCATCCCGATTCAATACAAAATTCGCGATGACGATTTCAGTCCACAGGACTACGGTTTAGAATAGTATGTACTTTGGCTCTTCCCTGGGGCCCAGGGTAAGACTCCGATGCACCACAGCAGGTTTACTGTTTCCCTTCAATCATCACATCGACGATGAAACACAGAAATGGCATCCCGATTCAATACAAAATTGGCAATGCCAATTTCTGTACACAGGAGTACTGTTTAGAAGTGTATGTACTTTGGCTCTTCTTTGGGGGCCCATTGTTATACTCCGATGCACCACAGCAGGTTTACTGTTACCCTTCGACCATCACATTGACGATGAAACACAGAAATATCATCCCGATTCAATACAAATCTCGCAATGTCAATTTATATTGACGAGAGTAACGTTTCGGGGTGCCAGTTTTTGGGCTCTTCCCTGGGGGCCCAGTGTTAGACTACGATGCACCACAGCTGGTTTACTGTTACCCTTCGACCATCACATTGACGATGAAACACAGAAATTGCATCCCGATTCAATACAAAATTCGCAATGCCCATTTCTGTCCACTGGAGTACAGTTTAGAAGAGTATGTAGTTTGGCTCTTCCCTGGGGGCCCAGTGTTAGACTACGATGCACCACAGCAGATTTACTGTAACGCTTCGACCACCACATTGACGATGAACCACAGATATTGCATCCCGATTCAATACAAAATTCGCAATGCCGATTTCTGTCCACAGGGGTACGGTTTAGGAGAGTATATACGTTGGCTCTTCCCTGGGGGCTGAGAGACAGACTCCGATGCACCACAGCAGGATTACTGTAACCCTTTGACCATCACATTGACGATGAACCACAGAAATTGCATCCCAATTCAATACAAAATTCGCAATGAGTACGTTTTAGAAGAGTATGTACTTTTGCTCTTCCCTGTGGGCCCAGTGTTAGACTACGATGCACCTCAGCAGATTTACTGTAACGCTTCGACCATCGCATTGACGATGAAACACAGAAATTGCATCCCGATTCAATACAAAACTCGCATTGCCGATTTCTGTCCACAGGAGTACGGCTTAGAAGAGTATGTACTTTGATTCTTCCCTGGGGGCCCAGTGTAAGTATCAGATGCACCACAGCAAATTTACTGTATCCCTTCGACCATCACATTGACGATGAAACACAGAAATTGCATCCCGATTCATTACAAAATTCGCAATTCCGATTTCTGTCCACAGGAGTACGGTTTGGAAGAGTATGTACTTTGGCTCTTCCCTGGGGGCCCAGTCTTAGACTACGATGCACCACAGCAGGTTTACTGTAACCCTTCGACCATCACATTGACGATGAAACACAGAAATTGCATCCCGATTCAATACAAAATTCGTAATGCCGATTTCTGTCCACAGGTGTACGGTTTGGAAGAGTATGTACTTTGGCTCTTCCCTGGGGGCTGAGTGTTAGACTCCGATGCACCACAGCAGGTTTATTGTTACCCTTCGACCATCACATTGACGATGAAACACAGAAATTGCATTCCGATTCAGTACAAAATTCGCAATGTCGATTTATATTGACGAGAGTAACTTTTCGGGGAGACCGTATTTGGGCTCTTCCCTGGGGCCCCAGTGTTAGACTACGATGCATCACAGCAGGTTTACTGGTACCCTTGCACCATATACTTTGGCTCTTCTTTGGGGACCCAGTGTTAGTCTCCGATGCACCACAGCATGTTTACTGTAACCCTTCGACCATCACATTGACGATGAAAAACAGAAATTGCATCCCGATTCATTACAAAATTCGCAATTCCGATTTCTGTCCACAGGTGTACGGTTTGAAAGAGTATGTACTTTGGCTCTTCCCTGCGGGGCCCAGTCATAGACTACGATGCACCACAGCAGGTTTACTGTAACACTTCCAACATCACATTGACGATGAAACACAGAATTTGCATCCCGATTCAATACAAAATTCACAATGCCGATTTCTGTATAATGGACTACGGTTTAGAAGAATATGTATTTTGACTCATCCCTAGGGGCCCAGTTTAAGACTCCGATGCACCACAGCGTGTTTACTGTATCCCTTCGACCATCACATTGACGATGAAACACAGAATTTGCATCCAGATTCAATACAAAATTCGCAATGCCGACTTCTGTACACAGGATTACGGTTTAGAAGAGTATGTACTTTGGCTCTTCTTTGGGGACCCAGTGTTAGACTCCGATGCACCACAGCAGGTTTACTGTTACCCTTCGACCATCACATTGACGTTTAAACACAGAAATTGCATCCCGACTCAATACAAAATTCGAATGTCGATTTATATTGACGAGAGTATCGTTACGGTGAGCCCGTTTTTGGCCTCTTCCCTGGGAGCCCAGTGTTAGACTGCGATGCACTACAGCAGGTTTACTGTTACCCTTCGACCATCACATTGCTGATGAAACAGAGAAATTGCATCCCGAATCAATACAAAATTCGCAATACTGATTTCTGTCCACAGGAGTACGGTTTAGAAGAGTTTGTACTTTGGCTCTTCCCTGGGGGTTGAGTGTTAGACTCCGATGCACCACAGCAGGTTTACTGTTACTCTTCGACCATCACATTGACGATGAAACACAGAAATTGCATCCCCATTCAATACAAAATTCGCAATGTCGATTTATATTGACGAGAGTAACGTTTCGGGGAGACCGTATTTTGGCTCTTCCCTGGGGGCCCAATGTTAGACTCCGATTCACCACAGTAGGTTTACTGATCCCCTTCGCCCATCACATTGACGATGAAACACAGAAATTGCATCCCGATTCAGTACAAAATTCGCAATGTCGATTTAAATTGACGAGAGTAACGTTTCGGGGAGACCGTTTTTGGGCTCTTCCCTGGGGGCCCAGTGTTAGACTACGATGCACCTCAGCAGGTTTACTGTCCCTTCGACCATCACATTGACGATGAAACACAGAACTTGCATCCCGATTCAATACAAAATTCGCAATGCCGAGTTCTGTCCACAGGAGTATAGTTTAGAAGAGTATGTACTTTGGGTCTTCCCTGGGGGCCCAGTCTTAAACTACGATGCACCACAGCAGGTTTACTGTAACCCTTCCACCATCACATTGACGATGAAACACAGAATTTGCATCCCGATTCAATACAAATTTCGCAATGCCGATTTCGGTCCACAGGAGTACGGTTTAGAAGAGTATGTAATTTGGCTATTCCCTGGGGTCCCAGTTTTAGACTACGATGCACCACAGCAGGTTTACTGTTACCCTTCGTCCATCACATTGACGATGAAACACAGAATTTGCATCCCGATTCAATACAAAATTCGCGATGACGATTTCAGTCCACAGGACTACGGTTTAGAATAGTATGTACTTTGGCTCTTCCCTGGGGGCCCAGGGTAAGACTCCGATGCACCACAGCAGGTTTACTGTTTCCCTTCAATCATCACATCGACGATGAAACACAGAAATGGCATCCCGATTCAATACAAAATTGGCAATGCCAATTTCTGTACACAGGAGTACGGTTTAGAAGTGTATGTACTTTGGCTCTTCTTTGGGGGCCCAGTGTTAGACTCCGATGCACCACAGCAGGTTTACTGTTACCCTTCGACCATCACATTGACGATGAAACACAGAAATTGCATCCCGATTCAATACAAATCTCGCAATGTCAATTTATATTGACGAGAGTAACGTTTCGGGGTGCCAGTTTTTGGGCTCTTCCCTGGGGGCCCAGTGTTAGACTACGATGCACCACAGCTGGTTTACTGTTACCCTTCGACCATCACATTGACGATGAAACACAGAAATTGCATCCCGATTCAATACAAAATTCGCAATGCCCATTTCTGTCCACTGGAGTACAGTTTAGAAGAGTATGTAGTTTGGCTCTTCCCTGGGGGCCCAGTGTTAGACTACGATGCACCACAGCAGATTTACTGTAACGCTTCGACCACCACATTGACGATGAACCACAGATATTGCATCCCGATTCAATACAAAATTCGCAATGCCGATTTCTGTCCACAGGGGTACGGTTTAGAAGAGTATATACGTTGGCTCTTCCCTGGGGGCTGAGAGACAGACTCCGATGCACCACAGCAGGATTACTGTAACCCTTCGACCATCACATTGACGATGAACCACAGAAATTGCATCCCAATTCAATACAAAATTCGCAATGAGTACGTTTTAGAAGAGTATGTACTTTTGCTCTTCCCTGTGGGCCCAGTGTTAGACTACGATGCACCTCAGCAGATTTACTGTAACGCTTCGACCATCGCATTGACGATGAAACACAGATATTGCATCCCGATTCAATACAAAACTCGCATTGCCGATTTCTGTCCACAGGAGTACGGCTTAGAAGAGTATGTACTTTGATTCTTCCCTGGGGGCCCAGTGTAAGTATCAGATGCACCACAGCAAATTTACTGTATCCCTTCGACCATCACATTGACGATGAAACACAGAAATTGCATCCCGATTCATTACAAAATTCGCAATTCCGATTTCTGTCCACAGGAGTACGGTTTGGAAGAGTATGTACTTTGGCTCTTCCCTGGGGGCCCAGTCTTAGACTACGATGCACCACAGCAGGTTTACTGTAACCCTTCGACCATCACATTGACGATGAAACACAGAAATTGCATCCCGATTCAATACAAAAAATTCGTAATGCCGATTTCTGTCCACAGGTGTACGGTTTGGAAGAGTATGTACTTTGGCTCTTCCCTGGGGGCTGAGTGTTAGACTCCGATGCACCACAGCAGGTTTATTGTTACCCTTCGACCATCACTTTGACGATGAAACACAGAAATTGCATTCCGATTCAGTACAAAATTCGCAATGTCGATTTATATTGACGAGAGTAACTTTTCGGGGAGACCGTATTTGGGCTCTTCCCTGGGGCCCCAGTGTTAGACTACGATGCATCACAGCAGGTTTACTGGTACCCTTGCACCATATACTTTGGCTCTTCTTTGGGGACCCAGTGTTAGTCTCCGATGCACCACAGCATGTTTACTGTAACCCTTCGACCATCACATTGACGATGAAAAACAGAAATTGCATCCCGATTCATTACAAAATTCGCAATTCCGATTTCTGTCCACAGGTGTACGGTTTGAAAGAGTATGTACTTTGGCTCTTCCCTGGGGGCCCAGTCATAGACTACGATGCACCACAGCAGGTTTACTGTAACACTTCCAACATCACATTGACGATGAAACACAGAATTTGCATCCCGATTCAATACAAAATTCACAATGCCGATTTCTGTATAATGGAGTACGGTTTAGAAGAATATGTATTTTGACTCATCCCTAGGGGCCCAGTCTAAGACTCCGATGCACCACAGCGTGTTTACTGTATCCCTTCGACCATCACATTGACGATGAAACACAGAATTTGCATCCAGATTCAATACAAAATTCGCAATGCCGACTTCTGTACACAGGATTACGGTTTAGAAGAGTATGTACTTTGGCTCTTCTTTGGGGACCCAGTGTTAGACTCCGATGCACCACAGCAGGTTTACTGTTACCCTTCGACCATCACATTGACGTTTAAACACAGAAATTGCATCCCGACTCAATACAAAATTCGAATGTCGATTTATATTGACGAGAGTATCGTTACGGTGAGCCCGTTTTTGGGCTCTTCCCTGGGAGCCCAGTGTTAGACTGCGATGCACTACAGCAGGTTTACTGTTACCCTTCGACCATCACATTGCTGATGAAACAGAGAAATTGCATCCCGAATCAATACAAAATTCGCAATACTGATTTCTGTCCACAGGAGTACGGTTTAGAAGAGTTTGTACTTTGGCTCTTCCCTGGGGGTTGAGTGTTAGACTCCGATGCACCACAGCAGGTTTACTGTTACTCTTCGACCATCACATTGACGATGAAACACAGAAATTGCATCCCCATTCAATACAAAATTCGCAATGTCGATTTATATTGACGAGAGTAACGTTTCGGGGAGACCGTATTTTGGCTCTTCCCTGGGGGCCCAATGTTAGACTCCGATTCACCACAGTAGGTTTACTGATCCCCTTCGCCCATCACATTGACGATGAAACACAGAAATTGCATCCCGATTCAGTACAAAATTCGCAATGTCGATTTATATTGACGAGAGTAACGTTTCGGGGTGCCAGTTTTTGGGCTCTTCCCTGGGGGCCCAGTGTTAGACTACGATGCACCTCAGCAGGTTTACTGTCCCTTCGACCATCACATTGACGATGAAACACGGAACTTGCATCCCGATTCAATACAAAATTCGCAATGCCGAGTTCTGTCCACAGGAGTATAGTTTAGAAGAGTATGTACTTTGGGTCTTCCCTGGGGGCCCTGTGTTAGACGACGATGCACCACAGCAGGGTTACTGTAACCCTTCGACCATCACATTGACGATGAAACACAGAAATTGCATCCCGATTCATTACAAAATTCGCAATTCGGATTTCTGTCCACAGGTGTACGGTTTGGAAGAGTATGTACTTTGGCTCTTCCCTGGGGGCCCAGTCTTAAACTACGATGCACCACAGCAGGTTTACTGTAACCCTTCCACCATCACATTGACGCTGAAACACAGAATTTGCATCCCGATTCAATACAAATTTCGCAATGCCGATTTCGGTCCACAGGAGTACGGTTTAGAAGAGTATGTAATTTGGCTATTCCCTGGGGTCCCAGTTTTAGACTACGATGCACCACAGCAGGTTTACTGTTACCCTTCGTCCATCACATTGACGATGAAACACAGAATTTGCATCCCGATTCAATACAAAATTCGCGATGACGATTTCAGTCCACAGGACTACGGTTTAGAATAGTATGTACTTTGGCTCTTCCCTGGGGGCCCAGGGTAAGACTCCGATGCACCACAGCAGGTTTACTGTTTCCCTTCAATCATCACATCGACGATGAAACACAGAAATGGCATCCCGATTCAATACAAAATTGGCAATGCCAATTTCTGTACACAGGAGTACGGTTTAGAAGTGTATGTACTTTGGCTCTTCTTTGGGGGCCCAGTGTTAGACTCCGATGCACCACAGCAGGTTTACTGTTACCCTTCGACCATCACATTGACGATGAAACACAGAAATTGCATCCCGATTCAATACAAATCTCGCAATGTCGATTTATATTGACGAGAGTAACGTTTCGGGGTGCCAGTTTTTGGGCTCTTCCCTGGGGGCCCAGTGTTAGACTACGATGCACCACAGCTGGTTTACTGTTACCCTTCGACCATCACATTGACGATGAAACACAGAAATTGCATCCCGATTCAATACAAAATTCGCAATGCCCATTTCTGTCCACTGGAGTACAGTTTAGAAGAGTATGTAGTTTGGCTCTTCCCTGGGGGCCCAGTGTTAGACTACGATGCACCACAGCAGATTTACTGTAACGCTTCGACCACCACATTGACGATGAACCACAGATATTGCATCCCGATTCAATACAAAATTCGCAATGCCGATTTCTGTCCACAGGGGTACGGTTTAGAAGAGTATATACGTTGGCTCTTCCCTGGGGGCTGAGAGACAGACTCCGATGCACCACAGCAGGATTACTGTAACCCTTCGACCATCACATTGACGATGAACCACAGAATTTGCATTCCAATTCAATACAAAATTCGCAATGAGTACGTTTTAGAAGAGTATGTACTTTTGCTCTTCCCTGTGGGCCCAGTGTTAGACTACGATGCACCTCAGCAGATTTACTGTAACGCTTCGACCATCGCATTGACGATGAAACACAGAAATTGCATTCCGATTCAGTACAAAATTCGCAATGTCGATTTATATTGACGAGAGTAACTTTTCGGGGAGACCGTATTTGGGCTCTTCCCTGGGGCCCCAGTGTTAGACTACGATGCATCACAGCAGGTTTACTGGTACCCTTGCACCATATACTTTGGCTCTTCTTTGGGGACCCAGTGTTAGTCTCCGATGCACCACAGCATGTTTACTGTAACCCTTCGACCATCACATTGACGATGAAAAACAGAAATTGCATCCCGATTCATTACAAAATTCGCAATTCCGATTTCTGTCCACAGGTGTACGGTTTGAAAGAGTATGTACTTTGGCTCTTCCCTGGGGGCCCAGTCTTAGACTACGATGCACCACAGTAGGTTTACTGTAACACTTCCAACATCACATTGACGATGAAACACAGAATTTGCATCCCGATTCAATACAAAATTTACAATGCCGATTTCTGTATAATGGAGTACGGTTTAGAAGAATATGTATTTTGACTCATCCCTAGGGGCCCAGTTTAAGACTCCGATGCACCACAGCGTGTTTACTGTATCCCTTCGACCATCACATTGACGATGAAACACAGAATTTGCATCCAGATTCAATACAAAATTCGCAATGCCGATTTCTGTACACAGGATTACGGTTTAGAAGAGTATGTACTTTGGCTCTTCTTTGGGGACCCAGTGTTAGACTCCGATGCACCACAGCAGGTTTACTGTTACCCTTCGACCATCACATTGACGATGAAACACAGAAATTGCATCCCGATTCAATACAAAATTCGCAATGTCGATTTATATTGACGAGAGTAACGTTTCGGGGTGCCCGTTTTTGGGCTCTTCCCTGGGGACCCAGTGTTAGAGTACGATGCACCACAGCTGGTTTACTGTTACCCTTCGACTATCACATTGACGATGAAACTCAGAAATTGCATCCCGATTCAATACAAAATTCGCAATGCCCATTTCTGTCCACTGGAGTACGGTTTAGAAGAGTATGTAGTTTGGCTCTTCCCTGGGGGCCCAGTGTTAGACTACGATGCACCACAGCAGATTTACTGTAACGCTTCGACCATCACATTGACGATGAAACACAGATATTGCATCCCGATTCAATACAAAATTCTCAATTCCGACTTCTGTCCACAGGGGTACCGTTTAGAAGAGTATGTACTTTGGCTCTTCCCTGGGGGCTGAGAGACAGACTCCGATGCACCACAGCAGGATTACTGTAACCCTTCGACCATCACATTGACGATGAACCACAGAAATTGCATCCCAATTCAATACAAAATTCGCAATGAGTACGTTTTAGAAGAGTATGTACTTTGGCTCTTCCCTGGGGGCCCAGTGTTGGACTACGATGCACCACAGCAGATTTACTGTAACGCTTCGACCATCACATTGACGATGAAACACAGAAATTGCATCCCGATTCAATACAAAATTCGCAATGACGATTTCTGTCCACAGGAGTACGGTTTAAAAGAGTATGTACTTTGATTCTTCCGTGGGGGCCCAGTGTAAGTCACCGATGCACCATAGCAAATTTACTGTATCCCTTCGACCATCACATTGACGATGATACACAGAAATTGCATCCCGATTCAATAAAAAATTCGCAATGCCGATTTCTGTCCACAGGTGTATGGTTTAGAAGAGTATGTACTTTGGGTCTTCCCTGGGGGCCCTGTGTTAGAGGACGATGCACCACAGGAGGTTTACTGTAACCCTTCGACCATCACATTGACGATAAACCCCGAAATTGCATCCCGATTCATTACAAAATTCGCAATTCCGATTTCTGTCCACAGGAGTACGGTTTGGAAGAGTATATGCTTTGGCTCTTCCCTGGGGGCCCAGTCTTAGACTACGATGCACCACAGCAGGTTTATTGTAACCCTTCGACCATCACATTGACGATGAAACACAGAAATTGCATTCCGATTCAGTACAAAATTCGCAATGTCGATTTATATTGACGAGAGTAACTTTTCGGGGAGACCGTATTTGGGCTCTTCCCTGGGGCCCCAGTGTTAGACTACGATGCATCACAGCAGGTTTACTGGTACCCTTGCACCATATACTTTGGCTCTTCTTTGGGGACCCAGTGTTAGTCTCCGATGCACCACAGCATGTTTACTGTAACCCTTCGACCATCACATTGACGATGAAAAACAGAAATTGCATCCCGATTCATTACAAAATTCGCAATTCCGATTTCTGTCCACAGGTGTACGGTTTGAAAGAGTATGTACTTTGGCTCTTCCCTGGGGGCCCAGTCATAGACTACGATGCACCACAGCAGGTTTACTGTAACACTTCCAACATCACATTGACGATGAAACACAGAATTTGCATCCCGATTCAATACAAAATTCACAATGCCGATTTCTGTATAATGGAGTACGGTTTAGAAGAATATGTATTTTGACTCATCCCTAGGGGCCCAGTCTAAGACTCCGATGCACCACAGCGTGTTTACTGTATCCCTTCGACCATCACATTGACGATGAAACACAGAATTTGCATCCAGATTCAATACAAAATTCGCAATGCCGACTTCTGTACACAGGATTACGGTTTAGAAGAGTATGTACTTTGGCTCTTCTTTGGGGACCCAGTGTTAGACTCCGATGCACCACAGCAGGTTTACTGTTACCCTTCGACCATCACATTGACGTTTAAACACAGAAATTGCATCCCGACTCAATACAAAATTCGAATGTCGATTTATATTGACGAGAGTATCGTTACGGTGAGCCCGTTTTTGGGCTCTTCCCTGGGAGCCCAGTGTTAGACTGCGATGCACTACAGCAGGTTTACTGTTACCCTTCGACCATCACATTGCTGATGAAACAGAGAAATTGCATCCCGAATCAATACAAAATTCGCAATACTGATTTCTGTCCACAGGAGTACGGTTTAGAAGAGTTTGTACTTTGGCTCTTCCCTGGGGGTTGAGTGTTAGACTCCGATGCACCACAGCAGGTTTACTGTTACTCTTCGACCATCACATTGACGATGAAACACAGAAATTGCATCCCCATTCAATACAAAATTCGCAATGTCGATTTATATTGACGAGAGTAACGTTTCGGGGAGACCGTATTTTGGCTCTTCCCTGGGGGCCCAATGTTAGACTCCGATTCACCACAGTAGGTTTACTGATCCCCTTCGCCCATCACATTGACGATGAAACACAGAAATTGCATCCCGATTCAGTACAAAATTCGCAATGTCGATTTAAATTGACGAGAGTAACGTTTCGGGGAGACCGTTTTTGGGCTCTTCCCTGGGGGCCCAGTGTTAGACTACGATGCACCTCAGCAGGTTTACTGTCCCTTCGACCATCACATTGACGATGAAACACGGAACTTGCATCCCGATTCAATACAAAATTCGCAATGCCGAGTTCTGTCCACAGGAGTATAGTTTAGAAGAGTATGTACTTTGGGTCTTCCCTGGGGGCCCTGTGTTAGACGACGATGCACCACAGCAGGGTTACTGTAACCCTTCGACCATCACATTGACGATGAAACACAGAAATTGCATCCCGATTCATTACAAAATTCGCAATTCGGATTTCTGTCCACAGGTGTACGGTTTGGAAGAGTATGTACTTTGGCTCTTCCCTGGGGGCCCAGTCTTAAACTACGATGCACCACAGCAGGTTTACTGTAACCCTTCCACCATCACATTGACGCTGAAACACAGAATTTGCATCCCGATTCAATACAAATTTCGCAATGCCGATTTCGGTCCACAGGAGTACGGTTTAGAAGAGTATGTAATTTGGCTATTCCCTGGGGTCCCAGTTTTAGACTACGATGCACCACAGCAGGTTTACTGTTACCCTTCGTCCATCACATTGACGATGAAACACAGAATTTGCATCCCGATTCAATACAAAATTCGCGATGACGATTTCAGTCCACAGGACTACGGTTTAGAATAGTATGTACTTTGGCTCTTCCCTGGGGGCCCAGGGTAAGACTCCGATGCACCACAGCAGGTTTACTGTTTCCCTTCAATCATCACATCGACGATGAAACACAGAAATGGCATCCCGATTCAATACAAAATTGGCAATGCCAATTTCTGTACACAGGAGTACGGTTTAGAAGTGTATGTACTTTGGCTCTTCTTTGGGGGCCCAGTGTTAGACTCCGATGCACCACAGCAGGTTTACTGTTACCCTTCGACCATCACATTGACGATGAAACACAGAAATTGCATCCCGATTCAATACAAATCTCGCAATGTCGATTTATATTGACGAGAGTAACGTTTCGGGGTGCCAGTTTTTGGGCTCTTCCCTGGGGGCCCAGTGTTAGACTACGATGCACCACAGCTGGTTTACTGTTACCCTTCGACCATCACATTGACGATGAAACACAGAAATTGCATCCCGATTCAATACAAAATTCGCAATGCCCATTTCTGTCCACTGGAGTACAGTTTAGAAGAGTATGTAGTTTGGCTCTTCCCTGGGGGCCCAGTGTTAGACTACGATGCACCACAGCAGATTTACTGTAACGCTTCGACCACCACATTGACGATGAACCACAGATATTGCATCCCGATTCAATACAAAATTCGCAATGCCGATTTCTGTCCACAGGGGTACGGTTTAGAAGAGTATATACGTTGGCTCTTCCCTGGGGGCTGAGAGACAGACTCCGATGCACCACAGCAGGATTACTGTAACCCTTCGACCATCACATTGACGATGAACCACAGAATTTGCATTCCAATTCAATACAAAATTCGCAATGAGTACGTTTTAGAAGAGTATGTACTTTTGCTCTTCCCTGTGGGCCCAGTGTTAGACTACGATGCACCTCAGCAGATTTACTGTAACGCTTCGACCATCGCATTGACGATGAAACACAGAAATTGCATTCCGATTCAGTACAAAATTCGCAATGTCGATTTATATTGACGAGAGTAACTTTTCGGGGAGACCGTATTTGGGCTCTTCCCTGGGGCCCCAGTGTTAGACTACGATGCATCACAGCAGGTTTACTGGTACCCTTGCACCATATACTTTGGCTCTTCTTTGGGGACCCAGTGTTAGTCTCCGATGCACCACAGCATGTTTACTGTAACCCTTCGACCATCACATTGACGATGAAAAACAGAAATTGCATCCCGATTCATTACAAAATTCGCAATTCCGATTTCTGTCCACAGGTGTACGGTTTGAAAGAGTATGTACTTTGGCTCTTCCCTGGGGGCCCAGTCTTAGACTACGATGCACCACAGTAGGTTTACTGTAACACTTCCAACATCACATTGACGATGAAACACAGAATTTGCATCCCGATTCAATACAAAATTTACAATGCCGATTTCTGTATAATGGAGTACGGTTTAGAAGAATATGTATTTTGACTCATCCCTAGGGGCCCAGTTTAAGACTCCGATGCACCACAGCGTGTTTACTGTATCCCTTCGACCATCACATTGACGATGAAACACAGAATTTGCATCCAGATTCAATACAAAATTCGCAATGCCGATTTCTGTACACAGGATTACGGTTTAGAAGAGTATGTACTTTGGCTCTTCTTTGGGGACCCAGTGTTAGACTCCGATGCACCACAGCAGGTTTACTGTTACCCTTCGACCATCACATTGACGATGAAACACAGAAATTGCATCCCGATTCAATACAAAATTCGCAATGTCGATTTATATTGACGAGAGTAACGTTTCGGGGTGCCCGTTTTTGGGCTCTTCCCTGGGGACCCAGTGTTAGAGTACGATGCACCACAGCTGGTTTACTGTTACCCTTCGACTATCACATTGACGATGAAACTCAGAAATTGCATCCCGATTCAATACAAAATTCGCAATGCCCATTTCTGTCCACTGGAGTACGGTTTAGAAGAGTATGTAGTTTGGCTCTTCCCTGGGGGCCCAGTGTTAGACTACGATGCACCACAGCAGATTTACTGTAACGCTTCGACCATCACATTGACGATGAAACACAGATATTGCATCCCGATTCAATACAAAATTCTCAATTCCGACTTCTGTCCACAGGGGTACCGTTTAGAAGAGTATGTACTTTGGCTCTTCCCTGGGGGCTGAGAGACAGACTCCGATGCACCACAGCAGGATTACTGTAACCCTTCGACCATCACATTGACGATGAACCACAGAAATTGCATCCCAATTCAATACAAAATTCGCAATGAGTACGTTTTAGAAGAGTATGTACTTTGGCTCTTCCCTGGGGGCCCAGTGTTGGACTACGATGCACCACAGCAGATTTACTGTAACGCTTCGACCATCACATTGACGATGAAACACAGAAATTGCATCCCGATTCAATACAAAATTCGCAATGACGATTTCTGTCCACAGGAGTACGGTTTAAAAGAGTATGTACTTTGATTCTTCCGTGGGGGCCCAGTGTAAGTCACCGATGCACCATAGCAAATTTACTGTATCCCTTCGACCATCACATTGACGATGATACACAGAAATTGCATCCCGATTCAATAAAAAATTCGCAATGCCGATTTCTGTCCACAGGTGTATGGTTTAGAAGAGTATGTACTTTGGGTCTTCCCTGGGGGCCCTGTGTTAGAGGACGATGCACCACAGGAGGTTTACTGTAACCCTTCGACCATCACATTGACGATAAACCCCGAAATTGCATCCCGATTCATTACAAAATTCGCAATTCCGATTTCTGTCCACAGGAGTACGGTTTGGAAGAGTATATGCTTTGGCTCTTCCCTGGGGGCCCAGTCTTAGACTACGATGCACCACAGCAGGTTTATTGTAACCCTTCGACCATCACATTGACGATGAAACACAGAATTTGCATCCCGATTCAATACAAAAATCGCAATACCGATTTCGGTCCACAGGAGTACGGTACAGAAGAGTATGTACTTTGGCTATTCCCTGGGGGCCCAGTGTTAGACTACGATGCACCACAGCAGGTTTACTGTTACCCTTTCACCATCACATTGACGATGAATTACGGAAATTTCATCCGGATTCAATACAAAATTCACTATGCCGATTTCTGTACACAGGAGTACGGTTTAGAAGAGTATGTACTTTGGCTCTTCCCTGGGGGCCCAGTGTTGGACTACGATGCACCACAGCAGGTTTACTGTTACCCTTCGACCATCACACTGACGATGAAACACAGTAATTGCATCCCGATTCAATACAAAATTCGCAATGTCAATTTATATTGACGAGAGTAACGTTTCGGGGAGCCCGTTTTTGGGCTCTTCCCTAGGGGCCCAGTGTTACATTCCAATGCACCACAGCAGGTTTACTGTTATCCTTCGACCATCACATTGACGATGAAACTCAGAAATTGCATCCCGATTCAATACAAAATTCGCAACGTCGATTTATAATGAAGAGAGTCACGTTTCGGTGAGCCCATTTTTGGGCTCTTCCCTGGGAGCCCAGTGTTAGACTCCGCTGCACCACAGTAGGTTTACTGTTACCCTTCGACCATCGCATTGCTGATGAAAGACGGAAATTGCATCCCGAATCAATACTAAATTCGCAATGCCGATTTCTGTCCACAGGAGTACAGTTTAGAATAGTATGTACTTTGGCTCTTCCCTGAGGGCCCAGGCTAAGACTCTGATGCACCACAGCAGGTTTACTGTATCCCTTCGATCATCACATTGACGGTGAAACACAGAAATTGCATCCCGATTCAATACAAAATTCACAGTGCCGATTTCGGTCCACAGGAGTACGGTTTAGAAGAGTAGGTTCTTTGGCTCTTCCCTGGGGGCCCAGTCTTAGACTACGATGCACCACAGCAAGTTTACTGTTACCCTTCGACCATCACATTGACGATGCAACACAGATATTGCATCCCGATTCAATACAAAATTCGCAATGCCGATTTCTGTCCACAGGAGTACGGTTTAGGGGAGTATGTACTTTGACTCATCCCTGGGGGCCCAGTTTAAGACTCCGATGCAGCACAGCATATTTACTGTATCCCTTCGACCATCACATTGACGATGAAACACAGAAATGGCATCCCGATTCAATAAAAAATTCGCCATGCCGATTTCTGTACACAGGAGTACGGTTTAGAAGAGTATGTACTTTGGCTCTTCTTTGGGGGCCCAGTGTTAGACTCCGATGCACCACAGCAAGTTTACTGTTACCCTTCGACCATCACATTGACGATGCAACACAGAAATTGCATCCCAATTCAATACAAAATTCACAATGTCGATTTATATTGACAAGAGTAACAATTCGGGGAGCCCGTTTTTGGGCTCTTACCTGGGGGCCAGTGTTGGACTCCGATGCACCACAGCAGGTTTACTGTTAAAACTTCGCCCATCACATTGACGACGAAACACAGAAATTGCAACCTGATTCAATTCAAAATTCGCTATGCCGATTTCTGTCAACTGGAGTTCGGTTTAGAAGAGTATGTACTTTGGCTGTCTCTGGGGGCTGAGTGTTAGACTCCGATGCACCACAGCAGGTTTACTGTAACCCTTTGACCAACGCATTGCCGATGAAACACAGATATTGCATCCCGATTGAATACAAAATTCGCAATTTCGATTTCTGTCCACAGGAGTACGGTTTAGAAGAGTATGTACTTTGGCTCTTCCCTGGGGGCCCATTGTTACACTCCGATGCACCACAGCAGGTTTACCGTTACCCTTCGACCATCACATTGATGATGAAACACAGAAATTGCATCCCGATTCAATACGAAATTCGCAATTCCGATTTCTGTTTACAGGAGTACGATTAGAAGAGTATCTACTTTGGCTTTTCCCTGGGAGCCCAGTGTTAGACTCCGACGCACGACAGCAGGTTTAATGTATCCCTTCGACCATCACATTGACGAGGAAACACAGAAATTGCATCCCGATTCAATACAAAATTCGCAATGCCGGTTTCTGTCCACATGAGTTCAGTTTAGAAGAGTATGTACTTTGGCTGTCTCTGGGGGCCAGTGTTAGACTTCGATGCACCACAGCATTTTTACTGTATCCCTTCGACCGTCACATTGACGATGAAACACAGAAATTGCATCCCGATTCAATACAAAATTCGCAATGCCGATTTCTGTCCACTGGAGTACGGTTTGGAAGAGAATGTAGTTTGGCTCTTCTCTGGGGGCCCAGTGTAAGACTCCGATGCACCACAGCATGTTTACTGTATCCCTTCGACCATCACATTGACGATGAATCACAGAAATTGCATCCCGATTCAAAACAAAATTCGCAATTTCGATTTCTGTCCACAGGAGTACGGTTTAGAAGAATATGTACTTTGGCTGTTCCCTGGGGGCCCAGTGTTAGACTCCGATGCACCACAGCAGGTTTACTGTTACACTTCTACCATCATATTGATGATGAAGCACAGAAATTGCATCCCAATTCAATACAAAATTCACAATATCGATTTATATTGACAAGAGTAACGTTTCGGGGAGCCCGTTTTTGGGCTCTTACCTGGGGGCCAGTGTTAGACTCCGATGCACCACAGCAGGTTTACTGTTACCCTTCGCCCATCACATTGACGACGAAATACAGAAATTGCACCCTGATTCAATACAAAATTCGCTATGCCGATTTCTGTCCACAGGAGGACGGTTTTAAAGAGTATGTACTTTGGCTGTCTCTGGGGGCCAGTGTTACACTTCGATGCACCACAGCAGGTTTACTGTATCCCTTCGACCGTCACATTGACGATGAAACACAGAATTTGCGTCCCGATTCAATACAAAATTCGCAATGCCGATTTCTGTCCACAGGAGTACGGTTTAGAAGAGTATGTAATTTGGCTCATCTGTGGGGGCTGAGTGTTACACTTCGATGCACCACAGCAGGTTTACTGTTACCCTTCGACCATCACATTGACGTTGAAACACAGAAATTGCATCCCGATTCAATACAAAATTCGCAATGCCGATTTCTGTCCACAATAGTACGGTTTAGAAGGGTATGTACTTTTGCTGTTCCCTGGGTGCTGAGTGTTAGTATCCGATGCACCACAGCAGGTTTACTGTAACCCTTTTACCATCACATTGCCGATGAAACACAGAAATTGCATCCCGATTCAATACAAAATTCGCAATTTCGATTTCTGTCCACAGGAAAACGGTTTAGAAGAGTATGTACTTTGGCTCTTCCCTGGGGGCCCAATGTTAGACTCCGATTCACCACAGCAGGTTTACTGTTACCCTTCGCCCATCACATTGACGACGAAATACAGAAATTGCACCCTGATTCAATACAAAATTCGCAATGCCGATATCTGTGGACAGGAGTACGGTTTAGAAGAGTATGTACTTTGGCTCTTCCCTGGGGGCCCCGTGTAAGACTCCGATGCACCACAGCAGGTTTACTGTATCCCGTCGACCATCACATTGACGATGAAACACAATGAAACTGCATCCCGATTCAATGCAATATTCTCAATGCCGATTTCTGCCCACAGGAGAACGGTTTTGAAATGGATGTAATTTGGCTCATCCGTGGGGGCTGAGTGTTAGACTCCGATGCACCACAGCAGGTTTACTGTATCCCTTCGACCATCACATTGACGATGAAACACAGAAATTGCATCCTGATTCAATACAAAATTCGCAATGCCGATTTCTGTCCACAGGAGTACGGTTTAGAAGAGTATGTACTTTGGCTTTTCCCTGGGGGCCAAGTGTTAGATTACGATGCACCACATCAGGTTTACTGTAACCCTTCGACCATCACATTGACGATGAAACACAGAAATTGCATCCCGATTCAATACAAAAATCGCAATTCCGATTTCTGTCCACAGGAGTACGGTTTAGAAGAGTATGTACTTTGGCTCTTCCCTGGGGGCTGAGTGTTAGACTCCGATGCACGACAGCAGGTTTACTGTAACCCTTCGTCCATCACATTGACGATGAAACACAGAAATTGCATCCCGATTCACTACAAAATTCGCAATGCCGATTTCTGTCCACAGGAGTACGGTTTAGAAGAGTATGTACTTAGGCTCTTCCCTGGGGGCCCAGTGTTAGACTACGATGCAGCACATCAAGCTTACTGTAACCCTTCGACCATCACATTGACGATGAAACACAGAAATTGCATCCCGATTCATTACAAAATTCGCAATGCCGATTTCTGTCCACAGGAGTAAGGTTTAGAAGAGTATGTACTTTGCCTCTTCCCTTGGGGCCCAGTGTAAAACTCCGATGCACCACAACAATTTTACTGTATTCCTTCGACCATCACATTGCGAATTTTCTATTGATTCGGGATGCAATTTCTGTGTTTCATCGTCAATGTCGATTTATATTAACGAGAGTAACATTTTGGGGGCCCGTATTTGGGCTCTTCCCTGGGGCCCAGTGAAAGACTCCGATGCACGACAGCAGGTTTACTGTATCCCTTCGACCATCACATTGACGAGGAACCACATCCCGATTCAATACAAAATTCGCAATGCCGATTTCCGTCCACAGGAGTACGGTTTTGAAGAGTATATACTTTGATTCTTCCCTGGGGGCCCAGTGTAATACTCAGATGCACCACAGCATGTTTACTGTATCCCTTCGACCATCACATTGACGATGAAACACAGAAATTGCATCCCGATTCAATACAAAATTCGCAATGCCGATTTCTGTCCACAATAGTACGGTTTAGAAGGGTATGTACTTTTGCTGTTCCCTGGGTGCTGAGTGTTAGTATCCGATGCACCACAGCAGGTTTACTGTAACCCTTTTACCATCACATTGCCGATGAAACACAGAAATTGCATCCCGATTCAATACAAAATTCGCAATTTCGATTTCTGTCCACAGGAAAACGGTTTAGAAGAGTATGTACTTTGGCTCTTCCCTGGGGGCCCAATGTTAGACTCCGATTCACCACAGCAGGTTTACTGTTACCCTTCGCCCATCACATTGACGACGAAATACAGAAATTGCACCCTGATTCAATACAAAATTCGCAATGCCGATATCTGTGGACAGGAGTACGGTTTAGAAGAGTATGTACTTTGGCTCTTCCCTGGGGGCCCCGTGTAAGACTCCGATGCACCACAGCAGGTTTACTGTATCCCGTCGACCATCACATTGACGATGAAACACAATGAAACTGCATCCCGATTCAATGCAATATTCTCAATGCCGATTTCTGCCCACAGGAGAACGGTTTTGAAATGGATGTAATTTGGCTCATCCGTGGGGGCTGAGTGTTAGACTCCGATGCACCACAGCAGGTTTACTGTATCCCTTCGACCATCACATTGACGATGAAACACAGAAATTGCATCCTGATTCAATACAAAATTCGCAATGCCGATTTCTGTCCACAGGAGTACGGTTTAGAAGAGTATGTACTTTGGCTTTTCCCTGGGGGCCAAGTGTTAGATTACGATGCACCACATCAGGTTTACTGTAACCCTTCGACCATCACATTGACGATGAAACACAGAAATTGCATCCCGATTCAATACAAAAATCGCAATTCCGATTTCTGTCCACAGGAGTACGGTTTAGAAGAGTATGTACTTTGGCTCTTCCCTGGGGGCTGAGTGTTAGACTCCGATGCACGACAGCAGGTTTACTGTAACCCTTCGTCCATCACATTGACGATGAAACACAGAAATTGCATCCCGATTCACTACAAAATTCGCAATGCCGATTTCTGTCCACAGGAGTACGGTTTAGAAGAGTATGTACTTAGGCTCTTCCCTGGGGGCCCAGTGTTAGACTACGATGCAGCACATCAAGCTTACTGTAACCCTTCGACCATCACATTGACGATGAAACACAGAAATTGCATCCCGATTCATTACAAAATTCGCAATGCCGATTTCTGTCCACAGGAGTAAGGTTTAGAAGAGTATGTACTTTGCCTCTTCCCTTGGGGCCCAGTGTAAAACTCCGATGCACCACAACAATTTTACTGTATTCCTTCGACCATCACATTGCGAATTTTCTATTGATTCGGGATGCAATTTCTGTGTTTCATCGTCAATGTCGATTTATATTAACGAGAGTAACATTTTGGCGGCCCGTATTTGGGCTCTTCCCTGGGGCCCAGTGAAAGACTCCGATGCACGACAGCAGGTTTACTGTATCCCTTCGACCATCACATTGACGAGGAACCACATCCCGATTCAATACAAAATTCGCAATGCCGATTTCCGTCCACAGGAGTACGGTTTTGAAGAGTATATACTTTGATTCTTCCCTGGGGGCCCAGTGTAATACTCAGATGCACCACAGCATGTTTACTGTATCCCTTCGACCATCACATTGACGATGAAACACAGAAATTGCATCCCGATTCAATACAAAATTCGCAATGCCTATTTCTGTCCACAGGAGTACGGTTTAGAAGAGTAAAAAATTTTGGCTCTTCTTTGGGGGCCCAGTGTTAGACTCCGGTGCACCACAGCAGGTTTAGGGTATCCCTTCGACCATCACATTGACGATGAAACACAGAAATTGCATCCCGATTCAATACAAAATTCGCAATGCCGACTTCTGTCCACACGAGTCAGTTTAGAACAGTATGTACTTTGGCTCTTCCCTGGGGTCCCAGTGTTAGTCTACGATGCAGCACATCAAGTTTACTGTAACCCTTCGACCATCACATTGACGATGAAATACAGAAATTGCATCCCGATTCAGTACAAAATTCGCAATGCCGATTTCTGTCCACAGGATTACGGTTTAGAAGAGTATGTAGTTTGGCTCTTCCCTGGGGGCCAAGTGTTAGTCTCCGATGCACCACAGCAGGTTTACTGTTTCCCTTCGACCATCACATTAACGATGAAACACAGAAATTGCATCCCGCTTCAATACAAAATTCAGAATGTCGATTTATATTGGCAAGAGTAACGTTTCGGGGAGCCCGCTTTTGGGCTCTTACCTGGGGGCCAGTGTTAGACTCCGATGCACCACAGCAGGTTTACTGTTACCCTTCGACCATCACATTGACGATGAAACATAGAAATTGCATACCGATTCAATACAAAATTCGCAATGCCGACTTCTGTCCACACGAGTCAGTTTAGAAGAGTATGTACTTTGGCTCTTCCCTGGGGGCCCAGTGTTAGACTACGATGCAGCACATCAAGTTTACTGTAACCCTTCGACCATCACATTGACGATGAAACATAGAAATTGCATACCGATTCAATACAAAATTCGCAATGCCGACTTCTGTCCACACGAGTCAGTTTAGAAGAGTATGTACTTTGGCTCTTCCCTGGGGGCCCAGTGTTAGACTACGATGCAGCACATCAAGTTTACTGTAACCCTTCGACCATCACATTGACGATGAAACATAGAAATTGCATACCGATTCAATACAAATTTCGCAATGACGATTTCTGCCCACAGGAGTACGGTTTAGAAGAGTATGTACTTTGATTCTTCCCTGGGGGCCCAGTGTAAGACTCCGATGCACCACAGCATGTTTACTGTATCCCTTCGACCATCACATTGACGATGAAACACAGAAATTGCATCCCGATTCAATACAAAATTCGCAATGCCGATTTCTGGCCACAGGAGTACGGTTTAGAAGAGTAAATACTTTGGTTCTTCTTTGGGGACCCAGTGTTAGACTCCGATGCACCACAGCTGGTTCACTGTTACCCTTCGACCATCACATTGACGATGAAACACAGTAATTGCATACCGATTCAATACAAAATTCGGAATATCGATTTATATTGACGAGAGTAACGTTTTGGGGAGCCCGTTCTTGGGCTCATCCCTGGGGGCCCAGTGTAAGACTACGATGCACGACAGCTGGTTTCCTGTTATCCTTCGACCATCACATTGACGATGAAACACTGAAATTGCATCCCGATTCAGTACACAATTCACAATGTCGATTTATATTGACAAGAGTAACGTTTCGGGGAGCCCGTTTTTGGGCTCTTCCCTGAGGGCCCAGTGTAAGACTCTGATGCACCACAGCAGGTTTACTGTTACCCTCCGACCATCACATTTCGATGAAACACAGAAGTAGCATCGTGATTCAATACAAAATTCGCAATGCCGATTTCTGTCCACAGGAGGACGGTTTAGATGAGTATGTACTTCCTCTCTGGGGGCCAGTGTTAGACTCCGATGCACCACAGCAGGTTTACTGTATCCCTTCGACCGTCACATTGACGAAGAAACACAGAAATTGCATCCCGATTCAATACAAAATTCGCAAAGCCGATTTCTGTCCACAGGAGTACGGTTTAGAAGAGTATGTACTTTGGCTCTTCCCTGGGGGCTGAGTGTTGGGCTCCGATGCACCACAGCAGGTTTACTGTAACCCTTCGACCATAGCATTCACGATGAAACACAGAAATTGAGTCCCGATTCAATACTAAAATCGCAATGTCGATTTATATTGACGAGAGTAACGTTTTGGGGAGCCCGTATTTGGGTTCATCCCTGGGGCCCAGTGTATGACTCCGATGCACCACAGCAGGTTTACTGTTAACCTTCGACCATCACATTGACGATGAAACATAGAAATTGCATCCCGATTCAATACATATTTCGCAATGACGATTTCTGTCCACAGGAGTACAGTTTAGAAGAGTATGTACTTTGGCTCTTCCCTACGGGCCCAGTGTAAGACTGCGATGCACGACAGCCGGTTTACTGTATCCCTTCGACCATCTCATTGACGAGAAAACACAGAAATTGCATCCCGATTCAATACAAAATTCACAATGCCGATTTCTGTCCACAGGAGTACGGTTAAGAAGGGTATGTACTTTGGGTTTTCCCTGGGGGCTGAGTGTTAGACTCCGATACACCACAGCAAGTTTACTGTAACCCTTCGATCATCACATTGACGATGAAACACAGAAATTTCATCCCGATTCAATACAAAATTCGCAATGCCGATATCTGTCCACAGGAGGACGGTTTAGAAGAGCATGTACTTTGAATCTTCCCTGGGGGCCCAGTGTAAGTCTCCGATGCACTTAAGCAGGTTAACTGTTTCCCTTCGACCATCACATTAACTATGAAACACAGAAATTGAATCCCGATTCAATACAAAATTCGCAATGATGATATCTGTCCAAGGGAGTACGGTTTAGAAGAGTATGTACTTTGGCTCTTCCCTGGGGGCCCAGTGTAAGACTTCGATGCACCACAACAGGTTTACTGTATCACTTCGACCATCACATTGACGATGAAACACCGAAATTGCATCCCGATTCAATACAAAATTCACAATGCCGATTTCTGCCCACAGGAGTACGGTTTAGAAGAGTATGTACTTTGGCTTTTCCCTGGGAGCTGAGTGTTAGACTCCGATACACCACAGCAAGTTTACTGTTACCCATCGTCCATCACATTGACGATGAAACTCAGAAATTGCATCCCTTTTCAATACAAAATTCGCAATGCCGATATCTGTCCACAGGAGTACAGTTTAGAAGAGTATGTACTTTGGCTCTTCCCTAGGGGCCCAGTGTAAGACTGCGATGCACGACAGCCGGTTTACTGTATCCCTTCGACCATCTCATTGACGAGAAAACACAGAAATTGCATCCCGATTCAATAGAAAATTCACAATGCCGATTTCTGTCCACAGGAGTACGGTTTAGAAGGGTATTTACTTTGGCTTTTCCCTGGGGGCTGAGTGTTAAACTCCGATACACCACAGCAAGTTTACTGTAACCCTTCGATCATCACATTGACGATGAAACACAGAAATTTCATCCCGATTCAATACAAAATTCGCAATGCCGATATCTGTCCACAGGAGGACGGTTTAGAAGAGCATGTACTTTCAATCTTCCCTGGGGGCCCAGTGTAAGACTCCGATGCACTTAAGCAGATTAACTGTTTCCCTTCGACCATCACATTGGCGATGAAACACAGAAATTGAATCCCGATTCAATACAAAATTCGCAATGATAATATCTGTCCAAGGGAGTACGGTTTAGAAGAGTATGTACTTTGGCTCTTCCCTGGGGGCCCAGTGTAAGACTTCGATGCACCACAACGGGTTTACTGTATCACTTCGACCATCACATTGACGATGAAACACCGAAATTGCATCCCGATTCAATACAAAATTCACAATGCCGATTTCTGTCCACAGGAGTACGGTTTAGAAGAGTATGTACTTTGGCTTTTCCCTGGGAGCTGAGTGTTAGACTCCGATACACAACAGCAAGTTTACTGTTACCCTTCGACCACCACATTGACGATGAAACACAGAAGTTGAATCCCGATTCAATACAAAATTCGCAGTGCCGATCTCTGTCCACAGGAGTACGGTTTAGAAAAGTATGTATTTTGGCTCTTTCCTGGGGGCCCAGTGTAAGACTCCGATGCACCACAGCAGGTTTACTGTATCCCAACGACAATCTCATTGAAGATAAAACACAGAAATTGCATCCCGATTCAATACAAAATTCGCAATTCCGATATCTGTCCACAGGAGTAGAGTTTAGAAGAGAATGTACTTTGATTAACCCCTGGGGACCCAGTGTATGACTCCGATACACCACAGCAGGTTTACTGTATCCCTTCGACCATCACATTGACGATAAAACACTGAAATTGCATCCTCAGTCAATACAAAATTCGCAATGCCGATTTCTGGCGACAGGATTACGGTTTAGAAGAGTATGTATTTTGGCTCTTCCCTGGGGGCCCAGTGTTAGACTCCGATGCACCACAGCAGGTTTACTGTATCCCTTCGACCGTCACATTGACGAAGAAACACAGAAATTGCATCCCGATTCAATACAAAATTCACAATGCCGATTTTTGTCCACAGGAGTACGGTTTAAAAGAGTATGTACTTTGGCTCTTCCCTGGGGGCTGAGTGTTAGACTCTGATGCACCACAGCAAGTTTACTGTAACCCTTCGACCATAACATTCAGGATGAAACACAGAAATTGAGTCCCAATCCAATACAAAATTCGCAATGTCGATTTATATTGACGATAGTAACGTTTTGGGGAGCCCGTATTTGGGCTCATCCCTGGGGCCCAGTGTTTGACTCCGATGCACCACAGCAGGTTTACTGTTACCCTTCGACCATCACATTGACGATGAAACACAGAAATAGCATCGTGATTCAATACAAAATTCGCAATGCCGATTTTTGTCCACAGGAGGACGGTTTAGATGAGTATGTACTTTGGCTCTTCTCTGTGGGCCAGTGTTCGACTCCGATGCACCACAGCAGGTTTACTGTATCCCTTCGACCGTCACATTGACGAAGAAACACAGAATTTGCATCCCGATTCAATACAAAATTCACAATGCCGATTTTTGTCCACAGGAGTACGGTTTAAAAGAGTATGTACTTTGGCTCTTCCCTGGGGGCTGAGTGTTAGACTCTGATGCACCACAGCAAGTTTACTGTAACCCTTCGACCATAACATTCAGGATGAAACACAGAAATTGAGTCCCGATTCAATACAAAATTCGCAATGTCGATTTATATTGACGAGAGTAACGTTTTGGGAAGCCCGTATTTGGGCTCATCCCTGGGGCCCAGTGTTTGACTCCGATGCACCACAGCAGGTTTACTGTTACCCTTCGACCATCACATTGACGATGAAACACAGAAATTGCATCCCGATTCAATACAAATTTCGCAATGACGATATCTGTCCACAGGAGGACGGTTTAGAAGAGTATAGACTTTGATTCTTCCCTGGGGGCCCAGTGTAAGACTCCGATGCACATAAGCAGGTTAACTGTTTCCCTTCGACCACCACATTGACTTGGAAACACAGAAGTTGAATCCCGATTCAATACAAAAATAGCAATGCCGATCTCTGTCCACAGGAGTACGGTTTAGAAGAGTATGTACTTTGGCTCTTCCCTGGGGCCCAGTGTGAGACTCCGATGCACCACAGCAGGTTTACTGTTACCCTTCGACCATCACATTGACGATGAAACACAGAAATTGCATCCCTATTCAATACAAAACTCGCAGTGCCGATATCTGTCCACAGGAGGACGGTTTAGAAGAGTATGTACTTTGATTCTTCCTTGGGGCCCAGTGTAAGACTCCGATGCACTTAAGCAGGTTAACTGTTTCCCTTCGACCACCACATTGGCGATGAAACACAGAAATTGAATCCCGATTCAATACAAAATTCGCAATGCCGATCTCTGTCCACAGGAGTACGGTTTAGAAGATTATGTACTTTGGCTCTTCCCTGGGGGCCCAGTGTAAGACTCCGATGCACCACGGCAGGTTCACTGTATCCCTTCGACCATCACATTGACGTTGAAACACAGAAATAGCAACCCGAAACAATACAAAATTCCCAGTTCCGATTTCTGTCCACAGGCGTACGGTTTAGAAAAGTGTGTACTTTGGATCTTCACTGGGGGCCGAGTGTTAGACTCCGATGCACCAAAGCAGATTTACTGTAACCCTTTGACCATCACCTTGACGATGAAACACAGATATTGCATCCCGATTCAATACAAAATTCGCAAGCCGATTACGGTTTAGAAGAGTATGTACTTTGGCTCTTCCCTGGGGGCCCAGTGTTAGACTCCGATGCACCATAGCAGGTTTACTGTTACCCTTCGACCATCACATTGACGATGAAACACAGAAATTGCATCCCGATTCAATACAAAATTCACAATGTCGATTTATATTGACAAGAGTAACGTTTCGGGGAGCCCGTTTTTGGTCTGTTATCTGGGTGCCAGTGTTAGACTCCGATGCACCACAGCAGGTTTACTGTTACACTTCGACCATCACATTGACGATGAAACACAAATTGCATCCCGATTCAATACAAAATTCGCAATGTCGATTTATATTGACGAGAGTAACGTTCGGGGAGCCCGTTTTTGGGCTCTTCCCTGAGTGCCCAGTGTTAGTCTCCGATGCACCACAGCAGGTTTACTGTAACCCGTCGACCATCACATTGACGATGAAACACAGAAATTGCATCCCGATTCAATACAAAATTCGCAAGCCGATTTCTGTCCACAGGATTACGGTTTAGAAGAGTATGTACTTTGGGTCTTCCCTGGGGGCCCAGTGTTAGACTCCGATGCACCACAGCAGGTTTACTGTTACCCTTCGACCATCACATTGACGATGAAGCACAGAAATTGCATCCCGATTCAATACATAATTCGCAATGCCGATTTCTGTACACGGGAGTACGGTTTAGAAGAGTATGTACTTTAGCTCTTTTTTGGGGGCCCAGTGTTAGACTCCGATACACCACAGCAAGTTCACTGTTACCCTTCGACCATCACATTGACGATGAAACACAGAAATTGCATCCCGATTCAATACAAAATTCGCAATATCGATTTATATTGACGAGAGTAACGTTTCAAGGAGCCCGTTTTTGGGCTCTTCCCTGGGGGCCCAGTGTTAGACTTCGATGCACCACAGCAGGTTTACTGTAACCCTTCGACCATCAAAGTGACGATGAACCACAGAAATTGCATCCCGATTCAATACAAAATTCGCAATTCCGATATCTGTCCACAGGAGTACGGTTTAGAAGAGTATGTACTTTGGCTCTTTCCTGGTGGCCCAGTGTTAGACTACGATGCACCACAGCAGGTTTACTGTAACCCTTAGACCATCACATTGACGATGAAACACAGAAATTGCATCCCGATTTAATACAAAATTCGCAATGCCGATTTCTGTCCACAGGAGTACGGTTTAGAAGAGTATGAACTTTGGCTATTCCCTGGGGGCCCAGTGTTAGACTGCGATGCACCTAAGCAGGTTTACTGTTTCCCTTCGACCGTCACATTGACGATGAAACACGGAATTTGAATCCTGATTCAATACAAAATTCGCAGTGCCGATCTCTGTCCACAGGAGTACGGTTAAGAAAAGTATGTACTTTGGCTCTTCCCTGGGGGCCCAGTCTTAGACTGCGACGCACCACAGTTGGTTTACTGTTACCCTTCGACCATCACATAGACGATGAAACACAGAAATTGTATCCCTATTGAATACAAAATTCGCAATGTCTTTTTATATTGACGAGAGTAGCGTTTCGGGGAGCCCGTTTTTGGGTTCTTCCCTGGGGGCCCAGTGTTAGACTCCGATGCACCACAGCAGGTTTACTGTTAACCTTCGACAATCACATTGAGGATGAAACACAGAATTTGCATTCCGATTCAATACAAAATTCGCAATGCCGATTTCTGTCAACAGGAGTACGGTTTAGAAGATTATGTACTTTGGCTCTTCCCTGGGGGACCAGTGTAAGACTCCGATGCACCACAACAAGTTTACTGTATTCCTTCGACCATCACATTGACGATGAAACACAGAAATTGCATCCCGATTCAATACAAAATTCGCAATGTCGATTTATATTGACGAGAGTAACGTTCGGGGAGCCCGTTTTTGGGCTCTTCCCTGAGGGCCCAGTGTTAGTCTCCGATGCACCACAGCAGGTTTACTGTAACCCGTCGACCATCACATTGACGATGAAACACAGAAATTGCATCCCGATTCAATACAAAATTCGCAAGCCGATTTCTGTCCACAGGATTACGGTTTAGAAGAGTATGTACTTTGGGTCTTCCCTGGGGGCCCAGTGTTAGACTCCGATGCACCACAGCAGGTTTACTGTTACCCTTCGACCATCACATTGACGATGAAGCACAGAAATTGCATCCCGATTCAATACAAAATTCGCAAGCCGATTACGGTTTAGAAGAGTATGTACTTTGGCTCTTCCCTGGGGGCCCAGTGTTAGACTCCGATGCACCACAACGGGTTTACTGTATCACTTCGACCATCATATTGACGATGAAACACCGAAATTGCATCCCGATTCAATACAAAATTCACAATGCCGATTTCTGTCCACAGGAGTACGGTTTAGAAGAGTATGTACTTTGGCTTTTCCCTGGGAGCTGAGTGTTAGACTCCGATACACAACAGCAAGTTTACTGTTACCCTTCGACCACCACATTGACGATGAAATACAGAAGTTGAATCCCGATTCAATACAAAATTCGCAATGCCGATTTCTGGCGACAGGATTACGGTTTAGAAGAGTATGTATTTTGGCTCTTCCCTGGGGGCCCAGTGTTAGACTCCGATGCACCACAGCAGGTTTACTGTATCCCTTCGACCGTCACATTGACGAAGAAACACAGAAATTGCATCCCGATTCAATACAAAATTCACAATGCCGATTTTTGCCCACAGGAGTACGGTTTAAAAGAGTATGTACTTTGGCTCTTCCCTGGGGGCTGAGTGTTAGACTCTGATGCACCACAGCAAGTTTACTGTAACTCTTCGACCATAACATTCAGGATGAAACACAGAAATTGAGTCCCGATTTTATACAAAATTCGCAATGTCGATTTATATTGACGAGAGTAACGTTTTGGGGAGCCCGTATTTGGGCTCATCCCTGGGGCCTAGTGTTTGACTCCGATGCACCACAGCAGGTTTACTGTTACCCTTCGACCATCACATTGACGATGAAACACAGAAATAGCATCGTGATTCAATACAAAATTCGCAATGCCGATTTTTGTCCACAGGAGGACGGTTTAGATGAGTATGTACTTTGGCTCTTCTCTGGGGGCCAGTGTTCGACTCCGATGCACCACAGCAGGTTTACTGTATCCCTTCGACCGTCACATTGACGAAGAAACACAGAAATTGCATCCCGATTCAATACAAAATTCACAATGCCGATTTTTGTCCACAGGAGTACGGTTTAAAAGAGTATGTACTTTGGCTCTTCCCTGGGGGCTGAGTGTTAGACTCTGATGCACCACAGCAAGTTTACTGTAACCCTTCGACCATAACATTCAGGATGAAACACAGAAATTGAGTCCCGATTCAATACAAAATTCGCAATGTCGATTTATATTGACGAGAGTAACGTTTTGGGGAGCCCGTATTTGGGCTCATCCCTGGGGCCCAGTGTTTGACTCCGATGCACCACAGCAGGTTTACTGTTACCCTTCGACCATCACATTGACGATGAAACACAGAAATTGCATCCCGATTCAATACAAAATTCGCAATGCCGATTTCTGTCCACAGGAGTACGGTTTAGAAGAGTATGTACTTTGATTCTTCCCTGGGGGACCAGTGTAAGACTCCGATGCACCACAGCATGTGTACTGTATCCCTTCGACCATCACATTGACGATGAAACACAGAAATTGCATCCCGATTCAATACATAATTCGCAATGCCGATTTCTGTACACGGGAGTACGGTTTAGAAGAGTATGTACTTTAGCTCTTTTTTGGGGGCCCAGTGTTAGTCTCCGATACACCACAGCAGGTTCACTGTTACCCTTCGACCATCACATTGACGATGAAACACAGAAATTGCATCCCGATTCAATACAAAATTCGCAATATCGATTTATATTGACGAGAGTAACGTTTCAAGGAGCCCGTTTTTGGGCTCTTCCCTGGGGGCCCAGTGTTAGACTTCGATGCACCACAGCAGGTTTACTGTAACCCTTCGACCATCAAACTGACGATGAACCACAGAAATTGCATCCCGATTCAATACAAAATTCGCAATTCCGATATCTGTCCACAGGAGTACGGTTTAGAAGAGTATGTACTTTGGCTCTTTCCTGGGGGCCCAGTGTTAGACTACGATGCACCACAGCAGGTTTACTGTAACCCTTAGACCATCACATTGACGATGAAACACAGAAATTGCATCCAGATTTAATACAAAATTCGCAATGTCGATTTCTGTCCACAGGAGTACGGTTTAGAAGAGTATGAACTTTGTCTATTCCCTGGGGGCCCAGTCTTAGACTGCGACGCACCACAGTTGGTTTACTGTTACCCTTCGACCATCACATAGACGATGAAACACAGAAATTGTATCCCTATTCAATACAAAATTCGCAATGACTTTTTATATTGACGAGAGTAGCGTTTCGGGGAGCCCGTTTTTGGGTTCTTCCCTGGGGGCCCAGTGTTAGACTCCGATGCACCACAGCAGGTTTACTGTTAACCTTCGACAATCACATTGAGGATGAAACACAGAATTTGCATTCCGATTCAATACAAAATTCGCAATGCCGATTTCTGTCAACAGGAGTACGGTTTAGAAGATTATTACTTTGGCTCTTCCCTGGGGGACCAGTGTAAGACTCCGATGCACCACAACAGGTTTACTGTATTCCTTCGACCATCACATTGACGATGAAACACAGAAATTGCATCCCGATTCAATACAAAATTCGCAATGTCGATTTATATTGACGAGAGTAACGTTCGGGGAGCCCATTTTTGGGCTCTTCCCTGAGGGCCCAGTGTTAGTCTCCGATGCACCACAGCAGGTTTACTGTAACCCGTCGACCATCACATTGACGATGAAACACAGAAATTGCATCCCGATTCAATACAAAATTGGCAAGCCGATTTCTGTCCACAGGATTACGGTTTAGAAGAGTATGTACTTTGGGTCTTCCCTGGGGGCCCAGTGTTAGACTCCGATGCACCACAGCAGGTTTACTGTTACCCTTCGACCATCACATTGACGTTGAAGCACAGAAATTGCATCCCGATTCAATACAAAATTCACAATGTCGATTTATATTGACAAGAGTAACGTTTCGGGGAGCCCGTTTTTGGTCTCTCACATTGGTGCCAGTGTTAGACTCCGATGCACCACAGCAGGTTTACTCTTACCCTTCGACAATCACATTGAGGATGAAACACAGAATTTGCATCCCGATTCAATACAAAATTCGCAATGCTGATTTCTGTCAACAGGAGTACGGTTTAGAAGATTATGTAATTTGGCTCTTCCCTGGGGGACCAGTGTAAGACTCCGATGCACCACAACAGGTTTACTGTATTCCTTCGACCATCACATTGACGATGAAACACAGAAATTGCATCCCGATTCATACAAAATTCGCAATGTCGATTTATATTGACGAGAGTAACGTTCGGGGAGCCCGTTTTTGGGCTCTTCCCTGAGGGCCCAGTGTTAGTCTCCGATGCACCACAACAGGTTTACTGTTACCCTTCGACCATCACATTGACGATGAAACACAGAAATTGCATCCAGATTCAATACAAAATTCGTAATGCCGATTTCTCTCCACAGGAGTACGGTTTAGAAGGGTATGTATTTTGTATCTTTCCTGGGGGCCCAGTGTTAGACTCCGATGCACCACAGCAGGTTTACTGTATCCCAACGACCATCTCATTGACGATAACACACAGAAATTGCATCCCGATTCAATACAATATCCGCAATGCCGATTTCTGTCCACAGGAGTACGGTTTAGAAGAGTACGTAATTTGGCTCTTCCGTGGGGGCCCAGTGTAAGACTCGGACGCACATCAGCAGGTTTACTGTATCCCAACTACCAGCTCATTGACGATAAAACACAGAAATTGCATCCAGATTCAATACAAAATTCGCAATGCCGATTTCTGTCCACACGAGTCGGTTTAGAAGAGTATGTACTTTGATTCATCTTTTGGTGCCCAGTGTAAGTCTCCGATGGACCACAGCAAATTTACTTTATTCCTTCGACCATTACATTGACGATGAAACACAGAAATTGCATCCCGAAGCAATACAAAATTCGCAATGCCCATTTCTGTCCACAGGAGTACGGTTTAGAAGAGTATGTACTTTGGCTCTTCCCTGGGGGCCCAGTGTTAGACTCCGATGCACCACAGCAGGTTTACTGTTACCCTTCGACCTTCACATTGACGATGAAACACAGAAATTGCATCCCGATTCAATACAACATTCACAATGTCGATTTATATTGACGAGAGTAGCGTTTCGGGGAGCCCGTTTTCGGGCTCTTCCCTGGGGGCAAGTGTTAGACTCCGATGCACCACAGCAGATTTACTGTTACCCTTCGACCATCACATTGACGATGAACTACAGAAATTGCATCCCGATTCAATACAAAATTCACAATGTCGATTTATATTGACAAGAGTAACGTTTCGGGGAGCCCGTTTTTGGTCTGTTATCTGGGTGCCAGTGTTAGACTCCGATGCACCACAGCAGGTTTACTGTTACCCTTCGACCATCACATTGACGATGAAACACAGAAATTGCATCCCGATTCAATACTAAATTCGCAATGCCGATTTCTGTCCACAGGAGTACGGTTTAGAAGGGTATGTACTTTGGCTCTTCCCTGGGGGCCCAGTGTAAGACTCCAATGCACCACAGCAGGTTTACTGTATCTCTTCGACCATCATACTGACGATGAAACACAGAAATTGCATCCCGATTCAATACAAAATTCGCAATGCCGTTTACTGTCCACAGGGGTACGGTTTCTAAGAGTATTTACTTGGGTTCTTCCCTGGGTGCCCAGTGTAAGACTCCGATGCACGACAGCAGGTTTACTGTATCCCTTTGACCATCACATTGACGATGAAACACAGAAATTGCATCCCTATTCAATACAAATTTCGCAACGACGATTTCTGTCCACAGGAGTACGGTTTAGAAGAGTATGTACTTTGGCTCTTCCCTGGGGGCCCAGTGTAAGACTCCCTTGCACGACAGCAGGTTTACTGTATCCCTTCGACCATCACATTGACGAGGAACCACATCCCGATTCAATACAAAATTCGCAATGCCGATTTCCGTCCACAGGAGTACGGTTTTGAAGAGTATGTACTTTGATTCTTCCCTGGGGGCCCAGTGTAATACTCAGATGCACCACAGCATGTTTACTGTATCCCTTCGACCATCACATTGACGATGAAACACAGAAATTGCATCCCGATTCAATACAAAATTCGCAATGCTTATTTCTGTCCACAGGAGTACGGTTTAGAAGAGTAAAAAATTTTGGCTCTTCTTTGGGGGCCCAGTGTTAGACTCCGGTGCACCACAGCAGGTTTAGGGTATCCCTTCGACCATCACATTGACGATGAAACACAGAAATTGCATCCCGATTCAATACAAAATTCGCAATGCCGACTTCTGTCCACACGAGTCAGTTTAGAACAGTATGTACTTTGGCTCTTCCCTGGAGTCCCAGTGTTAGTCTACGATGCAGCACATCAAGTTTACTGTAACCCTTCGACCATCACATTGACGATGAAACACAGAAATTGCATCCCGATTCAGTACAAAATTCGCAATGCCGATTTCTGTCCACAGGATTACGGTTTAGAAGAGTATGTAGTTTGGCTCTTCCCTGGGGGCCCAGTGTTAGTCTCCGATGCACCACAGCAGGTTTACTGTTACCCTTCGACCATCACATTGACGATGAAACACAGAAATTGCATCCCGATTCAATACAAAATTCAGAATGTCGATTTATATTGGCAAGAGTAACGTTTCGGGGAGCCCGCTTTTGGGCTCTTACCTGGGGGCCAGTGTTAGACTCCGATGCACCACAGCAGGTTTACTGTTACCCTTCGACCATCACATTGACGATGAAACATAGAAATTGCATACCGATTCAATACAAAATTCGCAATGCCGACTTCTGTCCACACGAGTCAGTTTAGAAGAGTATGTACTTTGGCTCTTCCCTGGGGGCCCAGTGTTAGACTACGATGCAGCACATCAAGTTTACTGTAACCCTTCGACCATCACATTGACGATGAAACATAGAAATTGCATACCGATTCAATACAAAATTCGCAATGCCGACTTCTGTCCACACGAGTCAGTTTAGAAGAGTATGTACTTTGGCTCTTCCCTGGGGGCCCAGTGTTAGACTACGATGCAGCACATCAAGTTTACTGTAACCCTTCGACCATCACATTGACGATGAAACATAGAAATTGCATACCGATTCAATACAAATTTCGCAATGACGATTTCTGCCCACAGGAGTACGGTTTAGAAGAGTATGTACTTTGATTCTTCCCTGGGGGCCCAGTGTAAGACTCCGATGCACCACAGCATGTTTACTGTATCCCTTCGACCATCACATTGACGATGAAACACAGAAATTGCATCCCGATTCAATACAAAATTCGCAATGCCGATTTCTGGCCACACTAGTACGGTTTAGAAGAGTAAATACTTTGGTTCTTCTTTGGGGACCCAGTGTTAGACTCCGATGCACCACAGCTAGTTCACTGTTACCCTTCGACCATCACATTGACGATGAAACACAGTAATTGCATACCGATTCAATACAAAATTCGGAATATCGATTTATATTGATGAGAGTAACGTTTTGGGGAGCCCGTTCTTGGGCTCATCCCTGGGGGCCCAGTGTAAGACTACGATGCACGACAGCTGGTTTACTGTTATCCTTCGACCATCACATTGACGATGAAACACTGAAATTGCATCCCGATTCAGTACACAATTCACAATGTCGATTTATATTGACAAGAGTAACGTTTCGGGGAGCCCGTTTTTGGGCTCTTCCCTGAGGGCCCAGTGTAAGACTCTGATGCACCACAGCAGGTTTACTGTTACCCTTCGTCCATCACATTTCGATGAAACACAGAAGTAGCATCGTGATTCAATACAAAATTCGCAATGGCGATTTCTGTCCACAGGAGGACGGTTTAGATGAGTATGTACTTCCTCTCTGGGGGCCAGTGTTAGACTCCGATGCACTACAGCAGGTGTACTGTATCCCTTCGACCGTCACATTGACGAAGAAACACAGAAATTGCATCCCGATTCAATACAAAATTCGCAATGCCGATTTCTGTCCACAGGAGTACGGTTTAGAAGAGTATGTACTTTGGCTCTTCCCTGGGGGCTGAGTGTTGGGCTCCGATGCACCACAGCAGGTTTACTGTAACCCTTCGACCATAGCATTCACGATGAAACACAGAAATTGAGTCCCGATTCAATACTAAAATCGCAATGTCGATTTATATTGACGAGAGTAACGTTTTGGGGAGCCCGTATTTGGATTCATCCCTGGGGCCCAGTGTATGACTCCGATGCACCACAGCAGGTTTACTGTTAACCTTCGACCATCACATTGACGATGAAACATAGAAATTGCATCCCGATTCAATACATATTTCGCAATGACGATTTCTGTCCACAGGAGTACAGTTTAGAAGAGTATGTACTTTGGCTCTTCCCTACGGGCCCAGTGTAAGACTGCGATGCACGACAGCCGGTTTACTGTATCCCTTCGATCATCTCATTGACGAGAAAACACAGAAATTGCATCCCGATTCAATACAAAATTCACAATGCCGATTTCTGTCCACAGGAGTACGGTTAAGAAGGGTATGTACTTTGGGTTTTCCCTGGGGGCTGAGTGTTAGACTCCGATACACCACAGCAAGTTTACTGTAACCTTTCGATCATCACATTGACGATGAAACACAGAAATTTCATCCCGATTCAATACAAAATTCGCAATGCCGATATCTGTCCACAGGAGGACGGTTTAGAAGAGCATGTACTTTGAATCTTCCCTGGGGGCCCAGTGTAAGTCTCCGATGCACTTAAGCAGGTTAACTGTTTCCCTTCGACCATCACATTAACGATGAAACACAGAAATTGAATCCCGATTCAATACAAAATTCACATTGCCGATTTCTGCCCACAGGAGTACGGTTTAGAAGAGTATGTACTTTGGCTTTTCCCTGGGAGCTGAGTGTTAGACTCCGATACACCACAGCAAGTTTACTGTTACCCTTCGTCCATCACATTGACGATGAAACTCAGAAATTGCATCCCTTTTCAATACAAAATTCGCAATGCCGATATCTGTCCACAGGAGTACAGTTTAGAAGAGTATGTAGTTTGGCTCTTCCCTAGGGGCCCAGTGTAAGACTGCGATGCGCGACAGCCGGTTTACTGTATCCCTTCGACCATCTCATTGACGAGAAAACACAGAAATTGCATCCCGATTCAATACAAAATTCACAATGCCGATTTCTGTCCACAGGAGTACGGTTTAGAAGGGTATGTACTTTGGCTTTTCCCTGGGGGCTGAGTGTTAAACTCCGATACACCACAGCAAGTTTACTGTAACCCTTCGATCATCACATTGACGATGAAACACAGAAATTTCATCCCGATTCAATACAAAATTCGCAATGCCGATATCTGCCCACAGGAGGACGGTTTAGAAGAGCATGTACTTTCAATCTTCCCTGGGGGCCCAGTGTAAGACTCCGATGCACTTAAGCAGATTAACTGTTTCCCTTCGACCATCACATTGGCGATGAAACACAGAAATTGAATCCCGATTCAATACAAAATTCGCAATGATGATATCTGTCCAAGGGAGTACGGTTTAGAAGAGTATGTACTTTGGCTCTTCCCTGGGGGCCCAGTGTAAGACTTCGATGCACCACAACGGGTTTACTGTATCACTTCGACCATCACATTGACGATGAAACACCGAAATTGCATCCCGATTCAATACAAAATTCACAATGCCGATTTCTGTCCACAGGAGTACGGTTTAGAAGAGTATGTACTTTGGCTTTTCCCTGGGAGCTGAGTGTTAGACTCCGATACACAACAGCAAGTTTACTGTTACCCTTCGACCACCACATTGACGATGAAACACAGAAGTTGAATCCCGATTCAATACAAAATTCGCAGTGCCGATCTCTGTCCACAGGAGTACGGTTTAGAAAAGTATGTATTTTGGCTCTTTCCTGGGGGCCCAGTGTAAGACTCCGATGCACCACAGCAGGTTTACTGTATCCCAACGACAATCTCATTGAAGATAAAACACAGAAATTGCATCCCGATTCAATACAAAATTCGCAATGCCGATATCTGTCCACAGGAGTAGAGTTTAGAAGAGAATGTACTTTGATTAACCCCTGGGGACCCAGTGTATGACTCCGATACACCACAGCAGGTTTACTGTATCCCTTCGACCATCACATTGACGATGAAACACTGAAATTGCATCCTCATTCAATACAAAATTCGCAATGCCGATTTCTGGCGACAGGATTACGGTTTAGAAGAGTATGTATTTTGGCTCTTCCCTGGGGGCCCAGTGTTAGACTCCGATGCACCACAGCAGGTTTACTGTATCCCTTCGACCGTCACATTGACGAAGAAATACAGAAATTGCATCCCGATTCAATACAAAATTCACAATGCCGATTTTTGTCCACAGGAGTACGGTTTAAAAGAGTATGTACTTTGGCTCTTCCCTGGGGGCTGAGTGTTAGACTCTGATGCACCACAGCAAGTTTACTGTAACCCTTCGACCATAACATTCAGGATGAAACACAGAAATTGAGTCCCGATTCAATACAAAATTCGCAATGTCGATTTATATTGACGATAGTAACGTTTTGGGGAGCCCGTATTTGGGCTCATCCCTGGGGCCCAGTGTTTGACTCCGATGCACCACAGCAGGTTTACTGTTACCCTTCGACCATCACATTGACGATGAAACACAGAAATAGCATCGTGATTCAATACAAAATTCGCAATGCCGATTTTTGTCCACGGGAGGACGGTTTAGATGAGTATGTACTTTGGCTCTTCTCTGTGGGCCAGTGTTCGACTCCGATGCGCCACAGCAGGTTTACTGTATCCCTTCGACCGTCACATTGACGAAGAAACACAGAAATTGCATCCCGATTCAATACAATATTCACAATGCCGATTTTTGTCCACAGGAGTACGGTTTAAAAGAGTATGTACTTTGGCTCTTCCCTGGTGGCTGAGTGTTAGACTCTGATGCACCACAGCAAGTTTACTGTAACCCTTCGACCATAACATTCAGGATGAAACACAGAAATTGAGTCCCGATTCAATACAAAATTCGCAATGTCGATTTATATTGACGAGAGTAACGTTTTGGGGAGCCCGTATTTGGGCTCATCCCTGGGGCCCAGTGTTTGACTCCGATGCACCACAGCAGGTTTACTGTTACCCTTCGACCATCACATTGACGATGAAACACAGAAATTGCATCCCGATTCAATACAAATTTCGCAATGACGATATCTGTCCACAGGAGGACGGTTTAGAAGAGTATGGACTTTGATTCTCCCCTGGGGGCCCAGTGTAAGACTCCGATGCACATAAGCAGGTTAACTGTTTCCCTTCGACCACCACATTGACTTGGAAACACAGAAGTTGAATCCCGATTCAATACAAAAATAGCAATGCCGATCTCTGTCCACAGGAGTACGGTTTAGAAGAGTATGTACTTTGGCCCTTCCCTGGGGCCCAGTGTGAGACTCCGATACACCACAGCAGGTTTACTGTTACCCTTCGACCATCACATTGACGATGAAACACAGAAATTGCATCCCTATTCAATACAAAACTCGCAGTGCCGATATCTGTCCACAGGAGGACGGTTTAGAAGAGTATGTACTTTGATTCTTCCCTGGGGGCCCAGAGTAAGACTCCGATGCACTTAAGCAGGTTAACTGTTTCCCTTCGACCACCACATTGACGATGAAACACAGAAATTGAATCCCGATTCAATACAAAATTCGCAATGCCGATCTCTGTCCACAGGAGTACGGTTAAGAAGATTATGTACTTTGGCTCTTCCCTGGGGGCCCAGTGTAAGACTCCGATGCACCACGGCAGGTTCACTGTATCCCTTCGACCATCACATTGACGATGAAACACAGAAATAGCAACCCGAAACAATACAAAATTCCCAGTTCCGATTTCTGTCCACAGGCGTACGGTTTAGAAAAGTGTGTACTTTGGATCTTCACTGGGGGCCGAGTGTTAGACTCCGATGCACCACAGCAGATTTACTGTAACCCTTTGACCATCACCTTGACGATGAAACACAGATATTGCATCCCGATTCAATACAAAATTCGCAAGCCGATTACGGTTTAGAAGAGTATGTACTTTGGCTCTTCCCTGGGGGCCCAGTGTTAGACTCCGATGCACCATAGCAGGTTTACTGTTACCCTTCGACCATCACATTGACGATGAAACACAGAAATTGCATCCCGATTCAATACAAAATTCACAATGTCGATTTATATTGACAAGAGTAACGTTTCGGGGAGCCCGTTTTTGGTCTGTTATCTGGGTGCCAGTGTTAGACTCCGATGCACCACAGCAGGTTTACTGTTACCCTTCGACCATCACATTGACGATGAAACACAGAAATTGCATCCCGATTCAATACAAAATTCGCAATGTCGATTTATATTGACGAGAGTAACGTTCGGGGAGCCCGTTTTTGGGCTCTTCCCTGAGGGCCCAGTGTTAGTCTCCGATGCACCACAGCAGGTTTACTGTAACCCGTCGACCATCACATTGACGATGAAACACAGAAATTGCATCCCGATTCAATACAAAATTCGCAAGCCGATTTCTGTCCACAGGATTACGGTTTAGAAGAGTATGTACTTTGGGTCTTCCCTGGGGGCCCAGTGTTAGACTCCGATGCACCACAGCAGATTTACTGTTACCCTTCGACCATCACATTGACGATGAAGCACAGAAATTGCATCCCGATTCAATACATAATTCGCAATGCCGATTTCTGTACACGGGAGTACGGTTTAGAAGAGTATGTACTTTAGCTCTTTTTTGGGGGCCCAGTGTTAGACTCCGATACACCACAGCAGGTTCACTGTTACCCTTCGACCATCACATTGACGATGAAACACAGAAATTGCATCCCGATTCAATACAAAATTCGCAATATCGATTTATATTGACGAGAGTAACGTTTCAAGGAGCCCGTTTTTGGGCTCTTCCCTGGGGGCCCAGTGTTAGACTTCGATGCACCACAGCAGGTTTACTGTAACCCTTCGACAATCAAACTGACGATGAACCACAGAAATTGCATCCCGATTCAATACAAAATTCGCAATTCCGATATCTGTCCACAGGAGTACGGTTTAGAAGAGTATGTACTTTGGCTCTTTCCTGGGGGCCCAGTGTTAGACTACGATGCACCACAGCAGGTTTACTGTAACCCTTAGACCATCACATTGACGATGAAACACAGAAATTGCATCCCGATTTAATACAAAATTCGCAATGCCGATTTCTGTCCACAGGAGTACGGTTTAGAAGAGTATGAACTTTGGCTATTCCCTGGGGGCCCAGTGTTAGACTGCGATGCACCTAAGCAGGTTTACTGTTTCCCTTCGACCATCACATTGACGATGAAACACGGAAATTGAATCCTGATTCAATACAAAATTCGCAGTGCCGATCTCTGTCCACAGGAGTACGGTTAAGAAAAGTATGTACTTCGGCTCTTCCCTGGGGGCCCAGTCTTAGACTGCGACGCACCACAGTTGGTTTACTGTTACCCTTCGACCATCACATAGACGATGAAACACAGAAATTGTATCCCTATTCAATACAAAATTCGCAATGTCTTTTTATATTGACGAGAGTAGCGTTTCGGGGAGCCCGTTTTTGGGTTCTTCCCTGGGGGCCCAGTGTTAGACTCCGATGCACCACAGCAGGTTTACTGTTAACCTTCGACAATCACATTGAGGATGAAACACAGAATTTGCATTCCGATTCAATACAAAATTCGCAATGCCGATTTCTGTCAACAGGAGTACGGTTTAGAAGATTATGTACTTTGGCTCTTCCCTGGTGGACCAGTGTAAGACTCCGATGCACCACAACAGGTTTACTGTATTCCTTCGACCATCACATTGACGATGAAACACAGAAATTGCATCCCGATTCAATACTAAATTCACAATGTCGATTTATATTGACGAGAGTAACGTTCGGGGAGCCCGTTTTTGGGCTCTTCCCTGAGGGCCCAGTGTTAGTCTCCGATGCACCACAGCAGGTTTACTGTAACCCGTCGACCATCACATTGACGATGAAACACAGAAATTGCATCCCGATTCAATACAAAATTCGCAAGCCGATTTCTGTCCACAGGATTACGGTTTAGAAGAGTATGTACTTTGGGTCTTCCCTGGGGGCCCAGTGTTAGACTCCGATGCACCACAGCAGGTTTACTGTTACCCTTCGACCATCACATTGACGATGAAGCACAGAAATTGCATCCCGATTCAATACAAAATTCGCAAGCCGATTACGGTTTAGAAGAGTATGTACTTTGGCTCTTCCCTGGGGGCCCAGTGTTAGACTCCGATGCACCACAACGGGTTTACTGTATCACTTCGACCATCATATTGACGATGAAACACCGAAATTGCATCCCGATTCAATACAAAATTCACAATGCCGATTACTGTCCACAGGAGTACGGTTTAGAAGAGTATGTACTTTGGCTTTTCCCTGGGAGCTGAGTGTTAGACTCCGATACACAACAGCAAGTTTACTGTTACCCTTCGACCACCACATTGACGATGAAACACAGAAGTTGAATCCCGATTCAATACAAAATTCGCAATGCCGATTTCTGGCGACAGGATTACGGTTTAGAAGAGTATGTATTTTGGCTCTTCCCTGGGGGCCCAGTGTTAGACTCCGATGCACCACAGCAGGTTTACTGTATCCCTTCGACCGTCACATTGACGAAGAAACACAGAAATTGCATCCCGATTCAATACAAAATTCACAATGCCGATTTTTGCCCACAGGAGTACGGTTTAAAAGAGTATGTACTTTGGCTCTTCCCTGGGGGCTGAGTGCTAGACTCTGATGCACCACAGCAAGTTTACTGTAACCCTTCGACCATAACATTCAGGATGAAACACAGAAATTGAGTCCCGATTCAATACAAAATTCGCAATGTCGATTTATATTGACGAGAGTAACGTTTTGGGGAGCCCGTATTTGGGCTCATCCCTGGGGCCTAGTGTTTGACTCCGATGCACCACAGCAGGTTTACTGTTACCCTTCGACCATCACATTGACGATGAAACACAGAAATAGCATCGTGATTCAATACAAAATTCGCAATGCCGATTTTTGTCCACAGGAGGACGGTTTAGATGAGTATGTACTTTGGCTCTTCTCTGGGGGCCAGTGTTCGACTCCGATGCACCACAGCAGGTTTACTGTATCCCTTCGACCGTCACATTGACAAAGAAACACAGAAATTGCATCCCGATTCAATACAAAATTCACAATGCCGATTTTTGTCCACAGGAGTACGGTTTAAAAGAGTATGTACTTTGGCTCTTCCCTGGGGGCTGAGTGTTAGACTCTGATGCACCACAGCAAGTTTACTGTAACCCTTCGACCATAACATTCAGGATGAAACACAGAAATTGAGTCCCGATTCAATACAAAATTCGCAATGTCGATTTATATTGACGAGAGTAACGTTTTGGGGAGCCCGTATTTGGGCTCATCCCTGGGGCCCAGTGTTTGACTCCGATGCACCACAGCAGGTTTACTGTTACCCTTCGACCATCACATTGACGATGAAACACAGAAATTGCATCCCGATTCAATACAAATATCGCAATGACGATATCTGTCCACAGGAGGACGGTTTAGAAGAGTATGGACTTTGATTCTTCCCTGGGGGCCCAGTGTAAGACTCCGATGCACTTAAGCAGGTTAACTGTTTCCCTTCGACCACCACATTGACGATGAAACACAGAAATTGAATCCCGATTCAATACAAAATTCGCAATGCCGATCTCTGTCCACAGGAGTACGGTTTAGAAGATTATGTACTTTGGCTCTTCCCTGGGGGCCCAGTGTAAGACTCCGATGCACCACGGCAGGTTCACTGTATCCCTTCACCATCACATTGACGATGAAACACAGAAATAGCAACCCGAAACAATACAAAATTCCCAGTTCCGATTTCTGTCCACAGGCGTACGGTTTAGAAAAGTGTGTACTTTGGATCTTCACTGGGGGCCGAGTGTTAGACTCCGATGCACCACAGCAGATTTACTGTAACCCTTTGACCATCACCTTGACGATGAAACACAGATATTGCATCCCGATTCAATACAAAATTCGCAAGCCGATTACGGTTTAGAAGAGTATGTACTTTGGCTCTTCCCTGGGGGCCCAGTGTTAGACTCCGATGCACCATAGCAGGTTTACTGTTACCCTTCGACCATCACATTGACGATGAAACACAGAAATTGCATCCCGATTCAATACAAAATTCACAATGTCGATTTATATTGACAAGAGTAACGTTTCGGGGAGCCTGTTTTTGGTCTGTTATCTGGGTGCCAGTGTTAGACTCCGATGCACCACAGCAGGTTTACTGTTACCCTTCGACCATCACATTGACGATGAAACACAGAAATTGCATCCCGATTCAATACAAAATTCGCAATGCCGATTTCTGTCCACAGGAGTACGGTTTAGAAGAGTATGTACTTTGATTCTTCCCTGGGGGACCAGAGTAAGACTCCGATGCACCACAGCATGTTTACTGTATCCCTTCGACCATCACATTGACGATGAAACACAGAAATTGCATCCCGATTCAATACATAATTCGCAATGCCGATTTCTGTACACGGGAGTACGGTTTAGAAGAGTATGTACTTTAGCTCTTTTTTGGGGGCCCAGTGTTAGACTCCGATACACCACAGCAGGTTCACTGTTACCCTTCGACCATCACATTGACGATGAAACACAGAAATTGCATCCCGATTCAATACAAAATTCGCAATATCGATTTATATTGACGAGAGTAACGTTTCAAGGAGCCCGTTTTTGGGCTCTTCCCTGGGGGCCCAGTGTTAGACTTCGATGCACCACAGCAGGTTTACTGTAACCCTTCGACCATCAAACTGACGATGAACCACAGAAATTGCATCCCGATTCAATACAAAATTCGCAATTCCGATATCTGTCCACAGGAGTACGGTTTAGAAGAGTATGTACTTTGGCTCTTTCCTGGGGGCCCAGTGTTAGACTACGATGCACCACAGCAGGTTTACTGTAACCCTTAGACCATCACATTGACGATGAAACACAGAAATTGCATCCAGATTTAATACAAAATTCGCAATGCCGATTTCTGTCCACAGGAGTACGGTTTAGAAGAGTATGAACTTTGGCTATTCCCTGGGGGCCCAGTGTTAGACTGCGATGCACCTAAGCAGGTTTACTGTTTCCCTTCGACCGTCACATTGACGATGAAACACGGAAATTGAATCTTGATTCAATACAAAATTCGCAGTGCCGATCTCTGTCCACAGGAGTACGGTTAAGAAAAGTATGTATTTTGGCTCTTCCCTGGGGGCCCAGTCTTAGACTGCGACGCACCACAGTTGGTTTACTGTTACCCTTCGACCATCACATAGACGATGAAACACAGAAATTGTATCCCTATTCAATACAAAATTCGCAATGTCTTTTTATATTGACGAGAGTAGCGTTTCGGGGAGCCCGTTTTTGGGTTCTTCCCTGGGGGCCCAGTGTTAGACTCCGATGCACCACAGCAGGTTTACTGTTAACCTTCGACAATCACATTGAGGATGAAACACAGAATTTGCATTCCGATTCAATACAAAATTCGCAATGCCGATTTCTGTCAACAGGAGTACGGTTTAGAAGATTATGTACTTTGGCTCTTCCCTGGGGGACCAGTGTAAGACTCCGATGCACCACAACAGGTTTACTGTATTCCTTCGACCATCACATTGACGATGAAACACAGAAATTGCATCCCGATTCAATACAAAATTCGCAATGTCGATTTATATTGACGAGAGTAACGTTCGGGGAGCCCGTTTTTGGGCTCTTCCCTGAGGGCCCAGTGTTAGTCTCCGATGCACCACAGCAGGTTTACTGTAACCCGTCGACCATCACATTGACGATGAAACACAGAAATTGAATCCCGATTCAATACAAAATTCGCAAGCCGATTTCTGTCCACAGGATTACGGTTTAGAAGAGTATGTACTTTGGGTCTTCCCTGGGGGCCCAGTGTTAGACTCCGATGCACCACAGCAGGTTTACTGTTACCCTTCGACCATCACATTGACGATGAAGCACAGAAATTGCATCCCGATTCAATACAAAATTCACAATGTCGATTTATATTGACAAGAGTAACGTTTCGGGGAGCCCGTTTTTGGTCTCTCACATGGGTGCCAGTGTTAGACTCCGATGCACCACAGCAGGTTTACTGTTACCCTTCGACAATCACATTGAGGATGAAACACAGAATTTGCATCCCGATTCAATACAAAATTCGCAATGCTGATTTCTGTCAACAGGAGTACGGTTTAGAAGATTATGTACTTTGGCTCTTCCCTGGGGGACCAGTGTAAGACTCCGATGCACCACAACAGGTTTACTGTATTCCTTCGACCATCAAATTGACGATGAAACACAGAAATTGCATCCCGATTCATACAAAATTCGCAATGTCGATTTATATTGACGAGAGTAACGTTTGGGGAGCCCGTTTTTGGGCTCTTCCCTGAGGGCCCAGTGTTAGTCTCCGATGCACCACAGCAGGTTTACTGTTACCCTTCGACCATCACATTGACGATGAAACACAGAAATTGCATCCAGATTCAATACAAAATTCGCAATGCCGATTTCTCTCCACAGGAGTACGGTTTAGAAGGGTATGTATTTTGTATCTTTCCTGGGGGCCCAGTGTTAGACTCCGATGCACCACAGCAGGTTTACTGTATCCCAACGACCATCTCATTGACGATAACACACAGAAATTGCATCCCGATTCAATACAATATCCGCAATGCCGATTTCTGTCCACAGGAGTACGGTTTAGAAGAGTACGTAATTTGGCTCTTCCGTGGGGGCCCAGTGTAAGACTCGGACGCACATCAGCAGGTTTACTGTATCCCAATTACCATCTCATTGACGATAAAACACAGAAATTGCATCCAGATTCAATACAAAATTCGCAATGCCGATTTCTGTCCACACGAGTCGGTTTAGAAGAGTATGTACTTTGATTCATCTTTTGGTGCCCAGTGTAAGTCTCCGATGCACCACAGCAAATTTACTTTATTCCTTCGACCATTACATTGACGATGAAACACAGAAATTGCATCCCGAAGCAATACAAAATTCGCAATGCCCATTTCTGTCCACAGGAGTACGGTTTAGAAGAGTATGTACTCTGGCTCTTCCCTGGGGGCCCAGTGTTAGACTCCGATGCACCACAGCAGGTTTACTGTTACCCTTCGACCTTCACATTGACGATGAAACACAGAAATTGCATCCCGATTCAATACAACATTCACAATGTCGATTTATATTGACGAGAGTAGCGTTTCGGGGAGCCCGTTTTCGGGCTCTTCCCTGGGGGCAAGTGTTAGACTCCGATGCACCACAGCAGATTTACTGTTACCCTTCGACCATCACATTGACGATGAACTACAGAAATTGCATCCCGATTCAATACAAAATTCACAATGTCGATTTATATTGACAAGAGTAACGTTTCGGGGAGCCCGTTTTTGGTCTGTTATCTGGGTGCCAGTGTTAGACTCCGATGCACCACAGCAGGTTTACTGTTACCCTTCGACCATCACATTGACGATGAAACACAGAAATTGCATCCCGATTCAATACAAAATTCGCAATGCCGATTTCTGTCCACAGGAGTACGGTTTAGAAGAGTATGTACTTTGGCTCTTCCCTGGGGGCCCAGTGTAAGACTCCGATGCACCACAGCAGGTTTACTGTATCTCTTCGACCATCATACTGACGATGAAACACAGAAATTGCATCCCGATTCAATACAAAATTCGCAATGCCGTTTACTGTCCACAGGGGTACGGTTTCTAAGAGTATTTACTTGGGTTCTTCCCTGGGTGCCCAGTGTAAGACTCCGATGCACGACAGCAGGTTTACTGTATCCCTTCGACCAACTCATTGACGTGAAAACACAGAAATTGCATCCCTATACAATACAAAATTTGCAATGCAGATTTCTGTCCACAGGCGAATGGTTTAGAAGAGTATGTACTTTGGCTTTTCCCTGGCGGCTGAGTGTTAGACTCCGATACACCACAGCAAGTTTACTGTTACCCTTCGACCATCACATTGACGATGAAACACAGAAATTGCATCCTTATTCAATACAAAATTCGCAATTCCGATATCTGTCCACAGGAGGACGGTTTAGAAGAGAAGACTCCGCCGCACTTAAGCAGGTTAACTGTTTCCCTTCGACCACCACATTGACGATGAAACACAGAAATTGAATCTTGATTCAATACAAAATTCGCAATGCGGATCTCTGTCCACAAAAGTACGGTTTAGAAGAGTATGTACATTGGCTCTTCCCTGGGGGCCCAGTGTGAGACTCCGATGCACCACAGCAGGTTTACTGTTACCCTTCGACCATCACATTGAGAATGAAACACAGAATTCGCATCCCGATTCAATACAAAATTCGCAATGCCGATTTCTGTCAACAGGAATACGGTTTAGAAGATTATGTACTTTGGCTCTTCCCTGGGGGACCAGTGTAAGACTCCGATGCGCCACAACAGTTTTAATGTATTCCTTCGACCATCACATTGACGATGAAACACAGAAATTGCATCCCGATTCAATACAAATTTTGCAATGACGATTTCTGTCCACAGGAGTACGGTTTAGAAGAGTATGTACTTTGGCTCTTCCCTGGGGGCCCAGTGTAAGACTCCGATGCACGACAGCAGGTTTACTGTATCCCTTCGACCATCTCATTGACGTGAAAACACAGAAATTGCATCCCTATTCAATACAAAATTCGCAATGCCAATTTCTGTCCACAGGCGAATGGTTTAGAAGAGTATGTACTTTGGCTTTTCCCTGGGGGCTGAGTGTTAGACTCCGATACACCACAGCAAGTTTACTGTTACCCTTCGACCCTCACATTGACGATGAAACACAGAAATTGCATCCTTATTCAATACAAAATTCGCAATGCCGATATCTGACCACAGGAGGACGGTTTAGAAGAGTATGTACTTTGATTCTACCCTGGGGGCCCAGTGTAAGACTCCGACGCCATTAGCAAGTTAACTGTTTCCCTTCGACCACCACATTGACGATGAAACACAGAAATTGAATCCCGATTCAATACAAAATTCGAAATGTCGATTTATATTGACGAGAGTAACGATTCGGGGAACCCGTTTTTGGGCTCTTCCCTGGGGGTCCAGTGTTAGACTACGATGCACCACAGCAGGTTTACTGTTACCCTTCGACCATCACATTGACGATGAAACACAGAAATTGCATCCAGATTCAATACAAAATTCGCAATGCCGATTTCTGTCCACAGGAGTACGGTTTAGAAGAGTATGTATTTTGGCTTTTTCCTGGGGGCCCAGTGTTAGACTCCGATGCACCACAGCAAGTTTACTGCATCCCAACGACCATCTCATTGACGATAAAACACAGAAATTGCATCCCGATTCAATACAAATTTCGCAATGCCCATTTCTATCCACAGGAGTACGGTTTAGAAGAGTATGTACTTTGGCTCTTCCCTGGGCGCCCACTGTTAGACTCCGATGCACCACAGCAGGTTTACTGTTACCCTTCGACCATCGTATTGACGATGAAACACAGAAATTGCATCCCGATTCAATACATAATTCGCAATGTCGATTTATATTGACGAGAGTTACGTTTCGGGGAGCCCGTATTTGGGCTCTTCCCTTGGGGCCCAGTGTTAGACTACGATGCACCACAGCAGGTTTACTGTTACCCTTCGACCATCACATTGACGAAACACAGAAACACAGAAATTGCACCACATCAAACAGTGATAGCGATAATGCTGAACCGAAAACTTACAGCCAAAAGAGTAATATTATCTGCCAGTGACACTGACCTTACATTTACGCCAACATCTTGAGAACCAAAAAACAATCACACAGTGTGAAGTCAGTGATCTGACTGGGGAATTTGATCTTCCAAAGCATAAAGCCGATCTCTTGGCTTCACGACTACAGAAATCAATTCTCCTTGCTTACACAGTACATTTGTCTGTGTTTTACGAGTGTCAGAAAAAGAACTTGCGTGTAATTTCAAGTACTGAAGGCGACATTACATTCTACAGTGACATTGACGGTTTGTTGACAGACCTGAACATCAGATTCGAACCAGACGAGTGTAGATTCTTTACAGATGGATCAAAAACAAGGGGCATGGATGTGTGTGATGTCCTTAGGTTAGTTAGGTTTAAGTAGTTCTAAGTTCTAGGGGACTGATGACCTCAGAAGTTAAGTCCCATAGTGCTCAGAGCCCATTTTCAAAAACATGCCTGAAGGTAGCACTCTTACGCAATAGCAATGAAAGGACATTCATTCCTGTCGAATATGCTGCCTTATCTAAAAAAAAAGTATTACTATGTTGAAATCCGTTGTAAACTGTGAATTACAAAGTCGTTACGGCGGCTACACTAATTATTGCTGCTATCTATGTGAGTGGGACAGTCGCGCAAGAGAAACCACTACACACAGAGGGAATGGTCTTCACGAACAACTCTGGTGCATGATTAAAAAAATATTAAATCGAATCTCTAGTGAACCCGAAAAAAAACTGTTCTGTCACCATTGCATATTAAGTTGGGAAACATGACAGCATTTGTTAAGGCTATGCACAGGAATGAAGCAACATTTCAATAATTGGGTAAGAAATATCCTTGACTCGGTACAGAGAAGTTCACAAAGAGGATATTCAATGGTTCACAGATACGGCAGCTGTTGGGGGAAACACTCTTCGAGTCCACTCTAACCCCTTATGGAGTCCACTCTAACCCCTTATCAGTTGCATGCTTGACATTGTTTTGTAACGTGGCAAGAGTGTTCCTTGGGAACAGGAGAGTCGAAAATTACAAGGACCTTGTGGACGGTCTCACTCATTCTTATAAAGTCACTGGCTGCAACATGGCCTTGAAGATACACTTCCTTTCCTCCCACCTCCATGTGTTCCCAGAGAACTGTGGTGTATTCAGTAGTGGGCATGGCGAGAGGTTCCACAGAAGATTTCTCTCGTGGAACGGCGGTACACAGGATGCTATGTTGGTTGACTTCTGCTGAACAGTACAGAGAGGTGCTCCAGATGCTACCCACAAGAGAAATGAAATGAACTCCGTACTTTTAAATTATACGCTTGCTTGACTATGCGGCCGTAGGACAGAAATGTGGCAACACAGTACGAAAAAGTGCAAAGAAGGGCAGCTCGTTTCGTGTTATCGCGCAATAGGGGTGAGAGTGTCACAGACATGATACGCGAGTTGAGGTGGTAGTCACTGAAACAAAGGCGGTTTTCTTTGCGGCGAGCTCAATTTACTCTTCAGAATGCGAAAATATTGTGTTAACACCCACCTACGTAGGGACAAATGATCATCATAACAAAATAAGAGAAATCAGAGCTCGAACGGAAAGATTTAGGTGTTCCTTTTTCCCACGCGCCATTCGAGAGTGGAGTGGTAAAGAAGTAGTATGAAAATGGTTTGATGAACCCTCTGGCAGGCATTTAAGTGTGAGTTGCGGAGTGACCATGTAGATGTAGATATAATCAATAACATTTATTATGAGTTATGATACAAGCTTTATTTATCGTTTGTTAACAACAGTTTGATGCGTGGTACTTGACATCCTAGACCTACTACAATGAAATGTGAATAGCTTTGCTGTCCCTTGACAGCCTATGGTATCGTTATTATGACTGGGAGTAATTATGCAGATACTAGTACCACTATTCTAGTTCTCTGTAAACAGTTGATAATCGGAACTGTTGTCTTCTCAACGGAACTCAGGAAACAGTGCTCCGTGGCGTAATGCCGCAAATGCCGGCACGGTAGGATCGACTGAGCTGCAGGAACTGATCTGAACAGGCTGCAGGCACTGAACTGAGAGAATCTTTTCTGCCTGTCAGCGCAAGGACCTCTATCTCTGCACTTGGTGGAAGCACAGTATTCCCCAGTTGATAGCGCGCTCTTTGGCAGCTCGGAACACTATCGGTGGACGAATATGACGACTTGGCTGCGGACACAGAAAGTGGTCCCAAATAATCTGCGCTATATAGAAGGTGGCTTCTCGCAAATGAGAGACTGTGGTTGTTCCTGTGTGGTGGCAGCCTCTTGTAGTATTGTTGTGTACTTCCTGAGCCATTTACACAGCCTCCCTTCCCTGGGAGGCCCTATTTCCTTGCTTGCTGGCGAGCGCATTTGGTAAATGTAAATGTCGTGTGACAAGGGCCTCCCGTCGGGTAGACCGATCGCCGAGTGCAAGTCTTTCGATTTGACGCCACTTCGGCGACTTGCCCGTCGACGGGAATGAAATGGTGATTATTAGGACAACACAACACCCAACCGGGCGTATTTGGTGAGTGTATGTACACTACTGGACATTAAAATTGCTACAGCACGAAGATGACGTGCTACAGACGCGAAATTTAACCGACAGGAAGAAGATGCTGTGATATGCAAATGATTAGCTTTTTAGAGCATTCACACAAAGTTGGCGACACCTACAACGTGCTGACATAAGGAAAATTTCCAACTGATTTCTCATACACAAACAGCAGTTGACCGGCGTTGACTGGTGAAACGTTGTTGTGATGCCTCGTGTAAGGAGGAGAAATGCGTACCATCACCTTTCCGACTTTGATAAAGGTCGGATTGTAGCCTATCACGATTGCTGTTTATCGTATCGCGACATTGCTGCTCGTGTTAGTCGAGATCCAATGACTTTTAGCAGAATATGGAATCGGTTGGTTCAGGAGGATAATACGGATCGCCGTTCTGGATCCCAACGACCTCGTATCACTAGCAGTCGAGATGACAAGCATCTGATTCGTCGTACTGGCGTATCACCTGGCGTGATGGTATGGGGTGCCATTGGTTACACGTCTCGGCCACCTCTTGTTCGCATTGACGGCACTTTGAACAGTGGACGTTACAATTCAGATGTGTTATGACCCGTGGCTCTACCCTTCATTCGATCCCTGCGAAACCCTACATTTCAGCAGAATAATGCACGACCGCATGCTGCGGGTCCTGTACGGGCCTTTCTGGATACAGAAAATGTTCGACTGCTGCCCTGGCGAGCACATTCTCCAGATCATTCACCAATTGAAAATTTCTGGTCAATGCCGGCCGAGCAACTGGCTCGTCACAATACGCCAGTCACTACTCTTGATGAACTGTGGTATCGTGTTGACGCTGCATGGGCAGCTGTACATGTAGACGCCATCCGAGGTCTGTTTGACTCAATGCCCAGGCGTATCAAGGCCGTTATTACGGCCAGAGGTGGTTGTTCTGGGTACTGGTTTCTCAGTATCTATGCACCCAAATTGCGTGAAAATGTAATCACATGTCAGTTCTAGTATAATATATTTGTACAATGAATACCCGTTTATCATCTGCATTTCTTCTTGGTGTAGCAGTTTTAATGGCCACTAGTACATGTTGCTCCCCCTACCATTCGCGTATGGCACTTTGGGAAACCCACTCATAACAACACTAAGGGGGTGGCCTGTGAAGCGTTTACAATTTTGAAGTCCGTAAGCTAGTGGGAGGTGCAACTTCCGCTTCCGTCCATCAGTCACTGTCTGGATGCAGTTGGGTCCCAAAGCTGCAAGTGCAGGCGGAGGTTCAAATGGCTCTGAGCACTATAGGACTCAACATCAGAGGTCATCAGTCCTCTAGAACTTAGAACTACTTAAACCTCACTAACCTAAGGACATCACACACATCCATGCCCGAGGCAGGATTCAAACCTCCGACCGTAACAGTCACGCGGTTCCGGACTGAAGTGCCTAGAACCGCTCGGCCACCGCGGCCGGCTGCAGGCGGAGTCAGCTGCGGATTGCATAAGAGGATCCTTCAGACAGCTGGCTGCCTACAGCTCGTCTGATTCTCTAAAAGAAGATGCTAAAGGGTTCTGCCCACAGGCATGTGAGCATGGTGCGGCCTGGTTTGAACGCTGAAAATTTCAGTTTATACGTGGTACCCATGTCTTTTACCATATTTGTACACTGAATTCAACACAGGTTCATTCAGTTAAAAAAAATTGTTTCGACTGCTGTCGAAGCTTGGCTAGTGGATCCAGGAGTGGCTTTAAAACTGACATTAACGTTCGATGTCGTCTCCCATGGAGATTCTCAGTTGGTGATAGTGCAATTTGTGGAGTGGTTTTGTCCTGAAAGAGGAAGATCAATAAACGGTTGTCTTTATTGTACCGTTGAACAAGCTTCGTCGTGTGTGACTTGAAAGTTCAAACGAATTTTTCAGCGAGTCCATTGACCTCAGGATGAAATGGTGCAGTTCCCAAAAGTGAAAGTGAAATGACGCCGGTTTCACAGAATAGTTTAAATTCCTCAGAAGAAAACTGTGTCCTGTAGTCTGTTACAGTAGGTTTCAGCAATCCTTCGACAGAGAGGACGTTTGACAAGTTTCAAATGAGATTTAATCTCTGATTGATGTAGTAACTTCTTATCGTTAGGTTACGTACTTTGAATATATTGTTTGATCTGAAGCAAACCAGAAGACTTAGCTGCAATTTTGGCAATGAAATTTGAGTTTACTGGGAGACTATCCGCAGTCTCTGGGTCACTAATATCTATTGAGGAACAAACATCTGCTGAAGAGTAAAACATTTCGGCTTGTCCTATTGACAGATGTGAAAGCAAAATACAGTCACGTGTTGTGAGAGGGATCTAAACATGATTTCACAGTCGTAGTACGACCGAAGTCACACGCTCAATGCTCTGCAAACATTAAGCCAACCGTGTAGGAAAAATATTGCTCGGTCCTGAGGTACCCACTAAAGCTTTGTGGTTTGTGGAGAGGATAAATTTACAACCGTAAATATAAACATGAAATTTCTTGACTACAATCATAATCGTGAAAGAATCCTTCTCTTTTTGACTGTAATTTCTTTGTACCATTCACAGACTCTTTGAAGCGAACGTAACTGATCGTTGAAAACCACGATGTTGATGCGACAGAATGGCGCTTTTATCATAGTCTGAAGCATCCGCAGCAAATGTGACCATTTTGTTCGGATGTGTTGTAAGACATATGGTGTCAGGCAACCCGTCTGAATTTCTTAAATGTGAGTTTGTATTCACCATTCCTGGTCCATGCGGTGTCTTTACGTAACAACTTGTGTAGTGGTTCACTAATGAGAGCTACATGAGGGAGAAACTTCCGATAATAATTTATTTGTATTTATATCGCACGTAATTTCTTGACAGCCGAAGGCTTATAATTGCACCGATGTGCTGCAACGTCGGTCAGATTCCGTGTACGGACACTGTCCTAATTATCGCACTTCGCATTGAAATAAAATGCACTTGTCTTTGTTGCGTTTCAAATTTTCCGCTTCTAGTATTTGAAAACCGGGTTGTTAATTTCCGTAAAAGTTCCTGGGGAGTTGAGATGCAGACAATTATGTTGTCCAGGTAGATCCCAGTGTTTGGCCTTTCCGAAATAATTGTTCTGAATACCGATGGGACAAACTTAGTGCACTGGCTATTACGAAGCGTAATTTTTGTAGCGGTATAGAACAGATGGAGTATTTATCAACATCAAACTCTATGTCCTCGTCCAAAAGGATTTGCAAATATGGTCCTTTGAGATGCAGCTTGGCAAAGTACATACCGCCAGTCAATTTTGACATCAGTTCTTTTGGTTTTTCAGTGAGATATGACTCAGTAATAGATCAAGTAATAACAATGGCTTTGAAATCTTCGCAGATGCGTAGTGAGCCATCCGGTTTCTGTACAACTGCTATCGGCGCCGCCAATCGGCTACTGGTTGTGGCTTCTATAGCGTCATTCTGTTCAAGATGGTCAAGTTCCTGTTTTACTTTATCTTTTAATCTAAAAGGAATATAGCGAGCTTTGCAAAATTTGGCACTGTGTTTACCTTCAATGATCAGAATGGCTCTGAGCACTATGGGACTTAACATCTGAGGTCATCAGTCCCCTAGTACTGAGAACTACTTAAACCTAACTAACCTAAGGACATCACACACATCCATGCCCGAGGCAGGATTCGAACCTGCGACCGTAGCAGTCACGCGGTTCCAGACTGAAGCGCCTAGAACCCCTTGGCCACAACGGCCGGCTACCTTCAGTGCAGTATGTGGTTTATAGCCATTAATACTGCTTGTTGCTTCAGAAAAAATATCATACTTGTAGAACAGCTGATTTAACTTTCCATTGGGAATGGTAGTTTGAGGTTGATTTGCTCCTTCTTGGGTGGTGAAGCCCAAATCGTTGGAGAGATCCAGCCCTAGTCAATTAGCTGCTTCAGTTGAATTTACAATGACAAATGTAGCCTGTTTCATAAATCGTTTATTCGTAATGTCTGTAGAATATTGTCCATTTACTGCATTCTCCTGTTTGTTGTAACTCAACAGTGATGTTCGAAAGTCTACACTTTAGCAATCCTAATTTTCGATAAGCTTGTAGGTTAATGATTGAAAATGATGTCCCTGTGTCAATTTGAAAACAGACTGACACTTTGTTAACTCGAAAAGTAACAGATAACGAATTGTTATTTACAGAAAAGACGTCTCGTCCGAGAAAGCTTTTGAAATTACGCACGCCCATTATGAACATTACTTGACTTTTGTTATAAAGCACTGCAGGATTTTTGGGTATGTGATTTTTTGTTGGTTGTGCTCGCTTTGAGCACTTCACCCCTATTGCGCCGGGGCGGGGTGGATTCGTGGCGTAAATGTTTGATCACTGTCTTTCGTCGTACTGTTCACTGCAAAAGTTCCACCTACCTCAGTACGGCGGCCGATCACTAGCCCATTTCTCTGCATACTGCGCTGACGACGTAAAAGCAGCACTGAAGAAAACGCCGTGAAAAGTCCACGTAAACTCTGGTAACAAGCTATCCTGTAAATTCTTATACTACCTTTCGGGTGGAAGGTGATTGCTTCATCTCTTTAGAAAAATGGCAGAATTCTGCAACGAGTTCTTTTATTTCTTTAGGTTCAAAATAAACACTTGCCATCAGCCTGTATTTAATTAACGAATAATATCACTGCCTCAGCTCGCAGTTCATACAACCCAGTACACACATACACACACACACACACACACACACACACACACACACACACACACACACAGTCAGAAATGTAATTAAGTCAGACCCGAATTTTTGAGTGATCTACAGTCGACGCTCTGCTACAATATATGAGTTTCACTTTTTTTTCAGTGGATTTGTAATAGAGAAACTGTTCACCATAGATGAATATGAAACATGCCACGCGGAATTCTACAAAGACCGAAAGTTCACACGCGTTTATCTTTCCAAATAAACACTTCAGAAAGCTCTAATTTCCACAATCTGTCCGTAAATGCAACTGCTTTCACGGCAATACCATCCTGACGCGAAATACCAGTAACTTCTTCAATTTACTCATAACGTAGACGGACACGTTCATCATGACCTGTACCTCCGATACCTAGCCAACGACTGACTTCCTGCCATTCCTTCTGTGGTGTCACCGCCAGACACCACACTTGCTAGGTGGTAGCTTTAAATCGGCCGCGATCCATTAGTACATGTCGGACCCGCGTGTCGCCACTGTCAGTAATTGCAGACCGAGCGCCACCACACGGCAGGTCTAGAGAGACGTACTAGCACTCGCCCCCAGTTGTACGACGACTTTACTAGCGACTACACTGACGAAGCCTTTCTCTCATTTGCCGAGAGATAGTTAGAATAGCCTTCAGCTAAGTCCATGGCTACGACCTAGCAAGGTGCCATTAACCATTTCTATAGAGAGTCTCACTTGTATCATCAAGAATGCTGTATACAAATGATGGATTAAAGTTAAGTACAACCGCAGCTACGTACTTTTCTTTATAGCATTCATTACGTATCCTGTTCCAGACTTCACGCCAGTCGGCGTGAGTTGACGCGTGCCCTTTCGGTTTCCTCGCCTTGTGTCTAGACTGTCTTGTCTAGACACAACACCTTCCACAGCCTATAACTACATGAAATGCGTGGGAAATGCTTAACTCTGATTGGTTGTTGAAAATGACCAGCCAATCAAAACAATCCTTCGAGTTCTTTTCCGCGCTACAGCTGTCTTACGCCAATCAACATTCACAGATGCATTTACGTCACTCCATCATGCAAATATTAATAAAATGTTTAACAAAACCAAACGAAAACTAATCATGAAATGACTTTAGAACACTATTACTCTGCAAATGGATATTCTGGCTGCCTTCTTGCAGTAGCAAGTACCCTGGGACACACGTCATCAGCACGGTGGGGAAATTACGTTTTTCATTGAAACTTGCTTGCTTAAAACTTTCCCATGACATAGTTACGTAATATGTAATATGAGATAATATTGAATTTTTTTGTATGTCTCACATACTAACACAACAACACATTAAATAAATACTGATCTTTTATGATTTTTATATTACGAAAATGAAAAATAGTTAACGTTTTTAATTATGAAAATTCAGACAAATTGACCTAACATTTTGTGAACTTCAGTAATGATTCCAAATGATACTAAAAGACAAACTATTCTGAATCCTAACTGACTTTAATCTTACAAGTGTCGGTTTGGGGTGTTTTAGGTAATTTTCTCTAACTCTGAAAGTATGCCAGCTAGGAAGCTGAGAGTTTTACGCAATCTTCTTTTTAATAACAAAGGGCAGTATATTCACTTTTAACTAAATTGAATAATATTTAATATAGTTTATTTAGATTCTTAGGGGCTTGAATATTCTGTCGCTCGAATTGACACAGGTACCGTTTCCCACGGCTAGGCTAGCGACAGGTGCGAATAAGTCACGCTAAGATACAAACGGCTGTTTCTATCACCGCCAAAGGCTCCAAAGCTAAGAGGCCGTAGTGCAAAGTAGTGCAATAAATGCTTTTGCATATTGACTCGCGACGTTACACTATGTCCGGATTATTACAACGTGCGTTCCGGTAGGAACAATATCCCTTTTGGAATTTACGCCACAGCATGAACAAGTTTGTAATTTAGCATTTGTAACCTTGTTTACATACTGGCGTGCTCGACTTGTATTCTCCAGGTTTGGCCACACTTCATTTGGCCATGCCGAATTTGGATGTGTAGTGTATACAGTACGTCAGCATCTTCGCACTGCAATGCTTCAGCAGAAACATCCATTTGTTCGTATGCCCATATGAACGACAGACAGTATTGTAAAAACGAGTTTGTTAGACTAAACGGGTCCTTCTTTCATTTAGCGCCAAAGGAGTTCATGATACACATGTCATTAATTAGCGAGTTTATTATACTGATAATTTTCGCAATGAAATTAACGTTCCCTTGCCAGCTCCTGTGATTGAGTAATACAGTCTTTATAGGACTGATCTGACTTTCTGAAACATTGAAAAAAATCTGTCTGGTAGTTCGTTGTATGTCCCACATTGATTTCTGTGATCACGCAGTGGTTCTTGTCTGCCAGCACTACAACGCTATACAAACGTCGCTGCTCTCTGTCGTTAAATGAAGGCCATCAGTCACTGCGTTGTCAGTGGTGAGAGATAATACCTGAAATTTTGTATTCTCGGCACACTCTAGACATCGTGGATCTCGGAATACTGAAATCCCTAACGGTTTCCGAAATGGAATGTCCCATGCATCTAGTTCCGACTACTATTTCGCGTTCATTGTCTGTTAATTTCGGTCCTGCGGCCATAATCATATCGAAAACCTTTTCAGATGAATCACCTGAGTGAGGATGACAGCTCTGCGAATGCAATGCCATTTTATTCCTTGTGTACGCCATACTGCCGCCATCTGCGTATGTGCATACCGCTATCCCACTGCTTGTGTCGCCTCAGTATATGGTACAAACACCATGGGGATTTACATGAAATAATGGCGTCCGTGGTACGATAGTTCCCAGATTAGGAGCTTTTGTAATTTGTTGGGTAGTTATCCTTTCAGCGCATAATTTACTGTTGACCAAGTTTGTTGGAAGACTGGCTACTAGCTCAGTGATAAAATGAGATTTCAAATATATGGAACTACAGCTACCTTTGCTACAACTTCAATTTGTGTATTGTAAATTCGCGTGGTAGAATTAATTACATATGTTCTGCGATGTGCTAATCTTATTTTTCCTTTTCAGGAATGTCCGCCTGCTTAGCTGCTTGGTCGGAGCGTCTGAGTGCCATGCAATGGGCCCGGGTTCCATTCCTAGCAGGGTCGGAAATTTTCTCCCCTTGGGAACTGGGTGTTGTGTTGTCCTCATCATCATTTCATCATCATCGACACGCAAGTCGTCTAGGGTGGCATCACCTGAAAAGACTTGCAACTAGGAAGCCGAACTACCCCACGTGGGATCTCCCAGCCATGAATGCCATACGATCATTTAATTTTTTTCATTTTTCAGAATTTTTTTAGTAGCTTCTGATCCCACACATTACTTTTTCCGACTTTGTTTTTGCTGTTGTTTGTATTGGGTGTTAGGTTATTGTTTCATTACCACGGAATTTCATGTAGCTCAAGATGACAGACGGTCAGGATGCTGTAATGTCTCGGTAACAAATAGGTACTGTCAGAGCCACTTAAAGCCCAGATACTGACTAGTAAATTACATATTTTATGATTATTTGTATCTACGTGAGGAGAGTTGAAAGCTGTGTTGATGCTGAGGCGAAGTAAAACACTGAAATGAAATCTGTGTACAATAATAGACATTATTCCCGTTCCAAGTCACCTGATATCTGATGAGTGAGGAAGTGCTGCACCAGAAGCTGTATATACTCGTAGTTGTTCCAGGCCTCAGCTTTCCGATTGTATGACGGGAACGGTGGCGGCGGCATCTTAAATTGCAGTTGTTGTTGTTGGTCTTCGTCTTTGCTTTCTTCACGTGTGGCTAATTGCGCCACCATGAGCTTCTGGGTTTCTGATAGTTATTGTGATAACTGGTAGTAGAGTGGTAAGTTTCGGTTGGACCATATCTGAAAAATATGATCAGATTAGTTCACAAAATTCACAAAAATCTTCCTGGAGAGGAAACGGATTAGGATTCCTAGAATCTATTACGCACCGTAAATGTAATCTACCCATTGTTGCCACAGAAATCAACTAAATACATGAATTGAAAGGAAAACGTGAAAAAATAAATTTCCAGCTTAGTTCGGTAATTCTTTCCAGTGTTGGTTATTTCTGCTCGTCGCCAGTGTCGGCGAGTATAATGTTGGTGTGCATTGCCTCGTTGTCAGTGTTGAGAACTGATGAAAATGTCACTCAACTTAACTCAACCCGTTGCAAGTGTTAGCTGCTGGTCGAAATTTGTTATCAACGACTTCCAGTTTTAATCGTCACCACTGTTGGAAACTGGTGGAATACTGTCTTTTTCCGCGTCGCTAGTTTTGGGATGTTGTAACTGAATGTTACTATTAATCCAGTTCAAATATCAACAGTACTGAAAACAATTCCTAAAATGGCGACTAAAATTGGTGGCAGTTTGCATGTTAGTGCTCTTAAATTATACACTTACTTGACAGGGCAACATTAGAACAGAAATGTGGCAACCAGAACGAAATAACCAATAACATTTTTTACGAGTTATGATACAAATTTTATTTAATTTTTCGTAACAGTCTGATGCATGACACTTGATGTCCTACACCTAATACAACAAAATCTAAATAACTTTACTGTGACTTGACAGTCTATGACATTGTCACTATAATGGAAAGTAATTATGCAGACACTAGTTTCACTACTCTAGTTCTCTGTATAACAGTCGGAATTGTTGTCTTCTCAGCGGAATTCGATAACTCTGCTCCGTTGCCTAGTTCAGGAAATGTAGGAACGGCTGAGCTGCAGGAACTGAACTGAACGCCAAAGGCCTTGCCACGTTGGTAAGACCAGTTCCCACCCGATCACCGAAGTTAAGCAACGTCAGGGCCAGTTAGTACTTGGCTGGGTGTCCTTCCGAAGAAAACTGGGTTTCATACGTTGAAGGACGTGCTAGTCGCCAAATTGGTGACCAATTGGGCGACGTGCACCAGGAAGGTGTGCCATAAAACATCGTGTCCCCCTCGGTAGCTGTGGGGTCAGAGTGGCAGGTTGCCAACCAAAGGGGGCTGAAAACGATCCCCAGCTGGGTCGTGGATTTTCTCCGCTCAGGGACTGGGTGTTGTGTTGTCCTCATCAACGTAAGTCGCCTAAGTGGTCCCAACTAAAAAGACTCACACCCAGTGGCAAAACTGTCAGACGACAGAGAGAGACTGAACAGAGAATGTCTGTGTTGTTTTGTCTTCTCTGCCTGTCAGCGGAAGGATCTCCATCTACCCAAAACCAGGCGGAAGCAAAAGAGTCACCGGTTAACAGTGCTCTCTTTGGCGGCTGGCAACGCTATTGGCGGACAAATACGACGCCCCGATGGGCGTGACGGTGGAAGCAGAAAGTTGTCCGGAATAGCGAGCTCCATCTAGCAGGTGGCTGCTCGGAACCGAGAGGCGCCTGGTATTTGGTTGTGCCTGTGAGGTGGCGGTCTCTCGTAGTATTGTTGTGCAGCTCGCCCTGTTGGCCGTGCGGCCTAACGCACGGGTTTCCGGGCGGGAAGGAGCGCCGGTCCCCGGCACGAATCCGCCCGGCGGATTTGTGTCGAGGTCCGGTGAGCCAGCCAGTCTCTGGATGGTTTTTAGGCGGTTTTCCATCTGCCTCGGCGAATGCGGGCTGGTTCCCCTTATTCCGCCTCAGCTACACTATGTCGGTGATAGCTGCGCAAACACGTTCTCAAGTACGCGTACACCACCCTTACTCTACCACGCAAACATAGGGGTTACACTCGTCTGGTGTGAAACGTTCCCTGGGGGGGTCCACCGGGGACCGAAACGCACAATAACCCTGCGTTCGGTGTGGGGCGGCGGGGGGATGAAGTGGACTGCGGTAGTCGTCGTGGGGTTGTGGACCACTGCGGCTGCGGCGGGGGCGGAGTTTCTCCGTCGTTTCTAAGTCCCCGGTAACATAACGTAACATAACATAACATTGTTATGCACCTATTGAGCCATGTATGAACATTTTTTAGATATAGTTAGAATTAATGTTTCGACATTGATAGACGGTAAATCATCGAGTAGAACAGAAGTAATATGTGGCGTTCCGCAAGGTAGTGTCATAGGCCCTCTGCTGTTCCTAATTTAAATAACTGATCTAGGTGATAATCTGAGCAGCCCCCTTAGATTGTTTGCAGATGACGCTGTAATTTACCGTCTAGTAAAATCATCAGACGACCAATTCCAACTACAAAGTGATCTTGAGAGAATTTCTGTATGGTGCGAAAAGTGGCAATTGGCACTAAACAAAGATAAGTACGAGGTCATCCACATGAGTGCTAAAAGAAATCCGATAAGTTTTGGGTATAGGATAAATCGCGCAAATATAAGGGCTGTCAATTCGACTAAATACCTAGGAATTACTATTACGAGCAACTTAAATTGGAATGACAACATACATAATATTGTGGGGAAGGTGAAACAAAGAATGCGCTTTGTTGACAGAACACTTGAGAAGCTGCGACAAACCCACTAAAGAGACAGCCTACATTACAATTGTCCGTTCTCTGCTGGAATATTCCTGCGCGGTATGTGATCCTTACCAGGTAGGATTGACGGAGGACATCGAGAAAGTGCAAAGAAGGGCACCTCGTTTCGTGTTATCGCGCAATAGGGGTGAGTGTCACTGATATGATACGCGAGTTGGGGTGGCAGTCACTGAAACAAAGGCCGTTTTCTTTGCGACGAAAACTATTTACGAAATTTCAATCACCAACTTTCTCTTCCGAATGCGAAAATATTTTGTTGACACCCACCTACGTAGGGAGAAATGGTCATCATAATAAAATATGAGAAATCAGAGCTCGAACGGAGAGATTTAGGTGTTCCTTTTTCCCACGCGCCATTCGGGAGTGGAATGGTAGAAAAGTAGTATGAAAATGGTTCGATGAACCCTCTGCCAGGTACTTAAGTGTAAATTGCAGAGTAACCATGTAGGTGTATATGTACACTACTGGCCATTAAAATTGTTACACCACGAAGATGACGTGCTACAGACGCGAAATTTAACCGACAGGAAGAAGATGCAATGGTATGCAAATGATTAGCTTTTCAGAGCATTCACATAAGGTTGGCGCCGGCGGCGACACCTACAACGTGCTGACATGAGGAAAGTTTCCAACCGATTTCTCATACACAAACAGCTGTTGACCGGCGTTGCCTGGTGAAACGTTGTTGTGATGCCTCGTGTAAGGAGGATAAATGCGTACCATCACGTTTCCGACTTTGATAAAAGTCGGATTGTAGCCTATCGCGATTGCGGTTTATAGTATCGCGACATTGCTGCTCGCGTTGGTCGAGATCCAATGACTGTTAGCAGAATATGGAATCGGTAGGTTCAGGAGGGTAATACGGAACGCCGTTTTGGATCCCAACGGCCTCGATCCCTGAGTCAACAGATGGGGACGTTTCCAAGACAACAACCATCTCCACGAACAGTTAGACGACGTTTGCAACAGCATGGACGATCAGCTCGGAGACCATGGCTGCGGCTACCCTTTTCTAGGCGCTACAGTCTGGAACTGCGCGACCGCTACAGTCGCAGGTTCGAATCCTGCCTCGGGCATGGATGTGTGTGATGTCCTTAGGTTAGTTAGGTTTAAGTAGTTCTAAGTTACAGGGGACTGATGACCTCAGAAGTTAAGTCCCATAGTGCTCAGAGCCATTTGAACCATTTGCAGCTACCCTTGACGCTGCATCACAGACAGGAGCGCCTGCGATGGTCTACTCAACGACAAACCTGGGTGCACGAATGGCAAAACGTCATTTTTTCGGATGAATCCAGGTTCTGTTTACAGCATAATGATGATCGAATCCGTGTTTGGCGACATCGCGGTGAACGCACATTGGAAGCGTGTATTCTTCATCGCCATACTGACGTATCACCCGGCGTGATGGTATGGGGTGCCATTGGTTACACGTCTCGGTCACCTCTTGTTCGCACTGACGGCACTTGGAACAGTGGACGTTACATTTCAGATGTGTTACGACCCGTGGCTCTATCCTTGATTGGATCCCTGTGAGACCCTACATTTCAGCAGGATAATGCACGACCGCATGTTGCAGGTCCTGAACGGGCCTTTCTGGATACAGAAAATGTTCGACTGCTTCCCTGGCCAGCACTTTCTCCAGATCTCTCACCAATTGGAAACGTCTGGTCAATGGTGGCCGAGCAACTGGCTCGTCACAATACGCCAGTCACTACTCTTGATGATCTATGGTATCGTGTTGAAGCTGCATGGGCAGCTGTACCTGTACACGCCATCCAAGCTCTGTTTGACTCAATGCCCAGGCGTATCAAGGCCGTTATTACGGCCAGAGGCGGTTGTTCTGGGCACTGATTTCTGAGGGTCTATGCACCCAGTCTGCGTGTAAATGTAATCACATGTCAGTTCTAGTATAATATATTTGTCCAATGAATACCCGTTTATCATCTGCATTTCTTCCTGGTGTAGCAATTTTAATGGCCATTAGTGTATATTGATCCATGAAGTCTTGTAGGTTACTGTAATAATAATGTATTTACGAAGGGATGAATTACATCACATTACATTTGTCTTACATTTAAATCAATATTTTACTTGCTATATCAACCGTATGTCTTAAAACTATTGGAGATGACAACTACAGTGATAACTTCTCTTTCGAAAAAACTGCTAGCTAACACACCAAATAGTTGTTGCTGTCATACTACCTAGTAGAGCCAATCGTCGAAAATTTCTACTGGGAAATGCGAATACTGTGGGACTCCAAGAAGTTTACTGATTTGTTACAGAAGGCGTAAAGGAGAATCCTTCTTGTTTGTTCCGCCAACGACTATGTCCTGCTAGTACGGGTCCAGTAATTGTGCTGCAGCGTGTGTTAGTTAACAAGGGATTTTGTGGAAAGTGGGAATCGATACACAAATATCCTTTGCAGCACGGCATGGGTTGCGACAGTTCAGAAATCTTGAACTATGGCTACAGAACAACGCTGGTTGAGGCAACAGGATTTAATGTGCCGACCCGTCGGACTGGACAGGCGACATACGTCATTCACTTCGATTACGTCATCCACCCTGAGTGTGGCTTTTAGACATATCCTCATCCAGGCGAACTTCGCACTGAATAGCGGCTATCGCATTAGTTAAATGTTTGACATTCAGAAATATCAGGAAAAATTCATCTGGATCTTAGTACAATCACGAGACATAACTTGGTTCGTATAAAGACATAGAATGACGTTAATACCGACAAACAAATATTTTTATCGATTTCGTCTTATTCTTCTCTAAAGATACCCGCCAAACCTACTGTGAAACTGGAAGCCCCGCGACTGTCCATAGTTTGCTTCCCGTCGTATACACTGAGGTGACGGAAGACATGGGAGCCGTGCGGAGTGGCCGCGCGGTTTGAGGCGCCATGTCACGGATTGCGCGGCCCCTCCCGCCGGAGGTTCGAGTCCTCCTTTGGGCATGGGTGTGTGTGTTGTTCTTAGCATAAGTTAGTTTAAGTAGCGTGTAAGTCTAGGGGCCGATGACCTCAGCAGTTTGGTCCCTTAAGTATTCACACACATTTGAACATTTGAAAGACATGTATATATGACAGACAATGGAAACGAAATAGTAGTCGGAGCTAGATGCATGGGACATTCCATTTCGGAAATCGTTAGCGCATTCGGTATTCCGAGATCCACAGTGTCTAGAGTGTGCCGAGAATACAAAATTTCAGGCATTATCTCTCACCACTGACAACGCGGTGACTGACGGCCTTGATTTAACGACCGAGAGCAGCGGCGTTTGCGTAGAGTTGTAGTACTGGCAGACAAGAACCACTGCGTGAAATAACCACAGAAATTAATGTGGGGCATATGTCGAGCGTATCCGTTGGGACAGTGCGGCGAAATTTGGCGTTAATGGGTTGTGGCAGTGAACGACCTACGCTTGCGCCTTTGCTAACAGCACGACACCGGGTGCAGCGCGAGGCCCAGGAGAAAGGCCGCGGCGCGTACATCACGAAGGTAGGGCTGAACTCGCTCGCTCGCTTAGCTCAGCGGGCAAAATGCGTTTCTAAAGCTGTTAACTAACAGCTGTTGCATCTTGTATTGAAATCTGGTATTATGAAGTCTTACTGATTACTAGTGATACAACAAAATTTAAGATCAGATCTCAACATAAATGGTGTAACGGCTTGTTTGTAGCATATAGTCTCTTCTGCTTAACAGTCCTCTTTCATACAAGATGCGGTGCCTTATGCAACTGATAACTATTTTGACACGATTTTAATTTTGTTGTATCCCAGTATCGCCGTAATAAATTATTAGTAGGCCTATGTACTTTCTATCATTGTAGGACTAACAACAGTAATATCCCGTAATTCTGGCAGAAAATGTAATTCTCGTTTGTATATACCGCCCAGTTACGAGTTAACAGGTGCAGTTTTTCTGCTAAGTTGAGCCGGCCGGGGTGGTCGAGCCGTTCTAGGCGCTTCAGTCTGGAACCGCGCGACTGCTACGGTCGCAGGCTCGAATCCAGCCTCGGGCATGGATGTGTGTGATGTCCTTAGGTTAGTTAGGTTAAGTAGCTCTAAGTTCTAGGGGACTCATGACCTCAGCAGTTAAGCCCCATAGTGCTCAGAGCCATTTGAACCATTTTTTTGCTAAGTTGAGCGAGCGAGTCCAGGCCTACCTCCGTGACTTACGCGCCGCAGCCTGTCTTTCTCGTTGGCCACGGTACAGCGCCTCTCCTGAGCTCGTGATCATATTGGTTGGAACGTAGACAACTGGAAAACCTTGGCTTGATCAGATGAATTCCAATTTCAGTTGGTAAGAGCTGATGATAGGGTTCTGTGGCGCAGACCCCACGAAGCGATCGACTTAAGTTGTCAACAAGACGCTGTGCAAGTTGTTAGTTATTCCATAATGGTGAGGGCTGTGTTTCCATGGAATGTACTGGGTCCTCTGGTCCAGCTGAACTGGTAATTGACTGTGAATGGTTACTTTCGGCTACATTGAGACCATATGCAGCTATTGCGATGAAATTTTTATGGACGACAATGCATCATGTCGCCGTGCCACAATTGTTCACGATTTTTTTGAAGAACATTTTGGACAATCGGAGCTTTGGTCACCCAGATCTCCCCTTCGGAGGTTCGAGTTCTCCCTTGGGCATGGGTGTGTGTGTGTGTGTCGTCCTTAGCGTAAGTTAGTTTAAATTAGATTAAGTAGTGTGTAAGCTTAGCGACCGACAACCTTAGCAGTTTGGTCGCATAAGACATTGCCAAGAATTTCCAAATTTTCACCCAGATCGCCCAACATAATCGAGAGGTCAGTTCATGTACAAAATCCTGCACCGGCAACACTTTTGCAATTATGGACGGCTATAGAGGCAGCATAGCTCAATATTTCTGCAGGGGACTTTCAACAACTTGTTGAGTTCATCCCACGTCGAGTTGCTGCACTAGGCTGGGAAAAAGGAGCTCTGATACGATTTTAGGAGGTATCCTATGACTTTTGTCACCTCGGTGTAATTCATGGAATTCTCTGTGACGTAAATACCGTTTCGTTCTAATGTGTCAGAAATTTTTGACTAACTTGCCCGCACTGCGGTATCTTAAGTAGTCCCATATTTTTCTTCCACGCTTTATTACGGCGATCCTCTGCCACAAAGTATGTACATACACTGATCATCCAGAATATTATGTCCACCTACATAATACCCGGTGTGTCCACCTTTGGCACGGGTAACAGCGGTGACGCGTCGTGGCATAGAAGCAATGAGTCCTTCGTAGGTCGGTGGAATCAGTTGGCACGACATCTGCACACACAAGTCCTCTAATTCGGGTTAATTCCGCGGAGGGGGGAAGATGAGCTTTGCCGCCACCTTCAATCACATCCCAGATGTGTTCGGTCAGGTTCAGATCTGGCAAGCTGGGGGTCCTGCACATCAGTTGGAACTCGCCACTGTGTTTCTTGGACCACTCCATCACATTCCTGGCCTTGTGACATGGCGCATTATCTTGCTGAAAAATGCCATTGCCGTCGGGAAACAAGATCGTTATGAAGGGGTGTACGTGGGCTGCAACCCGCGTACGATTCTTCTTGGCTGTCCTGGTGCCTTGCACGAGCTCCACTGCACCCATAGATGCCCACGTGAATGTTCCCCTGGGCATAATAGAGTCGCCGCCAGCTTTTCTCCGTCCCGCAATACAGGTGTTAAGGAGCTGCTTCCCTGGAAGACGACGGATTTGCGCCCTCCCATGGGCATGGAGAAGTAGGTGTCGGGATTCATCAGACCACCTAAGGCTCTGCCACTGCGCCAGCGCTTAGTGCTGATGGACACGTGCCCATTTCAGTTGTAGTTCCCGATGTCACGGTGTTAACATTGCGACATGCATGGGCCGTGGGCTACGGAGACCCATCGTTAGGTATATTTGGTGTACTGTGTGTTCAGACACACTTTTACTCTGCGCAGCGTTAAAGTCTGACGTTAGTTCCGCCAATGTGCGCCAGATGTCCTGTTTTACCAGTCTAACCAGCCTACATCGTCCGACATCTGTAATGAGGAGTGGCCGCTCAACACCACGACATCTAGATGTGGTTTCACCTTGGTTTCGCCACGTATTGAAGACACTCACCACAGCACTCCTCCAACACACGACAAGTCGTGCAGATTCCGAAATTCCTGTTCCGAGCCTCCGGTCAATCACAATCTGCCCTCGGTCAAACTCAGATAGACCGCTCGCCTTCCCCATTCTACACACGGACAGCACGTTCACTGATACTACACTACTGGCCATAAAAATTGCTACACCACGAAGATTGCGTGCTACAGGACAGGAAGAAGATGCTGTGATATGCAAATGATTAGCTTTCCAGAGCATTCAAACAAGGTTGGCGCCGGTGGCGACACCTACAACTTGCAGACATGAGGAAAGTTTCCAAACGATTTCTCATACACAAACAGCAGTTGACCGGCGTTGCCTGGTGAAACGTTGTTGTGATGCCTCGTCTAAGGAGGAGATATGCTTAAAATCACGTTTCCGTCATTGATAAAGGTCGGATTGTAGCCTATCGCGATTGCGGTTTATTGTATCGCGACATTGCTGCTCGCGTTAGTCGAGATCCAATTACTGTTAGCAGAATATGGAATCGGTGGGTTCACGAGGGTAATACGGAACGCCGTGCTGGATCCCAACGGCCTCGTATCACTAGCAGTCGAGATGACAGGCATCTTATCCGCATGGATGAAACGGATCGTGCAGCCACGTCTTGATCCCTGAGTCAACAGATGGGGACGTTTGCAAGACAACAACCATCTACACGAACAGTTCAACGATATTTGCAGCAGCATGCACTATCAGCTCGGAGACCATGGCTGCGGTTACCCTTGACGCTGCATCACAGACAGGAGCGCCTGCAATGGTGTACTCAACGACGAACCTGGGTGCACGAATGGAAAAACGTCATTTTTTCGGATGAACCTAGGTTCTGTTTACAGCATCATGATGGTCGCATCCGTGTTTGGCGACATCATGGTGAACGCACATCGGATGTGTGTATTCGTCATCGTCATACTGGCGTATCATCTGGCGTGATGGTATGGGGTGCCATTGGTTACACGTCTGTCACCTCTTGTTCGCGTTGACGGCTCTTTGAACAGTGGACGTTTCATTTCAGATGTGTTTCGACCCGTGGCTCTACCCTTCATTCGATCCCTGCGAAACCCTACATTTCAGCAGGATAATGCACGATCGCATGTTGCAGGTCCTGTACGGGCCTTTCTGGATACAGAAAATGTTCGACTGCTGCCCTGGCCAGCACATTCTCCAGATCTTTGACCAGTTGAAAATGTCTGGTCAATGGTGGCCGAGCAACTGGCTCGTCACAATACGCCAGTCACTACTCTTGATGAACTATGGTATCGTGCAGAAGCTGTATGGGCAGCTGTACCTGTACACGCCATCCGAGCTCTGTTTGACTCAATACCCAGGCGTATCAAGGCCGTTATTACGGCCAGAGGTGGTTGTTCTGGGTACTGATTTCGCAGCACCTATGCACCCAAATTGCGTGAAAATGTAATCAATGTCAGTTCTGGTATAATATATTTGTCCAATATATGTTTATCATCTGCATTTCTTCTTGCTGTAGCAATTTTAATGGACAGTAGTGTACATGCAGTGCGAGTGTGTCTGACTAGCAGTCATTCTTTACCAGGTGCCGCTGCTATCGCCTGTACAGGCTTATATCGATAGTGGGTCTGTAGCCATAATTTTCAGGCTAATCATAGGAATACACACTATTGCGACTGAAGATGGCGTAAATCAGCCATCAGAGTGAGTACACTTGGGGTTCCCTTCAATGTGTTACCACAGATTGCTGGCAACTGTTTCCATTTGAACTGGAGTAGTAAGGGGCCTAATTGTGTCTTGCCGCACGAAATCAAAACAGTGAAATTCCGGAAATGGCCACCAACCTGGTGTCTTCCAGTGGTGTGATTATAAACTAAATCTGATATATCCTTAGTAATAATTAATAAATGAAAATGCGAGTTTTGGCTCGGTGGTGGTGCTTCCATACGCGAACACAGCATCCCACACGACGTCCACCAGCACTGAATATTACACAGTTTCTCTCGCCCCAAAAAATTCTTCTCAGAATATTTTTTCGATTCGTCATTATGACCTGGGGCGCAGTTCAAGTTTGATGCGTTTGTAGGTCATACTCTGGCGTGTGTAGAATGCGGAAAACATGCAGGAACAGCTAACGTTTGCGATTCGACAAACTGTCGCCCTGGAAGCTAAGAGACAGTCGCATTTCGCACAGTTCCGCGAGTCGTCTTGTTTCGTGGTACTGCAGGTGCACATAAAGGAAAAGGGTGCTATAAAGTGAAAAACGTTCGGCGTTATGGCCCTAGGCGAGCCAATCAGTCCCGACCGACCACCGCGTCATGCTCTGCCAATAGCGTCAATGGCTGCGGGGTGGAGAGGCATATGGTCAGACACACGGTCGTCCTCGGGTTTCTTGACGCTGAAGCCGCCAATACTCCTTCGAGTTGCTCCTCAGTTGGCCTCACCAGGCTGAGAGCACCCGTTGCAGTCCCATCAAGAAAAAATACCTGCCAGTACCTGGCGTAGCAAACGGGTCCTTCACATTGCAGTCGCCCAGTGTGATGACCAGCTATGGAGATATACAATGGCTGCTTCGTCTGCACATTATTTAAATACTGTACGGTCTATAGCAGTGACCGCACATGCTTCTTAGATATTACAACTAGTGGTGGCACGGCATCATTCTCGCCTCGTTTTTTTTATGCACAGACACAGGTTGTTTCCCTTTTTTTTCTTTTTTTTTTAAAAAAAAGTAAAGACAGCCCACTGGTTGCAATGGATTTTATAGTCGAATTGACCATGGTTTCGACTCCTAAACTAAGGGAGTCTTCATCAGAATTTATATTACATTCGTAGAACGTTGAGCATTGCAGCTCTCGTCATTACAATTTTAACACCACAAAGGGCACGTCACATAATAAAACATCCTACGTAAAAGTTTTATTGTCATTTCTAGTTAGAAATTAAAGATTGCCGCTAAGGTCTCCTTGTGTATGCTGAATGAGATGGCGTGACACCTCATGTCCACATCGCAGTATAGCCGGCGCACGTGCCACCCAGTCTGATGCCACCTGTTTCAGCATGCACAAGCAGCCCTTGGCGGCAATCTTTATTTCTAACTAGAAATGACAGTAAAACTTTTACGTAGGGTGTTTTATTATGTGACGTGGCCTTTTTGGTGTTAAAATTGTATGACGAGAGCTGCAATGCTCAACGTTTTACGTACGTAATATAAATTCTGATGAAGACTCCCTTAGTTTAGGAATCGAAACCATCGTCAATTGGACTATAAAATCCATTGCTACCAGTGGGCTGTCTTTACTACAATGTATATATATATATATATATATATATATATATATATATATATATATATATACAGGGCTATTACAAATGATTGAAGCGATTTCATAAATTCACTGTAGCTCCATTCACTGACATATTGTCACGACACACTACAGATACGTAGAAAAACTCATAAAGTTTTGTTCGGCTGAAGCCGCACTTCAGGTTTCTGCCGTCAGAGCGCTCGAGAGCGCAGTGAGACAAAATGGCGACAGGAGTCGAGAAAGCGTATGTCGTGCTTGAAATGCACTCACATCAGTCAGACATAACAGTGCAATGACACTTCAGGACGAAGTTCAACAAAGATCCACCAACTGCTAACTCCATTCGGCGATGGTATGCGCAGTTTAAAGCTTCTGGATGCCTCTGTAAGGGGAAATCAACGGGTCGGCCTGCAGTGAGCGAAGAAACGGTTGAACGCGTGCGGGCAAGTTTCACGCGTAGCCCGCGGAAAATTGGCTCATGCCAGAACTGGAGACCGACAGCGCCGACTTCATCTTTCAACAGGATGGTGCTCCACCGCACTTCCATCATAATGTTCGGCATTTCTTAAACAGGAGATTGGAAAACCGATGGATCGGTCGTGGTGGAGATCATGATCAGCAATTCATGTCATGGCCTCCACGCTCTCCCCCCTTAACCCCATGCGATTTCTTTCTGTGGGGTTATGTGAAAGATTCAGTGTTTAAACCTCCTCTACCAAGAAACATGCCAGAACTGCGAGCTCACATCAACGATGCTTTCGAACTCATTGATGGGGACATGCTGCGCTGAGTGTGGGAGGAACTTGATTATCGGCTTGATGTCTGCCGAATCACTAAAGGGGCACATATCGAACATTTTTGAATGCCTAAAAAAACTTTTTGAGTTTTTGTATGTGTGTGCAAATCATTGTGAAAATATCTCAAATAATAAAGTTATTGTAGAGCTGTGAAATCGCTTCAATCATTTGTAATAACCCTGTATATATATTCACGGTTGCTGCACACAGCTATGTTTAAAGTTGACAGACAGATTATTTTAACTATAATAATATTATAATTTTGATTGCATTCACTGACTAATACCAACGACGAGGTACGAAAAAGGGATCAGATGCGTAACACGGATTTCTTCTGTACCATTAATTCCTCTCATCAGGGCATCCTACTCGTACATGTCCATCTGCATCAGTACTCCGTAAGCCACCTGACGGTGCTGAAGGGAACTTCTAGTACCACTAACTGACCGCCCTCTCCTTGTTCCACTCGCGAATGGAGCATGGAAATAATGACCGTCGGTGAGCCTCTTATTTTGCTCTAATTTCTCGAATTTTCTCCTTGTGGTCATTTCTCGACAAGTATGTGGGAGAGAGAAGTGCTGTCCGACTCTTCCCGGAACATGTTCTCTGGGAATTGCAAAAGTAAAGCATTCCGAGATGCAGAACTTCCTTGTAGCGTCTGCCAATAGAGTTTGTTATGCATCTCTGAAACCCTCTCGCGCCGACTACACGGTCCTGTGACCAAAAGCGACGCTCTTCGTAGGATCTGTTCTTCTATTACTACTATCTGGTAAGCATTCCGGAGTGATGAGCAGTACTCAAGAATCGGTCGAACAAGTATTTCTGAACCTCTTATTTCATGGATGAATTACATTTCCTGAAGATCCTTCCTGTTATGTGTGTCGACAGAAGTGCCGACACAGTGTTATTATGAAGGGGCCGAATAGGGCACGCGTCAACTCACGCCGTCCTGCGTTAAGTCTGAAACAGGATACTTCATAAATGCTATAAAGAAAAGAACGGAGCTTCTCGTATACTCAACTTTATTCTCCTGTGTGGTACATCTCCATGGTGAATACAAGTAAGACTCTCTCCAGATATGGTTAACTGCGCCTTGCTAGGTCGTAGCTATGGACTTAGCTGAAGGCTATTCTAACTGTCTCTCGGCAAATGAGAGGAAGGCTTCGTACGTCTAGTCGCTAGCAATGTCGTCCGTACAACTGGGGCGAGTGCTAGACCGTCTTTCTAGACCTGCCATGTGGTGGCGCTAGGTCTGCAAGTACTGATGGCGGCGACACGCGGGTCCGACATGTACTAATGGACCGCGGCCGATTTAAGCTACCACCTAGCAAGTGTGGTGTCTGGCGGTGACACCACACTTCCTATGAATATCAGTCTGGCATCTGCTTCTCCTACTATTTGTTTTATGTGGTCATTCCACTTAAGGTCACTCCGGACGGTTACTCCTAGATATTTTACGCTAGACTCCGTCTCCAACAATTTTTCATCAGTGGTATGTTGTCCAGCAGTGGATTTCTCTTCCTTTGTATGCGCAATGTGTTACATTTATTTACGCTCAGTGGCAACTACCAGTCCCTGCACCATTTATCAATACTCTGTAGGCTCTTTTGCAGATCGATACAGTCTTTTGACGTTGCTACGTTCTTATAGACAACCACATCATCTGCGAACAACCTTATGGAGCTTCCGACATTTTGTAGTCAATCATTTATGTGTATTGTAAATAATAAGGGTTCTATCATATTTCCTTGGGGTACTCATGAAATTATCTTTACATCTTTTGATATTGTACCGTTAAGAGCGACGTGTTGAGTTCTGTCTGCAAGGAAATCTCTAATCCTGTCGGCAATCTGGTCCGATACTCGGTAAACTCGTATTTTTTTTTCTCTAAACGAAAGTATGGGGCGATGTCAACTGCCTACCTGACGTCAAGGAACATGACATCAACCTGAGCGTCAATGTCTACAGCATTGTGGATATCATGGAGCAACAGAGTGCGCTGAGTTTAAGATCTCTGTTTGTGGAATCCATGTTGATTTTTATAGAGGAGATTTTCGTTCCCAAAAACGACATAACACGTGAGCATAAAACATGATCCATAATTATACAACAGCTCGACGTCAGCTATATAGGCCTGTAATTATGTGCATATGAAGGCCAACGGAAAGAACCAGGTATGTCAATTTTTATCAGACTAGAGAAAAAGCGATTTCAGTGTTTGAACTGTGATTACATCAATATACAAGAAGATACACTGAAGAGCCAAAGAAACTGGTACACCTGCCTAAAATCGTGTAGGTTCTCCGTGAGCTTGCAGAAGTGCCGCAACACGACGTGGCATGGACTTGACTAATGTCTGACGTAGTAGTGCAGGGAACGAGCGGTGGAGATCTCTTCTGAACAGCACATTGCAAGGCGTCCTAGATATCCCCAATAATGTTCATGTCTGGGGAGTTTCATCTACATCTACATCTACATCCATACTCCGCAAGCCACCTGACGGTGTGTGGCGGAGGGTAGCTTGAGTACCTCTATCGGTACATCATTGTGGATCTCATGGAGCAACAGAGTGCGCTGAGTTTCCCAAGATCTCTGTTTGTGGAATCCATGTTGATTTTTATAGAGGAGATTTTCGTTCCTAAAAACGACATAACACGTGAGCATAAAACATGATCCATAATTATACAACAGCTCGACGGTTCCGGACTGAAGCGCCTAGAACCGCTCGGCCACCGCCGCCGGCTACAGAGCCTCCACCAGCTTCAACAGTCCCCTTGTTGACATGCAGGGTCCATGGATTCATGATGTCTCCATAACCGTACACGTTCATCTGCTCGATACAAGAGTTTGGTAGTCAGCGTAAGTGTGTAAACTCACAAGAGTGTTCCTGGAGCCACTCTGTAGCAATTCAGACGTGTGGGTGTCGTATTGTCCTTCTGGAATTGCCCAAGCCCGCCGGAATACACAATGGACATGAATGGATGCAAGTGATCAGACAGGATCCTTACGTACATGTCACCTGTCAGAGTCGTACCTAGACGTAACATAGGTCTCAAATCACTCCAGCTGCACACACCCCACATCACTACTGAGCCTCTCAAATTGTTCAAATGGCTCTAAGCACTATGGGACTTAACATCTGAGATCATCAGTCCCCTAGACTTAGAACTACTTAAACCTAACTAACCTAAGGACATCATACACATCCATGCCCAAGGCAGGATTCGAACCTGCGACCGCAGCAGCAGCACGGTTCCGGACTGAAGCGCCTAGAACCGCTCGGCCCCCGCCGCCGGCTATAGAGCCTCCACCAGCTTCAACAGTCCCCTTGTTGACATGCAGGATCCACGGATTCATGATGTCTCCATAACCGTACACGTTCATCTGCTCGACACAATTTGAAACGAGACTCGTCCGACCAGGCGACATGTTTCCAGTCATCAACCGTCCAATGTCTGTGTTGCGGGTCCAGGCGAGGCGTAAAGCTTTGTGTCGTGCAGTCATCAAGGTTATACGAGTGGGCCTTCGGCTCTGAAAACCCATATCGATGATGTTTCGTTGAATGGTTCGCACGCTGACACTTGTTGATGTTCCAGCACTGAAACTTGCAATAATCTGCGGAACAGTTGCACTTCTATCACGTTGAACGATTCTCTTCAGTCGTCGTTGGTTCCGTTCTTGCAGGATCTTTTTCGGGCCGCACCGATGTCGGAGATTTGATGTTTTACCAGATTCCCGATATTCACGATACTCTCATGAAATGATCGTACGAGATATTCCCCACTTCATCGCTACCTCGGAGATGGTGTGTCCCATCGCTCGTGCGCCGACTATAACACCACGTTCAAATTCACTTAAATCTTTATAACCTACCATTGTAGCAACAGTAACCGATCTAAGAACTGCGCCAGACATTTAATGTCTTGTATAGGCGTTGCCGACCGCAGCGCCGTATTCTGCCTGTTCACGTATCTCTGTATTTGAATACGCTGCCTATACTAGTTTTTTTGGCGCTTCAGTGTACAGTACGTTTTGTTTCATAAATTAATCATCTCGGATGTGGAAATAGCGGTATTGGCATCCGAAGTGTTCCCAGAATGAGTTAATTTCCCAAAATGCAGTCATACGTCCCTCTGCAAGGGGAAAGAAACAGGTAAATCAAGCGAATAAGACGCAGTAATTCCCTAATAATCACGACTAAAAGAATCTTGTGATAATACAGCGGTAGTATTCATATTATGTATATTTAGCTATGGGGCAGTTGACTGAAAAACTTCACAGCACCAGGACGGAAAAACTTAATCAGCCTTTACAAATCTTTATATTTAACATGGAAATTGGAAGGAGATGTAGGATGAAGAACGGAATTCTTCGAGTTAGTTTACAGCAAACGGAAGATAACTGCAAAGCCATTGTGCACTAGATAAGGAAGGAATTGTGATGTTAAGCATAGCATCATGAGCAGATATGGGCAATTCAAATAGCCCATCAATTCGTTGACATTGTCATGGTGTTCTTGTGATACCATTTTGAATTCCCCTATGATAAGTCGTTTGACATTTCAGCCTACGGCATAGGCAGGATTCAGTCATCTTAACAGGATGAGTTTCGAAAGAACATTTTGCAGCGTACAGCTAAAACAGTGTTATCCATTTCTTCATTAAAACTGATCACAGTCAAAAGAGATGGCTTACATCTGGATGTTTCTATCACTTCCTTGAAATCTTCAGCTGTTTCCATGGCCACACACATGGAATGTAATTTTGATGTTCTTCAAGTACTAATTTTATCGAGAGTTACATAGAGAAGAAGGGGAAGATGGTGAAGTTATGGTTTTGACCACCAGCGAAAGTTGCAGCGTAACGTAAATGTCATTGGTTGCTATATTTTGTAGGGATGCATTTTTTGCAATATCTATGCAAGTTACTTTCTTTTTGTTTTTAATTGCTTCCAATTTATGGAGTGTGTGTGTGGGGGGGGGGGGAGGGGTGGAGGAGGGGGAAACTGCGTAAAAATTCTGAAGAATTCTATTTGCTCTGCCCTCTCGTCGTCGGATGAACGGATGAATCACGACTGTCTTGCCTGTTTCTTTCCCCTGTAAAACTGACTTACGTGGTTCTTTCCCCTTACAACAAATCTTTGAATCCTAATATCTCTGGACTCGCTTTGTTTTTTGTTTTCAGATTTAGCCTCTCAACAGACGCATATGATCAGTCTGAATCTAGCTGTAGCAATAACTCAGTTTCGGGAAAAAGTGGCTTACCTTGTTTTTTTCCTGACACTTCATCTGTCCTACGAGCCTTCTTGAGAACGTAAATAATCTGCGCTTTTTTCCAGTCAATAGGTTTCCTTCGTTGCTCCAGCGAGCTACGATAAACTGTTGCTAGAAAGGGAGCAAGTTCATTCGCAAAATCTTTGTAAAATCTTACAGGTCAAGATTCCTTTCCACTACTAAGCAATTGTAGCTGCTTTTCTATTCTAAGGTCACTTATCTCAGTGTCTGCTATTTCGACGTCCGTTCGATGGCTGAAAGTAAAGACCGTATTACGCTCTCTCGCGGAGAAACAACTTTGGTAGACCCAATTCAGTATTTCGGCCTTGTCTCTGCTATCTCCCACATCGGTGCCAGCGTGATCAGTGAGTGACTGAATAGTTAGATGGTTAGTAACTTACTTTTATGTTGCATGCGTCATTTGCACGATAAATTGTAATATGTGGAACGAGTCATTTTATATTAAAACCACAAATTATTTTGTAAATGTGCCTACAATGCCCAGCTCCTTAAACAGATATCTACAAGATGATCGTGGGTGAGCATACATGTTATTATTACAGCACGTTGTTGAACAATGAAGACATTCCTTCTTACAGATGAATTACCCCAGAACATTACTCCACGTGACACTATTGAATGCAAAATGATCTCAACTTATTGATATGTCTCTCCCCAAAATTTACAATGATCCTAAGTGTGGTGTCACCGCCAGACACCACACTTGCTAGGTGGTAGCTTTTAAATCGGCCGCGGTCCGCTAGTATACGACGGACCCGCGTGTCGCCACTGTCAGTAATTGCAGACCGAGCGCCACCACACGGCAGGTCTAGAGAGACGTACTAGCACTCGCCCCAGTTGTACAGCCGACGTTGCTAGCCATGGTTCACTGAGAATTACGCTATCATTTGCCGAGACGATAGTTAGCAATAGCCTTCAGCTACAATTGCTAAGACCTAGCAAGGCGCCGTACTCCATTTATATTGCGAGTCTATTATTGTATCATCAAGAGAGATGTTCTACAAATGTGGATTAAAGTTAAGTATTCCAGAAGCTACGTACTTTTCTTTATAGCATTCATTACGTATCCTGTTTCAGACCTCACGCCAGCCTGCTTGATTTTAACGCGTGCATTTCGGCCTTCTCTAGCTATACAACACTAAGTTCAGACTTGGCTAAACTAGATTGGTTTAGGAGTTCCAAAATGTGCTTTTTTCACTTTAAATTCTCATTAATATGAACACCAAAGAATTTTGAAGTTTTCACCCTGTTCATTATTTCCTCACCATGTGCTACGTTCATCATTGGCGTAGTACCCATAGGATGCAGAAACGAGTATTCTGTGTCTTGTAAACCAGAGAGTGGGATAACTAGTCAATAATACTTTGAGGATAATTGTTTACCATTTCTTCTGCTGCTGTGTGTATGCTTGGACTGATTAAAATACTAGTGTCATCTGTAAAAAGAACTAATTCTACTGTTTCTCTATTAGGCACGATATCGTTTGCGTATTTGAGAAACAATCAGAATAATTTACCTGGACTACATTGCTTGAACTACAAGTATAGCTTTCTGAATGCCTTTGGTTAGATATAACATAATCCATTGTTTGGCTATAGCATCATTTGCATAAAATCTAAGTTCATCTAGGAGAACATTGTGATTCACACATTCAAATGCCTTAAATAGGTCACGGAAAATACCAACCGGTGGTATTTTGTTATTTAATACTCGTAAAATTTGGTGAGTGAACATGTAAATGGCATACAGTAAAGAGCATTTAAAAGCATTTAAACGTTTTTCAGTGGATCCCATTTACTTCATGATGAACTACTTCACACAGCACAGTTAAATTTACACACGAAGTGTTACACAACATGCTGTATGTGACACTCGTTAATAATAATAGCTAATACCATATCACACTTCTGCTAATGATATGCGACCACTATCGCTTCCAGGATATACCCGAGTCTAGTAATACAATATTTCTTAATAACTGGCTAGAACCATAACACGCCCGCTCACTTGGCCGCCGCCGCTAGACTCCTTGCAGCAATGATAATATTGGAGTTACTGCCTCAAACTTTTCGGCATATCAGTGGCCAGGTGGTTCCCTGCTACCAAATGAGGGTCTGATTCTCTCAGACAATATGAAGCGACTATGCTGTCTGTAGGTGTATTGTGACGCCATAACCTACCATAACGACGCCTCAACCTCGACCAACAGTAGGGCTTGCTACAGGGGATACGCAAAATAATGTGAACACCTTTACTTACTTATGAATGGTTTATTAATAAGGGGTTGGACCCTCATTTTCCCGTAATAAAGCTGCGATTCTTCTTCGAATACTGGCATATAATGATTGTATAGTCTCCAGTGGAATGTTATGCCACTTTTGGATCAGAACCCCTTCTAACTCCTGTAGTGACGAGGGAGGCGGAAATCTGCTCAGGAGTCTGCGCTCCAATGCCAACCACAAGGGTTCGATGATTTTCAAGTCCAGGGACTGTGCTGGCCGGGGAAGACGCTGCAGTTCAGCTGCATGCCCCTCATACCACTATTGTACTGTCCTGGCTGTGTGAATGGGTGCACAATCGTTCTGAAATATGGAATCATTGTTGGGGAACAACATTTGAGTCATGGGATGCTCCTGATCACCTAAAATGTTCACATAATCGTTGGCTGTAACATGGCCTTTTAGAGTAACGATGGGACCAGAAGAATGCCATGATATGACTGCCCGTACCATCACACTTGCACCTCCATGCTTAACCGTTGGACTCAAGCAATCAGGATTGTTGGCTTCTCTTGGCTTTCCGCAGGCGTAAACCCTGAAACCCTGCCCGATATTGGAAATAATGAAACCGTTGTCTCGTCCAACCATATGATGTGTTTCCACTGATGAGCCGTCCAGGATTTATGCTCCTGACACCATGTTTTACCCTTCTTTTCGTTGATTGTCGTCACTAATGGTTTTGGAATAGCAGCTCGTCCATGAATATTCGCTTTATGGACTTCTCGGCGGACAGTGTCGATAGATCGGTGTCTCGAAGATGGCTATTAAACTCTGCAGTCACTTTAGCTGCCGTAGTTTTGTGTTGTTTTGATACAATTCGTGTTAGCGTACGACGATCTCTGTCATTTAGTTTTAATTTTCACCCACTATTACGTTTACAAGATGATGTCTTTCATGTTTTGTGTAGGGTGTCATAACTGTTGAAACAGTTGCTCTCGAAACATTCAATAAGTTGGCTCTCTTTGTTACTGATACTCCACCTAATCAGGTCCCCACAATCTGCCGCCGGCCGGAGTGGCTGAGCGGTTCTAGGCGATTCAGTCTGGAACCGCGCGACCGCTACGGTCGCAGGTTCGAATCCTGCCTCGAGCATGGATGTGTGTGATGTCCTTAGGTTAGTTAGGTTTAAGTAGTTTCAAGTTCTAGGGGACTGATGACCTCAGAAGTTAAGTCCCATAGTGCTCAGAGCCATTTGAAGCCACAATCTGCCCTCTTTGAAACTCTGTTATGTCTTTCATTGCACGTCGACCTCGGCCTCTGAATACAAATACGAAGTGTGCACTACTAGTAAATAACCTGCACTGATGCTTAGTGCGTACTGAACACGCACAGTCCAGCGCGACATGTGCCTTACCTCCGTTGTTGACCGTCAAACACAACCATACCATTACTGCCACGGTTCACATTATTTTGCCTATTCCCTATATATGTTGCAACATATTACACTTGGATTTAGTCTGATTTGCCATAAATGTTATAAACTCTCAGTATGATAACTATGATTACATCTCGACCTTAACGATTCCATAGAAAAAAAGTGGCCAACATTAAACAACCATAATTTCAATGGCAAAACGTAACTGTTGGACACTAGTCTGCACACTATAGACATTTGTCAACACGGACGGGCTTCCATTGTGTTAAAAACTACATTTTACCGTCCTCGGCCGGCCGGTGTGGCCGTGTGGTTCTAGGCGCCTCAGTCTGGAACCGAGTGACCGCTACGGTCGCAGGTTCGAATCCTGCCTCGGGCATGGATGTGTGTGATGTCCTTAGGTTAGTTAGGTTTAAGTAGTTCTAAGTTCTAGGGGACTGATGACTACAGATGTTAAGTCCCGTAGTGCTCAGAGCCATTTGAACCATTTTTACTGTCCTCCCCCTATTTCCTTGCGCAGAGAACTGTTGTTGAGGCGTGTAGGGCCATACTACATAGTTCTATGTCATCTGTTAACGAGTCTTTGCAACGCTGGAATACAGTAACATACAAAATCCAATTACAGTATATCGGAAAGAAAGAACTTGTACACTCTGCTAAACCAGTAATGGCTCAACGCTGCTGTGGGAATATACCATGAAAATATTCAATTCCAATAGCGCGCAAACCCTCCATAATATAACAATTGTAATTCGTTTCTGTCACAAACCTTTGCAACTCCCACTTTAGTAATATTGTTGTCATTTACAGAGACACTTAAAAAAGCAATACATAGAGGACGTATTCAGAGTCAGCAGCAGAAGTTGTGGGATTTTAATGCAGGTGCGAGATATAAGAGGGAGATAACAACATTCTAGAGACGTGGTCTCAAGGCAAAAGTACCATTTCGCCTAGACGACCGCAATACTGCAGTACCAAGAGACGTATTCGAAAAAACTGGCAAAGAAGCGCTGGTACTATAACGAGGAAACATAAACGTCCCATGGTTATACCCCGTAAAATGTAACTGTCTGACGTTAGAAAGGATTTTCTAATGAACCAACTGCCTGAGCTGTAGAGACTGCTTGGCGTAGACGACTATTACCTTATGGATCTGAGTATAATGCAAGATTTTGATGGCATATTTTAACAAAATGGAGATGTGTGGCTACCCAACATCAAACCACGACATTTGTGTGCATAAGACTGCTAAGGAAACACCTCCAATTGTAGAACAGGGATTCGTAACAAATTTATATGTCAAATCACAAGCCGATAAATGAACAAAGTTATTGGTAACCACCTTATCGTTTTCATAGTGTGTCCAGATATGCATCTACAAGGAACTTTTACATCTTCCTTGATTAAAGAACATTATATTACCAGACTAGATGCTTCAATTTATAACCGTGGAATGGATTGTGTGTTTGACCCTGTGGAAAACTGTCTAAGTGTATTTAATGCCAACAGCTAGTATTTACAATGTGCTCCACTGTACTCTGTGACAATCACTTCTTTGTTGTGTAAATTATTAGACGTCTCACGAAACAGCTGCTGTGTTGTAATTAGCAGTGTTCTGCAATTTGTCTACCCAGCCAGTAAGAGCACATGAGAGTTGAGTAGTATAAAAGCGAAATTTCTGAACAGTGAAGAACGAGAAAAGATTTTAAATATGTTTTGTCCACCAACAGTTCCTATTATTTACCTGCAAACTGCATGGAGATTGTTCATGCAGACTACGACAAAGATGATGTAAGTATTATACAGAAGTACTCAGCAGAGTACCGTCAAATATAGGTGTTACCAAATTGTGATTGGTTCCCGCAGGCAATGTTATTCCGAGTATCTTAAGAAAGAGAACGAATTTGTCAAACAGACGTAAACTACTCCATATAAAATATTTACTCCTTCAAGCACAGTTAATGCGTTATGTGTACGAAAAAGGAAACTGGAAATAGGTCAAAGTTACACAATTGGAAAACGGAGGACATACTGAAAAAAAAGTTTCCACAGCGAAGAATACAAACTGCTAGTGGAAAAAGAGCAGACCATTTAGATGTGCAAGCAAGATTTATAAATTAAATACAATGTATGGAATAATCTGAATACAGCAGAGGGCACTCCGTCTTCAGGCCACAAGTGGCCCATCGGGGCCATCCGACCGCCGTATCATCCTCAGCTGAAGATGCGGATAGGAAGGGCGTGTGGTCAGCACACCACTCTCCCGGTCGTTATGATGGTTTACTTTGACCGGAGCCGCTACTATTCGGTCGAGTAGCTCCTCAATTGGCATCACGAGGCTGAGTGCACCCCGAAAAATGGCAACAGCGCATGGCGGCCCGGATGGTCACCCACCCAAGTGCCGGCCACGCCCGACAGCGCTTAACTTCGGTGATCTGACGGGAACTGGTGTATCCACTACAGCAAGGCTGTTGCCTGAATACAGCAGAAGAATACAGTATATATTTGTATTTACTGTAAATATTAATGGAAGGTGGTCATGCATTGGAGTTTTCTGTCTAAGGAGCTGCCCTGTAGTGTAGAGTAATACTGTGCATACAAAAACCACACACATGTTGCTTGTTGTACTACACAAGTATGATTATAGCTCTCTGATTGCGAAAGAAAAAAATGCAATCCTGCATCCAAAAATAAAAATTATATGTATTATTTATAAAAAATATGTAAAATTTCGAGTATAAAACACACATATAGCACTACTGTTGCAACTTAACTGTTCTATAGTAGTAAAAAAAAACTTATAGATGGCTCACATATTGACACTACTATTATAACATACATATTAAGCTGCACTTGTCGACAAGCTTAGTTGATCTTTGTCCAACGCATCGCTGCTAATACTGAACACAGCTATTCTCATGCTTTTTTTTTTTCTTTATTGAATTTCGATTCCCCCCGAAGGGGGCGGGCTGGCAGCAGCTTAGTATGCCGCTCTTCAGCCTACGGACTTTGTTTTAAAAAGGTGAAGATAATATATAATAAAAAACAGGCGATAAAATCGAAGACTTAAAGGGTAACATGGCGAAAAAAATCGTGGAACTTAAAACATAGAACAAAGGGATGATGATGCTAATAAAAATACATACGAAGTAGACAGGTAAAATAATAGACAGACAATTAAAAAAACACGGCGACAGTCTAGTTTATGTTCGCAAAGAACATAAAATTCACACCCAGCGACAGCATTGTTTCTGTTCGCAACACGGGAAAAGATGAAACAACACTGAACATTCACTGAAACACTGTGCTAAAGTCTGACATACCACAGCCGAAAGCACGTGGAGGGAAACTGGACAGATGAGGGGAAGATAAAAAAGGGGGCAAGGTGAGGAAAAGCGAAGGAGGGGAGGGGGAAAGGAGACAATGGAGGTTGAAGACCCATAAGAGGGGTGGGGGAGAGGGGGTGCTGGGCAGACGCGACAGGGAGTGGGGAAGGCAGAGGATGGAAATACAAAGGGACTTGGGGGGGGGGGAGAAGAGAGGTAGGGAGAGTTTAGGCGGGGGGAAACACAGGATGGAAGGGGGGAAGAGGGAGCCCAGGGAAAGGATGGAGGAAAGGGGGGGGGGTGAGCATCAGAGTTGATAGGAGGGATAAATAGAGGGAGAGAGGGCATCATCCGGGAGGGGGAGTTCTCATGCTTTAAGTCAGAACACTTTTATGGTTTTTTTTTCCTTTATTGAATTTCAATTCCCCCCCCCCCCCCCAAGGGGGCGGGCTGGCAGCAGCTTAGTATGCTGCTCTTCAGCCTACAGACTTTGTTAGAAAGATGAAGAGAATAAATAATAAAAACAGGCGATAAAATCGGAGACTTAAAGAGTAACATGGCGAAAAGAAATCGTGGAACTTAAAGAACAGAGGGGTGATGACGCTAAGAAAATACATACAAAGCAGACAGGTAAAACAATAGACAAACAATTAAAAAAAACACGGCGACAGTCTGGTTTCTGTTCGCAAAAGACATAAAATTCACACCCAGCGACAGCATGGTTTCTGTTCGCAACAAGAGAAAGACGAACAACACTGAACTGTCACTGGAACACTGCACTAAAAAGTTGGCAAATGTGACATACCACAGCCGAGAGCAGGTGGGGGGAAACTGGACAGATGATGGGAAAGAAATAAGGGGGGGGGGAGCCAGGAAAGGAGCTGATGGAGGACGAGGACCCATAAAAGGGGTGGGGGGCCCTGGGCAGACGCGACAGGGAGTGGGGTAGGCAGAGGAGGGGAATACAAAAGGATTCGGGGGGGGGGGGGGAAGGGAGGTAGGGAAAGGTTTAGTGGGGACAAAACAGGCCGGAAGGGGGGAAGAGGGAGCCCAGGGAAAGGACAGAGGAAAGGAGGGGGAGTGAGGATCAGAGTTGATAGGAGGGATAAATAGAGGGAGAGAGGGCATCATCCGGGAGGGGGAGTTGATGGAAGCCACCTTGGGAAAGGAGATGTAGGGTGTAGAGATGGAGGGTAGGGGGGACACAACGGTGAAGACATGGCAGGGGGCAGGGATGGGAGAGGAAAGGAGCAACCAGGGGGTGAGAGGGTTCAAGATGGCGGGAGATGTAGAGGATGCGGATATGTTCGAGAAATAGGAGCAGATGGGGGAAAGGAATGAGATCATAGAGGATCTGCGTGGGGGACGGGAGGCGTATACGGAAGGCGAGGCGGAGTGCATGACGCTCAAGGATCTGGAGGGACTTATAGAATTTGGGGGGGAGGCAGATATCAGGCAGGACTGGCATAACAGAGGATGGGGCGGATTAAGGATTTGTAGGTGTGGAGGATGGTAGAGGGGTGCAACCCCCATGTCCGGCCAGAGAGGAGTTTGAGGAGTCGGAGGCGGTTGTGGGCTTTGGATTGGATGGAGCGGAGATGAGGGATCCAGGTGAGGTGACGGGCAATGGTGAGCCCAAGGTAGGTGAGGGTGAGGGTGAGGCGGACAGGACGGGCGCAGACAGTACGGGAGAAATCCAGGAGCCAGAAGGAGCGAGTGGTACGACCTACGATGATTGCCTGGGTCTTGGAAGGGTTGAGTTTCAGGAGCCACTGGTTACACCATGCAGCAAAAAGGTCAAGGTGATTCTGGAGAAGGCGTTGGGACCGTTGGAGGGTAGGAGCGAGGGCGAGGAATGAGGTGTCATCAGCATATTGCAAGAGGTGTACTGGAGGGGGGGGTTGGGGCATATCTGCCGTGTACAGGAGGTAGAGGAGAGGGGAGAGGACAGAGCCCTCGGGCACACCTGCAGAGGGGTAGAAGGTGTGGGAATTGGCATTATGGATGCTAACATAGGAGGGGCGGTGGGAGAGGAAGCAGGCCACCAGACGGATGTAGTTGATAGGAAGGGCGTAGGTTTGGAGTTTAAACAGGAGACCGGGATGCCAGACACGGTCGTAGGCCTTTTCGAGGTCACACTTTTATGTATCCCTCATACAGTAATAATAATATGGAGATATGTCTCCTATATATGAGCAATGTATGGACATATAGTAATATGTATGATTGGAAAGAAAAGCCATGTTGTAACTTATTAAAACAACATCAAATTTATTACTCTCACATATACAGGGTGGTCCATTGATAGTGAGCGGGCCAAATATCTCACGAAATAAGCATCAAACGAAAAACTACAAAGAACGAAACTCGTCTAGCTTGAAGGTGGAAACCAGATGGCACTATGGTTGGCCCACTAGATGGCGCTGCCAAAGGTCAAACGGATATTAACTGCGTTTTATTAAATAGGAACCCCCATATTTTATTACATGTTCGTGTAGTACATAAGGAAATATGAATGTTTATTTCGACCACTTTTTTCGCTTTGTGATATAGATGATGCTGTAATAGCCACAAACGTATGGCTCACAATTTAGACGAACAGTTGGTAACAGGTAGGTTTTTCAAATTAAAATACAGAACGTAGGTACGTTTCGGTTGTTCCAATGTGATAAATGTACCTTCGTGAACTTGTCATTTCTGAGAACGCATGCTGTTACAGCGTGATTACCTGTAAATATCGCATTAATGCAATAAATGCTCAAAATGATGTCCGTCAATCTCAATGCATTTGGCAATACGTGTAACGACATTCCACTCAACAGCGAGTAGTTCGCCTTCCGTAGTGTTTGCACATGCATTGACAATGCACTGACGCATGTTGTCAGGCGTTGTCGGTGGATCACAATAGCAAATATCCTTCATCTTTCCCCACAGAAAGAAATCTGGGGACGTCAGATCCGGTGAACGTGTGGGCCATGGTATGGTACGACCAATCCACCTGTCATGAAATATGCTATTCAATACCGCTTCAACCGCACGCGAGCTATGTGCCGGACATCCACCATGTTGGAAGTACATCGCCATTCTGTCAAGCAGTGAAACATCTTGAAGTAACATCGGTAGAACATTAATAAGGAAATCAGCATACATTGCACCATTTAGATTGCCGTCGATATCCTTCCTCCCATAACGTCGCACCATACATTAACCCGTCAAGGTCGCTGATGTTCCACTTGTCTCAGCCATCGTGGATTTTCCGCTGCCCAATAGTGCATATTATGCCGGTTTACGTTACCGCTGTTGGTGAATGACGCTTCGTCACTAAATAGAACGCGTGCAAAAAATCTGTCATCGTCCTGTAATTTCTCTTGTGCCCAGTGGCAGAACTGTACACGACGTTTGAAGTCGTCGCCATGCAATTCCTGGTGCATAGAAATATGGTACGGGTGCAATAGATGTTGATGTAGCATTCTCAACACCGACGTTTTTGAGATTCCCGATTATCGCGCAATTTGTCTGCTACTGATGTGCGGATTAGCCACGACAGCAGCTAAAACACATACTTGTTCATCATCATTTGGTGCAGGTCGTGGTTGACGTTTCACATGTGGCTGAACACTTCCTGTTTCTTTAAATAACGTAAGTATATATATATATATTGATGTATGGTTATTCTTCTTTCATCACTACTGTTCACCATAGGACAGTATTTATGAAATAATTGTCTTTCGTACAGATTAAATTCGGCATGTATGTGTTCACATTCACATGCATCAATACAGTCATCCAGCTCTATGCTTACATGAACTTTATGTTACATTATACATTCCACCAATCACTGAACACTTGTTTAACACTATGGCGTTTGTAATACTATACCAAAAAGACACAAACTGTAAACACTGCGTATGTTTGTAACACTTTGCTTTCTTCAATATATGCTGTGTATCAGTCTATTAGTTTCGATGCCATACCACCAAACACCGTTACTACTGAGGTGATAACACGACTGCTACTGGTGGTAGCGCCACTGTTGCTGTTGCTGTTGCCACTGGAGGAAACGTTGATGTCGGCATCATGCGAGATGTATTCAGTGGTGTGTTGACTCTCGATGTATGATAGATATTTGCACGAACGTCTCTGTTTTATTTGTTTGAACCGAACATTTCTACGTTGCTACACAGTCTCTAGTTCAGATACTATGTCTGCGCTCTTCCAACAATGAAGCGTTTCAGTCCACGATAAGTCAAATAAATTTACTTGTGGACAACACTGTTGCTTTGACAGCTAACTAGATAACAGAACTGGCTGATTAATACATAAACATGCAAAACCTCCAGCCCTTCCCTGCCCCAGTTGGTACCTATCGTTCATGGTAGCCAACGTCTGTTTCAAGTGGTGGGGAGGACTACTATTAATTTTGAATTTCCGTGCCGTAGGTCCTGTAGAAAATGTAGTTCATAGGCTAAAAATAGAATTGAAAGTAGGTCATGACACACACCATTCCTAGGACACCAACCACCGAGCTACTGGACTATCTCATATCACTAGGCACTTGTTTACAGATGATACTGAACTCTGTAATGCTGGCCTCAATTTCTTAACAATATTACTCGCCTGAGAATCAAAAATGCAAATGGATTGTGAGAAGAAATTTCTACATGTATTAAAATGCCAACATGCAGTGGTGTTGTGTCGAAGCACATCCATTCCCATCTGTCTTCATCTGTCTGATAATTGCCGGCCGGGGTGGCCGAGCGGTTCTAGGAACTACAGTCTGGAACCGCGCGACCGCAAGTTCGAATCCTGCCTCGGGCATGGATGTGTGTGATGTCCTTAGGTTAGTTAGGTTTAAGTAGTTCTAAGTTCTAGGGGACTTATGACCTTAGAAGTTAAGTCCCATAGTGCTCAGAGCCATTTTTTTGTCTGATAATTGTATAATTCTCATATGTGTTGGTAGCAAAATTTTGATTCGAACATCTTTAAGTCAGCGTCATCCTCTTTCTTCAAAAAATGAAATAGTTACTGCTTTTATAAGCAAAGGAAACTCTGGCATGGTGGCGATGCTCTATAAATAATAAAGTGGATTCTTGTACAGAAAGGGTATCCTACAAGACACGATGTTTTTAAATGTGCTACATAGACCACAACACGGATTTCTGGTCCAAAAACTCCAAACAGCGCAAACGTTGTAATGACGACACCGTACATGGGACACTTCGCGAGTCAGACAAGGATTCCTGTATGGAGGAGAGATTTTTGTAATATTTCGTAATTAGATTTCCTCATCGCTGGAAGATCTGCAGATGATAGATAAAGGCTGGGAGTTGACAGTGAATGTGGGTAAATTCTATGTGGTGCATTTGAATAGGCCGCGAAATCCAATACTGCACGATTACACCACTAATGGAAAACCACTGGAAAAACTAACAATCGTAAAATATCTGAAAGTAACCATCCAGATTGACCTATAGTGGAATGGTCACATAAAATAGAATGTCAGGCTCAGATTCATTGGAGGAATCTTAGGGAGACGTAATTCATCCACGAAAGAAGTGGCTTATATAACACTTCTTCGACCGAATTTTTAGTATTGCTCCTCTCTCTGAGACGTTTACCATGTCACACTGCGAGGCAGCGGCCTGTTCCAGGCCTTACTTCACTTATTGTTCTGCTCTGCATACGTGATTAGCATATAAAACTTTAATTTCTTCATCTTGCTTTCCGAATCTTTCTGTGTTTACTTTGCATTACTCGCGACTTTCGGATGTAACTCATGAGTGGTTAAGATGTAGTTGGTAGTAATGTAGATGGGTGACCAAATTGGATTTTCGAATCAAGTAAACTTCTGGAGACATTCAGATTTCTCTACTCATATCTTTGCTTGGCACGTGGGATTCCCTCTAACTGTGGAACAGCAACCTTCTCACGTTACTTAGAGCGACACGGCAGTCGAGCCCCATTTTCGTTAGTTCTGAGATGACGGTCATGTGGCGAGCGGCGGCCCAGAGCGTCAGCCGCATACGGTCAGTGCGAAATGGACCCGAAGGTACTCACTCGAATTTTGTGTACAATAACAACCGGTGCCTCACGGGCACCTCGTCCTCATTATAGCTATCGACGGGCAGTTTTGGCCGTCTACAGTGAGACTACCAGCTATGTTTGCTCTCGTAGCTCTGTCTTGCTAAGCCAGAATTATTTCCACATGTGCACGCCGAAAATCTTCAAAGTACACCTTCCGTGGGCTGGTAATCTTCCTAAGGTTGCAAATTTCCCATCATGGAGAACCGTGCGTGGGATTATTCGCCCGGCCCCTGCTCGCTAGTGAAACTACGGTTTTGATTAGCTGATGCATGCTAAATCATATGGTGGGAGACAGGGAACCAATCTCCATGTCTGGGATTGGCGATCAACTTAGGCATTTTTGCTGACTGATCTCGGTGGTGTTTCTTCTTCTTTTTCTTTTTTTTCCGCTTCAAATGAAGAGATTGTTGGACTTCGGTATCCTACCATGTCATTCTGCAGTTTAACTTATTCGCTAATCAGAGATTATTCATACGCATCGTTATCGACAAGATGGTGAGTTCGACTTTCTGCAGCGAACCTGCTACAACCAGTGGCATAACCTATTAGCAGCTCTCAGGCCCCAGCGGTCGGTGCCACCACCTTCAGCTACGATAATTGTGACTTCGGTAAGCCTGCAGATTCCGATGTGTACTTTCAGCTTTATGTCATTTGGCAGAGCGGACCTGCTACAACCAGCAGCATAACCTATTAGCAGCTCTCAGGCCTCAGCTGTCGGTGCCACCACCTTCAGCTACGATAACTGTGACCACGGTAAGACTGCAGATTCCGATATGTACTTTCAGCTTTAGATCATTTTGCAGAGCGGAGAAAGAGAGACTTAACATCAATTTACAGCTCAGTTATTGTTTCTGAGGCAGTGATTGAGTTGCGTGAAGTCACGCTTGTTTTCCTTTAAAAGTCTACTTTCTTTTCTCGGGGATTTTCGATCGTTAACCACTCATGAATCAATTAATTGATCCTATTATCAGGTGCAAGTGTCTCAACTATTCTAATGATTTTTCAACTCTTCAATTTGAAGTTCTATTCTGATTGTATATTGTATTGATGTCATGTTAATTTCGTTCTTCTTCTACCATAGCTGAAATTGTTATTGGTGTGTCCATAAATTGTCTGGCCATCATTTGATTCGACTTGTGAAGTGTATTGCTAGTTGACACCCTCTGTGACGGATTACTCAACGGGCATGTTGTGAAGGAAAGTTATGCTTTAATAGCTCTTTTGATTCAATTCTGTGCCTGAAGCTTTCTGGTGTTCTTAGTTTTTTCACGAATAAAAAGAAAATTTTATCACATATAACTCTCTCATTTAGTATTTATTAGGTTACTGAACATACTGATTGCCCGAATTCTCTAACAACAACCCAGTGGACGAGGCCACCTGAAATTTTCAGGTATTTAATTTCAGTGTTTCTTATGCGCAACAATCGGTACATCTGTATAGTCCACATACTTCATGGGGGTATTTTATCACCTCTCAGGATCTTGTATGATAAATTAGCAAGATTTTGTCATTTGCATACCAACAGTGAATCCGTTGGGGTGGTGTCTGTGCTCACAGGACACCGTCTTCTAGCAATATTAATAGAAGATATAGACAAGGCCCAACACACAGTGGCACACTCGCAAGTTTGCGCGAATGCATTGCGGAGGTATTACAGAAACTGCAGCCGTACATACTACAAGAGAGATGTTCCGCATCCGAGTGAGTACATTCAGGGTAGAGCTGGGCAACGTATTACTTCTCCCCATGTACATACTGTGAAATAATCACAACGAGAAAATCCTAGAAGTTTACCATAGCAAAGGGTAAACACATCCTCACTTCTGTAAATGTGTAGATATTATTTAGAACAGAAAACATACAAGCAGTGCATAATTATTACCAATTTAACGAGAAATGGAGCAATACAACACACTTTTGACAAGCTGCACTAATGATGATATACTGTTAATGGAATGGAGGAAATGTGTGTTATGTATCTGATCCTGTTTTGCTACTTCACTGCCGGTGTTGGTCAGCTGATGTAATAAAAACTCTAATATTAATACAGTTATAAAATATGTCAACGTTCATGCATAGAAAAGGCGAGATTGATGCTGTGCCACAATTACTTGTAAGATCTAAACTTGTACAGCCACTGCTATAGACTGCACTGTGTTTAAATAATGTGTATACATTTACGTGCATGTGCGCTATAACGAAACAACATGACGAAGGGAATAGTGGGGCAAGTGACAGATGATGTTCATCTACTGTCTCATAGCTCCCAGGTTGACCCTGTGATGGCTCACAAACACTGGCTGTTTCTGTATGTTTGCCACATTCCACAACCAGCAGTACATGACCTAAGACTACATCAAACGTGAACTCAGCCCCCATCCTTAATGATGAATTGGAAAACTGAATTTTCTCGCTGAGAGAAAGTGTGTTATATGCGAAGCTGGTGCGCATCATGTGGAATGCTGTGTTCACGTATGGAGGCAAAAATGCAGCCCCTCTATTCTGGAGCGCAGGGTGGAGGTTGGGAGATAAGACTGTCTTGGCACCTAGGCGGTGCTGAATCCTTCTCTTGCATAGTGGACAAAGCAGCAGAGGGGATGCTTCACGTGATCAGTGAGGCTGGTGGCTGTAGATTACCCCTCCAGACATCTCATGTCATACAGTGCAGCATGCGGAGCCCTCCCAGTGCGGTAGTCATTTGGATGAATAAACGTTCCCATCCCATCCTATTGTAAAACACGTACAAAACTATAATTGCTTAAACATTGAAATTCTTGTATTTATGATAATTTACAATCATCTTTTTAAACCAAATCTGAAGAGTAGTTGGGTGATAATGGAAATTCGTTGAAAGTGGTTAGCTGAAAATATAGCAAATTGTCATTTCTCGGCTTATTTGTTTAATTAAATAAACCACGCAAAATACAACTGTCAAACAAACTATCTCACCTGGATTTTCTAAAATTTTACACTTAGTATAGTGCTATGATGTCCTGTGTACGGCCAGTGATGCTTTTAACATAACACCACTACATACATGTCTCGAGGAATCCAGAAGTATGCCTAAATAAATAAACCATGCAATATGCAACTATCTTACTGTTAAAATTTCCTACCATATTACACTACAACGTGATAGGATTGTATTCATACTGCAGTTCAGAGGTAACCGTGTTTAATAGTGACATCATAGTTATGTCATCTTGGTTGACATCATGCGCCACAAATTGAACCATTGGCTACTAAATATCAGTGATATGGACAATAAATTATATTTGATAAGGAGAACGGTCGTCGTAAACATCAGCAGTACGGATAATAATTACAGCAATAAGGAAAAGAATCTCAGAAAACATCTGGCAAACATAAATCACCCTAGTTAAGGTAAGGAGGGTATAAAATTATAGTGATAAGGAAAAGTGTAGTCCTAACCGGGTAATAAATTATAGCGATAAAGAGCCGCATCCACGCAGGATGCCCCAGCCAATAGAACAGCCCACCATTTATATGGTACCCAAATGACCGACAAGGTGGGGGGAGAGGGGAGGGGGGGGGGTAGAGGAGTGGGTCATAAACAATCCCAGACTCTCATGACAGATGTAGACAGGGTGAAAATTTTGGCCATATTCCCTTTCTTTTATGAGGGACATTGTACATAGATAAGACAGTACTATCAAAGTGCCAAACATCACAAATATATCGAATTCAGGCATTCACCACCGGTTCCAGGCAATGTGAGATTTGCTGACAAGGACCCTTCAAGATAACATCACTGGAATCAACAATCGTCATTGCATGATCGCATGGTCTCACGGTGACACGAATTAATAGAAGCTCCTCAGGCTTCCAGACACCTCAGGTGATTAAAATCCCATGAGCTTTCTACTGAGCTCTTCTCGGCCATTGTCAAGTGGTAAATGACTGCCGTGTCGCCGGTCCTCGTCGCTATACAGGGTGGTCAGAAACTGTCTGAAAAACTCGTAACGTAGTTGCAGGGTAGGTTTTGATGAGAAATAGTTGTTAAGAAAAAAATGCGATACAATGTGCCGTTTCCGAGTTAATTAGCACTGAAATGACCAATCAGACCATTGTGCGCGCAAATTCAAGCGGCCCGCCAGAGACGGTGTCGTCAAATGTGTTCTTTGTTTGGCTTCCTGAAACTGAACAAGAAACCAGTACAAAAATTGGACGTGAGACCGTAGTAAGGATAGAACCCGAGCCAAAGACTGAGCGGTCTCGTCCACAACGGCCTGATTGGCTACCTTGATTGCTAATTAACTCGGAAACGACGTAACATATAGAATTTTTTCTTAACAGTTATTTACCAGCACAACCTACCATGCAACACCCTTACGAACCTTTCAGACTGTTGCTGGCCGTCCTGTATAGCCGTAATGCTGGCTGTGACTTCACTGGCGCTCGCTTCCTCGTCAAATAGGGTAATGTTTTCGTCCCGCGTCCGTCGCGCCTGCTTCAACCTCGTGATGGCTGGTTCCAGGTTGTGCTGAACTGCAAACCGCCGTCCGTATTGATGGTGTTTTCAGATATTTTTATACCTTCTTTTATAACACTATCCCAAAATCCGTTCGTCCTCATAATGACAGATGTTTCGTCGAACATAATTCGGTGTCGATTACCTAAGTGTATTCTGCCACATCTGATTTTTCAGGATATCAATCGACGACCACATTAGGTTTGCACTTCCTTGACGTCTTCGTTCGCCGAAAAACCAACGGTCACCTCAGTCACAGCGTCTCAGGGACTTATACACGCGGGTCGGTTGCTGCACGCTCTCACTCACCTCCATCCGGCACAAAAATGTGGCGTTCTGAACATCCCCGCTAAAGTCGTCTCAGACGCTAAGAACCTGCCACTAGAACAAAACCAGCTCAGAAGAGTTACCCGGGAAAACAGCTGGAATCACGTATCCAGGTCATTTCTCTTGAGACTCGCAGGAAAAACATCGCAGAAGAAGAAAGCAAGAAACTAGAGTTTTTGCCTTTCTGTGGACAGTATCCGGAAAGATTAGCCAGTTTCTGAAGGGATACAACATTTCCTCGGCTTTCGGGTCTCCACTAACAATTCGACAGCTTATGAGGCCCGCGAAGGACTAGGACGCCTGGAGTGTAAAAGATACCATGTCAACGTGGCTGCTACTGCATTGGCCAAGCAGCACGCACAGTGGGGTAACGACAGACGCAACACGAGAGGTGCATAAGCCTACCATATTCTGAAAAATTAGCCGTGGCAGAACACGCTTTAGAAAATCGATATCAGATTATGTTCAACGAAACATTTGTCATTATGAGGACGCGCGGATTTAACAACTGGAAGTTGTTCTTTTTCATGTCAAAAGAGAAGAGCTTTTTATATTTTTGTAGGAAATCGAGAGATGCCGATATCCTCTTGCGCATAGCAGCTGTGTACTCGGCCCAATTTCACTTTTCATCTATTATTACGCCGGGACTCTTTGGTGAATGAGAGAAGTTGGTATTTGTACCATATGAGATTAAAGATGGTAAGGATTCGAACAGTTTTGGGTTAATGAACATAGTATGACGTACAAGGAACGCTTCAGTTTTGATAGAATTCTGTGTCCATTTTGATAGTACACATAGGTCGGCATTGAAATTTGCGATAGCTGACTTCATATTTATAGTTTTTGTGGTTAGGTATACCTGGAGGTCGTCAGCATGCATGTGGTATTTGCATTAGGACAAAACTGATGACAGATAATTCAGATGGTTCAAATGGCTCTGAGCACTATGGGACTTAACATCTGAGATCATCAGAACTACTTAAACCTAACGAACCTAAGGACATCACACACATCCATGCCCGAGGCAGGATTCGAACCTGCGACCGTCGCGGTCGCGCGGTTCCAGACTGTAGCGCCTAGAACCGCTCGGCCACTCAGGCCGGCCGTCTGAAACCTGCGACCGCACACATAATTGAAATACAGTGAAAAAAAGTATAGTGAAACTTCTGTGTTTAAGTCTGAAATTGCTGAATGCAACTGAATCTTCTTAAACTGCTGAGTGCAACTGAACCTACTGTCTCTTTGCTTGTTTTTATCATTTCAACACTGACCCACGGAATTTTCCCTGACAAATACAACTCAAACTTATCCTATTCATTTATGACCCACAATATATAAGCGCAACGCAATCTGACTGCAAATAAATGACACAAAAGAATGGCCCTGAATTAGAAGAAATCCTAACAATAACCTATACATTTCATAAGTCACTTACCTCACAGAAAATAGTCATGACACGAACTACAGCAAATACAGCAAGCAGCAACTACAGCCAGCTATACAGAAAGATTATAACTACTGTAGGCTCTAACTACTAATAGGCATATGGTTAGCAAAGGAAAGATTTTGTTTCAGAGCAAACAATGTATTTAGATAAATTTACCTTATTCATGTGACATCCAGTTCCAAAAGTTATATAATCATCAATAATTCCATTATCCAAACATTAGCAGATACATCAATCATCATTCTACAATCCATTTCCAACCAACACTAAATCTCCATGATGGACACACGTCCAGACCGTCCGCTCGCTCACAGCTAACCTCCAACACTGCTAACTATTAACTCTCAACTACGAGCCCTACCAGCCACAGTCTCTTAGCGAGGGCACAAAGCACTGTCAGTGACATTAATGCAGTCTCTAGCGCTGCCAACATACAAACATACACTCCTGGAAATGGAAAAAAGAACACATTGACACCGGTGTGTCAGACCCACCATACTTGCTCCGGACACTGCGAGAGGGCTGTACAAGCAATGATCACACGCACGGCACAGCGGACACACCTGGAACCGCGGTGTTGGCCGTCGAATGGCGCTAGCTGCGCAGCATTTGTGCACCGCCGCCGTCAGTGTCAGCCAGTTTGCCGTGGCATACGGAGCTCCATCGCAGTCTTTAACATTGGTAGCATGCCGCGACAGCGTGGACGTGAACCGTATGTGCAGTTGACGGACTTTGAGCGAGGGCGTATAGTGGGCATGCGGGAGGCCGGGTGGACGTACCGCCGAATTGCTCAACACGTGGGGCGTGAGGTCTCCACAGTACATCGATGTTGTCGCCAGTGGTCGGCGGAAGGTGCACGTGCCCGTCGACCTGGGACCAGACCGCAGCGACGGACGGATGCACGCCAAGACCGTAGGATCCTACGCAGTGCCGTAGGGGACCGCACCGCCACTTCCCAGCAAATTAGGGACACTGTTGCTCCTGGGGTATCGGCGAGGACCATTCGCAACCGTCTCCATGAAGCTGGGCTACGGTCCCGCACACCGTTAGGCCGTCTTCCGCTCACGCCCCAACATCGTGCAGCCCGCCTCCAGTGGTGTCGCGACAGGCGTGAATGGAGGGACGAATGGAGACGTGTCGTCTTCAGCGATGAGAGTCGCTTCTGCCTTGGTGCCAATGATGGTCGTATGCGTGTTTGGCGCCGTGCAGGTGAGCGCCACAATCAGGACTGCATACGACCGAGGCACACAGGGCCAACACCCGGCATCATGGTGTGGGGAGCGATCTCCTACACTGGCCGTACACCACTGGTGATCGTCGAGGGGACACTGAATAGTGCACGGTACATCCAAACCGTCATCGAACCCATCGTTCTACCATTCCTAGACCGGCAAGGGAACTTGCTGTTCCAACAGGACAATGCACGTCCGCATGTATCCCGTGCCACCCAACGTGCTCTAGAAGGTGTAAGTCAACTACCCTGGCCAGCAAGATCTCCGGATCTGTCCCCCATTGAGCATGTTTGGGACTGGATGAAGCGTCGTCGAGGGGACACTGAATAGTGCACGGTACATCCAAACCGTCATCGAACCCATCGTTCTACCATTCCTAGACCGGCAAGGGAACTTGCTGTTCCAACAGGACAATGCACGTCCGCATGTATCCCGTGCCACCCAACGTGCTCTAGAAGGTGTAAGTCAACTACCCTGGCCAGCAAGATCTCCGGATCTGTCCCCCATTGAGCATGTTTGGGACTGGATGAAGCGTCGTCTCACGTGGTCTGCACGTCCAGCACGAACGCTGGTCCAACTGAGGCGCCAGGTGGAAATGGCATGGCAAGCCGTTCCACAGGACTACATCCAGCATCTCTACGATTGTCTCCATGGGAGAATAGCAGCCTGCATTGCTGTGAAAGGTGGATATACACTGTACTAGTGCCGACATTGTGCATGCTCTGTTGCCTGTGTCTATGTGCCTGTGGTTCTGTCAGTGTGATCATGTGATGTATCTCACCCCAGGAATGTGTCAATAAAGTTTCCCCTTCCTGGGACAATGAATTCACGGTGTTCTTATTTCAATTTCCAGGAGTGTATAAACAGTCCTTTTGGACTTAACGCCAAGCTCTCGCTGATGCCTGATAGTATTTGTCTTAATTATGAAGCTATGGTGCCCGACATGACGAATTGCCGGCCGGGTTGGCCAAGCGGTTCTAGGCGCTACAGTCTGGAACCGCGCGACCGCTACGGTCGCAGGTTCGAATCCTGCCTCGGGCATAGATGTGTGTGATGTCCTTAGGTTTAAGTAGTTCTAAGTTCTAGGGGACTGGTGACCACAGCAGTTAAGTCTCATAGTGCTCAGAGCCATTTTTGAACCGACATGACGAATTGCTAGCGAGACGTCGGGTATGAGCGAAACCATCATGCTGTACCAGGAGAGAGATTTAAGCTGATAAGCTTAGCAAGTAAAATGTCGAAGTCTACAGTGTCAAATGTTTTGCTGAACTCTAAGAAGTATATGATAATCACTTCCTGTCTATCCATGGCAAGCTTCAGGTTTCTGTTATTTTAGTAAAGCAGATGTTGTGCTGTGACGTATGCAGAAATCTTATGGATATGCGTCTATCTACATCTCCAGGGTGTTACAAAAAGGTACGGCCAAACTTTCAGGAAACATTCCTCACACACAAATAAAGAAAAGATGTTATGTGGACATGTGTCCAGAAACGCTTAATTTCCATGTTAGAGCTCATTTTAGTTTCGTCAGTATGTACTGTACTTCCTCGATTCACCGAAAGTTGGCCCAATTGAAGGGAGGTAATGTTGACTTCGGTGCTTGTGTTGACTTGCGACTCATTGCTCTACAGTACTAACATCACGTTTGGGCAGGCATTGTTGGTGATGTCTTGATTAGGCCCCATGTTCTTCCACCTACGCTCAATGGAGCACGTTATCATGATTTCATACGGGATACTCTACCTGTGCTGCTAGAACATGTGCCTTTACAAGTACGACAAAACATGTGGTTCATGCACGATGGAGCTCCTGCACATTTCAGTCGAAGTGTTCGTACGCTACTCAACAACTGATTCGGTGACCGCCGAATTGGCAGAGGCGGACCAATTCCATGACCTCCACGCTCTCCTGACCTCAACCCTCTTGACTTTCATTTATGGGGGCATTTGAAAGCTCTTGTCTACGCAACCCCGGTACCAAATGTAGACACTCTTCGTGCTCGTATTGTGGACGATTGTGATACAATACGCCATTCTCCAGGGCTGCATCAGCGCATCAGGGATTCCATTCGACGGAGGGTGGATGCATATATCCTCGCTAACGGAGGACATTTTGAACATTTCCTGTAACAAAGTGTTTGAAGTAACGCTGGTACGTTCTGTTGCTGTGTGTTTCCATTCCATGATAAATGTGATTTGAAGAGAAGTAATAAAATGAGCTTTAACATGGAAAGTAAGCGTTTCCGGACACATGTCCACATAACATATTTTCTTTCTTTGTGTGTGAGGAATGTTTCCTGAAAGTTTGGCCGTACCTTTTTGTAACACCCTGTATACACTGCAAGTCACCTCTTATTTCCTCCACTCCATTTTTCATTCGCGAACAGTTCGCGGGAAGAATGAATGACTAAGACCCTGTGTGATTTCGGATTACTCTGATTCCCCCCGCCCCGATGGTCATTTCCCGACGGGATGAATGTAGAAGGAATAATATGATATCTCCTTCTTTTTGCAAAAAGGGGGGGGGGTGGGAGGAGGAGGGACGATGGATAAAATCCCCATACGGCCATGCAGATTTAGATTTCTGTCGCTTAAGGTAAGGCCGGCCACAGTATGCCAAATTCCACTGGATGTGGGGGCCGCGGGTGGGCCAGGGCTCAGCCTGTGTTGGCTTTGCTCGATCCTCTGAAGAGGTACCTAGTAAAGCGTGACATTTCATTTAGTATAGCGGTGAGGCATTTTTCGGTCGGTACAACTCTCTTCAGTTCGGCAGAGTCGTGGTGTCAGCGCTGTTTACCCTTCACTATTTGTTTGTGGTATGGAGACTGGTAGCAGTCCAGTGGCTGTGTGCACAAAAAGAGGCAGTCTATCTATGTATCGTCGCAAGTCTTTAAAACAGAATGGGAATGACAGAAAAGAACGACGAAAATTCTCAATATTGGAAAATTTGCTATGGAACAACATTACAACACCATGCAAAAAGAATTCAAATATTTAGTTGACAATGAAAGGCCGGCCGGAGTCGCCGAGCGGTTCTAGACGCTACAGCCTGGAACCGCGTGACCGCTACGGTCGCAGGTTCGAATCCTGCCTCGTGCATGGGTGTGTGTGATGTCCTTAGGTCAGTTAGGTTTAAGTAGTTCTAAGTTCTAGGGCACTGATGACCTCAGAAGTTAAGTCCCATGGTGCTCAGAGCCATATGAACCAACGAACACCAAAATTTGTGAAGCCGTGCTTATTATTCCAGCGTCAGTTTCAATAGTTTTCGATGGAACCGAACGAAGGGTATGGAGACTTTCAGTATTGCTGCAAAGTATGTTTCGTAAGGCAAGGAGCATCCCTGGAACGATTTTTCGGTTTAAAATGTGCTATTGTTGAATTTATAAAGGAAGAAGGACAACAAGAACGAATATTAGATGGATTCCAGAGCTTGACTTTTAAGTACACTCGACTGCACACTGCAAGCTGCCCACATTAAGATGGTTCAAATGGCTCTGAGCACTAAGGGACTTAACTTCTGAGGTCATTAGTCCCCTAGAACTTAGAACTAGTTAAACCTAACTAACCTAAGGACAGCACACACATCCATGCCCGAGGCAGGATTCGAACCTGCGACCGTAGCGGTCTCGCGGTTCCAGACTGCAGCGCCTAGAACCGCACGGCCACTTCGGCCGGCCCCACATTAAGACACTGCAAGTTTAGAAACAACTTCTTTCCGATTTAATGGGGATGGATTTAAAAAGGAAATCGCACTCTAGGAGGAAAAAATTCTGCCGAAAAACATCGCTGATTTCCCTAGAGAAAAGATGAGATTTGAAGAATTCATTGTGGCCGAGAAAGAATTAGAAGGATAGTTTTGTAAACGTTTTGAGAGCAGTGCCAATCTTACATCTGTTTTCGAGCTTTCTTCCGGAGTGTTTATCGTTTCAGTTGAAAGTGCCCTGTGCATGTTCAGATGTAACTGACTGACCTGCAGTGTAATTCCCTTTTTTTTACGTTAAAAGAGCCCAATACATCTACATTGTTTTCCTCAGCTAAGAATTTCCGTGTCTCCATAGTGAGGTAGCAAAAATGCTGCAATACTTCGATCAACATATGTGTCTGAAAGACCTTCTTTCGATTATGAAACTAAATAAGTCATGTTTACATGGCAACCTGCGTGTGAAAATCTGTGAAAATATCTGTGTCTATCCGTATGCTCACAGTTCGTTAAAAAAAAAAAAAGCACTCCGTCTTCATCCATCCGACCGCCGTGTCATCGTCCGTGGAGGATGCGGATAGGAGGGGTGTGGGATGAGCACCCCGCTCTCTCGGTCGTTATGATGGTATTCTTGACCGAAGCCGCTACTATTCAGTCGAATAGCTCCTCAATTGGCATCACGAGGCTGAGTGCACCACGAAAAAATGGCAACAGCGCATGGCGGCCTGGATGGTCACCCATCCAAGTGCCGACCACGCCCGACAGCGCTTAACTTCGGTGATCTCACGAGAACCGGTGTAACCACTGCGGCAAGGCCGTTGCCTATGCTGACAGTTTGTACCACGTAAAAATTACTTTATGTGTTCAGTGTGCCAATAATAATGAAATAATACTGAAAATACGTTTTGTGCATGATCTATGTCGTTGAGAAATGTGAAAACCAAGTCGTTTGCAATACGACTGAGTTGCCATTTAAATGCGACGCACTCACCGTTTCTCCCTCTTCTGCCTCTTGACGCTGAGACAGCGTGCCGTGGCGGATTTGGTTGGGGTGGTGGGGGGGGAGGGGGGCTTATGTGCAGCCAGGCTGAGCACTATGGCACTTGTGCCAAGGCACAGCTCGCGATCCGGCCACCTGGGCTTAAGGCAAATGCTGGATGCTTCCTTTGAAAAGAACATGGTTAATTTCCTTCCCTATTGTTCCCCAATACGAGCTTGTGCTCTGTCTCTAATGATCGTGGCATCGACTGGACGTTAAACTGCAATCTACCCTGCATTTTCTTCTTGGAAATTTCGCTCTCGAAACATAAGAGTAAACTCTCTACCATAGTCAACATCTCCCTTGTATTGTCTACCACTGTAGTTGGATGACACGTCCGTAACATTCTCACACATACTAACCGAGTCTGTGACGTAGCGGAGAGTAAACAGCTTCAAGTATTATTGGAGGATTGTGCATCGGAATTCAACTGGCACAATTATCCCCATCGCACCTTCGCCTGTGAAGAATACTGCAGCCAGTACAGTCGTAGGAATATCAGGAAAAACCGCCAATTGACTGGCTAGTGTGAAAGTCATGATGCAGGATAGGTGTATCAAGCTTCACTATGAGGAGAGACGAAGTACTGCACTCACATCTGTGACTTTTCTGGGGTACACTTTGGCCAAACAGACTCTTCATTGACGACAAAGCCCATGTGTATCGAGCTACCCTGGTGTATGATTTTCGTGGACTTCATGAAATTTTGTCACCGGGCCACATTTTTTGGACTGGTTTGAAGAACATTTTGGACAGTTAGAGCCAAAATTTTGGTCACCCAGATCGCCCAGCATGAATCCCGTCGAACATTTATGGGACATAATCGAGAGGTCAGTGCGTGTACAAAATCCTGCACCTGCAATACTTTCGCTATTATGTACGGCTATAAAGAGGATGGCTCAACATTTCTGCACGGGACTTCCAACAACTTGTTGAGTGCATTCCACATCGCGTCGCTGCACTACGTCAGGCAAAAGGAGGCCGACACGATATTAGGAGATATCCCATGACATTTGACACCTCAGTGTATGTTCAAGCATGGATACCCCTGTATTTCAACCCATTAGCAGTTACCTATAAGTCTTACGGACTTCCACACAGCTCTTTCTGATGGCCGAAATCTCATGTCTATACAGGACTTCAACCACACCATAGGCGTTACGCCACGTGACTGTATTTCTTGTTGGGCGACTAGGCTAACAATACCCTGTATTTCAATTTGACCCTGTATTAACAGTTTTGCTTATGCAAAACAGATATCCTCTTTTGTTAATTTTTTAAAATATGTATGTTCCGTTTCCTTTCTTTTCGATGATGTTGCATGCCCAATGTGATTTTTACTACATGTGAGTTTTGTGTGTGCACGTTGTTGCTGTTGCAACCTTCACTCTGAAGATCTCTACTTGCTTGTCTATGGATACGTAAGCCTCTTACTCTCAGTGTAACTACTGCAACCTACATCCATCTGAACCTGGTTGCTTTAGTTAAGCCTTGCTCTTCTACTACAATTTTTATCCGAGACGCCATTCTCCATTACCTAGTTGACGATTCGGTCCTTTAGCATAATGATGACTTCTTCAGATGAGCTCAAGAATGGAGGCGAGCTCTGGCATGCTCGACGCTATGTTGACTTAACGCGAGGGCGTTGCAGAGCTGATACGGGAGGCGTTGTCTTCAGGAGTGTCCGCCATGTGTCGCTGCGGACTGCAGCGAACCCTTGCTAGTGTCTGTGGTATTGCTTCGCGTTGCCAACTTTCATGTTGCAATTCGATCTCTGTACGATACCACACTGTCAATGGACACAAATTTCTTTTCTCCCAATTCTTCATTAGTTAACCGATTTACCAATCCAATCTTCAGCATTATCCTGCAGCACCGCATTTCAAAAGCTTCCATCTCCTTCTTGTCTAAATTGTTTATAGTCCACATTTCACTTCCGTAGAAGGCTACACATCGGACAAATACCCTCAGAACAGACTTCCTAACTCTTACAGTTACGTTTTATGTTAACAAATTTTTCTTTTCCAGAAATACTTTTCTTGGTATTTCGGATCTGCATTTTAGGTTCTCTTTGCTCCGGCCAACGTTAGTTACTTTACTACCCAAACAGAAAAACTCGCCGACCACTTTTAGTGTCTCACTTCCTAATGTAATTCCCTCAGCATCGCCTGATTTAATTCAGCTATATTCCGTTCCCCTCACTGTGATTCTAGCTGATATTTATCTTATATTTTCAAAACACAAACCTCATAGCTTTTGTATATTCTCCTTGATTCTTAATTCCTTTCGAAAATTTCTTCTTGGTTTCCTTTACCGCTTGCTCAGTGTACACACAGGAATGGCTATAACCCTGTCTCACTTTCCTCTGAACTACTGCTTCCCTGTCATGCCCTTCGATTTTTATGTCTGCAATCTGGTTTTTGCACAAGTTGTGAATAACCTCTCGCTCCTTCATATTTTATCCCTACCGATGACAAATTAATCTGGGAAACAGACATTCATCCTTTTAATCTTTTAGTTTTAGTGACTTTTGACTTTGTGTGACTGATAGAAGTTTCAGGTTGTTACCATATTTTACGTATTCCATTCCGTAATGCCATATAGGTTAATATTCTGTATCATCTGTAGACCTAGACACGAAGTATTTACGAGCAAAGGATAACAAATGTAATAGGTACGAAAACCTCCTGTTGATAATTGTTTAAGGAATAAGTTCCATCTTCAGTAGCCGCACAATGTATTTACTCCTGTTAACAAGGAAAACCAATTCGAAAATTGTAAATGTACCACCAGATATAAAAACTAGTTTCACTACTCAGTATTATAAAAAAAATTATCAGCATTTTTGGTTGATAACTCCTTTCACCCTTAATGAAATTTTTGAAAGATGTAAGCACATGACGGCGCACGTGACGTTTAGTGTGTGTGTGTGTGTGTGTGTGTGTGTGTGTGTGTGTGTGCGTGTGTGTGATTGTGTTGCAGTTAATAAATTTAAATTTGACTTAATATTACTGAAAATCTTTTACAATATTTCACTCATTTAAGGGATTCATATTTATCTCTACATTGAATTTCACATATCAGAGAAGACGATCTATCGACACGCAACTAATTAACTGGCGCCATTAGACAGAAGTGTTGAAGGGACGTAGTATTGGCCCCCCGCATTCTGACATTAGCATTATATTTCGAATTATGCTAGAACCACTGCTTCTCGATCCTTCACTGGCAGAAAAATACGTGGTTCCCTAGAAGTCGCATTTGGTTCCTACATGTTGCAATCACACAAACAAGGGAGGTGTAGTGTGCACGCAGTGCCTGTGTTAACTGCCAGCTTAAATCACGACAACAGTCGTAAACGTGTTTACTGTGGCGGAAACGCGAGAGTGTTTCTGCGCATTGTTCCTTAGCTACCTGACTCACTTGAAAGAAAAGAGCAGTGAAACTGTGCCTTGTTCTTGCCATTTTACTAACTGGCGATAAATGCTGTTGAACGCATGAGACGGCTTGCTGTGTCTGACTGCCATTCATCGCGACCTGCATGCGCTCGCTGTTAGTCCAGCGGCTGCTTGTTAGACGTTGCCTTTTGGCTACTGTAAGTTACTCAAGTCGATTCTCGTCTTTACTATTGCTGGAAAAGTTTTGGGAAGTGCTTCTGTCTTTTCTCTCTGTTTGTGTGAGAATCGCACTGAGAAAATAACTCTTCCTTAGAATGCGATGAGCCTGTTCGATCTCTACTAGCCGGCCGCGGTGGTCTAGCGGTTCTGGCGCTGCAGTCCGGAACCGCGGGACTGCTACGGTCGCAGGTTCGAATCCTGCCTCGGGCATGGGTGTGTGTGACGTCCTTAGGTTAGTTAGGTTTAAGTAGTTCTAAGTTCTAGGGGACTTATGACCTAAGATGTTGAGTCCCATAGTGCTCAGAGCCATTTGAACCATTTTTGATCTCTACTAGTTCAACTTGTTTCTGAGAACCTAGCTTTTGACTCTGCCGTGGCCACCGACAACCACTGCCCTTGCCGAGGTGGGGTGGCTTCCATGTTTTAACGACATAGATAGGCGTCACATAGGTGTAAACACATCGAAGGGGTGTACTTACAGACGTCGCTGTAATATATGGTACCTGAAGGCAGCAGTCTTTTCAGTAATTGAGGGGGAAACATACTAGATGGTTGACTTATCTGGCCTTGTCACTTAGCCAACATGACCTTGCTGTGATGGTACTGTTGAAACGAAAGGAAGGGGAAAGTACAGCCATTATATTTTTCAAGGACACGGAGCTCAACTCCATGGCTCAATGATAATGTCATCCTCTTGGGTAAAATATTCTGGATATAAAATAGTCTCTCATCCGGAAGTCTGGGAGGGTACCATTCATGAAGATGTTGTAGGTAGGAGCGTGGAACATTATATCCATTCATCGGTTAGATGAATTACTGAATTTAAAAAGAGAAATGGATATGTTGAGTTAAGATGTAGAGGGATGTGTGTCCGCCGCTCGTGGTCTCGCGGTAGCGTTCTCGCTTCCCGAGCACGGGGTCCCGGGTTCGATTCCCGGCGGGGTCAGGGATTTTCACCTGCCTCGAGATGACTGGGTGTTTGTGTTGTCCTCATCATTTCATCATCATCCAGGAAAGTGGCGAAATTGAACTGAGCAAAGGTTGGGAAATTGTACGGGCGCTGATAACCACGCAGTTGAGCGCCCCACAAACCAAACATCATCATCATCATCATCATCATCATAGAGGGATGTGCGGTTGCAGAAAGAACATAATCTTAGGTCAGTTGATCACAGAAAATCAAACAGAGGTAATGCAGATCTAATAAGTAAGAAAATAAGAATGCGGGCAACCTACTATGAACATCACAGTGAACGTATTATCGTAGCCAATACATATACAGAGTAGTACACGTTTATACGCCTACTAGTTCTGCAGGTGATGATGAGATTGAAAGAATGTGTGATGAGATAAAACAAAGTATTCAGATAATTGAGAGTGATGTAAATGGAATTGTGGTGGGGAAGCTGAATTCAGTAGTAGGAAAAGGAGGAGAAGGAAAAATAATAGGAGAAGACTGACTGGGGGCAACGGATGACAGGGCCAGCTAGCTAACAGAATTTCGAAGACTACAAAATTTTGTCATTGCCAACACCTAGTTTAAAAATCAAGAAAGGAGAATGTACACTAGGAGGAGACTTAGAGACACCGGAAGGTTTCAGATAGATTATACTCTGCCCAGTGACATTAATGTGACCACCTGTTGTGGTGTGCGTACTGTACGACCTTCGGTACACACACCATCAGATTATTTGACTTGTCGCTCTAACGAAGTAGGCGAGTGTCAGCAATATGTCTCGTGGTCTTATCGTGGCGTGTTTATCTTCTGCCGTTAGGTCAGACGATAGAAATGCCACTTGCACGCTTAGAGTAGCAGATTGACGGTGACCAACTTTAAACAGAACCTGATTAATTTTCACACTCATTTATTGAAATAATAAAAAGGCATAGATATTACGTAACTTAATTCTGGATGCTTTTTACAATTGACAATCTGAAGTTCCTTTGGTCTTGGTACGTTAATCTTATTCTCACATATCTCTGATACTTGACAAAGTGTCTATTCATTTATCTTCATGGCTATGTACAGGAATATGGTAATCTTATTAGGCGCAGACTGAAACTTGACTATACACTAATGCAGACTAATGCAGACTGACTAATTGGAGGTCTGTACACTCGTTATAATACCTCGCGCGTTCAGGTATCACTGCGCGAGTGTGATCCGCGAGGAGAAAAGGATCTACGTTAGCAGCAATCTCATTGGCTGCGTTACATATTAATACGCGGATCGGCGGAAGCAGAATTTGGTCTGTCTCTAAGACAGCGCCATCTCGTAGTGCGGAGACGGACGAGCGCTGCGCCTGCGCTGTTGTGCTTAGCGGGCGCGCTCTAGTGGGAAAGTTGTGTACGCGCTGACTACGCGGAACTATGTACACAACACCTGTCAAAAGTCTAAATAACCACCTTTAGCAGCGCGGACCGCTGCAGGAAGAGAGTCGGTTGGTTGGTTTGTTGGTTGGTTGTTTGGGGAAGGAGACCAGACAGCGTGGTCATCGGTCTCATCGGATTAAGGAAGGATGGGGAAGGAAGTCGGCCGTGCCCTTTCAGAGGAACCATCCCGGCATTTGCCTGGAGCGATTTAGGGAAATCACGGAAAACCTAAATCAGGACGAACCGTCGTCCTCCCGAATGCGAGTCCAGTGTCTAACCACTGCGCCACCTCACAAGAAGAGAGTCAGTGAGGCTCAGGAAGGTACCGACAGGGACGTGCAGCCATGTCGATTCCAGTGCCGTGGCCAGCTGCTGTAAGTTTATCGAATGAGGATCCATGGCGTGAACAGCCGGATCCAGATGGTTTCGTAGATTCTTAAATCTAGAGAGTTTGATAGCTAATCCTGGTGCTCTTCGAACTGCGCACGTACAGTGCAAGGTGTGTGACACGTTGCATTATCCTGCTCGTAAACGCCGTAGTGCCGATAAAAAACATCCTGCATGTAGAGGTGGACATGATCTCCGAGGATGAATGGAAATGAAATGAGCGTTTGGCGTCACTGGCCGGGAGGCCCCTTACGGGGCAGGTCCGGCAGCCTTGGTGCAGGTCTTATTACATTCGACGCCACACTGGGCGACCTGTGCGTCGGATGGAGATGAAATGATGATGAAGACAACACAACACCCAGTCCCTGAGCGGAGAAAATCCCCGACCCAGCCGGGAATCGAGCCCTGACCCCTTAGGACGGCAATCCGCCAGAGGATGAATGCAATTTTTGTTGATCGACTGTGCCTTCCAGAATGACGAGATCAACCAGGAAATGTCACGGGAAAAAAAATGGTTCAAATGCCTCTGAGCACTATGGGACTTAACTTCTGAGGTCATCAGTCCCCTAGAACTTAGAACTACTTAAACCTAACTAACATAAGGACATCACACACATCCATGGCAGCTTTTCAGACTGTTTCTGAGCACCGTGTATAAAAGAGCTCCACAAAGGAAACCTTCTTGAAGGCAGGTTTCGAACCTGCGACCATAATGCTCCCTCCTCCGGCCTGGACACTTCCCGACGATTGTTACAGTATGGCTGCTTTCAGACTATCACGCCGCACACACTAACGATCGTCTGTCCGATGAAGCATAAAACGTGTTTCATCTGGAAAGACCACTTGTCGCCACTCAGTGGATGTACAGTTGCGGCCTTGGCGTGCGAATTCCAGCCTTCGTTGCCGATGAATAGCAGTCAGCTTGGGTGCACGAACCAAGTGCCAGCTGCGGAAGCCCATACTCAGCAACGTTCGCTGAAGGGTCGTTGAGGAGACACTGTTTGGTAGCCCCTTAGTTCAGCTGGGCGGTCAGTTGCTCGACAGATGCGTGTCTATTCGCCCGTACACATCTCCCCAGCCTGCAGCTTTCGTTCACCCTTGTCGTCTAAGGGCCATGATACGCAACAATTGCCTTGGTACCAGTTTTGGATGGCGCCATTTTGCCATGCACGGTATACTTGAACCACGGCGACATGCGTACAGTTTTCTAACTTATCCGTCTCGGAAATGCTTCCCGTCATGCTTTATATACCATCTACTGCTAGTGCTGCCACCTGTAGTCTATGAGTGGTTCTTGCACGTTGATTCGAACATAGGTGGCGGTCACATTAATGTAACTAGACCGTGTATAATAAATAGAAAATTCTAAACCAGATATTAAACTACCTAACGTTCCCAGATGCAGATGATGGCTCTGAACATAATTTATTAATCATGAATTGCAGTTTAAAACTAGAATTGCAGACAGTTGGGGAATTGAGAAGATACGACGTTTGGCGACACTATCTCTTGTGGTCCGCTTAAATTTTCTCGCACACCGGCCTGATTGGCTAACTTCAGTGGTAATTAACCTAGAAACGGTGCAACCTATCGAGTTTTTTTTTTTCTTCACAGTTATTTCTCAGGACAACCTACCCTGCAGCACCCTTACAAGCTTTTCAGACTGTTTCTGAACACCCTGTATAAAAGAGCTACACAAAGGAAACCTTCTTGAAGACAATATTATAGAAAGGGAAGGGGAAGTTGATGAAGATGAAATGGGAGATATGATACCGCGAGAAGAATTTGAGAAAGCACTGAAAGACCTAAGTCGAAACAAGTCATCTAGAGTATACGACATTCCTTCAGAATGATTGAGATCCTATGGACAGCCATCCACGTCAAAACTTTTTCACTTGGTATGTAATATCTACATCTACATGGATACTCTGCAAATCACATTTAAGTGCCTGGCAGAGGGTTGATCGCACCAACTTCACAATCCTCTATTATTCCAATCTCGTATAGCGCACGGAAAGAATAAACACCTATATCTTTCCGGACGAGCTCTGATTTCCCTTATTTTATCGTGGTGATGGTTCCGCCCTATGTAGGTCGATGTCAACAAAATATTTTCGCATTCGGAGCAGAAAGCTGGTGATTGGAATTTCGTGAGAAGATTCCGCCGCAACGAAAAACGCCTTTCTTTTAATGATTTCCAGCCCAAATCCTGTATCATTTCTGTGACACTCTCTCCCATATTTCGCGATAATACAAAACGTGCTGCCTGTGTTTGAACTTTTTCGATGTACTCCGTCAGTCCTACCTGTTATGGATCGCACACCGCGCAGCAATATTCTAAAAGAGAACGCACAAGCGTAGTGTAGGCTGTCTCCTTAGTAGGTCTGTTACATTTTCTAAGTGTCCTGCCAATAAAACGCAGCCTTTGGTTAGCCTTCCCTTCAACATTTTCTGTGTGTTCTTTCCAATTTAAGTTGTTCGTAACTGTAATACCTAGGTATTTAGTTGAATTTACGACTTTTAGATTCAAAAATGGTTCAAATGGCTCTGAGCACTATGGGACTTAACATCTGTGGGCATCAGTCCCCTAGAACTTAGAACTACTTAAACCTAACTAACCTAAGGACATCACACACATCCATGCCCGAGGCAGGATTCGAACCTGCGACCGTAGCAGTCGCGCGGTTCCGGACTGAGCGCCTAGAACCGCTAGGCTTTTAGATTAGACTGATTTATCGTGTAACCGAAGTTTAACGAATTCCCTTTAGTACTCATGTGGATGACCTCACACTTTCCGTTATTTAGGGTCAACTGCCACTTTTCCCACCATTCAGATATTTTTTCTAAACCGTTTTGCAGTTTGTTTTGATCCTCTGATAACTTTATTAGTCGATAAACGACAGCGTCATCTGCAAACAACCTAGACGGCTGCTCAGATTGTCTCCCAAATCTTTATACAAATGAGAAGGGCGAAATACCTTTAGACATCAAGAAGAATAAAAAAAATTATATTCGAAAAAACGCAGGTGCTGATAGGTGAGGATATGACAGAGCTGTAAGTTTAATAAACTGTGATTATCACTATCAAGCATTATTTACAGAAGAATGGAAAGACTGGTAGAAACCGATCTCGAAAAGATCAGTTTGCTCTGCTGCAGGAACACGTGAGGCAGCGCTGCCCTACCACTTATAGTATTGACTGTCTCTGAAATTCTGAAGGTAGGACGGATAGAATACAGGGAGTGAAAGGTTATCTGCAACTTGTACAAAAGCCAGATTGAAGCTATAAGCGAAGAGGGCATGAAAGTGAAACAGTAGTTCAGAATGGAGTGAGATTGGGTTGTAGCCTGTCCCCGACATTACTCAATCTGTACAATGAGCAAGTAGTAAATGTGACCGAGGAGCAGTTCGGAAACGGAATTAAAGTTCAGTGGGATGACATAAAAACTTCGAGGTTTGCCGACTTTATAATTTCGTCACAGCAGGCAAAGGACTTAAAGTATCAGTTGAAGAGAATTAATACTGTCTTGAAAAGCGATTATAAGACTGATATCAACAAAAGTAAAACAACTGTTCTGGTACGTAGTCGAATCAAATCAGGTAATGCTGAGGGAATTAAATCGGAACAGGAAGAAGCATCAAATAATGCTGCAATATTGCGCTGTCTTCAGCAATTGGTGACACAGCCAACCTGCGACGGATACGTTTTGGAGCTGCTGGCAACTAACAGGTGAAACACTTGACATTTGCAGTTCACTGAATGCAGAGATAGGAATCAACGACAATAAGGTTACTATAGCATAATTGACTATTGGTGCTGAACAAAAAGTTAAGAACGGTAGATTTCTGCTCAGCAAGTGAGACAAGAAAAATATAGGAAATTACATAAGCAGTCAGAAAAGATCATTCAGCTCTGAAGCGCAATATGGGAGATCTCTGACAAAATTCAAACTTATTTCAAGCCATGTGCTAGACAGGTTTTTGTCATGATGGTGGTACCAACCGTAATTGAATTACAAGATCAAAATTTACTCCGGAAACGTCGCAGATCCAAACAAAACCCAACCATTGTTGAGAAACAGAAGCTGAAAGAACACAAAATTAGCGGAACGACGAGTATACGGCTTCCGAGTCGGAAGAAGCAGCTTACCTACTGAGTTGTGAAAAACACTTATTTTTTTAAAAAAAAATCTGTCAGTTAATCCAGTGTAGCCTAAAATCTTTGCACAGTGTTAGGAGGGATGTCCTGAACAGCATACTAAAAATCCTGACCAATGGGGTGTGAGCGATGGAGTGGTGCTAAGTTTAAAGGTCACATTTTTATGTTTTTCTCTAATAACTTGGAAACCGCAGCTTCTAGCGAAAATGTTTTCCAGTACAAATTTAAACTAATTAAATTTCCAACAAGAAAGGTGCCATTCATTTTTACCTCCAGGACTAATAGTTTCCGCGTTCAGGGGATGGAAAAAAATATAGCTCTAACGGTATAAAATTAATGTTTATGAAGTGAGTTAAAAACAAATATTAAATTTGTGTACTACTTTTAAGTGCAGTAGAGTCGTATTACGGGATAAACTGTGCTTTGCGGGTATAATAGGGTGAAGGGAGGTGTGTCGGGTAGAATTGCGAGGGAAGGTAGGTGGCCAGATTGCGTTCATGCGCTTCCCTTCTTCATAGGTCTGCAAAGTGAAGGTCGTGCAGGCGATTACCCTCTATGTCTACCCCAATTCGTAACAAGAAGATAGCACAGGGGGTTTCACAAAGTTGTACGGGCCCTCCACTGCAAACCTTATCAGTCACTGGCGACGCAGTGTGCAGACACGATCAGTCCGTCTTTATTCCGCACAAGATGGGTTCACACAACAACAAATGCAGGTACACTACTAGCCATTAAAATTGCTACACCAAGAAGAAATGCAGATGATAAACGGGTATTCACTGGTCAAATATATTATACTAGAACTGACATGTGATTACATTTTCACGCAATTTGGGTGCATAGATCCTGAGAAATCAGTACCCAGAACAACACCTCCGGCCGTAATAACGGCCTTGATACGCCTAAACATTCAGTGAAACAGAGCTTGGATGGCGTGTATAGGTACAGCTGCCCATGCAGCTTCAACACGATACCACAGTTCATCAAGAGTAGTGACTGGCGTATTGTGACGAGCCAGTTGCTCGGCCACCATTGACCAGACGTTTTCAGTTGGTGACACATCTGGAGAATGTGCTGGCCAGGGCAGCAGTCGAACATTTTCTGTATCAAGAAAGGCCCGTACAGGACCTGCAACATGCGGTCGTGCATTAGCCTGCTGAAATGTAGGGTTTCGCAGGGATCGAATGAAGGGTAGAGCCACAGGTCGTAACACATCTGAAATGTAACGTCCACTGTTCAAAGTGCCATCAATACGAAGAAGAGGTGACCGAGACGTGTAACCAATGGCACCCCATACCATCACGCCGGGTGATAAGCCAGTATGGCGATGACGAATACACGCTTCCAATGTACGTTCACCGCGATGTCCCCAAATACGGATGCGACCATCATGATGCTGTAAACAGATCCTGGATTCATCCGAAAAAATGACGTTTTGTCATTCGTGCACCCAGGTTCTTCGTTGAGTACACCATCGCAGGCGCTCCTGTCTGTGATGCAGCATCAAGGATTACCGCAGCCATGGTCTCCGGGCTGATAGTCCATGCTGCTGCAAACATCGTCGAACTGTTCGTGCTAGTGGTTGTTGTCTTGCAAACGTCCCCATCTGTTGACTCAGGGTTCGAGACGTGGCTGCACGATCTGCTCCAGCCATGCGGATAAGATGCCTGTCATCTCGACTGCTAGTGATACGAGGCCGTTGGGATCCAGATCGGCGTTCCGTATTACCCTCCTGAACCCACCGATTCCATATTCAGCTAACAGTCATTGGATCTCGACCAACGCGAGCAGCAAAGTCGCGATACGATAAACCGCAATCGCGATAGGTTACAATACGACCTTTAGCAAAGTCGGAAACGTGATGGTACGCATTTCTCCTCCTTAGACGAGGCATCACAACAACATTTCACCAGACAACGTCGGTCAACTGCTGTTTGTGTATGAGAAATCGATTGGAAACTTTCCTCATGTCAGCATGTTATAGAGGTCGCCACCGGCGACAACCTTGTGTGAATGCTCTGAAAAGCTAATCATTTGCATATCACAGCATCTTCTTCCTGTCGGTTAAATTTCGCGTCTGTAGCACGTCATCTTCGTGGTGGAGCAGTTTTAATGGTGACAGAACTATTACATACACTCCTGGAAATTGAAATAAGAACACCGTGAATTCGTTGTCCCAGGAAGGGGAAACTTTATTGACACATTCCTGGGGTCAGATACATCACATGATCACACTGACAGAACCACAGGCAGATAGACACAGGCAACAGAGCATGCACAATGTCGGCACTAGTACAGTGTATATCCACCTTTCGCAGCAATGCAGGCTGCTATTCTCCCATGGAGACGATCGTAGAGATGCTGGATGTAGGCCTGTGGAACGGCTTGCCATGCCATTTCCACCTGGCGCCTCAGTTGGACCAGCGTTCGTGCTGAACGTGCAGACCGCGTGAGACGACGCTTCATCCAGTCCCAAACGTGCTCAATGGGGGACAGATCCGGAGATCTTGCTGGCCAGGGTAGTTGACTTACAGCTTCTAGAGCACGTTGGGTGGCACGGGATACATGCGAACGTGCATTGTCCTGTTGGAACAGCAAGTTCCCTTGCCGGTCTAGGAATGGTAGAACGATGGGTTCGATGACGGTTTGGATGTACCGTGCACTATTCAGTGTCCCCTCGACGATCACCAGTGGTGTACGGCCAGTGTAGGAGATCGCTCCCCACACCATGATGCCGGGTGTTGGCCCTGTGTGCCTCGGTCGTATGCAGTCCTGATTGTGGCGCTCACCTGCACGGTGCCAAACACGCATGCGACCATCATTGGCACCAAGGCAGAAGCGACTCTCATCGCTGAAGACGACACGTCTCCCTTCGTCCCTCCATTCACGCCTGTCGCGACGCCACTGGAGGCGGGCTGCACGATGTTTGCGGCCTAACGGTGTGCGGGACCGTAGCCCAGCTTCATGGAGACGGTTGCGAATGGTCCTCGCCGATACCCCAGGAGCAACAGTGTCCCTAATTTGCTGGGAAGTGGCGGTGCGGTCCCCTACGGCACTGCGTAGGATCCTACGGTCTTGGCGTGCATCCGTGCGTCGCTGCGGTCCGGTCCCAGGTCGACGGGCACGTGCACCTTCCGCCGACCACTGGCGACAACATCGATGTACTGTGGAGACTTCACGCCCCACGTGTTGAGCAATTCGGCGGTACGTCCACCCGGCCTCCCGCATGCCCACTATAAGCCCTCGCTCAAAGTCCGTCAACTGCACATACGGTTCACGTCCACGCTGTCGCGGCATGCTACCAATGTTAAAGACTGCGATGGAGCTCCGTATGCCACGGCAAACTGGCTGACACTGACGGCGGCGGTGCACAAATGCTGCGCAGCTAGCGCCATTCGACGGCCAACACCGCGGTTCCTTTTGTGTCCGCTGTGCCGTGCGTGTGATCATTGCTTGTACAGCCCTCTCGCAGTGTCCGGAGAAAGTATGGTGGGTCTGACACACCGGTGTCAATGTGTTCTTTTTTCCATTTCCAGGAGTGTATATCACTTTGTGATAATGGATAAAATTAGCAGCCTAGGATTCTTAACCGTGCTGGAGCGAAATACACCGTTAGTGGCTTCTGATATAAGATTCGTGCATTTCCCTTCACTGAGGTAGGCCTGTGAGGGTACAGTGATGGACCTGGGTGGTCGCAGCGCTATAAATGCGGGACGGCTTAAACCCTTCTCTACTTGGCTGCTGGTTCGCGGAAATATTGTGGCAATATACTGACCGATTTCCGACAGCCACGAGGCGGCTCAGTCTTGCAAGATAGCCGAGCGACCACAGGTCCCCTGAGCATTTCTGGTGTGACGAATCTTGCATTTTCTGCCGGCGGCTGTTCTCGCTTCCCACGCCCGGGTTCCCGGGTTCGATTCCCGGCGGGGTCAGGGATTTTCTCTGCCTCGTGATGGCTGGGTGTTGTGTGCTGTCCTTAGGTTAGTTAGGTTTAAGTAGTTCTAAGTTCTAGGGGACTTATGACCACATCAGTTGAGTCCCATAGTGCTCAGAGCCATTTTTTCTGCCGGCGGCTGCAAATATGCGGCACCGACATTGTGTCGTCTTCAGTGTGGCTAAACTCTAGAATCTAACTGCCCGGATGGCGTCCCAATCAGAAGGGTCATCGGCATAGGCATTGTAGCGTAAATGTCTGAACCAATGAGTGGCGACACAGCATATGCAGCGTACCACCCTCTGGGCATTTAAGGAGCGTGCTGTAAGCGATAGTGGAGCAGATTTGGGTGGGTTCCCTGTCGTTTCAGGGTGTTTTCCTTGTCATCACTGTGGCGGTAGTTGTAAATTCTCCCCTCCAGGCGGTAGTTTCCTGGGAGCGGAGAGGAACATCAGTCATTGGAGGAGCCGGTATGAGGACGCGTGGCCGAGAGGTCAAATCGCGAGAGAGGGGCGCCTGCTCACAGCCTGGCAGTTAAAGCTGAATCGATCGGGTAAGAGTCGCCTTTTAAGCGCTAGCGCGCTGTTTGCTCTGACAAGCTCACAATGTGCGAGGTAAATTCAGCAACTCGCGTTGCTTTTTCAGTGTCGTTACTAGTTTAGATCTTGTATCCAGTTTTAACTTGCTGTTGTGAGCTGCACAGAGTTTGCCAAGCAGTTGCGGTTCCATAACAATCTTCTGTCCAACTAGAGGTATCCACCATTTGTTAGCAGAACAGTCTGTCCCAAGTGTATTGTAATGTTAGGCTCAAAAACGTGCATTCCTCGGCGGAAATTGATTTCGTTACGTTTTTGCAGAGACAATTTGTCTGTTATCTTACAATTAAATATAAAACTGTTTGTAGATTCACTTTGGAGAAAATATTCATTTTAGTTACTAACCAATGTAGGCAAAATAGATCTATTATTTAAAAGAATTGTTTTGTTTTCCTCATTTTCTTTAGTCGTACACCAAACTACGCCTGGTAACCCACAAGCCAGAAATATGACCGATTTATTCCACATAACTGAGTTGTGCTCTTACTGTGACGCTTAAAGCAGGTGTGTCTGTACCATAGGTGTCCATCTTGCAGGCCGCATGCGGACCAAAGCAAGTATCAACGCAGCCCAACAGGTGAGCATCGATCGGTAAAAGGAATCCACAAAATTCCGTTTACTGAAAATTCAGTATTTTCGATTTGAAACTCCCACCACATGAGAGTTGGTCCATACCATTCTTAAAATTTTCTCCAGTGCTATACGTGAACCCCAAGTCTCGTTCTTACAACTGGGCAATCCATCAGACGCGCTGGTCTGTTGTCGTACGGCTACTTCAAAATGGTTCAAATGGCTCTGAGCACTATGGGACTTAACATCTGTGGTCATCAGTCCCCTAGAACTTAGAACTACTTAAACCTAACTAACCCAAGGACATCACACATATCCATGCCCGAGGCAGGATTCGAACCTGCGACCGTAGTAGTCGCGCGGTTCCGGACTGAGCGCCTGACCTGCTAGACCACCGCGGCCGGCTACGGTTACTTCAGTTGCAACTGAGAAACTGGAGGTTTAATGCTGTAAATGAAATTAATTTATGGAAATACAACTAAATTCTGTGTTATTTTTGTACAATTGTGACGAAGAACTTTTTCAGCGTAGTACTCAATTTATTAAAAATGGTTCAAATGGCTCTGAGCACTATGCGACTTAACTTCTGAGGTCATCAGTCGCCTAGAACTTAGAACTAATTAAACCTAACTAACCTAAGGACATCACACACATCCATGCCCGAGGCAGGATTCGAACCTGCGACCGTAGCGGTCGCTCGGCTCCAGACTGTAGCGCCTAGAACCGCACGGCCACTCCGGCCGGCTCAATTTATTAAAAAAATGCTTAGAAAGTGTGGCAGATATAATTTCCCCTGACAATATGGGAGATATTTTTAAAATCAGTTTGTCTCGTCAAACTTTGCGAGGAGAACTGATGAAGCTGGGAGATCTATTGCAACGGATTTGAAAAGTAAAACTTGTATTTTAGATTTTATTCATTGGCAATGGACAAAAGTACTGATAATCCAAACTTGCGATATTTGTTAGAGGTATTACATCTACATCTACATCTGCATGATTACTCTGCAATTCACAATTAAGTGCGTGGTAGAGGGTTCATCGAGCCGCCTTTAAACTATTTCTCTGTGGTTCCATTCTCTATCAGCGCGCGGGAAAAACAAGCACTTAAATCTTTCGGTGCGAGCTCTAATTTCTTTTCTTTTACCACGACGATCATTTCTTGCACCGTAGGTGAGAGCCAACAGAATATTTTCGTATTCGGAGGAGAAAGTTGGTGACTGAAATTTCACAAGAAGATTCTGCCGAAATGAAAATTGTTTTAATGACTGCCACCCTCATTCACGCATCATGTCCATTGCGCTCTCTCCCCTATTACGCGAAAAGACAAAAGGAGCTACCCTACTCTGAACTTTTTCGATGTCCTCCGAGTTTATTAGTGATGAGTACTATTTTACCAAAGAAACAGCTTCATTAGTGCCATTAGAAGACACGACAACGTCATGCGATTCATATGAAGCAATGAAAAAAGAAACAATAACGCGGTTTACTTTGTCTCTTGTCAATTATCTGGCGTAGTTGCACATCTGGCTATAGTACATAAAAATGAAAGCCTTTTAAAATTAACACAAGACGGTACCGCTGCTGTCGGAAACTCTCATTTGATGAAAACCCATAATAATAGGGTAATGGGCCTGCTGGTGCTATTTTGATATCAAATTGATACGCAAAATAATTAAATTGATCAATTAATTATCCCCACCCATTCCCATCTCAACCCTGGATGACGTCATGTATTTTCCTCAGCCGGTATGTGGGGTCCTGGGCTCGTCCACCCCTTCCCCCTCCCTCGGCCCAAACATACCCTACTGGCGGGATTTCGAATTTTGGCGAAAATTTCGAATCGTGGAGGGAATTTCTTGCCCCAGGGCTGTGCTGACGTCCCACTCACACCCCACCCGGGAACTGGCTTGATACATAAAATATAAAATTATAAAATGTTCATAGCCACTTATAGCAGCCATACATATGTGGCTATAAACCACCTTACTTCAGTAAAACGTACGTCACCATACCCAGCATCGAAACTTCGCAGGGGTTCCTGCAACTACCAGTGCTTAAATCCTCTGACTCTTATAAAATTCAGTCTTCACTACGATTTGCATAAGGTGATCCATTTTTAAAGCTTTTCCACATAAACTTCCTTGGTGTATTATAAAATGGTAACTAGTAGGGTAATGGGGATGCTGATGCAGTTTTAATATCACATTCATATGGAAATTAATTAAATTGATCAACTAATTACCGCCCCCCCCCCCTCCACACAGGCACACACTTACACCCAGCCCACCCCCAGATGACGTCAAGTGTTTTTCTCAGCCGGCACGTGGGTCCTCAAGTCCTCCACCCCTCCCTCCCACATACACTACTGGCGCAATTTCGAGTTTTAGCACGAATTTTGCATTCTGGCGGAAATTTCGAATTTTGGTAGGAATCTCCTTGTCCCAGTGCTGTGCTAGCGTCCCATCCCGCACCCCACCCGAGAATTGGCTTGAAATTAAAAATGGCGGTGCCCTTCCCTGGAACTCGAACCCTGGTCCTTCCGGACAGAAATCCCAAGTCCACGTAATTAATCACAAAGATCGGCCCTAATTACACAACTATATGCATAGCGCCACACTAGCACTGCCTAAAATCACATACAACTCAAAAACAACTGGCGTTATCCTGTTTAGAAAAAAATTTCACGATACGGGAAAAAAGGCTGGAGTGGGAGGTACTATCTTTATTTATTTATTTTGATGGCAACTGTGTTCAACTGACAAGATGCTGGTACTGGGCAACGAGAAGCTTAATACATGTATTACATGTAAGCATGCAGCCGAGGACTCTATCTATCGCTGTTTGACGTCAGAGGTTGCTACAGACGCCTGCTTGACAATCATCCTGCAGCCCAGGTAACTGATGCCAAAATACGCTAACACAAATGGTGGACAATGCTTCACTGTTCTAATTACACATCGAAATTATCGTGAAACAAACCAGCACTCGTAATCAATGGGTCATTATACAACACGTGTACTGGGGAAAATCGTCGTCTCACAAGAGTGCAGAGGGAGCAGCAGGTCCAGCTGTGTCCTGTGCCCTCCGCGATGGGTGCTCATGAACTAATCATCCTACAGGCAGCCTTACTGTTCTCCCTTACCACCCCTCATCTCTTCCTCTCTTCACCAAAGGTATGGATAGAGGCCTGTTCTATTTTGCTCATAAATGGTTCAAATGGCTCTGAGCACTATTGGACTTAACATCTGCGGTCATCCGTCCCCTAGAACTTAGAACTACGTAAACCTAACTAACCTAAGGACATCACCCACATCCTTGCCCGAGGCAGGATTCGAACCTGCGACCGTAGCGGTCACGCGGTTCCAGACTGAAGCGCCTAGAACCGCACGGCCACAAGGCCGGCACTATTTTGCTGGTGGTGGTCCACAAAGAGATCATTCTGGTGGCATTAATAATGTATCCTGTATGCAGCAATCAGTCACAGACAGACAAAAGACAAGAAGAAGACGCTTCATGAATTCTGTTAAACGTATTTCTCAGAAAGTCTGGACCGCCCCCCTCCCTCCCACCGGTAAAAACAATAAAATTCCGTAGAACTCTCCAGATCGCTTTTTCAAACGCTTGCTACTTGGATAACAGGCAGACTGCCTCTGCTGGCCACAGCCCCCACCCCACCATATCTGGCAGCAGAGCCTTCCGTCAACTGCAGCCTACCTCCCATCCACCTGTGGACAAGTACACCCAGTACCCCTTGAGGCGACGGTCCTTCCCCAACACAAAAGCATGTAAAGCCAACTAAACAATAGGAGATAAATGGAGGGCTGTCCCATGTGCAACTTGTTCTTTCCTCTAAAATTTACCGACCCATCCCCGCTGCACACGCCGCGCCCACACCAAAGCACAGCCCCCTGGAGCGACCACACACTGCCCTCGCAAGTGCCCGCCATTCTGTGGAGGGAAAACAATCCACTGTAACAATTGTATTTAACATCTCTTATAATCGAGAATCAATTAAAAATGAAACCACAATCGCCCTCTTTTCACGACAAGACACGCAATGCATTTACTTTTAGTTTTATAAGCAAAATCGGTATAGCTTTTGTGTTCGACTACAGGATACAATTCGCATTTCATCATTTTGCAACATCCAACGAAGTGCAGTACCATCTATTACATATGATTAAAATTCATATGTCAGGCTATACACCCCTTATACACGTCCACCTTGCATAAAACTGGGGAAAAAAAACTTCCACTATTTTGCTGCAAAAACTACCGATCAGCACAGAATGTCATTGTTATTTCTAAACCGTCTTCTGAGTAAAGAAAAAGCGAGAATTTAAACCCCAAAGAAAAAAAAAGAATCTATGTTAAACAATTTCTTTCAGTTTGATGCACAAATTACATTACCTGAGAACGTCTCTCACTTTCAAATTAGTGTCTGTAAATAAACTGTCATGTATGGTCGTGTTACAAACATTTCAGACACGTGAAATAACGTTAGAGAATACAATCTTTCAATCCATTGAGTCACATGTTGGAAAAAAAAAACTAGAATCATTTTACGTTTCGACAAGAAGAAGCTATAATTCAAGAGGATGTTGCTGTTTTGTACATTATGGCAAGATCCATTTTACCAACGCGAAGCTATATCATTTACAGAACAATACCTACATTTACAGAACAATTCACGAGAGCCTATCTTGTAAAAGATTCTCGAGTAACAATAGCAAACCAAGGCTTCCTGTTGCGCCTGTCACCTCTGCTTTTCTACTCTTAAAGACCCACGATGATGGCACATGATAATTCTAGTTTTGCTATTTTGTGTGCTAGATGTTCATTGGAAGGATGCAGACAGTCCTTCGTGAGTATTATTCTTACGTACAGTACAGATCAGCACATTAGTCAGACGATATAGCACTCTACTCGTATGCACTCAGTCACTCACAACGGAATATTCTACAGATGCAGTGCATTTGTTCTATTCTCTGTGCGTCGTTGTCTATGCGAGCATCATGGATGGCTGCCACAAACCTCACCCAGTCCTCTCGCTGGTGGATACACCTTCGAACCCAATCCCAGACATATTGTATTTGTGGACCAACCTCTAGACACCGTTTCGGGTATAATACGTGGCGGATCCAACCGCGGGAGGACTGGGTCGGGCTTATTGGAGCTATCCACGACACACACACGGACGTAGACATACAAAAATAGTGCAAATGCGTAGCATCTGTGGAATATTTGAAAGTGAATTAATTGCAGGCACATATAAATGCCAACAGTTTTTTTTTTCATTTCAACACGTTGGCCAAACATCATCCTAAAAACTGGACGACATACGCAGCCATTCTTTTCGATTTAGTGCAGGATTTTCGAAAAAATAATCAAAATTGTTGTATTCATGCGAAACTTTTTATAAACAATATAGATACATTGCCAAAAGGTTTTCAGATGGAATGCATAGAGTTGCAGTCTGACTTCGAACTACACTACTGGCCATTCAAATTGCTACACCTCGAAGATGACGTGCTACAGACGTGAAATTTAACCGGAAGGAAGAAGATGCTGTGATATGCAAATGATTAGCTTTTCAGAGCATTCACACAAGGTTGGCGCTGGTGGCGACACCTACAACATGCTGACATGAGGAAAGTTTCCAACCGATTCCTCATACACAAACAGCAGTTGACCGGTGTTGCCTGGTGAAACGTTGTTGTGATGCCTCGAATGAAGAGGAGAAATGCGTACCATCGCGTTTCCGACTTTGATAAAGGTCGGATTATAGCCTACCGCGATTGCGGTTTATCGTATCGCGACATTGCTGCTCGCGTTGGTCGAGATCCAATGACTGTTAGCAGAGTATGAAATCGGTGGGTACAGGAGGGTAACACGGAACGCCGTGCTGGATCCCAACGACCTCGTATCACTAGCAGTCGAGATGACAGGCATCTTATTCGCATGGCTGTAACGGATCGTGCAGCCACGTCTCGATCCTTGAGTCAACAGATGGGGACGTATGCAAGACAACAACCATCAGCACGAACAGTTCGACGGCGTTTGCAGCAGCAGGGACTATCAGCTCGGATACCATGGCTGCGGTTACCCTTGACGCTGCATCACAGACAGGAGCGCCTGCGATGGTGTACTCAGCGACGAATCTAGGAGCACGAATGGCAAAATGTCATTTTTTCGGATGAATCCAGGTTCTGTTTATAGCATCATGATGGTCGCATCCGTGTTTGGCGACATCGCGTTGAACGCACATTGGAAGCGTGTATTCGTCATCGCCATACTGGCGTATCACCCGGCGTGGTGGTATGGGGTGCCATTGGTTACACGTCTCGGTCACCTCTTGTTCGCATTGACGGTACTTTGAACAGTGGACGTTACATTTCAGATGTGTTTCGACCCGTGACTCTACCCTTCATTCGATCCCTGCGAAACCCTACAAATCAGCAGGATAATGCACGATCGCATGTTGCAGGTCCTGTACGGGCCTTTCTGGATACAGAAAATGTTCGACTGCTGCCCTGGCCAGCACATTCTCCAGATCTCTAAAAATTCAAATGGCTCTGAGCACTATGGGACTTAACATCTATGGTCATCAGTCCCCTAGAACTTAGAACTACTTAAACCTAACTAACCTAAGGACATCACACAACACCCAGTCATCACGAGGCAGAGAAAATCCCTGACCCCGCCGGGAATCGAACCCGGGAACCCGGGCGTGGGAAGCGAGAACGCTACCGCACGACCACGAGCTGCGGACTCCAGATCTCTCACCAACTGAAAACGTCTGGTCAATGGTGGCCGAGCAACTGGCTCGTCACAATACGCCAGTCACTACTGTTGATGAACTGTGGTATCGTGTTGAAGCTGCATGGGCAAACTGTGTTTGCCTCAATGCCCAGTCGTGTCAAAGCCGGTATTACGGCCAGAGGTGGTTGTTCTGGGTACTGATTTCTCAGGATTTGTGCACCCAAATTGGTGAAAATGTAATCACATGTCAGTTCTAGTATAATATATTTGTCCAATGAATACCCGTTTATCATCTGCATTTCTTCTTGGTGTAGCAATTTTAATGGCCAGTAGTGTAAAAGAAAAATTTGATAATTTGATAACGTATTTTTATTGGGATTTCACAAATCATACCTGCTAGAGGCAAATATTCCTCGCTGCACTGTCATGCGTTATATATGGCATCTTTGTTCGGAAGCATGTACGCTTGTGAACTCACAAGTAAAGCACTCAAAGAGTAAAAATATGACCAAAATCTCAGGTGAACACCTTTGGAACACTCTGAGAATTGCAACCACTTCTATCGAACCTGATGCGGCTGTATTAGTTTCCCAAAGTCACAGCCAAATTTGACATTAATGCAATAACTTGTAATTATTTATATATAAAATTATTAATGAATTCACGTACATAAAATATCAAACTAATTCCATCTTTCTTTTTCAGAGTAAAGAATCATAAATTAATAAATTCTAAACTACTTAAATGTGTGAACTATGTCCATCTGACCGTCATCGCCTTTTTATTTTCTCAGCGGTTATTGTTAGTGTTAAATATATTATGTGCAGGCCAAAAATGCTAGTCTTCTTATAATGTGCTCCGCGTAAGCTAAAAGATTGGACACCTCTGCGCTTTCCGGAAGACTACACGTGTGGTTGGAAATTTGATTAATTTACATGACAAATGATCGATTAGAACAGCTCTCATTTACGTTTAAGAGTTATGGAATTACAGAGCACTTTCAATTTCTGTGATTATCAGTTTGCTGGGTTAAGCAATATATGGCTTACACCAGTTGGCATAAGGAGTGTATGATGAGCATGAAAGAGTGGCAGGCAGACAGCACTTTCCACCACCATCATTACGTCACACTCACACAGCAACGATCCCACGAGCAGAACATTTCAAGTTACTAATAACAATACCGCAGATGACGCATATAGACAGAAACTACGTAACTCTCTGCCCACGGTTCTACAATGCTAGAGCAGACAAGATGAGTAAGCTTGCCGTCGATCATTGTCCTAATCTCTTCGTCAGTTCTACTCATCATCAGATCTTCTACTTCTGTTCTGTTGCTGCATACAGAACCTAAATAACCCATCTCTCCTCCTCTCGCTATTTCAGAGTAGTAGTCAAAACTTAATCTTACAGCAGTATCATTTATATGCACATCTATGAATTTTTCGTTTGGATTTAAGATCGAGAAGTAGAGTGTAAGGAAGGTCAGACACAGAACTAAATCATCTGTCAAAAGGGGTACTATTAGAAAGTTGATTCTAAACTCTAGTGACTGGCACCTAAAAGACGTTTCAGCTTCTTTATTTACTGTCACGCTTTTATAATTCACTGCTCGCCTGATTCTTGCGTTTTGCAAAGGCAATGCTGACTACTGCTTTCACAATCTTAAAACAACTTCTCTCTCATTATAGAAGTGTATCAGCCAGTGTCTAACATCCCTTGAAATTCTTTTTTCGTATTTGCACACACAAGCTACCGTCGATAACTTCATTGTCCTGTCTCAAAAGGGGTTCCCTTATGCCTTCCAAGTCTCTATACAAAACAAAACATCGTGTCTTCTCAGAACTAAGAACGCCTAATGCTTCTTGTGCATTTCTGCCAATGTGACTCTCCCTCACGTGGGACATTGTAACGTGGTTCAGCGACTCGAATGTTAGTCCCTCAATCTCCAGCTTCCTATATTCACGCCGGACCAGCCCGGTCAAAGCTGCTTCGCTCATTTTACGTGTTCCACGGCGGACCTGAGTCTCTCCACGAATTTCGACCTCTTCGCTCATTGTTACGTCTGGTTTAACATGACTAATGACCCATTTGTGTCTCGTGGAACTGACGGTAAATGTCAAATTGATTTCTCTCTAGTGGTAACGGTGAGCACGATGCTGCTTTTCGATAGTAGCCTAATTCTTGCAACGGAGACTGAAAACCTCAAACGTTGCTCATATTCCCGCCAGAAATCGTTCTTTCTCTTTGCACTCCGTGAGATACCTTGGTCAAACAAATTCTAATTATATTTGGTATTAATAAACCGCTTCAGCTGTATTTAGTTCTTTATTTTTATTTTTAGATCACTACCGATTTCGTGGAACTAAAAGGCACATCTTCAGGTGAACATATACAGGGTTATTACAAATGATTGAAGCGATTTCAAAGCTCTACAATAACTTTATTATTTGAGATATTTTCACAATGCTTTGCACACACATACAAAAACTCAAAAAGTTTTTTTAGGCATTCACAAATGTTCGATATGTGCCCCTTTAGTGATTCGGCAGACATCAAGCCGATAATAAAGTTCCTCCCACACTCAGCGCAGCATGTCCCCATCAATGAGTTCGAAAGCATCGTTGATGCGAGCTCGCAGTTCTGGCACGTTTCTTGGTAGAGGAGGTTTAAACACTGAATCTTTCACATAACCCCACAGAAAGAAATCGCATGGGGTTAAGTCGGGAGAGCGTGGAGGCCATGACATGAATTGCTGATCATGATCTCCACCACGACCGATCCATCGGTTTTCCAATCTCCTGTTTAAGAAATGCCGAACATCATGATGGAAGTGCAGTGGAGCACCATCCTGTTGAAAGATGAAGTCGGCGCTGTCGGTCTCCAGCTGTGGCATGAGCCCATTTTCCAGCATGTCCAGATACACTCGTGAAACTTGCCCGCACGCGTTCAACCGTTTCCTTGGTCACTGCAGGCCGACCCATTGATTTCCCCTTACAGAGGCATCCAGAAGCTTTAAACTGCGCATACCATCGCCGAATGGAGTTAGCAGTTGGTGAATCTTTGTTGAACTTCGTCCTGAAGTGTCGTTGCACTGTTATGACTGACTGATGTGAGTACATTTCAAGCACGACATACGCTTTCTCGGCTCCTCTCGCCATTTTGTCTCACTGCGCTCTCGAGCGCTCTGGCGGCAGAAACCTGAAGTGCGGCTTCAGCCGAACAAAACTTTATGAGTTTTTCTACGTATCTGTAGTGTGTCGTGACCATATGTCAATGAATGGAGCTACAGTGAATTTATGAAATCGCTTCAATCATTTGTAATAGCCCTGTATATTAAAGCTAAAAAAACTCGGAACTTTGTACCCAACTGCCGGCAGTTTTATTTATTGACATACTGCCTTTGAGCAAATTCTGATTAATTAGGAAGGGTCGTATGCAGCGTCGAGATGTTGGTTTCGTTGCAGCATATCTTTGAAATATAGCATCAGATTCTGGTGTCTCGCATCATGATATGCGTCAGTCATCAATATGCCATGTTTGACTTGATCCTGAGAATTTCTCGACCAATATTCAGCCAAAAAAGCTGTTCAGGACTCTGGGCAGGATTTATAGTAAGTATGCACATCCATGCCACTACTTCGCTTCTGAGAAGTTCATCTTCATTGACGGACTTTATGTTAAGGAAAACGAGTTCCCAAACTGATCAATAAACATTTGGGGATGTAAGCTGTACGTCGGATCAGGGAACTGAATATACCTTTGAACTATCAGGAAATGTCTCCTATTTCCTTTGTCTTAAAATTCGTCAATCGATCGATCCATTTGTAGCGCCCCTGTCATGTATTTTGGACTCCGTATTCTCGCCTAACTCTCCTCAAACTGTCCGAACTCATCAGGATGGCATCTTCTTTTCTTTATTAGATCGCACTACACCGTGCAAGTCCTGAAATTCTTTACCATGATCTCGTACGCTTGATAAATACAATTCATCTAGATCTTCGCGATATCTCTTATTAACCAGATTCTCCTTAAAACGAAGCAGAGACTGCACCTCCTCCATTTCTGCCACATCTACCGGACGAGTCCTGTCAGAATTATTCTCCTCACGAGTAGATAATTATCAAACTGCCACCGTAAGAGCTTCAGTTTGGCTGGAAACCTTGCGTACTTCACTGCACGTCGGTTTAAGACCTGCTCATGTCTCGATACTTTCTGACAAACATCACATAATATTTCATTTTGATCCTTGTTGACTGCCTCCAGTACTTCCTGTACAATGGCCGGGTCAGCTGCAATGTTAATCGCACAGGTTCCGTCATTATGTTCCATAGCTGAAATTCGATTTTCTACATTTACGACTACCTTCGCACTGTCTTCCATAATTTCGTCTCGCCATCGATTTACTGCGCCTAACCCAGATTTCACGCATTGCAACTCTGGCTGAAGGTTTTCTATTATGCCTTTACTCTCAGCTCCGAATACATCTAACCTCTGATTAATGCTAGCTGCCCGTTCTTCCATTCTCTTGAAATTTTCGTCTGTTTTTTGGAAGTGTCTTCCGTTCTTTTTTATAAATATCTTCCCCTTGCAATTTTTTATCCTGCAGTAAGGCTTGAAAATTATTCAAATCAAACACCGGCACTGGAATTTGTGCCGCGCCTGATCTCGCCTCTTCCGCTGGTGTTTCTAAGAACTGGTCCATATTCTGTCCCTGGGCTCCGGATGGTAAACAATTCTCTGGACCCTCGCCTGTTGCGTATGTCTTTTGTGCTTCGTCTCTCTGCCTTAGGGATCTCCCTTACTATCTATAAATGAAAGGTATTGTTGATTTCATCTGCCTCCTGCTGGTATAAATCTTCGGCAATATCTGAGGCTTATCATTGATAAAGACTTGCGACATAGTAACAGCTGATTGTTCCCACCTTTTTCTACACTCCTGGAAATTGAAATAAGAACACCGTGAATTCATTGTCCCAGGAAGGGGAAACTTTATTGACACATTCCTGGGGTCAGATACATCACATGATCACACTGACAGAACCACAGGCACATAGACACAGGCAACAGAGCATGCACAATATCGGCACTAGTACAGTGTATATCCACCTTTCGGAGCAATGCAGGCTGCTATTCTCCCATGGAGACGATCGTAGAGATGCTGGATGTAGTCCTGTGGAACAGCTTGCCATGCCATTTCCACCTGGCGCCTCAGTTGGACCAGCGTTCGTGCTGGACGTGCAGACCGCTTGAGACGACGCTTCATCCAGTCCCAAACATGCTCAATGGGGGACAGATCCGGAGATCTTGCTGGCCAGGGTAGTTGACTTACACCTTCTAGAGCACGTTGGGTGGCACGGGATACATGCGGACGTGCATTGTCCTGTTGGAACAGCAAGTTCCCTTGCCGGTCTAGGAATGGTAGAACGATGGGTTCGATGACGGTTTGGATGTACCGTGCACTATTCAGTGTCCCCTCGACGATCACCAGTGGTGTACGGCCAGTGTAGGAGATCGCTCCCCACACCATGATGCCGGGTGTTGGCCCTGTGTGCCTCGGTCGTATGCAGTCCTGATTGTGGCGCTCACCTGCACGGCGCCAAACACGCATACGACCATCATTGGCACCAAGGCAGAAGCGACTCTCATCGCTGAAGACGACACGTCTCCATTCGCCCCTCCATTCACGCCTGTCGCGACACCACTGGAGGCGGGCTGCACGATGTTGGGGCGTGAGCGGAAGACGGCCTAACGGTATGCGGGACCGTAGCCCAGCTTCATGGAGACGGTTGCGAATGGTCCTCTCCGATACCCCAGGAGCAACAGTGTCCCTAATTTGCTGGGAAGTGGCGGTACGGTCCCCTACGGCACTGCGTAGGATCCTACGGTCTTGGCGTGCATCCGTGCGTCGCTGCGGTCCGGTCCCAGGTGACGGGCACGTGCACCTTCCGCCGACCACTGGCGACAACATCGATGTACTGTGGAGACCTCACGCCCCACGTGTTGCGCAATTCGGCGGTACGTCCACCCGGCCTCCCGCATGCCCACTATACGCCCTCGCTCAAAGTCCGTCAACTGCACATACGGTTCACGTCCACGCTGTCGCGGCATGCTACCAGTGTTAAAGACTGCGATGGAGCTCCGTATGCCACGGCAAACTGGCTGACACTGACGGCGGCGGTGCACAAATGCTGCGCAGCTAGCGCCATTCGACGGCCAACACCGCGGTTCCTGGTGTGTCCGCTGTGCCGTGCGTGTGATCATTGCTTGTACAGCCCTCTCGCAGTGTCCGGAGCAAGTATGGTGGGTCTGACACACCGGTGTCAATGTGTTCTTTTTTCCATTTCCAGGAGTGTATTTTCATTTTCCATCAACAGTAAATGCGCTGTCCATACCGGTTTCTATCCGAAAGAAATCATCTAAGCCCTGAATTTAAGGGAGAGAATTCTCAGTCTAACCCTGTGCACGGCAATGCTAACTCGGTACAGCTTTATGGAGACGACCATTTAATCATTGAATGTAATTTGTACCTTTCTCGTTTATAGACCGATTATGACGATAACGGGACTAGTAAAATGGTAATTTAAAAAGAAGCATTATAGACTGTGACATTTATTAACATTGAAACTGAACTGGACTACTGAATTATGGAAAATTACTGCACATTATTGTCCCACCCGAATTCGTATCAGAGTGGAAGCTGCGGGGAGGACAGATCAGCTTGGGGTGGACTTTGTGCTATAAGGAAATGAATACTACCTTTGAGTGGAATATTAGCCATGCAAGCACGAGGCATGCTCTGCTAAATGAATTATAGAAACTGACAGAGGACACTGATGCTTTAGCTGGAAGTACTACACAGCATGTAAGATACAATCACAATCACAGAATAGCTAGTTAGAGCATCGCTACAAAAACTTTGGTAGATAATAGCAGGATGGACCATTCCGGGACCTCACTTTTCTGGGAGAGCTAACCACAGGCTCACGCGAGCTGAAAGAAAGACTAAATTTACTCATTATTTTCGTGATCTCCTGGAGAGCAAAGTTGATACATCGAGGAAGATATTAAATATACCGAAGTCTAAAACTCCTCGCTAACCACGCTTACAGTTACATGTTTCTTACCATTTCATTTTGCAGACTGAAGCAACTCCGCACGGCAGCAACCTCTGTTGTCTTCCATAAGCCATCTGCTGCATCCAACAAAGATCTGATATATACGTCTCCTTACATCTGTCTTATACTCTGACCATCGAAATTACTGCCTATAAATTCTCGCTGTTATCTGACTGTGTTCTGCATCAAAGTTATTCTTCTTAATCTCTATTACTCCCCAACACAATCTGAATGAACTTTACACAATAGCACAGCTGCGCCTTCAGGAGCAGTAAGAATAGCAGCAGGAGCAAATGCAGAAACTGTTCAAAAAGCAGAATTGCTCCGTACTCATGCTGCACCAGCAGCCAGAGAAACTTCCTTTCCCGCTGCCCCCGACGCCATTCGCCAGTTTCGGCGAGGCTACGGGAAGGTGGTGTGAATTATCTCTGCCAGGTCTTGTTACACTGCCAAGTAAGACGTATCGTCGATCCAGCTGATAAGGCTCTCTTGTTATTGTCCAGTAGCGTCGTCCAAACTGTGCCCCTGGGGCCCTAGCGCCCGCGATCACCCGACCAGCACCCCTGGCGAATTCGTATGTTAAATTACCAAATACGCAGCAACCAGTCGCAAAATCATGTTTTATTTATTCATTTTTGCAAATCGATTTCAACTGTTTAACAGCCATCATCGGTGCTACAAATACAAGAATAAAAATAATTAATAACAGGCACCAAATGAATAAATGTACATAAAGCAAAGTAAGCCAATTAAATGTATATAGACGCATTAAACCATTTAAAATGAACATACAAATTTACCTTTCAACCAATATGTGTCCTGAGTAGTAACACTGTCTTAAGCAGAGGTCAAACATAAAGTGATACATCGAGAATTGACTATGACACCGAGAAACCATAAGGGGGCGCTGCAAAGCAAACCCGCCCTCTATGCGAAAAGATACAACTAAAATAAAAATGACCAGAAGAAGAAAGAGGTACGACATACAAAGTGAGGTAAAAAATGGTTCAAATAGCTCTGAGCACTATGCGACTTAACTTCTGAGGTCATCAGTCGCCTAGAACTTAGAACTAATTAAACCTAACTAACCTAAGGACATCACACACATCCATGCCTGAGGCAGGATTCGAACCTGCGACCATAGCGGTCGCTCGGTTCCATACTGTAGCGCCTAGAACCGCATGGCCACTCCAGCCTGCAAAGTGAGGTAAAATATAATGATATAATACTAAAATATTTACATGGAAAGGATATATTGACAAAGATTTTGTCAACCACATCGTACAGTTATACACGCAAAAAAGCGAATGTACAAATGAGTAAAAAGGAACAAACGTAGATGAGAAGCACACCATCGAAAAAAAATTTTATAAATTTTTTAAAAAATGTTTTAATTATTTATCATATTTTTATCCAAAAGCAAAAGTTAATCATAATGCCAAAACGTAAAACGGTGTTGGCATCCATCTAGCGTACAGTTAATGACATTCAGGAAGATCGGACTTTTTGCCAGCAGATGATGCCACATTACCAAATGCAATTATAAATAGATTGGTGATATGAATGATGTTCTTGTGACTCAGTTTGCATTGACGCCCTTTAATTCAGCTTCTGCTTTCTTGTCGGCTGCACCAACAGATATATGATGTAGTTTTTTTTCCTTTATTGTGATTTCATTCCCCTGCCCCATATAGGCAGGGGAGGGCTGTCAGCGGCACAATCTGCCGCTCTTCAGCCGAGTGACATGACAACTAAAACAAGAATAAAGTGTTACATATATAAAGTGATACAAAAAGGAAACATAAAACAGAATAAGGGGAGATAATGGAGGTAAAACTACACTGACATAGAGACGTTCATGGGGGGACAATTAAAAAGGTCGACATAAAGTTAAAAAACACAGTTGGCGATTCTTAAAACACAAAGAAGACACTGAAGGCACACACACAGGTTAAAAGTCGGCCACAGTATTAAAACGCTCCAGAACAACACACTTAAAACCCACTTGGAGAACACATGATGAAGAATAAAACTGCCGAGGGAGAGGCCGGAGAGGCCGGAGAGGATGGAAAAGGAGGGGAGAGCAAGGGGCAGCAGGGGAGGTGGTGGGATGAAAAGAGTAGGGGTGTCAGCAGGAACCCTAAAAATCAGGAGACTGGTGGGGCAGGAGATGAAGAGGGAAAACAAGGCAGGAAGGAGTGGGGAGACACTGAAGGGCAGCACAAGAGAGGGAGGAGGAGAAGGAGGGGAAATCCGCTCAGGAGAAGGGAGATGGAGGAGAGGGAGCCCTGAGGAGGAGGCAGGAAGAAGATGGGGTTAGAGTTGGCAGGAAAGGTAGATGTCCGGGCGTGGCTCATCATCCGGGAGGGGTAGATGGTGAAAATTGTGTTGGGAAAGGAGGTGGAGGGTGTGGAGATGGAGAGAGGGTGGGACACAACAGTAAAGGCGTGGCAAAGGGCTGGGGGTAAAGAGGAAGGGAGACACCAGGCAGTGAGGGGGATCAATGCGGCAGACAATATATAGCATGTGGATGTGCTCAAGGAAAAGAAGAAGGTGGGGAAAGGGGATGAGGTCGTAGAGGAGACACATAGGGGACGGAAGGCAGATGCGGAAGGTGAGGCAGAGCGCATGGCGTTCGAGGATTTGGAAGGATTTATAGAACCTGGGAGGGGCGGAAATCCAAGTCACACAGGCATAACAGAGGATGGCGCAGACCAAGGATTTGTGGTGTGAAGGATGGTGGAAGGATGCAGACCCCATGTCTGGCCAGACAGGAGTTTCAGGAGGTGGAGTCTGTTATGGGCTTTGTGTTGGATGGTAAAGAGATGGGGAGTCCACGTGAGGTGGCAGTCGAGGGTGACGCCAAGGTATTTGAGGGTAGGAGTGAGATGGATAGGACAGCATAAATGGTGAGGTAGAAATCATGGAGACGGAAGGAGCGAGTGGTGCGGCCTATGATGATCGCTTGGGTCTTGGAGGGGTTGATACGGAGGACCCACTGGTTGCCCCAAGTGGTGAATTGGTCAAGGTGCGTTTGGAGGGTACGTTGGGACCGTTGAATGGTAGGATAAAGGGATAGGAAGGTGGTGTCATCAGCAAACTGGAGAAGATGAACAGGCGGGGAATGTTTGGGCATATCAGCAGTGTACAGGAGATAGAAGAGAGGGGAAAGGACAGAGTCTTGGGGCACGCTAGCAGAGGGATGGAAAGTACGGGAGTTGGAATTGTGGATAGTCACATAGGAGGAACGATGGGAGAGGAAGGAAGCAATGAGATGGACGAAGTTGATGGGGAGAGCATAGGTCTGGAGTTTGAAGAGGAGCCCAGGATGCCATACACGGTCATAGGCATTCTGGAGTCAAGGGAAACAAAGATAGCGGAGCGACGGGAGTTAAGTTGGAGGGAAAGAAGATTGGTAAGGTTAAGGAGCTGGTCGTCAGCGGAGAAGGAAGGCCGGAAGCCACATTGGGTAAGGGGAAGGATGTGGTGCTGGTTAAGCTGGCGGTGAATACGGTGAGAGAGGATGGTCTCGAAGACCTAACTGAACATGGAGGTGATGGTGTTTTTTTCCCAAAGGATGGGGCCCCTCCACGCCCACACCAACGTGGTGACCAAACCAAAAGTTCTACTGTCACCTCCGTATAACATTTTAGTTTTTTAATCAGGAGTCACAGGATGCGGGCTATGATGTTATCCATGCGTCTGAGTAAGATAACTCATTAACATGGTCCATCAGGAGATAGAAAGTAGACGAAAGCGATCGAAGGGTAGCGGTTGTAAGGCCAGAGGAAAAAAAGTGCTAAGGCAAGCGCCAAGGGGAAAAAACTTCTGTGACAGTAGAACGGGTAGTAAGGGCAGTAGCGGCTTGCTAGTTGTGACAGTGCATGCAAGGTGTGGTTATGTTAGTGCGTGGTATCGTGCATCGTTACCTTTGTCGTTGCGGAAGCTCGTTGTGGGGCTTGCTGCAGTTGCTGCGTCATAGATTGGCTCACAGTGTAGGGGATGTGTGTGGTTGGTTTTCGTGCTGTGTACAGTACGGTTTCCCTGCGGTTGCCTGTTTTTCGGTGGGTCGAGCATCTGGGGTTACCAGTAGTAGCTGTGTTGCAGGGGCTCGCCAGTACTGTCGTGTTAACGTGCTATGGACCATAGATGTTTAGTCCTTGCCAATAGTGTCTTTGGTCTATTATGTTTCCATCTATGGTTGTGGTCGCAGTTACCCAGAAAAAGGATAAACGGGTTGCACGAGTGTCTCGTGTTATTGTACAGTCGTGTGGAGAGTTTTTGGAATACCTGCAAGATTGTATCTAGCCGATATTCCCGGTGAAGGTCCGCGGTGCGTGTGTAGCGCGGAGCGTTGCTTATGATTCTGAGTACTTTGTTCTGTATGAGCTGCAGACAGCGCAGGCGTGGGTGCGCAGCGAATCCCCAGACAGGGGCTGCGTACGTCATCAGGGGTCGAATAAGTTTCATGTACATGGACCTAGACACCCTCCTATTCAGTGTGCTACGGCTGATAAGCATAGGGTAGAGTTGTTTGAGCCTCGCGTTTGCTTTGTTGGTCACGTGTTGAATGTGGTCCCCTCCAGAGTAGTTTCCGGTCCAGCCAGACACCGAGGTATTTGACCTTCTCGCGGAAACGTATTGGGCGTGCATGTACTGTTATTGGGTTGCAGTGCTGATGTTTGCGCAGTAGTTTCGGTCTTCTAGTGAACAGGACGGCTTCGCACTTGTCGACGTTTACTCTAACACGCCATTTCACCAGCCAAGGCTCTGCCGCTCTGAGTGCAGTCTGTTGTCGTGAGTTAATGTTAGACGGCTTCCAATCTTGCGCGAAGGATGGCAGTGTCATCCACGTAGATTGCCACTGTCGTGTTAATGTAGAGGTTAAACAGTAAGGGCCCTAGGATGCTTCCTTGGGGTACTCCTGCCTGGATACCATGTCGTGTTGATTGTTTGCCCTGCACCTCGGTGTTGAAACTCTTGTCCGTGATATGTGAGTGTATGAGACGTACGAGCCCGTCGGGGAACCCTGTGCCGCTGAGTTTGCGAATAAGGCCGTTGTGCCATAGACGATCGAAAGCCTTTCCGATGTCCAAGAACACCGCCCCAGTTGCTATGTTTGTGTTTTATCCGTGTGTTATGTATTCAACGACGCGGAGGAGTTGTTGTGTTGTTGAGTGGTGATTCCTGAAACCTAATTGCTCCGGTCTCAGGGTGTCGTTTGTGATACAATGCCTGGTGAGTCGTTTTAGTATTACCTTCTCAACGATCTTGCTGAGCGCGCTCAGCAGACTGATTGGTCTGTACTTTTGTGGGAGGGAGTGGTCTTTCACCGGCTTCCTGAACATCAGGACCTTGGCCGTCTTCCAAAAGGCGAGGAAGTGTTGGTGTTTAAGTATGGCAATCGTGATGTGTGTGCGGTAGTCTACTGCTTTGTCCGTGAACTCCTGGAGGGCACGGTTTTGAATGCCATCGTGACCAGGGGCCTTCCTAGAGGTGGTATGCATGTTGGCCCATTTGACTTCAGCTGTACTAGCTTGTTGGATGATGTTGTGCGCTGGTTGGGCCAGGATGCGTGTGACCTCCTGGTCTGTCGCAAGTGCGAACGCTGGGTCTGAGGGATCCAGGTTCGGTGTGAATGACGCTGCGAGTGTGAGGCCATCAGTTCCGCTTTTTCTTCCGCACAATATGCTGGTCCTCGGGCCCTTGTAGCATGCGTGTGTATAGTTTCTCCCTGGTGAAGTTTCGGGCCATCTGCCACACGCCAGGTCGCGTGGTGTCCAACCCTTCGAGTTTCTGGTCCCACTTTTGTGTTTTAAATGCTTGTATTTTGTCCCAGATTATTTCCTGGAGCCTGTTCATGTGCTGTTTGAAGTGCTGGCGCTTGGTACGCTGCCAATGTCTCCTGAGGCGGTTCTTCATTGAGATAAGGCCCAGGATCGCCTGGGGCAGGGCAGCACTGTATTGTTTTGGTGTGCGGATCGGTATGGTGTCAGCTGTTGCGTCTTGGACGGCGCTGGTGAGGCTTTCAACTGCCTCATCAATTTGAGCTGTCTCGTTAATCGCGTGGGTGGGTGGGATGCGACTGTCAAGCGTTTCCTTCAACAGCGTCCAATTCGTGCGCCTGTAGTCTAACACCCTGCGTTGATCCATGTGCTGCAGTGTTTCTTCAATGTACAGTATTACAGTTTGGTGATTTGAGGGCAGATCGTTTTCCACAGCAACATTGAGTGTTGTTGTTATGCCCTTCATGAGAGCCATGTCTAACACTTCTGGCCTGTGTCCCCTCCGGTATGGAATGTGCGTCGGTTCGGTCGGCGCTAGTGTGATGTAGTTTCGTCCTAGTGCGTGTTCGTATAGTTTCTTGCCGATGGAGTTTCGTATACGTGAGTTCCAGTCAGGGTGTTTTGCGTTAAGATCTCAGAGGCGATTACGCGCGGTGATATGTTGAGTATTGTGCTGATGTCGCGTGTTTTGATGTTTTTAGGGCTGTTGTATACTGTCACCAGTGTAGTGTAGGCTCCGTTGAACGAGACCCTGACGGCGGTTGCCTCTAGTTTTTCAAGTTCAGGATGCACAATGTTTGTGTGTTCTATGTCTTTGTGTATGATGTTGGCTGTTCCACCATGACCAGAGCCGTCCAGTCGGTCGGTACGATAGACGCAGTAGCCGGTGAAGTTTAGTTGGTTTCGTGGTTTGAGCTTAGTTTCGCTCGGTAGTGCGATAAGGATACCCTTACACTCCATGAGCGCGTCAAATTCCGCCCTTTTGCTGTTGATCCCGTCTGCATTCCAGAACAGGATCTGTGTCAGTGTCTGGTTGTTTGCGATGGGGGCCGGGTGTGGCGTGTTATCCATGTAGGGGTGTGAACAGTGTGGTGAGCGCTGTTTGTATGGCGGCCCAGTACTGCCCAGGTCGAGCAGTTATGAGCCGTGTAACGAGTGTAATGACGACCTCCGCGATCTTGCAAAAGATCTGAGCGGTCGTGTGATGGGGGAATAGTGCTGTCAATATACCCTCAAATGTTATGTTGGTGTTGTGTGTGTCGGCCTGTGGCTCAGCTGTAGTGTTGGCGGCCGCTGGTGCGGGTGTTGGCGTTATGTGTGGGCTGGCGCTTGTGTTGCTGCTGTGTGGTGCATTTTGTAGTGACTGTGTTTCAGTTGTGGTGAGGGGTGGAGTAGTGTGTGTGCTGGTATCACTGGCTTGCTGTCTGTGTGCCTGCGTTTCAGCGTTTGTTGCTGGGTAGTTTGTTGTGGTGTACGTGTGTTCCCACTCCCGTTACCTCATGGTCGCCTGCGCTTTCTCTGGGTTCTTGGTTCTGGCGCTCCTTGTGTAGGTGTGTCTTCCTGTGTGCTGTGTGTAGATTCGCAGGCTGTGGTCTCAGGGGTTGGGGTCGTGTTGTTTCGGGGAACTGGTGTTGGTACCGGTGTGGTTGTGGTGTTGCATGTTGGCTGTGTTGTTGTTGTGTTAAGTGCGTGTGCTGGGCACGGAGGTTCCACAGCCCACTCCACTCCTCCAGGGCGTGTAGCCATTGCTATCGATACTCCATTCCTAACAGGGTTTGGTGCGGGCCTTGGACTTGGTATGGCGCTGGGTGGCCTCAATCTTTGAGTTTTGCGCCTCTGGGACTCTTTGTATGCGTCGCAGCCCCTGCAGTTGGCCGCATGGCCTTGGCCACAGTTGGCGCAACGGCGTATGTTTTCGTGGATTAGTGTGCAGGCGTTGGATGCGTGTTTGCCAGCGCATCCGCGGCAATGGGGCGCCAGGTCGCAGCGAAGGGTAGAATGACCGAATCGCTGGCAGTTATTGCATTGTTGGGGGACTTGTGGTGGTTCGTATAGTTCTACCCTAACGTCCATTCGGAGAAAGCTCTTTATCTGCAGAAGGCCGCGGTGTCGGCCATCTCGACCAGGTAGTTTGGCAGACGATTGTGGGAGAGGAAGCCCGTCATCCAGGAACCACTTTTACAGTCGAATACCAGGAAGTTGAGACCCGATTGTACTGCTGTGTTCGTTCTTCAGCTGGTCTGTACGTGTAGTGCTCGATCCCCTTTTCCTTGAGGGGATGGTGTATTTTTTTTCTTTATTGTTAGTTTTAAACCTGTTTACAGGCAGGCCAGCAGCAGCATACTACGCCGCTCTTTGGCCTCAGAGAAACACAAAAGATACAAATGAAGACATTTAGAGAAAAAACATGGTGGACATAGAAACGGAGACAAACACTTTTTAATGCCCGTGCCGTGCACGGGCATAGAGTCCAAGATAAAATTTGTTCAGACACCTGGACACGTACATAGATGAAGATTGTCACACGTGAACGTAGGTGCACAAAACGAATAACACTGAACCACTGCAAAAAAGACAGCACACACAGAAACACGAGGCGTTGATCTCCGGCGTGCGAAAGTTCACTAACCGTGTAAGAGTCTGGGGACCGGCCAAGAAAGGAGGAGGGGGGTGGGAAAGGGAGAGGGGAGAGCAGATGCCATGGGCAGGGGAGATAGGGGGAAGGGAGGAAGGGGGAGGGAAACCCGGGGGAAGAGGGGTGAAGGAAGGGGATGGGGGAAAAGGAAAGAGAAGGGAGGGAGGGTGCCTAAAGAAAAGGACACAGGAAGTGGGGGGAGGATCAAAGTTGATAGGAGGGGTAGATGGAGGGGAGGAGGACATCATCAGGGAGGGGGAGCTGGCGGAAGCCACCTTGGGAGAGGGTAAGGAGGGTGGAGAGATGGAGACCGGGTGGGACGTGGGAATACAGGCGCAGCAGCGGGCGGGGTGGGAGAGAATGGGTGAGACAAGCGGGTGAGGAGGATCGAGGGATTTTAAAAGGTAGGGGGGGGGGGCGGAGATCCAGGCCGGATGGGCATAACAAAGGATAGGGCGGATGAGGGATTTATAGGTGTGGAGGATGGTGGAGGGTTCCAGACCCCACGTACGGCCGGAGAGGAGCTTGAGGAGATGGAGTCGGGAGCGTGCCTTGGCTTGGATTGTCTGGAGATGGGGAGTCCAGGAGAGGCGACGGTCGAGGGTGACGCCAAGGTACTTAAGGGTGGGAGTGAGGGCGATAGGACAGCCATAGATGGTGAGATAGAAGTCAAGGAGGCGGAAGGAAGGGGTGGTTTTGCCTACAATGATCGCCTGGGTTTTGGAGGGATTGACCTTGAGCAAACACTGGTTGCACCAAGTGGTGAACCAGTCAAGATGGGATTGGAGAAGCTGTTGGGAGCGCTGCAGGGTGGGGGCAAGGGCAAGGAAGGCGGTTTCATCGGCAAACTGGAGAAGGTCGACGTGGGGTGTCGGCGGTGGCATGTCCGCCGCGTACAAAAGGTACAGAAGGGGGAAGAGGACAGAGCCTTGGGGCACACTGGCGGAGGGGAAAATGGTATAGGAATCTGTGTTATGGATGGTGACGTAGGAAGGACGGTGGGAGAGAAAGGAGCCGATCAGACGGACGTATTTAATGGGAAGGGTGAAGGTTTGGAGCTTGAAGAGGAGACCGGAATGCCAAATGCGGTCATAAGCACGTTCGAGGTCCAGGGAGAGGAAGATTGTGGAGCGATGGGAATTAAGCTGGTCGGAAAGGAGATGAGTGAGGTGAAGGATGGCCAAAAGCCACACTGGGTAACGGGAAGAAGGCGGTGCTGGCGGAGATGCTGGGGGATGCATCAGGTGAGGATAGATTCCAGGACCTTGCTGAAGACCGAGGTAAGGCTGATGGGACGGTAGGAGGAGACGGCGGAGTTGAAAATGCGGCGGACCGACTGCACCTGCAGCGTGGGATGCGCCTTGAGCTCCGCCAACACCTCCTCGGGGATGGTGTATTTTTTCCCCCTTTATTGAGTTTCGATTCCCCCTAAAGGGGAGCGGGCTGGCAGCAGCTTATTACGTCGCTCTTCAGCCTACAGAATTTGTTTTAAAAAGATGAAGATAATAAAAAAATAATAACAGTTGGCGATAAAATCGGTGACTTAAAGGTAAAACGGCAGAAAATTCTGGAGCTTAAAACATAAAACACAGGGTGGATGATGCTAATAAAAGACACAGGAAGCAGAAAAATAATAGACAGACAATTAAAAAACACGGCGACAGTCTGGGTTCTGTTTGCAAGAGATATAAAAAGCACACCCAGCGACACCATGATTTCTGTTTGTAACACTGTGGAAGGACGCACGTCACTGAACACTCACTTAAACACTGCACTAAAGGTCGGCACAAATATGACATACCGCACCCGAGAGCAGGTGGGGGGAAACGGGGCAGATGATGGGAAAAGGGGGGGGGGAAGGAGAGGAAAAGTGAAAGGGGAGGGGGAAAGGAACCAATTGAAGAGGAGGATCCATAAGAGGGGTCGGGGGTGCTAAGCAGACGTGCCAGGGAGTGGGGAAGGCAGAGGAGGGGAGTACAAAAGGACTCGGGGGGGAGAAAGCAGATAGGGAGAGGATAGGTGGGGAGAAAACACAGGATGGAAGGGGGGAGGAAGAGGGGGCCCAGGGAAAGGACGGAGGAAAGGAGGGGGGTGAGGATCAGAGTTGATACGAAGGATAAATGGAGAGGAAGTTGATGGAAGCCACCTTGGGAAAGGAGATGTAGGGTGTAGAGATGGAGGGTAGGGGGGACACAATGGTAAAGGGGCAGGGGGCGGGGATGGGAGAGGAGAGGAGCAACCGGGATGGTGTATTTTTTTTAATTTTTTTATTGTATTTCAATTCCCCATCGGGGCGGGCTGGCAGCAGCATATGCACTGCTCTTCAGCCGAAAGACATAGAACAAACAATAGAAGACATTTAAAAATATACAAAGGAGAGAATATGGTGAACATAGAGATAAAAAAGGGGGATCATCATGGAAGGCAATAGACAAAAAACGGGGTGACCGTAAAATGGAGATAAAAAACTGTTAAAACTGTTTAAAAGTAGCACACACAAAAAGCCACACACTGCGACAATTAAAAGAACACAAGGAACAGTATGACTGGAGCATGAAAGGTATCGACGGATGGTGTAGCACACAACAAACACTGATGGCGAACCTCAAGGCAGTACACAATTAAAATCACACCTCTTGACGCACAGGAGAAACAGCACTAAACACAACACTGATGTGGCACACTGACGATGAGCAAGACAGAGGATCTGCCAGGCGCAAGGAGATGAGGGAAACTGGAAGAAGGGAGGGAGGGGAAGAGATGGGGGAGATGAGCAGGGGGCGCGCTGGAGAGGGCCAGGTAGGGAGGGGCGTGGGAAGGAAAGAGGCAAGTATGGGGTGCAGGGTCTCAGGCGGAGGGGGGGGGGGAAGGAGGAAAATCCGCTCTGGGAGAAGGAGGGAAGAGGGAAAAAAAGGGAGCCCTGGGGAGGGGGGAGGCAAGGCCAGGTTATAGTTGGAAGGAAGGGTAGATGTCACGGTGAAGTTCGTCATCCGGGAGGGAGAGGCGTTGGAAATTGCCCTGATGAAGGAGATGGAGGGTGTGGAGGTGGAGAGAGGGAGGGATACAGCGATAGAGCCGTGGCAACGGGCGTGGGGTGGAGAGGAAGGAGGAAACCAGAGGGTGGGGGGGATCAAGCCTGCGGACAATGTAAAGGATGCGGAGATGTTGGAGGAACAGGAGGAGGTGGGGGAAGGGGATCAGTTCATACAGGAGCCGTGTGGGGGAAGGAAGGTGGATACGGAAGGCAAGGCGGAGCGTATGGCGTTCAAGGATTTGGAGGGCCTTGTAAAAGCGGGTGGGGGCGGAGATCCAGGCAATGCTGGCATAACTGAGGATAGGACGGATGAGGGATTTGCAGGTGTGGAGGATGGTAGAAGGATGCAATCCCCATGTCCAGCCAGACAGGAGTTTCAGAAGGCGGAGGCGGGAATGGGCTTTCTGCTGGATGGTCTGGAGATGAGGGGTCCAGATGAGGTGTCGGTCGAGGGTGAGGCCAAGGTATTTCAGGGTGGGGGTGAGCTGGATAGGACGACCATAAAGGGCGAGGTAGAAATCATGGAGGCAAAAGGAGCGAGTGGTGCAGCCTATGATGATTGCCTGGGTTTTGGAGGGGTTGAGACGGAGGAACCACTGGTTACACCAAGTGGTGAACTGGTTAAGGTGGGTTTGGAGGATACGTTGAGACCGTTGAAGGGTAGGATAGAGAGCCAGGAAGGCAGTGTCATCAGCATACTGGAGAAGGTGGACTGGTGGGGGTGGCTTGGGCATATCAGCCGTGTACAAGAGATAAAGGAGAGGGGAGAGGACAGAACCCTTGGGGACGCCAGCTGTGGGATAAAAGATACAGGAGTTGGTGTTGTGGAGGGTGACATAGGAAGGACAGTGCGAGAGGAAGGAAGCGACCAGACGGACTAAATTGATAGGCGAGGCGTAGGTTTGGAGTTTAAAGAGGAGACCGGGATGCCATACACGGTCATAGGCATTTTGGAGGTCAAGGGAAACAAAAATGGCGGAGCGACGGGAGTTGAGCTGGAGGGACAGAAGGTGAACAAGGTTGAGGAGTTGGTCTTCAGCAGAGAAGGAGGGTCGGAAGCCACACTGGGTAAGGGGGAGGAGGTGGTGTTGAGCAAGGTGCTGATGGATACGGCGGGAGAGGATGGATTCAAGGACCTTACTGAAGACGGAGGTGAGGCAGATGGGACGATAGGAAGAGGTGGCAGAAGGGGGTTTGTTGGGTTTGAGGAATAAGAGGATGCGGGAGGTCTTCCACAGGTCAGGGTAGAAGCCAGTAGAGAGGATGACATTATAGAGATGGGCGAGGACAGTCAGGAAGGAATAGGGGCTTTCTCAAAGGTGACGGTAGGTGACACAGTTGTGACCAGGGGCCGTGTTGCGTTTGGACCGGAGGATAAGTTTAATGTCTTGTGCTGTGATGGGAGTGTTTATGTTGGAGGAGGGCAACTGCCCCAAGTACTGGAGACTAGGAGCAAGTGGAGCGACCGAGGTATCGGCACGTTCCATGACGGTGGGGAAAAGAGAATAATCAAAGTGGGGATCATCGGGGATGGAGAAGACCTCGGAAAGGTGGGAAGCGAAGTGGTTGGCCTTACTGAGGTTGTCAGGAAGGGGGCGATCGTTATGGAGAAGGGGGTAGTGGGGAGTGGAAAGGGAACCAGTAAGGCGATGGAAGGCGGACCAGTACTTGGAGGAGTTGATAGGGCGAGTGGTGTTGAGTCGTGTGCAGGTCTGGCGCCAGTCTCGGCGTTTCGTTGCTGTAATAAGGTTCCATACGTGTCATTGTATTTGTCGGTGGCGTCGAAGTGTATTCCTGTCACGAGTGCGCAGGAAGGAGTGATAGAGGCGGCGGGATTCACAGAGGAGGAGGACAGCCCGCAGAGGGAGAGTGGGACGGTGTGGGTGGATGGTTTTAGTAGGAACATGGGCCTCCACGGCGTCAGTAATTACCTTCTGAAGGAAGGACGAGGCGTGGATGATGTCGTCAGGATGGCGATAGGTAAAAGGGTGGCTTTCGACCTGGGTGGAGATGGAGTCCCGGTAGGCATCCCAGTTGGCACGGTGATAGTCATGGACGTCCGTGGGAGGGGGCGCAGCGTGCGGAGCCAGAGGGGGGCGGTGAGCAGACGTTATGGTGAGAAGGACAGGGAGGTGATCGTTACCTGTGGGGTCAAGGACGGCGACAGCGATATGCCCAAGGAGGTTGGCGGAGGCAATGACAACATCGGGGTGGTGTCACTTTCGGGTCAGGTGTGCTGGGGAAGGGGAACAAGGTCACCTTGGATTGTGGAGAGGAACTGATGCCAACGCCGAAGGGCAGCAGGAGTGCGGCTATGGATGTTGAGGTCGGCGGCAATCACATAGGTGGAGAAGGTGCGGTCAATGTGTGAGATGAAGTCATAAGCAAGAGGAGCAGTGGAGCGGACATAGATGGTGGCACAGGTAATGGTGAGGGAGGGGAAGAAGACGCTAAGGATAAGGTGTTCAGTGGGGTCATTGAGGAGAGGTTGTGGCCGGACGGGGATATGCTTAAGGTGGCCAATCGCAACTCCACCCTGCGCCCGAGGACCAGGAGCGTCAGTGCAGTGGAGGATATAAGGAGAGGTGCGGATAGAATGGTGGGGCTGGAGAAAGGTTTCGTTCAAGAGGATGGTGTCGACCTGGTGATGGTAGAGGGTGTGCATGAGGAGGTATTTGTTGGAGCGGAAGGAGCGAATGTTCTGGAAGAGGATGCGATACTCGTGCCGCGCCATGGCGGGAAGGAGGGGGGGAAGAGAGAGAAGGGTAGAGACTTAAACTAGGGTGTCGAGGCGGGTGAAGGTGAAGTGGGCTTGGTTGTGGGAGTAGGTGGCAACGGTGTTCAGGTGGAAAACGGAGCGAGCGGCAAGGGAGATTTGTTGGAAGGTGTGTGGGCGCTGAAAAGGGTGAATGTTTTGGAGGACAACGGTAAGGAACTGGATGATGTCCTCGGCCGTGGGGGGTGGACGGAGGGAATTGTTGGGATGGACAGGGGGATCGACGGGACGAACTGGGACTGTAAGCTCAGGGGTGGCTGGAGGGGGTTTAGCTTTACACTTGTGGGAGTAGGTGGGATGCGGGCCATTGCAGGTGTTACAGGAAGGAGGAGCAGCGAGGTTGGGGCAGTTCTTAAGAAAGTGGGAGGCCTTGCAATGGGGACAGGTGGGGGGGGGGGTTTGCAGTTGGGTGTCAGGTGGTCATTGTACATCAGGCACCGCTGGCAACGGTAGGATTGGGGAGGCGATTTGGAGGATTCGACAGGGTGGCGACGGTGGTATATCAGGGCACCCTGGGTGAGGAGATGGTCAATGGATGGGGCGGACTCAGAGAACACCTGCATGAGGTAGATGGGACCAGAGGCATTGTGGATACGGCGGGCAGAGCGGATTTCCAAGTCCGGGTGGGAGTTCAGTTCTTCCAACACTTCATCCTCTGTGATCACCAGGTTGAGCTTGGCGATCACAGCGGTGTAGGTGGGAGGGCGACGGGGAGGCTGGGGCTGACGAGGAGTGGAAGCGGAAAGGAAGGGTGTCAGAGAGGCGTGGGGGCCAAACATAACTCGTGGGAGTTTTCGCAGGAGGTCTATGTAAAAGGATGGGGACGGGGACTTGATAAGGACTGAGTCCCTGCGGGGAATGAGTTGGGAAATGGGAGCACCAGGTAAGTACTTTCGTATCTCCATGGTGAGGGTACGAGCGTCGAGGAACTTAGGATCGGGAGTTGACAGGACAAAGGTGTGGAGGGTGGGGCCGAGGTATGTGTGGCAGGAGGAGGGGTGGTGTCCATGGAGACGGCAGGGGGAGGGGGAGGTGGTGTTGACTTTTTGTGGGAAGTGGTGGGAGCAGGGTCGGAAATGACGCGCTTTTGGGGTTTTTTGGAGGCTGGAGGCTGGGAGGAGAGGAGAGGAACGGGGAGGAGAGGGAGGTTGCGGGTGGCAGATCCCTGTGGCGTAGTGGAGGCACCGGGAGAAGCAGCCGGTTCAGTGGTGGCGATGGTGGCTAGGCGCGACGTGATGCGTACGGGAGATGCAGATGAAGTGACAAGGTGGGTGAGAGAGGGGAAGCCGACCACCTGGGGGGCGGCAGCAGAGGCGGCAACAGAAGCGTACGTGAGGGGGGGGTAGTACTGGGAGCTGTTGAGGGTGTGGAGGCTGGAGGAAGGGTGTAGAGGTGTGGGTATACAGCAGGGGAGGAGATAGGGGGATGGGTAAGTGAGGGAAGGGGAGTGGAGGTGTGAGGAGGGAGGCCAGGGGCGGCACTCTAAGAAGTGACTGAAGGAGAGGGGGAGGGGGAGGTGTAGATGACACTGGGGGTGGGAGTACTCATTGCAGACGAACGGCGACTGACAGACGGACGGGCAGCAGGCGTCAGTAGCGGCGGTCGGCGACGAACAGACGGACGGACAGCAGACAGCAGCGGTGGCGGCGGCGGCGGCGATGGACAGCGAGCAAGCAGGCGGACGGACAGACGGACGAACAGCTACAGCAGCAAGCGGCGGGCGGACAGACGGACAGACAGACAGACAGACAGACACACACACAGACACAATCTTCAAAGACGGAGATTCCACCCTGAGAGAAGGCCAGGCTTTGCAATCTGACGCTTTCGAAGGAGGGGATCCAACCCTCTAGATGTCGGGATGGTGTATTTTTTTTTCTTTATTGTATTTCAATTCCCCATCGGGGCGGGCTGGCAGCAGCATATGCGCTGCTCTTCAGCCGAAAGACATAGAACAAACAATAGAAGACATTTAAAAATATACAAAGGAGAGAATATGGTGAACATAGAGATAAAAAGGGGGATCATCATGGAAGGCAATAGACAAAAAACGGGGTGACCGTAAAATGGAGATAAAAAACTGTTAAAACTGTTTAAAAGTAGCACACACAAAAAGCCACACACTGCGACAATTAAAAGAACACAAGGCACAGTATGACTGGAGCATGAAAGGTATCGACGGATGGTGTAGCACACAACAAACACTGATGGCGAACCTCAAGGCAGTACACAATTAAAATCACACCTCTTGACGCACAGGAGAAACAGCACTAAACACAACACTGATGTGGCACACTGACGATGATCAAGACAGAGGAGCTGCCAGGCGCAAGGAGATGAGGGAAACTGGAAGAAGGGAGGGAGGGGAAGAGATGAGGGAGATGAGCGGGGGGCGCGCTGAAGAGGGCCAGGTAGGGAGGGACGTGGGAAGGAAAGTGGCAAGTATGGGGTGCAGGGTCTCAGGGGAAGAGGGGGAAAAGGAAAATCCGCTCTGGGAGGAGGGAAGAGGAAAAAAAGGGAGCCCTGGGGAGGGGGGGGGGGGGGGTAACAAGGCCAGGTTATAGTTGGAAGGAAGGGTAGATGTCACGGCGAAGTTCGTCATCCGGGAGGGGGAGGCGTTGGAAATTGCCCTGATGAGGGAGATGGAGGGTGTGGAGGTGGAGAGAGGGAGGGATACAGCGATAGAGCCGTGGCAACGGGCGTGGGGTGGAGAGGAAGGAGGAAACCAGAGGTTGGGGGGGATCAAGCCTGCGGACAATGTAAAGGATGCGGAGATGTTGGAGGAACAGGAGGAGGTGGGGGAAGGGGATCAGTTCATACAGGAGCCGTGTGGGGGAAGGAAGGCGGATACGGAAGGCAAGGCAGAGCGCATGGCGTTCAAGGATTTGGAGGGCCTCGTAAAAGCGGGTGGGGGCGGAGATCCAGGCAATGCTGGCATAACTGAGGATAGGACGGATGAGGGATTTGTAGGTGTGGAGGATGGTAGAAGGATGCAATCCCCATGTCCGGCCAGACAGGAGTTTCAGAAGGCGAAGGCGGGAATGGGCTTTCTGCTGGATGGTCTGGAAATATTTTTTTTTTCTTTATTGGTATTTTAAAACCCGTACAAACAGGCAGGCTGTCAGCAGCATGGTACGCCGCTCTTCAGCCGTAGAGGAGATAAGAAAAAACAGAAAGAATACACAAATGCGACATAACGGTGGTTAATAAAAAGGAGACACATAAAGACAAACACGGAGCCGTTCACACTCGACGATAATTCACTACAAACTGTTGTCACGACGCACGAACACTGAAGATGGCGATGGCACAGGTAAACGATGGAGTACGACGGCAACACTGAACACTAAACACGACGGCACACACGATACACTGATGGCGATGACCTCCGGCGCGCGAATGTTCACTCAGCGTGTACGAGTCCGGGGACCTGCCAAGAGTGGAGGTGAAGGAGGAGGAAGGGGAGATGGGAGAGGGGAGAGCAGAGATGCCATGGGCAAAGGAGAGAGGGGGAGGGAGGAAGGGGGAGGGGAAGCCCGGAGGAGAGGGTAGGAGGGAGGGGGGAAAGGAAAGAGAAGGGAAGGGAAAGGGGGGGAGGGAGGGTGCCTAAAGGAAAGGACACAGGAGGTGGGGGGCGAGGATCAAAGTTGATAGGAGGGGTATATGCAGGGGAGGAGGACATCATCAGGGAGGGGGAGCTGGCGGAAGCCACCTTGGGAGAGGGTAAGGAGGGTGGAGAGATGGAGACCAGGTGGGATGTGGGAATACAGGCGCGGCAGCGGGCGGGGGTGGGAGAGGATCGGGGACACAAGCAGGTGAGGAGGATCAAGTTTACGGGAGGTGTACAGGATCCGTATCCTTTCAAGGAAAAGGAGGAGGTGGGGGAAGGGGATGAGATCATACAGGATCCGCGTGGGGGAGGGGAGACGGATGCGATAGGCAAGGCGGAGAGCATGGCGTTCAAGGATTTGGAGGGATTTATAAAAGGTAGGGGGCGTGGAGATCCAGGCGGGATGGGCGTAACAAAGTATAGGGCGGATGAGGGATTTATAGGTGTGGAGGATTGTGGAGGCGTCCGAACCCCACGTACGGCCAGAAAGGAGCTTGAGGAGACGGAGGCGGGAACGTGCCTTGGCTTGGATTGTCCGGAGATGGGGAGTCCAGGAGAGGCGACGGTCGAGGGTGACGCCAAGGTACTGAAGGGTGGGAGTGAGGGCGATAGGACGGCCATAGACGGTGAGATAGAAATCAAGGAGGCGGGAGGAAGGGGTGGTTTTGCCTACAATGATCGCCTGGGTTTTGGAGGGATTGACCTTAAGCAACCACTGGTTGCACCAAGCAGTGAAGCGGTCAAGATGGGATTGGAGAAGGCGTTGGGAGCGTTGCAGGGTGGGGGCAAGGGCAAGGAAGGCAGTGTCATCGGCAAACTGGAGAAGGTGGACGGGGGGTGACGGCGGCGGCATGTCCGCCGTGTACAAAAGGTACAGAAGGGGGGAGAGGACGGAGCCTTGTGGCACACCGGCGAAGGGGAAAAAGGTGTAGGAATCTGTGTTATGGATAGTGACATAGGAAGGACGGCGGGAGAGAAAGGAGCCGATCAGACGGACGTAGTTAATGGGAAGGGCAAAGGTTTGGAGCTTGAAGAGGAGACCGGAATGCCAGACGCGGTCATAAGCGCGTTCGAGGTCAAGGGAGAGGAAGATTGCGGAGCGACGGGAATTAAGCTGTGCGGAAAGAAGATGAGTGAGGTGAAGTAGAAGATCGTCAGAAGAGAAGGACGGCCGAAAGCCACACTGGGTGACGGGAAGGAGGCGGTGCTGGCGGAGATGCTGGTGGATGCGGCGGGTGAGGATAGATTCCAGGACCTTGCTGAAGACCGAGGTAAGGCTGATAGGACGGTAAGAGGAGACGGCGGACGGCGGTTTGCCAGGTTTAAGGAACATGAGGTTTTCCACAGGTCGGGGTAGTAACCGGTGGACAGGACTACATTGTAGAGCCTGGCCAGGGTGGTCTGGAAATAGATTTATGTCTCATGATATACGGGCACACTATAAGAGCCCCTACGAGTTCTCAATTCATCCTATGGAGCCAGTGTTAATTTTCCCATGTATGAAGTGTGCTAGCACTTTATTTTTGCATTTGGCCTTGTTCCGTTAATACGTTTGTTTCGTTCGTGTCCGTAATTTTCTTATCTCAACTTAGTTTACATTACATGTGCATTCAGCAATGTGGCGCCATCAGCCGGAAAAAGTCCGATCGTCCTGAATGTCATTAACTGTACGCTAGATGGATGCCAACACCGTTTTGCGTTTTGCTCTTGGATAAAAATGTGATAAATAATTTTAAAAATTTTATAAATTTTTTTTTCGATGGTGTGCTTCTCATCCATGTTTGTTGCTTTTTACTAATTTGTGCAATCGCTTTTTGGTGTATATAACTGTACTATGTGGTTGACAAAATCTTTGTTAATATATCCATTTCATGTAATTATTTTAGTATTATGTCATTATATTCTACCTCACTTTCTATGTCATACCTCTTTCTTCTTCTTCTCATTTTTATTTTAGCTGTATCTTTTCGCATAGAGGGCGGACTTGCTTTGCAGCGCCCCCTTGTGGTTTCTCGTTGTCATAGTCAATTCTCGATGTATCACTTTATGTTTGACCTCAGCTTTTTTTTTTTTTTTTTTTTTTTTTTTTTTTTTTGATAGCTCTGAGCACTATGGGACTCAACTTCAGAGGTCATTAGTCCCCTAGAACTAAGAACTAGTTATACCTTACTAACCTAAGGACATCACACACATCCATGCCCGAGGCAGGTTTCGAACCTGCGACCGTAGTGATCTCGCGGTTCCAGACTGCAGCGCCTAGAACCGCATGGCCACTTCGGCCAGCAACCTCAGCTTAAGACAGTATTACTGCTCAGGGCACATATTGGTTGAAAGGTAAATTTATATGGTCATTTTAAATGGTTTCTACATTTACATCTACATTATTACTCTGCAACTCACATTTAAGTGCTTGGCAGAGGGTTCATCGAACCACAATCATACTACCTCCCTACCTTTCTGTTCGAGCTCTGATTTCTCTTATTTTATTTTGATGATCATTCATACCTGTGTAGGTTGAGCTCAACAAAATATTTTCGCATTGGGAAGAGAAAGTTGGTGACTGAAATTTCGTAAATAGATCTCGCCGCGACGAAAAACGTCTTTGCTTTAATGACTTCCATCCCAACTCGCGTATCATATCTGCCACACTCTCTCCCCTATTACGTGATAATACAAAACAAGCTGCCCTTTTTTGTACCCTTTCGATGTCTCCGTCAATCCCACCTGGTAAGGATCCTACACCGCGCAGCAACATTCTATCAGAGGACGAACGAGTGTAGTGTAAACTGTCTCTTTAGTGGACTTGTTGCATCTTGTAAGTGTCCTGCCAATGAAACGCAACCTTTGGCTCGCCTTCCCCACAATATCATCTATGTGGTCTTTCCAACTGAAGTTGTTCGTAATTTTAACACCCAGGTACTTAGTTGAATTGACAGCCTTGAGAATTGTACTATTTATCGAGTAATCGAATTCCAACGGATTTCTTTTGGAACTCATGTGGATCACCTCACACTTTTCGTTATTTAGCGTCAACTGCCACCTGCCACACCATACAGCAATCTTTTCTAAATCGCTTTGCAACTGATACTGGTCTTCGGATGACCTTACTAGACGGTAAATTACAGCATCATCTGCGAACAACCTAAGAGAACTGCTCAGATTGTCACCCAGGTCATTTATATAGATCAGGAACAGCAGAGGTCCCAGGACGCTTCCCTGGCGAACACCTGACATCACTTCAGTTTTACTCGATGATTTTCCGTCTATTACTACGAACTGCGACCTTCCTGACAGGAAATCACGAATCCAGTCGCACAACTGAGACGATACCCCATAGGCCAGCAGCTTGATTAGAAGTCGCTTGTGAGGTACGGTGTCGAAAGCTTTCCGGAAATCTAGAAATACGGAATCAACTTGAGATCCCCTGTCGATAGCGGCCATTACTTCGTGCGAATAAAGAGCTAGCTGCGTTGCACAAGAACGCGTCTATATACATTTAATTGGTTTACGTTGCTTTATGCACATTTATTCATTTTGTCCCTGTTATTAATTATTTTATTCTTGTATTTGCAGCACCGATGATGGCTGTTAATCAGTTGAAATCGATTTGCAGAAGTGAATAAATAAAACATGGTTTTGCGACTGGTTCCTGCATATTTGGTAATTTTATGGTATACGGTCGCTGCACGACTTGGGAACTACATGGAGCCTACCATTCATAAGTTCGTATGTTGTTGCAGTGGCCGAGCCGTGTCGGTTAGCTGACCGTGCGGTCCGCTCGCCGCGCCTCGCTATGCCGTTGGACGCGCGCTTCGTACGGAAGAGAAACCGCAGCGGTCAAAAGCACTGGTACGACACAGAGCCTTAGGTTAACAGACGTAAGGCTACAGCGGATCGAGATGGATAGTCAACGCAGCAGACTAGAGAAGAAGGAGCGGCGCGTCCGCACTATTTAAACCCGAGTGGGAAATTAATTTTTTTTTGTACTACTGTCGAAAATCATGCCAAATGTATAGCATGTCATCGGAACCTCATTATTTAAAAAAAGCACTCGATTGAACAGCACTTTAATACCCGTCTCAAAGATCAGTTCGAAAATTTGTCGTAAGAGGAACGCCGGTTAAAGCTCGAAGAACTAAACGAAAATTTCAAGCAGCATTAAAGTGGAGTAAGTGTTTCATATCGAATGACTCTTTTATTATATATAAAGATGTCCGCCCCCGGTGGCTGAATGGTCAGCATGACGGATTGTCAATCCTCTGGGCCCGGGTTCGATTCCCGGCTGTGTCGGGGAATTTTCTCCGCCCAGGCACTGGCTGTTGTGCTATCATCCTCATCGATTGCAGGTCACCAAAGTGGCGTCAATTTGAAAGACCAGCACCCGGCGAACGGTGAACTGTCTGCCCGACGGGGGGCCCTACCCATACGATTAAATAAATAAATTTATGAACATGATAAATAAAACTATATTTTATAATCTGATATGTCACTTAACAATGTGCCAGTTATGGAATATCAAATTGAAAGCAACAAGGAACATTTCTTTTCGGTTAATTTTTATATTTGGGTTACACTAAATCGCGTCACACATACTTAAGCAAAAGTTTCAGGTGCGTTATTTTTTGCCACTTCCTGAAAAGGCATCACAAACGCTCTCTCGAAAAGCAAAGTATCATTAAGCGTCATTGTTTGTTTCTGTGTGTTGGATGGAAAAACATATGTTGTACACTACTGACCATTAAAATTGCTACACCATGAAGATGACGTGCTACAGACGCGAAATTTAACCGACAGGAAGAAGATGCTGTGATATGCAAATGATTAGCTTTTCAGAGCATTCACACAAGGTTGGCGCTGGTGGCGACACCTACAATGTGCTGACATGAGGAAAGTTTCCAACCGATTTCTCATACACAAACAGCAGTTGACCAGCGATGCCTGGTGAAATGTTGTTGTGATGCCTCGTGTAAGGAGGAGAAATGCGTACAATCACGTTTCCGAATTTGATAAAGGTCGGATTGTAGCCTATCGCGATTGCGGTTTATCGTATCGCGACATTGCTGCTCGCGTTGGTCGAGATCCAATGACTGTTAGCAGAATATGGAATCGGTGGGTTCAGAAGGGTAATACGGAATGCCGTGCTAGATCCCAACGGCCTCGTATCACTAGAAGTCGAGATGACAGGCATCTTATCCGCATGGCTATAAAGGATCGTGCAGCCACGTCCCGATCCCTGAGTCAACAGATGGGGACGTTTGCAAGATAACAACCATCTGCACGAACAGTTCGACGACGTTTGCAGCAGCATGGACTATTTGTTCAGAGACCATGGCTGCGGTTACCCTTGACGCTGCATCACAGACAGGAGCGCCTGCGATGGTGTACTCAACGACGAACCTGGGTGCACGAATGGCAAAACGTCATTTTTTCGGATGAATCCAAGTTCTGTTTACAGCATCATGATGGTCGCGTCCGTGTTTGGCGAAATCGCGGTGAACGCACATTGGAAGCGTGTATTCGTCATCGCCATACTGGCGTATCACCCGGCGTGATGGTATGGGGTGCCATTGGTTACACGTCTCGGTCACCTCTTGTTCGCATTGACGGTACTTTGAACAGTGGACGTTACATTTCAGATGTGTTTCGACCCGTGGCTCTACCCTTCATTCGATCCCTGCGAAACCCTACATTTCAGCAGGATAATGCACGATCGCATGTGCAGGTCCTGTACGGACCTTTCTGGATACAGAAAATGTTCGAATGCTGCCCTGGCCAGCACATTCTCCAGATCTCTGACCAATTGAAAATGTCTGGTCAGTGTTGGCCGAGCAACTGGCTCGTGACAATACGCTAGTCATTACTGTTGATGAACTGTGGTATCGTGCTGAAGCTGCATGGGCAGCTGTACCTGTACACGCCATCCAAGCTCCGTTTGACTCAATGCCCAGGCGTATCAAGGCCGTTATTACGGCCAGAGGTGGTTGTTCTGGGTACTGATTTCTCAGGATCTATGCACCCAAATTGCGTGAAAATGTAATCACATGTCAGTTCTAGTATAATATATTTGTCCAATGAATACCCGTTTATCATCTGCATTTCTTCTTGGTGTAGCAATTTTAATGGCCAGTAGTGTAGTTTGATCTATGTTTTCAATTAATTAAAACTCAAATATTCCGATAGATAAAAATTTATTTTCGACCACATTTCGCTGGCCTTGCTAGCGTCTATGACCGCTCTTCAGAGGAACTGTGGGAAAACGCACCTAAAACCATTTTTGTTAGTTTTTTATTTGGGTTTCAGTTAATGAAACAATTAATTGTTAAAATGATAAAAGTCTTGTAACAACAGGATTGTACAATATTAACTGTAAGTTTTTTTTTTTTTTTTTGCCGTGGTAGGAGCAGGAAACAGGTGGGCAAAGTTTGCGCGCAAGCTACAAATGCTCGCTGAGAATTGCGAAAGCAGGGAAACCCTTTGCGGCTGCGAATCGCATCAAGTATTTGAAATGTCCCCTTAGAAAAATTAATGAATGACTGTGCTGATAAACCTCTTACGTTATTTGATTTTCAAACAGCTGAGCAGAACTGAACGTACTCAGACATTTCTCACTTTTCTTATTCTGATCATCACTAAACTGACACACAATATTTTCAGCGCAACGCAACCTGACTTTCAATAATCCCTAAAAAAGAATGGCCCTGACTAACAATAACCTATACCTTTCATGAATCACTTACCTCAAAAAAATCTTCGTTATTAGAACTACTGCAATACAGCGAGCGCCAATACTGCTAGCTAAATAAAAGATTCTAACTACTGAAGCCACTAACTACTGATAGGCATAGTTAGCAAATGAAAGATTTTGATAGAGAACAAACAATGTATTTACCTTAATAGTGTTCAAAAGTCATAATATATATATCAGTTCATGAAATCCAGTCTTACAAATTGACTGTCTCTGATGGACACACGTCCAGATCATCCGCTATCAAAACTCCGCCATCTCTCTCCCCACATCCACCACTGCTGGCGGCTCACCTCCAACTGCGCAACCCTACGCGTTGTTAACAGCCAACTGCCCAACACTAAAATAGCGAATATTACAACAATGCTAACCAGCCACAGACTGCACACAGCACAACCAGTGATTTCATACAGAGCGCTACGTGGCGTTACCAATATAAAAACCTAAACAGCCTACTTACATATTGTCTGGTCAACTCAGCTACTTGTATTTGTCCAACAGACCACTCGGAAAAATGTGAAAAAATAGCTCTTTCGCCTGAAACTGTTGCCCGCCTAGTCGAAGATATGGCCTCAGATATGGAGCAGCAAGCAGAGAACGACAAACTTCGTTTCATTTTCTACCGCTCTTTACGAGTCCACCCACGGACGTGTCGCATTCATTCGGGGTGCCGACGACAATCTGCGTGTCACCGAAGAATTTCTCGACTTTATACGATTAAAGGACACAACCACGGGTTTGGATATTTTTCTAACCGTGGAAAACGTGTTCGAGGCAAAGGGTTTAAAATGGGAACGCCTGACCAGTGTAACAACGGATGTAGCCCATGCGCTACGCGAGATACGTACTGGATTCCTGGGTTACGTCAGGTCAAAAAAATGGTTCAAATGGCTCTGAGCACTATGGGACTTAACTTCTGAGGTCATCAGTGCCCTAGAACTTAGAACTACTTAAACCTAACTAACCTAAGGACATCACACACATCCATGCCCGAGGCAGGATTCGACCCTGCGACCGTAAGGGTCGTGTGGTTCCAGACTGAAGCGCCTAGAACCGCTCGGCCACATCGGCCGGATACGTCAGGTCAAAAATGGCTGAAGTCGGCTGTTCCTTATTCGCGGCAGTCCATTTCCTGACACATTAGGAAGCACTTTGTGCGAAGATTGTCAACATAAAAAATGTTACGGAGACAGTTGTTCGAAGGGGTAATTATCTTCGCTCGCAAGGACTACCACATTGCCAATTTAAGGAATTTCTGGCTGATATCGAAGCGGAATTCCCGGACATCCCCTACCGCACCGAAGTAAGATGGATGAGCAGAGGAAAGGTGCTTCATCGGTTTTTCTCCTTGAGGAACGAAATCAATAATTTCTTGGAAATGAAAGGACGTCCAGAAGAATAACTTCGTGGTCCTAAGTGGGTGGGGAATTTGGCTTTTTTGAGTGACCTAACTCGTCATTTAAATACTTTTAACATTTCACTCCAAGCCGACAAAAATTTGACGAATTCTTTGACGTTAGCAGTCCCCCGGAATATTGTACCAAACCTAGACAAAATCATTTCCTCGAAAAAGAAAAACGTTTAAAATGTTAATTTTCTTTAACAATGTTGACTGTAAGGATTAAAGGTCTTTATAACCTTAATTCTATTTTTTAACAAATTTTCAAACTTGGTCAATTAAAATCATTGCGTACAAAACAGCAAACTAAGGATCCAATGTCTAAACTCTGAAAAGGGATACAAAAAGCTGTAGCACGAAGTACAACAAAAATATTTACTTGTGTAACTACTAACAGTGAGAATGAGACTCTATAGGCAATAGAATATTTATGAGACTAGTTCATTTAAGAAATTCATATATCTTTCAGAAGACGCCTACTGTACTTAGGATGAGTGTGCATCTGCACTGCTAATAGAATCAAACTACTGTACTACGTTGTTCTGTTTCGGATACTGTTTCCTACAGCTTTCCGTAGCAATTCTGCCACACGAAAATACTAATTGTTATCTAAATAGTAAATGGTTTGCTTGTTTTAAGCTCGTCGACCACTTTTACAGAGCTGCGGTTCCTGTGTTATTTTGTTTACGTTGGATCTGACCGCAGGACAGTCCAGCGCAGAGCAGTGCAGTGCGGTCTCACTCGCTCCGCAACTCTCTCTCTCGCTCCTATGCCGACAGTAGCGACACAGTCGCGTACAGGCGCCGAACTACACTGCCTTGCGCTCGCGGAGCGCGGCCGCAACCGCCGGGCGCAATTCTTGCATGGGCCTGGTTTACGCGAAATCGTTCAGAATTTGAAGCTCTCTACCGACCCTGAGAAACGTACCTTTGATGAACTTGGTCACGTGCTCACACAGTATTTAGGTCATCAAACCCATGTGATGGCAGCACGGTTGCAGTTTAACAACCACTACAATCACCCCTGCAGTCGTAGGCGGCGTAGATCGCCAACCTGCAGGGTCTCTCGCGCATGTATAGTTTTGAGGGTACCAAATGTACTACCTCATATGCAGACTCATTAACTTGGACGAGATCGCCGGTTAACACCCGACGCAGATGTTCTAACTAGGGCATTTACCTTGCTGACACTTCTTTAGCAAAAGTCGCTAAGACTGCTACATCACATGAACTTGCGGGGCAGGTCCGGCCGCCTTGGTGCAGGTCTAATTACATTCGTCGCCACATTGGGCGACCTGCGCGCCGGATGGGGATGAAATGATGATTACCACAGCACAACATCCAGTGCCTGAGCGGAGAAAATCCCCTGACCCAGCCGGGAATCGAACCCGGGCCCGTAGGACGGCAATCCGTCACGCTGACCACTCAGCTATCTCTTTTTTTCCTTTTTTTTTCATTTTGTTCGATATAGTTCGTTGCGTTTGGTCTGGGCGGACGTCACAAGGAATCCAAGTTGATTGTTGATTCCTTGACTCAGTTCTTTTTATTACAGAGAGCACGCAGCCCTCTGACCGAACACGCTGAGCTACCGTGCCGGCACTATCGGGGCGGACACAATCGGCTGGTGGCAAAGTTAGACGCATACTCTGAGATCCCATAGCTCTCTGAACTGCTCTCTAGAGCTATCTGGCTTCTCGCTAGCGAAAAAGGCAGCTCCATTCCCGCGTTTTTCGCAGGCCTAACTGACCAAATGTCTGTCATGTTTTTCTGCGTGATGGTCTAGATCAATCACACCTCGAGCAGAGCGCGAAGGAATACATCCTTTTGGCGCTCTTGTGCCAAAAGAAAGATACCACATGCTTCGAGAAGCTTCTCCCGAGAAATATGAAGAGCCAGTGAAACGCCTCACATAAAAACTGGGCGCGAAGAGCTAGTTCTCCATCTGCACGCAGTACGAGTCACGTAGGCGACACAAGAATGTGCCCTCCACTTTTTAGCGTGTCCACACTGTGATTTTGGTACAAAAGCTAGCGGAAACTCCAACAAGCCAGAGCAGAAATACGTCCCAACACCCAGCTAAACTTATATTCCCATGCAGTGCACTGAACAGGCACAGAATAGAAACTGCTGATCAGAAAGGGCACTTAAGGTAAAATAAAATGCATCTTACGCAGACACTTCCTCTGGGAATCGGTATTACCCCATAGAATTAAAACAAGAGAACATTAATAAGATTCCTAGTTAAGTTAATGGGTTCTAAAAGCAATGAAAGAGGTACAAAAATCAATGCATATCTTTCAACGTAACAAAGAAATATCCTGAATCAACCACTCCAAACGTCGTTGATAAGTACCAGGTGCTAACGAGATTCCAAAAATCAAGAGATTAAACTGGTTAAGCCCAGAGTGGGTACTGGGTACTAAGAAACTCGAACAAGTGGAGTCCAGCTGCAACTTCCGGTATGCATCGCACAAGTCGATGCGCCAGAAATACTGACCTCCAGACAATTTCGCCAACAACTCCACCGACCGTGGTACGGGGTAGAAGTCCGCGATTCGTTACACATTCATCGTCAGTTTGAAATCGCCGCAAAGGTGCATGACGCTGTCTGCTTTCTACACCACCATCAAAGAGATGGCTCATTGACTCGATGAAACAGGGAAAACGACGCCGAGGTCCCGCCAGTGCTGCAACTCGACCTTCACCTTATCATGCAAGGTGAATTGAATGGGTTGGGGACGACTAAATATAGCAAACGCAGACAACTTAAGGGAGATGTGTGCCTCAAAATTGTTCTGCCTGCCCCAGGGTAAATGTACTTTGTCAAAATCCGAAAGACAAAAACAGAAAAGATGTCTAACCCACAAATATTTTGAGCCAACGATGAATTTATCGCTAACAACATAAACAGCCGTGCCATATTCTTATAACGTGCAGAGACGGAGAACTGACCACTCAAAGGAATACAGTGTTTTCTACACTTCTGGCCATTAAAATTGCTACACCAAGAAGAAATGCAGATGATAAACAGGTATTCATTGGACAAATATATTATACTAGAACTGACACGTGATTACATTTTCACGCAATTTGGGCGCATAGATCCTCAGAAATCAGTACCCAGAAAAACCACCTCTGGCCTTAATAACGGCCTTGATGCGCCTGGGCATTGAGTCAAACAGAGCTTGGATGGCGTATACAGGTGCAGCTGCCCATGTAGCTTCAACACGATACCACAGTTCATCAACAGTAGTGACTGGCGTATTGTGACGAGACAGTTGCCCGGCCACCATTGGCCAGACGTTTTCAATTGGTGACAGATCTGGAGAATGTGCTGGCCAGGGCATTAGTCGAACATTTTCTGTATTCACTTTTAAGCGGTAAAACACACCCCGAAAGGTAATTTGGCCTTTTATGTTTAGAGGGAATATCTTCGAAACGATGATACATAAAATGTTTTTCACATAAAAGTTGATATGTAACTAATATTCCTGAACACTGTATAATCAGTTCTTGTAATACACTACTGGCCATTAAAATTGCTACACCAAGAATAAATGCAGATGATAAACAGGTATTCATTGGACAAATATATTATACTAGAACTGACACGTGATTACATTTTCACGCAATTTGGGTACATAAATCCTGAGAAATCAGTACCCAGAACAACCACCTCTGGCCGTAATAACGGCCTTGATACGCCTGGGCATTGAGTCAAACAGAGATTGGACGACGTGTACAGGTACAACTGCCCATGCAGCTTCAACACGATATCACAGTTCATCAACAGTAGAGACTGGCGTATTGTGACGAGACAGTTGCCCGGCCACCATTGGCCAAACGTTTTCAATTGGTGACAGATCTGGAAAATGTGCTGGCCAGGGCAGCAGTCGAACATTTTCTGTATCCAGAAAGGCCCGTACAGGACCTGCAACATGCGGTCGTGCATTATCCTGCTGAAATGTAGGGTTTCGCAGGGATCGAATGAAGGGTAGAGCCACGAGTCGTAACACATCTGAAATGTAACGTCCACTGTTCAAAGTGCCGTCAATGCGAACAAGAGGTGACCGAGACGTGTAACCAATGGCACCCCATACCATCACGCCGGGTGATACGCCAGTATGGCGATGACGAATACACGCTTCCAACGTGCGTTCACCGCGATGTCGTTAAACACGGATGCGTACATCATGATGCTGTAAAGAGAACCTGGATTCATCTGCAAAAATGACATTTTGCCATTCATGCACCCAGGCGCTCCTGTCTGTGATGCAGCGTCAAGGGTAACCGCAGCCATGGTCTCCGAGCTGATAGTCCATGCTGCTGCAAACGTCGTCGAACTGTTAGTGCAGACGGTTGTTATCTTGCAAACGTCCCCACCTGTTGACTCAGGGATCGAGACGTGACTGCACGATCCGTTACAGCCATGCGGATAAGATTCCGGTCATCTAAACTGCTAGTGATACGAGGCCGTTGGGATTTAGCACGGCGTTCCGTATTACCTTCCTGAACACACCGATTCCATATTCTGCTAACAGTCATTGGATCTCGACCAACGCGAGCAGCAATGTCGCGATACGATAAACCGCAATCGCGATAGGCTACAATCCGACCTTTATCAAAGTCGGAAACGTGATGGTACGCATTTCTCCTCCTTACACGAGGCATCACAACAACGTTTAACCTGGCAACGCCAGTCAACTGCTGTTTGTGTAGGGGCAATCGGTTGGAAACTTTCCTCATGTCAGCACGTTGTAGGTTTCGCCACCGGCGACAACCTTGTGTGAATGCTCCAAAAAGCTAATCATTTGCATATCACAGCGTCTTCTTCCTGTCGGTTAAATTTCGCTTCTGTTGCACGTCATCTTCGGGGTGCAGCAATTTTAATGGCCATTAGTGTATAAGACACAACTGGACGAAGTGGCCGTTGCAACGCTGGGATGTCCAACAGCCGGTACATATCTAAGTTAATTAGGCTCACCGACGCTCCCGTGTCCACCTATCCCCATCCACCATCAGCGACAGCAGAATTCGTTGGGGCGGTGCTTGCAGGGCGTCAGAGACAGCCTCTGAGTGCAGGGAAAACCCTGGGGCTTCCGACGACCGCTTCACGTCTCGCAGACTGCAACAAACTGTTGCCAAATGGCCTGTTTTGAGGTAGATCGCACACATGGCCTCTAGGTGCGGGCAGTCCTGTCGAACACGCACCAAATGAGAGTCGGAGCATGAACACCAGACTGCACATTGAGAAAAAGGAGAGTGACACAAAGAATCCGAAAAACGGTGCTAGCGAGGATGACGATGCTTGACGCATACCTGCCCAGCCTGACAAGGGCGAAGATGGGCAGCGTCGTGATGTCGCTGCGCTCGCCGTTAACGGTCAATCAACACCATGACTCGGAGTAAGACGAGGCCACCTGGCTCACACCATGGAGCACTGGTGGGCTGTGTGCTACGCACGTCTAACTGTGCCACCTGCCGATTGTCGAAAAGTACATCCGCTGCCGCTGCCTAAAACTCAAGTGATTCAGCAGTCTGAACGACTTCGGCTAAAGGAGTGTCAGCAAGGCCAGTGCCCTAGTTTGCACATTCGTGTCGGGTGTTAACCGATGATCACGTCCTAAATAGTGAGTCCGCATTCAGAATCATATATCTGCGCGAGAGACCGTGCAGGTTTGCAATCCACGCCGCATACAACTGCAGGGGTGCTTGTGGTGATGGTTAAACTGTAACCGTACTGCCATCACATGGGTTTGAGGACCTAAATACTGCATAAACAACTCCGAACTTCATCAAAGGTACGTTTCTCAAGGGCGGTTGAGGGCTTCAAATTCTGAACGATTTCATATAAACCCACGCTTCTGGATAATAACAAGGCAGTCTTCTTAGCTGGATCGACGATACGTCTTACCTGGCAGTGTAGCAATAACTGGCACAGATAATTCTCCCCATCTTTCCGTATCCTCGTCGAATCTGACGAATGACGTCAGGGGTGGAGGCGGAGAAATTTTTTCTGGCGGCGTCAGGCCCACTGTCAGTGCAGCGTGAGTACGGAGCAATTATGCCTTTTGACTGAACAGTTACTGCGTTTGCTCCTGCTGCTGTTGTTCTTGCTGCTCCTGGAGGTACAGCTGCACCTTCCAGCACTCCAGAACTGCCGGGTCTACCGTGGCAACAGTTCGGCACTATGAACAAAAGGAAGAACGTTACACGTGTAGGAAAATCCGATGTCGGAACTTCAGTATCGGCGCGGGCATGACAATACTGTGGAATCGTCACTGCTGGCATGAATGTACTATGCTAACCGACGGTGCCTAGACTACAAGGCGGAGAGCTGAATACTGGACGTGTGAGTTAACCTATGGCGAAGCAGTGTACCCGATCACCGCGTAGAGAACGAGCACGAAGAGAAACGCAAAGCACGATCAGCACGAACGACTAACAATGGAGCACATGGAATAGAGTTCCTTATTATTCTGAATGAAGCAAATACACGTATGTGAAACGGTAAACTAAGAAACAAAAAAATGAATTTAAAATGTAAAATAACAATTTAAAGCACAAAACAAATACAACTAAAATTATTAATTGGAATAGTAATTAATGTTTAGACATTTTAATTAGGTATATTGAAAATACTCCACCAGCACATTGTGTACAGTTTATTTACCAAAAATGGTGTTCCAGAAACCAGCTTTAATACACAGGGATGTAAGTGCCATGAATGCTGCTTTAATTTATGTTGTAATAAAAGTTTTCATTTTTCAAACATAAGTAAAGGTGGTGGGGCATTATTTCAATATTTTAAATTACACTACTGGCCATTAAAATTGCTCCACCACGAAGATGACGTGCTACAGACGCGAAATTTAACCGACAGGAAGAAGATGCTGTGACATGCAAATGATTAGCTTTTCAGAGCCTACACACATGGTTGGCGCCTGCGGCGACACCTACAACATACTGACATGAGGAAAGTTTCCACCCGATTTCTCATACACAAACAGCAGTTGACTGGCGTTGCCAGGTGAAACGTTGTTGTGATGCCTCGTGTAAGGAGGAGAAATGCGTACCATCACGTTTCCGACTTTGATAAAGGTCGGATTGTAGCCTATCACGATTGTGGTTTATCGAATCGCGACATTGCTGCTCGCGTTAGTCGAGATCCAATGACTGTTAGCAGATTACGGAATCAGTGGGTTCAGGAGAGTAATACGGAACGCCGTGCTGGAATCCAACGGCCTCGTAACACTAGTAGTCGAGATGACAGGCATCTTATCCGCATGGCTGTAATGGATCGTGCAGCCATGTCTCGATCCCTGAGTCAACAGATGGGGACGTTCGTAAGACAACAACCATCTGCACGAACAGTTCGACGACTTTTGCAGCGGCATGGACTATCACCTCGGAGACCATGGCTGCGGTTACCCCTGACGCTACATCACAGGCAGGAGCGCCTGCGATGGTGCACTCAACGACGAACCTGGGTGCACAAATGACAAAATGTCATTTTTTCAGATGAATCCAGGTCCTGTTTACAGCATCATGATGTACGCATCCGTGTTTAACGACATCGCGATGAACGCACGTTGGAAGCGTGTATTCGTCATCGCCATACTGGCGTATCACCCGGCGTGATGGTATGGGGTGCCATTGGTTACACGTCTCGGTCACCTCTTGTTCGCATTGACGGTACTTTGAACAGTGGACGTTACATTTCAGATGTGTTACGACTCGTGGCTCTACCCTTCATTCAATCCCTGCGAAACCCTACATTTCAGCAGGATAATGCACGACCGCATGTTGCAGGTCCTGTACGGGCTTTTCTGGATACAGAAAATGTTCGACTGCTGCCCTGGCCAGCGCATTCTCCAGATCTGTCACCAATTGAAAACGTCTGGCCAATGGTGGCCAGGCAACTGTCTCGTCACAATACGCCAGTCACTACTGTTGATGAACTGTGGTATCGTGTTGAAGCTGCATGGGCAGTTGTACCTGTACACGTCATCCAATCTCTGTTTGACTCAATGCCCAGGCGTATCAAGGCCGTTATTACGGCCAGAGGTGGTTGTTCTGGGTACTGATTTCTCAGGATTTATGTACCCAAATTGCGTGAAAATGTAATCACATGTCATTTCTAGTACAATATATTTGTCCAATGAATACCCGTGTATTTTCTGCATTTATTCTTGGTGTAGCAATTTTAATGGCCAGTAGTGTATTACAAGAACTGATTATACAGTGTTCAGGAATATTAGTTACATATCAACTTTTATGTGAAAAACATTTTATGTATCATCGTTTCGAAGATATTCCCTCTAAACATAAAAGGCCAAATTACCTTTCGTGTTTTACCGTTTAAAAGTGAAATTGGGCACAAACGAAAAAATGCGTATTGCACTACACACTCGCCAAGATTCACCAAGAACGTTTAATTACACTTCAGAATGTTCCCTTGTCAGAAACACATCACAAATCAAAGGATGTTATTCATCAAGAAGGACGAACATTCAACTTGCAGAGATGTAAATTGTGTCAGATGAACATCGAATACTTAGGTCACATTCTAACCAAAAACAGCACTTTTCTGTAAATGATACGCTTCGGCAGCCCCAAAACATTAATGTGCTCCAATATATTTTGGTGAAAAGTCAATTATTACGGTAAGTTCATTCCACACAAGACAGAAATCACAAACGTATCAAATAAATCGCTGAGAAAGGGTATCCTTTCCGAGTGGACAACAAGATGCGACAGAGCATTTGACATACTAAAGATTACATTGAGATCGTCGCCATACGTGATAACGTTTCGCAATACAGTTCAGATTTGCATTAACTAACAGAACTGCGGGCTCGTCAGAGCAACCAAATTTGCACGCCTCCAAAACTTTAACATTCGGACAATGAAACTAATCGGAAATTGAAAAGAGGCCAAGCGTGCTGTTCCATGTTTTCTTATCTGAGAGCAAATTGCGTTTCAGTCTGGAGAGCAGACACCATTGGCACTCTTCAACCCACACTGACAGCTTCCAGAAAACCAGTGCAAGGCTACGCAGGTGGGCCCTCTTTCGAAACACATACCGTTATGAGATCCATTACAAGCTAAGAGCGCAACAAGCCAATGCCGACGGGGTGGTATCACTTAATCTGTGTACAGATATGCCTTTCAAGACGACCAAATTATTGTGCTTTTAAATAGATACGCAAGTACAAAGAAACTTAGAAAATTTTACATGTACGGTGGAACGCATTACTGTGAACACCAAGCGAAATAATGTTTTACCAAGTAGTGAGCTACACAAAGAAGGATTGGCCTGAGTGTCTATAAGCCATAATAAGAGACATCAGAGATTATATCTGTCTTCAGCACAGGCTTGTGACAGTGAAACGAGCAATGCTCCTTAGTAGCTACACATACGAACATTTTCTGACAGTTCCCCAGATCGTCCTGTAACTATTATGCTTCATTCAGTGAAAAAGAAGTTTGTCTGGTTTATTTCCAATGGCGATGAGTTGTGGCTCGCAAGGCAAGCAGTGCTGTGTCGTCTATAGGCTGACAAAATAAGGAAATGTTTCAGGGAGCCCCGCCGATGGTAGAGATGGTGAGGAGGCCGATTTGAGAGTTAAAGATAATTGTCTTGGATATTAAAATGGAAATTGAAAAGTAAATTAGACAACTATCTTAAAGATATGTAAATTGTCTGTATGTAAAAAAGAACAACAATCACTAAAGCAACATCAATTGAAAAAGTATATGTGACGCTACAGAGAAGTTGCTCAGACGTGAAGTAGCTGTAGTGGATGGGGGATCCGTTGGATCGTGAGTGCGAGCGTGTTAACATCGTGTTCCCTAGGAAAGTGAATTGTACCTATACGGTGCTAAGAGATACACGTGGTTTGATTATGAAGCAACTTAAGAAACTAGAGCGCATATTCCAAATCTCGTAATTGTTCACAATTTTAAAGGTGATGCTGCTTACAAATTTAAGACAAATGATGAATTCTGTAAGTGGATGTTATCTGAAAAGAACAGTTATCACACATTCATAGCTCACTGTGCAAAAGGTTACGATTCCCAATTCGTTTTGAAGTACTGTGTTGAAAATACAATAAGGCCATATACCATCTACACATGAACTAAATTGATATCATTGGAGATCAAACAGTTAGGCATAAAAATTATAGACGGCAGTAACTTTATCCAACGACCGGCCAGTAGTTTTCCAAAAACTTTTGATTTGAAATAATTGAAGAAAGGCTAGATCCCACATTTATTCAATACGCCAGAAAATGAAAACTACGTCGGACCGATCCTTGATACTGAATATTACTGTGTTGACAGTATGAAGCCAAAAGATAGAGAAGCATTTCTCAAATGGCATAGCTCCAGAGTTAAAGAAAATTATGTTTTAAATATGAAGGAAGAAATTAACGAGTACTGTAATTCTGCTGTAGATATATTAAGAAGAGGCTGTTTGGAACTGAGAAAACAATTTCTAGAGATAGCACACATTGATCCATTCAGTTATTTAACCATCGCTGGAGTATTTACAGATCTAAATATTTACCGAAAAATACAATCGCTGTATTGGATAAAGAACAGAAAGAAAATTATAGTAAACAATCCATAGCTTGGTTAAACAGTAACAACATTCAACATGCTCTTAATGGCAGCGAAGTAAGAATTGCTGGTACAAAAGTAGATGAGTTTGATAAAGAAACTAATACTGTTTATCAATACCACGGCTTTTATTGGCACAGATGTAAAAAATGTTTCAAAAGTGAAACGATTAACAATAAAAATAAGGAAGCGATGGATGACCTTTATCAAAAGACTTTGAGAAGAAGCGCAGAAATACGAAATGCCAGATACAATCTGGTAGATATGTGGGAATGTGATTGCCTGAACCCAGCAGAGTATAAAAGGCTTAAGAAATTAAAGCAGTTGCCTGAAATTGTTGAACCATTGAATCCAAGAGATGCTTTTTATGGTGGCCACACAAATGCAATAAAATTAAGAGCTAAAGCAGATGGTGTTAGCTCAAAAATAAAATATATTGACGTATGTAGTCTGTATCCTACTGTGCAATTTCATGACTTTTATCCTGAACAACATCCGAGAAAAATATGTAGACCGATATGTTATTCTAAAAATTGCTATGGTTTAATAAAATGTAACGTATCCTCCTAGAGGATTATATCACCCTGTTTTTCCAGTATGCATGCAAATCGATAAAAATGAAAAACTGTTGTTTCCTTTGTGTATCAAATGTGCAGAAGAACAAATAAGTAAATGCAATCACAGTGACAAAGAAAGAAGTTTTATTGGAACTTGGATAACAGATGAAGTAAAGTTGGACTTGGAAAAAGGATATAAAGTTTTAGAAGTCTATGAAGTATGGGATTTCAGAAACAAAAGCAACAAGTTGTTCAAAAATTATGTAAAAGACTTTCTCAAAATCAAACTCGAGCCCAGTCCACATGATTTCGAATCTGATGAAGAGTATATCAAAACAGTTAAAGAGAAGATGGATATTGGCTGGTTCAAATGGCTCTGAACACTATAGGACTTAACATCTATGGTCATCAGTCCCCTGGAACTTAGAACTATTTAAACCTAACTAACCTAAGGACATCACACAACATCCAGTCATCACGAGGCAGAGAAAATACCTGACCCCGCCGGGAATCGAATCTGGGAACCCGGGCGCGGGAAGCGAGAACGCTACCGCACGACCACGAGCTGCGGACAATCGATATTGACTTAGATCGTAACAGAATAAAGGAAAATCCAGGAAAACGAGCTGTTGCTAAGATTTGTCTTAATTCATTATGGGGGAAATTTGGGCAAAGGCAAAATATGATTCAAACAGCATATGTAGCCAATTTACAGCACTTTTATGAGATACTGCTGAATGACCGATTAGATAACTTAGAAATCAATTTTATTACAGAGCAGATGGTTCAGATGAGATATAATTTCAGGGATTATTATGTGGAAAATACTGCAGCCCCAAATATTTTCATAGCTGCATTCACTACATCAAATGCAAGACTCAGATTATATGATATGTTACATAAACTAGTAGAAACTGTTATATATTTTGATACCGATTCTGTAGTATATACAGGGCGTTACAAAAAGGTACGGCCAAACTTTCAGGAAACATTCCTCACACACAAAGAAAGAAAATATGTTATGTGGACATGTGTCCGGAAACGCTTACTTTCCATGTTAGAGCTCATTTTATTACTTCTCTTCAAACCACATTAATCATGGAATGGAAACACGCCGCAACAGAACATACCAGCGTGACTTAAAACACTTTTGTTACAGGAAATGTTCAAAATGTCCTCCGTTAGCGAGCATACATGCATCCACCCTCCGTCGCATGGATTCCCTGAGATGGTGTATTGTATCACAGCCGTCCACAATACGAGCACGAAGAGTCTCTACATTTGGTACCGGGGTTGCGTAGACAAGAGCTTTCAAATGCCCCCATAAATGAATGTCAAGAGGGTTGAGTTCAGGAGAGCGAGGAGGCCATGGAATTGGTCCGCCTCTACCAATCCATCGGTCACCGAATCTGTTGTTGAGAAGCGTACGAACACTTCGATTGAAATGTGCAGGAGCTCCATCGTGCATGAACCACATGTTGTGTCGTACGTGTAAAGACACATGTTCTAGCAGCACAGGTAGAGTATCCCGTATGAAATCATGATAACGTGCTCCATTGAGCGTAGCTGGAAGAACATGGGGCCCAATCAAGACACCACCAACAATGCCTGCCCAAACGTTCACAGAAAATCTGTGTTGATGGCGTGATTGCACAATTGCGTGCGGATTCTCGTCAGCCCACACATGTTGATTGTGAAAATTTACAATTTGATCACGCTGGAATGAAGCCTCATCCGTAAAGAGAACAATTGCTCTGAAATGAGGATTGACACATTGTTGGATGAACCATTCACAGAAGTGTACCCGTGGAGGTCAATCAGCTGCTGATAGTACCTGCACACGCTGTACATGGTACGGAAACAACTGGTTCTCCCGTAGCACTCTCCATACAGTGACGTGGTCAACGTTACCTTGCTCAGCAGCAACTTCTCTGACGCTGACATTAGGGTTATCGCCTACTGCACGAAGAATTGCCTCGTCCATTGCAGGTGTCCTCATCGTTCTAGGTCTTCCCCAGTCGCGAGTGATAGGCTGGAATGTTCCGTGCTCCCTAAGACGCCGATCAATTGCTTCGAACGTCTTCCTGTCGGGACACCTTTGTTCTGAAAATCTGTCTCGATACAAACGTACCGCGCCACGGCTATTGCCCCGTCCTAATCCATACATCAAATGGGCATCTGCCAACTCCGCATTTGTAAACATTGCACTGACTGCAAAACCACGTTCTTGATGAGCACTAACCTGTTGATGCTACGTACTGATGTGCTTGATGCTAGTACTGTAGAGCAATGAGTCGCATGTCAACACAAGCACTGAAATCAACATTACCTTCCTTCAATTGGGCCAACTGGCGGTGAATCGATGAAGTACAGTACATACTGACGAAACTAAAATGAGCTCTAACATGGAAATTAAGCGTTTCCGGACACATGTCCACATAACATCTTTTCTTTATTTGTCTGTGAGGAATGTTTCCTGGAAGTTTGGCCGTACCTTTTTGTAACACCCTGTATAGATGATGGTGAAAATACAATGGAAACAGGCTGTATGTTAGGTGAATGGACTGATGAATTGGGAAACATCTGGATTACAGATTGGGCTTCAACAGGCGCGAAAAGTTACTATTATGAGAAAAATGGTTCAAATGGCTCTGAGCACTATGGGACTTAACTACTGAGGTCATCAGTCCCCTAGAACTTAGAACCACTTAAACCTAACTAACCTAAGGACATCACACACATCCATGCCCGAGGCAGGATTCGAACGTGCGACCGTAGCGGTCACGCGGTTCCAAACTGAAGCGCTTAGAACCGTACGGCCACACCGGCCGGCTATGAGAAAAATGATAAAAAGACAGAGATGAAGGTAAAGGGCTTCACTCTAAATTACAAAAATATTCAAAAGTTGAATGGCGAGTTTTTGATACGGCTAATAGAAAGTGAAGTGAAAGAAAAGATACAGTTAGAGTACAATCAGATAACCAGAGATGTTGATACTAAACCAAACAGGTTAAGAAATAATTCACATTTCAGTATGATAAAAGAGTGGTTCCAGAAAATTTTGATACTGGGCCTTGTGGTTATTGAATCTCTTCTAATGAAAAATAAAATTCATACCACATTCTTTATACAGATAGTATAAAGTAGTTAGTTGCATTTTGTTGTATTCTGTGCTATCTAACGTAACCCATATTCTGAATGCTTTTGCTTCTTCTTATTTTGATTTTAATATTAAGCAATATAATCCTGATTCATTAATAAATATAGTTTTTGTATCAATATTTTGGACGACGTGTTTTATGGAATCTGTAAAATCTTTAAATCTTTATTTATCTTCATCATCCACATGTTTTTTAATAGCATCCCTAGGTTTTTTATAGTCTAATATTTCAGCAACAGCGTTAGCTTTAAACCATGGTTCATTATTTTCATCAATAATTACTAAAATATTTTTGTTGTTATAAACAAGCTTATTATTCTTTAGATCAACAAGCGCCTCCATTTACATAGAATGAAAAAAACACATTAGTAAATTAAAATTCTACAGCAGGAACTCTCAAAATTTCGTCATAAATATTTTTCTCTCCTCATTTACTTCATCAACAATATCATTGGATTGTTCACATAATTTCTCAACAAAGTAAGATAGACTGTTGAAGAGCATATTGTATATTTCTTTTCTTTTGTCTACTCTGTGTACACCAAAATAAATGTTAAGCATTTGCTCTATTAATTTGTAATCAGTGCATTTATCTTTTCTGACATAAAATGTTTTATCATCTTTTGGTCTTCCACTATTATAGCTAGATAGATTGTTTTCAGATAATACGCCACCAACCTTAAAATAATTTTTCTTGGCATACTGCTTCGATGTGGCAATGTATTTAATTTGTTCTTTCTTCATATCCACTACATCAAATATAACATCTTTTAATTGTAGACATTCTTTTTCCCTTTCTTTCAATTCTTGATCTTTTGCTTGCATTTTTATTGCTTGTTGTTCAATAACGTTTTGAGATTTCTCTTTTCCAACAGATGTTGTGTAATTAAGATAGTCAACTAATATATCCTCAGTTGTTATATAATAATCTTTGATTTCATTAGCAATTTTGGTGCATAAACTCATGATGAGTTTCTTGAAGTTTTGCACGGGTAAACAAGTCCATGTCTTTTCAAATAAATTGTGAGAAGCTAACGATTTTATTTCATGTTGGATGTATTTGTACTCTAAATCGAGAGGATCTTCGTGTTTGATCTCTTTGTATGAGAGACCATAATTTTGCAAAGAAGTAACCAAATTTCTCTTAATTTGTTTCATATGTTCAGGGTTTACGCTCGCAAACCCTGCAATTCCATAGTGAATGAAGCACAAAATGTCATTTGTGATCAAAACATCCTTTTTATTAAACAAAGGAACTTAAATATCTTTGAACCATGAACTTTTCGAGGCTCTTTTTCATTTTGTGTGCTGCAGAATTTGACATATGATTCGCAGCATAGAATTTTGGTTGAAAACTTTTGAAGTGTCTTTTTTTATTTTTGTGGGTGTGTTGGTTTGCATGCGCGAGTGATCCGTTTATAAAAATGTTAGTAAGTAAGCGGCTAATGTGCTCAACCTATCCGTTTATAAAAAAACGAAAAAGGTCATTACATTATCTGCGAGTGCACTCAACGGGCCCACTTACTACTCATGGAGACCACAGGGTGCAGCCAACTGCAGGTGGTGGCTCACATCGGTACCAATGATGTGTGCAGCTTTGGAACAGAAGAGATTCTCTCTGGTTTCGAGCGGCTAACAGAAGTGGTAAAGGTTGCTAGTCTTGCTTGCGAGATGAAAACAGAACTGACCATTTGCAGCATAGTCAACGGGACCGACTGCGGACCTCTGGTACAGAGCTGAATGGAGGGTCTGATTCATAGGCTCAGGCGGTCCTGCGACCGTGTGAGCTGCAGATTCCTTGACTTGCGCCATCGGGTGGTGGGTTTCCGGGTTCCGCTGAATAGGTCAGGAGTCCACTACACGAAGGAGGCGGCTACGCGGGTAGCAGGGGCTGCGTGGCATGGACTGGGCGGTTTTTTTAGGTTAGAGGGTCTCGTAAAAACACAAAAAGCGCTTCAGTCACAAAGGGTACAGGCCGAACACAGGAAGAACTTAGACAGAGGAACCATCGGTATAACAGTTGTAAATTGCCGTAGCTGTGTTCGGAAAGTATCAGAGCTCCAAGCGATAATAGAAAACACTGATGCTGAAATCGTTATAGGCACTGAAAGCTGGCTAAAGCCGGAGATACGTTCAGTCAAAATTTTTGCGAACAACCTAACGGTCTTTCGAAAGGATAGGCTAAACACAGTTCGCGGTGGCGTGTTTTTTGCTGTTGGAAGTTGTTTATCTTATCCCGAAATTGAAGTAGATAATTCCTGTGAGTTAGTATGGGCAGAGGTCATTCTTGGCAACGGAATGAAATAATAGCCGGCCGTTTTGGCCGAACAGATCTAGGCGCTTCAGTCCGGAACCGAGCGACTGCTACGGTCGCAGGTTCGAATCCTGCTTCGGGCATGGATGTGTGTGATGTCCTTAGGTTAGTTAGGTTTAAATAGTTCTAAGTTCTAGGGGACTGCTGACCTCAGATGTTAAGTCCCATAGTGCTCAGAGCCATTTGAACCATTTTTTTAATTAATAATTTAATCCTTTTACCGACCTCCCATATCAGACGATACAATTGCTGAACGGTTCAAAGAAAACTTGAGTTGGTTTCAAACATGTACCCGACCCACAGTTATAGTTAGTGGTGACTTTAATTTACCCTCGATATGTTGGCTAAAATACACTCCTGGAAATTGAAATAAGAACACCGTGAATTCATTGTCCCAGGAAGGGGAAACTTTATTGACACATTCCTGGGGTCAGATACATCACATGATCACACTGACAGAACCACAGGCACATAGACACAGGCAACAGAGCACGCACAATGTCGGCACTAGTACAGTGTATATCCACCTTTCGCAGCAATGCAGGCTGCTATTCTCCCATGGAGACGATCGTAGAGATGCTGGATGTAGTCCTGTGGAACGGCTTGCCATGCCATTTCCACCTGGCGCCTCAGTTGGACCAGCGTTCGTGCTGGACGTGCAGACCGCGTGAGACGACGCTTCATCCAGTCCCAAACATGCTCAATGGGGGACAGATCCGGAGATCTTGCTGGCCAGGGTAGTTGACTTACACCTTCTAGAGCACGTTGGGTGGCACGGGATACATGCGGACGTGCATTGTCCTGTTGGAACAGCAAGTTCCCTTGCCGGTCTAGGAATGGTAGAACGATGGGTTCGATGACGGTTTGGATGTACCGTGCACTATTCAGTGTCCCCTCGACGATCACCAGTGGTGTACGGCCAGTGTAGGAGATCGCTCCCCACACCATGATGCCGGGTGTTGGCCCTGTGTGCCTCGGTCGTATGCAGTCCTGATTGTGGCGCTCACCTGCACGGCGCCAAACACGCATACGACCATCATTGGCACCAAGGCAGAAGCGACTCTCATCGCTGAAGACGACACGTCTCCATTCGTCCCTCCATTCACGCCTGTCGCGACACCACTGGAGGCGGGCTGCACGATGTTGGGGCGTGAGCGGAAGACGGCCTAACGGTGTGCGGGACCGTAGCCCAGCTTCATGGAGACGGTTGCGAATAGTCCTCGCCGATACCCCAGGAGCAACAGTGTCCCTAATTTGCTGGGAAGTGGCGGTGCGATCCCCTACGGCACTGCGTAGGATCCTACGGTCTTGGCGTGCATCCGTCCGTCGCTGGTCCCAGGTCGACGGGCACGTGCACCTTCCGCCGACCACTGGCGACAACATCGATGTACTGTGGAGACCTCACGCCCCACGTGTTGAGCAATTCGGCGGTACGTCCACCCGGCCTCCCGCATGCCCACTATACGCCCTCGCTCAAAGTCCGTCAACTGCACATACGGTTCACATCCACGCTGTCGCGGCATGCTACCAGTGTTAAAGACTGCGATGGAGCTCCGTATGCCACGGCAAACTGGCTGACACTGACGGCGGCGGTGCACAAATGCTGCGCAGCTAGCGCCATTTGACGGCCAACACCGCGGTTCCTGGTGTGTCCGCTGTGCCGTGCGTGTGATCATTGCTTGTACAGCCCTCTCGCAGTGTCCGGAGCAAGTATGGTGGGTCTGACACACCGGTGTCAATGTGTTCTTTTTTCCATTTCCAGGAGTGTACATGTTTAATTCCGGAGGTACGCACAAAATATCATCCGAAATTGTGCTAACCGCATTCTCTGAAAACTATTTCGAACACTTAATTCATGAGCCCACGCGAATAGTAAACGATTGTGAAAACACACTTGACCTCTTAGCAACAATTAATCCTGAGTTAATAACGAGCATCAAAACGGATACAGGGATTGGTGAATGCAGGGTTGTCGTAGCGAGACTGAATATTGTAACCCTGAAATCCACCACAAATGAACGACAAATATATCTATTCAAAAAAGCAGATAAAAATTCACTTGACGCCTTCCTGAGAGACAATCTTCATTCCTTCCAAATTAACAATGCAAGTGTAGACCAGATGTGGCTTAAATTCAGAGAAATAGTATCCGCATAAATTGAGAGGTTTATACCAAATAAATTAACAATTGACGGAGCTAATCCACCATGGTACACAAAACGGGTCAAATTACTGTTGCAGAAACAACGAAGTAGGTGAAGTAGGCTACCGACAAGACATAATCAAGGCCTTCTCTGCGCGATAGCAATGGAGATACTATCGAAGACAGTGCTGCCAAAGCAGAGTTACTAAACACAGCCTTCCGAAATTCCTTCACCAAAGAAGACGAAGTAAATATTCCAAAATTCGAATCACGAACAGCTACCAAACTGAGTAACATAGAAGAAGATACCCAAAGACTGGAAACTTGCACAGGTCACACTAATATTCAAGAAAATCAGTAGGAGTAATCCACTAAATTACAGGCCCATATAATTAACGTCGATATGCAGCAGGATTTTGGAACATATATTGTGTTCGAGCATGAATCAGTCTATCGCTGAAGTAGGATTTGGTTACAATGTTACACTCGACATGGATTATATTGACAGTGTGCATACCCACAGTCTCATCAGATCTGTAAAATTTATTAGAATCCTTCTCCAAAACATGTCCTTTTGTGAAACCAAGTAGTTGTCCTTATGAACTATTCTGGTTAAAGTCAATCATTGCATTCAACGTGCTTATTTCAGATTTAAGTGTACTGATGTTTACACGTAGCTTGATCCCTTTTCCAGACTCTTTTAAAACTTAGTTTAAACTGTCAATATCGTATGCACTGGGTGCAATTTCCACAGTTTCTTATTTTTCTATTAATTTCCATGTACAGCTTATTGTTAGCCTCTGTGATATTCGGGATGCTGTTGTATGTCTCCAGCCCAACCAGCGCAATACTCCATTCTCCAATGCTGAAATCTTTCAGTAGGAAGTAATTCGCACGTAATACTGGCGATCGTTCTTTTAAAGTCAGAGTATACGATACTGCATCTGAACCTCAACTGGTGAATGAATGCTTAATGCACTTCCTTATAAATTCTTCTTCGTAAACGACATTAAGAACATGATGTACAAGTGACCACACAGGTAAGTAATAAAATCTTGGTAGCGTTGAAAATTGTAGAGCACATGACTTCAGCTGGTGAAGTATCGTTGTAATTCTTGTAGAGGTTGCAGGTCACCAAATGAGTCGTAACAGTAGACGTTGTTTATACTTTTTTTAACAAACGCCCCCCAGTGGGTTTCTGGTCCCGCAGCAACATCTAAGTTGAGAATTCCACATTCTCCGGATTTCCACATACTCTTCAGCAACATATGTCACATAAACACACAGCAGAATCTTGGAATGTTGAATTCTTTTCTAACAAGCTTATGCAGATCTGCTTCATAAGCACTCTATCTGGTAGGATGGCTAAGAGAATTTATTTATTTTTGAAGAGACTTTGCCATTTCTTGTATGGAAAATTGGAAATTTGTGGTAAGGACTATGGGACCAAACTGCTGAGGTCATCGGTCCCTAGGCTTACACACTAATTAATCTAACTTAACCTAATTTGCGCTAAGGCCAACACACATACCCATGCCCGAGAGAGGACTCGAACCTCCGACGGAGAGAGCCGCGCGAACCGTGGCAAGTATGGTCCTTTCGCGATGGCTGCTACTTCCATCTTGTGGTTATGTCTTCGTGTTTCTGCTAGCTGCTCCTGGGAGTTCTGTTCGTTCTTTACTGTTCTGGCAAAAGTTGGAGCACCACCAGCCATTGAATCCACTGCTGAGGCACTTGCGAGAGCTGGAATGAGGAAGGGAATAATTGCACCTGATGTCTTGGATATTGGCAGAACTCTGGGTGCTTTAACCAGTCCTTTATGCTTCAGAGCGTTTTTAGGTCCATTCGTCGCTGCCAGGATACTGTTTTTGAAGCATCCCTGCCCCGTCTTCTTCTTAGTCATCATCTTATTGTTCTTCTTTAGTGCACGACATGCTGCAGTCATAACTTGCTTGAAATTCATCCTTAAACACAACTTAATTTTACCACATATGGTTTTTTCAACTGTAAATGCCGCAATGCATTGACCTATGCCAGCATCCCTTCTTTCACTTATTGCCTTGAGTTCATCAGTTAAAATTCGATCTGCAGTCAGACGTCCTCGAAGATCTTTATTTGCCATGTATGCATTGTCGTGTTCTAAACATGGTTTGCCAAGCAGATTAATCCTCTTATCACCCCACGTCAACAATTTTTTAAGCTTCGTTCCAGATCCATATTAGTTATATCTGGGAATGTGTAATTCGACCAGCAGTTTGTTGAGAATACCACCACCTCCTCTACTGCGTCTCCTATCAAGCATGTTCTACGACTGTAGTGGTTGTGGTCTGCACACCCTATTATACAGGAAATCATGGTACAAATGACTCTGAGTATTTTGGGACTTATCATCTGAGGTCATCAGTTCCCTAGACTTAGAACTACTTAAACCTAACTGACGTAAGGACATCACACACATCCATGCCCGAGGCAAGATTTGAACCCGCGACCGTAGCAGCAGCGCGGTTCCGGACTGAAGCGCCTAGAACCGCTCGGCCGCAGCGGCCGGCCAGGAAATCATCAGCGACAGTCCAGCTGTTTTGTGTTGCAGGAAAACTAAGCCATTTAACTAGTTCTCTATTGTCCTGTCTGATGGTTGTCCAGACATCGATTCATTCCTGTCTGCAAGAAACACTCAAACGCCTCTGCAATATCTCTCTTCATTTTCGTTTTCGCAGGTAATGCCCAGCCAAATTTAGAGTAAGTATCAATGACCACTAAAATATAGTTGAAACCATTAATCACACGTGAATACTCCCTCATATATACAAGATCAGCCCACCACAAGTCATCCAAACCTTTTATCGTAACTTGTCTGCAAGGATTTATTTTGCATGATGGTTTGTGTAGTTCTCGAACTACTGTCTCCATACTTATTCGATGATACCTCTCTCTCTCTCTCTCTAAGCTCAGAAATTAATGAAACAACCTCATTCGAACGAGCTGTATTACCATTGGCAGCTGGTGCCATGAGCAATCACAGCCAATCTATTAGCTCATTGGGATCGTCATAATATATATATTGCGGGAATTGCTTGTTCACTCATTTATGCTTAATGTCAATACCATCACCGCTGTTATTTTCACCTTCTAATGTAGGTTTTGTAATGGTTTTGTATTTCACACTGCTTTCGCTTTTTGGTACTTCAAATGCTTTCTTATGCAGATCAGTCAAATGCAATATTTCACCACACATTTCCAAATCTTTAGCTGAATAATGTAGGGTTTCTGAGGGTCTGAGGAAAATAAGGTTAATTAGATCTGGTGTTCTCTGAAATTCCCTATCACCAATCCATATTCTGTTATCAGTTAAACTCATAGATTATGTGCCCAGCACGTATGGTTTTACCCTACTTACACTGAATATTCTGTCTATCTTAGCATGACTCTGACGAATAATGACGTCGACAGTAGCATCGTCATGAACATCACGTAATTTTACCGAGATCTGCCCTAGAGATTTGGTAACTGGCTTAAAGGTTTCTCTTAGTGTTTGATCCCACTCCAAATGTCCTAACCCCAGCAGCCATAATTTGTCTCAGCTATTTTGCTATGTGGATGGTTGAATCACGTGAAGAAACAGTGGAGATAGGAAAGACGTAAGAGTCACCTGGGATTTAGTACCACAGAAAATTGTGACGTATGTGAACCTGAGGACGCTTGATGAAAAATTCTATAGAGTACATGAAATACGTATACTCGCAATTGCTAATATGGACAACCATTAGCTGTGTAACTGAATAACGAAAATGAAAATTTGTACTGGACTGGGACTCGAACCCGGTTCCTGCTTATAGTGAGCGGTCGCCTTACCTTTTTTTTGTTGATCTCATTTTGTTCCTAATGATTCGTTCTATTTGTTCGGGTCGGACGTCCAGTGACGCTTGTTCAAGTTCATCGTCGTTCCATTAACTCGGTTTTTTTATTAGAGGGTGGCTACCCTCTGACCGAACACGCTGAGCTACCGTACCATTAGACTATCCATGCACGACCTAAGACCCCACCCAAACTTCCATATGTCGTCAACCATGTGTCACATACCATACGATCTTGCAGTACCTGTATTATTCCGAATTACGATGTCCAAAGGAACACTGCATCGTAATTCGGAATAATACATGCACTGCAATATCGTATTTATCTACTGACGCCGGGCAAACGGCTTTCAATTAAAATATCTCAACTGTACTGGAATGAATGTACGAGTACATGTTTTAGACACATGGTTGACGACATATGAATGTTGGGGTTCTGATTTGAGTCGTGCTCGGATAGCCTAATGGTTGGGGGGAGGGGGGGTTGAAACGTCCCCTTAGAACAATTATACATGACTGTGCTTAAACTGACACACAATGTTTTTAGCGCAACGCAATCTGACTATCAAAGATCCCTGCAGAAGAATGGCCCTGAGTAACATTAAACTATACCTTTCAGAAATCGCTTACCTCACAAAAATCTTCATTACTCGAACTACTGCAATACAGCGAGCGCCACTACTGCCAGCTAAATAAAAGATTCAAACTACGGAAGGCACTAACTACTGATGGGCATAGTTAGCAAATGAAAGATTTTAATAGAGAACAAACAATGTATTTACCTTAATATCATCACAAGTCATAATATATGTAATTTCAAAACTCCGCCATCTCTCTCCCCACATCCACCACTGCTGGCGGCTCACCTCCAACTGCGCAACGCTACGCGCTGTTCACGTCCAGCTGCCGCTGCCCAACACTACAATGGCAGACAACAATGCAAACTAGCCACAGACTGCACACAGTACAGCCAGTGATTTTCATACAGAGCGCTACGTAACGTTGCCAATAAGAAAACATAAACAGCCTACTTACATAAAGAAAACATAAACAGCCTACTTACAGGGTATGTCGGGATCGAGGCCCGGTCCGGCACAAATTTTCAGTCGGCTCCCAGCCGTGTTTGAAGCGGACGTGCGTGGGGCTCCGTGCGGCGCTCCGCAAGAGGTCCGTTGTTTACTCACGCGGGTAGTGGTATCGCAGTGTAAGCAGATCACCTCGAACGACGATGGCGCTTTCTTATAGAAAGGTCACGATTAAATTAACGTTCCATGCCCAGTACCGAAGACCGAAGGCATACGAGGTAGAGCGTTTTCTGCGTGAAGCTATGCACGTCGATCCACAGGAACTTCTCGGTATACATCTGTCGATCGTATCCAACACAGTTTACCTGAAATTTGTCGATGAAGCAGCGTGCGAACGGCTTATTGGCCGTTCCACCGATGGATATCGTTGCCACCACTCGGACTGCAACGTGAGAGTAGTGACTGTCGACCATGCAGGATTCGGCGTTCGGAACATACGAATCTTCGTGCTGCCGTTTCAAGTGCCGGCCACGCTTGTCATGAACACACTACGGCCTTACGGGGAAGTACTGTCTCACGCGGAAGAGAAGTGGCATACGTTCGAGACGTATCCTGTTCTGAATGGAGTGCCTCAGGTGCGAATCGAACTGCGCAAACACATCCCGTCGTACGTGACCGTTGGTGGCTGTCGAACGATCGTCATTTATGACGGTCAACCGCGGACTTGCTCAGGGTGCAGGCAGGAAGGGCATGTACGCTGCCTGCAGAGATGCCTCGTCCAGATACCACGTCCAGACACGACGCCTACATTCCAACCGATGACGCTGCTGATTACGTAAGTTGAGGCAGCGAGGAACATGACGGACGCGGACGTTGTTCCGTTCCAGTTACCGACCCCCGCGGGTCCGGTGTCCGTGACGACGACGCAGCCTCCATCGGAACCATCACCGTGCTCGACAGCAGTGAACACGTCTGCACTCCAGCCGCGTGAGGCAGGAGAGCACCAGCAGATCGATTCGAGCTCGGACACGGAGATGCGGGAGTGCCTACTGTTTGACGTGATCCACAGGACGCGGACTCGCATTCCCAGAAGACGCCCAAGCGACAAACGAAGAGGAGGCTGTCTGCAGGAAATGTTTCGCGAGATGGTGACGCGTTGCAGGAGGATGACGAAACTCTATCTGCGGCCCAGGCTGTGGACCCCACGGCTCCTGATACGCTGCTGGCAACGTCCGCCCAAGGACAAAGCCACATTGACGATGCTCAACTCATCGACGAGCCCCCTGGCCATTTTGTGGCTAAGACATCAAATTAACGTCATGCGTCGCATAACGCACCACACCTCCAGCTTGGTGATTGGGCGTCCCAGATTGAGATGGAAAAAATGACACCAGAATCGAGCGACAACCTGATGCCCGCGGCCGGAGGACCGTCGGACGGACATCTTGACTCTACCGATCAGTAATATCTACGGCGCTGGTGGTAGGGACGGTCGGACAGGCGACGTGGCACTTACTGGCTTAAATGACTGCAGAATATGTCATCGTACTATCTAACGACCCAGGTGTATCGGACAGGTACAGTCAGTGCCAATGGCATTAGTTCCGCGATCAAAACCCAGCTGTGAAAGGACATGATTCGGGCGGTGGACAATGATATCGTGCTTCTGAGCCCGTATGTTTATGGATACGCTTCTTTACGTCAACCCAACTTCCGACGGCGTTAGTGGTACGGCCATACTACTACGCGATGGCATCGAACCAACGGATGTTCAGTATTTGCCATCAGCGAGAGGCATTGCGCTCACCATCGGCGCAGTCCGCCTTGTGAATCTGTATGCCCCGTCTGGTACGGCGAACCGTCGAAAGTGAACACTCTGTTACTCCACTGAGGTAGCTTCATTGTTTCAAGGCGCTACAGAGCACTTCATGGTGGGCGGGGACTCACTCCCCTGAGGATCAGATCCCTCACCATGTCCCATGTCCAGCCCTTCAAGCTATGGTTAGGGATCTCGCTTTTCATGATACATGGACACTCATCCACAGCGACCGACGCGGATATACCCACTTCACCAGACACTCGGCCAGCAGATTGGACAGGATTTACGTCTTCCGAGGTCTTCGGGCAGCGACTGTCGGCGCCGAGCTGTGGCCCACTGCATTCACTGACCATCAGGCCTTCATCTGCGCCGTGACTCTGCCACGACAACAGACGAACCGTACTTGGACTCTTACAGTCAACATTCTCTGGTAAGAGGCTTGCCGTGTAGCCGTCACTACTGCTTGGCACAAATGTGAGCGACGGCGTCATACCTACGATTCCACGATAAGATGGTGGACGTACTGCGCTAAACCAACTCTTCGCCGCACGCTCATGGCGTATGGATGAGACAGGGCGCTTTGGCTCCTATCGACCTCTGAGTTTTACTATACGGTCTTGTGAGAACTAGCGTCGCAACAACCTTCGCCAGAGTTCCAAACTGCAGTCCACCGTGCGCGGCTTCTGCAGATTACGGCTGACAGATTGGACGGCACGCGGGTTCGAGCGAGATTGCAAGATTCCATCCCAGAGGAACGTACTTCCCTTTATAACATCGTCAGAGAACGGAGACATCGTAAGAGCGACTCATCACGGCAGTTATTTCGGCGGACGGGTAACGTGCAGAGACACACAACGCCATCTCCCGTGCCATCACAGATTGTTACCGCACTCTCTATGTAACAGATCAACAGCGTGACAATGAGACTGAGGACGTCCTGCACGACCTGCCACCTTCGGGTAGGGCGCAAAGAGACGCCACATTCTTGGAGGCTGTGACGTGGGAAGAAATGCGCATGGCCCTGTCGCGGGGCGCGAGAAACAATTTTATAGCACCTTTTCTGACCTGATGGGGTAAGTTTGGCGGCAAATGTGCTGCGAAATCTTGGATCCAGAGTTTACCTCCCCTCTCCCAGCCCCCCGCCCCCCGAATATTTGGACGGCATGATCATCTCTGTCCGAAAACCAAATGGGGTGCAGACCGCAAGACTTCCGGACGTTGACGTTAGTGAATTCGCATTATGAGCTGTTCTCCGGCATTCTTCGTACTCGCCTCCTCCCTATTGTCAAAGATGCCATTCATGCCGACCAAACATGTGTGGGAGGTGGCAGTAATATACAGGGTGTTACAAAAAGGTACGGCCAAACTTTCAGGAAAGATTCCTCACACACAAATAAAGAAAAGATGTTATGTGGACATGTGTCCGGAAACGCTTAATTTCCATGTTAGAGGTCATTTTAGTTTCGTCCACCTACGCTCAATGGAGCACGTTGGACTACACCTCCAAGACCTCTTGATGTGTGTGGGCCGCGGGAGTGTCGAGCAGCCAGTCACAGAAACAGTGTGGAAATGGTAGCATGACATCAAGCGTGCACCGTAATCTGCTAGGTGCACGTCAGTGGGGCACTACCCATGCGTATGGCTATCCTACAGATGTCTCCATGTGGTTCGGTACGGCAGCTGGTAGATGTTCATTACCAGACCTAGGACTCCCAACATGGCTGGTGCTGACTGCTGCCGCTGACTGCTCCCACAGAGTCAGGGGAGAGCGGAAAGGGGGGGGGGGGGCAGCAGAGGACCCTAACCCCCGGTGTGCTGTTAAACAAGGACGCAATTGTTTCTACTAGACAACATGATAGCGACAACAATACAGTTTTAGAATAAGCTCCACAACAAATTGTTGAAATTGTTATGTCAGAAGGACAGTTGCTTAAACTTATGGGAAATGCTGGCTTACAATTTTTTAATTTAAATAAGATAATGTACGAAATATGTGTGATTTCCTACCAAACTTAAATTTTAGGCGACAACTGTTTAGATGGTGACATAAAAGGGGAACACCCTGGAATTCTATACCTGACCTCACAGCAAAAATCAATACACCTCACACTGAATATAAGTCGGAGAAAATTTGTTTAGTAGCTCAGCGTGACAGTATGTCAATCCTAAGGGCCCAAGTTCGATTCCTGGCTGGGTCGGAGATTTCCGCTCAGGGGCTGGCTGTTGTGTTGTCCTCATCATCATCATCTCATCCCCATCGACGCGCAAGTCGCCGCAGTGGCGTCAAATCGAAAGACTTGCACCCGGCGACCAGTCTACCCCACGGGAGACCCTAGCCACATGACATTTACATTGCCATTGTTTTCAATTTGTAACAGTGGAACAGTATTTCCATTTTAAGTTTCACCTGTGTTATCAGACAGGTTTTCAAATGAATTTTCTAACCTACTACCACTGGAAATTGCTCTGTTTAATTCCAAACAAGAGTTACTAATTTCGTCTTTAATTCTGTTTACTCCTTCTGTATTATTTACCTCTACTGTTTCATTTACAGGCTGATTTAGCACATAATTTGGTTCCTCCCCTTTCCTTTCTGATATACAAGCTGCTTTCTTACGTTACTTGTAATTCTGATGGTGTATATTGTCCTTATTTTTTTATAAAAAAAGCGTGATTCACTTCTTTCTGCTACATAACCAGTGCTATATTTGAAATTGCATGACTCTTTGCAACATTTGCCAAAGTTTGAATTCCAACTGGTGTAAATCTTAGCTTCCCTGATCCTGATTTGTATGAGCATTTCTACTTCCATTCCAGTTACCTGAGATTCCATCTTCATCCCTACCTCTTTTGTTACTATTACTTCTCTAAATATACCTGTGATTATTTTGGTTATCTGATCCACTGAACCTATTCATTTGCTAATTATTTCTACTCCAATTTTCCCTCACTTAAGTGTATTCATGTTCCCAAAATTAGGTTTAACTCTTTTTCCTTTTCCCACATTAATTAAAAAATCATTTAAATTTCCTCTGTGCCAGATAACAGTAATTCTTTCACTATTTGAGGCGATTTGTTTCCTAACCCCAAGTTAATTGTTTCGCTACCCAACTCCTGATCAAGATATTTGAGTTTGTTTATCCATTATTGACAAAACTCTTTTACTATTCTCTCTCATGGTCATATTTTCTCCACCCCAAAACTCAGTCATGATGTTCTGCTGTTCTTCTTTGCACCAATATTCTTCTAGGAAGACCTCTCTGAATTCTTCCAAGAAGCACATTTACTTGCTACTTCTGCTGCCCAACCATAAGCATCCCATTTCATAAAACATCTTACAAAAGACATTTTCTGTCTTTCACCCCATCCCTTAGGTAAATCTTCAAATTCTCTAATAAAGTCCATAGGGTGTACATTCCCACAAGGTTCAAAACTGTTAAATTTTGTACAACTAATGAAAGATGAAACACATGATATAGAGTGATCACTTCCATCAACACTTAGATTCATGCCATTTTTAATTTCAGTAAATTTTGAATTCATAATATCATTAACTCCCAACATACTGTCCTTAACTACAGAAATACATTTATTTTCTACTTTACTTTCCAGATTTAGATCTGAACTATTCGCTACTTCTTTTGTCTGCTCTAACTGTGTTTTCAAACCATCTTTATTTTTCTTTTATTTTTTGTTATCCTCATGAACTTTCTGACAGTTAGAATTTACTGCTTCCATCTCATCCTTACACATTTTTACAACATTTTCCTTACTAGCTTCACAATGATTGGCTACTTCCTCCAACTAAGAATCTATTTCTGCGTGAGCCTCACTCAACCAGCTTTTGCAATCACTCCCTACTTCAGCAATAATATAGTTATATTTTATCAAATTTTCGTTTACAACTGTCAGCTCTTTCTTTATATTGACAATATCCTCTTTTATTTCATCCATGTTTGAATTCATTTCCCACACTATTATCCATACCACCATTTTGTTCTGTTTTAATTTTACCAAACAACATGTGGTGACTGACAGTTTCTTGTTTGAGATTACAGCTTTGTATCAGTTCATAGTTACTTTCAACATTACTTACATTTCTACCATTAGTGGACGAAGCCCTTGTCATTTCTTCCAAAATTTGACTATTTGTTTGACTATAATCAAAACTTATTTCATTATCTACCACTCATTTAAAATTTCTGTCGTAATGAGAAAATTAGGTACAGCCACAACACTATCATCCTGATTACCTTAATCATCAACAACCATTTTCTTACCACTAACACTCTTTTCCCTATCGGCCATAAGATTTAAATTAGAACACTGAATTAAACAAGTTACTGAAATAGCTTTTAAATACATCTACATGATGAATTTAGCGCTGTCATCTCAGGATCCATTTGGTACTATCTGGTACCATCTGCTACACCAACTCCTACAGCTCGCCAAACAACGATTGGTCCAGTTTTCAAGATGGCTGCCCTCTCAGCCATTCCAGGTTCCAGCAATTCATCTTCTATAAACCTGTCCGATTATTCATAATTCCAATGGTCCTCTTATGGTGTCCCATCTCACAGTCCAGCTCCAGTTATCTTTTAAAACAGTCACTTTGTTCCAAAAATTTTTTACTAGCCACTGCACATTTAACTCAGTCACACTCTTGTTCTCTACATGAATGTACACTTCATTAACAGTCATTTAATGTTTTATAAGTTCCCATGTAAAATACCTTAGCAAAGGGTTCCTAATGATTAGTCATTAATGTAAACTTCCACTTATATTACACTTAAAGTCATTTCATTAAATTATGTTCTCAGCACTCACTTGTTCATAAACAATATATCAGTTCTTGTATTGCTCCTGACTCGTCTAAAGAAGTGTATCTTAACACCATTAGTGCCACGTTCCATTAAAAATCACTTCTACACACTGTTATAAGTACTCACGAGTCCACAAACAAACACTATATCAATCCTGATGTTGTTTCTTGAACAGGGCACCATATGTAAGGATACAAGGGGGCCTACCTGTATAATAATGTTGCCTCTCGGTAGCTGCTCCACTGGTCTTTAGCTGAAAATGTTCATGATAGGATTGCATCTCTTAATAAATAAAAAGGAAAGCTCTGTAGTTCTTTTCAAATGTCCACACAAAATCATTTCACATATTTATTTATGGTATTTGATTCCTATCACTAAAGACCAAGCCCCATTATAGATCAAAAATGTTTATGCAGATCTCCTTGTACTCCCATTTGATGGATAACTTTAAATTATATTCCACCAAAACGATAAGAATCGTGAATTAATTCCTACAGCAGATTAACAAATTGTTTACAAGGCATACAGAGTGATTATAACAGTTTGTTAAAGGTACAGTGGCATGTTACTTGTTAAGTACACCTCTGATTGTAACAGTCACTGCTCATATTCTGAAATAATCATGAGGCTAGTTAAAAAACAACGCTACAGCACACAGTGTAGAAAAGACTGTAATCTCGGAGCAGGTTACATACTGACCAAGACTTAACTCCAAGAAAAATTAGAAAAGTAATTATGGAACTGCGCATGTTTTGTCCTTATATAGGCACACCCTAGAATATTGTGTGATTTTGGTTATTCGATCATTTTTTGAAATTTCCCTAGTTCAAATTATTCCTTTTTAAATAGGTGTAATAGTGACTGTCAGACTTCATTTATCAAATTACCGATATGAGCAGTAGCTGTTAAAATATACAGAACCAATTTATACTTACACTATGGGAATTCCAGACTTATAGGTATGGCATCCACATTGATTATCTCAATTTGAATATTAAAAATTACACACTCATTAGTTATGACAATTACATATTTATTACTGGTGTCATTTGGTTCAGAAAATTTAGCCCATCACTAGTATGTTAACATATTCCAGAAATTTATAGTGTTTGGTCACAATAGAAGCTGAAAGTTTGGTCTAGTTGAAATCTTTAATTAATTATATCTCCTGAATTAATTAGGTTTGAGTGAAAATAAACATGTCTTGGAAATGAGAAAAAACTCGTCTACAGTTTAGACATAATCTACTTTGCTGAATCTAATTATTAGCTCACTACATTTTTATGAATGCCTTCCAGATCGAAAACTTTGAAATACAATAACCTTCGAAATACATTACTTCCAGCTAAACTAATTAAGACCGAACATTCAGGACAGTGAATTGCATAATCTGAATAAAGGCTAATCCATACTGGTCGTTACAGCAATGTAATGTCATGGCATTGCCACATCAAGGTGTATTCACACCATCCATCACATCATGGCATGTAGTCAGTTCAGATCTCAACTCACATGACTGTCCTCACCCGTCTTTTCGCCAGAATTGTAGTCTTTGCAAGATGATTATCAACTGCTTTTATGCATGAAGTGCAGCTTGCAGGGAACAGCTTGTATATTAGAGAAGGAGGACAGAAGTGCAAAACAACACAAAGAGAATATGGGTCCAGAAAGTTTTATTACATGTCACAGAAGTGGAAATTCCCATGTTGTACAAGGATACAGTAGTTTAGGAACTTGAAGACCCATTGTTTCTTTTTTTATGTTACATAGCACCCAGAATTACTATAAAGAGCACAGTGTTACGAGCTGCCATGACATCCTGTGAAAAGCAGGTTTGTGTAAAGTTAAGTTTAGTTGCCACCAGTGCTAATTTTTGTGCAGTAGTCGTATATCCCACAATACCTTGGCTTTTAATAGGTCATACACCTTATTCGTACTGAGATTATCTAGTGAAACCACATAAGTATTGACCACTGAGGATTGCAACACTGTTTCACACAGAATCCCGAGAGCTATTTAACAATAAATAAGCCTGCCACAAACATATATTTAAACAAACAATTCTAATACATTACTTGATGTGTACTTCACAAAAGAAACATTATGCCACTGTTGCAGCACCTGAAGGTTTCAGTCCATTTCTTTATGAAACATCACACATGCCTGACAACATAGAAATAAATTCCACTTACTAATCCATATGATTCTACCTGCAGTGCTTTTTTCACTTCAAGTTGCCGCTGTGTTGCAATCCATCTCACTATAAAATATTAAATGTGGTACCCATATGTATGAAAATGACCATTATAAAAGTAATTTAGCATGGTCATGTCATGCAATTCAGACTGTTGCCTTATTGCTTCAATTAACCTTCATCATGTATTATAAAATTATAACTATTAACAAAAGAAATAACGAAACAAAACAATTTGTACAAACAAGGAACAACTCATATCAACCATAAAAACGACGATGAAACAAAATATGGAGATACGCACATGGACATGTATTGAGTGGATATGAGCTTCAGGATCACATGATCAACAATGAACAGGTGACATTGGCCATCAAAACTTTCTTCCTGAGATGCCTGGATCGTTCCATGATGTGACATGACATGATGGGATGGCCAGTGTAGATGCCGCCATTTGAAATGCATTTCAGAATTTTTGATGGGATGTGACGTGACATGACATGATGGACAGTTTGAACTGGCCTTAAATAGGTTTCACAGGGGGAATTAACTTACATTAGTCTGTAAATTCATGTAATGTGTGCTCAGATAACATATTCTATCATCAAAATTTTTGGGAAGAATAACAGCAAGAAAACAAAATAATCTGATATAGTTTCCAGCTATTTTAATTAGGAGTTTAGAAGACAAAGTGGTTCCTGTCGATTCTCTCAATAGGTGGGATTATACTAGGCATGTCCTTCACCTCAACAGGAAAGAGAAGAGTAAACTGGGTAGGAAAATAGCAGGATAGTTAAAGGGGGGAAGCACTGCCATGAGTTATAAAATGCGTGGTTATAGGGTTCAGAAAAAAACCTTTTTTAGGGTAGGAGGGCAGAAAGAAACCATGTTTTAAGAGAGGTTAGGATTGAGACTAACCTTCAGTTTGAGAAAGAAACCAAAAAACATATTTCTAGCTTCTTACATCAGCATAAACAGCTGTTGGTTAAGAATTTTCAACAACCACCAGAAATTTCAATTCTACCCAATTTTAACTCAGTCAATGTGAAATGTCAGCTATCTTTATTGCATCAAAATATTCGAGGACTGAGAAATAAAATTAATGAGTTAATTATCTGCACAGATGAATTAGAGTCATCAAACCCAGCTGACATAATTTGCCTCTCTGAACATCATGTGACCACTGGTATAGAACTTTTAAGTCTTACAGGATTTAGGTTAGCATCTCACTATTGTAGAGCAGAAATTGAGAAAGGAGGAGTTGCCACATTCATCAGGAACTGTCATAAATTTAAGAACATAGAAACTCATAAATTTTGCCTAGAACAGCATATGGAAGCATGTGCAACAGAAGTAGAATTTCACAAAAAGTCTGTCATAATATTAAATGTATATCAAACACCTGCAGGTAACTTTAATCTCTTCATAAACCACCTTGTAGTTCTACTGGCCCATTTAACAACCAAAAACAAAGAAATAGTGGTTGCTGATGACTTCAATGTAGATATCCTTAAAGACTCTCCCAATAAGAACTTACTTGAGTTGGTAACACTATCATTCGACTTAATTCCCACTGTAAAGTTCCCCACTAGGGTAGCCAATTGCTCACAATCAGCCATTGATACTTTTATAGAAAAGTCCAATGAACAATATTATATTACGAAACCAATAGTCAATGGCCTCTCAGAAAATGTCATGCAGTTTCTTCCGTTACATGTTAATATTGAACAAGATACAAAACCTGTTAAATCTGAGCCCAAGAGCGTAATTAATAAGCCAAAAATTGATTATTTTAGGACACTCCTCAGAGACATTCACTGGAGTGATATTTACAGTGCTCACGGCATGAATGAAAAATAACACTTTTGCTAATAATGTTTTTACCTTATTTGAACACTGTTTCCCCCAAAACTAACCAAGGTTAGAGCAAAGTCTACAAAGAAACCATGGATTACTCAAGGAATAGAGGTATCTTCTAAAACAAAAACAGAACTGTATCTGTAAATCCGAAACAGTTCTGATGTTGATACTGTACCACATTACAAGAAATACTGCAAAATATTAAACCCTGTAATACAGACATGAAAACAAATATATTACAAGGAAAAGATAGTCATATCAGATAACAAAATAAAGACAATATGGGATATAGTGAAGGAGGAGAGTGGTAGAACCACACATGAAGGAGGACAAATAGCACTAAGAGTAAATGATACAATGGTGACAGATGTGTATAGTGTTGCAGAACTTTTTAACAAACATTTTATAACTGTTACTGAAAAGATGGGGTTGTCAGGTTCCATAGATTCTGCTATGGAATACCTCAGACCAGACATTTCAAGTAATTTCCATAATATGAATTTGACCCTCACTGCAGACCCCAGCAGAAGTAATGTCCATCATAAAATCTTTAAAATCGAAAACATCTAGTGGGTACGATGAAATATCAACAAAGTTAACTTAAGAATGAGGGTTACGTAACATAACATATTAAGCTATCTGTGTAACCAGTCGTATGCAAGTGGAATATTTCCTGAATGGTTGAAATGTGCTGAAATTAAGCCACTGTTTAAGAACAGAAATAAAAAAAGCATCAAATTTCCGTCCAATTTCACTTTTGCCAGCATTCTCAAAAATTTTAGAAAAGGTAATGTACAATCAGCTTTATAACAATCTTATCACAAATAACATACTGGCAAAGTCGCAGTTCGGATTTCTAGAGGGTTCTGATATTGAGAAGGCTATCTACACTTACAGTGAAAATGTACTTATTTCATTAGACAAAAAGTTGCAGGTAACTGGTATATTTGGTGATCTTTCAAAGGCATTTGACTGTGTAAATTGCAATATCCTTTTAAGTAAATTAGAATATTATGGTGTAACAGGAAATGCTGCAGAATGGTTCAAATCTTACATCTCTGGCAGGAAACAAAGGCTGTTATTAGGAAAGAGACATGCATTACGCCACCAGGCATCTTCCAACTGGGAACTAATTACATGTGGTGTCCCACAAGGTTCCATCTTAGGGCCCTTACTTTTTCTTGTGTATATCAATGACCTTTCATCAGTAACATTACCAGACGCCAAGTTTGTTTTGTTTGCCACTGATACAAACATTGCTATAAATAGCAAATCAAGTGTAGTCTTAGAAAGATCATCTAATAAAATATTTGTGGACATTAATCACTGGTTCCTAGTCCATTCTTTGTCACTAAACTTTGAAAAAACACACTACATTCAGTTCAGAACTTGTTAGGGCTGTCCCAAGAGTATATGCCTAACATACGATGAGAAACAGATAGAAGAAGTGGACAGTGTTAAATTCTTGGGATTACAGCTTGATAATAAATTCACCTGGGAGGAGCACACCACAGACCTGCAGAAGTGTCTTGACATATCTCTACTTGCAATGCGAATTGTCAAACAAAGGGATATAAAAATGAAAAAGCTGTCATACTATACTTACTTTCATTCCATAATGCCATATGGAATTATTTTTTGGGGTAATTCATCAAGCCAAGCTACAGTTTTCCAGGCACAAAAACGTGCAGTAAGAGTTATATGTGGTATGAACTCAAGAACATCCTGCAGAAGCCTGTTTGGGGAACTAGGGATACTAACTACTGCTTCCCAATATATTTATTCCTTAATGAAATTTGTCTATCACTTTTTCAAATCAACAGCTCAATTCATGGAATCAATACTAGAAATAAGATTAATCTAACAAAGATTTAAAGTCATGTACCCTTGTACAAAAAGGTGTGCATTATTCTGAAACAATTTTCAATAACTTGCCAACAGCCATAAAAAGCTTAACAACCAATGAAATTCAGTTTAAGAGAAACCTAAAGGATTTATTGGTGGCCAACTCCTTCTACTTGATTGATGAATTTCACAGTAGAGCTAACTGATATATATATAAAGTACAATCTAACTTCTGCGCCATTTCAGTGCAGTAAATTATTCATTGAAAATAAATGTTGTAGTAGTTCTATAATATGTTTATTACCTTATAAATAAATAAAACATTTTTTAATTTTAAATTCAGAGCATTAATGCAATCTTAGTAAATGAGTGTTTGTAAAATGATTCTTTCAGATAATGATCACTAAATGAAATGACCTGTGGAAGGTACATTAATTTATTTGTTTTAGTTGTAAATATTTGTCATGTATTATTGTTTTTCTGAATAGTCTACATCCTGGAGTGCCTCCTCACTGTGGATCAATTGGAATAAAAGTAAATCTAATCTAATCTATTAGGATTGCGGGGGACAAACCTGCTTTGTCACAACTTGAACTATTAAAAGCCAAATACAAATTGGAAAGAAAATCTATAAATATTGAATGAGAAGTATTGAGGGAGATATGATTAGTGCATAAATATTTGCACTTGACAGGCAACTAAGCTTAACTTGAAACAAATAAATTTTTTATGAGGTGTGGTGGAAGCTCATAAGTCTCTCTTCTCTTTAAGCAATCCTGCCTGCAATTTGACCTAACAAATGAAAAAACTGGTGCTTTGACTTCTTAAAATTTTATAAATTACAAATTCCTCTGCCAAGAGCTCGTTGTATAGTGCGTGAAATTCCCTTCTGTACGCGAAATAGCATTTATCGCACTCAAACCCTTGTTTTACATTGTTTTGCACTTCTGTCTTCCATATCTAATAAACAACACATCCCAGAAAGCTGTAAACCATCTAAGTCCAACAAATGTCGTTTTTGAGAAATGAGCTACTGTGTTGTGTATGTGCGCTGCACACATACAAGCAGTTGAAAATCGTCTTGTGAAGAAGATCCAAATGCCCACAAAGAAACAGTTTTCGTGTCACATGAATTGACTTGATGTACTGTGATATTACAGACAGTGTGAATACAATTTAACATGGCAGTGACAGGATGTAATGATGCTATGATGGCTAGTGTATACTGGCCTTAACTGTGGTGTCTCCTATGGTGAAGTCTTTACAAACTGATCCTCTATAGTCTGTGTCCTGGCCCAATCACAAGGTTTTAAGAAAATGGTAACCAGGAATTCTGATCCCCGTTCACCCTGCAAATGTTAGCCTAAAGCTCTAGCATAAGGGCGACCTGACAACAAAACTTTCTTTTCTGTACTGGCTACCCACATTCTTAGTTTTCAATTTATTGTTAAAAATGTGTTGTGCCCTCTCTACATCTACAGCTAACTGACATCTCTTAACTCTCTGAACAGGAACTCCCTAAGAATAAACATGTAGCACTAAATATCTAGAATGAAAACTTAGTTTTAGTTATATCCAATGAATAATTGTATATTACATCATATAATTCCCTTTAAAAATTCGAAACTTTACATGTATTGAGACAGTAAGTATACTACAGAGATGATTCTTCAAACGCCATATTTCGCCGTATCACCTTTCCTTAATATCTGCGGTTTGTAGTTACAGAATGTACCTGTTTGCTGTATGCTAGTTGTGTTCTGAACGGTATGCTAAATATGATTCAAAGGATAGTAATGTGGCATATAACTCAAGGGGAAATCAGAAATAAATAATTGTTGTAATTTAACAATGATTTGTCCAAGACTCGTTGTCACCAGTGGAATGTCACTAACTAAACCTTTTATCATTCTGCTTGATGGCCCCAGATTCTTTCTTCCGGAAATCTGATTTACTATCCAATATTTGTCTCTCCGCGTCCTCTTTTAAATGTTTCTCTAACTTTTAGTTTTAAAATATGTGCTACCTCATTAACAGCTGCTCAAATGCTTTCAGGTGACTTTTCTCGTCCCTTTCGAAATTTTTTTATATATAAAAAAGATTAGGTTACGACTGCGTATTTTGGAATTTATAGCTGCTAGTGTTAGCAGGAGATACAAATATACCAGATTCAAACGCAACTGAAAATTCAGCTTTGTTCCATTTTCAAAAGACGCCATAAAAATTATTTTGTTTTTACATTGGGGTTTCATATTTGCTAAACATGGGCCTGCAACAAAAATCTCAGATATTAGAGTCTGCACAACGAATATGTAGACGTACAGGACTAAATTCTTTCCGAAATTTTTATATTATCCGTTCACTCAAAATGTCAAAGATCTTCCACATGTGAGTGAAGCTCTGTGACAGCGTGGGATTTTGTGTGGATTATTTTTGTGTTTGGCGTTGAGCATCTTTGAACATAACTTTGTGTGTGAGTGGGAAAGTAAGAATGAGCATAAGGGGATTTAGCGTGGTATTGTTTACAGTACATCGACAGTGTATTTAATGAATGTTGTTGGTTGTCTCTATGTGCAACTGAGTCAAATTATGGCTGTGATCAATATAGCAACGTTTCTTTTTGCCGATATGTGATAGAACTGTGAGCTTCTTTGACTGGAAACGAGCATGTACTTCGTGCTCTCTAAATACTGTAGATTGATATTGATGCGTACATGCAGAGAAAGATTTAGTGGAACGAGTGAAGCAATTCGTGTGCCTTGTTACGTACCTTACCTTTAAATTAATATTAGAATAGCTTGAAACTCAGGCCGACGTACATCGTAATTCAGCGCGCTTTTCACTTTTAAACGCCAGTATTCGTTGAGATTTATTACGGGTATTAACGATCCTATTGTTAGTGATCAATATGGAAGATACGTCATTTGTTTCGACTGACATTCCCGCTGATGTGAGACAAATAACAATTACCGGTAAGTAAGAGTTCGCAAAATATTGATATAATTTCTTCATAATGCTTGATTTCATTTGTTTTGTTTTTGGGGAGTGGAAGGATGGGGAAGAAGCTGAGTTTTTATGCATTTATTTCGCACGGTAGACGAAAAGCGAATCGTTTCAAAAGTGTAAGGCAATTGTCATTTTGTAATTGTTGTATTGCCTCATTACATTGATGATTCTTAGTTGGGAGCAGAGAGAAAATACTCACCAAACACGTGCACGTTAAAAGTATAGAAGCAGGTCAAATCATGTTATATTGTTTTATTTATTTATGTAACCAATTTTACTTCTGGTTAGAACATGGTGCGAATGAAATTCTAAAAATGGATCAGTTGTCAATGTCACTGTCCACTACTAAATTCGAAGAAGAACATGCTGTAAACCAGCTACGCATTATCGTGTCAGAGTAAATTTATTTGTCAGTCCTACGCGAAATTATTGTTTTCAGTGTTTTAATTCTTGTACTTGGAGAGGTTTGAAGTTCTGTATATTCACATATCACAAATGCGTTTTGTTGCCATTTTAAAAATAACAGTAAACAAGGAGGTGTTTCAAGACAGAAAAGTGTGTGTCCCAGAATCCGCCATGGAACACACATGTAAACATATTTTAAGTCAATTATTATTCTAAAGTCAAAGTTCAAAGGCTTTCAACTATTATGGTTTCACTGGCTACGTGCAGCGAACTAGGCTACTGAAATATTTCCAGTCAGGTTGTATCAATTGGAAGGCTCAATGATTCACTGTCAGATTCCTAATAAAAGGGCTCTCTGAGGCAATCCTCAAATGTATTACTGACTGAGGGACTAAAGAAGGGCTATTTTGTCAAAAACTCACCGTTTACTCTGCAAGGCATTACTCAGTTTGGCACAGATGCGTCTTTCTGTGACTTTGCGATGGTGCACATCATCTTACTTGTAGCTTCTTTCAGCCAACAAAAGGTAGACCAAAATTGCCACTTTTAAATTGTTGCACCTTCAGCAAGATATGTATCAAAGTGCTCATAAAGATCACCTGACCTACCATAGAAAAGGTTGCATGTAAAGCCGTGTCCAGCACAATCTTTCAGTTGCCAAGTAGTTGGCTACCAGCCATGTACAATCGGTAGTGGAATAATGTAAGATAGTACATCATATGAAAGATCCTCACAGATATGTTCATAAGAGTAGGGCCCATGAAGTTATTCAGCAAGTGGTATCAAAGATTCAAAATAAACTAACTATAGATTTCATGCAAAACAAGAGCTAAACAAAGTAGAAATGAAGATTAGGGTAATGAGATAAGAAACTCAATAAATTCGGTAGTAAAATTTTATCCACAGAATTGCCACACACTTTAAGGTAGTTCTGTCCAAGAAATAAATTACAATAATGTAGTCACTTGATGGTTATACTGGCACTAGAATAGATAGTGATAAAGTAAAACTGCAAATTCTGTTTTCTGAAATATTTCAGTCACGATAGACAAATGTGACTGTTAGATATGACAATACGTGATAGTGACTTTGAAAAACTATTAAAAGCACTTAATAGAAGCAAGATCTGTGAACTTGGTTATGTACCCATTACACACGACACTGAATATGCAATAGAAGAGCCCCTTTTCTGTCAAGGGTGATTGAAGTCACTGGAAATCCATGTAGGCTGAGGCTTGAAGAAGAGCTACAGGCTGTTACTTGTGACATCAGTTTGTTGTAGAATTATGGAACCCACAATGCTCATTTGTAATTAATTTCCTTTATACAAATGATTATTCAGTTTAACACCTCATCTACCCCTAGCGTGCCAGTCATATGGAGCTGCTAACATTAGCCATTAAAAAATACTGAATTATGTAAATAGTATAATAGCCCTCAGCTGCTCAGTATTATTGCTAATATTATTTAAAGGAGAGATTGCTACTCACTGTGAAGGTGACACATTGAGTTTTTGGCCAAAGTTTTCTTCAGGAAAGAAAAGAAAACACAAGCATGCACACCTCACACACGCGTGACTGCTGTCTCTTGGCCAGCCATATGTGCGTAGGTGTGCCTTTTTGTGTGCGTGCGTGTTTGCCTTTCTTTTCAGAAGAAACCGAGCAAGGTTGTGCAGTGGTTAGACACTGGACTCGCATTCGGGAGGATGACGGTTCAATCCCGCGTCCGGCAATCCTGATTTAGGTTTTCCGTGATTTCCCTAAATCGCTCCAGGCAACTGTCAGGATGGTTCCTTTCAAAGTGCACGGCTAACTTCCTTCCCCGTCCATCCCTAATCCGATGAGACTGATGACCTCGCTGTCTGATCTCCTTCCCCAAACAACCCACCCTTTTCAGAAGAAATCTTTGGCTAAAAGAACAGTGTGTAATGGTCTTTTTGTTGTGTCTGCAACACTGTGTGTCATGTTGGGTCGACAGAAGCGTCCGATCCCACGCGTCGGCTTTGACCCGTGACGTAAGGGTATTGTCGTGTGTGACGTCATGACGGCGCGGAGTTTGGTTTGAGTGTGGCTGTCTCCAGTTCTGTTTTATCTTATTTTGTTTACTTTTCTGATCTGTTCGTTCTATCTTGTGAGATTTTTTTTTTTAAATTTAAAAACGCTTACTACTTATTTTAATTATCTGTTTCCTCCAATTTCTGTTTTAGTTTATTATATTTATCTTTCTGATCTGTTCGTTCTATCCCGTGAGATTTTTTTTTTTTTTTTTTTTTTTTTTTTTTTTTTTTTTAAGACAAAAAACACTAATCAGCTACTGAAGCATCCTTATCTTCTATGGGTTGCAGGGGCTACGACCCCTGGGGAGGTGGGTGGGTATTCATGCATGGCTGTCTTCACTTACACGTTGTAGCTACGCAAGACGTCTAAATTTGTTTATATTTAGTTTGCCCACCCACCCAAAACACCCCATTTCCCGCGCTTGTCCCGTTAGTGTCATTAGGCTTCTTGTGGAAAGTGTGTGTGTTTGTTTTTGTTTCCGCCATATTTGTGACGTCATGGGTCAAAGCAGACGGGCGGGATCGGACGTTTCCGTATTTCCGTCATGTTTGCAGCAAGTAGCAATCTATGCTTTCCGTAATATTGTTGATATTCCAATCCAAACGTTCCAGTAGTATTGACACAGTGATGGTGTGTGACTATATTGTGCAAGTATTTTTCCAAAAATGTCACAATATTATTGTGCAACATTTATGTCTAGGACATGTTGCGACTCTCCTTCATAGTGAACATGTAGCGCTTCATGATGTAGTGCATATTGTGAATGAGATGCTTTCCTAACAAAATGCAAGCACAAATTATGTAGAATGTGTGAAACAAGTCTGAGAAGCTTTTTATGAAAATTTCAATGAACCATGGATTCTTTCATGGTAGCATAGATTTGTAAACCACTGTGTAATTTATCATGATCACATGCTGTTGTCTGTTCATATCTCTACTGAGCTTGTGGTCTAGTGGCTAGCGTTGCTGCCTCTATATCACGGGATCCCAGGTTCGATTTGTGGCTGCGTTGGAGATTTTTCTCTGCCCGGGGACTGGGTGTTTGTGTTGTCCTCATCAGTTCATGATCATCATTCATGACAGTGTTTAGATTGGATTGTGTAAAACTTGGACTGTGTAAAAATTGGGACTTTGTACAGCTGCTGATGACCACACAGTTGAGTGCCCCACAAACCAAACATCATCATAATATCTCTATTGTAAAAGGTTTGCGAACAAAGTGAAGCAATTATACTGATTGAAAGCCTACATGATCGTGTAACTCTGTTGTGACCACTGCAGCAAGAAAAATTAACATGTGTGTTCACTGGACAACTGAGCAGACCTCATTTTCCAATTTTGAGAACTGCTACAAGTGCAATAAACATTTCTGGTTACTGTTTCAACATCATTCTCTTCAGTTTCCTTTGCTGTTATGGACAAAACAGTACCTGGCATTTCCTGATCAATCAGGAATTTCATTTTTCCAGAAGTACCACACGGTACTTTTGTATTCATTGCCGACTCCACGTCCTGATCGTGTGTGTGTGTGTGTGTGTGTGTGTGTGTGTGTGTGTGTGTGTGTGTGTGTTACTGTTGCTTATTATGGACTCTATCAATTGTAAAGTAGCTCCATTCAGCATCTGCAGGAACTCGTGTCTACTGTAAGAAATTTATCATCTGTACCCACTCTTAGGAATCTGGTGTTTCTTGCTTCTTTTATCATGCCACATTGATAAAAAGAGTTCTGGCCTTTCAGCTATATATGACGAGTGTGTGTTATATACGTTAGGGTCAAACAAAGTTTGCTTTGACACCTGTATGCTTTGATGATGCATTATATAAGTGTATTGTGTTATTGTTGGTTTTGGTATTGGATGTAGGATGTTTGTTTCTAAATTGTTTGAATGTGCCATTATAGACTCGGACTTCTTGGATATTTTTTGTAAGAATAATATTGGAAGAGTTTGTGGCATTTTTAGTGAGCTGTTGTTATGTTGGCAGTTGGTGGGCAATAGACTCATTTTCCAGGTAGTAATTATTAGTGCAGTGTGTTGTTTATAGTTGGAGGTTTAATTTTGTTTTTTGTTAGGTATGGATGTTGCAACAAAGGGATGGATGATATATTGACCGCAGTTAAATCCCTACTGTCGTTTAGTTTAATTGCCGAGTGTCTGAAGTGATACTTGTGTAGAGAAGGTATGAGATTGATCAAAGTTGCTGCATCTTGAATGAGACCAGTATATGCACTGTCGGCGGGATAACATAATGGCGTGGTTTGAAAAGTCGGTGCCGACCATTCCAGATATTGTGTCGATGACATATTACTTTCGCTATAGCTAGATTGGTAGATTTCTGTACCTAATGACTTTGGTTTGTAAGTGTGTTTATGGTTTTCCCTTTTATTATTGTGATATGTGGGTTTATGTTCATAAGTGTGTGTCTCTTGTACGTCAGAATTGGTGTTTATGCAAGTTTGTTTCACCTACATTGGTGAGGTTAGGTTGTTGATATTAGTTGTATTGGGTGGGGAGGGGGTGGTTTTGTGGTACTGTGGACTTTGTTTTACGTGTATAGGCTGAGTGAGGTGTTAGATACCGGAATAGTTGAGTTGTGTGTGGTTTTGTGGTGTCATGAATTTCAGTTTTATGGGTAAAGTGAAATTTCTGATACCAGTTTATTTCAGGTTTTTTTATTTTGGTTTTGTTGAATACTGAGGATTTCATTTGCTTAATTTTTGTGTTGGCATTTGTTTTGTTATGTCGTCATTATTTGAGTTGTCATACATTTATTTTGCCCTACACAAAACCCCGTAATTCCTGTTGTTGTCCCATTAGTTTTATGTTATTTCTGCTAATAAATATTTTTGTTATTATTTGTGTCTGTTTGCATGTGTAATGAGTCTTGAAATAGGAGTGCCCGCTGTCATAACGACATCACAAATTTAAACTAATGGTGCTACCACTGTATTTGCTTTTGTTGAAATCTATGTTGTGTTCGCATTTTGCTAGAACTTAAGGTTCAGTTTTTAATTTGTTGAAGCTAGTGTAAGGATGTTGTTGACATTTCTGAGGTATGCGAAATCTTCTAATATCATTTTTGTGTACTTAAACCGAAAATCAGAAACTCTTTAATGACAACCTGTCTTATCCAACTTCTCCGATGTCACAAATTAAAATTCTTCCATCATGAAAACAGCTTTTGGTTTGCCACTTTTCAAATTTAAACTGAATCCTGTGATATTTCTTGCTCTTGTTGATGCTCAGTTTCAGATAACCATGTATCCACTTCTGAAATTCTGAGTATGAACTGAATCCAGTCTTGAGAGATTACTTTAACTTGTTCCTAGCTTGGTAATAGTTGTGTAATGTCCCACCGCCCTTTGAATTTTTTGTAGTTTATATGTGATATTTCAGATTCACCTACCCATAGTGAAGAAGGGAACGATTTTTATTTCTACACTGGAAATTAATTGCTTCTTTTCTTGCCTCTGGTTACGTGAAAATATTATCCCATTGGTTATACGAAACTGACTCTTTGCCAATCTATGAGCAGTACTGAATCACTGCTGTGACTGCCGCTTGGCCTTATCTAGAGTTAGACCAGCTATGCTACTCAACAGTCATGCACCACAACAAAAACTTTTGGCTGAGTTGGAGGAGGGAGCAAGGGGACCAGTATCACACTCACTCCCAGCTTTGTCATAAAGTTATTTTAACTGTAAATTACACACCTTTAAAATGAGTACAAATATACCAAAATTTGTCACTTTTACAATAGTGGTCGTGTTTACTGAGATCCTGTGCAATAATCTGCAAATGACATTCAAAAATAAACTGATAGCAAACGATGTAAATTTTTATCTCACATAGCTTGATCAACTTCATTTACCACCAGTAAATGTCTGTCTTCCAGGTTATTTCAGTGTCTTCATCTCTGAGGGCATAATTTACTATAAATTTCTCATATTGGACACTGTTGAGGAGGATCAGTTATCCTAAACTAATAATATCACATGGTGTGCTGGTGGGTTTTCCAGAAAAACCGGTATTTCCACATCCATAATTCTTTTGATAGCTTGAGACAGCACTTTTCATGAAGGCAGTTTCCAGCCCCTGTGAAGATGGTACCCTGTGAATACTTGTCAAAGAGTAAAGGATTTCAGTTGATTAAAAATACCAAGATTATGGTATGTGGTGTACACATGGGGTTTTTTTAGCTTAGAGGACCCCCCCCCCCCCCCCCTCTCTCTCTTTCATTCCCCAAGTATCTGATGTGAATTGCCTGCCAAAATTGAAATTACAAAAGCTACAATGTTCATCCTCACAGATAAGATATAGAAAAGGTATGGTATTATGAAACTGCTGGAGTATCCTAGACAAGGTACCAGGATTGGTATTACTTTTTGAAGGTTGTTATGCCCAGATGGTATTAGGAACAGAAAGTTGGTTTAAACCAGGTGTAAACAGCAACAAAATCCCTAGATCATATTGGAATATTTATCATAAGGGAGGGTTTGTCGCTAGTGGTGGCAGCGTATTTATTGCAGTAAAGACCTTGATAATATATAGCTAGGTTTTCATGGTTTCCAAATGTGAATTAACCTGGGTGAAGTCCATCAAAGGTCGGTCAAAAGTGGTAATTGGGTGCTTTCATAGACTGTCTGGATCAGAAGCTGTACTGGCAGAGTGCTTTGGAGAGAATTTGCAGAATATCATTAATAAATTTCCTGATCATGGCATTGTAATAGGGAGTGAGTTCACCTTGCCAGGTAGGGCCTATATATTGAGAGATTCATACCATCAAAATTGGTACCAGAGACAGGGATTCGTGTGACATATTTCTTAATGTGTTGTCCAAAAATTACTTTGAGCAGATACTTGAAAGGACCTCCTTGTAAAGGTAACATCTTAGACCACCTAGCAACAAACAGACCCGAACTTACCGAATCAGTTAAAGTAGAGGAAGATATCAGTAATCATAAGCCTGTGATGGCAACTGTGACAACAGGTTTCAAAAGGAATAAATATTAAGAAAAGTAGGAAGATATTTTTGCATAGCAAGAGTGACAAGATACAAATGGCAGGGTATCTGAGTAGTCAGCATCAAATAGTCGGTGCTGAGGGCGAAGATGTGGAGCACAAATGGAGAAAATTCAGAAACATTCATCAAGTCTAAGGTAACTATGTTCCAAGCAAGGCCTTAAAGGATTGGAAAGACCCACCATTGTTTAATAGCCGTGTCAGAAAACTGCTACACAAACAAAGTAAGCTTCATCATGCAATCAAGTAAAGCCAAAACTATCTGACAAACGAAAGCTGAATGAAGCAAAAATGAACATAAGGAGAGCAAGGGGAGAGGCAATCAATGAAATTAAAGTAAAATTTTGTAAACCGATCTCAGTAAAAACCCTAAAGAGGTTATGATCTTACGTAAAATCAGAAGCAGTTCAAAATCCTCCGTTCATCCACTCGGTGACTATACTGGCACTGAAACCGAGAGAAAGCCCAAAATACTGAATTTGGTCTTCCAAAATTGTTTCGCCATCGAAAGTGACACAACATCTCCATTTAGTCATCATACAAACACTGAAATGGCGGATATTGAGATAACCAACCATGGAATAGAAAAACAGCTACAGTCGCTCAGCAGTAGAAAGGTATCAGGACTAGATGGTGAAGTATCTATAAGATTCTGCAAATATTATGCAAAAGAACGTGCTCCCCTTCTAGAGCAGTAGTTCGTGGAAACAAAAAAGGGCATCTAGCAATTGGAAAAAGGGCTGCTTATTCCCATTTTCATGATGGGGTATAGAACAGATGCACATAATTATAGGCTTATATCATTGATGTCAATCTGTAGTACAATAATATAACGTGTTTTATGCTAAAGAATTATGATGTTTTTGGAGAACCAAAATGTAGCCTATAAAAATCAATATGGATTCCACAGAGATCGTGTGAAGCACAGCTCGCTCTGTTTCTCAATGAGAACCATAGTTTTGTAGACAACAGCACTTATGTCGTTGCCATGTTCCTTAACTCCAGGAAGGCATTTGATACCATTCCACACTGTCGTTTAGTCCAAGTATCGGACCAGATTTGCGACTGGATTAAGACTGCCTTACAGATAGAATGCACCGTGACGCTCATAATGGAACAAAATCGACAGATGTAAATGTAATTTCCAGACTACCCCCAAGGAAGTGTGACAGGACCGTTGCTGTCTACAGTGCGTGTAAAGGATCTAGTAGAAAGCATCGGAAGCTCTTTAGGAATGTTCGCAGATGACATGGTTGTCTATAAGAAAGAAGCAATGCCAGAAGACAGTATCAATTTGTAGAGTGACCTGGAGAGTATTGAGTTAGTTACTATAATGTTTCATGGATCATTTTGCAAGATAAATTTTAATGACTTGAACAAGTCATGATGACAAGCAAAAGTTATGTGAATGTATGCTTTCCCGGCGTATACAGCTGGCGAAGAGTTCTCGGGCTTCCAGCCGGGTGGCGGTGTCTTCAAACTGCGACGTTTCGACGAGTGACATACTCATCATCTTCTGGCGAAGTGCCGAGACTTTGCGGATGCCGGTCCCTTTATACCTGCGGTGTGCCCCCCACCACCTGGCCGCGGGAGGCTGGGTCCAGAGGAGCCGGCGGGCGAGGTGGAGGGGGAAGCGGGTGCGCCGTTCGTGTCTCCGTCAGAGCATTGTGATCGCGTCTCGTGAGCTGGACGGTTCTTGTTGCGTTCCTGGCGTATTGCGGCTAATGCTGGATTCCAAGCCGCGCTCAGTTGATAGCCTTCGTCCCTGTTCACCAGATTCTCGTGGACCCGTATTTCTATTGATTCTTTAATGACGCTATCCCAATAGCTCCCGGCTCGGCACAGCACCCTGGTGTTTTCGAAGTCAAAGGTGTGGTTTTCTTTGATGCTATGTTCCGCTATAGCAGATTTCTCTATCTGTCCAAGTCGAACATGCCTGATGTGTTCTTCGCACCTTTTAGAGATGCAGCGCTGCGTTTGACCAATGTACTGCACACCACATTCGCAGGCAATGTTGTATATACCAGGTGTGTTTAGTTTGAGTAGGTCTTTAGCTGAGCCCAGCAGCTCTTTCGTCTTCGGCGGTGGTCGGAAGACGGTATTTATGTTAGATTTTCTTAATAGCCTCCCGATTTTGGCCGATGTGGGCCCCAAATATGGGAGAAAGGCGAGTCTCTTGTTCACTTCCTCTTCCTCAGATTTGTCAGCCTGTCTCCTCTTGAAGGCCCTGTCAATCTGTGTTTTACTGTACCCGTTTTTCCGAAATACCTCTCTTAGGTGGTGTAATTCGTCTGAGAGGCTTTCTTTGTCGCTAATGACGTGCGCCCTATGTACCAAGGTGGTCAGTACTGACTGGCGTTGCGCCGGATGGTGGCAGCTGGTTGCATGGAGGTACAGGTCTGTGTGCGTCTTTTTTCTATATACTGAATGGCCCAGCGTGCCATCCGCTTTCTTCCTGATCAGTATGTCCAGGAATGGAATACAGCCATTCTCTTCTACTTCCATCGTGAAGGTGATATTTTCATGTATGCCGTTTAGGTGGTCCATAAACTCCTCCAGTGCCTGCCTGCCATGCTGCCAGATCACGAAAGTGTCGTCCACATAGCGGAAGAAGTGCCTGGGTTTACGGTGAGCCGTTCGTAGTGCCACCTCCTCAAAGTGTTCCATATAAAGATTCGCGATCCCTGGAGCAAGGGGAGATCCCATGGCCACTCCATCCACTTGTTCATAATGCTCTCCATTGCACTCCCTAAAGCTAATATTTCTGCGCCGGAGCGAGAGGCTATCCGCGCACTGAGGGATGATGCTGACATCATGGTCCTCCCAGCAGACAAGGGAAATGCGACGGTGCTGATTCGCACAGTCGATTACCAACAGAAAATCTGCTCTCTGCTGCAAGACCCAGCCTACAGGAAACTCAACAAGGACCCTACATCGACGATGACCAGGAAAACCGTGGCGCTACTGAAGGACTCAGATCTACCAGAGGCAGTGCAGAAACGGCTGTATCCCAGAGCGCCAACGACACCGCGCCTGTATGGATTGCCCAAGATCCACAAAGATGGGGTGCCTCTACGGCTGATTCTGGACACTATCAACTCGCACAGTTATGGACTGGCCAAATACCTGGCGACACTATTGAAACCACTGGTGGGACACTGCAGACATCACGTGAAAAACTCCGCGGATTTCGTTAGAATACTGAAGGACATCCGAATACAGAGTAATGACCTACTCGTGAGCTTCGACGTCACCTCCTTGTTCACAAGAGTACCGCTACAAGACGCCTTGGCGCTCCTTAATCAACACTTCGAGCCTGAAACAGTGAAGCTCTTTGAATATGCACTTACGACCACCTACTTCAAGTGCAATGGAGAGCATTATGAACAAGTGGATGGAGTGGCCATGGGATCTCCCCTTGCTCCAGGGATCGCGAATCTTTATATGGAACACTTTGAGGAGGTGGCACTACGAACGGCTCACCGTAAACCCAGGCACTTCTTCCGCTATGTGGACGACACTTTCGTGATCTGGCAGCATGGCAGGCAGGCACTGGAGGAGTTTATGGACCACCTAAACGGCATACATGAAAATATCACCTTCACGATGGAAGTAGAAGAGAATGGCTGTATTCCATTCCTGGACATACTGATCAGGAAGAAAGCGGATGGCACGCTGGGCCATTCAGTATATAGAAAAAAGACGCACACAGACCTGTACCTCCATGCAACCAGCTGCCACCATCCGGCGCAACGCCAGTCAGTACTGACCACCTTGGTACATAGGGCGCACGTCATTAGCGACAAAGAAAGCCTCTCAGACGAATTACACCACCTAAGAGAGGTATTTCGGAAAAACGGGTACAGTAAAACACAGATTGACAGGGCCTTCAAGAGGAGACAGGCTGACAAATCTGAGGAAGAGGAAGTGAACAAGAGACTCGCCTTTCTCCCATATTTGGGGCCCACATCGGCCAAAATCGGGAGGCTATTAAGAAAATCTAACATAAATACCGTCTTCCGACCACCGCCGAAGACGAAAGAGCTGCTGGGCTCAGCTAAAGACCTACTCAAACTAAACACACCTGGTATATACAACATTGCCTGCGAATGTGGTGTGCAGTACATTGGTCAAATGCAGCGCTGCATCTCTAAAAGGTGCGAAGAACACATCAGGCATGTTCGACTTGGACAGATAGAGAAATCTGCTATAGCGGAACATAGCATCAAAGAAAACCACACCTTTGACTTCGAAAACACCAGGGTGCTGTGCCGAGCCGGGAGCTATTGGGATAGCGTCATTAAAGAATCAATAGAAATACGGGTCCACGAGAATCTGGTGAACAGGGACGAAGGCTATCAACTGAGCGCGGCTTGGAATCCAGCATTAGCCGCAATACGCCAGGAACGCAACAAGAACCGTCCAGCTCACGAGACGCGATCACAATGCTCTGACGGAGACACGAACGGCGCACCCGCTTCCCCCTCCACCTCGCCCGCCGGCTCCTCTGGACCCAGCCTCCCGCGGCCAGGTGGTGGGGGGCACACCGCAGGTATAAAGGGACCGGCATCCGCAAAGTCTCGGCACTTCGCCAGAAGATGATGAGTATGTCACTCGTCGAAACGTCGCAGTTTGAAGACACCGCCACCCGGCTGGAAGCCCGAGAACTCTTCGCCAAGCAAAAGTTAGTTGAGATTCAGGCGTCTGAGAAAAGATCTATGCATGAAACATGCAACAACTGCCACTGCCACACCTTAGCAAGAGATCTGGCAGAGAACCTGAGAAAATTCTGGTCTTATTTATAATTGCTGAGTGGGTCTAAGGCTTCCACTCAGTCCCTTGTTGACCAGTGGGAGTTGAAGATAGCGAAATGGATGCTGAATTTTGAAATTTCACATTCAAGAAATCATTCACACAGGAGAATTGTGCAAACATACCATCATTTGACCATTGTACAGGCTCCCATGTGGACAACATAGTAATAAGCATACCTGGCATTGCTGGATGTTAACAAAGGTACGAGCACATGGAATAAATTAACAGATATGTTAGTAGTTCAAAGACTTCTTAAATAATAGAACCCGTTATGATGTCCTCAACAGCGAGTGTTCAGAGTGTTCATCAGAGGCAAGGGTATCGTCAGTAGTACCCTAGGGAAATGTGAGAGGACTGCTGCTGTTCATTATACACATAAATGATTTGGTGGACAGGGTGGGCAGCAATCAGTGGTTGTTTGCTGATGATGCCATCGTATATGGTAAGGTGTCAGAGTTGAGTGACTGTATGAAGATACAAGACAACTAAGACAAAATTTCCAGTTGGTGTGATGAATGGCAGCTAGCCCTAAATGTGGAAAAATGTAAGTTGATGCGGGTGAGTAGGAACATCAAACCTGTAATGTTCGAATACAGTATTACTAGTGTCCTACTTGACACAGTTAAGTCATTTAAATATCTGGGCATAATGTTGCAAAGGTGGAACGAGCATGTGAGAACTGTGATAGGGAAGGCAAATGGTCAACTTCAGTTTATTGGGAGAATTTTAGAAACAAGCGGCTAACGTGTAAAGGAGACTGCATATAGGGCATTGGTGTGACCAATTCTTGAGTGCTGCTCAAGTGTTTGGGATCCGAACCAGGTCAGATTGAAGGAAGACATCGAAGGAATTCAGAGGTGGGCTGCTAGATTTGTTACTGGTAGGTTCGAAGAACACATAAGTGTTTCACAGATGCTTTGGAAACTCAAGTGGGAATCCCTGGAGGGCAGGTGTTTTTTCAAGAAACACTATTGAGAAACTTTAGAGAAACGGCATTTGAAGCTGACTAGCAAATGATTCTACTGCCACCAACATACATTGCGCGTACGGATCATGAAGATAAGATATGAGAAATTGGGGCTCATACAGAAGCATATAGAAACTCATTTGTCCCTCACTCTATTTGCGAATGGAACAGGAAAGGAAATGACAAATAGTGGTACAGGGTACCCTCCACCACACACCGTACGGTGGTTTGCAGAATATCTATGTAGACATAGATTTTACATTTACATCACACATTAATTTGTAAATATGGCTACATACTGAATATTTTATAAAGTCTGAAAACATGTGATTAAGTCCTACCCATCACCTTTTACACATTACAATAGCAGAAATTCATCTATGGAATAGGAGGAACTGCCAAGGAGAAACTTTTTCATTTTCTTTTCAAATTTTACTTTCCTGTCTGTCAGACATTTTATATATATTTAGTTGCAACATTCTGCACCCTTTTTTATGTCAAAGACAACCTTAATGTGGAGTAATGAATGTCATTTATCCTGTTGGTGTTGTAATTAATTACATAATTGTTCCTTTTGAGCTGCATGTGGTGAATTATTTACAACAAATTTCATGAGGGAATAAATATACTGTGAACTAGTAGTGAGAGTGCTCAAATGCTTACAGATGTCTACAAGATGATCATGGGCCAGCTCCCCATTATTCTTACAGCACAGTTTTTAGCTGTGAAGACTTTCTTTGTTAAAGATGAATTACCACAAAAGATTATTCCATTTGGCATTATTGCATGAAGATATGTCAACTATTTGCCTCTCCCCAAGATTTTCAATGATTATAAGTGCAAATGTGGCCGAACTAAGTTGTTTTAGGAGTTTCAAAATGCTCTTTTTCGAGTTTAAATTCTCATTGATATGGAAACCTAAATTTTTTGAAGTTTCCACCCTATTTATTATTTCCTCACCGTGTGTTAATGCTTATCATTGGTGTAGTATTCTTAGATGTTGAGAACAGAGTATGTTCTATCTTCTTAAAATTCAGAGTGAGACCATTCACAGAAAACCAACTTTTAAGAATGCTGTTTATAATTTCTTCTTTTTCTTCTGTTCAATTACAATACTAGTGTAATTTGCAAGAAGAACTGATTCTGTTTGTTGTATATTAGACAGAAGACACTGTACATGTGTGAGGAACAGTAGTGGACCTGAGATTGATGAATGGTGCAGGCTGTAGCAGTTGACCCTGAACGTAAATAAACGTAACATATTGTACATACATGTACACACATAAGAAATGAAATCCAGTGCTGCACAACTATATTGTTGATGACAAATTGCTGGAAACAGTTTATACCATAAAAATCTGTAAGTAACTATCCGTGGAATGACCACATAAAGCAAATAGGAAAAGCAGATGTCAAACTGAGATTCAGAGGAAGAATTTTAAGGAAATGTAACTTATCCATGAGGGAATTGGCATACAAGGTGCTTGTTCTACCGATTCTAGGGTATTGCTCGTCTGTCTGGGATTCTTATCAGGCAGGACTGACACAAGAGAGAGAGAAGATCCAGTGAACAGTGGCATGTTTCGTCATGGGATTGTTTGGTCAATGCAAGAGCCTTATGGAGATGCTGAAAAACTTCCATTGTCAGACATTTTAATAGAGGCATTGTGCATCGCTATGAGGTTTACTATTGAAATTTTGAGAGAACATTTTCCAGGAAGAATTGGACACCATATTACTTTCTTCCACATACGTCTCACGAAATGACCACAATGAGAAAATTCAAGAAATTAGAGCTAATACAGACGTTAACCAAGAATCGTTCTTGCCATGTGCCATTCATGAGTGGAACAGTGTAGAGAGATTAGTCAGTGGTACCAGAAGTGCCCTCAGCCACACGCTGTTAGGTGCTTTGCAGAGTAAGATGGACTTGTAGATCAAAATTTTGAGGAAGATATTTGGCAGAATTAAGTAATAGAACACAGTAGAATGCAGAATCACAACAAACAAACAAAATATATGATCTGTTAGGAGAACCAGCCATTGTATCCAAAATCAAAGCTGAGAGACTTTGTTGTATTGGACACACACTGTGCAGACTCCGGAAGAAAGGAAAATTTATCAAGTATGTAGAGAACAGTCTCAAGGAAGAAGACCCCTTGGAAGGCTAAGACTATGCTACTTCTACATCAGAGAAAATATGAAAAATATTAGATGAGATGGATTGGAAAATTAAATTCCAAGATAGAAGTACATGGTAAAACATTGAGACAACAGCAGTGAAGAACTTTCGTAGCTTGTTAAGCTGCTGCTGCTGCTGATAATAATAATTATAATAACAAAATCCTTTGACCTTGTTTTTAGTGTCATTTGCATTATTTTACATGTACAGAACAATGATCAACTGTGCAAAATAAATATGCCTGAAGTTGATCAGTCAAGCTACGATTATGGATCCAAGAAATCTTGATTTGTGGGTAATTTTAGCTTTGTAATTTGCTGTGACCCGAGCTGGGCTCACGTATTTTGTCAGGAGGTCGAGAGAAGAAGGGGGGGTGAGTGGCCCTGTAGAGCACCGGGGCACTAATGAAATGTCATTCAGGTAATAATCATTTACTGATGAGAGTTTTATAGTCACTCCGTCTTCTTCCTGGAAGTGCCTAACAGTGATCATGCTGAGTCTGCACTACTTGAAAGTGTGAGGTAGCATGTCACTGGCCAGCGAGGAAGTTGCTGCACACAGGTCCTGCATTGCCTCTGGTCTGTGCTATGGTTCCACTGCAGTAGGTTGCGGCAGCCGTGTGCCTCCTCAGCCTGGTGTGGCTGTGGAGATCTTTCACAACCTCACTGCCATCAGTGAGTGAAGCTGTGCTTAGGCTTGGCCCCAGAAATATGCATGCCCCTGTTGTCGGTTGTCGAGATGGCGTGCAGGTGGAAGACCAGCAGCAACATCAAGGATAGCCCAAAACAATTGGTGGTCCTAGCATACAGCTGGTAAGACGGTACTTCTACTGCCCCAGTAGCGGCAACACAGGTGCCTAGCACATAAGTTAAATAGCTTGCAGACAGGTAGATTGGTTCTTCATCCACAGAAGGCCGGCTTGGCCCCCCACCCCCAGTCAGTGACTGTTGTGACCTCCAGGACTGTGGCTTGCAGATCAAAAGTCCTCTCCACAGCCAGAGGCTGTGGATTTGCAGTAATGGACGTAGTTGGCCTCACTCTGAAAATGAGCATGAGGAGGGCAGGTTTTATAGCAGGTGATGACGTGATTCGCCACACACTTGTGATGGAATGGACACTCGTTTTCTCAGGCCATCAGCTATCGCGGTTGCTATACTGTTTAACTTTAGTGTTTTAGAGTATTCTTTTATGCAAAATTCACATCCTGAAATGTGCTCTTATGACATCTCTAAGTGAAGTTAATACAGTTAGCCTTATTACAGTAGCACATTCTGTCTGTTCTGCACTGTTGCCGAAGTGCCAAATCAGTTTTCTTGGCTTTCCTGTCACATAGTCTAATGAAATGTGCTCATAGCTTATTCTACTTTGTGCCTCCCTGTGTTGGCATTGAGTTAAGACACCATCACGTAGGCGACAGATGTTCCCCCACTTAGCAATATCCATTGGTTCTTAACAAAATTTTTATTCCTGCACTTACTGTTCTCCTGTACAACAAATTTTTCCATTAATTTGAGGACTGGTTTTCACCAACACTTTTATCTCTTGTAGCTTTCACTGTAGAAAGGTAGGTCTACATGAAGCTATATTTACCTTACATTTTGTCAGATGTACTAGTGGGATAGTATTGACAGTGAGCTCTTCTGTCACACAGTGATTGCAGCAAACAATCAAACTGAATAAATTGGCCATTTCAATGACAACACTTTGAAATGTATAACTACCTTGATGCTAAAAATGATGCTTTACGGGATATTTATGTAGCAGTCTAGTTAATACAATAAATTTAGACAACATGGTTTTTTTTTTTTTTTGAAAGAGAGCATTGAAAAAGAAGCAAATTTATGATTTTGTACTTTACGTGTATATTAGTGAGTTCAGAATTGGCATCATATAAGATTGCTGGCATGTTTCATTAGTAAAAGTGTTTTACTCAAATACTCTTTGAATTTAAATAGTAATATGAGGAATAAAGATGACTTTCTTTTGCAAAACACTTTTGAGGAAGTTTAGAGAATTAGAATTTGTGACAGGCTGCAGAAGTACTCTACTGTCTCCAACATACATCTCACTTAAGACAAACTGAAAGATCTCAGTGCTTGTACAGAAGTATACAGCTAACCATTTTCCCCTCACTCCATTTGCGAGTATAGCAGAAGATGAAATGAATACCAGTGGTAGAAGGTACTACTTGCTAGTCAGTTTTGTTGTTGTTGTTGTTGTTAGTCTGATGACTGGTTTGAAGCAGATCTCTGTGCTATGCAAGTATGTAACCTACATCCATTCAAACATTGGTCTCCCTGTACGACTTGTACCCCTCCCCCTTCCTTCCACTACCAAATCGGTGGTTTCTTGATGCCTTGTGGTGTGTCTCGTCAGCAAATTCCTTTGTTTAGTCAAGTTGTGCCACAATTTAGTTAAGTTATTGTAGAAATATATGTTCTCCTCAGTTCAGTTTAGTACCTCCTCATCTGTTATTCAATCTACCTATCTAATCTCCAGCATTCTCCTATATCATCAGATTTCAATGCTTCTGTTCTCTCCTTGTCTTGACTATTTTTCATCCATGAATGACTTTTGTACCTGGCTACACTCCAGACAAATACCTTCAGAATAGACTCCTTAACATAAACATTTATATTAGCTGCAGTTTCTAAATTTAGTCTACAAGTTTTAAAAAGCCTTTCGCCCCCTCTGTTTTAACCCTGCTAACTTCATAATTTCAAAAAGTTTCTTCCACTCAGCATTGTCGAAAGCTTTTTGTAAATCTACAAATGCTATTAATGTAGGTTTGCTTTTTCTGTGTGGCTTCTAAGATAAATTGTAATGTCACTATTCCCTCATGCATTCTTAAATTTATATGAAACCCAAACTTATCTTCCATGAGGTCAGCTTCTAACAGTTTTTTCAATCTTCCGTAAGTAATTTGTGTCAGTATTTTACAAACGCACCTTATTTTTAAAGTGATCATTCAGTAATATTCACATCTCTCATTACCTTCCTTGTTTGTACTTGGAAAGATTGTATTCTTCTTTAAGTCTGAGGCTATTTTGTTTGACTTGTGTAGCTTGCATACCAGGTAGATTAATTTTGTCAAAGGTTGTTCTTCCAAGGATCTCAGTAATTCTGCTCACAGTAATTCTGCTCACAGTTCCCTATCTCCCATCATAACTTTATATCAGCTTCCTCATCCTCTTCTAGATCATTGCCTTAAAGTTCTTTTCTCCTGATATCCCTATTCCTTTCAGCATTCCCTTCTTAGTTTGCCATGTGAGCTCTTGGTATTCATAAATCTCCTTCCACCCTTTGGGTCTGGGGGTAAGGATAGGCCCAAGGTATTCCTGCCTGTCGTAAGAGGTGACTAAAAGGAGTTTCACATGTTTCGGCCTTTATGTGATGGTCCCCTGTAGGGTTTGACCTCCATTCTTCAAAATTTTCCTGAAGAGTGAGCCAATTGCGGAAGGGCGCCTTACATGGTGCATTGTGTCCCTCATGCATTGAGATCTTTGGCCCACTTTCTCATTGTCGCATTGCAGTCCCACCAATTCTCCATCTCTTGGGCGAGGACACCTTCCTGGGTGCATTTTCCACCATGCACTATGCAGTGTTGCTTTCTGCGTCGACGATGACCATGGACTTTTTTGCACCTGATATCCAGCATGGTAGCCAGTCCATTGTGGTGGGGCTGCCGCGTACCCTGTTGCCACGTACCCTGTTGCCACGTACCCTGTTGGTTGTAGCCCCCTGACCACACAGGGATCGCTCTGCTGATGCCTGCGCCGTTAACTCCCCATGTATGCCAAGGGGTAGATGGCCATCCCCTGGGGCATCAGGACTCCCGGCAATGGCCAGCCTGCCAGGTGGCCTTTGCTGTGGCTGGGTGGCGCCCGTAGGGAGGGCCCTGGTCGGAGTGGGTGGCATCAGGGTTGATGACACACGATGAAGCGTAGTCCATCATCTCTTGCTGATGGTGGAACACCAGCAGTCCCTAAGCGTTCGAAAGCTCAATTCAATGCACAGAAGTACGACACCAAATCTTTACCCTCTCTGGCCACACCATGGGAGGAACGTCAGGCTAAGAATGGCAGCGGATCTTATTTGCCCCGGTACCTTGTATGTTTGAGAGGTGATAGAGAATCTTTCATGCCAATGAAGAGTCAGTTTTTTGGTGAGCATTACGAGGACAAGTTTGGGGAGGTGGAGGGCTTGTCCAAAATGAGATCTGGGTCAGTCTTGATCAAAACGGCATCCTCTGCCCAGTCGTGGGCGTTACTCGCTTGTGACAAGCTGGGGGATGTTTCTGTAATCATCACGCCCCATAAGAGCTTAAATATGGACCAGGGTATCATATTTCACAAGGACCTTCTTTTGCAGTCTGACAATGAGCTGTGTGCCAATTTAGAGCGGCGAGGTGTACATTTCATCCAGCATGTCCACTGGGGTCCAAGGGATAATCAGGTTGCCACCGATGCCTTCATCTTGGCCTTCAAGGGTGATGCATTGCCCGAAAAGGTCAAAGTGATGGTCTACTGCTGCGATGTAAAGCCCTATATCCCTCCCCCAATGAGGTGCTTTAAGTGCTGGAAGTTTGGCCGTATGTCTTCCTGCTGTACTTCCAGCGTTACATGTCGAGATTGCGGACGCCCATCACATCCCAATACTCCATGTGCCGTGCCTCCCATCTGTGTGAACTGCGGAGAGCACCATTCGCCTTGCTCACCAGACTGCAGGATTCTCCGGAAAGAAAGGAAAATCATGGAGTACAAGACCCTGGACCGATTGACCTACACTGAGGCTTAGAGAAAATTTGAATGCCTACATCCTGTGCGTATGACATCATCTTACGCCACCACTACAACAGTTCTGGCACCATCAGCTCCGCCAAACCCAGTCACATCTCAGAGGCGGAAGACTACACCTGCTCCCTTGATGGTGGGGGGCATTTCCCTCCCTGTTGCTCCTGCACCACCTACTTTGGGAGCAACACTCCCCCCCAACCATCAGGAACGTCCGTCCCCACTTCTAAGCCGGAGAAGCGTGAGTCTTCTTCGGCTCCTCTCACTAGGAAGGGGTCCCTTGGGTCACTCCCTTCCCAGGTTTCTGCTAGTGGGAAAGATGACATCTGTCAGTGGCTGAAGAGTCCAAAAGCAGCTGGTTGTAGGGCTTCACACTCATCCTCAGTCCCGGAGCCTGAGCCAGTGAAGTCCTCCCAGCCAGGGAAACTCAAGGAGCAGCGAGAGAAATCCAAAAAGAAAAGCCCTAAGACCAAGGAAGTTGCAGTGGCACCCACACCACTGCTACCTACAAGCTCTGCGTCTGATAATGGGGTGGAGATTTTGGCATCCGCAGGGGACCTAGATCTCACCAGACCCTCAGACACAATGGATATTGACTGCTCAGGCAATAAGGCGGTGGCAGCAGGTGACTCTTGAGGCATAAACTACCTCATTGAGTGTTCCATGCCTTCCCTGTCTCACGATGACGTCATCCTCCAGTGGAATTGCGCCAGTTTTTCCCACTGCCTGGCTGAGCTATGGCAACTGTTAAGCCTTACACCTGCTATCTGCATTGCCCTCGGCAATGCGGACCCCTGCCCTTCGTAGCTATAAGGGATATTACAGGAACTGTAGCGACTATAATCGAGTGTCAGGTGTAGTTTGCATTTATGTCCTAAACTCAGTCTGTAGTGATACTGTGCCCCTTCAAACCCCTGTTGAAGCTGTGGCTGTCAGAATAAGGACGACGTAGGAAATAACTGTCTGCAATGTATATCTTCCTCCAGATGGTGCAGTACCCCAAGTGTATTAGCTGTACTGATTGATCAACTCCCTAAACCTTTCCTACTTTTGGGAGATTTTAACGCCCATAACCCCTTGTGGGGTGGCACTGTACTTACTGGTCGAGGCAGAGATGTCGAAACTTTACTGTCCCAGTTTGACCTCTGCCACTTAAATACTGGGGCCGCCACACATTTCAGTGTGGCTCATGGTAGTTACTCAGCCATTGATTTATCAATTTGCAGCCCAGGACTTTTCCCATCTATCCACTGGAGAGCACATGATGACCTGTGTGGTAGTGACCACTTCCCCATCTTCCTGTCACTGCTCCAGCGTCAGACCCACGGACGCCTGCCCAGATGGGCTTTAAACAAGGCGGACTGGTAAACTTTCACCTCTGCTGTCACCATTGAATATCCCCCACATGGTAACATCGATATGATGGTTGAGCAGGTGATTACAATTGTTTCTGCAGCAGAAAACGCGATCCCTCGCTCTTTAGGGTGCCCCCGGAGCAAGGCAGTCCCTTGGTGATCGTCGAAGTCGCTGAAGCAATTAAGGAGTGTTGGAGAGCTCTGCAGCGGCATAAGTGGCACCCTTCCCTGGAGCACCTCATAGCCTATAAATGGCTCCGTGCCTGCATTTGCCAGCTTATTAAATTATAAAATGATGGAAGCAGGAGTGTTGGGAGAGATACACCTCTACCATTTGGTGCCATACGTCACCTTCCCAAGTCTAGGCAAAGATCAAATGTGCTTTCGGGTACCAGACCCCAACAGGTATTCCCAGTGTTACCATAAATGGCGTGTTATCTACCGACGCAACCGCGATTGCCGAGCACTTTGCTCAAGCCTCTACGTCAGAGAATTACCCCCCAGCCTTTCGCACTGTACCTTGGTGGAATGATGACTGTTGATTGGCAATCAGGGCCAGACGAACAGCTCTGCAGAAATCCAAACACCATCCAACTACAGAAGGCCTTCATGCCATCAGATCTGTGAGAGCACATGCAAGGCGAGTGATAAATACGGAAGAGGGATTCTTGGAAGCAATTCACGACTTCCATTAATTGGTCCACTTCCAGTGCACAAGTTTGGGACTCAATAAGGTGGATTTCAGGCAAGGGCAGTCAATGTCCCCTTACAGTGTTCTCAAGTAATGGGGTCTTGGTGGACACGCCAGAAGACATGGCTCAGGTTTTAGCTTAACACTTTTTTACTGTCACTGCATCATCTAGATAAGCTCCTGCTTTTCAGGTGTTCCATAGGACTGTGAAGATGAGGAAGTCTACAACCTTGTGTTTTCAATGTGGGAACTGGAATCAGCTTTGTCTGCAGTCAGAGACACTGCTGCAGGACCTGATGAAATACATTATGCCATGCTTCGTCATCTGTGCCCTGAAGTGAAAGGACAGCTCCTCTCTTGCTTCAATCAGATCTGGTTTTATGAACAGTACCCTACGACTTGGAAAGAGTCAATATTAATTCCATTCTGGAAACCAGGCAAGAACCATAGCGCTCCTATAAGTTACTGGAGTGTAGCCCTTACCAGTTGTGTAGGTAAGACTCTTGAACGCGTGTTCAACTGCTGCCTTATCTAGCTGCTCGAAGCCAGAGATCACCTGAGTTGCTCCCAGTGCAGTTTCAGGCACTACCGTTTCATGCTTGACAACTTAATTCTACTAGAGATGGCAATACAGGAGTCCTCCTTATGCCAAAACCGTTTGGTTTGTGTGTTTTTTGACCTTGAAAAAGCATACAACACTACTTGGAGGTACAATATTCTTCGCCAACTTCATGAATGGGGACGACATGGACGTATGCCACTTCTTATCCAATCCTTTCTCGAGGACCAGCATTTTCAATATCGCATTGGCGATGCCTTGTCTGACTGCTACGATCAAGAGAATGGGGTTCCCCAAGGCAGTGTCACAGTGTTTGCCATTGCTATAAATGGCATTTCCTCTGCAGTCAGGAGCCCTGTCAAATTCTCTTTGTGTGTAGATGACTTTGCAATCTTCTGTGCTTTCTCTGATCTTACAACGATGATGAGACAGCTACAGCTGACCATTAGGAGGCTGGAAACCTGGGCCAGGACAACTGGTTTTCAGTTCTCACCAGAGAAGACTACATATGTCAATTTTAACTGTGCTCTTTGAAATTTTAATCAACCAGTACACACAACAGGGGACAATATTTTACGTTTTCAAGAAACTGTGCGCTTTTTGGGTTTATTATTTGACTTGAAATTAACTTGGCTCCCATACCTGAAAGACCTATTAACAAAGGGCTTCCAGTCATTGAATATTTTGAAATGCCTTAGTGGAAAAACATGGGCAGCTGACAGGTCCTACCTCCTGCAGTTTTGTAGGCCATTTGTTCAGTCACCTGTAGATTATGGAAATGTGATCTACGAATCAGCCCGTTCTTGCTATCTCAAGATGTCAGACACTGTCCACCATGAGGACATTCGGATATCGACTGGAACCATTCGGACCAGCCAAGTTTTGAGTTTGCGTGCAGAGGCTAGTGAACCACCACTCTGGATTTGGCGATGTATACTTTTGGCTCTAAAGACACTGAAAATCCCAGCGTCACCTCAGTCATTGGCATTTAGTGCAGTAGTCCAACCCATCTTTGAACAGCTATTCAGGAATCGGCCCCATGCGAGCAAGCCATTTGGGATACATGCTACTGACTGTCTCAAGGATCTGGATCTATCAGACATCAAAATACACAGCCAGGGATGGAACACATTGCCACCTTGGTGTCTTCAGAGGCCCAAAGTGATATTAAGCTTGACACAGTACAAGAAAACTTGTACTCCCGATTATGATTTTACAACTTTTTTTTGTCCATTTTAAGTATGTACAACAGTTTTATCATTGTTTATACAGATGGATCCCAGCAAGAGAATGGCTTTGATTGTTCTGCTACTTTTCCTGATAACATTTTTAAAGTGTGTTTTCCAAAACAATTTACAAACTACGATGCAGAATTTTACGGCATTCTGATGGCACTCGGAAGGATTCACAGATATCACTGTACAAGGTTTCTTGTCTGTTCCGACTCCATTAGTGCACTACAAGCACTTCACCAAATGTATCCAGTAGACTAGCTGATTCAGTTCATCCATTACTCCTTACAGCAGCTCCAACACTGTGGCAAGCAGATCTTTTCCAGTTACCTGGCCACATTAGGATACAGGGAAACGACATGGCAGACAAAGTCGCCAAGGAAGCACGTTGGGATGGTGTTGTCCATCAATGACCCATCCCGTTGCATGCCATCATCTCATTTCCTGACAGATGTGTCATGTGTTGGTGGGAGAATGAATGGTTGCTAGTGACAGAAAACAAACTTTGGTCACTCAAATTGACCACACAGGCATGACTGTTTTCATATCAGCCTCGCCACTGGAAGGAGGTTCTGCCTACCAGACTGTGCATTGGCCATAGCACTTTAAAACAAGGCTTCCTCCTCTGTGAAGTTTAGGGTGTGTCATTTTCAGTGCAGCACATTTTGGCAACATGTGTCCTATGTACTGATATTAGGGGAGCCCTCAGTCTTGATGGAGATCTGCCCACCATCCTCACAGATACTGATTCCAGTGTTGCAAGAGTGGTAAACTGTCAGACTCATCCCTGAATTGGTGGGGAAGGGAGGCAGCCGTTAATACGTTATAAACTGCTCAGCATGTGGAGGCAGCCTTCATTCCCACCCATGAAATTGGCATGCTGACTTTTTGTCAGGGCACTGATGACCATGATGTTGAGCAGCCTCACCCCAACTCACCATCATGATGTTGCCCTTGTAACTACTGAAAAGGCTGATGCCCCTCTTCAGGAACCATGTTTGTCAGGCCTCTCCACAGATACCTCATTATGATAGCACTTGCAGTACAGTTATGTGCATTGCAGAGGCACACAAACCATCCCACCTTGACAAGGTCTATAGGTCCTGTGTGTAGAGTGTGAATGCATGTTTCAGAATAATTTACAGGCCAAAAGAAACACAAATCAGTTTTTATCAGAGGATTGCAGTAGCTTAAATCATGAACAGACACTGAAGCTGTGTATCATATTGTAATACTTTTGCAGTCTCCACTTTCAGTTGCCTTTGGCCCATCCGTACTTTTCCTCAGTAATTTTCATAACCTTGTACAACACTTCCATTTATTTCCCAATTCTACAGCAGTTTCAAACTGTCTGACACTCAACTTCTTTTTATTTCCTCTTTCTTTATACAGGGTGAGTCACTAACTATTGCCATGTAGAATAACTCTGAAAGTATTATAGTAGCTGAAAAGCTTGTGGGACAAATGTGGCATGGGATAACGGGGGCCATACTATGATGTTGGTCTTTGTTGATAGGTGGCGTCAAGTCAGAAATATGAAGTTTTTTTTAATGGGATGCTATAGTTTGGTACTTATTTTCTGATAGCGGCTATCGAGACAAATCCAATGATGTGTAACAGTAAGGTCTTTGAAGGTCAACGAAGGCCACAAAGGGGGCATGAACATTCATTTACAGAAGGTGTTCAAAGTGATGACCATTGGTATCAGTGCAGTACTGCAATCTTCTTAAGGATTGAGTGGTATTCCTTACCACTTCGACACTCATCAGAGCACATGCTCTGACAGTTCTCTCTCTTTTATCGTGCAAATAGTAAATATTCGCCGAGTATGGCATATCCATCTAATGTGCCATTGACGTGTAAACACTATTTGACAGTTTCGCAATATAGCACTAATAGGAATGGTAAAACCAGTATTGTTGGATCAAGTGAATATGAATGATGTACTCCTTCGTAGAACAAGTCGATATGCTTCTCATTTACGGAGAATGCCAACAAAATTCAGTGAGAGCTAGAGACATACATGCTGAAAGATATCCTCAATGTACTCACCCTACACGTCTTACATTTAAATATGTGTCTGATAAATTGAGAACAACTGGATCTTTAATGCATCGGAAACATATCTGGCAAAGGAAAGTTACTAATGAGGAAATGGAAATCGGTACTCTTGCCACTGTGATTTGAGATCCTTGTGTTAGTTCGCATCAAATTGCAAGAGAATTTGTTGTTCGTGTTCTGCATTGTCATAAATATCATCCTTACCATATCAGTCTCCACCATTAATTAACTTGTATGGATTCTATTCGTCCCATTGAATTCTGCCGATGGGCTCAACTTCAGATTCAGAGGGATGACACATTTATTAATCTGACTTTATTTACTGAAGAGGCTATGCTCATGAACCATGGAAATGTTAATTTGCATAACATGCATTATTGGGCAACGGAAAAACCATGTTGGCTGCGGCAAGTAGTGCACCATAAACCGTGATCATTGTATGTATGGTGTGGGATTCTAGAGGACAGAATTGTAGGCCCTTCTTTCATCGAAGGAAATTTTAATGGTAGGAAGTACACCACATTCCTGCAAGAAACATTAGGTCTGTTGTTGGAAGAAATATCTTTTGGAACAAGGAACAGAATGTGGTATCAACACGATGGGTGTCCGTCACATTTTTCACTGATCACTAGAAATTATTTGCAGAGACAATTCCCAGATCGTTGGATTGGACGTGAAGGAGATGTGTAGTGGCCGGCTCATTCGCCAGACTCGACGCCTTCGGATTTTTTTCTTGTGGGGATTCATAAGAGACATTGTTTATAAAGATGTTCCAACTACACCTGAAGCTATGTGTGAGAGATTTGTCAGAGCATGTGCTCTGGTAAATGCCGATGTGATAAGGAATACCACTCAATCCATGATAAGAATATTGCAGCACTGCATTGATTCCAATGGTCATCACTTCTAACACCTTCTGTAAATGGAGATTTGTGCCACCTTTGTGACCTTTGTTGACGTTCAGAAACCTTACTGTTACACATCATTGGATTCGCCTCGATAGCTGCTATCAGGAAATAAATACCAAACTATAGCATCCCTTTAAAAAAAAAAAAAAAAAAAAACACAAAGTTGACCTTCATATATCTGAAGCGACCCCACCTAGCAACAAAAAACCAACGTCATATTAAGGCCCCTGTTGTCCCACGCGACTTTTGTCGCACTTTTCAGCTCCTATCGTACTTTTGGAGTTATTCTTGGTGACAATAGTTAGTGACTCACCCTATCTAACATTTATTTTATGTACTGTTCTGGTTTGCAGGGACATAATTCTCGTTAATAATGATACATTGTTAACGGAGTGATAAGTGTAAATGTAGAGTAATAAATTAAAATATTATTATTATTATTATTATTATTATTATTTTATTATTTTTTTATTCAGCTTTATCAAGACGGAGTGTTCAGTGTGTTGGCCCATGGTTTCTGGCTCATATTCAAGGGAAACTGATAGATGCCAAAAGTGCCCTTACTGGTGCAGCTGCTGAAGGAAGAGATGATGAAGATGATAGTCCAAATGCAAAATTATTTGATCCTGATGATGTGACTTTACTTAGAACATTAGATCCGAAGGAATGGAAGGTTAGTGCCAAAATTTTTATGTTGAATTTTGGAATATATGATTACCAGATATTACAATCACTTGATCAAAGTATTGAAAGATGTGTTGAAGTATTACATCAAAATTGGTACAAATTTTTATCATGTACTAGTACTTAAGCTCCCATTTGGCATCTCAGTAGCCTTAACATAAGTAGTGTTGGAAGAGAGGTATCAGCAACTATTGTTGTTGGCTCTGCTGTGTAGCCATCTAAAAATGGGGACTGTCCACTCACTACCCAATGATAGCTACCAGTTAGTTAATATCATATGAAATGTGATCAAAAAGTAATGGGTATTTGTTCCTTAGAGAATCTTTATTTATTCATCATCATCAGCTATGTCCTCTTCAAAGTAATCCCCCTCAGATATAATATACTTTTGCCTGTGCTTTTTCCACTCTTGGAAGCATTTCTGGAACTCACTTTTCATTATGGTATTCAGTTCCTTCTGTAGTTCCATGTTTAACTCATCGATGGTGGAAAAATGAAGTCCTTTCGTGGTTCTCTTCAGCCTCAGGGACGGAAAGAAGCTACAGAGGGCCATATCTCGCATATATGGTGGCTGAGGCAACATAACGGTTTTGTGTTTTGCCAAAATATCATTAACAAGCATTGATTGTGAGTGGGAACATTATCATGATGCAGTTTTCACGAGTCGTTTTGCCACAATTCTGGTCATTTTCTTAGGATTCCTTCATGCAAATGAGACATAACTTCGAGGTGGTTTTCCTTATATTGATCATACAACTGTAAGGCAGGAACTTGTGATGCACTATCCCATAGTAATCACAGAAAACAGTGAGAAGAACCTTCACATGTAACTGAACATGTCGAATTTTTTTCAGTCTTGGCTCTTAAGGCAGTATCTGTTGGTACTGTTGGGCCTTGATTTCAATGTAACACCCAGACACTTGTGTTTCGTCACCTGTTATAAACTTCTTTAGAAGTTCTGGGTCACTGTCAACTTCATTCAGCAATCCCTGAGCAATGTGTACGCGACATTTGCTGCTACATGTTCTGTGCCCAAAATATCTGAAAAAATTGCTCGGCATGAGCCAAAGAATATTGTGACATTACCAGCAACCTCTGTGATGGTAATTCAGCAATTTTCCAGAACCATTTTCTCTACTTCTTCCATGCCATAATGAGTAATTGATATGCTAGGACATCCAGGGTGGTCATCTCTTCAGTGTCTTCTCGACTCTGTTTGAAATATTTATACCACTCATACACTCTAGTCTTACTCATAGTAGATTTGCCAAAAACCGTAGTCAACATTTCAAATGTGGTGGTGCACTTTATTCCATTTTTCAAGCAAAATTTAATGAAAATTGTTTGCTCCATCTTTTTCAGAAGTAAAAATTCGCCAAGCATTCAAAAACATGTGTAATCTTTTTGACTGTCAACAATAAACTAAATATTCAGAACAGCTGAAAATGCAAACATATGTCAGGAACATGCATACCAACAAGATAATAATTTTTTTTTTAATCGGATTGGTAAGCCCCATGAAATACAAAACTTCCCATTGCTTTTTTATCACACCTCATATGTATTTTGACGTGTTATATATCTGTCCCTTGTGTACTTACTTTTATACCTCACATATATATATATATATATATATATATATATATATATATATATATATATATATAATAGAAGGAAACATTCCACGAAGGAAAAATATACCTAAAAACAAAGATGATGTGACTTACCAAATGAAAGTGCTGGCAGGTCGACAGACACACAAACGAACACAAACATACACACAAAATTCAAGCTTTCGCAACAAACTGTTGCCTCATCAGGAAAGAGGGAAGGAGAGGGAAAGACGAAAGGATGTGGGTTTTAAGGGAGAGGGTAAGGAGTCATTCCAGTCCCGGGAGCGGTCTTTCCGCTCCCGGGACTGGAATGACTCCTTACCCTCTCCCTTAAAACCCACATCCTTTCGTCTTTCCCTCTCCTTCCCTCTTTCCTGATGAGGCAACAGTTTGTTGCGAAAGCTTGAATTTTGTGTGTATGTTTGTGTTCGTTTGTGTGTCTGTCGACCTGCCAGCACTTTCATTTGGTAAGTCACATCATCTTTATTTTTAGGTATATATATGTGTGTGTGTGTGTGTGTTATTTATCTATTCCTTGTACATTTTCATTCTCATAATAACCTGGTTGTTTATTCCTTGGCCCATACTGTTTTCTGTGTCACGCCAATGAATTAAATTTAAAATTATTCATTATGTTGTATGTTATAGGCACTTAGTGTTTCCTTTGTCAATTGTTGATAACAGACTTTCTCCGCAAGTTTAATCTGAATAATCCATACTTCACTGTCACAGGAGGGATGTTTTCATTGCCATGAGCCATAATTTAGAAACAAAAGCACAAATTGTGGATGTCCTTCAGTATTGATTTATGATTAGCAGGTTTTTGGCTCAGTGATGGCCTTGTAAAACAAAAACCAATTAACAAAATAACTGAGAGTGTTACCCCTGAGTACAATCAGATCTTAGCTTTTACTCCTTCCTCCCATCCTCCTAACTAAACTTCAGAATAATAAAGAATTTTTCAAATTATGTAAGTTAAATGATATTTAGTTTTATTAAATCACAAACTAATGAGTCATTGAGGCAAGTGGAACTGTATGCTTCTAACAGTCTTTTAATAGAATGATCAGGCATTTTTCAATGTTTCGTTGGTACTGCCACCAACTTCTAGCTCTCAGACCTCCAGATATCAGGAAGACATGCCAAACATTATATATCGACAATGTATCAATCAAAACTCCAATATAGTTTGTGCTATGTGCTGTTATCCAGGAGAACATGCATAAACGGTAGGTAACTAGTAACAACTGTCATACAGAGCACAGCAAAAGCATAATTGTAAGTGTGGTGTCACCGCCAGACACCACACTTGCTAGGTGGTAGCCTTTAAATCGGCCGCGGTCCATTAGTATACATCGGACGCGCGTGTCGCCACTATCAGTGATTGCAGACCGAGCACCGCCACACGGCAGGTCTAGAGAGACTTCCTAGCACTCGTCCCCAGTTGTACAGCCGACTTTGCTAGCGATGGTTCACAGACAAAATACGCTCTCATTTGCCGAGACGATAGTTAGCATAGCCTTCAGCTACGTCATTTGCTACGACCTAGCAAGGCTCCATTACCAGTTACTATTGATGCTGTAAAACATGTACCGTCAAGAGCGATGTTCACCATTTATGGATTAAAGTTAAGTATTCCACAGCTACGTCCTTTTTTGCTAGTCTAATTTCCTTGACCTGTTCCAGACCTGCCTGCGTGAGCTAAAATGCGTGCCTTTCGGCTTCCTGTCATAGTGGGTTGGCTCTCTTGCCAACCACAACAGTAAGCATCTGTCATGTAGAGCTTCTGAAGGGAAGTCTGTAGAGGGCTAGTTTTTCATACCAAGGGTCTTGTATTCAAGCCCTGGTCATGCCATTTTTTGTGCTGTTGTAAGTGTGAAACTCTGACATGGGGCAACATGTTCCTGAAATGCAAAAGGACTGTTCGAAGTTCATAGCAATGTTCTATTGGCAATCTGCTTTTGCTTTGTTTATTTGAAAGTAACAAACATGTAGAGTACATTTGTAGCTTCAAAGAGTAAACATAAACAATTTGAAAGATGAATAGATAAACGATTGAATCACACATGTTGAAGTATTATTATTATTATTATTATTATTATTGTTATTGTTATTGTTAGTAGTAGCAGTAGCAGCAGCAGAATCAGAATCAGTAGCATTATTACATAATTTTCATGAATTGTACTGTGTCATTTATTCAGGAATTGGAGTTTCTCAATAGTGATTGTGTACAAAGATGTATGTGAAGGTAATTACTTTTGCACCAAGCACATCAGATTAATCCCATATTTGCGCGTCCAACCTGTAGATTGCTGAATGGATGCTAGTGTCTGCAAAAGAACGGTGTTGATGTTTCAGAAGGTCTGAACTCATCAATGAGTGTAGCCATTATTCAGCTGTGACATTGAGAATTATAGAAACCTGGAGCTCACAATTGATCGTATGTGAGGAACTGCAGCTTAAGAGGATCATTCTGTTGTTACAGATTAATCTCTTCAGAAAAATCTCGAGTGTCAGCAAAGATTTTGCAAATCATGTGCTTGTACATTCTGAAGAAATGAAGACCAAGCAGTTAAATGGAGGTTGTGTTTGCTGGAATTATGTCGTTTGTGATTTTGGTTTCTGGTAGGTTATTTTGTACAGGTCACAAACACTGGCTTGTGTGTGGGGCCCATAAGAGTTAAGTATTAACAGAAGTTTCTCTTCTCTGACTTGTTCGACTACCTCTTCTTGTAGAGATATCCTGAACAGTTCTTTGCTCATTTTTCCAGAGGAGTGAGAGTGGGTCATTAAATTTGGTGTTGCAAACATGGACTGACATATATGAGCATTCGAAGAATGAGGGTCTCGAAGGACTACAAACAGGTTTCGAGCAAGTCTGCGTGTCTGTGAAAGCAATGGAATAATTGGGTACATATTGGCTGTCGCCTGAATGAACTGTACAACCCCTACAATGAAGCTTCCTGGCAGATTAAAACTGTGCGCCCGACCGAGACTCGAACTCGGGACCTTTGCCTTTTGCTGGCAAGTGCTCTACCATCTGAGCTACCGAAGAACGACTCATGCCCGATCCTCACAGCTTTACTTCTGCCAGTATCTCGTCTCCTACCTTCCAAACTTTACAGAAGCTCTCCTGCGAACCATGCAGAACTAGCACTCCTGAAAGATAGGATACTGCCGAGGCAAGGCTTAGCTCATTCTGGAAACATCCCCCAGACTGTGGCTAAGCCATGTCTCCGCAGTATCCTTTCTGTCAGGAGTGCTAGTTCTGCATTGTTCGCAGGAGAGCTTCTGTAAAGGTTGGAAGGTAGGAGACGAGATACTGGCAGAAGTAAAGCTGTGAGGACCGGGCGTGAGCGCGCTTCGGTAGCTCAGATGGTAGAGCACTTGTCCGCGAAAGGCAAAGGTCCCGAGTTCGAGTCTCGGTCGGTCACACAGTTTTAATCTGCCATGAAGTTTCATATCAGTGCACACTCCGCTGCAGAGTGAAAATCTCATTCTGGAACCCCTACAATATCTGTAGAACCTGTAGCTGCAAGAACGCGGCCCACAGTCATCTCCTTGTTGAATCCATTTTTATTGGCATTGTAGATATTTGCATCTGTGGAGACTATCATGAGTGCACAAGCTGCTTGTAGCCAGTCCTCGTCCATTTCTTGACTGTAGTTTCTGTTCCGATAGGTTTTCACTATAGCAAAAGGTTTGACTTTATGGCTTACAATATTGTTTTTATCCTTCTAGTGCAAGACCCAGCTGTCAATTGTGCCAAAACTAAAGAAATTTAACTGTATTGCTTTTGTTTTGCCCAAAATTTAGTGTCTGCATTGTGAACACATCGACTCTCCTGGCTACGCTGTTTGAAGGTCTCCATCACATGCATTGTAATACGTTAGTACTTCTCTTTCATAGACATTAACTCAGCACGTTCTCACCACCGTTTCCATTGACATCATCGTGTAGGACATCTAGTGCCGAATTTGCAGACATCGTGCAATGTAAAAATGTTTTGGTTGACTTCAGCTGCTTTTTGATGCTAAGACAATATTTGAGCATTTCAGTTTTCTCGTTTCTTGGCATTTCATTACTTCTGCCACTTGAGGAGTCTTCTGGTGACGATATCGAAGACATTGACACTTGTTCATGCGTTTGTTCACAAACACGATTCCGCTCCATCTGGTGCGCACTCTTCGATATGTAATGTTACCTCTTTGGTGACATCCAGTACCTTCCACTGATCAGTTTTGTCCAGTAGGAATGCTGCATACTTTAATCTTCAATTACTTCCATTGTTTTAGGTACACAACCATTGCTACATGACAATGACAGTAACATGGTGTGGATTCATATCACAAAATGACACTGTCATCAGTAGCAGTAGCATGCGGACTGGGCAGCAATTTCGGACCCACGTGTTTGTATCTGCACAAACAGGAGACTCCAGCCACAACATGCACATCTGATGTACGGCAGTGGTGCCATCTAGGAGTCAGTTCTTCTTCTTCTTTTTATTTTTATTATGGATATTATTATTATGGTTACTACTACTACTACTACTACTACTACTACTACTACTTCCACACGTGTGATGCAGTTGTTTCCTTATTCTTCTGCACTGATTGTTTATTCTGTGAACCTACAAATGTTCTCTACAGGTTTGCCACTTTCAGACAAACAAAGTGAATGCTGACTCCCAATAAAACAATGCCAAGAATTCTGAACAGTCCTTTTACATGTCAGGAAAATCTTTTCCCATGTAACAGTTTCACATACTGCAATAGGAAAACTGGCATGACTAGGGCTCGGAACCAGGACTCTTTCTATGACAAACTAATGCTCCACTGAATTCCCCACAGGAGCTCTATACGACAGACGCTCTCAGTTACGCTTTTCCTGTGCTCCATAGGTCAGGCATCACTTATTAGTTACCATTTATGCACATTCTCTTGGACGACAGTACATCGCACAAATATATTGGTGTTTTGGGTGACACTGTATCAATATACAATGTTCGTTACTGATCTGACTGAGTGACATCTGGAGGTTTGTGTGTCAGAAAAGAAACCTAATTATCCACATTGAGGATAGGCATTTGTTACAAAAATGCTTACTCTGCACCACTCCTCTCCCTAGAGTCACTTGCTTCACCCACACCCTGTCCTCATGTAAAATCAACAGAATTAAAATTTGGCACAATGCTTAGGCCTAGGTTGATGGACTCCTTGCTTTTGAAGTTGCAAAAGTTGGAAGATGTCAGGCTGCTAATGCTCTGTGGCTTACCACTGCCACTAATAATAATAATAATAATAATAATAATAAACTACAGGAGTCATACCACACAATATCCACCAGTACATCAATGCAATACAGCTACATCCAAACTTATATGTACAACTACAGAAATCTGTAATTATTGATACATGTTCAATTACCCGAAAGTTCCTAAATGCAATATAACGTATACCGTACAGTTAAAAGGAAGTCACGCTTGATCAAGGTCTGCGTCACTTTTGATTTTTGACCAGACATAACGTCTGAGAAAAGAAATAATAATAATAATAATAATAATAATAATAATAATAATAAAACTACTGGCAGCAACAAATCAACAACTCAACCAATTAGTAAAGATAACAGAAGTATTCAGCAATGATATAAATATGGCTTTTGGAACAGACAAATGTAAGAAAAATAGCATAGTCAAGGGCAAACACACTAAACAAGAAGATTACATATTGGATAACCACAGCGACTGCATAGAAGCGATGGAAAAAACAGATGCCTATAAATACCTAGGATACAGACAAAAAATAGGAATAGATAATACAAATATTAAAGAAGAACTAAAAGAAAAATATAGACAAAGACTAACAAAAATACTGAAAACAGAATTGACAGCAAGAAACAAGACAAAAGCTATAAATACTTATGCTATACCAGTATTGACCTACTCATTTGGAGTAGTGAAATGGAGTGACACAGACCTAGAAGCACTCAATACACTTACACGATCACAATGTGTCCGCCACTCGTGGTCTCGCGGTAGCGTTCTCGCTTCCCGAGCACGGGGTCCCGGGTTCGATTCCCGGCGGGGTCAGGGATTTTCACCTGCCTCGAGATGACTGGGTGTTTGTGTTGTCCTCATCATTTCATCATCATCCAGGAAAGTGGCAAAATTGGACTGAGCAAAGACTGGGTAATTGTACGGGCGCTGATAACCACGCAGTTGAGCGCCCCACAAACCAAACATCATCATCACACGATCACAATGCCACAAATATAGAATACATCACATACATTCAGCAACAGAAAGATTCACATTAAGCAGAAAGGAAGGTGGAAGGGGATTTATAGATATAAAAAACCTACATTATGGACAGGTAGACAATTTAAGAAAATTCTTTCTAGAACGAGCAGAAACTAGCAAAATACACAAAGCAATCACTCATATAAATACATCAGCTACACCATTGCAATTTCATAACCACTTCTACAACCCTTTAGATCACATAATATCAACAGATACAAAGAAAGTAAATTGGAAAAAGAAAACACTACACGGCAAGCACCCGTATCATCTGACACAGCCACACATCGATCAAGACGCATCCAACACATGGCTAAGGAAAGGCAATATATACAGTGAGACGGAAGGATTCATGATCGCAATACAGGATCAAACAATAAACACCAGATATTACAGCAAGCATATTATTAAAGATCCCAACACCACAACAGATAAATGCAGACTTTGCAAACAACAAATAGAAACAGTAGATCACATCACAAGCGGATGTACAATACTAGCAAATACAGAATACCCCAGAAGACATGACAATGTAGCAAAAATAATACATCAACAACTTGCCATAAAACATAAACTAATAAAACAACACGTTCCCACATACAAGTACACACCACAAAATGTACTGGAGAATGATGAATACAAATTATACTGGAACAGAACGATTATAACAGATAAAACAACACCACATAACAAACCTGACATCATACTCACCAATAAAAAGAAGAAATTAACACAACTAATTGAAATATCCATACCCAACACAACAAATATACAGAAGAAAACAGGGGAAAAAATTGAAAAATACATCCAACTGGCTGAGGAAGTCAAGGACATGTGGCATCAGGATAAAGTCGACATTATCCCAATTATACTATCAACTACAGGAGTCATACCTCACAATATTCACCAGTACATCAATGCAATACAGCTACATCCAAACATATATATACAATTACAAAAATCTGTAATTATTGATACTTGTTCAATTACCCGAAAGTTCCTAAATGCAATATAACATATACCATACAGTTACAAGGAAGTCACGCTTGACCGAGGTCCGCGTCACGTTCCATTTTTAACCAGACTTAAGTCTGAGGAAAAAAAGTCAATAATAATAATAATACACTGTAGGTACTACAGCAGTGTAGTAGCCATTATATAACTACTGTTGTGTTGTGCTGTCAATTAGTCATCAGTGTGACAATTCTTCTGGAAAACCTGGAATTCTCAGGGAATTAAATTTTATCTGGAAAAATCTGGCAAATCACAGGGAATTCCAGGATGTAAAATTCGATTTTTTTTACTTTAATGAATCACAAATTTTAAAATACGTAATATTTCAAAGTGTGTTACTTATGTGAATATTATTTCATATAGATCATCTATGTTTAAAAACTGTGGTTAAAATATTGCTTATGGCTAGTATATCTCAGCTGAGAGGACAGAAAGAAAAATCATTATTGTGGTATACCTCCTCCCCTGCTCTCCATTAATCAGCAGCTGTTTGATAGCATTTTCCTCCTCACACCCGGAATTCTCAGGAAATTTTTTTCTTCAACTTTGAGTAGCCACACTGGTGATTTACTGTTGCGAAATGAATAATGAAACGATTTCTTATCTAGTCTGGGAGCTAACTACAATGAAGAGAAGGCATTTTTATGAGATGTTAAAAGTGCATGTGAGGTATTAGTCTCATAGATGCATGCTACAATGTATGAATTGTGTGTGGACTGAGTGGCCTATGTGAGGATATGAGTAATATTAGTAATGATATTTTAAAAATAAAAAATAATTTAATTCACCAACTGAAACAGAATTGAACCCTTTTGTTTTTACCACTCAGGAAATTAAACTTGACCCTTCAGGTGGTCATTACCCCCATGTTGGGAACCACTGCTTTGGATCAACCATAATTTTGTTCATTTAATTTGTAATTATGAAGTTGTTGTGCCAAAAGGCTGTGAAAGAATCAGTTGACTTGTTTTGTACCATTTTTATTCTCTCTCTCTCTCTCTCTCTCTCTCTCTCTCTCTCTCTCTCTCTTTCTTCTTCTTATCATCCTCTCTCTCTCTTTCTTTTTAGTTAATGTCACATTTCATTGCTTATCTTCAGTGAACATGCAAGTATTTTTGCATGTGGATAGGTGTTCTTTAAATGGGAAATAACTTACTTCAAAATTCAGCTTAAATCTAGTGTCATGTCTATGAAATATGTCTTGCTGCCTTAACATTCAATATTTTGCAAATTTCTGCTGAACAGTGGTTAGCAGTGATCATGATAATCAGGATTAAATGATGAATCACTAGCAAGCACAGTCTGTGCATGCTAAAACTTCAATACTTTAGAGCTAATTAGACATAAAAGCAGGTTAGTGATGTTTGCAAAAAGAAAAGTTACAGTTGCAGTGTACAAGTGAGAATTTCCAAGTAGAATGGACTCTTCTGTCTTTCATGGTTGTACAATCCTTTACACAAACTTTCGCACTTAAGTGTCATTTGGGGTGGTTGGCCTTGGCCTTGGGTGTTCCTAGTGATGATATAGCACAGAGGTGGTTAGTCAGGTGCCCTTTTGCCCTAGCCTGTTGCAGCCAGGCAGTCATGACGTAACTGTAGGCAGCTCACCATCAGGCATACGTCACAGTGTAGCGAGACAAAGCGGGAGGGCAACCACTGTCAACGCAAAGTGGGACACAGCACGTTACGGGATGCGGGGCTACTGTGATTGGAGATCTGAGTCCTCTTTTGGGCCTGTGTGTGTGCCATTCAAAAGGTTACATTACGTTAATTACATTCTGGACATAAAATACAAACCTGTGGTGATATGGATTCAGTGGCAGCAGTTTAAATGTTCCGTACACTGTTTTATTGCTTACAATATATAATCACATCACATACAAAAATGCAGACATTCTTATATAACATTTATATAGATTATGATCAAATTTCCCATGTTTTGCTGTGAGGGAATATCTGGACTAATACTACTTGCGGTGTGCAATCGAAGAATGGCCCTCAGATGGCTATCTGTCATTTGTGATCTATGTTCCGATTTGCGAAACCTTAAGGCTGAAAAAAGTTGTTTACATAAATTAGTAGAACGAAAGATGCACATTATAGCTGCTGCTGCACATGTAGTTGAGAAAATCTATCCTGTGGAAGGATAGAATAGAACTGAATGATGCCATTCACCATTGTAAACTTCTCCTTAATGAAACAGTCAAACTGCAGATGTATCAGTTGTAACTGCACCATTGCAGAGACAGCTCTGATGCCTACCGAGCATGGTGACATGAAGGTATCAAAATTGACTCAAGTGACCTCAGATATTCAAATCGTAATGTGAATGTTGCAACCAAATTATTGAGAGACTGAACAGATGATGCAACAAGGTCATTATTAATGTTAGCTATGAATCACATTTGGAAAATGCGTGAATTATGGTCCTTAGACATACCTCTCCAGCTCTGCAATTTCATTTGCATTGCATGAATTTTAGAAACAATTAATTGCCATTTCCCCTATAATGAAGCATTGAGACTATTCAAATGACTCGTTATGTGGGTAACAGATGCTAGGTTAACAACCCATTGAGGGTCAGATAGCTCAGGAACCAACCTTCCTTTCATATCCATAAAAAGAGTTACCTGTTCAAGCGAAATGAGGAAATGTTCAAGAGCTTTATGCCTACTCAGCCATCTTACCTGATGAAAGAAGGGTATATCATAGAAATCAGATTCCAGTGGATCCATTAACTCTCAAAACTGTCTGTGATTCACTCCTGCAGACCATATGTAATTTACAGTCCTAACAACAACACTCATAACCTTGTCAAATTGCACAGTCTTCACACAGAGTGCCTCTCGATGAATTACACAATGCACTGAGTGAAATTGCTGTCCTGGGCTCAGCTTAGTTTTTAGACATCCCACAATTCAGCCCAGCCATATTTGGGATACCATCAGTGGCGATGGAAGTGAGCTTACTCTAGGGCAGATTCAGTTGCATAACATTATGTTGAACAACACTTAATTTTATCTTGTACATATGTCCCTCGTGAAAATTAAATCAAGAAGCTCTTGTGTGATATTTGAATCTATATCCACCCTAGGACGAATATAGCCAATTGTGCTGTATCAGTAACGTTGTTCCTTTTACCAAGGCACAGAGAATATGCAAATAATTGCCGCTGCTCATTGTTAGCTGTCCTATATGGTATGCAATTGTATGTCAGGACAGGCAAATTGCATGAAATTGTGCTGTACTTAGAGGACAAATGGATTCACCAGCAGAGTCAAGGCATTCTTTCACAAACAGTCCAGAGGAGAATGGTCGAAGTTCCCGAACAATCAAATGGACAGTTCTAAAGCTCGTCCTCACTGCACCTTCATATGTAGCTTCAAATTCCTAGAAATAAAAGTTTCGGGTAAATCGAGTTGTAATATAGCTTGAATAAGATTAATAGTTGATGTAAAATTAATAGAGATAACCGTGCTTACCTCATTGCTTAAGGATTCTTTTAACTTTGCAATTAATTGCAGATGCTCCTTGAACACTGTTACACGCATCACAATGTTTGGAATTTTAGTGTCACTCAATGTTGTATTTTTTTGGTATAACAGATTGTCGACATACTGAACATGTAGCATGTTCTGCAGTATGTGCAGAAAAATGCTGCAATTCCTGTTAGAATTCTTGCCACATGCAATTTTCACTAGAATTAGTCTGATCTCAGCTGAATCCATATTCATCACACCAGCTGTCACGGCAGCGAACCAATAGCTTTGTTTATGCGTTGAATACTGACAACAATGTGCGACTAACAGGCCCACTCCCCATCTGTTAAGTGTTCGCCCACTAGCCGGAATGCCTGGTGTGAGCAAGCCTGGTCTAGCAGATATTAACTTAATTTTTCCGAAACCAGAAGTTTGTTATCTGTTGTCTGTCTGAGCTATTATATTCATATGAGATATTTTGGCTGGACGAACACAATGAATAGTTCATCTGACAGTTTCATATGGTGGAAGTCCTACATTAATATAAGACAATTTTCGTGTAGTTGTGTTTTCTTAACAGAAAGAGATTGCAGAACTTTGAGAGTGAAGCTGCTGGTGGAATATTTTGAGTCTATGACTCAGAATTCATTAATACATTCTGAGTTTGAATGTAATAACTTTCATGGGAGGCCAAAAAGCTTTTGCCAACAAATCGGCATGGATTTAGACAGCATCTCATGTGCAATGCTCAGCTTACCCTTTTCTCACTTGAAGGGGCTCAGGCCCCTTAACTGTGTTACCATTTGGTAAATTTTATGATACTCATTCCAACTTACATTCTCCACTTCTGAAAAAAATTGTTCCTTCTATGAAAATTGTTTTTAAAATGTGTCAGAATAGAGTTGTCATGTACAAACGAGGTGACATAGCAAACTGAACTAGAATTTTTACAAAAGCATGAGGCACAAGAATTAAAGTGATCAGTAATTGATTTAAACAAAAGATTAATATATATACTAAATGCTGGCAGAATGGAAGTTTCCGAGGAGTGTTGTCGAGCAATACTGCCACTCTAAATTTGGTGTGCTATGCCATGGTGCTAACACGCAAACAGCACTCCACTTGTAAGGATAATAGTGTATGCTGATACTGGCTCTCTTCTCTGTGTCTCAAGTGTAAACAAGACAATGTTGCAACTCTCAGCAGGTCTTCAGTTCAATTTGCTGAATAACTCATTTTTTGTTGTGTGTGTTTTATTATCATCTGTTCTGTGACATTGTTCCACTGGCACCATTGTCCAAATAAAAGAATTAAGAACCCCACTTAATAAATTTTAGAATGCTGTGATCCACTTGTGTTATAAAAATTTGTCGTCGTAGAAGATGACTGAGTTTATATCAAAGTATTAACGCAATTTGATTTCACTTTTTACAAGTTTTTCATAATTAGTGACTTTTTATTGTTGTTTTTTTTTTCAGTTACAGGACCACTATGCTGTTTTGGGCTTGAGTAAACTGCGTTACAAAGCAACAGAAGAAGATATCAAGAAGGCTTGTAAGTCTAAATAGATCAAATATATATTGTAATGGGTACAGATAGATTGAAATTTGGAGGATGGGGGCTTAGAGCGCATGGTAGTAGACGCATTAAAGTGGTTAGCAAGAATTCTAAAGGTGAAACGAAATTGATAGGCAACATTTATTTTCATACAGTGAACATCAGTGCAAGTTACATTACATGTAGGTCATTCCTTGGTTGTGTGTGTGACATTTTAAAACAAATACACTTGAAAAAAGCATCATAGGTAGCACACTGTACTTCCTAAAATTTCTGGCTTCTTACATTATAATAGTCTGAATTTTAAGTAAATTGGTCTAGAAGTTTGAAGCAGTTAATGTAAACAAAATTAAAATTTTTGTTGTGTGCATGAAAAGTGATGAGTGGGAACACTTCTTTTCCAGATAGGTAGAGATTTTATTAAAATTCCATTCACTTGGTCCATCACTATCAGTGAAACACTGTTTTATTATAAATTACATATTCACTTTTAAGACATCAGAATAGTAATTTCTCTCGGACATATATTTCAGTGAAATGCTGCTCTACTATGAATTACATTTTCACTTTTAAAACACCAGAATAGAAATTTCTCTCAAACACGTAAATCACATTTAAATTTTAGTTTGAAAATGTTGCATCTGCGACTGTTTTGTGTGTGGCAGGAAGAGACGTAATGCAGTAGTATGAAATGGGAGAAACATTTGAAATTAACATAAAAACAATAATGCACCTGAATATATGCAACACGAAGGGGAGAAAACAGGTGTGCAGATGTACATTTGTTCCTGAAACACAAACTGGCCTCTATTATTTATCAAATTAGGAGTGTTCTTTCTTCACAATTACTGATAGTCCTTGCAAGACCTGTCATCATTTACTGGCCAAATCCAATGCTTCCCACTGGGATGCATGTAGTTGAGGAAGACTTGGTTAGTTTCTTTCTCATATTCCTTTGCTTGCACAAAATAGCCCTGCTTCCTCCTGGATCTTCCCACTGCAATTAAAGAAACAAATACAAAATCCCCTGGTTTAATGTTGCTATTTCCTTTGCTAGAGGAGGACTGTTTTTTCACATCTTCTTCTTCTTCTTTTTCTTCTTCTTCTTCTTCTTTTTCTTCTTCTTCTTCTTCTTGCTGACACAACCAAACTGTCATTGATTTGTCCTGTTGAGAGATTACATATACTTTCAACACTCATTCCTTACTGGATGTTGCCACATAATGAACTTCATGAAGGAATGAATTGGTTGTAATTTTTCCAGTGTCCATCCAGAAATGATAATGATGATATAACTACTTTTGCAGTTGTGAAAAGCAGCGCTACACCTTTTAAATTCTGTTTTGCACATTTCCAGAATTTATGTGATGAGTTTATTATGTCTTGATGTGATTTCACCATTAATCAAATAGTTCTTTTCAAAGTTCCCCCCCCCCCCCCCCCTTGCAATCAACTGTCATGTGAAGTGGCAAAATAATTACAGTCAGCAGAAATATTAAAGTCAGACTGAAAATATGAAAGATTGGGCAGTGTAAAGTGCTTCCACAAAATAGCCCTGCTTCCTCCTGGATCTTCCCACTGTGCATCATAGCCATCAGAAAATATTTTGATATGCTGAAGATTCGGTTGTTTTTGAGACTATTATACGTCATTACAAATTGTTTCTTAATCACTGAAGATATTTTGTGCAGGGTTGCAGTTGCATCTTTCATCACATCTATCTGACAAGGACTCAGGAGTTTCCAGGGTCACATACAAGGAGGGCTCTTAATTCTTTTATCCTCTGTGGAAATTCTTCTGTTTCTCTTCCTATATGTTCCACCAAAAACTGCATATTAGCATTGTACCTACATAAACATGTGTTATGGAGCGTAGAGTATACAGGATATACAAATGTTGGGCAAAGCTCAAAACCTTGGATTTTTTATTCACACAGTCAGGATATTCCTTTTATTCCTTCACAAACTCTTCATATGCTTCAGCAATAAAATAATAATAATCATCATCATGCATTTCTGTATCACATCTTTCTTTGCAGTTTGGGCACTCTTTGTAGTAATTTTGTCCTTTTTACCTGTTTCTGTCCTGCTAATGTCGTCATGAAGATAAAACTGTATAAAAATGTATTACATCAGCGTTCATTTCTCCACTCAGACTTTTACCTCCCTTTTTGAATTTACAAGATAGATTCAGCTGTCTCACAAGTTCCGGCACCTTATCAACAAACAAGTTTTGCTAGCACTGTTTTATGTTTCTTTGGGCTGTTTGGCAAACCTCTCTTCACCTCAACAATGGTTATCCCTAGCAATCTACTACTGCTGTAAGAGCCCTTTTGTGCAGGTGCTTTATTTGTTTTGCCTAATGATTTTAGCTTTTCTCCGTGCTGCTTCTGTTTTATATTAAAAAAAAAATCAAGTTTTGTGTTGCGTGTATGACGGAGAATCTTTGTTTTATTTTGATGCATTACACATGGAAAACACACTTGATTTGTTCCAGAATTTCACTGAAAATTCTGTAACATTTGAACAGCTAGTGTGGCAAATGGCAACAATAGAGAAACAAAAGTGCAGTTGATGAGGACAGTCAACTTACAAGCAGTAATTTCCCTTTACTGGACAGTTCTGCAATGATGAAATTGAAATACCTTTGGAAAAAAGTAATCTAGTATTTTCTTAAATGAGTTGCTTCATTCTGAGAAGGGAACTTCTGCAGTAGAAAAGTTGGTTACTTCAGGTTTTTGGTATTGTGTGTCCTTTCACATAGAATGACCCATGTGCAAAGTAAAATACAGTTACATTGGTTTAGCGCAAAATGAAGGATATGTGGCACTCCATCAGCATATATTGGATATGTACATTTGAGTTAGGCAATAACATGTGGCAAAGAGCTATGATTCCCAGAAGAAAAATTGCACAGCTGCTCAAGAAGACAGCTAAACTTGAACTGAATATGAGGGCATTCGTTACAGCCTTTCTTATCTCGTATATTACCAAGAGCTAAATTGTGCTGTAAATCCAAAACTGGTCTTTAATAAAAATTATAGCAGAGAATTTAAGAAACTGCAAATATTCTTCAAAAACACTGTGCACTCTAGGTGTATAACAGAAATAATAGTGTCACTATCAACAGACTCCTTGACACAGTGATATAGGGCAGAGAATCTTCCTCTTGATGGCAGAAAACAAATCTAATTTATTGTGAAGATAAAACTCCTGTTATGTTTACTGTGGGTTGTATCACATAGTTAATTTATAAGGTACCCGTGTCCTCAACCTCGAAGTTGATATTAACACCACAGTACGGTTGTGGTCCTATTGGAGGTGAGATGAATTTGTCTTCCTTCAGCTCTTGTTTTTATTACTCAGCCATTTATAAGGGGGCCTACAGTTAAATGTGGACTCTCATGAATCATTTAAGGCAAATCTTGATGGTTCCAATGAAAAGAACAGAGCTGATTTCTTTCCATGATCCATGCTTTTGCTCTATCTCTAATGACCTGGTCAGTGTTGAAGTATTAAACAATAATCTTCTTTCCTTCCTTCAATTGTGCAACTATGATTTTTTTCATGTTGACTGATCATTACCGGAGATGAAAAAGTCAAAAAGTAATTAAAAAATAGTTGTGAGCGATGTAACGATTGTATCTTGGGCTTTGGATCTATAGTTTGTTATCCATTTCATCACTGAACCATATAATAACATTCTTATTTGTTACGAATTATGTAAGCAGAATCGAGAGTAACTCATAGCATTTGAATGAGCATAGATGTCATTCATTAGAACTGCAAGAAATAAATATACAAATGTCCTGGATTGTACTAAGGTGCTCATTATTAGTGAATTAATACCAAAACCAGAAAACTATGAATGTATACCAAACTAATATACTGAGTTGTCAGTAGTAGTATCCATCACGGATAAAAAATTATGAAAAAATACAAGTCTCAGAAATAAAACTCTGGTGCTTTCAGATCAGGTCAACACTGTGGTCGGGAAAACTTAACTCATTCAAACTAAAAAGGAAATGCCCCATTGTTGTTCTCAGTTGTGTCATTGTGTTGCAGAGTTAAATTATCTACTTTATCATCTTATAAATTGCCTGGATAACTATGGCTGCTAATGCACACAGCTGTGGTGTTTCTCAATCCAGAGGAACCCATTATAAATCCTGGTAATGGAAGAACTTTTCATCACTGGTATTTAGTATTTAGGCAGAAAAAGGGGAAAGATATGGTGACACATAGTTCATGTTCACTGTACAGCAGACTGGTGTGCTGGTATCAGGTATTTCAAATGTATCTCATGAAATAAATATGTGGTGCTGTTTGGTGGGGATGTTGCACTCAGTGGCGCTTTCCATATTATGTGAGAACTGTGTGCCAGCATTAATGAGACACTAAGTCGTTGTGTTCCACATATGCCAGTGAAAAGGTTTCATACTAATAAGTAAACAGTATCTTTCTGTAATGCTACTAACCATGGTAGGGAGTTTCTGTGGGGAGGCATGGGGTTCAGACTGGTGCTAACAAGGCCTGTAGCATTTGAAAAGCCATACATACCACCTGGGCTGTGCCAAATGGTGAGCACCTTGGAAAGCTCAGTCTCTGTTGGCTGAGTACAAGTTTGGAGAACTCATAGTTATTGAGATGGGAGCTGGTGAGTGCTGCCAGTCGTCTGTAACCATAAATTCTGAGCATGCTTCAGTAACCACTGTTTGGTGTATCACAAAACAGAGATCACAGATTGCGAGGATGGTACAAACCTCGATTTAAAATATATGTATAAGAATAACCACAACCTCAAAGTGAACTGCGTTCAGTTGAAATGAATGACTGTTGAAGCATAACAGTTTTTAGCAGGCACCCTTGAGGCATTTGTCATACTTCATTTATATAGGGTGAATCACCTAAAACTTGCACCACAAATTTTGCAGAAGTCAGAAGTGCTATTCATGTGTGGTTTCCACAAAATGTTGTCAGGGGCTCGAAATGTTAGCCAATAAACAGATTGTAATAATACTTAGAAAATGTATTTTTTGTGCAAATATACACTTTTTTTAATTGTAACAATACTTATTGACATTAACAGACTAGATGTAGGTAAATTAGAATGTCAGTGGTGTTTGTTGCAGGATTCTAGTGCGAGTCATTTATGAGAAACCACATTTTGAAAAGTTCCCACACCAACACTTGTTTGTGCCATTCATCCTGCGTAGTTGCTAGGTACAATGTTGTTATGTTTGCTTACAGTGCAATTGTGTGTTCCTTGAGTGCATTGTGACTTGGAACAGTTCAAATAGTAGGTTGTGACTGGATGATGAGATGTACCAATGCAGAAAAAGCTGACATGCTCCTAGTGTATGGAGAGTGTAGGAATAATGCAATTCATTCTTGTGTATTGTATACGGCAAGATATCCCAATAGACATCAACCATTTTGGCAGTTATTTATCAACCTCTTTAATCAGTTACATGAAAGTTGTAGTGTAACACTCAGGCAACATAACAGGAAGGAACAAGTGGTGACAGAAGAGGAGGAAATTAATGTTCTTGCTGCTGTTGCAGTTAATCCTCATGTTAGCTCCCGAGCAATTGCATGAGAAAGTGATATGATTCAGGCAAGTGTTGTACACATTCTCCATTGACATAAGTTCCATGTCTATCACATGTCTCTGTATCAAGAGTTGCATGGAAATGATTATGAGAATCATATTAAATTCTGTATATCGGCATTAAGACAGGATACTCCAGATGATAGTGTATCTTGTTTAGTGATGAAACCACATTTACCAACCGTGGCCAGGTAAACTGCCGAAACTTGCATTATTGGTCTGTTGACAGTCCTCGTTGGCTTCATCAGGTGGAATGCCAGTCCATGGAGTGTAAATTTGTGGTGTGGGATGGTGAACCGTCAGCTCATAGGCCCATATTTCATAGGTGGAACACTGAACACAAACAAGTACTGCAGCCTCCTAATGGACCATCTTCCACAGATGCTAGACTAGGTAGAAGTTGTGGTACAACATGATGACTGTCCAGACCATAGTGCATGAAGTACAGCAGCATGAGAACTGTTTTGAAATTGTTGGATTTGGCACAGAGGACTTGTACGTGACTGGCACATTCCCCAGATTTGATGCCTGTATTTTTTATGGGGGAAAGCTGAAAGACTCTGTCTACGAGGACATATCGAGTATACCCAGTCATAACAACACTTTATTACTGCAGCCTGTGTGGACATTTCCACTGAAATGCTAGCACATGTGCAGCAGTTCTCCCATACCCTTCTGAAAGCATGTATTGCCACTGCTGACGGTCATTTTGAACGCAACCTGTGATGGTCAGTTGCCTTGTTACTGGTCAAAATCAACATACCTAATGTATACACTTATGTGGTTCTTTAGTGTTCTACCACAGGTATTGTGTAAGTGTTGGTGTGGGAACTTTTCAAAATAAAATATCTCGTAAATGGCTTGCACTTGAATCCTGCAACAAATACTACTGACATTCTAATTTACCCTACTTTTAGTTTGTAAATGTCAATAGGCATTGTTCTAGATAAAAGTATTACTGCAATCCATTGATTGGCTAACAAAATGAGGCCCTGAATACCTGTCCACTTTGTGTAAGGCACACATCAATAGCACTTTCCATTTCCACAACATCTCCAGTGCAAGTTTTAGGTGATTCACCCCATATAAGACATAAAATAAGGACAAGGGAACCAGTTGTCTGGAACTGTGTGATGTGGGGTGAATAGAAACACGTAACAGAAAAAGATATTTATTCTTGCTTTAAAGCTCTTAGAGAGAGAGAGAGAGAGAGAGAGAGAGAGAGAGAGAGAGAGACGGCGACGGCGACAGCGGCCCCCAAATGCCCATGCCTGTGGCCATGACAAGCCTGTTTTTTGTTGCATGTTTCTAAGCACCACACATTTTTCAGCTACAGAGAGTGGTGACATTCCCTTTATTTCATGTATTATTCCAACCAGAACTTTCCATTGCTGCTATCAGGATTCTGTCTGGGTGGACTCTTTATTACCATAACTGCTTGAGGTACTTCTATGGATCCCAATAGTCATTAAAAGAAAAAAAATCACTCGGCAAATCAAGTATACCACTGGTGAGCACTCACGCCCATTCTAACTAAAGAAATTGTGATTTAGTGTACAGGCGAATCAAAGCAATATAGGACACAAGTAATGGAGCAGAGCTCAAATTGCAGAAATGTTTTTAATTCAAAAGAGACAAGAGGTTTCAAAAAGCTGTCACCCTCTTATATTCAGAAGGCATTTTCTGGGATGGCTGGAGGTCAGTGAAAAGGCTAAGAAACAGGACTTTGCTAATAAAGACCTCTATCTCACATCAGGCAACATTATAATTAAATTCCAAGTGGCCGTGGAAATATCTAGTTGTCACTGAGTTGCTCAATAGTCTAACAAGGGATTGTGGCATACAGGTTTATGGATACAGAAATGCGTAAACTGAAGGAAGAATGGGAGAGCAATGTCCTAGACACAAGGAGTATTGGGAAGAGGGTTAATAGTGAGCTGCAGATGATGACAGCTTTTATTCTGACTCAGCTCACAGAGTGCAAAATTATGTTTCATACATCTAAAGATATGATCCTATGTACCCAATTCATCAACACTTAAAGGACTTGGCGCCACTGCCAGTGCAGAAGACCAACACTTAGGACCAGCCTTCCTCCTACCAGGAGGGTAGGTCATCGGCATCTTGCATACATTGTACCCCTCCACCACAGCAAGTATCAAGTACCAACCACTCCATTAACATTACTGTACTACTGGAGGATGGAAGTCAGAAACAGCTGTGCAACAAAGTATGGTAAGTACACGGGGGTAGATCCTGAGAGGACCAAGATGACCAACTCCTCAGCTTTGGAATCACACTAACTTCAACATGCACTATGCTGCAAATGGTTGATCTTATGAAAAACATCACTTGTCAGACCTATTTCATGGGAAATTTTATTCTCTTTATTTTCATAGTCAGCTATCAACAGGATGTACAGTACAAAGCTGCAGTACACAATTAGGAGTAAGTAGTTCATAAACTTTCCGATTTACTACATTATCTGATACTGAAGCTAGCACAGTGAATCCAACTTTCTCTACTACATTAATTACATACAGTATAATAGTGTCTTTTTAGTTGTCACAACTAAACTGTCCTTGTGGAGCATTTAAATTGTTAAGAGATATAATAGTCACAATATCCTTAAATTTTGAAAAAACACATGATATTGTGAAAACTTGAGTTGTTTTAGCTACATTATTATCATCAGTTTTGATGTATTTCCTCTAAAGATCAAACGAGGCTCAGTGTAAATTTCATCCAGGAGCACATTTACCTCAAGTTTATGATCTTTCAACATTTCTTTTTAATCTTCGTGTACTCTGTACAACCATCTACTCTTAAATTATTTAAAGCAAGCTTAGCTATTAGCTTTCTTACATTGCATGGCTGTGGCAAATATGGACAACCACTCTTGTGTACATCAGCGTATGCTGATGGTGACTTTACGTAAAGTGTAGCTGCCAATAATAATGTGTTCCCGTCTGCGACTGTTGTCATTTTTAGTTAAAAAGTGGATTTGTTCCATTATCATTTGCTGATGTGAACATCTATCACCTTAAAAAGCTCTTCTAACATGTTCACTATGTGTTGAATCAAAATTCATGTTTGTGATGTCTTCTTTAGACACTACTGACACAAAATATTTAATTAGATTATCCAAGGCATGCAGAGATTTTACTATCACACAACTGTTGGGCACTTTATGCTGGGGAATTTTATACATTCTCAAGGAAAAGAGGACATGCAGATAAATCTTAAGTTAATGTTGGGTAGTTCATCAGTAGTATCAGTAAAACACAACACTGTTTTTGTTCACCCTTAATACAATGCCACAGTCTCTTGTTATGGATAACACTTGAAAATTATTTGCTTATGTTTTCCAAATTATTAGTAGCATTCTGCACTTTGTACTTCCTATAATCTTCTAAGTTTCTTACCACTGCTTTTTTTCAAAATAGTCACTTTCTGCTTCACATAACTGTCCACAAGATGGCCTAGCTGTTGTCAGGCACCATTGCAAATTAGGGAAAATTGATGGCACTGCTTCTGGTTTCAGATTTGGATAAGTTCTTACAAATGTCTTTGCCTTTTCATCAACTTAAAGCTGTTCCATTTTTACTATTTACCCTTCACTAAAGTTCTTTTTGCGTATTATAGGCTTCTCTAAGTCAGTGGGCATTTTCTCAGCCTCTTTGCTTTAGTTTTCACCACTGGATAAAGGAAATGGGCTGACTGTTTCATTCTGTGATTTGTAATTACTGTTACAGCCAGCAACACACCACCACCTTGGAATTTTTTGTATCAGAAAAATATTTTCAGTATATTCATTACAAAATAAATATACACACTTTCCAAAAGTATATGCATACATTTAGTTAATTTATACAATAACTGACACCATAACCTATAATCTGAGAGAGCCTTGAAAGTTCTCTTTAACTGTGATCATTTAGAAATTACGGTTACTACATATACTAGCAGTTAGGAAACACTTACGAGTAATAGAACTGTGACTTTATAATCTTCACTTCAGCATCTGAAGATAACACACACCAATAACGAACCAGTCCATGCAAAAGTTCTGAATCACACATACAAACAAACTAGTAAACTTATGTGGAACAGATCTACTATTTTTAGTCAGCCATGATTTTAAACATACTGATGGTCCTGTACTTGAAGGCTACATCCTCCACAGGAAAGACAATGCTTACGAATGGTGGGGTGAAAGGTGGGCAGTTTTCATCAAGTACACATACCACTCTTCCCGTGGGCCATTAACCATAACACTGCAAGCAGTGGCTGGCGTCTTTCGTGCCCATGTTAATGTCACAGCGTTTTTCGTGTCCTGCCACCAATACTAGCCTATTGAGAGTGAGACCCTTGCTCCACTTACCATGGAACTCTCATTTCTCTCTCTGTTTAAGAGTTGTCAGTACACATATTACACTACCTGCCTCTGGAGTAATTGTGAGTCCCACACAAAAAGTGAGGAAATCATATTGACGAACACAGGTTATGCTGAAACTTCCAGATTAAAACTGTTTAACCGACCAGTGCTCTAACCTGCAATGCAGGGTGAAGAGTCAGTCACTTTAGCCATAATTTTTTAAACAATTTCACCTTTAAAATTTTTGTCACCTTTTTTGCTCTTTTAGGAAGAAAATAATGTAATTGATGAAAGGAGAAAATTTAAAAATGCAGCAAATGAAGCTGGCAGAAGAGCATACAAACATTTAAAAAATGAAATTGAGAGGAATTGCAAAATTGCTAAGCAGGAATGGCTAGGAGAAAAAGTAAGGATTTAAAAGCATATTTTACTAGAGGATAGATAGATACCGCCTACAGGAAAAAAGAGAAGCAGCTGTATGAATATCAAGAGCTCAGGTGGTAAACCCGTCCTAAGCAAAGAAGGGAAGCTGAAAGATGGAAGGAGTATATAGAGTATCTATACAAGGGAGATAAACTTGAAAGTAATCTTATAGAAAGGGAAATGGACGTAGATGGAGGTGACATGGGAGATACGATACTGCTAGAAGAATTTGGCAGAGCTCTGAGTGATCTAAGCCAAAACAAGGCCCCAGGAGTAGACGATATTACATCAGAGTTACTGATAGCCTTGGGAGAGCCACACATTACAGAACTCTTCCATCTTGTGTGCAAGATCTATGAGACATGAGGAATACCGTCAGACTTTAAGAATAATTTAGCAATTCCAATTCCAAATAATTCAATTGCTGACAGGTGTGAAAATTACTGAACTGTCTGTTTCATAAGTCATGGCTACAAAATAATAAAACAGAAGAAGGGAAAACTGGTACAATCGAACCTCGGGGAAGATCAGTTTGGATTCCGGAGGAATACAGGAACACGCGAGGCAATACTGACCCTATGACTTAGAAGACAGGTTAAGGAAAGGCAAAATAACGTTTATAGCATTTGTAGACTCAGAGAAAGCTTTTGACAGTGTTGACTGGAATGCTCTCTTTGAAATACTGGAGGTAGCAGGGATAAATACAGGGAGCAAAAGGCTATTTACAACTTGTACAGAAACCAGCTGGCAGCTGTACGAGTTGAGAGTGCATGAAAAGAAAGCAGTGATTGAGAAGTGAGTGAGACAAGGCTGTAGCTTATCCACAATGTAATTCAATCTGTACATTGAGCTGTCAGTACAGGAAATCAAACAAAAATTGGAAGAAAAAGAAAATAAAGGTCAGGGAGAAGAGATAAAGACTTTGAGGTTTGCCAATGACATTGTGATGCTGTCAGAGACAGCAAAGGACTTAAAAGAGTAGTTCAGCGGAATGAAAGGTGGGTATAATATGAACATAAACGAAAGCAAAACAAGGAAAGTTGTTGAATTAAATCAGGTGATGCAAAAGGAATCAGATTAGGAAACAAAAGTCACTTAAAGTAGTAGATGAGGTTTGCTATTTGGGCAGCAAAACAACTGCTGATGGCTGAAGTAGAGAGGATATAAAATGTAGACTGTCAACGGCAAGAAAATCATTTCTGAATAAGAGAAATCTGTTAACATCAAATACAGATTTAAGTGTTATGAAGTCTTTTCTGAAGAATAAATGGGTCAATCATATAGATAATGAGGAAGTACTGAATAAAACTGGGGAAACAAGAAATTTGTGGCACAATTTGATGAAAAGAAGGGATTGGTTGACAGGAACATTTTGAGACGTCAGGGGATCACCAATTTAGTACTGGAGGGAAGTGAGGGGGATAAAAATCATATTAGGCAAACCAAGAGATGAATAGAGTAAGCAGATTCAGAAAGATGTAGGTTGCAGTACATTATTTGGAGATGATGAGGCTTGCACAGAATAGAGTAGCATGGGGAGCTGCATCAAACCAGTCTTCAAAATGAAGACCATAACCACAACACTGAAAACAACAATAACAGGAAGAAAATAAGTTGTTTACTTTTGTTTCCAAGTTTCTGAATTCATGTTCGTTCATTTAACAATTAACATTCGGCAATGCTCCTATGACAAAAGTAGTTAAAATCTAACAGGGAGGATGTTCTGAAAATTGAGATAGTTTGTTTCCTTTCGATTTTATTTTATTTTTTTTAAATGTTTTGCGCAACTGTTGTTACTAGCAGATACAGCTTGAAAATAAACTTTTCAAAATGAGTAAATGCAAATTCCATAGTGGCTGGCTTAAAGAGACATATAGTTTGATAAGGTAAGTCTCTGCATGGGGGGATTAGTGAAAGTGGACTATTTTGTAGTTTGTTTTCTTGCTATATTAACTTTGAGACAAAATGTTTTCAGACAATTTGTAAAGTTCCACCACCATTGGATCAATTTGGACAAGGAAATCAGTTGTTCTCAGTTACTTTATGGATTTGTTAAATGATATTTGTAACATTTTTAAGATGATGTTTCCTAATGGTGTTCCTGAGCATTTTTCACTTTCTTTTAAGAAAATGAAACACCTAATAATTGCTGGATTAGCACTATATTTCAGGGTAGAGGCAGCACATTCAGCATATTACACATTGAATTCAATGTTAAAGATAAAAAATAATTGCCAACAATCATTACATTTTGTTCAGAGAGTAAATGGTGTATAACTTTATTTATTGGCAAAGCAGATAGTGAAACATTACATAAGAAACTATGTGAAGCACTTTCTGAAGCCAACTTGTCACTAAATAAATGTCTCATGCTGGGTTCATATAAACCTAATGTCAATAAAAAAAAGTGTTCAGGCTTTTAGATAGTGATGTCCAGGAGATCCGAGGTAGACAACTTATGAACATCAGAACTTGTGAGATCCATACAATTCATAATGCTTTTGTAAAGGCTTTGGAGTGATTAGGTGAAGAAGAATATGAATATCTGATCAGTATTCAACATTATTTTGGCAGGTGGCCTATTCACCAAGAAGAATTTGAAAGAATTCAGTTTCAGGTTTAACATACCACATAACAAAGTTTTGAGGCATACGACCACAAGGTGGCTTACTTTATGACATTTAGCCAACAGGATTTTGGAACAGTGGAATGGTATTAAGTACTACTTTCTTAAGTGCATACCTCCAAAAATGAATACTCCTACTGTTTAGTCCATATCCTACAGTGTCATTGCTATATAAAAAAATAAAAAATAAATAATAAAAAAATAAAAATAAAGAAAAACCTTCAGTGAATGCAGAATTTCATTTCATAATTTCATCTGCAGAACTATGCGGTTCACACAATGTTTTCAAAGCCAAACACCTTTGATTCACAAGATGCATACAGAAATAAAACATACTTCGGGTCTTTTTGGCTCATGTTTTGAAGGTTTCTGCTTTGTGAAAGATTGAGTGTGTTTCTGAAGTTCTTTGTAATGAACTCTTTGCATTGTATGATATGCTTCTTTTTGAACAACTAGTTGTTAGCAAGCATGTAACCGTAAAGCTTGGCAAACTGGAAGAACATGATAAGTTGTGTTATTCAAAGAACACCCAAAAACATTACATCACAGCTTGCAAACATATGATGGAAAAGACATGCTTATCAAGTGCCCCACTGAAAAGTTTTAGGTTTTAGATCCCAGAGAAATAATAAAAAAGCAGAAGCTGCAGTGACAGTGACACATTAAAGGCTGCAAAAATGATGCCATTTGATGCATGGAAAGATTACTTATGAGACAAGTGGAATGTTCTACAGTTTGCAACAGATCACCCAGCTTTAGATAACAAAGATATTGACAATTGCTGGTAGCAGCACATCTCAAAAACAGGCTCCTCATCCATACAGTTTAAGTATTCAAATTTACCGATACTTTTTAAGGCTTCTCTTACATTGTACCATGGAAATGTGGACATAGAGAGAAGATATTCCATTTCGAAGCACACACAGTGGTGGTGGAAACCATTTGGAACAATGTTTTGAATGTGTGGGATGCTTTGGCTTAATACCCCCATTTTCTCTCTGTGACCATTGACACACAGCTCATTAGGAATGGACAGCAAACACATGCAAGTTATACTGCTTATAAGGAAGAATTTAAAAAGGCAAAGAAAACTTGAATTAGAAGAAAAGTGAAAAGAGGAACAAACCAAATGCTTCTTGAAGAGGAGATTGAAAAGATAAATAAAGTGAAGAAAAAGTCAATTGAATATGAGACAGCTGCTTTGAAAGAAAAGAAAAATGAACGCAAACTATGTAAGGAGGCATGAGAAGAACTTCTCTTTCAAGCTTCCGCTAAACTGCAGACCACAAAAAAAGAATTACAATCAGCAATATTGGCCCAGGGTATGCTTGAGGCTGCACAAATTAAGAAAGTGGAAAAAAGAGTGAATGAAAGGAAGGTAGAAACTATTTAGAAGAATCTTGTATGATTACTTCATTTGTTGCTACGATTCCCGAGAAAGAGTAACCCAAAAATATTTTGTTGATCGTTATCCAGTATAGAACGTCGTTAGTTACAAATGTTCTGTAGGTTTTGTATGTGAACTAAGATTACCAATATTGAATTACCAATGCACTAGTATATACATTTATTATGATTAATACTGAAAAACAGTCCCAGGTTGCACAGTGTTCTTTATTTGTTCAAAAACAACACATTTCATCCGATTATAGCATCATCAAGTTATCTCGTGCAATGTGGGTCATCAGTCATAGCAGTGTAGACTAAGACCACACTTGTAAACTGAAAACGTGACCCCAGAACAAAGTGCTGGGGACCAATCCACACTCACACAGTGTATACACAGTCACTGTTTGTACCACAGTTTGAGCACAGTTTGGCCCCCATCACTTTGTTCTGGGGTCATGTTTACAGTTCATGGGTGTGGTCTTCATCTACGCTGCTATGACTGATGACCCTCATTGCACCACTAGATAAACTAATGCCCTAACTGGGTGAAACATTTTGTTTCTGAACCCATAAAGAACACTGTGTAACCTGGGATTGCTTTTTTAATATTAATCACATTATAAGGTTGCTGTACCACCATGTCACAATGGATCGGGATAAATTTATTTTGATCTTAAGCAGCCTTTTTGGTAGGAGACCACCAAAAATGAAAACAATTGGTAAAGCTATCTGGGTGTGACTCATGACCCACCATTACAATTTCACTTCCACCAGTACAAAAGGCCTGTGATGGGGGGCTGCGACTCATGCCTGGGTAGCTCAGTTGGCTAATGTGGGTTTGTGAAACATTGTCACTACTAAGTCACTTCCTGAGTGGGTTGAGGAGGTTCCACTCCACTCTTGGTAACCTGACTCAAATGGAAGTGACCATTCAACAGGATTTTCTATGTGGACAAAGGTCTATTATTTGATCTGGAAAAAGCCTATGGGGTGTTGCTTGTTCCAAAATCATCACCATCTGTCTCCGTAACTGGATCACCACCAAAACATTTGATTGACATCTGTCCACAGGCGAGAAGACTGTTTGAAGGAGTGCCTCGAGAGTGTACAAATTAATGGAATTGAGATCTGATCCCAGGGTTGGAGTAGCAATTGCTCTTATTTATTAAGGAGGCCCAAGTTAATTTTATAATAAATTGTAGTAAGGCTTGTACCTCATATTACGTTTTTAAATACATTTTGTGGGGTTTCAGTTGACATGCTGATTTTGTGTTTACATTGACAGGTCTGAGCATGAGTACTGTTTCAGTTTCTCAGTCAGGTTCCTCGAATGTGTTCTGAAGGTACGGTTCTCAGAACAATATTTTCTCTACTAATCAGCATTGTTAGTTATCCTGAGGGAATTGGAACAGATGAGGTGAGATTGTAGTAAGAAATTCCTCATCTTCTCCAATTCCATAATTGTTCTTCTTGGCACTGGACATGTTTACTCTCCAGACAGGATGGTCCGGTATATCCAGGGCCCACTCCTTCTCTTTCAGAAGTAGGAAGAGATAATATTCTGTTCACTACAAGAGCATATGGGAAGTTCAGGTAAGTGAACTTTCTGATGATGTGAATGCTGATGGGGACTTGCTCTCTCTGACCTCCACATTGTTCTCCTCCTCCCTCCCCCCCTTCCCCCTCCCCCTTTCTTTTCTGCATGTGACGAGGAGTTTATGTTGGTGGCTCAGTGGCCAGAGTTGAGGGGTTAAATAAGCTGCCATCTGTGAAATCTACAGAGCATCTGTGGCTTAAATCCTTCTGGCCATAACAATCAGAAGAAGTAAGCCTGAAATGTTTGAGAGTATAACATGATCTCTTGGTACATCGGTTTCTTCTATAGCAGGAAGACCCAACAGTCTGTGAAATGTGTGGATCATGGGTATCAGTACACTATAAAATTTGTGTGTTATGTTCTCTGACTGGAGGCCAGTCTCAGTATTCCCCAAGTTCCAGCCAGTATTTTAAATGGCAGTGAGCCTAGTATGGTGTAGGTGAAAAGATTTTGTGTGTTGTCTTGGGCTCCTTCCCAAAATACTTGGTTGGAGATTTTAACATTTTACTGAGCACCTGAACCACCCGGTATTATTAAGCGGTCTCTCAGACACTGAAAACTTGTTCCTTTTTTAATGTATTTGTCATGTTAGCTTTTATCAGCAGTTACTCTGCATAGTTTTTATTTGTCTTTCATGTTGTTACTTTTGATGACCACCTCTATGTCAGTATTGTATTTTAAATCTTGTTCATTGTGTTTGTGTATTGTTCCTCTTAGGTCTGAGAGATATTTATAACTTTGTTTGATTTTCACTGCACTCATCAAGGACGGCAGATGGGCTCATAATTTCATATCCAGTTTTTTTTCTCTGTGTCCCATAAATAATATGACTTCTCCAAGTCTTTTCGTTTCTTTATGCTGATGTCTTAGGATTTATGAAACATTTATAATTTCTTAGACATTTCATTTGATATACCTAGAACAGAGGAAGGGATCAATTTGAGACCATTGTAATTTCTCTTCTGAATGTATGTAGCTAACCCAACAGTGAAATGGCAACAATTAGCAATCGTGCAGAGTTGTTGTTGCTCATTGTTACATCTTGGCATGTGCACATGTCAATGCCAATCTGACAGTTTATATTGTGCAGTTCAGGTAATATTCTTTGGTGTCTAAAGACATTTTCGAAAATGTCTTGTCAACATGGACATTCCGATGAAGAAATGTTGCCTCTTGGATAATTCCAATGTTGAATCGTAAATTGACTCCAATGATGATTAGAACTTTTTACCAGTGACAAATGAAGATAAAGACATTGTAAACAAGGAGCTATTAGTGGAGGAGAATTCGGATACTGATCTAAATCAGTTCTCACCTCGTCTGTCACAGCAGGCCCAATTGAATTCTCTACAAAGTTGCTCGCTAGGTATGGAACAAAATGGTAGGTTGCCAGTTTTTCATCTTCTATACAAAGGTCGGCTGCTAACACCAAGTTGTCTTTAGTACAGTCGGGTATGATAATAAGAATATGTTTTGTGCTGTGTGTTAGGCCAGATTCACAAACACAATAAAAGTGTCACCACGACTAGTGGCATTCTGCAGTTGCATGTGTGAACTCTCAGTTTTTAAGTGGCGCAACTGAAGAGAGACAACTTTTGTCATGCCACAGAAAGTTCAACTTGGTGGCAGCTATAGTGGAGTAATTGCTGTTTTACCCCATTCAGTTTGAGTGTTTTTTTTTCATTTTATTACTGAAAAAAAATTAAAACAGAGGTCGACAGGTACACTTTCACAGCTTATGCATGAACAGCAACCTATCTCTTATTTTCTGCAGGTGTGTGTGTGTGTGTGTGTGTGTGTGTGTGTGTGTAGTGTGCACGCACGCGTGTGTGTGTGCATAACGTATACCACAATTGTAAAAGATTTTTGGTTGATTAAATTAATAAACTTAACACGTGTAAACAAAAAAAGCGAGTTGTATAAACTTTGTGATTTTTGAGACCAAGCATTACATAAATTGTGCTTTATGTGCAGGAAATAGCTCCTGGGTGTGATGTGGTAGCTGTTAAACTAAAAATTAGTTATTTAAAATGACTATATCAGTGAATACAATAAAATTTTAAAATCTTAGTAGAATGTTGTGTCTGCAGATAATATTTACATGTCAGTTGTTGATTAGTTTGCCACTGCAGACAGGCAGGCGAGTGTTTTTTCTTTTATAAATGTGTTTATGGCCCCTGATTTACCCCTGTGGGAAACCTATTTTCGGATCCAGCATTTGGGTTTCGCCTTCCTCGCATTTAACCCTTGTCAAAGCTCTAATGCCAGAATCTGCTCTCTAAAATTCATACCCGGCCATAGGATTTCACATTGTCACCATATTGAAAGCTGTGCAATTATGCAGAATTTGTGGCATCCTGTGTGGACGGTAGCTCATGATACCTCTACAGAAAGCCACAAGCTCTGTGAACTGAGTTTTACATGCACATCGGCACAGTGATAATACAAGACAAAAGCTTCACTGGTGCATTAACTTGGACACTACTGGCTGGCCAGCTAGTCCATATAACCTGCAGTGATGTGAACTGTTGCAGTTAAGCTGTGAAGAGAGACGGGCAGAGAAACAAAATAGCTTCGAATGTCATTTAATTTTTGAACACAGTGGAATAATATATAGCAAAACTGTAGCAACACGCTTCTTAGGGGACTAGAGGGAAACATAACATGCTCTCGTTCTTAGCTAAAATAGTATTGTTATTAAAAACAATAGTAATGAAAATTCCTAACTTAAACATATAGTAATTTTTCTGCTTGAGGTACGCATGACATAAAAGCATATTGCAGGGATTTTGCTGTATAGTAAATATTGAAGACGCAGAAGGTGTTAGTTATAATCATCGTTTGGTAATCTCTGAACTCCTTCCATATCCGAATCCAAGAATACAATTCAGTACTGGAACAGTCATCTGCTACATTGATAATGAGACGATCAACAACAGAAACCACAAAAACACCCAAGCACCACATTTTGTCCTCCTCTTACGACGTGTTGCTCTGCATCCTGTCAGCGTTCAGTAGTAACACGTACACATGACAAAGCTTCATGCATTAGTTCCAGTATGTCTGGCAGTTTAAATGTCTTGTTATTTCTATCGACAAATCTGTTAACTTGGTTCCGGGTCATTTGTATTGGGCTCATTTTGCAGTGGTACAGTGGCAACTATAAAAGTGCAGCATTTATACAGCATGCTCAGTGCTGTGAAAACTATCGTTTACCATGTTTCTATGATGCTTATCACTCGGGTTTGTCCGAGATCACATCTGTGGTATGAAGTAATGCACATAGTTCAAATAAAAAGTATTTGTTTTTTAGTTTTTGTCCAAAATTTGTATGGTTTTCTCAATTTAAACAATCTTTATTAACAATCTCTTATAAAATATTCATAATAATTCTTTATATTTGCTATGAAAATGGCAATTTTGCATCAATATGCAATTAGAAACAAGAAGACATGGATTTTTCATAAATATAATGATTATATATGTGTTAATTAGCACATATTTGCTGAATTTTATATTTAAATGATGTAGGTATTTGAATTTAATGAAAAATTAAAAAAAAAAATGCCAAAGCAAGATTCGAACCAGTGATTCATATAATATGAAATGAACCATTCTCCAATGCTGCCAATACAGCTACACCTCTTGTTTACAAATGCTTCTTAATTTTAGTGGATAATGTTCTTCAAAAAAGTTCAAAGCTGACTTTATCTGTAAACTTGTTAAAAATGCTAAGAAGAACCTGTTTCTCGCCACATTTTAATGGTGCTATATACATGTGTTTCACTACAGAGCAGAAAGCAGTGTCAGCCATTTTCACAGTACTTTTTAACAGGGAGACAATCAGAGCACAACTATCGTTTACAGAGACTGCAACTGTCCACAACTTTTGAAATAAAAACTATGTAGCCAAAGTATGATTAAGAAAGACTTTGGTGGTTGTTAATACATTAGAATGCCTTAAACATTTCATTTACAGTAATGTAGTAATAAGATATCTAACACATTTATACAATCTACTTCAAAGAGCATAAGTACACCAGCGTACGTGTGCTGGCCAATCATTGTGTTTGTGTTTTTTTACATCAGGTTTATTCTTATGATGAACGTAGTATATGTCTGCTTCCCAGTGAGTAAACGACTCTTCCATCTTATTTTTGACAAGTCAGTACTGCCTCTAATGGGGAAATGCTCAAAAAGTAGTAAAATAACTTTACAATGTCACTTGAGGAAATGGAAAAACTTACTGCAGCCATATGTGCTCCTGTCATTCCTCCAAAAGGTATGTCTGCAGGTGACCTTTGGTCACATTCTTGGAGGCCTACTTTCACGAGGGACGTTATGCCAAGGGACATATTTCATGAGCTTCTCAGGTTTTTCCATTTTGATGAAAAATCAACCCAAACTGAATGGCTGCTAGCCAATAAATTTGCTGCTGTTTCTGAAATTTGGGAAAGGATAATGGAAAAAAGTATTTGTCCATACCACCCTGTAGAAAATATTACCATAGACCAGCAACTGTTGCCAAGCAAAGGCAGATGCAAAATTCACTTTACAAACCTGACAAATATGGTCTCAAATTCTGGACTGCTGCCAGTTTAGCAACAAAGTAGATATGTAAAGATTCCTCATACCTCTGAAAAGAGGACATGCATAGAGAGATACAACCACTTGAAGAGTATGTAATTCTGTGTCTCATGGAGCCATTTCTAAATTGAGAAAGAAGTGTAACAACAGACAATTTCTTCATGTATTTTCAATTTGCCAAGAAGGTCAAGGAAAAGAAGATTTCATAAGTTGTAAAATGAACAAGATACATCATGATACCTCTGATGTGGTTAAGAAGCAAAATGCTGAAATACACTTCACCAACATCCTGTGCCAGAGTGGCAATACAGACTGCACCATGACTGTATACCAAGGAAAGAAGAATAAAGATTAATTATTCTTAGGACACTGCATGCTGAAGCAGGGGTTCCGACTTATAAAAAATATTGGGGAGGCCCATACTGGGGGTCTTGCCACAGGAAATATACTAAATTTTAGATGAAAAATAGTGAGTTATAAAGTGTTTTTAAGCATTTTAGAGTCATATGATCAACATTAGAACCCCGAAAATTGGACTCTCGATAACTTGACACTGTGGGAAACTCGACAAGTCTGACAAATTTTTTGGCTTTGGAAAAAAAAAAAAAAAGAAAAGAAAACACGCACGATATTTTCATAAAAAGCTAATTTAATTTACAGTAACAATCGTGCTTATAGACTATTACAGAGCAGTGAATAATTATATAGTTCTGAAAAGACTGAAATTATATTTAAATAAATCCTAAACTATCATTAAAAGAATAAAGCATCAAATATTGCTGCCACTCAGTAAAAGCACTTAGATTAATACGTGAAATAACTAAATTAAGCTTACTTTGAATAAGGCTCAGGGATCATTAAATAAAAACAGTATCTCATAGTTAATGTTCATATTAGTCAACAAAGTCCTCATTAATGATTAAGGAATCATCGACAGTACAAATACAAAATGATACTTGTTCGTGAATCAAAGAATTTTTTTTTGTCAGCCCTAATAGAAAAATGTTCAGTCTTCTTGATTGAAGCCAATACCTTTCTCAACACAGACTTTCCTAGTAGATATGTGATCTCATTTTGAATATCGTGGGACTTCCACCTATACCCCGATCCCCCTAACCAATCCTTAAACTCAGGTATGTCATTCTTTCGGAATTCCAACAATTGAAAACAAAAATTGAGTTTACATCTTCGTGCCCGCTAATTGCTAGCTCTTGTCGGCATAGAAGTTACATGGTAGTAAAAATTGTCTCAAGAGCTAAACGGCCTCTCTTCATATTGCTATCTAACTGTTCATTCAGTTGGGAGGCCCCACTTCGGTTAGTGATAGAATTCAGCTTCAGAACACCTTCTTTATCTGTAAAAGTATTTTCATGAAGACAGAATTTTTCCAAAGCCTTTTTCCAGTTAGGAAACCCTATGGAAGTAAATGCATCATCTTCTCTCTCTCTCTCTCTCTCTCTCTCTCTCTCTCTCTTTCTCTTTTTTTTTTTCCTTGAAATGATCTTCCCTTACCAGATTGTCCAGGTTTTGGCTGTGAGCGGTTCTCGCCTGAAGACGATGAAGCAATTGACGACACAATAATTTTTGGAGGTTGACTTGCAGTATCATAAACTTCCAACCGCACATTTTTGGAAACAAATTTATCCATTGCAAACATAATTCACAATACACCAAAAGACTAAAGTAAATGAATAACATATAGTCATATAATATAGTCCCCTAGACACTAAAGTTGGAACACTAAGCGTGTCTGCAGCGTGCACTGAACGAAACTATCCACACTGAATGACTGTGACAGCAGGGTGGGCTTTATATAGCCGTAGCATTGTAATGTCTCGAAGTGTCAAGGTGACGCTAGGGGGAGGGCTCCAGGTGGTTCTGCTCCAGTCCTTTTGATGTTGCCACAGCTGCAGTGCTGGCGTGCATGAGCCAGACTTTACCCGGAGGTTCACACACCGGGACAAATTCTAAGTGTGCACGCAGCGCTGTGACACTACCATGATTCACACCACTTGTTTTCAGTTAACCTGCTTACTACCATAATAATTATTTGTTTTAACAGGGGAGTGCTATGGGACCATTGCTTTTCACAATATATATAAATGACCTAGTAGATAGTGTCGGAAGTTCCATGTGGCTTTTTGCGGATGATGCTGTAGTATACAGAGAAGTTGCAGCATTAGAAAATTGTAGCAAAATGCAGGAAGATCTGCAGCGGATAGGCACTTGGTGCAGGGAGTGGCAACTGACCCTTAACATAGACAAATGTAATGTATTGCGAATACATAGAAAGAAGGATCCTTTATTGTATGATTATATGATAGCGGAACAAACACTGGTAGCAGTTACTTCTGTAAAATATCTGGGAGTATGCGTGCGGAACGATTTGAAGTGGAATGATCATATAAAATTAACTGTTGGTAAGGCGGGTACCAGGTTGAGATTCATTGGGAGGGTCTTAGAAAATGTAGTCCATCAACAAAGGAGGTGGCTTACAAAACACTCATTCGACCTAGACTTGAGTATTGCTCATCAATGTGGGATCCGTACCAGATTGGGTTGATGGAAGAGATAGAGAAGATCCAAAGAAGAGCGGCGCGTTTCGTCACAGGGTTATTTGGTAACCGTGATAGCGTTATGGAGATGTTTAGCAAACTCAAGTGGCAGACTCTGCAAGAGAGGCGCTCTGCATCGCGGTGTAGCTTGCTCACCAGGTTTCGAGAGGGTGCGTTTCTGGATGAGGTATCGAATATATTGCTTCCCCCTACTTATACCTCCCGAGGAGATCATGAATGTAAACTTAGAGAGATTCGAGCGCGCACGGAGGCTTTCAGACAGTCGTTCTTCCCGCGAACCATACACGACTGGAACAGAAAAGGGAGGTAATGACAGTGGCACGTAAAGTGCCCTCCGCCACACACTGTTGGGTGGCTTGCGGAGTATAAATGTAGATGTAGATGTACTGAATGTATTTTAAAAGGTAAATATCATCAAACAAGGAAAATAAAAAATTCCAACATAATTTTCTGATTTTACAAAGCATAATATAACTAATAATTTTCTTAAATTATTGGGGGTCTCTGCTCCCCCTAACGAATTTTTAAGAGGGCTCGGGGCCCTCCTCAGGCCCCATGGAGTCAGTGCCTGTGTGCTGAAGTAGCAATAAGCAAAGGAGGAAAGAGGAAATCTGAAACAACAACATTCAACAATGCAACAAAGTATGGGGTGGATATGGTTGATCAAATGACCCATGCATATACTACATAAGCTGAATGCAGGAGATGGCTGATGCATGTTGTCTATAACATCTTGAAGAAAGCAGCAGTAAATGTGTAGATCATCTATAAAATAGTAACAAGTAAGAAAATGGAAAGGAAGTAGTTCATACTTCATATAGTGAATGAACTCAAGGGAACAAAAGGGAAAGAAGAGGAACAGACATAGAAGTGGATAGGGAACCAAAATCATCTAAAAAGTGGAAGTGCCAAATCAGCCTCTGTAGATGTAAGACCTGTGACAACAGTTTAAAGTTGCACATAGCTAATTGTGGAAATTTGTGTGTAAAACAGAAATTGTGTGTGCTAAGTGTGTGTAACAGATTCCAATGACTTCAGTAAAAAGTACAATAAAGCTGTGTGTAGAAAACCTGAGAGTATAATATGGACCATATATACTAAATTTGTCTAGAAGATTCTACAATTACTTAATATATGATGGTTGAAACTTGTTGAAATAAGCAGTGGTATAAATCTGTAGGATATTTTTTGTTGAAATAAACAAGTAATTTATTAATTATTATGTCAAATAATTATTGTTGTAACTCATAACAGGCATGAATTGTTGCTGTTGTTCTTGTTGTGGTCTTCAGACCAAAGACTGTTTTGTTTCACATATTTATGTGCAGTAATCTCTCCTGGATATCTGATGATGGATAAATTCCAAAACACGTCATATGAGCTATAAAGTAATTCCTTGCCTGATGTTTGACCTTTTACCATTGTGATCCAGTCAGCCTGAATGCAGAACTACTGACTTTTTTTTTTTTTTTTTTTTTTTTTTTTTTTTTTTTTTTTTTTTTTTCATCAGATGACAAATGACAAAAGAATTTTTTTTTCTTGTGATATAATTACAAATTAACAGTTTCTGGATTTTTTTCCTTTACTTGTACTGTGAAACTTTACTTCGTGCCCAAATTTCATGATTCTAGGCCAATGGGAAGTGCCCTATAAGTTTTGATGAGTAAGTTTGCATTAAAATGTGTGATCTCTATGACCGTATAGACTTAGAAGCTTCCCTTTTTTACACTGCCAGTGGACCATAGAGCACAGTATCTGACATAAATTTTAACTTGTTAAGTCTACCCGTTCCTGACTAAAAGTCAGTGTAGTTGTTCATTTATTGAATGTCAAAGTTACTAATTTTACTTTTGTGGAGTTATCACCCAGCAATCATAGAGAGCTTACATTTCAACAAAAGCTGACAATCATCCGCAGTGTAACACAAATCTTTTTGGATTGACGAGGAAGTAAGATTTAGTAGATTCAACATGTACGGCATACTCAAAAATAAAGAAGTGTTCTTAAATGCCAAAGCTAATGATTCCCATGGATCCAAAGGGAGAACATTTGTGTGTCTAATATTCAATGATGTGGAAAATATTCTTATGAAGTGCTTTGAAGAAATGAAAAGTGGCAGCATTCCTTTATATAAGTGGAAACATACTGCAGGAGAAAGCTCATGAAATTGCTCTGAAGATCGGCATTGAAAATTTCAGTGGTTTGAGTGGCCAATTTTCTCTTTAAAATGATGATCTGTTATTTCAAAGTGCAACTGGTGAAAGTGAGGCTGTGCTCATAGAAGGTGTGGAATTTAGTGCCCTAAAACAATAATAATAATGATTGTTGTTGTTGTTATTATTATGGCCGTCGTCATTGTGTCTGGCGTGCAAAGAGAAATCAGAATTGCACATTATATCTAACCACAATAGAAAGAACTTAAAGTTGTGATAATTTAACCATACAGAATTACTGACATCAATAAAGGTTCCATTTCATTTCACGTTAGGTTTAACCTTTGCATACCAGTTGGGGTACTGCAAGACTCGAACATAACTATTTCATTATTTGTAGCTGTTTGAAATAGTGTATATTTTCAGACAGTGTGACACTGTTAAACTGTCCCCAGTAAACACTACCATTGTTGAATTTTTTTAGTAAATTTATTTTGGGGTCCTTTGATACTCTGCTTGAGATTCCATGTGACAAGAAAACACACATGTATAAATGCACATTATAGGAAGTTATGTTGGTATAAGTTCGGAATTAATGTTTCAAATTTTAATGTATTGATGTATGTAATAACGTTCAAATATTTTTTTCTGTTAGTCACTTCCTTCAGTTCTTTTGCTGCAGCATGTTGTGTTGTGAAATGAATATCTCAAAGAAGCTAAAATTACAGGAGAAATAAGACTGGTGCAATGAACAAAATCTAGACAAGTAACACAAATAATGAAGCAGACTCAGCAGATAGTGATGTGGAGTTTGTGTGTTCAGAAATAGAAAAAAAGGACCTAGCTGAAGACATTATTGAAGCAAGGAACCATGAAGAAGCAATTGATTAGATTCAGATAGTGGAGAGACCCACATACACTAGGGAAAAAATGGAATCATATGTCAGTCAATGAACTAACAGTGAAGCAGGTGTCAGAAACAGGATGTTTTGTGTAAATCTAGTGGTCTCACAATGACTCCCAGGAGTGTGTCTTCAACTTTGAAAACTTTCATGTTTATCATTAAACACAAAGTAGTGGCCAAAGTTGTAAAATACGCAAACCAAAAAGCAGAGACAGTTTATAATTTATGGAGTGTGATTCATCCTGCTAACAGATTCAAGTGGAGCCTAAAAACTACAACAGAAATGTTCAGTTTCATAGGACTCTTAGTTACTATATGATCACTAAAAAGCTAAAAGAGAACCCCATTCTGTTATAGTCCACAGAGCTCATATACCAAACGAGACTATTCCCAGCTTCACTTTTGAGCAACAGGTTTCCTGAACTTCTTTTTTACATTAGATTCAACCATATGATCACTAGAGAGAAATGGATGGACAATTTGTGTGTATTTAGAGAAATATTTAAAAATGCTGCATAGGTATACTGTGTACACTGTTATCCAAGTAGTAATTTGACAGTGAATGAGCAGTTGGTAGCTTTTCATGGGAAATGCTTGTTTACGGTTAACATGAACTCCAAACCAACTAGATACGGCATAAAAATTTCTCCCCCCGCGGGCCGCTCTCTTCATTGTCCGCACCGCGCGCCGGCGGTCGCGAAGAAGTGGGTGTACGAACTGGCGACCAGGGTGGACGTAGCAAGCACATCAACACTACGACAGATTTCGACGCCCACGTCTTCATGACCGCCGGTGCGCGGACACGGATGGTGATGAGAACGGCCCGCGGGGGGAGGGGATTTAAATCGGCCGCCCACCCTAAGGAGCTCAGTTCGTCAACGCACCTGACGATGGCGACATGTCTGATTGCTGAAATATTGTGCCCGTTGGACACTATGAACCGGCAGTATACCCGTGGATTGTTCGAGCTACTTTTTATTGATCTCAAAATGGTTTTCACTGTAAATTTGTATATGTTTGGAGTAGATGGAAATGGTGATGTGAAATATGATAAATTGGGTGGATGTTCCAACAGTTTGTGTTTCAAATATCTGTTTTCCATTGGTAAAGCATCTTTGTTTTCAGGTGCATTGCCCTGTCAAAGTAACTTCCTTTTTTGTTTTTATCCACCTGCTCCGTAACACTTGTTTAGTATTTGCCAGCTTTTATTGTATCCTTTGCAAGATAATCAATAATAAAAAGCCCGTTTTCATATGGATGTGAAAAAAAGGTGGCCATAACCTTTCCAGCAGATGAAATAACCTTGGCCTCTTTTTCTGCAGAACTGTTGGTTTCCACCCGCTGCTTTCATTGTAGTTTTATTTCTGACAGTGGTCTGCATCTCACCTTCAGTATCAGATTGGCACACACAACCAATTGGATTGCTTTAAAATGTTCCAAATATTTGTTCTTTATCCTTTATATGTAGGGTGGGTGAGAATTAACTCCCTATTAAAAATTGTTTATAACTTATTTAATACTTAACTAGCTTCCATGAGACAAAAAAGTTTTGTGTCTTAAATGGTTGAACTGTTACGCATTCTAAAATTCAGCATAAGCGCCATTGTTATGTACCACACTGTATAAACGAATATGGATGTTTGTGACAGACTTTTGCAGATAATCAAGCGGTACATTGCCAAGAACATGGTGAATGTGCTCCTCAGTTTCATCAAGAGTCTTTGGTTTTCTACAGTTAATTTCCCCACTTCCAGAGGAAGAAATGACAGGACGGTAGATCAGGACTCCTTGCTGGCCATTCAAGGGGACGATGACATCCCAGTCAGCATCATGGAAAATGCTGTCGGGGCCGTCTTGTGTGAAGATTAGATTAGTGTAATTGTCCCATGTGGATACAATACCATGAGTGTTAATTTGCAAGCATGTCGAGGTACCATTCTGTATTCATTGTGTCCCAGATGAGAGATAACTCACAACTTTTGTGGATGTCATGCTGCAGCACACTGTGATTTTGGACAATGTTGGCTTTATTCAGCAACCACCCTCAGATCCTCTGTTGCCCACCAAGAACAATTGTGCTGGTTAACAAATCCCTCAATGTGAAACATGGCTTCATCTGACTACAAGATATGACAGAAAATATCGGACCAGTCTTCATACCAAGATAGCATCATCTCTCCGTATTCCAACTGATGATCACAGTCCTCTGGCAATAATTATCAGCAGTAATGTGGTTTCCATTTATGAAAATTTAACTGTTTCTTCAGAATAGTTCAGATTGTGTTTTGGGTTAAACCACTGTCACGAGATGTCATCTTTGTGATTTCTGAAAGCTTCGAATGAATATTTCCTGGACTGTTTGCACATTTTCCTCAATCCTGGATGTTGAGGGTTGACCGCCTCTCCTCCTCCTGACCCAGCTCGTGCATCCATTAGCTTCAAATGGCAATTTCTTACAGTCTTTGCATCTAATGAGGCATGAGGTCCTATCATATTTCTCCACCATCTCTATACTTGTACCACAGATCGTCATACTTCATACCAGGATCTAGCTGAGCCCACTCACACAAGGTTAGTCATGCACTGTGGTCTGCCACTGATATATGCAATTTCATCAGTGAGATATAATGTCATAAATCCTACCATTGTAAGGAACAATTTTTTTTCATTTCATGAAAATTGGCTAAGTACTTAAAAAAGTTATAAACAATTTTCAATAGGGAGTTAATTCTCACCCCCCCCCCCCCTCCTGTTGTGTTTATTAGTGCGTATGACAGATGACACTGAGTAACCTCTCCTAACATGATTATATATTTTTAATCTCAATGCTATATTTTTCAAGTATTTAACTTGAGATCTTGATTAAAGTTATAGGGTGCAGACACTGATACAGGGTTTGGTTCTGAGTGCACCACAGTTTGTTACTATCTCCCTCCGCCCACGGACAAATTAACTTGCCATCACACCCACTTGTAACATGTCACAGATGCCGAGGATCTTTATAATAATAATAATAATAATAATAATAATGAAGTAAATGATATTTTTAATATAACAGTAATGCGTTTACATTAGTGCTTAGTTCAACACTGTAGCATAACTTGCAAGAAATTGTAATTCAGAGAAATTAAGCATTTGTCCAAATGTTGAAGTATATTTGTCATGAGATTGATTTGGTAGCTACAAATTCGTAACAACTTTGATTTTCAAATTTACACAATATAAATTGTTGTGTGCTCTCATAGTTATCAGCATTTCCCTTAGCACTATGATGGTGACCACAGATCTGGAGACTTGCGTCAATAAGAGTGTGTAATTGGGGTGGTGCAGTTTCTTTTGGTTGTTCCCACCTACTTTCTGGAAATTCTGTCTTTTTTTTTTTTTCTTTCTTAGTCTCTCTGTCTATACTTATTCAATTTTCTGTGGATTGTTGGTTCTACATGTGGCCTTGCAAACTGTGTCATATTTATTGCTGGCAACAGGTGTGGTGAGCCTGTGAATGTTCACCTTTATCTGATTGGAGATTATACTGTAGCAAGCCCATCCATTTAGGCTAGCTCTCAGGCAAGCTACTGAAAAATATCCTGTATTAAAAATTGCTTGTGTTATCTAGAATTCTTCAGGCCTTGATTTTCATGCTATATTAGGTGAGGTTCCCACCAAAATGATACGTGAGCCTCATGAGCTCGACATTTGTTTGCTGTGTGTGGACGTGGCGACCCTGGCGTTCCTGAGCTGGGGACTGGTAAGTGCCGCCATTCCTCTTGTCATCGTAACCTCTGGGCATGCTTCAGCGACCACCGTGCGACACAGCAGTGGGATGTTGTGTGTCACAGGGAATGAGGATCTTGGCTTGACTGCCTCTATCACAAGGATTGTAAAAGCCTCTTTAAAAAAAGCCATTAATCTCAAGATGTGCTCCACACTGATAAGATGTATGACTTTTGAGGTGGAACAGTCATTAGAGGGCAACTGCTGGGGAACCTGCTGCACCTCAGTTGAATATGGCTTATCTTGGCACATGAGGCTCTGTCTAGATGGACTTATTTCCCTAGATGCTCATGGGACCCGGATGGATCCTTTGAAATCTTCTCTTCCTCCTCCCAGCAGGAAGTGTGGGGTGCTGTTAGGTACCAACACCTAATCAAACAAGAAGGCTCATTTAACCAGTCCTCCAGACTTGGGGATTTCACAGAGTCTTTCAGTATTGAGTAACAGAACACATGCTGTCAGCCAGAAAGTGTTTCTTGTAACTAAACAGAAAGAGGGTAGCTTTTTACATACGAAAAGGTTTAGAGGGAATCACTGGAAGTTTAAAAATCTGTCAAGTGCTTGTGAAATGGGACCCTGTTGGTAGAAACATCTAACATCGTTGATGTACAGAATATAATGAAATGGGTGAGTGGTGATCTTGTAAAATTGGACTCATTTATACTGACATTCAGTAGCACAAAATTTCCAGAACACGTTAAGGCTGATTTCCTTCACCTCAGCATGTGCCCTTATTTTCCTAACCCAGTGCACTGTTTTACGTGCCAGCCTTATATTGTAAGGGCGAAGCCACTTGTGGCAAGTGTAGTAAGGTCAAATGAAGGTTTTGTAGTTCATTTCCTCCAAAATGCGTGAACTGCTCTGGGAATCACCCTGTCTGGAGTAGGGACTGCAGTGTCTTCCTTGAAGAAAGGAAGGTACAGGAGATCAAAACAGCTAAGCGTATCTTATATGGTGAGACCAGAAAGAGCTATAAGGCCATGCAGCCCCCAAAGTTTGCTACCTCCTTTGCGCCTGTTCTAAAACAGCCAGTTCAGAAGACCGATGCTGCTACACAAATGGAAATTGCTTCTGGCAGCACTAACACCTGCATTTGACAGTTCACTTGTGCTGCTGCTGCAGCCACTTCAAAGCCTATACCTCCTCCGAGAACAGCAGACAAGGCTGTGGTCACTAATGTTGCAGAGCTCCCAACAAGGTTCAGTTGGGTCCACTGTCCAGTGTTGCCACTACCACTTCCACAGTTGCGGCTCCGAAGCCTACCCAGAGCAAAAAATCAAAGGCTAAGCACTCATCACCAAAGCAGTTGGGAAGTAAGTAGTCTGATGATTTCGATGTCATCCTATCTGACTTCTCTCTTAACTCTTCGGTGGAGCTAATGGACCTTGATCTTGGACTGGTGCAATCATTTTGCCCCTAGACTGAGCCCCGACCCATTACAGGCTCTGTTCCCTGGAGGAAAGACAGGGCGAAAGTGCAACCTCCATGAGAGATGGCTCTCATTATACAGTGGAACATTAATGGGTTGAGGACAAATACAGAGGAACTGAAACTGCTGGCACAGAAATGCCCCCTGTGCCTGTTTTTACAAGAAACTCATTTTAAAGCCACTGACGCCCCTGCACTACAGGGCTATACCCTTCACCAAAGGGATGACCTGACTGGGGACAGAGCCAAGGGAGGGGTTGCTGTGTTTGTCAATAACACACATCACTCCTCTGCTCTCCCCCTGGCTACTGACCTACAACCAGTTGCCGTTGAAATTAATGTGTGTCAGAGGATCACTGTTTGCTCACTGGATCTATCTTCGCTAGACGCAGTAGACTCTGAGGCTCTCATAGATCATATTGAACTACTTCCATGACCGTTCCTCCTACTGGGAGACCTCAGTGCCCATCATGTCTTGTGGGGTTTGACCTCTACTTGTCATGATGTCTCACGAGCTGTGCATCCTCAACACAGGTACTCACACTCATTTCTGTACTGTTACTATGTCATTCTCAGCCATCAGCCTCTCTTTATGCTCTCCAACCCTTGCAGCCTCTGTTCACTGTGAGGTCAGTGATGACCTTCATTCTAGTGACCATATCGCACTCTGCATTCACCTACTGTATGGAGCATTCCCTGAAGAGAAGCCACCAAAATGGATGGTCAGGAGGGCTAACTGGATGCTGTTCAGCCATATAATTACCCACAACAACCAAGTGTCCCGGTACCCAGCAGAAAGACACTGCCTTCCCCAGTCTGGCAGTCAAGAAATGTCATGGCCTCAGTTATTTCAGTGCGCCATACCCCTGCATGCTATAGGCTCGCTGTTGAGGTACAGTGTCTTGCGTCACTGGGTGAATGAGTGGCTGGAAGTGACAGACAGTAAGCTCAGTCTTGTAAAGCCCACAATGTGGTCATGGCGTACCTGCTTCCAGCCATGTAAATTGGACGAGGTCCTCCTTACTCATCTTCACATAGGCCACAACCCTATGACACATTGCTTCTTGCTCCAGCACTGTAACCCTCAAATGTGTGGTGCTTGTGGTGTACCGATCACTGTGTGACACATTTTACTAGACTGTGTTTTATTTTTTGACCAGAGGGTAGTGGTAGATGTGCCGGCAGACCTGCCCTCTATTATAAGTGATGTTAAAACGAATGTGGTTAGAGTTTTCTGGTTTTGTGATCTTCCTAACTTGTTTCCACATATTTTAGGGAGATAGTCTTAATGTGTTAACAGGGTGACTGGCTCACTCACGTTTTTGTAAGTGGTCAGCCAGTCACATTTCCCTGTGCTTTCCTTTTAGGTCCTTTGTGGTTTTACTTCTGTTTTAATCCCATGTACAGCACCTTTCACCCTTCGTCCATTGTGTTAAGGCGTATGGGATGAATGATTGTGTGTGTGAATGCAAGTGCGGTGGCAGTGAGTGCATACTTGTCATTGTATATACTTCCTCTTTACTTTGTAACAACAATTTCAGTCATTTTCTCCATATTCCTTTCTTTTAATATGCATAAAGACTCTGATGACCTCAGTGTTGAGCGGCTTTAAGCGACACACACACACACACGCGCGCACACACACACACACACACACACACACACACACACACACACACACACACACACATGGTACAACACGTTGCAGTAAAGGTTGCACGATGCAATGCTTACCCATGTGACACTTGTGTTCCTACTGCAGCAGTATGACAACGGGACTGCATGAATCACGTTTCTGCCTCAGTTGCAATAATGAGGTCCTCTGAAGAGGACTTTATTGTGACTTATCATTATTTAAAACTCATATAACTGAAAACAAAAATGTGCAATGCTGTAAATATCAAACCTAGTTCAGCTGTGGTTTCTTGTGACATATAAATGTGAACACAGATTTCGTGAATTCTGCTGAATGAGTCCAGAAACTTTCTACTTTTAGGAGAAACAGGTGGCAGCTCCTCACAGCAGGCAGTAATAGCTTTGCATATGGTGCATTGTTGCCAGCCTCATCGTGGACAACCTACATTATATATCACTTATTTACTTGAGACAAGAAAGAGTTACGGCTCTTCTTCCATTACTAATTTTTTTTTTATATTTTAGGCACATTTTGTATATGGTACTGTATGACATAAAATGCACTAAATGAAAAAACGGCTAGCAACTACATTTTTAATTGCAAACTTTTCAAAATAAGTATGGTGGTTTACTTGATGTCCAAGTATCACAATAAATATGGAAAATAGTGAAAATAAAAGCAGTTCATTATCATACTGTGATGTAAGACAATAAGGTGCAGATCCCTGCTCCATCTCCGAAAATAGTTTCCTTAGAATCAAATGAGAAAGAAAACCTCACTAAACAGGTAGATTAGAATGAGAATAATTGTTTGCACCAATTTAAAATAATGGAGGAAATTTCATCGTATCCGGTTGACACTATTCTGCATTTCATGCTTGATTTTGTCTATTTCAATTGTATCTGTTTGATGTATATACACTGATTGTTGTGCCTGATAAGCTCGTCATTACCAAGATCATAGCCCATACATAAGATACTTGAATTGATATAGCTGTTATTAAAAGTGGTACTGACACACTCTTAAATTCCTCAGTTCACTGTTGCTAATGCTAGGCTTTGACTTTCTGCCGACTCTCTCATTTACACAATTCCATACTGATTCACTATGTTATTTGAGTTCACTACCTGTGTTGCACAATTTCTTTAGTGTATATATTCAAGTCTTGTTTAGATGCTGTTTGACAAACTTGCTAGATAACTCTAGATAATGTCTCATACTAGCAGGCTTGTGTATACTTTTGGGGCACTCTGTATTATCAATCATGGCTTCTTTGACTGTAGTGCATATTTCCCAGCTATCCCTCAAACCACTGGACCTCTGTTTAACACATTTTGGTTATCAGCTCACTTCATTTTATCCCTCGATTGATCCATTCCTGTACCACACTGTGTACATCATTATCTCATGCAATATGCATGAACCAATGTCACGTAGAGTGCAACTCTTTTAAATGTGCAACAGTAGCTGGCAGGAACCAAAGTGTTTTCATCCTACGGAATCATCCTACAACCCACAGTGTAATTTTGTTATGTATTTTATTCATTTGTATCTCATATTCTTTACCACAGAGCTTTAACATCTGTCTCATGAGTTTATTTTTCTATTTACCATGTTTATTTCACATTGTTTTTCCTTATGCACAGCCCCAGATTTATGTCTGGTATTCTGTTGCATTGTTTGCACCTCATTATCACTCCCTAAAATTTGCATTCTTTTTTTTCTCTCCTTGTAGCTACATTCCATTCCTAATGGATCCCTGGGCACCATCTCTCTACACCATAAAAAAAACCTGTGTTGTTAAATTAAGTCTAGTCCTACATCCTTTTCTGTGAATGTTACCTAAACTATGAAATGCCCCTCATTGCTGTAACAATTAAAAATCGTCTGAACACTACCCCTCCTTTCACAAACACCTCATCCGCAGCTTGTGATCTAGTGGCTAGTATTGCTGCCTCTCGATCACGGGGTCCTGGGTTCAATTTCCAGCTGGGCTTGGGACTTTCTCTGCCCGGGGACTGGGTGTTTGTGTTGTCATCATTTCATCATCATTGTCATCATTCATGACAGTGGCCAGATTGGACTGTGTGAAAAAAATTGGACTATGCACGGGCACTGATTACCGCACCATTGAGCGCTCCACAAACCAAACATCATCATCATCATCATCATCATCATCATCATCATTACAGCTGCTGGAACTGTGCCTTTGAAAAGGGCATAACTGATTTCCTTCCCAGTATCTTCCATACTTTGACCATATCCTTTGCCAAGACTTCAACTGTCTTACTGTAATGCCCAGAAATGAGGAACTTCTGTCTTACAATTTGTCCCACCTTGCCCATAATGGTGTTTTAGTGACCACAAAATATCCTGATCCATTTTATGCCACATCTACCCCCATCCCATGCCCAGTGGGTCATATCCCTGTGGAAGACCCATTTGTAACCATTTTTGCACCTACACTGCACATCCTATTCCAGTCCTTTCACACACATATCCTACCCCCTCAGATGAAGAAGCACCTGTGAAAGTAGTCAAGTCATGTACCTATTCTATTACAACTAGATTTGTTTTTGCTGAAGGTCTGTTAGTGATAAGTCCTAACATTGATTAATTGTATGTGGAAGATTGTGTGTGTGTGTGTGTGTGTGTGTGTGTTTGCAATATGTTTCACTTATTTTTTTCTGTTTTCCCCATTATCTTCACTGTGAAAAACTACACTATGTAACTTTCACTGTCAGTGTCTGTAAACTACAAAAACAAGAAGGCAGACATTTGATCAGTTGAATTTGTTGTGGGTGGGCATTTTGAATATTTGTGAGTGTATCTACTATTTGTGTGTGTGTGTGTGTGTGTGTGTGTGTGTGTGTGTGTGTGTGTGTGTGTGTGCGCGCGCGTACGTACGTACGTACGGGGGACCTGTCTATGGGTTGTTGGTATCTGATAGTTCATTGAGCACAGAGAACAGAATTCCATTGTAGAGAGCTGTATATTCATTTATTATTTGGTTTCCTTCGACTTTGGCTTTTTGTATTTACTAGTTTTTTTCTTGTTGCGCTGTGTTTCATGTCCATAAGGTGTTCAGTGAATGTAAAATGACAGCTGTTATTTTTTAAAGCTGTTCTGTGTTTTGTGTTAAAGTTTCTGTTTGTCTGTCATATGTGAACTGATTTGCAGTCCTGATATGTCAGATGATAAATACCACATGTGTTGTGTTTCCCTGTGTTGGTACTGGTTGCCCTTAGCTTTCTCTGTATTGAGTTACCTATTCTGTAGGCTATTTTTAGCTATTCTGTGGGCTGCTTCGTTGTTGTGAGTGTGTTTGTGTACCATTTGCTTGTTGTTATGCGTGTTCCTTGTTCATGTGTGCTTGGGTGTGTTCTATGTGTTTATGTTCTGAATGTTTCTGTTCTGTATGTTTTGTGTGTGTAAGTTGGCGAAGAGCTGTTTGTTTTTGTATGGTAGGCGTCCTCTTTATTTTTAATTTGGTTTTGTGATTCAGTTTCTGTATAATTTTTGTGTAATATCCATTCTCTTCAGCTGTTTGTTGGATTGTCTGTAATTCATTTTTATAGTCATCTTTACTGAGTGTAGTTCTGTTCCGTCTGTGCAGCATATATTGGAAACGCTAGTTTGTGTGCAATTGGATGATTGGAATATTTTTGTGTGGCTGGTGACTTTCCAGAATATGGAGAATTGGTGTTGGTTGTTATTTCTGTGTATTGTGAGGTCAAGGAAATGTAACATTTGTCATTTTCTGCTTCCATAGTGAATTTTATTTTTGGGTAAACTATGTTTATGTCATTTTGGAGTTGTTGGATGCAACTGGATATTTCATCTAGAAGGCATATGATGTCATCTACATAGTGATGCCAATATACTACCTTGTATTGTTTGGGTCTTAGGGTCATTCCATTTCAAATCACCCAGGTCATGTCATTCATCATTGCAGATTATCGTGCAACTTTGTTCATTTGCTTATTCTTATAACATACGAACTCCTGGAAATTCATTTTGGTCTCAGACCTAAACTTTTTGTATTGAATTCTCAGTGTAATTTGGCTCTGCAAGAATGTCTATGCAGAGTGGTACTTATCTACAGAAATACTTAGAATTCAAGTGCCTATGAAGCTCTTGATTTGGATTTTTTTATTTTTTTATTTTCAGAAGTTAGGAGAGGCACATCTTTAACAAGAATGCAGTTATTTCAGCAGTAAAATTACAAAGAAAATCACAAAAAATATTAATGTAAGTCACTTTCAAATTTGTAGAAAAATTACAAGGATCTTGTGAAACACTTATATTGCGATTCTCCAACCTGCTGATTCTCCAACCTGCTGAGTATCTAGGTTTAGTCTTAAATAATTCCCAAGGTTGTAGGCTTTCTAATAAAATAAACATGTTAATGGATTTTCTGTGAATGGGCACATAAATAAATCTGAAATCAAAAAAACTTTTTATTGTGTTGAATAATTGGTCATTCGCAATAAGTTCTTCTGCACCTGATGCCCACTGCCTCAGATTTTCAAGAATGTTTTTTTTACTTGTTACTTTTGCCATGGTAATAACCAGTGTAAAATTTCTTCCATATGTCTCATGCAGTAAATATGGTAAAGTTTTCAAGACACTTACACTATATCTGAAGTTTCCCATTGGATTGCATTACTTTAGAAGAAAAATCAGAACTTAGCTAATTTTCAATAAATCATCATCATATTATTCCAGATACCAGAAAAAGAATCTGTCTGTATTGGAAATCAGCTTAAATTGTTATGGCCCAAACAATAATTTCTTAAATATTCAAAATACTTTTAGACAGAGCTGTTATCAGGCCAGTTTATATATATATATGATGTGGTTAAAAACAAAAAAAAGAGCATGGTTTTGGACAGACACTGAATTTTCGTTAATGTATTAAAGTATTTGAAACATTGTTCAGAAGGTCTTTTCACATTATGTAGACTTCTAAGCTTCAGTACAAGTCACATGTTTTGTTAAAATAATAAAAAGTACAGAGTCAAAAGTTGTGATATTAATGGAAATATTTTCATTACTAATATTAACTTTATTTATGGGTACAAGTTAGCATATTTAAATAATAACTAACCTATGCAGACTAATGTTTACATTTAAAATGTACATGTTAAGCAGGGAAGATCCTTGAAGTTCTAAAGTGAATGTCTTAATAGCTCCTCTGTTTTGAATCCACTGTGAGAAATTAGATTCCATTAAGTTCATATCATTTTCATTCCTTATGTACTTCTTCCTAATGTACTTGATTCGGGTACACCAACTATACATAATATGTTTTCCAAAGGCACAAAACAAAAGTCTGCCCTCTGAGGCCAAAAGAATGACACTGATGGTCCAGGTTGGTGGAGAAAAAGTAGTTCAACATCTCCTTCTCCATCAGATACATTCTTGACAAAGGCAAAGTACTACCTGGCATCATATACAGCTGGTACAATAGAGTGTTGTTGAGGACAGGTACCTGCCCATTGCAGGGCATTTTTATTGAATGAGAACATCAAGTAAAGCTTTTCAGAACAATTTTCTTTCGTAATTTCTAATGAATCACAGGAAACTGGTTTTTAATTGTGTATATTCCGTGTATCAGGTATTGTCCGGCTTGTCAAAATTCTCTTCTTTTTCTTCTTTGGGAAATTCCTGTAGGAAATCTGCATTGAGTTTCTCTAAGAAATAGAAAAAAATTGTGAATATGAGCCTTGCAGAAATTATAAATACCAGATGTAGTTGTTATTTGGACAGCATCCTCTAGCTGAAGACTAGCTTTTCACAATACATGTTGTACAGTTCCTCCCAATCCATCACACACAGATTTACCATGGCTAGTAGCAAAAAAGGAATGTTCAGCATCTAGAGAAAAATAATTTGTGTTCACACAAGTTTTTAAAGCTTTTTCTATTTTTGTACTGAGCAGCACATCAATCAGCGAAATAATGCAGTTTTTTGACTCGTGAGTAGTGTTCAGCCAACCATTTAACCATTTCTTTCTGAACAGCAAATCCTATATTGTTATCCATATTATCGGTTATAAAGCCATAGTTGGCTATCATAAATTTATTTTCCTCATTTGTTCCATAAACAAAAATGGGATGGATTTTCAACAAAGTCCATTAACAGAATTGCTTTTTCTGGGGTTAGATTTTCTTTTGAATGTTTTCAGGGCCCTTGCCTGACAGAGACATACACACTCATAATTTTGTTACCAACAAATCAGTGTATTCATCAACAGTTGCATATTGCTTTACCAATTCAGTCTGATGATCTGTGTTAATCATCAACATCTTTGTAAGATAATTTTTCTTTCAGAAATTCTAACAGTTTGTCATCACTGGGGCAATCATCACAGTGATTAAGCATGCAGTCATAGTTTTCTGAGTCGCATACAAGAAATTTTGTAAGTTCTTTGTATGTTTCTTGAATGTGTTCCACATCCAGAAGCATTTTACATTTTGGTGGATACCACAGACACACACTGAATGAGTGCCTGCAGCACAAGCGAAAATATACCACTTTGGTTTTGCAAACAAAATTTGTAAAAACCAATGTTAATGTTTGGATTCTCCAATTTAAAACAATGATGTAGTTCCATTAGGTTGCAGTGGTATGTATTTTTTGCATATACATGGTCTTCTGAATGCTAACATTGTCTTTTGCTCAAGGTAACATTAAAGTATATTCATCATTTTGGTAAAAGTCGGTGACAAACTTTACGACTTAATCAGTGATCATTTTACTTCTTTTTGGATTAGAAATTGATAAAATACGCATATCTCTTTTCAGTTTCTTTGGCTGTCAAACTACATACTCACTGACATTGAATTCTGACACTATTTTTTGTTTTGACCAAGGAGGAGGAGCTTAAGTCAAAACTTAAATATTTTCAGAGTTCCTTACACTAGCCACTTATTCTTTCATTAACAATATCATGGCATTAAAATCTATGGCTTTCTGAACAATTTCATTATCCACTTTATCCTCTCTGTTGTCAGAAATTTCAACTTCAACACTGCAATCCAATGCCTGGTACACATTTTCTTCTAAAACATGATTCACTTTTTCTAGCTCTGATGGGAAACGAGGCTGCTGACACTGCTGCTAAGGCTGTCGTCCTTGTACCTCGGCCCACTAATTCTTGTACCCCTTCCAATGAACTGTGTGTTGCTGTCTGTCAGCTGGTGGTGTCCCCTTTATGGGAACAAGCTCTGGGGCATTAAGCCTCTCCCATCAGCTTGGATGACCTCCCCACAGCCCTCTCGCCATGAGGAGATCATTTTAACTAGGTTGAGTATTGGGAACTGTCTTTTTAGCCATTGTTATTTGTTAAGTGGTACTCCCCCATGATTATGCTCATTGCCCTGAGCCTCTGACAGTTTGCCATCTGTTGATGGAATTCCCTTTTCTTAACCATTTACATTCTTATTTATGTTTGCCGTCTGAGTGCCGGTGGTTTTAGCAAACGACGTGCGGGCTGTCGACCACGTTTTACTTTTTAACCATCATAGCAATATGGCAAAGCACAATAGCAATATGGCAAAGCGCATTTAGTTTTTAGTTCTGGACCTCTGTTTCTCTATGTCATATTGTGTGGTCCTTTCTCCAAGTCCTTGTTTTTAACTGCCTTTCCTTCTGTCAATGAGTAGTCTTTCTTAACTTCTTTTTTTCTCTTCATGTTCTATGGTTCTGACTTGGGCACATATGACCCTAGTTGTTTTTGCACCCTAAAACAGTACAAAACAACTTTTTGTAGCTTCCATTTGCTATATGAGGCAATGCTGTGATTTGGAAAGGAATGAAGTTTTAAGGGAGAGCCCCCTAGACAATCTAAAGGTTTATTTGCATTCTTGATACTTTGACTTTTTAACATTGACTCGTGAAATGTCATGTCCAGGTCTGGCATCGCTTTCATTTCCATCACCGATTTCTGTTTTTTGTTCACTAATCTTATGACATGTTGTACAAAGTTTTGTTGCCTGGTTTGACATCGTTTCTCCTAGCACTTAATGATTTAGACAAAGACAGACTTATTGGCCTCAAGGATTTTTTTTAACTGTCTGCCTGTGTGTTCTTTGATAGCTTTCAAAAACAGTAAAGTAGTTGTAACCATGATGTCCACATACAGTTCTTTCTTGAACGTGTGGGAAGTTTATGTTGGACCATACTTTTTCTTCACTCAGCTCTGAAAATTTTTAAGAGTTTTTGCTGAGATGTAGGTCATCAAATGATATGGTGTCATAAGTAATTTTCCAACACTGCATAAAGTCATATTTCCCATTGTAAGTAACTGAGCATTAGTCCAGTTTAAAACATACTACATTACAAACAGAATGATAAATGGCTCCACCACAAAGAAATGTGACACATCTCACAGAAAGACAAATAATAACTGGGGCCAAATGGACTGATTGTTGCATGTCTGTGATGTTCAGCAATACATGACAGTGACCGTTGCAATGTTTTCATTTAAGTGCAGGTTTTAAGCAAACTACTGCAAACACACAATACACTTTATCACTGTGAGAGTGTGGTTAGCTGACAGATAAATGTAATACATTATATCCTTTCAAAAATCACTTAATTAATAAAATGAAGTAAATTTTTCACACTTAAGATTAATCTGTCTGCCTAGAAGAATTTATGTTTAAATATGTTAATCTGAGACCCCTGCGTCCAAGGCACTGGGTGTCACAACTGGCTGAACTTATTCTTGGAATGACCTTTTTTTCATCACAGAAAAAGTATTTTTGATTTCTGGTTTATTTGTGTGTTCATTCACAGAAAACCCATTAATATATTTATGTTATTAGAAAGATTACAACCTTAGGAATTTTTTAAGGCCAAACCTAAGTTCCCAGCAGGTTGATAAAATGCGATATAATTGTTTTTCAGCATCCTTCTAATGTTTCCAGAAATTGGAAAGTGACATACATTAATATATTTTTTTAAATATTCTTTGTAACTTTACTGCTTAAGTAAATGCATTATTGTTTACTATATGTCTCTTTTAACTTCTGAAAAAAAAAATCCAAATCAAAAGCTTCATATACACCTGAGTTATGAGTATTTCTGAAGATAAATACCACTTTGCATAGACATTCTCTCAGAGCCAAATTATCTAGTTGGGACTGTATTGAAAATTCGATAAAAAGTTTTAGTCTGAGACCAAAAAAAAATTCCAGATGTTCTTATGTTATAGGTATAAGAAAATATACTAAGTTTCATGAAAAACTGTGATTGAGGATTACAAATCCTACAATTATTGGGTCATTGGACATGGAGTGACCCCTTACTATTGTTTCAAATATTTTGTTTTCAGCATAATTGTGAGAGATATTGGGCATGAGTCCACTGGTGACCCATTAGGAAGCCCATCTTGTTGTGAATGGAACTGGTTCTCAAATGATAGACAGTTTTGCTCTGTGATTAGTTTTAGAATGCCAGCTATTTATTTTATGTGGGGTTTGGGGATGTCTTTCTGTTCTAATTGTTGTTTGATGATGTTAATGGTTTCAGTGGTGGGGATATTCGTGTACCTGGATGTGATGTCGAATGATGTGAGTATGGCTGTTGTGGTTATGTTGATGTCTTTGATTTTTTGTATCAGCTCTTCGGTGTTGTGTATGCTTCTGTTGTTTGTGTATACATAATGTTTTTTTTTTTTAAGTATGTGTGTATTTCACCGGCTAAGTGATACGTGAGTGCACTTCTGAAATTTAGAACTGGGTGTACTCAAATATCATGCTTATGGAGCTTTAGTAGGCTGTTCAGTGTGGGTGCCTTGGGGTCCTTTTGTAGTAGCCATTTCACTTTCTGTTTTGTGAATATGTGTGAGATGTTTGTTGACGTGTCTCTCTATTTGTGTTGATTCACTGGTTAGCTTTATTATGTTGTTGTCTTCTAGAAATTTTAAAGTTTTATTTTTGTATTCCTCCTGTTTTGTTACTATCATGGTGTTGTCCTTGTCTGATCTTGTGAAGAGAGCCCCGTTGTTTGTAAGTTACTTCATTATTTTTCTGGAAGTTTTTTCTTCCTCACTTTTTGTTCCAGTCCATAAGTTACTTTTGTTTTCCTTATTAAGCATCTAATTTCTTCTGCAGCTAACTCTCTTGTCAGACCTGCATTAAATTTTGAGTTATTGTTTCTTCCTTGTTGTTTTATTATTTATTCACTTTCTGTGACAAGATTCTCCACTACCTTGTGTGTAATATTCGTGTTGATGTTGTATTTGGGTCCTTTTTGTAGTAAGTTTATTTCTTGGTTAGTTGTATAACAGTAAAGTTGACCAGGCACCTGTAGAATGTTTCATTTGTTTGCCTTCTGTTTTTATGTATAATGATATTTTTTGTTTCAAAATGTGTTTAGTTTTTGTTGTTGTTTTTCCCCCCATTTTATTTTTATTGGTGTTTCTGTGTTTTATGTGTCTGTATTCATGATGTCATTAAATATTTCACAGAGTTTCATGTGATGTTCTAATTCCAGATTAATTTTGAATAGCCCAGCATTGAGTTCCTGCTTCTTTATATGTAAGCATCTAATTTCTTGTTTCAGCCAGCCAGTTTTGGCTCTGTGCCGCGCCTGTTGAGCTGCAGGTGATAGTGTTTAAAATGACATATATATAATTATGTATTAAATATGTGAAAAGCAGATTTTGTTTTTATGTTTAGCATAGTTTGATGTCATTTTCTGGGGTGTTATGGAGCATGTTGTGGAGCTTGCTCAGAGATGCCCGGCAGGGTGTTGAAATAATAATCTTGAGGTTGAAGCTCATCTGTCCACATTTGGTTATAGGTAGATTTTTTTTTGGACAGGTTCTGCCTTGAGAAAAACACAATGTTATCTTCTCTACACACACACACACACACACACACACACACACACACTTCCACATAAATGAATTAATGTTAGACATAACCACAGTAAAAGTAAAAAAGCAGGAAAACCACAGCAAGTGGTAATATATATAAAAAATGCGACATGTCTCCATTTATTTCACTTTGTAGCAAAAACTATTCACTGCAGACCAATGTCGTTTATATGTGGGAATAGCCTTAAGTCTCACATTGTGCACTATGGTGTTTTGGTCGCAGTGGGTGTTAATGGGTGGTTGTGGGTGGCAAAAATTGTAATACTAACATAATTAAGACTCGGCGCTGCCCACCCAAATTGCATGGTGTAATCTCTGCGTAGTTTTTCCAGTCAGTGATATAACGAGATCTTCGGCGCATGGTAAACTTTTAACTCAGTGCAAAATTATTATATGGGAGAAATGTACAATGGCTCATAAAAAAAGTCTTGAAGCACTCCACACAACATCACAGGATCTTCGGAAAACAACATATTAGTGGGAGGAGTTTTACTGCTATTATCAGGAGACTTTTGGCAAACATTGCTGGTAATTCCAAAATCAACACCAGCAGGTGAAATAAAAGCAAGTTTAAAGAGATTAATATTTTGAGATAAGGTTGAAAAGTTATCATTGAAAGAAAATGTGTGTGCAATAATGACAGGCACTCCAAAAACTCATATATTTGCCAAACATTTATTGAAAATTGGAAATGGTATTTACCCACTTGATCCGTACTCTGGTAAGCTTATTTTAACACAAGAATTATGCAGTGTGGTAGAAGCTTTGGAACAACTTTTTGATAAAGTGTATCCATCGATAGAAATGAACTACTTAAAGAAAGACATGTTGTATGAGTGAACAATTTTAAAACCAAAGAATGACTTAGTGCAACAAATAAATTAGCAAATACAGAAGATGTTTCCAGGAGCAGAAATGATATATAAATAGATAAATATAATAATGGATCAAGAAGAAAGTGTGTCAATTTTCCAACTGAATTTTTAAACTCATCTACTACATCTGTTGAAACTGAAAATCGGATTTCCAGTAATAGTATTACAAAATATTAACTTGCCCAAATTATGTAATGGCACAAGATTGTGTGTGAAACAACTACTTCATAATATTATGGAAGTAATAATTTTAACTGGTAAAAAGAAAAGAAAATCAGTGTTCATGCCAAGAATCTCATTGATCTCAACTCATATGCCATTTTCTTTTAAAAGATTACAATTTCCTGTGAAATTAGCTTATAGTATGACAGTCAATAAGGCTCAGGGCCAAACATTTCACTACTGTGGAGTTAATTTAAAGGAACCCTGTTTCTCACATGGTTAGCTCTATGTTGCGTTTTCACATGCTGGACATGTAGGAAATATATATGTGTATGTGCCACACAACCAACCGTCAAATATAGTGTATAAGAATGTAATTTAATGTAAAGACTTCATATGTAAGATACTTTCCCAAATAAAAAAAGTTGTTAACTGCTATTTTTTGTCCATTATTACATTTATAAAACCACTGACAGAAAGCTAAAACCTCAGCGAAGTGGATTATTTTCAGCTGCTAAGGTATATACACAAAACTTTGTCTGTTTTTCAGATTTGTAAATACTGTCTTAAAAACTCAACTGTATATGTGTACAAGTAGTAAAGAGCATTTTTCTGTATAATAGAAAGAAAATAAAACCCAACTGATGATGAAACTTCAGCGAAACATGTCTGGGAATTAGAAGAAAAAAATAAAATTGTGTTTGCTCAAGGAACCCCCCCCCCACCCAAACACACACACACACACACACACACACACACACACACACACACACACACATTCATTTGCAAGCACACACAGACAGAAAAGCTTCATCCTCAAGATGACTTTATTATAACTTTTGTGCACTCTTGTGTGGGCTTGACCTGTTACCACCAACTGACAGTGCACCCAAGTGAATGCACACTACCAAACAGTGATAGAGAGCAAAGATTGCCACCTGATGTATGCATGTGCTGCTGATCCCAACCAGATCGACTTCACTGTCAGCCAACCAGATCAGCTTCACTGTCTGCTTTACAACGCATGCCGTCTGTATCCTCCCCCCATCCCTCCCCCAGTACCAGATTCTAATAATTACATAGATGTAAATGACCATTACAATGCAGCCTTTGATCCCCACCCTCTACTAGCCCCTATCTTATGCCAGTCTCAACACCTCTCCCCATGCTTTCCACTTCACCTCATTAATTTATACTCACACTTTCCTCTCCTCAGTCTGCCTCTATCTCTGTTCTGTTCCTCCACCCCACCCCCCTCCAACCCTCCCCCTCCTTCTTGCCAGCCCTCCATTTCCTGTGACACACACAGCTCACCCTGACTGCTGCATACAAGTTCACTGGTGTTACATTCCTAACCAGTATGCCTTCAGCCTCCCCCTCACAGCCATCAGCCATACTTCCCTCCACCATTATCTCCCTCCCCCCTCCCTCCTTCCTTCCTTGCCTTTTCTCTTCTCTCATGTATCCTACCACTCACATAGGTGGTGAGTGATTTCCTCACATTGTTAATGTTTCAGGAAACGCTTTATGTACTGCATTTTCCCAAGTCTTAAACATTTTCTCCTTCATTTGTTTTGTTTCAGAAGACTGGACAGAGCATAGTTGTTAAATTATTAGACAAACCATGTTTTGTAAGAAATCCCAAATCAGCATTCTCCTTACTTAGTATGTGTTGTACACTATCTGATCAAAAGTATCTGGACACCTATTAGTGGACATTAATGTGAAGTGTGTCCACCCTTCATCTTCATAATGGCTTAAACTCTGATGGGAACATGTACAGTAAGGTGTCTAAATGTGTATGGAGGAATGGTAGCCCATTCTTCCTCAAGAAAAAAAAACCATTGTAGATAGTGATGATCGTTGCTGGGGTCTGTAGTGAAATTGATGTTCTAACTTATCCCAAAGTTGTTTAATTGGGTTCAGATCGGGACTCTGCACAGGCCAGTCCATTTCATGAATGTTATTGTCCACAAACTATTGCCTCACAGATGCTGCTTTACGACGGGTACATTGTCATATTGTTACAACGCTCATGATCTCTAAGCTGTTCACAGTACACAATGCTGTGAAACGTGTTGATATACACTGAGGTGACAGAAGACATGGGACAGTGATATGCACATATACAGATGGCTGTAATATCGTGTACACAAAGTATAAGAGGACAGTGCATTGGCAGATCAGTCATTTGTACTCAGGTGATTCATGTGAAAACGTTTCCGACGTAACTGTGGCTGCACAGTTGGCATTACCAGACTTTGAACACAGAGTAGTTGTTGGAGCTAGATGTGTGAATCATTTCATTTTAGAAATCATTAGGGAATTCAATATTTCAAGATCTATAGTATCAAGAGTGTACTAAATTTATACAGACGGGTCCTCTTCTCATGGCACGTAGTAGTCAGTTCTGCATTACACAGGGGTGACCAGGTACTTTTGATCTGATAATGTTATTGTATTTTGTTGTTGCTTAGGTAGTTGTAGTTTAGTTTTAGTTAGTTTCATGTTCCATGGATCATTTGCACAGTAAATCATAACAAGTCATTTTCTATTAACGTCATAGATTAATTTGTAAATGTAGCAACATGCTGAACATTTATAAGTCTTTTTTTAATAGGCCTATACAGATGTGAGTGAGTAATTCCTACTCACAACCTTTTACACATTCAGTAGTAGACAGTCTTCTACAGAATAGGAGTTGTCAAGTAAAAACTTTTGCAGTTTGTTTTCAAATTTTACTTTGCTGTCTGTCAGGCGTTTCATACCACTGAGTAAGTGATCAAAAATTTTAATTGCAAAATTGTGCACACCTTTTTGTGCTAAAGATGGCCTTAATGTGGAGTAAAGAATGTCATTCATTCTTCTCATGTTGTAGTTGTGTACATCATTGTTCCATTTGAGCTGCAGTGGATTATTTACAACAAACTTAATGTGGGAATAAATATATTGTGAAGCAATAGTCAAAATGCCCAACTCTTTAAACAGATACCAAGCGAGGTGATGCAGTGGTTAGCACACTGGACTCGCATTCAGGAGGACAGCGGGTCAAACCATCATCTGGCCATCCTGATTTAGGTTTTCTTGGTTTCCCTAAATTGCTTCAGGCAAATGCTGGGATGGTTCCTTTCAAAGGGCACGGCAGATTTCCTTCCCCATCCTTCCATAATCCAAGCTTGTGCTCCGTCTCTGGTGACCTTATTGTCGACTGGACGTTAAACACTGATCTCCTCTTCCTTAAACAGATACCTACAAGTTGATCGTGGGTTTAGCCATGAAAACTTTATTATTTAAACACAAAGTAGCCCAAAACATTATTCCATGTGCCATTACTGAATGAAAATATGTCCCTCCCCAAGATTTGTAATAATTCTAAGTGCAAAGGCATCTGATGATGTGCTGCATGAATATTTTGATGCTGTGCCTTGAAGCATGTTGTTTCGTCAGGACATTCCTCATGTGAAACTAGTTTCAAAACTATTCTGTAAAATTTAAGGTTCTGATGCAGCAGAATAATTGATATTTTTCTGAACTGTCTATCAAACCATTCACCCTCTCCGCACACCCCCCCCCCCCCCCTTTTTCTCTCCAAATCAGGATATATTGGTTTCTGTACTGTTTACAGTTTTGTAGATATCCATATACATGATACTTAATGTTGCAAAACATAGTCCTTTCAAGTAAATAGTATCAAGTGGCAGATTGTCATTTAAAAATTTGTTCATGTTGATGAATATTGCTCCAGTATTATAGCGCCGCCCTCTTTAATAGCTCTGTTTAGTTTTCAAATGTATTTTTCACTTACCAACTTCCTGTTTGTGTTGTTGCTTTGTTAACGGATGAACACTTTCTGCGTAACAAATAAAGTTTCTTGATTCACTGATAAATTCGGCATTAGTGTTTCGAATAATATTTGCCCCGACATGAATTAAGACATCATTCTAGTTGGTTTTAAATCACATGCATTCCCTTCTATACCCTGCTTTGGTCTGAAAATATTTTAATGTGTGTGTTGAGTTAATTTGTTCCAATCCTAGGACCTAGGACACACATTGTCTTCACAATTAGGAACCACAATGTTTTATGAACCTAATTATCAAATATTGCTTTTTGTCTAAAAATTTGCTAAGTATTTAATTTTTTGCATCATCATCATCATCAGAAAACAATGTAAGCAGTTTGTTTATCTTCACATGTGTAAGTGATTATTTTTAGTTTGTTACAAACATACGACACTAATTCATTTACCAGTTTAACATTTGTTTTCATCAGCTCAAGAATTTCCATTGTAAGTGTTTACATGTTGCTTTGCAGTAATTTAATAATTTCTGTCTTAAATGTAAACAATTACAGCTTGACTATGGAACCTGATAAAATAAGTAGTATACCTAACACCGTTATGATCCCATTTTGGAATAATTGACTACCAATGCTTCACATGCTGCACTGTCAACTGTGAAGCTGTATTTGTCAAAATATAGAGTACTTGGAAACTGCAGCAGAGTTTGTGCTTATTTGAAACTTCCTGGCAGATAAGTTTTGATCTTCCAAGAAGTTTCAGTGGCTTGGCAGTCAGTGAGATCTTTACTGTAAAGGATAGACTGAGAAGACAGACACATTGCTTGGTTATCTGAATAAATTTAACAAAAATATTTTGAAAATATTTCCATTTACTGCTGCGTGGGATTAGCCGAGTGGTCTAAGGCACTGCAGTCATGGACTGTGCAGCTGATCCCGGCGGAGGTTCGAGTCCTCCCTCGGGCATGGGTGTGTGTGTTTGTCCTTAGGATAATTTAGGTTACGTAGTATGTAAGCTTAGGGACTGATGACCTTAGCAGTTATGTCCCATAAGATTACACACACACACACACACACACACACACACACACACACACACACACATTTACTGTCATTATTATTTAATTAACTGTCATTTTATGTATCTTAATCATATCACTCACATTTTGTGTGTCACATTGTAGGTAATTAAGTTGTATCATCAAGAGAGTTGGTAATACAATAAGATAGTTAAATGTTAGAATTATTTTCTTAAAAGTTTGAGAATTAATTAGATATATATTAGAGATAAAGATTTTTATTAATTTGGTGTTCCATTCTCACTAGATCGGATGAAAGTCTTGCTCCACCACCCAGACAAGAGGAAAGCAGCAGGAGAGGATGTTAGACCTGACGATGACTATTTCACGTGCATCACAAAAGCTTACGAAATACTAGGAAACCCTCAGAAACGCCGCTCCTTTGATTCAGTTGACCCAGCATTCACGGATCCTGCACCACCTTCAAATGATCATACAAAGAAGCATTTCTTTAAGGTGATGATAAAATATTAACCAGAAATTTCTCATTTGTTGTAATGTCATGTGTATATTTTAATCATATATATTATGAATTTATAGCAAGTATGCTCATACCATGAATTGTAATGTCTTTTTTCCCCCTTGATATACACTTGAATGACAGGAAGAAAGAGGGGTTAGACTTTTCTGCCCCATTTAAACAAATTCATATTGAGCATTTTCAACAGAACAGTTTATCTTCTGCCTTCTTTTTTACTAACATTGACAGTACTCACCTTGGCCCTTGGCAAGTTCTGCAGAAGTATGGCCTGTTGTGAAGTTATGAATAACGATTCTCAGCTAAGAAAAGTTTTAAAAACATTACCTGTGCTACACTTATCAAGAGGGTGTGTGAGTTTATTTAATTGTTGTATGCTCAGAAAGTTTGTTGATTTTTGTCAGGTCGGGCTATAACCACTGATTGAAGAAAAGTACTTACTTTAAAGTGTGTGTTCTGTGTTGTCACTTTTCGTGCACACTTTGATACCAAGTCCTTCATAACTCACAGTTCCTGAAGTGAAAGAAGAAAAATAAGCATGGTTTTTACTAGTCTTTTCACATTTACAACCCCCCCCCCTCCCACCCACCCTCTCTCTCTCTCTCTCTCTCTCTCTCTCTCTCTCTCTCTCTCTCTCTCTCTCTAGGGGCCTGTTCAAAAGTTCTAATACTGTGTAGATCATCACCATTGGGCCCCAAAAATTTCCAACTATGAATGCACACCACACCACACACAATTTATGTTCTCTGAAAGTAAGTCTCAATTCTCTTTAAAAAAATTTGTAGTCGTCATCTAGGAATTGTCATAAACTTATAACTCAGTTTTAACAAAGATTTCAAGCTATCTGCTACACCGTGGACTTTTCTCAACTTGTGTGAAATTGCTCTCACAGTAAAAGTGTGTGAAAGAGCTTTTCTCTGACTGTTGGATTACACAGTAGCCAATCACCTTTATATTCCAATTCACACAGTAGGGTACTCTCCCTCTTTGGACCAGTCCCCGTTAAGAGATCAACTTATGTGAAATAACACGTTCCGAGGTAACATATAGATACAAATCAGCCACATCTGTAGTTTTCTGAAGGACTGAAGTAAGCTTTACATTTCTAAGATAATGAAAACTGGCTGCTTTATAATTGTCATTTCCCCCCCCCCCCATGTTGCAACTCTCATCAAGCTTACACAGTGTGGTTCCTGTGCTTGCTCACACTTAGTTATTCACAATTTCAGTGTTTCATACTTCGCATACATGCCACTTTCAATCCTTCATTTTGTTAACATTTTTCACTGGCTTCTACATGAAACATATTAATGTGTTGGGATGTTATTTCTCATGGAAAGTTATAAAGTCCGTGTCTTCAGGAAATTTTTTGGATACCAGAAGTTGTTTTTCATAAAGATCTGAAATTCATACTGTTGTTATCTATCATCTTTACAAAATGTTACAGAAAGTCTCTCAACAGTTGTGTTACTAACAGTGTCTTTAATAATTTATAGCAATGTATGTAATATTAGTTTGCTGTTCAGTTCGTACGCGTGGCTTGATGAGCCAGCAAATTAACATGTCTCTGTTGATCCATCATGGACAGGAGACATCAGCTGTTTAAGTAATTGTCAATCTCAATGAAATTTCCCAACAGCCATGTAACTAAGATGTTTTATTTTATTTTGACAACAACCGGTTTCAGCATTCCACTATGCCATCTTCAAACCCAATATGTACCCTTCAATATAAACGATAAATCCATACAGTGCCATATATCCCTGAATTTCGTGAATTCAATAGTTTCACAAATGCTTCATTTGAAGATAGATCTCCTTGTAGTTTACCCCTGCTACCAGAGTATTCCAGTCAACACTGAGCTTTCTCTGAGGCTACAAATGCTCTAAATGTTGGTTTGCCTTTATTTAACCTATCTTCTAAGTAAAGTTGTAGGGTCAGAATTGTCTTGCATGTTCTTACGTTTGTCTAGAATCCAAGCTGACATTTTCTGAAGGTGGCTTCTACCAGTTCTTCCATTCTTCTGTAAATAATCCAAATTAGTACTCTGCAACCATGACATTTTAAACAGCTAATTTGGTTACAATCACACTTGTCAACACATGCTTTCTTTGGAACTGGTATTAGTACAGTCCTCTTAAAGTATGAAGGTGTTCCGCCTGTCTCATACATGCTGCGCTGCAGGTGGGATAGTTTTGTCATGGATGGCTATCCGAAGGATATCAGCAGTTGTGATGAAATGTTGTCCACTCTGAGGACCTTGTTTCTGTTTAGATCCATCAGTGCGCTCTCAAATCCTTCTTGCAGTATCATATCCCCCATCTCATCTTTCCTTTCTATAATATTGCCTTCAAGTTCATCTCCCTGTTATAGACCCTCTGTGTACTTCTTCCACCCTTCAGTTTTCCTTCTCTGCTTAATACTGGTTTTCTATCAGAGCTACTTCTCTGTTCTCCAAAGGCCTCTTTAATTTTCTGGTAGGAAGTATTTATCTTTCCCCTAGTGATATATATTTCTATATCCTTGCATTTGTCCTCTAGCCATACATGCTTAACCATTTTGTACTTCCTGTCTGTCTCCCCCTTTCGCCTGCTTCATTTGCTACAGTTTTATATTTTCTCCTTTCATTGGTTAAATTCAATATCTACTGTTACCTAAAGAGTTAGTCTTTTTTGATCTATTTGGATCCTCTATTACCTTCACTATTTCATCTCTTCAAGCTACCCATTTTGTGTCTACTGTATTCATATTCCCTGTGCTAGTGAGTTGTTGCCCAATGCTCCCTGTGAAACTTGCAACAACCTCTGGTTCTTTGAACTTATCAAGGTCCCATCTCCTTAATTTTCTACCTTTTGCTTTAGTTTTAATCCACAGTTCACCACTAGTAAATTGTGGTCAGAGCCCACATCTGCCCCTATAAATGTCTTACAATTTAAAATCTGCTTCTGAAATCTCTCTCTTTCCATTATGTAATCAATCTGAAACCTTCTGGAGTCTCCAGGTCTCATCCATGTATACAGTTTTCTTTCACAATTCTTAAACCACTTGTTAGCAATGATCAAATTATGCTCTGTGCAAAATTCTTGCCCCTGGCCATATTCACTTACAGTTTTTCCGTATCTTCCTTTTCGTACTAACAAATTCCGGTCCCCCATCCCAATTAAATTTTCATCTCCCTTATCTATATGAACAATTTTTTTATCTCATTGTAGAACTAGTTGGCATATAAACTTGTACTGCTGTGGTGGGTGTGGGCTTCATGTCTAGATTGGCTGTGATAATGTGTTCACTGTGCTGTTCATTATTAAATCTACTTCTGCATTATCCTTACTTAATTTTGTATATATAACCCTGAATTCAAGTGACCAGAAGTCCTATTCCTCCTGCCACTAAACTTTGTTAATTCCCACTATAACTAACTACAACCTTTCAATTACCTTTTTAAATTTTCTAATTTACCTTTCTGATTAAGGGATCTAATGTTCCACACTCTGGGTGATACATAGAACGCCAGTTTGGTTATCCTGATGATGACATGCTCCTGAGTAGTCCCCTCCTAGAGACCCAAGTGAGGGACTATTTTACCTCCAGAATATTTTACGCTGGAGTTAACCATAGAGTAGAGCAGCATGCCCTCAGCAAAAATTATGGCTGTAGTTTCTCCTTGCTTTCAGCCATTCACAGCACCAGCACAGCACGGCTGTTTTGGTTGATGTTACAAGGCCAGATCAGTCAATCATCCAAACTGTTCTTTCAGGAACCATACATTTGTCTGGCCTCTTAGTGAAGACCACTAGGATGTGGTTGCTTCTATGGTATGACTATCTGTATCATTGAGAACACAACCCACCCCACCAGTGGCAAGTTCAGTGGTTCATGGGGAGAAGGAGGCAGTGGGAACAATTAACATATGTTTATATCAATCAGATTGGAATCCATGTGATCCCATTATGCACAAGTTTGTGTTAGACTGTTGTAAGCAGTACACCAATATTGTTTACTATGTGATTCTTTGAACTAAAGTCACATGTTGTTATATGCACTGAAGATGACTTTCTAATAGTTGAAATCTAGATCTGCTGTAATAAAATGACAGATTTCAACATGGATTGCTGTTCTTTTCTGCATTGTGTTTATGTTTCTGTGTTATTTGCAGCGTGTGAAAGCACTCTCGGGGGTCATGACTCAATATGTGTTGCAAGAAAGTTTCCTACAGGCGATGTGTATTGCCACACCTCACACCATCTATGCTTCTTAAATTTTACAATAACTCTTAATAATCACATAAAATTGTGTAGCTAATTAATTTTTTTCAAATACAAAAAGTAATAAATAAAATAAATTTCAAAATCTGTATCCTCTGTGCTTAGCAACTCTACAAACTAAGCAGTTCCCAATATCAGAAAATTTTCAAAGAAAGCTTTGGAAAGACTTATGTTATTGCAAAACATTACAAATAGCATTGCTTACTATTTGTAATTCAACCTATTTCCAAAAACTTGATGCCTAAATTCTTCTGTTACTTATTCAATTGCTAAGATTGAGTGTCTTTGTAATACACTACTGATTTTTACATTTTATACATTCCAGTGTCTTCTCGCTGTGGTGAGCATCTGAACTTTCAAAACAGTACCTAGTCCATATTGGCACTTCTCTAGCATGCCACTGCTAATCAGACAGCATTCTTTGTGTTGTTATTGCACCTTAACACTCTACCTTTTCCTCTATATAATCCAGACTTCTATCGGCTATATCTCTGTCCTGTAAACGTAACACTAGCTAAGGTGGCCTATTTTAAAAATTTTACCTTCCAATCAGGTAAAATGTTATTACAAAATTTATTCCTTGTTGTCTCCATTATTAATTACATCACTTAACACTTCTCCTAAATGGAAGCGAATTAACAGAGTCTTCACCAGATCAGTGTAAATAGTCATACCCAAATTTAAATTTACTTGAAAAACTAGCTCTCAAAATTGAAAATTAAAAAACTGTAGCAAAACTTCAAGATTGCTAATGAAATCATTTCCACTTGGTATTGATTCAAAATTTTTTTTTCATTAATTTAACTCACTGACCTTACAGAAAAACTGAACTTCCTGTACAATTTTTCTTAAAGTTTATACATAAATAAACTTCGGAACTAAAGTAGTTACCATTTTCCATGTACACGCAATAGGAAGCACATTTTATCTTCGAAACATCTTCATGTTCTCATAGCTATGAACCAATTCCTATGCTGTAATACATATCCAATACATTATTTACAAAACCTCTCCCTTACTTTTTATTCAATTCATTCCCACTCTTGAGAATGTGGTGACAACAAACACACATGTTTCTTGGAAACTCCATTCATTACAAGTAACTATTGTTTGAATAAGTACACTGTTTTTGCTCTATGTGGAAAAAAACAGTGTATGTGATATTCAGATTCCCTTAAACAGGGGATTGCTCTACCGAGAAATAATTGAAGAATCCATAAATAAGTTACTACTCAAAGAATTTTATCCAAAATCTTGTATTATGTAGTCATCCGCTCTCCCTTAAACTCTACATGACCATACTTCAAATTACTTCCCATCAGTACCAATGTCACAAATTCATTTTGAAACCAGCAAGCCCTCTATTTATTATTTTGTCTACTTCAGGAATACTCACCCCCCCACCCCCCCCCACCCCCCATGAACCATGGACGTTGCCGTTGGTGGGGAGGCTTGCGTGCCTCAGAAATACAGATAGCCATACTGTAGGTGCAACCACAACAGCATAACTGAGGGGTATCTATTGAGAGGCCAGACAAACAAAATGGCCTTGCTGTGCTGGTACTGCAACGGCTGAAAGCAAGGGGAACCTACAGCCATAATTTTTCCCAAGGGCATGTAGCTTTACTGTATGGTTAAATGATGATGGCGCGCTCTTGGGTAAAATACTCCAGAGGTAAAATAGTCCCCCATTTGGATCTCCAGGTGGGTACTGCTCAGGAGGACGTCATTATTAGGAGAAAGAAAACTGGCATTCTGCGGATCGGAGCACGGAAAAAAATTTATGTCTACATCTACAGACTAAAAGTGTACTGGAGTCAGCCTCAAATGCTGGTTCTCTAAATTTCCTCAGTAGCTATTCACGAAAAGAACGCCTCCTTTCCTCTAGAGACTCCCACCCGAGTTCCTGAAGCATTTCAGTAACACTCGTGATGATCAAACCTACCAGTAACAAATCTAGCAGCCCGCCTCTGAATTGCTTCTATGTCCTCCCTCAATCCGACCGGATAGGGATCCCAAACGCTCTAGCAGTACTCAAGAATAGGTTGTATGAGTGTTTTATAAGTGGTCTCCTATACAGATGAACCACATCTTCCCAAAATTCTACCAATGAATCGAAGACGACTATCTGCCTTCCCCACAACCACCATTACATGCTCGTCCCACTTCATATCGCTCTGCAATGTTACGCCCAAATATTTAATCGACGTGACTCTGTCAAACACTGCACTAATAATGGAGTATTCAAACATTACGGGATTCTTTTTCCTATTCATCTGCATTAATTTACATTTATCTATATTTAGAGTTAGCTGCAATTCTTTACATCAATCACAAATCCTGTCCAAGTCATCTTGTATCCTCCTACAGTCACTCAACGATGACACCTTCCCGTACACCACAGCATCATCAGCAAACAGCCACACATTGCTATCCACCCTATCCAAAAGATCATTTATGTAGATAGAAAACAACAGCGGACCTACGACAGTTCCCTGGGGCACTCCAGATGATACCCTCACCTCCGATGAACACTCACCATCGAGGACAACGTACTGGGTTCCATTACTTAAGAAGTCTTTGAGCCACTCACATATTTGGGAACCAATCCCATATGCTCGTACCTTAGTTAGGAGTCTGCAGTGGGGCACTGAGTCAAACTCTTTCCGGAAGTCAAGGAATATGGCATCCGTCTGATACCCTTCATCCTTGGTTCACAAGATATCATGTGAAAAAAGGGCGAGTTGCGTTTTGCAGGAGCAATGCTTTCTAAAGCCGTGCTGATGCATGGACAGCAACTTCTCTGTCTCAAGGAAATTCATTATATTCGAACTGAGAATATGTTCGAGAATCCTGCAACAAACCTGTGTTAAGGATATTGGTCTGTAATTTTGAGGATCCATCCTTCTACCCTTCTTATATACAGGCGTCACCTGTGCTTTTTTCCAGTCGCTCAGGACTTTACATTGGGCAAGAGATTCGCGATAATGCAAGCTAAGTAAGGAGCCAATGCAGTAGAGCACTCTCTGTAAAAGCGAATTGGAATCCCATCAGGACCTGGTGATTTATTTATTTTCAATCCATTCAGCTGCTTCACAACCCCAGGGATGTCTATCACTATATCCTCCATACCTGAATCTGTACAAGACTCAAACGGCGGTATGTTTGTACGATCCTCCTGCGTGAAAGATTTCTCAAATTCTAAATTTAAAATTTCAGCTTTTGTTTTGCTGTCTTCCGTTGCCAGGCCAGACTGATCAGTGAGTGACTCGATGGAAGTCTTCAACCCGCTTACCGATTTTACGTAAGACCTGAATTTCCTTGGGTTTTCAGCAAGATCTTTTGCTAAGGTATGACGGTGGTAGTGGTTGTATGCTTAGCACATCGCTCTTTTTACAGCCTTCAGCCTACAGCCTTCATTCTCTCGATCTTTCTTGTACAGCAAGTGCAACTGTCTTTGCTTCCTGAGCGTTCTCCGAATTGTGGTGTTAAACCACTGTGGGTCTTTTCCGTCCGTAACCCACTTTTTCGGCACATACTTCTCCAATGCGTGATTTATATTGTGTTTAAAATTTGCCCATAATTCGTCCACGTCCATCGTACCGGAAGTAAATGAAGTTGATTCATTTACTAAGTGGAATGCCAACAACTGCTTATCTGCTCTTTCTAGGAAGAATACTCTCCTAGCCTTCGTGACCGACTTTTTAACTTTCGTAACCATAGTCGTAATGACAACATCATGATCACTAATCCCTGTCTCAACACTGACACCGTTGATGAGGTCTGGTCTGTTTGTGGTTACCAGATCTAAAATATTTCCATTACGCGTTGGCTGTCAATTTAGCTGCTCAGGACAGTTTTCGGATAATGTGTTCAAAAGTAATTCACATGACGGCTTCTCTCTACCACCTGTAATGAATCCATAGACATCCCAGTCTATACTAGGTAGGTTGAAGCCGCCTCCGACTAATATAGCATGATCCGGGTACTTCTGCGATATATAGTGTAGACTGCCTTTGAATGGTGGAACCTGGTGGCCGGTAATAACACCCAACAATTAACTTTATTTCTCCTAGGGATATGTCCGCAGCTCGTGGTCGTGCGGTAGCGTTCTCGCTTCCCATGCCCGGGTTCCCGGGTTCGATTCCCGGCGGGGTCAGGGATTTTCTTTGCCTCGTGATGACTGGGTGTTGTGTGATGTCCTTAGGTTAGTTAGGTTTAAGTAGTTCTAAGTTCTAGGGGACTGATGGCCATAGATGTTAAGTCCCATAGTGCTCAGAGCCATCCTAGGGAAATGGATAGGTTTAAGTTAGATGTAGTGGGAATTAGTGAAGTTTGGTGGGAGGAGGAACAAGACTTAGGTGAATACAGGGTTATAAATACAAAATCAAATAGGGGTAATGCAGGAGTAGGCTTAATAATGAATAAAAAAAAGTAGGAATGCGGTTAAGCTACTATAAACAGCATAGTGAACGCATTATTGTAGCCAAAATACATATGAAGCCCACGCCTACCACAGTAGTACAAGTTTATATGTGAACTAGCTCCGCAGATGACGAAGGGATTGATGAAATGTATGAAGAGATAAAAGAAATTATTCAGATAGTGAAGGGAGACAAAAATTTAATAGTCATGGGTAACTGGAATTCAATAGTAGGAAAAGGAAGAGAAGGAAACGTAGTAGGTGAATGTGGAATGGGGATAAGGAATGAAAGAGGAAGCCGCCTGGTAGAATTTTGCACAGAGGATAACTTAATTACAGCTAACACTTGGTTCAAGAATCATGAAAGAAGGTTGTGTACATGGAAGAGGCCTGGAGATACTAGGTTTCAGATAGATTATATAATGTTAAGACGAGATTTAGGAACCAGGTTTTAAATTGTAAGACATTTCCAGGGGCAGATGTGGACTCTGACCACAATCTATCTGTCATGAACTGCAGATTAAAATTGAAGAAACTGCAAAAGGTGGGACTTTAAGGAGATGGGACCTGGATAAACTGACAGAACTAGAGGTTGTAGAGAGTTTCAGAGAGAGCATTAAGGAACGAGTGACAAGAATTGGGGCAAGAAATACAGTAGAAGAATGGGTAGCTTTGAGAGATGAAGTAGTGAAGGCCGCAGAGGATCAAGTAGGTAAAAAGACGAGGGCTAGTAGAAATCCTTGGGTAACAGAAGATATATTGAATTTAATTGATGAAAGGAGAAAATATAAAAATGCAGTAAATGAAGCAGACAAAAAGGAATACAAACGTCTCAAAAATGAGATCGACAGGAAATGTAAAATGGCTAAGGAGGGATGGCTAGAGGACAAATGTAAGGATACAGAGGCATATATCACTAAGGGTAAGATAGATACTGCCTACAGGAAAATTAGAGAGACCTTTGGAGAAAAGAGAACCACTTGTATGAATATCGAGAGCTCAGATGGAAACCCAGTTCTAAGCAAAGAAGGGAAAGCAGAAAGGTGGAAGGAGTATATAGAGGGTCTACACAAGGGCGATGTACTTGAGGACAACATTATGGAAATGGAAGAGAATGTAGATGAAGATGAAATGGGAGCTATGATACTGTGTGAAGAGTTTGATAGAGCACTGAAAGACCTAAGGTGAAACAAGGCCCCGGGAGTAGACAACATTCCATTAGAACTACTGATAGCATTGGGAGAGCCAGCCCTGACAAAACTCTACCATCTGGTGAGCAAGATGTATGAGACAGACGAAATACCCTCATACTTCAAGAAGAATATAATAATTCCAATCCCAAAGAAATCAGGTGTTGACAGGTGTGAAAATTACCGAACTGTCAGTTTAATAAGTCACGGCTGCAAAATAGAAGTAGAGAGGATATAAAATGTAGACTGGCAATGGCAAGGAAAGTGTTTCTGAAGAATGCAAATTTGTCAACATCAACTATAGATTTAAGTGTCAGGAAGTCATTTCTGAAAGTATTTGTATGGAGTGTAGCCATGTATGGAAGTGAAACGTGGACGATAAATAGATTGGACAAGAAGAGAATAGAAGCTTTCGAAAAGTGGTGCTGCAGAAGAATGCTGGAGATTAGATGGGTAGATCACATAACTAATGAGAAGGTATTGAATAGAATTAGGGAGAAGAGAAATTTGTGGCCCAACTTGACTAGAAGAAGAGATTGGTTGGTAGGACATGTTCTGAGGCATCAAGGGATTACCAATTTAGTATTGGAGGGTAGTGTGGAGGGTAAAAATGGTAGAGGGAGACCAAGAGATGAATACACTAAGCAGATTCAGAAGGATGTAGGTTGTAGTAGGTACTGGGAGATGAAGAAACTTGCACAGGATAGAGTAGCATGGAGCGCTGCATCAAACCAGTCTCAGGACTGAAGACCATAATAACAACAAGGAATACTCACATACCTTAGTACTAGGATGCTCCTGTTATCCTCAATGGTCACTTCAAAATACAGTATCGAAATGTTACTTTTCATCCCCCTTTATAATCCTTTAATATTCCAGCACACCACCACTCATATCAGCCTCCGCCGACATATTACCTTACTAAAACATTTTGTACCACCTCCTTATCTACACTATTAACCCTTCAGCAACAGCAACAGCTTCAACATCAAGTTCAGCAGCATCAGCAGTTGTAGTATCCATTACGAAAAAGAGCTAGATGGGTCCTTTTAGCGTGTCATTGAATCCAGCTATTCACAGTTTACTTTGAAAGCATGCTCTGCTTGAAGAGAACTGAATGAAGATATACTCCCAAAAAGAATTGTCAAAAGGACAACACACAGTGATTATACACACAATGGTCTATATACCAAAAACTGAAAAATAGATTTCCCAATTGTGATGAAGAGTCAGATACAAGGGTGGTTTGAAAAGTTCGCGGAATAGAATAGGAAAAAAGTACTTACATCACTGAAACCTTTTTTATTTTTCAATGTAGTCTCCTTGTAGAATAGTGCACTTGCTCCAGCGATGTTCGAGTGCCTTGATCCTATCTCAAAAATGAGTTTCCTCCAAGCCTGCAAAATAATTGTCAACTCTGGCTATCAATTCTTAATTTGAAGTGAATCTTCATCCACCAAGAAAAATTTTCAGTTTTGGGAAGAGATGGAAGTCTGATGGAGCCATACCAGATGAATAAGGTGGGTGTGGTAACGATTCGTACCTTAGTTCGTGTAATTTTGCCATGGCAACGGTACGTATGTGGGTGCGCATTGTCTTGATGGAAGATGACTTTCTTCCTTGCGAAACCTGGCCTTTTTCCACATATCTTTTGATGCAATTTGTCCAGGAGGTCAGCGTAGTACTCTCCAATAATTGTTTGCCCAGTGGGGAGATAATCTACAAACAGAATTCCGTTTGCATCCCAGAACGCTGATGCCATGACCTTCCCCGCCAAAGGAATTGTCTTTGCTTTCTTTGATGGCAGAGAATCGGCATGTTTCCACTGCTTTGTCTGTTGTTTTGTCTCTAGGGTATAGTAGTGCACCCAAGTTTCATCTGTGGTCACAAACCGGTGCAGAAAATCTTGATCATTTATCCTAAAATGGGCCAAACATTGTTGCGATATGCCCATTCTCATGCATTTTTGATCCAGCATCAAGAGTTGTGAAACCTATATTACAGATAATTTTTTCATTTCTAATTCTTCAGTTAAAATGTGGTATACCCATCTGGCAAGTGTGAGCAATTTCACGCACTTACAGTCGGCGATCCTACATGACCGTTTTGTGCACTTTTGCAATGATTTCTGGAGTAGTGACACATCTTGGCAAACCACTGCACAGATCATCGTCTAAGCTCTCCCGACCAAATTTAAATCCGTTTGTCCACTTGGCAAAAGTTGAATATGAAGGAGCAGATTCCCCCAGTGTATTCTGGAAATTGGCATGAATGTCCTTTGCTTTCATACCTTTCTTTATCATGTACTTAATCAATTCACAAATCTCAATACTTTTTCCCCCCCAAATCACTATGCAGAAACAACAACAGAGCCACGTCACCGCCACAGCTATCTGCCAGGAGCACTGACGTGGCATGTGTTTATAGGCAACAGTCCAATGAATATCACGTGAGCAACTCGTGCGAGTGCTGACCTCTCGTGTTGACTCTGAGAACATTTCAAACCACCCTTGTATTTTTCACAGTGGGGGAAAAAAAAGATTACTGAATGAGTTTCAAAGGTGGATGTGGTACATTCACACACACCTTCTTCAATATTTAATATTTGGCACCCGTACCACAGGAGGCATAGAGAGAGAAGTGTTGACAAGTTGAGAGATGCAGGTAGTACTGGAGCAAGAGAGTGGTACCAGAGCTGGGTTAACAAATCACACTGATTCAAGTGGGAATAGAAATAATAAAGAAAATAAGTTATTTTTCAAACAGGACAGTCTGCAGAGCCACTCCGGCTGATCAGATTATACAAATGTGGGTGAAAAGATTGAAAAACATATCAGATATGAAACTGCACTGAGCAAAGGAACAAACTTGTGTGATGAAAATAGATACAAAATGAAGGAGAATGGCCATTCTAAAATGCACCACACTTACAGCTAATTACCTTTATTTCAACTTTTCATCTCTTTACTACTGCACCAAAATACTTGTTATCAATTCTCATTAAACACTCTGAGTCTTTACTTTTTCTCAGTAAAGAAAAGTGTGAAAGATGATATGCACCGGTGTCCAAAATTATAACAACAAACTGTTATTTCCCCGTCCCATGTCTAATTCACGATATTGTCTAATTCACGATATAATCATACAAAATGTCAACTAATGTCTTTACAATCATATTCTGCACGGAAGATGGCATTCCGATCAATGCACAACCACGTCAACAGTGATGTCAGGTCACCTATCAAGCGGGGTAGTGTTTGCAGTATAGTTCCTCATCCACAGTCGCTGTGTTCAAAGTCACAGATGGTGCCTCCTGCAAATTCTCAGCTCTGGAGGGCCGTAGAAAGAATGGGAGCAGGAGAGTCTCAAATTGATGTGGCCCGATGGCTTAATGTGAATCATTCTGTTGCTTGTCAGATGAGGCAACAGTATATAGTGACCAAAACTGTATCCCAGAGACGACAACAGGATCGACCAGGTGTGACATCAGAAACAGTGAACCATTTTTGGCTGAAGCGCGCAATGCTACCACCCTAATACTGCACTGCAAGTGGCATCTGACCTCGCAACATCCCCTGGACATATTATATCGAGGAAAATGGTATACAGAAGGCTTCGGCAGAGTGGCTTTTATTGTTGGAAACCTGCTGTCTGTTTACCTCTAGCGTGTCATCACGTAAAGGAATGTCTAGAGTGGAAACGTCAACATGTCACCTGGACAGTTAAACAGTGGGCCAATGTTCTTGTCACAGATGAGTTTTGATTTGGTAATGGTGTGGGTAGGGATTATGTTGACCACTCGAACACCTCTTCATGAAATTGTGCTGGTGAATCAGCAATATTTAACTGCTGTCAAGCACACTGGGGAGATCTTGGGATCTCATGCGCGATTGTTGGGTTGGGTTGTTTGGGGAAGGAGACCAGACAGCGAGGTCATCGGTCTCATTGGATTAGGGAAGGAAGTCGGCCATGCCCTTTCAGAAGAATCATCCCGGCATCTGCCTGGAGTGATTTAGGGAAATCATGGAAAACCTAAATCAGGATGGCCGGACGCGGGATTGAACCGTCGTCCTCCCGTATGCGAGTCCAGTGGCTAACCACTGCGCCACCTCGCTCGGTTGCGCAATTGTTGCAAGGTGCTGTGAGCTCAGACTTTGTATTGATGGACGATAATGCTCGACCTCATAGTGGATGGGTGGTTTTCGGTTTTTATTGGAAACAGAAGATATTGCACTCGTGGTATGCCCGGCTCGCTCTCCTGATTTGAATCCCGTAGAGCATGTTTGGGATGCACTTGGGAGAAGGGTTGCATCGTGTCAGCATCCACCAACCACTCTCCAAGACTTGAGCAGCTGTGCAGGAAGAATGGGAATTATTGCCTAAACATGAGATTGATGGCATCATTCACAGCATGTCCCATCTTTGTCATGCCTGTATTGGTGCCAGAAATGGTCACACCCCATACTGAGCATATTAACCAGTCATCAGAATGTATGTGGAAATCTGTTAAGTTGGGAAAAAATGAAGAACATTTTTGTCTACCATTATGCATGTTGCAGATGATTACATTCTGTATTCTTTACATTGTTCCTACTTTACTATCACCTGTTTATACTGTTTTGCAGCAAAACAAACACAACTTTGCAAAATTTCCATTTGTTGCTTTAATTTTGGGCACCAATGTAGTTCAGAATGACAGAAGAGAAATGTTGATTATATGAAATGAAAGTGATGTAGTGTTTCCAGTAATCAGGTACCTAGTGAATGCAAGTATACCTCACTATCCCAGCCCTTATTCCTGATGCACATATCTGTTCTAGTCGGGTATAATTTTACATATAAGCATTAGGCTGCAGCTTCTCAGTTACCCTGAATGGAATCATATATTCATTTGTAAATTTTGCACTGGCGTTGTGTCTTCTCTCTCTCTCTCTCTCTCTCTCTCTCTCTCTCTCTCCCCAAAGCCTTTTTCTATACTTTTTCCCCCAAGCCTGTTTCTTCTTGTGATCAGATGCTACATTGACAATATTTTGCAGTTCTACAAGTTCAAATAATAAATTATTTGGCCAAATCCCACACATTAGTTCACATGGGTCAAAGATTGTAGCCTCATTTTTTAAATGGTTTATCACTTCTTGAAAATATTCCATATAGTGTGCCCATGCAGTATATTTTATGTGACAGTAGTTTCTACATAACTTGTTTAGCTCTTCCATTATCCTTTCATGTATATTTTCCTTTGGAGAACAAGTGGAAATTTTGATATGTTCAGTGATTTTATTCTACATATAGCCTCAGATATTTTTGACAAAAATTATGAAGCGTTATCCAACAATATGTCTTTCAGTGCTCCTGTTTTCACAAATTAGTGCATTTTTAATTTGTCTGAGAGTACTTCAGCATTAGGTTTTCTAGTCGGGTATAATTTTACATATTTCACAAAACCTTCTAGTGCTACAAACAAATTCTGGTAATGACCGGAACAAATCCACACCTACTGAATCATGTTGGATCTGTGGTTTGACACTATACTTTTGCCCTTGGATAATCTTATAATTTGCCCTAACCTTTTGACAGTGGTCACACATTTCCACCCATTTTTGTACTTGTCACCACATGTTATTAAAAATTGTGTCTCTCTAAGCTTAGCAGTGCTCGTCCTTATACTGTAGTGGTGAAACTTTTTATGTAGGTAATTAACTAACAAATGTACATGTTGCTCCGGGAAACAAATTTTCATTGATTTTTGTCATCTTCCTCTGCCTAAACATATACCCTTTTGCAAGTGATAATAGTCAGCTATCTGGGATACTCTTCTTCTTCTTCCTCTTCCTCTTCCTCTTCCTCCTCCTCCTCCTCCTCCTCCTCCTCCTCCTCCTCCTCCTCCCCCCCACCCCCTCCCCCCCGGAAATGACTTTTGACCTTTTATCTTGCTTTTTTCCCCTCCTTAATTCCTTGCAGATTTTCTTCATTTGGCCTGCCTTGTCTGTTTTCATCATTGTAGCAGAAATATATACTTCTTTATACAAAAATTTATTTTCATTTTTCCTTTTTCCCACTAGTCTTCACACTTCTAAATAAACCATCTGCTACAAAATTTTCCATTCACTTAATATATCAATTTCAGTATCATATCGCTATAAATATAAAGCCTATCTTTTTAGCTTTGTTTTTTCCAACTTATAAGTTTGTGGAAAATGGAAGCTTTCTGATCACCATTAGTAATTACTTTCTGTGCAAATAATATTGTTGGAATATCTGCAATCCAAAGACGACTGCTAAAGCTTCCTGTTCTCGAAGAGAATAATTCTTTTCTACTTGCTGTAGGGTTCTACTAGCAAATGCAATAGTTTTACGTCTTTTCTAGTACCCTTCTTTATCCACTCGCTTTATCCACTTGGGATAGTTCCATAGCTCATTATGCCATCCATGTGCATGATACATTTGTATTTAACGAGTTCCATAAACATTCATCATTAAACAGTTGTCTTGATACAAGTCTACAGTAGCACCCAAATAACCCAAACATCCTCTTGAACTTTTTAGTACCTTATAGCTTCAATTTTCCCAGGATCTGGAAGAATTCTTTCACCACAAATAATATACTTAAGAAAATTCTGTTACCATTTTATAAACTCTGTTTTATCTAATTTTAATTTCATTCTCACTTTTTCAATTGTTTCTTAAACCTTGTCCATTACATATTTCACAAATTGAGGTGGAAATCAGAACATCTACATACACAGTTACACACCTCAATAATTCACCACCCAATACTCGTGACACAGCTCCAACGAAAGTACAGACACTTATTTTCATCCTGAAATGTGTGATTTTTTACTGGTAACATTTGCCCTTAAATAATAATGTTGTGTATTTCCTAGATTTCTTGGCTTGTGGCAAATTCCAATAACAACATATGACTTCCAGAGTAGAGATCTGAAACGGAGTGAATACAAGTCTAATGTTATGGATTGCTTGCACTACAAATCAAGGAGCCACTGTTATATAGGTGCTATACCGACGTTCCATCCTTCATGCCGTAGGTCCATGAGCATGACGAGTCTGAGAAGGGTGTTGCTGTGGTTGCGTAATACTTGACTGTTTGTTTCGTACTAGTGTGGTGGAATGATGCTAACCATGACTAAGACTGCTGTAGATTTGTTTTAATAATTAATCACCTTTTAGAGAATACGCTTCACCCTCTGCCCAGTTTTCTTGGACCGTCGTCACAGTCTCTCTCTCTCTCTCTCTCTCTCTCTCTCTCTCTCTCTCTCTCTCTCTGCGCACTTGTGCTACCATCCATTCCTCTCTGCTTGTTGTGTCCATACATCCATCCGTTACTTCATGGCTTGTGCTCTACCTTTCTCCCTGACAAGATTCCTCATCTGTTCTACTGTACACACTTTGCTTTTTATCTTATTCTTCACTTCATCCAGTAAAAACTCAAAGAACAATATATTTGTATTGCAGTGTGTACTTCGGCCATTTGTATTCACGAAAACCTTCCAAGTTGCTGTTAAACATGCCTATTTTAACTTTTCTCGTTTTGCTTGCCTCATTTGTAGTATTGCTATTTTTATTTTTAGAAATTCTTGTCCCCGTAATACATGTGCATAAAAGGTGTAGCTCATGAGTTTTATAGTTCCTGCTTCCAATTGTGCAAACTCTAGTAACTTTGACAGGATGTAGCTTCACATATTTTGTACTCTGGATTGTATGCCCAACTGCTGCCTAGAATGGAGATCGGTATTTTCAAGTATGGGTGTTTACAGTCTATAGATAGTATCTAGCTCTCTATTGCTTTGCCTGTTTGGTGGCACATAGTGTCAACTTCTTGCCCCCCTACCACTATTGTTATTTCTGTATATACTCCTGTTCTGGTGACATTAATTTTTCACATGTTAGCAAAATATTCAGTCTTCTTGATGTGTGTATCAACAGCTCATTGCCCCCATTGTATGGTGAGTTGTTACTTTTACTCTGTTTATTATGCAAATCTATAACTTACCTTATCATCAGTGTGCATAGTCTTCATAAAGAGCTAAGTAAATTATGTTAAATGAAGTGTGCTAATTTGTTACGCGGCTGCTATGTTTTTTTACCAGTGTTGCTTATAACGGGACATTCTCATATTTTATCATAAAAAAGTATATTTTTGTTAAACTAATTACAAATTATTTTCTTTGTATTGAAATAATAATAATAATAATAATAATAATAATAATAATCAATTTGACACCACAACACAGAAGAGACCAGGATGCAAATGGACAGCGGAGCGAAAGAAACAACACTGTGAACACATGAAGAAAATTTGGGCTCAGAAAAAACATAAACAATCATCATAAAGGAATTCAAGTTCAAACTCTCTCTTAAATGGGAATAATCGAAAATAATAATAATAATAATAATAATAGCACGACTATTCTGGCTGTAGACAGGTCAAATGTCATCCCTCAGCCAATGGCGTCATGTGAATGCAATATGGAAGGGTGGGGGTCAGTACATCATACTTCTGGCTGTTGCCAGTTTAGCAGACCTGGTGCCACTACTACTTGGTCAGGTACCTCCTCAGTTGGCTGAGTGCATGCTGTTCCAGCACTCCCACAAAGGAAAAATCTCTTTCAATACCTAGAATCGAACCCAGGTCCTTTGCATGGCAGTCAGCCACTCTGACCATTTGGCTATGGAGATAGACTTGTATATACTACTGAAGTGCTTGTTGCCAAATATCAAGACAATTTTTGTCATTCTGAATGGCTGCTGTGATGAGATTGAACAAATTGCTGTCCAATACGTGTTTTCTGCCTACTTGCACTCTATGTGCTATAGTATCATTTTATGTACATTTTTCTGCAAGTAACCATCTTAAATCTTTTAAACTGCATAGAACTGCTATTATCATGACACTTTTCAAAGCTGGTGAACAATCCAGTATAGGCCCAGGAGTTAGCCATTTGAGGATTATATTAACAATATAAGGAATAGAATAGAAGACCCATTGAGTTGCAGACAGACACAACAAGCACAACAGGCACAACAAAAAGACTGATACACATGCAGCTATCGGCCAAAGGCTTCCTCAGCAAAGAAGACATACACACATTCACACAAGCAAGCACACATCAGGCACACTCGACGTCCACCATTGACGGCTCTGACCGGTTCGAGCTGCATGTCAATTGCAACAAGGACGACAGACGGCAGGACGAGCACAACCAGAGTCCTCCACGTGAGGGACCTATTACCTCTGCTACGTCACGTGTGCAGAACTGGATCGGCATAAATTCCTGCGTGTCCCAGCTATATAGGGCAGTGCAAGCCAACATGTCAGGAGTTCGCTCCACCAGAGCTCTGTGCCAATTCGTGTGCCAGCACTTAGCAGCCAACCAGTCAGAGTCCGGTCGGAAGCCAACTGCAGTGGGTCTTATGACTTTCCAGTGATGTCCCGAAACATACCTGTTGGCCAACTACACCAGACACTCAACCTCTGTCGTTAGGGATTATCAGTGGCATAGTCTTCACGTCCCACTATGTTTATTCACTATGTGTTCCAGGCATATGCCTGTTAGTATCTGAGTAGTTGTATTATTATTTTTTTATTGAGAAGAGTTTTTCCTTATTATTAGAGCCCTCTACTGCTGTTGTAATAAACCCTTGTTCTTGTTTACCTGTGTCTTATAATTTCTTATTGAGCATCTCCTCCTGGGAGACATAGCGCTTTGGACCTTGAGCTTTCACATTAGCAGTTTCCTCCTGGGAAGAGAAGAGAAAGAGGAAAATAAGAAGTGGTTCAAATTGTGAACGGAGGGAGAAAATGCTCAGAACCTTTCGTGTGTGTGTGTCTCTCTCTCTCTCTCTCTCTCTCTCTCTCTCTCTCTCTCTCTCTCTCTGGAGTATTACTGTCAGAGTGCACCCAAATGATCTGAGTGATAAAACAAGCCCCTGTGTATTATTCTCAGCAGTAGCACATTAGAAATTGTGAATGTTAAGCATTTTTTGTTGTTGTTTTTTCATTTTCACTGAAATTTCAGTGTTGGTTGTGTTAATGTAGATGATGTATTGGAAGTACTTTTCCAATTTGTGGGAATGGTGTCAAATGGCGGGGATGGGGTCAAATGGTTTCTCAGGCTTCCAATGCACATTGATGAAGTGTCTCTGCATTAAGTTACCTTCACACTGAAAACAAACTCCAAAAAACTCAGCTGACAATGGTTTTCAACTTAAAGTTTACTTTATCTTTCAGCTATTGTCAACAGTTGTTTGAATTCGCAAGTTTGAAAAACTACCGCATTTACTGGAATCTAAGCCGCACTTTTATTCCGGTTTCTGTAATCCAAAAAAGCTCCTGCGGCTTAGAATCGAGTGGAAAGTAAGCGGAAGTTCTGAAATATGTTGGTAGGTGCTGCCACAACTAACTTCTGCTGTCGAATATATGTAGCGCTACACAGGCATGCTTTGCAGACACAAAGATAAATACTGGCGCCAAAACCTCTACGTCAGTAAATAAATTAAAAAAGAGGTGGAAGACGAGCTTTTTTTCTCCTCCCCGAGTTTCGACCACTGCATTTTCATACATTATCCAACGAAGTAAGTACAAATTCCGTATTGTTCATCTTCGAATGTAGCAGCATTTCGATGTACTACGAAAATCCGACTGGCAAGACTGTTTGGGATGTTTGTCAATATGGCCAACTCTACGTTATGAATTTTTTCCTACCTGTGAGAAGACGTGGTTGTTAATAGGAACTTTTATGAATTGTGAATCACATGCAGTATTCTCTTCACCATAAGAATAATATGAATATAAACATTTTGTCATGTATTCTTTCGTGTTTGCTGCTATCTCATTTAAATCCTGTCTGCCTAATAAACTATGAAACTAGAGTGAGACAACAGCAAACGCGAAACATACCATGTCGTGTTTATATTCGTATTATCCTTATGCCTAATAGTAATACAGTCAGAAATGAAGCACGGCAATTGACTAGATTTTTAAATCTAAGATGACTAATTTCTGTGCAGAGTGTAATGTACTAAAGAGGCGTCTGCAAAGATTTTCAAACAGAGAAAAATGTTCGCCAATCTCTCGTTCAGAACATCTTCTATCATACGCAGTCTATTATTTGGTTCTTGTTGATCATTATTAAAGAAAGCAGCAGTGTAAATAACAACAAATAGCAGTCTCTTGCCATTGTTTCGCTAATGAGACGATTCCTCTCTTTTTTTTAAATTGTAAGCTTGGTAGTGTGCACAAAAGCAAGCCATGCCGCGAGCGGCGACAAGCCGTAAACACTCATTATCAGAATGTGACAAACAATGCATGACACAGTACAGTAATGCATTTTCAGCTTAGAGTGACGTAAACACCTACAACAAAGAGAACGGCACTTATCAGATCAAAGAAAAAAAGCATTCAATTCAAACCAGATGAAGCACGTGAAAAAGAAAGGGTACCCGTATAAATACAGACGGGGCACCTGACGCATAGCAATGGCTACCTGGTAGAGCTTAACTGCTAAGCTTACGACTCGAACCAAACTACTATAGCTGTATCGTCATTCATTCGACCTAAATTGTGTCTCATATTAGAATGGACCAACTTTGTTTTGTTTTGGAGGTGTGGCCTAAAACTTTTCTCTCCCCTTGAATTTCGAGTCTCAAATTTCAGGTGCGGCTTAGATTCGGGAAAAATTTTTTTCCTCGATTTCGAGTGTCATTTTTCAGGTGCGGCTTAGATTCGAGTAAATACAGTAGTTGAGGGAAGTTTTGTCTTGAGTTTTTAGTTTGTGGTCAGTGAGCAAAAACATGGCAGAATTGGGTGACTGGCACATGCATGTTGCCGTGTTGTCTGCTTTGTTTCTTCTGTGTGTTTACACAGTGGCGACTCCCAAGTGCTCCACAGAAGCAATTGTTCAGTTTTTATTAGAAATTGATATTAGGAAACCTCTGTGGGATCCTGATTCAATAATTGTATAAATAATTTTTTTCATTTTAACAGTGTTTTTATTTTAAGTTTAAGACAGTGACATCTACTATGTTAATTTGGGTCTTAAAATATATTTTTCATACTTCCTTTCAGAGGGTAATGATGCTGTCAAGATAGTGTATCAACATGTAGGTGCATGTATTTAAACTGTTTCCAGCAACTTATATTTTTAACTCGGAGAGTGAAGTACCTACCAACTACTATGGTAATCTGAGGCCTTGACAATAACTTTGAGTTCCTTACCTTCAGGTTGTGGGATGCTGGGAAGGAATTTAATATGTAGTATGAGCGGATAAGTGGATGTATTAATGTGTTAAGAATGTATAAAAAAGTAAAATAACAGTACCTACTTCTACAAAATCCTTGAGTACATTTACAGTAACCCAGCACCCTCTAGGGGTTCACTAATCTTGGCCAGTGATATCAATGAGAGTACATTAAACTTTTATAATTGTCACCTGTTGCCAAAAATCAAAGGGTTACAAGAAGCTGCTCTGCTGGTGATACTGCAACTCTAAACCTTGTGTCTTTCTGTTGAATATGTAGTGCTATTAGCTTCAAGAGTTCTTTGAATTGCTCATGCCATACTGAGAAAATTCTTGAAACTTTGCCCTTCTTCAATGTAGATCTCCTTCAATACAGGATTATAAGCTCTGTGGGTTCCTCTTTATAGTGAAACTTTCTAAACCCCATGCCTCTTTTTTCGGGTTGATTCGACCACAGGTATCCTTCTTTGGGTTGATTTTTGTGACAAAGAATTACATCAAGAATTATAGTACAGAGTGCTATTGCATCTTCAAAGCCAGAGTCCATTTTCTTTTTTTTAAAAAAAAGAAAAAAAATGTCTGATGAATGTGTGTGTTTAAAAGAGTTTGAAACTGTTGTCAGCATTTTGCAACAATTGTAGGTTTACCAAACTTGGAGCAGTTGTGTGTTTCTGTTTGTTGGATTTGGTTTTCAGTGTGACAGTTTCTTTAAGAATTCCTCTTGCATTAATGTCTTGTTTTAGAGGTCTGATGTATAACAGTCTGAAGGATTAAGATCAGCGGAACATTCAGACCCTGGAACTGGTCCTCTGCTGCTTATGTGTCCCCATATGCAACCACATATTTGCAGGGTTACATTGTGTAGCAGGTCCTTGTAGACAGTACCTGTAAGGCATGCTGGGGTAATATGTGAACATACTACTCAGTATCCTGCAATTCTATAATAATAATAATCTCAAATTGCCACTGTTGCCTAGCCTGGACTGCACCACAAGGGTTTTCAAATCCCCACAAATATTGTTATAGTTCCTGCTTGTGTAGAAGCAACCAACTGCAGTGACAAGATACAGGGCATGTATTTGGAATGATGGCATTTCAAATCCCTGCCCAGGCCTGGTAATTTAGGTTTTCCGCAGTTTTCTTAAATTGATTAAGGTAAATGTCATAATGATTCCTGTGAAAGAACATGGCTGGTTTTTCTTCCACGTCCTTCTTCAGTCTGATCTTGTCCTGTGTCTCTAATGACCTGGTTGTTAATGAGATTAGAAATGTAACCTAAAATTTTAAAGTATTTCCGATATATCCTTATAATACAGAATAAAACTTGCAAGTCACCTGAAAGATGATAGGCATTGCTCATAAGTGTCACTCTTTTTGATAGTAAGTTTCTATTTCTGGGACTGGGATAGGTGGTTTTCTAGCTGCACTGAATAGTTCTGGCGACAGAAACTGTTCTATGTGTACTAATAGCTATATGCGTGGTTACAACTTTTGTAGGGGCTAGTAGGTGTGGCACATAGGTTGAGTGGATGATAGACTGCTACCACAGCAAGTGAGAGGTGGATTTGGGATAGTGAAAATGTTGGTTTTGAGCATGCTTTAATGTTGTAGACGTTACAGTATATAATACTCTTGACAAAAAGACTTTGTGAAGATAATGTCTTTATAAAAAGAAAATAATCATTCAAGATTTCATATCCATAAAGATACGGTTGGGCTGGCTTGTACATATCTTCGGTAGACACAGCTCTTTTACAACTGATAAGATACATACAGAAGTAAATAGACATTACTCTTATGTTTCTTAACCACAATGGCTAAACTGTCAATCTCTATATAAATTTAATAAAGTATCTCAGTCTTAATATATGTGAACTCAAGTATGAGGCGTGTTTTTTTAAAGTAAGTACCGTTCTGAAATTAAAAAAAAAGACACGCTAAGATATCTCAATAATTTTATTCTTACATGAAAGCCTGTACCTTAATCTTCTTTTCTACATAATTTCTGTCAATATTGAGGCACTTGTCATAATGTTGTACCAGTTTTTGAAAACCCTCCTCAATGTCTTCTGTTCGGAATTGAACGGCGCAGATTGTGCAATGTCTTACAGTAAGCTGCTGCATTGATTGTCTCATTACGAGGCAGAAATTCCACAAGCAATACTCCTTTTCTGTCCCAAAGAACTGTGCACAGATTTTCCGGGCAGAAATTGTTTGCTTAAACTTCACTTTTCTGGGTGAATCTGAATGCTGCCGTTCCATTGACTGTTGCTTTGATTCTAGTGTGATGTAGGCCACCCATGTTTCATCACCCATAACAATTTGGCTTAAGAAATCATCACCGTTGTTGTGGTACCACTCAAGGAAAGTCAATACAATGTCTAAACGTTTGGTTTTGTGCACATCCGTCAACATTTTCAGTACCCAGCGTGCGCACAGTTTTCGGTAATTCAAGTGCTCTGTCACAATGCCATACAAAACACTGTGAGAAACATCAGGAAAGTCATCCCGCAAGGAGGAAATCGTAAAGCGTCTGTTTTCTCTTACCTTATTGTCCACTTCCTGCACCAAATTTTCATTACCAACCAAAGGATGCCCACTCCGTTGTTCATCATGCACATTTGTGCGGCCATCTTTAAATGCTCTCACCCACTTTCTTACCATTCCATCACTCATAATGTTTCCTCCGTAAACTACACAGATCTCACGATGAATATCGATCGCTTTTAGGCTTTTAGCACTAAGAAATCTTATAACAGCCTGTACTTCACAGTTGGCAGGACTCACGATTATCGGAGGCACCTTAAACACTCAGTACACAATGTAAACAAGGAAGAATCAGACGGTAATGGCGCCAGTGTGTAGACAACAGATGTAGGTACCCAGTGTACATGCGCAGAACACCGACTGCAGCACTGCGGCCGCGGTGTGGCAAAACGGTACTTACTTAAAAATCACGCCTCGTATTTACGGTAGTAATGTGTACTAATTTGTATTTCTCCTGTTTTTGTTTTATATTTATGTTTACATAAAATTATGAAAGTTGACATGTAATTTCTGTTCAGATTAGTTATTCTTCTGGCATACTTGTAACAGGAAGTGTGTCAGTGTACAGTACAGTATTTTGAATTTCATCTGCATCATATACCAATCTAACACCCAAACCTCCAGATGTCGGACATTCAGATCGGTACCAAATGTTCTGTGTCAATAGAGTATCAACCAAAACACCAATTTAGTTCATGCTGTCGTCCATAAGAACAGGCATAAATGGTAATTAAAAGTCTCACCAGAACTACAGAACACAGGAAAAGTGTACCTGTGAATCATTGTTCCATAGATCTTGTGTGGGTGACTTGGTCGAGCGGAGGTCGTCATATGAAAGGTCCCGCATTCCACCCTGCTAATGGCAAATGTTTTAACTCTTCATGCGTGAAACTGTTATATGGGAGAACATTTTCCTGACATTAAAAGGACTTTTCGGAGTTTTTAGCAGTCTGCAATTCACTTAGTTAGTTGGAAGTAGCAGACCTATAGAGTACATTCATATCATACGTGCAGAAGTAGTAGTAGTAGTAATAATAATAATAATAATAATAATAATAATAATAATAATAGACTGCAGATGGCAGTGCCGCCATACATCAGATATGCGTGTTGTGGCTAGAGTCTCGTGTTTGTGGAAAGACATGACGAAAAGTCCATTTACATGTCAGGAAAATGTCCTCAGCAGGGTTTGAACGCATGACATATGACAATGAATGCTCTACCAACTTTTTTTCTTTAATCCCATTTTGTTCATTGTACTTGTTCGGGGCAGACATCCTGTGACACCTGTTCAAGTTCAGCATTGATCCATTCACTCAGTCTTTTTATTACAGAGGGCAGCTAACCATCTGATCAAACACGGCAAGCTTATGAGCCAGCACCAACTCACCCATGCAGGATCTACAAAACAATGATTCATAGATACACTTTCCCTGTTCTCCGTAGTTCTGGTGTTACTTTTAATTATGTTTATGCATCTTACACTTGATGACAGCACATAACACGAACTAAATTGGTGTTTTGGTTGATACTCTATCAACATACAAAATTTGGTACCGATCTGTGTGTCTGACATCTGGAGGTTTGGGTGTAAGTACATGTTGAAATGAACCTGTGAATGTAGTCAGTTTCATTCACATTCAGGGATTATGATTATCTTTCCAATTTCTTCCCTCTTTCTGATATTTTTTAGAAATTTTGTTTTATTCTTAGAACCCATTATCTTTTCTCTAGGTTTTTGCAGAGGCTTTTGCCTTAGAAGCTCGTTTCTCAGAAAAGTTGCCTGTCCCTCCAATAGGCGGTCCAGATGATCCAAGAGAGAGCGTAGAAAAGTTTTATGATTTTTGGTACAACTTTGAGTCATGGAGAGAGTTCTCGTACCTTGATGAAGAAGACAAAGAGAAAGGACAGATGTGAGTATCTCATTAATACTTTGAGATTGCTTTGTAATGGGAGAATTCTGTTGGGGCAGATTTTTGAGTGATAATGTGATGCCAAATTAATCCATATTATTTAATCTCCCAAGCAGCTCAGTCAATGTTAGGAACAGATACTGTACATAAAACATTGTAAGTAAGTTGGACTTGAAGTTTTCAATTTTGAAACCAGGGGTGAAAAGAGAACACTGTTATTTAATGTCTTGCAAGTGCTACAATACACATACATTGCAGGCCAAATAATCCATACTATTTGGGACTCATGTTTCCCCGTGCTACCCAACTATAAGATCATCATAAACAGAACATTACCTCTTTCCACCCCTCCTCCACCCCCCACTCCCAAATAAATTCCGGGTAAGAAAATTAAAAATATCTACCATAATGAGTTTAACATCGTGTACTGTAAACTTGCACTAAATGTTAGCTGCTTAAACTATGGTAATAAAAGAAGTGTAAAATACATAGAAACAAAAGGTTTAATATCAAGGACTCCCTAAGCTAGTTTAATATCAAGGACTGCCTAAGTTAGTTTAATATCAAGGACTGCCTAAGCTAATGATCTGTGATACAGTTTTCTTTACCAGCACCACCATTATCATCTTCATTTGTAGACCTATTGATGTTTCTTCCTTGCTGATCCTTCTCTCATATTAAACCATCTTTTGAGTCATCCACAGAATTGGATATGCAGCACTTTTTTTAAAAAAAATCCTTGTACTACATATTTTCTTGAAATCCAACTCGGGCAATAAGTATCAATTTCTCATCAGATGTACTGAAGGGTTGTTTATATTCCCTGACAGAGATGGGGCATTATCTGCTTGAAGAAGCTGTTCATTCCTTTTAGCAGCTTAGGTGGTTTCCTTTATGTTCATTCCTTTTAGCAGCTTAGGTGGTTTCCTTTATGCAGATTTCCTGCTTACAGTCTTGAAATTTGGAAATAACACCACTAGGAGTTTCTAATATGCCTTTGTTGGTCTTTCATATCAGTTCCTTAACTTCCTGTGCTAGAAATCCAACATGAAAATTTCTCTCTTGTTAACCCTTTGACTGCTACACATTTGCTCACTGCATTCCATGCTGAGTGCAGCTTTGTTGTCACCTAATTCTGGTACCAGCACTGGGAGATTGCTTTTGGGTCACTAACTGCAACTGGTTTTGCTGCAGAACCCAGCTTGTACGGTACTGAATATTTGTACAGTTCTGGGTGTGACAACCCCATCTGTCACCTTGGGTTTGGCACCCCCAATAACATATAAATGCAGTTAATCCGACACCTAAAATTTTTCATTTTAAAGCTACTACTATCTTACTTCTTGTGTGCCGGGAATGGATGATTGTCTGCATTTGAGCTTTCTTTGAAGCAGTTATGCATAAGTCTTAGTTTCTTGAATGGAAGTTATGAAATAAATGCTGTAGAAGTGAAAAATTCAAACCTTTCCTGTTCATCTGTGCTAACACAATACCTCTTCTGTAAGAAGACATCAGTGTACTTGAGATCTCTTTATAAGTTACCATTGTATTTCAAAAGCCAGTCCCAAGCCCAGTTGAGAAAGGTGGAGGGGGAGGAGTAACACCTCATTAAAAAACTTTGGTTCACCCGGCCTGGGTGATAGTACCTCGTGAGGGCCCCTTTCCAGGGATACGGTGAAGATCTCAATGGCAGCGAAGGCAGAGAAGATGGACTTCGGTACAGCAGAGCTGGCGGAAGAGGCACCTTTTCTCTTTGGGTAAAAAAAGAGTACAAGTAGCGACTGTACCTCAGAGGGGTAGCTACAGACAGCGTCTGACTCATAGTGAGTGGCTGATTTTAGGCTGGGCACCCTACTGCCTATGTGGAAAGTAACAGGAAACTACCACATTACATTCCCAAGCAGTACATGGTATGTCTCTCCATCTGAAAGTTTCCGGAGTTAAAACTTCCCCTCATCCAGATCTCCGGGAGGGGAACACATTGAGAGTAGGCATATTTGAAAGGAAGAAGGGACAGTGAAGGAAGGAAAGATAAGGATTGGAACATGGAATGTGAGGACACTACTGCAAGCAGGAAAGCTAGAGAATGCAAAACAGGAGGTGAAAAGGAACAGATTAGATGCCCTCAGTTTGTGGGAAATGAGATGGGGAGAGAATGGGGAGATAGAAAGTAGAGATTATAAGCTCTTTTACTCAGGAGAAATCAGGAGTATTGAAAATGGAGTAGGAATATTGATAGGGCAAAAGCTGAAAAATAAGGTAATGAAGGTACAATATATTGGTAGAAGACTGATGATGATAAGACTGAAGGGTAGTTCAAAAGATTTGGTGTTGATAGGGGTATACAGGGTGTTACAAAAAGGTACGGCCAAACTTTCAGGAAACATTCCTCATATACTAATAAAGAAAAGATGTTATGTGAACATGTGTCCGGAAACGCTTAATTTCCATGTTAGAGCTCATTTTAGTTTCGTCAGTATTTACTGTACTTCCTCGATTCACCGCCAGTTGACCCAATTGAAGGAAGGTAATGTTGACTTCGGTGCTTGTGTTGACATGCGACTCATTGTTCTACAGTACTAGCATCAAGCACATCAGTACGTAGCATCAACAGGTTAGTGTTCATCACGAATGTGGTTTTGCAGTCAGTGCAATGTTTACAAATGCGGAGTTGGCAGATGCCCATTTGATGTATGGATTAGCACAGGGCAATAGCCGTGGCATGGTACGTTTGTATCGAGACAGATTTCCAGAACGAAGGTGTCCCGACAGGAAGACGTACGAAGCAATTGATCGGCATCTTAGGGAGCATGGAACATTGCAGCCTATGACTCGCGACTGGGGAAGACCTAGAATGACGAAGACACCTGCAATGGACGAGGCAGTTCTTCGTGCAGTTGACGATAACCCTAATGTCAGCGTCAGAGAAGTTGCTGCTGTACAAGGTAACGTTGACCACGTCACTCTATGGAGAGTGCTACGGGAGAACCAGTTGTTTCCGTACCATGTACAGCATGTGCAGGCACTATCAGCAGCTGATTGGCCTCCATGGGTACACTTCTGCGAATGGTTCATCCAACAATGTGTCAATCCTCATTTCAGTGCAAATGTTCTCTTTACGGATGAGGCTTCATTCCAACGTGATCAAATTGTAAATTTTCACGATCAACATGTGTGGGCTGACGAGAATCTGCACGCAATTGTGCAATCACGTCATCAACACAGATTTTCTGTGAACGTTTGGGCAGGCATTGTTGATGTCTTGATTGGGCCCCATGTTCTTCCACCTACGCTCAATGGAGCACGTCATCGTGATTTCATACGGGATACTCTACCTGTGTTGCTAGAACATGTGCCTTTACAAGTACGACACAACATGTGGTTCATGCACAATGGAGCTCCTGCGCATTTCAGTCGAAGTGTTCGTACGCTTCTCAACAACAGATTTGGTGACCGATGGATTGGTAGAGGCGGACCAATTCCTCCACGCTCTCCTGTCCTCCACCCTCTTGACTTTCATTTATGGGGGCATTTGAAAGCTCTTGTCTACGCATCCCTGGTACCAAATGTAGAGACTCTTCGTGCTCGTATTGTGGATGTCTGTGATACAATACGCCATTCTCCAGGGCTGCATCAGCGCATCAGGGATTCCATGCGATGGAGGGTGGATGCATGTATCCTCACTAACGGAGGACATTTTGAACATTTCCTGTAACAAAGTGTTTGAAGTCACGCTGGTACGTTCTGTTACTGTGTGTTTCCATTCCATGATTAATGTGATTTTGAAGAGAAGTAATAAAATGAGCTCTAACATGGAAAGTAAGCGTTTCTGGACACATGTCCACATAACATATTTTCTTTCCTTGTGTGTGAGGAATGTTTGCTGAAAGTTTGGCCGTACCTTTTCGTAACACCCTGTATATGCCAACCAGCCAGCATAGAGATGAGGAAGTGGAAGAATATTATGAGAAAATACAGGAACTCTTCGAGAAAGAAAATAAAAATGCCTGCGTTATCATCATGTGGGACTGGAATGCAGTCTTGGGTGAAGGAAGAGATGAAGATACAGTTGGAAAATTTGGATTAGGAATAAGAAATGAGAGAGATGAATGACTAATTATTTTCTGTAAAGAAAATTCATTAGCAGTGGCTAACACATTATTTGCAACACCACAAAAGGAGACGTTTCACATGGATATCAAATTTGAATAGGGAAAGGTATCAGTTGGACTACATACTGATACAAAAAAGGTTTAGGAACTGTTTGAAGAATGCCAAAGCTTATCCAGGAGTGGATAAGTGGATAAGTGGGAGAAATACAAGTGAGGTTGGAAAAAAGTCTAGTGAGGTACAGCAACGGAAAGACTAAACATAGAAAGACCCAAAGAGGCAAGAAAGGCATCAGATTTGGTGAACAGATTTATAGAAAAATTGGAAAGAGGTTGATGAAAGTGTTAATGACAAATGTATAAAAATGAGGGAAGGACTCATGGACTCTGCCAAAGAAGTACAAGGAATTAGAGTATCCCAAAGTACCAAGAAAGAATGGTTAACAGAAAACATGTTGAAAAAGATGGAAGAGCGGAGAAAGTGGAAAAATGTAGAAACTGAATAAGGCAAAAAGAGGTACAGGAAACTGAATAATGAATTAAGAAGAGAAACTGAAGAAGCAAGGGAAATATAGAAGAAACAGAAATGCGACAAAATAGTGAAATAGTGAAAGAGGGAAAGTATGAAATGGTGTATGGACTGGCTAGTGAGATAGTTTTTGAATGTAAAAGAAAGAGGAATAACATGGAAAGAGAAAGAGTAGATGGTACTCTAACACAAGAACCACAGGAGGTTTTGAACAGATGGCAAGAATATATTGAATGTCTGTATAAGGGGGATGAAATACAAAGTGAAATTAAGGCGGAAGAGGAGTAATATGAGCCATAAGATGGAAAGGGATTCACCACTTTGGAAGCAGAAGTAGAAAAGGTGCTGAAGGAGATGAAGAATAGGAAGGCATGTGGAATTGATAATTTGCCGGCAGAACTGATGAAGAATCTGGGAAACAAGGCAAGAAAAGAAATAGTCTACCTCTGTAATGAGATATATAACAAAGGGGAATGGTCTGACGACTTCCTTGCTACAGTTATGATACCAATAGAGAAAAAGAGAAACACTACAAAATGTGAAGAGCATAGGACCATCAGTCTAATTTCTCATGCAGCTAAAGTCTTGCTGAGAGTGTTGAATAGAAGGCTATATGGCAAGCTGGATAGAGGGATTGTAGAGGAGCAGTTCGGATTTAGAAGAGGAAAAGGAACAAGATATACTACTGACCTGTTGAGAACGTTAGGGGAAATATATAGGGAAAAAGTTAGAGAAATCTTTGCTGTTTTTATAGATTTAGAAAAGGCTTTTGAAAGAGTTTGGTGTAACAAGCTGATGGATATTTTGAAGAGGAAAGGAGTAGATTGGAAAGAGAGATGACTGGTACAGAATCTATATTTACACTAGAAAGTAAGGATAAGGATTGGAAATGAAATGTCAGAAGGAAGCAGCATTGGACGAGGTGATAGACAAGGTTGTTACCTTTCCCCGCTGTTGTTTGACGCATACCTTGAAGAGATTATTGCGAAAGGCTTAGATGGGAAAAGAGGAATATGTATTGGTGGAAAGAGTATAGAATGTGTAAGATTTGCTGATGACGTGGTATTAGTGGCAGAAAATGAGCGGACAGTGAATAACATGCTGAAAGATTGGAATGAAGCTTGTGTGGAATATGGGATGCAAATAAACACAGCAAAAACAAAGAGTATGGTCATCAGTACAAGACGCAGACTGTCCAATATTAAGATAGGACAATCCACCATTAGTCAAGTAAGTGCATTTAAATATCTTGGAAGCACAATAATTGAAGACTTGAGATGTCACCAGGAGGTGAAAACTCGAATTGCCATAGCAAAGGAGGTATTCAACAGAAAGAGGAGACTCTTTATGTGGAAAAATTAGATAAAGGTCTAAGGAAAAGGCTTGGCAAATGTTATGTTTGGAGTGTGGCACTATATGGGGCAGAAACATGGACGCTGAGACGAGAGGATGAAAAAAGGTTGGAAGCATTTGAGATGTGGATATGGAGGAGAATGGAGAGAATAAGCTGGATGGAAAGAGTGAGCAATAAAAGAGTATTGGAAAGGGTTGGTGGAAGAAGGTGTGTGCTGAAGGTTGTAAGAGAAAGGAAAAAGAACTGGTTGGGACATTCATTGAGAAGGGAGTGCTTGGTAGCAGATGCTTTGAAAAAATTGGCTTGTGGGAGAAGACTGAGAGGAAGGAGGAGATACAAGATGATAGACAACATAAAGGGAAGAGGAAATTATGCAGACCTGAAGAGGATGGCAGAAGACCGGACAGCGTGGAGAACTACCATGTGAAAACCTGCCTTTTGGCAGAATACTGCTGATAATGATTGCATTTCAAGAACATAAAGTCAATAAAATTTCTCTAGGCAACTTCTAAAACCAGATAATAAACATTTCTGAATTCTTTTCGTTGGTGTTCAAATACTAGTTGCATATTGGGAATAGGCAGTTACATACAGTGTTGTTGCATTGATGCAGTGAAGGCTGTGCTTTTAATTCTTGTACTGCATGTATTAAATAGATGTTATAGGTCTGAAAGCTGTGAGATTTTTTCCATCCTTTTATTTTTTGCATAAGCCTTGAAACATGGCAGAACACACAGTGGTACATAGCGTTTTGGGCATTCATAGCTAGTTTCTTGGCACACATTGATATACTTCGAGTGTTCACTGTCAGTAACATTCTTAAAGTGCCTCACAGTAAATTTTAGAGGGCTGACCCCATGAAAGCACTCTTCCTCTGCCTGCTTTGCTGCCTTTTGTAGCATAAACTTCAGCTGTTTCTATTATCTGAGAGAGATGAAACTCTTCAGTTGGCATTTTTTACCCTGTTACTACTTGAGAATTGAACATGAGCATTTAAAATGAACAGGTCGAGTACTTGGAAAAGGAACTTCCTATACTACTTCACAATATACCCCCCCCCCCCCCCACACACACACACACACACACACACACCTTTCCCCCCTCTCCCGGGGCTCACCACTCTTTGGTGAGCTTGTGTTTGGCGGGGCCACAGCCTTTGGAGCACCTTTTCCCTTCCATGCTGTGTGTCTGTCCTCCTGTTATTCTTTTTCCCCTCCCTTGAGGAACATGTCTGGAATATTTATGGGAATGTGTTATGAAGTTTTAGTAGCCTGACATCAGAACAGTCCTACCTCTGTTTTTTCTTTCTTTCTTCGTTTTCCGTCTCCTGTCCTTCCTCAGCTTTGGCGTTTGAGGTTGCTCTTTGTTACTTCTTCCTCCCTGTGCTCTCCCAAAGGCCACCCCCCCCCCCCCCCCATGTCTGACATGTAACAGGTGACTGGGTAATGTGTAATTCCCAGCCACAGATCGACAGGTAGGGTACGCACATACTCTCTGGTACAGGCCAAACCCAGAGGGGGGTGATTCCCTCAACTGTTATCTTCCCACCCAAACTGCGAATTGGTCCCTATGTCAGGAAAATGGGGGTATGAACAATCACGTAAGGTGGGTAAGCCCCCTCTGAGAGGACAGTCAGTTGGAAGTAGCATGCCATCAGAGATGTTGGCAATCGTGGGTAATTTTTTTCTCAATGAGCCAATCACCATCTCAGTCTACGTCTACTAAATGTAAATGGAAGGAGGCTAAAGATTCCAAGACACTCCCAGCTGCTCCTCAGTTCCTCGTGGTATATTGTACTGAAGGAAGTCAGTCCTTTGCTACGGTTAATCTGTTTATTAGTCAGTAAGGTGTTGATGCAGTTGCCTACCCTGTGAAATCCTGCTCTCGTTTATGTAATGACACTTTGCTTTTGAAGACCGATTGTAATTCTGAAGCCCAACAACTTTACTTACACTTGGCTGCTCAATGGTCTGACCGAGGGAGAAATCCAAACTTAACTTTCTGATCAGGGCATCACTGCAGTCCATTGGGTAATGAAAAGGTTGATACACCCTTAGTGCCTATGTGCACTCTTTTTCTCATGCTTGAAGGACTAGTGCTTCCATCAAAGATCAAAGCTGGCTGTGAAGTCATCATGGTCCACCTGTACATTCCAAACTCAATGTGTTGCTACCAGTGTCAATGTTACAAGCACAGTTGAATGTCCTCTTGGAACATGGCCAAATGTGTTATTTGTGGTAGGGATGCTCATGAGGGTGATTGCACACCTCCTCCTTCCCACTGTATCAGTTGCAATGGTGACCGTGCAGCCTCATCCCGAGAATGTCGTGTGTATCGAGATGAGCGGGCTGTCCAGGAGATCTGGGTGAAGGAAAAAGTGCCTTACCCTATCACTTGCAAGTCGTTGGCTAGTCAGAAGCCATGTTTTACCATCTGGCACTTACAGTACTATTCTTGCTAAGCCTTGCTCCACAAAGTATACTGACATGCAGATTTGTGACCTCAAATTCAGCACTGTAGTTGTAAAATTGCCCAGTGTCATGGTAACATCCCTGTCTCCTTATCCTCCAGCTGTGCAACAGACCACCAAACCTTTGCCTCCAGCAGCAAAATCACCTAATACACAACCAACAGGCCGGAAAGGACAGATGGAATAGTCACGTAAAGACTTTTTATGTCCCTCCAGCCAACAAACATCTGAGTCATCATCTGCCATTCACAAAGACTCTAAGAAATCAGAGACAAACAGTTTTCTCCTCTGCCGACTGGGAGATCCTCTACAATGGTGTCCCGTGTGACACTCACCTGGCTGACCTCTGTTTCACCGGCGTGCACTGACAACCGTTTTTCTGCCCTAGAATATGCAGGCTGACGCAGTGAGAATGTCAACATCTCTGAGATCTCATGGAACAGGATCCTCCAGCATCTGTGCCCTGTAGCAGCGATTCTTCGAATGCTGGTACTCAGCAGCCACCAAGATGACAACCCTTCATTTTTTCCTTCCTCCCTTTTCCCCGTCATGACTTTCCTCCAGTGGAACGTTCTCGGCATTAGATCCAACAAGGAGGAAATGGCTGCTCATGGAATCGCTGTGTCCACTCCCTTTCTGCCTCCAGAAAACAAAATCCCACCCTCACGGCAGCTTTGACCTGTTTCCTGTCCACATTGATCTTCCCCCTGAGGAAGGCACTCCATCTCATGGGGGAGTCGTGCAGCTCATCTAGAATGATGTTCATAGTCAAACAATCTCATTCAACAACCTGATAGCAAGCTGTTGCAGTCCGCATTTTCCATTCTCTATATCACTCTGTCAATCGGTGTCACCAGTGCAGACTTCCTCTGGCTTACTGGCCACCTTCCTCAACCCAAACACTGAAGGATCTGATCCACATTCCTTTCAGATTCCATGCACACCTATTCCTGTTTGGACCTCTTGTTCTGCATTGCCCATCATCTCGGGTGGTCCGCTCTCTCTGACATGTCCTCGCGTGACTATTTACTGTTCTAGCTGTTTGCTCACTCCTACCCCATCTACATATAAACGCAACTGGCAGCTTTCTAAGGCCGACTGGAAGCTTTATTCCTCCCTGGCGACCTTCAATGAACAACACTTCCCCAGTTGTGATGACCAGGTAGAATACCTTACAGATGTTATCCTTACTGCCACAGAATGTTCCATTTCTCGCACTTCACCTTTACTGTGCTGCGTCCCGGACTGAGGCATGCCGCAATGCAACTCACATGCGGAGACGTGCTCTACATGATTTTAACATCCTACGATGGTGAACTGCCTTAGTTATAAACAGTTGTGTGCGTAGTGTTGCTGCATTCTCTGCAGTACATCTACATCTACATACATACTCCGCAATCCACCATACGGTGCGTGGCGGAAGGTACCTCGTACCACAACTAGCATCTTCTCTCCCTGTTCCACTCCCAAACAGAACGAGGAAAAAATGACTGCCTATATGCCTCTGTACGAGCCCTAATCTCTCTTATCTTATCTTTGTGGTCTTTCCGCGAAATGTAAGTTGGCGGCAGTAAAATTATACTGCAGTAAGCCTCAAATGCTGGTTCTCTAAATTTCCTCAGTAGCGATTCACGAAAAGAACACCTCCTTTCCTCTAGAGACTCCCACCCGAGTTCCTGAAGCATTTCCGTAACACTCGTGATGATCAAACCTACCAGTAACAAATCTAGCAGCCCGCCTCTGAATTGCTTCTATGTCCTCCCTCAATCCGACCTGATAGGGATCCCAAACGCTCGAGCAGTACTCAAGAATAGGTCGTATGAGTGTTTTATAAGCGGTCTCCTTTACAGATGAACCACATCTTCCCAAAATTCTACCAATGAATCGAAGACGACTATCTGCCTTCCCCACAACCACCATTACATGCTTGTTCCACTTCATATCGCTCTGCAATGTTACGCCCAAATATTTAATAGACGTGACTCTGTCAAGTGCTACACTACTAATAGAGTATTCAAACATTACAGGATTCTTTTTCCTATTCATCTGCATTAATTTACATTTATCTATATTTAGAGTTAGCTGCAATTCTTTACATCAATCACAAATCCTGTCCAAGTCATCTTGTATCCTCCTACAGTCACTCGACGACGACACCTTCCCGTACATCACAGCATCATCAGCAAACAGCCGCACATTGCTATCCACCCTATCCAAAAGATCATTTATGTAGATAGAAAACAACAGCGGACCTACGACAGTTCCCTGGGGCACTCCAGATGATACCCTCACCTCCGATGAACACTCACCATCGAGGACAACGTACTGGGTTCCATTACTTAAGAAGTCTTTGAGCCACTCACATATTTGGGAACCAATCCCATATGCTCGTACCTTAGTTAGGAGTCTGCAGTGGGGCACCAAGTCAAACGCTTTCCGGAAGTCAAGGAATATGGCATCCGTCTGATACCCTTCATCCATGGTTCGCAAGATATCATGTGAAAAAAGGGCGAGTTGCGTTTTGCAGGAGCGATTCTTTCTAAAGCCGTGCTGATGCATGGACAGCAACTTCTCTGTCTCAAGGAAATTCATTATATTCGAACTGAGAATATGTTCGAGAATCCTGCAACAAACCAATGTTAAGGATATTGGTCTGTAATTTTGAGGATCCGTCCTTTTACCCTTCTTATATACAGGCATCACCTGCGTTTTTTTTCCAGTCGCTCGGGACTTTACGTTAGGCAAGATTTTCACGATAAATGCAAGCTAAGTAAGGTGCCAATGCAGTAGAGTACTCTCTGTAAAACCGAATTGGAATCCCATCAAGACATGGCGATTTATTTATTTTCAACCCATTCAGCTGCTTCACAACCCCAGGGATGTCTGTCACTATGTCCTCCATACGAGAATCTGTACGAGATTCAAATGGTGGTATGTTTGTATGATTCTCCTGCGTGAAAGATTTCTCAAATGCAAAAATTTAAAATTTCAGCTTTCGATTTGCTGTCTTTCGATTTTACCTAAGACCAGAATTTCCTTGGGTTTTCAGCAAGATCTTTTGCTAAGGTATGTTGGTGGTAGTGGTTGAATGCTTCGCACTTCACTCTCTTTACAGCAGCACGAATCTCTACTAACTTTTGCCTGTCCTCATTCTCCCGATCTTTCTTATACCACAAGTGCAACTGCCTTTGCTTCCTGAGTATTCTCCGAATTGTGCTGTTAAACCACGGTGGGTCTTTTCCGTCCGTAACCCACTTTTTCGGCACATACTTCTCCAATGCGTGATTTATAATGTGTTTAAAATTTGCCCATAATTCGTCCATGTCCATCGTACAGGAAGTAAATGAAGTCGATTAATTTACTAAGTGGGATGCTAACAACTGCTTATCTGCTCTTTCTAGTAAGAATACTCTCCTAGCCTTCGTGACCGACTTTTTAACTTTTGTAACCATAGTCGTAATGACAACATCATGATCACTAATCCCTGTCTCAACACTGACACCGTTGATGAGGTTTGGTCTGTTCATGGCTACCAGATCTAAAATATTTCCATTACGCATTGGCTGTCAATTTAGCTGCTCAAGACAGTTTTCGGATAATGTGTTCAAAAGTAATTCTCACGACAGCTTGTCTGCACCACTTGCAATGAATCCATATACATCCCAGTCTATACTAGGTAGGTTGAAGTCGCCTCCGACTAATATAACATGATTCTGCGATACAGAATGTAGACTCCCTTTGAATGATTGTAGAACGGTCACGGTGGAACCTGGTGGCCAGTAATAACACCCCACAATTAACTTTATTTCCCCTAGCCGTGTTAAACGTGTCCAGATAACTTCAGTGTCACACTCTACTTCGACCTCAGTAGACACAATATTTTTGTTAACTGCAATGAATACACCACCTCCTACGGTGTCTAATCTGTTTTTCCAATACACGTTCCAATCTGCACTAAATATTTCAGAACTTCCTATCTCAGGGTTCAGCCAGGTCTCAGTCCCGAGAATAATTTGCGTGCCACACGCTTCCTGGAGGGCAGTAAATTCAGGAACTTTATTCCGAACACTCTGAAAATTTACTGCTAATATCTTGATAGCTAAAGTGTCTTTACACTGAGCAAAAAAGTCAGATGGCTTTCATTTACTAGTTCGTTTAACAGTTCCACTCCCTCTTCTGTTATGTGGGCCAACCTCCGCCGGCTCTCTGGAACCAAGGTCCATCACCCAGATTCCAACCCAACAGTAGCAGGCCGTGTCATTATGGACCCCATTGCTATATCCAATACCTTAGGCCACTAATGTGCAGAGATTTTGAGTTCCACTCGCAATCACCCTGCCTTCCTCCATCGGAAATGGGTGGAGGAGGCTCGGGTGAAACCCTTCTCCTCTCAGAATCGTGAATGCTGCAATGCCGCCTGTACTGTGAGGGAGCTAGATCATGCTCTCACTTCGTCCCAATCTTCCACCCCACAGCTGGACAATGTTAACATTTAGAGGTTAGATCTCGTTTCTCTTGCAGGCAAGCAATTTCTCCTTCATATGTACAATCACATTTGGGCAGATGGCATGTTTCTCAGATGCTAGCATGAATCCTCTGCCATACCCATACCTAAGCTTGGAAGGACAAACACCTTCCTTCTAGCTACTGCCCTATTTCTCTCACCGGCTGTGTTTGCAAGGTGATGGAATGTGTGATTCATGCCCGACTGCTATGGTGGCTCGAGTTTCACTATTAACTAACAAGTGCACAGTATAGCTTTCGAGCATGCCATTCTGCAGTTGACCATCTCATCACTTTTTCAACCCATGTCATAAATGGTTTTCTGTGGAAATACCAGACTGCGGCCATGTTTTTTGATTTGGAGAAAGCCTATGACACCTGCTGGGGACTGGTATCCTCTGTACTCTCACACGTGGGGCATCTGAGGCCACCTGCCCTGTTTCCTTCAGGAATTTTTATGACAGAGTTTCCAGGGTATGTGTGGGTTCTGTCTTGTCGAACAACTGTGTGCGTCAGGGCTCCATCCCTCACCGGGCACCATTGGCTCCCTTTTCATGAACGTTTTTTGCGATCTGTTGCAGTGCTCCGTGGATTTGTCTTCTTGAGTGGTGTCTTGAACAATTTCTTGATTGTCTTTACTCATGGAGCATTGATAATGGCTTTCACTTTTCCACTGGCAAAACCATTTCTATGAATTTCTGATGGTGCAATGGGTTTCTTCCACCGGTTTTACATCTTGGTCCTGTCACTCTTCCATTTGCTGAAGCTGTAAAATTTCTGGGGCTCATGCTTGATAGGAAACTTCCTTGGTCGTCCTATGTGCCTTACCTGGCCACCCACTGTACCCAGTCCCTCAATGTCCTACGTGTACTAAGCGGTACTTCCTGGGGAGCAGATCGGACCAACCTCCTCTGTTTGTACTGATTCCTTGTCCATTCAAAATTATACTATGGGTGTTTCGTCGACCCATCTGCACATTGGTACAGCCATCTTAAGCTGTCTAAATACACTCCACCATTGTGGAACCCATTGGCCACTGGTACCTTTTACACTAGCCTGGTTTAGTGTCTCTTTGCAGAGGCTTTCAAACTACTACAGTCATACTGATATGATGTTCTCCTCTGTGGATACACATGCTGTTTGCCTGCCTTGCCTGGCCACCCATCCTGTGCCTCCTACTTCAATGACTCCTTTGACCGCCAGTATGGGGCACTTTCCTGTCCTCTGTTATGTCGGGGTTCGCTTTTGGCTACTTCTCTGGCAGCTTAACTTCTTGCTACCTGCCACTTTCCTGATGGGTGTGAACCCTTCACCACCTTGGCGTTGTGCGGCTGCCTGTGTTCACCTTAGACTTCATTGGCTTCCCAAGGAAGCTAATTTAGATTCGATGTATTGCTGTAAGTTTCTCAACCTTCTCATGGAACATAGCAATAGCACCTTTGTGTACATTGATGGCTCTCAGACTGACTGTGGTGTCGGGTGTGCCTTCGTCATTGACACCAATGATTGTTGGTATTGGCTTCCGGAACACTGCTCATTATTTATAGCAGAGCTCATCGCCCTGTTTCAGGACATGCAGTACATCTAGCAACACAGGCTTTTCAATTGTGTCATCTGCTCCGATTGTCTCACTGTCCTTCAGGGCGTATGTGTGCTGTACACAGTCCACCCACGAATGCAAGGGGTCCAAGAAAGCTTCCAAGTGCTCACTCTTGAGGGAGCACTGTGATGTTTATGTGGGTCCGTGGTCTCATCGCTCTGATGAGAAACGAGGCTGCTGACACTTCTGTGAAGGCTGCAAATCTCCTACCTTGGCCCATTTGTTCTATTCCTTCCAATGATGTTCATGTTGCCGTCTGTCAGCAGGTGGTGTCACTTTGGCATCACCACTGGCCTTCCCTTCATGGGAACAAGCTTCGCGGAATTAAACCTCTCCCATCGGCTTGGCTGACCTCCTCTTGGCCCTCTCGCTGTGAGATTAGTGTAGCTAGGTTGTATATTGGACACTGTCATTTTAGCCATCACCATTTGTTAGGTGGTGATCCCCCTACTGCTTGTGCTCATTGTTGTCAACCGTTGGCGGTTCGCCATTTCCTCAGTGCATTCTAATGTATGTTTGCCATCTGAGTTTTCGGCCGTTTCAGCGAATGACATGTGGGCTGTTAAGGGTCCCCCCACTCCCTGCCCCCCTGAGCTATTGTAGTCCGTTCTTCCTTCCCTGGCTGCATTTCCTTCATCCTGCTCCTGTTCCTCCCTCCACATCCTTGGTCCTGTTCCAGTGCTCCCTCCTTCCCTTCTCTCGGTGGTTTAGTGTTAACCATTTGGAGAACAACTCCCTCCCTAGCATCTATTAGCATCGTGGAATCCTCTCCTCCCTTCCTTCCCCACCATAGTCCCCCCTCCACCCTGCTAGGTCACCAGCACATGTAGCCAGTCCGTGCGGTGGGGCTGTTATGTAGCCATCTGACTGAGCCCCCCAAGATATCACACTTCTGATACCTGAGTTGTTCCCACCCCATATATGCCAAGGAATGGTTGCTTGTCTTCTTAGAGCATCGGAACTCCCAGCAGTGGCTGCTGTGCCAAGCGGCTCTTGCTGTGGCTGGCTGTCACCCATGGGGAGAGCCTTGGTCAGAGTAGGTGGTATCAGGGTGGATGCTTGGCACATGAAACGTATCAAGCTGCAAAAATCTGGCTGTTCTCAAACAGCTCTCTCTTCAAATGGTGAATGATCATTGAATGCTGCTTCATATGACCTGGAAGCCTTCCCTTGGCTGTTCTCAAATTGCCATCTCTTCAGATGGTGAAGGATCATTGAATGCTGCTTTGGTTGGTTGTTTGGGGAAGGATACCAGACAGCGAGGTCATCGGTCTCATCGGATTAAGGAAGGACAGGGAAGGAAGTCGGCCATGCCGTTTCACAGGAACCATCCTGGCATTTGCCTGGAGCAATTTAGGGAAATCACAGAAAACCTAAATCAGGATGGCCGGATGTGGGATTGAACCGTCGTCCTCCCGAATGCAAGTCCAGTGTGAATGCTGCTTTGTATGACCTTCCCTTTACTGGCTACACCATGGGAGGAGGGCCAGGCTCGCCAACTTGGGATGAAACACTTTCCTTGCTACCTCATCTGTAACGTTGTATTTTGTAGAAAATATCAAGGAAAAGTTTGGTGAACTGGAGTCTCTCACTAAGATTTGGTCGGGCTCCCTGTTGATCAAAGTTTCTTCTGCTGCCCAATCTGCAGCTCTTTGCACTTGTGGTCATCTTGGCAGTGTCCTGGTGTCTTATTACCCCTTATCGATCTCTGAATATGATCCAGGGAGTGGTTTTTCATAGGGACCTTATCCTGGAAATTGATGGCGAACTCCAGGCTAATCTGGAGTGACACAGCGTTCATTTTGTTTGACGTGTGCAAAAGGGTTGTAAAGACAATCGCATCAATACCAGAGCCTTCATTCTGTCTTTTGAGAGGGTACCCTCCTAGAGAATGTCAAGGTTATGTGATGTGAAGCCATACATCCTACCATGAGGTGCTTTCGGTGCTTGTGTTTTGGACATATGTCTTCCCGCTGTGCGGCAGACCCTGTATGTGGTGACTGTGGACACCCACTCCTTGAAGGAAACCCCTGTGTTCCAGCTTCTCTGTGTGTCAATTGTCATGATCATCACTCTCCTCGCTCTCCATGCCAAGACGATCACAAGCACGCTGAGGTGCAGATTGGGTGGCAGCAGCAGCTTTGATCAACAGGGAGCCCGACCGCATCTTAGTGAGAGCTTGCCCAGCTTACAAGAGAGAAAAGAAGAGCCAAGCGTACAAGTCCCTGGATCACGTGTCTTATTCTGAGGCTTGCCAAAAATATGAGACTCCATCCAGTATCACTTTCTTGAACTTTTGCCTCGGTTACATCCTTTCCTTCTTCTAACCTCTTCCTTACTGGAGCCGCTCAGTCCCCCTAGCTGAAGAAGTGCCACCCTTCTCCGTCCCCTGCCACTGATAGGGTTCGCTCCAGGACCCCTTTCCCCAGTGTCTCTCAGGCTAGAAGCCTACTACCACAACTCAGCCATGAGAACGCGCCATCTATGTGCCTCAAGGTCACTCACTCTCTTTCGGTTCCAGATCTTGCAGAAGCCTGTACTCCATCTGTGCCCTGCCCTCCTCCATCTCCAAAAGAGGAGGAGGAGGAAGAATGTAAGTCCCAGGATAAGCTCCTGCCCCCCCTCCTCATCCCCACCTCATCACCCCCACCAGTGCCCCCGGAGGTGCCATCTCCTCCCTCACAACATGAGTCTGGCATCTTATTTATGGATGTCACACCATTTTTGTCGGTGACAACCACTGACTAAGTGGTTATTTATGTCTAACCTAGACTCTCGCCACACGATAATCTGGTGGAATTGCAATGGATACTATCGTCACCTACCTGAAATACAATGTCTTCTTTCCTCCTATTCTGCATTCCGTCTTGGTCTTCAAAAATGCGCTTACATGATGACCGCTCTTGAATGTTTCATGGTTATCTGTAGTTCTGTCGGAACCGTGCTGGGCCCGGGATAGCATCTGGAGGGGTCTGCGCTTTGGTTTGCTCCAGTGTTATTAGTGACTGGATACCCCTTCATACCAACCTGGAAGCAATAGTAGTTAGAGTGCAAGCAATAGTGGTTAGAGTGCAAACAACTTGGCTGTCACTGTTTGCAATGTCATACCTCCCTCCAGGTAGGCCACTTCCTTATGTTGAACTTTCTACCTTAATACAGCAACTCCCACTCCCGTTTCTTCTCCTTGGGGACTTCAGTGCTTACCACCCACTATGGGGTAGTGCCACTTCAATGGGTAGGGGTCTCCTAATTGGCCAACTTATTACAGAATTTGATTTGTCTCCCCTCAGTGACGGTTCCCCTACCCACTTCAGTGCCGCTCATGGCACCTTTATTGCTGTCAATCTCACAATCTCCTCCTCTGCTCTCGTGGCTTCCCTACATTGCTCACCTCACGATGATCTTTGTGGCAGTAACCAGTTTCCGGTGATTCTCTCATTTCCTTGCCACTGACAGCCAGACAGACCCCTACATCGGGCATTCCGCATGGCCAATTAGCATTTTTATGTTTGCTGTGCACTTCGACACCTCTGTCAAATGCATAGATGCAATCGTGCACAGTCTCTCTGCCAGTATTCTTCATGCTGCTGGCTATGCTGTCCCCCTATCCACAGGTCCCCCTTTTCGCTGACTGGTACCATGGTAGACCAAGGACGTAGCAATTGCTGTCCAGGACCGCTGATGGGTGCTGCAGCAATTAAAATGACACCCTTCACAGATCAACTTCCTCACTTTTAAGTGTCTCCATGCTAAGGCTCATTACCTTATTAAGCAGAGTAAAAAGGAGTACTGGGATCGCTGTGTTACGTCCCTGGGGCATATGCCTATTCATCGCAGGTTTGGTCAAGCTCCATAATCTTCTGGGCTGCCAGTGACAGTCAACTATCCAGGGTCTTATTCTCAAAGGTACTCTGTGTAGTGATACATTGGTCCTTGTAGAACACCTTGTGACACACTTTGCAACGACATCAGTGTCCTATTCCTATCCGACTACCTTTCTCCATCAGAAATGCCAAATTGAACAGACTCCGTCTGTTTCAACCCCCTTGTGAACCCTATAATGAACCCTTCACTGAAGGGAAATTCCTGCGGGCTCTTACCTCTTCACATGGTATGGCCCCAGGCCCGAATTCCATCCACAACCACATGATCCAACACTTGGATGTTACCCAGAGGCAACATCTACTCAGGGTCTTCAACCGCAATTGGCTCATGGATGCTTTTCCATCGCAATGTCGAGACAGTGTAGTTATCCCTGTCCTTAAGCCCGGGAAGAACCCAGCATCTCTCAACAGCTACCACCCGATTAGCCTGTCAAACGTACTTTGTAAAATGCTTGAGAGGATGGTTAACTTCCAATTATGTTGGCTATTCGAATCTTGTGGCCTTTTGTCCCCATATCACTATGGCTTCCAGAGCAATGGTCATCAACTGATTGTTTACTCAGACTGGAAACAGCAATCCGACAGGTTATAACTAAATGCCAGCACCTTGTCGTGGTCTTCTTTGACCTACATAAAGCATACGACGTGGCTTGGCACCATCACAGTTTATTTACCCTCCATGAGTGGAGCTTTCGCGGCCCTCTTCTGATTTTATCTGCAAGTTTTTATCCCACCAGCTCTTCCGGGTTCGAGTTGGCATTTCACTTAGCACCCTTTGGATTCAGGAGAATGGTATCTTACAGGGCTTGTGTTGAGTGTCACACTCTTCCTCTTAGCCATCAATGGGCTTGTAACCAATGTTGGGCCTCTGGCTACCCTGGCGTTGTATGTAGACGATTTTGGCATCTGGTGCGCTCTTACTCTGCTGAGTGCCGGCTCTAAGGTGCCATCTGATAAGCCTCTCTAAGGGCCGTCTCCCATGGCTTTCAGTTTTCTCCCTCCAAAATGTGGATTATGTATTTTTGTAGTCGACCCACAGTACACTTCAAACCAGAACTTTATTTAGGCGACCAGCTCCTAGATGTTGTAGCAGAGTCCCGTTTCTTGGGCCTTACTTTTGATGAAAGGCTGACAGGGCTGGCCCATATTCGCCACCTGCAGACTACAGGCATGTGGAAGCTTAATGCTCTCCACCTCCTAGCCCACACATCTTTGGGTGCAGACCATGCTGCCCTTCTCCATCTTCAGTATACTCTGGTCTTGTCAAGACTAGATTATAGTAGTCAGGTTTATGGCTCAGTGGCTCCTTCCACTCTGAAAATACTTGACCCTGTTCACCATTGTAGGGTGCATCTGGCTACTGGCGCCTTTCGCAGTAATCCTGTTGGCAGTCCCCTCACAGAAGCGAGAATTCACCCTGTACAAATGTGACGGAACCAGCTCCTAATTTCTTACGCAATCACCATTCGCCAATTCTGTGACCACCCTATGTACCCTGTCCTCGTTGTAAACAAGGGATGTCTCTCTCCTGATAACAGCCCACGGATGGGATTGGCGGTTGGAATGCATCTCACTTTCCTCTGTCGGGATCTCCAGCTCCACTTACTGCAATGCGCCCCATGTATTTCCTTCCACGCCCCTCTCCCTGTGGATGGTGCCTCGACCATGGATTAGGACAGACCTACTCCAGGGTCCTAAGGTATCTGTCGTCCCTATGGTCTTCCAGCATCTTGTACATTCCATCCTTGCCGAGTTCCAGGGTGCCACCACTTCTACAGTGATAGTTTTAAGAAGATAAATAAGACGGGATATGCTTTCACATCTCCTACTGGCTTAAAACACCGTTTATTGCTGGGATCATGTAGTGCGTTCACAGCAGAGCTTCTAGCTATTCACAGTGCACTACTTTTTATTACTTAGGCCTCTGTCCAAAGTGTTTTAATATGGACCGACTTGATAAGTAGCCTTCAGGCCATCAACCGATGCTACTCTCGTCGCCTTTTGGCCTCTGCTGTCAATGACCTTCTCTCTGCCCTTGGTCGTGCTGCTTGTTCAGTTGTTTTTCTCTGGATCCTAAGAACCGCCCCCACAATGTGGTTGTGAAGTCAGACTGACGGTATCCCATATATTGGTGAAATGTTCATTTCTTTTGGCCCTTCGCACTAAGTATAGTCTTCCACATTCCTTAATTTTAATATTAGCAGACAATTCACAGAAGGTTGAACTAGTTCTCAGTTTCCTCCATGAAAGTGGTTTTATTTTCTGATATAAGGTTTTGTTTTACTCCTAGAGCAGGGCAAGGTGGCTGTGGTTAGGGTGGTATTTTCTCAATCTGGGACCTGATGACAACTCCCCCTTGGAAAGACTGTTCTTTCTTTCCAGTTTTTAGATTTGCTCTACTCTCTTATGCCTTCTACTGAGTGTGTTTTAACTTCCTAGTTTTGTAGTTTGACTCCTCTTACTGGATCCGTCCACTTTTAGCGGACCTTCTCTCTTCTGCGAGTAACTTTGGAATTGTGGGACTGATGACCTCACTGTTTAGTCCCATACCCCCTCAATTAATTAATCAATCAATTGCTTTTTATCTGTCGTAGCAGTGTGGTGGAAGACATTTAATCTTTAGTTCAGGACCTCTGTTGTCTCTACGACATATTTTGTGGACCTTTCTCCAAGATCGAGTCCTTGTTCTTAACTGTCTTTCCCTCCATTGATTGGGCTTAATGTGTAGTTGCTTTTAACTCTCTTTTTTTTTTTTTTTTTTTTTTTTTTTTTTTTTTTTTTTTTTTTTTTTTTTTTAACCTAATGTTCTGACATGGGTGCATATGACTAATTGATTTTGCACCTCAAAACAAAACAAAACAAAAATGGTTTAAATGGCTCTAAGCTCTATGGGACTTAACATCTGAGGTTATCAGTCCCCTAGACTTAGAACTACTTAAACCTAACTAACCTAAGGACATCACACACATCCATGCTCGAGGCAGGATCCGAACTTGCGACCGTAGCAGCAGCGTGGGTCTGGACTGAAGTGCCTAGAACCACTCGGCCACAGCAGCTGGCAAAAAAAAAAAAAGTATTCCACACTAACTTGACTCAACAGCATATGTCAGTATGGTCAGCTGTCTCCATGCTCGTGCTATAATCTGTAACGCAATGAGGTTTCTTGATTATTTCACTGATAGTTCTGTCCATCTCTTCTGTCTGAAATCTTTGTGCTCAACATCCACACTACTGTTTTGTTGCACCACTTCAGTGCAAACATTGTATTGTGTCAATGGACTCTGACAGTTCCTCATCATTTCAGTTTGTCTTGTAGTTTTAGCATGTTGCACCTGTTACTGTGAACAGTACCACATGCAGCCATTACTTGGTTACAAAGCCAGAGGAACATGTATGGGATTGAATAACAGTTTTTGGTATAAGGAGTTTTCCCTCATTTCAAATACAACTTTATGGGTGTTGCCACTGTCACCACTTTTCCTCAAATTGTGGAAGCCAATTTCTATAGTTGCACCTATATACACAATAAAATTCAGGAGTTAAACAGTCCAATAATTGCGCAGCACAAATGTTCTTATTCCAGACCTACTTCTTTTGGCTGGGATATACAGTTTGAAAGATAATTGCCCTTTGAACAACAATATGCCTTCATCAGTGCAGAGCGTTTGATATGGATGAGATTTACTCTAGAATGTTGTGCAAACTTTATCCACAATGTTTCTAACTTTGAATATCCCTTCTCCTTCAGTACTAGCAGAGTTGTCACTAAAGTGAAGCATTCTCAAAGTTTAAGGTGAATGATCTGTGAGCATAATTTTACCGAAAACTGCTGTATTGTAGAGTATTTCCCTGCACCAGTAGCGACTCATTTTCAGCATTTTCACATGAGCCATAAGAAGACAAATAGCAATGAAGGAATAGAGTTCCTCAAATCTTGTTTCTTTCCACTTTGAAAATGGGGAATGCACTTTTTCTGGCATATTTGCCTTGGTGTATAAATAAAATCTGTTTGTTTCATCTGCAATATATTTCATTAGATCTTCAGTTAGAGATATCAGGAACAATGACAGAATGCTAAAATTTTGCTCTAATCCACACTTGTGTCCTGAAACTGAATCATCAGATGCATGCATAAATGGATGAAAATCAGTTCTCTTTTAGTAAAACATGTCTCTAGAGTGTGCTCTTCTTCCAAAAATTATGCCCTCACTATCATAAATTTCAGATTCTGAAGAATGTTTCTCTCTTGTAGAGACAGATGTGTTGCGCCAGTTGATGTACACTGTTCAGGACTGTTACTTCGAGATTCAGTCAATGAGTCATCACTGTCATCCCTATCAAAGATTTTAGTATTAAAGAACACCAGTCACCAAAAAGCGGAAGCATTGCGTTGTCAAAAGGCGCGCGCGCCCACACACACACACACACACACACACACACACACACACACACACACCCTATGCCCCTACATGAGTCCAGCAATACTGACTCTGCCAGTACTATTTTCTGGCAGATCGGCTAGTGGTGGTGCGAGTGGGGTAGAGAATGGAGATGGGTGGCTAGCAGCTTGGAAGGAGGCCGGTTTGCTGGCTAGGAATGCAGGAGGGAGGATTGGCAGGTGTAGTTGTAGCAGCCACTGGGAAGTAGCAAATGCTGAACGTGATGTGGGGACGTGAATTTGGAGGGGGTTAGCAGATGGAGGAAGGAGATACTGCTGAATGGAGAGTGTGTGGACAGTGGGCTACTTGAGTTTGAGGCCAAGACGATTATGGGGGTGGAGGATGTGTTGTAGGGATAACTCCCATCTGCATTGTTCAGAAGCTGGTGGTAGAGGTAAGAACCCAGATGGCTCAAGTTGTGAAGCACCCATTGAAATTGAGCACACTGTGCTCAGCTGTGTGTTATGCCAGTAGCTGGTCATCTTTGTTCTTGTCAGCAGTTTAGTGTGGCCATTCATCCTAGTGGACAGGTAGTTGGTAGATATACAAACATAAAAGCCTGTGCAGTGTTTGCAGCAGAGCTGGTATATGACATGGCTACTTTCACAGCTGGCCCAACCACTGATGTGATGGGATAAGCCTGTGACAGGACTGGAGGAGGAGATGCTGGGTGGGTGGATTGGGCAGGTCTCGAACCTTAGTCTCTGTGGCAAGGGTTTGGGAGAGGGAGTGGCATAGGAATGCACAAGGATGTTGTGTAGGTTGGGTCGGTGACAGAACATCACTTTTGGAAGGGTGGGAAGGATCTTGGGTAGGATGAGAGATGATCAAAGCCCTGGTGAAGTATATGGTTCAGTTGTTCCAGTCCAAGATGATATTGGGTGACGAGGGGGTGGGAGCACTCCTTTGTAGCTGACTGTTGGGGGTGGTGGTGGGGGGGATTTGGGGTGTGTGAGGATACGGCATGGGAAGTCTTTTTGTGGACTGGATTTGAGGGCTATTGATAGACTGTGAAGGCCTTTGTGAGGCTTTCGGCATACTGGGCAAGGGAGTTCTCGCCACTGCAGATATGTCCTCCATGGGTGGCTAGGCTGGATGAGAGGAATTTTTTGGTGTGGAACTGATGGCTGCTGTTGAAATATAGGTATTGTTGCTGGTCATAGGGTTTAAAGAGGACAGAGGCGTGGATGAAGCTATCAGGGAGATGGAGGTCAACACCCAAAAATGTGGCATGTTAGGTAGAGGAGGACCGGGTGAAGCAGGCAGGAGAAAAGGTTTTGAGGCTGTGAAGGAATATGGCTAAAGTGTTTTGGCCCTGAGTCCATATTATGAAGGTATCATCAATGAATGTGAACCAGAATGGTGATTGGGATGTCATATACCAACTCTGCTGCAAACGCTGTACAGCTTTTTATGTTGGTATGACTACCAAACAGCTGTCCACCAGGATAAATGGCCACCACCAAACTGTTGTCAGGAACAAAGTTGGCCACCTGGTGGCACAACATGCAGCTGAGTACAACATGCTTAATTTTAATGGCTGCTTCACAACCCGAGGCATCTGGATCCTTCCCTTCACCACAAACTTCTCTGAACTGTTCAGATGGTAGTTATCCTTACAGTAAATCCTTCGCTCCTGTAAACATCCTGGCCTCAACCTCATATAACCCACTGTCCCCACACCCTCCATCCAACAGTTTCCTCTTCTTCCGTCCTGTCATCCCCTACCAGTTCACGTCCCCATGTCATCTGCCATCCATCCATCCCGCATTCCAAGCTGCTAACCACCCAAACCTGGTCCCTCTCCCTGCCCACAGCCTCCCTCTCTACCACCCCACCTGACACTACCACCATCACCACTAGCTCAACTGCCACAATCCAATGCTTATTTAACTGTAAAGTACGTACATTCTAGATGAACTTTCCAACCGTGAAAGAGTTCATTCTCACTTTCGCTTCTAGTTAGAAGTTCTATGATTTTTTCATCTATACAACGACGACAGTATGCCATTTTATCAGTCATAAATGGAGGTGAAAACAGTTACACAAATAAAATCACAGCAACACACACTCACACACACACACACACACACACACACACACACAGAGACCAAACGTTGGAAAACTACTAAGCAGGCGGTCAAAAATAGGGCTACCTGGCCACAAAGTGGCCTGCAGATTAAAGCATACAGAGCACACAGGCACTCGAGGAGGAGGACATTTTAATCCATTCAGAGCACAAAGATGGCGGTAAGGTCGCACGCATAAACATGTATAGAGGTCCTTCTAGAAGGAATAAAGGACAGTAGCAATGGTGTACGTTAACGTGTCTAGAGCAGTCAAAGTGTTGAGCAAATAACCCAGTCCTTTATTCCAAACAACTTTCAATCAGTCTAGCATTACATCATTACTATCCACTCATTTTCTCTGCATATACTGATGAGTCCTACAAACAATTTCTCAATGAATACATGATCAGCATTACCCATGCAGCATAGCAAAAAGTAATGTTGCTTTCTTCGCTTTATTACACACTGAAATTAAATTAGTTTATCATTAAATGCTGCAGTATATCACTGATGTGACATTGTTCTTTGCTGTAACATAAGCCCAACCTACTCCATTGGCCTTGTGCACTGGGCTGTCAAGTCTGTGAACTTTTCTCAGATGTAAATTACTTACTCCAAAAGCTGAACATATATGAACAAATTCACGGATTTAATCATACCTTAGAGAAGTAGCTTGCTGGAGGTTAGCTTAAGTAGTCATCATCTGCTTGTTTGCAGTAAACGGACGTCAAAATGCTACTACTTCAAAGCTGTTCCTAACTGTTCATTTACTTCCAGTTGAGAGACTGTGTTCATTTGTGGAGCTTTTTAAAGAGAAGAAAAATCCTTGACTACTGTTATACATACAAAGGATTCAGAAAGGTAGTAACTGTGTTGCCTTGTTTCAGACTCCAAAATGCACTAATGACACACGATGATTATGGGCAGGATTATGGAATTTACCTTCCTCCAGACGACAGTATAGAAGCAGCAACACTAGTACTAGTGTTGTTGTTGTTGTTGTTGTTGTTGTTGTTGTCAGTCCAAAAAATGATTTTATGCAGTTCACCACACTACTCTAGGCTGTGCAGGCCTCTTCATCTCTGAATAACCACTGCAACCCACATCCATTTGAACCTGCTTACTGTTCTCGTAACATTGGTCTCCTGCAATTTTTACCCCATCACTTTCCTCTAGTACAAAATTGATGATTCTTTGATGTCACAGAATGTGTCCTATCACCCAAACCCTTTGTTCAGTCAAGTTACTCCACGACTTCTTTTTTTCTCCTTGAGTTCTGTTCAATAACTTTTCGTTAGTTACATGACCTATCCATCAAATTTTCAGCATTCTACTTCTGTAGCACCATATTTCAAAAGCTTCTATTCTCTGTATTCGATGTTAACAAATTTCTTTTCTCAGAAACGTTTTACTTGTCATTTTAATTCTATATTTTATATCCTCTGTACTTCAGCCATCACCAGTTATTTTACTGTCCATACAGCAAAACTCATCTACTACTTCAAGTGCCCCGTTTCGTAATATAATTCCATCAGTATCACCTGAATTAATTCAGTTACATTTCATTACTATTGTTTTCATTTTGTTATTGTTCATCTTATATTCTCCTTTGACGTCACTATCCATTCTGCTCAACTGCACATGGAAGTTCCTTGCTGTCTCATAGAATTGCAATGTCATAATTCAAACCTCAAAGTATTTATTTCCTGTCCTTGATGTTTACCCCCTTTCCATATTACTTCTTGCTTTCCTTCACAATTTGCCCAGTGTTCAGACTGAAGAACGTAGGGGACAAGCTATCACCCAGTCTCACTCCCTCCTCAGCCACTGCTTCCATTTCGTGCCCTTCGACTCTTAAAACTGCCATCTGGTTTCTGTACAAGTTCTAAAGAACCTTTTGCTCCCTGTATTTTAGCCCCTCTACATTCAGAAATTTAGAAGAGTATAATCCAGTCACCGCTATCAAAAGCTTCCTCCCTCTCTACAAGGGCATGCTGACAAGTAATGCCTCTGAATTTTTTATGTAAAAGTTTTCTAAGAGTGTTAAATATGATAAAGGGTAACCTTCTTCATCTTTATTCTTCATGTCTGCATATTCATTTCTCAACAGTTACCCTGGCGAAGAACACATTTATCATGACGAGAGACCAGTTTGTTGATACCATCATTGTAGAGTGTTTGTCGATGTTGACAGAACCACAACCTCAGTTCTGCTTGCACCAATTCGTCCCTATCAAAGTGAAGTCCTCGAAGGTGTTCAGATTTTGGAAACATATGAGAATCAGATGGGACCAAATTGGGGCTGTATGAAGGATGATTGATGACAGTGAATCCAAGTCATCAGATTGTTGCAGATGTTGCAGCACTCGTGCGTGGTCTAGCATTGTCATGCTGAAGGAGAGGGTGCTCCATGTGTGGACAAACATGCTACACTTAGAAACCCTCTTGCAGCAGAGGGCTGTGAAGAATAAAGATGTAGAATGTTAATAACATTTGTTTTATTAAAAAGCTTTAAGAATTTTCACAAAAAGATCAGAGGCATAACTTTTCACCATGCCCTTGCACAAATGTTCTAAACAAACCTTTGCCTTTGCTTAACCTATTTTCTAAGAGAAGTCATAGGGTAAGTATTGTATTGCATATTCTTACATTTCTCCAGAAACCAAACTGATCTTTGCTGAGGTTGGCTTCTACCAGTTCGTACATTCTTCTGTAAATAATCCAAATTAGTATTCCGCAACCATGACTTAAACTGATAATTCAGTAATAGTCACACCTGTCATTACATGCTCTCTTCGGAATGGGTATTGTTAGTCTTCTTGACATATGAAAGTGTTTCGCCTGTCTCATATATGCTGCGCAGTAGGTAGGATAGTTTTGTAATGGCTGGCTATCCTAAGGGTACCAGCAGTTGTGATGGAATGTTGCCCACTCTGAGGCCTTGTTTCTGTTTAAATCCATCAGTACTGTGTCAAATCCTTCTTGTAGTATCATATCCCCCATCTCATCTTCATGTACTTACTCTTTCCTTTTTATAGTATTACCTTCAAGTTCATCTCCCTTGTATAGACCCTCTATATACTTCCTGCAACCTCTAGTTTTCCCTTCTGTGCTCTTGATATTCGTACTGCTGCTTCTCTTTTCTGCAAAGGCCTCTTTAATTTTCCGATAGAAGCTATCTATCTTTCCTCTAGTGATACATATTTTTATATGATTACATTTGTCCTCTCACTATTCCTGCTTAGCTATTTTACACTTCCTGTCACTCTCATTTTTAGACATTTGTATTTCCTTTGGCCGTCTTCATTTGTTGCATTTTTATATTTTCTCCTTTCATCGGTTAAATTCAATATCTACTGTTATCTGAAGATTTATATTAGGCTTAGTCTTTTTTGACCTATTTGATGCTTTAGTACCTTTACTATTTCATATCTTCAAGCTACCCATTTGTTTTCTACTGTATTCCTTTAACCTGGTCTAGTGAGTCATTGCCCACTACTCCATCAGAAACTTGCAACAGCTTCTGGTTCTTGAACTTATCCAGGTCCCATCTCCGAAATTTGCTACCTTTTTGCAATTTCTTCAGTTTTAATGTACAGTTCATAACCAATAAATTGTGGCCAGAGTCCACATGTGCCCCTGGAGATGTCCTGCAGTTTAAAACCTCTTTCTGAAAGTTCTGCCTTACAATTACATAATCAATCTGAAACCATCTGATGTTTCTGGGTCTCTTCCATGTATACAACCTTCTTTTGTGATTCTTAAACCAAATGTTAGAAATGTTTAAATTATGTGCCATGCAGAATTCTACCAGGCAGCTTCCTCTTTCATTTCTTTCCCGCAGTCCATATTCTCCTATTATTTTTCCTTCTCATGTTTCCTACTACCAAATTTCAGTCACCAATAACAATTAAATTTTTGGGTCGCTTAACTATCTGAATGATTTTCTTTATCTCATCGTACATTTCATCAATCTCTTCATTGTCTGCTAAACTAGTTGGCGTATAAACTTGTACGATTTTGATGGGTGTTGGTTTTTTGTCTATCTTGCCTACTACTAAAATGCATTCACTGTGCTGTTCATAGTACCTAACCCACATTCCTATTTTCTTATTCATTTTTGGACCTACTCCTTCATTACCCCTACTTGATTTTGTATTGAGAAACACGTACTGACCTGACTAGAAGTCCTGTTCTCCCTGGCAGTGCACTTCACTAATTCCCACTATATTTAACTTCAGCCAATGTGTTTTCCTTTTTAAGTCTACTAATCTACTTACCCAGTTAATGGATCTAAAATTGCACACTCAAGCCCATAGAATACCAGTTTCGGTTTTATATTGAGAAACCTTAAGTTGCTAAGTTGTTGTTGCCTTCGTGGTCACCGTAGTCATCCAAAGTTCCATATTTATCATGCCTTTAATCAGTTAGATACAAGAAGCTAAAATTGAAACTTTAATAGCAGTGCAATTTTTCCAGCTACTTTACCTCAATTTATTTAGAATTGTTATGTTGAAAGCTAAACCCATTTTTCTGGGAGGGCTTAAAACATGTTGTTTCGTATGAGACTGATGTTGAAGGTTTAATAGAAAATGTTATATGTAAAAGATGTGTCAAATATATGCTATTTTATCTTTTCACAAAGATTGTCATTTTATCGACAAAATTGTAGACTATTGGAAAATAATAGATAAATGAAATATGGTATTCCACATCCTTGTGCTAATTTTTTTTTTTATTTATTTATTTATTTTGTGCCATGATTTTCGCGCCCAACTTTCATTCAAATTGTCTAGCATTGTTAGCCATTGGATAATAAAATACAGTTTTTTACCGTTAAAATCATGCTCTTGTTAATGAACCCAGTTTGGAAATGTTCATAGTACATACTTTTTGCAAAATCAGGGCGAACATGTGACCCCCCCCCTCCCCCCCCCCCCCCCCCCCCCCCACACACACACACACACACACACACACACACACACACACACACACACACGAGATCTTGAAATTCACACTTAGTTTATTCAGTAGAAGAAAATGGTATGTAAATGATACTTTATATTTGCAAACCTTGTGTTGTTAGGTTATTACATGCCGAGTTTCACATACATCATACCATTCTTCCAAGAGATATAATAAGCCAAATTTTGAGATTTTTTTGCAGGCAGTTTGACTGTAATTTTCTGGCTGACTGTGGCTCTTAAAATTCTTTTCATAATGACTTGTAAGAGAATGCATAAAATTGTACAATATGGCCAAATTTCATTTTCTTCAACAAGGTATAACAGGTCAGCGTTGCCAGAAATTCACACTCACTCTGTGCAAAGTCACACATGGAGTCAAACACGTGACTTTATCCTGATCAGTAGTGCTTCGATGAATGTTCAGCTTTACCCATGTTCATCGGGGACATGTATGAATGTTCACATAAAATTTCAACGGAAGCCACGACAGTCGAGCAAGGAGGCTTTGATGAGTTGCCATGGAATCACCCTTCAGTGCACACTCGTTGTACCACTATGAAACATCTGTAGTGTTGTGTGGGCTTCTATCCTGATTGGCTCCTCCCTGCCCCTCCCAAAAGAGAACCCTTAGGACTCTCCCTGACATGTACAAAATTTCATGGCACTGTGGTGGTTAGTCTGGCTGTGAACCTTCTTAGGAACAGGTCATTTGTCTGAGCTCCACTGAAATTATGCTGCACTCTAAAGTGGAACAACGTGTTAACATCAGATTCCTCACAAAATTTGGAAAAGCTGCTACAGAAACTTTGTTGAAAAACGTTTATGATGATCAGTGTCTATCTCATAACTTAAGTTTTCGAGTGGGTTAAGAGGTTCAAGAATGGTAGGGAAAACGTCAAAGATGATCCAAAATCGAGCCGTCCTTTCACTTCAAAAACTGAAGTGAATATGGAAAAGGACAGTACAGTTGTTCAAGAAGACCACTATCTGATCATTCGAGCAATTTCAGAACTTGCCTGCATCAATAAGGAAACCATTAGGCAGATTTTTTCACAGTGATCTGGGCATGACAAAAGTTCGTGCTAAAGTGATGCAGAGAATCCTGACAAATGAGCAAAAGCAACATTCAGTGGGCTACTGTGCTGACACACTCAGAAACATTGAAAATGACCCTGATTACCTCGTCAAGGTATTTGTGTGTGATGAAACATAGATATTCCAATACAATCCAGAGACTAAGCGACAACCTATGCATTGGAAGAGCGCTCAATCTCCTAGGAAGGAGAAAGTGCATATGAGCAAATCAAATTTCAAAGCAGTAATGATTGTTTTCTTCAATATCTGAGGGGCAATCTACATTGATTGGGTGCCTGAAGGTCAGAATGTCAGTCAAGCTTATTATGTAACTGTTCTGAAGACCATCCATGAACGTAGGAGAATCACTCATGGATACTTCATCAGGACAACGTGCCAGCCCATAGTGCAATGTCTGTGAAGATTTTTTTGACTAAAAACAACATTCCAGTAATGGAACATCCACCTTATTCGACTGACCTAGCACCATGTGACTTCTTTCTCTTCCCAAATCTGAAGTTGGTGCTCAAAGGAACCAGGTTCGAGTCCGTGAATGCAGTGAAGGGAAACGCAATGAGCCTCCTTGACAGCATGACAGAAAAAGGCATGCAGCATTGCTTCCAAGTGCAGGGATAGGGGAGGGGACTTCATTGAAGGGGGCAGCATTTCAGTTTTGTAGGTTTCTTCAATGAAGAGTTGGAGCATGAGTCCAGTTTCTTTATTGCTACACCTTGAAAGACCTAGTTGCAAAATCTGTCCCATACATCCTCCCACCACCACCTATGCCAGTCGGTCACAAGCATCACCTATTCAATCAATGGCAGGTCTCCTTGTGAAACCAGTCATATGATCTACAAGCTAAGCTGCAACCACTATGTTGCATTCTACGTGGGCATGACAACCGACAAGCTATCTGTCTGCATGAATGGCCACCGACAAACTATGGCCAAGAAACAGCTGTCCTTTACCCACATATCCCCTTCCATTCTAGCACTACACAGCCCTCTATTTCACCAATACATCCATTGTCTTTTTACTTCTCTCCTTTTCCGCTGGTTCTCCCTGCCCTCTGTCCAATTTCCTGACTGCACCTAGCTGCTCTACCCTCTCCTCATGTCGTCTCTGTATGCTCCCACCAAGCAGCACTTTATCGTACTCCACACCTACCCTGCTATTCCTCCCCCTCCCTGCCTCAGCCGCCTCCTTACCCCCACCACCCAGTTTGCTACTCCTATCGTGCGTTGCTGCTCGTAGTCTGGTTGTGGCGTTTGGAGACTGAGGTTGTGTGTGTGTGTGTGTGTGTGTGTGTGTGTGTGTGTGTGTGTGTGTGTTTTGTCTGATTCTGATGAAGGCCTGTTTGGCCGAAAGCTTTGTTTGACAGCCTTTTTGTTGTGACTATCCGTGACTTAACATCTCCACTATGTAGTGAGTAGCAACTACCCTTATAAATATACTCACTAATAGTATCACAGGAATCATGTTCCTGTTTCATCAAAATAACATAAAGTTTATACATAATACAAACATTTAGGTCTTCAGGCAAGTATTTTCTGTTTGGAGCAGAAACTTTACAGCAGTGGTACTCGTGTACTGTGAAACTTTTAATATGATTTACAATTAAGTTATATGTATGGTCACTAGTTTTGTTGGGTCAGTTTGCATGATGTCCCTGATCATCAAATTTTGGCGTTCCTTCACTCTGCTTCTTTTCTACTGCCCTAGAAACTCTCCCATTATTAATCCTAAGCAAGGATATGAATGCTTTTTTACAAATTCTTTTGTCATAGCCCTGAACTGAAATGTACTCACGTCTGTTCTGCCTCCTGCTTGCATTTCTGTTAGCATCATACCATTTCTTAACACCATTTACTTTGACACGCCCACTAAGAAATGCATTTTTCATGCTAAAATCACCAGTATTACAGAACTGCTTGATGTTCTTCACTAAAATATTCATATCACTTATGTTCACAACCACGTTGTAGACCATGTATACGGTTGTTGACTTTCTTGCCAGTTCTACCTACATACTCCACTCCTGTGTACCTTTTCTTCTTTTTAATGCTTCTTGCCCCTGAATTTACATTCCTTATTCTTTTTCTTGCACAATTTCCTGAATTTTTACTGTAATTTTCGTACTTTTTCAATGCTGGAAGAATCACAATTACTGCAAACGTCAGCCATCTTGGTTGTTGTTTTTTACACATGACTTTTGGTTCTCACTTTTCATTGGCTGTATGACATTGAACCAGTGTTGTGCCCAAAGAGGAATGAAATATTTTTTAGGAGAAACATTAAATGCTTCATAACAAGTTACATATTATGAATTGAGCTAACCAACTAGGTAGGTAGTTAGTTCATACCATAGGCAACAGATGGAGCCAATATTTCAGTTTTCACATCTGAAAGCTACCTGGTAGAATTTTCCACGGAGCATAATTTAATCATTGCTAACATGGTTTAAGAATCATGAAAGAAGGTTGTATATGTGAAAAGACCTGGCTGGAGACACCAGATGCTTTCAGATTGATTATATAATGGTAAGACAGAGGTGTCGGGTACAAATTATAGTTGTAGAACTTCTCCAGGGGCAGATGTGGACACTGACCCCAATTTATTGGTAATGAACTGTAGATTAAAACTGAAAAATTGCAAAAGGGTAGCAAATTAAGGAAATGTGACCTAGATAAGTTGAAAGAACCAGATGTTTTTGAGTGTTTCAGAGGGAGCATAAGGCAACTATTGACTGAAATTGTGAAGAAGATCAAAAGACGACAAATAGGTAGGTTTGAATAGTGAAATAGTGAAGGCAGCGGAGGATCAAATAGGGAAAAAGACAAGGCCTAGTAGAAGTCCTTGAATAGCAAAGGAAATATCGAATTTAATGGATGAAAGGGGAAAATATAGAAATGCAACAAATGTAGCAGAAAAAGAGACTGCAAACATCTAAGAAATAATATTTACAGGAAGTGAAAATGGTTGAGCAGGAGTAGTTAGGGAACAACTGTAAGAATATAGGAAACACATACAAACAGGGAAAGATAGTTACATCCTACAGGAAAATTAAAGAGGCCTTGGGAGAAAAGAGAAGCAGCTGTATGAATATCAAGAGCTCAGATGGAAAACCAATGTGAAGCAAAAAGCAGGGAAAACCAAAGCATGGAAGGAGTATATAGAGGGTCTATACAAAGGAGATGAACTTGATGGCAGTATTATCAAAAGGAAGGATGAAGTACATGAAGATGAGATGCGGGATATGACACTGCAAGAAGGATTTGACAGAGCACTGACAGATCTAAACAGAAACAAGGCCTCCAGAGTGGACAGCATTCCATTAGAACTGTGATATCCTTAGGATAGCCAACCATGACAAAACTATCCCATCTGGCATGCACCATGCATGAGACAGGCGAAATACCTTCATACTTCAAGAAGACTGTAGTAATACCAATCTCAAAGAAAGCATGTACTGACTGGTGTGATTATTACTTAACTATCAGTTTAATAAGTCATGGTTCCAGAATACTAATGTGAATTATTTACTGAAGAATGGAAAAACTGGTAGAAACCAATTTCAGCAAAGATATGTTTGGATTCTGGAGAAATGTAGGAACATAAGAGTCAATTCTGGCACTACGACTTACCTTAGAAGATAAGTTAAGGAAAGGCAATTGTACATGGATAGCATTGGTAGACTTCAAGGAACCTTTTAACAATGTTGTCTGGAATACTCTCTTTGAAATTTTGAAGGTAGCAGAGGTAAAACACAGGGCGTGAAAGGCTGTTTACAACTTGTACAGAAACCAGGTGGCAGTTATATGGGTTGAGTAGCATGGAAGGGAAACAGTGGTTGAGAAGGGAGTGGGACAGAGTTTTAGCCTATCCCTGATGCTATTCAGTCTGTACATTGAGGAAGCTACATTCAGGTCTGGCCTTGTTGATGACTCACTGTGTGCAATATCTATCTGTAGGCAGTTGACTGTTGCTAGGTGCGATAGTTCATTCAGTTTCAGTGTGAAACAACTTGTTTCTAACTCAATCAAAAAGTGTCATTGTACACACATTTGTTTTATAAATTTGCAACAGTGCTCTTCTTACACATTAAAGTGTGTGAAACACACGTACTACACAAATACTACACCAAATAGACGTAAACACTTAACGCTGTCCTTACAACTAAATATTGAGCACAGTGATTGATTGGATTGGAACAGCTGACGTTGACTGCACCATGGAAGTAGAATTAACTGATGACCAAATCATTGTCAGTAACTTGAACAACCAGTGAACATGAGAAACATGACAGTGAGAACAAAGACAATGAATCTACGGCTTAAGTATTGTGTACAGATGCTAAAAATGCATTTGATATAGCTCTTCAGAACAGAGCTCTATGTCTATCCCAATACACATTTTGTGGATTGGGAAATGTCGGAACAACGCATAAAAATCAAGATGGTTGTCCACTAAGCAAAAGAACATTACAGACTTTTTTCCTTCCTGCTTAAGAAAGGAACATTTTTTGCTGTGTGATTTATCATGTTTTAAACAGTTCAGTGCAAATCAGTTGTTTGCCAGTGCAGCACTGTAGTTAGGTATGTATGGATTTTAAACTTTCACTCTCGGTAACAGTACCTTACCATACAATACAGATGTAATTTATAGTATTGGCACAACCGTACATTACATTTTCATGGAAAATTTTTCAGTGTGTCAACGGTTTCTTTTCATTCTGTTACTGTTTTAAATGTAACAATATTTCAGACAGTATTTCCAGTTTGAAATTAAAGTTGTTCTGTACTGTTTTGTGATGTTGTGGGTCAATAAAAGTGTTCCTCTGATAATGTGAACATTTCTGGCTTCTGACCGTGCTCCCAGTTCTGTAGGGGACACATAGCAAGGTTCTACTTTGTTACTATGAGGGTCATTCAATAATTGGTCTGGGGAAAAACTGTTAGTAGGCCAAGTTTGGTGCTTTTATGGCTTTAAGTTGGAATTACTAGTTTGATATATCAACATTGCTTTGTTTATAACCTCAAAAATACATTTCAAGATGGCGAGTCCACTTGATATGTCCACATTAGTTGAACAACATTCTGTTATTCATTTTTTACTTGCTGAAGGCGAGAACCAGTGAATATATGTTGTAGAATGTTTAAAGTTTATGGTGAAGTTTGTATGAATTATACAAATTTTTACGAGTGGGTAGAGCAGTTCAAAAATGGTTGTGACTGACGAACACCGTTCGGGCCGACCAGTTGCTGTTTCAACTCCCTCACTTCAAAATCGAATTTATGACATTATTCGTGCTGACCACCGTGTGACTGTGCAAGTGATAGTTGATAAGGTCCAAGTTAGTACTGGTACAGTTCATAACATTATCTGTAACAAGCTAAAGTACCGTAAAACATGCGCAAACATGTCCCAAAGGAGTTGACACAGCTACACAAGGAAACAAGGTTCAGAGTGTGCACAGATCTAAAGAAACATTATGAAAGAGATGGTGAGCACGTCCTCAACAAAATTTTAACTTGTGATGAAACTTGGGTTCACAATTACGAGCCAGAATCAAAAAGACAAAGAATGGAGTGGTAGCATACCAACTCACCTGTCAAGAAAAAATTCAAAACCCAAGCATCAGCAGGAAAAGTCATGTTGATGGAGTTTTGGGGTGCTGAAGGTCCAGTTTTTTTTTTAATATCTCAAAGAGCAGTGTATAATGAACAACCAATACTACTCCGATTTGCTTTTAAACAATGTGAAGCCAGTTATGAGAGAGAGAGAGAGAGAGAGAGAGAGAGAGAGAGACGACGTGGTTCTCCATCAAGACAACACACGTCCTCATAATGCACAACTAACCTGTGAAACCATCGACAGAAAGGGCTGGGAAGTATTGCTTCATCCCCCTTACAGTCCTGACTTAGCAGCTAGTGATTTCCATTTTTTTGGTGTTCTGAAGGAGGCATTACATGGGAAGAGGTTCCAGGACAACAAGGACGTGAAAAAGTTTGTGAGAAATTGTTTCAAGAATCAAGATAAAGAGTTCATTGCAGCCAGAATAAAAAAAGCTTGTAGCCCATTGGAACAAGTGCATAAATGTTCAAGGGGATTATGTTGAAAACTAGAAAAAGTATTGTTTTGTAAAAATAAATGCTTTTTTTCTCCAGACCAATTTGTCTCTTTAATTAGTGAATGAATGACCCTTGTATTATTATTATTGTTCTTTCCTGTCTCAGACATTATGTCTGGTTAAAAATGGAAAGCAACGCGGACCTTGATCAAGCGTGACTTCCTTTTGACTGTACGGTATATGTTACATTGCATTTAGGAACTTTTGGGTAATCGAACATGTATCAATAATTACAGATTTCTGTAGCTGTATATATACGTTTGGATGTAGCTGTATTGCATTGATGTACTGGTGGATATTGTGTGGTATGACTCCTTTAGTTGATAGTATAATTGGTATGATGTCAACTTTATCCTGATGCCTCATGTCTTTGACTTTCTCAGCCAGATGAACGTATTTTTCAATTTTTTCTCCTGTTTTTTTCTGTATATTTGTTGTACTGAGTATGGATATTTCGATTAGTTATATTAATTTCTTCTTTTTATTGGTGAGTATGATGTCAGGTTTGTTATGTGGTGTTGTTTTATCTGTTATAATGGTTCTGTTCCAGTATAATTTGTATTCATCATTCTCCAATACATTTTGTGGTGCATACTTGTATGTGGGAACGTGTTGTTTTATTAGTTTATGTTGTATGGCAAGTTGTTGATGTATTATTTTTGCTACATTGTCATGTCTTCTGGGGTATTCTGTATTTGCTAGTATTGTACATCCGCTTGTGATATGATCTACTGTTTCTATTTGTTGTTTGCAATGTCTGCATTTATCTGTTGTGGTATTGGGATCTTTAATAATATGCTTGCTGTAATATCTGGTGTTTATTGTTTGATCCTGTATTGCAATCATGAATCCTTCCGTCTCACTGTATATATTGCCTTTTCTTAGCCATGTGTTGGATGCATCTTGTTCGATGTGTGGCTGTGTTAGATGATACGGGTGCTTGCCATGTAGTGTTTTCTTTTTCCAATTTACTTTCTTCGTATCTGTTGATGTTATGTGATCTAGAGGGTTGTAGAAGTGGTTATGAAATTGCAGTGGTGTAGCTGATGTATTTATATGAGTGACTGCTTTGTGTATTTTGCTAGTTTCTGCTCGTTCCATAAAGAATTTTCTTAAATTGTCTACCTGTCCATAATGTAGGTTTTTTATGCCGATAAATCCCCTTCCTCCTTCCTTTCTGCTTAATGTGAATCTTTCTGTTGCTGAATCTATGTGATGTATTCTATATTTGTGGCACTGTGATCATGTAAGTGTATTGAGTGCTTCTAGGACTGTGTTACTCCATTTCACTACTCCAAATGAGTAGGTCAATATTGGCATAGCATAGGTAATTATAGATTTTGTCTTGTTTCTTCCTGTCAATTCTGTTTTCAGTATTTTTGTTAGTCTTTGTCTATATTTTTCTTTTAGTTCTTCTTTAATATTTGTATTATCTATTCCTATTTTTTGTCTATATCCCAGATATTTATAGGCATCTGTTTTTTCCATCGCTTCTATGCAGTCGCTGTTGTTATCCAATATGTAATCTTCTTGTTTAGTGTGTTTTCCCTTGACTATGCTATTTTTCTTACATTTGTCTGTTCCAAAAGCCATATTTATATCATTGCTGAATACTTCTGTTATCTTTAGTAATTGGTTGAGTTGTTGATTTGTTGCTGCTAGTAGTTTTAGATCATCCTTGTATAGTAAATGTGTGATTTTGTGTTGGTATGTTCCAGTAATATTGTATCCATAGTTTGTATTGTTTAGCATGTTGGATAGTGGGTTCAGAGCAAGGCAGAACCAGAAAGGACTTAATGAGTCTCCTTGGTATATTCCACGCTTAATCTGTATTGGCTGTGATGTGATATTACTTGAATTTATTTGGATATTAAGTGTGGTTTTCCAATTTTTCATTACTATGTTTAGGAACTGTGTCAATTTAGGATCTACTTTGTATATTTCCAATATTTGTAGTAACCATGAGTGGGGTACACTATCAAAGGCTTTTCGGTAATCAACGTATGCGTAGTGTAGCGACCTTTGTTTAGTTTTAGCTCGATGTGTCACCTCTACACCTATTATCAGTTGCTCTTTACATCCTCGTGCTCCTTTGCAACAGCCTTTTTGTTCTTCATTTATAATTTTGTTCTGTGTTGTATGTGTCATTAATTTCTGTGTAATGACTGAAGTTAATGTTTTGTATATTGTTAGTAGGCATGTTATGGGGCAATATTTTGCTGGGTTTGCTGTGTCTGCTTGATCTTTAGGTTTCAGATAAGTTATTCCATGTGTAAGTGTATGGATCTGCAATGTAACTGTTAAATAATTTAGTTAGATGTGAATGTGTTGAGGTGAACTTCTTTAGCCAGAAATTTGCTATTTTATCTTTTCCAGGGGCTTTCCAATTGTGCATAGAATTAATTGCTCGGATGACTTCATGTTCCAAAATTATCACTTCAGGCATTTGTGGTATCATCTTGTATTTGTCTGTTTCTGCTTGTATTCACTGTGCATGCCTGTTATGTTGTATCAGGTTTGACCATATGTTGCTCCAGAAGTGTTCCATGTCTGTTATGTTTGGTGGATTGTCTATTTTAGTGTGTGTGTTATCTATTGTCTGGTAAAATTTCTTTTGGTTTGTGTTGAATGTTTGGTTTGTTTTGTTTCCTTCTATTTTCACTTTTTTTGTATCTTCTAAGTCGTTTGGCCAATGCTTGTAATTTCTGCTTCTATTCATCTAATTGCTCTATCGCTTCTTGTTGTGAGATTTTACCTAACCTTTTTCGTTTTTTGTCTGATATTTCATTTCTTATAAATTGTGTTAGCTGTCCAATGTCTTTTCTCAGTTTTTCTATTCTGATCTGTAGCCTGTGTTGCCATGCTGGTTTTGTGGGTTTCTTCTGTGTGTTGGTTTGTTCTGATCTCTGCCTAGTGTGTATATTTAGTGTAGTGAGTGCCCCTACATAAACCAGTAATTGTAACTCTTCCATAGTTGTATTTTCATTTATTTTGTTGTGTATGATTGTGTTGATAGTTGTTATTGTTGTTTCGACTTGTGGGTTATTTGGTGGTCTATGCAAGAATGGTCTAATGTCTGTATTTGTGTCTTTGTATTCTATATATGTTAGCTGAAATTTTTCTTCTATATCTAACATGTGTGTCACTTCATGTTCTATTTGTGCTTGTTCTGGTGGCCGTTTTAAGATTTTGTTTTCCTCTGATTGTTTAATTGTTGCGTGGTGTTCTTTGTTTGTTTGCTCTGGGTCGTTTGAGTCCATTACTGTATTTTCTTCTTCTGATTGCACATTATTTTGTTCCAGTATTTGTTGTACTTTTTGTTTGATGTTTTCTAATTCTGACTGGGGTATCCTGTTATTTTTTATTATTACACGGATCTGATCAGCTAGTCGAATTTTAATTCTGGGTATTTGGTAATAAATTTTGTGTATACTTGTGATCTGTATCCAGTTGTGTTGGCTCCTAAGTTTGTTGCTTGGTAATAACAGAACATGAGGTGTCGGTTAACTTCATCTGGTCATCTCATCCTCTGTCTTTGTTTTCCTTCTAGAGTGGTTGCAGGAAGCATATCCTGCAAAACACCTCTATTTGGATTTAAATCATTTTCCGTGTGGCTAGCAGTGTCGTTACCATTGTGGACGGGCATAGGGTTAAAGCGTCGTCCCCGACCATGGCAGCGCTTGTCTGAGGCTTCATTAGTTCTGTCCTGAACCAACTAATCACACTAAAAGGGGGTTAACCGTATTAGTGGTTTCTTCTTTTCGTCGCCTTTTATGACTGGCAGAACATACCGAAGGCCTATTCTTTTCCCAGCCTCCATGGGGTTTATTATTGTTATTATTATTATTATTATTATTATTATTATTATTATTATTATTATTATTATTATAGCTTCATATTGACCAAATAGGAAAGTATGGTACATCTGTAAAGGGGACTGCATATAGGACACCATTGCAACCTGTTCTTTCAGTATTGCTTCAGTGTTTGGGATCCACACTAGGTTGGATTAAATGAAGACATGAAAGGAGTTCAGTGGTGGGCTGATAGATTTGTTACTGGTAGGTTCAGGCAACATACAAATATTATAGAGGTGCTTCAGGAACTCGAGTGATAATCCCTGGAGGGAAGACAGTGTCCTTTTTGAGGGACACTATTGAGAAAATTTAGAGAACCAACCTTTGAAGTTGGCTGCAGAGCAATTCTACTACCGCCAACATACATTTTGTGAAAGGACCCTGAAGATAAGATACATGAAGTAAGGGCTCTTACGGAGACATGTAGATGGTAGGTTTCCCTTGCCCTATTTGCGACTGGAAAAGGAAAGGAAATAACTAGTAGTGGTACAGGCTACCCTACGCTCTGCATCATATGGTGGTTTGCAGAGTATGTATGTGGATGTGGATCACATAACAACTTCAGTTCCTCTGCTGTTTTTGTTGTTGCTTATTCTGCCAGTACTCCTTCATCTTCTCCCCATTATGCCTATTTCTATCTTTTGTCCATGTTTTTCCCAATTTGTTATTTCTTCTGCCTTGAGAACCTTCGCACTTTAGTATTTTATTCTTAAGAAGTTAGAAACCTTGAGAGAGAATTAATAGAAAACAAAACAAGGTAAAAAATAAAAATACAATTAAAAATAAGGGAGAGATTTGTTGCTATAACTAAAATAAGTGTAGGTGCAGACAGTTGCTATAAAAGTTTCTAAGTAATCCTAATGGCTATTGAACGCTACATCTCTTATCCTTTCCACACTAGCTTCAGGAACCAAAAGCAAATCAACATTGTACTAGAGTATTTCCTGTTGTACTAGTATTGGGGATCCAGTCTCCTTTTGAAACTAATTTCAGTTTGGCCGATTGGAAGACAATGTAGTGTTGGATCCAGATAAAAGCTGAGAATTCAGTAGACCTATTTTCCTTCACTTGATTTATTTTTGTATCTGTATTGAACTGTTTCCTTCTTCTGTGACACATTGTATCCTTCTATCCTTGAGCACACATTAGTTAGGACAGCTTCATAAGGTGTCGGGTGTAGATTTCCACGTGCTTAAGAATGGCTGGCTCTTTCCCTTAAAAGTAAATATCAGTAGTCATCCTGTCTCATGTTTAAGTAAAACAATTTTAAATTTGCTTACTTTACTCTCACACTTTCGCTATTTTTTTTCAGGACTATTACGCTTTTCTGAACTCTCTCTCTCTCTCTCTCTCTCTCTCTCTCTCTATCTCTGTGTGTGTGTGTGTGTGTGTGTGTGTGTGTGTTGCAGGGGGTCTTTCTGTCTTGTATTTCTTATTATTTAATGTTTTACAGAGAATTATTTGATCTACTATGTTCTATTTTTCTGCTGTAATATAACTCAGAGAACAACATTTTTTCATCCACCTTTTGTGTATACTTCAATAACAAAAATTTCTGTTTTCAAATGAAATAATTCAAACCCATCAAAAAATGTTAGTAATCACGTGAGGCCAGAGTTTCTCTTGGTGTATCCAGTGTTCAGATAAATTAGGGAATGCAGCCAGATGTTGATGTCGACAGCTGCCAATATTTAGACAGGAGTACACCCTGCCATTTTCAAGACAAAATTGCAGCAAGTAAATGTTGTGCAAGGAATTTAAAACTTCAGTTTGCAGAGAAACTCTGGAAAGATTAAAAAAAAAAACACACACACACACATACACACAGTAAACACTAGTGCCATCACAAACCAAAAATGACCTACATCAGTCTGCAAACTGAGGTTTTAAATTCCCTTGCACAGCACTTACTTTTGCCTTGAAAATGGCAGGGTAAGCTCCAGTCAAAATGTCTGCCATTGTCAATGTCATCATCCGGCTGCATTCCCGTAAGTTATTTGAACATTAGAAGTCGTGCTTTTCTGTAATAATGCAGTTAGTGCCGTTGTTAGGATGTGTGACTTTGCTTAGAAGCATAATTTTATGTGCTCTTGAACTTCTGTTCCAGACGTGAAGAAAGGAAATGGATAGAGAAACAAAATAAATTTTATCGTGCAAAGAGGAAGAAGGAAGATATGACACGGATTCGAAATCTTGTAGATAGTGCATATGCTTTAGACCCTCGAATAGCAAAATTCAAACAAGAAGATAAAGATCGAAAAGAAGCGGCAAAACAGGCAAAACGAGAAGCTGCTAGAGCCCGACAAGCGGAGGAGGAAAGAGTAAGAAAAATATATGTATCTTCTCTATGCGTAATTTTGCAACTTGTATTTTCTGATTTATTTTTTGTGAAGTTTTGTATCTCCAATGACAAACTGCATAACTGTTTTCATGATTTATTTAGTTTTCATGATTTATTTAGTTTTCAATGTATTTAGTTGCTGCTAATTTTTCATTGTAGTCTGTCATTTATACCTCCATCTAATCTCCTCTCTGTCTCACTGTAGCAGGAGTTTTTGAACAGTTATAAAAGTTTTCTCTCCATTCTTGGTAATATATGTATGAATTTTTGTGTGGCTTGCAGAAACTTCAGGAAGCTCAAGAAATAGAGCTGAGAAAAAAGGCTGAGATAGAGGCGGTTGAAAAGGCTAGATTAAGTGCTCTTAAAGCAGAGAGAGAAGCACAAAAGAAGACACTGAAAGTTAAGCGTGCAACATTACGAAAACTTGTGAAATCTAATGATTATTATATTCAAAATGAAGAAGAACGTGTTCGACACATGGCAAGCTTGGAAAAACTATGTGAGGTTCTTAAACCTGAACAGTAAGTGTCATATTTTTTGTATAATATATAGGAAAGTGAGACAGACCTGGATTAAATCAGCGAGGTAGATTAATCAGTGTGGGCTGGTACATGGGCCAGCCTGAGTGTGGTTTTTAAGTGATTTCCCACGTTTGTTGTGGTAAATGCTGGACTGGTCCCCAAATTCTGCTTTACAGAATATGATACACAAACAGTTAAAATATGATACACACACAAAACAAATTTGACTTGATTCACAAACAGATGGTGCACACAACTTACATCCCTTAGGTTACTTTGATGACTGTGTCATCAGGAAGTTCAATATAAAATAACATTTACCAATTCTGAAAAAGTTGCCCTTGTACTAGACTGGGCAGAATGCTAGTGAAAAGAAAGATTTTTATTACAAAGCAATTACAAGCTACTTAGATTTTGGCTTCTGGCAACAAAATTTTTGCAAACCTATTAAGTCCTTTTCCACATTATATAAAAATCCAGTTCTTTGATTGTTCTGGAGAATCTTCTACCACACTCTTGATGAGTCTTTTTGTGGCATCATTAACGCTTTCACTGCTGTGGACATGTACAGGGTTATTACAAATGATTGAAGCAATTTCACAGCTCTACAATAACTTTATTATTTGAGATATTTTCACAATGCTTTGCACACACATACAAAAACTCAAAAAGTTTTTTTAGGCATTCACAAATGTTCGATATGTGCCCCTTTAGTGATTCGGCAGACATCAAGCCGATAATCAAGTTCCTCCCCCACTCGGCGCAGCATGTCCCCATCAATGAGTCCGAAAGCATCGTTGATGCGAGCTCGCAGTTCTGGCACGTTTCTTGGTAGAGGAGGTTTAAACACTGAATCTTTCACATAACCCCATAGAAAGAAATTGCATGGGGTTAAGTCGGGAGAGCGTGGAGGCCATGACATGAATTACTGATCATTATCTCCACCACGACCGATCCATCGGTTTTCCAATCTCCTGTTCAAGAAATGCCGAACATCATGATGGAAGTGCGGTGGAGCACCATCCTGTTGAAAGATGAAGTCGGCGCTGTCGGTCTCCAGTTGTGGCATGAGCCAATTTTCCAGCATGTCCAGATACACGTGTCCTGTAACGTTTTTTTCGCAGAAGAAAAAGGGGCCGTAAACTTTAAACCGTGAGATTTCACAAAACACGTTAACTTTTGGTGAATTGCGAATTTGCTGCACGAATGCTTGAGGATTCTCTACCGCCCAGATTCGCACATTGTGTCTGTCCACTTCACCATTAAGAAAAAATGTTGCTTCATCACTGAAAACAAGTTTTGCACTGAACGCATCCTCTTCCATGAGCTGTTGCAACCGCGCCGAAAAATTCAAAGCGTTTGACTTTGTCATCGGGTGTCAGGGCTTGTAGCAATTGTAAATCGTAAGGCTTCTGATTTAGCCTTTTCCGTAAGATTTTCCAAACCGTCGGCTGTGGTACGTTTAGCTCCCTGCTTGCTTTATTCGTCGACTTCCGGGGGTTGCGCATGAAACTTGCCCGCACGCGTTCAACTGTTTCTTCGCTCACTGCAGGCCGACCCGTTGATTTCCCCTTACAGAGGCATCCAGAAGCTTTAAGCTGTGCATACCATCGCCAAATGGAGTTAGCAGTTGGTGGATATTTGTTGAACTTCGTCCTGAAGTGTCGTTGCACTGTTATGACTGACTGATGTGAGTGCATTTCAAGCACAACATACACTTTCTCGGCTCCTGTCACCATTTTGTCTCACTGCGCTCTCGAGTGCTCTGGCGGCAGAAACCTGAAGTGCGGCTTCAGCCGAACAAAACTTTATGAGTTTTTCTACGTATCTGTAGTGTGTCGTGACCATATGTCAATGAATGGAGCTACAGTGAGTTTATGAAATCGCTTCAATCATTTGTAATAGCCCTGTATTCACGTCTCGCTCCGCCGTTCACCAGGTGCTGTGGATGTGTATACGCACATTGTTCAGATTTTCTTATAGTCTGTATGTATCCCAAACTGCCAACCTCTCACTGCATATCCGGTGAATATAAAAAAAAGTTGCAAGTATTTATCGTTCAACGTATGTGCTCTTTGTGTGCCATTATTGACAAAAAAAGGCCTTGTTTTTATATCTTTAACTGTTTAAGAAATATGATGATTGTTGTGACCACATAATTCCCGATATGCAGAGATGGGAATGGGTACATTGTGCATGACCATCCGTCATACGTAAAAATCGATAACTCGAGAATGAAATGAAATATTGTACTGCACTCAGTTTTAAATAAGATTTTGGTATCGTACCTACATTTCATATACTGTAATGTATGAGCTAAAATTACCTCAGTGCATTTTTCCCTCTGAAAACTCTTCAAAATTTCTTGTGATGTTTTAGTTAATTTTATGCAGTGCAGTACCTGTGCTGAATAATGAAAAGAATTTCAGTCTTTTATTGAGCAAAGATACCAGACTGTAAGATGTACAAAAATAAATTTTTTCAGCTAATGGTTTTCTTATAATTGGATAATAATTATTTCATTGCAGCCAGAACGCCATCACTCCTCAGCACATTAAGCAGCATTTGGCGAGCAGTACAGTCATGAGAAAGTCGCGCTCAACACCGAACACATCTGTAGCAGCGGAGGGGTTAAATGACCCACTTCATTATTTTAGCTTTTATTTTGCTGCAATGTCGGGTCCTTTAACTAGGTCAAATAATTTTATGTTGTTTTGCTTTTTATTTGCCATTCTGCATGACAATGTCCTTCACTGCTCCAAAAATTGTATGTTACTAGTATTTTGAAGGCTCCCTCATCTTTGCTCATTTATTTATTTTATTTTTTGTCAGATCCAGGTTTCACATGCATATGTTGGTACAGCTTGTGTAAGTGACAGGCACGTATTTTGATTTTGTTAGAGATACAATGATGAGCTAAAACATTGTGCCCACCAGCATAATAGCATGTTGATGAGCCAAAATATTGTGACCATCTGCATAATAGCATGTTGGTCTACCTTTGGAATGTAGTACAGCAGCAATTCTGCATGGCACAGATTCGACAAGTTGATTTCCAGGTGTATGTACTACCTGATGCCTGAACACAGGTTGTCAATTCCCATAAATTACAAGCCATTGGTTTGTCGGTGCAGAGGTGACACATAGTAGAGTCCCACACGTTCCATTGGGTTACGATCAGGCAGATGTAGTGGCCGAGATATCAGTGTGAATTCGCTGTCGTGCTGCTCAAGTCAGTGTAGCACAGATCTGGTCTTATGACACAGACAGTTATGCTGCTGAAAGATGCCATTACCATTGGGGAAAAATCTTGGATGAAGGGATGCAGGTGGTCTGTAATAATGGTCAAGCAGTGCACAGCTATCAGTGTGCCTTCGATTACTATCATAGCCAGTGACACAGTGCATATTGCAAACAATCATTTGCTTGGATGGCAGCATACCTGGACATGACTATCAACTTAGTGTAACAAGATACATGATTCATCCAACCGGGTGAAATGTTTCCATTGTTTGTGGTGTAATCTTGATTATCCCGAGCTCACTGCAATTGCAATTGACAATGTTGTTGTGTTAAACCAAGAATTTGTGGGTCATCTGCTGTAGAGCCCCACATTCGACATTATGTGCTGAACAGTGTGCTCCAAAGCACTTGTGCATGTGCCAGCACTGTACTCTGCCATGAGATCTGCCACAGATCGCTGCCCATCTTGCTTTACAGAGTGGGCTGGTCTCCAACCTCCATGTTCTGTGATGATGTCTGGACATCAAACACATTTTCACCTACTTGTGGTTTACCATCCTACCATTTTCCATAGATGCTCACAACAGCAGCATGTGAACAGCCAATCAGCTTTGTCATTTCTGAGATGCTTGTTCCCAGCAAAAACAGCAAACCCTATCTTAGCAGAATATACTGTGAACAGGGCAGGAGCTGTGCTGAACAAAGATTTGCAATAGTGTTGCCATTCTTGTCCCTGTTATTGCTACTGTCATTTCAAAAGTCAGTTAGTCCCATGCTCTGTCTGTTGAACATTTGGCACAGTGTGGGATTTCACATTGCTGACCTGAGCAAGATTCCAGTAGAATTGGTTTGCCATTATCTTCCTCTGGACTTTTAAGTAGCATTGAGTAATTTATCTGTATTGTGATCTTGGGGTGACTGTGATGAGTGCTTGTGCAGTGTATTGTAATGTTGTGTTTGTACTGTGTGTTAGAAACGGGGATGGGTGCCAGCTGTAACGCAATACCAGCATATAGTCTGCTCTTCAATAGAATCAAAAGAGCCACCAATTTTCTCATCCCCATGTAATACACAGAGTCACATGCTCCCTCTCATAGAATTACTGTGGAGAGGTTTCAAATTTCACCCCGACTAGTGATGCTGGGGGGGGGGGGGGGGGGGGGGGAGAAAGCCAGCCTCTCCCTGTACAAGAATTTTATTATATTATTGTTCCAGGCATTTTATAATTTCTTGGTCCAGTGGCTGAAAGTGGCTTGTACAATTGCGAGAAAAAACACTACATTTATATTATGTAGATACGATGTATCTTGTGGATGCGCTGTACACTGGTCAATAGACAAGATTCTTTTTCTATTGGTAACACCCAATCTTGCATCCCCGTCACAGAAGAATTGTTCGAAAATAGTTATTGCTACTCATGCACTTGCATTAGCTGTACATTGACCTGGAAATATCCGCTCATTTTTGAAGCGTTGTGGGCTCTTCACCTTTCCAGTTATTAGTGGCATCAACTTTTCTGTTCCACTTTTGTTACAACAAAATAAAACACTTAGCGTCTCTCTATTAGGTTTTCCACTGTGTCATTTCTCTCCTGTGAGCTCCAGAGTTTTGAAAGGCAGATGGTAAAAAATAAGCCCTTTTCATCTGCATTAAAAACATCTTTTGATACAGTATTTTTTATGACTGATGGAAGTGTATTTCTCCACGACTTAACATTGCTTCCAACCTCACTTCGAACACATTTGTGCACTAAATTATGCCTGTTCTTGAAACTTTCGATCCAACCATTTCCTGCCTTAAAATATACGAGGCCAAATATGTTACCTTAGCACGAACCACTGTACTGTTAACTGGTATGTTCAGAGTACAAGCTCGTTTTATCCACTTTAGTACCACATTTTCCAGTTCTGGAAACTGACCAACACACACTCAGTTTTGTTAGCCATTTCCTCTTCCAAACATTCTGCTTCAATTGTTTTTTGTTTGCTCCCTATTGTGTTTAAAGTTGATTAAGGTATATTCAGTTTCCATGTACACATATAAAAAAAAAAGATTTTCATCACCTCGGTTCCGAGAGTTTCGGAACCTGTACAGAAAATTGGAATAGGGATCAACATAAACATCATTCCCGCCCTTTTTATTGCTCATGAAATCCACACATTTCATATTGTACCAACACACAGCGAGACCTTCAGAGGTGGTGGTTCAGATTGCTGTATACACTGGTATCTCTAATACCCAGTAGCATGTCTTCTTGCATTGATGTATGCCTGTATTCGTCGTGGCATACTATCCACAAGTTCATCAAGGCACTGGTGGTCCAGATTGTCCCACTCTTCAACGGCGATTCAGCGTAGATCCCTCAGAGTGGTTGGTGGGTCACATCATCCATAAACAGCCCTTTTCTATCTATCCCAGGCATGTTCAATAGGGTTCATGTCTGGAGAACATGCTGGCCATTCTGGTTGACTGATGTCATTATCCTGAAGGAAGTTATTCACAAGATGTGCTTGACGGGGGTGCAAATTGTCATCCATGAAGACGAATGCTTTGCCAATATGCTGTTGACATGGTTGCTCTATCATTTGGAGGATAGCATCACGTATCATACAGCCATTACAGCGCCTTCCATGACCATCAGCGGCGTACGCCGGCCCCACATAATGCCATCCCAAAACAGGAGGGAACCTCCACATTGCTGCACTTGCTAGACAGTATGTCTAGGCCTAAGGCATTTATCCTGACTGGGTTGCCTCCAAACACATGTCCAACGATTGTCTGGTTGAAGGCATATGCAACACTCATCGGTGAAGAGAACGTGATGCCTATCCTGAGTAGTCCATTCGGCATGTTGTTGGGTCCATCTATACTGCACTGCATGGTGTCTTGGTTGCAAAGAAAGACCTCGCCATGGACGTTGGGAGTAAAGTTGTGCATCATGCAGCCTATCGTGTGCACAGTTTGACAAGTAACACAATGTCTTGTGGCTGTACGAAAATCATTATTCAACATGGTGGCGTTGCTGTCAGTGTTCCTCTGAGCCATAATCCATAGGTAGCGTACCTGTCTGAATTACACACTATTCAAACAATGGAAACGTCAGATAAGAATATCAACAATTTAAGGAAAAAGATAGATTCCTAGTCACCATCAAGATGATGCGTTGAGTTGTAGATAGGCACAATGAAAAGATTCTTACACGTTCGGCCAAAGCCTTCTTCAGAAAAGGAAACCAACGCACCATTCACACAAGCAAGCACACCTCACACACACATGACTGCCAACACTGGCAGTGGAACAGAATGCAACTGTCATATTGAATGGAAGCAGCAATCTGGAGGGGGTGGGGAAGAGGAAGGGATATCAGGGTACAGGTGGTGGGAACGGAGAGCACTGCATGCCAACAAGACCACCGCAAAGGACAGCATCAGGAGGCTTGAGGGGGGGGGGGGGGGAGTGTAAAAGGAGAGGGGCAGACAAGGGGAAAGACAGGTGGGTGCAGAGAACAGCATACAAAGATGGTGAGGGGACATGAACAAGGAGGAGGTGATTGGATACAGAGGGTGGAAACTGTTGTATGGGGGGTGTGGGGACAGTGGGTTTCCATCAGTTACAGACGGGATTCTTATGGGAACAGGAAACGTGTTTTAAGGACAACTCACTTCAGTGTAATTCAGAAAATCTGGTTGTGGAAGGGAGGATACAGATGGACCAGGTTGTGAAGTAGCCATTGAAATCAAGCATGTTATGTTCAGCTGCATGTTGTGCCAAAAGGTGGCCTACTTTGCTCTTGGCCACAGTTTGGCAATGGCTATTTTTCCCAGTGGACAGCTGACTGGTAATCATACCAACATAAAAGCTGTGTGGTGATTGCAGTAGACCTGGGATAGGATGCCTGGTTTTATAAGTGGACCAGCCTCTGATGAGGTAGAATAAGCCTACAGCATGACTGGAATAGCAAGTGTGGGGTGGGTGGACTGGGCGGATCTTGCACGTGGGTCTTTCACAGGGATATAATCACTGTGGCAAGGGGTTGGGACTGCGAGTGGCACAGGGATGGACTAGGATGTTGTGGAGGTTGGGTGGATTATGGAACACGACTTCAGGAGGGGTGGGAAGGATCTAGGGTAGGATCTCTCTTAGTTCAGGATATGATTATAGGTAATCAACGCCTTGACAAAGAATGTGGTTCAGTTGTTCGCTTCTGGTTTGGTATTTGATGACAAAAGGGGCACTCCTCTGTAGCTGGTTCTTGGGGATGGTGGGAAGATTGAGGGTGTGTGGGGAAATGGCACAAGAGACCTGTTAGCAGACCAGGTCTGGGGGTAGTGCCTGTCCGTGAAGGATCTTGTGAGAACCTCAGCATACTGGGAATGGAGTTCTTGTCACTAGGGATTTTTTGACACCGAAGGTATGACAGGTACTGGGCAACAGAGTTATCATCACTGCAGATACACTGTCCACAAGTGGCCAGGCTGTACATGGGAGGGATTTTTTGGTGTGGAAGGGATGACAGGTGTCAAAATGCAAGTGTGGGTGGTGGACTTAATTTGGACAGAGGTGTGGATGGAGCCATCAGAGAGGTGGTGATCAACATACAGGAAGGGTAGCATGCTGGGTTGAGGAGGACCGAGTGAAGTGGATAGGAGAGAAAGTGTTGAGGTTGTGAAGGAATGAGCATAGGAAATCTTGACTGTGAGTCCCTCTCATGAAGATATCATCAGTGAACCTGAATCAGACCAGAGGTTTGGCATACTGGGAGGCCAGGAGTGTCTCCTCTAGATGTCCACAAACAGGTTGGCATAGGAGGATGCCATATTGGTGCCTGTAAATGTGCCACAGATTTGTTTGTGTACCTTCCCTTCAAAGGAGAAGTAGTTGTGAGTTAGAATAAAGTTATTACGGTGTATGAGAATTGAGGTAATAGGTTTAGAATCTGAAGGACATTGGGAAACGTAGTGTTCAACAAGACTGTGATCATTAGTAATGTTGGTGTATAACGAAGTGTTATCAGCAGTGACGAGTAAGGATCTAGGAGGTAAAGGATGGTTGGAGGTATTGGTCAGTTGGGACTGAAGTTCTTTCAGTGGGGGCACAATAACCACCTACATTGGGGTGTCCATGATAGTTGGATTTGTGGATTTTAGGCAGCACATAAAAGGTGGATGTGTGGGATGTTATGGGGGTGAGGAGGGAAATGGATTCAGGGGAGAGGTTCTGGAAAGTTCCTAATGCACTAATCAGGCATTGGACATTATGTTGGACTTCTGTGATGGGATCACTCTGTAAGAGTTTATAGGTGGGATAGTCAGATAATTGGCTGACACTTTCCGCCAATTCATAATGACAGTGTTGGCACCTTTGTTGGCAGTTAGGATGATTAGGTCATGATTTGTTTTGAGGTTGTATAATGCTGTCCTTTGTTCTGCTGAAAGGTTGGTGGTGTTAGGAAGGGAACTCTGGTAAGTTGGTGATACAAAGTTGGGGGTAAGGAAAACCTGGATGGTGACTGGGGAGGGGGATCACAGTTGGATGGTCATATAAACTGGGAAAGACAGTGCTAAATTTTGGCATCAGGTTGGCTTTGGTTGGAGGGATTGGTGGCAAAGGAGTGTACCCATTGCAGGGATGGAGAGAAGGAAAGTAGACCTTTGGCATGTCCAGCATGGTTAAATATGGGTGTAGGGCTAAAGGTGAGTTTTGTGGATAGGACTGCAAGTTCTGAGGGTTTGAGGGAAAGTTTAAGAACTGTGTTCTGGGAATATTTGTGTCCTGGATTTGGTGGAATGTTGATAGGGAGTTTTGGGGAATGTGGCAAGTTGAAAAGATCAGCTAGACAGGGTCTGAGTATTATATGGAGTTCATGAGGAGGAACACTGTGGGTATGCTAGGGGTTGGATAGTGGTGCCCCGAGGCAGCAGTAGGATGTCAGTAGGTGCTAGAGAGCAAGTGATTGAATTTTAGAGATGCATACATTACATATATGCAGCAAGGATTGCACAGGAGCAGTATCTGCAGAGGAAGTGGAGGTTGTTTTGGGATGGCTGTGCCATGGATATATGTTTTTGCAGTACCAGGTAAAGGGCCAGGGACTGGCAGATTGAAAAGGTGAAGGTTATTGTGAAGCAGAGGTGGGATCGAGAGAAAAGAATCATAATGCTTAGGTCATTGTTGGGAGGGGGGGATCTCATGGTTTAGGCAGCATTTAAGAAACAGGATGTGGGACTGGGTTAATGATGTGAAAGTGGGCAAATCAAGGTGTTGGATGGCTGTTAGGGGAATTGGATAACAGAAAAGACACACAAAAATGTGTAAGGCCACACAAAAAACACACACAGATAAGTAAAAACACATAGTAATATGCACATGTACATAAAAATTTGCGCAAATGCTTGAAACCACATGAAAATATGCACAAATTCATTGAAAACATACAAAAACTAAAAGAAAAGGAATGGGTGACGTATGAGAGCATGCGTGTGTTTGGATAAAGGAAGAGAAGGGGAAGGAGGATCACAGTTCATGTGGCATGGGTGGTGTGGTAAATAAAACATAAAACTATGGAGGATGAGGGAGGAAATGGGATCAATAGGAATAAATATAGTTACTGGAGGGAAGAATTTTGGGGCATCAGATAGTGCAACAATAATCTTGTGCATTCATGTAGCTGTGTATTATATGCAGACATGGTCATTGATACAGTGTGGCTCGGAAGTCAGAGCATGTGTGATATGAGGCAATGAGTAAACACAGAAAAGAAGAGAAAGAACTGGCACTGAGAAAGTAATACTTTAGAGAGTAGTAGTAGTAGTAGTAGTAGTAAAGGAAAATATCATAGGGATGTAGGATGCAAGAAAATCTGCTAGTTAAAATCAAACAATGGAAACTCCAGGTTGGAATATCATCAGTACAAGAAAAAAGATTGTTACTCACTGTAAAGATGAAACGTTGAGTGATGTCTGGAATGCACCTCCACATCTGGAGAGCAAGGGGTTCAATTTTAGTGATGTGATTTATGTAGCAGGGGTTGCACAGTTGCAGTATCTCGCAAAGGGAGCGGAGGTGGTTCCAGCAATTGCTTACCTCCAACTTGACTTTACCATCCTTCCTCAGGCCCTTCCTAAGGCACCAACCTTTCAGCAGAAGAAAGGACAACCTTACACAACCTCAAAACAAATAATGACCTAATCATACTAACTGCTGACAAAGGTCCCAACACTCGTTATGAATTACAGTGACTACTTAGCAGAAAGCATCAGCCAATTATCTGACTACCATACCTATAAGTGCTGCCAGAGTGATCCCATCACAGAACATGCCAGACACCCACCTTCTACATGTTCCCTAAAATCCACAAATCCAACTATCATGGACACCCCATAGTAGCTGGTTATTTTGCCCCCACTGTAAGAACTTCAGCCCTCACTGACGAACACCTCCAACCATCTGACTGTAATCTAGCATCCCATGTGAAAGATACCAACCACTCCTTTCACTGACTTCCCGCCATCCCCACCCATTTACCTCCAAGATCTCTACCCATCACTGTTGACATCACTTCCTTATACACCAACATCCCTCATGCTCATGGTCTTGTTGCTATTGAACACTGCCTTTCCAAACATCCTTCAGATTCCAAACCTATTACCTCATTTCTCATACACGTTACTAACTTTATCCTAACTCACAGCTACTTCTCCTCCAAAGGGAAGGTATACAAACAAATCTGCAGCATTCATGGTCACCCACATGGCACCCCACTATGACAACTTGTTCATGGGCATCTAGAGGAGACACTCCTGGCCTCCAAGTATGCCAAACCTCGGGTTTGATTCAGGTTCATTGATGATATCTTCATGATAGGGACTCATGGTCAAGATATCCTATGCTCATTCCTTCACAACCTCAACACCTTCTCTCCTTTCCACTTCACCTGGTCCTCCTCAACCCAGTGTGCTACCTTCCAGGATGTTGGCCATGTCCTCTCTGATGGCTCTATCCACACTTCTGCCGTCATTAAACCCACCAACCACACCTGCATTTTGACACCTTTCATCATTTACACACCAAAAAATCCCTCCCATATACAGCCTGGCCTCCTGGGGACAGTGATAAGAACTCTGTTGCCCAGTATGCTGAGGTTCTCACAAAGTCCTTCACAGACAGGCACTACCCCCAAGACCTGGTCTGTTAACAGATCTCATGTGCCATTTCTCCACACGCCCTCAATCTTTCCACCACCCCCAAGAACTATCTATAGAGGAGTGCCCTCTTTGTCACCCAGTACCACTGTGGATTGAAACAACTGGATCACATCCCTCATTGAGGCTTTGATTACCTATCATCTTGATCTAAACTAAGAGAGATCATTCCCACCCCTCCTAAAGTCATGTTCCATAATCCATCCCTGTGCCACTTGCAATCCCAACCCCTTGCCACAGTGATCATATCCTTGTGAAAGATCCAGGTGCAAGATCTGCCCAATCCACCCTCCCCACACTGCCTATTCCTGTCCTGCTGTAGGCTTATTCTACCCCATCAGAGGCTGGTCCACTTATGAAACCGCCATCATATCCCAGGTCTGCTGCAATTATTGTACAGCTTTTTGTATTGGTGTGATTACCAATCAGCTGTCCACCAGGATGAATGGCTTCTGCTAAGCTGTGGTCAAGAGCAAAGTAGACCACCTTTTGGCACAACATGCAGCTGAACATAACATGCTTTATTTCAATGGCTACTTCACAACCCGGGCTATCTGTATCCTCCCCTCCACAACCAGATTTTCTGAACTACACTGATGTGCGTTATCCTTAAAACATGTTTCCTGCTTCCAAAATTATCCTGTCTGTAACCAAAGGTAATCTACTATTCCCACACCCTCCATGCAACAGTTTCCTATTGCCTCCTCCCTGTTCATATCCCCTCACCATCTGTGTGTGCTGCCCCCTGCCAGTGTCTTTCCCCTTCTCTGCCTCTCTCTCCTTGTACACTCCCCACCTCCTTGCCCCACAACCTCCTGATGCTGTGCCTTGTAGCTGTCTTGTCATGCAGTGCTCCTCTGCCCCCCCCCCCTACCTGTACACTCATATCCTTTCCCCTTTCCCTCTAGATTGCTACATCTGTTCAATATGACAGTTCCATCTGTTAAATGTGACAGCTCCATTCTGGTCCGAGCTACCACCAATGGCAATCGTGTATGCTTTGTATGAATGAATGAATGTGTGTTTGGTTCTTTTTCTGAAGAAGGCATTGGCTGAAGGCTAAATGTAGAACAGTTTTTTTGTTGTGCTTGTCTGCAGCTCAACTTGTCATTTTTATGTTAAGTAGTGTTCTACCTTTTCCTTACACGCCATTCAGGTTGTTTGTGCTCTGCAGAAGTCAGAATTCATCAGAGCTAGTATCAACCTATACAGACTACTTTGGCAAGTCCTTTCTACCACAGCAAATTATCTGTATATCTTGCAACGTTGTTGGCACTGGAAGGCACTATCTCCCTGTACATTTGTGCACTATGTTTCCATGAACGTCAGTCTCTAACAACTCAGATAAACAGTACTGATACCACCAAATCTGAATGTGCGAAGTGGGGAGGGAGAATGCACAAATGAGTCTGTTTAATATGTTTTTAACACAATTGGGACTGCAATGTACTACGTAGAAAAAGGCGGTAATTGGGACGTACTGATGAGATTCCACTGTATTTAAATCGTACAACCTGTGCAAAAATGGATGCCATCAGTTACGTATTAGTAGTTTACAAGCAGTTGATAGACCATATTTGATAAATTGTGTTTACATCATATCTGATGTGTCTTTTCTCTTTTATAGAATTGATGAGCTCTTAGAGAAAATGACACTAGGTGGTCGAAGTGTATATATCAATGCTATCGAAGATACTGAGAAGCAAATTGAAGAAGAGCGGCAAGCCCTTTTGGCTGCATCCCAACGTAATAGTGGTGCATCAGGTGCACAGGGATCAAGGAAAGGAGGTCAAGTCAACTGGTCAACTGAAGAAATACATGTCCTTATTAAAGCTGTTAATTTATTTCCAGCTGGAACAAATCAGAGGTAAAATAATAATTAAACATTTCAGCTCATTACTTGTGCTGTGAAATATGTTCATCAGCCTGTTGTTTGAAAATTAAAAGCTTTAATCCATTTGTTTCATTCATCACTGAGTCTGACCATGGTAAATTTTCTCAGGTGGGAAGTTATCGCAAACTTCATTAACCAACATGATGTAGCCTCTTCTAGTAAGAAAACTGCAAAGGATGTTCTTGCAAAAGCCAAATCCCTCCAGAGTTCAGATTTCAGCAGAAATGTTTTAAAAGAAACTGTGAACAAACAAGCATACAACATATTTGAGAAGGAGCATTCCGCTGGTGATACAAGTGGTTCTATGACAGAGAGACTTGAAGGTGAGTGAAAAAGCTTTAAATAATAATTTACTTATCACTGATTTGAGTGTTTTGCACTAGGTGAATAACTATACATATATGAGTAATGTTTGAAACGGAATAGAATACTTTTTGAAGTGTGTTGAAAGATTTCTAATTTTTGTGCTCTTCATTTGTGTGGTTTCTTTTGTACAACAAATTTATGTGTATGTCATAATTAGGTGGCAGTATTTGGTAGTTTGATGAGTCATGCAGATCTGTCATAACTGAACTGCACTCCTTTAGTCTGCAGTTGGCTACTTATTATTATCTGCAACCTTATCTGCATACATATCGGCCCATTTCTGATAATTATCTGCAACCTTCTCAATACATATTGTCCCATCTCTGATAACACCTTTAGTGACTGTGGTGAATGTGCTAGTAACAGCTGGCAGATGAAGAAGCCGTATGAAAGGATAAATTGCTACTCACCATATAGAGGAGGTGTTGAATTACAGAGGGACACAATGAAAAAGAATGCTAGCTTTGGTTTTCATTGAGCCTCTGTTAGAAAAATCCTGATTGCTGAAATTTTGTAGAAGTTTAATGGGCCCTCATCTAAATCGCATGTACTGTACATCAGTATGATTAACATAATTAAAAAGCTGGACTCAGTGCTCCACAAGGGCATCAGATTGTCCACAGGGACTGACTGAACAAACCCCATACCACAAATATGCATAGAGGCAGAAGAGCCACCATTACCTGCTCGATAAAAATCAAGTTTCCATTGGTTCCAACACCTTTTCTGCAACAATTAACTTCTGTTCAGCCTGAATTGACTTTACCGAAATCTCCCATGAGTAACAAAACCACTTCATTGGTATACATGCGAAGCAGCATTTAACAGATCTAGGTATGTCTTGTCTGTATTACCAAGCAAACACAGTATCAGTTGAAACTTCCTGGCAGATTGAAACTGTGTGCCAGACCGAGACGCGAACTCGTGACCTTTGCCTTTCGCGAGCAAGTACTCCGACTCGGGTTCACAGGAGAGCTTCTGTGAAGTTTGGAAAGTAGGAGACGAGGTACTGGCGGAAGTAAAGCTGTGAGAACAGGGTGCGAGTTGTGCTTGGGTAGCTCAGTTGGTAAAGCACTCGCCTGCGAAAGACAAAGGTCTCGAGTTTGAGTCTCGATCCGGCACACAGTTTTAATCTGCCAGGAAGTTCAATATCAGTGCACACTCCACTGCAGAGTGAAAATCTTATACAGTACCAGTTGCGGGTTGCCCATCTAATGACTTCCAGGGCCAACAAAAATTTGATTTTCTATATTTTGCGTAGTGATTGATCAAATTTAAGAATTTAAAATACTGTGATAATCTGTTCATTAAGAGGTGATAGTCTATAAAGTTCGAAGTTTAACACAGTAAGACATACATTACAGTTAAAAACTGTATGTTTGTCTTGAGAGTGTACCGTATTTACTCGAATCTAAGCCGCACTCGAATCTAAGCCGCACCTGAAAAATGAGACTCGAAATAAAGGAAAAAAAAATTTCCCGAATCTAATCCGCACCTGAAATTTGAGACTCGAAATTCAAGGGGAGAGAAAAGTTTTAGGCCGCACCTCCAAATCGAAACAAAGTTGGTCCATTGTAATATGAGACACAATTTAGGTCGAATGAATGATGATACAGCTACAGTAGTTTGGTTCGAGTCGTAAGCTTAGCAGTTAAGCTTTACCACGTAGCCATTGCTATGCGTCAGGCGCTCCGTCCGTATTTATATGGGTGCCCTTCCTTTTTCATGTGCTTCGTCTGGTTTGAATCGATTGCTTATTTTGCTTTGATCTGATAAGTGCCGTTTTCTTTGTTATAGGTGTTTGCGTCACTCTTAAGCTGAAAATGCATTACTGCACTGTGTCATGCATTGTTTGTCACATTCTGATAGTGCGTGTTTACGGCCTGTCGCGGCTCGCGGCATGGCTTGCATTTGTGCGCGCTACCGCTGCGTACAATTAAAAAAAAAGAGAGGAATCGTCTCATTAGCGAAACAATTGCAAGAGACTGCTTTTTTTTTGTTACTTACACTGCTGTTTTCTTTGATAATGATCAACAAGAATCAAATTGTTCTGAACGAGAGTTAGGCGAAAATTTTTCTCCGTTTGAAAATCTTTGCGGCCGCTTCTTTATTACATCAAATTCTGCACAGAAATTAGAGTCATCTTAGATTTAAAAATCTAGTCACTTGCCGTGCTTCATTTCTGACTGTATCACTATTAGGCATAAGAATAATACGAATATAAACATGACACGATACGTATATTCTTCCGCATTTGCTGTTGTCTCACTCTAGTTTCGTAGTTTATTAGGCAGACAGGATTTAAATGAGATAGCAGCAAACACGAAAGAATACATTGCAAAATGTTTATATTCGTATTATTCTTATGGTGAAGAGAATACTGTATGTGATTCAAATTTCATCAGGTTCCTATTAGCATCCATCTCTTCTCACAGATAGGAAAAAAATTCAGAACGTAGAGTTGGCCATATTGACAAACAACCCAAACAGTCTTGCCAGTCAGATTTTCGTAGTACACTGAAATTGTGCTACATTCGAAGATGAACAATACGGAATTTGTATTTACTTCGTTGGATAACGTATGAAAATGCAGTAGTCGAAACTCACGGCGGAGAAAAAAAAGCTCGTCTTCCACTTTTTTTTTTTTTTTTTTTTTTTTTTTTTTTTTTTTTTTTTTTTTTTTTTTTTTTTCTGACACAGAGGTTTTGGCGCCAGTATTTATCTTTGTGCCTACAAAGCATGCCTGCATAGCGCTACATATATTCGATGGCAGAAGTTAGTTGTGTCGGCACGTACCAACATTTTTCATAACTTCCGCTTGCTTTGCACTCGATTCTAAGCCGCAGGCGGTTTTTTGGATTACGAAAACCGGAAAAAAAGTGCGGCTTAGATTCGAGTAAATACGGTAACTGACAGTGCAAGCGCACATGCGCGCACACGCGCCCACACACACACACACACACACACACACACACACACACACACACACACACACACACAAAATAATGAAAGGAAATTACTTCTTTACTACTGACTCTATTCACAATACAGTTTGTAGTCTGTGCACCTATCGTGCAGCCGCTTGGAAGGGGAGTTGGACGGCTGGTATTGGAATGCAGTTGACCTTTAACTTTCAAGAACAGCTACAGTAAACTTTATCTTTGTGTCCACTTTTGAGCCTTGACTGTAGAAGAAGTTGTTCTGTAGTAGTGCTGTGAGCATGGTGAACTTAAAAACTGAGAAGCATATCAACCTCAAATTTCTCAAGAAATTTAGAAGTCACCAACTAAATGTTTTCATATGTTAAAGGTGGTGGTGGTGGGCAATAATGCTGTGGCACACGCATGAGTTTTTAAATGATGCAAATGGCTTCCAGAAGGTCGGGAAGAGGTTGGAGATGGCGAATGCCTTGGTCGATCTGCGAGTTCAGGAATTGAGGCAAATACAGCCAACTGTGTGCTGGCAGCAGGGGGGGGGGGGGGGGGGGGAGTCAATGACACCCAAAGAGAAACATTTCTCACCAATACATTGATTCTACAGTGCAGTGAGGAGGTGATCGTGCCCCTGCCCCACAGGAGTGGACCAGTAGTCTGTCAGTCAGTGCCCAGCATCCATCTAGCTGGCTTCTTTGCTGACATCTGCACTCAGCATCGGGCCGATGGTTATGTTGCATGAGCCACAGCACTGACATCAGTGACACGTACTGGAATCTTGCAGAGGTAGCCCCCTTCAGTGAATGTCTACACCCTGGGGGCCAAGGCAATTGGCAAGAGACACACCTGCCACATTGTCGGTAGGTGGCTACTGTGCCCAGGGTGCGACATATTGATTCCTGATAGGAGTCCAGCTGCTACTGGATTGGACTGGCAGATCCACTGTACTGTGTTACCAAGTCCAGAGAGGCAAACTTGTGTAGAAAGTCCAGCGAGGACTAGAACCTGGGGCTGCGTCTGGTGGCTGTGTGTCATCTCCTCACCTGGAGCAACTTCTGCATCTTGGTGGTACTGTTGGACTGTGAATGACTGGGATACAGAATGAGTTATTATTTATACTAGATAGCTGTGCACTTCTTGCATCAATGCACCTCTCCTGGTCAAGAACTCAGCAACACCACCGAAACTCTGATTGTGGAGGCATCGCCTTGCCTGTGCTTTGTATTACTGCTGTGCTGGCAAGTTATGCCAAGTGAGGCTGGCCCATCTCACTAATTTGTCACACTCGCTGTCTTACCCCAAATGTTGGCACATCACGCTCACCAGTCACTGGCGGGTAATGCAGTGCTCCACCTCACCTCACAAATTTTGTTCTTAAGGTGGTAGTTGTGCTACTTCATCTCCCTCCATGGAGAACACCCAGCCCCTCAGGTCTTCCTTAGGAGCAGTTTCCCACAGGGTATCACTTATAAAACCCGAGTTATCCCTACAAAACATCTGGCAGTACAGTTTTTAAAGTTCGGAGTTTGACTTCAATCCTTACTTGCTAAATGCCTCCTCTGCTATTATGTTGTTTACATCTATCCCATTTTAACATTCCATTTATTCCTCTAGAACTTTCATCACTTTGTGCTTCTACACTACATCTATTCTGTAAAAACATATGTCCTTATCAATTTGAGAACGTTCATCGATCATTCCATGGCCTTGTATTTTCTTAAACTTTAAATAATACATTTCTCTCTGATATTTATACTGTACTATTCCTTGTACACCTACTATGGCTGTCTTCACTTTGGAATCTCTCCTTGCATTGCTTAATCTACCAATATCTCTCAAGGGTCCCTTGCCCTGCTTATTATCTCAAATGTTGCAAAATGTATTTCACTGCTACGTCTCTTACCATGCTTATGCACACAGCTTCTAACTCTCCATTCCATGCTTCGAAACGAAAAATGACTCTCTTTCTTTCTTAATAATTTATTCTTAACATATGACCTTTAACAACACGTGATCTGGCTCCATTGTACTCTTATGCTCAGCACCCCATCTGTCAAAAGAGGTGGTTGTTTAAACTTTTGTTTGGAACAACTTTCAAAAATTTGTCCATGCGACAACAGTTCCCTTTATGCTTTCCCAGCAAATGTATTCCCAAAACTAACCTCTCAAGAAAACCACATACAGCACTACCCTTCACAACACTCCGACAAGTAGTCTTACTTATTCATCCCATTGTAGTGCTTATTACATACTGAATTCCCCTTGAAATGTTTGGTTTTCTGGTGTTCCTGCTCCCGAAAACCAACTTCCTGGTGGTACTATACCAAGCAAATAGCACTTTACTGTAGTTGTACACAGTTTAACTGCTTTGTCCCATACGTTAGATGCACCTTGTGATAGCTTTACACTGGCAACAGCTTTCTGTCACCAAGGGTTTACTGTGTCATGATGTTCAGTCAGAATTCAGACTTGCATTGTACTCTTTACCTACTTTACACTCATCAGGCATATAATACTGTGGCTGTATAGTAAATAGCTTGCTACACACATCAGCTGCTTGGCCTGCAAGACTATTTATGACCTATTACTTGTGCTATTCCCACATTCTGTTTGTGCATTACCTGTAGTATATAAAACAACAACATTGTCTGCAGTTCTGCTCTGCGTGATGCAGAAGTCACTGGTGCAAGCACTTCCCTGTGCATCTCCCCTAGGCTCATCAGCCTCAACACAACACCCATTATCACCTAGTAAGGCAGACACTTAAATCATTCATGTTGGTATCCCTACACTTAAATCACTTCGGTGCAGCCCAAACTCATTTCTGCCACCTCAGACTCCACAATTTGACTTGATATCAGAGATAGTACTTCATTACTCTCCTTAACTCAGCAACAGCATTATTTTGCACCTTGCATGGATTCTTAGGAACTTGTTTTACGTACCATCTACAATTATCTTAATCTTCCCATTCAAAAGATCGCCCACCCATTCATGATGTTCTTCTATACCCTTCACAGGACTAACAGGTTTAACTACATTAATGGTACCCAGCTGTCTTGCAAGAACAGGCAGACTATCCACAAACCTGCTCCTATCCCTTTCAGCTTCCTCCTCCTTTCTCCTCTCTGCTCCCTCTCTTTTTGTCCTATCCATCTTCTCCATCATCGACATATTCCTCACCTCCCAAGGACCATTTTCTATCGATCACTCTCCACAACTTCTCTCTGTATTCCAGAGTTTTGCAATAAGCTCTTTCCTTCCCCTCAGCCTGAATTGCTTCCCATTTGTTAGACAACTCCACATTCTCCACTCACATCTTATTTCCTTCGTTTCTTACAATTATCAATACCTCCTCTATGGTAGCCCCTGCAGTATCGCAAATGCTGCTCCCAGTGGTACTGACCATGATGTTACTACCTCTTACCAGTTATACAAACATAATTTAAAAAAAACCTTAAACATATTACTATCCCAACACTTCTCACTAACTTACATGCATAAATACCTATCAGTATTCACTGGTCTGCATAAAACAAAATCAAATTATGGGAACACTTAACCATAGCACTCTCATATTTCTTCTTATTATAACTCCACTACTCTCGTCTGAGCAGCTGCTCATCACCACTGCTACTGCTGCTGCTGCACGTCTAAACAATGATATAGCTTGGGTGGTAGCATAACTTAGCTGTACCACCCAAATCATTACTCATGGTTAACAGCTTATATACTACTAGACAAATACACCCATATTGCCCATATCAACCAGGTGAAAACTAGAGCATTTACACCTTGCACCCACCACATTGTTGTGAAGCATCTGCTGTGCCTGGGTGCAACTGCTGCCTCCTATCAGGAGTGTAACTGCTGTGGGAATGGATTGGCAGGCCTGCACTGTGGCACCAAATCCAGGGAGCAGACATAGTGCAGGAAGCAAGTACCCTGGCAGGGACTCAAATCCACTGCTTGGGCTGGTGGCCCCATGTCATTTTCTTGTCTGGTGTAGCCCCTGCATCTTGGTGGTACTGCTGGACTACGAATGACTCTGATACCAAATATATGTTTGTTTTTACGAGATAGCAGTGCACTTGTTGTGTCAGTGTACCACTCCTTGTCACATACTGAGCAACACCACTGAAACCCTGATGATGAGGGCATTAACTTGCCTGTGCTGTGTCTTACCACTGCACTGGCAAGCTACACTGAGTGAGGCTAGCCCATCTCACAATAAATTCACATGCTTGTTGTCTTAACCCAAATGTCGACATGCCACACTCACCGGTCAGCAGTGGCTCATGCAGTGTTCCGCCACACCTTCTCATAAATTTTACTCTTAACCTGGTAGCAGAGCTACACAGACATTTAAAAAATTAATGAAAAAAGGCAGATTTTGCATTGTGAATTAAAGATGAGGAAAAACTTATGGAAAACTGGTTCCAAAAAGCTTCTCTCAGGACCAAAAAGACCATTGGAAGAACATTTGCTCTGATTTCATGGAAAGATTCAGCGAAGAACCTGCCCTGCCGACAAGTGATGAAACAAGGCTCTTCCAGTATGAACCAGAAACAAAGGGTCAGTCGATGTACTGAAATACTCCCACATGACCAAGCAATGATGATGATTTTTTTTTTATCAGGAGGGTTTTAATGACTGAATGGGTGTCATATGGCCAAATGGATAATCAGTAGCACTGCAAACAAATCCAAATGAAGCTGAGGGAAAGATTAAGGAAGAAATGACCAAATTTTTGGAAGGACAACACATGGATCCTGCATCAGGACAATGCACCAGTCCACAAAACCATACCTGTGAAACACTTTTCAGTGGACAAGCACATTCCAATGCTTGAACATACTGCGTATTCACAAAATTTGGCTCCTTGTGACTTTGACTGATCCTAAGAGTGAAAAGTGCCTTGAAGGGAACACATTTTCACACTGTTGTGTGTGGCATGACGGGCTCCTATACAAGCTACTTGTACTGGGAGTACCCGTGTCACACGTCGGCCTGCTTCTATCCTACTTAAGGGACCATAAGTTTCATGTCCAAACGGACAAAGTCCACAGTAAGGCAAATCAGGACCGCTGTGCCAAGGAGTCCATACTCAGTTCCCTGCTGTACCCATTATACACACCAAACATACCAAAACCCCCAAGGGTAATGAGACATCATCAGCAAGAAGCTTGGTGTCGGACCACTCGCTGGCCAGACCTACTGCATGTGTAAAAGCACGTAGTAAATGAAGATAAAATAAAAACAAGGATGACAGTTACAGTTGACAAACAAAAAAAGCGAGCAGACAAATAAACAAACGAACAAACTAGCATTAAGTAGGCAAAGCACCTTGAGTGCTATTACTACAAACGTACAAGTTCTAGTGATCTCCAGAAGTCAGATGGTGTCAAGAGGCAACAGAAAATATGCCTCCACTAGAACGATCTTTGAAAATAGTTTTGTGGTGATAGAACAGCAAGTTGATAGGATCTCCAGGTAGTGTGGGCACAATGATGTCATTTCAGTTTCTGAATGTTTCATGAAAGCACTGTAGAAAAGAGAGACATATGTGTTCTGAATTTAAATGCTGCTGTAAGTGCTGGAAGAAGTCTTGTAAAGAAAGAAGTTAGTTGCAGTAAACTCATGACAGATTGATCAGTAATGACAAATTTTTGTCCAGAATCGCTTTGGATTGGCATTAAGGACAAATGCGGACAAAAAGGGAAAGAAATAAAATATAGCAAACATTTATAATATTCACCCAGCAGTTAGTAAATTAACACCTTTGATTTTTTAATTGCTGTAGCAATACTTAGAAAAAATCTTTGGGAAATTGACTATGTATTGAACTGAAATTGAGATTTGGTACATATATCTGGTAAAAACTGGCAAAACACCAACTCTATACTATCTGTATCCCACAACAATTTATTCTGTTTATGAATTGTGCTGACAGAAGCAATAATGGAATGTTGTTAATTATGTTGATTCATTACACTACCACTTACTGCGACCACTACAGTCGCAGGTTCGAATCCTGCCTCAGGTATTGATGTGTATGATGTCCTTAGGTTGGTTAGGTTTAAGTAGTTCTAAGTTCTAGGGGACTGATGACCTCAGATGTTAAGCCCCATAGTGCTCAGAGCCATTTGAACCATTAGAACCACTTACTGTTTGATCTTGTATGTACACTACACTGTTCAATACACTTTAAGTGAAGCAGATTGTTGACTTCATCTAATTACCAACTACTGTCCTGTCTTCAGATTGCATTTGTGTTAACTTAAGCATGGTGTAAACACTCTCTCTTCAACTTTCAGACACAGGCATGTGAAATAATACTGACCTTTTTTTTTTTTTTTTACACACAGTGTAGAAACTTCTTAATTATTCTATTTTTGACTTGATTCTCAAGGTGTTGTAAGTCATCCAAACTAAAAGTTTAAACCAGTCTGAGTACATAGTTAAACAGTTTTATATAGTTCTGTAAAAAAACACATTAATTGTGTTGATGTTTAGCAGAAGTGAACTGTAAGCCCTCTGCAATCTCATAGCATAATATTAAATACTTTAGAATTTTACAAAAATGTACTATATTGTATGTAACTCATTATAGTAATATTTATTCTGTCAGTACGAAATGTGACAATAACAACAGAATAGGAGTCATTTACATATGTAACTTTACACACTCCCTTTGTGTTTTTTCTGTCTTCATGTAATTCTAGTTCTGAAAGTTCTGAATATAACCTCTCTTTTCTTTATGGCTTCAACATCAACAGAAGAGACTCCATGGACAGGGGCTGAACAGAAGCTTCTAGAACAAGCACTGAAGACTTACCCTAATTCAACACCAAACAGATGGGAGAGAATTGCAGAGTGCATACCAACAAGAACAAAGAAACAATGTATTTCTAGATACAAGGTAATGTTTTTCTGTGTATTCACCGACATGTTAATATTGATCATTGGTGTAGTACAACTGTTAATTGTTATTGCTGTGAAGGAATAATAGTTGGCAGAGTTAATCTGTTCAAATGATTATGTTAATGGAAAACTCTGTGTGAAATAAAATGTTAGTATAAAAAGCCGGTAGTTGGCAGAGGTGGGCATCATGCAGCTTACTTCTGCATTCACAGTCCAATGTGAGCTACACAGACATAATATCTGTAAACACACACACACACACACACACACACACACACACACACACACACACACACTTAATTTTTAACTTACTGTATCATATCATTTTCACTCTTGAATACTAACACATTCAACTAGATATCAGAAATACTATGTAAAAGTTTATTATTATTATTATTATTATTATTATTATTATTATTGCAAGCCTTCTGTGTGCCACATTCCTAATTTTTTTTTCTTCTCTTTACAGGAAATTGCTGAAATGGTTAAAGCCAAAAAGGCAGCTCAAGCTGCTGCTGAACAAAAGAAAAAATAACCCCTAGTGTCATTTAGGGAGCTCAATATTTTGTTTTGATATTCAGCTAATTTTTCCCCACTAATTCCCAACGAATTGAAATTCCTTAAATTATTGAAAAATTTTTGGATACTTGTACATAGCATTGTGCAACATATCTTGCAAATTCTGTACCTTTTGTACAACTGATTGCTACTGTATTTTATATTGAAGAATGTTGTGTTCATTGATTGCCTTTGGTTTACAATTTGACACCTGTACCTCTGTCCCAGCCTTTTACAAAATATTTCCAGTTTTAAAAACCAAAAACTTAAATAGTTAACAGACTTTTTGTTTAGAAAGAGATAGTGCACATCCAGTTTTCTTTGAGAAACTTGGTTTAGTTTTGTCTTCCCCCTGGCAGCTCTGGCAAGTTTTTGCACCATTTTGTAAGAATAATTTATGTTAATATTGTAATACATTTTTCATTGAAAGAGTAAATTCTCAATCAGTCGTGATGCTATTGTAAAGGTGTGAAGTCATGTTCTAGGGGGGAGGGGGCAGGAAACTAGTGGGTGTGGTTCTTTTTTTTTCTCTCCCCTTGCCAAAATTCAAAATTGATATCTTTCTGGATAGTACTTTGGTGTTGGAAAGACATTAAACTCTAACAAAATAAAGAAGGCAACTCCAATGCCCAGGCTGTATGCAAGGAGCACGATGATAGTTGTGGAGGGGAGAGGACAGTGAAGATATGAATTCAGCAAGAAAGAAGGAAACATAATTATGATCAAGAAAGGAGAAGTGAGAAGAAATTGTAAGACTTTTGGTACTGTTATACATTTTTTGTGTTCTTTTCTAGTCTTGGTTGGTGGGGTTTGGAGGAGTAAACTCCTCCAGCTGCCATTGGAAGCAGAGAGAGAAGCTTTAAATCTCTCTCTTGATGTGCTGTCATAATAAGATAATCTTTATGGTAATATAGAGTCCAGAATTGCAAATAAACCAGCTGTAAAATGGAATAACGACAATGAAAATTTGTGCCGGACTGGGAGTCGAACCCAGATTTCCCACGTATTGTGAGTGGTTGCCTTACCATTTGGCTGGCTGTGCACAACTCACAGCCAGACATGTGGTTGATGACATATGGAAGTTTGGGTCTGGCCATGAGTCGTGCACAGATATCCAAATTCTAAGGCAACTGCTTGCAGTACTCGGGAAATCCAGGTTCGAATCCTGGTCCGGCACAAATTTTCATTGTTGTCATTCCATTCTCCAGCTGATGGTTGTCCTTATTCACAGTTGTGAATACATTTAATGTTTTTCATAATGGCTGTAGTCACCGCAGTGCCTGTTCCTTTGAACATACATGCATATCCAAAGGAACTTTGCATCATAATCAAAATAACACAGGTACTGCTATATCATATATAATCCAATGTCTAAATAGTTAACAAGTTCCAACATAAATCACTGATAGAAAAGGAATTTACATTTTTCGTAACAAAAATTTATATTATTACATGTGCAAATGAACTAAAACTAACATTGGTTACCGACATAAATCATGATGCCATATTTCTCGACGTTCAAAAGGCGTTCGACTCAGTTCCGCATTGTCGCTTGCTACAAAAAGTGCACGCTTACGGTCTATCCAATGACATATGCAGTTGGATAGAAAGTTTTCTAACAGACAGGGTGCAGTATGTTGTCCTGAACAGGATAACTTCAACAGAAACAAGAGTAACTTCAGGTGTGACCCAGGGCAGCGTAATAGGTCCTCTGTTTTTTACGGTTTACATAAACGATGTGGTTGATTGTATTGACAACGGCCTTAGACTGTTTGTCGATGATGCTGTAGTCTACAGGAAAGTAGTATCACACAAAAGTTGTGAACAAATCAATGAGGATTTGCAGAAAATAAATGCGTGGTGTAATGACTCTCAATATTAGTAAGTGCAACCTACTGCATATAACAAGGTGAAAATCCCCATTAATATATGAGTACATTTATTAATGATCAGTCTTTGGAAGCGGTAAGATCAGTCAAGTATCTGGGTGTGACTATTCGAAATGATCTCAAATGGAATGATCAGATTACACAAGTAACAGGTAAGGCGAACTCTAGATTGCGGTTTATTGGTAGAATCCTGAAGCGATGCAGTCCTTCAACAAAGGAAATAGCTTACAATATATTAGTTCATCCAGTCTTAGAGTACTGTTCATCTGTATGGGACCCTTACCAATTGGGTCTGATTGAAGAGCTTGAGAAGGTCCACAGAAGAGTGGCAAGATTCGTGACTGGTATATTTAGCCATTGCGAGAGCATTACAAATCTCATAGAAAGTTTGAAGTGGGACACACTTGCAGATAGACGACGCGCTAAACAGAAGTAGCTGCTCACTAAATTCCGAAATCCAATCTTCGTTGAGGGTGTAGAGCATATGTTGTTACCACCAACTTTCAAATCGTGTAATGATCATCATTCAAAGATAAGGGAAATAAGAGCTCGTGCTGAGGCATTCAGACAGTCATTTTTCCCTCGCGCGATCCGCGAGTGGAACAGAAGGGGGGGGGGGGGGGGGGGGGGAATATGACTTTGGCACGAATTGTGCCCTCCGCCACACACCGCTTGGTGGCTAGCGGAGTATATATGTAGATGTAAATGTAAATGAAGAAGCATACTAATTTTGCACATTTGTTTTATGTCAGTATATAAACCAAATTCTTTAAACAAGAAACAAGTTTTACTATATTTTAACAAAATTTGAGCAATCATTTTTCTCAAACATAACTCATTGTCTTCCTTGAGAAAATGCTTGGATCATAGCAAGTGTTCATCAGAGAAAAGGTATTGTCATGAGTGCCCCAGGGAATTGTGATTGGACCGCTGTTATTCTCTGTATACATAAATGATTTGGCAGACAGGGCGTGCAACAGTCTACCGTTGTTTGCTGATGGCGCTATTGTGTATGGTAAGGTGTCAAAGTTGAGTGACTGTAGGAGGGTACAAGGTGACTTGGACAAAATTTTCTAGTTGATGTGATGAATGGCAGCTTGCTCTAAATGTGGAAAAATGCAGTTAATGTGATTGAGTAGGAAAAACAAACCCGTCCATAATGTTCGGATACATCATTAGTAGTATCTTGCTTACATAGTCACATCATTTAAATAACTTGGCATAACTCTGCAAAGCGATATGAAATGGAGGATGTGAGGATTGTGGTAGGAAGGGGAATGGTCGTTGACTTCGGTTTATTGGGGGAATTCTAGGAAAGTGTGGTTCATCTGTCAAGGAGACCGCATATAAGACGCTAGTGCAAGCTATTCATGAGTACTGCTGGAGTGGGAATACATTGAAGTGATTCGGAGGCAGGCTGATAGATTCCTCACTGGAAGGTTCGAACAATGTGCAAGTGTTACAGATATACTTCGGGAACTCAAATGGGAATTCCTGGATGGAAGATAACATTCTTATCGAGAAACACTATTGAGAAAGTTTAGAGAACTGACATTTGAAGCTGACTGCAGAATGATTCTGTTGCCTCCAACATACATTGCACATGGTCATTTACCCCTCATTCTGTTTGCAATTAGAACAGGAAATAAAAAGACAATTAGTGGTACGGGGTAACCTCCACCATGCACTATAAGGTGGATTGTGGAGTATCGATGTAGATCACAGGCACGCACTTTACTCACAGCCAATCACTATCCATGCAGTTAGTTTGTTACTAATGTGCCATGCGTAGTAACCGCGTGGTCTGAGGCACCTTGCCACAGTTCGTGCGGCTCCCCCCATCGGAGGTTCGAGTCCTCTCTCAGGCGCGAGTGTGTGTGTTGTCCTTAGCTTAAGTTAGTTTAAGTTGGATTAAGTAGTGTGTAAGCCTAAGGACTGAGGACATCAGCAGTTTGGTCCCATAGGAACTTTACACAAATTTCTAATGTTGTTGTACTCAACAAGCCATTCATAATCCACAATCTGAGTTGCCAACACAGCTTGTAGCATTTAGCTTCACTGCACAATTATGACACAACTGTTGCTAGGTTGCAGCAGTAATGAGAAAACAAGACAGTTGATGGATGTCGTCCAGACCTACATCTACATTTATACTCCACAAGCCATCCAACGGTGTGTGGCGGAGGGCACTTTACGTGCCACTGTCATTACCTCCCTTTCCTGTTCCAGTCGCGTATGGTTCGCGAGAAGAACGACTGCCGGAAAGCCTCTGTGCGCGCTCGAATCTCGCTAATTTTACACTCGTGATCTCCTCGGGAGGTATAAGTAGGGCGAAGCAATATATTCAGTACCTCACCCAGAAACGCACCCTCTCGAAACCTGGACAGCAAGCTACACCACGATGCAGAGCGCCTCTCATGCAGAGTCTGCCACTTGAGTTTGCTAAACATCTCCGTAACAGATTAAGTCTCAGAATTATAGTAACAGGACCCTAGTCTGCCATAACATTTTCATCATAATCGAGCCCCATGGGAACTTTTGAGAAGATCTCCCTTTTTATATTTACAAAGGGTTGATGAGTATTGTGTTAAATTCCTTCATATTGACACACTTCCATGTGAAACTACCACATCACATTAAGTACCTGAATGGACATCACCTCACAAATGAAAAGCATCCATGGCCTTGGAATTTTTCATACTGTTCCCAAAGGGTTACTGTTGAACGCATTGGGTTGAACACATTGGAAGAGCTGACTTTCCAAATTAACAAGCACTTTCATATTTTCACAGTGCCCATAATCTAAAGACAGCCATTTAAACATGGCAAAACTGGTCATTTTAATAAATGAGATATTCTGCAATCTTGACTATTTTTTCTAATTGGTTAAAAGGGATGATATAGTATAAGATGGTGAAGAGAGAAAGGAAGCTGTTCTTGAATTTTATAAGAACAAGTATTTAGCACCAAAGAAATTTTTTTCTGTTAACTATGAGGATCTCGAAAGTCAAATTGAATGAACTAAAAGAGGTTTGGGTGGCAATAACACAATGAAAAGGACAGTTGAGACTCATCATACAGCAGAGATACTGAGTTGCAGAAAGCCACAACAAAAAGACTGCCACACCGCACAGCAATATTGCAGAAGAGGGCAGACAAGCATAGTGTGCGCAGACTCTTTAGTAGACCTGTTACATTTTCGAAGTGTTCTGGCAATAAATCAGTCTTTGGTTTGTGTTCCCCACAACATTATCTATGAGATTGTTCCAATTTAAGTTATTTGTAATTAGAATCCCTAATTATTTATTTTAGTCTACAGCCTTTAGTTTTGTGTGGTTTATTGTGTAACTGAAATTTAGTGGACCTTTTATTAGTGTTTGTGTGGATGAGTTCATGCTTTTCATTACTTAGAATCAATTGCCATTTCTTGCACCATACAGATATCTTGTCTAAATCATTTTGCAGTTTGTTTTAATCATTTGATGACTTTACATGATAGTAAATGACAGTACATCTGCAAAAAATCTAATTAGACTGCTCAGATTGTCTCCTAAATCATTTACGTAGATCAGGAACAACAGAGGGCCTATAACATTTCCTTGGGGAATACAAATATTACTGTTGTTTAACTCGATGACCTTCTGTCAGTTATTACGAACTGATACCTTTCTGACAGGAAATGGTGAATCCAATCACACAACTGTGATGATATTCCATGGGCACGCAATTTAATTAGAAGTCGCTTGTGAGGAACAGTGTCAAAAGACTTCTGTAAGTCTAAAAAGTATGGAGCCAATCTGTCATCCCTATCGATAGCACTTATTAGTTTGTGAAAATAAAGAGTGAGTTGTGGTACACAAGAATGATATTTTCTGCATCCATGTTGACTGTTTGTCAATTAATCTTTTGTTCGAGGTGACTTATAATGTTCATACATTGTACATATTCCAAAATCCAACTTCAAATCTATGTGATATGCGTCTGTAATGCAGTGGATTACTCCTATTTCCTTTCTTGGGTATTTGTGTGACTAGTGCAGCTTTCTGGTCTTTGGATAAAGATCTTTCTACCAGCGAGTGGTTGTATATGACTGCTAAGTATGGGGCTGTTGTATCAGCATACTCTGGAAGGAACCTGATTGGTACACAATCTGCAACAGAAGCTTTGCCTTTCGTAAGTGTTTTAAGCTGCTTCACTACACCAAAGATCTCTACATCTAAGTTACTCATGTTGGCATGAGTAAAGACTATGGATCCAATACGGTAAACTGAGATTTGCTCCGACTGGGGCTCACAGTTGGTCAAGAAGTATCAAAGAGCAAGTCGTACGCAAAATGTATTTAAGTTTCAGATAATAGAAGTAGGAAGGTAAGTGGAGAACCAAAATCATGTCATACACTAAGTAAAGCTGTTCCCAGTGGACAAAATGCTACGATACTAAAAGAAGTTGGTCCAGTGAGAAAATGAAGTGATGATGTAGAAAACGTTTCAACATTTCAGTGTAAAGAATATTATCAAACGGGGTACCAGGATGCAATGAAAAATATGAATAACTGTGTAAAGCAAAGCAATGCAAGTGTCTTGCTTTATTGTCAAATAGTGAAAAAGAGAAAAAAGCTGATTAACCAAGCTTCTGAAGGTAGTGACAGTAGTGGTTCAAGTAACAACCCAATTAGTGAGGAAAGTAGTGATGAATCTAGTAGTAATGATGATGAGGAGAGAGAAGAATATTTGAATTTGTCTGTGACAGTGAGGGTAATAAGTAACAAGAAAATAAATCTTGTGAGTGAGCAGAGTACTGATGAGGAAGGGTTAGGCACTAATGAAGATACTATTTGTCACTTAACTACCAGCAAATAGATTTGGTGGACAGGATGATAGCTTTTCTGAGGAAAAGATTAACGAAGATTTCTTACATGAAGAAGACATTATGGTACATAGTAACGAGGTATGGCATCCTGTAATTATGACTAATATCTAATGAGTGCCTGTTAAGTGTTTACTGGATAGTAGCTGTAAATTAAATAACATTTCCCAGTTATTTTTGAGTCAATTAAAAATAGAGGAGGAGTAGTAACGATGTATGTTTGAGAAATCAGAGTTGTAGGTGTAACTGGAAAAATGTCAGAAAGTATTAAGCTGAAAGTGGTACTACTGTATTTACCCAAGTATAAGATGACCCTGAATATAAGACGACCCCCTTTTTTTCTATGAGGCTTCTTCAGAAAAATTTATTTTTAACATATTCTGAATAATCAAAATTACAAATTTTTATTCATGTAAGCGATCTGTCTTAAAAGATGACATTACACCTACTCTAAATTTATGTCATTTATTGATTTCTAAATTTTGATAACACAAGGAGAAATAAAATAAAAAGAAATGTTTCATCATCATCATAACAGGACAGCTGTGAAACATATATTTCTGTTGTCACAAATATTTGGCTGTTTATTTTGAATATGTTGTGATTTCTGAAGTTGTGGTTAGTGTGGAACCCAAGAACACAACTTTTTTTATCTTGTCTCCCCCCCTCCCCCCTGTCGCATGATAAACAAAGTAAGAGCCTACGGAATATCAGACCAGCTGTGTGGCTGGATTGAAGAGCTTTTAGCAAACAGAACACAGCATGTTGTTCTCAATGGAAAGACGTCTACAGACGTTAAAGTAACCTCTGGCATACCACAGGGGAGTGTTATGGGACCATTGCTTTTCACAATATATATAAAGGACCTAGTAGATAGTGTCGGAAGTTCCATGCGGCTTTTCACAGATGATGCTGTAGTATACAGAGAAGTTGCAGCATTAGAAAATTGCAGCAAAATGCAGGAAGGTCTGCAGTGGATAGGCACTTGGTGCAGGGAGTGGAAACCGACACTTAGCATAAACAAATGTGATGTATTGCGAATACATAGAAAGAAGGATCCTTTATTGTATAATTATACGATAACGGAACAAACACTGGTAGTAATTACTACTGTAAAATATCTGGGAGTATGCATACGGAACGATTTGAAGTGGAATTATCATATAAAATTAATTGTTGCTAAGGTGGGTGCCAGGTTGAGATTCATTGGGAGAGTCCTTAGAAAATGTAGTCCATCAACAAATGAGGTGGCTTACAAAACACTCGTTCGACCTATACTTGAGTATTGCTCATCAGTGTGGGATCTGTACCAGGTTGTTGACAGGGGAGATAGAGAAGATCCAAAGAAGAGTGGTGCGTTTCGTCACAGAGTTATTTGGTAAGGTTATATGTTATGGCAGACTAGGGTCCTGTTACTATAATTCTGAGCCTTAATCCCAGGATGAGCTCTCTGTCAGGTGGGTAGAGGCAGTACTTGATGGTGCACTCACCCTGTCAGGAGTAGATTTCAGGTCACTCCATAGGGGCAGGATAGTCATTGGTGGGCAGTGGTGCTCCAAAGTGGAAGGAGGATGTCAGTAATGTGAAACAGTGTGGTGATGGTGGCTGGAATGTTTTTCTATATGATGAAGGGTTTGTTATTGTTGTGGTCTTCAGTCCTGAGACTGGTTTGATGCAGCTCTCCATGCTACTCTATCCTGTGCAAGCTTCTTCATCTCCCAGTACCTACTGCAACCTACATCCTTCAGAATCTGCTTAGTGTATTCATCTCTTGGTCTCCCCCTACGATTTTTACCCTCCACGCTGCCCTCCAATACTAAATTGGTGATCCCTTGATGCCTCAGAACATGTCCTACCAACCGATCCCTTCTTCTGGTCAAGTTGTGCCACAAACTTCTCTTCACCCCAATTCTATTCAATACTTCTTCATTAGTTATGTGATCTACCCATCTAATCTTCAGCATTCTTCTGTAGCACCACATTTCGAAAGCTTCTATTCTCTTCTTGTCCAAACTATTTACCGTCCACGTTTCACTTCCATACGTGGCTACACTCCATACAAATACTTTCAGAAATGACTTCCTGACACTTAAATCTATACTCGATGTTAACAAATTTCTCTTCTTCAGAAACGCTTTCCTTGCCATTGCCAGTCTACATTTTATATCCTCTCTACTTCGACAATCATCAGTTATTTTGCTCCCCAAATAGCAAAACTCCTTTACTACTTTAAGTGTCTCATTTCCTAATCTAATTCCCTCAGCATCACCTGACTTAATTCGACTACATTCCATTATCCTCGTTTTGCTTTTGTTGATGTTCATCTTATATCCTCCCTTCAAGATACCATCCATTCCGTTCAACTGCTCTTCCAAGTCCTTTGCTGTCTCTGACAAAATTACAATGTCATCGGCGAACCTCAAAGTTTTTATTTCTTCTCCATGGATTTTAATACCTACTCCGAATTTTTCTTTTGTTTCCTTTACTGCTTGCTCAATATACAGATTGAATAACATCGGGGAGAGGCTACAACCCTGTCTTACTCCTTTCCCAACCGCTGCTTCCCTTTCATGTCCTTCGACTCTTATAACTGTCATCTGGTTTCTGTACAAATTGTAAATAGCCTTTCGCTCCCTGTATTTTACCCCTGCCACCTTTAGAATTTGAAAGAGAGTATTCCAGTCAACATTGTCAAAAGCTTGCTCTAAGTCTACAAATGCTAGAAACGTAGGTTTGCCTTTCCTTAATCTTTCTTCTAAGATAAGTCGTAAGGTCAGTATTGCCTCACGTGTTCCAGTATTTCTACGGAATCCAAACTGATCTTCCCCGAGGTCGGCTTCTACTAGTTTTTCCATTCGTCTGTAAAGAATTCGTGTTAGTATTTTGCAGCTGTGGCTTATTAAACTGATTGTTCGGTAATTTTCACATCTGTCAACACCTGCTTTCTTTGGGATTGGAATTATTATATTCTTCTTGGAGTCTGAGGGTATTTCACCTGTTTCATACATCTTGCTCACCAGATGGTAGAGTTTTGTCAGGACTGGCTCTCCCAAGGCCGTCAGTAGTTCCAATGGAATGTTGTCTACTCCAGGGGCCTTGTTTCGACTCGGGTCTTTCAGTGCTCTGTCAAACTCTTCACGCAGTATCGTATCTCCCATTTCATCTTCATCTACATCCTCTTCCATTTCCATAATATTGTCCTCAAGTACATTGCCCTTGTATAGACCCTCTATATACTCCTTCCACCTTTCTGCTTTCCCTTCTTTGCTTAGAACTGGGTTTCCATCTGAGCTCTTGATGTTCATACAAGTGGTTCTCTTATCTCCAAAGGTCTCTTTAATTTTCCTGTAGGCAGTATGATGAAGGGTAAGGCTTTCAATTTGGGAAATAGAATGTAGGTAGTTGATGCTACACCATAGTAGTATCTTGCAGGAGGGGGTGGGGGGGGGGGGGTGTACAGGTGGTTCAGGGATGCCTGTGCCAAGGAGATTTGTTTCCTAAGTATCAGGTTAGTGAGGGATAAGGATTGATGGAGTCTGAAGATTTGAAAGTCATTGTGAAAGGAAGGGTGACATGCAGAGAGGGGAATTATTATGTTAGAGCCATTGGGTGGGTATGAGTTTTAGTGAGAAAAAGGAATACTTTTCAGAACCATCATTGATGAAAGACGCAGAGATCCATTTGGGATGGGGTGACACTGTAGCAGAAGAAGAAGAATGTCAGTGACATCAGGGAATGATAAGTATGGTAAACACTGTTGGTTAATATTAGATGGCTGTAAAAAGCATGTTTGGATAACAGGTTGAGGGTTTTGTAAATGAGAATGCTGGATTCCATAATCTTACTTAACTCAATTTCCACTAACCTCCGCCACGTGGCTTCACTCATTCTGCACCCACACCATATTTTCTTCAGTAGCCCTTTTCCCTCTGTTCTATCCCTACTTCCAATCAATTCCTCCTCATCATTGTGTGCTGAACACAGCTCCCATCACCTGCAACCAGATCAAGCTCACCAGTGCCACATTTCTATCCAGTGTGCCTGCTGCCTCTCTCACCCATCTGCCAACATTTTACAATCCTTCCCCTTACTATCCACTTCCTCTTGCACCTCTTTCCCTTCACACACAAAATAATCTAAACACTAAATAATAAACATGAATTGTTGCCAAATAACGCATGACTAGTGCAATATCATTTAGTTTCTAAGGTCAATAGAAGCAGTTGCATTTGTGTCATTAGCTCAAAGGATTCCAATTATTGTTATTTCATTGTTCAGGAGGTGAGGGAGCAAGAAAAAGTGCATGGATAATAGGTGAGGTACTTTATAAATTGTGTCTAACAAGTAGTGCAAACTAGTTTCATGTCAACAGACTATTAACGCATGTGCTTTTTTATTGGGTTATTGTAGCTAAAAATTCCAAAACTACATTCACATCTTTATATGAAAAGTTACTGTCCTTGTGATTGTTACACAAGATGTCATTTTGAGGAAGTATTGTGTTTCTTGACTTTTATTGGAATGTGAGCACCGAATTTTGAGTGGAGACACTTTGTGATGCTCCCCTTCATTCTTATGTTTCTCACTGGAGTTCGTTGGGCATTTCTGTGACATACTCTGACTGACTAAATTAAGAATCAACGATGAAACATGTAGCTATTTTTTAATGTTCTCTCTCTCTGCCTTTATTCTAAACCGGCAAGGGTCCCTAACTGATGATCAAACCTCAAGAGGTGGTTAATAAGGATTTTATGAGGAATAAATTACACTTCTGTAGCATTCTTCTGATAAAGCTCAATTTAGTATTTACTGTCTTCATAGGTCTGTCAGTGCGGATGTTCAGCCTTGAATCGCTCTGAACCAAGCTTGGCTCATGGTTTTCATACCAGGGAATGCTGCCACTAGTTTCTTCACAATAATGTCACAGCCTGCAACAAGATGCTTATATCCAAACAAAAAGATTTACTGAATTAGACCACAATTTTTTTCACATCAAAGATCATATTATTTTCATTGAATGCCATTTTGCTTTAAAAGCTGCACTTGGCCATAAGCTTATTAAATTCTGCCTGAATACTCTAGATGGACTTCATACATACACCATCATTCATTAGCTGGTATGAATTCTATCTGAAGTTATTCATTGTTCAGGTCCTAATTTACATGTTCCAGTCAACTGGGCTGCCTGAACCTTACTCTCTCTGGGCTAAAATCTGGATACATAGAGTAATTCATTGCAAGAACTAATTTTTTTTCTATTCTTTATGAACCATGGCAAACAGTAGTTGTAGAGTTTTTGGGCAAGCTGATTTAGCATGTAAGCAATGATGTTGTTCATGCCACAGATATTTACTGAAATGTTTCAGTCAGAGTTTCCAGCATGTCAGTCCACCAAATCAGTCTGACTTTCTTTGAACCATGTTACAATTATCCTTAGTTTGTGGACAGGAAAATGATCACTCTGATACAGAGAAGTTTCACTTCCACTGTCTGGGAAGGAAGCTACTGTCTAAAATGTTTCTACACGTCTGTGTTTATTTTGCCATTAACCATAACCAGTTATCTGAATACAAATGTGGGAGAAGATCTACAGAACTCACAGTACTTCACCAAATTTCACTTTTGTTGCTACACATAATATGTGTCAGATCGACATATTTCTATACAAATGTTATACTACAGATGAAGATTCATCTTTAGGCACATAGCACACATTTGTTATGAAAACAGTAACTCTTAGGCAAGACCGCAGTTATGAAAACTGAATCATATCATGTCTGTGATGAACTATTCTATCACTGACCTCAGGATCTAAGATAAACGGTTCAGTCACAATAATGTGACCACTGCCAATGTTTGACATCAGTGTGCAATAATCAGTCACAGATGGCAAGTGGCAGCACTAGCAGTGGAGGATATATAAAGTTTGTCGGGGCACACGGAAAACAGTGCAGTCACTGTCGTAATGCAAAAATGGGGCAGTTTATCTGAGGTCCGAAAGAGCATGATCGTTGGCTTTCAGGCCAAGGGTGGAAGCATTTCCAAAATGGCTAAGTTTTTGAACTCTTCACATGCCACCATGGTTAAAGTATACCATGCATGGCAAAATCACACTATCAAAAACCGCAGCAAAGCAACTGGGGTGCATCATGGGCCATAGATGACAGGAGTGAATGACAGCTGCAGAAATGTGTACAGACGACCAGATGTGCAACTGTTGAGCAACTGACCACCCAGATGAACCCAGGAGCTACCAACAGTGTGTCCTCAATGATAGTTCAACGAATGTTGCTGGATATGGGAAGGTTCCTGGTTCATGCACCCCTGATGACTGCTGTTCATCAGCAATGAAGGCTGGAATTTGCATGCCAGTACTGCAACTGGATGTGTGATGTGTGGCAACAAGTGGTCTTTTCAGGTGAATCACATTTTCTGCTCCATCAGACAGATGGTCATTGGCTTTATGGTGTGAAACATCTGAAAGCAAACATCGTGCAGTAATCAGTGGAGCATTATGGTCTGGGGAATGTTTTTGTGACATTCCCTAGGTGGTATCGTCATTCTGGGAGGTGCAATATATCAACAAAAGTAAGTCTGTGCTGCTAAAGGTGGTTATTTTGGTGTTTGACAGGTGGTCACATCTTCAGTGGATAAGAATGTTAGACTAATAGTTCATACAGTTAATTATGTAGGCTTAGCACAACAGTGTTTTGTTCAGTACTTCCCTGAGATTTCCACTTCACCCTGAACTGCTGTAAAATCTGACAGAGTGCCAAGACTTGTTGCATTCAAATTCACTCAGTTATCTCCAATGTTGCATTGTAAATATGTACATAATGTTGGTAGACTGTGCCCAAATTTCCTTCCCTACACACACACACAGTTTTATATCACACCCAATGTGTGGGATCTCAAAAAGCTTCCCACCATGTTTAACTTATCTCCAGGTGCAGGTGTTGCTCACCTTAGTTTAGTTACATGCATGTTCTGCAGATCATCACTGTTATCTCTTGCTGTGATGTGGAATGAGTCAGTTTTACAATTATAATACACTTCCTAAATGAAAAGTATGGCAACATGTTGACTATTAACACAATTGTATTAAGCCTTTTTATTTTTATTCTTTTTTACACAGCAATCTGTATTTCAATTTATCCACATTACTACATATTCCAAAATTATTCAATGGGCTAGGAGTAGTAGCTGAGAAGATACTATTTCAGTTTGTGTTGAACTTAAATTTATTATATATTACATTCCTTACATTTATGGGAAGTGGTCAAAGATTTTTATGGCTCAATATCTCACTCCTTTTTGTGCCACACTAAGCTAAGTGAAGGACAGAGGGAGTCATTTCTCCTTCCAGTATTATATTCATTAATGTTACTGTTGTTTTTGAATTTTGATTGAGTGTTGACAGAAAACCTCATAACAGAGTAAATGTATTGTGAGGATGTTGCCAGTATGCCCAACTGCTTATGAAACAACTGTCTCCAAGAGTTTCTAGAATGGAAACAACATATTATCCTTATTTCGCACCTCAGTGCAGCAGACACCACCTTCCGTAATGACAAGTAACACCAGAGTATGATGCCACAAGACATTAGTGAGTGAAAATAGGGAAAGTCAACTTTTTGACATTTTCATCTCCAAAATCTAATTGTGTCTACAGCATGCTTAGACAGTGGACAATTTTGTAAGATGTGACTTGCAGTTCTGATTGTTATCAATATAAACATCTAAGAATTTGGACTATTCTGTTTCATTCATTTTTTTATCCTCATACATATCCTCATCATGTAATTACCATTTGTGTCATTGCTGCGATGGATGCCGCCATCAGAAATGACTGACAGTGGACAGTGCAAAACATTCAGCTCTTGTTGGGCATCAGTCACAGTACAACTCACAACACTGTGGCAGAATATCGGAAGTTCCAGAAAATCTGTGCAAAGTTGGTTCCCCACAGCTTCCTTGTAGTCTTAATCTCTCCCAACATAATTTCTGTATATTTGGAACCCTGCAGAAAGACATTCCTGGCCGCTGGTTTGCTTCGGACAAAGAGTTGCATGCTTAGGTAAAATTGTGGTTCTGTAGGCAATTGCAAACATTCTTCCATGAAGGCACTGACCATCTTGTCTCACAGTTGAATTAATCTATTAACAGTTATGGTGATTACTTTTGAAATAATAAAAGTTTACTTACTTTTTTCCATCAGTCTAATTTTTATCTGATTAACCCTTCTATGTGGACAGATAAATTATATATAATATGAATAAGAATGGACCCAATATCAGTCTTGTGGTATATCTATAGAGATTATTACCCATTTTGAAGAGGCTGTTGCTTAATGTGACACTCTACATCCTTTTAGTTAAACAGTAAGAAAATTGGTTACCAGCAAGATTTTCAGTACCGTAATACTTGAGTTACTCTAGAATACTGTGAACTGAACAATCAAATGTGTTTTAAAAGTCACATGAAATACCAGTGGACAGTATTTTGTCATTTAAATTTTGTATTATCTGATTTGTGAATTGAAAAATGGCATGTTCTGACATACATTATCTTTTCTAGTAACTTAAAGCAGGTGGTAAGGAGTGATACCTGTCAATAATTACCACCTTTCTTGTTACGGGAGCTCACAATAGCACATTTAAATCTGGGAATATAGCCTGTGATAATGATGGACTGCATATGTGACAGAGCACATTGTGTATTTGTGCAGAACAATATGTTAGACATATTATCAACTCTGTGAGAGTTTATGCTTTTGAGTGAGTTAATTAAATTCTTAATTTCTTTGATAGAAAAGGAGTACTTATGATATGGGTGTATGTGTGTGGTACTGGCATTGTTTTTTTTACATGTGTTCTACTGCTTTATCTCTTCAATTGTCCATGCCAGTCCTTTGAGATGCTTCTGGGAAGTGATTATTGAATTTGTTGGCTACCTGACTGCTATCATTTATTATTTATCTATTTTCTTTGATAACAAAGTTTTCAAGTTCCTTAACTGACTTCAGTTTCTCTTTTAACTTCTTTTGATTTTTAAATTGTGTTTCATACAACAACACAGTATTTCTGTTAGTATTAAATTCTGTTTTCTTAAACTATTCAGATAATTTCCTTTTCCTTTCACTGATATGTTTGATGTCTTATTAGTGCTATACTTCAGTGTTTTCTTGGAAAAGCAACTGTTGAAAGATTGATAGAAACACATCTATAACTACATTTCATTTGGATTGACAACTATCATATATACACATCTTTCCAGTCCACTTCCTGTAAGGTTACCTTGAAACTTTCTGTCATCTGTTAATTACTGTAACTGTATTCCATGACACTACTTCATTGTAATCACATAATTTATTTAAAATGGCTAGTTGTGCATTATGGTCAGAGAAGCAATTCACTACTGGATAAACATTTATATGACGGTGACTAAGTGTTGAACTACAAATACGATGCTTTCACTAGCATTTTTGATGGGAAAATTAACAAAAGATCTCAAATTATAAGAGTTAAGCAATATTTCCAAATCATTTTCTTTTATCTGATTCTTTCAGAAAATTAACATTGAAATTTCAACAGACTATCATTGCCTTTTTTGTCTGCTAGATGGTATACTAATGATGCAAATTTTTAAGAATATATGAAAATATCACATCACACAACTACATACTATACTAATTATAAATGGCTTTTTCAGTAGCAACACTTCAGAAGTACAGGCTTTGAATTTTTGGTCTGAGCAAAAACTACTGGTTTCGATAGATCTGAACTTTATTTTGACTGTAACATACATGTAAACTACACCTTTCTCCCACAGAAATATAATGCTGTATAACATATAACATGCAGTCAAATGAAACTGAGACAAAAAAAACACACACACACGCACCCGTATCTGTGCCACGCTCATATCCAATCTGTCTCATTTTCATTTCATTACTGCTTATATATTAAACATACAAAACTATATTTCAGGGGGGAAAATAAGGAGAAAGGAGTAGCTCACATGTTGTTGTTGTTGTGGTCTTCAGTCCTGAGACTGGTTTGATGCAGCTCTCCATGCTACTCTATCCTGTGCAAGCTTCTTCATCTCCCAGTACCTACTGCAACCTACATCCTTCTGAATCTGCTTAGTGTATTCATCTCTTGGTCTCCCCCTACGATTTTTACCCTCCACGCTGCCCTCCAATACTAAATTGGTGATCCCTTGATGCCTCAGAACATGTCCTACTAACCGATCCCTTATTCTGGTCAAGTTGTGCCACAAACTTCTCTTCTCCCCAATCCTATTCAATACTTCCTCATTAGTTATGTGATCTACCTATCTAATCTTCAGCATTCTTCTGTAGCACCACATTTCGAAAGCTTCTATTCTCTTCTTGTCCAAACTATTTACCGTCCATGTTTCACTTCCATACATGGCTACACTCCATACAAATACTTTCAGAAATGACTTCCTGACACTTAAATCTATACTCGATGTTAACAAATTTCTCTTCTTCAGAAACGCTTTCCTTGCCATTGCCAGTCTACATTTTATGTTCTCTCTACTTCGACCATCATCTGTTATTTTGCTCCCCAAATAGCAAAACTCCTATACTACTTTAAGTGTCTCATTTCCTAATCTAATTCCCTCAGCATCACCCGACTTAATTCGACTACATTCCATTATCCTCGTTTTGCTTTTGTTGATGTTCATCTTATATCCTCCTTTCAAGACACTGTGCATTCCGTTCAACTGCACTTCCAGGTCCTTTGCTGTCTCTGACAGAATTACAATGTCATCGGCGAACCTCAAGGTTTTTATTTCTTCTCCATGGATTTTAATACCTACTCCGAATTTTTCTTTTGTTTCCTTTACTGCTTGCTCGATATACAGATTGAATAACATCGGGGAGAGGCTACAACCCTGTCTTACTCCCTTCCCAACCACTGCTTCCCTTTCATGCCCCTCGACTCTTATAACTGCCATCTGGTTTCTGTACAAATTGTAAATAGCCTTTCGCTCCCTGTATTTTACCCCTGCCACCTTTAGAATTTGAAAGAGAGTATTCCAGTCAACATTGTCAAAAGCTTGCTCTAAGTCTACAAATGCTAGGAACGTAGGTTTGCCTTTCCTTAATCTTTCTTCTAAGATAAGTCGTAAGGTCAGTATTGCCTCACGTGTTCCAGTATTTCTACGGAATCCAGACTGATCTTCCCCGAGGTCGGCTTCTACTAGTTTTTCCATTCGTCTGTAAAGAATTCGTGTTAGTATTTTGCAGCTGTGGCTTATTAAACTGATTATTCGGTAATTTTCACATCTGTCAACACCTGCTTTCTTTGGGATTGGAATTATTATATTCTTCTTGTAGTCTGAGGGTATTTCGCCTGTTTCATACATCTTGCTCACCAGATGGTAGAGTTTTGTCAGGACTGGCTCTCCCAAGGCCGTCAGTAGTTCCAGTGGAATGTTGTCTACTCCGGGGGCCTTGTTTCGACTCAGGTCTTTCAGTGCTCTGTCGAACTCTTCACGCAGTATCGTATCTCCCATTTCATCTTCATCTACATCCTCTTCCAATTCCATAATATTGTCCTCAAGTACATCGCCCTTGTATAGACCCTCTATATACTCCTTCCACCTTTCTGCTTTCCCTTCTTTGCTTAGAACTGGGTTTCCATCTGAGCTCTTGATGTTCATACAAGTGGTTCTCTTATCTCCAAAGGTCTCTTTAATTTTCCTGTAGGCAGTATCTATCTTACCCCTAGTGAAATAAGCCTCTACATCCTTACATTTGTCCTCTAGCCATCCCTGCTTAGCCATTTTGCACTTCCTGTCGATCTCATTTTTGAGATGTTTGTATTCCTTTTTGCCTGCTTCATTAACTGCATTTTTATATTTTCTCCTTTCATCAATTAAATTCAATATTTCTTCTGTTGCCCAAGGATTTCTAAGAGCCCTGGTCTTTTTACCTACTTGATCCTCTGCTGCCTTCATTACTTCATCCCTCAAAGCTACCCATTCTTCTTCTACTGTATTTCTTTCCCCCATTCCTGTCAATTGTTCCCTTATGCTCTCCCTAAAATTCTGTACAACCTCTGGTTCTTTCAGTTTATCCAGGTCCCATCTCCTTAAATTCCCACCTTTTTGCAGTTTCTTCAGTTTTAATCTACAGTTCATAACCAATAGATTGTGGTCAGAGTCCACATCTGCCCCTGGAAATGTCTTACAATTTAAAACCTGGTTCCTAAATCTCTGTCTTACCATTATATAATCTATCTGATACCTTTTAGTATCTCCAGGGTTCTTCCATGTATACAACTTTCTTTTATGATTCTTAAACCAAGTGTTAGCTATAATTAAGTTGTGCTCTGTGCAAAATTCTACCAGGCGGCTTCCTCTTTCATTTCTTAGCCCCAATCCATATTCACCTACTACGTTTCCTTCTCTCCCTTTTCCTACACTCGAATTCCAGTCACCCATGACTATTAAATTTTCGTCTCCCTTCACTATCTGAATAATTTCTTTTATATCATCATACATTTCTTCAATTTCTTCGTCATCTGCAGAGCTAGTTGGCATATAAACTTGTACTACTGTAGTAGGTGTGGGCTTCGTGTCTATCTTGGCCACAATAATGCGTTCACTATGCTGTTTGTAGTAGCTTACCCGCTTTCCTATTTTCCTATTCATTATTAAACCTACTCCTGCATTGCCCCTATTTGACTTTGTGTTTATAACCCTGTAGTCACCTGACCAGAAGTCTTGTTCCTCCTGCCACCGAACTTCACTAATTCCTACTATATCTAACTTTAACCTATCCATTTCCCTTTTTAAATTTTCTAACCTACCTGCCCGATTAAGGGATCTGACATTCCAGGCTCCGATCCGTAGGACGCCAGTTTTCTTTCTCCTGATAACGACATCCTCTTGAGTAGTCCCCGCCCGGAGATCCGAATGGGGGACTATTTTACCTCCGGAATATTTTACCCAAGAGGACGCCATCATCATTTAATCATACAGTAAAGCTGCATGCCCTCGGGAAAAATTACGGCCGTAGTTTCCCCTTGCTTTCAGCCGTTCGCAGTACCAGCACAGCAATGCCGTTTTGGTTATTGTTACAAGGCCAGATCAGTCAATCATCCAGACTGTTGCCCTTGCAACTACTGAAAAGGCTGCTGCCCCTCTTCAGGAACCACATGTTTGTCTGGCCTCTCAACAGATACCCCTCACATGTATGTTGCAATTAAAACAAAGTTCATATCTATTGAAACCAGTAGTTTTTGTTTAGATCAACAATTGAATGCCTGTACTTTTGAATTATATATATGTATATATTTTGCCCCAGGAGAAGTGCAAACATTCACCATTGTGTCATTTGTCATTAGACAATGGTCAGTGGCTCGTATGTACAGCCAGTGCATCCAACACCACTTTGGAGGCCAGCAAAGTGTGCAACAGTGTGGTGCAGTTCAATTTTTGATTGTAGGAGGAGTGTCAGGAAGTGAAATTCACGCCAAAATGTGTGCTGTGTATGGTGAACACAGTGTGTCACATGCACATGTGTTTGCCTAGAATAAATGATTTGAAAGACACCAGTCAGCCAGGACAGGTTCGTTGTATCACTATCCCTTCTGTCACTGCTGCGGTGGATGCTGACATTAGAAGTGACTGATGGTGGGTGATGGAAGACATTCTGTTCATGTTGGGCATCAGTTACGGTACTGCTCATGCCATAATAACTGAGCATCTCAAGATCCTCACAGCCTGATGGAGGAGCAGAAGTGGAACAGAATATTGACATCACTGCAACACCTAGAATGGTGTCACAATGAAGAATATCATTTCCTGCCCTGTACTGTCATGGAAGATCAAACACAGTGTCATCATTTTGAGCCAGAGAGCAAGTGTCACAGCCAACAATGGAAGCACAAGATCAACCCTATCACAAAAACTCCCAAGTCATGTACACCACCTCGAGGACTCGAAGAAAGTCATTACAACCTTTTTCTTTGAATGCAAGGACCCACTGCTCATTGACTTTCTAGAGCACGGTGCCGCAAGGAACGCACAATGGTACATGAACACTTGTTAAATAAAAATAAAAAAAATAAATCTGAAGTGTACCAAGTCCAGATATCAAGGAATGTTAAGGGACAGTGTAATTCTGTTGTATGCTGAAATAATAAACAGCTCACATACTTTGTTTTCCACCTCTCTCATTTTCATTTTACTGCCCCTTATAATATACTTGTATGTATATGGCACATACACATACATCAACTTCCTTTTAACATTTTACATCACATAAGCGGACAAGGAGCTCGCTAACTTTTTTTGTCCTCTAAGATTCTCTTGCGCTATGGTAAGTTTATTCAAACAAGTTTCTTTTCCCTGTGACATTTCATTTATCTGGACTTTTCCTACAGCAGTGTAAGTAAGACATTTAGTCTAAAAGGGTTTACCTCCCACACGTATAACACAGGAGTTCAACCACTGGGAACAATGCCCCTCTTATATATTTCAGCTATCAGTTCAGCTAATCTATATGTCTCGGTATTGTTAATGTCTTTGGCTGTATTTTGTGTGTCATTACCTCCATAAGTGAGCCCCATCTGAAACAGCAGATACCCAGGCTGTTCCTGATTGTCATTCTTGACTCTACCACTGCAGAACCTTAGCAAAGCTCACATTTGTATGGAGTTTGCTGCACCTATCTTATCCAAGTCTCTCTTGATGTTGTCTGCTCCCCAAACTCTGAATACCTGGTCCTCTTTACTCAAATTCCTAGCCACTGTCTCCATGTCCTCTATTCCCGGACAAAGGCTAGCACAAAGTTTTACAATACTTCTAACTTGTTGAAATGATCACAGTTTTTCCTACAACTGTTGGCCTACATCCACACTCCTCCCATGTCCAATTCAATGTTGGTGGCCTTAATCTATTCCCGAAGGGCACAGATATCTGCTTCTTGTTCAGTGATGGTTATGGAGAGTAAAGGCCATCAGTAATTTCCCACAGAGCAGCGTTTACAAAGGTTGTATGTCAGAAGACGTAGAGGAAGAACAGAACAACATTAAGTTCTATGTGTTTTGTTGACAGCTAGGCCCTTAGGGACAGACAGTTACTCCAACTTTTCCTGTCTCCAGGAAGATCATCCTTATGGTGGAGAGTATAATCCTTTAGCACAGTGACAAAAGTATTTTTAAAATGTTAAAATGTGTTTTCTGCAAACACAACAGTCTTCTCTCTGTCAGGTTTTTCAGTTCCTACATAAATTGTGTAGAAGATCATTATCTGATCCATCAGATGGAAGGAATGTGGCCTGGTCTCCATTTCTTGCCTGTAGTTTTTCACTATATGCTTGACTGTATTCGGAAATGACTGATTAATATTGGTTTTGGGCACACTGTTTGGTTTTACTTTGTCTGCTAGCTGTCAGGCACCTACTTGTATAACTGTCCTTTCTATTGCCAATATCAGATGAGGTCAAAGATTTCTGGAATGCGCCTTTGCAGTGACATCTTTGCACATGTTGGTACCTACGTTTGTGTTGTGACAGTAGCATTTTGGATAAACTTCCTGAATGTCAAAGAGAAAGGAGTCACAAGGAATAGTGGTTGACAAACATTGCAGACTTTGGGGTTTCGAAAGAATCAATACTTTTGGAAGACATTTTCTTGGATTTTTATCTCTGGCACATTGACAGAATATTCCCTAATCCAACAAGAAAGGTGTCTACCAAAGTAGTGCACACAGACTTCAGGAAATGAACAAGACGTTCCTGCTTCACGAGCAGGCTATTCAGTTACTACATGTCTCGCTATTTAAATGCCTGTTTGGTATGATTGAAATGCTGGCATCTGAAACACTTCAATGGCCTAAATAGGTTAGGCTGTACCTTGAGGTAGAGGAAATCTGTCAAAATAAATTCTGGTAGTTTTGTTGTGTTGAAAATCAACAGAAAAACTGTTTTGTTAAGTTCAGTATTTATTTATTGATAACATTTCTCATTCAAGTTCATTTGTTTTAAGATACCATTTATATTTTAATGTCAACATGTTGGTGGTTCTGTCATAACTGAACTCACCACAAGGCATTTGCCATATAGAAACACTGTGACCTTAACAGGAAGTAGTAGTTTCTATAGATGTGTCCCATCTTTCAACCTTCTTCATGATACAATTGCCACATGTGTGAATAGTTGGATGTCAAATGCTCATTTCAAGGTACTGATTCACACTTACACCCACGTTGAAATCATAAAAATTCGCCAGAGATAGATACCTTAGTTTCAGCTCTATGGTAGACAGCAACTCAATACTGTGTAGCATACAATGTGTAACCTGTCACTGTTTCTGTTAGTTGCACATTATTATTACATATGACTATAAAGTTCAATGGCAGATGTTGATATTGCAAGGTTTTCTTGGGAAATTCAGCAATCAAGCAAAACCCAAATCAAATCTGCATTTGGATCGCACTTCCTTGACTCTTGTGCAGAAAGGGCAAGAAGGCATGCCAGTCCCTGGCACGAATCCGCCCGGCGGAATAGTGTCAAAGTCCAGTGTACCAGCCAGTCTGTGGATGGTTTTTAACACAGTTTTCCAACTGCCTCAGCAATTGCAGGCTGGTTCCCCTTATTCCATCTCAGTCATGCTATGTCGGCAATTGCTGCACAAACACTTTCTCCACGTACGCGTACACCATAATTACTCTACCACGTAAACATTGGGGTTACAGTTGTCTAGTGTGAGACGTTCCGAGAGCAGTCGACTGGGGGCCGAACTGCACAATAACCCTGAGTTCAGTGTGGGGCGGCGGTGGGGTGAGCGGACTGCTGTAGCCTGTTGTGAACCACTGAGGGCTACAGCGAGGATGAAGCCTCTCCATTGTTTCTAGGTCCCCAGTTCCATACAATACAATACAATACAATACTGCTGCAACCATTTACAATAAGCTACCACAAGAGTTAAAAAATCTTAACAGTAATCCATGCACTTCCAAACTCATGGGTCACTCTTATTCGTTCAAGCCGTTCCTTGAAAAATTAAGCTGATTCCTTTGGTACATTGTTGATTGCAATTAGATAAACATATGGCTTGTCTTTTTTTGGGTTCATAAACATTCATTTTATCTGTTATTATTTTTATGTTGTAATTTCATGTACTGACACATTCCATGACCTTGGAGATTTGCTCTTCAATTTGGTCCTAAAAAGACTGCTCCCCTGCAGCTCTAATTTTCTCTCAACACCTCAGGTTTTACTTTTACATTTCAATTTGTTAACCCCATTTCCAGTGAGAAGAATGAGTACAGCCAGGGCATCCCTAACTTTTGGAAGTAAGAGCATGTGAATTTTGCAATTTGTCTCATTTGTTTTCTCCAAAAATGTACTCACCTCACATATCTGCATATACACTCCTGGAAATTGAAATAAGAACACCGTGAATTCATTGTCCCAGGAAGGGGAAACTTTATTGACACATTCCTGGGGTCAGATACATCACATGATCACACTGACAGAACCACAGGCACATAGACACAGGCAACAGAGCATGCACAATGTCGGCACTAGTACAGTGTATATCGACCTTTCGCAGCAATGCAGGCTGCTATTCTCCCATGGAGACGATCGTAGAGATGCTGGATGTAGTCCTGTGGAACGGCTTGCCATGCCATTTCCACCTGGCGCCTCAGTTGGACCAGCGTTCGTGCTGGACGTGCAGACCGCGTGAGATGACGCTTCATCCAGTCCCAAACATGCTCAATGGGGGACAGATCCGGAGATCTTGCTGGCCAGGGTAGTTGACTTACACCTTCTAGAGCACGTTGGGTGGCACGGGATACATGCGGACGTGCATTGTCCTGTTGGAACAGCAAGTTCCCTTGCCGGTCTAGGAATGGTAGAACGATGGGTTCGATGACGGTTTGGATGTACCGTGCACTATTCAGTGTCCCCTCGACGATCACCAGTGGTGTACGGCCAGTGTAGGAGATCGCTCCCCACACCATGATGCCGGGTGTTGGCCCTGTGTGCCTCGGTCGTATGCAGTCCTGATTGTGGCGCTCACCTGCACGGCGCCAAACATGCATACGACCATCATTGGCACCAAGGCAGAAGCGACTCTCATCGCTGAAGACGACACGTCTCCATTCGTCCCTCCATTCACGCCTGTCGCGACACCACTGGAGGCGGGCTGCACGATGTTGGGGCGTGAGCGGAAGACGGCCTAATGGTGTGCGGGACCGTAGCCCAGCTTCATGGAGACGGTTGCGAATGGTCTTCGCCGATACCCCAGGAGCAACAGTGTCCCTAATTTGCTGGGAAGTGGCGGTGTGGTCCCCTACGGCACTGCGTAGGATCCTACGGTCTTGGTGTGCATCCGTGCGTCGCTGTGGTCCGATCCCAGGTCGACGGACACGTGCACCTTCCGCCGACCACTGGCGACAACATCGATGTACTGTGGAGACCTCACGCCCCACGTGTTGAGCAATTCGGCGGTACGTCCACCCGGCCTCCCGCATGCCCACTATACGCCCTCGCTCAAAGTCCGTCAACTGCACATACGGTTCACGTCCACGCTGTCGCGGCATGGTACCAGTGTTAAAGACTGCGATGGAGCTCCGTATGCCACGGCAAACTGGCTGACACTGACGGTGGTGGTGCACATATGCTGCGCAGCTAGCGCCATTCGACGGCCAACACCGCGGTTCCTGGTGTGTCCGCTGTGCCGTGCGTGTGATCATTGCTTGTACAGCCCTCTCGCAGTGTCCGGAGCAAGTATGGTGGGTCTGACACACCGGTGTCAATGTGTTCTTTTTTCCATTTCCAGGAGTGTAGGTCTGTACCGGTCTGTCTGGACAGATATCAATACTCCCATGAGTGCATTTCTCCAAATCTGCAAATGACATAACTGCATAAGCTACTTTATTATCTGAAATCAACAATACCTTACCCCCCCCCCCCCCATTTCTCCAGTTACAGATGAATGGTGTAGCACTGAAATTTTGCACTAACTCCTCCTAGGTGCAAGTGAACTGCAATATACATCCTTGCTCCATCTCTTCTTACTCTCATCCTATCCATATGGAAATACAATGCCAATTTACTTTCTGCCATTTACACTGTATGTCTTAATTCTGCTGGGAACTGTTTCTCCATGAGGCATAATCCTAATATAAACTCCTGTGGTAGAATGAACACCAGACAGAGCCTTCCATTTACTACATGATACATTGTTTCCTGCAGTACCATCACTCCTTAGTCACCAAACTGACGCGCCAGTACATGGAGCAATCTTGCAATGGTCAATTTGTTATCTAGTAAACTTAACTGCCTCTGTGTCTTCTGCAGATCTCTATTGGACAATTTCTTTGCATCACTGGTATACTGAGTTAGCTCCACTACTGACTCTCATACTAACTTCGTATTGTTCAGAACTTCCTGCTCCAACTTAGACAGTTATGTTGCCTGCCATTTTACAATACCTTTAGTAGAGCTTGCCATTTGCTAGACCTAATCAAGTATATGATTTAATTTATGAACATCCTCCTCATCCATTGTCCTGAACACCATTTTTAGTAATTTTCCTCCTGCATTCAATCAACCTCTCTCTGTCCAGATTGCAGTCGATGGTACAATATCCACCAGCTGTGATAACTGTGTCCTTAACTTATAGTAGCTAAAGTGTAACTCACAGTACTCCCCTTGCACTTACCAAAAAATGTCACTTCCCTGTACCTCTGTATAATTCTAAAAAATAATCTTCCAATCATCAAATTTTATTCCTAATTTCCAAATCCCTATTGTTGATTTTAACATCCACATATGCCCTATAAGCAACACCTCCAGCTGAACGACATTTACGCATTCTGTTCTACTCCTGATGAAGTGTGACCAAACCAGGATGATCCCCTTCACCTGGAATGTTCCCATGACCTTGTCACCTGTGGAAAGGAACTGTCCATCACCCCTCCCTCCTTTCAAAACTAGTAACTAACGACAAGTAGAAAACAAGAAACAACATCAAAAAACCTGACAATAGTTGGTTGGTTGGTTGGTTGGTTGGTTTGGGGAAGGAGACCAGACAGCGTGGTCATCGGTCTCATCGGATTAGGGAAGGATTGGGAAGGAAGTCGGCCGTGCCCTTTCAGAGGAACCATGCCGGCATTTGCCTGGAGTGATTTAGGGAAATCACGGAAAACCTGGCCAGACGCGGGATTGAATCGTCGTCCTCCCGCCTGACAATAGTAAAAGAAAAATATGTGTGGCATTGATATAAAAACAATAATTCCATATGAACACGATGACAGATATCGATAATAAATTTAACAACACACAAAACATTGCAAAGAATCTAACAATATAATTAATTACGTGATGTTACAGCGTAAATCATGTTATGTGCCTTGCACTGTCTAACCACTAGAGGCTATTCTTTCTGCCTACTTCACCTTTGTGTACCGTGTCGATCACAGATAATTGTGGTACCCCATCCATCATACCTTTAAGTATCCGACTGATATGAATGATAAACGTTTCAGTAGGAAATTGTACTTATACATTAACTTATGCAATCGTTTCCATAACTTGATATGGACCATGATATTCAGTCAAGAACTTCATCTTTCCCTTCAGTGTGTAGGGATTAGTGACCAATACCCATTGCCCTGTATGATACTGTGGTAGCTTACCCATGTGCCTATTTGGCTGTTCCTGGCATTTCAGTCTGTGTGTTTACTTTTTGCATGTTTTTCCGTACTCTCCATATTCTTCTCTTAAACTTCTTTACTGATTTGCAATCCAGTTCTGATGTAGAACTTAAAAGGTCTAAGGGGGACGGCATCTTCCTCCTGCACATCACCCCAAATGGTGACAGGCCTGTTCCTGTATGAGCCTTCAAATTGTAAGCGCAAACCACACACAGAAGATAGATGTCCCAATCATCGTGTCTAGCAATCGTGTTCAAGCTTAGTACTTATGAAATTGTCTTATGGACTCTCTCTGTTCTACCATTGGTTTAAAGGTAGATCTGGCTTGTACACAACTTTCGAATGCATAACACATGGCATAGCTGTTTCATAAGTTCTGGAATGAAGTTCATACCGTGATCTGTGACTAAGGTATCAGGTACTTCAGACTTCAATATCCAACTGTTAACTAATCCGTGTGCTACAGTATTGGCCTGTTGGTCTGAAATTGCTATAATTACTAGAAACCATGAACAAATGGCTCTGAGCACTATGGGACTTAACATCTATGGTGATCAGTAAACCATGAACAATTTCAATGATTGCGCGCAGGTGTTTTGTTGAATAGTCCTAGGGTGTCGAGCCCAAGTATTTGAAATGGCTTTCATGCCTCTGGTAACCTCTGCAAAGGGACGTTCTAATGTGAAATATCTGCTCTCTGTGGACACAGTACATAGTCCCTGACATACTGCTCCGCATCGCACTTTAAATTTCTCCAGCTAAATCATTCTGCAATACACCTATCTGTTGCTTGTTGTCCACAATGAACTGACAACACATGGTCATGAGCCTATTTTAACCCTACCTTCTGGAAAGCTGAGGAGACGATTACACATGTTCTGCATCTCGTGACTGCACAAGTCCTCATGCACAATAAAGTGCAGCTGTGACTTAAAAGCCTAATAGTCTTTATCTTCTGCCTTTGTTTGCTACCATTCTGACACACACTTCCCCAGTGTATTCAACATGGTTGCTTTGTGTTGTCTGTCTCTGTGTGTTTCCTACCTGGCTTATGAATGACCTTGTAATCAAATTCACTGAGCTTGAGAGCCCAGCGTGTTAGATGAAAATTGGCTCAAAACGTACGCCATTGGATGCTCCTGTCCATTAGCAATCTGACCCAAAATACAGCTAACTGTTTCATTAGAAGTACCGCATGAGAGGATGAGCTCTTTTTCAGAACTGGGAAAAACCAATACTGGATCCAAAATCAATAACTCCTTCAATTTTTTGAACACTATCTGACATTCTTGTGTCCACTTATCCTTGTTGCTCAGAACGTGATTGTTAAATACCGTACGTATATCTGACTTATCATTAATGGCACAATTTGTGAGATAGTCGGGATAGATTTCCTCCTTCCGGCTATGCATACTGGTAAGGCTGTCATGACATTGATATGGAATAAGTTGTATTAGCCAGAAGGATCACTGAGGCTACTATAAACCCAAAATTTAACTTATCTTAATGCCAACATCAACACTGAACTTATGCATTCATTAGACAAATTTATCAAATCACAGCTGGGGAAAATTTCAGTGGAGTAAATGATTCAACATCTTCAAAAATTTCAAGAAAAACACTAGCAGAAGGTAAGCATTTCAGCTATCAGTTATAGCATGTTTCTAGTAAGTATTTGCCTATTTTATTTCTCTAATAAATGCTGGCACACACAATCTACACATCCACTGAAGCATCATTTGCCAGTTGAGTGGTAAGCCGGCAGAGTCTGAAGGGGCAGGGGGGGGGGGGGGGTGTAACTGTTAACAGAAGTGACACAACAGTGTTTGTTTAAATAGTTTAAGCATTAGATTAAGGATGAATTGTAATAAGGTTCTGGAAACCACACCAGAAAGAGTAAGATCATGTCAATAGTAGATAAGGGAGAAACCCATATGGGGCAGCTCATAGTTAAAGCTAAGCATTGCCACCAGTACAGTACAGAGTTTTACAATTAAGAGTAATTGTAACAAACAAATCGTCTCAGAAAATTTGGGACGATTCTTTTGTAGGACGGGAGGAATGCTGCACCCCGAAAAAGTTTGGTACACAAGCTGTAAAATTTTTCGAGAGTTTTATTCTAGCCACTGCCAGGCAACAGAAGCCAGTGTGGCCTGATGTGCTAATCATGTAGGACAGTGGGCAAGACTGCTGACATTACATCAAACACTCCAGGCGACCATGTTTGCAACACCGCCTATGGGTGAAGCACATAAAACAGTTAATGCTGCAACACAGTGTGCCAATGAGGTAACATCTTGTAACTCAGAGCACTTGTGTGCTGGTGGAAACTTACTCATTGCAAATATTACCATGCCTAGCAACTTGTGTTCAGAGCAGACCCAGGAGTGAGCTCAGAAAAGCTGACTGGATGAGTAATGTGCAACAAACCCACTCGTCCCCACCAGTAAGATTATGTCAGAAGCGTAGCAGTAAGTGAATAAATAATCGAGCCTAAAGGCTCATGGTATTCAGTCATGCTGCCATTCTGTCTGCATCTTGAACCAGAGAGAATTACAATCTGTGGAGTTTCTGAGAAACTGTGACTAACATTTTGGAGGTGACGATCTGCTGGCTGCCTGCCCGGAGATCAATTTGTCAAGTTCCGATCCGAGGAGCACCACACCCGTGGCGTAGCAGCTGCTGGTCCTGGAAACTTCACGGATGCAAGAAGCAGGTGTGTGGCCAGCCTCTGCTCTCTGAGGAACCCCATACAATGCACTGCAAGCTGTCTACAATCCAGTCAGGGGAGGTGCACCCTCGCTGCCTCCTTCCTTTATTCCACTGTGTGATCCTCCGCTATTGTTTCAAATATGTATGCTCACGTCCATGTGTTATGTTTGACCTGACTTTCTGTAATTTTTTTCATGGAACACATCTGAAAATCGTCATTACTAAAACTAAAACTAATAATCTGTGGATATTTATTCGTGATTATTAACTAGAAATAAAAAGAAAAACTTCTTTAATCCTGTCGGACTTGTGGAAAGCCAGAGGCAATGCAAGAAATCACAGCAATAGCCATTTCCAGAGCTAGCTCTGAATCTGGATCATTTTCTTGCAAGGATCATAAATTTTTTCTCAACTGGCTAGCTGTTTATTTTATATTACTGCTGCTCACTTGATCTTATGAACACTGTGTTAGATGAAGCAACAAAGAAGGAACAGGTATGGGCTTGCAATTGTAAAGCAACAATGGAATTGTGCAGGATGATGCTATCTGTGATTGGCTCACTTTATACTGCTCAAGTGTTAAGGATAACCTGAAAGGGTTATCTCACACTGATCAGAACATTGTTGTAGGAAGTAGAATATAGACATTGCCTTGAAACTCTGAATAAATATTATTTAAAAATCTAAATAACTAAACAAGAGGCCCCAAGTAGATAACACTAACGATGAGTGAGAAATTGTGTGTGACTGTACCAGTAATAACCTGAACCTCAAAGCTTGAGATGTAAGTCAAATATGAATGAATGTATGATCAAAATAAAATATAATCCACAATGTCTTCAAAATCAAATATTATTTTACTGTAAGTGTCTTCAAATCAAATATTTTTTTTTACTGAATTTAGCAGCAACAAATCCAACAGTGGAGAATATATATATATACACTCCTGGAAATTGAAATAAGAACACCGTGAATTCATTGTCCCAGGAAGGGGAAACTTTATTGACACATTCCTGGGGTCAGATACATCACATGATCACACTGACAGAACCACAGGCACATAGACACAGGCAACAGAGCATGCACAATGTCGGCACTAGTACAGTGTATATCGACCTTTCGCAGCAATGCAGGCTGCTATTCTCCCATGGAGACGATCGTAGAGATGCTGGATGTAGTCCTGTGGAACGGCTTGCCATGCCATTTCCACCTGGCGCCTCAGTTGGACCAGCGTTCGTGTTGGACGTGCAGACCGCGTGAGACGGCGCTTCATCCAGTCCCAAACATGCTCAATGGGGGACAGATCCGGAGATCTTGCTGGCCAGGGTAGTTGACTTACACCTTCTAGAGCACGTTGGGTGGCACGGGATACATGCGGACGTGCATTGTCCTGTTGGAACAGCAAGTTCCCTTGCCGGTCTAGGAATGGTAGGTCGATGGGTTCGATGACGGTTTGGATGTACCGTGCACTATTCAGTGTCCCCTCGACGATCACCAGTGGTGTACGGCCAGTGTAGGAGATCGCTCCCCACACCATGATGCCGGGTGTTGGCCCTGTGTGCCTCGGTCGTATGCAGTCCTGATTGTGGCGCTCACCTGCACGGCGCCAAACACGCATACGACCATCATTGGCACCAAGGCAGAAGCGACTCTCATCGCTGAAGACGACACGTCTCCACTCGTCCCTCCATTCACGCCTGTCGCGACACCACTGGAGGCGGGCTGCACGATGTTGGGGCGTGAGCGGAAGACGGCCTAACGGTGTGCGGGACCGTAGCCCAGCTTCATGGAGACGGTTGCGAATGGTCCTCGCCGATACCCCAGGAGCAACAGTGTCCGTAATTTGCTGGGAAGTGGCGGTGCGGTCCCCTACGGCACTGCGTAGGATCCTACGGTCTTGGCGTGCATCCGTGCGTCGCTGCGGTCCGGTCCCAGGTCGACGGGCACGTGCACCTTCCGCCGCCCACTGGCGACAACATCGATGTACTGTGGAGACCTCACGCCCCACGTGTTGAGCAATTCGGCGGTACGTCCACCCAGCCTCCCGCATGCCCACTATGCGCCCTCGCTCAAAGTCCGTCAACTGCACATACGGTTCACGTCCACGCTGTCGCGGCATGCTACCAGTGTTAAAGACTGCGATGGAGCTCCGTATGCCATGGCAAACTGGCTGACACTGACGGCGGCGGTGCACAAATGCTGCGCAGCTAGTGCCATTCGACGGCCAACACCGCGGTTCCTGGTGTGTCCGCTGAGCCGTGCGTGTGATCATTGCTTGTACAGCCCTCTCGCAGTGCCCGGAGCAAGTATGGTGGGTCTGACACACCGGTGTCAATGTGTTCTTTTTCCCATTTCCAGGAGTGTATATATATATATATATATATATATATACATACAGGGTGTTTCAAAAATGACCAGTATATTTGAAACGGCAATAAAAACTAAACGAGCAGCGATAGAAATACACCTTTTGTTGCAATATGCTTGGGACAACAGTACATTTTCAGGGAGACAAACTTTAGAAATTACAGTAGTTACAATTTTCAACAACAGATGGCGCTGCGGTCTGGGAAACTCTATAGTACGATATTTTCCACATATCCACCATGCGTAGCGATAATATGGCGTAGTCTCTGAATGAAATTACCCGAAACCTTTGACAACGTGTCTGGCGGAATGGCTTCACATGCATATGAGATGTACTGCTTCAGCTGTTCAATTGTTTCTGGATTCTGGCGGTACACCTGGTCTTTCAAGTGTCCCCACAGAAAGAAGTCACAGGGGTTCATGTCTGGCGAATAGGGAGGCCAATCCACGCCGCCTCCTGTATGTTTCGGAAAGCCCAAAGCAATCACACGATCATCAAAATATTCATTCAGGAAATTAAAGATGTCGGCCGTGCAATGTGGCCGGGCACCATCTTGCATAAACCACGAGGTGTTCGGAGTGTCGTCTAAGGCAGTTTGTACCGCCACAAATTCACAAAGAATGTCCAGATAGCGTGATGCAGTAATCGTTTCGGATCTGAAAAATGGGCCAATGATTCCTTTGGAAGAAATGGCGGCCCAGACCAGTACTTTTTGAGGATGCAGGGACGATGGGACTGCAACATGGGGCTTTTCGGTTCCCCATATGTGCCAGTTTGTTTATTGACGAAGCCGTCCAGGTAAAAATACGCTTCGTCAGTAAACCAAATGCTGCCCACATGCATATCGCCATCATCAATCCTGTGCACTATATCGTTAGCGAATGTCTCTCATGCAGCAATGGTAGCGGCGCTGAGGGGTTGCCGCGTTTGAATTTTGTATGGATAGAGGTGTAAACTCTGGCGCATGAGACGATACGTGGACGTTGGCGTCATTTGGACCGCAGCTGCAACACGGCGAAAGGAAACCCGAGGCCGCTGTTGGATCACCTGCTGCACTAGCTGCGCGTTGCCCTCTGTGGTTGCCGTACGCGGTCGCCCTACCTTTCCAGCACTTTCATCCGTCACGTTCCCAGTCCGTTGAAATTTTTCAAACAGATCCTTTATTGTATCGCTTTTCGGTCCTTTGGTTACATTAAACCTCCGTTGAAAACTTTGTCTTGTTGCAACAACACTGTGTTCTAGGTGGTGGAATTCCAACACCAGAAAAATCCTCTGTTCTAAGGAATAAACCATGTTGTCTACAGCACACTTGCACCTTGTGAACAGCACACGCTTACAGCAGAAAGACGACATACAGATTGGCACACCCACAGACTGCGTTGTCTTCTATATCTTTCACATCACTTGCAGCGCCATCTGTTGTTGAAAATTGTAACTACTGTAATTTCGAAAGTTTGTCCGCCTGAAAATGTACTGTTGTCCCAAGCATATTGCAACAAACGGTGTATTTCTATCGCTGCTCGTTTAGTTTTTATTGCCGTTTCAAATATACCGGTCATTTTTGAAACACCCTGTATATATATATATATATATATATATATATATATATATATATATATATAATAAGAAAATAATGTGGCAACAGATCTTAGTCATTTGATGACATAACAAAAGTTTTCAATTTTTGAGATAAAAATTGGCAAGGCTTTAAAAATCGATGGTTGGCAATGAAAACCTCATAACTCCATCTGTCTCTGAAAACTCGAAATTCTAGTAACCAATAACTCCATAATTAAAGAGAGATTTGAAAGTGCATGGATTTCCCTAATCTGTCAATAACAAGGCTTCTATTACACAGTTACACTTGTAGCAACTTTCTGTATTCACTTTACGTTATTTCTTAAGAAACCGTTTTCCATTCACTTACAAAATTTAACAAAATGGAGTTACGCAGTTTCCATTGTCTACCATCAAAATACGTATTTCAAAGCTGTTATGACAGGACTGATTTCTTTCTTTGCTCTCGAATGAATTTAGATCTTGAGATAAAATGTTTAGTTTAAATTCTCAGAAAAGTAATCATTTCCAACATGGCAACTATTTTACAATAATATCATGGTAAGTATTCTGAGATAAATGTGGTGCTCAGATAATTAGTAGTTGATTTATTGTCAAAATGATGGGCATTGGTGAGTTGAAGGAAGGAGATCTAAAGAGGAACTCTGTGAGACAAAGGTATTGTCGAGAGTACCAATCACAACAGAACAAAGTCCATGTGCGTTGGCAGAACAATCCTCCATGCAAATTCAGGCAATGGATATGGAGACAAATAGGGAGATCACACTCATAGCTGGCAGCTCTGAATGAAATAACTCTCATACTCAGCTCCTGTGTTTACTTATAAATGTTATACTTGACTAAAATTGCTAGCATTTTGCTAGATGCACAGTTCTACTCCATGATGCCTCCCAAGGCATTGATTGTATTCTTTAGTCTTACAGCATAAGCTTAAAGCCAGCTGCAGGAAGTAAGAAATTAGAAGCTCTTTTTTTCAGAGTCTGTAGATGCCGATAGTTTTTTTTCCCCATCACGGTACAAGAAAGTGAGCTACCATTTGTCAGAGTATCCTTGTTATGAATTGTAATTTTGTACCATAATGTTGAATATCAAATGAATTTGTGATCATGCTTATGCTACCTCCTAGTAAATGTGCATCATACATATGAGTATCATAGGAACATTTAAAAATTTTCTGTTCTCAGGTTGTCTTGTTTTCAACAATATAATGGAGTGAAGGTTGTTCATAAGAAAATAAAGGAACCAGCAACATAAGGGTTGGTATCAATACCATCTTATAATGCATCTATATGATTACTCTGCAATTCACACTGAAGTACTTAGCAAAGGGTACAAGACACTACTTTCAAATACACCGACAGAAAAAAAAAAAAAAAATCACAACACCAAGGAGGAGTTGTGTGACATAAACGAAAGTTTGTAAGCATGTTTCTACATCTGAAAGATGATGTCTACTCAAATTATGTGCCAGTCGCTTAAGAGTGGCACTAGTAGTGTCAGTATGAGGATGCATATCAGGTTTGCTTTAAATACATGCTGTAATGGTCATGAGCATTAATTACCTTTTAGAGTGGACATGGTGAGTTGAAGTTAGTCAAGATTTAATGGAATTGAATGCCTTTAAGATGACGAAGATGTCATAATCTGAGTTTGAACGAGGTTGCATAATAGAGCTACAAGTAGCTGGATGTTCCATCTGCAATACTGCAAAAATCCTTGGCAGGAATGTAGTCACTGTACATGATTGCTGGTAGTGATGGCCACAAGAATGTACGATGGCAAGAAGACCACTCTGCATCGTCACATGGCACTACTGAGAGGGAAGATCATTGTATTGTGGCATATGGCTCGGGTGCATAGTACTGCACCTGCAGCAGCAATTTGAGCAGCAGTTGGGACCACAGTGACACAATGAACTGTTACAAACTGGTTACTTGAAGGACAGCTCCAAGATAGATTCCCTATAGTGTTCATTCCACTGGTGGCAAACCACCGCTGTTTGTGACTTCAGGGGTGTCAAGCAAGAGCTCATTGGAGGGTAGGATCAAGGTCTGTTGTTTTCTGTTGAAAGTTCATTCTGGCTTGGTGGCAGTGATGGCTGTGTGTTTATTAGGTGGAGGTCAGTTGAGGGCTGTAACCAACCTGTCTGCATGCTATACACACTGGACCTACATCTAGAGTCATGGTCTGGGGTGAAATTTTGTATGACAGCAGGAGTGCTCTCATGGTTATCCCATGCACCCTGACTGCAAAACTGTATGTCAGTCTTGTGATTCAACCTGTTGTATTGCCATTCATGAACAGCACACCAGAGGGTGTTTTCCAACAGGATGATGCATGCTCTCCTACTGCTGTTGTAACCCTACACACTCTACATGTTGTTGACATGTTGCCTTGGCCTGCTCAATCACCAGATCTGTCTCCAATTGAGCACATATGCATGAAAACTGAGGTACCATCACTCACGATGTGTGTGATACAGGTCCTCTTGTGGAGGCCACCTAGGTTGTCCCTGGTCCACTCTGGTGACCCACCAAAGAAACAGTATTATTTAAATGATCGCAAATGAATGCTCCACCTATTATGTAATCTGTATTACTGTTGTCCAGTCAATGTGTTCAGTGCTACACACAACCTGTACTTGATTGTATCTTACATATTTCTCTATAAACTACTGTGTTCCATACCATATTTGGTCTTGATATAGCAAACTTGGCGACAAGTGAGGGTTCTGTTTTCTCTGCGTGTTATTGTCAGTGCTACGTCACCTGACAAATGTCTCCATGGAAGAAATGCTCCAGCATATTATTGCCCAGCAGCAGACTTGTACTGAAAAACGGCAGGCTCTCACCACCCCTCTAAATCAAGTGGAATCTATGTGTCTGTAGCAGGCTACTCTCCTATCAGTGCATCCATTGTCCTTTGGACATACGATGAATCGGCTGAAGATTGGGAGTACTACAAGACACAATCACGCCAACATTTCCAGGTTTTTCACATAAACAACGCAAACTTGTGTATGGATTTCTTTCTTTCCTGCCTTTTGTCACGCATTTACCAGTTGTTGCACCATCTTGCACCTTTGCAAGAACTGGACAGGTCATCATTTGATGAAATGTGCAAGCTTCTATCAACCTGTTACTGTGTCAGAATGCATGTCATTGTGACGTGTGGAATTTTACCATAGTCAGAAACGCCCAAACCAATATTACAAAGCCTGGGCTGGAGAATTACATGGGTTGAGCCACCATTGTAAATTTATCATTAGTGGCCACCATGAATGCTACACTGATCACGTGGTGCATGATGATGTTATTCATCTGGCCCTGGATAGGGAAGTCCGCGAGAAAGCATTTCAGTGTGAGAATCAGACGCTTACGGATGTCCTCAATATAGCACAGTTCTTTGAAGTGTCATGGGCCGCAGGCAGTGAGATTTCTGCGTGGGTGGAGGCATCAGAAGTTGCTCAGTCAAATCCTGTTAGGCACGCTGCAAGTGTTCAGGATGATGGGGAAGCTGTTGCAGCAGTACAACCTTCAACTCAGTGTCGGAAGGGGCAGCATCGGTTACAGTCACAGCAGTAACAGGCCATGTTGCAGCAATGGCCATGTGTCCCCCTTCTGTCTTGTCCACACCACTTCATCCAACGCAATGGTGCTGCATGCCCTAAGCGTTGGATGGTTTGCAACAAATGTTGAAAGAAAATCCACATTGCATCGGTGTGCAACTCTTCTTCAAACATAGCAGACACAGTAGTACCGATGGACGTTAACTATCTCTCTACAATGACTGTTTCCCTGAACAAATTCCCCAAACAAATTGTTCATTGACTTGTGCGTCTTTAATAAACTGCTAAAAATTCAAGTGGACACAGGAGCTGCAGTTTTTTATTTAATCATATGGCTAGGGCCACCCCTCAGGCAGACCATTGGCCAGGTGCCGGTCTTTCAATTTGACGCCACTTCGGCAACCTGCAGTTGATGAGGATAATAGGATGATGAAGAGGACATCACAACACCCAGTCCCCGGGCGGTGAAAATTCCCCGACCCAGCCAGGAATCAAACCCGGGCCCAGAGGATTGACTAACCATTCAGCTACCGGGCCCAGAAGAGTGATTAACCATTCAGCTACTGGGGCAGTGGCTTTAGCAAATGCACAAACATATGTGGATTTGGGATCTCCTCCTCTCACACAGGTTTCGCGGATGTCGGTTAGCTACAATAAACAGCAGATTCTCATCCTAGGTCAGTTCTCTGCTACTGTCTCTTGCAAATCTGTAGTTTGGCCTCTCGCCTTCCTTGATGCGGATCATTCCCATACTGCAGACCTGTTCAGGTTAGATGAGTTTAACACTTCAGGTTTCTCCATTGCCAATGAGGTAAATTTAGTGTCAGATCGAGTTCCATATCAACAGCGTTTGTCCCTCTGCTGTAAGTTTTCATCTCTGTTTTCCCTTGGGCTCAGCTGTGCTACCAGTTTTCAGGCCAACATTACCATCAAAGAGTCTTTCCACCGTTGTTTTTTTTTATGGGCGTGACAGGTGCCTGTCACGTCGCGCAAATCTGTCAAGGCCAAATTTGACAATTTGAAGTCGGCCTATTTCTTGTCTAGTGAACAGGCTACACCACTGGTCATCATTAAGAGGCTGACGGGTAAGCTTCACCTCTGCGGTGACTTCAGTGTCTGTGATAGATACATACCCTTTGCCCCACTGTGACGAGTTGCTCACTAAACTGTAAGGCAGCCACTACTTTTCCAAGACTGACTTGTCAGAAGCATACCTCCAGCACCCCTTGGATGTGGCCACTAGGCCCCTTCTCAATGTCAATACACTTTTCAGTCTATACCATGATCAGCACTTGCCTTTTGGCATCACTAACGTGCAATTTTTTGAACAGCTGCCAGCATCTGTACCCAGGTGCATCAATTAACTTGATGGTATCATTGTTTCAGGTTCTTCCACTAAAGATCACCTTAGCAATCTCCAATCGTTGTTTTCTGCTTTGCTGTCTGCAGGTCTCAAGTGCAATCTTACCAATCAATTGAGTGGCTAGGTTTTGAGGTTTCTCACACAGGAGTAAAGTAATTGCATCACCATGTTGATGCAATTGCGGCTTTGGCGTGGCTAACCTCCATTAAGGAACTGCAGGCGTGTCTAGATAAAGTTGTGCACAACCATAAGTTTTTATTGGACGCATCCACTGTTGCTCACCCATTGCATATGCTTTTCATAAAAATGTGCCCTTTTTCTAGTCCCCAGGTTATGACCAGGTGTTCACTTTGCTTAAATGTAATCTTCAGTCTGCCGCACGTCTGGCCACTTTTCAGGCTGGTCAACATCTCGTGTTGGCTACAACTGCCTCTTAGCAAGGTCTCGGCGTGGTGTTGGCGCACAAATAGGCAGATGGAACTGAATAACCCACTGCTTACACTTCTAAGACTTTAACTCCCACTAATCAGCAGTATTCTCAGATTGAAAAGGAGGCTTTAGCGATTGTGTTAGCTCTCAAGACATTTCACATCGTCTTGAATGGTTATAAGTTCCATTTAATCACAGCTCACAATTTATTGGTTACTCTTTTTAACTCTTCCGCGCTGGACAAGGCAGCGCATTGTTTGCAGTGGTGGACTCTTTTCCTCTCCTTCCAATCGAGCCATAAGCGGCATTTGAATGTGATGAGTTGCTTTGTTTCTATTTAGATATTGAGAACCAGAACACGGTCCATGGTTTTCCCATCACTAGTGTCATGAATGCATAGGCCATCGCTGAGGATCCTGTACTTAGTCAGGTCCTCTCTTTTGTGCAGCAGAGTTGGCCAGGAAAAGCTCCAAGCTGTTCCTTTGATCTCTCGTGTAATTACGTCTCACTCCTGCACCACTTTTCTGTGTTTGATGGGGGTTATTTTGTTATCTATGGATGATGCTGCTCCCTGGATTGTGATTCCCCCTTCCTTACGCCATGATTTACTGTAGCTTCTACATGTCAGGAATTGGGGGAACCTCTTGCACCAAAGCTTTGGCCTGCCAGCAAGTATTGGCCAAGCATAGGTGGTGACATTATGTAGCTTATTGCAGCTTGAACTCATAGTGTTCACCAACAGGTGACCCTGCAGGCATCTTTGTCCCTGGCTGATGCCACAGCACCCATGGAGTTGTCTACATGTCAATTTTGCTTGGTCCTTCCTAAATCAGTATTCGCTCATTGTAGTGGACACCTATTCCAAGTTTCCCTATAAGGTGCATTGTCCGTCCATATCCACGACGGTCACTATTTTGGCCCTGTCTAAGATTTTTGCAGTTGAAGGACTTCCATTTACCATGGTTACTGATAATGGCACCCAGTTTCTTTCTCCAGAATTTGCATCTTTTTGTCAGGCATCTCACAGCTCCCCCATTTCATCCTCAGTCTAATGGTGAGGCCAAACACATGGTTCAGATGTTTAAAACTCAGATGCGGAAGTACTTATCTGGCAGGTACCCTGAAGCTGCTTTAGACCAGTTTTTGAGTTTGTACTGTTTCACTCCAGTGGGGGACAAGATCCTGGCAGAGTTGCTTCATGGACACCAACCACAGACCCTCCTTCGCCTGCTGCATCTGATGCCGTGTGTGGTAGCATTGCTGGCTTGTTTCTGTCCAGGTGCGCCTGTCAGGGCTTATGGTTTTGACTGTCATCAAGTGTCAGGGGCCAGCACCTGTGCATTGTCCACACCCCTGACAGGTGGACATCCCGTCACTTTGACCAGCTGTGGCTGTGCCTGGTGGGGTCTGTTCTGGAGGGCTCACTGCCTCCCCTGCCCCTGCTGCTGCCAATGCCTGTTCCTGTGGTGCTGACGGTCCAGTTCATACCACAGTGGGGGCCGCTGCCTTGCAGATCACTGTCTGGGGTTCCTGCCTCTGCCCCCACTCCTCAACTGCTGTCGCCAGTGCAGCCCCCACTACACCTGACCTCCGTTGCTGGGTCCTGTGAAGGCATCGTTTCTGATGCCCCCAATTACATCTCTGGCACTGACTGCTGACCTCGACAGGGAGATTGCTATGGAGGTCCTGTCCCCAGTCGTGCCCTACGGCCTCTCGTGGGAGGGCGACAGCATGTCCAAACTGCCTCTTCATCACTTCTGTCCCTACTCGCTGGTGGCTGCCTACCACATTGCTGCAGCAGCTGCCATCGTCAGGCAATGAAATGGACATCAGTGCCATTATTAGTGTTTTATGTGACTCATAATCTCAGTGCCTCTTTTTTCATGTTAGCAATGCTTTTTCCTGTACCAGTGCTTTTTTTCTATACTATGCTTTTTTTCTGTACCAGTGCTTTTCTTCTGTACCATGTATTTTTCTGTGCCTAGAGTTTTTATGTACACTACTGGCCATTAAAATTGCTACACCAAGAAGAAATGCAGAAGATAAACGAGTATTCATTGGACAAATATATTATACTAGAACTGACATGTGATTACATTTTCACGCAATTTGGTTGCATAGATCCTGAGAAATCAGTACCCAGAACAACCACCTCTGGCCATAATAACAGCCTTGATACACCTGGGCATTGAGTCAAAATGAGCTGCCCATGCAGCTTCAACACAATACCACTGTTCATCAACAGTAGTGACTGGCGTATTGTGACGAGCCAGCTGCTCAGCCACCATTGACCAGACGTTTTCAATTGGTGAGAGATCTGGAGAATGTGCTGGCCAGGGCAGCAGTCGAACATTTTCTGTATCCAGAACGGCCCGTACAGGACCTGCAACATGCGGTCGTGCATTATCCTGCTGAAATGTAGGGTTTCGCAGGGATCGAATGAAAGGTAGAGCCACGGGCCGTAACACATCTGAAATGTAACGTCCACTGTTCAAAGTGCCGTCAATGCGAACAAGAGGTGACCGAAACGTGTAAGCAATGGCACCCCATACCATCACGCCGGGCGATACGCCAGTGTGGCGATGATGAATACATGCTTCCAATGTGCATTCACCGCGATGTCGCCAAACATGGATGCGACCTCCATGACGCGGTAAACAGAACCTGGATTCATCCGAAAAAATGACGTTTTGCCAATTGTGCACCCAGCTTCGTCGTTGAGTACACCATCACAGGCGTTCCTGTCTGCGATGCAGCGTCAAGGGTAACCGCAGCCATGGTCTCAGAGCTGATAGTCCATGCTGCTGCAAACGTCGTCGAACTGTTCGTGCAGATGGTTGTTGTCTTGCAAACGTCCCCATCTGTTGACTCAGGGATCGAGACGTTGCTGCACAATCCGTTATAGCCATGCGGATAAGATGCCTGTCATCTCGACTGCTAGTGATACGAGGCTGTTGGGATCCAGCACGGCGTTCTTGTTAGCCTCCTGAACCCACCGATTCCATATTCTGCTAACAGTCATTGGATCTCGACCAGCAGTGTCGCGATACAATAAACCGCAATCGCGATAGGCTACAATCCGACCTTTATCAAACTCGGAAACGTGATGGTACGCATTTCTCCTCCTTACACGAGGCATCACAACAACGTTTCACCAGGCAACGCCGGTCAACTGCTGTTTTTGTATGAGAAATCGGTTGGAAACTTTCCTCATGTCAGCACGTTGTAGGTGTCGCCACCGGCGCCAACCTTGTGTGAATGCTCTGAAAAGCTTATCATTTGCATATCACAGCATCTTCTCCCTGTCGGTTAAATTTCGCGTCTGTAGCACGTCATCTTCGTGGTGTAGCAATTTTAATGGCCAGTAGTGTATGTATGTGGTTTTCACACCCTCTGGAAGGGAGGAGTGATGTACCTTCACTCATGATATGCGCGATTTCTGAAATCGCGCATCCAAACAGTTCACAGGTCTGCTTATAGAGGCCAAATGGATTAGCACCCTGGTGAGGCGCCAGAGAAACAATTTTATTTAAGTGATCACAGACAAGTGCTCAGCCTATTCTGTAATTGTATTACTTTTCTCCAGTGAGTGTGTTCAGTGCTACGCACAGCTTGTACTTCATTCTGTGTCACATATTTCTCTATAAAGTACTACAGTCCCTAAATCACGTTTGTTCTTGCTATAGCAAAAACTCCAGCGTCATCCACAAACAACATTAACCATCCTTGTACTGACCAACCAAGTGCAACAGACGTGGAACTCCATTCCACAAAATGACATCTGGATCTGTACAACACAATGCATGCATGTTTGCATGCTTTCATTCAACATTCTGGTGGTTACACTGGTTATTAATATACCAGCATTTGACATTTGCAATGGCTTATCTTGCGCTTACATTAACCTGTGATCTAAATTTTTCCATGGCAGCTTTGATTTCTCTTATTTTATTAGGATGTTCATTCCACCCCACATAAGTGAGATGCTACAAAATATTATTTTCATTCAGAGATGATGGTTGTTACATGAAATTTCATGAAAAGATTTTATTGAAATGAAAACATTGGTTTTAATGAATGCCATTCCAACTTGCTTATAATCTCTCTCTCTCTCTCTCTCTCTCTCTCTCTCACTCACACACACACACACACACACACACACACACACGCACACACACACACACACACGCGCGCGCGCTCGCGCGCGCGCGCGCGCGCTTACCTACTGGCTTCTGTTTTGTGACTACACGAAGTGAACCACCTTTGAACCTTTTTTTGTGTTCTGTCAATACTATCTGATAGGGATCCCACATCATGCAGCAATACTCCAGCAGAGAATGGATAGCCCTTGAGTAAGCACATCATTTACTGGATTTGTTGCAACTGCTATGACTTATGAAAATAAAATGCAATCTTTTTTTAACCTTTCCTGCAACATTTTCTGTACCACATGATTGTTGTAATTTAACTCATTATAAACTGAAATATATAGACATTCAGTTATATCACCATAGATAACTATTTACTGTGGAAAGACCACATTGGTACCAGGTGGTTACATTGAAAGTGCAGCTACTTACAGATGTCCAGTGTGAGCTGTAGTTATCATATGGCAGCAAAACTTGGAGATATGCTATTGGGTTAATGCGGACATCCGTGCTGTCATTTGACAATCTATAACATGAGTGAACTGTGTGATTATTGAGATGAGGGACAGTGAGCTGTCAGCAAAGCAGTTTTATGTGAACAGCAGCAATTATAGTGCTGCATTGAGAGGGTGTAACCAACTGAAAGGTCTGAAGAGAGGCCTGATGTCAGTAAATTTTTGGGAAGAAGATGATAATGAAATTTGAAAACACTGGTGTGTCTGGTGTGACAGCTGGAAGAGGAAAGTGTCCTATCCTGGTGGAAGTTATTTACAAGGTTGCTACTGCTGCAACTGACCATGCAGCATACGCCCCCCGCCCCCACCCCCACCAACCCAGATAGTGTTGGTGCTCATGCAGCGTCATGAGAACTGTCCATCCCATGGTCAACAGTATGGAAAGTTTTGCAATCTATTTTACACTGATACCTACGCAAGATCCAAATGTTGCAGCAACTGAACCCTTATGATCTGTAGCAATGTTCTCAATTCTCTCTCAGTTTCTACCATGGATCAAAGTTGATGACATGTGGCTGGTCAATATTATGTGGAGTGGGTGCAATGAATACACAGAACTGCCGAATTTGGGGAAATGTTAAACCATGTGTTGTGCATGAAGAGCCATTGCGCTCACCGTGTGTGACTCTGTGAAGAGAGACAACCTGAGCGCCTTTCGGGTGTCTGCACATTGTCAAGAACCTTGTATAGCCTGTGATTGCTGCTTTGGAAGAGCGCAACTGTGTGGAAACTACTGTTTTGATGCAAGATGGAGCAATGCCTCATGTCGCTTGCCCAGTGAAAGCCCTCCATACTGCAATCTTCCATGAACATGTTATCTCTAGAGGTTTGCCTGAGACATGGCGTGCAAGATCACCTGGTCTGAATCGATGGGGCTTTTGGCGCTGGAGATGTCTAAAAGAACACGTTTACCAGGGACATGTTCGGTCTTGACCTGATCTGAAGGCCAGTATACAGGAACACATTGCTCCAATTCCACCACAACTGCTACGAGCAACTGTTGATCAAATCATTTCATGGATGTAGCATCTTGTTGACATCTCCAGTGCTCATACCGAACAAACTGCGTAATCTGCGGTTGCTAATAAAATAAACATTAAACTTTTTTTATTTGTTTCACCTTTTCTGCCCAAATCCCATTCCTAATCCATTACATATGGAAACATTTCTGTACATGTTTCTTGCGTTCAAAGCTCCAAATTTAAACCTGGTAAGTTGGTTCTGCATTAAAGCGCTAGAATATCTACCAAGTTTCGCTGCCATATGACAATTACAACCCGCACTGGATCTCTGTGAGTGGCTGCACTTTAAGGGGGGAAGTAACAAAGAATGTAAATATTAATTTAAAAAATCACTACAGCCGTATTTATTAATGTACAAAATCTAAATTTTTGCATGTGTAAAGCAAAAGAGCTGTGTGTTAACGGAAAAATATAATAAAATATGCAGGATTAATATTTTGCCAGAAATTTTTAATTTTGTTATTGTCTCTTTTTTATAAAAGGCCATAACTCAAAATCTAATCTTGCAATCAATCTGAAAATTTTATTGTAGTGTCCTGAGAAGGTTATAAGAGCACTGAACTACAGTTATTAATTTATGGAACAAATTCTATCACCAACAGAGTTTTTAAATTTGCACATCCAAAATTAACTTTTTTCTACATACAGTCATCTAAAAATCAGAATGTAGTGGCAGGATCTCGTATTTTTTAGTTCCAGGGAGACAGCAACATGTTGCGAACAGTTCCTGAAAATTTCATAGCATTAGTGCATATACTTTTTGAGAAAAGACTTCAAATAACGTAAAAAAATATAAAACACAGAAAATGAGGTTCATACTTCTACATGTAATAAGCTTACCTCGATTTTCAAATCCTCTATACTGATACTCCCCATACTCCAGGTTTCTCTTCTCTCCTCTTAGAATCTGCCTGCCCTGTATTTGCAGGCTAGACACGGATCTGTTAGCTATTTTGACCCTGCTCTCGTCGATGGTGTAAAATGGTTTTGTTATAAACACACCAGGATCTATACCACTGAGTGACGACAGGTAGCCTTCTCAGATGAATCATGTTTTATGCTCCATGAGACAGACGGTTGTTGGCATGTATGGCGTGAAGCGTCTAAAAACAAACACCCTCTAACAATCGAGGGAGCGTTATGGTCTGTGGAATGTTGTTGTGGCATTCCCTGGGTGCAGTGTTGCCAACTCAGCCGAAAATATTCTCAACTGGCAGCCGAAAATCTGGCAGATTTCTCGTACTGCTGTATTTTAATAAACGAAACACGATTACATAATTTCATTAATTTAATCTAATTAATTTAATTCACATTGTTATGAAATATTAACGTTAAATAAGAAATCCTATTGATTTACTAATGGAATTAACATTTTGAATCGTCTTTTAGAATAAACAGCTTAATACATTGTTTAACAATCAGTATTTTGATTATTATTGACTACTGTGTGACGTCTGACGCAATAACAAATTGCTGTGGGACAACAGTGGGTTGCTTGAATAGACAATCGCACTTCTACATCTGTACTCTGCAAACCACTGTGAGTGCATGGCATGGGAGACCTCCCATTGTACCAGTTATTGGGGTTTCACGTATGCAGCGTGTGGATAATGATTGTTTAAATGGCTTTATGTGTGCTGTTATCAATCCAATCATTTCCTCATTATCTGTATGTGAGCGATAAGTAGGTGGTTGTAATATAGTCCTAGAGCCATCATTTAAAGCTGGTCCTTGAAACTTTGCAAGTAGGCTTGATTGAGATAGTTTACGGCTATCTTCAAGAATCTGCCAGTTCATTTTCTATAGTATCTCTGTGACACTCTCCCATGGTCAGACAAACCTGTGACCATTTGTGCTGCTCTTCTTTGTATACGTTCAATATTCTCTGTTAGTCGTATTTGGTAGGGGTCCCGCACTCTTGCGCAGTATTCCTAAATGGGTGGCATGAGCAATCTGTAAGCAATCTTCTTTGTAGACTGATTGCATTTCCCCTGTATTCTACGATTAAACCGCAGTTTTCCACCCGCTTTACCCCACAACTGAGCCTACGCTATCATTTGATTCCATATCCCTACTAAGCGTTAGACCCAGGCAAATTGTACGAGCTGGCCGAGCCCAACTATGACTCATCGATTTTATAGTCATAGGATACTACGTTTTTTCGTTTTGTGTAGTGCACAGCTTTACATTTCTAAACATTTAAAGTTAGTTGCTTATCTTTGCACCACTTCGAAATCTTATCAAGATCTGGATGAATATTTTTGCAGCCTCTTTCAGAAAGTACTTCACTATAGATAACTGCGTCATCTGTAAAAAGTCTCAGGTTCCGCAGCGTCATCGACATACAACATGAGCATCAAGGGTCCCACCACACTTCGTTGGGGCACACGCAAAATTGCTTCTACATCTGACGATGACTCTCCATCTAAGATAACATATTGCGTCCTTCCAGCCAAAAAATCCTCCGTCCAGTCACGAATTTCGCTTGATACCCCCATATAATCGAAGTTTTGATAATAAGTGTAGAAGTGGTACAGAGTCAAATGTTTTTCGAAAATCAAGAAATACTACATTTATCTGACTGCCTTGGTCCAAAACTTTCAGCATGTCATGTGAAAAAAGTGGCAGTTATGTTTGAACTAAGAATATCTTCTAAGATTCTACAACAAATCGATGTCAAGGACGTTAGACGGAAGTTTTGTAATCACTTTTACTAACTTTCTTGTAAACAGATGTAATCTGCGCTTTCTTCGAAGTACTGAGCATGGTTTTTTGCTTCACGGTTATACAACGGATTATACTTAGAAGAGGAGCTAACTCTTCCCCAAATTCAGTATAGAATCTGATGGCCGGCCGTCGTGGCCGAGCGGTTCTAGGCGCTTCAGTCTGGAACCGCGCGACGGCTACGGTCGCAGGTTCGAATTCTGCCTTGGGCATGGAATTGTGTGATGTCCTTAGGTTAGTTAGGTTTAAGTAGTTCTAAGTTCTAGGGGACTGAAGACCTCAGATGTTAAGTCCCATAGTGCTCAGAGCCATTTGAACCATTTGAATCTGATACACATTCCATCAGGTCCTGGGACTTTGTTCAATTTTAACAATTTTACCTGTTTCTCAACACTACTGACACTAACATTTAATTCACTCATCTTTTCAGTGGTAAGAGGATTAAATTGGGGCGTTCCTCCAAGGTTTTCCTTTGTGAAAGAACTTTTGGAAGCGGAGTTAAGCATTTCAGCTTTTGGTTTGCTACCCTCAATTTCAGTTCCTGTCTTATTTGTCGTGACTCGATGCTAACTTTGGTGCTCCTAAAAGCCTTTACATACGAACAGAACTTCGTTGGTTTTTCCGTAAGATCATTTGACAATATTGTGCTACGGTAGTCAGTGAAGGCTTCACGCTTTGCTCTTTTGACAGCCAAATACATTTCATTCAGCATCTATGTATCTGTAGCCCAATGATTTGTTTTACACCCATTACTCACTTTAGAAATATTTTTACAGTGACTGTATACCAGGGAGAGTACCTTCCATTATGAGCTTTTCTACCACGTTCATGGCTATCCAGTGCATGGTCAACTATTCTCAACATATGTATCTTTCTACTTGTTTTAATTGTCCTTTGTACTTTGGTAATCATTGGTGCTATAGCCATGTCATGGACACTGATACCAGTTTCGATGTGGAATCCTCAAAGAGGTCAGGTCTATTCGTTACAATTAGATCTAATATGTTTCCATCGTTAGTGGTATTCCGAACTACCTCTTCTAGGTGGTTTCAAGAGAAGGCGTCTGCCCGCTTTGCTGAGTGGTACTGTGTTTGCCCACCATTCCAAGGGCCTGGGTTCGGTTCCCAGCCGGGTTGGAGATATTCTCTGCTCGTGGACTGGGTGTTGTGTTGTCCTCATCATCATTTCATCCTCATCACTCACACGCAAGTCGCCCAATGGTGCGCCAACTGAAATAAGACTTGCTCTTGGGGGCAGAATTTCCCCAGATGGGGCCTCCCACTCAACAAGGACACACGATCATTTCATTTCATTTTTTTTTTTTTTTTTGAGAGAAGGCAGTTAATAATGTTTCACAGGATGTCTTGTCACACCCCCCCCCCCCCTAATAGAAATTTAATTTTCCCAATTGATGGTTGGATGACTAAAGCCTCCCTTGATGATTACAGTATGAGTGGGGAAGATACACACAAGCGAACAGAGGTTTTCTCTACGGTTTTCAGTTTCTGCAGGAGGTCAATGTGGTGGGCAATAGAAGGATTCAATTCCCATTGCATGCCCATTCCTGATACTGAACCTTGTCCAAACAATCTACATCTACATTTGTACTCCGCAAGCCACCCAACGGTGTGTGGCGGAGGGCACTTTATGTGCCACTGTCTTTACCTCCCTTTCCTGCTCCAGTCGCGTATGGTTCGTGGGAAGAACGACTGCCGGAAAGCCTCCGTGCGCGCTCGAATCTCTCTAATTTTACATTCGATATCTCCTCTGGAGGTATAAGTAGGGGGAAGCAATATATTCGATACGTCATCCAGAAACGCACCCTCTCGAAACCTGGATAGCAAGCTACACCGCGATGCAGAGCGCCTCTCTTGCAGAGTCTGCCTCTTGAGTTTGCTAAACATCTCCGTAACGCTATCACGCTTACCAAATAATCCTGTGACGAAACGCGCCGCTCTTCTTTGGATCTTCTCTATCTCCTCTGTCAACCCGACCTGGTACGGATCCCACACTGATGAGCAATACTCAAGTATAGGTCGAACGAGTATTTTGTAAGCCACCTCCTTTGTTGATGGACTACATTTTCTAAGGACTCTCCCAATGAATCTCAACCTGGTACCCGCCTTACCAACAATTAATTTTATATGATAATTCCACTTCAAATCGTTCCGTACGCATACTCCCAGATATTTTACAGAAGTAACTGCTACCAGTGTTTGTTCCACTGTCATATAATCATACAGTAAAGGATCCTTCTTTCTATGTATTCGCAATACATCACATTTGTCTATGTTAAGGGTCAGTTGCCACTCCCTGCACCAAGTGCCTATCCACTGCAGATCTTCCTGCATTTCGCTGCAATGTTCTAATGCTGCAACTTCTCTGTATACTACAGCATCATCCGCGAAAAGCCGCATGGAACTTCCGACACTATCTACTAGGTTATTTATATATATTGTGAAAAGCAATGGTCCCATAACACTCCCCCGTGGCACGCCAGATGTTGTTTTAACGTCTGTAGACGTCTCTCCATTGAGAACAACATGCTGTGTTCTGTTTGCTGAAAACTCTTCAATCCAGTCACACAGCTGGTCTTACAGTCCGTAGGCTCTTACTTTGTTTATCAGGCGACAGTGCGGAACTGCATCGAACGCCTTCCGGAAGTCAAGGAGAATGGCATCTACCTGGGAGCCTGTATCTAATATTTTTTGGGTCTCATGAACGCCGGCCGCGGTGGTCTAGCGGTTCTGGCGCTGCAGTCCGGAACCGCGGGACTGCTACGGTCGCAGGTTCGAATCCTGCCTCGGGCATGGGTGTGTGTGATGTCCTTAGGTTAGTTAGGTTTAAGTAGTTCTAAGTTCTAGGGGACTTATGACCTAAGATGTCGAGTCCCATAGTGCTCAGAGCCATTTGAACCATTTGTCTCATGAACAAATAAAGCGAGTTGGGTCTCACACGATCGCTGTTTCCGGAATCCATGTTGATTCCTACAGAGTAGATTCTGGGTTTCCAGAAATGACATGATACGCGAGTAAAAAACGTGTTCTAAAATTCTACAACAGATCGATGTCAGAGATATAGGTCTATAATTTTGCGCATCTGCTCGACGACCCTTCTTGAAGACTGGGACTACCTGTGCTCTTTTCCAATCATTTGGAACCTTCCGTTCCTCTAGAGACTTGCGGTACACGGCTGTTAGAAGGGGGGCAAGTTCTTTCGCGTACTCGGTGTAGAATCGAATTGGTATCCCGTCAGGTCCAGTGGACTTTCCTCTGTTGAGTGATTTCAGTTGCTTTTCTGTTCCTTTGACACTTATTTCGATGTCAGCCATTTTTTCGTTTGGGCGAGGATTTAGAGAAGGAACTGCAGTGCGGTATTCCTCTGTGAAACAGCTTTGGAAAAAGGTGTTTAGTATTTCAGCTTTACGCGTGTCATCCTCTGTTTCAATGCCATCATCATCCCAGAGTGTCTGGATATGCTGTTTCGAGCCACTTACTGATTTAACGTAAGACCAGAACTTCCTAGGATTTTCTGTCAACTCGGTACATAGAATTTTACTTTCGAATTTACTGAACGCTTCACGCATAGCCCTCCTTACGCTAACTTTGACATCGTTTAGCTTCTGTTTGTCTGAGGGGTTTTGGCTGCGTTTAAACTTGCAGTGAAGCTCTCTTTGCTTTCGCAGTAGTTTCCTAACTTTGTTGTTGAACCACGGTCGGTTTTTCCCGTCCCTCACAGTTTTACTCGGCACGTACCTGTCTAAAACGCATTTTACGATTGCCTTGAACTTTTTCCATAAACACTCAACATTGTCAGTGTCGGAACAGAAATTTTCGTTTTGATCTGTTAGGTAGTCTGAAATCTGCCTTCTATTACTCTTGCTAAACAGATAAACCTTCCTCCCATTTTTTATGTTCCTATTTACTTCCATGTTCAGGGATGCTGCAGCCGCCTTATGATCACTGATTCCCTGTTCTGCGCTTACAGAGTCGAAAAGTTCGGGTCTGTTTGTTATCAGTAGGTCCAAGATGTTATCTCCACGATTCGGTTCTCTGGTTAATTGCTCAAGGTAATTTTCGGATAGTGCACTCAGTATAATGACACTCGATGCTCTGTTCCTACCACCCGTCTTAAACATCTGAGTGTCCCAGTCTATATCTGGTAAATTGAAATCTCCACCTAAGAGAAAATTTATGTGAAATGTATTCCAAATTTTCTCTCAGTTGTCCTGCCACTAATGCTGCTGAGTCGGGAGGTCGGTAAAAGGAGCCAATTATTAACCTACCTCGGTTGTTGAGTGTAACCTCCACCCATAATAATTCACAGGAACTATCCACTTCTACTTCACTACAGGATAAACTACTACTAACAGCGACAAACACACCACCACCGGTTGCATGCAATCTATCCTTTCTAAACACCGTCTGTGCCTTTGTAAAAATTTCGGCAGAATTTATCTCTGGCTTCAGCCAGATTTCCGTACCTATAACGATTTCAGCTCCGGTGCTTTCTATCAGCGCTTGAAGTTCCGGTACTTTACCAACGCAGCTTCGACAGTTTACAACTACAATACCGATTGCTGCTTGGTCCCCGCATGTCCTGACTTTGCCCCGCTCCCTTTGAGGCTGTTGCCCTTTCTGTACTTGCCCGAGGCCATGTAACCTAAAAAACCGCTCAGTCCACGCCACACAATCCCTGCTACCCGTGTAGCCGCCTGCTGTGTGTAGTGGACTCCTGACCTATCCAACGGAACCCGAAACCCCACCACCCTATGGCGCAAGTCGAGGAACCTGCAGCCCACACGGTCGCAGAACCGTCTCAGCCTCTGATTCAAACCCTCCACTCGGCTCTGTACCAAATGTCTGCAGCCAGTCCTGTCGACTATGCTGCAGATGGTGAGCTCTGCTTTCATCCCGCTAGCGAGACTGGCAGTCTTCACCAAATCAGATAGCCGCTGGAAGCCAGAGAGGATTTCCTCCGATCCATAGCGACACACATGATTGGTGCCGACATGAGCGACCACCTGCAGATGGGTGCACCCTGTACCCTTCATGGCATCCGGAAGGACCCTTTACACATCTGGAATGACTCCCCCCGGTATGCACACGGAGTGCACATTGGTTTTCTTCCCCTCTCTTGCTGCCATGTCCCTAAGGGGCCCTATTACACGCCTGACGTTGGAGCTCCCAACTACCAGTAAGCACACCCTCTGCGACCACCCGGATCTTGCAGACTGAGGGGCAACCTCCAGAACAGGACAAGCAGCCATGTCCGGCTGAAGATCAGTATCAGCCGGAGACAGAGCCTGAAACCGGTTCGTCAGACAAACTGGAGAGGCCTTCCGTTCAGCCCTTCAGAATGTCTTTCGCCCCCTGCCACACCTTGAGACGACCTCCCACTCTACTGCCTCAATGTGGGCAGTATCCCGGGCAACCACAGCCGCAGTCCGATTGGGGGATGCGTGGGACGAGCTGGCTGTCCCCGACAAACCCCCATCCGGACCCCCACAGTGATGCCCATTGGCAACAGCCTCAAGCTGTGTGACCGAAGCCAACACTGCCTGAAGCTGGGAGCGAAGGGATGCCAACCAAGCCTGCACTGCATCCGAACACAGCAGTCGTAGTCCCTATCCATGCTAATACTGTTGTGCAAAGAACGTCTGAACTAATCTACAGAGAGCACAAACAATTCGACACAAAATTTAAACGGTTATTAAAATACAAGACTGCCTAGTAAATGCAGTAATGCTGCTACTTGCGAACTGCTGACACACTGCTCGGCGGCAGAAGGAGACTACGCGAATTTACACTATTCAGGTACTAAAACGCGATGCTACAACTCTCAAATACTATGATACGCTCGAAATCGATGAATTAAACGATGCATGTACCCAAAAACACGCAAAGAAATTAAGAATTAAACTATGTAACAAATAAGTGAGCTAAGAGTATACGAGTTGCAATCTTGCATGCAGATTCAATTTCTATCTTGGTGGACTAGAGTTTCTTGTCTGTACACCAACTTCACTTCCCATTACACCATTCTTCAAATAAATACTAAAATTTTCCCCAAAAATCTCACTGCTACCAATTTCAGCTTTCGACCAGCTTTCTGTACCTAGTATTATGTGAGCTCCACTAATTTTCAGGAGTGCTTCTAACTGTGGCACTTTGTTGAGAATGCTTTTGCAGTTAATTACTAGAATTTTAATGCCATCCCCTGCAGGTGCATTCTTTTGGACCTGACCTTGTACGTCTGAGTCTTCTACAGCTGTCGTTATCTGGACTCGATGGAGAGTCAACTAATCTAAACAACCCTTGTGTGTACCCCACACAGAGTGAGCTACCTGGGTAGAAACCTGTGATGTTTAGGGCACGCTTGACCCATTTTGAGAGATCCTAGACCCCTATGGCGCAAGTCTAGGAACTCGCAGCCTAGCTTGTGAGCGAAACCTCGAAGTCAGAATCAGGGGACTATGATCAGCAATGCTGCAAATTGTGAGCTCTGTGCACAAGGCTGGCCTTCCCAAACTTCTCTGCCAGTTGCTGGAACGTTACAAGAATGACCTTGGAGCCCAGACAACAGGCATCGTTTGTTCCAATGTGCACCACAATCTCCAGTTGGTTGCACCCTTTTCCGTGAACAACTACTGAAATTGTCTCTTCTATACGCTGAATGAGGCCCCCAGGCTGGACTCGCATTCGGGAGGACGACGGTTCAATCCCGCGTCCGGCCATCCTGATTTAGGTTTTCCGTGATTTCCCTAAATAGCTCCAGGCAAATGCCGGGATGGTTCCTTTCAAAGGGAACGGCCGACTTCCTTCCCCGTCCTTCCTTATCCTTCCCCGTCCTTCCCTAATCCGATGAGACCGATGACCTCGCTGTCTGGTCTCCTTCATAAAACCAACCAACCAACCAACCAGCCCCCAGGCTTACGCACTGAGTGAGCCTGGTGTTCCATCCTGTCCCGTATCGCCATTCCCCAAAGGTGAACCATAATTCGCCATACCTTAAAAGTGCTACCGATTAATAGACCCCTATCCTTTTCCGTTTCACTCACCTTCACATGGGACAAAGGAGGTTGCCCGAAATAGGTGAAAAGAGTCCCACTGGCTTAGCTCCAGTTTCAGTGAAAAACAGCATCTCAAACTTGTTGGTTAGAGGAATCTGTGTAACACACTGAGTCTTCCTGATTCCCCTCTACCCTGTACGCCTAGATCTACCCTTGACACGCCACTTACAGTCAAGTGGATGAGGAATGACAGATCCTGTACTTCTCAAAGTGGAGACAGAATTCATACGAGAGGCTAGTACTTGAGGCACCTTTTCGTACCACAGATACATGACTCTTGGGAGCTCTTCCAACACATCGATTCACGGCAGCTGCCAGTCGTTTGAGAGTAGTCAGGGAGATTTACAGCTGCTTACAGACGTCAACCAACTCATCCCATGTTCAGATTGCCAACGCCCTTGCTGCAGTGGTAACACCAATTACCATCAGATCATCGATGTTAAGCGCCGTCGGGCTTGGCTAGCACTTTGATCGATAACAGTCCGTGTGTGCCAAGTACTGTTGGCAAGTGGGGTGCACCCTCGTCAGGCCAGGTGAGGAGCTACTTGACTGAGAAGTAGCGGCTCCAGTCACGAAAACTGACAATGGCTGGGAGAGTTTTATGCTGACCACATACCCCTCCATATCGACATCCAGTGAAGCCTGTCGGGTGAGGATGATACGGCGGGTGCTCGGTACTGTTGGGTCTTCCGAGGCCCGTTCAAACAGAGTTTAGTTTTTGAGCTTAATTATTGTCGTTAGCAATCTCGGCAGCACATTCAATTTACGATAAACGTAGATAATATACAGGGTGATTCAAAAAGAATACCACAACTTTAGGAATTTAAAACTCTGCAACGACAAAAGGCAGAGCTAAGCACTATCTGTCGGCGAATTAAGGGAGCTATAAAGTTTCATTTAGTTGTACATTTGTTCGCTTGAGGCGCTGTTGACTAGGCGTCAGCGTCAGTTGATGCTAAGATGGCGACCGCTCAACAGAAAGCTTTTTGTGTTATTGAGTACAGCAGAAGTTAATCGACGACAGTTGTTCAGCGTGCATTTCGAACGAAGTATGGTGTTAAACCTCCTGATAGGTGGTGTATTAAACGTTGGTATAAACAGTTTACAGAGAATGGGTGTTTGTGCAAAGGGAAAAGCTCTGGACGGCCGAGAACGAGTGATGAAAATGTAGCACGCATCCAGCAAGCATTTGTTCGCAGCCCAGGAAAATCGACTCGCAGAGCTAGCAGAGAGCTGCAAATTCCACAATCAACTGTATGGAGAGTCCTACGAAAAAGGTTAGTTATGAAACCTTATCGTCTGAAATTGGTTCAAGCACTGTCTGCAGCTGATAAGATTAAAAGAATCGATTTCTGTGATTTTATCCTTGCTCAAATGGAAACAGATGAATCTTTCGTTTCAAAGATTGTGTTTAGTGATGAAGCAACTTTCCACACTAACGGGAAAGTCAACCGTCACAATGTCTGTATATGGGGCACCGAGAATCCGCGGGAAACAACTCAGTATGAACGTGACTCGCCTAAGGTGAACGTTTTCTGTGCCATTTCAGCCAATAAAGTTTTTGGTCCCTTTTTCTTCGAAGGTGCTACTGTAACTGGACTACAGTATCTGGAGATGTTAGAGAATTGGCTGTTCCCTCAGCTCGAACAAGAAGCACAACAATTCATATTTCAGCAGGATGGAGCGCCACCACATTGGCACTTATCTGTCCGTAACTACCTGAACGTCAACTACCCGAGGCGATGGATCGACCGCCAGGCAGCCCGTGACAGAGCACTTCATCACTGGCCTCCAAGAAGCCCTGATCTTACTCCCTGCGATTTTTTCTTATGGGTGTATGTTAAGGATATGGTGTTTCGGCCACCTCTCCCAGCCACCATTGATGATTTGAAACGAGAAATAACAGCAGCTATCCAAACTGTTACGCCTGATATGCTACAGAGAGTGTGGAACGAGTTGGAGTATCGGGTTGATATTGCTCGAGTGTCTGGAGGGGCCCACATTGAACATCTCTGAACTTGTTTTTGAGTGAAAAAAAAACCTTTTTAAATACTCTTTGTAATGATGTATAAGAGAAGGTTATATTATGTTTCTTTCATTAAATACACATTTTTAAAGTTGTGGTATTCTTTTTGAATCACCCTGTATACTCCTCTTGAAAGGGAAAACTAATTGTAACACAATATGTTAGTTACAACATCCGCTACAGTAACTAAATCACAAACGCCGATTTAATACTACAAATTAGCTTATGCACAGGATAATGGTAAGGTTGGCTCTGAGCACTATGGGACTTAACATCTATGGTCATCAGTCCCCTAGAACTTAGAACTATCTAATCCTAACTAACCTAAGGACATCACACAACACCCAGTCATCACGAGGCAGAGAAAATCCCTGACCCCGCCGGGAGTCGAACCCGGGAATCCGGGCGCGGGAAGCGAGAACGCTACCGCACGACCACGAGCTGCGGACGTTAATGGTAGCTTCCGAAAATTCTCAGAAGTGTGCCTTTATTTACGTTGATGTACACTGAAATTGGGGGTGATTAATTCTTTGACAGTATCATGGAATCACAGATGCCGATTTGCTACTAAACAAGCTACTCAGATTCTCCTAACTTATGAAAATTAAGAAAATTTTCAAAACTTTGTTTTTGTAAGCGTCCGAAAATTCTGAAAAGTAAACTGGCATGAAACAGGTATACTGTTCTCGAAAATTTTAAAATAACACTAATAAGATTGAACCTGCAATTGATGAGTCTATAGCGGCACTCGCAAATGTGCGAAATTTCACAATATGTCACAATAGAAATGATTATTGATACAATCGATGAAAGATTGTGCAGAAGCAACGCGAACAGTGAAATATACCGATCTACAATTTGAAATCGGCACATGAACCTGGCAAAAGGGGTCTCACAAAAGGGAAAATAGCGAAGTCGGATTTTATCTATTACTAAACGTACGAATTGCGCGGATTTTTTGCTTAGCTGATTCTGTGATAACTTATACACTGGCCTGCCGAAGATGAAGACTGCAGCGTCAGTTTATCTCAGTCAAAATCACGAAAATGTGCAGCACCAACAAAGCATGTCTTCTGCCTGGAGCAGATAACATTGCAGACCACAATACATGGATATGGATATGGATATGGTGTTATGGGCACTCAACAGTGTAGTCTTTAGCGCCCGGCAACAATACAGTCTGCAGTGCTATTACAGCCATTCTTATTATCAATAATACACTGGTAGCAGTCTCTAGTCGTTTCCAGTGCATTTATTTTGAATAAGAAATTAGTTTTCTTAGACTTCTGAACGTTTTCTTAAAAATGCCGAAGAGACGTCCATATACGCTACAATTTAGAGAAGAATGATTAAAAAATGAAGAGTTAAAAGACTGGATTGAAAAGATGTCGACAGATAAAACAAAGGAACGATGTCGTTTATGTCAGTGTTTTCCAAACTGAAAGTATTCTGTACTGAGAGAGCATTTAAATCCTAGAAGCACAGGGTAACCAGACGTTCGGATAAATACGGACGTCTCCTCCTTTCTATCTGTTTTTCCGAGTTCCGGGCGGATTTTTACTTCGTCCACCTTTCTCGCAAAGTTGACCGTAATAAAATTATATTTGCAATTATTCCCGTTCTGTTGCTCTTTTCTTCAATACCTTATCTACATATGTTAGTAGTATCGTCGATTTTATCGATTTTTCACTACTGATCATAGATCGACATATAAGCATGTGCAAATATCCATTATTTAAAGTTTCTGTTCCGTATTGTCAGTTCCGGATTCACATTGTCTTGACATGGCGTAGTATGTTTCATGTCATGTACTCAGTACTCATGCATAAGTGTGATTTGCTGTTTATTGATAGTCTTTCCCTTGATTTGATAAAGAAGTTAAACTTTTTATGGAGGAAGCTATGTTGCGGCATCAATCGTGCCATGAATATTTAAAACGATGACTTTGCATGGCCGCGCGGGGTTAGCCGAGTGGTCTTGGGCGCTGCAGTCATGGACTGTGCGGCTGGTCCCGGCGGAGGTTCGAATCCTCCCTCGGGCATGGGTGTGTGTGTTTGTCCTCAGGATAATTTAAGTTAAGTAGTGTGTAAGCTTAGAGACTGATGACCTTAGCAGTTAAGTCCCGTAGGATTTCACACACATTTTGACTCAGTATGTTTGACGACTTTTCCTCTTTCAAATGCATGTATCTTAAAAAAAGGTGTTAACTATAGTGATGCTGAAAAAAGCCTTTTGTATTCGGAAGATAAACGTCAAAATTTTGAAAGTAAAGATGGAAAATGTTTGGACCAATTCTGTAATTTTAGGCAATTACTGAAACAGAATAATAACGATCCTGGATTTAGTTGGTTATCTTGTAGTAAAAAATGGCTCAAGTGTTCTTGAGAAAGTAAGTCTGTTGATTTTCACTCCAAATTGTTAAAACTTTCTGAATACTTTTTCAGTATATCAGGGCACAATGCAAATGCAGAAAGAGTATTTTCGCTCATTACAACACAGTGGACGGATGACAGGAATAGGTTGAACCTTGAATCAGTTAAGGGCACGTTCATGGTCCAGTATGATTTAAAAGAAATTTCCCGTGTATCTTTTTACAACTATCTGCTAAGCAAGCCTACGCTTCTACAGAAAATTGGATCTTCAGAGAAATACCAATAAAAGTTAGGGGATGTATGTTATGTCTATTAATTAATTCATTTATTAAATTTAAACGTATTTCCATGTGTCCTCTTTTTATAACTTTGTCCTTCCTCATCCTATACAAGCATGTGGAAGCGGCTAAACCATTTCCTAGTGCTAAACAGTCTAAATTGAGTTTTCTGCCTACAGCTCCATCTCGCAACAGCTAGATCCAAGGTTGGAATGGCATTATTTGGTAGTTGATGGGTTGATTTTGGGCAGTGGACCAAACAGTGTGGTCATTGGTCCCATCGGATTAGGGAAGGCTGGGGAAGGAAGTTGGCCGCGCCCAAGGAACTATCCCAGTTTGTGCCTGGATCGATTTAGGGAAATCACAGGAACCTAAATCAGAATGGCTGGACGCGTGTTTGAACCGTTGTCCTCCTGAATGCAAGTCTAGTGTGCTACCCACTGCGCCACCTCGCTCGGTATATTTGTTAGTATGCATTGTGGTATACTGTTTGTCAGTGCTCTCACTGTGGTGTCATATGCACAGCACGCACCACCAGGCAGCACCACAGGCGTCGATAGGTCGACAACCTATTCCAGAGACGGCGTATAGCCCAGCGATTGCCACAACAAAAAGTCGCAGCGGTGGCGCCGCCAGAGAAGTGATACACGACAGTACCACAGCAGAGTGGGCAGCTGCAAGTCAGCTCGACTACGGAGAAGACCACCTTCTACTTGTGTACTTCGCACCACATCGTCTGCTTCTATAGTTCAGTTCTTTTATCTTGGCGGTTCGCGCATGCCCGCCCAGACGTGGCAGATTGCTGCGTTGCCAATTGCACGCGCCAAGAGAAGCAGCGCCATAGTATAGTTCGCAAACTTACGTTGAGGGGGGAGCGCGCAGTTTATGAAGTAAAGCCACCACGGCCGCATTAACCCTTTCGCTGCTATAGAGACGTGCTCCCCGTATTCCGCGCTGTGCGCGATTTTGTCATCACTGCACTGCTCGCCTGTACAGACACATTGTGTTTCGACTGCTTTGACACACTTTATTATACGATTTCCCAAAAACTATTTGGCCCAAAAATTTGATTTTTACACATCTTCTTGACTGATACCTTCCCTCCATAAATGACTTAATTTTGTTTCGATGTTCAACGCAGTTATTGTGCAGCATTAGATGTGGTAAACCATTGCACGATATTTAGGTGAGTTTGCAGAGGTAAAAGTCCATAGCGTATACTTTCCGTATGGTCGATTTTAGTTGCCACTAGAAATTTAAAAAAATTACATTCAAACGAATAAAATTCATAAAGAAAGACACTTCGACATTGTTTTTAAATAAAGCATCGAACAAGGTTTGAACTTAGAACCTTTTGCTTAGTAACCATACGCTTTAACCACTACGCTAACGCAGCTCGTCATCCAATAGACCTCCCAGAGGACTTTATAATGTCACGCAAAATACCGAAAAACACAGTTGGTACGACTATGAATTACTCACGTTTCGTCGAAGTACTATAGGAAAAAACAATTACCGCTGTTCTTTATTGCGAAAAAGCGGTTACTGAGAATGATGCAAACACCTTTCCTTGCTATCGCCTGAATTAGGAGGCTTATTGCTTGTTTGGTTTAATTAATTAATAGAATGTGAAGCAATTGGTATAAAGAATGCTTTTTCCAAACTTTCTATAAAAGAAAGTCTGCTATCAAGACATTATCTTTGTTCAATTACTTTATTTATAACTGAACGTTTCTAAAACTGAAGACACTCGTCCGTGCTCTGCACTGCAGTCGAGCTCTGGCAACGTCGTTCTCTTTTCATTGGCTGACTGTGTTTTGTGATGTCAGATGCGCAGAACGAACCTAAACTCGGCCGTCGTCGTAAATGATGCGCACTTTAGTGAGTCCACACCAGTCCGTCTTTAATGAAAATTTTAGTGTTATTGAACTGTTTAGTATCCAGTCTTAGCTTCTGGAATAGTAATTGAATTTAAGGATCTGCTGCTGACCTAATTTGCACAAAGTTCAGTATTCGTCAATAAATGTGTGTGTTCTTGTTACTAATCATTATCAGTGTTTCAGTGTTCCCCTCATTCTAATCTCATAGTGTTTCCCGTAGCACACTATAAATAGCTCAGGATGATGACGAGTAAAATCACCTTCTGTGGTTGTATCAGAAGTGTTGTGTCAGTTAACGTGGAAGTCAGCACCAACACCGGCCGTGGTGGCAGAGCGGTCTAGCCGCTTCAGTCCGGAACCGCGTTGCTGCTACGGTTGCAGGTTCGAATCCTGCCTCGGGCATGGATGTGTGTGATGTCCTTAAGTTAGTTAGTTCTAAGTTCTAGGGGACTGATGACCTCAGATGTTAAGTCCCATAGTGCTCAGAGCCATTTTTTCAGCACCGACACAAACAAGGAAGGATAAAGTTGCGACTGCTGGCAGCAGGAATCCAAAATCATCTGTATAAAACTTGAAAATTAAAATACTCCTTTATTTCTAAAAAGAAAATAGATACAACTTAACTTGACACGCCTCCTGCAAGAAATTACTGTTCACTATTACTACTCTCAGAACATGGGCTAAGTATCGTCTTCCTAATACTCAGTACTGATGCTCTAGAAGTCTGTGACCAAATTGGACAGACAAGCGATGGGCAGCTGGTTAAATCAGCGTGGATAGGGGGCGCAGAAATTCTGTCTCCTTGGAGGTGTGGCGCTGCCCACTCTTTCCATCAGCGCAGGGCTCAGCGCCTTCTTGATACGGTTGGCAGTGCTGCGCTGGTTGGTGTGCAATCGATTTTTTAGGACTGCACAAAAATACGGCACAATAGCATCGAGGAGGGAAAGGATCTGTGCGAGTTACAGGATTAATTTTTGTTTTTGCCCCCCTACCCACTCTTGTTACTTGTTATTTATTTCATGCTGTTTCTTTTAATGGCGACGGCCTTGCCGCAGTGGATACACCGGTTCCCGTGAGATCACCGAAGTTAAGCGCTGTCGGGCGCGGTCGACAATTGGATGGGTGACCGTCCAGGCCGCCATGCGCTGTTGCCATTTTTCGGGGTGCACTCAGCCTCGTGATGCCAATTGAGGAGTTACTCGACTGAATGGTAGCGGCTTCGGTCAAGAATACCATCTTACGACCGGGAGTGCAGTGTGCTGACCCCACGCCCCTCCTATCCGCATCCTCCACCGAGGATGACACGGCGGTCGGATGGTACCGGTAGGCCACTCGTGGCCTGAAGACGGAGTGAGTGTTTCTTTTTATGTGTATGATACATAGTATGTGGACTTTTGACTCAGGACAGACACTACTACTGAGACGAGTGCGTCTTTCGTATGTGAACTCTAATCCAAATTCCTTACACGCATGGATTCTGTGTCACAGGATGATTTACTAATGCGTGTTATTCGGTTACAGAGTGGGCAAATCCAGCAGTTGCTGCAAGCTGTGACGCAGCTAACACAGCTACAGCAGAATCTACAAGGAGCACAGCAGCCTCAACCTCCACCTCCATCAGCCATTCCAACATTCCCCAATTTCCGTTGTGGGCATGAAAGTTTATAGGTTCATAGTGATGAAATTGTTTCCAGACAAACAACTGGAACAATTAGAGCTTGAGACTTTAGTTTGCAAGTTAACCACTTTCTTTGATGAGCAGACACTCATGGCTGCTGCAAGGTTCAAGTTTTTCCACCTTCAGTGGGCAGCAGGTCAAACCCGCATGGATCACTGAATTATAAGATTTAACTAGGCACTGAAAATTTTTGTCGTTGTGGACAATCATACAGTGATGTCATGCTGCGAGACACTGTAACTCAAAATATCTGTGGCAAAATTCGTGCTGCTATTTTGAAACAACCTGATCCTTCTTTAAGGACATTGTTACAGTTAACTGAGGCTCAGGACACTTATGATTTAGCTAAGTGCGAGATACAAATGTCAAATATTAACGAACTGCATAGTGACAGTGTTCGCAGTGCTTTAGAACGTAAACAGTCCCGTACCCGGCCGGCCCATCTGACACAGAGTATGACGTCACGTACAGAGACAAACAGAGCCATGCCGCGCTGGCAGAAAGCTGGTAGACAGAAAAAGATAGTGAAGTCTTGCCCAAAGTGCTTCAGTCGCCATAAGCGTTCTCATTGCCCAAGTCGAGACGATATTTGTTATTTTTGCAACACAAAAGCTCAGGTCATGTTCAATCTGTGTGCACGAAAAAGCTGCATGGACAACAAATTCCCAAGCAACATGCCACTAAACCAGTTCAAATCATTAATGTTATCAGGATACAGCCAGCTACGAAACAGTGGGACCCGATGGATGTAGTAAATGTTGTCAAAGGTCGCCCAAGTACAAAACAGCAGTCGGGTGATTTTCATGTGCCAAACAAATCATGCAGACGCATACACAGGTCCGCTTTAAAACTCTGCCCACTTCATCTGTTAAGCCGTCGGCACATGGACCGTGCATCCGAACGTTGAGCGTTGAGCGTGCCGAGAACCTACATTAAAGTAAGAAACTATTAACGGCATTCAGCAGACACGATTCAGATAAACCACAGCAAACCTACATTTACGTGGCCTGACGTGGATTTGAATCCCACAACTTAATCTCATTGAACTATGCAATAAATACAGAACTCGTCATCCTACCACACTGATTTTGTTTCACGTGGTTTCGTTGAAGTGCTCGATGAAAATGAGATGCGGTTCGTTAACCAATGAAAGGTCCATTACCTTTTCCTTCCTTGCTCAAACTGAACAAGTTCTTTATCTCAAATGACGTGAACATACCCAGTATATAGGGTGGTCCATTGATCGTGACCGGGCCAAATATCTCACGAAATGAGCGTCAAACGAAAAAACTACAAAGGACGAAACTTGTCTAGCTTCAAGGGGGAAACCAGATGGCGCTATGGTTGGCCCGCTAGATGGCGCTGCCATAGGTCAAACGTATATCAACTGCGTTTTTTAAAATAGAAACCCCCATTTTTATTACATATTCGTGTACTACGTAAAGAAATATGAATGTTTTAGTTGGACCATTTTCTTCGCTTTGTGATCGATGGCGCTGTAATAGTCACAAACATATGGCTCACAATTTTAGTCGAACAGTTGGTAACAGGTAGGTTTTTTTAAATTAAAATACAGAACGTAGGTATGTTTGAACATTTTATTTCGGTTGTTCCGATGTGATACAGCTACCTTTCTGAACTTATCATTTCTGAGAACGCATGCTGTTGCAGCGTGATTACCTGTAAATACCACATTAATGCAATAAATGCTCAAAATGTTGTCCGTCAACCTCAATGCATTTGGCAATACGCATAACGACATTCCTCTCAACAGCGTGTAGTTCACCTTTCGCAATGTTCACACATGCAGTGACAATGCGCTGACGCATGTTGTCAGGCGTTGTCGGTGGACCACGATAGCAAATATCCTACAACTTTCCCGACAGAAAGAAATCCGGGGACGTGAGATCCGGTGAACGTGCAGGCCATGGTATGGTGCTTCGACGATCAATCCACCTGTCATGAAATATGCTATTCAATACTGCTTCAACCGCACGCGAGCTATGTGCCGGACATCCATCATGTTGGAAGTACATCGCCATTCTGTCATGCAGTGAAACAAAAAATGGCTCTGAGCACTATGGGACTCAACATCTTAGGTCATAAGTCCCCTAGAACTTAGAACTACTTAAACCTAACTAACCTAAGGACATCACACACACCCATGCCCGAGGCAGGATTCGAACCTGCGACCGTAGCAGTCCCGCGGTTCCGGACTGCAGCGCCAGAACCGCTAGACCACCGCGGCCGGCTGCAGTGAAACATCTTGTAGTAACATCGGTAGAACATTACCTAGGAAATCAGCATACATTGCACCATTTAGATTGCCATCGATAAAATGGGGGCCAATTATCCTTCCGCACCATACATTAACCCGCCAAGGTCGCTGATGTTACACTTGTCGCAGCCATCGTGGATTTTCCGTTGCCCAGTAGTGCATATTATGCCGGTTCACGTTACCGCTGCTGGTGAATGACGCTTCGTCGCTAAATAGATCGCGTGCAAAAAATCTGTCATCGTCCCGTAATTTCTCTTGTGCCCAGCGATAGAACTGTACACGACGTTCAAAGTCTTCGCCATGCAATTCCTGGTGCATAGAAATATGATATAGGTTGAATCGATGTTGATGTATCATTCTCAATACCGACGCTTTTGAGATTCCCGATTCTCGCGCAATTTGTCTGCTACTGATGTGCGGATTAGCCGCGACAGCAGCTAAAACAACTGCTTGGGCATCATCATTTGTTGCAGGTCGTGGTTGACGTTTCACATGTGGCTGAACACTTCTTGTTTCCTTAAATAACGTAACTATCCGGCGAACGGTCCGGACACTTGGATGATGTCGACCAGGATATCGAGCAGCATACATGGCACACTCCCGTTGGGCATTTTGATCACAATAGCCATACATCAACACGATATCGACCTTTTCCGGAAGTGGTAAACGGTCCATTTAACACGGGTATGTATCACGTATGTATCACGAAGCAAATACCGTCCGCACTGGCGGAATGTTACGTGATACCACGTACTTTTGTGACTATTACAGCGCCATCTATCACAAAGCGAAAAAAGTGGTCCAACTAAAACATTCATATTTCTTTACGTACTACACGAGTATGTAATAAAAATGGGGGTTTCTATTTAAAAAAAACGCGGTTGATATCCGTTTGAGCTATGGCAGCGCCATCTAACAAGCCAACCATAGTGCCATCAGGTTTCTCCCTTCAAGCTAGACGAGTTTCGTTCTTTGTAGTTTTTTCGTTTGATACTTATTTCGTGAGATATTTGGCCCGGTCACTATCAATGGACCACCTTGTATAATACTCAAAACTTTCAGTTATTTCCTAGCATTACTTGAGGTAAATTATGAGATAGCGCCTTCAAGGTCACGGTCGTTTCCTTTCCTCTTCCATTTCTGACAAGAGTGAGACAGTGCTCTGTCTCGACGGTCCCCTGTCTCTACATAATAAATCAGCCATAGATTCCAATTCGTGCAGCTGGATAAGTGCTCCGTCAATATTACTTTAATATCGATGTGGCATCAAATCTAACGAGAAGAAAATAAAAAGAAAGAAAACGGTGGGTGGTACGGTGCTGGTAGCCGGTAGTGTCTGCACATGCAGGCAAGGTGTGCAGGGCTCAGTGTCGCGTAGGTGCCAAGGGACTGTGAGGTGAGGGCGGCGATTGTTGGTGGGAACGGTGAGGCGGAAGATGCGGCGGCTGTAAGTGAATAATGGAGGCAGGCCGGGGGCTGGCGAGAGGGGGAGGTGCCACGCGAGCCCAGGTCACGTGATGCGGCGGGCACGCGTAGCAGGCACTTTCCCACGCCGGCGCGGGACAGCTGCTCCCAAGGAGGCTCGGATCCGGTCAGAAGGGCCAGTTGCTACCGCCGGTACAGCGTCGCCAAGAAAACTCCACCCCAGGACCACTCCTAACGCCGGCGTGCTTGCTGCCTCCTGGGGATGGACCTTCTGCGCTCCGCTTCTCATCGCGTGCTTAACGGACAGCACTCGCTAATGACCTTGTTTCTCTCGCGAGTGACATGCGGAGAAGAGCGTAAAGGCTCTCGCAGCTAAGTTAGAATAAATTCGCGAAGCTGCTGTTTCCCCTTACAGTAAAACTTAAAGTAAAGATGAGGTACACCTCTCGGCATCTGAATTAATAGATCGAGTTTCCTCCTACGGAAGTTTGCGAAAATCTCAGTGAACGCTATACAATTGTGCCATACGTGTCGGGAATGTCTTTCGTAAAAGTATTGGTCTTCCCCATTCATGTTCGATTCGAGAATCGAAAGAGCGAAAAATAACGATGCTTCTTCGTTCGTGCCCTAAATTCTTTAACCATTCATTACTGCTCTTAAGGAATGTATGTTAAAAGCAAAAAAAAATCGTTTTACAATTTATTTCCATACTGGCTCCTGAAATTTTGCCTTTAGCTTTTGTTCGAGACCAATAATACCCTCTCTTTCTCCTTCCCCATATTAAGTTACTGGCTGTATGTGCAAGGCATTTAGACATTCGTATCAGTCACATACCTAACAGTACGCCCTACAAAATACTTTCTTGGGTTGATTTTCTATAGCTTTCTCTAGTTGCCACGAACCGGAGCTGTCGCTTAAGTGTCCTAGTTTATTTTTCGTTTTGATATCATTTCACGACACTTCGGGTTAGTGTCATTAGAATCTTGACCAACTGAATTTACAGCAGCTTCGCTGATATTGCAGTCTAAAAATGGTTCAAATGGCTCTGAGCACTATGGGAATTAACATCTATGGTCATCAGTCCCCTAGAACTTAGAACTACTTAAATCTAACTAACCTAAGGACAGCACACAACACCCAGCCATCACGAGGCAGAGAAAATCCCTGACCCCGCCGGGAATCGAACCCGGGAACCCGGGCGTGGGAAGCGAGAACGCTACCGCACGACCACGAGATGCGGGCGATATTGCAGCCTAAAACTCTCGGATTCTTGACTCTGTTTATACAGACTACCTTCAAATTCTTTGTCAGAGATATTTTTTCTTTGAAATGACGAATGATCAGCTGTACACAATACTTGTTGAGTCCCACGTTCTCCTGCCCTCGTACTGTCACACTTGCAGTTATTGTATTCTAATATCTACTGGGCTAACCCGAACTCTACTGCCAAAAGTTTCGACATTGTTCTGGTGTATTTTCTAAGTAGTTACATATAAGGGAACACTCTCCAATGTCTCGTAACAGAATAACTGCATTTCATTTTATTTCTTACCCCCATGTATCTTTGTATTGTACTTAAAATATCTTCAAAAATAAGAAACTTGTTCCATCCCTGCTGCTGACAACAGTAACGTCCACTTTAATTATTGTCCTCAACCTTGCAGTCAGTACGGATCGTTTGTGTCTCGGGGTTGTTTATCCGGCAGTGTTAGTTGTACGTTAACAGTGCACACAGCAGCATGGTTAGGCTTACATCAGTAAACTTGGTGTACGGGTTTACTGAAGCCTGTGGACGAGCGTCACAACGATATTCTTCTCTGAACAACCTCCACAATTTTGTCGGTGGAGTTCAAGTTCACCCTGTATTTTTAGCCATATTCGTTCCTCAGTAACGGTATGATTTAAGTGAATAACAATGTTTAAGAGTTTTGATTACGAACCCCGAGTAAAAGTTTTGCACACTGAAAAATATTATCTTGCTTTGCACAACCAAGTCAGGTGGCGCAGTGGTAAAGGCGAATCTCTGTGGCGCGTGCTTCAAATTCCCGTCCGACTATCCTAAATTGGCTTTCGCGTTCTTTCCGTACAATATTTCACGGATATTCCGGAGTGTTACATACACGTAACTTCATCCTTGTCCTAGTCAAACTTGTGCTCTGTCACTACTGGCATCGATGTCGATTGGATGTTAAACACTTACCTCTTTGTTTCTTTGACGTGTTTCATTGTGCCTCGTTCTGACTGTGTGTAGAACAGATATGTGAAAGCGCGTGTACAAGCGCAGCTGTCACAGTTGGATCAAACAGCATTAGCCACAGGACAGTGGATAGGTATTGGGGAGAAATCAGTTACCGTCCGAGTCTAGAGATCCTGGCCCCCTTACTCTTTAGGTAAATGCCGTAATAGCCCTTCGGTAATGTTACAACTGCTCCCTCTTGCCTATCTGTTATAGCGTTGTTTCTACGGGACGTTAGAACGATAAATAAGAGCAAGCAGTTGAATCCTAGAGGGGCAAATATTAGAATTTATGTACTGGCTACGTTAGTGAAAAGCAGCATCGTTGATCTGTGTTTCTGTTTGAATGCGCGTTCATTATGTGATTGTACTTCAATTCGAAGGATAACTTTGTTTGCAGGTAAGCGGCGTTGCGTTTAGCCACATAACTGAGACAACCTAAGCTTCTCAGTTACAGACTGCTGTCTCTACTGATTCTTTCTTCTAGTTAGGTAGTGAACACAGAATATTTTTCACTATACGTTTCCTTCCTCTCTTTTTCATTCAATTATTTTTGGTTTTGGGCAGCAAAGCCGATACAGTCAACATTAGTTGCAACAGTGACGACTTAATATCAGCGCAATTTTCACAACAGAAAGTGTGAAGTACAAAGATAAGTTTGTTATACAAATTAAAAAGCACGAAATTGTGACCCATGACTCGAACCGGGCCGGTTCCACACGAGAATAATATCCACGGCAGCCTATAGTACATACCACTCTTTTACGCACAGAAATATCTCTCGAACTAGCCCAGTCTTTCAAGCGCTTTCTCGTCGCCTAAAATAAAAATTTTCATAACCTTATTATCTCTCACTTTTGATCTCACTGGAGACCTTCCTCGTGCAGCTTCCTGATTTGGCAGCTGTTATTAAACTTACGCTCCCATCTTTCAATAACTTATAAATTCACGAGCAGAGGACAGGGTTATTGGCATATGAACTGTAACAACAGTCTACATCGCTATATGTTATAAAATGTAGGTATGTATGTTCAATATATCTTAACTAATGGATCGATTTCAACCAACTTGGTACACATATCGCTTTTAACTGGAAACAAGCACAGTGAAGGTAAGAACCAGCTAACTCTCAAAAAAGGGGACGGAGAGGGGGGGGGGGGGGGAGGAGGAGAGTTGGGGATAAGATAGAAGTGTACAACAAGACGCGCAAATACCGAGACGACATTCATCCAGTATTTGAACATGAGAGCGCTTAGCAGCTTCCAACCAACTTTATACACAGTTTCAAACTTTTACGGAACATTTTCTCGCTGGAAGCCCCACTAAATGACGACAGGGAAAAGGATTTTATTCAAACGAGGTGTTCATTGCAGTAACTAATAGCTATTTTGCAGACTTGGACAATTCCTATTATTCGGAAGGGATCAACGAATTAGAATAGCGTTGGTCGAAGTGTATGAGTCTAAAAGGAAACTACGTCGAGAAATAAAAAGGTTTACCCCAAACACGTAAGTAGTTTCTATTTGTGCACGGACTTTTCAAACGCCCCTCGTACATGCTTCCCTACGGGTCTTGATTTCTGTTTATCTTCGCGGTCCTTACGCGAAATGTATGTTGCTGGAAGTAGGATCGTTCTGCAGTCACTCGTAAATGCCCGTTCTCTAAACTTTTCCTATAGCGCTTCGAGAAAAGAACGTCTTCTTCCCACCAGGGATTCCCATTTGAGTTCACGGAGCATATCCGTAGGAGTCGCGTATTGATCGAAACTTACCAGTAACAAAGCAAGCAGTACGTCTTTGAATTACTCCGATATCTTCCTTTAATTCGACCTGATGGGGATCAGAAACACTCGGGAATTATTCAAGACTGGATCGCACAAATGTTCGGTACTCGATCTCCTTTGTAAATGTGCTATACTTTCCTACAGTTCTCCCAAAAACCGAAGTCGACCGTTGACCTTCCCTGAAACCGACCTTACGTGCTCGCTCCATTTCATGTCACTTTTCAGCTCACCACTAATACTCTATTCCAACAATGCAGGATTGTTTTTCCTACTCATCTGCATTGTCTTGCATTTTCCACATTTAGAGGAAGCTGCCGTTCATCAAACCAAATATAAATTCTATCCAAGTCATTCTGTATCCATCTGCAGTCACTCGAAGGTGACACTTTCCCTTACTCTAAAGTTTCATCAGCAAACAGTCACAGATATCTTCCTCACCCTATCTGTTCAAATGGTTCAAATGGCTCTGAGCACTATGGGACTTAACATCTGTGGTCATCAGTCCCCTAGAACTTAGAACTACTTAAACCTAACTAACCTAAGGACATCACACACATCCATGCCCGAGGCAGGATTCGAACCTGCGACCGAAGCGGTCTCGCGGTTCCAGACTGTAGCGCCTAGAACCGCTCGGCCACCCCGGCCGGCTCACCTTATCTGTCAGATAGTTTATGTATACAGAGAACAAGAGCGTCCCTCATATTTCCCTGGGGCACTTCTGACGACATCTTTGTCTCCGATGAACACTCGGCGTCCAGGGCAACGTACTGATGCTATTACTTTAAAATCTTAGAGCTATTCATCTGAGAACCTATCCAGTATGCTCGAACCTTCGTTAACATGCTGCAGTAGAACACTGTGTCCAACGCTTTCCGGAAATCTAGGAATGTGGAAGCTGCCTGTTGCATTTCATCCACGTATGATATAGTGCAATGAAAATGCAAGCTGAGTTAAGCACAAGCGGTTCTTTCTAAATCCGAGTTGATTTGTGGATATAAGCTCTTATTTCTCAAACAAATTCATTGTATTCAAACTTGGAATATGAGAATGCGGTAGTTTGTACATTTGCTGATGAAGAAAATCTTGTACTTAATCCTGGAATGATAAATGCAATACAAGCATAAATAGTCAATGGGACTGAATGTATTCGTCAGAAACATACCGGGTGATCAAAAAGTCAGTATAAATTTGAAAATTGAATAAATCACGGAATAATGTAGATAGAGAAGTACAAATTGACACACATGCTTGGAATGACATGGGGTTTTATTAGAACCAATAAAATACAAACGTTCAAAAAATGTCCGACAGATGGCGCTTCATCTGATCAGAATAGCAATAATTAACATAACAAAGTAAGACAAAGTAAAGGTGATGTTCTTTACATGAAATGCTCAATATGTCCACCATCATTCCTTAACAATAGCTGTAGTCGAGGAATAATGTTGTGAACAGCACTGTAAAGTATGTCCGGAGTTATGGTGAGGCATTGGCCTCAGATGTTGTCTTTCAGCATCCCTAGAGATGTCGGTCGATCACGATACACTTGCGACTTCAGGTAACCCCAAAAGCCAATAATCGCACGGACTGAGGTCTGGGGACCTGGGAGGCCAAGCATGACGAAAGTGGCGGCTGAGCACACGATCATCACCAAACGACGCGCGCAAGAGAATCTTTCACGGGTCTAGTAATATGGAGTGGTTTTTTTTTTTTTTTTTTGTTCTAATAAAACCCCATGTCATTCCAAGCATGTGTGTCAAGTTTTACCTCTCTATCTACATTATTCCGTGGTTTATTAAGTTTTAAAATTTATACTGACTTTTTGATCATCCGGTATATTATATGTTATATAATATACATTAAGCAAAAGTGCACTCAAAAATAGTTTAGACATATGTGTAGTAAGACGGACAGAGTGCTGAAAATGGCGACAGATGGACATCACACTCCCCTTCCCTCCCCTACTCAACCCTCCCCCCACTGATGAACATCACAGTTCCAGCAGCTGTTTTCCGTGAATTTGTGTCTGAAAGAGAGTCTGTAGTTGAGCTTGTGGGGGAAATGGACTGTCTTCTCAGTAGTACGGGCGAATCGGCATTTGCATTATAGCAGAGGCCGGCTTCTTGTGGCAGCGCTGCCGCGCCAGGGGCGTCCCGGGTCTTTGTCAGGTAGTTTCTGCCCAAACATCAGCTGCTGGCGATCTGGCCCCTTCCCCAAACGTGCGGAAGGCCCCTTTTTTCCTCTCTTTCTTCAGCCCGAGGGATTCGTGATGAAAGACGTTAAGCTCTTTCAAGAAACACAGAACACACTGATTATGTACCTGAAGACCAAGCAAGAAGCAACAGCTGTGTAGCATTTGTGAATGTTTTCTGACAACACGATAGTTAATCGAAATCGTAATAACTGTACGGGTGTCTCCCTAGAATCAGTTGTTATCGTTGAAAATGTGTTAGTATTACTTGAAATGACAGTTTTAAATACTATCGTTAATTTGTTTATCAATTTTTATACACGTGTTTGCATAAAACTAAGCAAAGCACAGTCGCTAAGTGACCACAGGCTACGCACTGTTTCATGTGTCTGATACTGAATACCAAACTCAGTGCGGGCGACTGCCGTATTAGTTCCTTTAACCAAGCCGACCCCTAGCTCCAATATTATCCTACAAATTAGTTTACTATTATTCGTTTTCAATGAATGTAGAGAACGTCAGTACATAGCAACAAATTCAGTCTTCAGTCACATGTATTTTTAAGTTGTACTCAACAGTATTTCGGTCTCTTGTGGTGCAGCATTGGCATTTGAAACATCTGTAAACGTCCGTCGACCTCAGTTATTGAATAAATGTTAGCTGAGGCGACAAGTGCATATTGGTGAGATCCAGCAAAGATGTCCCGAAAACGAACAGAGCCTAGCCGATGGAACGTTACGTCTTGTGATAATATTTACGTGTATTCTCCGTTGGACACGTGTGGCAGAGGGTACTTCCGGTAACAGTGTCTTTTTTCCCCCGTCACTGTTACATTCGGGAATGGACTGTCGATTAACCAATGTATAAGCTCTATTTTCTCTGATTTTATCGGTGTCATTATTTCACGAGACATACGCTTGAGGAAGTAATGTGTTGTCCGACGCTTCTTCGGGCGAACACTCTCGGAATTTCAACAGCGAATCTCTGCGTCATACACAACACATCTCTTCTAGTGGGCCGGCCAGTGTGGCCGTGCGGTTCTAGTCGCTTCAGTTAGGTTTAAGTTAGGTTTAAGTAGTTCTAAGTTCTAGGGGACTGATGACCACAGATGTTAAGTCCCATAGTGCTCAGAACCATTTGAACCATTTTTGAACTTGTTGTGTTTACTACTGGAGATTGCTGAGCTTCGCGCTTGCTAAACGTTCCTGTGGCGACACGTGCCGCTCTTCGTCGGATCTCCTCTATTTCTTCAATTAATCCAACTCGATCAGCAATACAGTTTATTAGCAACATTCAGTAATCCGTCTACAAGTGAGGATACGAAAATAAACAAAACAAGGTCATTCAGAGCACTGTCCTATGGCCAAGTGCTATTTCCACCTGTTACACTTGTGTTATCATTGAAATATGTACTAAATCGTATCGAAAGAATTCATGTTTTAAGGATGTGTACGTGACCACATGTTATAAACTCCAACAGCATTGTCCGACTCTTAGAAATGAAAGCAAAGCAAATGCGGTTTTACGTCGCTTCTGTTATGAAGACATTACAGACGTAGTACACCCTCAAATTAGACTAAGTTGGAGATGAAAATTGGTCATGTTCTTTTAAATTAAAGTATCCCGTCAGTTTAGGGAAACCACTCAAAACCTTAGTCTGAATGGCCGGACATGCACTACGTATTAACGTCTAAACATTTGTGGATGAAGGAGCCATTCTTTAAAGATTTAGACGACCTAGTGCCTCGTTGTCGTCTGGACGTCAAATTGCAATTAAAAAAATAATGAGGATAGCACACGTATTTTGTGCTTGGTTGCTAGACTTGTCAAGCAATGCGCCGTGTATAAACATTTGTGAATTCGGGACTTCCATCCGGTCTTGTCTTCGCATGGGACTTGTGGTGTCACCGCCAGACACCACACTTGCTAGGTGGTAGCCTTTAAATCGCCCGCGGTCCGTTAGTATACGTCGGACCCGCATGTCGCCACTATCAGTGATTGCAGACCGAGCGCCGCCACACGACAGGTCTAGAGAGACTTCCTAGCACTCGCCCCAGTTGTACAACCGACTTTGCTAGCGATGGTTCACTGACAAAATACGCTCTCATTTGCCGAGACGATAGTTAGCATAGCCTTCATCTACGTCATTGCTACGACCTAGCAAGGCGCCATTACCAGTTACTATTGATACTGAATCATGTACCGTCAAGAGCGACGTTCATCATTAATGGATTAAAGTTAAGTATTCCACCAGCTACGTCCGTTTTTTCTAAATTCTAATTTCCTTGTCCTGTTCCAGACCTCACGCCAGCCTGCGTGAGCTAAAACGCGTGCCTTTCGGCTTCCTCTAGTAACACGGTGTTGGCTGTCCTGCCAACCACAACAGGACTAATCACGTATCTCTGTCTGTAATCCCAACGGTTCTAAATGACAGAAAAATTGCTGTAACAGTTTTACTAATTATGCCGGCCGGTGTGGCCCAGCGGTTCTAGGCACTTCAGTCTGGAACCGCGGGACCGCTATGGTCGCAGGTTCGAATCCTGCCTCGGGCATGGATGTGTGTGATGTCCTAAAGTTAGTTAGGTTTAAGTAGTTCTAAGTTCTAGGGGACTCATGACCTCAGATGTTAAGTCCCATAGTGCTCAGAGCCATTTGAACCATTTTTTCACTAATTATGAATTAAGGGTGTATTCTGTAGCGACCCTGAAAATGTTTACCACACTGGAATCCCCCTGGAAAGAGCGGAATTTAAATTCCTTTCTTCCTAATTTAATATTGGCTTTCCATGGTTTCCCTAACAGCTTAACGCCAATACTGCGGTAGTTCCTTTAACGTGAGCACTGTTGTTGCAACTCCCCGACCCTCCCCTATTCACACCAAATCCTACAATTTGTAGAAAGCTCGGGGTCTTATGTTACTGTTTGTTAATGCATTAACGAATTAGTCGTTACTGTCTACATTATTGTTGAGTGAGAGACAAGTGCAGCTTTTGATAAGCAATGTCCCTGAGTCTCGCATCAGATGGTTTCAGACTTCACCTCCGATCGAGGGACGAAAAACAGTTCTCCTGTAAAATGACCAGTCCTCTGAATCTGTCGGGAGTTACGCTCTACGTAGGTATCTTAATGATGTCATTACTCTTACACATTGACAGCAATAATTTTTGACACAGAAATTACTTCTTGAAAATGCACCTCTGTTCGACGCGAGTAATTTTATTCTAATTTACTCGTTCCGGATGAAGGCCTTCTCTTGTCATTTAACGCATCATTTGCTGGGCCTCTAATTGAGAGCAATCATTCTTTTAGATAATAATTACGTAATTATTGTAGGGAACTGTCAAAAAGGGTTGATTTGATTTCAAGAGAGTTTCTGTGGTGATATTTCGACATACTAAATGTAATAAAAACGAAAATGAAAGGTACTGTTTTTAGAACCTAATTCATTCGTTTTGCACATTAGTTGGAAAAAATTGTGGGTTTGTAGAGGCCATATGAGTGATATCCTCATAAATTTTTAAAACTAGCGAAGTCTAGTTTCAGCGGAGGTCCATTCTAATTAATTATCGTAAAAGAACGCACGTACTTTCTGTCGTAATATGAGGATAAAAACTTAACGTAAAGTAGAAATATTTAAAAGTATTATTTAGTTTTATTGCTGTCTTATCGTGACATTCAGTTGCCCACAGTTCCTGAATTAAGGAATAATGTTTTCAGGACTGTGGAATTCGTCAATGACGCTTGGGAGTGGTGCAAAATCTCTTTCATATCTGCTCGTAAATTGTGCTCCGCAGCTCGAATATGTTTAAAGCACGACATACGTAATGGAGAACCGCAAAAGCTGCTGTTTTAATTCTTAATTCTGCAACTAGTTTCGTAAGACCGTCTTCTGGCAGATATATAAACATATAATTAAAATGTCCGCTGCTTACCTGAGTGGTAACGTGCTTGCCTACCATGCAGCGGTTCCGGTTTCGATTCCCGGCCGGGTTGGAGATTTTCTCCGCCCGTGGACTGGGTGCTGTGTTGTCCTTATCATCATTTCATCCTCATCACCGGCACGAAATTCACCCAATGCGGCGTTGACTGAAATAACACTTGTACTCGGCTGACGAACTTCTCTGGATGAGGTCACCCGGCCAACAATGCCACACGCCCATTTCATTTCATATAGTTAAAATGCAAGCAACATATGAAGTGGACATTAATGTTAAGTCGACAGTGGAAAATACACATATCAAAAAAAGTTTTGCATCACCTCAGTTCCGAGAGTTCCGGAACCTGTACAGAAAACTGGAATAGAGATCAACATAAACATCATTTCCGACCTTTTTATTGCTCATGAAAACCACACATTGCAGTTGTACCACCATACAGTGAGACCTTCAGAGGTGATGGTCCAGATTGCTGTACACACTGGTACCTCTGATACCCCGAAGAACGCCCTCTTGCATTGATGCATGCCTGTGTTCGTCGCGGCATACTATCCACAAGTTCATCAAGGCACTGTGGGGCCCGATTGTCCCACTCCTCAACGGCGACTCGGCGTAGATCCTTCAGAGTGGTTAGTGGGTCACGTCATCCATAAACAGCCATTTTCTATCCATCCCAGGCATGTTCAATAGGGTACATGTCTGGAGAATATGCTGGCCACTCTAGTCGAGCGATGTCGTTATCCTGAAGGAAGTTAGTTATTCACAAGATGTGCACGACAGGGGTGCAAATTGTCGTCCATGAAGACGAAATGGTTCAAATGGCTCTGAGCACTATGGGACTTAACATCTGTGGTCATCAGTCCCCTAGAACTTAAGAACTACTTAAACCTAACTAACCTAAGGACATCACACACGTCCATGCGCGAGGCAGGATTCGAACCTGCGACCGTAGTCCATGAAGACGAATGCGTCGCCAATATACTGCCGATATGGTTGCTCTATCGATTGGAGGATGGCATCACATATCGTACAGCCATTACGGCGTCTTCCATGACCACCAGTGGCGTACGTCGGCCCCACATAATGCCACCCCAAAACAGAAGGAATCTCCACATTGTTGCACTCGCTAGGCAGTGTGTCTAAGGCATTTATCCTGACCGGGTTGCCTCCAAACACGTTTCCAACGATTGTGTGGTTGAAGGCATATGCGACACTCATCGGTGAAGAGAACGTGATGCCAATCCTGAGCGCTCCATTCCGCACTGCATGGTGTCGTGGTTGCAAAGAAGGACCTCGCCGTGGACGTCGGGAGTGAAATTGTGCATCTTGCAGCCTATTGTGCACAGTTTGAGTCGTAACACGGCGTCTTGTGGCTGCACGAAAAGCATTATTCAACATGGTGGCGTTGCTGTCATGGTTCCTCCGAGCCATAATCCGTAGGTAGCGGTCATCCACTGAGCGAGGCATATCATCGACAGTTCCTGTTTCTCTGTATCTCCTCCATGTCCGACAACATCGCTTTGGTTCACTCCGAGACGCCTGGACCCTTCCCTTGTTGAGAGTTCTTCCTGATTTTTTGATTCCTTATGGAGGTATCGACCAGTGTGTGTGTCCTTTCTGTGTATCTTATGGCCCGTAGTCCCATCCACCCGTTTAATTACAGATACATCCAGAAAATTAATTTGACCATTGCTTTCTTATTCTGTTTTTGAGTTAACACCATTGAGATGCACCAAGAAGACATTAACCTTCTCTTCACCGCGAGTCCATACTACAAAGGTATCATCCACATAGCGGTACCACTTAGCTGGACGTTTGCTGGTCGTCTGCAGCGCCCGCTGTTCGAAGAAATCCATAAATAAATTGGCAACAGCTGGACTAGACACCCCGTCACGTTGTTCATAAAATTCATTGTTGTACTCGAAATATTGTGATAAGGCGATGTCTAAATAAAGCCACAGTGTCAGTCGGCAAAATGTCTGCTATGTATGAAATATACACAAAGAGGTGATATATCGGGCCACGTTGTGGGTGGGAGAGCCTATGGCACTCACATTAGGTCTCAGAGGAACATTTGGCTTTAGCATCTTTGGTGCATCATGTAGTCTGGGTGGATAAGCTTCTGTTCTACAAAGTTGTTTTTTATCGTCCGAAGAGAAAGAAGACTGTTTCACCACTGACTGGCGGTTCTCAAAACTTTCGTTGTAGGATTCTTCTGAAGCAATATGTGTAAGTAGTGAGATGCAAAAGGTCAGCAATCTTTTTGTGCAAATTTTTTCTCTTCATCAAAAGTATGAAAGTATCCTAAAACGAAACTTCTGACAACCACTAATAAACTGGTAAAATAGTCTTCTTTGTCTTCGGGTGATAAAAAGCAGCTCTACACAACACAAGCTTATCCACCCACACTCTATCACCTAGCAAAGATACAAAGCGTTTTAGCAAGGACATTGCATTATCATGCACCCATGTATAGAGAAGCAATAGAAATTCATAAACAGCATATTAATTTTATAGGAAGAAAAAAGCATTGAAGTTACATAAAATATGGATGTCGACTTTGCGTCAACAGAAAGACAATTGATTATTTTTAATCGAGAATGATGACGCCCTCCAGAGATGGCCACACAGTCGGCATCACGTGTTGTATGATGGTGCCCTCCACGCTCTCTATAAATTCGGGCGTCGCTAAGCCTTATTGGCTGTAGCCGTTTTACCTCAGAAGATGTCTTCATCAGTTGGAGACGAAGCGTCAGAGAGCAGTTCTCTGCATCGACCACGGTCTCTTAGCCCGGAAGTTCGAACTGAAGAAGGCGCCGGGCGTGAAAGCCTACATTGTATGGTCTCATACAGTGTTGCGAAACGTTATCTTCCCGTTTCAAGTTTTCACATTTCGCAGAAATTTGTGTTACAGGCATCAGTAAGTAGAATGCTCAGTGGTCTTGTGCTGTTACAGCAATATTTATCCTACAGTGTGACATATATTAAATGTACAAAATGTACTCCAAGAGTAAGTCACATAAAGACAGTGTCATACTTGGAAGAGTATATTTTGCCGTAATGATGTAACGATTATCAGGTATTGAAGAAATCAATTGGCAGTTGTGGATAAGAAAACAACTGACTAAAATAGGTCACTAAACATAACAGATAACATCTACGGATAAAGTAAAACGTTTTCATATTGGAAAACGTATATAGACGTAACATGCAAGTAATCTGCGCCATTACCTATAACTCCACAGAGTGAGCAACATAGAAATTAAGGCAAAATAATGGATAATGGTCTATAGGAAATGAGTTGATCCATGTGAGCATACATAATCAGTTACAACTACGAACTGTAAGAAAAATATAAAATGTAACACTTACTATACGGAATATTTGTATGAAACAGTAAACCGTGAAACTGCAAAATTATGTACACAGTCTGACCAAACGGTAACAAACTGCATTACAAAATCTTCTGGTAAATATAATAGAAGTATAGCACTATTGAAGGATTATGTAGATGTAAAATACTGTGAATCCTTGCTACAAATTGGATAATGGAATTACGAAGTTCATGTATAGTAACAAATAATTGTTTAAAATAAACGTAAAATGAATTAACTACGTTAATCTGGATAGTAACAAATGATGTCATTTCGTCATGATAATATTAGGAACTGCCAAGATAGTGATTATATATATTAATGTGGGAAAGTTAATTTAGTATACCGAAATGTCATCTCAGCTTCTGTGAATATACTTTCTGGACTTTGTGACTAGCGGTTTGCCTCATTGCTTAATTACTCCAGTTCAGGTGTGATAACCTCATGGAATAACGTTCATTATTTAAAGAATATACCAAGAGCAGTAACATGTGGAAAACATAATACGGTAACTGTTTTCAACGGCGTCTAGTGCCATTCGGAAACTTAAAAATTGAACACTGATGACCAACCTCACTTAAAGATTTTCTATTTAAATCATTAAAATTTTCGATATATTTTTCGTTCTTAAGTTCAGGCTGTTCATAACGACCATATCTGGATTGTTAGATGTGTATATATTTTACATTCCTCGAGAATAACGATAAGTCTTCCCTTAATTGCTTTGCGGAGAACATGAAGAGTGTTAACCTTGTGATGAATGGGTATGTCAAAACGTGGTCTTACGAATGAAATTAGTTGCAAAATGAAGTATTATTATTAGCATAGCAACTATGGTGGTTATCTATGATGTCGTTTTTTAAACCCTGTAATATTCACAGAAGTTTCATCACGCGAGACAATGGGGCTCCATTATGGTAATATTTTGATACTTCCGTTTGTAGTCAGTTACGTTATTGTACGAAAAATCTCTCTCTTATGGATAGATTTTGTACCAATATTGTTATAGTCAGTTACTTTAGCAAACAGTCACGATCGTAAAAGAAGTAGATAGTATTCGCAATTTTAACTATTCGATAAAATTTTCGTGCATTGTCTGAAATTACTGTTGCTCTGCAAATACATGGGAATTACAAATAAAATGCTGTTTATCTTGTAGATAAGAATAGTTTTCTTGTCTTTTGGAACTGAGTTTTTATGATCTATTTAGCTCACATATGGTTCGCTGAAATGAATTTGTTATCTTCAGTGGGTGTTTATGACTATACTTTTTGTGTGCCCGTTGTCTGCTGCGTAAACACTTGTGGACTCCAAGGCCACAGTTTTGCACATGACTAAACGTAACGTTGCTGCTACAATGTTGCTGTCACCCTTCACTTGAGCTGTCTGTCTGTAAGATAATCAGCACTGGAGTAGCAATACAAATAATGTTGTATAGATCTCGCAACTTATGTGTGTGTGTGTGTGTGTGTGTGTGTGTGTGTGTGTGTGTGTGTGTGTACAGTTAACTTCTACCTGTATTAAGAGATGGTGTTCATTCAAAACCTTCAAGGACTTGTTTCTTATGTGACCAGTAAATGCAACAGCATTATAGCGTATCGCATTATATAATGATAATAAAAAAGTATAAATGGGCTGGCTACGGCCAGTCTGTCCTTAAGTCTACAAGTTGCTGCAGCTCTACATCCTCTAATTATATGCTGGTGCACGCCGGGCCATAATGAGGCTGTGTTCTCTGCTCTGAAGACTTCCGCCGGAAGTCTGACCTATAAAGCCAGGAACACAACCGCGTATGACTCCAGCGTTACAGATTCCGTAGCATTAGCCACCACCACTGTTATTACGTACGATAGCTTCGTGCGCAACAAAAAACACGTCGTCCCAGAAATGGCATATCGTAGCCAAACTCCGAGCATCTTCGGACGTTCACATCGTATTGAATGTTTTCCGCTTATATTTTCTGACTTGTCTTCGACTGTCAAAGAACTTTCTCGAATCTCTGGAACTGAGAGCTCGTAATTTTTATATGACACAGTCCATTTTACTTCTCTCCGATTACAGAACCGATTCCTGTTCTGAGATAACTCTCGGACCAGAGCCGCTATAATTAATTATATCTTGTTTGGATCTCAGCGCTTCACTTTCGGTGCTCTTTCTCTGCGCTATTGCCTCACATCACAGACTGCAGCTCCTTCTATAGCAGCAGCACTTTTCTTATACATGTAACTCGACCCATGATTTAACTTGGAGAAATGAGCCGCTTGTTCGGTTCCTATTACTGGTATTTATCAAAGCAGTTACGATTATAACCTCATGAATAAATGATTACTGAATGAGAAATAAAATACGTACATCCTCACTGGTGGTTGAAATGCTTCATATTCGTTGGATTCTGTCTAGTCGATCGTTGCAAATGGTTTTAGTCTGTTAACTCGCATTCTTTCAAGAAAAACGTAAAATCAGAAAAACTGGAGTTTTTAAACCCGGAGACTGTCATCTGAAACACGGTAGCATTTCATGACGTTGACTAGAAGACCTTGAGGAGTAATTTAGTCATCATGTGAGTACTGTGTCAAGTGTAACTGTTAAATGAGCATGACTCTAGTGGGTGATTCTAGTTCATCTAACAGTGAAACACCGTGATGGGGAAAGGGTGAGAGTGAACCGAGCTAACCTCCAGGTTCAACGTCCCTGTCCAACAGTCGGATCGCCGTACCAAATACCTTAGCTTGTATCTCAGGGGCGTGTGTGCATAGCACAGGCGGGCCGAGGCTCCGCCTGTACTACCTTTGCTAGTTCCTTCCCGGGAGTGCACGTTACACTGCGACATTTGATTTAGAATTTGGGTGTGGCATTTTTCGGCCTGCACAACTCTCTTCAATTGGAAAGAACCGTGGTGTCAGCACTGTTTACCTTTCGCCATTTGTTCGTGGTATGAAGGACACTGACAGATCCAGTGGCTATTTGCACAAAAACCGGCAACAGCAATCTGTCGTCACAAGCCTTTAAAAATCAGTGGGACTGGGAGAATAGAGGAATGAGAATTCTCAATATTCAGAGTGGTCCATTGATAGTGACCGGGCCAAATATCTCACGAAATAAGCATTACCCGACAAAACTACAAAGAACGAAACTCGTCTACCTTGAAGGGGGAAACCAGATGGCGCTATTGTTGGCCCGCTAGATGGCGCTGCCATAGGTCAAACGGATATCAACTGCGTTTTTTTAAATAGGAACCCCCATTTTTATTACATATTCGTGTAGTACGTAAAGAAAAATTAATCTTTTAGCATTTGCTTCGTGATTAATTACCCGTGTTAAAATGGACCCTTTACCAATTGCGGAAAAGGTCGATATCGTGTTGATGTATGGCTATTGTGATGAAAATGCCCAACGGGCGTGTGCTATGTATGCTGCTCGGTATCCTGGACGACATCATCCAAGTGTCCGGACCGTTCGCAGAATAGTTACGTTATTGGAGGAAACAGGAAGTGTTCAACCACGTGTGAAACGTCAACCACGACCTGCAACAAATGATGATGCCCAAGCAGGTGTTTTAGCTGCTGTCGCGGCTAAACCGCACATCAGTAGCAGACAAATTGCGCGAGAATCGGGAATCTCAAAAACGTCGGTATTGAGAATGATACATCAACATCGATTCAACCTATATCATATTTCTATGCACCAGGAATTGCATGGCGACAATTTTGAACGTCGTGTACAGTTCTGCCACTGGGCACAAGAGAAATTACGGGACGATGACAGATTTTTTGCATGCTTTCTATTTAGCGACGAAGCGTCATTCACCAACAGCGGTAACGTAAACCGGCATAATATGCGCTATTGGGCAACGGAAAATCCACGATGGCTGCGACAAGTGGAACATCAGCGACCTTGGCGGGTTAATGTATGGCGCGGCATTATGGGAGGAAGGATAATTGGATCCCATTTTATCGATGGCAATCTAAATGGTGCAATGTATGCTGATTTCCTGCGTACCGTTCTACCGATGTTAGTACAAGATGTTTCACTGCATGACAGAATGGCGATGTACTTCCAACATGATGGATGTCCGGCACATAGCTCGCGTGCGGTTGAAGCGGTATTGAATGGCATATTTCATGACAGGTGGATTGGTCGTCGAAGCACCATACCATGGCCCGCACGTTCACTGGATCTGACGTCCCCGGATTTCCTTCTGTGGGGAAAGTTGAAAGATATTTGCTATCGTGATCCACCGACAACGCCTGACAACATGCATTGTCAATGCATGTGCGAACATTACGGAAGGCGCACTACTCGCTGTTGAGAGGAATGCCGTTACAGGTATTGCCAAATGCATTGAGGTTGACGGACATCATTTCGAACATTTATTGCATTAATACGGTATTTACAGGTAATCACGCTGTAACAGCATGCGTTATCAGAAATGATAAGTTCACAAAGGTACATGTATCACATTGGAACAACCGAAATAAAATGTTCAAACGTACCTACGTTCTGTATTTTAATTTAAAAAACCTACCTGTTACCAACTGTTCGTCTAAAATTGTGAGCCATGTGTTTGTGACTATTACAGCGCCATCTATCACAAAGCGAAAAAACTTGTCCAACTTTACATACAACACGAATACGTAATAAAAAATGGGGTTTCCTATTTTAAAAACGCAGTTGATATCCGTTTGACCTATGGCAGCGCCATCTAGCGGGCCAACCATAGCGCCATCTGGTTTCCCCCTTCAAGCTAGACAAGTTTCGTTCTTTGTAGTTTTTTCGTTTGACGCTTATTTCGTGGGATATTTGGCGCTGTCACGATCAATGGACCACCTTGTATATTATGCAGCCGCATAAGCGATGGGTACTGCAAATTTGCTAGGAAGCGATATTGCAATACCACGCAGAAGAAATGTAAGGTTTTAGCTGACAATGAAAAGGCAAAGAAATACTATGTTCGATAGATGGGATTCATTGTTCAGTACATCAAGAAGCACATTGTGCCAAATTCGCACGCATGCTGCATACGAAGATATTGGTGGTACGAATAGCAATATCTCTGATATAGCAAGCATTACAGTTGCACTGTCAATTCCAATTGTTTTCGATGAAACTGAACAAAGGGTATGGAGACCCAATAGATTACTACAAAGTACGTTGGTTAAGTCAAGGGGCAAGTCTGGAACGATTTTTGGATTTAAAACTCGCTGATTTTATGAAGGGAAAAGGAGTGCAGAAACTAAAATTAGAACATCCGGAGTGGATTACAGATCTCCCGTTTTAAGTGGACTTTACTGCACATTGCAAGGTGAGGAACAACTTCTTCCTGATTTGACGGGCATTTGAAAAGAAAAAAGCGTCGTAGAAGGGACGCATTTTGACAAATACAGTCCAGTTCCCTAAGCTCACTGCCGTTAAAGAAAACACGAGGTTTGAAGAATTCGTTGTAGCCTTGAATGGATTAGAAAGATATTATCCTAAACAGTTTGAGGAAACTGTCAATCTTTCATCTGTTTTCGAAACTTTTGCCGTTTCAGTTGAGGAGGAGGAGATTAGTGTTTAACGTCCCGTCGACAACGAGGTCATTAGAGACGGAGCGCAAGCTCGGGTGAGGGAAGGATGGGGAAGGAAATCGGCCGTGCCCTTTCAAAGGAACCATCCCGGCATTTGCCTGAAGCGATTTAGGGAAATCACGGAAAACCTAAATCAGGATGGCTGGAGACCATCTTCCAGTAATTATATATTATAAATCGACCAAAGAGTGTGATTAAACTACAGGCTCAAAGACTTCGTGTTGAACCAAAGACGTTGTTGGTTAACACTCACATTGATGAAGGTTACATTTTTCTTACAGGGAATATATATGCCAAATTGACTTAAATTAGTAATTTTTTCTCTCGTTGATGAAACATATTTGATAATTTGGAAGACAAAATTAAATCCAATAAAACAACATCAACAAGCCAGCTGTCAGCAGCAGAAGAAATCAGCCATCACACCCTTTCACAAAACTGGCATATATAAATTAACATGTGATAGCTGCTCCTGCTACTACAAAAGGGAAACAGGAAGAACCTTTGAAACATGATACGGAAAGCACACTGAGGCACTCCGTCTAAATAACTTAAGTAGATCCAGGTTTGGCACCCATCTTGCAGAAAATAAACATTCCGGTAAAGACACAAAAACCAACCTCCATATCCTACACCCTGTAGACAAAGGAATAAAGACGGACCTTCTTGAACATTTAGAGATTTTCACCCACAAACATAAATCACCCAACACCATTTTAAGTGAACAGACAGAATTAGCAAATAACTCCTTCTTTCAGAATTTTAAGGACTGTTTAAACTTGAAGAACTAAGAAGTCATTCAGAAAAACACACGCACAAATCACTCTCACTCTAACAGTCTGTCTCCCTCTTCCTTCTCCCCCCCTTCCCCCCCCCCCCCATCTTACTGCTCCCTACCAAATGTCCACATTACTTATTAATTTTAACTTAACACTATCCTGCTAATCTCAAATGTCGTATGCCCAGTTCAACCAATATGTCATGCAAGAAAATAGCTGTTAAAAATAATCCCAACACCAACACTCTTAAACATAAGAGAAGCAGCATCTGAAAATCTAGTTTCATACACCTTGTTTGGTGTATATGTTCCCTGCAAGTGAGACATAACCTCATCAATGTGAGTGTTAACCAACAATGTCTTTGGTTCAACATGAAATCTTTGAGTCTGCAGTTTAACCAAGCAGACGTGTTTGAAATATACCCCAGCACAGTTTGCAGTATGATTGTTGTAACTCATAGGTAAAGTAAAATTAAAAAGGTTACTAATTTGCTTATTTTCAATAACGACATGCAGTATCATGTTTTGGGGTGGACCATCAAGCCAATCTAAAGGTTTACTGATCGAAAAGTGTGCAATATGAACTGTTTGCTGCGTGGATTCAATAACGTCTGGCAGAAGCCTCTTCAAAGAATAACTGCTGCTTCTCAGTACATTTGCTCCTTAACAAAATCTGTTATAAGCTTATTTCATGAATCAACACCAAGAATAATAACAGTCTTCATAAATATGTAAAGTCGCCTATTGTGGTCCAGAAATGTTCCCATTATTCAAGTACACGCATTTTCGATAGCTTGTCATCAACCATAAAAATTTAGCTTTCGAATAAAATTCAGTTTAAGAAGAGCCTGGTGGATTAATCGGTGGAAACCTCCTTCTACTCCACTGAAGAATTTCGAAGCAGAATCAGTTGATTTACGTATTACTAACGACAGGGCTATTACAAATGATTGAAGCGATTTCATAAATTCACTGTAGCTCCATTCATTGACATATGGTCACGACACACTACAGATACGTAGAAAAACTCATAAAGTTTTGTTCGGCTGAAGCCGCACTTCAGGTTTCTGCTGCCAGAGCGCTCGAGAGCACAGTGAGACAAAATGGCGACAGGAGTCGAGAAAGCGTATGTCGTGCTTGAAATGCACTCACATCAGTCAGTCATAACAGTGCAACGACACTTCAGGACGAAGTTCAACAAAGATCCGCCAACTGCTAACTCCATTCGGCGATGGTATGCGCAGTTTAAAGCTTCTGGATGCCTCTGTAAGGGGAAATCAACGGGTCGGCCTGCAGTGAGCGAAGAAACGGTTGAACGCGTGCGGGCAAGTTTCACGCGTAGCCCGCGGAAGTTGACGAATGAAGCAAGCAGGGAACTAAACGTACCACAGCCGACGGTTTGGAAAATCTTACGGAAAAGGCTAAAGCAGAAGCCTTACCGTTTGTAATTGCTACAAGCCCTGACACCCGATGACAAAGTCAAACGCTTTGAATTTTCGGCGCGGTTGCAACAGCTCATGGAAGAGGATGCGTTCAGTGCGAAGCTTGTTTTCAGTGATGAAGTGATGGGGCTATGTGAAAGATTCAGTGTTTAAACCTCCTCTACCAAGAAATGTGCCAGAACTGCGAGCTCGCATCAACGATGCTTTCGAACTCATTGATGGGGACATGCTGCGCTGAGTGTGGGAGGAACTTTATTATCGGCTTGATGTCTGCCGAATCACTAAAGGGGCACATATCGAACATTTGTGAATGCCTAAAAAAACTTTTTGAGTTTTTGTATGTGTGTGCAAAGCATTGTGAAAATATATCAAATAATAAAGTTATTGTAGAGCTGTGAAATCACTTCAATCATTTGTAATAACCCTGTATTTTATATCATATGAATGCTATGTACACTCGTAATACATCTTCAGCACAGCTAAAATGCAGTAATAAAATCTATACATGTACGTGTCAGCTAAAATTTAGTAATAAGATCTATATATGTACATCTTGGTTTTGACGATGCTTGGCACTTCACGCAATTTAAAGGGAGAAGGGAGACTAAGATTTAACAGTCCTTCGACGACGGGGTTATTAGAGATGGAGCACATGCTCAAACTGTGTGAGAAGAGGAAATGAAATTGACCATGCCTTTTTGGAAGACCCACGCCTGCTTCCCTTTTAAGAGATTTAGGAAAATCATGGAAATCTTACATCTAGGGATTTGAAGTGTTGGCCTTTAAATACGACTGTATTGTCTCAGCACTGTGCCACTTTGTATTCATTTAAAAGTCTGTGCTAAACTTTTTACTAATGTGTAAGTGAAAAAAGGGCATTTCTTACTTCTATTCCTATATATCCTTAAAGGGTTATCTCATTTAGGATCTGTTGAAGGAATAGTAGCGTATCAGTTCTTTCTTCTACATCCTCGAGGATCTTATCTCTATGGGTCTAAGGAGCGAACAGTCTATCTAATTTAATCTAACGGAACATGCCCTCATGAACAATAACTGCATACTCCCAGTTCTGCTTTCGCTGACTGTCAAACCGAAGATGTGTAAAACCGAAGATGTGTAAATGCGGACTTCAGGTACTCTGGGTCGAGTGCCTCTCCGTCAGCACCACGCGAGGTACCTTATGTTGAAATGTATTTATATCCTCGCAATTGAAAATCACTCAATAATATGAGCGACTGAGACCAGCTCGTGTGAGTCAAAACCCCATTGGATCCGAATGTTCCAGGTTAATGCGTGCTGTCTGTCGGACATGTCCGAAAGAACAGATATCACGCAAAATCCGCATATGTGAAACATTATATATAAATTGAAGGGGATCGCTGCTGTCAGCTGCAGTGGGACATTATGCGGAATCAGCGCGACGAGCGAAAATATGTACTGGAGCGGGATTCGAACACGGGATTTGCCGCTTATTACGCAGGTGCCTTAACCATTGCGCTATCTGGGACACAGTGTTATCGCAACTGCGCGGACTATCTCGCCACACCTTATGACCGATCCACATACCCTCTGAGCACCATCTATCCGCAGTCCCTATCCACTCTGCTCCTGTTCACTGCTCTGGGACTCCCACACGATTCTCTGGGATTCTTTCGGACATGTCCCAAAGAACAGACACCACACATTCATATAACTTATACGCCTGGCTGGGCAATGGATCCATCTTCTTCAGTGTGGATGTACAAATACGTCCGACCTCCTGTGGGAATCCCAGAGTAGCGAACAGTCGTGACGGTGCGTGGTGTCTAGAGGATGATTTTGGTATGAGGAACCCGTCGTATCTGGTGACCTGTTATATGGTAATTGTATTTACTTTCATTCCTTACTCCTATTTAACTTAGTACCTGTATTATACAGAAAATATGTGGAAAACAGTGAAAATCTCGACAGTATGTACTGTGTATCTATTATGGAAATACACCAACTTCTCTCCCTGATGGTACTTGCTGTTGAAACCAACGTCACTTTACTCTTCGCCCTCAAGCTTGCACTGAGTACCGTCCGGTTGTGCCATAGGTTTTTTCCCAGCAATGTTCGTTGTACATCAACAGTGGTACAAAATAGTACCGATAGGTTCACTAATGAATAGTTGGACGATATGCAGCTCGTGTTTAGATGCAGTGAACGCAGTGGAAGAGCGACACCATGGCGCTATACTGGCCTGCTGCTGCAGCAACGGTAACATCGCACAGCTTTTGTACCTGAGGGTCTTTGCGTTACTCTATACGTATTTTGTGTTGTACGTTTCGGTGGTTGCATATTGCAAGCTTTTTCACTATTAAGACAGTATTTTCACTGAAACAAAGCTAACTGCGGCAACAAACCGAATCAAACGAAATTGTTGGCGTGGTGCATAAGTTTGTAGCTTTCTTCCACAAGTTTAATAAACAGAGTAAATACACATAACACAGACTTTAGTCATCAATAATACGCTGTAATTCTTCATGCTTTCCCGGCGATCTGTTGACATCTTGGATATTCGGGAATCCAGCCGGATGTTCGCGTCGTTCTCGCACGATATTTCAACAGCGTGCCTCGCTGTCTTCTTCAGGTGCTACCTGAGACTGGTCCTTGGGTCGATCGAGTCCAGTATTTATGCCTGGGAGGAGCTGGGCGTTCCCTAATCGGTCCGCGCCGGGTCGAGTGTTCCATCTGTGGTCCGCGCCCGCCAGACTCGGCTTCAATGGACCCCTCCAGTCGCAGATGTTCTGACTGCCGTCGGCGCCCGTTCTGGTCGTCCTCAACGGATGTGGTTATCATCTGAGGTGTGTCAGACCTGGTCTGAGATGTTGGGTACTCTATCTCCTGACTGTTACTATGATTTCCACAGAAGTTACTATGATTTCCACAGAAGTTACAAGGCGTAAATGTTTCTGGTTGTTTCCCGCGCTACCCGCTGATTTCCACAGAAGTTACTATGATTTCCACAGAAGTGGAAATCATAGTAACAGTCAGGAGATAGAGTACCCAACATCTCAGACCAGGTCTGACACACCTCAGATGATAACCACATCCGTTGAGGACGACCAGAACGGGCGCCGACGGCAGTCAGAACATCTGCGACTGGAGGGGTCCATTGAAGCCGAGTCTGGCGGGCGCGGACCACAGATGGAACACTCGACCCGGCGCGGACCGATTAGGGAACGCCCAACTCCTCCCAGGCATAAATACTGGACTCGATCGACCCAAGGACCAGTCTCAGGTAGCACCTGAAGAAGACAGCGAGGCACGCTGTTGAAATATCGTGCGAGAACGACGCGAACATCCGGCTGGATTCCCGGATATCCAAGATGTCAATAATACGCTGATCAGCCAGAACATTACCATCATCGACCTAATATCGATATAAAGCAGTCTAGGCGATAGCAGCGTCACCTGGCGAGGGAGAACTGCAAGTCTGGCACATGATCGATGCATGTAGTCTCAGTGAGCGTGCTGCCCGTGTGTAGAATGGGGAAAGCACGTGGTCTATCTGTTTGACCGAGGGCAGATTATGATGGCCCGGAGGTTCCACACGAGTGTTTCGGAAAATGCACAACTTGACAGCTGTTCAAGGAGTGCCGCTGTGAGTGTCCTCAACACAAGGCGAAACCAATGGGGAACCACGTTCAGACGTCGTGGAGTTGGGCAGCCACCCCTCATTACAGATGTCGGATGTTTTAGGCTGGGCAGACTGGTAAAACAGGTCAGGGAGCGAACTGTGGTGGAACTAACACCCAACATTAATGCTGGGCAGAGTACAAGTGTGACTGAACACACAGCGCACCAAACACTCCTAACGACGGGTCACCACAGCCGACTATCCATGCACATACCAATGTTAACACCACAACATCTGCAACTACGGCTGAAGTGGGCACGTGACCATTGGCACTGGATGTTGGGGCAGTAGCTGAGTGTTGCATGGTCTGATGAATCCCGATACTTCTTCATCACGCCGATGGTAGGGCGCGAATCCATCGTCTTCCAGAAGAAAAGCTTCTTGACACGTGCTCTGTGGGACAGAGACAAGCTGACGGCGGCTCTATCATGCTCAGACGAACATTGACATGGACATCCAAGAGTCCAGTGGAGGTGGTGCAAGGCAACACCATGATGGCCAAGGAGTATCATACACTGGTTGCAGACCACGTACACCCCTTCATACGATCATGCTTCCCTACAGCAGTGGAATTTTTGAACAAGATAAAGCACTATGGCACATACCCAGGAGTGTAATAGAGTTGTTCGCGGAACCCAATGGCGAATTCCAATTCATGTGCTGGTCCCCCAACACGATCGAACAGATATAGGATGTGATTGAATGTGCGTTCAGAGCTCATGGTCCCCCTACCTGGAAGTTACGGAAATTAGTTGCCTTGTGTGTGCAGATGTGGTGCCAACTTCCTCCAGCGACCTACCAATGCTTCACTGCTTCAATGCCACAACGCGTCACCGATGTAGTCCTTCCCAAAGGTGGATATACCGGTTATTAGGTAAGTGGTCATAATGTTCTGGTTCATGAGTGTATATTCTCCATCACTATTCACAACAGTCTGCCAGCGCTGGGGTAACTATTCGATTCTATGACTGCAGGAGCCACATGGTTGTGGAGCGAAGACCTTGTCGACCCATGTTCGGCGCGTATTTTCATCCCGATAGGAAATTATTTGAAAGTTGTTCGATAGAGAGCAGAAAAGGTGAAAATCTCAGGGCGCAAGATCAAATGAATAAGGTGGGCGCGGAATGACTTCCCAACCCAACTCCTGTGTTGTGTTTTGTGTCAGTCTAGCAGAATACGTGTGGACGTTATCGTGGAGTAGTATCACTTCTCGCAGTATTCCTGGCTGTTGTTCTTGGACTGAGTCTGCAAGACACCTCAGTTGTTGACAATAAATGTTAGCAATGGTGGTTACACTTCGGAGAAGCATAACTGTCAGCAATGATGGTTACATCTCGGAGGAGCAATTCATAGTACTCCGCACAGTTGATGTTCCATTATATGCATGACATTATCTTTGTTGATGGGTGCATGTATTTGTACAGGGAGTTTCTGCTTTGTTTGGGCTCAACCATACATTTCTTTTTCTCATGTTAGCATAAACAATACAGTATAGGAATGGCTGGTGCTGTTTATGAGTCAGTTGACGACGAGCAAGCAGAGATGCATATTTGGCTACCCGCTGATTTTTGTGATTTTGGCTTAGAGGAAGCGGTACCCACACACACGATTTCTGCTCCTTGCCCATTGCAAGCAAATGTCGCGTGATGGTGGAATGATCACAGTTTACCACGTATGCCATTTTTGAGTATACTGACACAAACCATTGTGGATTACTGTGTTTAAACGATCTTCAACAAACCCCAAAGGTCTTCCTGAACGTGGAGAGTCACTGATGTCAAAATGATCGGCCTTAAAACGAGAAGAACCATTTTATTGGCGTGCTCTCTCCAATGGCATTATCCCCATACAAGGCGTAAATGTTTCTGGTTGTTTCCAGCGCTGCTCTACTGAACTCAAACAGAAGAATACGTCAGAATTATTCCGATTCCTCTACGTGACACTCCATTATCTAGCGCCCAAAGCCCCACTCACTATCTCCAAATAACAAAATGACAATATATGAAACCCAAATAGCAACAGTGAACTACAAATAAAAAATGACAGTCGATAAATAAACCCATAGCTACCGGAATACCGACATACAAAACAAAAACCTTAAGTTTTGCGCCAACTTATACTTTATATTCTGTAACGAACCACCGAAGACCCCGAGTCCCTGATACGAAAATATACAGAAAAATATATACAGAAAATATATACCGAAAAGCCTTCGAAATTTTGGTTACTAACGATGTATTGAAAGTGGATGTACCTGAATATGGACACCCTCATTGACCAAAAGAGGCGAATTTAAGTATTTGTGAATACATTTCTTATTAATGTAATTGAGTCCGTGAACTGAGCTGTTAGTTTCAAACAGAAATATTCCACTTACGAAAAATTTCGTTATGAAATGAGTATACTGAGAAGTCGCAGTTGGTATACAATATTCTTTGAACAGGCTTCTGCAAGTGATTCTTGAATTAGTCCAGCAAATAATTCGTACTACACGCTTTTCGACCCGGAAAACTTTATATTGGCTTGACGAGCTACTCTAAAATATGGCAAAAAAAGAAAGTAAAGTACCCAGATTTTTTACGTTTACGTCTCCTTCGTCTGATAGCATTCCCCTGCGAGCTTTACTGAGTTACAATTCAGACCAGTCTGTAGTGCATTATAGAGATACAGCATAAGACACTTGGTAACGATCCGACGTTTGGATGGGAATGTTGAACTTGGGATGTCAGCTCGGTGTCCTTCAAGAGGAGTAGCGTATTTCCCAGCATCGGTTCACCCTCTCCCTTCTCTCATCAGCGTGATTCAGTGTCGGACATGCTATAAGCAGCCACAACAGTCATCCTGACTCAAGTTACGCTCGATTCGACGACCGTACGGTGACATAATTACGCCTCGAGGTCTCCTAGCCATACAATGTCGCCATACAATGTCGCGAAATTTCAGCCTGGAAAAAATGGATGTGGTGGAAGGATCTAATACATTCTACGCTGTAGTTGTTATAGTGACGATGCTTGAAAATAAATCGAAACGCATTTCGTCGAATCGAAGATTTATTTCAGTTGCAAAAACCGTCGTTGCAAGTGTATTTCCACCAGAGCGAAGGTGTACTGGAGTAACAGGTTACGGAGCGCAGGGACAAGGACGCTGGGACAAGGCGCTGTGACCTCGCGACGCGTTGTCTGAGCACACAGCCGCTGCACCTGCCGCGGGGCCAGGGGTCTTGTGATGTCTCCGTCGTTGCACGGAGCCTCGGCTACTTGAGAAAGGTCGCGGTCTCGCTAGTTACCGTTCTGCCCCGGCATCTAATGCGTTACAAGTATTCTTCAAACGTTTAAAACATTTTAATTCAGTAAATGTGCGATAGTTCTTTTTATAATCCTCTGCGTTTCCGCCCATTTCCTTCTTCTCATTTTATTTCTTAAATTTAAAAACGAAATTGTCAAGTTAGCTTTTTAATACCATCGAAGAAAAGAATATTTTCCACGACTTTAAGAACACGTGTAAATAAATGTTCCACCTTTTAAAAATATCGTCTTGCTGGAGTTGGAAGCTCCTGTTGACGTTTTTTCCGTGTTTGAGAATTAAATTTTGGTTTCTAAATTACGTCTTCTGGAAAACACAATGTATTTTCTTATTACCAAAACAGGTTTCGACACCTGTTTGTCGTCTTCTGTGGTACTGGCGTGCAAATTCCAGTCTTCATCACTGATGAACGGCAGTCGGGATGCGTGCACGGACCAGGCACTTGCTGCGGAAGCCCATATGCAGCAATGTTCGCTGAATGGTCGTTGAGGAGACACTGTTTGTAGCCCCTTGATTTATCTGGGTGGGCAGATGCTCAACGGTTGCACATCTATACGCTCGTGCACATCTCTGCAGCTAGTAATCACATCTGCCAGTTATGGCCCGTGGTGCACCACAGTAGCCTCAGAGCTGGGTTTTGGATAACGCCATTTTGCCATCCAGTGTACACTTTAACCACAACGGCACATGAACAGTCCACAAACTTAGCCTTTTCAGAGATGCTCCTACCCTTGGTCTGAAAGTCAATGATCATGCCTTTTGGACGTCGGATAAAAAGCACTGTTTGTTTCCCGGGTCACCTCGACACGCTTTATATACCCTCCACTGCTAGTGCTGTGAGTGGTTATTGCACATTGACCTCAGACATAGACGGTGGTCACATTAATGTGACTGGACTGTGTATATTCTACATCTACATCGATACTCCATAATCCACCTTACGGCGTGTGGCGGAGGGAATCCTGTAGCACTACCAGTCAGTTCCTTTCCTGTTCCGCCGGCCGGAGTGACCGTGCGGTTCCAGGCGCTACAGTCTGGAACCGAGCGATCGCTACGGTCGCAGGTTCGAATCCTGCCTCGGGCATGGATATTTATGATGTCCTTAGGTTAGTTAGGTTTAATTGGTTCTAAGTTCTGGGCGACTGATGACCTCAGAAGTTTAAGTCACCTAGTGCTCAGAGCCATTTGAACCATTTTCCTGTTCCACTCACAAATAGAACAAGGGAAAAAAGACAATCTATATGCCTCTTCATGAGCCCCAATTTCTCATACCTTAGCTTCGTGGTCCTTACGCGCAATGTATGTTGGAGCCAACAGAATCGTTCTGCAGTCAGCGTCAGATGCCGGTTCTCTAAATTTTCTCAGTAGTGTTCCTCGAAAGGAATGTCACCTTCCCTCCCGAAGCAAATTCGTGACACTTGAATGTTGGTTGAGCCTACCAGTAACAAATATAGCAACCTGCCTCTGAATTGCTTCGATGTGTTCCTTTAATTCAACCTGGTACAGATCCCAAACACTCTAGCAGAACTCGTGAATAGGTCGCACTAGCATCCTAGACACGGTCTCCTTTACAGATGAACCACATTTAACTAGAATCCTCCCAATAAACCGAAGGCCATCAGCCGCCTTCCTTACCACAATCCTCACATGCTCGTTCCATTTGATATCGCTGTGCATCATAACGCCCAGATATGTAAATGACGTGGCTGTGTCAAGCAGGACACTACTAATGATGTACCTGAACTCTATGGGATTGTGTTTCCTCCTTACCTGCATCGACTTACATTTCTCTTCATTTAGAGCTACCTGCCATCACACCAACTAGAAATTTTGTCTGAGTCATTTTCTATCCTCCTACAGTCACTCAACTTGGACACCTTCCCACACACGGCAGCATCATCAGCAAACAACCGCAGATTGCTGCCCACGCTGTCCGCCAAATCATTTATGTATATAGAGAATAATAACGGTCTTATCACACTTCCCTGGGGCCCTCCTGACGAGATCCTTGGCTCTGACGAACATTCGCCGCCGAGGACAACATACGGGTTTTATTACTTAATGAGTTTTGGAGCCACCTATTCCATAATTGAGATGCTAGTAGAGGGGCAGAGCCGATACAAGGGCACTTTTGATAGCAAATTGATGTCAAATTAATTTAAAAATTAAATAAATTGACCAATTAATCCCCCACCCCTCACCTGTCAGGGAAATCCCCAGCCCTCCCCCCTCCTCCTGGAAAATCCCAAACCTTCCACATCCCTCCCCCCTGTTAAGCATATTACTTGTGGAACATCTCTGCCCGGTTTTATTTTTTCCAATAATTCCCAGTCAGATTTAGAGTTTGTATCAATGACCATTAAAATACATTAGAAACCATTATACACATGTGAATATCCTCTCATATCTACAAGATGCACTTGCCATAAGTCATCCAAACCTTTAACTGAAGCTTGTTGACAGGGTTATGTTTTGTTTGCTTTGTGCAGCTCTCCAACTACTGTCTCCATGCTTATTCAGTGATACTTCTCTCTCTAAGCTCGAATATTATTGAAACAATCTCATTCGAATCAGCTGAATTGCCAGCAGCAGCTGACGCAATGAGCAGATGTAGCCGATCTATTAGCTCATTGTGATCATCATAATATCATGCAGGAATCGATTGTTTACTCTTTTATGCTGAATGTCAATACCATCGTCGCTGCTACGTTCAACATCTAATATAGGTTTTATAATGGATTTGTATTTCCCACTGCTTTCGCTTTTTAGTCTTGCACCAGCTTTCTTATATACGCATGACAAACATAGTGTTTCCCCATGCATTTCCAGATCTTTTGGTGAATATTTTACCGTTTTTGAAGCTCTCAGGAAAATAAGGTGAAGTAGACCTGGTGTTGTTCGAAATTCCATTTCACCAATCTGTATTGTGTTATCTGTTAAACTTATAAGTTGTGGGCAAAGCATGTATGGCTTTAATATGCTGGCTCCATCTATTCTGTCTAGGCTAGCATCATTGTAGCGATTAATGAAATCGGCAGTGGCATCGTCGTAATCACGTAATTCATCTGACAGTTGCCCGAGGGACTCAGTAACTTGCTTAAAGGTTTCTCTTAGTGTTTGCTGATGGTCAAAATGTTCTAACCTTATCAGTTGTATCTAATTTCTCTCGAACAGCCTTTCATGCCTCAATGACTTTATGCTTAGTCGACATCTTGTTATATACTAATCAGAGTTGTGTGCAAGGTACACCTTCTAAACGTTCTTGTCCACCTTCTTTTCAGTTACATCAATCTTCACAGTTTAGTCGTTTACATTCTTTTCAATTATATTAACCCTATCATTTAGTGTATTGATCCATCTCAGAAGAGTCAAATAATATAAGCCTAGTTCCCTGCATACATCCCAACTTTATGTTCGAGATTCTGAATTTTTGTGTCCATGTACAAGCGAATGTTTCATCTATGTACACCCCTCCCATCATGCCGAGTGCCCGACGTGTGCGAATTTGTCCATGATGTGACGTTTACTGAAGTACTCTCCTCTTTTCATAGCTATCAATATAGAAGCTCCAGAAAGTTTCACCTATGCCTACCCATCTTTTAGTTTTCTTGTTTTATCAAGAACAAGAAACCTGTTGTGTGTGTGACTCCAGCGGTCCCCACATATCATTACAAATTTATTAAATGTGCTTTAAATTCAAATTGTCTTGTTTGAAGGCTATAATAAGGTTTGCATTATCCTTCACCAACTTTTTTGGGATTCTGGAATATGTCTGAGCCAAATAAAATACGACAGCACCCATATGGCGACCAAAACAAAAATATCTTTGAATTTGATACTGGCTTTTCATAGCAACATCATTAAATATGAATATGGTGTTTCGTTTTACTTTTTTCGGTGGAGGGATAGCACTACTTTCACTGAATATTGTGTATGTCACACTATATATCTCCTGTAATAGTTAGTGTTTGGGGTGAAACAGCGTTTTTGAAAATACACATACATACTCAAAGTGGACTCCGTCTGAGTGTGTTAGCAATGACATAAGAACATTTCTTTTGCTGCAGTTTGATGGACCTACAATTATACCTCGTATGTTATCCGGAAGGAGTATCCCATTCTTCTTCTTCTGGTCTTCTGTGCTATCACAGGACCAGTCAGGTACAAGAAAGTGCTTGTGACGAGGATGCTTCACCCAACCTGCCAAGATACCAACTACATTAGATACTGACATGCAATGGGCTTTTATAGAAAAAAACCACTTGTAATAATTATATGTGTACCCACTGTAGCGCAATCAGTAACGAGCAGCCGGCCGCGGTGGTCTAGCGGTTCTGGCGCTGCAGTCCGGAACCGCGTGACTGCTACGGTCGCAGGTTCGAATCCTGCCTCGGGCATGGGTGTGTGTGTGATGTCCTTAGGTTAGTTAGGTTTAAGTAGTTCTAAGTTCTAGGGGACTTATGACCTAAGCTGTTGAGTCCCATAGTGCTCAGAGCCAGTAACGAGCACCTTACCGACAGAGCTACAATGGCTACACATTAGTATGTTATAATGAGAGGGTTATGCAGTAAGCAAGCCACTGTGGCCACGCGGTTAAAGGCGCTTCAGTCTGGAACCGCGCGACCGCTACGGTCGCAGGTTCGAATCCTGCCTCGGGCATGGATGTGTGTGATGTCCTTAGGTTAGTTAGGTTTAAGTAGTTCTAAGTTCTAGGGGACTGATGACCTCAGATGTTAAGTCCCATAGTGCTCAGAGCCATTTGAACCATTTTTTATGCAGTAAGAAAAACAAAAGATTTACGATAATATATTATTTCTTTATTTACATAGAAGCAATGGTACACACGTCGCAGTACATGAACAAAATCCACTAGTTCATTTTTCATAGCAGCACAGTACTTCCAAAATAACGGCTTCTTGTATGGGCTAAATTCTGCTCGCATTTTCGTCAAACTGACTTAATTTAGGACAGCCGGGCTGGGTTTTGAACTTTAGACTAGTCTTCCGCAGAGGTACTGAGGACAGTAGTAGCTAGTCGGGGAAGCAGAAAATCTAAGGAAGCTTTTTCTATATTTTACTGTTGATTGCGAAGAAACAACGTTAAGCAATCCCGTACAAAAATGAAGCAACAGCAATAAAAATAATCATCTTGTGGTGTTGCAATTCTTCTTATGTCCGTGCTTGCAATGGAAATAGCACCATGAATTCCGCCTTATGCAAGACACCTTTTCAGTTTCGTTTTACCCAGACATGTTTTAGCACCTTTTGTGCAATCTTCAGTGGATTATTTTATTTTCTTGCTGTATAATGGTTGTTACATATTAACATTTAGAGATACTTTTATTACATAAGCCGGCCGGGTTGGCCGAGCGTTCTAGGAGCTACAGTCTGGAAGTGCGCGACCGCTACGGTCGCAGGTTCGAATCCTGCCTCGGGCATGGATGTGTGTGATGTCCTTAGGTTAGTTAGGTTTAAGTAGTTCTAGGTTCTAGGCGACTGATGACCTCAGAAGTTAAGGCCCATAGTGGTCAGAGCCATTTGAACCATTTTTGTTACATAATATTTACAATTGTGAATGAATATTTGTTGTAAAATATTATACATCATTTGTTTACAGTTCACAGTTGAGATATGTATTAACGACCTGATGCACTGCTTGTTGTTTATTACATTATATCTACAGTTCAAATTATTGCTTAATTCGCAAAAGATTGGATGTATGCATTAGTTTACATACCTTACATGAAGTTGTTGGGTATTTATGTTGGTGGCTGGTCTGCTGTGCAATCTACAACTTGTCATCTGCAAACAGCAAAATGTAATTTTTATTTTTCTGTTTATTATTCATTTGCGAAAGGAAATGGGTATATATCGGTTTTTTTGTGTGTAACTTACGGCTTTGATGTTTTAGTGTTTTCTCATATGTTTTGACGATGTGAACACGCTTATTTCTGTGACTTATGGTCGTTTGACAAAGCACTTTCTAATCATTTTCAAACACGGGCAATGTTTTCGCCACCATTACATATTGTTGTGGCGTTGTAGTATTCATTTGTTTCGTGGCGTGTTTGTCTGGATGAGGCGCGCAAGTTTGAAGTGTATTTAGCGTTTGTGGTGTTTGGTTTGTGTGTGTGTGTGTGTGTGTGTGTGTGTGTGTGTGTGTGTACAAGACTGGGACAGTTAGAGAGTGTGTGTGTGTGTGCGTGTGTGTGTGTGTGTGTGTGAGAGAGAGAGAGAGAGAGAGAGAGAGAGAGAGATATAGAGATATAGAATGGGCCGCTTTTTTCTCATGAGTAGTTTTGGTGTATGTGTTACTTGTATAGTTCTTCAGTTGTGACAAAGAGTGCAGAGTGATGTGTATTCATTTAGTACTTTCTTTCCTCGGGCTATTGATTTTTGTATGTGATAGTTTTCTTCTATAGTTAATTTTTTGTACAAGCTGCTACTAGTTTTAAGGATCTGTAAGTTTCAATGTTTGTTGGGTGCTGATTGTGTGCTGTCAGGTGATCTGCGAATGCTGAGTGTGAGCTATTGCTTTTCAGTGCTCTGAGATGTTCTGTATATCTGGTTCTGAAATTCCTGCATGTTTGACCCACATATACAGATTGGCAGACAGAACATGTTATTACGGTCGTCGGACCTGAAGACAACATTATATAGAAGAAGATGGTAGTGACGGGAAGATGAATATCAATCTCCTCATGTAAAAGGCAGTGTCCTGACTAACTTTCTGACTCACTTGTCATCGCCCAGCCCAAACTGCTAAGGACAGAAACTTCAGATTTGGAGGTGTGGATCTTATACTGTAGGCGTCGTTTAAGTAGGGAGTTTTTCGAAATTCTAACACTAAGGGGGTGAAACAGGGATAAAGGTTTTTGTTTTTGAAAAATATCGCTATTGAGTCAATTTTGGAGCTAGATGTACAAAAATTGGTATTTGTTTTCTCGGTCAGAAATAAAGAAATACGTATTCCAGCAAGTTTTAGAAATTTAAACCTATGGGGGAGAAATAGTGGGTGAAACTTTTTTTGAAAATATCTGATTCTTAAAGAACTACTACAGTATTTTTAAAGCTACTTCTATGAACACTGGCATTAGAATTCTCGGTTACAAAGAAAAAACTACATGTTTCAGTCTTTCTAGAAATTGAACCCCTAAGGGAGTGCAACAGGGGATGAGATTTGTTATGAAAATATTTTATTATGAAAGTATTTCAAAGCTAAATCTATAAAAATTTAAATTTGGCTTCTCAGCTAGAAATAAAGAAATATGCGTGTCACTGTTTTTCGAAATTCAACTCCTATGGGGATGAAACAGGGGATGAAAGTTTTTGTGGAAATATTTCATTGTGCGAGCAGTTTTGAAGCTAAATCTACGAAAGTTTGTACTTGGCTTCTCTGTTAGAAATAAAACACAAACATACCGCTGTTTTTGGAAATTGAACCCCTAAGGCGGTGAAATAGGGCGAAGCTGACTCACTGATTCATCATCGCCCAGCCCAAACCGCTAAGGATAGAAACTTGAAGTTTGCAGAGGGAGTGGATCCTGTAATGTAGGTGTCATTTAAGAAGAGATTGTCTGAAATTCCGCTCCTAAGGGGGTGACATAGGGGACGAAAGGCTTTTTGAAAGTATATCGCTATTAAGGGAATTTTGAATCTGGAACTACAAAAACTGGTACTTGCTTTCTCACTCAGAAAGTAAAAAAATCGTGTTTCAGCAATTCTGGAAATTCAACTGCTAAGAGGACAAAATTTGGGTGAAAGTTATTTTTGAAAATAAATAATTACTAAAGAGCTGCTAAAGGATTTTTGAGGCTACATTTATGACAATCGGTATTTGACTTCTCGGTTACAAATTAAAAAAAAAAAGAAAAAAACTTGTTTCAGTGTTTCTGGAAACTCAATTCAGTAAAGGATGTAAATTTTTAAGAAACTATTTCGTTACATTAAAAAAAATTAATGCTACATTTATGAAAACTGTTATTTCACTTCTCGGTTAGACACTAAAAAATATTTTTCACGGGATGAACGTTGCTGTGGAAATATCTCCACAATAACGCAAAAACCATTATTAACAAAAACTTTGGACTCCAGCTACCAGAATCGCTTTTTGGTCAAAAGGACATTCGGAAAAGACGATGCTTATATGGCGTTAACTCGCGTGAAAAGCTTAGAAAGTGTTGCGTTTTGTGAACACCATAAAAATTCGATTAAATAAAAACAAAGAAATCTCTGCAGGCCATGCAGTCTACGCGATCGAAGCAGCGGGTGCTAAGCTAATCATAAACACGCAGTAAAAGGAAATATTATGGGCAAATACAGCCAAACATTCCCTCGAAGCCCTTGCTTCACACAATCAAGACCAATACAAAGTTTATAACTTCAGTAATTCTCATGAGATTTAGTCACGGATCATTCCCCAGTCATCTTCACTGAATATATGCTCCTAACAATACGAGGTATCAGTCACATCCTTTTTCGATTCATCAAAGTAATATATTAATTTTAAAACTAATTACGACATATTAAAAGAAATGTGAACTTCCCCTGTAAAATCCTAGAAAATCCCTAAAACTCTTAAAATACTGAGGGACAGCAGTATGGCCTCTACGCCGAAAGAAAAATAATTCTCTGTCACACACCGCCTATGTGGCTTCGATCCTGCGTCGTACACATTTATGCTCTGACTCAAAAAGCTCTACGTTTTTGCTGCGATGAAGAATGAAGAAAGGTAATATCACAAATGAATGATGAAAAGGAGGAACATTAAGAAGACGCGTGATTAGAAGTGATATGAATAAAATGGTGCAGATTAGGGTCTACACAGTCGCGCAATATTCCCAAAATGAGTGCTTTGAGAATATATCATTAGCGGGAATAAAATTTTTTGTAGTTAATAGCACCATCAAAGAGCAGACGGATGTGTTTCTGCGGTTCAACATCTTTGCATCGTGGTCTGCCTGCATTGATCCAAGACCACTGGCAGTGACTGCTGGAATTCATTTATGAGAGCTTATGTACTGTACACGTTTCGTAAATACTCAGTCAGCCACAAGTTTCACTTACTGGCAGAGCAGGAAGAAAACAGCATCCGCTACGTTGCGTGAAAGTTTGCTCATTTCATGCTAACTGATTCTTCCGTAGCGTTTCGGTAGAACAACATCTACTTATAAATTAAAAGCTCAAAATTGAGTATTTTCTACAGTATTAAGCCCATCTTCATATTGTAGTTGACTATCGTCTTCAAAGAGCATACAGTACTGGTGAACAACATCGAGAAAGATGTTACACATCTATGGTGAGGTGCAAACACACAGTAAATGTCATCTTTGACAATAATGTAATTGAAACTGTTAAAGTAAACGGTATATATTACACCTCATTCAGGCAAAACTGTGTACTGTATTTCATCGGATAAATTCCTTCCCACATGTGCTGTGGAATGTGCAAGTCTTTTTTCTCAGAACGACGGGAACCACTGCTTGGCTTAAACGGACGTTCACCTAACATGGCATTGACAAGACATGTTGAGATATCGTTGGCCAGCAAATATATAATCCTCCGACAAACGCTGAAAAACCTGACGTCGCGCACTGTAAGGGAGCTTACAGAGTACAGATGCAGGAACAAAAGTCCTCGATTTCAGACACATTACTAGAATTTATTTACAGATCAGTCGCGTCAGTGGAAATTATTTGTCTCGCAGCTGAAGTCAAATTCGGAGTTCATGAACTACCACCATGTGTGCTGTGTACGTGGTTCCTCATTCTTCCTTGCTGAGTGTAGCAAGATACATTTCAATAATAACAATAATAATAATAATAATAGTTATTATTATTATTATTATTATTATTATTATTATTATTATAGCAGCAAGCGAAAGACATCCTAAATTGTATCAATGAAGGAACAATAAAAACTTATTTAATTGCTCTAACTATAAATAATCATTGAGTTTCCATTTTTGTAATTTTTACAACTACACATTTCATTTTAAGTGGATGAATTACAGCCAAGATTTTTCCCATTATATGACTGAAAGTGACGTACAGGACCTAAATTAACACGATTTCTTGTCTTTACGAGCTACATAAAGAACAGTACGAATATAGATCACAGTGAAAGTGATGGCGGACAGAGGGTGGAGCGAATGACGATCCTACGATGTTAGATACCACTCAGATCAAAATAACGTCTGTCGAAAACAGAAGGAAGGAAGGAAGGAACTCGACCACGTCGAGGTCACTAGGAACATTAAAACAGATCACTACAAGAATCACATGGAAGGAACTTGCCTGTTCCAACAATCAACGTGGAATTTTTATGAAACCTACATCAGCAGGACCACACGGCTATTTGAAGCTCTATCCTCCCAAAAAGAATCCAGTACTTTGAGTACTGCGCCAAGCACATGTTGTAAGTGAAAAAATAGTTCAGAAAGAGAGGAACGCTTGTCTTAAGGGGTCAATGTAAAGGTTACGCATACCTGTTGGCTAAGCTTTAATGTATACACTACAAGGCTAACAAGGCGCGTCTTGTTGTCCTATAAAAAACCAGACCGGAGGAGCGATGTGTGGGAAGGCTCTGGGCCGGCCGGACGCTGTTCCGATACATTACTTCCGGAAGTGGCAGCCAGCTATTTCTGATCACAGGAAGCAGAGACAGATGTAACTCATTACAGACTTCCGAGACTGCGTAAGCCACAACGCCTATCGACTGGCTATGATTAAATACTTATCACCCTCCTAAAAGCTTCAACCTGGCAGACTTCCGCCTATCAATCCAGCGGTGGCTTATTTCTTTATTTTTTATCCCAGTTTGCCACCGAAGAAGAATTGGTTCAAATGGCTCTGAGCACTATGGGACTTAACTTCTGAGGTCATCAGTCTCGTAGAACTTAGAACTACTTAAACATAACTAACCTAAGGACATCACAAAAATTCATGCCCGAGGCAGGATTCGAACCTGCGACCGTAGCGGTCGCGTGGTTCCAGACTGTAGCGCCTAGAACCGTTCGTCCACCCCGGCCGGCGAAGAAGATTTGACGTGGTACTTAATGCCGAGTCGTGGTATTTAAACCTTCAAAACTAAGATTCAGCCAAGAGTTCTCCATACACTGGACTGGTACTCTGACGGAACAGGGTTCAAATCACCGCCTCGTTATCTTTGTTTGGGTTTCCCCATTTTCTCAAAAGCAGTTAAATCGAATGTTGAGCTAGTTCCTTAAAGACGGCCGGCGTAGAATTCCCTGCAAATCAGGTTGTGTTCTGTCCCTAATAACCTCGACTTCGACGGGACGATAAGCTCTTACAACTCCTTCGCCAGCCTCTGTGACCGAGCGGTTCTAGGCGCTTCAGTCCGAAACCGCGCTGCTGCTACGGTCGCAGGTTCGAATCCTGCCTGGGGCATGGATGTGTTTGATGTCCTTAGGTTAGTTAGGTTTAAGTAGTTCTACGTCTAGGGGACTGATGACCTCAGATGTTAAATTCCATAGTGCTTAGAGCCATTTTTGAACAACTCCTTCCTTCAAAGGAGCTGCAGAACTTCACTTAATTAACACACCCAGTAGCAAATCACTACAGAGTGATTGGCTCGCAACCCCTCCACGTAAAGTCCTTTACAGTTCAAACTTAATTTTTCTTGTTTTAATTCCCACCTGTTCTATCTCTGAACAGTTGTTCACGCTCTGTAAAATCTTATTCTAGTACCTTACCATTACTTCGAACCGGGATGTTAGAACCTGTTTCTTGAGATTTAATGAAATTTCTAAAATTCTGAGACGGATCGCTTTCCTTTCCTCAGTGTAGCGTGCCAAGTGTGTATCTGTTCCCCATGAATGACAATATTGAGAATTTGAGCAATGAACTGTTGTGGTTATGTAGCTGTGGAAGAGTACTAACTGAAGCGTTCTCCAACCGAAGGATGGTTTGAACATCACAGTGTTTCAATAGGCAAGTTCCTGTTGGAGATGGTATGCTCTTGCCTTCTCCTATCTTTGAGCTGACTTACCCAGTTATTTACAGTGGGACAGCTACACTTCGACTCCGAACCACAGGCACTGGTCACGTCTACAAAAGATTGCGAGCCCTGAAAGGAGCCATAACTGACAGAAAATAGTCCTAGCACGGAGTCAGGATTGAACGCGGAACCTTTTGACATGATGTACGACATTTATCTTTGAGCCACTGAGCCAGCCTCACGAATGAATATGGAAATAAAATGAAGGGAAAAGGTATAACCTTGCGCGAATTCTCAATATGCTCCTGCCGCATTACACAACATCTATCAGCGAGCTAACGTCCGCATCCTACGAACGGATCGTAATCAAAAGTGTCACACGCCACTACTCGATAAGACACTCCGCAAAACCTTTCAGATTTAGCGCACAGTAATTGCCACCATCTTTTCTTGTCTGTAAATTGCTGGCGTTAAAGTATTTCAGTTCCAGATAGGAAATGATTACATTTGCGCTGAGTGCTACCTTACTAGTGTTGAAGTTGACAGCTGTAGTGGTCTTCAGACCAAAGATGCGGTTCTCCATTTTACTCTATCGGGTGCAAGACTCTTTATCTCTGCCTAGAAACTGCAACACACATCCATTCGAACCCGCTTTCTGTATTCATCCCTTCGTCTCTCTATAAAATTCCCCCCCCCCCCTAAAAAAAAAAAAACACGTCCCTCTGTCGCCAAACTTAAGATTCCTTAATGCCTCAGTGTTTGTCGTCCTATCAACTGATCTCTTCTTTTAAGCTGCAAATTTCTTTTATCTACAGTTCAATTTAGTATTTCCTCATTTGTTATTCGATCTACGAACCTAATCTTGAGCATTCGTCTGTAGCAGCACATTTCAGAAGCTTCTATTCTCTTCTTGTCTGAACTATTTATTGTCCACGTTTTAGCCGGCCAGGGTGACCGAGCGGTTCTAGGCGCTACAGTCTGGAACCGCGCTACCGCTACGGTCGCAGGTTCGAATCCTGCCTCGGGCATGGATGTGTGTGATGTCCTTAGGTTAGTTAGGTTTAAGTAGTTCTAAGTTCTAGGGGACTGATGACCTCAGAAGTTAAGTCCCATAGTGCTGAGAGCCATTTTTTTTTGTCCACGTTTTACTTTCGTACAAGACTGCACCTTGAGAAAAGTTTTCGTAACATTTAATTTTATGTCTGGTGTAAATTTATTCCGCTGTTTCAGAAATGCTTTTCTTGCTATAGTCAGTCTGCATTTTATATCCTCTCTACTTCGGCCATCATCAGCTATTTTTCTGCCCAAACAGTAAAACTGCGTAACAATTTTTAGTGTCTCAATTCCTAATCTAATTTCGTCTGTATCAACTGATTTTATTCCACATTCCATTACTCTTGTTTCACTTTTGTTGATGTTTATCTTATAAACTATTTTCATGACACTATCCATTGCATTCAGCTACTCCTGCAAGCTCTTTGCCATCTCTGACATACCATAGGCAAGCCTCCAAGTTTTTGTTTCTTCTTTGTGAACTTTAATTTCCTCTCTGAATTTCTGCTAGGTTTCCTTTACTGCTTGCACAATGTACAGACTGAATAACATCAGGGATAGGCTACAACTCTGTCTCATTCCCTTCTCAATCACTGATTCTCTTTATTATCCTTGGATTCTTATAAGTGCAATTTGTAATCAGTCTGGATTGTATTAGACTTCTGAGCATACTAGTCTATTAACACTTGAAAGAGTTTTTAACACTAAATGAAAATTAGCATGCAATTTCTTGTAAATCGAACTGCCCTAAGGAGGAAGCGTACGCCAGCAGGATAGCAGTGGGAGCATATGATTTAAATAGACGCGATTTAAAGGGAGGCAGTTTAAAGGAACACACTTCTGGTGATAAGCAGCAGGTTATCAGTTTCCGTACGAGATGAAATGATGATCTTATCTCAAGGTCACTGATAAGGACTCCCAGTCCCAGGTTACGCATTTGGGTGACTTATGTTGAATGCCACCCCCTACTCCTCACCCCGAGAATCACTTGTATTTGATCTAGGTTGCCCCAACCCCACACCCTCCCCCTTTCACCCGTCCCACCCCTCCCCCTGGACCTATGAAATTCAAGACCCCCTCCCTATCGTCATTTCTTATAAGCGGAGAACTTGAGTAGTTGTGCTATCTCAGGAGCTGTGCACTACAGGGAGAGGATCAGCGTGTGAGTATTTGTCAATAACAAATTAATGTTACTGTAATTGCGTTATTTCGTGTCATGCGAGGTCTATTTGTTAATAACAAATTAAATAAAATATTACGCCGTTTTCGTTATTCGAGGCACCAGCAGAGACCACACTCAGGTAGATATGCAAGTAGCCTAATTTTTTGTATTTTTCCACAATTTTACTTGCTTTTCTAAATTTTTAAAATTTTGGTTTTTTCATAGTTTCCAGAAATTTACGCATTTTTCAACATTCTTTACAATTTTTCGTATTTTTCCACAATTTTACGTATTTCATCCAAATACGCGAGTTCCATCCAACTGCTCTCAAAGTCTTGTCAACATCGCGTCCATGGCATCGTGTCAACATTGTGTTACATCATGTTACATCACATCCATGTCACGATGCTCTTAGTCAAACATAATGCAGTATGTGTATCCGAATTATTTATCATTAGTAAACCACCACTGCACCAATAATATGTGTTTGTGTTTGTGTGTGTGTGTGTGTGTGTGTGTGTGTGTGTGTGTGTGTGTGTGTGTGTCTGCGTATGTGTGTGACGTCATAGCGTATGTGCTAAATCGAGCGTATTGTTGAAGATAGTAATTTTTTGACGTAGGATACTTCCGTGGCTCACCAACTTCCAACCAAAGGTACAGCGTGTATAAGAAGTAGCACAACGGTACAAAATACACACCTAGAGAGCTGACCAATTCTCCGACACACACCATTGAAAAGCAAGTCGCCTTCAGGGTACAGCACACTTCTAACACTAATCCTTGGGATACGGCAGTGAACACACTACTCCGACCTAGAAACGACCGAGAAAATTGCATCCTTTTGCGTGTAATCGTCTCCGATGTGACCGACGTGGTTCCTGGCGCCGAAAAAGACACTGCTGCTACATCAAGCACACAGAGAGGAATCTCCTGACGACGTTAAATGTAAATGTCGTGTGACTAGGGCCTCCCGTCGGGTAGACCGTTCGCCGGATGCAAGCCTTTCGATTTGACGCCACTGCGGCGACTTGCGCGTCGATGGGGATGATATGATGATGATTAGGACAACACAACACCCAGTTCCTGAGCGAAGAAAATTTCCGGCCCAGCTGGGAATCGAACCCAGGCCCTTAGGATTGACATTCTGTCACGCTGACCACTTTTTTTTTTAATCTCATTTTGTTCGTTTTCGTTCGTTGTATCTGCCCGGAGCGAACGTCGCAAGACACTCGTTTCAGTTCGTCGTTGATCGATTAACTCAGTTTTTTCTTTTTTATTACAGAGGGCAGCTAACCCTCTGACCGAACACGCTGAGTTACCGTGCCGGCTCCACTCAGCTACTGGGGGCGGACTCCTGACGACGGTAATAATGGCAAACACGTCGCAGCACGTTGTTGGAAATATGTGGGCTGCATTACAGGTGTCATCCCCCCTCCCTCATTTATTTCTCTGGACCAATCAGAATCAAGCTCCCCAACCATCCCGCTTTCAAAACTAGCGCTTATGTGTGGTCGGCGTTAATCTGGGTCAGCCAGTGCTCCCAGGCGGAATGAAAAGTTATGTGACCTACCAAACCACGATATAAATCCTTCTGTGTCTATCGCATTGGTAAGGTTAGTCTGGAGTTTCATTCAAACATGGGCAGGAGTGGTGCAACGTGAAGGCACTGTTGTATTCCTCCCTATGCACGAACCATGCAATTCGGGAAAATTTAAGTGTCAAATATAATCCTGCAAGCGCACTGACAGTGGGCGAGATCTGCCCGTGTTCCCAAACAGAATAAATTCTTGTAAATTCTTGTAATATTAGCAACACGGTAAGACTTACGATTTTTATGCGTCACTTTTTTTTTCTCTCTCTTTCCACTCTAAAAGCTTCCGCCCGTCTGATTTTCATTGTGTGTTCCTTCAGTTCACTACAGTTTATATCATTTTCGTACTTTTATAGTACTGTCCATTTTATGGTCCTACATAATAATATGGTTATTTTTCTCCGGGTGAGCATATTGCATCAGACTTTTATAAGTTTTATCCATTCCTTAGTCCGGTTGATATATTATTATTATATTATTCTCCGTGTTTATTTTTAGAACTTGAGGCATTTGCAATCGCCAACCCCTACATCCCGCCACTCCCATTTTGACTACCGTTCGTTTTAAGGTCGTTTTAATAAAACTTGACTGAGAGTGCTGTGGGCATTCAATAATCTCTAAGTTTTACTGTACATGATTGAATGTGAATATTCTGCTCGTTGCGTACCCGAGTCTCTTAAGGGTTATTGTCCACTTCGTATATTTAGTATCTAAACATCTTGGAAGTTATATATTGATTTAACAGGACCTGTTTTCAAAACTTCTTTTTAATCTTCCCCCCCACCCCTCCCTCCCCCAATTTCTGTTTATCTATTCAGATATACCTGATGATGCAACTTCAGGTTGCAAAACTAATTGTACTAATAAAGGACTATTCAACAGTTCAACAGCTGCTACAGTTTTGTTTAACAAAAATGCAACCTTGCAATATTAGTGTGGACGTCACTAAAAGACTCATATATTCACTACAGGAAAAAGGTCTGAGTAGGTCCATCGCTATTTACATAATTTCGACCAGCCAATAGAACTTCAGAGACACAAGCTGGACAGCTAGCACACTGCTGTACTTACAAAACTATTGTTACGAAAAACTTATCCACATATTAATGAGTGACATCGCATATATTGGAAAGCCAGTGCATTACTATTAACGTGCCACAACACGAAATTTATACAAATCAACCCTGCAATATTATTAGTTTGTGACGACGCTATGAGAGCGTCTCCACACACAACAATATAAACAATTACCGCAGCTCATTGTTTTAAGAAAATAGGGCAAACGGTTTCGGCAATACCTAATTAAACAGCAATTATTCACTTGCTAAGTACCGTGGCTATATTATTCTTGCATTATTAAGAGACGACGTCATAGTGTTAAAAAAAAAAACAATAGCTCGAACATTCCAAACACTTTGTGATAAATGAAACTAATGCAGTGTACCAGATATCAGTGCTAATGCACCACCCACAGCCACACCGCAGTCTGCGAAAATGCCAATAACACGGCGGTGTACGGAGGAAGTGCTGGCTCGCTTACCGAGCGCTCCCATAACTCTGACAATCGCAGTGGAGAGCCTCGCGTATTTGTGGCCGTTAGTCCAGGGGAGTACCACCCACCGTACAACGCCCAGCTCATTGGCTCCAAGTAACTACGGGATATCTTCCTACGCGTCAAAGATTCCTCTCCCTGTGTGTGTTACTGGCAGTAACAGTCACAAGTTACTTTCCCCCCACCCACGATCACCGATCGCAGCGTACGGAGCAGAGAGGCCGCTCAGCGACCGGTAAAAGAAGCAGGGGCTGAGTAATGCCCACACATTGGCGGCGGCGGCGTCTGTAAACACAGGGAGCTGGTACTTGATAACGTGTGTGCTGTGTCACCTGCCGAAGACGTGAGCCAGGCGGTGGACACTAACTACAGGTAACGAGTGCAGTGTTGCGTGAACACTATTGACACTTTCCGCGGAAACACTATTGAGAACTGAAACTAGTAGCCAACACACACTCCAAGTATTATAAGAGAAATTAGGGCTCATATAGAGGCATATGAGCAGTGGTTTCTTCTTCCCCCGCTCTACATTATTGTGGTATAGAATACCGTCTGCCGCTGACTTGTGGAGAATATGTATATTGTATAAACATTTAGGGAGTGACGTCATGATCACGTGACCTATTTACAGGCATACAGCGGTCTAGAATTCGAACCAGCTATAAATAGCACAAACTGACTGTACGAAGTATGTACTCACAGTAACGTGGCTAACCAACTGATTAGACGAACAGTCATCAACACCCTTCTACCATTAGCAAATACACTGTTAAAAAAAAAGTTCAAATGTGTGTGAAATCTTATGGGACTTAACTGCTAAGGCCATACGTCCCTAAGCTTACACACTACTTAACCTAAATTATCCTAAGGATAAACACACACACCCATGCCCGAGGGAGGACTCGAACCTCCGCCGGGACCAGCCGCACAGTCCATGACTGCAGCGCCTGAGACCGCTCGGCTAATCCCGCGCGGCAAATACTCTGTTAGAGCTACATTCTTGTAATACACAGGGTCGTCAGAAACAATCTGAAAAGTTTGTGATGGTGCTGCAGGGTACGTTGTTCTGAGAAATAATTGTCAAGAAAAAATTTCGGTACGTTGCGTCGTTTTTTTCGAGCTAATTAGCACTGAACTTAGCCAATCAGACAGCGCGCAAATTGAAGCGGTCCGCCAGGTAAAATTAGTCTCAGTTGTTCTCATGGCGTAGTTGATAGCGCACGAGACTGCTCAGCCTTTGGCTCGGGCTCGGGTCCTCCAACCATCTCATGTCCAGTTTTTGTATCGCTCTCTTTTTCGGTTTTAGGAAACCAAAAGAAGAATGTGATTGGCAACACAATCTCTGGCAGGCCGCTTATGTTTGCGCACACAACGTCCTGATTGGCTAACTTCAATGCTAATTCACTCGGAAACGGCGCAATGTATCGAATTTTTTTTCTTGACATTTATTTCTTAGCAAAGCCTACCCTGCAACACTCTTAAAACCTTTTTAACTGTTTCTGACCATCCCGTTCAGTGCCTGACGCTGTCGGGAGGGGTATCTGTATATCATAACTACACTAACGGAAACAAATCGCAACACCACAAAATAATTAATGTGTCTAGTTAACATATTTGAGTGATTAACACTGCAAGTGTAACATAGGCCATTGCAGATATGAAATGCTGATACATTAATAACCTGTGGAACACTCAGAATGTTTCAATGCTCTGCATTGTCTTGCACAGGTGGCGGATGTCAGCTTGTGGGATGGAGTTCTATTCTTGTTGCATATGGACGGTCAGTACAGGGATGGCCAGCCGCGGTGGCCGAGCGGTTCTAGCCGCTTCAATCCGGAACCGCGCTGCTGCTACGATCACAGGTTCGAATCCTGCCTCGGGCATGGATATGTGTGATGTCCTTAGATTAGTTAGGTTTAAGTAGTTCTAAGTCTAGGGGACTGATGACCACAGACGTTAAGTCCCATAGTGCTTAGAGCTAGTTCCTTCTCTAGATTGTCGTACAGATGACAAAATGGAAGATATCGAAATAGACGACAGAGGGATAGAGAAACATCCCCGTTTTCAAGAAGGGACGTCGAACAGATGTGCAAAACTATAGACCTATATCTCTAACGTCGATCAGTTGTAGAATTTTGGAACACGTATTATGTTCGAGTATAATGACTTTTCTGGAGACTAGAAATCTACTCTGTAGGAATCGTGATGATGATGATGATGATGTTTGGTTTGTGGGGCGCTCAACTGCGTGGTTATCAGCGCCCGTACAATTACCCAATCTTTTGCTCAGTCCAATTTCGCCACTTTCCTGGATGATGATGAAATGATGAGGACAACACAAACACCCAGTCATCTCGAGGCAGGTGAAAATCCCTGACCCCGCCGGGAATCGAACCCGGGACCCCGTGCTCGGGAAGCGAGAACGCTACCGCGAGACCACGAGCGGCGGACACTGTAGGAATCAGCATGGGTTTCGAAAAAAGACGATCGTGTGAAACCCTGCTCGCGCTATTCGTCCACGAGACTCAGAGGGCCATAGACACGGGTTCCCAGGTAGATGCCGTGTTTCTTGACTTCCGCAAGGCGTTCGATACAGTTCCCCACAGTCGTTTAATGAACAAAGTAAGAGCATATGGACTATCAGACCAATTGTGTGATTGGATTGGAGAGTTCCTAGATAACAGAACGCAGCATGTCATTCTCAATGGAGAGAAGTCTTCCTAAGTAAGAGTGATTTCAGGTGTGCCGCAGGGGAGTGTCGTAGGACCGTTGGTATTCACAATGTACATAAATGACCTTGTGGATAACATCGGAAGTTCACTGAGGCTTTTTGCGGATTGATGCTGTGGTATATCGAGAGGTTGTAACAATGGAAAATTGCACTGAAATGCAGGAGGATCTGCAGCGAATTGACGCATGGTGCACGGAATGGCAATTGAATCTCAATGTAGGCAAGTGCAATGCGCTGCGAATACATAGAAAGAAGGATCCCTTATCATTTAGCTACAGTATAGTAGGTCAGCAACTGGAAGCAGTTAATTCCATAAATTATCTGGGAGTACGCATTAGGAGTGATTTAAAATGGAATGATCATATAAAGTTGATCGTCGGTAAAGCAGATGCCAGACTGAGATTCATTGGAAGAATCCTAAGGAAATGCAGTCCGAAAACACTGCTCAGCAGTGTGGGATCCGTACCAGATAGGGTTGATAGAAGAGATAGAGAAGATCCAACGGAGAGCAGCGCGCTTCGTCACAGGATCATTTAGTAATCGCGAAAGCGTTACGGAGATGATAGATAAACTCCAGTGGAAGACTCTGCAGGAGAGACGCTCAGTAGCTCGGTACGGGCTTTTGTTAAAGTTTCGAGAACATACCTTCACCGAAGAGTCAAGCAGCATATTGCTCCCTCCTACGTATATCTCGCGAAGAGACCATGAGGGTAAAATCAGAGAGATTAGAGCCCACACAGAAGCATACCGACAATCCTTCTTTCCACGAACAATACGAGACTGGAATAGAAGGGAGAACCGATAGAGGTACTCAAGGTACCCTCCGCCACACACCGTCAGGTGGCTTGCTGAGTATGGATGTAGATGTAGATGGTCGCTGTTGCAGATGCAGTACGATGCGCCAGAGCCATACCCTGAACACGATGGTCTTCCCTCTCGGTAGTACCACATGGTCGTCCGGAACCCGGTCTTCTTGCGACCGTACGTTCTCGTGACCACCGCTGCCAGCAACCATGTACAGTGGCTGCATTCCTGTCAAGACTTTCTGCAATGTGCCAGAAGGAACATCCAGTTTCTCGTAGCCATATTACGCGACCTCTTTCAAACTCACACAGAAAAATTTAAGTGCTCGTTTCTCCCGCGAGAGTGGAACGGTGGAGAGACAGCTTGAATGTGATTCATTGAACCCTCTGCCAGGCACTTTATTGTGAATAGCAGAGTAATCATGCAGATGTAGATGTAGAAGGGACATCGCTCTTGATGGTGAGCATTCTTGACCTTTATGAATTTGTTTTCCCCAGTAGGCATAATAACACGTACTGGATCCTTGGAAGCGCAGTCTACTACATGCGCCGCTAATAACTTGTCTGAGGAGAAATAATTCAGGCACCTTAAGCAAATATGCTTTTAATGTTCCTTTTTCGACAGTTGGCTGTAAAGGAGTCGAGACACGTCTTTGATCCAAACAATGATAATTATCACCTTCAGAGAAGAAAAACATGTTTACATGCCGCTCACACTCACTGGCAAATTTTGAGAAATGAAGGGGGCCGATAACAGTATTCTTGCCTTGCTCATCTGACGTGCTTTTCTCTCCAGGCCATAAACATGAGCTGATATGCCGGTATTCTACGCCTCAAATTTAGGTATGTCCTGGATCTTGACGGGGAAATCGATACCATCGAAGTTATAACACCCACGAATGTTATCACCTGCATGGTATGTAGTCTGACGACAAGAATAATCTCTCAAAAACGTCTTTATGATCATCATCTAATAGGGCCAGATCAGAGCGCCTTTGTCTGTGCTCATCAGCATCTGGCAATTGGTTTGTCTCACCTACAACAACAAACAAGATATATGAACCGATTTGTTACAGGAAAAAAACTTCCTATACTACTACCACTACTATTAGAGGCCCGTACAAATATAATCTTTTTTAAAACTTACAAGTATGCCGCTTGGGCATCTTGGCTCAAGAAGATGCTGTTCCTACATCCGCTGAACCAAATCGAACTCCTCTAGAGCTGTTCCCGTAACAGGACGAGACATAATTTTATTTATTTTGAACGTCGAGCTACACAGAAAGATCATACATGGATATTTTTTTCTATACTTATGTGAGTGTTGTTGTTGGTTATCCACTGCTGTAGGCTGTTCCACGTAGCGTTGCTGCTGCTACTGCAGTAGATAGTTGTTTTCAGCCCGCAGCTCTGCCTACAACACAGTTTGCATTTGCTTCAGATGAGCTAGAGGAACAATAAAAAAAAGAAATATGAGATAAGAACATTCTGAATCGCTATTATACAAGAACAAATTACAATGAAAATTATATTCACAAGCCAATTCTGGCTGTGAACCCAACACAGGAGGCTGGACGCCGAGGGTCTGTCACGGTTCAGCCCCTTCCTGTCTCTCCTTACACTGCAAGACAAAATCCTGGAGCTGTACTATAACAAGAAGACAGAATTAGTAAGGGGAATTTAACATACACACGAAACTTTCCACTCAAAATAGAAATTATTTACTCACTTGGTAATCCCGTAGCCAGAATTCCAAGCCTCTTGCCGCTACACTCTGAAGCGCTGCTGCAGCTACCTCTCCTCATATTGCAGAGAGAAAAGAACAAGTAAACATACAGGCACGATTGAACGCACAACAAGGCGGACAGCAGCGGACTGACGACGTTGGAGGTTGGTTGTGGGTCTATATATAGATCGAGGCGTCCAATGAGAGAGCTACATTTCAATGTACAGCCAATAGAAAGCTTTTATCAACCTCACTATTTCTGGAAGGGCTTGATGCGACCATCGTCTCTCTCTCTCTCTCTCTCTCTCTCCCCCCAAGTAACAAGAATGCTTTTATGATTAAGGGTGTTTTCGCAAGCGTGCGCATACATGATGAAGGCTTTTAGCAGTGAGAACTTTACCGTTTCCGAGACATATGTTGAAAGCAGGATATTACGATTTTCGGGAAGGGTAACACGTGATGCCTCCTTAGGACCATCAGGAAGAATGCAATCGGTGTTATTCTCGGCTATTTTCGTTAACAAGTCCTGTTAGGACAGGAATTGCCTTTCCGACAAGCTGTGACATCACGAAAGCTTTCAACAAAAGCGACAGTTAACTATTTCTGTGAAAGTTTGCCAATTTCTAAAAGGGACTGATAAGTAATGGATGGGCTGTCCAATCAGGATCGCGAGGGAGAAAGCAGTCGATGTTATTCTGGGCTATTTTCGTGAACAGGTCCTGTTAGGTCAAGAATTTCCATTCAGACAAACTGAGCCGTCACGAAAGTTACAAAAAAAGCGATGGTTAACTCTTTCTGTGACACTTTACCAATTCTGAGAAGTAGCTGATAACTAATAGACGGGCTGTCCGTTTAGGATCGCCAGGAACAATGCGCCCTGTGCTATTCTGGGAAGCATTGGAACAGATTTCTATAGCGCGACCTGTGACGTCAGTATCCATAGGTAGCCGTGCAGGGCAGCCGTGCGTTCTAAGGTGTTCTGTCACCGTTCATGCAGCTTCCCCTGTTGGGGGTTTGAGTCCTCCCTCGAGCATGGGTGTGTGTGCTGTCCTTAGCTTAAGTTAGTTTAAGTTAGATTAAGTAGTGCGTAAGCCTAGGGACTGAGGACTTCAGCAGTTTGATCCCTTAGTCCTTACCACAAATTTCTAAATTTATCCATAGGTAGAGAGGTTTGGCGCCAGCAACGGTAAACACATGTGCACGACCCAGAGGGTGACTTAGCGCTTATTTACATAGACATGTGACGTCAATATAACACTCGAAGAACTCTAACTGTAGACGCGACTTTCACCTGCGTCTGCTGTGGCGCGAGAGCAATGGCTCGCGGTGGCACCGGCGCGAGCGCGCGATGAAACAGTTCATGGTTGCCAATAGTTTGAAAGCGTTTTTATGTGCACTGAGTGTTTGTGCCCTGCATTATTTTCGACTGTTTAAGCGTTGCGAGCGTGCCTGCAGAGCGTTTGACATGTATTTTTTTGGCAATTTACTAATTGCTTGCATGTCTTTAGCTTGTGCATTGCATTATTTCGACAGCTTACGAGTTGTTGGCGTGTCTGTACATCTGTGTACCGCATTATTTCGGTAATTTACGGGGTGTTTGCATCCCTGCATATCAGTGTACTGCATTCCCTATGAGTAGTTTGCAGGTCTACAGATTGTGTATTTTGTGCCCAAGCACGTGAGAGTGAGTGTTTTGTATCAGTGTAATAAATTAACTACGTAAAATATGTCCCTAAATAAATTGTTCCAAAATAAATAAAGTACACTCCTTCCACTCTCCAGCAGCCCAGCGCAGGCTAAGCCCTTTTCCCGCCATCCCCCCCCCCCCCCAGACCGCCATCTTGGATTACGTCATGGGAGGGACAATGCGCTCTCTGGTGGTGGTACTGTGTACTAGGTCACTTGGACTCTGACCTCATGGTGAACACACTGGATGGAGGTACTGCCTCTAAACATGGCGAGCTGCATCAGACCAGTCTCTGGATTGAAGACCACAGCAACAACAACGACAAAGACTGCGAAAAACTGGTTCGTTCGCAACTAGGATGGTTGGCTGTTGTGCTCCATGGACCTGCCGCACTCTTGATTATGAAGGGGACGACATCCTCAGTCATGTAGAAAATAGCCCGACGACGAGCACTCGAAACGCTGTCCATGCCATGGGCTCCTGTGGAGCACGCAGGTCAGCCATCATTGCCTCCACTGTGTGTATACCGTAAACAGACGTGTGTTCCCTATAAAAACTTTACATACTAAATCTAAAAATATGTAACAGGAACTGTGACGCAGCTTGTATATGTGACTACCTAGTAAGATCTTTTACAAAAGATGCTATACAGACACGCACGGACAGTCCATAAATTTCTGTCCTGTGAACGTTCTATTATGGGCCGTCTGCGAATTTTCTTTTATCTCGTCTATCGTTGCAAATCTTCATCCTTTCAACGGGATTTTCAACTTTGGAAATAAACAGGTCCGCAGGGGCGACGTCTCGAGAGTGTGGAGGATGAGGCAGTACAGTGATTTTGTTATTTGTGCAATAGAACCAATAGGTATGAATTTGTGGATGCGTTATCGTGTTGCAAGAGCCATGAATTGTCTCGCCACATTCCAGGCCGTTTCCTTCTCACATGTTCTCGCAGACATCGCAACACGTCGTGATAGTACCATCGATTAACAGTTTGTCGCTGTGGCACCAATTCATGATGAACTAATCCTTCCAAGTCAAAGAAAACTATCTGCATGGCTCTGACATGTGAACTGTCCTGATGAGCATTTTTTGGTCATGGAGAACCTTTCCCTAAAGACTGAACCTTGGTCTCAGCATCATAGACTCACGTCTCATCGCCAGTTACGATACTTCTAAGGAACATCTCTTTCTCATTTGCGCTATCGAAAAGCTCTTCACAGATTGCGAGGCGAAGCTCTTTCTGGTCTTGACTCATCAGTCGTGGGACGAAGCATTCCAAAACGCTGTGTCAGTGTTTCATGACATGATGAAATGTTACATTCTTCTGCAATCGCTCGGACAGTTAGTCTTCGATTGGCACGGACAGTTTCGTTGACATTCCTGACATGAGCGTCGTCGGTAGACGTCGAAGGCCGTCCTTAACGAGGGTCACTTTTAACTTCCGTCCGGCCATTTTTAAACCGTATGAAAAACTCGTAACACCGAGTACGGCTTCAGCATCATTTGGTGAGTGCCTGTGAAGGTTTTCTTGAATTTCACGCAAAATTTAATGCAGACACGTTGCTCGTCTAACTCTACCAACTCGAAATTTGCAAACTGTGCGACAGAACAGTCTACTCAATACACCACTGAACAATAACTGACAGACACACAAGAATAAAATTTCCGGCAGTTGGACATTGAACACAGGCGTGTGCAGGGATGCCAACCGCATTTCACTCAAACACACCATTGGCGCCAAATTTCGAATGTTCCGGAATTTTTTGAACAGACCTCATATGTATCACTTGAGCTAAAACCGTCGGTAGTAAGACGCAAAGCTCAAACTAATACATTTGTTTTGATGCTTCTCTAATTTGGTTCAGATTATTACCAAACATGATACTTGTATCTGAAGTCCAGTAAACCTGCATGAGGTGTGCTCATTTGTAGAGGAACAATTTAGTTCACGGTACAGATCTGTATCCTTCGAGCAGTGGTTAGAAGCGATGTAACCTTGGACTGGGGCCAGGGCCGAGTCACATTATGGTCATTTAAAAATGTGACATCTGCGTCTCCTGACGTCTCGTCACGCATGTCACTGGATGTGCACAGGCTAAGTCAATAAATAAGGGTACTGACAGTCCAACTGTACACAGTGGGTTGATTGCAGCCGTGGACAAACGAAATACCCGAGTTCCAAAAGGATATTTGTGGGCTTTCGTGACATGGGAGGCACTGATTCCAAAACGGTATAATTTGTGATTTTATGTCTGAAGAGAACATCGTTTAAGATGTTTAGTAAAGTTGAACCATCCTGCTAGAATGCAATAGCCGCAAAACAATCAGCCTAGTAAAAAAAAAAAAAAAATGGTTCAAATGGCTCTGAGCACTATGGGACTTAACATCTATGGTCATCAGTCCCTTAGAACTTACAACTACTTAAACCTAACTAACCTAAGGACATCACACAACACCCAGTCACCACGAGGCAGAGAAAATCCCTTACCCCGCCGGGAATCGAACCCGGGAACCCGGGCGCGGGAAACGAGAACGCTACCGCACGACCACAAGCTGCGGACAGTCAGCCTAGTAACTACACTCGAAACGTAAGCTGTGCAAAAGAAATGACTTATTTATTTCGCAACTGCGAATATGAACAACCATTAGCTGTAGAATGGAATGACGACAATGATAATTTGTGCCACGACGGGACTCCGACCCAGATTTCCCGCATATCACGAGCGGTTCGTCTTACTTTTTTTTTTTTTTTTTAAGGAACTTCTGTCGCCGAAAGGGAGGGGTGGGGGCAACACGGGCAGGGATCATAACCCGAGACCTGGCCACCACGTCCCGTTCCCACCATCCAGGAACCAAGGAAAGCGTAAGGAGCGTGGTACAGTGAACGTCAATGATTTATTTATTTACTTTCCTTTTGTTTAAAAAAATAAACATTAATACCACCGAGAATAACAGGAAACCGGCGTCGCGAGGAGGAAGGCCCAGCAAGACGTCAGACTCACTGAGACTATCTACGTATAGTTTTTCCGAAAAGAACATTCCGATGACCTGGGAATATATCGGTTCTAAGTGTGGAAGAGGCAGGGATCAACTCTTCATGACAGAAACACCCCAGCTCGAGGGTGGCTTAAGGGAGATACTGCAAAGGAAACAGGAGAAAAATTGCCTGTATTTTGAATTGCGGACAGGTGCACGATGGTGTTCATTAAGGAACTGCCAAAAATCAAAGATACTTCTCTCGCCATCAGGAAACAAGTACTGAGCGGCGTGTACACAAACCCACTTCGCAGAGTTCGTCTTCGTCTGTCGAAAGCATCCCGCGTCCGAAAGTAAGAGTGGTTGAGTAGGTATGTGACGAGCAGTCGTACGGGTAACTAGGGACATCTGTCGCACCAATAACCAGACACCTATTGCCGACCTGCACACCAGGCGATGCACGTCTGTATCCAAAACATCACAGGCGACACACAACGGGGTGTCTCCTAGGTGAATCCCGTGAAGGCGTGACCGGCAAACTTGGTTCCCTTTGACAGTAAGGTACCATGCAGACTGGATGTCAGTGTCAAGACAAGGCACGCCAGTCGACGTGGGGACGCTTCCCCTCAAGCAAATTCGGTTACCTGTGCTGCTGAAGAAAGCCATAGATCGCCTTCGTGAATATCAAGAGTGCTGGCATCATAGCAGTACGAATGTACCTCAGGTCGAGGAAAAATTGGTGGAAGTAAAAGAAGGGCGGCGGGACGTCCGAAAGTGGGATACGTGCTGAGAGGAAGGGCCTCCAGCAGTAGGCTAGTAAAGCACGTAAGGTGTTGTGGATTGGCAAGACAGCCAACCCACTATGAGGAAGCCGAAAGGCACGCGTTTAAGCTCACGCAGGCTGGCGTGAGGTCTGGAACAGGACAAGGAATTTAGACTTCATAAAAAAGGAGGTAACTGGTAGAATACTTAACTTTAATCCATTATTGGTGAACATCGCTCTTGACGGTACATATTTTACAGCATCAATAGTAACTGGTAATGGCGCCTTACTAGGTCGTAGCAAATGACGTAGCTGAAGGCTATGCTAACTATCGTCTCGGCAAATGCGAGCGTAATTTGTCAGTGAACCATCGCTAGCAAAGTCGGCTGTACAACTGGGCGAGTACTAGGAAGTCTCTCTAGACCTGCCGTGTGGCGGCGCTCGGTCTGCAATCACTGATAGTGGCGACACGCGGGTCCGACGTATACTAACGGACCGCAGCCGATTTAAAGGCTACCACCTAGCAAGTGTGGTGTCTGGCGGTGACACCACATAAGGTAACAGCACTACAACGCCTGATGAGAGTCAATGGAAAAGGGCTGTCGCTCTGTCAAGCACATGATGCAGACTTAAAACGCCCCTGCATTGCAGGAGGGTGAGGGCCTTGTACCTTATCTTGAATAGCAAGCAGAGGGGGATCTGAGCACTATGGGACATCTGAGGTCGTCAGTCCCCTAGAACTTAGAACTACGTAAACCTAACTAACCTAAGGACATCACACACAACCATGCCCGAGGCAGGATTCGAACATGCGACCGTAGCGGTCGCCCGGTTCGAGACTGTAGCGCCTAGAACCGCACGGCCACTCCGGCCGGCGGAGTGAGATGTCCATTGTAGCTTACACGAGACGTAGCTCCACGATGGAAACGCATTGCGACGTTGACGGTAGTATCAGAGTACCCCATATTGCGGAGCACCCCTTCCAGGTAGTCGTGATTTACCCGATCGAAGGCCTAGCTCCCAAAAGTCCAGGCATACTACGAGTGTAAGCTAGAGCTGTTATGTCCTGAAAGCGACAGAGGACAGAACGGAGGTTATTGGCACCCCCAAAAGAAGTTTAATCGGGGGAGATAATGTACCAAGCCGTCGGTGTAAGCCGCGCAGCCAACAGTCGGGTAAAGATCTTTGTGCCGCTCTTGAATAACGTGAAGGGGCGGTAATCGCACATCCGTGAGGCACCCTGAGGCTTGTGGATGGAAATGACGAAACCATTAAGGAAACCGTCTGGAACCGACACGAAAGGTGACATAAGGTCCTGAAAAATGTCCATCAATACTGGCGCCAGAAAGGGACGAAATGTTCGATAAAACCGAGCCAAAGGAGAGTCTAGAGGCCACCGTAATGTTGGCAGGGTGGTAACACTGTTCAGGGTACAGTATAACATAATGTCCATGGAGGGTAGACCCTATATCCCGTTAGGTATCAAAACGCTGCTCATCATCGGTCTTAAGAATATTGATCGAAGTCCTCTGACGGTGACGTAGTTCCACTATGACGTGATACATAGATGGACGCTCCTGCACTAACCCGTCGTGTGTGCGCGCCCTGACCATAGTTCCTTCAAGGTGCCAGCGAGAGAGGGATGTGTGCTTTGCTTTGGCGTGATTCACCATCGCCTGGCGCCCTGGCGAATACAGCATCATAGTACATTCCCAGATAATGGTGAAATAAAGTTCCTGAGTTCGTCGCCGCCACGCCGCAACCGGCCTTCCATATAACCAATCAAGGCCTTGCGGAGGGCAGGCTTTGCACAGAGCACCCACCAAGACAGCCAGACTGATAGGCAACATGGCGTCGACGACAAGTTGTCCACGTGGTCTCGGGTGAAGTAGGGTGGATCGTGTTCTGTTTCCATCGTCCACGTCCGCGCCACACCCTTTCTCGGCAGAGATTGTTGGCGCAGATATATGCGTCATGGTCAGTCAGAGAATGCAAAGGGCATCCTGCACCCCACTGACAATATCTCGGGAGATATAAACATGATCGAGGCGACTCGAAGAGATGTGTAAACCCTGGGCGGTCGCCATGTACATGCTCCCAACAGTCTACAAGGTTGAGCTGCTGGGAATTGTTGCTAGCCCAGCACATGGAGAGTGACGTGGTACTTGGTCTTCGGGTGCTTGGGTGCAGTTGAAATAGCCTCTCATGATCAATGTAACCTGCCAACCCAGGAAAAGACGCGTGACTGTCTCTGAGAAGAAGGTGGAACGTTCACGGCGGCGACCCGAACCAGATGGACCAAAGATATTGACAATACTGACGCCACTAAACCTGAGAGCCATACCTGTGGTATGAGGGAGATAGGCAACTGCATCAGCGAGGATAGCGTCACGTAAGAGGATCGCCACCACACTACCAGTAGGGGAAGCATGAAAGACAGGTGCTTTAAAACCTTGGGGACCACATAAAGTTGCAACGTGCAACTCCTGAAGGAGAGAAACGTCAACGTCAGCAGCATAGAGCATGTCATGGAGTAAAGCCAGTTTGTGGCGTACGTGAATGGTATTGACACTGACCGTGGCTATGCCATAAGTCTGGAAAGCTGCCATCGCCAGGAGGATGGGTGATTCAAACATGGGAGAAGCACAGGGAACTCCTGTTAGCCCCGTGGAAGGGCACATCACTGTGATGGGGAGGGAACCGACCCCACCAAGAGGGGTCCATCGCTCTTTAAACCTCAAGAATGTGCATCCTCAGCATCGACATCGTCCGCCCAGGAGACAGACGCCTCACCGGGCTGGTTCAGTGGAACACTATCAGAAGTGCGCCCACAGGTAGCGTCAAACACAGAAAGGGAGGCAACCGCATCAGATGCAGGCGGGGGAGGGTCGGTGTCTGTAGAGGGACAGTGACTGGAGATGGAGGTGAGGAAGGCGTGAGGGACAGTACACCGTCAGTAGCAGGGTCGTCATCCTGTGAACATATCCGATGGAGGCAGTCATCAGAAGGGGTACGGCGTCTCTTCTGTTTCCTCGGTGACCGTTGCTTCCTAACGTGCTGTTCTGTGTCAGATGGCAGGCGACCATCTCCGACATGTAGCCACAAGGCAGAAAAGCGGAGATCGTTACAGCTCCATGATCAAGAACCATGGGTCGGGACAACATCTTTTGCCTACTGGCGGTTATCGTTCATTTGTATTACCTCCGGCAGGAGTGTAGGAGGGACAGGCGAAACGTCCATCGCGTCGTCGAGAGGAATCGACGCTGGTACCGACTGATTCAGAGGAGGCTCTGCAGGCAGCTCCCACACAGGTGCGTAAGATAGAGGTCACACAGTGGGCGCCGCAAGAAGAGCGGCGTCTCTGATCGGCATCTGAACCAGTCCACGTCAGAGACATTTAGAACGGACATGGCCTTTCCGGCCACAACCTGAACAGGTGCGCGGCTGGCCATCGTACATGACGACAACCGTGCACCCGGCAGTAACCAAGTAGGAAGGCTCGTGTTTCTGTAGTTCAGTTTTTATCTGACGGATATCATTGAAGATACGGTACATTTCGAACGTCTTCCACGTTTCAGCAAGTGACTGACGGCGTTGCCGTAAGGTTTAAAAGCGGCCACCACTACGTCCGACGGTACCTCAAACGGAAGTTCGGAAACCCACAGCGTTAGGAGGCCAAAACCAGCGTGATCAACAACGACAGTCTCTATATATCCATCAGAGTATCGGAACTTGAGAGCTTTAGTGTGGCGCCACACAACGTCGAAGCACAGCTCGTCATTCGCCAGCTTTATGTACACAGTAGTACTGAGGATAGAAAAATGAATTTCAATAACATCTTGTGGCGGGAGATGAATTTCATCCCGTATAAAACGTTCCATTTCATACGCCTCCGGTCCTTCGCGATCCAAAGGGAAATTGTGGCTTGGCGGTAAGAAAATGCCATGATGGTCGGTGAAGTCGGACTCTAAGATAAGCCGCTACGTTGAAATAAATAAATGCACGCTCGCCCGCAAGCAGCACAACAGGCGATACGCAAACAAGGTGTGCACGCCTCACGACTGCCGAAGGCATACTGCCATTTGGCTATCAGTGCAAGACTCACGGCCAGACCAAATCTTCCATATGTCGGCAACTATGCGGCCACACTCGTACTCGTACATCCGTTATGTATATTACTATACAGGGGAAACATTTTATGCATCGTAATTCAGAATCACACAGGCACTACAATATCGTATTTATTTATTTATTGCTAGACTAGTATCGGACGCATATTCCCATCATCAGCGGCATCTACATTGCAGATGACAAGATATCTTTCAAAATCCATTTGCGTCTAGTGCATAACTTCATGCGACTGTTTTTTTTTTTTTTAACTTGCCTTATAAACTGGTTTCTTAGCATTACCAGAATTGTTTGCCAATAACAGTCATATAATGATCTAATTGTATGACACTTTTAATCAATATATTAAGTTTGGGTACTGTGTAATTGTCAGTGGTTATGCGCTTTACATCCAAAGATAGGGATTGAGTTGTTTATGTCCTACTTTATATAATTTTATTCCTAAATTGTGTAATCTGTGTTAACGGAATGTCTAACCCAAGGAATGTGTTTCAACATTAAGGGTTTGCGAGGATATTGGTGAAATTTTCGACGTGTTTTTTTTTTTTTTTTTGTCACATTGGTCGGTCCGTTCAAAATAATGCCAGAATGTTTCGACAAATATATGAGAATTTCTATTTTTTCTAAAATAGTTTGCTGGTTATGTTCCTCGGAATCCGCCTCTGCAGGTGAGTCGTCAGCGCATGTGACTGCCATGCGGAGGACCCGGGTTGGATTCCATGTGCTGCTTGGGATTTTTCCTTAGTGGGAGAACTAGCAAGGATTCGTTCAGCCTAGTGAGGCTAGCTGAGGAGCTACTCGACCGATTAGGAACGGTTCCAAGGTCAAGAGATACGAAAGCGACAGAGAGTGCGGTGTGCTGACTGCATACCCCTCCATATCCCGCATTGGCGGCGGATGAGACGGCAATCGGTCGGGTGCGATCTGCCCCTCTAGACCGAGAACGCGGATGTTTATTTTTTACCTTTATAGGCAGTGTCTAGGAGAAGGTTTAACTTTCCGTCGAGAAAGGAGGAGCACAGGTCTTGGGTAGACAAGAATGGGGAGGAAATCGGCCCTGATCTATTCAAAAAATCGTGCTTGCAGCCACTGTCATCTATTTAGGAAAACCTAAATTTAGAACGACGGACAGTGATTTGTGGTGTGTTGGCAGAAGAGTCAACACCGTGTTGCTAGAGGAGGCCAAAATGCACGCGTTTAAGCTCACGCAGACTGGCGTGAGGTCTGGAACAATTAAAGGAGTTGAGTCTAATAAATAAAGTACGTAGTTAATGTAATACTTAACTTTAATCCATAATTGGAGAACATCGCTCTTGTTGATACATTTGCTAACAATCTCAATATAAACTGGTAATGGCTCCTTGCTAGGTCGTAGCAAATGACGTAGCTGAATGCTATGCTAACTGTCGTCTCGGCAAATGAGAGCGTATTTGTCAGTGTAGCATCGCTAGCAAAGTCTGCTGTACAACTGGGGCGAGTGCTAGGACGTCTCTCTAGACCTGCCGTGTGGCGGCGCTCGGTCTGCAATCACTGACAGTGGCGACACGCGGGTCCGACGTATACTAATGGACCGCGGCCGATTTAAAGGCTACCACCTAGCAAGTGTGGTGTCTGGCGGTGACACCACAATTTGAATACAGCTCCTCCCGGATGCGAGACCAGGGATTTACCATTGCTATACCTCACACTATTTGCGTGTGGGCTCCGAAATAGACACGTATTGAGATAGAGGATGTCAAATTAAATAGCTTTCAGCCATCAATTTTCAACCTTATTTTATTTGGCAACCAGTTTCAGCGTTTTGCTACGCCACCTTCAGGACCCTGACCGACATGTAGGAAGGATCAACCTCGGTTGTGTTCAAAACAGGGGCCAGCAATACTGGTACTAATAGGTACTCGTATTTGCCACTGGGATCACTTCAACCATCACCTGCCGACTGTTAGATCTAAATTTTTACCTTTTTTGGCGGTGTCTAGGAGAAGGATACATAAAAGGTTAAGTTCAACTTTCCGTCGCGAGAGGCGGAGTACAGGTCCTGAGTAGACAAGGATGGGGCACCTAGATCTAACAGACGGGAGGTTATGGTTGAAGTAATCACAGTAGCAAATATCTACTAATACCAACATTGCTGTCCTCTGTTTTGAACACAACCGAGGTAGATTCTTCTTACAGATCGGTCAGGGGCCTGAAGATGGCGTAGTAAAACGCTGATAGTGGTTGCCAAATAAAATAAGGTTGAAAATTAACGTCGGAAAGGTATTTAATTTGACATCCTCTATCGAACAGCCGAGTCCAGCAACCATTTCTAAAAAGATGGACGTAGAGAGACGTATTGAGATAGTTTCGAAACTGAGTATCTGCTGATTGACGACAGGTAGTACGCTTGTCGCCTCACTTTTCCTGTTTCATGTGACACTGGCGAGTTTGTAATGAAATATGCCTCCTATGATCATGTCATCCGCGTTTTCGCCTGCTGCTAGTTTACACCTTGTTATTTTGTTGTCCACAATAGAAAGTCGTTACCTGAATACATGTTGTACCAGTGTAACTAACATTGCTTCATGTCCTCAGTAATGAGAGAATGTTCATTACCCAAGGGTGCACGCTTCCAGAACAACAAGGCACCTTTTAGTTCCCACTGATAAATGCCAGGTACGAGAAATGACGTAAAACTGGGAATGAAACAGGGAACATGGCCGTTCTTATATCTTGACGTACAGCTAAAGTGATACTGGTTTATCGCACAGCACCGCTCAGCTTCCGCCCGCACGCCTAAGTTGCTTTGAGCCTAGCACGTTCATCGTTACTGATGGCACTATAATTTTGTACATGGGATATAATGTACCAAAACACATCCGCAAATTTTGTTCTTAGAGTGTTTCACGATCATGAATAGTTTCAAAGCATTCAATTTTTGTGGCGTTCTGTCGGAGTCAAGTTGACTGTTATGGTCATTTCATGGCCAGACGTGACGTTACAGTTCGTTTCTAGTGTAAGCAGCAAACATAATGACGTCATAAGTGTGTTTAAGCAATGTATAAGTTATGTTCTGGTGCAAGACTTGTATTACGGTGTCCCTTCTTAAATGGGCTCGGACCCGTACTCTTGTCGAGGATGATTCTCTTACTTTTGCGTCTTGCCCTGAGGCATGCATGGATAGCTCACTCACTAACTGTATCACTCATGAAAGACAAGGTTCCGAGTTTGACTCCCGGTCCGCACGTTGTCTTCATCTTTTGGTAGTTTCAGTGGTGACTATGCTGAGCCTTGATGCTGTGCTCTCCACAAAAAATTTTACAAATTGTTTTGGGCAGTGGCCAATATATATTTGCTAAAATTTTTCATATTAATGATAACAAATATATCTAATACACAAACTTATTGATACACTGTTGGACAAAAGAAAAAAATTGTGTCTAAGGCGCTGCAGTCATGGACTGTGCGGCTGGTCCCAGCGGAGGTTCGAGTCCTCCCTCGGGCATGGGTGTGGGTGTTTGTCCTTAGGATAATTTAGGTTAAGTAGTGTGTAAGCTTAGGGACTGATGACCTTAGCAGTTAAGTCCCATAAGATTTCACACACATTTTTTTTGAAAAAAATTGTCCTCACAATCCAGAAAGACAGTCCTGATCATTCATCAGAGTAGTAATTACAGTTTTATGCACAAAGTCTGAGCAGTAAAAGAAAATGCACACGGAAGTAGTGGATTTCCATGCAGTCTTGAAGAAGTAGTGTTGTCCATCCAACGGAAAGACAGTGCTGACTCTTGACATGCCGACACTTAATGGGCCACAACAGAACAAACCCACAGCAGAGTCAGTCGAAGTTTTGAAGAATAATGGTAGGTAGGTCATCACAGAGCAGACCCACTGTAGCCCTGGTAAAGATGATGGTACTGGTGGGCCACCAGAGGTGCAGACCCACTGCAGTCCTTGTAGAGATGGCTAGCAGCCATCTGTTGCGACTGTGTGGGTGCACAATCACCATCGAAGAGTCTTGCAGATAATACAAAATGGCTCTGAGCACTATGTGACTTAACTTCTGAGGTCATCAGACGCCTAGAACTTAGAACTAATTAAACCTAACTAACCTAAGGACATCACACACATCCATGCCCGAGGCAGGATTCGAACCTGCGACCGTAGCAGTCCCGCGGTTCCGGACTGCGCGCCTAGAACCACTAGACCACCGCGGCCGGCTCAGATAATACAGCAAGACCATGTACCACCACTTGTGCACTCGCCGCGTGGGATTAGCCGAGCGGTCTGAGGTGCTGCAGTCATGGACTGTGTGGCTGGTCCCGGCGGGGTTAGAGTCCTCCCTCGGGCATGGGTGTGTGTCTGTCCTTAGGATAATTTAGGTTAAGTAGTGTGTAAGCTTAGGGACTGATGACCTTAGCAGTTAAGTCCCATAAGAAAAATGGCTCTGAGCACTATGGGACTTAACAGCTATGGTCATCAGTCCCCTAGAACTTAGAACTACTTAAACCTAACTAACCTAAGGACATCACACAACACCCAGTCATCACGAGGCAGAGAAAGTCCCTGACCCCGCCGGGAATCGAACCCGGGAACCCGGGCGCGGGAAGCGAGAACGCTACCGCACGACCACGAGCTGCGGACAGTCCCATAAGATTTCACACACATTTGAACATTTGAACTTGTGCACTCACAAACAAATTTTTGAAATGTTCTTAGTACCAGCAATGCTATTAACCAGTCCCTTGCTGAAATATCGACACACATGCGAGCACTAACAGTCCCTTTTTTTTTAACTTCTCACATGTTGTGCGTATACTATGACCAACAGAAATGTGTGCAGTGTGCAGTAAAATGAAACTTTCGCTACTTGGTAGGGCCTCCATGAAAAACGAGTGATCATAAGACAATGAAACTCTGTGGAAACGTTTCGAAGGACGTGTCGAAGAGAAACAACTAATAAAGCATTCAAAGAAACACATTTTAATGTACACGTGAGAGGGTAACATTTGTTAATTGCGTACGACGTTTACATTCCAGGTTACATACGTTGCTTAATTTGAAGACCATCTGCATTCAAGCCAGCTGGTAGCCACACTAGGGATTGTCCGCAGCACTTTTGGAACGGCGTACCACGAAATGTTCAGCTGTCCAGAGGATGAAAATTGCGCATTGCGTCCAGCATTCTCCGCCATGGCAACAGTAATTTCTTCAACAATTTGTGGGGCAATTGGTCGTCGGCCTCTCCAGGAAACAATTCGTAAATCGCCAACTGATTCGAACGTCAAAATCATTTTCTTCAACCCCGGTGCGGAAAGAGGACCTCTATTCCTCTAACGCGCCGATACCGCAAAGAGCAGGAACGCTATTGCTGTTGTTTTAATAAAACAGCTTTACGAATAAGGCCCTGTTCGCCTTGTCCAGACCCACGTCGATTGGCTGCAAGTGTAATACACACTGATGCTTGTGTTTCAACCGTAGGTCGCTGTGCCAGTACTGTCGCCTAACGGCAAGTCATGTCGCTAACACTACTAACAACGCAATCTTGCAGCGCACAGTCTGAACATCATTCCCACATATTTGGGTACCTATATGGTTAACAGTTTTCCGTCTGCGCTAAAAGCGAAAGTTTATGTAGAACTATCCTGTAGCTAATGTCGAGCACAGTTAGAGGTATTGTGGAAATTTGAGACTGCAGGGTGATCTTGTGCTTTCTCTCGATGTTTTCCAGAAAGAAGAGTAATAGCAAAGATGTCACCATTATTATCACATACGTTAATAGAAGTACACTACGTGATGGTGAGCAGATTGAGGCTTTGGATGCAATAATTCAAGACACACAAAAAACTTCGAAGTTACACAGCTAGCAAATACTATTGCACCAAAAGGCAAACTGGAGTAAATCATGTTCATTCTGTATACAGGATGTTCGAAAATCCCTCTACAAACTTATAGGACCTGTAGAGGGGAGTGTGTGCATAATATTTTGAATTCAGTTGTTGAATTCATCTATTTCTGCGTGAGGAATTGAATTATGCGTGACGCAGTACAATTGTTAGGTAACAGTTCGAAATGAAACATAAGCAAACATTCACTTATCACTCAACCACATTTTATTGTACACTACTGGCCATTAAAATTGCTACACCACGAAGATGACGTGCTACAGACGCGAAATTTAACCGGCAGGAAGAAGATGCTGTGATATGCAAATGATTACCTTTTCAGAGCACTCACACAAGGTTGGCGCCGGTGGCGACACCTACAACGTGCTGACATGAGGAAAGTTTCCAACCGATTTCTCATACAAAAACAGCAGTTGACCGGCGTTGCCTGGTGAAACGTTGTTGCGATGCCTCGTGTAAGGAGGAGGAATGCGTACCATCACCTTTCCGAGTTTGATAAAGGTCGGATTGTAGCCTATCGCGATTGCGGTTTATCGTATAGCGACATTGCTGCTCGCGTTGGTCGAGATCCAATGACTGTTAGCAGAATATGGAATCGGTGGATTCAGGAGGGTAATACGGAACGCCGTGCTGGATCCCAACGGCCTCGTATCACTAGCAGTCCAGATGACAGGCACCTTACCCGCATGGCTGTAACGGATCGTGCAAACACGTCTCGATCCCTGAGACAACAGATGAGGACGTTTGAAAGACAACAACCACTGCACGAACAGTTGTACGACGTTTGCAGCAGCATGGACAATCAGCTCGGAGGCCATGGCTGCGGTTACCCTTGACGCTGTATCAGAGACAGGAGCGCTTGCGATGGTGTACTCAACGACGAACCTGGGTGCACGTATGGTAAAACGTCGTTTTTTCGAATGAATCCAGGTTCTGTTTACAGCATCATGATGGTCGCATCCGTGTTTGGCGACATTGCGGTGAACGCACATTGGAAACGTGTCTTCGTTATCGCCATACTGGCGTATCACCCGGCGTGATGGTATGGGGTGCCATTGGTTACACGTTTCGGTCACCTCTTGTTCGCATTGGCGGCACTTTGTACAGTGGACGTTACATTTCAGATGTGTTACGATCCGTGGCTCTACTCTTCATTCGATCCCTGCGAAACCCTACATTTCAGCAGGATAATGCACGACAGCATGTTGCAGGTCGTGTATGGGCCTTTCTGGATACAGAAAATGTTCGACTGCTGCCCTGGCTAGCACATTCTCCAGATCTCTCACCAATTGAAAACGTCTAGTCAATAGTGGCCGAGCAACTGGCTCATCACAATACGCCAGTCACTACTCTAGATGAACTGTGGTATCGTGTTGAAGTTACATGGGCAGCTGTACCTGTACACGCCATGCAAGCTCTGTTTGACTCAATGCCCAGGCGTATCAAGGCCGTTATTACGGCCAGTGGTGGTTGTTCTGGGTACTGATTTCTCAGGATCTATGCGCCCAAACTGCGTGAAAATGTAATCACATGTCAGTTCTAGTATAATATATTTGTCCAATGAATACCCGTTTATCATCTGTATTTCTTCTTGGTGCAGCAATTTTAATGGCCAGTAGTGCATAAACACTGAAACATTTACGTTATTCCAGAACAAAAAAGAACGCAGCATACTGTATGTACGGAACAGTACAGTTGCATTATAACAGCGGCTCGATGTACCGACCACATACGTTGTTACAAACATTGTACCTTCGGAGCATGTTATGGTGCACAGCCTCATTCCCACCTGTCTCTTCAAATACTAATGCAGCTGCCAGAACTCGAGCCAGCAGATCTTCCTGTGTCTTTACAAGAGTTTTGTAAATTAAAGTATGCATATGACCACACAAGAAGTAGTCCATAAGAGTTAAGTCCGCAGCTCGTTGTCCAGTGGCTAGCGTAGCTGCCTCTGGATCACGGGGTCCCGGGTTCGATTCCCGGCCGGGTTGGGGGTTTTCTCTGCCCGGGGTCTGGGTGTTTGTGTTGTCCTCATCATTTCATCATCATCCTCACAATTTGTGACAGTGGCTAGAGTGGCTGTGTAACAATTGGAACTTTGTACGGGCGATGATAACCGCGCAGTTGAGCGCCCCACAAACCAAACATCATCGTCAACTTAAGAGTTAAATCTTGCGATCGCGGCGGCCACGCGGCTCGGCCTATCCATCTTCACCACATCGTCTGTTGAGATGTCTCCGAAACGCGAAGTGAGAAGTGAGGAGGTGCACCATCATGCTGAAACCATATTTCCTGACGGGTAGTCAGTGGTGAAGCTTTCAAGAACAGGTTCAATACGTCATCCTGTCTACCCTATTCCATACTAGGAAAAGCTAAGTCTTTTTCCTCAGTAGATGTGGATACTTTACACATAGAAATGAAACCGGTAGGATTCCGGACATGGGTTCATATTCAAGATACACTACTGACCATTAAAATTGTTTCACCACGAAGATGACGTGCTACAGACGCGATATTTAACCGACAGGAAGAAGATGCTGTGATATGCAAATGATTAGCTTTTCAGAGCATTCACACAAGGTTGGCGCCTGTGGCGACACCTACAACGTGCTGACATGAAGAAAGTTTACAAACGATTTCTCATACACTAACAGCAGTTGACCGGAGTTGCCTGGTGAAACGTTGTTGTGATGCCTCGTGTAAGGAGGAGGAATGCGTACCATCACCTTTCCGAGTTTGATAAAGATCGGATTGTAGCCTATCGCGATTGCGGTTTATCGTATAGCGACATTGCTGCTCGCGTTGGTCGAGATCCAATGACTGTTAGCAGAATATGGAATCGGTGTGTTCAGGAGGGTAATACGGAACGCCGTGCTGGATCCCAACTGCCTCGTATCACTAGCAGTCGAGATGATAGGTACCTTATCCGCATGGCTGTAACGGATCGTGCAGCCACGTCTCGATCCCTGAGTCAATAGATGGAGACGTTTGCAAGACAACAACTATCTGCACGAACAGTTCGACGACGTTTGCAGCAGCATGGACTATCAGCTCGGAGACCATGGCTGCGGTTACCCTTGACGCTGTATCAGAGACAGGAGCGCCTGCGATGGTGTACTCAACGACGAACCTGGGTGCACGAATGGCAAAACGTCATTTTTTTCGGATGAATCCAGGTTCTGTTTACTGCATCATGATGGTCGCATCCGTGTTTGGCGACATCGCGGTGAACGCACATTGGAAGCGTGTATTCGTCATCGTCATACTGGCGTATCACCCGGCGTGATGGTATGGGGTGCCATTGGTTACACGTCTCGGTCACCTCTTGTTTGCATTGACGGCACTTTGTACAGTGGACGTTACATTTCAGTTGTGTTACTACCCGTGGCTCTATCCTCCATTGGATCCCTGCGAAACCCTACATTTCAGCAGGATAATGCACGACCGCATGTTACGGGTCCTGTACGGTCCTTTCTGGATACAGAAAATGATCGACTGCTGCCCTGGCCAGCAAATTCTCCATATCTCTCACCAACTGAAAACGTCTGGTCAATGGTGGCCGAGCAACTGACACGTCACAGTACGCCAGTCACTACTCTTAATGAACTGTGGTATCGTGTTGAAGCTGCATGGGCAGCTGTACCTGTACACACCATCCTAGCTCTGTTGCCCAGGCAAATCAAAGCCGTTATTACGGCCAGAGGTGGTTGTTCTGGGTACTGATTTCTCAGGATCTTTGCATCCTAATTGCGTGAAAATGTAATCACATGTCAGTTCTAGTATAATATATCTGTCCTGTGAACACCCGTTTATCATATGCATTTCTTCTTGGTGTAGCAATTTTAATGGCCAGTAGTGTATTATGTACTCACTCGCCTCTAAAAGTCATAGAAGTTTGTAACGAGAATTTCCGAACACTTTGTATAAGGGAAGACTGCTGAACGGGGTTCTCATTCAGAAATCAAATTTGCATATTGGTTTTTGTGGGACGATTGCGTTATATCTATAGTAAGAAGGAGCAACACTTAGCAGCACGCGTTGGAATTCGAAAATTCGACGACGATGGGGTCGTCCGTATCGAGACTGCAGGTTTTCGTTCCACGATACTGCTGCTAGCGTTGGTCAGGATCCCCCAACTGCCATGCGAAGGTGGAGTCGATAGACGCAGGACCACACTCAATGTCGTGCAGGATCTCACCTGCCCCATGCGACTAGCGCCAGAGAGGTCATACATGTTGGTCGATTGGCCTGCTGAATCGTACAAGCGCGTCACGTAACTCGAATCAGCAATCGGGTCTTTTTTGTAGAAAGACCAGTATCCACATGGGTAGAAGGCCAGAATCTGGAGCACAGTGGATTGTCAACACAGCGACTGTTGTTACTAGTTGACAGGGCAGCAGCGGGAGGCGGATCGACGGTGGTCAGCCCCTTGGCAACACTGGACACAGGAGTGGCACCACGTCGTCTTTTCAGGCGAGTTCCGTTTCTGCTTGCAGTATCAGGATCAAAGTATCCGTGTGTGGAACTTCCGAGGAGAACGAACGTCGCCAGACTGGATTCGTCATCGTCTTACAGACCCACAACTGGGCAACATGTTATGGGGTGCCATTAGGTACGAAACACGATCACCTCCGGTTAACATAGTCGTTAACTTGGACAGCAGGCGTTTTATTTCTGACGCGTCAAGGCGGGTGGCTTGTCTTTGAGATCTCTGTAAAGTTATCTTTCAACAAGATCACTCGAAACCGCACGTTATCCGCACTGCCGTGATCTATATCGAAACAGAGGGTGTTTGACGCTTCCACTGGCCAGGATGTTCTCCAGATCTGCTCTTGGGTTGCCGAGAGGCGGGCACGCCGCCATTCGCCAGACACTACGATTGGTGAACTCTGGTTTAGAGGTGAAGCAGCGTGGCCACCTGTATCTGTCATACAAGCTCAGTTGGACTTGATGTGCAACCACGTTAAAATCGTTATAGCCGCCAGAGGTGTCAGCTGTGTGTACACTCCACATACCCCCAAATCACCTACAGTGTACGTACACAGTAAGCAAAAGTTCGTTATTTGCTATCCTCGATGTTGCAATTTTAATGGTCACCAGTGTAGAAATCGAAAAGTGTACGATTGCGATATGGTTACAGTTTCCCTCAAGTATTCTTTCACCACAAATATTAGCACTCGCAGAAGCAACAGCGCTGTTTTCCGCAGTCTTCCAACTGTTACCAATTGAAGATTAGGTTGCCCAGTTACAATGAAAAGTGTATTCTCAGTTGTAAATAAGTGTTTGCTGTTTGGTAAAAATATTTTTCATCTGTTTTACGGTACTCCTATTTGGTATATGCAACTCCACATTAACAAGTCCGACGTCGAAAGCGAAACTGCAGGAATGCGCTACGCAGTGTCCACTAGGATGTCCGTGTGTTCGGTATCTCAGAAGAGAGTCATTTACGGGACAAGTAACGAGGCCGCAGGCCGGCTGGCGAGAATGAGTTAGGGCGGCCGGCTCCCACGCAGCCAGTCAGCTCCCTTTAAACGGCGGCGGACGCAACAAGAGCAGCAGGAAGCTGTAACAGGTGCGCCAGCCGAGCTGCGCCGCATTTCCATAAACTCCTCTCGTTTCCTGTCCCTTCTCAGACCTGCCCATTCCCTGCTTTATCACACCACCAAATTTTCAGCGCGCTCTTCGTTACTCCTGTTGTCGTAGATTGCACTGCGTCTACATCGAGGACACTCCGAACGAGGAACTAGCTTACCAGGATAAGAATGGGGCAAGGAGAACACTTTGACCTTACTCATTCGAGGAATCATCTGGGTCTTCACTTCATGTTAACTTTTTTATTTATTCGTGTCACAAGCACAAATAAATGGAAAAAATTAAATTACGTAGTACCCATAGCAATTTTCTTATACATGTCCAGACACAAGTTCATAGTGCTGTTTTAGTGGTCTTCAGTCGAAGACAGCTCTCCATGCTAGTTTATCCTGCACAAGCTTCTTCACTTCTTCCTAACTACTAAAGCCTACATCCATTTCAGCCAGCTTAGTGTATTCAAGCTTTGATGCCTCCTTACGGTTTTAAGCTCCAGGCTTTTCATGGTCCTCAGTGTCTGTACAGCTGGTACATAATTATGTCTAGGATTGGTGGCCAGGTTTGTTCTTTCCGCACTAGTGGCAGCCTCACGACGGATGCCTGGGAGAACAATAGCTGTCAGCTGACTCTATACATTGACATATTGCGTAGGTTGCATACACCTAATAATAAGCCTGTGAGTCTCATTCAGTGGAACGCCGACATCTTTGGCATGGGCAGACGTGTATGAGACGCCGAGGATCAGAATTATAATGCTGTTCTTCTTAAAGTTTATGGCTGGGAGTCCATTTAAGGATGTTATTTCTGGCCTACATTGTCAGCCTTGCGTTATGGCAATGGTGCTTGTTTTTTCAGGTGCGATAAAGTGTGACAACTAAATACAGGGCTATTACAAATGATTGAAGCGATTTCATAAATTCACTGTAGCTCCATTCATTGACATATGGTCACGACACACTACAGATACATAAAGTTTTGTTCGGCTGAAGCCGCACTTCAGGTTTCTGCCGCCAGAGCGCTCGAGAGCGCAGTGAGACAAAATGGCGACAGGAACCGAGAAAGCGTATGTCGTGCTTGAAATGCACTCAGTCAGTCATAACCAGGGCCGGCCTTAGCCATCCAGGTGCCCCGGGCGAATCGTCCAGTTGGCGCCCTTTATTGTATAAATAGCGAACCTGGCAGTGCTTTGCAACACGGTATTTGACTGTTTTCTAGAAATCGTCTTAAGTGGTTAATGGCGTCATCTTATGATCATAACATGGTTTTTTCCATCGTAAATTTGAGTATTTTATTTTTTTAAATGGAAATGAAATCCAAATAATCCGAAAGCCCGCTAAGATGCTCCATGTGAGTCTTGTGTAGCCTGTGACGTCAGTCCAGCATGCTGCTGTCGCTGCCGTAACAGTCAGTATAGCAGTGATATATTGTTTGGGCATTCACGTTTTGGGAAATTGTCTAAAAATATTGCGTAGTACTGCACTGTACATCTACAAAAACTCCAGAAAATTGTTTTTGCGTGTTCCAAACAAAGAAAAGATGCGTAAAATGTGGTTGAAACAGGCTCGTATATCCCAAATATTTCTTTTCTTTTCTGAAGCACCCCTGTACTAAAGCGAACAAAACAAAACAAAAATTATTCAAATTGGTCAAGCCATTTCTTTGTTTTGGTGAGACTAACACACAACAGTTGATTTTTATATATAGGAGGTAATATGTATAACGAAAAAACACTAATTTTGAATTGGGTACCATATTTTTATTGAATTTAATATAACTGTAAGCCATAAACCTATATTTTCTGTCAGTCATCTGAACACAAAACATATTACGCCTAATGAAAAACAATTATAAACAACTAAAATTTTACTTTTCTCGCTTTTCTGTCGGCAAAGTCTCTGATCAGATTAGCAAAGTTCAGGTTTTCTGCAACTTCATTTTCAATGGACAGTGAGGCCAAACTGGTTAGTCTTGTTTGAGACATTGTAGACCGCAAGTACGTTTTTATCAACTTCAGTTTGGAAAAACTGCGTTCGCCGCTTGCGACAGTCACTGGTATTGTTAGCAAAATACGTAACGTTATCCAGATGTTGGGATACAACTCTTGAAGATTATGCTTTTTTATGAAGTTTAAGGCTTCAATAGGCGTTGCCTGGCTGTCTTCGAGATAGTGTTGCAGGTCTAAAATTTCGTCGCACAGCAAATTTCCATCAATATCTGACTTCATGTTGACAGTTAACTTTTCTTGTAATTTAGAACAGCATTGTATTAGTTCTTCTTTATTTTGATTTTTTTTAATGTCAAACAAGAAACTCCACGTCGCAGAAAATTCTTGCATCTGTTCAAATCTTTCTTTCATGGATATGTGCACGGTGTCCAACAGTGCATTGAAAACTCTACTTTAAACTTCTTTTTTGGGTCAGTTATTTGATCATCAACAGCCTCTTCACCCGGCCTGCGTTTAATACGTCTTAATCGCATTTGTGGTTTAAATGATGGCTGCGTATCAAGATCCGAAGCCAGTTCAGTTGCTGTTACAATAGCTTGTTCGAAACCTGTTTCTCTATATGTTTCCAAATAAGAGCAACATTTGTCAAGGATTCCCATAAACTCGACAAAGTTGATTGTGGGTGACTGACTTGCTTTACTCACAACGTTAATTTGAAACAGAACATCATACCATGTCACGAGAGAAACAATGAAGCTGAAGTCTTAATTGTCCTCCTAGTGTTGTCGCTTCGTGTGACACCGCAGCATCGCTTTGTTCAGTAGCATCGGCCAAGGAAACCAAAGCGTCATGCATTTCGCATAATTGATAACGGACCGCTTTGACGCTATCAATTCGAGCTTCCCAGCGTGTGTCACTTACATTTTTCAGGGTGTATATCTTCAAATGGTCGGTCAAAATTTTCCATCTATTTACGGATCCAGCAAATAGATTAAACATTTTTTGTAACATTCCGAACAGTGCCACGGATTTTACTGATGATTTTGCCGCATCACACAATACCAAATTATAACTATGGCATCCACATGGCACAAAAAAAGCTAGTGGATTTAACTTCTTAATTCTGTTCTGGACGCCTTTATTTTTCCCCTTCATGTTCGCGCCGTTATCGTAGCCCTGTCCTCTGCAGTCATTAATGTTAAGGTCAAGATCACTCAATGTTTTTAAAATGCTTTCTGTGAGACCTTCACCGGTTGTATCATCTATTTGCAGAAATGAGATGAAATGTTCTTTTACACTTGCGCCATCCTCTGTTATGTCGGCGCATCTTAAAGTTATCGAAAGTTGTTCTTTGTGGCTTATATCTGGAGTACAGTCAGCTATGATTGCATAATACTTTGAACCCTTTATGTGGGATACGATTGTAGACATAACGTGTGATGCCATGAGTTCTATTAATTCATTTTGCCGCAATAATGGTCAGCCAAATCACCACTCAATGCCAGTCTGACGTGCTCTTCCATGATTGGATCAAACTTTGCCAATAACTGTACAAGACCTAAGAATTTTCCATTATTTAGGGTAAATAATTTATCTGATAACCCTCTGAATGCCGTATTATTTTCAGCCAAATACAAAGTAATGTGCATCAATCTTTGAAGCACATTGATCCATCGTAAACTTTATTTAGAAATTAACTTTTGTTCTTCCTTGTCAATAGTTAATCCAGCTTTAAACCTGATTTCAGCTTCAGTCCATTGAGTAAATGCTTTTTTGTGGTTAGGACTATTTTCATGCAGTTTCTGAGCTTCACATAAATGTTTCCAATTTCTGAAACCCACAGTGGTAGTCAAATTAGTAGTTGATTTTAAATCAAACAGTCGACAACAAAAGCAAAAGACACTGTCGTTTGATACAGAATAAACTAGCCACCGTCGTCTGATAGTTTCTTCGTTTGATAGTTTTCTTGTGTAATGAGTTGAAGAGAAATGACGCCCATTTTCATCTTTTGGAAAGTTATTTAGACATACTTGTGAGGGTCCACATATTATAATGCGATCTATATCTCTAGCATTAAGTACTTTTGGCCACGTACCAACATCAGAAATATTGTATTCTTTTACTGCAAGAACGTTGATACTTTCATCGACCACAGATGTCATGTGTTGATTTTGACTTGGAGAAATATCAGAGGATTCATGCAAAGATGTACTGCGCTGGTCAATTTGATCACCTTCAATAGGTGATTGTATATTTTTTGTGTATAATTGTTCACAGTCTGAAGAAATATTTGCTGATACATGGACTTTTGATTCAATATCTGAAGTATTTGCCTTAGAATTTTCTTTAAGGTACTTATAAATATTGATGTGCTTTTTAGTTTCTTCAAGAACTTTTTCTATTTCGGCTTTTCTTTTCCGATTTTCTGAACCAGAAAGCTTTTTTTTAATCATTTCCTTCTCTTCTGGCATGATTTAATAATTTGACAAATTATTGCTTGGACGCTGCTCTATTTCGCGACCACAATATTCGATCTATAACAAATAAAGAAATTCACCTATCAGTAGACGTAACTAGAAAAAAACCTGAACTGAAAGATAAAAATGTTTTTCGCACTTACCAGAAAATTAAAATGTTGACACAGTCACGACACTCGTTTCACTCACAATTATTCATCCACGAAAACATGACCGCTGCCTCCGACTCTTACTGACAATTACTGACATGCGGGTGCAAATCGTAGCGCTGCCAACATATGCAGTCTAACAAACATTGTGTGGCGCTGTATTATTTCAGTACGTTAGGGGAGAATTCTCTATGAATGAAGTGCACGCATTGCATGATCTATTAATTAATGTACATGAGTCATTAAGTCACAAATATTCGATATAAATACATTCGTATTAATTAAATCATAATGTAATGTATATTTCACAGTCTCTATTTTCTTTTATTTGAAGCGACCGGTAGTTTCTGTTGTGAAGGAGAGATGGTGCGGCTGCATGGGCTCTTCCTTTTTGCAGTTCTTGAAACAAATAAGAGAGGCGCTTTGGTAGAGCCCGTGCTAGCCCGCGTCAAACATGGATGGTTGCAGACAATACGAAGATTGTATTCAGCATGATTTCTCTTCTGCTACCCCGAATTCATCGCGCATTCGTGAGATTAGTGACGTATGTTGAATGAGACTGAATAATATTTTAGTTTCGCGAAATGGGTGATTGTAAATTGTAATTTTTTTTTTTTACATGCGTTTAGTACGTGGCGCCCCTTGGGCCCCGGCGCCCTGGGCGACCGCCCGGGTCGCCCCACCCTAAAGCCGGCGCTGGTCATAACAGTGCAACGACACTTCAGGACGAAGTTCAACAAAGATCCACCAACTGCTAACTCCATTCGGCGATGGTATGCGCAGTTTAAAGCTTCTGGATGCCTCTGTAAGGGGAAATCAACGGGTCAGCCTGCAGTGAGCGAAGAAACGGTTGAACGCGTGCGGGCAAGTTTCACGCGTAGCCCGCGGAAGTCGACGAATAAAGCAAGCAGGGAGCTAAACGTACCACAGCCGACGGTTTGGAAAATCTTACGGAAAAGGCTGAAGCAGAAGCCTTACCGTTTACAATTGCTACAAGCCCTGACACCCGATGACAAAGTCAAACGCTTTGAATTTTCGGTGCGGTTGCAACAGCTCGTGGAAGAGGATGCGTTCAGTGCGAAACTTGTTTTCAGTGATGAAGCAACATTTTTTCTTAATGGTGAAGTGAACAGACACAATGTGCGAATCTGGGCGGTAGAGAATCCTCACGCATTCGTGCAGCAAATTCGCAATTCACCAAAAGTTAACGTGTTTTGTGCAATCTCACGGTTTAAAGTTTCGGCCCCTTTTTCTTCTGCGAAAAAAACGTTACAGGACACGTGTATCTGGACATGCTGGAAAATTGGCTCATGCCACAACTGGAGACCGACAGCGCCGACTTCATCTTTCAACAGGATGGTGCTCCACCACACTTCCATCATGATGTTCGGCATTTCTTAAACAGGAGATTGGAAAACCGATGGATCGGTCGTGGTGGAGATCATGATCAGCAATTCATATCATGGCATCCACGCTCTTCCGACTTAACCCCATGTGATTTCTTTCTGTGGGGTTATGTGAAAGATTCAGTGTTTAAACCTCCTCTACCAAGAAACGTGCCAGAACTGCGAGCTCGCATCAACGATGCTTTCAAACTCATTGATGGGGACATGCTGCGCCGAGTGTGGGAGGAACTTGATTATCGGCTTGCTGTCTACCGAATCACTAAAGGGGCACATATCGAACATTTGTGAATGCCTAAAAAAACTTTTTGAATTTTTGTATGTGTGTGCAAAGCATTGTGAAAAATCTCAAATAATAAAGTTAATGTAGAGCTGTGAAATCGCTTCAATCATTTGTAATAACCCTGTAATTTGGGTACGGTGTATTATCCAATTATACACCTAGCCGTGATACACTGAGTTTACTGCGTGAGTGTCTATGTCTATGACGGAAGTCAGGCATTTGGAAATTCATTGCTGTTGCCATTAGTATTCATATTCTTCAAAGAATCTGTCAGGTGAACTTCTCTTTCCTCTGAGGATTTAGCTTGAGTTCCCAGAGTCAGATTATCTGCATAAAGAAAACGCTTGGTGTGCTCTAGAAGTGGTGCTCATTAGTATAGATAGTAAGGGCCAGTACACTTCTTCGTGCATCCCACTTTTGAGACATCTCCATCGATAGCATTGTCCCTGAACGTCTACACAGAAGCTTTCTGACCAATTTTTTGATGATAAGTTTGGTAAAACCACATTTGGTAAGACCATTTAACTTTTTATTAGTATACGATGACCATAGTCCTCGGTAAAACCATAGATCTTTCTTTTATCAATATACGATGACAGATAATATCATATCATATCATAAGCAGCAGTGCGGTTGATGAAAGTCCCACCTGAAACATTCTGTGTTCCGAACTCGTCTACTGTATATTGTGTCAGATTAACAGTCTGAATGTACAATTCTTTCGGTACCTGAAACCTTCTCGTTTGTGATTTAACGCTGGCTCCAACACGTGCTACAAATAAGAAAGAGCTACCAACACAGACGTATAACGGTCAAGAAAGTGGCATGCCTTGAATTCATGTTTACTTAGAGAGTCAAATAACTTGAAGGCTTAGTGGTCAGATAATGATTTGAATCGTACTTCTCTCTGGCTGAAGACATTGCTTTTAAAGCTGTGCTACGTTGGATTGTCACTTTCCGATACTATTTCATTTGACATTTTCGTCCTTTGACACCGACATATTTATGGGGAATCGTGCTTTCTTAAAGTTATCAACAGAATGAACTGGCTATGATTAACGCACAAGGATCGTATTATGGTTTTTCGGACTTACGTATCTCCAGTTTCTGTAAATAAGTAAAGGCGAATGCTGGGATGGTTACTTAGAATGATTACGGCCATATCCTTTACCATACTTGTTAAACTGAGATCGTGCTCAATTTCTAGTGCCTTTGCTATTAAAGAGGTCTCAAATTCTACTGTCGTCAACTCTCTCTTCGTCGTAGATGAATTCTAGAGTAGAACTGAATAGTCGGCTATATATCATGAAGGGCAAGCGTATAGCATTATAAATAAATTCCATATTTGGTCGTATGTGAAACTGTTATTATGAGCGTACATTCGGCGTTGTAACATATATAGATAATATTATGAAAAACCCGTTGGCCAGCATCAGTGACGCGGAAACAAACTTATTAGCAAGCATAGATTGTGTAGCAATATCAGGGACCGTGCGGCCGCAGCGTTTGAGATGGCTCGAACCACCGGCTATTTAGTGCGATACTCAACCAAGTCAGTTCGGCCCATACAATGATTGCTATCTATAACCTTGCTGATATTCTGGACTTCTAACTGGGCCTGTGCTAACTGTTCTCATTAGGTCACGACTGTTAAGCTTTTTTTTTTTTTACTCTTTGTTGAGGTGCGAGATTCCGACTTTGGCGTTTCTCCCTCTCTCTGCAAAAAGTATGAGATTTGAACTTCGTGGCAGCACCGCAGCACTTTAGTGCATCGTCTGTTTGGAACAGTGTTTATGTATCTACAGAGATACATAAAATATGCTTCATACAATTCCTAATCAACCAACTTCCCTCCTTCCTTCAATAAGATGAACACAGCGGCATGTAGTTATAAATGAATGATACTTCCACGTGTGTTTAAGACTTGAATCTGCCCAGATGGTAGATCCAACATTACTAAGAAAGAAGAAATCAAAAATTGGAATAGCTTTGACTTTTTTACCAACTCCTTTCTGTTTATTATCGCCCGTATATATGAAGGTGCCTGAATATTCAACGAAAATCTGCCCTACCCTTCAGAAATCCCAACGATCCCTCCATCTCCATCACAGTCAGCTCACCTCCTGGTGCAAACAGTGGGTCCTCAAAATAAACCGTACCAAAATTCTGGCAATAATTATGGGCCGAACAATCCATAGCTTTCGTTCCCATGATTTTTACCTTACCATTTCCGACCGTCCTATCCAGTTAACTAAGACACTAAAATACCTCAGACTGACACTTGCTCGTCAACGAATATGGAAGTCCCATCTACTAACCAATCAAATGAAAGCCCACAACAGACTAAAGTTACTAAAACTACTAACAGGCTGAATGTGGGGACTGCACCCTTCCATAGTCCTCCATACCTATAAGTTATTGATCTGACCCATCCTCAGCTGTGCCAGTGTGGCATGGACCTCCGCTTCTCCCTCCTTTTATCGCGCCCTCAGATCCTGTAATGCCATGCACTTCGCCTAGCCTTTCAGATCCGCTTACCTCCCCCACCCACATCCCCTATCAACTTACAAAATTCCCATTCCCCCTCTTCTATCTTGAACACCTCCAAATATCCAGCATTAGACATGAACTTATTACTATCTAACCCCTAGTTTTCCCCCCTGATCACTGCTTGTGGTACTCTGCCACGCCTCTACCACCACATTCCCGCAAAGCTACACCTCCACACTCTCCACGTCCTCTCCCAACGAAACTTTAATTCCCTTCCCTTACCCAACCGAGAAATCTACCCTGATACATACCCATCCTACCAGATCTAAAAGAACCCACCCGACCTCCCCCAGTCAGGGCTCCATTCCTGTCCACTCCTCTTCACCCACAGTGTAAGGCTTGGTCCAGAACAGCATCCATCTTCACTCCCCTGAATGTCTCCTCCAAACATCCACCCACACAAACACCCTCTTATGCACCACCCCAGCTGTTACTTTCCTGTGATACCCCTTTTCATGTGAGTCTACACCCACTCATCACTTCACTCGTCTATATGTCTATGTTAATCACTCAGTACACTGGCTTTTTACTCTTTTAACTTACACAAGTGTCCCTCTGTCTTTTATCTTTTCTGAAACATTCATTTGCCATTTCATCTGTGTCAAACTTTTACTTAACCAACAAATCTGCTTTTATATTTTAAATTATGTAACTGAATACGTGATTTTTTTTATTATGTGGAGCATTCATTTTGTTAACTGCCGTGTCCAATTTTATAATATGTCTCTAAATTTGGCTGAAGAGCAGCGCCCATATGGGGCGAGGGGAATGAAATTACAATAAAGGGAAAAAGAAGAAAAAATAGCAGAACTGGGCTGGCAGGCCATCGATCACAGCTGTTATCCATCCCACTCATAAATTTTTCTGTGGTGACTTTTATGAACAAAGAATTTTTTTTCAACTTCTCAGCCACTGCACGAGTCTTCCCCGAGGTGGACATGTGTGTTTGTTTCGATTTCCTCAAATGAATACATCTGTGAGCTGCAGGTCATTTTAAACATGTATGAATCTTGAAACTTCCTGGCAGATTAAAACTGTGTGCCAGACCGAGATTTGAACTCGGGACCTTTGCCTTATCTTGAATTTTCCACATAATTTAAGATATATGCTAAATCATAAGTGTTCTCCTAGCATTTAAAATTTCCCCATACTATTTTAACTTAGGTGATGAGGGTTGTGCCTGCAGCTCTGTCACAAGCAGTACGGTATACTAGTGGTGTCAATCAGAACTACTAGTCTGCACATTGCGTTAGGTCATCTAATTGGCAAAGTGCATTGTGCATTTCTCTCCATTGCAAAGCAGTGGTTGCTGGCAGCAGCAGGGCTCCATTGGCGAGTTGGGCTCTGTTGGCAGCAGTGACATGGATGTCACCTGCACTTGGCATGGTGCAACACAGAAGGGTGTTCACTCTGGTGTTGTGTTTGTTTAAATAATAAATGGGCAGTTGCTGCCATCCTACCCCAGTACTATGCTGCACATGAAATTGATAAGCGTTTTATTTCCGCATGTGAGCTATACAGTTTTAAAGTTAGGATAAGTAGCTTTTTGCATTTCAGAGTGACAGCTGTTTAAACTGTGATGTCGGAAGATTGTGGCAAATTATTGAAACTCAGAACACGTGAGCTTCAACTTAGGGCAAGTGAACTGAACATCATACGAGTAGGGAAACCAATTATTTTACCACCATTTTAAACTAAGGATAAGTGATAAGACAACCATGCACGCTGCTCTCATTATCCTCAGTCTGCTGTATTGGATTTAAGCGACCTGGCAACCATGTAGACAAGGGGAGCAAAGATTTCGGCTCACAGACTATACCGTGGCACGAGTGCCATGGCGCTCAGCTTCGCTGCACATTTCCCCCACCACCACACCACACTCTGAGTGGGATGATGGGGGATACGGAGTAACTACAAACGTGCCACATTTGAATGGCAGTGGAGTCGCACTGCATGCGACTTGGTTTTGTGTTTCACATTTCTCAACAACACAGACCACACTCAAAACAAATTTTCAGTTTTGTTTATTATTTTTGGCAGACTCAAGACATAATTTTTATCTGGTGCAAACTGTCGACATACAGAGAGAAGCAATTTCACAGATTTTCGCACTCAAGTTGACCCATAATCGCGACTTGTCCAGTTTCATACCCGAAAAATGTCTTCCACACCAATATATCGATAGAAATATTATAGCACTTTTGCAACCTCTTTGTGGAGACGTGGAACCTCAACCGGAGGAAAGCAATGTAGACGTCCTGCACAGTTTTAACGTAACAGGGTTTGTCATTGGAACGAGAATTGCCTAACAGATCAGTTAGGCCTGCATCTGCACATTCACAGAGGCGCTTTCAACTGAAACAGCTACGGTCTCGAAAACAGCTCGAAAAGGACGTAAGATTGACAGTGTCCTGAATACGTTTAGCAAACTATCTGTGTAATTATTTCAAGGCCACAATGAATTCTTCAGACCTCGCGTTGTCTTTAACGGCAGTGAGCTTAGGGAACTGGACTGTGTTCGTCAAAATGTGTCCCTTCTACAACACTGTTTCCTTTATAATGCCGATCAAATGAAGAAGAAATTGTTCCTCACCTTGCAGTGTGCAGCGAAGTTCACTTAAAATGCGATGTCTGCAATCCATTCCGGATGTTCTAATTTTCGTTTCTGCACTCTTTTCTCCTTCATAAATGCGGCAATAGCGAATTTTAAATCCAAAAATCGTTCCTGGCGTGCCTCTTAACTTAACCAACGTACTTTTCAGTAATCTATAAAGTCACCATACTCTTTGTTCAATTTCATCGAAAACAGTTGCAACTGACAGTGCAGTTGTGATGCCTGCAATATCAGAAATTTGGCTATTCATGCCACCAATATCTTCACGTGCAGCATGCCTACAAATTTAGCACAGTGTGCTTCATCATGTACTGAACAGTGAATCCCATCTGTCGATCGCTGTAATTCTATGCTTTTTCATTGTTAGCTAAATGTTTAAATTCTTTCTACATGGTACTGTAATATCGCTTCCAAACAAATTCTATTCTGCTGTTTCCATTCATTTTAAAGACTTCTGGCGATAGAACGCTGACTGTTTCTTTTTGTGCAAATAGCCACGGGACTGGTCAATGTCCTTCATAACACGAACAAATAATGGGAGGCAAACAGCGCTGACACCACGATTGTACCACACTGAAGCCAAAAAATGCCACACCGCAGTTCTAAATTACCGTCGCAGTGAACCGAGTACTTCCGGAAAGGAACAAGCAAAGGCAATACTGGCGTAGCTTTGGCCGCACGTGGACTGCATACTCAGCCCGCGTCAAGTTTGGCACGCCGTGGCCGGCCCTGATGTAGACTCTCCTCATATCTCCATGTCGCTATTTTGGATTCTGGCATCATACGTGCTTATTTGTATTCCCAGGTCGCCATCTTGGATTTTTAAACAATCGGACAATGCCCCATCTCGAATGTTTGAATTTTCTGCCACTTTATTCCTAGGGGATCAGCCCAACTTCCACAGTGATGTCATAGGAGTGGGAGGGGGTGGAGGGGGTGTCTGTAGCATAACTGGGCTGTTTTAAATTTCTAATGATGTTTAATTTTCTGGCATTATGTATAGGGCTATGACAAATGATTGAAGCGATTTCATAAATTCACTGTAGCTCCATTCATTGATATATGGTCACGACACACTACAGATACGTAGAAAAACTCATAAAGTTTTGTTCCGCTGAAGCCGCACTTCAGGTTTCTGCCGCCAGAGCGCTCGAGAGCGCAGTGAGACAAAATGGCGACAGAAGCCGAGAAAGCGTATGTCGTGCTTGAAATGCACTCACATCAGTCAGTCATAACAGTGCAACGACACTTCAGGACGAAGTTCAACAAAGGTCCACCAACTGCTAACTCCATTCGGCGATGGTATGCGCAGTTTAAAGCTTCTGGGTGCCTCTGTAAGGGGAAATCAACGGGTCGGCCTGCAGTGAGAGAAGAAACGGTTGAACGCGTGCGGGCAAGTTTCACGCGTAGCCCGCGGAAGTCGACGAATAAAGCAAGCAGGGAGCTAAACGTACCACAGCCGACGGTTTGGAAAATCTTACGGAAAAGGCTAAAGCAGAAGCCTTACCGTTTACAATTGCTACAAGCCCTGACACCCGATGACAAAGTCAAACGCTTTGAATTTTCGGCGCAGTTGCAACAGCTCGTGGAAGAGGATGCGTTCAGTGCGAAACTTGTTTTCAGTGATGAAGCAACATTTTTTCTTAATGGTGAAGTGATCAGACACAATGTGCGAATCTGGGCGGTAGAGAATCCTCACGCATTCGTGCAGCAAATTTGCAATTCACCAAAAGTTAACGTGTTTTGTGCAATCTCTCGGTTTAAAGTTTACGGCCCCTTTTTCTTCTGTGAAAAAAACGTTACAGGACACGTGTATCTGGACATGCTGGAAAATTGGCTCATGCCACAACTGGAGGACGGCAGCGCCGACTTCATCTTTCAACAGGATGGTGCTCCACCGCACTTCCATCATGATGTTCGGCATTTCTTAAACAGGAGATTGGAAAACCGATGGATCGGTCGTGGTGGAGATCATGATCAGCAATTCATGTCATGGCCTCCACGCTTTCCCGACTTAACCCCATGCGATTTCTTTCTGTGGGGTTATGTGAAAGATTCAGTGTTTAAACCTCCTCTACCAAGAAACGTGCCAGAACTGCGAGCTCGCATCAACGATGCTTTCGAACTCATTGATGGGGACATGCTGCGCCGAGTGTGGGAGGAACTTGGTTATCGGCTTGATGTCTGCCGAATCACTAAAGGGGCACATATCGAACATTTGTGAATGCCTAAAAAAACTTTTTGAGTTTTTGTATGTGTGTGCAAAGCATTGTGAAAATATCTCAAATAATAAAGTTATTGTAGAGCTGTGAAATCGCTTCAGTCATTTGTAATAACCCTGTACTTACAGCAGTTGGTCTAAATCACAATGCATGACGTATTGGATGGGTGGGGTGGGTGCTCTGGCAACGATTCAGACTGTCCTCAGTTGTCCAACTGACTTAGGTATACTACCACTTACCATTTCAATGGAACAGACAGTGTACACTGTTGACCATTAAAATTGCAGCACCAGGAAGCATAGCAAATATTGTAATTTGACTTACGTGTGTATGTACTATACTTATATTGGGAAGAATAAACGATCAAGTTTGTAAGTGATTTAGGGGTATACAGTGTGCGCACTTAAGTACACAGAGCTGCCACGTCTAGCCGGAACAACGGTTCTGATCAAGGTGGGTATCGAGTTGTGTACAGAGCTTGGATGGCATATACTGGTCCTTCATTCCATGCTGCTTCAAGTCTGTGCTGTAGTGCATCAATAATTCTAGTGGTTTGCGGGTAGTAGAGTGCCGGTCTATTACCAACGCATGACTAGATGTTTCGAAATAACTAGTTGTTTAAGGTGTCAGATCTGGCGAAGTGCTACGCTGGGCAACAGCCGAACACACTCTGTGTCGAAATTTCCGAATGAGAAACGCACTGCGTAATCTACCCCAATGTGGCCGAGCGGTTCTAGGCGTTTCAGTCTGGAACTGCGCGACCGCTACGGTCACAGGTTCGAATCCTGCCTCGAGCATGGATGTGTGTGATGTCCTTAGGTTAGTTAGGTTTAAGTAGTTCTAAATTGTAGGGGATTGATGACCTCAGATGTTACGTCCCATAGTGCTCAGAGCCATTTTTTTCCATCCTTATGCACAGAACGTTGATGCTGTTACTCCAAGCTACTGTGTGCGGTTGCGCTGAGATGCTTATCATTTTAAATATGGCCAAGAATGAAGTACACTCCATGCCAATTTGACGTTTATTGCGTGCCGCCTTCATGGTGCTAATGGTCCAGAGTGCATTACGTCAAATGTGCACTTACTGCATAGTTGAACTCCGTTTCGGTTCAACATTCGCTAATAGACTCTACCACTACTGTGCTGGTCTTCGTAAGCAGTTTTGCGTGGTTTAGTTCTTCCGTTTTCCCTCGTCCCCAGATTACTCCATCGAAAGTGACTGCGAAAACGTCACGATACTCGATTCAGTTTCGAGAGGTGCGGAATAAAATCCTCATCAGTCGTTCAGATTTACGTTTACCGCATTTTCCCCTAAATCGAGTAAAGCGAAGACTGGGATGATTTTGGAATGACGTGGCTGATTTTTTTCCTCAGGGTTTTTCTATTCGAGCTTGTGCTCCATTACTGCAGATCTGACCTCATTTATTTTTATCCACATTAACCAAATTTGTAATTAAAAATTGTACGTATTAAAATATTCATTTAAAATACTTAATTAAACAGGAAGATGATTGTCGCATTTTAAAATGAGTCATTGTCCGAATGACATGACTTTACTTTCCTCTCCTACTGAACTGTACAAGACGTTATTATCATTTTTCTTATTATTACAGATCTACCCAATTTATTCCACCGACATAAAGAAAGAAGTGAAGAAAGGCTACACTTTTCCGCCAGTCAAAGGGGTCAGCCATGAGCTAGAGCTGCACATCTGCTATATGGTATGTATATTTGGAAACAAGACGGCAAAAATCTCCACTGAAAGCTGACCGGGGTGGCCGAGCGGTTCTAGGCGCTACAGTCTGGAACCGCGCGACCGCTACGGTCGCAGGTTCGAATCCTGCCTTGGGCATGGATGTGCGTGATGTCCTTAGGTTAGTTAGTTTTAAGTAGTTCTAAGTTCTAGGAGACTGATGACCTCAGAAGTTAAGTCCCATATTGCTCAGAGCCATTTGAGCCATCTCCACTGAAATCTTAAAACAGTACTCTGCAGTGACCTTCTATTGACACCGTGCTCAGAACTGAGAACACATTCCTACTGTTGATCATTACTTGCTCTTTGAGATACTGATATGGGTCACTTCACTTTACCCACCAAAACATAGAATCGCATTTAACGTACCAACGAAGCTGATTTTTTTCCAGAAAAATAAATTGTAAAATGGCCCTTTACTCTGTATAACATGCATGCCACTTTTGCGTCGTAAGAGGGCTCACTCATAAATAAAATAAATTAGCCATTCAGCTTGTGATAATGGACTACCGTTACCTGGAATTGTAGAATCGATTTGAGATTCGAATAGTCAGTCGCAAACCAACTATTTTTCCTACGCATTAAGTTAAAAAACTGAAGAAGTTTTGGGATTGGGTTCCAATCTACCTCTCAGATGAACTTAGGTATAGATTTTAGCCTGATTTCCGTATTCATTTGATTTGCTGTTGGACATCTCAAAGAACAATGCAGTACGACTGTTTCCTGGGTTAACACTTATATGTCTCTGTGTGGGATATCTGAAAGCAACAGCCATATCCTGGTCAAGTGATAAATGTGATTTGGTTGCAAGCCTTTCTCCGTAGCCGAGTGGTTAAAAAATAATAAATAAATGAAAAGTGGTCAACGGGTCAAACGCTGACGCGCGGGACCCGCGTTCGATTCCCGCTACTGCTAGAGATTTTTCCTCGTTGGGAGGACTGGACGTGGGCGCTCTCAGCCTTGCGATGTCAGTTGAGGCACTACCTGATTGATGGGTACCGGCTCCAAGGTCGGAACGTCGACAACGGCTGGGAGTACGGTGTGCTGACCCCATTCCCCCACATATCTCATCCGATGACGAATGACTGAGCGTGACACGGCTGTCAGTTGAATGTCGCGTGTTCTTCAGAGACCAGTCGTGATTTTCTTTTTTTTAATTCGGTTGTTAAGTTTTCCTGCTAAGCTTCGCGGGAATAGACCTCTATTTGTCGACGTTATTGAACAAACTTGCGACTGCAGAATGGTTATGTTGGATGATGACGAGAGAAGGGAGGGGGTCAAACCCGTTGCCGGCATGAAGCCTACTCGCCTCAAGAAGCACCTAGGAAGCCACCGAACTGAACTTCCCCATTTTATGGCTGGATTAGGATCAACACTGTCAAATGCTCTCACTTCGTGAGACACTGCCGGTAGGCTTGAAATTTAATGTAGGATATTGGTGCAAAGTCTGATGACCAGGAACTTTAAGCCACCGACCGTCCACTCATCTACATCTACATCTACATCCATACTCCGCAAGCCACCTGACGGTGTGTGGCGGAGGGTACCTTGAGTACCTCTATCGGTTCTCCCTTCTATTCCAGTCTCGTATTGTTCGTGGAAAGAAGGATTGTCGGTATGCCTCTGTGTGGGCTCTAATCTCTCTGATTTTATCCTCATGGTCTCTTCGCGAGATATACGTAGGAGGGAGCAATATACTGCTTGACTCTTCGGTGAAGGTATGTTCTCGAAACTTTGACAAAAGCCCGTACCGAGCTACTGAGCGTCTCTCCTGCAGAGTCTTCCACTGGAGTTTATCTATCATCTCCGTAACGCTTTCGCGATTACTAAATGATCCTGTAACGAAGCGCGCTGCTCTCCGTTGGATCTTCTCTATATGTTCTATCAACCCTATCTGGTACGGATCCCACACTGCTGAGCAGTATTCAAGCAGTGGGCGAACAAGCGTACTGTAAAGGCAAAGGTAAGGCAGCCAACACCAAGCAGCGTACCATGGTGGTTACTCATCCAAGTACAGGCCTCAGCTGACACTGCTTAACCCCGTTGATCTGATGAAAACTGAAGTATTCAATGAGGCAAGCCCGTAGGCTGGCCTTACAGTGTATTCGTAGTTTTTGGGGAAGCTCGGTGATACTTTTTTAATTATAGTAGTTGTTTATTAATAAGAATCAGGTAATTACACATTACGCTTGCTTGATTACCAGTAATAATAATAATAATAATAATAATAATAATACATTGTGGCCATGCGTTTTGATGGCGGAAGGTCGTTCGTTTGACGCTAACGTGGCGACTTGAAAGCCACTGGTCTGTGTTATGCTGGTGACACCTTTGTCTACTTCCGGAGTATAGATATTTGGAAGACACTTCGGTGGAACACATCGTTATGCAGTAAAAGTATCTACTGGAGTTATTCTACTCCAAGGGATTATCGACTCTTCATAATCATCAACATCTGAAGGCTACGGCTTGTCACTGCAGCCACACTTCTACACTCCTGGAAATTGAAATAAGAACACCGTGAATTCATTGTCCCAGGAAGGGGAAACTTTATTGACACATTCCTGGGGTCAGATACATCACATGATCACACTGACAGAACCACAGTCACATAGACACAGGCAACAGAGCATGCACAATGTCGGCACTAGTACAGTGTATATCCACCTTTCGCAGCAATGCAGGCTGCTATTCTCCCATGGAGACGATCGTAGAGATGCTGGATGTAGTCCTGTGGAACGGCTTGTCATGCCATTTCCACCTGGCGCCTCAGTTGGACCAGCGTTCGTGCTGGACGTGCAGACCGCGTGAGACGACGCTTCATCCAGTCCCAAACATGCTCAATGGGGGACAGATCCGGAGATCTTGCTGGCCAGGGTAGTTGACTTACACCTTCTAGAGCACGTTGGGTGGCACGGGATACATGCGGACGTGCATTGTCCTGTTGGCACAGCAAGTTCCCTTGCCGGTCTAGGAATGGTAGAACGATGGGTTCGATGACGGTTTGGATGTACCGTGCACTATTCAGTGTCCCCTCGACGATCACCAGTGGTGTACGGCCAGTGTAGGAGATCGCTCCCCACACCATGATGCCGGGTGTTGGCCCTGTGTGCCTCGGTCGTATGCAGTCCTGATTGTGGCGCTCACCTGCACGGCGCCAAACACGCATACGACCATCATTGGCACCAAGGCAGAAGCGACTCTCATCGCTGAAGACGACACGTCTCCATTCGTCCCTCCATTCACGCCTGTCACGACACCACTGGAGGCGGGCTGCACGATGTTGGGGCGTGAGCGGAAGACGGCCTAACGGTGTGCGGGACCGTAGCCCAGCTTCATGGAGACGGTTGCGAATGGTCCTCGCCGATACCCCAGGAGCAACAGTGTCCCTAATTTGCTGGGAAGTGGCAGTGCGGTCCCATACGGCACTGCGTAGGATCCTACGGTCTTGGCGTGCATCCGTGCGTCGCTGCGGTCCGGTCCCAGGTCGACGGGCACGTGCACCTTCCGCCGAGCACTGGCGACAACATCGATGTACTGTGGACACCTCACGCCCCACGTGTTGAGCAATTCGGCGGTACGTCCACCCGGCCTCCCGCATGCCCACTATACGCCCTCGCTTAAAGTCCGTCAACTGCACATGCAGTTCACGTCCACGCTGTCGCGGCATGCTACCAGTGTTAAAGACTGCGATGGAGCTCCGTATGCCACGGCAAACTGGCTGACACAGACGGCGGCGGTGCACAAATGCTGCGCAGCTAGCGCCATTCGACGGCCAACACCGCGGTTTCTGGTGTGTCCGCTGTGCCGTGCGTGTGATCATTGCTTGTACAGCCCTCTCGCAGTGTCCGGAGCAAGTATGGTGGGTCTGACATACCGGTGTCAATGTGTTCTTTTTTCCATTTCCAGGAGTGTATTTTGTGCTGTTCTTTCCGTTCCTTGATGATACCGATATTCAGTTATTTGCTATAGATCTTCTACTATTTTATTTCTGAGTTTTCCCTTAATTTTCCTTACGAAATTTTAACTGTCAGTGCATTTTTTAAAGAACTAACTGCATCTAAATAAATGTGCAAATGTTTAGCTTACCTTTCTAGAATAGTTATTATGGGCTTTCTTCACTCACTGGCTTCTTTCAAAACGTTGTTAGTGATTTTTTTCCTGCACAGCTGGTTCTTGTTTCAATCGACTTCTGTGTAACTTCAACACTGTGCAACTTTCATAGCCAAACCGAGGTACATGTGTGACGAATGTCTTGAAAAATTACATTTCCTGGTTGGTGCAGCAACCAGTATGTATCATGAAGAAACAAGATATTTGATTCCGATATATAGGGAGAGAGAGAGATGCGGTAAAATCTTGTTGAGTCCTCTACCAGCTAACGTTAGCAAAGTTTTTACAGTTCGTAGTTTTTATCGTTTGTAGTTACAAAAATAACGAGGAGGGAGAGAGAGAGAGAGAGAGAGAGAGAGAGAGAGAGAGAGAGACACTGTGCCTTCAGCAAAGACTCTGACACCATTACACTGTCGTATTTATGGCGTGATCACCATAGGAATGAAGGAGATTAGGATGCATAAAGGGGGATATTTATAAACTGTCATTTGATATCTATGAATTGTAGGTGGTATGCTTCTGAATTTCTTTGCGCAGTCTGTGTATACTCTGCATGGTTGTGAATTTCCTACTGTTAATTAGTGTGCTATTTTTCTCATTGTGATAGCTCTTTACCTAGTCAATGGCAGGTGGATGACTAGACAGCCTTCTAACTATGGATCAGCACTTTTGGAATGTAAAGGTATTTCAAGAGAATTAGGAGAGGTGTGTGACTTGGCTGGGGTTGCTAGTTCTTATTGCTCTAACAAACGACAACTGTCGTGCAAGAACGCATGTGACACAAATAAAAGACGTGAGGGCAGTTTAATTTTAATTATGCCCTTTATTCCTGGACGAATATGTGATAATGACGGTGTGGCGGGAGGGTTTTACTGCTGGGAAGCTATGGTAGACCATGCAAAACGATACCCAGCTGGGTGGTTGGTTGATCTGGGGGAGGGGACCAGACAGCGAGGTCATGGGTCCCCCAGCCAGCTGGTGTTAGTGTGGACATACGATAATTTTCCAGAAGTTATACACATATTGTGTTGTCACCGCCAGACACCACACTTGCTAGGTGGTAGCTTTTAAATCGGCCGCGGTCCGCTAGTATACGACGGGCCCGCGTGTCGCCACTGTCAGTAATTGCAGACAGAGCGCCGCCACACGGCAGTTCTAGAGAGACGTACTAGCACTCGCCCCAGTTGTACAGCCGACGTTGCTAGCCATGGTTCACTGAGAATTACGCTCTCATTTGCCGAGACGATAGTTAGCATAGCCTTCAGCTACATTTGCTACGACCTAGCAAGGCGCCATTACCAGTATAGAGATTGAGATTCTATTAATGTATCATCAAGAGCGATGTTCTACAAATGTGGATTAAAGTTAAGTATTCCAGAAGCTACGTACTTTTCTTTATAGCATTCATTACGTATCCTGTTTCAGACCTCACGCCAGCCTGCGTGAGTTTAAGCGCGTGCCTTTCGGCTTCCTCTCATTGTGTCTAGGCTGTCTTGTCTAGACACAACACATATAAATGATAATTACGCTACTTGTCGGGAGCGTTATGCTGTTGGAATGTAAAGTTTCTGTGGTTACTTTTCTGGCATATTGCCAGACATGAGTGAGAAGTGATCAGACTATATTCCTGTAAAAAATTACGTATGTGTAGCTGTAAGGGTGGGGGACAGATTTGATGTGGGGAATACACTGTTGACGAGATGTTTGACCATAAACGGTGACAGATTCATTTCATAAACAGCTGCACGATATAGCAATGTAAGGGTTTGACTGGATCTGCTATAGTGTACAAAGAGGGCAGGCAATATAGCTGTAACATCATGGATATGCAGAAGGTCCTCTCATTGGCTCCCCTAAGCAGATTCTCAAATGTTGTTTGTTGCACTATCGACTGCGATGTTTATTACAGTACACCAGCCCATATCAGTGATGTCTTTCCAACCCTTCTGTCCGTGGGAGCACTGATTATCACATAGTGCCTGACGCCTGTGCTTTAGAACACTTGGTAGAGAGTCTTGAAGGAATGCAACAACTTCCAGAAGCACTGACTGAAAATACCTACAGTCTGTTCTCGAATCTGATTGGTTGGATAACCAAAATGTCAAATAATTTTCTAGACTGAGGAGAATCGAGACACTTAGCCAGCGTAAGTGTAGTCATATCATTTTTTTTTTCGGGCCCTATGCACATGTAAACGATAACTGCCATGCTATTCTGAAATGTATCTGTGTTGGATTGTAAAGCTACTGTGGTCAGTGTTCCAATATGTGCAAAGATAATGGTGGGTGGGACTATGTCATGTCGTAATGGAGGTCTAAGTTGGACTTGGAAAATTGCACTTTCAAAGCATCGATAGCCATAAGGGGCATGAAATTATCTCCATTCATAAGAAGGATATAGATTAAAATGGGAAAGCCGGCCGCGGTGGTCTAGCGGTTCTAGGTGCTCAGTCCGGTGCCGCGCGACTGCTACGGTCGCAGGTTCGAATCCTGCGTGTGTGATGTCCTTAGGTTAGTTAGGTTTAAGTAGTTCTAAGTTATAGGGGACTGATGACCATAGATGTTAAGTCCCATAGTGCTCAGAGCCATTTGAACCATTTAAAATGGGAAATTGATACATCCAGAGCCACAATCGTCATGGGGAGGTACTTGTGATACTTCGCTCATTGTCAAATGTCACCATTTGGCTCTGCAATCATAAAAATCCTGGTTTCCTGGCTCAATTCCACGTGGCATCCAGGCATGTGGCAGAGGTAGCTCGTGGCTGGAATGAAAGGACATTTCCAGCTTAAGGCGCGAGCCGCCTCTGAGCCTCCCGAAGTAGACAGGTGGGATGCGAGTGTCCAGTTGACCTAACCTTGTTGCTCTCTGGGGGAGTGAATAGTGAACAAATACTCAGTTTATGTTGGGCAGCCCTCACGATTGCGTGTGTTGCAAGTATTCTTCGATTTTTATGTGGAAATTTGAGAAGACTCGGTATGGCGAGTGTTTGCATTGGACGATTGTTCCCCCCACGCAAATCAATCGGTCGACTGCTCAGCAGTCTCGATAATAGTCTCTCTGGCCTCTGAGCAAGAGGTACGGCTGAAGATGTGCACACAAGTGCCAGTGTGGTTCATGTGAGTGCCGGACCCTCCCGACTGGTGTGCAAGTGAAGACATGATATCCTGGCTGGTGCAGCCGCGGCTCTCTAGCAGTCAGTGGACTTTACAGGCCACGTGATAGTGAGTGTGTGTGATCAGAGGGTTTTTTCCGCCAGATATGTCTAGTGGAGATGTTGTTGTGGAGGAGGGTGCCTGCGTTCTCAGACGTCGGTGCATACTACACCTCGGATATACAGGGTGGCGCACGAAATGTGCTACCAATTGTTTCTTTCGCAATTTACGACGCACATTAGATATCCCGCTGGGATCTCTACAGCAGTACTAGCAGAGCTTGGAAAAACGAATGAGTTACGAAATGACGTGTAATTCACGATACTGCCGCTAGGAGACTAGTAAGCAGCAATGGCTGACAATGGAAGACTGACGACACAGCAACGATCGGCAATTGTCTTACTTTTTCATGAAACGAAAAGCATTGTTGTGACTAAGAGGCGTTTTCGACAACAGTTTAACAGACGATGGGTCCCTTGCAAGAAGACCATCCACAGGTTGTACGATAAATTTGTACAGGAAGGAACAGTATTGGAACCGAAGCGACCTCGGCCTAAGCCTGTTTGTTCGCCGGAGAATATTGAAGCGGTACGAGTTGCTGTACAGAGAAGTCCCGGAAAATCGTGTAGAAAGGCAGCAGTGCAACTGGAAATATCCAGACGCTCCGTTCAACGCATTCTTAAAAGTGACCTCCATATGTACCCATACAAGATGACCTGTGCACAGAAGCTCACTGAAGAACACAAGCAGCAGAGACTACTGTTTGCTCAATGGGCGGAGGATAGGGAAGAAACTCTCAACAACGTTTGGTTTTCAGACAAGACGCATTTTCATTTAGACGGTGTGGTTAACAAACAAAATGTACGCTTTTGGTCACTGAGAACCCACAAGTGCTTCGTGAACGACAACATTATGCTCCGGGGATTACAGCGTGGGCAGTAATTTCCAGTCACGGACTTATTGGACCATTTTTCTTTGAAGAAACTGTGAACAGCGAGCGTTATTTGAGCATGCTTCGCAATAGTTTCATTTCACAGCTTCTTGCTACTGCCTTGCCCTTCAAAACGCAGTGGTTCATGCGAGATGGAGCAAGGCCACATACTGCAAACTCTGTGTTGGAGTTTTTACACGAGCATTTCGAGATGCGGATCATTTCACTCAAGTTTCCAGGTCGCTTCAATGACGGACAAAATTGGCCCCCCAATAATCCAGACCTCAATCCATGTGACTTTTTTCTTTGGGGGTACCTAAAGGGAAAAATTTTCCCGAAACGTCTACGAGATTTAATGGAGCTCAGAAGACTTATTCTTCAAGCTTGCAGTGAAATTACGGAAGACATGTGCCGTAGGGTAATCACTAACTTCAGTGTTCGTTTGATGGAAGTTAGGCTGAGTTAGAATAAATCTCCATGGAGGGCTCTTCATTGTAGTATATGTTTCTTTCAGATTGTATTGACAATAAAGTTTATATTCAAGAACAAAATGGTAACACATTTCGTGCGCCACCCAGTATTTAGCACTACGATCTATTTGTGGCGGAAATTTAATTACTTAATTTTCATAATGTTTGCATGTGATTCTCAAATGATGAAAACATTTTTTATGATGAAGAAAGATCATCTTAAGGTGGTGGTGAGTGGTGTAAGCAATCTATTTAACTATTATAAATTTTTAAATTATTAATTTGATAGGATTTGCAAATGGACTATTTCCTATAATTTTTTGTATTGCAACTGTGCGAGCTCTTGATTTGTCCCCTGAATTAGCCACTAGGAACACAGTATTGTGAGGAGTGATGGAAACCTCCATCTGTGTGTCTGGGGACGTTGGGACGTGTACAAGCAGAAAGTAGCTGCTTGTGAGAGTATGGAGGTGGTTTCCCAGGTCTGAGGAATCAAATATCAAAGGATGCTGAATTCTGCTCTGCGGTCGCTGGAATGGCCAGGTGGTGACGCTTGAGGCGCCCTCCGTGTGCATCAATAGCAAACTACGGCTCAGCATGCATTTGACTTCCTTCATGAACGTGTGGGTTATGGGCATCGCATGGCGGAGGGTGCTTATCTTCTCACATGTCTCTGGATGCAACATCCACGATAATAGTGAGTGTTTTTGAAAATGAATTACTTGATTTGGTTTTGTCTGTCTATACATGAGAGTATGGACCCTGTCACTCTTTGTGATGTGACCAGCAAACAGTAGTTCCCATCGATGTCACTTGGGGCACTGGGGTCTTTCACTAGTTGTCTGTGGGTCTGGGAACAAGGCTTCTGGACACCATGGGAGGCAGACATGTTATTTGGATAGTCCCAGCCAAGTGCAGTAAGGGCATTATTTTTCTAGCATCTTACATCTGCTCTGAGCTGTTAGCTGATGTGTGTTTTATAGACTGTGTCTGCAGTATACATGTTAAGGATGCTTTTTCGCTATCTTTGTGGAATGTTTAGGTCTTTATTAGAGATGTTTTTTGTGATTATTTATTCCCACTGCCAATCTGTAGCACTGTAATCAGAGCATCACGTCTGATGTTTGTGGCAGCGGGAAACTAGTGCTTCCTATCACTTCTTACTTGTCAGCACAACAGTACAAAGGGTTGCCATTACCTGACGCTTCGTTTGGGGATTAGTGTGACTGCCAGTGGGAGATAGTAACTACTCCTGGTAGCTCAGTATATTTTCGACTATGTTTAGTGCAAAATCAGAATTTAACTACCTATCCACAATCTATTACGGGAAGAGATTCTAAATGTTTAAATATAAGAAAATTCCTCCTGCAAGTTATGGGCATGCAAAGACGTTCCAGTGGTACTTAGTAGCATGAAAGAAATAAAAAAACTCTGTGAAATACATCCCCACAAATTGTTTAAGTGAAGAATATTCAGTCCGCAGCTCGTGGTCGTGCGGTAGCGTTCTCGCTTCCCGCGCCCGGGTTCCCGGGTTCGATTCCCGGCGAGGTCAGGGATTTTCTCTGCCTCGTGATGACTGGGTGTTGTGTGATGTCCTTAAGTTAGTTAGGTTTAAGTAGTTGTAAGTTCTAGGGGACTGATGACCATAGATGTTAAGTCCCATAGTGCTCAGAGCCATTTGAACCATTTTGAACAATATTCAGCTCTTGTTTGGATCCTGTAAATTGTTTGAATAAATAAATCAGCAGTATACCCACAAAATGCTTAGACAGTATTCAAATAACTTAAATTGCTTAATGCAATGTGATTGACAATGTATTAGCCTATGGTTGTGAGATTCTCCCAGTTCAACATTCAAACAAAGACTCAGCGATTTTTTCCACTATATTTTTTCTAGGTGGTGGTAGAGGGGAGGGATGGGAGGGGAAGGGCAGGGATATCCCAGAGTGGTGGTGGAGGAAGGGTACATGTGCTGACTGGGGAAATCCTTCGATGTCCTCAGGGGAGGGGTAATTAATTGATTAATTATTAATTTGCACAATTAAGTTGATATAAATTTGATATCTAAAGTGGGTTTGTATCGGCGAGGAGGTGGGTTTGGGAATTTCCCAGAGGGATGGGGGAAGGGGGAGGGGGAGAGGGAGGGGCAGGGAGCTTCTCAGAAGGATGGATTAACCGCAGAGGGTCATAAATCAGTTATCATAACAGATGGTTAAGGGGAGGGCAGGAGGATAATTTGCCTCTAAATGTGTGCTTGCCACTGACTATACACAACCCAAACAAACAAAATACACCAGAAACCCCTTTGCCCTACTACTTTGGCCTATGGAAGAAATTCAAAATATCATATACACCACAGCATGCACAATATAGAGCACCCACTGAATGCAAAAACTAAATTAACCTTCAAAAGAAGAAATTTAAAAAGATAACCTTTTGAAAAAGGGAATAGGTTGCATGATTCAATTATATAGAATCCAGGGCTTAGTTATTAACATTAAATAATGATCTCATAGTGTCAAGATACACTTGGTTTAATGTGATTAGCTAAGGTCTGGATGCTATGTAACTGAATTGTGCTACGTACTAAATTTTTCAAAATATTATCTTTTTAAATTTCTACTTTTTAAAGTTTACTGATCTGTGGTTTTAGTTTTTACGCTCAGTGGGTGCTCCATATTATGCACACTGCTGACATAGTGCTACATTTTTAACAAGCAGGCCCATTATGGTTTGAGGGAGTGAAACAGTTTTTTTAAGTTTATTGATTCTTACTGTGCACCCTCTGACATGTACTGTAACTGCCACTGGCGCTCTTGGATTGATGTAACTCTATGCTTTTAACAAGGAAGTTCACTATTGTCTGGAAGGATTGTTTTTTTTTTTAAGACTGATTCTTGCTATCAGCTTCTGAACTGAGGGATCTTTGTGTCTTATATAGAGTGCCATATAGTTAACACTTGTGGTTTTTAACGTTGATATGCCCATATATTATATTTTATGTTTGTATTTACATTTATCAGCATCGCACTGAAGTGTATTTTGCGACTTAGATGCCGCACTTGCTGGCATCCAGACATAGCATTGACACTGGCAGTCAGTACTGACAGACAGGTAGCATGTCACGATCTCATGCATCGAGGGGGGGGGGGTGGGAAGGGTCTAGATTGTGGTTTTAGGGAGAGTGCACAATGTTGTTGGCTGTAACACTACTTGGGACACTCAAAATTTGTATTGAGAGCTCCCCTATGTGCTTTTATGGTTTCCCATCATAACAATGTATTTTTTTATTCTTTTGATTTTAATTTTTATTCACCATGATTATTCTGGCTATTAATGCAAGTATTCTATCAGCAATTTTTAGAACACCAGTCATCTATAGTTACTGACATGGTTTGTTGTTATGAAAAGATTTAGAAATTGAACACTGTGTCATCTGCCATGAGCTGTGTGCACTAGTCTTAAAGGATGTTTTCATATTCATTGTGATTTGTGCAACCAGAATATGCACCAGCACTCCAATATGTTTATGACATAAAGCTTCGCTGTAGGCCTGATCCCGTTTGGGTTGCTGTGGAATGCACTACATGCCGTAATACGATAATATACTGCTTCCTTCTTATTTCTAGTGTGGGTTGTCAGTTAAGGAATAAAGCGGTATACATATTCTTTTTAATAATCCCTTTCGGTTATCTTCTGTTTTATTCTGTTTTATAGGACCCTGCGCAATGTTTTTAAAGCTTTGACAAGGGGCATTTACCAGTTAAGATACACACATCAAAAAAAGTTTTTCATCAGCTCGATTCCGAGAGTTCCGGAACCTGTAAAGAAAATTGGAATAGAAATCAACATAAACATCATTTCCGCCCTTTTTACTGCTTGTGAAAACCACACATTGCATGTTGTACCACCATACAGCGAGACCTTCAGGGGTAGTGCTCCAGATTCCTATACACACCGGTACCTCTAACAGCCAGTAGCACGTCCTCTTGCATTGATGCATGCCCGTATTCGTCATGGCATACTATCCACAAGTTCACCAAGGCACTGTTGGTCCAGATTGTCCCACTCCTCAACGGCGATTCGGTGTAGATCCCCCAGAGTGGTTGGTGGGCCACGTCGTCCAGAAATAGCCCTTTTGAATCTATCCCTGGCATTTTCGATAGGGTTCATGCCTGCAGAAGATGATGATCACTCTAGTCGAGCGATGTCGTTATTCTGAAGGAAGTCATTCACAAGATGTGCACGATGGGGGCGCGAATTGTCGTCTGTGAAGACGAATGCCTCGCCAATATACTGCCGATATGCTTGCACTATCGGTCGGAGGACGGCATTCACGTATCGTACAGCCGTTACGGCGCCTTCCATAACCACCAGCGGCGTACTTCGGCCCCACGTAATGCCACCCCAAAACAGCAGTGAACCTCCACCTTGCTGCACTCGCTGGACAGTGTGTCAAAGGCGTTCAACCTGACCGGGTTGCCTCCAAACACGTCTCCGACGACTCTCTGTTTGAAGGCATATGCAACACTCATCGGTGAAGAGAACGTGATGCCAATTCTGAGCGGTCCATTCGGCATGTTGTTGGGCCCATCTGTACTACACTGCATGGTGTCATGGTTGCAAAGATGGACTTCGCCATGGACGTCGGGAGTGAAGTTGCACGTGATACAGCCTACTGCGCACAGTTTGAGTCGTAACACGACGTCTTTTGTCTGCACGAAAAGCATTATTCAGCATGGTTGCGTTGCTGTCAGCGGTTCGCCGAGCCATAATCCGTAGGTAGCGGTCATCCACTGCAGTAGTAGCCCTTGGGTGGCCTGAGCGAGGCATGTCATCGACACAGTTCGTGTCTTTTTGTATCCCCTCCATGTCTGAACAACAAAACTTTGGTTCACTCCGAGACGCCTGGACACTTCAATTGTTGAGAGCCCTTCCTGGCACAAAGTAACAATGCGGACGCCATCGAACCGCGGTATTAACCACCTAGGCATGGTTGAACTGCAGACAACATGAGCCGTGTACCTCCTTTGTGGTGGAATGACTGGAACTGATCGGTTGTCCGACCCCCTCCGTCTAATAGGCGCTGCTCATGCATGGTTGTTTACATCTTTGGTTTAGCGACATCTCTGAACAGTCAGAGGGACTGTGTCTGTGATAAAATATCCACAGTCAACTTCCATCTTGAGGAGTTCTGGGAACTGGGGTGACGCAAAACTTTTTTTGATGCGTGTATTTTATGTGCGGTGTCACATGTACACTTCACTACCAGGTATCAGTAAGTTGTTTAATATTTTCTTGGAAATCCAATCTCACTAAATAGGGTCACGCCACTATTACGTAATTTTGTATTTCTTCCATAGGCCAATCCTAAGATGGCTAAATAAAGATGTAACGCGTCGTTGGGAAATAACAAAAAAATTTAACACTGCACTCGAGACAGCTTGTTTCCTCTGTGGTGTCACCGCCAGACACCACACTTGCTAGGTGGTTTAAATTGACCGCGGTCCGTTAGTATACGTCAGACCCGCGTGTCGCCACTATCTGATTGCAGATCGAGCGCCGCCACACGGCAAGTCTAGTCTAGAGAGACTCCCTAGCACTCGCCCCAGTTGTACAGCCGACTTTGCTAGCGATGGTTCACTGCCTACATACGCTCTCATTTGCAGAGACGACAGTTTAGCATAGCCTTCAACTACGTCAAGGCGCCATATTCAGTTATTATAAGTAATATCTTCAAGAATGTCTTCTGAACAGATAATATTGTGACTCATGTAGCGTCAAGAGCGACGTTCATCATTAATGGATTAAAGTTAAGTATCAAACTAATTATGTCCGGTTTCTGAATTCTCATTCCTTGTCATGTTCCAGACCTCACGTCAGCATAGTTCTTCCCTCCTCACGCCAGCCTGCGTGAGCTAAAACGCGTGCATTTCGGCCCCCACTCGTAACACGGTGTTGGTTCTTCTGCTAACACAAAATCCTCATTACTTGAAAAATAATAATTATATTCTAGTTCAGTTAAAAAATCTAAATGCTCATGGACTGTCGGAAGGGTATAAGAATCTTAGTGTAATCTTAGTGTACTTCGCACTCCCCTCCCTGACCCCCCCTCCCCTTCCCTGTCCATAATACTTGTGGAATCTTGCTCGGTGAAGCCGAGACCCAGCATTATGTGATCAACGCTGGGAAGTCATAGTCAATACCAGTGTTCGAGTATGATCGTGATGTGCGCCTGAAACATATTATAGAATCCACGGAAAAAGTGAATTAGGAGGGCAGCACGGAGATCAGAACTCTAGTACCAGCTACAGGTATTAAACGCTGCGTTACGTCGCTCGTTTAGAGTTACGAGGTCGATGGGGCTGGTGGGTGACTTTTTCACCGGTGCAGGCGTCTCGTGAATGAGTGGCTGCGGCCTTGTAGCGTGGCGCCGGCTCGTCCATCGCCCTATGCAGGCTGCAGCTGGTCAAGGGCCCTTACCTGTTCTGGGCAACTGGCCTACATCGCCTCGAGCAGACAGCTTCCGCCTGCCACCTGAACCCCACTCGACTCTCTTGATTGCTCATAAGTGCGTGCTTCTCCGCCGCGGCCGTGATAAACGTCACTGCCGAGCGGCAGCTATCTTATGGGACGGCCGCGAGCTCTGGCAACTTGTAGGAGCTTACGTCTGACAGTTTACTGCAACTTTTCAAAGGAACTCGTCACAAACGTACTTTATTTTCCGGACGGTCCCTATTCAACTAGATTCAGTATTACGGGCGATCGAGATCTTACTGATCTTCCCCTAGAGCAGTTATACCGAGCGGCAGCTGTCGGACATCTGGCTGCCACTGAGACGCCGAGTTTATAGTCGTGCTCTGCAGTGTAGTACCGAAACTGTCAGCCGCGCGGCAGGTTGGGTCTTTCACGCTAAGCACTTGGTGGTCCAAGTCCTGCTAAATTCGTAAAAGTGGCGCGTACGACTTTATTAAAATTTAAACTGAACTTCTTCCATAATACGTCACAGTAGTTCAAATGGTTCAAATGGCTCTGAGCACTATGGGACTTAACAGCTGTGGTCATCAGTCCCCTAGAACTTAGAACTACTTAAACCTAACTAACCTAAGGACATCACACACATCCATGCCCGAGGCAGGATTCGAACCTGCGACCGTAGCAGTCGCACGGTTCCGGACTGCGCGCCTAGAACCGCGAGACCACCGCGGCCGGCGTCACAGTAGTGGTAACTGACAATGCACGGTGTTACAGCCCTTAAAATCCTTCACTTATTCATTACGTGAAAGCTTTGCCTGTATTTACACTACTGGCCATTAAAATTGCTGCACCAAGCAGAAATGCAGAAGATATAGCATGCACAGGCGTGTGAGACTCTGCTTTGAGTGACAATAACAGAAATAAGAAGACAAAAGATAGAAAATGTGCAGCTTCTAGTTTTCATTCCTTACACCCAACTCAGGACGTACTGACGAACCCAAATCGAATAGCCGAGCACGAATGGAAGACAAAATTTTATTACACATGCATGAGCCGAGAACGCCCATAAACACGTTTCTGTCAGCAAACTTATTGCTAACAGAGGAATAGCACAAATTAGTCTTTGTAGTGGTATGAAATGGGATCTGACTTTTCAGCAGACTATTCAGCACTGGTATTCCTTATTTGCGTTCCTTTTTTTTATTTTTGAGATTGGTGTCAACTATCACACTGATAACCATTGGTCCTCGATGTTTACAGCAAAGACAACAAATTTGTACACTGCTGTAACGAGTTGATGGAGCCAATGTATAAACAAAAGGGGCAGTAAATGAATAAAGGATTAAATACTAAGGATTAAATACTAAAACAGGAAGATTATGGTTTGATGTTACGATATCTGTAGACGACACGACTACATCATTTACAAAAGGGTAAGATCAGGACTCGCTCGTTGCGTTACAGGTGGGAAAATTGATGCACTTCGCTGAATCGTGGAAGCGACACTATGTAAAACCAAGCTCATGATAACCGAGCGGGAGTAGAGCTTCTTGTCTCCCTAGTCACTGATTCATCTCATTCGGCATAATAGATGCTGCAGAATTCGACATGTTCCTGGTGTGATGGAAGCAGATGGAGAATTCGTATTTCATTTTTTTGTATTCTAAAGACTGACATGTCTCAGCTAATGTAGGACACTTATATCGTGGTTGAACAGTCTGTTAGTGGAATATAGTTCACTATTATTGTTATTAGTTAAACGGCCAGTGATGAACAAGCAAAGTATAAACACGTACGTTAAATTGCCGTTGTGCTTACAGGTAGCTGTTGTTCTCTATTGTCACAAGACTCTGCTATTGTCCTTTAGCGACAATGTAAAGGGGGATTGTTATTTCCCGGCCAAAGGACTGGGCTGTTGTACCACTTCTCTCCAGACTGACCGAACTGCCTTTAACAGCCGACGGCTCTATTATCTGGCCCTTCAGCTCACAGCCGAGTGACTTTCATTGTTACGAGTATCTAAAGCTGAGCTGAAGCGTAAATATGTCATCGAATGCCAGAAAATCGTGCAAGGTTCAGCGAACTCTTAACAATACTTTTGTACGTTTATGTAAACAGTGAGCGAAGCGTAACTCGGGAGGGGGCGAGGAAAACGGCTTATAAATATTTTTTGTTGGAGAAAACATAACAGAGAAAATCGAATAGCAGATTTGAACAATCATGAGTGAGCCAAACGCCGATTAAAATTCGGGCACAGATCGTGCCATTGACCTGGTTACGCTACAGAACCTGTGAACTTTTTTTTCCGTTTCTGGTTCGACCAACGAGGACCGCCTTACAACTTCAGTAATTATTCCTTCCTTGTTGTTTCGATGTTATATATATATATATATATATATTAATTTTCTTCTCATCTTGTTGTTATCTGCCTTTCCTAGATGTTGCTCTTGATTTTTTTCCTTGTGCATAGGCAACATTCTAAACATTGTATTGTATTAAGAAGTGATTTTTTTTCTTTAATTTCCCATTCTAGGTATGTAGATTCATCCAGATTTTTTAATTCATACTATCCAAATAACAGTCGATTTCTTTCTTCAGAAATACTCTAATAACTGTTGGATTCATCTGTCCTCACTCATCCTGTGGAAGCCTTCGCCTGGCCATTACCTTCGATATTTTCTGTGTACTTTGATAAATTTTTGCATTACCTTTCATTTTCCAGCGACTTGTTTTCAGAATTTGCGACATGGTTGCAATTTTTGTCTTTTATATAGTTTTCGGAACCCCTTATCGACTAAGAGATTGTTAAAGATACAGTTGTTTATTAGTTGTGCAGAGTGTTATATAAGTAAGTGCATTTTTTCTGGACATGTTTTAACATCTTGCTTCAATGAAATAATCAAACACGATTTCGGTTTGGCGAGACTGAGAAAAGAAATCAATTGCTTGTTTGGTAGAGGAAATATCCTGGTATCGGCCAGCGCTGATGGGAACAAATAATAACATGTTCATTCTTACGCTTCCACACCAGTACCAGTTTCAATAAAATCCTTTTGTGTATTAAGCCTAATCACTATGAAACACTAAAAACAAAGACTGTCCCACAGTCTGTATGGCTGGTTCCGGCGGAGGTTCGAGTCCTCCCTCGGGCAGGGGTGTGTGTGTTTGTTCTTAGGATAATTTAGGTTAAGTAGTGTGTACACTTCGGGACTGATGACCTTAGCAGTTAAGTCCCATAAGATTTCACATACATCTGAACATTTTTTTTGTCCGAAAGTCGGTTTTATAGTTGTTCTTAGTGTTTCATAATGACACGTCCTCACGCCAAAATGGATTTTGTTCGTGCAGTACCATGGTTCAGCCGGGGTTCGACGGCTGTGCACTATGTATTTCTACATGACCACATTCACCGAGAGCAATGGCATGCCTTAGATATACAAAGAGACAACAAGCATTCAGGGAATACACTGTGGTGATAGTCACGGGATACCTCCTAATATCTTGTCAGATCTCCTTCTACCCGGTGTAGTGCGGCAACGCGACGTGTCATGGCCTCAACAAGTCGTTCGAAATCCCCTGCAGAAATATTGAGCAATGCTGCCTCTATAGCCGTCCATAATTTTGACGGTGTCGTTGATGCAGAATTTCGTGCACGAACTGACCTCTCGATTATATCCCATAAATGTTCGATGGGATTCATATCGGGCGATCTGGGTGTCCAAATCATTCACTCGAATTGTCCAGAATGTTCGTCAACCAATCGCGAACATTTGTGGTCTGTTGACGTGATAAATTGTCATCCACAAAAATTCCACTGTTGTTTGACCATTGCCTGTCAATGATAGGTTCCACTCCATGTAAACACGGCACACACCATTATGTAGCCACCACCAGTTTGGTTCAAATGGTTCAAATGGCTCTGAGCGCTATGGGACTCAACTGCTGTGGTCATCAGTCCCCTAGAACTTAGATGTCCTTACGTTAGTTAGGTTTAAGTAGTTCTAAGTTATGGGGGACTGATGACCTCAGAAGTTAAGTCCCATAGTGCTCAGAACCATTTGAACCATTTTGAACCTCTCACCACGGACAAATCAGTTGCCGAAGGACTTCACTTAACGACAGAAAGCAGTGGCGTTAGCGTACAGTTGTCATTGCTAACAGACAAACAACACTGCGGGAAATAACCGCAGAAATCAGTGGAGGACGTACAACGAACGTATCCTTTAGGACAGTGCGGCGAAATATGTCGTTAATTGGCTATGGCAGCAGACGACCGAAGCGCGTGCCTTTGCTAACAGCACGACATCGCCTGCAACGCCTCACCCGCACTCACTTCCGTATCTGTTGGACCCTACACGACTGGAAAACCGTGGTCTGGTCAGAAGAGTCCCAATTTCATTTCGTAAGAGCTGATGGTAGTGTTCGAGTGTGGCGTGACCTCGTGAAGGCGTGGACCCAAGTTGTCAACAAGGCACTGTGCAAACTGGTGGAGCCGGCCGCGGTGGCCGTGCGGTTCTAGGCACTCCAGTCCGGAGCCGCGCTGCTACTACGGTCGCAGGTTCGAATCCTGCCTCGGGCATGGGTGTGTGATGTCCTTAGGTTAGTTAGGTTTACGAGGCAGGATTCGAACCTGCGACCGTAGCGGTCGCGCGGTTCCAGACTGTAGCGCCTAGAACCGCTCGCCCATCCCGGCCGGCTCGTGGTGAGAGGTAATGCCTGAAATTTGGTATTCTCAACACATTCTTGACACTGTGGATCTCACAATACTGAATTCCCTAACGATTTCCGAAATGGAATATCCCATGCGTCTAGATCCAACTACCATCCCGCGTTCAAAGTCTGTTAATTCCCGGCTTGCGGCCATCATCACGTCGGAAACCTTTCGTCGGAGGTTCGAGTTCTCTCTCGGGCATGGGTGTGTGTGTTGTCCTTAGCGTTCGTCTCTCTGAAAGGACCCATGATGACAAAATGACACAAATACCCAAAAAGGTTCAAATGGTTCAAATGGCTCTGAACACTATGGGACTTAACTTCTGAGGTCATCAGTCCCCTAGAACTTAGAACTACTTAAACCTAACTAACCTAAGGACAGCACACACATCCAAGCCCGAGGCAGGATTCGAACCTGCGACCGTAGCGGTCACGCGGTTCCAAACTGAAGCGCTTAGAACCGCATGGCCACACCGCCCAAAAAGGGCTTGAAATGTTGTGTCATGTGGTTGGTATTTCCATCTGCTTGGCCGTGCACAAAAATGATCTCGGCTTGTTCCCGACATGAATACGGGACCATTCTGCTGCTTACAGTACGCTGTGTCAATCACACAGCCTGCAACACAGAAGAAACACACCGAGCGAGGTGGCGTAGTGGTTAGTATAGTGGGCTCGCATTCGGGAGGTCGACGGTTCCAGTCCACATCCGGCCATCGCGATTTAGGTTTTCCGTGATTTCCCTAAATCGCTTCAGAAAAAGGCCGGTATCGTTCCTTTGAAAGGGCTCGGCCGATTGCCTTTGCCTTTCTTTCCTAATCCGATGGGACCGATGACCTCGCCATTTGATAAAATTAAAACAAAAATGGCTCTGAGCACTATGGGACTCAACTGCTGTGGGCATAAGTCCCCTAGAACTTAGAACTACTTAAACCTAACTAACCTAAGGACATCACACACATCCATGCCCGAGGCAGGATTCGAACCTGCGACCGTAGCGGTCGTGCGGTTCCCGACTGTAGCGCCTTTAACCGCTCGGCCACTGCGGCCGGCGATAAAATTAAAACCATTTGGTCAATTGTGAAGGGAAGTGTCTGGTCAGTGGCACAAGGTTCGTAGTAAAAACATTTCTGTTACTGATACGTCAGATATATGTACAGTATTTAACAATGATGTTCTGAGCATTGCTGGTGAATTAAATAAAAACTTAGTTTCTAAAGAGAATCACATGACGCTCTTGGAAAATGCCTTTGCGATATTGATGTCTGAAATACTCTTCTGTGATACTGACAAGGGGGAGATTAAGTCAATAATTAAAACACTGAAGACTAAGGTTGGTTGGTTGGTTTGTGGTATTAAAGGGACCAGACTGCTACGGTCACCGGTCCCGAAGACTAAGGACTCTCATGGATATGATGGAGTGTCTAGCAGAATATTAAAGTACTGTGCTACACATGTTAGCCCTGTATTTAGTCATATTTGTAATTTTTCCTTTAGGAATGGTCAGTTTCCTGAACGATTAAAGTACTCAGTAGTAAAGCCGCTATATAAAAAGGGACAAAGGGATAATGTAGACAATTTAAGACCTATTTCTATGCCATCAGTGTTTACTAAAGTTATTGAAAAGGCTGTGTATGTAAGGATAATTGATCATTTCATGTCACACAATTTGCTATCAAATGTACAATTCGGCTTTAGAAGTCGTTCAAAAACTGAAAATGCTATATTCTCTTTTCACTGTGAGGTACTGGATGGATTAAACAAAAGGTTTCGAACGCTATGCATATTTTTTGATTTAACTAAGGCGTTTGATTGTGTTGATCACAAAATATTACTCCAAAAGTTGGACCATTATGGAATACAGGGAGTAGCTCACAATTGGTTCATCTCTTACTTTAACAACGGACAGCAAAATGTCATTATTCACAGTGTTGAGAATGGCTGTGATGTGGGGCCTGAGTGGGGTACGGTCAAATTAGGGGGGGGGGGGGTGCCCCAGAGATCGGTGTTGGGGCCACTCCTGTTCCTTAATTATATAAATGATATGCCCTCTAGTATTACGGGTAATTCTAAAATATTTCTGTTTGCTGATGACACTAGCTTGGTAGTAAAGGATATTGTGGGCAACACTGGCTCTGTTACAAATAGTGCAGTTCATGTCATAAGTTCATAGCTTGCAGAAAATAAATTAACGCTAAATCACAGTAAGACTCAGTTTTTACAGTTTCTATCACACAATTAAACAAAGTCTGACGTTTTAATTTCACAGAATGGGCTTATGATTAGTGAAACTGAACAGTTTAAATTTCTAGGTGTTCAAATAGATAGTAAACTGTCGTGGAAAGAACAAGTTCCGGATCTTGTTCAAAGACTTAATGCTTCCATTTTTACTATTCGAACGGTATCTGAAGTAAGTGACCGTTCGGCAACGAAAATTAGTCTACTTTGCTTATTTTCATTCGCTTGTGTCGTATGGTATTATATTTTGGAGTAACTGTTCCCATTCTAAAATGACATTTTTGGCTGAGAAACGGGCAGTGCGGGTAATAAGCAATATAAGTTTGCGAACCTCTTGTCTACCCCTGTTCACTAGTCTGGGTATTTTGACACACACACACACACACACACACACACACACACACATACATATATATATATATATATATATATATATATATATATATATATTTCCTTTTTTATTATGAATTTGGCCAGCTATGGACCGCATACAACTTAAGACTTCTGGTGTTTCTTTTTCTTCCGTTCTTCCCAGTACTTCTTAATTTTCTCGCCAACTGCTCGTCTCTGCTCATCTGTCCACACTCTCTTGGGTCGAGGTTTTGGCGCATCTTCTTCATAGTTTGCGTTTTCTATAAGTAGCCTAAAGTTATTCCTGTCACGTATTATTTCTTCTGTAACACCTATTTTGTTGGCGTCTTTCTTTACTGCTTCTATCCATCCTACGGTGTTTTTCAGCTTACTAACGTAATTAAAAATTTTCTTTGTAATTCGTGTTTCTTCCATTCTTTTTAAATGTCCATAAAATTTTAGCCGTCTCTTCCTCATTGTATCTATGATCTTTTCTGTATTTTTGTATAGGTCTTCATTTCTCCTTTTAATCCACCTGTTTTCCTTGTTTTTCTCAGGACCTAGAATTTTTCTTAATATTTTTCTCTCTCTTTCTTCTAGTTCTCTTAATTCGCCTTTCTTATTCAATGTTAGGCACTCTGATCCATATGTTGCTTGTGTCCTAATAACTGAATTATAATGTTTAATCTTTGCTTGTATGGATATTGATTTCTTATTGTAGTAGTTTTGTGTTAATTTATATGCAAATTCCAACTTTTTTATTCTTTCTTTATTTGTTGTGTTATCCAGTCCATTGGCTTGGATCCACTCCCCCAGGTATTTGAATCTATCAACTCTTTTAATTTTTCCATACTTTGTTTTCATAAACTTTTCTGTATTATGTTTGTGTTCTATATACTCGGTTTTTTCGTAGGATATTTTTAGCCCAGTCTTTTCAGCAATCTCGTGTAACATATCAAGCATAACTGTTGCGTCTGTTCGGTTTTCAGTTATCAATGCCATATCATCCGCAAAGGCTAAACATTTTACTTCAAATTTGTTCTTTCCTTGGCCCATGCTTATACCCTTTGTGCCTCTGTTTTTTAATGCGTTTTCCCATGTTTTTACTACTTTATCTAAAACCAAGTTAAAGAGAATTGGGGACAGTCCGTCACCTTGTCGAACTCCTGTTTTGATTTTGAATGGTTCAGAAATTTCGCCTTGAAACTTAATTCTTGATGTTGTATCTGTGAGCGTTTGTTCAACAAGTCTTCTGGTGTTTTCATCTATCCCTGATTCCTTTAGAAAGTATTTTGTATGTCACTGGTAACAAGGATATGCCCCTGTAGTTGTTGGTGTCTGTTTTATCTCCTTTTTTATGGAGAGGGCAGATCAATGCTTGTTTCCAGTCACTGGGTATGATTCCTTTTGTCCAAATGTCTTTAATTACTTTGTGAATTTTCTGACATGCGGATAAGCCCCCTAGTTTCCACATTTCTGCCACTATCCCATCCTCACCTGGTGCTTTGTTATTCTTCAATGCTTTGATAATCTTTTCTATTTCTTCTACTGCAGGTGGTTCAGACGGTGGATTTTCATGTTGTGGTTTTTGAAATTGTAACCTGTCATTAGGCTCCTCACAATTTAATAGATTTTCAAAGTATTCAGCTAAGATTTGGCAGTTCTCTTTATTGCTTAAAACCATTTTTCCATTTTTATCTTTAAAATGTAAACTTGGTGACTGGAATCCTGTTAAAACTTCTCTGAAAGTCTTATAGAAGTCTCTAGTGTTGTTCCTTCTGAAATCAGAATCCATTTCTTCTAATCTGTCTTTGTCATATTTTCTTTTCACTGATCTGATGACTTTTGCTGTTTTTTTCCTTTCTTCTTTAAACTCTTCCCAGTATTCGTGTTTCTTATTGCTGTTCCATTTTTTCCATGCCTTTAGTCGATTGTCAATTGCTTCATCACACAGCTCATTCCACCATCTGTGTTTTGGTATTCTTTGTGGCTGTCCCATTTCTTTAACTGACTCTATCATTGTTTCTTTAATTTCTTCCCAATTATCCATTTTTCTTGTGTTTAGTATATTACAGAATTTGTCCTGCTTTTGCAGGAGAAATTTAGTGTTTACTCTTGGAAATCTTCTTGGTTTTGGTTTAGGTTTGTTTGGTTGGAACATGGTCTTTATTTCTGTCAGATAATGATCTGAGTCTATGTTTAGGCCCTTCCTCACTCTGACATCCAAGATTTCCTTGTAGTTGCGAGTCGTTATTGCCACATGGTCCAACTGATATTCACCTTGATTTGGATTAGGTGATACCCACGTTTTTTTCTTTCTTGCAAGTTTCCTGAAACATGTCGACATTAATTTTAGATTAAACTGTCTACAAAAATCTATGAGTCTTTCCCCATTTCTGTTGGTTCTTGGATGTGCTGGATAATCTCCAACTACTGATTTAAATTTTATTTCTTTGCCAACTTGTGCATTAAAGTCTCCCACTAAAATTTTTATATGTTCTTTTGGTAATATGGATGTTTCGTGTTCAAGCATTTCCCAGAAATCTTCCACTTTGTCAACATTTGTTCTGTTATGTTGGTTAATAGGTGCATGTGCATTTATAATAGTGTAGCGTTTATTGCCTGACTTGAACGTCAGAAATGAAATTCGTTCTGATGGGGAGCTAAAATTAGTTACTGATTCCGTAAGTTGCTGTTTGACCATAAATGCGGTCCCTAATATAGTCGTATTATTGGAATTTTTAATGGCTGGTTTTCCTTTGTAGATCCTGTATCCACCTGATTCAAATGCATTTTCATCCAGATACCTTGTTTCTTGAAGAGCTAATATAAGTATGTTGCGTTGATTGAGAGCGTCCGTTAGGTGTTTTAGTTTTCCAACTTTCATAAGTGTGTTGATATTCAGAGTCCCCAGTAGATGTTTTTTCTTGGGTCTTATCTTTGAAGAAGTACTCGGAAGCTCCGACTCTTCCTTACATGATGTTCTAGGCTCTCCAGAATCCAAAGGCCTAGTTGCACCGCCATGAATAGCGATGGAAGATTGGTTACTTCCTGGAGTAGTCTCCATTTTGAAATTTACCATCATGTCTTAGGTTAAAGTTTGGTTTGGGGAAAGGTAGTTGAACCTTTCGATGATAAAAATTCAAGCATTTAGCTTAGAATTATAAGTGAGGCCGCCACTAACATGTGGGACAGCCGCCTTTTGCAGCCGCCCACTGTGGGAACAGACGCTACAGTCTGGTGCTTTTATATAAAAGCCTGCCTCTTCCGCCAGTTCCGCCGTTCTGATGATCTTCATCGCCGCCTTCACTGCCGTTGAGGTCTTCACCGTTTCCCTGGCTAGGGACCCTCACGAGGTACTATCACCCGGGCCAGGTGAACCAAGGTTTTTTAACGAGGTGTTACTCCTCCCCCTCCTCCTTTTTCAACCGGGCTTGGGACCGGCTTTGGCGGAGTTATATATATATATATATATATATATATATATATATATATATATATATATATATATATATATATATTACTGTCATTTCTTGTTAACAATATCAGCTTATTCCCAAGAATTAGCAGCTTTCACTCAGTTTATACTAGGCAGAAAACCATTCTGCATTTGGATCGCAGAAAGGTGTACAGTACACTGCTGCATCCATTTTCAATAAGCTACCACAAGAATTCAAAAACATTAGCAGTAATCCACGCACTTTCAAATCGAAACTGAAGAGTTTGGCTCTGAGAACTATGGGACTTAACATCTGAGGTCATCAGTCCCCTAGACTTACTTAAACCTAACTAACCTAAGGACATGACACACTCCCATGCACGAGGCAGGACTCGAACCTGCGACCGTAGCAGCAGCGCGGTTCCAGACTGAAGCGCCTAGAACCGCTCGGCTACAGAGGCCGGCGTCACTCCTTCTCTTCCGTTGAGGAGTTCCTTGAAAAATTAAGTTGTTTCCTATGTTATGTTGTTGATTGCGTTTACTTAAACTTATGGTTTGACTTCTTTTGGGTTCATAAACATTTTCTTTATCTGTTATTACTTTTATGTTGTAATTCCATGTACCGACAACCGACATTTTCCATGACCTTGGAGATTTGCTCCTCAGTTTGGTCTTACGGAGCTAGACGTGTAAATAAATAAATAAAATAAAAGAATGTTAAGGTGCTGCCAGCACTTTTGCTTAAGCTGATGAAGATGGGGAAACTAAGTTAAGCACGCATCGAAAACCACTCCTAAAAAGCGATAAGAGTCCACTTTATCACGCAGAAGGTCATCAAGATAAAATTGAGGTTGCAGGTGAACTGTATGATGGCGACAGAAGTGCATGACGCAAGTCTTGGTGGCTGAAAATCGAAAGACATGGGTGAGGGCCCATGACTGCGCCTTTCGTATAGTTCCCTGCAGTCGACGTTCAGCCACACCAATAGTAGATGAGCAAAAGGAAATACTTGTACAAAAGTTGTCGCATATAGGAAGGGTGATGCTGAGGACCCCACAGCTGCTACAAGAGCAGAGTGGGGCGCTGAAAAGAGTGGGGCGCTCGGTACAGAGCCCTTCAGGACCGCATTCACTTCGATATGGGGGGAACTGTATGAAGTACGACTCAATAAGAGCAGAGCGATAAAAAGTTCTGTATAAAAATTGGGAGCAAGCCCCGGAGACCCTACTCGTGCAATGTAGCGAGGATGTGGTGTCGTCAAGTGGTGTCATAGGCTTTCGTCAGGTCAAAAAAGACGGTAATAAGGTGGTGACAGCGGGAAAAGGCCGTTCGGATGGCAGACTAAAGATATACCAAGCTGTCAGAAGCGGAGCGACCTTCCCGAAAACCGCCCTGGGACGGAGCCCGAAGGCCTCGAGACTCAAGAAGCCACCACAGCCACTAGCTCACCAGACGTTCCAGCAGCTTGCATGGAACTTTGCTGAGGCTAGTAGGACGACAGCTATTCTTATCTAGCGGGTTGTTAACAGGTGCCGGCCGCTGTGGTCGAGCGGTTCTAGGCGCTTCAGTCTGAAACCGCGCTGCTGCTACGGTCGCAGGTTCGAATCCTGCGTCGGGCGTGGATGTGTGTGATGTACTTAGGTTAGTCAGGTTTAAGTAGTTCTAAGTCTAGGGGACTGATGACGTCAGATGTTGTCCCATAGTGCTTAGAGCCATTTGAACCATTTGTTACCAGGTTTTAGGACTGGAACGATGATAGCTTCCCGCCACTGCGTCGGGAATGCGCCATCGCTCCAGATGCGGTTGAAGCCGGCAAGGATGTGGCGCTGGAAATCCACTGACGGATGTTTAATGATTTGGTGATGGTTGCGGTCTGGCCCAAGGTCTGTGTCAGGACAATCCGCAAGGCCACTGAGAAATTCCCTCTCACTGAATGGAGTATTTTATGGCTCAGGGTGGCGTCTAGTAAACGATAGGTGTTGAGCATAATGCTTGTAAAAAGCTTGGCGATTGTGTCTGGGTCGGTATATATAGCTCCATGTGTGGAAATCCCAGGTATACCTGCAGGCGTCTGATATGTATACAGGTGTCTGAGCTTAGTTCAAACCTTGGAAGGAGAGGTTCATGTCCCAGTGGTGTACTCTTCCCAGCACTCATGCTTCCATCTTTTGATTAGTTGACAGGCCTGGGCATGTAGCCATTTGAAGCCAGTGAGGTAATCCATTGATGCGCGCTGCTTATGGTACTGGTCGCAGCAACTTCTGGCGACCACCAAGGCACTGTATTTCACGAGGGACAACCTGAGGAACAGGGGATTGCCGATTCAACTGCAGAAACAATGGTTGTAGTAACATCACCACATCGATGTTACCAAGCAATGGAGATCTAACGGTTGTAGCAGAGGTGAAAGCGTCCCAGTCAGCCTTGATAAGTTCCCATCTGGGCAAGCGTCCAGGTGACTGACGCCAGGGAAGGGACAGGAAGAGTGGATAGATGGAAGAAGGCCAGGACTACAAACTGAGTGGTCAATGGCCGAGTATGTGCCATGTACCACACTGAAATGAGGCGGGCGGGGGCACCTGTATTTATGAGGTAAAGGTTGAGTTGGGTTAGTACTCGTAGGTTCTCTACATCTTCACCTTGGTTCCATCCCACAAAGCGTTATGGTCTTTGAAATCACCCAGAAGTAGAGAAGGTGGGAAGAGTTGAGACATTAGAGCAGACAACAGATGTTGTCGTACTTCACATTTGGAGAAAGGTAGATGCTACAGATGGTAATTTCCTGCGTTGTCCTCACCCTAACAACCACAGCTTCTAAAGGTGTTTGAAGTGGCACAGGTTCGCTATATACAGAGGTAAGGAAATATACACATACTCCATCTGACGTCCTATTACAGTCATTACGATTTTTGTAATACCCCAGATAGCCACAAAGTGTAGGGGTCCATATTGCTGGAAACCAGGTTTCCTGAAGGGCAGCGCAAAAGCACGTGTAACGCTTAAGAGGTATCATAACTCAGCCAGAAGGGAGAAAAAACGGCCGAAATTCCACTGGAGAATGAAGGTTTCTGCAGTCTAGGAAGGCATGAAGTCACCAAAAAGGCAGTTTACGCCTCAGGGTCACCTGCTGCCACCGACTGAGTGCTTGTGTCCAATATCATTGCGTCTGAGGCGTAGGCGAAATCTAGGTCCTCAGGGGCACTAGACTCTCCACCTCATCCTCAGACGTGAAACTAGTAGCGAGTGGTGGTGTGGGGGCCACCGGAGTCTCTTGTTTCATAACAGACTTGTTCTTTGTCTATTTGCCCTCTCGCTGCTCTTTAAGGGCTTGCTGGGAGGGCTTCTCTGAAGCAGCTTCACTTACAGAGGAAGACAGTGTAGCCCTTCAACCAGCAGCTTGTGGCTCCTCCAGCAACGTGGCTGGTGTCCTCTTTTGCACAGGAAGAGACCTCGAAAGGTAGAGGTCCAAGGGGCCCCTTCAGTGTGAGAGGAGTCGGAGGAGGCTGTTGCTCCTCTGGCTGGGGGGAGGAGACCTATGTCCCTTGCATAGAAGCTTTGGGAGCAACAGAAGAAGTTCAAAATGGCTCTGAGCACTATGGGACTTAACTTTTGAGGTCATCAGTCCCCTAGAACTTAGAACTACTTAAACCTAACTAACCTAAGGACACCACACACATCCATGCCCGATGCAGGATTCGAACCCGCGAACGTAGCAGTCCCGCGGTTCCAGACTGTAGCGCCTAGAACCGCTCGGCCACTCCGGCCGGCAGAAGAAGTTCCCCAACCACCAAGGGAGGGGGGGGGGGGTGTAGATAGGTGGCCCTGAGGACCTACTGCACGAGACAGAGATGAGGAAACTACTGATGCCAGCGAGGGTGATGGCATTGTAGCTGCAGCATAGGAAGATGTCAAGCGAATGGAATTCAACCTTTAATATTTCCATTTCGACTCTTGGTAAGTCAGCCTGTTCCTCTTCTTTTGAAGTACCATGCAGTCTGGCGAGTAGGGGGAGTGGTGCTCTCCACAGTTGACACAGGTGGGAGGAGGGGCACATGGAGTATTCAGATGCAGTGGACTTCCACGGTCTCTACATGTGCCACTGTAATTGCACTGGGGAGACGTGCCAGAATTTCGAGCACTTAGGGGAGCACATATGGTAAAACTGGTCAAAATGTGACATTTTCTGATTATTATCTCTTAATAATATTTGATCTCTTCTGAATAATTTGATGCATCATTTATCAATTAATTCGAATTGGAAGTTTACTTTTTTATCATCTCAAAGTTAAAAGTACAAGTGTAAAAAAATACAGGGTAGCTGAGAGCTCTAACACGCTGCTTCCTGGACTCGGGTAGGCGCACCAGCCCTGGATCGAATCCGCCCGGCACATTCACGACGAGGGCCAGTGAGCCGGGCAGCCTGGATGTTGTTTTTAGGCGCTTTTCCACATCCCCCTAGGTGAATACCGGGCTGGTCCCCACGTTCCACATCAGTTACAAGAGTCGCAGATATCTGAAACACATTCACACTATTTCATGATTTACATTAGATGCAGACAGTTGGGGTACACTGATTCCGTCCCGGGGGGCATGGGGTGGCAGCAGGAAGGGCATTCGGCAGGTGTGCCGGCCAGCTGGATGTGGGTTTTGGGCGGTTTTCCACATCCCCCTAGATGAATACTTGGCTGGTCCCCACATTCCACCTGAGTTACACTAGTCGCAGGCATTTGAAACACGTTCACACTATTTCACGATTTACACTAGACACAGACAGTTGGGGTGCACTGATTTTGTCCCGGAGGGGTACGGGGTGGCGGTAGGAAGGGCATCCAGCCACCCTTAAACACTAACTTTGCCAAATCCACAGTAACCACGGCGACCCTGCGATCGCTGCGGGACTAAGGCGTAAGCGAAAGAAGAAGAAGATGTACAAGTGTAAAAAAATCCGGTCTTTCTGCATTGACTTGTTATCTCTGGAACTACTCAATCTACAAGGCTGTGGTTTTCAGCCAATTATTCCTTGAATTCATGTTAAGAGGATGGAAGCACTGTGCAAACGAAATGACAGTATTGCACATGCATCTTGTGGCTTTACTTTGTAGGTGTAGTGTTTTATAAGTGTTGAACTGTAAACATAATGGTTTGGTATACTATCACACGTTCTTATACGAAAAGAAAGAGTTCTTTAAGAAGTGACGTTTCCATGGAAATCAGCATACGACTGGATCTGGATCCAGTGCTGATCTTGAAATTGATGTTTCACAGACACACGAAAAGGACACGCCTACTAGTGCTTCGAGGAGGAAACTTGGACACCATGAGGATTTATTTACTGACAAAGGAGATCATGTAAATATTTTAGGTTATGTTTTATTAGATTTGAGTGTGTTGGGAAAAGTTTTACAAGATGCTGTATCATGTAAGGTTTGTGGTGGGCAAATTAGCATCTTTGAGGACACATCTGCAAGGACTGGACTAGCTGACAAACTTGTTGTTCAGTGCAAAGACTGCAGGCTCTCTACGTCATTTTCTACTTCTCAAAAGTACAAGAATGATCTGTTTGAGAGCAGTGTTAGATTCTTGTATGGAATGAGGTGCATAGGTAAAGGATTAACTGCAGCTCCAGTATTATGTGCGACGCTGAACTTGTCAAATCCACCAACCAGGTCATGTAAGTACATAGAAGTAATTGGTGAATGTGTCAAATCTGGCCGGCCGGTGTGGCCTAGCGGTTCTCGGCGCGTCAGTCTGGAACCGCGTGACCGCTACGGTCGCAGGTTCGAATCCTGCCTCGGGCATGGATGTGTGTGATGTCCTTAGGTTAGTTAGGTTTAAGTAGTTCTAAGTTCTAGGGGACTAATGACCTCAGATGTTAAATCCCATAGCGCTCAGAGCCATTTGAACCATTTGAACCATTTGAACCATCCAGCAATATTATGGAATGGCAGTAACGAACAACACACATGACCTACAAGGAATGAGAAAGAGCAGTGTGGGCTATATTCTTCCACAAATCATCCACTGATGATACACCTATACGTCGTCTTAACCCACCTGGTGCTGATTAATGGTGCAAGTACCGCAAAGTTCAGGCAGCGTGTGCAGATGAACAATTTAGGCACAAAAACAGCATACCATCTGCAATGATGGAGGTAATTAAGCCAAAATATAGAGAGCTAGCTCATCCTGATCTACTTTGCAAATGTCTCCATGGTCCAACGCAGAATCCGAATGAGTTGGACCCACATACCAAAAAATGTCTTTGTAGACATGTAAACTCTATGCTTGCTGTCACAACGTTTAATGTTGGAAATAAAGGAAGAAAAAAAATGGTTCAGATGGTTCTGAGCACTATGGGACTCAACTTATGAGGTCCTTAGTCCCCTAGAACTTAGAACTAGTTAAACCTAACTAACCTAAGGACATCACAAACATCCATGCCCGAGGCAGGATTCGAACCTGCTACCGTAGCGGTCTCGCGGTTCCAGACTGTAGCGCCTAGAACCGCACGGCCACTTCGGCCGGCAATAAAGGAAGAATTAGGGTACTAGAGCTACTTGGTATCTCTCCAAGAGCCAACACACTGCAAGCCTTCCAGCGAATGGATCGACTCAGGATCATGAAAGCGCAGCGTGCAGCAGAGGAAATGACTAAAGAAGCAAGAGGCAGGAAAAGCAGGAAGTTTCTAGGTTTGCAGGATGATCAGGTACACGATCCAGATAATGCTGATTATGGGCCTGGCTGTTTCTAGGAGCTGGCATGGAACCATATGTGAGATAATATCAAATAAAATGTTTAAACTTGATTTCCCGGAAATCACATTTTTTAAAAATATTTTACCCATTATCTCAGGAACTATTACAGATACGCATGTCTTATTTTACACTATGTTATCTCTTAGTATACTGCACCTGCTGAACTGCCAAACATCTCCACTTGTAACAGTTTTTACTTAGAGAAGGAGCTGGGCACTTCCTTTTTTTTTTTAAAAAAAACTTGAACATAATTTTTGAAAAATCGTAAATAACTAATTATTTGTCTGTATATTCTGATCCTGGTTCAGTAACCACAGAAGGAGTGAAACTATACTCCCTCAAAATTTCAGATCTCTGTCTGTCAAAGGTTCTGAGATAATGGGGCACCGCATAGGGGAGGGAGGTTTTATGTCACATCGGTATACCATCACTTTGACCTCTTCAGGTAACGAATCACCCTCAAAGGCCAAGATGAAGGCACCTGTAGCAACACTATTATCTTCAGGTCCCCTATAGATGTGTCAGACGACATGAACACTCGGTTGTTCTAAATTGGTGCGTAACTCGTCGTCGGACTGCAATAGGAGGTCTCGGAAAAAAAAGTCCTCTGGACCATGTTTAGGTTTTTATGGGGAGTGACCGAAATGGGAATATCACCCAGCTTGTCACAGGTGAGCAACGCGCATAACGTGGCTGGGGATCCTGTCTGAATCATTTGGACAGTGCCGCCACTTCTTCAAACTTATCCTCTAGGTTTCCTACAAAAGTAGAGGCTTTGTAGCCAGAAAGGAGTCCCCACCGGTTCTGCTGCATACTAAATACCGAAGCGAATATAACTTTCTTTTCTGCAGCGCTACATTCCTCCAACGGTGTAGCTATGGAGGGGAACGATTTGGAGTCATACTTCTCAGCATTGAAGTCTAGCTTTCGCTTCTTAGAGACTGCTGGGGCCATTCGGTTATTGCTGGTCATCCGCCCTGATGCCACCCACACCGACCAGGGGCTTTCCCCATGGGCGCCACCCAGCCTCAGCAAAGACCACATGGCAGGATGGTCGTTGCCGAGAGTCCCGATGTCCCAGGTAGACGGGCATCTACTCCTTGGCATAAGTGGGGAGTTTGCAATTCAGGCATCAGCAGTGTGATCCCTGTGTTGTCAGGGGGCTTCAACCAAGCGGATGCATGACGGCCCCTCCGCGACAGACTGGCTACCGTGCTGGATATTGGGTGTGAAGAAATTCAGTATTATCATGGGAGCAAAAGTGGACAGCGGACAATTCATGTAGATTACGCACCCTGTAAGGTGTCCCCGCCCAAATAGCTAGATTGCGGGTGGAGTTGAAGAGCCATGACAATGATAGGTGCGGAAGGTCTCAGTGCACGATGGATATATGACGCACCACGTAAGGCGTCCTTCCCCAAATGGCCCACACTTCTGAAAAATTTGGGAAGTGTGGAGGTCAAATCCTAAAGGGGACCATACTACTGAAGGCCGAGAAGTAGGAGACTCCTTTTAGTCGCCTCTTACGACAGGCAGGAATACCTCAGGCCTATTCTAACACCAGAACGCGCAGGGGGAGACCTCAGCTTTGCTTGCACCGCTTCATCACTACGAAAGTGAAGTCGTCGAAGGTGTTCCTTAAGTTCTGAAAATAGATGACGATCGGATGGAGCTATGTCGGGACTGTGCAGAGGACGATCGACGACGTCGGAATGTTGCAGATGTTGCAGCGCACGTGTTTTGTCTGGCATTGTCATACGGAAGGATTGGGTGCTCCATGTGTGGATGAACTCTTGGAATTCGAAACTCGATCACAGCACTCTCTTTCTCACGCAGCGACATAGTTACACACCGCCATGTTACACCTTACAATTCGGAGTCCTCTAGCGGCAGAGAGCTGTAAATATGTCGATTTGAGGAATAAAGATGCAGAATTTTACCAACGTTTGTTTTACTGAAGAAAGTTTTAGGAATTTTCACGTAAAAAATTCGAAGACATTTTTCAGCAGCTCCTAGTATTAATGTATTACATCCATTCAAAGAGTGTATATTCGATGTCCGTCCGAATGTTCGTCAGAATTTTGGTCAGAACTTTAAACAACGGCTTGTATTTATGTAGTAGTATACACAAACGAACTAATAAAAGAAGCTCGACGTCAGGTACTTATTAATTAGAAAGCTAGGCGTACCTATATAATTGGATCACCATTTTAATTTAAAAAGTTTCATTACATGTGAGACTGGGATAGGCGGGATAAAATGTATTGTGTATTGCAGCATTAACTAAGTATAGGTTCTCATCAAAACGAACGTTTCACTCCTCAGCGGAGTGTGCAGTGTTTCGAAATTCGTGGGAAACTGAAATTGTGAGCAGGACTGAGACTCAAACCTGGAACGTTGCCGTTCGTGGACAGTGCTATTACCGAGTGAGCATCCAGGCATGTGTCTGGGTAGTTCAGTAGATAAGAGCATTTCCTATGAATGGCAAGATTTTCGGGTTTGAGTTCTGGTCCGACACATAGTTTTCATCTCTCAGAAACTTTCATAGTCTTTCATAGATCTACATTTACATCAATGTACAATATACGTTATAGTAATATTTTATTGGTTTGTTTGTATAATACTGTAATTTTAAAAAAATGGCTCTGAGCACAATGGGACTTAACATCTGTGGTCATCAGTCCCCTCGAACTTAGAACTACTTAAACCTAACTAAGGACATCACACACATCCATGCCCGAGGCAGGATTCGAACCTGCGACGGTAGCGGCCACGCGATTCCAGACTGAAGCGCCTAGAACGGCACGGCCACACGGGCCGGCTCTGTAATTTTAGATAAAACGAATTAACATGATATTTAATCATATAAATGTGACTAACTTCCGTAAGTCCAAGCAGAGGTTGTAATGTAGAACCATGCTGACTCGGATAGCTCACCTTCCAGGTTCAGAATATCAAAGCCAGTTCCATGCACTGAGCCGGTGTTCGGAAAAAAAACATTACTTTCTCTGCAAGGTGTTGGAGGAGACGACCTGTCAGATTTCAAATGTGTATCAGGCGTGTGAGTCATTGCGGAAAGTGTTTGTATGGCTGAGTGTTATGTTTGTGTTTATGTTACCCGTTGAAACCCGGTTCTGACAAATAACCTACTCGTTTCCAATACCACCAAGGACACTGTAGAGATTTACGCCCTATTTCGATGGACAAATTGCCATTGAGAATGACATGTTTCCCGCGCTATCCTTAAGTCATCTTATACAAACTCCGGGTTGATTTCTGCAAAAAGGTCGCGACCGATTCCTTCCATGTCCTCGTCCAATCTGATGTTATGCTCCGTCTCTAATGACCCCCATGTCGACCGGCAACTTACCATTTCTTCTTGTGTTCAGCGTGTATGTCAGTGCTCAGCGACGTCCTCGTGAATACTGATCGTACGATTGTCATGCGATAAAAAATTCACATATCAAAAGCTTGAGCATATAGTGACGTATCCACGCAGTAAACAGAATTACATCTCTGCCCCAACGTTCTTTGTTAATGATGCTATTAGTGTCTGAACATTAATCCTTCATCTTTAGGTATTTTAACGTGGAGAGTTAGAACCACACGATGAAGAATGTCCTAATCAAGCCGACCTTGACAAACAGTGATCGAGACGCTTCCATTTCCGAGTGAAGTTTTCAGTATTCCAAACAAAAAAAATTGTGATTATTCCAATGCGCAGCTGAGTTTTCAACTGCGCACGAGCGGGTGACGCGAGGTGGCCAACTAGGAATCAGCTTTCGCTGTAGTGGACAGATCACCTGTGGGTGTTTATATAACTAAAAGGAAACGCATCAGTAAGTTGTTTGAGGAGTTTTCATGTTTTTGTTGTGAGAGAGCCAAAGAGTCAGGTAGTAAGCGTGTGTTGCCAGTTGAGCAAATCAGGGTGGAAACTATGCTCTGTAGATGAATCATAACACACAGAGGTGCTTCATGCACTTGTCAACAATCGCTTCGCACGTCTACATAAATTGAAGCAGACCATCATTCAAGGACCGCGTTTAGTATTCGAAGAATGTACGCCGCAAACTCCATGACGTGTATTCTGTGTTGGGCCCATGCGGACAAGATCGCACGCATAAAGTGAGCTACAGTTCACAAATACTGGGCAGCTGAGTTCTGGAAATGTGCTTATCATCTGACGAGTCCTGTTTCTGTCTACGATGATTGCATAAGACGTGAAGTTCTTCGCAGGCCATTCAAAGTCTACAATGGCACGTTAAGGGCATGCGCGCCACCGGAGGTGCATCAATGGTGTCTGGGCTCGTTGATTCTTGTCGATGCGACTGTCTTGATAAGGCGACATTTACGTCTTGAATGACCAGGAGCTACTCTTGTTCCAGCATCTGAAAGAGCTCGCAATTTAGAAGCATCCGTTTTCCATAACGCCGACGGTAGAGAGCACTGAGTCACAGTCTTTCGATCAAGGAGTATTCATTGGGCTTGGGACATGTAATATTGCCAGCTACATAATTTTGAAAATAGAGGGTCTGTGAGAATGTTGCGGCATGTTTATGTGCGATGGTTTTGACATTGTCTTTAGGTGAAAAGAATAATTGGCTTGTGTCATGCGGAAGGGTCAGAATCATAGAGAATATCTTCGCAAATAGGAGACTTTCTTGAGGATTATTTGACTAATAGAAACCACTACGTGGTACAGGATGGCGAATGTACTACGGAAACGAATTTGACCCTGGGTAGGCCCCAAAATAGTGTAATAGGTCCTCTAATTTTTACAATGTAATTAAACGATTTATTAGAAAGAAAAACAGCTCTGCAAGTTTGTTCGTTCACGATGTTGTGTACAGGAAAATATCGTCGTCGGAACGGCAGTAACACTAAGAAGCTTTATGAAATGGGACGATAACGTAAAATCAGTATTTGAGAACGGTAATGGAATACTTTGAGTTGTTGGCAGGGCTCTGGGAAAATTCAATTCATATACAAAGGAGATTTCACACAAGACGCTTGTGCGGCTAATTGTGGAGTACTAACCAGTTTTTGACGTCCTTATCAAGTATACATCGCAATAGACATCGAAGTCTATAACAGAGTCATTAATTCTAGAAATGGCTCTGAGCACTATGGGACTTAACATTTGAGGTCATCAGTCCCCTAGAACTTAGAACTACTTAAGCCTAACTAACCTAAGGATATCACACACATCCATGCCCATGGCAGGATTCGAACATGCGACCGAAGGAGTCGCGCGGTTCCGGACTGGACCGCCTAGAACCGCACGGCCACCGCGGCCGGCTTAACTCTAGAACACTAAAGGAAGGGGAAATGTTTTATTGTTACTAGACCATCGTAAATTTCACTACACTGTATATTATTCGAAGGAGTCAAGTACAGTTATAAGGTCTCCAATTGTATGTTACATACAGAATAAGTACAAAATGTCCTCTTTTTACACACTATACTGATAATATCAGATTTTCGGGAACCGCGAATTGGTACCACCTGCAATCGTAAATTTTACGAGAGTTATCTAGAGTTAATGACGGAGCGCAAAGCCGCGTAGGATAAAAATGGAGAACGAACTGCCCGTATCCATTTCAAAGGAAGGATCGTGACATTGGCCTTAAGTGATTTAGAGATCTAAGTCACGGATGCAAAATACTAACGCGTATTCTTTACAGACGAATCGAAAAACTGATAGAAGCCGACCCTGGGCAAGATCAGTTTGGATTCCGTAGAAATATTGGAACACGTGAGGCAATACTGACCGTACGACTTATCTTAGAAGCTAGATTAAGGAAATGCAAAGCTACGTTTCTAGCACTTGTAGACTTAAAGAAAGCTTTTGACTATGTTGACTGGAATAGTCTCTTTCAAATTCTGAAGGTGGCAGGGGTAAAATACAGGGAGCGAAACGCTATTTACAATTTGTACAGAAACCAGATGGCATTTATAAGAGTCGAGGGACATGAAAGGGAAGCAGTGGTTGGGAAGGGAGTGAGACAGGGTTGTAGCGTCTCTCCGATGTTATTCAATCTCTATATTGAGCAAGAAGTGAAAGAAACAAAAGAAAAATTCGGAGTAGGTATTAAAATCCATGGAGAAAAAATAAAAACTTTGAGGTTCGCCGATGACATTGCAATTCTGACAGAGACAGCAAAGGACCTGGAAGAGCAGTTGAACGTAATGGACAGTGTCTTGAAAGGAGGGTGTAAGATGAACATCAACAAAAGCAAAACGAGGATACTGGAATGTAGTCGAATTAAGTCGGGTGATGTTGAGAGAATTAGATTAGGAAATGAGACACTTAAAGTAGTAAAGCAATTTTGCTATTTGGGGAGCAAAATAACTAATGATAGGATATAAATGTAGACTGGCAATGGAAAGGAAGGCGTTTCTGAAGAAGAGAAATTTGTTAACATCGAGTATAGATTTAAGTGTCAGGAAGTCGTTTCTGAAAGTATTTGTATGGAGTGTAGCCATGTATGGAAGTGAAACATGGATGATAACTAGTTTGGACAAGAAGAGAATAGAAGCTTTCGAAATGTGGTGCTGCAGAAGAATGCTGAAGATTAGATGGGTAGATCACGTAACTAATGAGGAGATATTGAATAGAATTGGGGAGGTGTTTGTGGCACAACTTGACTAGAAGAAGGGATCGGTTGGTAGGGCATATTCTGAGGCATAAAGGGATCACCAATTTAGTATTGGAGGGCACCACTGAGGGTAAAAATCGTAGAGGGAGACCAAGAGATGAATAACCAGATTCAGAAGGTTGTAGGTTGCAGTAGGTACTGGGAGATGAAGAAGCTTGCACAGGATAGAGTAGCATGGAGAGCTGCATCAAACCAGTCACATGATTGAAGACCACAACAACAGCAACACCAGATTTGCGGGAACCGCGAATTGTTACCCGCTGCAATCGTAAATTTTACGAGGGTTTAGTAATATAAAGTTAATGACGGAGCGTAAAGCCGCGTAGGATAAAAATGGAGAACGAACTGCCGGTATCCATTTCAAAGGAAGCATCGTGACATTGGTCTTAAGTGATTTAGAGATCTATTCAAAGCCCCTTCTTTACGATTACTAAACCACTGCGCCGTCTAGCTCGGCTCTGTCACTCGTTGTTATCCGGAGTACAGTAATAATTACTACAGACGAAGCGCGTCCATTCACCTTCACATGTATAGCGCTAACACTAAGCACTCGATGACGACAAGGCGACGAGGTAGTTTATTAAGAATAGGAACTGTCAATGGAGGCTATAGTTACCCCTCATTGACTAAACATCCGCTTTTAATAAAAGGCCTTCCGTGAGCATTACAGACTGAGCACAGCATTTAGCTCGGTATCTGATGCGTGCGGGCTAATTCGGTACTGGACGTCGGTTAATTAGAGCGGCCAGCCGGTAATTAGGGAATGCTAATCGGGCACGGAGCCGGTTTGTCGCTGAGCGTGACCCGGCCAGCGAGATGAGTCTGCGGCGCAGCCGAAAATTTGTTGACAAGGCGGCGGCTGGGCTGGGAGGCCGCTGGAGACAAAGCGGGCGAGGTTCCCACGGCGGCGGCAGCGCACTTGACACACAATGAGAACACCTGGCGCTGCCGCTACCTGCCTGCAGCTGCCGCCGCCGCCGCAGCCGCAGCCTCTGCCGTGACCTTCGGCTCCGCGTCCGTGCCTCTGCATCTGCAGAGCCGCCTTCTCTGCTCGCCTTCTACTTCTCCTCTTCCATTGCCGCTTTTACTGGTTACCGTATTCAGACTAATACTGAGGGATAAAACAGAGTAGGCTATATATCTACACTGACATCTGTACTTTGCAAACCTTTGCGAAGTGCATGGTACTTTCCATTTTACCAGTTATTAGGGCTTCTTTCTGTTCCAGTCGCGTATGGGGCACAGGAAAAATGATTGCTTAGAAGTCTCTGTGTGCGCTACAGTTGGTCTAATCCAGTGTACGATTTGCAGGGGGGGGGGGGGGGATTTCCCCCCCTCTGTATCAGACCATCCCCTCCTCTGGTTTTAGTTTATGCATCCCAACCTGGGATGTTTATTTCCCATGCACTTATTTTCATTCACTTATGTATTATGTTTTGGGGTAACTCTTCCCATTCTCGAAGGATATTTTTGGCTCAAAAACGGGCGGTTCGGGCAATAAGTGGTGTGAGTTCACGAACCTCTTGTCGACCTCTGTTCACGAGTCTGGGTATTTTGACATTGGCCTCTCAATATGTATATTCCTTATTGTCGTTTCTTCTTACCAATATTAGTTTATTTCCTTCAATAAGCAGCTTTCACTCGGTTAATACTCGGCAGAAATGAAACCTCCATTTGGATCGGACTTCCTTAACTCTTGTGCAAAAAGGTATGCAGTATACTGCTGCATCCATTTTCAATAAGCTGCCACTCGAAACTGAAGGGTTTCCTCGTGGGTCACTCCTTCTATTCTGTCGAGGAGTTCCTTGAAAAATTAAGCTGATTCTCATTGTATTGCTGATAGCGTTTGCTTAAACTTATGGACTGATTTTCTTTCAGGTTCATGAACATTTATTTTTATTTGTTATTACTTTTATGTTGTAAGTTCATGTACTGACACGTTCCATGATCTTGGAGATTTGCTCCTCAATTTGGTCCTACGGAACTTGTCATGTAAATAAATAAATAAATAAATAAATAAACAAACAAACACTGAAAGTTTTAATACAGACTTACTATTAATATGTTTGCTTATTAATTTTGAAAAAGTGTTATGTAGTAGGTAAGCATTTCAAAACATTTAGAACTAAATGACAAGACGACGCACGCCACATTTCCGTAGCATGCCACAATGTTGCAAGATGTCGCCCCAGCGTAAACGAGGCTTTATTGTATGGTGGATGTGATGTGTTGCGTACGAAACTAAAACCTGCAATCAGATCCAAACGTCGTGGAAAACTGTGAAGAGGTGTCACCCTGCAGCAAGATAACGCTCGCCCACATTCTGCCAAACGGACAGCCGACGCAATAAAGGAGTTGAGATTCGATGTGCTGGAACATCCACCATACAGTCCAGACCTGGCTCCAAGCGATTTTCACATGTTTGGACCCTTAACGGAATCACTACAGGGAAGAAGATTTGAAAGTGATGAAGACGTCATTGCTGCGGAGCAAAATTGCAACCGATAAACGTATTTTCTGATGAAATAAACAAACTTGTAAAACGTCGGGAAAACTGCATTGAAATCCGGGGAGGTTACGTAGAAAAATAACGCATGTATCAGTTTTCAAAAATGGCTCTGAGTACTATGGGACTTAACTTCTGAGGTCATCAGTCCCCTAGAACTTACAACTACTTTAACCTAACTAACCTAAGGACATCACACACATCCATGCCGGAGACAGGATTCGAACCTGCGACCGTAGCAGTCGCGCGGTTCCGGACTGTAGCGCCTAGAACCGCTCGGCCACCACGGCCGGCTGTATCAGTTTTATATCATCAGAATAAGTACAGCTTTTCACAAATGTGCCTTTACTTTTTGAACTCCCCTCGTATACCTGAATGTAGATGATTTTGTAAATAAGCTTTACCTATAATGTACTTTTAAAGATATAACCAGGGATGGCTTTTCTGATAGTGCATACGCGTGAATAGTGAGTTTAGGCATTAACATCTATTTATAAATAACTGTTTAACCATGGCTAACGCCACGGTCCAAGCTAGTAACATATATAGTTATACTAAAATCGCACACTGGTTTAATCTTGACGTCGCGGTCTCTAAGAGAGCGATACGCAGAGGTTTGTAGTATATTACTAGATTCCTCACTGAAAGCTAGTTCCTGAAACTTTGCAAGTAGGCTTTTCAGGATAGTTTGCACCTGTCTTCAAGCGTCCACTAATTTATTTTTTTCAGCATCTCGTATCGCTTTCCCGTGGATCAACAGACCTGTGGTCATCATTATTTATTTCAAGTTTCTGCTACCAGTCACTTTTTATTTTATGTTTAATCTAACATAATGCAACGCGTTTCGAACATATATTGTTCACCTTCAAGCGTTTGTACGTACATACACACATCGAGAAATGTTACTTAAAAATAAACAGTATTAAACTAGATTAATCTAGAACACTTTGTTTCTTCACTGTAGCTGCTGGTGTGGCATTTGGTGGGGGGGGGGGGGGAAGAGGGGGGCAGTGTATATCTAGAAATCGAAGGCAGTGATGTCTTCTGCTGGTTTTCTTCTTTGTTGTTGACTATGTATTTCACAGCCTGTATCGGATGCAGATAGATTTGCATCAGTTATGTGTTAAGAAAGTAGTGTGCTATCCCTACTTGTATATGTTCAATATTCCCTGTTGGTCCTATCTGGTACGGCTCCCACACAGTTGAGCACAATTCTAGGAGTGGTCAATTGAATACTCTGAAGCAATCACCTGTAGGCCGGTTACAGTTCCATAGTGTAATATCAGGGACCGAAGTCTGCCACCTGCTTAACAACGCATGAGCCTGTGCGATATTTCCATTTCATGCCCCTACAGCCGGCCGAAGTGGCCGAGCGGTTCTAGGCGCTACAGTCTGGAACCGCGCGACCGCTACGGTCGCAGGTCCGAATCCTGCCTCGGGCGTGGATGTGTGTGATGTCCTTAGGTTAGTTAGGTTTAAGTAGTTCTAAGTTCTAGGGGACTGATGACCTCAGAAGTTAAGTCCCATAGTGCTCAGAGCCAGAGCCATGCCCCTACAAATTGGTAAACATTGCATCACGGGGTCCCTGGTTCGATTTCAGGCGGGGTTGGGGATTTTCTCTACCCGTGGACTGGGTGATTGTGTTGTTCTCATCACTTCATCATCATCATCATTCGTAGCAGTAGCTCGATTGGACTGTGTACAAAATTGGACTTTGTATGGGCGCTGATGACGGCGCCGTTGAGCTCCCCACAAACCAAACATCATCATCAAATTGTTTCACCCTGGTATTTGTATGAGTTGATCGTAACGTAAAGAAAATTACATTGGACTGTAGGAAATACTACAACCAGCGACAAGTTTCTTTGAAATGATTTTATTGTGCTATTGCTAGTTTGGGGCCCGACATCTGGAAGTCTGGGTCTCGCCGTCAGTCGTGCTCAGGTAACCGCCGGCACAGTAGCTCAGCGTGTTCGGTTAGAGAACTGGTTGGTCTCTGTAATAAACAAACTGAGTGAAAGGATCAACAACGAACTTCAACGGATATCATGTGACGTGCGCTACGACCAAATACAACGAACACTGACGAATAAAATGCAAAAAATAAAGCAAATGATGAAGCGACTGATAACAACAAGCGGGAAAACAGGGTTCGAATCTCAGTCCGGCACAAATTTAATTGGCGTCATTCCATTATACAGCTGATGGTAGTCCATGTTCGCAAATGCGAATACAGTAAGTGTATTTCATGACGGTTGTAGCCACCGCGCGCTACGATCGCAGGTTCGAATCCTGCCTCGTGCGTGGATGTGTGTGATGTCCTTAGGTTAGTTAGGTTTAAGTAGTTCTAAGTTCTAGGGGACTTATGACCTCAGGAGTTAAGTCACATAGTGCTCAGAGCCATTTGAACCATTTTTTGTAGCCGCCGTAGTGTCTGTTCCTTCGGACATGCATGCATGTTCTAATGAACTGTGCATCGTAATTCGGAATAACATTGTCACTGCAGTATCGTATGACACAGACTTATCCTGCTAAGTTAACTTGATATTGTCTTTGTATTTCACTTAAATATTGTGACCGATTTTCACTTATGGTATGTCATCTTACTACCAAACGTATGTTTTAGTCCAGGAAGATTATTTCACGCAGAAACTACATCTAATTTCGTCTTCATTGCGAATTATTTATTTTAGCTGTCACTAGCACTATGAGAAAGTAATTAATGCTGCAGTAGGACGCTAGGTCAGTGGAAACGTCACACGGCGTAGCTGAAGTTGGGTTGATTCTAGGTTCTAATTTGACAGCACACTAAGGTGACAGAGCTACAGTGGTTCGGTTTGCTGAATGTGGCAAATAATTCACGTTAAAACCCTCCTCCATGACACGAGAAAACTATTATTCGACTTTATTTCTTCGATAACACTCTCACCGTACAGGGCACAGATGTTCGAGCTTCCTGGCTTCCCCCTTCTCTTAAATCAGAAATCGCCATAATTCTGTGCACCAACCTCCTTTTCCCTGGTGGTAGATTACATTCTTAGTATTCCTCGCATCAAATTCTGCGAGAATACTGGTTACAAGGTTGTTGTCACAAGATGGTTTGTAGAAAATATTTCACACCGAAGACCAAACTACAGTATTGAATAATCTTATGCTTGCCAGTGTGAGCGTATAAACGTCCTCTGTAGATCATAGGCTCAACGCGCGATCCCTCACGATCACATGGGCTGACACCGGCTAGCGTCAGGCGGCCGTAGATCGGTGGGGACAGAAATTTTTCTGATCAGGATAGGCAGCCACGAGCTTTTCACGGGAATGTTTTCGCAAGGTTTTGGTTTTACTGGCGGGTTATAAAATGGGGTAAATTATTGCTTAGCTTCCAACAGACTGGTACTGTTAGCAGACCGACGAGTTTTAGTTTACTAAATTACAAAAATGGTTCAAATGGCTCTGAGCACTATAGGACTTAACTTCTGAGGTCATCAGTCCCCTATAACTTAGAACTACTTAAACCTAACTAACCTAAGGACATCACACACATCCATGCCCGAGGCAGGATTCGAACCTGCGACCGTAGCGGTCGCGCCGTTCCAGACTGTAGCGCCTAGAACCACTCGGCCACTCCGGCCGGCACTAAATTACAGAAGAATCGGGTTCAGTAACTTAGTTTTTCTTTTGCACTGCGCGGCATTACCATGGGGAGTAGCTTAATTGGAAGCAACACTTCCTGTAGAAACTCCCGTATCCTACAGTGTTGGCAGTTTGCGTAAATGACAGCCATGTGATTTCAGTGATTACAAAATCAAGTTGAATGTACGCACTGGGCAGCTGAGACAGCTTAGTAATGGCGATTCTATCGAGTAATAAATGAATGTGTTCAACGAACTGTAATCCATTCCAGGGAGGCCGAAAGTCACAATTCTTATCCAGTCCAGCGCATCAGTGCTACGACAGAATCATATGTGAAGTTCAGTGGCGTGGGAGATTGATTCTAGATTAGTATACGTAGGGTCAGAGTTCGATTTCCAGGCGAAGATTTTTAATAGTGACTACTAGATCCTGGTTGCGACAAGTGTAGAACATACAGTTCCACCGTGGTTCCAAATTCACATTAACGTGATATCCCTTCGCTACCGACTACAGGTTAGGTTAGACCATGACAGTGGCGTAAGTGGCAGTATGTAGAAACTCTGTCACCAGTAAACTTTTTGACAGTAGTATTTTTATCTTAGTGAAAGAACCAAACACCATGTAAAGTCACACGCCACTTACTCTATCTTTTGCTTGAGCTTCAGATGTTGAATACATTGGTTTCGGTTTCACGGGATTTGGGCCCTTCGTGACGACATAGAACCATCAAATCGTTGTTTGCTCAAGCTTCCAAACGTCTCAAGTTCTCTACGTAAGGCATGTGTCAGGGCTGGAATCTTGGTTCGGCCCAAAAATTTCCATAATGTCCTTCACGCTTTAGCATGAGCATACCTAACTGTTGATGGAAATTTTTATTAATGTGAAACTTCCTGGCAGATTAAAACTGTGTGCCGCACCGAGACTCGAATTCGGGACCTTTGCCTTTCGCGGGCAAGTGCTCTACCAAATGAGCTACCCAAGCACGACTCACGCCCCGTCCTCACAGCTTTAATTCCGCCAGTACCTGTTTCTTTTATTAATGTCTCTTCATTCATTGTCAATAACGGTATGTGACGGTTTCGATTCTCAGAGTGTCACAGATCTTTCCGTCACATCATTCAAGTTAAAAATTGCCACTCCTAGCGACTGGTGAAATAGACTTCAATAGTTAATGTGTATTAGTATTCAGTAAACAACGATATGTGAGGGGTTCGATTCCCAGTCATCATTGAACTCTTCATCAAACCACTTCTAGTTTAGACATGCGCGCATCTCGCTTCTTGTGAAAGAAACCTATATTTAATGTCCATTCGTGGCTAGAAATCAATGGTCATAGGTGCCAGCTTGGAATCCTGGGAAGACAGAAAATATTCATTTTTCTCGTCATTGCAGTTTCAGAAATCTCGCTACTATTGAGAAAAATATATGGAATATAACTCTGCTTATATAACAATCAGATTAGGTGCTGGGTTCGAATCACCATCCAACACATACATTATGTCATTTCAAGTTTGTTACTTGGGAATTAAACCATATTTACCATCTTTCGTCGTTAGTTAACAGAGAAAACAGTTTCTGGATAGTTGTATCGGTACAGTACAAAAATTTCCGTCTTGTCATTTGAAGTTCAGATTTGCTAACTGCTACTGTCTACATAGATTAACGTGGCATTATGAAGATAGTGAGATTACTGTTGATACTTTTTTGATGGTGAAGTTTTGATAGAGCGCTTGACGCTGTCAATTATGATTTTGTAACTGGTTACTCGATTATTCAGTTTATGCAGAAGCACTCGCTTAGTGAACGATAGTTATTAGGTGGTTGGGAAACGTTTTCGAGAGCAAAAATACTTCGGGTAATCATAGAGATTTGGAAGTCCAGATATTCTTGAAAATCTCTTACTCAATAAACGATGTAGTTTTGAGCAAAGATTACGGAATAATTGATGTGTTAAGAGTTACGGGCATTGTTTGTGTCAGATACTAAGGAGAGTGGTAAAAGCTTAGAAATGCCACTTCTTAAAATAAATTTGAGATTGCAGGCGTTGAGGATTGTATCAGGTGTTCCGTAATACTTTCAGTATTAACTAACACCTGGACTTGTTGCAGTACAGAGCAGTGTTTTCTATTGATCATTAGTTGTAATCACTTTGTGTAGTCGAGCGACTGTTCTGCAAGACGTTATGTGGGCCGCATGCAAATCAGGCGAAATACAATTCGGGTCGTTCGGATACTTTTCAGCAGGCAAGTACATGGTGGAGTGGTTGCTTTGAAAAGGACGCTGCCGATTTTCTTCCCCGTCGTTGACCAATGCGAGCTTGTGCTCACTCCCTGTTCGGCGGGACGAACCGCAAAACCGTAGTCTTTCCTCCTTCTTCTCCAGACAAACGTCGTCGACGTGGCGTTAAACCTTAATCTCCTCCCCCCTCCCCATTCTCCAATTTTACAAACAGGACATGTCAGTAGCGTAACTCGCCTGTAGGGAACAGGACAAATGGTTCAAATGGCTCTGAGCGCTATGGGACTTAACATCTGAGGTCATCAGTCCCCTAGAACTTAGAACTTTAACTAACCTAAGGACATCACACACATCCATGCCCAAGGCAGGATTCGCACCTGCGACCGTAGCGGTCGTGCGGTCCCAAACTGAAGCACCTAGAACCGCTCGGCCACACCGGCCGGCGGAACAGGACATTTAACTGAAAACAGTCACAGTACACTTTCCACGGTACAAACCTAACATAAATAACTCAAATTAGATATTTTGGACGAACTGAAATTCCGGGCATGGCAAATTAAAGCATAACAATGCCGTCTCCCCCCCCCCCCAAAAAAAAATTATAAAATAAAATGCAAGCTGAGTTCACAAAACTTGTAATTTGCTTCAGCAAGAGCTTCACTGCTCCCTAAATTCCTTCAAGCGTAATGGCTCCAACCTGTCAACTGGACAGAACTGAGACGAAAACTTTTTAATACGTTCCCCTTCCTTGTATGGAAGCATAGACTAATGAGCAACTGAATTAGATACGCAGATGGCAGTTGTGCATTACTGTAAACGGATGACATTTTCAGCAACATTCCTAAAACAATATTCATCACCCAGCAGTTTGAACACCGTCAAAGCACATCACTAGTGTCAAAACCTTAGTGGACCCAGAGTGGGGAAACGGTGCATTTATGAGATTTTTGTCACATAAAAAAGTGTTTCTTTTTATTTCCTCCAAACACTCTAAAATTCTGTATTCGTAGCGTATTTACACACTTAGTAGCCCATCTTAAAATTTGACCCTGATGACGGTGGCGAAGCATTGTGGCATGGACACCATGAGATATCAAAATTGCTGGGAAGCCATTCTGATCCATGAGCGCTTTACCTACGGAGATGGCCTCCCACCTCGACCGAAGGGCACATCTCGCTCGATGGTGCCCGACTCCGCTCAATAGCATTGCGGTTTGGTGACCACGAGTGGCCACGTAAGCACACTCGTATTCGTTAAGTTTTACTCCACCATTCCGACATAATTAGGAAGAAATGGTGTGAGGTATTGTCTCGCTGAAGTTACAGGGCACCATCTGGGTTCTGTGGGCGAACAAACAGAAACGTGTCATCGGACACTAGGTTCCTGTGTAGCTCGCTGGTGACCGAAGAGCAGACGTTTCGAGGACAACATCTGATCCTCTATAAACATCCCCACTCCACCACCTACCTAAACGCCGCCCTGTTGGCATGCGACATTCATTGCCAGAGGTGGCTTTCCACACACTCGTTCTCTGCCAACAATGTGTACGGCGACCATTCAATACAGGTGACCTTTTGCAGTTTTCAGTGGCTGTGTTGGTATCTTGCGTTGCACAGGTATGAACAGTTGTAAGTAGGCTGTTTATGCTTTCTTTAATGTAAGTAGGCAGTTTATGTTTTTTTATTGGCAACGTTACGTAGCGCTCTCTGTATGAAAATCACTGGCTGTGCTGTGTGCAGTATGTGGCTAGTTTGCATTGTTGTCTGCCATTGTTGTCATGAACTGCTATAGCTGGATGCGAACAGCGCATAGCGCTGGGCAGTTGGAGGGGAGCCGCCAGCAGTGGTGGATGTGAGGACAGAGATGGCGGAGTTTGAAATTTGTAAAAATTGATGTCATGAGCTGCTGTATATATTATGACTATTGATGACTATTAAGGTAAATACAGTGTTTGTTCTCTATTAATATCTTTCATTTGCTAACTATCCCTATCAGTAGTTAGTGCCTTCAGTAGTTTGAATCTTTTACTTAGCTGGCAGTAGTGGCACTCGCTGTATTGCAGCAGTTCGAGCAACGAAGATTTTTGTGAGGTAAGTGATTTGTGAAAGGTATAGTTTAATGTTTGTCAGGGCCATTCTTTTGCAGAGATTTTTGATAGTCAGATTGCGTTGCGCTAAAATTATTGTGTGCCAGGTTAAGCACAGTCTTGTACAATTGTTCTAAGTGGACATTTCATATGTACAATTGTTCTAAGGGGACGTTTCATATGATCTGTATTGGCCACTGGCCAAAAAAATTTGTAAAATTTTTTGTGGGGAGCATGGGGGCTATGTAAGTAGGCTGTTTATGCTTTCTTTAATGTAAGTAGGCAGTTTATGTTTTTTTATTGGCAACGTTACGTAGCGCTCTCTGTATGAAAATCACTGGCTGTGCTGTGTGCAGTATGTGGCTAGTTTGCATTGTTGTCTGCCATTGTTGTCATGAACTGCTATAGCTGGATGCGAACAGCGCATAGCGCTGGGCAGTTGGAGGGGAGCCGCCAGCAGTGGTGGATGTGAGGACAGAGATGGCGGAGTTTGAAATTTGTAAAAATTGATGTCATGAGCTGCTGTATATATTATGACTATTGATGACTATTAAGGTAAATACAGTGTTTGTTCTCTATTAATATCTTTCATTTGCTAACTATCCCTATCAGTAGTTAGTGCCTTCAGTAGTTTGAATCTTTTAATTCGCAATAGTCAACGGTAACATCAGTTATCAACACATTGTTACCCATCGCAGTTGACTATAATTATGGCGATTTTCTTCGAATCTAAATACTCGCGGTGACACGTAAAAAGCTCAGTGGATGCACGACTTCTGAGAGGGAGTGCTAAATACGTTGGAGAACATAGATATGTCTGTAATCATATCCGTTGATATCGCGCGCCTTGCCCACTGAGCGCAAGAGGCTAAACTGTCACACCGACGGCCGGCAGAAGATCTGACGACATCCCACTCACGTGGCACGGTAAACTATTCCATTAGTGGCGATAGAAACTCCCTTTCTGTCTGAGCAGATATCTCTCTTTCAGTTATTCGTCAGTGTACATAGGTCCTAACTGTGTAATAATCGAAGACGTTGAAGGAAATTCACTTGTTGTTTGCTAGTTACTCGAATTTCATCACGAGTAGTAATAGTTATTTGAAATTCAGCGCAACGTTGTATTGTCAAAGAACTTGCGTATTGACAGCAGAAAACATTAATATGGCATTGGTTAACTGCAGGAGTGTCTGGTAAAATTCAAGCATTAGTCTCACTAACGATAATAATCCTGCATCGTACTAAGAACAGAAAGTAAAGTGAAAGCAGGTGTTATTAGCAGCGAATTAAACATATATTTCAAAGAAAGGCTGGATGCCAAGGGTGTTGGTACATTTATTGCCATAAAGAACTCGATAAAATGTGGTGAGGTTACTACAAATTATGAATGCGAAATAATTTGGATGATGTTATCAGTCAAAGGAGAGCCGAACATGCTGATAGCATGCAGTTATAGATCACCTGCTTCGGGATGTGTAGTAATCGAAGGCTTTAGAGAAAACTGGGATAAAATCGCGCTTCAATTTTCTGATCATGGTATGATAATAGAGTAAAAATTAAATTCGCCAGCCGTAGCCTGAGCGGCTTACACGACTACAATAAGTTTCAAATTATGAAAACCACAACAGCTGCATCAAAATGATTTATCAATCGCAACTAGTTTCATGGCATTATAGTCACATTCCCAGGTGACACACTGTTGACCTACATTAAGTACTGAAATCCCAACGAACTGTTCCGGTTTTTATCATTTGAAATGTATCATCACATCTGCGCTTGTCCTGCATGCCAGGTGATTAAAATAAATGTCAAGAACAAGGACGTGGGTGAAATTTTTAAGCGTCTTTTGAAAATTAACTTGAGCATTTAGTTAGAGAACCGGATCATGACGGTAACGGCTTACACCTGCTAATACCAAACGGGTCAGAATTTACCGATTCAGTTAACATAGTGGATGGTATGAGTGATCATAACCTTGTTGACAAGCAAACTGAACAAAGCCAAATTCATGTACGGTGAACAATGCAAGAAGTGTTCAGTGAAATCAAAAGTAAACTTTGACCTTCCGAACGGACAAGAAAATCCTAATACACTTTGGTGTTAACAAAGATCCGCAGAGAAATGCAAGATGACACAGAAAATGCAAGAGCACTGATTTAAATCTTCACAATTGCTTCATCGAGCAAGTTCGTACTACAGTCCATCTGCCCATCAGTTCCTCGACAATCGACATACTTCACGATAACTGCTCCTCAATCAACTACAGTCGCTCAACAGACGAAAGGGGTCTGTGAAAAACTCGCACGATTCTATAGGTTATGTGAAAGGACATGCTTTCCTTCTAGCAGCACTTTATTGGTTGCTAGAACAACGAAGCATAATTGGAAAAAGCAGCAGGTGATTCGAGTTTGCAAGATTCGTTGGACTGCGTATGTCGCTGAAGTCAATAGTATGAGCATGTTTTATTATCGTATGTAGGAATGAACATGTAGCGTGTAAAAAACAATTTATACAAAATTTTGTAATGTTTAGAGAAGATAAAAAGGAATACGGTATATATTTTTAGGTAACAAAAATGTCTCAGGGACATCGTTTCCCTGTTGTGGGCCCTTGAAGATTTTGGCACTACTGATCAGAGCCGAAGTTCCAACTGCCGTGTGATGAATTTTGTTGTAGAGACTTTTCCTATGTACTTTCTCCTGTGGGAGGAGGAAGCGTTTGGTCTACGAGACGCCGACAGACACTTCAGGAGAGCTGGTTGCTCGTTTGGCTGAATCTGTAGCTAATATACGTACGTCAAACACCTGACTGTTTTGGGCCTATTTGACAGTCACACAGATGGCAGTTGTGCATTACTGTAAACGGATGACATTTTCAGCAACATCCCTAAAACAATATTCATCATCCAGCAATTTGAACACCGTCAAAGCACATCACTAGTGTCAAAACCTTAGTGGACCCAGAGTGGGGAAACGGTGCATTTATGAGATTTTTGTCACATAAAAAAGTGTTTCTTTTTATTTCCTCCAAACACTCTAAAACTCTGTATTCGTAGTGTATTTACACACTTATATTCTGCAAAAAGCGACCTTGTGAAAATCACGTCTTTCTGTGCGTGCATTAAATCCGAAAGGTAATAGATTGTGTCTACTCGGTTGATGCAGGGTTTGTTGGCTTCCGAAAGGCGTTCCATCTAATCGCCTGCGGAATGTAATATGAAGAATCCTAAGAAGCAGCCTACAAAATCGTCGTTTGACAAACTATTGAGTGTTGTTCATCGTTCTGGGATCATCATCAAGTTGGGGATAGCGGAATAGAGTGGAAGGATTCGGCGAACAGCTGCTAATTCGTCATGAATTTAAGTCAGCACGAGAATGTCACTAAGAGGCTCAAGAAACTCCAGACGGCTCAAAAAAGATGGAGATCTGACGCCCAGAATCGCGAGAATCACTATCCAGTATGAGTTAAGAAACGTACATCTAGCGTAATGGCCACAAAGGTAAAATCATCAAGATGTGGATTTCCACAGGGTGCACCGACAGTCTTGCCCACTTAGCACCTTCTTCAAATAGAGCAGGCAGAGGGAAAAAGGATTTTTCTGATACACTCCTTAAGGTGAACTGTGAAATGCAAATATAGGTGTGAAAGTAGATGTAGAATTACGAACACGGTTGACCGGTTCTTGAGTATTGCTATACATCTGAAACGCTTAGAGGTAGGAATAATGGAGGACGTAGGAATGATCTGAAGAAGAGCGACATGTTTCGCTTCTTGTTTAGGTATTACGAGAGGGTCACGGAGATCCCCTTCCATCACTACCAGTTATGCACCGTGTTGTGCATCTACCTCAGTACTCCACATGTCACCATGCTGCGTATGTGGAATGGTACGTTACTGTTCCTATTGCATTCGTGGTGGGTTATTCCTAAAACTTTCGAGAAGAGTCATGTAATATACTCTGACGGAAATGGAAATGTTACATCATGAAACACAACTCTTGTTACTTATCAAACGTTGAGGAGATGTTCTTCACTTAACGACTATAAATTGATTAAACTTTCATTCCTTTGGGAACCGTAGTCCAACTTCAACATCAGTTCGAGATGTGACCTGCACAAAGACGAATAAACTCCTGTATTAGTTGTGGCAGGGAAGCAAAGAACCTCCGAATGTCATACTGAGGAATCTGATTCCATGCTTGGAAAGAATGCTATGCTTTTTCCAGTTTTGCGACACATACACACGCAAAAAAGAAGGCAGAAAGAAGATATTTGTCGTCCCACTGATGACGAGCTGGAGCACTAGCTCCGTTTTATAAGGACGAAACAGGAAACAGGTAGTGACCGTGGGAATCATCGCGACGTTCGTCAGAAGTGATTTAGGGAAAGCAAAGAGGTCGGATCCAGATTTAAATTCTACTCCGACTGAATACGAATCCTCAGTCTCAACAACTACGCGTAAACAGTAGGTGAAATTATACGAGCAAGTCATCTTTCTTTACACACTGATGAGAATACGAATCTTACTCGCTGCGTCCAAATGACATAAAATTGCCGACAGTCTGTGATAGTGTAAAAACAGAGTTAGAACTCAAGCAGGTACGCAATAATTAAGTATCTGGACTTGAATTCGGTAGTATAGGGGTTCCGATTCTGATATAATGATCCTAATGTATAGTTTTCGTTTTTTCCCTGTATAGCTTTAGGCGAATGCCCAGGCAGTTTCTTCTGAGTCACACCCATTTCCACATATGTCTTTGCAGCTGAATTAGAGTTTTATTCATGATGATTTAAATGTCGACAGCTCGTGAAGTCCGATAAAACAGAAATAAGGAGGTAAGAAGAGTTTCATGCGCCCACAAGTTCTGACAACCAACCCCTGACCTTCTTTCTCTTCTGATCTTAGAAGATGGCGTCGGTGGCCATTTTGAAAAATCTAAGAGGGCGCCAGATGGCAGAAAATTAAAAAACTTGTTCAACTGTGCTATTCAAGATAGCAAGAAATTCAAGCACACTTGTTCTGATTCCAGGTTTGCAATGGCTTACACTCAGGTTCACAACCCCTCCGCTGCTTCACTACTGCCTCTGTAGCCTCCCATAGCCGCTTGCAGAACTCCACCGACACCGACCTTGTGGCCCCCTGTGCCCTCTACACTGCTGCCTCCACTTTGTGCATTCCATATTACTCCAGTAGAGTGTGTTAAGTGTGGTATAACCCTTATTAATAACCAGGAAGAAACATTTCCATTTAGGAGTAATGACTGAAGTGTGAACATGAAGTGTGTGCCAGTATGTAAATACACTCCTGGAAATTGAAATAAGAACACCGTGAATTCATTGTCCCAGGAAGGGGAAACTTTATTGACACATTCCTGGGGTCAGATACATCACATGATCACACTGACAGAACCACAGGCACATAGACACAGGCAACAGAGCATGCACAATGTCGGCACTAGTACAGTGTATATCCACCTTTCGCAGCAATGCAGGCTGCTATTCTCCCATGGAGACGATCGTAGAGATGCTGGATGTAGTCCTGTGGAACGGCTTGCCATGCCATTTCCACCTGGCGCCTCAGTTGGACCAGCGTTCGTGCTGGACGTGCAGACCGCGTGAGACGACGCTTCATCCAGTCCCAAACATGCTCAATGGGGGACAGATCCGGAGATCTTGCTGGCCAGGGTAGTTGACTTACACCTTCTAGAGCACGTTGGGTGGCACGGGATACATGCGGACGTGCATTGTCCTGTTGGAACAGCAAGTTCCCTTGCCGGTCTAGGAATGGTAGAACGATGGGTTCGATGACGGTTTGGATGTACCGTGCACTATTCAGTGTCCCCTCGACGATCACCAGTGGTGTACGGCCAGTGTAGGAGATCGCTCCCCACACCATGATGCCGGGTGTTGGCCCTGTGTGCCTCGGTCGTATGCAGTCCTGATTGTGGCACTCACCTGCACGGCGCCAAACACGCATACGACCATCATTGGCACCAAGGCAGAAGCGACTCTCATCGCTGAAGACGACACGTCTCCATTCGTCCCTCCATTCACTCCTGTCGCGACACCACTGGAGGCGGGCTGCACGATGTTGGGGCGTGAGCGGAAGACGGCCTAACGGTGTGCGGGACCGTAGCCCAGCTTCATGGAGACGGTTGCGAATGGTCCTCGCCGATACCCCAGGAGCAACAGTGTCCCTAATTTGCTGGGAAGTGGCGGTGCGGTCCCCTACGGCACTGCGTAGGATCCTACGGTCTTGGGGTGCATCCGTGCGTCGCTGCGGTCCGGTGCCAGGTCGACGGGCACGTGCACCTTCCGCCGACCACTGGCGACAACATCGATGTACTGTGGAGACCTCACGCCCCACGTGTTGAGCAATTCGGCGGTACGTCCACCCGGCCTCCCGCATGCCCACTATACGCCCTCGCTCAAAGTCCGTCAACTGCACATACGGTTGACGTCCACGCTGTCGCGGCATGCTACCAGTGTTAAAGACTGCGATGGAGCTCCGTATGCCACGGAAAACTGGCTGACACTGACGGCGGCGGTGCACAAATGCTGCGCAGCTAGCGCCATTCGACGGCCAACACCGCGGTTCCTGGTGTGTCCGCTGTGCCGTGCGTGTGATCATTGCTTGTACAGCCCTCTCGCAGTGTCCGGAGCAAGTATGGTGGGTCTGACACACCGGTGTCAATGTGTTTTTTTTCCATTTCCAGGAGTGTATGTTTATGTAATCAATTCGTGAGTGGTAACAAGTTTGTGACAATTCTGTGCAAATTTCAGTAATGTTTACCAAAATGTTGAATCTCTAGTAGTGCAGTTGGAACGTCATATGGTTTGTGGTAGAGATTTTCAGAAATCAGTAAAAATATTTAACAATGAGTGTTTACATCTGCAAGAAGTAACATTTAAAAAAAATTAATGTTCTCAGGCTATGCTATGTGGCAGGTCATTGACAAACATATTATTTGGCAGTCATGTATACAAAGTATTTATGAAGATCTATTGGTGAATTTAATAGAGCATGCACGTTGTGATATTCACCCAACCAAAGAAGCTATAACCAAACATTTCGACTAGTGCTGTACACCGTATTTTATACGAACCTAGCATACCAGAAGTAGGTACTGTACTATGATCTTATTTAAATATGTTTATATATTTAACTATTTGTGAAAGCCTGTAAATAATGAAAGTGTAAGTCATGTTTGCTCTTTTTTTCAGTTCCAAAAACTTGCATATTAATGCAATTCTATAGTTTGCAAAAGGTCTTTATGGATGAAATAATGTCTTCACAGTGACTTTAAAGTAACTTCCTGGTAGTCATGTGATACTAAAGAAGAAGAAGAAGAAGAAGAAGAGAAATGGTTACTTTCCATCCAACAATATATGAGCACTAATCGTAGGCACTTCAGACAGCTGTAAAACAAATGTTATAAGGACTCTCTTCACCCATTCACATGGCGTTCACATTGAAAATGTGTATGTATTCTCAAAAATACCACTCCAGATTAAATATTAGCTATTACAAGAGATGCTATCAGGTACTAAAGGAGTCACATATGCAAAATATAGTGATAGCACTGATGTTATATCTCCAGAAAAATCAAAACCGAATTCAGTATTCATTTTTGATGTGCCACTATTGAAAACCAGAATGTGTTAAGAATTTTTTTGTTTTTGTTTTCGATGACATGAAGCAATTGACATGCTTACTATTTCACAACTACACTCATGGATACGTAAACAGTTGATGCGAAGTAATGCAAACATTATTATAACTTTTAAACAGGATAACATGAAGCTGAGACACGCTTACAAAGATCAAGAATGTGCCTTACAATGACTTCAGGAGCGTTCGTTCACACTTCTGGAATCATGGTAAGAATGATTTATTAGTCACTTGTAAAACTAGAAAATTGAATGATGGCTGATACAGACACAATTTCCAAGACTATTAAATAGATCATATAAGTCTACAAATATATAGTACACCACAGATAAACATGATTGTGTGATACATCCAGATGAACCAGAGCTGATGGAGAAAATCAGTGAAGTGAATGAACACTTAGCAATATTACTAGATGATAGTAGTAAAATGAATAAGCGAATGAATAAACTTGAAGCCAATAACCATAGAGTAATCACTTTTCTCTTAGAAAAACGTCCACCCAAAGAACCACTGAAACAACATCAAATTCAAGAGGGAGCCATCTACAAAAACGCTTCGATGTGGAATTATATCATCCAGCTTTACGCCTTTTAAAGACGAAAACTAAATTTATAAATGCCATGAAAATGTACAGTTGTTATCAAGTTGGATGATGAGTAACTAATTATTTTAGAATAATAATATTAATAACGCATGCCTTTATTCGATATCCTCTACTCTATAACCAACATCCATTCTGAGCAATATTTCACGGCAGTACAGCACCAGGCTGCAGAGGAAAAGCATGCACACACGATGTGTTCTAATGTTCTACATGAATACATAATTCATTCGGGGTAATAATTCTGTCATTTACCACAATGAAATGCACCAGCTACTCTGATAGCTCTTGTAGCACCTGCTTCAAAAGATCAAGACTTGCCCATCTGTCTCCACTTAATTCGTTGTGATTGACTATCTGTGTTTTATATACTTGTCTATGTGCTAACTTTCTGTTTTACAGTATGGTTATATCTTTTTCTTTCTTTCTAGAAATGATTGGTGATGATGATGGGAGCGTCATAACAAGCTATAGACTCACTGGATGGACTGCTTGCCACTTTCCTCACAAGGTGAGGCCGCAACGTTTGGAACGCGGATTTACTTCAAACTTCGTACACTCGTAGTACTGCATGAGGACAACAAAATGTGTAAGCAGTAGCGCGTACTTCTCAAGCGTTATTGAGAAAATCGCAAGATAATTTCGGTCGTCAAATATATATACCTGTGCGTGGCCATTTTTACCATGAAGCGGCGGCAGCTGAGTGGTGCCGGCACGGTAGCTCAGCGTGTTCGGTCAGAGTGTTAGCTACCCTACGTAATAAAAAAACTGAGTGAACCGATCAACGAACAAACTGAACGGGTGTCATCAGATCGTCCGGCCTGAACAAATTCAACGAACAATATAGAACAGAATGAAACAAAAAAAAAGTGGTTGGCGTTCAAGCCCCGTGATCGCTGGATCGAGTTCCGTTCGTCAGTTTCTTTTTTATTTTCAGCACAGTCATTTTCTATACTATTTATATTACAATTGATATAATGGGAAAAATACATGTAATTGGATGAACTTTTATTAAATTTACAATGTTTTTTGGCAGTCTACTAATTTTTATTATCACAAATATTATAATATTCATTACTATCGACTAGTAAACGACCAAACGCATAAAGTTATACTGAAGATGTATGCTTGTCCGTGTCTTCAAAATTGTTCGTATTTAATCGAAAGAGAACGAGAAACTGCTTCTCGAAGACGCTATTAAAATACACTCGATACTGCATAACCAATTATCAGCGCCGATTTTCAAGGAAATACTGCGTTATGCATGGTTTGCTTCCAAACTATCGTCTGAAAGAGAGGTTTTTGAAAATGTTAACGAGGTTTGTTTTTCCACAAAAGACCTTGCGTATGCGGAAACATAGAATTTATTCAGTGCAGCTAGTGCCGTTTAAATTTGTTTTCCATATTTTTACGAAAAATACCATCCTGCAACTTGGACTCGAAATGTCGAAAGCGACGATTAATTGGACATCTTTCGAAAGCCGTCTGTGCCGGTCAAAACTTGGAAGTTTCGGGCTCCTTCCAGGTATAAGGGATTTCTCAAATCACGGAGCATACATTTTCAGTATCACTTTATGCGTTTGGTCGTTTACTAGTCAGTAGTTATGAATATTATATTATTTGTGATAATAAAAATTAGTAGACCGCCAAATAACATTGTAAATTTAATAAAAGTTCATCCGATTACACGTATTTTTCCCATTATATCAATTGTAATATATGTAGTAAAGAAAATGACTGTTTTGAAAATAAAAAAAGACGATCGGGACTCGATCCAGTGATTACGGGGCTTGGGCGCTAACCACTCGGCTGCCGCCGCTTCATGGTAAAAATGGCCACGCACAGGTATATATTTGACGACCGAAATTATCTTGCGATTTTCTCAATAACGCTTGAGAAGTACGCGCTGCTGCTTACACATTTTGTTGTCCTCATGCAGTACTACGAGTGTACGAAGTTTGTAGTAAATCTAAACGTCGTGGCCTCCCCTTGTCAGTAAGAACTAGGGAATAATTATTACAATAGTCTATACGCGTGTGTGCGATTTAACTAAAAATATACACTGTCCACCTGATTAATATGACCACCTGTCATAAGCCTGAATAACCACCTTTTGCATCTCGGGCCACTGCGAGACATGCAGGAAGAGGGTCCATGAAATTCTGGAAGGTACCGACAGGCAGATGGAGCCATGCCAACTCCAGTGCTGTTGCCAGCAGCCCTAGGATCCAGTCCGATCGAGGTGGCCCCACAGATTCTCGAATGCGTTTAAACTGGGAAATCTGGTGGCCAGGTGAGTATGGTAAATTAATCCTGGTACTCTTTGAACCTCGCACGTACACATCGAGCCGTGTGACACGTTGCACTATCCTGTTGCTAGATGCCATCGTGCTGTGCAAAACAAATTACATTCAGGGGTGGGCATGGTCCCCGAGGATAAATGCAACTTGTGTTGACCCATTGTGCCTTCCAGAACGACGAGATCACCCAGGGAATGACCCGAAAACATTTCTCAGAACATAATGCTCCCTGCTCCAGCCTGTACGCTTCCGACAATTGTTGAAGGGTGTTTGCCTTCAGACGTTTCATGTTATACACGCCAACTGGCATCTGTCCGATGGAGCTTGAGATGTGATTCATCTGAAAAGGCCACCTGTCGCTACTCAGTGGACCCATTTGTGGAACTTTCGTGCAAACTCCTTCCGTCGCCGATGTACAGCAGTCAGCATGGGAGCAGGATCTAGGCATCTGCTGTGGAGACCCATTCGCAGCAACGTTCGCTGAACGGTCGTTAACGAGGCACTGTCATCTGGGCAGTCAGTTGCTAAACTGTTGCACGTCTATTCGCCCGTACACATCTCCACAGTTGTTATTCACCCTCGTCATCTACGGCCTGTGGGGCGCACCAGCTGCCTCGGCGCCGATTTTGGATAGCGCCATTTTTCCGTGCACGGTATACTTTAACCATGGTAGCACACTAACAAGTTACAAACTTAGCCATTTTGGGGTTTCTTCCACGATTGGCCCGGAATCCAACGATCTTGCCCTTTCGGAGTGGCAACGGCCTTGTCGCAGTGGATACAGCGGTTCCCGTCCGATCACCGAAGTTAAGCGCTGTCGGGCGTGGCCGGCACTTGGATGGGTGACCATCCTGGTCGACATGCGCTGTTGCCATGTTTCGGGATGCACTCAGCCTTGTGATGCCAATTGAGGAGCTACTCGAGCGAATAGTAGCGGCTCCGGGCAAAGAAAACCATCATAACGACTGGGAGAGCGGTGTGTTGACCACACGCCCCTCCTATCCGCATCCTCCTCTCAGGATGACACGGCGGTCGGATGGTCCCGATGGGCCACTTGTGGCCTAGAGACGGAGTGTTGTGTGTATGCCCTTTCGGACGTCAGAAAATCGTTCAGTTTCCGCATTACGACAACGACTGCACTGTTTTCCGCGTCCCCCGATACGTTTTATGTACCCTTCGCTGCTAGTGCTGCCACCTGCTGTATGTGAGTGGCTATTGAACGTTGACGTCGAACACAGGTGGTGGGAACATTAATGTGACTGGGCCATGTATATACTAAAATAGCGCTTTTTTTATTTCAGATGACTCTATATCTGTAGAAAGGATTCAACTAATGACTGATGCTGTTGCCACTGCCTACACACATCAGAAAGGAAGATACTGTAGCCTCACAGGATGAAATGCTTACCGCTGCACCAGCAGGAAGGCAGAGTGTGTGCATACGTGACATCAGCCGATAGTAAAATAAATACCACGCCTATTGCCGACTTTTTTTCATACAGTACTATTATGTTCTTTTTCTAGAAGTAATTGACAAAGAGGTTCCAAGTTGACAGAATATGATGGTCCCACAGCCGGCGCCAGCCTGTTCATCGCGATTGGTGCGTGCGAGTCTGCTGCCCGGCTGCTGACGAAGTCTTCCTGTTAAGAATACTGAGTCTTTAATCCTGTCGCGTACCTAACTCGAAATCCGTAAAAAAAAGTGTTTTGTTTCGTAGGCTGCACAGTGGAACTGAAGAATACGCTATTAACCAGTTTACCCCTGGTGTTTACTGCCTTCTAATTTCCTACCAAACACTTAGGGTAGCTCTTAACATCAAAAACTCTGGAATAAGTAAGAGGTTGGTTGGTTGTTTTGGGGAAGGAGACCAGACAGCGTGGTCATCGGTCTCATCGGATTAGGGAAGGATGGGGAAGGAAGTCGGCCGTGCCCTTTTAGAGGAACCATCCCAGCATTTGCCTGGAGTGATTTAGGGAAATCACGGAAAACCTAAATCAGGATGGCCGGACCCGGGATTGAACCGTCGTCCTCCCGAATGCGAGTCCAGTGTCTACCCACTGCGCCACCTCGCTCGGTGAATAAGTAAGAGCTTCGAAACTGTAAAGTGCACTTTTATGCAGCTGCTTATCGAAACATTCCTAACAAGTTCGCTCTGATCTGGGAAGGCTTTCTATTATCGGATTTATCCCGTCTTAGTGCACTGTTTGTCATGACGGTGCTTGACGGTATTGTCTGAGAATTTCCAATTGCTATTTGTAATACCTTGTTACAGCTCATATCTCACATTCTTCAAGATAAATTTAAAAATTCCCTCTTTCTAGCTGCCTTTACTTTTTTGCGACTTCAGCAGTTTGTAGAAGCATCCACTACTTCATACCTACATTTCTCGACTCTTCTCTGACTTTTGGCGCTGCCACTGGAAGTTAGTGGAATTTGTTTTCTGGACGTTGTTAGTGCCCAGGAACGAAAAACCGATAACTGAAATCATCCATTAGCAGTAATTTCGTTGCCGATAATGATAGAATCTTTTGCAAGTGTATTTTAGAACATCTGGCTCGTTAAACTAAGCCTTTAAACTCTTTTAACGTTTAAAAGGTCAAGAAATGATAGCTAGTTTGAATTCCTTTGGAGAAATATTTCGTTGTTAATGCAGGAGCTATGATTCTGCACTATCCCTTATCATTAAGTCGTGTGCTGATGTCTCATTTAGGTTAAATACTTCTTCATAGCCTCGTATGGAGCCAGGTTATACCAGTCTGCAGGTGTGGATTTCCACGTCTAAAATTCTGGGCCCGCGGCTGTATCTGAGAATACCCACATAAATTACAACTTCATCGTTAAAGGAATGTGTCAATATTCCAATTGTTGTTTGTTTAATCGACGGTTGTGATTGTTTAATACCCATTTGTTACGGAATAGCGCTATATTGGCTTGGTTGAGCAGTAATATAGAGACGGGAAACGCGTTGTTGAAATTTGCATGGTCTACAGCAGGCGACATGCCCATCTTCTCGATTTACAGCACAATTACATATACGTCTTGCTTTCGCTGTACCAGCAGCTGCCTAATATCCGAGTCATTTTTGTTTTGTTTACAATAACGGAGATCATTTACGTAATTGCCGAAAGCTACCAAAAAGCGACATGAAGACTGTTCTAGGACACTCCATCCTTTAGAATCTTCGCTTCATGGCCTGACTCATGTTTGTGAATCACATAAGACATAAATAATGTTCGGTATAAAATCAGTCATGCTATCAACGTTCCTCTTAAAACTACACAATGCTATTTTATAACATTGAAAAGTGTAGTACGTTAGCTATAATTTAATATCGTGGTAAATTAACGTACATTTTACAAACGTACTATGTGGTTAATGTTTAACAATATGCAAATATGACAACTTATAACATGACTTCTTTTGGCTCTCCAGTATTGGGAAACTATCCTGCAGGAAATTCACAAAATTCGTTTCTGGAATTACGAGAGAAAGTTGTAACTTAACAAACGTGTCAAGAATATGACAGACTACATTGTGATATACGGACATGATGGGCCTCTACGTTTTTAGTCTGTAGAATGTAAATTACGAGGTCCGGCTTCAGCAGACGAAAATTCAGTCCAGGGCCAAACCTACTGTCAGAACTCCAGCGTGCTGAACTGATTAAAATGGTTTACAATATAAAACTTCCATCCATTATGGATGAGGATCACTGCGACTGTAATAAACAAAGGTTTCTTGAAATTATTGCAACCAGTTGGCTTTTGTTTTGTTCTTCAATTTTTTACTATACCATTACCGGTTTCGAACCGTCTAGCAATTCATCGTCAGATCGTACATATTTATTGATTGTTTGCAGCAGTTTACAATATTTTAATATCTGCTGATGCTAACACGGATAAAAGACTTGCGGTTGCGGATTAGGGGTCTTGCGGATACACTAAAGATGCAAACTGCATTTTTTTTTTCCCCATAGACCTCCGGTTACTGGACAGTTGAATGTTATGGGTCGCTAGATAGAAACGTTGGGAACTTCGAAAACAGTAGGCTACATTCTGCGTTTCTCTTCCATTATAATTTATAACTGATAGCTTACGCTATGTACGTCCCCTCAAAGTAATCCTCCTGCCATCAGTAAAAGTTCTTTTAGGATCCTATAAGATGGTGAATTTGCTTTATTCCCCTTGTGGTTCTTAAAACGGAAACCGTTGAAGAGAATCTTCATCCTCGGGGACTGTCTGAAATCGATTGATCTGACTCTGAAATACGAGTCGTAATTAACAATAAGTTTACATGAGCATTGGCGATAACAATGAATGAAATATCTGGCAACTACTTTGCCTGTGCATCTATTACGACTGATTCACGCACGGCCGTAGTGTGTAACGTAGCAAGCCAACGAAAAAGTACAATTAAATCTGTGTTAGGTACGACAACAGTGAGTAACGGAGAAATTTCTGGAGAAATGCTATATTTGTTCTATGTGTAAAAGGAAGAATAACTCGGAAGATCACAACTGTGATTCTGTCTCATGAATATGTATACATACTTGTATGTGGAATGCATGTTCGTTACATGCACTACGCTGTCAGATCTGATTACGGGGAGACAGCCCTAAACGCGACACATGGATTATAAACAGATGTAAAAAATGTGACTGTCATATCGGCTGGGGTATCGCACGGTGTGGGGTCAGCCGACTGTCCGACAGGGTGTTCTTCAACCGCGCACGTTGGCCCCTTTCCTTACAGATTAGTGAGAGTTGCGTCGAAAGTGTGTTTGTGGAGTTTAGACGAGTGTAATGGGTGCTTGTATGGAGTACTGGTACGTTACTACTGTATGACGATGGTGAGGAAAGGCAGAAGATGAAACACGGCGCCGGCACACAGCCTACTATTCTCGAATAGTTCCAAGGAGGCCACCAAATTAAACGTTTCTCGAATAGTTCCAAGGTGGCCACCAAGTTAAACGTTCCAGTCCTGACGGACGGAATACCAGCAACAGAGGTTTAGAATTCAGTCCAAGACATTGGCACAAAGTCTGGTGATCAGGAACAGTACGATACCACCTCCCTCCCCCCTCACGCTTGCCGGTCAAATACTGGCGGTGAAAGTTTCATACATCACCAGGATTCGATCCGGCTTACCCCCGAGACGAGCGCCACTGCGCAGACGTGTGTTAGTGACCGCGGCCACGGAGGCGGGTTTAAATAGATTTCATAAATACAAAATTGCCACTGGTAACGCCCGAAGCTTTGTCATCTCGCAGCTGCTCTACATCTTCAATCACAACATTTAATATTTCTTTGTGGAATCTAAAATTTAAAAACCTCTCTCACACCGGCCTGATTTAGCTTCACTGATCAGGATAGTAAAAACATGCGTATATTAAGGGAATTTTCATTGACAAAGCAGGCTTATCACATTCACACAGTTCAATACTGTTCTATCCTGATTAAATTGAGCTTAACTTAAATTCCATAAGGCAGTGAAGCAATTTCGAAGTCTCGGTGCGGCGAAAATTGTCAGTCGATCTCCTGGAAACATTTGTAATAATTATTAACTTTCGGTGATCACACGGGGAAGACCGGAGATCTGCTGGTAAGACCGTGTTAGCCTATTTATTTGAAGTAACTGGATATCTTGAGCATACAAAAAGGCAGGTTCGTCCAGTGTAAATCAGACGTTCCCCACTGATCCCGTGCAACACAGCGTAGTAAGCAGACACTGTCAATAATAATCAGTTAAATAATACGCGAACACACTTACTTTAGTTTAGTTCATGTATTAAATTCCTTCTCATACAGAATCTCATCAAGATGGCGACTAGCCCAACAATACATACATATACATCCTCCTTTCACGACTAATCGGCAAGAAGTCCTCATTCTTTTCATAAGAGAAAACATAGATAGCAGAGAAGCTATTCCATGGAGTAAATGGACGCTCCAAGGAATAATTGGGCTTGAAACTACTTTGCATTGATAATCGGTAAGATAAGAAGAGATATTTCGAGATATGCACTAAGTTATATAATTTATAAAATTTCTGAAAATATCGCGGAGAGACCGCTGCAAAATGGCTGGTTCAAATGGCTCTGAGCACTATGCGACTCAACTTCTGAGGTCATCAGTCGCCTAGAACTTAGAACTAATTAAACCTAACTAACCTAAGGACATCACACACATCCATGCCCGAGGCAGGATTCGAACCTGCGGCCGTAGCGGTGACGCGGTTCCAGACTGAAGCGCCTCAACCGTACGGCCACACCGGCCGGCGAGACCGCTGCAAGAGACATTACAAACACATCATGAAAACGGTGGATAATTGATAAGTAGTGGCCTAAGTCTTCTTTATACATTCATTTGGTAGCTATTCATTTTGCACTTTCACCTTCACCTTGACATTGGGAATCTAGTTTGTTGGTGCTAATTTTGACTCACGTCTAGTCAGCAATGATCGCTCTACAGGGAAATTTTGGAAATTCGTGGTAAGGTCTTATGGGACCAAACTGCTGAGGTCATCGGTCCCTAAGATTACGCACTACTTAATCTAACTTAAACTAACTTACACTAAGGGCATCAGACACACCCATGCGCCAGGGAGGACTCGAACCTCCGACGGTGGGAGCCGCCCGGCCCGCGACAAGACGCCTCAGACAGGGAAACAGTATCCGCTGAACTTAACTTTCGGATTTTCGAAGAAAATGGGAACGCAACACGGACGCATTGGACGAAATGACACTCTTGCTGACGTGACTGAAAGAATCACGAAAACATGCGTGCACATTAAATTTCTTTCTGAGTGCGCCTATCGTTGCCACATTCAGATCGTCAATATTTAACGTGAAAAAACGGCAGATACTGTTCAGGTGTCGTGACTTCTTTCATAAATATTGTCATCAGATCATGTTCCCGAGCGATGCTGTTCAGTACTCACACTCGGGTGAATTGCGGTTCAAATCTGCCTCCAGTCATCCAGATTTTAGTTTTTCATGATTTTGCTAAAACGTTTAAGGAAAATGAGGCAACTCCTTTGAAAAGGACACGGCAGACGGCAGATTTCCTTCCCTATCCGAGTTTTAGCTCTTTCTCCAACGACATCGTCGTCGACGAGATGTTGAAACCTGTTTTTCCTTTTTGTACGAATAATGTTATTTAGTGATCAGTTATTAAGTGTACTCAACTGTTACATTTATTCGCAAGAATGAGGAATATTTAAGCTAATGAAAAAATCGGAGAATCAAACCAATTTTAGAGTCACCATAACATTTCTGTTTTTCAGATTACGGAAAAAATGGGGTAATTCAACTCTAAAATATATAGTGTGACATAACGTAAAGCAAGTGAAGAACAGAAAAGTCGATTGATTTCACGAACGATTAAAGTCAGCGTGATATGCCTAAGCGTAACCTGCTCGATTCTCGTTGGAGACAGCATAAAAATTTCGCTCCATAGAAACTTCAAATACGTGAGGGAACGACTGCCGCATTTGCTCGATCAAAGTCCCAATCATTCCGCCACGATAATCAATGTCCGTAAGTAAATAATTAGAAGGCTATGTTGCATACGATTTCTAAGGCTTGTTGGGATCTCATCCGACGCGGATAAAAACGCGGAATTAACAAGCTCTGTATAAGTGGATTATAAACACGGGTGATAAGGAGGTATAAAAACCACCGTGATAAGAACGTACCTATATTAATTGGCTACTGCTGTCTTCTCAATGCTGATGTAGTACAGATAACGATACATGCGTGTTTTGTAGCTGACGTCATTGCAGGAGAGTTTCCTTGAAATCTGCGTCAACCGTTTTCCGATATTAGACAGAGCATAAGCTTAATAATAACACACAGAGTATGATGATTTGGAATCTGCGTCTTTGAAAAGTTCAAGGGTTATTAATCCCTGGAACTGAACGTCAAAGATGTTCTTGGTGTATGACAGCATGTCGCTATTCGTTTCGTAGGAGGTTGTTTACCTGAAATATGACAGAAAAATTCAGAGGACTGATTTTAGGTGATCTTGGAGGCCAATGTGGTCTAGCGGTTCTAGGCGCTGTCCGGAACCGCGTGACTGCTACGGCCGCAGGTTAGAATCCTGCCTCGGGCATGGATGTGTGTGATGTCCTTAGGTTAGTTAGGTTTAATTAGTTCTAAGTTCTAGGGGACTGATGACCTCAGATGTTAAGTCCTATAATGCTCAGAGTCATTTGAACCATTTGAATTTGCTTTTTGAAACGTCAATTATTGTAATAAATTTGAGCCTACAAATGGTAAAGATTTATTTATCTCTAATAACGTGCTTACTGATATTTTTACTATCAAAAATGGTCATATGTGTGTGAAATCTTATGGGACTTAACTGCTAAGGTCACCAGTCCCTAAGCTTACACACTACTTAACCTAAATAATCCTAAGGACAAACACACACACCCATGCCCAAGGGATGACTCGAACCTCCGCCGGGACCAGCCGCACAGTCCATGACTGCAGCGCCTAAGACAGCTCGGCTAATCCTGTGCGGCTTTTTATTGTCGTGGTATGAATTTGCATCTGGGGTGTTTGTCATACAGAGCAAAGTTCTCTAGTAATAACTATTTTGTATAGTGAAACGACTGCTTCGAAAAGAGATTAGAGGACCTGAAAGACAGTTACGTTATGTGAGTTTCATTTATATAAGGTGAAAAGCATTTCAGGTCCTTCGGATACTTTTGAGCATTATAGTATAGGCCCTGCTCGAGATATTGGCGCTTAATGTCATCTTGCGTCTTGTCTATGACGAGTTTATTGGAGACGGAGCACAAGTTCGAATTGTGGAAGAAATCTGACCATATCGTTTTCAAAGGAACCATCCCTTCAGCTGCCTTAAACAATGTAGGAAAACTACAGATAACCATATATGGTTCACATTGTTCTGTGTTGGGATAGTTAATGTTCTTAGGCGGGTTTTTTGTTGGCTTGCAACGGGTGGGGGTGGATGTGAGGGGGAATAGGAAGTGGGGGAGGGCGCATGATTGCAGAAAGCGTACTACTCTGTCCAGTCATAATAATGTGACCGCCTTTTGAAAGCCCGAATAACCATCTTTCGAAGCGTGGATCGCTACGAGGCGCACTGGAAGAGAGTCAATGATGTTCTCCAGGGTACCGTCAGGGATGTGGAGCCATGCCCATTCCGGTGCTAGGTTTCTCGACTGTGGATCCTTGGCGCGAACAGCCCTATTGAAGTAGTCCCACAGATTTTCAATTGGCTTTAAATCCGGAGAGTTCAGTCGGCAGAGGCGTATGGCAAACTCATTCTGGTGCTCTCTGAACCACGCATGCACACTGCGAGCTGTGTAACACGTCGCATCGTTCTGCTGGTAGATGCCACCATGCATAGGAAATACAGGCCCCATGCAGGGGTGGACACGGTCCCCAAGGACAGATGCTTACTTGTATTGATCCACTGTGCCTTCCAAAATGATGTGATCACTCAGGGAACGCCAAGGAAACATTCCCCAGACCATAACGCTTCGTTATGACGATTGTTGTCAACCTGTTTCAGGTTGATGGAGCATAAAACGTGATTCATCTGAAAATGTCAGCTGTCGCCACTGAGTGGGCGTCCAGTTCCAGTACTGGTGTGTAAATTCCAGCCTTCGTCACCGATGAACAGCAGTCAGCATGTGAACACAAAGCAGACGCCTACTGTGGAGGCCCATACGTTTGCTTAGCGGTTGTTGAGGAGACACTGTTGGTAGCCCATCGGTTGATCTGGGCGGTCAGCTGCTCAACAGTCGCGCATCTATTCGCCTGCACATATCCCCGCAGCCATTATTCACCCCTGGGGTATATGGTCCTTGGTACACTACAATTGGCTCGGGGCCAGTTTTGGATAAGGGGATTTTGCCATGCACAGAATACTTTAACCATGGCGGCACGCAAACTGTTTACAAGCTTAGCCGTCTCGGTAATGCTATTGGCCTGAAAGCCAATGGTTCAAATGGCTCTGAGCACTATGAGACTTAACATCTAAGGTCATCAGTCCCCTAGAACTTAGAACTACTTAAACCTAACTAACCTAAGGACATCACACACATCCAAGCCCGTGGCAGGATTCGGCCACATAGGCCGGCGAAAGCCAATGCTCATGGCCTTTTGGGCTTCAGATGAATCACTGCATTTCTACATTACGACAACTGCATTGTTTCCACGTCTCCCGGACTCGCTTTGTATACCCTCCACTGCTAGTGCTGTCACCTGATGCACGCTGGCCTCGAACATAGGTGGTGGTCGCATTAATTTGACTGTATCATGTATCTGATAGATATTGGATGAAATCATATCTTGAGACCTGTGCACAGCAATGTACTGGTAATGGTGGTCAGTCGGTCTGGTGAGGCATGAACTGCAGAATTATGCAGCTGAGACTCTAACGTTTCCTGCTAAGACCTGTGTGGAATGCTCTCGCTAGATAATCGGTGAGTTTTTTTAAGTTGACCTCACAAGGGAACCTCCCCATCGCATCCTCCTCAGATTTAGTTAAAAGTTGGCACAGTCGATAAGGCTTGAAAAACTGAACTCAGATCAATCGAGAAAACAGGAAGAAGTTGTGTGGAACTATGAAAAAAATAAGCAAAATATACAAACAGAAAAGATTGTAACAACTACAGAGGTATCTCTTTAATCAGCGTTGTGGGTAAAATCTTCTCAGGTATTGTTGAAATGAAAGTGCGAGTATTAGTTGAGGACCAATTGAATGAAAATCAGTGTGGGTTTAGGCCTCTTAGAGGTTGTCAGGACCATATCTTTAGCTTACGGCAAATAATGGAGAAGTGTTATGAGTGGAACAGGGAATTGTATCTATGCTTTATAGATCTAGAAAAGGCATATGACCAGGTTCCTAGGAGGAAGTTGTTGTCTGTTCTACAAGATTATGGAATAGGAGGCAAACTTTTGCAAGCAATTAAAGGTCTTTATGTGGATAGTCAGGCAGCAGTTAGAGTTGACGGTAAATTGAGTTCATGGTTAAGAGTAGTTTCAGGGGTAAGACAAGGCTGCAACCTGTCTCCACTGTTGTTCATATTATTTATGGATCATATGTTGAAAACAATAGACTGGCTGGGTGAGATTAAGATATGTGAACACAAAATAAGCAGTCTTGCATATGCGGATGACTTAGTTGTGATGGCAGATTCGATTGAAAGTTTGCAAAGTAATATTTCAGAGCTAGATCAGAAATGTAAGGACTATGGTATGAAGATTAGCATCTCCAAAACGAAAGTAATGTCAGTGGGAAAGAAATATAAACGGATTGAGTGCCAAATATGAGGCACAAAGTTAGAACAGGTGGACGGTTTCAAGTACTTAGGATGCATATTCTCACAGGATGGCAACTTAGTGAAAGAACTGGAAGCGAGGCGTAGCAAAGCTAATGCAGTGAGCGCTCAGCTACGATCTACTCTCTTCTGCAAGAAGGAAGTCAGTACCAAGACTAAGTTATCTGTGCACCGTTCAATCTTTCGACCAACTTTGTTGTATGGGAGCGAAAGCTGGGTGGATTCAGGTCACCTTATCAACAAGGTTGATGTTACAGATATGAAAGTAGCTAGGATGATTGCAGGTACTAGTAGATGGGAACAATGGCAGGAGGGTGTCCACAATGAGGAAATAAAAGAAAAACTGGGAATGAACTCTATAGATGTAGCAGTCAGGGCGAACAGGCTTAGATGGTGGGGTCATGTTACACGCATGGGAGAAGCAAGGTTACCCAAGAGACTCATGGATTCAGCAGTAGAGGGTAGGAGGAGTCGGGGCAGACCGAGGAGAAGGTACCTGGGTTCGGTTAAGAATGATTTTGAAGTAATAGGTTTAACATCAGAAGAGGCACCAGTGTTAGCACTGAATAGGAGGGGATCATGGAGGAACTGTATAAGGGGGGCTATGCTCCAGACTGAACGCTGAAAGGCATAATCAGTCTTAAATGATGATGATGATGATGATGATGATACAAACTGAGTAGTCCATGCGCAACATAAGGGGAGCAGGGGAGAGTGACGCACCTTGGAACACTTTCCAGGCTTCTTTCTTATTCTGTTTTGACATTACGGCATTCACTTTATGTGTGCTGCAGCCGTTTTCTGAAATTACAAAAACTACTCCAGAAAAGTAAGGTCTTTCAACTGCGAGAAACTGTTCGAAGATACAACATGGTCATGTATCAGGAACAGATGCTCTATTCAAATTTAAAAGTATTGTGATCGCTAAAATTTTGTCTGTACTGTATTTAAAAGTCTTATATCTTATATTATTACTTACCAGACACCAATAATGGTGTCTGGACGCAACCTGCATGGTTGCTAGGTCACTTGTGCTAACTTGAAAATGTCGGAAGATTACAGTTTACTTGTCCTAAGTTTAAGTCCGCTTGTGCTATGTTCATTGCTCATATTTAGTATTAAAAAAAACTACCATTACCGCCGACTTAGGAAGGGAACGATTGCATCTGTATTTAAACAAAACTGTGGGAGAGTCTCTTTAATGTGTGTCGTAAAGTACTCCACCGGTGGGTACTCTACTCCTTGTGTCGTGTTGTGGAGAGACGTCTGCCACTGCCGACTGCATTGGGCTGATGACGGACATATTCACATTTAACTAGCGCACATGTGCTGCAGTGCTAGCCGTATAGGCAACGTGTATAAGTAGCCAGACCTTGTTGCTAGCTGTGTGAGTCGCTCATGCCGCCACTTGCAGCAAACTGCTATCTGAACGCCCTGGTGCTTGGCATGGACTGTGCAATATGCACCAGCTGTCTACGAGAAATGTCAGTAATCATATTTAAACACTTTTAATGAAGTGTAAATGCATGTATTCTTAGAGAAGAATACATGTAGTGCAGATGTACTGTCACACTCAAATGATCTGAATGATATAAATTGCATTCCACAAGAGTTGTATGAAATCCACATAACTTAACTGTCTTGCATGCAGGTCCTCTAAATCTCTGTTTGGCACAGTGTTTGACTAAACAAAATGGTTTCTACAAGAGACAACTAGAGAAAACTGCTCTGCATGCCTGTCGATCCAATACAAATTAATACCACCATAATGTAAATACCAGAAAATACGTTATTAAAGGTGTCACAAACTTTCATGCCTGAAAACTCAAATTTATTACAATAAAAAAATTGAAAAAAGCCATTTTCAACTTGAAAATACATGACGAAAATTTTTGTAAGAGACTTGGACCTGGGACTCCAATCCACCAACTATGTCCCCCTAGGTAACCACGAGAAATCTAAATATGGTTTCAGTTACAATTAACGAAGTTTGCACATGTTTAAACTTGAAAAACGTGGCGTAAAGATTAGTGATTACTGGCAAATGTGATGACCTGCGAAGATTTAACCTTCATGAGAAGGTACTGTAATGGGAATTTGAGTCACAGTGTATTAAATTCGTAATAACACAAAATTATCTGAAGCAAAGACCAGTGTGAATACTCGAAATGCAGGGTTACGCATCTAGCGGCACAAAAAAGGCTTGTGTCCGTCGCAGTCGGTATCTTTTACCAACAACTGAGGCACCATCCAGTAACAACTTTCGAAAGGCATCAACTATTGTTACTGTACAAGAATGCTCGTCTACACTCTACTAATTTCACAAAAGAACCTATCCAGCAGCATTTCAAAAAAGAATCTCTTCAGGAATTTCAATCCCTACCACACATTTTCCTCTGATCTAGTACCCTCAGACCATTGACAACCATCAATGAGTTCTATGTCCTACTGAAGAAGCGTTTTCGAGGCCACAATTTCTTAAACTTTTCGCCTTTAGATCTAGGGGATGCTGTATCAAGATTGCGACAGAGTTTGAGATGGAGAAGTTAAGATTTCCCTACTGGTTTTTGATCTGGAAACTTGTTGCTCAGTAAGAGAAGAAGTAAAAAGCAGATAAATTTTCGATGTCTCCAGCGAGATCAGAACCTAGAAATAATACACTCCCCTTCACAAGCAGCTGCATTACCACTTACCTTGCTAGCTTATTTAAAATTCTTTTACGGGCTTAAAATTGCTGTGTAACTGAAACCGCCTCTTCTGGCGTAACTTTCATGTTATAGTGAGGCTCCCTTTAATTCTCAGTTACTCCTTCACAGGTAAGTATAAAAAAGAATAAAGCTTTGGATTAAAAACATATTTCAAATTTATAAGGAATTCTCTTCAAATAAATAAATTCTGACTTGTAACTTATTTGAGGTTAAACCTGTTAAACTCGTATAAATATAAATTAAGGTCTTCAACATATGCATACAATACTTTTCCAGGGTTCTACAGAGGCTTTCTCGGATACTGTAGCGTCCCTGGGGCACACACAGTCCCCATCCTACGCCGCCCTCATCAGCATTTGCTACCTCAGCATGCAACCATATTTTGTCTATATTTCGTCATCCGATTCCCAGTTGATCAAAAAGTTATTTTTAGCATATTCCCAAAATGCTTTTGCAGATTTTTATTTGCTGCGTAAATTGTGCTACTTTCATTGTGCATACTGATCATATAACAGTAATTGTTGGTACCTTGTTGTTAATGACATAGTATACACAGATTCAATGTTAACCATAACGTTATGTTGTTTAACTGTTGAGGAGACGATATATTTTGTGGTAAAATAATATTATTTATTGATATTTCCCTGCCATTACTTCTTTTGATGAATGCTTTCTGTTTTCTCACACTATCCCAAATAATCTGATTTCCATTGCAGAAAAAACATTTCTGAATTACCATGAAAATATGTAAACCTGTCAGTGAGAAAAGACACAAAACGAAACCCAATTTAACAAATTATTTAACGGCACACATAATAAATGAAATTGTGTATTCACAAAATTCTTAAAAGCATGTTGGTATAAACAGAAAAATATATTTGCGAGAACATTTGACATAGTTGACTGGAAGACCAACGAAATTTCTTAAGGTAGCAGGGATAAAATACAGGGAGCGACAGGGTATTAGTGACCTGTATAAAAACCAGCCTGTTGTCTAAGTACATGGAGCATAGCAGTAGTTGATGCTTAAAAAAGAGAGAAAGAGAGAGAGTCAGACAGAGGGTTGTAGTCTATTCCCAATGTTATTCAGTCTGTGCATTGAGCAACCGGTAAGGGATACCAAGGAGAAATTTTGTAAGGAAATTAAAGTTGAGAGAAGAGAAATAAAAACTTCGAGGTTTGCCAATGACATTGTAATTCTGTTGGTAACGGCAAAAGACTTGGAAGAGCAGTTGAACGGAATGGAAAGGTCATGAAAAGAGGTGATATGATGAACAACAAAATTAGAACAAAGATAAAGAAAGGTAGACGAATTAAGCAAGGTGATGCTGAGGAAATTAGATTAGGAAATGAGTTTTGTGTTTAGGCAATAAATTAAGTGAAGATGGCCGAAGTAAAGAAGACAGAAAAAGCAAACTAGCAATAGGAAGAAAAGCATTTCTGAAAAAAAGAAACTATTTAACATTCAATACAAATAACAGTGAAAATTATGAAATAAAGGGTTACTTCAAAGAGAAAAGCAGCTTAAATAGGATAATGACTTCCCTGAATAAGTTTAAGTGCTGGAAGGTCATTTCGGAAGGATTTGTTTGATATGTAGCTATGAACGGAATTTAAATGTGGGCTATAAATAGTTCAGACAAGAAGAAGATAGCTTTTGAAATGTGGTGCTTCAGAACAATGTTGAAGATTAGATGGGTAGATCGGATAATGAGGAAGTGCTGAACCGATTTGGGGAGAAAGGAAATTTATGGTACAGCCTGACTAAAAGCAAGGATCATTTGGTGGGATACGTCCTGAGGCATCAGTGAATCATCGATATGGTTGTGGAAGGAACCAAGGGGGAGGGGGTGAGGAGGGGCTGGGAACAGTTGAAGAAGACCAAGATTTGAATATAGTAAGCAGGTCCAAGTGTATGTTGGCTGCACTTGCTGTGATACTCATTTTGGATTAGCGTAGAGAACTGCATCAAACCAATCTTTGGACTGAACACCACAGCAACAACAGCAAAAACGTATGCATATTTTTAAAATGAAGGTTTATTTTTCTCCAGTACCCTGAATGATTTTATCCAGTTCGTCACAACTTCCTCTCCTGTGCCAACCTCTTCACCTGTACTAAACATTTTCAGTTTGATGATGCAAGTATTGTGCCTTCCCCTAGAGCTTCTGCCCTCTACAACTCTCTCTAGTCCCACTGTTGTCTTTTCCTGATAGCGTAACGTGTCCTGTATGCTGTTTTAATTAGTATTTTCCGTGTATTGCTTTCGCCGTCGTTCCTGCAAGAACCTCCTCGTTTCTTATCTTATCAGGCACTTAAATTTCACCATTCTTCTGTAAAACCGCTCTTCAAACAAATCGACTCTCTTCTTCTTCGGTTTTCAAATAAAAATTTAGTTGTGTCGTAAAAACTGTCAAAGCGGATGTAAAAATTTTAAACTGGGCCATTCCGATAGTTGGAGTTCTTTAGGCATTTGTCTAGTATGATAAAACAAAGAGAAGCAGCCAGTATCTCGACTTTCGGCAGTTATTTTGAGTTTTGTTGGGGAAGCACTAGCTTATGAAGTCGATGTATTGCGTCGAAAGTGAGATGTAGGTAGCGATGTGCCTAAAAAATATATTACACTCTTGGGAACTTCTGTGCACGACGTACTAACTTTCATTAAAATTCTGGATAGGTGGCCGTGAACGAATTTTTTATGTTGTTGTAGTATATGGAACATGTGCAGTGGCCATTATTTCACATGTGGACCAGACGATATGATTTTTTATGCAAATTGTCTATGGAATTAACTAAATGACTAGTGCGAAACGAATTACGGAAGTGAGTAACAAGATGGTAAGAAGAGATAATCCCACACAACAGTGAAGAACTGTGTATATGTCTGCAACCAGTTCTGTCAACCGATACGACACATTCTTGGCAACTGTCATAAGGCTGGCAACGCTACTTTCACAGGAGCTCAGAACTAATTCTGTATTTCATCAGCGGATGAAATGAGTCATATTCAGCCACAAGCAGAGTATTCAGACGCTAAGATTTGTTATCTACAAGGACAATTTAAGCTAACTTCTTAAATTCCTCTTCTAGTATGCTGGATGAAACCTTGCATGTATATAGAAAAGCAGGCTGTATAAATTAGTAGATAAATCTTTCTGTAAGTTGTCATATAGGTAAGACTCTGTATTACCGTAAACTTCAGTGTTTGTTAAATTACACTTGTCGAATTCAATTGGATTACGTTTGAGGTTTACTTTCCTGTTTGCTTGAAATGCAAATATGTTAAAAATTATGGTGTTTCTAATTGAACAGATGTTTTACTAGATTGTCGGAATAAGCTTGGCAATAAAAGATATTCGAACAGCTCCCATGATCTAATATTGAAAGGCAACTGAATGCCAGATCCGCCGCGCGGGATTAGCCGAGCGGTCTTAGGCGCTGCAGTCATGGACTGTGCGGCTGGTCCCGGCGGCGGTTCGAGTCTTCCCTCGGGCATGGGTGTGTGTGTTTGTCCTTAGGATAATTTAGGTTAAGTAGTGTGTAAGCTTAGGGACTGATGACCGTAGCAGTTAAGTCTCATAATATTTCACACACATTTGAATTTTTTTGCCAGAGCCGAGTATTTTTAAAAGTAATAAGTGTTTTTGCATCGGTTACGCAGACGTGACGCATTTTTCAAATTAGTTTTTCAAGCACTGTCTTTTTCTCCTCTGGATTGACACCTAATTCTTGGGTATATGCATTACCATCCATTCCATTCTATTCTAATTTAAGTTCCTGGTTAATATTAACTACAATGTGCTGCATATCGTTTAAATACCCCATCACCCCTTGAGACATATGCATGCATTAAATTACTTGCATCCCTCTGCTGATGCTGGTTTCCCCATAAACCATACAGCGTTTTCTAAACACTTCAAGTCTGATTTTGACGCTGAAATTTATGTTTTTAAGGTAGATATGATGCCTAGATTCTGAGTGCATTCATTTTCAACCCCATTCATCTCATATCTTTGTTTCCTGGAACAAGAAAGCGAATGTGTTAGATGTAAGATGTGACGTCATCATAGGATCTCCATCATGAACTTGCCCCTACCCCTCAAAATATGGGAAATTGCTGCTAGCAAAGGTCAACGTAACTTGACGCTGCGTAACTATTCGGACCTCATCGTTGTTTTTGAAGGTCACTGAAGCAAAAGGATTGTGCTAGAAGTATTCCTGGAGAATGATTCATTCATCATATTCAATTGGAGCAGTTATATTGGGTGACAAGATTGTTCTTGCATGGTTTCAAGCAACACGATTTAAGGAATTGACAGTCAGTTGGTGTTAACATGTATTTCCATTGTAAAGTGACGTGCTGTTGGTTGCGTGTGCTTATTTTACACTGCCTGCTTCAGATGCAGTCGTATCATAATTTCTTTACCACAAATATGATGAGATTATCGTTCTGGTCTACAGTTCTCAACTTGATATGACCTAGTGTCTGCATAGTTACTGGATGGTAAATGGCACTGCATGGCATCTTTATAATTTTATATCATTGGTCAGTAGTAGGAAAGAAGCTGTAGGTTATATGATTCAGTCTGTCGTTGAGAAATGAATTTGTCACAATTTTGCTCTCGACACAAATTTTGCTAATCGGTAGTGTATCCACAGAATGAGCTGACTCTTCAAATTTTATTCTTATCGTTCTGTAGAATTTGATACTTTCAGGAACCTAGAATGAACCTACTGAATTTTCCTTCAGAAATTGTACTACCTATTTTCGTTTCAAGTGTACTGACGTTCCCACGCAACTCGAAACCTGGTATAGTAAATTTTAAATATGTATTTATATCAGTAACTTTACCACCTGCTAGAAGTAGAGTTCAGTTTGATGTTGTGGTATTAGGAATAGTACTGTGCATATATAACCCAATAAATGCAATACTACAATACCCTTTGCTTAGTTAGACTAGTGCTAAGAAATTCATATGTAATACTGACGAACGATCTTTTAAATTAAAATGTATGACATCGCTCCTCAAGCTTAACTGACCAGCTGCAGTGCCTGGTTATTTTTTTTTTTTATATCTTCTTCTTTGTAGCTGTCAGGTTGAACACGACACATCAGTGCCCGCAGAGGTGTATATTGAAGTTCTGGTAGCACTGAAAACTCTTGAATAAATGGTTAACAGTAAAGTAGTGGCGTGGCTATTCTGGTGACTGTAAGTCACTAAATGAATCGAAGTAGTAGACGCTATTCCTTCTTCCTTTAACATACGACACACAGTGAGTTCCAGGTCCTCCTGCAATGTCTAAATTTACAGTTCTGCATTCAATAGATTTCCACATGGTCTTAGGTAGTGTATTCCGTGTAAACACTCCATGAAGTCTTGGAATACAAAACTTTTTGATGAATGTAGGGTGGTCGATATTTGTAAGTGGGCTGCCGGCGAGAAGCTTTTTTTTTTTTTTTTTTTTTTTTTAAATATGCAGTTCGAAGACTCTACTGTGTGGTTTTGTATGTAGTCCTTTCGAAACAGCCAGAGATCCTTAACCTGTTACGTCTTTCCGCTCCGTCAGGCTGCTGTTGTGTGTTTTCCCCATTTTTCACTGTTCTGGCGATAGCTGCCACAACCACCTGCTAAATAACTAATTGCTGAACGTCTGGCCGGAGATGGGATTATAACGGGGAGGATTCCATCTTATTTTCTAGTCGTTAGTAGGACTGTAGGTGTTTTAAGCAGTTTTCCTTTTGGGGATGTTTTAGCTATTTTTGATTTTCTCGGCTCGGTTGTTACCTGCCTCCATAACTAAGTTTTCTAACACACAGTTGTGCGTGTGTCATGGTCTGAAGGAAGATTGGAGAATGACGTCCCGTCGATGACGCAGTTATTAGAAACATAGCGCAAACGCGGGTCGGAAATGGGCCGTATCCTTTTCAAAGGAACCAGCTTTACATTTGCCTTAAACAATGTAGGGAAACCACGGATAGCCTAAATCGGGATGGTTGGATGGGGATATGAACGTTCGTCTTTCCCAATTGGAATATACTCGCTTTGTCTCTGGGATGTAAACATTGACAGTAGTGGTGACCGACCGTCGGATGCACATGTTAAACTTGGCAGCCACCGTCCACACTCCTTGGTGGTATTCTTGAGGAGTAGGCTACATGTCAACATAGCATTTCATTCTGTCCCTTCTTTTCAACCATAACAACACAAATAAAACACTACACCGTACAAACACACATAACAGTCATCCAAACTATATAGAATCATATCACAGGAAGGCAATGGCAATGCACCTCCACTAGATACTAGTCCAGAATAGAAGTTGGGGTTTCTGCATTTGCTCCCAGTACCGACTTAAAAAAAATGGTTCAAATGGCTCTAAGCAGTATGTGACTTAACATCTGAGGTCACCAGTCCCCTAGACTTAGAACTACTTAAATCTAACTAACCTAAGGACATCACACACATCCATGCCCGAGGCAGGATTCGAACCTGCGACCGTAGCAGCAGCGCGGTTCCGGACTGAAGCGCCTAGAACCGTTCGTCCACCGCGGCCGGCCCCAGTACCGACTTCATGGAACTTCTTTGATATTGCTACTTTTATTTGTCACCTTCGTTATGCCACACTACTATTTATTTATTTTTTATTTATTTACACGTCAAGTTCCGTAGGACCAAATTGAGGAGCAAATCTCCAAGGTCATGGAACGTGTCAGTACATGAAATTACAACATAAAAGCAATAACAGATAACAATAAATGTTCATGAACCTGAAAAAAGTCAATCCATAAGTTTAAGTAAACGCTATCAGCAATACAATAAGAATCAGCTTAATTTTTCAAGGAACTCCTCGACAGAACAGAAGGAGTGACCCATGAGGAAACTCCTCAGTTTTGATTTGAAATCCCGTGGATTAATGCTAAGATTTTTGAATTCGAATGGCAGCTTATAGAAAATGGATGTAGCAGTATACTGCACACCTTTTTGCACAAGAGTTAAGGAAGTCCGATCCAAATGGAGGTTTGATTTCTGCCGAGTATTAACCGAGAGAAAGCTGCTTTTTCTTGGGAATAAACTCAATACTCTGCTACCTGGCTCGTCGTCGTGGTCAGCAAAGGCATGTTAAGAGGGAGGCTGAATCCACGTATTTGTGTGACGGCAAGTTTTATTGCGCTGCAGATAGTCTGTTTCTACATCTATATCAGTTACATCTGCATCTATACTTCGCAAGCAATCTTATGGTCTGTGATGGAGGGTATTGTCTGTACCACTGTCGCTTTCTCCGTTGCCTCTTCCAGCCTCGAACAGTCACGGGGAAGAACCGTTGTTGGTAGCCTCCGTGTGAACTGGATGTCTCTCATTTTCCGTTCGTGGTCTTCTCGCGAAATATACGTAGAGGGAAGAAATATTTGGGTGACTCTTGTAGCAACGAATGTTATCGGAATTAGAACAATGAACCACACCGTGATGCCCAACGCCTCTCTTGTAGTGTCTGTCACTGGAATCGATTAAGCATCTTCACACTTCCGCGTCCGTCCGCCGCTCGTGGTCTCGCGGTAGCGTTCTCGCTTCCCGAGCACGGGGTCCCGGGTTCGATTCCCGGCGGGGTCAGGGATTTTCACCTGCCTCGAGATGACTGGGTGTTTGTGCTGTCCTCATCATTTCATCATCATCCACGGAAGTGGCGAAATTGGACTGAGCAAAGATTGGGAAATTGTACGGGCGCTGATAACCACGCAGTTGAGCGCCCCACAAACCAAACATCATCATCATCGCTTCCGCGTCCACGAAATGGACCTATAAAGATACGTGCTTCTCTATTTCCTCTAACAATGCTATATGGTATGGTTCCTAGACTGACGAGTAACATTCAGGTATTGGTCGAATTGGAATTCCGTAAGTTACCTCCTTTTTTTGGTGGATTGCACTTCCTGAGGATTCTTACGATGAATCTCAGTCTGGTATTTGTCTTACCTGAGATTTTTTGTGGTTCTAGGCGCTTCAGATTGGAACCGCGCGACCGCTACGGTCACAAGTTCGAATCCTGCCTCAGGCATGGGTGTGTGTGATGTCCTTAGGTTAGTTAGGTTTAAGTAGTTCTAAGTTCTAGGGGACTGATGACCTCAGATGTTAAGTCCCATAGTGCTCAGAGCCATTTGAACAATTTTTTTTTGAGATTTTTTGTATGTGGCCGTTCTACTTTAAATCGCTCTGTACCCATATTACTAGATATGTAACGGATGTCACTGCTTCCATTGCTTGTTCTGAAATGGAGTAATCATACTATAATCGGCCTTTTTGCCTATTTATCACCAATACACTACATTTTTATACTGAAGACCAACCGCCAGTCCTCGAATGAAGTGTCGGTCCTCTACAGGTTCTCGTGCATTTCACAACAATTTTATAGCGTTATGAGTTCCCTGTACATCATCCACAAATGCCTTACGGCACTTTCGAAGTTATTTATACAGGATACAGGATGAATCACCTAAACCTTGCACCACAAAATATTACGGAAATGGAAAGTGCTGATGATGTGCATATTTCACAGAATGGATTGGTAGACAGGGGCTCGTATTATTACGCAGTACACAGATTGTAGTAATACTTAGAAAGTCTATTTTTGTGCAAATATACACTTTTTTTAAATGGAACAATGCCTACTCACATTAATAAACTAAAAGTAGGTTAAATTAGAATGTCAATGGTGTTTATTGCAGGAGTCGTTTGCGGGATATCGTATTGTGCAAAGTTGCCACACTGACACTTGTATGTGCCATCCAGCCTGCGTTGTTACAAGTTATGATGTTCTTATGTTTGCATACAGTGAGCTTGTGTGTTCCTGAGTGCACTGCGACTTACCACTCAGTTAGTGTGTGTCAATACAAGCAGTAGGTAGTGAGTGGGCTGTGGGATTTACCAATGCAAAAAAGGCCGACAAGGTGTATGGAGAGTGTAGAGAGAATGCAGTTCGTTCTTGTACGGTGTATGCGGTAAGATATCCCAATGGACGTCAACCATCTCGGCAATTATTTGTCAACCTCTTCAACCAGTAACGTGAAATTTGTACTGTAACGCCTAGACAACGCAACAGAAGGAAACAAGTGACGATAGAGGAAGGGAGAAATTAACGCTCTTGCTGCTGTTGCAGTTGATCCGCACGTTTGCTGCTGCGCAATCGCACGAGGAATTGGCACGAGTCCGGCAAATGCCTGTTGGTTTCTGTCTCGTCTTCATCGGGCGACGTTCGTCTGACGATTTTACTGACGTTTCGCCAGCACGAGTGGCTGGCGTCGTCAAAGTTTCACCCTTCGCGGCTGCAAACTATAAGTACCTAGCGTGTCAGGTGCATATAGTTTGCGGCAGCGAACTCGGCTGCTGTCCACCACCAGCAATGGAGGGCGAAACTTTGACAATGCGAGCCACTCATGCTGGTGAAGCGTTAGAAGAATCATCAGACAAATGTTGGCCGGAGAACCCGTGTCAGGAAAGTGTTTTGCCGCTGCCGGTAGTTATTTTGAACAAAACCTGCGATGGTCAATTGCCTCGTTACTGGACAGAATCCACATAGCTAGTGTACACAGTTGCGTTGCCCTTTAGTGTGTGCTACCACAGGTATTGAGGAAGTGTCGGTGTGGGAACATTGCAAAATGCGATATCTCGTAAACGACCAGCACTAGAATCGTGCGCCGGCCGCAGGGGCCGAGCGGTTCTAGGCGTTACAGTCTGGAACGGCGCGACCGCTACGGTCGCAGGTTCGAATCCTGTCTCGGGCATGGATGTGTGTGATGTAGTTAGGTTTAAGTAGTTCTAAGTTCTAGGCGACTGTTGACCCCAGCGGTTAAGACCCATAGTGCTCAGAGCCATTTGAACCATAGAATCGTGCAACAAACACCATTAAAATGCTTATTTACCCCAATTTTTGTTTTTTAATGTCAATAGTCGTTGTTCCATTTACAAAATGTATTTTTGCACAAAATACACTTTCTGAGTATTGTTACAATCTATTGATTGGCTAACAATACAAGCCCATGACGAATGCAAGTGCTGTTGATGTGCAGTTTTCACAGAATGAATTATTCGTCATGGGCTTGTACTGTTAGCCAATCAATAGATTGTAACAATACTCAGAAAGTGTAATTTGTGCAAAAATACATTTTTTTAAATGGAACAACGCCTATTGACATTGTTGTTGTTGTTGTTGTCTTCAGTCCTGGTTTGATGCAGCTCTCCATGTTACTCTATCCTGTGCAAGCTTCTTCATCTCCCAGTACTTACTGCAACCTACATCCTTCTGAATCTGCTTAGTGTATTCATCTCTTGGTCTCCCTCTACGATTTTTACCCTCTACGCTGCCCTCCAATGCTAAATTTGTGATCCCTTGATGCCTCAGAACATGTCCTACCAACCGGTCCCTTCTTCTTGTCAAGTTGTGCCACAAACTCCTCTTCCCCCCAATTCTATCCAATACCTCCTCATTAGTTATGTGATCTACCCATCTAATCTTCAGCATTCTTCTGTAGCACCACATTTCGAAAGCTTCTATTCTCTTATTGTCTAAACTATTTATCGTCCATGTTTCACTTCCATACATGGCTACACTCCATACAAAAACTTTCAGAAACGACTTCCTGACACTTAAATCTATACTCGATGTTAAAAAATTTCTCTTCTCCAGAAACGCTTTCCTTGCCATTGCCAGTCTACATTTTATATCCTCTCTACTTCGACCATCATCAGTTATTTTGCTCCCCAAATAGCAAAACTCCTTTACTACTTTAAGTGTCTCATTCCCTAATCTAATTCCCTCAGCATCACCCGACTTAATTCGACTGCATTCCATTATCCTCGTTTTGATTTTGTTGATGTTCATCTTATATTCTCCTTTCACGACACTATCCATTCCGTTCAACTGCTCTTCCAAGTCCCAGGAGAAAGAAAACTGGCGTTCTACGGATCGGACCGTGGAATGTCAGATCCCTTAATCGGGCAGGTGGGTTAGAAAGTTTAAAAAGGGAAATGGATAGGTTGAAGTTAGATATAGTGGGAATTAGTGAAGTTCGGTGGCAGGAGGAACAAGACTTTTGGTCAGGTGAATACAGGGTTATAAATACAAAATCAAATAGGGGTAATGCAGGAGTACGGGTAAGGAGTACGGGTAAGCTACTACAAACAGCATAGTGAACGCATTATTGTGGCCACGATAGACACGAAGCCCATGCCTACTACAGTAGTACAAGTTTATATGCCAACTATTGACATTAAAAAACAAAAATTGGGGTAAATAAGAATTTCAATGGTGTTTGTTGCACGATTCTATGGTTCAAATGGCTCTGAGCATTATGGGACTTAACCGCTGAGGTTTTCAGTCCCCTAGAACTTAGAACTACTTAAACCTAACTACATCACACACATCCATGCCCGAGACAGGATTCGAACCTGCGACAGAGCCATTTGAACCATAGAATCGTCCAACAAACACCACTGAAATTCTTATTTACCCCAATTTTAGTTTCTTAATGTCAATAGCCGTTGTTCCATTTAAAAAATCTATTTTTGCACAAAATAAACTTTCTGAGTATTGTTACAATCTATTGATTGGCTAACAATACGCGCCTCTGACGAATAATTCATTCTGTGAAAACCGCACATCAACAGCACTTGCCATTTCCACAATATTTGCGGTGCAAGTTTTAGGTGATTCGCCCTGTATACATGATGAGAAATCTGATATTCCGTACGCTCGTATTTTGTTCATTAGTCGGGAATACAGAACAGTGTCGTACGCCTTCCAGAAGTCAAGGAACACGGCATCAACCTGGACTCCGTTATTTACTGGAGGGAAAGAGCGAGTTCGGTTCCACACGATCGTTGTTTACCGATTCTATGTTTAACATTATAATCACCGCGCAAAATGAATCAACTGAAATATCCTCTCGAGATCATGTCTAGTGAAACCAATTAACACGAAGAAATATCGCATTCTGTGTTATACAAAGATGTTAGTTCGTTTAGAAGGCTAGGCTGTTGCAGTCACGGTATCGGCACGGATCTAGCAAGGTCGTATGGGCGTGGGGAAGCGAGAAGCTGACGATAAGGCGAGCGCAGGTAGGCAGGTGGTGGCTGGGCGCAGTAAGCAGCTGGCCCTGCTGCCACAGCCCCGCGTGTTTTGCACGCCCACGCCGCCTGCTTTCCGATCTCACGTTTGCTGCGCTTCCTGCTCGCACCACCTTTTCTGTCCTCACGGTCCGTTCCTTAACGATGATCCCAACTGTGCCTTATCTCCGAGGGCACCGAAGACGGCTCAGTGAAGCTCCGCAGTAGCTAAGACAATGAACACGTACACGGCTGGAAAGCGGTTCAAATCCCAGCACAGCCACCGAAATTTAGCTATTCTATGGTTTCCATTAAATCATTTCGGGCCAACGCCGAGGTAGTTATTTTGAATGGGCTAAGACCGGCTATCTCCTCCACCCTTGCCCACCTGGTGAGGTAATTCATTTCTGGAGACCGAGCTGTTGATAGGATGTTACACTCTGACCTTCCTACCTTGCGAGACGACGCAACTATTAAATCACCGAACTCGAATTTTGGAGATCTGGTTTCAAATTTCCATTCGACCATCCATATTTCATGAACCGCGTAAGGAAAATTTTGGAATGGTTTTTTGAATAGCACACGGTCAACATGTTGTCCCATATATTCCAAATCCGATCTTGCGCTTCGTGCACAGGACAGGACGTTAAACGCGAATATTTCATTCCTTCGTTTTTATAACCTTTCATCCTTCAAGGATACTTTCGAGTGGTGCTACATTACGATTCAGACGAAAAAAATTGCTTTAGTTCGCAACCAGTAACGTCTGTTACCCCTGGTCCCACGCTGCGTCTCCTTTACAAGCTACTTGCGTAAGTGTTACAGTAGGAAGATCATGGAAATGTTGACTTCCAGACGTAGTCATTGCCCAAAAATTATGTATGAGCTGTTGGAAACGATTACTCGGCCGAAACCAGGTAAGGTAAAGCAACCAATTCAAGGCATTAAAGAATCTACATAAGGATTTAACTGAAAGAAACTTTGTTATTAAAAATAATGTGCTCGATGAAGTTTTCTGCCAATAACATGGCATAAATGAACGTGGTTCACCCAATTAAAAGCTTCATGAACAAAATCGCCATGACGCAGTATGGGACCTAGTTATTCTTCTGCTAATTAAAACTAACATGTGCAATAGTAAGTATTAAGAACCTTCGTACCACTTTCTGCAATTATGTGTGCCGGCCGGAGTGGCCGTGCGGTTCTAGGCGCTGCAGTCTGGAACCGAGCGACCGCTACGGTCGCAGGTTCGAATCCTGCCTCGGGCATGGATGTGTGTGATGTCCTTAGGTTAGTTAGGTTTAATTAGTTCGAAGTTCAAGGCGGCTGATGACCTCAGAAGTTAAGTCACATAGTGCTCAGAGCCATTTTTTTTTTTTTTGCAATTATGTGTAGTTTGTAAACAACGTGATTTCCTTCCGTATGTTCTTCAAGTCATCTACTTAAAACAACATTCTGTGACCAAAATACAGTATAGCTGTGACTAGAATCCTATACTGCACTCTGCCATAGAACCTCAACCTTAAGGAACCACCAACACTGCTTCCTTTCGTAGTTCAAAGTTATCCTACATCTATATCTAGACAGATAATCCGCAAGCTACCATACGGCGCATAGCATGGGGTACATTCTACCACTGCTAGTCATTTCGTTTCCTGTTCCACTAGCAAATGGAACGAGGGAAAAACGACTGTGTACAGGCTTCCGTATCATCCCAAACTGCACTGTCCCGTCTTCGGGGTCCTTACGTGAGATACACATTAATGGCAGTAGTCCCCATGCCAAACCTCTAAGCTTTCTAAATAGTGTTTTGCTCAAAGAACATCTTCTTCCCTCCACCGATTCCCATTTGAGTTCAAGGAGCATTTCCGCGACGCTCACATGTTGATTCCAGGTAGTGCCAACATAAAATCGAGAACTCCGGCATGGTTTCACGGATAGGACGAATTAGTTACGAAATAAATAATGACAATGTAAACAACTTATTTGAAGCAATGATTGTAGACAGAACATTTTCATCATGTTATCCTTATGTACCTAAAAATAAAATTATTGGTATCAACCACATACTACCACTGTAACCGTCACTGAACTCGTTAACGGTTCATTTTTAATAAAATGGTGTCTAGATATTACTAAGTTGAATCTTCGTGTAACGTAGAGCCTGAGGAGAACTCAGATTTTTCTCAATGTCCTCTCAATGATAGTTCTTGAAGCCACACTATGAGTTGATTTTCCTTGTAAAATAAGAGCAGCAATAGGTTGTCCTAACACGTACCTCTTGTTCCGACTTTTTCTTTTATATTCTCTTCCCGCAACATTTCTTCGCGAAGCCCAGTTACGCTAACACAGTCCGTAGTGCTCTGCCCGAGCCCTTTATCTATTCTTTATCTATTCATTTGCTTCATAAACTTCTCTATGCGAGAGACTCGCCTTTAATGAATATTTGCTATGTTTACAACCAATGCAAATTTCCCCCAAAGCAGCTCTTGTTATTTTTTAGCGTTCCACACCTCAATCATTAAAAACGGAACACTTATAGAATCACTTTCTTGTCCGTCTATCGGTCCGTTTGTTAAGAGCGCTTTTTCTCAGGAACGGGTAGAGACATCAAGCTGAAATTTATGCCAGTACAAAGGTCCACGGTCACTTCGATGTATCAAAAATTTAAGGCTCTAAGACGGTGTAGTCAGAAGACACTGCCATTTATGTCACCATTTTGATATTCCCAAACTCACTTATCAAACTCTATAGATGAACTGTTTATACACATCATTAAGTTCGTTCGGAATCCTCAGAGGGAAAGTCCCAGTCGCACTTTGCCGGTTAATTTTTTGTTGTTGTTTTGTTGTTGTTGCTGTCGTCGTCGTCGTTTTCAATCCAAACTCTGATTTTGATGCAACTCTCGATGGCAGTTCATACTGTGCAAGACTGTTCTTCATATGTATGTGACCTGGAAAACGAGAGCGACGTAGTCCCCTCTAGTGTCATCTGTCGTCGAGCGCTTATGCTTCTGTAAACGATTGAGCCAAGTGACCTGCTTGGCCACAGGTTTAGTGGAAACTGACATTCAACTTACTTTTACGCACTCTAAATTTTGCTGGTCGAATTTTCCCTTCTGCCAACTGGTAATGCACGTATAGCACTTCTCATTTCTACGTCAAATTCACCTTAATTACAGATGTGATGAAAGCAGTAGTCGAAACATAGTAACAAATTAAAATACATTACGCGATCTTTATTATTATTATTATTTATTTTACGGCCTTCATTGGACCACTCTAGTCGAAAATACAAACTTCTAAACAAGCTAAACAAGTTGTTACATAGGGATACAATTTGGTTCAACAATAACTTAATATGATATTTAGGTAATATAATTATTAGAGTCTATTCTTATATGAAAGGTGTTTTGCTCTTCTGTCTGCCCAATATTTCTTCATTCTTTCAGACATTTTCTTTCTTTCTTCATCTGAGACAACTCTTCCTGTACTCCTTTTATTGATTTTCATTTGTAGTCTGGTTTGCGGGTCTTGCAGTATTCTGGTTTCACTGTCTTGTTTTTTAGGTCATCTACTGTAATTTGAAGTTCTTTTATATCTTCCTTAATTTCTGTGATCCATTTAATTTCGCTCTTGCTATTCCACAATTTTTGTATTATTTTTTTCCTAATTCTGTTTTCTGGAGTTCTCATCAGATGTCCAAAGAATGAGATGCGTTTCTTCCTGATTGTGCTCATCACGGGTTCTATTTTCTTATATACTGTTTCATTTGATGCTATTCTCCAATGTCCATTTATTTTATACTGTTTATTTATACATGTCCTAATTATTCTTCTTTCTGTTTTTAGTATTCTGTCAATTTCTGCTGTATTAGTTGTTTTGAAGATAGTTTCAGCTGCATACGTTATTTCTGGTTGTGTAACTGTTTTATAGTGTTTCAATTTTGCATCTATAGACAGGCTTTTTTGTTGTATGTAGTTTTGGTAATGTAATGTGCATAGTTCAGTTTTTTTTTATTCTATTCTGCCACGATGGCTTCTCATTTAGATTGTATGTTATTATTTCGCCTAAATATTTAAATTTGTCATCAATTTTGATTTCCTGTTCTCCTATTGTAATTTTGTTTGCAAGTGGTGGATCAGTTAGCATAATCTCCGTTTTTTCAAATGATATTCTAAGGCCTACTTTCTCTGTTATTTCTTTTAGTGATTTCACTTGTTGCCTGGCTTCTTGAACGGTGTTGGATAGGAGAGCAAGATCATCAGCAAATCCCAAGAAATTTAAGCTAATATCATCTTTTGCATTTCAAATTGTTATCCTCTTTGGATAGTCATTGTACCATTCTCTCATTATGTATTCCAGTGCACAGTTGAACAGTAATGGTGATAGGCAGTCACCTTGTCTTAAGCCTGTTTTTATGAGGAATGGTTCCGAAATTTCTCCTCTAAACTTCACTTTTGATTTGGTGTTGGTTAGAGTGAGTTGTATTATTTTAATTAGTTTTGGATGGAGTCCTAGGTTTCTTAAAATTTTTAATACTGAAGGTCTGTGGAGTCAGTCATATGCCTTATTAAAATCTACAAATGTTATTGCCAGAGGTTTGTTCCGTTTCTTGTAGTATGCCATGATCAATTTTAAACTAATTATCTGCTCTGCACAGCTTCTCCATGGTCTGAAACCTCCCTGATATTCCCCTAACTCCTGTTCTAATTGCTCCTTGATTCTTTCATTTAGGATCTTGGATAGAATTTTGTTTGTGCAATCTAGGAGAGAGATTCCTCTGTAGTTGTCTGGGTTGCTCTTATCTCCCTTTTTGTGTAGTGGGTGGATGATAGCTGTGGTCCAATGTTCGGGAAATCGTTCTGTTACCCAAATTTTTGTTAGAGGCAGGTGTAAGGAGATCTTGACTGTGTCACTTGCATATTTCCACATTTCAACGAAAACCTGATCTTCTCCACATGCCTTATAATTTTTTTGTTCTTTAAGAATTTTTTCTACTTCTTGGAAAGTTGGAGGGTCTAGTTTGTTAGGTTTGGTTTTTATTGGGGTGTTTATGTTGATTTGTAAGGGTTCTTTGGGTTTCTCGCAATTCAGAAGTTTGTTAAATGCTTTTGCCATGATTTCTGAATTTTCCTTGTTACTGTGTGTCATTCTTCCATCTTCATCTTTCAGTATTAGTGTAGAGGCCTCATACTGTTGTAGTTGTTTCCCAAAGATTTTGTAGTACTTCCTGGAGTTGGTTTTATGATAATTACCTTCTATAGAGTTTATAATATCTTTATGAAATCCTCTCTTGATTCTTCTAACATTCTGAGTGAATTTTTTCTTTCATATTTTAGGTTGATCGCATTTTCTTCAATTTTATGTGTTTGAAGCTTTAACCATGCTTGGTGTCTATCTTCATGGAATTTGTCACATTCTGATGTCCACCATGCATGTTTCCTTCGTGGGTTCGAGGGAGCTAGATTCTCTGCTTCTTTTTTAAGATTAGGCACTAGTTGTTCTAGATCATCTGTTAATTTGATGGTTTATGATATTTGTTGGTACTTATTACTTTTAATTAGCTGATGTGGGTCAAACCTCCTTTTTATTTTATTAGTTTTTCCGGTCCTCTTCTTTAACGGAGTGAATTTGATTTTAATTTTAACCATATAATGGTCTGAGCCTGTGTCTACTCCTCTCAGTACTTTAACATTGTGAATCTCCTTATGAAAGTTTTTGTCCATACAGACATGGTCTAGCTGCCACTCGCCCTTCTTCCAGTCTGGGTGTTTCTATGTTTTAAGTTTATTTGGCTTCCTCTTAAAGTATGTTGATTTAGATATAAGGTTGTGTTCTCTGCAGAGTTCTACAAGTCTTTGACCGTTTTTGTTTGTAAATTTATGTGGACTCCATTTTCCAATTATATCTTTATATTTCCTTTCTTTTCCCAACTGAGCATTGAAATCTCCCAATAAGATTTTCACATTCTTTTTATTTACTCTGTTCACAGTTTGTTCTAGAAGGTCCCAAAATTTATCTACCTCTTCCTTTGTTTTTGTTAGACATTTTTTTCATTTGTTGGGGCATGAGCATTTATTATTGTATAGGTTTTATTCATTGTTTTAAAGCTTAGAGACGCAATTCTTGGTGATGCTGCTTGGCAATCCGTTACTGAATCTATTATTTTTATATTTACTAAAAACCCTGTTCCAAACTGGGGACATTGTTTCATTGCCCGCGGTCCTGTTTTCCCATTATAAATTCTGTATCTAGACAGATTATTAGTAAAAAAAAAATCTTCATCTATCCATGTGTTCCAATTTCATTTTGAGGTTTTTTATAGCTAGCAGTAGTAGTAGTAGTAGTAGTGCAAGTACTTGCCACTATGTAAAGTCAAGCGCCGGCACGCCAGTCGGGAACGATAGAGCAGAGAGGGCTATGAAGAAGATGTCAGCAAATTGCACGCTGACCGGCCCCTCTCCAGGACAACGTGACAGCAGCGGCCTCTATACGAAGAGAACATAAACGTCACACCCGACAGGCCACGGCCCCCCGCCCTCACCTACCTTGGCCTCACCATTGACCGTCACCTCACCTGGATCCCTCATCTCCGCTCCATCCAATCCAAAGCCCACAACCGCCTCCGACTCCTCAAACTCCTTTCTGGCCGGACGTGGGGGTTGCACCCCTCTACCATCCTCCACACCTACAAATCCTTAATCCGTCCCATCCTCTGTTATGCCAGTCCTGCCTGGATATCTGCCCCCCCCCAAATTCTATAAGTCCCTCCAGATCCTTGAGCGTCATGCACTCCGCCTCGCCTTCCGTATCCGCCTCCCGTCCCCCACGCGGATCCTCTATGATCTCATTCCTTTCCCCCATCTGCTCCTATTCCTCGAACATATCCGCATCCTCTACACCTCCCACCGTCTTGAACCCCCTCACCCCCTGGTTGCTCCTCTCCTCTCCCATCCCCGCCCCCTGCCCCGTCTCCACCGTTGTGTCACCCCTACCCTCCATATCTACACCCTACATCTCCTTTCCCAAGGTGGCTTCCATCAACTCCCCCTCCCGGACGATGCCCTCTCTCCCTCCATTTATCCTTCCTATCAACTCTGATCCTCACTCCCCCTCCTTTCCTCTGTCCTTTCCCTGGGCTCCCTCTTCCCCCCCCTTCCGTCCTGTTTTCTCTCCACTAAACCTCTCCCTACCTCCCTTCTCCCCCCCCCCAAGTCCTTATGTATTCCCTCCTCTGCCTACCCCACTCCCTGTCGCGTCTGCCCCCCCCCCTCTTATGGGTCCTCATCCTCCATCAGCTCATTTCCCGGTTCCCCCCTTCGCTTTTACTCTCCTTTCCCCCCTTTTTTGTTTTCCCATCTTCTGTCCAGTTTCCCCCCCACCTTCGACTGTGGTATGTCACATTTGCCAACTTTTTAGTGTAGTGTTCCAGTGACTATTCAGTGTTGTTTGTCTTTCTCGTGTTGCGAACAGAAACCATGCTGTCGCTAGGTGTGAATTTTATGCCTTTTGCGAACAGAATCCAGACTGTCGCCGTGTTTTTTAATTGTCTGTCTATTGTTTTCCCTGTCTGCTTCGTATGTATTTTATTAGCATCATCATCCCTCTGTTGTTTGTTTTAAGTTCCACGATTTCTTTTCGCCATGTTACTCTTTAAGTCTCCGATTTTATCGCCTGTTTTTTTTATTATTTATTCTCTTGATCTTTCTCCAAAGTCTGTAGGCTGAAGAGCGGCATACTCAGCTGCTGCCAGCCCGCCCCCTTCGGGGGGAATTGAAATTCAACAAAGAAAAGAAAAAAAAAAAAAAACAGGCCACGGCCCACTTCTACAGCAGCATCAAGATTAGGCACTTCAAGACCAGCGACTTAGGAATTGTATATACTGAAGAGATTTCTTGTTTGCATGCCGCCCTTTGTCAAAGTTAAGTATTGTCACTGTTCATTTCGTAATAAAACTCATTAATACGATTTATTTGAATTGTTTGCCCAGAGATCCGAGATAGCAGGATTCCTAGACACCCCACAATTGACTACTAGGCGGGATTCAACAGTACTTTTATTCAACCGTGTAATATATTAGGGATACTGGACGGAATATGGTACTACAGATTAAGAACAAAAACATAATTTATGTGTGCAAATATTTACAGGTGTAGTTTGGAACAGGTAGTCGTCCGTGACCTTATCTACATCTACATACATACTCTGCAATCCACCATACGGTGCGTGGCGGAGGGTACCTCATACCACAACTGCATCTTCTCTCCCTGTTCCACTCCCAAACAGAACGAGGGAAAAGTGACTGCCTATATGCATCTGTACGAGCCCTTATCTCTCTTATCTTATCTTTGTGGTCTTTCCGCGAAATATAAGTTGGCGGCCTTATGGTAAGAACCATTCCGCTAGTTGCCTGAATTTACTTAGGGAAACTATAGAAAGCGTAAATCAGGTTTGATGGGGATGAGAGCCTCTATCCTCCCGAATACGAGGCTTGTCAATTAACAACAGGGCAACCTTGTTCGGTTTACCTCTAGTGTACAATGCTGTTTTGTTTATAAATTCTTATAGGCAATTTATTTCATACTCTAAAAAGCTAGTCTACTCTGTTCATTCATAAAAGCAGCCGATTAATTATTTGCACAACAATGTAGCTCTTTCCATATTTATTTAAGTTACAGGTTCCGTGGTAGCAAGGTCATTATAGGCAAAGTAGTTAGTAATCAGAGTGTAATGCATGTGATCCCGTTGTGTGCAGCGATCGTTGTATACAGGCAACGGAGAAAAGAACAGCAATCGATCGTGAAATCCGTCGTTTTATTACAGCAGGTCTAGATTTCAAAATTACATTGTCGTCTTCAGTGCGTATAATAACAGGTGACATTAGCCCGAAATATCATACAGTATACAATACAAGCGGTGTAGAGCATACAAGAGTCCAACATGAACTGAAGCCGTTGCTTAGAAGGAATGACTTCACTTCATTTTACACCCCTGTATGCTCTACGCCGGCAACATTTTTTACTATGTGATACTTTGGACTAATGCCATCTGAAAATTAATACGTAACACTTGAAATCCAGATCTGCAGTAATTAAACGACAGATTTCACGATCGATTACTGTTCTTCTCTCCATTGTCTAAAGTAGACGCTTAAGTCACACATTGATCGAAGAGATTTCGCCATGGTTCGAATCAGCAAGTGTCGTATAATTCCCCTGGACTGGCTTATAAGTCACCTGCAAACGTAGATAAGCTTGCTCAGACCATGAATCATGCCGACCTATTGATGCGTGGAAATAGGGTATAGCAGGAATGTGCTTTTCATTCAGTTCACTTCCAGTGTCTCGAGTTGTATGACTCTCTGAAAACGCGTTGTTGGACGATTGTTGTAAGCTGCTTTCATTGCAGTTTATGGAAATCTGACAAAGCGGGAAGATGTATTTAATCCTTTTTGTGCGAAGTTTTATTCCTTTGAAAGCTATTTTCTTCACCTTCTTCCTCTTCTTGTTCTTCTTATTTTCGTCAACGTTAACCCCGGCTTAGTACGCATCTTGCTGTACTCAAGAATTTGCATATCTGTGTTGTCTAACTTTGAGGCTGGATGCACTTCCTGTCGACGCAGGCGTCAGTTACCTAATGGGGTGGGGGGGGGGGGAAGACGTGAGCAACATACCAATAAGGAAAATTGCTCTCTGGCACACTTTTGATATCAAACTGATATTAAATTAATTATCAAAATTAATTAATCGATCAATTAATTACCCCACTACCTGATTACATCATGCGTTTTCCCTAGCCGGCATGTGGGTCCCTTCCCCAAATCCCCCAATCCCCTCCCCTCACCACCTCTCCGCCCCCCACCCTGGAAATGGTGGGAAATTGAAATTATGGTGGGAACCTCAAAAAAGGTTGGAAATCAAATTTTGTGTGTTCACCCAGATGTTCCGAGACCAACTGACCTACTTCAGTGGCCGAGCGGTTCTAGGCGCTACAGACTGGAACCGCGCGACCGCTACGGTCGCAGGTTCGAATCCTGCCTCGGACATGGATGTGTGTGATGTCCGTAGGTTAGTTAGTTTTAAGTAGTTCTAAGTTCTAGGAGATTGATGCCCTCAGAAGTTAAGTCCCATAGTGCTCAGAGCCATTTGAACCACTTTTTTTGACCTACTTCACAACACTGTCATCAGAGGGCGCTGTTGGCCCTCTCCCACTCTCCTCTCTTCCAACCGGCCACCCCTCCCCATCTGGAAATTGGATGGAAAAGAATTTCAGTTGGGCAAGGGTAATTGCCATTGATCGAGCTCTAGACAGTAGCTTCATCCACTTTCGACAGTTAGTGCTGAATGTGAAGTGGATATTTTTGCTATTAGTCTACTAGAGAAAAAAATAGTTCAAATGACTCTGAGCACAATAGGACTTAACATCTTAGGTCATCAGTGCCCTAGACTTAGAACAACTTAAACCTAAGTAACCTAAGGACATCACACACATCCATGCCCGAGGCAGGATTCGAATCTGCGACCGTAGCGGTCACGCGGTTCCAGACTGAAGCGCCTAGAACCGCTTGGCCACACCGGCCATGTGAGCCGCTACATGGCTTGACACAATATACTTATACTCAGAACACACCTGGGTGCCCTTGCGAAACTCAGGGAAGAGCAATATAAGATTTATTATTCGGAATTATGTTACATTATCACTCTTAGTATAGTCTGCAAGTGTGAATGCGGGTCGTCTGCTGACGAATGCGTGGGCTCTCTGCTGTGGGTTCTGTGAATGTAGAGATGCAGTTTAGCCAACCATTGTATCAAGTAGAGTGAGACTACACTGGACCAGAGAGACATAAGTTCAAAAATGGCTCTGAGCGCTATGGGACTTAACTTCTAAGGTCATTAGTCCGCTAGAACTTAGAACTACGTAAACCTAACTAACCTACGGACATAACACACATCCATGCCCGAGGCAGGATTCGAACCTGCGACCGTAGCGGTCGCGCGGTTCCAGACTGTAGGGCCTAGAATCGCTCGGCCACCACGGCCGGCTGACACAAGTTCCCCCCGCGTTAGCAGGCCCTTTTAGGTTGGCAAATAGCCGCTGTGCAGACTCTCTGAGCCCTTCCGGCCACCGTGTGTGGACCCCGGGCAAGGGGAGACGGTTAGGCATTCCCTGCTGAGACTCTGGTAAGTACGGACGCTCCGCGTGATGGCTCCTACAGCTATCTTAGGTAGGAGAGATAGTCAGGGTGGATAAAATTGCTATTTCGGTTTTGTATTACGGATGATGGGCCAGTATTCCGTATAATTCTAGTATTAAGTAAAGTGATCGATTAAGAATTTTCATGAATTTTAGGGAATAAATGTTGTTGTTATAGAAAATTTGTAACTTGGTTTCTCACAGCAACGCCATATTTCCGTTACCATTCCAATTAAGTTATTCAAACTTTCAACTTAAAGTTAATCAGCCGGCCGTAGTGGCCGTGCGGTTCTAGGCGCTACAGTCTGGAGCCGAGCGGCCGCTACGGTCGCAGGTTCGAATCCTGCCTCGGGCATGGATGTGTGTGATGTCCTTAGGTTAGTTAGGTTTAATTAGTTCTAAGTTCTAGGCGACTGATGACCTCAGAAGTTAAGTCGCATAGTGCTGAGAGCCATTTGAACCGACCAAAGTTAATCAATAAGCAGAAATGTTTTGTAGTGATGTTTGCTCGCACAAACGGTCGTAGGCGTCTTCCACAAAAGACAGGTGCCATTTTCAAATTGAGAATGGCTGCCAAGGCTGTGCGGGGAGCAGGTATCATGCATAATGACGACCCTTTAGCCCAGTATCTCGTTCAAATGAGGAACCCTTTTGTGATGCTGCGAGATTGCTAAGATGTACTAATAAATGATTAAATTTCCACAGGTGTCACAATTCCAGCTTGTGAATAATCAGCGTTGTAAATACTGCCTTGCAGATACCCCATTGCTTTGTGATTTTATTTGTTTTTTTTTTTGGGGGGGGCTATTTTATTTGTGTGTTATATTCATGTATTTTGAGGGATGTTAAATTACAATGCGTGTGACAATAAATGTGTTAGGCCGGGTGTGACGACTATGCTAGGTTGCGTGTGATTATAGCTTGCGCTAGGCTACAAAAAATAATCCGTCATGATTCCCGTAGTGAAGGTAGGAAATTTGTTTTTCCGTCAGCGAAGCTCTATTAATTACGCACTTCGTGCGAAAGTGTGATCCCAGTATCCAAAAATGGAGACACGTGGTCGCTCGAGGAGTGGTGCGAGGATAAGTAGGTCAGGTACAGAGATGATGATGAATGATGAAGTCTCATAGTCCTTGACAGAGCGTAGGGAACGGTCCACCGCCGTACTAGGGTAGGTCCTAGTGGAGGTGGTCTGCCATTGCCGACCGTAATGGGATGAATGATGATGATGAGGACGACACAACCACACCCAGTCATCTCGAGGCAGGTGAAATTCCCTGACCCCGCCGGGAATCGAACCCAGAGAACGCTACCACAAGACCACGAGCTGTGAACAGGCGCAGCAGGTAGCCGCGGTGAGAGAGGGGACAGGCGTGAGTGAGACCAGCAACGGGAATATCGCCGATTTCAGTTGCGCTGCGGCAATGCTGAACTTAGAAAATGTGCAGGCTGTCTCCGCGACTGATAGCGCGCCTTCGGACCCAAGCGCCAACGCGGACGAAACCGAGACAATAGCGAGCAGGCAAAGCGCGTCGGCCAACACAGACCCGAATAACATGTGGGTGTCCGAATTGATCAGGGTGATGAAAGAAAGTATGGCGAAACAGGAAGAAACTAATACGAAATTAAACTCAAAACTCGAGGACTTTATGCGTGGAGTAGACATGGAGCTAAACTCAAAACTCGAGGGCATCATGACCGGAGTAAGTGCGAGATTTGAAGAGAATAAGGCGCTACCTGAAGAGGTTCGAAAGGACTTTGTAAACGAGGTCAACGAAAAATTTGAAGTATTAGGTAGTAGATTAAGCGCTGTCGAGAGAGAACAGAAAAGAGTTCAGGTCGAAATGAGAACACGTGGAGAAAAATTAGAAAAGGGACTCCAAACATTAGCAGAAAGATGTAATAGCGAAAAGGAAAAGGTGATGAAACGTATAAAAGCCGTCGAAGCAACTCAAGAAAGGGTAGATGCAAACACTAGGGCAATCGTGGAACTTGAGGGAAAAGTGGAAGCAGTAAAAATGCAAAATAGGGAGGGAATAAAGAAGGTGAAATAAGAGTTAGAAAAAGTCGCGGAAAAGGTTGCAGATGTTACAATATCGGAGAAAAGCGAGAACGCTTCGTTGCTGAATGAACAGATAACGAGGAAATCAAACTATTAAGGCGATTTCAGGAAGGCCAATGCGAGGTCAACAGACGACAACGCGATGCTACAAACGAGGTATGCGAACGCGTGGCTCACGTGGAGAATCTTCTGACATGCGGAACCGAAAAGGGAAACCACGTGCGCAAAGGTGCACAAGACAGCAGCGAGGAATGTGATTCCGGACATGAGGAGAACTTTGAAGAAGCTAGCGAGCGTAGGGATATATCGAAATGTCTGGAAGGACAAAGAACCCGTGCGTAGGCTCGTACAGGAGGGAAGCGGAAGGGTTTGACTACAAACGCTTTCTCTCTGTGCGAAAATTCGAAGTCTTCCGCAATTTCGTGAACGGGATACATCCATGTGCTTGGCTTGAACAATACCAGTTCTGTCTACCACCCAATTGGCCGGATGAATGTAAAATAGAATTTATGTGTGCGCATCTCAAGGTCGAACCCGCTGTGCGAATGAGAAGTGTAGAGCGCACGTGCACCACAGTACGCGAGTTTCTCTCGGCCTATTGGTCCGAGGCGGCGCAAGACCAGGTAAAGCATAAGATAATGATGTTAACAAATTTAAACCAATCTGGTTTTGCGAGTCCTGCGTGACTATTCGAAAACATGCTGCAGAACAACCAGTTTTTGTACAACCCTTACAGTCCGGGCTTCCAAATCAGCTACCGAGCGAGGTGGCGCAGTGGTTAGACACTGGACTCGCATTCGGGAGGACGACGGTTCAATCACGCGTCCGGCCATCCTGATTTAGGTTTTCCGTGATTTCCCTAAATTGCTCCAGGCAAATGCCGGGATGGTTCCTTTCAAAGGGCACGGCCGACTTCCTTCCCCCTCCTTCCCTAATCCGATGAGACCGATGACCTCGCTGTGTGGTCTCCTTCCCCAAACAAACCCAACCCTCCAAATCAGCTGTTCCATATCGTAATAGTCGGACGATGTAAGGACGATATGGAATCGTTTAAACTACTCTTACAGGAGTTACAGTACGACATCGGCGAGTGGGAACAGGAAAAGGCACATTTCGTAGAACGAGACGCTGTAGGACAAAACCGGAAAACGAGTCACTGCCGCAGTAAAACGCGGAGGCGTACGGGCTCACGGGTAGACAAATACTCAGACACTAATTACCAACCTGTAAAGGTAATTGTGGGGAACGGAAACAAGTATGGTAAGTATACAAACGAATGGCGTAATGACAATCACGACGCGCGCGATAATCGCAATATAGGAAAATATGACCACGGTAACCGGCCGAACTTACCACGGAATAGCGGTGAAAAATACGGGCAGGCCCCGGCGAAGAAAAAAAGGGACACTATTCCCGGTGATGTGGAAATCAGACCGGCTGATCCACGAAAAAACCCACCGGAAACGGACGTTCAAATGGTTCAAATGGCTCTGAGAACTATGAGACTTAACATCTGAGGTCATCAGTCCCCTAGACTTAGAACTACTTAAATCTAACTAACCGAAGGACATCACACACATCCATGCCCGAAGAAGAATTCCAACCTGCGACCATAGCAGCAGCGCGGTTCCGGACTGAAGCGCCTAGAACCGCTCGGTCACAACGGCCAGCGGAAATGGAGGGAAAACAACAGTTATGACCAATGCGGATCGAGGGAGATGGTATTAGTTCACACCCAATGATGGAAAGTTGCAAAGTACGTTCCATACGTCAGGAAGATATTAGGGATGCATTACTTCAGGAAGAAACAGATAACAGGATTTCAGCCATTAGTCCGGAGATTGCCATCTCAGTGAAAGGTGTATCACTGGACTGTGTAATCGACACGGGGAGTCCGATCTCGATTGTTAGTGAGGCTGCGTTCCGAAAACGTGGGGAGGCGGAAGCTTCGCCGACATTACCGTTGCGAGAGACAAAGGTGAAAGGGACAATATGCGGTAAAAGTGTAGAAGTCAAGTGGCAGACTAGGATCATGTTCAAATGCCAGGGCGAGGAGTTCGAGGAAAACTTCTTCATTGTGGTTCAAATGGCTCTGGGCACTATGGGACTTAACTTCTGAGGTCATCAGTCCCCTAGGACTTAGAACTACTTAAACCTAACCAACCTAAGGACATCACACACATCCATGCCCGAGGCAGGATTCGAACCTGCGACCGTAGCGGTCGCGCGTCTCCAGACTGGAGCGCCTAGAACCGCTCGGCCATCTTCATTGTGCCCTTAATGAACACTGAAGTAATTTTAGGGGTAGACTTCATGAACGCTCACCAGAAGATTTTAGACTTGGGTTGAGGTATCATGTCTCTAAACAGAGAGGGGAACTCTGTTGAACTGAAGTTCGATAATTGGGTCATAAGGGACGAGTCTGAAACCACCTGCCTACAAATTCTCACTTAACCAGGATTGCACCAGGAACCGGAGACCCTCATAAACTGTATTAGCGGAGTGAGCTTACCGCTATCTGCACATGGAAGGGATGGGGATTTCAAAAAAATCATCGAAGAAAGCATGCACACCGTAGGAGACATGTCAGAGGACGCCCATTTAAGATTGCTAGAGGTTTTAAGGAAACACGAAAGAATATTTTCGGATGCACAGGGTGCGATAAAAGGCTTTGACTACAAGTTTCAAGTATGGAAACACAAAATTATTTTCGTGAGGCCGTAGCCCATTCCATTAGCACAGAAGAAAAAGTGAAGGCAGAGGTCGCGAAGATGCTCGAGCAGGATTTAGTCGAACGTGCCGTGAGTTTGTACAACTCACCACATTTAGTAGTACCGAAAAAGGATGAATCAGTGATATTGGTGCTGGATTCTCTTCAAATCTATACAATTATTAAAGCAGAAAAAGACAGACCAGAGAGCATGGAAGAATTATTGCAACGTTTCCATGGAGTGATGGTGTCAACCTCCATTGATCTGAGAGACAGTTACTGGCAAATCGTGTTGCATCCAGAGTGTAGGCAGTATACCGCATTTTTGTGTTATCAGAACTGCTACCAATTTAAATAGCTTCCGTTCGGACTGAATGTTTCGGTGGTGGCATTCATACGAGGTCTGAACAGCATCCTTCCTGAGGACCTAAGTGAATGAATTACATTATACACTGACGATGTGCCATTAGCAGAAAAATCCTGGGAAGAACACAATGAGTTGTTGAACCGTTTATTAGACGCTTTTGAACGCGTCGGTATAGCAGTGAACCTAGATAGATTACAGGGTAGAAAATGGGATTCTTTTCTGGAAACATAGAAGACCCGCAATGGCTAGTTGTAATACCTGAGGAAATGGTCAATAAACTAGTGTTGAACACCCACCTAAGCTGTGGGCACTTCAGGACATGAAAGAGCTTTCAGAAGCTATGCGAGATGTGCTATTTTAATAATATGCTAGAAAGAATACAGCAGGTGATCAGAGTGTGTAAGCCGTGTCAAAGGACCAAGCCACCCACCACATCTTTCGCTTCTCTGATGTAATCAATAATTCCAAACAGGTCGCGAGAAGTTGCGGCGGTGGACTTGTTCGGGCCAGTAACTCGGACAAAGTCTGGCTACACGTATGTTCTCGTAGCTGTGGACCTAACATCAAAATTTGTCTGCTTTACTCCGCTGAGGAAAGCACCAGGCAAAACGGTGGTGGCGGCATTGATAAACGATTTCGTGCGAGAGGTCGGGCCTTTCAAATGGGTAATCTCAGACAACGGGCCATAATTACGGTCTCAACATTGGCTGCAGATGTTAAAGTGGAGAAAAGTGAAGGCGAATTTTGTCATTGTTCCACCCATCGTCTAACCCCACAGAACGCATGATGAAAGAGTTAGGGAGGCTGTGTAGGCTATACTGTTACCACAAGCACAATACGTGGGATGCGCATATAAAGGCTTTTCAAGAAATTCTGAACGAGTTGCCGAATGCATCAACAATGTTGCCATTGGTATTAGTACGGAAAAATAAGGAGCCTCCGAAAAGAATCAAAGAAGTGGTACTATGGCCAAAGGAAAGACAACTCTGACACAAGATCATAGACATAGTTCTTAAGAACACAAATGCGCTGGCAAAATAATGCAAAGACATACCAAAAGAAAGTACGAAAAATCGACTTCTTTATTGGACAAAAGGTGTGGGTTGCGTCACACAAGCTATCAAATAAGGGCAAAACGAACTGCAAAAAATTCCATAGCCTTTATAGTGGATCTTACCGAGTGTGCCATATCCCTCATCCCAACACTATTGAAGTCCAGACCCTACGGACAAAGAAATCGAGAGGGCTGCATTATGTATCCAATGTGAAGCACCTCATAGAATACCAAACAATGTATCAATGTACAATTTATGTAATATAGGCCAATAGCGATATTTTGTATATTAAATATCACTCATAGATTTTGTGTCGCTAGTATTATATTGTGTAACGTCAACAAGGCAATGTGAGTCACCTATGCTAGAGTCAAAATGGCAATAACAAGATTTACCAGGAAGATTTAATTGTAGAAAAAAGATAATACATTTTGTGGAGAGAATTTATATTGCAGCAAATAAGTCTTCGATAGCGTGAAGAGTAAGGAAGCAAGATGCCACATGAAGCACGCTAGGGGCACGGAAGGGAAAAACAAAAATAAAGAAGCCAGAGGAGTAAATTACTGTATAAATTAAGGTTATAGAATGCATGGTAGACATTGAAGAGGGTACTTTGGGGTAATGGTTGTTCTGTGTTTGTATTTGTTAATGTAGCATTGATGTAGGCTGTAATGATTTAATATGCATGGTAGAAATTCTGTATTTTACATGTATTACATGTGAAAGTAGCTGAAAATGAATAGTTCTGCATGCAGAAAATGTGACGTAACCAGGAATGCTCTCTGGGTAATTAGTCAAGATTGCCTGTGTGTGTTACGTATATATGTAAAAGAATGTGAAATTTGAGGCGTGAATGACACAAAAGTGTAAAGAAATGAGTGGGTGCTTTTCATACTCGATATTCTAGCATCCTAAATAGTGTTGATAGGATACGCAAAGCATCAATAAATAGTTCATGGAATTAAAGTTCAATTTATTTCTAATTTACCATTAAGTAAAAATACTTTAAGTGTTGTCAAAAAAAATCCCTGTTGTAAACTTATTGAGTTAATGATTAAGAAATGAGACTATTGTAAATTAATGATAGAGTATTTGTTAACATATAAGTTGGCTGAATCACAAGCCATGGTAAATATAATTTGAAAGTTAACGCCCGTAAGGCACAATATGAAGAATCATTGAGAAGAGATAAATGTTAGAAAATTATTATGAAGGGTGTATTGAGAACAGTGTTCCCCTGAGCACAGATTCCAGTCAAGAAGCACCTTGCAGCTAGAGAAAGTGAAGGCCACAGGAGAAGGCGGTTAGTGGTTGAGGATGGGGGCGAGCATGCCATGTCTGGAATTCCCTGGGTGGTGAACAATGCCCGCAGCCGCTGGAGGCGATAACATGGACCCTCCTCAACACCCGGGGTAAGTGGCGGCCACTCCACGTGGTCGAGAGCAGCACGAGCAGCACAGGGGTTTGGCAAGAGGTAGTGACCCACACCTGCTGAGCGCCCACACTGACAGGCGACAAGCCCCCCAACACTGTGGGAGTTGCGTCATGGGCAGTTCGTACAAATGACCTGTAAGGCGACGTGTTACCAGCTTGGTAACCATTGCCAAATACAAAATTGAAGACAGCAGCACCCACAAGAGGAGAGCTTGGCTTACCCTATGTTAGGCGTTGCGATGAGGCAGGATGGATGAGAGAAGAGGAACGGGTGCACGCAAGGGGCATGTTACCAATGGTGATGCGTCAGCAACACCACCACACCCACAATGTCTGCAGTACTGAATCAAGAGACATGTCAGACTCACCACCAGAGTTGGCCATGGCAGGACTGCAGAAAGAAGAAAGAGGGGGGGGGGGTTATGTCATGAGTAGTGGCTGTCAGCACAACACTTGCTGATAAGGCCACACTAGTACGAGATGTCAGCCAGGTTGGTCCAGGCACTCGTAATACGGAAAGAGACGATGACAGCAGGGTCGACTTCATCCTGCCCCAGAGGTCAATGCTCACCTGATGCAGAAGTGCGTGCAGCCGTGTTCTGATGTAGCTGCAAACAAGGGCATCACAGGTCCTATTGAGTGGCTGCCAAATCGTGAGGGAGAGGCCAGACGCAAGGAATAGGTTGGCGTGACAGAGGGACAGTTTACAGTCTCTAACACCTGCACAAGTTTCCTCGCCTAGCCCACCAAGCAGCCCAACATGGGTGTCCTCCAAATGCCCCAAACCCAATAGTGAAGTGAATAAAAGTGCCTGAAAGTGCCAAATATGTAACGAAGGTAGAATGTGTGTTTTATATGCTTATTATCTTTATGTAATATTTCAGAAATGTACTTAGGTTAATAACAAGACTGATTTCTTAAAATCTGTGATTGTTGTAGCGAAGAGGAAATACTACTTTCAAAATGATATGTTGTTTTCTAACTATCAGAAATTACAATGACATTTGTTTGCAAAAAAAAAAAAAAAAGAAAAAAAAGAAGGAGAAGGAAAATAGGCTTGGGAATGTTGCATTACCTGTACTTGGTTAAGTTTCTCATATAATGTGTTTGAATTTTTAAAATCTAAAGATTCTATATGTTTTCCTTTATCTTGTAGATTATTTCAAAGGAGACAATTACGAAAAGATATTAATAATTTGAGTGCCCAAAAGTCGATTATCGATTTGTACACGTTTTATGATAATTATGTATTTGTACACGAGTATGCAAAAGATTCCTGAGATTTTGAGGTTTTAAAATATAGAAAATAATCATGTCTTTGTTAACAATTTCAAAATTGCACTCACTTATATAACATTTAAAAGCGGAATATTTGGCCTAGGTAATAGATGAAATGACTTGTGTTCAGCTTAAATGCTAAGTGAAGTCATGTATGTTTTGCACAATGATGTTTGAGAAGGGTATGGGCCTATATGTTACTGCATTAGGGTTGTGTCGATATTCACTGAAGGACAATAATTTGTTAATAGTTCATAATTTCCATATATTATGTTCTATATATTAGATGACTAAGATTTTGTGCACTTAAAATTAGTGGTCAATCACATATTTACATGACGCAGCTCTTGCCACTATGATTAAAAAATGTTTGAAAGTGCCCTTCCAAGGCAAGGACACTTACTGCTCATTTTTTTCTCAGAAGGGGAAGGTTATGTAACGGCTCCATGGGAGCCGCTACATGGCTTGACACAATAGTTTTATACTCAGAAGACACCTGTGTGCCCTTCCAACACTCAGAGAAGAGCAATATAAGATTTATTATTCGGAATTATATTACATTATCTCTCTTAGTATAGTCTGCAAGTGTGAATGCGGGTTGTCTGCTGACGTATGCATCGGCTGTCTGCTGTGGGTTCTGTGAATGTGGAGATGCAGTTTAGCCAACCATTGTATGAAGTAGAGTGCGACTGCACTGGACCAGAGAGACATGTTCCCTGGGCGTTAGCAGGCCCCTTTAGGTTGGCAAATAGCCACTGTGCAGAGTCTCTGAGCCCTTCCATCCACCGTGTGTGAACTTCAGATGAGGGGAGACGGTTAGGCATACCCTGCTGAGAATCTGGTAAGTACAGACGCTGCACATGATGGCTCCTATAGTCATCTTAGTTAGGAGAGACAGCCAGGTTAGACAAAATTGCTACTTCTATTTTGTATTACTGATGATGGGCCAGCATTCCATATAATTGTACTGTTAAGTAAAGTGAGTGATCAAGAAGTATTTTTGCTGATTTTTATTAAATAAATGTTGTTCTTATATAAAATTCTTAACTTGGTTTCTCAGAGCATCGCCATATTTCTGTTACCATTCCAATTAAGTTATTCAAACTTTCAACTTAAAGTCAACCAATAAGCAGAAATGTTGTGTAGTGATCTTTGCTCTTGCAAATGGTCATAGGCGTCTTTCATTAAATTTCCACAGGTGCCATTTTCACATTGAGGATGCATGCCAAGGCTTTGTGGAAAGCAAGTATCACGCAATCTACAAGTCAATAGCTGCTGGGAGGAACATAAGGATGGGTAATATTAGAACAGCGACTCAGTGTCCTAGCACACCTGTTTTTTTTCCTTTACTGTGATATCATTCACCTGCCCCGTAAGGGTGGGGGGCTGGCAGCTGCACAATCTGCCACTCTTCAGCTGAGTGACACATTTAATGAAAAGAAGAAAATGGCGATGAAAATGGGGATATAAGAACGTAATAAGTGTAGACAGTATGGCTTAAAAACACACTTACACAGAGATGTTCATGTGAGACAGTTATAAAAGCCACATAAAGATCAAAATCACAGTTGGCGATTGGTGGAGCATGTAAAATACACTGAAGTTACACATAAAAGTTAAAAGTTGGGCACAGTATTAAAACACTCCAGAACAGAGACACTTTAAATCCACTGCACGAGACGGAGCACACACTACAAAGAATAAATACTTCCAGGAGGGACCTGCCGAGTTAGGGGAGGCCTGAGAAGAGGTAAAAGAGGGGAGCGGAAGGGGCAAGGGGAGGGGGGCTGGAGGGTGTGGGATGAAATGAAAGGGGGTCGGGAGGTGCACCAAGGGGCAGGAGACAGGTGGGGTGAGAGATGGAGAGGGAAGGCAAGTCAGGAGTGAGCACAGAGATGCAGAAGGAGTGCACTGGAAAGAGAGGGGGCAGAGCAGGAAGGAAAAAACCGGTCAGGGGAAGGGAGGAGGGAGGAGGGGAGAGGGAGCAGCCGGTCGCAGTGGCCGAGCAGTTCTAGGCGCTTCAATCTGGAACTGCGTGACTCCTACTGTCGCAGGTTCGAATCCTGCCTCAGACATGGATGTGCGTAATGTCCTTAGGTTAGTTAGGTTTAAAATGGTTCAAATGGCTCTGAGCACTATGGGACTTAACTACTGAGGTCATCAGTCCCCTAGAACTTAGAACTACTTAAACCTAACTAACCTAAGGACGTCACACACATCCATGCCCGAGGCAGGATTCGAACCTGCGACCGTAGTGGTCACGCGGTTCCATACTGAAGCACTTAGAACCGCACGGCCACACCAGCCGGCTTTAGTTAGGTTTAAGTAGTTCTAAGTTCTAGGGAACTGTTGACCTCAGATGTTAAGTCCCATAGTGCTCAGAGCCATTTGAACAATTTGGAGAGGGAGCCCTGTAGAGGGGGAGGGGGAAGATGGGTTTAGAGTTGGTAGGAGGGGCAGGTACAGGGTGAAGCTCATCATCCGGGAATGGTAGGCACTGGAAGTTGTGTTGGGAAAGGAGGTGGAGTGTGTAGAGATGGAGAGAGGGTGGAACACCACGAAAAAGGCACGGCAATGGGCTAGGGGTAGAGAGGATAGAGGACTCCAGGGGTCGACACCAGGGGGTGGGTGGGTAGCACACCTGTAACACCCTGTCCCTATATACAGTATTCGTGTAGAAACATCACCTGGAATGAAACATATCTATTTAAGAGTTGCAAGTCACATCCTAGCCATGAGAAACATGGGAAATACATCGCACGATATTTTTTTACAAGTCTAGTGCTCATTATCTTATCTGACCACAGTGTCTCAAACCGAAAAAGTAAACTGACCAGTCACCTCCAGTATAGTCCAGTGCCATCTACTGAGAGTAATGTGTACCTGAAGAGCTGGCCAGGTGGGGAGCTGCCACTCTCAATGGCCGTGAGGTTTGACTTCTTGTTGCCTGACTCCTTGTGATCCCTCCTGCTCCTGACTGTGACGCAATGCAGCGCAACTTGGACTAACTGCAGTTTCACCCCTGACATACACTCCTCAGTTTAAAAAATCTAAAATGGGGTTATTGTTTTGTTAACACACCCCGAATTTTCACGTGAAATGTAGATTCCTCCCTTTTGTGTGAGTTATTTGCGTAGATAGAAGTTATTTTCGTAGATAGAAGAAATTGGACCATACAAAAAGTTCACCAATCCTTATCCCTCCTGGAAACCCAAATGTTCTGAGATGTGTTTTCGAAATATCCTGGAAAGGCTGACACAGTGAGCAATAACAGAATACCTTTCTACTGACCAGCACACCCCAAATGTGTAGTAGCCTGCAATCTAGGTTTCCCTCAGAATGCAGCCCTATAGAAGTGTCCCTATTGACTCCTGCCAATTAATGGGCAGATGCTTCAAGAACTCAAATGCGAATCCCTGAAGGGAATGTGATGTCCTTTTGAGGAACACTACTGAAAACTAACATTTGAAGCTGATTCCTGCCAACATATATTTCACGTACGAACCATGAGGAAAAGTTACGAGAAATTATCTCTTGTACAGAGACATATAGATAGCCTTTTTCCTCCCTCACTCTATTTGCAAGTGGAATAAGAAGGGAAACGACTATAGTGCAATTAGGCACAGTCCGCCCTGCACCATATGATGGCTTGCACGGTATGCAATTATATGTCGATGCAAATTTAGTCTACCAACTAAGATGTTACTAAATCCATTTATAGGCACAAAACCCATGGAACAATACTGTCTCTTACTTATTGAGAGAGCAAAAGATGTAACTTCTGCTGCTGATTGTCTCTCTGTAGAAACCTTCATATTAGCCCCTAATTTTCTCACGGCAGTCGCTTTGTGGGATGTATGCAAGAGGTTGAAATATGTTTACCCACAATACTTACAAGAAACAGTACAGAGCTCACCTCTTCACCCTCCTTTCATCAGAGAATTGTTTACTTTCCGTACTCTCAGGAATCGTCCAGTCCTTAATATATAGCATTTGAATCCACCTGATTTCGATGAGTAAGAGATGTCCCAAGCCAAGTTACAGATACCTACAATCTCAAAATCCTGTCATGTTCCAACAACACTATTCCATTAGTTAGAAGACCATCTTAATTATCCGTCTGTCACTGACTAGGTAGAGAGCTAACACAATGAGAAAAATAGCATGCTGATGTACAGGAGGAAATCCATAACCATGCAGAGTATACATGGACTGCACAAAGAAATTTAGAAGCAACACACCTACAATTGATTGATAATGAATGATGGTCTATAAGTACCCGTCCTGCACATGACCTAATCTCCTTTATCATATTGCTATGATTACCAAGCTAGGGGAGAGGGAGAGGGGGAAGGGACTCCTGTGCCAGCTAAGGAAACCCCTTGATGTCATCAGGGGGTGGGGATATTAATTGATCAATTAATTAATTCGTATAACTAATCTGATATTTTATATCAATAGCACGCCAGAACGCGGTTTGTCCTACTACTCACCATCTGTCTGTGACATGTGTGAACTTTGTTCTGTGCGATCGTGCTTTAAATGTCTGTGTGCCGTTTTTTCTGAGGTGAGAATTGGGTGCCAGCGCAGCTTTTGCCTAAACGAGCGGGGGAAGTGGCCTAAAACCTCACTCATTTGACTGGGTTTACTGCTGGGGCTGGCTTACCTTGTATCGCATGTTAGTACTCTGAGCGTTACGCTATACAAGCAGATATAGGTATATTCTTTATACTCTGCAAAACAACTGTTTTAGTGTTGACAAAGATGCCCTACAGAAGTGACTGGTCCCGAGGCCAACTTTTCTTCTCTTTATCGCACGTGCATAGCACAAGCAATGAGGATCAGACACTGCTGTTAACTTTAACTGCAATTTAGCGAACATTTGAAAATAACTATGAACAGACACTGTAGTGAGTCTTCGAATAATGAAGTGCACCGCCGTGTACTTTTTGTACTCGGCATTAAAAAATCGTAATGCACACATCAAAAAAAGATTTGCATCACCTCTGTTCCGAGAGTTTCGGAACCTGTACAGAAAATTGGAACAGAGATCAACACAAATATCATTTCCGCCGCTGTTATTGCTAATGAAAACCACACATTGCATGTTGTACCACCATACAGCGAGACCTTCAGAGGTGGTGGTCCAGATTGCTGTACACACCAGTACCTCTGATACCCAGTAGCACAACATCTTGCATTGATGCATGCCTGTATTCGTCGTGGCATACTATCCACAAGTTCACCAAGGCACTGTTGGTCCAGATTGTCCCGCTCCTCAACGGCGATTCGGCGTAGATACCTCAGAGTGATTGTTGGGTCACGTCGTCCATAAACAGGCCTTTTCAATCTATCACATGCATGGTCGATATGGTTCATGTCTGGAGAAAATGCTGGCAATCTACTCGAGCGATGTCCCAAAACAGAAGGGAACCTCCACCCCTTGCTGCACTCGCTGGACAGTGTGTCTAAGGCGTTCAGCTTGACCGGGTTGCCTCCAGACACGTCTCCGACGATTGTCTGGCTAAAGGCATATGCGACGCTCATCGGTGAAGAAAACGTGATGCCTATCCTGAGCGGTCCATGCGGCATGTTGATGGGCCCATCTGTTCCGCGCTCCATGGTGTCGTGGTTGCAAAGATGGACTTCGCCATGGACGTCATGGAGTGAAGTTGCGCATCATGCAGCTTATTGCTTACGGTTTGAATTAAACCCGAACTCCTGTGGCTGCACGAAAAGCGTTTTCAACATGGTGGCATTGCTGTCAGGGTTTCTGCGAGCCAGAATCCGTAGGTAGCGGTCACCCACTGCAGTAGTTGCCCTTGGGCGGCCTGAACGAGGCACGTCATCGACAGTTGCTGTCTCTCTGTGTCTCCTCCATGTCCGAACAACATCGCTTTGGTTCACTCCGAAACTCCTGGACAATTCCCTTGTAGAGAGCCCTTCCTGGCACAAAGTAAAAATGAGGACGTGATCAAATCGCGGTACTGATCGTCTGGGCATAGTTGAACTACAGCCAACACGAGCGTGGTGGAGTGACTGGAACAGATCGGCTCTCGGACCCCCTCCGTCTAATAGGCGCTGCTCATGCATGGTTGTTTACATCTTTGGGCGGGTTTATTGACATCTCTGAACAGTCAAAGGGACTGTGTCTGTGATACAACATCCGCAGCAGATGAGGCTAGGTGGCAGTGTTGGTGGTCTGTCAGTTAGAAACGAATACAGCCGAAACGTCGAGGTTTGTCAGACGTTCAGATGATGCTCTCGTTAGATGCAGTCAACAAATGAGGGTGGGTTCCAAGATAGTTGATGAGAAATGGAAATGGGAGGCATACCTGCTTTGTAAGGCAGAAGATCAGGCAAGTTGTGAACCAGGATTCAATTCTGTGGGGAGCCAGGTGTTGGACTGGGTGCTTAGCAGTAGGCGCTACCTACTACTATTCTTGTAGGCCCAACGACAGGTCATGTGTGGATGTTAGAAATGCACCATGAGAATTTCTGACTATGTCAATACCTTTGCAGACCACTGAGATAATTTTATCTGTGATACCGTCCCCGACAGACGAGGTCATTTCTAATAATAGAACCACTGTTTCAGCCAGGAATTTGTGACAATGATTTGCGGAAGGTGATTCTGTATTCCGCTGGAGTTCTTGTCCCCAGATACGCCGTATTTCATACCTCACGAATAGATGTGTTATGTCATTGATCGTGCTCAGAAACAACTCCTACGTGATTGATACCTGCGCATCTCTCTCTGTGTACCGACATGAAGCATCCAAAGAACTGGGGCCATTTTTGCGTACCAAAGATGACCTACACTCTATTAATTGATGATCACAGTGTTTCGACTGATCTTACTTGTAAGGCTCTAGCTATGAACTGTAATTGAACAATGGAGACCGTTTAACTAATATTGTAGCAAGGCGGAACAAATATTAACAGAAAAAATCAATACGCAGTAAAAGATTCTCCTGTAGCATTTAAAATTGTCTCTTCAGTACTTTTGTTGCAGTTTTACAACAGCTGGTTTTCATAGAAATGCGGTCTTGCAAACGTAAGAACAGTATGTGTGCCGCATTCTGACACAGAATATTGCTTATGCTTGTCACTACACAACAATGACAGAATGCTGTAGGCTGTGTCACAGAGGAGTTATACTGAAAAGATTCCTTCCACCTGATGATGGAATGCGTAGTGGCTGAAGCAAAAGCTATGTGATTTTTACAGAGTGTTTTAAAGCCTTTGCTACAAACGTTGTTTCATTGAATTAGCCAACCCTGGAAAGACAAGGCTCAACCAAACTAGTCGGGTCAGCTAACCATACTGCCCACTCCAATAAATTGATAGAGATTTTCAACAAGAAAACCATAAGAATGAGTGTCTCTAAGTGGAGGTCACAATTTTTATTACTGAAAATTTTCATCTAGAATTTATTATTCAGCCAATTACAATCTACAGATCACTGTGGTGTCTCCACTACAGCATAATGCATCTTTTAGCAGAACTGCATATTTTTCCCATTTTAATTGACAGTCCACAATGGATATAACACAGCAAACATAAATATAGCCAAAGCCTTGCAGACAAACAAAAATTACGCGAAGTGAAATGTAGTGGGAGGAGGGTTATGCGAGAGGCGTTCATTGAATTCGAAAGTAAAGTTCTAAGTACTGACTTGGCAGAAAATCCTAAGAAATTTTGGTGTTATGTCAAAGTGGTAGGTGGATCAAAACAAAATGTCCAGACACTCTGCGACCAAAATGGTACTGAAACAGAGGATAACAGACTAAAGGCCGAAATACTAAATGTCTTGTTCCAAAGCTGTTTCACAGAGGAAGACTGCACTGTAGTTCCTTCTCTAGATTGTCGCACAGATGACGGAATGGTAGATATCGAAATAGACGACAGAGGGGTAGAGAAACAATTAAAATCGCTGAAAAGAGGAAAGGCCGCTGGACCTGATGGGATACCAGTTCGATTTTACACAGAGTACGCGAAGGAACTTGCCGCCCCCCCCCCCCCCCCCCAAAGGATTGGAAAAGGGCACAGGTCATCCCCGTTTTCATGAAGGGACGTCGAACAGATGTGCAGAACTATAGACCTACACTCCTGGAAATGGAAAAAAGAACACATTGACACCGGTGTGTCAGACCCACCATACTTGCTCCGGACACTGCGAGAGGGCTGTACCAGCAATGATCACACGCACGGCACAGCGGACACACCATGAACCGCGGTGTTGGCCGTCGAATGGCGCTAGCTGCGCAGCATTTGTGCACCGCCGCCGTCAGTGTCAGCCAGTTTGCCGTGGCATACGGAGCTCCATCGCAGTCTTTAACACTGGTAGCATGCCGCGACAGCGTGGACGTGAACCGTATGTGCAGTTGACGGACTTTGATCGAGGGCGTATAGTGGGCATGCGGGAGGCCGGGTGGACGTACCGCCGAATTGCTCAACACGTGGGGCGTGAGGTCTCCACAGTACATCGATGTTGTCGCCAGTGGTCGGCGGAAGGTGCACGTGCCCGTCGACCTGGGACCGGACCGCAGCGACGCACAGATGCACGCCAAGACCGTAGGATCCTACGCAGTGCCGTAGGGGACTGCACCGCCACTTCCCAGCAAATTAGGGACACTGTTGCTCCTGGGGTATCGGCGAGGACCATTCGCAACCGTCTCCATGAAGCTGGGCTACGGTCCCGCACACCGTTAGGCCGTCTTCCGCTCACGCCCCAACAACGTTCAGCCCGCCTCCAGTGGTGTCGCGACAGGCGTGAATGGAGGGACGAATGGACACGTGTCGTCTTCAGAGATGAGAGTCGCTTCTGCATTGGTGCCAATGATGGTCGTATGCGTGTTTGGCGCTGTGCAGGTGAGCGCCACAATCAGGACTGCATACGACCGAGGCACACAGGGCCAACACCCGGCATCATGGTGTGGGGAGCGATCTCCTACACTGGCCGTACACCACTGGTGATCGTCGAGGGGACACTGAATAGTGCACGGTACATCCAAACCGTCATCGAACCCATCGTTCTACCATTCCTAGACCGGCAAGGGAACTTGCTGTTCCAACAGGACAATGCACGTCCGCATGTATCCCGTGCCACCCAATGTGCTCTAGAAGGTGTAAGTCAACTACCCTGGCCAGCAAGATCTCCGGATCTGTCCCCCATTGAGCATGTTTGGGACTGGATGAAGCGTCGTCTCACGCGGTCTGCACGTCCAGCACGAACGCTGGTCCAACTGAGGCGCCAGGTGGAAATGGCATGGCAAGCCGTTCCACAGGACTACATCCAGCATCTCTACGATCGTCTCCATGGGAGAATAGCAGCCTGCATTGCTGCGAAAGGTGGATATACACTGTACTAGTGCCGACATTGTGCATGCTCTGTTGCCTGTGTCTATGTGCCTGTGGTTCTGTCAGTGTGATCATGTGATGTATCTGACCCCAGGAATGTGTCAATAAAGTTTCCCCTTCCTGGGACAATGAATTCACGGTGTTCTTATTTCAATTTCCAGGAGTGTATATCTCTAACGTCGATCAGTTGTAGAATTTTGGAGCACGTATTATGTTCGAGTATAATGACTTTTCTGGAGACTAGAAATCTACTCTGTAGGAATCAGCATGGGTTTCGAAAAAGACGATCGTGTGAAACCCAGCTCGCGCTATTCGTCCACGAGACTCAGAGGGCCATAGACACGGGTTCCCAGGTATATGCCGTGTTTCTTGAATTCCGCAAGGCGTTCGATACAGTTCCCCACAGTCGTTTAATGAACAAAGTAAGAACATATGGACTATCAGACCAACTGTGTGATTGGATTGAAGAGTTCCTGGATAACACAACGCAGCATGTCATTTTCAATGGAGAGAAGTCTTCCGATGTAAGAGTGATTTCAGGTGTGCCGCAGGGGAGTCTCGTAGGACCGTTGCTATTCACAATATACATAAATGACCTTGTGGATAACATCGGAAGTTCAGTGAGGCATTTTGCGGATGATGCTGTGGTATACCGTTGAGGTTGTAACAATGGAAAATTGTACTGAAATGCAGGAGGATCTGCAACGAATTGACGCTTGGTGCAGGGAATGGCAATTGAATCTCAATGTAGACAAGTGTAATGTGCTGCGAATACATAGAAAGGGCCGGCCGGGATGGCCGTGCGAGCGGTTCTAGGCGCTACAGCCTGGAGCCGAGCGACCGCTACGGTGCAGGTTCGAATCCTGCCTCGGGCATGGATGTGTGTGATGTCCTTAGGTTAGTCAGGTTTAATTAGTTCTAAGTTCAAGGCGACTGATGACCTCAGAAGTTAAGTCGCATAGTGCTCAGAGCCATTTTTTTTAACATAGAAAGAAAGATCCCTTGTCATTTAGCTACAATATATCAGGTCAGCAACTGGAAGCAGTTAATTCCATAAATTATCTGGGAGTAGGCATTAGGAGTGATTTAAAATGGAATGATCATATAAAGTTGATCGTCGGTAAAGCAGATGCCAGACAGATTCATTAGAAGAATCCTAAGGCAATACAATCCGAAAACAAAGGAAGTAGGTTACAGTACACTTGTTCGCCCACTGTTTGAATATTGCTCACCAGTGTGGGATCCGTACCAGACAGGGTTGATAGAAGAGAGAGAGAGGATCCAAAGAAGAGCGACGCGTTTCATCACAAGATCCTTTAGTCGGCGCGAGAGTGTTACAGAGGTGCTCGACAAACTCCATTGGCATACGTTACGAGAGAGGCGTTGTGCATCACGGAGAGGTTTGCTATTAAAATTTCGAGAGAGTACTTTCCGGGGAGAATTGGACAACATGTTATTTCCTCCCTCTTACATCTCGCGAAATGACCACGACGAGAAAACTCGAGAAGTTAGGGCTAATACAGAAGCTTACCGACAGTTATTCTTCCCACGCGCCATTCGCGAGTGGAAGAGGGTAGGGGGATCAGTTAGTGGTACCAAAAGCACACCAAAATATCCGTGCAAAGTTACCACATAATCCACTCAACTCTTTATTGACAATAACACGATGTACCATAGCATATCGCAGCAAAACAGGCCATGTAAGGAATGGCATCCAGGCGATCTATTTCTGTAAATGTTTCTCGATTAGAGTACTTTATTAAAAAACAATTGTTGTGTCAGTCTCTCTCTCTCTCTCTCTCTCTCTCTCTCTCTCTCTCTCTCTCTCGCTCTCTCTCCCTAGATGAGCACCTCGGCTGGGAAGAAAATACTGCCGACACATGCAGGAACGTTTTCGCTTGCCTCTTCGCTCTTAAAAAGTTTTGTAACGTAATTCCACAGGATGTGTAACGTAAACAGTGGAGATTCTACAACACAGCACGAGTAGTGAAAACTCTAGACAGTTAGAAATAACCATCAATACTTCGGTGCGTCACATTTTCCCAGCTACGTTTGTTGCAACTAGACAAGCTATGTAACTACCATAAGAGCTGTCTACTTGGTCGTCTCCTCAGTGCGCAAGTACCCCAGTATCTCTCATCAGAGGTTGAATATCTGTCACCTCATCATAATCGAAACAATAGATCTCACTGATTTAGAATCCTGACTGTGCCCATTCATCAAACAAAACTTCTTTTCTTTTGCTGCCGTCCGACTCCGGAACAAAGTACCCCGCACTCCCTGCACAGTTCAGTGCCAGATATCGAAATGAGGTTTCCGACAAGTGACAGTAGGTAGAGGGAGACAAGATTTTGTTGTATGGTTAATACTCTTAGCTCTTGTGATTGAAGCAAGTACTTTTTTAGTGGTACGATATACTTCTTTGACGCCACTCTAAGGCTCTTAAAAATACGCATAACCTGATGTAACACCTGTTAATGTTCGAGTTGAAACTTTTCAGAAAAGCGTCTGAGGAACGTACTAAAAACTGAACGACAAGGTGGTCGGAATCCTCTGTTGCGGCGTAACCACTGCCAAGCAGGTCCAAATGGTTCAAATGACTCTGAGCACTATAGGACTTAACTTTACTGTGGTCATCAGTCCCCTAAACTTAGAACTACTTAAATCTAACTAACCTAAGGACATCACACACATCCATGCCCGAGACAGGATTCGAACCTGGGACCGTAGCGGTCGCGCGGTTCCAGACTGTAGCGCCTAGAACCGCTACGCCACTCCGGCCGGCGCCAAGCAGGTCTCTGATGCCAGGCTCCGTCGTTAGATGCAGCAAGATGATAGAAAAACGTCTTTTCTATTCGTCCTACGTTATACGGAATAAAAGAGGGGCAGCTACGACTGTTGTAAATTGAACTATATGCTAATTTTTCGCCTATCAGATCTGAATTAGGAAAGGATTTCAAATGTGTGGTCGTACTCATTGTTAAGTGATCAGATTTTGTGGAAATTAGTAAGCAGTGGGAAAGGCTTGCTACAACGACGAAGCCCTGCTCGGCGGTGTTCACACCGCAACAGCAGACTCCAGCCGCCTTGTCTCTCCACTTTGACACATTATTCTGATATTTTTACTAAAATTTTCAAAGCCAGCAGTAACAAGTGTTGAACCACTGTACTCATCTTTTAGAGAGTTTAAAAAAGAATATCGTCGAATTAAAAAAAAAGATTCAGTACCTCGATTGACGTAAGAGTTAATGTGTATTAAACATACGATAATATTAAGTGCCCTTCTGTGTACATCAGTATATCGAAAACTTTGTTTCGATATTTTAATCGCTTGTGAAATAAAGAGGGTTCAAATGGTTCAAATGGCTCTGAGCACTATGGGACTCAACTGCTGTGGTCATAAGTCCCCTAGAACTTAGAACTACTTAAACCTAACTAACCTAAGGACATCACACACATCCATGCCCGAGGCAGGATTCGAACCTGCGACCGTAGCGGACGTGCGGTTCCAGACTGTAGCGCCTTTAACCGCTCGGCCACTCCGGCCGGCGAAATAAAGAGGGTAGCAGATTCTAATTTACACGGGATGTTAGAAAGAGCGTCCAATATTTCGAGAGGTGGTACTACACACCAAAACAAGAGAAAACGTGCCACTAAACATGGGTTATAAAATGCATACCTTAAGAATCGAATGAATGTTCGAATGTGTGTGAAATCTTATGGGACTTAACTAATAAGGTCATCAGTCCCTAAGCTTACACACTACTTAACCTAAATTATACTAAGGACAAACACACACACCCATGCCCGAGGGAGGACTCGAACCTCCGCTGGAATCAGCCGCACAGTCTATGACTGCAGCGCCCCAGACCGCTCGGCTAATCGCGCGCGGCCGTACCTTAAGAGCTAACAGTACTTGTACATCTTCGATACTTTGACGTTATCTCTTCTACTACAAACTCATTGTTTTCCATATTTTGGAATTATCAGAAAAAGAAAAAATGTCCAGAAACACGTTGTCTAAAACGTATACCTTAAGAACTATGAGCACTTGCTCAATAGAAGAGATGTTTTTAATAGTGGTGAAGATAAACAGGTGCTCATAGCTCCTAAAGTGTGCATTTAAGAGCCCATGTTTACTGGACATTTCTTCTCGTTTGATCCATGCTGCCTTCTCCCAAAATATGGAAAACAAAGAACTTGTAGTACAAGAGATATGTTTTGTTTTGGTGGATGCTGCCTTCACAAAATATTCGACACTTTTTATTTAACACCGTCTATACAACTGCGTTAGATAAACCTACGTTGTATCAGTGCACATTTTCAGGTTATCTGATATACTTGAAATTTCCCACTGGTTCAGACACTGGGCTCGGATAGAGGAGAAACAGGATTCAACTCACTGTCCCTCCAGTTAGATTTACATTTCTGTCGGTAAGTTATTCCAAACGAATGTCGGGATGGCTCACTGAATGATGCACCGCCCCAATACTGCCTCGTTTCTCTTTTTCCACCCAGTATTGCGTCACCGATGATGTCATTGACTTAGCTTCGTTCGTTCGCAGGCACCTTACGTGGAGTACTGGATTCACGGAGAGAGAAGTCTCCGCCACCGGGTTTCGAATAGGGCGCGAGCGCTGGTAGCGCAGCTGTTCCGAAAATGACCGGAAGAGACGGCGAGACGGGTTCTTGAGGAACAAGGAATAGCTTTGAGGGGGCGCTCGGCGTCCCACGGGATGCTGCGGGAAACGGCGTTTGCCTTTCCCACAGGCGATAGCGGCGCGGCTTCCGGAAACGCGGCCGTCACCTGCCCGCTAGCCGCTCCGCCCCCCGCCGTGCTATCTGCCTCCCTAACGACTTTCCGGAAGAATATCTTCGTTTAGCATTGTCGTTTTCCTGCAGTCTCATATTTTCCGGCAACACGAGATCCTCTTCTGCACCTGCGACAGACTGCATTCGTGTGATGGGGATACGTAGGCCCACCAGACCGCCTGTCTTTCCTCCGTCTAGAAGCGGCAGATGTCGGGAAATGATACTTTTTCTTTAAGTGCTCGTAACTGTTTCGTCCTCTCATCCGAAACATTTCATCCCAGATGCACGCTATTACATTAGCGAAAAATAAAAAAACGAACACCCTGTAGCAATGTCCCATATGGATGAAACTTTATTCGTATATTATTCATACATACACCGTATAAGTATAATCGCTGCATCATACGTCTGTGGACGTATGGTTTGGGAAACCGATTTCAGTATCTAGAACGACCGCTAGCACTTACAGTGCTGTGCTGCACTGGATATGATCACATTAATAGAATGTCATCTTAAGAAATATTATTTCACGTTGATTCCACCTGTTACCAAAGCTTGTTGCTACTAATGTATACCGGGTTATATACCGTCCCATTATATCTCATACGTACGCACGCAACATCAAACAGCTTTTCTGTTTTTTCTGGTCTGGGGAGTTGACGAACATCAAAAATGGTTCAAATGGCTCTGAGCACTATGGGACTTAACTTCTAAGGTCATCAGTCCCCGAGAACTTAGAAATGATTAAACCTAACCTACCTAAGGACATCACACACATGCATGCCCGAGGCAGGACTCGAACCTGCGACCGTAGCGGTCGTGCGGTTCCAGACTGAAGTCTTAAAGAGTAATTTGACTAATTTCTGAAGTGTGAGCAAGGGCACTGTTCTGGAAGTGTTAGCTTCCTTGTCATTTTAGGAGCTGCATCAGAACGGGTTGACTGATGATCTGAACGTACCCTGACATGCTCGTACAGCTTAGCTGTGGTACACAGGACAGCCTGAGTGTGGCCTTTAGGCGATTTTAGGAAAATTATCGATTGGTTCTGAATCTTCTCTTAAAAAATGCTGTTGCTATCCTCAGTTCGAAGATTGGTTTGCTGCAGCTCTCCATACTAGTCTATCCTGTGCAAATCTCTTCATCTCTGCATGACTGCGGCAACGTACACCTACTTGAACTTGCTTACTGTATTTACGCTTCTATCTCACGCTATAAATTTTGCCGGTCGAGGTGGCCGAGCGGTTCTAGGTGCTTTAGTCAGGAACCGCGCGACTGCTACGGTCGCAGGTTCGAATCCTGCCTCGGGCATGGATGTGTGTGATGCCCTTAGTTTAGTTACGTTTAAGTAGTTCTAAGTTCTAGGGGACTGATGACCTCAGATGTTAAGTCCCATAGTGCTCAGAGCCATTTCAGCCATTTGAGCTATAAATTTTATGCTTACACTTCCCTCCAATACTAAACCCTCAGAATGTGACCTTTCAACCGATCACTTCCTTTAGTCAAGATGTGCAATAAATCTGTTTTCTTCTCAATTAGATTCAGTACCTCTTCATCACTTATTTTTCTGTAGCACTGCATCTTAAAATCCTCTATTTTGTTCTTGTCCGACTTGTTTCTCATCCACGTTTCTTTTCCTTACAAGGCTACACTTACCTCAGTAAAGACTTCCTAACAATTAAATTTGTATTCGATGCTAACAAATTTGTTTTTTAGAGACACTTTTATCGCTGATGCCAGTCCGCATTTTATATCCTCTGTACTTCGGTCATCGCCAGTTATTTTGCTGCCCAATTAGCGAAATCTAATTCTCTTAGCGTCGCCTGGTTTAATCCAACCACATTCCGTTACCCTTGTTGTACATCTGTAGACGTACATCTTATAACCTCTTTTCAAGGCGCTATTCATTTAGTTCGACTATTTTCCAAGTCCTTTGCCGTCTCGGACAAAGTTGGAACGTCACCAGCAAACCTCAAATTTTTTACTGATTCTCTCATTCTCCTTGAATTTCAGTTCCATTTCCTAATTGATCCATGATTTCCTTTACTGCTTGCTCTATGTACAGACTGAATAACATTGACCATAGGTTACAACCATATCTCACTATCTTCACCACCACTACTTCTCTTTCATGTCCTTCGACTCTTATAACTGCAGCCTGGTTCCTGTACAAGTTGTAGATAACCATTCGCTCCCTGTACTTTATTACTGTTACCCTCATAATTTTAAAGAGTGTTTCAGTCAACATCATCAAAAACATTTTTCCAAATCTACCGTATAAATGGCATTGACGTAGGACTGCCTTACTTCAGTCTAAGATACGTCGTAGGGTCATTTTGCATGGGGAGAGTCTGTATTTCTCATATTTTCCGATGTTGGCTTCTACCAGTCTTTCTATTCTTTTGTTAATAATTCGTGTCAGTATTATGCAACCGTGACTTATGATGATGAATCAGCCCGGCTCATAGTCCAGCTGCTAGCTATGGCCCTAACTATCGCTGGGGGTGGAACATAAAACATAATTTGATAATTTGTGGTGCGCTCGCCGTGAGACCAGCAATAGCGTCTCGTCTGATGTGGTGGTCCGGGATTGGATGTGTATGTCTGTACCTCCATACGCATCGTCCTTGGAACGTCAGCACCAACAATAATTATTTATATATTCATTTGTCTTAGTTATGTTACTTTGATACATGGATCTAAAGTCTGGTAATATAAGATGGGAAACTGATTTTACGTTGTTGAACTACAGTTTGCCACAAAATCGAAGACCCTAATCGTAGCTAGCCTACTCTATTACACAGATGTTATAAATAGCTCAAGAAACCAATCTAACCTAACAATCCGGCCGGTGTGGCCGAGTGGTTCTAGGCGCTTCAGTCTGGAACCGTGCGACCACTACGGCAGCAGGTTCGAATCCTTCCTCGGGCATGGATGTGTGTGATGTCCTTAGGTTAGTAGGGTTTAAGTAGTTCTAAGTTCTGGGGGACTGATGACCTCAGATGTTAAGTCCCATAGTGATCAGAGCCATTTGAACCATTTTTAACCTAACAACTGGCGACAATAAAGAATTAAAAACGAAAAGAATATAATATGGAATAAATTAAATCAGACTAATCTATAAGATTACTTCTTAAGCCGTTGATTCTAGCCAACCATCCCGCCGGCAACACGAGAGTCATGGAAAGACATGGGGTCTGCTCACACTCTGAAGGGTTAACGACTGTTCTAATGGTAGTAGGTACAAGCTGCTATCGTTGTTATACTCCATCCTGATCACTGAGAGAGGTGGCGCAGTGGTGAAAACATTGAAATCATATTCGGGAGGACGGCGACTGAAACCACCGCCCGGCCATGAAGATTTAATTTATCTATGGTTTCCCCAAATCATTTGAGGCGAGTGCTAAGATAGTTCCTTTGAAAAGCTTCGGTCAATTTCTTCCCTAACCTTTCCTTAGTTCGGTCTTGCGCTCAGTCTCTAAGGACCTCTTCGTCGACGTGACGTTAAAATCTAATCTTGCTTCCTGTATCATAATAGGCAAACTTTCGCGCGATATCTAATAATACGGTTTCATGTCAGTGACAATATAAGCATCGTACTTAAACATAGACACAAACTAAATAATATTTAAGTAAAATTTATTTACTAAAATTATATACGTTTGTTGTTGTCACTGTTAGCAGAGTTGTCAGCCTCGCTGCTTATTCATGGTGAGCGACGGCTTCGACGTTGCGCATGTTTCATTTGCGCTCTAGTATCGCAACTGGTTCAACCTTTGTTGATCATGAAGTATCTTTTACACTTTTTTTTTTTTTTGCCGGCCGCGGCGGTCTAGCGCTTCTAGGCGCTCAGTCCGGAACCGCGCGACTGCTACGGTCGCAGGTTCGAATCCTGCCTCGGGCATGGATGTGTGTGATGTCCTTAGGTTAGTTAGGTTTAAGTAGTTCTAAGTTCTAGGGGACTGATGACCACAGATGTTTTGTCCCATAGTGCTCAGAGCCATTTGAACCATTTTTTTACACATTTTTCCTCGTTGCCGAGGTTGGATCCTGTAATGGTGCCTGGGATAAAGGGTGAGCCTTGTTAATTGGTGAACCGTACTTCGACTGGATGGGACGCGGTGCAACGGTAAGATTTCGTGGAGTCGGCGATTCATATCAAATGCTTGTCGGTCTCGCTGCGAAGAAGAAATCCTCCAGCGATTTAGGTGGATTTTACTCAAAGTCGGTATGAGACAGCTTGGTATCGGATATCAGGTGGTAATACAAGTATATACAGGACAAATTCTTGATATCAACTTAAATCAAAACGTTTCAGTTAGCCGTAATGTGCTCTTGCAGAGAGTATAACAGAACCGGTGTGCAACCGAATACTGCTATAATCAGTTTTATCTCTGCTTTGCGCTCTTTGTCCGCTGTTGAGACAATATGTTGCAGGAAGTGAACCGTTTATACACCAAAATAACGGCAACCTGTCTCACTCGCTCTAAACGTGTTGTCGTATTTATTTTTGTCCTACAGTAGCACGTAGATTACAATGTATTTTTGGCTGATGTTGGCAGTACGTTCCACGTAAACTGTCATGGTGTTAGCAGAAACCACTTAGACTTAGTTCCTCCGGTGCTAAGTAGCATATCTGGCAACAATTTTCCTCCAGAGAACTCGATCATCTGCCAGATTTTCGGTTTCTTTCCAGTTCATGTTAATGCATTGAAGATCCTTTGTAAAAGTTCGTTTTCCAGGTCTCACACGCGTATTTGGCCATCCGTAGGATGACAGAGGACTACGGAAGAATCTTTGTGGACATACAGAGAGTAATTGCCAATCGATCGCATTCATTTGAAGCCTGCAGAACCATTTCCATTTCTGCTACTAATGTCTGCAGCGTCCCCGTTATTACAGATAAGGGTACCGAGATATGGAAATCGGTCAACATCTTGCAGTGCTTTCTGTTGCACTATAATTTGGGTACATACATACAATTCTATGCACATTGTGTTTGTCCTCTCATCATTTATTTTGAACTTTACACGACTGTCCATTCCATACAGCTCAGGAATAATTAGCAGTAAACTTTCTGGCGCTTCTGCCAGAAGAACGATGTCATCAGTAAAATTCAGAACCGTAAAGCACTGCCAACAAAAAAAGAAAAATTCATTTTAGAGAAAGGGGAGGATGTAACCCAGTTGCAACATACAATCTGATCCTCTCGAATAACACAGGGACTCACCAGAATTAACATCCCCATCTGGCAGACGGATCACCATCAATAGTGTCACATACTCTCACTTCATGAGGCGCTGAGGAGTAGTTTGGACTTTAATCCAGGATATTATCGCTGTCTGGCGATCAGGAACTTCGCTGGCAGTGAAAATTTCCTCCACCATCTCTGAACCGAGGGCCCCAGCCAGTCGTGCGTTAGTGACCTCTGTGTGCCACTACCAATATATCTCAGGCGTTAGTAATTAAACCGTCCATGGACACGTTCCGGTCGCGAATGAAGTCTCGTTGGAGATAAATGTTCTAGAAAACCAGTCCGTTGATGGACACCTGCGTTCTCTAGTTAATAATAAGCTTGACTTCCTTACGGTTACCGGCAATCTATTCAACCACGCATCTCAGACAGTAATCATGACACTGAAGGGCCATAGCTTATCATAAATCTGAAGATGTCAACTTTAATTGAAATAGTACATACCCAGACAGAGTTGTTGACCACGCAGAGAGGCTATTAGTGGCGTCACTAATACAACGTTCTTTTCTCATTAGCTGTAACGCAAACTGGCACTGGATAAAGACCAGTAGCTCTCTTCGCGCTTGCAATCGGTCACACGGGAATAGCTCCTGTATCTCATCAAGCATACTGACACGGCTGATATGATTCTATAACCCGTAGGATCACTATCTTCGGATTTTTCAGTTACCACCAATTTTGAAGTTTTCTGCGATTTCAGTTTTAGGCCGTACAACACTGATACACATCTAGCGTTTTGAGTGCAACACTATGGTCAGTGCTTCGAAAAAACTGTTCAGTCTTGATCAGGTTCACTGTATGATCGTACTGGAACTGTTAATTGTGCAAACTGTGCTCGTCGATGTCGTCCTGGATTTTCTGTATTTTTGCTGACACAGTATTGTACTCGAAATAACAGATGCCTTTTCAGCAAGTCTATCTCATGTGTGACAGGCTCAGTGGTTTCCTAATCAGTGTGCTGTTACTACATCGGTCCACACCATGCCAGTCTGAATCGTTGCCTCTATTGCCCTTTATCATTGCCCCATGAAAATTTGGTGTTTCAACGTCAATTCTTTAACAGACTCTATTTTTAATTTTATACTAGCGTTTTATAACAGAAAGTTGGTCAACATGAGGGAACAGAATCATTTCTCGACTTCTAGAGATTTTTAATAGTAGAAATGTTGAAGTGACGTACTTCACATGTGGTGCTATAATCGTGCCACCAAAAACCTGGAGTATTTCGAGTAACAATAGAAAACATGTGTAGTTATATAAACACAAATGAAAGATGGAAAAACGACAAAATATGCTATTGTCATGATTCAGAAATGTGTTAAGGGGAGCCAGAGGTACCTATGCTGCCCATGTTAAAATCACTAAGTTTGAGGAACATTTATGAATAAACTACCAAATAGAAAAATTTGAATTTTTTTACATATAGAGTGGTTTAGTATTGCAGTTACGACAGAGGGTTTCTGGAGTATCTTTTCTAGTTTCCTTCCAATTATTTTTTTTTGTTAATGACCCAAATTTTTTTTACAGATAATTGCTTTATAATTAAACTGAAATGAAACTACTGAACATATTGCCAAATGGCTGTGTTACAATGTAAGTTTGACCACTAGGAGTGCTGTATAAAAATTTCATCTCTCTAGCTTGAGTGGATTTTGAGAAAATGTTCCTTATATTCGAAAAATTCTAATTTACGGGAAATGGCTATCAAAGTTTCTCAATACATTCCTGCACTATAGGATGGATTATCAGGGTCTTCTTCTTCATCCTCCAAAAGATTCCTCTTCTGTCTTCTTTTCTGGCCTGTTGTTCCATCATACTTCATATGCCTTTCTCTTCTTTCTGCTCCTCTTATCCTTTCTCTGTCAATATTTCTTAGTGCTCGTACAGTGTTCACCCCAGCTGTAAATCCTAATGCCTTCAGAACTTCACACTTCACACTGTTCCCTTGGTTGTAGGTTGCTATTGCATCATAAATGCCAAAGTGCAGTGTTTTTATGCTTACAAACACCCTTTTAGGAATCACATTCCAAATCAAATTGTTTACGCTCTCATTAGGATTCTGCGTCTTTCCCTGTAGACGTTTGTGTAACAATTCTGGCTGTGCTAAGTCATGAAAAATTGGTTTTATTGCATTTATCACAGCTGCTGGAAAACCATGTTTGTGATCATAGTCCTTTTTTGCATTATATTTGCACCAGGAATCTTTTGGGCAAAGGCTGTGTTGAGGGTATTCATTGGAAGAGGCAGTATGAAGGAACAATGCCCACACTGCTTTTCGCATGTGACTAACATTACTAGTATTTTGCCTTATAGCATACCCATAGTATCTCTGTACACGTTCAATCACCTCATCAGTAAGCCTGCCTCTCCCTCCTATTGTCCTTCCATCACTGAGCTTACTTGAACCCAAAGTTTGTTTGAGCCTTTGAAGCCGTGCATCCATACGCTTTTGCGCATGCCCTATGCATTCCAACTTTTCAACTACAAATTCATTTCCATACGGTTTCAGTTCCTCTGTAGTCTTGAAACCTTTGGAGTCACCATCCCCAAGGTAGTACTTGTACCTAACGTTGTATCTGGGAACTGAACGTTCAAAAATTTGTTTCACTCCATCCACTTCCATTGCTCCACTTGATCCACTAAAATTTGCCTCACAGGTTTCACTGTGCTCTCCTTTGATTTTATTTTTGCACCTACAATGTTTTGATAATATTGCAACATCTATCACTTTTGCACTATCACCACAAGTAGCATTTACAACCCCATTCAGGGATTTATGACCCCTCTTTTGCCAGGAACCATCTAATGCCACTACCAAATCCCTCTTAGCGCTTCATTTGTCACAGAAAACAATGTAGCCAACCCTTGCACACTCGCTGTATGCGTAACACGCCGAGAAAATCCCAAGCAGTTCGCCAGGAAGTCACGAGAGGGTGTTAGATGCATTCAGCGGCCGCCCATTTCCTCTGCAGGCGTGGGGGAAAATGGTAATAACTCCACTTCTAGGGCGAGTAGAACAATAATTCAAAGTTTACATTAAAGAGGAATGTTCCAATTAATTTTGGGTAGCAAAAAAAAAAAAATCGTAATTTTTTTGGATTTGACCACCTCCGGCTCCCTCTTAAGTTCGAGTACGGTATTTAACAGTAGAAGCCGACTCAGAGTTAATCTTCTGGTCGATATCGAAGTCGTTAGAGAACCTGGTTGGGCAAAAATGATGATAGAAATAGGGTGTGATTTCGAAATTGGAAATAACATGGCGCTCTTCAGAAAGCACGAAAAACTTCAATTAGGATGGCCAGACGGAGAGCTGAGTCTTGATCCTGCCGTATACCAGTCTAGTACGCCAATTCTGCTGGAAGATCACTGGACTCACATTCGGCAGGACGAAGGTTCGAACCAGCGTCCGGCCATCCAGATTAGGTTTTCCGTGAATTCCATAAATCGCGTCAGGCAAATGACGGGATGGTTCCTTTCAAAGGGCACTGTCCATTCCCTTCCCCATCCTTGATACAGTGGGCTTCTGCTCTGTCTCTGATGACCTCGATGTCGATGGGACGTCAAACCCAGTCTTCCTTCCTTTTTTTCCAGGACGATAATGGATCTCATTAATAATATTTAAACTTAGGATCGATATATACAGATCGCAAATGGTAATCAGTGGCATTTAGAACACATTAGGATACTGGGTGCTGGTCACAATCAATCGATAATATTCATAGCCAGCATTTTTAGAATTCAACGAAAACATAATATTTCATCTTCATGATACTCAAACCAATCGTGGAAATTTTCAGCCATATGGCTGGGTTCATAACCGGCAGTATGGGATGTATCTTCTGACAGGAAAAATGACGGCGCTGTTGAAAGTAAATGGTCTCCTTTATAGATCTTTCCTTCGAGTGTTATCGAGCAGTCAACTCAAAAACCATGGGAACCAGCATTCCCAGATAGAGGAACTACATCATGATTAACAATTACTCGAAGAGCATTTGGATTGTACGCTCGCACTCGTGTTCTACGTAAATAATTAAGTAGGGAACAGCTTAAAAACACACTCGTCCGACCAGAATTACATGTTTTCATTGGTCGTTCGTCCAGGTTCCGTGGTCCTTACAGCCTGAAGAGACTTCTTGCACTCACCTGGTTTAGAAATAAATATGCGCCATTGATGTCTTGCTTATGCAGGTCCCATCACACTGTTCTTTTTAGTCTCTACCTATTAGGGCCAGTAAGTTGAGATAGTATTTCGTTATTGAGTTTAGTAGACGTAGTTTACCCATGAACTCTGCATGCTATTGTGCCACAAGACACCTTAGATCTAGATATTCATTGTAGATTTGTAACTCTTCTCTTGAAGAAAGACTTAAGCGGGCATCAGGTGACAGTTACTCCTCGGGGAAGCAATTCGTAGTACACCACACCGTCTCTGTTCCACCAGATGCGTAACATTACCTTTTAGTGGATGCATACCAGTCTTTGTAGGGAGAGTTGCTGGTTTGTCCGGGCTCAAGCATTCATTTCTTATCTTTATGTTAGCATAAAGACACAATTTCTCGTCACCAGGAACAATACAGGAGACAATTGACGACGAGTAAGCAGAGACGCACACATGGCCACCCGCACATTTTTATGATTTTGTCTTCAAGCGTGCGGTACCCATTCACCCGATTTTTGAACCTTACCCATTGCACGCAAATGTCACGCGTTGGCGGAATGATCACAGTTCATCACAATTTCCAGTTCCAGAGTACACTAAAGTGGATCATTGTGGATTAATGCGTGTAAATGATCTTCATCAAACCCAGAAGGTCTTCCTGAACGTGGACCCATTAATGTCAAAACAATCCTTAAAACGAGAAAACCATTTTCTTACCATTATCTGTCCAATGGCATTATCCTTATACACACCGCAAATGTTTTTGGCTGCCTCCGCTGATGTCAGTTCTCTACTGGATTCAGACAGAAGAATATGTCAGAAAAGTTCCCATTCCTCAACTTGGAACTCAGTTTTCTAACGTCCACAGCTTCACTCACCATCGCCAAATCAAAAATAATGCTATGTAAACTCAAAGAAAAACAACGAACTACAAATAAAAAATGACAATCGATAAATGAACCCATATCAACCGGAATACAAATTGCAAATAAATAAATAAATAAATAAATAAATAAAAAATAAAATAAATTGCAAAACAAAATGGTAGATATCGAAATAGACGACAGAGGGATAGAGAAACAATTAAAATCGCTCAAAAGAGGAAAGGCCACTGGACCTGATAGGATACCAGTTCGATTTTACACAGAGTACGCGAAGGAACTTGCCCCCCCCCCCCCCCCCCCCCCGTTCTTGCAGCGGTGTACCGTAGGTCTCTAGAAGAGCGTAGCGTCCCAAAGCATTGGAAAAGGGCTCAGGTCATCCCCTTTTTCAAGAAGGAACGTCGAACAGATGTGCAGAACTATAGACCTATATCTCTAACGTCGATCAGTTGTAGAATTTTGGAACACGTATTATGTTCGAGTGTAATGACTTTGCTGGAGACTAGAAATCTACTCTGTAGGAATCAGCATGGGAGTCGCAAAAGACAATCGTGTGAAACCCACCTCGCGCTATTCGTCCACGAGACTCAGGGGGCCGTAGACACGGGTTCCCAGGTAGATGCCGTGTTTCTTGACTTCCGCGAGGCGTTCGATACAGTTCCCCACAGTCGTTTAATGAACAAAGTAAGAGCATATGGACTATCAGACCAATTGTGTGATTGGATTGAAGAGTTCCTAGATAACAGAACGCAGCATGTCATTCTCAATGGAGAGAAGTCTTCCGAAGTGAGAGTGATTTCAGGTGTGCCGCAGGGGAGTGTCGTAGGACCGTTGCTATTCACAATATACATAAATGACGTTGTGGATAACATCGGAAGTTCACTGAGGCTTTTTGCGGATGGTGCTGTGGTATATCGAGAGGTTGTAACAATGGAAAATTGTACTGAAATGCAGGAGGATCTGCAACGAATTGACGCATGGTGCAGGGAATGGCAACTGATTCCCAATGTAGGCAAGTGTAATGTGCAGGGAATACATAGAAAGAAAGATCCTTTATCATTTAGCTACAATATAGGTCAGCAACTGGAAGCAGTTAATACCGTGAATTATCTGGGAGTAGGTATTAGGAGTGATTTAAAATGGAATGATCATATAAAGTTGATCGTCAGTAAAGCGGATGCCAGACTGGAAGTTGGAAGAATCCTAAGGAAATGCAATCCGAAAACAAAGGAAGTAGGTTACAGTACGCTTGTTCGCCCACTGCTTGAATATTGCTCACCAGTGTGGAATCCGTACCAGATAGTTTTGATGGAAGAGATAGAGAAGATCCAACGGAGAGCAGCGCGCTTCGTTACAGGATCATTTAGTAATTACGAAAGCGTTACGGAGATAATAGATAAACTCCAGTGCAAGACTCTGCAGGAGAGACGCTCAGTAGCTCGGCACGGGCTTCTGTTGAAGTTTCGAGAACACACCTTCACCGAGGAGTCAAGCAGTATATTGCTTCCTCCTACGTATATCCCATGAAGAGACCATGAGGATAAAATCAGAGAGATTAGAGCCCATACAGAGGCATACCGACAATCTTTCTTTCCACGAACAATACGAGACTGGAATAGAAGGGAGAACCGATAGAGGTACTCAAAGTACCCTCCGCCACACACCGTCAGGTGGCTTGCGGAGTATGGATGTAGATGTAGATGTAGAAAGCTACGAACTTATCCACCAACCTATATATAAATAACTGTCATGCCCACCAGTTGGTTGAGTATTTAGCGGCAATGCCAGAAGTTCTCGGTTACACTTGTGAACTCACGTAGTCACTTAGTGTCTCCTTTCTATGCAGGTATAGCCCACTTGTACCCGACAACAGACTCACGTGACGAGTTTTCGGTTAAATGGGGAACAGAAGAGACTCACGAGTCGAGCCTCTAAGAATACCAAGACGAGGCGTTTAGAGATGAGGTCACAAGACCCGCTGGCTAGTTTAAAGCGATTGTACAGAGCACATTTTTGATCTCTATTGTCAACGCGTCCAATGATGGGAAGGATACAATTCTCATATGAAAGAAAAGTAGATAACGTTTTAATGTCCGGTCGGTACAGAGGTCATTAGCGACAGAACAGATGCTTGGACTGAACAAAGACGAGAAACAAAATCGACCATGATATTATTTAAGAAACCATACTGGCATTCGACTCCAGTGATATCATGGAACCAAGTATAGTGTAAAATCAGGATGGATGGATGGGGATTTGAACCTTTAACGGATCTTGCCCTTTTTGCTAACCACTACATCAATCGCTCGCTGGTTTTCGCCTGAGATGTAGATTTTGGAGTACCGCAATGTTTAACAGATATTTCATGAGATCAGTTCCTGCGTCTCTCTGTATGCCTCTCTTTTTTGCTGTTGAGGGCACTAAAGCCAGTGTCCATGGGGCGGGGTCTTTTGTTCCGCCTGGAGAAGATGTGCTGATCTTTCTGAATCGGTGGTGGTCAACGAGTCTGGCCTCGGGGCCGGTGACTTGCCCTGGAAAGTAGAAATTTTCCAGCACCCGACAGAAAGAAACTTCTGAAACTCCTCGCAGGAATCAGTACCTTACATAGTAGTGCTATTAGTGGGAGTAGAAAATGGACTGTTGAAACGTCTGATTCCTGTTCCTGACGCTGACTGGATGAAAGGGCTAGATATTTTCTGATTTTTTTGGGCGAGTGTAGCGAGCGAGCACATGGTCGACAGGAAGGGGCTGCAGATCAGATCGCGGACCCAGTAGTTACTTGAAAGTGGGGTTGGATAAAAATTTCGGAGTTAGAAAGGTTCAGTTACAGCTACAGGTACATACATACTCCACAAACTACCGTACAGTGCGTGGCTGAGGGTACCCTGTATCACTACTAGTCGTTTCCTTTCCAGTTCCACTTGCAGAAAGAGCGAGGGAGAAACAACTGTCTACACACCTATGTATGAGCGCTAATTTCTCGTATCTTATCTTCGTGGTCCATATGCGAAATTATGTTGGCAGCAGTAGGATCGTTCTGCAGTCAGCTTCAAATGTCGGTTCTCTAAAATTTCTCACAAATGTTTCTCGAAAAGAACGTCTCTTTCCCTCTAGGGGTGCCCATTTGAGTTCCCGAAGCATCTCTGTAACACTTATTTGTTCTTTGAACCCACTGGAAACAAATCTAGCAACCCGCCTCTGAATTGCTTCGATGTCTTTCCTTAATCCGACCTGATGCGGATCCCAAACACTCGAGCAGTACTCAAGAACAAGTGGCACCAGCGTCCTACATGCGGTCTCTTTTGCAGATGAACCACACTTTCCCAGTATTCTCCCAATAAACCGAAGTTGACCATTAGCCTTCGCTACAATAGTCCTCACATGCTTGTCCCATTTTATATCGCCTTGTAACGGTACGCCCAGATATTTAAACGATGTGATTGTGTCAAGCAGATCACTATTAATGCTGTAACCGACCTTCATTGGTCTGTTTTTTCTACTCACTCACATAACTTAAATTTTCCTACAGTTAGAGCCAGCTGCCATTCGCCACACCAGCCAGAAATGTTGCCTAAGCCATCTAGTATCCTCCTAGAGTCACTCAACGACGACACCTTCCCGTAAACCACACGAACAGACGCAGACTGCTGCTCACCCCGTAACAGTCAGTAAATTCCATTAGTTCCTGTGGAAAACTTGGAATGTATTGTTTCCCGTATCTTTTGTCCAATTAGCATTGAATTTTTCCTGTTTTGTTAAAAAATGGTTCAAATGGCTCTGAGCACTATGGGAATTAACATTTGAGGTCATCAGTCCCCTAGACTTAGAACTACTGAAACCTAACTAACTTAAGAGCAGCACACACATCCATGCCCGACGCAGGATTCGAACCTACGACCGTAGCAGCAACGCGGTTCCGGACTGAAGCGCCTAGAACCACCCGGCCACAACGGCAGGCTCCTGTTTTGTTGTTGTGGAGATTATTGGCGAAACCTGCTAGGAGTTCCTAGACAACAAACGCAGCATGTCATTCTCAATGGAGAGAAGTCTTCCGAAGTAAGAGTGATTTCAGGTGTGCCGCAGTGGACTGGCGTAGGACCGTTGCTATCCACAATATACATAAATGACATTGTGGATGACATCGGAAGTTCACTGAGGCTTTTTTCGGATGATGCTGTGGTATATCGAGAGGCTGTAACAATGGAAAATTGTACTGAAATGCATGAGGATCTGCAGCGAATTGACGCATGGTGCAGGGAATGGTAATTGAATCTCAATGTAGACAAGTGTAATGTGCTGCGAATACATAGAAAGATAGATCCCATATCATTTAGCTACAAAATAACAGGTCAGCAACTGGAAGCAGTTAATTCCATAAATTATCTGGGAGTACGCATTAGGAGTGATTTAAAATGGAATAATCATTTAAAGTTGACCGTTGGTAAAGCAGATGCCAGACTGAGATTCATTGGAAGAATCCTAAGGAAATGCAGTCCGAAAACAAAGGAAGTAGGTTACAGTACGCTTGTTCGCCCACTGCTTGAATACTGCTAAGCAGTGTGGGATCCGTACCAGATAGGGTTGATAGAAGAGATAGAGAAGATCCAACGGAGAGTAGCGCGCTTCGTTACAGGATCATTTAGTAATCGCGAAAGCGTTACGCAGATGATAGATAAACTCCAGTGGAAGACTCTGCAGGAGAGAAGCTCAGTAGCTCGGTACGGGCTTTTGTTGAAGTTTCGAGAACATACCTTCACCGAAGAGTCAAGCAGTATATTGCTCCCTCCTACGTACATCTTGCGAAGAGACCATGAGGATAAAATCAGAGAGATTAGAGCCCACACAGACAATCCTTCTTTCCACGGACAATACGAGACTGGAATGGAAGGGAGAACCGATAGAGGTACTCAAAGTACCCTCCGCCACACACCGTCAGGTGGCTTGCGGAGTATTGATGTAGATGTAGATGTAGAGAGTGCTAAAGGTGACATATGAACTGTTATCGGTCTACACGTTCCAGTCGAGCGGTCGCATCTAGAGAGTCTTCCTGTGAGTACTCAGGTGGCTACAAGGCATTAATTATTGACTTTGGAACGGTGTGAAGTTCAACACTACCTCCCGATTCAAAGCGAGGCTGGCGGCCTTTATTTAGACGTACGTGACACTGCAGTAATGAAGAGGAGTAGTCCTGGTCTGCGAATAACCGCTTTCGATTAAATCTGCGGAGAAAAACGTCCCTTAATTTGTTCTGCGTATCGCGCTTGTGGAATCTGACTGCGGCAGCGTTTAGTACTTCGCGTGACTCCGCGGAAGCTCAGAAGACGAATGAAAGCAACGTTTCAGCATTTCTCGACGAAGTATATATCCAATGTCGTGCTAGTGATTATGAAAGCATAGTTTTCGACATATCTGTATTTCAATTTGTCAATGTACGTAACAAATCTCATGCCAGCATCGATCCAATCATTTCTAGACTTTCAACTTCAATGCGTCTGCTATTGTTAATTCGTGGGAGAGAAGGTCCATATGATCAGGAAAAGGTTCAAAATGGTTCACATGGCTCAACTGCTGTGGTCATAAGTCCCCTAGAACTTAGGACTACTTAAACCTAACTAACCTAAGGACAGCACACAACACCCAGCCATCACGAGGCAGAGAAAATCCCTGACCCCGCCGGGAATCGAACCCGGGAACCCGGGCGTGGGAAGTCAGGAAGAGGTACTTCACATTTTTATTTGTGCTTGACTGTCAGCTAACTGGGAGACTACTGGCTGCCGTGTTTACAAAACGCACACGTCTAATGCCTTGTTTGTCACAGCTGCCACTTCTCGCATGTGTTTATTCCTCACGCAATGGCACACGCTCGATAAAGCTGCACCTGAGCTACAGCTAGCAGGTAAGTGCGCGACTCCAGGCGTTTATTGTACTTCCGAAGATCTTTTTATCTTTTGAAACATTTGCAGGGCGTTATAGCTTTTAAGTGGGAGAACGGACGGTTAGTGTTTAACGTCCTGTCGGCGTCCTTTAACGGATGGATTTCGTATCAGAAAGTTTAGACACTTTCTGCTGAGAAATAAACTTTAAACCAGCCTGTTCGCGGATTCTGAGTCAATAGTGATGGAACAATAAAATTTAACATCATTAACTTCTGAAAACAAGGTGATTAGTTCATTGCCTTCCACATTATTATGGTCCTGTAAGCAGGTTCCTGGCATTGTCAGCAGGTAGGAGTAAAGGACTATTAGCAATGGAATAGTAATATTATGTTCTGCTCAAAAATGTTAATTTATTTTTTATTTAAAGATTAACTGTTCTGTAAATGAGACGTGTGAAAAATTTACAGAGTCGTCTTGGCTTACAGGATGAAGAACTCACATCAGATAGACATTTTCATTTCTCATCTCACATAAATTTCAAAACGGTCTCTCTCTCAGGCAAACAAATCTGAGCAAAGTGGCACAGTATACAAATATTCCTGACGAGTAGGTTTCAGATTCTCCTCTGGCATACCCTGGCTACTTTAAATTACTTCACGGAATTGCTAGGGGTTTTTCTTCTTCGACATCATGCACGACTCCTTCTGTACTGTCCTTAGCCACATTGACGCCAACCGAACATTTCATTTCCCCTCTTATTCAGAAATGCGACTACATCATATTCACTCAAAACAAATCAGATTTGCTGCACACTTATACACTAATAATCTCTACTGACTTCATATTAACAACCAACCATCCTCACATCCGAATGCTCCAGCTCCTATATGGTCCTACGTAGTTCAGACATCTGTACGTCAGCTCTACCCCATACACGGTATTTACTGCTATCAGTATCAGAGCTTCAGTGGCTTCTCCGTCTCCTATGGCCTCACTTTCTGAGCACCTGTGGCAGCTCCACCCCATATGGTACCAGCATCAGTATGCAGTAGTCATATTAATCATAAAATCTTATCATCACTGTTTGTGATATTTTATTTACTACTGTGTTTGAACGAAAACTTGTAAGCCATATTGGAGTAAAGTCTTGATTCTAGTGAAGATGGTTTGCAATGGCCTTCTAACCCATGGATGATGAACAGTGTGACTAGGAACAATGGGTTTAGCTGTATTTAACTTGCTGAGAAAGTGGTAGGTTGTTTCTGAGTATCTTTCTGAATTGTTAAACATTAGAAACATGCGAATATATATAACTTCCCTTTTATAATCCTCGTAGTGCAGTTTAACATACACCAGTGTGCGATTTGCAGGGAGCGATTGGGGGGGGGGGGATTTCGCCCCCCCCCGCCCCCCTGCATCAGACCATCCCCTCCTCTGGTTTTAGTTTATGCATCCCAACCTGGGATGTGTATTTCCTATGCACTGGAGTAAAACTTTACATATAATTTAAATTTGTGGAGCCGAACACTGAAAGTTTTAATACAGTCTTACTATGAATATGTTTGTTATTAATTTTGAAAAAGTGTTATGTAGTAGGTAAGCATTTCAAAACATTTAGAACTAAATGACAAGACGACGCACGCCACATTTCCGTAGCATGCCACAATGTTGCAAGACGTCGCCCCAGCGTAAACGAGGCTTTAGAGCCAGGTTTGTATTGTATGGTGGGTGTGATGTGTTGCGTACGAAACTAAAACCTGCAATCAGATCCAAACGTCGTGGAAAACTGTGAAGAGGTGTCATCCTGCAGCAAGATAACGCTCGCCCACATTCTGCCAAACGGACAGCCGACGCAATAAAGGAGTTGAGATTCGATGTGCTGGAACATCCACCACACAATCCAGACCTGGCTCCAAGCGATTTTCACATGTTTGGACCCTTAACGGAATCACTACAGGGAAGAAGATTTGAAAGTGATGAAGACGTCATTGCTGCGGTGCAAAATTGGTTACAAATGCAACCGATAAACGTATTTCCTGATGAAATAAACAAACTCGTAAAACGTCGGGAAAACTGCATTGAAGTCCAGGGAGGTTACGTAGAAAAATAACGCATGTATCAGTTTTCTATCATCAGAATAAGTACAGCTTTTCACAAATGTGCCTTTACTTTTTGAATTCCCCTCGTATACCTGAATGTAGATGATTTTGTAAATAAGCTTTACCTATAATGTACTTTTAAAGATATAACCAGGGATGGCTTTTCTGATAGTGCATACGCGTGAATAGTGAGTTTCGGCATTAACATCTATTTATAAATAACTGTTTAATCATGGGTAATGCCACGGTCCAAGCTAGTAACATATATAGTTATACTAACCTTTAAGACATACCCCCCCCCTGGTAAAAGCACAAATCGCACGCTGATATACACTGAAGAACCAAAGAAACTGGTACCCGTGCCTAATATCATGTAGGGCCCTCTCGAACACACAGAAGTGCCACAACACAAGGTGACATGGGCTCGACTAATGTCTGAAGTAGTGCTATAGGGAATTGACACCATGAATCCTGCAAGGCTGGCCATAAATCCGTGAGAGTATAAGGGGATGGGAGTGGATATCTCTTCTGAACAGCACGTTGCAAGGCATCCCAGATATGCTTAATAATATTCATGACTGGGGAGTTTGGGTGCCAGCGGAAATGTTTAAACTCAGAAGAGTGTTCCTGGAACCCCTCTGTAGCAATTCTGGACGTGTGCGGTGTCGCATTGCCCTGCTGGAATTTCCCAAGTACGTTCGAATGCACAAAGGACATAAATGGATGCAGGTGATCAGACAGGATGCTTACGTGCGTATCACCTGTCAGAGTCGTATCTAGACTTATCAGGGGCCCCATGTCACTCCAACTGCACACGCCCCACACCACTACAGAGCCTCCACCAGCTTGAACAGTTCCCTGCTGATATGAAGAGTCCATGGATTCATGAGGTTGTGTCCATACCCGTACACGTCTATCCGATCGATTCAATTTGAAACGAGACTCGTCCGACCAGACAACATGTTTACAGTCATCAACAGTCCAACGTCGGTGTTGACGGGCCCAGGCAAGGCGTAAAGCATTGTGTCGTGCAGTCATCAAGGGCACAGAATAGGCCTTCGGCTCCGAAAGCCCATATCGATGATGTTTCGTTGAATGGTTCGCACTCTGACACGGTATACTCGTGAAATGTTCGTACGGAAAAATCGCGACTTCATGGCTACGTCGCAGATGCTGTGTTCTATTGATCGTGCGCCGACCATAACACCACATTCCAACTCCCTTGAATCTTGATAACATGCAAGTGTATCAGCAATAGCCGGCCGGAGTGGCCGAGCGGTTCTAGGCGCTACAGTCTGGAACCGCGCGACCGCTACGGCCGCAGGTTCGTATCCTGTCTCGGGCATGGATGTGTGTGATGTCCTTAGGTTAGTTAGGTTTAAGTAGTTCTAAGTTCTAGGGGACTGATGACCTCAGTAGTTATGTCGCATAGTGCTCAGAGCCATTTGAACCATATCAGCAGTAACCGATCCAACAACTGCGCGAGACACGTGTCTTATATTCTTATACAGGCGTTGCAGACCGCAGTGCCGTATTCTGCCTGGTTACTGTATTTGAATACGCATGCCTATACAAGTTTCCATATATATGCATGCGTATGCACTATGAGCTTTATAAAAGGGAACAACCAAAATAAGTTTTTGTATGTGAGACATACACGTTTTTTTCTTTCTTAAGGCGCACCGACATTATAGCTTAGCTTCGGAGTATGACAGGAAAAGGATTACTGTGTTTTTACTGCAATTATCTTACTGACTGAGCGACAATGACTGCATATCATTGCCTATTATGGATAGTTAAAAGATGTAGACGTTTCTACTCATAGCTGAACATGTTTACGTTATTCTATTGGCAGTTTGGATTTTGGTGAAATGAAACACAGTTTAGCAAGATAGACATCTACACTTCTTTTTTTAAACTGATCTAGCATCGTAGGTCATGTAAGTATATATAGACATGCACTTAATTCAGTTGTAATGTCAGGTAATGATGATTCCGATACATCACACATGCTCTGTACTAAAGTACACCACAAACTGAAATTAAAAAAAAAAATGGTTCAAATGGTTCTGAGCACTATGGGACTTAACATCTGTGGTCATCAGTCCCCTAGAACTTAGAACTACTTAAACGTAACTAACCTAAGGTCATCACACACATCCATGCCCGAGGCAGGATTCGAACCTGCGACCGTAGCAGTCGCGCGGCTCCGGACTGAGCGCCTAGAACCGCGAGACCACCGCGGCCGGTTGGTTGGTTGGTTTGGGGAAGGAGACCAGACAGCGTGGTCATCGGTCTCATCGGATTAGGGAAGGATTGGGAAGGAAGTCGGCCGTGCCCTTTCAGAGGAACCATCCCGGCATTTGCCTGGAGTGATTTAGGGAAATCACGGAAAACCCAAATCAGGATGGCCGGACGCGGAATTGAACCGTCGTCCTCCCGAATGCGAGTCCAGTGTCTAACCACTGCGCCACCCCGCTCGGTCCACCGCGTCCGGCAACTGAAATTAGTAACAGAGACTTTCTCCGAAGTGTTCTGACAGATAAGCTTTGTAAACGCCTGCAATAACTTTCAAAAAAATCCATACACACAGTCCCACCAACCAAGAAGCTCACACACCTCACACTGTACGGCGGAGTTAGCACACATCAAGGTTCTGAATGTAATTTCCTGAAAGTGAGAGTACTATGTAGTATTCTCATTGCATACTTTGACTGTTCTTGCGTACTCCTCAACGAATACTGTATGACAATCCAGACCGAGCGAGCTGGCGCAGTAGTTAGCACAATGGACTCGCATTCGGGAGGACAATGGTTCAAACATGTGTCCGGCCATTCAGATTTAGGTTTTCCGTGATCTCCCTAAATCGTTCCAGGTAAATGCCGTGATGGTTCCTGTTTTAAAGGAACGGCCGGTTTCCTTGCCCATCCCTGACACAATCCGAGCTTTTGCTCCGTCTCTACTAACTTCGATGTCGTCGGGACGTTAAACCCAATCTTGCTTGCTTTTTGACAATTCAGAAATACTGTAGGCACTTGAGCGTTGAACATTGTAGTTATTTGTGCTGATTTCTGACAAAATGCACACCATTCATAGCATGGAAGCACTGCTTTTGTGCCACTAATTTAAGGATTTTCGAGCATTACCATTAAATTGAACTCGTGCTCTCACTATGTTCTTACAACCACACATTTATTGCCCCTCACATTTTGCGTGTATTTTAGGGAAAGTAACATCCCTTTCATAGATGAACTATACTTAACCTCATATAATTTCACAGTATTCTAAAATGCATCAGAAAATGTAATCTTAACGTTGCAACAGTACCTAAATACGAAAAGTGTATTCAATCTGCGCAAAAACTACACTGTTTATTGGATTATCACAGTGTTTAAATCAAAATTATTTTCCACACATATTCATCATGATTATGATCTCTAACGTATGTGTGAGAGGGAACGAGTGAGTGAAGATAATGTACCAATAGAAAAATATAATTGACAGCAGTTGTTTCAAGTGACTAGGATCTAGTTGAGGTTAAGTACAACAAAAACGTCGTAAGGCTCAAACTGATTACTTTACCTGAGCTATGATGCGACAATATTCTATAAAATTCGTCAGAAAAGTAACGACATGGACTATTTATAAATACACACTCGCGAGAGAATTTCCGGAGTAGTCTTGCATATTATGATAGGCGTGCAAACTTTAATAAGGTACACGGACAATTTAGAAGCCGAAAAATATTTAGTTTAAAGTTACACATGATTGACTGACCAGTTCAAACAGTATCATATACAGGGTGTTACAAAAAGGTATGGCCAAACTTTCAGGAAACATTCCTTACACACAAAGAAAGAAAATATGTTATGTGTACATGTGTCCGGAAACGCTTAGTTTCCATGTTAGAGCTCATTTTATTACTTCTCTTCAAATCACATTAATTATGGAATGGAAACACACAGCAACAAAACGTACCAGCGTGACTTCAAACACTTTGTTACAGGAAATGTTCAAAATGTCCTCCGTTAGCGAGGATACATGTATCCACCCTCCGTCGCATGGAATCCCTGATGCGCTGATGCAGCCCTGGAGAATGGCGTATTGTATCACAGCCGTCCACGATAAGAGCACGAAGAGTCTCTACATTTGGTACCGGGGTTGCGTAGACAAGAGCTTTCAAATGCCCCCATAAATGAAAGTCAAGAGGGTTGAGGTCAGGAGAGCGTGGAGGCCATGGAATTGGTCCGCCTCTACCAATCCATCGGTCACCAAATCTGTTGTTGAGAAGCGTACGAACACTTCGACTGAAACGTGCAGGAGCTCCATCGTCCATGAACCACATGTTGTGTCGCACTTGTAAAGGCACATGTTCTAGCAGCACAGGTAGAGTATCCCGTATGAAATCATGATAACGTGCTCCATTGAGCGTAGGTGGAAGAACATGGGCCCCAATCAAGACATCACCAACAATGCCTGCCCAAACGTTCACAGAAAATCTGTGTTGATGACGTGATTGCACAATTGCGTGAGGACTCTCGTCAGCCCACACATGTTGATTATGAAAATTTACAATTTGATCACGTTGGAATGAAGCCTCATCCGTAAAGAGAACGTTTGCACTGAAATGAGGATTGACACATTGTTGGATGAACCATTCGCAGAAGTGTACCCGTGGAGGGCAATCAGCTGCTGATAGTGCCTGCACACGCTGTACATGGTACGGAAACAACTGGTTCTCCCGTAGCACTCTCCATACAGTGACGTGGTCAACGTTACCTTGTACAGCAGCAACTTCTCTGACGCTGACATTGGGGTTATCGTCAACTGCACGAAGAATATCCTCGTCCATTGCAGGTGTCCTCGTCGTTCTAGGTCTTCCCCAGTCGCGAGTCATAGGCTGGAATGTTCCGTGCTCCCTAAGACGCCGATCAATTGCTTCGAACGTCTTACCTTCGTACTGGAAATCTGTCTCGATACAAACGTACCGCGCCACGGCTATTGCCCCGTGCTAATCCATACATCAAATGGGCATCTGCCAACTCCGCATTTGTAAACATTGCACTGATTGCAAAACCACGTTCGTGATGAACACTAACCTTGTTGATGCTACGTACTGATGTGCTTGATGCTAGTACTGTAGAGCAATGAGTCGCATGTCAACACAAGCACCGAAATCAACATTACCTTCCTTCAATTGGGTCAACTGGTGTTGAATCGAGGAAGTACAGTACATTCTGACGAAACTAAAATGAGCTCTAACATGGAAATTAAGCGTTTCCGGACACATGTCCACATAACATCTTTTCTTTATTTGTGTGTGAGGAATGTTTCCTGAAAGTTTGGCCGTACCTTTTTGTAACACCCTGTATGTTTACATACACTTGGTAAAACTTTTAAAATATAAAGCTGAAGGAAATGTCCAGTAATCCGCTGTGGCTGTACTTATTTAAGTCATTTAGAGATCCACATAGCCGGTTTCACAACTTGCAAGTTGCTTATTCTGGCATATATCTAAAAAGAAAAATTTATAAACTAATGCTTTAATAATGGGGATGTGAAGTTATCTGAGATATAAGAATTTTAGCATATTGCAGCCCCGTCAGCAACTGTGATAGACTAATATATTAAAAAATATATTTTTCGGCTAGTATAGGTAGTTGCAGCTGCCAACCGACCGCGTGGTGAAGTGATGCCGGTGCTGGACTTCAGTTAAGTAGTTTTAATTCGACTTGGTACCACGGTACTATAGGTTTTAATTTTTAATGTTGACTATGGCTTACTCTGGCATGTTATAATAAGTTTATCCTTCAGAAGAAGGCTAGATTATTCTAGCCGAAACGTGGGTAAAGACCAGAAAATTTTCGCAACTGAGGGGGATTTTTCAATATATTATTATCTGAGAGAACTTAAGTACCGAGTGAATAAACTTAAACAAGGAGAAAATATTACACATATAGTTAGGAACATAGCTGTGGATCACATAGTCCCCACAAAGAACTGGCCTATATGTATTTAATAAATAAGATTTGTAATTTCATACCGAAAGAAGATAACTTACAAATGATATGTCATATGTATAGGGAGTTATTATAGAATGCCACAGAGTAGCCGATGGCGTGGATAGGTAAAGTTCTCAACCTCCTTCAATAGCTAAAAACAGTCATCAATGATGAATGTCCAGTCCAAAAAAACGAAGGAATAGAATTAGGATTCAGAAACTGGTCCTTGATTTAAAAAACAGTGAAGCAGTAGCTAAAATGGAAAAGAAATGGGGACAGACTCCATGTAACGTGGAACAACTGTCGAAAACGGGATTGATACGTGTTAAAATTAAGAACTGTCATCACTTTACCTATTAAAATATGTTCGTGTTGGCCTATGTGAAGCAACAGACGATGCCCCTCGTAAGTGTTATGTAGGAAAATTTTAGGCCCTGGAGTGACTGAAGAATAAAATGAAGTTAGTGATGAAAACTAATGACATAAATATATTGAAATCCTGTGAAAAATTATTTTTAACGTCTTGGGAGGCCACCAGTGATCGAAAGGAAGAAGATTATGGTGACGATCAAACTTACCGGAAGCCGACACTCTTATACAGGGTGATTCATTGATTGTGAAAGGGGCCAAATATATCACGAAATAAGCGTCAAACGAAAAAACTACAAAGAACGAAATTTGTGTAGCTTGAAGGGGGAAACCAGATGGCGCTATGGTTGGCCCGCTAGATGGCGCTACCATAGGTCAAACGGATATCAACTGCATTTTTTTAAATAGGAACTCCCATTTTATATTACATATTCGTGTAGTACGTAAAGAAATGTGAATGTTTTAGTTGGACTACTTTTTTCGCTTTGTGATAGATGGTGCTGTAATAGTCACAAACATATGGCTCACAATTTTAGACGAACAGTTGGTAACAAGTAGGTTTTTTAAACTAAAATACAGAACGTAGGTACGTTTGAACATTTTATTTCGGTTTTTCCAATGTGATACATGTACTTTTGTGAAACTATCACTTCTGAGAACGCATGCTGTTACAGCGTGATTACCTGTAAATGCCACATTAATGCAATAAATGCTCAAAATGATGTCCGTCAACCACAATGCATTTGGCAATACGTGTAACGACATTCCTCTCAACAGCGAGTAGTTCGCCTTCCGTAATGTTCGTACATGCATTGACTATGCGCTGACGCATGTTGTCAGGCGTTGTCGCTGGATCACGATAGCAAATATCCTTCAACTTTCCCCACAGAAATCATGAAATATGCTATTCAGTACCGCTTCAACCGCACACGAGCTATGTGCCGGACATCCATCATGTTGGAAGTACATCGCCATTCTGTCATGCAGTGAAACATCTTATAGTAACATCGGTAGAACATTACGTAGGAAATCAGCATACATTGCACCATTTAGATTGCTATCGATAAAATGGGGGCCAATTATCCTTCCGCACCATACATTAACCCGCCAAGGTCGCTGATGTTCCACTTGTTGCAGCCATCGTGGATTTTCCGTTGCCCAATAGTGCATATTATGCCAGTTTACGTTACCGCTGTTGGTGAATGACGCTTCGTCGCTAAATAGAACGCGTGCAAAAAATCTGTCATTGTCCCGTAATTTCTCTTGTGCCCAGTGGCAGAACTGTACACGACGTTCAAAGTCGTCGCCATGCAATTCCTGGTGCATAGAAATATGGTACGGGTGCAACCGATGTTGATGTAGCATTCTCAACACCGACGTTTTTGAGATTCCCGATTCTCGCGCAATTTGTCTGCTACTGTTGTGCGGATTATCCGCGACAGCAGCTAAAACACCTACTTGGGCATCATCATTTGTTGCAGGTCGTGGTTGACGTTTCACATTTTGCTGAACACTTCCTGTTTCCTTAAATAACGTGATTATCCGGCGAACGGTCCGGACACTTGGATGATGTCGTCCAGGATACCGAGCAGCATACATAGCACACGCCCGTTGGGCATTTTCATCACAATAGCCATACATCAACATGGTATCGACCTTTTCAGCAACGGCCCATTTTAACACGGGTAATGTATCACGAAGCAAATACCGCCCGCACTGGCGGAATGTTACGTGATACCACGTACTTATACGTTTGTGACTATTACAGCGCCATCTATCACAAAGCGAAAAAAGTGGTGCAATTGAAACATTCACATTTCTTTACGTACTACACGAATACGTAACAAAAATGGCGGTTCCTATTAAAAAAAACGCAGTGGATATCCGTTTGACCTATGGCAGCACCATCTAGCGGGCTAACCATAGCGCCATCTGGTTTCCCCCTTAAGCTAGACGAGTTTCGTTCCTTGTAGTTTTTTCGTTTGATGCTTATTTCGTGAGATATGTGGCCCGGTCACTATCAATGGACCACCCTGTATATGTTTGTCACCAACATAAAAGTAATCTTAGCAACTGACAACACAAGGTACGAGGTGTCCAATGTGTTGTCGGAACGTGTGTGATGGCTGCCGCCCGGGTACTGAGACAGTTAAGGAAATCGAACTGACGCGGGCAGCGTGGAAGATAAGAGAAGCGCGCTGCTAATGTTTTGCTGAGGAACTGCAGTCGCCACGCCAACTATTAGACTTGGCTGTCTGTATTACATACTAATATAAAAATCTTACTAATAAGAAAATTTTGAAAGTTTGCCACTTATTTCTGTTCCATTAAAACAGTATATACATTAAATGAATCAGATTACCTACACGTGGATCCGCAGTGGGAGTAAACATAGATATTAACATAAAAAGCTGTAATAAGCTAACCAACTAGTTAGATGCTGAGACCCCTTACTGTAAAAATTCAAATAGTCAAAATTGGCCAATAACGTTCGGTGTCTTAATTCCGTTTGGTTGTTGAGAGTATTATCAGGGGACTGTCTTACGGAGTTTACTATATATATCTTCTCAAGCACATTCACCACACTTTCTCTCTTTATTATCTGCAAATTATTGTAGAGGTGTGATATCGAAAGTTGATTACTATGCAAGTGAGACGTTAGTGCGAATTTCGAACTGCTGACACTGAGAATTTCGAACCCTTTGTCAGTTTGCCCATTGTACTTTTTCCGAAAAGTCATTACAGGAAATTGAATAAAGCCCTGTGTTCTTATACGGGTTGATGATTGACTGTATCTTGCGTCTAGATTTGGCACCTACATTCTGCGGTATAAAAAACGCAAGATGTGTGTTATTCTATTTAAATGTTTCCGATTCTTTCCGAAAAGAGGCCGTAGTAAGAAATGCGCTGGTAGTAGTTGTTGTTGTTGTCCTGCCTAAAAGGTGGTACAGTGGTAGAAAACCTGGTGTGGTTCGTTGAAGGGATTGAATTGCTCAATAATTCGTTATTAATATTGTGAACAAAACTTATATCGTAACCATTAGCAAGTGCAATACTTTGTATAACCTGGTACTCACGGTCGAAAGCCTAGGGAGTTAGAGGGACTTGATGGAGGCGGTGGAGGAGCGAACTGAAGGCAGCCTTTTTATATTTAATACGATGATCTGAAGAACGATGGAGCATGGTGTCAGTCGTTGACGGTTTCCAGTAAATATCAAAAACAAAAGTACTGTTTCTTGATACGATTAAGAGGTCAAGGTAAGGCAGCATGCCATTAACACTGTCTTAGACCGTAAATTGAATACCAGACTGCTGCGAATTCAAGTGGTCCGCTAGGGAACCGGAAAACTCATTGGGACCTTTATGTAGTTAGAGAACGTCATCAACATAATGAAACCAACCAAGGATTTCTGGTCCGTAAGATGGGAGTTGTTGCACAAATTCGTATTCACACTTAGACAGAAAACTGTTTGCCATACAGTAAGGCAATGGAGAACCCATTGCTAGTCACTGTTTTTGAATGAAAAACAGGATCATCAAATTTGAAGTAATTATAACTGAGAACAATTCCTAACACCTTCAGCATTTCATTAATTTCGTCAAGGGGACGATTGCTATGGGTGTGCAGATTTTTACTCATAATATTCTGAACTTGGTCCGTAGGTACGTTGGTATACTTATTTTTAATGACTATAGATGCTACGTTGGCATCAGCGGAAATTTTCAAGTTGTCTAGAATGGAGATTAGATGTGCGCTGTTGTGTAACGAAAAACTGGATAGATGTTCATAATACTTGTTGATACAATTGGCAAACAACTTTCCTGCCTGGTAGCAAACACTATTTCTGGCGTTGACGATCAGGCGCGCAAGAAGACCTGTCTTATGTGACTTGATAACCGCTCTTAACCTGGATGCTTTTGGATTCATAGGTATGAGAGGTCTCTTTTGAAAAGTGGAAGGAAAGAATGAAGTGGACGTTATATGTTTCTTTAATGGGGCCAAAAGCTTTTCAGCTAGATCGCATCTACGGCGAGAAATACTGTTTTCTTTGAAGAAATCCAGTACTTTGGCAACGTATTCGTCCTCTTTTATAACAATACTCGTTTTACCCTCCCTCATCTGCCCTTATTATGATCGCTCTGCGATTATCTACTTTTTTATTAATGGTGCGAAGAGCGGCGTTTTCGCACATCCATGTAGACCAAACCATTACCGTTGAAGGTACCCCTGTATTACCTTATTAATTGGGCAGTTGAAGGTAGAACACAATCTATTGCGGCTAAGGAGTGAGCTACGGAATAATCAGTTTATTGTTGGAATAACGACTTAGTGGTATTATGTGGTAATACTTTCTCAAGTAGCCGTGTGTCACTAACGTTGAACCTAGTCCCACTTAAGTTGCAAACCCGGGAGGCAAATTTAAACGCAGTTTGACGTGTACTGAAAGGGTGAGGTTCACTACTTCGATAGTATAACTTTTGTAGTTTCTTCAGATGTACTGACGAAAGCATATTCCTTAATCTATTGACACACCCATCACATGCTCACATACTGCATTCAAGGACCTCATGCTAATCGTACTAGATAACTTCAGGTGAGCCATATACAGGGCCTTATTAGTTCTGTCTTTTTTCACATCTAGCTCGTGGATTTCTGCACGTAAACAAAAAGTCGTAATGTGCTTGGCTGATCGTGCTGACATACGAGAACGCTTATTCAGCCTATTAAGAATGTAATTTGTAAAAATATGGTCCACTAAACATGAGATTGCAAGTGTGGTACACATATCGACCTTTCGTCGTAAACAAGCGCTGCTTAACCTGAAGTTCGTATCAGTAGCGCCAATATGCAAGCTGCGAGTTTTTTAATAAGTAATACAGAAATTTTAAAAAGTAATACAGTAATTTGATAAGTAATACAGATACTATTTCATTTGAAGCTTCATTATGCTTGCAATGTGTGAAAAATCTTACATATGTAATTTTTTTTTGTTCGAATTGTCATAGATATATTGCATATAGTACGATAAGCGGGCAAGATGTGTAATTTTAAAATACAGGGTGAATCAAAAGTTGCAATAAACCCTGTTATGTCAAGAACCCTGTAGGAATGGGGAAACCTGATTATTCCAGTAAGATATGGGTGAAGTGATCTATCTTTTACGGTATGTACCGCACATGGGTGCCATCTTAAAATCGGCCATCTTGAATCTAAGTTGATCTTTTTAAGCAGAAAGGGAGTCGTGTAATATATCAGATAACATCATTATGCAAAACTGGCGTAGGGAACAGGAAGTAAGGGTCACCCCCAAGAAAACTGTTGTAGTAGCATTCACGAGGAAGCATATCCAGCACATGTACTGGAATCTTAAGCTTCTCGACGAAACTGTACTTGTATTGAAGGTAAACCCGGATGCGAAACTGTTATTGATCCCCCATATAAGGAAGACATGCTCCAAGGCGAAACGCACTCTTATGAGGACCAGAAGAGCCTGTGGAGCAAAACTGGCGTTTAAATCCCGAGATTATGTACTGGATATACACTAATGTAATAAGATCTGTGATAATTTATGGGTCTACAGTATGGTGGAACAAAGCAGAACAGAAAGTGGCTGCTAAAGAGTTTGACAATGTGCACAGACTGGGATGCTTAGCCATAACAGGCGAAATTAGCAGCACACCCACTGCTAGGATCGAGACCATGCTGGACATGACCCCATTAGACCCTCGGGTGAGAATGGAGGCAGGGGTATACAAGCTAAAAACTGGTAATAACTGCATTCCTTTAGGATGTCCAGAAACCCTCACCAATGTAGGGAACGTGGTAAACGTAGGAATGATCGGGGAAATGTCCACTGACTATACAATAACTTCCAGCTGCTTCAATAAACCTATCAGTGTAACAACTGGAAGTAACTAGTCCATTTCTCAGACTAAGACTAATGCGAAGCTGTATGCAATACATCCTACCATTGAAACAATTGCTACATTGTGTTCTTGCTAACGCTATTTTCATATTTCGTGTAAAACTTCTAAAATTTAATACTCTGTTTAGAATCGAACTCGTGTTCCTTTTACCCATAGTCAGACGCGATATCCTTTGCGCCACAAAACTTTGCGGGGTGTAGTGTCTGCGCTGAGAATCGTTTTTAGCGGAAATCAGCGCTAAGCTTTGCCAATGATGTTGCTGGGAGCAGGGAAAAGAATGTCCGTCCTTGCACATATCGCCGCTGTAAACGAATGGAGAATAAATGCATCAATTTTCGTAAGGTTCCCACTACCAGCAATCACAAAATTCCTTTCTATTGCCACTTAAAAGTTATAAATGCGTTTTCGATCAATAATAGCTAAACTATTTGCAGAAAATTGCGGAAAAACCTAGTAACTGCGGCTAAAACTCTTGTAACACACGTATAGCTTCGTCTTACTTCTAGCCCGTGACGTCGCCAGAGTTTCAGCCAATAGCAGAGCGTTTTCGATCACGTGAACAAAACTTGATATTTAAAGATTTTTAAGCTTTAATTACATGAAAGTAACAGATATTTTGTGAGAACATTAACCATAAATGTGATCTGAATGTTACAATCACTCCGAATAACAACAATCAGAACCATATATTTAACATGGGAAAATACCCTATTACCTCCTCCTAGAAATGTTTGACGGAGTTACTGTTTGGAATAGATGAAAATATGATTTATTATTTAGATTTAGTTCGCATAATATGTACAGCTATCTTCAATGACAAAAAAGTTCCCCGCTTACAGGAAATTCGGATACATCATTGGGAAATCCATTTTCGTAAACTTTCCATATATTATCTAAAAAATATGCTGCTGCAAATAAAACTAAAATGAAAACCTAGTACACCTCTTCCAGAACGCAATGATTCCAGTCTCAGCTTTGTACACTGAATATCTTGCGAGAGTTATAGAGTTGAGTGAAAAAGTAAGGTTACACTTGTGTTCTGCGCGGAATGTGGCAGCTCTGCTTCATGTCTCCACGTGCATCAATCCAAAAGTCATTTTGAGTATAGGAGAGCAGAGGTAGTGGCGTACGCATCCTGATTATCAGACTGTACTCAAAATTCCAAACCTCTGACCAGTGACATCTGGGATGAGAGCATTGTTGACGGTGTTCTGTCCGCCAGATCTAATCGCTATGCTTGGCGATCCACTTTTAAAGAGTAGTTATGTACCAGCTCTATGTTTCCCCTTCTCTTTTCATTCAATTCTACCTTCACCATTAAAACGCGAAGACAGCACCACGTTTCATTTCTACAAACATCCATAACCATACTACATTTGCATAAGAAGCTATCAGTCATCCACATACATCTACATCTACATCTACATCGATACTCTGCAAATCACATTTAAGTGCCTGGCAGAGGGTTCATCGAACCACCTTCACAATTCTCTATTATTCCAATCTCGTATAGCGCGCAGTAAGAATGAACACCTATATCTTTCTGTACGAGCTCTGATTTCCCTTATCTATCTTGGTGATCGTTCCTCCCTATGGAAGTCGGTGTCAACAAAATATTTTCGCATTCGGAGGAGAAAGTTGGTGATTGGAATTTCGTGAGAAGATTCCGTCGCAACGAAATACGCCTTTCTTTTAATGATGTCCATCCCAAATCCTGTATCATTTCTGTGACACTCTCTCCCATATTTCGCGATAATAGAAAACGTGCTGCCTTTCTTTGAACTTTTTCGATGTACTCACTCAGTCCTATCTGGTAAAGATCCCACATCGCGCAACAGTATTCTAAAAGTGGACGGACAAGCGTAGCGTAGGCAGTCTCCTTAGTAGATCTGTTACATTTTCTAAGTGTCCTACCAATAAAACGCAGTCTTTGGTTAGCCTTCCCCACAACATTTTCTGTGTGTTCCTTCCAATTTAAATTGTTCGTAATTGTAATACCTAGGTATTTAGTTGAATTTACGGCTTTTAGATTAGACTGATTTATCGTGTATCCGAAGTTTAACGCGTTCCTTTTAGCACTCATGTAGATGACTTCACACTTTTCGTTATTTAACGTTAACTGGCACTTTTCGCACAATTCCGAGATTTCTTCTAAATCGTTTTACAGTTTGTTTTGATCTTCTGATGACTTTATTAGTCGATAAACGACAGCGTCATCTGCAAACAACCGAAGACGGCAGATCAGATTGTCTCCCAAATCGTTTATATAGATAAGGAACAGCAAAGGGCCTAAGCATATTTGTTGACACATTACGCCGAAGATAAAAGTAGGACCTTACCTCTGTATTTCAGTTCACCCCCAAGGTACCCATTAATTTAACCATAGTGTGGTGTCACCGCCAGACACCACACTTGCTAGGTGGTAGCCTTTAAATCGGCCGCGGTCCGTTAGTATACGTCGGACCCGCGTGTCGCCACTATCAGTGATTGCAGACCGAGCGCCGCCACACGGCAGGTCTAGAGAGACTTCCTAGCACTAGCCCCAGTTGGACAGCCGACTTTGCTAGCGATGGTTCACTGACAAATTACGCTCTCATTTGCCGAGACGATAGTTAGCATAGCCTTCAGCTACGTCATTTGCTACGACCTAGCAAGGCGCCATTACCAGTTACTATTGATGCTGTAAAACGTGTACCGTCAAGAGCGATGTTCACCATTTATGGATTAAAGTTAAGTATTCCACAGCTACGTCCTTTTTTGCTAGTCTAATTTCCTTGACCTGTTCCAGACCTCACGCCAGCCTGCGTGAGCTAAAACGCGTGCCTTTCGGCTTCCTCTCATAGTGGGTTGGCGCTCTTGCCAATCCACAACATTTGGCGACGAGGCCAAACCGCGTTCGTAACTATACTGCCCTTATTTACTTGTGTAATGGCTTCGCCACCATCTCCAGATGTACTGTCCGAATTTTATCGCTTACAGAATCAGCAGACGCAGGCCTTACTGGATGCCCTTGGACAGCTCGTCCAGGGTCAACGTGCAATGCAAAACGATGCGGCAGCTAACGCTCCACCGCTCACGCAGCCACAACACGCAGTTGCACCAACTTTTCGTCCTTTTGATGCGGCACTGGAAAGTTGGACGGAGTGGTCACGCCAATTTGGATTCCATCTCGCCGCCTACAGAATTCAAGGTAACGAGCGGCAGCCTTTCTTATTGTCCTCCGTAGGAGTGACCACATACCGTGTGATAGTCAAATTATTTCCCCGACGCGACGTAGCAACTCTGTCCTACGACGAAATTTTGTCTGCATTAGATGCATATTTCAAAGAATCAGTCAATGTAGTTCTTTCGTACAAAATGTACGGCAGGTCAGACTAATAGGGAGTGGGTTGCAACCTTGCAAGGCCTTACTAGGGATTGTGCTTTTGAGTGTCAATGTGGACTCCCTTATTCAGATACTATGGTACGTGATGCAATTCCACAGAACGTTTCTGATGTTCGTATACGGGAACAGATTTTGAAATTAGTCAATCCCTCCCTTCAACAAGTGATGGACATACTGGATCTGCAGGACACACTTGACTTTGCTCAGGAATCATTTGAAACTTCGCCACCTGTGTGTAAAGTTAACCGGCCCGCCGGGCGAGCTGCACGGGATGGTAAACAGTCCTCGCGCCCGGCCGCACCAAAGCCGCCTGGCTCTCGGCCACGTGTACCACGCCGGCAAGCAAATGCAGTGAAATCATGCCCACGGTGTGCTACTAGACATTCGCGTGAGAATTGCCCGTCACGCCAAGCTATTTGCTTGCTTTTTCTGTAATAAAAAAGGACATGTTCAAAGTGTTTGCCAGAATAAGCTCCGATCGGACGCTCAAAACCATTCTAGGCCCTTTGCTTCGCGCCGGAATCGGAATCGAACCAAGAATACTCAGGCTCGCGACACTTCGCCCATGGAAATTCATATATTTCATGCCACTCCTCCCAGTGGCACTCTCTCCAACAGTGACTGTGTTAGTCCCACAAATAGTGTGCGTCGACATCGCCGGCACTCCCGTCAAGTCGCAAGTGATTTTGTACCTGTGTCAGTTCACGTTGCACGAGACAGTCGCTCTTGTCGTCAGCAGGACAATAAACGTTTTGTAGATTTGGACATTAACGGCAAAGTGATACCGTTCCAGCTCGCTACTGGAGCTGCAGTTTCACTGATCAATCAAGACACTTACAAACAGCTGGGCATACCTCCGTTGCATGCCGCAAATGTTAAGTTAAGTAGTTATTCAGGACAAGCGATCCCTGTGTTAGGACAGTGCAGCCTTCTGGCAACATACAAGGAACAAACAAAACTTGTATCATTTTACGTCCTTCGTTCTTCTTCTGCAGTGAACGTGAATGGTTTCGATTTATTTCAGTTGTTTAACTTGTCTACAGTAAATCAGGTCCTATCAGTGAACCAGACTGTTCCTTCAGACAGTGTTTCTCATCTATGTGAAGAATTTGCAGACATTTTTGCACAGGGCCTCGGTTGCGCTAAAAACTATAAAGCACATTTGGAACTGAAAGTAAACGCGCAACCGAAATTTTTCAGAGCGCGCAATGTTCCCCACACATTGCGTGATGAGGTCGCAAAAACATTACACGATTTGGAATCACAAGGTGTAATTGAACGTGTGCAGGCTTCTCTCTGGGCATCACCCTTAGTAATTTTGCAAAAACCTTCTGGAAAATTGAGACTTTGTGTGGACTTCAAGGCAACAGTGAATCCACAACTAGTGACTGCAACTTTCCCTTTACCCCGCCCGGAAGATCTTTTTGACAAACTGTGCCCGGGTAACTATTTTTCGAAGTTGGACCTAGCAGATGCGTACTTGCAAATACCGGTGGACGAAGAATCCCAGCGCGTTTTGGTGGTTAACACGCATCTTGGTTTGTATCGATTCAAACGACTGCCATTCGGGTGTGCATCAGCCCCTGCATTGTTTCAGTAATATCTACAAACTGTTTGTGCGTCGGTCCCTACTGCAGCAAACTATCTGGACGATATTGTGATCTCTGGAAAGACGGAGGAAGAACATTTAGCCAATCTCAGAACATTATTTCAGGTCTTGCGACAAAATGGTCTTCGCTTGCGGAAGGACAAATGTGTGTTTTTTGCTCGTGACTTACCCTATCTGGGTCATGTACGCAATGCCCAAGGCATACATCCCAGTCCAGAGCACCTCCGTGCCATACAAGATTTGCCTTCGCAGCAGAATTTGAAGCAGCTACAGAGTGTGCTGGGAAAAATAAATTACTATAACAAATATGTTCCACAGGCCTCTTCCATTTCAGCTCCGCTTCATCGCTTACGCCGTAAAGGTGTTCCGTTCGTCTGGACGACGGAATGCGAACGCGCCTTTCGCCAGTTGAAATAGGTGTTGCTTTCCAATACTTGCCTTACGCCATTCGATGCCTGGAAGCCCCTTTTGCTGATGGTGGATGCATCGGATTTCGGGATCGGTGCTGTGCTTGCGCACAAAGATGGTTCGCACGATCGCCCTATTGCCTTTGCGTCTAAATTGCTCTCGTCTGCGCAAAGAAATTATTCACAGATCGAGAAAGAAGCATTGGCTCTCGTAACTGGTGTTACAAAGTTTCATGATTTCGTGTATGGTCGTCACTTTACCATCATCACAGACCACAAACCTTTGACATCACTTTTTCATCCGACCAAGCCTGTACCTCCACGTACAGCGCAGAAATTCATTCGCTGGTCTATTTACCTCTCGCAGTACCGCTACGATATCTTGTATCGGTCCACTGCTCAGCACGGAAACGCCGATGCGTTGTCCCGTTTGCCTGTTGCTGAGGTTAGAGCATTCGATTCCTCCGAACTTGCTTGCATGTTCATTGATTCGGAAACCGATGACGTGGTCGAATCGTTTCCGATTGATTTTCGTCATGTAGCTACAGCCACAGCTGCCGACCATGTCCTTGCTACCGTTCTGCGTTTTGTTGCTACGCAATGGCCCTTGTCAAAGTCACGAATCGGGGATCCGTTGGTTCGCCGATTTTTTGCTCACAAGGAGAGACTTTTTGTACGACGTGGTGTTTTGCTGTTGCGTTCTGATAATGATCAGTCCAGGGTTGTGGTCCCACGTTCGTTGCAGTCCTCTGTCTTACAGCTTCTCCACCAAGGACATTGGGGTATAGTGAGAACGAAACAACTTGCTCGTCAGCACTGTACTTGGTTCGGAATGGATGCCGCGATTACGAATATGTGCTCTTCTTGTATGGTGTGTGCCGAACAACAATCACGACCACCGCGGAAGTTCTTTGCACGGCCAAAAGCCACTTCCCCTTGGCAACGCTTACACATCGATTTTGCTGGTCCATTCTGGAATGCTCGATGGTTGGTTGTGGTAGATTCATTCAGTAATTTTCCTTTTGTTGTCCGGATGTCTTCCACGACATCATCTGCCACCATCCAAGCGTAATCTGCTATCTTTTGCATTGAAGGTCTTCCACAGACTATTGTTTCCGACAATGGCCCACAATTCATGTCCGCAGAATTTCAGTCATTCTGCAAGGCCAATGGTATTCAACATCTGACGTCCGCGCCGTTTTCGCCACAGTCAAACGGTGCCGCTGAACGTTTGGTCAGGACTTTCAAGTCACAGATGTTGAAGTTGAAAGTGTCGCATTCTCGGGAGGACGCGTTATTGCTCTTTTTGTCCTCGTATCGCTCTCAGCCCCGAGAGGGTCGCTCGCCGGCTGAGTTGCTTCACGGTCGCCCTCATCGAACCTTGATGTCTTTGCTACATCCGCCGCATCAGGTTCCTGTGCAGCGGCAGACACCTGCTTTTGCCCCAGGCGATCTTGTCTACTACCGCAACTATCGAGGTTCACGGCGTTGGCTCGAAGGGCGCATTCTTCGCTGCCTCGGCCGCGCTCTGTATCTGGTTTTGGTGGCCTCTTGTGAGGTGCGTCGGCATCTGAATCAGCTGCGCCTCTGTCGTCGCACGGGATCTGCCGCTCCCCGTCTGCTTTCAGCGACGGTGCCGTCCGGTCAGCGCCCTGGGGACCCATCTACTGGCTCGCCTCAGCCCCAAGTGTTACCGACGCGCCGCCGCCGCCGCCGCCGCCTGTTCTCCCGCCGGCGACGCTCGCAGTGGACGCGTCGCTGCAACCGCCGGGCGCCTCCCTGGGTCACGCGCCGCCGATCGCTTCCCGTGACCAGTTGTCCTCCGACATGGAACTCTTGCCCGTTCCGGACCATATGTCGTCTTCGTCCGTCGGGTGCCCCGGCCCGATGGAGGTCGACCCTTCGGCCCCTCCTGTCTCTCTACGGGCGCGTACACCACATGTTGGCGTGCACCCTGGAGCAGGTTTTCAGGCGTTTCCTAGCTCCCCTCGGTCCGAATGGCAGGGTGCGGGTGGCACAGCCTCGCCTGTTGTTAGGCTCCCCACGTCGTCGCATACGTCAACATGGGGTCCTCCCCACGGCGGGCGGAAGCCTTATGCCACAACCGTCCGCCGATTTGCGGGGGAGGAATGTGGTGTCACCGCCAGACACCACACTTGCTAGGTTGTAGCCTTTAAATCGGCCGCGGTCCGTTAGTATACGTCGGACTCGCGTGTCGCCACTATCAGTGATTGCAGACCGAGCGCCGCCACACAGCAGGTCTAGAGAGACTTCCTAGCACTCGCCCCAGTTGCACAGCCGACTTTGCTAGCGATGGTTCACTGACAAATTACGCTCTCATTTGCCGAGACGATAGTTAGCATAGCCTTCAGCTACGTCATTTGCTACGACCTAGCAAGGCGCCATTACCAGTTACTATTGATGCTGTAAAACGTGTACCGTCAAGATCGATGTTCACCATTTATGAATTAAAGTTAAGTATTCCACAGCTACGTCCTTTTTTGCTAGTCTAATTTCCTTGACCTGTTCCAGACCTCACGCCAGCCTGCGTGAGCTAAAACGCGTGCCTTTCGGCTTCCTCTCATAGTGGGTTGGCGCTCTTGCCAATCCACAACACGTAGCATCTGGAGTCCAACTAGTAAGCGTAAACGCCGGCCGGAGTGGCCGTGCGGTTATAGGCGCTACAGTCTGGAACTGCGTGACCGCTACGGTCGCAGGTTCGAATCCTGCCTCGGGCATGGATGTGTGTGATGTCCTTAGGTTAGTTAGGTTTAAGTAGTTCTAAGTTCTAGGGGACTGATGACCACAGTAGTTAAGTACCATAGTGCTCAGAGCCATTTGAATTTTTGAGTAAGCGTAAACAGACAGGGTAGAGTCGCGGATTTAGCGAGTCTGCCTAAGGTGTCAATAACAACTGCCACCGTGGATGACGTCATTACATTGGAGTAAGTCTTGCTGTCGTATTCACAGGCTCATTCGCAGCTTGGTTGTATAAGGAACTGTAAACGATTGCCCTTCTTCGAAATGGCAAAGTGTCGCCTTAACTTAGCAGCCGAAAAAAAAGAGAACAAGTCTCGCACACCTACTGTCATTGGTTTCCAAAACACTGACAAATCTCATTCTGGGCTGATGAAGTAATGGGGCATTTATGTTCCGAAGTCACGATACAAAACACGATGTAGGCTGGATGCCGCCAGTTTCATTTAGCCACTTAAATGTTCCATGTTTGCTACTCAGTTCCGTTTCTGGGTTGTTCGTAGGGCATACTGAAGTACTGAGGTAGCACCACACTCTTATTATCTTCAGTGTCTTTCAACGACTGTGTATTTTTGTTATGTGGATGGTAGTTACGAGTGGATGCTGGCGAGCCTCACTTGTGCATCTGATAGACAGACACTACTGATGAAAAGTATTCGGATAGCTGTTAGTACTGGCTGTGTCCACTCTTCACCTCGATGACTGCTTTAACTCTCATGGAGACACTTGCAATGAGGTCTGAATCTCTGTGAAGGAGAGGCAGTCCACATTTCCTCCAGAGCCGGAACCACATGTTGTATGCTAGCTTCTGGAGCGGAGTCGACGTTCTAACTCATCCTAAAGGCGCTGCCTTTGGTTCAGGAGGTACGTTGGATTGTCAGCATTAGAGAGCAACGGTTCTATGCGCTCAGTCCGGAGCCGCGCGACTGCTACGGTCGCAGGTTCGTATCCTGCCTCGGGCATGGATGTGTGTGATGTCCTTAGGTTAGTTAGGTTTAAGTAGTTCTAGGTTCTAGGGGACTGATGACCATAGATGTTAAGTCCCATAGTGCTCAGAGCCATTTGAACCTCTAAGAGCAAAGTTGTAGGTACTTTTGAATGAAATCTCAAACTGCTGCATCGCAATGGGAGGCAGTTACAGTGTTTCGAAGAAGTGACGCTTTAACTGTGTCGCGCAGTGTGTTTGACCGATGTTACTATCTGTAATGCTTAATTACAAATTGTTTTCCCAAATGACATCGGGAATTTTCACGTAAGGTACTGATGTTTGCTTGTTATCTGAGATGACCTGTTAAACACAACACGAAGTTCTTCACTTCTTGTGAATGTTTCTGGATTTCGCAAAATTTTCGCTGCGTACTACTTTTCTTTAAGCAATCATATCGTTCACGGGAATTCTCTAAGAGTTGATGGACCTTGTAGGGAAAGTTATTTTAGCACATTTGGACGTGTAGTGCACCGAGTTTACTCGAGTCTCGTGCAATACGTTCAACTTAAACCAGTTATTACTGTTGAAATGACGTATTTTATTTGATATTTCCTCATTCGTCTTCGGAGCAGTTTCCTATCGCATATTGATATACTTGCTCTGATCTTTCTTTGAAGAATGTTTGGTTCAAATGGCTCTGAGCACTATGGGACTTAACATCTATGGTCATCAGTCCCCTAGAACTTAGAACTACTTAAACCTAACTAACCTAAGGACAGCACACAACACCCAGCCATCACGAGGCAGAGAAAATCCCTGACCCCGCCGGGAATCGAACCCGGGAACCCGGGCGTGGGATGCGAGAACGCTACCGCACGACCACGAGATGCGGGCGAAGAATGTTTGCCTCACTATCGCGGATACACTCTGCACATCACTAACAATTCACTAAGAAAGCACAGACCAATCGGTCGACGACATTTCAAATACACTCCTGGAAATTAAAATAAGAACACCGTGAATTCATTGTCCCAGGAAGGGGAAACTTTATTGACACATTCCTGGGGTCAAATACATCACATGATCACACTGACAGAACCACAGGCACATAGACACAGGCAACAGAGCATGCACAATGTCGGCACTAGTACAGTGTATATCCACCTTTCGCAGCAATGCAGGCTGCTATTCTCCCATGGAGACGATCGTAGAGATGCTGGATGTAGTCCTGTGGAACGGCTTGCCATGCCATTTCCACCTGGCGCCTCAGTTGGACCAGCGTTCGTGCTGGACGTGCAGACCGCGTGAGACGGCGCTTCATCCAGTCCCAAACATGCTCAATGGGGGACAGATCCGGAGATCGTGCTGGCCAGGGTAGTTGACTTACACCTTCTAGAGCACGTTGGGTGGCACGGGATACATGCAGACGTGCATTGTCCTGTTGGAACAGCAAGTTCCCTTGCCGGTCTAGGAATGGTAGAACGATGGGTTCGATGACGGTTTGGATGTACCGTGCACTATTCAGTGTCCCGTCGACGATCACCAGTGGTGTACGGCCAGTGTAGGCGATCGCTCCCCACACCATGATGCCGGGTGTTGGCCCTGTGTGCCTCGGTCGTATGCAGTCCTGATTGTGGCGCTCACCTGCACGGCGCCAAACACGCATACGACCATCCTTGGCACCAAGGCAGAAGCGGCTCTCATAGCTGAAGACGACACGTCTCCATTCGTCCCTCCATTCACGCCTGTCGCGACACCACTGGAGGCGGGCTGCACGATGTTGGGGCGTGAGCGGAAGACGGCATAACGGTGTGCGGGACCGTAGCCCAGCTTCATGGAGACGGTTGCGAATGGTCCTCGCCGATACCCCAGGAGCAACAGTGTCCCTAATTTGCTGGGAAGTGGCGGTCCGGTCCCCTACGGCACTGCGTAGGATCCTACGGTCTTGGCGTGCATCCGTGCGTCGCTGCGGTCCGGTCCCAGGTCGACGGGCACGTGCACCTTCCGCCGACCACTGGCGACAACATCGATGTACTGTGGAGACCTCACGCCCCACGTGTTGAGCAATTCGGCGGTACGTCCACCCGGCCTCCCGCATGCCCACTATACGCCCTCGCTCAAAGTCCGTCAACTGCACATACGGTTCACGTCCACGCTGTCGCGGCATGCTACCAGTGTTAAAGACTGCGATGGAGCTCCGTATGCCACGGCAAACTGGCTGACACTGACGGCGGCGGTGCACAAATGCTGCGCAGCTAGCGCCATTCGACGGCCAACACCGCGGTTCCTGGTGTGTCCGCTGTGCCGTGCGTGTGATCATTGCTTGTACAGCCCTCTCGCAGTGTCCGGAGCAAGTATGGTGGGTCTGACACACCGGTGTCAATGTGTTCTTTTTTCCATTTCCAGGAGTGTACAACTTAAACAGCCACAGTTTATAAAGTAAACCATTCTCGTGATCTTATGATCGTCTGAGTACAGTCATGAAGCACAGTCTTCTGCTGTTTCTTGGTAGTCTGTGGTAAGAGCAAGGGCGTAGTAATCTAAGAGATAAATGTGAGCAGCCACCTATCGATCCACGCGTAAAAAAGATATTATCGAGATAACAATTCGCCTGAGTGGCCAGTATTACTACATCTGCTATGCGCTGCAGAAATATCCTTTTAGGGGACACCTAACTCGTAAACTGACCCGCTTTCGCCCTTATTATATAATGTTGTCAGCAACAACATAATTACGTATGATAAACTGCGGTTTTTCTGTTTTAGTTTAGGGAATATGTAAAAGCAAGATCAGGATTTAACGTTCCGTCCTTGCAGGCGGAACACTAGCTCGAATATTTAACTGCCCAGCGATGTTAAGGTCAACGTGGACGTAGATATAGCCGTAGCCTTGGCAACGAAACATCCTAGCGATCACCTGAAGTGATTTAGGGGAAACGCCGAAAACACAGAAGGGTCGGAGAGAGATTCGAATCCCTTAACTTGCGAAGTCTTTCCAAAAACCCTGAAAAGTTTTGCTGTCAATGCAGGCCCAAAACTTTTAGAAAGAAAATTACTGAGAGCGACACCTATACATGAAGAGGAGAGATCGAAAACAAATAATTCTTGTCTCTTAGTCGTATTATTGGAATCAGCACAAGTGTGAAAAAAATATGAAAAATTACGTTTGGCTTCGCTGATGTGTGTAAGGGTACAATTTTCCAAAGAAATTATTGCAAATAAATTATACATGCAAGGAACTTGGATTCTTTGCATTAGGACCTATGTGCGCGGGGCTGGGCGGAAGCAGTGTGATAGTGGTAATGCTTATTTTCTCGGAATTTGTAGTCAGGAATCCAAAATATTTGCGCCATTCGGCATCAGAGAGTGGCAAGGGCACCTAACAGTGCTATTGTTAGGCCAATAGCGACCGTTATGTACTGTTCCAGAAAACAGAATAATTACAGACTCTCACACGAATAGCTACAATTAAAGTTTATAGGAGAGAAATGGAAACTTAAGATCGACTTCCAAAATAAAAGAGGAATTTAAAATAGCGAAATACTGAAAATTAGCATGATATGCAGGCAGCGTGCAGGGATTGCCGCCAACTGATTTTCTGACGCTTCCCAAGAAGTACACACCAATATGTGGCAGAACGTGCTATCTGCCAATGATTGACTCATCCTTTCAGTAAATACGTGGTAAATATCAATTGTCATGTTGGCTAAGAGGCGTTCACTTCTATTGGAGACTTGATGGACAGGCGATGTGGTGCGTCGTCGTGCGTGGTATCAGGTAGCGTTGTTGGAACTCGTTTCTGTGCGCGAAGCTTAAACCTAATATTTCCATTTCAGCTACAGTTGTGAGATGTTAGCGTACTGACCAACTACTAGACACATGTGTTGTTACCAGAAATCTATTAAACGTGATAAAGTTTGTGTTAGAGTCTACATATGTTTATTTTATAGTTCGTTATGGACGCCTTTCTAGGTCATCCTCAGATAGCTTAAGACTTAACAGATAGTCCACACAACGCTAGCGATAGTTCATAACTCTACAAAGATGTTTTTTCAAAAGATACGTAACGTTTTGCAGCTATACATCTAGACAAATACACAAGCATAATGAAATTGAAAAAGAAACTTCAAACAAATGTACCTTATTAATTTTAAATTAACAACAGCCTCAGTTGCAATGTTTACTTAGATTTGCCTAGGTTTCAGTTGGGATAACCCAACCTTCTTCAGAATAAAAGGAACTACGATTTGGCCATAATAGACAACGTCAAAAAATAAAAACTATAATATAGTAATACATCGTCATATTGCAATAACTTGTCTGGGAAACAGCCTCGGCCGCACTTCGCGACCGCAGTACGGCAGCAACTAATATTGTACTGGAACTGGCTATAGCCTCGAGAGCGCATGCTAGACAGTGTGTCATGCGTACTTGTTAACACTGGTACCAACATGGACTCCTAAACTTTTATGAATAACCAAGTGCGGCTAACGAAATTGACGTATACGTTATCCTGTAAGGAACAAAGATATATCGACTGTCTTAACATTTGTAATAATTTGTTGGACGTCAAAAGTGAAGTGAGCTATGCCTTTACTATTTTAAGCCAACCTAGCATATTCGGCTAATCATCGAACTTGACCGCATGAGGATAACTACGGGTTTGAAATACCAGATAATCCAAGCTATTGAGCAGACGGGAATGCTAAAAACATGTTGGCAAGGGTATAATGATTACTCCCTTGTTGAAAATATTTAAATGTATCTTATATTAGTTTATACTCAGAGATTAGAAGTGTAAGAAAGTATAGTCCAAAAAGGGTGTACGTATGAGTATTGACACAGATTGCTATGTTAGAGAGAGGAAAAAACTGTTCAACGTAATGAACCGATCGAAAAACGGATATGGGGCAAAGGGGAGAAAGGAGTTTACGGGATATAGGTGTAAAACAGTTGTAACAAACATATTTTTAATGGCGAAAAAAATATTAACTGACTGCTGCTACTTTAGTATGGGTGAATAATGAAACTGTGGTTTGTCGTTAAGGATCGGGTCAGGATTCTTTGATTGGTGTTTATTAACAGCCAGAATTTCGAGAATTGTTAGTTTTCTGCGTTTAGTTCTTCTTTGGAGAACACCAGATTTAAAATCATAAACGTGACATTCATGCAGAGCATGTTCAGCAAAGATGGAATCTTTCTTTTTCAAAATCCAGTTCTTTCAATTCAATCAGTCTAGTAGTTACAGCCTACCTAATCGACCTACACATGATTTGCCGCACAGGTTGCCCGGAAGCCCTATAAATTTCACTCTGTTTTAAAGGTCGAATCTTGTCGTCACTAGAATATGGCAAATAGTATTCCTAGCGTAAAAAGCTGGAGTATATTTTCTGAATCTTAGTTTGCTGGCAAGTACCTGTGAAGTCCTACCTACATACTACGTGGAATTCTATTTGTTGTCAGTGTGACTTAATGCTTTCTGAGGAGGACACAGAAGTGCTGTTATCCGCTGTCTCTTCTTACTGTTAAGTATACTATCAATTAAAGTAGAGCTATAACAACTGTATACTGTTTCTTTAATTATTTTTAATTCATTCTGAAAATGTGATTTAGTTTGTGGTACAGCTAGCAGGCGATGCAAAATGGAGTGGAAGGGTTCATGTTTGTAAATTATGGAATTCTTGAAACTGGCAGGTGTTTCCGTGTCTGTAGAAGTTACTTTTCTGTATATCTAAAATAAATGCTATTGGTTGCTAATGTCAACGATAAGGTCGAAACGTTGACTGAGTTCGTGATATTATTCTAATGTTATGCTAAAAGCTTAAGTGAAGCTTGATTAATAAACATGAATCTACGCAATCATATGTTCCATTGGAGTGTTACACACGCCTAGTAACTTGGTCAGAATAAATTACTGTTAAAAAACTGTTACATTTTCAGCCAGCTTCTTCCGGTTGCACGTCGACTGTTGCATGAAGGTGTACACCAGGGATACTCAACCTTTTTTAATTACCGCCCACTTTTGAGTCTCTGTTAGCAGTAAAATTTTCTTACCGCCCACTGGTTCAACAGTGATGGTAATCTATAAAGTAAGGAAGTAACTTTATTTTATGAAATTTATAAAGTTATGAAGTTACGTCATATAACAATAAAAACTTGCCAATTACTTTATGTCCAAATTTTATGAAAACCTAATGCAATTTTTTTTTTAAATCCCAACTGCCTACCGCCCTCTATGAAAGCAGAAACGCCCACTTGTGAGCGAGAACCAGGTTGACTACCACTCTCCACCCCTGTACACTAGGGCAGCAGTCTCTTCTGCTGGAGTAATAATACTTTTATCCTACTGATTTCACCAAGTGGGGTAGCGAAGTGGTTAGCACATTGGACTCACATTCGGGAGGACGACGGTTCAAACCCGCGTCCGGCAATCCTGATTTAAGTTTTCCGTAATATCTCTAAATCGCTTAAGGAAAATGCCGGGGTGGTTCCTTCGAAAGGGTACGTCCGCTTTTCTTCTCCATTGTTCCATAATCGGAGTCTGTGCTCCATCTCTAATGACCTCGTTGTCGATGGGACGTTAAACCCTAATCTCCTCCTCCTCTTCCTCTTCCTACTGTTTTCCTTAATCTTTATCTTATGTTCTAGGTATAGGTGTAGGATATACATAATAGTAAATCACTCTTAAACCCTACACTTACGCCCGCAGCGGCACTCAGAAGCCCTAATCTCCAATTTACGAGGCAGCAATATCCCCCTTTCCCTCCTCCCCCTACAATACAATGGAAATCGCCATATCCAGAAAACTACAGTTACCTCAGCAGTTGACCACCACTCTACACATCTATGACTTGGGAGATACTTCTCCAATGATTCGAGGAAATGGCCAACAGGTTTCCAAAATGCAATAAGAAAAGGTTATACGCAACACGACCATGTACGGGGGGCGGTCAACAACACATCTTTTGGTTAGTTTTATTCAAGATTCCAATACGTCATTTTATTCGCCACTCTTTTTTTGCGAAATCCTACTTTTCAACATAATCTCCGTCCTATTCGACAGTCTTGCGGCACCTTACTGGAAGGGCTTGTTTGCTCCCATTCCACCACTGTACTGGTCGACGTCGAGGCCAAAGTCTTCCTGCATAATAACCTCCCTATCATCTACGTACTGCTCCCCGTGGAGTGCACCTTTAATTGGGCGTAACAGATGAATGCCAGAAGGTGCCAGATCCGGACACACACCTTTGAGTACCCCAATTGGTGGACGAGTGTTAGTACTACCAACAGAGACGTCCAGTTGTGCAGAGAGGTATTTGAGCGTGATTCGTCCATCACCTCGAATGAGAGTGTTCGCACGTGCCAACATTGCAGGAGTCACAGCTGTTTGCAGTCGGCACTGCACGCAGGAGTTCGGACAGATTGGTGCGATCTTGTTGCGATGATGACAGACGCCTCGCCCAACGATTCATCGTGCTTTTGTTCACTGTCAGGTCACTGTAGACATTCTGCAAGCGCCGAAAAATATCTTCGATGCCCTTGTTTTCCGTAAAAAGAAACTCAGTGACAGTTCTCTGCTAGGAATGCACCTTCGTTACAGACGCCACTTTGAAGACTACGTATAGCGCCACGACCTATCGGAACTTCGTGAAACTGTAGTGGGCTGAAGCAGGAATATTCCATGATGTGCCACAACAAATTACGAATTTTTTCAACCTAAACTGGCCGAGAAAAAAATGTGTTGCACTACTTGATGAATGACCTCCGTACTTAAATTATAAAGTATGTTCCACACGTTTGTTTAGTCATTTACTTATTTAACACGAGGCGACGTGCGAAATTATTGGAAAATAATTACGTCATCGGTCATTGTGAGACAGACAGTATTTAAGAAGAAAATAATTATATCATTTTCTGTAATTATGTATACAGATTGTGAATCCACTGTACATGATTCAACCTTCAGGAACGATTTACAAAAAATGGTTCACATGGCTCTGAGCACTATTGGACCTTAACTTCTGAGGTCATCAGTCCCCTAGAACTTAGAACGACTTAAACCTAACTAACCTAATGACATCACACACATCCATCCCCGAGGCAGGATTCGAACCTGCGACCGTAGCGGTCACGCGGTTCCAGACTGTAGCGCCTAGAACCGCGCGGCCACTCCGGCCGGCAACGATTTACTCAATTTATAAATTTCTCTCCTATATCGAGGAAGCACTTCCCCGTTGAGTGAGCGTAATGTGTCATTTAACATCTTATGTAGCATTCAAATCCAAATTTTACATGCGTTTCTCCTCAGTCCAATTCTTACATTATTATCATATGGCATAAAAGACCGAAACCTGGGTCGTAATTAAATAAACAACAATACAGTCAAATAGCAGTGTGGTCATTTAAAGACTACACTGTTTCCACATCCCTTTTATACGCTTTGTATACCATTCACTGCTAGTGCTGCCACCTGCTGTCTGTGAAAGTTTATTGCCTATTGCACGTTGACGTCTAACTAAGAAAGTGATTTCATTGATGTGACAGGACCATATATAGTGCTCTCAGAGGCTATGTCTTTCAGAATCAACCGATTAACAAGCAACGTGTCTTTGTAACCTAAATAAAATGTCAGTACTGTACGTTTTCTGTATTTGCTGTTCTAGTTTGTCATCTTATCAACGACATATTTTATTGTACACATTTTATTTACACAGTCTCTGGAATCCGACTGCTTCGATAGAGTGGCAATGTTGTTATGGTTTTTCATGTTAAACCGTAGCACATGTTGAGAGTCTCTATAATAGCAAGTAGTTCCCAAGAAATGATAGTGGTACTTGTTCCATCATTTTTAAGTGAATTTTAAAGTTACATATCTAGTGCACATGTATCATACTATGTACAGTACATCCCGAAACGCTTGATTCGAAATTTACCCCGATGTGATCGTACAGGAACGTACTTCATATCAAGCGAACCGAACCTAACCTAACCTCGAAATTTACCGTGAAGTGATATCAGTGACTCATGAAAGTTATTTATCCGAGATCATTAACGTTGGATCGCTCATTTTACACTGTAATTAGACTTTATTTTTCAGGTTAAATGGACAAATCTTTGTTTATCTCCGATCGCTATAGCATCAATATGAGGTGAGGCTTCGAGAAGGAAGCCTGTTGCACTCAATTAAATATAAATTTGGTAAAAGAGAAATCGGCTCTATTGACTTTTTAAATTGATGGTTTGAACTGCGCTTTTGGCTGGTTGCTGTTTCTAAACGGTATCCCAAAGATAAAGTCTCAAAACAATGAATAGTGAATTAAAAAGGGAATGAACATCGAAAACACAGACTCATCTATTGCCCTAAAAACTGGGAAAAATTGATCACAAGAAACTTTGACACAATGAGAATGAATTCAGATTCTTCTGCCAGTAGAAAAGCCACTAACACAACATGAAGCAGATGATACAGTTCGAAATAAGACAGCAGCGATCGAAAAAAGAAAGAAACATGCATGGTGAAACGAATACGTAAAAAATATATTATGCATCCTAAAAAGAGGAAGACTACTTTTTTTAAATACACCATGAACACACATTAAGGATAGTACACATTTAGAAACTAACGCGTAAAAAAATTAATGAACAAGGCTGAACCACATTTTAAGTGATCCCAACGAATAGACAACAATTTTAAATTAAGGCTGAAAGATAAAAGCCTCCCTCTTTGCTTCCAAAGGAAATACGGAATAGTTGCAATATTAAACCAGCAAAACTACAAAATCTTAGTAAATCTGTTAAAAAACATCAAATTTTTTTAAAGAAAGAAAGAGCCAGTGACATTGCAACCAACAAACTAGGTGATGAGGACCCACCATCACGTTCCCAACAACGTAACAAGATTGAGCACTACGTTAAATCCTTGGAAAACAACAAGGCTCCTACAAAAGACTCCTCAATAACAAAAGTATTAATTACGTGGTATGCTCCAGAAGGAAAAGTACTTTACATTAGACCATCTTGGACATAGGGTAGAAAGCGCCTGAATGAAATTTATCTTTTAAGTTAGAGAATAGCAGAGACGTAAACAACTACTGAGACATTTCATTACTTACAGGAAATATCTTATGTCTATTTGTCCTAGGAAAGCTCGTCACACACAAATTTGGTGAATACTTGGAAAGACTGCCCGAGAGAAGAGCAAATGCTCTATCTGAAAACTATAGTAATATATCACACGCTAAGAGATTGGATATGTGAATACATCATTGTGTACTTCTGGAAGCCATTACATCAACCTCGTGGAGCTATTCGCCTTTCTCGCAAAAATAGAACTTGGTGAAAGATTGTTCCCTGTAATAAGGGCTGCACTCTCAAGCACGAAGTTCAAAGAGAAATGCCAAGAATGCTATTCTGAATCTTTTGAGACCAAGATCGAATTCCAGCAGTGCATGCATTCTCATAATCCCAGTCGTATGTCGCAGAAAGTTGAGCAATGACATTAAAAAATGTGCCCCCTTTCATGCCACTAGGGTAAAAGAACAAAATGCAAAGAGGCAACAGATAATCCATATTTTGTGTGTGATGTAACCATGTTGACAAAGGACTTTTAAAATACAACGGATAGGATTAACATAGCGAAGGAAATGACAAAAAACGAAAAAAGAGAAGATTAAGGTTCAACGTCCTGTCAACGATGAGGTCGTTAGAGATAGAACATGAGGCTGGGGGAGGACATTGACAGCACTTCTTTCAAAGGAACCGTCTCGGTCTACTCACTGACTGATTTAGGAACTCACATTATTGGAATAAATAGGCTTCCAGAAGTCATTTGAAAAGAAGAGACTTATAAAAAATATCAGAGACAGCACAACAAAACTAAGCATCAAATATGGAACAATGACTTCGGTACTTAAATTTAAAAAGCTTAATGAGTGGATTGCGTGAAACAGACTAGATGTTGAGGCTTTAAAAGCAAGAACCAGGAAAATTTAAATAGCTTTGAGGATCACCCAAAAGAATGTTTAACGCTTAAATCCCCCGTTATAATATTTTCAACAAGCCGGAATGACTACATTTCTCTGAGTACCATATTGTACCCAAAATAATATTTGCTTCCTGAATGATGACGAAAAGAAAGAGCATGCACAATGTACTTATTCCAAAATACAGAGACGAGATCTACGTAGGTTTATTAAAAGAAAAAAATATCCTCCAGTATGGAGAAGATTGTGAATATTATGAGGAAATGAGATCTAATCTCTGGTTATATAATGCCTATTAACAGAATGGATATATAATATCTTTAATTCAAAGCCAAATACAACAAGTTACTGGTACATTAAAGTCAAGAATCATAATCAAGGATTGGGCATACGAACAGAAGAGACACACGATCGAGGTTCCTGCAAAATAACGGTCATGAGTTTTGGGACTTTGTCGAATTAGAAACAGCCAACAGGTGAACTGCGTAAAAAGTAGAATGAGAAATTCCTAGGAATGTTAAACGAAGTTTTTCGTGGCAGGTGTGTGTGTGTGTGTGTGTGTGTGTGTGTGTGTGTGTGTGAATTCCTAAGGGACCAAACTGTTGAAGACATCGGTCCCTGTCGTGGTAGGTACCTAGCCTATTAGAGAAATAAATAATAACAATAAAAGAACTGTGCTCTGTCACTTCTGTTTCGGGAGCTCGCTCTAAATCGTGGTCCACTTCTGGGAATAGTCATTTCACTTAAAATACCTACTTCGCGTGTAGTAGGTTGTCGGGAATAGTGCTTCGTGTGGATTGAGTAATTTCACAATGCAAAAGGTTGACGTAATCTGCTGAGTTATTACTGCCTTCTCCGTTCATTAGTGTTCATCAGGGGTGACGAAGATTTCTGCTCACGGACCATGCTCATGCCCGAGTGTCAAAGCGCTCAGCCTCGCTTCACATTTCCGCACTCCCACGCTGCGCGGTCTGAGAGCGAGGAGGGGAACGAGGGGGAAAGTTAGTTAGTTCAGAAATGGTTCAAATGGATCTAAGCACTATGGGACTTAACATCTGAGGTCATCAGTCCCCTACAATTCTATAGGCAACACTTAGGCAAAAAGTATTCACTGCTCAAAAGAAAGTGGTTGGAATAATGTGTGGGGCTCATAGTCGCACATATTGCACGCATCTGTTTAAAAGGTTAGGAATTCTTACAACAGCCTCACGGTACATTTACTCAGTAATGAAATTTGTTCTCAACAACATGGACCAGTTTAAAAGCAACAGTGACATTCATGATTATAATACCAGAAGAAAGAAAGACTTACACTATACTCTACTTAACCTATTCTTGGCACGGAAAGGGGTAAAATATGCTGCTGTAAAAATTTTCGATAAGTTACCAGATGAAATAAAATGCCTGACAGATAGCAGCAATAGTTATGCATTTTGTGCCATTTAAGGGAATGGGGTAGGCAATAAAAATTTTAAGCTTTAAATTTAAAAAAACTTGATTCATGTATGCATTTCTTCTGTACTTGACGCGTTCCACATCATAACGGTTACCGTGAGCTTGATCTGTGGAGCACGTAACAACTATCTATCTAACTAAATAACTGCCGGCCGCTGTGGGCGAGCGGTTCTAGGCGCTTCAGTCCGGAACCGCACTGCTGCTACAGTCGCAGGTTCGAATTCTGCCTCGGGCATGGATGTGTGTTAGGTTCAAGTCCTCTTTTTTGTAGAGAGGCTTGACAATGTCATATTTTAACCTGTTAGGGAAAATATCTTGAGCATTAAAGATGTGTCTCAGAACATCAGCTGTAGCTGCCCCACATTGTTTTTATATCTTGTTAGAGATGTCATCTACTCCAACAGAACATTTATTTTTCAAAGATTTAATGACTTTCCTTATTTCACTAGTGGTTGTTAGATGAAAATTAATCTGACTAGGATTTCTCAAAACTGACTCTCCCATGTGCTGCTCGGCTTTTTCTTTTGAACTATTCTCACCAATTTTTTCACCTACACTTAGAAAATGGTTGCTAAATATATTAGCTACTTGTGTACTGTTGGTTAAGATGGACTCATTCACTTTAATAGTAATACTACTCTACCCTAGTGGTTACTTTTCCTGTCTCTCTTCTAACAAAATTCCATACTGATTTGATTTTAGTGCCCGAGTTGTTAATTATATCTCTAATTTACATAGTTTTTGATTTTCTGAGAACTTTTCTCAGTATGTTACAATAATTTTATAGTATAAAATGACTTCTGGGTCTTTACTAATACTTGCTGCCTCATACAATTTTCTTTTTCTTTCTGAAGACACTTTAATATCTGTAGTGATCGAAGATTTCTTGGAAAGTTGTTTGGTGTTACATTTAGTAACTTTTTGGGGACAACAATGTTCAAAAAGGGATGTAAATTTATCAAGAAATATGTTGCATTTATCATTGGCATTTGGCTCATTATATACATCTTCTCATTTAACATTTCTCACACTTTCTCTGAAGTGCTCTATAGATACTGGGTGGACCAGCCTTACACTTTTACTTAATGGTTTCTGAACTGTACACCCTACTAAGTTTTTTTAAGTTAATCAGTTGTGCATCATCGTCTGATAATCCATTTATTACAGGGAAAGCAAGTGTTAGTTTTACATCCTCTTGCTATACAAATACATTATCTGTTGCTACTGTGTCGATCTACACATATAGGGAAATTGATCACTGAACTTATATTTCATTAATAACACTTTTAGTTCACTTTTACTATTAGAATTGTTTAAGAAGTTTAGATTGAAATCACCACAGATTAATAACTTCTTCTTTTTGTCTGACAGACAGCATAATATGGAGTCAAACTTTTTTATGAATAGCTCCTAATCTCGTTATGGGAACCTGTACACTGTTGCTAATAACAACACTACATTATCTAGCTGTAGTTCACATGCACAAATCCAAAGTACCGATAGACACAAAATTTGCTGACTTCTGTAGTTTTGTACTTATACCCTTGTTTTGTGTAAATGGCAACTCCTCCTTCATCCATGATAGATCTGCAAGTATAAGATGCTAAATTATACCCATTTATACTGACATTTTCCATTCCCCCCGGTACATGGTGTTCAGATAGACAAAGTATATCAATCTCATTCTTATTTTTGAGATCGTCTAAACACACTAACAGCTCATCTACTTTATTTTTTATTCCCTTGATATTTTGGTGAAGTAGATTGATGCTACCCTTAGCTTTATCCCTATTTACTGTACATGAAGCTTCTTTTATTCTATTTTTCTTGATTGGTGTCTGTCTGGACTTCGGTTTTAACCTAAACAACCTGTCTGCCTGCTCCCATTAGCCATAGGGATCATCCCTTGTGTGACTGTGCCCCTCCCCCCCCCCCTCCCTTACAGTATCTGCTAATAGAGAAGCTAACTTATCTTTCCCCTTCCTACTTAGATGCAGGCCAAGTGTATTTCCACCTACCAATAACATCAACTAGAACAACGGTGAGTGGGCTTACTTCATATTTGCTGCTGCTTTTGGAGTCAGGGACGTTACTTTTTTCTCACTTCTCGAAGCACACACTAGTGTCTAAGCACAGACAGATAAATCAGAACAATTACACAAACAATCTTAGAAGCACTGTCCTACAGACAAGAAAAATGGCTGGAATTTTCGTTGAATTTTCGGTGTCCTACAGCTGCCGGTCTGGAGATGCTCTAAAGCCACAATGGCAGATGAGCGACAGCATCCCTCCAAAGGAGAATGGTGTGCTTGGACGTGCGTCTTAACACTCGAACAAAGAAGACATTATGTTACTCTGAGATGTCATGGAACTTTCAGTAGTCACCTTAGGCCCGTCTTGTTCGAACCAGTCTGTAGAGGTTGATATGTCCCACACAAAGTATTTCTTGTGAATGGAGCATTGTGACTAGCTCTTCCTGAATTTACCCGCCAAACTGCTGCTGTTGCTGGTGTTGAAGCACTGTCCACAATTTTTTTCTGCAGACGGACAAATTACGAGACTCTCAGTGGCAAAACTATTTTGTACAGATCGGAAAAAAACATACAGCAGTCATACTGCACTGACAAACCCTGAAAATGTGGTCTACAGATCATGAAATATGGAAACTAGCCCCAAAGACACTTTGTCAATTACACTGCCCTGTTATTGTCGAGAAAGCTTGAATTTTTCAGCGTGAAACCGATCTCCAACTGGACTAAATCACCATATACCATATCGATGTTATAGTAAACACAATTCATGTCCTGCTCCATACAAAATCATCACTTCTGAATCCTGCACATAGTTATTGACAACCAGACACTTGTACATATACCACAAAGACAGACAGCATAAGCACATGTATAGTCCTCACAGCGCTGGATATATTCTACGAGGTCGGTCGGCCATCTACTGTGGACAACCATCACCCGTCAACTGCCCCTTCACATGCTTGCCTGAGATGCGATCAGAGCACCCTCAGCAGACTGTAGTCACTCTCCAAACTGTTGTACAAAGGCTGGGCTGGTTCCCCTTGGCACAAAGGCGTTACTGTTCCCGGTCCTGATCTGCTTGCTTGCTGCCTTTCTACACCCATCTCCATACTCTGGGAGTACAAGAACACATGTAGTTCCACGTGGATTGCCAGAACATCATACCATTTACGCTATAGTTCTTGATATGAAGCACATAACAGTATGTTACGATTGCTTGCACAGTGTAATTCCGAAGCTAAAGAGTGGAAATTATTTCTCTAGAAACCCGGAACTTCAATGAGATGCAGTGAGGTGGAATATGCTCCAAACCACTGAGTAACTAGAAACTTATCTCGTCTGCGAAAATCTTTATGTAAAAACTCTAAAAAACAGAGGAAACTTATAGTTCTACCCACGAATACCGATGTCAGTGATACAACAGATTCCAAATCCTCCTTCTACATTACAAGGTCAACCAAGGTGTTTCTCATGTCTAGAGAACCAGCACACATGTCTTCCATCCGTCTTTCACCATCTAAATGTACACAACACACAACACAGTTTATGTTCTCTCAACCAAATAAAGATGGGAAATATGTAGAAGCAGTCAACCGGACAATTTACATGGGAGGAAATGACTGTCCAGCACAAACACAGGCCTTGTTGAATCTTCTCAAATTTCCACAGAGAACATACGCGATCACAAACGCCGTCCAACACGTACTGAGTATTATTTCACTATTCAGCCTTCTAGAGTGCAACACAGTTCGGTCAGCTACATTCCTGCACCCCAGACAGCTTCCCCAGGCCTGACGGCTCCCACCGTAAGCTGGAAACGTCGAACTCGTTCTGGTGACAGACCAATGCCACCATGCGCCTCACAACCCAGACAGAATCGTCCTAGGAAACCAGCCACATATATTTTATTGCTTTACATAAAATTAAATGTACGATTGTAGCCTCAATCTGACAACATTCGACAATGAGCAAAGTATCAGAAATACACACAGTCCTGACAGCTGTGGCTCTGGAAATAGAAATATCTGTACCATACTTATGACTGGACTTAATTTTCCACATAAAATAATCTTACACTCCTCTTAAGGCTATCGTAGTTTTCCTCATCAAATCCATACCTTACTTACAACAGGACATAGTCATTTTCTTTGCACATGTTGGAACACATATATACTTTATAGGCCTGCTGATCAAAGTGAATCCATCATGCATCCCCTACTACTAAGTATAATACTTCGTCAATAGCTGAATGCTGGTGATGCCAAACAGTATTGGGCGAAAATCCGAGATGGATGGGTTTGTCTCATTTGTTTTTTTTTTTCTTGCGAGTGGTACCGGTGTGTCTTAGGAACAGAGACGTAATCGTCTTACAAGCCACCAGATGTTAAAAACACAATCGCAATGACTAGGTTATTGTCACAAGCGGTCTTGGTTCTACTGGCACACGAAAATATCCATGTTGAAAACTGTACTGGTTTTATAAGTCGAGGTGTGGTATTGATCCTGAATGAAGTCGTCTTCCACACAAATACCGCGACATTGAATATACATGGAGATCACTGGGATGTGTATTAACAGACCACAAGTGCGGGTGCGCGTCAAATGCGGTATAAGGTAGTAATAAAATCACTGAATTTAAAAAGAGATTTGTCTGAGGAACATAGTATGAAGCTGGTATTTGCAACTCCCTCTTGAGGACACTAGATATTTCTCCAGTATTTGTAACCCACTGTATCTCAATGCAATGTCACAGGTTCTGTGATATATCCAAGGGGTTATAGGTGATGTTTGATTGAGAATAATCACATACAATAGATGGTGTGCTATGTGATGAATCGCTTAAAAAATGCAAAGCTAGATTGAGGTCGTAAGAAATATACACTAGCTTTTCAGATCTACAATGTTACGCTTTCTGGTAGAAATGCTGTCTGCAATTTGAAATCAAGTCTTTCCATTTATCCACATACATGCACTGGATCCTGTGGAGATGTCTTTTAATGATTACAGCCACTAGTGAATCATATTCGTGGCACTCTCATTTCCCGAATCGAGTCACCTTTTTTTGAACCTATCTGCTACCATAAAACTTGAATGTGGTTTTAAACAGTCCCTATGCATCCTGTAAATGTTCTTCAGTCTCTGCCCCGCCATGCCTGCAACTTTGTGTATGTGATCATTCCATTTTAAGTCGGAACTGAGAAGAAGTCGGAGAGAACTATATCTACCACATTATGAAACCTTTTTAGAAACAGGGTAAGCTGAGTTAATGCAACAGGACCATGTTTTGACCACCTGGTGAAAATGGGAACATGTTGTCGTAGCTCCACCAATCTTGTACAATGTGTAAGGCCAGCACCAAACGAAACTTTCTTCTACAACACAAGGTCATAATATATAAAGACAGTATGGGAACTGAGAGAAGTTTTCTGTGCCTCGTGATGACTGGGTGTTGTGTGATGTCCTTAGGTTAGTTAGGTTTAAGTAGTTCTAAGTTCTAGGGGACTGATGACCATAGATGTTAAGTCCCACAGTGCTCAGAGTCATTTGAACCATTTTATTGAACTGAGAGAAGGATGAGGATTTTGCTGCTGCATTGTGGTATGTTTCCAAGCTACATTCTGGTACTGCAGTCCCTCAGGTTCCATTCACTTCTGTCACCCAAACATTCTCTCTGTCAGGCACCATCCAACAGAGAATAAAAAACTACCAACTTTAAAGCTCCACTACTGTAACCTGTCTCACGATATATATATCGAAAACAAATTCTGTTTGCGTGCTTGCATCGTGCATATGCTCCGACCCCATTAAATATACAGCTATTCACCCACTCAGTGATCGAAGCTGCTTCCACAGACGGGCGTGAGGTGTCAGCGCCTGTACTATAGGAGGACCATATCCCACAGACCATCAGTCACAAGAGTGTCACTCTGTGTTGTTGATTCTGCTGTAACACATCCAAACAGCGTATGGCACAGCTTTGTACACCGCCATACATTTCGCTTTTTCGATCACGACTTCGAGGTCTGCGCAAGGTTCTAAACCGACATTAACATGTTTCAATGCATTGGCTCTGACTGAAAGCTGGGCATCGCACAATGTAAATTTACTGCCAAACTGGAAAACTGGTGAGCGTCCTGTTTAGACTAAAAAAACTAAATTCCTCCCGAACATGCCATGAAGGCCCAACGGTACCGACTGGCCGCCGTGTCATCCTCAGCCCACAGGCGTCACTGGATGCGGATATGGAGGGGCATGTGGTCAGCACACCGCTCTCTCGGCCGTATGTCAGTTTCCGAGACGGAGCCGCTACTTCTCAATCAAATAGCTCCTCAGTTTGCTTCACAAGGGCTGTGTGCACCCCGCTTGCCAACAGCGCTCGGCAGACCGGATGGTCACCCATACAAGTGCTAGCTCAGCCCGACAGCGCTTAACTTCGGTGATCTGACGGGAACCGGTGTTACCACTGCGGCAAGGCCGTTGGCCCTGTTTAGAGTTACAGAGATATTTATTTTGACTTCCAAATCGTTTTGGTGTGTAAAATCAGATATTGCAGCTGATAACGGGTTCGGGATTTGTTTCCCACAATAGCGTGTGAAGTGTCTCAGAAAGGTTTCACAAGTGTACAGCGACGTTTTTTAGAGTCAGTGTTCAAGTGTGGTGGTATGCATCGCGAAATTGATGCAAACTACTGTGCATCGATCCTTTGAAAGTGCATTTAGAGACGTATGCAATTGGATTTAGAAACTCATAAAGCAGCTCGTGCTCAAAGACTAGTGTATTTCCCACAAAAACTCGCGAAGCGTGTCATAGGAGGTTTCATAAGCGTGCCACGAGTCCCTGCTCATGTGTGGCAGTGGTGGTATTCCTCGGAACAAAACGTGCAATTATTTAAATAATCTCACATCGTCTGCAAAGCCCTCTCTTCGTGCAATGATACATTTAGTTCCTGTGATATCTTCGAGTTATGTATGTGACAATATTCCGCTTCAGTGACAAAGGCTATCCATGTGCCAGGGATGGGAAGGAGGGAGGCCGTGGGTATTTCCAACACGACAGGAAGTGCTTAGCAGCTACCGCATGACAGTGCTGCAAGCCGGCGCACCATTTTTGTGGCATAAGCCGGCGTATTACCTCTTTTCCAGTGGGTTGCAGAGACTCTGGGGTGAAGGTCTCGCCTCTTGCACTTTGGGAGACTGACTGAATGACTGGACTGTCATCAGTTGTTCTACTGTTACAGCACATGCATTTATCAGCATGAGTTTTGAAATGTAACTTAGCCCTATCTTCATTATTTCGTGAAGTGCATTCGTCTTCACCAAATATCATTGCTGTCAACACCGTCCTCAGAAGATGCTCATATACTCCTCCTTCTCCAGTACAGACATCTCGTCCATTGAACAGCACACAATTACTTCCATCCTCCCAGTCCAGCAGCTAGACACAAACCGAGTCCTTTTGCCACCATTTTTTGCATACTGTCTTCTTGGATTACGTCACAAAAGGGGAGAGGGGGAGGGACGACAGCGCCCTCTGGTGGCGGTACGAACTAGGTCTGTTGGACTCCAGTCCTCATGGCGAACACACTGGATGAAGCTATTGTCTATGACAACACAAATTGTTTAAATAAACAATGAATGCAAAATAAAGACTTACGTTCTTCCTATCTGGCAGCCCAGTACAGACTGAGTCCTTTTCCTGCCAGTTTCCTGATAGGGGAGGAGAGCAATGTGTGCCAAATAAAGACTTACATCCATCCCATCCGGCAGACCAGCACTTACTGAGTCCTTTTCCCATCAACTTACAGAGGGGAGAGGAGAGGTGAGCGGAGGGGGAGGGGAGGGTTCAAAATGGTTCAAATGGCTCTAGAGCACTACGGGACTTAACTTCTAAGGTCATCAGTCCCCTAGAACTTAGAACTACTTAAACCTAACTAACCGAAGGACATCACGCACATCCATGCCCGAGGCAGGATTCGAACCTGCGACCGTAGAGGTCGCGCGGTTCCAGACTGTAGCGCCTATAACCGCTCGGCCACTCCGGCCGGTGGTGGGGAGGGGGAATGGGAGGGGGTTAGGTTAGTGGAGGTAGCCCAATTCGCCTATTTCCCACCAAAATTTCACACCATGACGTCTCTATGATGTTGCCACATCTTTGACCGCCATTTTGGATCCGCCATCTTGAATAAATTCGGCAATAATGCAATGTGGGATGGTGCTGCCCTTGCCCTACAACTTGCAATCGATTCCGGATATTCTAATTTTCGTTCCTGCACTCCTGTTTCCGTCATAAATTCAACAATAGTGAGATTAAATAGAAAAAATCTTTCCAGGCGTGCCCATTGACTTAACCAACGTACTTTGCAGTATTATATGAAGTCCTCGTACTCTTCTTTCACTTCCATTGAAAACTGTTGTAGCTGAAAATGGATTAAAAGCTACGACTTCAGAAATTTTACTATTTGTACCACGAATTTCATGTCTGAAAATTTAACACAATGTCCTTTTTGATGTACAAAACAATGAATCCTGTCTGTTGATCATTGTAATTTTTTGCTATTTCATCGTATTCTAAAAGATTAAATTCTTTCTGCATCGTACTATGGTGTCGTTTCGTAGCAAATAAGCGCTACTCGTCGCTTGTGCGAATTGAGAATTGTCATCCCTCTCTTGTGACAATCCCATTCCTTTTAAAGGATTGTGACGATAGATCCCCAGACTGACTCTTTTTGCGAACGTCCTTCATCAAACAAACATCTAGCTAAGGCTAAACAGAGCTGACACCACCATTCTGCCGAACTTAGAGAGTTGTGCCGACCGCAAAATGCCGCACCGCTGTCCTACTGAAATGTCACGCTGTTCTGGGTACTTCCGCGAAGGACCGAGCGAAGCCGAGTAACAGGCCGGAACTTGGGCCGTACTGGTCTGCGCACGCTGCACGCGTGACGTTTGGCATGTAGTGGCCGACCGCGGTGTTCACCAACAAATGAACAGCTATGCTTATCGTGTAAATAAAAACAAATATTCAAGAACCGGGGATACAGACGAAAGAGGCGTACCATCGGCGTGTTTGGCAGCTAAATGTTGTCATTGTTTTTCAACCAAATGTGCTTTACCCATTTGTATTAGAGATCGTCGGCGGCTTTCATGTCTTATTATTATTATTATTGTTGTTGTTGTTGTTGTTGTCAAATGAGACCGCTATGCAGCATTTTGTATTTTATCACTAATCGGACACTTTCCAAGCGTCTCAGACTGCGTGATGTATCAACGGATATTTTGTGCACTGGCGTTTGGTAGTTGGAAAACAGATATTTTGTCAATGTAAATGGTTTTAAAATTCCCAGTAAGACCCTTTAATACTGCTCCTTGTGTCACGAGAGTCACTAGGTCGACTTTCACTGGTTTATACGAGATATTGTACTTCGACTTTCAACAGTTCTTAACCGGTAAATTTTTCCCGTTGTTTCTCGTCTATTTGCCATCAATGGAGATGGTAAAGTCAATGATCCACCGTTTATTTTTCTACACAGTTGTGATATATGGTGTAATGTCTTCCAGAAATCAGTCTCTCTGAAGTAGGATATTCCACAGTAATTTGGTACGTTCATTCTCGGCAACTTCTTCTGGCTTGTACTCCCACCAATAGATGGTAAACTGAGTCCTTTTTGCCTGTTTTTCTGGACAGGTACAGCCTGGTGATGTCACTGTGAGGACGAAGAGCGAGGTAAATTCTATGGATTTGTGATGTATGCATATTATTTTGGTCACTGTGTAAATTCTGTTTCTCACGTAAATATCGGTATGCATAGCTCACACAGAGCAAAACCATGTAGCTGAGTAGTCTTTGGCAATTGCTACAACATCTTCGTGTTGCTACAGCGCCTCTGCCTGAGAGCACAAGCACAGCTATACGCATTCTAAGTTGAGCAGTGTTGAGTAGCGTTTTTATAGAAATAGTTGGCTTCAGTTTGTAGACAGTGTTGAGAAAATCGTATTAAGTCTTTATATAATTCCGTATAGTCAGAGGTTTACACAGTACACGAGTTTACGTTAGGAATTAATTTGTTTGAAACTTCCTTCCTGAAACTTTTCGCTGCGCATGACGTGTCGTTGCTTTCTAAATAAGAAGGAATCAGTGTAGGAGACGATGCTGTCGATGTCCATATTGGGTCCCGGAGATGTCCTTGCTACAGAAAGAGAGCACACACTTTTAATCTGCCAGAAAGTTTCATATCAGCGCACAGTCCGCTGCAGAGTGAAAATCGCATTCTGGAATTAATTTATGTGGTAAAAATTTTAGGAAAGTTTTGGTAGACAGTTTTAGGAAGATTCACTCCGACAGAGAGAAGCAGACAAGCGCTTAAGTTACAAGTTTTCTTGCTTTCCTGTCCAGATTATCCAGCTCTAACTGTGTCCAGTTGACGGTGCCTGCAGTGTATCTCATGGCAGATATGGCACACGTATTAATTGTCTTCATGATACTATTAAGTAATACACAATGTACAATGAGCTAGGTAGCGAGACATGTAGGCGATCCACGCCTAGAGGGAAATCACATCTCAGTTCAAATGCACACGTGGCATTAAAGAACAGTATCTGTTACAGTAAACTCTTGTTGTGCTTTTTAGACAGTTTTCCACAGTTGTCTAGATACATTTTGGGATACTTTCTTATATCTTCCTCATAAACGTAGTACACGGACAGTTAAAATATACAAACCGAGGAAAGTTTTACGAATGGCAGATTTTCTTCACTCCAGGTAACTGGCACTTAGTTTAAGTGATTGCTAAGCCACGGATATGCAACTGCCAATCATTAGTGGACCGTGCTACGTCGGAGCAGACGCTGTAGTTGAAAAAATTTCACTCAAGACGCACTTTTCACTGCACATGACGTGTCATTGCTTTCTAAATAAGAAGGAATCAGTGTAGGAGACGATGCTGTCGATGTCCATACTGGGTCCCGGAGATGTCTTTGCTACACAAAGAGAGCAAACAGGCTCCAATCACTGAAATTTAGTGCATGTTCAGTGCGAGCCGCGAACGCCAGTGCGGTAGCAGCGTACAGTACTGATGCAAGACCTGCCACCTCAGAACATGGCGAGACGTGGAGCGGAAACAATACGACGCTGCCGGAGTGCCAAGTTTCCCGATTTGGCTGCAGACTAGAAAGTGGTGAGTAAAGGACGAGCACTGATTGAGCCTGTCTGCTCGTGTCGGTGAGAAAGCCGTTACATTTTCCCTCAGCGGCTGCCGCCGTTGCTTCTACAGACAGCCGCAGAGTTTCTTGCAGCAGACTGCGTGAGTGATAGCTCGCCAGTGCTCACTACACGTCGCACACTGGCTTGTCCGTCTTGCTCTCAGTGCGTCCTACTACGTGAGGAGGGACGCGTTACGTTGACAGGAGGTCTTTACATATTAGTCACACGACTTCGCACTGACTCTTGAAAGCCGTTTTGCTGTATACGTAGAATGACATTTCCGAAAGCTTTTGCAGTCACATGTGTTTCTTTAGTATCCGACAGTGATCCTGATTCTCCATTCAGTCCGAGTATTGATTTGAAAGAAATGTCAGAGATACTCGGGCTTTGTACCGCGGCAGCGGCTTATTAACGCGGACGGCGCCTCCTCAGCCGCTGGTCGTGTGGACCCGATTACACGTGAGAGTGCTTGCAAGTACCACAGCCCCACACTGTCTACCAGATCTCGCCGTTCTCCTAAGTCTTCCGCACTGTCTGCCAGGTCTCGCTGTTCTCTCCAGTCTTCGATACTCGTCATTGATGGTACACTAATTTATCTTGCCTTGTTTTACGTTTATCGTTTACAGTCGCTTCCTGGCCTGCTGGGTCGATCCAGGAGTGGGTGCCAAGGAATGGGTAGGTGCTGAGACACGGAAGTTAGAAGCACACGTATTCTCCCTCCGAACCTTTATTAGAGTTCGCGTAAAAATTTGAGGTAAGTCGGTCAAGACCTTTTCGAGATTTTTGGTAACAACGTTAAACGCCCACTAGTCTTTATATAGTAATATACACTACTGGTCATTAAAATCGCTACACCAAGAAGAAATGCAGATCATAAACGGGTATTCATTGGACAAATATATTATACTAGAACTGACATGTGATTACGTTTTCATGCAATTTGCGTGCGAAGATCCTGAGTAATCAGTACACAGAACAACCACCTCTGGCCGTAATAACGGCCTTGATACGCCTGGCCATTGAGTCAAACAGAGTTTGGATGGCGTGTACAGGTACAGCTGCCCATGCAGCTTCAACACAATACTACAGTTCATCAAGAGTAGTGACTGGCGTATTGTGACGAGCCAGTTGCTCGGCCACCATTGACCGGAAGTTTTCAATTGGTGAGAGATCTGGAGAATGTGCTGGTCAGGGTACCAGTCGAACATTTTCTGTATCCAGAAAGGCCCGTACAGGACCTGCAAGATGCGGTCGTGCATTATCCTGCTGAAATGTTGGGTTTCGCAGGGATCGAATGAAGGGTAGAGCCACGGGTCGTAACACATCTTAAATGTAACGTCCACTGTTCATAGTGCCGTCAATACGAACAAGAGGTGACCGAGATGTGCAACCAATGGCACCCCATACCATCAAGCCGGGTGATATGCCAGTATGGCGATGACGAATACACGCTTCCAGTGTGCGTTCACCGCGATGTCGCCAAACACGGATGCGACCATCATGATGCTGTAAACAGAACATGGATTCATCCGAAAAAATGACGTTTTGCCATTCGTGCACCCAGGTTCGTCGTCGAGTACACAATCGCAGGCGCTCCTGTCTGTGATGCAGCGTCAAGGGTAACCGCAGCCATGGTTTCCGAGCTGATTGTCCATGCTGCTGCAAACGTCGTCGAACTGTTCGTGCAGATGGTTGTTGTCTTGCAAAGGTCCCCATCTGTTGACTCAGGGATCGAGATATGGCTGCATGATCCGTTACAGCCATGCGGATAAGATGCCTGTCATCTCGATTGCTAGTTATACGAGGCCGTTGGGATCCAGCACGGCGTTCCGTATTACCCTCCTGAACCCACCGATTCCATATTCTGCTAACAGTCATTGGATCTCGAACAACGCGAGCAGCAATGTCGCGATACGATAAACCGCAATCGCGATAGGCTACAATACGACCTTTATCAAAGTCGGAAACGTGATGGTACGCATTTCTCCTCCTTACACGAGGCATCACAACAACGTTTCACCAGGCAACGCCGGTCAACTGCTGTTTGTGTACGAGAAATCGGTTGGAACTTTCCTCATGTCAGCACGTTGTAGGTGTCGCCACCGGCGCCAACCTCGTGTGAATGCTCGGAAAAGCTAATCATTTGCATATCACAGCATCTTCTTCCTGTCGGTTAAATTTCGCGTCTGTAGCACGTCATGTTCGTGGTGTAGCAATTTTAATTGCCAGTAGTGTAAATTACCCTTACTGATCCACAATGAACACCTCTGCGCATCCTGCACCCACTACAAGGCTGAATTCAACAGTTCCATCATTCCTCCTCAAATTTCAGAGTGTGATGCGCTGCTGCGTCTATATCAACACATCCGACCGAGTCTACACCTACACACTCTCGATGTTCTCTCCCACCGTAACAACAGCTCACCCGTCCTAGACAGCGAAATCCACCATCACGTCAAATTTAACCCACACCTCGACACTGTTTCCGCAATTTTGGGCAGCTTCCCTCTTCACAACCTTGGTCCGGCATGAATCCTAATTTCTCCTACTCCCAATGACTTATATCTCTGTCACCCACTCTCCCACATCAGATGCAATCCAGTGTACCATTCTACCTGATCGACTCATGGCATCGTAACCTACGATCCCACAAAATTGAACTTTTCTCGTCTTGCCGGTGCGTATGTGTCAGCTTACACCTAAATGATTATATGATTTAGTTCTATTTTCGTTGGAAATGATAGTTACGACAACGAAAGTTGTTCGTGACAGACTGATATTCCTCTGGAAAAATTCCAATTCACACAAGTCAATAAGCCAAAGTCTACATTTATCTCTCGAGAAAAGCATAAGATAGCAATGTTCTTATCTTAGTTTTATATTTTCAGTTCAGAACAATATACATCAGTTTCTTTGACACAGAACTCACTAATTCACTATTGAATTTAAAAAAAAAAAAAAAATGCTATATGATACAAATATATCCGAGCGTTTGTCAAGTATTATTTTAAAAATGTTTCAGCAGGCCCCAGTAATATTACAAAACGTATAGTCGCTGCTCCTACACAAACTATGGTGTTCGATGGACGATATTTCAGATTGCAAGCTTGCATACATGCATACTTATCCGAAGGAACAGGCATTGCGGCGACCACAACCGTTAGGAAATACATGAAATGTATTCGCATTTGCGAATACGAACAACTATCAGCGGTATAGGAGAATGACGACAATGAAAATTTGTGCCGGATTTCCCGCTTTCCACGAACGGTCGCCTTAATCGCTTTGGCTAACCGTTCACAAATCACGGTCAGACCCAAACTTCTATATGTCGTCGCTCCTGTGTCACAGTCTGCACTCGTACACACATTACGTAATTCCTGTATAGGGGAGGACATTTTAACTGAAAGTCGCTGCCTGGCATTGAAGCATTGCATCGTTCTTAGCAACCGGAATATTGGAACCGGATTGTACCGGATTGTACATAGATCGATGGCCTTGAATATTGCCACTGGGATGATACCTCCAGGCGTCGCTCCACTCACACTGTGCGGTACAATCCACTGTCTTGGGATCGACTTCACGGACGACATCTCACGCACGACGACCTTTAGTCGGAGACTTTTGCAACGTATCCGTGTTGGACTTTTGGGTAATTGTCTCCGGGCTTTGGACCTTCAGCAGTCGATCTAATTTAGCAATGTCTATCTGGCATCCCGAATTCTGCATGTAGCAGACGCTAGCAGTGCTTAAACACATAGTCCGGAGCCGCATGGCGGCATTCGGTTCAATTGTTAGACCTGGCATGATGTTTAAGGTACGATCCGACTCCTTCACTCTTCCTAAAGAACGCAGCAGACTTGGCCTTGTCAGTGTTTATGATCTAATGGTATTCCCCCACGTTGGTATGCACCTCAAGCTTTGGCGGCGAGGTCCGACCAATGGAGGCTCTGGCACCATCTTCACTTGACCCTCCAGCATTTGCCTTAATCGATTTAGAGAAATCACGGAAAACCTAAATCAGGATGGCCGGATGCGGTTTTGTACCGTCGTCCTCCCGAATGCGAGTCCAGTGTGCTAACCACAGCGCTACCCCACTCCGTTGGGGGTACGTTTTATCTGGAGTATAGCTATCTACGGGACGTTCTCCTCATCTCTTTTTTACCAACGGTCAGTGACATTTATCGCACCCTGGTCCGCCCAGTGTCGTCGAATTGAATTACATTGGAGAGTAGTATGGCGGACTGTCAACGCGGTAACGCTAGATTCGGACGTACGTTAGACCTGGTACGTCATGGCGAACAAACAACAGATTATTCGAGAGAGACTGCACAGGATCCATCTTATCGATTCGCCTTTATTCGTTAAATGCAACTTTCATGACACAGACGAACGACGGCTACATTGTGGGTGGACGGAAGAGATCTGGTATTTTCTGCGTCAAATTTTGGCACTTTTTTTACGCGTGTCGCCCTCTTCTGACGATTCACGCACTCTCCTCTACCCGGACGATATTTTTTACCCAAGGACGAAGCAAACCGCGTCACGTGAATCAGAGGCCACGCGAGTCATTGGTTGTTCGGAAGTGGTGTCATAAGTCTCGTGGATTTTTTGAACTATTTAAACTTTCATCATTGTGCTATTGTGAAGACTCCCTAGTACAGCCAATACTTTCGGAACTTATTGCGGAACGTGTTCCATGATGCGCCCCGCAACGTGATTTTTCATGGCAGGAGATGAATGTGATACATTCACACGCAGGTGTTTGAACAGATAACGGTACCTACACGGCAGTACGAAAAAACATGTCATGAAGATGGGGCGGCGGCTTCGTGGAGTATCGAAGCCGCATGTGCGGGTGCGTTCCCTTGTGGTTTTTTTTTCTTTTTTCACGCAGTTAATATGTATCCCTTCATCTTTTAAAATCTTGGCGACAGAGGCACATCATGGAAAAGTTGTATCTATTTTTTGCCAATAAATAAAATGAGTTCTATCCTGTGGCCATTTAAGCCTTCTATTTCTTTGTGTCTAGATCTCGTATACTGATTCCCTGTCCACTTTTCACCTAGGTCAGTTTCACTAAAAAAAGGCAATTTAGGCAACCGCTCGTATAAAACGGGAAAATTCGAGCTCGAGTCCCAGTCCGACACAAATTTTCACTATCGACGTTCCCTTAATTCCCTTGTATAACTGATGGATCTTACTATTCGGATCTGTGAATACATTTCAAGAATGAAAATGTGTGCTATTTTAAGATTTGAAGCTAACTTACGGAATTAACAGAATACATGTGTTCGCTGGCATACGACATAGATGGCAAAACATCAGAAATGTCCAAGGGTTCCTGAAAACTACACGTCAAACTCGGACAACGAATGTTACGGGCTACTCATACAGCCCGCAATGCTGTACTGGCGTACGTAGTTTGTCGTTCCCTTCTACCGACAAGCTATAAAGTGTCAAGTATAAACTAGTAACGTACGGATGTTTGTAATGAATACTTGTGCACTATAACATCGTGTTTGTTTTGTTAAGGGTTAGTACTGAACGAAAATATTGGGAATAGTCAAGCTCGCTGGCCGAAAATAGCACAGTCTTCTTGAATAACACCAACGAGACTACGGAGATGAACGTATTCATCCGACAGCCCGATGCTCTGACCCTATGAAGTGAGGTACCGCAATGGTAATAAATAGCGGAGGACTGTCTTTCAAATTTCGCCCTGCCATCCAGATTTAGAGTTTTCTTAAATTGTTTAACGTGAACTGCAGATTTGTTCCTTTGAAGAGGACGCTGTCGATTTCCTTCCCAGTCATTCACAAATTCGAATTTGTTCTGCCTCTAATGAACTCGTCGTGGACGGTACGATAAACAGTAATCGGCTTTTCTTTCGACTATGGGTCCAGTTTATCGGTACAAGTTATGGTGATAAGGAATTATACGTCACTAGGTTCCCTCCCTCGTGGGCCAAATATTCACGAAGAAAAGTTCTTCTACCGTTAGTTTTCGGAAAACCTCCTGTTGGGTCTCCATCGCAACTGTGTGCGTTATTGGCCTCGGCTGTGGGGGCAAATGAAAGTATACGCGTGTAATACATTGCAGAAGAGAAAGATAGGAAACGGTATTAGGATTTACGTCCCTTCGACATCGTGGTCACAACAGACGGAGCAGAAGCTCCGATTGAGACGAAGATGGGGAATGAAATCGTCCGTGCGCTTTCAAAGCTACTATCCCAGCTTTTGCATGGAACGATTTAGGGAAATCACTGAAAATCTAAATCTGGACGGCCGGACGCGGATTTAAACCGTCATCTCCCGCGCGCGAGTCCGGTGTGCTAACCACTGCGCCACCTCGTTCGCTTAATACGTTACTCAAAGTGTTTAGGACAAGTGGTTATAACGGAGATGGCATTCGTAGAACAATCTTCGCCTACATTATTGATATAAACAGGATGTAGAATTTAGTCCATCACCAGTACTAGTGCTGCTCCCGGTTATTTGCATTTCGTGCTGCTGCTTATTTTTTTCGTGTCACTATCTAGTTACAGTGATATTACTGTTTTGATGAGCTATCCTACCATAAATTAATGACGAATTTTAAACATTGCTGTAACTCTAAAAATCTGTTTCTCGTAATTATCAGCCACGTCGACGTCAATTGGATGAGCTCAAATTACGGATCCCCATGGTTCTTGTTTTTTGTACAGCGTATATGAGGAATCTTTTTATGGTTCCTTCCTGCTATTCACCTTCCACAAAACGCGTGTAGAAAGTCATTAGCCTGTCGCAGACGGTCTATCAAGAGTTGTTGTGGTGTTCACGCAATAACTGCTAATCCGAAACTGCAGCGAAATCGAAAGCGTTGGCACCACTGTCTACAGCGGCCTTTGACGTGTATCTCTGATGGAAGGCCCATACTCCGCGGGTCATGGATGATCGTTATCGTTCTGAATTGAATGCTCTAACTGTGATTGACGCCAGATGAAAGATTTCCGTGCTATCAACGGCTTTTGTATGCTGTTCGATGTCATTATCACCCACTCGTTCTCCCGCTAAGCCTTTATATCTTACCCTCTTAGCTTCAAAGGTCACAACGCGGTGAAGGTCGACCTGGCAAACGGCGCTGGTGAACTTCAACGGTGCTGGAGAATGAGTAGAATTTACTACGAGAAAGAAACTGCACTTACTCTCTATGGTTTTTGTATTTCATGAAGAAGATGTGTGGGCAAAGGTTTGCTGAATGTGAATCCATATAGACATGTTGTGTGGGAGAGACAACAGTTTTCTGAGCAACAATTCGTGACCATTTATCAATAATTTAATGTCTATGTGTCTCGTCGTCTCATTCAGGTAGGGGAGAGTGGATGTTGTTATTATTGTTTTTATGCTGTAAGACAATCAGCAAGATCTACAGCCACAGTCGCAGTTCAAAGATAAACCAACCGTAGAAAAATTAAATCTGCGGTTTTGACTGGTCCGTCAGTGAAGACAGGGACAAAAAATAATAAATAAATAAATAAAAGAGACGCTGTCGAAAGGAAAAAAATAGCCGAATATGTGAAACAAGAACATGCAAACCGAAAAAACACGCATATAGGCCTATTTTCTGCAAACTATGGGCGGAATGAGATCCTTACCTTCAGATTCTAGTGAAGAAGGTGAACACACTGTGCCCCTTAAATGCTTGAAACTTTGATGACAATGGTTCAACAATGGGTGCAGTACATGCACAGTAAGAAATGGGGATTGTATCTCATAGACTTTTAGTGGACAGACACAGCACGTGGCGATGACACCCTGACTTACTTTTCCAGAACCAACAAATACAGAGAGAGATTCAAACAAAATTAATCCAGATATCCGATTACAGATTCATAATTCCGACAATTATCGGTACCAAGCACAGAGCTGTCAACTGCGCAATTAAAAAGTTCATTAATTAAATCAATTTGTGTATCAAAACTAATTTTGTCTGGCCAACGAACTCTGCCAGTGTCATGACCGCCTTGCAGACTAACGGCTCCAAGGCGCTAAATATTTGTCTCCCTCACCACACAGTTAATATGACAATCACTCAAGATGGAAAATTTTCTTAAAAGCGCCCCTTTCAGAGTGACCAGAGGTCACGCCGGCGCGAAGTCAGAAGTTTTCCATGAGATTCGAAGAACTGTGGTCCAAACAGACACTGTAACTTGAACTTCAAAGACCGAGCGGCTCCTACGGTCTGGGGCCACAAAAACCGTTAACGCTTCACCACCAAGTTATGTTGGTATCGAGCACCTCTTTGCCTTCCATGGAAATGTACTGCGGGGTGGCGCCCGAAGTAACAAAATTTCGGACAATTGATCTGGTCAGGCTAAATAAGCAATACATAAATAAATCTATTCATATTATGAAAATAGGTGATTCAAAAAGAATACCACAACTTTAGGAATTTAAAACTCTGCAACGACAAAAGGCAGAGCTAAGCACTATCTGTCGGCGAATTAAGGGAGCTATAAAGTTTCATTTAGTTGTACATTTGTTCGCTTGAGGCGCTGTTGACTAGGCGTCAGCGTCAGTTGATGCTAAGATGGCGACCGCTCAACAGAAAGCTTTTTGTGTTATTGAGTACGGCAGAAGTGAATCGACGACAGTTGTTCAGCGTGCATTTCGAACGAAGTATGGTGTTAAACCTCCTGATAGGTGGTGTATTAAACGTTGGTATAAACAGTTTACAGAGAATGGGTGTTTGTGCAAAGGGAAAAGTTCTGGACGGCCGAGAACGAGTGATGAAAATGTAGCACGCATCCAGCAAGCATTTGTTCGCAGCCCAGGAAAATCGACTCGCAGAGCTAGCAGAGAGCTGCAAATTCCACAATCAACTGTATGGAGAGTCCTACGAAAAAGGTTAGTTATGAAACCTTATCGTCTGCCGCCATGCAGCCCGTGACAGAGCACTTCATCACTGGCCTCCAAGAAGCCCTGATGCGATTTTTTCTTATGGGGGTATGTTAAGAATATGGTGTTTCGGCCACCTCTCCCAGCCACCATTGATGATTTGAAACGAGAAATAACAGCAGCTATCCAAACTGTTACGCCTGATACGCTACAGAGAGTGTGGAACGAGTTGGAGTATCGGGTTGATATTGCTCGAGTGTCTGGAGGGGGCCATATTGAACATCTCTGAACTTGTTTTTGAGTGAAAAAAAACCTTTTTAAATACTCTTTGTAATGATGTATAACAGAAGGTTATATTATGTTTCTTTCATTAAATACACATTTTTAAAGTTGTGGTATTCTTTTTGAATCACCCTGTATATCAAAGAGCCAAAGAAACTGGTACACATGCCTAATATCATGTAGAGAGCACGCGGAAGTGCCGCAACACAAGGTGACATGGGCTAGACCAATGTCTAAAGTAGTGCTATAGGGAATTGACACCATAAATCCTGCAAGGCCGTCCATAAATCAGTGAGACTACGAGGGGGTGGATAACTCTTCTGAACAGCACGTTACAAGGCACACCAGATATGCCCAATAATGTTCATGTCTGGGCATTTGGTGTCCAACGGAAATGTTTAAACTCGGAAGGAGGACGAGGATGACTGTTTATAAAACAGTTGACAGTTTCAAGATGACTCCGAACAATGTTTCTCAACAAGAATTCTGGACGTGTGCGGTGTCGCTTTGTCCTGATGGAATTGCCCTTGTCCGTTCGAATGCACAATGGACATGACGCATGAATGTAATCAGACAGGATGTTTAGTATGTGTCACATGTCGAGTTGTATCTAGACGTGTCAGGGGTCCCATATCACTCCAACTGCATACGCCCCACACCATTACAGAGCATCCACCAGCTTGAATAGTACCCTGCTAACATGAAGGGTCCATGGATTCATGAGGCTGTCTCTATACCCGTTCACGTACATCCGCTCGATGTAATTTGAAACGAGACTCGTCCGACCACGCAACATGTTTCCAGTCATCAGCAGTCCAATGTCGGTGTTGACGGGCCCAGGCGAGACGTAAAGTTTTGTGCCGTGGACTCAAGGGTACACGAATGGATGATGTTTCGTTGAATGGTTCGCACGCTGACACTTAAGGATGGCCCAGCTCTGAAATCTGCAGCAATATGCGGAAGGGTTGCAATTCTGTCACGTTGAACGATTCTCTTCAATCGTTGGTCCCGTTCTTGCAGGATCTTTTTCCGGCCGCAGCGATGTCGGAGATCTGATGTTTTACCGGATTCCTGATATTACGGGTACACTCATGAAATGGTCGTACGGAAAAATCCCTACTTCATCGCTACCTCGTCTACATCTACATGGATACTCTGCAAATCACATGTAAGTGCCTGGCAGAGGGTTCATCGAACCACCTTCAAAATTCTCTATTATTCCAGTCTCGTATAGCGCGCGGAAAGAACGAGCTCTGATTTCCCTTATTTTATCGTGGTGATTGTTTCTCCCTATGAAGGTCGGTGTCAACAAAATATTTTTGCATTCGGAAGAGAAAGTTGGTGATTGGAATTTCGTGAGAAGATTCCGTTGCAACGCAAAACGCCTATCTTTTAATGATGTCCAGCCCAAATCCTGTATCATTTCTGTGGCACTCTCTCCCATATTTCGCTATAATACAAAACGTCCTGCCCTTCTTTGAACTTTTTCGATGTACTCCGTCAGTCCTACCTGGTAAGGATCCTACACCGCGCAGCAGTATTCTAAAAAAGGACGGACAAGCGTAGTGTAGGCAGTCTCATTAGTAGATCTGTTACATTTTCTAAGTGTCCTGCCAATAAAACGCAGTCTTTGGTTAGCCTTCCCCATAACATTTTCTATGTGTTCCTTCCAATTTAAGTTGTTCGAAATTGTAATACCTAGGCATTTAGTTGAATTTACGGCTTTTAGATTAGACTGATTTATCGTGTAACCGAAGTTTAACGAATTCACACTTCTCGCTTGTGTGCCGACTATAACACCACGTTCAAACTCACTGAAATACCGATAACGTGCCATTGCAGCACCAGTAACCGACCTAGCAACTGTGCCAGACACTTGTTGTCTTATATAGGTGTTGCCGATAGCAGCGCCGTATTCTACCTGTTTACATATCTCTGTATTTGAATACGCATGCCTATACCAGTTTCTTTGGCGCTTCAACGTATGTATGTTTTTTACGTTTTACACCTCCTCCTAAAGCACTGAATCGATTTCAGCCAAATTTGATACACATGTCTCTTACTGTCAGGAAATAATCACTGTGAGGGTAAGGCCACTTACACAAAAAAAGAGTGGGGTGGGGTTTAAAAAGCAGTAAACCCTCTCTTACACATAACCAGGCGCTCTACATGTTTTACATTGCTTGTATTACAGTAAGCGTGTTATACTAAATTTAGAAAAATAAAAATTACAATGGTACAGATGAGACAAACATACACACCGTTTATATTCGTACATGATAAATACGACAATATTTAGAGGATATAGTAAGGTAGGTTTTAATTATGAGTGCTATCAGCAGTGGGCATAGAGAAAGGGATGGACAAGGAAGGGAAAGTTGAATGTGACAACACACACTTAAAGAATATAAGGGAGGAGCAGGTGGCGTGATTCATGCAGAAAGGAAAAGGAAAGAAGCATACCTGGGAGAAGATAGGAGCACTGGCTTTGCTTTTTGACAGAGCTGAATTTGAACATAAGAGTATACGTCAGTTCTGGGGAAGCACTGTGAGGATGACAGGATAGTTTAGTCATCCAATGTTTGAGAATGAGAACACTTAGTGACATGAAACAAACTTTACACATAATTTCAAAACTAAGAAACTTCTTCGCGCCGAAACCCCCAAAGATTGATAAAAGAAAACAAGGTTTATCGCTTACTACATTTTCGCTGTTCCTGCAGTAAAACTGCTGCATGAAGCACGACGTCTTAATGTATTATTTGTTTTCTACTAACCGTATTCGCAACATATGTTGCAGACAGTATTCACATATACTATTCAATGTACCAGCGAGATAATATTGTATGACACATAGTTCAGGAGATGTGACGTCAAATACTGTGATGCGTGAAAAACTGCGGCATCGTGCATGACGCTTTAATTTATTACTTCTTTAGTTCAAATGGTTCAAATGGCTCTGAGCACTATGGGACTTAACATCTGAGGTCTATCAGTCCCCTAGAACTTAGAACTAATGAAACCTAACTAACCTAAGAACGTCACACACATCCATGCCCGAGGCAGGATTCGAACCTGCGACCGTAGCGGTCGCGCGGCAACCTCCGTCACACACCGTTGGGTGGCTTGCGGAGTATAAATGTAGATGTAGATGTAGATGTTTGGTCTCCTACCCACAAATCAACTCAACTACAGGATCTCTCAAAATGGGCCTGAGCCACGCATAACTGCAACGCAGATTAATAGTTTCATAGTAATTAATGGTGTTCTCAGACAATGAAATGTCAAATATGAACACAATCTAATCTTGTCTTCGCGGTCCTACGGACCGATCCGTAGGGGCTTGAAGTATGTTTCTAAATTCTTCACTTAATGATGGTTGTTGACACTTTATAAGTGGGCTTTCGATGGATAACTGGCGTTCATCTTCGAGCGTGTACTAATGCTGGTTTTGAAGCATTTCCATGACGCTGTCTCGTGACTCCCACAAATCTGCGATCAATGTTGTTGCCCGTTTCTTAACACGTTCAGTATCTTATGTTAGTACTATTTGGCATGTGTTCTATACACCTGATTAAGTTTCTGATATGGGCACACAAATGTTTTATAAGCAGTCTGGTTTGCAAACTGACAGCATTTTCCAAGCGTTCTCTCAATGAAGCGAAGCCTGTCATCTGCTTCACCTACGATCGAGACTATGTGATTATTCCATTATCCATACAAATCGTTATACAGTGGTATCTGTATGAGATGGTTCAAATGGTTCAAATGGCTCTGAGCACTATGGGACTTAACTGCTGTGGTCATCAGTCCCCTAGAACTTAGAACTACTTAAACCTAACTAACCTAAGGACATCACACACATCCATGCCCGAGGCAGGATTCGAACCTGCGACCGCAGCGATCGTGCGGTTCCAGACTGTAGCGTCTAGAACCGCACGACCACTTCGGCCGGCTGTATGAGATGACTGGTTCCAGTTGTGTCTCATTGATATTGTAGTCATAACACTACTTTCCTCTGTTTTGTGAAGTAAATGAATTCTCATTTCTGTACATTGAAAACAAATTTCCAATACTGCGCCACTTTGAAATCTCATCAAGATGTGACTGGGTAGTTTTGCAGCTTCTTTCAGATATTACTTTAGTATTTATAACTGCATCATTAAAAAAAATCCTTTATTTTGATATTCTTTGCCAGGTTATTAATACATAACATGAACAGCAAGGCTCCAATACACTTCCCTGAGGTAACACAGAAGTAGAAGCAAAGCTAATAGTGTAGGTAAATATAACACAAACACAAGCATCATACACACATAGTTGTAACAGTGTCATGTGTTAGTGGAGTTCATATTTTTAATGAAGAGGGGAGCTTGTCTCAAAAGCGATCATTACCAAACATCTGTACTGGTCAAGGTTACAAATTGGTTTTTGTACTGTTGTCTGACGAAATGTGGCCGCCCAAAAGTCATTAACATAGACTCGTCGGCGAGCAAGTTCTGCGGAACAGAAGGGAAGGTATTCCTTCGCCGAATGCAGTAAAATATTTCGGTACGATATTATACCTCTGGCACAGCTAGAAACAGAACGTGTAAGATGTTACAGATCTTTGACCTGGAGGTCCAGCACTGTTTTCTGTACTTGATATGTGTCGATTCAGTATTTTACTCCCATAAAACTGTCAATTCTGTTATGAATTGCCAGTATGGGAAACTGAGGTCAAATCTCGAAAGATACAAGATTCGAAATAACGCACTAAGAAGTATCGATTACGCTGCATGAAACTTCCATGCGTAATTTGTGCAAGAAGCTACGGAACAAAAGGAAGGGAAAGAGCTGTTTTGTCTAAGACTACAACGATTTTGCAACAAAGTGTACACGTCTCGCCGGCCGGTGTGGCCGTGCGTTTCTAGGCGCTTCAGTCTAGAACCACGTGACCGCTACGGTCGCAGGTTCGAATCCTGCCTCGGGCATGGATGTGTGTGATGTCCTTAGGTTAGTTAGGTTTAAGTAGTTCTAAGTTCTAGGGGACTGATGACCACAGATGTTAAGTTCCATAGTGCTCAAAGCCATTTGAACCATTTGTACGCGTCTCACACGTTCATCCACTCATGGGTCAGGAGTAATGAAGAGAGAAGTCGACCAAGTAGAATAACTCCAAGACGTTTAAGAGTAAAAAGCATGAACCATGGATAGTGATAGCATTTCTTCTTCTGTAGTGGTCAATCCAAGGATTGGTTTGCAACAGCTACAATCGCAGCTTGTCTCCATTCTGTGCGTCTTTCAGCTTTTCTCTTAATTTCTTTATAGGTGTTACATCCCACATCTTTCACGATTTGATCCACGTACCTCAGCCGTGGTCTTCCTCTTGGTCTTTTTCCCTCGACATATCCCTCTATGATTGTGTTCAGGAGTCCTTTATGTCTTAATAGATGGCCTGTAAATTGCACTCTTCTTTTAACAATGAAACTCCAGAAGCTTCTCTTCTCACCTGCTGTTTCCAGAACCACTTCGTTTGCGACCTTGTCGATACATTTTATTTTGAGAATGCGTCTGTAGCACCACATTTGAAAAGAATTTAGCTTCTGGTCTTCCTCTGTCCCGAGAGTCCATGTTTCACACCCATAGCATGCCACACTCCACACATATTATTTCAAAAATCTTTTCCTGATTTCAAGGCTGATGCTCTTAGATGTTAAGATGTTTTTCTTCTTGTTAAAAGCAGCCTTTGCTTGAGCAATTCTTCTTCTTACTTCTGCCTTGCTCCTTCCATCCCTGGTAATATTACCACCCAGATAAGTAAATTTATCAACTTGTTCAAGCAGTTCACTGCCTACAAGAACTTGGAATTTCACCTGATCTTTTTTGTCGCATGCCATTACTTTTGTTTTTGCTTTATTAATTCTCATATTATATTCTTCCCCCATAACTTTATCCATTCTATTCAGTAGGACTACAAGATCTTCTTCACTTTCAGCCAGGACAGCTATATCATCGGCATATCTTATCATATCTATTCGTTGGCCATGAATTACTACACCTGTCTGTGAATTTTCCCTTACTTTTTTCAGCGCCTCTTCAATGTATAGGTTAAAGATAACAGGCGATAGTACGCAACCTCGTCGGACACCTTTCTGTATCTGCACCTCTTCTTGTTTTGTCCGTCCACTGATAACTGCTGTCTCGTTTTTGTACAGGTTCCATATCATTTTTCTATCTTTATAGTCTATTCCTACTTTTTTGAGTACCAGTGATAGCATTAGCCAAATAAAAATCCGAGTTGAAATTATCGTATAAGGGGCGATCAAAAGTTTCTTTTTGACTGCGTAGCGCAGCGTGACGTGACTCCGATGCGGGTATTTAATCACTGACATGTAGGCAAGGAATTAGTGTGACATTCTTGCCTTTCCGACATGCCTGAGGTAAATGCGGAAAAGTGAACTATGTCGACGTTATTACCAATGTGTCCAAAGAGAAGCAAAGTGCTGTTATTCTTTTATTGGTTGCCGAAGAGCAAGTTCTTTCTGGGCGCAACTCGACACAATACGTCCGTCGATCATCGTAATGCTGAAGTCCACTCAAGTGGCAGACACTCGAGCACCAGTTCTACAGTCCTCATCTCTTCCCATGCGATTATCGCGCCTTCGGTCCCTTCAAAAATACACTATTGGCCATTAAAATTGCTACACCGCGAAGATGACGTGCTACAGACGCGAAATTTAACCGACAAGAAGAAGATGCTGTGATATGCAAATGATTAGCTTTTCAGAGCATTCACACAAGGTTGGCGCAGGTGGCGACACCTACAACGTGCTGACATGAGGAAAGTTTCCAATCGATTTCTCATACACAAACAGCAATTGACCGGCGTTACCTGGTGAAACGTTGTTGTGACGCCTGGTGTAAGGAGGAGAAATGCGTACCATCACGTTTCCGACTTTGATAAAGGTCGGATTGTAGCCTATCGCGATTGCGGTTTATCGTATCGCGACACTGCTGCTCGCGTTGGTCGAGATCCAATGACTGTTAGCAGAATATGGAATCGGTGGCTTCAGGAGGGTAATACGGTCGCCGTGCTGGATCCCAACGGCAGTCGAGCAATCTAGATGACAGGCATCTTATCCGCATGGCTGTAACGGATCGTGCAACCATGTCTCGATCCCTGAGCCAACAGATGGGGACGTTTGCTAGACAACAACCATCTGTACGAACAATTCGACGGCGTTTGCAGCAGCATGGACTATCAGCTCGGAGACCATGGCTGCGGTTACCCTTGATGTTGCATCACAGACAGGAGCGCCTGCGATGGTGTACTCAGCAACGAACCTGGCTGCACGAATGGCAAAACATCATTTTTTCGGATGCATCCAGGTTCTGTTTACAGCATCATAATGGTCGCATCCGTGTTTGGCGACATCGGGATGAACGCACATTGGCAGCGTGTATTCGTCATCGCCATACAGGCGTATCACCTGGCGTGATGATATGGGATGCCATTGGTTACACGTCTCGGTCACCTCTTGTTCGCATTGACGGCACTTTGAACAATTTCAGATGTGTTACGACCCGTGACTCTACCCTTCATTCGATCCCTGCGAAACCCTACATTTCAGCAGGATAATGCACGACCGCATGTTGCAGGTCCTGTACGGGCCTTTCTGGACACAGAAAATGTTCGACTGCTGCCCTGGCCAGCACATTCTGCAGATCTCTCACCAACTGAAAACGTCTGGTCAATGGTGGCCGAGCAGCTGGCTCGTCACAATACGCCAGTCACTACTCTTGATGAACTCTGGTATCGTGTTGAAGCTGCATGGACAGCTGTACATGTACACGCAATCCAAGCTCTGTTTGACTCAATGCCCAGGCGTATCAAGGTCGTTATTATGGCCAGAGGTGGTTGTTCTGGGTACTGATTTCTCAGTATCTATGCACTCAAATTGCGTGAAAATGTAATCACACGTCAGTTGTAGTATAATATATTTGTCCAATGAATACCCGTTTATCATCTGCATTTCTTCTTGGTGTAGCAATTTTAATGGCCAGTAGTGTACTTTGAAGGGTGGACGATTCCTGTCGGACGAGGATGTGCAGCAGCCAGTTATGGTTTTCTTCACGCAGGACACGGTGTTTTAGCAAACGCGTATCTTCAACCTTTTTCGTCGATGGGGTGATTAACTCAATGCCCACGGCGAGTTTGCTGACTAGCATACCGATTCTGGACTGTACAACCTTCGAACGGAAACTTCTTGATCGCATCTTATAGATAAGACAAACAATATGCTGGCAAGCCCCAAGAGCTAAAGGGATGCAATGAAATAAAGATAAACGTCATCGAAAGGTAACCAGATGTCACCAGTAGATGATTGTGCATCATTTTTCACAAACTTCTCTATCCAGAAGACAGAATGCAAAACTAATAATAAAAAGAAATATGTATACCCAAATTAGTGTGACGGTAATAATATTAGTCTGCCTGCGCAGCAAAGTGTCGCCTTGCGCGTCGAGCTAGCAGGTCGTAGTTAACTTCCGCCTGTGTCGCAGCGCCGCTTGTGTCGAAGCTACTCAGTCTTGCTTTTTTTTTCTCGAGGGTTTTTTTTCTCGAGGGAAGACTTGAACCAAGGACTTCTTTTTTTTCTTATCACGCATACTACCCCCAAAAACCTATCTAGCCTAAAAACGAAAACAAAGCTAGTGCCACCGCCACTTTCATCCTAAAGCTAACTAGGACGGCCGTTCGCCACCACTTCAGGTTCCGCCAACGAAACAAAAATTAAATATGCCTCTGAACTTCTTATAAAAAAATAACAAAAGGAGAAAGGAAAGGGTATAATACTTTATTATATTTTATTTGTTGTTTATTTTGTTCTTATTTTGTTCTTGTGTATTTATTTGGATTCGAACGCAGGTCTCCTGCCCACTTTTTTTATCTTTTTTTATTTATATAGATATCAATGTGCGAACAGTCATAGTTAATCAATCCTGTGAAACTAAAACGGAATGAAGACACCATCGAAGATATTAAACATAAATAATATGAAAAGAAAGCTACCACGTCGTAGTTAGGCTTCCCAGCGACTGCGACCACTGATAAAGATTGTTCAATATATGCTCGTTTGCAGTTCGTTCTGACCTCATCTGCCACTGCCTGGAACATTCCAGCTGCATGGCGGGCTGTGAAAGGCACTCCATAGGTAGTTTGCGAAGCATTGTCGATATCTGGTATGCCCGGAAATAGCATGATGTCTTTCTTGCAAATAGAGCCAGAAGTCAAGGAAATTCTTGCGTCCGTCACGACAGAGGTAATGGACCGCATGTCCACGTATCCAGGTGACGGAGTTGGTTCGAGTCTTGGGGTAAAATGTCTCATCCGGAAACAATAACGTGCATGCAGATATATGCTCCGGCCTAACTCGCAAGAGATAAGCCAGCATCTGCCGCACTAGGTGCCAAACCGGTTCCGCCTCTCCACAGCTGAGGCGGTGCTCGTCAGAATCTACTGTATTACAACCCACACAATTGGGAGATTCTGCCATGTGGATAGTGTAGAGACGTTCTTGCGTCACCAGCTTCCCATTAACGACTACGTACCATTGGGAAACAACATCGGAATCAAGCATGGCATCGTGTACAGTCTTCCACACCACGCGCCACCGTACGTCAGGATATTTTAGTGCGACCACATTTAGGGGGCGGCGTTGCAGCATGTCGTGATATAAGCGTCGAGTCGTGGCCATTTGTGGTGTCGTGAGCGCTACACTGCAATAACTTTGTTCTAAATAGAAACGTCCTATATAAAAGAGGGGCGCTGGGATGTCCTGTAGTGGCACCGGCGCTCTTAGTGAAGCAGGTCGTAGCGCCGTCAGAAGCAGACTTGTGAGGCTCGTAGAACAACGGCGCAGCAGACATAAATGTGAGCTAACATAGAGGGCAATGGCCCTATCATGGACGTTAACTAGGCCGAGACCACCTTTTTCCTTGGGGAGGGTAAGAGATACGTATCTGATCTTCAGTAACATACCAGCGGTGACGAAGTACCCCAGCGCTGCCATAATGCTACGAGCCAAGGGTTTCGGAATGGGTAGCGTTTGGGTGACATGCGGTATGAGGTACGCAAGGTATACATTGGCATAATACGCCCGCTGAACGATGTTGAGGGATCGCAAGCGCTGATTTGCAATTCCGGCCCTAATTTGGTGAAGAAGGCGTCGATAATTGAGCGTCGTCGCGCGTCGCATGTCGTTCATGAAATCTAAGCCCAAGCAGCGGACAGTATCACTGAAGCGTAAGGGGGCAATGTGTTCCTGCGGTAGCCCAATCCCGATGCTCAAGGCGACAGACTTGTCAACGTTGATTTGGCTACCAGAAGCTGTACCGTAGGTTGCAATCCAGTCCAACGCCGCGGCCATATCGTCAGCTCCTCGTATGACGATCATCAAATCATCCGCATATGCGGTGCAGCGATAGATGGAGCTGCCGAACTGTATCCCAGTGAGCCTGTCTCGGAGACTACACAACAAAGGTTCTAAGGCCAATGCAAATAACAATGTTGATAATGGACATCCCTGTCGTACTGATCGGCGGATCGGCATGGGTGGCGTCAGTCTTCCATTAATAAGAACTCGAGAAGTAGCCCCATGCAGAAGGCGTGTCATCACTGTGATAAAGGGGTCGGGATATTCAATGCGCCGTAGAACGGCCGTGAGGAAAGTGTGGCCCACACGGTCAAAAGCCTGGCTAAAGTCGATAGACGCCAGGGCTGCCGGCAAACGTCTCACCCGTGCAAGGGAGATGAGATCTCTGTAACGACATAACGCAGTTCTGATGTTGTTGGATCCCCCCAAGGACATCTGATCGCTGGACAGGACGTACAATAGTGTGCCGCGAAGACGTTCTGATAGCAGCCTCGAAAAGACGGTGCAGGCAACGGTATACCCGGGGACATCAATTCCTGACAAATTTCAACTCAACACGGTACCAACAGTTGTTTAAATGCTCGATAGAACTCTAATGGTAATCCATCGATTCCTGGTGATTTATGGGGAGCACCTTTACCAATGGCGTCGAGCACTTCCTCTTCTGTCACTTCTCCCAGTAAAGTCGGTACCATGTCTGGTGGAACTGTACCGTGGACATGTCGCCATATCAGGGAGCACTGCTGAAGAAAGTTGAGCGTAATGCCCATAGAAGGCTACTGCTATATCTGCTTGTTCTGCCACGTGTCGTCCGTCGTCCGATATCATGTCGGTTACCAGTGCCCTACGGCGCCTCCTGCGTTCTAGGAGCACGTGGTGCATAGATGGCCTTTCTGATTGTATCATGTCTGGAGTACGCGACCGTATAACAGCGCCTTGTAAATGATGGCGTGCTAAGGAGACGAGCTGCGCTTTCGCGCGATTGACTATGATCTGCCGGTCAGGTGAGGGCTCCATAGCAAGACATTCCCGTAGGACGGTGTAAAAAAAGTTTTCCGTGCTCCTCCTCCATGCCACCGCTTCCCGGCCGTAAGCCATGAAGGTGCGCCTAAGAGCTGGCTTCGCACATTCAATCCACCAACTGAGGGTCGATCGGTAACGACCACGACGCTGTACGGACGCGTTTCACGACTCTTCGATAGCACCTTTACATGCCGGCTCGTCCAGATGGGCGACGTTCAGTTTCCAGGGGGGCCTACTGCGCCACACACGTGCAGGCTGGAGGGCAGTGGTGCAAATATAGGCTGTATGGTCGGTGAATGCAGTGGGCCAGAGCTCTGCTCCTCTCGTCGCCGTCGAAAGGGTGCTTGTGACGTAAATCCTGTCTAACCGACTTGATGAATGACTTGTATAATGGGTGTAACCAGGAGCTGGTCCATGGATGTGGCGCCACGTGTCAATCAGGTGGAGGTCACGCACTAGCATTTCCAATTCCGCACACGGGACGTGATGTGGCTGCTGATCAGACGGAGATAATGTACAGTTAAAATCTCCTCCGATCACCATATCGTCTATGCGGCCCATAAATAGACGCGTAATATCTTCCGAAAAAAAGCGGGCCCGATCTCTCCGTCTCCCTGATCCTGAAGGGGCATATACATTGATGAGTCGTACACCGTTGACAGTTACTGCCATGGCTCTTGTACTCGGTAAGTACAGTACGTCCGTAGCCGCCAAACCGTCCCATAGCAGAACAGCCACGCCACAATCGGTAGAAGAGGCGTAGGAGATGTGGGCGGTATATCCGTAGAAGTCAGGGAAACTAGCGACACATACTTCCTGTAAGAGGGCCACGTCGACGTCCGCCGCATCAAGCATGCGTTGTAGCATTGTCAGTTTGTGTGGTGCCCTTATCGCGTTGATACTGACTGTGGCAAGCCGAAAGGTGTGCTGCCTAGCCTCTTCACCCAGGGTAGACGCCATGGCAATCAAATCTAACCGCAAGAGATGCCGGACCCACCAAACCCGTTACAAATTATGGGTCTTTCACGCTAGGAGTGGCATCCCCAATACCACCCCCTCCCCTGTCCCCCGTGCCCTCTTCAGGAAGTTCCTCAACATCGTCCGACCACAGTGGCTGCAACACTATGCTGTGTAGCTGATCGGCACCTAAATCTCTCTCACGTACATCGTCTTTGGTAGAGGTAGACGGAGCGCCTTCCATCGACGCGACCTGCTGCATCTGTGGTGCAAGAAGTAACTGGACACTCGTAGTATGGGCAAGTGAACGGTCTACACCACTTAGATCCTCAGCAGGCGCAGCATCCATGCCGTCTGATGAGATGTCACCTTCTTGACCGGCCGTGTGTAGGAGGCAATCGTCAGAAGGGGTCCGCCGACGTCGCTTCCGTCGTCGAGGCGAACGTTGCTTTCGAACGTGGACATCCGTATCCGAATGTGGGAGGCAATCCAGCGTCGTATCACCTTCCGCTAGGAAAGCCGCGGTCGGGACAATGTTCGCGTCCACGTCCATCGCGTTCTGAATGTTACGTTGCGTCTGGAGTCCGTGGGACTGTTGCTGCTGTTGTTGCTGTGGAGGGGGCGACATATGGGTCGGCATCGGGGATCCTTCCTCTTCCTCCCTTGGTACTTCTGACGTCGATGGGTGTGTCTGATCGCCCGTTTCGTCCTCAACTATGGTGCGCATCGTCGTCTGAGCGTACGTGAGGGGCAGGATTGTCGTCCCCGTCGGGGAAACGGAGTCTCCCACTGGTATCTGCGTAATTCTACGTTGTAAGCAGCTCGATCGAACATGGCCTTCCTGCCCACATCCGGAACAGGTACGCGGTTGACCGTCGTACATGATGATTGCACGACAGCCACCGATGTTCAAATAGGACGGCACATGTTTTTTGAGCTCAAGTTTAATTTGGCGCACACCATTGTAGACCTTATACGTCGAGAAAGTTTGCCACTTTTCTGCAACGTGGCTGATAACATTGCCATATGGTCGGAAGGCGTACTTGACGACTTCCTCTGGGACCTCGAAGGGGAGCTCAAAAACCCTTACAGTCCTTAGGCCCATGCCTGCATGATCCACCGTCACTGCACCGATATGCCCGTCAGAATGTTTGAATATGAGAGAGTTCGAGTATTTAGACACCTCTGTCGCGCAGACCTCTGCACTGGTCATTTTAACATAAACCACGCTCGCCGTTATAGAAAAATGTATTCCGACGACAGTCGCCGGATCTAAACGTAGATCGTCGCGTATGAACTGTTCTACACTCCTGGAAATTGAAATAAGAACACCGTGAATTCATTGTCCCAGGAAGGGGAAACTTTATTGACACATTCCTGGGGTCAGATACATCACATGATCACACTGACAGAACCACAGGCACATAGACACAGGCAACAGAGCATGCACAATGTCGGCACTAGTACAGTGTATATCCACCTTTCGCAGCAATGCAGGCTGCTATTCTCCCATGGAGACGATCGTAGAGATGCTGGATGTAGTCCTGTGGAACGGCTTGCCATGCCATTTCCACCTGGCGCCTCAGTTGGACCAGCGTTCGTGCTGGACGTGCAGACCGCGTGAGACGACGCTTCATCCAGTCCCAAACATGCTCAATGGGGGACAGATCCGGAGATCTTGCTGGCCAGAGTAGTTGACTTACACCTTCTAGAGCACGTTGGGTGGCACGGGATACATGCGGACGTGCATTGGAACAGCAAGTTCCCTTGCCGGTCTAGGAATGGTAGAACGATGGGTTCGATGACGGTTTGGATGTACCGTGCACTATTCAGTGTCCCCTCGACGATCACCAGTGGTGTACGGCCAGTGTAGGAGATCGCTCCCCACACCATGATGCTGGGTGTTGGCCCTGTGTGCCTCGGTCGTATGCAGTCCTGATTGTGGCGCTCACCTGCACGGCGCCAAACACGCATACGACCATCATTGGCACCAAGGCAGAAGCGACTCTCATCGCTGAAGACGACACGTCTCCATTCGTCCCTCCATTCACGCCTGTCGCGACACCACTGGAGGCGGGCTGCACGATGTTGGGGCGTGAGCGGAAGACGGCCTAACGGTGTGCGGGACCGTAGCCCAGCTTCATGGAGACGGTTGCGAATGGTCCTCGCCGATACCCCAGGAGCAACAGTGTCCCTAATTTGCTGGGAAGTGGCGGTGCGGTCCCCTACGGCACTGCGTAGGATCCTACGGTCTTGGCGTGCATCCGTGCGTCGCTGCGGTCCGGTCCCAGGTCGACGGGCACGTGCACCTTCCGCCGACCACTGGCGACAACATCGATGTACTGTGGAGACCTCACGCCCCACGTGTTGAGCAATTCGGCGGTACGTCCACCCGGCCTCCCGCATGCCCACTATACGCCCTCGCTCAAAGTCCGTCAACTGCACATACGGTTCACGTCCACGCTGTCGCGGCATGCTACCAGTGTTAAAGACTGCGATGGAGCTCCGTATGCCATGGCAAACTGGCTAACATTGACGGCGGCGGTGCACAAATGCTGAGCAGCTAGCGCCATTGGACGGCCAACACCGCGGTTCCTGGTGTGTCCGCTGTGCCGTGCGTGTGATCATTGCTTGTACAGCCCTCTCGCAGTGTCCGGAGCAAGTATGGTGGGTCTGACACACCGGTGTCAATGTGTTCTTTTTTCCATTTCCAGGAGTGTATTTCATAGGCTCGAGGACGAGCATGATCTGGTTGGAAAGTAATTTTGATCGTATCGTGGCGCCATGTGTGTGCCATAGTCGCACTGAACTTGGAACAAATACAACTCGCGCCGCGAGAAGGTAAACACAAGCTAGCGCTCACGGTCGCGCACGGTGGGGCGCAGCGGACGTCGTCGCCCCACCGCAGCTGAAAGCAGACTGTCTTGTTGGTGTATCGGCCGGAGTCACGTCGTAGCTACGTAGCGGAGTTTGTTGTAGTTTCTCCGACGGGGGCGGTGTTTTTCTGCCCGCGCCATGATGCCTGTCGAGTCTCCTAAGTCTATTCTTCGTCGAGCTACTGTTCGTTTCAGTTTTGACAAGAGCAGGCGTCGTGTTCAGCCCTGCTCTTTAGAAATTCACGATAGGTTGGCTGATGTTATCCGTGTTACACCTGATCAGTTTGCGAGTATTTGACACTGTTCAAATTCGATGGGCTTTGATGGTCACCCAATATCGATCGTTAGGTGTTATAATTGACAGTTGTCCGCTAAAGATGGCTACGATAAACTGAAAGTCTGTCACGGATAAGATACATGGATCAATCATTGAACACGAGCGTCGCTCTCTCTCACTTCTTTATAAGATGCGGGCCATGGAAACGTATGTGTTGAGTAAGGCTTATTTTATTGCACAAATCTTTCCACTTCCTGTGATGATGCACCGCGAGTTGCAAAGTTTAACTGGCAGGTTCATCTGGCGCACCTCTATATTTTGCGTGCGTTATGGGGTAATGGTGCGCCCCCGTCTGCTGGGATGTTGGGCCCTCTCTGACATTGGAGTTAAGGCTTCCGCCTTATTCACCGTTTTAGCATATCTAGCACCCCCCTCCCCCTCCCACTCACCCCCCCTCCTCCCTCCCAGTCACTTACAGCTCGCCTTCATGACGGTATCCGACCGGCGAGTTTAAAACCTCCAGTAGATATTGGTAGGATTAGTTATAAACTAAGGCACGTCAAGGAATTTTTTTCTTGAAGTTAGTCACTTAGGAGTAAATATCCTTTCCCAAGCGAATCTCTCCCTAAAAATGCTGTTATGCCGCTGGCCAATTCCTCATAATATACCTTCTGTGGAAGCCCTGTCGCCAGAAACGAAATGAAAGATTGTTTGGTCTAACGCTAGTCTCCCGATTTTCCCGATGACTTCCATCTGGAAAATCGGGAGGCTAACGTTAGACCAAACAATCCTCGTGGTACCAAGTTGTTCATGATATTGTACCTACCAACGGGCGACTTTTTTGTTATTGCCTCAGTGTGACGGATCGCTGCAATCGTTGCCATGAAACTGATACAATATATCATTGGTTGATCTCCTGCGGTCATGGTCATTGGACGTGGCTTCGCCTAGAACTGGCTTTTCTTCTCAGGACGTCGAGGGCTACTATCTCGGGGGAGATTCTGGTGCGTACCGATTCAACCTTCTTTCCCCGATAGAAGAACAATGCAGTCATGTGGCTTGTTGGACATTACGTTCACAACGTGATGGTGAGTGGATATGACGCAGATCTTAGTGCCTTTTCCCAATATATGGCCACAGCCCATTGGACATGGTTCAGGATGCCACGTTATCGAGAGCTTTTTTCTGATATGCTGTATCTTGTTTTTCGTCGACAAGGAGTTGCATGAGTTGAAATCCCTCCCCCCTTTTTTGTGGACACTCTTGTTTGGATTTAAATGTTACACGATATAGGAGTGACGGACTAAAAAGGTGCGGGCTCGTTAAAATTATCACCATATTCCTTCCTATACGTTTTTCTGATTTTACTCTTTTGTTTTTGTCGAAATGACATATTTTGTTTTATTTTTAATTGATTGCTTTAAATAAGTTCTTTGGAGGGAGGAAAAAAGAATGGTCAAGGCATTAGTTTACCAGACTACTGGTCCATGTGCGATTCTTGGTCGTGGCATATTTTTCATTCGACATTTTTTTCTGAGTGTTTGGTAATCTGAATACTTTCCATTGTCTTCTTTCGAAATAAACCATTGGTGGCTGTGATCAACAATCGAACAAGTTGTAACGGCTCCATGTGAGCCTCTCCATGAAAAAAAAAAAAGGTAACGCGGCCTCTTGCGATAAGATGGGTATCCGGAGTCGAGTAAAAAAAATGTTGTAATGGTTAGCACTCTGGACTTCGAATCCAGCGATCCGAGTTCGAGTCTCGGTGGAGCCTGAAGCTGTAAAAAAAAAAAAAAAAAGGCTTAGTCGGATAGAGCATTTGTCATGCAAGTAGGAGATCCTGGGTTCGAGTCCTAAAAAAAAGAAAACAAAAAAAAGTGGGTAGCGTTGCTGCCTCTGGATCACGCGGTCCCGGTTTCGACTCCCGGTCGGGTTGGGAATTTTCTCAAAATAAAAAAAAATGCTGAGTGTCACACTGCATACCGCATCCGATGACAACAGTGGCAGAGGATGACACGGTGATCGGTCGGACCCAATTGGTCAGTTTAGGGCCAGATAGCGGAACTTGGCGTTTTTAAAACAAATGGTTATAATGCTCTTGTAACTGCTACACGCAAAATTTTATTGAAATTGCTAGTGATTATTATAATTTGCTGCTTCCTTTTTTCTAGACGAGTAACTGCATGCCGCAAAATAACATTTTTCACGCGCTTGCTTTGTAAATCCCCCCATGAACCATGGACCTTGCCGTTGGTGTGGAGGCTTGCGTGCCTCAGCGATATAGATAGCCATGCCGTAGGTGCAACCATAACAGAGGGATACCTGTTGAGAGCTCAGACAAACGTGTGTTTCCCGAAGAGGAACAGTTTGGATGATTGACAACAGTTTGGATGATTGACTGACCTGGCCTTGTAACATTAACCAAAACAGCCTTGCTATGCTGGTACTGTGAAAGGCTAAAAGCAAAGGGAAACTACAGCTGCAATTTTTCCCGAGGGCATGCAGCTCTACTTTGATTAAATGATGATGGCATCCTCTTGGGTAAAATAGTGCGGAGTTAAAATAGTCCCCCATTCGGACCTCCGGGTGTGGACCACTCAGGAGGATGACGTCCTCAGGCACAACAAATCTGGGCCGGCCGGAGTGGCCGAGCGGTTCTAGGCGCTTCAGTCTCGAACCGCGCGAGCGCTACTGTCGCAGGTTCGAATCCTGCCTCGGGCATGGATGTGTGTGATGTCCTTAGATTAGTTAGGTTTAAGTAGTTCTAAGTTCCAGGGGACTGATGGCTTCAGATGTTAAGTCCCATAGTGCTCAGAGCCATTTGAACCATTTTGAACAAATCTGGCACTCTACGGATCGGAGCGTGGAATGTCAGATCCCTTCCTTACTCGGACAGGTAGGTTAGAAAACTTAAACAGGAAAATTGATAGATTAAAGTTAGATATAGTGGGAATTAGTGAAGTTTGGTGGCAGGAGGAACAAGACTTCTGGTCAGGTGAATAGAGAATTATAAACACAAAAACAAATATAAGTAATGCATAGTAGGTTTAATAATGAATAAAAACATAGGAACGTGAATAAGCTACTATGAACAGCATAGTGAACGCATAATCGTAGCTAAAATAGACACGAAGTCAACAACCACCACAGTAGTACAACTTTATATGCCAACTAGCTCCGCAGATGATTAAGTCACTGAAGTAATGTATGATGAGATGAAAATTTAATACTCAATGGGGACTGGAATTCGATAGTAGGAAAAGGAAGAGAAGGAAAAATAGTAGGTAAGTATGGACTGAGGGAAAGGAATGAAAGAAGAAGCCACCTGGTAGAATTTTGCACAGAACATAATTTAATCATATACTTATATGGATATGGGATCTGGTATTCAGACATGTCCGAAAGAACAGATACCATTGATGACGTGCAGCCGTTTAGAACGAAATTAGAATTATACAGGGTGATTCAAAAAGAATACCACAACTTTAGGAATTTAAAACTCTGCAACGACAAAAGGCAGAGCTAAGCACTATCTGTCGGCGAATTAAGGGAGCTATAAAGTTTCATTTAGTTGTACATTTGTTCGCTTGAGGCGCTGTTGACTGTGCCATTTTAGCCAATAAATTTTTTGGTCCCTTTTTCTTCGAAGGTGCTATTGTAACTGGACTACAGTATCTGAAGATGTTAGAGAATTGGCTGTTCCCTCAGCTCGAACAAGAAGCACAACAATTCATATTTCAGCAGGATGGAGCGCCACCACATTGGCACTTATCTGTCCGTAACTACCTGAACGTCAACTACCCGAGGCGATGGATCGGCCGCCAGGCAGCCCGTGACAGAGCACTTCATCACTGGCCTCCAAGAAGCCCTGATCTTACCCCCTGCGATTTTTTCTTATGGGGGTATGTTAAGGATATGGTGTTTCGGCCACCTCTCCCAGCCACCATTGATGATTTGAAATGAGAAATAACAGCAGCTATCCAAACTGTTACGCCTGATATGCTACGGAGAGTGTGGAACGAGTTGGAGTATCGGGTTGATATTGCTCGAGTGTCTGGAGGGGGCCATATTGAACATCTCTGAACTTGTTTTTGAGTGAAAAAAAAACCTTTTTAAATACTCTTTGTAATGATGTATAACAGAAGGTTATATTATGTTTCTTTCATTAAATACACATTTTTAAAGTTGTGGTATTCTTTTTGAATCACCCTGTATATTAATACCTTCAGCTGCTGACGGGCGTTGATACATATCAACGGGACATGTGAAAATGTGGATATGGCGTCTGCATCGCAGCTTTCAATTTCGGTTTTACGTGTACTGCTGTTGGAAATGGAAATCTGCTCATATAACGTAACGTGCTGCAAGCTAGTATTGCGAAACAAGAAGGTGAGCCAGACCCGGATCAAGTCCACATGGTGGAATATCAACCATGGCTGGTGAATTGGCCAGTCTGAGTGCAATTTTTACGCTTCCTTAGGCAAATGCTGGGGTGGTCCCCATTTCCACCTCAGGAAATACGATACACCAATAGTTAATATACGATCGCACACAGAGCGAAGTTAATGGAGTTCGCAGACAGATTGTGCACACAAATTCCCTTCCTTAGGTAACTGATAGTTTGAGTCGTAACACGACGTCCTGCGACTGCACGAGAAGCATTATTCAGCATGGTGGCGTTGCTGTCAGGGTTGTATCATCGAATACATTTTTCTAGTGTACAATATGAGACATTATCTTTGTCACTCTTAAAACGGAGTTTGACAACAATTTAGATGTGGAAATATTTAATTTGAGGGTGTATTGTTATTTACACCAAGAGTTGGTATAATTAATTAAATTATTCCAGTAAATCAGACTGCCAATTCGCTTCTCTGTGCTTGCCTTCTTAGTGTACTATTTTAGCTAATATGTTTTTTCTGCAAATTATATGCCTGGTCAGGTTAGTTTTAATACATCGACCATTTGTACCTAACCGGATATATGTGTATGTAGAAAATAAAATGGCGATACTTAACAAAAAGATTGCACTTTTGCGCTGGTGACGTATTTTTCAGACATTTTAGAGTTGGAAAGAACGTTGTGGCACTTGACAATCTACACAGTTGTGGAAAACGTTTAATTTGAGGCTCTGTTATGTCTTAAACCAAGTGTGGTATTTTGATCGAACTACACACATCAAAAAAAGTTCTGCATCATCCCGATTCCCAGAACTCCTGAAGATGCATAGTATATCACAGACACAGTCCATTTGACTGTTCAAAGATGTCACTAAACCCGTCCAAAGATGCAAACAACCATGCATGAACAGTGCCTATTAGACGGAGGGGTCCGACAGCCGATCAGTTCCAGTCATCCCACCAGGAAGAAGGTACACGGCTCGTGTTTGTAGTTCAACCATGCCTAGATGGTCAATACCGCGGTTCGATCGCGTCCGCATTGTTACTTTGTGCTAGGAAAGGCCTCTACAAGGGGAGTGTCCAGGCGCTTCGGAGTGAACCAAAGCGATGTTTTTGAACATGGAGGAGATACAGAGAGACAGGAACTGTCGATGACATGCCTCGCTCAGGCCGCCCAAGGGCTACTACTGCTGTGGATGACCGCTACCTACGAATTATGGCTCGGAGGAACCCTGACAGCAACGCCACCATGTTGAATAATACTTCTCGTGCAGTCACAGGACGTCGTGTTACGACTCAAACTGTGCGCAATAGGCTGCATGATGCGCAGCTTCATTCCCGACGTTCATGGGGAGGTCCATCTTTGCAACCACGCCATGCAGCGCGGTAGAGATGGGCCAACAACATGCCGAATGGACCGCTCAGAATTGGCATCATGTTCTCTTCACCGATGAGTGTCGCATATGCCTTCAACCACACAATCGTCCGAGATGTGTTTGGAGGCAAACCGGTCAGGCTGAACGCCTTAAACACACTATCCAGCGGATGCAGCAAGGTGGTGGTCCCCTGTTGTTTTGGGGTAGCATTATGTGGGGCCGACGTTCGTTGCTGGTGGTCATGGAAGGCGCCATAACGGCTGTACGATACGTGAATGCCATTCTCCGACCGATAGTGCAACCGCATCGGCAGCTTGTTGGCTAGGCATTCGTCTTCATGGACGATAATTCGCGCCCCCATCGTACACATCTTGTGAATGACTTCCTTCAGGATAACGACATCGCTCGACTAGAGTGGCCAGCATGTTCTCCAGACATGAATCCTATCGAACATGCCTGGTATAGATTGAAAAGGGCTGTTTATGGACGACGTGACGACCAACCACTCTAAGGGACCTACGCCGAATCGCCGTTGAGGAGTGGGATAATCTGGACGAACAGTGAGTGCCTTGATGAACTTGTGGACAGTGTGCCACGACGAATATAGGCATGCATCAATGCAAGTGGGTATTAGAGGTACCGGTGTGTACAGCAGTCTGGACCACCACTTTTGAAGGTCTCGCTGTATATTGGTACAACATGCATTGTGTGGTTTTTACGAGCAATAAAAAGGGCGGAATTGATGTTTATGTTAATCTCTAATACAATTTTCTGTACACGTTCCGAAAATCTCGGAACCGAGGTGATCCAAAACTTTTTTGATGTGTGTATGAACATCGCCACCTGTTGGTGATGACAATCAACAGGTACTTAAACAAGCAGTTTATCCTATTTCGCATATTTGAGAGTTTACAAAATAATATTTAAATCAAATTTCATCTTCACTAACTATGCAGCAGAAGTTAATTAATTACGTTGTACATAATATGTAACACTCCTTTTATTTTGTGAACGGTTCCAAGTATCAAAACGAGGTTTTGGGAAACGAAAGTACTCTAAGGGGCACGTACTTCAGAATGTAATAAAGAATCTTACCTCTTGTATCGATCGAGATACGGAAGCCCATGTGCTTTAACAGCATCCAACAGCGCTTGATAGCACGAGTACAGTGACATACAGGATGAATCACTTAAAACTTGCACTGGAAATATTGCGGAAATGGGAAGTACTATACATGTGCGATTTTCAAAGAAGAAAGTGGTAGTCAAGATCTCGTATTGTTAGCCAATAAACAGATTGTGATAATACCTAGAAAGTGTTTTTTTTCAGACATACTCTTTTTTAAATCGATTAATGCCGATTGACATTAACAAAATAAAGTTAGGGTAAATTAGAATGTCAGTGGTGTTTGTTGCAGGACTCAAGCGCAAGTCGTTTACGTGGTATCGTATTTTGAAAAGTTCCGACGCCGACACTTGTGCGTGTCGTTCAGTCTGCATAGTTGCTAGGTACGATGTTGTTACGTTTTGCTTACAGTATGCACGTGTGTTCCTTGAGTGCATTGCGACTTGCTAGTCAGTTAGCGTACGAGATTCCATGCAGTAGGTCTTGAATGGATGATGGGATTTACCAATGCAGAAAAAGCCCAAAAGCTCACAGTGTATGGAGAGTCTAGGGAACATGCAGTTCGTTGTTGTACGGTGTATGCGGCTAGCTATCCCAATAGACGTCAACCATTTCGGCACCTATTTATCAACCTGAAAGTGATGGTGTAACACTCAGACAACGTAACAGTAGAAGCAAGTAACGCCAAGAGAGGGGGAAATAAATGTTTTTGGTGCTGCTGCTGTTGATTCGCACGTTAGCTTCCGCGCAACTGCACGAGGAAGCGGCATGAGTCAGGCAAGTGTCCTACGAATTTTCCACCGACTGTCACATATCGCTCCATCAAGAGCTGCAAGGAGACGATTATGAGAATCATGTTAACATCGGTACATGGTCTTTAAGACAGGGTCCTCCAGATGTATCACGTATGTTGTTTAGTGATGAAGTCACATTTACTAATCAGGGCCAGGTACCCCGCCGAAACATGCGCTAGTGGTTTGCTGACAATCCCTGTTGGCTTCAAGTGGAAAGTCATCGTCCATGGAGGGTAAAGGCGTGGTGTGGGGTAGTGAACCATCAGCTCATAGGCCTGTTTTTCACAGACGGAACACTGAACGCACACAAGTATCGCAGCCTTCTAACAAACCATCTTCCAGGGATGGTAGAAGACGTTCCTCTGCAGACTAGGAGGAACTCGTGGTACCAACATGACGGCACTCCAGCCCATAGTACACGAAGTACTACACCATGTCTTCATGAATTGTTTCCAAACCGTTGGATTGGACGCAGAGGACCTGTACCTTGGCCGGTCCGTTCCCCGGATTTGACGCCTGTAGACTTTTCTCTGTGGGAAAAGCTGAAAGACGCTGCACCCGATGATGTGCAACGATGTATTACTGCAGCCTGCTCGGACCTCTCCACTGAAATGTTAGCAGGTGTGCAGCACTCGTTTCATACCAGACTAGAAACTTGGATTACCAGTTCTGGTGGTCATTTTGAACACAACCTGTGATGGACAATTGTCTCGTTGCTGGTCAGTATCCACATAAGAGTGTATGCACTTGTGGTGTTGTTTAGTGTGTGCCACCACAGGTATTGTACAAGTGTTGGTGTGGGAAATCTTCAAAATACGATATCTCTTAAACGACTCGCACTAGAATCCTATAACGAACACCACTGACATTCTAATTTAACCGACCTTTAGGCTGTTTATCTTATCTACCAATTTTCAGGCCGATTCCGAAGTTTGCTGTGCATCGTCAAGCTGAAGCTTTGTTTGAAATTTAGTTATCTTACGTCTTCCAATTCTGCTGGACTGTTTGCAGTTATGCAGCCATCAAGTGCTTCCCTTGAAATCACTGTAATCTATGTCACGGGCAATTTGATGTGCATAACGTAGTAGGTCACTATCACGCACATTCTGTTACTTGTATTGAGCAATCTTGAAACGGGCAAACACCCGTTTTTCTAACAAATGCGCCTTGCTGTGCATTGAATTCCGTAGTTTTTCTTATGCATTACACGGTCATATTATTGCAGACTTACTCGAAATCTGTTCATAATTGTCTTTTTTTACTATGCTGCAGATGGTCTTACATGTACATAGTTATGTTTAGTACCCGCTTCTTCGACAACGATTGTCCTTCACTATGTTTCACTGGAGACGAGATCTGTGGCTACCTGTCTGACAAGGGTGAAAAACTACATGGTTCGGAACCTATTTCAGTATCACTTTCACTTGTTAAGCACGTATCGTCATCATTGTGCTCCTCATGCACATTGTCCGCACAGTCCAGCGTATATGATACCGCACATTCCAGTGACTCATCTTGCAGAAATGCTAATATTTCATCTACCACTTCCCTCTCTCTGCGAGATTCCTTGGGTTCCTTTCTGGTGAAATGTCACTTCAGCAGCTGTTGTTGTAGATATAATGCAATGTTTGCTTTATTTATCGTTGCCGTTACTCTGCTTTGTATCAACACCACTAGCACTGTAACACTGTTGTGAGTTACTCGTCCACTAAGTAGTGCAACTATGCTCCGTATCTCATGCTGTACTCAGCATTGGACACCTCCGGTCCCGGCCCCTGTTGCCATTAGCAGCCAACGGTAGTCAATATGTGGGGCGTCGAATGCTGTGAACATCATTGGCGTTTCGCGACCTCATACTCAAGCGGTTCCTTGTTAGAGGTCAACTCTGTCACACATCAGTTCAACTATTTTAGCAAACCATAATGCATGATATTTCCTGGTTTAATGAATTCATAGATTACATTTATCACAATTGAGATACAAAGTGATGAGTGTTAATTATAACTAATGAGCAACGCAAAACTGCAGGCAAATTTTTTCATGAATATTTAGTGTCCAACTGTAAGACAATATTTTTGTTTCCCTGTTATTCTTATCAGTATGGAGGTAATATGTTCAAACTGTTAAATTTGCTGATTATCTGGCAATTTTAGCTAACGGCGAAGACCATGATAGAAGATCTGAACGCAACATGTCAACGCTGTGGTATTAAACTTAATAAGAAGAAAACCGAGAACACATTTGTTAGGGAAAAGGAAAGAAGAGCAAATATAAGATGAGGCAAAACTGAGGAAGTAAAACCATTCGCATAAACTGTATGAGAATAAGGGCTTAGGACCTAGCAAGGGGAGAGGAAATGAAATTAAACTTCATGCACTGAAGGGTATGTGATGTTACTTCAGCGATTACAATAGTGAATCAAATTTACAAAGAACTTGTCAGTATGAGCCCGCATATCGTAAGACATTGCACCCTCTTGGCCTAGGTGCTGGCCCTGATTCAGTTGGGAAGGGTGTCATTAACCTGTTGTATTCTCTCTTGTGGCAAGCTGGTCTACAGTTGTCGCAATTGGTCCTTTGTACGCTGAGTACTGGCACAAGACGGAGTGGACGTGCAATCTGGTCCAGCATATGAACTATTGGCCACAGACCTGGGGATCTTACTGGCCATGGGAGTATCTCAGCATCATATAGACTTCATAAAGGCATGTGCTGTCTATGGAGGAGCATTATCCTGTTGAAAAATGGAGTCACGATTTTGTCACACGAGAGGTAACACGTAAGGATACAGGTTGTCTGTGATGTACTGTTCTGCCATCAGAATTCCCGCAGTCACTACCAGCCGTCACCAGAAGTCATACCCAATGGCTGCCCACATCATGACACCAGGAATAACATTGCTGTGCCTCTCCAAAACACTGGAAGACTGGGACCTCCTCCTTGCTTGCTGCCATACTCCTTGACGATGGTCAACTGGGATAGCGCTGTCCGCCTGCTGAGCGTGATGGTAACGTGCTTGCCTCCCGTGCAAGCGGGCCCGGGTTTGATTTCCGGCCGGATAGAGATTTTCTCCGCTCGTGGACTGGGTGTTGTGTTGTCCTCATCATCATTTCATCCTCATCAACGGCACACAAGTCGCCCAATGCGGCGTCGGCTGCAGTAAGACTTGCAACTTCCCTAGTTGGGGCCTCCTGTCCAAAAACGCCATACGCTCATCTCCAGTTCCATTTAGTGTAGTGCAGAACCGTGCTTCATCGCTGAACACGATCCGACGCAATTCATCAGCAGTTCATGACCCCCTCCCCCCCTCAGTCATGGCACCATTACATATGCAGCCATTTGTATAGTGGTGCTAATGACAGCCATCACATGGGACAGTAATTTCCTAGTCTGGCTGCTGCTAGTCTCAGACCAATGTTGTGAGATGATATACACTACTGGCCATTAAAATTGCTACACCAAGAAGAAATGCAGATGATAAACGGGTATTCATTGGACAAATATATTATACTACAACTGACATGTGATTACAGTTTCACGCAATTTGGGTGCATAGATCCTGAGAAATCAGTACCCAGAACAACCACCTCTGGCCGTAATAACGGCCTTGATACGCCTGGGTATTGAGTCAAACAGAGCTTAGATGGTGTGTGCAGGTATAGCTCCCCATGCAGCTTCAACACGATACCACAGTTCATCAAGAGTAGTGACTGGCGTATTGTGACGAGCCAGTTGCTTGGCCATCATTGGCCAGATATTTTCAATTGGTGAGAGATCTGGAGAATGCGCTAGCAGTCGAACATTTTCTGTATTCAGAAAGGACCGTACAGGACCTGCAACATGCGGTCGTGCATTATCATGCTGAAATGTAGGGTTTCGCATGGATCGAATGAAGGGTAGAGCCACGGGTCGTAACACATCTGAAATGTAACGTCCACTGTTCAAAGTGCCGCCAATGCGAACAAGAAGTGACCGAGACGTGTAACCCAAAGGCACCCCATACCATCACGCCGGGTGATACGCCAGTATGGCGATGACGAATACACGTTTCCAACGTGCGTTCACCGCGATGTCGCCAAACACGGATGCGACCATCATGATGCTGTGAACAGAACCTGAATTCATCCGAAAAAATGACTTTTGCCTTTCGTGCACCCAGGTTCATCGTTGAGTACACCATCGCAGGCGCTCCTGTTTGTCATGCAGCGTCAAGGGTAACGGCAGCCATGGTCTCCGAGCTGATAGTCCACGCTGCTGCAAACGTCGTCGAACTGTTCGTGCAGATGGTTGTTGTCTTGCAAACGTCCCCATCTGTTGACTCAGGGATCGAGTCGTGGCTGCATGATCCTATAGTCCATTCTGCTGCAAACGTCGTCGAACTGTTCGTACAGATGGTTGTTGTCTTGCAAACGTCGCCAACTGTTGACTCAGGGATTGAGACGTGGCTGCACGATCCGTTACAGCCATGCGGATAACATTCCTGTTATCTCGACTGCTAGTTTTGAGGCCGTTGGGATCCAGCACGGCGTTCCGTATTACCCTCCTGAACCCACCGATTCCATATTCTGCTATCAGTCGTTGGATCTCGACCAACGCGAGCAGCAGTGTTGCAGTACGATAAACCGGAATCGCGATAGGCTACAATCCAACCTTTATCAAAGTCGGAAACGTGATGGTACGCATTTCTCCTCCTTACACGAGGCATCACAACAACGTTTCACCAGGCAACGCCGGTCAGCTGCTGTTTGTGTATGAGAAATCGGTTGGAAACTTTCCTCATGTCAGCACGTTGCAGGTGTTGCCACCGGCGCCAGCCTTGTGTGAATGCTCTGAAAAGATAATCATTTGCATATCACAGCATCTTCTTCCTGTCGGTTAAATTTCGGGTTTGTAGCACGTCATCTTGGTGGTGTAGCAATTTTAATGGCCAGTAGTGTAAAATTGCACGGAGGTCATTACTTGTTCTCGGATGGTAAGCACAGCTGTGAAGGTGTTAAGACGTTCTGGATGCACAGTATGACGACTCTCCCTTGAGATGGTCAGATGCAACGGCTGGAACTTTGAGGAGGACGAGGATATTAGCGTTTAACCTCCCGGCGATTGCGAGGTTTTTGGATTCGGAGCCCAAGCTGCCATCCCGGCAGTTGCCTGGAGCGATTTACGGAAAGAACGGAAAACCTGAATCAGGATGGCCGGGCGCGTGTTTCAACCGTCGTCCTCAAGAATACGACGAGTCCAGTTTGGTAACCACTGCGCTATCTCGCTCCGTGGGAACTTTGACAACGAGTATATCTGACCTCACATTCCCATGGTGCCCGACAAATCTGGGTACTGTACAGTTCAACCAAATCGAGATCCACAAGGAGGTCCCCTTCCAGACTATGTCAGGTGCTGGTAACGCTGTCTCACGCGAATGCGTAGCATCTCCGTGTCCTTCATAGTGATCATGGAGTCGCATTCCAGAGGAAAATAGTTAACATCGCCGTTCGGCAATACAAATTTAGGTTTTCCGTGATTTCCCTAACCTGAATAAGATAAATGCCAGTATGCATCCTCTGAAAGCGCACGGCTAATTTCCATTCCCGTACTTCCATAATCTGAGCTTGCTCTGCGGCTGAATATGACCTCGCTGTCGATGGGGCGTTAAACTCTAATTTTCCTTCCTTCTTTTCATAGTGTTCACTCAACATCTAGCGCTGTTCACGTCTCTTATATATCTTACCAGGCCTGGTAACAACTCTAAACACGAGCAGCACTGAAGCACACTGGCTACTGTTTTACCAATCATACAGAATTGTGGTTCTAATCATCTACATACCCACCTATGGTATCTTCATGCACGAAGATATATTACCATCCAACAATGTTTTCTGGGAGCTTCACATTTTTTTCAGGTAGTGTATTCTAGTATTTCAGCCAAAGTGGAGAGTTCCTGTTGTCAAGAATTAAACACCAGAATGGCAATGGCCAGGCAAGCATTTAACATCAACAAACTAAACCTACAAGTTAGAAAAAGAAATAGGACAAATGTTTCGTGTAGTTCTTTTTTGGGCGGGGAAGGCTGAAGATGTGTGTGGGAGGTGGGGGGCGGGGGAAAGTAGATGGTAGGAAACGGCATGCAAACACGTGAACGATAAGTAACGAAAATGGAAAGAGGTTAGTGGCCACTGAATATGACAATGGAGGGAGTGTCAAAGAATAAGCTGAATAGACAGAGCAAAAAATGAGGAAGTACTACACAGGCGGTGAAATGAGATAAATATTGCGGATAATGATAAAGAGAAAGAAGAATTGTCTTGGCCACTTATTAAGAAGGAGATTCATTGAAACATGAGATGAAAGGTGTTATGAGAATATTACCAGGCCGGTGTGGCCGAGCGGTTTTAGGCGCTTCAGTCTGGAACCGAGCAACCGCTACGGTCGCAGGTTCGAATCCTGCCTCGGGCATGGATGTGTGTGATGTCCTTAGGTTAGTTAGGTTTAAATAGTTCTAAGTTCTAAGGGACTGATGACCTCAGATGTTAAGTCCCATAGTGCTCAGAGCCATTTGAACCTTTTTTTTTTTTTTTTTTTTTTTTGATGAGAATAAAAATATACGACGACACTTTTAGGCTCTGGTCACATGGGATCAAAGGTCTTCACCTATTAACATATGAATAATACACACACTAATATCAAGTTCATCACTGAGATGGAGAGAGAAGGGAAATTCCTATTGTAATGTCGTTTGCTTGAAAGAAAATCGGATGGGCGGCTCGGCCACCCAAAAGAGAACAGTTTTAAACATGCTGATACAGAGAGCTAAAACTGGTTGTGCCGAGGACCACTTAAATTCCGACACCAAATATCAAAAATGAAAAAAAAGGGTTCCAGGAGAATAGCCATAGCGACTGAGATATTAAGTTAGCTATCTCTAAGAAACGAAAGCATGGAGCACTCAATTATCACAAAATAATCAGCCTATAGCAATCTTTCCCTTTGGAGCTGCATCGAACGAGGTAAGCAGAGCCCTAGGGAAGGTTTGTAATTGATTTTCCGATCACATGTTAAAATTAAAGAGATGCTATGCCCGTTAAAAGACAGTCTTAGTCTCAGTGTTCCTAGTCCTAGAATTCAAAAACTTCCTGGTGAAGGCGGTAGCAGTTACATTAGTAAATCTATACGTATGATTTCAGAATGCCGCAAAGAACTGCAACACAACATAAAATCTGCGATTTTGACAAATCTACTGTTGCTGTACAGAACCTCTCAAACAAACACATCCCATGTATCCACCAATGGGAATTCTGTCATCAAAGAAGTCGTTGATATTAGAATGTACGACAAGCACTTTAAATAGGACAGCGGCCATACCATTTGTGATGCATGGAAACGGGCGCTCGATTCTGAAAGACTATGGAGAAAATAACCTGAATTATATACCATCGAATGGCATCAACATCGCTACTAACGTTCTTCGATCATTGACGTAATCTCTGGTAGCATATGGAAGTTCAGTGACATAGTATAGTCTTCACGAAATATCTCGGTTAAGTAAATATGCAAGTACCGGACAGCCTATTAATACTACCGTTAACTCCTGACGATTATGACAGGAAAATCGATGAAAGCTTGAGAATGCAAACAAACCTCACGCTACAAGAAAAATTGTGGTTTCATATCTGCTGTTATAAATGATACTGAGAATGGGCATAAAGTACTTCCTAACAGCAGGATAAGACAAACGTATAAACAGTCTTTTCAACAAGTGCCGTACACTTTCTGGAATATTAGCCGCTGATAATTCTTGAGATTATTATGAGGAGTCCTCAAAGTACACGATGTTTGGGAGAAACATTGAGCTACAGCTTGGAAAACAACAAAACGCTATTAATACTCCTGTTCCATTAACAGCGCAATTACCAGATTTCAGAACAGTGGATTCATGCTGGGATCATGAGGCCAGCGCAGGTTATGAACCTCCACAGATGAGATGCATACGGAATTCGTTATGAGGGCTGTTGCAGCATTGCAGTTGCTCATTAGTCTGCTAACGCTAGAATATTTCTGGACAATCCGTGATGCATTACTGCACAGTCTGCTGCGATCACGGTGACCAACATTTGAAACAGTTCCTTTAAAGAAACACACCTGCACAGTATGAGAAACGTTACTAACAGTTAATGTGCAGGGCCTCAAGCACTCTTTGACTTCTTGATCTTCATGGTCAACACCTGACGTCCACATGACCATGGTTATGCATGACGTCATCAATGACCTTGAATGCATAACGTCATCACGCCCCACACTCCTTATCAGTGGTGTCATCAAAGTTCGATAAGTGTGCCATAGAGCAAAACACATCATAGCCTCAAATTAATTATTTACGGCATCTATTACGCTTGTCAAATGTCACAATATTATTTTCCAACTCTGAAAAAGTGTATCAACGACGCAAAAAAGGGTAATTTTTACATCAAAAACGTGATTGCGAACTCTAAAGTAAGCACCTCAACGCTATTCTGGTGTCTTAGCAGGCAGGTAAACTTCGTATGGAACAAGAGAACCAGTATAAAACATACAGGGCACTCTCAATAAATAGTTAAAAACTAACATTTGATTATACAGGGTGAGTCACGTAAGACGTAACATCCTTTTTATTTCCTGAACAGTTCCAAATATCGAATCGAGGTTTTCCGAAATTGATGATATACTGGGTAGGACGTATCGTTTTATGTGGATAATGCACTGCATTCTGGTATCAACCGAGATATTGAAACAAGCGTATTTTTTTTAGTGGGGAACCTTATGCTTTTGATAACTTCATTCAATAGCTTTTGGAAAGACAATTACAGTGATTCAGTAATTTTGGAAAGCAATGCTACAAGAGTCGGCTATTGCGTCACGCAGAGCTCTTGTGCCAGGCATGCAGAAAGACAGGCTTACACTACTAAGATAAAACCGTATTTTCTATATGACACAGACACACGGTGAGCTACAGTTTTTGTATATGAAACTATGACACGTTCAAACATTGGAAAATCCATATGCTATCTAATGGCATACACTAACTTCTGGCGCATCAGACTTAGGAAAACTACTTCAAATGTGTGTACGTTTCCAGATTTTTGTGGAAACTTCTACAGTTTCGTCAAGCAATTTTCCGTTATCATTTCGATAGCATTGTTGGATATTCGCCGTACCATCTCTAACCTCTACTCACTGATGTATATGTCTCCACGTAAGAGGACTGATGACCAAACAGTTTGGGACTCGCCCCCCTTTTGCACCAACCAGCCAACCATCCACGCAAGAAATACTGCAGCTGAAATGACCCTACGATAGACAACACAGTTTCTGCAATTTCTGCAACGCAGACAAGTAAACAGTCGAAAGGTTTGATACAACGACGTAGCCTGGCATGAGCGTACTTACGCAATAGCCCATTTCGGCCGACTAGTTTTCAATTTCAGAATATTTCTCGGATACTTTGGTAAAGAGTTCCAACTCAGAATTAACAGGTAGTATACAGTCTGGATCACTTAAAACCTGCACCGCAAGTATTACGAAAATGGGAATTGCTATTGACGTGCAGGTTTCACAGAATGGGCTGGTAGTCGGAGGCTTGTACTGTTAGCCAATCAACAGAATGTAATAACACTAGAAGTATTTTTTATGCAAACCTACACTTTCTTAAACGGAAAAAATGCCTACCAAGAGGGTTGTATCAACATCAGCTAACGTCTATGCCTTAACGGATTCGTATACAATTATGCATGGTAAATTGGCTTAAAAGTTATTTATTGTACTGTGAAAGTCGGAGGTGCTCCGTCCCTACGTTTCTTTCTTGTGTGCGTGATCTTGCAAGGGCAGTAGGAAATATTTAAGTCACAGTAAGCAAGAGCGGGAAAATAGGCGTAAGAGAACTACAACTGTCGTATGAACACTGCTTTTTGTCAATAGCTGGACAAAATAACCTGCTTTTGCCTCATTCCTAGTCAGTGTATAAAAATCATACTCCTTTAGAGCAAACTATTCATCCTGAAATTTGTGTGACACTGCAGGTCATGCCACATGGAACCAGAGGACAAATCCAACCTCTGGACGTTTATTTTTTCCGTGCCTATGAAACATATTATCGCACTATCTGCAGCTACGCCTTTAAGGAGAGCCAGTTTCACGGTAAGCTTCACGACAGACCGTTTCGAATTCGCTTGCTTACCATCACATCCCATCTGTTCTCATCACCCCGTTACACCAATATGATTCTGTATGCATTCTTTAAGAGTGGTTACCTAGCTAAACCTCGTACACGGTTTGTCACACCAGAAGAGTTCACCTTCGATCCTGATGGTGCGAATATTTGTGATCATTGTGGCGCGCCATTTTTCATTTTGTGAAGTGTAATACATACATCGCATCGAAAGTTGATTTCTGCGCCTCCCAGACACTCATTTTCTGTTGCCCGCCTGATACACATGTTGAGTCATTAGCAGCTAGTATTTTTCCTTTCATAACTATTAACACAGTTGTTTCAAATGAGCCTTACTAAAGGCTGATCTTGTGACCTTGCACTCAGAGTGTTCCTTGTATGCTATGTAATCAGTTCATAATCCTGCTGAAAAAGCTACTGTAGAACATTGTTATCTATTAGTTGACTCCAGAATTTTACCAACTATCATAATGTTTGTTGTGAATATGGTCTGTAGAAATTAGCTAAAAAAACTATTTGCACTTCCATTTAATTAATGTAGTAGTCTTTTGTGAAAAAGAAAAGATTTTTGCTTGGCAAGAGATGTCAGGTCTCTAAAGCAGTTTCCACACATCTCTCTGCAGGAAGGATCTGTGAGACCAATTAACAAGTTTTCTTACAGATCACACAAGTCTGTAGTCATATGGTTGTGTAATTAAAATAATTCTCTTACTTAGTGTTAGTATACTGAATTGGCTACAGTTTGCTAGATTTATCTATATTTTTATTGTCCATAGATGATAAAGTAAAGAAAATGTAATTGATTTTCTGTTCTTGGTTCACAGACATGCCTCAGAATGGTAAAAGGTTAACTAAGAGGAGCCTCTGAATACATGTACTCCTTTAAAACAAAAAAGTAAATTTGCCCATTGTCTTAATACCTGAGTAGTTTACTTAGTTATTGAATAAAAAACCTGTATGCTACAGTTATAAGATGGTATTAAAATATGGCAGTTCTCAACTCGGACTGTGATGTATTTAATAAGTTCATAAAAATTAAAAAGTTTTCCTTCATTTGATCTTCACCTTTCTCATGAAAGTTTTATACTTATGACAACTGGAATTCTTGGCGCTCTGCTATACAAATAGATGATACAAAAGTAAAATTCACTGCAATGTCTTAGTATAATTATCATGTGGCTCTAGCTGTATAATGTCACAATTAATGATTCAGTGAAGTTATTGTGTGCCTCACATACATGTTTTGCAGGTTTTTGTCTGAAAGAAGTCTTTTTAAGAAAGTCTTGTTTTCTCGAAAGTGATATTCTGTGTACACTGGAGATCAGTGGATAAGAAATAGTTTGTAGCTATCCTGAATGGGTCACAAATGAAGTGTCGGTGTAAATTGCTGGAATGTATCCAAGTTTATTTTGGAATAGTTTTTTATATAGAGAGGTCCATAGACAGCATGATGTGTTAAAAGAAAATTCCAGTACTTCAGAATAGGTTTCCTGCAAAATTTAATTTCCTCTATTTACCTTTGGTAAATCCACTGCTAGGTTGACTGTTGACTGCAGTGGTGCTTGTGAGAACTACATGAGAATACAAATTTCACCAATACCCAAAAATCAGCCTGTGTTATTTCTGTTAAGAAACTTGCTCATATCTTATCACATAGTTACATAATATGTTACTTTGTAAGACAGGTAGGTGAGTACAACTGGTATCAAATCGGCACTTTCGAATACTGACTGTCGATCTGGAAGACTGTCGTTTTAAGGGAGTTTATTGTTTACTGTATCTGTGTAGCCTAATACTGGGCTAGCCACCAATCTTCGCCTCAAACACACAGTACCCCAACAGTTGTATAAAAGGGCAGAAGTTCACAGGATTTGTACACAGATGATGTACACGAAATCCCTCCATTTGGATAATGGTGGCGTTGTACCATCTGCTGCCAGGTTCACATCAGTGCGTAAATTGACTGCTGGGAAGGGAAAGCGCACCATTACGTAAGAACGGTGATTTTAGTAGTTTGGTATTGAAGGATATAAGTGTCTGGGGAACTGCGATCTATTTAAAAAAAGAGTCTCTTTCAGGAGGGGTAGGACGTCAAACGGGCCGACTTGGAGCAGGAGAAGCACCACAGGACATTTTAATTTCCGCTGTCTATACTTTTACAAGTAAATTCATAAAACTTTGTCAGCATGACCAGGAAGGATTCAGGATGCGCACTCGTAGCAGCGGAAGTTCAAAAACATAACAAAATAATTGTTTTACATGTGAAAGTTCATCATTTTTTTCACTTACTATTGGCTGCATTTGTTGCTATGGGTGCACTTTTCTCCATAAGTAAGAGAGACTGTTCGATGAATTTTGCACAGCATACAAACCATACTTACAGGTGTCTGAAACTCTAGAATCTATTTAATTTATGAAAAAATGAATGAGCTATTACGTTTTAAACTTTATGTTTAGAAAAAATCAAATTTTGTAGTTAATTATTTCAAATTTTTACGACAGTTCTTAATAGATTTGGAAAATTCTAGAGTCTCATACACCTGTAAGTATGGTTTGTATGCTGTGCAAAATTCATCAAAGAATCTCTCTTACTTGTGAACAAAAATGTACCTATAGCAACAAATGCAGCTAACAGTAAGTGAAAAAACGATGAAATTTCATATCTAAAAAAAAAAATATTTTGTTATGTGAATCTTCAGGTTTTGGCAGCGCAAAGACTGTTCCATTAAGTTTCGGGTGTGCAGCCGCAAGAAAGCTGGCTGAACGTTATACGGCCGAAATATTAGAAGAAGAAGGAGATTTCTTGCGGCTGCACACCCGAAACTTAATGGAACACTTATTTTGTTATGTTTTTGCACTTCCACTGCTATGAGTGTGAATCCTGAATCCTTCCTGCTCGTGCTGACAAAGTTTTATGAATTTATTTGTAAAAGTATAGACAGTAGAAAATAAAATGTCCTGTGGCGCCTCTCCTGCTCCAAGTCGGCCCGTTTGACGTCCTACCCCCCTTAACGAAATTTCTCGTTTCTTCTAGCCTCAGCCAAAGAGAGATACCTGTGGGAAAGTACAAACTGGGTACAGGAGACAGTTCTTTAATTTCGAAAGGGTCGGAAAGAAGGTTTGTTAGGAAGGCGGAAAACTGAACAACATGTCCGAAAATAAAAAAATAGCTTTAATTATCCGCAAATAAAATTTTGCGATAAATAAATATCTCGCTTGTGCAGCACAGACTAGATAAGCGACGCGACGTAAACGACAGCAGACGAGGAACGGACGAGCGGACGAACGGAGAAGCGACGAGACGCGACAGAAAGTCAGTCTTGTAATTGCGGCGGCAGCGGCGGCCGCCTACATGTTGAGGCAGCGCAGCTTCTTGGAGGGGACGGTGGCGGTGAAGTGGCGGCCGACCCCCGCGCCGGCAGCCTGGCCGTCGCCGTCGCCGTCTCCGTCGCCGTCGCTATCACTGTAGTCGTCGAAGCAGTGCAGCGGCTTGGGCGGCGCGCCCATCAGCGCCTCGACGCTCTGCCGGCTCTCCCGCACCGCCGCCACCACCAGCCGCTCCAGCTCGAACAGCTCCTCGTCCGAGCCCGGCGCTATCCTGGCAAATTCATCTTACCGTTACATTACAATTTTAACGAATAGACGGATCATTTTTATTACACTACTGGCCATTAAAATTGCTACGCCAAGAAGAAATGCAGATGATAAACGAGGATTCATATTATACTAGAACTGACATGTGATTACATTTTCACGCAATTTGGGTCCATAGATCCTCAGAAATCAGTACCCAGAACAACCAACTCTGGCGGTAATAGCGGCCTTGATACGCCTGGGCATTGAGTCAAACAGAGCTTGTATGGCGAGTACAGGTTCAGCTTCCCATGCAGCTTCAACACGATACAACAGTTCATCAAGAGTAGTGACTGGCGTATTGTGACGAGCCAGTTGCTCGGCCACCATCGACCAGACGTTTTCAGTTGGTGACAGATCTGGAGAATGTGCTGGCCAGGACAGCAGTTGAACATTTTCTGCATCCAGAAAGGCCCGCACAGGACCTGCAACATGCGGTCATGCATTGTTGTTTGTTGTTGTGGTTTGATGCAGCTCTCCATCCTAATCTATCCTGTGCAAGCTTCTTCATCTCCCAGTACCTACTGCAGCATACATCCTGCAGAAATGTAGGGTTTCGCATGGATCGAATGAAGGGTAGAGCCACGGGTCGTAACACATAACGTCCACTGTTCAAAGTGCCGTCGATGCGAACAAGAGGTGACCGAGACGTGTAACCAATGGCACCCCATACCATCACGCCGGGTGATACGCCAGTATGGCGATGACGAATACACGCTTCCAAGGTGCGTTCACCGCGATGTCGCCAAACACAGATGCGTCTACCGTGATGCTGTAAACAGAACCTGGATTCATCCTAAAAAATGACGTTTTGCCATTCGTGCAGCCAGGTTCGTCGTTGAGTACACCATCGCAGGCGCTCCTGTCTGTGATGCAGCGTCAAGAGTAACTGCAGCAATGCGCTCTTAGCTGATAGTCCATGCTGCTGCAAACGTTGTCGAACTGTTCGTGCAGATGGTTGTTGTCTTGCAAACGTCCCGATCTCTTGACTCAGGGATCGAAACGTGGCTGCACGATCCGTTACAGCCATGCGGATAAGATGCCTGTCATCTTGACTGCTAGCGATACGAGGCCGTTGGGATCCAGCACGGCGTTCCGTATTACCCTCCTGAACCCACCGATTCCATATTCTGCTAACAGTCATTGGATCTCGACCAACGTGAGCAGCAATGTCGCGATACGATAAACCTCAATCGCGATAGGCTACAATCCGACCTTTATCGAAGTCGGAAACGTGATGGTACGCATTTCTCCTCCTTACACGAGGCATCACAACAACGTTTCACCAGGCAACGCCGGTCAACTGGTGTTTGTGTATGAGAAATCGGTTGGAAACTTTCCTCATGTCAGCACGTTGTAGGTGCCGCCACCGGCGCCAATCTTGTATGAATGTTCTGAAAAGCTAATCATTTGCACATCACAGCATCTTCTTCCGTCGTCCTCCTGAATGCGAGTCCAGTGTGCTAGCCACTGCGCCACCTCGCTCGGTATGTCGTATGTTCATCCCTATGTTTCATATTACAGTTTATGCTCGATTTTTGTTTCCATTTCGAATATACAGGGAGATAATTATTGAACTATATGAAAAAAAACGTAAATTAGTTACAAACTACAGCGATCACACAGTTTATTCAACCTGTAAACGTCACTGCAGATGTCCGGATGTAGGTTATGAAATGTTCGATATCCCTGCCGTCATTGGCGATGGCGTGGCGCAGACGAATAGCGAAATATGCATGACCCACAGAAGTATCGGAACATCAGTGCTAACGATGATCTCTGTAAGGTGCCTCTTACGTGAGGAAGACATTTTTACCAGTTTTAATAAATTATTGTCTCTCAGTGATGTATTCGCGATAGTTAGGAAGTGCTGTAGTTCGTAGCCGGCCATGAGTCGGAGAGCATTTCCCGCACTGGCTGGCTAGGTGACGAAGCGACCATATGTCGCGCGTAGTGGAGTGGGGCTCGGCGCTGGACCGTAGCAACAGTCAGCCTGGGAAATATACATGACGGGAAGTACCGCCATCTTGGCGCCAAAGTCACCGATTTTGTTTATTTATATTTAATAATTAAAGTCATTTATGACAACATGAATACTAGGAGGGCCTCTGGATGTTTAAAACTATTTATCATAATTTTGCGTCGTTAAAATACACAACCGTTCATTAACAAATGCATATCTTGTACGAACTTGATCGGAAATCCACGAACTGTGACGAAACTAGTAAGAGATACAGACTGCGCGCCAAAGTCGGCAGTCGGCGTTAAGAGCTCTTCCTGTCTTGTTCGATGGTAGACATGCTCTCGGTTACGAGTAGTTTGTGACATGAGTGTTTCATTATTGATCTAATAGGAATAAAAGTGATATTACGGCATTCTGAATGTTAATTTCGAGTAAATAGATACCCCAAAGTTGACCGGCAGCAATTTCAGATAATTAGCTTCCACCGACAGAGACATCCAATGTGCCAATGAAGAATCTGCACGAGACGACATTTACAAGAACTGCACAGCGCACACGTGGGAGGAAATCCTACGACACGACCCACCAAGGCGCATCAAGGAACGTCCAACTTACACTCGAAAATTCCGGGTGGAAATGCTGACCAGTCATACTGTACGTCACATATACCACCCTCTACGGACTCGCGGCTAAGCTGAGTAATAACAGTATCAGTTTAGAAGCGAGGGGATCTTGCACCTCCTGAATGGCTGATTTCAACTCAGCAATGGTATGGGAGTTATTTCTGTACATCTTGTGTTCAGATCCGAAGAATTGAGGCCCATGCCAGTGGCCTCCGTGTGCCCCAGAGCCAGAATGAGGTCCGAAGGGCTCCTCCAGGACATCAGTCTCCTGCTTCGATGGGGGTCGAGCTCCGTCTTGCATGAACCACATCTTGTCGAAATTGGGGTCACTTTGGATAATGGGGATGAAATCATATTCCAAAACCTTCACGTACCGTTCGGTAGACACCGTGCCATCAAGGAATATCGCACCGATTATTCCATGACTGGACGTTCCACACCACACAGTCACCCGTTGAGGGTGAAGAGACTTCTCGATCGCGAAATGCGGTTTTCTCAGTCCCCTAAATGCACCAATTTTGCTTACTGACGAACACATCCAAATGAAGGTGAGCTTCGTCGCTAAACCAAACAACAATGCGCAAACTAATTCCCATCATAAGTTTGGAAGGTAGGAGACGAGGTACTGGCAGAAGTAAAGCTGTGAGGACGGGGCGTGAGTCGTGCTTGGGTAGCTCAGTTGATAGAGCACTTGCCCGCGAAAGGCAAAGGTCCCGAGTTCGAGTCTCGGTCCGGCACACAGTTTTAATCTGCCAGGAAGTTTCTTAAGTCCCATCATGCCCCGCGGCCCACCGTACAGTTTGAAAGTCCTAACGCAAACCGTGCAGAAGTTACGGCAACTTTATTTCATATAGTTCAATAACTGTCGCCCTGTATCTCTATGACAACAAACTCTCATACTTTTGAGAACATAGGAATTTACACAATCCAAAATCAAAGTCCGCATTTACTGTTATCAAAATTTCACTTAGAACTACGATTAGGAACTCAGGTCCGCAGAATATGACTGTACGAGCGAGTAAATGAAGGGATTTTTTTTTTTAGTCATTTCGGCCTACCCTCCGAAAGTCTTTCTCTAATTTTTTTCCTTGTTGGGGGCGGGGGTTCTTTCCCACTCTGACTTGGCTTACTAAACTTCCTGCGGTTTACCTGTTCTGCTTGTGGACTCTCGGCCCGTGTCGGATTTGTTGTACGGTCAGCCCGTGAAAGGGCGCCTTTACCTGGATTCGATGTTCTCTACAATCACCCTGAACTGAAGCCCATCCAGAAATGAAAAGTAGTTTGTAATTTTCTAGATTTCCTCGCCACCTTAGCGATTCTTAGTTTCTACGGCACTCTATTCCCCGAAAGTTACCAGAGAATCTTGGAAATGCACACGTAAAAATATAAACGTTTGTACTAAAATTACACCTCGACCCCCACCCACCGTTCGGATCCGCGCCCGGTGGATAGAAGCAGAAAGTGCAGAGGCAGGAGAGGGAGACTTACGTGCGCACGAATTGTGCCAGCCGCAGCACGTACTCGACGTTGTGGCCCGAGGCGCCACTGGAGGAGGCGATGTGTCGCGCCATGTCGGGCAGCGGCGCGTCGCCCAGCCAGTGTCGGTTGTCGGGCGTGGCGACGTACAGCAGCACGGGGAACGCCGGCCGGTCGGCGCGCCGCGGCTCGAAGTTGGCGACGAGTGTGCGGTAGCCGCCCAGCTCGCACTCGCGGTCCTTCAGGTACGGCAGCGCCGCCTCGCCGCGCACCAGGAACGCGCAGCCCCACACCTCGCCCTGCGCAGCCACAACACGCACCACTGTAGGTTATGCAGTTCCACTAAAAATGGTTCAAATGGCTCTGAGCACTATGGGACTTAACTTCTGAGGTCATCAGTCCCCTGGAACTTAGAACTACAACTGACCTAAGGACATCACACACATCCATGCCCGAGGCAGGATTCGAACCTGCGACCGTAGCGGTCGCGCGGTTCCAGACTGTAGCGCCTAGAACCGCTCGGTCACCCCGGCCGGCGCAGTTCCACTAACTCGACAATATAAGCATTGGGGCCAAACATTAGGAGACAGTCTGCTAATACCGCCTAACATCGCATCTAGCATCGATTCGGCGAGGAACGGAGTCTCCGAGTTCCTTCGAGTATGCCGTATCGACTGAAGCCTGTCAATCGACACTCGATGATCAGGTACGCTACGTTTCATCCACTGTACTGGATAGTCCTCGGCATTTTCTACGGAATTAACAACGGATCTTTTAGCGTTCCAATCGAGATGCGGAATGTTATGGCGTAAAGTCGAGCGCCGGCACGCCAGTCAGGAACGAAAGAGCAGAGACGGCTGTGAAGAAGAAGTCAGCCAATTGCACGCTAACCGAGCCCTCTCCAGGACGACAACGCGACGGTAGCGGCCTCTATGTGAAGAGAACGTAAGCGCCGCGCCCGATTTGCCTCGGCCCAGTTCTACGAGAAGCTTCGAGACCGGCGACCTGAATAGAAGTGTCAAAGCTCATTACTTCACTTGTATTAGAATTGCATTTTATTGTATGTTAACCGGGGACCTAGAAACAACAGAGAGGCTCCGTCCCCGCCGCAGCCACAGTGGTCCACAACCCCACGACGACTGCCGCAGTCCACTTCACCCCTCCTCTGCCCCACACCGAACCCAGGGTTATTGTGCGGTTCGGCCCCCGGTGGACCCCCAAGGGAACGTCTCACACCAGACGAGTGTAACCCCTATGTTTGCGTGGTAAAGTAATGGCGGTGTACGCGTACGTGGAGAACTTGTTTGCGCAGCAATCACCGACACATGAGGCGGAATTAGGGGAACCAGTCCGCGTTCGCCGAGGCAGTTGGAAAACCGCCTAAAAACCATCCACAGACTGGCCGGTTCACCGGACCTCGACACAAATCCGCCAGGCGGATTCCTGCCGGGGACCAGGCGGTCCTTCCCGCCCGGAAAGTCGTGCGTTAGACAGCACGGCCAACCAACCGCGACGGCTTGTATTAGAATCGTTATACTAAAGAATATTGATTATTTTGTCTGTCGCTCTTTGCTTGCGACACATCTATTTAACACGAAGTTAAGTATCGTCAATTAATTTTCGTAATAAAACTCGTTAATACGATTTGCTTGAATTGTTGTACAGCGATCCGAAAAAGCAGGTTTCCTAGACGCCCCATATTCGACGACTAGGCAGGATTCAACACGGAATGTTCGTCGAAATAGCGACGTGTTTACGCAGCCCTGTGAACACGGCTGTCGATATCTCGGTAGACGGGACTGCCCAGACCAGACGACGACCTAGAAGATGGAGAAGAAAGGCAACACTTGGTCACCGAGAATCTGTTCACGGTAACCTGATCGAGCGGGCTCAAGTCGTGATACGAACAATACCCAAGGGACATCACAGTACCATCATTCATCTCGAAATACACCATCCAGAAAGTGCAGGTTATACGCCTCATTAAATCATCTGTGCACTCGACACCTCGCTTCATTCGAAAAGAGGCCAAATCGAGACCCGTCGGAGTACACTAGGCGCCCACTGTCCGCTGTGTGCAGTTTCTACGTTATTTGGTCTATCGAAGACGGGCAGCTTTACGGGCCACTGTCAAAAAAAAATGGTTCAAATAGCTCTGAGCACTATGGGACTTAACATCTGAGGTCATCAGTCCCCTAGAACTTAGAACTACTTAAACCTAACTAACCTAAGCACATCACACACATCCATGCCCGAGGCAGGATTCGAACCTGCGACCGTAGCGGTCGAGGGTTCCGGACTGAAGCGCCTAGAACCGCTAGGCCACTGCGGCCGGCGACTGTTTCTGACCACCTCGTATAGCACCATGTGGCTTTGTACAGATGATGTGATGTTTGTTCATCAAACTTGTAGTCATACTGTGTAATGATTCACACGAGTGGAAACACTGTCTCTCAGGTAGGTAAGCCCCGTCATAGACAATGATGGCCTCGGAAACCTGACTTCGTGTATACTCTCCGATATGCTATGAACCATTCGCCTTGCACCGCTAATCATCTCACGCTCAAAGTCGGTTAACTCGCGATGCGGTTCCACATTCACCACAGACCTGCCTCAACAAATTGCTTAGAAATCGTTTTTACACTCGCGCCATATGCAGCATCTGTCCTCAACATGCGGGCGTCATACACGGCACATCTTCAAACGGGACAACCGTTCCCTTACTTTTGGTCACTCAGTTTACGTTCTGTAAAGCAGTTTTAAAACGACTGCTCTAGTTGCCCAGAGAGCAGTAACAACAAAAACGTATAAAGAGAAATATAGATACATATACGGATAGATAGATAGATAGAGAGATAAGACTGCCGCGCAGGATTAGCCGAGCGGTCTCAGGCGCTGCCGTCATGGACTGTGCGGCTGGTCCCGGCGGAGGTTCGAGTCCTACCTCGGGCATGGGTGTGTGTGTTTCTCCTTAGGATTTAGATTAAGTAGTGTGTAAGCTCAGGGACTGATGACCTTAGCAGTTAAGTCCCATAAGATTTCACAAAAAAAAGAGAGATAAGACTCGATGTTACAGAGAACAACATGTGCACACAAAATCCTTAAATTTACATCTACATCCATACTCCTCAAGCCACCTGACGGTGTGTGGCGGAGGGTACCTTGAGTACCTCTATCGGTTCTCCCTTCTATTCCAGTCTCGTATTGTTCGTGGAAAGAAGGATTGTCGGTATGCTTCTGTGTGGGCTCTAATCTCTCTGATTTTATCCTCATGGTCTCTTCGCGAGATATACGTAGGAGGGAGCAATATACTGCTTGACTCTTCGGTGAAGGTATGTTCTCGAAACTTTAACAAAAGCCCGTACCGAGCTACTGAGCGTCTCTCGTGCAGAGCCTTCCACTGGAGTTTATCTATCATCTCCGTAACGCTTTCGCGATTACTATACGATCCTGTAACGAAGCGCGCTGCTCTCCGTTGGATCTTCTCTACCTCTTCTATCAACCCTATCTGGTACGGATCCCACACTGCTGAGCAGTATTCAAGCAGTGGGCGAACAAGCGTACTGTAACCTACTTCCTTTGTTTTCAGATTGCATCCTGCTTAACAGAAACGTGTGTATTCTGTCTATGGACGTAATTCAAATAATCGTGGATAGTTAAATGAGACGAACGCAAATAAAGCTTAGAATATTCATGAAGACAGTGAAACATACGTAGATACGTAGTATTCATCGTCATGTCCGAGCCTTGTCAAAGGTTTTTAGACAGATCCGATTTTATTCAGCTCATGTGTAATAGTATATCGGAGATTGTAAGTTTCCAAAGAAGCAGATAAAAGAAAACGAGGCACAACACGTCCAACGTGTATACATTCTGTAGCATTCATTACAAGAGAAAAGCACAGCAATGTGTATGTTCTACGGTATTATACTGTAAAAATGTACAGCATTGTGCTTTTGATTTGCAATTATGAAGTTGTTCTACTAAGAAGCGACGGAAGAATCAGTTAACACGAATTGTATCTCCTGATTACGGAGGAAATCAGTACTTTTGGTCAAACTCACGAACTTGTAAGTACGAACCACTGTTCAGTTACGAGCAGTTGTGCACAAATACGATTGTACAGAAGTTCTAATGGGGACTGCAAACCTAATATCCAGCGGTCCTAATGTTTGTTGTTTGCTCCCCTATATTCGTTTAGGTGAACTCTCAGGTGACTCTCAGTGGCACTTAAGTAGCAGCTCATTATCTGTGCGTGAGCATGTGTAACACAATTTATATTTCATAAACAGGTCATCACTCAGTGTACCACTGTTACGTAGTTGGGGTTAGGTGTCTCGCCTAGCCTACTAGACAGCACTAACAACCAAAGAAGTGCTGCAATCATTGGACAAATAGAATGGAAGGCTAAAAAACTTTAACGAAGTCGCGGGTCACACACCGTTGAAATCAAAAATCTATGGAACTGACTACGTTTTCCCTTAATAATTACCCTTACTCAGTTTTATGCAAGAAATGCACACTCAAGCTCAATGAAAGACACAGATAGACTGAAAATCGGATCTGAAGCCCTCATTCGAGAGCACGGTTTCAAATACTCTCGCAGTTGTAACTGTCGGTGAAAACTAACACGATAAGAAAGCGGACACTTCCTAGCTTCTATAAAATGCCACACTTTCATTCCAGAACATTCTTTAACATACCATTACCGCCAGGAGAATACCTCCACTGTGATTTATTATCTTTTTTATGGTCTCACACTGATGAGGAGGAAGTTAGGAAAGACTGAATACAGAGAGTTTTCATTTACGCATGTAGTTCATACAAAGTTGCGTCAGAGCACTGACAGCCCAACAAAGTTACGTATTTGACGTAGAAGGGGATATTTACATGTTGAACCACTTTTGTAGATATCTCAAAAGTGATAAGCAAACAGCGCCCCGCTTGTAGTGCTTAATGTCGCGGAGATGTTAATGTTCAACGTTATCAAAACAAAACAATGTCATGACTCACCTCTTTCTCCTGAACCATCGTCGCAACGCGGCCAGGCTGTTGACAAAAGAGAAACTACAATTAGTATTTCTATATACAAAATGTGAAGGAAGAAGTTACCTTTGATAATAATAACTTGTAAGTACATTGCTGCTGGTATACCAGATAATTATAAACACGAAAATCGTAGGTATAGTAAAAAAGGACATCAGTTAGACTAATACCAATTCTTAACTACGCATGTATCAATTATTACTTAAATATGATTACTACTATGCTGCTTCACTACAAGACTTTATATAAACACTAAAACCATATTACGCAATGTTCTTACGGAATACGGAGTCAGAACTTGTCTTTTTATTAAACGATCTCATCTGCGCCTACAATGAGAGTGGCAGTGAACTGGTTGAACAACTTAACTCGCATTTGATAGAATCTAAGTTCACATCTCGGCCCAACAGTTCTGTATTAGATCTTCCCTTGTTTCCCTATATGCAGCTTAATGCTCAAAAGGCCCCTTAAAAAGGCTACGCCTACTAATTTGCCCCAGGCCAGCTGAACTGACGATTCCTCTGTAATGATCTCTCCATCAGCTACACTATGCCTGGACATTGATTCCTGCAATGGCCAAAATCCTTTTTCTTTTATATATCATAATATAGAGGAACCTGAAAAAAATGCTTTTCTACACACATATCGCAACAGTATTCAGATATTTTCTCCTTATTAGTTAGGAGAGAGAATGGCTAATTACTGGAATTTTTTTGTTTTCTAAAAGCTCGAAAGATAATCTTTGTTGTTTGGAGAATATTATCTTAGAATTCCGCGAACATGAACTCCGTCGAAATCTATCCGCAAAGAATATCTCCGAGTTGAAAAAATTCTATAGAATGCAAAAATATTATTTCATCATGTAAATGAAACGAAATGTATTAACAGATAATCTTCCCGGCGGAAGTTTACACAGATAACGCACAGATCGCCTTCTCATACAATGAGGTGGTAATTTCGTACATAACTTCACGACCGACTTCACCGCGAATAAGTTCAAAATGGTTCAAATGGCTCTGAGCACTACGCGACTTAACTTCTGAGGTCATCAGTCGCCTAGAACTTAGGACTAATTAAACCTAACTAACCTAAGGACATCACACACATCCATGCCCGAGGCAGGATTCGAACCTGCGACCGTAGCGGTCGCTCGGCTCCAGACTGTAGCGCTTAGAACCGCACGGCCACTCCGGCCGGCGCGAATATGTAAGAGAAAAGATAAAGAAAGGATAATGTACTACCGCATGTTGCAGGTCCTGTACGGGCCTTTCTGGATACAGAAAATGTTCGACTGCTGCCCTGACCAGCACATTTTCCAGATCTCTCATCAACTGAAAACGTCTGGTCAATGATGGCCGAGCAAGTGGCTCGTCACAATACGCCAGTCACTACTCCTGATGAACTGTGTTGAAGCTGGATGGGCAGCTATACCTGCACACACCATGGAAGCTCTGTTTGACTCAGTGCCCAGGCGTATCAAGGGCGTTTTTACGGCGAGAGGTGGTTGTTCTGGGTACTCATTTCTCAGGATCTATGCACCCAAATTGCGTGAAAATGTAATCACATGTCAGTTCTAGTATAATATATTTGTCCAATGAATACCCGTTTATCATCTGCATTGCTTCTTGGTGTAGCAATTTTAGTGGCCAGTAGTGTAAAAGGAGAATAAATTTGCAGTCTGTTAGTGTTCACATATTTACAAGAATCCATGTCATATTACGGCATAGAAACAGGTTAAAAATGACATCAGCCTTGTAGGGCTGTACCACACTTGATGGTAATAGAGTTAACAGCTGTTATCAATGACACGAATAACGTGATACTTAGATTTTTGTTACTTACAAGCAACTTGAAGTCGGTCATCGTGCGGTGGAGATAACAAAGAGTAACTAGTCAGCAGCAAGTTATCGATCATGACACTTCCTTTTCTGTAGCGTAATCTTGAGTGGGCGATATACATCACAGTGGGCGTTTAGATAGCTAAAAGAGTGTACTGATAGCATACTAGAGTAAACAATCACTCCGTGTACAGGCCACAAGTGGCCCATCGGGACCATCCGACTACCGTGTCATCCTCAGCTGAGGTTGCTTATAGGACGGGCGTGTGGTCAGCACACCGCTCTGCCAGTCGTTATGATGGTTTCCTTTGACCGGAGCCGCTACTATTCGGTCGAGTAGCTCCTCAGTTGGCATCACGAGGCTGAGTGCACCCCGAAAAATGGCAACAGCGCATGGCGGCCCGGATGGTCACCAATCCAAGTGCCGGCCACGCCCGACAGCGCCTAACTTCGGTGATCTGACGGGAACCGGTGTATCCACTGCGGCAAGGCCGTTGCCTAGAGTAAATAATACAGCGATGAAAAATCTCTTATGTCTGAGGTCCGTTAGTTCACTGAATATATATTTCGGTTGCTCTTTGAAGGCTCTACAAATTTCAATTTCTTCCAGAGCGTCCATTAATATGCTCTTCTATGCACTACCTCCGAAGATTCCTCACTGCTGCTGATATTACGATCGTAAATAAGCAGATGTACACTACACGAGGACCTCTCTCACATGTCCTTGCTTGCTCTCCGAATCTGGCGGAGACACAATGCGAATAACGCTATAAAAGGACGTGATGAGTGGGTATGTGTGGAGGAGTGTGCAGATGGAGAGCGTGCGTGGCAAGTCGTCACGGGTGGGAGCAGGAGAGCAGGTGGAGATTTAAAGGTCCAGGTGGAGAGCCGGCACGAGGCGGAGACAGGCGGACGCGTGACGTGGGCGCCAGCAAGGCCGGCCGTCGACTTTGGCGTCATGTGTGTGTTGCACGTGAAGGCCTTGTGCCGCGCTAAGAATACGGGCTCACGGCCGCGCGCCGGTCCCTCTGCACAGATAAAAATATGCCACCACCTCACTGCCTGCACTACGCCAACTGCTCATTACTTATTATCCCTTTTCGTGGAACCAAGTATTTAGATGTGCAAGTCTCCCACATGCGCTGCAGCAATCTCTTTTATGATGAGAATACGTCCTGGTTAACTCGACTTTGCATAAGTATTGGAAAACCACCTTGCAGATAACAACTGTACGACAGATCGGAACGCGAAACACACTACTGGCCATTAAAATTGCTACACCAAGACGATATGCAGATGATAAACGCGTATTCACTGGACAAATATATTATACTAGAACTGACATGTGATTACATTTTCAATCAATTTAGGTGCATAGATCCTGAGAAATCAGTACCCAGGACAAACACCTCTGGACGTAAAAACGGCCTTGATACGTCTGGGCATTGAGTCAAACAGAGCTTGGATGGTGAGTACAGGTATAGCTGCCCATGCAGCTTCAACACGATATCACAGTTCATCAAGAGTAGTGACTGGCGTATTGTGACGAGCCTGTTGCTCGGCCACCATTGACCAGACGTTTACAATTGGTGAGAGATCTGTAGAATGTGCTGGCCAGGGCAGCAGTCGAACATTTTCTGTATCCACAAAGGCCCGCACAGGACCTGCAACATGCGGTCGTGCATTATCCTACTGATATGTAGGGTTTCGCAGGGATCGAATGAAGGGTTGAGCCACGGGTGTAACACATCTGAAATGTAACGTCCACTGTTCAAAGTGCCGTCAATGCGAACAAGAGGTTACCGAGACGTGTAACCAATGGCACCCCATATCATCACGCCGGGTATTACGCCAGTATGGCGATGACGAATACACGCTTCCAATGTGCGTTCAACGCGATGTCGCCAAACACGGATGCGACCATCATGATGCTGTAAACAGAACCTGGATTCATCCGCAAAAATGACGTTTTGCCATTCGTGCACCCAGGTTCGTCGTTGAGTACGCCATCGCAGGCGCTCCTGTCAGTGATGCAGTGTCAAGCGTAACCGCAGCGATGGTCTCCGAGCTGATAGTCCATGCTGCTGCAGACGTCGTCGAACTGTTCGTGCAGATGGTTGTTGTCTTGCAAAGTCCCCATCTGTTGGCTCAGGGATCGAGACGTGGCTGCATGATCCGTTACAGCCATGTGGATAAGATGCCTGTCATCTCGACTGCTAGTGATACGAGGCCGTTGGGATCCAGCACGGCGTTCCGTATTACCCTCCTGAACCCACCGATTCCATATTCCGCTAACAGTCATTGGATCTAGACCAACGCGAGCAGCAATGTCGCGATACGATAAACCGCAATCGCGATAGGCTACAATCCGACCTTTATCAGAGTCGGAAACGTGATGGTACGCATTTCTCCTCCTTACACGAGGCATCACAACAACGTTTCACCAGGCAATGCCGGTCAACTGTTGTTTGTGTATGAGTAATCGGTTGGAAACTTTCCTCATGTCAGCACGTTGTAGGTGTCGCCACCGGCGCCAACCTTGTGTGAATGCTCTCAAAAGCTAATCATTTGCATATCACAGCAACTTATTCCTGTCGGTTAAATTTCGCGTCTGTAGCGCGTCATCTTCGCGGTGTAGCAATTTTAATGGCCAGTAGTGTACTTATTATCCCTTATCGTGGAACCAAGTTTTTAGATGTGCAAGTTTCCCAGGTGCGCTGCAACAGACTATTTTATGATGAGACTACATCCTGGTTAACTCAACTTTGTATAAGTATTGGGAAAACACCTTGCAGATAACAACTGTACGACAGATCGGGAAGCGAAAGACTTAAACGACAATCGTCTAACCAATTCATCTTTTACGGCAAGCTTCACGGCCCAGATCAAAGTTTCAATCACTTCCATTTTCCTACTTTCTAATTTTCACTAAAGGACCGAGCGAGGTGATGCTACGGACTCGCATTCGTGATGAGCTGGACTCAAATCGTCGTTTACTCGCTCGGACATTTCTCACAGTCTCACAGATACGCTCCAGCAAGTGCTGTCTGTACAGTCTGTACGAATAGCATCGTCAGCAGAGTTTTTCACGATCTACTGGATAAAGACTTCTTCTTGAACTCTCAGGATATGAGAGAACTCAGCGTTACAAATGCAAATATGACGTACCTGTCTCCTAAATGTTCTCTGCCCACCTTCCGTTCGCGTCGATATGCTTGTCGTTTTCTGTCACGAAGAATTCATCTGGATGTACGCCCAGCCGATGTCTATTTCAGTTTCAAAACACCCCAACTCCTGTAACTTCTCTTAATCTTTTCTTCATCCATCAATATCTTTTCGTTTTCTCTAACAATCTTCTTTCTATCAACTATCAAGTTTTGAGTAAGTTATGTTTCATATCTTGATACAATAGGTTCGAGCATGTAGTATACAATGGTTTTGGGCTTTCATTTTCAAGCAGATCATGAGGTAACTTCTGAATTAGACATTTCATTTCCAAATGAACTTCGTACCATTATTATCCTCCAGCCGAATTCATGTAGTTAACCCAGACATATAAACTGGTTCATCAGTCTTTTCGTTAGACATCATCTGCATCCTTTCAGTAAAATTACTATACAATACTTCAGGCTTTTCAACTGTATATCGACCTACGTGTCTCCTTCTCTGCCAGTCCCCACAGAATCTTTTCCACAGTGCTCTAACTTCGGCAGCTCCGATAGGAATGTTATTGGGGGAACAATGACTTACTAGCAGCTTCAGAAATATTTCGAGAGGCAGTTCCTAAGGCGCATACAGATGGCTCGATTGCAAGTGCACTGTCTGCCGTATGCGCGTACCTTATTCGAATGTTAGTGCAAACTACAGTTTTGAACTGTTACGAATGTTCAGGACTTTCATTCAGTCTCGAAGTGACGGAATTCGTTTGCTGTGACTGTGGGATGACATGAGATTCGTATTAAACGACCCCAAAGCCGCAATTACATCCACGGCTTGTATTTTATCTGAGAGGATAAATTAATTAATGATTATTTAAAGGTAGTTAAGTTTATCACAGTAATCGAGTCGCGGTTAACATATAATTCGACGTTTGCTGTAGGGTCGATATCGATCTTATCAAAAATTAAGCGCTTCTCTAATTTTTCTAGCAAAAAACCTGAGGCATTATGAGAAACTTGTGATTATCAGAAAAATTTACTGTTGCATTGTACGTACCACCCTACACAGGGTGATCAGCTATAGCATTATGACTATGTACCTAGTAGCCAATATGTCCACCTTTGGCACGGCCAACAGCGGCGATGCGTCGTGCCATGGAAGCAATGAGGCCTTGATAGGTCGCTGGAGGAAGTTGGCACACACCTGGACACACAAGTCACCTCATTCCCGTAAATTCCGTGGAGGAGAGGGGGGGGGGGATGGGATGAGCTCCTACGCAACGTTCAATCAAATCCCAGATGTGTTCGATCGGGCTCAGATCTGGTGCATTGGGGGGACAGCATATCAATTGTAACTTGTCACTGTTCCTCGAAGCACTTCCATCACATTCCTCGCCTTATGACATTGCGCATTATCTTGTTGAAAAATGCCAGCGCTATCGGGAAGTACGATCGTCATGAAGGGGTGTACATTGTCTGAATTCAGTGTACGATACCCCCTGGCCTCATGGTGCCTTGCACGAGCTCCACTGGACCAATGGATGCCCACGTGATTGTTCCCCAGCGCATGATGGAGCCGCCACCACCTTGTCTCCGTCCCGCAGTACAGGTGCCAAGGATCTGTTCACCTGGAAGACGACTGACTCGCGCCCTCTCATCGGCATGATGAAGAAGGTATCGGGATTCAATAGATCATGCACCGCTCTGTGCCTGCCCCAACGTCCAGTGCCGATGGTCACGTGCCCATTTCAGTCGTATTTGACGATGTCGTGGTGTTAACGTTGGCACATGCATGGGGTCGTAGGCTGGGGAGGCCCATCATTAGGAGTGTTCAGTGCACTGTGTGTTCAGACTCATTTTTACTCTGCCCAGCACTAACGTCTGATGTTAGTTCCACCACAGTTCGCCGCCTGTCCTGTTCTACCATTCTGCCCAGCCTACGACGTCCGACATCTGTAAAGAGGGGTCGCCGCTCAGCCTCACAACGTCTGGACGAGGTTTCACCTTGCTTTCTCCACATGTTGAAGACACTCACCACAGCACTCCTCGAATACCCAAGTCGCGCAGTTACCAAAATGCTAGTGCTGAACTTCCGAGCCATCACAATCTGTCCTCGGTCAAACACAGATAGATCGCACGGCTTCCCCTATCTACACACGGACAGCACGCTCACCGATACTACATGCACCGTGCGTTTCTCTGACAAGCAGTCATTCCTCGCCAGGTGATGCTGCTATCGCCTGGACGGGTTTACATCGATAGTAGATCAGTAGTCATATGGTTCTGGCTGATCAGTGTAATTTGGTCACTCTCTTCGATAAGACTCTTTGTCGAAGTTCAGAAAGTTGTTGTGGATTGGCAAGAGAGCCAACCCGGTATGAGAGGAAGCCGAAAGGCACGCGTTTTAGCTCACGCAGGCTGGCGTGAGGTCTGGAACAGGTCAAGGAAATTAGACTAGCAAAAAAGGACGTAGCTGCGGAATACTTAACTTTCATCCATAAATGGTGAACATCGCTCTTGACGGTACATGTTTTACAGCATCAATAGTAACTGGTAATGGCGCCTTGCTAGGTCGTAGCAAATGACGTAGCTGAAGGCTATGCTGACTATCGTCTCGGCTAATGAGAGCGTATTTTGTCAGTGAACCATCGCTAGCAAAGTCGGCTGCCCAACTGGGCGAGTGCTAGGAAGTCTCTCTAGACCTGCCGTGTGGCGGCGCTCGGTCTGCAATCACTGATAGTGGCGACACGCGGGTCCGACGTATACTAACGGACCGCGGCCGATTTAAAGGCTACCACCTAGCAAGTGTGGTGTCTGGCGGTGACACCACAAAAGTCGCCTGTCTTGAATCGTATTGGTATGTTTCAGATACAGTCTGTAAACGATCTGTTCATCTGGAATAAAAGGAGATAGCCAGCACAGACTACCATGGTAAAAGCTATGTGTGTCACACTACTTGCAAAGTTGACTGATTGGTGCAAAGAGGTTTTGCTCCCATCTATGAGCATTGTCAATGCCAAGAGTGACGGTAAGAAATAAAGAAACAAAACCATGTATCGAAATATTTCGTTTACGTCGTTACTAACCTGAGTCTCGACCAGTCGAGCTACTGAGGTAAATTTCGTGATGCTACTGGTCAAACGTGTTTCACCTCATCACGGCCGTTTTTGATCTGTCGCTTTTCCTGTTTCTACATTTACATCTACATACATACTCCGCTAGTCACCGTACCACTCCAATCTAATCAGATAAAACAATAATGACAATGGTGAACAAAGCTATCAGGATCACGCCAGATGGCTGGGACTCTTAACGGACAATTTCTTGAGATGCGATTATCTCTTTCTGTCATTACACACGAGAGTAGATAAGTGAGTCAGCTTTCTGAAACCAGATTGTGGCGGTGAACATTTAGCTAATTCCCAACAGACCTTTATCTTTCGTGCCATATGGTGATAAATCGGCTTAATCTGATACAGTTAGGATTATCATACCATTAATGCGTTCACAGGCTGAAGTAACACGTCCACTGACGATATTTTCGTACAAAACCCCAACAGTTGTTGTGGCTGGATACGTGCGGTAACGGAAAACCTCTACACTAATCTTCGTAGTAATTAAAAAATTCCACCTGTCCTTCAGACAACCAAAATACTGGTCTCACACATTCTAAACAGAAAATTTGCCTTTAGAAACTGGTAAAACTACTCAGCGGTCCACGTCCGGGTAAGGGAAACAAACTTTCATCTCTGCGGATGAGTATCTTCCTAATAAAACACACGACATCTTCACTGTGGAGGGCTGCCGTTGTGTCAGAACAAGAGTGCAGGCAATGTCACTGGCCATTTCCTTTTCTCGCTAACTGCAATTGTGTGGAGAGTGATGCTTCCTGACAAGAATCTTCAAAAGTTCATTTCTGACAGGAGTTGGAAAACTCGTGTCATAATAGGGAAGTCGCTAGCTCTTCAGCCCGACCACAGCCCACTTTTCGGTTATGGAGGGACCAACCCACCAGCTCTAAGCTAGACAAAGGCCATATCCACCAGATTCCATCTCTTGCACCCCTAACAACCAAGGGAATGACCGTACGGCGTCGCCGGATATGGTGCGTAATATGCACTTTGATTCAGTGGCTGTCTGTTGTGATCACGAGGGAAATTTTTTTCTCCAGTTTGGTCATTACATGGAATCTACGAAAATAGACAACAGAGTACAAGAACACAAAATTTCGTAAAACGCTAACAATGATTTTTTTTTCCTTTGTGATCGGTGCTTGTTGCTATAATGACGACAGTCAATCTGAAGCGGTTAATATGATGTGATAACGTACTCATCCGTCCTGTATGATTAATGATGAAGACTGTCCCAGTACGAACGCACAGTTTCATTTTTGAATAAAGCACATTAGTTAGTTGAGAAGTGGAAATATTTTTATCAGGGGCCGTCAAATGAAAACGAGACATATAGAAAGAAAGTAAGAAAACTGTTTACAGTTTAAAAAGTAATCACCACAACTGTTAACATATCTACCTCACTGGGACAAAACGGTCAATGCCTTCATGGAAAAATGTTAGCTGTTGCCTACGAGATCATGATTGAACCCAGGCATGCGCCTCTCTGTCCGAAGCAAACTGACGGGGCTCCAAAAAATATGTAAATGAGGAGATATCGGGAGTGTATGGGGGATGTGTAAGGCCAGGCCACTTGTTGCCAACATTGGTTTGACTATGCTGCAGAAGTATCGCTAGGAATCTCTGAAACATCCTCCAGAGTCCCGATCTCTCGTGTTCTGGGGCCCTGAAGAAAGAGATTAGTAGCCGTCGATTCGTTTCGGACGAGGACGCGCACGCCTGGATACAATCACAGTTATGTAGGCAACCGCAAAAACGTTTTTTATGAAGGCATTGACTGTCTTCTCTCACAGTGGGATACTCCTTATATTTTGTACTCATCAGTACACAATGTGGTTGCGTGTGAAAAACAATGTCCACCACAACTGTGTTGACAAATCCTAACTCCTTTTCCAAACTTTTAATGAGATTTCCTCACATTTCTAGATCTAAGTTTGCTCCTTTATCCCAGGACTCGTTCTCGGTTTTTTCGTGTAAACACGTGACTTCAAGTAATCCCGTAGGAAATAGTCATGTTGCAAGTTCTTTGTGGTCTGAGATGACAACACACGGATGTTCTCCCGCAACGATGTCCGTGATTCGTACGCGGTAAGACAGGTGGCGCCATGTAACCGGGACCATTTGTTTTCCAGGCCCATCACTTCCGCCAGCCGCTGTGTCCGAGCGGTTCTAGGCGCTTCAGTCCGGAACCGCGCTGCTGCTACGGTCGCAGGTTCGAATCCTGCCTCGGGCATGGATGTGTGTGATGCCCTTAGGTTAGTTAGGTTTAAGTAGTTCTAAGTCTAGGGCACTGGTGACCTCAGATGTTAAGACCCATAATGCTTAAAGCCATTTGAACCCATCACTTCCAGTTGGGGCCAAAGGAACTTACTTATTATATTGTGATAACGTACATCATTTGCCAAGACTGCGTTATCTGCGGTTTTTCGAAAAAAGTAAGGGCCAATCAGTCCGTCTGCTCAACGTCTGCAGTAGTGGCTGAATGTGCATGTATCTGCTGTTCAAGTTTTATGCGATGATTTTCATAGCCCCAGATCTGTCAGTTATGCTTGTTGATGTAGTTGTGTACTTGGAAATACGTAATAACGCTAGAGATTTCTTGCAAAATTGTCATCCAAATTTTAGTTTTCCAGTACACATTTTTCGAATTTACGCAGTTGAAAAAAGCCTGTTGATAGTAGTTGTGGCATTAGTCGAACCTATGGACGGTTTAGATGATGATCTACTGTCAGAATTCGCTGCAATGCTCAGTTTTTGTTATCGACGGTTTACCGAGTTTCGGGGACTTTTGGCTATATTCATTAACTGAAACTATATTTTCATTAGACCGGCTGGTACGACGTCGCTTTGGAGTCTAAACATCAGCAAGGAACCATTTTCTCAAACTTAAGAGTCACTCGTCGAACTGTAGGCGAATAGTGTACGTTTCTGCGGCCGAACACTGTACGCAATTCACCAAGTGCCCCAAAGAACTCTTCCCCCTATTTGTAATGTTTTGGCGATGACAGCTCGTTGTTCGACGGTAAAGCGATTCCTCTTCGCTGACCGCGATGTATCTAGATAGCAACTGACCAATAGGAAGCGTTTCCAATCAACTGGAACAAAACTGGCGTGCTCTTTAAATTGTGCATTCTTGTTGGGGCACCCTACACATGACTCACGTGAAACAGCTCACAAGTTGTGTATAGTCACCCCGTGACTTCGTGCGACACGTTGAAGATCATGCAGCACCACATCACTCACGTACACTCTAGTTTTGTTAGATGGTCCAGTCACATTAATATTGCCACCGCCTATGTTCGACGTTGTAATGGTACTTGAATTACGTAACCATTACGGCAGCTCACCTGAACCTCTCGATACCAGCAATATTCTACTGTGTTTCTGTTAACTACTTAACATATTTCTGAGACAACATTCAGATTTGATTTGATTAATGTAGAGGTACTTTGATGCATCGATATGTTTACATTGCAATGATATTATTCTTATGTGTATTCTTTCTTTTGTCACTATGATCTTTGACGTACTTGTAACTCTGATTTTTGGGCGCGTAAGCGGTTATTAGTTTGTTGTTAGAGAGTCGGACCTAGAAAAAGTCAAGTCTTGGACGTCATGTTGGAAAGACGCATATTGTAGTCAGCTTATAAAATATGAACTTTAACAGTGACTGTGAGGAAGATGTTTTCAAGTTTAATCTTCAAGAATGGTTTGTGAAGCGCATCTACAAAACTTTTGAATATAGCAGAATAAAACCTAGGCCCCTTTGCATCCGAGCTTGGAATCATCACCACCTAGATTTTCGACGATTGAGCCATGATTTTACAACGAGACCAGCGTGGGAAACACGAAAAGATGAGTGCCTAGTTTATTCATTATTACATGAAAGGACTTTATTAACTGTGCTCTAATGACACCTGCCGCATAATAACATTGTTGTTGCCCGAAAATGCAGTATTTAGCAGCGTGAGCAACACCACAATCATTATTAAATTTTGACCTTTGTTGTGGTAGGGTTGTTGGAACGTCAACCTGCAATATCCACACACAGACGACAGGTGGAGAGGACATAAAGCGTGACTGGGGGACGCGGAAACAAAGAAGAAGTTTCTGCAATGCGGAAACGACGTCCAAAAGAGCGTGATCCCTGGCTTGCGAAACACGGGTGAGAGAATTTTTGAAACGGTTAAGTTTGTAAACTGCTCGCGTGCCGCCGTAATTAAAGTATACCGTGCATGGCAAAATGGCGCTATTCAAAACCGGCGACGAGCCAAGTGTAGTGCACCAGACGACAGGGGGTGATCTACGGTTGTAGACATGGATATGGACGAGCAGACGTCCAGCTGTTGAGCTACTGATAGCCCGTATGAACCAAGGGGTAACCAACTGTGTCACCTCAACGACCATTCACTGAACGTTGGCTGCGTATGGGCACCGGCTGTAATTTGCACGCTAGTACTGCACTGAGTGGCGACAAGGGGCATTTCCAGATGACTCATGTTTTATGCTTCGAAACCTCTGAAAGTGAACACCCTACAACAGCCGTCGGACGCGTCTAGGCTGGAGGAGGGACCGTTATGGTCTGTGGAATGTTTTCGTGGCATTACCTGGGTAATCTGGCCATCCTGGAATGCACAATGTATCAACACAAGTATACATCTGTCCTTGGGGAACGTGTTCATCGCTCCCGGCAGTTTGTTTTTTTCCTCGGCACGATAGCATCTACCAGCAGGACAATGCAACGTGTGACACAGCTCGCAGTATACGTGCGTGGTTCGAAGAACATCAGGATGAGTTTACCAGCACGGATCCTCGACCGAGAAACCTAGCGCAAAGGGCACGGCACTGGAGTCAGCATGACCTACATCCCAGGCGACACCTTCCGGAACCAGATTCACTCTCTTCCTGCACGTCTCGCAGCAATGGTCATTGTAGTTTCATATCTTTAAGGCAAAGCTGCCTTCAACCTGAAGATTGGTTTGAACACCGCAGTGCTTTACTAGACATGGTCTTGCTATAGCTGGTGTGCCGTTGCCTTCCTCCGGCCTCTGAACTGACATACCCAGCCAGTTATAGGGACACCAGCAGTTTAAGGTGGATTTTGCGCCACGGTGCAACTCGGCAGTTTTCATATTAACAAACAATGCTAGAAGTGAAAGTAATGTATCTTTACCATATCTAATAAGTCTTCTTCAAGATTAGTGAAATCAGTTCAGCGTTTCAACATGATTATTTTACTAGAAAGTTAAAGTGAGCGTTTGGTTGGCCTAAATCTCCTTTATTGCATACTTATCCAATATTGTTTGAGTCTCCTATAAATACAAAAAGTGTCTTCCACGACTGTTTCACTTTTGTTATCGAAAAAGAATAATCAGGGACCTGGAATTTACTCGAAAAAAAAAGAGAAAGAATAGCTCTCACTTTGTACAAGGGTCAATTAAAATTGTATACCGCACTACAGGAAAATATATGGGCCACACGAAATGTTTAATATTGTTTTCATCTTAAGTAAAAAATGGTTCAAATGGCTCTGAGCACTATGGGACTAAATATCTGAGGTCATCAGTCCCCTATAACTTAGAACTACTTAAACCTAACTAACCTAAGGACATCACAACATCCATGCCCGAGGCAGGATTCGAACCTGCGACCGAAGCGGTCGCGCGGCTCCAGATTGAAGCGCCTAGAACCGCTCGGCCACATCGGCCGGCCATCTTAAGTATGGGGACCATAAGCGATATTACACCGACTAAACCTTTTTCAGTGACCTACCCAGTCACCCCTGGGGACTCTGTAGTGTTCCCCTGCCCACTGTTCGGAGGATCACAAATGCTCCAGTTTACTTTCCATTTTATCTTACACGGAGAGGAAGACCGCGACAACGTTTTCCATGCCGATATTCCCCATCGCGATGCAAAGTGACAACTTGAAGTTCAATGGCGTTTAGCATATATCTAATTCTCTGTTCACTTGCGTAAATTCAGGACTTAATACAGTCTCTTCACAGGGAGGAAAGAAGGAAACAACTGAAAAGTGTTGAGACACTGCACTCTCATTCAGCAGCAACAGAGTTGCAATCTCTGACTGATCACGTTGATATTGGTTTACGTAAACACTTCAGGATAATGATGAGATTCTTTCTTCAACAATGCTACAAAAAATGGTTCAAATGTCTCTGAGCACTATGGGACTTAACTTCTGAGGTCATCAGTCCCCTAGGACTTAGAACTGCTTAAACCTAACTAACCTAAAGACATCACACACATCCATGCCCGAGGCAGGATTCGAATCTGCGACCGCAGCGGTCGCGCGGTTCCAGACTGTAACGCCTAGAACCGCTCGGCCACCCCGGCCGGTAACAGCGTTACATCATGATTTTATTCCTCGTTCTTGTCCAACTGAGATGGTTCCCCGTCTCTCAATAATACAGTCGTCGAAGGGTGGAGGGGGGTGGGAATTAGCTGCAAGCTTCGAACCTCTTTTTAACTACAAAACTTGTTATTGTGACTCTCTGATATTTGTCTTATGGTATGAGAGTAATTCTTCTGTTACCGACTGTCGGATGATTTTGTGGACGCACTCCTGAACTACAATCGCTCAAGAGGCACTGATGACCTTCAACTGCCAACATTCGGAGAGTCGGACTGAAATGCACAACTTATCGAGTGGCAAATGTGAGGGCATTCACTTTTTGAAGTTCTGATTCAGGTCCGTGACCAGTTAGAAAGCTCATTTCATGTCTGTCTTGCTCCTACATGTTATTAAAAATATTAATTACTTCATATCACAGAATATTCTGATGCCCAGAGTAATGGGTCTCCACCAACTAAAGTTGTTATAGAAAAAATACAGATTGGATTCGTTGTGAGGACGTTGCCTTAAGAATATATTATCAAGGACTGCAATACTGATACGTCGGCAAACAGCATGGAAAGAGGGCAGCGCGGTAGGGCATGAACTCTCAAGTGAGACAAGAAAACATTCAACTCTTGTCACGCTGCTATCAGCACCTCCTCCCCTCCACCCTTCCCAAGGATACCATCTTCAGTGTACTTTCCTTCTTATTCTTCTCTCCAATTCCTGTATAAATTAGAGAGGATTTTAAATAACATTAAACAGGCGTGCATTGGCACCGCATGATAATAACCGTAATCGCATATGTATTCTTTGGGTGCTTCCTGAAACAGTCTCGTACGCTTCGTACTTTCTGTCTCTCTCTCTCTCTCTCTCTCTCTCTCTCTCTCTCACACACACACACACACACACACACACACACACCCACACACACAAAACAAACGTACAACACTCACGCACGGGAACGACTAGAAAGTCGACTGGAATAAACACTAAAAGATAGCAAAGCCAGAATGCTGTCACCAACATAAATACTAGCCGTTTAAACTGACGGAAGCATGAAAGACGCTTTTGGCGAGCCGTGCATAGCCGCGCTGTGAAAGGTGAGCGACTTATGTCCTTTAAGTAGTTCAAGGTCACCGCGCTGGATCCACCTGTGCTTAGGAAGCTCCCAGCTGGATACAGTTACTTTGGAATGCAGTCGCTTGGCGCGTGTATTTTACTAGTATAAAACTTGTCTCCTGCGTCTGTCGCCTAAACTTGATGATTTCGAGTGACTTTTAAGTTGCAGACTGGATCGTACAATGATTACCATTATTTTGTATGTGAACGGAAACACGACAGAACACACTAACAGTATGTCATACGACATTAAATCACGACACGTGTGAGGAGTGACGTTCCATATTGTAGCATTAGATACGTCCTCTGAGTCGATATTTATGCTTCCCTTGCAAATTTCATTTCTTGAATCGACAAGTCGTTGAACATCACAGAGAGAAGAAACAATATCATATTAGTTTCTGCGAGAACCAAAGGATCCTAGTTTTGCATAATCGCTATATATAATTACAGAAAATGGTGACTCTCGCAGATCGTTTCGACTTCTTTTTCGAAAATTAACAGCAGCGCTTCAACACCAATGGAATATCTATCATCGTCCGGTCAAAAATTAAAATTGTGACCTTTACAAATACCTGATCCGGAACACGACGTCCGCCATTCCGTTAAACATTCACACTAGGTTACAAATAATTAAAGCTGCATATTATAACGCATTAAACGGCAGCCTATAGAGCAGCCGTCACGTCAACTTCGCGATGTTACCGAGTGAAAGACATTTGGTTGCCGCGTCCGAACGGAAGGGCAGGAACGCTTCTTTTGTCGTCTTACTAGTGCTAAATTATCAGGCACAGCGTATTCACTAGCGAAGATATAAATAAGTTTTTGGCGAAGAAAGAAAACTACTACACGGCTTAGCAAGCTGGCTTACCTTTCCTTCAGTTCCACGATGTGTGGTGTTGCCCTGCCAGAACTTCCGCGACCAGCCACGCACGCATCCGACGAGGCAGCATTCGTAATCGAAGCCCGGGTTCCAGCAAAGAGACCCGTAGCCGAACACCCACAGCCCCGTCTGGTGATGATCCACAGCCATAGCCGGCCTGTCAACAACACGAACCGCTGCCGCCGCCACTGCCGGGCTCTCAGCTGATGTAAAAGCGGCGCCGCGTCGCCGCCTTTTTGCAGTCGCGACGCCCGCAGGAGGGGGGCGGAAGGGACGGCGGCGCGGGAAAGCGTATTCGAATCTGATTGGCCGCCGGGCGGCGGCGCGCGCATGCGGTCAGCTGATGCAACCGGGCACGGGGATTTCTACGCAGCAGCCTGCTGTCAATGAGTTGCGCGCTTCTCCGTCCCTCTCGCAGATAGACTTCTCTCTTCCACACACGTGCTCTCAGTGTGACTAAGCAAAAGGTCAGTACCATCCGCCAGCCAGCACCCGCGTACACAAGCAGAATGACACTGCGGGAAGCTGAGGATATGCGCGAATGCAGTCGCTGTCTCGATGGTGCTTGAGATACAGACTTGCCTCCGGCTGTCATCGTTCACATTTCACTCCGATTTCGCCTCTGCGGTTCTTTGATATCTAGCACGCTGAAGGCGCTGCCGGCTTTAACCACTAAGGAGTTAGAGCCAGAGTAAACAAGCGATCGGACATGTAAATATTTCGGCATTTGAACTACTTTAGGACAAGAAATACTTTGCGCATATGAAATTACATTGTGAACGCTCGAGGCTGTAGAATTATTTAACATTGAAGGGCGAGAAATATTAAAACTGAACAAGCCGACGTGCAAGTATTCGGACACTTAATAAATATTCGCCTCCTGGGCTTTGTGACTTTTAACTAGGTTTCCGTGGGCAAACTCTCGTCTTTACGTCGACCGATGGGTCTGGAATTTTGTGAAAAATATTCTGACACAAAACATTTTGCGTCTTGCGCGAGGCTGAAATTCTGTGTCCGTTATAAACAGGTTTCAATTAAGTTCAGATTATCTGCTTACTCAACATGTCGTTTTTCTGCATAACCATCTGAAGATGTGGTATACCGACCATCTGCAATTTGCATCAATTATGAAGTAGCGTAGGCACATTTCGTTCCTATTCGACTGACGTCGATTTAGTTGGACTCGAGTTCATTTTTCTATAGTGAAGCTCCGTGGCGCTTATTTTAAAGTGTGGGGTGTGTGAATAATACCCTACCAGATTCATGATTTTATATTAATCTTTTGTCCCATAGCCAGTCCCAAGTGAGCTCGGGATTTGTTATAGGACGAAAAATTAACATAAAATCACGTATCTGATAGGGTAGTATTCACACACTCCATATTTTAAAATAACCGTGACGTAGTCTCACTATAGAAGAATTGACTCAAGTTGAAAGAAATCGACCTCAATCGAATAGCAATGAAATGTACCTACTCCACTTCATAATCCATGCAAATTGCAGATTGTCGTGATAGCTCTCTCGACTCTGTACAGAGGTAAACATAACTTTGTGTTGCTGTAAAACACTAGAAAACAAGCCAGTAGGTTTACAACCTCTGTCTCTCCCGATTAGCTTATTACATAGGCGACCTGAAGTCAGTGTTCCAAAAGTAATGTCTGTATTAATGAAATAAGGCAGTTGTAATATTGAGGTGCGTGTTACGCTATAAACTGAGTGTGTCTCCAAAATCGAAAAACAAATGAAGTCTTGTTAGAGCGGGCATCATTTGTCCCGTTAAAATGACAAAGGATTTTCGATGTGACTGTTACGCCAGCATTGTCACAAATGCCTACAAAAACGCTATGAGATACGTATTCACCAAATGAATCCAGACCAGTCACATGATATACTGTACACGAAAACACATTTATCAGTTCTCACCGAAAATAGTTTCGGTAAAAGAAATAAAGTGTTTTCGTGAAGGTAGACTAAGAAAGCACCGAGCACGAACACCTTCATCCCCAGTACAACATTAGATATGTTAACAGATATTGTAATATTGAAAACTTATACTTTGTTGTTAACTACAGCATTTTTTTATTATTTTGCTAGTCATTTGTACAAAGTCGTTCTGTCTCAGGCAATGAAGACTTAAAATTGGCTTCGGCAGAAGGAGCATTTGCCTACCACACTGTGTGTCACAGTTACAACTATAGATCCCTGGACTGCACATCGAATCTGATTAAGAAATTGTATGATATCAAGTTCATGTGTAAAAGGAAAAAAAAAGAATTTATTGTTAATAACGTATTTGCTCCATCGTGCAAAGAGCGTCTTTCTGAAGACCTTAATGAAGCGAATTTTATAATCATTTCTATGGATACCAGTAACAATAAATCTATTAAATTAATTCGTCTCATTTTCAGATACTTCAAACGTCAAAGCCGGGTACATGTACACTTGCTAGGTTTCTGTTCTGTTGAAAATGAAATATGAGCTGTTTTATCACAGCCTATACTGCATGTTCTACAGGCCCATAATATGGAGTCAAAATTTATGCGTCTCTCAGCTGATAATACGAATGGTGGGGTTCAGAGAGGAGGTAAAGAAAACGGTTTCAGAAAATTAGAAGTGAGTCTGAAAAAGTTTCTTACAGGGATTGGTTGCATGGCACATATACTTCACAACAACGTAGAAACAGCAGTAGGCAAGTTACCAATCGATGTAGAAAACACTGTGTGATTTATTTATAAGTATTTCCACATACGCAGTCTTGGAGTGGAATGACTAAAGGAATTCTGGAATTTTTGAATATTGAATATCAACAAGTACTGTGTTACAGCAGCACAAGGCGGTTAGCACTTGAAAGTATTGTGAAATTTTACCCTGCTTTAAAATCATTTTTCCTGTCACAATCAGGATGCCGTGCAGCTTTGCATTTATTTTTCAATAACGAGGAATCAGCATTATGATTATGGTTTGTGCACAGTCAGCTAAATATAATTCAAACAAGCATGCTAGAAACTGAAAGGCGGAATATTTGTGTTGCAGAAGCAGTAGGTTGTTTTGAGCTACTAAAAACAAAGGTACAAATATGAGTTAAATCCATTTCTGGAATTGTATGAGTGTGACCAACCAGTTCAAGATAGATTTTATTCATTTGTAAATATTTTCTACAGTGTAGCATATGACTATCCACTCTCATGGAGTCAGAAATTTCCACATGACACTGATTTCAATCGGTCTACTTTTAAATCAAAACCAAAATGGTCAGATGTGGAGGCCAGTATTTCAACAATTACAAGACATAGGCAATGTAATCCTTGTCTGTTCACTCATGTTGGATGATTTTTGTATGGCTAAAGCAATTATAGTAGAAAAATTATGTGAATGGAATGCTAACAATGTAGCAGTACAGGATATGTGGGTGGAAATTTTCAAAGTATTCAAAGAGGCAAACAATCCTCTATAAGGTTACAGAATTTGTCCTTTGCCTTCCAGGCTCAAATGCACCCCTAGAATATATGTTTTCAATGTATTTTTAAAAAAATGAGTAAGTACTGGTCATGTGAAAAGACCAATGTTTTGGAATCTACAATTGCAAATTGTTTAATGCTACAACGTAATTTCACTGTCCCATGCGTGGAAATGTGTGGCAGATTGTTAGGTCTCAGAAAGATTTGTAAAAATACTCACTCCAGTGCAAAATATGTAAATAAGCAAACATGAATGAATGCATGAGGTTTGTCCTATGCATGAAAGATTTATGACAAATATTAAATTCCTTTAAATGTGGCAGTGTTCTTTAATTTAGTGTTTTGTACTACTTTTATATAAACAATAATGGCTTTTTATTATCTTTGAAATGCAATTTCCCTACATTAATATCGATGGTAAAAGTCATCATCATCACCATCATCATCGTCATCACCATAACAGCATTCCAGTCACGAAAAGCCATTGTTGACCCATTTCGGTTCCAGTTAAACAGTATCCATAAGTCGTTTTAGTGAATGTCTAAGTCGTATTAGTCCCTGAGGGTGATACTGGAGTATCGTTGTAAGTGTCCGGCATATTTTAAAATATATATAGTAGCCTAATAAATGGAGGCCCTGGTTGAGGATTATAGCAATTTCGCATGATGCTGATTTCTCTGTCAGAGGTCTCGCCTGCATATACAGGGTGAGTCACCTAACATTACCGCTGGATATATTTCGTAAACCACATCAAATACTGACGAATCGATTCCACAGACCGAACGTGAGGAGAGGGGCTAGTGTAATTGGTTAATACAAACCATAAAAAAATGCACGGAAGTATGTTTTTTAACACAAACCTACGTTTTTTAAATGGAACCCCGTTAGTTTTGTTAGCACATCTGAACATATAAACAAATACGTAATCAGTGCCGTTTGTTGCATTGTAAAATGATAATTACATCCGGAGATATTGTAACCTAAAGTTGACGCTTGAGTACCACTCCTCCGCTGTTGGATCGTGTGTATCGGAGAGCACCGAATTACGTAGGGATCCAAAGGGAACGGTGATGGACCTTAGGTACAGAAGAGACTGGCTCAGCACATTACGTCCACATGTTAACACCTTTTTATTGGTCTTTTTCACTGACGCACATGTACATTACCATGAGGGGTGAGGTACACGTACACACGTGGTTTCCGTTTTCAATTACGGAGTGGAATAGAGTGTGTCCCGACATGTCAGGCCAATAGATGTTTAATGTGGTGGCCATCATTTGCTGCACACAATTGCAATCTCTGGCGTAATGAATGTCGTACACGCCGCAGTACATCTGGTGTAATGTCGCCGCAGGCTGCCACAATACGTTGTTTCATATCCTCTGGGGTTGTAGGCACATCACGGTACACATTATCCCTTAACGTACCGCACAGAAAGAAGTCCAGAGGTGTAAGATCAGGAGAACGGGCTGGCCAATTTATGCGTCCTCCACGGCCTATGAAACGCCCGTCGAACATCCTGTCAAGTGTCAGCCTAGTGTTAATTGCGGAATGTGCAGGTGCACCATGATGCTGATACCACATACGTCGACGCGTTTCCAGTGGGACATTTTCGTGCAACGTTGGCAGATCATTCTGTAGAATGATGTGTTGCAGCTGTCGGAGGTTTCAAGCGTCAACTTTAGGTTACAATATCTCCGGATGTAATTAACATTTTACAATGCAACTAACGGCACATGGTTCCATTTTTAAAAAAAACGTAGGTTTGTGTTAAAAAACATACTTCCGTGCATTTTTGTATGGTTTCAAAAATGGCTCTGAGCACTATGGGACTCAACATCTTAGGTCATAAGTCCCTTAGAACTTAGAGCTACTTAAACCTAACTAACCTAAGGACATCACACATACCCATGCCCGAGGCAGGATTCGAACCTGCGACCGTAGCAGTCCCGCAGTTCCGGACTGCAGCGCCAGAACCGCACGGCCACCGCGTTTGTATGGTTTGTATTAAACAATTACACTAGCCCCTCTCCTCACGTTCGGTCTGTGGAATCGGTTCGTCAGTGTTTGATGTGGTTTACGACATATATCCAGCGGTAACGTTAGGTGACTCACCGTGTATACGCCGCAAACCCATGTACGGAGTATAGCTGAGCGTACTGCATACCAATATTAATGCTATTCATTTTTCTTCCACTTTCGTACGTGGGAGGGGAAAATGATTATCTATGCACAAGTTAGGTTCTCTTTCTTATTCTCTTGATCCATACTTTAAATACATGATAGAGGCAATAGAATGACTACATGCTCTTCTTTGAACATAGGTTCTCCAAATCTGTCCGATAGTATTTCGCGAGAACAATATCGTTTTCCATACAAGAATTCCTACGGAAGCTCTCTGAGCACCTCTGTTGTACTTTAGTATTGGCTATACGGGCCTCTAAGCAGATTTTCTCTGAATTCGCAGCAAGTCTGCTGCCATCTTCAAATGATAATCGCTCCAAATACTGGAGCAGCGTCTTACATGCTATTTCCCTTTCAGATACACTGGACGTTCTTGAATCTTTCCAACAAATCACTTTTCATTACCCTTTCCTATTATAGATTTTACACGTTCGTCTTAGTTGATTCGCTTGTTAGAACTGCCTTTAAATTTTCAAACGGTGTGACAGATACCAGATCTTTTCCATGACACTGTTACTGGATGGTATCGGGTTCTTTACGATAGTCATTATCTTGCAATTATCCACATTTAAAATGCTGTGATATTCGTTACACCAAACAGAAATTATGATCAAGTCGTTCTGCATTTCTGTTCATTCAACTACGCGAAAATTTCTGGCAGACTGTAGCATTTTCACCGAACAGTATGATGATGCTAATTATGTTGTACGATAAATCGTATGTACACTCATGTTCAGAAGAAACTGAACACCTAGAACGACTAGAGAAGAACGTTCATATTCACAGGACATGTACATTAGTATGTTCTGCAGAAATGATTAACATCTGAGTCAGCCTGGTAGGCACATGGTCCGTAATTGGCCCTGATAACTTGTTCCATGCACGATGGTATCGAGCCGTATGAGATTCGAATGGTGTCCTGTTGTATGGCCATCCATACTGTATTCACCTGGTTCCAAAGCTCATCTGTGGTGGTTGACATTGGGTCATAGCACAGCACCTGACGTTTCACCATATTCCACACATTTTAGATTGGCGACAGGTCTGGTGATCTTGAGGGCCATGGCAAAAGGCTGACTTCCTGTGACGCCAAGAAGACACATATTCGCGCTGCAACATGTGGTCGTGCATTGTCTTGCTGAAAATGGGATCTGGGGTGTTGTGGAGAAAGGTAATGGTTACGAATCGCAGGATGTCATTCACGTAGGTCACACTGGCTACAGTACCCTGGACACGCACCAGCTGTGAGCTGTGATTGTACCCAATATCAACGCACACCATAAGGCCTTCAGTTGGCACTGTATGTCTTGTGCAAATGCAGTCACTGTGATGCCGCTACCCCTGACTGCGGCGAACCAAAATGCGGCCATCATTTTCAAAGAAACAGTACCTGGATTCGTCCGAAAACACTATCTGATGCCAATCCTGTCACATGTGATGTCGTTCCACATACCATTGTCGTGTGGCATGTTTCTGCACATTCGTCAAAGATAGGCGGAGAGGTGGACGACGAGCACGTAACCCGTGCCGTAATAAGCGGAGATGGACTGTCACCTCTGATAGTGTACGATGTGTTACACTGTTGCACAGGAGCCGAGGAGGACACAGATCTGTCCTGCCATACCATTCGGATGAGGTGCCGATTTTCTCGTATGGTGGTCTATATGGTGTGACCTGACTCATCTCATCGTGTTCTATGTCCTTCACTAAACCATTCTGCTCACAGCCGTTGCACTTCCGAAATACTTTGTCCCACACCGAGCAGCAACTTCCCAGGTGGTTGCATCACGTTCTATCATGCCATGCGCCCTCTTTCAAACTTATTGATTTGACGGTACGGTTCTCGCATTCGTCTGCGAGGCATCCTGCACGTCTGCTGAAGCCACACTGATCCATTACCTGCGGTTTACAACGACAACGAGAGTCGCAGGCATATTTTACCGATTGGTGTTGATCATGAAACCGCGGACAGACATGGTTCAAATGCTGATCATTTCTGCAGATCATACTAATGTACATGTCCTGTGAATATGAACGTCGTATCTCCAGTCGTTCAAGGTGTTCTTTTTTCTGAATATGAGTGTATGATATCGTATTACGCTTTCTTGGACCACACAAGACGTTACTTTTGTTCCTGTTTCACATAAGCAGTCCAATACAACAAATTGTCCTGATAAGAGGAAAGAAAAATATTCCAGCCAAACACATACTTGAAAAGGCAGTCGTTATGATCGTATCTTGCTTATTAGACGACAATGCCGTACTTTGTTGAACGTCTTTCATGCAGCAAGAAAGATGGAATCTACCTACACAAATGCAGATCATGTACAGCCCTGCAATCCTTATCATTTGCGTATTTGTATGTACATCATCTGTAACATTAAGTTTACCGGAGACAAATGTGTCCTCCTCGGTATTGTGGTTCCTCAAACGCTAGTGTATTTCTCTGTATCTATTCTAGTGTGTTTTTGTAACTAGAATAGGAGAGAGAATCCGTGTCGTAGAGCGGACGATTCCTGCTTGGTTAACTTCCTGTAGAGGAAAGAGTCGAGACGAGTATATTCTCGTTGGGCTTGTGGGGGCTGCGAGCACGGCTGCTGGCTGATATATCGCTAAGAATCTCCGTAGGCCTGCTGTCCACGTGAAATATAGCCAGCCGGCAATATTTCGCGAGGGCAATACAATACGGACGATCGAGTCAGCGATAAACTGGGCTGCAACCAGGTAGTATACCTCCGGGCTTTAGAGTCGGTGGTGGCAGGGGGAGCGGGTTGAAATTGCGCCTCGTCAAGGGTGCGGACTCCGAAATTGCGCGGAAGAATTAGTTTTACTAATAACTTTCAGTGACAGCAGAAATACATTTAATTTTTTGAGAATAATATTTATCCTTAACATAGTTCATGTTAGTAATTTTAGCAAGACTAAATAATTTTTATGGAATCTACTGACAGAATTATAAAATTTGCTATATCTGTGCAGCAAAAAAATGATCCAAATACTGTTGATTGGCTACGTAGATAACAGGCTTACAATCATAGACACGCAGGATCTTAGAACTGTATAATTACATATCAGCAGTTTGAAAACCAACTACACTAGGTAACTGCCACTTTGACAATAATCTATCTTTCATGTATCATCTTAAGCTTCATCATCATCAGTGTCATCATCATCATCACAGCAGCAACACCATAATCACCAGCCGTCTGACGTTTACTGTACCATGACTCTTAATGAATGTTGTAATGTCATTTTAATTCACTTGTCAGCTACCTGTCGAGATAAAATAGCTTTAACAACCTTCATCGAAGCGGTCCAGAAACTGACACTTGTCACAGACGAACGTACCTTTCGCCTGACGATAAAAATGAGCCTTCACTTGGGCAGGAAGTACCTTCAGGTAGAGATATAATCAAATGTGGGTTGCATGGCAGCCTAAACCAAACGGCTACCGTATGAGTGATTTAAATGCTATATCCTTATTTAGGAAAAGCACAGCTGTGGCTTGTCTCACCCACAATGAAGAAATATATCCCAATCGAAAGTAATGCTCACAGGACATTTACTGGACTCGCATTCGGGAGGACGACGGTTCAATCCCGGGTCCGGCCATCCTCATTTAGGTTTTCCGTGATTTCCCTAAATCACTCCAGGCAAATGCCGGGATGGTTCCTCTGAAAGGGCACGGCCGACTTCCTTCCCCATCCTTCCCTAATCCGATGAGACCGATGACCACGCTGTCTGGTCTCCTTCCCCAAACAACCAACTAACCAACCATCACAGGACATTTTCTATTTGCTGCTGTTTATGTTACAACATTTGAGACAACTTGGTGATAGACATGTCAGGGGATGACAGCAAGAAATAGTAATGACACATTTATTGCTGGACATCGGATAAACATTCTGTTTCCTCTTGAGTGACAATCTCTTCAACCCTCAAACCTAAAAGCACAGAAATGGCTTTTTTTACTCCTTCTGCAAATTACTTTGGAATAAACATGGAGGATCACTTACACTGGACTGAAGACACAACTGCAGCTTTTTTTTTTAAAAAAAATGGCTCTGAGCACTATGGGACTTAACTTTCTGAGGTCATCAGTCCCCTAGAACTTGGAACTACTTAAACCTAACTAACCTAAGGACATCACACACATCCATGCCCGAGGCAGGATTCGAACCTGCGACCGTAGCAGTCGCGCGGTTCCGGAATGAAGCGCCTATGCATAGGTATGTTTTGTAATATTTTTTGATGTGTTTTTTCTGTTCAGATGTGAGAGAGGGCCTTAAGGTACTAATCTGATCAGCATAAATAAACAATAAATGAATACATATGAGAAATGAACACCTCTAACGGCGTGATGTCGAAAGACTATATTTGCGTTAAGTCATGATACAGGGCAGTAACGGCAGTGATTTCAAGCGCTGTGCTGTGGGTGGAATGGGAGCCGGGGACTGAGAATGAATACTCTGAAGTCATAAGTATAGCGTTTGAGCTGCTGTTGTTTTCGAGCATCGAACTAGATTAGTTAGCATTATAGACATACCAAGATCGCATCTATGAATATGAATAAAATTCTTCAAAGTGACTGTAGCTTAGGAAAGTTTTAATTTGGGCCGGTGGAAAGCTAGATGTTCCATTTGAAGAATTATCCAAATCGTTGGACGTCAGATGTCAGGTCGGCACGTCTGGACTAGTGCTTAGACGGGCAGTCATTGCTGATCGATAGTCCGGCTTTCGCCGCCGTGCAGTGCGGACGTGTTGTTGTTTCCGCTTGCGGAGCGCGCTCCCTCGCTGTTGTTTACATTTCAGCGGCCGTCACTTACGTGTCGCTTACGTGCACTAGAATCATGGCCAACCGTTTTTGGAAATCAACTTTACGATTCAACTTCTGCAATGACTACGCACGACCAAAGGCCTTGGAAGTGGGACGCTTCCTACGCGACGTTGCTAAGATCCCAGCTTCTGACATCTTGGGCATCCATCTGTCCATATTAAGCAGTACTGTGTACGTCAAAGTCGTCAATGACGCGGTATGTGAAAGAATACTTCGTGACACCAACCATGGATTACGCTTTTGCCACGCCGACGGCAATGTCGGAGCGGTCACTGTCGACCATGCCGGCTTAGGAATGCGCACCATACGAGTTTTCGAACTCCCGTTCGAGCTTCCAGCGGAAGACGTTATCGCGGCTTTCCGCCCCTATGGCACTGTACATGGCCACACTGCCGAACGCTGGGCGCAATTCCAAACGTACCCTGTTCTTAATTGTGTACGGCAGATCACCATCGACCTCCATCGCCACGTGCCATCTTACCTGCAAATTAGCGGGTGCCGCGCGGTTGTCATATACGACGGCCAACCCAAGACCTGTTCTGGGTGCGGCAAAGAAGGCCACCTCAGATCTGAGTGTCTTCAGCGACGAATCACCCAATTGCCAGCCGCTACCGTGGCACCTCCGCCTCCGACGACGGTTTTACCGGTCACCTACGCATCGGCGCTCTCTTCTCCTCCCACCGGCCGCCGCCCATCGGACCATGCACCGGTGACCCTTCCAGCTGCTACGGATACCGCTGGGGCCGACGCGTCGCGCTCAAAGCCTGACGCTACTCCGGCGCCACTACCAACAGCGACGACTTCCGACACCCACCCGCCTGAACATATGGACGCCCCTTCATTTGACGTTCCCGCGACGGCCTTCCTCTCAGAGCGACGCGACTCCCTTCCGTCTTCCGACACGGAGGGACGAACCCGCAAACAACGTTCACCTAAGAGGCGCAAGAGGAGGCGCCGTACGGTCTCGGAACGAGACGGATCACCTCCCCCTGATGGTCCAGAGGCCGTCCGACCCGACGAGGCCTCGGAGAACCTACACGACGATACGAATGACGACAACATGACGCCGACTGTGGATACGTCGATGCCTACTCTACTGGCTCGCTCAGGTGCTCCTGAACCAATGGACTCCACAGATGCGACTGCCGCCGAGACGTCCTCCGCTCCTACGACCGAAGTGGAACGTACGACCATCACAACGACAACGCCTTCAATTGTGTGGAGTGAGGACATCGATGAAGACCCGGACCACACGCTGGGGACAGGGTTACCTCAGACGGAAGCATCGTTACGCCGCTGATAATGCCGTCAGGTGGCGTACGGCACGACTCACCGTTGCCTCGTCCCTCTTCGTCCTCCGCCGGTGGAGTTCCCCTCCACGGCGGGGTACGGCTCCAAACCTACCGAATAGCGACGATCAATACTAACACCATTAGCTCACCCGTGAAACTTCAACTGCTGCGAGAGATGATATGGGCATCGGACGTCGATATCGCACTACTACAGGAAGTACACCTGGCCACACTTCCAGACGTCGCGGGATATAACACTTATCCTTCTCCTGGTGACCACCTGGGACGCGGCGTAGCCATCTACGCCAGAGAAGGCATTCCAGTGGCCGATATCACATACCTTCCATCTGCCAGAGGCATGGCCGTCACCGTCATGGGGACGCGTATCGTCAACATTTACGCCCCGTCAGGCTCCACCCGCAGACGCGACAGAGCACTCTTCTATTCAGAAGAAATCGCTCCTTTGTTTCTTGGACGCTGCGACCATTACTTGCTTGGGGGTGATTTTAATTGCGTCTTGCACCCTAAAGATCAAGTGCCCCACTACAACACCTGTCAAGAACTGCGTCTTGTCGTCCGAGATCTGTTGCTCCGCGACACTTGGGAAGTTTGGCACGGCGACGCGCCTGGACATACTTACCAGACGAGTCACTCCGCGAGCCGCCTTGATAGAATTTACGTCTCTCGGGAACTCACACCTGCAGTCCAAGGTGCAGAACTTTGGCCCCTGGCCTTTTCGGACCACTGTGCCTACATCTGCAACATTCTCTTCCCCAAGCAAGTGGTCTGGCGTAGTCGTGCATCGTGGAAGCTAAACACCTCCCACCTTCATGATCCCGAATGTCTTCAACGTGTTACCGAGACATGGGCCACCTGTGAACGTCGCTTACCTAAATACTGCACGACCTTGACCTGGTGGCTGGAACGTGCCAAACCTGCCATTCGACGTACTTTGATTCAGTATGGAAAGGAAGTTGCTATGTGGCGCCGGCACACTACCGACTATTTCTACGCCGTTCTCCGCGACCTGGACACCCAACCGCCCACCCCCGACACCCACAGGGAACGCAGCAGGATTAAGGCGCAAATTGTAACTTTGACACGCCGTAGACTGCAGGGGGCTATGGTGCGAACCCGACGTCAAGATTCGGCGGAACAAGAACATCCGACCATGCATCATATCGCCGCCGATAGGAAACATCGACGACAACAACTCATCACCGAGATCACCACCTGTCGCGGCCAGCACGTCACTTGCCAGGCCGAAATCGTCAGTGCCTTTGTCGACCACTACCGCACAATGTACCAGGAGGAGACTACCGACAACCACGCTGAGGAGTCTGTGTTACCACACGTAACTCGCACCCTCACCAGCGACGAAGCGGACGAGCTGATGGAGCCCATTACGCGTGACGAAATCCACGATGCAATCAAAAAAGGTGCTCTGAATAAGTCACCTGGTGTCGACGGATTGCCGATAGAATTTTATCGCGCTTTCTTCACACTAATGGCGTCACGGTGGACAACGATGTTTCATGAACTGCTGACGATGGGGAACGCCGTACCGCCGTCCTTCGTCACGGGAATTATTATACCCATCCACAAACCGACACCAGGTGTGACGACAGCACATTACCGTCCCCTGACTCTGCTTAACGCAGACTGTAAAATTTTTATACGCCTACTGGCAACGCGATGCCGCAAGATCCTGCCTAACATTCTATCCCCGGAACAGACAACTCCGGGCGGCTCAGTTAATATACAAACGGCCACAGGAGAATGTCGCGATTTAATTGCTCTGGCAGCGGCGTGCAGACTCCGCGCCGCAGTGGTTGCCATTGATTTTGACAGCGCATTCGACAAAGTGCGGCATCTTTTTCTGTTCTCCGTGATGAACCGCATGGGTTTTCCACCAGCCTTTATCGACGTGATCCGGCGCCTGTACGGCACCGCCGAATCGCTGATCCAGGTTAACGGCCGTGTGGCGGGACCAGTGGCGATCCGGCGTTCCGTACGGCAAGGCTGCCCACTTTCGACCCTACTGTATGCCATAAGCCTGGAGCCACTCATCGGGAGTCTGACGAGCCACCTTTCTGGCCTCACTTTGCGACAGCACAGTTTTCGATGTCGTGCGTATGCGGACGACCTCCTCCTCTTGATCCGCTCACGGATTGAAACACACACGGTACTTGATTTGATATCAACGTACGGCACTGCAGCGGGCAGTAACATTAATGTGGCTAAATCCGCAGCGATGCCCATTGGACGCGGCCTCTCACACGACGACTTAGCACCTATCCCGTGTGTACAACAACTACGATATCTTGGTATCATTTTTACCTCCACCGTGCGACGCTCCGCTGCCATCAATTTTCGACGTGCACTCCAAACTATCCGCACGACGGTGCGACAAAATCTTCTCCGACGACTCGATTCTTTACAACGTGTCCAATACCTCAATCAACATGTGGCGGCCAGAATGGTCCACATCGCACAGGTCCTCCCGCTGCCATCAACTATTGGACGCCGCCTCCAGGCAGCACTCGGATACTTCCTTACGGCCGGTACGATCTTTAAGGTCCGCTACGACACACTCACCCTTCCCCCGCGAGCGGGGGGCCTCGGTCTTGTCAATGTGCGACTCCGCGCGGCGTCCTTGTACATGTCCACCATGCACAAGCAGTGGCACGGGGGCACCTCCCTTACGCGCAGCTTTCTGGAAATTCTTGTGCCCGCGACCATAACACCACCAGTACCAGTCGGACACATCAAGCACCATCTGACGCACATTTCTGATTTCATCGTCGACTTCAGTTATGCTCACACACACTTACCGACCACGCGTTCTCCTCGACCTAAAGATTTTTACACCCCACTCCTTCGTTCCATATCCAGCAACAATATCGAACTGAGACATCCGTCCACGCGGTGGCCAACGGTTTGGCGTCACATCCACCAGCCTTTTCTTCCCTCCAACGTCCGGGCAACATGGTACCAAGTCGCAAATGAAAAATTCGCCACAAATCATCGCCTTCACGCCATCGGACTAAAGGACTCTCCACTTTGTTCCATTTGCCACCTCGTGGATGACGATGTCCATCAACTGACTTGTGCTGCCACCAGTGACGTCTGGAAACTTGCCCGACAGTTCGTTGCCTGTTACCTCCGCGTTCCGCCGGACTCGATTGACCCACGGACTTTTATCCATCCTGAGAATACTTATTTCCCCGCCTCCAAAAATCATGCGATTGTATGGGTCAAGGGATGGACGATCACCTACATGTATAATGATGGCGACAAATCACGCCTTGATTTCTGGCAGTACTTACAAACCGCCCACAGTGAAGTCGAACAGCGACCGCGCTACCGCGCCTTCTTCGCCAATTACCTACATGCGATCTTTACTTCACCCCCGCTCAGTTGGATGGTGCCACACGCCGACAGCACTCCCACCCCCCCTGCTGACATCTGAGACTCCCCGCGCTACTTTCTACATTGTAACGCACAGTGGAGTAGGCGCATGGACACGCGCCTCCTTTCTTTAATGCACTACCCCAGAAAACACTGGCCTTCCCTCACTCCACTATATATTGCTTCACACCTCTTAGATTACATCAGAATTATTATTCTTTTTTTTCCCTACACCTTGTTCATAAAAAAAAATTGCTCGCCTTGTACGAGTATATTGTCTTGTGTTATTTTCGCCGGAAGGATGGCATTTCTGTTGTATTTAAGTTTGTACCAATAAAGATCATTTTTTCATTTACCCTTTTCCTGGTAAAAAAAATAAATAAAAATAAAACAAAAATAAATCAAAAAGCTACAAAAAAAATCGCTCGACGACTAGCATGCTGATTAGAAACATTTTTGCAATCATAGCGTCAGGATCAAGATAGCACGAATCGAAGTATACTACTCGATTTACCTACGACAGCCTACGTGATCGTTTCATTTCATATCCCTATAAACTGCTAAATCCAGCTATTTCTACGATTTCACCAATTCCGACTATGAGTCTTTGATATTTTATTAGTTTACTACGTTTCTTTGCTTTGTGACGTACACAATTTTAAATCTCTAAACATTTAAAGCAAGTTACCAGTCTCTGCATAATTTTGAAATATTATTAAGGCCCTACTTGTTTTGTAAATAAAACCGCCTTTTCCTGCTGCCACTTAATTAAAAAAAATACTCTCTCTCTCTCTCTCTCTTTCTCTCTCTCATACACGCACACGCGATGTAAACATTTGGTTTTGAACATATACTTCGTTAGGTTGGCAACAAGTAGGTAAACACACCAGAGAGGATAGAGTTGCAATATTTACGTTGTTAAAAGCAGTGTCTGTAGAAAAAGTTATATCGAGTGGCGAAAGAACAATAGTACACACCAAAAAAGAAGGAGAAACATGGTGAACAGTGTGAAAAAGGTCAGAACTCAAAGTTGTGCTTATATGTCGGTAATAAAGTGGTAGTGCTACCTCCAGACCAGATGTGAGGAAACGCAGATCAGCAAATCGTAAGTAATTACTTTTTTACATAAAAATCGCGACTTTAACTGTTTGATAATCTAAAAATAACAAAATTGTATCGTTATAGATCCCATTGATGATGCCTTAGAACAAGAGAAAGGCGAAAGGCGTCTGAGAAAAATAACTTAAGTGGCAGCAGGAAAAGGCGGTTTTATTTACAGAACAAGTATTTCTATGCTTGTTGCGGAGGATAGCTACGTAAACAAACTTGTTATTATTAAGATCCGTCTGAATATGGCTCAAATGGCTCTGAGCACTATGCGACTTAACTTTTGAGGTCACCAGTCGCCTAGAACTTAGAACTAATTAAACCTAACTAACCTAAGACATCACACACATCCATGCCCGAGGCAGTACTCGAACCTGCGACCATAACGGTCGCCCGGCTTCAGACTGTAGCGCCCAGAACCGCACGGCCGCTCCGGACGGCTCCGACTGAATATTTGTGTATCTTTGTAAGTCTTTACTCCGGTCATTTTGAATTAAGTTTTTCCTACTATCCTTGTCAAACTAGGCCTGTAAGTAAATGCCTGTGTGTTTTTCTCCTGAAACTGTAATACCATGATGTGTCTAATATCCTCGTAAAATTAAAAAAAATCCACGGATAAATGAAAATACTACTACTACTATTGCTACTACTACTAATATCACTGTAGTGCAAAATGGACTATAAGAGAAAGCGCTGACGCTCTGCAGTTCATGGGCTTGCGTTTTATCTACAGATGAGGAGAGTTTCGTAAAGAGTAGGATAAAAAATTACCACAGTAACCACGTGTAGGTAGGTTCAGATCCTCTCGCGATGGAAGCAAGGCGTCAGGTTGGTATTAGTATCAATGTGTGAACAGGAATTGAGGATGACTGACTCTCTGGGCCATACACTTCACCGGGTAAATTAACAGCTGCGCTTTTTCTCCAGTTCCTGCGCGAAAAACTGGCCGCGATGTTGAAGAACTGTACCCTCGCAGAAATATAGCTGATGTGGTTTAATCAAGAACACATTTTCCGTGCCTGACATAAATGTTACATAGGCGGCGGATTGGTCGAACCCAAGGGCAGCCAGACGTGGTTGCACATGTTTGTGTTTCATTGAGAAGGCGGCTGACGGACGTGTAGAAATTAGTGATAAACAGATTGAGCACATCCTGTAGCGTCAACAAACAGGTGACTGTCATGGGACGGAGTAGCCCATTTCTCAACAAGAATTTGTGTTTGAACATATATCGGACTTTTATTTCTAGTTTTGACCAAAGGTATCACCCACAAGAATACGGGGCACTTTTTTAAACACTTTGTGTACAGTGAACAACCAGACTGAAATTTCGTTATGTGATGCCATTACTGCAAGATATTCATCTTTGATTTTCGACTCGGGTATTGGCATTCCTTAGCTATTATATCCCAGACATTCCCACCTTAATGATAAATAGACAGCTGATACAGCGGTGTCACATTGAGCTACCAGACGTCTTACGTGCTAAGTTGTTAACTCTTTGGTTAACATTCGACACTGCATCCTGCTCATGGTCAACGTCAGAACGCATCTTTTAGTGGTATAAGTTCGCGCGAGTCTCTTGCCTCTCTCCGGATGTCAGTGAACTGTTCGCGTCTTTCACGTGGCGTCTCACCGACTTCCGTACATAGTGCGGACGCACTTACGCACATTATTTCTGTTGGAAATTGTCCCGTATGATTTAGAATCACAATATTTGGTTCAACGTACTGAAGTTGTTCGTACTCTGATTCTACTTCTGACCCAGTAGCTCCGTCATTTGTTTGTTTTTGTGAATTCTCAGACTGTGATACCAATCGTGTAACTACCACCATTCCCTCTGCACTATCACTACGTTCCGTTCCTTGACTCACACTTGATACTTTTTGTTGTACATCAATCTCTATCTTGTCAAGATCTTGAGCTTGCCGTATCAGCGATAATCTTAGTTCCTCTGCCATCTCCGATAGTCTAACTACCCTCTGTCTTCCTCGAACTGCGCGAGCTTGCACTCTCGCCAACATCAAGTTATATGATCTTACACGTTTCCAAAATATCGTAGAAAGTTTCTTAGCCTATGTACACACCATTATCAACGCTGTTCGCTGTTTGTAAGCCGGCCGCTGTGGTCGAGCGGTTCAAGGCGCTTCAGTCCGGAACCGCACTGTTGCTACGGTCGCAGGTTCGAATCCTGCCTCAGGCATGGATGTGTGTGATGTCCTTATGTTAGTTAGGTTTAAGTAGTTCTAAGTCTAGGGGACTGATGACCTCAGATGTTAAGTCCCATAGTGCTTAGAGCCCTCCGACGGGAGGGGCCATGCAGTCCGTGACACGGCGCCTCAAACCGCGCGGAGGCATCACATTCCATCAGTTTTCGTCACCCTGTTACACCAAGATGATTCTATATGCATTCTTCAGTAATGGATACACAGCTGAACGTCCTGCACGGTTTGTAACTCTCAAGGAATTCGTCTTCGATCTTGATGGTGTGAACCTTTGTGATCGCTATGGCGCGCAGTGTTTCATTTGGTGTTCATTGTGCAAGTTAATGTTTTGTTCTGAATATTTCTTGAATGTTGATGATGTCCATTTTGTGAAGTGTAATACATAGTCTACATTCCAAAGAAGATTGATCTCTGCACATCCCGGAGACTCATTTTCTGTCGCCCTCCTGATGCACATGCTGAGTCATTAGCAGCTAATCCACTCCTGGAAATGGAAAAAAGAACACATTGACACCGGTGTGTCAGACCCACCATACTTGCTCCGGACACTGCGAGAGGGCTGTACAAGCAATGATCACACGCACGGCACAGCGGACACACCAGGAACCGCGGTGTTGGCCGTCGAATGGCGCTAGCTGCGCAGCATTTGTGCACCGCCGCCGTCAGTGTCAGCCAGTTTGCCGTGGCATACGGAGCTCCATCGCAGTCTTTAACACTGGTAGCATGCCGCGACAGCGTGGACGTGAACCGTATGTGCAGTTGACGGACTTTGAGCGAGGGCGTATAGTGGGCATGCGGGAGGCCGGGTGGACGTACCGCCGAATTGCTCAACACGTGGGGCGTGAGGTCTCCACAGTACATCGATGTTGTCGCCAGTGGTCGGCGGAAGGTGAACGTGCCCGTCGACCTGGGACCGGACCGCAGCGACGCACGGATGCACGCCAAGACCGTAGGATCCTACGCAGTGCCGTAGGGGACCGCACCGCCACTTCCCAGCAAATTAGGGACACTGTTGCTCCTGGGGTATCGGCGAGGACCATTCGCAACCGTCTCCATGAAGCTGGGCTACGGTCCCGCACACCGTTAGGCCGTCTTCCGCTCACGCCCCAACATCGTGCAGCCCGCCTCCAGTGGTGTCGCGACAGGCGTGAATGGAGGGACGAATGGAGACGTGTCGTCTTCAGCGATGAGAGTCGCTTCTGCCTTGGTGCCAATGATGGTCGTATGCGTGTTTGGCGCCGTGCAGGTGAGCGCCACAATCAGGACTGCATACGACCGAGGCACACAGGGCCAACACCCGGCATCATGGTGTGGGGAGCGATTTCCTACACTGGCCGTACACCACTGGTGATCGTCGAGAGGACACTGAATAGTGCACGGTACATCCAAACCGTCATCGAACCCATCGTTCTACCATTCCTAGACCGGCAAGGGAACTTGCTGTTCCAACAGGACAATGCACGTCCGCATGTATCCCGTGCCACCCAACGTGCTCTAGAAGGTGTAAGTCAACTACCCTGGCCAGCAAGATCTCCGGATCTGTCCCCCATTGAGCATGTTTGGGACTGGATGAAGCGTCGTCTCACGCGGTCTGCACGTCCAGCACGAACGCTGGTCCAACTGAGGCGCCAGGTGGAAATGGCATGGCAAGCCGTTCCACAGGACTACATCCAGCATCTCTACGATCGTCTCCATGGGAGAATAGCAGCCTGCATTGCTGCGAAAGGTGGATGTACACTGTACTAGTGCCGAAATTGTGCATGCTCTGTTGCCTGTGTCTATGTGCCTGTGGTTCTGTCAGTGGGATCATGTGATGTATCTGACCCCAGGAATGTGTCAATAAAGTTTCCCCTTCCTGGGACAATGAATTCACGGTGTTCTTATTTCAATTTCCAGGAGTGTATTTTTACTATCATAATTGTTAACACAAGACTTTCAGTTTAGCCTTACTAAAGATTGAACTTTCGGCTTCGCACTCACGGGGTTTCTCGTCAGATGACAATAATGATCAAACGCTGGTCCAATCATCCTCTTACAGATTTCCCGTGTGTACTCTAAATCACATCAAACGTGTACTCATAATGTGCTTTGAACGTGATTATGCAAATGTGTTGTCTTATGTTTACAAAATTCAGATGGCACCTACAACTTCAACGTCATTTTTGTCAATGAAGTGTTAAAGGTTAACATACACAGCTGTCTACATCTAAACCTATGCTCTGCGAACCACAATGTAATACATATTCGAGTCACGTTCTCAAAATTCACAGTGGCTCGCTTCAATATCTTCTCGATTTACAATATCTATTATGTCACTTCGAATAAAACACTCAAGCTTTCAATAGCTGTCGCCACCATTGTCATCAAGAATTAAAACCACCAACTGCCTTCTGTAATGTAAGGAATGTAGGTTCTCGAAAGTTTGTAAGTGGGCTCACGTGTAATAACGTTATTCGGCAAACAGAGATTTTACGAAAACGGATCCCCATTCGTCCATTTGATCCAGAACACCACAGACATCGGCGCCACGGTCGATGGTGTGTTACTTAATATCAGGAAGGTATTGGATACAGTCCCACACTGTCGTTCAGTGAACAAAATACGACCTTACCGAGTATTTGTGACTAAATTCGGGATTTTCTTGCATGTGAATGTCAACTCCTCACTCTTAACGAAACGAAATCTACAGACGTAAAGACAGTCTGAAGAGTACTCGTCACTGTTTACAGGATATGTAAATCATTTAGTGGATAACTTCCAAAGCTTCATGAAAATGAGAGAGATGGAAGGATTAATAACACATTCGACGATCTTTTCCTTCTCTTTATTCTGCCAGGATGTTGTAACAGATCTCTCCTGCTGATGTTTCGCAACAGTGACCGACTGATGTACAGAGCATGAACGTAAAGTCCATCAAATGATTGTGACTACCATATCCCGAAGAATGGTGGGTGGAATGGTCATATGCATCAAATTCCACCAATAGGACAGCACCACAGGAGTGGGGGAGGGGAAGCGGCCATTTTTTGGATCATAAATTATGGTCATTAAGGTAAGAATTGGATAAAAATAAGTAGAGACCGTTTTGTGCCATAAATTATGGTAATTAAGATGACAACTGTGTTATTATAGTGGGCCTTAAATTATGGTCATTAAGATTTGGCTAAGTAGTTGGCGAGAAATTAGATACGAAATAAACTTATCTACGAGCACAAATGAGCACTTTGTTTACATTATGATCATAAAAATTACACCAGTTTGTTTACATAAAGGCGCTAGGCCAAATGGTTGGTTTGGTTCAAATGGCTCTGAGCACTATGGGACTTAACTTCTGAGGTCATCAGTCCCCTAGAACTTAGAACTACTTAAACCTAACTAACCTAAGGAGATCACACACATCCATGCCCGAGGCAGGATTCGAACCTGCGACCGTAGCGGTCGCGCGGTTCCAGACCACCTGAAGTGGAATGCCAACGTAAAACAGGTTGTAGGTATGGCAGACGCGAGGCTGAGCTTCATCTAGAAAAATCTTAAGGAAATATAATTAATTCACGAGAGAAATGGCTTGCAAAACACTTGTTTTACCTATTTTTGAGTACCGCTCATCTATCTGGTACACTTAAAAGATTGCATTAATAGAAGAAGTGAAGAACATTCAACCAAGAGCGGCATCTTTTGTCATGGGATCGTTTAGTTGGCACGAGGGCGTTACGGAAATGCTCAACGAAGTTCAGTGGCAAATACTTCAAGACAAGCGTTGTGTTTCACAGAGTTTGCTATTGAAGTCCTGAGTGAGTAAGTTCCGGGAAAAGTCGGTCAGAAATTTACTTCCTACCACAAACGTCTCGCGAATTGGCCACAATGAGAAAATTAGATAAATTAGAGCCGATACGGAGATTTATCGAACATCATTACCATGTGCCATTCGCGAATGGAGCAGGGGAGGGTGAAAATGATAATGGGACCAGAAGAAGATTTAGAAGTACAGTCTGGTAAGTAAGCTCGGGGTCGGGTTAATCAGTAGGAAAATGTATTTGACAACAAAATAAAACATATACATACATCATACATGAGCAAAGGAAAAACGAAATTACAATTAATAATACGCCCAGACCCTCACAGCTTTGATAATTGCTTGGTATCTTCGAGGCATCCTTGAAACCAAGTTTTCCGCGTGTTCACGTGGAAGAGATCTCCAAATTCGTCGAATATGCGTTGACAGCTATTTCAAAGTAACGATCTGTTTTCCTTGCAGATTCTTTTTCGTGAAAGACCATACATTTTCAAAAGGATTAGCGTCAGGCGACAGTGAGGGCCAATTCGGTATCTGCACACCTTTCTTCTTTTACAGTCACTGCAAAGCCTACTGCGGTGCTTGGGATCGTCATCCATTCTTCATTTTCGTCACGGAACCAACGTTTGGCAGTCGGCATAAAATATCTTTGATAACGCGACGTGTTAGCTGCACTCATCTCTTTTCTTGTGTATCTCAATCAAGAATTTGAAGTAAACTAATGCGTTGTGGACATTGCATGAAGGACAAAGGTATCCCCTTGCGGACTGTGAAAGAACTAATGCGATATCCTTTACCATATGTGTGTTACGCGACCACGCTCTTATTCAGCATACTGTAGTCACATGCTTTTGTGGAACAGTGGGCGTTTATCTTCAAGTGTCTGCCAGTTCAGGTTTCTCAGCGTCTTCAATAGGTCAAACAAATCGGTGAGTATTTGAGGCGCCTTTCTTTCTGTACTTTTAATATCTAGCTGCATTTGCACATGGATCTGTGGCGCTTGATTTGTATTCGAGAGTAGCGGATGTCAAATTCCTGTCAGGCATCCAGATATAGGGTTTCCATCATTTGTCTAAATGATTTCAGGTGATTGATCCATTATGAGACAGGTGTCGGTGTGGTGCTAAACGCACAGAAACGTCAGAAGTCATGGGATACTCACTTAATACGGCGTAGGAACTTATTTAGCCGGTTTGAGAATTGAAACGTAATATAAATTATATGTAATACTTTACGATTCACTGTGATCTTCAAAAGATACAGTGAAGTCATTCCAGCTCAAATGTCAAATTAGACCTGAAGGTATGCGAATACAATTTGGTTGGTTATATTGTGAAACCACGCCTCTCTGTAGCAAGATATGTGTATCTCTGGGCAAGGGACATCAAAAAACTCCAGCGAAAACTTTCAACCGTTAAGAGGGATCAGAGTTAGGAAGGGCAAGATCGTAAAGACGTCTGTCCTCAACAGCTAAGTTCCCCAAAGATGACTCACACTCGATAAAAAGTCGGTGGCTCTGGCTATGACGATGGGATGGAAATTTACACTTAGTTATTGTCTGCCTGCAGACATTGCTAAATGCTTGCTAATAGAGGCTTTGTTGGTGGCGTCTTTAGCATTCGTGACACAGCGCTTGCGACTTTTCATGCATTTTCCGAATGGTCCTCGTATATACGATACTTTAGTTTTACCGCAGAGTCAGTGTTTTGTACCAAAGATGTAGCGCAGTTAGCTAATATCCTCTTGCTCTAATGATTATTTCCAGTCACTCAGACAATCGTACCGCCGCAACTGCGACGAAGAGTTATTATTTGCCTTGGAATACTGACAGGTGTAATCTTTACCTCGTCCGATGAAGCTGTAACTACAGCACAGAAGCAAAACACACAATACTATGACTGCAGTCTCAATGTCTACACACAGTTAAACGTTCTGTAGAGTGAGAAAGAAAAACCGCTTCGTTACGTCTTGCATTACAAAGTCTTATTTAGCAGCCGAGCAACAACGAGACAGACATAATACGACATATGGCCTGAACATACACTTCGTGATTTCAGACTGTATTTGAGAGTGAAAGAACAGAAACTGATGTAATCCTAACGCAGCACTCTCCAGACTGAAAGCTGTGTGAGTAGTGAAATTACGAAATCTTGCGATTGGAAAGTCTGACCTTGTGTCTCGCGTGTGTCTTTGCAGATAACGCGACAGAGTTTTTCAGTGATAACGCAGTGAACCGTGAAGGGACGATGTGCTTATGGAGTAAATCCAGGTCAAACACTGTCAATTAGCGTGAATAGGTTGTGGCGTATTTGCATCGTGGGATGAAGAGATGCTCACCTACCGGATAGTTGACACTGGTTAGACACTTTTACAGCTAACTTCACGAATACGTAAAATACTCCTTTTGTTAATGAAAAGTGAATAACATGATTACACCGTAGAGGTGAGTGGCGTTAACACTTGTGCACACAACTCAAAATGCTTATTGGAGGCGACAGACTTGTGTTTGTTGAAAGCCGAACGACACGGCCGCTGTTTCAACTTTTCTGTTGTAATCAGTTCTGTGACTGGAATCAACGTATAAGGACCTGTGAATGGAATACACACGCAGTTGTATAAACAGTTTCTCTGCTGCAAAGGCTAATTTAATTACTATTGTATAGTTTCAATAAACTCTGTAACTTAATTACATTGCAAACCACAATGAGCCAGCTTAAAACAGCAAAATAATTCCTTGCTTCCAGGTATAATAACAGGCAACGAACTGGAACGGTAAGATACACACTCTTCTGTATACTTTAACCTTTTGCTGAGTTGATCACTTTTAACAGATTCAACACTCTAACCTGATAAATTAGCCATAATGCCGTCCGAGTGCAATGGTGGAAATAATTAAACATGCCACCATTACACAATAAAACTGCCCCTCTGGCGTCATGCGGTTGCAAATATTTTACTATCAGTCGAACGTTTGTCACTTTGCTGAGAGTAAAGAACTTCTCTGAGAGCCAAATTTTTAGTTTTCCACAATAACTCGCAAATTTAATACGCTCTGAGCGAACATGCTGCACTACCTACAGATTATTTCGCCACTGAATTATCTTCACGTCATCTGTCCGATGATGCACTATCTAGGAAACCCCTGAACATCTTAATAACACAAAAAAATCTGCTTCAGTCACCAGTAAGTTCTTACTTATTGCACGACCTATTTAGAAGCCTAAAACTCCGTCTGCATGTCCCACAAAATAATTATGGAAACATAAATGTGTTGAGATCGGGGCATTTGTTCGTGAGGGTCACACCCATGTCATACAAACGTATGGGGATGTAGGACCAGAAACCGCGCCGTCCGCCTCGACAACACTACGCGGAAGAGACAAGCGCCAACAGTTTTTTGTTCCCATAATTATTTGGCGGCACCTGAGGATGAAGCTTTGGGCTTCGAAACCAGTCGTGCAACTAACAAAAAATTATTGGCAAATGAAGCTGATTTTATATTCTACACTCCTGGAAATGGAAAAAAGAACACATTGACACCGGTGTGTCAGACCCACCATACTTGCTCCGGACACTGCGAGAGGGCTGTACAAGCAATGATCACACGCACGGCACAGCGGACACACCAGGAACCGCGGTGTTGGCCGTCGAATGGCGCTAGCTGCGCAGCATTTGTGCACCGCCGCCGTCAGTGTCAGCCAGTTTGCCGTGGCATACGGAGCTCCATCGCAGTCTTTAATACTGGTAGCATGCCGCGACAGCGTGGACGTGAACCGTATGTGCAGTTGACGGACTTTGAGCGAGGGCGTATAGTGGGCATGCGGGAGGCCGGGTGGACGTACCGCCGAATCGCTCAACACGTGGGGCGTGAGGTCTCCACAGTACAGCGATGTTGTCGCCAGTGGTCGGCGGAAGGTGCACGTGCCCGTCGACCTGGGACCGGACCGCAGCGACGCACGGATGCACGCCAAGACCGTAGGATCCTACGCAGTGCCGTAGGGGACCGCACCGCCACTTCCCAGCAAATTAGGGACACTGTTGCTCCTGGGGTATCGGCGAGGACCATTCGCAACCGTCTCCATGAAGCTGGGCTACGGTCCCGCACACCGTTAGGCCGTCTTCCGCTCACGCCCCAACATCGTGCAGCCCGCCTCCAGTGGTGTCGCGACAGGCGTGAATGGAGGGACGAATGTAGACGTGTCGTCTTCAGCGATGAGAGTCGCTTCTGCCTTGGTGCCAATGATGGTCGTATGCGTGTTTGGCGCCGTGCAGGTGAGCGCCACAATCAGGACTGCATACGACCGAGGCACACAGGGCCAACACCCGGCAGCATGGTGTGGGGAGCGATCTCCTACACTGGCCGTACACCACTGGTGATCGTCGAGGGGACACTGAATAGTGCACGGTACATCCAAACCGTCATCGAACCCATCGTTCTACCATTCCTAGACCGGCAAGGGAACTTGCTGTTTCAACAGGACAATGCACGTCCGCATGTATCCCGTGCCACCCAACGTGCTCTAGAAGGTGTAAGTCAACTACCCTGGCCAGCAAGATCTCCGGATCTGTCCCCCATTGAGCATGTTTGGGACTGGATGAAGCGTCGTCTCACGCGGTCTGCACGTCCAGCACGAACGCTGGTCCAACTGAGGCGCCAGGTGGAAATGGCATGGCAAGCCGTTCCACAGGACTACATCCAGCATCTCTACGATCGTCTCCATGGGAGAATAGCAGCCTGCATTGCTGCGAAAGGTGGATATACACTGTACTAGTGCCGACATTGTGCATGCTCTGTTGCCTGTGTCTATGCGCCTGTGGTTCTGTCAGTGTGATCATGTGATGTATCTGACCCCAGGAATGTGTCAATAAAGTTTCCCCTTCCTGGGACAATGAATTCACGGTGTTCTTATTTCAATTTCCAGGAGTGTATTAATATGTTCTGCAGTTGCGTATGTTCGCCTGATCACAAATTGTGCCCCAAACACCTACTAGAGGATAACCATATTTTTTCGTAAAAAAATTATGCTTAACACGTTTCCATAAATATATTTTACTGTGGCCATGTAATCTGCAGAGCGTCTATAAATTAACATCTTTACTACTTTGGCATCTTTGGAACTAATATTTTTCTTCCTTATGTGAAGCTGGGTCACGTTCTGTGAATGGGGTGGGTCGGTGTGCTGCCATGAAACGTAGGATGGGGTGTATTTAACCAATATTCCGACGATTTAACATCGCTCAACTAATGCACGTGCCATAATGGGGAAGTTTGGCGTCGTACAAAATATATTCCACGTAAGTTGTTGTCATATTTCATGTTGTATTAACCTTAAAACCATTGCGTCTTTCCGCGAAGCACAAAATAATTATTATCGAATAATTATTATCGAATTTAGAACGAAAAACTTTTTGTTTGTCATTGAGCACAAAACCAATAACCACTACAAAATGAAGCTCCAGCAGGTAATAAGGAAGTCTGTTAGAGCCATCTGAAGGTGAATTTGCAAGAAATCCGAGGTAGGCAGTGGTTTGATTTAAAAAACATTTTTTTAAACCATGGATGTTGGTGGTTGCTGTTTCAGATTATTGTAACAAGTGTTATAATTATACTACAGCCACGGTTCTCATAATGTATAGGGACCGATGACCTAGTAGTTTGGTCCCTTCCCCCCCCCCCCCCCCCCCCTCTCTTTAAACCAACCTACCAGAATGTATATTTTTGAATATTTTATATGAAATCAATACAGTAGTCTGATGATATGATGATCTATTCCAAAATTGGAGCTATTAACCATCTTTTTTCAACGTTAGGTTTCTCAGAAAACTTTTAAAATGCCTTACGTTTACGTTCTGACACCGTTAAAAAATCGCTATTGTCTTTATGACCTTCCTTTGGAAAATCAGTTTCATCAGTAAACGAACTAACACACATTGCCTCTCTAAACAATGCATACTGAGAGCTCCATAGAACAAAATTCACATATTCTACTACTGCAGTGGCTTCTGAACTCTTGATATTTCATTTCATATACACAGTTTAACTGTATTCACGCACTTTTAGTAAACGTAAGAAGGCAGCGCCTCTGCATTATTCAAAAGTTCTTCTCAGCAATCACAATATTTACGATGACAGTAGACAGTGCCGCTACTGTTCCATTTCACTACATCCAGTACTCACAAAGTAGCGTCGATCGCGTTTCCAGTTCACGTATCATACAAAAAATGCGATATAAATGTTGCCTTATCAAGCTCTCATGAAAGCTAAATCGTTCATGTGTCACCGTGCAATCATCCTCCACCACCCACTATATACCTTTCATAGGGACCATAGGAATAGGATAAGAGCGAGACAGATTTGGGCGAATAGTAGACTTAATAATTCGAGGTCTGTATCGCTTAACTAGTTTATGAGTTTATAAAGTGTTGCGAAAATAGCTTTGGCCAAAAACTTCTGGTAGTAGTGAATCAGTACCAGTTCTACCCAAGATAGCAATCTTATCTCAAGGCTACAGATAAGACAAGACTTCTGGAAAAAATCATCCCGTACAGTAAAGTACATGAAAATCGAAATCATTTTCCGAAACATGTCACGCAGCCGAAAAACAATTTTAGTTTAGGTATTATACTGCTGCTGCCATTTTCAGCTTCTTATTAGCAATAGTAGAATGGGAATGCAACACATACTGTTACGTATTTGTATTGTTAGAGCAATAAAGACCCTAACATGCGGAAGACGACAGCATGGACCAACCAGTCACGTAACACGATTGTACCAGTAACATCAATATGCCTATTAAATTTAGTAGTTTAGCGGCGTTATGATCACATCTACATCTGCATGGCTACTCTGCAGTTCATAATTAAGTGCCTGACGGAGAGTTCATTGAACCACAGTCAGACTACATATCTTTACCGCTCCACTCTCAATCAAGATGTAATTTGCGAACGTTCGTCTATTTCACGGTTCAGTTTGATAGTTGTTCCGACATACGAATACGCAATCCCTGGACTGGTTTTCCACATCCGCAATTAAATAGGCCTCCATGGAAGAACAACGAAGTTCTCGTAAATATCTGCTGGGTTATTTTTAGAGAAGGTACGTTTGAGGTAGGCTGTGCAATAATTCTACACTAGTCATTGTATACTTCGCATAGAGCCCATAGGAATAGGATAAGAGCGAGATACATGTGGGCAAAAAGTAGACTCAATAATTCGAGGTCTGCGTCGCTTAACTACATTGCAAACAGAACAGGGATGTACATAAAGATTAATGCATTGTCCATTTCTTCCCGCATTCTATTCGAGAGGCAATGACTCCGATATTAGATTTAGGAGCAATAACTGTGAAGTAGTTTAATGATCTGCCGAAGTCTACAACGCCACATTATACTATGACAAAGGACAAAACACACATTTAGATAGAATGAAATTTTCTCTTTAAGCATATTTTTTAAAAAGGTGACTCTAATATCATCGACAGAAAATCTATGCCAAGTACCCACCAACCCGTCAAATGACTGCCAAAATTGTGAGGTAACAACGAGGGAAATAGAACTGCTGAAGAAAATGAGGCAACAACGCTTTTCAAAAATCAAGAAGACGAAATTTGCTATGTTCTCTATGCCAGCAATTTTTAATGGCAATAATACAAGCGGATGTCGATTTTTAATTCTCCGGACTAATGATCAATAAAACTTTTAATTTTAATTATACTATGCTCACTGTAGCATCTGCAAGATATCAGATTCCAACAAGAGTAGAGTACAGCCCAAACATCCCACAGGGACTTGGACGGCATTTCAAACACAGCAGCCTTTTGAAATGATACCAGTGCTTATCTATGGAAACTGTACCGAGAAATAGGATTCGTAACACCCACATACCATCTCACAGTTTGTGACGGAGAGATTCGTCCTGTTCCATTTGCATAAAAGAATACATGTCGCTAAACATCCACAATTCCTTTTTGCAGCAATTTTGCGAGACGTTTGTGTGAGGAAGTAATCTACTGCTTGTAGTGTACTCTCCTGGATTTTTTCGCAACAGTAAAACTCTCCGTTACACACAGCACATCTAATGCTGGGGCTGTTATCTAGAGAGGAAAGTTAGAGGTACTGAAGCGACGCTTAAATCATACCTTGACAGGTATATTGCATCCTTGTGCAATGAAGTAACACATTTTACAAAACTCAAATTTATCTGCAATATCACCGGCCGCTGTGACCGAGCGGTTCTAGGCGCTTCAGTCCGGAACCGCGCTGCTGCAACGGTCGCAGGTTCGAATCCTGCCGCGGGCATGGGTGTGTGTGATGTCCTTAGGTTAGTTAGGTTTAAGTAGTTCTAAGTCTAGGGGACTGATGACCTCAGATGTTAAGTTCCATAGTGATTTGAACCATTTGATTTGCAATATTCTTCAGATGATTGTGATCCCACACAGGAAATTATTGACTAACATGCGAATTGTTCTGATGGCTACGAGCAATATGATTAGAACGTCTACCACCAGCAAAAACCCTTCTTTTTGATGCCGATTGCCCGTACCAGTAGCAAAAACCTTTGCGAAGGCGTAGCGGGTGCCCGCCTTAGCTGCCAGTGTATCACCGCAGATAAACATGCTACCCAGTCTTGTGTCAATCGGCTACATAACAAGCTTCCGACCACAGGAAGTTGGCTGCGGGATCAACTTCCACGTAGTTAACCACTCCACTAAAAAACAAAAGCTTGTTAAATACAATTATTCCACAACAACTAGGCAATGAACGTAAAGAGCTATTGTCGGCAAACCTACTTAACAGCTCCAACGTTCCGGAGTTTCCCATTGCGAGACGTATGCCGGAGGAAGTAATTCGTTGCACCGGTACAGACACTCCGTTTCTGACTATGCTCCACACTTGGGCTGTTAAGTGCAGCTAAGGAACAATTCTTTAACCAAACTTACTCTATGAACACCGAAACACTCCACAATAACAGGAACTACTCTCTAACTGTCTACATCCTGTACGTCTATATACTTTTACGTATGACACTCGTGATGAATACACAGGAGGTAGTCGTGTCCCCTTACCGACCAATAGTAATTTCCATGTGAAATAAGTCCTTGTGATCATACAATGAAGGCTTTCACGACCGGATGGTACTGTTGTTGATAATTCTTCCGGGTTATATGGCCATGGTCCATGGAATTCTTCTATTCCTAACGTTTCGTCCAATATTACGTTGGACATCTTCAGAGGTATGGCTGGTCATGTTGTCGGCAGGACTCAACAGGACCAGCCATACCTCTGAAGATGTCCAACGTAGTATTGGACGAAACGTTAGGAATAGAAGAATTTCATGGACCACGGCCATATATCCCGGAAGAATTATCAACAACAAGTCCTTGTGACTTTGCTACAGTTTAAATAGATCGTTCTTCATGGCGAACGAACCCCTGGATAGGTGTTTGATAATACTATATAATCCCTATGCCACCTACGTTAACGAACTCTTCCTCCTACTTTACAGGTACAAAATTAAGAAAACCGTAGGCAGATAGAGAATTTCCCCCGTAGAGAAATCTGCAGAATAAGAGTAGTGTCATATATGCTTCTTATACTCTGAAGACCTAAGATGGCAGCAGTTCCAGTCACGTGATCTTATTCTTTCGTTGTACTTGCGATCCAGTTGTAAACTCCTGGCCAAATTACACTGTTTTGTGTTTGTTGCATCGTGGATATCACAGGGTAGTGTGCGGGATTGGGTCCAGCAGTAATGACATGCAACTTGCATGTGTGGTTCTTTTTTTTTTCAATGCATAGCGTTACTCTACACATCAAGGCACTTATTTAGGTAGGAAATTTAATGGTGTATATTAACTGAAGTATCAGCCCCGATGTCTTTAAATGGCAAACAGTACATCTCATCTTGGCAGCTGCATAGAAGAACCGAAGTAAGAAACGAGGTGACCCCGATCCTTGCTTCGATGGTCATCATAATGTGTACATGATTTTGATATCATTTTAAGTGGAACTAAGACGAGTGCCGGCCGGTGTGGCCGTGCGGTTCTAGCGCTTCAGTTTGGAACCGCGTGACCGCTACGGTCGCAGGTTCGAATCCTGCCTCGGGCATGGCTGTGTGTGATGTCCTTAGGTTAGTTAGGTTTAAGTAGTTTTAAGTTCTAGGGGACTGATGACCACAGATGTTAAGTCCCATAGTGCTCAGAGCCAACTAAGACGAGTGTTTCGACAAAATAAATAGTAACCTTACCAGATAGGTTTCTTAGAGAAGGCCACAGCCAATTTATCCCCCATTCCTAGTTAACCCATATTTATGCATGCTATGAGTAAATGTCCAAGAATACGAGTACACTAACAACTTGAGTTTGTGTAGTCGATGTCCACATTAAATAATTAAAAACTAAAGACAGACAAATAATAGTTTATAACCTTGTCTCGGTCTTGGTTGTCAGGAAGGTGCACTTCTACACCGGGCAATTTTTGTTTGTTCTTATTACCCAGAATAGACAAATTGCACAATGGCAGTAGTGACACATGCGCGCTTTACTCGAAGTATTTAACAGGTAATGGATTAAATCTTCTCGACGCATTGGTTCCTTTAGATAATATCCATTTAGATACAGAACCTCGATGTGTGATATTTTACTTTAGCAGGATCTGGGATTGAGAAAATATGCTTCCCCAGCATTAATATAGCACTTACGTATAAAATCTACGTCGTCTGTGTTAATAAACGATGTCTACACTAAGCCTATCGTTCTCTCTATTAGTAGAATACCCTATAAGTTTCGTTATGTATACACTTCAGCTTCCTTTTTTGTAGGTGCGTTATGTATGGCTCCCAGTTTCCACCATTCTTTTTACTAGAGTACTGATAAGTGTAAGTCGCAGTTTGATGTTAGATAGCCACACAACACCATTTTGTTAAAAAAATCTCTTCCAAAATCTTGAGTTATCTCCAAATCCATAAGATAACTTTTCTCTAAGAAGTTGTTGCGATAGTCCATTTTAACGTCAACCAGCTCAACTTTATATGGCATAACCATGGGTTTTTATATTTCCTCAAAGTAGTTTGCAGCGCTTCCTTGCCAATTTCTCCCAACATCTGCCTCTTGATGCTGTAGTATTGCCCACATGTAGGAGAGTATAGCAGTTTCATTTCGACTCCGTACCTCTAGAATATCATGTATTTCTGTTATGAAAGCACACACATATGTGATTCATCCCTGTCTTGTAGCGAGTGCTTACATTAAAGCTCTACTGCTTCTTAACACATTCTAATTAATCCTTCTGAATAATACTTTTCCCATACATATCTACACTCCTGGAAATGGAAAAAAGAACACCGGTGTGTCAGACCCACCATACTTGCTCCGGACACTGCGAGAGGGCTGTACAAGCAATGATCACACGCACGGCACAGCGGACACACCAGGAACCGCGGTGTTGGCCGTCGAATGGCGCTAGCTGCGCAGCATTTGTGCACCGCCGCCGTCAGTGTCAGCCAGTTTGCCGTGGCATACGGAGCTCCATCGCAGTCTTTAACACTGGTAGCATGCCGCGACAGCGTGGACGTGAACCGTATGTGCAGTTGACGGACTTTGAGCGAGGGCGTATAGTGGGCATGCGGGAGGCCGGGTGGACGTACCGCCGAATTGCTCAACACGTGGGGCGTGAGGTCTCCACAGTACATCGATGTTGTCGCCAGTGGTCGGCGGAAGGTGCACGTGCCCGTCGACCTGGGACCGGACCGCAGCGACGCACGGATGCACGCCAAGACCGTAGGATCCTACGCAGTGCCGTAGGGGACCGCACCGCCACTTCCCAGCAAATTAGGGACACTGTTGCTCCTGGGGTATCGGCGAGGACCATTCGCAACCGTCTCCATGAAGCTGGGCTACGGTCCCGCACACCGTTAGGCCGTCTTCCGCTCACGCCCCAACATCGTGCAGCCCGCCTCCAGTGGTGTCGCGACAGGCGTGAATGGAGGGACGAATGGAGACGTGTCGTCTTCAGCGATGAGAGTCGCTTCTGCCTTGGTGCCAATGATGGTCGTATGCGTGTTTGGCACCGTGCAGGTGAGCGCCACAATCAGGACTGCATACGACCGAGGCACACAGGGCCAACACCCGGCATCATGGTGTGGGGAGCGATCTCCTACACTGGCCGTACACCACTGGTGATCGTCGAGGGGACACTGAATAGTGCACGGTACATCCAAACCGTCATCGAACCCATCGTTCTACCATTCCTAGACCGGCAAGGGAACTTGCTGTTCCAACAGGACAATGCACGTCCGCATGTATCCCGTGCCATCCAACGTGCTCTAGAAGGTGTAAGTCAACTACCCTGGCCAGCAAGATCTCCGGATCTGTCCCCCATTGAGCATGTTTGGGACTGGATGAAGCGTCGTCTCACGCGGTCTGCACGTCCAGCACGAACGTTGGTCCAACTGAGGCGCCAGGTGGAAATGGCATGGCAAGCCGTTCCACAGGACTACATCCAGCATCTCTACGATCGTCTCCATGGGAGAATAGCAGCCTGCAATGCTGCGAAAGGTGGATATACACTGTACTAGTGCCGAGATTGTGCATGCTCTGTTGCCTGTGTCTATGTGCCTGTGGTTCTGTCAGTGTGATCATGTGATGTATCTGACCCCAGGAATGTGTCAATAAAGTTTCCCCTTCCTGGGACAATGAATTCACGGTGTTCTTATTTCAATTTCCAGGAGTGTATAAATCAGTGTAGGCAATGAATAATAACTGGTAAGTTATTGATTGTCTGTGTGGTGACTGAACAGATACCCTGATACAGCATCGAGTCGCTACTAGCTTAGTGAAGTGTACATGTTGCTTCTGTAGTGCTATCCCAATATGGCATAATACTTGTTACCACATGATACAGACCTGAATGTTGTACCAACAGCACTCTTCGAAGAATAAAATGGCTTCTTTGTAACCCTGAAGATGACTGTCCACATCAAAAAACAGTGTCATTGTCAGTCAGTTCTACGTTTTAGCACTGAGATCATGATTCCTTAATGTTGGCCAGTTTTTTCGTACAAAGTTTTAAGATCACGAAGTTGACCTGTCTAGCACCTTACCAGCTGAGCTACAATTCCTGCACATCTTTATAGCCCTTATAGATAAGATTATCTCTCCACAGCTGGGTAGTTGCCTAAGAGGAAAGCGAAAGCACCAAGTTTCGTTATTCGATCATCAAGTGTATTTTCCATATTTATCACATTTGTACATATTTTCAATATTTTACATATTTTATTCAATGTTCTACATATAAATGTATATGTAAACACACTTAATATACAAGAAGGAAATCTTGTTCAGAATACTGATCCACTGCAGCTATCAAAGCTTCCATATATCTAAACACTAAAGATCCAGGATGTAGGCTTATGTATGTGACTAATGGAAATAATAATAATGTTCAAGGAACTGACTTTATCTTAATGGAAACATACATAACCGAATTGCACTATTTTGTCAGTGTGCATGTGTTGATTTTGCACAGGGACCCCCAGATCCTAACTGTTGGACATATTACTGGTGGCCCTACCTCCAGACGCTACCTCAGACCAAACATGGGTGGACCTACCCCAAACAGTATACAATATCCACCTCCAGACTTTTCTCCAGACATAATGCATGTGGATCCACATCCGGATATCACCCTGGACTTAATGTGGGCCGATATACCATCAATGATATTCTGCCTGTAATGCTGGTAGATCCAGCTGTGGACATCACCCCAGATGTTACACGTGGGGATTCACTTCCAGGCGTTACCTAAATTTAACGGGAGTGGATCCACTTCTGAATCCTATCACAAACCTGCCCTCGACAACTTGGCATGGGGAACCATATCCACCATCACAGTACCATCATCAAGCATGCATAGAAACAAGAAGGGCATCAGGTAAGCATCACATATAACATCCGCAACTCGTGGTCTAGTGGCTTGCTACCTCTGGATCACGGGGTCCCAGGTTCGATTCCCGGCCGGGTTGGGGACTTTCTCTGCCCGGGGACTGGGTGTTTGCGTTGTCCTCATCATTTCATCATCATCCTCGTCATTCGTGGTAGTGCCTCGATTGGACTGTGAAAACAAATTGGACTCTGAAAAAATTGGGACTTTCTACAGGTGCTGATGACTGTGCAGTTGAACGCCTCACAAACCAAACATCATCATCATCACATATAAGTCTAAATTATTGTTGTATAAGTATGAATAACTACTCACATGTTTGGCTGTCTACAACTGGAGTCCATCCTTGGCAGCTAATAGCCAAGACTGGCATCATACCTGGGGATGGAAAAATCTCAATTATCGTGTTGTGTTCAGTGTCGACAGTTGAAAAAAAAAATGCTTCTTGTACGCATTGTATGGAAGCAGAAATTATTATTGTGGAAATACGAAGTATAACTTATGTATGTGGTCATTTATAACTGGAGCCAGCTGTATGAGCTTATAGAGGAGAATGTTGTTATAGCTTGTGATAGCAAACACTCATAATCTACAAGAGTGCTGGACAGTTTATCGTCATAGGTCTGGTTTTCCCTGGTGTAACGCCAACCCAGTGTGCTTGACGATATCTCTAAAAACCACAAGATGATGACGTATAAGTATCAGGCATACATATTTATGCACACTTATAGAAGGAGAGAGAGAATGATGTTACTTACACAGCTCCACAGCCGACGGACTGTCCTCATCTAGGATAGGCATACTCACAGGAAATGGAGAGGGCTCATCAATCCACATACGACCAATGTCATTCAACAAACTTTGTTGGTTTAGTCATTGTCTATAATTTGCATGTGGAGCAGCGAACAGGCTCCACCTGCTGCTGGATCAGGAGTTTATAAGACAATGACTTGCAAGTACAACTGAAGAGCTTGATGAATGATATAAAGCATAAATGCTGGCGTGCACTGCCTCAGAACTGCATGTATTGTCATCCTCCCCCTGATTCCCCTGCCACTTTAAATGCAGTAGCAGCATTTAGAGAAATGCTGCTGTAGCATTTGGAGACAAGTAACGAAGAGGTGGCTGTCTGTGGGATGATACCCCATACTGCTGCTGCTGACCAATGTGTGTTGATAGCAATGGGTAGTGGAGCTATCGCGCAGTCTCATGTGACCACAGGAGCAACTGAGCATTGCGTGAGACAGTGGCCCGTCTCGATGCGGCCATGGCGTGGCGTCCCTCATCACTTACGTGGTGTGCCTGGCGTGATGAGTCCTGTCTTTCACTGTCTGTGGCACTTATTGGCTCTCCTGGTGCGTGGTATCTGTGTCTACGTACAGTGTGAACTATTGTAATGCACTAATAAAGCAAGAACAAGGTCCTTAGAGTTTGCAAAAAAAACTATAATTAAGCACTGTGCTTGTACGGTTTCAACAAACCGGAAGATGCATGCTATATCGCTTGATTTTTTGAATTCCCATTTTCGCATATCCACTGAAATGTCGAAGTGTCTGGTTAGCGACTATGATTATGAAGTCATTTTCGAGTCATAAATTACAGTAATTAAGGTAATTGTGTGTCCTCAGCCAAAGGGATAATGACTCTTTCAACTGACCTAGAGGATGCTAAGACGGTGAAGGGGCTGCACTGAAAGTGATTGAGGGAGTGGGAAAGGTGGCCGTTTTGACTTATAAAATATTCTAATGAAAGTAAGGTTTGTCAGAAATTATAGTAATTAATGATCGATTTGTTTATATAAAAGTTGTAAATTAGGTAAAGCCAAGTCACTGGTTTGTTTACATAAGGAGAACAAAAAATGGTTCAAATGGCTCTGAGCACTATGGGACTCAACTGCTGTGGTCATAAGTCCCCTAGAACTTAGAACTACTTAAACCTAACTAACCTAAGGACAGCACACACATCCATGCCCGAGGCAGGATTCGAACCTGCGACCGTAGCGGTCGTGCGGTTCCAGACTGTAGCGCCTTTATCCGCTCGGCCACTCTGGCCGGCCTAAGGAGAACAATGACCCCTTTGTTCCAGAACCCGCTGTGGCCCAGTACTAATGTGTTCTTGCCCCAGACTGGAAAGTGTCGTGTACGATGTTCCACACACAAGAAACTGTTCTGATACCACAAATTTTACTATATGTTTCCTCTAGTCGTGGATGAGTCTGATAGAGAGAAAATGCGCATCGGTAACAAATTGCTCGTCCGCAATGTAGGTGAAACGATTTTGGTGAAATGTCTCACAGGATAAGGACGCTAACATGCCATGATGTATATCTCGTTGGTAATGTCATTAGCTTGTGTCTATGTAGTGAATTAACGCAATTTTAAAAATTTCCAGCTTTCTCTAAGTATTCCGTAAGATTCAAGTAACATCAGTGCCATAACTGACTGTGTCCATCTTGAGAGAACTGGTCTGGTAATCTTTTCTAACCGTTTGAAATAATATTGGACAAAACAGATCTGAATTCTGTTGGTTTCGAAGACGAGTTCAGTAATTTCCTGCCGTGCACCCTTAGTCAGATAGTGCATTTACATATGGATAATAAGTGAGAGACATTGGCTAATTTGGTATTAAACTCTACAGATATAGTTGAATAAAGTGACTCTATGTTAACTGACTATAAATACATATAACTGCTACCGTCAGTTATGAAATATTTGTGTATTCCATTAACTAGTTCTCTAGTCCCATCAAGCTCATCTTCAAAAGGGGCATGCACAAGTTACAACGTTTCTGTTTGTAGCGTGATACTGGGTACTCGTTGTGTGACAAGAAGATTGGAAACACTTCAATTTGTCGCACTGAGTATTAATTATATGGTAAATTTTGCCGAAAAACGAATTTATTTACTTACTGCGACAGTGTGATCGGTACTGGTGTTGTCTATGTGGCAGCTTCCATTTTCATTGCCTATCGATCACAGAATTAAGGACTATAAACACACAGTGTACCTCATTAGGCAATGAGCAACGAATTAACTCGTGTAGATGAGGGAGTGAGGAACCCGTCGCGTCTACTGATCTTGGGGAACATGGAAGACCTAAATGAGGTTGGTCATCAGCGTTTGAGCCCTGCTCCACACGAATATGAGCCAAGAGCCTGAAGCACACCGACTTCACAACAGCAATGCCCCGAGAAATGTCGAAAAACACTAGTTATAGAGCGAATACCAAGTCTCACGCAGCAAACAGAAATGTATAAGTTATGCATCCCCCTTTCGAAGATGAGCTTGATGAGACTAGAGAACTAATTAATGGAATACACAAATGTTTCATAACTGACAGGTAGAGGTAATATGTATTTATATACAGTTAACATAGAATCACTTTGTTCAACAATATCCATAGAGTTTATTACCAAACTAGCCAATGTCTCTCACTTATTATCCATGTGTAAATGCACTATCTGATTAAGGGTGCATGGCAGTACACCGAACTCGTCTTCGAAACCAACAGAATTCAGTTCTGTTTTATCCAAACGACTAGAAAAGATTACGGGAACAGCTCTCCCAAGATGGCCACAGTCAGTTACGGCACTCATCTTAGTTGAATCTGACGGAATGCTTAGAGAATGCTATAAATTTTTAAAACTGGGTTAATTCACTACATAGACACAAAGTAAATGAGGCTAATGGCATTACCTATGAAATATATGTCGTGGCATGTCGGCGCATGACCGTTTTTTGGCCTTCAAATGTGTCCTTATGCTGTAGCACATTTCATAATAATCATTTCACCTAAATATCGGGCTAGCTTTTATTACCGATTGTGCATTTGCTCTACATCAGAAGGCAAGGACACACCAGGGTGATGTCCATATACTGATCAACCAGCATTACGTCCAGGATATTGTTCAGTATGCATCCACTTGAATTAAGTCCAGGGTAGTCTCAGGAAGTAGAAACATATGCATTATGTCCAGGGTAATGCCTGGAGGTGGATCCACACGCATTATGTCCAGGGTAATGTCTGGAGGGGTATACACTGGCATTACATCTGGGATGTTGTTCTGAGTGGATCCAACTATCTTCGGTCCAAGGTAGTATCTGGAGGTAGCTTCACCAGCAATAGGCTTTGGTAGGCTCTGGGGAGTACCCACAAGAGACAGACATGTGCACGCACAAAAAATACACTCCTGGAAATGGAAAAAAGAACACATTGACACCGGTGTGTCAGACCCACCATACTTGCTCCGGACACTGCGAGAGGGCTGTACAAGCAATGATCACACGCACGGCACAGCGGACACACCAGGAACCGCGGTGTTGGCCGTCGAATGGCGCTAGCTGCGCAGCATTTGTGCACCGCCGCCGTCAGTGTCAGCCAGTTTGCCGTGGCATACGGAGCTCCATCGCAGTCTTTAACACTGGTAGCATGCCGCGACAGCGTGGACGTGAACCGTATGTGCAGTTGACGGACTTTGAGCGAGGGCGTATAGTGGGCATGCGGGAGGCCGGGTGGACGTACCGCCGAATTGCTCAACACGTGGGGCGTGAGGTCTCCACAGTACATCGATGTTGTCGCCAGTGGTCGGCGGAAGGTGAACGTGCCCGTCGACCTGGGACCGGACCGCAGCGACGCACGGATGCACGCCAAGACCGTAGGATCCTACGCAGTGCCGTAGGGGACCGCACCGCCACTTCCCAGCAAATTAGGGACACTGTTGCTCCTGGGGTATCGGCGAGGACCATTCGCAACCGTCTCCATGAAGCTTGGCTACGGTCCCGCACACCGTTAGGCCGTCTTCCGCTCACGCCCCAACATCGTGCAGCCCGCCTCCAGTGGTGTCGCGACAGGCGTGAATGGAGGGACGAATGGAGACGTGTCGTCTTCAGCGATGAGAGTCGCTTCTGCCTTGGTGCCAATGATGGTCGTATGCGTGTTTGGCGCCGTGCAGGTGAGCGCCACATTCAGGACTGCATACGACCGAGGCACACAGGGCCAACACGCGGCATCATGGTGTGGCCGTACACCACTGGTGATCGTCGAGGGGACACTGAATAGTGCACGGTACATCCAAACCGTCATCGAACCCATCGTTCTACCATTCCTAGACCGGCAAGCGAACTTGCTGTTCCAACAGGACAATGCACGTCCGCATATATCCCGTGCCACCCAACGTGCTCTAGAAGGTGTAACTCAACTACCCTGGCCAGCAAGATCTCCGGATCCGTCCCCCATTGAGCATGTTTGGGACTGGATGAAGCGTCGTCTCACGCGGTCTGCACGTCCAGCACGAACGCTGGTCCAACTGAGGCGCCAGGTGGAAATGGCATGGCAAGCCGTTCCACAGGACTACATCCAGCATCTCTACGATCGTCTCCATGGGCGAATAGCAGCCTGCATTGCTGCGAAAGGTGGATATACACTGTACTAGTGCCGACATTGTGCATGCTCTGTTGCCTGTGTCTATGTGCCTGTGGTTCTGTCAGTGTGATCATGTGATGTATCTGACCCCAGGAATGTGTCAATAAAGTTTCCCCTTCCTGGGACAATGAATTCACGGTGTTCTTATTTCAATTTCCAGGAGTGTAGTGCAGTTTTGGTATGTGTGTTTACAATAGGAAAAGGTCTTTTCTGCGCCACAGCCGGCCTGTGTGGCCGAGCGGTTCTAGGCGCTACAGTCTGGAACCAAGCGACCGCTACGGTCGCAGGTTCGAATCCTACCTCGCGCATGGATGTGTGTGATGTCCTTAGGTTAGTTAGGTTTAAGTAGTTCTAAGTTCTAGGGGACTTATGACCTCAGATGTTAAGTCCCATAGTGCTCAGAGCCATTTGAACCATTTTTTTCTACATCACACATTTCAACTCCCTGCACGTTCGTGTGTCTGAAAGGACCTAAGATCACAAAAACGCCCAGAAAGGGCTTAAAATGTTGTGTGATGTGGTTGGTGTCTGCGACGGTACTTATTTTGGTATAGGGCTAGTCGTGGTGCCTCTCGACCATTTCCCTTGGCTCTACACAAATACCATTTGAGCTTGGTGCCGAGATGAATACCGGACCAGTCTGGTGCTTACAGTATGCTGCATAAATCACACAGCCTGCTACATACAAGGAACACACGGCATATGGTCAGAGGAATTTTCATTTGTCAGCGCCATTTACTGAGGCAACGATGCATTTTTGGGCACATCTCCATAGGACACTTTTCGTCCATTTCCAGTCAGGAATCCGTCCATGCAGTTTGTTGGTTTTATTAATGTTAACACTATAGTATCAGAATCAAACCCAACCAGGAACGATCGAGAACCCGCAGAGACTGGCCGAATGGCCAAGGGCGTCAACAGCGAGCCGCCATGGAGTAAATATGTGAACAACGACGCGAGAGAAACAGACAACAGAGATGGCACGGTGGAGTAACGTCCAACGAGTAAATGAAGATCTACAGCTGAAGACCAAGAATTCAGAGTCAAGACCATGACGCGTGGCAAGATAAAGACAACTGCGCAGAGAAATCATGACTGACTGCAGAGCCGCTGTGTTGCTGGTTTTAAAGGACAGCCGCAGGCACTGATAGTCCTACAAAGCAGGCGTGTCTTCGCAGTGGCGGTTTCAAGGGCGACACCAGCGCTCTCTAGAGGCTGCCATCGAATTCCATATCTTCCGGCGGGCCTCGAAACTCGCCGGGCCGGGATACCAGATTGCCTATTGGCTTATAAAACTCGTGTGATGCATTTACTCCCACCACCACCCGTGTACCCCGGTCAACCATCTTGAATTAGTAATATTGCAGGAAAGACATAAATTTACATTTCATCCTGGAAATTCAAACTGTTTGCGTTCAGTTCTTATGTAGGAAAGAGAACCCAACTTTGATGCACAAAGTCATCTAATTTGATTACTACTGTCACAATAGAAGCTAAGATTTCTGACTATGCGTGCCTAAATGCCAACACTACAGGATTGCACAAAATTGTTAAGGCTTTCGGGGTCACCTCTCGACAAACTGCCTATTGGCTTCTGTCTCGGGTTCTTCGGCCGACATTCATCTAATGATTTTACTGACGTTTCGCCAGCACGAGTGGCTGGCATTGTCAAAGCTTCACCCTCCATTGCCGGCGGTGAACTGGAGCCGAGATCGCGGTCGCAGACTATATGTTTGGTGGAGAAATCGGCCTTGGCAGAGCACGCACTGAGACCGACCACGTAATAAAATTCGCCGACACGGAAGTTCAGGCACTATCACACGCGCTTGTTCAGAGAAGCTGTAGAAATACAAAAACACACGAACAGTTTCAACAAGAAAGAGGAAAGCCTTAAGGTGAACGGATCCTGGCTTCCCGTACTGCAGCGAACGACCGTCGCATGTAGCAAGAGGAGAACCGCACCGGAAATGACGGCGGAGAAGCCCTCGGACGTTGGCGCGCCAGGTACATATAGTCTGCGGCCGCGAGCTCGGCTCCACCACCGGCAATGGAGGGTGAAGCTTTGACAATGCCAGCCACTCGTGCTGGCGAAACGTCAGTAAAATCATTAGATGAACGTCCGCCGAAGAACCCGAGACAGAAGCCAATAGGCAGTTTGACTACAGGGTTGGTTGGTTGGTTGACTTGGAGGGACCAAACAGCGAGGTCATTGGCCCCATCGGATTAGGCAAGGAAGTCGGCTGCGCCCTTTCACAGAAACCATGCCGGCGTTTGCCTGAAGCGATTTAGGGAAATCACGGAAAACCTAAATCAGGATGGCTGGACGCGGGTTTGACCGTCTCCTAACGAATGCGAGTCCGGTGTGATAACCACTGCGTCACCTCGCTCGGTATAGTACAGGGCAAATTGCCTAAGAACAGTGGATCTCTACAGCTATTTGCTGAGAAAACGGTTCACGCCGGCCGGAGTGCCCGAGCGGTTCTAGGCGCTTCAGTCTAGAACCGCGCGACGGCTACGGTCGCAGGACCGAATCCTGCCTCGGTCATGGATGTGTGTGATGTCCTTAGGTTGATTAGGTTTAAGTAGGTCTAAGCTCTAGGGGACTGATGACCTCAGATGTTAAGTCCCATAGTGCTCAGAGCCATTTGAACCAAAACGGTGCACGGTTGATAAATAACTCAGGTACTTTGGAGCACTAAATTAATAATGGGCATTGTCACGACATAACATCGGTGTGTATCGCATATGAGACGCCAACGTTACATCAACGTGACTCACGTTGTGTCGGTGTTACGCTAGCTTACCCCCTTTACCGGTTATACGACCAGTACTACCAAGTGTCCAAATCTGGCGCCACTAGACTAAATTTTTTTTGCAGATCGTACTATGACGTCATTTTTATACCGTCAAGGTATCGAACCTCAGCAACCACTACAGAATCTGATCCACACACTACAGAGCAAATTCTCTAAGAACAGTGGAACCCTACATCAGTTGACTGACAGCAACAGTGCATGACTAAACAACTATAACGAATACATTTGACCTCTACTGCCAGTTCATCACCACCATCAATATGAATAAGTTAATTACACTCCTGGAAATTGAAATCAGAACACCGTGAATTCATTGTCCCAGGAAGGAGAAACTTTATTGACACATTCCTGGGGTCAGATACATCACATGATCACACTGACAGAACCACAGGCACATAGACACAGGCAACAGAGCATGCACAATGTCGGCACTAGTACAGTGTATATCCACCTTTCGCAGCAATGCAGGCTGCTATTCTCCCATGGAGACGATCGTAGAGATGCTGGATGTAGTCCTGTGGAACGGCTTGCCATGCCATTTCCACCTGGCGCCTCAGTTGGACCAGCGTTCGAGCTGGACGTGCAGACCGCGTGAGACGACGCTTCATCCAGTCCCAAACATGCTCAACGGGGGACAGATCCGGAGATCTTGCTGGCCAGGGTAGTTGACTTACACCTTCTAGAGCACGTTGGGTGGCACGGGATACATGCGGACGTGCATTGTCCTGTTGGAACAGCAAGTTCCCTTGCCGGTCTAGGAATGGTAGAACGATGGGTTCGATGACGGTTTGGATGTACCGTGCACTATTCAGTGTCCCCTCGACGATCACCAGTGGTGTACGGCCAGTGTAGGAGATCGCTCCCCACACCATGATGCCGGGTGTTGGCCCTGTGTGCCTCGGTCGTATGCAGTCCTCATTGTGGCGCTCACCTGCACGGCGCCAAACACGCATACGACCATCATTGGCACCAAGGCAGAAGCGACTCTCATCGCTGAAGACGACACGTCTCCATTCGTTCCTCCATTCACGCCTGTCGCGACACCACTGGAGGCGGGCTGCACGATGTTGGGGCGTGAGCGGAAGACGGCCTAACGGTGTGCGGGACCGTAGCCCAGCTTCATGGAGACGGTTGCGAATGGTCCTCGCCGATACCCCAGGAGCAACAGTGTCCCTAATTTGCTGGGAAGTGGCGGTGCGGTCCCCTACGGCACTGCATAGGATCCTACGGTCTTGGCGTGCATCCGTGCGTCGCTGCGGTCCGGTCCCAGGTCGACGGGCACGTGCACCTTCCGCCGACCACTGGCGACAACATCGATGTACTGTGGAGACCTCACGCCCCACGTGTTGAGCAATTCGGCGGTACGTCCACCCGGCCTCCCGCGTGCCCACTATACGCCCTCGCTCAAAGTCCGTCAACTGCACATACGGTTCACGTCCACGCTGTCGCGGCATGCTACCAGTGTTAAAGACTGCGATGGAGCTCCGTATGCCACGGCAAACTGGCTGACACTGAGGGCGGCGGTGCACAAATGCTGCGCAGCTAGCGCCATTCGACGGCCAACACCGCGGTTCCTGGTGTGTCCGCTGTGCCGTGCGTGTGATCATTGCTTGTACAGCCCTCTCGCAGTGTCCGGAGCAAGTATGGTGGGTCTGACACACCGATGTCAATGTGTTCTTTTTTCCATTTCCAGGAGTGTATTATGTTTGCTTCTAAATGCAGAGCGACAGTACTCGTTGTCAACTTATAAAATTTTTAATATTGTCGGAGCTAATTACCTGTGTCGAGGCACGAGTGGTTAAAACATCTTTTAGGACAGGAATGCATTCTAGATGCTTTATGTGTAATGCGAAGCGACTTGCTCAAGTCGCAGCTGCAGCTATGATGTACGCTGAGTGCTGAATACCGCGTTGTACCCGAGTCAGAGGCAGCGAATTTACACGGCGCGCCGTGCCTGACGTCTGATCGCCACTGCAGGTTATTATTACATCAACACTAGCATGGTGCTGTGCATCTGTCTGTAATTGAACACACCATCTTTACAAACTGCAAATGCGTGTGCTGTTATTGACTGACTGGGTTGAATATGAAAAATATTTTTTTTTTTTTTTACAAAATCATAGCTCTAAGGAGTCTGGACTTAACATCGCAGGTCATCAGTCCCCTAGACTTAGAACTACTTAAACCTAACTAACTTAAGGACATCACACACATCCATGCCCGAGGCAGGATTCGAACCTGCGACCGTAGCAGCAGCGCAGTTCCGGACTGAAGCGCCTAGAACCGCTCGGCCACAGGGGCCGGCTATTTTTTACAGGACAAATTTATTTATATACCAACAGTTTTACAATATTCCTACTAATTGCAACACACACATATGAACTGTTGCTTTTGCTGCTGCTGTGAACACCTCTGTTTCCTAGTCAAAAAATGGTTCAAATGGCTGTGAGCACTATGGGACTTAACTTCTGAGGTCATCAGTCCCCTAGAACGTAGAACTACTTAAACCTAACTAACCTAAGGACATCACACATATCCATGCCCGAGGCAGGATTCGAAACTGCGACCGTAGCGGTCTCGCGGTTCCAGACTGTAGCGCCTAGAACCGCTCGGCCACTCCGGCCGGCGTTTCCTAATCAAACCACAAGTATGTAATGAAAACAACCACTCCACTCCAAACCGACATTTCACGTAAGTCACATACAATGAAAATCTGTAACGCAACCATCTGTGTGGCGTGCTTATAATTATGTATTCTTTATATTTTAGGACAATTAATCTGTAGAAAACGCACCACATGTTGTAATGAAAGCATGAAAACCATCTGAAGATGAATCATAACGATTCGAAACCGCTACGGTCGCAGGTTAGAATCCTGTCTCGGGCATGGATGTGTGTGATGTCCTTAGGTTAGTAAGGTTTAAGTAGTTCTAAGTTATAGGGGACTGATGACCTCAGAAGTTAAGTCCCATAGTGCTCAGAGCCATTTGAATCATTTTTGAATAAGTAATTCAACACTTTTTTTCCCGACAAGTTTCGATTAAAAATGCGGAATTTATGGTGGGACATACTGGAATATTCCTGCTTCAGTCCCCATAGTTACATGAAGTTCGGATAGGTGGTGGCGCTATACGTAGTCATCAAAATGGTGTCGCTAACGGAAGTCAGCTGCAAGCAAAGAGCTGTCACTGAATTTCTTTTGACGGAAAATCAGAGCATCGAAGATATTCATAGGCGCTTGCAGAACGTCTACGAAGACCTGGCAGTGAACAAAAGCACGGTGAGTCGTTGGGTGAGGTGTCTGTCAGCTTCGCAACGAGGTCGCCCAAACCTGTCCGATCTCCCGCGTGCCGGCCGGCCGCACACAGCTGTCACTTTTGCAATGAGTTAGTCGCCACATAAATGCAAACGTTTCCTCCTCCATGACAACGCAAGGCCCCATACACGTCTCTGCACCCAAGAGGAGCTAATAAAACTTCAATGGACTGCTCTTCCTCATCCACTCTACAGCCTGAATCTCGTACCTTCAGATTTCTATCTGTTTGGCCCAATGAAGGATACACTCCGCGGGGTGGATAATGGAGGGGTTGATGCAATGAGACGTTGGCTCCGACGTCGACCAGTAGAGTGGTCCCATGCGGGCAAACAAGACTTCCCAGTACGGTGGCATAAGGCAGTCGCGTTGAACGGGAATTATGTTGGAAAATAGTTTTGTAGCCAAAAGAGTGGGGAATAATTTCGTGTAATGTAATCCTGACCTGCTTTCAGAAATTATAGGTATTGCTTTACTTATTCAACGTCCCTCCTACATGTACAGACTAACAAATGACTACAGTTTCAGAAGAATTGAATGTGTAAGCTTCACAAATTGACTAGTTAATAACGTGTCGGTTCATCTCTGGCCCTTATGCTAGCAGTTAATCGGCTTGGCATTGATTGATAGATTGATAGACGAATATCCCTAACCTCTGTTTGCTGCAGAATCCTTGAACACATTCTCAGTTCGAATATAATAAACTTTATTGAGGCTAATAAACTTATGTCCACGGATCAGCATGGTTTTAGAATGCATCGCTCGTGCGAAACTCAGCTTGCTCTTTTCTCACATGATATACTGAGGACTATGGATGAAGCGCAACAGGCAGATTCTGTATTACACGGTGTCCCATTGCAGGCTGTTAACGAAGGTACGAGCATATGGAATAAGTTCACAGATATGTGAGTGGCTCGAAGACCTCTTAAATAATAGAACCAAATATGTTTTCCTCGACGTCGAGTGTTGATCAGAGACAAGGGTATCGTCAGGAGTGCCTCAGGGGAGTGTGACAGGACCGCTGTGTTCTCTGGCGGAAAGGGTGGGCAGCAGTCTACGGTTGTTTGCTGATGATGCCGTGGTGACGGTAACTTGTCGAAGTTGAGTGACTGTAGGAAGTTGGTGTGATGAATGGCAGCTAGACATAAATGTGAAAAAATGTAAGTCAACGAGGATAAGAAGGAAGAACGAACCTGTAATGTTCGGATACAGTATTACTACTGTCCAGCTTGAGACAGTCATGTCGTTTACAATCTGGGCGTAACGTTGCACAGCGATATGAGGTGGAGTGAGCATGTGAAAACTGTGGTAGGGGAGGCAAATGGTCGACTTCTGAGAGAATTTTAGGAAAAAGTGGTTCACTTGTAAAGGAGACCACATATAGGACGCTGGTGCCACCTATTCTTGAGTACTGCTCGAGTGTTTGGGATCCGTACCAGATCGGACTGAAGGGAGACACCGAAGCATTTCAGAAGAGGGCTGCTAGATTTGCTACCGGTAGGTTCGAACAAAATGTAAGTGTTCAAAAATAGTTCAAAATGGCTCTGAGCACTATGGGACTCAACTGCTGTGGTCATCAGTCCCCTAGAGCTTAAAACTACTTAAACCTAACTAACCTAAGGACATCACAAACACCCATGCCCGAGGCAGGATTCGAACCTGCGACCGCAGCGGTCGCGCGGTTCCAGACTGTCGCGCCTAGAACCGCTCGGCCACTCAGGCCGGCCAAATGTAAGTGTTACTGACAAGGAAACCTCCCCATCGCACCCCCCTCAGATTTAGTTATAAGTTGGCACAGTGGATAGGCCTTGAAAAACTGAACACAGATCAATCGAGAAAACAGGAAGAAGTTGTGTAGAACTATGAAAAAATTAAGCAAAATATACAAACTGAGTAGTCCATGCGAAGATAAGCAATATAAAGGAGTATATGAATTCAGGAGCGCCGTGGTCCTGTGGTTAGCGTGAGCAGCTGTGGAACGAGAGGTCCTTGGTTCAAGTCTTCCTTCGAGGGAAAAATTTACGTTCTTTATTTTCGCAAAGTTACGATCTGTCCGTTCGTTCATTGACGTCTCTGTTCATTGTAATAAGTTTAGTGTCTGTGTTTTGCGACCGCACCGAAAAACCGTGCGATTAGTAGACGAAAGGACGTGCCTCTCCAATGGGAACCGAAAAGATTTGATCGCAAGGTCATAGGTCAACCGATTCCTCCACAGGAAAACACGTCCGATATATTCTATACGACACTGGTGACGGCGTGTGCGTCACATGACAGGAATATGTTGTCGACCCATCTAACCTGTCCACTTGGTGAATGGGTAAAAAGATTCTTCTACCTTGCCCGATTTAGGTTTTCTTGTGGATGTGATAATCACTCCCAAAAAAGTGATGAAAACATAAGAATTTGTCACATAAACTGCAACAAATGAATGCGACAGTTTCACAGTCGCACAGTTTTCCCTGTACTCTGTCAAAACATATGTTTTTAATGTTTTCAAATTTTTCCGTTTGTAGACCTTCAAATCCTGCATATGTCCAAGCAAATCTGAACATGTCCTGGAATTTTGGAGAGCGAAGCTGATTATGTGTGAGTGCCTGAACTTTGATAATTGTCTGAAAATAAAAAAGTATACTTTTCACTCGAGGGAAGACTTGAACCAAGGACCTCTCGTTCCGCAGCTGCTAACGCCAACCACGGGACCACGGCGCTCCTGAGCTCACACTATCCTTGATGTTGCCTACTCACTGTATATTTTGCTTATTTTTTTCATAGTTCCACACAACTTCTTCCTGTTTTCTCGATTGATCTGTGTTCGGTTTTTCAAGGACTATCCACTGTGCCAACTTACAACCAAATCTGAGGGGGGTGCGATGGGGAGGTTCCCTTGTGAGATGCTTGAGGAACTCAAATGGGAATCCCTGGAGGGAAGGCGGCGTTTTTTTCGGGAAACAATGTTGAGAAAATTTAGAGAACCGGCATCTGACCTCAATTTGCAGTAGGATTTTTGAGCATATACTGCACTCGAACATTATGAATCACCTTGAAGAAAATGACTTATTGATACATAACCAACACGGATTCATAAAATATCGTTCTTGTGCAACACAGTTAGCTCTTCATTCCCATGAAGTAATGAGTGCTATAGACAAGGGATCTCAGATCGATTCCATATGACTAGATTTCCAGAAGGCTTTGTATACCGTTCCTCACAAGCGACTATTAATCAAATTGCGTGCAAATGGAGTATCGTCTCAGTTGTGTGACTAGATTCGTGATTTCCTCTCAGATAAAAAATGGCTCTGAGCACTATGGGACTCAACATCTTAGGTCATAAGTCCCCTAGAACTTAGAACTACTTAAGCCTAACTAACCTAAGGACATCACACACACCCATGCCCGAGGTAGGATTCGAACCTGCGACCGTAGCCCTCTCAGATAGGTCACAGTTCGTAGTGATAAACGGTAAATCATCGAGTAGAACGGAAGTGATATCTGGCGTTCCGCAAGGTAGTGTCATAGGCGCTCTGTTCCTGATTTACATAAATGATCTAGGTAATAATCTAGGCAGCCCCCTTAGATTGTTTGCAGATAACGCTGTAATTTACAGTCTAGTAAAATCACCAGACGATCAATTCAAGTTACAAAATGATCTAGAGAGAATTTCTGTATGGTGTGATAAGTGCCAATTGGCACTAAACAAAGAGGTCATCGACATCGGTACTAAAAGAAATCCGATAAGTTTTGGGTATACGATAAATCTCACAAATCTAAGGGCTGTCAATTCGACTAAATACTTAGGAATTACAATTGCGAGCAACTTAAATTGGGAAGACCACATAGATAATATTGTGGGGAATGCGAAAGAGGGACTGCGCTTTGTTGGCAGAACACGTAGAAGATGCGACAAACCCACTGAAGAGGCAGCCTGCATTACACTTGTCCGTCCTCTTCTGGAATATTGCTGCGCTGTATGGGATCCTTACCAGGTAGGATTGACGGAGGACATCGAAAAAGTGCAAAGAAGGGCAGTTCGTTTCGTGTTATCGCGCAACAGGGGTGAGTGTGTCACTGATACGATACACGAGTTGGGGTGGCAGTCACTGAAACAAAGGCGGTTTTATTTGCGGCGAGATCTATTTAAGAAATTTCAATCTCGAACTTTCTCTTCTGAATGCGTAAATATTTTGTTGACACCCACCTACGTAGGGAGAAATGATCATCATAATAAAAAGCCGGCCGCGATGGTCTTGCGGTTCTAGGCGCTGCAGTCCGGAACCGCGTGACTGCTACGGTCGCAGGTTCGAATCCTGCCTCGGGCATGGATGTGTGTGATGTCCTTAGGTTAGTTAGGTTTAAGTAGTTCTAAGTTCTAGGGGACTGATGACCTAAGATGTTAAGTCCCATAGTGCTCAGAGCCATTTGATCATAATAAAATAAGAGAAATCAGAGCTCAATCGGAAAGATAAGGTGTTCCTTTTTCCCACGCACCACTCGAGACTGGAATGGGCCCGCATCTCGTGGTCGTGTGGTAGCGTTCTCGCTTCCCACGCCCGGGTTCCCGGGTTCGATTCCCGGCGGGGTCAGGGATTTTCTCTGCCTCGTGATGGCTGGGTGTTGTGTGCTGTCCTTAGGTTAGTTAGGTTTAAGTAGTTCTAAGTTCTAGGGGACTGATGACCATAGATGTTAAGTCCCATAGTGCTCAGAGCCGAGACTGGAATGGTAGAGAAGTAGTATGAGAATGGTTCGATGAACCCTCTACCACACACTTACGTGTGAATTGCAGAGTAGCCATGTAGATGTAGATGTAGCTGTAGATGTGGAATAAATTCAAATGGTTCAAATCGCTCTAAGCACTATGGGACTTAACATCTGAGGTCGTCAGTCCCTTAGACTTAGAACTACTTAAACCTAACTGTCCTAAGGACATCACACACATCCATGCCCGAAGCAGGATTCGACCCTGCGACCGTAGTGGTCACGCGGTTCCAGACTGAAGCGCCTAGAACCGCTCGGCAACTTCGGCCGGCTTTCTTTCTTGGTGGCAGCTCTTAACGTTGTATCGTACTGAACTGGGGACCTAGAAACGACGAAGAGGCTTCCTCCCCACCGTAGCTCTCACTGGTCTACAGCCACACAACAGGCTACAGCAATCCACTCACCCCACCACCGCCGCCCCAGGGTCATTGTGCAGTTCGGCCTCAGTGCCCCCCCCCCCCCCCTCCACCGGGAACGTCTCACACAAGACGCGTCTAACCCGAAGTGGTTGCTTGGTAGAGTAATTATGTTTTAAATGGTTCTGAGCACTATGGGACTTAACTGCTGTTGTCATCAGTCCCTTAGAACTTAGAACTACTTAAACCTAACTAACCTAAGGACATCACACACATCCATGCCCGAGGCAGGATTTGAACCTGCGACCGTAGCGGTCACGCGGTTCCAGACTGTAGCGCCTAGAACCGCACGGCCACTCCGGCCGGCAGAGTAATTATGGTGTTCGTGTACCTGGAGACAGTGTTTGCGCAGCAATCGCCGACATAGTGTAACTGAGGCGGAATAAGGGGAACCAGCCCGCGTTCGCCAGAGCAGATAGAAAACCGCCTTAAAAACCACCCACAGCCGGGCCGGCACACCGGATCACGACACTAATCCGCCGGGCGGATTCGTGCAGGGGACCGGCACGCCTTCCCGCCCGGAAGGCAGTGCGTTAGACCGCACGGCTAACCGGGCGGGCTGCTCTTAACATTAGTTGAGCTTAGGATCTAATACGTTCTATTTAACATGATTTGGTGCAAATTTTAAACAAGTCCTCCGTCATATGAATTATTTGAAAAATACGGGCTCTCTTTACCTGTTTCATTTATAAGTTTTAAGTCCCACCGACAGCGGGAATGTTTTGGCCTGGGATAATGTATGAGCATAGAGTACAATAATACAGAACAACTTCTACATTTATTGTCTAGTTTGAGTATAAAGTAACAGAAGCCTGAGACTGGCCACATTATTCTGGAACGACTGACGAAAAGAACTGCAGCACTACAAAGAAAATGTAATGGGAGAAAAAGACTGACTGGCACATATGAACTGAGTGAGGTGGTGCTGCAGTTAAGACACTGGATGCGGTAGCGGGTTTCAAATCTTCGTCTAGTCATCCAGATTTAGGCTTTTCAGAGTTTCCTACGGTGATTAAAGCGAATACTGTGATGATTCCTTTTCAAAGGACCCGGTCGATTTCTTCCCTCACCCCTCTCCTATCCGAGTTTAAGCTCTGTTATTAATGACCTCATCATCGAAACTTTAAACATTTATTTTACTTTTAGTCAGACAAATGACAAATCGTAGTGTAAGTAAATGATTCAGGTTAAAGACCAAAACAACTAAAGCACTGCCATCCCCTTCCGCGTGCGATACCAATGGCACTAATAACCTCGCCAGTGGGGTTATAAGTGCCCTCAAACACACAAACTTTTCGTACCTGATGTCATTACCGCACATTAGTGGGGTTGCGCTGAACACGTAGGTAGGCGGCTTGATTCCTGAAATTACAAGAAATTTTCATCCGCTGTATTTGGCCAGCAAGGAGATAAGCGGTGTAGTATACAGTTCCTGATCGCTTCAGTGTGTTTGTCGATAGTCTCCATCCAGTTTGCCTCAGAATTCCACTCATATTCTGCCATCTATTACTCCCGCGAAAACTGCAGGTGGCATTTTACGATCTGGCAGAGTCATTAGATGCTCCGTCCATTTAAGTTTTCATCGGTTTGTTTTATTCTTTTAGTGGCAAACTTAATATTGAAACCTATCTACCGGCTTCGTAAAATTTTTGCTATGGTAATGCACGTTTCCAACCACAGTTTCATTATCAGGGTTATCTGTTGTTGAGTAAGGGCCTTGATTAGCCCTCCCGGTTTGCTGTGTAGTCTAACGCATGTCTTTCCGGATTGGGAAGGAGCGCCTGCTCCCCGGTACGAATCCGCCCGGCGGATTTGTGTCGAGGTCGAGTGAGCCGCCCAGTCTGTGGATGGTTTTTAGGCGGTTTTCCATCTGCGTCGCCGAATGTGGGCTGGTTTCCCTTATTCCGCCTCAGCTACACTATGTCGGCGATTAATGTGCAAACAAGTTCTCCACGTACGCGTAAACCACCATTACTCTACCATGCAAACATAGGGATTACACTCGTCTGGTGTGAGACATTCCCTGGGGGGGGGGAATCCACCGAGGGCCGAACCGCACAATAACCCTGAAAGAGTGGTGTGGGGCGGCGAAGCGGTGAAGTGGACTGCGGTAGTTGTCGTGGGGTTGTGGACCACTACCGTTGCGGCGGGGACGGAGCCTCTCCGTCGTTTCTACGCCCCCGGTTAACGTACAATACAATACAAGGGCCTTCATTACGATGTCCGCACGTCTGAGACACGTGAATAACGTAACAATAATAATGAAACTGTGTCTTACAAATGTCCATTGGCACAGCAAAAATGTTGCGAAGTCAGTCGACGGATTTTAGTGTGTGATGTCCTTAGGTTAGTTAGGTTTAAGTAGTTCTAAGTTCTAGGGGACTGATGACCTCAGCTGTTAAGTCTCATAGTTCTCAGAGCCATTTTTTTAACGGATTTTAGTACTAATTTTTCCGTTAATTTCACTGTCTCGGTTTGCCGAGAATAGCCCCTTTGGTTATCAAGAATTTTTTCCCAATACTCTCTGCCTTTGAGTTTCTAGACCTCTACAGGACCAACAATTCTTCTGATAAGTTTATGTCAGAAAACTGTCAATGTTTGTTTATCTGTGATAAGGACGGCTGGTTTTTCGCAGAGCACGGAGTATTAATGATTATTAAAAACTTGTTTAAATGGCATTTTGAACATCCAAGTAAGCGTGTGAGGCTAAACTATGCTCTATTACTTGCTGACTGCCTTACTTTAATTTCCATTTCACAGTTATTGCTTTCACTGTTGTATTCATAAAAGATGATTCTTACTCTTTCAGCGTTGTTTGTTGACTGCTACACAATCAATGCTCTCTGAAACTACAGGGGATGCACAGAAATATGGAAACCCCGTGACAGATGCATGTTTGAATGTAAATGCAGATGACGCCTAAGCCTGCAGGTTGAACTGTTGTATTTGATCACAGACGACAAATGTGCAATATCCTCAATACCTTACAATTGAAGAAGATGTAAAGATTATGAGCATAATGTAGTTAGGCGTTATATTGTTAAGAAGTGTTACATGTGAGCTCAGGAAAGTGTATGACTTTTAGCTCTTAAACTTCCCTGAGATTGCTGTGTATGTCGAGGATATAATAAATTTGTAGCAATTGAAATCATTGTTTGCAATACATGGCATCCCTATTATCATGCCTATTATTCATCTAGTTTAATGGCTAAAACCCCCTGCTTGGACATAACCCCAAACCATCTCGCTTCGATCTGTACATGAATAGAATTAGTGGACTACAGTTAGACGTTGTTGGCTGTTTATGGTTAAGCTGGTACTTTCATATACTATGAAAATTTTGCATCTCTCGTCTACCTCAATTAAAACAACGGTTTTTTATATTCCTGTTAGGATAAGGCTAACGTCAGATGTTCTCACATTTTTATGAAATTTATACACATTTGCGGAATCTTTCTTTATCTGAGACAAAAAAGAAAAATCTTCCTGTCTAGGTGTTGCCTGCGATAAATCTCTATATTTCAGCCGGCCGGTGTGGCCGTGCGGTTAAAGGCGCTTCAGTCTGGAACCGCGTGACCGCTACGGTTGCAGGTTCGAATCCTGCCTCGGGCATGGATGTGTGTGATGTCCTTAGGTTAGTTAGGTTTAATTAGTTCTAAGTTATAGGGGACTGATGACCTCAGAAGTTAAGTCGCATAGTGCTCAGAGCCATTTGAGCCAAATCTCTATATTTCTCTTTAATCATAATAATGTGCGCTACCTGTGTAAACCTTGACCGAGGTGGTCGCACAGGGACGTGGAACCCATTACTCATGAAGACGATGTATCGTTTTGTTGTTGATAAGTTAGTTTAGTTCATTTTTTTGTATGTTCCGTGGAATATATTCGCGACAATTCAACATGATGTGCAACGTGCTTGTAGGTTTGTAAATAAGATATACTTTATTTGTGAAACATGATCACATGGTGGCGAGTCATAACTGGACTTTCTGTTTCAATCTTAATCTAACGTACTATTTCCTTAGAAGTTCGCCTATGAAATGGGAGCGAGTTGTCACCTACATATAATTGCAATTTGTTGTTAAGACTCTGATTACTCGCCAACATCTCTATTTCAGTGGGGAGTGGTCAAATATTTTTGTTGCTGCATACATTGCTCCTTACTGTGCAAGAGTAAGACTAAGTTGTTGCTAGTGAAGTCTGCTTGTGATCATAGTGCTATATTTATGGAGTCCACTATTATTTTCAGAATAGTTTCAGGTTTGTCTTCTTAGCAACAATTCAGGCTCGGTATGAAACCGAAGTTTCATACCTCTTGTTCTCTTAGAGGCACCCTGCGTTTCTGTTTACATGCTGGTATTGCTGGCGAGAGCATCGCTAAACGATCTTGCAGTGTTAAAATGCCAACTCGTTTGACAAAGACGCCGGCAGCGGGGTTTTTGCGAAAGTGAACCAGTTAAGAAGGGGCAGTGTAAGAAGCACAGAGTCGCAAGTGCTCCGGTCCGGCTCTTTAACGTGCGGTGCTGGCTGCGACTGCGAAAACGTGCACGGCAAAATCAATGACCTCGGCAGCCTTCCAGAGCACTGGCCGACAGACGCCGCAGTTGCTACGCTCACAGGCTACTGCGAATCCGATAACGTGCTGCTCGAGATACTCACAGGTATACTGAAAGACGATTGTCACCGTCTTCCCATATCACCGTAAATGCTAATTCCGCTTCAAGACGAAGCCTATTTACATTATTCTGACTTCCAGCTAATAACAAAGATCTACGTGTTGCAACCGAGTCACTGACTTATCTTAGTACTTACCGTGTTACTGCAGTATCAATAAGTCACAAGTGGGAACCATTCAGCTCATACAATTACATGCGGCGTAACAAGTTGCAGGGATTTTCGGTGGAATTATCACATAGTCGTTGGTAAAGCAAGTGGCAGACTTTCGTCTATTATTAACATGCTAGAAAAACGCAGTCAATCTACAGAGGAGGTTGTTTACAGAAAACGCGTGCTACCCGTCGTAGAATATGCTCAAGCGCCTGGGACCAGCCCAAATAGACTAACAGGGGTATATTGAACGTATACAAAGAAGAGTAGCGTGAATGGTCACTAGTTTGTTTGACTCATGAGAGAGCGTCACGGAGATGCTGAAACACCTGATCTGGCAGGCACCTGAAGATACACACCAATCATCCCACGAAAGCCTACTTAAGAAAGTGTCAAGAACCGGTATTAAGTGAGGAATATATTACTGTGTCCTAAGTATTGCTACCGAAGAGACAGCAAAGACAAGATTAGACTACTTACAGAGGAGGTATTTAAACATTCGTTCTTCCTGCACTTCGTACAGCAATGAAACGGGAAGCAACCGTAGTACGTGGCTCAGTGGGAAGCACATACAGCTATGCGCTCCACAGTCGTTTTCAGTATAGATGTAGGTATAGATGTAGATATCATTCAGGTTGGAGGTAGACGGTTGCAATCCTGGTTGTGGAAGACGTTTTTGTATTAGTGTTTGGCTAGTAGCATGAAGACAGGAATGGCAACCAGATCCTTATTACAATCCTGAGCCATTGTACTGAGCTAAATCCCATACGTCTCGGCAGTGTTTCGAGCAATGATGGTAAGTTCAAAAAAATGGTTCAAATGGCTCTGAGCACTATGGGACTCAACTGCTGTGGTCATAAGTCCCCTAGAACTTAGAACTACTTAAACCTAACTAACCTAAAGACATCACACACATCCATGCCCGAGGCAGGATTCGAACCTGCGACCGTAGCGGTCGCGCGGTTTCAGATTGGAGCGCCCAGAACCGCTCGGCGACTCCGGCCGGCAATGATGGTAAGTGATAGTGTTGATGGAGACCTGGGCGGCGTGTGGAGACGATAAGCTCAGTGGCCACTGGATCCACGTTTATATTTGTTTCTTTTCTAGTGTCATCCAAAACAACACAAACACAACATTACGAGTACACTGGATAGACTCCGTTCACTGTCACCCTCATGGTACAGTCACATACCTGACAGACACTAACGAATTAATAGCTACGTCAAAATTGGTAACATACTGCGTATTTGAACAAGTGATGACATAAATGTGTGAATAATTAAAGGAACTAGTAGGCGCAGTATCAACAGCGGCTAAATGGACTAAATGGACTAAAATGCCTCAATAAGACGTCGAAATTAGTGTAGTTCACAGCTTCATAAAGCAGCGTGTCGGAGGATTCGCAGGGGACCGTGTCAATCTGATTAAAATTTTCGCGGTAGTTATAAATTTCTGTTGCAACAGAAATTTATAAACATCGTGAGACTTTTAAGAGACTGAAAGAGGGACCTAAATAAAATAAAACGGAGATGCTTTCTTTGCATAGAGAGTAATTCTAACGATCGATTACTTTTAATCGAGAATGATATCATTCGTCAGAGATAATCCTGCGTTCGTCATCACGTGACGGATGTTGATGCCTTCTATTCAGTTCATAAAGCGCCTATAATTTCGGAGAACCTAAGCGGACTAGTTTGTGAACACAAGGAAAAATTTTAAAAAGTTATCAGTTTTCTAAATAGTGTAGCCCAAAGAATAAAGAGTTGTACGCCTATGTAATGTTTACCATCTTTTAACAGATCATTTGGGAACGTTTTTATGTTTGAACCACAGCTTTTGATCTCACACGTTTTTCTGAATTGTATTTTGTGTTGCAAGTGAAATCAAGCATGTTAATTACTTGTGTACAGCACTGGTACACATATCTTGAAATAAAAACAAAGCAGAAGCTTAATTTTTATTCTGTAGGTTATTTATACTATTATCTTTAAAGCTGACTTTTAAAAAGATGTTGCTGTCATAAATTACGGCAAAACATTTTTTAATAATGATTGTCAAAAGTTCAGTTATTAAACACAGTTTTTCTTTAAAAAAGTCTTTAATTTTCCAGTTTAGCTCATAAGAATAACCTGCCTTTTACTTGGATATGTTGAAAGACAGTATACAAAATTTCAGCCCTCTATCTTTCATAGTTTTTAACCAATGTATACTAGAATATCAAAAAGTAAACTTTTGGGAAATTCAGATAGAAGTTAAAACTTGTTTCTCAATCTAACCTGCAAAACACTAATGCATCCTAGGTTCATATTCATCTTGTTCTGGCGTTGTTCTTCCTCCCTTTTCTTTTTCAAACTTCTTTTTGTTGCTGAAGAGTCGCCTGCGGTCAATGGAAATTAAAGCTCTTTGCATATTTAGTCCACCAGGCACTCCCATCAGTTCCACAACCTTAAACGTTGACACTGAAATATAGCTGAGCATCTAGCACACCTATTTTTAAAGTATTTAATCCAATTAAGTACATGTAACAAATTTTCATAGCATCCTTTGAGTTATCTAGCGAAAATTATTCAATCATGGAGTGCTGCGTCAACATGCACACTTCATCACTAACGTAATGCAGCTATGATGACATTTTATACAACGGAAATGCGCCAGATCACCGGACCAAGATCGTTCACAGTTTACTAGAAGGGTATTCCGGACAGGACACCTGAGGTATATGATTGAACGATCTATGTGTGTCCAAAGATCCAGTACTCGAAACCACGAACTACGATGTGTCTTATCATATTAGATGCGGTTCTCCGTCGATTGACAGACGCCACGTCGATATGTCGTACATCGAGCACCTGAAGGAAGAAGATTATAATGCGGAGTCCTACTGGAATATTTAGTGGCAGTAAGTGTATGAACATTGCTAGACAAATGTGAGGAAGGAAAACGGTTGTGTCCTTGAAGGAAGAATTTCAGCACGGTCTTAGTAAGACCAAATCCTAATCATGAAAGAAACATAGGTGTCTGGGCAGCTGTTTAGGAAAATAATGGTTTCTAATCGGAATTAACAGGAAGTGTACCTTCTTTTTACACGAAAATTTCAATCATTCTGTACTCTCTAATATGAGGAGGGCAAATTCGTAGTAACTTTTAGGTCTAATGCCCATGTTATATGTAGCGAAACCCAATATTCACCTCAACAGTATAATTTTACTTCATCCATCCTTGCCAGGAGTGACGGTAGGGCAACTGGCGATAAATAACCAGCAATAAGTAAACAAACAGCTGTATTTTCATCTCTGATTCCAGAGGCAACCGGTTTCGTCATTTCATTATGCCATCATCAGACCCTCTATGGCAACATAGTGCCTCAGCTTATGTTCTTCTTTCAGAATTTCGCTACGTAACAGCAAACACAGAGATTGTACAAAGTTTGCGCTATAGTGTAAAAAATATGCGTAAACCTATGAAACTACCAGTGTCACACAGTGAAGTGTTCTCTTTCCGCAAAACAAGAGTGATACACTTCTCATAATTTTCCCTCTTCTCTGAAACACGATATTCTTCATACGCAGCATATTGTTTATTTGAATTTATCGCCACGTAGACGGCAAGTTTATGTAAACCAGGCACTAAATTAAACGAGGGTGACTAAAGGAATTTTCCTGACATTTTGTTTAATTGATGTTACGGACCCAGAAAACATCGTCTCTAATCCAGTTCCTACTTAATCATCCTTATTAATTACTGGTAGCCCCGTATTCAATTTCATTTTTTTCCTTGTATACCACGCCCCCGCACCCGGTCCACTATTTGTCCAACTGTTCATACGTTCAACAGAAAACTCAGAAGTAAACTATGAAAACAAAAGGCACCATATTAACATAGGTGTCTCTTTAGGAGGTAGTTATATCTACGTGATTCATTCGTCTTTGTTTCGAACACAACGAAAACTAAAACTTTCATACTATATTATTAAGTCATTAATTTAGTATTCTTCTGTTGCAGACTGTCAAGCAATTTTGAAAAACTGACTATACCTATTTTTCAAGCCTGAATTCTGAAAACCATCTCTTCCAGACGACATGTTTTATTGTCACAAGACATTTGTAAGAGACTGATTAGCATCAAACTTTCAGGTTCTTGTTTATTAAGCTTTAAGCGTTCCCTGGTCTGTATACATTACCGTTGCAACTGAAGTGATATTTACGTAAACAAATAAAACTGAAATTGGATCTGGTACATTCACTATGAATTATCGTGTCCTCTTCATCAATATCAGATGTGACTCATGCAATCTTCAAATTTAACTAATGAGACTGTTTCCATAAATGAATTACCACAATTAGAATCAAGACTCATTTTCCAGATAACAACACGGCAGAGGTCGTTGACGTAACGGCTGGCTTTGTTCACGCGTCTTCACGGCAATTTTTAGTGTAAAGCTAGCGATATGGTTTAACAATCTCCAGTGCAAAACACTCACTTGAAGATGGCTGAATAGTTGGCAGCCGGAATGCCGTGGCAACAAGTCGACGTTATTCGGCTACAATCCCGAACCTTCATGGAAGACAGTCGGCCGGAGTGGCCGAGCGGTTCTAGGCGCTACAGTCTGGAACCGTGCGACCGCTACGGTTGCAGGTTCGAATCCTGCCTCGGGCATGGATGTGTGTGATGTCCTTAGGTTAGTTAGGTTTAAGTAGTTCTAAGTTCTAGGGGACTGATGACATCAGATGTTAAGTTCCATAGTGCTCAGAGCCATTTGAAGAATTTCATGGAAGATCAAACGATCTAAGTGGCTAACGTCCACTAAATTGGATGACTCATACAACACGGTATACCAGCAGAGCAGTTACTATGGTTAAGTCAGCACAGAATCAATTAGTATAAACTAAACCATGGCACTGGCAAATGACAATGACAGACTGAGTAACATATAATCGCCTCGTAACTGTGACTTAGCACTACATTAGCGCCACGGAACCTAGGGATCCATATCTATACACATGTTCTAAGTGTCGCTATTCCTCAGACGGCTATACGATAGTTTTCTAAAAAAGTGCCCAACACTTTTCTAAATCCTTCCCAGCAAACTGCAGTTTTCGATTTGCCTTACGTAGTGCAAAATCACAGGTTCATTCCATTTCATATGGATTTATCGATTCTTTGGGCTATCCGTAGTTATTTAAACTATGGCGAAAGGCTACAGAAGTATTAGGATACTGTTAGGTCCTTTTCCTTCTTCACTGGGAATTTCTTGCATTTATTCGCATTCAAGGATAGCTATGATTAAATACGTTCATCGTTTCCATATAGTCGACCAATGATGTTACCTTCATAAAGACAATATTCTCATTAGTGGGCAGTTCGATACAATTACAATAATCGTTTATGTTTACTGAGTACATCAACCGTCGTATTATGCTTCCTTGTGTCACTTTGGTTTCTGTTGAGCATTCGTTGTCAAGTACAATTTACTATCAGTAAAAATTTCTGTAAAACAATCCCGCCTGATGTTATCCTGATTATCAGCCAACGACGTGGTACAATGTCAAGCGCTTTTTGGAGATTTGGTAAGATGAAATCTATGTCGTCAGAAACCGGCTGTGTTCAGGCGTAGCGTGATGTTAGAATCACACGTCACGATATCCTGAAGTGACGAAAAATCTACATTTATTTTACTCCCTCACCCTTCCTGTGTCCTCTTTTTTCTTGAAAAGAGCCTATTTTGCCTGTGTCTAAATAGGGGCACATATTACTGTGAACATTGTGTTTTCTAAAATGAAGCATAGTCGAAATGTTTGGCAGTTAGTATATTCAGAAACGACCGTTACATTGTACTGAAATCGTAATATAATTAAACCTTACAGAGTATCAATAGAAAACGTAGTCGTAATAAATATAAGTATGAGGGTCGTTCCGAAAGTAATGCCTCCTTTTTTCGCCGACTTTGGGTGTCCGCGCCAGACGTCGTTGGTGTAGTTCTAAAGCTTGAAGCTTCCTCTTTCATTTGCAGATGGTTCCGTAGTTCTTTGCTAGTTGACGCCAGTATAGGAGTGTTCCAAAATGGAGTCTGATATGGACGCTCGTATAAAACAGCGATGAGTGATTGAGTTCCACACTGCTGACGAAATTGCGCCGATTGAAAACCACCGACGTTTGCTAAAGGTGTGTGGAGGCGATACAATAGGCGTGAGCAATGAGAGGCGATGGGCACGGCATTTTCAGTGTGGTGAAAAGGGTGTGCATGACAATCCACGGCCCGGTTGACCATGCACAATTGGCATCCCTCGCAATGAAGAGCGTCTTCATCAATTATCTGTGCTGATCAGCGGATAACGACCACAGAATTGTGTGCAAAGCTGAATGTCGGCTGTAATTCCTCGGAAACAATGTTGGAACATCCTGGTTATCGAAAATTTTGTGCGAGATGGGTCCCGTGGATGCTTAAAGAAGAACAAAACACTCACCGAATGGAAATTTGTCGGGACCTGCTCGACCAATATGAAGCTGAAGGTGACAATTTTCTGAATCGTCGCCAGAGATGAGACGTGGTGTCACCACTAAGAGCCGGAATCCAAAAGACGTCCTCTGAATGGCGTCATTCGAATTCTCTAACAAAGAAGAAATTCAAGACATAGCCCTCTGCAGGCAAAGTGATGTGCACAGTCTTCTGGGATAGCCAGGGTGTGGTTGTTTTGGATGTCCTGGAGCCTTGAAAAACTGTCAATTGAACATGCTACAAGACGACACTGACTAAGCTGAAAGCCCGAATTTCCAGGGTGAGGCCAGAGAAGAAGTCCAACTTTCACCTCAACGTGATAACGCCAAGTGCCACACCAGATCTGCGACCACGTAATTCATTGCAAAATTCGGCTGGACTATCTAACCAAATCCACCGTACAGTCTAAATTTAGTGCCTTCAGACTTCCATGCCCGCATCTCGTGGTCGTGCGGTAGCGTTCTCGCTTCCCACGCCCGGGTTCCCGGGTTCGATTCCCGGCGGGGTCAGGGATTTTCTCTGCCTCGTGATGGCTGGGTGTTGTGTGCTGTCCTTAGGTTAGTTAGGTTTAAGTAGTTCTAAGTTCTAGGGGACTTATGACCACAGCAGTTGAGTCCCATAGTGCTCAGAGCCATTTTTTCAGACTTCCATGTCTTAGGGTCTCTGAGAAATCGACTACCTGGCGAACATTGTCAGGACTCGGATGCTGTTGTCAAACCTGTAAGAAAGTTGTTAGCCTCACCTGGTTCCAGGTTTTAACAAGTCAGGCATGCAGGCTCTGGTTCATCGCTGGTAAAAGTACATAAGGGATGGCGGTGACTATGTTGAAAAGTGACAGTCTGTAGCTGAAATATTACTCTATTTAGCTGTGCTGTTGTGATTTATTTATATCCAGTAGTTTCCAAGAATAAAAATAGGAGGCATTACTTTCGCAACGATCCCCGTACATATAAATTTCTAATCGGAAGTTATTCACTTAGTTATTTTACATCTACCCAGGCATAGTTTTATTATTCTTCTTTGCAGATAACGTTAATCTACACTACGCGTAGGAAGTACGGTTTGAATGATTGTAGAAATAAAAATATTTTAATAATAATACTAGTAATAGATATAGGAATGAACAAAATTATTCCAGCAACGTCAGTTCTCTAATCTTTAGAATACTTTCACTTCTGTTTGGAATGGCATAAGTACTTTTCTGATACTCCTTTCTGTCAACTAGTAGTAATGACTTTCTAATAGCAAAGCATGGCAACAACACACAAATAATCTCAAAGCAGGAGTTAACTGGTTTATGGTAGAGAGCAACAAAAAAATGAGGAGTCAGCAGAAGAGAATGAAATATGGGCGGGGGACGAAAGAGGAAGAGATAGGGGTGAGTAAAGCCCTGACTAGTGTTCGCAACGGGACGGAGATACCGATTCTCTATTGGACAGATTAAAGACAGCTGGAATATGATAACTAGGAGAACTTTAATCCCCCCTTGAATGCAGCGTTGTTTAAGATCACCCGAGGGATACTGGTGTGTCTGTCTCACTGACTTATGGGTGAACAGGAGGAGATGCAGAAAGATTTAGAGTCATGTGTGGTTACAGCTAAGGCGCTCCACATATCACATCTTGTAATAAAATTACAGAATAAAGACAGATATCTGATATATATAAAAAGGAAATGAGGAGTACAGTGATTAAGAAACCGGAAAAGAATACTCAGCATGTTAAATCCACCGTTCTTACCTAGTCACATCTACCTGAACTGGGCATAAGAAGCAACGACACAATGAAACAGCAGAATCATTCACATATACCTAATTTTATAACTACCATGCTCCTCAGGCTACGTAAAACAACGAGATCGTACAACGCATCACCAACTAACTGTAGAGATAATACGAGTACGTTGATGGGTTGGAAAATGCAATTCTTAGCGTTCGACGTACGAAACAGTTTGTATTCACTGTAGAGTTTCTGATGACCTACACACTGTTATGAAGGCAGGAAAACATGTTGTTGTTGTTATCGTTATTAACGAGTGATTCATTTCTCTTTCACATCGCTGTCAACAAGTTCAACACAGATTACCTCAATCATGCCTGCCAACAAGCATATCGCGATATATGGACTCTTCACGCTCTGCAAAACAGACATGGTGATAAGAAACGACGTCTGCAAGACAAGTCAATGTTATTTGAAACGAGCGACAGAGAATGTAGCACAGAAATGTTTGCTACGCGTCTTTTAGCTCTATAAAATTTACATAAGCTTTGATTAACTCGGTAGCTTTGTAATTTTATGGAGACACTTATTCAGGCCATCCATTTTTAAAGCATGGACGCGGTTCTTCGAAGCAGGGCAACATTGCTTTCTGCGAAACCTAGTGAAATTGAAGGTTCCTCTTCCAACAAGTGCTCCTGTTTTCTTATTTCATGAAGATCCTTACATACACAAAGCCAGTTTTTGTTTTCTACAAGATTTTAATGTGTGTATATGAAATTTGATGTTGCATCTCTTTTTACTTTTATTAACATCCTTTCAAAAAGGTATTGATGTACAAGTACGGTCCACAACCTGAAAATATATTTTATCATAATACACTCCTGGAAATGGAAAAAAGAACACATTGACACCGGTGTGTCAGACCCACCATACTTGCTCCGGACACTGCGAGAGGGCTGTACAAGCAATGATCACACGCACGGCACAGCGGACACACCAGGAACCGCGGTGTTGGCCGTCGAATGGCGCTAGCTGCGCAGCATTTGTGCACCGCCGCCGTCAGTGTCAGCCAGTTTGCCGTGGCATACGGAGCTCCATCGCAGTCTTTAACACTGGTAGCATGCCGCGACAGCGTGGACGTGAACCGTATGTGCAGTTGACGGACTTTGAGCGAGGGCGTATAGTGGGCATGCGGGAGGCCGGGTGGACGTACCGCAGAATTGCTCAACACGTGGGGCGTGAGGTCTCCACAGTACATCGATGTTGTCGCCAGTGGTCGGCGGAAGGTGCACGTGCCCGTCGACCTGGGACCGGACCGCAGCGACGCACGGATGCACGCCAAGACCGTAGGATCCTACGCAGTGCCGTAGGGGACCGCACCGCCACTTCCCAGCAAATTAGGGACACTGTTGCTCCTGGGGTATCGGCGAGGACCATTCGCAACCGTCTCCATGAAGCTGGGCTACGGTCCCGCACACCGTTAGGCCGTCTTCCGCTCACGCCCCAACATCGTGCAGCCCGCCTCCAGTGGTGTCGCGACAGGCATGAATGGAGGGACGAATGGAGACGTGTCGTCTTCAGCGATGAGAGTCGCTTCTGCCTTGGTGCCAATGATGGTCGTATGCGTGTTTGGCGCCGTGCAGGTGAGCGCCACAATCAGGACTGCATACGACCGAGGCACACAGGGCCAACACCCGGCAGCATGGTGTGGGGAGCGATCTCCTACACTGGCCGTACACCACTGGTGATCGTCGAGGGGACACAGTATAGTGCACGGTACATCCAAACCGTCATCGAACCCATCGTTCTACCATTCCTAGACCGGCAAGGGACCTTGCTGTTGCAACAGGACAATGCACGTCCGCATGTATCCCGTGCCACCCAACGTGCTCTAGAAGGTGTAAGTCAACTACCCTGGCCAGCAAGATCTCCGGATCTGTCCCCCACTGAGCATGTTTGGGACTGGATGAAGCGTCGTCTCACGCGGTCTGCACGTCCAGCACGAACGCTGGTCCAACTGAGGCGCCAGGTGGAAATGGCATGGCAAGCCGTTCCACAGGACTACATCCAGCATCTCTACGATCGTCTCCATGGGAGAATAGCAGCCTGCATTGCTGCGAAAGGTGGATATACACTGTACTAGTGCCGACATTGTGCATGCTCTGTTGCCTGTGTCTATGTGCCTGTGGTTCTGTCAGTGTGATCATGTGATGTATCTGACCCCAGGAATGTGTCAATAAAGTTTCCCCTTCCTGGGACAATGAATTCACGGTGTTCTTATTTCAATTTCCAGGAGTGTATTAGCAGTACCATCGCATTTCCCAGATGGGACGGGTACTTTATGACCACCACAAAAAATTTTAAATTACACAGATTTCATTACTTATCGTTAAGTTTTATTCAAAACATACTTTAAAAGATATATAGATGTATAAGAAGGGTCCTGAACTTGAAAATAGGAATATGACATTTGTTGCGAAAAGTCACATGGACTACTGAGACATAGTTTTTTGGGTTTACGTTTTACTGAAAAATTCAAAACAATTACGCAATCAACTATAAGAAATCACTAAAAAGATAAAGATTTCTTCAAAATTTTAAAATATAAAGTACATGAATAGATTACAATTTTTCAAAAAGTGGGCATATAGTACCCTCCTCCCCCCATGGTATTGTGACAGGTAAAGTAAAATGACTGATTTACCTTGTACCAAATGATGTGTTTCCCGAAGAAAGTCAGTTGTATCCCCGAGAACTACACATAACGCAAATTAAGATCAACTAATTTTAATGTAGTGTATTGAGAGCTATAGAAACGGGTTTTAAATTAAATTAAAAGCTCAGGTGAATAACTTTTATTTTGAAAACGTAGTTAAATTATACGATTTTTGGAGGGCATAATTTATACTGATGTCTTGTTGTCGAAGGGCCTGCATCGTTTTTATGAACAGTAAGAATGGAAATGGGAATTAGTTTTTGTAGATTGGAGGCGGGGGGTGAGATTTGGAGCGGCTGTGAACGATTGCCTTATTTATGTACTATTTGATGACACATTAAGTCGATTGCAACAATCGTTGTAGACCAGATGCATTTACTAAGCTGTTTTTCATGTCATCAGTATTCTGATTGGTTTGATGTGAACCATCACGAATTCTTCTCCTGTGCAAACCTCTTCATTTTAGAGTAGCACAGCACTTCACTCAACGTCTCACTGATCCCTGTTTTTCCCGAGAGCTTTTATTCTCTATAATTACCTAAAATACCGTGAAAATTATTCCTTGATGTCTTAAAATATATCCTGTCATCCTGTCTCGTATTCTTGTCAATGTTTTCCGTGTGTTCTTCTCCTCGCCGATCATGCAGAGAACTTCGTTTCTGACCTTATCAGGCCACTCAAATGTCTACATCCTTGTATAGCACCACATTTCAAATACTTCGATTCTCTTCTTTTACGCTTTACGCCGACGTTTCATCAGGTGTAGAAGATGTGTCAGCTACTTCTTCAGACGTCTTCCAGGCAGGTTTGTTGCCTGAGGGATGAGAAGAGAAAGGTCGTTCAGTATCCCGACCTCGATCAGGCTAGGACGTCTTGCCATCTGATATGAGGAAGCTGGATGTTCTCTGTATGGGATGTTGTTGGATGAGGCAAGCTAATATATATCCCCATGATTGGGAAAGTTTTACAGAAGTTCCAAATATAGCTCGTACTTCAATGTGAGATACTTTTAATAATTTCCATAACGAAATTCTTTCTCGAAATCTGGCAGAAAACCCAAAGACATTCTGCTCATACATAAAGAACACCAGTGGCAAGACGCAATCAATACCTTCACTGCGCGATAACAACGGCGAAGTCACTGATGACAGTGCCACTAAAGCAGAGTTATTAAACACGGTTTTCCGAAACTCCTTCACCAAAGAAGACGAAGTAAATATTCCTGAACTCCAATCAAGAACAACTGCCAAGATGAGAAACATAGATGTAGATATGCTCGGTGTAACAAAGCAGCTTAAATCACTTAATAAAGGCAAGGCCTCCGGTCCCGATTGTATACCAGTCAGTTTCCTCTCAGAGTATGCTGATAAAATAGCTCCATATTTAGCAATCATATACAACCACTCGCTCACAGAAAGATCCGTACCTGAAGACTGGAAAACTGCTCAAGTCACACAAATACCCAAAGAGGGAAGTAGGAGTAATCCGCTGAATTACAGGCCTACATCACTAACATCGATTTGCAGTAGGGTTTTGGAACATATACTGTATTCGAACATTATGAAGTACCTCGGAGAAAACGATTTATTTACTCATAGTCAGCACGGATTCAGAAAATATCGTTCTTGTGAAACACAACTAGCTCTTTATACTTATGGAATAATAAGTGCTATCGACAGGGGATGTCAAGTTGATTCCATATATTTAGATTTCCAGGAGGCTCTCGACACCGTTCCTCACAAGCGTCTTCTAACCAAACTGCGTGCCTACAGAGTATCGCCTCAGTTGTGCGACTGGATTCGTGACTTCCTGTCAGAAAGGTCACAGTTCGTAGTAATAGACGGAAAGTCATCGAGTAAAACAGAAGTAATATCCGGCGTTCCCCAAGGAAGTGTTATAGGCCCTCTATTGTTCCTGATCAATATTAACGACATAGGAGACAATCTGAGTAGCCGTCTTAGATTGTCTGCAGATGATGCTGTCATTTACCGTCTTGTAAAGTCATCAGATTTAGATAATATTTCTGTATGGTGCGAAAATTGGCAATTGACCCTGAATAAGGAAAAGTGTGAAGTTATTCACATGAGTACTAAAAGAAATCAGCTAAATTCCGATTACGCGATAAGTCACACAAATCTGAAGGTTGTAAATTCAGCTAAATACTTAGGGATTACAATTACAAATAGCCTAAATTGGAACGATCACATAGATAATATTGTAGGTAGAGCAAACCAAAGACTGCGATTCATTAGCAAAACACTTAGAAGGTGCAACAGGTCTACTGAAGAGACTGCTTACACCACGCTTGTCTCCCCTATTCTGGAGTATTACTGTGCGGTGTGGAATCCACATCAGGTGGGACTGACGCATGACACCGAAAAAGTACAAAGAAGGGCAGCTCGTTTTGTATTATCGCGAAATAGGGGAGATAGTGTCACAGGCATGATATGTGAATTGGAGCGGCAATCATTAAAACAAAGGCGTTTTTCGTTGCGACGGGATCTTCTCATGAAGTTTCAATCACCAGTTTTTTCCCCAGATTGCGAAAACATTCTGTTGGCACCCACCTACATAGGGAGAAATGACCATCACGATAAAATAAGAGAAATCAGGGCTCGCACAGAAAAAATTAAGTGCTCGTTTTTCCCGCGTGCCGTTCGAGAGTGGAACGGTAGAGAGACAGCTTGAAGGTGGTTCATTGAACCCTCTGCCAGGCACTTTATTGTGAATAGCAGAGTAATCACGTAGATGTAGATAAAGATGTAGGGCCTCAATTGTTGTCAAAGGATCTCCATTGCAACGTCAACATGCCAGAAACGAGTACTTAACAATGAAGTAACTTCCATATTTTGTTTACTGTGTATAATAAAAATAACAAACACCCTCAGAAAAGGCCTTGAAGACCCAACGGTACCGAACGGCCGCCGTATCATCCTCAGCCCTTAGGTGTCACCGGAAGCAAATAGAGAGAAGCATGTGGTCAGTACACCGCTCTCCCGGGATTGGCAGTTTTCGTGACCGGTGCCGCTACTTCTCAGTCAAGGCCTCTATTGGCCTCACTAGGGCTGAGCGCACCCCGCTTGCCAACAGTACTCGGCAGACCCAGACAGTGACCCATCCAAGTGATAGCCAAGTCCGACAGCGCTTAACTCCGGTGATCTGACGGCAACCGGTGTTACCACTGCGGTAAGACCGTGCATAACGAATATACACAACCAAACTGACGGACACGAATTTCTAGCGCCTTGAAATTGCAGTGAAGGTCCTTCGATAATATCCGTGCTGCGAAACGTCCATATAAGTGTAAGGTGAATGAGTGCGTCAGTATGTTGTCATGGTGTACCGGGATTAGAAGTCAAAGGGAACGTGATAGGGCAATTGGTATGCAAGTTCATGAACCATCTACAGGTCGAATTTTATCCAAGTGCAGAGCACAGTGTTTCCTGCAGTAACAATCAGCTGCTCTTTAATTCGCAGATCGCTCGGCGGCTGTCGCTGCAGTGACGCATCAGTTTCCTGTCGCGGCGACACAAGGCCAGCAGGCGCGGCTTGTTGTTTGCAGATACTGGAGATCCCCAGCCTTGAACGGACGCCAGCAGCCGACAGCGAAAATCGCCGACTCACTCACGCGCCGGTAAACACGAACCAGCTCGGCCACTCCGCTTATTTGCGGTGCCCCTTTTGTCATCCAGCTCGCTGCTTTATCTTCAGTCGCTCCTCAGAGACAGTCTGCTGAGGTAACACACTTGTTTACCTGACTCACGTTAATTGCAATAAGCTTCCCTCATTCCCTGCTGATAAGACTGAAATTACGTCATCGAGCTCAGTATCAGAACAATGCTTTCTCTTATTCTATCCTCTGCTTCACACACACACACACACACACACATACACATGTACATACAAAGCATTCGCGCTCAAAATATTTCTCCCTTTTGAACAACAAACAGTTTGTCGTTTGTTCAAGAGAATCCTGGGGCAGAGAACTTTTTATTTACCATAGTTCCGGCGGAATTATCATGTGCAAACAGTCTAATCTTATCACCGCCTCTTGCTTCACAAGAAGGCACTAGTCTTACTCAACGGTCACATTACAGGAGAACATGAAGTTTGGGAAGTTGACCTCCCATACCTACAGACTGCCCGGCCTGGCAGTATGGAAGTATTATTGCTAATGGGTATAGTGTTAACTAGCTCCGCGTTCCAGCCCTGACAGACCACCTTCCGCCCACGGTGTCGATGTGTAGGGTGTGGGGTGGCACAGTGCTCTCAAAGTCATTGTCAGCTTCCCAGACGTTGGCGCCGTTATGTCTCACTCAAGGAGTTCGTCAGTTGCCATCACCGGGAATTGAACGCAGTTCCTCCGAACAACAATCATACACGCTGACCGCTCAGCTATAGAGGCACACCTTACTGTCAACAGGAAGACCGACCGATCGCCCTGGTCTCTGCTTTGCAAAATGGAGGTCTTGGGTTCATATCCTGTCACTCGCATGGTTGAACGTCTTAAATGCCCCTTTACAGTCTATATCCTGTAGCGATGAAATTAAATGAGAGAAATTAATACTGAATACATATAAACAGAGAATAAGATGACGAGAATATTTTACATGGGAACACTCAACGCGGAGACATGTGAAACCAGGCAAATTGAAAAACTGGCGAACACAATGGATAAATTTAGTATCAAAATTGCGGCAATACATGAAGCACGATTGTCAGATGAGAATCACTTTTGCTCGGAAAATTACAAAATATACTAGGGGAAACCAGTCATAACCATTCCGGGAAGAAACTTCTGACTTTTCGGAACAGAATTTCTCGTACAAAAAATCGACACTGAACTCTGTAACAGATTTCACTTCAAAATTAGAAAAAGATTACGGAGGATCTCTAAACAAAACCTATACATTAATCAGTGCACATGCCCCCACAAATCACTACAACAATAAAAACCCACAGATGACAAGATTTCTGGGAGGATCTGGAAGAACTCACCAACTGAATGCCCACAAAATACGTGAAAGTGTCTCTAGGAGATTTTATTGCCCAATTAGAAATGAAAGAAAATTCACAGGCACAACAGAAAAATACGCGGCCCACAAGGGGACAAACAAAAATGGAGAGAGCTTGATAAACTTCTCCAGGAATTCCGACCTCAAAATCATGTGACCGCAATTCCAGAGATCAAACAAGAGCCGGCATGTGTGGTCGAGCGGTTCTAGGCGCTACGGTCGCAGGTTCGAATCCTGCCTCGGGCATGGATGTGTGTGATGTCCTTAGGTTAGTTAGGTTTAAGTAGTTCTAAGTTATAGGGGACTGGTGACCTCAGATGTTAAGTCCCATAGTGCTCAGACCCATTTGAACCATTTTGAACCAAGCAAGAAGATACGAATTTGAAAATCCCCAACAACGAACTAGGAGAATTTCAGATAGGCCACATAGCGATATCTACGAAAAACATCAGAGAAATTATGAATGTATGAACAAGGGAAGGATTTTTCGAATCCCATCACCAACTACTCCAAGTCAAAGCAAAATTTATACCCAACGGACAAATCAAGAGAACCAACAGAACTTTCAGAACAGACTCAGAGTACCTACAATTGAACAAGAAAGAAATAACAGAAAAAAATTAGGAAAGTCGACGGTAACGACTGGACAGAACTGTGAGCAAAAAATGAAGCATCTGATAAAATTGGGGCAACTACTTTGAGAAACGAACGTTACAAGTGACAGAGCGATAGTAGACAGAATATAAGTCTGTAAAAAACGTAACAGTCATAGAACATCCGAAAAATGGGATGAATGTAGGAGGATACAGAAGACGGCTTCGAAAATAATCCGTAGAGAAAAAGAGGTTAAGAAAACAACATACTGAGAGAGACAGAACAAGACTGCAATAAAAACAACACTCGAATTTTTTGCAGAACATTCAGAGGAAACATTAGGTCATATCAACCACAGAACTTATGTTTCAAAAGATAAGACGGAATACTGGAGACAAACCCAAAAAAGTACTGCAAAATATTAGCGCAATAATTCCACACACTACTAGACTTTGATAAACCGATACAGAGCCTACAATTCGAGAAGCCAGAAGCCAACCTCGATTCCAAACCCCCAACACACGAGCAGATAGTGAAAATAATAAAATCATTGAAAAATAACAAAGTACGTGGAGAAAAGCGACTGATTGCGGAAATATAGAAACTAGACCACTAAAACATTGTACCCAAAACACACAGAATCATCGAAAACATCTGAGAAACAGAAAAGTAACCATAAAAATGGAAGTGAGCCTAATACACCCTCTCCGCCAGAAAGGAGACAAAGACAGACCCTAATAACAAGAGAGGGCTTTCACTTTTGCCTGTGATTTACAAAATTCTATCCAAAGCCCTGTCAAAAGTCTACAGCCTCAGATAGATCCACAGATAGGAGGGTTCAGAAAGAAGATCCTGCAGTGAGCACATCTGGTGCCTGAGAACAATATTAACAACAAGAAAGTCCAGGAACACTACAACAACGTTGGTGGACTTATGCCTACGACTCTATAAATAAACACTCTTCAACACACTGGAAGATATGACGATGGACAACAAGACCAGAAAGCTAATCCAGGAAACATTAACAAATACAACACCCAAAGTGAAGTTTATGGGAGAAATCTCATCTCGAACCATTTAAAATCAAGCCAAGAGTGAGACAGGGAGATGGCCTCTCCCCCATTCTGTTTAACTCGGTTTTGGAGAAAATAATCAAGACATCGGACAAAGGAGTCAATGTGGTAAAGATGGGGAGACACAACTATAGAACCGTTAACATAAAATATCTGGCCTTTGCAGATGACATAATCTTCATAACAAATAACAGAAAAGAAACCAAAGAAGCTCTAGAGACAGTACACCAAATCTCTGCCAAAACAGCACTACAAAACTCATATGAAAAAACGAAGTACATGGACACAAAGTCCACAGACAGACACGCAAATTTAATTAAAAATGGAAAGATAACGGAAGTACAAATATCAAATACCTGAAAGAGATTAGACAGAAAACAGAACTGAAATCGACATTCAGTGATGAAAGGATTACAAAACTACAAAAAACATAGACACTAATATCGAACCATTACAAGAAAAGAACTATTGAATTTCCATCAATGCCAATAGTATTGCTATAGTGTAGCAGTGTTACCAGAGGCCTTGTATGCCTCAGAAACAACAGTAATCAAGGGAAGAAATCAAAATCAAGGAGATGGAAAAACAAGGTAAGAAAATACTGAGAAAGGTCAACGGGCCGGTTCAGAAGGAGGGGATGCGGATAAAGAGACCGAGAGACCGACAAAAGAACTGCACGAACAGAAAGAGGCAATTACAAACAACACCAGGAGGAGAAGGGAAAAGTTCTACGGACACATGCATAGGATGAAAGAAAAAAAACTGACCAAGAAAATTTTTACTATAGTGACAACTACTACAGTGAAAACCAATTGGATAAATGAAACCATGGAATACCTCAAGAAACTGAACATCTCCACAAAAGACATGACAGACGGAGAAATACAGAGAAAAGAAATCAGAAAAAAAGAATTTCAGCAAACGCCCAAATAGAAGAAAACAGGAAAGATGTGGCTAGAAAAGAGCAAGAAGAAACACTGAATATATGAGAGATATATGTGAAGAAAAAAGAAAGAGACAAAAAAGCCATGAAAACTGATTGTGATTTAGCGTTCTCCTTACAGGGAAGTTAACGATAGCAACACTAATAATAATAATAATAATAATAATATAACAGTGTTTACATACTTGAGAAGCATAAAAAAATGACCGACACTTCCTAAAAACAATGAGCTTTCGGCGTGACTAAGTTTCCAAATGACAATTTAAGCTCAAACTTAGAGAACACTTTTCTTTCCCTTTCAACTTACGAGAGAGAGAGAGAGAGAGAGAGAGAGAGAGAGAGAGAGAGAAATTATCGTTTGATGATAGTATCGATGAGGGTGTCTGCAGTTTTGAACACGTACATTGCCTCCGTACTCTCTTCACAAATATTTCACTCAGTTGTCGGGTGGTTGGGGACTAAATATTAAATATTAAACTACCGTGATTTTGTAGGAAGAGTAGATCTGTTATACAGCTACAATGCTTTCGAAAACCGCAAAAAAGTAAATTAGGGTGGCCGAACTGTACTACGAACTCTTCTCCTTACAAGCATAAATCAACGATTTTACAGATACATGATCATCTATGCAATTTATTACTCGACAAATGGTTCAAATGGCTCTGAGCTCTATGGGACTTAACATGTGAGGTCATCAGTCCCCTAGAACTTAGAACTACTTAAACCTAACTAACCTAAGGACATCACACACATTCATGCCCGAGGCAGGATCCGAACCTGCGACCGTAGCAGTCGCGCGGTTCCGGACTGAAGTGCCTAGAATCGCTCGGCCACCGCGGCCGGCTATTACTCGGTAAATGATGATTACTATGTATTGTATCGTCCACTTCACAGTGTGACTTACACTGGAAGCTGTTGGTGCGACCGTTATACTGCCGCAATTGTATTAGCACATGTGCAGACGCGCTGATCAGTGCATGAACTGAACAGGATAGAAAAATCAATCACGTTCGTACTTCACTTTTTTTACGGTGGACCAGTAATCCGCCGAGAAAATTTCGCAGGTTGGTCAGAGATATTTCGCGGATGTTTTTATATCAGGGAGCCGTGATCTCTGTTTGCTCGGATATGAAAAAACTGAGGCTAAAATTCTATGGGCATGCTAAAAAACTGAAGCTGACCTTGTTAACTAGACAGGTTGTGTAATTTTATGAAACCAGCAGTAAAGCTAAAATTGGAACAATAAAATTGATCAGTGTTGTAAGAGAAGACTTGAAGCAAGCTTGAATAACACAACTTGATATCATCATCATCAACACTTCATCTTACATAGTTGGAAGTTGTAGAGCCAACACACACTCTTCTTGTCTGTCTCAATTTTTCCCGGTTTTCTGAATCTCGGCGTAGCTGGCCGCATGTTTGGTGCGTCTTCTTCTTTAGCTGGTCTATTCATGGACTCGGTGGCCTTCTCTGAAATTTTTGCCTTCGATTTTGCCGTGGATGATAATCTTTTCGTCGTCGTGCTATGTGACCAAAGAACTGCAAGATTCGCTGGAAACAAATGATGGACAACCTCTTCTATACCCCGATTTCTTGAAAATTGATTTGTTGTTCCTTTATCCATGCATAATATTCTCAGCAATCTCCTAATGTACACATTTCAAAAGCATCAATTTTTTAAAGTTCTCTTCAGTTATTGTCAATGTTTCACCGTCACAAAGGAAAATGCCCAGTCTTTACAAATCACTGTCAGCTTCGATGCAGCATCCCTACCCAGAGCAATTACTACGTCGTATTTCCTGTGTTGGTAACCATGGTGATCAAGTTCTTCATATTCTGACAGTAAATCAGTAATGGTAGTGAATCACCTCTGTCAGTTATCATGATGTTGGTCTTTTTCTTCTTAATTAAGGATCCAAGTTTCTCGCTTTCTCTCTTAACAATATCCAGTAGTTCCTTCATTTCCACTTGTGATTCTGCAATTCTGCGCACAGTGTGGTGTCATCAGCAAATCTTAAGTTATTGATTCTTTGTCCTCCAGTATGGATTCCACGAGTCTAACCATGAAGACTTTTACTCATGACATATTCTCCATAGATTTCAAATAGAACCGGTGATAGAATGCACCCCTGTCTACATCTCTTGCATGATCCCAAAGGACATGAAATAGTTTTATCTAGTCTGATTATTGCCTCGCTATCAGAGCAGAGATTTCTGATAAAGGTTGTAAGATGATGAGGAACACACATTTATGTTAGCAAATTCCGCAGTTCTCTCCATCGAACACAGCCTTGCTGTAATCCAAAGAACTAATGGGATATTGAATTTCCTACATTTTTCAGTTAGATGTTGACTTTGAGTATCTGCTCTCGGGTTTCTTTATTCTGCACAAATTCAGCTTCCTCTGGAGGTATTCCCTTATCTAAGTAGGTTTTCATGCATTCGTGGATGACATTTAGAAGATACGCGGGCATATGAAATTAATGAAATGGCCTTGTAGTTCTCACAACGATGTGCGTTTCCTTTCTTATGAAACAGAGTGATTACCGACATGACCCAGTCATCTATCCATGTTCCGTTATTCCATATGCTGTTACATGTTTCATGCATGATTTCCAAACCAAAATCTCCAGATAGTTTGATCATTTCAGTAGTAATAAGGTCATGTCCAGGTGATTTGTTATTTTTCAGTTTAGTTATAGTTTTTCCGACTTCTTCTTTTAAGATATTGGGTTCCATCTATACCGGAATGTTTAGACGAGGAAGTCTTCCGTTTTTATCGATATACAACTTGTTGCAGGATTTTCTCCGCCAATCAGCAGCTAGTTCTATGTAGGTTGGAGGTGTGCCATCTTCAAATTCTACTACCCAAGTTCTTGGATCTTGTTAGTTTCTTTTCAGTGAACATGCACCTGATATCATTGCAATCCCGGAAGTTCTCAAGTCTCTCACATGTTTCACTGATGTAATGATTTTGGCTCTTCAGCAGCTTCTCTGTATCAACACCGATAACTTGTGGTGCTGCTGAGTTCCCTGTAATCATCTCATCTTCAGTACTTTTCTGTCCCCAATGATTTGTATGGTTTCGCTAGTAAGTGAGTTATTTTTATTCTTCTCTTATTTGCTTGACTACTTCCTCAGCTGTTTTGAATAATGTCTCCTTCAGCAAATTCCATTTCTCTGTACATGTCATGTTATCTAACTGATCGGTCGAAAATGTTTCTTGGACTCGATTCCTAAATATTTAGATTTCAGCCTTGTGCTCTAATCTTCTTGCTTTTGGAGGTGTTCCTTCATGTTTTTAAAGTTTCATTGACAGTTGATGACATAAAAGCTGATGGTCAGTTGCACAACCGGCAGCAGAAAGGGTCTTAATGCTTTTAGCTGACAATCTCCATGTTAAGCCAATCAAAGAACAGTCAGTATGAGCACGGTATGTTCCACCTGGTGAGGTCCAGGTGTAAAGTTTTGGGGGATGGTGTTGGAAGCAGCTGTTGGTTATAACAAATTTATTTTCTTCACAGAACTGAATCAGTCAATCTCCACGATTATTTCTTTTGCCTAAACCATGACAGCTAAGTAATTCATTTGATAAGTCCGACTTTCCTATCTTAACGTTAAAATCGCTTTGCTCTATGGTAACTTCCGTTTTGGGTGTTTACTCTAGGCGGTTAGAAAGAGACTCATAAAATTCTTCCAACTCTTCATCAGCTGTTGAAGTTGTTGCATATGCTGTATTATACTTAGCTTGCAATATCTATTGTCGAATTTCACTAGTATTATCTAGCCACTCAGAGGCTTTATTTAATCACTGCGGTATTCCATTCCTTGTGTAATAACAAGGCAACACCGTTGATGGAATTATTTGATCACCAGAAAAATGTACTCTTTTGCCATTAGCTGTTTTGAAGTGCCCAATGACTTTCCGGTGAATTCTCTGCTAATCCTAATATCTCGATATTAGTTCCCTGGTATTCCCTGTTCACAATCTGTAATTTTCCAATTCGGCATAATCCTTGTACATCCCAAATCGCACTCTTGTGTACTTTACTTTAGATGTTCGTAGCTTTGCGTGTGGCAGTCTGCTCCCAAAGATCCGACTAGGGAACCGTTTATATGTCTGGACTGTTTAACAGCAGGCAAATCCATGGTGGGTTATCTTGGGGACAGAACTTGAGATACCAGATAGAAAAAAATAATGGCAGAAAATTCACGACTGTACAGTTGGCCTGGCAAAAAAGTTAAGAAGACCGAAGTGGCTTGGTCTGATGAGCGGAAATAAGTCCATTCTGCGCAAATGAAGTTAATACGGGCAGAAAGGAAAGTTAAAACAAAACTTTTAAAATGCCTCTTATTGTACATTGGGTGGTCCAGACGTGCTCAAACACGAATAATAATAATAATAATAATTATTATTATTATTATGGTTTTTCTCTTTGTTACCTCAGTTACCTTCGTTTCTGTGAAAATATAGTCACCACAGTAACAAAACCTATAATAAGCCGTCACCAAATCGTACAACACCAAACACATATTAACGCAACAACCTTTACATGCTGCCAAAGTACTGTAGTGTGGTTGTCGTTGCCTCCAGAACAGCTCAGTATATCGCCGTTGTGTGGTTCTTCCATTGCATTCAGTGAACTCACACTCGATAAGCATATTGGCCAAATCTTCATTAGATACTCCTGTGTATCACAGTTAACCTACAGTTAACACTGATGAAAAAACGCACCAGAAACAGAATCGAACAGTACTGAAGCAATCCTGAGGGCGAAGAAAAAAGTGAGCTTTGCTGTTATCAGGAGCAAGTACCGTGAGCGAACGGAACAAGTTCATTTTCCAAACAAGACACACAGTACATTTGATGTGGTATGCAGACATTTTCTATGTAACACACATACAAAGATAAACGGGGGTAAGAAAGGAAACGAAATGCAATTACCACGGTACGACTCATCGGAGACCACGGGTCCAATGTATCAAAATACTCATAGAACACCCTGAACAAATTTCGAAATTTTTTCGGTGGAGTTCTTGTTCACCCAGTATATGCAGATGTAAACGTAGGTGTAGATGTATCGCTTACATTTATGCCCAACGATATAGCTTAGATCTGTTCAAAATTAGTAGGTTTCAAATTTTTCAGTGGCGAAAGAAACTGGAATATACAGCGAGGGTTTGAAGCACCGCTTGCGAGAGTGGCACTACTGGAAAAGACACGGGAAATGCGATCCTCTGCACGTGGCCAATCTGCCAAGTGCACAAACACACTCTGGCCGATAGCTGCATCAAAATCGCTTGCATCACCTACTCGTGTTACAGGGACGTACACGTGGCTAACAGTGACAATCAATTTTTCTGCGCAGTTGCTATTGACAATTTAGGAGGACGTTTCCAAAAACAAAAAGTCTTTTGACAACCATGTCTTGTTAACGCGGTGTATAATGCTTCTTTTTTCCGTATCTTGCAACTTTTCGTTCTCTCGTTTATATGGTTACTATATTTTTTACTTGATTAAAACAAGAAATTTAGCATTATTCGCCTATGGAGTTGTGAAATCAGCATAACTCATTGTCATGCAGACGACACCGATTTAGATTCTCGCAGCTGTCCAGAATTTTAATTCGTTGAAAGGGTTTTAATGAAGCGCCTTCAGCATTATAAGGGTGACTGAGGAGCCATTTGAAAGAGAAACCGAGGATCAGTTTTGGAAAGCCGAGCAAATGGCTGAGGACGTCCTATGCTAACCACTTATCTCTAAATAGTATTGACGTCCAATGTTGCCGTTAGCAGAGGAATCCAAGACAAGTCTGTATTAGAAATTAAATATGACGTGGCTTGCGCTGGTACTATCTTAATGGTGGCGTATTCTTTTGTTTATATGGCATACATTTAACTTAACATCACAGTTTGTGTTGTGACTGATTCATATACACTTATGAATGCTCACTCACCATACTCTATAGTGATACATTCAGTGAAACGAGTTATAAAGACATTGTCAAATAACTCAGAAGATCATATAACTAAGCACTCTCGTCTCTGGGGTCTTTGCTTTGGTCTAGAAGACGGGTAGACAGTTGAGATTCGAAGATTCTGCGTTCTGTATTTGCCCGATCGAGCTGAAATCGTAGCGTAGAGCGGTTTCTAATCCCTGTCCAGTCTTCTATATTTAGGATTTATGTGGTTTCTCTATATCGATTAAAGCGAATGGCGGGATGGTTCCTTCTCCATCCTTTGCTATCCGTCTGTAATGATCTGGTGATCGACTGATGGAAAACCCCAATATTTCATCCTTTTTGCTCTGTCTGTCTCCTGCTTTCAGTGGATGTTATTTCTAACATTCTTTGCTGGACGTTTTTATTTCCTCTTCCTTTTTCCGTCAATACAGGGTGAGCGGAAGATGGTACGATTAGCACGATTAAGACATTATGTTCGGGAGCAGCGAAATTTAAACCCTGTAACGTTAACCAGATTCACTTTTTTAATGGATTTGTTCAATAACTGTAGATGAATGATTGAATACATTCTTGAATAGGCTTACGACAGATTACCTCTAGCATCCTTTTCTTTCTGCATTAGTACTCCCCCAATAATGTTCTAGCTTAGCCTGAACACTAAATTGTTATCACACTTCCTTACTTATACGTTTACCACGTGAAGCGCGTCACGCTGACTTTACTCTTCAGCTCCAGTACTGACTGTTTTCAGTGCACTACGTCAGTCAGTTCTCAGCACAGGCTTTGAATATTTCAGCAGATTGTTAATGTTTTCAACCAGTGCCGATTATATGTACAGCGTATTTTGTTCGGGTGGACTACTGACACGTCTGAATTCCTCTAGAGGTCACACCAAATGCACAAAATAACGAACAAGTTTCATTGCTTTCAGCTTAATTTTTATTTAGACTCCTCTAAAATGTATGAAACACTCCATCTGAAACTGACACATTTTTCCACTTTTCTCCTGCTTCTTAGACCGAATATTGATTTAATAGTCGTTGTACTATTAGTAATTACATTTATAACAACTTCTTTTTCACATGTGTATGTACTCGGTCGCCAGCCCACTCACATGAATATCACATCCCCGAAAATTTCGTTTTCGGTAATAGCTCTTCTTGTGGGAAATTGTCAGTATCGAGTTCACTTCCTTAATAAGCCATGGCGGCCTGTATCTACTTTTTTAACGTCTTCAACTTTTGTAGTCCTGTCATCTCAGTTGCGTATAATATTACGGTATGTTGATAGTTTTTACTTTCTGGGCCGTCCAATTACAATCCCAAATTATGTTACTGTAAAGGTTAAATACAGTTCCAAAGTTGCACAAAAGGAGAAATCATATGCAAAACGGTATTTGTTACTAAATGAAAGGAAAATACTATATTCGAAAAAAATTACCGAAACATGATGCTGTGTGAAACTCAGTTAGCACAATACACAGGAAACCCCAAAGTCCTCATGGCACAGATAGAAAAAACCTGCACATAACACATACACAGCAGTGGAACATATACAAAACAAAAATAATGAAACTACCAATAAAAAAGATACATTTAAATTTGGAATGAGAAACCACAAGAAAATCAACATATATTTTATCCACGATTAGTAAACCTTACAGAGACAGAACTACACGAAAAAGAAAAAAATACACTTGGAAAAAGGGTTGAAACATTGCACCAACAGTAGGTTTTTTCCTTAATTTATTGGTTTTCGGGCCGTGCCCATTCAGACATCTCAATAGTAATATCAATTATGTCAATAAGAAAATCAAGACAATACGACTCTCAGTCCCTGAGCGGTGGAGATCTCCGACCCGGCCGGGAATCGAACCCCAACAGCAGGTTAAACAAAAAACTCATAGTACAAACTGAACTCATCCTCACACGTGAAGAACAACAAAATAATTGTAAATTAAACATAGAACGAACAATAAAATTAGCAAAAAAGATAATTAGACGGTCCACAAAGTAAAAATTATCTACTTCTTTAAACTCTTTAGCGCTAAGGAACTTAAACGGATGTAAGGTTCATTCGTGACTGTAAACTGGTTGTCCGTGAATAAATACTCGTTATAATATATTTGAGTGGTTACAGCATGCCGTTATTTAAAATGATCTGTCTATTGTTGCACAGTAAAACGTAAGTTTAGTGAGTTACACATATTCAGACACAGTTGCTTATCTAACAAAAGATTATGGAGTTATTATAACTTTAAGAACTGCACAGTCTACTTCGTAACTTACTATTACGAATGAGTACAAATCGATTTTCTCCGCTGGTAATCACACGAATGGCCCAAATGAATATGCGTTACGAATAATAAAAAAATAAATTATTAATGATGTATAAAATGGTATTTATAACATTCATAAACGTACCAAGTGGTCCTCGTAGACGCTGTTACTGTTAAACAATGAAATTGTCGTAAGCGGGACGCAGATTTGGCGCAGAAGTAATTTGTAGAGCTGTTTTGTATCAGCGGTGCGGCAGAAGTTCCCACACCACCTCTGGCCGGCCACGCTGCGACAGATGGTCCATCCACAGCCTCCCGACCGTGGGAACAGCCACCAACGCTGCCGAAGAACAGCTTCCTTTGCGTTACAGCTTTTAAGATATCAGGAACGAGATACAAGAAGAGTAATATGTTAGTGGGAGCAGAAACGTCACATAGAATGACTAACATGTAATACCATATTATCACTGTATTAACTGTTGTATTAAGAATAGCGCAGGTTATAACGCGCGTCTATATTTGATTTCACTTTGTGTTCGTTTTCCCTAGGAAACGGTGTGCGTTTTGTACCGGTTTTCCTGTTCAGAGAATAATTTCTTATATACTGCTCGAAGAAAGATGCAACACTGTCAAGGACAAGGTTATATTATTGACAACTGACGTGTATAGGAGTATATGATAACAAATTCAGACCAAATGAAATACAAATGTCACAATAAAGGGTGCCCGAACATTTGAATCAAGACAGTTTTACAATATCATCAAAGTTTTCATTTCTTTTCCCTGAACATTAATTGCCGCCGGCCGGGGTGGCCGAGCGGTTCTAGGTGCAACAGTCTGGAACCGCGCGACTGCTACGGTCACAGGTTCGAATCCTGCCTCGGGCATGGATGTGTGTGATGTCCTTAGGTTAGTTAGGTTTAAGTAGTTCTAAGTTCTAGGGGACTGATGACCTCAGAAGTTAAGTCTCATAGTGCTCACAGCCATTTGAACCATTAATTGCCCTTCTGAATTTGTTCTTGATTTCCTTTATTGGTTGTTCACTGTACGGATGGAATAACTTCAGGGATATACTACAGCCCTGTCGCACTCCCTTCTCAACCGCTGCTTCCCTTTCATGTCATTCGACTCCAATAACCACAGTCTGGTTTCTGTACACGTTATAAATGGCCATTCAGTTCCTATATTTTATCCCTACTACCTTCAAAATTTCAGAATAGTGTAATCCAGGCAACTTTGTTAAAAAGCACTCCGTCTTCAGGCCACAAGTGGCCCATCCGACCGCCGTGTCATTCTCAACTGAGGATGCTGATAGGGGGGATGTGGTCAGCACACCGCTCTCCCGGTCGGTATGATGGTTTTCTTTGACCTGAGGCCGCTACTATTCGGTCGAGTAGCTCCTTAATTGGCATCACGAGGCTGAGTGCACACCGAAAAATGGCAACAGCGCATGTCGGCCCGGATGGTCACCCATCCAAGTGCCGACCACGCCCGACAGCGCTTAACTTCGGTGATCTGACGGGAACAGGTATATCCACTGCGGCAAGGCCGTTGCCTAAATTTGTTGAAAGTCTTATGTAAATCTAAAAATGCTATAAATGTAGGTTTGCTTTTCTTCAACCTGTCTCCTAGGGTCAGTATTGTCACGCGTGTTCCTGTACTTCTCTGGGATCGAAACTGACCTTACCATAGTCCGGCTTTTGCCAGTTTCTCCGTGCTTCCGTCAATAATTCTTATCAACATTTTGCGATCATGATTCATTAACCTGACTGTTCGGTCAATAATTCTTATCAACATTTTGCAGTCATGATTCATTAACCTGACTGTTCGGTAATATTCACACATCAACCATCTCAACCTGCTTTCTTCTTGAAGTCTCAGCGTATTTTGCCTGTCTTCTATATCTTGCACGTTATATGGAGTAGTTTGTCATGGCTTCTGATTTGAGCTGTTGATATTCATACAGTTGCTTCATTTTTCTCCAAATGTATCATTATTTTTCCTACAGACGGTACCTATCTTCCCCAGTTATTCATGCTTCTACAGGCTTACATCTGTTCCCTAGACATTCCTGCTTAGCCGTTTTGTACTTTCTGATAATGTGATTTTTTTAGTCGTCGCCATTCCCTTTGTTGTGGTTAAGTCTACAGATAAAGCGAAAGGCATATGAAATTGCAGGGTTATGACGTGATGATTTCTGTAAACAGATAGCGCACATGGCAGTCACTGCGGCTGTCTGGCCCAGGCCCTATCACAAAGATAGAGAGCGAACGAAAATTAATTTGATAATTCCAACCATAGATTCAAGTTGTCTACAAAATTTCGAGCTTAGTGATGATAATCTCAGATCGGTCGGATCATTAATTAAAAAGCATAAAACTTAATCGATAAATATATCCATTTGTATTAGTTTTCCCCAGCCAACGAATACAACCGATGGATTGCCTACATGGAGGATCATCGGATGGAAGGGGGGCAGTAATTTCCACATTCTCCATTTGTCTTATATAGAAAATGCTCAAGATTGCGATTTTTCCTGAGAAGTTCCTGGCCATAAGGTGAAGCCGTGCGGTGGCGGAGGTGTGTCAGTCCCATCCCTCGTTCTGAGAATTCTCGTCCTAACAGGCGTCGCAACTTGAGGGTCAAATAACGTGCCGCCCAGTCAGCAGAAACGGTTCCAATGCCAACTCACGTTATGATGGCTACCTGGAGCTATTTGTTAATCGTGGACGCACACGACTGTGCGGTGTCTGACGCTACAATTGGCCAGAGAGGCTCTCTCCAACACCATTCGGTTGCTCATCTTGGACGAGTAAACAACGCAAATAGTAGTAATGCGGCAGTCACCACAATTCTGGGTATGGAAGCGTTGTCTTCAACCGCCCTGGGAGAACCCTTGTGTTAAGATGATCGGCTCTGACCAGCATCCTTCTCGGTAGGAAAAGTGAAGCTATTACTGTGGTTGCTTTCGTGCGATGACGCCGTTTTTTACAGCAGGAATCCGGTATCGGTGACTCCACTGGTCGCATTATGGTTAAATCCTGCCGTTCGGCCACTGCCTCTATGCCAGTAATACGCAACTCGTAGCTAGAAACTCTCAGTTTCTTTATTGGTTTCAATTAAACATTCCTCGCTTTCCGTAGGGGCTGGACCTAGAGTCTTTTAGATTTTTATTGTGTTTTCTTAATCTCATTCCTTGTCCTACAGCAACGCGGCATCTCACTAACCCATCCAGAATTATGGAAGCTTTTCATAAAACGCTGTGACGGGCTACCACGCATTCGTTTGTATCCCCACAATATATATATCGTCATTCAAAAGTCATGTCCCATAGGACAAATAGGGTGAACAACAACTACACTGACAAACTTTCAGGCCTGCCGTTGTGGCCAAGCGGTTCTAGGCGCTTCAGTCTGGAACCGCACGACCGCTACGGTCGCAGGTTCGAATCCTGCCTCGGGCATGGATGTGTGTGATGTCCTTAGGTTAGTTAGGTTTAAGTAGTTCTAAGTTCTAGGGGACTGATGACCTCAGATGTTAGGTCCCATAGTGCTCAGAGCCATTTGAACCATTTTGAACAAACTTTCAGACCTAGTACTACAGACTAAAACAAGAAAAGAATGTCAAGTAAACATGGGCCCTAAAATGCATGTCTCAAGAGCACTTATTTATCTTCGCTACTGTGAAACACATCTCATTCTTTAGAGCCCACTTGGCCTCTTTTTCTAGTTTTTAGTGATACTATCACCTCTCAGAATATGGAAAACAAAGAGCCTGCAGTAGACAAGGTTTGTTTCATTGTATTCAAGATGAAGAGGTGCTCATAGCTTGTAAGGTATGCATTTTCAAGCTCATGTTTACCAGACGTTTTTTTCTTGTTTTGATCCTCACAACTACCTCTGGAAATATCTCGGTGGAGTTCTGGGTCATCATATTTTACTACTGGACAAGACTTTTGATCACCTTGTGTACATTCAAATCCAGTCGTTTTTATTGGCTGTCATTGTTCTGTAGCTTTCCCTCTGTCCCTTTTTCTTTAAATTAATCATTTAGGTGATTAAACGCCTGCCAAGTGAAAAAGCCTCACGGTCCAGGGACAGCAGATTCGAAGGTGAGAGCTACTACCTGTCTGACAGGGAAACGGTGATGGGCAGTACTTTGTCCACTTTTATTCATATCACTCATCTTGAACAGACCAGTAGTTGCAGGGTGCTTCCGAAGTACTTTTGATCATCTAATAGGGAAGACTTTTTGTCTTCGCGCACATTGGTACCTTTTTCTTGGCGAAATGTTGTGTTCTATGTACATCTGTTTAGCGAAGATAACTGTGTCGAGAGAGTGTAGGGTGTATTGTAGTGTCCGTATTCTCATGCAAAATTGTGTGAATGACGAGCGTGAGTGTTCGGTCGTATTACTTAGACTGTCCCTGTGAAATAACATTAATGGGGCAGTTGAGATAGCCACCATCCGACCAATACAACGACATCAACAGTCTCATGGTCTCACTCCATGAGACTTTGTAGACGGGTCTGTGATGTTGCACGGAAAGGTGGTTCACAATTTTTAGATGAGGAAATGTATGCCATTGCGTCCTCTCCCCTCGCTGACAAAATTCTGATGATAAATATTTCTTGCGCTGCCGGAAGTCTGTTTGCCTACCTCATACTCCAATGACATTGCCCCATCTTGACTTGGCTATTCTTAAACAAGTAATCTGGTTTTAAATCAGCTACATGCTGTCTTTCGAATGCGTAGGATTATGTAGTCGACAAAATTAGTGTAAGCATTACAAGCCCAATCGGGCACTTAGTCTCTATTTCAAATATCTCGCCAGGAGTAACTCGTTATAATGCTATTAATTATTGATTCACTTTGCAGCATACTGCAGCGTGAGAATATTTGCAGTCATTTTCTTACCATACTTTTTTGCGTTTGACTCTAATTGGTTGATGGTACATTGGACGTATTATGGAGGGACAGAGATCTAATCCCTTTACAGCCATGCTGGTTTAATTGTTCAGGGTTTTGTTTTCCCTAAATCACTGCAGCCTAACGCGATGACAGTTAAGATCTTGGCTGGTCCCAATCTTCCTCGTTGTACAACTCAGCCACTGCTTCGACTGCAATGCCATTAATTTCAAAGGGATGTTGACTCTACCAAAGCACTATATATCTTGAAAGTGTGACAGATTCAAACATGCTCCTTCGGTCATCTTTAGATCGTTCCATTTGAAAATTATATGATTGGAGATCCCAGTCACTTCGTAGTAGAACAGTTTCAACTTGGGAATGAAAGGCTGGCTCTGAGCACTATGCGACTTAACTTCTGAGGTCATCAGTCGCCTAGAACTTAGAACTAGACCTAACTAACCGAAGGACATCACACACATCCATGCCCGAGGCAGGACTCGAACCTGCGACCGTAGCGGTCGCTCGGTTCCAGACTGTAGCGCCTAGAACCGCTCGGCCACTCCGGCCGGCAGGAATGAAAGGAAAAAAAGGAAAAAAAATTGTGAATGGCATTAATAGAAATTTCCGTCGGTGCTTGACAGAACATGACAATACTATTAAACGGGAAACACTTTGCTAAATTTCAGCAAAATTATTTTTATTTGGTCGTGAACCGGTTATACGCCACCGTCAAGCCTCAACTGAACGCCTCAAACACAGATTTCTTCGGTGCACGTTCTGATGCGCCGTGCTATCTTAGGGAAGTGGACAGTGAGTGATTAGTAGAACGTGCAGTTCGCAACACTGGGTGCGATAATCTTCTTTGTTGCCATCGAATCAACAGAGCTTACGAAACCGGTCTGCAGTGATTCGTGGAAAGATCAACATATGTACAGAATAACGAAGATATTAGTGTTTTAAATGGTTCATTTAACATTACAATACTTAATACGGCGAGGCTTACTGTTGGAATTTTTTTTTTTTTTTTTTTTTTTTTTTTTTTTTTTTTTAAAGTCCTTCAGAGCAACTATGAGCCGCTTAACAGCACATTCAAAGGATTACTTACGTGGAACGTTTGTTGAAAACATATTTTTTCTGCCGTAACTGTTTGCAACAGAGATACGTTCACATATTTTATAGATTTACCTCATTATTTCTTCTGGCGACAAACACTTACAATGTGCAGGGTGACAACTAAACACATATTTATATAGATTATGTTTTTATGTGTGTTAAGCTTTCTAATAAAAAATGAAGCATCCTATGTCGTGCGTAACATGATGTATAAAATAACAGAAATATATTAAAACACTTCTTATCTATATTCCGAAAATTGCAGACTTTAGAGCATAAAGAGCAGACTATCGCAGCAAAGAGGGTACTCCTGGACAACAGGAGTCCAGGAGTCCACTAATATCAAACGTAGGTCTTAATATAAGGAAAAAAATTCTGAGAATGTGTGTTTGAAGTGCGGCATGGTATGGTAGTAAACATAGACTGTGGCAAAACCGGAAGAGAAGAGAATCGAAGCATTTGGGATGTCGTGCTATAGAAGGAAACAGAAAATTAGGTGGATCAGTAAGGTGAGGCTTCACGAGATTCTCCGCAGAGTCGGTGAGGAAAGGAACGTATGGAAAACACTGGCAAGGAGAAGGACATCTCTTGATGCACCATGGATAACTTCCATGATACTAGAGGAGGAAGCTGTAGAGAGGAAGCCAGAGACTGCAATACGTCCAGCAAATCACTGAGGACGTGGGTTTTAAGTGCTACTCTGAGATGAAAAGTTTGGCACAGGAGACTAACTGATGAATAAAAAAAAAGTAAAGGTACTGGCTATTTGAATCGCCATACAAATGAAAAGAAACAGAATGTGAACAAACACTTGATCCATGACGTACAAGAATATTTAATTTAATGTGAATTTAGTTATTTTTCTTATAGCGCCTTTGAGGGGCAATTGTTGGTTTATCAGCACAGATTTTAATACCTAAAGGTCGCAAGGATACCTCTGCAAATTATTTTTCAAGATACTGGTTAAAGCAGGTTTTTTATTGTTTTTAGTTCTACAGATAGACGCATGTCGGAAAAAAAAGAGAAAATGTAGACAATACAGCATCTAATATTTGAAGTATGGCTTTATTCAGTCGCCACTAAACAAGACATTACCAGTGCGTCTGATACGCCAAAAAGTTTTTGGTAGCAAAAAACCTTAGCGATCGCCTTCGTAGCTCTTTAAAGTACGTAATTATTGCGATTAACAAGATCAAAAGCAGTGTACTTAATGATAGATTGTTTCAGAGAAAGATTTTAATCGTCTTCTCCTGTACACGGAGGTTCATTGGCTGTCAAAGGGTACCTGTCGAAAAAAGGATTTATAACCTCTCTGGTACAGTTGTAACGTTTTTTTTAAACAAAGGTCATTCGTCAAAGGAAAATTTACTGAAATTTAACAGTGACATAGCTTCTTTGACCAATTTATACAGTAAATTTAATAAAATTAATCTACAGCAGCAAGGAGGTGACTTGAATTTACGCAGAGCAAGGGCAACTATATCTGGTCTTGTGTCAGAACTTCCCCTGTACAGACATTATTTGGGTCGAAAACTGTTTCACCAGTTTCCAAATCTTTCTTCTGTGGAAAGAAATGGTGATGTCATTTTAGTGTTTTGTCTACGGTTAGACACACTTAAAGACGATTTTACAAACATATTTCAATATCTCCTTCAAACTATCATTCCGGTTTGGGTACTCGAACATTTCTCTGACCCATAAATATCAGAATTATCCTTGCAGGAAACCCTATAAAACGTTCAACAAATGAAGAGTCAAAATTAAAATTCAGAAATGGGCATAAGGAACTCTTGCTTCAAAGGCAAATTCCTGTATTGTATCCAGCCTTAAGGGCTACAGAAATGAAGTATTTCATTACTTTCTCATCTTTGTATTTAGCAGTAGGTGGATTTACCATGGTTAGCAAGTTAGCTACGAAGAAGAAAGACAGACTCAGTCACAGAGCTAAACGATTGAGGATTTTACACCAAATATTGAAAACTTCAGCCCTCTCACTAAACATAACGTAAAATCTTGAAATATATGTTTCTAATAAACCTTTGAGAGTTAATAACTTTTAATAATACCTTTTAATAATGTTAATGCCTTTTAATAAAGAAATTTTAAAAATATATCCTTTTTCAGTTCTAGTTAAGAATTAAACATTAATTGCAAGATGAAAAATGTGAACCAGCTGGAATTAGAATATAGATGGCTGCTTATTTCGAGCGGTGCTCTTACAAATTCAATAACTGGAGCACAATTGACGACAGTTCACAATTTAAGGTTTAATTACCTCTCTGCATATCTTTCCATACTTATATAATAAGGTATTTGAGGTTCAAGACTGTAGCTACCGAATTATTGTTCGAAATGTGTATTATTATTGGAGCCCAGATCTACATGATCTATAAAAAACGAGCACATGCATGCATATATGCACTAGGTATCTGGCAAATATGCTCTAAAATTTTCAAATAGGCATAAAAAATAAAATACGTTATTTCAACTTCTCAAATTTATTAATGTTGATGTAGTAATCAGATTGTAAATTTAAACTGAGTTGTTAACAAAATTAATATTTATTTCTGTCTCTTTTCCTCAGCCTATTTTCGCATTAGTTTTTTTTTGAAATGACAGTTAAACATTTTTCACTGTTTTCTGGAAGAAACGATTTTCTTCTATCACTTAAAATTTTTTTATCTGGAGGGAGAGAACGAAGTCAAAGAACAGTACGGAAAAAAGGCTATGTCACTTGCAGAATAAGTATTAAATTGTGTTTCAGATTCTCCTTGTAGCATTACGTCGACCTGGATTCCTTGCTTCAGTTTTCTCAGTTTTGTTAGGAAGACCCTTTCCCATTTCTCCAGGTATGTCTCCAGCGTCAGCAGTTTCGTGTACCTGCAGGACAGAAGATGGAGGCATCCTTTTTTTCTTCGAAACGTGTGATTGCTCCTGTGAGTTTACTAAAATAGTAAAATAGGTTTTAATAAACACTAATTTATCCTGGAGGCTCATCTCATTGCAGGCACTAATTGCAGCGGGGATTCTAATTGCTTCATTTTTTCTGACACGTCCACTCCTTTTTCACATATTCTAAATGAGCACTGTAATATAGAGCTACTTCAATCCAGATTCCCGTCTGACGAGAACTGGTTTTGGGTTTAAACAGCAGGAAAAACTTCACTCTTTATCGCACCTTCACAAACGCTTTTTTCACAGAGGAAACTGCGGCATTTACTTCTGGGAAATTCACTCGAATTTCCTCTGCCAACCGGTGAAGACCATGTGCTAAACAAGTCATATGAATTCCCTGAGATTAAAATACCTGCAAACTTTGGCAGGCTTAATCATGTCTGCTGCTGCATCTACAGTTATCACCAATTTGTTTTCTTTAGCAGATCACAAAACACATATGCATCATGAACAACCCTAGCAGTCGTTGAATGGTTGTTTCTTCCATTACCCTGAAGACAGTGAGACGGGGTATTCTTGATTCAGATACCGCCATTTTCCCACGACGACGTTAGTAATAAATCCCCCACACAAGTCAATTGTTTCATCTACAGATAACCACAAGCTTGAGTCAACGTTATACTCTCTTATTTCTTCCATTGCCTGATGAAATACCATTTTATAGAAACTTTATGAAGATCAGGGATGTAATTTGGGGACTCACTTTTGGAGAGGGGGGGGGGGGAACAAGTTTAAAAAAATTATAAAAAATATGTTTCTCGATCGTAAACTACACTAAATCAAACTCCTTGGCACAATGTGTATACAGAATTTCATGTTGCCATTTTAAAATATTTCTGTATGATACAGCTAAAAGCTTTAAATAATTGACGAGTTTTTGCAAGAATATTGGAGGGTGAAGGGTAGTTGACACACAAACTAATTCCATTGAATAAATTTTTGCACTTATCTCTTCAAAAACTTTATCAAGGTAATTTTTCTTTAGTGTTGATTAACAAGGAACTTTTCGTTTTGAATATTTATCCAAAAACATTATTTAAATTATTGAAAGACATGTTGACTGAAACTAAAGCTCTGATGATATCTTTTGAAGAATTATCATTGCCTTCATTTTCGATGATGGCAAGCAGAATACACTGATGGTAATATTGTTTGGATCCTGAAGACATTTTTACTAGCGTTTCTATGAGCTGCTGTTTGTAAATGTTGTGTAATCTGGAATTTTTTGCCGCAGGGCATCTGTAACAATCTTATAAAATTAATGTGAGTTTATTTTAGTTAAATAAAAACAACTTCACTAACTCAAAAAACGCATTAATTTATGAAATATTTTGCGAATATAAAAATAAATATACAAAAAAACGACTGTGAAAGGTACTATATTTCCATCTGTGGTTAGAGTAGGACCTCCATCAATCCATTGTCGAAGAAAATAAGCATAACTTCTCTTCTTCTTAGGCATTGTAATATTCTGTCACCTTCTGCTCATACTTCAGAAATTGCAGGTAACAGAAAACTAGTTACAAATTTAGAAGTTACTAAAATGGCATTTTTAATTATTAGAAACGTTGTTGCGGTAGACGGCTTCGTTTGTAACATAATACAAACGGTACCGAGTTTTATGATGCGATGGTCCCAACAAAATTTCATGATTTACTGCGTAATTATTGAACGCTATTTAGTTTGTTGAGCGGCATATTTTCCTATACTATTTTAGCAATTCTCATTGTCGATGGTTTTGTTCTCCTTTTCCGTGCTCGTTTATGGATTTAGAAACATGGCAGATAAGTCCTTTTGCAGAAAGATAACAATGAAAGAGAAATTTGTTCACGTCTTTCTCTTCTTTTTTAAAGTATTGTGGAAAAATATCTGTATTTCAACATTAATTGCTAAAAAAGAAAAATATATGCATAACTATGCACAAATTAATATTAGTTAAATAGAGACTAACCACTGATAGATGCATTTATATGCACTAACATGCAAATATGCTAAAGTCCCAGCTCTGGTTATAATTGAAGCTAGTTACCAAACTTTGCGTTATGTATTTATAGATCGCGATCGTGTCTGATATCCTGTCTCTAAATAAACCAAGTGCCGTGCTGGGTAATTCTTTTTCGAAAGAGAGGTGGTGTGCCGCAAAGAGTAGAAAATCTATGATGTAGAGTGTGAAATTTTAAGTTGTCATGAAGCGCAGAAAGATGACCATAATGGAAGCATCAGAGATCTGTTAACATATGACACAGAACATCAGCTTAGTATTAAATGAACAAATTTAATTTCACTTTTCCCCTTTGTGAATTTAAGTTTTAGTTATACACATGTTAGATTTCAACCGTAAATTCAACTTTAATTTTCATCCATTATTAAACATAGCTCCACATAAAAACTTTATTTTCAGTTGTTAGTTCAATGTAACTGTTTTTGCGTGACACTCTATACATCATCATTTTTGTATCTTCTGTATAAATAATATCTGTGTAAGTAGCATGTCCTTTTATTTATATTTGCAACATGCACTTGTCACCTGAAAATGGCTTAAGAAGTTGAAAGTCAATTCGTGAACAAACACATACAATTTTGCACAATATTAGGATAGATTTTCCCATTTAATACTAAATTATAAATGTTTTGAAGTATTTATTTGTATTGTCATTCATAAGAATGAAATTACTCGACCACACAGTAACAGAAGATTACATTTTAAAGTGAAGTGTAGAACTGTACCATAATTACTTGTCTTGTACATTACACTGTCTGATGATGGCTAGCAAATAGGAATCAAAATAACAAGATAAATAAATGCTTTAGTACAAGTCATAGTCTGGTATCGTTTTTTTCCTTAATTATTGGTTGTTTTCTGTGCTATTTTATTACATATAACTCAGTGACCTAAGCACAGAATATACATGCAGAACGCCTGAAACTGTGATTTATAGCTTTTCTGTCAACATTGAGTATTATTTTATTTATGCCTCATTTCTACTGTGTAATGTAAAAGGTAACTATACAATGTTTTGGGGCAGATGTTTGTCAGTTTCGGACTGCTTCCTTCTTTTCATTGAAGCATGTTTGCCTCTTTATCGTGAGCATCACTTGTCCATGGACTCAGTATGTTTCTTCATAACCACAATTCTATGTATAACAGTTCGGAATGCATCTGGCTACTCTTATTTGTGAGGAACGAATTTCTAATCCCCGCCTAGCCAAAGCGATTAAGGATTTGTGTAGTTACTCTAAATGACTACACTCAGATGTCAGCTTACATAGCTCTCACCCACGGCTTCATCGCTGATAACACTGTCGTCGACAAGACACTAAACTTCAATATTTCTTGCCCGCATCTCGTGGTCGTGCGGTAGCGTTCTCGCTTCCCACGCCCGGGTTCCCGGGTTCGATTCCCGGCGGGGTCAGGGATTTTCTCTGCCTCGTGATGGCTGGGTGTTGTGTGCTGTCCTTAGGTTAGTTAGGTTTAAGTAGTTCTAAGTTCTAGGGGACTGATGACCATAGATGTTAAGTCCCATAGTGCTCAGAGCCATTTTTTCAATATTTCTTGCTTCTTCATGGTCTTCCTTATTCAGATCTTTTGTTAATTTAATATTTCATACAAGTTTATTGGCGCATGCTTACCCAACATTAAATTGATTTGGCAATTATTTTCTTCCTGCACCATTTTCACTTATTCTACTTCAAATACACAATCACCAAATATGCATTTGGGAGACAGTTACAAATGACAGTCCTCACACAATTATAAATGACAGTCATCAACAAACGTAGAGGTATCAGTTATGTACAGATCTTAATGTAGTGTTTGCGGGTATAAGCACATTTACTGCTCGTTTAACCCCCCCCCCCCCCCCAATTTCCTTCGTGTACAAGTCCACATAGAGTTTTTACTTTGTACCTATATTGAGCCCCCCCTGCGGGTTCGGGGGTAAGAATAGGACCAATAGGCCCGCGGTATTCCTGCCTGTCGTAAGAGGCGACTAAAAGGAGTTTCAACTGTTTCGGCCTTTCATGTGTTGGTCCCCATACGGGTTTGACCTCCATTCTTCCAAATTCATCAGAAGTACGAGCCTTTTGGGGAAGGACACCTTATGTGGTACATCATAAGTCCTCTGTGCCCTAAGACCTTGGCACTCTTCATCGTCTTGGCGTCGTAACTGCTCCCACCATCCATCATTTTGGGCATGCACGCCTGATGGGTTGTTTAAGTTACACCCTTAGTGCGTCACCATCTGCACCCACGATAATTATGGACATCCCATGGCACCCAACATCCAGCACGGTAGCCAGCCCGTTGTGGTGGGGTCGTCATGTACCCTCTAGGTTGTAGCCCCCTGACAACACAGGGATCGTACTGCTGATGCCTGAGCAGCCACCTCCCCACGTAAGCCAAGGAGTAGCTGCCTGTCTCTCTGGGGCATCGGGACTCCCAGCAACAGCCATCCTGCCAGGTGGCCTTTGTTGCGGCTGGGTGGCGCCTGTGGGGAGAGCCACTGGTTGGAGTGGGTGGCATCAGGGCGGATGATCTGCACTGAAGCGGATGAAGTCTCAATCCGGTGGTCGAACGACCACCAACGTCTCTAAGCGCGGCAAAGTAGACTTTAACGCTGTGACATATAACCCCAAATCGTCCCCTTCCCTAGCCAAGCCGTGGGAGGGACCTAGGGTTGTGGACAGACAGGAGCCATATTCACCGCGATACCTTGTGTGCAGCAGAACTGATGGGGATTCATTTTTGGGGACTAAGCCTCTCTTCTTTGTGACCAATCTTGAAGATAAGTTTGGGGAAGTGGCGTCTCTTTCCAAAATGAGGAGCGGGCCATTCTGGTACAAGCAGCTTCATCTGCACAGTAACGGGCATTACTCGCCTGCGAGAAGCTTGGTGACATATCCGTTAACGTCACTCCCCATTAAGTACCTAAATTTGGTCCAGAGGATTATCTTTCATAAATATCTTCTGCTACAGGCTGATGACGAGCTACGGGAGAACCTGGCACGACGAGGTGTAAACTTTGTTCGTCGTGTCTTTAGGGGACCCAAGGATAATAATGGGATCGCTACCGGCGCTTTCATACTGGCCTTTGAGGGGTACTGCTTGCCCGAGAAGGTCAAGGTCATGATCTACCGGTGCGATGTCAAGCCCTATGTCCCGCCCCCTATGCAATGCTTCCAGTACTGGAAATTCGGACACATGTCCTCCAGGTGCACTGCCAGCCCTATGTGTCGAGATTGTGGACGACCTTCGCATCCCAATGCTCCATGTGCTCCGCCTCCCACGTGCGTTAACTGTGGGGAGCATCGTTCTCCCTGCTCGCCAGACTGTGCAGTCTACCAACGAGAGCGGAAGATACAAGAAATTAAGACCCTGGACCGCTTAACTTACCAAGAGGCAAGGAAGAAACTAGAATGGCTCACCCCCACACCTATGTTGAGGAGTTATGCTGCTGTAACACTGCCGCCACCAGTTCCTGCAAAGAATCCTTTCTCAGCTGGCCCACAGAACAGTCACGTTACGCCTGTCCCACCCCTGGTAGGGGCCACACTATCTTCCACTACTCCCAAAACACCCAGTTTGGGAGCAGTCCCCACCTCTCAGCCAGAGAAGCGACAGCCCTCTCCAGCCACTCAGCCGGAGACGCAACAGCCTCCTCCGGCCTCACTTGTTCGGAAGGGGTCCCTTGGAGGAGTCCCTTCCCAGGACTTCCCCAGTGTCTCACAAGACACTAGCCAGTGGCTGAAGAAGCCACCAGCTGCTGGTGGAAAGGCTTTACACTCTTCCTCTGTTCCTGACAATACGTCAGGAAAGCCCTCCCAGCATGCAAACCCTCCTCCCAAAGACAAGAGAGAGAAGAGGAAGCTCTCTAAGAAGAATAAGGACCCAGTGGTTCGCGCGCCACCGCTTCCTGTCAGCTCAGCCTCTGAGGATGAGGTCGAGGTCGAGCTCTTTGCGTCCCCTGATGACCTGGATCTCGCCGTCTCCTCCGAAACGATTGACGTTGCGACGTCAGTCGCTCAGTCAGTGGCAGCATGTGACCCTGCGAAGTAACTTGCCTTTTCAGTGCCTTCATGCCCCTACAGGACACGTTTTGTACAATCCTCCAGTGGAATTGCGGCGGTTATTTCAGCCATCTACCTGAGCTACGTCAGCTTCTAAGCATGACACCTGCTTTATGCATTGCCCTCCAGGAAACCTGGTTCCCGGCAATGCGGACCCCTGTCCTTCGTGGTTACAGGGGCTATTACTGTAACCGTAGTGTTTACAATAGTGTGTCAGGTGGAGCCTGCGTGTATGTCCTTACCTCTGTGTATAGTGCTCCTGTGCCCCTTCACACATCATTGGAAGCTGTGGCCGTCAGAGTAAGGACTACCCAGGACATAACCGTCTGCAGTGTCTATCTCCCTCCAGGTGGTACAGTCCTCCTGACCGAATTGGCTGCACTTGTCACCCAACTCCCCACGCCTTTTCTTCTCCTGGGGGATTTTAACGCCCACAATCCCCTGTGGGGTGGAACGAAGATTACTGGCCGAGGCAGAGTTGTCGAGAATCTCATCTCCCGACTCGACCTCCGCCTCTTAAACACTGGCGCCGCCACACATTTCAGTGTGGCGCATGGCACATTCTCGGCCATAGATCTGTCGTTGTGCAGCCCAGGGCTTGTACTATCGGTCCACTGGAGTAGTGACCATTTTCCCATCTTCCTTTCACTACCCCAGCGTCGCTCCCCTGAACGCTTGCCCAGATGGGTATTTAGCAAGGCAAACTGGGAAGTGTTCTCCTCTGCTGCCACTGTTGAATCTCTCCCCCACGGTACCATCGATGTGGCGGTTGAGACACTGACTGCAGCGATTGTTTCCGCTGTGGAACGTACCATTCCTCGTTCGTTAGGGTGCCCCTGGTAAAAGTAAGTGCCTTGGTGGTCGTCGGAGGTCGCTGAAGCCATTAAAGAGCGTCGGCGGGCTCTTCAGTGACATAAACGGCACCCATCTTTGGAAAACCTAATTTTATTCAAACGTCTGCATGCTCAGGTCCGGCGGCTCATCAAAAGGCGGAAACAGGAGTGCTGGGGGAGGTACGTTTCCACCATTGGTTCCCGTACTTCACCCTCCCAGGTGTGGATGAAGATTCGGCGCATCTTCGGATTGCAGCACTCTACAGGTGTCCCAGGGCTTTCCATCAACGGGGCGCTATGCACCGATGCCGATGCAATCGCCGAGCATTTCGCTCAGCACTATGTTCGGGCCTCTGTGTTGGGGAATTACCCGCCTGCGTTTCGTGCGCTAAAACGCCGGGAGGAAGGCAAACGACTTTCTTTTGCTTCTCGCCACCTTGAGGCGTATAACGCCCCATTTAGTTCGTGGGAACTCCAAAGCGCCCTAGCACAGTGCCCCGATACAGCCTCTGGGCCAGATGGCATCCACAATCAGATGCTCAAACACCTGTCCCCAGACTGTCAGCGATGTGTTCTTGCCATCTTCAACCGCATATGGTGCGATGGTGTCTTTCCGTCGCAGTGGCGGGAAAGTACCATCATTCCGGTGCTTAAGCCTGGTAAGGACCCGCTTAATGTGGATAGCTATCGGCCCATCAGCTTAACAAACACTCTGTGCAAGCTACTGGAACATATGGTGAGTCGACAGCTGTGTTGGCTGCTCGAGTCTCTGGGTCTTCTGGCTCCGTGCCAGAGCGGCTTCCGTCAGGGCCGTTCCACCGCCGATACTTTGGTCTTCCTTGAGTCTGCAATCCGCACTGCTTTTTCAAGGCGCCAACACCTCGTCTCCGTCTTTTTCGACCTCTCCAGAGCATATGACACGACGTGGCGGCACCATATTCTCGCCACGTTGCACGGGTGGGGTCTCCGGGGCTCTCTCCCCATTTTTATTCTGAATTTTTTTGTCTGTTCGGACATTCCGCATTTTACTTGGCACATCCCATAGCTCACTTCATGTCCAGGAAAATGGCGTCCCACAGGGCTCTGTATTGAGCGTGCCACTTTTCCTTGTGGCCATTAATGGCCTTGCAGCAGCAGTACGGTCGTCTGTCTCACCCACGTTATATGCTGACGATTTCTGCATCTTTTTCAGCTCCTCCACCATTAGTGTTGCAGAACGTAGGTTGCAGGGAGCCATACGCAAGGCGCAGGCGTGGGCCCTCGCCCATGGGTTTCACTTTTCTCCTGCGAAGACTTGTGTTATGCACTTTTGTCGGCGTCGAACTGTCCATCCCCATCCTGAGCTCTATCTTCAGGATGCAATGCTCAGGGTTGTTGACACCGTTTTCTGGGATTGCTGTTCGATGCCCTGCTTACATGGCTTCCACATCTTCGTCAGCTCAGGCATCAGTGCTGGCAGCATCTGAATGCCCTTCGCTGCCACAGCAACACAACTTGGGGTGCAGATCGTAATACGCTGCTGCGGCTCTACAAAGCCCTCGTGCTGTCCCGACTCGATTATGGGAGTGTGGCGTATGGCTCAGCGTCACCCTCAGCGTTGCAACTGCTGGACCCCGTTCACCACTGTGGGGTTCGACAGGCGACAGGAGCATTCCGCACCAGCCCTGTTAATAGCCTACTTGCTGAGGCTGGGGTTCCTCCACTTCGCGTCCGGCGTCAACAACTCTTAGCCAACTATGCTGCACATGTCCGTTGTTCGCCCCGTCACCCTAACTACTCGTATCGTCTCCTTTCGCTAATGCGGCAGTCCATATCCCACACCGGCGGCCGCGATCAGGACATACAATTGGGTTCCGTGTTTGGTCCCTCCTTAGTGAACTCGAGTCTTTGCCTCTTCCATCTGCTTTCCAGGTCCGCCCACATACACCACCTTGGTGTATTCGTCGGCCGCAGCTTCGGCTGGACCTCTCACGATGGCAAAAAGATTCAGTTCCTCCTGCAGTCTTGCACCGCCAATTTCTTGCTCTCCTAGACGCATCCCGTGACTCGGAGGTTATCTATACAGATGGCTCGATGGTTGATGGCCATGTGGGGTACGCTTATGCTCATGCGGACTATGTAGACCAGCGCTCCTTGCCGGAAGGCTGCAGTGTTAACACCGCAAAGCTCACAGCCATTTTTCGTGCCCTTGAGCATATTCGTACCAGCACTGGAGAGTCCTTCGTCATTTGCAGTGACTCTCTCAGTAGTCTACAGTCTCTTGACCAGTGCTACCCACGCCATCCCATTGTTGTTGCCATCCAGGAGTCCGTTCACGCTCTTGAACAGCGTGGACGTTCGGTAGTGTTCATATGGACCCCTGGACACGTTGGGATAGCGGGAAACGAACTCGCCGACAAGTTAGCCAAAGACGCTACCCGCAAACTGACGTTGGATATCAGCCTCCCGGCAACTGATCTCCGATCGGTGTTGCGCCGTCGGGTCTTTGGGATGTGGGGGGACGAATGGCGCACTCTGTCTGCACCCAACAAGCTGCGGCGAGTAAAGGAGACCACGACTGTGTGGGGTTCCTCCATGCGGGCCTCTCGCAGGGATTCTGTTGTTCTCTGTAGGCTCCGCATTGGTCACTCTTGGCTGACGCATGGTCACCTGCTGCGTCGAGAGGACCCCCCTCATTGTAGCTGTGGTGCAAACGTGACGGTGTCCCATACGGTTGTTGGAATGTCCTATTTTAGCCACCCTCAGGCGAACTTTTAATCTCCAGGGTGATTTATCATCTCTTTTAGATGACAATGTCTCTATGGCAGATCGGGTTTTAAGTTTTATTCGCGCAAGCGGCTTTTATAGATCCCTATAATTTTATTGCATTACCCTCTTTTGTGCTGTGTCTTTTACTTAGTTTTGTGTTGTCATTCGACTCCACCCTAATCTTTTAGGCTGGAGGTTTTAACGTGTTGCAGAGTGGCTGGCTCATCCTTTTATTTTCGTGATCAGCCGGCCACGATCCTCTGCTGTACAGTTTTAATTCTTTCTGCCTTTCTTCTCTATGTTGTTTTTGTTGCTGTGCTCCGTTTTCCATGTTGCTTTGTTATTGACCTTGGGGCTTTTCTTCCCCCGGGATTTTTCTTTCAGTGCTTCGAATGACTAATGGATGGTTTCACTGTGCTCTGTGTGTTTATGAAACAAGGGACCGATGACCTTTGCAGTTTGGTCCCTTTAATCTTTAAACCAACCAACCAACCTATATTCAGGAAGGTAGAAGATTAGAGGTTACTGTTCTATCGACATTGATTTTATCAGAGGAGAGCAATATTTACCTTTATTGCCACTTTTAAGATTCATATGGCCACTAAAATTGAATTCTATTCCAGTCTTGTTGAATAATGTTGCGGGGTCTAATCTATTCAACCTTGTATCTAACACGAACAGCCGATGCTCATTCTTACTGACATCAACCAGGGAAGGTTTCCAGGCTCCCTGTCCTTGATGAAAGAGCTGTGAATATTTACTGATGCACTCTGATCTTGGAAGCCTGAATACTTTTTAGCAATCATCATCAGAACTGGACATATGAGATCACTTTTTTGTTATACAACCACTGGCAGCAATTATTGCTTTTGACATAATAATGTGGCTGATAGAACATTATATTACACCCACCTAAACCTGAGCAATTTTGCATGGGCCGGCCGGTGTGACCGCGCGGTTCTAGGCGCTTCAGTCTGGAACCACGCGACCGCTACGGTCGCAGGTTCGAATCCTGCCTCGGGCATGGATGTGTGTGATGTACTTAGGTTAGTTAGGTTTAAGTGGTTCTAAGTTGTAGGGGACTGATGACCTCAGAAGTTAAGCCCCAAACATGCTCAGTGCCATTTGAACCAATTTTGCGTGAATGCCTTATAATGGAAGTTAGGCAGCGTATAGGATAAGATGTTTCGAACGTTCTCCGTTCGCCAAGTCACTTTTCTGACATAAAGTGAAAGAAGATTCATAGTGATGAGTGTCGCATATTTCATGCCACATGTGCCATTTGTTGCATTTAAGAAGGAACAAAGATTCCCGTTTAAAATGCGACCGATGTCGATTTGATTAAAGACGGAGAACAAGCTTGAATTGGACGAGGATGCTGATAAGATTCCTTAATTACCACAGGCAGAAGCATAGCAGAATAAAGGCGCTCGTTACCAGGGAAACTTATAGCACTGGGTAGTTCAAACTGAAATACACACACAACACTAGGTCGGCGAATCCGTGTACCACAGCAAGTCTGACTGGACCTGCCAACGACACAGTCAAAACAGCCAAACTACCGGCTGCCACAGGGAAGCTGAGAACACAAGAATTGCAAATAAATCCTGATTTTATTTTCAAATTGGCCTTTCCAATGACAAGCTTGGGACGTTTCAGAATCGAGACCGCTTCCGTTGTCCCAGCAGACATCGTCGATGTCTCGCAACAACAGTAACTTCCCTGCTTCTAACAATCCTTGCACCATACATCAACTGTCGTTAGCAGTATCACGCGCCCAGATGGTCGCAGAGGTTACTTCTCACGGTTCACCGGGTCACTTTTTTCCCTCTGCCTTAAGCCAATTAACTTTAAATGTTTCTGTGTACTGCATTCCAGATGCTGCCATATCAATCGGTGACGGGGCCCAGACGTATGGATAACATTGCAGACCAGTATCCTGTAATTCCTCGACAGAAATACTACCCGTTTCCGCAGAGCTGACTGTAGAACTTCTTGTGATGGTTACTGTGCGAGTGCAACCGATAGAATTCGTCCGTGCTCTGTTCAGCTGAACCACTCCAGCAGTCACCTTAAATGACATAAAGAAACCTACAGAGCAAGATGGCTCAGTGATGACACACTGGACTTATTTCTCGAGGGTTTTGCTTCAAATCCTTTTCCTGCCTTCCAATCTAGATTTAGGTTTCTCGTGATTTCCTTAAATTCCTTACGGCAGATGCCGTGTTGGTGGTTTTGGAAAGATGTGGCAGATTGCTTGCCCCATCCTTCCCCATTCTTATATTGTGATGCTTCCCTAATGACCTTGTCGTCAACGGGACGTTGAACACTAATCGTCCTCTCCCTTTAGGAAGACTCGCAAACCTAAGGCACGGTGCAAGTCTCGTGTCTTGGCCATTGAGGCTGGGAGCTGTCTCTTTTGGCAGCACTGGGTTTGGGGGCAACAGACCAAATTCAGAAGTGGAGCTAACGAAGCACTGATGAAACTACATTTGTGAAGAGACACGATTAAAAACGGTTGCTGTGACCAGGGCCGTATTTAAGATCTACGGACCCCAAGGTCTACCTGTAGTGTGGTCTCCAGTAGGTAAAAGTCTGGTAACTAACGCGCAAAAATAGCATTTTCGAGCAATTTTAGAACTAAAAACCTGTAACGCAGCATTTAAGGATTGTTTTGTAACTGCTTAAAATGTTGCTCTACAATTTCCAATTTAATGTATTTTTAAGATCGAAACAACGAAAGGAATTGAAGTCATTAAGGTATTCAACGCGATTTGCTAACATCGCTATGAACAACTATATTTCCTTAAAGGAAGAACAAGAATTCGAGCTTCATGCCGATGGAAAAATTGGTATCTCAGGTATAAAAAGAACTTGTTGCTGCCGCCAATATGTTCTTTAGGCAAACGCAAGATAACCAAAGGAATGCATCAATCAATCATACGAGGGCTGTCCAGAAAGTAAGTTACGATTGATCGCGAAATGAAAATCACAGTGAAAATCAGAAATGTTTCATTTGTAACAGTTAGCTACACCTTTCAGCTACTTCTCTACGTAGTCGCCGTTCTGACTCAGACATTCGTCGTAGCGTTGTACCAACTTTGCAATACCCTCATCATAGAAGGCAGCCGCCAGTGCTTTCCGCCAATTCTCTACGCTGGCCTAAAGCTTGTTGTCTGTGCCAAAATGTTGTTTTCATAGCCAGCGGTTCGTTTGAGCAGAGATGAAACTCAGTGGGATACAATTACGGGCTGTATTGTGGGTAACCAAACATTTCCAATTGAAACGATGCAGGAGCATCTTCATTGCCCCTGCGGAATGAGGCTGAGAATTGTCTTGAAGAAGAAACCGCACGACAGTTATGTAATGTTGGTTGCATAGCTTCAGGGGAAAATTCTCACCAGGCCCTCGTACTTGGCGGGAGACACTATTTTCTATAACATCTTTACGCGCTCACTAAGAGCTCAGGAATGAAAAGAGAGACATAATTCTACCTAGAGTCATACTAGAGACACTGCCCAACACATCTTTGCAAAACTTTATCGGATTTTCGTAGTCGTTTCCATTTCGCGACCAATCGTAACTTACTTTCTGGACAGCCCTCGTATTTTACCTATATTTTATTCAAATCCGATGCCTTCCCAAGTAATCAGTCTTAAAATGAAAGTTTTAGTTTTCTTGACTGTTTGGTTTGCGTCTACGCTTCGTACTAATGAAGCTACTTATAATATCTTGATAACTTAGTCGTCTTAAAATATCACTTTCAGTACTGAGTGCAAGCGATAAGTCGAGCCTATCTTCAAACATAGAGGTTCTAAATGTGTTTTAGATCAACTTTAATCTGCTATTTGTGATAGTAAGTAACAGTCACATCCTTAGAACGATCTTGTTATTAGGAAAACAACTTTGACTTTTCATGGATACAGCTCTGGATGAAATGAGGTATGGAAGAAATCTGATGAGTCGAGCTCACTTTAAGCTGACAGAATTCTGCTATCCATTTTTTTGAAAGCCTTGGCGGATTTACCATCTGAAGTGGCACATGTTTTATGGGTGTCATTGAGAATTTCCCGTGAAAGCGCTTGAAAGTTGAGAGAGGTTAATGCTAACTTAATTCATATCAGCTATCCTCTGCAAAAGTCAGCCAAACGAGCCCACACAAAATAATTACGTCTTACGTCTTTCAGAACTGTAATGGCGCCAACAGCTCAGTATTAAAACTAATAAATATTTTTTTTAAATTTTGTGCGATGAGGCCCACGAGATTGGGATGATCTTCGATCATTGTTCTTTCTGATTGATGCAGCCTTGTTGTGATTTGTGTTTGTTGTTATAGCGATGCCGCTTAATAATCCGACTGGCATGGAAGACTTAGTAATAGCGGTCCAGCTAACGGGTAATAACCTGCTCCGATTTTTAGGAACTGCCTTACTTACCTAATTTTAGGATACTTTCTTAAAACCTGTTCCCTTTGGTTGTTCAACATATACTGCAATAGATAACACGTGGTATACTAAATATATAGTGATCAAGGACAATCGGAGTGAATCATCGACCTTCAGATAGCAGGGCGTGTTTATTGCTTGATCCAAAGTTACTGTGTTTGCTAGTGGTGACTTTTATTCATGTATCAGTTTGAACTGACTGAGCTTGGTTCGCTTATTATTTGTAGTAGTTAGCGGCGCTGAGGTATTTCCCTCCTCTCCGTTTACGTTATCATGCCTTCCATATCAGCTACAATTCTAAACAAAAAGAATCAGATACGCTAATTAGAGAAAAGCACTAGTAATTCGTGTTAATGCGGCCTTACGTCAGTCTATGGCAGAGAAAGACTATATTTAGAATGAAACTCACATACGTTAGGAGATTGCTTTAGACTGTTAAGTTCAAAAAGCACTAACGATTCACTGGCCTATTTAAAACTGCTTGCAGCGTGGGCGCAGGATACAAATTATTCTGTTTCAAAAAGTAGGGGGCTTGGACAAAGAAGGGTTTATGAGACACCGTATCTTCTGTTATGTCTCAAAGTGAAAGATGGCCGCTCCACTGTGTATTGTTACGTGCACGTAGCGGTCTTTACTCGGGGGCTATCGCTGTAAACATAGCTTATCGCAAGTACATACCACAACACATAATATTTTAAACAATAACTTGAACGTTAACCTGCTAGGATTGGTGCTTTCAGGTTACGGTTTAACATGGTCTCCATTATTTTTGGAGCTGTATTCTCTTTTCAGGTTATATCTAATAAAGTACTTGCGTAGACCATACCAACACTTTTATTTTCTTGATGTTTATTCATTTTCTCTGTCGTTCCGCGGTCGTAGCCTCATTCTCAAGAATTCATTCTTATATACAACCAAAAAGGTTTAAACATCTCTCCGACAAATCTGTCAGCTACATTATTTCAGACTGACACATTAGAGGCTGAAGTCGGGTGTGGCACTGCTGAAGGTACCATTCAAGAAATGAAAGGAAACCAACGACAATTGCATCAGGTTGCCTGGATTGAGATTAAAATCTTGATCTTTCCCAATGTAAGACTGTTGTCTTTATCACTGTAGCATCTTGTTCAGTTGGTACTCAAGAGAGAGATGGCGACATGTCATTATCTTTATATGACTTTGCACTAAATTGCTAGAGACGAGGCAGTGGAAAATTCGCCGGTGCCACTCCAGACTACGGAGTGTCTGACCGGGGAGATTAAATATTGAAATATGACAGGATGACTAAGTGCATATCGGTACTCAGGACAGAAAACGAAAAGAAGCCTCCGATATTTCTGTCGCATGTGAGCTTCTGAAAATTTTGGAGTCTGCCGTAGGTGCTCCTCTAGCCAAGTTAGCGTAACTAACACGGCTGTAAAAATCGTCATACAGACAGAATTAGCATTCTGCTGTAGCTCTTCGAGTTGTAATTGACTTCCGCATTGTTTACGAAACGTTGTCGTAACATACTGAGTCAAGTCCAGTTTCAAATTGCCTCTGTGCCATAAGCAAAGTCTTATATTTCAGAAGTGTTTTAAAAAAATGCAAAGAAACCTATTTCTAAACTTAAAATCTCAAATCACTGTGTGCTGCTTAGCGGAAGACAGTTTCCTGCGTACTATGCATTAGGGTTTCTGACAATACATTCACATTTGTGACGTACGGGCAGGAACCACTAATATGCTTCGCTAAGTCCTTCGTTGTAAGCTTTCGATGAATCCTGTCAGTTCAACTTTATACAGAACCTGAAAACTCGAATAGTGTTGCAGTACAGGCCATACAAGACTTTATAAGCGGTCTGTGTCATAGACACTCTGCAGTTTCCTAGTATCCTACGCATCCATCGAAAACAGCCACTCGTTTTAGATACGATTTAATGGATATGATGTTTCCATTTGACGTCGCCACATGTTATCATGTTCGTCGTTTTAGCAAAACATACTTACTCACTTTCACTTTACTTATTACCACAAAGAGAGAAAGATTAGATTGGATTAGATTTACTTTCATTCCAATTGATCCGTAGTGAGGAGGTCCTCCAGGATGTGGAACATGTCAGAAAAACAACAATACATGACGAATATTTACAACTAAAACAAATAAGCTAATGTACCATTCCACAGGTCCCAAGTGGAATGATCGTCATGTTTAATGAACGCTATATGAAAGAGTCATTTTACAAATATTAATGCACTGAATTTAAAATTAAAAAGTTTTTTATTTATTTATAAGGTAATAAACATGTAATACAACTACTATAATACTTATTTACAATGAACACATTACGGCACTGAAATGGTGCAGAAGTTAGATTGTACTTACACACACACACACACACACACACACATATATATATATATATATATATATATATATATATATATATATACTCCTGGAAATGGAAAAAAGAACACATTGACACCGGTGTGTCAGACCCACCATACTTGCTCCGGACACTGCGAGAGGGCTGTACAAGCAGTGCTCACACGCACGGCACAGCGGACACACCAGGAACCGCGGTGTTGGCCGTCGAATGACGCTAGATGCGCAGCATTTGTGCACCGCCGCCGTCAGTGTCAGCCAGTTTGCCGTGGCATACGGAGCTCCATCGCAGTCTTTAACACTGGTAGCATGCCGCGACAGCGTGGACGTGAACCGTATGTGCAGTTGACGGACTTTGAGCGAGGGCGTATAGTGGGCATGCGGGAGGCCCGGTGGACGTACCGCCGAATTGCTCAACACGTGGGGCGTGAGGTCTCCACAGTACATCGATGTTGTCGCCAGTGGTCGGCGGAAGGTGCACGTGCCCGTCGACCTGGGACCGGACCGCAGCGACGCACGGATGCACGCCAAGACCGTAGGATGCTATGCAGTGCCGTAGGGGACCGCACCGCCACTTCCCAGCAAATTAGGGACACTGTTGCTCCTGGGGTATCGGCGAGGACCATTCGCAACCGTCTCCATGAAGCTGGGCTACGGTCCCGCACACCGTTAGGCCGTCTTCCGCTCACGCCCCAACATCGTGCAGCCCGCCTCCAGTGGTGTCGCGACAGGCGTGAATGGAGGGACGAATGGAGACGTGTCGTCTTCAGCGATGAGAGTCGCTTCTGCCTTGGTGCCAATGATGGTCGTATGCGTGTTTGGCGCCTTGCAGGTGAGCGCCACAATCAGGACTACATACGACCGAGGCACACAGGGCCAACACCCGGCATCATGGTGTGGGGAGCGATCTCCTACACTGGCCGTACACCACTGGTGATCGTCGAGGGGACACTGAATAGTGCACGGTACATCCAAACCGTCATCGAACCCATCGTTCTACCATTCCTAGACCGGCAAGGGAACTTTTTGTTCCAACAGGACAATGCACGTCCGCATGTATCCCGTGCCACCCAACGTGCTCTAGAAGGTGTAAGTCAGCTACCCTGGCCAGCAAGATCTCCGGATCTGTCCCCCATTGAGCATGTTTGGGACTGGATGAAGCGTCGTCTCACGCGGTCTGCACGTCCAGCACGAACGCTGGTCCAGCTGAGGCGCCAGGTGGAAATGGCATGGCAAGCCGTTCCACAGGACTACATCCAGCATCTCTACGATCGTCTCCATGGGAGAATAGCAGCCTGCATTGCTGCGAAAGGTGGATATACACTGTACTAGTGCCGACATTGTGCATGCTCTGTTGCCTGTGTCTATGTGCCTGTGGTTCTGTCAGTGTGATCATGAGATGTATCTGACCCCAGGAATGTGTCAATAAAGTTTCCCCTTCCTGGGACAATGAATTCACGGTGTTCTTATTTCAATTTCCAGGAGTATATATATATATATATATATATATATATATATATATATATATATATATATATATATATATATATATTTTTACAATGTGCACATTACTGCACTGAAATTGTGCAGAATATATACAAATCAGTTGGTTTTACTGAGGAATTCATCAATGGAGTAGAAGGAGATGGCCACCAATAAATCCTTTAGGCTTCTCTTAAAGTGAATTTCATTGGTTGTTAAGCTTTTTATGGCTGCTGGCAAGTTATTGGAAATGTGTGTTCCTGAATAATGCACACCTTTTTGTACAAGACTAAGTGACTTTAAATCCTTGTGAAGATTATTCTTATTTTCAGTATTGATTCCATGAATTGAGCTGTTGGTTTGAAAAAGTGATACATTTTTAATGACAAATTTCATTAAGGAATAAATATATTGGGAAGCAGTAGTTAGTATCCCTAGTTCTCTAAAAAGGCTTCTGCAGGATGTTCTTGAGTTCACACTACATATAACTCTTACTGCACGTTTTTGTGCCCGGAAAACTTTAGCTTGGCTTGATGAATTACCCCAAAAAATAATCTCATATGAGATTATGGAATGAAAGTAAGCATAGTATGCCAGCTTTTTCATTTTTATATCACCTACGTCTGACAAAATTCGCATTGCAAACAGAGATTTGTGAAGACGCTTCAGCAGTTCTGTGGTGTGCTCCTCCCAGTTGAATTTATTATCTAGCTGTAATCCCAAGAATTTAACACTTTCCAATTCTTCTATCTTCTTGTCATCGTATGTTAGACATATACTCGTGGGACACCCCTTACAAGTTCTGAAATGCATGTAGTGTGTTTTTTCAAAGTTTAGTGACAAAGAATTGTCTAGGAACCAGTGAAAGAATATTAAAATCACTAAATTTGTCTGAAAACATCTACTTAAGTACTTAAGCAAAATTTCACATCAGCACTGCTACTATGTAAATCATATCTGATACTTAAAAGTTAGTCCACAAAAATTATTCTCAGAAATTTATTCAGAAATGAACATTAGTGCTTGTAGGTACTGAATAAAGCACTTCAAATGTTTTTATGACCTGTTCACTCGGAATAATCAAACACTACGAACGGGCCCTATATAGGTGAATCATTAGGAATAAAATAACTGGGTGAACCAAAGTATATGTTCACCACAATAATTATTCAAATAAAGGTAATTTTGATTTAATGGTTCGCACTTCTACAGCTCTAATTCTACAGTTCGTAACCTGTTGGTTGTAGTCGTTGTGTATAGCAGACAGTAATGGCGGCTACAGGACTCATGGTATGGCATAGAAGTGTCCTGAAGTATCGACTAATTAATTTCTCTTGGCGTAATTTTTAACATTCATAGCATATTCCAATAACTTGTACCAAAGCCGTAATAACTCAGCCGGCCGGGGTGGCCGAGCGGTTCTAGGCGCTACAGTCAGAAACCGCGCGACCGCTACGGTCGCAGGTTCGAATCCTGCCTCGGGCATGGGTGTGTGTGATGTCCTTAGGTTAGTTAGGTTTAAGTGGTTCTAAGTTCTAAGGGACTGATGACCTCAGAAGTTAAGTCCCATAGTGCTCAGAGGCATTTGAACCATTTTCGTAATAACTCAGCAGTTGGTATCCGAGGCTATTGTGCAACAATTTACAGAAACGGCATCGCTTGCCTCTTTCATTACCGCCTACAGACTGAGTACTCACATTCCTGCTTGCTCTACAGATAGCGCCCCAAAAACCCAACCAACCTTTTACGCTTCCCACAGTAACTTCCGTACAATAAAAAAGCACTCCATCTTTTATATAACACTTGTCCTACACATTGTCGCTAAGCGTGTACCATTATATACAAATGATAACTTGCACATAAAATATAAAATTATATACAGGAACATTTTCATTTAATTAATCCATGATAAAATACTATTTAGTAAATCATACATTTCATATATCTCTTTACATAAGTTACAAACATACATTAGCAAATCACTCTAACATCACATGTATCACACTTTCCATGTAGTCTTTCCATAACACTGTTATATTACGACAAACTTGAAAAGCAAAAAAAAATTTATAAATAAGATGACCGATCGAATAATAGTTTTACAAGTTCCCACTATCATTGTCGTCGGCACTGCTTATCGTGCAGTTACTATGGCATACTTCACCTGTTGAAGTGATGCTGTTCTCAGTCACATAGAATCTAAATATGAGTGGGAGTAAGTGTGTGGTTGCTGGGATGTCCTCTAGTGAAAAGTTCATCACTGTGGAAGTGTTTGAAAATCCTCAATTTTGTGGCATGAAGGTTGAACTTTCGTCATATGAATGGCGGCAGTTATGTGAGAATTCTTCAAACACGGATTTACTGTTCAACGATCAAACAACATCTTTCGTGTTACTGGACTGTCACACAATTTGTGGTGGAAACAATCCAAAAATAATTAAAACGCTTAAAAATGAGAATAGCGTAGAGTAAACCATTTTCGGAATCAACATTCCGAAACATGATGCATGCTGGCTGCGCCATGCAGTATTCTGTGAATGACTGTCTCAGGTGGTGGGAGTATAAGTATGTGTACAGATTTTTCGGGAATTTGTGATACGCCTTTATAACGCTCATTAATGACAACACTCTGGAGGAAGTCCTCACTAACTTTTTTGTATGTGTTATGGTTCTGTATGCAGTGTTATGACAGAATAGTAAGAGGTTGAAATCAGAAAAAAAGCTATTAAAACTCACTCACATTGCCACAGGCAAACTCAGGTGATGCCAGAGACAGGCGGAAGTAGAAAGGAAAGAAGTGTGTTGCAAGTGGTCAGATGACGACATTGTCTGCCGAGTAAGGATACGCACTCAGCAGAAAGTAGACTGCAACAGAAAATCAAAGAAACCAAGATAAGCATATATGTTAGCTCGTGAGATATGTTCCAAGTGACTCTATCTCTTCCATAAGAGCATATAGTGAGGGACGGACACAGCAGTTAACAGTCTGTTACATCAATATGGCAGCATAAAGAGGATACACTCGGTCATTACAAATCAAGCTTTGAGTCATAGCTTCGTGCTAGGTCCCTCTAAATACTCCAGCTCTCCTCACGAGTTGATCATTGGGATCGATTGCAATTACAGTAATAGCACTCGATTCCATGATTACGATCTTGTGGTGAATATATATCCTAATTGCTTATGCACTAGTATGCTATTCGGGCCGGCCGGAGTGGCCGAGCGGTTAAAGGCGCTACAGTCTGGAACCGCACGACCGCTACGGTCGCAGGTTCGAATCCTGCCTCGGGCATGGATGTGTGTGATGTCCTTAGGTTAGTTAGGTTTAAGTAGTTCTAAGTTCTAGGGGACTTATGACCACAGCAGTTGAGTCCCATAGTGCTCAGAGCCATTTGAACCATTTTTGCTATTCGGTGCATATTATCAGTCAAGACAGAGTGAGGACGGATCCTCGACTTACTTCAACTGTACGTGATTTTCTGACGCTGCAAACTATTAAGCAGTTATAGGCGTTTATTGAATTATGGAATTATTATCGTAAGTTCGTGATGAGATTCACTGAAACTACACAGCCGTTAACTAAGTTGCTATGAAAAGGTGTTACTTTTTAGTGGGCAACATAGTGTCAAGAAGAATTCGAGAAGCTTGAGGAGATATTAATATCAGATCTTGTGTTAATATTCCCTGACTTTGAACAAGAATTCATACTAGTGTGTGATGACTCCAACAATACTTTGTGTTGTATTTTAAGTCAGAATGTTGATGTGAACGAACATCCGGTGGCATATGCCTGCAGTCAATTGAATAAGGCTGAAACTAATCATACTCGACAACTGGAAAAGGGATGTTGGCAGTTATTTACAGAATCTCTCACTTTCATTGCTGTTTGTGCGGTCGGAAATTCAAAGTGATTACAGACCACGCATATTTAACATGGATATTAGGTTGAAAGACCCATTAAATCGATTAACGAGATGGGCGTTAAAATTAAGTGATTTCAGCTATGGAGTAATTCATAAGCCAGTAGTCAAACGCACGAATGGAGATACCCTAAGCAGGAAAACAGCAGTTTTACAAGTAGTAAGTGGAAGCCAGGAAGAATGGATAAAGGAAGAATCAGTTGACAGTGAGTGTAAATAGTTTCGAACGCAATCTCAGTTCGAAACGCAATAAGACTTGCTCTGCAGATCGACATAGTGCGGACTTCACGTTGTAGTTCCTGCAGCACTGAGAACGGAAGTATTACACCAAGTACACGACCACATCTTATCAGGTCATGGATGGAAAAAAATAACTGATAGACGTTTAGCTGAAAAATATTGGTGGAGAAAACGTCTCAGTCATGTAGAACTATATGTAAGAAACTGCATCCCGTGTGTACCAACAGCAGACTGGAGTCACCATAAAATTCAGTTACAGAGTCTACCAGAAGCTGGCAAACCAATTTCTATGCCGGGATAGACCTTTTAATAGAACAAAAGTAGGTAAAAATGTGTCCTTGCAATGTTTGATAATTTTTCACGATATTTATTTATGGTAGCCATCGCTGATCAGAAGACGAGTACGGTAGCACAGGCCGTGGTAAACAACTGGTTACTGAAATTTGGCGTGACAGAAACCATTATTACGCACCAGGGTACTAGCTTTCTATCGGAACTAATAAAACAGTTACGACGCTTACTGAAAATTAGGAGGTTGCGTACCAACCCGTTCCATCCTCAAACGAACGGACAGACGGAACGAGTTCTCCGTACATGAGGTAGTATATAGGCGAAAAATGCCTTCGTCTTTTGATGTAATTCAAACGAAACAGCATCCACAGGGCGAACCACTGAAAATTTTTGCGAAGAAATTGAGAGAAATTTGGCAAAGCGTAAAGTGAGCCAAGACAAAAGCCTTATAGGAGCAAGAACGTATTGAGCAACGGAGGAGTAAACTGCCACAATGCAGAACAAGACCTTGGGTATTAGTAGCTAATCCGTATACCCCAAAAGGCAAAACGAAAAAACATTTAACGAAATACCGTGGACCTCACCAAGTTATCGAAATGACTTTGACGGTCAACGTAAAATTACAGTTGCCAACTAGAACTTCTGTAGTCCATGTAATTAGAGTCAAACCGCTTAGAGGTGAGTCTGATGCATTACCACTGATTCTTTCAACCCTCCCGGAAAAAGAAGAATTAAGAAGGAAAAGGGAACGTCAGAGATACGTACCTTATGCATTTAGATCTAGGAAATAGCGTAAATTTCATGTAAACGCACCACGTGACTTGTTAGATACTTAGGTCAGTCTTAATTTTCTTTGTCTGTCATTTGTTTATGTCTAGTTTTATGAAGGAGTGATACTATTGATGATACTTCCTTTTCTCTCACGAACTAAAATTCACATATGAAAAACTGAGGTCTCAGTTGGAGCAGTTAACAAAAATAGTCCCACAAAAGCTAATACATGAAAAGTGATGTTGGTTAGATGCAGCAGGGAAACTGTTAAAAACAGTTTCTGGAACAGTGGATAGTGAAATTTAAGCAGCAGAATTGGAAGCGTACAAGTGTTAGCGGGAGATACAAAACAAAAGTGGATTGGCACACAAGACGCATAGGAAACATGGGGCAGGGAATACTCGGCCTTACTAAAGCAGTATGGAACATAACAACAGATTTATAACAATATGCGCAGAACGTTAGAAATGTCTTAAATGATGATATAGAGAAAATGCAAACCCGTTTAAATTAGATGAGAAAGTGGGAATAACTACATTGTTACAAACTGTAACAGACAGATTCGATGATGAAAGGATTGAGGTCGAAACATTGCATGAAGCTGTCAATCGCGCTACTCATAGACAACTGAGTGCAACGTTATTAAATCAACAGCAAATTTTGAAGGCGTTACACAGAGGACAAAGAGACTTTCTAGAGGGACTACAACATGCCGTGCCTATAAGCAATAAGAATCGGCTTTATTATATTGCATATCTGATGTAAGAGTGGATACTGGTCAAGTCAGATTGCACATTAAAATACAATTTCCATTAGTAGGTATAAACGCGTAATACCAGTGTCCCACGGCACATCCCTACCCCATTGCATGGAAAATACATACAGACACAAAGCCATGAAGTATTGTTAGTTTACAGATGGACAGATGCTCATGTCATTATGTCTGTAGCAGATATGAAAGATTGTCTTGGAGAAAATTTTATTGTTTGTTCAACTAGAGCGGTACAAACGAACAACCAGTCATGTGAAATGCAGTTATTCTTAGCGAAAATCGAAATCGGAGATCACTAGATGCACGCCATATTTAAGCCTGAAAGTCTGAGACAGTAATTACTTGCTATGAAAACGGTAAACCAACCGGAGTAACGAAACTAGAATTTCAGCGCAATGGATTATTAATTAATGGAACTACATGCGGAATAGCAGGAAGACAATTTCACCTTCCAGCTACCATCACGGGCACAGCAACAATTTAACACGTCCCGACTAATTTTGCATTGGCCGGAGCGAGCCACCACGCATATTAACACAACGAAACCTAACTTTTATTAATGATACATTAGATACCATTTTGCTACAATTCCTAGACGAATTGTTCACTTCAGAAAAAGGACAAATTCCAGTGAGTCAACTTCTGATACAATACCGCGAGAAACATAGACAAAATACAGTTATTTCCAGTGTATCAACGATAAGCATAATCTTGGTTCTAGTGTTCATTTGTGCAACATACTTTTGTATAAAGCAGAAGATATTCAAATGAGGTCACCATTCATCAGCTACCTGTGGAGTGGATACGTACTAGAAATAAGTAATATAAGTGGAAAGTGTAATTAGTGTATGCAACCAGGACAGAATGACGAAGTGGATTAATTAAGTTAACTAAGATTCAAGTTTTAGGCTGAGAAGCAACCCAGAAAACAATTAAGAGTAAGATGGGGCTATAGTCTAATTAGCAACGGATGAAAGAGGAAAAATAAAGGACGAATTTTTGTTAAAGAGGAGAGATGTGTTATGGAACAGAATAGTAAGAGGTAGAAATTAGAAAACTTTTGTTAAAATTCACTCGCATTGCCACAGGCAAATTCAAGACAGTGGAAGGAGCATGAATCGATCCAGTATGACGCGTTCAGAAGTAAGTAGACTGCGACAGAAAACCAAAGGAAGCTAGATAAGCATATTCGTTGGCTTGTGAGACATGCTGCAAAAGACTCTGTCTCTTTCAAAAGAGCACATAGCGAGGGACCGACACAACAGTTAACAGCCTGTTACGCAAAATAAATAGGACATATTTGGTCATTACAAACCCAGCCTTGGGTCACAGCCTCACTCTAGCACCCTTGAAATACTCCGGCTCTCCAGCTCTCGTCATGAGTTGATCATTGGGATCGATGGCCTTCACAGTAATAGAACTCGATTCCGCGATTATAATACTGTAGTGAATCTGTTGTGGATTGGCAAGACAGCCAACCCACTATGAGGAAGCCGAAAGGCACGCGTTTAAGCTCACGCAGGCTGGCGTGAGGTCTGGAACAGGACAAGGAATTGAGAGTAGCAAAAAACGTACGTAGCTTCTGGAATACTTAACTTTATTCCATAATTGGTGAACATCGCTCTTGACGGTACATGTTTACAGCATCAATAGTGACTGGTAATGGCGCCTTGCTAGGTCGTAGCAAATGACGTAGCTGAAGGCTATGCTAACTACCGTCTCGGGAAATGAGAGCGTAATTTGTCAGTGAACCATCGCTAGCAAAGTCGGCTGTCTAACTGGGGCGAGTGCTAGAAAGTGTCTCTAGACCTGCCGTGTGGCGGCGCTCGGTCTGCAATCACTGATGGTGGTGACATGCGGGTCCGACGTATACTAACGGACCGCGGCCGATTTAAAGGCTACCACCTAGCAAGTGTGGTGTCTGGCGGTGACACCACAGAATCTATGCCCTCGATGCTGTTCAACACTTAGGCAGCTTCGGATGCTGACACCTACCACATGCAGGGACGAAATTAACCGAACACACGACTACCGAAACGAGGTACAGTGGAGATGGGTCATCAAGGGTCACCACAGAATTTGGACTGGGACCCAGTACACTCCAGCAGGTAGCCAAATAACAACCATGTTTGCTTTCTGGCAGTCCACCCGAGGGCTAGCGTGACTGACATTTTCCACTGAGGGCGCAACCTATGAGCTGCCTCGACGGCCGTCAGCTAGAATCCAATACGCAACAGCCGAGCATGGTGCCGAAGGTCGACGACTTATAAACATTGTGAATAAATGATTTTTCACAGGTTCCCAACAGCTATCCTGATTTCATGCAGAGGTATCTCTGCTCGGCGATGTGTAACGGTATCTGTGGTGCATCATCACTACCCAATGTGGCTAAAAAATTCGTACACACTTGCTTATATTTACATATCCCACAGTGTTATATGAAATTAAAAAAGATAATAAATGATTTTTTATACCTCTAAAAACTTTTTTCTACTTTATTTCAAGTAGGTAAAGATGCACAGGCATTTTGGCTCAGTTAGTAGGTTACGTGTGTGAAAAAGATACATAGAGTATCTCCATTACCAGCTGGCTAAGCTATAATGGCTGTACATCTCTACATGCAGTGGAACTACCAGATGTGTGTGGCTGGGTGTTTTGCAAACAAAAAGATCAAGAGGACTGTATGTTTGATAATAGGATAATTTCTGGTTTATTCACTAGACGCACAAACAGTACTTTTTTCTATTGTACAGAGAGATTGGTAACATTGACTGGAAACTACAAAGATACACTTTCCTTCGGAAAAAGCTTTAGTAACATGCATTCCGAGTGGAGTAACCCACAATTCGGATCAATCTTTGGAGAGAAATGGCAATAGTGAGTGTCTTTCTAAAATAATATCTCTATCTACCACAACATGCACGGACACTGCCAATGTGGAAGTGCATATACACAACCCAGCCAAAATGCAGTATCATGGTTAATCATATCGGCCATTAAGCTCTCAAATAGCACACGGGAGAAATGAACAATGCACATATTATGAAATGACGTTTCTTAACCAGGCTGTCTACATATATTAAACAGTGGCAAGCAATGGCTATGCGTATCTAGGTAGTTCAGTTGACAGTTATCGTGGCAAAATGTTGCTTGGATAACTCTAGAGTTTTTTAGTACAAAATTATAAACTTTGCAAATCACAAATGCGTCGCCATATGCGGCATGGAACCTGCGTTGAACTGGTAATTGCGTTATACATCATATTAAATACTCTATAGGTCAGTATATGACGTAAGCACCTGCTGTCAAATAATATTAAAGTAAAATATAAGTGGAAAAGAACAGCACATACAGGGTGTTTCAAAAATGACCGGTATATTTGAAACGGCAATAAAAACTAAACGAGCAGCGATAGAAATACACCGTTTGTTGCAATATGCTTGGGACAACAGTACATTTTCAGGCAGACAAACTTTCGAAATTACAGTAGTTACAATTTTCAACAGCAGATGGCGCTGCGGTCTGGGAAACTCTATAGTACGATATTTTCCACATATCCACCATGCGTAGCAATAATATGGCGTAGTCTCTGAATGAAATTACCCGAAACCTTTGACAACGTGTCTGGCGGAATGGCTTCACATGCAGATGAGATGTACTGCTTCAGCTGTTCAATTGTTTCTGGATTCTGGCGGTACACCTGGTCTTTCAAGTGTCCCCACAGAAAGAAGTCACAGGGGTTCATATCTGGCGAATAGGGAGGCCAATTTTGTATGGATAGAGGTGTAAACTCTGGCGCATGAGACGATACGTGGACGTTGGCGTCATTTGGACCGCAGCTGCAACACGGCGAACGGAAACCCGAGGCCGCTGTTGGATCACCTGCTGCACTAGCTGCGCGTTGCCCTCTGTGGTTGCCGTATGCGGTCGCCCTACCTTTCCAGCACGTTCATCCGTCACGTTCCCAGTCCGTTGAAATTTCTCAAACAGATCCTTTATTGTATCGGTCCTTTGGTTACATTAAACCTCCGTTGAAAACTTCGTCTTGTTGCAACAACACTGTGTTCTAGGCGGTGGAATTCCAACACCAGAAAAATCCTCTGTTCTAAGGAATAAACCATGTTGTCTACAGCACACTTGCACGTTGTGAACAGCACACGCTTACAGCAGAAAGACGACGTACAGAATGGCGCACCCACAGACTGCGTTGTCTGCTATATCTTTCACATCACTTGCAGCGCCATCTGTTGTTGAAAATTGTAACTACTGTAATTTCGAAAGTTTGTCCGCCTGAAAATGTACTGTTGTCCCAAGCATATTGCAACAAACGGTGTATTTCTATCGCTGCTCGTTTAGTTTTTATTGCCGTTTCAAATATACCGGTCATTTTTGAAACACCCTGTAGCTACGCTTCAATGATGCACAGATGAAAAATTCTAGAATCTTTGTAATATATGCTGCCGGCCGGAGTGGCCGAGCAGTTCTAGGCTCTACAGTCTGGAACCGTGCGACCGCTACGGCCGCAGGTTCGAATCCTGCCTCGGGCATGGATGTGTGTGATGTCCTTAGGTTAGTTAGGTTTAAGTAGTTCTAAGTTCTAGGGGGCTGATGATCTCAGAAGTTAAGTCCCATAGTGCTCAGAACCATTTGAACCATTAATATATGCTGATGAAATCAATCAGATTTCTTTACACAAATTGTGTGGAACTTTATACAAGAGAACCTTACTAGGGACAGAAGATCAGGGTGACAGCTTGTTAATACATTACAGTGTATCATTCCTAAGGATTAAGTAATTACTTATAATCATAGTGTAAGACTTAGGGGCATGTGCCTACTTGCACATCATGGGTGTCGGACGTTGCCTCCTGGCCGTCGGCAGGCAGTTAGAGACAGGGATTTGTTGTTGATGTTGGGGTGATGATCTCGATTTTCAGTGCAGCACGTGTGGTCCCCTGTGCTCTCCCATCACTAGCTATCGGCTGCACCCAGCATCTTTGGTGAGCCACTTCTCAGTCACCCATTGGGATCAGTAACAAGCACATGATGGTTTGGAGTAACCACCTGGACTGAGATATAGTTGAATGATTACGTAATGGGAATGACTGCGACAAGATGTTATATTTGTTTACCGACAGACATTCTTTCCATGCGACATTCGCGAATGGAGCAGGGACGGATGTTAGTAGAGGAAGGTCCATCTTTGGAACGAAAAGTATGTAAAAAATAACTTTTTACGACACTTTGCGGTAACAAAGATACGTTAAAAGAATGAGGGAAGCCCTGACTAGCATCTATATTGGAGACGTGACCTCTACAGTGTTCATTGCAGTCCCTACGTCATTACTGTGTAGGAGTTTAGTACTCTTACAGTTTTCACACAAAGCGTGTGTATAGCGCTATGCAGGGGGAATAGTATATCAGGATGCTGCAATGTTAATAATAATGTATCATTCATAACAATTAGGATATAGAATGTAAGACTAGTGGGTCGTAAATATGTACACACCGTGAGTGTCGGATGCCGCCTCCTGGTCATCGACAGATATGTCAAGAAAGGCATTCGCTATTGGCGTTGTGGTCGGGGTCCTGATTGTCGTCTCAAATATTATCCCAAGCCGACGCTCATTGGTAGGTATCGGCTGTGCCCAGCATGTTTGGCGAGCTGTGCTGAAGCTGTTTCTCAGTCACACAGTAGCAGTGGTGGTGGCGTTCGCTGACCATTGTGAATGATTTGAAACGTCGCCTTAGAAAAATTATTGAATTACTGTGCAGGTAAGCCCCTTACGTTATTTAATTTTCAAACAGCTGAGCAGAACTGAACGTTCTCAGACATTGCGCTCTTTACTTATTCTGATCAACACTAAACTGACACAATATTTTTAGCGCAACGCAATCTGACTTTCAATAATCCCTACAAGAGAATGGCCCTGACTAACATTAACCTATACGTTTCACAAATCACTTACCTCACAAAAATCTTTGTTACTCGAACTACTGCAATACAGCGAGCGCCAATACTGCCAGCTAAATAAAAGATTCTAACTACTGAAGGCACTAACTACTGATAGGCATAGTTAGCAAATGAAAGATTTTGATAGGGAACAAACAATGTATTTACCTTAAAAGTGTCCAAAAGTCATAATATATATGTATCAGTTCATGACATCCAGTCTTACAAATTTACTGTCTCTGATGGACACACGTCCAGATCATCCGCTCACAGAACTCCGCCATCTCACTCCCCACATCCACCACTGCTGGCAGCTCACCTCCAACTGCGCAACGCTACAAGCTGTTAACTCCCAGCTGCCTAACACTACAATAGCAAATTCCAACAATGCCACCCAGCCACAGACTGCACACAGCAAAGCCAGTGATTTTCATACAGAGCGCTACGTGGCAGTGGCGTTACCAATATAAGAACCTTAACAGCCTACATACAGATTTTATAATAAATACTTCATTATTTTTCTTGTTATATCCCCATGGTGGGAATAAGAGCACAAGTGTTTGAAACTGTTTTCAATGTTATTTAGCGAGTGTATCTGTGGAAACAATCCTACTTGGATTCACCACTTGTTTTTACACCTCGACAGTAATATCATCATGTTCAGACTCGTTTTAGCTGCCCTGATAGTGAAGTCATTGTGTTTAACATACTAATAATGCAAGGACCGAATTCCCTGGAATGGAACATAGGCATGTTACGTATCATTTCTCTAAATAATGTAGTGTGCTAACTGTTCAGCATTAAACTATTGGAATACCATTGTGTTTGTTTGAATAATACACTGTGGTGCTAACTGTTAGAAATTGAAGTCTGAGTTTTGTGTGATTCTTCCTATGACGATCTTGAAAGTGGATGCTTGAAATACTGGGGGGAAATCGGCAGAATTGTAGCAAATAGCCCCAAAACTGTGAATAGCAATGGTAACTGGTCGTACACTGGATCTTTGCAGAAAATTTTAGAGTGTCTGGAATCATTTTTGGGATATAAATTGTATTAATTATGATAATTTACTTGGACCAAATATTTTTCTGTTTTTCTCTCCATAATTCACACAATTGGTCAAGCGATTCGGGTATGATAGATCTGGTGGCTCTCATCCCCCCCCCCCTTTCCACAATCAAGAGCACAATCACCGAGACACCTGTTTTGTTTCTTCCACTATTTTTAAGTCACACAACTGATCTTGACACATGTCACAGAGGATCTGACAACCATGTAGAGTGGGCTCATATGCCTAGCCACTTGGATGCCAGTTTTTTTAATTTCCCCCATTTTTAAACACAGAATTGACCTTTGTATGAGACATGGTAGGTCTGGCAACCATGCAAACTGCACCTTTATATCCAACCAGTAGGAAACCAGTTTTTAATTTCCCATCAATATTTTGGATTTCCCTCTTTTTTTTAATTTCTCGCCATTTTTAAGATGATGGGTGACTCGATACATGCCAATTTGAAGTGACCTTGATTTTATCGGCATTTATAATTCATACAATTGCCCTAGAGACAGTGACCTTTTGTTCAAAATACGTCATTTCGTTTGAACTTAGAATCTGGTGTAGAATTCTGTTGCATAGAGGTGAACGATACAGTATAGTGATTGTGTGAGTGTGTTCTGCTGTTCTCTTTATTATCTGTGGTCTTTGCCCGTTTCAGTCACTGGGAGCACTGATCTAAAATTAGCTGCATATTAAGGTTAAGAGCGAGTAGCTTCGGTTCCAAACTTCCATATAGTAAGAAATTCCATTTTTCTATCTTTATTTATGACGGAACATCGAAATTCACTCCTCGACTTTCTTTTGCTGGAATCCGATTTGGTCCTAGTGCACTGAAAAAGAGCATGGAAAGTAGGTTTTGTGGCACTGGCAGTCCTCATGTACGATAAAGTTTCTCAGAATGTAGGGGCACGTCCTGCTGAGTTTTGTCATCAGCCGGGATGGTTCCTTTGAAAGGGCACGGCCGATTTCCTTCCCAATCCTTCCCTAACCCGAGCTTGCGCTCCGTCTCTAATGACCTCGTTGTCGACGGGACGTTCAACACTAACCACCACCACCACCACCACTTTTGTCATCAGACTGAATGACGGTGGTACTGCGGGCACGAGACGCGACAAGCAAATTATATAAGCTGAGTAGAGACGATTGAGGAATCATAGGTAAATAGGGAACTCCACTGCTATAAGTGAATTTGACGAAGGACAGATTGTTATGGCGTTGCGCCTAGGAATGACCGTTATGGAAACGGCAAATCTGGTCGGCTGCTCGCGTGCTATTGTTGTGAGCATGGATGGAAGGTTGTTGAAGAACGCTGCCCATGCTGCCCATGCAGCTTCAACACAATACCACAGTTCATCAAGAGTAGTGACTGCCGTATTGTGACGAGTCAGTTGCTCGGCCACCATTGACCAGACGTTTTCAATTGGTGAGAGATCTGGAGAATGTGCTGGCCGGGGCAGCAGTCGAACATCTTCTGTATCCAGAAAGGCCCGTACCGCACCTGCAACATGCGGTCGTGCATTATCCTGCTGAAATGTAGGGTTTCGCAGGAATCGAATGAAGGATAGAGCCACGGGTCGAAACAGATCTGAAATGTAACGTCCACTGTACAAAGTGCCGTCAGTGGGAACAAGAGGTGACCGAGACGTGTAACCAATGGCACCCCATACCATCACGCCGGGTGATACGCCAGTATGACGATGACGAATACACGCTTCCAATGTGCGTTCACCGCGAAGTCGCCAAAAACGGATGCAACCATCATGATGCTGTAAGCAGAACCTGTATTTGTCCGAACAAATGACGTTTTGCCATTCGTGCACCCAGGTTCGTCGTTGAGTACACCATCGCAGGCGCTCCTGTCTGTGATGCAGCGTCAGGGGTAACCGCAGCCATGGGCTCCGAGCTGATAGTCCATGCTGCTGCAAACGTCGTCGAACTGTTCGTGCAGCTGGTTGTTGTCTTGCAAACGTCCCCACCTGTTGACTCAGGGATCGAGACGTGGCTGCATGATCCGTTGCAGCCATGCGGATAAGATGCCTGTCATCTCGACTGCTAGCGATACGAGGCCGTTGGGATCCAGCACGGCGTTCCGTATTACCCTCCTGAACCCACCGATTCCATATTCTGCTAACAGTCATTGGATCTCGGCCAACGTGAGCAGCAATGTCGCGATACGATAAACCGCAATCGCGATAGGCTACAATCCGACCTTTATCGAAGTCGGAAACGTGATGGTACGCATTTCTCCTCCTTACACGAGGCATCACAACAACGTTTCACCAGGCAACGCCGGTCAACTGGTGTTTGTGTATGAGAAATCGGTTGGAAACTTTCCTCATGTCAGCACGTTGTAGGTGTCGCCACAGGCGCCAGCCTTGTGTGAATGTTCTGAAAAGCTAATCATCTGCATATCACAGCTCTTCTTCCTGTCGGTTAAATTTCGCGTCTGTAGCACGTCATCCTCGTGGTGTAGCAATTTTCATGGCCAGTAGTGTACTTATCAACTGCTATACATGATGGGTAACTCATATGACACCTTACGAAATATCATAATGTGACTTTGACCCCATTCATGCGCTAGAGTAACGGCCGTTGCTTAGGTTGATCAGGTGTGCCGACTACCCCCAGTGTCAGTTTGCGGTACTTTCCCACACTCATCTACGTTGGCTATTCCGTCTGAGAAACACACCTTGTAAGCTGGTAAAGCAAGGAAACACACGTAGCAAAAGTTAGACGATTCGTAGACACTTACGCTGATGAGCCAAAACATTATGACCACATGCTGAATAGCTTGTTTGTCCATCTTTGAAATGAAGTACATAACTGAACCTGCGTATCAGGGATCCGACCGTTTGTTGGTAGCATTAGCTATTTACGCCCACGTCATGTAATTCGCGTAAATAACGAGCTACTGATTTGAGTGCGCGTGATGGCGCCTGATAGCGATCCAGTTGGTTTCCACAGGTTTTATGGTTCAAATGGCTCGGAGCACTATGGGACTTAACAGCTGTGGTCATCAGTCCCCTAGAACTTAGAACTACTTAAACCTAACTAACCTAAGGACATCACACACATCCATGCCCGAGGCAGGATTCGAACCTGCGACCGTAGCAATCGCACGGTTCCGGACTGCGCGCCTAGAACCGCGATACCACCGCGGCCGGCCAGGTTTTATGTCAGGCGGATTTGGTCACCGAGGCATCAACGTCAGTTCACTGCAATGCTCCTCAAACCACTGTGGCACGGTTCTGGCTCCGAGACACGGACAACTATACTGCTGAAAGATGACGTAGCCGTCGGGGTAGACATCACGGATGAAGGGATGCAGGTGGTTCACAGCTGTCAGCGTGTCTTCGAGGTCTCACACAAGCGCGGGAGAATGTCTCCCTTAGCAGAATACTGCGCCCATCAGCCTTCGCCCGTCCCGCGTTGCACGTTTCGAGACGCCGTTCACCTCAATGACGGCGTTTAAGGAGGCGACCATCGACCCAGGGTAGCAAAAATGAGACTAACCTGAAGAGCCGACACGTTTCTATTGATCGACGAACGAATCCCGATGCTTCCGTGTCCACTGCAATCGTAATTGACAATGTCGTTGGGTCAACATGTGAGCACGTAGGGGTGGTCTGCTGCGGAGCTCCATGTTCAACAATGTACGATGAACGGTGCACTCCGAAACACTTCTGCGTGCATCAGCATTGTGCTCTTTCGGCAGAGAGGCCACAGATCACCAGCTACTCTACTTTACAGAGCAGACAAGGCTTCAAACCTCACCTTCTGTGAAGAGTATTGTACGTCCAACCATTTAGCGCCTGTCTTTCACTGTGCTACCTCTTTCCGCAGATGCTCACGACAGTAGGACTTGAACATTTGAAAACGTGCGCCGTTTTCGAGATACATCCACATCTACATCTACATCTACATGATTACTCTGCAATTCACATTTAAGTACTTGGCAGAGGGTTCATCGAACCACAATCATACTATCTCTCTACCATTCCACTCCCGAACAGCGCGCGGGAAAAACGAACACCTAAACCTTTCTGTTCGAGCTCTGATTTCTCTTATTTTATTTTGATCATCATTCCTACCTATGTAGGTTGGGCTCAACAAAAATATTTTCGCATTCGGAAGAGAAAGTTGGTGACTGAAATTTCGTAAATAGATCTTGCCGCGACGAAAAACGTCTTTGCTTTATTGACTTCCGTCCCAACTCGCGAATCATATCTGCCACATTCTCTCCCCTATTACGTGATAATACAAAACGAGATGCCCTTTTTTGCACCCTTTCGATGTCCTCCGTCAATCCCACCTGGTAAGGATCCCACACCGCGCAGCAATATTCTAACAGATGACGAACGAGTGTAGTGTAAGCTGTCTCTTTAGTGGACTTGTTGCATCTTCCAAGTGTCCTGCCAATGAAACGCAACCTTTGGCTCGCCTTCCCCACAATATTATCTATGTCGTCTTTCCAACTGAAGTTGTTCGTAATTTTAACACCCAGGTACTTAGTTGAATTGACAGCCTTGAGAATTGTACTATTTATCGAGTAATCGAATTCCAACGGATTTCTTTTGGAACTCATGTGAATCACCTCACACTTTTCGTTATTTAGCGTCAACTGCCACCTGCCACACCATACAGCAATCTTTTCTAAATCGCTTTGCAACTGATACTGGTCTTCGGATGACCTTACTAGACGGTGAACTGCAGCATCATCTGCGAACAACCTAAGAGAACTGCTCAGATTGCAGAGATACCCGTTCACAGGCTCTGCGTAATAATAATCTGCCCTTCGTCAAAGTTGCGTATCTCAGTGGAACTCCCCATTTGCCGCTGATATCTTTTTAAGAGTGATCCCCTGGCCATGTGTGCTCCGTTTTAAATACTCCTGTGACCGCGTCACGCGCGCGCAACGCCACCAGTCAGCATCCAACGCCGCGGTGGGCAGTGGTCACAATGTTTTGGCTCATCAGTGTATTTCTCTCCTATCTTAGGCTAAAAGAAGATGTGTCCGCATGAACAGTGTTCGGCCGCATAAACTATAACTGCATAATCTGGGACGGGTCGGTGTCTACATCTACATCTACATCCATACTCCGCAAGCCACCTGTCGGGTGTGGCGGAGGGTACCTTGAGTACCACTATCGGTTCTCCCTTCTATTCCAGTCTCGTATTGTTCATGCAAAGAAGGATTGTCGGTATGTCTCTGTGTGGGTTCTAATCTCTCTGTTTTTATCCTCATGGTCTCTTCGCGAGTTATACATAGGAGGGAGCAATATACTGCTTGACTCCTCGGTGAAGGTATGTTCTCGAAACTTCAACAAAAGCCCGTACCGAGCTACTGAGCGTCTCTCCTGCAGAGTCTTCCACTGGAGTTTATCTATCATCGCCGTAACGCTTTCGCGATTACTAAATGACCCTGTAACGAAACGCGCTGCTCTCCGTTGGATCTTCTCTATCTCTTCTATCAACCCTATCTGGCACGGATCCCACACTGCTGAACAGTATTCAAGCAGTGGGCAAACAAGCGTACTGTAACCTACTTCCTTTGTTTTCGGATTGCATTTCCTTAGGATTCTTCCAATGAATCTCAGTCTGGCATCTGCTTTACCGACGATCAACTTTATATGGTCATTCCATTTTAAATCACTCCTAATGCGTACTGCCAGATAATTTATGGAATCAACTGCTTCCAGTTGCTGACCTGCTCATTATGTACTCTCACAGACCGACCAATCCAAAGCCACAAGCAGAGGAGAGGTGACGCGCGGAAATAATCAACGAAAAAGAACCGAACTCATGACAAACAAGAAGCCGTACATCACCGGCCGAATGCACCACAACTGGCTCACTACACCCAATTCCAAAAATACACACAGTGAATATCCGATGAGGCCTCCAGGACAGACGAATACTCAGCACCTCACCATCCCAATCACATTCGGATAGCTCGAAGTTACACAGTCAAAAGACCGGCTCGGAAACATCCGACTGCAAACCCAGAACCCCACGGAACACCTCCCCGCAACAGGAGAGAAATGCAGGCCCAAGTCGCAGTCCGGCAGAAACCCCCACACGCCACCAATAGGTACTACATCCACACCTAATACCGCTGCTGTCAGACAGCCCACAGCAAGCGAACAAGTTCTGAGTAATTGAACATATTATAACAAAACATTCAACATCCCATGCGGAGCCAATCACAAAACATTTCAACTTCACACCCTTCACAACCTCACCCCTGAAGAAAGGCAAGCAACTCAGTCAAAAGGTACCATCCTTGGAGCTATAATCATTAGTGGATGGAAAAATAAACTCTCAAAGTGCGCGCACTCCCCCCCCCCCCCCCCTTCCAAGACACACACACGATGTAACACCACGCAATGACTCTGCAACCACCCCCTCCGGGCGAGGACGGGACCAGGAACCGTGAACAGCACACACACAAAATGAGACAATATAACATATGTAAGAGACACAACTCCCTTCGCAACAAACAAATTTATTTTACTGCAGCTGTTCCCAACATGTCACACCAAAAAATCACATTCACCGCAACAGCAACTCCAACACAACAGACGCAAGTGTCATCCACTTCAACAAACATCCCACGACAGTGCATCTTCACAGTGGAACGCAAACCTCGTCCTCCCAAAGTGCATCCACGACACTACCATTGACATACCATAACATCACTATACCACCAGACTCACCAACCTGGCACACATGGCAAAATACAAAATCATGATCCTGGGCACCCGCCACGGCCCACCCCCAGCAACCATCCCAGAAAACATACGGTGGTGGCAGAGAACTATTAGTAGTACAGTCCTGCAGCTGAGGTGCGGCACTGGATCCGCAACGCGTCCCTGAAAACAAATCAGTTACACTGAATGAACCATTCAATACTCCTTGACAGAACCCGACAGCAATTAAAGAACAAACACAAGCAGAATATCATCACATGTCAAATTAGAAAAGAGTCAAGCATGCACTAACCAGCAACATGAACCCTGCATGCAGAATACACCATTCCGTCGCCAATAAGACGCAAATCAACCTTAAATGAAGCACCTACGAATGAAAACTCCTGGATTTGAACAAATACCAAGCTGTCAAACGCCGAAGCACATACTCAGCCAATCCTATCACACACCGCATCACACTGTCAGTGGGCAGAAAGGTAGTTTTTCAGAAATGTTAGCAAGCAGGAATACCCCAGTCAAGACAGAGTTTCTAGCCATGACGAAGGCCATCTGTGGTTGGAAAGGGCGAATTCTTGTACATTCTGAGGTGAACAAAACTGTTAAATCACTGCCATTTCATATACTCTTTCATGTAGCACTCTGAAAACCAGCAACGTTGTTCGGACTCATTGTAGGAGTAACAAAGTAACATACCGCAAAATATGTAAATCACTGAATGCAGCCTAAAAGTCACATTTATTAGCGTGTATTTTGCTACACAAAAATATCTGGAGCCTTTTATGAACGTTTTACTGCTTCTTGGATGTACGTGAAAGATATATAACAGCGATAAAATGTTCCTAAGGAATCGCTAGAGGCTACGCGCGTGGGCTGGTAGCTCATTTCGCACACGCACACGATGTACCGTGTCTGAAGTTGCCTTTCCTTTAATGTAAACGACGTAACCGAAGTCAGTGACAACTTTTATGAAAATATGTAGACACAAAAATTTTTCGAATACGCTATAGTCATTTATTCAGCTATTGCTACCTTCAGATGTTTCACATTCGGACTGACTTGATTTCTTCACTGATAAATGTAAATCACCACTTACATATAACCAACCATAAAAATTCAGCAGTCTAACATTTAAGTCTCTAACAAGTTACTTTCTTTCTATATATTAATCTATTTTTCAGCGCTTTCTTTGATAAGAATTTGCACAACTACGTATGTAAACTCGAAGGTTTTTATGAATCTGTGTTTCAAATTGTGTACCTGGTGCTTAGAAACTACGCTTGAAGCTACTAAAGCGAAAATTTTCTCCTTTTTGCACATAAATTCAACCTATCTGCAGCTAACGACTTTCTTGGGTCTTCATTATGAAGACAGGTTTGATGCAGCTCCCCACGCAGGTGTAGTCTGTGCAAGCCTCTTCATCTACGAATAAGTACTGCAACCTACATCCATTTGAACCTGCTTTCTGTGTTCTTCCTCTGTCCTTACCCTACAGTATTTACCACCACACTTCCCTTCAGTACCAGACTGACAGTTCTTTGATGCTTCAGACTGTGTCCTATCAACCCATTCCTTCTTTTAGTAAGTTGCATCATAAATTTGTTTTACCCAATTCAGAACCACTACGTTAGTTACTTGATCAACCTATCTAATCTTCAGGATTCTTTTATAACACCACATTTCAAAAGTCGACGTTTCACTTCCGTAGAAGTCTCTACTGGACAAAAAATTCCAGGAAAAACTTTCTCAGTTTTACTTTACATTAAAGTTCCCTCCCTCCCCCCTTTTTTTCTAGAAATCCTACGACTGTAACCGGCTCTGATAATCGCTTAGACCTTTTATTTGCTCACGCAGTAGAGTATGTTTGTGGATGGGCGGGAGGGGGTTAGGCTATACTCGTAGGAGCTCTCTATACATCACGTCAACGCTTGTGCAGGCATCTCTCTACTCCCAGCACTACCAACAGCTTCTCACCACAGCAGATGATCGAGGAGAGATGCAAATCCTACTACTTTTCTTGTAGCATAAATTAGTCGGTTACATATTTCCAGGTCAGCAATAGAGGAAAAGAACACGGAAAGAACAAAAGTGCTGCAGAGAGAAACCATAAATAATGTGGAACAATATAGGTAATTAAGGAGAAGAGATAACACATTGTGCGAGAGAAAGAAAAGAGAATGGACTAAAAAGAAATTTCAAGAACTAGAAAAGTTAAAGGAACAGAGTGAAATAAGAAAGTTCTATCATGCTGTAGGCAAAATAAATAGCAGATTTCAGCCAAAAATAATGGCATGCTCCAGCAAAGATGGGAAAATGATGAGAGAGGAAAAACAGATAGTGGGAAGATGGGCAGAGTATTTCAAAGATACACTAAATACCAGCCTAGAAGATGAAGAGACAGCTGCACAGGAGGAAAGAGTTGAGATTGAAGTAGACAATGATGAAAATGAGGCAAGAAAGCCAACACTACAAGAGGTCTTCCAGGCTGTGTAGAAGACGAAAAGCAATCGAGCATCTGGGGAAGACAGTTTACTCCCTGAATTAATAAAAACTGGTGGAAAGGGTGTAATAAAGGAACTGCACACATTAATATCAGATGTATGGGGAAACGAAAACTATGCTAGGTAATTAGAAAACTGAAATAATCATCCAAATTTATAAGAAAGAGGATAGAACAGCATGTGGAAACTATGGAGGTATAACACTCCTAAGCACAGCTTATAAGATCTTCACAATTATATTATACAAAAGTGCGCAGAAGACGTACTAGGGGATTATCAGTGTGGCTTTCGAGCAGACAGAGGAACAACTCATCAAATATTTGTGATAAGACAAATGCTGGAATTGATCTATGAATATGACATAGAAAATTGATAATATGATATAGATCTGCATTTTCTATTCATCGACTTCAGACAAGCCTTTGACAGCATAAACTGTCCAGAACTGTACAGACTACTGGACGAAGCTGGCATTTGTGGAAAACTAATAAGGCTAATCAGAATGACAGTGAAAGAGACAAGAGCAAAAGTAAAGGTCTTTAACAGAACAAGTGAAAGCTTTGACCTTAATAAAGGCGTGAAGCAAGGTGATAGTCTCTCCACTGTTCTATTCAATACAGACCGGCATAGTGTAGTAAAGAAAATCAACAAGAAAACTTTCCAGATATGTGCATACGCTGATGACATTTTTATAGTAGAAAGAATATCAATATACTCCAAGAAACACACCGGACAATGGAAATAGAAGCATTAAAATTGGTCTCATAATAAATGTAAACAAATAAATATGTTAATATCACAATCTGAGGCTAGAAGAATCCCTAAAACGGTATCAATGGGAAATGGTTCAAAGGAGTGTGCTCCTTTAACTACTTGGGAGCGCTAATAACAAATGTTAACAGTACTGGAATGGATTTAGGGGAAAGAATACAAGCAGGAAATAGAGCTTACTTTGCAAATATGCAACTTTTCAGACACAACCATGTTACAAGAAAAGTAAAACTACTACTCCCTAGTCTGCCCAGTTATCACATGCTGGTCAGAGGAATGGACGTTGACAGAACATGACAAATATGCACTGAGAACCTTTGAGCAGAAAGCGCTATGCAAATGAAGGGAGGAAGAAGGCTGGAGAATACGCTACAATGCTGAATTACAAGAATTAATACAAGGTAGGGACATAATAAAATTTGGGATATCACAGCGAATACGATGGCTAAGACACGTGGAGAGAACGGCAGAGGATAGAATTCCGAAGAAAATGATGAAAGGTGGGATCCATTGAGCTAGACGGAAAGGAAGACCGAGAAGAAGATGGACTGATGACGTACTAGTGGATCTCACCAATATGGGAATCCGGGGATGGAAAAAACTAGCAAGCAACCGACAAATGTTGAGGAAAATCATTGAAGAAGCCAAGGTTAATCAAGAGCTGTAGCGCTACCAAAGAAGAATAAGAAGAAAGATATATTTCCAGTTTGTGCTGAAGATTAACCACTCTCACTTAAAGATAATTAATTTCTACACTGAAGTGCCTAGAAACAGGAAATAATCAATCATTCCTCAAAGCTACGTCTCCAAAAATAAATTGACGTCGACTGGAAACTGTACTTGTAGTATGGCAACATTATAAATTTCCGTTATTTTACTCGTGATTTGAGTTTTACCAAGAAACAGAAACCATCAATAATTTCTGCGTTTCAGTGAGTTAAATAAATAGTAGACGAAAACGCCATTACTATTTTGGAACTTCGGACGTTCATCGCTAGACGGATTCTAGCATGTCTCTAACGTTATATAAAAATTGCCGGGATGAATCTTTACTTTACAGATAAGTTCACAACGTTGTGGAATATCCTGACAGATTTGTCCTGCCAGTCGTACGTGTTTTCGAACCCCGGTCCTTGTTCTCCTCTTACCGATGATTGTGATCACCTCACAACTTCCCTGCTGTAGTAATGTCTCACCTGCACGTGCCTTCTACAAAAGTTCCACCGTACACCTTGCTCGACTAGTGCTCTTCGAAGAAACCTGCGGGGTGTATCGATTAAGCAACAGGTTTACTGTTACCAGTGACTGTTTATTTATTTCTGCAATGCTTCTCGATCGTTTCCGAAAACAATTTCTAGGATGTGGCTTAGCTGTTATTCTCTTTATTACAGTCGCTTAGAATATTGTTCGCCAAAGGCTCGGGTCTGTATTCGGCTTCTCGTGCGTCAGATTTGAAATATTGGCAGTGGATTACACTGCCTGCCACAAAAATGAAAAAGAAAAGGAAGCACACAGAAGGGAAGGGTTCAAATGGCTCTGAGCACTATGGGACTTAACATCTATGGTCATCAGTCCCCTAGAACTTAGAACTACTTAAACCTAACTAACCTAAGGACATCACACAACACCCAGTCATCACGAGGCAGAGAAAATCCCTGACCCCGCCGGGAATCGAACCCGGGAACCCGGGCGCGGGAAGCGAGAACGCTACCGCACGACCACGAGCTGCGGACAGAAGGGAAGGGGGAAACGAAATGAAACCTCATGGGTTGAGAGGGTGTTTGATGTTATATCAGAGATTTCAAAATCGGGTCATATTTACAGAGAACTTGATAATATGGGCTAACTTATCAGTATGACGTTTCACCCACTCCTGACCCCATGCATGTGCCGATTCGGTTGGGAAGTGCCTCATACAGCCATTGTATCCTATCCGGAGGCAAGCTGGCCCTAAACTTCATACTGGCACTGTGACAGAGTTGATGTAAGAGCTGATCTCACACATGTTCTACTATGAACAGATATGGGGATCTCGTTGGCCGTGGGAGCAGGTGAAAGTCACGGAAACTGTTCATAGAGACACGTTCCATATGTGGTCGAGCATTTTCCCGTGTAGACGAACACTGTCCTGTCGAAACTTGCCACCACTACACTGTCGCATGAGAACGTAACACGAGAGGACGCAAGATGACCGTGACGTACAGGTGTGCCGTCAGAGTTCTTTCAGTCGCTACCAGCCGTATCCTGAAGTCATATCCGATGGCCCTAATACCATGCCGCCAGCAGTAACACCGCTGTTGGAGCAATAGGGAGATCCACACACGTCGCCGCCGTCGCCAACGACGGTTATCCGGGGTAGTGCGGAACTGCAGTTCATCGCTGAACGTAATTGTGAAGCCACTCGTCAGCAGTCCATACTTCCCAGCCACCGCACTACTTGTGACATTATTGTTCATATTTTTTAAAAAAAATTGTAAATATTTTATTGAAACTGTTAAAGCAGAAGTATAACCATCTTGTTTGAAGCAAAATCGATACTGAAACTCATTAAAGATGAATGTACATATTAAGAAAAAGGGTGCAATATTTACCTTTTAAATATTGTAAAGATATCTATTTGTTATAATTATTAAATGTAAAAAGGTGCTATAATGTAATTATGTATGTAATAGTTACTGGCACTCACTTAGGGCTGTATGAGATATGTGTAGTATAAAAGAGGGAGTAGTTCCGTCAGGAACGGAAAGCTGTGTAAGCGCAGGAAAAGGTGGGAGCGGAAACGTTTGGCGCGCTTTGGCGGGCGCGAACGAAGTCAGTCGGTGGCCAGTGACTTAGAGGCAGTACCTACAGTGCCAGCATAGTGTGGAGTGCGTCATATTGTTGCATCTTGCCTCGCTTGGAAACTACAGATTATCACGGCCTGGTATGGGGAGAAAAACGGGCTATTGATTATAAGATGGATCATCGCTATGAAGAGGAAATAAGTCCGACATGGATAACTGCTCTTGGCCGTTCTGATATTAATGCAGTTGTTGCCACCAACGCCACCGTCGCTGAGCACAGCTTACAGGGTACGACATTTTAGCTATGTATTATAGTGTGTGCCAGGAAGTTGAAATATGCTTTAACAATAATAACCATCATCCAAATTAACAACAGTGTCTACCTGGTAATTTATCCCGCTCATAAACCAAGCAGGATCCTAACCTGGTAAATGAAAATTCCGAGTGACCTGTATTCAGCCAAGACTGTGAAACCTTTAATATACAGGGTGAGTCACCTAACGTTACCGCTGGATATATTTCGTAAACCACATCAAATACTGACGAACCGATTCCACAGACCGAACGTGAGGAGAGGTGCTAGTGTAATTGTTTAATACAAACCATACAAAAATGCACGGAAGTATGTTTTTTAACACAAACCTACGTTTTTTTAAATGGAGCCACGTTAGTTTTGTTAGCACATCTGAACATATAAACAAATACGTAATCAGTGCCGTTTGTTGCATTGTAAAATGTTAATTATATCCGGAGATATTGTAACCTAAAGTTGACGCTTGAAACCTCCGACGTTCAGTTGCGTGTTGTAACAAACACGGGCCACGGTCGGCGAGCAGCATCTGCAGGGACATGTTTACGATGACGACCGTGTTTACGAGTGTGGCTGTAGTGCACTGTTGTGGTTTGGTCTAGCTGTCGCAGTGTCCGCATGTAGCGCTTGCTGCTATTGTTATTCTGCATTCGTCTCCGCACGCAGACCAATTGTAGTACACCGTGTTACCAGACGTCTGTGATAGTGTAGTGTTGTAGGAACTGTGACCATGGTGTATTCGAACTCTGAAAAGGCGGAGATGATACTCATCTATGGCGAGTGTCGACGAAATGCAGCTGAAGCCTGCAGGGTGTATGCAGAACGGTACCCGGGCAGAGAGCATCCAACGTGCCGCACATTGCAAAACATCTACCGCCAACTGTATGCAACAGGTATGGTCGTAGCACGCAAACGGGTCCGTAACAGGCCCGTCACAGGAGAAGCGGGTGCAGTTGGTGTGTTAGCTGCTGTTGCCATGAAGCCACACATGAGTACATGGGACATTGCGAGAGCCGGTGGACTGAGTCAAAGCAGTGTCATGCGCATACTGCATCGTCACCGCTATCATCCGTTTCATGTGTCGCTACATCAGCAATTACATGGTGATGACTTTAATCAAATGGTTCAAATGGCTTTGAGCACTACGGGACTGACTTTAATTATCGAGTGCAGTTCTGTCAATGGGGATTAACAGAGAATGCGTTGCAGTTCTACCTGTTTACCGATGAAGCGGGTTTCACAAACCACGGGGCAGTGAATCTACGGAACATGCATTACTGGTCCGTGGACAATCCTCGCTGGCTCAGACAGGTAGAGCGACAGCGACCGTGGACTGTAAATGTATGGTGCTGAATCACTGGCGACCACCTCATTGGTCCTCACTTCATTGCAGGGGCCCAAACAGCTGCAACATACATCGCGTTTCTACAGAATGTTCTGCCAACGTTGCTCGAAAATGTCCCACTGGAAACGCGTCGACGTATGTGGTATCAGCATGATGGTGCACCTGCACATTCCGCAATTAACACTAGGCTGATCCTTGACAGGATGTTCGACGGGCGTTTCATAGGACGTGGAGGACGCGTAAATTGGCCAGCCCGTTCTCCTTAACTTACACCTCTGCACTTCTTTCTGTGGGGTACGTTAAAGGAGAATGTGTACCGTGATGTGCCTACAACCCCAGAGGATATGAAACAACGTATTGTGGCAGCCTGCGGCGACATTACACTAGATGTACTGCGGCGTGTACGACATTCATTATGCCAGAGATTGCATTTGTGTGCAGCAAATGATGGCCACCACATTGAACATCTATTGGCCTTACATGTCGGGACACACTCTATTCCACTCCGTAATTGAAAACGGAAACCACGTGTGTACGTGTACCTCACCCCTCATGGTAATGTACATGAGCGTCAGTGAAAAAGACCAATAAAAAGGTGTTAGCATGTGGACGTAATGTGCTGTTCCAGTCTCTTCTGTACCTAAGGTCCATCACCGTTCCCTTTGGAACCCTACGTAATTCGGTGTTCTCCGAAACACACGATCGAACAGCGGAGGAGTTGTACTCAAGCGTCAACTTTAGGTTACAATATCTCCGGATGTAATTAACATTTTACAATGCAACAAACGGCACTGATTACGTATTTGTTTATATGTTCAGACGTGCTAACAAAACTAACGGGGTTCCATTTAAAAAAACGTAGGTTTGTGTTAAAAAACATACTTCCGTGCATTTTTTTATGGTTTGTATTAACCAATTACATTAGCCCCTCTCCTCACGTTCGGTCTGTGGAATCGATTCGTCAGTATTTGATGTGGTTTACGAAATATATGCAGCGGTAATGTTAGGTGACTCACCCTGTATTGTTGGCAAATCAGTGATTAATCAGTGAAATAATTGCTGGAAAGAATAACTGAGAATTTCATAATTAACATTGCTATTATTTTCTGTGTTAAAATGATTACTTAAGGTTATGCCAGATTCAGAGACCATATTAGATAAATTGTTTGCTGCTTTCACATTACGTATTAACGAAAGGAAATACTAAGTTGATGATTAATGGTGATAAATACACTCCTGGAAATTGAAATAAGAACACCGTGAATTCATTGTCCCAGGAAGGGGAAACTTTATTGACACATTCCTGGGGTCAGATACATCACATGATCACACTGACAGAACCACAGGCACATAGACACAGGCAACAGAGCATGCACAATGTCGGCACTAGTACAGTGTATACCCACCTTTCGCAGCAATGCAGGCTGCTATTCTCCCATGGAGACGATCGTAGAGATGCTGGATGTAGTCCTGTGGAACGGCTTGCCATGCCATTTCCACCTGGCGCCTCAGTTGGACCAGCGTTCGTGCTGGACGTGCAGACCGCGTGACACGACGCTTCATCCAGTCCCAAACATGCTCAATGGGGGACAGATCCGGAGATCTTGCTGGCCAGGCTAGTTGACTTACACCTTCTAGAGCACGTTGGGTGGCACGGGATACATGCGGACGTGCATTGTCCTGTTGGAACAGCAAGTTCCCTTGCCGGTCTAGGAATGGTAGAACGATGGGTTCGATGACGGTTTGGATGTACCGTGCACTATTCAGTGTCCTCTCGACGATCACCAGTGGTGTACGGCCAGTGTAGGAGATCGCTCCCCACACCATGATGCCGGGTGTTGGCCCTGTGTGCCTCGGTCGTATGCAGTCCTGATTGTGGCGCTCACCTGCACGGCGCCAAACACGCATACGACCATCATTGGCACCAAGGCAGAAGCGACTCTCATCGCTGAAGACGACACGTCTCCATTCGTCCCTCCATTCACGCCTGTCGCGACCCCACTGGAGGCGGGCTGCACGATGTTGGGGCGTGAGCGGAAGACGGCCTAACGGTGCGCGGGACCGTAGCCCAGCTTCATGGAGACGGTTGCGAATGGTCGACGCCGATACCCCAGGAGCAACAGTGTCCCTAATTTGCTGGGAAGTGGCGGTGCGGTCCCCTACGGCACTGCGTAGGATCCTACGGTCTTGGCGTGCATCCGTGCGTCGCTGCGGTCCGGTCCCAGGTCGACGGGCACGTGCACCTTCCGCCGACCACTGGCGACAACATCGATGTACTGTGGAGACCTCACGCCCCACGTGTTGAGCAATTCGGCGGTACGTCCACCCGGCCTCCCGCATGCCCACTATACGCCCTCGCTCAAAGTCCGTCAACTGCACATACGGTTCACGTCCACGCTGTCGCGGCATGCTACCAGTGTTAAAGACTGCGATGGAGCTCCGTATGCCACGGCAAACTGGCTGACACTGACGGCGGCGGTGCACAAATGTTGCGCAGCTAGCGCCATTCGACGGCCAACACCGCGGTTCCTGGTGTGTCCGCTGTGCCGTGCGTGTGATCATTGCTTGTACAGCCCTCTCGCAGTGTCCGGAGCAAGTATGGTGGGTCTGACACACCGGTGTCAATGTGTTCTTTTTTCCATTTCCAGGAGTGTAGTAACGTTAAACAGTTTATAGTGGATCAATGAAATGTTGAGTACCAAATATGTTGATGTAGAACCCCCCCCCCCCTGTCCAAATTTCCTTTTGTTTTCATGAAATCAGTCTGTTTGATTAAGCAATTGGGTGCTGTAGTTTTGTTTCGAGCGGCTAAACTTTTCTTGTATTGCTGAACCATCTTTTATCTAAATCTAAAGTGAAGTCTGTTAGGTAAATAGGGAGTTGCAATCTTTTCTGCTGTCCTACTCAGCTTCATTACGTGTGCCTTTTTAGACTGGCGAATAATAGTGTACCACCGACCACATATATTGTTATCGATGCAGAATAGTAGTCTAACTACTGTTATTTGCCATACCTCTGAACTCATGACTTATTTGAAGAAACGAGTTAAAGTCTGATGCTTGTTCCTGAGATTAACACGCACGGTTATTACACTTGTTTTTGTGGTTTTGCTATCTGGATAGGTAACTGTATTACTGTTTGTTACATTGCTTATTATTAATAGTATAGTATAAGAATATTACAGTTGGTTTTGCATGACAGTATGTTTTGTAAACCAATTCAGAGAATACAAAATACACCCAAGTATTAGATCTGGTTTTACACATCAGGATAGTAAATAACACACACAAGTCAAAAGGAGGAATATTACACACTCCGAACCCATCCTCTTGTGTTGTGGTGTTAATGGCAGTCTGTGCACAGGATGAACACAATGAATGAACTCTGGTTGTCCTCTCTAGAAATCACAGACAACTGAAACACTAATTATGTACATACATGTCGACAGTGTGTACATAAACTAAGTTACATTGATATACAATCTTGTGTTCTGGATGCTTCAGTTTTTACTTTTTTGCCAGGCAGTGTGGATCTCCACTTATGTATCCACACATATTACAAAAATGGATGTACATGTATATGGAGATATATACAGGATGACAATTATTGAACTATATGAAATAAAATTGTCATAACATCTGAACGGCTTGCGTTAGGACGTTCAAACTGCCCCGTTGGCCATGGGGCATGATGGGAATCAGTATGTGAATATGGTTTGGTTTAGAGACGAAGCCCACTGTCATTTGGATGGTTTCGTCAGTAAGCAAATCTGGCACATCTGGGGGACTGAGAATACACATTTCGCGATCGAGAAGTCTCTTCATCCTCAATGGGTGACTGTGTGGTGTGCAATGTCCAGTCACGGAAAAATCGGTGCGATATTCCTTGATCGCACTGTGTCTACAGAACGGTACGTGAAGCTTTTGGCAGATGATTTCCCCCCTATCCAAAATGACTCTGATTTCGACCAGATGTGGTTCATGCAAGACGAAACTCAACCCCATGGAAGCAGAAGAGTGTTTGATGTCCTGGAGGAGCACTTTGGGGACCGCATTCTGGCTCTGGGGGTACCCAGAGGCCACTGGCATGGGTCTCGATTGGCCGCCATATTCTCCAGATCTGAACACAAGCGACTTCTTTTTGTGAAGCTATATTAAAGACAAGTTGTACAGAAATAACTCCAAAACCATTGCTGAAATGAAAACAGCCATTCAGGAGGTCATCGACAGCACTGGTGTTTCGACACTTTTGTGGGTCATGCAGAATTTCGCTATTCGTCTGCGTCACATCATCGCCAATAATTTCAGGCGTATAGAACATGTCATAACCAAAATGCGAATATACTGGGTGATCAAAAAGTCAGTATAAATTTGAAAACTGAATAAATCACGGAACAATGTAGGTAGTGGGGTACAAGTTGACACACATGCGTGGAATGACATGGGGTTTTATTACAACCAAAAAAATACAAAAGTTCAAAAAATGTCCGACAGATGGTGCTTCATCTGATCAAAATACCAATAATTAGCATAACAAAGTAAGACAAAGCAAAGATGATGTTCTTCACAGGAAATGCTCAATATGTCCACCATAATTCCTCAACATCAGCTGTAGTCGAGGAATAATGTTGTGAACAGCACTGTAAAGCATGTCCGGAGTTATGGTGAGGAATTGGGGTCGGATGTTGTCTTTCAGCATCCCTAGAGATGTCGGTCAATCACGATACACTTGCGACTTCAGGTAACCCCAAAGCCAATAATCGCACGGACTGAGGTCTGGGGACCTGGGAGGCCAAGCATGACGAAAGTGGCGGCTGAGCACACGATCATCACCAAACGATGCGTGCAAGAGATTTTTCACGCGTCTAGCAATATGGGGTGGAGCGCCATCCTGCATAAACGTCGTACGTTCCAGCAGCTGTTTATCAGCCAGGCTGGGGATGGTGAGATTCTGTAACATATCGGCGTACCTCTCACCCGTCACGGTAGCAGTTTTGCTGTCCAGCGCCATCTGTCGGACATTTTGTGAACTTTTTTTTGGTCCTAATAAAACCCCATGTCATTCCAAGCATGTGTGTCAATTTTTACCTCTCTATCTACATTATTCCGTGGTTTATTAAGTTTTCAAATTTATACTGACTTTTTGATCACCCGGTATATAGTGACGTTTACACGTTGAATATCGTGTGTGCACGCCGTAGTTAGTAACTAATTTACGTTATTTTCATACAGTTCCAAATCTCCTCCTAAAGCACTGGACCGATTTCAACCATACTTGGTACACATATCACTTACTGGCTGGAAATAATTGCTGTGGGGGTAAGAACCACCTGCCTATGAAAGGTGTGGGGATGAAAAAGCAATGTAGCTCACGATGGACGAAAAGCCGTAATACAGTCATCCAGTATTTGAGAATGTAAGTATGTAGTGACTTGGAAAAAAACTTTATTCATAATTTCTAACGTTTATGAAGTTATAGAGAAAATGTTTATACTTTACTACATTTTTGCTGTTCATGCATTAAAACAGCCGCATGAAGTATAACGTTTTAATTTACTACTTATTTTCTACTAACTACGTTCACGACATATTTCTCGACAGTATTTACACATACCACTCAATCTATCAGCAATATTATATCATTGTACTACACATAGTTCAGGAGATATGTCATAATTACTGAGATACGTGAAAAACTGCCGCATGATGTATGACGTTTCAGTTTATTACTGCTTTACTACGAAAGCTATTAGCAACACTTTTCGCAGACAGTAACCACATATGCTGCTGAATCTATACAATCGTACGACACAACGTCGAGGATATATGGCATCATAAACATTTTAGATGCGCGAAAAGTTGCCATCATGTATGACGTTTTAATTTATTACTTCTTTATTACTAACTCTATTCTCAACAAATTTCCCAGAGGGTAGCCACATACAACACTGGATGTACCTATAAAATAGTATCATTTTACAGCACGTGTTCACTAAGCGTAAATGAAAATACAGGGCGAAATTCTCTAAAGATGCAGATGAAATATGTGCACAAATACGTGTGAAATATGGTAAATATAAGTTGTCTAAAATCTCTTGGGTAAAATTGAAACAGGTGATAGTGGGTCCGCCGCACTGAGTGGCCACGCGGTTTGAGGCGCCGTGTCACGGATTACGCGGCCACTCCCGCCGGAGGTTTGAGTCCTCCCTCGGGCATGGGTGTGTGTGTTGTTCTTAGCATAAGTTAGTTTAAGTAGAGTGTAAGTCTAGGGACCGATGACCTCAACAGTTTGATCCCTTAGGAATTCACACACATTTGAACATTTGATAGTGGGTCCACAACCAACTATAATGGGATAGAGAACCAATGGTCGGAAACGCATATTTTTTGCGTTAGGATGTACACAACGTAAACTTTGTAACAAAAACGTAGCTCATGGTAATTATTCAAAGTGACGACCACCAGTCTCAATGCTTGCATGGCAACGACGCATGAAGTTCTACTGTACTCTCACAAAGATCGCTGGTGAGTGTTGTACCAGAAGACAGACAGCTTGGACCCTAGCAAGCATGTCTCCTTCCATTCTTGAGGGTGTTTCGTACACCATCATCTTGATGTAACCCCAGAGGAAATGTCGAGAGGTCTGAGATCCGGCGATCGCGTTGGTCATGGAACAGGACCTATCCTTGGGTCAGTGTTTTTCATGTGCTCGCGGACATTAACACTGTAGTGGGCTGGTGCACTGTTGTGTTGAAACCACACCCTTCCACAAACAACAAGGGTTACTGACCCCAGGAACTGTGGCAGCATGTCTCGCAGGAACACCAGGGTAACGTGGACCTGTCAAATGAGGAGGCAGCAAGTAAGGTCCTGTCAGGTGATCTTGGAAAATGTCTGCCCATATGTGGCTATTCGTCCACGAGACTCAGAGGGCCATAGACACGGGTTCACAGGTAGATGCCGTGTTTCTTGACTTCCGCAAGGCGTTCGATACAGTTCCCCACAGTCGTTTAATGAACAAAGTAAGAGCATATGGACTATCAGACCAATTGTGTGATTGGATTGAGGAGTTCCTAGATAACAGGATGCAGCATGTTATTCTCAATGGAGAGAAGTCTTCCGAAGTAAGAGTGATTTCAGGTGTGCCGCAGGGGAGTGTCATAGGACCGTTGCTATTCACAATATACATAAATGACCTGGTGGATGACATCGGAAGTTCACTGACGCTTTTTGCAGATGATGCTGTGGTGTATCGAGAGGTTGTAACAATGGAAAATGTACTGAAATGCAGGAGGATCTGCAGCGAATTGACGCATGGTGCAGGGAATGGCAATTGAATCTCAATGTAGACAAGTGTAATGTGCTGCGAATACACAGAAAGATAGATCCTTTATCATTTAGCTACAAAATAGCAGGTCAGCAAGTGGAAGCAGTTAATACCATAAATTATCTGGGAGTACGCATTAGAAGTGATTTAAAATGGAATGATCATATAATGTTGATCGTCGGTAAAGCAGATGCCAGACTGAGATTCATTGGAAGAATCCTAAGGAAATGCAATCCGAAAACAAAGGAAGTAGGTTACAGTACGCTTGTTCGCCCACTGCTTGAATACTGCTCAGCAGTGTGGGACCGTACCAGATAGGGTTGATACAAGACATAGAGAAGATCCAACGGAGAGCAGCGCGCTTCGTTACAGGATCATTTAGTAATCGCGAAAGCGTTACGGAGATGATAGATAAACTCCAGTGGAAGACTCTGCAGGAGACACGCTCAGCAGCTCGGTACGGGCTTTTGTCAAAGTTTCGAGAACATACCTTCACCGAAGAGTCAAGCAGTATATTGCTCCCTCCTACGTATATCTCGCGAAGAGACCATGAGGATAAAATCAGAGAGATGAGAGCCCACACAGAGGCATACCGACAATCCTTCTTTCCACGAACAATACGAGACTGGAATAGAAGGGAGAACCGATGGAGGTACTGAAGGTACCCTCCGCCACACACCGTCAGGTGGCTTGCGGAGTATGGATGTAGATGTAGATGTAGATGTAGATGTGGGCAGAGTGGGGATTGTTCTCACTCCGGACATGGCTGTTGCAGCTGTTGAAAACACCATCATGGGTCGCTTTGAACAACTACGATGAGCAACACTGTTGTTATGTGATGTATGCTGTCTACGTCAATAACACGATAAATATGCATTTCTGACATTTCTTTCTATTTCTCAATATAATTGGTAGTGGACCCCCTGTCGCCTGTTTCAATATGACCCAAAATGTCGGAGGCGATTTGTATGTGTGAAATATAATTAACATGTACATACGTTGGCAAAGTTACAAGTAAAAAGTTCATCTTAAACCTCTGAAACGATTTCAACCAAATTTGGTACACACATTACTTACGACCTGAAAAGGAGTAGTGTTGAGGTAAAACCACCAGCATTCTGCTAGGGTGAACATGATAACGTGGAGAGGGAAGGGAGGAGGCGAAGATGGGCAGAGACGGTTGAGGGGAAATGGATCGAGAGAGGGGAGAGAAAGAGATGGACAGAGAGTGACAGGGTAAGGAAGAGATAGGCATAGATGGGGGAGGAGGAGATGAGCAGGGAGAGGGGGAGGAGAAAATGACAGAGAAAAGGAAGAGGCAGAGATGGACACAGAGAGGGGAGAGCAGAAGATGGACAGAGAAAGAAAAGAGGACATGAACGGCGAGAGTGGAGAGGAGGACATGAACAAAGAGAGGGGGAGGAGGATATGGACTAATAGAAGACTGGGATAAGTATATTCCCTGGACAACATTGAGTACTCAGTATATTTTATGTAAGGGAATTTTGGGTAAAGTTGCCAGGGCAGGATAATGTGGCCACTGCATATTTTTTCCTTGAACACTGCTGTTGCCTGTCGAAAATTGGTCAAACTAGTTGTGATATAAACCGTTATTTTGTCGGTGATTATAATAGAGGCACCTTTTTCCGCTGTTTTGCAGTAAAAAAGTTTCTGTTTTTCATCTGACTTTTGTAAAGTAAGTCATTTATGTTATTGTTCTTACCTCACTTATATGTGAAATAATACTTTTTTTTGCAATACCAATGTTTGAGCAACGTCTTTTGACCTACAGATTAGTTCCTTGTTGTTTCTTTCGGTTTGATACTTTAATCTGTGAACCACTAATGCCGACGATACGTCCAATTGGGAAAGGCCTCACTACAAATGGTCACTATGAAGCATTCAAAAATACATATGGTTGCTATATGTTGTTTTCTTTGTCATAGCGGGCCGGGGTGGCTGAGCGGTTCTAGGCGCTACAGTCTGGAACCGCGCGACCGCTACTGTCGCAGGTTCGAATCCTGCCTCGGGCATGGATGTGTGTGATGTCCTTAGGTTAGTTAGGTTTAAGTAGTTCTAAGTTCTAGGGGACTGATGACCTTAGAAGTTAAGCCCCATAGTGCTCAGAGCCATTTGAACCATTTTTTTTCTTTGTCATAAAGAACGCTGGGATCAGAGAGACTGTTTTGTGCTTTTCATATCCATTTATTACTGCTCTCCTCTGTGATTCATTACAAGCAGTGGCAGTGTGGCTGAGGCATCCAGTTGCCACTCGGATGTCGGTGCTTGATGTCCAGTAACGCTGACAGAGCGTAGCGTGGCTGAGAGGCGGCGTAACACCACTGCTTATGTCAGCGACGTCCCTGGACTAGGTGGCTAAGGGGGTGGTGGTTGAGGTGTGGCTGATGTCTCCAATGCCACCCGGCTGGTGGCATGAGATGACGCAGTGACTGTGACCCAGTGTAGAAGCGCTGCGGCAGGAGCACTATGTTCCGGAGCACAGCTGGCCCCGTAGTGGCACTGCATCTCTTGTCTCGGGGCAAGCTGCACTAATGTGGGGTCGAACTGCGGACCCAATATAGGATTCCAGATGGTACCTCAAGGGTCACAGCCCTATGGTGGTATTGGTACTAATACAAGATGATTTTAGTACACAAGTGGCTAGGCATGTACACTCATGTTCATAAATTAAGGATAATGCTGATACATGGTGAAACAACGGTCTATCGGGCGGTTTGCGGGTTTAAATCACCTCGGGGTATGACCATCCGGTGCATCTGACCTGCGGCCATCGCACGGTGGCGCTGGCAGCAGTCCACATACGCAGGTGTGTGTTGGTGCATGTCAGAGTACGGTGCAGAGAGTAAGTGTGCAGACGTTTCCAGACGTGCTAATGGTGACTGTATTGATAATGGCTCAAAGAACACATATTGAGGACGTTGTGAGGGGTAGAATACTAGGGCGACTGGAGGCTGGTCAAACGCAGAAGGTCGTAGCACAGGCCCTACGTGTGCCACAAAGTGTGATCTCAAGATTATGGCAACGATTCCAGTAGACATAAAAGTGTCCAGTCGCTACAGTACGGGACATTCACAGTGCAAAACACCACAAGAAGACCGATATCTCCCCATCAGTGCCCGCAGACGGCCACGGAGTACTGCAGGTAGCCTTGCTCGGGACCTTACCGGAGCAGTTGTCTCCAGACACACAGTCTACTGACGACTGAACAGACATGTTTTATTCGCCTGGAGACCTGGAAAGTGCATTCCACTGACCCCTGGCCACAGGAGAGCCCGTACAGCCTGGCGTCAAGAACACAGTACATGGTCATTGTAACAGTGGTCCCAGGTTATGTTCACGGACGAGTCCAGGTATAGTCTGAACAGTGATTCTCGCCGGGTTTTCATTTGGCGTGAACCAGGAACCAGATGCCAACCCCTTAATGTCCCTGAAAGGGATTTGTATGGAGGTCGTGGTTTGATGGTGTGGGGTGGGATTATGATTGTGCACATACACCCCTGCATGTCTGATAGAGGAACTGTAATAGGTCAGGTGTATTGGGACATCATTTTGCACCAGTATGTCAGCCTTTTCAGGGATGCAGTGGGTCCCATCCATGGATGATAACGCACGGCCCCACCGAGCTGTCATCGTGGAGGAGTACCTTGAAACAGAAGATATCAGACGAATGGAGTGGCCTGCCTGTTCTCCAGACCTAAACCCCATCGAGCACGTCTGGGACGCTCACGGTCGACGTATCGCTGCACGTCTTCAAAGCCCTAGGGCATTTCAGGAGCTCCGACAGACACTGGTGCAAGAATGGGAGGCTATACCGCAGCAGCTGTTCGACCACCTGATCCAGAGTATGCCAACTCATTGTACAGCCTGTGTACGTGTGCATGGTGATCATATCCCATATTGATGTCGTGGTACACGCGCAGGAAACAGTGGCGTTTTGCAGCACATGTATTCCGGGACGGTTTTGTCAACTTATCACAAATACCGTGGACTTATAGATCTGTGTCTTGTGTGTTCCCTATGTGCCTATATTATTAGCGCCAGTTTTGTGTAGTGCCACGTTGTGTGGCACTACATTCTGCAATCATCCTTAATTTATGAGATTGAGTGTATATGCCCGTGGGCTGCACTTGCTTGGGCCCTGCTATGCATTGCGGCATATACACTGAACACTTTCATGGTTGCTGGAGTGGAAAGGCCTCAGCCTTCTTCCGCTAATGTGCTACTGTGCCAACTGTTTCTGCAGCATGTATGGCTGGCTCACCTTGTAGCATATGCTGGCTGTGTTGTGTTTTGTAAGACGTAAGATCCATGCCCACCTGCAGTTCAATCTGTTGTAATCAACTTCCTACTTCGCTTGTTTCTGACCGAATATGGTCATTGTGCTTCATTGCCCTCTTGACAAGACCAAGTCCATCAGGTGGTCTTAAGTAGACCCTCCCCAAGGGATTGTACCTTTTTTAAATGGTAATAGATATCCCTGTGCGCGAGTGATATACACCAACAGACAAGGTGATGCAGATCACAACCGGGCTACTCGTCATCATTGCAGTGTAAGCATTGCGGAACCAGCACCTGGGTTGGGGTGTGCTGATAGCTAAGCAAGAAGGTGTGCTAATCACTGGTCATCGCTGGGTAATACAGGTGGTCTTTAACGCATGAGAGATGTGGAATGAGGTGGGATGACTAGAGAAAGCATTCGGTAATTTTCGACAGGGGTAGAGAATCATGGCGTGCTTAGGAGTTACTGGGGAATGTATGACAATACATGGGATATACGGGAAATTGAGGGATGAGATGACGAAGGTTCTGGCGATTATACTGTATATGAGAAAGAGGAGAGTTTGGATCGAGGTGGGACGTCAACTTCTGAAAAAAATTAATGAAACAATGGGTGAAAGGAAACGTGGTAGCAAGTGAGTGGTATACCATGCAAAATGCGAGTTTGGAGAGAGATGTATTGAGCAATACTTGGTTACTAAGCAAGCTGACTGGGGAAGTGACGATATACCCAGAACTGCAGAAGAATCAGTGAACTAGTGAACCAGATGTTGCAAACTGAAGTAGAAATATTGTACAAGGAAGTAGTGTTAAGAAAGCAATTGGAGTCCTTGGAGATCAGTGTGTGGAGAAGCACGAAGAGAGGTAGCAGAGATATGCGAAGCTATACAGCATGCTATGAGAGGCCAGCTACAATTCTTGTCACTGGAACTGAAAGTTTTTATCAAAAATTACTGTTATTCTTATCATTATTAGCCTGGTGAAAGTTTTACTACCGGAAATTATTATTATGGCCACAGATGTTCAGAAATGTGTAAAGCTGTATCTCTCCTAATATTATCGATACCTGTACTTTTTCTCTAAAAATTTCTAGGCCATCTAGTGAAACTCCTAACACTTATACTGCCAGCCGGCCGGGGTGGCCGAGAGGTTCTAGCCGCTTCAGTCTGGAACCGAGCGACCGCTACGATCGCAGGTTCGAATCCTGCCTCGGGCATGGATGTGTGTGATGTCCTTAGGTTAGTTAGGTTTAAGTAGTTCTAAGTTCTAGGGGACTGATGACCTCCTATGTTAAGTCCCATAGTGATCAGAGCCATTTGAACCACTTGAACTTATACTGTAATGCTCTTGCATGCAACAGACAACTTACCACGTCTTGCCACTGCAACTGTATGAATATTTTGCATCCAGGAACATGATAAAACAATTCAATGCAATGCATGGTCACAACTACTGAAGCAACTTCCCGTTTTCTTTTTTACAGAAAATAAATGATCAGGATGGGCTTAGGCAACAAGGATTAAGCGGTGTAAAAAGATGAAAGGAATCAATAAAAACTTTTAATTTAATACATTTTGAAAACTGACGATTCACACACAGAAAAACTTTACTCAGACATTTGTTTTCCTTAGGCAGTTTGATTAGCAAAAACTTTAATTTTTGCACAATATCTTTGATCAATAATTACGTATCTTGTCACAACAAATATAGGAATAGTACTATCAATGTATACACTGGCGATGATAATATCTCAGACTCAGAGTTTGTGCGTGCCTGCAACAGCAGAATCAATAGCCAACTTTCCAAAAAATGAAATGAGTGTCCAACTTTCAGAACAGAACCTGCAGGCGCTACAGAATGTGCAACAAGAGTTGGGGTTGGTCTTGGAGTGTAATCATGAAAATTTACCCTTTTGTTTTAACATAGCCGTAGTAGAAGCAAGGACTGACGGAACAAAGGTGTTATATTTCAGTTTCCTTGCCAGTATCAGGGAAGCAGGCACAGTAGCAATGTTGTGCAGTTAAAAAAAATGGTTCAAATGGCTCTGAGCACTATGCGACTTAACGTCTGAGGTCATCAGTCGCCTAGAACTTAAAACTAATTAAACCTAACTAACCTAAGGACGTCACACACATCCATGCCCGAGGCAGGATTCGAACCTGCGACCGTAGCGGTCGCTCGGCTCCAGACTGTAGCGCCCAGAACCTCACGGCCACTTCGGCCGGCTGTTGTGCAGTTCACGTGTAACATTTTAAGTGGGGAGATGCTGAAGGAGTTTTTCAGATTAAAGGTAAAACGGTTGTTATCGTTTGCGGACGACAAGATCAGATGAAATGGAAGAAGCGGAGTTACAGAAGTGTTGCAGGGATGCGATTACAGTTTGTCCAAACAGGGTAGAGCCGGCCGTAGTGGCCGAGCGGTTCTAAGCTCTACAGTCTGGAACCGCGTGACCACTGCGGTCGCAGGTTCGAATCCTGCCTCGGGCATGGATGTGTGTGATGTTCTTAGGTTAGTTAGGTTTATGTAGTTCTAAGTTCTAGGGGACTGATGACCACAGCAGTTAAGTCCCATAGTGCTCAGAGCCATTTGAACCAAACAGGGTAGTGACAGAGGGTGAGAATTCCTGCGCAGTCAAGTTACTGAAGGGTCAGAAAGCGGAGAAGGATTGGAAGAAGGAGGTGATTAGGCCTGAATTGTACTTTCAACAGGTTGAGGCACATTAGTTCTACTCTGCCTTCGATAAAATAATAGTAGTAGCCAGTTGTTTCGACAGGGGAAACGCACGACAGCAAAAAGATAAGAGTCAGAGAGAAGTGGATTATTAGTAGATGCGAAATTATGTGAAACAGTGGGACCTACTTTCCATCTACCTGCCACAAATTTGGGGGATAACCTGTCTAAGCATTTCACAGCCATGATTTTACTGGCCAGAGGAACCCATCTAATTATTACCAGCCACGAATCTGACTGTATTAAACCAGACTTTGGGACCTTGTCCATAGACTGACTCGTTAGCAAGCAGGAGGGCAGAATCTCTATGAAGACATCAGCCGCTGCCGTCTTAGCTGCCTAGTCCAGTACATACAGTAGTTGACAGAGGCAGTGGTGTTAGGCCACCGCTCGGCCACCCTGTCAGCAGTGCTCGTCGTCATACACACACACACAGGTATCTGGATGCCTCAACCACACTGCCGCTGTTTGTAATGAATCACGGCAGCGGGTCATGATAAAGGAATTTGAAAAGCACAAAACAACCTCTCTGACTCTGGCCTTCTTCACTCATGTTAAATTATTTGCTGTGACACGTTATAATATGTAGATTCACAGTATGTAAGCAGCAATCATCTGTCGGTAACCATGGTTTGGTGAAAATACAATTTCCTTTATAGTGATCACTTCACCCACGTTCCCCTACAATGACTGTAGGAAGTTTATGTAAGGAATCGCACTCCATGGCAAAGAAGGTATTGGAAACGTGATTCAATTAATCTTGTTAAGAAACTGGAGTAATAGGAAACACTACGAGTGGGGTTCAAAACTCTGTCTGATCGCCCTGATTTTGAGTTCCTGTTTTTTTTTTTTCATTTAATAAGTTTGGACTGAAGCAGAATTGTCCTTTGGCCTAGATCACAGTAGATTTCATCCCTCATTCTTGCGTTTCTGATCTTCTCCTCTAAGTATAATAACCTCCACATCGACAGAATAGAAAATTTTGTTATTTTTTCTCCTGAGAAACAAAATTATGGCCATTAGCTATGAAAACTACAGTATCGTCAAAAGGCAACTAGGAAAATGAATTACGAAGAACACAGTTTATCTGGGGCTGCACTATGTCTACACAGAACAGTAATTAAGTCCAACACTACACTAAGTTCCACTCCCCATCGGAGAGGCTCTCATATTTAACATTGGCAGGTACAAACAAGTTTCACTAAACGATTGACACCTCCACTCCCCAAAAAAGCGTTGCACAAGGATGGCACAAAGACGCAATACGCCTGCAGAAACTGACTATACCCTACAACTGGTGTTATCCTGCTGGGAAAAAAATTTCGCAATACGACTCGAAACCAGTGACAGAAACACTCAAACTCCACCCTACACCTACAAGCTAGGGGGGAAAAGGGCTGGGGTGTAAGGTGCAATCTTTATTCTTTTTGGTGGGAAATACATTCAACTGACTAGATGCTCGTGTTGGACAGATAGGAGTTTAAAAAAGTGTATTACTTGCAAGCATATAGCATCTATTGCTGTTTGACATCTTAGTTCACTACACACACCTACTAAAAATCACCCTACAGCCCAGCTAACTGGAAGCCAATATACGCTGTCACAGCTGATGGGAAAAATGCATCACAGTTATAATTACACTTCGAAATTCTCGCGAAGGAAACCAGTACTTGTATTAAAAGGTCATAATGCATCACATGTACTGGGGAAAATCATTGTCTTAAAAGATTGTAGTTGAACATGTGTTCTTCTCCACTTACAATCACAAACTACAGGATGGGGCTACACAATGGACACCCTCATAGCTCGTGCTGGCCCTCGCCTGCCTTGATACGATCACACTTTGCCAGCACAAAAGTGGGTATAGTTAACTAGGAGACAAAAGAGTGACTTTCCCCAAATTCATCTTGTTCGTCTAAAGTATAGTGGCGCACAGTATCGTAGAGATGGGCAAAACTGTTCTTTTCAGAGATTGGATCAGAACTGTTCACTCCCTGAAATGAATTAGCTCTTTTTCATGACTCACCACTCATTTACAATAGAAAATAAATGGAAGGCACATTGCCCTTTAAACTTGGTTTATTCCAGTACTATACCTGTATTTTGATCTTATTTGATCCTATTTTGAAGTAACACAGATAATGAGTAAGAATTTTGTATTGTTTATTGAAATTTCCACGATATGACAAAGTTTTGGATTATTGATTTATTTTGCACTATCGTGGTTATTTGGGTGATCGGAAAATGTTGTAACTTGAGATTTACATCAACAATATATTTGGCTATAATGTATTAAAATTTCATTAACCTCATACAAATACATCGCAAGCCATATATTTTTAAAGTGAACGTTTCCTTCCGAAGACGCCTAAAATCGCAAAATCCGTACCAGAATAAGAAAAAAAATATAAATTTGACTGTAAAACGAAAGTGCTGCATATAGCCTTACGCAGAATAAAACAAGGATAATATTGGTGTATCACATTTTGCGATACGTTTATCGGTTCGCTCGTAATTAAAGCGTAAATTCGAGTGTCCATAATAAAAATCCTATAGTAAGAGGAGTCGTCAGGAACCTAATCTAATCAGTTTAAACAAAGAAAAATAAAATAAAAACAATTGATGTATACATAACATAATAATGTAATATACATAGCGGTATTACTACGAAGAACAATATCCAGTAGAGACGAACTCCGATGCAGAGGCGCTGAGTCGAGCAGGTCGAGCCGCGAGCTGTATTACTGCGTGAGCTGAGACCGCAGAGACCAGAGTGACACCTGAGTCGCTTTTCTCAACGCTCTGGCTAGAGTCGAGACGGTGGGGCAAGCGTTGAGCGGGCGAGTTCCGAGGGTGGGGGGGAGCGGTGAACTCACCCGCTCCGAGACAAATCGTCCGTTCCCTTGCGAGCAGGTTGTTGCAAGTAGTTCCTATGTTATCCGCTAGGTGGCTCTCTGTCCTGTTGCTCGCATCAACTGCCCAGAGGGCAGGACGTGCGACTGAAACGATCGACGACAGAGTGCGATGCGAAGTTACGCTGCGCCAGACACTGCAGGCGGCAGACGACGCACAGAGACGGCACGGCATATGTGAAACACAAAATCCAATGGGGCACTGCACAATGCAGGCAGCCAAGGTAGAAGCAGGGCAGAGGCCGGCGCTGGCTGTGTTGTGTGGCGTGCACTGTGCTCTGACCAGCAGAGGCGCTGCTGATATGTTCCGTCTCTCTCTCTCTCTCTCTCTCTCTCTCTCTCTCTGCCGTGGGAAACGTTTGGAGCTACCGTTCTTTTTTTCTGAATCACTGATTGTTCACTCATTTGAAAGATTCAACTCTATGCATTAGTTCAAGAGCGGATCCCCCATCTCTACTGAGTATCGTAGAGAACTCACCCGCCATTCTGCGAGGGATTACTTAACATCAACTCGACTCATATAATAAAGCAACTATTAAAAACATCTGTGACCATAATAAATGTCATCTTTCCACGAAAATAGACAAAGTCTAGTTCATTTAGTTTTATGAACAAAATCAATATAGTTTTTTTACGTTCGACTGAGAAACTTATCACGTCTGCGAAGACATTTATGTGGGAACTCAAAAAAGAAAATAGGTGAAACCGATATCTCCACTCGTGAATACTGATGTCAGTGATGTAGCAGATTCCAAATCACCCCTAGAACTTAAAAAGTCAAATAAGGTGTTTCTCATATCTAGAGAACAAGAAAACGTGTCTTCCACCTGCTAGTTGCACAAACCACAATCGATCTTCTCTCAGCTAAATAAAGACGTGAAATTCGAAGAAGCAGTCAACGGAACAATTTACATGGGAGGGAATAATAGCCCAGCGCAAACACACGTCCATATTGAATCTTCTCAAATTTCCACTTGGTCACAAAAGCTGTCCAACACATACTAAGTACTAGTTCGCTATTCGGCCGTCTAGAGGAGTATACGGTTAAGTCAACAGCATTCCTGCATTGAAACAGCCCTCTCAATTCGGACGGGCCCTGCCGTTAGCAGGAAACGTGAATCATTCCCCCTGCTGGCCATGCATAGACAGAATCATCCTATGAAATCGGATCTCTATACTTACAATTAAATGTTACGATTGCGGTTTCAGATGAATGACATTCGAGAATGAGCGAAGTATCGGAAATACACCCTGCTCACGGCTCTAGGCATAGAAATATCTTTACCATTCTTATGACTTCCCTTTGATATCACAGTACTGAATGTCAAATCCGTACCTTCCTTACGACTGGACATATCTCCTTTGCACATGTCGGAAAACAAACACATACTTTATAAACCTGATGCTCACGGCGAACGTATCACACATCCCATACTCTTAAATATAATATGACGTCAGTAACTGATTGCTGAAGATATGAAATAATACTGACCGAAAATCAAAGATCAGTGGGCATGTCTCGTAAGTATTTCTTGCGAGTGATATCACTGTGGCTTAGAAAGAGAGGCGTAATCGTCTTACAAACCGTCATATGTTAAAAAACACAACCATATTACCATCACAAGCGGTCTTGGTTCTACAGGTGCATACAAGTATCCATATTAAAAGCTATACTGGCTTTACAAATCGAGCTACGACATTACCTGTGAATGAGTTGGTTTTTTGTGCAGAAAAATAGCGTGACTCTGAATATAGACAGTGATCGCTGGAGTATATAGTATCAGACCAACAGTGCGGTTACACGTTGCCAATGATGCAACCTCGTAATAAAATTACCCAATTTAGGAAGCGATTCGGCTAAGGAACGTGGTAAGATGAATTTTTGTCATGTGCTTGACATTTATTTTCTTACATTGGAATATTAATAGCGCTGCGTTCCATACGACTGATAGGTCAGGAACTCAAGCGATGTAACATTATAGCCTGTTTTAAGTGCGGAACGTTGTAGCTTTAGGAGCGTGTGTGTTTATGTTCTCACTTACAAATACTTTCCAGGTACTGATCCTAGACCTTGGAACAACAGTTTAAAACTGATAACGTGGTTGATTTTCGTAAAAGTGCTTCGAGCTCCATCCGTCTGGAGCTCCATCACGCATAAAAATAACCCATTTCTTGTTCTTCTTAACTGTCTACTAGCCGGCGATTGTGACCGAGTGGTTCTAGGCGCTTCAGTCCGGAACCACACAGCTGCTACGGTCGCAGGTTCAAATCCTGTCTCGGGCATGGATGTGTATGATGTCCTTAGGTTAGTTAAGTTTAAGTTGTTCTAAGTGTAGGGGACTGATGACCTCAGATGTTAAGTCCCATTGTGCTTAGAGCCATTTGAACCATTTTTTGAACTGTCTGCTATTACATCACACTTTCGAATCTGTTACTACACATCGATAAGAAGTGCTAACCACCTCCACATGGGCGTATCACAAGAAATCTAGTGCACTTGGATTGGCGAGGACTCAGCAAGCTACATTCATTCACAAGACGTGGTCTACTTCTGGTCGATTGCACATTAAATCGGTAACGGTGCTGCAGGGCGGGCTGGTCAATGACAGTGTGAGGGGGCCTTTCAGTCTATAATTTTATCCTAAGACTGCGAGAATGCTCTGTGACTCCCATCAGAATAGAGATAGATTGTAAATTAAGCGCTATGCACGAGGTTTTAGAAATATGTAGAGTGCTGTCTGGTATACTTTGATGAAGTATGTGTTCCAGAATTAACAATGAATGGACGTACTGCACAGTCATCAATCTACATTTGCAATGATACTCCCAAAGTGGAGAAGGGTTTGTTTAGCTATAATACTGAAATTGGGAAACATGCTTGGTCGGTGTTGAAATTACTGTAAAATTACTAAAATTGTTCACACTATCAACTGTGATGCTTATTATTTCGGTACATCGACGGTGTCTTTTGCATCCCATCTGTCCATTGGCACGCTGTTGGTTACCACATAATGACTGACTGACAACGCTTGTTTGAGTTGGAGAAAGAGTTTTGTGGAGGGGTAACACCTTCTGGGGATGGCTAGCACCGAAACAGAGATCGCATACATGCCTGCAAAATGAGGAATCATTCAAAATGGAACGCAGAGCTGTCAGCTGTTCCGTCACTGTGACAGACAATTTTAAATGTAGACCTCGTCAATCACCTTTGGACTGTAGTTTGGAAACTCTGCACAACGCGGCAAAACTCTTCTAGTTTCCTTATGTTGTAACTGACTTTTATATAAAATCTTCCAGTGTGTGTGGTGTGTTACGGTAGCAGCAGTAACAACATGATTTTACACTGTGTGGCGTCTAGTTTTCTGCGAGAGGCCATGGATCAGAACTTGTTAATGGCAGTTTAGAACCTGCCACAGAACTTGAAGCCGTGACAGAAAAACAAAATGTATGGTAGTGTAGAAAGCGTGTTACAGCAGAAAAAAACAATGTTTCAAACGATGAGCCAGGGTCAAAGGGAGCATCTCTTGCGACTTACAGTATACTCCACGATATACGGTCATCCTCTTACGTTACAAGTGATGAAATTTTAAACTGGTCTGTGCAGTTGATCAATACCTGTATATTTAATAGGATCATCACATGTGCTCGATGTCGGCATGCATGCGGTATTTGTTTTCGATATATGCGAGGAGAGAGATGCGGTAAAAATCTTATCGAGTTCTCTATCGGATGAAGTTAGTGGAGCTTCTATAGTTCGTAATTTTTCTCTGTTGGATGGTAGAGAACAAAGAAGGTAGCATGTTGGCGTGATAGATGTGAATGGGCCCGTGGATGCACCACAGTGCAGAAGCAAAAATCCTCGTACTTTTCCCAGTTCCCATTTCCATCGAATGGTCAAAACACAGTCCTGTACAGTAATGCAGCTTAGCCTGTTTCTACAGAGGTTGCAGAAGGTTGTAGATACATTCAAGGTAGTTTTCTCCAACTCCTAATCAGTTCCGACTTAAACTGGAACGATCACATGTGTAAAGCTGTAGAAATGGCAGCAGTTGCAAGATGCATAGGGACTACCTGAAACGAGGTTGGAATTTTACTGTAGCAGATAGGTTCGAGAAAGATGACTCGTTTCGACATATGAGAGGGACAGAAATATGATTCACTAGTGGCTGTAATCATTAAAGGACTTTTCGATAGGATCCTACGCAGGTATGTGCTTGAATGGTGAGGCCTGATTCGGAATCCCAGACAGAATTTCTAGCGGACAGCGTAGCACTAGAGATTTGAAAAGCTAGTGTACATTTCTTATGACCTCAATCAGCACACCATATACTGTTTGTTATCCTTAGCAATCAACCATCGCCTATAGCCCAGTCAATATATCACAGAATCTCTGACATTCATCGAGACAGATTGCGTTACAAAATACTGGAAAAATATCTAGCCGTGGCGGCTAGAGGGAGTTGGAAATACCGGTTTCATACTACATTCCTTAGCCAAATCATTTTCTATATTGGGTGATTTGATTATGAGGTTGCACCGTCGGCAACATGTAACCACATTGTTGGTCTAATACTATACACTCCAGCGATCACCGTCTATATTCATAGTCACAGTATTTGTCTGCACAAAAAACCACCTCATTCAGAGGTAATGTCGTATCTCGATTTATAAAGCCAGTGTAGCTTTTAGCATGGATACTTGTATGCATCTGTAGAACCAAGACTGTGGATCTCGTCCGGTCCCTTCTTGGGCGTCCTATGTGAGATTAAACAAAAGTGTTCTCGACTCCAGAACGAGAGGCAATGGTGACCTGTCTAGTCTGTGGGCACCTCCTAGCCATTAGGGACGGTCGTGCCACTATATTTTAGACGACCAAGATGCATTTGGGGAAAGCCACCCTTTTATCTCCTAGTTAAGTAAACCTGCTTTTGTGTTGGCGAAGCGCGATTGTATCACGAAAGGCGAGGGCCAGCACGAGCCATGAGGCTGTCCGCAGAGTAGCTCCATCGCGTAGTTTGTGTCTGACTGTACATGTAGGGTGATCTTTAGTAGGCGTGTGTAGTGAACTCTGACGTCAAACAGCAACAAATGCTATTTGCTTCCCCCCCCCCCCCCCCCTCTAGCTTGTAGGTGTAGGGAGGATTTTTTTTCCCAGCAGGATAACACCAGTTGTGGGGTATAGTCAGTTTCTGCAGGCGTATTGCGCTTTTATGGCATCCTTGTGCAACACTATGCAAGTAGTTGTGCAATTAGACCCATATTTGTAATTAATTAAGTAATTACGATCGATATCTCCGTAAGTTTCGAGTGGTATTGCGAAATTTTTCCCAGCAGGGTAACATCAGTTGTATGGTATCATTAGTTTTTGAGCTGTATTGCGATGTTAAGCCGTTCTTGTGTAGCGCTATGAATATAGTCGTGTAATTAAGACCGATATTTGTGATTAATTACGTAATTAGGATCAAATGGTTCAAATGGCTCTCAGCACTATGGGACTTAACTTCTGTGGTCATCAGTCCCCTAGAACTTAGAACTACTTAAACCTAACTAACCTAAGGACATCACACACATCCATGCCCGAGGCAGGATTCGAACCTGCGACCGTAGCAGTCGCGCGGTTCCGGACTGAGCGCCTGAACCGCTAGACCACCGCGGCCGGCAATTAGGATCGACATTTGAGTCAATTCCCAACCAAAATAAATAAAGTACACCTTCCTCTCCCGCATCTGGACAGTTTCCATGTGCTACGGGGCTATCCATCCAGTAGAATCAGGGTTCAAGTCACTGATACGCTACGTTTTTTAGGTGCACAGAGTGTTTGTGTACTGCATTATTTTCGGGAGTTTAGGCGTTGTGAGCGTGTTTGCATGCATTATTTCGGTGATCTACGAGTAGTTTGCACGTCTATATGCTATGTACTGGATTCTTTCGGTAATTTAAGTGTTGTCTGCGTCTCTGTACATCACTGTACTGAATTATTTACAAGTAGTTTCCAGGTCTGTAAGCTGTATATTGTGATCTCAAGCATGTCAGGGTGAGTGTTTTGTATCAGCATAATAAATAAACTACGTGAAATCCGTTGTTAAATAAATTGTTGCAAAAATAAATAAAGTACACTCCTTCCTCTCTCCAGCAGCTCACAACAGGCTGATTGCTTTTCCCACCAATTCCCCCCCCCCCCCCAGACCGCCAGGGGGAGGGGGAAGAGGCTGAGGCACACGTGCAGCTGTGAAAAACACTTGACGTAATCATGATTCTGTGCTCCTATGGACTGATCTGCATGATCGCGTGACCATTGTGGCGTCCTCTAGCGCTGAACTCGCGAATTAGATCACTTCTTTGGTCTGGTGGATCGGAGGCAGTTGTCAGTTGTGTGGTGGGAGCTTATAAGTAGGTTTTAGAAATGACAGACAATTCCAGCAGAGATAGAGGTTTCCATACATTGTGTAATGTATCTTTAATGCAAAGTATTTATTTGCAGGACCGTATTCTTCCTCTTCACATGTTCAAGCATTAATGCACGCCTCCATTCTTCATGCAGTGAGCCGTGGATGCACTCCTCAGCTGAATGAGTGCGTGTAATAAAGCTATTAAAACTCCCCCTGTGCGGCACCAACATATCGATAGTTGAACACCGACAACTCAAGAAGCACACCATATCTCAGTCTCTTGTGGTGGTAACACCGAACTAAGCCACCGCTGCTGTAGGTAGATGATAAATCTAAAGAAATTTCAAAAAATTTAAAAATATATAAACAAATTTAAACAAATTTAAACAAATTATATTCGAATTGAATGGCATCATGAGCATCGTCTAGTAGGGGAGACACCATACCAGCTCCCCTCAGCCGGCCGCTATGCCCGAGCGGTTCTAGGCGCTTCAGTCTGGAACTGCGCTGCTGCTGCGGTCGCAGGTTAGAATCCTGCCTCGGGCATGGATGTGTGTGATGTCCTTAGGTTAGTTAGGTTTAAGTAGTTCTAAGTCTAGCGGACTGATGACCTCAGATGTTAGGTCCCATAGTGCTTGGAGCCATTTGAATTTTAACTCCCCCCAGTGGCAGGAGTAAGCTCTTAAATCAAAATTCCCTCCAAAATTCGAAATTCCAGCCTATTTTCTAAGAGTATGATGCACCAGTACCCCAATGGCGAACACACTTGATAGTGGTACTGCCTCTGTTTGTTCAAATAAAGACTGAAAATGAAGACTTATCCCCATCACAGGCCTAGTCCTTTTCCCACGAGTTCCCAGGAAGAAATGGCGGTGGGGTGACTTAGGTTAGTGGAGGTAGACTACGTGCCCTGTTTTCCCGTTATTTTCTTAGGTTATTAGAGGTAGGCCAATTGACCTATCTTCCTTCCAAAATTAGAAATTCCCGCCAGGGGGCGTGGCACTTTCCCGCCAAAAGCCGCTACCTTGGATAAATGGGAATCCCTGGAGGGACGGCGACGTTCGTTTCGAGAAACGCTGTTGAGAAAACTTAGAGAACGGCGTCTGAAGCTGACTGCCGAAAGATTCTACTGCTGCCAACATAGCTGCACCTAAGGACCACGAAGTTAAGATACGAGAAATTAGGGCTAATATGGGAGCGTATACGGTAGATAGTCGTTTTTCCCTCGCTTTATTTGCTAGTGGAACAGGGTACCCTCTGCCACGCACTGTACGGTGACTTGCGGAGTATTTATGTAGATGTACACTACAGGTCATTAAAATTGCTACGCCAAGAAGAAATGCAGATGATAAACGGGTATTCATTGGACAAATATATTATACTAGAACTGACATGTGATTACATTTTCACGCAATTTGGGTGCATAGATCCTGAGAAATCAGTACCCAGAACAACCACCTCTGGCCGTAATAACGGCCTTGATACGCCTGGGCATTGAGTCAAACAGAGGCTGGATGGCGTATACAGGTGCAGCTGCCCATGCAGCTTCAACACGATACCACAGTTCATCATGAGTAGTGACTGGCGTATTGTGACGAGCCAGTTGCTTGGTCACCATTCACCAGACGTTTTCAGTTGGTGAGATCTGGAGAATGTGCTGGCCAGGGCAGCAGTCGAACATTTTCTGTATCCAGAAAGGCCCGTACAAGACCTGCAACATGCGGTCGTGCATTATCCTGCTGAAATGTAGGGTTTCGCAGGGATCGAATGAAGGGTAGAGCCACGGGTCGCAACACATGTGAAATGTAACGTCCACTGTTCAAAGTGCCGTCAATGCGAACAAGAGGTGACCGAGACGTGTAACGAATGGTACCCCGTACCTTGACGCCGGGTGATACGCCAGTACGGCGACGACGAATACCCGCTTCCAATGTGCGTTCACCGCGATGTCGCCAAACACGGATGCGACCATTATGATGCTGTAAGCAGAACCGGTATTCATCCGAAAAAATCACGTTTTGCCAGGTTCGTCGTTGAGTACACCATCGCAGGCGCTCCTGTCTGTGATGCAGCGTCAGGGGTAACCGCAGCCATGGTCTCCGAGCTGATAGTCCATGCTGCTGCAAACGTCGTCGAACTGTTCGTGCATATGGTTGAAGTCTTGCATTCGTTCCCATCTGTTGACTTAAGGGAACGAGACGTGGCTGCACGATCCGTTACAACCATGCGGATAAGATGCCTGTCATCTCGACTGTTAGTGATACGAGGCCGTTGGGATCCAGCACGGCGTTCCGTATTACCCTCCTGAACCCACCGATTCCATATTCTGCAAACAGGCATTGGATCTCGGCCAACGCGATCAGCAATGTCGCGATACGATAAACCGCAATCGCGACAGGCTATAATCCGACCTTTATCAAACTCGGAAACGTGATGGTACGCATTTCTCCTCCTTACACGAGGCATCAGAACAACGTTTCACCAGGCAACGCAGGTCAACTGCTGTTTGTGTATGAGAAATCGGTTGGAAACTTTCCTGATGTCAGCACGTTGTAGGTGTCGCCACCGGCGCCAACCTTGTGGGAATGCTCTGAAAAGCTAATCATTTGCATAACACAGCATCTTCTTCCTGTCGGTTAAATTTCGCGTTTGTAGCACGTCATCGTCGTGGTGTAGCAACTTTATTGGCCAGTAGTGTAGATGAAGTAGACGTAGGAAACCACTGACTCGCAAACGGCCATTAGGAACCCACGACGCGGCTGAAACCTCCCTCCCTCGTAGCGCTGGGATAAACACGTCGCCAGTAACAGCGTCATTCTGCGTGGAATGCGCCTAGAAGTGTGGTCCCAGAGGCAGGTGCTACTCTGCGCACGCCTGCCCGGCCGCTGCTGCACCGGGCTGCGCGTAATTTTCCGGCCGCGCGCCGGCTCGGGCTGCGAGACGCAAACTTGGCATTCAGTAGCGCAGTGGCTTTTCTCGCAGCACTTGAACGCGTGATGCGTGACGCATCGTTCATTGTGCAGCCTCCCCTTTATGCTGGCGCCTCGCCTCGTGCACTGGGGACAATGCGTTGCATCGGCATTCAGGCGGGTAGGCGCCACGCCGCGCTCCGCCGCCCGCGCCGTCCGCGGCCCGCTGCTGCTGCGCGCTCTGTCAAAAGGCGCATTGCAATACCGATCTCTACTCGTACCCTTATTTCCTACCGTTGAGAAAATAAGGCAGTTAATTTGCTGGAGAGCAGTATATCCTGATGCAAAAGTAGCAGAAGTGATCAAAAAACTACCGTCCGATCTCATTGACAAAATTCAAACAACTGCGCTCCACCTGAAGAACAGACTGGCTGAAATAATCCTGCAGCTGACCTGAGAGAAAACTCCACTGGAAAACTTCGAAAACCGAAAATATCATAGTATCACCTTGGATAGAACACTGACCAACAGGAAATACTGTACGAACATTAAACTGTAGGTTGTAGAGTGTGGTGTGCGTACTGTAAGACCTTCAGTACACACACCATCAGATTATTTGACTTGTCGCTCTAACGAAGTAGGCGAGTGTCAGCAATATGTCTCGTGGTCTTATCGTGGCGTGTTTATCTTCTGCCGTTAGGTCAGACGATAGAAATGCCACTTGCACGCTTAGTGTAGCAGATTGACGGTGACCAATTTTAAACAGAACTTGATTAATTTTCACACACATTTATTAAAATAATAACAAGCATAAAATTACTTAGCTTGGTTCTGAATGCTATTTACAATTGACAATCTGAAGTTCCTTTGGTACTGGTACGTTAATCTTATTCTCACATTTGCTTTAAGCATATACTTGACAAAAGTGTCTATACATTTATCTTCATGGCTATGTACAGGAATATGGTAATCTTATTACGCGCAGACTGAAACGTGACTACAGACTAATGCAGACTGGTACAGACTGGTGCAGACAAATGCAGACTGACTAATCAGAGGTCTGTACACTCGTTATAATACCTCGAGCTTTCAGGTATCATTGCGCCAGTGTGATCCGGGAGGAGAAAAGGTTCTACGTTAGCAGCAATCTCATTGGCTGCGTTACATATTAATACGCGGATCGGCGGAAGCCGAATTTGGTCCGTCTCTAAGACAGCGCCATCTTGTAGTGCGGAGACGGACGAGCGCTGCGCCTGCGCTGTTGTGTACTATGGGCGCGCTCTATTGCCAAAGTTGTGTACGCGCTGACTACGCACAACTATGTACACAACAGGTATCGTCTCAGTTGTGCGACTGGATTCGTGATTTTCTGTCAGGAAGATCGCAGTTCGTAGAAATAGATGGCAAATCGTCGCGTAAAACTGAAGTGATATTGGGTGTTCGCCATGGAAGCGTCCTGGGACCTCTGCTGTTCCTGATCTATATAAATGACCTGGGTAACAATATGAGCAGTTCTCTTAGGTTGTTCGCAGATGATGCTGTAATTTACCGTCTAGTAAGGTCATCCGAAGACCAGTATCAGTTGCAAAGCGATTTAAAAAAGACTGCTGTGTGGTGTGGCAGATGGCAATCGACGCTAAATAACGAAAAGTGTGAGGTGATCCATATGAGTTCCAAAAGAAATCCGTTGGAATCCGATTACTCGATAAATAGTACAATTCTCAAGCCTGTCAATTCAACTAAGTACCTGGGTGTTACAATTACGAACAACTTCAGTTGGAAAGACCACATAGATAATATTGTGGGGAAGGCGAGCGAAAGGTTGCGTTTCATTGGCAGGACATTTAGAAATGCAACAAGTCCAGTAAAGTGACAGCTTACGGTAGACTCGTTCGTCCTCTGTTAGAATATTGGTGCGCGGTGTGGGATCCTTCCCAGGTGGGATTGACGGAGTACATCGAAAGGATGCAAAAAAGGGCAGCTCGTTTTGTATTATCACGTAACAGGGGAGAGAGTGTGGCAGATATGATACTCGAGTTGGGATGGAAGTCATTAAAGCAAAGACGTTTTTCGTCGCGGCACGATCTACACTCCTGGAAATTGAAATAAGAACACCGTGAATTCATTGTCCCAGGAAGGGAAAAATTTTTTGACACATTCCTGGGGTCAGATACATCACATGATCACACTGACAGAACCACAGGCACATAGACACAGGCAACAGAGCATGCACAATGTCGGCACTAGTACAGTGTATATCCACCTTTCGCAGCAATGCAGGCTGCTATTCTCCCATGGAGACGATCGTAGAGATGCTGGATGTAGTCCTGTGGAACGGCTTGCCATGCCATTTCCACCTGGCGCCTCAGTTGGACCAGCGTTCGCGCTGGACGTGCAGACCGCGTGAGACGACGCTTCATCCAGTCCCAAACATGCTCAATGGGGGACAGATCCGGAGATCTTGCTGGCCAGGGTAGTTGACTTACACCTTCTAGAGCACGTTGGGTGGCACGGGATACATGCGGACGTGCATTGTCCTGTTGGAACAGCAAGTTCCCTTGCCGGTCTAGGAATGGTAGAACGATGGGTTCGATGACGGTTTGGATGTACCGTGCACTATTCAGTGTCCCCTCGACGATCACCAGTGGTGTACGGCCAGTGTAGGAGATCGCTCCCCACACCATGATGCCGGGTGTTGGCCCTGTGTGCCTCGGTCGTATGCAGTCCTGATTGTGGCGCTCACCTGCACGGCGCCAAACACGCATACGACCATCATTGGCACCAAGGCAGAAGCGACTCTCATCGCTGAAGACGACACGTCTCCATTCGTCCCTCCATTCACGCCTGTCGCGACACCACTGGAGGCGGGTTGCACGATGTTGGGGCGTGAGCGGAAGACGGCTTAACGGTGTGCGGGACCGTAGACCAGCTTCATGGAGACGGTTGCGAATGGTCCTCGCCGATACCCCAGGAGCAACAGTGTCCCTAATTTGCTGGGAAGTGGCGGTGCGGTCCCCTACGGCACTGCGTAGGATCCTACGGTCTTGGCGTGCATCCGTTCGTCGCTGCGGTCCGGTCCCAGGTCGACGGGCACGTGCACCTTCCGCCGACCACTGGCGACAACATCGATGTACTGTGGAGACCTCACGTCCCACGTGTTGAGCAATTCGGCGGTACGTCCACCCGGCCTCCCGCATGCCCACTATACGCCCTCGCTCAAAGTCCGTCAACTGCACATACGGTTCACGTCCACGCTGTCGCGGCATGCTACCAGTGTTAAAGACTGCGATGGAGCTCCGTATGCCACGGCAAACTGGCTGACACTGACGGCGGCGGTGCACAAATGCTGCGCAGCTAGCGCCTTTCGACGGCCAACACCGCGGTTCCTGGTGTGTCCGCTGTGCCGTGCGTGTGATCATTGCTTGTACAGCCCTCTCGCAGTGTCCGGAGCAAGTATGGTGGGTCTGACACACCGGTGTCAATGTGTTCTTTTTTCCATTTCCAGGAGTGTATAAGCATGTTGCTACCGTTTTTTCGTGTAACTGTGGAGTACCTATGGCGTGACGCGATCGATAGTAATCGGCCACTTTGACCTCCAATAACTCATGTACTATTCAAGTTACATGCCTGTAATTCATACCAATTTAGGTTTACACTAATAGCTTTCTAAAGACACGGCGATCGACAAAATCGGATGAAGCGTTTATATTTTGTAAATTCCTTGCTGGGTGTTACTCGTATAATTTATCGTCAGATACTAAACTTTAAACTAATAAATATATTGAAAATCTGATTATACCATCAGAATCGTCGTGCATATAATAGTAATGTACATGTTTCTTTTTGAGGTATCACGTTTCATCTGGCTACTTTTAATTTCAATACGAACTGTGAAATATCTGTCATCATGGTTTCACGAAGTCCGCCATCTTTGGCACTCCCAGCGTGTCTCCTTCATCAACACAAAGCACCGCCCTCGTCACAGCGGAATTCCCAGCCACGCGGCTGGACCGGCCGTTGTGTAGCATCACGCGGTTGCTAAGCTAACATTTAGCACCACGTGGTCGCTGCCGGGCCGCGGCTTTGACGAGCCTCCTGTGCGGCCGCCCCAACTCCGAACATATAATATTTCCAGGGCGACACAACTCGGGCGATAACTCACATGCACAACTCTCAGTAATAAAGACTTCAGCTCTCGCTTTGTGTTACTCAGCAGCAGAGGTTGCGTGCGATATATGGCATAAGTCATGTCATCCTAAGCAGGTCGACATTGCCCTTAACGAATCTTGTATCATAACAGTATGCCTGAGGCCAATATCCAAAGACAAGCTGTATAATCCTGCTGGTGTTGCGCCACCAGATATCAGACGGAAAGCGGTGGCCAGAAACGAATAAACAAAGACATTAACCTTGGAAACAAACCCACTATATGGCCACCTGCCAAATCATCAACGGCTTAAATCTTAGAAAGCTTTCTGTGTTCCTCACAGAGTTCCACATATATGACAACACACTAGACTGCACGTTGAAAAGAAAGAACAACGTAAGTCAGTGAGTGACCAATGCCCACTGAAGAATGCCCTACAGACCACACGCAGCCGCGCGGGATTAGCCGAGCGGTCTCAAGCGCTGCAGTCATGGACTGTGCGGCTGGTCCCGGCGGAGGTTCGGCCGGCCGCTGTGGTGAAGCGGTTCTAGGCGCTTCAGTCCGGAACCACGTGGCTGCTACGGTCGCAGGTTCGAATCCTGCCTCAGGCATGGATGTGTGTGGTGTCCTTAGGTTAGTTAGGTTTAAGTAGTTCTAAGTCTAGGGGACTGATGACCTTAGATGTTAAGTCCCATAGTGCTTAGAGCCATTTGAACCATTTGAACCGGCGGAGGTTCGAGTCCTCCCTCAGGCATGGGTGTGTGTGTTTGTCCTTAGGGTAATTTAGGTTAAGTAGTGTGTACGCTTAGGGACTGATGACCTTAGCAGTTAAGTCCCATAAGATTTCACACACATTTGAACATTTGAACAAGACCACACACAGAAGTAAACGACCTGGACGTCTCTCAACACACTAGCAGTAGGCTAAGAGCCGCCACACACGTTCCGGTATACCTGTCAGGTACACTTGCACAGGTTAGCGGAAAGGTATACACCCCGACACACACGTTCAGGTAATCCTATACAGGTATACCAGAGCGTGTGCGTGCTCCCACCGCAGGTCAAACTGTACAGGCGTAGCGATCTGCGCAGGCGACAAGAAACAAAATTTAGTTTTTTACTACCTGAGCTGGCGTGTAGACCTGAGAGTGTATGAGTCACTCCGGCAGGACTGTACGGGTTTTTGGTTAGCTGGGGCTAGCTCCCTGAGTAGAGAGTGTCGGTTGTCTTTGTATTTACGCTACAACAGTGTTGACTAGTGACTACACGCACAGTAGTGCTCAGCGCTTGTGACCAACTTATCAAATCGAAAACGGAACCGAGTGATAGAAGAGTATATCGAAATGTGTAGGTTGGAACCTTGTCTGTGGCAGGTGAAGAGTAAAGAGTACCACGACCGTGAAAAGAGAGATGCAGCCCATGAAAGACTTTTTATTAAATTGAAGAACCTGATGCTACAAAGCAATCTGTAGTTTAAAAAAAAATTTGAGAAGTAATGTACGTAAAGAGAAGATGAAACGTGACATGTCAATGATATCTGGAGCTTCAACAGACAAAGTCAACACATCAGAATTGTGGTACTTAAATTTATTCGATTTTCTTGACGATCAAGATACTCCTGGTGCGTCTGTGTCAAACTTGGATGTGGAGGCTGGATGTGGGAGTGATGAAGTAAGTACTCAGATTATTTATAATACTCGCATAATTTAATTCAACTACATTTTGTATTTACAAATGGAAAGTTTATATTTAGAGTCCACATTTCGTATTAATTAATGCAAAGTGTTTTGAACTGTATGAATTATTAACTTACTGAGTCCAAACTTCTTATTTTAGTCTGTTTTTTTTTTCGAATAACCCTAGAGTCTCGCCATCGAACTTTGCCATTATTCATGAAGTTTGAAGGTAACCCATTTCTAAGCTGTTTAGCAGCAGACGTTATGTTCCCATGCTTCAGACGTTTCAGTGAGATTATATTTGATTCCGAAGTATCCAAACCTGCAATGGCAGTAGTTACAGCGTACGTTTCCTGATAGGTTCTGTTTGGAGTAGCGTAAAACCTTGGATGTTGCTCCATCAAAAAATTATGCAATGCGCATTTGCCATCACCACTTTTATTATGTTCTCGGGTTTCAAATTGATTTGAGTATGGAATATACGAAATCTGGATGTAACTACTCCAAAACAATTTTCGACAACGTGTTTTTCTCTAGAAATGCGGTAGTTGTAAATTTATTTACTACCTGAATCTAGTTGCGCTTGTCGAAAAGGCTTCATAATATTAAGAGGAAAGGCATCATCAGCCACAAAAATGTAAGGGACATTTTGGAAATTTTCTGTAACATTGATGGCTTTGGAATTTTGAGCTCATTACTCTCTAACTTTTCACAAAATTTAGTATTCTGAAGAACGCCTCCATCACAAACAGGTACCTTAGTTTCAAAATCCACCAATAGGAACTGGTAGTTAGCATCCACTGTTGCAACAAATACCATACTGTGTCTGCCTTTGTAGTTGAAGTTAAAAGATCCGGAATTCACAGGAGGAACTATGTCTACATGTTTACCATCCGTGGCACCAAGACAATGTGGGAAATTCCATCTGTCTTCAAATGTTTCAGCAATAACTTTCCATTTCTCAACGGAATCAGGAAACTGAAACAACAGCTAATTAATAATATTTTTCACACTGTGGATGTATAGCGATGATGATTGCAACATTCTTTATAATTTTAGTTTTAGAAGTAAAATAAAAATAACATTTAAAATAACATAAAATCAATGCTTCTTTAAAAAATTGGGTTATAAGGAAAATAAGAAATAGAATTTTAAAATATTACAGTAAAACTATTTGTTTAATCATTTTAAGAAGGTTTATGTTATTTTTATCTTATAGTTTTGTCTTATTTTAAATTATATTCCTGATACAAACAATAAAACCAAGGTAAATGACATTTGGGGTCTAATACTATGCTTCCTTCAGGATGGAATCGAGGATGCTGTCCCACAACACCCAGCAGTGAAAAACCCTCAGAGAAAAACGAGAGTCCTCAAAATTACAAAGAACTCCCGATATCATGAGCTAATGTGGCAAAAAAAGGGAAAGTGTGGAATCGACAAACGATGTCCTGCTATCAGTGAGAGATCATTTTAAAAAGTCTTCGTCGCAAGATGACAGGTATGATCTATTGGGAAAAAAATCTATTGCAGTGAGAATGAGGACACTGGAAAAACGCCTGCGTTTAATTGTTGAAAAAAGGTTCAATGACCTCCTACATAAAGCTGAAATGGGAATGCTTAACATGCCAACGAGTTCATACAGCTCCGAATATCTAAGCAGTCCCGGCTGAAGTACGAGCTCAGCAAGTCCTACTGCAACTGCTTCATATGACTGTTTACACAGCAAACAGCGCCTGCAGGATTTGCAACCAATCAAAAACTTCCACTTCCACACTCAGCAGCTACTTAAGTGCCTTTAATAGTATTTGATTTTTGAGACGTTTTTAATTTTTCTATGGTCTTAATTGACGAATACTACCAAATTTTCGATTATTTTTCTAATTTCTTGTATTACTCATTATTATGTCTCAGTTAAAATTTTGTCTTTGAATTGTAAAAAGAGTTTCTAAGAATAAAAAAATAAAAAATGTGTGTATTTATTATACGTACCTGAAGATACACTCCTTTCAGCACACTGTTGATGGCGTCACATGTCTCTGGAATTATTTTGCCAAGAGCTTGGGGTGATATTAGAGTAGAATATTTGAGACATTCGTACGATCGACCCACAGAAAGAAACCTCAGAGTTGTTGTCAGTCTTTCATGGGCAGAAATAGAAGTTCTCATAACCGTATCTTTCATTTGCGTTAAAGGAGTCACAAGCGACAATAGTTTTTGGTAGACGTCTTCATTACGGTAATTATGGTAATCTGATCTGAGCATAACTCTCTTACTAATCTCGTACGAATGTATTAATTTGTATTTGTAAGCCACTCTTTACATCACTTTTTTCGTGTTTGATTGCTGTTACACTTTATGACCACTAACAAACCGACCAACGCGAACACGTCGCCTTCTTGTCTGCTCGCCATTTCTCGACTGACTTGAGTTAAAATCTTCCGGTTTACCGTAGCGTGTGTGTGCTCCAGCCTGCACAGGTATACCTTCCCGGTATACCTGCGCAGGTTTACCTGACAGGTATACCGGAACGTGTGTGGCGGGCCTTAGAAAATACAATTTTGGGTCCGTCTAGGTTACTGTCACGAGTGTTTCAAGGTCACTTCTAATTACCATCCACCAACCCCTCCTCCTCCTCCTTCTCCTCCTACCCCTATTCCTACCCCAATAAAATATTCGGGATATAGCCCACTTGTTCTGGCACATATAAAGAGGCGGCCACTAGCGAAACTTGACTAGCAATAGAGTGTACTCGATCCTCGTAACGTTTATTTTTCTTAAATTTCGTGTGTTTCATCGAATTTCTGGATTCAAGCACTCCATTCTGTCTATGTCAGGTTCATGAGACTTCAGCAGCCGCAGCGATTCCGGTAAAAGAAGCCCCACAACCACTTTCAAACCACACCACCACCAGCAGGGAAGAGGTTTGTCTATGTTTGCATACAGGGTCGTTTTGCTAAATAGGGACAAAGTGCAGGAAAGACCCCTAAGAGACGAAGGAACAAAAGGGTCATATGGAGATATGGACGGAAATGCATTCCAAGGGAACTATACTTGAAGGTGGAGATAAAAGGTCTTTCACACTGCAGGTTACAAAGTTAACAGCCACATATGTGCACACACCAGCCAACTAGGAATTTTCTGCCTATACTAGTGTTTGAGCTCCAAACTGAAGAGGGCACGATCATGTAGAAGCCACGTTACCCTTCGTACCACCAAAGGCACGTCCTGCGGCAGGGGAGGCAGGATCAGCTTCAGGAAGTGAAGATACGTTTCGCCTGTGAGGCGTTGTCAAAGAATGACTGGTACCCAGGGGCTGTAGCCAGTAATCCCCGCCCACACTTTGAAGTTAAACTGGAGCTAGTGTTTCGCTGCTACCACATTTACAGATGGATACAGGTACCTCACGATCTGGCACTAATTTCGCTGTATACCATGCACACTGCAGTATTTTATCGAAATAATGTCGAAGATTTTAACTGAACAGCTTTCACTTGTGATTTCTCTTGGTTGAGAGATGAGAACAGGGCACTTCTGTAATTAGCGAATGTTATTCTTCACCTGTCAGTAAAGGTATACGCCACATTGTTGATACATTAGCCTATACTTTGGCGGAATTACTTTTAATGAACACGTTGTTATTCGTATTTAATCGACAAACAGCCCATCGTGTAAGGATGGAGGGATCGCTTTGGCCACCACACGAGCCAATAATGCAGAACAATGGTTCCATTTTTATGTAAGACCTTGAAACCTTGAAAACTGACGTTACGTTTTTCTTGTGAGCTGCCGAGATTTTGTGGCTGTTGAATATACATTCTGGTGTGGTTCATTTGATGTGTTTACGTCTTGTTGGACTCGAGAACCAAATCTGCCACCGACTTCATGGAGAGAGGGAAAAAAAAGCAACCTGTTGGTAATAATTTTCCGGAAAGTGTCAATCCGTACAGGGCAGTGTACAAGTGCCTTGGCACGTTGCTCGTGGTGCTCTAGATTTTTGTGCTTTCAATGTTTTTGTGATTAGATATTACTCTGGAGAAGGAAGTAGTTGTATAGAAGTATGAAAATTAAAATCAGAGCAAAAATTTAAATATTAGAAATGGCATGTTTTTCATTTGCCATTAGTGTTAATTATATCAGATCTGTGATGACAAAATCCGTCAGTGTGATTGTTGCGATCGTCGTGCAAGGACGTCCTGTATTTTCGTCCTTGCTGGGCAGCGGTGGACGGGCGAGAGGAAAACACGACTGGAGAGTACTGAGGCTGTCATGCGAGGGCAGCAACTGCAAGTGAGCGCCTGTGGAGCATATTATGAACGTGGAAAAAGTCGGAAGAGTACTATCATATTTAACTTTCCATATGGTTGCGCCAAACACAAGATAGCTGAGATAGATAACAGGCTTATAGTGAAACTAATTTTACCTTCAGAGGACATATGTTGATTTAAATCTGATTTAGTTCCGAATGCAAATTTTGTTAAAGTAAACACAGACTAATATGCCAACGACTCACGGACAAGGCTAACCGAGAGGATGATTTTGTGACCCCCTTGGGCGAAACTATCAAGAACGTTCCCTTTGAAATATCAGATGAATACATTCGGTCAATATTGATGGCCTAGTGAAGTGGACAGTGAAAACCCACTGAACTGTTTGTATTGATGTTCGAGTAGTCCTCGCTGATTTATAACGTCATGCCCCATGATACATTAGAGTGAAACGTTTACGGGCCCTAGCCGTATATAAAAGTCAACCGAAAACGTGTGCGGTATGACGATACGTTGGTCACTCACGGCCGCAATGTACTCGCTTTCGCAGACAGACAGAAGCAATGAAGGAACCTGTCCAGCTAGAAAAATCGGCTACAAGCACGTTAGAACAACAAATCACAGAGAAAACACAAAGGTACTCGAGCGAAGAAACTTTAGGACAACCCATCACACCCACAGCCGCGTCACTTGGTGCACAGCGGACGAGTTAATAACGCAACACCCAACGCAACGCGCGACCCAATTTCAACCACAATCACAGCCAGGAGAACTTTCGCGAAGTACGGAAGGAGCTTCCTGTAGAGAGGTAGACGTAACTCGCTCTGAATGTTACCGGATATTGTAGACTATGAAATACTACTACTTAATTTCTCCAATAACTCTGCCTGTCATTTTCTGTGGCGACACACGAGACAAGCTATTTACCGAGCCAGAAGCTTAGGGAGGCTAAACTCAAGCTACCTAACGGGGAACTGTAAAATGGCCTGGCATCACATTGGGACAAATGCGTTTCTTCGCGCCCAAGATAAAAACTGGAATTGAGTGGTGGCTAAATTGTGCCAAGACGAAAATCACTCAGTTTTTACAGTATTACGCTCGGATTAAGGGTCAATGAATATGATCCACTGAGGAGTATTATTTTACAGCGCTCAGAGAATATATGATCATCTGTAACAGAATCTATCACTTACCACACAATACAGGGCTAACCTTCTCCACATTACTAGTAGAACTACGAAAGGATATGCAATTAGATAGAGGGCTACAGCGTTAGAATTCAGTCAAACATTACTTGTTGTTGGTTGTTTTTGGGGAAGGAGACCAGACAGCGAGGTCATCGGTCTCATCGTATTAGGGGAGGTCGGGGAAGGAAGTCGGCCGTGCCCTTTGAGAGGAACCATCTCGGCATTTGCCTGGAGCGATTTAGGGAAATCACGGAAAACCTAAATCAGGATGGCCGGACGCGGGATTGAACCGTCGTCCTCCCGAATGCGAGTCCAGTGTCTAACCACTGCGCCACCTCTCTCGGTCAAACATTACTACTCACAGTGTAATTAAATAATACAATCAAGACAAACAACAACTCTGTGCCATCTTGGTGGATCCGTAGGGTGAAGTTCGTAATACACAAAAGGCATTTAAATGCTACGTAACCGCCGGCCCTGTGGCCGAGCGGTTCTAGGCGATTCAGTCCGGAACCGTGCTGCTGCTACAGTCATTGGTTCGAATCCTGCCTCGGGCATGGATGTGCGTGACGTCCTTACGTTAGTTAGGTTTAAGTAGTTCTACGTTTTAGGGGACTGATGACCTCAGAAGTTAAGTCCCATAGTGCTCAGAGCTATTTGAACAATTTTTTACGTAACCCAACATTATTAAGGACTCCACACCAGCACAGTTGGCCCTGCTGCACAATTTCCAACACGGCTTTGCACATTTGCAATAGCTTCTTCTTTTTCCAGTAACAGTTTGTTTTCCTCATTTGCAGTCAGTGTTTTCGCCACATTGTCCAGCTTTCGTTTCTTTAATTCGACCTTTTGCAATTTCAGATTTCTTATTCATGTGTGTAACACATTAACAGTATTAGGGATGGAATTCCTGTACTAGGATACGATTTTAGTCTGTTAGACACAGTTCTTCTTTTTCTTAATACGTGTGGAGTAAAAATATTCGTGGGAATGAACCGAAATTCGCCAGTGTCTATATTTCATGTTACTAAAGAAAAAACGTGACCTCAATTGAGATTAATATGTTTCTCTGTTACAGTGCAGAGTAACACTTCTGTGCAAAGGTGGAGACAGATGCGGAAACACCAAAAATACAGCACAATGACAAGTCTATTACGGTGCAGGAAAACCGCTGACATTCAAAACAGCTTCCAAATGGTTCAAATGGCTCTGAGCTCTATGGGACTTAACTACTGAGGTCATCAGTCCCCTAGAACTTAGAACTACTTAAACCTAACTAACCTAAGGACATCACACACATCCATGCCCGAGGCAGGATTCGAACCTGCGGCCGTAGCGGTCACGCGGTTCCAAACTGAAGCGCTTAGAACTGCACGGCCACACCGGCCGGCAAAACAGCTTCCATTTGTCTCAGAATCTATAACTGTAGGTCCTCTACGGTTTTAAAGAGAATCTTGTGCCGTGCTTCCTGTAAAGCAGTGGCAAGTTCAGGTAACGATGATGTAGATGGATAGTGAACACGCACACCTCTCAGCAAAGTAAACCGCAAAGGCTCAATAATACTGGGAACTTGTGACTTTGGTGGCCAGGGGAAATAAGACAATTTATCCTCATGTTCATAAAACCAGTCCGGGACTATGCGAGCTGTACCAACAGGAGTCCTGTCGTCTTGGAACATAGCAGTACCATTGGGAAACAAATTCTACAAATGTGACTTGATCAGTCCTACCCTGAAGGTCGGGACCATGGCCTGTTTATGAAATGTGTGAAAAGCAATGAGACTAACTAAATTCGAGGATATGCACGTGTTAACCGTAACAATGGGACACGTAGTTAGGCACACTCATTCAGAAGTATGTACAACTGCAGATTCTACCTGATGTTATAGAAGGCGCACGAGCGACGGGCACAGCATCTCCGAGGTAGCGATGAAGTGGGAATTTTCCCGTACGACCATTTCACGAGAGTACCCTGAATATCAGAAAACCTCCAACATCTCTGCGGCCGGAAAAAGATCCTGCAAGAGCGGGACCAACGAGGACTGAAGACAATCGTCCAATGTGACACAAGCGCAACCCTTCCGCAAATTGATGCAGATTTCAATGCCGGGCCATCAACAAGGGTCAGCGCGTGAACCATTCACCGAAACATCATCGATATGGGCTTTCATAGCCGAAGGCACACTCGTTCATCCTTGTTGACTGCACGACACAAAGTTTTACGCCTCACCTGCGCCCGTCAACACCGACATTGGACTGTTGATATCTGGAAACATGTTGCCTGGTCGGACGAGTCTCGTTTCAAACTGTATCGAGCAGATGGACGTGTACTGGTATGGAGACAACCTCATGAATTCATGGACCCTACATGTACGCAGGGCATTGTTCAAGTTGGTGGAGGCTCTGGAATGGTGTGGGGCGTGCGCAGTTGGAGTGATATGGGTCCCTGATACGCCTAGAGACAACTATGACAGGTGACGCGTACGTAAGCATTCTTTGTGATGACCTGCATCCATTCATATGCATTGTGCATTCCGACGGACTTGGGTAATTTCAGCAGGACAGTGCGAGATCCCACGCGACCATAATAGCTACACAGTGGCTTCAGGAACTCGCTTCTGAGTTTACACACTTGCGCTGGCCAACAAACTCCCCAGACATGAACTTCAGTGAGCATATCTGGGATACCTTGCAACGTGTTCAGAAGAGATCTCCACCACCTTGTTCTCTTACAGATTTATGGACAGAGCTGTAGGATTGATGGTGTCAATTCCCTCCAGCACTACTTCAGACATTAGTCGAGTCCATGCCACGTCGGGTTGCGCGCATGCTGTACGTTCGCGGGGCCCCTTCATGATAATAGGCAGGTGTACCAGTTCCTTTGATTCTTAAATGTACAAATGATATAGAACCTAAAGACAATTTTGCAAATGAGATGATGTAGAAATATTGTGGTAACTTCTGTCGACTTCAGAGAGACTTAAGATTCCATGGATCGCCAAACATTATTCCATTCTTTAAATAAATTCAAAGTCGACAGCAAACCAATGGCAATTATGCAACAGACATTGACGAATACAAGCTCGAAAGCTATATTCATGGGAGTAGCTTCAGAAACATTTCAAATCCATAGTAGTATTCGTCATGGGGATGGAGTCTCGCCCTCGTATTTAGAGGGTGTTTCAAAAATGACCGGTATATTTGAAACGGCAATAAAAACTAAACGAGCAGCGATAGAAATACACCGTTTGTTGCAATATTCTTGGGACAACAGTACATTTTCAGGCGGACAAACTTTCGAAATTACAGTAGTTACAATTTTCAACAACAGATGGCGCTGCAAGTGATGTGAAAGATATAGAAGACAACGCAGTCTGTGGGTGCGCCATTCTGTACGTCGTCTTTCTGCTGTAAGCGTGTGCTGTTCACAACGTGCAAGTGTGCTGTAGACAACATGGTTTATTCCTTAGAACAGAGGATTTTTCTGGTGTTGGAATTCCACCGCCTAGAACACAGTGTTGTTGCAACAAGACGAAGTTTTCAACGGAGGTTTAATGTAACCAAAGGACCGAAAAGCGATACAATAAAGGATCTGTTTGAAAAATTTCAACGGACTGGGAACGTGACGGATGAACGTGCTGGAAAGGTAGGGCGACCGCGTACGGCAACCACAGAGGGCAACGCACAGCTAGTGCAGCAGGTGATCCAACAGCGGCTTCGGGTTTCCTTTCGCCATGTTGCAGCTGCGGTCCAAATGACGCCAACGTCCACGTATCGTCTCATGCGCCAGAGTTTACACCTCTATCCATACAAAATTCAAACGCGGCAACCCCTCAGCGCCGCTACCATTGCTGCACGAGAGACATTCGCTAACGATATAGTGCACAGGATTGATGACGGCGATATGCATGTGGGCAGCATTTGGTTTACTGACGAAGCTTATTTTTACCTGGACGGCTTCGTCAATAAACAGAACTGGCGCATATGGGGAACCAAAAAGCCCCATGTTGCAGTCCCATCGTCCCTGCATCCTCAAAAAGTACTCGTCTGGGCCGCCATTTCTTCCAAAGGAATCATTGGCCCATGTTTCAGATCCGAAACGATTACTGTATCACGCTATCTGGACATTCTTCGTGAATTTGTGGCGGTGCAAACTGCAATCGACGACACTGCGAGCACCTCGTGGTTTATGCAAGTTGGTGCCCGGCCACATCGCAGGGCCGACGTCTTTAATTTCCTGAATGAATATTTCGATGATCGTGTGATTGCTTTGGGCTATCCGAAACATACAGGAGGCGGCGTGGATTGGCCTCCCTATTCGCCAGACATGAACCCCTGTGACTTCTTTCTGTGGGGACACTTGAAAGACCAGGTGTACCGCCAGAATCCAGAAACAATTGAACAGCTGAAGCAGTACATCTCATCTGCATGTGAAGCCATTCCGCCAGACACGTTGTCAAAGGTTTCGGGTAATTTCATTCAGAGACTACGCCATATTATTGCTACGCATGGTGGATATGTGGAAAATATCGTACTATAGAGTTTCCCAGACCGCAGCGCCATCTGTTGTTGAAAATTGTAACTACTGTAATTTCGAAAGTTTGTCTGCCTGAAAATGTACTGTTGTCCCAAGCATATTGCAACAAACGGTGTATTTCTATCGCTGCTCGTTTAGTTTTTATTGCCGTTTCAAATATACCGGTCATTTTTGAAACACCCTGTAACATTTATGGTTCAGTCACTTTATCGTGACCACCATCTATGTTTGACGTCAACCTATAATCAAACCTCACAGGTAGGAGGTAGCAGTGCTAGTAATAGTGGGTGTACAAAGCGTGTCGGATGGGGGGAAGTGAAACACAATGCAGTCATTGCGGAAACGGAGCGATTTCTCTGATGTCCAAAAGGACAAGATCATTCGCTTTCAGACCAAGGGTAGATGCACTTCGAAAACGGCTAAGTTTGCAAACTATTCACGTGCCAGGTGTAGCGTGCATAAAAAAAATGGCACTATTCAAAAGTAGCGTCGACAGAACTGTGGTGCACCACAGGCCACAGATGACATGAGCGAACGACGGCTGCGGAGAGGTGTACGGATGACTGCGACGGTACCTAACGGTTACTGCTGAGTAGTTGCTCATCTAAACAGAGATCCATGCGACTCTACCTAATGCTACTCTTACCTTAGGTATTTGGGCTTTGCACGCCTATAGTTACAAAAGAACAGTTTGATGTAGTCATAAGATCATGCCATGCGCGTCTTCTTTCATGTCCTGCAGCGAATTCGCTGCAAATAATAATCTGTAGCTGTGATCCTGCAATCAAGTAGTCCACGCATTGGCTAAAATTGCGATCTAATAAAATACACAGAAATACAAAATGGAAGTTAAATGAATAACTTGATAAGGGTTCTATTGTAACGTCTGTAATTGTTGTAGACGACGGAGATTATTCTGAATAATGTTTATTCAAGAAAGGACATCTCAAATAAACGGGAAGTGGTCCTACGATATTCAATTAAAATATAGACAGATATTACCCTTATCAAATACAGTAAAGCTAAGTTGGCAGCGTTATTAGAATGGTTTAAATGGTCACCAAAGATACGTAAAAACAAAGTCCATTTCGTGATCACAATACATGAAATATTCACCAGCTCAAAACACTTCAGAGTTCAACATGGTGATTCAGAAACTAATACATGTGATTCCAAGAGTAGTAACTCATACTCTGTCTATCCTCAATTTCGTAATACAAGAGGAAAAAGTTAGAGTCCTACTCTGGAGCGCATTCAGGCCTCTTGAAATATAATGTTCCTTCAGGAGCTGAAGTACGGTAGCGGCTGTTCACCGCACAGAATGAAACATCTCCACGATGGAATACAACTCATTACCACAGGCGGGTCTGCCTCCATATACTGCTCGCGTAGGAGTGCCCGAATCGCTCCCTCGAGCTCTTTACTCGAAAAGTGCGAGGCTCTACTTCACTCCCATAGCGTTACGCTAGCGTCTGCTTTCCTACTGGCTGAAGGCCGTTCCCACCAAAATACTTCGTTCTTACGTTCTAAAGACATCATCTGATTTAACTTGACCACTTTCTGCACTAAACAAATATGTTGTTGTGGTCTTGAGTCCAGAGACTGGTTTGATGCAGCTCTCCATGCTGCTCTATCCTGTGCAAGCTTCTTCATCTCCCAGTACCTACTGCAACCTCCATCCTTCTGAATCTGATTAGTGTATTCATCTGTTGGTCTCCCTCTACGATTTTTACCATCCAAGCTGCGCTTCAATATAAAATTGGTGATCCCTTGATGCCTCAGAATATTCCCTACCAACCGATCACTTCTTCTAGTCAAGTTGTGCCACAAATTTCTCTTCTCTTCAATTCTATTCAATACCTCCTCACTAGTTATGTGATCTGCCTATCTAATCTTCAGCATTCTTAACAAATATATCACAACGATATTTAAATAACGAAATGTTATAAACATTCTGTCACTCAGTTTATTCGCAATGTTTATGAATAAACGTTTGTTCATTAATAAATAAGCCAGCATTCTTGCTCAAGTGCGCTTAAGTAAAATGACAACAGATTGTCGCTAAATGTTCCTAAAACAATTATTTATGCTTGCACAGACTCGTCTTATAGCACTGTTTTTATGGTGGTGTCAACTAACACATGCAACTGACCACTTTTAAATTATCATTATTTTTTAATAGCACTTACACTCATAATTTACATTAAGTTAGTGGCACAATAGTAAAATATTCATTAAAAAAATAAACAAGTACGCCAAGATGTGAGATGTTCGTGCAGTGCTCATTTGCTGTGTAATTGTGGAGGACACGATGTTCTGACAAACGTTTGCAGAATGAAAAGACATAAAAAAAAGTACGGTAATAAATCAAGAAATAAAATAGATACAGAAATGTAGCTTTCAGAAATGATAGTTATAGTGCAATGTTATCATCTGAGAAATCGTATGCTGACGTCGTATGACGTGTTTAAATGTTGGTAATTCAGAGGTTCAGTGTGAAAACATTTATTCAATGTGAAATATTAACTTTCGTAGTTTTAAAGGCATTTAAAACGTTGTGTCATTTGATGCACCTCTCTCTTCTGCGATCGCAAATGTATTCAGATTTGCGTTAGTATTTTATGTCAGTTACTGTCAAATCTCAAAGAGCTGTAACGGCGGAACTGTTCATCTTCTGTACCTGGACTCGCCCGTACCGGTCAACTAGCCGGGCCTGACGCAGTACGCTGAAGTTCAGCCGTATAACAGTTTTGTGGAATTCTGACCACTCGTGTACTATTGGGTGCCTCGGAAGCTGCTTTCTCAGATAGCTAGACAACATATATATTTTTTTCTTTATTGTGATTTTAAACACCTTATACAAAGGCGGGCTGTCAGCAGCACAATACGCCGCTCTTCAGCCTTGAGTTTGACGACAAGTAGTACATAAAGGTGGCACAGAGAAGACAGTCAAAACGGTGGGCAAAAAATGTAGACACTAAAAATCGAAAAAACATGGAGCCGTTCACGCTGGGCGAGAAACATCACTAACACTAGGCGACACGGTGCACATAACATGGATGATGGCGACGGCACGTGAACGGTGGTGGCGTGACGGCGAACAACACTACACACAAACGAAGGCATACACACGAAACACCAATGGCGATGATCTCCGGCGCGCGAATGTTCACTGAGCGTGTGCGAGTCCGGGGACCTGCCAAGAGAGGAGGAGGAGGCAGGGGAATGGGAGAGGGAGAGCAGAGATTTCATGGGCAGAGGAGAGAGGGGGAGGGAGGAAGGGGGAGGGGAAGCCCGGGGGAAGAGGGGAGGAGGGAGGGGACGGGGGGAAAAGGAAAGAGAAGGGAAGGGAAGAGAAGGGAGGGAGGGTGCCTAAAGGAAAGGACACAGGAAGTGGGGGCGGGGGAGGATCAAAGCTAGACAACATACAAGCAAATCATATTAATGGAATTTACTACAAAAAGTTAAAGTGACAATACTTAACTTGGCGTCGTTACAAGGATTGGTCACAAGCAAATGGTGACATGCAAGTACTCAATGACCTTCAATGTATAGAATTTCCACGCACGTAATTGATATGGATCACAAGTCTCAGCCAAACGGTTAGGATGACGGCTCGTCTTCTCGTGCGGCTCTTCTAGTGTGGCCGAAGCTGGAAGGAGCGGCGATTATATTCTCTTCGGACAGAGGCCGCTGCTGTCGTGGTGCGGTCCTAGTCAGCGAACTATTGGCTGACGTCATCTCACAGCCTTCTCTACGGTTACGTTCCATGCCGCCGAGCCGGCGTTTGATGTTGCGCTGGAACAAATTTCACCCTACCTCGTACCAATACTGGGCGGCCAATTAGTTCGCCTGAATAAACGTGGAGTGTAGCCATGTATGGAAGTGAAACGTGGACGATAAATAGTTTAGACAAGAAGAGAATAGAAGCTTTCGAAATGTGGTGGTACAGAAGAATGCTGAAGGTTAGATGGGTAGATCACATAACTAATGAGGAGGTATTGAATAGAATTGGGGAGAAGAGGAGCTTGTGGCACAATTTGACTAGAAGAAGGGATCGGTTGGTAGGACATGTTCTGAGACATCGAGGGATCACCAATTTAGTATTGGAGGGCAGCGTGGAGGGTAAAAATCGTAGAGGGAGACCAAGAGATGAATACACTAAGCAGATTCAGAGGGATGTAGGCTGCAGTAGGTACTGAGAGATGAATAAGCTTGCACAGGATAGAGTAGCATGGGGAGCTGCATCAAACCAGCCTCAGGACTGAAGACCACAACAACAACAACAAATAAACGTAACAATAATCAACTAGATATTTAACTGTTGTGCAATTGAAAGCCAGATGAACCAAGGTCCTGCCAACTGTGTTTCCTCAACCACCGTTCAGCGACCGTTTAGTCTCCACTACAGGCGCCTGGTTCATGCATCCATATTGATTGCTGCTCATCGACGACGGAGGCTGGAATTTATACGTCAGAAACGCAACTGGACGTCCACTGAATGGCGATAGGTGGTCTTTTCAGATGAATCACGTTTTATGCTCCATCGCACAGATGGCTGTTGGCGTGTATGGCGTAAAACGTCTAAGAACAAACACCATGCATCAATCTTCGGAAGGGTCTAGACTGGATGAGGGAACGTTATGGTCTAGGGAATATTTTTTTGGCATTCCCTGGGAGATCTCGTCGTTCTGGAAGGCACAATGGATCAAAACAAGTATGCGTCTGTCTTTGGGGTACATGTCCAGCCCTAGATGCAGTTTGTTTCTCCTCGGCACAATGGCATCTACCAGCAGAACAATGCAACGTGTCGCATATCTCGTAGTGTACGTGGTTGGTTCGACGAGCAACAGGATGAGTTTACCCTACTCCCCTGACCACCAAAATCCCCAGATTACAACACAATAGAGAATGTAGGAACCATATTGATGGGACTGTTCGTCCATGTATCCTCATCTGAGAAAGCTTGTGCAGCTGGCTACAACGCTGGAGCCGGCAGGGCTCCACATTCATGGCATGCCGGTACCTTTCAGAACCTCACTGACTCTCTACCAGTAAGTCGCACAGTAGTCTGCACTACGAAAGGTGGTTATTCAGGCTTTTGACAGGTGGTAGCATTAATGACACTAGACAGTGTATGTGTGTCTGCGTAATAATAAAGTAAGCTAGAGGTAATACTTTATAGAAGTAACATGTAGTTGCTCATCATGGCAGTTAATATGGAATTTCACTCCTTCCAAATCTCTCAACGCCCTCCTGCATGATGGGATATATGGTTCACGATGTATGTATGACTGAATGGAAAGTAATCAGATACGAGAAAAAAATACAGCTATACTTATCATGCATAATAAACGTGACAGGAAAATTAATACAAATTTAACAGAACAGACAATTACATCTGTCAGTATAGTCATATCTTTAACAGTGACGCCTATAACTGAGCCGGCCGATGTGGCCGAGCGGTTCTAGGCGCTTCAGTCTGGAACCGCGCGACTGCTACGGTCGCAGGTTCGACTCCTGCCTCGGGTATGGATGTGTGTGATGTCCTTAGGTTAGTTAGGTTTAAGTAGTACTAAGTTCTAGGGCACTGATGACCTCAGATGTTAAGTCCCATAATGCTCAGAGCCATTTGAACCATTTTGAACCTATAACCGAACAGTGGAACCAACAGAAACCAACCAGCCACTACAGGAACTTATAAAAAATGACGAAGGGTGGAAAATAATAGACAGTGTCACTAACAGTATTTCTCGGCACGAAAAAGACAAATTTGCCAGGTTACTGCAATTACATAATCCCTCCCATCCTGCACAGCATCACCATAGGAGGACCAACGTGAATAACGAAGTGTTAGAGAGTGCATCTAGTGTTGTGGAAGGCGTGAATGTCAGTGTTTCGTTACAGAATGTGCGTTTTCAATCAAGATCACAGCGAAACACGAGGCAGTATCCGCCGTACCACGTCATCCCCACATCGGCGCCGCTTCCAGTTCCACCTCGGGGTCGGAGACGAGGAAATGCGCATCGAACGGTAGTGCATAAGATATGAAGTGTAACACAGTGCCTTAAGCAGTCCGAATGGTTTTCTGAGACTGTTTTCAAACACAAAAAATAATAATAATAATTAAAAAAGTGATTAATACGGCAGAGATATAACGGTAAAGTGCTCTGGTTTTATTTTCAGAGAACATTCTCATTTACATATGAATACACTAATATTTTTAAAAAGGGCATAGTATTCATTCTAGTTGTCTCTCTCTGCCACCGAGCGAGGTGCAGCTGGTCCGGTAGCTGAGCGTGTTCGGTCAGAGGGTTAGCTGCCCTCTGTAATTAAAAAAAACTGAGTTCACCGATCAACAACGAACTAAAACGGGTGTCTTACAACGTCCGCCCCGAGCAGATGTAATGAACAGAACCGAACTAAATGAGATAAAAAAAAGGAGGAGCAGTGGTTAGCACACTGGACTCGCATTCGGGAGGACGACGGTTCAATCCCGCGTCCGGCCATCCTGATTTAGGTTTTCCGTGATTTCCCTAAATCGCTCCAGGTAAATGCTGGGATGGTCCCTTTGAAAGGGCACGGCCGACTTTCTTCCCCAATCTTCCCGAATCCTATTAGACCGATGACCTCGCTGTCTGGTCTCCACTCCCAAACAACCTCTCTCTGCCCATACCCTCTTCTTTAGGATCTAGTCTGATATGGCTCTTACGTACTGACTGTCGCTTGTCCAGTATTTATTCTTATTATTAAACGTTCATTTTCCTTCTTTAGCCAGTACAAATGCATATAGCCTCTCAAATAATAGTAGTACTAATGCATAACATGAAACTATTATTTAACTATTATTAATATTACTATTATTATTATTATTACAGTATAGCACTGGTCGGGGTGGCCGAGCGATTGTAGGCGCTTCAGTCTGGAACCGCGCCACCGCTACGGTCGCAGGTTCGAATCCTGTTCTGAGTTCTAGGGGACTGATGACCTCAGATGTTAAGTCCGATAGTGCTCAGAGCCATTTGAACCTTTTTTTTTTACAGTGTAGCCTCGTGAACACGAATCCTGAGTGACCGAAATATCAAGAGTGTGAGTTAAAAGAATTGTTGTTAAGTAAGAAACAGAGATTTTACTATGTGTCACAGCGATACACGAGGCAGAATCGGCAGTAACATATCATCCCCATATCGGCGCCGTTTCCAGTTCCATCTCGGCGTTGGAGACGAGGAGATGCGCATCCAAGGGTGGTGCATAAGATATGAAGTGTAACACAGTGCCTTAAGCAGTCCCGATGGTTTTCTGAGACTGTTTTCAAACACAAAAAATAATAATAATAATTAAAAAAAGTGATTAATATGACAGAGATAGAACGGTAAAGTACAGTAGTGTAGTAGTGCGTTATACATAACAGTATCTACCAGTTTACATTGCTGTAGACTTATAACACTCTAATGTCACTTTAAAAGTACAAATACTTACAAATTACACTATTTTCTCGGAAAAAATCAAGCGTGGTTCGTTGACGTTCACGGGAACGAAACTGTCTTCTTATTTTACAACCAATTGTAACTGTAGCGTCCTTAAGCCCAGCAGTGACGTTGGATGATAAAGCAAACCGTTTTAAACTGTCGAAGGCAGTAAACATCTCCTATTGGGTAGGTGGAATGGTATCTGTATTTTCCTCCTCCTCGCTTTCTTCTGGTGGCTATGCTTAGAACTCGGCCACAGCTTGTCGCACATCAGATTCCACAGGAGCACATACGGTAACACCGTCGTCTTCACTAATGAATTCCTCGAAACTAACCCCAGGATTCGCATTGTCTTGCAGAACTGTCCATTCACAAGATGAAGCGAGATCATCGAACTCGTGAATATCTGCAGTATTGCTACGTGTCCAGGCTTTGTTAAAGCACTTCTGTACATGATGTGGCAACACGGAGTTCCAGGCTGCTGCGATGGCTTTTATTTCAATTTTAGGTTGCAGTATTGTCTTCAGGAGCACGAATTGCAACTCCTAAAAGTCACTTGCGATAAACTCTCTTCATGAGAGAAATGGTGCCTTGGGCCAACGGCTGAAGGCGGCTTGTCGCGTTTGATGGAAAAAACTGAACCTTTATATTGCTTAGGTTTAGATAATATACACTCCTGGAAATGGAAAAAAGAACACATTGACACCGGTGTGTCAGACCCACCATACTTGCTCCGGACACTGCGAGAGGGCTGTACAAGCAATGATCACACGCACGGCACAGCGGACACACCAGGAACCGCGGTGTTGGCCGTCGAATGGCGCTAGCTGCGCAGCATTTGTGCACCGCCGCCGTCAGTGTCAGCCAGTTTGCCGTGGCATACGGAGCTCCATCGCAGTCTTTAACACTGGTAGCATGCCGCGACAGCGTGGACGTGAACCGTATGTGCAGTTGACGGACTTTGAGCGAGGGCGTATAGTGGGCATGCGGGAGGCCGGGTGGACGTACCGCCGAATTGCTCAACACGTGGGACGTGAGGTCTCCACAGTACATCGATGTTGTTGCCAGTGGTCGGCGGAAGGTGCACGTGCCCGTCGACCTGGGACCGGACCGCAGCGACGCACGGATGCACGCCAAGACCGTAGGATCCTACGCAGTGCCGTAGGGGACCGCATCGCCACTTCCCAGCAAATTAGGGACACTGTTGCTCCTGGGGTATCGGCGAGGACCATTCGCAACCGTCTCCATGAAGCTGGGCTACGGTCCCGCACACCGTTAGGCCGTCTTCCGCTCACGCCCCAACATCGTGCAGCCCGCCTCCAGTGGTGTCGCGACAGGCGTGAATGGAGGGACAAATGGAGACGTGTCGTCTTCAGCGATGAGAGTCGCTTCTGCCTTGGTGCCAATGATGGTCGTATGCGTGTTTGGCGCCGTGCAGGTGAGCGCCACAATCAGGACTGCATACGACCGAGGCACACAGGGCCAACACCCGGCATCATGGTGTGGGGAGCGATCTCCTACACTGGCCGTACACCCCTGGTGATCGTCGAGGGGACACTGAATAGTGCACGGTACATCCAAACCGTCATCGAACCCATCGTTCTACCATTCCTAGACCGGCAAGGGAACTTGCTGTTCCAACAGGGCAATGCACGTCCGCATGTATCCCGTGCCACCCAACGTGCTCTAGAAGGTGTAAGTCAACTACCCTGGCCAGCAAGATCTCCGGATCTGTCCCCCATTGAGCATGTTTGGGACTGGATGAAGCGTCGTCTCACGCGGTCTGCACGTCCAGCACGAACGCTGGTCCAACTGAGGCGCCAGGTGGAAATGGCATGGCAAGCCGTTCCACAGGACTACATCCAGCACCTCTATGATCGTCTCCATGGGAGAATAGCAGCCTGCATTGCTGCGAAAGGTGGATATACACTGTACTAGTACCGATATTGTGCATGCTCTGTTGCCTGTGTCTATGTGCCTGTGGTTCTGTCAGTGTGACCATGTGATGTATCTGACCCCAGGAATGTGTCAATAAAGTTTCCCCTTCCTGGGACAATGAATTCACGGTGTTCTTATTTCAATTTCCAGTAGTGTATGTTAAGGGCAGCACATCTGTCAAATATAAGAAGAACATGTCTACTTTGAGCAACCATTCGACTGTTGAAACGAAGAAGCTACTTGCGAAATGATGTGCTATCGAGCCAAGCTTTCTTCTGATGACAGTAGATACAGGGTAAGTGTACATATCTATGTTTTTAAAACAACGCGGTTTCTCGGACGTACCGACAACCTAGAGACGAAGCTTATCACTGGCGTCCGCATTACATACAAGGGCAACACTTATTCGTTTTTTTTTGCTGCGTGCTCCACCGTGACACTTATCACCTTTTATCCCCAGCGTACGGTTTTGGAAAAAGTTAAGTCCAGTTTCGTCCATACTGAACACATCAAACGAGGCATGCTTTTCCATCATTCGGTCGAATTCATGCAACCACCTATTCGCACTTTCTTCATCAACTTTATTTGCTTCGTCGTAAATTTGCAGATGTAATTGAATGTCTCTTTTTGAACCTACACTACCAAACAGCAGAACAGCTCAAGTCTTCGATTCCTGTATTTTTGACAATCTAATTTGCTCTTGATTGAGTTATTGTGCCACTTAAAAGTATGTTAGATGCATGCATATGACTGATACATTCTAGCTGTCACGTCTCGATGTCTTCATACTTAGCGCTACGAAGTTGTTTAGAATTGTTTCCAGAACCTGATGCAGCAGCATTAATGATATTTTTCTCGATTCTTAATTAGCGTAGATAAAGTAGATTTGGGAATTCCGAACTGATCTGCAATTGCTGTTTTCTTTGTACCATGGTCCACTTCATCTAGACTCTTCATCTTTCTTTGTACATTTAGAGCTGTCTGTTTCCTGTTTACCATATTTCGCGTACTACCGTTTGTAGATTTTTAAACAGTATTCAAACTCGATATGGCTACGACCGAATATTTTACTAATGTTAATGCATACGTTATTGAATTTAGCTGAATGTACCTTACATGCTGATTGTTGAGATGATAACCGCAGCTGCCGACCTACAACATGTTAGAAAGGAATCATCAGTGGGTAGTTAGCTTTGTCGTTAAATTTATTGCGTTCACTTCGGAAAAAAGTTAACACTTAAAAATACCGTAACATTGGGAGTATGTGTTACAATGAAATTTAGTTACGCTAGGGACTCAAAACGAGTTCGTAATTCACCTTAACCGAAAGTCGTGTTAACCGGTAAAACTTCCCATAAGAACTAAAGTATTCCTGCCGGGGCTCATATTTTTTCCCATTACCCGCGAGTTCGTCTTAAGCGAGTTCGTGCTAACGAGGTTAAATCGTATTATTATTTTCATTTTTATGTTGAGGCGTAACTTTGTAATCGATCAAATAATGTAACAACTTCAAAACACGCCAATACACGATCTACTATATAAATAGAGGAGCTCTGTAGGAAGCAATAAAATAAGTAAGTACCTGGGGTCGATCTTTCTCCACACCATTTTCGAGCGTAATAGCAGGGCAGGGAAGCTACCGGCACGCCGCACACGATAGTGTCGTGCAGAATGCAAATGAAGCCGTAGATCTGGTGACCCGAAAGCATTCGTGATTGCAGTGAAAATAAATGTCGGTATTCAGTGTGCACGTGATTAATTCAAATCTAAATTGAGGTAAATCTGCTCAGCTCATCATGGAAATGCTTGCTGTGGCGATCATTAGCATTACAAATACATTACACACAGAGGTACTTCAAACAGGTCATGTATGCGCCAACATGCTCTCGTGACGGGTGCTCTACAATTACGTATGTGGTATTCGTACACAGTAGGACGGACTCTGAGAAAAGCGAACTGGAAAACAAACGCTGCCTCATGTAAACTCACGTAAACAGCCGGCACAAATTTACCGCGCTAGAGCGACCCGCAAATTTTACAGTTGGTCGATCTTTTGAAATTCATATTTATCACCGGCATTCCAGCAGACGACCGGCCTGTGTGCACGTTCGCTAACATATTTCACGATTTATGCTTGCTTGTTAGGCTCCGTCCAACTACAAGAATGCGCCGTCTTCGACATGCATTATTCATACTCCAGACGTATTAATCAGCACTCGCTGGCCTTGTATCTGTTACGGCTTTACTGTCGTGCCAATGATTCACCACTGTCGGTCGCAGGTATTGTAACGCGAGTAAATGCAGTTGTTTTTGACGAAAACCATTCTGTAGTCTTCAGGCAGACGATGTCAAAAATTATGGGCAGTGGCTCTTAGTATTTATGAGTCTGTACTTCAGGTGCGCTTGTGGCCAGTGTCAGTAAATCGAGGCGGCACTAATTTTGGACGTAGTAGTTTATTGAGACGGTGGTGGTAGAAACGGATTTCATTATGTAAAATTGGCCGACAACGGGAAGATACTCGGCAGCCTTCTATATCTGATAGCCGCGCGGGATTAGCCGAGCGGTCTTAGGCGCTGCAGTCATGGACTGTGCGGCTGGTCCCGTCGGAGGTTCGAGTCCTCCCTCGGGCATGGGTGTGTGTGTTTGTCCTTAGGATAATTTAGGTTAAGTAGTGTGTAAGCTTAGGGACTGATGACCTTAGCAGATAAGTTCCATAAGATTTCGCAGAGATTTTTTGATTTCTGATTGCCGGTTGCTCTGTACATGCAATGTATATTAAAATTTAACCTCTCCACTGGACCTTGTGAAAAGAGGGCGTAGAACGCCTTGCAAGGATGTCGTCCGTCACCTGATGACGGAGATCTTGTGGTCCACTTGGATCTTTTGGAGTGGATGGACGTTTTTCACTTCGTCGGTATGAACATGACTAGAGACAATTTTCGAGTGGAATCCTCTGTGTTCCGACGACAGGTTTCAAGGCCTCCCTACCTGGCACTTCATTCAAAATAAAGCACGTACATCAGTACAGTTCAGAAGCAGATTTATTAAGCTTACGGAGAAAATATTAGAAACCCATTTGTCTTTGAGACTACACTGGTAATTCGGGAGTGCTGTACATGTAGAACTTGTATCAGGCTGTCATATGACCCTCCACAGCTGACGAACTCGTTTCAGTGAAGTGACATGTATGTGCCTGTCGGTTTTATGGGACCACCGCAGTAAGACTAGGCGACGTGGAAGCGTGACAGAATGGCAGACAGGTGCTACCGTGTTTCTATGTGCTCATGGCTACATAGTGAATGAAGTTGCCCGATTTCTTAAGAGTATCAACGCGGATGCTGTACGGACTACCGCGTGGAGGACATACAAATTGGCATCCGTGGTGTAGAGACAGCAACTGAAAGAGCTGAATACAAGTGACCAGGTCCTTATGGAACAAGGTACTAGTGCGCAACTTTAGAGAACCGATATTTCAGGGCGATTACAGAACGGTTCTACTGCCGCCAACGTACATTTCGCCTAAGGACGATGAAGATGAGATGAGAGAAATTACTCCTCATACGGAGCGTTTTAGATAGTCAATTTTTTCCTAGCGCTATTTGCGAGTAGAACAGGAGAGGAAATGACTAGTGGTGGTACAAGGTACCCTCCGCAATGCACCGTACGGTAGTTTGCGACGTATGTATGTAGATGTAGATATAGCTGTAGATGTCATATATGTAGACAAGGAATTGTTGTAGCCGTACCACATGGTGTGAGAAAAGTGGTAAAAGTTTCCTAACTGACGAATGTCACATGTTGCTAATGCTACTTGGTTGCAAATGCCACAGGAACTACTACTGTTCCGAGCCAGCATTGCAAGGGAAACTGCATGCAGTGAACATTTGGAGTAGAGTACCTTGCAGAAGACTATAACTCACAGTGGCACATAAATCTGACGTCGGCAGTGGGCCAAAACCACAAATCTGATGGCAAGTTTATATTGTGGTTCAACGAGTCGCGGTTTTACCTGTTTCCAAATGCTGCGACGCGTCGAGTGCACCGAAGACTCAAGGAGGCGTTTATCTCGCAGTGTGTGGGCGTAGTTAAATTTTTGGAGGCGGCTTTTTGTACCGCGACTTATTCAGGTTACACTGAACATGAACCAGGAAGCTTATTTCAATATTTTTAGTGACCAAATATTGTACTTCCTTCTGTATATTCATGTGCGTATGCAGTGGACTCTCCCTCTTCGAAGATGGCAACGGCCGTGTTCAGAGGGCTGCACGTATGCGTTTCTCGTTTGAAAAACACTCAGGCACACTGTTGTACTTCGACTGGTGCGCTAAACCCATCTTATTTCCATAGATATGTCTGAAACTCTAAGAAACAGTGGGTGAAACGTAGCAAACAATATCACCAAAATTTGGTAGTTTCGTAGTATCTCATAATCAATGTGTGACTTCAGCCAAGTATGGCATACGTGAAGAAACGTAAAGACTCTCTTCCTCGGAGGACTAATACCGTTAGAGGGGAGGGGGCGGGGGAAGGGGGGGACTCACTTTTTAAGCGGTCCGCTTATAAGCAAAAAAAAAAAAAACATACATATTCAGCACTTAGTACAGAAGATTAAGTTAGGAAATGTCCAAACACTTGGACTATTACCAGATTGCAATGTACGCTTTGCTGCATTGTCATCGCTCTCGACCATTAAGGATGGAGAATCACTTGGCTTTACTGCACGCTGATAGGTGTAAATTTAAACTATGTTTATGTATTTAGATACTGTGGTCATTGATTGTGATCTATTAATCAGTTTTCCACCATGCCACCATGAACACTACATGATTCATCATCTAGTCACATATAGCTTAGGCACTCCCTATCGTAATCAACAGACGAAATCATGCCAAGCGAGTGAAAATTTGTAAGTAACAACAAAACAGGCAAAAGCTATTAACAGAGTTCTGCTATCAACAATTGAGGGATCGAATTGATAAACATACTTCCTGCCATTGCAATGGCTTTATTGTTTTCGAAGAGAAGGGCCTCCAGATTAAGTCCACAGTGCCTGCGGAAGGTGAACACTATAGAAGATGAGCAGAAAGCAGAGACAGCTCTGCATCTGGTTATCCAGAAAAATGTGCCAAGTCTACTGAAGTATGAGTGTAATTCACACAGGAGTTATGCAGCATAGGGAGAGGTTGTACGATGTTATTTGTTAATAACAAGCTACTTGGGCTCCATTTGTCAATAACAATTTAATATTACGTTATTCGAGTTTCAGCAGAGCTCATTTTACATATTACTCACTCATTTTCGTATGTTTTCCAGATTTTCCAAGCTTTTACGTATTTTTCAACATTTCTCCTATTTTATACAATTACACAAGATCCAACCCCCTGTTCCCGACGTCGCGTCGACGTCATGATGCTCTCAGGCAGTCACAATGCAGTATGTCCCCGAATTAGTTATTACTGCTATTCAATCACTCATCCCCGACTTCATCTTTTGTAACTGGGTATTCTGGAACTGGGCAGCATAGGGAGGTGTTGTAGACTATGTCCCTTTTCCCAAATTTGACATATTTTCATATTTTTTTCGTATTTTCCATAGTTTTACTTATTTTACCTAATTACGCATGTTCTGACCTAATGCTCTTGAAATTGTAATCATTGTGTCGCGACGTCATGTCGCAGCACCGTGTCGTATTTCGTCGTGCAGCAGTCACGTCACGTTGATATCATGATGCTCTCAGCGAAGCGCAGTATAGTATGGTCCTGATTTGTGTATCACTGTTAAGTCACCACTACGGTCTAGTGTGTGTGTAATGTCATAGTTTCTGTATTAGAAACGACCACATTGGTAAAAAATATGACACCGTAGAAAATTCCACAAGCAATATCGTTTACAACCAAAGATAATGTATAAGAAATACCACACTGTGATGAAAAAGCCCTGCTCATCCACCATGACATTACTAGGATATGTGACACCAAGTAAACTTCTGATGCCTCCAGTCAAAGATACTGTATGTGTGCAAAACAGCGCTACAAAATAGACACCTAGAGATAGAGTCGACCAGTAACTCAAACGAGCCCAGCGAAAATCATGTCGCCTGCAGGATAGACCACACCTTACACTTAAACGTGTGGCAGTATAGCCGCGAACGACGATGACTGGAGAATGATAATGGACACACTACCACCCCATCCAGAAGCTGCCGAGAAAGTTGCATTGCAAAGGGTGTAATCATCTCCAGCCTAGTGTCTGGCACTGCTGCTATATCAAGTCTAGCCGAGGGATCTCCCACCCAAGGTAATAATGGGAAACAGATCCCAACACATTAATGGAAATATCAAATACTAACCTAGATTACGAGGTACGCCCCAACCTACATTTACCAGGTAGTGCTGGTAAGGTATGTAACTTATCGATTGGCTGCAGCAGCCGCGGAGTCCATGACTGCGAACAAGAGAGCTTTGCATGTCTTCTCAAAACTAGCCAGATCATCTCCACAGTCACGGTAGAAACAGTTGCATAATCATATGTGTGTATGTAGCCTCCTGGTGACTAACACAACAGACACTCGATAATTCACCTAGGCAAACCACTCATAGCTCGCAGACACCTGCGCACTCACCAGAGGAAATCTGTGGATGCCTTTGCCAATAAACGTTGCCAACAGTTTATGTGCCAAACGCTCCCCTCCCCACCCCCTTGCTCTCTAGACCAATTAGAAGTAAGATCCCCGTCCTCACTCAACTACTGCGCTTTTAAAACATCGGTGAATACATTTTCAGCCAGAATACACTACCAGGTGGATTGAAGACACACAATTATAATTACGATATCTAAACACTATAAATCCTGCAATATTATTAGTATATACGACATTACTATAAATCTCGAATAACAGCTAGCGGAAATCTGAGTATGACTACATCGGTTATAAGGTAATTTAGACTGAACCACAGAATTCCAAGGACACACCCTGGGCAGCTAGAACACTGTTGTATTTGCTACGAAAACTTATATGTGCTTTAATAATGAATGACTTCACATATATTCTTCAGTTTTAATAGTGGAAAGCCAAGTCATTACTATTTCCCTACCACAAGACGATACACAGCAAGATGATTGGTTTGTGGGGATCCTATAAGGCTCGTAATCGTGCAAGAATACTGTTGTTGAGATCCACCAGGATTCCCAGAAGGAAGAAGAAAACATGTAACTCTCGCAAAATTAGTGTGCGACATCACTATGAGACTCTTAAATAGAAGAGGAAATAATCCGAAGTATATAGACTAAGTCCTCGCCACGCAGAAATGAGCCTGAACAACGGTCACAGTGCAGCAAAAATATACTATTTCAACATGCAAAATCATGGACCCTCCGAGGTCACAGCACCTCTCTCGCTCCATGATAAAAAAAATGTGATTTGAGAGATCTGCAGAGATCGAGCGATGCCTGCTGATAAACTAATTCTCCAAAGAACAACTAACCTACCACCAATGTGATACACATTGCAGACAACGACTGATGGAAAAAAGCAGGGTGCACACACCTGATAATACTGGAGTCGTCACCATATTTATTACGAACTGCTGTGTGTCTCTACCGGCCCAGGGCCATGATTCCTGAATAAACCAGAAGTGGAATATACCGACGCTCCACGTCTCCCGCTAGTCTTGGAGGAAGAACCATCTCCTTGGCCCCTACTAATCACATGAAAAATTAGCCTACGCAAAGCTGATGCGGAAATGCCCGACCTGAGTGTCCATCCAATTAACGGCTAGAATATGCCTTCCTCCCGCAAACATGAAAGCTACATCTGGAAGGCTGTGGCCACAATTCGGCTGTTATGAAATGATGTCTGAGCAGTGTTCTACACACTAGAAGTGGCGCCTGTAATTGCCAGACGCTGCTGATAAAACTGTCACCCTGTCATATAGCGAAATGCGAAGCAGTTAGAGGAAGTTGTATGAATAAAAAACGAATTTCATTTTTATTACATGTCTGTGATATGCTGGATTTACTCATACAGAGTTATTAACAAAAAAGCATTTATTTAGTACCAAAAACACTTCTACTTGTACTCGATGCAATAATATCATAAGATGTAAATTGTTAGAGGTTTGGATTTTACCAGGAATCCATTTCCCTCACAGTTATCATTTATCGTTTGAGCTCCAACAACATCCCATCTACAATATTGGCGTCAATGACGAGTCGCAAATCAGGTAATATCGGAGTCAAGTTCAGTGCCTATTATGTCTGAGAAAGGAGACGATTGTAGAAAGGATATTACTAAATCTTTATATCTTTCTCCTCTAAGGTGGTAAATGTGACATCTAGTTTGGAAAAATACCCATAGTACTTGTATATGATATTTTCCTCTAATGGCACTCTGCTGGTCAATTTCTTTAGCTATCATACAAGTAAGATATGGCACGTGATAGTTACATCAGGCTAGTACGAGCCTCTGACTGATGAGCAAATCCCGTACTGTGATTTTATAATGTTTTTGTCCACACCCCACTAATTAGAAGAATTGTCCCAAAATACCAATCATATAATACTGGGCTTGGTACCAGAAGGTTCAGTCAACATGCTTGTATTACGTGAACTCACCTCCAGCATCAATGGAGAGAGGGAGTTAGCTCCCCAGTAGAAAAGTCGACACATGAGAAGGTGTAGGGTACTATATGCGTGTTTACAGCAGAATACGGTCAACACTCTACCCCCACAATAATTCATGTATGTGTGTGTGTGTGTGTGTGTGTGTGTGTGTGTGTAAACGTTACCGTTGACTTTGGCAGTGTTGATATCTGGAGGTATGTGTAATTACCCAGTTTGGATTGAGGCTTTGTATCAAAGTTGAATTTTATATAAAAAATAACAAGCCACGCCTGGTTATATAAGCAATAAGAGCATATATACACTTCTATATTTACTTGTGGAATATGGAAAAAAAGGATTAAATACAGAAAAAAATTTGGAAAATTTCAAAAATCCGTAAAAAATCCGGATGCGATATGGTCACGCAGGATATTTGCATTTATACTTAGAATGTAGTCGAAATGTAACATAAGCAGTAGATTAAAGTATCTGGAAAGATCTTTTGGATACTTTTCTAGAATGCTACAAGGATGAGTGCGGTATTAGTATCACAGCACCATCTGCCTCCAAATTGATACAGATCTACACTAGACCCTGTAACACCGAAAATGCAGATAAAATACCCTCTGCAGCATCCAAAATTTTCGCCGTTTAATATTTGTTGATAACTTGCACCGTACTTTTGATTTTGAAGCTGTAAGCTGTATTACAGAAACTATACTTAATACGTAATCGATGTACTAATGTGTTTATTTTTGACTGTGTATGATTGATTGTAATTATAATGAAAATATTGTAGACTGCTGGGTAATAGCCAAAGGAACTTTATTGGAATGTATCGATGGCAACGACGAAATGGTAGTAGCTGCGCAGTTGTTTATCTTTGGCTATGGAGAGTCTCTGTCACGTTGCGAGCAGAGAGGAAACAGAGCAGCTAGAGTCATGGAAGAGTGTGGAAGTATTTGTTGGGCACTCCCGCCGAATCGGAGTGTAGGTATGCTCGCGTCAGTGTAGACTGCAGTGTAAATCTGCGAATAGGAGTGGGCAGGCGGAGTAAGCTGCAATTCTAACTGTTGCCTGTCCCATAATTATCTGTGGCTCTGGAGACGACTCGAACAGTAGCACCAACAACAACAACGACAGCTCAGCATCGTCATCGGCTACATTCTTCGTCGTCCGCACAACTACGACATTGTAAGACTGTCAAGTGAGAGATGTAATAATTACCCAGCTGACTTCTTTCACAAAGTTTGAATAAGCTGAATGGTAACTTGCAATAGTTAAAACTTATAGGGCATCTGTGTCGTCATTGTCCGCAAACATTATTACGAAGCAAGGTCCCTTTTACTTTCCACGCAATTACCGAATGTCGTAAGAATATGAAAATTGATTAACTATTTACTACCAGTTTTATGTGTTTGCTACTGACTAGTTTCAGTCTAAATTTTCTGCCTCAGTAACTGTTCACTCTTGTATTGCATGACAGAGGCTACGTAAAGTAAAATTTCACTGGCAGAACTAATAACTAAAGATACAGCACAAATTAAGAGTGTGCAATTTCATTTATTCTGTATTTAGCTTAGCGAGTGGCTTCTGCTGGCTAGGTATGTGTTTTATTGTTGTTATTTTAGAAGTAAATCCAACTGCTCATTTGCTTAAAGTAAATTAAGTTCAGTGTTTCAATAATCAAAAGTAAATTGCTTGCTTTTTTTAAATTTCGCATTACGTTACACTGAGGTTACTGAAAGAAATTTTTTTACACACCAAAGTTTAAGTTAAGCCAGTCATTTATTTAACCAGTAATTTCATTTAACGTTACTTTAAAAATTTAGTATTTCATAATAACTAACTGCAAACTCAATGCTCTGATTCATTTACTTTCTCGTGAACTGTCGTTCTGTGGAAAAGCGTGACAACCTTCTGTTACCACACCAGCGATTCTTTGCTTAAAATTCTTTGCCATTACCTTTCTCAAAATTCTGGAGATTCATTGCCCTAGCGGGCTGGCGACCGTTTAATTATCCCTTCTTTTTAGCTAATCAGTGTTTTCTTTGTGTTATCAGTGATTTTTGTAGTAAATGTTACTTTTCCCCCTGTGCGGTTCGTGAGCAATTGCGCGATATTCCACCCATTTCACAATTATCATCAGAACTTAGTTTAAATTTAAAACAGATTCTGTCTTCAGAAGAGTCTGTTGTACACTTTCTTCCAACCAAACGCCGTTATCTTCCTTCGGTAACGATAGTCTTACTCACTGTAAAATTTCATTAGGCATATGCGAACACAGTCAGTTATATCGAAATCCAGTACGTCGATTACGAAGGGGGATTTTGCAACCCCTTTGAAAAAATATGTAGATTTTGTAATTTATGCAGGTAGAGGGATAGACATGGCTTAACAGATATAATCGTATAAAATAAAATCATTATACAGACGGGGTAATTGGTCGAGAGGGGCTGTAAAGAGTAGATATAAGAAAGGGAGTGACAGCACATATGCCTTAGTGGAACGATGGTGCTTGTTAAGAAGACAAGACGAAATTGTGATACACTTACAAGTTCTCTGTGGGGGAGGGAAAGGTAATGTTATTTTATTCTGAATGCTCTCCCAATACATGATAGTTACAAGTCATATTGTAAGTAGGCTGTTTAGGTTTTCTTATTGGTAACGCCACGTGGCGCTCTGTATGAAAATCACTGGCTGTGCTGTGTGCAGTCTGTGGCTAGTTTGCATTGTTCTTGCCAATGTAGTGTTGGGCAGCGGCAGCTGGATGTGAACAGCGCGTAGCGTTGCGCAGTTGGAGGTGAGCCGCCAGCAGTGGTGGATGTGGGGTGAGAGATGGCGGAGTTTTGAAATTTGTCATGAACTGCTATATATATTATGACTATTAAGGTAAATACATTGTTTGTTCTCTATTAAAATCTTTCATTTGCTAACTATGCCTATCAGTAGTTAGTGCCTTCTGTAGTTTGAATCTTTTATTTAGCTGGCAATAGTGGCGCTCGCTGTATTGCAGAAGTTCGAGTAACGAAGATTTTTGTGAGGTAAGTGATTTGTGAAAGGTATAGTTTAATGTTTGGCTGGGCCATTCTTTTGTAGGGATTATTGGAAGTCAGATTGCGTTGCGCTAAGAATATTGTGTGTCAGCTTAAGCACAGTCGTGTACAAATTGTTCTAAGGGGACGTTTCATATGTCGACCCTTAGCCTAGGATACCTCACTGGAATCTTCTGATTTTTTCTTGTAGTTTGTGTATTTAGTGTAGCTTTTGTTTATTGCTAGCGCGTAATTATAGAGAGAATTTCCTTGGTAGTTGTGGTTTTTCATTGTTGCACAGTAAAACAGTTGTGGCATGCATGTAGATTTGCACCAAGTATTTCGCAGCTGCGCTTGCAGTTAACTAGATATTATTTTCAGTTCTATGTTAATGTGTTCTCTTATTTTTGCTCTTCAAATTGTGTTTTTCTGTGTTGTCATGTGAAATATTGTGACAATAATGGCGTGTGAAAAACATAATACTAGGCTCCAAAGTAAACTGAGAAATGACAGTGAAGACGAAAGCAGTGTGTTAGCGCCACCGAGTAGTGAATTAACTAATGTTCAAAGTAGTAATTTGGTAATTGTACATAGGGAAATGGAGCGGGCTGCAAACAATGGTGTAGACAGTGAAACAATTAGTGAACAGGGAAGCATTATCGATCGATCGGTCGGCAACAGCTTGCCTCAGGAATCCGAAATGACAGGACACAATCTTGCAAATACTGTAGATTCAGATTTTGCGTCCTCACCCTTTTCTCAAATAAGTCAAGACACATTTTCTGCTATTCAAACTGCGAATATTGCCGGTTCAAATGCGTTGCCGAATAGCACTGAGGAACATGTTTCAGACACCAGTGCACTGTTATTACAGTTAATGCAACAAATGGGACAAAATCTTCAAAAGTTAGACACAATGGAACAAAATCAGAGACAAACACAGCAAAAGCTTCAAAAGTTAGACACAATGGAACAAAATCAGAGACAAACACAGCAAAAGCTTCAAAAGTTAGACACAATGGAACAAAATCTTCATAAGTTAGACACCACACTTGAACAAACACGTGAAGATTTAACTACTGAGTTACATAACATTGAATCGAAATGTCAAAAAGTCTGTAATGACGTAAAAACACAAATTTGTGAGCATTTTCAACCTATTTTTTCGCGGCATGAAAATGCATTACAGAATCACGAAGCAGCTATAAAAGAACTGCAAACCATTGTTCATGAAAATCATGAGACCTTGTGGGCTAAATTTGACTCAGTTGCATCTACCGATTCGGTTACGCAACTTGCAAAAACTCAGGAAAACTTAAAAGACACAGTAGATTCGATTTCAACACAAATGGACACTCTGAAGCTTGGTTCAGAAAAACACACTGAGGAAATGTGTTCACTATCGGACAAAGTAGCCGAACTTTCGGATCAGGTCACTAACTTATCTACGAAGGTAGATGATAATCTGAATGACACAAAACCGGTAGTCTTTAATGACACAGAAGAGTGCGAACAAATTAGGAAACTGAAACAAAATCTGAATCAAATTAATACGCAATACCAAAGAGAAATCCGGGAAGTACAAGATCAGCTGACACAGGTAATACAAGAATTACGTATTTCAGAGGACACTCGTGCTCCAATACGGGAAGAGGGACATAGAAATACGGAACAGCCACAAAATAATAACACAGGGCACTTCGGAAATTATGAAAGAAATTGGCAAGGTACACCGAATTTTGAGATGGAACCGCCGAAACGACGTAACAATGACCGACATGCGACTCGCCGACATGATGATTTTGATTATAAGCTGTTCATTACTACATGTAAATTCAAAACGTTTAAGAATTCTGCCAACGACATTCATCCACAAGCGTGGCTCCATCAATTCTCTCATTGTTTTCCTCCCAACTGGTCATTAGAGCACAGATTAGAATTTATGTGTGGCTATTTAGAGAATGAACCAGCTGTAAGAACGCGATCGGTCACTCACGATTGCCACAGTGAAGGAGAATGCCTTCCTCTCAGCATATTGGTCTCAAGCTACACAAGACCGAGTAAAACATAGCATCATAATGATGAAACATTTCGAACAATCTGAATTTTCCAGTCTTGTGAAATATTTTGAAGACATGTTGCACAAGAATCAGTACCTGTCAAACCCTTACAGCCCCTCAGAACTCATCCGCATTTGCTTAATCAAATTACCTGAACATTTACGACATATTATTTTGGCAGGACGTTGCAAAGACGACATTGAAGCTTTTCAGGGACTGTTACAAGAACTGGAAATTGACACTGACAATCGCGGAACGCAAAAACAGGAGCACAACAATTACAGATCACATCCGTCACAATTCCGCGTTGACAGAAATAATATACGACAAGACTATTCTTTCAATGTAAATCGTGACCGAAACAGACACCACCCGTATGACAACCGTTGGCAGAGTACTAATAATTGCAGGGAAAGATCACCGCTCCGCGGTAATGACTATCAGAGAGACAATCAGAGAAACAGACAATATGGGAACCAAAATAATTATTATCAAGGGAGACAGAATAACTTTAGACGCAACAGTCCAGCGCGCAGTTACAACTCAGGGAGAACTTCTCCACCACGTGACCGACAAGAAAGAAACTATGGAATCTACCGACATGACGACAGACGATATGATTGTAACGACAGACCTGAACTGCATCACAACTGGTGGGATTTAAACAGGGCAGGGCCCTCTCGTCACGGTGAATTTGTAGAAGTTAGGTCTCCTAATCCCCTTTACGACGCGCGCCAGCAAAGAAACAGACAATGACTCGCACCGCAGGCAGCCACTTGTGCCCGCTGGCTCAGGGAAAAATAGCATTGACGCTAACCTTGAGCAAAATTCCAGTATTCTTTACGGACGAATACCGCATGATAATTGCATTCAAGGTGAAACTCTGCGTACTCAGAAGAGCAAAGGATTACACCACATTTCACATGTAAAACCGTTTATTGAAAGATAATCTGCCTTTTAACTTTCTCTTTGCCATATAACTTTTCACTTTACGTTACTAGTATGCTTTGTCAGACTTAGAATCTGTTTGCGGTGTTTCTGTTTCATATCTGCACAGTTTTTCTGTATTGTTCTGGAAAGTAAAACATGTTTTAGTAGTAACTTTTGTGGTATAGCTATAAGGAGACAGCATTTCCGTAGCACAACAGTACGTTACAGCACAGTACTTTCATCATCACAAAAATAAGCGTAATAACTAAGATATCTATACGCATAGCATTTCACTTTTGTTTATCATGAGGTAAGTACATTGACTTCTGCAGAACTTAGCTTTCGGAGGACGATACCTACGACACTTCCACAGAGATTATCCTACAACAAGACGCGCAGTTTAGCGCTACAGTACACGTATTTGAGTGATTAATTTTGTACTTAAACCATTTATTTTTAAAGATTTTTGAATTACAAAGAAAGTTTTCCGTGATACATTTCATTCCATTGCTGTAATCTGTAACACCTGAGGGTATAATTACATTAATCCTCAGGGGGGTACACGTTTTCTTTGTGTATCATGTGTTTGGCAAGCACAAGGAGCCCTAGCTAATATGGTATTTGCTTATAAAACTTTACACATCGGTACCATATTTCTCCAACACAGAATTACACAGCCACCTGATTATTTAACAGAGAAACAAACATTTTTTTACTACATCAGTGGCACATGTTTACGCAATTACACCGTTGGATAACTTCACATTTACGAAATTATATTTTGTCTGTACTTTGTGAACTGTTCATATTTTTTCAGAACCATTGTGATACTATGAGAGCTTTGAATGATATATTTGGTATGAGATCATCATTTTTAAAGTACATTTGAGGCAGATGACACTTTTGACATGAGCAGAGAATCTTTTTTAATTATTGGAGGAAGCTACGACGATTTTGAGATTTGACTGAGGTGTTGTGATGTTATTATTATGATGACGATGTGTATTATGCTGCTGAGGTATGTTTATGATTAATAGGCTGATGCTATATGAGTTATTTGATTATGTTACGTATCTGTTATGATGAAATATTGAAGAAGTGTCGACGAATAAGGTAAGGAATAATGAGTAGTGGTTAGGGACTCTGGTTTGTGAAAAAGGATGTTGGAAACCAAGAATCGTACTTTAAGAGTTATGAAATGCGTGTAAATGCGTGAATGTATCACAATGCCGGTGAAAATTATTTGGACACTGTTATATTCATAAGATTTTGTTTCTACACATTTGCAACGCAAATTTTCGACCTGTGAAAATTTTTGTATGAGACTGCCACTGTAGCAGAAACTGCTGTCGTAAATATTTCAGTAAGTAAGGTAACTGACCTTGATGTAATGCATTTTGGGCGCCCAGCTGAGAGGTAGTCGTCTGACAAAAGAAAGCCATTAGGTGGAAAAAAAAGAGGCCATTATCCTCGCCATTGACATTCCTTTAGAGAAAGCATCGCAAATACGACACGCTCATTACTTGGAAAGATACTTACATCTGCACACCTGATTATGACAAGCGTCTTCCTATGAGAGTTGAGAGAAAACTTATGAAATGTCACATGACTATTGAATGATATTTTTATGCTTTGCCTTTCATAGTTGCTTATTTCATTTGATATCTGTTTTCCAACTCTGTTGAAGCATTGGTTTCATAAAATAAAATTAAATGCATTTGCTAATGTGAACACTTTCTGGGACTTTCTGTCAACAGATCTATTAAATAATAATTTTGTGATCCACGTTCTTCAAAAAAGGATCACTTGGAAAGGAAAGAACAATAAGAAGGGACTAGTAACAGTAACTGCAAACATAATTTTCTTTTCAAGTACTTGGTAATTTCTTTTGTAGAATAATTTGTGGTGCACCACTTTAATTACATAGACATTAAGATGTGAATATACATTTCCCTTATCTGCATTGTTGTTTTTACTGTCATATTTTTTCTGCTTGAGCTATGTCATGTTTAGGTATAAGTTACTGCTGTTTGCCAGGCATAGTGTTACTGAACGTGACTTTGTGTTACTCTGCTAAGCCAGTTTATTACTGATTTATTTTTCTTGTTTGCTGCACAGTGCCTTATCTTAGTTGTAATATTGTTGCTTCACCAATTTCCATTTTTTTGTCATTGCTGTTTGTATTAATTGTTTTGTGCTGCTGCATTGCCTCGTCCCATAGTTTATGCATCTGAGCTCAGTAGATTTAAGTTAGCTTAAGAGTCGGTAGACTATATAAGAAACTAACTATGATGAATTGGAAGAAATGCATTGAGAAGCTATAAGAAAATGGTGTGGCCAAAAAAAGAATTTTGAAAGAGGATATGAACAAAAAAAGTAGGGTTTAGGGACAACAGGTTTAGGTAGGATTTTCTTGGAAATAAATGTTGAGGTAAGACAATGGTAAATAAATAATGAGGTAAGAAATGTGTGAACAGAATACAGAAAGCATGCTTGGATAGAATTTTTTGGCTGGAGCAAATATCGAAATAAGACGAAAGATCTATGGAATGAAGTTTTGGGTTGGACTGCAGTACCAAATGTTACTCTGAAAACGAACCCTGTCCTTTCCTTTTGTGTTATCCCACTATGTGTTTGTGTATCCTTGTGTATTTGTTTTCTTCCTGTCTCTGTGTAGTTTCATAGAATTTTTTCTTCTTCTAATACTAAGCTACATTCAATATGATGAGGAATACTGTTCTCCTCAAATATAATTGGCATTAATAATACACTCCTGGAAATTGAAATAAGAACACCGTGAATTCATTGCCCAGGAAGGGGAAACTTTATTGACACATTCCTGGGGTCAGATACATCACATGATCACACTGACAGAACCACAGGCACATAGACACAGGCAACAGAGCATGCACAATGTCGGCACTAGTACAGTGTATATCCACCTTTCGCAGCAATGCAGGCTGCTATTCTCCCATGGAGACGATCGTAGAGATGCTGGATGTAGTCCTGTGGAACGGCTCGCCATGCCATTTCCACCTGGCGCCTCAGTTGGACCAGCGTTCGTGCTGGACGTGCAGACCGCGTGAGACGACGCTTCATCCAGTCCCAAACATGCTCAATGGCGGACAGATCCGGAGATCTTGCTGGCCAGGGTAGTTGACTTACACCTTCTAGAGCACGTTGGGTGGCACGGGATACATGCGGACATGCATTGTCCTGTTGGAACAGCAAGTTCCCTTGCCGGTCTAGGAATGGTAGAACGATGGGTTCGATGACGGTTTGGATGTACCGTGCACTATTCAGTGTCCCCTCGACGATCACCAGTCGTGTACGGCCAGTGTAGGAGATCGCTCCCCACACCATGATGCTGGGTGTTGGCCCTGTGTGCCTTGGTCGTACGCAGTCCTGATTGTGGCGCTCACCTGCACGGCGCCAAACACGCATACGACCATCATTGGCACCAAGGCAGAAGCGACTCTCATCGCTGAAGACGACACGTCTCCATTCGTCCCTCCATTCACGCCTGTCGCGACACCACTGGAGGCGGGCTGCACGATGTTGGGGCGTGAGCGGAAGACGGCCTAACGGTGTGCGGGACCGTAGCCCAGCTTCATGGAGACGGTTGCGAATGGTCCTCGCCGATACCCCAGGAGCAACAGTGTCCCTAATTTGCTGGGAAGTGGCGGTGCGGTCCCCTACGGCACTGCGTAGGATCCTACGGTCTTGGCGTGCATCTGTGCGTCGCTGCGGTCCGGTCCCAGGTCGACGGGCACGTGCACCTTCCGCCGACCACTGGCGACAACATCGATGTACTGTGGAGACCTCACGCCCCACGTGTTGAGCAATTCGGCGGTACGTCCACCCGGCCTCCCGCATGCCCACTATACGCCCTCGCTCAAAGTCCGTCAACTGCACGTACGGTTCACGTCCACGCTGTCGCGGCATGCTACCAGTGTTAAAGACTGCGATGGAGCTCCGTATGCCACGGCAAACTGGCTGACACTGACGGCGGCGGTGCACAAATGCTGCGCAGCTAGCGCCATTCGACGGCCAACACCGCGGTTCCTGGTGTGTCCGCTGTGCCGTGCGTGTGATCATTGCTTGTACAGCCCTCTCGCAGTGTCCGGAGCAAGTATGGTGGGTCTGACACACCTGTGTCAATGTGTTCTTTTTTCCATTTCCAGGAGTGTATGTTATTTACCTTGTAAATATGCTTAGACATTATTTATTCTGTTTTGTTTTAATGCTCATGTGTAAAGTTGATGTTTCAAAAGTTATTCTGATCTTTTATGTATTTACTTATGTCATAATTCCTGTAACACTGATGTATATGTTATTTCGATTCTTTTGTAAAGCCTGTACTACAAATGTTATCTGTATTGTTATGTTCTTTAATGATGTATTTTGTACCTTTGTAATTGTATTCTCATGTTATAATATTGTAATTGACACCAGTTCATCAAATTAAGTAACGTGTAAGCATTCATTTCACTGTACACATTTCTGTTGGTCATAGTAATGGACAATATGTGAGAAGTTGGGACTGTTAGTGTTTGCATGTGTGTTACTAATTCAGAAAGGGACTGGATAACAGCATTGCTGGTTCTAAGGACAATTCCAAAAACTTCGTGAGTCTACAAGTGGTGGTTTATGGACTTGCTATAATGTCTGCAAGACTTCTAAGGACAATTCCAAAAACTTCGTGCGTGCACAAGTGGTGGTTTATGGACTTGCTATCTTCTCTGCAAGACTCTTCGATGGTGATTGTGCACCTGCACAGTCGCAGCAGATGGCTGCTGGCTATCTCTACAAGGACTACAGTGGGTCTACACATTTGGTGACCCACCAATACCATTATTTCTACAAGGACTACAGTGGGTCTACACCTTTGATGACCCACCAATACCATTATTTCTACAAGGACTGCAGTGGGTCTGCAGCTCTGGTGGCCCACCAATACCATAATCTCTACCAGGACTACAGTGGGTCTACTCTGTGATGACCTACCTACCAATATTCTTCAGCAGCTCTGGTGGCCCACCAATACCATAATCTCTACCAGGACTACAGTGGGTCTACTCTGTGATGACCTACCTACCAATATTCTTCAAAACTTCGACTGACTCTGCTGTGGGTTTGCTCAGTTGTGGCCCATTACCTGTCAGCATATCAAGAGTCAGCATTGTCTTTCCGTTGGAAGGACAACACTACTTCTTCAAGACTGCATGGAAATCCACTACTTCTGTGTGCAATTTCTTTTGCTAATGAGACTTTGTGAAAAAAATCTGTAATTCCTATTATGATGAATGATCAGTACTATCTTTATGGACTGTGAGAAAATTTTAGCTTTTGACCAACATTGTATCAATAAGTGTGTGCATTTGATTTCTTTGTTATTGTAATTATGAAAAATTTTATCAAATCATTATTGGCCACTGCCCAAAGCAATTTGTAAAATTTTTTGTGGGGAGCATGGGGGCTATATAAGTAGGCTGTTTAGGTTTTCTTATTGGTAACGCCACGTGGCGCTCTGTATGAAAATCACTGGCTGTGATGTGTGCAGTCTGTGGCTAGTTTGCATTGTTCTTGCCATTGTAGTGTTGGGCAGCGGCAGCTGGATGTGAACAGCGCGTAGCGTTGCGCAGTTGGAGGTGAGCCGCCAGCAGTGGTGGATGTGGGGTGAGAGATGGCGGAGTTTTGAAATTTGTCATGAATTGCTATATATATGTATTATGACTATTAAGGTAAATACATTGTTTGTTCTCTATTAAAATCTTTCATTTGCTAACTATGCCTATCAGTAGTTAGTGCCTTCTGTAGTTTGAATCTTTTATTTAGCTGGCAATAGTGGCGCTCGCTGTATTGCAGTAGTTCGAGTAACGAAGATTTTTGTGAGGTAAGTGATTTGTGAGAGGTATAGTTTAATGTTTGTCTGGGCCATTCTTTTGTAGGGATTATTGGAAGTCAGATTGCGTTGCGCTAAGAATATTGTGTGTCAGGTTAAGCACAGTCGTGTATAAATTGTTCTAAGGGGACGTTTCATAATATGTACCTGGTATAAAAAAATGGATGCAGTGTAAAGTGGTATGATTTCAGAATGGAATGAAGCGAAACACATTGATTGCATGTTGACGTTACTACAGATGAAATGATGAGAATTTTGCTAACACAGGGTAAAAGGGGCTCTGTGGACAACATGGATAGCATAATTTTTATCTACATGACTTAGATTAGCTCCTAATACAAATGTGTGGCATTTGTCTAAATTTTAAAACCATTTATCGTTTATTTAACCTTTCTTTCGATTGCTCTCTCTGGCGGTATCAGCTGTGGGAAATTTGGTTCTTTCGCTGCATATAACATTGGCTGTTTTGGTGGACAATCAGTGCACATTGGGTATTAATGATCTAAGACGCCGTCAGTGTAGACACTGCTTTGTATGTCATCCACAGGTTTGATGCTGTAGGTTAGTCTGAGTTGAATCGCCACAGCCATCCTATAGCTGTATTTATCATCCTGAGACCTCTTGTCATTGTCCTCTTTTACTGTCAAACGTTATTATTTTAATAAACAATTTCTCTCTTGCTATAAAGTGGCCTGGGTGACTTTACAGTGAATTTCCTGAATTAGTGTGCCGTCGTGCATGCAGACACACACACACACACACACACACACACACACATACTCACACACACACACACACACACGTGCATCCTTCCCCTTGGCCTTGAGGTATTCACGTTGCAGCACACACACTTGAAAAGAATGTAATTACATCTGCACTTAGAGGATATAAGTGAAGAGTGCATCTTGAGCCTTTACCCATGTATGTTATATGTATCATCGACTAATCTGTGTTAGACTATGGGGGTGTGATGCATAATATTATTTATTTGCCTATAATTTTAATTATTTAATGTGGAAATCAATTACACAAAGTCGTGTTATTGGTGTGTGCTCGTACAAAAAAATAATGGTTTCTGAGCTGTTTACTAGTGCTACTGAGGCTCCATAATAGAGGATGGAGTACCTAGGTGTAGATTATATGTATTATTTTATCGAAATAAACTTCTTAGTTCTTCTTAAAACGATATCAATCACCTATATATTATGAGGATCTTCTGTGCTGAGGCAGCATTATCACCTTATTCCATATAGCTGTAAGGCTTGGGAGTGCATCTCACAGTAATTATATACATCCTGGCTGATGCTTTAATAAATATACATCGCCAAGTATGTGTTTTTGGAGTGCTGAATGGGTGCTATCCATGATCCTGGGATATCCATGTCATGGAACACGCAGTATAGTGCAAATTCAATGACATTTAGAAGATTGTTTGCTGGAAGTATTGCCATCATGGTCTGTATCCTATAGTTTTTTGCTACTACAGTCAATAATCATCATTTTAAGAAAAGTATTTGCTGTTGGTGCTCAGACTGCCAGTCTAAGACATATTCCAGTGTTTATCCTGCTTTTCTTCACAAATTCTAATCTGAAATGAAACAATGAAACTCTAGGTGGAAATATCAACAATGTAGGAAAGGACAGACTGCTACTTACCGTAAAGCAGAGAAGTTAAATTGCATGACAGGCACGATTAAAAGACACTTACATAAAGCTTTCGGCAACAGCCTTCATCGGCAAAAGAGTAATGCACAGCATCCATACATACAAGCAAGCACACCTGATGCACACATGACCCCAACTCCTACATCTCGGGTCACATACTTAGTGGTGTATATTTATTAATTGGCATTCTAGACCGAGATGCTGGAGTTGGCTGTCATGTGTACATGAGGTGTGCTTGCTTGTGTGTATGAATGGCGTGTGTTTCTCTCTTGCTGATGAAGCTGTGGCTGAAAGCTTAATGTAAGTGTCTTTTAATTGTGTCTGTCTGCAACTTAATGTGTCTTCTTTACAGTGAACAGCACTCTGTCTTTTCCTACATTGCAAATACTAATGCAGATTGATGTGAGGTATAAACTGGCATCTTCTGAATAATTAAATATGATTGAATTGTGTGACTGTGCATGCATTCCATGTAATCAGAGTCGATAATTGGTTACAATACTATGCACTATATGTCTATAGTTTTAATTATCTAACCTGCAAATGGATTACCTGAGCTACTAAACATGACTGTCGATTCGTTGTAACCAAACCGATGTGATATACAACACATTCCCAGAGTTTTTAAATAATGTCATGAGCAGTAGGAGAAAGAGAGAGCTGGTAAATTTTGTTTGTACAGGTTGCATATATTCAGGGGCAAGCATACGTTCAGTAGCAAACTTATTGTTCTGTTCATTGATTTATTACCTGCTGCACGTTGATTTATAATCCTCTGGGGATGATACAACCTTCTGAGAAGCCCCCAACTCTCCCCTTCCCTCTCCTTCCACACACCCCTCTGGCAAATGCACAACACATCGACTCTATCCCTCGCTGATACAAGTACACTTTTGATAGCAACCTGATTGAATAAATAATTAAACTGATCAATTAATTAACACCTCCACCTCTAGGAAATCCTCCAGCCTTCCCTTCCCCATTCCTCCCCCATTCCCTCCTCCCCTTCCCATCTAGAAATTGGCAGGAAAAAGAATATCTGTTCTCGAAAGGGAGGATCTCACGACACGAAAATGACATAAAGGTAAACAATAATAATAATATATTGATGCTCAAATGGTTTAAATGGCTCTGAGCACCATGGGACATAACATCTGAGGTCATCAGTCCCCTATAACTTAGAACTACTTAAACCTAACTAACCTAAGGACATCACACACATCCATGCCCGAAGCAGGATTCGAACCTGCGACTGTTGCAGTCTCGCGGTTCCGGACTGAAGCGCCTAGAACCGCTCGGCCACAGCGGCCGGCCATATTGATGCATTTTCATTGTTTAAACAGTTTGCAGGAGACAGGGTTTCCCCACTTGGGTGCAGTTCACATCTGCCCCCACTTTCCATGACGCAATAATCGTAAACACCGAGGAATAGAATGAAGTGCGGTATAGTAGCTACTGTTTTGTGTCGCCTGCGCATATGTCTGTCTTCCGGGCGTTTCCACGGAAGTCAAAAGCCGCCCAATGCTATAGTTACAGTTCACGATACTAAATACCACCGACCATGGGCTGGATGTTGACCTCCGTTGATCTCGTGGCCTCGAACAAAGCATCAAGTGGCGGCATTCTGTTAATCGGGAAATTCCAGACTCGCTTTCTGTCCCTGTCTCTCTCATGTGGCTGCTTCCTGTTTGTGTGTGAAGCAACGTTTCCAATCATGAAGCCGTAGGTTTTCATCCCTCCTCAGAATGCTGTGTTGCTGTTGGCTAATCCTCAGGAGAAAGGGATAGCTGAAAGAACTGTGATTTCAAAAACAGTGCAGGGCACTAACCTACGCAATTAATTTATTAACAATTTACAGGAGTCAAATAGTTTACTTAAATGACCACCACTTTACGATGATTGTTCTCTGTAATAAAACTAATTTTCAACGTTTGTCTTGTATACACTGACGTTTGAGAACACAAGCACCCTCCTCCACAACTACATCCCACATCCGAAAAAAAAACCCTACCAATCGCGTCATCGCAGTGAGCACACGGCAGAAGTTCCGGGAACTGCAGCCTCGCCAGCCGCATCGCGTATTCCCACGAGCTCAGTTGGGCAGAAATGCTCGCACGCAGGGCTAATCCCCGAACAAAACCAAAGTACATTTCAGTTTGATAGACCCAAGACTATGAAACCAGATAGGGAAAGATATTTTTATGTGTGTTTAATTTCTATCAGAGATGTAAATCACCGACGTTCAGTTCACAATAAAAGCAAATTGTATTTATCCTGGGGGCAGGGGTCTGGAAGAAGAGGAGGATATAACGATATTAGAAGTGGAACTAGCTCTGAGAAAAATGAGAACAGGAAAGGCACCCGGGATAGATGAAATTACTGTGGAGATGATAAAGGCAGCGGGACTAGTTGGGCTACATTGGCTATATAGACTAATAAGATACATTTGGAGCCAAAAATGTGTACCTCAACAATGTGGAAAGGGAATAATATTCCCAGTTTTCCAGGAGGGTGACAGGAAAGTATGTGACAATCATCGAGGGATCACACTCATATCCCAACTAGCAAAAATAATTGAGAGGATACTGGAAAGAAGAGTGAGAGAAACAGTGGAAGGGCAGGTAGAAGAAGAGCAGTGTGGCTTTCGTCATGGTAGACCAACAGAGGACCCAATCTTTAGTATGAGACAGATGATGGAAAGACATTTGGAGTATGGGAAAGATCTGGTTATAACATTTCTCGACCTAGTGAAAGCATATGATAGTGTTCCCAGGGAAAAGGTATGGGCAACCTTGAAGAAAAAGGGAGTTGGAAAGCAAACACTTGAAGTCATCCCGACAATGTATGAAAAAATCTCTAGTTGTGTGCAGACACCAGCTGGAAGAATTGAATGGTTTACGAATGTTACGGGAATAAGACAAGGAAGTGTGATATCACCACTACTATTTATAATGGTGATGGATGAAATAGTCAAAGAGACGAAAGAAGTCCATAGAGGAAGGGAGATGAAGTTGTTACCATTTGCTGATGATATTGTGGTATGGGGAAGAAGCAGTAAGGAGGTACAAAAATAAATAGACATCCTAAATCCTAAGGTCGAGAAATATGGAATGAAATTTAGTGTGGAGAAAAGCAAGACTATGGTGGTAACCAGAGGGGATAGAGAGGGCAAGGGACAAGTTCATATTAAGGGACGAGATATTAAAATAGTGGACAACTCTAAATATTTGGGAAGTGTATTAATGGGGAATGCTCGTTTGGAGACAGAAATTAGCAATAGAATACAACGGAGTAGTACACTGTACCAGTGTATGAGAGGCTTGGTGTGGGGAATGGAAGTGCCAGTGAGGTGCTAGCTGGTGCTATACAAGACTTACTTCACACCCATACTAATTTACGGCTCAGAGACTTGGGCTATGACTAGAAGAGAGGAGAGTAGGATACAATCCTGTGAAATGAAGTTTCTGAGAAGTATGCTAGGGAAGATGAGGAGCGACAGAGTGAAAAATGAAGATGTTAGGAAGGAAATTGTAGAGGAGAAGTTGACTGGGAAAATTGAAAAGAGTAGATTAAAATGTTTTGGGCATATGAAGAGGATGGGAGAGGGAAGAACAGCAAGAAGAATACTGGAGTTCAAGAATGAGGGCAAGAGGCCGAGAGGAAGACCGAGAACAATATGGACTGTGTAACACCTCCGTTTATTATCCTGACCTGATCTGATCGAATAGCAGCCCAATATTTATTATTAACATGACCGTGAACCTAATGGGGCTGGTAATCGGAATTGACTGCTACGGAAGTTGTTACTTTCCAGTTCGTTCTGCTCAATACTATAATTCTGAATGTCTGGTAATGAGGGACACCAACACAGTTTTACTAATTACGAACTTATATTCTTCTCAAAACACAAAAAAGGAGATAGCCACTGCCTTCGTCATACATATCTAATTACGGCTAATCTCAGCACAGGCTTTCTTCATTTTCCATTATCGTCACACGCTAATCCATCACTGCATCCAACACTGCAATCCAAGGTTAGGCCGGCGCGGTAGACGCGAAACTAAATATCGGCACTAGTAACGTCACTGATCACTTTCGTAATGATACTTCTTCACTTTCCCGGTATTAATCTATTACATAGGGGTCTAACCATGGCGATGGCGACACCCTTCTCCGTTAAAGACCTGTATTTCAACAATGGCCTTCACACACATATACCCGCCAACCACACTGGCGCATCTCGACACTTGCTCTCTCAACACGTCACAATCGATTGTTCGCCCTATCGACCTGTGCCGAGTGCAAATTTATAGTAAGGGCCTACGGACCCCTTACAATTGATACAATAAAGATGAGATTAAGGAGGAGAAACCTGCTATGGAACCAAACTGTGGAAGAAAAATGGTGGATAGACCGAGTAAAGTGGCGAAGTCTCAGTGATACCCCAACCCGACTAGATGTTGGATGGAGGGGAAATGAAGATGATGATGAGTTTTGTCTTCTTTCACGTCCCAGAGATAGATCGTTGTGTTCTTCATAATAAAATTTACTGCTAGAAAACGTGTGTATGCTTAGATTTTCAATATAATTCTATAAAAGGGAGGAATCTACATTATGCGTGAGAAATTCGAGGTGTATGGTCAATAAAATCTCTGTCTCGGATTGGGTGAAGTTTATTTCTTAAATTGGGGAGAGTCTGTGTCGGGGGTGGAACTGCAGCTAGAAACGTACGTCCAAGGTGCACTTACTCGCCTTATAGCATCTGTGGCTGCGGCCGACCGGAAGCCGCGGCCTGGTAGTCACCTGAGAGACATCAGAGGTGGTTTCTCACGTATGAAATATCAAAGGACGCCGACTTTTGCTCCACGGTCGCTGGACTGTCCAGGGGGCGACGCTCGAGGTATCCTCTGGGTTGGTGAATAGTGGACTACTGCTCAGTGTGGATGTGTGATCGTGTGAAGATGTATTGAAAGAGGCATGCTTTTCTAAAGTTGGTCAAAATAGGCAAGCTTGTGATCATTTCTTGAGCTGGTGTTTGATTTTGGGCTCTGTGCCAGCGGCTAATGAAACTGATTCTGACGTTAATACTCAGATTGATGAGTATTCACTTAGTTTTAAGTATAGTGCTACTTGTGTGTGAAAATTTGGTAGAAGTAAGACTGATTTAAATTTATGAAAAAATTCCAGATTGCTGAAAACTTGTCTCGTCGAGTCATTTACCCTGCTGATTCATCACCTTGCTCCCGTCTTTGGATTCTCCAGCTGTATAAAAGGCAGAGAGAGCAGCGGCAACGAGCTATAGTTCAGCTGGACCACATTTCGACTCGAGCTGAAGCAAGTTGATCAGTGTTCGTACACTCACCAACCTGTAGACTACAGGGGGGTAACAGTTTTCTTTACATATGGAACACTACCATGTGCTTACCAACAGCTTTTCCTGAACAATGATTACAGTTTCCTCACTTTACGTCACTGATATTTGTTCGTTTTTCTCGCCCGCAACCGTCAGTTAAGAAACTCGTGCATTGTTGGGATGACTGTAAGAACAGCTTTGTTCACAATTTTTGCTTCGCGCGTATCAACGACTTCTTTCATAGTTTCACTGCAAAATTTGTCACAGTTAATTACACTCGCTTAATGTTACCAGGTTCTGTACACAATAAGTCGAACACACACATGGAATGACAGGTTAACATGTTTAATCGAGAGCTTAGCCGACGCTGGTATTCGCTTTTAGCCGTTATGTCTACATCTACATCTACTTCTTCATGGATATTCTACAAGTCACACTTAAGTGCCTGGTAGAGGGTTTATCGAACCACCTTCACAATATTTCTCTGTCACTCCAATCTCGAACAGCGCTCGGGAAAAAACAATCACCTATATCTTTCCGTGCGAGCTCCGATTTCTCTAATTTTATTATGATGATCGTTAATCCTATGTGGTAAGGATCCTAGACCGCACAGCAGTACTCCAAAAGAGAGCCGACATGCGTAGTGTAGGCAGTCTCTTTTGTAGATCTGTTACATTTTCTAAGTGTTCTGCTAATAAAACGCAGTCTTTGGTTTGCCTTCTCCACAACATTTCTATGTGTTCTTTCCAATTTCAATTGACAAGGAACAGCAAACGGCCTATAACAGAACCTCGGGGAACCCCAGAAATCACTTCTCTTTTACTCGATAACTCCGTCGGTTACTACGAACTGTGACCTCTGACAGGAAATCACGAATCCAGTCACAAAACCGAGACGATATTCCATCAGCAAGCAATTTGATTATAAGCCATTTTTGAGGTACAGTGGCAAGAGCCCTTTGGAAATCTAGAAATACGGAATCGATTTGAAATCCGTTGTCAACAGCACTCAACACATCGTGTGCGTAAAGAGGTTGTTGTGTTTCACAAGAACGATGTTTTCTAAATACGTGTTGACTGTGTGTCAATAGACGGTTCTCAAAAATGTTCAAATGTGTGTGAAATTTTATGGGACTGAACTGCTAAGGTTATCAGTCCCTAACCTTACACACTACTTAAACTAAATTATCCTAAGGACAAACACACTCACCCATGCCCGAGGAAGGACTCGAACCTCCGCCGAACCAGCCGCACAATCCATGACTGCGGCGCCTAAGATCGCTCGGCTAATCCCGCGCGGCAATAGACGGTTCTCTTCGAGGTAATTCGTAGTGTACGAACACAATGTATGTTCCAAAATCCTGCTGCATATCGACTTCAATGATATGGGCCTGTGATTTAGTGGGATACTCCTACTACCCTTCTTGAATACTGGAGTGACCTATGCAGCTTTCCAGTCTTTGGGCACGGATCATTCGTCGAGCGAGCGGTTGTATATGATTGTGAAGTATGGGGCTATTGCATCAGTATACTCTAAAAGGAACCTAATTGGTATGCGATCTGGACCAGAAGATCTGCGTTTATTAAGAGATTTAAGTTGCTTCACTACTCCGAGGATATCTGCTTCTAAGTTACTGATATTGGCATCTGTTCTTGATTCGATTTCTGGAAAATTTACTTCGTCTTCTTTGGTGAAGTTATTTCGAAAGGCTCTGTTCAGTAACTCCGCTTTCGCAGCATTGTCATCGATAGTATCTCCATTGCTATCGCGCGGAGAAGCCATTGAGCGTGTCTTACCGCTGGCATACTTCACGTACGACCAGAATCTCTTAGGATTTTCTGCCAGGTTTCGAGACAAAGTTTCGTTTTGGAAACTATTATAATCATCTGGCATTGATGTCAGCGCTAAATTTCGAGCTTCTGTAAAAGATCGCCAATCTTGGAGATTTTGCGTTCGTTTAAATTGGGCATGCTTTTTTTGTTGTTTCTGCAACAGTGTTTTGTGTATCAAGGGTGATCAGCTCCATCGTTTGTTAATTTATTTGGTATAAATGTCTCAACGTGTGTCGATACTGTTTCTTTGAATTCAAGCCACATCTGACCTACACCGACATTTTTCATTTGGAAGGAGTGGAGATTGCCTCTTAGCAAGGCATCAAGAGAATTTTTGTCTGTTTTTTTTTTTGGAAAATGTATATTTTTCGTTTATTTTTGGAGGATTTGGGGATTACAATATTCAATCTCGCTATAAAAACCATGTTTTCACTAATCCCTGTTTCCGTTTCGATGGTCGTTATTAGCTCAGGATTATTTGTTGCTGCGAGGTTACGTGTGTTTTCACAACCGTTTACTACTGACGTGAGCTCATGAACTCGAAATAATTTTCAGAGAATGCGTTCAGCACAATTTCGGATGATGTTTTGCGTGTACGTCCGGATTTAAGCATGAATTTTTGCCAACATGTCGAGGGTAAATTAAAGTCACCACCAACTACAATTCTATGTGTCAGCTACGTGTTTGAATTAAACTCAAGCTTCCTTTGAACCTTTCAGCAATTGTATCATCTGAGTTTGGAGGTCGGTAAAAGGATCCAATTATTATTTTATTCCGACCGTACTTTTATTCTGCCCGCACTATATCTGCTTCAATTTCGCTATAAGATAAACAACTTCTAACAGCATCAAACATGCCACCGCGAACTGTGTATAGCCTATCCTTTCGGAACACCGTTAGGTTCTTCGCAAAAATTTCGGCTAAACTTATGTCCATCTTTAGCCAGCTTTTAATGCCTATAACTATTTGAGCATCAGTGCTTTCTATTAGCGCTTGTTGTTCTGGTACCTTCCCAATCACAGCTGCGGCAATTTACAGCTGTTATACTGATGATTCCTGTATCTAAGTTCTTCCTATGTTCGACCTGCACCCTTGAGGAATCTGCAGCCTACACGGTCGCAGAACCGTCCAAGCCTCTGATGCAGACCCTCCACTCGGCTCTGTACCAAAAGTCTGCAATTGGTCTTGTCGAACATGCTGCAAATGGTGGGCTCTGTTTTCATCTCGCAAGCAAGACTGGAATCCTTTACTATTTCTGTTAGCCGCTCGAAACCAGAGTGAACCCTTTCCGATCCAAAGTGACTCACGTCATTGGTATCGACGTGAGCCCCACCTACAGTTCGCTGCACCCTGTGTTCTTCATGGCATCCGAAAGGACCGTTTCCACTCCTGGAACGGCTCCATCCATTATGCACACGGAGTACACATTGGCATTCATCCTCTCCTTGGCAGCCATGTTCATAACGGCCCCTATAACGTATCTAACTCATTGGAGGTACGAATAATCTCACCCTCTCTGACTACCCGGATCTTGCAGGCTGAAAGGTCCCCCTGAAACAGGACAATTGACTGCAACTGGCTGAGGGATAGTGACAGCCACAGACAGTACCTGAAACAAGTTTGTCAGACTAACCGGGGAGGCGTTACCTGTGGCCCCCTGGGAAGTCTTTCGCTGCCTGGCACGCCCCGAGGCGACCTCTCACTCGACCACGGCTGAGAAGTCAACGTCAGTGCGAGCAGTAACTGACCTGTTCACCGGCGCGGACCGATCGGCGGACTCAGATGTGCTGGTGCAAAACCACTAGCCTCGATATAATTAAGCGAAAATATTCATTTCAAACACGATTAGGTCCAAAGGACCTCTCCTAATTTTAAATCGAACTTCGATCTTGATGATTAAATAGTCAGTTTACATTTAACTCAACAACAGACATAAATCTTATCTGTGCAACCCGTACACCCTTAGATCACAAATAAATTATGCACATTGGAGGTTATAAATGATTTTTCATACATGATTTGAAAGAACATTAATTAAGATTTAATAAAAAATGAAATCAAGTTATAGCTGAAGGCTATTTAATCTACGTCTCTATCAGTTTTCTACAGATCTTTAGCCTCGTTATGAAAACCATTAAAACAATTAATTATGATGTTGAATTACCAATCTGAACAATCGTTAATAGTCCATCATAATTATTTCAAAATGAGAATGCCAGTTAAACTGCATATTTAGTCATCATTGCAAGCAAACTTGATCATAGCTGAAAATTAGCTTAAGTAGTAGCAGGTAAATATTTGAATTGCGAGATAGCAGTTCATACGCATTAAAACTTTAATTAAGGACTGAGAACTCAAAATGTACTCAAAATTTCACATGAAAATCAATTTCTCTACAGTGTTTACTGCTCTGGAACATCAGAACCAACTAATTGCTTAAAACTACTACGTATCATAAAACATTTTTCAAGGAACAGATACTTAAATCTGAAAATAACTGACACAAAAAACCTCTTTGCTTAAAACTACATCATTACTATTTACGCTGTGTACAAGACAATAAACTAATAACTTTATTCGTAAGATCTTTTAATGTCCTTGTGGGGAAAGAGGCCTGTTATTTTGCTCGTTTCTGGGTAAGTGACCAGACGGCTTTCTTCGTGAGGGATATCTACAATGACATATGGTCTAGAATAGAGAGCTTGCCACTTCTTATTTTGCCTTTTTAAAAGTGACGCTTTAGGATGGGTTTTTATAAGAATTGTCTCCCCTATTCCGTACTGTATGGTTCGTCCTAGCTTTTTATCGTATTGCAATGTTCTCTTATTGGCGCTGCGCCGCAGATCTTGTAAAACGTGGCGTATTTGTTTGTCCTTGTTTCCAGCTAGTTCAACTACTCGAGAAAGTGGGTCTAACCACTCATTCTTTTCCAACTTATCAAACATTACCTCGATCAGCGTATGCCTAGTGGATGAATTAGGTAAATTGTTAAAAACGCTTTCGAATAGTGTTACGTAGTCGGTCCACTTAGAGTGTTTTTTGCAGCATAAGATCTTATAAGCCTATTAAATTCTCTAAAGATCCGTTCAACCGGTCATGCTTCAGGATTGAATCTGGATACCCAAATATGCTAAGTATTATGCTTTAGCACAAAGGCTTTCCATTTATGTCCAGTAAAATAACACCCACTATCGGATAAAATATCGTCGGCTTTCCCACCAGGGGGATATAATCTTGAAAGATCCTCCTACTAATGGGCGTATCTGTTGGAACTCCTATACAATACAACTTAACGTACTTAGTAAATAGGTCGTACAGTGCTATACGATATTTAAAGCCACCTCTGGTCGAGGGCAATGCACCAGTGACATCACAAGATACCAGTTGTAATAGTTTTGTAGAAATGATAGGATCTAGCTGCATCCTACTACACTCATTGCTAAGTTTAGCCTTTTGACATGTTATCCAAGTTCTTATTACAGAAGTTACCTTTCTTTTCAAGTCTGGATGATATAATTGCCGAAGCGTTTCGGCTGTACACTTTTCAGACCAGAAATGTGCCTGCACATAAGAGTAAACCAAATGAAACTTAAAAGACACTGCGAACGGATGCAAACTGTCCTTACGTTAGCTACATGGCTACTCCTGTAAAATAATACATCAGTATAGAGTTTGTACTTGCTTGCAACAACTGGATCATTGTCTTGAAGTAAAGTTTGCTTAACTATACTCCACTGAGTGTCACTCTCTTGTAAATTTGCGGTGCCTACACGTGTTTACGTATTGTTGCCGAAATTGGAAATTTTTAACAGGCTAGACTTTGAAACTGGAGGACTGCTCTACCATTTCATGTAGTTTAGTTAGACATTGTGGTGGTCTCGAAAGAGCATCTGCCACGATATTGTTCTTTCCTTTTACATGGGTTATTCCTAACTCGTAGCTTTGCGATACCACCGGCCATCTGGCAAACCTTGCATGGAGTAGTTGACACAGTAATAAAAACCTTACTGACTGGTATGTCAAGGGTACACTTTCATTCGTATGTCATGCACGAAGCAGTTACACTTTTCCAAAGCCAATTTTACGGCAAGTACTTCCAATTCCGTTGCAGTCGGATAAAAACCGGCTGGCAAAATCTATCATTTTGATTTCCTGTTGATCGGCATTCTTAGTTAATTGAAATAAGCAAGCAACTAATCCTTTAAGTGATGCATCAGCAGCCATGCAAAAATCGTCATTCATATTTGGGTAATGAAACTTATCTGATTCTACTAAGGAAGTCTTCATTTGTTCATATGCTCCTACGCGTTGTGGTGACCAATGCCATGGCTTATTCTTCAGTAATAAACTCAACAAATGATCGTTGTTCAACAACTGATTGGATACGAATTTACGGAAAAACGAAGCGAAGATCAGAAACGATTTTAGTTGTTTCTTGTCGAAAATTCCTGATAGCATCCAACTTCTTAATATCTGGTTTTATTCCTAATGGTGTAATAATATGACCTTAAGACTTAATCTGATTCTTACCAAATTCAGTTTTCATCAGGATCGCGGTAACCCCATATTCAGCGAACTCTACAAATGCTTTTTTTAGTAATTCAAGGTGCTCTTCTCACGTTTCTGTTGCGATTAACAGATCATCTACATAGAGAGTAACTTTATCAAGCAGTTCCAATACAGTATCCGGCGCTGCGACAAAAACGCCTCCGCTAACGCTTAGACCAAACGACATTACTGGAAACTGATAGCTGCTACCAGAGAAGATGAAGGCTGTGTACATCCTAGATTCTTAATCTATTTTGACCTGCCAGTACTTGGATTTTAAATTTCTGTAATAGGTTCTCTAAGTTTTCCGGTCACGTTAGGACAGGTGCAGTTATTTTGTTAATGTCCCGTGCGTTCAAAACCAAGCGAATACTACCATCTGACTTGGTCATGTCAGGTAACTGACTGCTATATGAAGAATTTGACGGCTCATTGATCTGTCAATCCAAAACTTTACAGATCTCTTTGGTCACTGCTTCTTTGTTGTATCAAAGCTCAGGGTAAGGAGATCGACAGAAGGTTCTATGGGGATAAACTTCCATATGCTGCACGTAAGGTGTTTAATTCTAGGCTTATCGTCAAATACCTTCATATAATTATTCAACAGATTACCAAATTACATTTGTTGCTCCTCTGTCAGATACGTGGACACAATCACTTTAATATTACCTATAAGTTCTGAAATCTCTACCCCCGTCCGATTAGGGCATCATACAAACTAAATTCCACTTCACTGTTCAATACCACTGGATGAAACATTTTATGTCAATTAGCTGGCAGAATTTACTGTGAGGTTTCGACATTTTTACAAGGTCCAGCCTTACTTTCGAAAACTAACATTCCTGGCTCGAGGTTCTAAGAACCCTACCGCAACAAAGGTCAAAAATTAATTAAGATTGTAGTGTTGCTCACGCTGCTAAATATTGCATTTTCGGGCAACAACAAAGTTATACTATGTGGCGGTTGTCATTAGAGCACAGTTAGTAAAGTCATTTCTTGAAGTAATGGATAAACTAGGCACTCATCTTTTCGTGTTTCCCACGCTGGTCTCGTTGTGAACTCATGGCTCAATCGTCGAATATCTAGGTAGTGATGATTCCAAGCTCGGATGCAAAGAGGCCTAGGTGTTATTCTGCGATATTCAAAAGTTTTATAGATGTGTTTCATAAACCATTCTCGACGATTAAACTTTTGCAAGTTAGGACAATGGTGATGTAAAAAAAAGTAATCAGCACTCCGAATTTAAGTTACACTTCTTTATTATTAATTTTATTGCAATATCACGTAACTCGTTCCAAAACATCACTTCACAATATAAAATATACTTGAAAATATCTTCCTCACTGTTAAAGTTAACATTTCATAAACTGACTACAATTTGCGTCTTTTTAACATGACGACCAAAGCTTGACTCTCTAATAACCGCTTACGCGCCCAAAAATCAGAGTTACAAGTACGTCAAAGATCATAGTGACAAAAGAAAGAATACACATAAGAATAATATCATTGCAATACATATCTATCGATGTATCGAAGTACCTCTATATTAATGAAATCAAATCTGAATGTTGTCACAGAAATCTGTTAACTATTTTACAGACACAGTAGAATATTGCTGGTATCGAAAGGTTGAGGTGAGGTGCCGTAATGGTTACGCAATTCAAGTACCATTACAAGGCCCATCATAGTTTTCCTTTTGCACAGTCCATCCCAAATACAAGAGACTGATAATTTAGTCAATACCAAGACGTGCTTTTCAGTACTCCCTTCTGGATTGCAACATCGACTTGTATTTTGAAACTTAACAGTCTGTGACTGTCCCCCGAAAGCTCCAAAAACATTACATTCCTGAACGGGGAAGACCGGAATCTTACGTTTTAAATTGAGCTGCTTGTACAAATTACAGCTCATCACGGAAGTAGTAGCTCCAGGATCTATAATTAAATCTACAAGTATATCGTTGATGGATGCCTGAGTCACAGCCTGTATCATATTGTCTTTGCCTGATTTACTCTGTCTAGGCTTTTTATTAAGTTCATCCTGTAACTTTATGGCGTTTTTATATCGCAACTTTAGTACTCGGTTTCCATCATCGCCTCCCTCATTCTCTGCGACCAGCCTCGGAAGGCAATTCGTCGTTTATAATTTTCCGTATGGGTCGATCCGTTACGGGATTCTTCCGCAACGTCTACTACGTGTACACTATGATCTGTTTAGAGGTACTTGGGATCGGTGACGTGTTATTACTCTGGTTATTTAATTCTTGTTGCATCTATAAATGCTGTTCAGTAGCGATAACAGCGCCATAAGGCTGCCAAGAACCTTGATTGTAATTTTGGCGCCACTGATTACTAATGTTTGGTTATCAGGGTGATAATTCCCATTGTTAGTTACCGTTATATTTTCTTTTGCAGCTATTATGGTTGAGATGTTGGCATTGGTTTAAATTCTGGTTATTATAGGACTGGAAGTTCTGATTAAAATTAGTGGGTGGAGCTGGCTGATAGGCAATGTTTTAATTTTCTTTCCCACTTCCATTTCCATGGCCATTTTTATTTCGGCTATAATTATTACTGTTCCGTTTCTGGTTATGTCCATTATTATGGTTGCGATTGTTTTCCCTGGAATTTCCACAAAATGTTTGCTTATTCTCGCTTCTGTTCATTTGTTTGAGATCCTCTTGAATCAAATCAAGGGAATCAACTACTGACAAAAAGTATTCAAGGTCGGTATCTGGTACGTAAATGAATTTCTCTCGAGTATTGACTCGTAACTTGGTTTTCAGTATTCGCAGTACTTCGCAAGGTGCGATATGTTCGTCCCAATTTCGTGTTTTATTAATCTCTTTTGGGACTGTAGTATTGAGGTCTATAAACCTCTTCTCTCAGATTTTCTTGTTTGTTATTAGACCACAATTTGGCATTGAATCTGCGTTCTGAAGCTTCGTACGTATCACACAAATCCACAACTTCATTTGCCCAAAAGGCAGCATCTTCGATTATGTGCGACACAACGAACTGTACTTTATGATCTTTTTTATGAATGCTATTGGACGTGGGATATACTTCTCTGAAGAATAAGTCTGGAACTGTCACTTTTTAATAATGCTCTGTTCAATTTTTAATAATGACAGAGACGGGCAGTAACTTTTTCGCTCGTCTATGCTTTCCGAATACGGTCTCGGCATAATATGCTCATTGCCGTATCTTTGCTGAGGAGATTCATTTTCTCTCAGCTTTGTCTTAGTTGGAAAAACGCCCAGCTCTTCGCTGTTACTAACAGAGACTTCGCTTTCGCGTGATTCAACCTTTCGGTTAATTTCGTCCTGCCATTTGGGTTGGGTTGTTTTTGGGGAACGAGACCAGACAGCGAGGTCATCGGTCTCATCGGATTAGGGAAGGATAGGGAAGGAAGTCGGCCGTTCCCTTTCAAAGGAACCATCCCGGCATTTGCCTGGAGCGATTTAGAGAAATCACGGGTAACCTGTTCCCGAATTACGTTCACAATGTTCAATAATCGAGACAGAGGGACCTAGGTTCGATGATTCAAGATCGTTGACTCTTATAGCTGCTGGAACAGGCATGATTTCCGCATTATCATCAAAATCTGCTAGATTTTCTCGTGATCCGAGATCTATAAGTCTATCGGCATCCATTCTTCCCCTTCCGGTCGTAACCATTACCATATGAACACGATAGCCTTAGATACTATCCTGGTAATTATATGTACTATCGCCAAAATCCCCATAAACTCTCTCAACAAATCTATTCCCTATCGACGTTAACACACACCTAACTGGAGAAATTCACACTGTTCTAACTACTGGCACTAACTACAAAATATATTGCCTCGAATTAATTACCTGTCTAAATTACTGCACTACTACTCATCAAGATGAACATACTACGCAATAGGTAAGTTTTCAAATACCAGCGTACTTAGGTTTCGTGAGCAATTTCACCAGCAGTACTTCAGTATTCAGATAAACCTTCACTGATAAAATATCTTCTCAGCGAAGTTATGTTGAAATCATGAATTCATATAAGACAGGAGCATGAAACAAAAAGAATCACAGATTAGTTTGAACAAAATTTACAATACACACAATTAAATAATTACACTTCACTAATTATTCGTGATTTTACAGCTAAAGAAGTCTTCAAATAAATGATAATTACCAATTACGTTGTTTGTTGTTCTAGTCCTGGTTGCTTCATATTAATTGTAGATTCCAGTCGTCTCGTAGTCCGGGTGGAACTCCGAATTCTTCTACGTTGTTTTGTTGCATTCTTCTTCTCTCTGCAGTGGGTCGAATTCCGTTTCTTGTGCGTTGGTAAGATTAGGGTCAATTTTTTTTAAATTGACACACCGCTATTTGACTGTATTGTTGTTTATTCAATTAAGACCCAGTTTCGGCCTTTTATGTCATTTTCAACTGACTGAGTTTATGTCATTAACATATATTGCAGGACATCATACTCTAAATTGACCATTATGACATAAACTCAATCTCTTGAAAATGACATAAAAGGCTGAAACATGGATCGTAATTAAATAAACAACAATACAGGCAAATTACGGTGTGTTCATTTAAAAATTATTGTATGACTGTTGCTCAGCACCATCAAAAACTGTTTAGGATTTATATCTTCTCTTTCGTATTACTGGATTTTCAAAATCTTTCCTGTAGTTTCGAGTTGCACTTCAAATATACTTGATGTCGAGCCCCACGGTGGCATGCGCCAGTGTATTTAATGTGGTTTTATCCTGACTATTTATCATTGATGGTCTTATTAAAAGTTCGATGTGCTTACGTTGCTTGTTGCTTCTTTCTTGTTAAGTTCTAGCAGTAGATTTTATTATGAAGCACACATAGATGTATCTCAGGGACTTGGAAGAAGATTAAACCATCCAGGATCCAGGTTGAAAACAGTTTACTTTTATCGTGAATTAAACGTCTGTGATTTACTTCTCCGATAGAAATTAATCACAGATAAAAATGTCTTTCATTGTCTGGCTTTACAGTCTCGGGTCTATCAAATTTAAAACTACATTTTCGTAGAAATAATGATTCCAATGTTTGCTTTCTATAGCGGCCATAGATGCCAGGCTGATAGTTAATATTGACAGATTATTGAACAATGGACTATTGGCACACTGCACTACGAACCGATTTAACAGTTATCCTTTCTCAATACAGTTTCAAAATTAATCATTCAAGGTCAACTACATTGATTTTTCGCAAAAGTAGTCATGAATTGCACTTTAAATAAAATTGAAACTCTTCTTAGTTAACTTTTACTCGAATTATGTGCTCATAACATAGATACGGTATTTTTCAGAAATAAAAGCTTCTCGATCCTTTTGGTCTCATATAATTTAACAACTGAAGATAGATTGATCACACGAGCTAACACTGAACCAAAATGAACACTCAACGAGGAAAAAAAGTGATCGAAACAAAATGAACTAACAGAATGATCTGAACAAAAGTAAGAGCGAGACATTATTTAATACAAACAAACGAATTCTAATCTATAGTATTCTTACTCCTTTACTCTCTTAGGATTATATTGCCTTTATTTTGTATAACTAATGCTTAAATATTTCATCTGAAATAATTAAAGTTTATTTTTTATTAAAATTACGGTTTAAGGCCGTCAGAGCGTTGCTACATCTCCAGCAGGAGAGCTTCTGTGAAGTTTGTAAGTTAGGAGACGAGGTACTGGCGGAAGTAAAGCTGTGAGGACAGGACGTGAGTCGTGCTTGGGTAGCTCAGATGGTAGACCACTAGCCCGCGAAAGGCAAAGATCCTGAGTTAGAGTCTCGGTCCGGCACCCAGTTTTACTCTGCCACTAAGTTTCATTGTTTCTTACTGTCGGAAATAGCCATCAGCAGAGAGGAGGTGAAAAACTACGTTCCGTATCCCAAACACTTTATAGATTCGGTAAGATTTTGTTACGATTACGTTTCCCTCCCAGTATGGGTAGGAGTCACAAAGAATTCTCGCTTTCGTGGGTGCTGAGTAAAACTCTAGATGGTCTCTCTATGCATCTTGTAACTGTTTGTATCTGTAACCAACGCTCCCGGCAACATTGTCTCCGATTCAGTTTGGAACTGAATTAGGAGAGCTCTAACACCTACATCTGACGTCTCGTGAAGTAACAGAACGAGTTGAGTTCCGCATAATCAATACACTTGGATATTTTGCCTTCGGAAAGAACATAACGTGTGTTCCAAACTGGCACAATGGACCGATGCTAGTGACATAGACCGGTATTCTCATTCCAATATTGTGACTGCCGTTCGTTCTGCGAAGACTGTTCCGTACCGATCTTACTCACGTCACCCATTCAATTACACATGGTCTCTCTAGATGCATGCATGCTAAGGAGGTTAGCACTCCTTACAAGTGTATAGTAAATATGAGCCTGATGCATTTGAGAGTATTGTGGTGATATAACAGACAGTTAAAAAGAAGAAGAAACATACAAAAAATGGCTCTGAGCACTATGGGACTTAACATCTCAGGTCATCAGTCCCCTAGAACTTAGAACTACTTAAACCTAACTAACCTAAGGACATCACACACATCCATGACCGAGGCAGGATTCGAACCTGCGACCGTAGCGGTCGCGCGGTTCCAGACTGTAGCGCCTAGAACCGCTCGGCCACCCCGGCCGGCTAAGAAACATACGGTTTATGCGTGATGGAGCTCCAGACGGAAGTAGTTTGAAACGTGTTATGTAGATCATCTGTGCTATCAGTTATGTAGTGTGGTAGTGTTTAGATTCCTTACCAAGATTGCACTGGAAAGGGAGAAATGATCATAAAACATAAACACACGCTTTTAAGGCTACATTTTTCTGCTCTTAAACATGCAATAATGTTAAAGCAGTGTGGTTCCCGGTATATTAGTCTTGTGGATTGCAATGCTGTTAATACATCAATGCAGGAAATATATTTCCAACACCTGATATGCATTCATCCTGTAACTCTTCTATCCGATCCACTATGATGAAAAAACTTTAAGAAGATAAAATTAATACCTCCTACAAAAAACAAAAAAAATTCTTTGTTATATATGCAGTATACAGCTTTCCAGAGGTGTATGGCATTCACTGTGCACATCCGACTATGGTTCGGAAATTATGCTATGCTCGCATCAGTTCTATAAAATGATCGTCAGCAACGGAAAAAAATGCAATAAACAACGACATCTTATGAGGAAACAGACTAATGCACAGCAGCAGTGTTTGACATGTGAAATTACACGGCATGCTGCACTAACTCCGTGAACAGGACACAGTCTCTTACACAGACAACATCTGCCAAGCAAATGCATACACAGGGATTGCAGTACCTCACAAACCCCTGTCACTGACAGAATCACTGTAGTTATGAAACTGAAAACTCGATTTATGTCCAAGATGTGGCAGGGAAATGAAGTACTTTGTATACATCTCCGTTCATCTAAAAAGGATGTGGAAATAGGTTTTCCATCGGTTTGGTGGACATCATTCATCACACAAGTGTTGGACGTTGTCTGCTGACTGTGGTACGGTGGCGGCTACTGTCAACGGCCTCAGGTTGATAGCACTCTAAGTCACTCACAAAACACGCAATTGTATAGAAGTCGAACTCAGGTTATACCACACAACTGATATAGCCCGAGAGAACAACGAAAAAAAAAGTTAAATGTGCTATAAATGACCTACTAGAACATCTCTCTCTCTCAAGAATGCATCATCAGTCTACCATTAAATACTATCTCATTACAATCCCTCTCAGCCGATTACTCCACCTACTTTCTATCAGCCTTTAGCACAGATCCATCTCAATTTAGAGGCAGATGGTTCTCTTTCCACGAAAGGATCAATGACAACAATCAACTTGCATATGTACCTATTATCTCAGTAGACATACTGCTGAATGTTGTTGAAATCCATGCAGAAACGTTTCTCCAAGATATTTGTTAGATGATATTGCGCGGATGTGATTGGTAGAGAGTACAGAGAAGCACATTGTAAATGCTGTTTGTTAGAGTTTAAAACACTTAAACACTCTTGCACAAGGTCAGAAACGGGATCTATTCTGTGGTTGTATATTGCTGCTGATACAGTGCTCTATAGCTAAGGAGGACAAAAAGTTTATCATAGTCAGATGTCTGATCACATTATAAAAATCTGTAAATTGGTTGCGAATAATTTTGGGGTCACAACTGGACTTGTGATGCAACATACAAAGATTTATTACTCTACGTTTGGTGGTCATCCACGTTAAACAATCAGTTCCAACCGCCTTATCGCCATCCACGGAAAATTACTGTTACATTGTTTCCCAGTGCTTCTATGCCGACTTTTTCTTGAATTCCTCTTGCTGTTACACACTCGTTTCCACGTACAGGAATTTTCCTGCACCAACCCGACATGTAAGTACTCTCCCTTTCTCCCTCAATTTTCCGGCGTTTTCGTGTTTTTCCCTAAATTTGAATGTATTTTCTATGAATGTTCAGACTTTACCGATTTTATGTCACTTCTGCTCCTGTGATGATGACCTCACTTCTCAACACATGTTAAATTGTTTGTAAATGTAGTAAAATTCAAAAATGGCTCTGAGCGCTATGCGACATAACACCTGAGGTCATCAGTCCCCTAGAACTTAGAACTACTTAAACCTAACTAACCTAAGGACATCACACACATCCATGACCGAGGCAGGATTCGAACCTGCGACCGTAGCGGTCGCGCGGTTCCAGACTGAAGCGCCTAGAACTGCTCGGCCACAGAGGCCGGCGTAGTACAGTTGTCAACACCTATCGCAACTGCAATATTTTTCTGTGTGTGTGTGTGTGTGTGTGTGTGTGTGTGTGTGTGTGTGTGTGTGTATTCTCCAAACTTATGGCCAGTGAACCCAACTTCAGACACTGCCTTCGACATATCGTCTGGGGGATTCATCTTTGAAACCTATCCCTGCTGTAGCGCATTGTGGATCCACCTCCAAATCCTATTCTGACCATAACGCATGTTGGATCTAGCTCTGAACCCTCTCCTGGCCGTAGCACGTGGTGGATCCATCTCAGAACCCTCTTCCACCCATACTGAGTCACGGATCCACGTTCGAATCCTCTCCCGGACGTAATGCGTGATGGATCCACCTCCGAATACCACCCTGGCTATAACGCATGGTGGATCCACTATCGAACCCTGTCCCAGCCGTGAAGCTTGCTGGATCCACCTCTGAACTATCCCTGACGTAACGTATGCTGAATGCAACTACGACCTACCCTGTGCCATTTATTTCCTCATAAGACGCCGTTATTTCATGTATTTTTCCCTTGCTGGTGGGCATTTTATAGGACAGATCCAAGCATACCATAATTTCCGAACCATAAGCGGATGTGGACAGTGAGTGCTATAAAACTCCAGAAAGCTATATAGTGCGTGTATCGCAAAGAACCTATGCTTTTTTACCTCTGATGTAGTTTTATCAGCTTAACATTTCTGGCCATATTATGTCGATGAGTTGCAGGTGTAGTATTGGCAGAAGAGCCAACACCGTGTTACGAGAGGAGGCCGAAATGCACGCGTTTTAGCTCACGCAGACTGGCGTGAGGAGGGAAGAACTATACTGACGTGAGGTCTGGAACATGACAAGGAATTAGAATTCAGAAAGCGGACGTAATTAGTTTGATACTTAACTTTAATCCATTAATGATGAACGTCAGTCTCCACCAAGAGTTCACTGGTACGGATTGTATGCGCCGCATTGAAATTTGACAAGAGGCTGAATTAAAAGGGATGACACATTTATTAATTTGATTTTATTTACCGACGAGACTACATTGACGAACCATGGAAATGTTAATTTGCATAACATGCATTATTGGGCAACTGAAAATCCATGTTGGCTGCGGCAAGTTGCACACCAAAAACAGTGGTTCGTGAATGTATGGTGTGGGATTCTGGAGGACAGAATTATAGGCCCCAATTTCATCGAAAAAAATCTTAATGGTAGGAAGACACCACATTCCTTCAAGATCTGTTATTGAAAGAAATACCTTTAGGAACAAGGAACAGAATGTGGTATCACACGATGGGTGTCCGGCACGTTTTTCGGTGATGGCTAGAAATGAGTTGCAGAGACAATTCCCAAGTAGTTGGACAGGATGCGGAGGAGATGTGCCGTGGCCGGCTCGTTCGCCAGACTTTGAGCCTCTGGATTTTTTCTTGTGGGGATTCGTAAAAGACATTCTTTATAAAGGCGTTCCAACTACACCTAAAGATATGCGAGAGAATTGTCAGAGCATGTGCTTCGGTAAGTGCCGATGTGATAAGGAATACCACTCAATCCATGATAACAAAATTGCAGCACTGTATTGATACCAATGGTCATCACTTCGTACACCTTCTGTAAATGGACGTTTATTCCACCTTTGTGACCTTCGTTGACCTTCAAAGACCTTACTGTTGCACTTCATTGGATGCGTCTCGATAGCCGCTATCAGAAAATAAGTACCAAACTGTAGCACTCCTTAAAAAAAAAAAGTTGACTTTCATATCTCTGAAGCGACCCCACTTTGCAATAAAAAAACAACGTCATAATATGGTTTCCGTCGTCCCACGCAACTTTTTTTTCCACTAACTTTTCAGCTGCTATCATACTTTCGGAGCTATTCTTTGGCAATAGTTAGTGACTCTCCCTGTATACTGACTGCACCAAAAAGTTTCTCAACATGCAAAATGCCTCACAAGATCAATTTAATTAATGAATCAATCAATTTGACATTAATGACGTGCCGACAGGCGGGTGGAAGCGAGCTGGAGCGGTAATCACGTGTTTTTCCGTTGCATCGAGATCTTTTAACGAAATTTCAATCTCCCACATACTCAAGGAGAGATGGCCAGTGTAATAAATGTAGCTATATTACCGAATTCATAAATTGATACATAGTATGCACCTGATATTTACGCTGTGATGCTACATTGATAGACTTCATAGGTGATGAAGAATTTACTTCCCTTAAGAGAGTTGGAAAGTGAATAGACATCCTGTGACAGAGGTAGAGCATGATCTAAGCACTGCGTCACGATCGAAACATGAGTTTAATATTATAGTCCTTTGTACCAGACGTAGCAGATATTATGGTGATAAGAAGAGATATTTATTTAGTTGATGTGAGAACACTTAGAGGAAATATACACACATCGAAAGAAGTTTTGCATCACCTCGGTTCCGAGAGTACCGAAACCTGTACAGAAAATTGGAATGAAGATCAACGTAAACATCATTTCTGTCCTTTTTACTGCTCATGAAAACCACACATTGCGTGTTGTACCACCATACAGCGAGATCTTCAGAGGTGGTGGTCCAGATTGCTGTACAAACTGGTACCTCCAATACCCAGTAGCACGTCCCCTTGCATTGATGCATGCCTGTATTCGTCGTAGCATTCTATTCACAAGTTCAGCAAGGCACTGTTGGTCCAGATTGTCCCAATCCTCAACGGCGATACGGCGTAGATCCCTCAGAGTGGTTGGTGGGTCACGTCTTCCATAAACAGCTCTTTTCAATCTATCCCAGGCATGTTCGATAGGGTTCATGTCTGGAGAACATGCTGGCCGCTCTAGTCGAGCGATGTCGTTGTCCTGAAGGAAGACATTCACAAGACGTGCACGATGGGGGCGCGAATTGTCGTCCATGAAGACGAATGCCTCGCCAATACACTGCCGATATGGTTGCACTATCGTTCGGAGTTTGGCGTTCACGTATCGTACAGCTGTTCCATGACCATCAGCGGCGTACGTCGGCCGCACGTAATGCCACCCCAAAATAGAAGGAACCTTCACCCTGCTGCACTCGCTGGACACAGTGTCTAAGGCGTCTAGCCTGACCGGGTTGCCTCCAAAAACGTCTCCGACGACTCTCTGGCTGAAGGCATATGCGGCACTCATCGGTGAAGAGAACGTGATGCCAATTCTGAGCGGTCCATTCGGCATGTTGTTAGTTCCATCTGTACCGCACTGCATGGTGTCTTGGTAGCAAAGATGGACCTCGCCATGGACGTCGTGAGTGAAGTTGCGTATCACGCAGCCTATTGCGCACAGTTTGAGTCGTATAACATGACGTACTGTGGCTGCACGAAAAGCAGTATTCAACATGTTGGCGTTGCTGTCAGGGCTCCTCCGAGCCATAATCCGTAGGTAGCGGTCATCCACTGCAGTAGTAGCCCTTGGGCGGTCTGAGCGAGGCATGTCATCGACAGTTCCTGTCTCTCTGTATCTCCTCCATGTCCGAACAACATTGCTTTGGTTCACTCCAAAAATGGTTCAAATGGCTCTGAGCACTATGGGACTTAACTGCTGAGGTCATCAGTCCCCTAGAACTTAGAAATACTTAAACCTAACTAACCTAAGGACATCACACACACCCATGCCCGAGGCAGGATTCGAACCTGCGACCGTAGCGGTCGCGCGGTTCCAGACTGTAGCGCTTAGAACCGCTCGGCCAGTCCGGCCGGCGGTTCACTCCATGACACCTGGACACTTCCCTTGTTGAGAGCCCTTCCTGGCAGAAAGTAACCATGAGGATGCGATCGAACCTCGGTACTGACCGTCTAGGCATGGTTGAACTACAGACAACACAAGACGTGTACCTCTTTCCTGGTGGAATGACTGGAACTGATCGGCTGTCGGACCCCCTCCGTCTAATAGGCGCTGCTCATGCTTGGTTGTTTACATCTTTGGGCGGGTTTAGTGAGATCTCTGAACATTGAAAGGGACTGTGTCTGTCATACAATATCCACAGTCAACGCCTATCTTCAGAAGTTCTGGGATCGGGGTGATGCAAAACTTTTTGATGTGTGTACGTATGCCATACTGTCGTATTTTTTTTCTTTATTGTATTTCAATTCCCCATCGGGGCGGGCTATACTGTCGTATTTTTTTTTCCTTTATTGAGTTTCGATTCTCCCTAAAGGGGGCGGGCTGGCAGCAGCTTATTACGCCGCTCTTCAGCCTACAGAATTTGTTTTAAAAAGATGAAGATAATAAGAAAATAATAACAGTTGGCGATAAAATCTGTGACTTAAAGGTAAAATGGCAGAAAATTCTGGAGCTTAAAACATAAAACAAAGGGTGGATGATGCTAATAAAATACACAGGAAGCAGAAAAATAATAGACAGACAATTAAAAAAACACGGCGACAGTCTGGGTTCTGTTCGCAAGAGATATAAAAAGCACACCCAGCGACAGCATGATTTCTGTTCGCAACACTGTGGAAGGACGCACAACACTGAACACTCACTTAAACACTGCGCTAAAAGTTGGCACAAATATGACATACCACACCCGAGAGCAGGTGGTGGGAAACTGGTCAGATGACGGGAAAAAGAGGGGGTGGGAGGAGAGGAAAAGTGATGGGAAGGGGGAGGGGGAGGGGGAGGGGGAGGGGGGAAAGGAGCCAATGGAAGAGGAGGATCCACAAGAGGGGTGGGGGGTTACTGTCGTATTTTTTTTTCTTTATTGTGATTTCATTCCCCTGCCCCATATGGGCAGGGGAGGGCTGTCAGCAGCACAATCCGCCGCTCTTCAGCCGAGTGACATGACAACTAAAACAAGAATAAAATAATACATACATAAGGAGATAAAAAGGGGAACATAAAACAGAGTAAGGGGAGAAAATGGAGGTAAAAATACACTGACACGTAGACGTTCATTGGGGACAGTTAAAAAGGTCACCAGAAAGTTAAAAAACACAGTTGGCGATTCTTAAAACACAGAGAAGACACTGGATGCGCATGCACAGGTTAAAAGTTGGCCACAGTATTAAAAACACTCCGAAACAACACACTTAAAACCCACTTGGAGCACACACGACAAAGAATAAAACTACCAGGTGGGACCTGCGGAGGGAAAGATCAGAGAGGATGGGAAAGGAGGGGAGAGCATGGGGCAGCTGGGGAAGCGGCGGGATGAAGAGAGGAGGGGCAACCGTGGGTTCACGAAGAGGCAGGAGACACATGGGGCGGGAGAGGAAAAGGGAAGACAGGGCAGGAGGGAGCGCAGAGACACTGAAAGAAGGCACAAGAGATGGAGGGGGAGGGGAAATCCGCTCAGAAGGAGGGAGGGGAGGTGAGAGGGAGCCCTGAGGAGGAGGCAGGAAGAGGGGGTTAGAGTTGGTAGGAAGGGTAGATGTCAGCGCGAAGCTCATCATCCGGGAGGGGTAGACGGTGGAAGTTGTGTTGGGAAAGGAGATGGAGAGTGTGGAGATGGAGAGAGGGAGGGACACAACGGTAAAGGTGCAGCAACTGGTTGGGAGTGGAGAGGAAGGGAGACACCAGGGGGTGAGGGGGATCAAGGCGGCGGACAATATACAGTGTGCGGATGTGTTCAAGGAAAAGGAGAAGGTGGGGGAAGGGGATGAGGTCATAGAGGATGCGCGTGGGGGACGGAAGGCAGATGCGGAAGGCGAGGCGGAGTGCATGGCGTTCGAGGATTTAGAGGGCTTTATAGAACCGGGGAGGGGCGGAAATCCAAGCGATGCTGGCATAACAAAGGATGGGGTGGACCATGGATTTGTAGGTGTGAAGGATGGTGGAAGGATGCAGACCCCACGTCCGGCGGACAGGATTTTCAGGAGGTGGAGGCGGTTGTGAGCTTTGTTTTTGATGGTAAGGAGATGGGGAGTCCAGGTGAGGTGGCGGCCGAGTGTGAGGCCAAGGTATTTGAGGGTAGGAGTGAGGTGGATAGGACGGCCATAAATGGTGAGGTAGAAATCATGGAGGCGGAAGGAGTGGGTTGTGCGGCCTATGATGATCGCCTGGGTCTTGGAGGGATTAACACGGAGGAACCACTGGTTGCACCAAGCGGTGAATTGGTCAAGGTGGGTTTGGAGGGTACGTTGGGACCGTTGAAGGGTAGGATAAAGGGCTAGGAAGGCGGTGTCATCAGCGAACTGGAGAAGATGAACAGGAGGGGGAGGTTTGGGCATATCAGCAGTGTACAGGAGATAGAGGAGAGGGGAAAGGATAGAACCTTGGGGCATGCCGGCAGAGGGTTAGAAAGTATGGGAGTTGGAAATGTGGATAGTCACATAGGAAGGACGATGGGAGAGGAAGGAAGCAACGAGACGGACGAAGTTGATGGGGAGAGCATAGGTCTGGAGTTTGAAAAGGAGCCCGGGATGCCAGACACGGTCATAGGCGTTCTGGAGATCAAGGGAAACAAAGATAGCAGAGCGACGGGAGTTAAGTTGGAGGGAAAGAAGATGGGTAAGGTTAAGGAGCTGGTCGTCAGCAGAGAAGGAAGGCCGGAAGCCACATTGGGTAAGAGGAAGGAGGCGGTGCTGGTTAAGGTGGCGGTGGATACGGCGAGAGAGGATGGCTTCAAAGACCTTACTGAACACGGAGGTGAGGCAGATGGGACGATAGGAAGAGGTAGCAGAGGGGGGTTTGTGAGGCTTAGGGAACAGCAGGACACGGGAAGTCTTCCACAGGTCAGGGTAAAAATCCAGTGGAGAGGAGGGCAGTGTATAGGGTAGCAAGGACAGACGGGAAGGATGGAGGGGATTCCTTGAGGTGACGGTAGGTGACGCCATCATGACCAGGGGCGGTGTTGCATTTGGAGCAGAGGACGAGTGTGATGTCTTGCGTGGTGATGGGAGTGTTGATGTCGGAGGGGGGTAACCGATCCAAGTACTGGAAGCTAGGGGCGAGTGGGGGGACAGAGGTGTCAGTGCGGTCAAGGACGGTGGGGAAGAGGGAGTAATCAAAATGGGGATCGTCAGGAATGGAGAAGACCTCGGATAGGTGGGAAGCAAAATGGTTAGCCTTACTGAGGTTGTCAGGAAAGGGTCGATCGTCATGGAGGATGGGGTAATGCGGGGTGGGATGGCTACCAGTAAGGCGGTGGTAGGCTGACCAGTACTTGGAGGAGTTGACAGGGAGGGTGGAGTTGAGGCGTGTGCATGTCTGACGCCAGTCCCGGCGTTTCTTTGCTGTAAGGAGGTTCCGGATATTTCGCTGTAATTGCGGGAGCCTGCGGGATTCACGCAGAAGAAGGACGGCCTGTGGAGGAAGAGTAGGGCGGTGAGGGTGGATGAGTTTGGTAGGGACATGAGCCTCCACAGCGTCAGTGATGGTCTTCTGAAGGAAGGAAGAGACATGGGTGATGTCATCAGGGTGGCGGAAAGTGAGGGGGTGGCATTCGACCTGTAAGGCAATGGATTCCCGGTAGGCATCCCAATTGGCACGGTGGTAGTCAGACTTTGGAGGGGCAGTTGGGCGGGTGGCTGCAGTGGCGGGACGGGTAGAGGAGATGGTGAGAAGGACAGGGAGATGGTCACTACCGACAGGATCGAGGACACCAACGGCAATGCGACCAATGAGGTTGGGGGAAGCGAGGATAACATCAGAGGTGGAGTTACTTTCAGGACCGGTGTGCTGTGGGAGAGGAACAAGGTCACCATGGAGGGTGGCAAGGAACTGATGCCACCGCCGAAGGGTGGCAGGGTCACGGCTGTGCATGTTGAGGTCAGCGGCGATCACATAGGTGGAGAAGGTACGGTCAACATGGGAAATGAAGTCAAAGGGGAGAGGAGCTGCGGGGCGAATGTAGATAGTGGCACAGGTGACGTGGTTACTGTCGTACAGGATTTTCACAAGAAGTAACGATACTTTATCGGAGCTGAAACGAGTGTACGGACCGATTTCATCTGTCTTCGAAAATAACTCGTATTAAAGGGCGGTATCTAAATTCTGAATGGGAAATTCTATGTGTATGGACAATATCATCCCTGTCTCGGATAGGGTAAAGCTAATCTTTTAAACTGGGGTGAGTCTGTATTGGGAGTAAAACTGCAGTTCGACTATACATCCAAGCCGCACCTGCTCGTGTTGCGGAGTCTGCTGACCAGATGCCGCTACTTACTGTAGCAGATACTTGACAGAGAGAGGAGGTGGTTTCCAACGTATCAAATATCACAGAACGTCTTCTTTCGCACCGCAGTCACTGAACTGTTCAGGTGGCGACATGAGGAGGAAGGTGCTTGTGTTTAAAAATGTATCTGCATACAAGACTATGGATATATGACGAGTGTTTTTGAAATTTAATTTCTTGGTTTGCTTTCGTCTGTCTGTACATGAGGGCATGGACCACATCATTCTTTGTGATGTGATCAAAAGTCAGTAATTCCCACCACTGTCACTTGCTCACTGTTGTTCTGCAGGCCTGGACCCACGTCTTCTGGACGCTTTAGGAAGCAGACGTGTTGTCGCAACTGTCCCAGCAGAGTACAATAACGGAGTTATTTTTCCAGCGCCTTGTATCTACTTATAGTTGTTAGCTAGTGCATGGATTATAGAGTCAGTATATATTTTAGGTAGGATTTTTCGTTATCTTTGTGGTAAGTTTAGGTCTTTATTAGCGTTTTTTTAAAAATATGTTTGTCCCACCGCCAATTTGCAGCACTGTAATCAGAGCAAGACATCACATCTGATGTTTATGTTAGCAGAAAGCTAGTGCTTCCTACCGTCTCGTATCTGTCAGCACAGCAAGGGGTTTCTGCCATCTGACGCTTTTTTTGGGGCTTATCATGACTTTCAGTCTGTGCACCACACAAGCCAGGTCGGCCGTCCAGGGTGGCCGAGCGGTTCTAGGCGCTTCAGTCTGGAACCGCACGACCGCTACGGTCGCAGGTTCGAATCCTGCCTCGGGCATTGATGTGTGTGATGTCCTTAGGTTAGTTAGGTTTAAGTAGATCTAAGTTCTAGGGGACTTATGACCTCAGCTGTTAAGTCCCATAGTGCTCAGAGACATTTGAACCAAGCCTGTGTGCATGCCTCTATCGCAACCTGTGTGCGTAGGAATACTTGAGGCGGCTACCATGGCTACGGTTCCAGGCACTTCTGCCCTGCGGTCAGTGCGAAGATGTGATTAGAAAGTTTTCACTGCTGGGTATGGGTTGTGGTGGTGGAGGAGTGTTCTTGAGTTCTCAAATGTCGGTGCATACAAGTCCTTGGGTATATTTAGAACTACGATGTGTTTGTGGCGGAAATTTAGTTACTTGATTTGCAAAATGTCTGAAAGTGATTCTCAAATATTGAAAATATGTATTATTATGAAGAAGAATCATTGAAAGGATGTTGGGGACTGTTTTTTTTATCTGTTTCACTCCTGTAAATTGTTAAGCAATTAATTTGATACGCTAGTGCAAATGGACTATTTCTCGGTATTTCTGATATCGGAATTCCGCCAGGTTTCCCTTTATCCCCAGGATTAGTCAATACGAACACAGTATTCTGAGGAGGGATGGAAACCTCCATCTGCATATTTGGAGACGTTGGTTCACACACAAAGCGCATGTAGCCACTTGAGAGAGGCAGAGACAGGGAGTGGGTTTGGAATTTCATGGTGAACAGAATGCTGCCACCTGATGCTTTGTTCGAGGCCATGAGATGAAAGAAGGCCAACATCTGGCCAAAGGCGAGTGGTATTTAGTATTGTAATGCGTAATTATGACACTGGGCCGTTTTGATCTCTTTGACGGCTCCTAGACGACAGACTCATGTGTGGCCGACCTAAAACAGTGGCTACTATACCACACATGATTCCATTCTTTGGTGCTTACAGTTGTTAGCACATGAAAAGTTAGGGGCGGAGGTGAGCTCTGTTCAAGTGGGGGAGCTGCGTTTCCTGCAAACTGCTTACATAAACAATATGCATCAATATGTTTTTATTATTACTGATATTGATTTGAATTTCGTGTCATGAGATCCTTCTTCTCCAGCACAGATTGAGTCTTTTTCCCGACAATTTCCAAATGGGGATGGGGAGGGAAGAAAGGTCTGGGGGATTCATCAAATGAGGAGGGGTTAATTAATTGATCAGTTTAGTTAATTCTTCAATTTTTTGCTATCAAAAGTGTGCACCAGTGAGGGGTTGGGTGGAGGGCTTGAGCATTTCCTAGAGTGGTGGGGGAGGTGGAGAGGGAGGGGTACGTTTGGGAATTCCTCAGAAGGACAGATTATCCATAGGGGTTCATAAATCAACCACCAGAGGGCCATAACATTAACAGAAGAATAGCTTTGCCTCTGAATGTGTGCTTGCCCTTGAATGTACGCAACCTGCTTGAGGAAAATGTGCCAGAACCCTCATTGTGCTGCTACTGTTACGAATATGAAAAATCTTGCTTCTACCACTCATAAATATGTTCCTAAACAGTTTGTAAAGTTATCTTTATGTAATTTTTGGGTATGATTTTCAGAAGGGCGGTTGAATATTCTGACTCTACATCTACATCTACATCATAGTACGCAAGCCACCTAATGGTGTGTGGCGGAGGGTACTTTCGGTACTACTATCTGATACCTCCAACTCTGCTCCACTCGCGAATAGTGGGTGGGAAGAATGATTATCGGTAAGCCTCTGTATTGGTTCTAATTTCTCGAATTTTCTCCTCGTGGTCAATACGTGAGATGTATGTGGGGGAAGTAACATGTTGTCCGACTCCTGAAAAGTGCTGTCCAGAAATTTCAATAGTAACTCTCTCCGTGATGCAAAATGCCTCTCTTCTAATGTCTGCCAGTGGAGTTTGTTTAGCAGCTCCCTAACGCTCTCTCGCCAGCTAAACGATCCCGTGATGAAACTCGCCGCTCTTCGTTGGATCTCCTCTATCTCTTCTATCAGTCCTACCTCATAGGGATCCTAGGTTGATCAACAATACGCAAGAATCGGGCGAACAAGCGCCTTGTAAGCCACATCTTTCGTGAATGTGCTACATTTCCTTAAGATTCTTCCGATGAAACAGAGTCTGTTGTCTGCTTTTCCCACTATCTGTTTTATATGGTCACTGAACTTAAGGTCGCTGTGAATAGTCACGCTTAGATGTTTTATAGCAGACTCTACGAGTATGTATGTTTGTAGCCGTAATGGCTGTTCATGTATTATATTGAGTTTTTCATACATTCAGTTTCTTACAGTTTGCTTGTGTTCACAGATTCTCCCTCTATGTTACAGTATTTAATTTTTATTTTATGCAAAATGTGCTCCATTCATTTACACTGCATTTTGCTCAGGAGCTACGCTATGTATGCATACAGTGTTTGGAATTTTTTTCGTAACATGTTTCAGTAATCTAGGTAAGATAGACCTGACGCAAGTTTTCAAATTATACTGCGGTCGAGACGGCGCCATCGTAAATTATTGTTTTCCCCAGACAAACTTTCTATTTTCAAGTTATTTGGTACTCCAGGCAACAGATGATGACCGTAGTTTTCCTGCACAGATTCAGCCTACAAGGCAAGATATGCTACATTTTGTAGCAGTATCGAATGATAGATTCAGATATGTCAGATTCAGGGTCTGGAGGTACACTCCAGGAAATTGAAATAAGAACACCGTGAATTCATTGTCCCAGGAAGGGGAAACTTTATTGACACATTCCTGGGGTCAGATACATCACATGATCACACTGACAGAACCACAGGCACATAGACACAGGCAACAGAGCATGCACAATGTCGGCACTAGTACAGTGTATATCCACCTTTCGCAACAATGCAGGCTGCTATTCTCCCATGGAGACGATCGTAGAGATGCTGGATGTAGTCCTGTGGAACGGCTTGCCATGCCATTTCCACCTGGCGCCTCAGTTGGACCAGCGTTCGTGCTGGACGTGCAGACCGCGTGAGACGACGCTTCATCCAGTCCCAAACATGCTCAATGGGGGACAGATCCGGAGATCCTGCTGGCCAGGGTAGTTGACTTACACCTTCTAGAGCACGTTGGGTGGCACAGGATACATGCGGACGTGCATTGTCCTGTTGGAACAGCAAGTTCCCTTGCCGGTCTAGGAATGGTAGAACGATGGGTTCGATGACGGTTTGGATGTACCGTGCACTATTCAGTGTCCCCTCGACGATCACCAGTGGTGTACGGCCAGTGTAGGAGATCGCTCCCCACGCCATGATGCCGGGTGTTGGCCCTGTGTGCCTCGGTCGTATGCAGTCCTGATTGTGGCGCTCACCTGCACGGCGCCAAACACGCATACGACCATCATTGGCACCAAGGCAGAAGCGACTCTCCTCGCTGAAGACGACACGTCTCCATTTGTCCCTCCATTCACGCCTGTCGCGACACCACTGGAGGCGGGCTGCACGATGTTGGGGCGTGAGCGGAAGACGGCGTAACGGTGTGCGGGACCGTAGCCCAGCTTCATGGAGACGGTTGCGAATGGTCCTCGCCGATACCCCAGGAGCAACAGTGTCCCTAATTTGCTGGGAAGTGGCGGTGCGGTCCCCTACGGCACTGCGTAGGATCCTACGGTCTTGGCGTGCATCCGTGCGTCGCTGCGGTCCGGTCCCAGGTCGACGGGCACGTGCACCTTCTGCCGACCACTGGCGACGACATCGATGTACTGTGGAGACCTCACGCCCCACGTGTTGAGCAATTCGGCGGTACGTCCACCCGGCCTCCCGCATGCCCACTATACGCCCTCGCTCAAAGTTCGTCAACTGCACATACGGTTCACGTCCACGCTGTCGCGGCATGCTACCAGTGTTAATGACTGCGATGGAGCTCCGTATGCCACGGCAAACTCGCTGACACTGACGTGCGGCGGTGCACAAATGCTGCGCAGCTAGCGCCATTCGACGGCCAACACCGCGGTTCCTGGTGTGTCCGCTGTGCCGTGCGTGTGATCATTGCTTGTACAGCCCTCTCGCAGTGTCCGGAGCAAGTATGGTGGGTCTGACACACCGGTGTCAATGTGTTCTTTTTTCTGTTTCCAGGAGTGTATATTTCAGAGCAGGACTGGTTTCATCATATATATAAGCGCTCAGGTATAGTTACAAAAGGAGTGGCAGGCTTGCAGCTCGTTCCGAGAATTCTTTCTTTCTCATTCAGTGATGTTCAACAGTCTCTCGTAGGATCATAATTCAGAGGCTGCTAACCTCTTCATATATGTTCACATTTCGCAGGTATAGAGGTCTGTTCGTCAGGTATAGCTTTTCCAGAAAAGTAGATATCTTAGGTGTCGCGAAACAACTCAAATCACTTAAGAAAGGCAAGTCTTCCGGTCCAGATGGTATACCAATGAGGTTCCTTTCAGAGTATGCAGACACAATAGAGCCTTTCTTAGAAATCATATACAACCGCTCTCTTGACGAAAGGTCTGTTCTTAAAGACTGGAAAGTAGCACAGGTCACACCAATACTCAGGAAAGGAAATAGGAGTAACCCATTGAATTACAGACCCATATCACTGACATCAATTTGCAGTAGGATTTTGGAGCATATACTGTACTCGAACATTATGAATCACCTTGAAGAAAATGACTTACTGATACATAACCAACACGGAGTCAGAAAATATCGTTCTTGTGCAACACAGTTAGCTCTTTATTCCCATGAAGTAATGAGTGCTGTCGACAAGGGATCTCAGATCGATTCCATATTCCTAGATTTACAGAAGGGTTTTGATACCGTTCCTCACAAGCGACTATTAATCAAGTTGCGTGAATATGGAGTATCGTCTCAGTTGTGTGACTGGATTCGTGATTTCCTCTCAGAGAGGTCACAGTTCGTAGTGATAGACGGTAACTCATCGAGGAGATCAGAAGTGATATCTGGCGTCCCGCAAGGTAGTGTCATATGCCCTCTGCTGTTCCTCATTTACATAAATGATCTAGGTGATATCTGAGCAGCACCCTTAGATTGTTTGCCGATGACGCTGTAATTTACCGTCTAGTAAAATCATCAGACGATCAATTCCAATTACAAAATGATCTAGAGAGAATTTCTGTAGGGTGCGAAAAGTGGCAATTTGCACTAAACATAGAAAAGTGCAAGGTCATCCACATGGGTACTAAAAGAAATCTGATGAAGTTAGGGTATACGATAAATCGCACAAATCTAAGGGCTGTCAATTCGACTAAATACCTAGGAATTACAATTATGAGCAATTTAAATTTGAAAGACTACATAGATAATATTGTGGGGAAGGTGAAACAAAGACTGCGCTTTGTTGGCAGAACACTTAGAAGATGCGACAAACCCACTAAAGAGACAGCCTACATTACACTTGTCTGTCCACTGCTGGAATATTGCTGCATGGTGTGGGATCCTTAGCAGGTAGGATTGACGGAGGACATCGAAAAAGTGCAAAGAAGGACAGCTCGTTTCGTGTTGTCGCGCAATAGGTGTGAGAGTGTCACTGATATGATACGGGAGTTGGGGTGGCAGTCACTGAAACAAAGGCGGTTTTCTTTGCGGCGTGATCTATTTACGAAATTTCAATCACCACCTTTCTCTTCGGAATGTGAAAATATTTTGTTGTCACCCACCTACGTAGGGAGAAATGATCATTATAATAAAATAAGAGAAATCAGAGCTCGAACGGAAAAATTTAGGTGTTCCTTTTTCCTACGCGGCATTCGAGAGTGGAATGGTAGAGAAGTACGAGGTGCATTCAAGTTCTAAGGCCTCCGATTTTTTTTTCTAATTAACTACTCACCCGAAATCGATGAAACTGGCGTTACTTCTCGACGTAATTGCCCTGCAGACGTACACATTTTTCACAACGCTGACGCCATGATTCCATGGCAGCGGCGAAGGCTTCATTAGGAGTCTGTTTTGACCACTGGAGGCACTGCTGAGGCAATAGCAGCACGGCTGGTGAATGTGCGGCCACGGAGAGTGTCTTTCATTGTTGGAAAAAGCCAAAAGTCACTAGGAGCCAGGTCAGGTGAGTAGGGAGCATGAGGAATCACTTCAAAGTTGTTATCACGAAGAAGCTGTTGCGTAACGTTAGCTCGACGTGCGGGTGCGTTGTCTTAGTGAAACAGCACACGCGCAGCCCTTCCCGGACGTTTTTGTTGCAGTGCAGGAAGGAATTTGTTCTTCAAAACATTTTGGTAGGATGCACCTGTTACCGTAGTGCCCTTTGGAACGCAATGGGTAAGTATTACGCCCTCGCTGTCCCAGAACATGGACACCATCATTTTTTCAGCACTGGCGGTTACCCGAAATTTTTTGGTGGCGGTGAATCTGTGTGCTTCCATTGAGCTAACTGGCGCTTTGTTTCTGGATTGAAAAATGGCATCCACGTCTCATCCATTGTCACAACCGACGAAAAGAAAGTCCCATTCATGCTGTCGTTGCGCGTCAACATTGCTTGGCAACATGCCACACGGGCAGCCGTGTGGACGTCCGTCGGCATTCGTGGCACCCACCTGGATGACACTTTTCGCATTTTCAGGTCGTCATGCAGGATTGTGTGCACAGAACCCACAGAAATGCCAACTCTGGAGGCGATCTGTTCATCAGTCATTCGGCGATCCCCCAAAACAATTCTCTCCACTTTCTCGATCATGTCGTCAGACCAGCTTGTGCGAGCCCGAGGTTGTTTCAGTTTGTTGTCACATGATGTTCTGCCTTCATTAAACTGTCGCACCCACGAACGCACTTTCGACACATCCATAACTCCATCACCACATGTCTCCTTCAACTGTCGATGAATTTCAATTGGTTTCACACCACGCAAATTCAGAAAACGAATGATTGCATGCTGTTCAAGTAAGGAAAACGTCGCCATTTTAAGTATTTAAAACAGTTCTCATTCTCGCCGCTGGCGGTAAAATTCCATCTGCCGTACAGTGCTGCCATCTCTGGGACGTATTGACAATGAACGCGGCCTCACTTTAAAACAATGCGCATGTTTCTATTTCTTTCCAGTTTGGAGAAAATAAAACGGTGGCCTTAGAACTTGAATGCACCTCGTAGTATGAAAATGTGTCGATGAACCCTCTGCCAGGCACTTAAGTGTGAATTGCAGAGTAATCATGTAGATGTAGATGTAGAAACTGCGACTATGCCGAAAATAAGTGCATTCCTTACCTGCAAAAGACAGTATTTCTCCTATATGGAGAACTATTGTCATTGTCCTCTTATTTAAAACTGCTTGAGGTCTTAACTAAAAACGAAGAACATTTCAGATATCTTCTCGAAAGGCTTGTGTAAATTTAGATGCCACGACTTTCATACCTCTCCCATATTTGCAGGGATATAACTGATACAAACGGTCTCAGATTAAGAAAATTGCCAGGACTACGCTATAGGCTGGTTGTCACTGAGCCTGGATCGTAGCGCTACGTCCAGGGAGACGGTGCCGGTGACGGGCAGAGTGACAGCGGCGGGTCCCCAGTGCCAGGCACCACCGCAATCGTTACGCCCGGCTCGCTTCTACAGGGCACACGGGCCATATTTAAAAAGCAGCACCGACAATCCGCACCTACTGCGTTCCTGTATCCTCAAACTGGCTGTGTGCTTCGCGTCCCCACTCTAAACATCTGTCTATTTACTCGCGTGAGATTTATGAAGTCTTCGTACAAATTTGAGTTAGTTCTCGGGAATAGAATACCCATCTTCCGTTACGCACATCCGAGAACAAAAGGAAATCAAGTGACAAGCATTGTGACTGTTACAGAGAGAAATCCCTTTGGGTTGTGTCTTTGTTCAACTGGTTACCCATAACTTACCCAGTATTGATATGTGGTCGCTTGACTAAGAAACTGGACGATGTCCATATTCTAACTTTCGAAAAAAGTACTTATGTTTTTCTTAGTTTATTGCAAATAATACGACCACCATTCATAAAAACATAATTTTATAACATTTTTAATAATATCGTTAACAACTGAAAATGCAGTTACGATTGAATTTGTTGTCAAGTGGTTTCTTTGGCAGGAAAAAGTTCTAACTCTTATTGTAGAACATTTGGATTTTGAGGAAAACGGGACTACGTCTATATTATACGTTTTCATAATAAGAATTTTGAAGGAAGTACCTTATATGCATTGCATTCTCAAATATTGACGAATCGACAGCATTTCCTTCGTTACCAGCATAAAAGATCCTGGATTACGTACCTTCATCTTCATAAAAGTACCTCTCACATTCTTCATTAACTTCAGGCAGAAGCCACGGCACACAAGTTTCCTGGGATTTTTTAACTTCACTGAGACTCTCATTGCTGAATCTTCCGCATATGCAGCTCATGAGCATTCTTTAGTGTTTTCCTGTGTCCTTCACTTAAAATGTGGATACAAATTTTTAATTTAAGACATACCAGTTGGAGTACCCGGCTTATCTCAGGGAGTTGATACGAGATTGTGTGGTGGTTGGAATAAAAGTATAAACTTTAAAATATATGAGGTAAAAAAGTTTTATTTAAAACATATTCATACTATTTACAATACTTGTTAAAGTATAAGAGGCAGAATCAAATACTGAAAAAATATTATAACTATTTACAATACTTGTTTATAAACGACATTTTTCATTTTGTTGTCTGGGGTATATATGTATAAATTTTTCGACTTTCCGACCCGAGAGCAAGCGAAATATAATTGGCTGTGAGAGAAGCAGGAGTGTTCGAGGTTGATACCGCAATATTTTGTGTCCTTGCGCTTTGTTAATTCTAAAACTGTAGATTGCCGGCCGGTGTGGCCGAGCGGTTCTAGGCGCTTCAGTCTGGAACCGCGCGACCGCTACGGTCGCAGGTTCGAATCCTGCCTCGGGCATGGATGTGTGTGATGTCCTTAGGTTAGTTAGGTTTAAGTAGTTCTAAGTTCTAGGGGCCTGCTGACCTCAGATGTAAAGTCCCATAGTGCTCAGAGCCATTTGAACCATTTTTAAAACTGTAGACTAATGTGATTGGAAACTGTAGTTTTTTAAATTGGGATGGCAGTTCAGTAGAAATGAGTGGTATTCTGAGGATAAACAGAGGGTATTCTTTGTACTTTCCAATCGTAAGTTCACCTTCGATGACGTTATTGGACAGCTGTTTCACGATCATTCTTGTTCCATTACATAGTTTTGGTAAGTTGAGATTTCTGAGTGGTGTGATCGGAGATACAATTTCAAGTCGAAGGTAGTGTAATGGCATCCCTGGTACTTGCAAAGAATTTAGAAATTCTGTAGGGAAGTCACACTTTCTTCAACGTTTACCATCGTGTCGATCGATTAACATTCTCCCTTCACCGGAAATTTTCTTTTGAATATTAAAGTTGATATCGTCGACAGTATTATTTTTAGTTGCCAAAATTGCCCTTTCAAATAGCCAGTCCAAACTGGTATAGTTGTGCTCTATGATTGCATAAATGTGGTCGATGAGTTTGTTTTCAGCAGTGGCTATGTTGCAGAAATTACTGTTGAGTTTATCGAGGCCGTTCGTCTGGTCAGTAGGATATAAGCCTTCGCCTGATTGTAAAAGTTGTTGAGCAAAATGAGCTGTTGTTTCGTCTTTCAATAGTTCAACTCCCATATTTTTTGTTAGGCGCATTATTTATATGTTTGGCCAGAGATGTGACTTTTTTAAGCATGCATTGATCTCGTCTGCTGGTGTTGACTTGGGGATAACTGGAAGTGTTTGTCGAAAATCTGCTGAGAGTATGAGTAGAGCTCCTCCCATCACTTCAGAGTTTCCTCGCAAGTTTTTTAATGCTCTTGAGACCCCGTCTAATGCTCTTGAGACCGGCAATTGTTCTTCGGCTATATTCAACGGTAGACGTAGGGCGGAATGAGCAGTTTGTCCTCCTTCCATAAGTGTGGTTGTTATGCCGGATGATGCCAGTGCAAGTGCGATGTGTTGTTTAGCACGTATTTCCGCCAACGATAGATTTATTAGAAACGGTTTCCCGGTGCCACTTGGTGAGTCCAAGTAAATAATTGCTCCAGTGTTGTTGTCGATCATACGATCCATGATAACGTTGTAAATTTCCTTTTGGGTGTCATTGAGGGGTTGTTTCTTGTGAGCAATGTATTGAACTAATTTTTTCCTTTGTAATTTCGATGTTTACCACACTGGTAGCATCTTTTCGTGGTGCTTGCATACAAAGATGCACTAAGGTCTGATTGTTTATTGCTAAACATTTATCTTTTAGGTGAATGAGTGTTTCATTGAAGATGCCTTCGTTGAATTCAATGATCATTTCAGGATGAGCTTTCCGTATTTGCTACTGTATATCATCACTCATACTGTCTTTGAAGGAGTCCCATAGCTGTTTTGTATTAGATGTGTTACATGTTGTTAGTGTTGTGGCGACTAAGTCTCTCATTTGTTTGGCTGAGGCAGTTAGTGAGGGTTCTTACAGTGTTAATTTCCAGTGATTGTCGTTTTCCAGTAGTCATAAGCTTTGGCGTGCTTCTCTACACATGTGGCAAAGGTAACCGTCTAAAGTCTTGTGGTGTGTGAAACTTGACGCTGCTCGCATTTCCTGTAGCAACATTCGGCTACATAAACATTCGGTGTTGTTCCGATGTACGATGTGTACTCGGTCTAGTGCGCCAGTTTTCATGATTCTTTGGTGATCTATTGGAATTCCTTGTTTACGTCACTAAAAGATTTTTCTTGTTGTGTTCCGCGTAGAGTAAATAGGTATGGACGTTGACAGATAGTAATGTTTTCGCGAATGGATCCGTTTAGCACCGTTGGTAAAAAGCTGTTAATGTTGTGTTCTGAGGTCGTTCGCTTGCAATTTTTCTGGTGGTGTCTTTTGCGAAGTAAACTCTCTGTACATTCTCAATTGTACTGCTAGATGCTGCACAGATGCTTCGCATTCCCGTGTGGGAAAACCGAACATCCTCCATACTGCGTTGTTGCTATTGATGTCTTCCCATTTGGATCTCATCGTTTCTGTTTTGTTGTTCTCTGTCTTTGGCTAATTGAAATACTACCATGTCACTGCCTTTGTTCACGTACTTGCAGACGTATTTGATAGATTTCACTGAATTGCAGTATTCTACGTTTATGTGTGCTTGGAATATTTTGGAAAGTATTGTGTTACTTGGCACTACCCGTTTGTTATCTATTTCCAGTTCGCCGCTGCCTCGTATTCGCATTTCTCCTGTGAAGCCACCGTTTTTGGGTGATCACCTTTTGTATTTTGGATAGCCGTCAACTCCTGATTGTGTGTCGTCCGGGTATGGTTTTGGGTACTTTTTTGTACATTTTTCATCACTCGTACATGACGAATTTGGGTTTGATGCCCCACATAGCCTGTGAATCATGTGTTTCATTACTATGTCGCACAGTTCCAGATTTACTTGTGGATTGGGATATTCAGCTTGGATGATTTTGTCGATATCCGTGGGATGAATTATGTCGTGTAGCCATATGGCATTGTGTGAGTGAGGCAGTTCTCGTTTTTGCCATTCGATTGTGTACAATATATATAACGGTTCCAAAGATGAGGTATTTTGTGATGACTTCAATAAGTTTAATTTGGTTTTTTCAAACAACTCGCGCTATTATGTCGTGTAGATGCATGGTGGCTTGTTCGTATCTCAATTGTCCTTTGATTTGTGGTCACGACGAGTTGCATATGAACGTTATGTAGAGGTCAGGTCGTCCATATTTTCTTATGTGGGTCATGGTTCCCTGACCGCTTTCAAGCATGTGTCTCAGACTTCCTGCGTATGATGTGCGTAAGATTACCGTTGTTCGATGTCGTCAATGTACCACAAAGGTGGATGTATTCTTCCGTGCGTACTTTCTTCTGATTCAGTCTTGCGTAAAGCATCCGTTCTGCTTCTGTTTTTGCGTAAATATCTACCAGGAACTGTTGGAAAAAACGGCGAGTGTTGAGGATGTGATTGTACGTTTTATTGTGTGTGACGATTAAGCGGTAAGCATAGAACTTCTTGCAAGTGACTTTTTCTGTTTCTACGCCTGTTCCAGGTTAAATTTGTTTCACATTAAACTGTTATACGTCCTCTCCGTAAAGACATATTAATTGATATTGGATGACATCATATGAATGATATGTCTCTGCAATGCGTTGTAGTCCTTTCTTCTTCGTTGTACAATTATGTCACGGCTTGTGTTTTCATTGTCCACAATTACGATGACATCTTCGTCAGTCTGAGGTGCGTTAAGGGGGAATTTAATGGATTTTGGTCCAAAAAATCGATTTTTCTAAAATATTCTTGGGTGTGAATTTTATCGTGATAGCAGCTTTAGAAATGCCTTTAAATTGTTAAACTGATTAACTTTGCACTGCTGGCCACTCTCAACTTCTCCTACATTTGGGAAACTGCTTGCTTCAGCGGAATTTTTGTCAGTGTGAAGGCTATTTTCTTTCGATATCTTTGGTCGACATCTATATTCCTGCCTGAAAACTTTCTTGCATGTGGTTTATTTGCGTTTTGACAATACTAATACATATTAGTAGGTGGAAGGTTGAATTCGCAAACCTTTACGTGGAAGTCAAGATTTTTGCATAATGGGTGGTGGAAAAACTGTGTTTAGGAAACGGAGGTTTCATGGAAATCGTTTACTAACAAAAAAGAGGAAGCAGCAGAAAATGAAGTGGGGGCCATGGAGGCTGCTGCACTTCTACATTTACATCCATACTCCGCACCTAACGGCGTGTGGCGGAGGTTGTGAGGATGTTCTCTAGATCTGAGGACCAGTATGGTGTTAGATATAATAAATACTTTCGTGATGGGGACTCCTCTTCGCTCAGAGCTGTAACAGATAAAATCCGTAGAGTACAATTATAGAAAAGTTGAAATGTGTTGGCTACATGCAAAAGAGGCTTGGTGGTAGGCTTCGTCGCTTGCTGAAAGAGAAGAAAGGTGAAGTACTTGAGGATGGAAAACTACTACCAGGGAAAGGCAGGCTTACTCTGAAAGAAACTGATTCTCTTCAGTTACTTTATGGGAGAGCTATCAGGAAAAACACATATAATTTAGAGGCAATGAGGTGTGCTGTGTGAACATCTTTTTTCCACAAACTATCAACTGGCTGAACACCAATGCACAGTCTGTGTCCGAAAGACGATTGGTTCAACAACAGAAATGAGCCGTATACACATAAACACTCGTTACCAGTACCTGTTATGAATGCAATTAAGCTACGGTCGCAGGTTCGAATCCTGCCTCGGGCATGGATGTGTGTGATGTCCTTAGGTTAGTTAGGTTTAAGTAGTTCTAAGTTCGAGGGGACTGACGACCATAGATGTTAAGTCCCATAGTGCTCAGAGCCATTGGAACCATTTGAATGCAATTAAGCCCACATTCAGGTTTCTTGCAAACCCTGATTTACTGAGGAAGTGTCTTCACAGAAAGTCACAAAATGCAAATGAAAGCCTCAATAATTTAATATCGATCAGATGCTCAAAAAGGACATTCTGTGGACTTGAAGTACTCAAAATAGGTGTGTATGATGCAGTTTTATGTTACAATAACGGAAATAATGTCAGAATTGAAGTGATAAAGAGAGTTGGTATAGATCCTGGTGTGTTTACAACAAAAGTATTTTACACCATCGACGAGAGCTGGGTCAAGAAAGCTAAGAGATCGGTGTCTTAGCTGCAAGTACAGGCCAGGCAGGTTCGAAGAGGAGAGGAGAGAAACCTGGAGGATGAGGAGTATCAGTATGGAGGTAAGCTTATTACATGTAGAAGTATGAGAAGAAAATCTTTGAACCTCATTTTCTCTGTTTTACATTTTTTACGTTATTAGAAGTCTTCTCTTAAAAGGTATATGCGCTAATGGTATGAAATTTTCGGGAACTGTTCGCAACATGTTGCTGTCTCCTTGGAACAAAAAAATAAGAGATCCTGCAACTACATTCTGATTTTTAGATGATTGTATGTAGAAAAAAACTTAATTTTGGACGGGCAAAATTAAAAACTCTGTTAATGATACAATTTGTACCATAAGTTAATAACTGTAGTTCAGTGGTCATAAAATTTTCAGGTTAATTGCATGATTAGAATTTGAGCTATGGCTTTTTATAAAAAGGACAACAAAAAATTAAAAATTTAAATTTTTGTCAAAATACTAATCCTGCATATTTTACTATATTTTTCCTTTAAAACACAGATCTTTTGCTTTACACATGCAAAATTTTAAATTTGTTCATTAATAAATATGGCTATAATAATTTTTTAAATAAATGTTTACATTTTCCGCTACATCCCCCCATAAATCGACGTTCGTGGTCTCCAGCTGGTTTCTTGTCGGTTCGAATTATAACTTTATAGCCCTCAGAAATCGTTCGGTGTATGTTCTTCTGAATATGTGACTCAGCTGATTATATTTGTGTAACATCGTCTGTACGTGTTGCACTACTTTCCGTCTCAATCCACTGATATTTTCAAGGCCCTTCAGTCTGGAACCGCGGTGCTGCAACGGTCGCAGGTTCTAATCCTGCCTCGGGCATGGATGTGTGATCTCCTTAGGTTAGTTAGGTTTAAGTAGTTCTAAGTTTTAGCGGACTGATGACCTCAGATGTTAAGTCTCATAGTGCTCAGAGCCATTTGAACCAATGATATTTGTGCATCGTTGGTCAGTTTTTGTTTCTTCATTTCCGATTAAATATACTTGCAGAAATTTATGGTTTTGGGTAGTGGTAGTAATGATCCCATGTTGTGACAGATTTGTCCTTAGTTGGAAAAAACCTAATCGATTTCATCTCTGTTAGTGTTGATCGAAGTAACACGGAAAGAAATAATTTGGAAGCAGGCGTTGTACGCTTTTATATTTTGAAGAAAGTGTTTCGATTCTGGAGTTTCCCCGGTCACGTAAACTAAAAATTCCTGCCGAGATGCTTCCAGTAGTGGTAATCGAATTTTTCCATTCAAGGAGCAAAATCCTAGAGTTTTTCTATTGAAACTACGCCCGTTACAAAATTTGCACATGTTTTCCAATTTTCCGGTTAAGACATGTTTGTGTTTGTTATAATCTTTCGTCGGGTCATAGTGTACTGCTTCATTTGTTAGGTTGTACTGTTTATTGGTCCTCTTCCGCACTTCTTGTAGGGTGATATTTCATGGCTGGCTTGAGTTCACAGTCGCAATTCTTGATTCTTCAGTCCGTTCATTACGTTGTTCTTCGGTTTCTCTGCTTCTCACGGTGTTCATTCTCTTTCATTGGTATCTTAAACGTACACCGCTGTTCTTTTTGGTTTCGCTGTTTTCCTTCAGAACTGGCAAGACCTCTTCCTCTTTTACTTTGGGCATTGTCTAAAATGCAAATCAAATCAATTTTTTATCAACAAATATACTAAATACACTTTACTCGCTTGTCACACTTTATTTTCGATTTATATTTTCACTGTATGACTTTGACAACCTGAATTTCACTGTTCGTTTTTATTCTCTCAGTTCACTTCTTTTTCGTATGCTCCCTTCATCAGAGATAAGAAACTGAGCTTCGAACCCACGACGGTTCTTTATCAATGAGTAGTGGCGAATTCCAGAAATACCAAAAAGTCTTCAAATGGTCCAGAATGTTCCAGAATATTCCACAATGCAGGATGTTCGGAAACATCCTGCATTCTTCCCGAAAGTTCCATAATATTCCCGAAAATTCAGAATATCCCGCATAATTTGGACAATTCCGGAATGTTGTGGAATGCTCTCGTATATTCTCGAATGTTCTGGAATATTCTAGAATACTATCGAATGTTCTGGATGTTCTAGAATTTTCTAGAGGGTGAAATTTTCCCATCCCTTATATCTTCAAAAGCACCCATTTCAGGTACAAACGGGAACCTTCTTCATGGATGGGGGATAGAGGACTACCACACCATATACTGTAACTCCCTGGATCGTATCAGGACTCGTTACTGAGTTTTAGTGGCACACACATTGTACACTTGCTTTCATAATCCACTACTGGCCATTAAAATTGCTACAAGAAGAAATGCAGATGATAAACGGGTATTCATTGGACAAATATATTATACTAGAACTGACATGTGACTACATTTTCACGCAATTTGGGTGCATAGATCTTGAGAAATCAGTACACAGAACAACCTACTCTGGCCGTAATAACGGCCTTGATACGCCTGGGCATTGAGTCAAACAGAGCTTGGATGGCGTGTACAGGTACAGCTGCCCATGCAACTTCACCACGATACCACAGTTCATCAAGAGTAGTGACTAGCGTATTGTGACGAGCCAGTTGCTCAGCCACCATTGACCAGACGTTTTCAATTGGTGAGAGATCTGGAGAATGTGCTGGCCAGGGCGGCAGTCGAACATTTTCTGTATCCAGAAAGGCCCGTACAGGACCTGCAACATGCGGTGGTGCATTCTCCTGCTGAAATGTAGGGTTTCACAGGGATCGAATGAAGGGTAGAGCCACGGATCGAAACACATCTGAAATGTAACGTCCACTGCTCAAATCGCTGTCAATGCGCACACGGGGTGACCGAGACGTGTAACCAATGGCACCCCATACCATCACGCCGGGTGACAGCCTGTATGGCGATGACGAATACATGCTTCCAATGTGCGTTCACTGCGATGTCGCCAAACACGGATGCGACCATCATGATGCTGTAAACAGAACCTGGATTCATCCGAAATAATGACGTTTTGCCATTCGTGCACCCAGTTTCGTCGTTGAGTACACCATCCCAAGCGCTCCTGTCTGTGATGCCGTGTCAAGGGTAACCGCAGCCATGATCTCCGAGCTGATAGTCCATGCTGCTGCAAACGTCGAACTGTTGGTGCAGATGGTTGTTGTCTTGCAAACGTTCGCATCTGTTGACTCAGGGATCGAGACGTGGCTGCACGATCCGTTGCAGCCATGCGGATAAGGACTGAGTGACATTCCAATCCACGTGGTGTTTCGAGTCGGTTGGATGTTTGTGAGATGGAGCCGTATTTGGAGAGAAAATTGCTTATGGCTAGTGGAGGGCGATGCTGCAATGCAGAATCTTCGGTAAATAAAGAACTGGGTGAGATCACTTCAATTCACTTTTTGTTCTGAAGTTAGCCATTGTGAGCCGAAGTTAGACTAGTAGTGATAACCCACTATCACTCGACACATAGGAATCTAGCTGTTTTGCCTATGCACAGTAAAATGGGAACTCTTAGGTTTGCTCATACTTAATTAGTGTTTCACGTCGTTTACCATAAATTAAGAATATTACCACCCTATCCTTAAAAGCATGATATTTCTTACTTAAGAACTCTGTGATGTGATACGCTGTGAATACGATGTTTCTGTCGCTGATTGTATATGGACGACTTGTACCTGCTGGTTTGAGTAGCACTGCAGGTTTGTAAGGTCATTTCCTTATATTCAGCTACAATGTAATTGCTTATCGTTCAACGTCTTCCTGAGTTGTTTTGAAATATCCCTCATCATTCTTTGTATATAGCCACCAGAGAGGTTGCACGGGCGAAATCTTCTTGAAATTCCCACAGTCACTTCATGATCCACAATCATTCAGCATATATCGAAAATCAGTCAATGAACTCCGATGAAATAAGATACAGGCAATTTTCAGGTTCTGCTAAAGGTAGGTCGCTGAATGCAGTTCTCCTAATTGGTGTTTGTCAAATATTGTGTTACGCTATTAACAATGTTACGTAGGAATGCGAATCAGGATTTTGATGCCCACTTAGATAATTTGACTTTTTTTTGTGTACCAAATCTGGGATTAAAAGACTGGGGAGCCAACATCATTGCACAGCTGGACGCCATAAGCAGAAAGCTAACACATGTTAGAAGAGCAAGCCAATTGGGGAAGGCGCCTTACATGGTGCATTGTGTCCATCGTGCATTGAGATCTTTAGCCCACTTTCTCGTTGTCACATTGCAGTCCCACCCACTCTCCATCTCTTGGGTAAGGACACCTTCCTGGGTGCGTTTTACACCATGCCTATGCAGTGTCACTTTCTGTGCCGACAATGACCTTGGACTTCTTTGCACCTCATACCCAGCACAGTAGCCAGTCTGTTGTGGGGGGGCCGCCATGTACTCTGGGATTGCTCTGCTGATGCCTGCGCCGTTAACTCACCACGTATGCCAAGGAGTAGATGCCTGTCACCCTGGGGCATCGGGACTCCCGGCAATGGCCATCCTGCCAGGTGGCCTTTGCTGCAGCTGGGTGGCGTCCGTGAGGAGGGCCCCTGGTCGGAGTGGGTGGCATCAAGGCGGATGACATGCCGTGAAGCGTAGTACGTCATCTCTTGCTGGTGGTCCGCCGCCAGCAGTCTCTAAGTGGGGAGAGTCTAACTTCAGTGCCGGAAATATGGCCCCAAGTTGTTCCCTTCGCTGGCCCCAGCATGGGAGGAACGGCAGGCTAAGGATGGCAGTGAAGCAATCGCCCTGGTACCTCATATGTACGAGAGTTGATGGAGAATCTATCATGTCCATAAAGCCTCAGTTTTTTGTGGAGCATTTGGGCGGGTGGAGGGCTTGTCCAAAATGCACTCTGAGTCAGTCTTGATAAAAACAGCATCCTCTGCCCAGTCATGGGCATTACTCGCTTGTGGCAAGTTGAGGGATGTTTCTGTTACCATCACGCCTCATAAGACCTTATATATGATCCATGGTATTATATTCCACAGGGACCTTCTTTTGCAATCTGACGACGAGCTTCAAGCCAATTTAGTGCGGCGAGGTGTTCATTTCGGCCGGTGCGTCCATCGGGCTCCGAGAGATAACCAAGTTGCCACCAGTGCCTCATCTTGGCCTTCGAGGTTGACACATTGCCCAAGTAGGTCAAGGTGATGGTCTACTGCTATGATGTCAAGCCATATATCCCTCCCCTGATGCGGTGCTATAAGTGCATGAAGTTGGGCCATATGTCTTCCCACTGTACTTCCAGCCCCACCTGTCGAGATTGTGGACGTCCATCGCATCCCAATACTCCATGGGCCCCGCCTCCCATCTGTGTCAACTGCAGAGAGCGTCATTCACCTTGCTCGCCAGACTGCAGGATTTTACAGAAAGAGACGAAAAGCATGGAGTATAGAACCCTGGACCGAATGACCTACACTGAGGCTAAGAGGAAATTTGTGCACCTACATCCTGTGGCTATGATCTCCTCAAATGCCGCGTCTACAAGAACAGTTGTAGCCCCATCAGTTCCTCGAATTCCTGTCGCCTCTCAGATCTGGGAGACTTCACCTGCCCCCTTTCTGGTGGGGGAACTTCGCTCCCTGTTGCTCCTGCACCACCTACTTTGGGAGCAACATCCCCCTCCCCCAACCATCGGGGATTTCAGTCCCCCCTTCTGAGCCAGAGAAGTGTAAGGCTTCTTTGGCTCCTCTCACTAGGAAGGGTTCCTTGAGACACTCCCTTCCCGGGTTCCTGCTAGTGGGAAACATGACACCTGCCAGTGGCTGAAGACCCCAAAAGCAGCTTCTCATAGGGTTTCACGCTCATCCTCAGTCCTGGAGACTGATTAAGTGAAATCCTCCCAGCCAAGGAAACCCAAGAAACAGTACGAGAAATCGAAAAAGAAGACCCACAAGAAGGAATTTCTGGTAGCACCCACACCACCACTACCTACAATCTCTGCATCTGAGGATGGGGTGGAGATTCTGGCATCCGCTGAGGACCTGGATCCCGCCGGACCCTCGGACACAATGGATAAAGACTGCTCAGGCAAAACGTCGCTGGCGGCAGGTGACCCTGAGGCGTAAACTGCTTCATTGAATGTTCCATGCCTTCCCAGTCTCACGACGATGTCATACTCCAGTGGAATTGCTGCGGTTTTTTTCACCACCTGGCTGTGCTACGGCAACTGTTAAGTATTACACCTGCTTTCTGCATTGCCCTCCAGGAAACCTGGTTCCTGGCAATGCGGACCCCTGACCTCTGCGGCTATAAGGGATATTACAGGAACTGTAGAGATTATAATCGAGTGTTAGGTGGAGTTTGCGTTCCTAAACCCAGTCTGTAGTGAAACTGTGCCCCTTCAAACCGCTTTTGAAGCTGTGGATGTCAGAATACGGACAACACAGGAAATAACTGTCTGCAATGTATCTCTTCCTCCAGATGGTGCACTACCTCTGAATGTATTAGCTGCTCTGATAGATGAACTCCCTAAACCTTTTCTACTTTTGGGAGATTTTAATGCCCATACCCCTTGTGGGGTGGCAACGTGCTTACTGGCTGAGACAGAGATGTCGAAAATTTACTGTTACAACTCGACCTCTGCCTCTTAAATACTGGGCCCACCACACATTTCAGTGTGGCTAAATGCCATTGATCTATCAATTTGCAGCCCAGGACTTCTCCCATCTATCCACTGGAGAGCACATGATGACCTATGTGGTAGTGACCACTTCCCCATTTTCTGTCACTGTGCTGGCGTCAGGCCCACAGACGTCTGCCCAGATGGGCTTTAAGCAAGGTGGACTGGGATACTTTCTCCTCTGGTGTCACTGTTGACTCTCGCCCACATGGTAACATCGAGGTGACGGTTCAGCAGGTGACTGCCGCAATCGTTTCTGCGTCAGAAAACGCGATCCCTCGGTCTTTCGGGTTCCCCTGGCGAAAGACAGTACCTTGGGGGTCGCCAGAAGTCTCTGAGGCAATTAATGAGCGTCGGCGAGCTCAACAGCGACATAAGCGGCACCCTTCCATAGAGAATCTGATAGCCTTTAAGCTGCTATGTGCCTGTGTACGCCAGCTTATGAAACGACTGAAACAGAAGTGTTGGGAGAGGTACGTGTCGACCATTGGGTGCCAACGTCACCTTCCCAAATCTGGACGAAGATCAGACGTCTTTTAGGGTACCAGACCCCAATAGTCCCTGGCGTTACCATAAATGGCGTGTTATATACCGACGCAAACGCGATTGCCGAGCACTTTGCTGAGCTCTATGCTCGAGCTTCTGCATCAGAGAGCTACCCCCAGTCTTCCCCCCCCCCCCCCCCCTCAAATGGAGGATGGAAAGGAAAGTCCTCTCATTCACTATACGCCACAGTGAACCCTATAATTCCCCATTTACGGAGTGGGAGCTCCTTAACGCACTTGCACATTGCCCCGACACAGCTCCTGGGCTGGATCGGATCTACAGTCAGATGATTTAACATCTCTCAGTTGACTACAAGCGCCATCTCCTCATATTCAACCGGATCTGGTGCGTCGGCCTCTTTCCATCGCATTAGCGAGAGAGTACCATCGTTCTGGCGCACAAACCCGGTAAAAACCCGCTTGATGTGGATAGCTATCGACCCACCAGCCTCACCAACGTTGTTTGTAAGCTGCTGGAACGTATGGCGTGTCGGCAGGTGTGTTGGATCCTGGAGTTATGTGGCCTACTGGCTCCATGACAAGGTGGCTCTACCACTGGCGACATCATATCCTTGCCACATTATATGGGTGGGTTCTCCGAGTCCCGTTCCCGAATTTCCTGTAGCTCCATACTATCTGTGTCCAAGATGGTGCCTCCCATAGTTCTCTTATATACAGGAGAATGGGGTCCCGCAACGATCTGTGTTGAGTGTATCACTATTTTTAGTGGCCATTAGCAGTCTAGCAGCAGCTGTAGGGACCTCGGTCTCACCATCTCCTCCGTATGCAGACGACTTCTGCATTTCTTACTGCTCCTACATTACTGGTGTTGCTGAGCGTCGCCTACAGGGAGCCATCCACAAGGCACAGTCATGGGCTCCAGTTTCCAGGTGCTAAGCTGTGTGTCATGCACTTCTATGGGCATTGTACCATACATCCAGAACCAGAACTTTACCTTCATGAGGATCCACTCACTGTAGTGGAGACATATCGATTCTTAGGACTGGTTTTCGACGCCCTATTGACTTGGCTACCTCACCTTCGTCAGCTTAAGTGGAAGTGCTGGCAGCACCTCAAAGCCCTCTGCTGCCTAAGCAACACCAAGTGGGGTGCAGATTGCTCTACGCTGCTGCTGCTATACAGAGCCGTTGTTCAATTCCGCCTTGACTATGGGAGTCTGGTTTACGGTTCGGCAGCGCCCTCAGCGTTGCGTATAATCGACCCAGTGCACAACTGTGGCGTTCTACTAGCGACAGGAGCTTTTAGGACGAGTCCAGTGACCAGCGTCCTTGCGGAGGCTGGAGTTCCTCCATTGCAGGTCCGACGTGCACAACTGCTCGCCACTTACGTCGTTGCACACATTCTTAGTTCTCCTGAACAGGTCAGGGCTAACGATTGCGGTTCGTGTGCGATCCCTTCTGTCTGAACTGGAATCCTTATCTTTACCAACTCCCATCCAGATCCATCAGCATACACCTCCATGGTGTACACCTAGGCCGCAGATTCGTCTGGACCTTTCACATGACCCTACGGACTTAGTTACTCCTGCCGCTCTCCGCTGTCACTTCCTCTCGATTCTTGACGTGTTCCGGAGCTCTGAAGTGGTTTACACCGACGGCTCGATTGCTGATGGCCATGTTGGCTTCGTCTACGTCCACAGAGGCCATTTTGAACAGCTTTCCTTGCTCAATGGCTGCACTGCATTCACTACAGAGTTGGTGGGCATCTCTCGTGCACTGCAGAATATCCGTTCATGCTCCAGGGAATTGTTTCTTCTGTGTACTGATTCCTTGAGGAGCCTACAAGCTATCGACCAGTGCTGTCCTCGCTATCCTTCGGTAGCATCCATCCAGGATTCCATCTATGCCCTGGACCGGTCCCGTCGTTCAGTGGTGTTTGTGTGGACGTCAGGATACGTTGGCATCCCAGGCAACGAACTTGCTGACAGACTGGCCAAACAGGCTATGCGGTAACCGCTTCTGCAGATGGGCATCTCTGAACCTGACCTGCGTTCTGATCTACGCCATAGGGTTTTTCGGCTTTGGGAGATGGTATGGCAGAACAGTACACACAACAACCTGCGTGTCATTAAGGAGACTACGAATGTGCGGATGACTTCCATGCAGGCCTCTCGCAGGGAATCGGTTGTCCTCTGCCGGCTCCGCATTGGCCGCGCTTGGGCGACCCACGGTTACCTCCTGCGCCGTGCAAACCCGCCTGAGTGTCGGTGCGGTGCCCTGTCGACTGTGGCCCATATTCTGGTGCACTGTCCCACTTTAACTGCCCAGTGACGAAATCATGGATAACCGGATTCGTTGCCGCCGATTTTATCTGTCAACGCTTCATCGACTGATTTAGTTTTACGTTTTATTCGTGAGGGTGGGTTATATCGTTTGATCTAAGTTTTAGCGCATGTCCTTTGTGCCTCTGCTTCCTCCACCCTAGTGCTTCTAGGGTGGAGGTTTTACTGTGTTGCAGAGTGGCTGGCGTCTCCTTTCTTATTCTCATGGTCAGCCAGCCATGGTAATTAGCTTTGTTGTTTTAACGTGTTCATGCCGTTTCTTGCGTTTCAGTGGTTTTATTGTCCCCTTTTGTCCATTTACATGTTTGCTGCTCTTCATCGTTCTTGTGATTTTTCCTTTCATTCCGTTCTGATTTGTCAATCTCGTTTGTTTCATTCTTATACTTGCGGCATTGTTTTATTCGCAACAGGGGACTGACTGATGAGCTCGTTGTTTTGTCCCTTTCCCCACCGTTTAATCCAACCAACCAACCTACAGAGCCCTTGTTCAATCCCGCCTTGACTATGGGAATCTGGTTTACGGTTCGGCTTCGCCCTCAGCGTTGCATTTACTTAGGTTTAAGTAGTTCTAAGTCTAGGGGACTGATGATCTCCGATCTTAAGTCCCAGAGTGCCTAGAGCCATTTGTACCATTTTTTGACCAGTGTCCTGGTGGAGGCCAGAGTCCCTCCATTGAAGGTTAGGCGTGCGCAACTGCTCGCCAGTTATGTTTCACACGTTCGTAGTTCTCCTGCCCATCCGAATTACCATCTCCTTTTCCGAACCACTGCGGTTCATCTCCCACATCGGCGGCCCAAGTCAAGGCTTACGATTGCGGTTCGCGTCCTGTCCCTTCTGTCTGAACTGGAGTCCTTCCCGTTACCACCTCTCCTCGAGGTCCATTCAAGTACACCTCCTCGGTGTACACCTAGGCCGCAGATTCTTCTGGATATTTCGCTCGGCTCTAAGGACTCTGTTAACCCTGCGGCTTTCCACTGTCACTTCCTCTCGATTCTCGACATGTACCTGGACCTAGAAGTGGTTTACACCGACATCTCGGTGGCTGACTGTCACGTAGGCTTTGTGTATGTTCATGGAGGACATACTGAACAGCACGCCTTTTCAGATGGCTGCAGCAGTGTTTTCACTGCAGACCTGGCGACCATATCACGTGCTCTTGAGCACATCCGCTCATGCCCTGGCGAGTCATTTCTCCTGTGTACTGTCTCCTGGAGCAGCCTACAAGCTATCGACCAGTGTTACCCTCGCCATCCTTTGGTAGCATCCATTCAGGAGTCCATCTTTACCCTCGAACGGTCTCGTCTTTCAGTGGTGTTTGTATGGACCCCAGGACACGTTCGAATCCCAGGGAACGAACTTGTTGGCAGGCTGGCCAACAGGCTAATCGGAAATCGCTTCTGGAGATTGGCATGTGCGAAACTGACCTGCGTTCTGTCTTACGCCGCAGGGTTTTTCGGCTTTGGGGGACGGAACGGCATAACAGTACGCACAACAAACGTGTCATTAAGGACACTACGAATGTGTAGAAGTCTTCTATGTGGTCCTCTCGTAGGGAATCAGTTGTCCTCTGCCGGCTCCGCATTGGCCATACGTGACTAACGCATGTTTGCCAACTCTTGCTGGACTGTCCACTTTTAGCCGCTCTGCGGCGGACTTTTAACTTTCCCAGCTTTCGGTGCTGGTGACAATGCCTCAACAGCAGCTTTAGTTTTACGTTTTATTCGTGAGGATGGGTTTTATCATTTGATCTAAGTTTTAGCGCATGTCCTTTGTCCCTCTGTGTCCTCCTTCCAGTGCTTTTAGGGTGGAGGTTTTAATGTGTTGCAGAGTGGCTGGCTTCTCCTTTTTATTCTCATGGTCAGCCAGCCACTGTAATCTGCTCTCTTGTTTCGATCTCTTCTACATATTTCTCTCTGTGGTTTTCTTGTCCGAGTTTGTCCATTTTAGTGTTTGTTGCCCTTCTGTCATTCTTGTGGTTTTCTCGTTTCTTCCAGCTGTGGTTTGTATGTCTCGATTATTTTACTCCCACCCTTGTGGAAATATTTTAATCGGAACGAGGGAACGACGACCTGGCAGTTTGGTCCCTCCCCCCTCTTTTAAACCAATCAACCAATCTACGAACCAAGAAATTAAAAGCGTCTGTCATATTTCAAGTGTAAAATTGTTACGTGAATATCCACACTGGCACATATTGTTGAAATGCTCTGTCTTGTATGCAACTTGTGGAGAATAATATGTATTTATATTTTCTGTTTGACTAGGTGTTAATATGTGACTATATGTTAGGATACGAGACGACTTTTGAATCTTTTTTTGATCATTCATGTGTTTGAAATAATTGAGACCAAGGAAGGAAGTTCATTATAGAATGGATGTGTAGGATCGACGAAGGTCTGCAGCAGACACCAATATCAAGAGCAATGAATAATAATTCATCATGCTTGAGGCTTCAAATACTGACTATGATGTACTGCATCAGCCGTAAGTGTTCCAGGTATTGATATTGCTCAAGGTACTTTTGGCTGCAACTGTAAATAGGAAAGTTACTGTTGCCATATTGATTGCTTCCTTTTCATAACATTGCTGTGTATTGTAATCTCAAAGTTGTATCTTTATTTGTCACGCTCTTGAGATGAGCTGCATCACGTTAGGTGATTTTGGTGGAGGATTAAGCACATCAGAGGCTGTAGAATATAGAAGTGGATATGTTTTCCATGATTATATGTGGCATATTTGTGCGTTAAATGTTATTTGTAGAGGTCCTCCTTAGGAATTCTGCCAGGAGAAAAGATTTGGGTATACATAAGTTATTTTCCTTTTGCTTGCAGGACGAGAACAATTTGCGTATCTTGTATATAAAATGGCGTATTTTATTTATCTCATTCAGTAGGAAGAGATAAGTCAGCCGATGTCAGTATTGCTTAATCTAACGAAATATTAATTGATTATTTAGTTCTCATGACACAAGATGTGTCAGCTATCTTTTTCAGTAAGAGAAGAAATATGTAGATATAAAATATCCCTGGTTCCTGACCACGGTTACCAGGAGATGGCACTACACTGTGCTCACTTGTCAAACACTGCTCCGCCATCTATGGGGAGACATTCATCAGTTTTCCATACTTTCTTCAGTTTATCACTTTTGACGAAAAATGGTTTTGTATCTGAAGTAGTAAAGTACTTGTTCCCTGAAGAGATAAACTGTGTTTGTCACTGTCAGTGTACGTGAACATATTTGACTTTCTCTTCTTGTCATCAGGTTAATTCAAATACTACCTGCAAAACAATTTCCTTGCTATATCTCTTAAAAGGTTCTTCTCCATACTCAGACGTTCACTTTGTTTGATGGTTTTTTATCTTCGAAACCTGGCGTGAGACTAACCCTTGAGGTTACACAAAAGGGGTTACTGTGTCTACTCAGTGTCCCGTCATCTCTCTGCAGTCTTAATCCACACACACACACGCACATAATGCAATTGGTTTAAGAGTTCGCAATTGCATAAGGTCAGTTCCTCAAAAATTATCACCATTTCTCCGATATTTAGCGTATATTACGCAGCTTTCGTAACTGATGTTGACAGTATTCTGTGTTACTAACAAATAAGAAAGTAAAATAATCAGCATTATCATTGTTAGATGGTCATAGAGCTAGATTTTGCAAGAATCAGTAAACGTAAAACTGTTTCGAAGGCAGAGCTAGGGCATTATACGCACATTTTCGATTTACAGATCAGAGGATGCAGTTACAGGGTGAAAATCAGGCAAAGTGTATTTGCCTAAAATGGAACACCGCCGGAAAAGTGGCATTTGACATAACAATGTTTCTCTGCCTGCCCGAGATATTTACAACTTGCGCTTGTAGTTCACAGGCCGGGCGGTGTGGCCGAGCGGTTCTAAGCGCTTCAGTCAGGAATCGCGCGACCGCTACGGTCGCAGGTTCGAATCCTGCCTCGGGCATGGCTGTGTGTGATGTCCTTAGGTTAGTTACGTTTAAGTAGTTCTAAGTTCTAGGGGACTGATGACCTCAGATGTTAAGTCCCATAGTGCTCAGAGCCATTTGAACCATTTTTGTCGTTCACAAATACCAGCGAATCAATCTTCAACTTAACACCTTTGGTATCCTTTGCGTAATATACCCTAAAGTTTTTTTACTGCACTGGAGGGACTTGTAACTGCGCCGACAAGTCTACATATTTTTCTGTCTCATGTTAATATAATGCACCAAGCAAGCTGGCACACTGATAAGACACTGGACTCGCATTCGTGAAGTCGGCAGTTCAAATCCCCGAGCAGTCATCCCTAGTTGGGTTTCCGTAAATCGTTTCACGCAAATACCATGCTTTTTCAATTAAAAAAGGACACATCCTATTTTTATTTCCATTCTATGCTTGAGCTCCATCCATAATGACCTCGTCTTCATAGGGACGTGAAATCCTAAGCTCCCCTTCCTCCCTTACTACACATTTGTTCTCAAGCAACCACTTAAAATTCCGGAGTTTTATGACAATATCAAATGTTACAATTTATGGGTCAGAAAAAGATGTTGAATAAAAACCAATCTTACACAACACTTCCGTTTGTAAATTTTACGTAATCCCACTGCAGTGCCCCTAAATCATTTGAATAGAACGCCAAGAAAATTCCTTAATTTCCTTAATTAAGATTTCCTTTCTCACCTTTGTCCAGTCCGAGATTATGGTTCGTTTCTAATGAAGTAGACGGGAGGGTAAAATGTGACGTCCGTATGTTCCAGAGAGCGGCGGTTATCTGTTACCGCCGTGCCAGCAGGCAGTATTTGATGCAGCTGTCCTAAGGAAGGAGAGGCAGCTTGTCGCACCTGCTTTACTGGCACATCGCGTGACTTCCGGCAGGGCAGGGCCAGAGCAAAGGGGAGTGGCAGCAGCGTGGGCGGGAGCTGCCCGCCGACCCTACACAAATACTCACCAACACGTCAGGCACTTATCTCGCTATCTCTGCAACACGGCACAGCGCCACGAAATCTGGCTCTGCTTCACTTGTGTATTAGTCTATAAGGAAAGTTTGGAATTTTGAGACTTATATTCTGTATGACAATGTGTTCCGTTGTGTCAAGAGAATTCCTCTCTTCGTCGTAGCCGAAGACGCTAAATCTCTGTGGTGCTTTCACATGCGAGTTCGAGGCAGCTGGCACGAATCCTGGCTATAGAAGAAATTTCCAACTGCATTCTATCCGCAGGAGAAAACCAGGTTGTGTGCTACAGTTACTAATCTCCCAGAACTTTACGGAATGAGAGGACTGCTTCCTGCTGGCAACGGGTTCATTCACGACAGTGCAAGGGTTAACTGTAGATGTTTGGTTTGTGGGGCGGTCATCAGCGCCCGTACAAAGCCCCAATTTTTACTCAGTCCAATTTTTACACAGTCCAATCCATCCACTGTCACGAATGATGATGATGAAACGATGAGGGTTAACTATATACTCATCAGAGCAGGGTTTTCCTAACTGTGTTCCGTGGAACTCAGGTGTTCCACGGGGAGTTAATAAGTGCTCCCAGAAAAACCATTAACAACGTGGCCTTTTTCGTCATTTTTACGATACTAATTACTTTTTAAATTTTATTATGATTTCTGTGTTATTAATTATGATTTAAAATTGAAGCAGTTACTTAATGAAACAATATTATTCATTCTTAAAAATTTTAGTAACTATCGAAATAATCAACGGACTCCAAGAATGTATCACTTTTCTAAAGGTGTTTCGTCAGAGGAAAAGCTGGGGAACCCCTACTTTAGAGCAATTTACACTAGGGTATGTGTGATACACGCAAGTCGGATGAAGACAATGGTACATCACCTGTAAGAATGTATTTAGAGTAATGTAGCCTAGTTTTTACTCTTCTAATAATCTTTCAATTATTTACAGTATGCATGTGTCGATGTTTGATGGGTTCCTCCCTGCTAAGCTATGTGGTAAATATCACGGTCGGTTAAGAGCTATATAGACGCACTGGTTTGAAATACAAAAACGTTACCCGACGGCTGACGTGGCTCAAATTAAATGAACAGTGTCACCTGTCTGACGGAAAATAAGTAGAAGTGCTCAGTAAGTTCACAACTGAACTGACCCACATTTGTGAAAGTTACGAATAAAGTGAAAAGGTCGTACTGGACTTTTACTCGAATCTTTTATGAAGTGTCAAGTGTATATCTGTATCACGTGAATGTATGCGATAGGTGCTTGTTAAGTGTTCTTTCGGATGAGTGTGGAATGTACAGAAGAGATAGGCTGAAACGCGTTACCAGCATATAGCCTACTCCCTCGTATAGCACTGTCACTGTCAGTCCGCTCCACATCCTTCTCTAACTGGCAGAATAAGAGAACGAAGACACCATTGACTGCTGGTGTTGAACGAATAGTTAAGAGACGTAGAAAGGTGAATCATCTGAGAAGTCAGCAGCAAACATTCAGCTCTAGGCAGGGCAACGTAGAGAATCTCTTCCATAATTTCATATGTGTAGGCCTTGTGGAAAATAACTTTTGACACTGAGGATAGCAAAGTATGGAAAAATCCATCGTGGTTCACTGACAATATTAGGATTCTAGTACGATAGTAAGAAGGAAGCTTCACACAGACCGAAATCATTGCTTAAAAAGGTAAAAATAAAAAAAATAACAAATAAACGAAATAAAATAAGAAAAATGCTTAACGAAGTGAAACAAGCGCAAGGACAGCTGTGGGAAAAGTGTTGAATGAATCTGGGAGTACGATGTCATATGCTGAGTTTTCAGAAAGTAATAAAAAATTTTTGATTCTAAATAAAATCAGTCAATGGAAGAAAGTAGCCAATCCAAATCTTCGTTGGCCAAGATGCCCCGAAACAGTGCAGTGTAACCTATCGACGTTTAGGAAGCATATGAAAATGATAGATGCATGGAATGTCCCAACAGGGCTGCACAATTTTTATTGCATGCCACTTTCGTTTCAGTCGGTTATTAACACTTGCTATTGCTCAATTTTCATCTAAAGGTATTGCGGTTAGCAAAAAATGAATCGCTTTACCGCCGAAAAGCGAGCACAACGTATTACAGGTACGAGGAATGTTCTTTGGAGACACTTTGCAAACTGTGTACAATTTTCGGTCTACGTAATGTACCCGAGTCATCGACAGTTTTACGAGTAATTGAAAGATTTGAAGAAAGTGCTACAGTTGCTGACGTTATGAGACCGAAGTGACGCCGTACCAGCCGTTCAGCTGATATATTGCCCCAGTAAATGACAATGTCACCTCAACTCCCCGAATCCCGATTCGTCCTCGACCACGAGAAGTAAAAATTTCCAACAGCACCACGCTGCTATTTCTTGCAAAGACTCTTCGATTTGGTGTTGCAAAACCAAATTGTGGATGACGATTTTGAGAGGATCGTCATCTTTGGCGATGAGGTGCATTTCCAACAGGATGGTTACGTCAACAAGCATAACTGTTGCATCTCAAGTTATGGGAACCCTCGCACACACATCAAAAGCGGATATATACCTAAAGAGCCACTGATTGATGCGCATTACGAGCGGGAGGAATGATTGGGCCTTACTTTTCCTAGAACGCCGTAAGTAAGGTGGCGATGGACCTGAAAAATAAATGGATACACAAAGATGTCGCCACCTTTCTTACCAATAGCGAATCACGTGCAGTGTTGTAGGAGAAATTTCCGTGTCGTGTCATCTCATGTCATGACGGTCACAACTGGCCACCAAGATATCGCGACATGGCGCCGTGTGGCTATTTCCTCTAGTGTTACGTGAAGTCACGCCGTTACACCAAAAACTGAGAACGATTCCTGTGTTAAAGGACGAAATTGAGCGCGTCTTTGTGGAAATCGACCCAAAAATTATGAATGTCATTCATTTTCTTTTAAAAAGAACAAGAATTGATCAACCAAGTTTTTGAGACCATTTGTCTGAAATTGTTTTCCACCCATAACTCCACTACATATTGATGAACTTTAAATAAATGATATTTCAATTTTTCAAGTAGCTAACGCGTTTTATTCAAGAATTTAATTGAGCGTTTTCATTGGGACACACTTTACAGATCAGTGAGTGCAGAATTTAAAAACAGCCCATGTCGTTCGATAGAGGAAAGGCCACAGTACCTTGGGGTGTGGGTTAGATTCTCTATTCAATAAGTGGAGGAACTACCCATTCCTAAAAAGTGAACGAGGAAAGGAAATTAAACATCACGGGTTGAGATGGTATGAGATGTCATTTCAGTAATTACAAAATCGAATCAAATTTACAAAGAACTTGGAACATAAACGTCACGGGTTGAGACGGTAGGTGATGTCATTTCAATAATTACAAAAGCGAATCAAATTAACAAAAACGTGGCAGTATGAGCCCACTTATAAGTATGTCTAGAAAATGGTTCAAATGGTTCTGAGCACTAGGGTTCTTAACATCGGAGGTCAACAGGCCCCTAGAACTTAGAACTACTTAAACCCTACTAAGCGAAGGACATCACACACATCCATTCCCGAGGCAGGATTCGAACCTGCGACCGTAGCGGTCGCGCAGTTCCAGATTGAAGCACCTAGAGCCGCTCGGCCACACTGGCCGGCGTATGTCTAGAATGCATCCACTAATTCCGTCGGGAAGGTTGTCATAAATTCGTCGTACCGTCTCTTGAGGCAAGCTGACACACAACTGTTGTAACCTACGTTGAGGCTTTGGGACACAGTGGACGTCCAAGCTAGTTGCACACGTGTTCTGTCGGGGTTCGACCTGAGGACATAGTTGGTCACGGAACTACCTCAAAATCACACAGACAGTTAACAGAGATATGTTCCTTGTGTGGACGGACATTATACTGTTTTAAAATGGTACCGCGATATTGTCGCATGAGAAGTAACTCACGAGGGAACAGGATGTTCGTGACATACTGTTGTGACGTCAGAGTTCCCTCGGTCGGTACCAGCAGAGACCTGAAGACAAACCTGGTGGCTCCCCACAGTTCGACGTCAGGAATAGTACTGCTATTCCTCTCCAAAACATTGGAATAATGGGACTTCTCCTCAGGTCGCCACCATACTCGCCGACGATAGTCATCTAGGGTAGAGCAGAATCGCAATGCATCGCTGCACACTATGCGACGTCATTCATCATCAGTCCGTGCTTACCGTTCATGTCACCACTTCAAACTTAACCGTTTGTATTGTGCTGTTAACGGCAGCCTACGCCCGGGACGCGGCTGCAGGGAGTCCATTAGTTGTTCTTACGCATTTATCACTTTCTTTGCTATATCGCCCAAACTCTGTACATTGTTACCTCTCATTTTCCTCAAATGTTTCAGGGAATAGAGCCGTTTCTACAACCAAATTTACGCTGCAGAAAAACTCCCATGCACATTAACCTTGGAGTGATATAGACCAGGGTTATGGTATCCGGCCCGCCAAATGTTTGAGGTGGTACCTATACTGCCATCAGTTGAGTTTCGAGGCCTATCGCGACCAATGCACCGCGACATTGTCGGACACAATCACGCAACAGAACTATCAAATATATGCTCTGGCTCTGCTACTCGCTACAAGACTACACAACTAAACGTATTGTTGGGCCGCTTGAAATAACAATACGTGTCCATTCTCTACCTCTACGTCTTGAAGTAATAGTGTTTCTAACAATGATTTTGAGATTTCGTTAACTTTGCAGGACGCTTTCGTGAAGAATGTGCAGTGACATACTTTTTTGTCGGTGAAATTCGCCAGAATAAAATACGCCACAATTTCGGTCAGGTACGTCGACCAATCAAAATTATGTAATTAAATAAAAATCGTTGTTCGTTTCAGTGTTAGCTATTCCCGCAACCTCAGATTTTTGCGATTTCATCTTTCCTTTAGCCTTACATTACGGTGATCATGGAGTGCTAGGGTGCTTTAATCCCTCTAGGTAGATCTTGGCCCTTGTGACTTCGTGGAGGAGTCAATGTGGCCCGCGGACTAAAACGTTTGCAGACCCCTGATATAGACTATAAAAATTGCTGATAAATTATGTGAGTACTGCCACAGGATTCACTTAGCAGAACACCATCGCAGTGCTGTAAATTTATCTTCAGATTAATTGCGAATATAGGTTGGTTAGAGATAGTTTCTTCGAGATCTATGCTAACTGGTGCATTAGCTCAAGTGGATAAGTGGACTATGCAGGAAGAAAGAGGCTGTGGCACACTTAAGGAACTAACCCGGCGGCACTCTTCTGAAGTTCAAATCTCCCTACAACCTTCCCAACCTTCCAGAGTTTCAACCCGTTTGTAAACTGATTCAGTGTACTCAGGGAATGGTACCTTTAAAAATGACACGATCAGTTTCCTTCCTCAGTTTAGTCCTTTAAGGTTTTGTACTCGGTCTTTAATGACCATTTCCTTACCTTTTTAATCTCCTAATCATGATTGTTGAACGGCTGTTATGAGTCCAGTGTCTTGACCATTGCGGCACATTCGTACGTCATTAGTAAATGAGTCACTTGGCAACTGAGTTAATGTGTCCTGCCAAGGTCGGTATCAGTGAACAGTAGATTCGTATCGAGAGAGAGGCGGACTGTACCTCACACACACACATCATGACAAAAAAATTTGGAAATTTGTGGTAAGCTCCTAGGGGACCAAACTGCACTAAGGACAACACACACATCCATGCCCGAGGGAGGACTCGAAACTCCGATCAAACGAACCGTGGCAAGGTGCCTGGGACCGCGTGTCTACCCCGCGTGGCACATCATGACACGAATATATTGGATAGAAAAATAAAATGGTTCAAATGGCTCTGAGCACTATGGGACTTAACATCTGAGGTGGCTCTGAGTACTATGGGACTCAACATCTTAGGTCATAAGTCCCCTAGAACTTAGAACTACTTAAACCTAACTAACCTAAGGACATCACACACACCCATGCCCGAGGCAGGATTCGAACCTGCGACCGTAGCAGTCCCGCGGTTCCGGACTGCAGCGCCAGAACCGCACGGCCACCGCGGCCGGCCATCTGAGGTCATCAGTCCCATAGAACTTAGAGCTACTTAAACCTAACTAACCTAAGGACATCACACACATCCATGCCCGAGGCAAGATTCGAACATAGCGGGCGCGCGGTTCCAGACTGAAGCGCCTTGAACCGGTCGGCCACTCCGACCGGCATTGGATGGAAAAATTCCTATTGTAATGCAGGATATTAATTAATATTGTCGTTACATTGTTCTAAAATTAACTGGGTTTAGCGTCGTCATTGTGTGCGGTCCTTTCTATTTTCGTACTTTTCTATTCAGTTTTCCGGGTCTTACTAGTATTTTGGTTCTGGGCTGTAATCAGATGTGATTTTAAACAGTTTTCGGAAGTAAGGGAAATGGGGTTTAACGTCTCGTAGACGACGACGCCATTATAGAGGGAAAAAGCTGCCTGGAACACTCAGACGTTATAACTGATTGTTTCACTGGACTGCCGTAAACTGCTGTACGTTGAGGCACAGAAGGCGAGTATGATTTGGATAAAGAAACAGGTTTAGTCGGATAAAGCTTCTAATTAACTGTGACGCTCTGTAGTAAACGAGATCGTTATTAGCTGCCAGTAGACGTCGTAAACAGATAACGACAGACTTGCGGAAATGTCAGCACCTCCTGTCGAGAGGAAAACACCTGCAACAGGAATTGTTTGTCAGCTTTCGGCAACCACCACGCATTTCACGCCGCAGTGAACGGCTGCGTGTCATTACCGCACATTCGCTTTTATATTAAATGCGTTGTCACCAAATGGTCGTTGATGACGATGCAGTCACGTTACCAGCAATACTATGGAGTAAGTGACGTCTACAATTACATCAGTAGACTGCAAACAGCCGTATGAGTAGCGAAACATTTGTTCTTTCTCTCCATCGTGTTCATTGCGAGAGTGGTGTGAGGTAAGAATGATTCTCCGAAATTTTCTAATTTTACCGCCAGTTTTATTTCACGGGTGCAAGGTTGGAGGGAGAGATATGTTTCTCGAATTGAATAGGAACGTGATCTCTCTCATTTCGACAGTACGGCTAACAGCGGTAGGCAATACCTCTCTTTAAGCGCTTGTCATTCCACCTGGTTGGGAAATTCTGTGATGCTCACGTGCTAGCTGAACAAATCCGTCGTATAACGAGTAGCTCTTCTTTCCCGTTGACTGAAGTTGACAACGATGGCAGAAAGTTCAATAATTCTCATGAACAACCCGAAAGAAGAATTTCTAACGACCTGATACACGTATGAATTCCTTAGGAATCCTTCCTAGTACGGCATCTGCCTTCATCATAAATAAATTTACTTGTTCGTCCCACCTTAATCTTCTATGGACGGATACTCTTAGACACTTGACAGTTATAACTTATTTCAGTAACTAACTGTGTATCGTATAGTCAAACGATAACGTGTATCTTTACGACCATTATGTTATGTTCGTGTACGTTGAGAGCCAGCTGTCAGATTTTGTACCAAGCGCTGATCAAACAGTTCATAACGGAATCATCGTTACAAAAAAGTAAAAAAATTGCCACCAGCACCTATTAATGATGTTTTTTATTAAAACGAGCAGTACTCTTACCAGCCTCGAACCGACAGGTTCATTCTCAGACGACTGTTAACGTTTAAAATTATATTATTCTGTATATGTCAGGTTCGGAGATTGATACAAAAACATGTAGATGCCATGCGTTAGAAGACATGGAGTAAAAAATCGTCGAAGACTGCCTCCATATATTGCACCATGCTGAAAAAGGTAATCTCATGAATCTGCTTGAGGAGACAGGAATATACGAGTACATACACTAGCGACCAGCCCCGACTTCACCAAGTACGGTCAGATGAATTGTTTGCTGTAGCAGTAATAAATTATATAAACAAAACTTGTTAGTGAAATCCATATCAAAACACCTACTGTAGTTCCTAATTAGTCTTCACTTACAGACAGGAAAACGCGGCAGGGGACTTTAATTTGTAATATGCAGTGATCCACATCTTCTCAATCAACAGACCGAGTTTTCCAGTTTAGCATTTCTACAGAGTTTTTTCCACCTACTTTCTACTTTGAAACCTAAATAAACACCACTCGCATTGATAGTAATAAAATTCAAACATTTCCCTGTCCTAAAATACAACCGTATGCTTTTTTCTGAGTTAATACGACAGCTAAATTAATGTAGAGTTTCAGCAAGCTGTCACGTTGTTAATGTAGGACCTATTATAATAATAACAACGTACGCAAAATTATATTCCAACAGCTTGCCTATCATACACTATATAATAATCACCGTAATGGTAATCACCCGCAAGCTATCGTAATATCTACCTCCATGGTATTTGTACGTACTTGTTTCTCAGATTTTTGCCTTTTATAAAATTTGACAGAACATCTGTTTCCATCTATATTTATGATGAACTGGCTTTTTTTATTCGTTTACATTAGTTACAATTACTGATTCATTCAGGGTATGTTGAATTTACCGTTAACATCAATGCCCAGCGAATTCTCTGACGCAACGTCTATGTACAAATTGTAACTTTTCTGACTGTCTCCAGAATGCGATTTTCACTCTGCAGCGGAGTGTGCGCTGATATGAAACTTCCTGGCAGATTAAAACGATGTGCCGGACCGAGACTCGAACTCGGGACCTTTGCATTTCGCGGGCAAGTGCTCTACCAACTTTTTTTTTTTTTTTTTTTTGGGATACTGGGATGTCGATATGATTTATTTATTTACTTATTTTCCATAAAGATAACTCTGTTAATAGGAACATGTAGATCATTTCATTGTATAGTATGAGCATTATATATGGAGCGGTGAGAGAAGCGTGAGGTTCCTTATCAGCTGTCAAATGTGCACACCGACTGCACCCGGCACATCCCAACTGCGTGGGGGGTCGAGGAAGACTGCCTGAAGATAGCTGGCAAAGGTTTTCCGATAGTGTGACCATCTATGAACCTCATTGTGGGCTTGCTGCAAGAAATACCAAAAGTCGAGTCGCGACTTGGCAGCGTCCCCATAGAGGTACGCGATCGTCCAACCTTTGACCCAGATAATCGAGTGTGATTTAGTCGCCGGAAAGTAGTCACTCTCCGGATGTAAGAAGGAAGCAGGTGTAATATGTTGCGGGGTCACACGGAGGTAGCAAGCCACCATCTGTCTTCCTAGGAGCCATACGTCCTCCACCGCGATACAAGTTAAGCGGTGATGGTCGTCATCCACTTGGCGACATTTCGGGCATAGCGGAGTGTCCACTAGTCCAATTACATAGAGTCGTTGGTTCGTGTTGAACTTGCCACAGGTGACAGAGAACCACAGTGCCCGAACGAAGGTAGGAAGGAATTTTTGGTGCACATGTCTCCAAATCTACGGCCAATGCAACTTGGGGTGTTTGAGTTCAATGACATTACGACTTATCCGTCGTTGCAGCCAAACATAAAAATCCTTCGCGCATAGTGGTCTCGTGCGCGGAAGCTCGTCTCTGATATAACTAAGTTCCACGATAAATGTTGCTACATGCGCAAAATGTGGCGTAATGTTGCCCACCGCTACCGGAGGTGTGAGGGACGCTGGAACTAGGAGATCCAGTAGGCGGGATGTAAGGGAATCACGCCCGCTACGCCATTGCTTGTACATCGTGGCTAGAAGGAGCGCCGTCGCTCGGCAGTGAACATTCGTAAGTCCGAGTCCCCCCTTGTCCGTAGGGAGCGTGAGCGTTGTGTATCGCACCTTGAGGGGCGATCCAATCATCACAAAATAGCTTAATGCTGATTGAAGTCGACGTCCGAGCGTGAGTGGTAGGGGCAGGATCTGCGAAATATGCACCATTCGAGAAACCACATAAGTGTTCAGATATTAAACTCGCTGCAAAGGATCAAGGCGCCGTAGGAGATGTTGTCGGACCATGGTACGTGTTGTCTGTAAAATACGTCGGTAGTTAACTGCCGCAGTATGTTATACAGATGAGGTAAAGTCTATGCCGAGATAGCGGAATCGTTGCACATAAGGAAACGGACTGATTTCTTCCGGCGTAAGTCCCCTTCCAACAGGCATTGCTGCCGATTTGTTCATGTTCACTGCACTACCCGCCGTCACACTGTGGTCCAACAACAGTTCAAGGACCGTCTTCACCTCTTCTTCAGAACGAACGAGCAGCAGGAGGTCGTCCGCATAGGCACGACATTTGAAGGTGTAGCCCCGCAGTTCCATCCCAGAAAGAGAATTTGTGAGCCTCCCAATTAATGGTTCCAACGCTATCGCGAACAGCAGCATCGAAAGAGGGCAGCCCTGGCGAATGGATCGTCGAATTTGAATGGGCCCTGCTATACGCCCATTAACCTGTACCAAGGATTGTGCGCCCCCATAAATCCTTCTAATGAGACCAGTAAAACGGTCTGGAAATCCCATTTGTTCCAGTACAGCGTACAGATAGTTGTGGCGCACCTTATCAAAAGCACTGTCAAAATCAACCGCCACCATCGCCGCTTTAAGCCGCCACTCCTCCGCCAGCGCTATCACATCACGGCATTCGCCAGTAGCTGTTTGCACATTCACCGATCCATCCGGTGTCGTCTGTTCTGGAGAGAGAACGCTACGAATTAACATGCGACATCGGGACGCTAGCAACCGTGCAAAGATCTTATAGTCGGCATTAAGCAGGGTGATGGGGCGATAATGTGTGACCGTAATTCCTGGCTTCGGTTTATGTACTGGCACCAAGAGGCCTTCCATAAAAGCCGGTGGAATAGGCGCATCGGAATTTAACATCTCGTTGTACATTTCCGTCCATCGCGGTGCCATTTCGTTGCGAAATTCTCGATAAAATTCAGCAGGAAGTCCATCAATGCCTGGGGACCGATTCAACGCACCCTTTGCGATCGCATCATGTACTTCCTCACAGCTAATGGCTTCCAGTAAGGTTCCCGCGGCGTCCACCGTCAGTGTACGGGAGACGTACGTGGCTATACGTTCGAGGTCATCGACAGGGGCTGCTTCTTCCCGATAGATGTGTTGGTAATGGTCGACGAATGCAGAGACAATGTCCGCTTGACGCGTCACTCTTCGGTCTTCGCGGGTAATTAATTCCCGTACCAAAACGCGTCGTCGGTGCTTTCGTTCATTCATGACGTGGTGCATGGAAGGAATCTCGTGCAGTATCGTATCGTGACATCTGGCGCGCACCATGGTTCCCTGAAGATGTTTCCGAGCTAAAGCCACTAGTTTAGCTTTTATCCTTTTGCGTTCGATCCAGACGTCCTGTCCTGGCGGACCATCGTCCAGGTCTCGCAGCGCTGCAAAATAAAAGTCGGTCGTACGGCGGCGCCATTCTGCCATCTCCCTGCTATATGAGATGAACGTACGGCGAAGCGCCGGTTTAGCACAAGTCAGCCACCAATCAAGCTTCGTCGCATACCTTCCAACCCTTCGCTCGCACATCGTCCATGTCTCAAGGATCCGGTGACGGCATTCAGGATCATGTAGATGTTGAATTTTTAATTTCCACGGGGCCTTACTGTTTCACACCTCTCTACGGGGAAGAAGCACCGTACAGATGTAAGCGCTGTGATCGGAAAATGCCAATGGCCAGCGTTCCGCGCCCTGGACATCATTTGGATGAGCGCGTGAGATATAAATACGATCTAACCTGCTCGCCGAATGACTTGTCACATAGGTGTATCCCGGTGCATCTCCATGTCGTAATTCCCACGTGTCACTAAGTACAAGGTCGTTGACAACGATTCGCAACTCTTGGCTGATGTTTGCTTGCGGCCATTGGTCTTTCTGGATGAGAACACAGTTGAAATCTCCACCAATTATTACACATTGATAACGTCCATGGAAAAGTGGGGCAATGTCTTCTGCATAAAATCGCGCCCTTTCCCGCCGCCGATTGTTTCCCGACGGTGCATAAAGATTGATGATGCGTGTCCCAAACGTCGTGAAAGCCATTCCCCTGGCCGACGGAAGGTAACACACGTTTTCCACTGGGAAGCCATCTCGCACGTAAACTGCCACCCCACTCCCATTGTGATCTCCATGTGACGAATAGGATTGGTAACCTGCGATGTATGGGAGTGCAGCTATGTGGACTTCCTGCAGCAAAGTAATATCCACATCAGATGCCCAAATCGTTTCCTTCAGTAGGTGTATTTTGGCCGGTGAACGCACGTCATTTATATTTAATGTCGCAATACGGTTCGCATGGCGTTGAATCCCACTCTGTCGATAAGCAACACCATCTCCCTGCATCGGCGCTGGGGGCTGAGTTAGAAGACGTTCTCTCGCCCCTCTCCCTTCACCTTCAGCAATTATTAGGCCGTCTTCGTGAGTGCCGGCTGCCTCTGTATGACGTCCGGCGCCTCTTCAATATCGTCATACCACATATTTGCAGGCAGTGATATATTCGTGTCCATTGCCACAGCTTCTGCGTCTGGAGAGCCAATTGGTTGTGATTCCTCTTCAGCATCACCAAGTCCCGGTACCGTCAATGTGACATACCGCTGCGGGTCTGATCGAACAGTTTCCATTGCCTCATCCTGTTTCGTAGAAGCTGTTGTGTCGTCTTGGTCCACAGGCACATCGTCGTCGGGGCAAGGGGAGTCATCCCTAGGAGATGTCGTGCGACGCCGCCGTTTCCTCCTTTTCGGGGAACGTTGTTTGCGTGATCTTCCTTCCGTGTCCTCAGATTGTAGGGAATCACGGCTGCCCGACAGAAAAGCATCCGTAGGAACAGGAAGCGTTTCGAGTCCCATCGTTGTACTTGGCGGGAGTTCGGTCGAAACTGATGTTGTCGTCACAGAGTGCGTTCCAGACGGAACAGCATCCGTAGTGGCTGGAACTGCTTCGTGTACTATCGTTGTGCTTGGTGGGAGCTCGGTGTCATCTGATGTTGTCGCCGTAGAATGTATGCTTGATGGAGCAGCATCCTCTGTCATCCCGACGTCTTCTACAAGGTTTCGGAGAGTGCCATCTTGATCTTCCACCGGGGCTGTGTCTTTTCGGTCATCAGCGGACGCAGTGAGGGCGTTGGCATAGGTGATCGGTAGTACTGTCATCGCCGGCGACGGCTCCCGCACATCTGAAGGCAGTTGCGTAATCCGCCGTTGCATACAGTTCGACCTGAGGTGTCCCTCCTGGCCACAGCCAGAACATGTACGTGGTTGACCATCGTAAATCACCACCGCCCGACAACCACCAATTGTCAGATAGGACGGTACATGCTTCTGAAGATCAATAGTGATCTGTCGCACTCCGTTAAGAACTGGGTACATGGCGAATTGTGTCCAGCGTTCTGCTGTGTGACCATGTACCGTGCCGTATGGCTTAAAAGCCTCGATAACTTCGTCAGCCGGGAGCTCAAATGGCAGCTCAAAAACACGTATTGTCCGTACACCCAGACCAGCATGTTCTACAGTTACCGTGCCGACATTCCCGTCACTATGGCAAAATCGGAGACCTGCTTTTGTCGCCTGTAGAATTCTCTCACACGCCGCGTCATTTACCATCTTAACATACACCGTGGGACTAACGATGGACACATGAATTCCGACAATATCGTTTGGCGGTATCTTGACGTCCTCTCGAATGAATCGTTCCACTGCTAAAGCCTTTGGTCCTTCGTAGTCTTTACAGAAATTGAATCGTAAGGTAGTTTTCCTGTACTTGTTCGCCATGATCGTTGTTACTAGCCCGCGCGCAGACTAAGTCCACAAGTAAACAAACACTCGCACACGCCGCACAGGCGGAAGTATCGGACCTCCGCTTCGCACGGCCGCTAGCGCCGAACTGCGCTGCTTTTTTCTGAGTTAATACGACAGCTAAATTAATGTAGAGTTTCAGCAAGCTGTCACGTTGTTAATGTAGGACCTATTATAATAATAACAACGTACTCAAAATCATATTCCAACAGCTTGCCTATCATACACTATATAATAATCACCGTAATGGTAATTACCCGCAAGCTATCGTAATATCTACCTCCATGGTATTTGTACATACTTGTTTCTCAGATTTTTGCCTTTTATAAAATTTGACAGAACATCTGTTTCCATCTATATTTATGATGAACTGGCTTTTTTTATTCGTTTACATTAGTTACAATTACTGATTCATTCAGGGTATGTTGAATTTACCGTTAACATCAATGCCCAGCGAATTCTCTGACGCAACGTCTATGTACAAATTGTAACTTTTCTGACTGTCTCCAGAATGCGATTTTCACTCTGCAGCGGAGTGTGCGCTGATATGAAACTTCCTGGCAGATTAAAACGATGTGCCGGACCGAGACTCGAACTCGTGACCTTTGCCTTTCGCGGGCAAGTGCTCTACCAACTTTTTTTTTTTTTTTTTTTTTTTTTTTTTTTTTTTTTTTTTATCTAATGAACCGCTGCAGGAGCAGGACGACGGGTAGGGCAGGGGTCGACACCCGAAGCCTGGCCATCCCGCCGCCACGCCCAAGCAACGTGTTCGAGTTCGAGGATCGAAGGATCAGGAAGAGGATGTAGTGGGTTTATCGATGTTGTTTTATTTATTTATTTATTTATTTGTTTATTCTTTTTTTTTAATTTTTATAACATTTTTTATAGATTTATTTTTGTTTCATTACAAAGAAAGATCCTACAACTGCCGTAGCCGTGCGTCCGAGTCGTCTTCTCGTCTGTTGGGAGGGGTTCCCCCCTATTCCGTCCGTAGAGGATCAATATGCTCCAGGATTCTTCTTCATTTTCAGCGTCTCATACCCGGAACGCCCCAGTGAGCAGGAGGATCCGCAAATAATGAACCTAAATAATTTGCGAAACGGGTTCTGTACTTCGGGTGGCGGCTGAAAGCTGCATGTGTCGTCATCAATAGGGACCAAAAGTCGAGTGTGCCTTTGGGAGCATCGCAAAATATGTAGGAAACGGCCATGCCTTTTAACCAGTTAACGGCGTTCGTTCTGGTTGATAGAAAGTATACGCCATCGGGGCGCAATACTTCATCAGGGGAGATAGACTCCGGCAATCGCCGCAAGAGTAACGCCAGCATGCGCTGCGTCAGTAGCCAGCACTCGCTGGTCGCGGCACACGTCAGACGGTGTGCGTCCGAGTCAGCGACTGAGCATGTCGGACACAAGGGGTCGTCCGTCAGATGTATGGAATGTAGCCTCTGACGAGTAGCGAACTTCCCATTCACAACTACGTACCACAATGAACGCACCGTCGTAGGTAGAAAAGGCGTGTGTACCGCTCGCCACACCGTGTTCCAGGCAACTTCAGGATGTCTCTGAGTGACCGTATTTACAGGTTGCTGCTGTTGGTAGATGCGATAATAGTCTTTTGTGCTGGGCTTCCGTGTCGTCGGAAGTTCTGACCGTAAGTAGCTGAAGTCAATCAAGAACTCTCTGATGTGGGTGATTGCCGGTGAAATGTGTCCTACAGAAACCGGGGGATGCAGAGAGTGTGGTGCCACTTCCGCTATCAGGGTGCCCGTCAGAGTGGCGTGGGCAGAGGTCCACCTGCGACGCATAGTGGTGAGATAAAGCGATCGCGCACGGTTATACACATGAATTAAACCGATACCGCCCGCCCGCTGCGGCAGCGTCAGGGTGGCGTATCGGACTTTAAAAACCAGACCGGTGCTTACGAAATGTCCATATGCTGCTTGAAATCTGTCGGCCATCGTAGCCGTCAAGGGAAGGATATGCGCAAAATAGTTCAGTTTTGAGACAAGATAGGTGTTGACATAACGTGTTCTGAGAAGCATATCCAAGCGACGCAGTTTGTTGTCCTGCAGCAGAGCACGTGTCTGATGCAGGAGCCGGCGGTACGTAGCCGCCGCCGTGCGGCGGACATTGCTATAGAATTGCACTCCTAAACACTTGAGTACGGGCACCTTGTCAAAGGGCACCGCCGTTGTGTGGGAAAGCCCCCCTCCGACATCCATATATTTTGTCTTCTTCACGTTGATGACGCTCCCAGCGACCGCCCCGTACTGGCGTAGCCACTGTAGTGCCATATGCATTTCATCCTCTGATCTGGCCAGGAACACCACGTCATCGGCGAATGCACCACAACGAAAGGTCTCGTCCCGCAAGGAGATACCAGTTAATCGCTGTCGTAGACCATGTAAAGCTGGTTCAAGCGCTGCAGCAAATAATATACCCGACAGGGGGCACCCTTGTCGCACTGACCGTCCAACAACAATGTGACCAGACTGATAACCGTTGACCATCATGCGGGAGCGCGCTCCGTGGACCAGTCGAAGGACCACCTGTGCAGACTCCGGAGAGAGGCCCATGCGTTGCAAAACTGCGCGTAAGAAGCCGTGGTCGACGCGGTCGAATGCGTGGTCAAAATCTACGGCGACAAGGGCGCCTCGTATTTTGCAGGCCGCCGTCAAAGCAATTACGTCGCGGTATGCTCCTAACGCCGTATGAATGTTGCTGACACCACCTAAACATGTTTGATCGGTGTGGATGGCTTTCCCGATAGCGGTGTGGAGACGCGCGCGGAGGATACGGGCGAAGATCTTGTAGTCGTTGTTGAGGAGTGTGAGTGGGCGAAAGTCCTGCCACCTACAACCACCATTCGGTTTCGGTACTGGGATCAAGATGCCTTCTGTGAATTCTGTGGGGACAGTGAAATCAGGACGGATCAGGTCTTGAAACATTTGGAGCCACTTGTCACCCATAAGGTGGTAAAAAGTGCGGTAGAATTCCAGGGGTAAACCGTCCGGTCCAGGCGACTTGTTCGGTGCTCCACGTGCCAAGGCCGATGTCAGCTCGTCGGGTGTAATGGGCAACAGCAGACTATCATCGGGTGCCACGTCCCGACGGGCGGGAAAATCGTGCAACAGCTCGTCATAATCACGTACATTTCGCGGATCTTCCATGTACAAGGTCCCATAGTGTCTGGCGAACGTGTGCGCGATGTCCGTTTGTGTCACTGCGCGGCCGCCCTCCTCCGTGTTTACCGCCGTAATGAGCTGACGTTTGCGGTGGCGCCTCTCGCGCACAATGTGATACACTGACGCTGTTTCGTTGGGGATACAGTCTTGCACTCGCGCACGGATGCGGACACCTTCGAGCTGCTCGGTCCTGATGCGAAGGAGACGAGCTTTGATGCGTTGTACTGACATCTGACGCTCGGGAGACGGCGGTTGCGTCGCCAGCTCACGTAACGCTGTATAGTAAAATTCCGATGTTGCCCTTTGCCAGTTCGATCTGTCACGCCCGTAGGCCATCAAGGTCTTTCGGAGTGCAGGTTTGACACATCCCAGCCACCACAGCAACGTGGAAGCATACATGGGCAGGCGCCTGATACATCGACGCCACGTGTCAGTGACTGCTCGCTGACACGCTTCCTCGCGAAGGAGGGAGACGTTCAGCGTCCACGGGCCCCTGCTGCGTCTTGTGAGTTGTCGGGGTAAGGTGACAGTGCAGATGTACGCGAGATGGTCCGTGAAGGCCGTCGGCCAGAGTTCTGCATCACGGGTTGCTGTGCGGAGGGCACGCGAGACGTATATCCGATCCAGACGACTGGCAGAATGGCTGGTAAAGTGCGTATATCCACTCTGGGTCCCGTGATGTAAGAGCCATGTGTCGTGGAGCGCGAGGTCACGTATCAATGCTTGTAGAGCCGGGCATGGGACGTAATGCGGTATCTGGTCCTCGGGCCGCAGAACACTGTTAAAATCGCCGCCCACTATGTAATGGTCCATATTTCCTTGCAATAGTGGGGCTATCTCCTCCGAATAGAAGACATGCCTGTCACCACGGTGCGAATTACCGGAGGGAGCGTAGACGTTAATGAGGCGGACTGCGCCAAGTGTGAGTGCGATGCCTCGCCCGTTCGGCAAGTACGTCGCGTCTGTCGCGTCTATGCCATCTCGGAGAAGGATGGCCGTTCCTCCTGCACCATCACCTAAGGGTAGGCTGTAGGTGGTGTAGCCATATAGGTCTAAACGCAGCTCGGGACGGACCTCCTGGAGAAGGGCAATGTCCAAGTCTGCCGCTCTGATCATGTCGTGTAACATGCGGGTCTTGACAGTGGAGTGGACACCATTTACATTGACTGTTCCCACACGATATGACTGAGACATATCAAGTGGCGGAGGCAGTGTGCCGGTGCAAGCCCACAGTGATCTCACACACCACACAGCCATCCATCTGCATGCTGTGCATTACTGTACCGTATGAGTCCCTGACTGGCAGAGCCCTCCGGGCTCAATGTCAGCCATGGGCTCTGGCGGAGATATCAATGTTTGCTGTGCATCATCTGCCTCCATATCGTCTGCCCAATCACCAAGAGACGATTGTGATGTCATTGGGGGCTGGTCGGTTTCACAGGAGTCGACGCAATGCGCCTCGTTTTCTGGGCCACCAGATTTAGGAGAGTGTTCCTTGTTTTCAGGCACCTTCTGGTGAATGATGCCACTGGAGGCCGTTGCAATTGTGGACGAGTCAACGAAGTCGATGTCTTCCGCCGGCTTCACATCCCTGTCCTGTTCTTCAGCTGACAATCGCCTCTTCTTGTGTCGCTTGGGTGATCTTTGCTTTCGGGTCCGAGATTCGACATCCACTAAAGGGCGGGGCTCGACACAGTCTCGGTCGCTAGGAACACCTGTGTCAGATTCCGACAGTGACGGTGGCTGGGTGTCCACGACGCTGCGGTGGGCAGAGGCTGTAGGAACCTCTGCACCGTTGGGCTGCGGCGTCGTCGACGGCGCTGACTCTCCAACGGAGCTGGCAGCGGCTTGAGGAGGTAGCAGGTTTTGATCATCCATCACATCATGGCGTGCCGCCTCCACGTATGTTAGCGGGAGAGAGGTCATAGTGGATCGTTGGGGAAGTTCATTGCGGGGCACCTGAACGAGGCGGCGCTGCAGACACTCAGTTCTAACATGGCCTTCCTGGCCGCAGCCCGAGCAGGTCCTCGGTTGTCCATCATATATAACAATTGCGCGGCAGCCACCAACGAAAACATACGATGGAACGTGCTTCTTAAGTTCTATGCGCACTTGTCGTACCCCGTTAAGGACAGGGTACGTTTCGAATGTGTTCCATTTCTCCTCTGTGTGGCTCAGAACTGTGCCGTATGGCCGCAGCGCATCAACGACTAGGTTGGCAGGAACTTCGAACGGTAGTTCAAAGATGCGCACGGTACGCACCCCCAGACCAGCATGGTCAACTCCTACCACGCTCACGTTACCGTCTGCGTGACAGAAGCGAAAGCCGTTTGCAGATCGTTGGAGTAATCTGTCGCACGCCGCTTCGTCAATCAGTTTGAGGTACACTGTGCTGGTTACAATAGACAGATGAATTCCTATCAGTTCTTGTGGTTCTATGTGCATGATGTCTCGTAGAAACCGTTCAATTTCATGGGCCTTCGGTCTCGTGTACGATGCGTTGAACGTTAGTTTGATTGTAGCTTTTCGATATGAGAACGCCATGTCGGGTCGGTACAGGTACTATACGGCAATACAACGACGCGACCGCGCGCTAGCGGGTAAACAACAACACCTGCGGAGCACTGCCCGGCGCGCCGAGCCCGTCCGCACGGTATCACGGCTGAAAGCCGACTGACCAACTGGGCTACCCAAACACGACTCACGCCCCGTCCTCACAGCTTTACTTCTGCTTTACTTTCTGACTGTGACTGTGTATGTGTGTGCTCTGCGATATATGAATGTCTTCGAAAGCAGTCAGTAGTGCACGAAAAAGAGGCAGAATTTTCGATGTTAGGTAGCATTAAGTCAATTCAGTTCTTTTGTAGGGACTTGTTTAAGTTGTTATAGCTTACTGATAGGTCCATTTGCGATGAATTAGTCCTGTCCTCTTACATCTTCCTATGTCCTAGGGCGCGATCATTCCAAGGAACTATCGCCACAATCAGCAAACATCGCATGTAAAGCATCATGTAATTTTAAATGTGAACAGTCGTCTGAAGGCGAACTTGCAGTTTCGAAACTGGTAACTACGCTTTTCGGTCCTAGTAAATATTATTGTTAACAGCGACTGGTTGCTGCTTTTACTTTATTGTAGAATTAATTTGTATTTTTGCACATGCGCTGTCACTACATGTCAGTTTTCGACAACATATTATTTCATAACATTTCTTTAATGACGTTACGTTCATGTGCACAGTTATGTCGTCTACAAAAAATCTTACAGATGAAAATGTTGTCATCTATGTCGTTTATGCTTCTGGAGAAGGCGTCCAACCACAAGGCACGACATCACAGTGATTCGCTTACATTTTCAGTGAGACTTTGTTTTCAGAAACAAATTTGTCCCTGACTTCTCCCAGTCTGCCACTCGAAAGAGACGATAGCACTGCGTCGCTCTCCGTAATACTTCGTACTCCACTCATTACCGTTGTACTTCATCATCTTCTGAGGCATCTTTCCCCACTCAATTAAATATCAGATGATGAAATAGTAATTCAAGTTCAAAAATGGTGCAAATGACACTGAGCACTATGGAAGTTAACATCTGAGGTCATCAGTCCCCTAGAACTTAGAACTACTTAAACCTAACTAACCTAAGGACATCACACACATCCATGTCCGAGGCAGGCTTCCAACCTGCGACCGTAACAGTCGCGCGGTTCCAGACTGAAGCGCCTAGAGCCGCTCGGTCACCGCGTCCGGCAGTCATACAACTTCATGTACTTAGTAGATACTCGTATGGAGTATAGTTGACTCTAACATTTTGAAAAATTACAGTATCCGAAAATGGTATTGTTGTACCGAATAATAAATCATAAAACTTGAATAAAATAAATTTTTTCTTTCAGCTTTATTTGTTCCTGTGTGGTTTTCGTTTTCGCTAAATTTTTCCCTTCAACTGTGTCCAGAAACTTGCACGGAAGACGCTTCAAGGAAAATATTCCAACAACGACATCTCCAAACACTGTCGAAAATGAGATATTTTACATTGGTATAAACAATAAAAGTACTCTGATATTACACAATGATGAAACCGAACGTGAAGACTGCGTCAGACGTCGGCTGTAGTCATTTGACGAAATGTCATGCGATAATAACAATACATGAAAATAACCGCCAATTACGTATCCTAACAATTCAATTTTCCAGTAATTTTCAATAGTACGAAATCTTCATATTAATGTCAGGAAAAACATTTCTGTAATTATGCTTTATAAGGAAAAACTGTTCACGCAGATCAAATAATTTCCCTGCTGTGAATGTCACTGCGTAATATTTCCATCAGCCTCTTTAACGTGATGCAAAACTACTTGACATCAGATCACCAAAAATATTATTACCTGTATCAACAACGATATCCAGGAAAATCAGGACATACATTTGTCAGAAAAATTTAAATTTAAAATTGCTGCATTTGAACTGAGCTTGTAGAGAACCCAAAATTACTACCAGAAGTAAATGGACAGGGGAAATCTTTCCTCTGTTGCCGCCTAAGAGCTATTGTTTTAATACCATCCTAGATTCATTAACCGATGGACAAGTGCGAAAAACATTTGCAAATTGTCCACATTATAACATAGTACCGGAGAGACTTACTCATTGCCGGCCTTTGTGGCCGAGCGGTTCTAGGCGCTTCAGTCTGGAACCGCGGGACCGCCACTGTCGCAGGTTCGAATCCTACCTCGGGCATGGGTGTGTGTGATGTCCTTAGGTTAGTTAGGTTTAAGTAGTTCTAGGTTCTAAGGGACTGATGACCTCAGAAGTTAAGTCCCATAGTGCTCAGAGCCATTTGAACCATGTGAATAAGGGCAACATGCCATTGCAGAATTATAAAACTGTCAACTGTACACCAAGAAATGACATTTATCTGATTACGGAAGGTCGTATAGCAGCCTTACAAGTGTACATGGAAATCGCACAGCGAATATGTATGAGGAAATAGAGCATCTGGAATTAGCCGATGAGACGCGCATCCACATAGACGCTCTTCGACACAAAGAAGATCATGTGTCCAAGAGAAGTTTCTTTTGCAATCCAGTCACTACAAATCGTGTCGGCTTGCTTCGTAAGTATGTATCACTCAGCCGCAATAAAATAAGGCGTTGACTCGATATCGTCAGTTCAATTGTCTAATCGTGGCAAGTTAGAAGTGCAGTCGCCAAGGCCGGGAACAGTATTGAGGAAAGTTTAATGAAAAAACTAACTTGGATCGTAGATAGTCGTGCGTATACAGCCTATAATCCCTTTCTCGGCCAACTGGAATCTTTATTACTGTAAGACTAGAAGGATACTTACTCATTGTATTTTATTCGCGCGATATGCCATTGAATATGTGATTTCTTTCTCAAAAAGTAATGAAAACAGAATTTTGTATGAAAACACATTTCTTCACAGGATTTGCCATCCCTTTGAATCTCAGATTATCAATGATGTGACCAATAACATCTTGTTAAGATAGTGATGTCGTCAGTTGGTTGTTATTATGAGCCGGCCGGTGTGGCCGTGCGGTTCTAGGCGCTACAGTCTGGAACCACGCGACCGCTACGGTCACAGGTTCGAATCCTGCCTCGGACATGGATGTGTGTGATGTCCTTAGGTTAGTTAGGTTAGTTAGGTTAGTAGTTCTAAGTTCTAGGGGATTGATGACCTCAGAAGTTAAGTCCCGTAGTGTTCAGAGCCATTTGAACCATTTTATTTTTGTTATTATGAGGGCGGATTCCGCCAAGGTCACTGATTGTAATACACTAACTGACTTAGTGTCTTATTACAGTGAAAGAATCATGTTTAAAAACTTAAGACTACCAGGATATACAATGAAAAATTATTTTCTAAAATCTCGTTGACCTGAGTAATACATGAAATACGTAGGTAAAATAACACTACAGAAATCATGACTGTCTGACTGCTTGCATAAAACATGAATGAATCAGTCAGGTATAAATCAAATACCGCCACATCCTAATAATCTAGAGAGGAACACCGACTACTCAGAAAAATTTGAAACTTTCGAAACACTTATGTGACATCAGAAAAAGAGGATGGCAGGTCCTCGTAAAATTTGGGTGCCGCTGTCTTGTCAGCAAATAAAATATATTGCGTTAAAATATAAAGCACAAATGGATGCTCATCACAAACACTATGCACATGTGAACCCCTTTTCTAAGAAGATAGCATCTTTCTTGGTTGACACTTGGATAATAAAGATTCAGAAAAATAGAGGTATCTTCTGCAATACAATTGCTGAGAATCAACAAAAGTTTGACAGGTGTCGCTACTTGCCAGCTATATGTCTACACGAAATCATTGTGGGACGTCACTGAAACCGCCGTGTCCGAGCCTAACACAACGCAGCCCTATACTAGGACCGCACTCGTCAGCGGCGAAACTCTGCTGCGTTTGACTTGGTGTCTGCGAGCACAGGAGACTGTACAACGAGGAAACAAGTAATTATTACCTTTGCGCAAGGTGACTTAGGACCTCATCACAATCTTTGCAGATGGACAGATTACATATCCGGGTTCGATTTTTATTAAGGAACACACGATTTCTAACCTGCAGTTTATGATTTAAGCACATTAGGTTTTCGTTAAGTTCTGAGAATGAATAACAATTGAACACTTAACAGCAAAAAAATCACCGTGGTGAAAATGGCTCTGACCACTGTGGGACTTAACATCGGAGGTCATCAGTGCCCTAGAACTTAGAACTACTTAAACCTAACTAACCTAAGTACATCACACACATCCATGCCCGAGGCAGGATTCGAACCTGCGACCGTAGCAGTCGCGCGGTTCCGGACTGAAGCGCCTAGAACCGCTCGGACACCGAGGCCGGCAAAATCACCGTGCCTTGGACCAAATTCGAATGTGCTTCCTGTGTCTTACCGCTTTGGTTTCATCTGCAGCATAGAGTCTGCGAAACAGAATTCTTTTTCATTAGTTACATATATATATATGTTTCAAAGAAACTGGCTTGCTATAGACGCTAACTGCTGCCATTTGGTATCTTTACAATATAGCTATCAATTATTTTTTCAACTTCAAACATGGTTCTTAAGGACTAGCTCACAAATGTTTATTCAGAAACACGTACAGCCACACATAGACGAACTTAAACTCAAGACAATATCGTCTGTGTTATGGTCATTATTCTAATCGACAACCTCTGAATAAGTGTCTTTAGTGTCGTGGCTCACTGGGCCTCCTTAGTCCAGACTCACAGAGGCACGTGGACACAATTGAAGCTGCTAGAAGTTTTAAATACGAGGGTGGTTAGAAAAATTCTCGAAGTTCAATAGAAAAAAAGTATTTACATCACTGAATTTTTTTTATTTTTCAATGTAATCTCCTTGTAGATTAATGCACTTGGTCCAACGATGTTCCAAGGTCTTGATTCCATCTCGAAAATGAGTTTCCTCGAGGCCTTGCAAAATAGTTGATAACACCAGCTATCAATTCTTCGTTTGAAGTGAATCTTCGTCCACCAAGAAAAATTTTCAGTTTTGTGAAGAGATGGAAGTCTGACGTTTGTGTAATTTTGCCATGGCGACGGCACATGTGTGCGGGCGCGCACTGTCATGATGGAAGATGACTTTCTTCCTTGCTAAACCTGGTATTTTTTCGCGTATCTTTTGTATCAATTTGCCCAGGAGGTTAGCATAGTATTCTCCAGTAATTGTTTGCCCAGTGGGGAGATAATCTACAAACAGAATCCCCTTCGCAACCCAGAACTCTGATGCCATGACCTTTCCCGCCGAAGGAATTGTCTTAACTTTCTTTTGTGGCGGAGGATCAGCATGTTTCCACTGCTTTCACTGTTGTGTTGTCTCTTGGGTATAGTGGTGCATCTGTGGTCCTACGGTCGCAGGTTCGAATCCTGCCTCGGGCATGGATGTGTGTGATGTCGTTAGGTTTAAGAAGTTCTAAGTTCTAGGGGACTGATGACCTTAGCAGTTAAGTCCCATAGTGCTCAGAGCCATTTGAACCATCTATGGTCACAAACTGGCGCAAAAAATTTTGTTTGTTTCTCCTAAAACGGGCCAAACATTGTTCGGTATGTCCATTCTCATGCGTTTTTGACCCAGCGTCAAGAGTCACGGCACCCATCTTGCAGAGGAGTAGTGACACATCTTGACCGACCACTGTGCGGATCATCATCTAAGCTCTCTCGGCTAAATTTAAATTCATTTGTCCACTTGGCAACAGTTGAATATGAAGGAGCTGAGTCCTCCAGTGTATTCTGGAAATCGGCATGAATGTCCTTTGCTTTCATACCTTTCTTTACGAAGTACTTAATCTCTGCTCGAATTTCAAATTTTTCATCTTCGCAAATCACTACGCGGGAACAACAGAGCCAGGCCATCGTCACAGCTCTCTTTCAAGAGCATTGACGAGGCACGTGTTTACAGATAACAGTCCAATGAATATCACGTGAAAAACTCATTGCGCTAGCGCCTGACCTCTCGTGGTGATTCTGAGAACTTTTCAAACAACCCTCGTATATCTTTCTTTAGTCTGTCACCACTGCCACACCCTTTTACGGAAATACGAGTATGTTTACTTCTCCCCAGGAATCAGCATAAGAACAGCAATCACATCATGGGCAGTCAGTTGAAATGGATCATGGGGAGCATTCAGTTCGAGTTCGAGTCAGAGTCGTCGCTCTGACTGAAGAATACAGGTTTTCAATTAGAGATGCTATCAGGGGTCACGGCGTGCAACCTACTACTGCAAAGAGCTGGTGGAGGAATGATGTTGAAAGAAGCACTACCAACAGAGCTGCTGGCGGATACAGAAAGAGAATGAGCACACACCAGCAGGACACAAAGCTTGCGACAGATACCCTTCCTAAATACGAAACAGTTGTGGCGAGAGAGCAACTTCCTCGGTTTCGCAGACACAGGTCAGTAAAGGATGAGGGAAGCTGGCTGGATTGCACGCATGATGATCCGCTGGGGAACAGGAACTCAGAGAAAAAAATGTTTTATCGGCTAGCGTTCGCGAAGTTCCACTGGGAAAACGTAAGTGGTGAGAGGTGTCTGCTACGTGTAACGACAGCACAAGAGTGATTTGCAGATCTCAAGTGACAAGACATCGTGAAGTACACGTAGGTACGACAGGAAGAAGTGGGCGGCGGTCACTTTCCTGCTAGGCTTGGATTTCTGTGAGAGGAGCAGGGAACTCTTGATACAAGGTAGTACGCCCAAATCGTGAAGAATGTGATGCTGTCTTCAGTGCGAATAATAGGCATTGAAGGAGAATTCAAGGTACAGGAAGATCAGTCTCCTGCGCATAAGTCAACACTCGTTCAGCACCAGCTGCCAGCATGGGTATTAACGTCATGGACTGGGCGCCAAGCGTTGCTGACATGAATCCAACAGAGGACATATGGGCTGAGGTAGCACCAACAGTGTCTAATATTCACGATACCAACTGACTACAGCTGACGTGCATTCTTGAAACGTGGGACGAATTGGACGAGGTTGCCTCTTCTGGCAATTACGTCCGACCCCTCAAACTCCATGGCAGCTTAGACATAATGGGGGATTCTGGACAAGATTCTCGTCTCAGTTGCCTGTCACTCTGTCTTTCCAAAACTGATAAACAAATCAAGAAGTTTTGTTGATATTATACTCTTTCTTGTAATGTTTCCCTCTATTTGTTTCCCTTTCTCCTGTCATTCCTCCCAAAACCTATGAAACAGTTTTCTTTTGAATCTGTATTTTATTACATATTGTTAGTTCTGTAAACACCCTTGTCTTATCCCTTTTCTCTCTCCTCTGAGAAAACAAGCCGCGCGGGATTAGCCGTGCGGTCTTAGGCGCTGCAGTCATGGACTGTGCGGCTGGTCCCGGCGGAGGTTCGAGTCCTCCCTCATGCATGGGTGTGTGTGTTTGCCCTTAGGATAATTTAGGTTAAGTAGTGTGTAAGCTTAGGGACTGATGACCTTAGCAGTTAAGTCCCATAAGATTTCACACCCATTTTTTGAGAAAACAAAGGAACTGTGACATACTTTTATATAGGATTTACTTTCTTACTTTTCAGTCTTTCATTTTGCACTTCTAATCTCTTCCCTGTTACATTGTTTAGCATCCAGGGAGCCGCAGACGCAACTAACTGAAGTCAGCATATCAGTTTCTTCAGACAGCTATTTCGGATCTATGGATAATGGAAAAGCTACATTTCGAGTACCGAAAGACTGAAAGAACTATAAGTTATGTCCCCATGCCTAGGCGCGGACGTTCATCCACTGATTCCTACTTCTGAACTCATGTTGTGATTTAGTGTAGAGGTGCGGGATTTACGGCCGTAGCTCCCAGTAGTGATGGCTGCCACACAAACTGTAGCTGCAGCGCCAGTCAGCGAAAACGTATAGATCTTAAAATATTTCAGGGACCGCCAAGAACTCATGCAATCGACGAGTCGGTTGCCGTCCCTCGTCGGGGACAGAAGAGAGATCCTAGCGACCAAAGGGATGCAGATTTATTTCGGTAGTATATCAATTTATCAAAACAGACATGTGGGATCCATAGACATTGGCCAAACTCATTTCGGATATGGAAAGGCTACGAGAATAAGTTCTGTTTGAAGGGTATCGAGTGTCAAGCCGGATACGATCGTCGAATGCCCGCGATATTTCGGCGAATAACCGCTCCGACATCATCACGGGGTGCTGATGCAGTGGTCTGTCCGCTCTCTGCCCCTAGTATTTATCCCTCGCGGGTCCAGGTGCGATTTCGTGCGCCGACAACGCGTGTCGTGTCCGTTGGTGGGGGAACTGATGGCTGCAGTAGGTGGTGGTGGAGGTGATGGTGGGGGGGGGGGGGGGCAATATCTCCTCGCGCGACCGTGGCGGAATGATGTCATATCCGCATGCACCGATGCTCCTTGACAGAGCTTAGTATTGGTTTCCAGGCCTTACTTAGTTGGTAACCAGTGTCCCTGTTGACGAGGTTCCCTGTTACGCGAGTTTCTATAGAGTTTTTGAAGATGCAGTCCCAGTAGTTATTTGTGGAGGCCATTACTTTTGTCTCGTCATAATTCGCTGTGTGTCCAGTGTTCATGCAACGTTCTGCTAGGTCAGATCGGCTTGGTTGGCCTAAGCAGTTGTAGCGCTGGTGTTCTTTGCATTGATATTCCACCGTACGAACTGTTTGGCTGATACAGGATTTGCCAAAGCCGCACGGAATTTTGTGTACACCTACATTCTTGAGGATGACATCGTCCTTAACCGTTCCTAGTAGGACGCACGGCTTAGGCGGTGGTCGAAAGACTGCCTATGTATCGATCTTGTGTTGCGTCAATAGTCTCTCTATTTTGGACGACACGTTGCCTGAAAAGGTAGAAACGGCAGGCCACTTTTCCCTTCTTCCGTTTGTTCTTCATCTTGGTCACTACCGCGCCTCTGTTGTGTTGTATTGTCACGGTTCGCGCGGCTTCCCCCGTCGGAGGTTCGAGTTTTCCCTCGGGCATGGGTGTTTGTGCCGTCCTTAGCGTAAGTTAGTTTAAGTTAGATTAAGTAGTGTGTAGGCTTAGGCACCGATGACCTCAGCAGTTTGGTCCCATAAGACCTTACCACAAATTTCAAAAACACCAGGAGCGCAGTAGAGACCAAGATGAAGAACACACGGAGGAAAAAGAAGGTCTGCCGTTTCTACCTTTTGCAGGCAAGATGTCGTTCAAAATAGGGAGACCATTGAGGCAACACAAGATCGACACAGTCTTCCGACCACCGACTAAGACGTGCGCCTTACTAGGAACGGTGAAAGACGATGTCTGTCTCAAGAAAGCGGGTGTATACGAAATTCCTTGAGTCAGTGGCAAATCCTGTATTGGCCAAACAATTCGTACGCAAGGAACACCAGCGCTACACCCACCTAGGCCAACCGAGCCAATCTACCCCAGTAGAACACTGCATAAACAATAGACACACAGCGAATTATGATGAGTCAAAAGTACTGTCCTCCACAAATAACTACTGGGACTGCATCTTCAAAGAGGCCATAGAAATTTGCATAACGGACAACCCGGACAACCTCGTCAACAGGGGCACTGGTTACCAACTAAGTAAGGGCCTGAAAACCAATATTAGGCCTGTGAAGGAGCAACGGTGTAAGCGGACATGATTCCACCATGACCACCGAAGAGATAGTGGGCACCCTCCCCCCTCCCCTCCACCACGGCGAACAGAATAGCACCTGGACCCGAGAGGGATAAATACTGGCGGCAGAGAGCGGATAGACCACTGCATCAGCACCACCTGATGATGGCGGAATGGTTGTTTGCCGAAATATCGTGGGCATTCGACGATCGTATCCGACTGTACAGCCGAGAACTCTTCAAGCAGCATATACGCTGGGAAAGTCTCAGATCCCAAAATAAGTTCTGTTTCCATGTGTGGGCATTGAGCCATCAGTATTAGACATCTGAAGGCGATTGTTGTTACCTAGCGTACAAGCGCTTGGATTGACGGTGGGTGCTCCTGTGTTGATAGGGGATTAGCAGCTTTGTTCTCTAAAATATGGCGTCTGGAGACAGAAGAAGTCTGTGTAACTAACAGAAGGCAGCCTTAAGAGCAAATAACTAGTGATGTGGCTCAATGGTCGTTATGAGGCTCGTCAAACTGGGAAAAAACCACGGATCAGCAGCTTTGTTCTTCAAAGTATGGTGTATGGAGACAGAAGAAGTCTCTGTAAGTAACAATAGGCAGCCATATAAAGCAAATGACTGGCAGTGAGAATTCATTGTCCTTATGAGTCTCGTCAAACTGAGAGAAAACGGCGTTATTTTGTTTGACTTGCTTTTTTATTGTGTTGAAATTTCTGATGACATTGAAGCCTGTTAGTTGGGTGTCAGTCGACGTATATTTCTGTTTCATTTCCCGACCATCCAGTGACTTTTGATGTATATCCGTGATGATTTCATCTTAAGAACGGTAATTTCGATGTCTATGAGGCGTTCTGGTTTTAACTAATTGCCTACCCAATTCTTTTTCAGTTAAAGAAAATCTGATGAGCAGTAATGTCTGCAAACAACTAAATGCGCTCAAATGCTATCTTGAAGGTGTTATTAAACACACACAGTAGTGTACAGGCTTTATGATTGTTTCGGGACATGCTGAATGCTTCAAGGCCTGATATGAAACAATAAGCACTACCTTATTTTGTAAATTGCCTCATAACGTAGCAGTCTGTTCTAGCAATTCCTTCTAGCTAATACTCATATAAATATTGTGATGGGCTAGATAAGTAATTCATGTGAAACCATCATGCAATAACTTAAGAAAAAACAACATTGGCTGCGAGGGATTGCTTTGGAAATGTGCCCCATGCTCAGCTAGGTGAACACCATACTGGAATTTCTATCTTTGTTGTCATAAGCAAACTGCAGATTGAACAGCCTAGTCATCATAAGATTTTCGCTTTTATGAAGCAGCAGCAAGGATTGTTTGAAAACATTGCACATAGAATTTACTTTTCGTTCCTCTGATTATTGTAGACTGAATGGCAGTTTTATTTTGTTGTTGTTGTTGTTGTCTTCAGTCCTGAGACTGGTTTGATGCAGCTCTCCATGCTACTCTATCCTGTGCGAGCTTCTTCATCTCCCAGTACCTACTGCAACCTACATCCTTCTGAATCTGCTTAGTGTATTCATCTCTTGGTCTCCCCCTGCGATTTTTACCCTCCACGCTGCCTTCCAATACTAAATTGGTGATCCCTTGATGCCTCAGAACATGTCCTACCAACCGATCCCTTCTTCTGGTCAAGTTGTGCCACAAACTTCTCTTCTCCCCAATGCTATTCAATACTTCCTCATTAGTTATGTGATCTACCCATCTGATCTTCAGCATTCTTCTGTAGCACCACATTTCAAAAGCTTCTATTCTCTTCTTGACCAAACTATTTACCGTCCATGTTTCACTTCCATACATGGCTACACTCCATACAAATACTTTCAGAAATGACTTCCTGACACTTAAATCTATACTCGATGTTAACAAATTTCTCTTCTTCAGAAACGCTTTCCTTGCCATTGCCAGTCTACATTTTATATCCTCTCTACTTCGACCATCATCAGTTATTTTGCTCCCCAAATAGAAAAACTCCTTTACTACTTTAAGTGTCTCATTTCCTAATCTAATACCCTCAACATCACCCGACTTAATTCGACTACATTCCATTATCCTCGTTTTGCTTTTGTTGATGTTCATCTTATATCCTCCCTTCAAGACACCATCCATTCCGTTCAACTGCTCTTCCAAGTCCTTTGCTGTCTCTGACAGAATTACAATGTCATCGGCGAACCTCAAAGTTTTTATTTCTTCTCCATGGATTTTAATACCTACTCCGAATTTTTCTTTTGTTTCCTTTACTGCTTGCTCAATATACAGATTGAATAACATGGGGGAGAGGCTACAACCCTGTCTTACTCCCTTCCCAACCACTGCTTCCCTTTCATGCCCCTCCACTCTTATAACTGCCATCTGGTTTCTGTACAAATTGTAAATAGCCTTTCGCTCCCTGTATTTTACCCCTGCCACCTTTAGAATTTGAAAGAGAGTATTCCAGTCAACATTGTCAAAAGCTTTCTCTAAGTCTACAAATGCTAGAAACGTAGGTTTGCCTTTCCTTAATCTTTCTTCTAAGATAAGTCGTAAGGTCAGTATTGCCTCACGTGTTCCAGTATTTCCACGGAATCCAAACTGATCTTCCCCGAGGTCAGCTTCTACTAGTTTTTCCATTCGTCTGTAAAGAATTCGTGTTAGTATTTTGCAGCTGTGGCTTATTAAACTGATTGTTCGGTAATTTTCACATCTGTCAACACCTGCTTTCTTTGGGATTGGAATTATTACATTCTTCTTGAAGTCTGAGGGTATTTCGCCTGTTTCATACATCTTGCTCACCAGATGGTAGAGTTTTGTCAGGACTGGCTCTCCCAAGGCCGTCAGTAGTTCTACTGGAATGTTGTCTACTCCGGGGGCCTTGTTTCGACTCAGTTAAGTTTTATTTTAGAATGAAATATTAAAGACTGTACCGTTTCCATGTTGTGTTCTTTTTTATACTCCCTGCTTTAATTTCTTTATGCCGTTGCAGTGAGTTTTGATTGTTTCTTTGTGTAGTTCAGTTGAATCATTTGAGACTTTATATTACTTATTGCTTATGGAATTTCTCTGTGGGTGTTCACGTTTTGCAAATGACCTGTTGTTGTCCTCTCACTTGCGGTCCTCTGTCTTAGTGGCAGTTCCAACGACAACGTTCTCAAGAAATATTTTTGTAAGCCTATAAAAATCAAAAGATACCTGAAGTACGCTTAACGCTTACGCTACGAATATCGTTAGTACACTTAGGAAAGGAAAAGAATAATTGTGACAGCTACTGATTTATGATTTTCAGCTTGCAGTTGGTGCATCTGAATGCTAGTAGCACTTACATTATAATCCCTAAGCCTAGTTACAGAAGTGAGAATAAGGTCACTGGCGATTATTTTTGCTATTTCGGTTCTTGATCGACTTGGTTATGCAGCTTTGAGACGCGAGCTGCACTCCTTACCTCCAAGCCCGCTCTTGAAACCACCGTCTGTGCAAACGTATTATTCCTGCAGTTTATTACAATTGGCAGAATTGCGTAACATGTCTGGAAACAACGTGATCGTCAAATTATTTGCTGGAGTGGCACAGAATTGTCAGGCTAAACTCCCTTCACTTCACTTGTCAGTTCTATTAAACGATCTGAGCGATTTTCTTGTACGGTGCGAGATTGGGTTACAAAATTTATTGTTTCGAGTCCAAGAGGGTCATTCCAGAGAGAAAATACAACTAACTTTGTCTGGCATATAGAAAAAGTATCTATTTTAACCATCCCTATGGGAATGACAGAGCAGAGAACACGGTAGCGACTCGCTAGCGCAGTGGTAATGTGACTGCCATCTTTGGCATGAGCTTTCGGTTCGAAGCTGGCTGGAGGACTAGCAAACTGCATCTGCGTTTTCGCACTGTTTTAAAGTATCAGACCGACAATGGCCAATGAAATCTTAAGGAAGCCCCTGCGTTGTAAGCTCATTTTAGACCTGAAGGGACATTGTGGGCCAGCAACCACACTGGTCGTGGGCACGCCCCTTTGGAGTTCTGTATGGACGCAATTTTTGCTCTACTGTACGGGGTGGATCGTCCAAAACCTTTCGACGAATTTTGAACGTCATCCGGAACAGCAGAGGGTGCCTATACTTTTCAGTCCTTCTGTTTCGCGCGCTGCTGTGGCGTAATCAAAGGGATGGAGGGGCAGGGATGCGACATTGACACATGAGTGAATAAAACGGCAAAGGGTCCCTCTAAGATCGCACCTACCCTCTTTTGTTGAGCACTTTAAAAATCTACACTCCTGGAAATTGAAATAAGAACACCGTGAATTCATTGTCCCAGGAAGGGGAAACTTTATTGACACATTCCTGGGGTCAGATACATCACATGATCACACTGACAGAACCACGGGCACATAGACACAGGCAAAAGAGCATGCACAATGTCGGCACTAGTACAGTGTATATCCACCTTTCGCAGCAATGCAGGCTGCTATTCTCCCATGGAGACGATCGTAGAGATGCTGGATGTAGTCCTGTGGAACGGCTTGCCATGCCATTTCCACCTGGCGCCTCACTTGGACCAGCGTTCGTGCTGGACGTGCAGACCGCGTGAGACGACGCTTCATCCAGTCCCAAACATGCTCAATGGGCGACAGATCCGGAGATCTTGCTGGCCAGGGTAGTTGACTTACACCTTATAGAGCACGTTGGGTGGCACGGGATACATGCGGACGTGCATTGTCCTGTTGGAACAGCAAGTTCCCTTGCCGGTCTAGGAATGGTAGAACGATGGGTTCGAGGACGGTTTGGAGGTACTGTGCACTATTCAGTGTCCCCTCGACGATCACCAGTGGTGTACGGCCAGTGTAGGAGATCGCTGCCCACACCATGATGCCGGGTGTTGGCCCTGTGTGCCTCGGTCGTATGCAGTCCTGATTGCGGCGCTCACCTGCACGGCGCCAAACACGCATACGACCACCATTGGCACCAAGGCAGAAGCGACTCTCATCGCTGAAGACAACACGTCTCCATTCGTCCCTCCATTCACGCCTGCCGCGACACCACTGGAGGCGGGCTGCACGATGTTGGGGCGTGAGCGGAAGACGGCCTAACGGTGTGCGGGACCGTAGCCCAGCTTCATGGAGACGGTTGCGAATGGTCCTCGCCGATACCCCAGGAGCAACAGTGTCCCTAATTTGCTGGGAAGTGGCGGTGCGGTCCCCTACGGCACTGCGTAGGATCCTACGGTCTTGGCGTGCATCCGTGCGTCGCTGCGGTCCGGTCCCAGGTCGACGGGCACGTGCACCTTCCGCCGACCACTGGCGACAACATCGATGTACTGTGGAGACCTCACGCCCCACGTGTTGAGCAATTCGGCGGTACGTCCACCCGGCCTCCTGCATGCCCACTATACGCCCTCGCTCAAAGTCCGTCAACTGCACATACGGTTCACGTCCACGCTGTCGCGGCATGCTACCAGTGTTAAAGACTGCGATGGAGCTCCGTATGCCACGGCAAACTGGCTGACACTGACGGCGGCGGTGCACAAATGCTGCGCAGCTAGCGCCATTCGACGGCCAACACTGCGGTTCCTGGTGTGTCCGCTGTGCCGTGCGTGTGATCATTGCTTGTACAGCCCTCTCGCAGTGTCCGGAGCAAGTATGGTGGGTCTTACACACCGGTGTCAATGTGTTCTTTTTTCCATTTCCAGGAGTGTACTTGTACGGAGGGAAGCCGTGAAGGAGTACCAGGCGCCTGCATGTTGCTGCTCTAGCCTTGCTTGCGGGCTGGCGCATTCGGAGGAGTGTCAGGGGGTTGCTCAACAAAGGGGAACGGGTGGCAACGAGGGTGTTGCCAAACTGTGCAGGTCTTAGAGGGACCGTTTGCCATTTCATTCACACATATGTCAATGACGCAACCCCGCCCCTCTTCCCTATGATCAAGCCACAGCAGGGCGCGGAACAGTAGAACTGAAAAAGCATAAGCAGCCTTTGCTGTTTCGGATCACGTCCAGATTTCGTCAAATGGTGCTGAACGCCCCAAGTGGTTCCATCCTGTACACCAGAGCAAAAATTGCGGCCACACCGCACTCCAAATGGATGTGATTACACTCAGCGGCGTTACTGGCCCACAGTGTCTCTAAAGAGGTGTTCAATCGTCCAGCTAGTGTCAGCAGCGTCAAAGGTTGTCAATAATTTTCGACCGCGAAATATGCTGGGATCAATCTTTCAGGGGAACGGTTGATTTCTATGACGCCTTTTACGCTAGCCCTGAGGCTTTTCCGTGTCGATTCTAAGGGTCGGTTTGTTTGAAATGTTTTCCTCAGCCACCCATAAGATAATCGCTCGATTTGAATGCGTCGCGGTTGTGACCACCATCGTAGAGGGTTCGAAAGAAGTGGTGGAATGTGGGTAACAGGGTGCGTGACGACCTTCCCATCGTGTGACACGTTCACGGTGGCGGTGGGAAGCATCGTGGTGAAATTTGGCGTCAACGTGACATCATTACCCACCCGATACCTCACATGAACCTCCTAACTCCGGCCTTCTTATTGCAAGTGTCGACACCTTGCTATTTGAAACGCTGCCGAGCCTGATGGTGACGTCACAGGGAGCCACGGTTTTATACCATCAGAGAAGGTTGTAGGCAACTTTAAGCCATGTTTCAAACTTATTTGTGGCATCTACATCTACATGGATACTCTGCAAATCACATTTAAGTGCCTGGCGGAGAGTTCATCGAACCACCTTCATAATTATCTATTATTTCAATTTCGTACTGTGTGCAGAAAGAACTAACACCTATATCTTTCCGTACGAGCTCTGGTTTGCCTTATTTTATCATGCTGATCGTTCCTCATATGTAGGTCGGCGTCAACAAGATATTTTTACATTCAGAGGAGAAAGTTGGTGATTGGAATTTTGTGAGAAGATTCCTCCGCAACGAAAAACGCCTTTCTTTTAATTATGTCCAGCCCAAATCCTGTATCATTTCTGTGAGACTCTCTCCCATATTTCGCGATAATACAAAACGTGCAGCCCTTCTTTGAACTTTTTCGATGTACTCCGTCAGTCCTATCTGGTAAGGATCCCACACCGCGCAGCAGTATTCTAAAAGAGGACGGACAAGCGTAGTGTGGGCAGTCTCTTTAGTAGATCTGTTACATTTTTTTAAGTGTCCTGCCAATAAAACGCAGTCTTCGGTTAGCCTTCCCTACAACATTTTCTATTTGTTCCTTCCAATTTAAGTTGTTCGTAATTGTAATCCCTAGGTATTTAGTTGAATTTACGGCTTTTAGATTAGACTGGTTTATCGTGTAACCGAAATTTAAGGAATTACTTTTAACACTCATGGGGGATGACCCCACAATTTTCGTTATTTAGTGTCAACTGCGATGGGAGATAATTATGGGGTATCGAAAAAAGGAATCCTTTAATTCTGTTGCACAGTGTAGTTCATTCGCCTTGTAAAGAACCTCCGACCACCAGCTATCTTCACGGAGTGCTCGTTTCGACTGACAGCACCATCTTCTTCTATATACCCACTTCCAGGGCTGTACTTTGAACTACATAATCGTTGACTAGCCATCACTACCTGCAGCTATAGCCATAATTTATTGCACATCCGCGCTTAATCATAACACGACGTCAGAAGTCGGAACTACAGATGAACATTCGCACCCAGGCAAAGGAACATAACTTACAGTTCTTTCAGTCCCTCCATACTCTTCGGTCTCCACAGATCGCAAATAGCTTTCTGAAGAAACTGATATGCTGCCTTCAGTTAGTTCCGTCCTGCGTCTCTGTGGATGTTAAGACTCCTCCCGGCGTGTTTATTGCAGTAAAGAATTCAATAGTATCTATCGAGCTTATCACAAATTCTGAAAATGAATAATATCGCTGAAGTTAAGAATCAAAAAGGGGGGGGGGTTCAAAAATGATAATCGAATGCTTTTCTTGATCACCAGCGTCGTGAACAGTAAAGGTAGAGAGCTTCAGACAGAACTTGGAGAAGAGAAGTATGTTCCGAGCAAGGTCTTAAGGAATGGAAGAGACCCACAGTGGTTTAATAGCCGTCTTAGAAAATTGCTATGTAAACCAAGAGAGCATTACGGATTCAAGCAAAGTCGAAATCTAGCCGACAAACGAAACGTGAACGAGCGAAAATGATAAGCATTCAATGAGCTTCAATGTAAAATTTTGTCCACCGATGTGACTAAAAACACTAAGAGGTTTTGGTCTTAAGTAAAATCAGTAAGCAGTGCGAAATCGTCTATTTAGTGGCTGACCATAATGGACCGAAGCGGAAGATGACAGAGACAATGCGAAATACTGAATTCGGTCTTCCGAAACTGTTTCATCGCGGAAGATAGTCCACAGTCTCTCCTTTCAATCGTCGCGTGAACTTGGAATTGGCAGATATTGAGATAACTGATCACGGAATAGAAAAGCAACTGCAGTCGCTTAGTAGAAGAAAGGCAACAAGGCCAGACAACACAATATTCTACACAGATTATGCGAAAGAACTTGCTCCCCTTACAGCAGCAGCTTATTATAGATCGCTGGAGCAACGAAGGATATCTAGCGACTGCAAAAAAGCGCAGCTCATTCCCATTTTCAAGAAGGGCCGTGGTAGAGATGCACGTATTCATAGGCCTACAATGTTTACGTCAATCTGTTGTAAAATATGTTTTATGCTCATCTACAGTGACGCTTTTGGAGAACCAAAACCTCCTCTACAAAAATTAATATGGATTCCGCAAACATATCTTGTGAAACTCAGCTCTCTGTATTCCTTTATGAGATCCACAGCGTTGCAGACGTCGGCGCTTAGGCTGATGACGTGTTCCTCGACTTCAGTAAGGCATTTGACACTGTCCCAGCACTAGGGTTAAGTGTAAAAAGTACGAGCTTATCGAGTTTCAGTCTAAATTTGCGACTGGATTCCAGATTTTCTTGCAGACGCTACAAGAGAAGCGTTGTGCATCACGAAGAGGCGTACGATTGAACCTTCGAGAAAGTGGTTCCTGGGAAGGGTTGGGCAACATTTTACTTCCTTCCACGTACGTCTCACCAGATGAACACAACGAAAAATCCGAGAAATTCGAACTAATATAGAGGCTTACCGACAATAATTCTTCCCATAAGCCATTCGTGAAGAGAACAGGCAAGGGGCCATCAGTTAGCGGTATCACAAGTGCTTCCACCACACACTGTCAGCTGGCTTTCGGAGTACTGATGTAGACGTAGAGTGTCAGATCCTAGTAAAATGATTGAATTTGTAGTAACATTCAAAAGAGGATATAGAATATCCTTTACTAGTCAACTAAAAGAGGATAATACGAGGTGCATTCAAGTTCTAAGGCCTCCGATTTTTTTTCTCCAGACTGGAAAGAGATAGAAACATGCACATTGTTTTAAAATGAGGCCGCGTTCATTGTCAATACGTCCCAGAGATGGCAGCACCGTACGGCAGATGGAATTTTACCGCCAGCGGCGAGAATGAGAACTGTTTTAAATACTTAAAATTGCGTCGTTTTCCTTACTTGAACAGCGTGCAATCATTCGTTTTCTGAATTTGCGTGGTGTGAAACCAATTGAAATTCATCGACAGTTGAAGGAGACATGTGGTGATGGAGTTATGGATGTGTCGAAAGTGCGTTCATGGGTGCGACAGTTTAATGAAGGCAGAACATCGTGTGACAACAAACCGAAACAACCTCGGGCTCGCACAAGCCGGTCTGACTACATGATCGAGAAAGTGGAGAGAATTGTTTTGGGGGATCGCCGAATGACTGTTGAACAGATCGCCTCCTGAGTTAGCATTTCTGTGAGTTCTGTGCACACAATCCTGCATGACGACCTGAAAATGCGAAAAGTGTCATCCAGGTGGGTGCCACGAATGCTGACGGACGACCACATGGCTGCCCGTGTGGCATGTTGCCAAGCAATGTTGACGCGCAACGACAGCATGAGTGGGACTTTCTTTTCGTCGGTTGTGACAATGGATGAGACGTGGATGCCATTTTTCAATCCAGAAACAAAGCGCCAGTCAGCTCAATGGAAGAACACAGATTCACCGCCACCAAAAAAATTTCGGGTAACCGCCAGTACTGAAAAAATGATGGTGTCCGTGTTCTGGGACAGCGAGGGCGTAATCCTTACCTATTGCGTTCCAAAGGGCACTACGGTAACAGGTTCATCCTACGAAAATGTTTTGAAGAACAAATTCCTTCCTGCACTGCAACAAAAACGTCTGGGAAGGGCTGCGCGTGTGCTGTTTCACCAAGACAACGCACCCGCACATCGAGCTAACGTTACGCAACAGTTTCTTCGTGATAACAACTTTGAAGTGATTCCTCATGCTCCATACTCACCTGATCTGGCTCCTAGTGACTTTTGGCTTTTTCCAGCAATGAAAGACACTCTCCGTGGCCGCACATTCACCAGCCGTGCTGCAATTGCCTCATCGATTTTCCAGTGGTCAAAACAGACTCCTAAAGAAGCCTTCGCCGCTGCCATGGAATCATGGCGTCAGCGTTGTGAAAAATGTGTTCGTCTGCAGGGCGATTACGTCGAGAAGTAACGCCAGTTTCATCGATTTCGGGTGAGTAGTTAATTAGAAAAAAAATCGGAGGCCTTAGAACTTGAATGCACCTCGTACAGTGATTTCCTGCTAAATGGCATGTAAGTATAAAATTTATCCCATGTATTCCAAGGCTTCGCGGATAACCATTCGCAGTACTGGACTCACATAAAATACTGGAGATCCCCATATATAAAAGAGCGTAACCACTCAGAAGGAAATCAGAGAAAACTAATTACTACCGAACAAACCATAAAACAAACTGACAAAGGCCCAGGCTTAAGCTTCTCATTAGCATGCGCCCTTATAAGGCATGGTGAACAGACTTTCGCACACTGAAACCGGAAAAAGATACAAAGACCGTGCACGTAACAATGTAAATGTACACAATATATGTCCTCTTTATGTAAATATTCTGACTTGTACGATAACGCCGCTCATTTACGAGAGACGCACTATTATTAGGCATAACAACGCCTGCAGTAAAACCGATTACAGCACCCTCGGGTGTAGCCAACATTAAGTAAGTGAACATACCACCTGCATTGCCACTCATAAAGTCATTATCACTATGCGACAGCACATGCATAAACTGTCACTAAGTTGTACCCATTCTGAACTCTCGGTAAACTAACATCTCTTGAACCCAAGCCGTAAAAGAAACTATTAAGACTATCATCCTATATAGATCACTGATACAATAGAAATATAAAAAACAATTAAAAACTATATAGTATTAATCAATGTAAAAATAAGAGCATACTAATGGATGGTGAACCTTTAACAATAATGCCTGTAACAATACGAACACAGTGAATGCATGATATAAGAACCACTCACCTAACTATTCAGAGAGTGGCCGTAATGAACCAAATTGAATTAAAGCAAAAAAGCTGAGAAACTCCTGCCGAACAGGCCATGAAGGCCCAACGGTACCAACCGGCCGCCATGTCATTCTCAGCTCACAGGCGTCACTGGATGCAGATACGGAGGGCATGTGGTCAGCACACCGCTCTCCCGACCGTATGTCAGTTTCCGAGACCAGAGCCGCTACTTCTAAATCAAGTAGCTCCTCAGTTTGCCTCACAAGGGCTGAGTGCACCCCGCTTGCCAACACCGCGCGGCTTATCGGATGGTCACCCATCCAAGTGCTAGACCAGCCCGACAGCGCTTAATTTCGGCGATCTGACGGGAACCGGTGTTACCACTGCGCCAAGGCAGTTGGCTAAAGCAAAAGAACTTCCTTAATAATTACATAAAAAGATTTCAGGTTATTACTTCAGGGTAAATAAATCCAAATGCTATACAAAATATAGGATGTCTCAGGACTTTGTGACAATATAGATGAGGAGATGACACTGACGCGAGGAGCAGAACCAGAAAAAAGCAAGTGCAGTGTTTTATCTTACCATGGTGCCACATCAAATTGGTTGTATATACTGTTAATCTCATATTACATCGTTCTCAGTACATTGTATACTGCTTTGTAGATGCTTGGAAACAGCACAAGTGCTGGAATTGTAATATTAAAATAAAAAAGCAGCAGCTAAAACCAAGTATGACGCCATAAAAAAAACCTCATCCTCAGTGTGTCGTACCACCTGTTGCTATGTTAGGTCTTGTTAGAACGTGGCTGTTCCTTAAAACCAATAACTGATTTTTTGTTGTTGAAGTTTTATAATACGACATGTTTATCAGATGCAGTTAGCGTAAGATTATGTTGGTTAATGCAATGGTTCTGTCGTGACATGTGCCTAGCTTTGTTGTATATACGGATATTTTAAGTCTGACCAAGAGACTGAAGTAAAATTGACATATTTGTTAAATAATTGTATAAATATGAGTTAACAGATACCCTTACACAGAAAAAAATCGAACGAAAATGACTTTCCAGTTTTTTTTGAGAGTTTGTATCTCACATGAGTTCCTGTGGACGTGTCTACGGATGTCTTTATTAAGACGCCTTGTTCTGCTCAACCTGTCCTAGAAGTTCCGCTTGACTCAACAGGATATGCTGCTACCTGTTCCCACGAAACGGGTGCTGTTCTCTGCGCTGCACCGCCTGACCTGAAACCGCTAGACAACGCAATCTCACATCTGGCGGCACATTTTACAGCCATCTATCGACATTACTGTATTTCGTTTTGCTTTAAATTGTTAAATGTGATGTAAATATGAGTGCCTTGATGTGACATATTATTATTTCCTTCCAGAATTTGAGTGTTGTGTGATGTCCAAATGGCTCTGAGCACTATGGGACTCAACATCTTAGGTCATAAGTCCCGTAGAACTTAGAACTACTTAAACCTAACTAACCAAAGGACATCACACACACCCATGCCCGAGGCAGGATTCGAACCTGCGACAGTGGCGGTCCCGCGGTTCCAGACTGAAGCGCCTAGAACCGCTCGGCCACAAAGGCCGGCAATGAGTAAGTCTCTCCGGTACTATGTTATAATGTGGACAATTTGCAAATGTTTTTCGCACTTGTCCATCGGTTAATGAATCTAGGACCGTAGCAGTCCCGCGGTTCCGGACTGCAGCGCCAGAACCGCTAGACCACCGCGGCCGGCGTGTGATGTCCTTAGGTTAGTTAGGTTTAAGTAGTTCTAAGTTCTAGGGGACTGATGACCATGGATGTTAAGTCCCATAGTGCTCAGAGCCATTTTTTTTGAACCAGAATTTGAACAGAACTACTTCACCATGGACCATTCCTTGGTTATGGATCTCCCACCAGAATGAGTGACTACACTGATAATGGTTACGAAAGGATGAAGTTAAATAAACTTCACACAAGAGATGGGAATAAAAATATTTATTGTTCGGCTCACTATTAGTTATACATCGCTTGTGATTGTATTAGAGTCGTGAAGTAAAGAATTATCTTGAATTTGCTACATGAATGTACTACATGAAAACCACGCAAAGATGCTTCTACATAAAATATCCGAAATTGGAGCCTCACTTGGATGTCTCGGAGTCTGCGCTAAGATAAATACATGGTGTTATTTCAGTGAGGTACTACTAAAAAGAAGCAATGACAGGTATCGATAGAGTGACGCAAACGCAAATGTTTGACGTAATGTGTTAGCAATTTAGTGATGGCTTTTCACTTTGCTGTTGCCTTATAGTAGGCCCTCATGGATGTTATGAACAGATTTGTAGGTTAATGTTTATCAATCGATCATTTTATTCCGCTTGGTTCTGTAAAGAACTGCAACGCTTAGTTAATGTAATCAGCAAGCACGTTTGTTGATGCAATAAATTTAGGATTCCGTATCGGATTGTAATTAATGGACAAACTATATGTTTCTTATAGCATTGCTTGCGATGTTTCACCGAGCATGAGGAATTGGAGACATCCATTGTGAGGTCACACTTAGCGAAATTACTTCTTTCTCTGCATAAAGCAATGAACCGTGACTGTATCTCACCTCCCAGAACGCCGAATCCAAATTAAGCGTTAACGTGCCTTTATCTAGGTACTAAAGAGAATGGAAGAGTACTCACGACCCTCCTCCCCCTCCAGAAATGGACTTTTATTCATTTATTATACAAGTTGTACGAACCATCATCCTGTGGTCAGATCTGATAATTACTGCTCTTTCGGGTGACAATTCACTCGAAAACGACCATAAACGATGAGTATGCAGAACGTATTCTCATCAATAAACAAAATTTAAAAGAATCTTTGGTTATTCACTTCAACTGCTGCACTCCTACACACTATCGAAGTCTGGCTCCACAGCAGCAAAATATGAGGCATTCAAGCCAAGTTCCCAAGAAAGGTTCATGATAGCCGTCACTGACGCCCTAGGAGTAACCATAATGCTAGTTATGGCTAAGGTCGCTTTAGGAGCTTTAACGGCTGTTGGACTGACATCGTGATCGATACATTCAGCAGGAACCAGGACGATGTGACTGTACTACATTCTTGGCCAAACTACTCTAACAATGATAACCTGCTGACGTCTCTGCCTTATGTATTGTAAAATTATTCTGTCGTTAGCTCTGTTAAGGCTATGTTGCTAGCGTGCGAAACTTACAGAAGATTATATATATGTATAATCCTGCTGCATCATACTCTTGAACACAGTACTGGATTGCAAGATTATATAGTGTTGTTCCTCTTACTAAAGATTCAAAATATTGTTAATTGGGTTCAGTGTGCAATAAAAATTTGAGACTGCTCAATAGTAAAGAGATGAAACCTCCAGAGAAGTAGAAAAAGTCAAGCGAGAGCCCTGACCCAAATAGCGTGCACGAGAACAAAATAACTTTCTGAAGTAACTGATAATAAATACTGATATGTACACTGCACTTTTCTGTCAGAGATAGATTAAGGGAATATACAGTAATAGTGAATAATTTCGTGGCAGAATTGATGGTATTGAATGATGTGGTCAACGGGCATGGCACCACACTAAGTCGCATCTTAACCTCCGTCCAGCTATACTTATATAAGTCTTAACAGTTTGTATAAATCGTTTCAGGTGAATGGGAAGGAGAGAAGGTTGAATGATACCAAAGCCGATTTCTTCGCTCAGCTTTCGCAGCTGAAATTGTTTAACGACTGCGATTACAACATTGTTGACAGCATCTTAAACACCACAAGACGAACATGAAACAAAAGAGGCCTTGCGGTATTGGACATCAGTTGAAGGGAGAGTAAACATAAACCTGATACTTGTGAACCCCACCGGTTTCTATAACATTTAAGACACCACCCCACAGAACATATCTTCAGCGAAAGCCGTGGCTACAATCATTCATTATGATTTAGGAAGATGGAGGATTAGGCTTCAACATCCCTGCGCCAGCAAAATCGACAGAAGTAGAGCTTCATCTTTCGAGATTTAAGGAAACCACAGAAACTCTATCTTCTGCTGACCACTGAGGATAAGCAACCGAACAAAATATTAGCCACCTCAAAACGTGCAGACTGGTCGCTTTGGAGTGCTGTTACACTCCACCTCTGACGTAAAGCAAGTGGTGTGTATGCGGAAGTCGACTGGATGGAATCAGTGCTGTACGATGGGTCGACGTGTGGAGCAGTGAAGAATTTCAGATGGAGCTACCGTGTTTTGACGTGCACATGACGACAGTATAAATGAAGAAACCCGAATTGTTGGTGTGTAAGTGTGGATTATCTAACGTGTATAAAAGGAATGGTGTACTACCCACAACCAACTAACATGGCGTGAGAACATTGGCGGTAAAAATCTGCTAACTGACAGGGCCTGGAGACGAGTATGATGCCTTGTCGATGAGAGTCGGCTAACTGAGATCCGTCTCAACCATTTTGGAGCCGGCCGGTGTGGCCGTGCGGTTAAGGCGCTTCAGTCTGTAACCGCGTGACCGCTACGATCGCAGGTTCGAATCCTGCCTTGGGCATGGATGTGTGTGATGTCCTTAGGTTAGTTAGGTTTAAGTAGTTCTAAGTTCTAGGGGACTGATGACCACAGATGTTAAGTCCCATAGTGCTCAGAGCCATTTGAACCATTTTTTTGAACCAACCATTTTGGAAAATAACTGAATGAAATGGACATTTTGAGCCGGGCAGTTCGCAGCCGCACATAAAGCTACGCAGTGGGCCGGACACCACTGTAACTAGGCATTAGCTAACCAGAAGCGTGTAGTGTGATAAAAAGATTTGCGGTTTTGTCTCTTTTCAATTGATCCAACGTGTCGAGTGCACCAGCGACCGAATGAAACGCTTAACATGCCAGGTGTGGAAGGTTTAGTTCCTGCCGGACGTAAGTCAGTGAGGTTTAGGGGGTGTTTCTCTTGCATCGTCAAGGAACCAGCCATCCCGGTTGCGGTGGAGATTAAACCCGATGGTTATTCTAACATTCTCAGTGGCCAAATGTTGCCGTTTCAAATACATATTCACGATGAATATACTGTGGACTGCCGTGTTCACAGGGGTGCATTCATACGTTCAGGACACTCTCGAACCTCGACCGACCTACAAAATCACCCGATATTTACATCTGGGACTACTTCGAGCACAGGATGAAACATAGCAATAAACAACCTCTTAGTTTGATAGGTCTAGAGGAGTCTAATCATGAATGAGTGGCTTGAATTATATTTGACATACCTGAAGAAACTTATAGACTTTCTTCCTTGCCCAGTTTAGGCCATAATCAAGGCAAAATGGAATGTTATGCAATACCATTGTGATGTCTCCTAGGGTTTTTGACCCCACTCCACACAAATGTAAATACAATCTGTTAACCATTGCACCACCTAGCTCAGCCTTTTAGGACGAACAAGAAAAGAAATCCGTCATCGTTGTATCATATTGTACTGGAAAGCTTACCCCCGAATCTGTATTGTCAGACAAAGGGGAATGTTAGCTACATGACTGTCAGTCTTAAAAACGATAGTAATATTTTTCTAGAGAAAGCGGATCATGTTGGGCATGATTGTGTGTCTTACGTCACTAAATTAGCAGTTTCTTGTAACCAGATCTAAAATTTTGTCAACTGAGAATCGGCAGGGATGGGCTAAGGATTGGGGATTGGGCTTTAACGTTCCGTCGCCGGCGAGGTCTTCAGAAACGAAGCACAGCCTTGGATTTTCCAAGGCCGGGGTTGGATATCGGGGGTTTTATATTAAAAGGAACCTTCCTGTCATTTTCCTTAAGTACCTTAGGGAAACCACTGAGTCCTACATCTGGAGACCACACGGTGATCTGATCTTTACTCCTGCAGAATGCAAGGTCATTGCTTTAACCAGTCCAAAAACTCGCACGGTCCAACGGAAAGAAAAGAGGAACCGCTCTTGCTCTTGTAGAAGGAATTATATTGGGATTTGTACCGTAAAAACTTCCCGTTCTATCGCAAAATATTACCTATGTGTTGCGTCGCCACTGTTACTTTCCATTTATCTTTCTTACTTTCATTTCCCACTTGTGAGAACCTTTTCTCTGATGTGAAACGTGAGTGAACAAAATACCCACAATTAAAGTCAGAGATCTTGTTATTATCACTCAATATATCTCTGTGAGAGTTTTCATAGGAAGCGTGTTCTGTGAAGAGAGGAACTTGTTTTGGTTGGAAGCGGTCTGCTGCTTTTAGTACATTTTGTCTACCAATTTCTGGAAAGTCGGCTAGATTAAAGCGACATTTAATAATGAGTGCTCCTTGACAATTAGGAAAACAGTACACTAACATTCGACACATTCAACGTGTTGATTGAGAGGTGAGGTTGGTCTTCCGCATGGGAAAACGACAGCACTTCTGAAGTTAAGTACGTAACTGCTTTGGAGTAATTACCGACGTAGTGAGTAAGGAACGGCGTTGAACTTTTTCACGTCCATAGTATGTCATTATAATGTGGGTGTGTTTATCCGAGCGTATCACGCAGCAAACAATTTTACTAAGAATAATTTATATTTTAAGGTAGTTAATCTCTTATCTGCAGAGCGGGGCATTTCAGTTGATGAGAAAAATCACAGATCTATTCGTGAAATACTGCACATGCTATTTTTGTGCGTAAGAGGCAACCTCGTTTTTCTCGCAATACAATTCTGCAGCTATACAGTGTGCCCATTTATCTTGACCACAACAAACAATCTCTTGTCCAGAAGCAAAATTAAAAATGTATCATCAAGTTCTTTACTACCAGTGGAACATAAACTAGCCCCGCATTTCTTGTATCACTGCGCGTTACGAAGTTATGAACGTTAGTACGTCTTTTTTTAAACAATATCCTATATTTTTAATTTGGTAATCTACTTCCTCTCCTCAATATCTGACCGAAAACGTATTATTTGGGTTCGTGGGCCCGCCTTGATGCAGAACACTTTTGTTACTTACTTATTCCGAGACTAGTTTCAGGGACAATATCGCCATCACCAGTGGGTTCTTTAATTTTAAAACATGCTAAAATAGCATACTTATAAGCATTGTAAAACATTATTACATGTGTACTTTTTGGTTCCAAATATTGTTTTCTATAAATAGTTTCATAATACCTTATTTAATTTATTCCACGGCATGACTTTAACGATTGTTGTAGCAGTTTCTGTCATATTTTCTGTGTCTTTTGTTGCCGTTTTTCTTGACATATACCATGTCATCTGCAACTATATGAGTGGTTGTAAGTAAGCAAATAGAAAACGTGAACTTACGTATGTCAGTGCTATACAATTGGGATTGCGGTAGTGTTGTCGATAAAGTTTTAGTGTTTACTAGGTTGGTACGTAGTTTGTCATGTACTCTCCTTCGTTGGATGCCTTGCAGCTGCTTTTATACACAGAAAATACAACTTTCGCAACTTGTTCTTAATCCTAAGCATTAGGCCACCTTCTTGTTCGCGATTGTTGTGAGAGATATATCGCATATTGCAAGGTTATCAAAATCCCAGTAACATTCACAACAAAAATATAGTTTTACAAAGGCTGAGACCAGACGGAAGAACCTCAAACAAATTCAGCAATGCTGGAATATACCAACTCACATGTCACTCCTGTCAGGAGCAGTACGTAGGACAAACAAGCATAAATTTCCGAACAAGGTACGCAGACCACATGCGAGCTGTAAAGAGTGATAGCACACGTACCACTTTAGCAGAACACCTAAAGAATAAAAATCATCACCCCCACCAATATTCAAACTGATCTACACATCCTGAAACACAGCAACAGTTTATACCGAAAACTAACAAAGAAGATAATTATCACATACAAACGGCTATAGTGTAAGGGGAAAACGTAATAAAAGAAAACACAACACTTTGAAACAACACATCCTTTACCACTCTAAGAGAACCGACACATGACACAGAAGAGGAAAACAAACACTCAAACACACACAAAACGACTCCTCCATTACAGAGAGATAAAGAAGGAACAGAAGTCGTCAGAACTCCCGCAACAATTTTCATAACCTCCTCGCAATACGCGTAATATTTCTTACGACACACGCGAACAGCAAGATGGCGTAATATTTTGGATCATGAACAAGGTGCGGAAACTATATTTTCCTTTGTCTAAAAGTAGCTGCAATCCATCCAACGAACGTGAGTATATGGTAAACTACGTAACAATCCAGTACATACCTGGGTGTGTGTGTCGTCCATAGCGTAAGTTAGTTTAAGTTAGATTAAATAGTGTGTAAGCTTAGGGACCGATGACCTCAGCTGTTTGGTCATATAAGACGTTACCACAAATTACCAGTACACACTAAAACTGTATCTACAACATTTTCGTATAACAGCCATTCATACAGTTGCAGATGACATGATGCATGTAAAAAAACGGCATAAAAACACATACACACGAAATACGTCGGAAACAGCGGAAACAATCGTAAAAACCATGCTGTGACGTAAACTAAATAAGGTATTGGGAAAGTAGTCACAGAAAACAATATTGAGAATCACATGTAAAAATGTTTGGCAATCTTCATAAGTATGCTATTTTTCATGGTGATGGCGATATTGTCGCTGAAACTACTTTGGGAATAAATAACAAAACTATTTTGCATCAAGGCAAACCTACAACCAGAAATTGTTGACCACTTGGAAAATTTCCGGTGCGCCATGGTCTTCAGCGATGAAAGCAGATTTTGCCTGCATGCAAGTTATCGTCATTTGTGTGTACGACTTAGACCTGATGGGTGCTGTCCCAAACAGTGCCTTCGTCCAAGACACGCTGACCCAGCCGCAGGTCTTACGGTATATGATGCGATGTGCTGCAACTTTCGTTCGCCTTTGGTGTATCTGGAGGGAACGCTGACCAGCGTTCAGTACCTGCAGAATGTTGTTAGAGCCGTTCTTGTGCCGTTTTTGAAACAGGAAGGTGATGTTTTGCTTCAACATTATAATCCTTGTCCACACAGTGCCCATGAAACTCAATGTTCTTTGCAAGTCGTTCAGCAGTTTTCCTGGCCAGCACGATCTCTGGACTAGTCTCCAATCGAGCATGTGTGGTATCTGATGGGACGAGAGGTCACTCGTGAGGCTCGTCAACCAACAACTCTTACCGAACTATGTGAACAGTTCGAGCATGTGTGACATAACGTATCCCAGCACAGTAATTGCCATCTGACGATGGACTCGATGCCAGAGTCAGCGCCTGCATTACCACCTTTTGAGGATACACAACGTACTAATACAGATGTTTCAGTATGGGTCGATATCTGGGACCTCAGAAGCGGTTGTGTTATTGATCTGTAAATGTAATTATTTCATGTACTCCGTACATTCTGTTGCAACAATAATTCTTGAGTGAACTACAAATCTCTGAAGGGTGTTTTTTTTCCTGGCGGTGTGTAAGTCACGTGACGGAACTTTTTCGAGCTTGGTGAAAACCATCTCGCAGGATTATCCCTGACGTATATTTTGAAATGACTGAGGTTAGAGTGAATGTGCATACAACCTGATAAGCCACTGCATATGGCACATGCCATTCTGTGATGGTTGTATGAGAGGTAGTGGTGTCGCCTTCACAATGTGCTACACGATAACGAGACACCAGCTGCTTCGCAAGTGGCAGGAAAATAGCCACCATTTTAATATTTGTCGTGTAACACATGATGCTCACACTAAATGCTTAAAAATTTGAACTTTGCTCTTCCAGGGGAATGTTCGAGTTGTATTTCTATCTTTGTAGTTTTGAAGCAATAAATGTTTGAAATCTGTTTCTTCTTTTTGAATAGTAATGCTCCGTCACTGGTGGTCAGTAATGTGGCTGCTATCGAGGTCGTACATAGGCTTCGACACCATTCAGGGCCTTTTAGCTAGCTGCCATGGCATGCACTGCTTCCATAAAAATAATAACAACAGCTGACAGACAGTGAGAGTAGCGTACTCTGCCAGGAACACAACACGCGAGTACTGCTAAATGTCCAGCACCAGGCAACTGCTATCGCAGCCAGCCCTCTATGACCTGCGTACCCTACTCAGTATGTGAAGACAGAGCCGTACACCTGTGTCGTGTCAAGTCGCTATACAGGGTAAGTCACCTAACGTTACCGCTGTATATATTTCGTAATCCACATCAAATACTGACGAACCGATTCCACAGACCGAACGTGAGGAGAGGGGCTAGTGTAATTGTTTAATACAAACCATACAAAAATGCACGGAAGTATGTTTTTTAACACAAACCTACGTTTTTTTAAACGGAACCCCGTTAGTTTTGTTAGAACATCTGAACATATAAACAAATACGTAATCAGTGCCGTTTGTTGCATTGTAAAATGTTAATTACATCCGGAGATATTGTAACCTAAAGTTGACGCTTGAGTACCACTCCTCTGCTGTTCGATGGTGTGTATCGGAGAGCACCGAATTGCGTAGGGATCCAAAGCGAACAGTGATGGACCTTAGGTACAGAAGAGACTGGAACAGCACATTACGTCCACATACTAACACCTTTTTATTGGTGTTTTTCACTGACGCACATGTACATTACCATGAGGGGTGAGGTACACGTACACACGTGGTTTCCGTATTCAATTACTGAGTGGAATAGAGTGTGTCCCGACATGTCAGGCCAATAGATGTTCAATGTGGTGGCCATCATTTGCTGCACACAATTGCAATCTCTGGCGTAATGAATGTCGTACACGCCGCAGTATATCTGGAGTAATGTCGCCGCAGGCTGCCACAATACGTTGTTTCATATCCTCTGGGGTTGTAGGCACATCACGGTACACATTCTCCTTTAGCGTACCCCACAGAAAGAAGTCCAGAGGTGTAAGATCAGGAGAACGGGCTGGCCAATTTATGCGTCCTCCACGTCCTATGAAACGCCCGTCGAACATCCTGTCAAGGGTCAGCCTAGTGTTAATTGCGGAATGTGCAGGTGCACCATCATACTGATACCACATACGTCGACGCGTTTCCAGTGGGACATTTTCGAGCAACGTTGGCAGATCATTCTGTAGAAACGCGATGTATGTTGCAGTGCTCTCCGATACACACGATCGAACAGCGGAGGAGTGGTACTCAAGCGTCAACTTTAGGTTACAATATCTCCGGATGTAATTAACATTTTACAATGCAACAAACGGCACTGATTACGTATTTGTTTATATGTTCAGATGTGCTAACAAAACTAACGGGGTTCCATTTAAAAAAAACGTAGGTTTGTGTTAAAAAACATACTTCCGTGCATTTTTGTATGGTTTGTATTAAACAATTACACTAGCCCCTCTCCTCACGTTCGGTCTGTGGAATCGGTTCGTCAGTATTTGATGTGGATTACGAAATATATCCAGCGGTGACTCACCCTGTATAGCCCACATCACTTAGGAAGGCGCTTCTGCGCATAGAAGCGTGGAGGGGAGGAGGACTGCGCATGCATGGCGACAGAGAGCGGGCAACCGTAGTCTGCGTAGGCGAATTGTTTTCCTTCGGCCAACAATCAGGTTCATTTCGCTATGGTACATCGTATTATACAATCTAATCTATGAGGGGAATAATACATTTTAATACAGATTTTGATCAATCGTCTACCTGAAGAAATCTTTCTTCACGTCTTGACGTTGCGTTCGTTGCTACACATCATTAGTCGTGTGACGTAGGAAGGCAAGAAAAGCTGACGCAGCTTTGTGCAGACGTTAAGTACAATTTATCTAAAAATGACAATACTCTGACGACAAGATCATCGAAAATGGTAGCAATAATTGTCATACAGACTGTTTCAAAACGTAGCATTTATTACATTCAACGAACAGCTATAAACAGTGCATCAAATGAAACAGAAACTCAGTCAATTTTTCCTACAAGTGTTCAACTTGAAGCCGTTCGTCGCACAGGGAATCGAGAAGCGAGTACTTCCCAAACTTGATCAGTGTGTCTGGAGTAGCTGTTGAAACAGCTACTTCAGTCCTGTTTTCTTAAGTCGGGTAGATCAGCTGGTAGCGGAGGCACACAGAAATGATCCTTTATGAACCCCTCACAGGGAGAAATTGCATGCCGTCAGACCGTGTGTGAACGAAGGCGCCATGCGAAACAAGCTGTGTCATCCGATCCCTCGCTGCCAATTCAGTGGTAGGCTACGACATCGTTTAACCAGTGGCGTACTGAGTTATGCGAGAGAGGCGGCGCACCGTCTTGCTGCCTGTTCTGTGGTTCGGCTTCTCCCAGTCGAGGGAAGGGCCACAGTTCTAGCGCATCAGAAAAAAATGGCTCAAATGGCTCTGATCACTATGGGACTTAACATCTGAGGTCATCAGTCCACTAGAACGTAGAACTACTTAAACCTAACTAACCTAAGGACATCACACACATCCATGCCCGAGCAGGATTCGAACCTGCGACCGTTGCAGTCGCGCCTAGAACCGCTCGGCCACCGCGGCCGGCTCAGGATGAGAAGCACCAGTTAGCAATTGCTTCACTGAAAAAGAAGGGCCCGTGAACGTTGTACCGGGATACGGCGCAAAAAAAATTAAATTTAGTGGGGTCTCGTTGCAGCTGTACCTCCCCGTGGGGATGTGCTAACCCCCAGATACGCGCGTTGTGTGTTCACATTTCGACTTAGATGAAATGACGATTCATCATTGAGTACGACACGATCATCATCCACCAACATTTCGTTTGCAAAGTTGGCACGTAAACCGTAGGACTTGCATCGGCCGTTAACGACAAGGATGTAGTTGTTATCGTCTTCTTAAAAATCTCCACCCAGAGCTGCTAATTCGCGATTAGTCTTCCGAACTGATTTCTTGGTGCTACGCAGGCAAGACTCTCACTCGCTGAACACGTTCTTCAGTCACTCTCGCTAGTTCCCTGCTCTTCCCTTTGCGCACAAGTATACAGACAAAACTGTTACAGTTGCTCTTTCTTTTGATGCATTATTTGCTATTGTAAGTTGAATGTAATGAAGGCTACAAAGCCTTAAATCCCATATATTCATTTTGAGACGTCCAGTATATTGCGATTTGGACTGTATTATAACTAAAAATGTAATACACAAGACAACTGACTTAAAACTCAAATCGAAATCATTATATATGCTTGACAACTGTGTCGACGCCACATAGCTTTTTAAAAGCGTGTGGAAGGCGTGTATGTGGGTGTGTCTAATTGTAGTCAAATGTAAATCCTGTACGAAAAAAGAATTACTGGTAGAAAGGACTAGTACAAAAGATATCGTAAAATTTTTCAGTGTATTATAAACACATAAAAAAAAAGTTTTTCATCACCCCGGTTCCCAGAACGACTGAAGACAGACGTTGACTATGGATATTGCATCACAGACATAGTCCCTTTGGCTGTTCAGAGGTATCACTAAAACCTCCCAAAGAAGTAAAAAACCATGCATGAGCAGCGCGTAGTAGACGGAGTGGGTCCGACAGCCGATCAGTTCCAGTCGTTCCACCAGGAAGGAGGTACACGGCTCTTGTCTCTAGTTCAACCATGCATAGACGGTCAATATCAGGGTTCGATCGCGTCCACATTGTTACTTCGTGCCAGGAAGGGCTCTCAACAACAGGGAGTGTCCAGGCGTCTCGGATTGAACGAAAGCGATATTTTTAGGACATGGAGGAGATAGAGAGAGACAAGAACTGTCCATGACATGCCTCGCTCAGGTCGCCCAAGAGCTACTACTGCAGTGGATGACCGCTACCTACGGCACGGAGGAACACTGACAGCAACGCCACCGTGTTGAATAATGTTTTTCGTGCAGCGACAGGACGTCGTGTTACGACTCAGACTGTGCGCAATAGATTGCATGATGCGCAACTTCACTCCCTACGTCCATGGCGAGGTCCATCTTTGCAATCACGACACTATGCAGCAGGGTACAGACGGCCCCAACAACATGCCGAATGGACCGCTCAGGGTTGGCATCACGTTCTCTTCACCGATGAGTGTCGCATATGCCTTCAACCAGGCAACCGTCGGAGACGTGTTTGTAGGCAACCCGGTCAGGCTCAATGCCTTAGGCACACTGTCCAGCGAGTGCAGACAGGTGAGGTTCCCTGCTGTTTAGGAGTGGCATTATGTGGGGCCGACGTACGACGCTGCTGGTCATGGAAGGCGCCGTAACGGGTGTAGGATACGTGAATGCCATCCTTCGATCGATAGTGCAACCACATCGGCAGCATATTGGTGAGGCATTCGTCTTCATGGGCGACAATACGCACTCCCTTCGTGCTCATCTGGTGACATCATATTCTCCAGACATGAACCCTATCGAACATGCCTGGAATAGATTGAAAATGGCTGGTCATGGACAATGTGACCCACCAATCACTCTGAGGCATCTACGCCGGTCACCCTCTGCAGTAAAAGCCCTTGTGCGGCCTGAGCGAGGCATGTCATCGACAGTTTCTCTCTCTCTCTGTATCTCCTCCATGTCCACACAACATCGCTATGGTTCACTCCGAGACTAGCTATATTGTATAAAAGAATCACAGTTGTATAGAAAAAAAAGATTGTTCTAAAAGAAGGTGAACTGTATGAAAATTTAAAGAACTCCTCAGAGAAAGAGTAAGTAAATGGGAAACTTAGTATACTGATTCTGTACTAGTATCAAAAAAATGGTTCAAATGGCTCTGAGCACTATGGGACTCAACATCTTAGGTCATAAGTCCCCTAGAACTTAGAACTACTTAAACCTAACTAACCTAAGGACACCACACACACCCATGCCCGAGGCAGGATTCGAACCTGCGACCGTAGCAGTCCCGCGTGTACTAGTATCAGAGTAAACTGCATCTTCCTCTGCACATAAGATATAGTCTCTCTGTACCTGCTAGTATTAGTTTAAAATAATGCATATATGTCAGAAGGTCATCATAATGTACAGAAAATAATGTATTGTAAAGCAACTGTGAAAATTAAAAGAGCATTTACAAAGTCTTAAAATTATTCTTAGTAAAAAAAAAAGTGTTAAGAAAACAGAGAGCGAAAAGAAAAATGTTGTTAAAGAACTAGAAAATAATTTGTTATATCTATGTTATTACTTACAAAAGATCACAGAAAAACGTGATCCTTTCACAGCTGTTGTGGTCTTCAGTGAAGCACTGGTTTGATTCACCTCTTCATGCTACTCTATCCTATGCTATGCAAGCCTCTTCATATCCGAATAACTACTATAACTTACATCCGTCTGAATCTCCTTACTGTATTTATCTAGTGTTTTCCCTCTACAATTTTTACTCCCACACTTCCCTCTAGTGCTAAATTAGTGATCCGTAGATGTCAACCGATATCTTCTTCTGGTCAGGTTGTGCCACAAATTTCTTTTCTCACCAATTCCGTGCAGTACCTCATCATTAGTTACGTAAGCTATCCATCTAATCTTCATCATTCTTCTGTAGCACTGCATTTCAAACGCTTATGTTCTCTTTTTGTCTAAATTGTTCCGATGTGGCCGAGCTGTTCTAGGCGTTCCAGTCCGGAACTACGCTCTGCTACGGTCGCAGGTTCGAATCCTGCCTCGGGAATGGATGTGGGTGATGTCCTTAGGTTAGTTAGATTTAAGTAGTTCTAAGTCTAGGGGACTGATGACCTCAGAAGTTAAGTCCCAAAGTTCTCAGAGCCATTTGAACCATCTAAATTGTTTATCGTCCTTGTTTCACTTCTATATATGCCTGCACTACATACAAATACCTTCAGAAAATACTCCCTAAAACTTAAGTCTACATTCGATGTTAACGAATTTCTCTCCTTCAGAAACTTTTTTCTTACCATTGCCACTCTACATTTTTCATCCTTTCTACTTCGGTAATCATCAGTTATTTTGCTGCCTAAATAGCAAAACTCATCTATTATTTTAAGTATCTCGTTTCCTTATCGAATTCCTTATCTAATTCCCTCAACATCGCATGATATAATTCGATTGCATTTCATTATCTTAGTTTTGCTTTTGTTGGTGTTAATCTTATATCCTCTTCTCATCTTCTCAAGGCACTATCCATTCCGTTCAACTGCTCTTCCAAGTCCGTTGCTGTCTCTGACAGAATTACAATGTCATCGGCAAACCTCAAAGTTTTTATTTCTTCTCCCCGAACTTTAATTTCTACCCCATATTCTTCTTTGGTTTACTTCACCGTTTGCTCATTGTACAGATTGAATAACATCGGGGACAGACTACAACCCTGTCTCACTCCCTTCTCAATCACTGCTTTCCATTCATGCCCCTCGACTCTTATAATTGCTTTCTGGTTTCTGTACAAGCCTTTTGCGCTCTGTGATTTACCCCTTCTAGCTTCGGAATTTCAAAGAGGGTATTCAAGTCAACATTGTCAAAAGCTTTCTCTAAGTCCACAAATGCTATAAACGCAGGTTTGTCTTTCGCTAACCTATCTGTTAACAGAAGTTGTAGGGTCAGTATTGCCTCGCGTGTTTCTTCATTTTTCCGGAATCCAAACTGATCCTCCCAGAGGTCGGCTTCTACCAGTTTTTTAATTCTGCTGTAATAAATTCGTGTTGCTATTTCGCAACCATGACTTTTTAAAGTAATGGTTTGGTAATGTTCTTACCTGTCAGCAGGTGTTTTCTTTGGAATTGGAATTATTACGTTCATTTTGAAGTGTGCGGGTATTTCGCCAGATTCGTACATCCTGAACATCGGATGGAAGAGTTTTGTAACCATCGACATAGTGTAGCAAAACTATGGTTCACCCGAAGAGCCGACACGTTTCCATTGGTCGACGGTTCAATCCCCATGGTCTCGTACCCACTGCAGTCGCAACTGACGATGTCGTTGGGTCAATATGTGAACACGTATGGGTGGGGTGTTGTGGAACCCGATGTTCAACAATGTACCACGAACGGTGTGTTCTAAAACACTTGTGCGTTCACCAGCATTGTGCTCTTTCGTCAGAGATGCCACAGATCATCATGTATCCTACTTTACAGAGCAGACAAGCCTCCGAACCCTCCGTTCTGCGAAGAATCGTGCACGTCCAACCATTTAGCGCTTAGTGGTAGTTTCAGTGCCCTTCTACGTCTTTCCATAGATGCTCACGGCAGTAGCACGTGAACATTCGAGCAGCTTCGCCGTTTTCGAAATGCTCGTTCACAGGCTCTGCGTAATAATAATTTGCTCTTTGTCAAAATCGCCTATGTCAACGGATATCCCCACTTGCGGCCCATATCTTCACTAGTGTGACCCAGCTGCACCCAACTTCACGGTGGACAGTGGTCATAATGTTTTGGCATAACAGTCTGTGCTTACATTTGTCCTGTAGCCATTCCTGCTTAGCCATTTGCACTTCCTGTCATTCTCATTTGCAGACCTTTGCACTCCCTTTCGCCTGCTTTGTTTGCTGCATTTTTATGTTTTCTCATCAATTAAATTCAGTTCCTCTTGAATTATCCAAGGATTTCAAAAATGGCTCTGAGCTCTATGGGATTTAACATCTGAGGTCATCAGTCCTCTAGAACTTAGAACTACTTAAACTGAACTAACCTAAGGACATCACACACATCCATGCCCGAGGCAGGATTCGAACCTGCGACCGTAGCGGTCGTGCGGTTCCAGACTGTAGCGCCTAGAACCGCACGGCCACCCCGGCCGGCCCAAGGATTTCTACAAGGCTTTGTCTATTTAGCTATTTTATCCTCTACTGCCGCCACTGCTACATCTCTCAAAGCTACCCTTCTGTTCTCTACTGTATTCCCTTCCTGTTCCAGTCCCTCTGAAACGCTCAACAGCCCCTGCTTCGTTCAACTTATCCAGATCCCAGTTCTTTATTTTTCTACCTTTTTTGCAATTTCTTCAGTTTTAATCTATAGTTCCTAGTCAATAAGTTGTTTTCAGGGTCCAGATCTGCTCCTGGAAATGTCTTACAATTTAAAATCTGCTTCCGAAATCTCTGTCTTACCATTATGTAATCAGTCTGAAACCTTCCAGTGTCTCCAGGTCGCTTCTAAGTATACTACCTTCTTTTTTTCAGTGACTTCTGTTGCTTTCATCTCTGGCCGTATTTCGTGATCTGTGAGATCTTCTGGTTGCGCCGTGCTTCTGATCAGCTTTACTCTTTAAATATCCCAATAACTGTCTGGATGAGGGAGTTAGTAGGTGAAAGGGATGCAGAGGTATACTATTCAATACCATATTTCAGTGCATCATCCAGATTAACAACCACAGGGTTCGATTTAGAATAAAGTTTTGTGAAAAACTTCAGATCTTAGAATGAATAACCCAATGAAATGAAACTTAGAGGCTGTGCCGAACACTATGCCAAATGTGATTAAGAGAGCAGAGAGACGATGTACGTTTAGGCTCAGCAGCGCTCTCCCTTATATGACCAGGAAGGTCATTGCCACGGCTAAAGACCTACCGGACGAAATGGAGAAATGAAGGAAAGTGGCAGTAAGCCTCGTCGGCATTAAAGAATACAATGTTAATATGTGATTGCTATTGCTGGTCTTTGGAGGACGTGTTTATCATGCGTAACATTCGGTTTGTACAGAGTAGCAGATAGTATGAGAAGGTCGTACGCAACGTCTTGCAGGTGCTGGACCACGCTAAGCTACAATTGACAACTATATTCTCTGCTAGGCAGCAACGAACCACGTTATTTCATCCAGATTGTTAGCTCAACGATGGAGTATTATAATGAGTATGAACTTGTTCGTGTCGAATATCTGATACAGTCCGCCATGGAATGCGTTGATGCAGTGCATGCCGCTGCGTTGGTTTTAACTATCCAAATGTCACAAATGATTCTTATTCCAATGAAATGACGGTGCCGGACTGATATTTGTGGAGGAGCCCCACATTGTGCTTTCTTATAGTGATGGTTGCAAATGTGTTTCACTACCGTGCACAAGATTGGATTGGATAGTTTGCAGGAAAGAGATCAAACAGCGAGGTCATCGGTCTCATCGGATTAGGGAAGGACGGGGAAGGAAATAGGTCGTGCCCTTTCAAAGGAACCATCCCGGCATTTGCCTGGAGCCATTTAGGGAAATCACGGTAAACCCAAATCAAGATGACCGGACGCGGGATTGAACCGCCGTCGTGCACAAGAGTCCAGTAGACTTACATCGCCACTGGATACAACATGCTAACTCGATTCGCATTGAGCAGCGTAATCTGACATGCAGTCGCTGGATCGAAGAAGTTTTTGACCCTGAGGTCCTGCTCCTTCTTCAGTCAAATCTACATGTCGTGCTTTAACACGAGAATGCTTAGTCAGATGTTGTTCAGGGCAGAAAGATGGGTATCACTGGTTCCAAGGACTGACATACTGCCACCGCCAGTTGGGTACGTGTTAGACGCGGTAGGAGGGCAGCGAATTCTTCACTATCCCACTCTAACCACTGTTGGTGCCTTGTGAATTCTTTTTCAAACAACATGGAGGGATATTTGGAACATTCATATCCGAGCCCTCTTTGATACTAATGAAAGACATTTAGAGGCTCTGACTGGAGCACAGTCCCACAACATACTGATTTCTCAATCAGACACCGCGTACAGGTCTGTAATTTTAATCATTTGTCCATTGCCGTGTCGCTGATCTTTGGCATGAAGTTCATTAGAATTACATTTATCCTAGTCAGTAATGGTTCAAATGGCTCTGAGCACTATGAGACTTAACACCGGTGGTCATCAGTCCCCTAGAACTTAGAACTACTTAAACCTAACTAACCTAAGGACATCACACACACCCATGCCCGAGGCAGGATTCGAACCTGCGACCGTAGTGGTCACGCGGTTCCAGACTGAAGCGCCTAGAACCGCACGGCCACACCGGCCGGGTCCTAGTCAGTAATATTTCGATTGATGTTAGTGTGGTAGGATGAAGTGATTCGCAGCATAAAATGTTTCCCATTTTCCAAGAACAATCTGGATAAGCCGGCAGCAGCATAACACTAGAACGTTCTTCGTGTATTCCTCAGATGAACCTTATTTTCATCGGCCTTCGTAGTCTCTACGTAGCATCGCTGTTTAGTGAAGCGGAGTTCACATCTATCCTTCTTCGTGTTGCAGATTTCACAAATGCTAGCATATTATTAATTTAGCCAATAGCGAAGATAAATGTTTCATAACTGAGGAAAGCAAAGCAGCCGACGAACACACTGGACTGCACCTTCGAATTAATGACGACGGAACTGTAAAACTATATCTTCAATGTTGGTTACTGAGCGTTCAGTAAGTGAGCTATTTTGAGGCTCCTTTCTTGAAGTGCGTAGTTGTCAGATTACTAACTGTAAGCTAAATTAATCGTTCATCGGTATTTGGAAAACTGTAAGTTGTTGGCTGGATCATCTGCTTTACGGACTGGAAGCAGATAAAGGCATATTATATCCAATAGGACCACGTCTAGTGAATCACTGTGTCGATCGAATTAACTTTCGTACTAATAATTGCCGTAACTGTGAGCCAACCAAACCTACGACTTCGGGCCTGAACATTAGTAGGTGTGTTACTGCTGGTGAAGTGCTGTACCCATCTCTAATGACCTCACAATCGAACGTTAAACCCCAGTCTTGCTTCTTGTCGTCCTCGCAGCTGCACGATATTTAACTGAAAGCACCTTTATGAAGCGTGGAGGCGGGGACTAGGAAAGCTAAGGTGAGCGAAGGCCCGACTCATTTAGGGGAAATTTAAAGTACCTGTCCAACACGGGAACAAAAGAGACAGAAAATCAGAAAAAAGTTCTAGTTGGGTGCAATAACCTTACGCCGGCCAAATTAAGTGATAATGACGGTGACAGGGCGGAGTGCGTGAGTGCAGCTGGCGACGGTTTCCCGGTGGGGCCTTATTCATTACTGCATTCCCAGACGCGCGACGTACACGCAAAGGCACAACACGCGGACGCTTAACGACGGTCAGTTCCGACGGCGGCGCCGAGGCGTGCCGCCGCCCTCGTAATTTAGTGCCGCACTCCGACGCAGATTTCGTCCGCGGCGGGGAGCCGTCGGCCGATGCACACGTTATCAGATAAGGCGCCGGCCCGTCGCTATACATCTCGGCCGGGGCAGCAGCAGGGGCAGGGGTAATTAGGAAAGGCAGGATCCGTTCGAGCCGGTTGCTCGCGATGGGCGCGAGATTGGGCAGGAACTGGCGGAAGTGGGCCTGGCGCACAATGGCTCGTCGCGAAGGTGAGCGCAAGGTGGCCGCTCTCATTAGACCAGCCGGCCGAGACCTGATGGCTATCACTCGCCGCCGATGGCCGCCAATGCGCCCGATGAACACCGCTCCTAAAACTTCTAGAGGGACGCCACTTTAATAATTACGATTTTGATACACTAAAGTCCTTTCGACACCACCGACTTTCTGGTCAAAAGTGACTACTCGCTGTGAGTACACATCTTCTGCTTGCGCGCAAATCTGCCGCGAACCACGTCACGAGTGGGACATTGACTTCAGTAGTCAGTTGCCTATGCCGAGTTTTGGGGTTCTAAATTCTTGAGTATGCTGTAGGCTGGGCGTGCGCAGAAACAGGGAATTTGACGTCATCTGTTAACATCGAAAGATAACCTAATATCGCCGAGTTCACTTCTGTTATAGCAAAAAAATGGCTCTGAGCACTATGGGGCTTAACATCTATGGTCATCAGTCCCCTAGAACTTAGAACTCCTTAAACCTAACTAACCTAAGGACATCACACAACACCCAGCCATCACGAGGCAGAGAAAATCCCTGACCCCGCCGGGAATCGAACCCGGGAACCCGGGCGTCTGTTATAGCAGTGGATTTGTGCTTTTGCATCTTTTTAATAATTATTTATTTACTTTTTTCTTTTTGTGGAGCTTTCCACGGGCCCGGTAGTTTTCTTGCTGCTGTTCTCCCACAAGGGAGACGAAATATCTGAAACCAAATGTTATTAACGTTTTAAGGAAAAATGTATTTACGTTTCACAAAACCTGGGTAAATAAAGATCTTACTTTATGCATAAAAATAAAATGACGGTGTGGCATTATTGGCCAGGATGTTAGGCTGTATGGTGCAAGTCTTTCTACTTGACACAACATCGACGAGTACTCGTATAAGATGAAATGATTAGGAAAACCCGAACAACCAGTTCACAAGCGAAGAAAATCGCGGACTCCTCCAGGAATCGAACACATGACTCCGTAATCTATAGGCTGTAACGCTAACCAGAAGCCCACGAGCTGCTGCACACTTTGCATCAATACGAACGAAAATATGTAACCTTTTCTTAATAAAGGAATGTGTTTCAACTGAAAATAGTCAGAATAACTTAACAAGAAAAGTAATTTTCAATGTTATTTAGCAATTAGACCCGCCAGGTTAGCCGAGAGCGCTAATGTGCTTCCTGGACTCGGGTAGGCGCGCCGGCCCCGGTTCAAATCCGCCTGGCGTATTAACGACGAAGGGCGGGTGTGCCAGCCAGCCTGAATGTCGTTTTTAGGCGGTTTCCCACATCCAATTAGGTGAATACTGGGCTGGTCCCCACGTCCCGCCTCAGTGACACCACTCGCAGACGTTTGAAAAACGTTCGCACTCTTGCATGGTTTACACTAGACACAGACAGCTGGTGTACACTCCTTCTATCCTACTGGGTATGGGGTGGTGACAGGAAAGACATATGGCCACCCTCTAAAAGCAACAAGGCCAAAAATCCATAGTAACGCCCAGACCTGGCGATAGCTGGAGTGGGATCCGGATTTAGCACTTAGAAGGTGAGCAATCTACGAAGGCTTTAGTAAAAAAGGGGGCTATATATCTACATCTACATCTATACTCCGCGAGCCACCTTACGGTGTGTGGCGGAGGGTACTTATTGTACCACTATCTGATCCCCCCTTCCCTGTTCCATTCACGAATTGTGCGTGGGAAGAACGACTGCTTGTAAGTCTCCGTATTTGCTCTAATTTCTCGGATCTTTTCGTTGTGATCATTACGCGAGATATATGTGGGCGGTAGTAATATGTTGCCCATCTCTTCCCGGAATGTGCTCTCTCGTAATTTCGATAATAAACCTCTCCGTATTGCGTAACGCCTTTCTTGAAGTGTCCGCCACTGGAGCTTGTTCAGCATCTCCGTAACGCTCTCGCGCTGACTAAATGTCCCCATGACGAATCGCGCTGCTTTTCGCTGGATCATGTCTATCTCTTCTATTAATCCAACCTGGTAAGGGTCCCATACTGATGAGCAATACTCAAGAATCGGACGAACAAGCGTTTTGTAAGCTACTTCTTTCGTCGATGAGTCACATTTTCTTAGAATTCTTCCTATGAATCTCAACCTGGCGCCTGCTTTTCCCACTATTTGTTTTATGTGATCATTCCACTTCAGATCGCTCCGGATAGTAACTCCTAAGTATTTTACGGTCGTTACCGCTTCCAATGATTTACCACCTATGGCATAATCGTACTGGAATGGATTTCTGCACCTATGTATGCGCATTATATTACATTTATCTACGTTTAGGGAAAGCTGCCAGCTGTCGCACCATGCATTAATCCTCTGCAGGTCTTCCTGGAGTACGTACGAGTCTTCTGATGTTGCTACTTTCTTGTAGACAACCGTGTCATCTGCAGATAGCCTCACGGAGCTACCGATGTTGTCAACTAAGTCATTTATGTATATTGTAAACAATAAAGGTCCTATCACGCTTCCTTGCGGTACTCCCGAAATTACCTCTACATCTGCAGATTTTGAACCGTTAAGAATGACATGTTGTGTTCTTTCTTCTAGGAAATCCTGAATCCAATCACAAACCTGGTCCGATATTCCGTAAGCTCGTATTTTTTTCACTAAACGTAAGTGCGGAACCGTATCAAATGCCTTCCTGAAGTCCAGGAATACGGCATCAATCTGCTCGCCAGTGTCTACGGCACTGTGAATTTCTTGGGCAAATAGGGCGAGCTGAGTTTCACATGTTCTCTGTTTGCGGAATCCATGTTGGTTATGATGAAGGAGATTTGTATTATCTAAGAACGTCATAATACGAGAACACAAAACATGTTCCATTATTCTACAACAGATTGACGTAAGCGAAATAGGCCTATAATTATTCGCATCTGATTTATGACCCTTCTTGAAAATGGGAACGACCTGCGCTTTCTTCCAGTCGCTAGGTACTTTACGTTCTTCCAGCGATCTACGATAAATTGCTGATAGAAAGGGGGCAAGTTCTTTAGCATAATCACTGTAGAATCTTAAGGGTATCTCGTCTGGTCCGGATGCTTTTCCGCTACTAAGTGATAGCAGTTGTTTTTCAATTCCGATATCGTTTATTTCAATATTTTCCATTTTGGCGTCCGTGCGACGGCTGAAGTCAGGGACCGTGTTACGATTTTCCGCAGTGAAACAGTTTCGGAACACTGAATTCAGTATTTCTGCCTTTCTTCGGTCGTCCTCTGTTTCGGTGCCATCGTGGTCAACGAGTGACTGAATAGGGGATTTAGATCCGCTTACCGATTTTACATATGACCAAAACTTTTTAGGGTTCTTGTTTAGATTGTTTGCCAATGTTTTATGTTCGAATTCGTTGAATGCTTCTCTCATTGCTCTCTTTACGCTCTTTTTCGCTTCGTTCAGCTTTTCCTTATCAGCTATGATTCGACTACTCTTAAACCTATGATGAAGCTTTCTTTGTTTCCGTAGTACCTTTCGTACATGATTGTTATACCACGGTGGATCTTTCCCCTCGCTTTGGACCTTAGTCGGTACGAACTTATCTAAGGCGTACTGGACGATGTTTCTGAATTTTTTCCATTTTTGTTCCACATCCTCTTCCTCAGAAATGAACGTTTGATGGTGGTCACTCAGATATTCTGCGATTTGTGCCCTATCACTCTCGTTAAGCAAATACATTTTCCTTCCTTTCTTGGCATTTCTTATTACACTTGTAGTCATTGATGCAACCACTGACTTATGATCACTGATACCCTCTTCTACATTCACGGAGTCGAAAAGTTCCGGTCTATTTGTTGCTATGAGGTCTAAAACGTTAGCTTCACGAGTTGGTTCTCTAACTATCTGCTCGAAGTAATTCTCGGACAAGGCAGTCAGGATAATGTCACAAGAGTCTCTGTCCCTGGCTCCAGTTCTGATTGTGTGACTATCCCATTCTATACCTGGTAGATTGAAGTCTCCCCCTATTACAATAGTATGATCACGAAACTTCTTCACGACGTTCTGCAGGTTCTCTCTGAGGCGCTCAACTACTACGGTTGCTGATGCAGGTGGTCTATAGAAGCATCCGACTATCATATCTGACCCACCTTTGATACTTAGCTTAAGCCAGATTATTTCACATTCGCATTCGCTAATAACTTCACTGGATATTATTGAATTCTTTACTGCTATAAATACTCCTCCACCATTGGCGTTTATCCTATCCTTGCGGTATATATTCCATTCTGTGTCTAGGATTTCGTTACTGTTCACTTCCGGTTTTAACCAACTTTCCGTTCCTAATACTATATGCGCACTATTTCCTTCAATAAGAGATACTAATTCAGGAACCTTGCCCTGGATACTCCTGCAGTTTACCAATATTACGTTAACTTTTCCTGTTTTTGGTCTCTGAGGACGGACGTTCTTTATCAACGATGATAATGTCCTCTCTGGTAAGCCGTCAGGTATTTTATCGTTTCGCCCAGGGGGGGGGGGTCCCTCTAACCTAAAAAACCCTCGTGTGCACGCCACACGTACTCTGCTACCCTAGTAGCTGCTTCCGGTGTGTAGTGCACGCCTGACCTGTCTAGGGGGGCCCTACAGTTCTCCACCCAATAACGGAGGTCGATGAATTTGCAACCATTATAGTCGCAGAGTCGTCTGAGCCTCTGGTTTAGACCCTCCACACGGCTCCAAACCAGAGGACCGCGATCGACTCTGGGCACTATGCTGCAGATATTAAGCTCAGCTTGCACTCCGCGTGCGATGCTGGTTGTCTTCACCAAATCAGCCAGCCGCCGGAAGGAACCAAGGATGGCCTCAGAACCCAAGCGGCAGGCGTCATTCGTTCCGACATGTGCTACTATCTGCAGCCGGTCACACCCAGTGCGTTCAATAGCTGCCGGAAGGGCCTCCTCCACATTACGGACGAGACCCCCCGGCAAGCACACCGAGTGCACACTGGCATTCTTCCCCGACCTACCCGCTATTTTCCTGAGGGGCTCCATAACCCGCCTAACGTAGGAGCTCCCTATAACTAATAGGCCCGCCCTCTGTGACTGTCGGGACCTTGCCGGAGAATCGGCCACTGGCCCAACAGGCGAGGCATCCTGTGATGGCTCGGAAACGATGTCATCACCACTAGGAAGCACCCCGTACCTGTTGGAAAGGGGTAAGGCAGCTGCCACGCGGCCAGATCCCACCTTCGCCTTTCGGCCAGGCACGCGCGAGCCCACCACTGTCCGCGATTCACCCTGGAGTGATGGCTGACCGGTAAGATGCTCACTGCCGGAAGACGCAGCGACATCAGGGGTTCCATGTGATTCCAAGGCCACCGAAGTAGGCATAGGTCTCACCACAGTTGCCCCAACGCCACTACGAGCCGACGCCTGCGCCTCGAGCTCGATGAGCCTAACAGACAAAGCCTCCACCTGCCCCCGAAGAGTGACCAATTCTCCTTGCGTCCGCTCACAACAACCACAGTCCCTACACATGACTATGTTTACCCTACCCTATACGGTGACAAATTCCCAAGATAATCTTCTGATGAGCTACTCTGATAATCAAGAAACACTCACTGAAATACGAGACGCGAAAACTACGCTAGGTTTTCCCAGAAAAACTATTTAAAAGCTAAGCGCAGCAAATAAGTACAAAAACGCTTTATACAAACAATACTCGCTGCTGCTGGTGCTCTCGCTCTGGCTGTCACAAGACAACTGCTGATTCAAGTGACTAGTGGCTAACGGCCGCGAAACAAACAAAGACGGTTTTAGGGCGCTTTCTGTTCTAAACGATCAAGAAAACACTAAGAAATCTAACTCGAAAACTACGTAAAGTTTTATCAAGAACTGTTAGTTACTATGCAGAGCAGATAAACACAAATAGAATCCCTTCCTTAGTGGAAGGTCGTAAACAAAATGCAAAATAAACGCTTTATACAAACAGTACTCGCTGCTGCTGGTGCTCTCGCTCTGGCTGTCACAAGACAACTGTCTTCTAAATATTGTTTGATGTGTTTGTAACTACACTCCTGACAAAAAAAAGTGAAGTATTCAGAAAACATGGTCGGATGTCAATGTAACTTTGTGCACGTACAAACCATCGGCGGGTATGTAAGTACAACGTGAGAGCAGGCATATTAGTTGTTATGGTCCCGGTGGACCCGTCTGACCAGTACAAGGGAGGATCACCGTGTTGCGCACCAAACACATTGTAACCCCTTCACATTTGCGCCCGGTATCCGAGTACAAATAATGGACTCCCTGCTAAATTCTGTGTGTTAAATTTCATTTTCGTGTAGAGTTAAAATGGAAAAAGGAGGAGTTGCAACATGTGTGAAATTTGGACAAAAAGTCAAAATATTGAAACAAACAGTTTTTGTGTAGATCAAAACCTAGAACTTGCGTCTGTGAGTTATTACTGCAGGGTACTTCTCTGGTATTGTAAAGCTCTACAGTTGTTGTTGTTGTGGTCTTCAGTCCTGAGACTGGTTTGATGCAGCTCTCCATGCTATTCTATCCTGTGCAAGCTTCTTCATCTCCCAGTACCTACTGCAACCTACATCCTTCTGAATCTGCTTAGTGTATTCATCTCTTGGTCTCTCTCTGCGGTTTTTACCCTCCGCGCTGCCCTCCAATACTAAATTGGTGATCCCTCGATGTCTCAGAACATGTCCTACCAAACGATCCCTTCTTCTGGTCAAGTTGTGCCACAAACTTCTCTTCTCCCCAATCCTATTCAATACTTCCTCATTAGTTATGTGATCTACCCATCTAATCTTCAGCATTCTTCTGTAGCACCACATTTCGAAAGCTTCTATTCTCTTCTTGTCCAAACTATTTATCGTCCATGTTTCACTTCCATACATGGCGACACTCCATACAAATACTTTCAGAAACGACTTCCTGACACTTAAATCTATACTCGATGTTAACAAATTTCTCTTCTTCAGAAACGCTTTCCTTGCCATTGCCAGTCTTCATTTTATATCCTCTCTACTTCGACCATCATCAGTTATTTTGCTCCCCAAATAGCAAAACTCCTTTACTACTTTAAGTGTCTCATTTCCTAATCTAATACCCTCAACATCACCCGACTTAATTCGACTACATTCCATTATCCTCGTTTTGCTTTTGTTGATGTTCATCTTATATCCTCCCTTCAAGACACCATCCATTCCGTTCAACTGCTCTTCCAAGTCCTTTGCTGTCTCTGACAGAATTACAATGTCATCAGCGAACCTCAAAGTTTTTATTTCTTCTCCATGGATTTTAATACCTACTCCTAATTTTTCTTTTGTTTCCTTTACTGCTTGCTCAATATACAGATTGAATAACATGGGGGAGAGGCTACAACCCTGTCTTACTCCCTTCCCAACCACTGCTTCCCTTTCATGCCCCTCCACTCTTATAACTGCCATCTGGTTTCTGTACAAATTGTAAATAGCCTTTCGCTCCCTGTATTTTACCCCTGCCACCTTGAGAATTTGAAAGAGAGTATTCCAGTCAACATTGTCAAAAGCTTTCTCTAAGTCTACAAATGCTAGAAACGTAGGTTTGCCTTTCCTTAATCTTTCTTCTAAGATAAGTCGTAAGGTCAGTATTGCCTCACGTGTTCCAGTATTTCTACGGAATCCAAACTGATCTTCCCCGAGTTCGGCTTCTACTAGTTTTTCCATTCGTCTGTAAAGAATTCGTGTTAGTATTTTGCAGCTGTGGCTTATTAAACTGATTGTTCGGTAATTTTCACATCTGTCAACACGTGCTTTCTTTGGGATTGGAATTATTATATTCTTCTTGAAGTCTGAGGGTGTTTCGCCTTTTTCATACATCTTGCTCACCAGATGCTAGAGTTTTGTCAGGACTGGCTCTCCCAAGGCCGTCAGTAGTTCCAATGGAATGTTGTCTACACCGGGGGCCTCACAGATCTCATCTAAAAAAACTTTCATCTATTTATGGAGAAGTAGATGCATTGGGGAGTTATTTGCCAGACAGGAAGAAACAATTAGTAGTTTGTGGAGATTTCATTGTAGATTTCTTACAATATGCTGATGACAAAAATAAACTGGGAGCATTATTTGGGAGTTCCTGTTTAATTTCAGTAGTTAGTTTATCAACTCGTGTGCAGCAAGGTAGCAAGATCTGTATTGATAACATTTTTCTAGACAGTGCTGCGGCTGGAACAATTAATGTGTCCTCAGTTGTTAATGGAATAGCTATTTATACCTCCACTCACCAAATATTACAGCCCTTAAATAATAAATTATGGCCTGTGGGTATTTCTTGTGATCTTTCCACGGCGGACTGGTGATAATTTGTTCCACCAGCAGGCCTCGAAACAGCTACCTCCGAATTGAGCGCACCCACGCAGGTGTGCGTTAGCGATATCGACTGAGATTGTTTTAATTTTCTACTGGTACGTGACTGGATTTGCGAATGCCGTACCTGTTTCTACATGATCCACGTGAAGGGCATCGAAGTGCAGTAGCCACAGATGGAAACTTGAGTGCATGTGTCTTGTTGAACGATCAGAGGTTGAAAGTGTATGAATTAGTTGTGTTTATACGTATATCACAAGAAAGTAAAGAGTAAATGAATTAGAAACAACTAACTATAAGAAAACTTTGTGCAAGATGCGTGCTCCATTTGTTAAACACTGTCAAAAACAAATGTAAAAATTCATTTCTCTGCAACGGATTCACCGTTCACGTTCGGTAAGAGATGCACTTGCGTTTGTGCTCCAATGTACTGCCTTGGGCGATGCATATGGTCATCTATCCAAGCCAGAAATGGAGCACGACGTGGAAGGCGATGGTTCTGTACCAACGTAGGTGATATTGATTTCATATACACAAGATTTCTGTAGACCATTGAATCCTAATACGTATGTGGAATGACAGTAGGAAAACAATGATCTGAGGTACGAATTGTTGGAAAAGCCACCATAAACTCCAGATTTAGTGGCCTCCGTCTTCCACATATTCCTAAGTATAAGGTAATTCGTAACATGAAAACTTTTTGATCCTATAACAGGTTTATGCCAGACGTAGATGACTGCTTTCAAGACTATCAAGGGTGTAATCTGCTTATGTTGTTGTTGTGGTCTGCAGTCCAGAGACAGGTTTGATGCAGCTCTCCATGCTAATCTATCCTGTGCAAGCTTCTTCATCTCCCAGTAGCTATTGCAACCTACATCCTTCTGAATCTGTTTGGTGTATTTATCTCTTGGCCTCCCTCTACGATTGTTACTCTCCACGCTGCCCTCCAGTACTAAATTGGCGATTCCTTGATGCCTCAGAATATGCCCTACCAACCGATCCCTTCTTCTAGTCAAGTTGTGCCACAAATTTCTCTTGTCTCCAATTCTATTCAGTACCTCCTCATTAGTTATGTGATCTACCCATCTGATCTACATTCTTCGGTAGCACCACTTTTCGAAAGCTTCTATTCTCTTCTTGTCTAAACTATTTATCGTCCACATTTCACTTCCATACATGGCTACACTCCATACAAATACTTTCAGAAACGACTTCCTGACACTTAAATCAATTCTGGCTGTTAACAAATTTCTCTTCTTCAGAAGCGCTTTCCTTGCCATTGCCAATCTACATTTGATATCCTCTCTACTTCGACCATCATCATTTCTTTTGCTCCTCAAATAGCAAAACTCATTTACTACTTTAAGCGTCTCATTTTCTAATCTAATTCCCGCAGCATCACCCGATTTAATTCGATTTTATTCCAGTATCCTCGTTTTGCTTTTGTTGATGTTCATCTTATATCCTCCTTTCAAGACACTGTCCATTCCGTTCAGCTGCTCTTCCAGGTCCTTTGCTGTATCTGACAGAATTACAATGTCATCGGTGAACCTCAAAGTTTTTATTTCTTCTCCATGGATTTTAATTCCTATTCCGAATTTTTATTTTGTTTCCTTTAAATTGTAAATAGCCTTTCGCTCCCTGTATTTTACCCCTGCCACCTTCAGAATTTGAAAGAGAGTATTCCAGTCAACATTGTCAAAAGCTTTCTCTAAGTCTACAAATGCTAGAGACGTAGGTTTGCTTTCCTTAATCTATTTTCTAAGATAAGTCGTAGGGTCAGTATTGTCTCACGTGTTCCAACATTTCTACGGAATACAAACTCATCTTCCCTGAGGTCGGCTTCTACCAGTTTTTTCCATTCGTCTGTATGGAATTCGTGTTAGTATTTTGCATCCGTGGCTTATTAACTGATATTTCGGTAATTTTCACATATGTCAACACCTTCTTTCTTTGGGATTGGAATTATTATATTCTTCTTGAAGTCTGAGAGTATTTCGCCTGTCTCATATATCTTGCTCACTAGATGGTAGAGTTTTGTTAGGCCTGGTTCTCCCAAGGCTGTTAGTAGTTCTAATGGAATGTTGTCTACTCCAGGGGCCTTCTTTCGACTCAGGTCTTTCAGTGCTCTGTCAAATTCTTCACGCAGTATCAAATCTCCTATTTCATCTTCATCTACATTCTCTTCCATTTATATAATATTGTCCTCAATCTGCCTATAAGGGAAACAAATTACACAAAGTCCATTGACCTAAATGGAACGTAAGTCGAAAAATAAATGCATTATGGATCAGAAAACTAGAAACGTTTCACTGCCAGGTGTAAGGTGGTCGTTGCTGCGCCCACTCGTTAGTAGGATAAATATAGCCTCTGTGAGCCGCGGCAACCAGTAGCTAAACCTCTCCGTCACAACAGTCAGATATGAAGTTGCCCCTTTTTGGCGCTCGTCGTGGCAGCGGGAGTTGTTCGGAGTTAGCCGCGTTCGTTTTCGGCAGAAGCATTAGCAGGAAGTCGTTAAGAGCTCCTGTTAAAGTGCTGCCGTCGCGTGCGCGAAGGATAGTTAACATTAGCGCGAGTGTAAGCAATCTCGTCGGGCTGAATCATTTCTGAACGCAAGGCGTTATTCACGAGGGCGTGCTCAAAAGTAATTTCTCTGAAATTTTATACGAAAACTCTTACAGTTTCTTAAATAAAACAAACGCTATTAACAATCTACGTCTTTACTCTTCGTGTCTACATGTTTATTTCCCAAAACAGTCACTCTAGAGACGGACAGGGACAGTTTCGTGTTTCTTTTGCTATTCCTGAACAATAAATAACTTCTGTACTGAAGGTAATATTTTTTTTATTGTGTAACACTGCTCATGCTATTCGTACCGTATAATGAAAATCTGTTCTCCATACTCTTGAACATAGATATATTTCTTTTGTTAGTGTCCCTATTCACCCCACCGTCGGGATGAAAGGAGACATGTATTTAATGATCACTGTGTTTCCTATCCAAATACGTGGTGGGATCTGTAGAGAAATAATTTACCTTTTAAAAAATACTTGCTGTTATTTATTGTATAAGTACAGTAGTACAAATGAACTTCTCTTTATTTTAAACCAATAACCATAATTTTTACAGTAAAACGTACAGTTATACAAATCAGTGATAACATAAAATTAGCTAATTTACTAACCAACAAATCAATCATTACAGAAATTGGAGGTATAACGTCCTCTTCGCACAGTTGGTGTCTTCAAAACACCAAGAATATCAGTTTTTAGAAAACACGACCATCGGACACATCAGAAAAAACAAACACATCGCATCACTTGTTCGATTGGCGAAGAAACGTTCCATTGTGATGTTCATTTTCCTTGTCAACTTGAAGAACCTTTCCAGTGAACACCTTCATACACTTATCATAAGAAAACTTGACATCAACCAATCTCCTTCCCTTAATTTGTTTATCTCAACATCTGCAGTGGCCGCATCACCATTTTGCGCACCTTCTACGGAAAGGTCTAGATCATCTGCAATCGTTTCGTCTTCATCATCAAATAATTGTTCAGCATGATCTAGTTTACTGTTCGGAAAGTCTGCTAGAGTACCACTGCCACCAGCCGGGACATTCAGTCTCTTTTTCCGGCCTCTCGTCTGCTCTGTTTCATAATCCCGTAACACTTTACTTTTAAGTATTATGTCAGACTGTCTGTTGCAGTGAGTGGGGAAGCAATTCCCTCACTTTCTGCCTTTTGAAAACCAGACTGGATAGTATCTTCAGACACATCTTCCAGTAAATTAAATGTTTTATTCAGAAGAGAAGGAATATACCTTTTATCGGAAACTCTGTTTTTGACATTTGCTTTGGATTTACTATTCTCAAGATTTATCTCCAGCTTATTTTGAGTGGTAAGAATAGGGCAACATCTAATGTTTGTGTCAAATGTGTCGGATTTGCAGGAGGGAGTACAAATGAGACGTTATGTTCCTCACATAGCTTTATAACTGTTGGAGGTAAGTGAGAACTTAAATTGTCACCTATCACCCAAGCTTCCTCCCCTCAAATCGACGGCACTATGGTGTTATAGCTATCTCGAACCAGTCAAGAAAGCAATTTCCATCCATCCAGCCGGACTTGGCACCTAGTGCGCCACCTTCAGTCCGCAAGCCATACATCTATGCTGATTTGCTGATTACAGAGGAGCATCCCAGAATCATGCTGCAAACATGCCAGATACCTGTACTTGCCTCCCTCGGTATTGGCACCGTCTTTTAAAAATAAGTTTGCGTCGGCCTGGGTCGTCAGAGAGTGCAGACTCGTCATAGTTTATTATCAAATGTGATGGCAAACTGGCACCAATGTCTTCCATTGATGCTATCAGCTCATCAAAGAAAGTGTTGATAATTGCTGGGAACACGTGTGCTCGGCCCGTTTTAATACTTTGACAGATGCGTCGAGAGAGTTTAATTTTGTGTGTAGTCAGGAAGCCAAGTGCCCACTCTTACCCAGCCGTTTTGCTTTAAATTTAGTACATTCTTGCCCTCTCTGTCCGAGTGATATCTTATGGAGTAACGCATGTCAAACGCTCTTAAAGGATAGCCATAATCTGCTCAAATAATAAGGTATTCAACAAGTTCTTGTTCAAGATGATTAGGAAGACCAGTCTCTTCACATTTCTTCTTGAACTCAATATTTCCAGCAGGAATGTCTCTTGACTGCTTCGCATAACAGTATAGGGCCGACTTAGAAATTTTAGTTTTTTCTGCTTTCCTTGTGGACATTCCAAGAGCAACTGCCTGAACTGCCTGTCTCATCGTCTTCTCATCAACAGGACAATGTACGTTTGATCGAAGGTGTCTTTTGTAAGTCCTAGGCGTCACGAATCACTGGAAGGAGGTCAACATTGACGTTAGGTTAACCAACAAGTAAATGAAGATGTTAAAAATATATTATGTCTGTCATCTAATTGCCGGCTAGAGTGGCCGTGCGGTTCTAGGCGCTGCAGTCTGGAACCGAGCGACCGCTACGATCGCAGGTTCGAATCCTGCCTCGGGCATGGATGTGTGTAATGTCCTTAGGTTAGTTATGTTTAATTAGTTCTAAGTTCTAGGCGACTGATGACCTCAGAAGTTAAGTCGCATAGTGCTCAGAGCCATTTTTTTGTCATCTAATTAAATTCGTTTAAGGTAAATATGTTACCGGAACTACTTTCGATATTTCTCGTCTTATTTATATTCACCCCAAATAGCTATACAAACCCTATTTAAAACAAATAAATTAAATGGTTGCTTTCAGAGTGTAGATAACTAAACATTTATTACCTATAAATACTCACAAAAATACATTGAACTGAGTGTATAACTCCGGTAACACGGCAATCCAGTCACTAGCTAGTACAAACAACAGTTTAAGAGGTACTTTAAGCAGATTACTAGCAGATTAAAACGTCTACCCCCAGGGTAGCCAAGAGCGCTAATACGCTGCTTCCTGGACTCGGGTAGGCGCGCCGGCCCCGGATCGAATCCGCCTGGCGGATTAACGACGAGGGCCTGTATGCCGACCAGCCTGGATGTAGTTTTTATGCGGTTTTCTACATCCCGCTAGGTAAATACCGGGTTGGCCTCCCGTCCCATCCCAGTTACACGCCTTGCAGACATTTGAAAACGTTCGCACTATTCCATGACGTACACTAGACACAGACAGCTGTGCTACACTAATAATAGGGGGTTCGGGATGGCAGCAGGAAGGGCATCCGGCACCCTCTGCAACTAACACTGCCAAATCAATAGCAACACGGCCTACCCCGCGTGACGCGGGACAGAGGCCCCAAGAATGAAACTAGCAGATTAAAATGTCTGCCAACATGATAAAAATAAAAACACAATTTTGGCACCAAAACATCTTGTAGATAACAGAATGGCCATCTTAAATGCTCTGGTCTCAACCCTTAAACGAAAACACAAGCGAGAAGTGTCATTTAATTAAATTTTCCCAGTTGTTGTTTCTGTTCACCCTCGTGTCCCTGTTCACCCCAGTTTACGGAACACATTTCTCCCAATGAGAGACTAGTTTGTTGACGTATAGATATCTGCAGTTATGACAACAACTTATTTGGCTTATTACACTGTCACAGTAGAACCACACAGTAAAGCCAATAACGTATAAGTCCGATGTCACACAAATAGAATGCAGCCGGCCAATACGTAGTCAGACATCAAAGCTAAAGTCGTCAACTGATAGTGGCCAGTCCACTGAACATTCCTCCAAGCGAGCACACTAGAGAATGAATCCTCGGCAGACGCACGGTTATAGCAGATCGGATATGACGGACGTGACGTGAACTCTGGGTTTGTGGCGTCCCCTCAGACAGCGTCACGCGGAGACAGTTTGCAGATTGCGGCGCCACCGGAGGTGGCAAGATGTGCAAGGTGGGGACGTGTATTGTCCATGAAGACGACATCTGTGACACCTCAATGTCACTGTCGGAAAGTGTTACTACAGCTACCGTCGCTGTTGAATGTTTGATTTGTTGACAGAGCCACAATCTCATCTCTGCTTGAACCACTTGTTCACTGTCAAAGCGAAGTCCTTGAATGTGTTCCTTAAGTTTTAGAAAACGGATGTAAATCGGATGGACCCAAGTCTGGACTGTATGGACGATGATGGCTGACAGTGAGCCCAAGGCGTCGGATTGTTGCAGATGTCACAGCGCTCGTGAGTGGTCTGGCATTGTCGTGTTGAGGGAGAGGGTCGTGTATGTGTGGAAGGCCTCAACGAATTCGAAACTCGATTATCGCATGTTGTTTCTTACGCAGTGACATAGTTACGTTACACACTGCCGTGTTACACGCCACAATTTGGAGCCCCCTAACGGCAGAGTGGCGAAAATACACACATTAAAAAAAATTGCATCACCTCGGTTCCAATAGTTCCAAAACCTGTACAGAGCACTGGAAGAGAGATCAACATAAACATCATTTCCGCCCTTTTTATTGCTCATGAAAACCACACATTTCGTATTGTACCACCATACAGCGAGACCCTCAGATGTGGTGCTCCAGATTGCTGTACATACCGGTAGCTCTAATACTCAGTAGCATGTCTTCTTGCATTGATGCATGCCTGTATTCGTCGTGGCATACTATCCACAAGTTCATCAAGGCACTGGTAGTCCAGATTGTCTCACTCCTCAACGGCGATTCGGCGTAGATGCCTCAGAATGGTTGGTGGGTCAAATTGTCCATAACCAGTCCTTTTCAAACTATTCCTGGCATGAAACTTCCTGGCAGATTAAAACTGTGTGCCCGACCGAGACTCGAACTCGGGACCTTTGCCTTTCGCGGGCAAGTGCTCTTGCCCGCGAAAGGCAAAGGTCCCGAGTTCGAGTCTCGGTCGGGCACACAGTTTTAATCTGCCAGAAAGTTTCATATCAGCGCACACTCCGCTGCAGAGTGAAAATCTCATTCTGGAAACATCCCCCAGGCTGTGGCTAAGCCATGTCTCCGCAATATCCTTTCTTTCAGGAGTGCTATTTCTGCAAGGTTCGCAGGAGAGCTTTTGTAAAGTGTGGAAGGTAGGAGACGAGGTACTGGCAGAAGTAAAGCTGTGAGTACCGGGCGTGAGTCGTGCTTCGGTAGCTCAGATGGTAGAGCACTTGCCCGCGAAAGGCAAAGGTCCCGAGTTCGAGTCTCGGTCGGGCACACAGTTTTAATCTGCCAGGAAGTTTCATATCAGCGCACACTCCGCTGCAGAGTGAAAATCTCATTCTATTCCAGGCATGTTCGATCGGCTTCATGTCTGGAGAATTGCTGACCATTCCAGTCGAGCGATGTCGTTATCCTGAAGGAACTCATTCACAAGATGTGCAATATGGGGACGCGTATTGTCGTCCATGAAGACGAATGCCTCGCCAATATGCTGCCGATATGGTTGTACTATCGGTCGGAGGATGAAATTCACGTTTCTTACAGCCGTTACGGCGACTTCCATGACCACCAGCGACGTACGTCGGCCCCACATAACGCCACTCCAAAACAGTAGGGAACATCAACTTTGCTGCACTGGCTGGACAGTGTGTCTAAGCCGTTCAGCCTCATCGGGTTGCCTCCAAAGACGGGTTGACGGCATGTGCGACACTCATCGGTGAATAGAACGTGATGCCAATCCTGAGCGGTCCATTCGGCATGTTGTTGGTTCAATCTGTACCGCACTGCATGGTGTCGAGATTGCAAATATGGATCTCACAATGGATGTCGGAAGCGAAGTTGCGCGTCATGCAGCCTATTGCGCACAGTTTGAATCGTAACACGGTGTTCTGTGGCTGCACGAAAAGCATTATTCAACAAGGTGGCGTTGCTGTCAGGGTTCCTCCGAGTCATAATCCGTAGGTAGCGGTCATCCACTGCAGTAGTAGCCCTTGGGCGTCCTGAGCGAAGCATTTCATCGACAGTTCCTGTCTCTCTGTATCTCCTCCATGTCCGAACAACACCGCTTTGGTTCACTCCGAGACGCATGCATACTTCCCTTGTTGAGAGCCCTTCCTGCCCAAAGTAACAATGCCGACGCGATCGAACCACGGTATTGACCGTCTAGGTATGGTTGAACTACAGACAACACGAGCTGTATACCTCCTTCCTGGTGGAATGTCTGGAAATGATCGGCTATCGGACCCCGTCCGTCTATTAGGCCCTGCTCATACATGGTTGGTTACACCTGTGGGCGGGTTTAGTGACATTTATGAACAGTGGAAGGGACTGTGTCTGTGATACAATATCCACAGTCAACGCCTATGTTCAGGTGTTGTGGGAACTGGGGTGATGCAAAACTTTTTTTGATGTGTGTACGTAGACATGAAGAATAAATATGTAGAATGTTATTAACGTTTATTTAAAAAACCTGATGAGTTTTGACGTAAAAAATTCGGAGGAGTCATTTTCCAGTGTGCCCTCGTAGAATCTCATGGCATGATTTATTTATTTTGATTCCGTAAGTGCTGTTGAGAAAGAAAAATGTTCAAATGTGTGTGATTTCTTGTGGGACTTATCTGCTAAGGTCATCAGTCCCTAAGCTTACACACTACGTAACCTAAATTATCCTAAGGACAAACACACACACCCATGCCCGATGGAGGACTCGAACATCGGCCGGAACCAGCCGCACAGTCCATGACTGCAGCACTCAGACCGCTCGGCTAATCCCGCGCGGCAGTTGAGAAAGGAAATAGTATATCAGTAGTAGTATCTTACTCTGTTTACTTTCTGAAATTCATCCACCAGTAACTGAATGTTATTAATTAAGGAACGATTGATCATGGAAACGGAGAGGTGTAATTCTGAACAAAGTGAGGCAAGTGGCGCCTCAGAGAGGCGGAGAACTTTCGATCTTGCTCTCGTAAGTAGCGAGGTAAAGAACCTATGGGTACAGTGGTTTATGACTCTTATATAAACAAGCACACCCTCTCACTTTCGAGGTCACCCTCCCATGGATCAAAGGAGTCTACTGTTCTCCTAATGTGAACAATGACGTCTCTTCGCGCTGGCTACAAATCACACACATGTGCTCTTCCTAACGCAAACAGTGAAATTACTGTTATGTTTATGCATGCATAATTTATGACCCTAATGTTGAAAAGCTGTGCTCTATCAAGAGGCTATCTCCTCTCCACGATCCCACATCCTGTCCCAGCACTGGTGTTCTCCTATTGAAAAAATGGAGGGATATTCTACGGGCGTTGGCCTGTTGGCTGATTTACCTTAATTACAATGATTTATGACTAAAAAATGGCCGGAAATTCAAATGGGTTTTGTCGTATTGGCTGAATTATTATGCTTACTGCTATTTATGACCCAAATAATGACAGCAGACATGTACGGAAAAATGTTGGGGCGTTATCCCTGTCGGCTGCATTACTGCAATTTAATGACGTCATGGCTGGTCACTGGTATTTTCTGGTATATGTCACCTTCTTCCATTCTTCTATTTGCAATTTTGGTGCTATTTCTTACAGTCTTGCCGAGTTTCTTCCAGTATTCTAAATACCCACCTTTCAAAATCGCCATCCGAAGACACACGTAAATATAAGACTTCAAATGTTTAACAATCGTCACAATGCGTCATTTAAATTACACTGATATTCTATGTTTATAACTTTTAATGCTGCTAATGGGAAAACGCGTCCATTTCAGATCACACACTAGATATTGTTAACATTCCACATTTAAACAGTTTCCGTCACCACTGTGACGTGAATGCGACAGACATGCACTTTATTTGAAACAAGCAAATGTGCTGCTACAAAGTGCTCGTTGAGGGCTCTGTTACGCTTCTATTGGTCACACCGCGGCCACTGGTCCGTCACTGTGCTACAGCCGTGCAATATTACAGCTCTGCAATATTACACGGTCATGCGACAGAGCTGTCCCAAATCCATCTAAGAAAACAAATATCCATACAGAAACTTTATTAATTTTTACATGTACATTTAAACACAAAAAACAACTCGTTCTTTATATTTACTTGGTGCAGTTCGAAGAGCATCATGCTAAAAGTATAACTTATAATTTACGAGGGGTGTTCAATAGGTAATGCAACCCCTTTTTTTCTCAGCCAGTTTCGATGGAAAAAATGACTACGGAGACCTGGCAGTGAACAAACAGCACGGTGAGATGTTGTACGTCGCAACATGGTTGCACGAACCTGTTCGACCTCCCGCGTGCCGACCGGCCGCAAACAGCTGTGACTCCAGCAATTTAGAACGTGCGGACACACTCGGTCGATGTGATCGACGGATCACAATCAAGCACCTCGCTGCTTAACTGGACGCCTCTGTTGATGGCGCTGACACACTCGTTCACCAACTGGGGTACTCAGAGGTGTGGGCCCGTCCCCTGAGTTCCTCGCCAGATGACTGTAAACAGCAACGAAGGACCATCCGTAAGGAACTGCTTGCGCGTTAGGAGGCTGATCGTTACAATTTTTTTTCGAACATCGTCACAGGCGATGAAACATCGGTTCGTTACATCGAACCGGAAACAAAACGGCAGTCCATTGAGTGATAAACCACGTCTCCTCCGAAGAAAACGTTTTAAGTCCATACTCTCAGACTGTAAAGTCATGACGACGGTCTTCTGGGACCCTGAAGGGGCTATTCTGTTTGATGGCCTCCCTCGTGGTGCAACTATCAACTCAGCAGTTATTGTGCTACCCTCAGAAAATCGAAACAAAACTACTGTCAACGTGTTCGTCGCCACAAAAATGCATATGAACTTCTCTTTCCCCATGACAACGCAAGGTCTCACAGAAGTCTGTGTAGCCGAGAACAGCTCACAAAACTTCACTGGACTGTTCTTCCTCATCCATCCTAAAGACCGGATCACTCACCTTCCGGCCTGGCCGAATGAGGGATGGATGACGGGAGGTTACTCATGCGACGTTGCTTCCGATGTCGACCAGTACAGTGGTACCAAATGGGCATACACGCTCTCCCAGTAAGGTGGCTTAAGGCCGTCACATTGAACGGAGACTATGTTTGAAAAACAGATTTTTTTAGCCAAAACAGTGGGGAATAGTACAGGGTGTTTATAAATGAATATCGGGGTTTTATCGCTTTATAATATTTATTATATTAAACTTACAGTTATAAATGATGTGCCAAATGAAAGAGCAACTCAGACAGTTTTACCAAGAAACTTATAAATGTTCAATGTGAGCACCATTTGTCATACGGCACACATCAAGTCTATACCCGAGTTCTTCCCAAACGTTGATAAGTGTGTCTTCAGTGACTGTAGTAACAGCTGCTTCAATCTGGTTTCTTAATTCAAGGAGGTCTGCTGGTAGCAGAGGCACGTACGCACGATCCTTGATGAAGCACCAAACGAAAAAATCGTATGGCGTTAGGTCGGGTGAACGTGGAGGCCGTGCAAAGAAAGCCCAATCAACGTTTGGGAAGACTTGATGTGTGCCATGTGGCAAATGGAGCTTACATTGAACATTTATAAGATTCTTGGTAAAACTGTTTGAGTTGCTCTTTCATTTGACATATCATTTATAGCTCTAAGTTTAATATAATAAATATTATAAAGCGTTGAAACACCGATATTCATTTATAAACACCCTGTATCGTGTATTGGATTCCTTAATGAAACCAACCTACTTTCAGTAAAAAATGTGTTGCATTACTTACTGAATGCCCGTCGTAAATCCTGTGCTTGGTTGGAGACGGTACGCGCCAGTACGTCGTACTGGTACATTTGACGAAGAAAGTGCTAAAATAACGCTTTGAGGCATCTACATTTCAAAAAACTATGATCTTACAAATCAAGCACTGCGTAAATCTACGTCCTAATGATATAATTCTTTCTCCAACCAGTAATTTTACAAACAAAAATCGGATTTCGACAGGAGCTGAGTACATCGCAGCCCCACAAGGACAATGAGCATTCACGAAATTGTCACCCTTTAGTTGCCTGATAGTGTCCTATGTGATATACGTTATGCATATGCTATGTGTTCAAAGGTCTCTATACACATAAAGTGGACATTAGTATAGAGTGTGTCTTCCAGCTGAAATGCAGAGTGTATGTAAAAAAGAAAATTGCGGCACACAAGGCTGTTTGCCTGTTTCATAGGTCAGCTTGATAGCTGTTCCGAGGTAGAGAGCTGCAATCCTTAGGCTGGTTACTCATCCCCGCAGTAAGTGTGTAAGTAGCCTGCTTAGGTTTTTATGTTGGTAACGTCATGTAGCGATCTGTATGGAAAATCACTGACTGTGCTGGTTTGCATTGTTGGAATTTGCTATTGTAGTATTGGGCAGTTGGCTGTTAACAGCGCGTAACGTTGCGCAGTTGGAGGTGAGCCGCCAGCAGTGGTCGATTTGGGGAGAGAGATGGCGGAGTTTTGAGAGCGGGTGATCTGGACGTGTGTCCATCAGAGACAGTAAATTTGTAAGACTGGATGTCATGATATATATATATTATGACTTTTGAACACTATTAAGGTAAATACATTGTTTGTTCTCTATCAAATGGTTCAAATGGCTCTGAGCACTATGCGACTTAACTTCTGAGGTCATCAGTCGCCTAGAACTTAGAACTAATTAAACCTAACTAACCTAAGGACATCAGACACATCCATGCCCGAGGCAGGATTCGAACCTGCGACCGTAGCGGTCGCCCGGCTCCAGACTGTAGCGCCCAGAACCGCACGGCCACTTCGCCCGGCTGTTCTTTATCAAAACCTTTCATTTGCTGACTGTGCCTATCAGTAGTTAGTGCCTTCAGTAGTTAGAATCTTTTATTTAGATGGCAGTATTGGCACTCGCTGTATTGCAGTAGTTCGAGTAACGAAGATTTTTGTGAGGTAAGTGTTCATGAAAGATATAGGTTATTGTTAGTCAGGGCCATTCTTTTGTAGAGAGTATTGAAAATCAGATTGCTTTGCGCTAAAAATATTGTGTGTCAGTTTAGTGTTGATCTGAATAAGTAAATAGAGTAATGTCTGAGTACGTTCAGTTTTGCTCAGCTGTTTGAAAATAAAATAACGTAGACGTTTATCACCACAGTAATTCATTAATTTTTCTAAGGGGATGTTTCAAGTGGCGTTAAATGGAAAAACGCTGTTGTATGTCTTGCGAATCTGTGTTAGATATTACTAGAGAATGTGTGTTCGAGGTAGGCTGGCTGGTAATTCCACCCCTTGCCTCGTATATCTCACATAGAGCTCATAGGGACCGAGCGAGGTGCCTCAGTGGTTAGCACACTGGACTCGCATTCGGGAGGACGACGGTTCAATCCCGCGTCCGGGCATCCTGATTTAGGTTTTCCCTGATTTCCCTAAATCGCTCCAGGCAAATGCCGGGATGGTTCCTTTGAAAGGGCACGGCTGACTTCCTTCCCCATCCTTTCCTAATCCAATGAGACCAATGACCTCGCACTTCGGTCTCTTCCGCCAAACAACCCAACCAACCCATAGGAATAAGGTATGAGTTAATAGAGCACGTGTAACCACCAGTATTCCACTGCTCAGTATACATATAGGACAGCAAGTCTTCAAAATATGTACCAAGCTTTCGCAGTCAATCTGTGGTATAAAGAGTGAGTCACATAAACCTTAACACCTCTTTTATTTCGCGAATGGTTCCAGATATCGAAATGAGGGTTTCGGCAAATGATAGTAATCTAAGGGGCAAGTACTTCTGTTGTGTGCTAAAGAATCTTAATTGTTGTATCGATTGAGATATTTCAGCAAGTACGACATTTGAACAGTGTGATATACTAAGTACTTGAAACGACGAGTACAGTGTTACAATGCTTGTTAATTTTGGCGCTGAAACTCTCTGCAGTAGAATCTGATAAATATTCTAAAACTGAAAAGCAAGTTGGCAGGAATCGTCTTTTACATTGTAAATACGCTCACGCCGAACTACGTCGCTGCGTCAAGCCTTCCGACTGTTTACGTGTCTGCACTGCAAAAGTAGCAGGAACTGTGTCATCTACTTTTCTTTTTGCTATCACTTAGTGCCTTCCTTCCTCCCTCATATTATACATTAGTTGCCGTTCCTTGAGCCTTTGGCACGACCCTTAAAACTGAATCTAAATCCATTGAGAGTGGAAAAGGATTGTTATCGTTACTAATTACACTGACGGAAAAAATCGTTACACCAAGAAAGAGTTGTGCGACGTAAACGAAAGTTAGTAGACGTGTATCTACATCTGAAGGATGATGGCTATTGGAATTTCATGTCATAAGTGTGGCGCACTGAGGCTTCAGGTACTCTCGCATTTATAGACCGCATAGAGGGCACCACCTAGGCAAAAAAGAGGTGTCATGAAAACCTTGGTGGACAGAGCCAACAAAATCTGCGGGCCAGCTTACTTGCAAGATGGATTAAATCACTTACGGTCAGTCTTCATGAAAAACGGATATACCAGCAAGGAAATTGATCGAGCACTCCATCAAAGAAGAAAAGAAGCCAGAAGTCAAGAGCAACAACGGTCATCTACTGGAAAAGTTTTCCTACCGTTCATTAATAAAGTCACGGACCGTATTGGGAAAGTTCTGGCCAAGTGTGGGATCGAAACAACCTTCAGACCCACCAAGAAGATTAAGAACTACAAAAGACGCCCGACACCCCCTAGCAACACCTGGGGTATACAGAATTCCATGCAGTTGTGGACAAGTATATACTGGAACAACGAAAAGAAGTGTAAACACCCGCTTAGCCGAACGTAAAAGAAACTGTCGCTTAGGACACGTCGAAATATCGGCCGTAGCTGGGCATGGATTTCCAGATGGGAACCATGAAATTAAATTTAATGAGAGAAGCGTTCTAGCACGAACATTCCATTACTATGCGCGCATGTACAGAGAATCAATAGAGATTCACAAACACCATAATAATTTTAATAGAAAAGAGGAAGTTTTAAAGTGGGACAAAATATGGATGTTGACGTTGCGCCAGCAGAATGACAATCGATTATTCTTAATCGAGAATGATAACGCCTTCCAAAGATAGGCATACCGTTGGGATCACGCGACGAATGGTGGTGCCCTCTATTCGCTCTATAAATGCGAGAGCACCTGGATCCTCAGTGGCAGTAGCCGGACGACCTCAGAAGATGTCTCCCGCACATGGAGACGAAACGTCAGGTGGAAATTTTATATATCGACCATGGCCTCTCAGCCCGGAAGTTTCAACTGAAGGAAAACGCTCGCCCGCATACTGCTGTTGTAATCCAACATGCTCTACAGAGTGTCGACATGTTGCCTTGACCTACTCGTTTATCAGATCTGTCTCCAATCGAGAACATATGAGACATCATCGGACGACAACTCCAGCGTCAACCACAATTGACATTAGCCGTCCCTGTATTGACCGATCACGTGCTACAGGCATGGAGCTCCAGTCCTCCAGCATACAAATGGCATCCGGCACTTGTAAAACACAATGCCTGCTCGTTTGCTTGCTTGCATTCAACATTCTGGTGGTTGCACCGGTTATTAACGTACCAGCATTTCACATTTCCAGTGGTTTATCTAGCTCTTACATTAGCTTGTGATCTTGCAATGTCAGTCACATAAATGTTACCTAGACAAATGTATTCCCGAAATTTCATTACTCGACAATAATATGTTTTTTTTTGGTGTTACGATTTTTTTTCCGTCAGTATATACCTCTGGCGCCCCTGTTAACCTAGCGACCCAAACGGACTTTTCTGTCCTGCGGACTGCCACAATGCCCTCCCCCCCCCCTCCCCCTCTCCTGCCCCACCGGTCACAGTGCCTGGTTTCTCAAATGTTACTAGCCTTTTTTACATTTATTTATTACTTAAATTTTTTGAAGGTATACAACTTGCGACTCAAAAAAGAAAGAAACAAAATCGGAGTTAGTCCTATATGGCTTCCGCCTCGTAAAAAAGAAAAAGATCATTTTTAGTCGTTGCCTGCAATTCAATGGAATCGTCTCAGTTATTTCCTATTTCTTCTAACGTATCCACAATTTCGAACGAAATGTCGATATCATTCGAATGAATGTCAAGGAAATCAACTAACAAATGACACATACGTACGTCCTCGGGAGAAGTAGGTAGTTTAGCTGGAAACCACGTTCTTCATATTTCATCATTGATAAATTCAGAACGTTAATTGGATTCTACATTACAGTGAAATTGCCCACCCGGTTAGCCGAGCCGTCTAACGCACGGCTCTCCGGAACGGGAAGGGGCGCCTGATCCCCAGCACGAATCCGCCCGGCGGACTTGTGTCGAGGTCCGGTGAGCCAGCCAGTCCGTGGATGGTTTTTAGGCGGTTATCCATCTGCCTCAGCGAATGCGGGCTGGTTCCCCTTATTCCGCCTCAGCTACACTACGTCGGCGATTGCTGTGCAAACAAGTTCTCCACATACGCGTACACCACCATTACTCTACCACGCAAACATAGGGGTTACACTCGTCTGGTGTGTGACGTTCCCTGGGAAGAGAAGGGGGGGGGGGGGACACGCCGGGGGCCGAACCGCACAATAACCCTGGGTTCGGTGTGGGGCGGCGGAGGGGTGACGTGGACTGCGGTAGTCGTGGCGTTGTGGACCACTGCGGCTACGGCGGGGGACGGAGCTCTCCGTCGTATCTAGGTCCCCGGTTAACATACGAAATACAACAGTGAAGTTGGAAGAAAAAAGGTACTATTTGCAGACATGCCTTACTAAAGCACAATAAATATTAATTCAGCTTTATCTGTATTGTCAATACTTACCAATATTGCAAAAAGCAACTCATAGTTTGTAATAGATGTTACTTGAGTGTCTAATTCGAGAGAACAGGAACTGTGTACAGTAGTGTTAGAGAAACTATCAACGAACGGTAGCCTGAAACGTCCTTTACAAATTACGAACGGATTGAGTCGTGTCTCCTGCCTACAAATGTACCGCCGACCTCGGCTGTATGTGTGTGTGTGTGTTTTGTGCCTAGTTGCTCAAGTGCAGTTGCTACAGCGTCAGTAGAGGTGTACATTCCTACCTGCGCCTGACGCGCAGCGAATTTGGCAATTTCCAGCTATTTTGTTAATGGCTGCAGTGCCTCTTAGCAGCAAAAATTTTTACAGTGCATTTCTTTCGGTGTCTTCTTCCTGCGTATTAAATTTCTTGGTAGGTTTCGACATGTCTTATTGGACCATTTCCTTGAAAGTGTTGATTCTGTAATAAATACGCCGTTGACGGGACGTTAATCTGTAATCTTCTTACCTCATTTTTATTATTTAAATACATAGTGTGATGCTATACCTGGTTATTGTCACCAAAACTGCAGATGTTTTTGCTTGTGTGATATCCAGAATATTTCTTGTTTGGAATGTGTCGCATAACTATTCCGTTTTTAGCTTTTTAATATTGTCCATTAGTATAAAGTTTCCGTATTTCACATAAGAAAATGTTTCATGAAATTAAAAATATATTGCAAACCATCACACTAGATACTGTTACGTAACCTAACACTGAACCATTTCGTCGAACTTGTACCAGTAGCCAGATGCAAACGAAATAGTTACTACGTGTTCTATAGGTCATATTAACTATAAACATTACGATATGGATCGTGTGAACATACAGGTATAGAACACACAGAGAGAAGAAAAAAGTTACGAGAAAAGAAGTTAGGTGACATCATGTTGGCCATTTAAGATTTTCAAATAATTTTTCCGCTGCATCTTTAACCGCATTTAGTGCGAAAATTAGTTCATTAACGGAAAATGTGTATCATTTTTCTTCTAAAGTTGTACTTGTAAATATCTCTGTTACTCTCAAACTCAGACAGATTGTTGATATCCAGTTTTATTAATGTATAAATGCAATGTTAATAATCCCAGCTGCTTATGAAATAGCTGTACATCTGTATGAAGTACATTTGTAAAGCCCTCTCCCCGGCCCGATGCCCGCCCTACGCATGCACATACATAATTCGATTTAAATCCTTGTGTGCAATGAATTCTGCCTGACTAAATAATGAGCTATTCCAGAATATTATCGCAAGAGGATTCTGTGAATGAAAATATGCAAAATATTGTAATTTACCGTCTTCTGTACCCGCAAAGTTGTCAATTATTCTTATGTCAAAAGTAACCGAAATGTTTTAGCAAGTCTACAGTACGGGTTTTCCACGTTAAACTTCATTACTAAGCATATCTTACAATTATTAATTTGGAATATTTTTGACAGTACAAAACTGTATGAGATATGTATTCTCAAAGTTTAAAGCGCAAAATCATAAAAATAGCATTTACTGCTTTCTCTGTTGTTGGTTCCCTGCTCGACTTCAAAACAATGCTTGTATCATCTGCCAAGTGAACTAACTCTGTCTACTGCTCTAACTAAAATGACAGATCATTAACATAAATCATGAAGAGTAGGTTGGCTAATGACCGAGCCCTGTGGGACTTGTCGTAAGTTTTCCCTATGATGATTATATGGTGTCCATCTTTGCATTACATGAACAGCCTGAGGTAGCTGTCTACATTCTGTGTCTTAAATGAGAACGAAACCATGAATGTGCTAAACGACTTCTGTTTCAAACTAGTAATGAAATAATAACATAAAATTACGAGGGAAAGAATTGTGTTTAGTTACATTATTTTCTCTATAGATAGTAAGTTACCTACATTTCTGAGAATTATGACTGGCGATATTTGTGAAGCAATATATGCAGTTATCTGTAGGTACGAAAGCAGGATCTGAAATGTAATAAAAACTAATGAATATAGGCAAAACAATTTTAAGTCTTTTTTACTTACGTAGCAACATCCACGAAAAATCACTCTCCGTTTTGTTAACTTTCATGACGAAACAGCAGACAAGTTTCTTCAACAAAATAATGTTGACAAGTTACGATGGCGAATTCTGAGAATGACATCGACGATACTCGCTAATCTCTGAGCAGTTATGGTACGTGACATATAAACATCATATTGTTTCTTTGTTAATTATATGATCCATGACAGCACTTTTTTCCACCATGCAATACAGAAAACGTTCAATACGTCGTAGATTCGAAACACATGCTTTAGACCTGACTCAGTAGCTGGCGTTCAAAGAAGTCATCAAGAAGTGTTATTTCATTTCGTATGAAAGAACCTTTGTATAATGATACCCGATATTAAAACGTGCTCATCGGTATGCAAATACGGAGATTAAATGAAAAAGAACATACTGTTTTCAAAATAAATCGTTGAGTTATTAAAAGTTACTGTTTTTATAAGCTATAATTTTTAATGTTGCCTTAAAGGACTTTAGAGCATAGCTCATATGCTCTTGACGCTCGTGGCTATACTGTGGAAAATTCTGCTCTTCAGGTTGTTGTCTTCGCTGTCGGCATTAAAAATGAAAAAAGAAAAAGAAATTGAACAAAGAAATATCCAGTATGGTGACGGTTTAGGGGTTTCACAAGAACAATTCGTAGCACTTCGCATGGTTTAAAGTCTTTTTCACACGCTTAGGGAAAGAGGTGTCGCTGAGAAGACGCATGCTAGTGCCACGATGTTCTCACCATTAATGCAAAGCGTATCTGATGAACAGACAATTAAGATAAAGTGCATAATTTAGTAAACATTTAGAATAATACATTCTTAATGCTGTGCAGCGATTCCGGAGCACGAAGAAGCAGTCTTTTACGGATGAAGTGGTCACGAATACCGCGTGCCGTTTCCACGTCATGCATCTCTGAACTTCTACTAAATTGAGACATTATAAAATGTATTTTAAAAGCAAAAGGCGTTCTTGCTCTGTGTTGCAGGAGAAGTGGAATGATAAAGAAGCACATATTTCCTTATGGCTAGGCTTAGTTTTGTTTCGCCGGCCGAAGTGGCCGTGCGGTTCTAGGCGCTGCAGTCTGTAACCGCGAGACCGCTACGGTCGCAGGTTCGAATCCTGCCTGGGGCATGGATGTGTGTGATGTCCTTAGGTTAGTTAGGTTTAACTAGTTCTAAGTTCTAGGGGACTAATGACCTCAGGAGTTGAGTGCCATAGTGCTCAGAGCCGTTTGAACCATTTAGTTTTGTTTCAAAACAATTCCCTCTTCTTAACCGGGCGAAGTTGATTAATACTGAGGGCTTTAAGCCGCGTTCTGGGGGAAAGAGCTCTTGGATGCGCTTCGGTATTGACTTTCCACTATAGAAAATGACTGGAAGTCTCCCATTTACCAAAATCGACGTCGATATCATCAGAGTTGTAGAATATACTCAAGGTTGACGAGACTGGGGCAAGAATGGCAAGATAGCGAATGCAGCCTTTTTCAAGCAACCGTCTCTATATTCACTTAAGGGGACCACACCCTGCCTATCTAACTCTCGCAACAACGGGTCTCATGCACACACTGTAAATTCATTGTTTTAAAACCGACTACAAGTTCCAGCAGTAATTCAAGTAAGGTTGTGCCCTCATCTCGCCCCAGTGCAGTGCGACGCCATTCCAACAAAGTAACACTACAAATTGCTGGCCGTCGTGTTGACTTTCAAACTGGACACAGGCGCTTGTCTAACTTCGATAAATGGTGTGACGTGCGAACAGTTAGGCTCACCACGCCTGTCAAAATCCGGCGCGACCCTCACTGCATACAACGGACAGGAAATCCCAGTACTTGGGCAGTGTAGTTTCCTTGCCACTTACAAATCTCACACTAGGAACTGAAATTCACTGTGTTGCAATCAAGAGACATTGAAAATATTCTTGTCTTAGATTCGATTGATTTGTTTGGCCTTGGCATTCAAGACAATGTACTTTCAGTGACTGCTTTTAATCCAAAAGACAATGTAGCTAGTTTGCTTAAGGAATTACCTGAGCTCTTCTCTGATGGACTTGAAAAAGCTAATAATTTTGTAGCGCACACTACCCTGAAAGAGAATCCACAGCCTACGTTTTTCAGGGTTCGGCCCGTTTACATTGCTTTACGAGACAAGGTAGCCAGTGAATTAACAGATTGCAAGACAGTGGTGTGATGCCTCCAATAGAAGCAAGTCAGTGGGCACGTCCATTGGTTGTGATGCCCAAGTCTTCTGGTCGCATTTGACTTGAAAACTACAGTCAATCCACAGTCACTAATTGACACTTATCCATTGCCTCGTGTCCACAGCTCGTGGTCGTGCGGTAGCGTTCTCGCTTCCCGCGCCCGGTTCTCGGGTTCGATTCCCGGCGGAGTCAGGGATTTTCTCTGCCTCGTGATCACTGAGTGTTGTGTGATGTCCTTAGTTTAGTTAGGTTGAAGTAGTTCTAAGTTCTAGGGGACTGATGACCATAGATATTAAGTCCAATAGTGCTCTGAACCATTTGAACCATTGCCTCGCCCTGAGGAACTTATGGACAGGCTTGGCGCAGGCCGTTACTTTTCTAACATAGATTTGCACGATGCTTATTTGCGAACACCACTAGATGGAGAATCAGAGAAAGTGTTTGTTGTTAATACACGCTTAGGCCTGTTCAAGTATTTGGGTTTGTCCTTCGGCAGTCCTCCGCACCAGCTATTTTTCAACGTTACTTGGATCAGCTGACTGCTCAAGTGCCGTTCTGTTCAAACTACATTGACGATATTGTAGACTCTGGTCGTACGCCAGAGGAACACATTGCCAATTGACGTACTCTTTTTTGAGTGTTGTCAGATGCCGGACTCAAGCGTCATCTAGAAAAGTGTGAGCTGGCCGTTGTGGCCGAGCGGTTCTAGGCGCTTCAGTCTGGAACCGCGCGACCGCTGCCTCGGGCATGGATGGATGTGTGTGATGTCCTTAGGTTTGTTAGGTTAAAGTAGTTCTAAGTTCTAGGGGACTGATGACCTCAGATGTTAAGTCCCATAGTGCTCAGAGCCATTTGAACCATTTTTGAGAAGTGTGACCTTTCTCAGACAGAACTACAGTACTTAAATCATGTGATAAACAGTCAGAGTATGCACTCACTCCAATCTCATTTGCTTGCAATCCGTGACCTGCCTGGTCCTCGCAATGTATCTAAACTACAATCAGTGCTAGGAAAGTTGACATATTACATTCACTTCATTCCGAACGCCTCACGCATCGCGACCCCATTGCATCGCTTGCGTCGGCAAAATGTGTCACGACGCAATTGAGAAACTCAAAAATGCCTTGCTCAGTGACAGATGTTTAGTACATTTTTATCCTGACAAACCAGTGGTTTTGCAAGTAGACGCTTCCTCTTACGGAATCGGCGCTGTGCTTTCGCACAGAATTGGTGCATTCGGCGGACCTATTGCTTTTGCCTCAAAGTTGCTAACTCAAACTAAGGGCGATTATTCACGAATTGAAAAAGAAGCTCTCGCTGTTGTGTATGGCGTGTCAAAATTCCACCACCATCTGTTTGGTCGCAAGTTCTGTTTAGTAACAGATCACAAGCTTTTGCAGTCCTTGTTTCATCCGTCAAAGCCGGTTCCTAAACGTACTGCTCAAAAATTACAACGTTAGGGTTTGCTTCTACCCCAGTATCAGTACGAAACTGTGTACAGAGCTACGGCAAAGCATGGAAATGATGACGCCGTTTCTCGCCTTCCGGTCTGCCCCGACTCTGATTTTGATTCCTCTGACGCATCTTGTTGCCACATCGATGCGCAGGACTCTGAATTGCTGCAAAATTACACAAAAATTGCACAGGCCGCGGAAGCGGACCCACAACCGAAAATTTTTGTAGCATCACATTATAAGGTCTTGGCCTCGCTCATTGAACAATGTTCAGAAGTCAGTAGTTACGCCGCTACTTTTGCCAACACACCTGTCAGCAATAGGAAACTTTGCCGGCCGCGGTGGCCGTGCGGTTCTGGCGCTGCAGTCCGGAACCGCGGGACTGCTACGGTCGCAGGTTCGAATCCTGCCTCGGGCATGGGTGTGTGTGATGTCCTTAGGTTAGTTAGGTTTAAGTAGTTCTAAGTTCTAGCGGACTTATGACCTAAGCTGTTGAGTCCCATAGTGCTCAGAGCCAATAGGAAACTTTGTATAGCAGGCGCTGAACTAGGAGCGCCAATGACAAGACCAAGACACGCCCCCAGGCTACGAGCAGATAACATGCCATGGACAGCGTGCGTATACTGTAGATCGCCGCCGCCGACCGAGATGTCTCCATCTCTCAATCTCAGTACCTAGTGCGACCTAGTGTGATTTGCTCCTCAATACGTAGCACTGTGCTCTAGTCTTCCACAGTGATAGTCGTCGCCTCGCACCTTAGTTTGCTGTGATGGAACGTTAGTAATTGTAAATAGTTCTGATATAGAGACGGACAATATTCAAGAATTTGTACATGTTATTTGATAGCTTTTAACCACATAACTTCAGATTGGAAATCATTGGAGTTAAGTATTCAACTGCTTCCTGAATAAAGTGTATTTTAACCACGTGTGCATTTTGTGTTGTAGTGAGTAGAAACCGGCCACCCACCTATCATACCACCCTCTTCTCATCCAGCCAGGAACCACAAGACATTACAAGAGGGCACAGCCCTAATAAAAAACATTTCTGATTTTCGCTATGATTTTCATGGGACTGAGGTCATCAGTCCCCTAGACTTAGAACTACTTAAACCTAACTAACCTAATGACATCATACACATCCACCCCCGAGGAAGGATTCGAACCTGCGACCGTAGCAGTCGCGTGCTTCCGGACTGAAGCGCCTAGAACTGCTCGACCACAGCGGCTGGCTCCTCAGAAGTAACTTAAATAGTTATTGTAGTATTTTCTATTTATTTTTCAATTTTCTTTAGTAATGCCAATTTTTCCAGCGAGCGTTAAAAATGGCAGAAAAATTAGAACAGTCACATTCATATTCGGGAGAACAGTAAATCCAGTTCTGGTCAACCAGATTTATATTTATCACGACTGTGTAAATACCAGGACGGTTCATTTAAAAACAACTCGATCGAGTTCCTTCTCCAATCTGAGGCTTAGCACTGACTGTGACGACCTCGGTTACATCTTAGCCGTTCGTAGACGTTATTCGCTGTACTATATTTCCAAATGTACGTATTACTGCTGCAGGTAAACATCGGCCATCTGTAGCTTTTGTTAATCCGTTCCTGTTCCGCTAGGTAATGTATGTGATTGTTAAACAAATCCAGATTTACCCCACTCCTATTGTAACTGTTATTTTCCTCTCGATGTTTTGTTTTTACTTGTTTCAGTGCTTTGTTCTTTGGCTGGTCTGTTGTTCGTACACTATATAGCTTTGTGTGGTTTAATTTATTGTGCTTAGCTCTTCATGAGAGTTCTCTTGTATTTGTATGATGTATGCCTGAGCCTTAAATGTTTGTGTCACTAACTGGTCGATTTGTTTGTGAGTAATTTTCTTGCTGGTTGTGAATTCATTTCACAGGCCAAAATTTAGTTTGTTGCTGCGTGAGTGTGTCTTTCGTCTGTGACGGGAATTTTACAATCAACATAGAAGTACTAAGAAGTGATTTTGTATGTTTTTGGATTCAAAACTTAAATTTGTTTAATGTTCTCAGTGAAATGGTGGAGTGTCGACCATCAAACTGTCGGAAAGTGATTCTGCTAGTAGATCTTGTTGTTGTATTGTTTTACTGAATGGGAACCGGTTGTCATATGCTTTGAAAACGGCTAATGTTTCTTCTTTATGTGCCCTGTGATTGTCCTTCTTTACCTAAATGCTCTTCCATAAAATTTATCGGTTTCTTATTTGGCGCATTTGTTTACTTGGCTGCAATTTCAGAATTTAAGAGCGTTGCTGTTAATACACTATGTGATCAAAAGTATCCAGACACCCCCAAAGACAAGCGTTTCTCATATTAGGTGCATTGTGCTGATACCTATAGCCAGGTACTCCATATCAGCGACTTCAGTATTCATTACACATCGTGAGAGAGCAGAGTGTGGCGGGCGCTCCACGGGACTCATGGACTTCGAACGTGGTCAGGTGATTGAGTGTCACTTGTGTCATACGTCTGTACGCGAGATTTCCACACTGCTAAACATCCCTAGTTCCACTGTTTCCGATGTGATAATGAAGTGGAAACGTGAAGAGACATGTACAGCACAAAAGCGTACAGGCCGACCTCGTTTGTTGACTGACAGAGACCGCCGACAGTTGAGGAGGGCTGTAATGTGTAATAAGCAGACATCTATCGAGACCATCACACAGAAATTCCAAACTGCATCAGTATCCACTGCAAACTTGGATTTCATGGTCGAGCGGCTGCTCATAAGCCACACATCACGCCGGTAAATGCCAAACGACGCCTCGCTTGGTGTAAGGAGCATGAACATTGGACGATTGAACAGTGGAAAAACGTTGTGTGGAGTGACGAACCACAGTACACAAAGTGGCGATCCGATGGCAGGGTGTGGGTATGGCGAATGCTCGGTGAACGACATCTGCCAGCGTGTGTAGTGCAACACTAAAATTCGGAGGTGGTGGTGTTATGGGGTGGTCGTGTTTTTCATGGAGGGGCGTTGCACCCCTTCTTGTTTTGCGGGGCACTATCACGGCACAGGCCTACACTGATGTTTAAGCACCTTCTTGCTTGCCAATATTGAAGAGGAATTCGGGGATGGCGATTGCATCTTTCAACACGATCGAGCACTGTTTATAATGCACGGCCTGTGGCGGAGTGGTTACACGACAATAACATCCACGTAATGGACTGGCCTGCACAGAGTCTTGACCTGAATCCTATAAAACACTTTTACGATGTTTTGGAACGCCGACTTCGTGCCAGGCTTCACCGACCGACGTCGACACCTCTCCTCAGTGCAGCATTCCGTGAAGAATGGGCAGCCATTTCGATAAATTTGGGTATAAGATAAATCGCACAAATCTAAGGGCTGTCATTTCGACTAAATACCTAGGAATTACAATTACGAGGAACTTAAATTGGAAATACCACATAGATAATATTGTGCGGAAAGCGAAACAAAGACTGCGCTTTGTTGGCAGAACACTTAGAAGATGCGACAAACCCACTAAAGAGACAGCCTGCATTATACTTGTCTGTCCTCTTCTGGAATATTGCTGCGCAGTGTGGGATCCCTACCAGCTAGGATTGCCGGAGGACATCGAAAAATTGCAGAGAAGGGCAGCTCGTTTCGTGTTATCGCGCCATAGAAGTGAGAGTGTCACTGATATGATACGCGAGTTGGGGTGACAGTCACTGAAACAAATGCGGTTTTCTTTGCGGCGAGATCTGTTTACGAAATTTCAATCACCAACTGTCTCTTCCGAATGCGAAAATACACTCCTGGAAATTGAAATAAGAACACCGTGAATTCATTGTCCCAGGAAGGGGAAACTTTATTGACACATTCCTGGGGTCAGATACATCACATGATCACACTGACAGAACCACAGGCACATAGACACAGGCAACAGAGCATGCACAATGTCGGCACTAGTACAGTGTATATCCACCTTTCGCAGCAATGCAGGCTGCTATTCTCCCATGGAGACGATCGTAGAGATGCTGGATGTAGTCCTGTGGAACGGCTTGCCATGCCATTTCCACCTGGCGCCTCAGTTGGACCAGCGTTCGTGCTGGACGTGCAGACCGCGTGAGACGACGCTTCATCCAGTCCCAAACATGCTCAATGGGGGACAGATCCGGAGATCTTGCTGGCCAGGGTAGTTGACTTACACCTTCCAGAGCACGTTGGGTGGCACGGGATACATGAGGACGTGCATTGTCCTGTTGGAACAGCAAGTTCCCTTGCCGGTCTAGGAATGGTAGAACGATGGGTTCAATGACGGTTTGGATGTACCGTGCACTATTCAGTGTCCCCTCGACGATCACCAGTGGTGTACGGCCAGTGTAGGAGATCGCTCCCCACACAATGATGCCGGGTGTTGGCCCTGTGTGCCTCGGTCGTATGCAGTCCTGATTGTGGCGCTCACCTGCACGGCGCCAAACGCGCATACGACCATCATTGGCACCAAGGCAGAAGCGACTCTCATCGCTGAAGACGACACGTCTCCATTCGTCCCTCCATTCACGCCTGTCGCGACACCGCTGGAGGCGGGCTGCACGATGTTGGGGCGTGAGCGGAAGACGGCCTAACGGTGTGCGGGACCGTAGCCCAGCTTCATGGAGACGGTTGCGAATGGTCCTCGCCGATACCCCAGGAACAACAGTGTCTCTAATTTGCTGGGAAGTGGCGGTGCGGTCCCCTACGGCACTGCGTAGGATCCTACGGTCTTGGCGTGCATCCGTGCGTCGCTGCGGTCCGGTCCCAGGTCGACGGGCACGTGCACCTTCCGCCGACCACTGGCGACAACATCGATGTACTGTGGAAACCTCACGCTCCACGTGTTGAGCAATTCGGCGGTACGTCCACCCGCCCTCCCGCATGCCCACTATACGCCCTCGCTCAAAGTCCGTCAACTGCACATACGGTTCACGTCCACGCTGTCGCGGCATGCTACCAGTGTTAAAGACTGCGATGGAGCTCCGTATGCCACGGCAAACTGGCTGACACTGACGGCGGCGGTGCACAAATGCTGCGCAGCTAGCGCCATTCGACGGCCAACACCGTGGTTCCTGGTGTGTCCGCTGTGCCGTGCGTGTGATCATTGCTTGTACAGCCCTCTCGCAGTTTCCGGAGCAAGTATGGTGGGTCTGACACACCGGTGTCAATGTGTTCTTTTTTCCATTGCCAGGAGTGTATTTTGTTGACACCCACCTACGTAGGGAGAAATGATCATCATAATGAAATAAGAGAAATCGGAGCTCGAAGCTGTAAGATTTAGGTGTTCCTTTTTCGCAAGCGCCATTTGAGAGTGGAATGGTAGAGAAGTTGTATGAAAATGATTCGATGAACCCTCTGCCAGGCACTTAAGTGTGAATTTCAGAGTAACCATGTAGGTGTAGATGAAGAAAGCTTCCAGCACCTGATTGAACGTATGCCTGTGAGAGTGGAAGTTGTCATCAAGGCTAAGGGTGGGTCAACACCATACTGAATCCCAACATTACCGATGGAGGGTGCCACGAACTTGTAAGTCATTTTCAGCCAGATGTCCGGATACTTTTGATCACATAGTGTATGTATTAATTTAGCAATGAATCTCTGAGTTCCACAATTTTTTAACATTTTTTGTTCGTAAAATTGTAAGTAGGCTGTTTATGTTTTCTTATTGGCAACGTTACGTTTGCATTGTTGTCTGCCATTGTAGTGTTGCGCAGCGGCAGCTGGATGTTAACAGCGCATAGCGTTGGGCAGTTGGAGGTGAGCCCGCATCTCGTGGTCGTGCGGTAGCGTTCTCGCTTCCGACGCCCGGGTTCCCGGGTTCGATTCCCGGCGGGGTCAGGGATTTTCTCTGCCTCGTGATGGCTGGGTGTTGTGTGCTGTCCTTAGGTTAGTTAGGTTTAAGTAGTTCTAAGTTCTAGGGGGACTTATGACCACAGCAGTTGAGTCCCATAGTGCTCAGAGCCATTTGAAGTTGGAGGTGAGCCGCCAGCAGTGGTGGATGTGGGGAGAGAAATGGCGGAGTTTTGATATTTGTAAGAATGGATGTTATGAACTGCTATATATATTATGACTATTAAGGTAAATACATTGTTTGTTCTCTATTAAAATCTTTCATTTGCTAACTATGCCTACTAGTAGTTAGTGCCTTCCGTAGTTTGAATCTTTTGTTTAGCTGGCAGTAGTGGCGCTCGCTGTATTGCAGTAGTTCGAGTAATGAAGATTTTTGTGAGGTAAGTGATTTGTGAAAGGTATAGTTTGATGTTTGTCAGGGCCATTCTTTTGTAGGGATTTTTGATAGTCAGATTGCGCTGCTCTAAAATTATTGTGTGTCAGTTTAAGCACAGTCGTGTATAATTTTTCTAAGGGGACGTTTCAAAATGTTTACAGAAACTTGTGTTTCGAGTCCTTAATGGTAGAATTGTGTAATGTTTTTAAAATGGAACAACGGGTTCTAGTGACGTATACACGTTATTTCCATGTCTTACACAGGTGTACGGAGGGCATGCAAATTCATAACCTGTCACTTGCCACAATAAATGTTTTAGGATGTCGATAAATGGAGGTCTGGTTTTGTGAGAGACGAAATTAATTTTCCTGTGTGAGCTCCACGAGGCGTGGAGTTACGTGGGTCGAGGGAAGCACCTCTCGAGTATTTTTCCGACGCGTGCCAACTTGGCCGTGGGAGTGCTAGCCAGACCGTAACACTCAGCCAACCACATCCCTCACGCGCGTCGTTTTTGTGCCGATTTCACAGGCATTAATATTACGCGGACCTGTTTCGGCGATTCTATTTGCTTGTACGAACTCGCATTTATGAAAAATCTCCTTGTGCTTGTGATACGTGCTAGCCTCACATACATCGCAACAACGTTGGGACCAAACTGCTGAGGTCATCGGTCCCTAGGCTTACACACTACTTAATCTAAGTTAAACAAACTTACGCTAAGGACGACACACACACACCCTTGCCCGAGGGAGGACTCGAACCTCCGACGGGGGGAAGGCACGCCAGTCGCGGCGAGGCGCCCTGCAAGTACGATAACCTCTGTTCTGGAGCTCAGTGAGTTATTTGAGAGAGGCTGCAACTGTGAGAACTATTTTAACAACACATTGCACCGTGTGTTGTAAGGAAAAGTAATCGAAACAATACCGAGGAATATTTTAATGTCGCGGAATGTCATAAGCTCGATTATATCGTGGCTTTTCTTAATGACCTTTTTTGTTGCAGTTTACAAAGGAAGATGAAACCAAAAGAACAGAAAGCACAGATTCATCAGACAGAAATAAGTGACACTACGCAGAACCTAGACGCAGCTCATAGAGGGATTTCTTTACACGAAAATAAAAATTTATTTCTACTACAGTTTGTATTGTAAACGAAGATATGGAGCTGGAAGATAAATCGTTAATGGTATGAATGAGGAATATCAAAATGAGAGTGGAAATAACGTATAATTTTCTAAGAATACTAAATGCATTAGATATAATTAGAGCAAATAACTAATTAGCAAGAAAAGCAAGTCATAAATTATTCAAAAAATGAGAGTATGATCCCCAAAACTTTCAGCTGTCGAAGGTTTCAAAATAGCATGCTACATTTATGACGTTATTGTACACTACACTTTTTACTAATAAATACAAAGCCACCACGAGCATACGAAACGTTACAATATATCGTTACGTGCGGAAATTTCATTTCTCCTTACAGATAGGTCGATGATTTGCATCTTATTCCGTTACTCTGTAGTAATTAATTTTTGTTCAGTTTTCTTTCCACACCAGTTGCGAATCGTTGAGATTGATGAACGGTTGTGTCAGTTAAGTGTGGCCGAGCGGTTCTAGGCGCTTCAGTCTGTAACCGCGCGATCGCTACGGTCGCAGGTTCGAATCCTGCCTCGGGCATGGATGTGTGTGATGTCCTTAGGTTAGTTAGGCTTAAGTAGTTCTAAGTTCTAGGGGACTGATGACCTCAGATGTTAAGTCCCATAGTGCTCAGAGCCATTTGAACCATTTGTCAGTTAAGTGAAAAAAATAAAAATAAAAAACACCAAATAAAACCTTGTATCATAAGGTACACACGGAATAATGACAGGAATGAATGTCATCGAAAACCTTATCTTACGAAGCCGATTACCTCAGAAAAACGGTTACACACAGGAAATTTTCCTTCTCTAATTTCGTGTATGATAACGAATAACACCTGAAAAGACAGCAATGTGACGTGGGTTTAAGTGTATTGTAAGACTGGCAGGCATCGCTAAAATTATTAGTGTGCCATCCAAAATAATAAATGAGGAAACGAATTTCTTTTACTTTGATTTATTCCGAGAAATTATTTATAAAAGAATAATATAATAAGACCCTGGCGTATGTGATATGGGGTCGGAGGGAAAGATGCTAATAATCGCGCAAGTGAATTAACTGTAATCGCGAAGTGCCCATTGACTGCCGTGATGTTGATTGAGAACAGATAGTACTACAGAAAGGGAATACGTTACACCTGTGGTTGGAAATGAAAACACTGTTCTTTGATACGAAATACAAGTCTTCAATGTGAAGCTTGAAGTGATAGAAAGGTTATAAAATGACTTTTGTTTCCCTGCACCTCGTCTCGCAGTTGCGGCTCGATGTCACCATGGTGTTGTAGATGGAGGTTGAAGTGGCTACAAATTCAGTGATCAGTAGCACCAACGACTCTAGCCTACGGCGAAGTCCCTCGATATATCAGCATTGGGAGTGGCACTCGGCAACGTTCATGTCGAAGGCGGAGGCTAAAATGAAGTTGACGTACAAGTCCATGATGAGGTCCAAAATGAAGCGATTTCTGTTCGAATGTTTACTATGAGGAAGCCTTGAATTGAAGATTTCGCGCATTTTACTAATTTCACATTGGCTGGAAAATAGATCTTCTGAGTGCTGACCGAAAAAAATACTGCTTAGGAAATGCTAGCCCCCTTACCTGTGTTCTACTCTGGTTGGTTAATCAATAACGTTCGCTCTATCATTTTACACAGTAACAAGTCGCTTCACTCTCTCTCTATCTCTCTCTGTGACCAAAGAGGCGGTCTTCATCGACACAGTCTAGCTTCTCTGTCTAACCTGAAATTTACACTACTGGCCATTAAAATTGCTACACCACAAAGATGACGTGCTACAGATGTGAAATTTAACCGACAGGAAGAAGATGCTGTGATATGCAAATGATCAGCTTTTCAGAGCATTCCCACAAGGTTGGCGCCGGTGGCGACACCTACAACGTGCTGACATGAGGAAAATTTCCAACCGATTTCTCATACACAAACAGCAGCTGATCGGCGTTGCTTGGTAAAACGTTGATGTGATGCCTCGCGTAAAGAGGAGAAAAGCGTACCATCACGTTTCCGACTTTGATAAACGGCGCATTGTAGCCTATCGCGATTGCGGCTTATCGTATCGCGACAATGCTGCTCGCGTTGGTAGAGATCCAATGACAGTTAGCAGACTACGAAATCAGTGGGTTCAGGAGGGTAATACGGAACGCCGTGCTGGATCCCAACGGCCTCGTATCACTAGCAGTCGACATGACAGGCATCTTATCTGCATGGCTGTAACGGATCGTGCAGCCACGTCTCGATCCCTGAGTCAACAGATGGGGACGTTTGCAAGACAACAACCATCTGCATGAACAGCTCGACGACGTTTGCAGCAGCATGGACGATCAGCTCGGAGACCATGGCTGCGGTTACCCTTGACGCTGCATCACAGAAAGGAGCGCCTGCGATGGTGTACTCAACGACGAACCTGGTTGCACGAATGGGAAAATGTCATTTTTTCGGAAGAATCCCGGTTCTGTTTACAGTATCATGATGGTCGCATCCGTGTTTGGCGACATAGCGGTGAACGCACATTGGAAGCATGTATTCGTCATCGCCATGCTGGCGTATCACCCGGCGTGATGGTATGGGGTGCCACTGGTTACACGTCTCGGTCATCTCTTGTTCGCACTGACGGCACTTTGGACAGTGGACGTTACATTTCAGATGTGTTACGACCCGTGGCTCTACCCTTCATTCGATCCCTGCGAAACCCTACATTTCAGCAGGATAATGCACGACCGCATGTTGCAGGTCCTGTACGTGCCTTTCTGGATACAGAAAATGTTCGACTGCCGCCCTGGCCAGCACATTCTCCGGATCTCTCACCAACTGAAGACGTCTGGTCACTGGTGGCCGAGCAACTGGCTCGTCACAATACGCCAGTCACTACTCTTGATGAACTGTGGTATCGTGTTGAAGCTGCATGGGCAGCTGTACCTGTACACGCCATCCAAGCTCTGTTAGACTCAATGGCCAGTCGTATGAAGGCCATTATTACGGCCAGAGGTGGTTGTTCTGGGTACTGATTTCTCAGGATCTATGTACCCAAATTGCGTGAAAATGTAATCACATGTCGGTTTTATTATAATACACTCCTGGAAATGGAAAAAAGAACACATTGACACCGGTGTGTCAGACCCACCATACTTGCTCCGGACACTGCGAGAGGGCTGTACAAGCAATGATCACACGCACGGCACAGCGGACACACCAGGAACCGCGGTGTTGGCCGTCGAATGGCGCTAGCTGCGCAGCACTTGTGCACCGCCGCCGTCAGTGTCAGCCAGTTTGCCGTGGCATACGGAGCTCCATCGCGTGAGGTCTCCACAGTACATCGATGTTGTCGCCAGTGGTCGGCGGAAGGTGCACGTGCCCGTCGACCTGGGACCGGACCGCAGCGACGCACGGATGCACGCCAAGACCGTAGGATCCCACGCAGTGCCGTAGGGGACCGCACCGCCACTTCCCAGCAAATTAGGGACACTGTTGCTCCTGGGGTATCGGCGAGGACCATTCGCAACCGTCTCCATGAAGCTGGGCTACGGTCCCGCACACCGTTAGGCCGTCTTCCGCTCACGCCCCAACATCATGCAGCCCGCCTCCAGTGGTGTCGCGACAGGCGTGAATGGAGGGACGAATGGAGACGTGTCGTCTTCAGCGATGAGAGTCGCTTCTGCCTTGATGCCAATGATGGTCGTATGCGTGTTTGGCGCCGTGCAGGTGAGCGCCACAATCAGGACTGCATACTACCGAGGCACACAGGACCAACACCCGGCATCATGGTGTGGGGAGCGATCTCCTACACTGGCCGTACACCACTGGTGATCGTCGAGGGGACACTGAATAGTGCACGGTACATCCAAACCGTCATCGAACCCATCGTTCTACCATTCCTAGATCGGCAAGGGAACTTGCTGTTCCAACAGGACAATGCACGTCCGCATGTATCCCGTGCCACCCAACGTGCTCTAGAAGGTGTAAGTCAACTACCCTGGCCAGCAAGATCTCCGGATCTGTCCCCTATTGAGCATGTTTGGGATTGGATGAAGCGTCGTCTCACGCGGTCTGCACGTCCGGCACGAACGCTGGTCCAACTGAGGCGCCAGGTGGAAATGGCATGGCAAGCCGTTCCACAGGACTACATCCAGCATCTCTACGATCGTCTCCATGGGAGAATAGCAGCCTGCATTGCTGCGAAAGGTGGATATACACTGTACTAGTGCCGACATTGTGCATGCTCTGTTGCCTGTGTCTATGTGCCTGTGGTTCTGTCAGTGTGATCATGTAATGTATCTGACCCCAGGAATGTGTCAATAAAGTTTCCCCTTCCTGGGACAATGAATTCACGGTGTTCTTATTTAATTTCCAGGAGTGTATATTTGTCCAATGGATACCCGTTTATCATCTGCATTTCTTCTTGGTGTAGCAATTTTAATGGCTAGTAGTGTACTTCTTAGTATTGAGGATTGGTAGAAACGAAAAAAAGAAGTGGCGAAGATCTCAAAAATATCTTTCATGATAAGATACTTTCTAGCGTAATTGTGAAAGCACCACTGAAATATGAATGGAGTTGAATATGAAATGTGTGGACATAGTAAATGAGACTGGTACCGTGGAGACGTGTTACAAGAATCACGAATGTGTGAATGGAACTTCTGTGGTAAACAATATGGAAAAAAGATATATAAATATAGGAAATCAGAGAGTGCTTACACATAAGATTTATGATGTCTGAGTCCTAGACAAAGCAGTGGTTCTACGTACTATATGAGAAAAGCCGAAAACTTCTTACAGTGCAACGGTCGCAGGTTCGAATCCTGCCTTGGGCATAGATGTGTGTGATGTCCTTAGGTTAGTTAGGTTTAAGTAGTTCTAAGGTCTAGGGGACTGATGACCGCAGATGTTAAGTCCCGTAGTGCTCAGAGCCATTTGAACCATTTTTCAACTTCTTTCTGGGAGATGTGCTTCACTTCAACATCACAGGGTTCCGTACAGAGCCTAGCCTACACATATAAATTAACCACGTAAGAACCAAAGAAACAAGTATACCTGCCTAATATCGTGTAGGGACACCGTGAGCACGCAGAAGTGGCGCAACACGGCGTGGCATGGACCAACACCGACTCAAAGGAAGGCCTCGGCGCTTGTTGGTGACGTCACGTCAGCTAGGCACGGCGAACGCCAGGTCTGTTGCAGGCAGAAACGCCTGCTTATCACTATAAATCTATTACTTTTGGACAAAATGCTTGGTATTGTTTTGGATTCTGCAGTTTTATTTAGATGAAAGATTTTCTTACTTTCGTAAAGCTACAAATGAAGATCATAGTTCTGTATTACTGAATCCTGTCGAAACAAACGTATATCAATATGAGAAGACGCTTTGCCCCATTGCAAGCTTCGGAAATTTTACATTCAAGTAACTATATTTACTTGATGAATTTTGTTATCGAAACTTACCGCAACCCCCTTATAATGAACTCGTTTCTTTTATTTATTTATTTTCGTTTGACATTGGCACTGGAAATGTGAACTAATTTACATGTGTAAATGTCCAACTGTTGCCAGTCATTATATTGCAGTCATTTTCACTGAAAGGAATTCTAAACAGGAAACAAAATAGCTTCATACATCGAAAATACTGCTGAGCTTAAACTTTTTTAAACATGCACATTAGAAAAGATAAATGTTCCCCTCTTGCAACTGAAAGGAGAAACTTTATAAGATAAAAAAATTTTATTGGATAAAACAAGTCTCTCTCTTTTGCCTCTTCTTCTGTCCCCCACCCCCCTCCCCCAACGTGTACGATCGCAAGATATTTCATTAACATTCAGTGCTCCTCACCCCATAGTCAACCAAGATACCTAAAGAAGAGCACCAATATGTTCACAGTTTCTTGGAAAAGCAACCTAGTACAGACGTAACTTCCTCAGATTTACAAATAAGGTAAAGAAGCACGAATTCTGTTGCTGCTGGACCGTTAAGTTGTTTTTGTATGTCAATCCTTAAAACAGGTGGAAATTTAAGTTCAAGAGTACACTATTTGTTAAGAAGTGTAATGAATTGCACAATTAATTGATTGCAGAAATCTTTCAGAACAATATGTGTTGGTCAACTATCACCAATAGTTTCAAATTTTCCTGTGTCGGAGAGGGAGACACCACCATTATGATTATGCCTGCAACAGACCTGGCGTTCGCCGTGCCTAGCTGACGTGACGTAACGAACAAGCGCCGAGGCCTTCCTTTGAGTCGGTGTTGCATGGACTCGACTAATGTCTGAAGTGGTGCTGGAGGGCACTGACACCATGAATCCTGCAGGGCTGTCCATAAATCCGTAAGAGTACGATGGGGTAGAGATCTCTCCTGAACGTTGCAAGGCATCCCAGATACGCTCAATAATATAATTGCGTAGGCTTCCGTGGGCAGGTTCAGTAGACATAAATGTTTTCTAGGTATGGTACCTCGTCATATAGTATGAAACTGCAGTTGGAGAAAGCTAACGTTTAGGCCACGGCTGCAGGGGACTTATTCTGGGACTACTGGTGCGTTCTAGCTATGCATTGTCCTTATATTTTGTTATTACTGTTCCCTGCGCATTCCATTAGGTCATATTTTTAAAAAGATAGTTCATTTCATTGGTTACTTCAGGAAAAAGGAGAGGGAACTTCATTTTAATAAGTTACTGCAGTGTAGGGAGTGCGTAACCTGTGTTTTCAATTGGTTCCTGTATTATTTGCCATGGCTGATGGTCACCGGCGAATGAGAAGTTGGCTCCTGTTACCAAGTGCTGGACGTCGGACGCGAGGCGACAGTTACTCGTCGGTAGTGCTCGCGCCTTGTGTTGACAGTGCGGACTGTTGGGCTGTGATTGCTGGCAGCCAAGACTGGGCCAGCCTGAGTCCATCCTCTCTATTCATGTTCTTAGGGTGTTTAAGTATTTTGATGGTGTGGTGTCACCGCCAGACACCACACTTGCTAGGTGGTAGCGTTAAATCGGCCGCGGTCCATTAGTACATGTCGGACCCGCGTGTCGCCACTGTCAGTAATTGCAGGCCTAGCGCCACCACATGGCAGGTCTAGAGAGACGGACTAGCACTCGCCCCAGTTGTACGACGACTTTGCTTGCGACTACACTGACGAAGCCTTTCTCTCATTTGCAGAGAGACAGTTAGAATAGCCTTCAGCTAAGTCCATGGCTACGACCTAGCAAGGCGCCATTAACCATATCTGGAGAGAGTCTCATTTGTATAGTCAAGAGCGATGTACCGCAAGGATGAATTAAAGTTAAGTATCACCTCAGCTACGTACTTTTCTTTAGTGCATTAATTACGTATCCTGTTCCAGAATTCACGCGCGTCTGCGTTAGATAGCGTGCATTTCGGCCTCCTCTATCTACAAGGTGTTGGCACATTTGCCAACACATCAGATGGCCTCTCTGATTTTGCGTTCCGTCGTAACTAGCTGCTTGACCAAATCACAGGCTTCGCTGAATTTTATTTCTTTTCTGCAATCATGCTGATGTTGTGCAGATTGTGTAATTTGCTATTAAAATTGGATGTGTGTGGATGGGAGTCACAGAGTATTCTCGCATTTTTAGGATAAAGTTGGCTTTAACATTATAGCATGTTTAAGTGAAGAACTAAGCCATGTGTTTGTGCTCTGCGATCATTTCTCTCTTGCCGATACCTTCTCGGTACTGACTGTGACACTAGAATATTATTTTAGAACTGATAACACAGTTGATTTACGTAAAATGCTTCAAACTCCGTCCTTCTGGAGCACCAACATACATAAACCACACATTCTTCTGAACCATTTGTTATATCATCACAACATTCTCATATCTACTATGCACTGATAAGAGTTTCTAACCTCCTCGACAAATCCGCATCTGAAAAGGTCTTGTGCACTTGGATGGGAGCCATGAGTAAGATTGGTGAGGAACAGTCTTTGCTGAACAGCAGTTATGGACTCAGCTCGCTCTGTTCCTTAATGAGATTTGGAATGTAGTGGGTATAGTACCCACCTACTTCTGGTCAGCAGCAAATTAAATCAGCGACAGTGTTCTAGGGAGGGTTGCTCAAAGACAATGCAGGGAGATCTTTCGGTCTCCAACTTTATTCTAAGAACGCGAGAATACTCTGTGACTCCCAGCCACATACGGAAAGCTGGGTATTCATAATCGTAAATTATGCACCTTGATTGAAGTGCTAGGAATATGTAGTTAACCTAACTGCATCGGTATAGGACGCTGTATATGTTCGACAATTAACCCTGAACGGACGTACTGCGCAGTTATCTATCGTCATTCGCAATCTAGTATATGATATACACAAAATAGTGGAGGGTTGGTTTAGTGATGATACAAAACTGGGAAGCATGTAGCCGTGGTTGGCACTGAAATTACGGAAGAGCTGGTAAAATCGCACTATCAAATGAGGCGCTTATCACAATATATCACCCCATATCGACAGTATCTTTTCCATCCCATCCACCTACTGGCACACTGTTGATTGTCACATAATAACTAAATGTACCACTTGTGTGAGATGGAGAGAGTGTTGGTGGGTGCAACACCTTCCGGAGGATCGCCAGCACCGAAACAGCGATCGCATACACGACTGCAATATAAGAAATAAATGCTCATGTTCTCTTCCAAACAGAGCACTGAGGCCTCTGATATCCTTTCAGTGTGGAAGTCGAGATTAAATGTAGAGGTTATCACCTTTGGAGACCTGTTTTGATAGTCTCCATAATGTCGCAAACTATTCCAGTTTCCGTAAGTTGTGATGTCTTCCACATTTTTGTTAATGAGAAACAACACCTCTTTGTTTTAATTTCAACCATCCTGTATGTTGTAGGAGACGTAAAGTTTACGCAATGCAGCGTCCAGCTTTCTAAGAGAATCAGTGGATCAAAACATGTAATGTAGGTTTTAGCACCTGACACATATCTCGAAGTCATGTTGCAAAAACAAAATGTACTGCAGTGAACAAAGCTGCAGTCATACAGTGCCAAAATGTGTTACAGCAGAGAAACAATGGACCACACTGCTTATGAAAGAACAATACAAGGACCCTCTCTTGCAATTGATAGTCTGTGGAGTATGGTCCTCCCCCTACGGGGGAGAAAATTTACACTGCTCTGTGAAAGCATTTTCGATCACTGGCTGTCTGCTCCAGTGGATGTTGTTGTTGGGATGCTTTTGGGGGAGGAGACCAGACAGCAAGGTCATCGGTCTCATCGGATTAGGGAAGGAAGAGGAAGAAAGTCGGCCGTGCCCTGTCAAAGGAACCATCCCGGCATTTGCCTGGAGCGATTTGGGGAAATCACGGAAAACCTAAATCAGGATGGCCGGACGCGGGATGCTCCAATGGACCAATACCTATAATAGGATCGCTACATATGCTCGGTGTCAGCATGCAGACGGTATTAGTTTTCGATATATTGGAAGAGAGGGACGTAGCAATATCTTACCGAGGTCTCTACTGCGTGACATTAGTGGAGATTTTTTCGTAGCTTTTCTCTGTTGTATTGTACAAAATAACGAGGATAGAGAGAATGTTCGGGTGACAGACATGAATACACACTGAGGGGCACTTATCTTCTTCGGACTGCAGTACCTTTTTGTGGTTTTGTGGCGCACTGTAATGCAGTTGCAAAATCGTAGTCCTTCTTCCAGTTCCCGTATGATGTGGAGTCTTCCTAATTTTCCTGATAAGATACACCAGACTCGCTTCCTGTCCCTGTCTCTCTCAAGAGGCCACACCCTGTTTGTTTGTGTGAACCAACGTCTCCAAAGACGCAGGCCGAGGTTTTCATCTCTCCTCAGAATACTGTATTCCTATTAGGTAATTCTGGAGATAAAGGGAGAGCTAACGCACTATCGATATAAAAAATGGAATGAAATAAGCTTCTGTGAAGTTTGGAAGGTAGGAGACGAGGTACTAGCAGAATTGAAGCTGTGAGGACGGGTCGTGAGTCGTACTTGGGTTGCTCAGATGTTAGAGCACTTGCCCACGAAAGGCAAAGGTCCCCATTTCGAGTCTCGGTCCGGCATACAGTTTCAACCTACCAGGAAGTTATACTTTAGTTAAATACATGTTAAAGTGGGACACTACTACTTCAAACGTATGACAACATTCAGTTTGAATTCTATATCGAAATAGAGATAACAGCGATGGTAAGTACATTGTTCAGCTCATAATACTGTATGACAGTTATATTTACGTCACATTCTTAAAGTTTCAAACACTTCCTTTGGAAAAACTGATCAACACCCTCTTAATATTAAAGAGCAAAAGTTTTAGTGCTACGACGTACAGGGATTATAGAATTCAAAATCGTTAAGGCTTTCGTGGCCCATTGTTGACAAACTGCCTATTGGCTTCTGTCTCGGGTTCTTCGGCCGACGTTCGTCTGATGATTTTACTGACGTTTCGCCGGCACGAGTGGCTGGCATTGTCAAAGCTTCACCCTCTATTGCTGGTGGTGAAATGGAGCCGAGCTCGCGACCGCAGACTGTATGTACCTGGCCACGCCAACGTCCGAGGGCTTCTCCGCGGTCATTTCCGGTGCGGTTTTCCTCTTGCTACCTGCGACGGTCGTTCGCTGCAGCACGGGAAGCCAGGATCCCTTTACCTTAAGGCTTTCATCTTTCTTGTTGAAGCTATTCCCGTGTTTTTGTATTTCACCAGCTTCTCTGAACAAGCGGATGTGATAGTTCTGGCTGTAGAGAAGAACTATCACACCCGCTTGGCTTATCTGGATCGGTTGCAAGAATAGCCCTTTCTACAATTAGAAGGTCAATCCGATAACTTTGTGCAGCAGCAAGATGGGGTCCCTTCCTATCATCATCTCTTTATACGAGAGGGGTTTAACATAAACGTCCCTGACCTTTAGATTGGTTGTAATTGTTAGAACGACGAAACTCTTTTTCGCTGATGTCTACGTTCATCTGACCTCACGTCATATAATTTTTCCCTTGGGTATTTATAAAAGTTCGTGTCTGTGTTCCGCCACTACCTACTGATTTGGCCAGAGTCGAGACACAGAACTGAAGAGGATGTTTCTTACATTACTTCTGACTTGTTAACCAAAGTGTAACAAGAATTGGATTTCTGGTTCGTAGTGTGCTGTATAACTAGACGTGCATGATTTTAAACATTTGTAAGAAAAACTAGGTTAGTTTACCTTGTATTTGATGTATGATTTATTGTAAATCATCTAAATTAAACTGTTATTATATGCCATTGAGTCTGGTACATTCTTTTATCGACACGCTGTATATATTTACCTGCTTTCTCAGCACGATTACAGCCTGGCAGGAGGGTCACTGCAGTGTGATAACGTGTACGGAAACGCTGTATTTGTATTGTGAATTTGTGTGCAACCATAGCCAAATGAAAGCGAAAACCAGTGTTATGATCATTAGCTAGCCTGTGACAGCTGCCCAGATACCTATATTTTGGGATCATGTAGATTTCTCACTTTATTAATTTTGCCCTGGTTTACAAATATGATAGATACGCATATGGTAGATGAATCGGCGTCCAACTACACAAAAACTTTAAGTTCACATACTTACAAAATCCAAAGGTAAACACGGAAAATGAACACTCAACCAAACACTGCCAACGGAATTTAAGCTAACAAGATAGCTGGAAAGCGTCCTCTAATCATCATAAAAACATTATCAGGAACACCCATCCAAATGTCAGAATTTGACAGCATCAAACTGTTAGGACATCAGAATGATGCTTTAAAAATTTATGTCATCGTGACAGACTTCTATGAAGAGAAAGCGATGTCGTATGTATTGTTAAAATCCAAGTACCGGGTGTAACATGAATCAATGTTTTTTTCTTTTCTGAAATCCACTACAGATTGCAGGTTTCATACCGTTCCTGACGCAATTCAAGCCTCTTCGGATACGGTTCACTCATTATTAAATGACGTGTTGCTGCAGCCATTAGAGTCAAATTCAATGGAACACGTATAAAGATTTTTATCCAATAATGAATATCAATGTGTTTTCTGTCATTTTCGGTTTGCACAATGCTGTCGAATGATATAGCACTTATCATTCTTCTAGGAGTCATCTCTGCGTATGATCTAAGTAATCACGCAAAACCGTAGTCAGGATGCCTAGATGGGGATTTCCATAACGGTCATCCTCATGTCATCTTCAGCGAACAACAAGAGAAATCTTCAGTGGTCAGTATTGTCGAACACGGAAGACGATTTTCACAAACAATCCAATTTGACGCATGCGAATCACAAGTCAGTTCATGATTTGGAACATGTTTCTCCAATAACATTAAGACGAGGTGACCGGTGTGAGGGGGGGGGGGGGAGGGAAGAGAGGGGGGGGGGGAAGGTGCACTAACTGAACACCATCCGTGGAGGCCAATAGTTCTGGACACTGCCTACAGTGCGTTAGAACAATGCAGATGGTGCCGATAACATGCAGTGCTGACTGGAGAAGAATAATATGGCCTGATGTGTCACCCTTCATCTATTTTCCAACAACAATTGGGTTTATTTGTCGCGGACGACTAGATAACCTTACGCGTTGAACTTACATGTCACCCCACTAAACACAGATGTTGTGACCCGCGTTAAGCTGATCCTATTGTTACTCTCCAAGACTGTCATTTCTCCCTAAGGTAAATTAAATTAAATAGTCCAATTCTCAGGGATTGAGCGTAGGTGGAGGAGACGCATAGATCCTGCACCGCCGCTCGTGGCAAGGTTCTAGAGGAGATAATTTGCCGTTGCCTTCCTCCGACCTGTTATGAAGTGTCAAGTGTGTGAATGACTGATGAATGCTTGAACAGTGTAGTCTTGGGTTTGTATCGTTATGGATGAAAGGAAGGGAGAGGTGAAAGCCGATGTTGGCACATAGTCTACTCCTCTCGAAAATCGACAAGGGGGCCTCCGAGTTTAATGTTCCCATCCGAGAGATGAATCAACATCAGTAGTACTACATGCCCTCACTTCATGAGACACTGCCCAAAGGTTTGAAATTTAATCCGAGATGTTGACGCAAAGACTGGTGATCAAAAAACTTTACGCTGCTCCCTCTCCTCCCTTGCCGGCCAAGACCAAATACTAGGCGGCTTCAGCTGTGAAGGCGTGTCTAAGACGAACACGGTTTTACAAAATGACAATGTTCTGCCCCTCTTTCACCTGAAAAGATACTGATTTTTTAAATTAAGACGGATATTTTGTTGGAAATGGAAATTATGGAAATCAAAGGGAACAAGGAAGATTAGGGTATAAGGTCTAATAGATAACGGGGTCATTAAAGAAAAAGCACAGGTTCGAATAGAAGAAGTGGGGTGAAAGAAAAGGGCCGTGCCCTTTGAAAGGAACCATCTCCGCCCTTGCTTCCAGCAGTTTATGGAACTCGCAGAAAACGCTCGGTGTCTTAGGGATATCAGAAAGACCGCGAATGTCTCTTAGAACGTGGCTCTTATGATGTCCCCAAATGCTTCAGTGGCTGTGGAAGATATGATATGATTGGTCTATATTAAATGTCGATCTGACACCAATAATTTTACGCGTACCAGATATCTCCAATAAAGTCTTTAATGTCGACTTCCACTTCCCTCACGCAATACGTCTTTTGATAGGCATGACAGCGGCAGGGATGCCTCTGAACGTAAAGCTATTTAAAGAATATATGACATGTATTCGCATTTGCGAATATAGACAATCATCAGCTGTAAAATAGAATGACGATAACGAAAATTTGTGCTGGAATGGGACTCGAACCCGTATTTCTCGCCTATGGAGAGCAGTCACCTGCACTCGTTCATTCGTTATGTATATTCCTGTACAGGGAAGACATTTTAATTGATAGTCACTTGCCCGATGTCGGCGAATAAATACGATACTTCAGTACCTGTGTTGTTCAGGATTACTGTGCCATGTTCCTTTGGATAGTTGGATACGGTAACTGGAAAGGAGGTCGCATCTACTCCTCATCACCGATTTCGTCCCAATTTATGCTACATGTAGGTCTTTGACAGAAATGAGAGGGAGTGAAGTGGGAGCTTCAGACGACCAAGGGCTTAGTGAAAAGCAGTATTTTTGGCGCTGGTCTAGAGAGTCATGAACCATTTACATTAGCGTAGTTACCAGACAGCGCTTGGCGCAGCGGAAAGAGTACATATCGCTAATCCGAAGGTCGTGTGGTCGAGTCCCTCTAGGGAATCCTTTCTTATGGCTTTAATTTCAATTTTTTACCTTACTTACACTGTCAATAAACCAAAATAATGCTTAGAATACTGTACTTATTAATATTTTGATAAAAGGCAAGAAAAGAAAGACATGGGAAAATTTGGGATTCCAAATAAATTTCCAAGAAATGATTGTACTTGCAGCGTCCATGATAACTCCGTCTTACCTTTCCAAGAAGGGACTGTAATTAAAGTCGAGGATTCTCATTCGTTGGCGTCACACGAAATACCCTTTTTGACGTCACGTATAATACAGAATTTTCATTTGTATATTTCCCTTTCCAGCATCAGTCGACTTATATCCGAACCCCTGACAATCGTGGGCAAAAGCAGTTCTCGTGAAACGTCAGGACATGAACAAAGTAACCTATTCGTATGCAGAGCAATATGCTATAACACTTTCTGGAAAACTTTTTGTACATGGCTGGAGCAGCAACCGCAGGATGAAGCCTTGTAGAAATAATAAACAGCGAATCAGTTCCAATAAGAAAGGTTTATTAAAATCCCTTTGCCATGTTTCAGACGTCTATAAAAACTTCATCTTCAGAAGTAAATACTGATTTGAAAAACATGTTTTGTTATTGTTATCTCATCCCCCTCGCCCGATATGGGCGGTGAGCGGGCTGTCAGCGGTACAACACTTCGCTCTTCAGCCAAGATAATTGTAAATGATATAACAAAGATGAGAGGAAAAAGAATATGAAGACTATTGTCATTTTACATTAAAAAGATTGATGACGAACAGCTAAAAGGACGAAAAATATATAGAATTTGTGGTGTCACCGCCAGACACCACACTTGCTAGATGGTAGCCTTTAAATCGGCCGCAGTCCGTTAGTATACGTCGGACCCGCGTGTCGCCACTGTCAGTGATTGCAGACCGAGTGCCGCCACACGGCAGGTCTAGAGAGACGTCCTAGCACTCGCCCCAGTTGTATAGCCGACGTTCATAGCAATGGTTCACTGACAAATTACGCTCTCATTTGCCGAGACGATAGTTAGCATAGCCTTCAGCTACGTCATTTGCTACGACCTAGCAAGGCGCCGTATTCAATTGATATTTATCTTGTGAAGCATGTACAGTCAAGAGAGATGTTCACCAATTGTGGATTAAAGTTAAGTATTTTACCAGTTACCTCCTGTTTTGCTAGTCTTATTTCTCTGACCTGTTCCAGACCTCACGCCAGCCTGCGTGAGCTTAAACGCGTGCCTTTCGGCTTCCTCCAAACCCCGTGAATTGGCTACTGCCAATTCACAACAGAATTAAAAAACACAAATGCAGTGTGCTGATTTTCTTCCACGAAAAAGCACTCGAACACTGCACTTTCACTTAACAACATAAGGACCTGCATTCACTAGGTGAGAAGCATTGTGGAAGGGGATAATATGATACATACACTATGTGATCAAAAGTATCCGGACACCCCCAAAAACGTACGAACTTGTAAGTCATTTTCAGCCAGGTGTCCGGATACTTCTGATCACACAGTGCAGAACTTGAGGGGTATGGGTAAAGAAGTAGGGCGTCTAGGCAAACTATGATGGAGAGGATAGTGGGAAACCAGATGAATACAAAAATTATTCAGTCTTACTGGAATAAATATTGTGGCAGAGGTACGTCAAAATATAGCCGAAAGTCGTCAGTCGGATATAGAATTTCACTTTTATAATAATTAAAATATGCACATCATGGCTTTTGTCATTTCGTATTTGCTCGCCAATGTACAGTTAGTGCACTACCGTCACGTACGCAACGCTTGGGATAAGGAAAGCTTCTGTCAAGGGAGAGCTCTCCTAGTATGCCTAAGGCGGGTGCTAAACTTGCTAAAACGTTCAAATTAAAATTATAACATTAGAAACCAGATCATGCCTAGCTGTGTACATATTTAAAATTAACAAAATGACAACAAATAATAAGTTACTACAAAAAAGATCATTGTGGTAAAAAGAAATTACGTAAAACTCTGAATAGTGCAAATTAAAACAACAGGAAAAAGAGCCAGGGCAGGAAAGGGGGTTGGGGAGAGGAGGAAAGGGGGAGTCGAATGGGGGTATCGGGAGTGAAGGAAAGGGGTTATGCAGAGAGATGATAGTTGTGGCAGGGGAGGGGGAGGGGAGGAAAGATGGTAAAACGTATATAATTCTCAAATACAACATATCCGAACAACTGCGAACATCACCTCTCCTGAAATGGATTAACACCACAAGAAAGAAGAAACGCAAGAACAGTCGATGAAAATGAGATCTCCTGTAGTCATGTGGAAGATCAAGCCACTTGTTTGTTACTTTAACGAAAGTAGAGGTCTGAAACCATCTGGGAAATTTCTGTTTTTGAGTTACATATGTTCAATTAAAACTGATCCGTCTTTGGAGTAAAATGTTTAAAAATCTCTAATCCTTATAGCAGGTCAAGCCTGTAACATTTACTTCCTATGTGCAAAAGTAAATGGCTCATGCCTCCCATGGCCTGCACAAAAAATGCTATTTTTGGTAAACGCTTGTGCATCTCGTGCTCTCACTTTTGCCACTTTCGTTTCTGGACAAGCCTTCCCTATATCACGAATCTGGAAGAAATCTGTGATGACGGGTGGTCTCAGACCTCTTGTGAGTTGTTCCTTAATGCCTGCGCGGCAAGCGTAATTGATAGCGCACTACCTGAGAAACGTAGACATCAATGCAAGTCCTTGTCTGTCAAACAGCTTTAACTTGTCACTCATGTCTCCCCCATCATACTCATCTGTGAAGAACAAAAATGTGTCAAGTCAAGTAACGTCCCATCTACATCATTATGAAGGAGTAGAACATAGGACAAAAAAAGATGGGGAAGGATATCGATCATGACCTTACTGTGGAAACAATTCCAGAATTAACGTTAAGTTAGAGAAAACACTTAAATTAAAAACAAGGATGACCGGGCGGTAATTTTAGTCTTGGACTTCCTAGTGTGACTGCAAGATCTTTACCTGTACGAAACCTCTTCGATCCCCTAATATGTGCCCAGTTTCTTAAGGACTATTCTACTGAACCAGTTCAAGACAAGACCGCTTGGGATAAGCAGTTTTCCTACATTTTAACAAAGAAATTATCCTAACACAATAAAGTCACAGTTATTCCACAACTTAAGGTAAGAGAAGACTCTGTGACTAATTTGTTGCTGAAGTACGTTACGTATCAAACACAGGACTCTTTTCAACATAATTCTGTAGCAGATATTCAACATGAAAACTGATTACAAAAATTTTCTCTTACCATAAAGCAACAGTGTTAGAAATTAAACCAAAACTAGATTTTCCTTTGTGCAAAGGGACCATAACATGCGACTTTCTGTGAACACAGAAGACTTCCTGGCAGATAAAATTTTTGTGAGGTTCTGGAATTAGGACGTAAATATTTATTTATGGATTCCAGTAGAATACCAGGAACCAGGTTCGAGACCCTGTCGAGACGGCATCTTATACAGTACACTATAATCCACAGAGTGAAAGGTTTCTTTCTATGAATTTGTCCTTATTCTCATTGAAAACGCTACTAGGTGAACCATCATTTTATAGCGAAAGAACTGTGGGTTTACTAGCACTTTGAGTAGCACAGATACCACTTCCGAGTATTAACATCTTCGACATCAACTATGTCAGCAGTAGCTACCAACATATAAATAATTCGTCTCAGTGGCGCATTTCCATTTCGTGACTCTCCGGTATAGCTGCGTCCCGTGTCAGCTTTGTGGCTTAAAATATATAGCACCGTATTCTACTGTTGGAGCGTAGTAACCGCATACTAAAGTCGAGGACGGAGAGATATACGACTTCCGGTGCTCTAAGGCTCGAATGCAAAACAGCACGAACGTTGCAGAGCTACTTACTCTACACAGAAAAATAGGAAACTCCGGAGAGTCGATTCATCAATTGTGTATTCGGTTATAAGATATATAATTTATCAACGGATGTGACGCATTACAACGTATATGGAATTCTTGCGGAAGTCAGCCGGTTATTGGGATAGTTTTTGGAATAGGGATTTTATCGGGATACTTTCTGGATCGGAATTTACGGAAAAGTAGTAGACACTGCCTATAGTCACGACCACCGTTACCGAATCGTATGTTTTCTTTATCTTCTTGATACTGGTACCTTGAAACTTCATGAAACTTCTGATAGTTATCTGCCCTCAATGATCAACGACTGAACAAATTTCAAAAATGGATCAAATGGTTCTGAGCACTATGGGACTTAACTTCTGAGGCCATCAGTCCCCTAGAACTTAGAACTACTTAAACCTAACTAACCTAAGGACATCACACACATCCATGCCCGAGGCAGGATTCGAACTTGCGACCGTAGCTGTCGCGCTGTTACAGACTGTAGCGCCTAGAACCGCTCGGCCATCCCAGCCGGCGCAGAAATTTCTAAAGTTGTGTAGTCCACATGCGCGAAGTAGATTTAGTCATTATCAGAAGTTACAATGTTATTCTTTTAAGAAATATTTGTTGATGTCGACTGGTAACAGAGAATCTTACCAACCGTGGTCTGACTTCTTGTGGCTGAGAAACCGGAGGCAGAGATCACAACTTGGCTTTTCTGGAAAATTTTTTATATCAGTAATTCGCTTTCGGCTTACTGAACTGTTTTAAGGCAGTACTTGACAGTCATCGTGAAAGATGATGACTCTGAAATTTCCTAGACATGAAGTTTAAGAATTTTACATAACAGGTAAGTGCTGATGCTTCTTCATCACAATACTCTCCATTGTCACTAAAAAGAGAATGTTTCTTTACTGATCTTATTTACACTGTATCATGTTCCATGCTGTCGTATTCTGAGGGAATTCCGTTAGAACTGGAAGGGTATTCTAAGGCCGTAAAGATGTTATCAGAAGAAATGCCATGTCAGGTCGCGAAGCTCGCGCCTAGTAACTCTAACACTGCCATACTATTACATCCATTTCATGAAGATGTTTGTGGTGACTTCATCATCTTCATTATTCTGTCAGAGATATTTGACAGAAAAATATTTATACAGGAAAAACACCACTTAGAAGTCGTGCAGAAGGGTATGCATTCTTCTGCAGGATCATTTTTCAATGAATTTCCAACAGAGTTGAATAATTTGAGCTTTAAATCTCATATTTCCATATATAAACGCGCAGACTACCTTGAAGCACCTTTCTTTTATTTTGTCCAGGAGTTTCGCGAAGTATTTAGAGCCGAACGACAAGTAGCAATAAAGTCTCTTGTGAAATTTAAAAACAGTAACAATAAACCTCTCAGGTGATGTTAGAAGCTTATGGAGGTCAGTATTTCTCACATGTGCGTGCCTTTTATTGTCAAAAATGATTTTCTTGAGGCAGGAAATTAGTGGAAGGCGACGAGTGCCCGAATTACCTACGGACATCAAGAATCGAGGGAAAAATTTGAAGCATTGTCAAGACACAAACAGAAAACGGGACATGGCATATTCACGGTACGCTCAAATTTTATACGTATTTTAAAAGATGAACTGAATGAGAGGAAAATGTGTCCGAAAACTATACTGTGAAGTTTGACTCATGAAACGAGGAAACAAAGTTTGTCCCGACATTTCCAACATAACTATTTAGCACCCAAGCTCAGATATCACGCTCCAGTATTTCGGAGTTCATGACATACTTCCAGTTTCCTTTTTAATCCAGGGATTAATTATGAGAGAATGGGAACCAAAACAAAAACTCGTGGATGGACGCTTTTGCAATAGAACAATGCGTCCGCCCACCACCGTGTAACAGTTGAGCAATTTGAGCTAGTAAAAATATAATATTTTACGGTGACAACACTGTATCTGAAAATCAGAGGCTAAGTTGGTTGGTTGGTTGATTCGGGGGAGGGGACCAAACAGCGAGGTCATCGGTCCCAGCGGATTATGGAAGGGAGTCGGCTGTGCCCTTTCAAAGGAATTGCCTGAAGCGATTTAGGGAAATCTCGGATGGCCGGACGCGGGTTTTAACTGTCGTCCTCCCGAATGCGAGTCCAGTGTGCTAACCACTGCGCAACCTCGCTCGGTAATGGCTAAGTCGAGTGAAGTTATGAAATGGTGTGAATGTTGATGTGTTGTGAATGAACTTTACACATCGTACGGATGTTATCTGTGAACTAAAAGTATGTAAAATCCTGTGCCTAATATAAACTCTTTTCGATTTCAAGAAGTCTTTGCCATCATGTTTATAAGTTAATGACTTAAATATATGGAGTAATGAGAATAAGAATGTGATAGGGCATGTGTCACTTAGGCAAACGGTTAGAAACATCATTATGTGATACGTGTACCTTTGGAACAGAGCTGCCCCCCCTCCCCCCGCCCTTCCACGCTTTGGAAACCAAGAGCCCGATGTCAAATTAATACGTCAGCAAACGAAAGGGACAATGGTCAACAATCAACATTTAATCCAAATAAAGGGTAACCAGTCTCGCTTATTTTCTGCCATATTTCGTGTAGTTTTAATGTGTGCCAATTATTTAGAGACCACATCTGGACTTCAATTGCATTAACAATGAGAGCTTATTTGATCAAAAACTTCCTCATCTTCCTCTTAATTCTATAGTCTCAAATAGATCTGCTGCTGAACAGTTATTTAAGCCTGGACTAAATCATAACACTTGCTTTTAGAAATAAGAATGGGGAGGTAAAACGGCTGTGTCCTTTTCAAGAGAGCCGTCTCGGAGATTGTGTCAATCGATTTTAAGAAATTTGAAAAAGGTTGATCACGATGGCTGGTGGGAACTCAATCGCAATCCTAACTGCTGAACCATCTTGCAAGTTTATGCTTTGTATTATAACAATACTTGCTACCCGTGATTGCCCTGCTATTTCCTGATGTTTCTATGTGGGGCAGTGTTCCATCTGCGTTCCCTCCAATTCAATATGCAGCATTTTTCATGCTTGTTTGTATCTTAGATGGAAGTTGCAGTTATATGTTTTGGGAGAGTTTGGCTTGGGTTGATTTTGCTAGTAGTGGGTTATCAGTTTTATTAAAGCTTCGATACTTCCGAAACTTTATACCGAAGCTATAACAGCACGATTGTCTGCGTAAACGAATGTCTCTGTGCCGTTTGGCAAGGGTTGGTCACTACTGTACACTACTGGCCATTAAAATTGCTACACCAAGAAGAAATGCAGTTGATAAACGGGTATTCATTGGACAAATATATTATACTAGAACTGATATGTGATTACATTTTCACGCAATTTGGGTGCATAGATCCTGAGAAATCACTACCCAGAACAACCACCTCTGGCCGTAATAACGGCCTTCATATGCCCGGACATTGAGTCAAACAGAGCTTGGATCGCGTGCACAGGTACAGCTGCCCATGCCGCTTCAACACGATACCACAGTTCATCAAGAGTAGGACTGGCATATTGTGACGAGCCAGTTGCTCGGCAACCATTGACCAGAGGTTTTCAATTGGTGAGAGATCTGGAGAATGTGATGGTTAGGGCATCAGTCGAACATTTTCTGTATCCAGAAAGACCCGTACAGGACCTGCAACATGCGGTCGTGTATTCTCATGCTGAAATGTAGGGTTTCGCAGGGATCGAATGAAGGGTAGAGCCACGGGTCGTAAAACATCTGAAATGTAACGTCCACTGTTCAAAGTGCCGTCAATGCGAACAAGAGGTGGCCGCGACGTGTAACCAATGGCTCCCCATACCATCACGCCGGGTGGTACTCCAGTATGGCGATGACGAATACACGCTTCCAATGTGCGTTCACCGCGATGTCGCCAAACACGGATGCGACTATCATGTTGCTGTAAACAGAACCTGGATTCATCCGAAAAGTCGGCCAGAGTGGCCGCGCGGTTAAAGGCGCTACAGTCTGGAACCGCACGACCGCTACGGTCGTAGGTTCGAATCCTGCCTCGGCCATGGATGTGTGTGATGTCCTTAGGTTAGTTACGTTTAAGTAGTTCTAAGTTCTAGGGGACTTATGACCACAGCAGTTGAGTCCCATAGTGCTCAGAGCCATTTGAACCATTCATCCGAAAAAATGACGTTTTGCCATTCGTGCACCCAGGTTCGTCGTTGAATACACCATCGCAGGCGCTGCTGTCTGTGATGCAGTGTCAAGGGTAACTGGAGCCTTGGTCTCGGAGCTGATAGTCCATGCTGCTGCAAACGTCGTCGAACTGTTCGTGCAGATGGTTGTTGTCTTGCAAACGTCCCCATCTGTTGACTCAGGGATCGAGACGTGGCTGCACGCTCCGTTACAGCCATGTGGATAAGATGCCTGTCATCTCGACTGCTAATGATACGAGGCCGTTGGGATCCAGCTTGGCGTTCCGTATTACCCTCCTGAACCCAGTGATTTCGTATGCTGCTAACGGTCATTGGATCTCGACCAACGCGAGCAGCAATGTCGCGATACGATAAACCGCAATCGCGATAGCCTACAATCCGCCGTTTAGCAAAGTCGGAAATGTGATGTTAAGCACTTCTCCTCCTTACACGAGACATTACAACAACGTTTCACCAGGCAACGCCGGTCAGCTGCTGTTTGTGTATGAGAAATCGGTTGGAAACTTTCCTCATGTCAGCACGTTGTAGGTGTCGCCACCGGCGCCAACCTTGTCTGAATGCTCTGAAAAGCTAATCATTTGTATATCACAGCATCCTCTTCCTGTCGGTTAAATTTCGCGTCTGTAGCACGTCATCTTCGTGGAGTAGCAATTTTAATGGCCAGTAGTGTATATATTAATTAGTGTCGGACTCATAACATTTCCTAGCGGCAATCAATTTCTTAGTGTCCTCCATCGACTTAGATGTCGTTGAAAATCCACAAAGTACGTGCGAGTTAGTTATTTCATGAACGTCACTAAACAGTATTCTGCATTTCTTAGTGTTGTAGGGTGTGGTTAGTTCTATGAAATCCGTCGCCCATACCTTCTCAATATCCTGCGTGAAATACTACTAGGAATGTCCAGCTCTTCCCTGCTAATTTGAAGACCTATTGGTTGGTTAGTTTGAGGGATAAAGGGACAAAACCACAAGGTCATCAGTCCCTTGTTCCTGACGCAAAGAAGGCTCAGGGTAAAACAACTTCGAAAGTACGGTTGGGAAAGTAAAAGGGCGAAAAAGAAAACGAATGGCATGAACAAAAAACCGGGGAAGACATACACTATAAGGAAAAGTAGAAAAGTAGAAAAAGGCGCACATGATCTGGGGTCATTAATCACGTTATGTCCCATGGCAATTCGACTGTTCGGTTTGGGTTTGGAAAATGGCTGGAGAACGTTCCTTGCTATCATGTGTAGTGCCAACAGTGGAGTATGGTGGAGGTGTTGTTACGGTACGCGGGTGTTTCTTGTGGACTGTCCGTGGCCCCCATGTTTCACCCAAGAAAACGCTAAATTCGGAAGGATGCTAACGCATTTTACAGTATTGTGTAGTCCATACAGTGGAGGAACACTTCATCAGCATTACAGTGAACCCTCTCATAAAGCGTCATGTCTGTGGCGATGGTTCGTGGACAATTGCATTCCTGATATGGAATCGCCTACCTGGAATTCCACCATGAAACCGATGCAAGAACTTTCGGATGAGCCAGAACGTTGACTTCGCTCCAGAACCCTGTGTCCATTTCTACCTTATCTGATTTCACCTCTTGGGGAAGAGTGTGTTTTCATTCCTCCACAGATGTTCAGATACCTCATTGAATGTGTCCCCAGAAGAGTTAAAGCCATCGTAAAAGCAAAAAGTGGACACACCCCAAATAATTTCCGCTCACAGATGTCCCTTCTTTTGACCGATACTGTATTTCGTTATATCTCTGTACTATTGTTTTCTTGAGATACAACATTTTTCATTTTATACTATGTTCTTCTAGTTTCATTTTATATTACGTATATGTTTTATTTGCCTCCACCTTCCACGGTGATACTGACAGAAATAAATAAATGAATTCGGACCTACTAAAACTACTATAAACTCCGTCCGAACAGACCTTGGAAGGCCCAACGGTACCGAGCGGCCGCCGTGTCGTCCTCCGCCCACAGGCGGATGCGGATATGGAGGGTCATGTGGTCAGCACACCGCTCTCCCGGCCGTAGGTCAGTTTACGAGACCGGAGCCGCTACTTTTCAATCAAGTAGCTCCTCAGTTTGACTCACAAGGGCTGAGTGCGCCCCGCTTGCCAACAGCGCTCGGCAGACCGGATGATCACCCATCCAAGTGCTAGCCCAGCCCGACAGCGCTTAACTTCGGTGATCTGAGGGGAACTGGTGCTACCACTGCTGCAAGGCCATTGGCCCTACTAAGAGCGCTTTAATAAATTTTCATTTTGAGATGACAGCGAAGTTTCTTACTAATGTTTCTGATTGAAGATGTTCAAGTAGAGGTTCAAAAAAATGGTTCAAATGGCTCTGAGCACTATGGGACTTAACATCTTAGGTCATCAGTCCCCTAGAACTTAGAACTACTTATACCTAACTAACTTAAGGACATCACACACATCCATGCCCGAGGCAGGATTCGAACCTGCGACCGTAGCGGTCCCGCGGTTCCGGACTGCAGCGCCAGAACCGCACGGCCACCGCGGCCGGCAGTAGAGGTAACATCACTGTAACCATACTACGAGGTGCTTTCTTCAGCAAGACCACTGCATCAGTAGTAAATAAACAGAGGAAGAAAGTTTATCGTTTAGCCTGCTGCCGATGGCCAGACCGTCAGAGACGGAGCTTGAGTTCGGATTAGCCGTCGAGTCCCTCAGAAGAACTATCTCCACATTCGTCCTCATCTGCACAGTCAGAAATGGAAAATGTTATACCATGAAGAAACAGGAGGCCATTAATCAAACTTTGTCGAGATGTTTTTCACATAAGCAGTATCAAGTCGTTAACCTTTCATTCCATTCGGAACTGATGTCCATCATCAATATTAGTGTGAAATGTCATCCCCACAGGCACTAAAACACTCTTGTGTTCGTTGTGACGCGAAAGCATCCAGCCTCCGCATATCATCTTCAGGAATTTGGAACACGTCCTGTACCAAGTCATGATGACTGCTGGCTGGAGGATGGTATGAAAGTATACATATTCGCATTGCATTCCAGACATGCTATATGGATCAAAAAGTCAGAAGACCGGGCAGACTAGTCAAGATCAGTACAAAATGGAACGAAAACTTCACAACTTTATAGCTACAACAAAAGGTGCTATCGATATGACAAAACTTCGAACAAAAAATAAAATGAACTCACAGCAAATGCAGCAAAAATTATTGAAAGGGAGTTACAGAACAGAAAACTATACAACAAAAATGCAAACAGAATACAATACTTTCAACAGCATAAATCAAAAATTACTAACATAATACGCAATAACAGTAAACGTAGCAGTATAGTTAAGCTCAAGCCGTAAAAGATATACAAACAACAGAAATTTATTGTTTTTGACATTACAAACCTCTACACAAAAGTACCAGTTCAGGATACACTAGAAATAATAAAGAACAACTTTGTAAGTCACAAAGGCCGGCCGGTGTGGCCGTGCGGTTCTAGGCGCTACAGTCTGGAACGGCGTGACCACTACAGTCGCAGGTTCGAATCCTGCCTCGGGCATGGATGTGTGTGATGGCCTTAGGTTAGTTAGGTTTAAGCAGTTCTAAGTTCTAGGGGACTGATGACCACAGATGTTAAGTCCTATAGTGCTCAGAGCCATTTGAAGCCATAAGTCACAAAGAAAATTTAAGTCACACGAACCCATGAAATCTCAGAGCTCATAAAACTAACTACATACCGAAATTGTTTTGAATTCGGTCACAAAATTTACACACAAGCTGATGGAATGGCGATGTGAAACTGTATTTCCTGCATATTTATCAACACACTGAAAAATGTTCAATCCAAATGGCCACTGCACAACAAAATAAATTATCATAGAAATGTAGAAGATACTTCGTTACTAATAAATGGAACAACATCCAAATAATTCATCAAGTACTCAACAACTTTCAATTAAAAATAAAATTTACAATGGAAACTGAAACAAACAAATCTATAAACTGTGTCGATCTTAGAATCAGCGGCAATGACAATCATTACGCGTTTGAAATATACAGGAAACCAACTACTACAGACAGCATAATCAATGGACCTTCTTGTCTCCCAAAACCACAAGAATTTGATCCATATAATAACCTGGTTTAACCACTAGAGCACCAACCAATACAAACTGAGCTTACGGTACTTCAGTATGTAGCCCAACAAAATAATTTCAGACAAAATATAGATCACAAACTGTAAGAAAAACACAAGAAACATGAAAAACCAAACAGTACACAAGTAAATAAGTTTAACAAAAGAAACTAAACATAAAGCAACATACATATCAACAATATATTTGGGACCAATATCGAAAGAAATAAACCGATTATTATTAAAAAAAAACAGCAGTAAAACTAGCAATCCGAACAAAAATAATCTAAAAACGAAAATTTCCTGATTTTCTAAACCCAGGCTTGTACAACATTTTGTGCAAAATCTATATCAGGCAAACGGGACGAAATTTTAGCATTAGACTGAAAGAATACACAAGAAATTTTGACAACAATCAATCAAGCTTTTACTTACACCTAGAAAACCAAATTCACAATGCAGAACATATCTAAAATGTATTACAAGTGCTGCACGAAACGCCAAATAACATGCTACGAACATCTCGGAAGAATTACCGATATATACGCACAAAAAATTATCAAACTATATTCTTAATTTAAAAAAACGATCTCAAACATAAAAATTTTCTAGAAAATTTTACTGACGTTTCGGAGTACGAGAACGGATAAGAAAACACACTGTAGATGAAAACAAAATATAATCATAGACACAAATATAACAAAACTGTAATATCGATAAAACACAACTAACGTTACTGACTGGCAACGATTACGCAGAAACCATAAACGGCAACGAGTATAAGCTGTCATTCGAGCTTACAAAAGTATTAACGAAAAAAAAATTATGCAAATAGAACTTACGTGACAATCTAGCGACTCATAGGAAATCTACAGTTTTCTCATTGTCTATTCCAACTAGACGTAAGTATATAGGTAAACCGAACTTTACATACAACTGTTATAACGTAAGTAGACTCACCAGCTGTAACATGTACAGGTTACTGGAGAATGTGGCTATAGCTGAAACAAGCTTGTAGTAGAGAAGAAACAATACTAATTAAACTGTTTGCAGCTTACCTGGAATTATTCATTATACAATGTCATACTACGACGTGTTCTACGCTGCGGGCCCGGCCGAAAAGTAAAGTGTCCTAGAGGCGTTTGTGAGGTGAATTTCGGTTTGGAAATTGCCATTTGGTACACTGGTCGTGAAAGTGTACCATTCTCCGGCATACTGGCGAACATTGAGTCTCTCTTCAGCGATTACCAAATCCACCCTGGTGTCATATCTGATAGTTCCCTACATCATGAATCCAGGGTTGCAAAAGTATGGATCTCCCGGGATCACTGCTTTCTGTTACATTCCTCCACTGTCGATCTCACCGCCACAAATACAAGCGAGACTCGTCGCCGAACACCACAGAACGTCACTCAATGTCTCAGTTGACTCTGACCTTACAGTATGGAACTCTCTGCCTGTGGTGTGGTGTCAACGGCAAATGATGCAAGAAAACTCGAGAGATCACCCCAATTTCCAGTAATCTATTCCCGGAGATTTGTGGTGATACCGTGCCTGCAACGTTTGCCGACCTTTTCGTGGTGTTCTCGTTGTGGAAGGACCCGTGCCTCCTCCTCTCTCCAAACTGTTGTCCATCTCGTCTCTACTTTTTCTGCAGTCTCTGCACTGTATCCAACAGTCTGTGCAATCGCTCGGTGTGATGCTTCCTTGTCATTCATGCCAATGATTCGCCCTTTCCGAGGTCCAGAAGATGGCGATAAACGGGACATCTCCCCTGAAAAGTTCCATTAACTTTAGGCACAGCCATTAGCCATCATGTGATCACGCCATACCACATCTTCAGTAATGACCTTTCCCTGTACTGATAACAATCTCGCATACGGATGAAACGTTATCAGCTCGGCCCAGATGACAGTAATATAACGCTTTCCATTTCCGACAGTCTGTCACGAAAAGGAAACCACGATTACCGGAATGAGGTTTCAAACTCCTCCCTCCCAGAAGTCCAGTGAGCTAACCATCGTGCCACTTCACTCGGTTAGTTCAAATGGTTCAAATGGCTCTGAGCACTATGGGACTTAACATCTATGGTCATCAGTCCCCTAGAACTTAGAACTACTTAAACCTAAGTAACCTAAGGACAACACACAAGACCCAGCCATCACGAGGCAGAGAAAATCCCTGACCCCGCCGGGAATCGAACCCGGGAACCCGGGCGTGGGAAGCGAGAACGCTACCGCACGACCACGAGATGCGGGCACTCGGTTAGTATTTACATGGTTTTCAGTCTAGTTTTTAATACTGTCGGCAGTTAGATTCCTAAGAAAAAATGAAACTTAGAAACAGATACGCAGAAGGATTTTTTTTTAGCTATACAGTGGATGAAGAATCTTAGAAAGTTCATGGAGTTACTTGGAATGGATACAGACGGTTTCTGCAGAGTTGCTGCTTGCTTCTGTATTTTCTCATTCGTGCTTGAGATACTTGAGATAACATCTTAGGAGTCAGTATTGGCGTAAGAAGTAAATGTATCCAACCTCCGTGGCCGGTGTGGTGAAACAAAGTATCTAACGCAGCAACCGGGCGCCGAATAATCTGAGAATCATTACAGAAGCTCTCCAGCGGGTGAATATGTTTGTCGGTGCTGCACAGATGCTTTATCACTCGGTAATAACAGCTCGTATAAGTAAATGGCTGCAAGATTGGAAGGCGCGTACCCAGGAGCGGCGAATCCCTCACGCAGCGCGCATTTTCCAAATTGAATAGCAACGCTCGTTAAGTTCGTGGCTGCCGTCCGCCGGCGTAATAGCCTGCACGTGTTTGCGTTGTGTTGCTGCATGGTGGCTCCGAAAAATCCTTCAGCTCATATACACATTCATCCTCCTCGAGTAATGAATACAAATTGGTTTACAAAAAGGAAACAGGAAAAAATTAGACATTCTACTAATAGTCATCGCATTCCAGTCCCCATAAAGCAAAGGTTATTGTGCAGTGATGACTCCTTGGAAGTTAATAGTTCCCGAAAAAACGCTGTAGTTTCAAAGTTGAAATCTCGCTTGCGTTGGTCCTGAACTGCATCTCTCAAGGTAGCTCAACGAAGAGTAGCATGGTAGTTCCAAGGATAGAGGAAGCTAGGGGAATGATGGCACGTAACGTAATCAGTGTAATTCACAACGGAAATGTTACCAAATGTGACTGTGTTAGACAGTTAGTTAGTAACCATATGCCGCTCTATGTAGCAAAATTACTGTGGAGTTCAATGCTGATTACAATTAAAGCTTTCCAATGTATTTATCCTCCACCATTTCTTTCTCTTTGTCTGTTACGATAATAAACAAAAGTGGCCACATTTATTGCCTTAATTTAAATAGAATCACGAAGATATACAGTGTGCACCCCAAATCCACCAGCAAAATTTCTGCGATTGTTGAAGGATATTTTCTGAGTATTTTGGTATGAAGAACCAGTGGTCTCCAACGGCTCTATAAGGAATAATTACATTTCGTTTGAATCCTTAACACCTTTTATCTTTCTATCTGTATAGCACTATAAACACCTGCAGAACAAGAGAATGTGGATGATACGCGCTGTGTGCCTTGCTATTGACAAGAGAAATGCACGCCTTATCCTGCATTCAGTAGTGTTTGGCTCTGTCCCAGGTTTATTTTTCCGGCAGTGTTAGTTGCATGTAAATATCAATACGCAGGAGTAGGGATGGGTTAATTGATGGAGAGCTGTCGATATGCACCTTGTGTATGGTTCCATTGAAAATGGTGAAAGAGTGGCAAAACATAGCAATGTTGAGCTGTTATCGCAGCGATGTAAACCATATTATCCTACATTCCTTTCCGAGGGCTGTTGCATTATTCAGTGTTTTGCGCTGTGCGTTTTCGGGAGCATATTACAGGTTTTTGCACTGTTGTGAAGTTATTTTCACAGAAACAAAGGCAACCGAGGAAAAAAACCGAATAATATGGAACAAGATTTTCTTATGTCTCTTTTTTGAAATTGCTCAGAAAATATTTATGAATGCTGTCCCAAATTTTGTCCGTGGAGTTCGGGTTCACCCTGTGTAATTTTTCAGATGCAAGCACGCCTACTACGGTTCATTTTAGTTCACTTCCCGTGCTTATCAAATAACACAACACTTCATAAAAACAACTGTTTCAGTGAACGTTTGCTACAAACAGTAAAAGTACGAAAGTTTTGTAAGAGAGAACGTTGCTGCGAAGATTGTCTTTGGCAGTCAAAATCCAGTTATAACGTGCTACGCTTCAGGATGTTGCTAACCTGCTGTACAATTCACTGTCTATCGTAATAACTGCAACGCAGGAAGATTAAGTGCATAAATGATCAGATTTCCGGAACTGTTATTTTCATAATTCATTATCATGCGAAGCTCTCGTAAGCTACAATGAAAATATCTATTTGTCATGGTTTAAAATCAAATAGAGGATGTATGAAAGTGGCTCAGTGGAAAGACGCTTGACTCACATTCAGATCTCTTAACGAGATTCCAGATTTCTGTTTACGCTGTATCCTTAAATTAAATGTTTCATTTGGAAAGTCCATGGCCGACATCTTTGCACGTTTTTGTCCAGTCGAAGCTTGGCTCCTTCTCTAATTACCTCGTTGTCCACGAAACGTTAAACTATTATCTTCCTTCAAACCTGGCTTGGGTCTATTTCTGGGTAATCCTCCTCCAAAGCGTTTGTTTGCGAATCCGCATTGCACTGTCTTTGATTACCGGAGGACAGTGATGAATAATTTTCTGCTGAACTTTGGGACAAAGAAAGCTGTGCTACCCCAAGTTCTTCGAAGCTGGTCTGCAGAAGGTTCACGATATGTGGCCGGACATTGTTCTACTGAAATCCTGAATATAGAGAGTTTCATGAAGGATGGTCAGTACGTCGAGTTGTGTGATGTATCTGCTCCTACACGGATTGCACGCAAGATGTAGGATTATGCGAATAAGCCGTCTAGACCGCTTCATACATTTTAATTTATTATGACAATTCGACTACCGCCATCATAGGATGTGTTCTTAAGGTTAAAGCAACATAAAAATGGGATATATTATACATATATTACCATTCAAGAGTAAAGAATAAACATAAACCACTGGAACTTAGAAATGATAAAACAAGGATTATTTTCAGTTACACTTAAACCTTTGTCTAAGGGAAGCATCACTTGCTAACTCGGCTCAAAAGTTTGAGTAAATAAAAGTGGTAGCTGCGAGGTCGTGCTAGTGGGGAATACGTTGTCTTCGATTTTTTTAAGGTTATATACATCCCTCATGAACGATGGACCTCGTCGTAGTGGGTTGGCTTGCATGTATCAAAGATACAGAGAGCCCAATAATACGTGCACCACACTGGAAGTATATTTGCTGAGAGGGCAGACAAACTTGTGGCTCCTGGAGAAGGGCAGGAAACCTTTCAATAGCTGCAAGGGCGCCTGTCGGGATAATTAACCGACCTGGTCTTATAACATTAACCACCATGGCTTTGCTATGGCGGTGCTGCGAACTAGTGAAAGCAAGGGGAAGCTACAACCGTTATTTTTTTCCGAGAACATGCAGTTCTACTGTTTGGTTGAATGATGATGGCATCCTCCTCGGTAAAATATTTGCAGGTAGTCCGTGATTTGGTCTCTGGGCGGAGGCTACACAGGAGGATGTGAGTCGTTATGTAGGATGGACTCTAGATCCAAACAGATGCGATTTAAAAGTGTGTAATTTAAACGAACAGACAGCGAGATTGAAAAGGACAGAAGATAAGCAAGGCGAGTTCCATCTGCGATCCTGTTATAATCAGTTTCTTGTCTCCAGGTCACTGTTAAGAACTTACTGTGTCAGGTTACACACTTGGGATAGTGATATTCAAGGTCACCCCCACTCTCCTCCTCCCAAGGAACCACTGGCACTTTATGAAGGTCACCTATGTTACCCCCTCCCTACCCACACACCTTAGGTAAGTGGACTAGGTCATGACATAACTCAATACCAGTCAATGGTCTTGTGCGATAAAAAATTGGTGAGGAACCCCTGGACTAATGGGAGCACATAAAAATATAAGGAAACACTCTCCTACCTGGAACAATAAGATTCAATGTCTCTTCCCACTTATCATCCTTTATAACTAATTCCATTGTGTAGGCCTTTTCATTCGAGGTCTGTGCATCACAGAAAAGGATTCAGGTTTGTTATAAACTAATTATTATTAACAATAATTCCATAGTGAAACGGATTGAAAATAATACCAATGTTACAAAAAATTAACTAATGGTTGATAATTAAGAATTTCTTTTGCAGTACAATTAGTTAACAATATATTTAATAAATAATTTTTGTTGGTTTATTTACATAGTTATCCATTTATAATGACATATATACAATTGTATTTTTTAGTTTATTTACGCAGTTAGTTTGTTCTTTCATATACAATAATTTGTAAAGCTGATTTTTTACAATATTTTTTGCTGAAGACTAGCATACATTAGTAATACTATCAGGCACACTAAAAACATAAATGCTACATTTCCTATTATTTATTGTTTCTCAGTCCATACAAAATATTTACATTCTTCTTTCTGATCATTCTACACTACTGGCCATTAAAATTGCTACACCACGAAAGTGACGTGCTACAGACACGAAAATTAACCGACAGAAAGAAGATGCCGTGACATGCAAATGATTAGCTTCTCAGAGCATTCACACAAAGTTGGTGCCGGTGGCGACACCTACAACGTGCTGACATGAGGAAAGTTTGCAACCGATTTCTCGTACACAAACAGCAGTTGACCGGCGTTGCCTGGTGAAACGTTGTTGTGGTGCGTCATGTAAGGAGGAGAAATGCGTACCATCACGTTTCCGACTTTGATAAAGGTCGGACTGTAGGCTATCGCGATTGCGGTTTATCGTATCGCGACATTGCTGCTCGCGTTGGTCGAGATCCAATGACTGTTAGCAGAATATGGAATCGGTGGGTTCAGGAGGGTAACACGGAATGCCGTGCTGGATCCCAACGGCCTTGTATCACTAGCATTCGAGATGACAGGCATCTTATCCGCATGGCTGTAATGGATCATGCAGCCATGTTCAAAAAATGGCTCTGAGCACTATGGGACTTAACATCTGTGGTCATCAGTCCCCTAGAACTTAGAACTACTTAAACCTAACTAACCTAAGGACATCACACACATCCATGCTCGAGGCAGGATTCGAACCTGCGACCGTAGCGGTCACGCGGATCCAGCGTGCAGCCATGTCGCGATCCCTGAGTCAACAGATGGGGACCTTTGCAGGACAACAACCACCTGCACGAACAGTTCGACAACGTTTGCAGCAGCATGGACTATCAGCCCGGAGACCACGACTGTGGTTACCCTTGACGCTGCATCACAGACAGGAGCGCCTGCGATGGTGTACTCAACGACGAACCTGGGTGCACGAATGGCAAAACGTCATTTTTTCGGATGAACCCATGATCTGTTTACAGCATCATGATGATCGCACCCGTGTTTGGCGACGTCGCGGTGAACGCACATTGGAAGCATGTATTCGTCATCGCCCGGCGTGATGGTATCGGCTGCCATTGGTTACACGTCTCGGTCACCTCTTGTTCGCATTGACGGCACTTTGAACAGTGGACGTTACATTTCAGATGTGTTACGACCCGTGACTCCACACTTCATTCGATCCCTGCGAAACCCTACATTTGAGGAGGATAATGCACGACCGCATGTTGCAGGTCCTGTACGGGCCTTTCTGGATACAGAAAATGTTTGACTGTTGCCGTGGCCAGCACATTCTCCAGATCTCTCACCAATTTAAAACGCCTGGTCAATGGTGGCCGAGCAATTGGCTCGTCACAATACGTCAGTCACTACTCTTGATGAACTGTGGTATCATGTTGAAGCTGCATGGGCAGCTGTACCTGTACACGTGATTCAAGCTCTGTTTGACTCAATGTCCAGGCGTATCAAGGCTGTTATTACGGCCAGAGGCGGTTGTTCTGGGTACTGATTTCTCAGGATCCTTGCACCCAAATTGCGTGAAAATGTAATCACATGTCAGTTGTAGTATAATATATTTGTCCAATGAATACCCGTTTTTCATCTGCATTTCTTCTTGGTGTAGCAATTTTAATGGCCAGTAGTGTACATACCTTTGAATAATTCTCTTTCTGTATACATGGGAAATGAGGACTAGCAGCAGCAGATGAATAAAAACGACACACACGCACGCACACACACACACACACACACACACATATACACACACACACACACACGCACACACACACTAATATGCCATCAGGCGTGCATATTCTCACACAGGACTATGACAAGCAATTCATTCAAATGTTTCTCATACACATCCATAATTTACAAAAAGTTAACGATTCATACACTCAGTCGCTCAGTGTATAGTGTGTATGCAAGAGGTCCCAATCCAGTACCCACAGATGAACCATTTGTCGTTATGATATGACAGTCCGACTTTCAATTGTACTGCAGTGGGCACCTCAAAGCCTCATGATCAAAAGACTACCTGTTGCACAATATGTGGAGCAGTGCCACTTTACTCAAGCATGCAGCTCATGAAATCCTCCCTCTCTCCCCACTCCTATTCCTTCCACTCTCGTCCATCTCCTCCTCTCCGTCCATCTCATCCCCCTTTCTCGGTCCATCTCCTTCTGTCACCTCCTCTCTCCATCTTCTCATTCTGACCTCACTCCATCTAACACCTCTTTCTACAGCTCCACGTTCCTCCCTCAGTCCGTCCATCACCTCCTCCCTTCCCTGTTCATCATTCCATTACCACCCCCTCTGTTTTATGTTTACATACAAGTAAAGGATGTAACATAACTCCTCCTGATTCATCGATGGGTTATTCGCCTTGACGAACCTCTGCATGCATCGGCACATGATTCACACTTTTAAGCTGCCTGTGGGTCGCATCTACATCTATGTGGTACACATACATTTTCAATCTGAGTCACAGTTACTCCACAAAATGTGACTCATTCGCCTCGCCTTTTATCAGGCAAATAATCCTCTTGTTTTGTCGTGTTATTCCTTAAGGATTAGCAGCCTGATATCCAGACGCATTGCTTTTTCCGTGATTGTATCTAATCATTTCATATGGCTCTCATCCTTGCACCAACAGAACGAAGTGTTTGTATCCATACGAAGTAATTTGTGAGTGAAGTTTGGATTATCAGACTTATAGTGGAATCGATACATGTGGAGTTTTGAGAGGTCCAGAACACACATACCGATATAGAGAGGCTTCGTGAACTGCACTCAACCATTGGCTATTATCCACAGCTATTAGTCCTTCATTGAAGATAGTGACCTGCTTGAAATTTGGGCTGGTGACGTAATCTCTTGCTCCTTAATGACCTATCCATTGGTAAACTAAATGAATTTCGCGATAGTGTCTAAAATATTAAAATGTCTCAGAAACTGAATTGTGCATTACTTGTAAAAACATTTTTCAGTGTGACATGCCATGAGAGCCATCTTTTCGATGTTTAAACCAACATACCCCTTCAACCAGCGACGCTGATTAAAGGAGATGCTACGCACTATTCAAACAAGATCAGTCCACAACCCAAGACATTGCTGGATGTTTCTGTGGCATATTCTCCAGCACAGTTAAAAACCTCGGGGCGGAACCATTTCTCTGGAATAGACGTTCCGGACATAGTAGCAAATCACTGTGTACGTCATATAACTGGGCGAGATATGCCAGTTCAACACTCAAGACAGATCCTGCGTGACCCCATTCTCCTGACTGCATCCCTTACAAGAGTCAGAGCCACATCATGGATATTTTCCTTCAGTCTGACAATTTCCCCTCCAGGAATTCTCCAAATCGTACATTCTGTTGTATGGAGTATCCGTAGTTTTGTTTGCTTACCGGTAAAGGATGTACGTTTAATCATCATATGGCCTTTACTCCTCCTGACTCATTCACGCGTTATTCGCCGATGGCGTACCGGTGCAAGCACTCACAAGGTCTCCCGTGAATCTCGTGTTCGAAGACGAGCAACATGTCAGTGTTGGTCAACGTTCCGATGCTTACACGTGTACTTCTTTACATTGCATTCCACGAATGAACTGGAATGATGTGATAGAAGATACAGGGTGTTTCAAAAATGACCGGTATATTTGAAACGGCAATAAAAACTAAACGAGCAGCGATAGAAATACACCGTTTGTTGCAATATGCTTGGGACAACAGTACATTTTCAGGCAGACAAACTTTCGGTCTGGGAAACTCTATAGTACGATATTTTCCACATATCCACCATGCGTAGCAATAATATGGCGTAGTCTCTGAATGAAATTACCCGAAACCTTTGACAACGTGTCTGGCGGAATGGCTTCACATGCAGATGAGATGTACTGCTTTAGCTGTTCAATTGTTTCTGGATTCTGGCGGTACACCTGGTCTTTCAAGTGTCCCCACAGAAAGAAGTCACAGGGGTTCATGTCTGGCGAATAGGGAGGCCAATCCACGCCGCCTCCTGTATGTTTCGGATAGCCCAAAGCAATCAAACGATCATCGAAATATTCATTCAGGAAATTAAAGACGTCGGCCGTGCGATGTGGCCGGGCACCATCTTGCATAAACTACGAGGTGTTCGCAGTGTCGTCTAAGGCAGTTTGTACCGCCACAAATTCACGAAGAATGTCCAGATAGCGTGATGCAGTAATCGTTTCGGATCTGAAAAATGGGCCAATGATTCCTTTGGAAGAAATGGCGGCCCAGACCAGTACTTTTTGAGGATGAAGGGACGATGGGACTGCAACATGGGGCTTTTCGGTTCCCCATATGCGCCAGTTCTGTTTATTGACGAATCCGTCCGGGTAAAAATAAGCTTCGTCAGTAAACCAAATGCTGCCCACATGCATATCGCCGTCATCAATCCTGTGCACTATATCGTTAGCGAATGTCTCTCGTGCAGCAATGGTAGCGGCGCTGAGGGGTTGCCGCGTTTGAATTCTGTATGGATAGAGGTGTAAACTCTGGCGCATGAGACGATACGTGGACGTTGGCGTCATTTGGACCGCAGCTGCAACACGGCGAACGGAAACCCGAGGCCGCTGTTGGATCACCTGCTGCACTAGCTGCGCGTTGCCCTCTGTGGTTGCCGTTCGCGGTCGCCCTACCTTTCCAGCACGTTCATCCGTCACGTTCCCAGTCCGTTGAAATTTTTCAAACAGATCCTTTATTGTATCGCTTTTCGGTCCTTTGGTTACGTTAAACCTCCGTTGAAAACTTCGTCTTGCAACAACACTGTGTTCTAGGCAGTGGAATTCCAACACCAGAAAAATCCTCTGTTCTAAGGAATAAACCATGTTGTCTACAGCACTCGTGCACGTTGTGAACAGCACACGCTTACAGCAGAAAGACGACGTACAGAATGGAGCACCCACAGACTGCGTTGTCTTCTATATCGTTCACATAGCTTGCAGCGCCATCTGTTGTTGAAAATTGTAACTACTGTAATTTCGGAAGTTTGTCCGCCTGAAAATGTACTGTTGTCCCAAGCATATTGCAACAAACAGTGTATTTCTATCGCTGCTCGTTTAGTTTTTATTGCCGTTTCAAATATACCGGTCATTTTTGAAACACCCTGTACGATCCACAGAGTAGGTGCCGAGGCATACACACTTGAATTGCTCGAAAATGTCTGCAGCGAGCTGCACATCGGTGTTTATGTACAATCTAGCATACTTCCCGAAAGCAGGGATGTCGAACTCCTGTCAAATATTCAGTGCATGCTCATACTCTCATACTCAGCATCTGCTACGGCATTGTCTGATAGTTTACTGGAGAATCTGGTTATGTCAGGCAATGTGATTTCGTGCAGTCTCTACATGACTCGAGGTATTCATATCGAATGTCCCCCTGCCGACCGCGGTGGTCTAGCGGTTCTAGGCGCTCAGTCCGGAACCGTGCGACTGCTACGGTCGCAGGTTCGAATCCTGCCTCGGGCATGGATGTGTTTCATGTCCTTAGGTTAGTTAGGTTTAAGTAGTTCTAAGTTCTAGGGGACTGATGACGACAGATGTTAAGTCCCATAGTGCTCAGAGCGATTTGAACCATTTTTTTGGTCCTCCTCTTCCCCACAGGTTGAAACAGTGCATCACAGGATATGCAGCTCCGCTGATATGCATAGCCATGATGTCATGCATCATATCAGCAAGTTTCTAAAGAGAGGTAAGCTAGGAATGTAGCGAGTCCTGAAAACAGACAGTTATTATTCGCGTGATTTGCTTGCAAAATTAAATGTACTTCAGAACGGTGTCAGGTATGACGCTGACCTTATCATCATTCTGGCCGAAATCATCCAAGGGAGTGAGGTTTCATTACCCAGTTAGCTTTAGGCAGAAGACGGGTCTGTGTCGTGTCAGTCTGTACTTCGATTTGCACGCAATGTGGGCTGCATCGCGCTCACATTAGGTGTCAATGATCTCTATGTGCAGTTTCCGCTTTTTTATCGAATGGTAGCCTACTAATATGAGTCAATTGCCTTCTTGTATAATGCATCATTCTCCTGTCATGGAAGCGTGGTTGGGTTTAATGCCATCAACTGTAGGTAGTGTCTTTATTTTATAGTTCTAATTTAATTGCTCTGAGTACTACGGGACTTAACTTCTGAGGTCATCAGTCCCCTAGAAATTAAAACTAATTAAACCTAACTAACCTAAGGACGTCACACACATACATTCCCGAGGCAGGATTCGAACCTGCGACCGTAGCGGTCACGCGGTTCCAGACTAAAGCGCCTAGAAACGCACGGGCACACCGGCCGGCTTTATGTTATAGTGTCCTTGTAATTTTATGCAATATCTCTCCAGACATGCATGCATGACATTCGTATTCGCAGTTTGCAAATGGATTTGATAATTTAATACAGCTGTCAATAATCAGCAGTGTCTGTTCCTTCAGACACGTGTGCATGCCCGGAGGAAAATTGCATCGAACTATATAGTCACTGTAAAATAATGTCACTGTCCTACTGTATTTCATGAGACACCAATCCAGACAAATAGTGTCTCTCTCTGTGTGGCAATCACGCGACTGCTGTGTGTGCACTATGGGACGTAGACACTGAGACGTACGGAAGTTTAGGTCTGGCCATGGTACGTCCTCGGATAGATGAAGCGGTTCAGTTAGCCTACAGCGGCGGCGCGCTCGGAAGCCTGTTTACAACTACGCCACGGAGCATTGCGTACGTGACGTGGTTTACCTCTTGTGTTCCTTGCGAGTACCTACGTTAGAGACACTACATGGCTCACTCCTATAGAAAGACCAGCTTCAGTACTGGATTCGTGCGACCCGAAGCCTTCGAAATTGAGCGCTTCCTACGGGAGGAGATCAAAATAGGTCAAAAATACCTGATAGGCATCCACCTCTCTATTCGAGTAGTGTGATTTAGCTTACATTAATCAACGACACAGTATGTGTTATAACCATTTATGTATAACATAAACATGAAGATTTAAACTAAGTGTCAATAGATGTGAACGGATGGCGGATAGCAGCAGTGGACAGAACACAGTGGAGGAGGAAACTTGTAGATGCGTGCGGTCCACTGGGCCTGATCACGTAGTAGTAGTAATAGTAGTAATAAATTCAGACATTCAGATGGCAACGCAGGGTCAGATTCAATGGATCACGCTGTACTTTGACTCCCCACTATTAGATTTTTGAACTTCAGTTCGAGGTTCCGGAAGACGTCGTGATCAATGAATTACAACCATACGGACACGTGCTGAGCCATGTCGCCGCAAAAGGGGCCACTTTTACGACATACGGCGCTGTTAACGGGGTGAGGCAAGTTCGGAACTTGCTTACAAGGCATGTCCCATCTTACCTTCTTATTGGTGGCTGCAAGGCGATAATTACACTAATGGCCATTAAAATTGCTACACCAAAAAGAAATCCAGATGATAAACGGGTATGCATTGGACAAATATATTATACTAGAACTGACATGTGATTAGATTTTCACGCAATTTGGGTGCATAGATCCTGAGAAATCAGTACCCAGAACAACCACCTCTGGCCGTAATAACAGCCTTGATACGCCTGGGCATTGAGTCAAACAGAGCTTGTATCGCGTGTACAGGTACAGCTGCCCATGCAGCTTCAACACGATACCACAGTTCATCAAGAGTAGCGACTGGCGTATGGTGACAAGCCAGTTGCTCGGCTACCAGTGACCAGACGTTTTCAATTGGTGAGAGATCTGGAAAATGTGCTGGCCAGGGCAGCAGTCGAACATTTTCTGTATCCAGAAAGGCCCGTACAGGACCTGCAACATGCGATCGTGCATTATCCTGCTGAAATGTAGGGTTTCGCAGGGATCGAATGAAGGGTAGAGCCACGGGTCGTAACACATCTGAAATGTAACGTTCACTGTTCAAAGTGCCGTCAATGCGAACAAGAGGTGACCGAGACGTGTAACCAGTGGCATCCCGTACCATTACGCCGGGTGATAGCCAGTATGACGATGACGAATACAAGCTTCCAATGTGCGTCCACTGCGATGTCGCCAAACACGGATGCGACAATCATGATGCTGTAAACAGAATCTGGATTCATCCAAAAAAAAAAGGCGTTTCGCCATTCGTGCACCCAGATTCGTCGTTGAGTACACCATCGCAGGCGCTCCTGTCTGTGATGCAGCGTCAAGGGTAACTGCAGCCGTGGTCTCCGTCCATGCTGCTGCAAACGTCGTCGAACTGTTCGTGCAGATGGTTGTTATCCTGCAAACGTTCCCATCTGTTGACTCAGGGATCGAGACGTGGCTGCACGATCCGCTAACAGCCATGCGGATAAGATGCCTGTCATCTCGACTGCTAGTGATACGAGGCCGTTGGGATCCAGCACCCTCCTGAACCCACCGATTCCATATTCTGCTAACAGTCATTGGATCTTGACAAACGCGAGCAGCAATGTCGCGATACGATAAACCACATTGTAGCGATAGGCTACAATGCGACCTTTATCAAAGTCGGAAACGTGGGGGTACGCATTTCTCCTCCTTACACGAGGCATCACAACAACGTTTCATCAGGCAACGACGGTCAACTGCTGTTTGTGTATGAGAAATCAGTTGAAAACTTCCCTCATGTCAGCACGTTGTAGGTGTCGCCACCGGCGCCAACCTTGTGTGAATGCTCTTAAAAGCTAATCATTTGCATATCACAGCATCGTCTTCCTGTCGGTTGAATTTCGCGTCTATAGCACGTCATCTTCGTGGTGTAGCAATTTTAATGGCCAGTTGTGTAATTACAACGGGCAGCCCGAGACCCGCTCGGGTTGTGGCAAGCAGGGCCACGTACGCTGAGAGTGCGTCCAAATGATAATAATCCAAGTACCAATGGTCGAAACTGCACCCCCAGCCACGATGCCTCTTTTGTACGCTGTGCCTCCCGAAAAGGGTTCCAGAGTCCCTCTTGCACGTTCCACGGTTCCAAATGACATTTGACCCCACTGAACAGACGACACAGGTGGATGACAATGCGTCCAAGAGAGGATCGCCCTGCGACGTCGCGGGTAACGGAGACGAGTATGGAAATCGACTGGCTGGTGGCACTGATGGCCGCTCTTGTTCCAGACTTCCAAGACGACGGGGCTTCCAAAAAGCATTCGGATATGGAGACGGATGTAAGACAGCGCAAACAGAGGTCACCAATACGGCGAAAGATAAGATGTCGCACCCCATCGGACGACTGCTTTCTCTGTATGGGAGAAGATGAACGCCAAGTGGCAAACGATGACGACGGCACAGTAGACACGTGTTGGCGTCTCCGACGACGACCGACGTTATACCATTGAAAGCGAAGGCCTTCTCTCCACTATCGAAACCTTTCGGGGAGGTACCCGGGAAGTCACAGAACTCGACATAGTAGAGAAAGACATGGCCATAGCAGCAGAGGTTCAGAAGGTCCCATCGCAGGAGTCTTCTTGACAGCACTGGGCGATGACAGTGAGGAAATCCAGCCGTCTGCAACGGCGGCAATCGCGGTTGAGGCAACATTCTCTATAGAGCACACTCTATAACTGACGATGGCCGACTGACTTATTCCACTGCCGGTGAGCTCACCGAGAAGGACAATGTGTGCCTAACATACACGTACCACAACACATAGGATGCGTACATTAATACGCACATCAAGAAAACTTTTGCATCATCACGGTTCCGAGAGTTCCGGAACCTGCACAGAAAATTGGAATAGAGATCAACATAAACATCATTTCCGCCCTTTTTATGCTCATGAAAACCACACATTGCATGTTGTACCACCACACAGCGAGACCTTCAGAGGTGGTGGTCCAGACTGCTGTACACACCGGTAGCTCTAATACCCAGTAGTACGTCCTCTTGCACTGATGCATACCTGTATTCGTCGTGGCATCAGGGCACAGTTGGTGCAGATTGTCCCACTCCTCAACGGCGATTCGGTGTAGATCCCTCAGAGTGATTAGTGGGACACGGCGTCCATAAACATCCCTTTTCAATCTATCCCAGGCATGTTCGATAGGGTTCATGTCTGGAGAACATGCTGGCCATTCTAGTCGAGCGATGCCTTTGTCCTGAAGGACATCATTCGCAAGATGTGCACGACGGGGGCGCGAATTGTCGTCCATGAAGAGGAATGCTTCGCCAATATGCTGCCGATATGGTTGCACTATCGGTCGAAGGATGGCATTCACGTATCGTACAGCCGTTACGGCGCATTCCATGACCACCAGTGGCGTACATCAGCCCCATACCACCCCAAAACATCAGGGAACCTCCAACTTGCAGCACTCGTTGGACAGTGTGTCAGCCTGATCGGGTTGCCTCCAAGCACGTCTCCAACGATTGTCGATTTGAGAACAATGGTAGAAGCTGTGCATTTGGTGGATTCGTGTGAGCATATCCATGAAGAACGAACCGTATATACGTATGTAACTGGCCACCCCGCCAGCCGCATCGATCGCGTCTACGTCACTCACCACCTCCAACCTGACATCCATGATGCCGAACTATGGTCTGTGGCCTTCACCGACCACTCGGTATCCATCTACACGATCGCCTTTCAAAGACAACAGGTGTGGAGAAGTCGCGGCTTACGAAAAATCAATGTAGTCCACCATGAAGCTTCAGAGTGTCACAAACTTATTAGACAAGTCTGGCGATCTTGTGACAGGTGTCGACGAATACACCCTACGGTTGGCGGTTGGCGGTTGGAATGTACCAAACCGGCGATACGGCGTGAACTGATTGCGTTGGGACGCGAACAGTCACGGTGGGGACTGCAGACTTTAAATTTCTGTTTCACGATATTAACAGAATGTACCAACGAGTTCCCCCTCTCCTGAACGACAGGTGATGGTACAACAAGCCAAGGCAATAACCATTGCTATTATGCGATCTCATATGCAAGCAGCGGCGGTCCGCGGAAGGGCACTAGATCGGGTGGCGGGCGAACACCCATCGCTGCACCATGTCATTAATGAATATAAGGAGGTGCCGCAGAGCCCTAACACAATCTACTGACACAAAGGATGAAGCACATCTGTTGACACAAAATGACATAGCAAATGCCTTCAAATGGTTCAAATGGCTCTGAGCACTATGGGACTTAACTTCTGAGATCATCAGTCCCCTACAACTTAGAACTACTTAAACCTAACTAACCTAAGGACATCATACGCATCCGATGCCCGACGCAGGATTCGAACCTGCGACCGTAGCGGTCGCGCGGTTCCAGACTGTAGCGCCTAGAACCGCTCGGCCACACCGACCGACCAAATGTCTTCGCTGACCGTTATAACCGTTTAGACATCGAAAAAGAACACTACAGGACGGTCCTACAAGTCGTTATTCACACGCTCTTTAGGACGCTCGAACAAGAGATTGAGGCCATACTACTGGAGGAAATTAACGATGACAAAGTGGTAGTCACTATAAAGAAGGGGAGCCCAATAAGTAGCCGGGGCCAGATGGAATACCCTCGGAGTTCTATCGGACTTTTCAACACTTGGTGGCTCCCTGTTCGACTGAAATCTGTCGCAAACTAATGTCTCCCAACGTGCCACTTCCACCTGCCATTGTAGAGGGTCTGATCATTCCAATACCGAAGCCTACAAGAGGCATTCGACTCAGAGACTACCGCCCACTTCCCACTGCGGGTTCGTGGGTTAGAATAGGCCTGCGGTATTCCTGCCTGTCGTAAGAGGCGACTAAAAGGAGTCTCACACGTTTCAGCCTTAATGTGATGGTCCCCTGTCGGGTTTGACCTCCATATTTCAAAATTCTTCCGAAGAGCGAGCCAATTGGGGAAGGGCGCCTTACAAGGTGCATTGTGTCCATTGTGCATTAGATCTTTAGCACACTTTCTCGTCATTGCATTGCAGTCCCGCTCACTCTCCAGCTCTTGGGCGTGGATACATTCCTGGGTGCAGTTTCTGCCATCCCCTATGCTGTGTCGTTTTCTGCGAAGACGACGAACATGGACTACTTGTCACCTGATATCCAGCACGGTAGCCAGTCCGTTGTGGTGGGTCCGCCATGTACCCTATTGGTTGCAGCCCCCTGACAACACAGGGATCGCTCCGCTGATACCTGCGCCGTTAATTCCCCACGTAAGCGAAGGAGTAGATGCCTATCTTCCTGTGACATCGGGACTCCCGGCAATGGCCATCCTGCTAGGTGGCCCTTGCTGTGGCTGGGTGCCGCCCTTGGGGAGGGCCCTTGGTCGGAGTGGGTGGCATCAGGGCGGATGACACGCAATGAAGCGTGGCACAACTTCTCTTGCTGGTGGCCAATCACCAGCAGTCTCTAAGCGTTTGAGGGCTCGCTTTAATGCAAACATGTATGACCCCAAATCGTTCCCCTCCCTGGCCACACCATGGGAGAAATGAAAGGCTATGAATGACAGCGTGACGTTTTCGCCCCAGTTTCTAGTATGTACGAGAGCTGATGGGGTAGCCTTTGTGTCCATGAAGCCTCATTTCTTTGTAGAGCATTTAGAGGACAAGTTTTGGGAGGCGGAGGGCTTGTCAAAAATGCTGTCTGGGTCAGTTTTGATAAAAACAGCAACCTCTGTCCAGTCAGGGACATTATTCGCTTGTAAGAAGCCTGGGGGATTTTTCTGTTACTGTCACGCCCCATAAAAGCTTAAATATGGTCGAGGGCATTATCTTCCACAGGGATCTTCTTTTACAATCTGACGACGAGCTGCGTGCCAACTTAGAGCAAAGAAGTGTCCATTTCGTCCGGTGCATCCACCAGTGTCCGAGAGATAATCAGGTTGCCACTGGTGCCTTCATCTTGGCCTTCAAGGATGACACATTACCCGAGAAGGTGAAGGTGATGGTCTCCTGCTGTGATGTCAAGCCATATATCCTCCCCTGATGCGGTGCTTCAAGTGTTGGAAGTTTGATCATATGTCTTCCTGCTGTGCTTCGAGCCTCATACGTCGAGATTGAGGTTGTCCATCCCATCTCAATACTCCATGCGCCCCGCCTCCCATCTGTGTTAACTGCTGAGAGCACCATCCCCCCTTGCTCGCTGGACTGCAGGATTTTACAGAAGGAAAGGAAAATAATGGAATACAAGACCCTGGATTGACTGACCTACACTGAGGCTGAACGGAAATTTGAACGGCCCCATCCCGTGCACATGACAACATCATACATGGCCACTGTCACTCCCGTTACAGCTCCATCCGTTGCACCAAATACAGCCAACTCTCGGAGCCGAAAAGCCACACCTGCCCCTTTGATGGTAGGGTGCACATCCCTCTCTGTTTCTCCTGCACCACCTACCTTGGAAGCAGCACCCCCCCCCCCCCAACCATTGGGGACATCCATCCCCACTTCTAAGCCAGAGTAAGTCTTCTTCAGCTTCTCTCACTAGGAAGGGGTCCCTTGGATCTCTCCCTTCATAGGTTCCTAACAGTGGAAAGCCAGACACCTGCCAGTGGCTGAAGAAGCCCCAGGTAGCTGGTTGTAGGGCTTCGTGGTGCTCTTCAGTTCCGGAGACTGAATCAAAGAAGCCCTCCCAGCTAGAGAAACCCAAAGTACAGCACGAGAAATCGGAACCAAAGACCCCTAAGATGAAGGAAATTGCTGTAGCACCCTCACCACAATCGTTACCTGCCAGCTCTGCATCTGAGGATGAGTTGGAGATTCTGGCGTCCACTGAGGGCCTAGATATCGCCGGTCCCTCAGACACGATGGATGTCACTCCCATAGGTACTCAACCTGTGGCAGCAGGTGACCCAGGGGCATAATCGGCTTCCTCGGTCCCTTCACGCCTTTTTCGGCTATGGACTATGTCATTCTCCAGTGGAATTGCAGCGGTTTTTTCCACCACCTTGCTGAGCTCCGACAACTTCTCAGCGTTCACCCTTTTCTCTGCATTGCTCTTCAGAAAACTTGGTTTCCAACGATGCGAACCCCCGCCATCTGTGGCTATCGGGGTTATTATCAGAACCGGGCAGCTTATGAGAGGGTATCTGGTGGCGTCTGCATCTACGTCCTTAACTCTCTTTACAGCGAGTGTGTCCCTCTCCAGACACCTTTAGAGGCTGTCACTGTTCACATGTGGACGCATCAGGCTGTTACTGTCTGCAGTCTCTATCTTCCATCATATGGTGATGTCCTGCAGCTGACAGCCCAATTGCCGCTACCTTTTCGGTTACTTGGCGACTTCATCGCCCATAACCCTCTGTGCGGTGTATGAGTCGCAACAGGCTGAAGCATTGTCATTGAGCAAGTGTTGGCACAGCTCGACCTTTCCCTCTTAAATAATGGTGCCTTCACACATTTCAGTGCGGTGCATGACACGTACTCAGCCATCGACCTTTCGACCTGCAGCCCTAGCCTTTTACCATCCGTCCAGTGCAGTGTGCATGACGACTTGTGCGATAGTGACCACTTTCCAATATTTCTGTCACTGCCACAGCGTCACTCTTCTGGGCGCTCCTGCACATGAGCTATGAATAAGGATGACTGGGCATTGTTCACCTCCATTGCCACTGTTGAGACTATTTCCAATGACGCCATTGATGTGGTGGTTCAGTCGATCGCCACCAGCTTCGTTACTGCCACAGAATCTGCAATTCCCTGTTCTTTCGGGTCCCCTCAATGGCAGACTGTGCCTTGGGGGTAACCCAAGATCGCTGAGGCGATTAGAGATCGTAGGTGGGCCCTCCAGCGTCAAAAGAGGTATCCATCATTGGAACACCTCATCGCCTTTAAACGGCTCCGTGCGCGAGCCCGCCGCCTCATTCGCCGATGCAAGCAAGAGTACTGAGATCGGTGTGTCTCCACCATTGGTATCTGTACCTCTCCATTGCAAGTTTGGGCCAAGATTCGGCGACTCTATGGCTATCAGACCCCCATCAGCGCACATGCACTTTCACTGAATGGAGCAGTCTGTACTGACGCTGACACGATTGCAAACTGCTTAGCGGTACATTTTGCTCAGAATTTCACTTCTGTGAATTACCCACTGGCCTTCTTCTCCCTGAAAGAGTGGCTGCAGCTTTAGAGTCTTTCATTCTACATGTGCCACTCTGAATCTTACAATGCTCTGTTCAGTGAGTGGGAATTCCAAAGTGCCCTATCTGCTTGCCTTGTTATCCTCCTGGGCCGGATCACATCCATGGTCAGATGCTCAAACACCTCTTGGTTACTGCCAGCGATGCCTCCTAGACCTTTTCAACCGTATCTGGGTTGAGGGTGACTTCCTGTCGCAAAGGCGGGAAAGCATTTTAAACTCCATGTTGAAATCTGCAAGGTGGACAGCTACCGTTCCATTAATCTCACTAACATTCTTTGCAAGTTGCTCGAACGCATGGTGAGTTGGAGGTTGAATTGGATATTTGAGTCTCGGGGTCTTCTGGCTTCGTCTCAGGGTGGGTTCCGTAAGGGCCGCTCTGCCACCAATAATCTGGTGTGCTTGGAGTCTTCCATCCATATAGCCTTTGCCCACCGTCAGCATCTGGTTGCCATCTTTTTTGACATGTCCAAGGCTTACAATACGACATGGCAACATCACATCCCCACCACGTTTCATGGGTGGGGCCTTCAGGGTCCATTCCCGATTTTCATACAAAATTTTCTGTCGCTTCACTCCCTCCACGTGCAAGTTGCGGACTCCCATAGTCTTCCTGCATTCAGGAGAATGGGGTCCCGCAGGGATCTGTCTTGAGTGTCTGCCTCTTTTAGTTGCAATTAATGGGGTCGCTGCAGCGGTGGGAACGCCTGTCTCAGCTTCCTTGGATGCTGATGACGTCTGCCTATACTACGAGTATAGCTCCACTAGCATTGCAGCTGCTGAACGGCAGCTGCAGAGCGCTGTCTGCAAGGCGCAGTCTTGGGCTGTAGCGCATGGCTTCCAGTTTTCGGCTGCTCAGACCTGCGTTACTCATTTCTCCTGGCGTCACACTGTTCACCCTGAGCCACGACTTTATCTTGATGGCGAACCTCTTAGTGTGGTGGAGATGCATCGGATTTTGGGATTGGTTTTTGATACCTGGTTGACTTGGCTCCCTCATATTCGGCAGCTTAAACAAACATGCTGGCTGCATCTTAACGCTCTTCGTTGCTTGAGTCACACCAGTCGGGGTGCCGATCGGTCTACCCTTCTACGGCTGTACCAGGCATTGATTTAGTCCCGTCTACATTATGGGTGCGTGGCTTATGGTTCGGCATCCCCTTCCACATTGCAGTTGCTTAGCCCCATCCTTGATAGCGAGATCCGACTCGCCACCGAAGCTTTCCGCACAAGCCCAGTCAACAGCATACTTGTGGAGGCTGGTGTCCCTCCATTGCGGTTCTTTCGCCAACGATTACTGGCCACTTATTCTTTGTAGCTTGCCCGGTCATCCCAATTGCCGTCTGCGGTTCCCCAGCTTCGTTGTCCATCTTCCAGGTTGGTGGCCCCGTTCAGGGTGTACAATCGCGGTTCGCATCCAGGTTCTTCTCTCTGGACTTGAGTTTTTCTCTCTCCCACCTGTTTTCTGGGCCCATATACGTCTACCCCCGTGGTCTGTGCCCCACCCATACTTTTGGCCTGATTTGGCACATGGCCCGAAGGACTCAGTCTCTCCTGAGGCCCTCTGCTGCCACTTTCTTTCAATCCTTGCCGCGTTTCAAGGCTCTGACGTGGTCTATACTGATGGTTCGATGGTTGCTGAACGTGTTGGTTATGCTCTTAGTCTAGGGGATCATTCTGAGCAATGCTAATTGCCAGCTGGCTCCAGTGTTTTCACTGCCGAGCTGGTCACCATCTCTCGTGCCCTAGAGTATATCCGCTCTTGCTCAGGTGAGTCTTTCGTTATCTGTAGTGACTGCCTAAGCAGTTTATGAGCTATCGACCAGTGATTCCCTCACTCTCATCTGGTGATGGCTATCCAGGAGTCCCTCTACACTCTTGCCCATTGCGGCCACTCAGTGGCCTTTGTGTGGACCCCAGGTCATGTCGGCATCCTGGGAAATGAACATGTTGACAGGCTGTCAGTGCATCAGCCCTGGAGATCGGCCTTTTGGAGTGCGATCTTGAGTCAGTTTTGCAGCAGAAGGTCCTTGGTACTCAGGGTGATGAATGGTGCACCCTGCCTTCACCCTAAAAATTCGGGCTATCAAGGAGACTATCGGTGTGTGGCGCTCCTTCTTGCAAGTCTATCAGTTGTACTCTTCCGGCTGTGCATTGGCCACATCTGGATGACGCACGGGTTTTATTGCGCCATGAGGACCCATCTCTCTGTCGTTGTGGTTCCGCTTTGGCGGTGGTCCACATTTTGTTGGGCTGCCCGCTTTTAACTCCGCTCAGGCAAACGTTTGCACTGCCTGATACGGTTCCTGCACTTTTATCGGATAACGTTGCAATGGAAGACATAGTTTTGAGTTTCATTCGTGCAGGGGGTTTTTATCGCTTGATCTAAGTGTTTGTCTTTTTTTGTGTTGAGTCTGGCATTTCGCCTATGGTTTTAGATTGTGGTTTATAGTGTGTCACTTGGTGGTTGTCTTTTCCTCTTTGTTCTCATGGTCAGCCAACCACTGTCACACACTGTGTGAGTTTAATTCCTTTTGTCTGGTCTCTGTCAGTGTCTTTCTTGTCTTATGTCGTCCCTTGTCATCTCCGTTGTTTGTTTTTATTCTTTGTAGGTGGTTAAAGTTCGTGGCAAAAGGAACCGATGGTCCTTGTCGTCTGGTCCCTTCAATCCCACCAACCAACCAACCAACTCCCGCCCACTAACAGTACTTAACTGTGATTTTGAGATTTTTACCAGACTGATGGCGGCGTGGCTTACAAGAATACTGCATCTCATGGTGTCACTTGATCACACATCCCTGGGCGGCGATAGCTATATCTAGACGGCACTCGGCGAATAGCGTGATTCGATCGCACTGGCGAAATCATGTTGACTACGTGGAGCTCTGGTACCCCTAGATTTCGACACAGTCAGCCATACCTATGTTTCAGAAGTGTTGACGCAAATGAAGTTCCACAGCCCTACTACGCCAAGATGATGGGGTTACTACACAAAGCCACCTCTAAAGTCCGTAATTATTGGCTGATTGGTGGGGGCCCCTTATTATTACAAGATCGATACAACAAGGATGTGGCTTATCCACGATTATATATTCAGTGGACCTTGAACCACTTCTCAGTGGCCTTCATCAGCGCTTGACAGGTCTTACGATGCCAGTCTATTGCAGCAACAGGTAGGCATCTGGACGACTGACAGACCAGAGATGTGGCAGTGGTTGACAAACGGTCGCTCTTGTTGAAGACAGTCCTCCAGCAGCAGTTCTCAGCTTTGTGGCAAGTGTCTGGAGATGTCAATCACTTGGTCCGCTACTCTCTAATCCATTCTTTCTTGTTAGCAGCGGCATTATATTCAATTCTGGTCCCTCGAGACTCTTGCATCAAACAGCGGTGGCCCCAGGTGGTCGTGTGACGTCACGTGCTGGCTGTTGACGTGGCACTCCCTGCTGAAGCTTTCATTCTCCATCGGCACAAGTAAAAGTGATGAGTGGGACTCTATGCATCCCTGTCGCCCTTGGGCTGGCCCAGTGTCATCACGTCAGTCGGCTGCCTGTCCTGCCACTTCAGGGTGGGGGGACGGGTCGCCTGTAGCTGACAGCTGCCAATGTGGCCATGCGATGACACCATGTCAGCTGATCTCTCAGTCAGGGTTGTCGCCCTGCTGTGATGTCACACCGGCAACTACGCCCAAGGTCATGCTACGACACGAGCCAGCCCCGCCAGCCACATTGCGATATGTAATGCCTGCCCCGAGCCGAGCCACATCCAGCAACTGTCTGCTTCTTGCTCGCTGTCTGGAATACCATAGACCTCTCCACAATCCTTAGTGCATATTTCAGAGCCATATTTTTACTACAATTGTTTACAAAAATACATACATAGAAAATCATAACGAAAATAAGAACTGTTTGTCGTTGAAACTTTACCGCAGCTGCAACACGGCGAACGGAAACCCGAGGCCGCTGTTGGATCACCTGCTGCACTAGCTGCGCGTTGCCCTCTGTGGTTGCCGTTCGCGGTCGCCCTACCTTTCCAGCACGTTCATCCGTCACGTTCCCAGTCCGTTGAAATTTTTCAAACAGATCCTTTAATGTATCGCTTTTCAGTCCTTTGGTTACATTAAACCTCCGTTGAAAACTTCGTCTTGTTGCAACAACACTGTGTGCTAGGCGGTGGAATTCCAACACCAGAAAAATCCTCTGTTCTAAGGAATAAACCATGTTGTCTACAGCACACTTGCACGTTGTGAACAGCACACGCTTACAGCAGAAAGACGACGTACAGAATGGCGCACCCACAGACTGCGTTGTCTTCTATATCTTTCACATCACTTGCAGCGCCATCTGTTGTTGAAAATTGTAACTACTGTAATTTCGAAAGTTTGTCCGCCTGAAAATGTACTGTTGTCCCAAGCATATTGCAACAAACAGTGTATTTCTATCGCTGCTCGTTCAGTTTTTATTGCCGTTTCAAATATACCGGTCATTTTTTAAACACCCTGTATGTGCGGCTTTGTTTTGGGGTGAGACCGCACCGGCCGATTGTCAATTCTCACACGGACTCCTGTTGCGATTTCTGTTTGACGGGTTGGATGGTCTGATTTCCACCTCGTCATTCTGGTGATCATGTTGCGGACTTCGCCTGCAAATCCCTCCATTATTCCTTGTTTGCTCTGAGTTCTAGACCGGTCGCATGAAGTGGTTAGAATTTTGCATTTCCCTCCTGTTGGTATTTCTGTTTTCTTGTAAGTTACAGCCATACGTCCCCTGAGACTCATTATTAAATCTTTGGTCTTGATAGTGCTTTCTTGTTGCTCAGTTTCTATTTGTATTTTGCCCATCATTATTTCCACCTGCTGCACCTTGCGAATTTCGTTCAGTATGTCTCATTCGGTCCCTCGTGTTTTGTGCTTCCTTGACAACGCCTAGCTCTCGTAGGGCGCTTTTGAATTTGCCAGTGAGCAGTTCCTGGTACCTCAATTACACTTTCATGTAGCAGTGTCGCGTTAACTTCTTGTCACTATACAGGGTAGTCCATTGATAGTGACCGGGCCAAACATCTCACGAAAAAAGCATTAAACGAAAAAACTACAAAGAACGAAATACGTCTAGCTTGAAGGGGGAAACCAGATGGCGCTATGGTTGGCCCGCTAGATGGCGCTGTCATAGGTCAAACGGATATCAACTGCGTTTTTTAAAATAGGAACCCCAATTTTTTATTACATATTAGTATAGTACGTAAAGAAATATGAATGTTTTAGTTGGACAACTTTTCTTCGCTTTGTGATAGATGGCGCTGTAATAGTCACAAACGTATAAGTACGTGGTATCACGTAACATTCCGCCAGAGCGGACAGTATTTGCTTCGTGTTACATTACCCATGTTAAAATGGACCGTTTACCAATTGCGGAAAAGGTCGATATCGTGCTGATGTATGGCTATTGTGATAAAAATGCCCAACGGGCGTGTGCTATGTATGCTGCTTGGTATCCTGGACGACATCATCCAAGTGTTCGGACCGTTCTCCGGAAACAGGAAGTGTTCAGCTACATGTGCATGTGAAACGTCAACCACGAGCTGCAACAAATGATGATGCCCAAGTAGGTGTTTTAGCTGCTGTCGCGGCTAATCCGCACATCAGTAGCAGACAAATTGCGCGAGAACCGGGAATCTCAAAAACGTCGGTGTTGAGAGTGCTACATCAACATCGATTGCACCCGTACCATATTTCTATGCACCGGGAATTGCATGGCGACGACTTTGAACGTCGTGCACAGTTCTTCCACTGGGCACAAGAGAAATTACGGAACGATGACAGATTTTTTGCACACGTTCTATTAAGCGACTAAGCGTTATTCACCAACAGCGGTAACGTAAACCGGCATAATATGCGCTACTGGGCAACGGAAAATCCACGATGGCTGCGACAAGTGGAATATCAGCGACCTTGGCGGGTTAATGTATGGTGCGGCATTATGGGAGGAAGGATAACTGGCTCCCATTTTATCGATGACAATCTAAATGGTGCGCCGGCCGCGGTGGCCGGGCAGTTCTAGGCGCTACAGTCCGGAACCGTGCGACTGCTACGGTTGTAGATTCGAATCCTGCCTCGGGCATGGATGTGTGTGATGTCCTTAGGTTAGTTGTGCCACAGTTCGTTTTATCTTATGTCCGAGAGATAAGGAAGGACTGTTTTCAGAACAAAGAATGGGTTATAGGAAACGGGAGATCAAAGAATACGGTTTCATAGGTGTTGAGAGGAATGATAGAGAGTAAAGACAGCAGCAATTAAAAGAGAAAATGTAGCGGCAATGGAAACTGCTAAATTTTTTTTATAAAGTTTCGGGGGAATGTAATAGAAAGGCACTTGCAGCGATAGTGTCAGAGAGAGAGAGAGAGTGTGAGAGAGAACAGAGGAGATATTAACAACGAGTAAACATAATATGAAATCCAAAATTGTTAAGGCTTTCGTGGCCACTTGTTGACAACGGCCAACGTTCATCTAATGATTTTTCTGACGAGACAGAAGCCAATAGGCAGTTTGTCAACAAGTGGCCACGAAAGCCTTAACAATTTTGTATTACGCCTCTACGGGGAGGAGATTTGCAGATTGTACCGACGCCTTTACCAACGACGGAAGAAGAAAGCGCGACTGATGTCCTCTCTCGCCTTTCTGTCACGGTGCCGAGATGAATGTGCTACACCGAAGTTCTTGAGATGCAAGCGCCTATTCACCACCGCCCAAGCACATCGTATCTACGACAGAATGGAACGAGCTTTTCTTCGTGAGCGAATACATACAACACGGAGAGACTTGGCAAGAACGGATCAGGAACTTCTGGACATTTTCTATCAACTAAGTAGCAGAATGCATCGAGACGACTGGGACAAGATCGACAGCATCACTCACAGGAGCATGCAGAACGAACTCGAGCGCTGCACCGAGCGGCAAAAGAAAAAGTTTGAAAGATGCCGGAAGCAGACCGACAAGGCGATTCCCGACATGTCACACACAGTGGTCAACCTCACTGAACGACAATTGACCGAAGAGGAAGTGTCTGTTCTTCAAAAAGGAGGGAATTTCGCTATCATCCCGAGAACTATACCTATGGAGGACATCATTGCCAACACCGAAGCAGCCATTCGGACCCTTCCTTGTGAAAGGGCAGAGGAAATCCGCACTGAAACAGCCAGGATACTGCGCCGAGCAAAACCACCAACTTGCAACCTGAAGAAAGAAGAGGTACAAGCCATTAAGAATCTCAACGCCGACAAGAGTATATTGGTACTGCCTGCCGATAAGGGGAATGCGACCGTCGTAATGAAGACCGAAGATTATGAGCAAAAGATCCGAGACCTATTAGATCCGACGACGTACCGAAAACTAAGCGCAGATCCGACGCAGCGTATCACTCGGAATACGAATCGATTAATCAAGGCATCTTCTCTGCCAGCGGACATACAGAGAAACCTGCGCAACACAGAAGCCCTACCACCTCGGCTGTATGGATTACCCAAGATCCATAAGAACAACGTTCCACTGCAACCGATCGTTAGCGCTCCTGGCTCACCAACGTATAAACTGGCGAAACACTTGGCCTCTCTGCTCCAGCCACACGTGGGAATGACCGACACATACATTAAGTACATTTCATTGAGAAGCTGAAGAAACTGAAACTTGCGCCAAACGACATCCTGGTCAGTTTTGATGTTGTTTCGTTATTTACGAAAGTACCACTCAGCGACGCTCTGGAGCACATCGGTTCCATGTTCCCGCAAGACATCAAAAAGCTCTTCCATGTATGTCTCACCACGAGCTATTTCACGTGGAATGGCGATTTCTACGAACAGCTGGAAGGCGTCGCCATGTGTAGTCTTCTCAGTCCAGTGGTGGCCAACTTCTTCATGGAACAATTCGAAGCACAGGCACTGGACTCGGCGACTTGCAAACCTAAGGTGTGGTACAGGTACGTCGATGATACTTTCGTGGTGTGGAGCCATGGTGAAGAACAGCTCGGTGAATTCCTGAGACACTTGAACAGCCTTCATGCCAACATAACATTTACCATGGAAGTAGAAAAGGACAAGAAACTGCCATTTCTAGATGTGCTGGTCACAAGGGACGGCGAAAACCTGGGACACAGCGTGTATCGAAAACCGACACACACGGACCGAAAGCTGCACAAACTGTCAAACCACCACCCTAGCCAGAAAAGAGGCATGATTAGTACGCTCGTAACGAGAGCAGGACGAATATGTGAGCCTCAACACCTCAAACGAGAAATGCAACACCTGGAAACTGTTCTGAGGAGCAATGGGAACTCCACAAATTACATTAGAAGTGTAACAGAGCCAAACACTCGGCGAAGTAAGGAACCAGAAAAAGAAATGTCGGGTACGGCCTTTCTGCCATACATTCCCAGAGTGACGGACAGAATCGGCCGTATATTGCGCAAACACGGCGTAAAGACGATTTTCAAACCGACAAGGAAGATCAAAGAGTGTCTTAGATCGGCGAAGGAGAAAAGAGACCCACTTGCAATGTCGGGAATATACCGTATACCTTGCACATGCGGAAAAGTTTATGTCGGAATGACTGGACGATCCATTAACACCAGGATCAAAGAGCATAAGCGACATTGCAGGTTGGGGCAGGTGGAGAAATCGGCCGTGGTAGAGCACGCACTGAATGAGACCGACCACATAATAAAATTCGCCGACACGGAAGTTCTGTCTGTAGAGAAGCACTATCACACGCGCTTGTTCAGAGAAGCTGTAGAAATCCAAAAACACGCGAACAGTTTCAACAAGAAAGAGGAAAGCCTTAAGGAAAACGGATCCTGGCTTCCCGTACTGCAGCGAACGACCGTCGCAGGTAGCAAGAGGAGAAACGCACCGGAAATGACCGCGGAGAAGCCCTCGGACGTTGGCGCGCCAGGTACATATAGCCTGCGGCCGCGAGCTCGCCTCCAGTTCACCACCGGCAATGGAGGGTGAAGCTTTGACAATGCCAGCCACTCGTGCTGGCGAAACGTCAGAAAAATCATTAGATGAACGTTGGCCGAAGAACCCGAGACAGAAGCCAATAGGCAGTTTGATAATATGAAATCGTTTGCGTATTGTGTGGAGGACGGAGGGTGTATTCATGGATGGAGGGGAAGAGAGAGATGAATTTGAAATAACGAAAACTACTGTAACACAGTCCATCTACGCTGATTAGTTTGTAGGTATCTAGACAGGGTATAAATGAAATAAAAATAGAATATTTAACAAAGTGTATATTCAAAAGAAACCTACTTTAATTAAAAAGGCAACTGAAAAGAAAACTAACCCATAGTGCATCTTTTCTGTTGCCACGCGATTCTCCACTAGCTCCCAATGAGGAAAAATGACGAAAAAGAAGACATAACAAAACATTTTAAGGACTCTAATATTTTATACAGAATCCTTCATTATTTTGTACTTCTATCATGCGTCTTGGCATAGAATGTATAAGCCGTCGGACGTAACAGCCTGAAGAAGCAACTTCCTCCCAGGCTTCCAGGACGCAGTCCCAAAGAGCGTCCGCAGTAGTTGGTTGGTTTCGTGGCCAGTTCTCTATTAATGTTCTGGCGACCTCAGCCCAGACGTTTTCCATGGGGTTCATATCAGCAGCCCGTGGCGGCCAGTCCATGACGTTGACGCCAATCGTGGAGAGCCGCTGCTGAACAAATGCAGACTTGTGAATGGGAGAATGGTCCTCTTGCAATGTGACGTCCCCTTCTGCGTACAGCATTCGCACTGACGGAAGCATCACATTTTCCAATATGTGGGCATACTGCACGCTGTCCAGAGTTCCTCCTATCCTGTGAAGAATTCCCGCCCCTCTCGCAGAAATCCAAGTAACAGATAGCCGGCCTCTTCTTCTCGTCGTGGTTACATATTCGCGTCGATGACGAGTCCCTTGCTTCCTGTAAACGATTCGTGGACGGACCGTCGTTACTGGTGGAAAAACACCTTCTCATCAGTGAAAATGACGTCCCACGACGCCCTCAGATGGAGCTCCACAAATGCTAGCCGGTATAAAACGTTGTCTTCGGTGAGTCTTATTTCACGGCGGATCGTCGTGCATGCAGTCCAGCGTCCCTCAGCCTTCGGCGAATCCTGTCATTGGAGCCGGGGAAGTTGGTCTCCCACCGCAACTGCTTCGCGTTCAGAAAGGGATTTTCTCTGCTCCTAGACACTAGGTACCTATGAGCTCACTCTCTTCCTGTCTGAGCCAGGAGCCCTGTTGGTAGTGCCTTTTTCAAGGCAGATCCTCCACCATCTCGCTGCAGTGGGATGTGGTGCGCCATACCGTCTGCCAGCTTCTCTGATGGAACATCCTCCTTCAATGAGAGCGACGACTCTATCTCGAATTGACCTCTCCCAGTGAGCCATTACGGCAGACAGCCTGATGTATATTTCTGCTTTCCGCTCTTATACTGATTGATGCCAGGAGAGGTGGTAAACATATTTACGTCAAACGGAGCGGCAGAGGCAGAGGCATGAGGCGCAGCCGTGCTGGCTCGTCCCGGGCTGTTGGCCCACCAATGCCACCGCCAGCTCGCTCACTTCCGTCTCGCCTCGACCAGCCTGGCTGGCCCGTAGCTCGCGAGCCGCGGCTAGTACAGACCCAGGCCGCAAGGCCACGATCACCCCTTAAAGGATCAAAAGCTACACCTAACCTACCCAAGTATGTAGTATAAACTAACGCAGCTACAGCTGTTATGCTATAACATGTGCAGACACACCTACAGTTGACGATTCATTCAAATATTTGACGAACAATACGTTCAAAAATACATTCATTTTAAACATAGCTACCACAAAATATTTCACCTAGCTAGCGATAGCATGACTCAGGAAACTATTCTTTCTTGTAAGCGCTCTGCATTAGATGTAGCCTTAAGAAAACGTGTATTCAACCACGACAACTAAGCGGAATGTAAAAGTAAACAGGTTTGGCGACAGCTTCTCCAAATTATAGTATACACATAGTATATAATACACGTTTTGTGCACTTATAACATGTACTCAGTGTCTCTGAAACGATACGTGCTGCACGACGGAAATTACTTTCTGCCGAGGCACTTCATTTACATCTCAATGATACACGACTACTCGAGAACACTGCTCTTTACGGCAGTCAAGCCACTTGTAAATTAACATCATGATATCGCAGATATTAGGGAACACGTTACTAGGGATGAGAAAGGCCTTAAGGTTTGCAACTAAACATGCTACTCCTAGCTACTACTGAATAAGTATTTGATTATTAACGTGTCTTCATAACCATGTGTGCGGCGTTTGACTCTCAGTCAGCATAGATGTTTTCGTCGCCTTATTTCTAGTTAAACGTGCGCACATCTCTCTAATGGTGGACCAACACTGGACATTTCTCGTCTGTTCCTGATTAGACAACGACGGCGGTAGGCGCCGGGTTCGAATCCCGGTCAGGCAATACAACTTCAGTCGTCATTTAAAGTTCCAACCTTACTACTGGTGACAAACTGTAATATCTACATTCTGATTTTAGGTACTTATTCAACAATCCGATTAGGTGCTGGGTTCGCATCCTTATCACCAGCATTACATGATGGCATTTCAATTTTAAACATGTGCATCCTCTGTTCCTTGACTATGCAAAATATACAACGTTTTTCGAGGTTAATTACCAAGAAGGTAATTGTCATGTTAGGGTTCCTGGTTTCGTACAAACATTATCGTCATTTAAGTTCAAGTTGAGAATTGATAACTGATACTGGTGCAAACGTCAATATCTGACGTCTCTTTCTGCGTAGTGATCGAGTCTCGATAAGGCAGAAAGCTTTGCTTGGTTAACTATGGCTTTACGTTCTGGGTTTGCATCTGGATGCAAATGTTTTGACCAGAACGAAGGCGTTCGTCATGTTATTTAAAGTACGACTTTGTGTACAAGTGACTGTTGATGAGTAATGTGAACAATGATATTACTTGTGATTCGCTGTTAATGTTGGGATTTCCGTAGAGTGGTTGCTGCCGTTAATCACGTTTTCTTTTAACTGCTTAGTATTACATAAGGTTGATGCGAAACCTCTGCCCGTTGAACGTTCAGCATGTGTTGGGTAAACCTTTTAGATAGCAAAGAACTTGTTTCCAATTGCCATATAACTTTATAAATCTATATACTGTCTCAAATATTTAATTGTGCCTAAGCATTACTAAACAATTTATGTGGCAAAATTAGTTGTCCCATAACGTTTGAAATGTCACTTATTGTAATTAAGTTCAGTTTAAAAACGTTAAGGACTGATCTTTTCTGTACTATCATGGTGTTACTTAACATCTGGATGGACTGTCATAAAGACCGGTGTTCTCTGGTAGTCTCTAGTGGTAATCATTGTGTATCTTACAACGACTGTACTGTGGAGGGTTGCGACGATGTGCAACACAGATATGCTATGTTGGTTGCATACATTCAGGTGCAGCCTACACGCTGGAATTCAGGCGTGACCCACTTTTTTTGCTGTCGAGTGTACTTCCAACATGATGGATGTCCGGCACATAGCTCGCGTGCGGTTGAAGCGATATTGAATAGCATATTTCACAAAAGGTGGATTGGTCGTCGAAGCACCATACCGTGGCCTGCACATTCACCGGATCTGACGTCCCCGGATTTCTTTCTGCAGGGAAAGTTGAAGGATATTTGCTATTGTGATCCACAGACAATGCCTCACAACACGTGTCAGCGCATTGTCAATGCATGTGCGAACATTACGGAAGGCGAACTATTCGCTGTTGAGAGGAATGTCGTTACATGTATTGCCAAATGCACTGAGGTTGACGGACATAATTTTGAGCATTTATTGCATTAATGTGGCATTTACAGGTAATCACGCTGTAACAGTATGCGTTCTCAGAAATGATAAGTTCACAAAGGTAAATGTATCACATTCGAACAACCGAAATAAAATGTTCAAACGAACATACATTCTGTATTTTAATTTAAAGAAACCTACCTGTTACCAACAGTTCATCTAAATTTGTGAGTCATATGTTTTTGACTATTACAGCGCCATCTGTTACAAAGAAAGTGGTGCAACTAAAACATTCATATTTCTTTACGTACTACACGAATATGTAATAAAAATGGGGGTTACTATTTTAAAAAATGCCATTGATATCCGTTTGACCTATGGCAGCGCCATCTAGCGGGCCAATAATAGCGCCATATGGTTTCCCCCTTCAAGCTAGACAAGTTAGTTCTTTGTAGTTTTTTTCGTTTGACGTTTATTTCGTGCGATATTTGGCCCGGTCACGATCAATGGACCACCCTGTATAGTTGGTCCAGGTAACGGTTCTTGCTGACAAGCGCCATGAGAAAGTTTACCGGACAGTGGGACCCGGACGCTTCGTAATCCTTTCCTAACATAATCCCCTCTTTAAGCCTTTCTTGGGTGTCCTGTGACCAGACGGTCTTGAGGAAGGCCTCACTGAATTCGCTGTAGCAGCGGCAGTTTCCTGTAAGGATACGCATGTGCTCTGGGTAAAAAATTTGTGAATTCCTAAGGGACCAAACTGCTGAGGTCATCGATCCCTAGACTTACACACTACTTAAACTAACTTATGCTAAGAGCAACACACACATCCATGCCCGAGGGAGGACTCGAACTTCCGGCGGGAGAGGGCGCGGAATCCGTGACACGGCGCATCAAACTGCTCGGCCACACCACGCGGCTGTGCTCTGGTATTGAACCTTCCAGGTATCCACAGACAAATTCGTTTGTGTACTAGTGGCCACGACTCGGGTAGCACCCTATCATACCGAGCAATCCGTGACTTCAGGTGTAATGAATTGTGGTTCTCTTTATAAACCTGAAAATTTTGAACTGAAAGAAAATGTTTAAGTCGAAATACTCATAATTTGCGCCCCTGGACGAGGTTTCATCGCCAGCCGATCCCTGAATGCTGTTGTACCCTGGTCTCACGTCATCAGAGTCATATAGTAATGTTTTCGTTCGTCTGAGTCGCGCGCAGTTGTGGTTCGGCTCGGTACGTTGTGTGCTACGAGCCACTGACTGTGCGCGATCGGCCGAGCGTCGTAGCCGGTTAAGCGAGCGCTCCTGCCGTATGTCGGCCTGTGCCGGGGATATGACTCCAGGTTGGGTTGCAAAATTTTGTCTTTGACATTCCTGGTCACCAACGAACTCACGGCCACGTGCTGTTGCTTCTGGCTGAATTTCTACAGGAGCGACACGTTCGCACATTTGTCACATCTCGTCCCCCAGCTCGTTCCGCTGGGTAGTGAGACGTGTTTGCTCGTCTATCATTTCTGTCATTTCTTCCTGTGTCTTTCCAACTACTCTCAGTCCCTGTTTTTTAAGAGCAGAAATGGCTTTCTTGGTTGCGCTCACTTCGACATTTTCCTGCGCTGCCCGACCTCGCGCCGTTTGGGCATTTTTTCGCGCATCTCGTGTTACTAATCTGGCTGCGCTAGCCTCGCGTCTGGACTCTACCGCTACTTCTCGCGTCTCATCTGACATTTTCCTAATGTCTTCAACCTCTGCTTTTACACTATTAACTTGATTACCGACCTGATTTACGTTTTTGACAAACTCACCAGCTCTACTTAGAATTACCTTAACTTCTTTCATAAACATCGTCATGTCTCTTTTCCTCCTTGTCATGTCCCTTCTGAATTTCTCTAATTTCATTAATGAGGATCTCCTGTCTCTGGTCTTCTTACTGTGGTCGACTCTTCTCTGCCTCTTGCATGAATTGAATACTCTATTCTAGTTGTGTACTTCCTGGACTAGACGCTCGCGGTTCAGCTGCGCTATGGTGCCATGCCCATAAAATCGGACTGTTACTTTCTCTGACTGTACCTCTTTCCATATTTACAGAAACTACATAACCTGCAGCCTCGGCATCCTTTTCATTTTCATTTCCTGAGTGAACGGAACCCTCATCGCCGGCCGGTGTGGCCGAGAGGTTCTAGGCGCTACAGTCTGGAACCGCGCGACCGCTACGGTCGCAGGTTCGAATCCTGCCTCGGGCATGGATGTGTGTGATGTCCTTAGGTTAGTTAGGTTTAAGAAGTTCTAAGTTCTAGGGGACTGATGACCTCAGAAGTTAAATCCTCTAGTGCTCAGAGCCATTTGAACCATTTGAACTCTCATCTTCGGAGTTTTCTGCATTTGACATTTTCGCCATATCTGCAGACTAATTTAAATGAACTTCTTCCGCCGTTCTATCTTGCTCCGCATCAACGGCTCACTCGTGTTCCATTTTGGACGACATTAGTGCGCAGCCTTTCTCATTACACACCCGAGCTTTCCTTTTCGAAGGCCTTCAAATCGATTGCTACTCCCGCAACTTTCCGACTCTAATGCATCACGCACCACAGCTCTACTCTGATCTTCTTTTAAATAATGCACACATTTCTGCCTAAGCCCACGAAAGAAAACCTGCTCTAAAATGTCGTACGCATCCCCACAAACAGTTTTTTTCCACAAGACACAAGAAGAAAGAAGCAAAAAAATCAATGACACAAACAATATACACTGAAATAAAATGACTACAGCAAACTATAAATTATGGAGATACAACACATAGCGCCAAACCCTAGTCTAAGTGTTCTCAATGCACCGTGGTCTCACTTTGAAAAAAGGGAAACACACGCACCTGTTCCGCAAGATAACGCACTAACTACCTCACAAAAGTGCCATGATTCAAGATCGTGGTTACGTGACGCCAATAGCTTTAATCATAAACATATGTCTGAATGATTCTAAATGTTATTATCTTTACATTTAAAAAATTATCTTTTCAATAACATTCAGATCGTGAGCTCAAAAATGTTCAAATGTGTGTGAATTCCTAAGGGACCAAACTGCTGAGGTCACTGGTCCCTTGACTTACACACAACTTAAAGTAACTTAACGCTAAGGCCAACATTCACACCCATGACCGAGGGAGGACTCGAACCTCCGGCGGGAGGGGCCGCACGAATCGTGAGCTACACCCTTCATTTTTATGTATGAAACTAGCGAATTTACTCATGGCACTTTTGTTGCCTATCTCTGCCATTACTTTCAGAACTCAGATTAATAATCAGATTAATTAATTTAATAAGACTGAACCTTAAATTGCTGGTGTACACGTGTACCACCACAATAAAATAAAAACAGTGGATAGCTCAGGGAGTATGAATGAGAACAGTTGCGTGGTTAAGTTAACAAAATAATGACAACTTTTATTAATCTTTTTGTTTCTGCAATGAGCTGATAAGACTTACACAAAAAGTGACAAACATAAATCAGAAAAGGGATGACCCTAAGCGGAAAGAGGAGAGTGCTATGGCCGGAAGTCCCTCTGCAAGGTCCGATCCACTGAGTGCTGCTTCCCAGAATCACTCACACAGCCTGGTGGCGGCCCTCAGAATTTGTGGCGCGCAATCCATCTCTCTCCCTGTTCTCCGTTGCCTCCACTATGGCAGCTAGGGTACAAGTTCTCCACAGGTTACATATGCAGTTATGAGAACATTTCGTCCACAATTTGCTCATGGAAAATGGTTCAAATGGCTCTGAGCACTATGGGACTTAACTTCTGAGGTCATCAGTCCCCTAGAACTTAGAACTATTTAAACCTAACTAACCTAAGGTCATCACACACATCCATTCCCGAGGCAGGATTCGAACCTGCGACCATAGCGGTCGCGCGGTTCCAGACTGTAGCGCCTAGAACCGCTCGGTCATCCCGGCCGGCTGCTCATGTAAGAAACTCATTAACCACACATACCTAATATAGTACTGGGGAACACTGAGGACATGACCTAAAATATGAGCGTTAGTCCGACTGAGAATTGTGTTAAAGTGAGAGTGTGGCGTGCCACCTCTCAAGTGTTCACAGAAAACCTGTACATACGGGGTGTCTCTCCTACGGATCGACATGCGTATTTTCTCTGGTGCTGAGGCAGACGTTTCCTATTTCGCTTTTGCAACGTGGAGCCTGAATCAGCCCAAACAAACCCTGTTGATCCCGTCATTCATACGACGACCAGCGACGAAGGAAAGCGGCCGTTTGTTTCCCGTTACAAACAAAATGTCTTTTAAATCGAAATTTTACGTACCCATTCGGCAGAGCGGTCCCACATTAGTCCGGTGCCTTGTTTTATCAGTATATATGAACGGGGACAATGAAACACAAAGAATAAACAGTACTGTAACAGGGACGGAGCAGCACTTATGCGTGGTAGCAGTCAGTGAGGGGCGAGGCTTTGCCTACGCTGCCGGAGTACTGATTATTCTTCGTGTGTTGCTGTCCCTGTTAATACACGCCAATAAAACGAATGCCACACTACACTAATTTGGGTATGCTCTGTCGAATGGACACGTAAAATTCCGCTTTAAAAGTCGCATTGTAGGTAATGGAAAACAATCCGACGCATTCCACTGACGCATCAAATGAAAGAGGCGATGAGCACGATTTGTTTAGCATGACACTAGCTACACGTTACAAAACGAAATACCAAACATCTGCCGAAACACCAGAGAAAATGTACCTGACGACTTTTGGGGGTGAGACGATGTATGGTAACAGACACTTCAATTATCTTGAGACAAGTTTTGTTTTTTGATGAGATAAAATGAATGTTTAGTAATATTACTATTATAAAAATTAAACATGCTGTAAAGCGTATGGCTATAGCGTATAGAAAGCTAAAATTTTTAGTGACAGTAATACACCGAAGAGCCAAAGAAACTAGTACACCTGCCTAACATCGTGTAGAACCCCCGCGAGGACGCAGAAGTGCCGCAACACGAGTGGCATGGACTCGACTAACATCTCAAGTAGTGCTGGAGGACATTGACACCATGTCCACAAATCCAAGAGAGAGTTGAATAATTCCATCTGTGTGCTTTGATAGTTTAATTTCCTGAGTTTCTGCGTGTTCATTTAATATCTAATAGCCACAGTTCTCGCGGTTTCGTTTGCGTCGGAAAGTAAACGTATTTTGTGATATATTACAAGTTCCTAATCAGGGGCGAATTGTTTAGACTCACCTGAGTGCTTCGGTAGTTGGGTTTTTCAGTCTCTATGTATTAATCTAATTTATTAGAAAATCACTTCTGAATAGCACGTTGCAAGGCATCGCAATAATATTCATATCTGAGGAGTTTGGTGGCGAGCGGAAGTATTTAAACTCAGAAAAAAGTTCCTGGAGCCACTCTGTAGCAATTCTGGACGTGCGGGGTGTCGCATTGTCCTGCTGGAATTGCCCAAGTCCGTCGGAATGTACAATGGACATGAATGGATGCAGGTGGTCAGACAGGATACTTACGTACGTGTCATCTGTCAAGAGTTATAACTAGACTTATCAGAGGTCCCATATCACTCCAACTGCACACGATCCACATCATTACAGAACCTCCACCAGCTTGAGCCGTCCCCTGCCAGCGCGTGGGCTCCATGGATTCAGGATGTTGTCTCTATACCCGTACACGTCCATACACTCGACACAATTTGAAACGAGACTCGTTCGGCCAGGTAACATGTTTCCAGCCATCAACAACCTAATATCTGGCGTAAATCTTTACTATAACATAATCAGCCTTTGTACCAGCAGTAACCAATCTAACTACTGCGTCAGACACAGCAGTAACCGGCCGAGACTGACACAGCAAAAGAGAAATAACCAGTTTTGTGACATTTACCAATTCCTGGCCAGAAGCGAGTTGTATAATTTCATCTGCGTGCTTTGATACTTTAGTTTCTTGATTTTCTACGTGTTAATTTAATATCTAATAGCCACAGTTCCCGCGGTTTCGTTTGCGTCGGAAAGTAAACATATTTTGTGATATATTACAAGTTCCTAATTAGGGGCGAATTGTTTAGTCTCACCAGAGTGCTTCGGTAGTTGGGTTTTTGAGTCTCATTGTATTAATCTAATTTATTAGACAAAGTTCTTGCGTTTTCGTCAGGGTCTACAATAGAGTTCCGTAGCGCATGCCGTTAGTCCGTTTATCTGAGTGCTGTAGTTTTCCACGATCTTTAGTATGGATGGGCACTGTGATTGTTGTGTGCGGATGTGAGCCAAGTGAGTCCGGAACCGCGGGACTGCTACGGTCGCAGGTTCGAATCCTGCCTCGGGCATGGATGTGTGTGATGTCCTTAGGTTAGTTAGGTTTAAGTAGTTCTAAGTTCTAGGGGACTGATGACCACATATGTTAAGTCCCATAGTGCTCAGAGCCATTTGTGAGCCAAGTTGGTGACACTTCGCTCCAAGTTTCAGGCTGTGCTGACTTCAGTTACATAGTCTGAAGGTGCAGTGGATGGGCACCACTGTTGTGGGCCAGGCACGGGGAGCCAACGGACATACAGCACATCCGAGTGCTCTGATCGGTCCTCACTGGTGGCTAGCCCAGTTACTGCTCACACTGAGGTTGACCTCTCACCTGTGATCGAGTGGGAGGTCACGTCGGGGTGTGGCACGTGGCGAATGACTTCCCATAAGGCCGCACGTAAGGCCTCGCCAGTTAGTCTGACAAACAGGTTCCAGGTGCTGTCTGTGGCTGACAGAGTCGATTAGCCAGATGCAGTCGCCTGTCCTGTTTCAGAGGAAACCGCTCAGCCTGCAAGATAAGAGCAATCAAACTAGGTGGGATTATTGATAGTTGGGAGCAGCAACGTTAGGCGTGTTATGGGGCCCCTTAGGGACATGGCTGCCAAGAAGTGGAAGAAAGTCAATGTGCACTCCGTGTGCATACCGGATGGAGACATTCCAGATGTGGAACGGGTCCTTCTGGATGCCATGAAGAGCACACGGTGCAGCCAACTGCAGGTGGTGGCTCACGTTGGCACCAATGATGTGTGCCACTTTGGAACAGAAGAGATTCTCTCTGCTTTCGAACGGATAACAGAAGTGGTAAAGGCTGCGAGTCTTCCTTGGATGATGAAAGCAGAGCTGACCATTTGCAGCATAGTCGACAAGCCCGATTGTGGACCTCCGGTACAGAGCCGAGTGGAGGGTCTGAACCAGAGGTCGGTTCTGCGACCGTGTAGGCTGCACACTCCTCGACCTGCACCATAGAGTGGTTGTTTTCGTGTTCCGCTGAATGTGTCAGGAGTCCACTACACGCAGGAGGCGGCTACACGGGGTGCTGGGGCTGTGTAGCGTGCAGTCGGCGGTTTTTTACGTTAGACGGTCTCGGGAAAACACAAAACAGAGCTTCAGTCACAAAGGGTGCAGGCCGAACACTGGAAGAACGTAGATACAGGAACCATCGGTATAACAGTTGTAAACTGTCGTAGCTGTGTTGGGAAAGTACCAGAGCTCCAAATGCTAATAGAAAGCACTGATGCTCATATCGTTATAGCCACTGAAATCTGGCTAAACCCGGAGATAAGTTGAGCCGACTTTTTTGCGAAGTACCTACGGTGTTCCGAAAAGATAGGCTAAACATAGTTGGCGGTGGCATGTTTCTTGTTGTTAGTAGTAGTTTACCTTATCGTGAAACTGAAGTAGATAATTTCTGTGAGTTAGTATGGGCGGAGGTCATTCTTGGCTACCGGAATGAAAGAATAATTGGATCCTTTCAAGGACCTCCCAATTCAGATGATACAATTGCTGAAAGGTTCAAAGAAAACTTGAGTTTCATTTCAAACGCGTACCCGACTCAAACGATTGTAGTTGGTGGTGACTTTAATTTACCCTCGATATGTTGGCGAAATGCAGTAAATGAAGCAGGCAAAAGAAATACAAATGTCTCAAAAACGAGATCGACAGGAAGCGCAAAATGGCTAAGCAGGCATGGCTAGAGGACAAATGTAAGGCTGTAGAGGCTTATCTCACTAGAGGTAAGATAGATACTGCCTACAGGAAAATTAAAGACACCTTTGGAGAAAAGAGAACGACTTGTATGAATATCAAGAGCACAGATGGAAACACAGTTCTAAGCAAAGAAGGGAAAGCAGAAAGGTGGAAGGAGTATATAGAGGGTCTACACAAGGGCGATGTACTTGAGGACAATATTATGGAAATGGAAGAGTATGTAGATGAAGATGAAATGGGAGATATGATACTGCGTGAAGAGTTTGACAGAGCAATAAAAGACCTGAGTCGAAACAAGGCCCCGGGAGTAGACAACATTCCATTAGAACTACTGACAGCCTTGGGAGAGCCAGCCCTGACAAAACTTTACCATCTGGTGAGCAAAATGTATTAGACAGGCGAAATACCCTCAGACTTCAAGAATAATATATTAATTCCAATCCCAAAGAAATCAGGCGTTGACAGATGTGAAAATTACTGAACTATCAGTTTAATAAGTCACACCTGCAAAATACTAACGCGAATTCTTTACAGACGAATGGAATAACTGGTAGAAGCCGACCTTGGGGAAGATCAGTTTGGATTCCGTAGAAATATGGGATCACGTGAGGCAATACTGTCCCTACGACTTATTTTAGAAGCTAGATTAAGAAAAGGCAAACCTACGTTTCTAGCATTTGTAGACTCAGAGAAAGCTTTTGACAGTGTTGACTGGAACACACTCTTTCAAATTCTGAAGGTGGCAGGAGTAAAATACAGGGAGCGAAAGGCTGTTTACAATTTGTACAGAAACCAGATGGCAGTTACAAGAGTCGAGGGACATGAAAGGGAAGCAGTGGTTGGGAAGGGAGTGAGAAAGGGTTGTAGCCTCTCCCCGATGTTATTCAATCTGTATATTGAGCAAGCAGTGAAGGAAACAAAAGAAAAATTAGGAGTAGGTATTAAAATCCATGGAGAAGAAATAAAAACTTTGAAGTTCGCAGATGACATTGTAATTCTGTCAGAGACAGCAAAAGACTTGGAAGAGCAGTTGAACGGAATGGACAGTGTCTTGAAAGGAGCGTATAAGATGAACATCAACAAAAGCAAAACGAGGATAATGGAATGTAGTCGAATTAAGTCGGGTGATGATGAGGGAATTAGATTAGGAAATGAGACCCTTAAAGTAGTAAAGGAGTTTTGCTATTTGGGGAGCAAAATAACTGATGATGGTCGAAGTAGAGAGGATATAAAATGTAGACTGGCAATGGAAAGAAAAGCGTTTCTGAATAATAGAAATTTGTTAACATCGAGTATAGATTTAAGTGTCAAGAAGTCGTTTCTCAAAGTATTTGTATGGAGTGTAGCTATGTATGGATGTGAAACATGGACGATAAATAGTTTGGACAAGAAGAGAATAGAAGCTTTCGAAATGTGGTGCTACAGAAGAATGCTGAAGATTAGATGGATAGATCACATAACTAATGAGGAGTTATTGAATAGAACTGGGGAGAAGAGGAGTTTGTGGCACAACTTGACGAGAAGAAGGGACCGGTTGGTAGGACATGTTCTGAGGCATCAAGGGATCACAAATTTAGCATTGGAGGGCAGTGTGGAGGGTAAAAATCATAAAGGGATGAATACACTAAACAGATTCAGAAGGACGTAGGTTGCAGTAAGTACTAGGAGATGAAGAAGCTTCCACTGGATAGAGTAGCAAGGAGAGCTGCATCAAACCAGTCTCAGGACTGAAGACCACAACAACAACAACATGTTGGCGAAAATATATGTTTAATTCCGGAGGTACAAATGAAACATCATCCGAAACTGTGCTAAGTGCATTCTCTGAAAATTATATAGAGCAATTATTTCATGAGCCTACGCGAATAGTAAACGGTTATGAAAACACACTTGACCTCTTAGCAACAAATAATACTGAACTAATAACGAACATCAAAACGGATGGATTAGTGAACACAAAGTTGTCGAAGCGAGATTGAATATTGTAATCCATAAATCCTCCAAAAATAAACGAAAAATATACCCATTCGAAAAAGCAGATAAAAATTCACTTGACGCCTTTCTGAGAGACAATCTCCATTGCTTACAAATAACGGTGTAAGTGTAGACTAAACGCGGCCTGAATTCAAAGAAATAGTATCGGCAGCAACTGAAAGATTTACACCAAATAAATCAACAAATGACGGAGCTGATCTTCCTTGGTACACAACACGGGTCAGAACACTGATGCAGAAAAAAAGAAAAAAATATGCCAAATTTAAGCGGACTCAAAATCTCAAAGACTGGCGATCTTTTACAGAAGCTCGAAATTGAGCGGGGACTTCAATGCGGGATGCTTAATGAAGCTTCCACAAAGAAACTTTGTTTCGAAACCTGGCAGGAAATCCAAGGAGATTCAGGTCGTATATGTAGTATGTTAGTGACAAGACAAAATCGGTGCTATTTCCGCACGAGAGCAATGGAGATACTATCAAAGACAGTGCTGCCAAAGCAGAGTTACTAAACACAGCCTTCCGAAATGCCTTCACAAAAGCAGACGAAGTAAATACACTCCTGGAAATGGAAAAAAGAACACATTGACACCGGTGTCTCAGACCCACCATACTTGCTCCGGACACTGCGAGAGGGCTGTACAAGCAATGATCACACGCACGGCACAGCGGACACACCAGGAACCGCGGTGTTGGCCGTCGAATGGCGCTAGATGCGCAGCATTTGTGCACCGCCGCCGTCAGTGTCAGCCAGTTTGCCGTGGCATACGGAGCTCCATCGCAGTCTTTAACACTGGTAGCATGCCGCGACAGCGTGGACGTGAACCGTATGTGCAGTTGACGGACTTTGAGCGAGGGCGTATAGTGGGCATGCGGGAGGCCGGGTGGACGTACCGCCGAATTGCTCAACACGTGGGGTGTGAGGTCTCCACAGTACATCGATGTTGTCGCCAGTGGTCGGCGGAAGGTGCACGTGCCCGTCGACCTGGGACCGGACCGCAGCGACGCACGGATGCACGCCAAGACCGTAGGATCCTACGCAGTGCCGTAGGGGACCGCACCGCCACTTCCCAGCAAATTAGGGACACTGTTGCTCCTGGGGTATCGGCGAGGACCATTCGCAACCGTCTCCATGAAGCTGGGCTACGGTCCCGCACACCGTTAGGCCGTCTTCCGCTCACGCCCCAACATCGTGCAGCCCGCCTCCAGTGGTGTCGCGACAGGCGTGAATGGAGGGACGAATGGAGACGTGTCGTCTTCAGCGATGAGAGTCGCTTCTGCCTTGGTGCCAATGATGGTCGTATGCGTGTTTGGCGCCGTGCAGGTGAGCGCCACAATCAGGACTGCATACGACCGAGGCACACAGGGCCAACACCCGGCATCATGGTGTGGGGAGCGATCTCCTACACTGGCCGTACACCACTGGTGATCGCCGAGGGGACACTGAATAGTGCACGGTACATCCAAACCGTCATCGAACCCATCGTTCTACCATTCCTAGACCGGCAAGGGAACTTGCTGTTCCAACAGGACAATGCACGTCCGCATGTATCCCGTGCCACCCAACGTGCTCTAGAAGGTGTAAGTCAACTACCCTGGCCAGCAAGATCTCCGGATCTGTCCCCCATTGAGCATGTTTGGGACTGGATGAAGCGTCGTCTCACGCGGTCTGCACGTCCAGCACGAACGCTGGTCCAACTGAGGCGCCAGGTGGAAATGGCATGGCAAGCCGTTCCACAGGACTACATCCAGCATCTCTACGATCGTCTCCATGGGAGAATAGCAGCCTGCATTGCTGCGAAAGGTGGATATACACTGTACTAGTGCCGACATTGTGCATGCTCTGTTGCCTGTGTCTATGTGCCTGTGGTTCTGTCAGTGTGATCATGTGATGTATCTGACCCCAGGAATGTGTCAATAAAGTTTCCCCTTCCTGGGACAATGAATTCACGGTGTTCTTATTTCAATTTCCAGGAGTGTATTCCAGAATTCGAATTAAGAACAGCTGCCAACATGAGTAACGTAGAAGTAGATATCCTCGGAATAGTGAATGAAATTAAAACACTTAACAAAAACAAGTCTTCCGGTCCAGATTGTATACCAGTTAGATTCCTTTCAGAGTATGCTGATACAATAGCTACATGCTTAACGATGTTATACAACCGTTCGCTCGGCGAAAGATCTCTACGCAAGGCCTGGAAAGTTGCACAGGTCACACCAAAACGTAGTAGGATTAACCCACTAAATTACAGGCCCGTATAGTTAACGTCGATATGCAGAATGATTTTGGAACATATATTGTGTTCGAACATTATGAATTACCTCGAAGGAAACGGTCTATTGACACAGTGTCAACACGGATTTAGAAAGCGTCGTTCTTGTGAAACACAACTACCTCTTTGCTCGCACAAAGTGTTGAGTGCTATTCACAAGGTATTTCTGGATTTCCGGAAGGCTTTTGACACAGTATCACACAAGCCGGTTGTAGTGAGATTGCATGCTTGTGGAATACGAGTATCGTCTCAGTTATGTGACTGGATTCGTGATTTCCTGTCAGAGAGCTCACAGTTCGTAGTAATTGACGGAAAGTCACCGAGTGATTCCTGGGGTTCCCCAAGGTTGTGTTATAGGCCCTTTGATGTTCCTTATCTATATAGACGATTTTGGAGACAATCTGAGCAGAGACAATCTGAATGCTAAAAGAAATCCTTTAAACCAGGGCCTCCCAACCTTTTCAGCTGGCGGACCCCTTTTTCAGTCGAAAATCAGTCAAGAGCACAGCAACTTTAAATTTCAGAGTAAAAACCCATGGTAACTGAAAGCTTCTTAATGCAAGATGTTCCCAATGACCCCCTTCCCCTACCCCCCCCCCCCCCCACCAAGGTATCAATAGTCTTTGGTTTAGAGATGAATGATAACAACTTGAAATTAACGATCCAATTTGAATTCCCACTGTATCCATCCACTTACTAGTGGATTTACTCCCTTTGTTCAACACACTATAGCCTGATTAATATTACTTGGTAATTGACATTTCACACGTTGAAGCTGCCTTCCTCCAAGAGCAGTCGACGTCACGTCCAAACTGTTCGCTGTTGACAAGCTACCGCCTGTGGTCTGTTCACCTCCACTGTTTGACAACTGTTGTGTAAGGAGCAGACATGTTTCGTAACAGTCGTGTGTGTGTGTGTGTGTGTGTGTGTGTGTGTGTGTGTGTGTGTGTGTGTGTGGTTTTTCGTGAAAGAAGAAAATGTTCAAATGTATGTAAAGTCTATGGGACTTAACTGCTGAGGTCATCAGTCCCTAGTCTCACACGCTATTAACCTAAGGACTACACACACACACACACACACACACACACACACACACACACATGCCCGAGGAAGGACTCGAACCTCCGACAGTGGGAGCCGCACCAATGTTTAGGTTTGTGTTGCCGACTGTCAAATATTATTGCCAAAGATCAAATGTTATTGCCAAATTTCGACTGCTATACACATGATTTTTAAAGAAAAAAATAGTGATGAACTTGATTTTCACATTTTTATTCAATAATTTTACTCATTATTTTACACGATCTGGTGAAAGGGGGCCGCGGACCCCCTAGAAAGAGCCGGCGGACCCCTAAGGGGTCCGCGGACCACACGTTGGGAAGCCCTGCTTTAAACTTCCGTTACACGATAAATCAGTCAAATCTAAAGGCCGTAAATTCAATAAAATACCTATGAACTACAGTCACAAACTGTGGTGTCACCGCCAGACACCACACTTGCTAGGTGGTAGCTTTTAAATCGGCCGCGGTCCGCTAGTATACGACGGACCCGCGTGTCGCCACTGTCAGTAATTGCAGACCGAGCGCCACCACACGGCAGGTCTAGAGAGAGACGTACTAGCACTCGCCCCAGTTGTACAGCCGACTTTGCAAGGAACGGTTCACTGACAACTACGCTCTCATTTGCCGAGACGATAGTTAGCATAGCCTTCAGCTACATTTGCTACGACCTAGCAAGGCGCCGTATTCAATTGATATTGAGATTCTATTATGTATCATCAAGAGCGATGTTCTACAAATGTGGATTAAAGTTAAGTATTCCAGAAGCTACGTACTTTTCTTTATAGCATTCATTATGTATCCTGTTTCAGACCTCACGCCAGCCTGCGTGAGTTTAAGCGCGTGCCTTTCGGCTTCCTCTCATTGTGTCTAGGCTGTCTTGTCTAGACACAACACAAACAACAAATTGGAAAGAACACATAGAAAATGTTGTGGCGAAGGCTAAGCAAAGACTGCGTTTTATTGGCAGTACACTTAGAAAGAAAATGTTACAGATCCACTAAAGAGAGTACCTACACTACGCTTGTACGTCCTCTTTTAGAATACTGCTGCGTGATGTGGGATCCTTAAAGGATAGGACTGATGGATTACATCGAAAAAATTCAAAGAAGGACAGCACTTTTTGAATTATCGCGAAGTAGGGGAGAGAGTGTCACGGGATTGATACAGGATTTGGGGTGGACATCATTAAAACAAAGGCGTTTATCGTTGCGGCGGAAACTTCTCACGAAATTTCAATCACCATCTTTCTCCTCCGAATGCGAAAATATTTTACTGAGACCGACCTATATAGGGAGAAACGATTACCATAATAAAAATAAGGGAAATCAGAGCTCGCACGGAAAGACATAGGTGTTCGTTTTTTCCGCACGCTATACGTCATAGGAATAACAGAGAATTGTGAAGGCGGTTCGATGAACCTTCTGCCAAGCACTTAAATGTGATTTTCAAAGTATCCATGGAGATGTAAATGTATATAGGCGTTGCCGACCGCAGTGCCGTATTCTGCCTGTTTACACATCTCTGTATTTGAATACGCATGCCTATACCAGTTCCTTCGAAGTTCCAGTGTACTATGAGAATAATAAGCATACTGTATGAGGTAAGGAGAGAAACGTTAGAAAGTAAACAGAGTAATGATGTCCCCAGAGAGAAAAAGAAAAAGCAAGAGAAGACTGAAAGATAATCTGACTTGAAATTTCGTCGGTATGAAGAAACTGGAGAAAGAGCAGTGATCTAAAAATTGTTATTTGCATCTTAGCTGAACAGGAGTAAAGAGATCTTTTAAATCATCAGCAAAAATAAAATAGTGTGATGGCAACAGAGAACGCCTTCTACTCCGCCTACTTACTGTTTTGCCTGACTCATTATTTAAACTACAAGGTAGTTTGTGCCGGAAGCGAACACCTAACTCAAGAAGGAATCAGACAAAGTTTTATTTTTATGTGTGGGGACGTCTAGTATATCAGGCTGATGGGGAACTGTAGTATATATAGAAACACAGTATCATTGAAAATTAAAGGTGTTGCACGAATGGCATTACAAAATAAAAAAAAGTGAGCTATGATGAAACGGTGAAGTTTTTCAGAAACACACAACGATTCATTGAAGCACTCATTAAACTTAATATAAGGCGTCTACGAAAACAACTGACAACTTACCGGTCAGATTGGAAAAGTTTTAAGGCAGCATGAGGTAACATTTTTAGTTTTTCTGTTGATTAATCCAAGCAGCACTGTATAGGTTTAAAACAGAAGTAAAATGTTTCCGTCGAAAAGTGCGCTTTGTTCTCAGAGCATTAGACGAACAAGAGCTTCCACTGGAGTGGCAGTGACTTTGTTCCTCACGACCGCGACCAACTGAGGTTGGCGTACAGCGTCGTTCGTGTGGCACGAAACCTCTTAGAGCCTTTCTCATTCCACAGAGAATGGCTGGCGTCCTCTTCGCAGAAACTCACTGCTGTAGTCGGGATCGTAAATGAACGTGGTAGAAGACACTTGCACTACACGATTTTAACCGACAAGGGGAGGCTGAGTTTATAGCGTAATGTTCTTGATCATCAGTGTGAGTGTGGAAATGCTCTTTATTCGATCCCGACCTTCTCTACAGCGCTGGAGGAGTGAATATATGTAACACTTCGGGATTTAGCCTACTTTCCAGTGATATCACTTACTTTCAGTTAGACATTTATTCTGTTACCAAATATAATTCAAGTTCCAGGACAACGCTGCTAAATTTCCATACAGAATAATATGTAAAATTAAATACCAAAAACTTCGCACATCCTTAGCAAATATCTGTCTTTAATACTTTTCCGAAATTTAGTATAGGTCTTTTGCTGTGAGATTTGTAGTTTCTTCGATTCTGTTTTGTTATCTCAGAGAAAAACTGTTATAAAAAGAATTTCGTGATCTGTGGCGAGGTAACACATGTCTCTTCTCAAAAGGCCAGAAATGTCAATGGAATATTTCAGCAAACATTACTGTTCGCCATCATTAGCAGCACTGAAATCGAGAATTTCTTGAGTTTTGCATCATAAGTAAAGGCAGTGTAACAGACCATCACTAGGGGGTAGTGCAGGTTTAATAAAAAAGGGAGCATAGTTCTCTGTTTGTAAACAAACCGACCAATTGCCCTAGATGCCCTTATGTAAACAAACCATTCACTTGGACTCTTAGATTTTTTTTTTACTCACGATTTAATTAATGGCCCGTAACTGTTATTTGCATTACCACAATTTATGATGCAAGATGGCCACCAAGTAGTGCACTCGCGCTCTTGTTACACAGGTGTTTGTTAATGGTCAAATGCTTTAAGCCTAATCTGATAATTGTCATGACAGTGATCACAATTTATGGCGCAAGTTATGTTTAATCTTAACGACCATAATTTATGGTCGTCAAATATCGGCCTCAACTCCTCTATTCATGTAGTGGTTTTCCTATTGGTCTCCAATCACCGGCCTCCCCCATCACTACCGCTGGCCAGTGTGGCCGAGCGGTTCTAGGCGCTTCAGTCTGGAACCACACGACCGCTACGGTCGCAGGTTCGAATCCTGCCTCGGACATGGATGTGTGTGATCTCCTTAGGTTAGTTAGGTTTAAGTAGTTCTAAGTTCTAGGGGACTGATGACCTTAGAAGTTAAGTCCTATAGTGCTCAGAGCAATTTGAACCATTTGAACCATTACTGCCACTTTTTGGGTACCCACCATCATGAAACAGGACTTAACGTTAGGATGTCAAATCAAACCGTCTAATTTCCAAACTGTTATTTTATTTGGGTACCAGTTTCGGCGATTTACTACGCCGTCTTCAGACGCCCTGACCGACATGTAGGAAGATTCCAGTCTCGGCAGATGAAGTGAACGCTGTATCAAGCAGAAATCTACAGATACCAGTATTTGAATGCTGGCCCCTATTTTGACCCGAACCGAATCTTCCTACAAGTCGTTTAGGGGGCCTGAAGATGTCGTAGTAAAACGCCGAAACTGGTAGCCAAATAAAATAATAGTTTGGAAATTAGACGGCTGGAAGGTGTTTGATTTGACATCCTGTACCGAACAACCGAGTCCCGCACCCATCTCTGAAAAGATGGCCATATAGGGACTTACCATTCGTGCTCTGTACCTCGGTCGATCAACGCCATCAGCATTCAGGTGATGTTTACAATACCAAACATACAGGTAAAAAATTGACAACTAACACCACAGCGCCACTTGATTCAGCGGACTGTACTAAATGCAGTCTTGCTCCTTTGTCACTATCCCAGTGTTAAAAAAGCTGGCCTTCCTGACATTGTAATATTATAGTAAATAATGGTGGAACATTCCTACACTGGGACAGGAGAGCTGTGCAATTTATTAGAAACAAATATCTTCCACAGCAGCACTGCACGTGACCTGGGCGGAGGGGGTAGAGAGGGGGTGGGCAACTTCACTCCGTTTGTCCAACCGCTAGTGATGAGGTGACAGACTCAGGTAGCCAGCGACGACCCGGGAGCTTGCGTGCACACCGCACTCCGTCCTAAAAAGATGCCTCATATGGGGAACCAAATGAAAGAAAATACCTCCATTACCAACTGGCTGCTCTATAACAGCCACGCATTTTATACATGAATTAAGAAAGAAGAACACATATAATAATCGTATATTTTATATTCTCCCTGTTAAACTTTTCACTGTGCGGTTTAATAGCAGGTGGTCCAACAAGCTGATTAAAATGCTCGTCACTGTAGCTATACTTGGAAGCGAACTCACCAATCTGAAACACTGGTATTAGCTTTTCAAATCTAGGTAGAATGCAACAATAAACAGACATTAGTTGTTTAGAAATCAAATAATAGTCGACTGTATTCAAATTATAGCACTCTTCCATTAGTTTTTTTACAAATTTCAAGAATCACCTTCCACAAATTTTTAGATCTATGGCACTTGAATATGTAATATGTGTCAACATATCTCGTCAAATCCATAATATTCCTGCTGCAGCTTTGTCATGTATTCTGTTATAATTTGTTCCAAAATACTTAGAATGACTGGACTTAACTCACTCCTTGAAAACATTAATGTCCTGCAGTCACCATTCTCTCTTAGCAGCGATTTAACGGACGACTCCAAAGTGTGAACGTTGGTTCAGTGCTCAGAAATTGCATTATATACTCATCGCCTCCACTTAAATTAACGACTAATACTATCACTCTCTTCTTATTCCATTTACCGTATAACATCGTAACCTTATTCATTGTTTCAGACTGTATCTACGTGAGTGATAGCAATGGACTGACTGTGGAGCTCTTCGTTTGCTTTTTCTTTATGTACCTGAATGCGAAGGCGTAACAAATTTATTTTTTCGTGTTTTAAATTTACAGACACGGCAGTGAATGTTATATAATATACAGTGACTGGAAAAGCACCATCCAAGTTGAGTAAGAAATGCTGAAACGTGTAGCGCAGCGACAGCTCTGTTACTTCAGGCAGCACGTCAGTACTAGTGCAAGTGGTGTTAATAGTATTGATAAAATTATGTATTGGTGCACAACCATTCATGCAGAATCACTTTAAAGTTATGGCTATAGCAGCCTTCGATCAATTTCCTCTTGTTATCAATAACCACAAAGACAAAATGCGAGTTATTAGAGCATATGGTAACTAATTCACTTAATGACGTGTTGGTTCCTTAATATGCTTTAAATTCAGACTGATAAAGCTTTATTTTTCTGATGTTAGGATATCAATGCTTTTGCTTAATGTCTACTGTGTTACTACGTCGATACCATGCACCATCTCCTGCCATAACTGAAATTTTTGATAAAATAGAGTTTTTGAAAATCATATTCTTGCTCGAAGTGAATTCCCTCAGGATATGTTAATAGTGCAAGAACAAGATTAGTCTGTAGATCAAACAATTAAGGCACGTATGTTATCGGAAAATAATGATCCATTGTTTCTCTTCTTCTTCCGGTTTCTAGTAACATTACAGGATCACTAGGCTACAACAAGATTCTTGTGACAGGTGCGTTTTGTCCACTCCTTCGTGACAATGATTACGTATTTCATAGAGAAAACACACATATGTAGCTCTATGATGTTATTATAAACACTTACATATTGCAGGGTACATGGACAGACTAAAATGTGATCGCAGTTCTGTGCCCGTATCTGGTACACTTGCCTAATATATTTCTGCTTCCATATAATCCATACAAGCAAAAATCTGGACAGCTGCTTCTGCTAATGGGCGCAGTGTTTGGCGAGCTAGACTGACCCAGTTTACTCCAAAATGTCTTATACAGAATGTTCATTTTAACTGAAGACATTGAAATATCATGAAAACTACACATCGCATCAAAAAAAGTCGTAAATCCAATTTGTTTGTCTCAGAGGGGGATATCCAGCGATGCTACACTTGACTCGCCACCCTACCCGATGAGTGGGTTGCGCTGGAGCTCGGGGCGGGGGGGGGGGGGGGGGGGGGGAGGGGAGGGGGGCGGACTTTGAAATCTCCAATGGGAACTCCCATTTATATTGCAGATTTTCTATGGCAAAAAAGTACATCTCTTTTGTCCGAAGCATTTTCTTCATTTTGCCACATATGGCGCTGTGAACAGATGAATAGAAACGGGTACACAATCATAATTTACGACATACTAGTCAATGGCCCTTGAATATCCAATGGCACGTGGGATCCCACCTCCATGCTGCGTCAGTGGGACAGGCCAGTATTTCATAACTTCTGATTGAAAATCCCATTCGCAACGTTGTATTCCTCACAGCACAGGGACTACTCTATGGGCCTCTGTGGCTGTGGATCGACACGAACGCTATTCTACTTTTCCAATTAGAGTATGTGTTCAAACGCAGTACCGCCAACTTCAATACGCTTAATGATCCGCTTTTCAAATGACGGGACACGGGACAGAAGCATATCTGAGGGAATATCAGCACAGGCGTTTCTGATGCGGTCTACCATGTCTTCACGGCTTGTTTGCACTTGCTGGTACAATTTGTCATTTCCTTATCATCACGGAAGGAAATCCGGCGACGTCAAATCTGGTGACCTAGCAGGTGAATTAATAGGACACCTCTGCCCACTGTAGTATAAAAAAGGAGATTTTTTTAAAATTAAATTATAATTGATTATGATTGCGTTGTTAAAATGTTGTGTGCTAATTGGTATTCTTTTGGGCATCGGACTTCCTTACATTTTTGTTGAAGCTGCAGGCGGTGGAGGACTCCGGTGGCACCGGTGCTTGTCGTAATCAAGAAAATCCTCTTCCTGTAATTTTCCTCTTCGCTTACATCAATAAATAAAACGCTTGATACGGTTCTTTAACATTATATTATTCACTCACATATACAATACATCGAGATCGCAATACTTCATCTCAAAAATCGCACATCCTCATCGTCCTTCTACATACGAGAGAGTTAGTTTGTGTCTATCTAAAACAAAAGACTGTACAACAAACTGAATGAGAAAATGTTTACGTTTGTCTGTGCCTTACCGCGCATTCATAATTAACGTCTTTGCCAACCCTCTGGTTACTCGGTACTGTTTCATTTGTCTCTAAGATTTCGTAACTCGTAGCTATTAGTATAGCTAAACTTGCGTTACAATATACACACTTTGAGAAGGGAAGATGCCAATGTGTTTCGAAAAAGGAAACGTTGGAACTAAGTGGATGAATCTATCCTATGGGGTCTCACAACCAAAATTACTGTATCACCTTACTTTACTTACTGAATTATTCGTAGGGGAAAGAAACGCAGTACTACTTTCTCTTACTTTCTGTAATGGCACAAGCTTCCCCAATAAATTTTCCATTAGTTGTGTGAGGGATGGGTGTCTGAAACAACGATATATCCCCTCCAAAAAGTGGTCTTTATATCAAGATAGCTTTTAATGCTACCAGTAATCGTATCTTCTTTAAATCATGTATCTGCAGTTGGGTACTACAACAAAATCTTTAGAACACATATTGTTGTATCGTTTTAGATACACACCTATAGGGAGTTATAATACTATTAGTATATTTCCTAATCATCTATTTGTCGGCATAAATTATTGACGTCAAACTAAGGTTACGGGATCTAACACCCAAATTAGATCGAATACTTCTTCTCACTCGTTCACAGTCCACATAATTTTATCTTTTTGGCATGTAAAACAAGGGAACGTCTCAATAAACTAGCATGACATTTTCTGGTCTGTATGGTGGTACTATCATACCAAATAACGTTGTCAATGTTGATACTGAACTTGCTGAACGAGTGTGCCTACAACGTGAAACTCCTGGGGTAATTAGATAGCGAGAAGAGCGGCTGATTAATGGTTCGCTCACACGGTAGACTGAGCGTTGGGAATTTCTGGCAAGGACCCTAGCAGCGCGCAGACACGCGCCATGCGGATTTTTTCCCGATCCCACGATGTGTGGGAGCCAGCGTGGGACTCGGCTGTGGCAGGACCAGCTACGCTCCAACTTCCTATGGCTGCCACTAGCCTGCGCAGTCGCACACTGTATCTGTGAGATCCGCAGTGCCGCGCTTAATATTCGAGGTACATAGTTTGCAAATCAGGTAGCTATCTTCAGCTCAAGTGCCACGGCAAAAACAAACTCTTGCTGGTTGCTCCCAACGCCTCTACGAGATATTTGAGAAAAATTCTCAGTCTGCTAGAGAAAGGTTTGTTAGGTAAATATGCACTTATTTTACAATTTACTTTTCTTTTAGGGCAGTGAATAGTTCTCAACATTATCCCAGGGAGTATATTGCAATACAGAACTGCAATCTGGAAAGGTTAAGGATTTGCAACTATGGCTGCAACAGCCTCTCCATTGGACACAACAAACTTCCGAACTCAAATTTCTTTAAGTGCCGAAACAGTTGGTAGTCGGAGGGCACCAAATATAATGCATAAGACGTACTTTCATCTTCAAGCGCTACTGTAGTGAGTAAATGCGCACCCTGTTAGGTTTGCAAAATACCCATTTACACCTCTCATAATTTCTACTCTGGACACCTAACGCTTTCCAGCCACAGATTTATGAGAGTAATTGGAAATCTATGGGTGCCTTATCTGGCGAATATGATGGGCGTTCCAACGTTGTGTTCTTCAAATCCCCCAGATTTCCCATTACTGGAGATCTTTGAGAGCAAATGCGTTATACCAGACCCGTGTTGGATTGACACTGCGTCCTTGGCAGAACTGCCGAAGCTGTCCCCCGCCCCCCAAAAAATTACTAAAAAGATATAGCAAATTTTATAATTTCGTAAGTAAGTTCAGTTGGAATGAACCACAACGATGAAAACTATTTCACACATGAAATTAAATGTAGCAAACCAATCACAAATCGTATAAACTTTCTAAAAAATCTATCTTGTTATTTATAGCCACAACTCAGTATCAGTTTTATTATGATTAATAATAAAGAACATATTTTATTTGCTCCTCATAAATAATTGCCATTGAAAAAATGGTAGCTATAAATAAAAGAAAAGGAGCTATAATTAAGAACTGAGAAAATGTCCCTTTCAAAAACTGCGTTTCTGTTACAGTTTTATTCTGTTTTTCCTTGCTTCTAGCGAAGAAGGTTAAAATGGTTCAAATGACTCTGAGCACTATGGGGCTTAACTTCTGAGGTCATCAGTCGCCTAGAACTTAGAACTACGTAAACCTAGCTAACCTAAGGACATCACACATATCCATGCCCTAGGCAGGATTCGAACCTGCGACCTTAGCTGTAGCACGGTTCCAGACTGTAGCGCCTAGAATCGCTCGGCCACTCCGGCCGGCGAGCGAAGAAGGCTTGGAGGTTTTGTCTTAGTCTATCGACAACATACATTATGTGATCAAAAGTATCCGGACACCTGGCTGAAAATGACTTACAAGTTCGTGAAACCCTCCATCGGAAATGCTGGAATTCAATATGGTGTTGGCCCACCCTCAGCTTCCTCTTTCGCAGGCATACGTTCAATCAGGTGCTGAAAGGTTTCTTGGGGAATGGCAGCCCATTCTTCACGGAGTGCTGCGCTGAGGAGAGGTATCGATGTCGGCCGGTGAGGCCTGGCACGGAGCGATGTTCCAAAACATCCCAAAGATGTTCTGTAGTATTCCTGTCAGGACTCTGTGCAGGACAGTCCATTACAGGGATGTTATTGTCGTGTAATCACTCCACCACATGGCGTGCATTATGAACAGGTGCTCGATCGTGTTGAAAGATGCAATCGTCATCCCCGAATTGCTCTTCAACAGTGGGAAGCAAGAAGATGTTTAAAACATCAGTGTAGACCTGTGATGCGATAGTGCCACGCAAAACAACAAGGAGTGCAAGCTCCCTCCATGAAAAACACGACCACACCGTAACACCACCGCCTCAGAATTTTTGTGTTGCACTACACGCGCTAGCAGATGACGTCCACCTAGCATTCGCCATGCCCACACCCTGTCATCGGATGGCCACATTGTGTACCGTGATTCGTCACTCCACACAACATTTTTCCACTGTTCAATCGTCCAATGTTTACTTTCCTTACACTTGATTCATCATTCCACACAACATTTTTCCACTGTTCAATCGTCCAATGTTTACGCTCCTTACACTTGATTCATCATTCCACACAACATTTTTCCACTGTTCAGTCGTCCAATGTTTACGCTCCTTACACTAAGTGAGGTGTCGTTTGGCATTTACCGGAGCGGTGTGTGGCTTATGAGCAGCCGCTCGACCACGAAGTCAAAGTTTTCTCACCTCCCGCCTAACTGTCACAGTACTTGCAGTAGATCCTGATCCAGTTTGGATGTCAGTGAACAGAGGAGGTCGGCCTGTACGTGTCCCTTCACGTTTCCACTTCACTATCAGATCGAAACAGTGGACTTAGGGATGTTTAGGAGCGTGCAAATCTAGCGTACAGTCGTATAACACAAGTGACACCCAATCACCTGACCATGTTTGAAGTCCGTGAGTTCCGCGGAGCTCCCCATTCTGCTGTCTCACGATGTCTAATGACTACTGAGGTCGTGATATGGAGTATCTGGTAGTAGGTAGCAGCACAATGCACCTAATATGAAAAACGTATGTTTTTGGGGGTTTACTTTTGATGATATAGTGTAGCTAAATTCGACAGTCTTCCCCCTTACTCGACCATAAATACTTTTCCATAATCTTTAAGTACCTGAAACTGCGTTCACATGATACTGTAGACACTGATATTGCCGTAAATGTCCTCAAATCTCACACGTTGAAAAAAACCTTCAAAATACCCAAATGAGTTCTTTCGCTTGGAACCTAAAGGCAGATATTTCGTTAACTATCTCCGCTGTATTAATATCCCTGCCATATTTGGCTGCAAAATCAGCAGCATATTTTCCAAGATAAGATTTAATGCGCTTTCTGACAGGAGCTAGATGCCAGATGAACTGGTGCTATATACACAGTGTTTCAGTACAGTGGTTGCAAACTTTCAGAAGAGGTAGAGTACACCTAGACGGTGGAAAATCACGTAGCAATGCATGGTCGGAAACGCTTACCTGGCGGAGTAGTGATGACACAAAAAAACAGGAAAGGAAGGACACAAACTACTTCCTACTGGAATACGTCAAGACACTGGTGTATGAAACCCCTGTAAACAGTGCTGAGGAACCTGTTGCACGCATCGTGGCAGTTGCTGAGGAAGTCCGGGACACATCCAGTATTTCCCAGAACTCCAGACCTCCCATGCGAGGGAGGTGTGAGGCTTGCACCTTTCTTGATGACGATCGTTGTCTGTTTTTGTTTTTATTTCCTGGTTTCTCCAATACTAAGCATAACAAAATTTTTTTCTCACATTGTTCGTGTCCTTCCTTTTATGTGCCTTGTGTCGCCACTATCGCGCCAGGGAAGCGTTTCCGGCCATGTATTGCTATGTGATTTCCCCATCGCTTAAGCGTACACTACCTCCCCTGAAGCTTTGTAAGCGCTGTGCTGAAACACACTGCATAAGGGGCGATCATAATGTTTCCCTTTGAGTGTGTTACTGCAGCGCATATGCTACCAGCGCGATTCCGAGGTGGGGACATAAGTAGCAGCATTTGGGCAAGGGGTTTTTGTGGCCTTCGAAAGGAAACTTTTCGATCGCCCCTCATATGTGAGATCTTTTTTCCATTTCACTTATTATTCCAGCAAACACTTTGATTATTTTTATTTTAAATTTCCGTGCAGGTCTACGTGCTTGTCACAAAAATGCATGGCAAAATAGTCCCTTATTGCATAAGCATAATATCTGTTTCACAAATTTATCAGCCTCTAGTCGTAGAGTTTTTAAGAGAATAGAGCATTACAGCGCGGCATGAGGAGGATCAATGAATTTCATGCTCTGCATGGTCATATAATGAACTTCATACGTTATAGTGGCTCATGGCTCTGAGCACTATGGGACTTAACATCTATGGTCATCAGTCCCCTAGAACTTAGAACTACTTAAAGCTAACTAACCTAAGGACATCACACAACACCCAGTCATCACGAGGCAGAGAAAATCCCTGACCCCGCCGGGAATCGAACTCGGGAACCCGGGCGTGGGAAGCGAGAACGCTACCGCACGATCACGAGTTGCGGACCGTTATAGTGGGTTTTCGGTCTAATGAGAGCGGCAAAGCTGGCTCATCAGTACTTGCAAGTTGATTTTCGGATCTATCGGACAACAGTTTCTTCCAGTAGAGCCCTGAGCGATATCGATCACGTCTTTTCTTAGCTGCTGTCTACTCCTCTACGATTTTTTTTCTGTGTCTACCGGTCTGTGAAGTTATGAAGTGTTGTGAATTCGAATTTCTGTCACGCTCTTAAAACTTGATAGATAAAAGCTATCTTACTTTGATTATCATACGAACAGACCTATAGTTGAGCATCAGTAATAATATGTTGAACTTAAGAGTTTTGGGGGCAACAGTATTTTAAAAGTTTTTTGAGTAATGGAGATTTGAATGGCGGGCTCCATGTGGTTCCCAAGTTGTGCAGCGACCGTAAACCATAAAATTACCAAATAAGCAGCAACCAGTTGCAAAATCATGTTTTATTTATTTACTTTTGCAAATCGATTTCAACTGATTAACAACCATCATCGGTGCTACAAAAACAAGAATAAAAATAAAAATAGTTAATAACAGTGACCAAATGAAAAAATGTACATAAAGCAACGTAAAACCAATTAAATGTATATAGACGTATTAAACCATTTAAAATGCACATACAAATTTACCTTTCAACGAATATGTGCTCTCAGTAGTAATACTGTCTTAAGCAGAGGTCAGACATAAAGTGATACGTCGAGAATTAACTATCACAATGAGAAACCATAAGGGGGCGCTGCAAAGCAAACCCACCCTCTATGCGAAAAGATACGCCTAAAATAAAAATGAGAAGAAGAAATGACATACAAAATGAGGTAAAATATAATGATATAAAACTAAAATATTTACATAAAATGGATATATTGACAAAGATTTTGTTAATCACACAGTTCAGTTATATGCGCCAAAAGCGATTGTACAAATTAGTAAAAAGGCACAAACATAGATGAGAAGCACACAATAGAAAAAAAAATTTAAAATTATTTATCATATTATCGAAGAGCAAAAGTTAATCATAATCTCAAAACGTAAAACGGTGTTGGCATCCATCTAGCGTACAGTTAATGATATTCAGGAAGATCGGATTTTTTTTCCGGCAGATGGCGCCACATTGCTGATTGCACATGTAATGTAAACTAAGTTGTGATCGGAAAATTACGGACACGAACGAAACAAACGTATAAAGAAACAAGACCAAATGCAAAAATAAAGTGCTAGCACACTTCATACATGGGAAACTTAACACAGGATCGATAGGATGAACTGAGAACTCGTAGGGGCTCGTATATAATGAGACATAAATCCACACCATATGTCTGTTGGTGCAGTCTCCGTTTATATGTCCACCATGTTTTTTCTTTAAATGTCTTCATTTGTATATTTGTGTTTCTCTGCGGCTAAGGAGCGGCGTCGTATGCTGCTGCAGGCCTGCCTGTAATACAGGTTTCAAAATAACAATAAAGAAAAAAAAAACTGTTGGTGCGGCCGACAAAACGGCAAAAGCCTAATTAAAGGGCGTCAACGCAAACTTAAACACAATAACATCATTCATAGCACCAATCTATTTATCTCCCCCCCCCTCCCTTTCACTCTTCCCTCCTCCACCCCCCCCCCCCCTCTCGCCTTTCCTTGTCCTATCATTTCCATTCACATCAAGCAAATGCTCGGCGAAGAGCTCCCAAAAACTGAGCTCCCCTTACCGTTACCTGCTCACTGGAAGGCACACGCTAGCTGATCTATGATGACAAAAGATCTCCATATCCTCTAGCAAATCAAGATGATTTCCCTTTTCCGCTCTATGCAATAACCTCACAAGCGTCTCAATTCGAGGAAGTTCATGTCCAGTATTTATAATAAGGGCTGCAAAATTCGACCTATCAGCCGCGTCCTTTCTGTCAACGGCGACATGTTCAGCAAATCTAGTTTCAATTTTTGGTCCAGTCTGACCTATGTAACATGCTTTACAGTTTGGACAAAATATTTTGTAAACCCCTGACTGGTGTAAAACTTTTACTTTATCTACGCCATGATCTAAAATTTGTCCCAAATTATTCTTAGTTGAGAAAGCAATCTTAACCTTGAGTTTCCTAAAAACAGCTGCAACTTTAAGACTAACTGTCCCATAATATGGTAAAGAAATATATTTCATTGTATCATTTTTCCCTACAGTTACTTCATTTGCTCCCATGTCTTTATATTTATTGGCAAATATTTCATAAATTTTTTGAACAAAGGGTAGCGGATTAATAATTTGATTTAGCTATGGAAAAAATAATATCTAACTCAGTTTTACGATCCTCTTCAGAAAGTGGGATACAGAAAACACGATTAAATGCAAATCTGAAAAACGCCATTTTATGCTGATTAGGGTGGGCTGAATGATAGTTTATGAAACAGTCAGTGTATGTCTTTTTTTCGAAATATGCCAAAATGAAGCCTTTCGTCACTATTACTTATGTATAGATCCAAAAAACTAATAACCCCATTCGTTTTAAGTTCATATGTGAACTTTATTTTAGCATGTAAAGCGTTAAATGAGGACACAATTTCGTTAACGTCATTTTCATCGCCATTCACAAGCAATAATGTATCATCAACGTACCTAACGTAAAAGACAATTTTCTTTGCCAACTCAGCATTCTCATGAAACCATCTGGTTTCAAGGTGATTGATGAACACGTCAGCTAAAGAACCAGAAATGGCTTTTCCCATACTGAGACCGTCTTTTTGCACATAAATTTCGTCGTTGAACCGGAGAAAGTTGTATTTGAGCATAAGAGGTAAAAGATCTATAAACTCTTCAGTTCCATTGTCTGTCAAATTACTCAGCATTAAATTATTTTTCACAATATTAACAGTCTCATCTATAGGGATATTAGTGTATAAATTCACAATTTCCAGATATAACAGCTGCATACTAGCTGTAGTGAGGATGTTTCTAACCTGCTCAATTAATTGTTTACTATTCTTCACGGAAAATTGTTTACGGAATCGAAAGTGTTTTTTTAATATATTTAAACATTTTCGCACAATTTTACTGAAGGGACCCCCTATATTGTTCACGATTGCTCTCACAGGGCACCCCTTTTTATGGACCTTAAGTTGGGCCCTTAAAGTAGGTGTCTGTGGTTTCATGATTCGCAAAGTCAGCTTCTCAAACGGTGTAACAATGTCTTTTTATTTTTTAACTTATTATTAAGTTTTTTCTGTGCTTCACCAGTAAGATCTTTCTCAATTCCACAATATAATTATTAGCAAAAAATTGTTTATTTTTTTAATATATTCATCTTTGCTAACTACAATTACAGTGTTCCCTTTATCGGCTTTAGTAACGATCGCTTTATTTTTATGCAATTTAATATTTATACTCTTGATCGTTTTGTTTTCTGTAGACCACATTGTATGTACTTTATTTACTTCCTTAGAAATAACTTTTTCAAGTGCAACAGCGACATTGCTTTCTTCAGCTTTATTTACCTTTAAACTATTTAACGCAAATCTTGCATGGACTAATGCATCTTTTACTGCATCTTTATTGAACCTGCTATGCACGTTATACTTCAAACCCTTGTTAAGCAGCTGTTGTTCATGTATGCTAAAACCTATTTCAGTTAAGTTTACCACTCTTGGATAAAAATTACAGTCCGATTTACTTACCGGACAGGTCGTATTAGATTGCCGAATTAACAGCTGAAGTTTGTTATTGTGCCTAATTTGAGTTTTAGTTGCAATCTTTTCAACAGAAAACTTAATATTTCTACAGAAATAATCAAAAACTAGCGGAGAAACAACTCTTGAAAGTTCAAAATGCAGACGAAAAAGATACTCATGAAGAAAGAAGCCATTTACAAGAATCTTTTTCGTCTGCATTTTGAACTTTCAAGGGTTGTTTCTCCGCTAATTTTCGATTATTTCCGTAGAAATATTAGGTTTTCTGTTGAAAAGATTGCAAGGCATGTAGTCATATTTCCCTCGCTTAGTACGCGAATTTAATAGTAGTACATTATCCCAATGCAATGTACAGTTGCTTGTGGACTATATACAGGGTGCTCAAAAAAGTGTCGAGTGCTTTGAGAAGTGGTAGCACTTTTAGAAACAAGAAAAATAATTAGAATAAATATGGGTCCGGAAACGCATACTTTCCGAAATGAACCCTTGTTTATAGGAAGGGATGCGTGACGCTTGGTTGCCGATATCAGCACAGTCGTTGCCTTCGTACTCAGTCATATGTCTCGGCAGAGTATTATAACGTCTTGTTCACAGTACTCAGTACTCTACCTGCCATTAGACGGCCTGCAGTCAGTTACGTGGTTCGGGTCATGTTTGCAGGCTACGTTCGTCTTCGTAGTGTTCGTGTGCAAAAATGTATAGTACTTTAACACTGGGTACGTATCATGGTGTTTAACATTCTTCCAAACGCGGATTCCCTTTTGTGTTTACTGTTATTACGCTGTTTGTACGTACAAATTGTGTAGTACACTTATACTTTTTCTCTACCACCACTTGTTAGCATTGGAAGCCTACTACTTGACAAGTGATATGGCGGATATGATATTCTGCTATGTTTTAGCAAATAGACGTAGCCTGCAAGCCCGTGCTCTCTACGCTGAAGAATATCCACAGCGGAGAGTGTCGTCTGACAAGCTATCGGGCAGACTATTCCGGCGCTGAGGGACACTGGCGCCCTTGCGCTTCGGAAGACTGACAGTACACAGTACGCACGCCTGACATGGAGGGGAGTGTGTCACGTTCAGTGGGAAAAACTCCTGGGATCCGTGCGCGACGATTAGCAGCAGCTGAAGGCGTGTCTTATTCTCTTATCGTGGGGAGCTGGGGAGGGGGGGGGGGGGGGCGGTACGTCATGTACAGTTGCTTTACCCATATCATCTACAGCATGTTCAGGCCAGAAGGCCACCGGATTATCACGGCGGAAGGCGGTTCTGTCAATGGTTCTTACAGAAAGGTGCCGCAGATCCGCTGTTCAAATTCAAGATTTTACACTACAGGCCATTAAAATTGCTACACCACGAAGATGACGTCCTACAGACGCGAAATTTAACCGACAGGAATAAGATGCTGTGATATGCAAGTGATTAGCTTTTCAGATCATTCACACATGGTTGGCACCGGTGACGACGCCTACAACGTGCTGACATGAGGAAAGTTTCCAACCGATTTCTCATACACAAACAGCAGCTGACCGGCGTTGCCTGGTGAAACGTTGTGATGCCTCGTGTAAGGAGGAGAAATGTGTACCATCACGTTTCCGACTTTGATAGAGGTCGTATTGTAGCCTATCGCGATTGCGGGTTATCGTATCGCGACACTGCTGCTCGCGTTGGTCGAGATCCAATGACTGTTAGCAGAATATGGAATCGGTGGGTTCAGGAGGGTACTACGGAACGCCGTGCTGGATCCCAACGGCCTCGTATCACTAGCAGTCGAGATGACTGGCATCTTATCCGCTTGGCTGTAACGGATCGTGCAGCCACGTCTCGATCCCTGAGTCAACAGATGGGGACGTTTGCAAGACCACAACCATCTGCACGAACAGTTCGATGACGTTTGCAGCAGCATGGACTATCAGCTCGGAGACCATGGCTGCGGTTACCCTTGACGCTGCATCACAGACAGCAGCATCTGCGATGGTGTACTCAACGACGAACCTGGGTGCACGAACGGCAAAACGTCATTTTTTCGGATGAATCTAAGTTCTGTTTACAGCATCATGATGGTCGCATCCGTGTTTGGCGACATGGCGGTGAACGCACATTGCAAGCGTGTATTCGTCATCGCCATACTGACGTATGTGGTTCCATTGGTTACACGTCTCGGTCACCTCTTGTTCGCATTGACGGCACTTTGAACAGTGGACGTTACATTTCAGACGTGTTACGACTCGTGGGTCTACCCATCATTCGATCCCTGCGAAACCCTACATTTCAGCAGGATAACGCACGACCGCATGTTGCAGGTCCTGTACGGGCCTTTCTGGATACAGAAAATATTAGACTGCTGCCCTGGCCAGCAAATTCTCCAGATCTCTCACCAATTGAAAACGTCTGGTCAATGGTGGCCGAGAAACTAGCTCGTCACAATACGCCAGTCACTACTCGTGATGAACTGTGGTATCGTGTTGAAGCTGCATGGGCAGCTGTACCTGTACACGCCATCCAAGTTCTGTTTGACTCAATGCCCAGGCGTATCAAGGCCGTTATTATGGCCAGAGGTGGTTGTTCTGGTTATTGATTTCTCAGGATCTATGCACCCAAATTGCGCGAAAATGTAATCACATGTCAATTCTAGTATAATATAGTTGTCCAATGAATACCCGTTTATCATCTGCATTTCTTCTTGATGTACCAATTTCAATAACGAGTAGTGTATTTACCGTTGATCCAGGGTTCATAAGACATGGTGTTGTGAGTTTCCATAACCAGTATTTATGGGCAGAAGTAAATCCCCAAGCAATTCAGGAAAGAGGGCATCAACACCGATTCCAAATCAAAATATGAGCAGGATTACTTGGCGATAAATTAATAGGGCCATACATTCTACCTCAAGGGTTAGCTGGGGCGCATTATACGGACTTTCCCATTAATGTATTGCCTACCTTGCTCGAGGCTGTGCCATTGCAGCAACAAATACAAATGTGATTCATACATGATGGCGCAACAGCATACTTTTGTCACTATGTGCGCAAACATCTGAATCAGACATTTCAGAACATAACCGCTGCTTTGGTCTTGGGCCCTACTCCTTGGCCTGCTCCTTCCCCATACCGCAAGCCCATAGAATTTTGGTTATGGGTACACTTGAATGAATTGGTCTACGCCACGCCAGTCAATGATATGCGGACACTACAGGGTCTCGTCTTCAATGCGTGTCAGTAGGTACAACTAGAACAACGCGGTATACATCAAAGGATGCGTCATTCCTTAGGTCGGAGAGCAGAGGGGTGCATTGTAATGAATGGACGCCATGTTGAGCACCTCCTGTAAACATGTGTTTACCACAAATTGTATCAATTTCCGGACCCGTGTTTACTGGACTTATCTCCGAAAGTACGTATTTCTGGACTCATGTTTATTGGAATTATTATTCTTGTTTAGATGAGTACTACCATCTCTCAAAGTATTCTACACTTTTTTTGAACACCCTATATATATATATATATATATATATATATATATATATATATATATATATATATATAGCGATAGTTTAGATCTACCTAGAGACAAAGCAAGAATGTACGTATACCAGTCCACGATACCGTACCCCAACTTTAACTGGTCTATCCTAGTCTAAATTTAAGAAGCTAAGTTATTTTCAGAAGGTTTGTGTTTTGTAATTACGACAGTTATTTATGGTAAAGTTGAGGTGCTGCCTTCAGAAGAAGATACAGCACATGTGAAGATAAGTTGAACGTGCTATCAAAAACCGGCCGATGTGGCCGAGGGGTTATAGGTGCTACAGTCTGGAACCGCGCGACCGCTACGGTCGCAGGTTCGAATCCTGCCTCGGGCATAGATGTGTGTGATGTCCTTAGGTTAGTTAGGTTTAAGTAGTTCTAAGTTCTAGGGGACTGATGACCTCAGAAGTTAAGTCCCATAGTGCTGAGAACCATTTGAACCATTTGCTATCAAGAAATTCTTCTCTCAGGCAACCAAGTGCTCAAAACACACTTTAGAGCGTTGATTTGAGATCGTCTTGACCTGGTGATCTGAGTATGACCAAGATATCCGTGTTCCCTTCGTGTGTCTGCACTTGAATCTCTAAGAATGAGCAGTTTTAAAACAAATTTTTCCAGTTGTTTACATACGATACACAGTTGAAAAATGAATGTTAGAATGTGATTACCAGTCACAGGAAATTTTTTATATTTTTCCTTGCGGTAATGGCTTCATGTAACTTATTTTTTACACGTCGTTCCTTTGCAGTATGCTCATTAGTAAAATATTTAAAAATAGACTCGCTTTGCAGTAGTGCAGTATGAGCAATTTCATTATTATTTTAATTATTTGAAAGTCCATCCTTGTCATGGATGGTTAGAAGGACTTTCACTATTCAGAATGAAATGAAAAATTAAAGCACCCACAACCGACACTTTTGCATTTAACAGGTTGCGTAAATAAACGAATTACGAAAGTGATGGCTACAGGTGTTTTAATTTTCATTTCGTTATTCTAATTTGTGGATATATGTATACAGTGTTGTTATTGTTATTGTGGTCTTCAGTCCGAAGAATTTCTTCACGCAACTCTTAATACTAGTCTATCCTCTGCAAGCCTCATCATCGCTTCATAACTGACCAAACCACGTCCATCTGAACTTGCTTACTCTATTCTAGCCTAGTTCTCCATCTACAATTTTTGCCCCTCCCATTTCCCTACATCTCCAAACTGGCATTTCCTCGATGTCTCAAGATGAGTCCTATTAACAGAACCGTTCTCTTAGTCAAGTTGTGCCATAAATTTATTTTATCCCGGAGTCGTGTCCATATTGCTTCATTTGTTATTCGATCTGCCTATCTAATATTCAGCGTTCGTCTGTAGCACCACATTTCATAATCTTCTATTATCTATTCTCTTCTTGTTTACGCTGCTTATCGTCCACATTTCACATTCATAGAAAGGTATACTCCAGACATATACCTTCAGAAAAGACTTCCTGAAACAAATTTGTATTAGATGTTAAAAAATTCCTTTTTTACAGCAATGCTTTACTTGATATCGCCAGTATGGATTGTATATCATCTCTACGTCAGCCATTTTCAAATTATTTTGCTGCACAAATAACACTACTCATACACTACACACATCAAAGAAAGTTTTGCATCACCCCGGTTCCCAGAACTCGTGAAGATAGACGTTGACTTTGGATATTGTATCACAGACACAGTCCCTTTGAGTGTTCACAGATGTCACTAACCCCCCCCCCCCCCCCCCCAAAGATGTAAACAGCCATGCACGAACAGCGCCTATTAGACGGAGGGGATCCGACAGCCGATCAGTTCCAGTCATGCAACCAGGAACGAGGTACACGGCCCGTATTGTCTGTAGTTCAACTACGCCTAGACGGTCAATACCGCGGTTCGATCGCGTCCGCATTGTTACTTTGTGACAGGAATGGCTCTCAACAAGGGAAGTGTTCAGGCTTCTCGGAGTGAACCAAAGCGATGTCGTTCGGATATGGTGGAGATGCAGAGAGACAGGAACTGTCGAGGTCATGCCTCGTTCAGGCCGCACGAGGCTACTACTGCGGTGGATGACCGCTACCTACGGATTTTGGCTCGGAGGAACCCTGACAGCAACGTCACCATGCTGAATAATGCTTTTCGTGCAGCCACAGGACGTCGTGTTACGACTCAAACTGTGCGGAATAGGTTGCATGATGCGCAACTTCACTCCTGACATCCATGACGAAGTCCATCTCTACAACCGCGACACCATGCAGCGCGGTACAGATGGGCCCAACGACATGCCGAATGGACCGTTCAGGATTGGCATCACGTTCTCTTCACCGATGAGTGTCGCATATGCCATCAACCAGACAATCGTCGGAGACGTGTTTGGAGGCAACCCGGTCAGGCTGAACGACTTACACACAGTGTCTAGCGAATGCAGATGGGTGGAGGTTCCATGCTGTTTTGGAGTGGCATTATGTGGGGCCGACGTACACATCTGGCGGTCATGGAATACACCGTAGCGGCTGTACGATACGTGAATGCCATTCTCCGACAGATAGTACAACTATATCGGCAGCATATTAACGAGGCATTCATCTTCGTGGACAAAAATTCGCGCCCCCACGTGCACGTCTTGTGACTGGCGTCCTTCAGGATACTGTCATCACTCGACTAGAGTGGCCAGCATGTTCTCCAGACATGAACCCATTCGGACATGTCTGGGATAGATTGAAAAGGGCTGTTTATGGACGACGTGACCCACCAACCACTCTGAGGGATCTACGCCGAATCGCGGTTGAGGAGTGGGACAATCTGGACCAACAGTGCCTTGTTGAACTTGTGGATAGTATGCCAACACGAATACAGGCATGCATCAATGCAAGAGGACGTGCTACTGGGTATTAGAGGTACCGGTGTGTTCAGCAATCTGGACCATCACCTCTGAAAGTCTCGCTGTATGGCGGTACAACATGCACTGTGTGGTTTTCGTCAACAATAAAGAGGGCGGAAATGATGTTTATGTTGATCTCTGTTCCAGTTATCTGTAGAGGTTCCGGAACTTTCGGAACGGAGGTGATGCAAAATTTTTTTTGGTGTGTGTGTTTTTCGTGTCTAATTTCTTAACCTAGTTACCTCATCATCGCCTAATTCGACTACATTCCATTACTCTCGTTTAACCTTTGTTGCTACTTGCCTCACAATCTCTTTTGAAGGCATTCTAAATTCCGTTCAGTTGCTCTCCCAAGTCCTTAGCAATATCCGACAGAATTAGGTGTCATCGGCATACCTTAAAGGCTTTATTTCTTTCACCTGAACTTTAAACCCCTTTTCATATTTCTCCTTGTTTTTCTTCACAGCTTGCTCAATGTACAGTCTGAATAACATCGTGGATAGGTTACTACCCTGTTCCATTCCAAGGCTGGGCCGACGATTCTTCGAAGTACGTCACTCTCAAAGCCATACAGCATTCCATTATCTTTTGGTTTTAATGACCAAATTTCCGAGGAACATGTAAGCACTGGTCTATTGAGTGATTTATAAATATAGTATACTCGCCAGCGGGCATCCCGATGGAGGCAGATAAGCTGGCATGGGCACTGCCGTGGAATCATGTGGAAGCCTACCAAGGAGGGCGCATGCGACGTGTAATGCGAGTATTGGCTGACCCTCAGGCGGACGTGTTTACCTGCGGGCGGCAGTAAGCGTTGAGTTCAAGTGTCGCGGACCTCACCTTGCACATCGATCCAAGTGTTGTTGCCCGGTGCTCAGTCGACAGGCGTCCGCGCCAACCACGTGCTGAGTTTATCGCCGTGCACGTCTCTACGAGGTTTCGGACCTCCTGCTTCCCGTCGATTGACTTTTTCGTTTCCTTTCACGGGGTTCCGTTGCCCGTTATTAGCGCGCCACCGTCAGCCCGCGATGTACCGGCGCCGACGATGTAGTGTTGCAAAGTTGTTACGTCAGTGCAGATACTAAGAAAAGTGCTTAATATGGTGATACGAGCTGAGAGAGCCGAGGAAAATAGCTTTTATTAATGCAAAATATGTTCTGTTGGCTGCTATTAATCTGTCTTTAGTTTCATAAAACATGTCATTTGAGTGGCTGACTGTCAATCCCAGTTGTTTAAACTGCCCAGTTCTCTCAAAAATATAATACCTGAAGTTAATGCGGTGTGGATTTTATTTTATGCTATTACATCTTCTGCTCCATTTCCTGTCGGCCTGCTCAAGTACGATGAACTCCATTATCTTCCGAGTTCTTAGCACTACGAGGGGCTTTAATGAGTAGTGGGACACACTTTTTACTCAGTCATTTTCGGCCGAAAAAAAAACGCAGATTTTGTTGTGGGACATCGTGCAATATTCTCGCTTCAGCTCCTATAATTTCATGAAGTTCCGATAGGTGGTTGCGCTATACGCACCCTTCAGAATGACGTTTTTAAAGGAGGTGCGTTCCAAGCGGAGAGCTGTGAGTAAGCTTCTTTTGACGTAAAAAGAAAGCATCACAAAAATTCATAAGCGCTTAGAGAATGTCTACGGAGACGAGGCAGTGAACAAAAGCAAGGTGAGTGGTTGGGCGAAGCGTTTGTCACTATTGCAACAGATTCGTCCAAACGCGTTCCATCTACCGTCTGCCGGCCAGCCGCACATATCTGTGACTCCTTCAAAGTTGAAACGTGCGGACACTCTCAATCCGACGACGGCTCACACACACCTCACTGTTCAACTGGACATCTCTGTTGCTAGTGCTGTTACATTGCCGGCCGGGGTGGCCGAGCGATTCTAGGCGTTACATCTGGAACCGCGCGACCGCTACGGTCGGAGGTTCGAACCTTGCCTCTGACATGGATGTGTGTGATGTCCTTAGGTTAGTTAGGTTTAGGTAGTTCTAAGTTCTAAGGGACTGATGACCTCTGCAGTTAAGTCCCATAGTGCTCGGAGCCATTTGAACCATTTTGCTGTTCCATTCATGGAGCAGATGGGATAATCATAGCTGTGAACCTACTGAGTTCTTCGCCGCCTAACAGAAGACCATAGAGAGCAACGGTGGACCGTCTGTGAGGAATTGCTAGCGTGTTACGAGGCTCATTGTTGCAATATTTTTAATCAAATATCGTCACAGGAGATGAAATACGGGTTCATCACTTCGAACCGGAAACAAAACGGCAAAAACGGCAATACATGAAGTGGCGCTTCACCACCTCTTCACCGAAGAAAAACTTCAAAGCTGTACTCTCAGCCGGTGAAGTTACGACGACGGTTTCCTGGGTCTCTGAAGAGGTTTTTCTGCTTGATGTCGTCCCTTCTTGTGAAACGATCATCTCTGAGGTGTATTGTGATACCCTCAGGAAACTGAAGAAACAACTTGAGCGTGTTCGTTGCCACAAACATGCAATCGAACTTCTCATTCTCTATGGCAAAGCGAGGCCTTTTACAAGTCTACGCACCCGAAAAGAGCTCACAAAACTTCATTGGACTATTCTTTATTCACACAAGAGTACAATCGACTATAACTTGATATGAAGTTCTGAATAATTGTTCTATTAGCACCCAGCCGGATCTGTGCGGAGACGATTCTGTCGTCGTATGCAATCATTACAAGTGGTCGCTGATTACATAGAGACTGGGCTGAGCGGCATTGTGTCATTGCGCTCAGACATAAATAACAGGCGTAAGGGCTTGTCTACTTCGACGTCTCCGGTTCGTTGATGCGTCTGTCTTTGCTTGTGGTTCCATTGTGAAGTACCATCTTTCGCTTCTGCGGATGATACCACAGATGGTCGTGACATAGAACATTTACTCAACAGAAGAGAAGCCAAGGTTCGGTTTACAGTATCTTATTGTACTCTGTTGTCAATAAACGTTTTCCGAACTACAGTATTCTGGTGTTTTCATTTAGCCTACCGAATATGTAGAAAGTGCACACTTCTGTAAAAACTTTGTTTCACATTTGGATCTATAGGTTCCTTACATCTAAGCGTTCATAATTTCATCCTCTACAAAACAATTTGTGAAACTACATCTGTTACAACCTGTATATAACTAGATCCGTGATGTACAAGTGTGTCCTGTGTCGTGATTCGACGTGCTGGGTAGATAAGGTAATCGAATAAAACACTGCAAAAATAACAGCACTGCAGTTTCATGACAAAAGAAAACGAGTTAGAATTGCACTGTTCCAAAAATACTATCGTTTTGACCAAATGCAGAAACTCTGAACTACATCCGTGGGGCAGTTTCTCGTTGTCTGTCGACTCGTACCATAGGTCTGTGGTGGGGGAGATGTATACTTATTTAGTGCTTGTGAAAGGTACTGATCTCTTCTTACAGATGAATATAACGTGAAAGAAGGGGTTTTAGCCTGTGCCAGTATCACGTATATTCGTTTCTAATAGTATCAGTAGGTTCGGGGATCTATCTCCAGAGATAATTAAAATTTAATCTAGCATAATGGTGCGTATCCTACCGAACTAGAATGCATAACAAATCTCCATCTCTTTCCTCTCCGCCCCTGGTAGCTGAGTGGTCAGCGCGACGGAATGTCATGCCTATCGGCACGGGTTTGATTCCCGGCTGGGTCGGAGATTTTCTCCGGTCAGGGACTGGGTGTTGTCCTTATCATCATCATTTCATCCCCATCGACACGCAAGTCGCCGAAGTGGCGTCAACTCGATAGACTTGCACCAGGCGAACGGTTTACCCGACGGGAGGCCCTAGCCACACGGCATTTCCCTTTCCATCTCATTCCTTGGCAACCACTGTAGTGTGTAGTTGGTATAAATTTCGGGAATATGGATTTAAACTACCTATGATTTCCGTAAACCGTCTAAGAAGAATGCCTAGATTGTTCCACTGGAAAACTAAACCGCTGATTTCTTCCCTATCCTAGCCCAATGCGATCTTAGACCTAAATGCGGAATGCTAGGGGAGAACTTGAAACCCGTTCCTCCCGAATATAAGTCGTGTTGGATAGTGAATACCAAATCTCGCCATATAGTTTGACTAAGACGTGCGATTTTAGTAGATATTCTGTTATTCTTCACTTAATCCTATATTATCTCATGGTGTCAAATGCATCATTTTCGGTGTTACGCTACGAAGGCAGATATACTGCCTGGGGTCTATGGATTCTGGACTAACATTACATTTACTCACTACCAGCAGACTTCAAAGATCTCATATACATGGCGTCTCAAGCCTCTAGTGTCAAATTTACAACTACTTTAGGGGATTCGTAGCTGAGTATTTTAAAACAATTAAGCAAAGGTCGGAAATTAATATTTCAGGTGATACGAGGTCTTTAATGAGCAATGGGAGTGAATCACGTGTTTGTAAATTGGCTATGTTTAGAAACAAACAGCTATCTGCTGCAGTATATTTGTCGAGAGTAAAGGAAACCCATACGCCACTGTCGGCTCAGATCACAATGAACTATTCTGCATCTTCTTGTAGGCTAGAACAGTACAGAATCGCACGTGTTGGCACATGTTTGAGTAGCGCATGTTTTCTGCCTTTCATTCGAGGTGTGCTACCACAATTGTTGAATACTGTATCTACTTTTACAGCAAGCAAGGATCCAGTTTCCACTTAACGATCAGACGTAACAGAAAATATCAGATACCTTTGGAAACAACATTTCGTATTGAAACAAATCACCATTTGTTTGCAGAGCAGCACCTATAGCTAATTCATATTCAAGAAAAGTGTAGAACATTCCTTCTGACTAAAGACTTTTTCGATAGTCGGTTTCTTGGCCCTAAAGTACACCCGAAACAATTAAGGAAAGCGTCTGTTGAAAATCGGATAGCCACTGAACAACCGCTGCCATCTCCGCAAAACTGTGATTTAAAAAGACAGGAGAATAGTTGGTAGATCTCAATCCCGCTATATTTCTAGCTGCTTGAAAGTAATCCTATAAAATATTTCTACCTACAAAAGTGAATTATTTTACACTTCATGAAGTATAATGTCGCAATTAACATGACTCTTCGAATAAAGGACTCTGGTGAATGCTAAGTTTTTTTATAGTGAAGGAATAGCCACTACTTCACATACGAAAGAAAACGGTAGTTATGACGGACGAAGGTAAATTACTGTCTATTTTCTTACTGGAATTTTAAAGAAAGTGATTTCAACTACTTCTACGTGTTGTTATAATTTCGTAACATTTCAGCGGGGGAATATAGGCACTTCGTTTAAGGTGATTATAGCCCTGAGAATAGCTATAAATGTTTATAAAATGTTTGATACGATAATAATCTATGAAAGTAATAGTTTCGTGGCATATAATGCAAGAGCATATGAATACTTATATGTAAATTTCGCGAAGTCGTGTTACTTCTTGCAGGATTACTGAAGAGGCAGCGAAGATAAAACGTATTCAAGGAGATCAAGAGGTGCAAATTGCAGAAAATCACTGTATTAATAACATATTATATGGAGCTTTAATACAAAATGTTTCAGTATGTGTAAACCTCAATGTCTCAGTTAGAAGGGTAAATAGAATAAAAAAAATTAACGGAATATTGTCTCGACTTATCATCACACCATCAAAGACGTTCGAAGCACAAATGAAAAGTCCGATGACTCATACTATTATGGCGGAACGAAAGAGATTGTCCGTCTGGTATTCAGACCCAGATCTACGGCTTCTAAAGCATGTCATCTACTAGTGCGATATTTGAACACACCTGGTGGGACGAATCGAGGATTTACTCACCCATTGCCACCAATGCAACCTTCAAAAGTCGACGACCAATCAGTATTTTCTCACTAAGGAAATGACATAATCTGTCTGTTGAAATTGATTTATTTCTTTGTTTACGGCGGTTATAAGAACTCAGGATGATTGTCAGTTACTATTCTTGGAACAGCGCAGGAAACACGTTTTACCGGAGAGAAATAACCTCTAACCAGAGTGTAAATTTCGAGGTGTTTAGAGAGTTTATCCGGATACAAGTTTAGCGAGTGTGGTAGAAGTAACTATAGAATCGGACAGCAACGATGAGGTTTTGTAGAGTTTTTCGTCAGAATATAACAATAATGACGTGTGGTTCAACGATCTGGTGCAAGTATTGCAACTGGACAACACTTGGGCGATTAGCGACATCGCAGTAATCCTACTTGGACGAGAGGACCTACAGCTTAACGTGCAATCCGAATTGGGTTGATTTGGGGGACGAGACCAAACAGCGAGGTCATTGGTCTTATCGGATTAGGGAAGGAAGTCGGCCCTCCCTTTCAAAGGAACCATCCGGGCATTTGCCTGAAGTGTTCAACATTTTTAACTAGGTTGAGTCTGTAGAAGGACGCCGTATGCAGTCTTTTCGATCTCGTTAATTATGAACTCAAGCATATTACTGACAAGTGAGGCTCCACCTGTGTCTCAACATATTTCAGTTTTTTTTCTATATCTGCAGTATGCTGCGGTAACCAGGACGCATATTTTTCTTTACTTCAAAATTAAATGTCATTACTTTGTTAGAGAATGAAGAGAACAATGTTCTTCGTTTCATGTAGTAAATCAACTGGCGTTATTTTCTTTCTTGATGAAAGATGCTCGAATTTATCTCCTGCTGAACATTTTTGTTTCCTTGCGTTAACATTGAAACAGTTTGAGGAATCAGTTCGTCCCTTTATTTAGCAAAAAGAGGAACAAAATAGGCCTAGCTGTAAAAAAATGGTGACTGTGGATTTGGGTAACGAACTATTTCAGAAATATCATGTACGATTTACGGACGCTTTTCTAATTGAGAAGAAGTAAAAATAGTTCTGTGGTTTTTGACTGCTGAACCTCACTTTTATTTTTTTATAATGTTTAAGATTCTGTATTATTCTAAAAGGGTTCTTAACAGTTCCAGTGGCCTACATTTTTCTGTTCATTCTAAAAGGAACTGAGTGTTCTCGTGTCACTATTTTTTGTAGCAGTGTACAACGTAAGGATGGTCCATTATTTAAATGTACTTGCAGATAATGACAAGAACATTTAAATAATGAGATATTCCATTAACAACTTTCATTAACAAATATTTATTTGATTAGTGACCAAACAGATATTTCGCGTCTGGCTCAAATGTTTGAACAGAGACCGATGGTACATTTTTGTGGTCCTGATTCCATAAGAGGCCTAAACGTAAGCACATAACTTGTGGCTGTGTGGTTTACTTACGTTTGTAACTGTTTTATGGAGTACTAGCTGTGGGTCTCACCTAAAATGTAAATAACTGTTTCTAATATTTTTAAAAAATTAAGAAAGAGAAAAATTGTATGGATGATGTTGCAATGGTTTTCTGTTATGCACTGAGAAGAGTGGAACGCAAATGAATGTGTGAATTACAGGCACACTTTTTCTAATCAACGTGACTAATTGACTAGTGAATGTAACTGTCAGTCAATGAAATGTTTCGAGAATACCATATTGCATCTGGGGAGTCCTTTTTGACGCAGTGGAAGTACAATTTGTTCTTTTATTTCCGACTAGTAAATCTGTCCTTTTTTCCTTTTTTTGTGTAATCGTATTCAACCTTAGGATGTCACATTGTTTACATGCACCTGCAAATAATGGCGTGAACACTTAAAGTATCAAGATATGATATCAATCGCTGTTCTTAAAATATATTTATTAGCTTAATTGCCCAACAGATATATAGTTTGGGACGCAAATGTTTGATCATTAACTTTGTGGTAGATCTCTTGTGGTTCTGTTTACAAAGACGCTTATGTCAGTATGGTTTTCTACGTCTGTAAAAGTTTTATTAATTGTTAGCTGTATTTATATATCCTAAAATGTTTTTAATACATAAAAAATTGGGAGAGCACTTTCCCGCGAAAGAGAAAGGCCCCAGGTTCGAGTCGAGGTCCGGCAGACATTTTTAATCTTCCAGGTACTCTCATATCAGCCCACACTCCGATGCAGAGTGAAAATTCATTCTGGAAATATTCCACCAAGTTGTGGGAAAGCCATGTCTCGCAAATATCCTTTCTCCCACGTTCGCTATTCCCACAAGCTACGCAGGAGAACCTGTGTAAAGGTTGGAAGACAGGCGACATGGAACTGGCTGAAGTAAATCTGTGAAGACGGATCGTCCGTTGTGCTCGGATAGCTCAGCTGGTAGAGCATTTTCCAGCGAAGGGCAAAGGTCTAAGGTTCGACTCCCAATCCGGCACGTAGTTTGAATCTACCAGGAAGTTTCGAAGAGAAGGTCCTTTATTTATGAATTTACACAATTTTCATTGTCGTTTGATGCCCGACAGAGTCCTCTTCTTTCAATTTAATAGCATTTTAGATTCGAAACATACACCTTCATTGGAAGATAGCGGGTGTCTCGGGGAGCAGAATATCTATGGTAAGGAAAAACAGAACTGGGTAATTCTTGGAAAAGTTTACACAATTATGAAGCCAAGTCATTTAGGCAAATAGCCCAATTTACTGCATTGTCTGTTCTCCTGCGCTGCTCGGGTAAAATGAAGTAACTTATCAATTTAGTAAATTGGAAATTTGTGGTAAGGTCTTATGGGGCCAAAATCAATTTCTGAAACAGCAACTACAATGCGCGTACGGCGTTTCTGACCGGGAATCCCCTTCCTGTGGAATTCCGCCATCTTGTGCGCACTTCGGCACCTTGTACGTTGATGATGGTGGGAGGACAACATAAAGACACGCCCACTCCCGAATGGAGAAACTCCCCAATCCCGCCGGAAATCGAACCCGTGTCCCAGAGAACGAAAGTCAGCAACGCTCTCCACAAGACAACAGCAACTACACTGAGTTTCGGAGATGTATAGAACCACACGATGCAGTACTGACCCTACTAATTATTTTAGAAGACAGACTGAAGAAAGAAACCAAGGACTAATTAGGAAAGGGAGTTAAGCTTCAGAGAGATGGAATTGTAATTCTATTAGGCATGCCAAAGGATTAGGAAGATCATTCGGACGGCAGGAATAATGTATCGAAAAGAAATTATACGATGGATATGAACAAAAAGCAATGGGATTATGTTTTAACATACAGGTATAGAACGTAGACAATTTAATCAGATGATGCTGAAGGGACTAGATTAGAAACTGAGAAACTAATAACACAAATGACCATGGTCCGCACAGAAAGAAATGCCGACTGACAACAGCAAGGAAAGCGTTTCTGAAAAAGTGAAATTTTTTCACCTCAAATATACATTCAAGTGTTAAGAAATCTTTCCTGGATGAATTTTCCTGGAGAACAGCCTCGTATGGAAGTGAAACGTGGACGAAAGTAACTTAAAAGAAGAAGAGAATCGACGTTTTTGGAATGTGAAGCTATAGAAGATGCTGTTAATTAGACTTGTAGACCGTATAACAATTGACGAGGCACTAAATCGAAGTGGGGAGAAAGAAATGTATGGCACAAGTTGAATAAAAGGAATGGTCGGTTGAGGGACATATCATGAGGTATCAAGGTGTCGGCAAATTGGTAGGAAACTGTGGGTCGTAAAACCTGAAGATGGAGACTGATGTTCCATTATAGTGAACATGTTGAAAAGAATGTAGGTTGCAGTAGCTATGCAGTGATCAAGAGGCTTACACAGGGTAGACACGCTAATGTAGCTGAATAGCTGTATCAAATCAGTCTTCGGATTGAAGACCACAACAGCAACAACACTCTAGATCGATATTCCGGTGCTAGTTACAATAAAAACACACGTTGGTCTTTCATTTTTTCTTCACTTATTACGAAATCACGCATAAAATAAAACAATTACCATGGAGGCAGTATATGCGTATATTTTGAGTGTTTCTTTAATAATGATTAAAACTTATATTCATTGATACAGACGAACAAATATATCAAATTCAGATCGAAAACGTTCGTCCTGGTACTGCTCAATTGAAGGATTGTTAGATAAACGCGTTGTGAGTCTAATCTTCTAGTGCTGTAAGGGAACCTACGAATTGTTGTTTCAATGACCTAATAAAATGATTCATTATGTACGTAGCTATCAACGTTGTAGGAGAGACACAGCATGAGATGTGGGGACAGGATACTTCACGAATGCACTAAAGCTGTTACGAGTGATACATAGACGTGGTTAGGCTTATAGCACTGCAAAAAATGACTACAAGTTGAACCGTACACTCGATCAGCTCTAATGAAATGGCCTTTTATCCAGTTTGAAAATTAGAATGCATAATTTTGGTATACGTAAAAGCACTTTGTAAATAGCATAATCTACCGAAGGTGAGTTTGATCGCTTTCAAAGTATTATTGGAACAGTAAATGAAGAAAAGTGGGAAATGACAAGTCGTGATTTCTTTTCAATTTATTCCGTCCACAGTTACATTATCTAAATAATGAAGAATTCTTCCTGAAACTTTAATTTGCGGCTGCGGCTTCATGTCGATACGTCAGTCCGTTTCAGAAAATAAATTGTTGTTACTATTGGTAAGACGAACCACGGGAAATCCAATACACACCATTCCTCTTAAAGTATGTGACGTGTCAATTCCTTCGTTTCTGAAAACATTGTGAAAATGTAGCAAAGTCGAGAGTTACTACTCTTCGCACAGAAGAAGAAAATTGTAAAATAATATTAAACCACATTTCTTCCGAATTTCTGCAAGTACGCTCTTATATTTTGGGACTGGACCGTAAACGTAAAAACCATAGTAAATCACAGATTACATTATTATTCAAATAACACATATAGCAGCAAGATCTCAATAAAAGAAATATTTTGCCTGTAATTTTTTTCAAGGCCACAAGGCGAGATCTCCTGCTATTTTGTTCTCGCTGGGACAGTTATTGGAGAGTTGTCAGAAAGTTATCTCATAGAGCGTGGTATTGCCGTAGTTGTGGCTCTAAGACCCACATTCGGATGGGGCGGATTTGAGATCCCTGTCCGACTATCCAGATTTGAGTTTGAGGGCGTTTCAGAAAACAAAAAAGCCGGTGACAAAACACTTTCTTTGAAAATGTTTTGGCTGATTTCCACTCCTCATTTTTCCCTACAATGAGCTTTTCTTCTGTATCTAGTGATCTCCTCTTCGACTACTCTTTAAAAGCTGATCTTCCTTGTTTTTTTGTGCAACAGCCTGTGAGTTACGGAAGTCGAAGTCGTGAGTGAGGGGTGCGACCATTTTTAGTTATTTTAATATTATTCTAAAGTGCTGATAGGTCGCAAAACGTAGTCACTAGATGTTAATGGAGCTCCTTTATTTTCATAATGCGTTTCGGTTGTAGCCCAGCATCAGAATAGCTGTGCAATACAGAATAATAACACTGCTGTGACAAAGAAGTCTTTCTACTTTTAAGGCCATGAAGTTACTATATTCACCTAAAGAAAGAAATTCTGGGTTCTTATTGTGTTGTCCCTCGGAGAGACGGAGAAGTAGCCGAACATTCACGTAAACTGAAGTTAATGAAGATCGATTCAGAATTATATCAATGTTAGCTGGTAGTCAGACAATTATTATTTGAAGTGTGAGATATAATCTGTACTTAAAATAATTAACGTACGACTTCTGAGTGTTATTGTTTTCATTTTCTTAAACATTGTAATTCTCCTCTGCACAGATACGTATTATTCATTTTACATCGGTGAAGTTTCATCACTGTCACGGTTTCCTCAGTTTTGAATTTCGTATGTAAAGTAATACACTAGAATAAATTATCTGATATATAGATACAAAGTAGAAGCACTCACGGTCTGAATACAACAAGGAAGGTAAGTTTCTGAGGTCGTACAGATATCGCGGCGACTAACTAAGATGGATAAAGATGGTGAAGGAAATCTGCAAAAAATTATTCAGAGGAACTTTCGTGTCATTTGTGATTTTCAGGAAACACGGAAAAACTAAACCCAGCTGACCTATTGCATTTGGGACATGAGTCAGATTAGGTGCAGCGAGTGGGCACATTTAAGACAACGAATCGACCACTGAATAATTTTCAGTCTTTATTAAAACAGTTATTCAGATTCCTAGGCATTTTGTCTCTATTCATGATCTGTCTATTACGGTTTGAACTGTCAATAGTCTTCAAAAATTTCATAATGTGACGAAAGAAGGTTCACAAAAATTTGGAAATGCAACATATCAGACCTCTTTTTTTATACTACTGTAACAAGATCCATCAAACACCAAGCAATTAAATAAGTGACCGTATTATAACCCACCATTTCCGGATATGAACGGTATGGGCTCTCGTAGTTGTGAATTATGCGTCTCGAATTTTACTTTGAGGGATGGTTCGATGAACATTAAAAGTACTGAGTGAGACTGCGGCAGAAGGGAAATAATTCTTTTCTTTGTAAATGTGTAAATCGTTTGGGTAGTCCACCTGTGTGAGATTGATATACGAAAATTGCATGCAGTGAAATTTACATCTAGCCATAGATGTGTGAAATTTGCTCACCGTTTACCCGGAAACTGCCTGCTCATTACGTCACGGCTTGCCTGTGCCCCGAGTCTTCGCTCGCCCCTCCCTTCGGCCGCAGTCGTGTGCTGCGCGTCTCTCTCCACCTTCCAAATGACCGACGTGAACAAAATATCATACTGCCGAAACAAAAACAAGAGCACCATTAAATGTCTACATAACGCTCTACGATATTCCCTCTTACATACACCTGTTACACTGGTTCAACTTCTTTTAACGTTCATATCGTACTTTCGTTCTTTTATCATGCATATCTACCCCTACATCTACATGACTACTCGGCAGTTCACACTTAAGTGACTGGCAGTGGTCTGATCGAACCACTTCCACAGTATTTCTCTACCATTGCATTCTCGAACAGCGCGCGGGAAAGACGAACACCTAAGACTTTCCTTACGAGTTCTGATTTCTCTTATTTTATTGCGATCACCATTTCTCAACAAAACATCTTCGCCATAGGTGAGAAAGTTGGAGATTGAAATTTGGTGAAGAGAACTCGCCGCAGTGGAGAGCGTCTTTCTTGTAATGACTGCCACTCCATCCCGTGTATCACATTCATTACTCTCTTTCCTGTTTTGCGATAATACAAAACGAGCTCTCTTCTTTGAACTTTTTCGATGACCTCTGTCAAGGCTGTCTGGTAGGGACCCTTTACCGCATAGCAATACTCTAGTAGATGAGGGACAAGCGTGGTGTAGGGCTTCTCTTTAGTATACATGTTGCATTTTCTATTCTGAAAATAAATGGCAGTTTTCGGTTTTCCTTTCCGACAAGATTGTATATGTGATTGTTCTAATTAAATTTGTTAGTAACTTTTATCCCTAGATACTCAGTTGAACTGACAACCTTTAATTTTTCTGAGATTTATCGTGTAAACGACGGAGTCATTTTGTTCTGCCGGCCTGTGTGGCCGTGCGGTTCTAGGCGCTTCAGTCTGGAACCGCGTGACCGCTACGGTCGCAGGTTGGAATCCTGCCTCGGGCATGGATGTGTGTGATGTCCTTAGGTTAGTTAGGTTTAAGTAGTTCTAAGTTATAGGGGACTGATGACCGTAGATGTTAAGTCCCATAGTGCTCAGAGCCATTTGAACCTTTTGTACTCATGTGGATGACCTCACACTTTTCATTATTTGCAGTCAGTTGCCACTTTCCGGATCATATCCACATTTCGGTTAAATCATTTTTCAGTTGGATTTGACATTCTGATGGCTTTGCTTGAAGATAAATGTCATCAAAATCTGCAAACAATCTAAGACTACTACTCAGACTGTCTCGTGTATATAGACTAGGAACAGCAGAGTGCCTGTAACTTCCTTGGGGAACGCCAGATATCAGTTCTGTTTTACTCGATGACTCTCCGCCAGTTACTACAATATTTGACCTTTCTATCACGAAATTATGATTGTATTCACACAACTGAGACTATAGTCCATAGGCACGCAATTTGATTAGAAGTCGCTTGTGAGGAGCGGTATCAAAAGCGTTCTGTAAATCTAGAAATATGGAATTATCTTGAGATACCCTGTCAATCGCACTCGTTTCTTCATGAGAATAAATAGCTAGTTGTGCTGCACAAAAAACGATTATCTTCAGTCCGTACTGCCTATGTGTCAATTGATCTTTTCCAATGATGTAATTTATAATTTCCGAGCAAAGTTCCAAAATCCCACACCAAACTGACGTCCGTGAGATGCGTCTGTAATTTCCTTTCTTGAGTATTGGTGTAACCTGAGCAACTTTACCTTTTTTTGAGTCGGATTTGTCGTCGAGCGAGCAGGTATACAGGGTGAGTCATTAACTGTTGCCACCTAGAATAATTCCGAAATTATGATAGTAGCTGAAAAGTTTGTGGGACAAATGTTCCATGGGACAAAAGCGGCCATAACATGACGTTGGTTTTTTGTTGCTAGGTTGGGTCGCGTCAAAGATATGAAGGTCTGCTTCGTTTTTTTTAAATGGGATGCTATAGTTTGGTACTTATTTTCTGATAGTGGCTATCGAGACGAACCCAATGATGCGTAACAGTTTGGGTTTTGAAGGTCAACAAAGGTCACAAAGGTGGCATGAACGTCCATTTATAGAAGGTGTTCAAAGTGATGACCATTGGTATCCACGATAAGAAGATTGCAGCACTGCATTGATATCAACGGTTATCACTTCGAACACCTTCTGTAAATGGAGGTTCATGCCACCTTTGTGACCTTCGTTGACATTCAAAGACCTTACTGTTACATATCATTGGATTCGTCTCGATAGCTGCTATCAGAAAATAAGTACCGTACTATAGCATCCCATTTATAAAAACAAAGCTGACCTTCACATCTCTGAAGTGACCCCATCTAGCAACAAAAACCCAACGTCGTATTATGGCCCCCGTTGTCCCATGCAACTTTTGTCCCACAAACTATTCAGCTCATATCATACTTTCGGAGTTATTCTAGGTGGCAATAGTTAGTGACTCACCCTGTATATGATAGCTAAATGTGGAGCTCTTACGTCAGCATAGTGTGAAAGGAACTTAAGTTGTATGCAGTCTCGACTGGAAGACTTGAGGTTATTAAGTGATATGAGTTGATTCGTTACACGGTAGATACATACTTCTAAGTTAGTCATGTCGGCAGCAGTTCTTCGTTCGTATTCTGGACTATTTACTTCTTCTTCTTCGGTGAATGAGCTTCGGAAAACCTGATTTATTGATTCCCTTGCACTGCACTGTTGTCGTTAACTTTATTGTGGGTAATCCATCCTACTATGAAAAATCGTTATGCTTTGTCACCTTGAAAAGCTTTTGTTCCTTCTTACGTAAGGTACGGTGTTACGTAAGTTGTGATGAATGCTCAGTTCTTTTAGTGCATCTTACTTAGTGCAGAACTTTATTATGATCATGTATCTTCCACTTGGCCATAACGACAACGATCGACAGAATTATCCAGGAGTATTGCTCCTGCATAATTCACGCACCACTGCAAAGAGAAGTGATACAATTATTAGCGTCAGTGGTGTTGAGAAATCGATAAAATTGCTAAAATTTAACAAAGCTTTAGCACCCTAGCGAATCCCCATCAGATACTATACCAGATTTCCGTCTGCGGTAGCCTCCTTTTAACCGTAATGTATCCTAGATCAAAAATGGTTCAAATGGCTCTGAGGACTATGAGACTTAACTTCTGAGGTCATCAGTCCCCTAGAACTTAGAACTACTTAAACCTAACTAACCTAAGGACATCACACACATCCATGCCCGAGGCAGGATTCGAACCTGCGACCGTAGTAGTCACGCGGTTCCAAACTGAAGCGCTTAGAACCGCACGGCCACACCGGCTGGCTGTCATAGATCATTCGAACAAAAAACGGTGCCCACTGGCTGGACAAAGCACAGGTCACACCCACACAGAAGAAGCGTATCAGAAGTGAACCAAAAAACTAACGTTCCATATGCTTGAGATCCGTTTCTTGTAGAATCTTAGAACATATTATGATCTCAAGCCTAATACGGTATCTCCTCCATGTCAAAGTGCATGATTTCCGAAAACATCGACCACGTGAAATCCAACTCACAGATTTTTCACCTGACTTCCTGAAACCAAAGGATTCTGGCCGTCATATAGATGAAGTTCTTCTCCGTATACGAAAAGCATTTGACTCCCTACCACATCTACGATTTCTATCAAACGTGCGATCGTGTGGGGTACCAGACGAAAACTGTGACTGAAATGAGGATTTATGGGTAAGCAGAATGCAACAAGTCATCAACAGACGTTAATGTAACTTCGAGTGTGCTCCAGGGAAGTGTATTGGGACTCCTGTTGTTGATGCTGGATAGTAATGACCTTGCGGACAATATTTTCAAAGCTTCAGGCTTTTCTCAGACGGTGTACTTATCTCCACTGAGGTGACAAATGTCACGGGATACCTCCTAATACGGTGTCGCACTTTCTATTGCCCAGCGTACTGCAGCAACTCGATGTGGCATCAACTCAACAAGTCGTTGGACGTCCCGTGCAGAAATATAGAGCTTTGCTGCCTCTACCGCCGTCCATAATTGCGACAGTATTGCCAGTGAATAATTTTGTGTACGAACTGACACCTCGATTATGTCCCATAAATGTTCAATGGATTCATGACGGGCGATCTGGGTGGCCAAACCATTCGCTCATTCGCTCGAACTGTTCAGAATGTTCTTCAAAACAGTCGTAAAGAATTGTGGCCGGGTGACATGGCGCACTGTCATCCATAAAAATTCCACCGTTGTTTGGCAATATGAAGTCAATAGTGGCTGCAGATGGTCTCCAAGTAGCCCAACATAACCATTCCCCGTGAACTATCGGTTCTGTTGGACCAGAAGACCCACTCCATTCCACATAAACACAGCCCGCCCCGTTATGGAGCCACCACCAGCTTGCACAATGCCTTTTTGACAGCTTGGGAACATGGCTGTGTGGAGTCTACGCCACACTCGAACCCTACCATCAGCTCTTACCAACAGATATCGCCTCTCATCTGACCAGACTACGGTTTTCCATTCGTCAGAGGTCCAATCGATATGATCACGAGACCAGGGGAGGGGCGGCAGGGATGTCGTCCTGCTAGCAAAGGCACTATTAACGCCAAATTTCGCCGCACTGTCAAAACGGATACGTTCGTCGTATGTCCCATAATGATTTTTGTGGTTATTTCGAGCAGTGTCGCTAGTCTGTCAGCACTGATAAATCTACGCAAACGCCGCTGCTGTCGGTCGTTAAGTGAAGGCCATCGGCCACTGCGTTGTTCGTGGTGAGATGTGATACTCTCGGCACACTCTTGACACTGTGGATTTCGGAATATTGAATTCCCTAACGATTTCCGAAATGTGATGTCCCATGCATCTACCTCCAACTACCATTTCTTGTTCAAAGTCTGTTAACTCTCGTCGTGTTCCAATAATCACGTGTGAAACCTGTTCACATGAAGCACCTGAGTACAAACGTCAGCTCCGCCAATGCACTGCCCTTTTATACCATGTGTGTGCGATACTGCCGCCATCTGCATATGTCCGTATAGCTATACCATGAATTTCGTCACCTCAATGTATAATGACGTATTCATGAGGTACTATCTGTAAACGAAACTGCACAAATATTCAGTTAGATCTTTATAAGATTTCAAAGTGGTATGAGACTGTAAACGTGATTTAAATGTTCAGAAATGTGAAATGGTGCTCTTCACAAATCGAAGACAACGTGGTACCCTGCGACTACAATATCAACGAGTCACAACTGGAATCGGCCAACTCATACGAACCCCTGGGTGTAACTCTTCGCAGAGATACGAAATGCAAATATCACATAGGCTCGGTCGTAGGTGAAGCAGGGCCAGACTTCGGTTTATCATTAGGATACGAGGGAAATGCAATCAGTATACGAAGGAGACTGCATAGAAAACACTCGTGTCACAGGTTTGATCGACCAGCGGGAGACAGCGACGGTAAACTATCCCGAGAAAGCTTAGTTAGTAAGTTTCAAGAACCAGCTTTATTTCAATCATGAATCTATGTACATACTACAGCCGGCTACGTAACGAACGTTCTCGTAGGGATAGCGAGGAGAGTTGAGATTAATTACAACGGCTACTGAGGTGTTTACGCAATCATTCTTTCCCGCTCCATATGTGAATACACTCCTGGAAATGGAAAAAAGAACACATTGACACCGGTGTGTCAGACCCACCATACTTGCTCCGGACACTGCGAGAGGGCTGTACAAGCAATGATCACACGCACGGCACAGCGGACACACCAGGAACCGCGGTGTTGGCCGTCGAATGGCGCTAGCTGCGCAGCATTTGTGCACCGCCGCCGTCAGTGTCAGCCAGTTTGCCGTGGCATACGGAGCTCCATCGCAGTCTTTAACACTGGTAGCATGCCGCGACAGCGTGGACGTGAACCGTATGTGCAGTTGACGGACTTTGAGCGAGGGCGTATAGTGGGCATGCGGGAGGCCGGGTGGACGTACCGCCGAATTGCTCAACACGTGGGGCGTGAGGTCTCCACAGTACATCGATGTTGTCGCCAGTGGTCGGCGGAAGGTGCACGTGCCCGTCGACCTGGGACCGGACCGCAGCGACGCACGGATGCACGCCAAGACCGTAGGATCCTACGCAGTGCCGTAGGGGACCGCACCGCCACTTCCCAGCAAATTAGGGACAATGTTGCTCCTGGGGTATCGGCGAGGACCATTCGCAACCGTCTCCATGAAGCTGGGCTACGGTCCCGCACACCGTTAGGCCGTCTTCCGCTCACGCCCCAACATCGTGCAGCCCGCCTCCAGTGGTGTCGCGACAGGCGTGAATGGAGGGACGAATGGAGACGTGTCGTCTTCAGCGATGAGAGTCGCTTCTGCCTTGGTGCCAATGATGGTCGTATGCGTGTTTGGCGCCGTGCAGGTGAGCGCCACAATCAGGACTGCATACGACCGAGGCACACAGGGCCAACACCCGGCATCATGGTGTGGGGAGCGATCTCCTACACTGGCCGTACACCACTGGTGATCGTCGAGGGGACACTGAATAGTGCACGGTACATCCAAACCGTCATCGAACCCATCGTTCTACCATTCCTAGACCGGCAAGGGAACTTGCTGTTCCAACAGGACAATGCACGTCCGCATGTATCCCGTGCCACCCAACGTGCTCTAGAAGGTGTAAGTCAACTACCCTGGCCAGCAAGATCTCCGGATCTGTCCCCCATTGAGCATGTTTGGGACTGGATGAAGCGTCGTCTCACGCGGTCTGCACGTCCAGCACGAACGCTGGTCCAACTGAGGCGCCAGGTGGAAATGGCATGGCAAGCCGTTCCACAGGACTACATCCAGCATCTCTACGATCGTCTCCATGGGAGAATAGCAGCCTGCATTGCTGCGAAAGGTGGATATACACTGCACTAGTGCCGATATTGTGCAAGCTCTGTTGCCTGTGTCTATGTGCCTGTGGTTCTGTCAGTGTGATCATGTGATGTATCTGACCCCAGGAATGTGTCAATAAAGTTTCCCCTTCCTGGGACAATGAATTCACGGTGTTCTTATTTCAATTTCCAGGAGTGTAGAACAGAAAGAAACTTTAATAACTGGCACAATAGGAAGTACCCTCTGCCATGCTCTTTACGATATTTTGCACAATATGGATGCAGATGTAGAATTATTGTTACGAAGAAAATTGTTTTCATGTTGTACGTCGCATACAGAGGACGTGCACACGGGGAGCTAGAAGTGGTAGAAGAAGCTACGTACAATTCACGTCACCTATACAGGATGAACCAGAATAAATTTCAGAGTTCGTTCATGGATATTTTCTGATCATTTTAGTATAAAGACCCTTGGTCTGCGGTGGCGCTAAGAAGTAATGATGTAATTAAGACTTCACAGGTTTTGTTACTGGAATTATCTTCGTTTGTGTGAACATATTTTCACAACAGTTACAGAGGCTATAATATTGAATCGTCAAAACGTAATAAGGATGAGGTTATTCGTGGACGCCTATGTAAAGATGCAAAACTGCTGTTACGGGGCTGCCGTCGGGGCGGGAACGGCTGAGCTTACCGACGTCATGCCTTTCCCAACTGTGTTCAATGAACCCATAGACGAGATGCATATCGGTCGGTTCTTCATGAGTAAAGCTATCCATACCATTGGGTATCGCTATTAACGTACTAACACTGCTGAAAAAACCAACTTGAGACTGGACGAACAGTGCTGAATGCAAGATGAGGACTAAGAGTAAAGTAGGTCTACTGTTGTGCAGATATTTTCCGTGCAATACCAGTACAAAGTGCAAGGAAACAAACGAAATGTAATTACTGTGTAACGATCCACTGGAGACCACCCTCATACCAAAATATTCGGAAAATATCCCTTCACAGTCTGTGAAATTCTTTCGTTCAAGTTCTCGTTCACCCTGCATACATGCAAATTGCCCTTTTCGTTAGAATGACAACGCATCTTATGCATATTACATGTACCATATACTGATCCACTGGAACAGACCATTTTTTACTTTGAAGTGTGCATTGTCGAGTAAAGGAGAAACGATTTTTAAGATCCTAGTTTGTAATTCGGTTTTAATGTTTCGCATTGTTTTTCTGAAGATATGTTCTTAACGGTAAAAAATTGGGTCCAACAGAAAATAAAAAAAACTTTAATCGCTTCTGATTGTAAAAATTTAGACATTACAGTTTTTGTTCGAGCATCTTCAGTCCTCTTCATCAGCACACCACATAAGACGGGCTGACGCGGGCTCTTGGTCCCTCTACCTTCCGGGTAAGTCACGGAGTTGCGGCGGGGGTATTAGTGGACCATTCTGCGACCTTTTCGGGGTGCAAATTTCACTGGGTGCAACTTACAGGCCACCGTGCGAGATGTGTCTCCGAACCGTATCATTGGTTCACACTGGGAGGACCGCAGTTCAATCACTTTCCGACGATCGAGACCTAGGTGATCCGTAATGCCACAATGGTTCCTCTGTAAACGACCAGGTAAATTTCCTTCCCTATTTCGTGTTTATGCTCCATTGGTAACGACCACGTCTTCCACAGGACGTTAAACCTCATACTCCTCAATTGCTGTATAGCCGCTTCCGAGTTAAGCATCTCTTTGTTTTCAGTATATTCTCACATCAGTGTCTCTGATGTGAGAATTTTTGATTCTTGGGAAAGGTAAGAGCTCATTCAGAGGACTCTTACAAGATATCTGGGCAATCTTGAATTGCCAGAGTGTTTTCAATTAGATAAGCTTTCAATGAAGAGATATTTCTGAAAATTATGATTGAAATAACAGTTATGAGGGACAGAACCAATCAAATAATTGGAAATTAGAGGAAGGCAGGAAGAATCCAGTGGTAATGGTTGTTACTGAGACAAAATATCACCAATACATAACCACGGCGGTAATTGGCTGAAATGCCACATGTTAAACAGTATTCAGGAGCTTAGACTCGTGGATCTTTGCAGAATACAGAGGGAAGTTTATGACGCCTCACTGGACACGGAGCGAAGGGTATCGTTTATACAGGTTCTGCTTTCTTTGGCAAATATTTTGCTGTAGTGGAAGCGTATGTTATTTTTCAGCGATGATCATCTGTGTGGTTGTAGGACGAGCAGCATGTTGGAGAAATGTTTGGTCGAAAAACGGACTGGGCTTTGCCAGATTTGTAAATAATTACGACTTTAACGGTGAAAATTGGACCTTTTCTGAGTGAGATCAGAGAGTGAAACGACTCACATCCGTGGCGTGAGGGTTTTAACTAAGCAGTCTTGTCTTGCAGGTCAAAGAGAGACAGACTACAGTTATCAAAAGAATTTTCTAAGTATAATGCTGTAGGAGTTAATAACAAAACCTTTCCTTTAGCGATTATAGCGTAATTGTGTCATGCATTGCCTGCACCATATCCATGACACTGTGGAAAAAGAGATAGGAACTTTATATTGTGTGGAATTCTATTGATACTGCTATGATCGTAGTTAACACCTGGAATTTGACATTTAATGCTGATCAGTTCTTTTCTGTAGTTATATTCTATGTCGAAATGTGTGTGAAATCTTATGGGACTTAACTGCTAAGGTCATCAGTCCCTATGCTTACACACTACTTAACCTAAATTATCCTAAGGACAAACACACACACCCATGCCCGAGGGAGGACTCGAACCTCCGCCGGGACCAGCCGCACAGTCGATGACTGCAGCGCCTTAGACCGTTATATTCTATTAATGGAATGTGGAGAAGACATTAGGCTAGGTATTGTATGACTGCATTTAAAATTTATGTCATGTTATAGAGAAACCTGAAAAAAATAATTTTATGTAGCATACTTGGAGTCCCTAAAGCGGAGAAATGCCATAAAATCAGCAAAGCAGATGTAATTTGTTATTTACATTGGTGTCTTATCGTGTGTCATACTTGCTGCAAAGCTTGTTTTATTTCAGAAGTGTTTGTTCTTAGATAAAGTTCCCGAATATATTTCGGCTTATTAGTGATGGGTCCTGTCACCTAATAATTCTTCCACCGGCAGCGTCTGTATATATCGTCAAACGGTGTACGTTACGGTCGTTCAGGTTTCTGGGTTACTCCCTTCATATGCTTCTGAGTACTTTTCTGCTTTGTAGCACAAAACCGTAGATACAGGCTGTGTACAGTACGACTCATCGACACATGACTGTAGTCCCGGAGGTCAGTTCATGAGCATTCAGAAAATGAGACACGAATTATCATTTTGATCTACCCGTCAGTATCCTCAACAATTCTGTAAAGAAATCCAACAGTGCAGTCACTGAAATGATCAATATATTCGCGATTAAAACTGTTAGTTCTTCGATGCTACTCATTACAACGTACGTTGAGAGTTTGATCTAGTGTTGGTGCGTATCAAACAACCCGCCACCGCCACAGTACAGCGACCTATCCACACCTGACATCTGACGGCGATTCAAGAAACCACCGAGTGGGCTGCACGTAGCGCCATCTGTGCGATGCGCCACGAGTGACGCTCCACCTGCCATCCGCAAAGCGCACTCGTCGCTCAGTCCGCAGCGCATCCTTCATTCACTTACTTCACTGATTAGCGTACCTACAAGTTATCATGCTCTACGTTTCTCAGTTCTTGCACCGTTCCTTCAGGATAAGATTTGCTAATGAGCTCTGGTTTCCGCTCTAGCTTTGGCAAAATATATCAAATGGTAAGCATTTAATATTCACAGTTTAGCGACTTGACTGCTTCAACATTTTATTACCACCAGGAATATTAGTGTATCTTTCTTGACAACATTTATCTGCCTTAACAGTTTGTGTGAAAACAACTCATATTTTGCTTCGAAACAGTATATACAATTAGACGAAGAGTCAAATGGCTGTTCAGTTGCTCATATATTTTTGTGGGTTTTAATCACTGGGCAGTTATACTCTTCCTATCATACTTGACTATTCGTCTACATGACACGATGTACTGTGATAATCACAGCAAGCACAACATGTTTGGAATGTATGAAAGTTACACGAATAGACTGTTCACTGAAATGCCATGTCGATTTGTTGCGAATTCTACAGACTCATTACAATAGGAATTGTATTGGCTGAGTTTATAAACATGGCCCGCAGCTAAGTCACAGAATTTCTTTGTTTTACCACCACACCAATTTTAAGTTAACAAAGCCACTATTAATGTCTAACAACAGTCTTCATGACGGATTATTTGTTCTAAGCACAATGACATTCTGGTTCTTCTTTTACATATACAAATGAATACAGTTATTTAATGTATCGGTGGAAAATTATAATGGACAAAATTATATGCTCATATGTGTGAAAAAATTACTCTGAGTACAATGACACCACCAACTTTGCCGTCAACAACGAGGATTCTACACTGGTGAATCCCCTGACGTATCGCCCTTCTAAATCCGCCATGTGATCAATGCATCGCTTGTGTGGAACAACGAATAGATGATGTTTAATATGAGGAGAAAGCAACAGCAATCGTTTGTTACGTTGAAACATCACTGACATTGGTATGAGTTCAGAGGAGGCTTCTGATACATTCCTGTTTCAAAAATTCATGTCCAAGGATATGAGCTCGTCCAAGAGCACAGAACCGACTGTGTGCTATCTCCGACATGCTGTTATCAACCACGAATGGATATAAGCCGTGATCATTAATGTTGATGTAGTCCAAACAAATCACGCTTCTTTTTTGTAACAAACACGTATCTCAGATAGAGGTTCCTAAGATGAATGTTTCACACAGCTGAAATAGTGCTAATAAATCCCGTGCATATGCTACGGTAGTGCAGACGCACTTTTGAAAAACTGTGCAAGCACTAAACAGCATCGACTTGATGTGACAGAAGACATTTTTCACCTGACAAAGCAACTGATTTTCATGCTAAGATGGGCCATTTCTGAATTTCCCGTGCCCACTGCAATCCTAACCGTCGTTTCACGACATAGCTCCCTTATATCCAAGTGTTGCAAAACACTTGCATCTTCCACACCATTAAAAAAAAGTCGAGTGTCGCGACAATGTATTTTCTGAATGAGTGAAATTATATACTTGGTGTGAATTATAGCTTGCTACACTCATTAGCCAAAAGATTATGAGCGCCTCCCTAATAACATGTTGCTACACCTTTGGAACGCAATACGGCGTCGATTCCGCGTGACATGGGTTCTACAACGCCCTCAGTGGTTTCCTGGAGGTATGTGCCACCAGATGTCACAGGTTGGTGATTTGTTGGTGCGGAGCTAGCGCCCGGTACCGTCACAGATGATTTCCATCGTGCTCAGATCGGGCAAATTTGGTGGCCAATCACCGTGATTTCTCTATCATGTTCCTGAAACCACTGTACCACTATTCTGGTCTTGTGACACGCAGAGTTATCCTGCTGCAAGATGCCATCGAAGACGGGGAAGACGTCAAGATGAGGAACCCACGTGATTTGCAATAATGTTCACGTAGTCCACAGCTCACGTGGTACCTTCGATTAATACTACAGGTCCCAAGAAACCCCAAGTGAATGTCCCCCATAGCATAATATGGCTGTAATTGGCTTGCGTCTGTTTGGCGGTGCAGGTTCCAAGCAGTCGTTCGCCTGGATAGCTACGTATCCTGACACGAGCATCGATGTTGTCTAACAAGAAACATGGCTCCTCAAACCTGGCGGAACGTTTCCATTGATCCACGACCCAATGTCGATGATCTGGCGCTCTGCAAAGTAGTGTCATAGGCTCTCTGCTCTTCCTGATTTACATAAATGATCTAGGTGATAATATAAGCAGCCCCCTTAGATTGTTTGCAGGTGACGCTGTAATTTACCGTCTAGTAAAATCATCAGACGATCAATTCCAATTACAAAATGATCTAGAGAGAATTTGTATGTGGTGCGAAAAGTGGCAATTGGCACTCAACAAAGAAAAGTGCGAGGTCATCTACATGGGTACTAAAAGAAATCCGATAAATTTTAGGTATACGATAAGCCGCACAAATCTAAGGGCTGTCAATTCGACTAAATACTTAGGAATTACAATTACAAGCAACTTAAATTGGAAAGACCACATAGATAATATTGTGGGGAAGGCGAAACAAAGACTGCGCTTTGTTGGCAGAACACTTAGAAGATGCGACAAACCCACTAAAGAGACAGTCTACATTACACATGTCCGCCCTCTGCTGGATTACTGCTGCACGATATGGGATCCTTTCCAGGTAGGATTGACGGAGGACATCGAAAAAGTGCAAAGAAGGGCAGCTCGTTTCGTGTTATCGCGCAATAGGGGTGAGAGTGTCACTGATATACGCGAGTTAGGGTGGCAGTCACTGAAACAAAGGCGATTTTCTTTGCGGCGAGATCTATTTACAAAATTTCAATCATCAGCTTTCTCTTCCGAATGCGAAAATATTTTGTTGACACCTACCTACGTAGGCAGAAATGATCAACATAATAAAATAAGAGAAGTCAAAGCTCTAACGGAAAGATTTTGGTGTTGCTTTTTCCCACGCGTCATTCGAGAGTGAATGGTAGAGAAGTAGTATGAAAGTGGTTCGATGAGCCCTCTGCCAGGCACTTAAGAGTGAATTGCAGAGTAAGCATGTAGATGTAGATCCCGTTGCCACTGCAGTCGTTAATGACAATGTCGTTGGATCAACATAAGTACAGATGAGGGACGTCTGCTGTGGGGCACCGTGTTCAACAAGGTGAAGTGAACGATATGCTCCGAAACAGTTGACCCACACTGCCGCAGTACTCCGTCATCATATCTGCCATACATCGCCGCCTACCCTCGGAGTGACGAGACTCGCGAACGTCCAGCTGCCGTCCAACTAATTTCCATATATGCTTTTGACAGTAGCGCACGAAGAGCCGACTAGTATCTCCGTTTACGAGATGCTCGGTCTAGGCGTCGGGTCGTAACAGTGTGCCCTTCGTAAAAGTTGCTTATGTCAGTGGATTTCCCCATTTTATGACCATGTTCGTCGGGCCTGGTCGCCTAGCGCTAAAGCGCGTGCCTGGAAACCGGAAGGCCGCGGCATCTAATCCCGGTCGGAGAATCTTTACTTCACGACAATGTGAAGATTCGCCATGAACGACACGTGGTTCGGCTTCCAAGTCAAACTGTAGGTTAGGTTTCCCCAGTAGGATTACTGGGGTAGGCTACTAACATATAAGTCGTCAAAGTGGCATCCAATGGAAAGAATTGCACCTGGCCTTTGAGGCACACGAAATTATTAGGCAAAGGTGCTCTGTTTTCTGATAGCTAAGAAAATCGAAGGATACGGTTGGTTAGAAATAAGCTAAACCTCTCCAGAATCGAATGACGTCGGTAACACATAATTAATTTTGGTTATATATGCCCTTTCATAGCAAAAGACAGCGGATTGTATTTCAGAATTTATATGAAAGAAGCTTGTACGTTTCTGAGAAATTCAATATGGCATATGTATAGGAATGTCGGTTTATTACGAAAAGTAATACTGAGATAATCTCAAGTTGATTATAACAACGATACACTTGCAACACCACTGAGGCTATCATTCGCAGTTTTCAAATTTGTACGACTTCCATCCAAGTTTCTAGGTACCTGCATATTGCATAAAGTGTAATTTCAATGTTAGAAAAGAAATTTCGTGCATAAAATTCTGTGCAAGTGGATTGTATCTTTGCTTATAATGCTTGTTTACCTAAGAACTATTGTCCCTTGCAGACGCTAGTCAGCTGTTTCCTGAAGATAGCCCAATGAGCCGAAAACTAGACAGAAATTAACATACATCAGTAGAACAAAAACAGTGTACTTGTTATTCAACCTTAAATATAGAACTTTTATAAAAAGAAGTCACGGAAGGATCCATAAATAAGAAATATGCAATGAATTATTACATTTAAAAGCTACCGACTAGTTTCATTAAATATGATGTATCAGTAATAAATAACACTAAAATATCAAACTACGAGAGTTATTCGGAAGGTAAGGAACTATCGGTCGCGAAATGGAGACCACAGTGAAAATCTAATGAAGTTTTGCACAAGTGTTTTGGGCAGTGTTTCTAGTATGCTCGTCGATTGCGTTACGTCGTTCTTTTTAGTTCTGAGCACACAGGGAGCACATAAAGATACGTAGAACAATAGTATCTCCCGCTAAGTACGAGGGTCTGGTGGGAAATTTCGCCTACAGCTATGCAGCCAACATTACATAACTGTCATGCATTTTCTTCTTCAAGACAATTCTCAGCCGCATTCTGCAGGGGCAATTAAGATGCTCCTGGATCGTTTTCAATTGGAAATGTTTGATTACCCACAATACAGCCCGTAATTGTCTCCCTTTGAGTTTCATCTCTGCTCACATGAACAGCTTGCTATGAACACAACATTTTGGCACAGACAACGAGCTGTAGGCCAGCACAGAGAATTGGCGGAAAGCACTGGCGGCTGCCTTCTATAATGAGGGTATTGGAAAGTTGGTACAACGCTACGACAAACGTCTATGTCGGATCGGCGACTATGGAGATAAATAGCTGGAAGTTGTAGCTAACTGTTGCAAATAAAACAGTTTTGATCTTCACTGTGGTTTCCATTTCGCGACATATCGTTCCTTACATTCCGAATAGCCCTCGTACTTACCACGCGGCTATGATGTTTACGTTGTGCCTACAAAACATTACATTCAAATGCGATATATTAGAAAAAACTCAACTGCGAGCCCGCAGCGCCTAGTATCTGTGTTGGCAGCACTGTCCAAGGGACAAATACTCATCCCTCCCGAGTTAGGGCACAATTTGAAAATAGGGCAGCTTACTCTGTTATTAACGGTAAAGTCCTAGATTACGGATCCAAAGGTCACAGGTTCGATCACGGCCATTTCTAGGGTGTTTTCTTATCGCTTATCACTTATGTTCGTTACTGTAACAATGTCTAGTTGCACCGTGGTTCGTGGTACATGTTAGTCTGTAGGCCCCTAAAACTGGCTGGGTAAGTGAGTTTAAGGAGAGTTAGAACGGATTTTTTTAACAATTTTGGATTTCTATCTCATTGTGAAATGTGCAGTTTTCCGAATAATATATATATCACTTACAATCTTACATGGGAAGTATTTTATTTTATTTTTTTAAATATAATCTACACCGGTTGAAAATGTTAAAATTTTGACGTGCATTACTCCAGGATCTAATAAAATCGGTAATTTTTTTTATATAGAAGGCTGTGGATTCCTGTCCATGTCCAGAAGAGGATGGGCCCCAGGCTGAGGAAGTTGAAACGAAGTTTGAGAGACAAGAAACTTTCTGATGGTAAAACCATAAGAGGCAGGCTGACAGAAAAAATGATTGACGAACTGCAGCAGTATTATGGGGTGGCCGTTAGAAATAATACTGAGGGTTTGTTGAAAATGAAGCAGGCAGTAAGGGCTACCGTCTTCCACAGACTGTCAACTGATGAAAACCAGTACACCACCTTTGCCCTCCTGGGCCTGATTCATGGTGCAATTACCGCAGTGCCCAGTACTCAAACAATTCATACAGTCATAAACATTCCATCCCAGCAGCAGTCATGGATATCATAAAACCTATTGACAGAGACATGCCAAATCCTGAATTACTGACGCAGTGTCTGCATGGTCAGATTCAAAATCCCAATCAGTTTTTCAATAATCTTATATGGACTTGCTTACCAAAAAATGTTTTTGTTGGAATGAAGACACTAAAGTGTGTGTGTGGGGGGGGGGGGGGGGGGGTCAGTGACGCTGTTATTGCTTTTAATGATGGCAACATTGGTACCCCGAAAGTGGTACAGCATATGGAAATTAATCCTGGAGCAAACTGCATCACAGAACTTGAATGGATGGACAAGGCTCGCATAGATAAAGCATAGTATGCAACACAATTGGCCACTAAGGAGTCCAGAAAGAAGAAAAGAAGAAAAAACTAGTAAAAACATCGAGAGGATGATATACAGTATGGTGCAGGGTCCTGAGTGACTAAAACAAAAAAATTAAGCATATATTGAGTTACAGCCTTTTGAAACTTTAGATGTCGTTCCTGAAAATTTACATTTTCTGTTGCATTTTTCCCTAAATCTCAGAAACCAGTTCGAGTAGAGTATTCAAATTTTCAGGGAGTAATAACATACATATCCTGAGTCTACTGAACTAAATGAAGAACATAATGTTATGTACAATTAAAATTATTTACGATAACGTACAAAGAAGTACACAAAATTTTAACCGTGTAATTAAAAAATTGTATTTCCGAAAGCAGTGGCTGAAATGCAATTATTATAGTTCAGTAGACTCAGGATATGCAGTTTAATGTCCTATAAAAGTTTCATGTCAATGGCTACAGTGGTTCCTGAAATACAGGAAAGCCAAGTCACTAAATTTAATATTTCGGATTGGGCGATCCAATTCCCCTTAAAGGTCGAGGGAAGTCAACGGCAATAGGGCCGTGCCTAGTAACTCACTGTGGTGTTGAAACCAGGCTTCGAGTTGATGATAGTCTTATGTACCGTAGCTAGAACGAATCCCAATTCGTCTCTGCTCCTCTTATATACGAGGGTTGCCCAGAAAGTAATGCACCGCATTTTTCTTTCTCGGCCAAAAACAGTGCTACGAATGCGAAACGTTACGTACGTATTATTTGAAGTCTCCTGAGTGAGTGCGTCAAGTTTCCGTCACTTCCGACAGATAGCGTAGCCGCTGGACAGTTTCAAAATGGCGTCTGCAGATGATTTACATTACAAGCAACGTGCCGTCATTGAATTTCTCACTGTATAGAAAGAAACTGTGGGGAATATTCACAAACGGTTATGCAAAGTCTATGGAGCATCTGATGTCGACAGAAGTAGAGTTAGTCGCTGGGCAAGGAGGGTGAGGTCATCAGAAGGCGGTTCGGCGGAGCTCCACGGTTTGCAGCGGTCGGGGAGACCATCCACGGCTGTCACATCTGACATGTTGCAGCGAGCTGATGTCATTCGCGAGGACAGACGGATTACGACTCGGCATTTGGCGCTGCATCTACCAGTCAGCAAAATGAGTGTGGATGCAATTATCCGCACTCTTGGATATTCAAAAGTGTGTGCAAGACGGGTCTCGCAGTGTCTAACGGTGGATCACAAATCGCACAGAAAAAACAATTGTCTTGATTTGTTGCAACGTTTTGAAGTTGAGGCGGAGACTTTCTTGTCCTGGATTGTGACAGGTGAAGAGACCTGGGTTCACCAATTTGACTCCGAAACATAACGACAGACAGTGAAATGGCGCCATTCCCACTCCCCACAGAAGAAAAAATTCAAAGCAACTGCTTCCGCCGGTAAGGTCATAATCACCGTGTTCTGGGACTGCGAAGGTGTGATTCTCATTGATGTGATGCTAAGAGGCGGTACCATTAAGTCAGAAGCATATGTCAACACATTAACAAAACTCAACACCCGCTTCCGACGACTTCGGCGCCACAGCAGCCCAGGAGATGTTTTGCTGCAACACGATAACGCTCGGCCTCACACAAGTCTGAGGACTGCTGAACACACCGCAAAACAGGGTTGGACAGTGTTACCCCACCCACTCTACAGCCCTGACCTAGCCCTCTCGGGCTTCCACTTGTTTGAGCCATTAAAAGTGTAACGTCCCCTTAGAACAATTATACATGACTGTGCTTAAACTGACACACAATATTTTTTAGCGCAACGCAATCTGACTTTCAGAAATCCCTACAAAGGAATGGCCCTAACTAACATTAACCTGTACCTTTCACAAATCACTTACCTCACCAAAAATCTTCGTTACTCGAACTACTGCAATACAGCGAGCGCCACTACTGCCAGCTAAATAAAAGATTCAAACTACGGAAGTCACTGATAGGGATAGTTAGCCAATGAAAGATTTTAATAGAGAACAAACAATGTATTTACCTTAATAGTCATAATATATATATAGCAGTTCATGACAAATTACAAAACTCCGCCATCTCTCTCCCCACATCCACCACTGCTGGCGGCTCACCTCCAACTGCGCAACGCTACGCGCTGTTCACATCCAGCTGCCGCTGCCCAACACTACAATGGCAGACAACAATGCAAACTAGCCACAGACTGCACACAGCACAGCCAGTGATTTTCGTACAGAGCGCTACGTAACGTTGCCAATAAGAAAACATAAACAGCCTACTTACATAAACCCCCATGCTCCCCACAAAGAATTTTGCAAATTGTTTTGGGCAGTGGCCAATTATGATTTGATAAAATTTTTCATAATTACAGTAAGAAAGATATCAAATGCACACACTTATTGATACAATGTTGGTCAAAAGCTAAAATTTTCTCACAGTCCATAAAGATAGTCCTGATCATTCATCATAATAAAATTTCAGTGTTTTTTTTTTTTTAAAGTCTGAGCAGTAAAAGACAATGCACACGGAAGTAGTGGATTTCCATGCAATCTTGAAGAAGTAGTGTTGTCCTTCCAACTGAAAGACAGTGCTGACTCTTGACATGCTGACAGGTAATGGGCCACAACAGAGCAAACCCACAGCAGTCATTCGACGTTTTGAAGAATATTGGTAGGTAGGTCATCACAGAGTAGACCCACTGTAGTCCTGGTAGAGAATATGGTATTGGTGGGCCACCAGAGGCGTAGACCCACTGCAGTCCTTGTAGAAATAATGGTATTGGTGCGTCATCAAAGGTGTAGACCCACTGTAGTCCTTGTAGAAATGGCCAGCAGCCATCTGCTGCGACTGTGCAGGTGCACGATCACCATTGAAGAGTCTTGCGGATAATAGAGCGAGTCCATAACCACCACTTGTGCACTCACCAAGTTTTTGGAATTGTCCTTAGAAGTCTTGCAGACAATATAGCAAGTCCATAAACCACCACTTGTACACTCACAAAGTATTTGGAATTGTCCTTAGAACCACCAATGCTGTTATCCAGTCCCTTGCTGAATTATTAACACATGTGCAAACACTAACAGTCCCTACTTCTCACATATTGTCCATATACTATGACCAACAGAAAAGTGTGCAGTGAAATGAATGCTTACAAGTTACTTAATTTGATGAACTGGTGTCAATTACAAGTTTATAACATAAGAATACAATAACAAAGGTACAAAATACATCATTAAAGAACATAATAATACAGATGACATTTGTAGTAATACAGGCTTTACAAAAGAATAGAAATAACATATACATCAGTGTTACAGGAATTATGACATGAGTACATACATAAAAGATCAGAATAACTTTTGGAACATCAGCTTCACACATGAGCATTAAAACAAAACAGAATACATAATGTCTAAACATCTTTACAAAGAAAATAACATATTATTAATGCAAAGTATATTTGAGGATAACAGTATTCCCCATCATAGTTCGTTTACGCCTAACGTGCACGCAAAGCAAGCTATTGGCATTCACTGTCGCGTTGAACAGCACTCCTAATGTTTTTGGTCATCAGTCTATCTGTTTACATACATACACATACAACCTTGATGTACTTTTTACAGCTATGTTTAGGATTAAAATTGTCATTTACCTTTCATAGATGTTCAATATTCTCTCCACTGGACGCGAGACAATCAGCCACACGGTAGTCGAACGGGTCCTGCACTTATATATGTTTATTAGCCGACCAGAATATTATTGCAACTGGGAGTGACGGCACTTCGGTCGGCTTATCGAGAGTTTCTGTGGTGGTATTTCACTTGGACACCCTGAATCACTTGATAGTATATGCACAACACCCTTCAAATAAGTCATAATAAAACCCGTTTCCCCTAGTCACCTTTGTACTTTTTACTGTAACGTTATCACGTGTTTACGATAACGGCCACGAGAGACCAAGTGCAATAATATCGTGGACGGTTAGAACAATTACTGCATTTAATGCTGTTGCTGTGTGACGTCATAGTTCATCGACAGTTGTTAGAAGGGGAGGCACGCAGACGGAGTCACTCACAAGCACGAAAAATTCATATATCGTAAAATCAGGCGACCTTGGAAACCAATGGTGCAATGCGAGATTCATACGCCCCCTAGGCTACGTACACAGTGACATCGACAACGGGTGCCACACACTGTCGACAGAGGTCGTATAATAACAACGGCCGATAGCTTGGTTATAGTGCGTCTGATCTCCTTCGTCAGTTTTTGGCGGGATCGAGGAGCCTAGATTTTATTCTATCAAGGAAGGTAAAAATCTACGTTGTTGTTGTTGTTGTTGTTGTTGTTGTGGTCTTCAGTCCAGAAACTGGTTTTATGCAGCTCTCCATGCTTGCTCTTGATAACAACATGCTCCTGAGTAGTCCCCGCCCGGAGATCCGAATAGGGGACTATTTTTACCTCCGGAATATTTTACCCAAGAGGACGCCATCATCATTTAACCACGCAGTAAAGCTGCATGCCCTCGGGAAAAATGAGGGCTGTAGTTTCCCCTTGCTTTCAGCCGTTCGCAGTACCAGCACAGCAAGGCCGTTTTGGTTGGTGTTACAAGGCCAGATCAGTCAATCATCCAGACTGTTGCCCCTGCAACTACTGAAAAGGCTGCTGCCCCTCTTCTGGAACTACACGTTTGTCTGGCCTCTCAACAGATACCCCCTCTGTTGTGGTTGCACCTACGGTACGGCTACCTGTATCGCTGAGGCGTGCAAGCCTCCCCACCAACGGCAAGGTCCACGGTTCATGGGGAGGGGGGAGGGGGGGGTAGAATCTATACTAACCTGTATCTGTCTCGAAAAGAACGGGCGAGTACTGTACACTCTTACTACAGTTACTGGAATAACTAGACAAGGTTTACGTAGATATGAGATGAAGAGAGAAACATTCTGTTTCATACTCGAGATTATTTGTGGACATTTCGCAAAGCAAGGCTATGAACACTCTGCACAACTTCAAATAAATTCAGCAGAACAGGCATATGCCACTTAACCTTCAACGACTGTCATGCAGCGTATGAATGAAAGAAATACATAAATTTTAGAATGAGATGCTCTTGATACCTAAATCACTGAATGGCTGAGTCACATAGAGAGAGCTGGACCAAGTGCACATAGCGGGCACATCCACTGACGTAAGTGATGGCTATGAGGTGCTGGCAACGCGCTGAACTTATTCTGCCTGGGGGAGCCTTTCACTTCGTGAAGTCTAACCGTCTGCCGCTCCTCGGAGCTATAACAATTTTTTTTGGACTTTAGTTATCCTGATGAAAGATTAGTAGTCTGATTGTGTATTTATTATGTGGAGCGAATGTGACGTACGTCTTTTTAATGAAATTGTGTTGAAAGTGTCATATCTTGACCCCATAATCCTATTTTAGTTACTGAAAGTTTGGTCATGCTATTAGAGGGTATACAACTTTTGTCTAATGGTACTAATGTGGGCAAAGTGGCCTTCTAGACGGTAGGCTCTGGGCACTGTGTAGAAGGAAAACATGTTGCCCATGAACTACTCAGTTTGTATATTTTGCTTATTTTTTCATAGTTCCACACAACGTCTTCCTGTTTTCTCGATTGATCTGTGTTCAGTTTTTCAAGGCCTATCCACTGAGCCAAATTATAACTAAATCTGAGGGGGGTGCGATGGGGAGGTTCCCTTGTCAGTATGCCATGAACTACCTAACACTACACTTAAAAATTTTTGGACAGTCATTATTTTCCGTGTGAAAACATCACGCCATTCGAGCGAAGAAAACGAACTGATTTTAATTCGTCCGACCGTCGTCTGTAGTCCACACGCGCAGTTGTACCGAGACTGCGCAGTTACTGGCGTGCTGATTCGGAAAGATCGGCCGTCTACGGCATATGTCGGTCGTCGGCGTTATGCCTCGACGTCTGTGTTACTGTGACTGCAACGTTGAGGCAGTTCGTTGCGAAGAAATGCTCTTACATGCAGGTTCCAATGCGACGGTGCTCCGCCCTCTTGAAAAATGAAAGTTTCAGCTTGTTTTCGCAACTGTGAAAGCAGACAGATGAACGAGTGAGCGAGTGAGTTAGCTGCATCAGGAGATACTACTGGCCACTACAAGAACCGCCAACTTACAACTGCAGCCAAGCTAAACTTTTAGTTTCGACACGAAGGGTAAAATTACTCCACTTTCAACTGCCATCCACATTGAAGATATAATCTCGTCAAATCGGATGAATGGCTTTGAAACGCATTGCATATTTGCACAAAGTGAAGCAATGCGAGCACACAGCTACACGTTTCCAGGGTAACGCACTTATCAACTGGCTGTACATGATTACAACATCAATCAAAGTACTTAAATGTTTCAGAGTAGCAGTCATAAGAATAAGAAACAGGATAAATAATCAACTTGCGTTCATGTGACGTCGTGCATTTAGTGCTCATTGTACAAATCTAGGTTCTAGAAATCAGCTGGTGTAACAGCTAAAGAACACAGCTGGGGACACTGCTGAAGAAAATGAGGAACTGGTGGCTGTGTGAGCCGGCCGCTGTGGCCGAGGGGTTCTAGGCGCTTCAGTCCGGAATCGCGCAGTTGTTACGGTCGCAGGTTCTAATCATGCCTCGGACATGGATGTGTGTGATGTCCTTAGGTTAGTTAGGTTTAAGTAGTTCTAAGTCTAGGGGATTGATGGCCTCAGATGTTAAGTCCCATAGTGCTCAGAGCCATTTGAACCATTTGACGAACATACCACAAATACGGAAACATTGACTGGCAGCTGAAACGCACTTGCAAATTTATCTAGCATTTCTCTCGTAAACACATGGAAAAAAAAATTGCAGAAATTTTCTCTACAATACAAGACACCATAATACCGCGTCTCGATATTTTTAAACGTATAAAGAGCCTCACATCAATGTGATACTCACTATTAGAGATTTGTGGTACGTATCTATGAAAAATAACTAGTCCTCCTTTCTCCTTTCTCGTACTTCTCTTTACATGCGTAGCAACAACGATACTGCACCATGGCTGTCATTACTACTAAAACGTCCAGAAACGTATGTAAAAGAGGTGAATACGTATAATATTAAAGTTTCTATGTTACCACAAATTACAGACAAGCAGCGACGTCCCAATACCACGTGATTATCCCGGTTTGATGTTGAGAACATGCGCAGTAGGCTAGGCTCACTTCATAGATATTTATACTGCGTGGGTCCAAGTGCTCTTCCACTTGCACTAGTCGATGCCGCCACGCGCCGTCATCCATTAAAAATCGGACAAGTGCGAGTAGGACTTCATTATGTATGTAGATAATAATAATTTCATGTAGCTCAATAGCAGGGTGAAAGTCTTAATACTGGACGCCACTTCAGGGACTTAAATGTCCCTAACCTACCCAAATCATCTACCCGGGGACACGGGACCTACTGTTTATCGAGGAATACGAATCACTTGTTGTTTCTGGTAACGCGCCACAAGTTTAGAGGTGAAGACTAAGTAAAAGAGAAGACTGAAAATTCCGTGGTGAGACCGAGATTCGATGCGGCGACCTCTCAGTTTCCAGGCACACTCTTTACACTAGACCACTAGCTCCACGTTTGTATCAACAATTAATCTATAGGTTTAGATGAGTGGGTTTTGCGAGTATCAAACTATGTAACATGTATGGCCGTATCTTTTTCTTTTGCATTGGCTTAGAAGCTTAAATTATTTGCACCTACAAAGGACCGTAGATGTTAGTGTTTGACATAAACTTCAACTTGATAACTGTACCCGTTCGTGACAAAAAGGGCCCTTTACTGACGGCTTCATATTTTTCACATCGCCAAGGGACAGTAAACCTTAGTAACTGACATAAATTTCAGTTTGATACATCTATCCATTACTGAGAAAAAGGGGGTCTTAATTGGCGGACAGACATGTTGTTGTTGGTTGGTCTTCAGTCCTAAGACTGGTTTGATGCAGCTCTCCATGCTACTCTATCCTGCGCAAGCTTCTTCATATCCCATCACCTACTGCATCCTACATCCTTCTGTATGCAGACTGAAAACAAATGACAAAGAGAATATTTTGTATGCGATATAACCACGAACTGCGCAAACTGAGCAAGGAAAAATCGATTGTCTTCAGGATGTTCCACAGTTGCTGTTAGAGGCTTCTAAGGGAGAGGAGACTTTGTACGTAAATTTTTGATAAAGAACCCATCTGCGAAAATGTACCGTTTGGATGTAAGGTAAGTTTGAAGACTGGATCACTTTCAAATCTCTCGTGCCACGGTCCGCGGCGCCGTCCTGAGTCCCTGAGGTACTTATGACAGCACATACCATTTCCGTCTTTGTATAATAACGGCTGCGAATACTGGTACCGTCGCAACTAAGGGAGCGATGACTCTCGTGACCACACTCTCCACTTTGAAGAGGACGTTCTACGTCACGTAGAAGAGACCCGGCGACGACTACTCGAAACATTGCCGAAACCATGAGTACATAGAGTTCACTGACTCTGCCTTGTGTGTACCACGAAACGGTAGAGTTGGAACTTATCAGATATTCAATCTGATTTTACCCAAACCATACATTTTCGTACATGGTTTCCTCCTCAAAACTGTATCTACTAAGTCTCCTCTACAAGCCATAAAAGTGTAAAGGAATTGTAAAACACACTGATTAAGCGTCCGTACGAGCCTTGATTTCTCTTCTCTTGCCCGCGACTGAACCTCTGCAACATCTCTCCAGATACACTGGTAAGATCCGTTGTGGGAAAGATGGAAGTGGAAGGAAGGAAGAAGCTGTTGAAAACCGCGCTTTCTGAGCACAGCGGTGGCTATAAATACAGTTATCGGACACACGTGTAAATTTCATTAGCCGAACAACGGGCGAGGGAGCGCAGCGGGGGATGGGCTGCCTGAAATGAGCTTTCTCCAGAGCTGTTGTGAATCTTATTTTGTGAACACCTTTCTCGAAGTGATTACTCGCCAGGTAATTAACATTCTGCTTATGCAACGCAGGACGCTCGGGGCTCGGCAGGTACGAGTGCTTAAAGACCGGCCGTGGGAAGACCGCTAAGCGCTGACACACGCCGCCGGTGCACAGACGCCTGTACCTCCTCGCGCCTCAAGTGCATCAGCAAACGTACACAGTAACGACTTGTGACATCCTTTCCTTTGGTAGACAACTCTTCACTGACCCAGGCCTGCTCACGTGAAAGGAAAAAAACGGCTGCTTCGAATGCATGCCGAGTCCTTTCTTCTCATGATTTCTGTAGCTCTCGTAAGTGACTTAAGTTAATCCTGATGTCCTATATTTACCAAGCTTTCGTATTACGAGGGCAGTTCAATAAGTAATGCAACACATTTTTTTTTCTCGGGCAATTTTGGTTGAAAAAACCGGAAATTTCTTGTGGAATATTTTCAAACATTCCCGCTTCGTCTCGTATAGTTTCATTGACTTCCGACAGGTGGCAGCGCTGTACGGAGCTGTTAAAATGGCGTCTGTAACGGATGTGCGTTGCAAACAACAGGCAGTGATCGAGTTTCTTTTGGCGGAAAACCAGGGCATCTCAGATATTCATAGGCGCTTGCAGAATGTCTACGGTGATCTGGCAGTGGACAAAAGCACGGTGAGTCGTTGGGCAAAGCGTGTGTCATCATCGCCGCAAGGTCAAGCAAGACTGTCTGATCTCCCGCGTGCGGGCCGGCCGTGCACAGCTGTGACTCCTGCAATGGCGGAGCGTGCGAACACACTCGTTCGAGATGATCGACGGATCACCATCAAACATCTCAGTGCTCAACTTGACATCTCTGTTGGTAGTGCTGTCACAATTGTTCACCAGTTGTGGTATTCAAAGGTTTGTTCCCGCTGGGTCCCTCGTTGTCTAACCGAACACCATAAAGAGCAAAGGAGAACCATCTGTGCGGAATTGCTTGCTCGTCATGTGGCTGAGGGTGACAATTTCTTGTCAAAGATTGTTACAGGCGATGAAACATGCGTTCATCACTTCGAACCTGAAACAAAACGGCAATCAATGGAGTGGCGCCACACCCACTCCCCTACCAAGAAAAAGTTTAAAGCCATACCCTCAGTCGGTAAAGTCATGGTTACAGTCTTCTGGGACGCTGAAGGGGTTATTCTGTTCGATGTCCTTCCCCATGGTCAAACGATCAACTCTGAAGTGTATTGTGCTACTCTTCAGAAATTGAGGAAACGACTTCAGCGTGTTCGTAGGCACAAAAATCTGAACGAACTTCTCCTTCTTCATGACAACGCAAGACCTCACACAAGTCTTCGCACACGAGAGGAGATCACAAAACTTCAGTGGACTGTTCTTCCTCATGCACCCTACAGCCCCGATCTCGCACCGTCGGAATTCCATATGTTTGGCCCAATGAAGGACGCAATCCGTGGGAGGCACTACGCGGATGATGAAGAAGTTATTGATGCAGTACGACGTTGGCTCCGACATCGACCAGTGGAATGGTACCGTGCAGGCATACAGGCCCTCATTTCAAGGTGGCGTAAGGCCGTAGCATTGAATGGAGATTACGTTGAAAAATAGTGTTGTGTAGCTAAAAGATTGGGGAATAACCTGGTGTATTTCAATGCTGAATAAAACAAAATGTGTTGCATTACTTATTGAACTGCCCTCGTATATAAACCCACCCAGGCGATATCATTATCACTTGGTGAGGAGTGACTGGTAGTCAACATACGTACGGTGCATGTAGTATCAGTGAGCGTGCTGTCCGTGTGTATAATACGGAAGGCGCGCGATCTATCTGAGTCCGACCGAGGGCATATCGTGATAGCCCGGGGGCTCGGCAAGAGTTTTCGGAAACTGCACGACTTTCGGGTGTCCGAGGAGTGCTGTGATGACTCTGTTCAAGACGTGTAAAAACCAAAGTGAAACCACGTCCAGACGCCGTGGGATTGGGCGGCCAACTGTGGCGGAACTAGCATCAGACTTTGAAGCAGGGCAGAGTAAAAGGGTATCTCAACACACAGTGCACCGAACACTCCTAACGGCCGGCCGGTTGTGACCGAGCGGTTCTAGGCGCTTCAGTCTGGAACGGCGCGACTGCTACGATCGCAGGTTCGAATCCTGCCTCTGACATGGATGTGTCCTTAGGTTAGTTAGGTTTAAGTAGTTCTACGTTCTACGGGACTGATGACCTCAGATGTTAAGTCCCATAGTGCTCAGAGCCATTTGAACCATTTGAACTCCTAACGATGGGCCTCCGCAGCCGACGACCTATGCATGTTAACACGACGACATCGGAAATTTATACGGAAATGGGCACGTGACCATCGGCATTGGCCTTTAGCGCAGTGGCAGAGCGTTGCATGGTCTGATGAATCCCGAGATCTTCTTCATCGCGCTGTTGGGAGGGTGTGAATCCGTCTTCTTCCAGGGTATCAGCTCCTTGATACCTGTACTGCGGGACGGAGCTCGTGGCGGCTTCATTACGCTCTGGGAAACATTCACGTGGACGTCCATGGGTCCAATGGAGCTCGTGGAAAGCCCTATAACGGCCAAGGAATATCGTACACTGGTTGCAAACCACGTACACCGCTTCATGACGATCATGTTTCCTGACGGCAGTGACATTTTTCGACAAGGTAATATGCCATGTCACAAGACCAGGAGTGATGTATTGGCCACCCAGCTTACCAAATCTGAATCCGATCGAGCACATCTGAGATGTGGTTGGACGTGGCGTCAGAGCTCTTCGCCCCCTTCCCGGAATTTCCAGGTATTAGGTGACTTGTGAGTACCGATGTGTTGCCAACTCCCTCCAGCGACTTACCAAGGCCTCATTGCTTCTACACCACAACGCCTCACCGCTGTTATTCGTGCCAAAGGTGGACATACCAGCTATTAAGTTGGTGGTCATAACGTTCTGGCTGATCAGTGTATATCTGTAATCTGCGACCCGATGCGAAGTGTGTTGTGTAGGGTGTTTTTTCATTGTAACATGTGATAATTTTTCTTCCCGTTCCATTAATGTATAATCTGCGGGCAGAGGGATTGCTTGTAGCCTCTGTGCGAGTTATTATTAATTTAATTTTATTTTGATGTCATTTATAGGAGATATACATGGGGAACTAGAACTCCACCGACAAATTTAGAGAGGTTATTGTTCAAACGTGTGTGAAATCTTATGGGACTTAACTGCTAAGGTCATCAGTCCCTAAGCTTACACACTACTTAACCTAAATTATCCTAAGGACAAACACACACATCCATGCCCGAGGGAGTACTCGAACCTCCGCCGGGACCAGCCGCACAGTCCATGACTGCAGCGCCTGAGACCGCTCGGCTAGTCCCGCGCGGCAGAGAGGTTATTTAGCCATACTTTATAAGTATTTTGATAAGGCTCGTTACAGAATAAATATGATTTATTCAATTCGTTAGGGCAGTCACCCTTTTTTCTGGGAAAATACCTTTAGAACAGTGAAGAAGCTGTAATATGCAATAACCAAAACTTACAACACTCAACACAGAGTCAAGCAACAACTCTCAGACGAAATACCTGTACTTTTATTATAATGTGTTCAGTCTGTTCTGTCAGTGTACTCTACAGCATGTAGAAAGTGCAGAACTGTTTCCTTACGGATATTGTTCAAACTTCTGACCACTACGATCTCGGCGGACTGTACAGCTACTCACTATTGATTGTCTTACACGCTCAAGAATAGCGAGAGTTTGGCGTACTACGCCCACGGCTGTAGTAATCCTAGCAACCAGTTCCGTGAAGGTATCGAACGGGCTCTCGTAAACTAGGCTCTTCACATGCTCCCAGAAGAAAAAGTCCATTGGCCTCATGTCTTGTGATTGAGCTGGTCATGGAACAGGATCCTTCAATGTGGTTCGTAGCATCGAGTGCAAAGTGTGCCGACGCGCCGTGGTGTTGAAACAAAGTAAGCCGCATGTCTTCTAGGAACTGTGGGAGAACACATTAAAGAAGCGTTTTGTACACGACTCCGTTCAGTGTATCGGGAAATACGTAAGGATCAATCCCAAAATCGTTGAGAATATCTGCCCGTACATCCATAGCAAACGTCTGTTCATAGGATCGACACATCAGTGAGTGTGGATTTTCGTCATCTCATACACGGTTATTCCTGAACATGCCCTCTCCTGTATATATAGCCTCATCTGTAACCAGCAGAAAATAGGGAAAATTGGGGTTTTGTGTGCATTGCTGTAGGCCACAGTTTGCAAATACTACTTGATATGGGAAGTCCATTAATTGCAATGATTCCACTTCTATGGAAGATACAGGCACAATCATTGTTCACGTAAGGCTTTCTAAACAGTCGATTGGTTTGTGGTTCAGAGCTCATGCAACACACCGAATACTAAAGACAGGATTGACACCAGCTGCATGTAACACCTTCTCTTCCGTATCAGGTGTTCTATAATACTGCACGCAGCCAGCACAAGGAAAGGATCCAGTTTATCATAACGGCAGATACAAAGGTACTGTGATGTGGATGCTACTGGTGTGGGAACAGCTCAGCATAGCGTCTTTGTGCTGCTCCTCCATTGCATTCAGTGAACCCACACACTAGCTGCATATCAGCCAACTCTTTATCAGTAAAGCAATGCATTTATTATATATTATATATGCGTATATTGTGGCGGATAAGCAGGTACCAATATAACCTGCATTGTTCACAGATCTCCCCCGCCCTCCCCCCACCACAGTTCCAATAAGCCAATTGCCTTACCTATAAAACGGTAGGCTGTTATCCTATTGGTTGGGGATACGAGCACAGCCTGCGTGGTTACAGATCCCCTTCCCCGAGGTCACCAATTTTGAGGCCTATAATATGTCACAATCAAACATAGCATCCCCAAATTCAAGGTCAAGAGGACACAGGTCTTGCACTGGATATGGCGATTCTTATTATTACATGATACAATATGGAGGGGGTGTCTAGTACACTAGTGTGGTATCCATTATTCTTACAGACTTGTACATAACAGACACAAATCACTTGTATGTGTGAGATCTTTCTTAAACAAATTGAACTCTTACTCAGCAGCAATTACACTGAGGAGGTGATGGGATACAGTTAGTACACTCTTGCTCCATAGTAGTTACACTGTGGAGGTGGCGGCGTTCGTTTAATACGCCCCTGCTACATAGCAATTAAATTATGGAGATGATGGGATTAATTTAGTTCACACTTGCTACATAACAATTGTGGGCGTATACAAATGACTCTGATAGTGCCTAGTTCTATGTTTAACAATTACAAAAGCCTTCCAGACATGTGTGTAGCAGAATTTGATTATTACTGAAGTAAAAATGTTTAATTTTAATAAATACTCTGCAGGTGGTGGGCTCAGTCATGTAATGCATTGCCGGCTGCTTAAAGACGCGTTAGAGCGACTGTGTATTATCCAGACGAGTGTCGCCTGTTGTCAGGAAGATGCACAATGTCCAGTTGCAACCGAGAGAATCGTAGTGCATGTGGCAAAGTAAACGATGGTGGTACTTTTGAGATCTTATTGCTATGGGAGATGAAGTATGTAGCCATGCGACCCTTGCAGTCAAAACCAGTTCCATCCCTATGTGTCACAGGGATGGATGTCACAGAGCATTCCCACTCATTGTTGACATAATTAATTCACTCTCTATGGCAATATTGATCACATACATATCGTGTTAAATACATACTGGATCACCCACATTGTGCGCACATGGAAATGTTAGGCTGATAGCAGAATTCACAGACATGTCAGAATTATTTGATCGCTAGAGGCAGGTACTCCTCATGAAGGTAATGGATGGGCAAAGGGTGATGGCCCATATGATGTCACAATCAAATATGGCAATCCAAGATGGCCTCAATGCCACTGCACCTGTAATTCATGACCTAGATACTCTCAGGATGCTGTGTACATGTGTAGACACAGCCTCCTCTCTCCACACCACCCTCCCCCTCCACATTACATCGTTGTGGCTATATGAGATGAGATTTTGCAAAGAGAACCATATCACTATTCACTGGACTTTATGATGAAATGTACTTGTATCTCTGGAGATGATGATGAAAGTACCAAGCGTCCTCATTTGATGTGAGTATTTCAAGTAAGTAGCAAAATATTTTTGTGTGTTGTTGTATGGTTGTTTAATGAATTTATTTATGTTGCAAATATTGACAATGATATATATACCCTAAAGTCACCAGTCATGAGTGGCAATTCACTATCCCTTTTAATGGAGCAAATACTCGTCCAGGAGGTGGGTGGCTGGATGGAGGTGATGGAACCAACACTGCTAAGCAATGATGACTATGCCCATAAGTAAAAGCCTATATTTGTGCTGAAAAATAATTGACACTTGCATAGAATTCTCTGCTCACATTATTTTGTAGTTCCCAGAACTTCTGAATTAGGTCTTGACAACAGCCAGTCCACTGGATGCACCTACCATTAGATTCCCAAATGAACGCACTACCCCTGACTCCAACAGGACAAAAGCATTCCTCTCTCTCTCTCTCTCTCTCTCTCTCTCTCTCTCTCTCTCTCTCTCACACACACACACACACATATATATATATATATATATATATATATATATATATATATATATATATACTCCTGAAAAAGGAAAAAAGAACACATTGACACCGGTGTGTCAGACCCACCATATTTGCTCCGGACACTGCGAGAGGGCTGTACAAGCAATGATCACACGCACGGCACAGCGGACGCACCAGGAACCGCGGTGTTGGCCGTCGAATGGCGCTAGCTGCGCAGCATTTGTGCACCGCCGCCGTCAGTGTCAGCCAGTTTGCCGTGGCATACGGAGCTCCATCGCAGTCTTTAACACTGGTAGCATGCCGCGACAGCGTGGACGTGAACCGTATGTGCAGTTGACGGACTTTGAGCGAGGGCGTATAGTGGGCATGCGGGAGGCCGGGTGGACGTACCGCCGAATTGCTCAGCACGTGGGGCGTGAGGTCTCCACAGTACATCGATGTTGTCGCCAGTGGTCGGCGGAAGGTGCACGTGCCCGTCGACCTGGGACCGGACCGCAGCGACGCACGGATGCACGCCTAGACCGTAGGATCCTACGCAGTGCCGTAGGGGACCGCACCGCCACTTCCCAGCAAATTAGGGACACTGTTGCTCCTAGGGTATCGGCGAGGACCATTCGCAACCGTCTCCATGAAGCTGGGCTACGGTCCCGCACACCGTTAGGCCGTCTTCCGCTCACGCCCCAACATCGTGCAGCCCGCCTCCAGTGGTGTCGCGACAGGCGTGAATGGAGGGACGAATGGAGACGTGTCGTCTTCAGCGATGAGAGTCGCTTCTGCCTTGGTGCCAATGATGGTCGTATGCGTGTTTGGCGCCGTGCAGGTGAGCGCCACAATCAGGACTGCATACGACCGAGGCACACAGGGCCAACACCCGGCATCATGGTGTGGGGAGCGAGCTCCTACACTGGCCGTACACCACTGGTGATCGTCGAGGGGACACTGAATAGTGCACGGTACATCCAAACCGTCATCGAACCCATCGTTCTACCATTCCTAGACCGGCAAGGGAACTTGCTGTTCCAACAGGACAATGCACGTCCGCATGTATCCCGTGCCACCCAACGTGCTCTAGAAGGTGTAAGTCAACTACCCTGGCCAGCAAGATCTCCGGATCTGTCCCCCATTGAGCATGTTTGGGACTGGATGAAGCGTCGTCTCACGCGGTCTGCACGTCCAGCACGAACGCTGGTCCAACTGAGGCGCCAGGTGGAAATGGCATGGCAAGCCGTTCCACAGGACTACATCCAGCATCTCTACGATCGTCTCCATGGGAGAATAACTGCCTGCATTGCTGCGAAAGGTGGATATACACTGTACTAGTGCCGACATTGTGCATGCTCTGTTGCCTGTGTCTATGTGCCTGTGGTTCTGTCAGTGTGATCATGTGATGTATCTGACCCCAGGAATGTGTCAATAAAGTTTCCCCTTCCTGGGACAATGAATTCACGGTGTTCTTATTTCAATTTCCAGAAGTGTATATATATATATATATATATATATATATATATATATATATATATATATATATATATATATATATATATTATGTGGGGGGCGGGTGGGGGGTGGTAGTGTTAGTTACATAAAAGTCGTATCTTATCAATTCATTCGTCCAGCACACAGTGCAGGAGATATTTTAGGTTCAAGTACATCAGAGCTAACCAGATCTCATTCTCATCTGGTGATAGCGCTGCTGCTGCTGACGATGATGAGACAGCCGAATGACAGCAGCCTTGCGGTACAAATATCTTGGAATTTGTTGAAGTGGTGGTAAATGACTTGGCTGGAATGCCCAATGTTGCTGAGATGAAGTCTACAAATGCACACAAAGGTTTACATAACTAACAGTTCTGTAAAAAAAATATTTGCACTTGTGTATAATTCTTATCTAATGTTTCTCTTCCTAGGAATGTTGGAATCGTCTGACACAATACATATCCTAATTTTTTTTTCTTTTCCAAATGAATGCTGGAATCGTTAGGATGGGGTCTTCCACCAACATCCTAGCTGATATTGTCAACGCCATCATTACCACAATGGTAGAGGCAATCAGCATCAGGATGACCTCATTCTGGACCATTGACGTCTGATGATTAAAAACACATTGGCTAGCAACGGTTTCGTTGCCCGGTGGTTTACTGTCGAAGAACATCAGGTACGCTGTACTACTGCCCTGCATTACTAGATGATTTGAGACACATTTAGGAACAAGACCTTGTATGCCTTCATCGATAATTCTGAAACTTGTTTCTTTTCCAAAATGCATGCTCACTCGTTTTTGAAATGTAGCTTCATAAAATCCTAAACGATCAATTGTAACCTACCATTAAATGCAGTACAGTGCTATGCTGCAAACTCACACATCCACCAAAACATGATGATGATGTAGAAAACTAAACTATTGTGCATATTCGGGCTGAAAATGGGGTGATATCGCTGTGCATCTCAATTTCTGAGTGCTTAGAGGATTTCACCTTGGATGTCATACATGTCCAATTCACTGGAGTGCAAGAATGAAGAGCTGCGAGAGCTCTACAGTTCTGTATCTGAACATTCACTCGCTTGTCTTTGATACATTAATTGGGCGGTGAGGGCAGGGGTTGGGGAACATTCCTCCTGTATCCCTCTTCCAGAAGATAAGGGTAGAAAACACGGCATTATTAATGTCCAAAATTATGATGACTTTCAATTTGAGTGGCCACTTCTGGCTTGCGACAAATGCAAGACAAGTCAACACCCAATTTTCACAGGCATTGTAACTTTAGTGATAAACTTTTTATAGGCAAGATTGCATTAGTTAATATTTATTATTGTAGACCAGATTCGACAGGTGAAGCTGTTATATTCCGACCTCAAAAAAACTTTTTGGTTGTAAAACGTGTTCCATTACGACTTCATCACTGATGCCATTTTGTCAGTATTGAGTAGATCACTGCGATCGTCTGATCTTCAAACAATACACTCCTGGAAATTGAAATAAGAACACCGTGAATTCATTGTCCCAGGAAGGGGAAACTTTATTGACACATTCCTGGGGTCAGATACATCACATGATCACACTGACAGAACCACAGGCACATAGACACAGGCAACAGAGCATGCACAATGTCGGCACTAGTACAGTGTATATCCACCTTTCGCAGCAATGGAGGCTGCTATTCTCCCATGGAGACGATCGTAGAGATGCTGGATGTAGTCCTGTGGAACGGCTTGCCATGCCATTTCCACCTGGCGCCTCAGTTGGACCAGCGTTCGTGCTGGACGTGCAGACCGCGTGAGACGACGCTTCATCCAGTCCCAAACATGCTCAATGGGGGACAGATCCGGAGATCTTGCTGGCCAGGGTAGTTGACTTACACCTTCTAGAGCACGTTGGGTGGCACGGGATACATGCGGACGTGCATTGTCCTGTTGGAACAGCACGTTCCCTTGCCGGTCTAGGAATGATAGAACGATGGGTTCGATGACGGTTTGGATGTACCGTGCACTATTCAGTGTCCCCTCGACGATCACCAGTGGTGTACGGCCAGTGTAGGAGCTCGCTCCCCACACCATGATGCCGGGTGTTGGCCCTGTGTGCCTCGGTCGTATGCAGTCCTGATTGTGGCGCTCACCTGCACGTTGCCAAACACGCATACGACCATCATTGGCACCAAGGCAGAAGCGACTCTCATCGCTGAAGACGACACGTCTCCATTCGTCCCTCCATTCACGCCTGTCGCGACACCACTGGAGGCGGGCTGCACGATGTTGGGGCGTGAGCGGAAGACGGCCTAACGGTGTGCGGGACCGTAGCCCAGCTTCATGGAGACGGTTGCGAATGGTCCTCGCCGATACCCCAGGAGCAACAGTGTCCCTAATTGTTGGGGCGTGAGCGGAAGACGGCCTAACGGTGTGCGGGACCGTAGCCCAGCTTCATGGAGACGGTTGCGAATGGTCCTCGCCGATACCCCAGGAGCAACAGTGTCCCTAATTTGCTGGGAAGTGGCGGTGCGGTCCCCTACGGCACTGCGTAGGATCCTACGGTCTTGGCGTGCATCCGTGCGTCGCTGCGGTCCGGTCCCAGGTCGACGGGCACGTGCACCTTCCGCCGACCACTGGCGACAACATCGATGTACTGTGGAGACCTCACGCCCCACGTGTTGAGCAATTCGGCGGTACGTCCACCCGGCCTCCCGGATGCCCACTATACGCCCTCGCTCAAAGTCCGTCAACTGCACATACGGTTCACGTCCACGCTGTCGCGGCATGCTACCAGTGTTAAAGACTGCGATGGAGCTCCGTATGCCACGGCAAACTGGCTGACACTGACGGCGGCGGTGCACAAATGCTGCGCAGCTAGCGCCATTCGACGGCCATTACCGCGGTTCCTGGTGTGTCCGCTGTGCCGTGCGTGTGATCATTGCTTGTACAGCCCTCTCGCAGTGTCCGGAGCAAGTATGGTGGGTCTGACACACCGGTGTCAATGTGTTCTTTTTTCCATTTCCAGGGCCCGCCTCTCGTGGTCGTGCGGTAGCGTTCTCGCTTCCCACGCCCGGGTTCCCGGGTTCGATTCCCGGCGGGGTCAGGGATTTTCTCTGCCTCGTGATGGCTGGGTGTTGTGTGCTGTCCTTAGGTTAGTTAGGTTTAAGTAGTTCTAAGTTCTAGGGGACTGATGACCATAGATGTTAAGTCCCATAGTGCTCAGAGTCATTTTGAACCATTTCCAGGAGTGTATATTGAACACCCAGAGAAGACGACACAATTTTACCGCGCGTAATTAAATGTGACGGCTACAGTACAATGACCGGTAAAACATGCGGGTATCACGTAACGCCCAAAATCTGCCGGCACAAGGAATAAGAAAGATAAAAGCGGTAAGTCGACTACTGGAGGTAGCAGTAACATAAGCGTATCGGACAAGTCTAGTATACGGATAAACCCATGGGTCACGTAGGTGCAAGGAACGTACCATATCGTCGAGTTCTTTACTGAAACTACAGTTAGGAGATTGATTGACTAGCCGGAGAACACAATTAAAATCACCACTCAATACAGTCTTTGTAGGGGATTTACGAAGTAGGTAAATGACTTCATCCTTGCAGAAACGCGAACGTTGCGTAGAACGACCAGAGCCAAAAGGGGCATAAAGAAGAAGTAAAGTGAGATCGCAATAGGTGCTTCGTGACCCAGACCATCATCGAGAACTTCGAAACCTCGTAATGGAATTCCTTCCCTATAGGCCGGCCGCGGTGGCCGAGCGGTTCTAGGCGCTTCAGTCCGGAACCGCGCGACTGCTGCGGTCGCAGGTTCGAATCCTGCCTCGGGCATGGATGTGTGTGATGTCCTTAGCTTAGTTATGTTCAAGTAGTTCTAAGTTCTAGGGGACTGATGACCTCAGATGTTAAGTCCCATAGTGCTCAGAGCCATTTGAACCATTTGAACCTTCCCTATAAAACAAGGCAGTGCCCGTAGAAAGTTCGGAAGCCACATTAAAAAAGGTCGAGAACCCAGGAATTGAAAACTGGTCCAATAATACTTCCAGTACAAAAATTATGCCTGTTCCAGAATCATACATAAACTGTCGTAAAGCGGCGAGCCGGCGTTCAGAATGGCTCCTCTTCAGATTCCAGGTGAGGAAAGTATATGCTGCGTGACAGTTGAACTGGAACAAAAACAACAAAATTACAAAACCTTAAAGGAACGGAGCTGTGTACCAGTATCCATGGCAGAATCAATGGGCGAAAAGGGGCGAGAAGAAGCGTGAACATCTCCTACATCTTTCAATTCTTTTTCTTCTTCCGTCATGAGACTCTCAGGTTGGATACGTTGTTTACTGCGGCTCCTCCCAAGTGTCGCTACCTCACGTGGTTGTGTGGATGGTTCATGCATAATATCCGCACACCACTCGTCGAAGGCCGGCGACTCGCGTATAGATATTTGTTTGGTAACGGCGGGTCTTCCTGCCCTTGAAAATCAATCAAGTTATGCTCATCAACAGGTTGTGACGTAGAGATCGCGACAGAAGGCGCGGAATTAGTTTGGGAAGCTGAGAGAAGCGGAGAGGTATTCGATAGAGCTGGAGAGACAGGTGGGGTCCTGAAACAGACGAAGCGGCCTAGATGACGGGAGAATCGCCAGATGACTTATCAATAACCACCTGCTCAGGTGCAGAAGCACCCATGGCTTCCTCGTCCTCGATCTCAGGCCGGAGAAGAGGGTCCTTCAATCAAGGGCTATCTGAAGGGCGAGCCAAAGGAAAAGGCTCTTCAACTGCATCATCGTCTTGTGTTCTGCGACGCTTGTTTGAATAACCGGGCCCGGCACCACAGGAGAAACGGCGTTAATGTCCCTACGCCCGGTCGACGGGGAGAAATCACAAGCATTATCTCTCCAAGATTCACGTGGATCCTTAAAAGCCAGGGTCGGCTCAGCTGCAGAATCCTGTGGGAGAAAATCGGCTAAAGTCAATTTTTTACGCTGTCGGTAAGCAGGTTTTAATACCACCAAAGGACGTTGGTACGGAGGTGGCAGCTCTGATTAGAAATAAAGCAGGTTGCTTCCTGTCTGGTATAAGTGATATGAACCCGATAACCACATATCTACAAGTGAGAGGGGACATTTTTTTTAATCACCATTCTAGCGGTCGAACACCACTAAGTCCTGTAAGCGGTGCTGAGCAGACCAACGTTCCCTTCGAATATGTTGTATATCCCCGTATGAAACACGGTGGACCTCAGAAAACTGTCATCTACATCAGGCAGAAGATTAAAAACCCGAAAATATGAGTAGATCACTTCTCCAGTCTCCAAAAGAACTAAGCTACTGGAATCATCACGATGGGTAAAGGGGACCTGAGTACCGTGATATAATAGTGTCCTGTCAACCTGAAGTGTGCCAATAAATTAAAAAAAAAACTCGTATAATTCCGAATCAAAGTACGTAGTATGCACTTGACCTGTACTAACCTTGATCTTCTCCACCAACCAGTCGTGTATCACTAAAGAGCCGAGCTGAACTTGCCGGATGGATTTAACAAAGCTGAAGCTGACAATACCTGTACATGAAATGGACATGGGAAACATGTTGGACATCACGGTGCGAGACAGCTCCATGTCAGGAGAGGCTGAACAAACACCACAAATTGATGACAAACAGCAATGCGACGCACATGAGGACTCATACGACACTAAAACAAAACAATTACGACACACGGCGCTAACAGTAAGAGGCGGAAGTAGGACAGCCTACTACACAAGTGCAAGAAGCGGGAATGACTACTAAACTGACGCCATTTAGGTCGGCTTACATGTCGATGATGATGAAATGATGAAAAGGAAAACGCAACACCCAGTCCCCGAGCGTAGAAAATCCCCCACTCGGTCGGAAATCGAATCCGGAAACGCTGTGTTGCGGTCAGACGAGCTGACCACTCAGCCAAGGAGGCGGACGGATCTGCAGTATATGTCTGATTGAAAGAGTAAATTTTGTTGCTATTATTTGCAGACGGTGTGTTATAAGAGGATGTGTCAGCGCCTTTGCTAGATTTCGAAAAGTCAAGAAATGTATGCCTGGAGTCTTCTTGAAGAACTGGTGTAGGTGATAAGTGTTTGCTCTGCAGGCAATATCCACCATTGCGAAAAAAGTCCATACAGACAATTTTTTCTTGCCCTTCTGCCAGTGATATAAGTTGCATATTTTTCATCTGGAGAAACGACACCTCCTTTTTTACGTAATAGTTTTCCACTGTCTGGGTGAGGCTCTCAGTCTGACGCATACTGGAGACCAAGATTACAGCTTTCCCCTTTTTCGGAACATAAGACAGCAGTGACGTCTCTTCCATGAAGACATAAACAGCAGTCTTCTCCAATCTTCCTCTTTGAGGAAGAAATTTATTAGGGATATCTGGTTTATTCTTCTTTATCTTCTTTAGAGTGTCCATGTATGTCATTTTGTTCTTAAGAAGTTGTAGAACCTGTACTATGTAACCAAACCAGTTATCTCCCATCACATTTCTATTAGTTTGTTCTACTGGTTTCAACAGTCACACCACAACTTGATGCCGGCCACGGTGGCCGTGCGGTTCTAGGCGCTTCAGTCCGGAACCGCGGGACTGCTACGGTCGCAGGTTCGAATCCTGCCTCGGGCGTGGATGTGTGTGATGTCCTTAGGTTAGTTAGGCTTAAGTAGTTCTAAGTTCTAGGGGACTGATGACCTAAGATGTTAAGTCCCATAGTGCTCAGAGCCATTTGATTTTTGTTTATGGTAAAAATAAGTCTTTCAAGTGGAATAAGAAGCAACCTGCATTGAAGGCAAGGCACCATTACCTAATTGTTCAAGACCACAGACCTAGACAACAGGTCATAAATTTTGGAGAAAATCCAGAAATAGAATTCATACGGAAACTTTTGTTTTCTCAAAATATTTCGTCAGAAATAATCACATGGACACATGCAAAAATATCAAAAATGATAGCAAATTATAAGAAGGAGGAGATACTGTCTTGTCTGCATGACCTTTACATGACCGAATTCCGTATGAATTCTATTTCTGGATTTTCTCCAAAATTTATGACCTGTTGTCTAGGTCTGTGGTCTTGAACAATTAGGTAATGGTGCCTTGCCTTCAATGCAGGTTGCTTCTTATTCCACTTGAAAGACTTATTTTTACCATAAACAAAAATCAAATGGCTCTGAGCACTATGGGACTTAACTTCTCAGGTCAGCAGTCCTCTAGAACTTAGAAGTACTTAAACCTAACTAACCTAAGGACATCACACACATCCATGCCCGAGGCAGGATTCGAACCTGCGACCGTAGCGGCAGCGCGGTTCCAGACTGTAGCGCCTAGAACCGCTCGGCCACTCCGACCGGCTACCATAAACATATGTGTAAGTGTAGTGTCTGATAAGCGTGCATACTCGGTTCGCTAGACAAACATTCAAACCAGTCGTATTAATGAGTTTTATTACAAAAAGAAAATTATAATACTTAACTTCGGAAATTACATAGATGTGTCGCAAGCAAAGGGCGAGATACGAAATAGGAAATATTCTTCAGTATAAACAATCCCAAGTCTGAGCTACATAGAGAGTACAAGCGAAGTGACTAGCGTTGACGCTACAATGTAAGTTGCTATTCTTGAAACTGCTATTGGACCGGGCGTCACCAGTCGGTCGCGATGCTTATGTCCTTTTCACATAAGGGCTGCTGCTGTTGTGTTGTCGTCCTGGAGAGCGGTCGGTCAGTGTGCGATTGACTCTCTTCTTTTCACAGCCTTGTCTTCCTTGTCGATCCCGACTGTCGTGCCGGCGCTTGACTTTACGCTGTAACAATAAGGGTCATCATTTGTAATACTACACATAGTATTTTAATCATTGCAGACATTACCGCTACCATCAGTATGCCAATATTTTACTTCTGGCACGTCATCTAACTCTTGCTCAGAATCTGAGCTATGACTGATTTCAGTTTCATAAGTTTCTTCCACGTTACTATAATCGTCTGGACTCTCGGTAAACAAAGCTTGAAGATGGACCTCAAAATTCGGATGATTTTCCCTTAAAATGATCGATATAGATGGTCTTGCTGCCGTCATTTCTGTAAAGAATAAAACCAGAGCTAAGTCTCCTTATTACACTCTGTTTGAAGCTAAAGGAATAAAAACAGATTTAGGGGACTTATGACCACAGCACTTGAGTCCCATAGTGCTCAGAGCCATTTGAACCATTTTTGAAAAACAGATTTAATTATACAGGAAACAAATTATTACCTGAAAAAGTGTAACTGAGATACAACGGTTTCAGTGACTGTTACAGGAAATGTCACACAACAATGAAGAAACTAGCAGACGTGAAAACACAAGCTCCACACACAAGGTAGACAGAGAATGGAAGTTTCACATTAAATACTTCAAGAACGGGAAGCGGAAAGAAATGGTTGCAGTGCACAGGACAGCAGCATATCAGTTAAATTCCACAACAAGGAGCGTGTGTCCTTTGTTGTGTATTGTTTCGTTGCGTTCGTGCTTCTGGGGTGCTCAGTGAGGACGACCCCACTGCCTCAAATACGATACGCAGAAGCGCATCAGATTGTTTGTCCATAAGACTCGACGCATAATCATTTTCAATAATACATTGGATGTATTATTGTGAGCCGGCCGCGGTGGTCTAGCGGTTCTGGCGCTGCAGTCCGGAACCGCGGGACTGCTACGGTCGCAGGTTCGAATCCTACCTCGGGCATGGGTGTGTGTGATGTCCTTAGGTTAGTTAGGTTTAAGTAGTTCTAAGTTCTAGGGGACTTATGACCTAAGATGTTGAGTCCCATAGTGCTCAGAGCCATTTGAACCATTTTGTATTATTGTGAGATGGCTGCTCTCTGAGCTTAAATGATCTGCAAGAAAAGTTGATGTAATTTATCGTCCCAACACTCGTCGAGTAAATTACAGTAAAACACATCATTATACAAGAAAGTCGTTAAGCGCTATACTTGTGGACAGCCATTAGTTAACAAATTATGAAAACCGTGTAGGGACTATTGTCATCTAGCTGGCAAGCTCTGTTATGCAGCGTGCAAAGCGTGCAATCTGCACTAGCAACTACTATGACAGATACCCGTTTTGTTTTACAATATGAGTGGGTATGATGCTCATTCTCTTGTTGATCACTTGGCTTATTGTGGTTTTTGCAGTGATCGGGTTAGGATCCCACCTGACAGCGCTAGAAAATGTATTTGATTTTCCAAGCGAATCATCAAGAGTATTACGCTGTGCATTGTAGGCTCACTACTATGGATGCATGACTTTAAACAGATGCTGAAACGATGCATTATGGGACCATGCAACTGACTTGAGCTGTGTGTTCTGATGTTACTAAGTTTCAGTTCATGATAAAGAAAGAGGTTTTCCCACATGAAAAGCTAGATTCGATAGAGAAACTCGATGAAATCATATTGTCCGACATAGCTGAATTTTCCAGTAATCTTACCGGCAATGCCATAACGGATGCGTAATATAGACGTGAGCTATGGGCATGAACTGAGTGTTTAGCAGTAGTTCAAAATCTCTGATTTAGAGGGTTATGCTGTTTCTTAAATGGACGCAGATGTAGGCCTCCTTGCAGACATTTTCGAAACAGAGTCTACTCATGGAAACATACACGTTTGGTCCGGAATTCTACTACACCACCCAGTGCCTTTCACGGGACGCAATGCTCAAAAGCACAGAAGTCAACATCGAACCCAAAACCGAAGTCAGTCGACATGCATTGTTTCTTTAGTGTGGGATTCATGGGGAACTTTACAAATGTGTCCACAGGCACACCAAGGCAAATATCCTACGAATGGGTGAACAGCTCAACAATACATTTGGCTTACATCCTATACTTGAATATCAACACTTTATATACACTCCTGGAAATGGAAAAAAGAACACATTGACACCGGTGTGTCAGACCCACCATACTTGCTCCGGACACTGCGAGAGGGCTGTACAAGCAATGATCACACGCACGGCACAGCGGACACACCAGGAACCGCGGTGTTGGCCGTCGAATGGCGCTAGCTGCGCAGCATTTGTGCACCGCCGCCGTCAGTGTCAGCCAGTTTGCCGTGGCATACGGAGCTCCATCGCAGTCTTTAACACTGGTAGCATGCCGCGACAGCGTGGACGTGAACCGTATGTGCAGTTGACGGACTTTGAGCGAGGGCGTATAGTGGGCATGCGGGAGGCCGGGTGGACGTACCGCCGAATTGCTCAACACGTGGGGCGTGAGGTCTCCACAGTACATCGATGTTGTCGCCAGTGGTCGGCGGAAGGTGCACGTGCCCGTCGACCTGGGACCGGACCGCAGCGACGCACGGATGCACGCCAAGACCGTAGGATCCTACGCAGTGCCGTAGGGGACCGCACCGCCACTTCCCAACAAATTAGGGACACTGTTGCTCCTGGGTTATCGGCGAGGACCATTCGCAACCGTCTCCATGAAGCTGGGCTACGGTCCCGCACACCGTTAGGCCGTGTTCCGCTCACGCCCCAACATCGTGCAGCCCGCCTCCAGTGGTGTCGCGACAGGCGTGAATGGAGGGACGAATGGAGACGTGTCGTCTTCAGCGATGAGAGTCGCTTCTGCCTTGGTGCCAATGATGGTCGTATGCGTGTTTGGCGCCGTGCAGGTGAGCGCCACAATCAGGACTGCATACGACCGAGGCACACAGGGCCAACACCCGGCATCATGGTGTGGGGAGCGATCTCCTACACTGGCCGTACACCACTGGTGATCGTCGAGGGGACACTGAATAGTGCACGGTACATCCAAACCGTCATCGAACCCATCGTTCTATCATTCCTAGACCGGCAAGGGAACTTGCTGTTCCAACAGGACAATGCACGTCCGCATGTATCCCGTGCCACCCAACGTGCTCTAGAAGGTGTAGGTCAACTACCCTGGCCAGCAAGATCTCCGGATCTGTCCCCCATTGAGCATGTTTGGGACTGGATGAAACGTCGTCTCACGCGGTCTGCACGTCCAGCACGAACGCTGGTCCAACTGAGGCGCCAGGTGGAAATGGCATGGCAAGCCGTTCCACAGGACTACATCCAGCATCTCTACGATCGTCTCCATGGGAGAATAGCAGCCTGCATTGCTGTGAAAGGTGGATATACACTGTACTAGTGCCGACATTGTGCATGCTCTGTTGCCTGTGTCTATGTGCCTGTGGTTCTGTCAGTGTGATCATGTGATGTATCTGACCCCAGGAATGTGTCAATAAAGTTTCCCCTTCCTGGGACAATGAATTCACGGTGTTCTTATTTCAATTTCCAGGAGTGTATATACCATGCAGCAATCTCTGCTTACTGAAGGGTTTCAACGACTGTCTGACGATGAAATCATCGGATTGGACGTATTCTCAAATGTGGCAGCGGGTTATGATGTAGGATGTGTCGTGCATGTGGACTTGGCATATCCTAATAGTCTGCAAAGGCGCGAACAGCGATTTGCTGCTATGTCCAGAGCACTGTGTTCTGCTAAACTGATTCGTCTCCTAGCTGGTGACGACACTATAGTGTGAAAAAAGAGATATATTGCATTATAGAAACCTCCCCGAGTGCCTAAGTTTGCGAATGAGACTGATTAGGGTCATCCACGCTGTTAAATTCGATGAGTCATTCTGGCGAAGAAATACATTGAAATTAACACTAATAAAATGCCATCCCTGAGGAATAACGTTGAGAAAGTTTTTAAAAAATTATGAATGACGCAATTTTTTTAAACATTAGAGAATCTTAGAAGCGACCAAGAAATTCACTTATCAACGAAATGAGATGGACGTTATTGGGCAAAAATTTATATTGCCACGTCAAGTTTCAAATGAGACACAATCTTCAACCAAGAATTTGTCGCTCTAAGGATGGATTAGACTTGGTAACGTTCAAAAAATATGTTTATGTTCGTATGTCTAGACTGAACCTATCCAAACTCCACATATACCAGTTCCATCACTGGTTTGCAAAAACTAACCATTCGGTAGAAGGTTGTAATCTGTATCAAGAAATGAGGTGCCACCTCAATGTATTTGACATGCGTATATGCGCTGAATAATCCGTATTGCATAACGCCAACAAACAAAAAGGCTATCGGTGTAATTAAAGACGAGGCGAATATCTCACAGACTAAGCAGTTTGTATGGCTTAAATCTAAAATGGTGCCACTCAAAGGCAAACGAAGTGCGTGATACATGATGCGTCAATGGCTCGCATGGCTGACGGTTACCTGGAACGCCTGCGCTGTTGAATTGGTGGTCCTACTCCTCATAATCAACATAAGGCGCGCCAGGTTAATATTCGATTCTGAAGACAGAACGAGGTTTTCACTCTGCAGCGGAGTGTGCGCTGATATGAAACTTCCTGGCAGATCAAAACTGTGTGCCGGACCGAGACTCGAACTCGGGACCTTTGCCCAGGCTGTGGCTAAGCCATGTCTCCGCAATATCCTTTCTCCCAGGAGTGCTAGTTCTGCAAGGTTCGCAGGAGAGCTTCTGTAAAGTTTGGAAGGTAGGAGACGAGGTACTGGCGGTATTGATGCAGTGAGGACGGGGTGTGAGGCGTGCTCGATTCTGACGGCGTGAGACACACTGCACCGCAGCTGAAAATATGTCTATCACGTCGTTATAATAAGTAGGCCATTTGTGAGGATGGAATCGGAACCCTCCGTACTTGCAATATTCACTTGGGTGACAGAAACATAGTGGACATATTTATTTGTAAATAAACATGTGTGCATGTGTGAGCATATGCAGAATAGTACGACCCATTTATCATAGTGTGCAAACATTGTGTGTGTCTGATTTGATTGGAGACCATGAACTGTATGTATTGTACAGTTTCATTAGTTTTTATATTTATCCCTGCTTCTTGTCATCCAAGTCAGTATTATTATTATTAGCTTTTTGTGTCAATTTTGTTTTTTATTTCCCATGTAACAAAACGTCTCTAACACTGCAACATCATTATCAGGGAAAGCTACTGTACAGTCTCTTTCTAACAATACAATAACTGTAAAGCTCGGTTGTAAACTTTTAAAGACTCCCACGAGAAGGAGAACATTTGTATATAAAAAAGGTTATACATTAAATGAAACTCTGTTGCGAAAGACAATAATTATGTAGAGAGTGCTTAGAAACTGCATGAAAAGTTTGAAAGGTGTTGCATGCAAATTCAAGCGGCCCCTCGAGAGATGATGTTGCCAAACATGTTCTTTGTTTGATTTCCTAAACCCGAAAAGAGAGCGATACAGAAATTGGACATGGGACGGTAAGTAGGATCGAATACGAGCCAAAGGCAGATAAGTACGCCTGTACGCTGTGAGAACAATTGACACAAGTTGTATGAAGCAGTCCACTTGAATCTGCCTGATTGGCTAGCTCCAATGTAAATTAACTCATTAACACCGTAACGTATCAAATTTTTGTCATAACAATTATTTCTCAGCAAAGCCTACTCTACAACACCCTTACACGCTTTTCAGGATGCTTCTGACCACAAATAAACAAAAAATAGTTTGTTACCACATAACTGTGTAAGTGCTGTTATTTACTAATCACATCTTGATACCAGCGCCCAACTGTATATATACAAGAGGCCGAAATTACTCAGTGTAAAAGCAAGTGTTCGATACACGAGTACAAATGTTGCTAACATAAATAAGAAATGTAAATGTGTTCACAAAATAATTACATGGAATTTTGCATACTGTATCACACATATTGGTCCAGAGGACACATGATCGTATCCGGTTCTATAAATGCATCAAAGACATGTTTAAAACTCTCTTGTACTAGATGAATTCCATGTGTGGATAGAACTTCCTGAAAAAGTAAAAAATTAACCACACTGCGAATAAATTTGTTACCTTACCTGCACATGTAGTGGAGCTTGTTCAAACCTGTTGGTAAAGAAGGAGAAGACGTTACAATAATAATAGACTTTACATTAAGTTTACATTATCTGGAGCAGACGTAGGAAAGTTGAAATCATTGTATTTTTCTTCATCTTCTTACTCCTGCTTAAGTCTCTAGAGGGATGGCCACCCATATGATTCCAGGTTTTGAATTTCAGTGTTATTGTAAAACTGTATATCCACAAAGCATTCTTTTTGCTGTAGGAAAGTATTTCTGTCTTACTTAATAAAATAATTTTTGCTGAAGCTGAGAATAGGTAAATCTATGTTTATAGAATTTGTTGACTTAGAAAAAGGTTTTGACAGTGTTGACAGGAACACACTCTTAGAAATTCTGAAGTAGCGTGGGTAAAAAACATTGAGCGAGAGGTTATTTATAACTTGCACAGAAACCAGACTGCAGTAATAACAGTCGATGGGCATCGAAGGGAAGCAATGGTTGAGAAGGGAAGGAGACATGTTTGTAGCCTATTCCCGACATTATTCAATCTTTACATTGAGCAATCAGTACAGGGCACCAATGAAAAATTTGGAGAAGAGATTAAAGTTCTGTGTGAAGAAATAAAAATGTTTGAGGTTTACCGATGTCGTGTGACTAGGGCCTCCCGTCGGGTAGACCGTTCGCCGAGTGCAAGTCTTTCGATTTGACGCCACTTCGGCGACTTGCGCGTCGATGGGGATGAAATGATGATGAATAGGACAACACAACACCCAGTCTCTGAGCGGAACCGAGTGAGGTGGTGCAGTGGTTAGCACACTGGACTCGCATTCGGGAGGACGACGGTTCAATCCTCCGTCCGGCCATCCTGATTTAGGTTTTCCGTGATTTATGTAAATCGCTCCAGGCAAATGCCGGGGTGGTTCCTTTGAAAGGGCATGGTCGATTTTCTTCCCCGTCCTTCCCGAATCCAATGAGACCGATGACCTCGCTGTTTGGTCTCTTCCCTCCACACAACCCAACCCCAACCCTGAGCGGAGAAAATCTCCGACCCAGCCGGGAATCGAACTCGGGCCCTTAGGACTGGCATTCTGTCCGGCTAACCACTCAGCTACAGGGGGCGGACAGATCTACCGATGTCAATGGAATTCTGTCAGAGACAGCAAAGTACCTAGAAGGGTAGCTGAACGGAAGGAGCAGTGTCTTGCAAAGGGTATAGAAAATGAGGAGCAATAAAAGCAAAAGAAGCGTAATGCAATGTAGAGGGATTGAATCAGGCGATGCTGAGGGAATTAGATTAGGAAATGGGACACTAAAGTAGAAGATGAATTTTGCTATTTGGGCATTAAAATAACTGATGACTGCTGAAGCAAAGAAGACATATAATTTAAACTGACAGTAGCAAGGAAAGAATTTTTGAAGAAGAGATGTTTGTTATCCCGAATGTAGATTTAAGTATTTGGAAGTCTTTTCTCAAGGTATTTGTCTGAAGTGTAGCCTTTATGGAAAAGAAACGTGGACGATAAATATTTCACACAAGAGGAGAACAGAACCTTTTGGAACGTGGTGGTACAGAAAAAAACGTGAAGATCTGATGTTAGATCACGTAAATAATGAGTAGAATTGAAGAGAAAAGAAATTGGTGGCACAACTTGGGATCAGTTGGGAAGACACGTTCTGAGACGTCAAGCGGTCACCGATTTAGTATCAGCAGGAAGTGCAGGGTTAAAATTATAGATGGAAACCAAGATAAGAAGACAATATACTGGTTCAAATGGATGTAGGTTGCAGTAGTATTCGGAGATGAACATGCTTGTACAGGATAGAGTAACATGGAGAGCTGAATCAAACCAATTTTCGGACTGAAGACCACAACAACAACAATGTTCTGTCAAAGGCTTTGCTAACAATAAATTCGAAAACAAGATTTCCGGCGACGTCAAGAATTTTTGGAAAAGAAATCAACTTTTTCTCTGTAAAGATCATCGTGGGTTCACTAATTCACACAGACAGAGGAAGAAGTGGGTGAAAGCCAGTGTGCCTGTATCAAATAAGGACAGGTTGATTTTTTTGACGAGAGCTTAATGGGCTGCAATGGATTCTTCTTGAATATTACCTAGCTAAGTGAAGACGTAGACCAGTAGGTTGCATGAGTTTGTGTAAGGCTATGTTCATCACATTTTTCGGTGGAGCTTCGTAGGCTGCTCGTCCACTCACAGTAAGATCGTCGATTTCGATAAAACTTGCCCTAAAGTACGGTTGATAGATTGTGGCCCATTAACACGCTACAACAAATACTTCCATAGGTTTGAGAGCTGTTTTGTTTCTTGTGTCGAAATAATATGTCGCAACATCAAAGTCATCACGATCGATGGCTAGAATATGAAAATGGTAGGAACTACTGTAAAGGAGTTTGTCAGTTCATACTGGCATGGAAGAATTCTATCGGATGATGAAATGTATGAAACAGTCTGACCTGTTTTTATAAATTAGGAAGACTAATTCGGTTAAGGGTAACACTGCACCTTACCCCGCAACTGAACACCGAGAGACAAAATTTCAGTTCCGTCATATCACTAGCGCTGCTGGACTATTTGTTGGTGCACGGATAGCACACCACCGTCACATCATAAAAAATAGACACGAGGTTCCCTTTCACCGGAAAGACTATTTTTGTTATGCAAAAGTAAAATGTGTGATTTGCAGCGTAGATTAGCATCTACGTGACTACAGTGCAATTCACAGTTATGTGTTCGGCAGGCTATATTTCGACCGTATCGCTCTCGAATGACACATGAGAAAAATGAGCACCTAAATCTTTCCATGCGATATCTGATTTCTCTCATTTTATTACGTCGTTCATCTCTCCCTATCTATCCGGCAGTCTGCAAAATAGTTTCGCTTTCGGTGGAGAAAAGTCATGATAGAAATTTCGTGTAAAGATCTAGCCGAAAAGAAAAACGCATTTGTTTTAATGATTTCCACATGATCTCACATACCACACCAGTGAGACTCGCTACCACATTTCACTACAGTACAAAACGAGTTGCCTTTCGTTGAACTTTTTCTATGTCTTCCATCAATTTTATCTGGTAAGGATCCAATACCGTGCTGAACATTCCAAAAGAGGACAAACAAGTGTACCCTAGGTAGTGTCTTCAGCACATTCAGCCTACACAGTGACTTGCAAGCTTTCACACACACGAAATTTTGATAGATTTTGGGTATTGTGCCTTAACTTTTTACCTATATTACACAGTACCTAACGCGGTATAAAAAAATATAGCAAAATACAGTTCGAAGTAAATGTAGACCGAAATCCTAGACATACAAAGTGTGAACACGCATGAAAGAACATAGAAGATGGAAAATAAATAAATAAATAAATAAAAAGGAAACTAGATGTGCGTCTAGGAAGTAGAGTTTACATAGGAATAACCCGACGTCGTCACAGCCAGTCCATATAAGATGATACGGAACGTCAGTGAAGGATCATGACCATCAATTTTTGGCTCGTTGTCTGCCCTAAAAGCCTGAGAGGATACGCAGTGGAGTGGTATGCTGCTATTCGCCGTGCTGATGTTCTTCCACAAAATTACGAAATCATCATCTCCAACACATTCGATCCTTTACGTGTTTTTATGTAGCAGCTCCCTTGCTCCTTGTAGACGAACATTTATCGACTCAGTCCGCGAACAGAATTGCAGCTTGATGGAGAAGAGCGAAAGGTCTCATACTTTCATGGTCCAGCGACGAAGTTTCTGGCTCCATGTTAAGGAGGTCCACCGTTCCGCAGGGATGAGCAGGTCGCAAGGACACACACTACACGCCACCTGGCATGGAGACCAGCTGTGCGCAGCTGCCGGTACACGGTGTGCCTTGAAACGTGTCTCCTTGGCAGATCTGATGACAGTTACGCCGCATATCTTCACCAGTTGTTTCATTTCGTTTTGCCATCAACGTCACAGACCGTAAACGTCGAGTGAACTTTTAGGGTCGATGTTAGTTTTTCCGGAGGCTTAATATACGTGGCATGCTTCCAGCTGTCTTATTACCCTTCCCATTAGTTCAGAAGACAAATTACGTCCTTTATCTCCATTCTGGACGTGCATTCTCTCACCTGACACAAGTGATGTTTCAGTAATTAATGCAAAGATATTCGTGAAAGAAGTTTGATGCACAGTTTATCAGGCATCTGCAACTATTTGGTGTTGCAATCTTCAGGATACACTCGTGACTAAATCTCGATGTTGCTAAACGTCAAAATATTACATTTATAGCAGTTGCTACAGTGTTCATGTATTTCAGCATCTATTGTGCAAGTAACCTCTTAATAGTTTCCTTTTTTGAGTCAGAATAATCTCCCTTTGTCTTTTACCTTTATCCTCTACATTTCCTTACTTATTTTTTAAAATCATTAGTTTAATTTCTGATAGCTTCAGCTCTTAGTGTGTACAATAGTAATAAAAATTATAATAAAATACTTTCACACTCTACGTGGAAATAAGTAAATATACGTTGGGTAGCACTGGCGCATCTGTTGTTCAGGGGAAAAAGAGTCGAGATATCAAAGACGTAAAAATAAATATTTGCTATCTTCAACCAACCGGGTGCATCTAACAGCGCAGTACTTCACTACACGTAGTCCTGATAGAGGTAGTATGCCCTTGATATCCTCATAGTTCTAACTTTCAACCACATACAAGGGGTCGGTAGTCTAACGTGAACTTACGTTAGATCTACCGCGTAAACGGCGTTTTCACATAAACAAATCGTCGCCAGAGTGAAGAGAAGCGATAAGCGAGAGGAAAGTCTTAGAACCGACTGAGAATTGAATACAGAACGTTTTTCTCTCTACTCTGACATCGACCTGCTGGTATGAACAATACACAAGTTGCCAGAATGAGTTTTTCACTCTGTAACTGGGTGATCACTGCTATCACATTTCTTGGCACATAAAACTGTGTGCCGGGTTGAGACCTCTATTACAGGTAATATTCAACTGAGTTTCATCCTTTACAGACCGAATAGCAGTCTCTGAGAATTAAAAACACTTACAACTTAGGATTTGTGTGTTTTGAAGAAGAAACAGATAGCTGTCTTATATGGATCTTGGTGGTGCTATACGGAACTGTCGCGTCAGTGTGATGGAGCGCAGCTACGAGAGATTACTTCCAAAAGTGGAATATTGGAGAAAAGTTTAATTTAAAACTCATACTACTCATACTTTGGTTCATATAATTTTACCTACACACCAAAAGTAAGGAAAGGGACATGACATCTAACAAGGGAAACTCCCCATTGCACCCCTCTCAGATTTAGTCTGTCCCAGTGGACAGACACTCAAAAACTGAACACAGATCAAACATGAAACAAAAAGAAGATGTACTAGACTGTGAAAAAAGAAGCAAAACCGAAACAGTGAACGGTCCAAGGTCAATATGTTAAATATCGAGCGACTTGTGAGAATCACGGCGTCGTGGTTGCGTTGTCACAATGTTAGACTGCAAAGCGGATCATCCGTGTTCTAATCTCCCTCGTGTCTCCTCCCCCCTCCCCCTTCTTTTCGCAAAGTTACGATCTTTCCGTCCGGTAATTGACGTTCTGTTCTTCTGTAGTCTTGGCAATCGTCATACTATACAGGGTGGTCCATTGATAGTGACCGGGCCAAATATCTCACGAAATAAGCATCAAACGAAAAAACTACAAAGAACGAAACTCGTCTAGCTTGAAGGGGGAAACCAGATGGCGCTATGGTTGGCCCGCTAGATGGCGCTGCCATAGGTCAAACGGATATCAACTGCGTTTTTTTAATAGGGAGCCCCATTTTTTATTACATATTCGTGTAGGTAAAGAAATATGAATGTTTTAGTTGGACCACTTTTTCGCTTTGTGATAGATGGCGCTGTAATAGTCACAAACGTATAAGTACGTGGTATCACGTAACATTCCGCCAGTGCGGACGGTATTTGCTTCGTGATACATAGCAGACAAATTGCGCGAGAATCGGCAATCTCAAAAGCGTCGGTGTTGAGAATGCTATATCAACATCGATTGCACCCTTACCATATTTCTATGCACCAGGAATTGCATGGCGATGACTTTGAACGTCGTGTACAGTTCTGCCACTGGGCACAAGAGACATTACGGGACGAGACAGATTTTTTGCACGCGTTCTTTTTAGCGACGAAGCGTCATTCACCAACAGCGGTAACGTAAACCGGCATAATATGCACTATAGGGCAACGGAAAATCGACGATGGCTGCGACAAGTGGAACATCAGCGACCTTGGCGTGTTAATGTATGGTGCGGCATTATGGGAGGAAGTTTAATTGGCCCCCATTTTATCAGTGGCAAACTAAATGGTGCAATGTATGCTGATTTCCTACGTAATGTTCTACAGATGTTACTACAAGATGTTTCACTGCATGACAGAATGGCGATATACTTCCAACATGATGGATGTCCGGAACATAGCTTGCGTGCGGTTGAATCGGTATTGAATAGCAGATTTCATGACAGGTGGATTGGTCGTCGAAGCACCATACCATGGCCCGCACGTTCACCGGATCTGAAGTCCCCGGATTTCTTTCTGTGGGGAAATTTGAAGGATTTGTACAATCGTGATCCACCGGCAACGCCTGACAACATGCGTCAGCGCGTTGTCAATGCATGTGCGAACATTACGGAAGGCGAACTACTCGCTGTTGAGAGGAATGTCGTTACACGTATTGCCAAATGCATTGAGGTTGACGGACATAATTTTGAGCATTTATTGCATTGTTGTGGTATTTACAGGTAATCACTCTGTAACAGTATGCGTTCTCAGAAATGATAAGTTCACAAAGGTACATATATCACATTGGAACAACCGAAATAAAATGTTCAAACATACGTACGTTCTGTGTTTTAATTTAAAAAAACCTACCTGTTACCAACAGTTCATCTAAATTTGTGAGTCATATGTTTTTGACTATTACAGCGCCATCGATTACAAAGAAAGTGGTCCAACTAAAACATTCATATTTCTTTACGTACTACACGAATATGTAATAAAAAATGGGGGTTCCTATTTTTAAAAAAACGCAGTTGATACCCGTTTGACCTATTGCAGCGCCATCTAGCGGGCCAACCATAGCGTCATCTAGTTTCCCCCTTCAAGCTACACAAGTTTCGTTTTTGTAGTTTTTTCGTTTGACGCTTATTTCGTGAGATATTTGGCCTGGTCACGATCAATGGAGCACCCTGTATACTGGTTATAGAATATGAGTCATTTGGTAATAATAAATTACTGTCGCAAGTAAATGTAATGAATAGTGAGAGCAGGCGAGATGCCGCATAGATCTGTCACAGAGATGAGAACAACAGATAAACAGGTGTGAACTATGTTACAACAAAAGGCATTCAAGAGTCAAAAGTTCCAAAATGGAACGCAGGAGTCATAACACTGGTACTTGTGTAGAAAAAAGCAGGTACGTACGTCTACCACGACACAGCCACAAATGTAAATACAGCTAACAGACAAGTCAGTGACCGGACGGGCAGTTCGTGCGCGGGGGACATTTGAATACGGATCGCCCCCTTTGGAGCCTAACACCGTGACAACAGAACCCCGACGGCGTTGGTATTCAGATGCACTCGATGTCGCATATCTTGAGCTTGGAACGTTCACTGTTTCGATTTTGCTTTTTTTTTCACAGCTCAGTACACCTTCTTCCTGCTAACATGCTTGATGTATGTTCAGTTTTTGACGGTCTGTCTACAGGCCCACCACCATACCTCTAAATTTGACGGGGGTGCGATGGGGAGTTTCCATTGTAAGCATTATGCACCAGTTAACGACAGGGTGTCCTGCAAAGGAGTCCCTGATTTCAAAATTAAATAGCTCAAAAACTAAGCTCAATAGACGAGTGCAACAAAGGTATGTTTATTCTGAAGGATATAGGAATATTATACAGAAGTTTCGAGATAATTCGAAAAGCTGTTCACAGATGTCGCTGTACGCTGTGCAGGTCATACAGTATCAGCGTGCATAATTAAACTCGACCTCTGCAAGCAGTCTTTGCAGTCACATCATAATCTTTTCCGAATTCCCACCACTTGCAGTACGGAGATGGCGCAAACGATCAACGAAATTTGCAATCAAATCCAGTAGAGTCTCAGCGGAAATGGATTGAGATGCCACAAAGATCGCCGATTCAAGCTCGTCCAACGTGGTGCGAGGGTTCTGGTAGACATTGTCTTCCAATGTGCCATACAAAAAGTAATCACAAGGAGTCTGATCTGGCAAATATGAAGGCCACTCCATCTCTGCGCCAGTAAATGTGCAATAATAAAAAGCAATGACTATTCCCACAATATGCATCAAAAAAACTTTTCGGTGTGATGTGGTTTGGGCTCATATTGCATGAACCGCTCGGTGCGTGGTCGATCCTTCAACGCTAGCTGAGTGGCGACAAATTGCAATATAACGTTTACTTGTGATCGTTTCTCGCATGAAAAAATGACCAGTTATGCCTGCTCAGCATACCAATCCCAAACAGTAACTTTGGGAGACTGCACTTGCTTTGCTTCACACAAATGGTGATTTTCGGAACCTCAGAATCTCCTTGTCTTAATATGCAAAGTAATTGCTTGGTAGCCAGAAGATTTTTAATGGTGTCATTGTGTTGGAACATCAGCTTGATGCTGTGTGCAGACAATACGTGTCCCACGTATTGCAGTTCGCGTTGAAAGAAGATGCTCTGATGTTTGTTACATTTCAAGTTTGCCCGTTATAAAATTTTGAAAATAGATTCCAATTCCTATAAGAGTTCCGGGGGAGTTGTGTCAGAGAAAATTATGTCCTCAAAGTAGTTCACGGCATTCGGAATTGATGATTCTGAATACTGTGGGAACAAACTCGGTGCATTGGTTATTCCGTAGGGTAACCGTTTGTAATGATACAGACCAAACGGAGTGTTTATCGCCATAAATCTCTCTTTGTCTTCGTCCAAAGTAATTTGCAGATATGCTTCTTTAAGATTCAGCTTGGAAAAGTACATACCACAAGCTAGATCCAGCTTGACAAAGTACATACCACAAGCTAATTTAAAGATCAATTCTTCCAGCTTGAGAACAGGGAGGAATCTTCATAGATCGAGAATTAACTGTCGCTTTGAAATCGCCACAGGTGAGAAGTGAGCCGTTCGGTTTCTGTACAACAATGGTTGATGTTGGCCACTAGCTACTGGTTGCGGCTTCGATAACTACTTAATCAAGGTCATACTTTATTTTTTAACGCCAAACTTTGCAGAACTTCTGCACCGTATTTGGCTTCAGCTTAATGTGGGCCTTTGATACTGCTTGTTGCTGCCGAGAAGAAATAATCGTATTTTAGTTTTCATTTGGATTGACAGTATGAATCTGATTTGCTTCTTTATGAATGGTGAAGCCCGAAGCTTTGAAGAGGTACAACCCTCATAATTCGTTACTTTTTCGGAATTTTCAAATACGAATGTTATCTGTTTCATAAATTTCTAATACGTAACATCTGTTGAAAACTGTCCTTTTCCTGGTATATCCTGACTGTCTTGATTGCCGTAAATGAATAGCCAACTTTGAAAGTCTGTTAATTTCGGAAAAGCTGACTTTCGGTACGCCTGCAGGCTAACGAATGAATTTAACGATGCTATGTCAATTTGAAAACTGAACAGCAATTCGTTAACTCAAAGAGCTACAGATAATGGTTTGTTATTGACAGGAAAGATGGTTGGTATTCGAGTATGTCGCCCGTCAAAGTTTTGGAATTACGGATGTTCGTTATGAAGAGTACTTGACTTTTTACCATTAATCATAGCAGTTTGTTTGCGTGTCTCCCATTTTGGTCAATTATGCTTCGTTTCGCACACCTTAGCTTCATGCCTCGTCTGCCTACAGTAATTACAACGTGCGTTGCAATGGAAACTATCATATCTTTTGTGTTTTTCACCTCAGCGTGAACAAGGCTGTAATTTAGAACTTATAAACTTGTTTTCTGGCTGTTTCAGTCGAGTAGCGTGTGTTTGTCCGAATATCCAAATGAATGGCAAACGATCTTGTGAAGACCAGTTTGTTAGCCTAAGCAGGCCCTTCTTTAATTTACTGTCAGGGTGGTGGATGATAAGCACGTCGCAAATTAGTGAATCTGCATAAGATTTCTTGATCATTCATTAATGTTTTTCACAACGAAATTTATGTTTCCGAGTCAAGCCCTGGAATTGAGTAATCCACTCCTTATAGCTTCTACATGACTTCATGAAACGAAAAAATCCAGTAGCAACAAAAACTCGAGAGTCGAAATAATTTGCAAGCATTTCTATAATGTCAGAATATCAGAGCGTCACAGGTTCCCAAGTAAGTGACAATTTCTGAAGAATTTGAAATACAGTGACACACCACGACAAACACTATTTCCGAGATTAAATTCGAAGTGCTGAAAGTACTGAATATTTATAATTTTTAGCTTTGTCCTGTACACGATGAGCAGTTAGTGTCACACTAGATTTTCTTTGTCGCAAGGCTTTCTCTTCACCAATTCGACTCTATTACTTTTGGAGTTGCTCGTATTTCAGTATTTATCGAAGTTCACAATCCATCGGCAGTCCGCTCCGTTTTGTACGAAAAGTGTTGTGCAGGCCACATGGATTCATCATAATTTCACTGGGTTTTCCGTACCGCAACAGCCAGACCGAAACTGGTTGCAGCGGATGTATATTCTTTGCATTAATAATCACTTTTACAGATACTTCCAGACATTTAATATTCTACATCGCATTTGCACGCAATTCACTACTACATCTGCAGTGTCGGTATAAAATAACGCCTACGGGCTCCACGAAATGATATTCACCACAACTTACTAATCATCTGTGCTCCTTTCAAAGCAGATCGCCTGTGAAACCTCATATTACCGGATAAGCTCGAATGAACGGAAATACAGCAAGAAATGTTCAGTTTCTCTCAGAATGCACAACCCAACTACCTGACTCTATCGTGTAACGGTGTTCGAACTGGTTTTAATGTCAGGGAGCAGGAAGGAAACAGATTTTTCAACGAAATACTGACCTCGGTCGTTATCCTTACTGCCAAAGTCGTTCGCGTGGTGCAGTGTTACAGGAAGTAATCAGTCTGGAAATCTAAATTCAACTATCGTTATGCCTTAGCAGCTACCAACACACTTAAATTAATATTCACTAAACACGGAAAAGCCTTTCGAGACTCAGGCTCTCATCACCAGGCTGTCATCCTTCAAACAATCAAACAAAAACTACTGTGTGTGAAATCTTATGGGACTTAACTGCTGAGGTCATCAGTCCCTAAGCTTACACACTACCTAACCTAAATTATCCTAAGGACAAACACACACACCCATGCCCGAGGGAGGACTCGAACCCCTGGAGGGACCAGCCGCACAGTCCATGACTGCAGCGCCTGAGACCGCTCGGCTAATCCCGGGCACAAAAACTACTAACACATTCATAGTAACCGTCATAACATATAGTATGATTGAGAAAAGTCCCCGAGAACGCAGCATGTAGCAAGTAAGTAACAAAATTTGGCACAAGCAACAACAATACAGCATCATAAATTTAGAAAAAGTGATCACCAACCATACTAGCCTCGGCTAAAGTATTGGACTAAGTGAACAAAAAGGTTGATTCTATTAGAATATGTTGTGGATTGGCAAGAGAGCCAACCCACTATGAGAGGAAGCCGCAAGGCACGCGTTTTAGCTCACGCAGGCAGGCGTGAGGTCTGGAACAGGACAAGGAAGTTAGACTTTAGCAAAAAAGGACGTAGCTGTTGGAATACTTAACTTTAATCCATAATTGGTGAACATCGCTCTTGACGGTACATGTTTTACAGCATCAATAGTAACTGGTAATGGCGCCTTGCTAGGTCGTAGCAAATGACGTAGCTGAAGGCTATGCTAACTATCGTCTCGGCAAATGAGAGCGTAATTTGTCAGTGAACCATCGCTAGCAAAGTCGGCTGTACAACTGGGGCGAGTGCTAGGAAGTCTCTCTAGACCTGCCATGTGGCGGCGCTCGGTCTGCAATCACTGATAGTGGCGACACACGGGTCCGACGTATACTAACGGACCGCGGCCGATTTAAAGGCTACCACCTAGGAATTGTGGTGTCTGGCGGTGACACCACAGAGTAAGCCAACGGGTCCCCGATAACGGTGCTCCAGCCGACAAGTAGCATCTGTACGCTGTTGTGCACACAGAAGCACTAAGGGCGAGTGCGACTACAGAGGCGACAGAAGTGGGCGAATACAAAGCAAGATGAGGTTTTTTAATATATGTGTTTTAGTATTCCCTCAGAATTATTGAGATTCTTGGGAGAGCCAGCCATCAAAAAAGTGTTCCACCTAGCTGGCTTTTATTGTGTGCCCCAGGGAAGCGTGATAGTACCGCTTTTGTTCTCTATATACATACATGATTTAGCGGACAGTGTGGGCAGCAATTTGCGGTTGTTTGCTGATGATGCAGTACTGTACGGCAAGGTGTCGACGTTGAGTGACTGTAGGAAGGTAGAAGGCGACTTAGACAAAATTTGCTGTTGGTGTGATGAATGGCAGTTAGCCCTAAATGAAAAAAATGTAAGTTAATGCGGATGAGTAAGAAGAACAAACCTATAATGTTCGGATGCAGTCTTACTAGTGTTCTGTTTGACACAGTCAAGTTGTTTAAATATCTGTGTGTAACGTTGCAAAGCAATATGAGGTGGAACGACCATGTGAAAACTGTAGTATGAAAGGCAAATGGTCGGTATTGATTTATTGGGCGAATTTTAGGAAAGAGTGGTTCACCTGTAAAGGTTGGTTCAAATGGCTCTGAGCACTATGGGACTTAACATCTGAGGTCATCAGTCCCCTAGAACATAGAACTACGTAAACCTAACTAACCTAAGGACATCACACACATCCATGCCCGAGGCAGGATTCGAACCTGCGACCGTAGCGGTCGCGCGGTTCCAAACTGTAGCGCCTAGAACCGCTCGGCCACTCCGGCCGGCCCTGTAAAGGAGACCGCAAATAACACGCTGGTGCGACCTACTATTCAGTACTGCTAGAGTGTTTGGAATCCGTACCAGGTGGGACTGAAGGAAAACATCGAAACGATTCAGAGGCTGGCTGCTAGCTTTGTTACTGGTAGATTTGAATAACACGTAAGTGTTACAGAGATGCTTGGGGAACTCAAACGGGAATCCCTGGATGGAAAGCGACATTCTTTTTGAGAAACACTTCTGAGAAAATTTAGAGAACCGGCATTTGAAGCTGACTGCCGAACGACTCTACTGCTGCAACATACATCGCGCGTAAGGACCACGAAGAGAAGCTACGAGAAATTAGGGCTCATATAGAGGTGTACAGACAGTCGTTATTCCCTCGCTTAACTTGTGAGTGGAACAGGAGCGGAAATAACAAGTAGTGGGACAGGGTACCCTCCGCCACGCACCGTACGGTGGCTCGCGGAGTATCGATGTAGATGTAGAATTCAGGAAGAATGTTATAATTCCAATTCCAAACACGGCAATCACTGACACGTATAAATCCTACTGAACCATCACTTTATTAACTTATGGTTGCAAAATACTGTAACGAATTATTTAGAGAAGAATGAAAAAACTGACAGAGGCTGACCTCGGAAAAGATCAGTTTGGGTTCCAGAAAAATGAAGGAACACGTGAGGCAATATTGACATTACGACTGATCTTAGAAGATGGACGAAGAAAGGAATTAGAGACAGCATTTCATAATGTTGACAGGATTACACTACTTAAAATTTTAAAGGTAGTAGAGATAAGATGCAAAGACCAAAATGTTAGTTCAACTTTTATAGAAGCGAGACTAAAGTTATGAGAGTAAGCACATAACAGGAAAGTAGTGATAGAGAAGTGAGTGGGACATGTGTGTAGTCTATCACCGATGTTATTCAGTCTGTACGTTTAGCAAGCTGTGAAGGAAACCAGGTGAAATTTTGAAAGGGAGTTGAAGTTTGCGAGCAAGAAATAAAACTTTAACGTTTGGCGATGACTCTGTAATTCTGTCAGAGATGACTAAAATCTCGCAAGAACAGCTGAACGGAATGGATAGTGTCTTGCAAAGAGATTGTAAGGTGATCATCAACAAAAGTAAAACATGGGTAATGGAATCTAGTCGAATTAAATCAGGCGAAGCTGAGGAAGTTAGATCAGGAAGTGAGACGGCAAGGAATAAACGTGTTTTGCTATTTGGCCAGCAAAGTAACTGCTGTGGCCGAACCAGGGAAGATATAAAACACAGATTGGCAATATCAGGGAAAGCATTTCTGAAAAATATAAATTTGTTTACATTTTTTATACAATTAGGCGTTAGAAAGTCTTTCTTGTAGATTCTAGCAATTCAGGCGAAAAGAGAACAGAAGCTTTTGCATTGTGATGCTATACGAGGATGCAGAAGCTTAGAAGGATAGATCGAATTACAGAACAGTAGGTACTGAATCGAACTGAGAAAAAAAGAAATTCAAGTCACAAACTGATTAAAAGAAGGGATCAGTTGATAGTACACTTCCTGAGACATCAAAAAGTTGTCAGTTTGGTAATGGGAGGAAATATGGGGAGTAAAAACTGTACAGGGAGGTTAGTGCTTGAATACTGTAAACACGTGCAAATGGTTGTAGGTTGTGACGATTATGCAGCGATGAACAAGCTTGCATACAACACGTGGGAAGTTGCATCAAACCAGTCTTCGAACTCAAGCCCCCAACAACAACAACAACAACAGTACGCGTGTTTTAGTAGTTCTTATGACATGATTTGAAAAGTGCTTCGTTTTGCACACCGTAGCTTCATGCCTCGTCTTTCTGCAGTAATGACAACGTGCGTTGCAATGCAAACTATCATCACTTTTGTGTTTTACACCTCAACGTGAACAAGGCTGTAATTTAGAACTCCTAAACTTGTTTTCTGATGATGAGAACGTTGGCCCTTGAAACATTACTTGCTGCGTGCTCGGCAACTTTTCTCAAACATACCATACATTATGACTGCTCCTATGAACGTTCCTATGTTTCGTTAACTTGGCTTTAAGTGTGCTAATTGCTAGCAAGCTGTAACAATTGAATACAACAATTACTACTTCATGCCTTCAGAAGTGGATAACAGTAAACGTAACTAGTTGCTACACACTCTCACTATATACTACAATCAGATCTGATGAGAAGCCCCAAACTTTGTCATGGTTCCTTCCGTTAATGGCCAACATGTTGTTTGGTCTACAGATTTTACATTTGACCAGTTTCCTCAAAACTGAAAAATTATTAATGATTCCGAAATATTCATGGTTGTTATTAGTATGGCACATCAGTCTAAACTGTTTTTATTTTTTAAATCTATTTTTCATGACATAATACTAGTTACTCTAACATAAATAATTGTGTCAACGATAAATGATTTAGTTTTTTAAGCAATTTATATCACGGACGTAGTTAACCAAACGAAATATTAACTCAAGCGGCTTGTGTTGATGTGGTGTTTCCTTACACGCTACCACATGCTGTCTTGAATACTTTCAGTTTTCATATTAAATACTGTCATTAACAAAGCAAATGTGATTGCTTTCTCCTCGATTTTAGTCTCTAAAGAATCATTTACAGAAATGTGACATATCTCTATAGATAGCTGTGAACGAGACGTCAACACTAGCAGCTCAGTTAGCTTACTAGCTCTATTCTTTATAATTTTTTATTTTATTTTATTTTTTATTTTTATATTATTTTTTATTTTATTTTTTCATAAAATTTTTCAAAATTAGTTAATGCTGATGGGGTATTCTGCAAAATTGCCAATTTCTACAGAAGTTGATTACACACTTTTCGAGAACATTAACTACATATCAACTTTTATATGACAAACATTTTGATATATCATCATTTCGAAAATATTTCCTCTAAACCTAAAATTCTAAATTACCCTTCTGGTTTTGTTTTACTCCTTAAAAGTGAAACTGGGCAAAAAAAAAAAAAAAATACGTATTCCACTATTTTGCCTCCTCTACACGCCCAGAAAGTTTCATCAAGATGTTTTACTGACATATGGGAATGTTCCCTGGTCAGTTCGGGCACTTTCAACGTGCTGCTCAGCACGCCACGCCTTCCTGCGAGAGCTTCACCAGCCGGCCTGTCCTAGGTATTGCGGCCACTTGTAAACACACAGCTCCACTTTCTCTTTGAGCGTCCATCCTGGCTGTGATTGATGGAGTGAGATACTACTCGCTAGATTTAGAGCTATTCTTTGTTGCGATTTTGGCTGTGATTTTATCGTGCTCCCGGTACTTCGCGTGACTGATCTTCTTGCTGCTGGAGTGCAAGTGTTGAGAAACAGCACATACAGGAGCATGTATTAGTTATTATGATGTAGGTTTGTATCTGAATGAAAATATAAATGTTGGTGACAAGCTTCTTAACCACTGAGAAGAACGTAAGATATTCGCTTGTTTACCTTTGTCCTCATGAGCCTCCTATTCAAACCAAAATTCTCCTCAGTTTCAGCTCTGTACTCCATGAAGCGGACATGTGGCTCCTGCCTTGCTGCGTCTACCACACGTTGCCTCTCCAGTATGTGACCTGATCGATAGCATCTAGAGCACGGCTAGTCTTTACGTATGGTTACAGGTCTGAGCCGGCCGTTGTGGCCGAGCGGTTCTAGGCGCTTCAGTCCGGAACCGCGGTGCTGCTACGGTCGCAGGTTTGAATCCTGCATCGGGCATAGATGTGTGTGATGTCCTTAGGTTAGTTAGGTTTAAGTAGTTCTACGTCTAGGGGACTGATGACCTCAGATGTTAAGTCCCATAGTGCTGAGAGCCATTTGAACCATTTTGAATTTGAACCAATTTTTTAAATTAGGAACTCTGCCTTAATGTTCTCCGCCAAATTTGGTGAGTTGAAAATTATAGCTAGAGCAGCAGTTCTCTCAAGCTGGCGGTCAACTCACTCTCAGATATGTGTGAAATACGCTACTCCGTCAGGCGAGCATCCTTCCGCAATTTGTTTTCATCGCAATGTCAGTAATATCTCGAAATTAGAAATAAAACTGGATGTTCACCTAATTTTTATCGTTTAAGAAGACGTTCTTGTTGCTTGCCTGTTGTTGTCTTAAAAACAATCGCTCCGTTTTGAAGTCTTTTCACTGATTTTTAATCTGTTGGCACGCATTATGGGGCCTTTTGACTGTAGAAAGGTGACACCTTGTTGACAGTCTCTGATTTTCTTGTCATTACAATAAATACTTGTAGATACAGATGTACTGTGTTACTAACGCCAGATGTCTGTTGTCTTGATTTCTCTGGAGGACTAATTTGTTGCGTTCAACAGGGTAGCTAGATGTTACTTAGATCCTACTGCTCACCCTGAAAACTGGAGGGTTTTCCGTTGGGAGAATGATGGTTTGTTTTCATTCCACGTACAGCTAGACAGTTTATAGTCTGCTCAGTCAGAGCCTCACATACCTGAACTTGCATAATGCATCAGGCGTTTTCCGATAAAGACTGTTTCACTTCAGACACTATTCACACTACTGGTTTTCAGCAAATCTTGATAGTGAGGTTTATTTGTTCCCTACGACATACTATTCCACCAACGCGCCATTTAGCACGACCTTGGAGCCACGTACGGCGTATAGAAAACTCGTGCATTACAAAGTGTAGCGATAGTGTCTGGCAGAATTCATAAAGTGAAAACTGTGCTACACCTGCGTTGTCCACGGCTAGACTACCACAATTACGTGGTTCCCGGGTTCGATTCCCGGCGGGGTCAGGGGTTTTCTCTGCCTCGTGATGGCTGGGTGTTGTGTGAAGTCCTTAGGTTAGTTAGGTTTAAGTAGTTCTAAGTTCTAGGGGACTGATGACCTAAGATGTTAAGTCCCATAGTGCTCAGAGCCATTTGAGCCACTCACAATTACGTGGTTGTTACATGTTAAATTGCTTTAAACAGCTACTCCAAGACACTTTGTGACTGAATTCAAAGACTCATCACTAATCACGTAGTTAATCGTTACTGGCTATGTTGTCTATAATTGCACATTTCGTTTATTTATACCAACGGCGTTGCCATAGTTGTAAGACCGGTTCCCGCCAGATTGCCGAAGCTAAGCGCTGACAGGCTGGGCTAGCACTTGGATGGGTGACCATCCGGTCTGCCGAGCGCTGTTGGCAAGCGGGGTGCACTCAGCCCTTGTGAGGCACACTGAGGAGCTACTTGATTGAGAAGTAGCGGCTCCGGTCTCGGAAACTGACATACGGCCGGGAGAGCGGTGTGCTGGCAACATGCACCTCCATATTCGCATACCGTGAGGCCTGTGCGCTGAGGATGACACGGCGGCCATTCGGTACCGATGGGTCCTCCAGGGCCTGTGGACACATATTTATTTATATTGTGACGTCAGCGGTACATGTCGCTATGCGATACTAATTCATTTTCTGTCGCTACTTGCAGTTATTTTAGTGAGGATACTGGAGCGATGTGTCTGGAAAGGCAGCCTTACGCACGCCACACTGAGGCTGTGTGACGCCAGAAATGTCTCTATGGCCTTTTTTTCCGCAGAAGACAATCCGTGTATCTCACGAGGTGAAGAGCACTTCCTCTGAGGATTCGGACAGTTTCGTGCAAGTTGGGAAACGACCCCTCTGCGGCTATTGAATGCCGGGCAGCCCGCACTGCTTGTGATCGGTGAATGTCGTGGCCACCCACAGCCCCCAGAAAATAACAAAGCACGACATTTTTGCATTTCCGTGGAGTTTAAAGAGTCACACGCCGTGACGCTGTTCAACCAGTGTGGGAGAGGCAGCTGCATTTGCTCTACAAATTTGGTTCAACCAATGGTATTGGGTCGCTTCTGTGAGAGTTTTCTAACATACGTTTGACCAGTCATGAAGACACTGCTTCAGCGCAGTACCAACTTCGTTCAGAAAAGTGTGTAATCTACACAAAAGAATGGAAGTGATGTGTGTTTTCCCTTGATTTTTCACGAATTTAGCAACAGTTCTCGCGCAACAGCATGGAATCGTCGCTCCACTTATTGGTTTTTGAAAGTAGGAAATTTAAGGCTGCGAACCTAGATTCGGGGCATTCTATTCCCGGCCATCGCAGAGAGGGGGTCATCTCTGGCCGCTTTCTGGTGCTGACCGGCACACGATGGCTGTTTTGGGGAATGTAAGTGTCGCAATTGCGGCAGCGCGATCCATGTTCTGTGCAGCTCGTTACTTGCTTACTTTGCCATGCAACTTGTGTTGCTTAGTTTGGTTATAGTTTACGTCTGTTTGTTGTAACATTAACTTTCATTTCGCAAGCTGCCCACATAAACAGATTTTGTTGCGCTCCCTCTGTGCAGTCTTCTACACTGTTGATACCTCCCCACTATATTAATGTCATTTCGAAAGATTTGAGGTGCGTAGAAATTTGCTCTCTGTTAACGTCAATGTTGTTTATATTTATCATCAGAAGAAATAAATAACTATTAATCACAGAACTTAGATTTCAAGATGATTAACTTGCTCCACAACTTTTCCTGGTTAGGTGACCCATTAAAAATAAATATAACTTGTTGTATACCCAATTGGTTTACTTAACTGTGTCGTGGTTGTCGTTGTGCACATTGGCCAATTGCTTATTATTTTCTGATAGCAACGACCGTTGCACTCGCTCGTCTTACATCAGTAAGATTTGGTTTGATGTGTTATCTTGTGACAGCAATGAGCGTTGCACTGGCTCGTCTTATATGACTACGAGTTGGTTTCATTAACCAGAGGCTACAACATTCAGTACTGTGGGTCAGCTGCTGCTGTCTTTGTACCAAGTACTAAGTCTTGCTGCGTCGCATAACGATGTAACGAAATTACAGGGCTATTACAAATGATTGAAGCGATTTCATAAATTCACTGTAGCTCCATTCATTGACATATGGTCACAACACACTACAGATACGTAGAAAAACTCATAAAGTTTTGTTCGGCTGAAGCCGCACTTCAGGTTTCTGCCGCCAGATCGCTCGAGAGCGCAGTGAGACAAAATGGCGACAGGAGCCGAGAAAGCGTATGTCGTGCTTGAAATGCACTCACATCAGTCAGTCATAACAGTGCAACGACACTTCAGGACGAAGTTCAACGAAGATCCACCAACTGCTAACTCCATTCGGCGATGGTATGCGCAGGTTAAAGCTTCTGGATGCCTCTGTAAGGGGAAATCAACGGGTCGGCCTGCAGTGAGCGAAGAAACGGTTGAACGCGTGCGGGCAAGTTTCACGCGTAGCTCGCGGAAGTCGACGAATAAAGCAAGCAGGGAGCTAAACGTATCACAGGATCGTGCTCCACCGCACTTCCATCATGATGTTCGGCATTTCTTAAACAGGAGATTGGAAAACCGATTGATCGGTCGTGATGGAGATCATGATCAGCAATTCATGTCATGGACTCCACGCTCTGCCGACTTAACCCAATGCGATTTCTTTCTGTGGGGTTATGTGAAAGATTCAGTGTTTAAACCTCCCCTACCAAGAAACGTGCCAGAACTGCGAGCTCGCATCAACGATGCTTTCGAACTCATTGATGGGGACATGCTGCGCCGAGTGTGGGAGGAACTTGATTATCGGCTTGATGTCTGCCGAATCACTAAAGGGGCACATATTGAACATTTGTGAATGCCTAAAAAAACTTTTTGAGTTTTTGTATGTGTGTGCAAAGCATTGTGAAAATATCTCAAATAATAAAGTTATTGTAGAGCTGTGAAATCGCTTCAATCATTTGTAATAACCCTGTACCTTGTTGTATAAGACAGCATCTCATGCAAATAGCTTCACATAAAAAAAGACGTCTTCTGCTAACTAGCGTAACTGTAATGCTCCTGTCATACTTCGTCGACGTAAACCTGAAACTGCTTTAGTTTCGGACGATATGTGTCAAGTGAGAGCTAAGTTATGGGTTTTAGTTGCTGGAACATCTTCAGTCCATGTGTACGTCTGTAGTGAACTAGGCGACGTTGCGGAAGAGTCAGACACAAATCGAAATTCGAGAAACACGATATCACAGTACGCCTTCTGTGTTATCGATCTTGCTGCCAAATGACAGGGATACAGCGGTCCGGATCTCATGAAAGAACAGAGTAAACTGAGTTTCATAGGGATGGTGTGTGCGGAAGAGGTGTTCATTCCTATATAGGAATTTTTCGGTTACCAAAAGTCATCACAGGCGAACAAAAAATATTTTCCATAGTTTAACAACAAATTGATGTCAACGGGGCGTCTGTAGTTTTGGGCAGGTGTCTTGGGACCCATATCAAAGACTGTAAAGGTCTGCAACTATCCGTATTCACGTGGAGCGCTGCGTCGTTTTACTAGAAGAGATGCTAGTTCTATTTTTAACATAGGAAATTGACTGGTTCTCAGTCAGGTACAGTAGATTTTATGTTGTCGATCGTTTTCTTTTTTTTTTTTTTCAATTCTGCGTTAACTTACTTTTACAGAGCGAACCGGAAATCTGCCGACAAAGTTTCTGATTGTTCAAATATATTTTCTCAGTATTATGGCATAAGGCGCTATGGTCTCTGGTGGATCGTTACACAGTAATAACGTAATTATGGTTGATTCACCGTGTTACTACAGCTAATTTTTTTTCATTGAAAATACAGTGACAACAGTAAAATAGCCGGTAAAACGTTATCGCGAAAATGTACAACACGAAACACAGAAATGCAAAAGCACTCTGATGCAACTGCCGTTGTTGTGGGAACAGCTCAGCATAGTGTCTTTGCGCTGCTATTCCATTGTATTCAGTGAAGCCGTACATGAGGTGGTTATTGGCCAATGCTACTTCATAAAATCTGCTCATACTGCTCGTTACCAGTGTCAGCCTACAACTGACATGCTGAAAAAAAAAGGAGACAGAACAGAGCAATACTAAATGGAAGCTTGAGGGAAAGAGTAAAGTGCGCATTACCGTTGTCAACATCAAGTACTGTGGATGAATGGAACAATCTGTTGTGAAACAAGGCACGCAGCTCATGCCATCAACATCTGCACTGTTGCGCACATTTTTCAGTGCCACGCAGATACAAAGCTAAACCGAGGCAAGAAGTAAGACTGAAATGCAATTACTCTGTGACGAGCCATTGGAGACTACTGGACCCTTATACGAAAATACTCAGAAAGTATTCCTGTACGGTCTGCAATGTTTTGTCGGTGGAGTGGAGTTCATCCTGTATCTATTATTTACGCATCAGGGTGACGTTCGAAAGTAGTAACTATATTGTGACCTTCGACGAAACAATCTCGGAATGCAGCATTTGCGATTTCAGCCCTGATTTATCGCATTCCATTTCTGTGTCGTCATTACTCGTGAGGATCAGACCCTTGCTTTATTTAATACAGGTCGTAGTAAGACAGTGAGGTTTGTGAACAAATCATTTGATTCATGACCGTTTCATTATCCGTCTTCGTAAGTAACCCTCGAGCTGGTGTTAGAACGCTCAGAAACACATCACTGCTACATCCATCCAGGAAAAGTATCCAAACTCCACCTGCGCTGTGCCCTGTAGGCGAGGCGACGCTACGTACCGCGCGGGTCGTATAAATAGCGTCGCAGTCGGAATAAGACGGCGCGGGAGACCAGAACGGGCCCTGTGTGAAACTCATAGGCTTTAAGCATGGTTGCCGCTGTCGGAGATTTCAGTATTCCGTTCATTTACAAGTCTGGTTTCATATAGAAAGGGAAACATGATAAAACATGCCCTAGTTAACCAAGCTAATAACATATTTTGCTCTCCGAAAAAGGCAACAGTTCGAAAAGTTATTTTCACTAATTAACTAATACTTTAGTGTTGCCTCTGCCAGAGAAGTTCGCACTGTACCCACTGCTGGAGTAGCAGCCCATAAGCCGAACTTGGTACTAACAACAGTTAGGTGCTGTCTCACCACATGCTTAAAATTACGCGCCACAACAGAGCAGTGGAAATAAACCTTTTTAAGTAACGAAGCACTGCATGTCATACGATGATCCAACTAAGAAGTATAGGATTTGAGAATCTTTTATGAACTATAATTAAATGTGCAGATGTTTTGTTTCGGTGTGATACTATCTTAGCGGACAGAGCTCCGATAAATGGCTACTTTAGATGGTTATGTCATGACGGAGACGTACGAAGATAATGTGAGAGCTTATTTGATGTGTACCACAGATGAACAATTTCGAAATGATCTTCGTTGCCCACCGGGGTGGCCGGGCGGTTCTAGGCGCTACAGTCTGGAGCCGTGCGACTGCTACGGTCGCAGGTTCGAATCCTGCCTCGGGCATGGATGTGTGTGATGCCCTTAGGTTAGTTAGGTTTAAGTAGTTCTAAGTTCTAGGGGACTGATGACCTCAGAAGTTAAGTCCCATAGTGCTCAGAGCCATTTGAACCATTTGATCTTCGTTTGTGTTGACAGTGTTATGAGGTTTTTTGAATAGGGGAAATCTCCTATCATGAGAAACATCTCGTAATACAGTTATAAAGGCATTGGCGAAGTGTAATCTTGCACTGTCCTGCTTGAAATAACCGTGAGTCTTTTCACTTGTTAGTTGCGAGTTCCCTGGAAAGCTCAATACTGACGACATAGGCCTACATCGAGAGATTTCCTGGAAAAACTGTAGCTCAGAAACATCACAAGTATAGTATGGGCGTATGAGCGTACATGGAGAGCTTTTCTGGAAAAACTGTAGCTCCGAAACTTCACAAGTATAGTAGTTGTTGTAGTAAACCTCTGTATGCTACTCATGGACATTTACAGTATTGCTCCGTCCATCAACGAAGTTGTGAAGCTACTTACACCTATCCACCACCATGCGTGCTTACACCAGGCGCGGATCGTTTTAAAAACTCTCTTTTTACGAGATTTTTATGACTGTGAAAACTGCTATTTTTCCCGTAGACGATTTTGCGGTGGTGATTATTCTGCAAACAGAAGAAATATTTTTCCATAAGGGGCAATTTCCTCAATCATCTACAGTCCAATCTCGATGTTACTGAGTCCAAAATAACAGGGCTCAAATCTGGACTATCATGAGTGGCAAATGGCCGGATGTCTTGCACACAGACCAAAATTTCAGAGTTATAGAAAAACTATATGTTAGGAAACTATAATACCGGAGTCAGCTGTAAGCTCTGTAATAGCCGTCTTGCAGATATCACTGGAATTTATCCTTCTCGTAAGTCCAGGAACAGACCTGAAGCAGAGTGTCCTTCTCCCTTGTAGTGGCCTACGAAGAACATTCCATGTTAATCGCAATTACTGCCAAAGACTTGAAATCACACTTGGTGCTGCTCAGACTTTAGCCCGTGACTGCCCTACTTCTAGGCGCTAGAAAATTCTATCACGCAAAACTTGGTCCAAAAGGAGGGCTTTTTGGCATTGTGGTACTTCATCAATAACTTCAATCTGCTCGAAATGACAGTGCAAAGACATCTGCGGCTTTATGAGCCTAATGCAGATCTTTTCCCTATGAGTGAGTTCGGAAGCAGAGAGTACTCCTTTCCTGTACAAAGACGCTGGTTTCGGTTTGTGAGGAAAGCGTAGCGCCCATTTATAGCGCCTGTACACCTTTTCTTTTCCTATTTTTCTCTTTTAGCGATTACACTAAAGGTATGTGTGCTAGTGGCGGACTGGGGGAGCATCATTCTGGGGCTGTTTGCTGACAACCCTGTGGTGTATGGGAAGGTGTTGCCTTTGAGTGACTGTAGGAGGATACAAGGTGACGTAGACAAAATTTGTAGTTGGTGTGACGAGTGGCAGCTAGCTCTGAATGTAGGAAAACTAAGGTAACGCAGATAAGTAGGGAAAACAAACCCAAAATGTTCGGCTACAGTATTAGCAGTGTGCTGCTTGACACAGTGATGTGATTAAATATCTAGGCGTAACGTCGCAAAGCAATACGAAGTGGAATGAGCACGTAAGGGCTGTCGTGGGGAAGGCGAATGTTCGACTTTGGTTCATTGGTAGGATTTTAGGAAAGTATAGTTCATCTGTAAAGGAGACTACATACAGAACACCAGTGCGACCTATTGTTGGTACTGTTTAAGTGTTTCGGATCGCACCGGATCGGATTAAAGAACGACATGAAGCAATTCTGAGACCGTCTCCTAGATTTGTTACCCGTAGAATCGAAAAACCGCAAGTATTACGGAGACGGTCCTACAGTGTAACTGGAACATGTATCACATAAACGTACTTGTCAGTAATCTTTGGACTGTTGGTCATTATTTTTCAAGCAGCCTCCAAACCTTGTTAGCATCCACCGAGAGAGCAACGAATAAGCTACTGTGCGATTTTGTCAGCAGTGCCAACACTCCAATATAGCTGTTTGCAATTCTAATCTAACGCTATTGGTAATGGAATGCCAGGGGAAGACCAAAGCACACTTAACTGACTGTATTCCCACTGGCTGCTCAGCAGAATACGGAACGCTCCGCCTATAAATGTGTTGTGGATTGGCAGGAGAGCCAACCCCGTGTTATTAGAGGAAGCGGAAAGGCACGCGTTTTAGCTCACGCAGGCTGGCGTGAGGTCTGGAACAGGTCAAGGAAATTAGACTAGCAAAAAAGGACGTAGCTGTGGAACACTTAACTTTAATCCATAAATGGTGAACATCGCTCTTGACGGTACATGTTTTACAGCATCAATAGTAACTGGTAATGGCGCCTTGCTAGGTCGTAGCAAATGACGTAGCTGAAGGCTATGCTAACTATCGTCTCGGCAAATGAGAGCGTAATTTGTCAGTGAACCATCGCTAGCAAAGTCGGCTGTACAACTGGGGCGAGTGCTAGGAAGTCTCTCTAGACCTGCCGTGTGGCGGCGCTCGGTCTGCAATCACTGATAGTGGCGACACGCGGGTCCGACGTATACTAACGGACCGCGGCCGATGTAAATGCTACCACCTAGCAAGTGTGGTGTCTGGCGGTGACACCACAAAATGTATGCCACTACGTACTTCTTAGATGTATGTGTCTGAATGCTGATGTTCCTACACGTATTGCTGTAACACCTAAATCTGGTTCTTCTATATTGCCCTCATGTTCTACCAGATGATACGTAAGGAGCTGCAAAAATATTCAATCCCCTGCCCGCAGCGTTTGAAACAATTCTTATAGGACATACAAATGGACACTTTATTGCTAATTTTGATACACAGTCATTAATATGTATTGAACTGAGTATCTCTCAAACGTGTACCAAAGACGATTTATTATTTCTTATCGTGTTACCAGTAGAATTTTTATGGCATACTACCTCTGTGTATTCTGTGTTACATTTCCGTCTCGTTGACTCGTTTCAGTATACCGTGAATGTAAAATTTCTTTAATGTCGGAATCTGTCGATTGGTAAGCTTATGTAACTTTGAACCAGAGTAGAACTTCAACTTACATATATCTGTATTGTCAAAACAAGCTATTGTGTAATACTCCAATTGCTGAGATGGCTGTATGGGCACATTCCGAAAGCCAATAAATTAAAAAAGTCTCTGTAAACAGCGGTCGGAAAGTTTTACCAATCGCAATTCCTCGAAAGTAAAAATGCCACTCCTTGGTCACGGAGACATTCGAGATTTGCTGTGTGAACGTCTTCATCGTTGGAAGAATCAGTTCCGCGTATACGGATCAGTTCCTCGATTACTTGGAGATTGTCACCAGTGATTGATGTCGATGGCCTTCCTTTCCGTCCAGCATCATGCACGTCTGGATCAAATTTTTGGCACCATTTCACTACTGCTGGACGTGACATTTCATTTTGTCCATATACTGCTAGACTTTCAAGGTGGATCTGCATCCAGGTTAGATGTTTTTCGTGCAAGAATGGTACTGTTCACTGTGCTTCAGCCTTGAAGTACGTGTCCAGTAGCTGTGTCGTTTCATTCGCACACTGTGCTGCACCTGTTATCCTTGCTACTGAAGAACTGTGTCCGCAGACAGCCATGACATATACTCTCTTCTATCAATGCACCACTATTGTTGCACAATGCTCTTAGCTTGTGACGAAATGTGTAACATTTGTTTTAAGTACGATCGTAGAAGCGCATTGACAAAAATTCGCCACACAAAGCACTGACGAAAATAATATCATTACATTCAAGAATCATGAATGCTTTTGGTATAAAAAAATGGTAAAATTTCCACCACAGTAAACCCACCTCCGTAGCCGAGACCTCTAACGAAGGCCAGTCCAGTGACGCCCTACTCGGATATCATCCGATTAGAATCCTGGTGGTAGATGAAAGTTTCACTGCCAATATTTCGCCCACGAGGGGAGAAGGAGTATATGCGTAAAGTTCCTTATCACTAGGCTTTTCCCCAATGTTTGAGATTAAATTTCAAACTTTTCCATTGTGTCTAATGAAGTGAGGGCATGTGACACTATTGAATGTGATCCGCCCGTAGGATAGGAACGTTAAACTCAAGGCCTCCTTGGTGCTATTTGAGAGCAACAACCTCTGTGCTGCCACAGACGTTCACCCTCTTCCTTCTCTCAGTATCAACATACAACATAAACATAGCATTACGTTATAAATGCATCCATTACACTCACCTCTACTCTAAAACGTACATAACACAACTGTCACATATCCTGGTTATAAGAATTAGTTGTAACGTGAATTCAAGAACGCATTGCAAAAATTTGTTCAAATGTCTCGTTATACTTCTTACCGTTTCTCATTATAGTTATGCCTTAATTAAATCTGTCATAATAAATAATAGATTTCTTTTTAAAATCAACAATGCAGTTCATGGAATCAATGCCAAAAGTATAACAACCTTCACAAGCACTTAATCTCACTTTGTTGCATAAAGTACTCCATTATTCGGCAATATAGCTTCAATAGCTACCTAGCAACCTCAAAAGTGTCAGCTTCTAATAAAGCACAGCTTAAGAGTAAACTAAAGAATTTATAAATGGCCATCTCCTTCTGTCTCACACAGGAATTTCTTAGCAGTTGTATTTAACAATACCACGTAGCATAATTTCTATATAATAATTGACTTCGGCGGAGCTTCATTGCAGTAATGCGCTCTATGTGGGAAAGCATTTAAGAATGTTTTGTAAAAATGTATAATGGGTATTTGTTCCACATCCTCGAGAATTTCTTCACTATGGGTCTACGGGCTGAAAAGTCTGTCTAACACAATCTATTCAAATCTTCATTTCTTGATTAAATTTTCTTGAGCGATACATGTAGTGTGTTGGCCATGTTGTTTCTCTTACACGCAGTCTTACATACGTTCTCCTAGTTTTTAACAGTGATTATTTCCACAGCTGCGTATGCTTTAGGTGTTAGTTTGTTGGCACAAGCCACATAATAAGATGTTTTAAGTTTTGAACGAGTCGAATCTGCTGTAATTTTTGAAAAAGTCTACAAATAACGCTAAGAGAGAGAAATGTTAAGTATTTAATTCTTTATCGATATCAAATTCTCCACCAGCTGCCTTAGAAGGATCTAAAACTACATCTGCTTGCCTTCTAATGAATCGGAAACGCAACCTTTAGGTTAATGTAACTACTCAGTTTTGCATCACCGTGTATAGTGCTGTGAAGAAAGACCTGTATTTTAGCCGCTATAGTCAGACTCTTTCAACCGTGTATAGTGTTCTGAAGAAACAAACTGTGTTCTAGCTGCTATAGTCCAACTCTTTCCGTGTTTCTTTTAACGAAATGGAGCAGGTGTGTATGCACAAACGAGTCTGATGAGTGGGATCATGTGAATTGGAATATATGACTGTAAAGAGTCGTTGACGGCTTCGGCAGTTCCCACATAGCCTCAAACGTGGATTGGAATGTTTTATTTTTGCTGTGACATGGATAAATACTTACCGGTTTAAATGAACCATCAAATATGCAAGATGCTAATACGTGTCAAATGTACTGTCCAGTTTTTACATTTCCACCTCTCACGCCTCTTTCTCAGATATATATCGAATGCAGCCTACGGTACCTGCCGATTTTCGACACCCACCTACAAGTACAATAATAACGAACATGGCAATTTTGCGCCTGAGGAACGAACATTTCCAGTATTCATTCTTAGGCGATGAATGTGTTTTATCTGTCTATGTCAGTTAGGGAGTCTAAAGTGTTTAAATCGACTTTGTTGAGGCCTCACGATAGTATTCGACCGTCGTAGCTTTCATTATCTCTTGTACTTATAGTTTTCTTTCGTCGTACACATAAATGAATAAAACCGTGTGAGGAGTCTTAAATTTGGCCTTCTTAATATTAATATATTCAGCACCCTACGTTTCAAAAAGTTAATTGCTTTCACGTGTCTGATAACTAAAAGGAAGAACATTTGACGGAATGTTTGCTGTGTTGGATGTAGTAACAGGACTCCCAATACTTTCCTTTCTTTTTTTCCTATATTGCATAATTCAAATGAAAAAAATACTCTCATTATTTAATTGTAATATTGGAAATTTTTAACAAGCAGGGGGCTAAAATAAATCAAAATTTCATAAATGAGTTTCAGAGTTGCGTATTTTGAAACATATTCGAAAAATAATTGCAATAATATCCATTACTGGGCGTTAACTTGTGTTAGATCTCAGAGTTTAAAAAAGTACAAGATAAGTTGCTTAACATGTATTACAGGTACAAACTGTCTGCACCCGAACTCCGACACGTTTAGTGTAACGTAACCTAATGAGGTGTTCAGATCCTGAACAACAAGATTAAACCCACAGTTTTACAAGTATTTCGCTGCCAAAGTGTCAACGTAACTTCACTTTCTCGGCAACTCATTTCCGCTTACAGTCCCAGACTACTTCTTTCTCTTGTCGAATCTTAGATGTTCTCAAATGAGGAAATTTCGGTACGTAGTGAAAGAAAAAAAATGTTCAAATGTGTGTAAAATCTTATGGGACTTAACTACTAAGATCATCAGTCCCTAAGCTTACACACTACTTAACCTAAATTATCCTAAGGACAAACACACACAGCCATGCCCGAGGGAGGACTGGAACCTCCGCCGGGATCAGCCGCACAGTCCATGACTGCAGCACCTTAGACCACACGGCTAATCTCCGTATTGAAAGAACAACTTGTCATTGCCGGGGACTGAATGTGGCATACAACACTTCTTATAAGTAATCTATACATGTTGTCAACCTAATTTATATATATAGTGATAATTATTTAATAATGAAGGAATAATTTATTTTAATCGGTCTCATGTGTTCCCACCTGAGACATTCAGCTACAAAGAAAACAAAGTGAAGGAAGATTATGGTTGAATTTTCATCGGCGTCTAGCACATTACAGACAGAGCTAAGTAGGATAAGAATAGAGCAGAAAAGGAATCGACGTGGCGAAACATTTCTTCGCCTTCTTCGTGGAGATTGGAGATCGCGGCCGGAAACCACGCTCTGTTAACGTACGATTCTAATGCCACATAAGCGAGCAGATGGGTAGCCCGTTGAGGTGTCTCTGCTGTTCCGCAATTACAGACGCGCAATTGCATTGAAGGGAGTATCACTGCGCAGGCGCGCCGATATTGTCACGCGGATTGTTCCGCCACAGCCGCCGCATCGGGATCGGTGCTACGAGGCGACTCGCGAGGCAAATTATGCGACGTTTAGCACTAGCGACTAGCTCGAAAACATTTGTCGGTGGAGAAGGATCTATTATATTCACTTTTACGCTTATAAAACAGTCTTATTAAGAGTCGCCATTTTCCTGTTAACCCGTGAGGTAGGGCCAAAATTGTCACAACTCCGAGATCAATGATTAATTCCCTGTAGCAACGGAGGTGGATTCTGAAGAACTCTCTGATACAACCACCGGACTGGCAACGTACACCGCTATGCCAATACATCTACTCTAACCCTAACTGTTTCGTTTCATTTCCCACACAAATTTCCTCAAAAGAAAAGCAGACTGACAGTTCGAAGCAACTCCAACGACGCACCACTTCAAGTTTCCACAGAAACAAATGTAGTTTATTGATATCAGTTACATCTCACTCATTAAACAACTCCTCCAGCTAGCTAATTCCTCCACAATCTGATAAAAGGCTTGTCTCAAAAAGTTGAAATTCTCACCTAAAAAGCTAAAAACTTCTAATATTATTTCCATAGTGGCACAGGGAGACAGATTTGCGAATTCTCCCCTAAACTTTTTCTAGTAGCACATTAACTTTATCGCTCACCGCCAATAGCAACTCAGATTTTTTTTTTAAATGTGCGAGGGTATTTCGCTTGTAATACTATGTTTCTCTTCAGCGACGAGACAATTTGCGAATTTAAGATCAGTAACAAATAATGAGCGATCACTGACGATGAAGTAACTACTTGAAACAGAACAGCCGGCCGAAGTGGCCGAGCGGTTCTAGGCGCTACAGTCTGGCACCACGTGACCGCTACGGTCGCAGGTTCGAATCCTGCCTCGGGAATGGATGCATGTGATGTCCTTAGATTAGTTAGGTTTAAGTAGTTTTAAGTTCTAGGGGGCTGATGACCCGAGAAATTAAGTCCCATAGTGCTCAGAGCCATTTGAAACATTTTTTGAAACAGAACATAACTTTACTGCACGGGTATCCAGAGCTAAACTTTTGAATGTTCAATACAAACCGTTGCAGCTGTTGTAAATCCTTTATTAAAGGCACGAACGGTGTCAAAATTTTAAATTAGATCACCGGAGCAAAGCTGAACAAAAAAAGAGAGACAGTTAAGAATATTACGCAGTTACTGTATGGCAGTGATAAGAAGTGTACGGAAGACTGAACACTTACGTAAAGCTGTCACGCCGCTTTTACAGTCCGATGTCAAGACATTCCTTAAAATATGGGAAATTTCGCAAAAAGAGATAGTTATGGATTAAAAACTCGACATGAAACTGGAACCTATGACCACATGGGACGACAGAAAAGATTATAAAACGCATCGGAAAGAGGGAGGGGGGAGGCAGGGGGGAGGAAAGGTATATGGTAAACAGTACCTCAGCTGAAGCCGCTCCGGGACGGAATGCTGCACGGACTGACCGGATATCAAAACACAGGCCGCGAGGAAAGCAGCGCATGCGCAGAAGCTTTAACAAAATGGCTGGAAACCGCCGCACGAAAATAAACATATTAATAACAATAGCAGCTGTCTAGTAAATAACTCTTAGACATACAGATAAAAGCCTAGAACCTGTTGTGGGTCATTTATAAACATAACATTTAGAATTAAAATACCTTAAAAATTGTTACAATTTTTTAAAAATTAAAGAAAATTTTTAAAAGTTATTTAAAAGGTAGAACACCCCTAGTAAAAGCGCCAAGGAGGAGGAGGTAAGGTGGAGAGGGCGGATGAATCAGGCCATTCATTTAAATAACCAAAGTTAGCCAAAATGGTTTTATGCTTCAATTCAGTTTGACAATTTAGTGCTTGGTTTGAAGATTTTCTTAACACAACAAATCTGCAGCTGTTTCTAGATGTTAAGAACGTCATACTTGCGTTCCGTATGCAAAATTGTGAGTCCAGATGCAATACGAGAAATCCGAACCAGAAATATGTTCCTTAAACCTAACTTCAAAAGACCTTCCAGTTTGGGCTGTATACTTAGATTGACAATCATCACAAGTGACGTGAACAGTTGACGACTTGACGACTTGTGGGACTCCTGTTTCGTCCTCTTCCTGTGTTTAAACCTCAGCCCATTATTCTTAGGAATGAAATACGCTGGGTAGTAGTCAACTATATATTCACTTTAACTGAAGCCGTTCCGTAGTACGGAATCTTACAATAAGAAACCATCCTAGAGTCCTTCTCCTGCAAGGGGAGTACAGCTGAAATATCCTGTTAGCTCTATCGACATACCGTGACCATAGCAGGACTTTACTGTAGTACACTGGTGACCCGCTAGAAATCCGATATACTAATTCGGCCATAAAAATGTTTGCCGAACAAAACGACAAAGGGGAATCCATAGCCAGGACGTGATTCTAAACGTAGACGTCATCATCAAACATGAAATAGTTGAATTTAAAACGAAATCCAGGAATTTCAAGACATCCTGCACCTCTTCTGGCGGCCTACCACTGTTATAGATACGAAGGCACTGATTTTTGAGTATTTTAAAGTCTTCCTTATGCTAGCTAGATAATTATAGGTTATGTCAAATCTACTTTTTGTGATACTGTTGTCTTCAAAAAACTGATGCACTTTGCGTACGCAAAGCTCTACATAAATAATTACTGCCGCTTTAGATTTGTCAACGCGTGCTATAAGGGCCTCTTAGTCCGAAACTTTTTTATTGATACCAACTGTAACGCTGTTCTCTGTGGGAACAGCTGATCAGTGTTTCTGCCCCCCCCCCCCTCCCACATATCACAGGGGTGACAACCGATTATTTTATTAACACTAATCGCAACCTCATTTCGTTGAGCCACAAATCTATAAATCTGTTGCTATGAGGCACCGTGGTGTGAATTATGGGCCAGATCTTTAGTAAGACACTCCATTTCGTTCTCATCAAAACTAACATTAGTTAGATTTACAATATTAGTGCCAAACCGAAACTCACCATCATAACAGAATTTTTGCTATGGTATTTCGACACACTTAAGAGTTTATTAATTTTGTGTTGAAGGCGTCTAGCTCAACCCTTTCCTAGTTGTCGAATGCACATATGAATATATTCATTGATCAAAAGAAAAATTTGGCCACTTAACATCTGAGAAAGAAACGAGACTGATACTAGTCCTCATTTATACTTTCTGCTCTACAAACTGCATCCCGTAAACTGAAGAATATAAGTCTGTGTAACCTGGACCCCGACAGGGAAATGTTCCTACTGAACATGTGTTTTACGTAGTTGGGAATCTCGTTGTGTGTTAAATGCATTTAATTAAAACTGACGTTTGCTATCACTCTTGCAAGCGATTTCTAGAAATACAGATATTTATAAAATACCCCTAGCAGTCTTGAACATGACAGTTTATTGGACGGGAATCCACAGTCAAAATTTTGCATATTGAATAAAAACGGCTGCAGCTGTTGTAAATCCTTCATTATAGGGACGACCGGTTTCGTAACTTTAAATTACGTCATCAGGTGCAAATATGAATAAAAATATGAAAGAGCCCGTAAACGATATTAAACAAAGACCATATGATAATGATGAAAAGTGCCCAGAAGATTGGATACTTTCATTAAGTGTTCATCCCACTTTTACAGTCCGATCTGGTCTGGCATTGTCTGCTGAAAGAGAGAAGGTACTACATGTGTGGAAAACTCTTCGAACTCGAAACTCGATTACGGCACGGTGTTTATCACACACCTACATACTTATGTTACACACCGCCATGTTACACGCTAAGATTCGGATCCCTATACAGGAAAAGGGCTTAAGATATGTAGACATAATCATGTACATAGTGATATAGAATGTTAATAACGATCGTTTTATTAAATAAGCTGTAAGAGTTCTCACATAAAAATTTCAGCACTCTTTCGTAATCCAAACGAGGTTGCGATGAAAATAAAATATTTGCTATACCTGAAGTACGTCAACAAAACAGAAAATAGTTTCCGTTTAGCCTATTCCCTGAAAGAGAATGAACTCTATCAGAATTCAGACTACGAAAATACGTATTACAGTACTCGTTAACGATTATAGTGTAAGTAGGCTGTGATGTGTTGGCAGAAGAGCCAACACCGTATAGCTAGAGGAGGACGAAATGCACGCGTTAAAGCTCACGCAGGCTGGCGTTAGGTCTGGAAAATGACAAGGAACTATAGAAGCCAAAAATAGTACATAGCTTCTGGAATACTTAACTTTAATCCATAATTGGTGTACATCGCTCTTTACGGTACAGGTTTTACAATCTCAATATTAACTGGTAATGGCGCCTTGCTAGGTCGTAGCAAATGACGTAGCTGAAGGCTATGCTAACTATCGTCTCGGCAAATGAGAGCGTATTTGTCAGTGTAGCTTCGCTAGCAAAGTCGGCTGTACAACTGGGGCGAGTGCTAGGAAGTGTGTCTAGACCTGCCGTGTGGCGGCGCTCTGTCTGCAATCACTGACAGTGGCGACACGCGGGTCCGTCGTATACTAGCGGACCGCGGCCGATTTAAAGGCTACCACCTAGTACGTGTGGTGTCTGGCGGTGACACCACAGGCTGTTGAGGTTTTTATGTTGGTAACACCACGTAGCGCTCTGTATGAAAATCACTGACTGTGGTGTGTGCAGTCTGTGGCTGGTTGGCATTGTTGAAATATTCGCTATTGTAGTGTTGGGCAGTTGAATGTGAACAGCGCGTAGCGTTGCCCAGTTGGAGGTGAGCCGCCAGCAGTGGTGGATGTGGGGAGAGAGATGGCAGAATTTTAAGAGCGGACGATCTGGACGTGTGTTCACCAGAAAGAGTAAATTTGTAATACTGGATGTCATGAACATGAGATTGCTGCTAACGTAGAACCTTTTCTCCTCGCGGATCACACTCGCGCAGTGATACCTGAACGCGCGAGGTATTATAACGAGTCTGCATTTATCTGCACCTGTCTGTACCAGTCTGCATTAGTCTGTACCAGTCTGCATTAGTCTGTACCAGTCTATAGTCAAGTTTCAGTCTGCGCCTAATAAGATTATCATCCTGTACATAGCCATGAAGAGAAATGTATAGACACTTTGTCAGTTATCAGAGATATGTGAGAATAAGATTAACGTACCAAGACCAAAGGAACTTCAGATTGTCAATTGCAAATAGCATCCAGAATCAAGTTACGTAAGGTTTATGCTTGTTACTATTTTAATAAATGTGTGTGAAAATTAATCAAGTTCTGTTTAAAGTTGGTCACCGTCAATCTGCTACTCTAAGCCTGCAAGTGGCATTTCTATCGTCTGACCTAACGGCAGAAGATAAACACGCCACGATAAGACCACGAGACATATTGCTGACACTCGCCTACTTCGTTAGAGGGACAAGTCAAATAATCTGATGGTGTGTGTACCGAAGGTTTTACAGTACACACACCACACTATGCCTATCAGTAGTTAGTGCCTTCAGTAGTTAGAATCTTTTATTTAACTGGCGGTAGTGGCGCTCACTGTATTGCAGTAGTTCGTGTAACGAAGATTTTTGTGAGGTAAGTGATTCATGAAAGGTATAGGTTATTGTTAGTCAGGGCCATTCTTTTGTAGGGATTTTTGAAAGTCAGATTGCGTTGCGCTAAAAATATTGTGGGTCAGTTTAGTGTTGATCAGAATAAGTAAAGAGAGTAATGTCTGAGTACGTTCAGTTTTGCTCAGCTGTTTGAAAATCAAATAACGTAGAGGTTTATCAGCACAGTTATTCAATAATTTTTCTATGGGACGTTTCATTACAGGTGTTAAAATTTATTATATACTCGTCCAGCATATCAATAGCGACAGAACACTTATTCAGGTTGGGAAAGGCAGCAACAGCAAATACTCTTGTGTAAGCGTAGGCTTCCGCGGCCGTTGTCTTCTTCAATAAAATTCTTCAGGGTATCAGACCGCATCGTCATAATTTAAAATGCGCCAACGTTTCGGCCAGCGTTAACGTAAGGCCCTGATGAAGGCTAGCTGCAACGCTGGCCGAAACGTTGGCGCATTTTAAATTATGACGATGCTGTCTGATACCCTGAAGAATTTTATTGAAGAAGCAAATACTGTTGCTCCTTTAAGGAGCTGTCCTGAAATTTGCCTGAAGTGATACGAAAATGCCGGCCGGTGTGGCCGTGCGGTTCTAGGCGCTTTAGTCTGGAACCGCGTGACCGCTAGTGTCGCAGGTTCGAATCCTGCCTCGGGCATAGATGTGTGTGATGTCCTTAGGTTATTTAGGTTTAATTAGTTCTAGGCGACTAATGACCTCAGAAGTGAAGTCGCATAGTGCTGAGAGACATTTGAACCTTTTTTTGATAAGAAAATCTAAACGGAAAATGATGGGTTGGAATTTGAACTTTGCCCATTAGTCATTAAATGGTGCTGAAGTAATAAAAAATATGTACTAATAGGAAATAGATTAACAGTAACGGCTATGAAACTTCCTGGAAGATTAAAACTGTGTGCCGGACCGAGACTCGAACTCAGGACCTTTGCCTTTCGCGGGCAAGCGCTTGCCCGCCAAAGGCAAAGGTCCCGAGTTCGAGTCTCGGTCCGGCACACAGTTTTAATCTGCCAGGAAGTTTCATATCAGCGCACACTCAGCTGTAGAGTGAAAATTTCATTCTAGAAACAGTAACGGCTGTCCAGTAACGGAACAATATTTATTAGAACAGAATTCTGAAACAGCTACGCAACGTTTCTAGAGTAGATGTTCGGCTCGGAGGAACATGAGTGACTTTCGTTTTATTTGCGAGGAAAGAAGACGTGTTCGGTGAGTTAGTTGGTGGCAGTTTGCCTGGTGATAAATGGGAGCGGCGAGTCGGCGAGTCGGGGGCGCGTTTAATGCATTGGGCGGCTGCGGCGTGGGAAGAGCGGCTGGCGCCAGCCGCGGCGGAAGCACTTCCGCAGGCCGCCAGCCGCACACCTCGCCGCGCCCACCCCAGTTGCCATCCACGCACACTGTCTTCAGGGAAAACACCGATATTCTCAGCCGCTATGCAGCTCCGCAACCGGACAAAACAACTGCAACGGCACGAAGGATGCACTGGAAGACAATAACGGTTACGTCACTAGTGAAAGCTCCAGAGCGATACGATCAAAGCACTGACTCTTAATCACTATTTTCTGTAGTGACACCACACTTGCTAGGCGGTAGCCTTTAAATCGGCCGCGGTCCGTTAGTATACGTCGGACTCGCGTGTCGCCACTATCAGTGAGACCGAGCGCCTTCACGCGACAGGTTCTAACAACCCTACCACAACAAAGGTCAAAATTTTGATAACGATTGTGGTGTTGCTCACGCTGCTAAATACTGCATTTTCGGCCAACAACAGTCATATTATGTGGCAGGTGTCATTAGAGCACAGTTAATAGTCATTTCATGTACTAATGAAAAAACTAGGCACTCATCTTTTCGTGTTTCCCACGCTGGTCTCGTCGTAAAATCATGGCTCAATCGTTGAAAATCTAGGTGGTTATGATTCCAAGCTCGGATGCAAAGAGGCCTAGGTTTTATTCTGCTATATTCAAAAGTTTTGTAGATGCGCTTCTCAAACCATTCTTGGAGATTAAACCTTTCAAAGTTAGCACAATAGTGATGTAAAAAAAAAAATAATCAGCACTCCGAATTTAAATTACACTTCCGTTTAATTGCTTTTATTGCAATATCACGTAAACACAAAACATCACTTCACAATACAAAACATACTTGAAAACATCTCTCTCACAATCACTGTTAAAGTTCACATTTTATAAGCGGACTACGTTATGCGTCTTTCCAACATGACGTCCAACACTTGACCGTCTCAAGGTCCGACTCTCTAACAACTCAACAACTACTAACTATCGCTTACGCGCCCAAAAATCAGACTTAGAAGTACGTCAAAGATCATAGTGACAAAAGAAAGAATACACATAAGAATAATATCATTGCAATATAAACATATCGATGTATCACAAATAAAATAAAATCTGAATGTTGTCTCAGAAATATGTTAAGCAGTTAACAGAAATACAGTAGAATATTACTGGTATCGAGAGGTTCAGGTGAGGTACCATAATGGTTATGTAATTCAAGTACCATTACAAGGTCTAGCCTAGAGAGACGCACTAGCACTCGCCCCAGTTGTACAGCCGACTTTGCTAGCGATGGTTCACTGTCTAAATACGCTCTCATTTTCAGAGACGACAGTTTAGCATAGCCTTTAGCTACGTCATTTGCTACGACCTAGCAAGGCGCCATATTCAGTTACTATACGTACTATCTTCAAGAATGTATTCTGAACAGATAATATTGTGAATCATGTACCGTCAAGAACGACGTTCGTCATTAATGGATTAAAGTTAAGTATCAGACTAATTTGTCCGCTTTCTGAACTCTCATTCCTTGTCATGTTCCAGACCTCACGTCAGTATAGTTCTTCCCTCCTCACGCCAACGTGCATGAGCTAAAACGCGTGCATTTCGTCCTCCACTCGTAACACGGTGTTGGCTCTTCTGCTAACACAAAATTTTCTGTATGTACCACGAGGCAAAATAAGAGGTTGTGCACTTAACGATATTACACGAAAGAAATGGTGAAAGAATTTGCTTGCGAGACGGTTTGGTTTTCCCTTTAAATGACACAGTCGTTCTCAAGTGACACAGCTATCCACCAACCATCGAACAATCGGTAAGAGTTCTGCTGCATTTTAATTGGGAATGTTGTTCTTAGCTATTCATTAGCTACATTCAGTTGGCGATTCCCACCTTTATAGAGGACCACTTTGTCACTAGATGTCACGTGGCGGGTTGCACGGGAACATTTACAAAATGGATGTAATATTTCAGGCACTGTTAACAACATATTAATTATGTTTTCTTAATAAAGAAATATAAAATGATGTAAACATTTTATTACATCTAAATACTCACAACTGCTCGAAAAAAAAATAATGGTTATATTGCGAAAGAAAGCTGTAGACCAGTACCATCAGAACTCTTGACTCGTAATCTGTATTTCCTGTATCTTCCATGAGGCAAAGTAAGAGTTCAAAAATGTTTCAAATGGCTGTAAGCACTATGGGACTTAACATCTGAGGTCATCAGTCCCCTGGACTTAGAACTACTTAAACCTAACTAACCTAAGGACATCACACACATCCATGCCCGAGGCAGGATTCGTATCTGCGACCGTAGCAGCCGCGTAGTTCCAGACTGAAGCGCCTAGAACCGCTCGGCCACCGCGGCCAGCCAAAGTAAGAGGATCTGCACATAACGATATAACATGAAAGGGATTGCTGGAGGTATTTGCTTGCGAGGTTAGTTTGTTTACCCTTTAATTCACAAAGTGGTTTTCAAGCACAACTGATTTCCAATGGCCGCTGGAGGAACAGATATTGTTTTTTGGTCGGTACTTCAGTCTAGTGACTGATTTTACACTCCTGGAAATTGAAATAAGAACACCGTGAATTCATTGTCCCAGGAAGGGGAAACTTTATTGACACATTCCTGGGGTCAGATACATCACATGATCACACTGACAGAACCACAGGCACATAGACACAGGCAACAGAGCATGCACAATGTCGGCACTAGTACAGTGTATATCCACCTTTCGCAGCAATGCAGGCTGCTATTCTCCCATGGAGACGATCGTAGAGATGCTGGATGTAGTCCTGTGGAACGGCTTGCCATGCCATTTCCACCTGGCGCCTCAGTTGGACCAGCGTTCGTGCTGGACGTGCAGACCGCGTGAGACGACGCTTCATCCAGTCCCAAACATGCTCAATGGGGGACAGATCCGGAGATCTTGCTGGCCAGGGTAGTTGACTTACACCTTCTAGAGCACGTTGGGTGGCACGGGATACATGCGGACGTGCATTGTCCTGTTGGAACAGCAAGTTCCCTTGCCGGTCTAGGAATGGTAGAACGATGTGTTCGATGACGGTTTGGATGTACCGTGCACTATTCAGTGTCCCCTCGACGATCACCAGTGGTGTACGGCCAGTGTAGGAGATCGCTCCCCACACCATGATGCCGGGTGTTGGCCCTGTGTGCCTCGGTCGTATGCAGTCCTGATTGTGGCGCTCACCTGCACGGCGCCAAACACGCATACGACCATCATTGGCACCAAGGCAGAAGCGACTCTCATCGCTGAAGACGACACGTCTCCATTCGTCCCTCCATTCACGCCTGTCGCGACACCACTGGAGGCGGGCTGCACGATGTTGGGGCGTGAGCGGAAGACGGCCTAACGGTGTGCGGGACCGTAGCCCAGCTTCATGGAGACGGTTGCGAATGGTCCTCGCCGATACCCCAGGAGCAACAGTGTCCCTAATTTGCTGGGAAGTGGCGGTGCGGTCCCCTACGGCACTGCGTACGATCCTACGGTCTTGGCGTGCATCCGTGCGTCGCTGCGGTCCGGTCCCAGGTCGACGGGCACGTGCACCTTCCGCCGACCACTGGCGACAACATCGATGTACTGTGGAGACCTCACGCCCCAATTCGGCGGTACGTCCACCTGGCCTCCCGCATGCCCACTATACGCCCTCGCTCAAAGTCCGTCAACTGCACATACGGTTCACGTCCACGCTGTCGCGGCATGCTACCAGTGTTAAAGACTGCGATGGAGCTCCGTATGCCACGGCAAACTGGCTGACACTGACGGCGGCGGTGCACAAATGCTGCGCAGCTAGCGCCATTCGACGGCCAACACCGCGGTTCCTGGTGTGTCCGCTGTGCCGAGCGTGTGATCATTGCTTGTACAGCCCTCTCGCAGTGTCCGGAGCAAGTATGGTGGGTCTGACACACCGGTGTCAATGTGTTCTTTTTTCCATTTCCAGGAGTGTAGAATCACATGAAGAAGTGCGCACTAGAGACCTCCATAAGCTGTTTCCACCATTTTCCACAGTTTATTTTCTCACTAGACATGAGATTGTGTTTCGTGAAACATTTGTAAATATTTCACATTCTACGCATTTAACTGCTATATGATATATTAAAGCTATTTGGAATATATTGTTAGTTCCTCAATTCCATAATTTTATAGAAGTAAAATTCTGTATAGTTTTATGTCTAGTTAAATAACTTGTTGGCGGTAAAGCAATACTTCTTCGATTATGTACCATCTTGTACCTTGAATCAGAAGAAGACATTTTACCATGGGATATTTGCTAATCAGGTGCGTTACGTTAATGTCTTAACGATTGTAGTTCTCTCGAAAATGGAAATTTTTGTTAGTTTCCAACAGCTTCAGTTTTAAAACGTATTTAACTTTTGACTAATTCTTGATAATACTTCTACGTTATTTGATTCCACTTAATGATTATTGGTGTGTAGTAGAGCAATAATGTAACAGATGTCTAAATACAGTACTGACAAGATTTTCTCAATTTGAACCTTTTAAAATTTCAATAGAATATTTGTTCCTAGGTACATGACCAAGTTGTACCTTGGAATATGATTTTACATTTCCAAAAACCTTAATTTTCCAGAGATTTTTTTTTAATTTCAGGAAAAGACTGCAGCTCGTAAAAAGCAAGTGCAGTCACTTAAAAATAGAATCAGAAAATGTGTTAAAATTCTGTTACAGACCTGGGTACAGCCGATAGTGTGAAAAGTGTTGCAAGGTACAAAACTGTCCGCTAATATTGCATTTCTACAGCAGCTTTTCTCTCAGCCGACGTAACTGTAATGTTTATAGTGTGTCGTTTTGCCACCAGACGGCCAGTACCGGGCGGCTCTTATACGAGAACTATGAACTGCCTGATGGCACATCCTAAAATGAGAATGAGGCAAAATTTCAAGCAGGCTTTGTCAGTTCACTTTTATAAAACGTATATAGGCAAGATTACGCTGACTTTCATAAATCTAATTAATATCTGTCTTACAGGCAGTGCTCTTCTTTCAGGTTCTTCAGGAGCAGCACCATGTATACATCGCAGTTTGACATAAAAAACTCAGCTGTAACATGGAGATCAACAAACAATAAAACCGCTGTTACAACAAAAGAAACTTGGCTACATCTAAATTGGATGGTACTGGAGTGAGGTAATTTTTTACCAGCGACATCTTATATTTCGTTAATATTTAAAAAATAATTTATGTAAGTACTTTATTACATCCAAAAGTCACATAAAAAGTACAATTACTTTTCCAGTTTTAAAGCAGTGCCGTATAGAGGGTTCAGGTTGTTTTATACACGACTTCACGTCAAAATGGTCCGCGATCCATTGCATATGGCGGAGTTCACATCCATAGTCGACGGCACTGAAAGATACGGAAAATCAGTGTCATATGACTTCACGTCGAGATTTCTCTAGCTACATATTTCGAAGTTGATTAAATAGTGGAGGAACATGATCCTCTGATTCAGCACAGCTCTACACATGATCCGTCAAATTTTGATGTCGCCCAGCTACTTTTCTTGTAGCGGGTGATTAGCCAGTTTTATTGCTTGTTGATCTTTATGTTACAGATACAGAGTTTTTTATAGCAGACTGCGATGTATACATGGTGTTCCTCCTGAAAGGCCCTTAAGAGGCGCACAGCAGGAAGGACAAATTAGAGCTGCCTGGTTGCTATACAATACAATGTGAATAAATAAGAACATAAATAGAATTCGTGGGCAGATGTTTGTGATGAAAATTACTCCATCGGTGAAACAGCCAGTATCAAGAAGAATAAAAATAGATTTTTTGGATGTTATTTCGAAATTAGAAAAACAAAATTATATACAAAGGATATAACGCTAAGCGTAATACCGTTTAAATATTTTACCATACATTTGTATATACACTCCTGGAAATTGAAATAAGAACACCGTGAATTCATTGTCCCAGGAAGGGGAAACTTTATTGACACATTCCTGGGGTCAGATACATCACATGATCACACTGACAGAACCACAGGCACATAGACACAGGCAACAGAGCATGCACAATGTCGGCACTAGTACAGTGTATATCCACCTTTCGCAGCAATGCAGGCTGCTATTCTCCCATGGAGACGATCGTAGAGATGCTGGATGTAGTCCTGTGGAACGGCTTGCCATGCCATTTCCACCTGGCGCCTCAGTTGGACCAGCGTTCGTGCTGGACGTGCAGACCGCGTGAGACGACGCTTCATCCAGTCCCAAACATGCTCAATGGGGGACAGATCCGGAGATCTTGCTGGCCAGGGTAGTTGACTTACACCTTCTAGAGCACGTTGGGTGGCACGGGATACATGCGGACGTGCATTGTCCTGTTGGAACAGCACGTTCCCTTGCCGGTCTAGGAATGGTAGAACTATGGGTTCGATGACGGTTTGGATGTACCGTGCACTATTCAGTGTCCCCTCGACGATCACTAGTGGTGTACGACCAGTGTAGGAGATCGCTCCCCACACCATGATGCCGGGTGTTGGCCCTGTGTGCCTCGGTCGTATGCAGTCCTGATTGTGGCGCTCACCTGCACGGCGCCAAACACGCATACGACCATCATTGGCACCAAGGCAGAAGCGACTCTCATCGCTGAAGACGACACGTCTCCATTCGTCCCTCCATTCACGCCTGTCGCGACACCACTGGAGGCGGGCTGCACGATGTTGGGGCGTGAGCGGAAGACGGCCTAACGGTGTGCGGGACCGTAGCCCAGCTTCATGGAGACGGTTGCGAATGGTCCTCGCCGATACCCCAGGAGCAACAGTGTCCCTAATTTGCTGGGAAGTGGCGGTGCGGTCCCCTACGGCACTGCGTAGGATCCTACGGTCTTGGCGTGCATCCGTGCGTCGCTGCGGTCCGGTCCCAGGTCGACGGGCACGTGCACCTTCCGCCGACCACTGGCGACAACATCGATGTACTGTGGAGACCTCACGCCCCACGTGTTGAGCAATTCGGCGGTACGTCCACCCGGCCTCCCGCATGCCCACTATACGCCCTCGCTCAAAGTCCGTCAACTGCACATACGGTTCGCGTCCACGCTGTCGCGGCATGCTACCAGTGTTAAAGACTGCGATGGAGCTCCGTATGTCACGGCAAACTGGCTGACACTGACGGCGGCGGTGCACAAATGCTGCGCAGCTAGCGCCATTCGACGGCCAACACCGCGGTTCCTGGTGTGTCCGCTGTGCCGTGCGTGTGATCATTGCTTGTACAGCCCTCTCGCAGTGTCCGGAGCAAGTATGGTGGGTCTGACACATCGGTGTCAATGTGTTCTTTTTTCCATTTCCAGGAGTGTATTTCCTGGAGCAAACCATTGTTGAAGTTTTCAAGCGTTATACTGTTTGGACAACACATTCCCAATTATTTCAATGTGGAGAATTTGCCATATGACCTTTGTCAAGAACATCCATTACGAAATTTTTGACTATACATGTACTGAACTACTACGACTACGGGATTCTTAAAGGAGAAATTATATTCGGATTTACATTCACCCTTCGGTACTGGGCAGTGTGACGTGTGGTGCAATTAACGCTCCTGCTAATGTGAGCCAATCTCCATTGACGGGGTGTTGCCTTTCAGTGGCGTAATCTCTCGTTGTCTAAAGTGATTCCACCTTTAAGGACTTGGAATATAAAAGAGATTAATTTTAGTGCTCGTGAAGACACAGAATAAAATAATGGTCGCATTAAGGATTTTATAAAAAAAGTTATGGCATGAAGATCTCATAATATAGACACACTGCAGACAATCAAAAGACAGAATGAAAAGTAATCAGGAAAATTTTAGGTCCAAATTATACTGAAGAAGGAATACACAGATTAACAGCAAATAAAGACATTGAAAGGTATACCAATATTTATTCGGATATGAGAAAAAAATCCAGGTGAAAATTCTAGGGTCGTATTAAAAGAATGGAACCAATGACATTAAATCGAGAGGATGTGGAATTCTACTAAACTAGCAGTAACACTAAAACTAAAGTAATGAAAGGGATCTGTGCGGTACAAGGGACGCAGGAAAGAAGCACAAATATCTCAGCTTGAGTACCAAACAGAAAACTTTTTGGACAGGAAATTTGCTACTGGACAGTACAGTACAGAAATCTCAAGAAGACCGGAACAACTTGGTCTAACGAACGGATAAGAGCTTATTTTGAGAGAATGAAAGTAATATGGGCACAGAGTGACGGTGTCCAGTAACACCGAAATGCGAATATTAAGAACAATAACATAAATCCATGATTTAAGTGACCTCTGGGCTTCTTAGATCGAAGCTTATGGTTCATTGCTACTCGTTACCACAATTACCACTTACAAAGACACGGTAAACACTGGTAAAATAGTAATCGGCGGAAGCAGTATTTTCTGCTGTTCTGCGAAGATGCACGGATACTGTTGGTGTGAACTAAATGTGCATGAGTGTCGTTAGAACGTTTCATTGTCAGTGATAGAAAGAGAAAGAATGCGAGCAAGGTAAGAGTTTAACGTTCCGTCGACATCGACGTGCCCCAGTGGGAGGTTTGAGTCCTCCCTCTGGCATGGGTGTGTGTATTGTACTTAGCGTAAGTTAGTTTAAGTTAAATTAAGTAGTTTGTAAGGCTAGGGACCGATGACCTCATCGGTTAGCTCCCATAGAAACTTACCACTTCAGATTTTCACCTCAGATTTTTCAGATTGACGTGAAGTAAGACAGCTTGCTAGATCAAAGGAACAAAGGGCTCTGTTAAATAATTCATTTTGGCATTCACCACGGGCGAATTTTGGAAATCCATGGAATACAAAAACATCAGAATAGGAAGTTGTAGCTCCCTAGTTCAGTTATCACGGAAGTGTTACAGAGATTACGACAGTCCCTGTTCTTCAGACCACACAAACGAGGCTTTGAATATACCACGTACTATTAACGGATGTGAACGTTCTGGGAAACCATAAGTCCCGTATGAATCCTGGGAATAAGCCTTAGAACTTCACGCATCCTTATTCTGGCTTCTTGTTTCTTCGTTAGTCTAAAGCAGAGGACACCACATCAAAGTAGTTTTGGCTCTCAGTTTGAGGTGCATTCCTATGCCGTTATGTAACTGGGAGAGCAAATCACCAGGCTAGATCCATAATGCCCAGCCCCGGCTGAAACCTGGCGCAAAGGGCGAAAGGCTACGGAAAGGATTGCAACATCCAGCCTATCTGGACGGCTGGTGCCTCCACTCAAGACAACCACCTACGTATGATCAGTTCAACAAGTGTATGAAGCCTACTTCATTGCTGAAACAACAAAAGAGAAAAGATTTTAAGAAAAGTGGATTGGTGCCTCCAAAATTGCCACGCAAATTTGTGGATTTTACTTGGAAATATCTGTAAGCCAGGAAAAGTTCTTTTCACGAAACACTGTTGGAAAAATTTAGGTTGCCAGTAACTTATATAGAAGCTAAAACGATCTTTTTGGGCAACAAGACATGAATTCAACGACAAAATATAACATCTACTTTTTGTGTTCAAAAAATGATTCAAATGGCTCTGAGCACTATGGGACTTAACTTCCGAGGTCATCAGTCCCCTAGAACTTAGAACTACTTAAACCTAACTAACCTAAGGACATCACACACATCCATGCCCGAGGCAGGATTCGAACCTGCGGTCGTAGCGGTCGCGCGGTTCCAGACCGTAGCGCCTAGAACCGCTCGACTTTTTGTGTAACCTAGGGATTGTTTCCACGGCGCAACATGACTAGCAGAATGGATCGGTTCACAGGACATATCTTGAGGTATCAAAGATTAGTTGATATGGTAATGGGAGAAAATAAAGGCTGTAAAAATTGTAAAACGATACCAAGGGGTGACTAATAAGCAGATTAAAACTGTTGTAGACAGCAGTAGATGTGCTGAGATGGATAGGCTTGCACGGTCTAGAATAGCGTGTAGTGCTGTCTCAAATCAAGATTCTGACTGAAGACCAGAGCAACAACACTGATTGTCATATACGACCAACAAAAGATGTTATGGTGACGTGGGCGTTTGACATTGTCAGCTACTTCAGCTGCTACGATAGTACTTGCAACATATAGCAGGTTGTAGAGCTTTATTGTGTACGTGGTATCTTAACACATCAAACATGTACGAAAAGAATAAAATATTAACACACGTACGTACAATATTTACAAGTTGAAAGAGTGATTATACATAACTTGGAATGCTATGAGTCCTTCAGCGGTGACATATCAGTTTTTGAATTGTCCTTTAGACAAACTGGTTCTTTTGCTAGCAGTAGTAAGATAAACCTCTGGCTATATCGTGCTATATCGACGTATGCCCACTGCAAGCCTTCCGGGATCTGCGGGCGGAGCTCGGTGTGCGACGTTTGAAAGTGTCTTGCCGACGGAAGAGTTGAACGCAGTGAGTGATGCGAAGACGTCCTCGCCCGTCGGATACTGCAGGCGCTGGAGAGATTAGGGCTCGCTGAGGTGCGCTGGCGGGATGTTTCAGTGTATCGTCTCCCGACCAGACGTGAGCGCCGTGTGTGGTCTACGAAGACACCGTCCATACTGGAAGCTTAATACCACATGCTCCTGTCAGCATGGTCGCGGCCATCTGTTTCAAAAAATGGCTCTGAGCACTATGGGACTTAACATCTATGGTCATCAGTCCCCTAGAACTTAGAACTACTTAAACCTAACTAACCTAAGGACATCACACAACACCCAGCCATCTGTTTCAGCACGGCAGTACAAGAGACCTTCTTGCCCTGAATTTCGTACCGTGTTATCATGCACACTAGGAAAAGTTTTCTTTGCCAGATATATATCGTATCGAAAATGCGTTTGATAAGATCAGTTTGAAATAGATCTAAAAATGTCCTGGAGAGATAAACTGATTTCTCGGCTCGAAAGAGCATTTTGGATATTACTTGAGAATCAGACGAAACACAGTACTGGTTGGAAGACTTGAAGTAACGAATGTCTCATTGGAGCTCGCGCGATGTCATAAAATACGTGTTTTCTACTTCGGCATTAATGTAGTTGTGTCACTTTGATATATTTTATTTGCGTTACAAATTGGTTCAAATGGCTCTGAGCACTATGGGACTTAACTTCTGAGGTCATCAGTCCCCTAGAACTTAGAACTACTTAAACCTAACTAACCTAAGGACATCACACACATCCATGCCCGAAGCAGGATTCGAACCTGCGACCGTAGCGGTCGCGCGGTTCCAGACTGAAGTGCCTAGAACCGCTCGGCTACACCAGCCGGCTACACCATCGCTGTTTAGGAACTTATAAGCTACCCACATCCTGCCTAGCTCAGGAAATCCAGTTGCTTTAAGAACAGAAGATAGGAAAGGGGAAATCTCATCCACTAATGTTCCATACTGCTTCTGATAATCGTCAAAATGGTTCAAATGGCTCTGAGCACAATGGGACTTAACATCTGAGGTCATCAGTCCCATATAACAATAGAACTACTTAAACCTAAAGACATCACACACATCCATGCCAGAGGCAGGATTCAAACTTGCTACCGTAGCGGTCACGCGGTTCCATACTGTAGCGCCTAGAACCGCTCGGCTACTATTTGTGTTACAATTAGTTATGTACGCATATATGTCATTGATTTTCCTGTTGCAGTGACATTATCCACTATCGTAGTTTTTCATTCTGATTTAGATTTTCGTCTAAAAGAAAGCTCACACAATGCGCCACGGCGGTTCGCAGGTCAATTTTTAGAACATGACAAATATAAAAATATAAGTCGGTAATTTTAAGTGTTTTAGTTAGGTGGGACTTTTTCCGCACAAGTCTTAATGGTTATGACTAGACTTAGTTTAAGAGAAAGTATAAAGTGAGTTTGCTTTAAAAACTTAACTTTTCGTAGCGTAACTCGGATAGAGTAGTTCTGAATAGTATTGAAACACGCAACATTTCTACGGCACATATATGTTGTTACCTGTTATTTCAAAGTTTTCTTCACCATTACCCCAAATGTATCCAGCCCAAGGATAAGATGATCTCTTAATGAATGACGAGATGGATTTCTTTTTCCCATAGTTACTAGGATAAAATGTTAGTTTTCTAGCGCAGTGTTCTGTAATGTAATGGTTGGTTGTTTTGGGGAAGGAGACCAGACAGCGAGGTCAACGGTCTCATCGGATTAGGGAGGGACGGGGAAGGAAGTCGGCCGTGCCCTTTGAAAGGAACCACCCCGGCATTTGCCTGGAGCGATTTAGATAAATCACGGAAAACCTAAATCAGGATGGCCGCACGCGGGATTGAACCGTCGTCCTCCCGAATGCGAGTCCAGTGTCTAACCACTGCGCCACCTCGCTCGGTGTAATGTAATTTCCTGAGAGATTATAACGTGCGCTGGACTTGTACTTATGCCCTGAAGCTTCCCTGTCGTGGATGTTAGTATCTGTGGTTGAAACGCCATTTTTAATTTAAGGGAAAAGGCTTTCGCAACAGGTTTCTTACATAAAATGTTGTCACTCACAGAGATATCCCGGTGCCAACGATGGTATGACGTCGTAAAACTGATAGCTTCTGCACATAGCTTAGCGAGTAACCCGTTTTTCCATTAACGGAGATTCTAATTTTCATGGCACCCTTGAGTACTGAATTCCAGTAGTTGTGTATGAAAATAGAAACATTCTTTCTATCATGTTCGGCGAAGTATTGAAGCGATGTTTGATATATTTTTTTTTCTTATTTTTGTTGAGGAAATTGCGTTTTCTAGCGCTATATGAGAAATCTGTATTGTTTCCTTCATTTTTACCATAGCAACCCTCTGTTTCACGTTGCAGACCAATAATTTTCGAATCAAACCTGGATTAAACATTGGAAATTTCAGTTTTGATATAAATACTGTTTATTCTTTAGTAATGGGCAGGAGGATAACTATGCAGAACAAAAATGTTCCGTAGGCTACCCAGGCCTTTATATATTCTCGCTCAGCTTCTAGAAGGTTCACCGCTTCCGGTTTCTACGGGAATTTAGTAAGACTAGAAACTAAACTCCTCCAGAACAAGCCTTGAAGGCCCAATGGTACCGACCGGCCGCCGTGTCATCCTCAGCCCACAGGCGTAATTGGGTGCGGATATGGAGGGGCATGAGGTCAGTACACTGCTCTCCCAGCCGCATGTCAGTTCCCGAGACCGAAGCCGCTACTTCTTAATCAAGTAGCTCCTCAGTTTGCTTCACAAGGGTTGAGTGCACCCCGCTTGCCAACAGCACTCGGCAAACTAGGTGGTAACCCACCCAAGTGCTAGCCCAGCCCGACAGCGCTTAACTTCGGTGATCTGACGGGAACTGGTGTTACCACTGCGGCAAGGCCGTTGGCAACTTGGTAAGACATTGATCCCATATGTAACGAAAGCGACCATTATGAGATAACTCGCGACAGGTATGCAACAGACCCAGCGTACAGGTAACGCTGGTATGATATTAACTGCCCAAAGCTTCTAGGAAAGCTTACGGTAGCCCACTGTTACCTACGGGTAGAGTCTATCACAACTCTATTCGTAAGGCCATATCCTGCCTCTGGTGATTTTTCCACATTTATATTCTGGGAAGAGCCGCTGGTATTCGGTGTTGCACTGGGAAGTGGTGCCATGCAACAACCGCCACATTTACACATGAAAGAACCTCGAATCTTGAGACAACAACTATCGTCACAAGTGACAACATCTCTTAGATTTTATTAGTCACTCGTAGGAAAGCTTTAATCTTTCGCCTGTTTAAGATTCTTCTTACATTTCGAGGTATGCATGGATTAAGACTAAAATAAGTAAATAAAAAAATGAAATCTTTGATTAGTAATGAAATAAATTTAGTACAATATCCATATAATTATTACTGCAAGATATTGGCAGAGAACTAAACCTCATTTCTTCATTTTAGCTAACATGTATACATCTGTTGAGTGGCAGAGACCGTCACGTCTCTTTCAGTGATAGTGCCAGTAGTAGTAGAAGTAGTAGCAGTTATAGTAGTTGATGAAGAGATGATAGTCATGAGAATTGTTGGCTGGGACACTCTGAGTGCAGAGCAACCACCTAGCTGGAAAAAATTTATTTCGTAATGAGCAGTGGAATCTTTCCTTCACAGAATGAGTGTTGTGTCTTGTAGTTGGCTGTGAGAGGTGTGTGGAGCGTTTAGTGGCATGACTGTGTTATTGATGACGCTTAGACAGTAGAAAGAGGCTTAAATGTGGTGTCAGCTCAAACTTATCAGTAGGGAAGCACCGTGGGTGTGAGCCCAGGTGCAAGGGGTGTAGGTGAGCCGCGCTTCTGGTGATAAGGTAATTATTCAAGGTCAAACCCTCCCCAACCGCAAGTGTATGGGTAAGAGCTAAGTGTATGGGAGGTGGTTAGTTGAATAACCTTCCAAAGTAATGTGGTCTGAGTGGGACGTGGTAGAACACACCTGAAACGATACAAAGAAACCCTGTCTCTTCTTCTGCAAAAATCACTCTAAATTTCATAGTCTACACGTACATTTCATATGCTGGACGTGCAAGCATTTACTGATAAGTAATGGAAGAAGGAACCCGATTTTCTACCACCAGTCATGTGGCGTGCTAGCAGAACAAAGATACCAACTTTAAAATCCCTGAAATTAAAGGCAAATATAAAATTCAGCTCCGCATTTCGCACAAGTGTGCCATGCGAGTCTGCCTTAAACAATGGAAGTAATTTCCCCTTACTAACTGCATTAGAGAATAATATGTACCGTTGTACTAAATACCACGTGACTGCCAACGCACTCAGTAACAAAGTGCTCCATCTCAAAAACAGAAGAATCATAAAATTCACAACTGAAACTATGGTACGGCTATGAAAATTTATCAGTTTTATAAGTAGTGGCATGGCTGTGAGGAAATGAGAAAACTTTATTGAGAGTAATGTTTTGACAATACGTAAGACGTGGTGTGAGGTGGGTATCCAGAATCGGGCCAGCTGTCCGTGTGAAGTAGGACTTGTTGACACATTGCCGAGGTAACAGTGGAACTGTAATGGCTAGCGAGGACAACACTCTAGGGCGACAAGGTGCTGATATACAGCCGGATTGTTCAAGAACGTTCTAGAAGGTTCCCTGGGGATGTCAGTCCTTACGAAGATCTTCAGAAGAGCCAGGGAAAAACTACTTTACGGGAGAAACGCGCACAAGAAACTCTGAATAACCAGTATATAAGCTACTAGTGCAGAGAATCAAAAGTATTGAAGTGTGGCAGTTTGAAGCAGTCAGTACCACAAGCTATAAAAAAAATGTTCAAATGTGTGTCAAATCTTATGGGACTTAACTGCTAAGGCCATCAGTCCCTAAGCTTAGACACTACTTAACCTAAATTATCCTAAGGACAAACACACACACCCATGTCCGAGGGAGGACTCGAACCTCCGCCGGGGCCAGCTGCACAGTCCCTGACTGCAGCGCCCGAGACCGCCCGGCTAACCCCGCGCGCCCCACGAGCTAGAAGAAGTCATTACTAGAAAGTAATTGCAATTACTAGTCATACGGTGCAGTATCAAAGGGAACCTTTAAGTCATTATAGACTGATACTCTGATGTTGCTGCATTAAACTATGCGAAGACATAGTAATACAACTGCATTTCCGGTAAGCATTCAGCAACAGTTATTATCTTGAGTTCTCTGCCTGTTATAGAAGAATAAACACTATAGAGTTTGTCTCTAGTAGCAATGACTAATATCTGATATTATCTGTGTGTAAAAATCTAGGGAGGAATAATCGCTGCCTCCCAGTTTTCTCCTATTGTGAATAACTTATCTGACTGCTCAAGTCGCCACTCGTATCAGTTAACATTTTCTGTCCGTCAGAATATAAAGAGGCAGAAGTGCTGTTTCGCGCTGGTCCCCAATTGTGGTTAAGGTATTACCAAACGAGTTGCAAGCAGAACTCTCGTCGCTGAAAGTGATAGACAAAACTCAAGAACCAGGGGTTGCTGGAAAGTGCTAATAATAGAGTGGTACGGTGTTGCAAACATATACAGCCACTGTAAGACACTTCTCCAAATAAGACTGAATTGCTGGGAAAATGAATTGTTCCTAAATTGAATCCTTAAGTGCTCGCACCCTTATTTTCTTTCTACGAATCAAACCTTTCCTCCCTTCCGAAATCACCTGTGCTAAGCATCCTATCAGACTTTCTGCTTCTCACTCCGTTGAAAGTATCTTAGTAGACCTCTGTCCACATTGTTGTCAAAGCCCTGATTCTGCTACGCAGGCAAAGCCTTCGTCCAAAAGGGTGATAGGGCCTGATCCGTGACGCGCGTCTATGATACGAGGGCGTGCTGAAAAGTGATACTTCCAATTTTTGTGTGGAAACTCTTAACGTTTAAAAATTGTTTATTAACATTCTAAAGCCTTATTCTTCACATCTATATATTTATTTCTTAACGTATTCACACTGACGATGAGCACATTTCTCTCAACAAGGAAGTAGTTACTTAGTACTATCAAATGGTTCAAATGGCTCTGAGCACTATGGGACTTAACATCTGAGGTCATCAGTCCCCTAGAACTTAGAACTACTTAAACCTAACTAACCTAAGGACATCACACATATCCATGCCCGAGGCAGGATTCGAACCTGCGACCGTTGCGGTTGCGCGGTTCCAAACTGAAGCGCCTAGAACCGCTCGGATACACCGGCCGGCTTAGTACTATCACAGTAGAATGCCTGAATTTGTTGACAGAGCCGCAACCTCACCTCTGCTTGCACCGCTTCATCACTATCACAGTGAAGTCCTAGGTTTCATTTGCGTTCTGGAAACAGATGAAAATCGGATGCTGCCAAGTCGGGACTGTTTGGAGGATGGTTGATGACAGTGAAACCAAGCGTTGGATTATTGCACATGTCGCAGCGCTCGTGTGTGGTCTGGTATTGTCATGTTGAAGTAGAGAGTGTTACACGTGTGGACGTTTCGTGTGGTTAGCAATTACAGCACGCTCTTTCTCACGCACCGACATAGTTACGTTACTCACCGTGACGTTACACCATATACTGTAGTTCGGAGTCCTCCTGCAGCAGATGGGTGCAACTTGCGGCAGCGATGTGGGGAAGTCGACCATGTAACACGTATGACGTGTAACTCCTCAATCGATGTTGAGAACAGAATAAAAAATTCGGAGGAATTACTTTTCAGCACGTCACTGTGAAAAATTTAGTGTCATGTGTGTGGGTTGTGAAGTGAAGAAATATTCTAAAGTAGGGAATCATGTATAGAGTATCGGAGGAGAAGTAAGAAGACTGTTGGTATCAAACCCTCGAACTGTCTACGGCAAGATGATCGAACATAAGGTCTGTATAACCGTTCAAAAGAAGCAGTACCCATTCTGAGAGTCGAGCAGAAACTTGGTAAACTTGTCCAGGGCAGACAAGTTGCAGGAAAGCCCAACACTGGAAGCATTTCTTGTAGAAGGAGCTACAAGGATAACTTGCAGTGCCACAGTATCATCAGCACAAAGAGTCCAAGCAAAAGACAACAGCAATAGTCATAAGACTCGGTGTATAACACTGTATTAATGTAAGATGACTTCAGGTAGTAGTTCAGACATTAGAGGCATCATTGCGAAGGTTGCTCCTGTATTAGTACAGAAATCGTCTAGCGGGGCTAAGTCCGAACTGGGGGAGTTCGTTAAATGGTTCAAATGGCTCTTAGCGCTATGGGACTTAACATCGGAGGTCATCAGTCCCCTAGAACTTAGAATTACTTAAACCTAACTAACCTACGGACATCACACACATCCATTCCCGAGACAGGATTCGAACCTGCGCCGTAGCGGTCGCACGGTTCCAGACTGAAGCGCCTAGAACCGATCGGTCACAGCGGCCGGCGGAGTTCGTTAAGATTGTGAATTACTACTCTGCAAATAGTGACTGCTATGTGAGAATTTAGTGTTATGAACAGAAGTCGATACATTTTGCTCCATAGCGTAACTGCAGGAAATGTTGGCACTGCAAGAACCATGGCGCGAACTGAACTGATAGTGTGTCAATGATGCATCGTCTTTTCTGCCTGTTGGCGGAAGGATCTCCATCTTCGCCAGTACTAGGTGGAAGGAAAATAGCCTTCAGCTGACAGTGCTCTATCTGGCGGCTGGCAACACTAGAAGTGGACGAATACGGCACACTGATGAACATGTCGTGGAAGCACTAATTTATTCCGAAGAGTGAGTGCGAAATGGAGGCGGCTGCTCGCAACTGAGAGGACGCCTGGCGAGTGGTGTTCCTGTGTGGTGGCAGCCTCTTCTGGTATTGTGTACCTCTTGAGTCACGTACACAACAGAGTGGCAACCACAGTTAATGGGAAACATATTAAAACACATGAAAGGGGGCATGCTTCAAGACAGTCCATGAGTCAGACTATGAAGAAAGTTGACACGAATGCGAACGGTAGATGTCAAGTAGGATCTACGAATAGAAGGGTAGCTTCCAAATGAAACGGAAATGAAATGAACCACTGAATGTAAGAGGATGACGAAGGAAACATTTGACATGCAAATCAATGGCAAGCCAGGAAACGTAAAGTGATGAGTTACCTATAAGTTTACTGGTAAATAACGTGGAACGAGGAAGTGGCATGAGAATAGGTTCTAGAGAAGAACAAATCTTAAGGTTATGTGCAGAATCAACATCGAATCCACGAAACGAAAAAAGAAATGTTTATTCCCAAATCAGAAATTACGACAGGATAGGACAGAACAAGGGAAATGTACTATCAGTGTATTGATTACAAACGTAGCTGGATGTGATCTCAACACAGCGGAAGTATTAGACAAAGTAAAAGAGAAAGTGACACCAGCATGTGCAGTCAAGAAGCTATGAACTGTATAGACATACACTGAAACCGCATTGTCTGGGTTAGTGGCTCAATCAAAATGGATCATTTGAATAAAGAATAGTGACACAAACTCTGTAGTGCGTATTATGATGTATTGTGTCATACAAAGAAACGATAAGCCATGCACTCTCAGTATTCCCAGAGCACGAAGAAAAGGTTGTGAGTATAGTTGATACAGAATACTGCAAGCACAAAAGGCAGTACTGCAGTAACAAATCGAGAAACTGCTTAATGAGTATATAATCATTTAAAGTCAGAGTCCATGGAATGCCCTTGTGTTGTCAGTACCGAAAAAACAAGACGCCTGTGAAATAGTGAACGTTATAAGGTCCAGAGATATAACACTAGCAACAAAGATCCGTATTGTGAGGGCTATGGTCTTTCCAGTTGTGATGTATGGATGTGAGACCTGGACCATTAGAAAGGCTGAACGGCGAAGAATTGTGGTGTTGGAGGAAACATCTTAGAGTTCCATGGACTGCAAAGAGAACCAACAGATCAATATTGGAGCAAATTAAACCAGATTTCTCCCTGGAAGGTCTAATATTAAAACAAAAGCTGACTTACTTTGGACACACAATGCGAAGGCATGCCTCGCTGGAAAAAACATTAATGCTGGGGAAGATTGAAGGAACTAGAAGAAGAGGACGTCAGAGGATGAGATGGATCGATGGCATCACAGAAGCAATGTGTTCCAACCTGGAAGGTCTACGGGAGAAAGTGCAAGACAGGAAAAAGTGGCGTGATTTGGTTCATGGGGTCACGAAGAGTCGGAACCGACTAAACGAATAGAGAGAGAGAGAGAGAGAGAGAGAGAGAGAGGAGAGAGAGAGAGAGAGAGATTATTAACAGACTGTAGGAAATTTAATGAAATTTCAGGGGACAAGCCTTTCCCATCCCTGGTATACGTAAGATATAAGACCAATTGGGGAAAGCCAAAGTATTCCTCCACTCTACATCTGGCCAGTGGATGCTATCAGATTCTAATGGAACCAGCAGGTGGAGAAAAGACAGCAGTCAGTGCAAATTATTAGCATTGTGAGTATAAAATGATGCCATTGTGGCTGAAGAATGCACCAAGTACATTTTAAAGACTAATGAATGTTGCTTCGGCAGTACAGTAAGGAACAACGTGTTTAATGTATTTAGATGATACAATTTTGTATGGAAATTCATGAAACGCACATAATGAGAAGCTACAGGATATCTAGGATAGATTAAGGGCACATATTAAAGTTACAACCAGGTAAGTACGAAATCCTTGGAAAGGAGGTAACACTCTTTGGACACAAAATAATGGATGAAGGTGTGGAACGAGATGAGCGAAGCGGGTGAAAGGTGAAGAACTTTTCATTTCCGAAACCCACGAATTAAAAGCATATTTAGAGCTTGCTGGGAATTATTGTCAGTTAATTTCAAAGTTCAATAAAGTTGTGAAGCCATTGCGTAAATTGCTGAAGACTTAAGTGACATATGAGTGGGGAGATCAGAAACAGGCAGTACTTGAGGACCTGAAACAGAGATTAGCGAATCCTTCCACACTCAACTATCCAAATTTCTATAATTTGTTTACAGTGACTACTGATACCAGTACAGAAGCGCTGGGAGCAGTTCTGCCCCAACGGAAGATAGGCACAGATTTACCAGCAGTCTATGCTTCACGATAATCGATTAAGGCTGAAAGGAACTATTTTACACCTGCGTTAGTGTGCTTAACAATTGTATGGCCCACAAAGCAGCTCAAGGCACGTTTCTATGGGAGAAATTTTACCTTAGTAACAGACCACAAACCACTAACATGTCAGAGATCCATCATCAAGCTTACTAAAATGGAGGCTAAAACTAGACGATTGTTCTTATGACAATGTGAACAAACCCAGAAAGTTCTATGCAAATGCAGATGTATGAAGTCAGATGCAATCTGATGGTGTAGAGGATACAAATGAAAGTACAGGATACGCAAGAATGGTTAGGAAAAACAACGAATAAAAGGATGAGGGCTACAGCCATAGCGTAGATGTAAAGGCCAAAATTACTAAGGAGCTGCACGATAATCTCTTAGGCTGAAATCAACGGATGCACAAAACGTAGGCCATATAAGAATTGTAAACAGTGGAAAGGCCTGAAAAGAGAGACATTGTGAAGACAGCATTTGATAAACGTAACATGAGCATTATAGATCTTTCAGATACAACAACTGGCTATACATACACCTTCACATTTGAAGATGACCTGAGCATGGTCATGGTCGTGGAGTCAACCTAAAGCAGGACACTGAGACAGTGGTGCAGATATTTGTAGAAGAACTGCTGTTAAGGTACTAAATTTCAACAGTGCTGTTGATAGATCAGGGATCGAATTTTTGAAGAAAAGTGTTCAAGGTGGTATATAAATTATTAAGAATCCAGAAGGTCCAGAGCACAGCGTTTCACCCACAGACAAAAGGGGCACCCGAGACAGCACACAGGACCCTGGTAGAATATTTGTGACACTTCATAAAAGAGGAACCTAGTACTTGGGAGCTATAGGTACAATATAGTATTTTTGCAATACAACGCCACATAGCAGCACTGGGTAAATACCATCTGAATTAATGTTTTGGGAGAAAAGTGAAAAATTAGGTCAAGAGATAAGATCCAATTGTATGACAAGAGCATTAGAAAGGATCATTCTAAGAAGCTAGATGCGCAATTCCGACGACTGTAGAAAGGTGACCGCAGTAGACTTGGCGAGTGTGACATTTAAGATGTCTAGAAAAAAGAGGATGAAAGTACATGCAAACCAGTTGAAGCTTTATTATTAAACAACAAGAAAAGTCATGATTAGCCAGTAGCACGGGAAATTGTGACGTATGTGGAACTGATGACGCTTGATGAGATATTCTATAGAGCGGCCCGAGTAAGAAAGAAGGCTATGCAACAATACAGAGAAGGATTAAGTATCAGTAGAACAGAATGCAACCTTCTAAGTAATGAAACTTATAGTAATATGGTCAGATTAGAGCAACATTTTCTAGGCAGAATCACACAGCAGACTATTTAATAACTAATGAGCAAATATTAAAGAAAAACAGCGTGAATACGTTGCAACTATTCATTACATATTTACTGAAGATGAGACATGGACATCTAAACAAAACAGCCAAGTTCACGGCCATCGCTAACACAATATGCAATTAGACTCACTACTTAAAAAATTAAGTACTTAGTATGAACAGTTAATAAGTACCTCTGTGGATACATAAAAAGTGATCCAAGCACCACATATCATTAATCCAATACATACAGTAAAATATTTAAGTTTAATTCAAGATGGTTTTAGAAATGTACGATTCCCAGTACCCTCATCAGAAGCACATGGAAAATGCTCCTGAAAATAATGTATTTAAATCTATTCTTACCATATCATGTATTAGCTTACGCCATTAGTCCATTCTACTGGTACAGAACAAACAGTTCAATTTATACAGAATGTAGTCACTCTAAACAAGAACAAGACATGATAGAGGGAATTACATTTATATACAGCCAGAGAAAGGGTATTTACTGTTAGATAATTCTAAGAAGAAGAACTTGTATGTTAAACTTTCAGTATATCTATTAGAGATTCCTAAAGGAATAAAGATATGTAAACAGACTTTTGTAATGTTGTCCACGTCTGAACAGAGCCCACCCAAGTAGCCGTGTGGTCTAACGTACGGCTTTCCGGAGTGAGAAGGAGTGCCTGGTGCCCGGCACGAATCCGCCCGATGAAGTTGTGTCGAGGTCAGGTGAGCCGGCCAGTCTGTGGATGGTTTTTAGGCGGTTTTCCATCTGCCTCGGTGAATACGGGCTGGTTCCCCTTATTACGCCTCAGCTACACTATGTCGGTGAATGCTGTGCAAACAAGTTCTCCAGGTACGCGTACACCACCATTACTCTACCACGCAAACAGAGGGATTGCACTCGGCTGGTGTGAGACGTTCCCTGGGGCGGACCACCGGGGCCGAACCGTACGATAACCCTGAAAGAGTGGTTCAGTGTGGGGCGGCGGAGGGGTGAAATGGACTGCGGTAGTCGCCGTGGGATTGTGGACCACTGCGGCTGCGGCGGGGACAGAGTCTCTCCGTCGTTTCTAGGCCCCCGGTTAACATACAATACGATACATACAATGTCTGACCAGAACGAGTGTGAAGTTCAGCCTCTGAAAGTAAGAATATACCAAGGAATTGCATCTGAAATTTAATCACTGTAGAAGAAAGTTTGTGGACACATCTTAGTGATAAAGAGTGGCTATAAACAAGCCTGAGGTAAGAAAATATGACCACTTTGTATGAGGAGCAGACCTCCACGGATATTCACCTGCAAGGTGTGAGATTGCTAATGTTCAATACAAACAGTAAATGGTATGGATCACAGGTGTACATCCAGCCAAGTAGTATAATGCAAATCAATGTCACTACATGTGACATTGTCTCCAATATCGCTTATTGTGGAGAACTGGAGGAAAAGTTGAACACATCAGGGGTTCCATTAGAAATACCATTAACGCATGTAGTGACTAGATTAGACGAACTAGGAGTGGATGGGAAAAGGTTGGAGGATGTGGCGCAACTGATTGATAAACAACAAAAAGATAATGAGAGAAGAATCAACCACTGTTCCAGAACTACATACACAGGCTTAATCTGAAATACTATAATAGCTATAGATTGCTATAGCTCACGCTACCCATGTTGTAGATACATATATAAGTTTGTACGGATGATTTTGAATATGGAAATTGTGCCAGTCTGTGGGTTAAGACTGTTATAGTCAACACACCTGAATCTACTCGACTGAGAAGAACAGATGACATTGTCATCTACGAGAGATATCCTCATCAAGAAGGAGATAAAGTGTAGTTAAAGAATCGAAGGTAGGACATATATTGGCATCTTGTAACTATAATGCAAGAAATATCGTGTAAAAACAAATGTGTTTGTAAATTTAAAAGGATTAATGACACACTGTATAAGTGCTCATGAATTATTACAGGGGGAGGGGGGGGGGGTGCGCCAGTGTTCCATCCATATTAAGTAAGAGTTGCTGGCAGGACACTGAAGAAATGGCTGTGATGTAATGGGTAGCGAGGCAAGTTCCTTTGGGCGCCATGGTGACTAGCAGACTAGCAGACGCTAGAATACAGCCAGATTGCTTGGAACATACTAGAAGGTTGTAGAAGAATCTCAGTCCTTAGTAAGACATTCGGAAAACTAGGGGAAAACAGCTCTAGAGGAGAGACTTGCACAAGAATCCCTGAAAACCAGTATATAAGCAGCTAGCACAGAAGATCGAAAGAAGTTGAGAGAAGTAGCTAGAAGCAATCAATACCAAGAGTTAGAAAACAATCACAGTATGTAGTCGTTAGTGAAAGTAACGCGACAGACCCCAAAGTCACTATAGAGTGGCGCATGACAGCTCTACAGTAAAATACTGTGACTATACACTTCTAGGGAGGACAACTGAGTATCTGGTAAGTATCCAGCACCAGTTGTTATCTTGGGTTCTTTGCCTGTTAAAGAACAAGGATTACTGCAGTATTGTATCTGGTAGCAATAATTAGTGTTTGATATTTTCTGCATGTCAGAGTACAGGGAGAAACAACTGCAACGTCGCTTTTGCCTTCAGCTGTGGTTAGGGTAAGTGATTGTGTATTGTCAAAACGAGCTGCAGGTAGACCACTCGTCCCTGGAAGGTAGAACCGAGCAACCAGGACTTGCTGAAAACGCCTAACATATAATGCGGTAGGACTTATTCACTTGCGAACATACACAGCCACTGTAAGCCACCTCTCCGAATGACACTGAAATGTTGGGAAAATAAATTGTTCTTAAATTAAGTCCCTGAGCACTTGCACCCTCGTTTACTTCCTACAAATCAAAACTTCTCTTCATTCCAAAATCAGCTACGCTAAGCATCCTAGGAGACTGTCTTCCTTTGATTCCCTTATAGATGACTTAATACATCTGAGCAAACATTGTCACCAGCATCATGGCTGCGCTACACAGGCACCAATGCTGGTGATGGGACTTTTGCTGGGATGCAACAATTACTCATATGATTATTAGCGAGATATCCAAAATACTCAAATATAGATTTTTAAATATGGACACACAGACTAAGTAAATCAAATACCTCCACCCACAGACTGTACAAAGACACGTCCGACCTTAGCCAATCAAAGCAGCAAAGTGTGCTTGTACTGGGCGAGCGGTGGCCTCCCTAACTATCCCTATAGTGCGAAGGCCACTGCAGATGACGACGGTATCCACTTGGCAACCCGCATCTACCTGTATCAGAGGCTGAAGGGATGAAATGTCGCAGTGTTGCATTAACTCGTGCTGCGTGGCTGTGGCTGATGAATCAAAGCGTTTGTTTGTGGACGTCTGCGGCTTCCGTTTAACACGACTTACCTGTGTAATTGTGACATATCGGACGCTGCTAAAATTGTAGCATTTAGGCATGAGTACAGTCGACGATAAAAACAAATATAAATGTAGAATTCTGTAAACCCAGTACGTTTTTACAGGTATGCATGCAGCTGTGCTATCTAAACGACTTCCTCCAAAATATTTTGAATACAACTTTATACAGAACGTTAAAACCATGTTTTGAATTCATAAATATGATGCCTGAATCTTCTCATAATAGACTGTGCGGCTGGTCCCGGCGGAGGTTCGAGGCCTCCCTCGGGCATGGGCGTGTGTGTTTGTCCTTAGGATAATTTAGGTTAATTAGTGTGTAAGCTTAGAGACTGATGACCTTAGCAGTTAAGTCCCATAAGATTTCACACACATTTGAACATTTTTTTCTTCTCATAAGAGTTTATACCTTTATATTATTAATATTTCCACATATTCGCCTGAATTAATAGACTTAATTTCGTGATGCCCAAGAAGTACAACAGTTTTGTCTATTGAAATTCTGAGTTGTTATTCATATCTGAAAATAGTTTCATTTAAGATGTTAACAATTAATGTATTTTTTTATTTGCAGATGCCAAGAAAAAGTTGTGTTCCTGGTTGCAAAAGCAATAACTAAAGTAGCAAGTAAGAAACTTATGTATCAACGCTTAGATTTCCTATTGAAGAGAAAACAGAAAACGCTCGATTAAAAGCACACATAGAAGTGACTGGAATTCATCCAACAGAAGTGTTGCTTTCACCAAGCAGTTTGAGAAATGTGATTTATCAAGAGTGGAAGTTTAAAAGGACGTTGATGGGAATATCAAGAGTTCCCTCGTCAGGGGCCACTACTTTTACCAGAAATTGTGCCAAAATTGTTTCTTGCATTGCCGTCTTATTTCAGCAAAGTTCATCCTACAACGAGGTACGATCCAAAATTCAGAAGGAAATGTGCAAGCAAGGAAGAGAAGGAGAAGAATGTGGCCTGATTAAACAAGGACATTGTACGAAATTTACAACGTTTGTGTGCTGAGTACTAAGAAAGAGTAAACAATGCCGGAAAGTGGAGTGTTAGAATTAAAGACAATAATATATTATTTTATATTATAGATTTTCCTAGTTTTTCGAAGATGAAAGTGACTACTGTAGACAATAAGAAACTGATTGCAAATTTATTGTTACCAAATAAATGCATACTTTATTATTAATCTGCTACTACAAAAGTCAGTTAGTATTTCTCTTTCCTTATGTCACAAATTCCTCGTTTCAATTTTGTTCTGTGCTATGAATTAATAAAATTATGGTGACACCATTACTGCTGCTGTTATGTTTGTAGTGAAGGGAAACAGATATATGATAGTGCAGCACGGAGATAAATCGATTTCATTGCAGCAATATTTCTAATTATGTAAGAGATGTCGTATGTAATTAATTCCACAGAATTCTACAGACCAAACATTAGAGTGCTTGCAACATACTCTACAGTTTAATACTGCATGTTATAGGCTAAACTCAGTGGTTATGAATAGTGAAGACAGCTAAAAAAACAGACTGGTTCGGTTATCTTTATGTACTGTATGTACTATGTTGTTGCAGTGTGCAAGGAGACTACATTTTTCTGTCCATGAGCTGATCTGCGATTATAAACAAAACACATTCAATGTGCTGATGATATTGTGTAAAAAGTTGGTTAAAATAGTCATTATTACATCACAGCCGAATACAAAGTTGTACTACGTTGCAGTTCCTAAAAACTGTTTGATGTCATTAATATAAGAATGAACGTGATTGTACATTACAAATAACAGTAGACTGTAATAATTGTAAGTGAGGGAAATGTTGGCTGTAGGCATCTCATAACACTGCATGGTTACTGCACTTGGAACTCTGGGATATGAAACGTCATAATATACTTTTATGAAGTAGGCCCGAGTTACCGAAAAGTATAGCATGTAAGTTTGCAACCATAGGGACGAAATGGGAATAAATTGTGTAATATCAACATGAAGTCTGCATATTGCTGCGAGAAATTAGCTTTTAAAATTACTGTTACTTGTTGGAATCATATTAATAAAAATAACTGATTACAAATATCATCTGGCCTGGGCACAATCTAAAGTGTAATCTCGACCTAATCGACACATCGGCGTCCCAAGCTGCGAGATTGTCAGGTTGACGACCCCGGCTTCCTGCTGAGACAGATGACCCGATGGTCAACCTAAGCCTGCACTAGCACACAACACGGCCACCTTTATGAAACTTTTACTCTCAGTAACAGATAGTGGATTATAACAGGAAAAATGAGAAAGGAAGTACACAGGTGGACAAATATCAATGTAAACATCGACAATAAAACTACTCACTTCTTTTCGAGAGGCATGCTAACTTCGCAGACAAGTGCTAAGTGTTAATGAAAAAGAGCAATGATCTGCTATATCAGAATATGAAATGGATCTGATGGATCCGTCTCTTCTGCTGGAGGTCATTTTCGAATAAGGTATTTAGAACGGCTTCACATGATTCCCTGTGTTGTGGCCCTACTTAATCAATTACTGCGATGCTAATGTGTGGTGTGGGTTGTGTGAATGGGAAATGAGAAAATGCGCATGTGTTCTGATGCTTTGTTACTGTCTTTGGTGTTGATGGTGTGATTTTACTGTTGTTTTTTGCATCACTCCGCTTAAGCGCATTAACATCTTTGTTACATGGTACGACAGTGCACAAGGACCGGCGCATCGCTGGAGCGAACATGGCCGTGGGTATCTGACCACTGATGGAGACAGGTCGAAGGTCGTCGCTCATCCGGGGGGGGGGGGGGGGGAAGCGCCCTTTTGTTCACAGAGAATATACCGAAAGTGTCTCGGAGAGGCTTATTAATTGTTAAATTACTAACTTGGATGCTGAAACGAAAAGGAGCGTGTTACTGTGTACGGGACCCTTCGTATGGTGTGTATTCTGCCCTGTAATAAATAGTTACACAAGTACAATCCTCTAACATTTAACTGCAATACAGTGCAATTCTAGAGTGTTACGAAGTGAACTGTTGATAATTTTTAAGCTATGAACGGAGGCGAGAGGTTAGATTTCTTCTCCTGATTAAACTGTCGAATGCTGAATTTTTCAATGGAAAAGCAGAAGAGAGTTGATACGATAGGCATTACGAACCAAACAGATACCTCGACGTCAGCGAAATTTATGCTTGGGTTTTTTGAAGTGATAAACTCTCTGGAGCAGTCGAGAACCGTTTTGGCGTACAGAGACTCATCGGTAACCTTAATAACGAAGATTTTTCTCTATTTCGCTCCCCCTCCCCCCTGCATTAACAGCTGCACCTGCTTTTCTCTCGTGTACCAACGTTTATTGACACGTTAGCCATACGCCTAAGCCGGTCGGGGTGGCCGAGCGGTTCTAGGCGCTACAGTCTGGTACCGCGCGACCGCTACGGTCGCAGGTTCGAATCCTGCCTCGGGCATGGATGTGTGTGATGTCCTTAGGTTAGTTAGGTTTAAGTAGTTCTAAGTTCTAGGGGACTGATGACCTCAGCAGTTAAGTCCCATAGTGCTCAGAGCCATTTGAACCATACATCTAAGTTCAAGGCATCACACCCGTCAAGACTATCCTCCTCAGGTACCTGATTCAATCTGCAGCTAGCTGTTAACTTAAAATCTTCGCCCAATGTTATATGACGACCGGGAAATTTAAGTGAAATATTCTCCAAGTTCACTCTCAAAAGTTTCGTCATTACTGCTCCCGAGACGGGGGGCTAGAAAAGCATCCGATATCTATGTTTTATTCACCTTTAACACTTAACTTCTTCAGAATTATTCCACATTTGGTATGTGTACTAATCTCACAATGTATTATGTAATTTTTTACAGCTGTAGACCCGTCTCCATTACAGGCGTACAACCTATTTTTGCCATCTCCATTCCATTCCAGATTTAGAATTTCATGGCTATTTATGTCTGGTTTGAACCAGATTTCTCTCCGTATTACTACGTGGCCATTGTTACAGTTTATAAGCGAGGTTAGTTCTTCTACATTTTCATGGACATTTCTGCTGTTAGTTTACTAATACAGCATTAACATTTCCGTTCTCCGATCTACCCTGACAAATGCTGCTGTGTGTAATTAATGGTGGTTGTATTCCACCCGGTCTCAAATAAAAAAAATATCTTATGGGGCGTGTGGAAGGGTGTGGAGGGGTTCCTCTGTCCTAAGAAGGTCACATGTGGACGTCTAAGCTAAGATCTACAAAATCTTCACAGAGACGTCCATTCCACTCGAATGGCAAGAGCAGTCCTGCCTTTAACGTCCCCATCCGACGGAATGAGCAGCATTAACAGTGTCACGTGACATCGCCCCAAGAGACTAGACAGATTTGGAATGTAATCCAGGATACTAGGGCAATGTCTGGTGATCAGAAATTTTACTCAACCACCTGTGCCGGCCGCGGTGGCCGAGCTGTTCTAGGCGCTTCAGTCCGGAACCACGCAGTTGCTACGGTCTCAGGTTCGAATCCTGCCTCGGGCATGGATGTGTGTGATGTCCTTAGGTCAGTTAGGTTTAAGTAGTTCAACGTCTAGTGGACTGATGACCTCAGTTGTTAAGTCCCATAGTGCTTAGAGCCATTTGAACCAACCACCTATTCTCCCTGTGCTGTTCAAATACTGATGACAAAAATTTGTTTCACCACCAGAGTTCGACTAGCTACATCGTGTCAAGCACCACTTTACAAGCGATCTTTGCTACCGTGGCAGATGGAGTGTTGGAGTTCACTTAGTAGACTGTTACCACAGACTGAAATTTTCCCTGACTATCCGTAGGCGTGCGCCTCTCGAAACACTACAGCTCTACAGACTTTCGTAATTGGTTATAAACAGCCATGCCCTAGAGGCAAAGTTGGAATTTTCCTATAAACATCCTCCTTTCGAGTGGCGAGGCGATGCCGACACTTATAATCGACTGGCGTACCGTTAAGCAAACAAGCAAAGAAAAACCTTAGAGACAGTTATGCTTAAGAACATAATCTCTGTAAAAGTTCGCTAAATCTGTAAAAATGAAGATAAGAGGCAATGATAAAATAGCAATAATGCTCCTGCTTGTACCCGATTCTCACTGTAGCATTGAAAATATCATCTAGACACCATATTAAGAAGCTGTTTTCTAACTACGGTTCGAGTTAAGACAGTGGGTGAGACACAGGAGAACAGTGGATGAGACACAGGAAGAGTGAAGTACAAATCTGCGTCCGGCCATCCGTACATCCGTTTTTTACGCTTTGTCTAAACCACGTTAGACGAATTAATGGGATGGGTATTTAAAAAAAGCTTTATCCACTCAGTTCCCCTGCCCATCTGCAACTGAACTAATGCTCCGTCGCTAATCACTACGTTGTCCACGGAATGTTAAATCATAATCTTCCTTCTTTCCGATTTTCAGCCTTAACTTCAACTGAGCTCAGAGTTCGCAGGACATGTGTCGCAGATTTTTGCATGATCAGTTACGTTTTTCGTTATATAATAATGCATATGTTCCTAATTATTTCGTGGAAACTTTCAAAGGGCCTGTGTAACAATTTTTCGACGGATCTTTTATTACGTCTGTACTGCATTTCAAGTTTGCGACAAAATGAAGTAGACATAGCTTAAGCTATAATTACGCAGAGGTGTACCAGGAAATTATTTTCTTCGTCCTAAGCGATACCCTAGTTTAAGAAGTTGTTCCTCTCCATAATTCAATTAGCTTCTATTAAAAGTGTCATACACAGTGTAACGAAACTGCACTGACAAGGTGTCAGAGGTGATATTAGGGACCAAAACAAGAAAAAAAGTCTAGTAAACTTGGGCATGCCTTAAGAGCTATGAGCATTTGTTCATCTTCGCCACTTTGAAACACATCTCTTCTACTGACCATGCACTTATAGTTCTTAAAGTATGCATTACAGAGCCTATATTTACTGGAGTTTTTTCCTTGCTTTGATCCTTACTGCCTCCTCCCAAAAAATTGAGAGCAAGCAGCGCACAGCATGATAAATGCATTTTATATTATCGAAGACGGACAAGTGCTCATAGCTCTTAAGTATATATAATTAGTGCTCGTGTTTATAAAGTATTTGTTTCTTGTTTTGGTCCATACTATCACCTCTGAACGTTTTTCGATGGAGTTCTGGTTCACTCAATATAAATCGATACTTACGTGTCAAAACTAAAATTCCAGTTTCGCTAAGACCGTGACTAGAACTTCCAGCTTCTTCTTTTTGCTCCTTTGAACTTACAAGTAGTGCTCACCCTTATTAGATTCAACAACTACCAAAAGCTGTTCACTAACTGTCAGAGAAGCAGCCAACAACAGAATCGGCCACAAAGTTAAAACTAATTCTAAAGTAGTGGCTCCGTCTTGGGGTCAGGGGATGAATGCCCACAGCAGTACCACATACTAGCTTACAGAAGGCCTACAACTAGAGACTCGACTAACGATGTTCCATCTTGTCATCCACTTATGTGTCTATCAGTAGTGTACTGAATATTGTCACAGTGGTTTCACTGAAAAATAAAACAGTCATTAACCAAAATTTTGGATCAAATGGTTCAAATGGCTCTGAGCACTATGGAACTAAACATCTAAGGTCATCAGTCCCCTAGAACTTAGAAGTACTTAAACCTAACTAACGTAAGGACATCACATACATCCATGCCCGAGGCAGGATTCGAACCTGCGACCGTAGCGGTCGCGCAGTTCCAGACTGAAGCGCCTAGAACCGCTCGGCCACTCCGGCCGGCTTTTGGATCAACAGCACCCTAAGTATGAAGTTATTGGAGGAAGTGTACTTAGCTTTTCGTTTACGTTAGGAGCAGACAGTTCGACTCGGATTCACCACGTTTCCTTAGGAAGTGGTTCAAATGGTTCAAATGGCTCTGAGCACTATGGGACTTAACATCTGAGGTCATCAGGCCCCTAGAACTTAGAACTACTTAAACCTAACTAACCTAAGGACAGCACACACATCCATGCCCGAGGCAGGATTCGAACCTGCGACCGTAGCGGTCTGAAGCGCTGACTGACTGACTGACTGAAGCGCCTAGAACCGCTTGGCCAACACGGCCGGCCTTAGGAAGTGTCTCAGTGTCAGAAAGTCATAGGCCCGGTCGACGATCAAACACGGAGCTTTTCATACGTACATGTATACACAATGGCTCACTGAGCAAAATATTAGTTTTCGATCAAATTCAAAACAGAGCCCACTAAACTTATTAAGGATACTTCAGAACTGTATAGCATAAACTGTAAAATATCCTAGAGCTCTTAACTACCTGTAGACGACTAATATGGTATAATAAGTCCGTGTGTGTGTTGTACGTGTGTCAATGTACCAGAAACCATTTGACTTTCAATAAAGCACTCTGGTGCTGAATTTATGAGATTTAAGTCTACAGTGCCTGCAGTGCTTTAGCCTGGGAAAGAGTGAGTTACTCGTAGATGACGGCGCAGGCTGGGGGAAGTATTAGGGGTTATTTTTATACGCAAATTTTCGTTCGACGCTCGCGTCATGTTAGCGGGACGGCGTGTTATGGCGAGGAAGTTGTTTGACACGTGCGGGGACACAGAGCAGGAACGACAAGTGTATTTCCGGAGTCTTCGGCGACGAGGAGTTTGCTACTGTTAGTGACGGCCTGTACATACAAACTTTCACCGCTGTCCATATTGGAATGCACCTGATTTGTGTGAAAGCTTGTGATAGCGAACTTTCGTCAGCTCCTTCCAGGTTTGTAAATTCTCTTCTGCGTCAATTTTGAAGCTATAAAATCAGTGTAGTTAGACAAAGTGACAAATAACACAGAAATGGTACGTATAGTAAGAAAATCTTACACTGCGCTCGGAAATTAAGTAGTCGTAATTGAGAGAACACATACAAATAGTAGCTCGGAAATTACCGCTAATGTTTTCTCAGGTTACAATACTCTCTCCACAATCTTGCACAATGAAGGAGATTCTTGTTAATACTATTATAAATATTATTTTAGCAAGCGTCACAGGTGACAGAACTAAAAATTGAAAATAATAAGCCAGACTATGCAGAGAACTAGGCCTATATCTCGACTAAGTATCAGCAAATAATGGTGCTCAATTGATAACTTTTTATGCTTATTTCATCCTCTAAGTGCCTCTAATGTTCCAGAGCGTTGCGACTTCAGAGTGTCGAATTTTCCAAGAAAAGTGTGTCGAAGACAGGTAAGAGTCCACGTGAATACATGTTTCCGGAGATGAAAACCAAACTACCAGATTGGTGTCACCTACGGTCATACCGATATATGTATGAAGTGCGATCATCGACAGAGAAATTGTGATGACGGTACGATGAAACACATAATGAACTCTTTCTAAGGCAAGTACGATGTAGAGCCTAAACTTCCAAAATGTTTACTTGCAAAACAAAGGTGATTCTCGAATGCATTTGTCTGGTAAACTCAATGACAAGAATGTGAAAACTTTTGCAGACTGTTCTTTACACCTGTCTAGAGAAATATTGGCGTTACCAAGATATTCACTGGCATTCCCCTGATCTTGGATATATTCATGTAACTTATATTTCCGGTAATTCATTCGTGGACACTGAAGAACATGTGCAGTTTTATGCATACAGACTTCGTTCAAAGTGTAACTACACCATGTAATAGTACAAGTTGTTATATCGAAACAGTAGGAGCCGCGGCGATGGCTCTCCATGCATATACAAAGACTATTGGTATCATTTTTGCAATCGCAGGATATTATTAAAGTTCGTTTTAATTTATACTTACGAGTTTCCTTGGTGATCTATTTGCCACAAACAATATAGGATAACGAAGGCTATGTGCAACATATATATGCGAGATCAATGGGAATGACAGAGGCAATATGCATCCTTTCGATAGAGACAACATTATCAAGTTATAGAAAAATACTTTATATTGTAAAATAGTGAATTTGCACTTTTTAACGAAGAGTAGTGATTCATGACTAGAGCCATTCATATCACATAATATCGTTCAGTGTGACAATGTGTGTGGATGTGAAACGAGACGATTACACGGTTTTAGTTACAGGCATAGGGGCGACGTAAGACTTTTTCTGCCTGTCGCAGATGTGGTATGTCGACATAAATTATAATTTCTTTTTACTTTCCTACATATCGCTCAATAACGTAAGTGAAGTGTCAACAATATCTGTGGCATAATTTCGTTTGTAAACATATATAAACTAGTTGTTCTTGGTGTATCTCGTTCACATTGAAGGAGTAGAACTGAATTCTGTCATAAAATATTTTAGTTTCTGCGCTTAATTGTGAATGTAAACATGTTTATGAATGTCTAAAGTTAGTCTTCTCCTTAATTGTCAGCAGTTAAAAAAATAGACAACTGAATTAAAGCGCTTACTTACTACTCTAGAAGATGATCCGTACGAAGGATAACATAAAATTGCGGCAGCCACAGGTGATAACACAGGGAAAGTGAACAACATACGAGGAATGTTCCGAAAGTAAGTTTAGTCATTGTTTTTGAAAGGGTAGAAGGTGAACCAGGTTACACAAAGAAACGTTAAACGAATCCCCAACCGTTGATGATTTACCGAACGAAATGGCGTCAGGGGAGGAGGAATGACGTATTCACAGAGCTCCGGAGAACAGAGACTAGCAGCAGTTTGGCATGCCCGCGCTTATTCGACTACAAATGACCATGGCAGACGGACGTATACTGCAACGTGACCACGTGCTGTTATCTGGTACGCATAGGCATTTGGGACTAATGTGCCCGTCGCCCATGAGCGTCTAGAGACTATGTTTGTTGAAGGGGTTATGTCTCGTCAGTTGGTTGGTCGCTGGTGTTTCACCAACCAATGCTGAGATGGGACAGGCTGTGCGACAATTCCATGCATTGCAGGGTACCGGGTTTTACCTGAGTGTTTTTTTCAAACTGATTGTATGCTACGACAAATGCCTCAACGTCGTAGAAAAATATCGCTGTATTTGTTTTTGGTAAGAAAATTTCTGTCTGAAAAAAAAATGACTAGCGATTAAAGCTGCGTGAAACAGCAGACACCACGAACGAAAGAGTAAAATATATTTTATACGAAAGTTTAACTTTGAGACACTTTTAAGCAAGATAGATCCCACATCTGTGGAATGCTAACCGAAAGCAAGTATGAAAACGAATTTCTCAACAATATTTAGATTGCTTTTAAAAATAATCATACCGATTTCGTGCCGCCGATTTGCTTCTGTGGATGAGACGTAGGCACTCTACTCTACACCAGAAATGAGAAACCAGTCAAAGCAATGGGTGATTGCTGGTGGCTCTGCTTAAGAAAAGATGAAGTCGGTTTCGTCTTTAGCAAGGTTATGACCAGTGGGCTGTGGAAGACTCACGGTATTTTTATTGTTGATTACCTTCAAAAGAATGAAACAATAACTGACGAACAACTGGTAAAAAAAATACCTAACACAACAGCTGGATTGCAGAAAGAAAAAAAAATCCGGTTTCTTCACCTGACCACAAAGATGCGTTTTTGACAGAAAACAGAGCGACGTGAAATACACATGGAAGGAACATCCACTCTATTTATTACTACCTCTTCTAGCACATAAAGAGATTTGAACTGAAGCTGGAGAGTGTTTCAGGACGACTAAATACATTACGACAGCCATAGGTGACAATTTTTCACACCTACAGAATCAGATTTTTTTAAAAATATTTCAGTGTTTTACACTGGAGTGAACCTTGTTTCTTAGGCTGCATTATGTCGACACCAAACTGACAGAAGCTACCAGAAATAATTTTGTGTGCAAATTGACATGAAGAACCTGAAGAGCAAAACCCGGAAATGTGAGGAGTGTATAGCTGACTCTACAACTGAATACACATATCCTGTATGGTACAGATCTCACCACAGCAAAGCACTTGGTGTTGCTGTTAGTGATAGTGCTCTGTCGACTTGGATCTACTTTGACCTTGGAATGACCATCAAGGTCATCACATGATCGTAATATGATCCAAAAGGCCATGTATACCTCCTTCAATGAAACTGAATTCGTAACATCATCTCGCTTCCCGAGCACGGGGTCCCGGGTTCGATTCCCGGCGGGGTCAGGGATTTTTCACCTGCCTCGAGATGACTGGGTGTTTGTGTTGTCCTCATCATTTCATCATCATCCAGGAAAGTGGCGCAATTGGACTGAGCAAAGATTGGGTAATTGTACGGGCGCTGATAACCACGCAGTTGAGCGCCCCACAAACCAAACATCATCATCATCATCGTAACATCATCAATAAATAAAATCAGCCAATCGATAATTGGAAATGAAATGCACCATCCACCTCCCCCACTACATTTCCCCTCCCTGTCCCCTATTTCCCGCCAATCATAACACAATATTAAAACTAGTGTTAATAGAAAATTCAAAAGCCACTCCCCTCCCCTTATCTCCAAACAATCAGGCAGTGCAGTACTTCTTACCTGAAGCCAATCACAGTGTGGAAAAATGGAAGATAGCAGAAATAGCTCAACTGTGTCAATGAGAAACTAAAAGTTGCTCTCAACCACATCTCAAGCCCATCATAGTGCACGACTCAAACTCCAAACTGATGGAAATAAACCAACTGTGTGCACTATATCCACACCCACTCCTCTTTTCAACCAATCAGAATACAGTTTTTAAATTAGCTGTGTGGTCAGAAGTATCCAGATGACTTGAATTATTTATCAAATAAATACGTGACGCACCTCTCCCTCCACTCCCCTAATCAGAGCCTAGTATTACTATTACACTGTAGCTCCATCTGGGTTGTTCACAAAAGTATCCGAAATATCATCGATAGAAGTCAAAGCATCTCAATGGCCTAGAATACCGATAATGACGAACTATGTTTTATTTACTGAATTCCAAACAGTAGTCAGTGGACTGGCAAACCAGTCCCATTGGTAAATTTCAGTATGCAGCATTCGAATTAGTGTGTACCATATTCTCTACAAATAATGAAGGAAGCAACATTTGCTTATAAAATATGAATAGCAAATGAGGAATATGTAGTTGTCGAACGTGAGTTTCACCTTAAATACTATTCCATAAACTCTGAAAACGCAAAATAAAATGAGTAGCTGTTTTACATCCCAGTTGTTTACTGTCACCAACAAATGTCTCCACTGTTAAAAAGCAACGAAAGTTCAGTCTCGGCACAATGAGCTGTTCTCAATATTCCTAAGAAGTGTCTGTACTGGTAAAAACGTTCATTATTTGATATATGGACCACAATGAGTTTAAGACACAACAGAGACTTAAATTAATTATTTTACAAATATATAATGTCACAATATTCTAAAATGTCTGTAAAGTAATCCCGAAATGCAGAAAGTGTGATGGTTACATCGCTTATCACAATGTTATTTTTTCATTAAGTTGTATTTCATCTCTAAAACATGATTTTGATGTGTCAGGGGAAGGCAGAATAGAGATAATATATCACTAGAAAAATGTAATCGATAACAAACATTGAAAATTATTGGGGTCCGAGGTGGGGTAAAATGAAAGAAAAACGTTCTAAGGCTGGTATTAATTACTTTACCTGACCTATGACGCTTGTCAAAAGTTTGCATTGTTCTGAAATACATACGAAAATGTAATTTTTGCATTGCAGCAATATATAAAGACACAGAGTGTTTTCAGTCTGTGCAAAAATGTGTGATGTTTATGTGAATTATCACATTGCTTACATGAAAAATTTTTTCCACACATATCTGCCATAATGATGATCTGTTAAGTATATCAGAAGAGGGGAGAGTGAAGGTAATGTATCACTAGAAAAATATAATCAATAGCAATTGCTGGTTATGATTGGGACCTATTCGAGCTTAAGTATAAGAAAAACGTTGTAAGGTTCGAATTAATTATTTTACCACAAGTATGATGCATATAAAAACGTCACAATATTTTAAATGTGACAATCATTGCAAAACAAACTGCTGCTGTATTTGAAACTTTGGCTTGATACAGACCTTTGATCAGCTACACCAACATCTAATACAAGTACCATGACACACACGTACGACACGATTATTTTAGGAAAGGCAGGAATAAGATTTTCGAGTTTAGGAATGAGTAATGTGTTTTTTTGCGATGTATGACGAAAGTTCGATATGTGTAGTACACTTGGAAGCTCTATTGACCTTTAAGCTAAATATTTTTCCAGTACTAAAGTGACTATATAACTTGTTAAAATACACACAGCTTGCATCCTTATCATAATATGCAGGACACTTCGAAAATTTGAGCAAAAATGAAGTTGCAGTGTATAAGATTTCACACATTTTTCAAGTTCCAGACTAAATATTTCTGCACATAAATTGTTTGTATTACCTGTTAAAATACTCACAGTTCCCTTCTTGGCACTATCAATAAAAAACTTTTTCGTTAAGCAGCACTCTTAAGAGTTACACAAGTGTGCTATATCTGTCTGCTACTATATAGAAAGAAGAATTATATTTTTTTAACAATAGTGATTTATCCTTCACAGCTAACTGAGTACAAACCTGCAGATTAAGAGTCCATTTTATAGATCAAACTATTCATTGATACTGAATTTATTATGAGATATGTGCTCTTACTGTGGCTACCGCATTGTTCTGATACATAGTGCATGAGAAAACATCTACAGCAATGTGTCTGCACGGAAAGAATGGCACTCCTTATTCTTCTCGGAAACAAATTACATACAGGCAGCCATCGTCTTAAAAAGCCTTCAATATTTTATCGTAAGAATTCCATGATTCACTCAACATTGTTACCATCACTGCCTTGTGTTGAAACACACGAATTTGATCGTAAACACCTCCTCAGATTTTCTTAGGTAGGTAGGTGTGGAATGTGGTTGTACAGGTAGGAGACGGGTCTGGAACTTGGATGCACAGGAGCTTGCAATGGTTTCAACTGCGAGGATGGAATAAAAATTTCGGCGCACCTTGACACAGTTTGAGGGGTAATTTAATACACTATTGCATCAAGTTGATGCACTTTTGGTGAAAGTTGATACAGTTTCAGAGGTAATTTGATACAGTTTTTGGGTAAGTTGATACACTTTGGGTGAAAGTTATACAGTTTATGATATTTGTCTCATGTACAACTTCAGTAGTTTCTTATAATCAACTGATTTTGACCTTTTTTGTATTAATAACACTGAACAGTATTTCTGATAATATGACCAGCTTGGATGGACAACTGATCACAGATTCAAGGCGAGCATTCGAGAGCTGCCTTGTTGCTGTGTATGGTTGGGCAAGATGAGCCAGGAGGGTTGAATGTTACCACAGCATGAATGAGGCTGCTCAAGAATTGCAGCTGTGTGGACAGTGTGTGGCACTGGGAAAATTCCATGGACAGCAGGCTTTAGCAACACTTTCTGCCCAACAGGGGACGAACACCAAGATGGCTTGGCAACTGAAATCATTGAATATTTACAAAAATAATGAAAACTTACCACAGTTGAGCTCCAGAGAATATATGGACATCATTGAAAATTTTTTAAGCCCTTCAACTCAATAAAATAGTCACCATATTCATATTACATTGTGATTAAAAGGTGTCATAGTTTAAATGTTTATTTATAACAAAGTAATAACCGATTTCAAACGTGTTACTAATACATGTGAGACACCAAAAGATAGAAGAACTGCCCAAATTCACATATCAGTTAGCTTTAGCAGTAGGGCCTCTGATTAAGTAATTTGTGTATACAGAATTTATTAAGTTTCGTAAGAATTAAGTAATATGGTCTGGAGTCACATAGTGCTGCAATGGCTGGTGGAATACCAAAATACATTGCACGAAGTTTTGTGACTTTCTCTCAGAGCAAATGCTAATTAATATATTAAAACAACCAAATGTGGATACTTTGTTATGTAGAAGATGAAATATACATATATTTCGGAATATGTTTACTAAATATGTACAGGGTGATTCACGAGAAAAGATACATGCTTTGAGGGTTGTTTGTATTAGTCTTTCTGAACAAAAAAACTTCATGTGGACGTATGACCTACTCCGAATGGTTTCAGAGATAGAAAACATTTAATATCACTTTTGTACGTTTTTCTTGAATAACTCGAAAACCGCACCCTCCAGCGAAAACGTGTCGCAGTACAAAATTAAACTATATTAAATTTCCTACAAAAAAGGCAAATGTCTGAAGATGGCCGGTTAAAAATAAAAGTAATATCGTAGAAAAAAAATCAAACTTGTGCTTTTAATTTATTATAATGTTGTTCTAGCAAGAACCGACGGAAGATTCTGTTAATATGAAAAAAGGTACTACTCATTTTTTCTCTGGAACTAATGGTTTGAGCGAAGAGAGCGCGAGAATGCTGAAAAACTCGCTCGACACGCACACGCTGTATCTTACGTAGGTTTTGTAGGCCAATTTGAGGTAGCATATTAAGGTAGCACGTTGAGATCAACAGTTTGATACGGGACACTTTTGATCTATTAAGTCGAGAAACTACCTCAAACTACGTAAACTTCAGCGCATGCGCGTCGAGCGAGATTTTCAACATCCTCACGCTCTGAAACTTCCTGGCAGATTAAAACTGTGTGCCCGACCGAGACTCGAACTCGGGACCTTTGCCTTTCGCGGACAAGTGCTATACCATCTGAGCTACCGAAGCACGAATCACGCCCCCTGTGAGGACCGGGCGTGATTCGTGCTTCGGTAGCTCAGATGGTAGAGCACTTGCCCGCGAAAGGCAAAGGTCACGAGTTCGAGTCTCGGTCGGGCACACAGATTTAATCTACCAGGAAGTTTCATATCAGCGCACACTCCGCTGCAGAGTGAAAATCTCATTCTGGATTCTGACGCTCTCTTTGCTCAAACCATTATTTGTGAGAAAATAATGAATAGTACCTTTTTTGTAGGGAATTTAATATAGTTTAATTTTGTACTGCGACACGGTTTCGCAGGAGGGCGCCGTTTTTGGAGTTATTCAAGAAAAATATACAAAAGTGATATTAAATGTGTTCTATCTCGGAAATCACTCGGAATAGGGCGTAAGTCCATAGGAATTTTTTTGTTCAGAATCATTAATTCTATCACTCCTCAAAGCATGTACTTTTCCTCCTAATTCACCCTGGATAAAGTCTGTTAAACAATGTAAACATATTATTTCCATAAGGTGTCCCAGAGAAAGTAACAGTCTTGGCTGCAGTGGGTGGTCAAGTGACTGAGATCTTGGCTTTTGGAGCAGAGTGTGCCTCGTGGTTTTTGGTTGTTGGTCTTGTTCTGTAAGCGTGGTAAGACTATGTAGCCACCAGGCTGTATGTGTTGCAGTTCCTCAGTATAACCATAGTACGGATTTTTCTATACGACAGCGTGAATGGTATAGTATTACACGACTGTAGAGTAGAACTCATAACAGTGACTGAAATTCCTTAATTCTTTAGTGCTGTTTTGGGTAGCTTGTGCAAACATTGAAATTGTTAGAACTGTTTATTATGTGCTACAGCACGTTTGGAATTTTCTTATGTCGCTCACCTTGCTTTTTTCTGCGCTGTCGATCGATTTATTTAAATGACTGCAGTATATTTCTTTAGAATTGAATGATCACCTTCTCACACTTGTTTCTTATTCTCTTACTTGTAATAACTTTACTAGTTGACTTAAACCTGTGCCATAAAGTACTTCAGTTGATTTTCATTTATCAATGTGGTTTTGAATGCGTGTTAATTAACCTATGCTTAATCATATTACACTACTGGCCATTAAAATTGCTACACCACGAAGATGACGTGCTACAGACGTGAAAGACGCCATATTTGTTTACAAATGTGGCAGTATACATGTGAAGTGTTACGACAGAAAAAGGAACCTGTGACCACTGGAGGTACTCTAGTTTACTTATTAAAGTTTACCATTAGATATCAGTTTATTTTTTGTCAAAAGTTATCCAAAACCATATCCTGAAATAGTGTCTTGTTTCCCCACTAGGCAGTGCCACAAGTTCCTCCAAAATCGTAACACAACATACACACATATGTAATACTAACTAATGTAAATCCACCCGATGATGGAGGTTTAAACCTTCGAAACGCGTCGTGGAAAAAAATAAAATAAAACGGTGACTGGTAACAGTAAACTTGTTGTTTCATTTAAAGAATATGTATTGTTTACTTTCGTTTCTATTTAATTTGTGTATCCGTATGTTAGGTGTTTGTTTTTGACGCGACAAATGCGAAGGTGCAGGACAGAGAGGGGCGCTGGCCAGGTGAGTGTGGCCGCGGTGGGAAGGCGCGGGCGCGTCGCTCGGCGGCGGTTCCCACGCAGCGGCGGAGATCTGCAGGCGGTGCGCGTGCCCGCCCACGTGGCCGCTGGCGCGCCAGCCGCCGCCACCGCCGCTGCGGCCGCTGTCTCCGCGCCACGCCGCGCCGGCGCGCCGTAATTAAACGAATTACCGCCAGCAGCACTGCTTTAGGCGCTGATGAGGTCGCGACCCCGCCGCCCGCCACCGAGCCCCCACTCTGATTAGCCTGATTCACAGCTACAATTGCCGCGCGCCTAATTCCCAGTCTGGCCGAGAAACGGCGTTCGCTGTCAAGTAGAAGAGTAAACTCAGCCGCGATTGCACGCTTCTTGACAAAAAAAAACCGGCGCTGAGCTGGGCTAAGAAATTCGGCTGATGGAAGCAACAGAGAGCTTTCTGACTGGAATAAATAGTTAATGGAGTTACATACGGTTCACCAAAGGCGCATTACTGTTGCACATTTAACCTATGTTAATGATCTCGAACGACTGGCCACCGTGAGAGGTTTTGTTGTGTTGGCAGAAGAGCCAACACCGTGTTACTAGTAGAGGCCGAAATGCACGCGTTTTAGCTCACGCAGGCTGGCGCGAGGAGGGAAGGACTATACTGACGTGAGGTCTGGAACATGGCAAGGAATTAGAATTCAGAAAGCGGACGTAATTAGTTTGATACTTAACTTTAATCCATTAATGATGAACGTCGCTCTTGAAGGTACACGATTCACAATATTATCTGTTCAGAATACATTCTTGAAGAATATGGCGCCTTGCTAGGTCTTAGCAAATGACGTAGCTGGAGGCTACGCTAAACTGTCGTCTCTGCAAATGAGAGCGTATGTAGGCAGTGAACCATCGCTAGCAAAGTCGACTGTACAACTGGGGCGCGTGCTAGGGAATCTCTCTAGACTAGAACCGCCGTGTGGCGGCGCTCGGTCTGCAATCACTGATAGTGGCGACACGCGGGACCGACGTATACTAACGGACCGCGGCCGATTTAAAGGCTACCACCTAGCAAGTGTGGTGTCTGGCGGTGACACCACAGGTTTCGCCGCTTTCTCTGACGTGTTTATGTTCGTCTTCCTTTTTTTACTTATTAACAGTAACGCAATTTATTGTAGTCTGTCCGACGTAAATTGTAGCTGTTTGATTCGAGTTATCTTCCTCGTACACTATGTGATCAAAAGTATCCGGACACCCACAAAAACATACGCTTTTCGTATTTGGTGCATTGTGCTCCCACCTACTGCCAGGTACTACATACCAGCGAGCTTAGTACTCATTAGACATCGTGAGAGAGCAGAATGGGGCGCTCCGCGGTACTCACGGACTTCGAACGTGGTCAGGTGATTGGGTGTCACTTGTGTCATACGTCTGTAAGCGAGATTTCCACAGTCCTAAACATCCCTAGGTCAACTGTTGCCGATGTGGTAGTGAAGCAGAAACGTGAAGGGACACGTACAGCACAAAAGCGTACAGGCCGACCTTGTCTGGCAACTGACAAAGACCGCCGACAGTTGAAGAGCGTCGTAATGTGTAATAGGCAGACATCTATCCAGACTGTCACACGGAAATTCCAAACTGCATCAGAATGCAATCCGATAACAAAGGAAGTAGGTTACAGTACCCTTGTTCGCCACTGCTTGAATACTGCTCACCAGTGTGGGATCCGTACCAGATAGGGTTGACAGAAGAGATAGAGAAGATCCAACGGAGAGGAGCGCGCTTCGTTACAGGATCATTTAGTAATTGCGAAAGCGTTACGGAGATGATAGATGAACTCCAGTGGAAGACTCTGCAGGAGAGACGCTCAGTAGCTCGGTACGGGCTTTTGTTGAAGTTTCGAGAACATAGCTTCACCGAGGAGTCAAGCAGTATATTGCTCCCTCCTACGTGTATCTCGCGAAGAGACCATGAGGATAAAATCAGAGAGATTAGAGCCCACACAGAGGCATACCGACAATCCTTCTTTCCACGAACAGTACGAGACTGGAATAGAAGGGAGAACCGATAGAGGTACTCAAGGTACCCTCCGCCACACGCCGTCAGGTGGCCTGCGGAGTATGGATGTAGATGTAGATATAGAATCCACTGCAAGTACTATGACAGATAAGTGGGAGGTGAGAAAACTTGGATCGCCTCGTCGAGCGGCAGCTGATAAGCCACAAATCACGCGGTAAATGCCAAACGACGCCTCGCTTGGTGTAAGGAGCGTAAACATTGGACGAATGAACAGTGGGAAAACGTTGTGTGGAGTGACGAATTACGGTACACGATGTGGCGATTCGATGGTAGGGTGTGGGTGAACGTCATCTGCCAGCATGTGTAGTGCGAATAGTAAAATTCGGAGGCGGTGGTGATATTGTGTGGTCGTGTTTTTCACCCTTGTTGGTTTGCGCGGCACTATCACAGCACAGACCCACATTGATGTTTTAAGCACCTTCTTGCTTACCACTGCTGAAGAGCAATTCAGGGATGGCGATTGCATCTTTCAACGCAATCGAGCACCTGTTCATAATGCACGGCCTGTGGCGGAGTGGTTACACGGCAATAACATCCCTGTAATGGACTGGCCTGCACAGAGTCCTGACCTGAATCCTATAGAACATTACGATTAAAGGTAAAAATATCTTCTGAACTAATTTGGACCTTTTATTGGCATCATGCTCATATATACGTACAAAACAGTATTGATTTCAAACGCTCTGAATGTGTATTTTTGTTTGACTAAATTGCGTGAATTTTCTCTATTACCATTTTTTATTCTTCTGTGTATCTAGGAAATGTGACGTCATAGAGAAAAACTGATTTTGCCAGTGTATTCAGCACCCCAAAACTAGGTAAACCCACACATTTACAAAGCAGATGCAGAAAAAAAGTTTATATTTGTTAACTAGTGTTATTATCGAACCTTTATGAACTTTATGTAAGAGCCCGCAAACTCCAATATATCCGAGGAACTGTAGCAACATCCTTGTCAGGAGTGGCATACAATCCTGTTTGCGACCATTAAGGATTTATCTGCATAAATTCACTGAAACATTCAGGGTATTTTTGATGTCTACAGTAACTTCATTGAGGACTCATGCTGCTTTGTTCCCTCCCTATCATTTACCAATTTCTCGTATTCAAAGGGAAGAGATTTGTTGATGGCTATGGGTCATAACTCGAATGAAGATGTTATGTCAGTCATGAGTGAATACTTTGCACAAATTCCATTTCAGCCATCCTATCTACTCAATGGAAAATCGTTGGACAGGGTGTGGTGACACAGAAGATAGTACGTAAGGCGATAAATCATGCTTGATGTAGAAAACTCAGTTATTCACTGCTAGTCTGAGAACTTTTCCATGTTGTTCTCGCATTAAACGGCTTTTGCCTCTGTTAAGGGTAGTGCAAGTAGTTGTTCCTTGCCACATTCATGTAGAAAAAGAGAAATCCTTAGTCCAAATATTGTCAACTGCTATCTTTCGTTGAATACTTGCCACCTTGTAACCATCCATAAACGCCTCACTCATTCTGTCTCATTTGCCACCGTACTTTGCTAATGGAAAATGGTTTGTGATTTCAGAAAAATTTCGTAACTGAAACAAACTAAAGTTGCGATCAGAGTGTCTACATTATCACATTTCTCACTCTCTGAGACACAATGAAAACGAATTTCAGTTTAGTTCCGTCTAGAGGTTTTAATTTTCAGAACATAAGAAGATAACGAACTTCACATTAGAAAAACTATACAGTCTACATTATATAATAATCACAGATATTCCCTTACAAAGAGTAAACAGCTACTAGCTTCGTCAGAAATCTCCACAGATATTTCCTTAAATCCAGTAAGCACCTAATAAATATACACTATGTGTTCAAAAGTATCCGGACACTTGGCTGAAAATGACTTGCAAATTCGTGGCACCCTCCATTGGTAATGCTGAAATTCAGTATGGTGTTGGCCCACCCTTAGCCCTGATGACAGCTTACACTCTCGTAGGCATACGTTCAATTAGGTGCTGGAAGGTTTCTTGGGGAATGGCAGCCTGTTCTGCACGGAGTGCTGCGCTGAGGAGAGGTATCGATGTCGGTCGGTGAGGCCTGGTACGAAGTCGCCGTTCCAAAACATCCCAAAGTCTGCATAGTTTTTGTCTTTTCTATTACCCAAAAAGCCCTTCACAATTGCTTTACAAGAAGGCCCAGCACCTAATTGGATATCTGTGAGTTTGGTGTCACAGGTTTGATCTTTCAGCAGTTTTCTTATTTGTGGTCCAACAAATATACCCTCTTTCAGCTTTACCTCACTTAATTTGGGAAACTTCTCTTTTAAGTGATTGAAGGAGTCACCTTGTTTACCTAGGCCTTGTACAAAGTTCTTGATAAGGCCCAACTTGATATGAAGTTGAGGCAAATTGATTTTAAGGGGCTCAACCAATGGGATATTATTCACATTTACGATTCCAGGAACATATGACTTCCTTATAGGCCATTCCTTGACTGTATATTGGCTCTTGGAGTCACGGGTGCCCCAAAGGCACAAAAAGCAGCAGTATTTCCTGAATCCAGCCTGTAAACCCGTAACGACTGCACCAACTTTTAAATCACAGCAAAGCTGCCATTCGTGATCCTTATATTTGATTGCCTCTAGCAACAAAGCCATGGTTTCAGAGGTTTCTTCCATGTCTACTGCGTAAGGCAAAGGTACCGATGGAAATGCATTGCCATTATGCAATAGTACAGCTTTCAAGCTGTTTTACTGGAGTCAATAAGTAGTCGCCACTTCTGTGGATTATGTTGATCACCTAGCTGCATCATCAGACCATCTAGATCTCTACATACACACACTGAATTCTGCATATCGTAATATTGTGCGAAGAAAGCACCTCTTGATCTGAAACAGGAAATTTTTGTCCCTGGAGCTAAAAGGTTCCGTTGTTGCAGTCTCGACCCCAAAGTTCAGATTGCTGTTTCGAAAGTCTTAGATCGCGAAGCAAATTATGGTGACTAGGCTCACAACATACCATTGGAACAGCGAATGGCGTGACTCGACGTTTTCTTTTCAACCACTCGGTTAAGGTTGAAGTACAGGTTATGCAGGCAATATGAGTTGCAAAATTTTTATCTTGATCACCAACAGGAGAATCACAATACCTTTTATATGCCTTCTTAACCAAACCTGTGATTGGTTTTTTTTGGGATTTTGGAGTGAATTTCCCACACACATAACAAAAATTGTCGGGGTGGTTTAGACAGCAACGAGATTTACTAGTTGCCATTTTTCTTAGTGTACGTTTTAAACACAAAAAGGTTCCACTATCTTTCACAGGAAACACTCACTGAGCATCTCTTTCACGCCATTGGATTACAACACCAACCATTTACTGACGATTTATAGATCTTCAGGCTCCCCTCTGCAAATCAAAAACAAACAATTAAACTTCAGAACAGAAGAAAAGCAAAAAACGAAATACTGAATACAAAAAAAACTTTTAAAAACTCAAAAATGGTACGTGCTAGAACATTTTGAAAGTATATTCGGATTCTACGCACCAAAATACATAGTAGTTGTTGTATCACATCCCAGACGCAAAATGGCTGTTGACTAGTGTAATCAAATCCAACTAGTGTGTGGGCCAGAGGAGACGTACTGCTTCGGTCACATCCTCATCAAATCGGTCTCAGAATTTTCAGCCTGATGTGTGAATGCATCATCATCTTGATGGAGAGATGCGAGATGAAGGGAATGTAGGTGACGAGCTAATGGAAAAGTTACGTGTCCGATTTGACGATTGGGGTGAAGATCAAGAAAATAAAGCTATGGTTGGTGTTCGGGAAACCATGGCAATTAACCAGAATTCTGGGATTCTTAACAGTGTTACAGTTGTAGAACTAGACTGTGCGCAACTACTCCTTTCAACTGTGAAAGTAACTTCACTAACGTAATACTCTCTCCAGTCATGACTGGTGCGACAACGAATGCACAAATGCATTTACAGGATGTGTCGACTATTAGATCTGCTAACCAGGAACCGTTGATGAAGTGCCTTAAGAATTTAATAATAAATATTATTCAGTAATAAATATTTAAATCAACATTTAGGAAAACAGAATGGAGATCTGAATGAAAAGTTAGGAACACTAAAGATTTGCGTCAAGGGTTAAAGAAACAGAAACCGTACATATTATAAAAATGTATGCATGTATATATATGTGTGTGTGTGTGTGTGTGTGTATGTATGTTTCACATCTCCTCCTGAACCACTTGACCAGTTTCAACCAGCTCGGCACACATCCCTTACTGTCAAGCAACAACCGCTGTCGGGGTAAGAACCACCTATCCATCATAGTTCAAAAGATATGACGTCATAAAGAATGAGTTGCTTGAAAAACTGTCGCATTATGCATAACGTTTAAATGTATTATTTCTGCGCTACTAACTCTATTCGCAATAGACTTCGCTGACGGTATCCACACATGACGTCAATTGCAATTACGAAATTATATCATGGTAACACACACTGTTCAGGGGATATGAAGTCATGGACACTGAGATACGTGAAAAGCTGTCGCCTCATTACGTGACGTTTAAATTTAGTAGCAACTAAATGTTGCTACTAACTCTATTGGCGACATGCTTCGCAGACAGTATCTACATACGCCGCTGAACGTACCTACAAAATTATATCATTGTGTGTCACATGTATTAGGAGATATGACGTCATAAACACAGAGGTACATGAAGAACTATTGCCTCGTTACATAAAGTTTAGATTTATTGCTTCTCTGCCATAAACTCTATTCGCAACATGTTCCCAAGTAGTATTCACATAATCCGCTAAATGGATCTACACATCTACATCATTGTACGTCACATAGTTCAAGAGATATGACGTCATAAACACTGAAATGTCTGAAAAATGCCACATCATGCATGAAGTTTTAATACATTTGTTCAAATTCAAGTGGTTCATATGGTTCTAAGCACTATGGGACTTAACATCTGAGGTCATCAGTACCCTAGACTTAGAACTACTTAAACCTAACTAACCTAAGGACATCACACACATCCATGACCAAGGCAGGATTCGAAACTGCGACCGTAGCAGCAGCGAGGTTCCGGACTGAAGAGCCTAGAACCGCTCGCCCACACAGGCCGGCTACATTTACTCTTTACTACTAAGACATTCCTACAGTCTAGTCAAAGTAAGGAAGTCTCTGACACACATGGTAGCGCTTTTGACTACTTTCAACTGTGAAGTGCAAACGGCTTTAGGCTAAAAAAATAGCCGTCTACAGAACTATGAAGAGGCGTTGCCATAGAGACGGTTACAAAAGCGCATAGTAGACACGAGAAGCAGCTGTACTTACTTGAACATGGAAATGAAATTTTTTCGATATTTCACTATGAACATAGTTCATTTGTTGTTTCTGTTTATAACAGAAAACACGAAAAGTGAATACTCGGACAATGCTGGTTTTGCCAGCAAGTGAGAATATAAATGGAAAATTAACTGAGTTAAAAGATCTGCAGGAAATGGTAGATGGGAAACTAACTGCAATGAAAGGTCGGCAGGAAACTTATACAAAGGAGTATAGGGAAATGGGAGAAATGCTTTTAGCCAACACTAATAAACTATTAAGTGATTTGCATGAGAAATTTAAAAATTATTTCATTCAATTTTGAGGAGGGGTAAGAATCGAATGGGAAGCAGAGGTTAAGACGATGGAAGAGAGTATCATACAGATTGAAGGGGAACAGAGTAAGTGGGAGGCAATTGTGGAAAAGATCCAGCTTTATTTGGAAGCTTTGACTGCACGAGAGAGAAAGAACAAGGAAACATTATTATCCAAATTCAGCAATAAAAATTTAGGAGATGATGGGAGCCTCAGGGAGCAAATGTTGAAACAAGCCGTCTCAGTTCAAGTGGTAAAAATGAAATTCGAGTCCCTGAGATTTTCCATAGTGGACAAAAATTTAAATTTGATAGGTGAATTCAGTAAGCTCGGGAAGAATAGTGAAGAACTAGCTAATGCGGTGAGAAGTGGGGAAGGCACGTAATCCATTACGATTTCATAGTCATAAAAGATTATGTCATTATTAAAGCTGAAGCAAGAACAATACGACTTCAGCTATCAACATCAAAACTTGACCAGTGAATTATATGAACGTCTTGAACAGGTAGAACAGAAGAGGTGCCATCCGCTCAGTAGTAGAGACAATATAAATTTGAACGATGGAGAAGTGAATCCGATTATGGGTACAATCAGAACATTCATAGCTCTCGGCCCGGTTTCCGGAACGGGATATATGTTGGATGTCTCTCACCTCGACAGGAGAGGTAAGGTTTTGATTATAAACATTTACTATCTCTGAAAAAGTTCAAGGTATTTCGCACTTATACGAATGGAATCTACCCATTCCCACGGTTAGAGCAATGTGCCAAAGAGTTTGGCCAAACTATTTTAGAAGTATTATGGAGTAAAAGTGCTATCCTATATTGACTTGCAAGCTAATTACTGGCAAATTAAGTTACATCCCAGATGCTGACAGTACTCAGCATTCTTCTGTTAAGGAAAATGCTATCAGTTCAGACATCTTTCATTTGGCCTCAACGTATCTTTCGCCACATTAATTCGTGGTGTTGATTCTGTTGTTAAGATGAGCTGAAATCGAAAATATTGTTATTGCAGAGAGGTTCTGGTACGAACATAATGAAGTTCTAGGTCAACTGTTACGTGTCTTTGAACGAATGCGTACAACAGTCAGCCTAGAGAAGTTACAATTTTAAAGGGAAATTATCAAGTTTTTGAAGCATATCATTTCGCCAGATAGGATCCAGCTCAACCCACAGAAGATTGAGGTGGTTAGAGAGTACCCAGAACCTGAGACTAAGAAACAGGTGAGAGCACTGCTCAGGTTACTGAAATTTTGTAAGCAGTTTATTGACATGAGAATTCTGTGAACTCCACGATTACGTAGCTTGACAGGAAAAAGGGGAGGCTTGGAACAGGGAACAAGTGGCACAGAGTTCTACAGTATTAAGAATGATTAGATTATCACATACATTTTGTCACACTCATACTTCACTAAACTGTTCTGTGTTGTGACTGACAGTTCACGAATTGTTTTTGCGGTTTTGTTGTTGCAATAAACTAAAGGATATCAGCCTATGTCATTTTGCTAGAGGCGTCCTCACCATGCGCGAGTATAACTATTCAGTTACTGAACAGGAAGCCTTGACTATTCTATGGGCCTTTACAAAACTTGGTATTACTAGTTAAGAAGAACAACAGAGACGTTTGCAGATTATCTAGCACTGCAATTCCTCATAATTGCCAAACTGACTCATGGGAAGCTTGCTCTCTAGACATTCTGTCTTCAAGAGTTCTGCTTTAATATTGAATATATCCCTGGTAACCAGAACATAATTGTAGATGTATTGTAACAAGCACCCAACAGTTTACAACACAGTAACGGGGGTAACAGACGAGACAATTTCAACCTGCTTCACTTGATAAGTGTAACTGTCGAGAATTACGTGAAAACTTTGCTCAAGAATAGGTTAAGGACCCATTACTAAAGGACATTAAAATGCTGTGGTATGGAGAAAACCGAGGTGTTTTGCGAGAATATTATTTGGTTAAAGATGATGTGTTGTTCAAGCGACAGCACCCGGGGGTCTCTAAGTTAGTTATTAGTTACCAGCAAGGAACTAATTAATATATTAATTTGCGTCGTACATTTAGGATATGCGGATTTTGAGGCATACAAATAGTTTCACAAATAGAGAGAGGCATGTTATTTTAAAGAAAATACATCAGGTTTCAACAAATTGTAAAGACTCTCAGAAGTCAAAGTCGGCTGCTATGTCTTATGCCGCCTCTATTTGGCGCATAATTCCGTTTATTTCACGAGACCTTATGGCAACAGACTTGTTTGGGTCAATCACTAGAACACACTCTGGATTTGTATAAATTTTAGCAACTACCGAGTGAACATCGAAATACGCTACATTTATGTGTCTGCGAAAAGCCATGCGGAAATCAGAGCTCCAATAGCACTTCTTGTATGAGGTCGAGTCAGTGAGTAAAGTGGTTTCCAACGATGGGCAGCAGCTGAAGTGAAAATTTTGCATGCAGATGCTGAGGAGATGACAGATTCAACCCGTATTTATTTCACTGTGTCATTAACCCTTCTTGAATCCAGCCAAAATGGTGATGCGAGAACTGGGGAAGCTTTGCTGCCTCTACTGACACAGAGAGCTTTGTACATGAGACAATTATCTGAAGTCATTTCAAAATGTGATTAACGAGATGGCAAATGACTCTCCTCGCCTGCTCTCCGAATTGGTGTTGTTAAAATAAAGAGTCCCCAAACTTAACTAAAGGAACAGTAACATCGCATATATAGTGTAAGATGCGTCATACATTTGTTATTGATTTGACCTTAAAGAATCTAAAGTAAGCAGTAGAACTTCTAAAAAGCGGTGATAGAAAGGAGAAGAGGTATGTTGCGGTGTGTGTGGATTGTATGGTCTCATAAGGAGTCAAATAAATGAAATGCCCTTACAAAGAAGTTTTTCAGGTTTTTCCAAGGACCATTTGTGTACATCGCATCCCACACACGAATGGAGTTGAAATAAAAATGCTGGAAAGCGAGCTAGCTGCACCATATCACAAATTTGAAACTGTGGAGTGAATGATGACAAGGAAAAGCAAAGAGAAGGTGCTGAAATGCTGTTTTATTTGCAATGAAAGTAGCTACTGTATTTTCTGCGGAATTATATCCTGTTCATGTTACTTTGTTAGGCTTCGTCTGATAATGAGACTGAGTGATGAATGTGTGTGACTGCCAGTATCCATGGTATTTTATTTTAATATCGTAGGTAAGTACGAATAAGTTTGTCATAGAGGTATCCCGCTTAGAGGATGTTTGTGTTTACACTGATAATTGCGTCATTTGGAAATTCTGTGAGGGTATAAGATAATAAAAGTTGATTTATTTTTCTTGGTGTTTCTGACTGAATGATGTCAGGTGTATGAAATGTTGATCTGGTCTGACAGTTATATGACAGGGAAATTTATTTTTCGAGACTGTTTAAAATTTTCAGTTTTTCTTTTTTTTATTATCCTTCTGTATTTGATTCCTGTTTTTTGATTTTGGATTTTTGCTTTCGACTATTGGTTCATGTGATCTAAGTATGTAAAGTGACTTTTGATATTAACTGTTCCACTTCTAAGACAGGATCGCATACCTGTGAGGATGAGCTTGCATATCTTTTGTGACATGTAGATGACAAATTAACGAAGTGAAGGGAATGTACGATCTGTGTGTATTACGGATGTGGCAATCTCAGGTTCCCTAGCTGATTGTAGCCTCATATATATTCTTAATTTTCTGCGCCGCTGTCGCTTCGTTTACTGTTCTTCATCGGTGTAAGTTTCGATTTTCCAGTGTTTGCATGCTTGTTGTGAGAGAGTATCAAATCACTTACCATGCGCGAAAGAGGATGAATTCCGAAACTACACACGATAAAATTAATCAATACGTGTCACTTATTAAGCTGTGAGACTGATAGGAATTTGACGGTATTTTTTTACAAGTTTCGGAAGTGAAAAGCGGAGTTATGATTGTGACTGGCTTAAGTGATGCATGTTTGTTTTTGTGGACTGTTTGATTCTCTACGAGGTGAGGAAGAGCTTTCCCCACAATTCGAGAATGTTGCAGGGAGGAGGCTCTTATTGTAAGAGAATGCCTTGTACATGTAGTGCCCTGCAGCTTCTAAAAGTTGTAAATAAATCATTGGTCTAATATTTCGCTAGCATTCTTTAATGACAACACATTTCTTTGTTCTCCTAAGAGAGATAATATAAACCGAATGTAGCATTACATTTATTCTACAATGTATAAAAACACTAATATTTGCATCTAGAGCAATTGACAGTGAGAATTACGAATATTTTCATAAGTTATACAGTTATATGTAATTCATATAATTGCGTTATTACGAAATTTTGTCATTGGCATACTCTGCAGAACAATATTACAAGGCAAGTGGCATTACAATGAATTGAATAATCACGTATGCATGAGACAGTACTATAGACGCCGTAAGTAACGTATTATAAGAAATATGTGTCTTTTGTGTAATACATATACCGCAGATACTGGGTAACACCAGAAACTAGTCTGGTAAAATAAACCAACAAGCAGCTTATGTCAAACAATTAATGATAAATACGATTTATTTACAAGCTCTTCTTGTAGTTCTAGGGTGAAGTTTGCGCAGTAGTCCCCAAACCTTTTTGTGGGTTTAGTGTTGTCCTGAGATACTGGTGCAGAAGTTATGAAATATTGAAGGATGCACAACAGCCTATTAGTGGTGGTGACGTAAAAGTTATTAAGTGGTTTGGCAGCACTGTAGCCTACTGATGATGATTCTGTGGACTGTACTTCGCTGGTTCAGGTCACACGATAGACGATTTGAGATAATTTGTAGATTGTTTACCTCTGGTTACAAGAACCGCCAAAAACACTGCTTCATGCATTGGGTGTGAGGCAACAAAATTAATCTTTTAGACTGCAGGAGGATTCAAGTCTGGTGAGGAAGCTGTAAGTTTGGACGGATACTAATGTGCATTCATCTTCCAGAGCAAGAGAGGACACACTTCGCTGTTGATGTTTTGATAAATGCAGTATAACCATCAGTGGAATGAATGGAAGAATTGAGTCGGAAGCAACTAATGATCGGAAAAAGTGGTTGGAACAAGGAAGATAACCTCCTTTATTTGGTTGGAGTTAGTAAGGTAAGTTAACGGAGATCTTGGCGGATTACTCTGAGATATGGTACAATAATTGTTATGTTTCAGCAAGAAGCTCGCCTTCAGGAAAGGAATAATGACATGAGGGAGATAAGAACTCGAAACCAAGAGAAAGTGAAAGTGGAGGAACACGAAGTGTACAGTATAGTTGTTGTTGTTGTGGTCTTCAGTCCTGAGACTGGTTTGATGCAGCTCTCCATGCTAATCTATCCTGTGCAAGCTCCTTCATCTCCCAGTACCTACTGCAACCTACATCCTTCAGAATCTGCTTAGTGTATTCATCTCTTGGTCTCCCTCTACAATTTTTACCTTCCATGCTGCCCTCCAATGCTAAATTTGTGATCCCTTGATGCCTCAGGACATGTCCTACCAACCGATACCTTCTTCTAGTCAAGTTGTGCCACAAACTTCTCTTCTCCCCAATCCTATTCAATACCTCATCATTAGTTACGTGATCTACCCACCTAATCTTCAACATTCTTCTGTAGCACCACATTTCGAAAGCTTCTATTCTCTTTTTGTCCAAACTATTTATTGTCCATGTTTCACTTCCATACATGGCTACACTCCATACAAATACTTTCAGGAACGCCTTCCTGACATTTAAATCTATACTCAATGTTAACAAATTTCTCTCCTTCAGAAACGCTTTCCTTGTCATTGCCAGTCTACATTTTATATCCTCTCTACTTCGACCATCATCAGTTATTTTGCTCCCCAAATAGCAAAACTCCTTTACTACTTTTAGTGTCTCATTTCCTAATCTAATTCCCTCAACATCACCCGACTTAATTCGACTACATTCCATTATCCTCGTTTTGCTTTTGTTAATGTTCATCTTATACCCTCCTTTCAAGACACTGTCCATTCCGTTCAACTGCTCTTCCAAGTCCTTTGCTGTCTCTGACAGAATTACAGTGTCATCGGCGAACCTCAAAGTTTTTATTTCTTCTCCCCGTATTTTAATGCTTACTCCAAATTTTTCTTTGGTTTCCTTTACTGCTTGGTCAATATACAGATTTAATAACATCGATGACAGGCTACAACCCTGTCTCACTCCCTTCCCAACCACTGCTTCCCTTTCATGCCCCTCGACTCTTATAACTGCCATCTGGTTTCTGTACAAATTATAAATAGTCTTTCGCTCCCTGTATTTTACCCATGCCACCTTTAGAATTTGAAGGAGAGTATTCCAGTCAACATTGTCAAAAGCTGTCTCTAAGTCTACAAATGCTAGAAACGTAGGTTTGCCTTTCCTTAATCTTTCTTCTAAGATAAGTCGTAAGGTCAGTATAGGCTCACGTGTCCCAACATTTCTACGGAATCCAAACTGATCTTCCCCGAGGTCGTTTTCTACCAGTTTTTCCATTCGTCTGTAAATAATTCGCGTTAGTATTTTGCAGCTGTGACTTATTAAACTGATTGTTCGGTAATTTTCACATATGTCGACACCTGCTTTCTTTGGAATTGGAATTATTATATTCTTGTTGAAGTCTGAGAGTATTTCGCCTGTCTCGTACATCTTGCTCACCAGTAGTTCTAATGGAATGTTGTCTACTCCCGGAGCCTTGTTTCGACTCAGGTCTTTCAGTGCTCTATCAAACTCTTCACGCAGTATCGTATCTCCCATTTCATCTTCATCTACATCCTGTTCCATTTCCATAATATTGTCCTCAAGTACGTCGCCCTTGTATAGACGCTCTATATACTCCTTCCACCTTTCTGCTTTCCCCTCTTTGCTTAGAACTGGGTTTCCATCTGAGCTCTTGATATTCATAGAAGTGGTTCTCTTTTCTCCTAAGGTATTTTTAATTTTCCTGTAGGCAGTATCTATCGTACCCCTAGTGAGACAAGCCTCTACATCCATACATTTGTCCTCTAGCCATCCCTGCTTAGCCATTTTGCACTTCCTGTCGATCTCATTTTTGAGACGTTTGTATTCTTTTTTGCCTGCTTCATTTACTGCATTTTTATATTTTCTCCTTTCATCAATTAAATTCAATATTTCTTCTGTTACCCATGGATTTCTACTAGCCCTCGCCTTTTTACCTACTTGATCCTCTGCTGCCTTCACTACTTCATCCGTCAGAGCTACCCACTCTTCTTCTACTGTATTTCTTTCCCCCATTCCTGTCAATTGTTCCCTTATGCTGTCCCTGAAACTCTGTACAACCTCTGGTTTAGTCAGTTTATCCAGGTCCCACCTCCTTAAATTGCCACCTTTTTGCAATTTCTTCAGTTTTAATCTACAGTTCATAATCAATGGATTGTGGTTAGAGTCCACATCTGCCCCTGGAAATCTCCTACAATTTAAAACCTGGTTCCAAAATCTCTGTCTTACCATTATATAATCTATCTGATACCTTTTAGTATCTCCATGATTCTTCCATGTATACAACCTTCTTTTATGATTCTTGAACCAAGTGTTAGCTATGATTAAGTTATGCTCTGTGCAAAATTCTAACAGACGGCTTCCTCTTTCATTTCTTAGCCCCAATCCATATTCACCTACTATGTTTCCTTCTCTCCCTTTTCCTACTGTCGAATTCCAGTCACCCATGGCTATTAAAGTTTCGTCTCCCTTCACTACCTGAATAATTTCTTTTATCTCATCATACATTTCTTCAATTTCTTCTTCATCTGCAGAGCTAGTTGGCATATAAACTTGTACTACTGTAGTAGGCATGGGCTTCGTGTCTATCTTGGCCACAATAATGTGTTCACTATGCTGTTTGTAGTAGCTTACCCGCCTACCTATTTTTTTTATTCTTTATTAAACCTACTCCTGCATTACCCCTATTTGATTTTGTATTTATAACCCTATATTCACCTGACCAGAAGTCTTGTTCCTCCTGCCAGCGAACTTCACTAATTCCCACTATATCTATCTTTAACCTATCCATTTCCCTTTTTAAATTTTCTAACCTACCTGCCCGATTAAGGGATCTGACATTCCACGCTCCGATCCGTAGAATGCCAGTTTTCTTTCTCCTGATAACGACGTCCTCTTGAGTAGTCCCCGCCCGGAGATCCGAATGGGGGACTATTTTCCCTCCGGAATATTTTACCCAAGAGGACGCCATCATCATTTAACCATACAGTAAAGCTGCATGCCCTCGGGAAAAATTACGGCTGTAGTTTCCCCTTGCTTTCAGCCGTTCGCAGTACCACAACAGCAAGGCCGTTTTGGTTAGTGTTACAAGGCCAGATCAGTCAATCATCCAGACTGTTGCCCCTGCAACTACTGAAAAGGCTGCTGCCCCTCTTCAGGAACCAGACGTTTGTCTGGCCTCTCAACAGATACCCCTCCGTTGTGGTTACACCTACGGTACGGCTATCTGTATCGTTGAGGCACGGAAGCCTCCCCACCAACGGCAAGGTCCATGGTTCATGGGGGGAGGTATAGTATGTAAACTATAACGAAACGACAAACAAATAAAGCTATGTAGAGGATGCCGTTACAGGACAGATTCATGAAAATGAGTTCTGAGGAATGTGGAAACCATTGACATAAGGAGTATTTCAAGGAAGTAGTAGGCTATCTCAAGGGATATCCCAAAATTAGTTTGGTAAAATTGCTACGGTAGTGCAGTTTTCTTTTATTTTCCTTAGTATGCACACTAAATTGTAGTTTTTGTTTAACAAGGAGCATGCAGCATACTGCGTACTGTAACGAAGGAATGGTTGAGTAGATATTTCACCAGTATCCGTCCAAAGAACCCAACATCCTTACCACTACGAACGTTCTGTCATATGTATAGTCTGTAAGTTTTTGAAGGCCAGTAGTTTCATAATAGGGTGTAATTATTGAACGGAAATCAAATTAAATTTATTTACAGTTGATGTTTCACAGCTATTAATGTAATATACCACTCAAAATACGTATAAAGTTCTTTACCTGGTAGCCCAGTAATGATTCAAGCTTTCATTAGGGATTGTCCTTACAGAATGGTTATCGTACAGTTTTTTGTGTTCGTAAATCCACGAACCGTTGTAAATATTTTGTGTATTCATGTTATGTTGGTTTCTCTATCTAGTCCTTGTAAAGTTGTGTGCAGAAAAACACACGAGCAATCGGTGCACACTGACAGGGCGTGAGACACACGGCAGCAAAGTGAGGGGACTTTTACTGGCCGTGAACAGCGACTGCATTCAACGGAGAGCGAGGCAGGCAGGCTGAGTGAATGTGTGCCGCCGGGGTGTACGGCGAACCACGCCTTCGATTGTAGCCGCCGGCAGCTGGGGGTGGGCGCTCCAGGGGTGCAGCCCCTCGAGGACTGTAGCATTCGACGGCAAATAGACGACCCCCTGCTTCGCGCTGCTTCAGTCGAAACGGAACGCGCTATAGTCCGTGGGCAAATTCGTGAGCGACTAGCGGTCTCGGTGTTGGAAGTGGCCCTTCCCGGAAGAACCCCGCGTCTGCCCTGTAAGCACAACCAAAAGCAGTTGCCCGTTTCTTGTCCAGCAGTGAAGGACAGCGAACGGTGATTTACGTTGATTCCATTCGTGAAATTTTAGTTGCCAGTGTCAGTCAGTTCAGCTTGCATATTTTGTGATATACTTAGTTATTCAGAAGTGATGACTAAGTGTACTACATCGCAAGACAACGTGCACTATTTAAAGAAAAGTTATTTTCAGAGTAAAGAACGTTCAGTCGTATCTAACGTAATTACAGCTTTCATTGAAGAGTTGAGCCAAAAAGAACTGCTGGCTAATGCTGCCTGTCCAGAAGAAAGGTCTGCAATTTATACAAAAGTCAACCTTGCCACAATAGGACGCATCAGAAAGAAACGCGAAAATAAACCATGTCGTTTACTGGAATCGCCAAGAAAGAGCGCTAAGAATTTTGAGAGGAAACCCATCGATATAGACAGCTATAAAAAATAGGTAATTCTACAAGCAATGGAGGTCTCTTACATCAATCAAAAAATGGTTGAAATGTTACACAAATTACTAATTCTAATAAGACAAAAAGTCCATTTCCCTTGGCAAAATATTGTTTTGCACAAGATGCAACCTGAGAGTTCTCTCGAAGGGATATGTAAGTAAAAGAACTGGTAGAGCGTGACGATGTGATTGACTGGAGTTTGCAGTACGTGATGTAAGTAAGGAAATTAAGAGAGCAAGGCGGAAAATTCTTTTATATCGACGAAACTTCAGTGAAAATTTAGCTGCACTGTCCTAACGGACATGTTCGTCGTACATCCTACATTGATTTCTGCTGTTATTGCACGCAGTGTTACTTGTCTGTTAGCACTGCCAACTCTACACAAACGCCGCTGCTCTCGGTCGTTCAGTGAAGGCCGTCGGCCAGAGTTCTCCGTTGTGAGAATCAATGCTTGAAATTTGGTATTCTCACAACACTCTTAACACCGTGGGTCTGAAATATGATATTCTCGGCACACTCTTGATGATGTGTTGGCAGAAGAGCCAACACTGTGTTGCTAGAGGAGGCCGAAATGCACGCGTTTAATTACACGCTGACTGGCGTGAGATCTGGAACAGTTAAGGGAATTAATAGTAGCAAATAAAGTACGTAGTTGATATAATACTTAACTTTAATCCACAATTGGTGTACATCGCTCTTGACGGTACATGTTATAATCTCAATATCAACTGCTATGGCGCCTTGCTAGGTCGTAGGAAATGACGTAGCTGACGGCTATGCTGACTATCGTCTCGGCAAATGAGAGCGTAGTTGTCAGTGATCCATCTCTGGCTAAGTCGGCTGTACAACTGGGGCGAATGCTAGTACGTCTCTCTAGACCTGCCGTGTGGCGGCGCTCGGTCTGCCATCACTGACAGTGGCGACACGCGGGTCCGTCGTATACTAGCGGACCGCGGCCGATTTAAAGGCTACCACCTAGCAAGTGTGGTGTCTGGTGGTGACACCACACTTGACACTATGTATCTCGGAATATCGAATTCCCTTACGATTTCCGAAATGGAATGTCACATGCGTCTAGCTCCAACAACCATTCCGCGTCCATAACCACATCGGAAACCATTTCACATGAATCAATTAAGTACACATGACGGCTCCGCCAATGCACTGCCCTTTTATACCTTATGCACGCGATACTGTCGCCACCTGTATCTGCACATATCGCTATCGTATAGTGCATATCGCTATCCAATGACTTTTGTCGTCTCAGTATAAGTTTTGTCCATCCTGCAAACGAGGGGGAGATTTCCGTCACCAACTGTCCACCTAAGCCATGCAAAAACAGACTTCTTACCGGGGCGACTGACCAACCACTTTTCAGCGCTGTCTATCTCTATATTAATTTGGCACTATAATACCTCCTCTCCATGAAAACTCGGGGATATATTACAGCGAATTTCAAAATACTGGTTTTCTCCCGTATACTCACTCATGTAGGGTAATGTCTGAAACAAAACAGATTGTAGGGGAAAGTGAATGAACACAGGGGATATGAGTCGCTGCGGCAGCGTGAAATAGCAGGAAGGCTCAGCTCTCAAAACCGCTGATTGTTGCCGGCACGGTAGCTCAGCGTGTTCGGTCAGAGGGTTAGCAGCCCTCTGTAATAAAAAACTGAGCTAATAGATCAACAACGAACTTAAACGGATGTCTTACGACGTCCGCCCCAAGCAGATGCAACGAACAAAAGCGAACAAAATGAGATAAAAAAAAAAGCTAGACACTGCCAGCAAACGGAAGCGCCAGGCGCACTTAACACTTATGAAAGGGATTCTATTGCTCCGTCTCAATGTAACTACTTCGTGTACATGCATACACTCATCTGTAAATGAACACAACATATCTGGGTGCAAAAATGAATCATGCTAACAGCTCGCAAAACCGCTGATTGTATGTCATTATGATATGCTGTACAAACACTCTGTCAAAATTTAGGTTAGTTTAGTTTAGCTATCGTGTTGTTCTTTCAAATGATTCTGAGCACTATGGGACTTAACTTCAGAGGTCATCAGTCCCCTAGAACTTAGAACTACTTAAACCTTACGAACCTAAGGACATCACACACATCCATGCCCGTGGCAGGATTCGAACCTGCGATCGCAGCGGTCGCACGGCTCCAGACTGTAGCGCCTACAACCGCTCGTCTACTCCGGCCGGCCGTTGTGTTCTCTTTTGTTATGATGTGGAACGAGTCAGTTTTACAAATAATATACTTTCTCAATGAAAAATGTGACAACATGATGACCACAACTACTAAACTGCTTTTACTTGTGCGGTGATTTGTACTGAACTATTTCCCGTCCCAGTCCCTCTCTATTTCTCTCAGAACACCCACCACACACCCACACACACAGACAGGCAGACACTCGCACACATTCACACATTACGCAATGAGAAATTCTTCTATGGAGTAGGAGTTGTGAGACAGATATGATTTCAGTTTGTGTTTGAAGTAATTTTACTATCTGTTTAATTCTATACCTCACTAAGTAGGTTTTGAAAGAATTTATTGCCCTTGTGCACGTCATTAACTACCTTGCCTCTCCAATCAAAATATGCAATTCTTCATATATGATCCGACTTTCTACTTACGCAGTCATATAATCATGTCTACGTTCTGATGCATTCTGGTCTGAAAATGGAAGAAGTGACAGTTTCTCTGTCAGAGAAAGGATTGCAGTGCACGAGACGAAACCTCCTATTTCCAGCTTAAATTAACACATTCGAGATTGTTGAATACGAGAGCTCACTATTCAGTTATGTAATTTCGCGATCTTAGTCTCTGGTCGACCTCTATGTTATATAACATTTCAAACTATCGATAAAGGTAAACAAATATATTTCCTCTTTTACTTCATCAGCTGAATAAGAAAAAAAACATAGAAAAGAAAAGAAAAGGAAAATGAGGTACAGCTATTTCGAGGTCTGCAACCGCTGTATCCTTAATTGATTCACGATCACTTGTTATACGAGAGTAAGATCTGCTGGCGTATTGTATGAGACAACAGCCAACAAAAGAAAAGAATATAATTTTTTCACAACACGTGACACAATAACTACTTACTTCCATTACTGTTTGCGTTGCCTTCGATCGTTGATTAAAAATTTGTGTGCCGGAGACACTGCGTCGGTCACTGTAAACTGAAAAGGTAGGGACAGACAACAATAAATTTCCATTTCTGACTCTTGAGGCAGATGTCTACATGTACATAAGAAGTTAATTTTCTAAGACTCATCTGGTAGCATACGTTTTGATTTCGCAGGATGGAAGCAAAAGAAGGATTGTATAAATTTTGTTTGTTTCGAGGCAGCAGGAAGAAGACAGTATTGACTCGTGCGTCCGCTTGACTCACGAACACTAGGTTCTGCAGCAGAGGCAGGAGGAGCGGCCACTACTGCGATGCGCCGTGGCTGGCCTCGTCAGGAGAATGGCGAGTGCCCGAAGGCCTGTTATTAACGAGGAAAGCTGGAGGAGGAGATCTGTGAGTCTTGCTACCAGATTAACGTGAGTCATACTCGGCAACTCATCTGCTCCTGCACGAAGAGAGGATAAGGCGTCTTACTGTTCGTTAGCAGCGTGACACAAGAAGTACAGGGTTATTACAAATGATTGAAGCGATTTCACAGCTCTACAATAACTTTATTATTTGAGATATTTTCACAATGCTTTGCACACACATACAAAAACTCAAAAAGTTTTTTTAGGCATTCACAAATGTTCGATATGTGCCCCTTTAGTGATTCGGCAGACATCAAGCCGATAATCAAGTTCCTCCCACAGTCGGCGCAGCATGTCCCCATCAATGAATTCGAAAGCATCGTTGATGCGAGCTCGCAGTTCTGGCACGTTTCTTGGTAGAGGAGGTTTAAACACTGAATCTTTCACATAACCCCACAGAAAGAAATCGCATGGGGTTAAGTCGGGAGAGCGTGGAGGCCATGAAATGAAGTGCTGATCATGATCTCCACCACGACCGATCCATCGGTTTTCCAATCTCCTGTTTAAGAAATGCCGAACATCATGATGGAAGTGCGGTGGAGCACCATCCTGTTGAAAGATGAAGTCGGCGCTGTCGGTCTCCAGTTGTGGCATGAGCCAATTTTCCAGCATGTCCAGATACACGTGTCCTGTAACGTTATTTTCGCAGAAGAAAAAGGGGCCGTAAAATTTAAACCGTGAGATTGCACAAAACACGTTAACTTTTGGTGAACTGCGAATTTGCTGCACGAATGCGTGAGGATTCTCTACCGCCCAGATTCGCACAATGTGTCTGTTCACTTCACCATTAAGAAAAAACGTTGCTTCATCACTGAAAACAAGTTTCGCACTGAACGCATCCTCTTCCATGAGCTGTTGCAACCGCGCCGAAAATTCAAAGCGTTTAACTTTGTCATCGGGTGTCAGGGCTTGTAGCACATGTAAACGGTAAGGCTTCTGCTTTAGCCTTTTCCGTAAGATTTTCCAAACCGTCGGCTGTGGTACGTTTAGCTCCCTGCTTGCTTTATTCGTCGACATCCGCGGGCTACGCGTGAAAATTGCCCGCACGCATTCAACCGTTTCTTCGCTCACTGCAGACCGACCCGTTGATTTCCCCTTACAGAGGCATCCAGAAGCTTTAAACTGCGCATACCATCGCCGAATGGAGTTAGCAGTTGGTGGATCTTTGTTGAACTTCGTCCTGAAGTGTCGTTGCACTGTTATGATTGACTGATGTGAGTGCATTTCAAGCACGACATACGCTTTCTCGGCTCCTGTCGCCATTTTGTCTCATTGCGCTCTCGAGCGCTTTGGCGGCAGAAACCTGAAGTGCGGCTTCAGCCGAACAAAACTTTATGAGTTTTTCTACGTATCTGTAGTGTGTCGTGACCATATGTCAATGAATGGAGCTACAGTGAATTTATGAAATCGCTTCAATCATTTCTAATAGCCCTGTATTGGTATCATTTACTGTCCGTTGAGGGGCATACAAAAAGAATATTACGCGCCGCATCTCTCTGTATAATTCCTTATCACATGGACTGCAAAGCTATAAATTATTTATTGATGCTACGGGTGTTTAAAGGGCAAGTGCTAAATAATTTTTTCTGCATACTTATTCCGGTATCGTCCGTTAGCGGGTTGGCCGCGCTTTTAAATACGTGCGCGGTCAGCCGCGCCAACGCGTTTCCGACATTGGCCACTGCTGAACGAGGCCGCTGTCAATGACATGCAAGCATCCCCTCTCCAGAGCTCCAGCGGCTGGTGTACTTAAATTTGAACATTCATGCACTAAGCCTATTTTGTGTGTCTGCCAATCGAATGACATTTACATACTTTAATAGTGGCCAGGGCCAGTGATGTGAATAGTTTCTATCGTGAAGACTGACTGATTTCTAAATTTGCGGTATCTGTATATGTTTCAACATTCAGAGCTACTGTTAGCAACTGGTGCTGTAACTATGTTATGTACTAATTTTACTATTTGATATTAGATTTAGTTTAAATTAATATCTGAATTCTCTGTTCGTGAACAGCATGCGTTCCTCGCTCTTGTATCCACTGAAAAACCGCACAGTGTTTAAGGAATTTATAACACCTATAAGCAGCTTTACTGTATGGTTAAATGATGATGGCGTTCTCTTGGGTAAAATATTCCGGAGGTAAGACAGTCCCCCATTCGGATCTCCGGGCGGGGACTACTCAGGAGGACGTCGTTATCAGGAGAAAGAAAACTGGCGTTCCAAGGATCGGAGCGTGGAATGTCAGATCCCTTAATCGAGTAGGTAGGTTAGAAAATTTAAAAAGGGAAATGGATAGGTTAAAGTTAGATATAGTAGGAATTAGTGAAGTTCGCTGGCAGGAGGAACAAGATTTTTGGTCAGGCGAATACAGGGTTATAAATACAAAATCAAATAGGCGTAATGCAGGAGAAGGTTTAATAATGAATACAAAAATAGGTGTGCGGGTAAGCTACTACAAACAGCATAGTGAACACATTATTGTGGCCAAGATAGACACGAAGCCCATGCCTACTACAGTAGTACAAGTTTATATGCCAACTAGCTCTGCAGATGAAGAAGAAATTGAAGAAATGTATGATGAGATAAAAGAAATTATTCAGGTAGTGAAGGGAGACGAAACTTTAATAGACATGGGTGACTGGAATTCGACAGTAGGAAAAGGGAGAGAAGGAAACATAGTAGGTGAATATGGATTGGGGCTAAGAAATGAAAGAGGAAGCCTCCTGGTAGAATATTGCACAGAGCATAACTTAATCATAGCTAACACTTGGTTCAAGAATCATAAAAGAAGGTTGTATACATGGAAGAATCATGGAGATACTAAAAGGTATCAGATAGATTATATAATGGTAAGACAGAGATTTTGGAACCAGGTTTTAAATTGTAGGAGATTTCCAGGGGCAGATGTGGACTCTGACCACAATCTATTGGTTATGAACTGTAGATTAAAACTGAAGAAATTGCAAAAAGGTGGCAATTTAAGGAGGTGGGACCTGGATAAACTGACTAAACCAGAGGTTGTACAGAGTTTCAGGGACAGCATAAGGGAACAATTGACAGGAATGGGGGAAAGAAATACAGTAGAAGAAGAGTGGGTAGCTCTGACGGATGAAGTAGTGAAGGCAGCAGAGGATCAAGTAGGTAAAAAGACGAGGGCTAGTAGAAATCCTTGGGTAACAGAAGAAATATTGAATTTAATAGACGAAAGAAGAAAATATAAAAATTCAGTAAATGAAGCAGGCAAAAAGGAATACAGGCGTCTCAAAAATGAGATCGACGGGAAGTGCAAAATGGCTAAGCAGGGATGGCTAGAGGACAAATGTAAGGATGTAGAGGCTTATCTCACTAGGGGTAAGATAGATACTGCCTACAGGAAAATTAAAAAGACCTTAGGAGAAAAGAGAACCACTTGTATGAATATCAAGAGCTCAGATGGAATCCCAGTTCTAAGCAAAGAGGGGAATGCAGAAAGGTGGAAGGAGTATATAGAGGGTCTATACATGGGCGATGTACTTGAGGACAATATTATGAAAATGGAAGAGGAGGTAGATGAAGATGAAATGGGAGATACGATACTGCGTGAAGAGTTTGACAGAGCAGTGAAAGACCTGAGTCGAAACAAAGCCCCGGGAGTAGACAACATTCCATTACAACTACTGACGGCCTTGGGAGAGCCAGTCCTGACAATACTCTACCATCTGGTGATGTATGAGACAGGCGAAATACCCTCAGACTTCAAGAAGAATATAATAATTCCAATTCCAAAGAAACCAGGTGTTGGCAGATGTAAAAATTACCGAACAATCAGTTTAATAAGTCACGGATGCAAAATACTAACGCGAATTCTTTACAGACGAATGGAAAAATTGGTAGAAGCCGACCTCGGGGAAGATCAGTTTGGATTCCGTAGAAATGTTGGAACACGTGAGGCAATACTGACACTACGACTTATCTTGGAAGCTAGATTAAGGAAAGGCAAACCTACGTTTCTAGCATTTGTAGACTTAGAGAAAGCTTTTGAAAATGTTGACTGGAATACTCTCTTTCGAATTCTGAAGGTGGCAGGGGTAAAATACAGGGAGCGAAAGGCTATTTATAATTTGTACAGAAACCAGATGGCAGTTATAAGAGTCGAGGGGCACGAAAGGGAAGCAGTGGTTGGGAAGGGAGTGAGACAGGGTTGTAGCCTCTCCCCTATGTTATTCAATCTGTATATCAAGCAAGCAGTGAAGGAAACAAAAGAAAAATTCGGAGTAGGTATTAAAATCCTAGGAGAATAAATAAAAGCTTTGAGGTTCGCCGATGACATTGTAATTCTGTCAGAGACAGCAAAGGACTTAGAAGAGCAGTTGAACGGAATGGATAGTGTCTTGAAAGGAGAATATAAGATGAACATTAACAAAAGCAAAACGAGGATAATGGAATGTAGTCGAATTAAGTCGGGTGATTAGATTAGGAAATGAGACACTTAAAGTAGTAAAGGAGTTTTGCTATTTGGGGATCAAAATAACTGATGATGGTCGAAGTAGAGAGGGTATAAAATGTAGACTGGCAATGGCAAGGAAAGCGTTTCTGAAGAAGAGAAATTTGTTAACATCGACTATAGACTTAAGTGTCAGGAAGTCGTTTCAGAAATTATTTGCATGGAGCGTAGCCATGTATGGAAGTGAAACATGGACAATAACTAGTTTGGACAAGAAGCGGATAGAAGCTCTCGAAATGTGGTGCTACAGAAGAAAGCTGAAGATTAGATAGGTAGATCATATAACTAATGAGGAGGTATTGAATAGGATTGGGGAGAAGAGAAGTTTGTGGCACAACTTTACTAGAAGAAGGGATCGGTTGGTAGGACATGTTCTGAGGCATCAAGGGATCACCAATTTAGTATTTTAGGGCAGCGTGGAGGGTAAAAATCGTAGAGGGAGACCAAGAAATGAATACACTAAGCAGATTCAGAAGGATGTAGATTACAGTAGGTACTGGGAGATGAAGAAGCTTGCACAGGATAGAGTAGCATGATGAGCTGCATCAAACCAGTCTCAGGACTGAAGACCAAAACAACAATAAAGAGTCCTAAGATTCTCTAAGAAATAATAGGAAGTCTTTCTTCATCATTTCCTCCTAATTGACACGCAAGTCGTGTAACTGGCGTCAGCTAAAAAGACTTGAAGCATGCGACCGGTCTACCCGACGGGAAGTGCTAAACATACGCACGTTTCATTTGCTAGGGAGTTTGAAGGGTTTTGATAAAGGATTTGAGAAAATTTACGAATCGGATAAATATGAAACTTTAAAGGCTGTCAGTGCACACTGAGTTATTTTTACACTGCTGGACATTACAACTGAAACATCAAGAAATATGTCAAACTACGAAATCTTATTTTTTGTGCGCATCCAGTATAGTAGGAAGAATACGTAATTAGATTTGTAGGTGCTTTGGGGGGGGGGGGGGGAGGCAGTATACAGAATATAAAGGACGGGAAGTTTAGTACACTGAGCTGCCGCTCCGTCAGCAAGAGGCCGGGCATCGTGTCGAAATCAGCTCAAATGGCAGACGTCAATCTACACTGCTTTAGCTGTTTCAGCTGCATGCCAGAATTCGCCAGTTCGTCAATTACCGCGGCTGGCTGGCGGGGGTTATGCGGCATTTTGTTCGCAGGCCATGACCACATATTTTCAATACGTGAGAGATCTGGACAACCGGTAGACAAGCGCAGCAGTGCAACACCTTATGTGTAGAGCTAGGTAGGACAGCATGGCAACATGCAGTGTTTCAAAAAGATAATGTCATGGAGAACTCGAAGTTAGGGCACTGTTACTGATCTTTGCAAGTCACAAATGTAACGATTTCGGTACGAATTAGCGGTTATGCGAACCAGAGGTGATCATATAAGCGTATTGTTTACCCAAAAGCACCGCATACAATCAAGGCAAGTGTTGGTCCTGAATGAAGAAGGCGTATGCAAGCTGACAACGTTGGTTCTCCTCGGAGCCATCGCACACGGTTCCGTCCATCACGATGCCGTATGGAAAACTGGAATTCGTCTGTAAAGACGACGTGCTGCCACACCTACATCTGTTGTTGTGGTTGGGCGCACCACTGTTACTACAGCTCTCTCTGTTCCACATTGAGGGAAAGCTGAACAATGGTCGTCGTGCTAACAGTCCGCAGTGTTCCAGATGTCACCTCACTGTCCAAGTGGACGCTTGTCTTCTTGAAAAAATGCCCATTTCCTGATTGACTGTGTGAGACGCGGCTGTACGATCACGGATGGCCGAACGGACATGGCACCTGTTGGGATCCTGCTTGGCGTTAAGAGTGACCACTTTGAACGTATCCATTCCATATTTGGATGAGGGGCTTGGTATCCTAGAAAACGTGAGCAGAAATATGGTGAAAAGATAAATTGCAATCTCGATAGGCAATGACATGCTCATGCCGAATTCCGACGTGTAATGGTAGACCTGTGTCCTTACACGAGGCATAACACCATCATCGTACATTCAAACGTGATCTCTGAATGACAAACACGATGTGTGATGAAACTTCCTGGCAGATTAAAACTGTGTGCCGGACCGAGACTCGAACTCGGGAGCTTTGCCTTTCGCGGGCAAGTTCTCTACCGACTGAGCTACCCAAGCACGACTCACGCCCCGTCCTCACAGCTTTACTTCTGCCAGTACCTCGTCTCCTACCTTCCTAACTTCACAGAAGCTCTCCTGCGAACCTTGCAGAACTAGCACTCCTGGAAAAAAGGATACTGCGGAGACATGGCTTAGCCACAGCCTGGGGGATGTTTGTAGAGTGAGAATTCCACTCTACAGCGGAGTGTGCGCTCATATGAAACTTCCTGGCAGATTAAAACTGTATGCCGGACCGAGACTCGAACTCGGGACCTTTGCCTTTCGCGGGCAAGTGCTCTAACGGCTGAGCTACCCAAGCACGACTCAAGCCCCGTCCTCACAGCTTCATTCTACGATGTGTGATATTTGATTCTACCCTGCCGGAAGAAAAACCCTTTTAGAGGTTTCCAATTGACACAAAATTTATAGTTGTAACAGTGCATATAGAGTATATGAAACGACTACATTTACAGATCAATAGCACAAGCGGTTATGAGATAACAGGTACCGACCCATGCTCAATCACCCATATTAGTTCGTTGTGTAACCTCCATGGGCGGCAATACAGGAGCTGACTCTGGCATCCAGTCGATTGCTGGATGGCGAGCACAGTCGAGGGATACGTTATGCCACTCCTACTCGTCCTGTTCACGTATTTATGTAAGAGTTGCTGGTTGGTGATTCACTTCTCGTCCCATCATATCTCACACGTACTCGATTGGAGACAAGTCCGGAGATCGTGTTGGCCAAGGAAGATACTGCATATCTTGCAGAGCACGTTAAGTTTCATGGGCAGCGTGTGGGCGAGCATTATCGTGTTGGAACAACGCATCATAACCCTGTTGCAATGGCTGCAAAAGAACAGATTTAACAACTTCTGCACATACCGAGCGTTGGTTAGCGTCCCCTCCAGAAACACCAAAAGTGGACGAGAGTTGTAGCTTATGGCACCTAGGCCTAGTGTGGGGCCAATGTGTCTTTGGCGGATACAGTCCACAGGAAAGCGCTCACCAGGTCTACTTAGCACTTGCAGACGGTCCATCAGTTTCACGAAGGGGTTATCTGCTTTCATTGCTGAAGACCAAGGAGCTCCATTCCACCTTCCAAGGGATCCTGTGGCAGCACGAGTCGAGCTGTGCACGTCGATGCTGTGCAGTGAATGGAAGACGAACTACAGGCGTAATCCTGCAGATGATAACAGGTTCGTAACAGTTCGCGTACACACGTTTGTTCGCACCCGAAACCATCTTATCTGTACGATCTGCCAATGATGCCTTTACAGTATGATGATCCTGGCGACGGTCTGTGCTGCGTTTACTTTCAGAACGTCGTCTATGGGTGTGAAATTGCTCACGTGACCACTGATACAAGCACCGTTGCACAACTGATGCACCATGCCCGACGTGTGTGGCAATTCTCCGAAAGGATCATCCCGCCACTCGGAAGGCCACAATGTGACCCTTTCGATCTCACTCAGTTGGCTATAGGAACCACTAGTGGGTTTCCGTGACATGGTTGCCTGCTTGCTTCTTACCTTTGCACTACACTGAGCCTTCTTGCTGTGAGGATTCCCTGTTAAAAGGTAGACACAGATGGCGTTGTGGTAGCTATGCTATTTCGCTATCTGTTGGCGGACGACGTTGAAACCATTATCAGTATATCTACTATTCCCCAGGTGGTATATGCCGTCATTGGATAAAAATCGACGTCTTCTTTCCAGGTGCCCTAATTTTTTCCGGGAGTGTACCTATGGTGTTGATGGAGTTCCTGCTAGCTTGTTTGTGCGGTTGCACTGCAATGCTGACCATCTGCGTATCGAAGATTGTAATATACTTCAAGCCAATTTCGCGTTTTTTGTAGGTCACGTTCATGGGCAGCGTTGTGATTTAAATTTTATAGGTAGTACTCCTTTGGATGAAGTTTTTATTTTTCAGCGGAGCATTTAGTATAATGACATTTCCTCAGAAGAGGGCTGTATGCCGGACAAGCGTTCGAACAAGGAGTTTTGCCTGATGCAGGCAGAACTATTGCAATATCTACATCTACATCTGTATCCATACCCCGCAAGCCACCTGACGGTGTGTGGCAGGGGGTATCTTGAGTACCTCTATCGGTTCTCCCTTCTATTCCAGTCTCGTATTGTTCGTGGAAAGAAGGATTGTCGGTATGCTTCTGCGTGGACTCTAATCTCTCTGATTTTATCCTCATGGTCTCTTCGCGAGATATACGTAGGAGGGAACAATATACTGCTTGACTCCTCGGTGAAGGTATGTTCTCGAAACTTCAACAAAAGCCCGTACCGAGCTACTGAGCATCTCTCCTGCAGAGTCTTCCACTGGAGTTTATCTGTCATCTCCGTAACGCTTTCGCGATTACTAAGTGATCCTGTAACGAAGCGCGCTGCTCTCCGTTGGATCTTCTCTATGTCTTGTATCAACCCTATCTGGTACGGATCCCACACTGCTGAGCAGTATTCAAGCAGTGGGCGAACAAGCGTACTGTAACCTACTTCCTTTGTTTTCGGATTGCATTTCCTTAGGATTCTTCCAATGAATCTCAGTCTGGCATCTGCTTTACTGACGATCAGCTTTATATGATCATTCCATTTTAAATCACTCCTAATGCGTACTCCCAGATAATTTATGGAATTAACTGCTTCCAGTTGATGACCTGCTATATTTTAGCTCAATGATAAGTGATCTTTCTTTCTATGTATTCGCAGCACATTACACTTGTCTACATTGAGATTCAATTGTCATTCCCTGCACCAGGCGTCAATTCGTTGCAGATCCTACTGCATTTCAGTACAATTTTCCGTTGTTACAACCTCTCGATACACCACAGCATCATCTGCAAAAAGCCTCAGTGAACTTCCGATGCCATCCACAAGGTCATTTACGTATATTGTGAATAGCAACGGTCCTACGACACTCCCCTGTGGCACTCCTGAAATCACTCTTACTTCGGAAGACTTCTCTCCATTGAGAATAACATGCTGCGTTCTGTTATCTAGGAACTCTGCAATCCAATCACACAATTGGTCTGATAGTCCATATGCTCTTACTTTGTTCATTAAACGACTGTGGGGAACTGTATCGAACGCCTTGCGGGAGTCAAGAAACACGGCATCTACCTGTGAACCCGTGTCTATGGCCCTCTGAGTCTCGTGGACGAATAGCGCGAGGTGGGTTTCACACGATCGTCTTTTTCGAAACCCATGCTGATTCCTACAGAGTAGATTTCTAGTCTCCAGAAAAGTCATTATGCTCGAACATAATACGTGTTCCAAAATTCTACAACTGATCGACGTTAGAGATATAGGTCTATAGTTCTGCACATCTGTTCGACGTCCCTTCTTGAAAACGGGGATGACCTGTGCCCTTTCCCAATTCTTTGGAACGCTACGCTCTTCTAGAGACCTACGGTACACCGCTGCAAGAAGGGGGGCAAGTTCCTTCGCGTACTCTGTGTAAAATCGAACTGGTATTCCATCAGGTCCAGCGGCCTTTCCTCTTTTGACCGATTTTATTTGTTTCTCTATCCCTCTGTCATCTATTTCGATATCTACCATTTTGTCATCTGTGCGACAATCTAGAGAAGGAACTACAGTGCAGTCTTCCTCTGTGAAACAGCTTTGGAAAAAGACATTTAGTATTACGGCCTTTAGTCGGTCATCCTCTGTTTCAGTACCATTTTGGTCACAGAGTGTCTGGACATTTTGTTTTGATACACCTACCGCTTTGACATAAGACCAAAATTTCTTAGGATTTTCGGCCGAGTCAGTACATAGAACTTTACTTTCGAATTCATTGAACGCCTCTCGCATAGCCCTCCTCACACTACATTTCGCTTCGCGTAATTTTTGTTTGTCTGCAAGGCTTTGGCTATGTTTATGTTTGCTGTGAAGTTCCCTTTGCTTCCGCAGCAGTTTTCTAACTCGGTTGTTGTACCACGGTGGCTCTTTTCCATCTCTTACGATCTTGCTTGGCACATACTCATCTAACGCATATTGTACGATGGTTTTGAACTTTGTCCACTGATCCTCAACACTATCTGTACTTGAGACACCACGGGCTACAAAAAGCTCTTCAATCGGCTTGTGTGAACTGAGTCACAGCTGCGATTCCGATCCTGAGCTGGCTCAGATAATGAGATTGTTCAGTACCAAAGTCAGACATACACTTTTCGGTTCGTCAAACTGTTTTAATACCATGAAGTTTCTACAGTTTCTTGCTTTGCATAAGTAGTCACTGAACACAGCTACATCTCTTTCATTTTAGTTTTGACTATTACAAGGCGAAATTAACAATTTCACACAATTGTTGACCGCCAGAGGGCATATAACTTTTATATACTGTTGTGGTGTCACGATGGCAGATAGATTAGTGCGATAGCACTGAGTATTAATTAGTATTAATTAGCAGGGTGGCAGGCTCGTGGAGCAAAATAGATATCCGACGAAAAATCATAGAGATAGCAAATAACACGGCTTTATTTATTACGCGTGAAAAGTAACAGTCATAGTGTTGTCAGGTAGTGGTCAGCGCCAGAGACGCTCACTGGTCCCAGTCGGGGACGTGTGCTCAGCTCAGTACGTGGCGTCACGGAACAGCCAGCGCTCAGCGTCGCCACGTGAAGCAAGCGGTAGCTGAGGCGAAGTTACATCGTCAGCACTCCAGCTATATAGCGCCGCGTCAGGCAATCCGCGCGCTATGACAGAACCCGCAGTAGTCAGCCACCTCATGAACATACGTGACTCAGTGCGGGAAGCATCTGATCATGTAGACTTGAACCAAGGACACCAGTGTAGGGTGCAGTGATAGTTGTGTGTAGGGGCAAGCCTAGTGTGTTTCCACCCAAGGCACTGGCTGAGCAGCTAGTCAGGCTCATACACGAACCACGGTCCACGAGTCAGGCACCGTGAAGTCAGTCCTCATCCGACCATCCTGATTTAGATTTTCCGTGATTTCCCTAAATTTCTTAAGGTAAATGCTAGGATGGTTCTTTTGAAAGGGCACGGCCAATTTCCTTCATATACTTGCTTAATCCGAGCTTGTGCTGCATCTCTAATGACCTCGTTGTCGGCGCGTCATTAAGAACTAATCTTCCTGCCTTGCTTTCTTCCTTATGAAGTGGGTAGAAGTTGACCAGCAGGTAGTCGCCTGGCTGAAAGGCACCAGTTCGAATCCCAACGGCATCAGGACCAGCGCAGCCAGTGGTTCCACAGCTGGTAAAAGTAGCATATAACAGCAGCAGATAAATGACCTATTTCAGATAGATAATTGGACTGGAATATCCCTTGTAATTGGCTGCAGGCACTGGCAGACACTGTATAGCTGAAACGGGCTGTATTTATGACAGTTCGACTGACCACCGTTTTGACAAGCCATCACTCCTCATAACGTAGATCAAGGCAGTGGCCCAGTGCAGGGTCTGGACATGTGGCAATCCAGTTCACCACTGCTACAGCCTGCTTCCGTACTGTGTCAGTGGTGTTACAATGTCGACAGTGGCCGTCCATGTGAGACATGTGGTAACTTGTCCCACTGGAATGCTTTGGCAGCGGTTCTTGTTGTAAGCACTAGTTTGCTTTTCTTCTACAGTATTACTTTTATTGTGTTAACAGGTTTTCGGCTTACAAGGCCATCGTCAGACATTTACTGAATATTGCCACCAAAGTAGTTACAATGTTTGTAAGCAACATTCGAAGAGAAGTTACAAGGCTACATTGAGGCAGAAACATACAGTAAGTAACATCATTGACAGTGTGGTGGTAATGCAATGTAAAAAGAAGGAAACTGAACAGTAAATAAATAAGAATAAAATCGGAGTGGACAGGAAAAACTTTAGCACAAAGTAGGAACAGCGTGCCACCATAACAGTTTCTATCAATAAACAAAACTAATAAAATAAAATAAAATAAGTACTTGGCAAGTCTACTTCAGGAGGTATAAAACATGGAGAGTGATACACAAACCAATTAAAAGAAGAAAGAATTATCAATGTATATACATAATGTATGTGGAACTTTGTGATAAGGCAAATGATGGAAAAGTTCTATGAATATGATATAGATCTGCATTTCTTATTCATCGATTTCAAACAAGCCTTTGACAGCATAAATCGGCAAGAACTATACAGAGTACTGAAAGAAGTGGGTATATGTGCTAAATTAATAAGACTAATCAGAATGACAATGACAGAGACAAGAGCAAAAGTAAAGGTCCTTAGCAGAACAAGTGAAAGCTTTGACTTTAATAAAGGTGTAAAGGTCCTATTCAACATTGCCCTGCATAGTGCAGTAAATAAAATCAACAAAAGAGGCACCATATTTATGAAAACTAGCCAGATATGTGCATACGCTGATGACATTGCTATAGTAGGAAGAAATACCAATACACTCCTAGAAACATACCGGGCAATGGAAACAGAAGCCTTAAAAATTGGCCTCATAGTAAATGTAAACAAAACAAAATATACGGTAATGTCACAATCTGAGGCCAGAAAAACCCATAAAAACCTAAACATCAATGGGAAATGCTTCAATGGAGTGTCCTCTTTTAACTACTTGGGAGCCCTAATAACAAATGATAGCAGTATTGGAAAGGCTATAAGGGAAAGAATACAAGCAGGAAACAGAGCTTACTTTGCAAATATGCAGCTTTTCAAAAGTAGCCTTGTTACAAGAAAAACTAAATTGCTAATATATAATTCCCTAGTCCGCCCAGTTATCACATACGGCTCAGAGGTATGGACGTTGACAGAACATGATAAAAATGCTCTAAGAAGCATTGAACGGAAAATACTACGCAAAATCTATGGGCCAATAAGGGAGGAAGAAGGCTGGAGAATACGCTACAATGCCGAATTACAAGAGTTAATACAAGGCAGGGACATAGTAAAATTTGTTAAATCACAGCGAATACGATGGCTAGGGCACTTGGAGAGAATGGCAGAGGATAGAATTCCAAAGAAAATGATGAAAGGTATGATCCATTCAGTTATGCGAAAAGGGAGACCTAGAAGAAGATGGATCGATGAGGTAATAATGGATATCAGCAATATGGGAGTCCGGGGGTGGAAAAGAGCAGCAAATAACCGAGAAGTGTGGAGGAAGATTGTTGAAGAAGCCAAGGCTCACCAAGGGCTGTAGAGCTACTGAAGAAGAAGAAGAAGATGTGGAACTTAAGCAATATCCGTAAGATAAACAGAAATGAACAAATGCAGGGAAATGGAGGAGTGTAATTGTACATACTGTAAATGCAATCTTTGAGACTGTGGTGGTACTATATTTTAAAAGGTAAAAAAAATACACAAATACAAAAAAGAGTAAATAGGAAAAACATTTACATTATACTCAAAGCTCTGACTATGGAACAGTTTGCATTAAATAAATGAACCAAGTAAAATAAAAACAATATTTTATGAGACAACTACAAGGGGTAATAAACATGGAAAGTAATACAAGTCCCAGTTGCATTACCAGCACACCGTCAAAAATGTTACTTACTGTCCATTTCTGGTTCAATGTAGACGTGTAACTTCTCTTCCAGTGTTGTTTACAAACATTGTAACTTCTTTGGCGACAATACTCAGTAAATGTCTGAAGATGGCCTTGTAAGCGGAAAACCGGTTAACACAATAAAAGTAACACTGCAGAACAAAAGCAAACTAGTGTTTTTCGTATATTATAATGTTGTTCTACCAAGAACCAACGGAATATTCAGTTAACATGATTGTTGTTGTGTTAGCAGAGACTGCCCATAGCTTCTTGCAAGAGTACACATTGTCAGCTTCCGTCCGTTCCATCCCTCTGAAGCTTCTTCATCAACCCATGTGACACTTTCTACTAGCCTCGCCTTTGGTTTGCAAACGGCAAGTAAAAGAGGCCATGACGGAACAATGTCGTTTTATTGATTAGCACGGACTCCCAGCCATGTACCACTATTCACCCTTGTTTCCTCTGTGCTGCATACGTCTTTCACTAACCTATTATTATGTCAAAGTCATCTCCACGTGTCAATGCCCACTTGCAGTCGAAATACGTATATCTCAGGGATATGACGAAAGAAGAGCTTTCTTAGAACATATCGTGCTTGCACCCAGAGATACTTATACTTTGTATGTGACCTTTATATTGGATTTTGCTTCTAGCCGTTGACTAGAAATTGGAACAGTTAATGAAGTTGTTAAAATATGTACTAATGACACTAAGAAAAGTATCGAATATTACGAATTTAGTTTTCAGCGTATCATACGCTGGAGGACACGTATTTTCTGCTAGTTTGGAGATGTTGCGTCCACTGATGAGCCAAAACATTATGACTACTGTCCACCACAAGACTGTTGCCACCTGGTGATGTTGTGGACATATGTCACGGTAAGAAAAGTGTATAAGAGGACCAGAGATGAGTGGTAAATCATTCCGGTGACGATACGAGCAGCAAATGGGGAATCCTCTAGCACAAGTGACTTCCATTCTTATGGCCGTGCATCACGGAAACAGTGAAGCTGGTCGGCTGTCCGTGTGTTACAGTCTTGAGCATCTACGTAATGGTGTTGAAGACAGTGAAGCCACAAGTAGGTGACTAGGCGTTGGACGATGAGGCTCATAGCAGGACGTGGAGGTCCAGGTTTGCCCGTTCTGTAAAGAATGAGAGGCGTTATATGTGGCAGATGGCACAGTACAACGCTACCGCCGACACAAGTGTTCCGGAGCATACTGTCCAGTGCACATTACAGCACATGGGCTCCGCAAGCAGACGACTCTGTGGATCCAACGACAGCGGCAGTTAAGATCGCAGTAGATCACTGGGTACGTGTCACCTGGTCGAATGAATCACATTTCTTGTTACACTAAGGGGATGATGGTGTCTGGATACGCTGTCATCCAGGCGAACGCATGTTGGGACATGCATCACACCACTAACGCAGGCCGGTGCTAGCAGTGTTACTTACACTATGGGAGACATTCAACTGGGCCTCCATGGAACCTGTGGTAGTAATCTAAGGCGCCACTAGTGCTGAGGACTACGAGAACATTATTGCGAACCACCTGGATCCCTTCATGCTTAATGTCTTTCCCGACGGCGATGGCATCGTCCAGCTACATAAATGTGCGTGTCACAAAGCCAGCATTATGCTACATTAGTTTTTAGAAGCGTGATAGTGAACTCACATTGATGAATGCCCACCAAATTTGCGTGCTCTGAACACAATGGAACACACCTGGGTCCTTCCGAGCACACGTTACCGACCCATATTTTACGGGTATAACGTGACCTGTGCCCAGACGTCTGGCACCTCATACCTCCAGAAATCTACCAAGTAGCTGTCGAACCCATTCCACATAAAATCGTTGGTGTATGGAGTTTCAAAGGTGTACGAATTCTGTACTAGGTAGGTGTCCAAGGTATACTATTATACACTCCTCGAAATGGAAAAAAGAACACATTGACACCGGTGTGTCAGACCCACCATACTTGCTCCGGACACTGCGAGAGGGCTGTACAAGAATGATCACACGCACGGCACAGCGGACACACCAGGAACCGCGGTGTTGGCCGTCGAATGGCGCTAGCTGCGCAGCATTTGTGCACCGCCGCCGTCAGTGTCAGCCAGTTTGCCGTGGCATACGGAGCTCCATCGCAGTCTTTAACACTGGTAGCATGCCGCGACAGCGTGGACGTGAACCGTATGTGCAGTTGACGGACTTTGAGCGAGGGCGTATAGTGGGCATGCGGGAGGCCGGGTGGACGTACCGCCGAATTGCTCAACACGTGGGGCGTGAGGTCTCCACAGTACATCGATGTTGTCGCCAGTGGTCGGCGGAAGGTGCACGTGCCCGTCGACCTGGGACCGGACCGCAGCGACGCACGGATGCACGCCAAGACCGTAGGATCCTACGCAGTGCCGTAGGGGACCGCACCGCCACTTCCCAGCAAATTAGGGACACTGTTGCTCCTGGGGTATCGGCGAGGACCATTCGCAACCGTCTCCATGAAGCTGGGCTACGGTCCCGCACACCGTTAGGCCGTCTTCCGCTCACGCCCCAACATCGTGCAGCCCGCCTCCAGTGGTGTCGCGACAGGCGTGAATGGAGGGACGAATGGAGACGTGTCGTCTTCAGCGACGAGAGTCGCTTCTGCCTTGGTGCCAATGATGGTCGTATGCGTGTTTGGCGCCGTGCAGGTGAGCGCCACAATCAGGACTGCATACGACTGAGGCACACAGGGCCAACACCCGGCATCATGGTGTGGGGAGCGATCTCCTACACTGGCCGTACACCACTGGTGATCGTCGAGGGGACACTGAATAGTGCACGGTACATCCAAACCGTCATCGAACCCATCGTTCTACCATTCCTAGACCGGCAAGGGAACTTGCTGTTCCAACAGGACAATGCACGTCCGCATGTATCCCGTGCCACCCAACGTGCTCTAGAAGGTGTAAGTCAACTACCCTGGCCAGCAAGATCTCCGGATCTGTCCCCCATTGAGCATGTTTGGGACTGGATGAAGCGTCGTCTCACGCGGTCTGCACGTCCAGCACGAACGCTGGTCCAACTGAGGCGCCAGGTGGAAATGGCATGGCAAGCCGTTCCACAGGACTACATCCAGCATCTCTACGATCGTCTCCATGGGAGAATAGCAGCCTGCATTGCTCCGAAAGGTGGATATACACTGTACTAGTGCCGACATTGGGCATGCTCTGTTGCCTGTGTCTATGTGCCTGTGGTTCTGACAGTGTGATCATGTGATGTATCTGACCCCAGGAATGTGTCAATAAAGTTTCCCCTTCCTGGGACAATGAATTCTCGGTGTTCTTATTTCAATTTCCAGGAGTGTATATCATAAGTGTTATTATTATATTATTATTTTAGTACATTATTTATGTTTACAAAAGATTTCATCTTTCATTTGGCTGATTGATTTTCTAGATTTTTAAAATTTTTTATCTGTGATTAGTTAGTTGCAGTCATTATATAGTTAGTTCATGTAAATCATTGGTCTTGAATGCTAGAGTTGCTTTGGGAGATAGTGTCTCGGCCGTTCTGGTGTTGTAGTAATTGGTCCATTGGCTATTATTTTACTCTATTATCTTTCATTTTCTTCTTCACTATCGAGATGTACCAGTTCTATCTCTGTTCCCACGTTTTAACCTGAAGTAACGCAATCCGATTCCTGGTCTCCATGTGATGGTTTACCACATTCTTCAGTTAGATATTTTCTTCCTACCACAATGTAACCACCACTTTTGTGTTAGTTTTTGGGTAGTTTCTACATTTGTTTGATTTTCAGCTTCATTAATCATATGTTTGTGAGTACATTGTTAGGAATACGAATATGGGTAACATCAAGTAAATGTGTTTACAACTCGAATTCATTCGGTACGTCGCTGTGGAACACTAGCTGCTGAAATATCATTTGTTGCGTAAAAAAAAGTAAATTCTTAAATTTTATTCTCTTTATACCGATACATACTTAACGTCATTCTCGATGAAAACTTGATGTATCTGTCTTATTTCATCATTCAAAAGTACAGAACATTATTTACCAAGCAGAAAACCTCACAACTACAAGTACATAAGTTCCTTGCTTTCCGTCAGTGGCTGGGTATACAAATCACAATTTTTTTTTTTTGTCGAAATGAAGCTAGTTACTTTGGGGCTCATTTCTGTCTACGGTCTCTACTGCGCTTTACATCAGACTAAAAGAATACTCTGTTGAATACTCGCGTTTTTGCGCGTTTTATTATATATATTGATATCATCATCTAGCAGCATAGTAACAGAAATTCTCACACCGATGAGCAAATTGCACAATACTAGTATAATGCAGATTGTAGTACCAGAAAGAAAATTGGTGAACCATATGAACTACGTGAACAGTCGCGGCCTGTATCGGATAATACTCTCCGCCGTATGAAGTGTAGAACATGCGTAAATAAACGTTAAGTAAAGTCCTCCAGTTTTGTTAACTATTTCGGACAGAATTTTCTGTCAATTCAGAAAACAGCAATACTTTTCTTTATTGTGAATCCAACTAAAATACAGATTTATAGGCACAAACTTTTGATTTTGACGACGAAACATCGCTGCATAGAACTGTTGACAGGTTCGCATAGCTGCAGAATCGCCTTTGATTTATAAGACAAAACTTTTGTTTTTGACGACAAAACGTCGAAACATAGAACTTCTGACAAATTTTCATAGCCGCAGAATCGCAGGCGCTTATAATGAGGTTCTGCTCAGTGATTTGCTTGTTCTATGCAAAATAGTTTATTTCATAGGTGATAGCACGAATAAGGTACACATTTTTTAAGGTTAGAAAGGAAGTTCAGGAGCCTGGGATAGCAAGGATATTGGCATATGTAGAATACCATTTCAGGACGATTTCGTTTGAGTTGTTAGTTGAATTAAGACCTGTGACCAGCTTCTAGCGTAACACAGGAGCTGGACATTAATACGGAAACATCGTCATAAGTGCATGCTTGTACATAAATGCGGATACTAGCGAAGCCTGAAGGTAGCGCTGTTGCACCTGACCACGATCTGCATTTGTACAATGTCCTGAATACGTTGCAGTTGTCAGTCGTGTTCAGAACAGTGTTCTGTGTAGTTGTAATTGTATTATGTCGGAACTAAATCAATTTGAACGTGGGTAAACTGCTGGTACTCGTGTGATGGGTGTAACGTAACCAAAGAAGCCGAAGTGTTTGGTGTATCCATGGCGCATACTGTATACAGGGAAATCGGAGAAACATCGTCCGCTAAGTCACAACACGGACGAAAGTGTGTGTTAAGTGATCGTGACAGATGGTCACTGAAGAGAATTGTGACATAAAATAAGAGAACGAGAACTGGAGAACTCACTGCAGAACTGAATGTCGACTCGCAAACCCTGTCACCAACACAACAACATGAAGAGAGCTGCATAATCAGGAAGCACCAGGGCGACCTGGATTTCAAAAAAATATTTATCAGTGATAAAATGTCCATAATAGTAAAACGTGCTGCCGAAGCCAATTTAACCTGGACTATGGAGCAATGGAGGAAAGCCATTTGGTCGGATGAGTCTTGTTTCACACTGTGCTCAACTTCTTTCTAAGTTTAGGTCACAAGAATGAAATATTGCGGGGATTTGGTGACAACTTTGCCAGTCATATCATGGTATTACATGGGCTCCTGTTAGAAAAAAGCAAAATATGAAAAAAATACAACGGAAATGAAATTCAAATAATTTGAAAGCACACTAAGACGTTACGTCTGACTCATGTGATTCATATGGAGTCACTTACTCATTACTGTGAATTTACGTATAGGACAACTGATTAAAAATGGTGCGTAGTACCACATTGTACAAATATAGCCATGAAAAATACTGAAAATTTTTTTTGGGTGGTCCAAGTTTCATTTAACACCCGATCAATTTAAGATGAATCACAAGGATGGTGCTACGGAACTGTATTCATGTCTGATATAACTCTTATTCTGAAGTATCTGAGAAAATATTTAACAATTTCCGACCACACTATTCTTGCAAGCAAGTAGTTGAAGGCAATAAATTTCCACTTACAACTGTCTGCATCTAGAATGTTGTGAAGCTGTATGATTTTGAGAAAGAGAAAAACTGAACAGTGCTTGGAACCAACGAGGAAATGTGATAACATCAGGACATTACGAAAAAATGAAAATTGATACTGTTTAAACACTTTTAAATCATAGTGTTTCAGCAACAGCTAAGTATTAAGTAGAGAAAGAAATACTTTAAGGTTCCGAACATTTTATAGACAGAATTTTCCGATGGTTTAAGTTAAGGACCTGGAGGAACAGAGGAAGTCCCATGCGTAAACCTTTTGCAGGCAAACACGGCGATGCTCTGCGGGGTGTAACTGCTCCACTGGTGTGTAACTGCTGTCTGAAAATTCGGAAACTGAGAAGAGGGAAAGTGGATACACTTTCACTCAGAAGATAACTCTAATTATTAATTGCTGTGTTTGTTGCCATAAGTACTTCTTTAGTAGTAGTAGTAGTAGTAGTAGTAGTAGTAGTAGTTCTGGCAACAAAGACAGCAATTAACAGTTAGAATTATCTTCTGAATGAAAAAGTTTGCACTGCGTTTTAGTTTGAAGGAGATGAAACCGCGTGGTCTAGGGCGCCTTGACACGGTTCACCCTGCTGCCCCGTCGGAGGTTCGAGTCCTCCCTAGGGGATGGGTGTGTGAGCTGCCCTTAGCGTAAGTTACTTTGAATTAGATTAAGTAGTGTGTAAGCCTACGGACCGATGACGTCAGCAGCTTGGTACCATAGGAACTTTACCTTTCACAAGTCGCCCTGGAAAACGTTTTCAGCGTGGTCTGAGCAGATAATCCAGCTCCAAATCTCCTTAGTTTTAAGATAATTTTGCAACTTATTACTGTGTCCTTCCGTACAAGACTCCATGAAATTGACTTTTCACGTTTCTTATTTCCGGAACATAAAAATCTGGGCTGTTTTACAAGAACGAAAAGGCCATAAACAATCGACTTTCGGAAGGTGTTTACTATCAGCCCTCACAAATTTCCTTTTCATTGTTACTTAAAAGTTGTATATGCGTTTTCCATCAGTAAATAACTAAAGTGTTTGCAGGAAAAGTACGGAAAAACTGTAGTAACTTCGGCTAACATTCCTATAACACACATATAGCCTAGCCTTACACCTAGCCTGTGGCGTCACCAGAGTTTCAGACACTAAAAGAGCGTTTTCCGTCACTTGACCAAATCTTGAAATTTAATCATTTTTAAGCTATAATTATATAAAAAGAGCAAATATTTTGCGAGAATGCTATTTGGATGTTATAATGATTCAGAATAGCAATAATCCGAACCATATTTTTGACATAGGAAAACAGACTCTTTTGAACCCTGAAAAATCTGTAGCCATCTTTGCTGCGCTTAGAAAGGACCATGATTCTTCCGCGAAGAAAGTAGTTTTGAAAATTTAACTTAGACAGCTGAATAAAGCTTATGATTTAACGTCCTGCCGACAATAATGTCATTTGAGTCTATTTTCTTAACATGTTTATTGAATGTGAAGATGGTTATTTAATCCCTATTACAACACTGCAGTCTGAACGAGAACGAAATTCGCGATGTATTTTGGCGAAATCATTCAGCCGCACTCGTTACCGCACGCCTGTGAGGTGGCGGTCCACTTGTTGAAATCTCTGGATGAAATTTTCACTACCAGTATTTGGCGAGGGGAGGAGAGGTGGTAGTGTAAAGCTCTTGATTTCCAATCGTTGATACAATGTCCTGTACGAAATTCCAAAGCTCTCCGCTGTGTCTCATGAAGTGAGGGCATGTGACACAGTTTATGAGATCTGCCTTACAGAGGGGGATATTCAGCTCGGCGGCCTGGTGACGCTATTCGAGAGGAGAACGCGATACGAGTGCCGGCACCAAGTTTGAACCTCTCCCTTCTTATCAAACAACACAGACACGACACTACACTGTAGACGCATCCATTACACTCACCTACACTCTGCAAGTACACTTATGAGACAACCCTCACATAAGCTCAACGGAAGGGGCGTATGCGAGCGAGACGAAATACCATTTCCACCATGCTTCTGAACCCATTCCGTGAGATTTCCCATCCATCAGTGTCATACGACAATTACTTTTTTAATCTTAGTCATCAGAGTAATCTACAACGTCACCGACACCGCAACTCGAAAGTTCCTTCAGTTTCGCTCTGTTATATCATATGTTGCCAAACGGGCTTGCCGCAGTGGTAATACGGATTCCCGTCAGAATACCGAAGTTAGGCGCTGTCGGGCTTAGCTAACTTTTGGGTAGGTGACCATCTGGACCTGTCGAGAGCTGTTGACAAGTCAGGTCCGATTGTGAAGCTACTCGACTGAGAAGTAGCAGCTCCGGTCACGAAATCTGACAACGGCCGAGAGAGCGGAATGTTGAGCACATACACCTCCATAGCGGCATCCAGTGATGCGTATGGACTGAGGATGACACGGCGGTCGGTCGGTTCCGCTGGGCCTTCCGAGGCCTGTTCGGACAACGTTTATATCATATGTTACTGTACTGTGAAATAACCACTTGCTTTTACAAATGATGTTCTAGTCTAATTAAACGTATAGCAACACTATGCGGCGTCAGTTCGCGAAATTCGTGTGAACTTATTTCAATCGCCTGGTAACTCTAGCTCCACCATCCTCGTATATACACTATCAACATCTGACCGGAGAGTGGCAGAGGGTACTTCCGGCGCCAATATGATTTACCGCCTTTCCTGTTCCGAGCGTAAATGTTGCGCGAGAACTACAACTGTGTATGAGTATGAATTATTCAGCTATTCCCGTCATGCCTATTTCGCGAGATATATGTAGGAGGAAGTAATATATTGCCTGTCATCCTGGAATGTGCGACATACGTTCTTGAACAGTAAACTTCTTCATCACCGTACAGAGCAACACCTTCCTTGTACCTTCTGCCAATGTAGTTCGTTCTTACACTCTATAAACTAGCCTGTGACGGAATGCGCTGCTCTTCTTTGGGTTTCCTTATCTTGCCTTCTAACCCTACCTAGTAAGCGCGTCGGACTAACGTTTAATATTCATGAATCAAAAGAACGGCGGTTTTGTAAACTGTTTCTTTCAAGGTGAACTACATTTTCTTAGGATTCTTAAAATGAATTTCTTTCATCAGGTTTTACACTGCCTCATCGTGTCTGTGAACTCACTCAAAAGCAACCTCTCACTTCGTAATGTTATTTATAAAACAATAAAAAATGAAAAAGTGACTGGGCGTAGCATCAGTAATAAGCATCAAATATTTTAATGACAGTCGCAGGCTCAATGTCCGTAATGGATGGGATAAATCGTACTCTTTACTCTATACAGTAAGTCCTCCCAGACTGCCGCTGCTACTGTCTTATTCAAGTATTTATTCGGGCACTTGTTTCTCGAAGTTTTTTATCATTATCATTCTACGAACTAGATATGTAGAGCTGCATACTTGTTAACTCGTGACAGGTTAGATGCAAAGGAGACAGAAAATGAGAATAAATTAAAAATACGAAAAGATTATAAAATGAGGCTAAGTTGTTAACTGGACAAGCATTTCCTTTCATTAAGTCTACCGCAAAATACATAGTATTCCTTAAAATAAATAAAACATATTCTGTTTGCTGTTACTGTTGTCTGTTCGTTGTTTAGTGGCAGTCAGGACGATTCATTTGATGCACATCACGAACCTGCAGCAACTGGTGTTGTCTGGACACATCGTCCTCGTCTTGTAGCGTACACGACACACGCTGTTTTAAATAACTTGCCCTTTTTAATAGGCATAGGTAATACAGCTCGTATTTAGTAAACAAATTTTGCTTTCGCACGCTCAGATTTGTCAGACGACATTGTTGAACAGCGAACAGACTGCTACGATAGACTGAGTTTTCATAGTGTATAGCGCCGGCCGGTGTGGCCGTGCGGTTCTAGGCGCTTCAGTCTGGAACCGCGTGGCCGCTACGGCCGCAGGTTCGAATCCTGCCTCGGGCATGAATGTGTGTGATGTACTTAGGTTAGTTAGGTTTAAGTAGTTCTAAGTTATTGGGGGCTGATGGCCACAGATGTTAAGTCCCATAGTGCTCTGAATCATTTGAACCATAGTGTATAGATGTGTTCAGTGTTAGACTCAAATAAAGCAACACATAGTGAACGAAAAGTCGAAACTGGTAGAGCTATGCCATTCAAGCGGTAAAAACTTTTGAATTAAAAATATTAAGTGACTGGGGCCCGCATCAAATATAAGACCTTACCGGGGTGTGGTAGCTTGCGTGCCTCAATTATTCAGATGCAACGAGAACGGAGGCGATCTGTGGAAAGGCCACACTAATCTGTGGTTCCTGAGGAGAGACAACAGCCTTTTGGTAGTTTCAGATGCAAGAGTCTGGATGAATGACTGATCTGGCATTGTAACAGCAGTCAGCATGGCCTTGCTATGTTAGTGCTGCAAACTGTAGGAAGCGAGGAGAAGTTGCAGCTGTTTTTTTTCCCGAGGGCAAGCTGCTCTGCTGTAAACTGAGGTTTCCCGATGATATTGAAATTTGGTCAGGGGATGGCAAAGCGTCTGGAAGAGCAGCTGAACGGAACTGAGTTGTATCGTGAAAAGAGGTTACAAGATGAATATTAAAAAAGCGTAAAACAAGGGTAATAGTACGTAGTCGAATTATACGAGTATCAGGCGATGCTGACGACTTACATTAGGAAATGGGGCTCCAAATGTAGTAGATGTATTCTGCAATATGGGCAGCAAAATAATTTCCGGTGGCAGAAGTAGGGAGACTTGGTAATAGCAAGCAAAGCATATCTGAAAAAGGGAAATTCATTAATATTGCATATAAATTTAGGTGTTAGGACTTCTTTCCTGAGTGTATTGTCTGGAATGCGGCCTTGTACGAAAGTGAAACGTGAACGATGAACAGTTCAGACCAGAGGGGAATAGACGCTTTGGAAATTTGGTGCCACAGACGAATGTTGAAGAACGGACGGATAGATCGACTAATCAGGTAATAGTGAATCGAATTTAGGAAAAATTATTATGACATAATTTGATTAAAAGAAGGAATCGGTTTATAGAACATACCCTGCGGCATTAAGGAATCATCAGTCTAACAATGGAGCGATGTGTTGAGGGTAAATGTTAGAGTGAGACCAAGACTTGGCTATAGTTAGCAGCTTCAAATGGATGTGAGCTGCACTAAGTAAGCAGAGATGAAGAGGCTTGCAGAGGGTAAACTAACGTGAGGAGCTTCCTCAAACTCTTCACGAAAGAAGACGAAGTAAATATTCCAGAATTCGAAACTAGCACAGCTGTTAGCATTAGTGACATAAAAGTAAATATCTTAGGTGTTGCGAAACAACTCAAATCACCTAAGAAAGGCAAGTCTTCCGGACCAGCTGGTATACCAATCAGTTTCCTTTCAGAGTATGCAGACACAATAGCGCCTTTCTTAGCAATCATATACAACAGCTCACTTGACGAAAGGTTTGTTCCTAAAGACTGGAAAGTAGCACGGGTAACACCAATATTCAAGAAAGGAATAGGAATAACCCATTGAATTACAAACCCATATCACTGACCTCAATTTGCAGTAGGATTTAGGAGCATATACTGTACTCGAACATTGTGAATCACCTTGAAGAAAATGACTTAATGATTCATAACCAACACGGATTCAGAAAACATCGTTCTTGTGCAACACAGCTAGCTCCTTATTCCTATAAAGTAATGAGTGCTGTCGACAAGGGATATCAGATCGATTCCATATTCCTAGATTTCCAGAAGACTTTTGATACCGTTCCTCACAAGCTACTATTAATCAAATTGCGTGCATATGGAGTATCGTCTCAGTTGTGTGACTGGATTCCTGATTTCCTCTCAGAGAGGTCACAGTTCGTAGTGATAGACGGTAAATCATCGATCAGAACAGAAGTGATATCTAGCGTTCGGCAAGGTAGTGTTATAGGCCCTCTGCTGTTCCTGATTTGTTTAAATGGTCTAGGTGATAATCTGAACAGCCCCCTTAGATTGTTTGCAGATGACGCTGTAATTTACCGTCTAATCAAATCATTAAATGGTTCAAATGGCTCTGAGCACTATGGGACTCAACTGCTGAGGTCATTAGTCCCCTAGAACTTAGAACTAGTTAAACCCAACTAACCTAAGGGCATCACAAATATCCATTCCCGAGGCAGGATTCGAACCTGCGACCGTAGCGGTCTTGCGGTTCCAGACTGCAGCGCCTTTAACCGCACGGCCACTTCGGCCGGCAATCAAATCATCAGAAGATCAATTCCAATTACAAAATGATCTCTACATCTACATCTACATTACTCCGCAAGCCACCTGACGGTGTGTGGCAGAGGGTACCTTGAGTACCTCTATCGGTTCTTCCTTCTATTCCAGTCTCGTATTGTTCGTGGAAAGAAGGATTGTCGGTATGCCTCTGTGTGGGCTCTAATCTCTCTGATTTTATCCTCATGGTCTCTTCGCGAGATATACGTAGGAGGGGGCAATGCACTGCTTGACTCCTCGGTGAAGGTATGTTCTCGAAACTTCAACAAAAGCCCGTACCGAACTACTGAGCGTCTCTCTTGCAGAGTCTTCCACTGGAGTTTATCTATCATCTCGGTAACGCTTTCGCGATTACTAAATGATCCTGTAACGAAGCGCGCTGCTCTCCGTTGGATCTTCCTATCTCTTCTATCAACCCTATCTACTACGGATCCCACACTGCTGAGCAGTATTCAAGCAGTGGGCGAACAAGCGTACTGTAACCTACTTCCTTTGTTTTCGGATTGCATTACCTTAGGATTCTTCCAATGAATCTCAGTCTGGCATCTGCTTTACCGACGATCAGCTTTATATGGTAATTCCATTTTAAATCACTCCTAATGCGTACTACCGGATAATTTATGGAATTATCTGCTTCCAGTTGCTGACCTGCTATATTGTAGCTAAATGATAAGGGATCTTTCTTTCTATGATCTAGAGAGAATCTCTGTATGGCGCGAAAAGTGGCAATTAACACTAAACAAAGAAAAGTGCGAGGTCATCCACATCGGTACTAAAAGAAATCCAATAAATTTTGGGTATACGACAAATCGCACAAATCTGCATCTACATTTATACTCCGCAAGCCACCCAACGGTGTGTGGCGGAGGGCACTTTACGTGCCACTGTCATTATCTCCCTTTTCTGTTCCAGTCGCGTATGGTTCGCAGGAAGAACGACTGTCTGAAAGCGGCCGTGCACGCTCGAATCTCTCTAATTTTACATTCGTGATCTCCTCGGGAGGTATAAGTAGGGGGAAGCAATATATTCGATATCTCATCCAGAAACGCACCCTCTCGTAACCTGGCGAGCAAGCTACACCGCGATGCAGAGCGCCTCTCTTGCAGAGTCTGCCTCTCGAGTTTGCTAAACATCTCCTTAACGCTATCACGGTTACCAAATAAGCTGTGACGAAACGCGCCGCTCTTCTTTGGATCTTCTCTATCTCCTCCGTCAACCCGATCTGGTACGGATCTCACACTGATGAGCAATACTCAAGTATAGGTCGAACGAGTGTTTTGTAAGCCACCTCCTTTGTTGATGGACTAAATTTTCTAAGGAGTCTCCCAATGAATCTCAACCTGGTACCCGCCTTACCAACAATTAATTTTATATGATAATTGCACTTCAAATCGTTCCGCACGCATAGTCCCAGATATTTTACAGAAGTAACTGCTACCAGTGTTTGTTCCGCTATCATATAATCATACAATAAAGGATCCTTCTTTCTATGTATTCGCAATACATTACATTTGTCTATGTTAAGGGTCAGTTGCCACTCCCTGCACCAAGTGCCTATCCGCTGCAGATCTTCCTGCATTTCGCTACAATTTTCTAATGCTGAAACTTCTCTGTATACTTCAGCATAATCCGCGAAAAGCCGCATGGAACTTCCGACACTATCTACTAGGTCATTTATATATATTGTGAAAAGCAATGGTTCCATAACACTCCCGTGTGGGACGTCAGATGTTACTTTATTTAAGGGCTGTCAATTCGATTAAATACCTAGGAATTACAATTACGGGCAACTTAAATCGGAAAGACCACACGTATAAAAAAAGCACATAAAAACGTAAATGAGGTGAGCGTGGGCGAGAGTCGAATCGCGCTGGCGGCGAACACGGATTGAGCGGCTGAGCAGTGCGTCAGCTCACTCGGAACGGCCGGGTGGAGGGGCGGCGCGGTCCCACGGTACAGGCTGGACGCGCGCCAACAGGATTCATCAATGGTGCACTTGTCACCGCAGTCCGCGGCTTTCACCGCCCTGTTGCACACAGCCGCTACGCCTGCCAACCTTTCGTCGGATGATCATTCGTAAAAACGCCGCTGCTCGCTGCTACTGACCGCGGGCAAGAATGGCCAGCAGCGAACAAAGTGTGCCGCGTTGTAAATCTTGCGTGCCAACTGCTTTTACGACGCTGCAGCTGTCGGGACTGCGTTCTGCAATATTAAAAATTTTATTATGACTTGTACGCAATGCACATCTGTAACCGATTCTATTACGCAGTGCTTTCATTTATTATGTGATTTTACTGCAATGGAATGATGTGTGGCTGTTGTGCTCAGCACACCGTCACCAGCTCGTCGTCGTATGGATAGCGTTGCTGTCTCTCGATCACGGGGTTCTTGGTTCGATTTCCGCCGGGTCGGGGATTTGCTCCGCTCGGAGCGGGGTGTGTGAGTTGTCTTCATCATTTCATCATCGACGCGAGAGTCGCCGTAGTGGCGTCACAAGCACCAGGTTGACGAACTTCCCATGTGGGACTCACGGCCGAGAATGACATTCATACATTTCATTTCACTTCATTTCATTTTACCACATTCTGGAACTTGCTGTAATTGTGGTTGATACATACGAAGCATTCTACACTGTGCGCTTAGGTGGTGACGTACAGTACTGGCCAATAAAATTGCTACACCAAGAAGAAATGCAGATGATAAACGGGTATTCATTGGACAAATATATTATACTAGAACTGACATGTGATTACATTCTCACTCAATTCTGGTGCATAGATCCTGAGAAATCAGTACCCAGAACAACCACCTCTGGCCGTAATAACGACCTTGATACGCCTGGGCATTGAGTCAAACAGAGCTTGGATGGCGTGTACAGGTACAGCTACCCGTGCAGCTTCTACACGATACCACAGTTCATCAAGAGTAGTGACTGGCCTATTGTGACGAGCCAATTGCTCGGCCACCATTGACCAGGCGTTTTCAGTTGGTGAGAGATCTGGAAAATGTGCTGGCCTGGGCAGCATTCGCACATTTTCTGTATCCAGAAAGGCCCGTACAGGTCCTGCAACATGCGGTCGCGCATTATCCTGTTGAAATGTAACGTTTCGCAGGGATCGAATGAAGGGTAGAGCCACGGGTCGTAACACATCTGAAATGTAACGTCCACTGTTAAAAGTGCCGTCAATGCGAACAAGAGGTGACCCAGACGTGTAGCCAATGGCACCCCATACCATCACGCCGGGTGACACTTCTGTATGGAGATGACGAATACACGCTTGCAATGTGCGTTCACCGCAATGTCGCCAAACAGGGATGCGACCACCATGATGCTGTAAACAGAACCTGGATTCATACGAAAAAATGACGTTTTGCCATTCGTGCACCCAGGTTCGTCGTTGAGTACACCATCGCAGCCATGGTCTCCGAGCTGATAGTCCATGCTGCTGCAAACGTCGTCGAACTGTTCGTGCATATGGTTGTTGTCTTGCAAACGTCCACATCTGTTAACTCATGGATCGAGACGTGGCTGCACGATCCGTTACAGCCATGCGGATAAGATGCCTGTCATCTCGACTGCTAGTGATACGAGGCCGTTGGAATCCAGCACGGCGTTCCGTATTACCCTCCTGAAGCCAAAGATTCCATATTCTGCTAACAATCATTGGATCTCGACCAACGCGAGCAGCAACGTCACGATACGATAAACCACAAACGCGATAGGCTACAATCCGACCTTTATCAAAGTCGGAAACGTGATGGTACGCATTTCTCCTCCTTACACGAGGCATCACAACAACGTTTCACCAGGCAACGCCGGTCAACTGTTGTTTGTCTATGAGAAATCGGTTGGAAATTTTCCTCATGTCAGCACGCTGTAGGCGTCGCCACCGGGGCCAACCTTGTGTGAATGCTGTGAAAAGCTAATCATTTGCATATCAGAGCATCTTCTTCCTGTCGGTTAAATTTCGTGTCTGTAGCACGTCATCTTCGTGGTGTAGCAATTTTAATGGCCAGTAGTGTATCTATCATTTAGCAATAGTATCTTATGTTTAGTTTTAAATACCTCACAAAGCGGTAAGTCGTAAGTCAGGTGAAAAAGAAGGAAATTGTGAATCACTACGTATTCCGTTTATGAGAATGCTGAAACCAGCACGCTAAATTTGTTCACGACTGATAACGTGTACCTCAACTCTGGTAGCCGTTGGATACAGTTCTGCCCTGTCGAATAAAGAAAAATAAATAAATAAATAAAAAAGGACACGTGAATACGGTACACTAGACCAGAACTGCCTTGAAAAGTTCCCAGAATGTCGTTCTTAATGGAATGAAAGCTTCATACGTAGAAGTAATTTCTAGTGCAACCCTGGTAAGTATTATAGGACTATTATTGTTCACATTATAAAACCATCTGATCAAAAGTTCCGGACACCCAGTGTAATCCGGAATTAACCACTAGATACAAGAAATGTATTCACAGTTGCGAATGAGAGCAACCATCAACGGTAAAATGGAATGACGACAAAGAAAATTTATGCCGGACCGGGTCTCGCACTCGTATTTCCTGTTTATAGCTTGTGGTTGCCTCATCATTTTTTTATTTATTAATTTTTTTTATTTTGTTCCCTTAGACCTCTTCCACTTAAGGTGTTGGCCCCTATCATCCATACTACTCCCAACATCCTATCTAACCTGAAAACAAAAACAAAGCTAGTGCCACGCAACTTTCTCCCTAAAGCTAACTAGGACGGTTGTTTGCCACCACTTCCTGCTCCACTCACGAACAAAAATACGCCTCTGAACGTTTTGTTAAAAAAAGAAAAGGATAAAGGAAAGGGTACAATACGTTTCCTACAATTTTTTCATTTTTTGTTGTTATGTTTTTATTTGTAATTTTTTAAAAATCTTCTTCCGAGAGTGTCAACAGCAGCCAGACGGCGCGATGACCACGTCGTCTTCTCCTTCAGCGACGGTGAAACAACCTATAATTACCGTTGTTGTCTCTCATCAGTCCATCATGTGCTATATCTCATTCTCTTCTCACACCCGGTACACCCCAATGGTCCGGTGAGTGCGTAAACAACGGCCCCCAGTAATTCGTAAAGAGCGAACCATACGACGCCTTGAGCCTTGAAACCGTGTAGTTCCTCGTTAAATAGTGCCAAAACTCTAGCAACCCTGCAACGCTCTCACTAAAAAAGTATGACAATGCTATACACTTAACCCACACCGTGGCGTTGTGACGAGTAGCACGGTAGTAAGTAACGTCGGTAAGAATCAGTTCGGTGGGCTCTACGGACTGAGGCGTGAGTCGCAGCAACAATGCTAACACTCTCCGTGTTAGGAGTCAGCAGTCGGCAGCCGTGTCACAAACGAAACGTTGCATGTCGGTGTCGACAGCAGCGCATTTGGGGCAGAAAGGATCCTCGGCAAGATGTAGCACGCATAAACGTTGCCAGGCGGGGAATTTTTCAGTCGTTATCAGATACCACAGTGCCCTCACCGCGGTGGGGAGGAAAGGCGACTGTATGTTACTCCACACCCGCCTCCAGCCAACCGCCAGACGTCGGCGCTCAATCACATTAGCAGGCAGTGTCCATTGAAAGTAGCGGTAGAAGTACTTGGCTGTAGGTGCCCGTGTGATCGGTCGGACATCCAACAAACTCATGTCGATCATACAGATGCAAATATGACACAGTGCTGGCGCGACATGTCCAATAGGAATTGGTGGGCAGAGGGACTGAGGCGCCACCTCCTCAATCAGTATACCAGGGAGGGTGTCCTTGTTCGAAGTATGTAGCCGATGCATCGTCCGCAGAAAGAAAGCGCGCTCCCTATTGTGCACGATTATCATTCCAATGCAGACTGCGTGGTGGGCGATGTTAGTGTTTCATAACGGTTCTTGAACACCCTACCGTGGTTGGCGAAACGTCCGTAAGGCCGATTGGAACTTGGCAGCTCTGGCTCTGAGCACTATAGGACTTAACATCTGAGGTCATCGGTCCCCTAGAACTTAGAACTACTTAAACCTAACTAACCTAAGGACATCACACACATCCATGCCCGATGCAGGATTCGAACCTGCGACCGTAGCAGTCTCGCGGTTCCGGACTGAAGCGCCTAGAACCGCACGGCCACCGCGGCCGGCTCACTTGGCAGCTACCATAGTAGCCATTGAGAGCACGTATGTGTGACGATTAAGTTTCAGAGCGAGGCAGACGTTGACAAAATGTAGCCGCATGATCAAGTCAAGTGTTTGGAAGGTATGGAACGAGCTTGCGTGCGGATCACCTTCAGCAGTCTGCGATACGTATTTGCTACAGTACGCTGCACGCTCCCACGGAAGGTCACTCCCAAACATTTCATCACCGGGACCTTGGCAATGGACACCGGCATATTCATATTCAGTCCTCTGCCCACATCCTTGTAATGCGACTTCCGCAGGTTGAAACGTCTCCCAGCCACATCGCCGTATCGCTGAAGCCACGCGATCGCCTTACATATATCTTCTGCTGATCTCGCCAAGAAAACAACATCGTCCGCGTAGGCACAACATTTAAAATGCGCATTGCGGAGGCGAATGCCCTTCAAGCGCTGTCTAGAGACCATGAAGTGCAGGCTCGAGGGCGACGCAAAGAGAAAGGCTGAGCGGTAGCCATTGACCAGGACTCGTGAAGTGGCTCCGTGGATGAGACGGAGAACCACACCTGCCGATATTTGGGACAGTCCCACATTCTCTGAGACAGCCTGCAGGAAATGGTCAATTCAGTCAAAGGATGGTCTAGGTCAACTGCCACGAGGGCACCTTCTAAGCGGCATGCCGACATGAGCGCCACCACATCTCTATAAGAGCTTAACACTGTGTGTATATTACTGCCATCTCCCAGCTATGTTTGGTCGTCATGAATGGCATCTTTGACAACAGCGAGGAGGCGAGCCCGAAGTATATGGGCGAACAACTTGTAATCCGAATTCATTAATGTCAACGGCCGGAAGTCTTACGGTCTGAACCCTCTTTTGGTTTGTGCACAGGGATGATCATGCCTTCCAATAATTCGGGGAGGGGGGTGGGGGCTGGGAGGGGGGGGAAAGTCTGGATTCAGGAGTTCGCACACTGGACTCCCATTCGGGAGGACGACGGTTCAATCCCGCGTCCGGCCATCCTAATTTAGGTTTTCCGTGATTTACCTAAATCGCTCCAGGCAAATGCCGGGATGGTTCCTCTGAAAGGGCACGACCGACTTCCTTCCCAATCCTTCCCAAATCCGGTGAGACCGATGACCACGCTGTCTGGTCTCCTTCCCCAAACCAACCAACCAACCAACCAGGAGTTCGCAGCACATCTGCCGCCAAACTTCCCACATCAAGTCAGAAAAGGTGCAATAAAATTCAAACGGAAGACGATCAGGTAGAGGGGATTTGTTTCTCGCGCCCCACGACAAGGCCTTGCGCATTTCTTCCCACTTGACGGTCTCCAAGAATGTGGCGTCGCCTTGCGCCTTACCCGAAGGTGGCAGTCGTGCAGGTCGTCTGCGTCTTTGTCAGGACGTTAACCTGCTAGATAGTTGGTGCGGAAATAATCTGATAGGGCACGTGAGACGGCGTTGTGAGTCTCTGGCCATTGCCCATCCGCCGAAATAACTGCCGTGATGAGTCGCCTCTTACGATGTCTCTGTTCTCTGACGACGTGATAAAGAGAAGCACGTTCCTTTGGGATGGAATCTTGTAGTCTCGCTCGAACCCGTGTGCCGTCCAATCGGTTAGCCATGATCTGCAGAGGCCATGCCTGTGTTTGGTGGACGGCTGTTTGGCGCTCTGGCGAAGGTTGTTGCGACGCTAGTTTCCGCAAGACCCTGTAGTAAAACTCAGAGGTCAATCGGAACCAAAGCACCCTGCCTTGTCCATAAGACATGAGCGTGCGACACAATCGTGTCGTGGAACCATAGGTATGACGCCGTCGCTCAAATTTGTGCTGGGTATCAGTGACGGCTAAACGGTAAGCCTCTTCCCGGAGAATGTTCACGTAAAGAGTCCAAGGTCCTCTACTATAGCCGGTCTGTTGTGGCAGAGTCATGGCGCAGATGAAGGCCTCATGATGGGCGAATGCAGTGATCCACAGCTTACCAGCGACAGTCGCTGCCCGAGGACGTCGGGAGATGTTGTAAGGTGGCTATAATTTCGCACCTTACAAGCATTCAAAAAGTGGTTGAAATGGCTCTGAGCACTATGGGACTTAACTTCTGAGGTCATCAGTCACCTAGAACTTAGAACTACTTAAACCTAACTAATCTAAGGACATCACACACATCCAGGCCTGAGGCAGGATTCGAACCTGCGCCCGTAGCGGTCGCGCGGTTCCAGACTGTAGCGCCTACAAGCATTCATCCACATACTTTGCCGTGAACTACAACCACAATTAGGTATCATTTGATACGTTGTACATTGTATATATGAATATTTAAAGGAGACTGGCATTGTCACGTACGCCTTGTAAATAATTGTTAATGCTTATTGCATGAAAGGTGACGGATTGTCTTTATTATCAGAAAGGCGTAATGGATGATTGCCTACGCTAGTAGAAGTTGGAACGCCAGTGGAGATGAAACGGGAGGCAGAAGTCAAGCTCTGGGTGTAAGGCCCACACAGGTGTTGGTCCTGCTTAAACACAGCATGTAGCTAGACGGACGTCATGGTACCTGAGTGAGCTCTGGGGCACAATAGGGTGACTGCCGGCCGCTGTTGTAGCACGACCGGAGGGATAACCGGGAACTCTGCAAATCTTGGACGCAGGTGAGAGGAACTAAGAAGCAGCACATAGGAAACCACGCAGGCTGTGTTATTTCCAAGGATTTTTACTCAGAAGCGTATCATTGTATGAGTATAGGTTTTTCCTCGCTAACTTCCGGCACTGGAAAAAAGACTAAAAATATGGTTGGTCGGCGTTCGGAAGAATCTACAGAGAGGAAGAATATTCTGTGATTTCGGGAATATGATTCGTTTTCGGAATTACGAAGGTGGAGAGCCGAATCTTGCTGGGAAGCCAGCGGTGGAGAGTACCTTCATCATTCATTTATGTTGAGATTGTAATTTATATGTTAAGAAGAGCATTAAGAGATCCTAAGATCTGCTTCAGGAGGTGGTAAGACAGGGCCAAATCATCGTTTTAGCGTTTATTATTTTCCGTGGCGAACATTCATTTTTACACCCGCCTGGAATAGCATCTTGGAATGTAAATTTTGTACAACCTGCTGACCGAGTGGCTGGTGAAGTGTGTATATCCGCGTCGGTCTCAGTGGATTAGTATCCATGTATCATGCAAAGCGAGGTCCCTGGCCACAGCATGAAGGGCTGTAGATGGGACAATTGTGAGGTATCTGATCCACAGGGCGTAAAAAGCTGTTAAAGTTCCCGCCCACCACGAAGTACTCTGTAGCGCTTTGAAACAATGGAGCTACCTCAGTAGAGTAGCAGAGTTTTCGCTTTCGACGTTTCGCAGTACCAGAAGGGGCATACAGATTCACAATGGGTACTGCGCCGATGACGAGCACCACATCTCTCGTTAATGACAAATACTGAATATCCGTTGGTTCTGTGCCATCGCATAGTAGTATGGCCATACCACCACCACCGTCGGACGGTACCAGTAAACATCCAAGTGCAGATCAGACCGTACCTCTTGAGGAAACACTGTATCAATGTCCACCACCCGAATCATGTTCTTTAATAGCTCGGTTTTGATCGTGGAACTAATGCCGTTGGCACTGACTGTGCCTATCCGATACACTTGGGTCATTGGATAGTATGATGATGTATTCTGCAGTCGTTTAAGTCAGTAAGCGCCACACCACCCGTCTGGGCGTCCCTGATCGGCAGAGATAAGATGGTCCGTCTGACAATCCACTGGCCTCGGGCGTCAGGTTGTTGCTTGAGTCTGACATCATTCTTTCCATCTCCATCTCGGACGCGCAGTCATCAAGCTGGAGGTGCCGTACGTTAGGCGACACATGAGGTTCATCTGGTATCTTAGCAGCAAAATCGCCAGGGGTTCGTCAGTGGAATGAGCATCGTCAGCTTGGCTTTGTCCTCGGGCGGGCGTTGCCAGCAGCGAACCAGGAACCGTTGGAGTAAGGTCCACAGCCCGGGCCACAGCGGGCTTTTCTTCTTCCTCCTGCAACCTGTCACCATCTCCCGAAGCATTTCCTGTGGACAGCCTCCCCTTCTTTCGCCGTTTGGGTAACTTCTGCTTGCAGGAACGCTTCTCCGCGTCCTGTGAATCTTGACAAACAGTAGGCACCTCCCGCTTCTCCGTGTCCGAGCTCGAACCGATCTTCTGGTGCTCTCCTTCCTTTCACAGCTGGCCAGCAGACGTGGTGGCTGCTGTCGAGCGCCGCGACGTTTCCGATGGAGGCTGCGTCGTCGTGGGCTAGGAGGGCGGTAACTGGAAAGAAACAACGTCTGCGTCTGTCTGTTCTTCGCTGCCTCAGCGTACGGAATAAGCAACGTCGTCGGTTGCGATGCAGGCGCTTGTCTGCACGTGGTATCTGGACCAGGCGTCTCTGCAGGCATTCAGAGCGTACAGGCCCTGCCCGCACTCCGAACAAGTGCGCGGTTGGCCGTCAAAAATGACGATCGCCTGGCAGCCACCAACAGCCACGTACGACGGGGTGTGATTCTGCAGTTCGATTTTCACACTCCGTTCAGAACAGGATACATCTCGAACGTATGCCACTTTTCTTCCACGTGACTCAGTTCAAATGGTTCAAATGACTCTGAGCACTATGGGACTTAACATCTGTGGTCATCAGTCCCCTAGAACTTAGAACTACTTAAACCTAACTAACCTAAGGACATCACACACATCCATGCCCGAGGCAGGATTAGAACCTGCGACCGGAGCGGTCACGCGGTTCCAGACTGAAGCGCCTAGACCGCACGGCCACACCGGCCGGCGTCACTCATTCCTTCCCCGTAAGGCCGCAGCGCGTTCACAACAAGCGTGGCCGGAACTTCAAACTGCAGCTCGAAGATTCGTGCCGGCCATTGTGATGGAGCGGTTCTAGGCGCTTCAGTCCGGAACCTCGCGGCTGCAACGGTCGCAGGTTCGAATCTTGCCTCGGGCATGGATGTGTGTGATGTCCTTAGGTTAGTTAGGTTTAAGTAGTTCTAAGTCTAGGGGATTGATGACCTCAGACGTTAAGTCCCATAGTGCTCAGAGCCGTTTGAACCACTTGAAGATTCGTATGGTCCGAACGCTGAGTCCTGCACGGTCGACAGTCTCTACACCCACGTTGCCGTCCAAATGGTGAAAACGATATCCATCAGTGGAACGGCGAATAAGCGGTTCGCACACTGCTTCATTGACAAATTTCAGGTAAACTGTGCTGGAGACGATCGAAAGGTGTATACCGAGAAGTTCCTGTGAATCGATGTGCATTACTTCACGCAGGAAACGCTCTACTTCGTATACCGTAGATCATGCCTACTGGGCATGGAACATTAATTTAGGCGTGGCCTTTCTATAAGAGGCCAGCCGGAGTGGCCGTGCGGTTCTGGGCGCTACAGTCTGGAGCCGAGCGACCGCTCCGTTCGCAGGTTCGAATGCTGCCTCGGGCATGGATGTGTGTGATGTCCTTAGGTTAGGTTTAATTAGTTCTAAGTTCTAGGCGACTGATGACCTCAGAAGTTAAGTCGCATAGTGCTCAGAGCCATTTGAACCATTTTTGAACTTTCTATAAGAAAGAGCCATCGCCGCTCGAGGTGATCTGTTTACACTGCAGTACCACTACCCGCGCGAGTAAACAACGGCCCACGCGCTTAGCGCCGCACGGTGCCCCGCGCACGTCCGCTTCGAATACGGCTGAGAGCCGACATTTTTGGCTAAGCGAACGCGACTCTCGAGACGTCGCGAGATTCGGAGCCACCGATATAAGAGGAGTCAGGAAGCACTGCGTTGTCAGTAGAGAAGCAGTGAGAGCAGAATGGGTGGGCCAGAAGAGCGCAGTGACTAAGAACGTGAGCTAGCCCGGGATTTCATCTGAATACCAAATTCATCAGCGATATATCAGCCCTGCCCAGGTCGGCTGCCTATGATGTGACTGTGAACTGGAAATACGAAGGAACAACCACAGCCAAACCAAGTCCAGACCTCATGTACTAACGTACAGGCACCATAGAGCATTACGGACAGTGCTTGTAGGCAGCGCATGAAATCAGCAGAAGGAATCATCCGTGAGCTCCAAAGGGCTGCCAGCTGTCCAACCAGCAGGTGGACTGTTCTTAAGGAATTCAGAATATGTAGTACAACGGTCGAGTGGCTCCTCATAAACCACACATTTCTGTTGTCGGTGCTAAGCGACGCTTGAAATGGTGTAAGGAGCGACGCAACTGGACAACGGATTCCTGGAAACGATTCATTTGGATTTATGAATCACGCTAGGGCCTTTGACAATCCTACGGGAGGTTTGAATTTGGTGAATGCCTGGAGCATGCTAACTAGCACGATGTGTAGTGCCGACAGTGAAGTACGGACGTGTTACGGTATGGGGGTGTATGTCGTGGTTAGGTGATGATGATGATGTTTGGTTTGTGGGGCGCTCAACTGCATGGTTATCAGCGCCCGTACAATTACCCAATCTTTGCTCAGTCCAATTTCGCCACTTTCCTGGATGATGATGAAATGATGAGGACAACACAAACACCCAGTCATCTCGAGGCAGGTGAAAATCCCTGACCCCGCCGGGAATCGAACCCGGGACCCCGTGCTCGGGAAGCGAGAACGCTACCCCGAGACCACGAGCGGCGGACTTCGTGGTTATGTATGGTCCCCTTATTGCGCTTATGAAAACTCTAAGTGCAGAAGTCTGTGAATACGTTTTGCAACATTGTGTACTGCGTACGGTAGAGGAAGAGTCCGGAGATGATGACTGCTTCTGTCAACATGATAGTGCACCCAGTCATAAAGCAGCATCTGTGAGTCAATGGTTTGTGCACAATGACTGGCCAGGCCTGCCCAGCGTCCTGATCTGAAACAAATGGAACAGTTTTGGCATTTGTTAGAACATAGCCTTCTCTCCAGACCCCGGTGCCTAACACGACTACATTCCGTGGTTTCGGCTCTTTAGGAAGAATGGGCTTTCATTCCTCCACAGACATTCAGCCACCTTCAAAGGTTTGTGTGTGTGTGTGCGTTAATTTTGGTAGCAATATTCCTTGTTTTGGATGTCTTAGATCGCTCTCGTAGAGCCTGAAATGCTTAGACATGCGCGCCCAGTCTCGACAGAGGTGCTGCACAACGATGAGTCAGAGGTGAGCGTTGCTTTGCGAAGATGTGCACCAGATTTATCTGTTAATCGCGAGGAGAGGAGAGGAGACGGTCATTTGAGCTTTGGTGTTAGACGTGAACAGTAGAGTTTTGATGTAGTAACAGCAATGGACATACAATGGAGATTTTTGGAATTGTACTATGAATCAGTAGAAATCTTATTCCAGAGAGAAAGAAAATTGATTTTTACACTGATGCGATAATATTTGTGAAGAATCGATTACAGGGAATGATTTAGTTTACTTTATTTGCAGGAGCAATTTGATAATGCGGCATTCTCGGTTCGTCAGACAGCCAGCTCAGGTATTCTTTCGATTTTCTTTTTTTTGTGTTAGATTTATCGATCATCGAGAGAGAAATGGATTTAAGAATTAGATTTTGGTACTTTGTTTAAGGATAGATTATGCATGTGAAATTCAATGTTTGCATGTTGAATTTTTTGTAATTGGTTGGGTGGTTGATTTGGGGGAAGGGACCAAACAGCGAGGTCATCGGTCTCATCGGAGTAGGTAAGGATGGGGAACGAAGTCGGCCGTGCCTTTTCATAGGAACCATCCCGGCATTTGCCTGCAGCGATTTAGGGAAATCACGGAAAACCTAAATCAAGATGACCGGATGCAGGTTTGAGCCGTCGTCCTCCCGAATGTGATGAACCGTCGTCCTCCCGAATGTGAGTCCAGTGTGCTAACTACTGCGCCACCTCGCTCTTTTTTTTGTAATTTTTGGATTACTGTTACGTTATTTGAGAGGGAGATTAAGTATTTTTGAAGTTTCCTTAAATGTTATCAAGTCTAACGAAATGAAACTGGAACTGAGTCCATTTAAACCAGAGTTATTGTCCACATCCCAAGAGTCAATTATATTTCAATTATTTAGAAACCATAATCAAAAAATTATGAACCAAGAATGATAGCAACGTTTTTGGCGTACGCATTGCGCCTCGGCGTATCTCGGTAGTTAGATTTTGTAGCTCTGTCTTCGAAACGGACTGTAGCTACGAGAGCAGTTTGCACCGAGGTAAAGCAATCTGCTTAGAGAACAGTATCTTTCCTTAACTAAATTTCACAAGGACGAACTTTACTTTCATAATAATCAGTTTTCTTTTATCAGAGTTCATAGCCAGATTTTGTTATTACAATAAGTTTCAGATAGGGACTGATTTTCTTAAGATTCTCGCAGTTGTATTTGTCACAAGCAGTTAGCGTTAAGATTTAGATTCATTGCGGTTTGATTGTAGTTTTGTTTGCTACTGCGCTGTTTACTTAAAATTTATGTTTTCTTACAGCTCCGTGGCATAATTTCTAAAAATTTTCTTTATTTGTTTTGAATATTTTTCTTTTTTATTATCATTACCATTACCATACCGCGTAACGTAGTGAAGAGAATGTCTCGTAGCAAACATTCTCAGACAGCCAGTGTGCAGAATACCTTAACTTCTGACAAGTCACTTATTAATGCTACAGAGATCAACTCAGACACAACAGTGTTTGATATGGATGCTTCCATCCCAGACAGTCAGGTTACAAGGAATATGCACATTACACAGATATCAGATGGCAACTTTTTTGCCCACTGAAATATTGTCTGATGATGAGAAGGCGGTATCACCACATAGGTGATACAATTTTTTTTTGGAAATGAAAACACAGTCTAACACCCACTTTATCGCAAAACTATTAGCACCAATTTTTGCAGACAAACAAATTTGCACTTACGCTTCAATACTTATTACAAGAAAGTAACAAAACACTAACAAATCAGTTATCATCTCACCTTGAAACAACATTACAAGAACTAAATAAAATACCTGAAACTAAACAAAAAGGAAGGATGATTCAATCGTAAAGAATTTAACGATAGGTATGAAAACAGAAGCAAGCAAAATCTCTACAATAATAAATGAAATTGCGAAAATACAGACAGAGTTACTACGTCAGTTTCCTCAGAGAGTGGCAGAGGTTGACACAGAATGTAAAGAAAGTAGAGGTACACACCGAAAAGCGAAAGCTTCAGTTATTTAAAAAATTAACAAAGCAGTTCCTAGGGTTGCGGTCGCAAAATTGCCGCGGAAATCACGAAAGCATTCGGAACTGAAGTGCAAAAGATCAATTTGAAACACTGAAAGCACAGATCGATGAACTTTCAGACAAACTTGAGCAATCGAAGTAAATGCTGGCGATATCTCGGCAGACACCCAACGAATACAGTTTAAATAATCTGAAGAATTTAAATCTTTAGGGAGTTTTAAGGAAGGGCAGATGACGGTAAACAAACAGCACAAACAAAAAATCAATAGCTTACGCACACATCTGACTAACATAGAAAAGTACTTGACACAGAAGCAAGAGGCACGTGACTGTAGTCAGACCTATCATGGACGGGAAAAAAATTTTGTGCAAGAACACCATTTTTTGTACAAGAACACCATTCTGGCCGAATTAGACGTGAGAGAGACTTCGAAAATGAACGCGAACATTCACATACGTATTTCAACTGACAGAACTTTAATAATTTAACAAGACACGACGGACTTGATTACAAAAATTTTTTATTAGTTAGAAAGTTTGAAGTTACTCGCAACGGCATCAATGATTTACTATAGTTAGACAGAATGCAACAGTTTAGCTTTCCTTTAACACCAGCTTGACCAGTGACACACAAGTCAGAATTTACTTACAGTTTTTAGAAGTTGAACCAGCGATGCGAAATCTTAGTAACACAATGTTTTTCTTTAGAGGAATTTCAGAATATATTTCTTGCAGCATACTGGTCAGAGTCTACACAGCGTGGAGTTAAGGACAAACTCATATGTTTGCCAAATTTTGAAAATTCACAATTAGCAACTTTAAGGCAGTCCTTCCAGCACATGGTACAGCAGAACCAACATTTAATAGAACTATTCAGCCGATCTGCTTTAATCCAGCATTTTATTTCTAAACTAAAGAAAACATCAGTACATCCGTAACGTTTTACAATTGCTCCAGATTGAAGTATCCTGCTATATGTAAATAAACAGAAACATTTACCTGAACAACCGCAATTACAATGAAAACAGGAGTAGCAGAAATTTCACATTATTGAATAACAACAAAAACAGAAGATACGAGAATAAACAACATTACCAAAAACAGTATCAGAGACATAACAGTTTCAATAGTCCACCACAGTACGACCAGCAACAAAATGCGAAATTTGATCACAACAACCAGCACTATTATAATTCAAGGGACAGCATGAACAATCCTCCAGAGGAACACAACAATTCTGAAAACATCTACGTACATAAGAATAACAATTTGCATATGCATAGGCAGCAACCATACAATCACAACTATCATGACAACAGACAACGAAACCACGATTTCCGAGAAAATAACAGATATAGGAATAAGAGAAATGAAAAGAATAAATCGGACAGTTGTACTTCACAGCGACGTCACAGTGGCGGACAACAGTGGCTAGAGGAGAAGGCTACAGAAGATTCACACACATATACAACACGACGTATTACCAGTCCCACAGACATTACTGAAAATATCATTTGTTTAGAAGACATCAGGAGCACGTTGTTGCAAGAAAATGGGGAATCGCAAAACAAATTTATCATCCAGTCACCAGCATACAAACAGGCAAACGTATTTGAAACGCAGTTTCAGATTCAGGTTCTCCAGATTCAGAAATTAGTAATGCAGCATTTAATGAATGGAATTCGCAAGAAATATGTCCTACTTTATCATTACACAGAACAAAAGTGAGAGGATCCGTCTCAAGGAAAGGTGTCGATGTAAAATTGCATCGACATTAGAATTTACTGTAAAAAGTCACAATTTCTTTGCAAACTTCTGTATCGTTCCGCAACAAAGAGCAGAGATAAGCTTGGCATGGATTTCTTAAACAGGCGAAAAGCAGTATTGGATTTTAGAATTCATATATTTCGCTACAAGACAATGACACGCAGGTTACGCTGTATTTTGAGAATAGTCTTTCAATGGAGGAAATGGAGATTAATAGGCTACAGTTTTTCACGTCAGAAAAACACGAATTGGTACACATCTTTATTCACTGATGCAGAATTTTCTAGTATTAATGAAAATGACGAATCAATTTCTCTAACAATGCAAGAAAAAACAGACAGGTGTAAAGCAGCAACATACAGGGGTAAGAAACAATTGCAGGTTGTCCTAAAGACTCATTCTCATGTTTTTGACAAAGTTCCCAGAACCAAGCGCGTAATATTTTTACTAATTTCAAATGAAACCTCACAGTACTATTGTTTCTAGACGTTACAACATTCCATTCATTTATAGAGACAAAATAAAACAAAAAATTGAATCTATGCTCCAGCAAGGCATTACTGAAACAACTGCTAGCCCTTATAACAATACGTTCCATATTGTTCCAAAGAAGGATGGTTCTCTGTTGCTTGTTTTAGATTAGAGACTAATTAATGACATCATAGTAACGTAAACGGATAGACCACCAGCATTAGATGAGTTACTAAAAAAATTTCATGGAATCACCGTATTTTCCACAACTGATTTAAAATCAGGATTTTGGTAGATCAAATTACACTCCTAATTGTTGCAAATATACAGCCCTTTAAGCTTCGGACTTCGTTAACAATTGTGGTAACTACCTTTCGGCCCTAATATTTAATCTGCAGCTTTCTTCAGAGGTTTGAACTCCATTCTTCCAACACATTTAAAGGACGTAATAATTACTTATGTCGATGACATACTTGTTACTAATGAAACCTGGTGCCAATACAACAGCATCTTGAACTAATTATTGGAATCATTTTAAAATCATGGAATCACGGTCAATTGAAACAAATATGAGTTTTAAAAATTGTATACTAAATTCTTAGGCCATATGATTTCAGCTTCTGTAGTGAACACGATCCAGACAAATTTCAGACCATTCGTGACACTGCAGTACCTGCTACTAAACGCCAAGTTAGAACTTTTCTAGGCCTTGTCAATTTGTTGCTCCGTTTCATTCACTACAAAGCTCTCAACTCTCCTAGATTATGTCACTTACGTGGTAAAAATTCGAATTGCTTCTAGGACGAACTAGTACGAAAGTAATCTAATAACTGAAACAAACTTTACTAAATTAAGTCTTTAGTTTCTCACCCGGACCTTTCGAGTGATTTTTGCGTTGCAACTGGAAGCTCCAAAACAACCCTCATCGCTCGCATATTTCAAGAGATAGCGAAGAATGGTTTTATTGTTATTAATAGCATTGCATTTGTCAGCTGTGTTCTTTCCGCTTCTTGACGAAATTATTCTTTCACAGAAGTTGAGGCATTAGCTGTCGTTTGGGTCTTTACAAAATTCGATATTTTTTGTTTGGCAAACATACACACAGACAGACCACCACGTGTTACTCTTCCTTAAGACCGCCAACATTTCTTATGATCGCATGGGAGATGGGTGATATATTTACAGGAATTTTTTCATTTCACCGTTGTAAACATTCGTGGAAAATAGAAATTGCTGACAGGTTTTCACGCTCTCTTGGTGGCTCAAAATTTGGTTCATCCAGAGAATTCCGTCAGTCTAATTTGAATCTTCTATAGGTACAACAGGTTGCTTTCGAAAATTATGTTTCTTCTGCTTTAAAGGAGATTGCGAAACAACAAGATAAAGATCCCATATGGAAGAACATCAAGCAGCTGTGGCGAGAAACAAACTACTCGACACTTAAACATTACTATTTGGTTAGGGACAACATTTTCTTCAAACATTTGAAACCTGACATTGATACGTGGCTTGTTTACATTCCACTGATTTGGTCAATAAGTTAGTTTCGTACATTCATCGTAGTTATGCACACCATGGTGGAAAAAATGTTTTTACATACTTCGTCAGCCCTCGTACTTTCTCAACATGAAGAAACACTTCCGATGTGTTTTGACCAGATGTAAACTCTGCCAAAAAGATGAAACATCAACCGCTTCATATTTTGCTCAGCTGTTTCCTACCATTAACGTTAGTAGTAGACGTAGTAGTAGTAGTAGTAGTAGTATCTTTATTGATCCGTAGATCTCTTTTTACAAGGATATAGGACATGTCAAAGTATTTACAAGTTTAGACCAATTTAAAATAAGCTGATTCGTATACACATACATGTACAGATTTCTAGTTAGAGACAATCGTTAGATTTTCTCCGGGTATATAATACTTTTTTTTACAAATAACTTATTAAATAATGTAACGCCGCTGGCCGGTGTCGCCGAGTGGTTCTAGGCGCTTCAGTCTAGAACCGCGCGACGGCTACGGTCGCAGGTTCGAATCCTGCCTCGGGCATGGATGTGTGTGATGTCCTTAGGTTAGTTATGTTTACGTAGTTCTAAGTTCTACGGTACTGATGACTTCAGATGTTAAGTCCCATAGTGCTCAGAGCCATTTGAATGTAATGCCACACTGTTGTCTCATATCTAACTATCAGTCACCGCACTCACTATACACATTGTTTCATAACACTTCACTCACTACAAACACAAACACACACACACACTGGTGATCTCTGGGCCATTTTCTGTACCGAAACTTCCCATTTGCTATCCTGAAAACCTGAATCAACATCCCTCTGTAATGAGTGTGATGTTTAGCTCAGAAAGAGGAAGAGGTGTTAGTACTTTGCTATGCATAGTTTGGGGGTAAGTTTTTCTAGAAAAGGGAAAAAAAAGGAAAGAAAACATAATGTGAAGGTGTTATGTGGAATGTTGGCTGTTTATAATCATTATTATTATTTATTTATATAACATTTTTTACCAAACCCTTACTCTGTTTTATCTAAGTAATACCTCAATGTATAAAATGTATTGTATAACAGGTACTTTTTAGCTGCCTTTCAAAATAAGTGTATTTTTGCATTTTATAAATTTTTTTGGTAATTTATAGTACAGTTTTATTCCTTGATAGAAAATGCTGTTTTGAGTTTTATGTTTATTTTTTCTTGGCAAATGTAAATCGAGTCTAGCTCTTGTCCCATGGTCATTAACAGAGCTGTTTGTGTAGTAATTACCAATGTTATTTTTGATGTGTACAACTGACTGATAAATGTATTCACATGGAGTAGTTAAAATCCCAAGTGTTTTTGAACAGATCTTTACACAAATTACACAAATTTTCATTTCCCATTACCATGCTTCTTTCAGCTCCTCTGAAACAATCATGACAGAAATAAGAATGTTCTGGAGACTGTTAAGTCACAAAAATCATACACATGAGACCGGTATATTCTAAATTTCCAGGATACCATAAATTCTTTGCCTAATGATTCAAATTTACTCCCTCTATATCTGGCACTGGGAAATAAGTTACGGCCTGACAAAATCAGAGAAACTTTAAGTTTTCCAAAGTCACATAGCTAGTATGTCATGAAGTCATTAAAATAGTTCTTAAGAAGATACAACAAGCAGCAGAGAAGAAAAAACATCTACAGAAAGAAAATGCAACAATAAATATTTCATGGTAGGTTAAATAGTGTTAGTTCATTCTCACTAATTATCATGCATATCAAAGAAAAAATGTCAAAAATACTTCTTAATCTATAATGGACCATTCATTATTGGCCTAATAGCTCAACCGAATGCGACTGAAATCGAAAATTGCGCACAAAAAAATCACGTTTCCAATATAAAACTTCTTGTAGGGTAATTCTTTCGGCATTAAGTATTTTTTCTAGTTAGCACACATTTCTTAGCATAGTCATGTTACGATACATGTGATTTTCTTATTGAAGTTTGGAATATTATATATACGTAGAAGTTAAGTCATAAGCCAGGTCATCCTATGTATATATCGATCGTAATTATTTTTCTTATAAGAGGCAGAAGAGATTGACCATTTTATTGTATTTGTTTCACTTTATGTATTACTGAAGATATAATCTACTTTACTGTCACATATATAAATTTCGATGTTACTAATGAAGATACTTTCTAGCTGTATGTGTCACACGAAGATTAAGGCAAAAGTACATTCCAAACATGCAGCAGCGAATTTTAGTGGAGTAGAAATGCCTAATGGCACAATATAACTACTTTAGGATGTTAACATCGGGTACTGTGTAAAGTAATGAAATTTTCATATAGGCTGACACAATGAATTTTGGAACTGTTGGATGGTATTTGACAAATGCTGTACAGTACGTAATTGTGGAACACGTAGAGAATTTTTGGTTCGGTTTAAGAGCACTGAACATAATAATACGGAGTAACAACTATAAGTGCAACATCACATCACCCTTTTTTTGAGGACGACGTTGAGGATATTGTGGACTTATGGATTATGTATTTCAGGCGATATGTTTTAATATTTCAGGAGATATGTAGTGAAGTTAAGGACATTTAGGGATTATGTGATGATTTGACTGTAGTGCACGCTCTGAGTTGTTACGGTTTAGTGATTTTTGTTTAGAGTAGAGCATTTATTATGAGTGGAGACGAGATGTGTTGGGAAATTTGCTACTTTATTTGACACACTGTGGCGAGAACTTTTGGCGTGCAGGCATTTTTCTGTATGGGTAGTGATATGAGAGATGACATTTCTGGTCATGTGCTGAATTAGCCAACTTTTCCAGATCAGATTAACAGATTTGTATATGTTTACTAGCCGTACAGCACAACTATTCTATATCTTTTTTGTGTATAGCTGTAAGGCATTTTTGGTACTCTTTGCCTTTCTTGAATTTGGGGTATGCTAAGCAGTTTTTTACCTGATAATGATTAGTTGCCACATGCGCAGAATAAGCATCTGTGTCAACATTTTCACTTCTATTATTTTTTGTGACGGACTGACCATTGACGCTTTAATGTAATTAATTTCATTTAAGGTACAAAAACAATTTTGTTCACAAACATTTATAATCCTCCTGCATCCACTTTCATTCTGAATAGTTACTCGAGCTAGAAATTTTCGGAGGAAATCGTGTTATGTTTTGTGATCGCTATACAAAATATGTTAGACAACTTTAAGGAAGAATTTACATTTGCAACTGCATTTTGACAAATATTTGTGCGAAACTGCTACGATTTTTATTCTCAGTTTATGTCTTCTATGCATACAGCGTTTTTCTCGTGTTTTCTTACCTAGAATACTGTCTAAGAATGATGTAAAGAATTTCATGTATATGTTGATATGCAGCCTTTATGGTGATTTGTTAACTTTACCTGTTGAATGCCACCAACAAACTATTTCTCTTATGGAGATTTAGTTCATATACTTGTTTGTTTTGCCACATGGTAACACATAAACATTTCAGAGCACACACATATAGTATCGTATGTATTTACTCATTTGTAACAGTGCTTGCTTATTATGTCTTGTGCTGAATCAGAACATTTGTGTGCATATTGAGGCATACTCTTTCGAACTATGAGACACTTATGCAATGTATGGACGTATTTTTACGACAAGAATATACACGATGTATCAAAAAGAATCACCCGATTTGGCACGTTTATATTTCTGAAATCAATAAACATATACAATGAATTTTGTTTTTTGATGAATGGGAAACTCAAAAAGTGTTTTTTCATACCGTTTCATAGGTGTTCAGTATGCCCCCCTTGAGGTACACAGCATATGTCAATTCGGTATTCAGATTGTTCTCACACAGCAGCGAGCATGTCTTGAGTTACAACTTCCACAGCTGCTGTTATGCGATGTCTCAGTTCATTCATTGTTGTCGATAACGGAGACACATAAACACAGTCTTTTATAAACCCCCACAAGAAATAGTCATATACAGTCAGGTCCGGTGACTTGGTGGCCAGTAATGAAAGGCTGAATCATTTGCTCCAGTGTGACCGATCCATCGTTCAGTGATCCTTTGATTTACAAATTCCCGCACTTCCAGATGCCAGTGCAGCGGTGCCCCATCCTGTTGGTAATTGAAGTCGTTCGAATCAGTCTCCAGCTTTGGGAAAAGAGAGTTCTCAAGCATATCGAGATATGTATTTCCTGTAACAGTGTTCTCGGCAAAGAAAAATGGACCATATACACCTTTTTCCGCGGAACTGCACAAAACGCATTAAATTTTGGAGAGTGCCTCTAATGTAGTACAACTTCATGTGGTTGTTCCGAACCCTATATTCTCACATTATGACGGTTCACCTTTCCATTTAAGTAGAATGTTGCCTCGTCACTAGATATTAAGCGTGGAAGAATACTGTCACCTTCCACTTTGCCAAGAACGAAATTACTGAACTCCACACTTTGTTGTTTGTCACCTTCACTAAGAGTTTGCAGTAGCTGACTTTTTATGGTTTAATGTGTAAATGGCGACGCAACACATACCAGACGGACATCGGGGGCATGTTGAGCTGTCGAGCTGCACAGCGAACGGATTTCTGCGGACTCCTTGTGAAACTATGGCGGATGCTTTCGACGACTGTGTCAGACACTCGGGGACGGCCCGGCGATTTGCCTTTACATAAACAACCTGTTTCTCGTAACTGTTCATGCCATCGTCTAATGCTCTGTGCTGTAGGAGGATCCACACCATATTTAGTACGACAGTCACGCTGAACAATTATTACTGACTCGCACTGCGCAAATCGAAACAGATAACTTTCAACCTTATTGAAAGTGTCTCAAGCACGATTCTAGCCATCATAAAGGTGAAAGGTGGACAAACCCTATATTAATGTCCAGTAATAGGTGTCAGATACGTTTGATGAGCGTAATAAAGTCGGATGCTCCTTGAGGTTATTCGAAGGTGATGTTATGTATAGAGAAGTCATCCCTATAGAAAACTGTTGTGAATTGTAGGAAGATCTAGGGAGGATCAATACTGGTGCATGAATTGATAGTTGACCCTTAACGCAAACATAAGTAACATATTGTGCATCAGTTGGCAGAAGGACCCGTTATGTGTGATCACACGAATATCGGACGGTCACTGGAAGCACATCCATAAAATATGAGGGACTATGCGTACGACACAGTTTAAAATGAAACGACCACATAAAATCAATATTAGCAAAGGCAGATGCCAGAACAAGATTTATTGGTGAAATCCTCACGAATTTAATCCACCCACAAGGTAGTTTACAGAACACTCATTCGACCGTCCTCTTGATTACTGCTTGTCGGTCTGAAGCCCTGAGTAGAAAGGATTGATAGATTATTTAGAGAAGATCCAGAGACATGAGGCGTGTTTCGTCACAGATTCATTTATAAAGCACGAAAACGTCATAGAGATGTTTACTCAACTCCATTGTCAGATGCTATGACAGAGGCATTGTGCATCACTATAAAAATTCCGAGATCGTTCGTTCCTAAGGAGTACACCAATATATTTCTTCATCCTACAAGTATTTCACAAAAAGAACATGAAGGCGAGATCAGAGGGGTTGTAGCTCGCTCAGAGGGTTAGCGTAAATGGTCCTTCTCCTTCACCATTTACAACTGGACAGTAAAGGAGGGAAGTGACAGTGGTAGCTTTCGCTACTTACAATAAGGTGGCTTCCGGACTATAGATGAAAATGTAGGGAACATCGATTAAATATCAGTGCGTAAAGTAGTGAAGTCAAATTATGGAGGACGAACACGTCAAGTATATGTAGGATGCGAAAATAGAGAATTTAGATGTATTGTAACAATTATGGGAGAGTCCAGCGCAGGTAGAAAGGAAATCAAATGTGATGTTGTTGTGAGACTTTCTTCGAATAGTCGGCCAACGACCTGGCCACGGTGGTAACACCGGTTCCCGTCAGATCACCGAAGCTAAGCGCTGTCGGGCTGGGCTAGCACTTGGGTGGGTGACCATACAGCTGCCGAGCGCTGTCGGCAAGCGGGGTTCACTCAGCCCTTGTGAGGCAAACTGAGGAGCTACTTGATTGAGAAGTAGCGGCTCCGGTCTCGGAAACTGACGTACGGCAAGGAGAGCGGTGTGCTGACCACCTGCTCCTCCATATCTGCCTCCAGAGACGCCTATAGGCTGAGGATGACACGGCGGTCGGTCGGTGCCGTTGGGCATTCATGGCCTTTTCGGGAGGAGTTTTTCCTTGAGTAGTCGAGTGTTTGGGACCCTCGTCAGGTAGTATAAAAGAGGGGAGAGAAGTAATTCCGAAACCTGCTTCTAGATTTGTAGCTGGCCTCCTAAGTCCGTATGACAGTTTTACGTTAATGCACAGGAAGGTTACACGGGTATCTCTCGAAGAAAAATGACATTCTGTTTGAGAATCATCGGAGCTGAGTTTACCAATCCAAAAACCGAGACAGAATCTACAACAGATTTATTGTCTCTTTTGTTTGTCTCGCATAATTCCCATAGGAACAAAATCAGAAAGACTGAGGCAGGTTTTAATGTATCCATACGATCATTCGTTCTGAGCTCCGTTCTCAGTGAAATCGGGAAAAGAGAGGAGAAATAACTGTATGACCTACCGTCCAACATAAGCTGCACAATTTTGCAGAATACATGTATATTTAGATAAGGAAAATTTTCCGTAAAATTTACCATATTTATCATTAGCAAACAACGACTGAGGTAGACAATTTGTTAAATAATTGTGCTTCCATTATTTATAAACTCTGACTAAACTTTCTAACTACAGCTTGAATAATCGTGATAGACATATATTTGCTGTTATGTATGGGAGAGTATGGAATATCGACGTCATTGCAACTAGGTACCTATATCGCAATGTCCGTGTGTGCAGAAGCCATCGAAAACGTGGTATGTACGCGATGCGTCCAACTGTACGTGTACCTTTCATTTCTGGTCGGTAGAGTCATTTTTGGTAAAGAGCGCTTTAAGATGTATACAGGAGTGCAACTCTATGGATGGTCGCTCACTGCATCCTTCAGTTTGCTGAGCCACTGCAGATCTATAGTGATTTGGAGAGAAGCAAACCTACCATTATATAACAAAATAAATGAATGCGATATCTCAAGAGGAGTAGGAGGGGGAGATTAGTGTTTAGAGTCCCGTCGACAACGACGTCATTAGAAACGGAGAACAAGCTCGGGTTAAGGAAGGGTTGGGAAGGAAATCGGCTGTGCCCTTTCAAAGGAACCAGCACGACATTTGCCTGAAACGATTTAGGGAAATCATGGAAAACCTAAATCAGCATGGCCGGAGACGGGTTTGAACCGTCGTCCTCCCGAATGCGAGTCCAGTGTGCTAACCACTGCGACACCCCGCTTGGTGGATATCTCAAAACTTGGCAGTGTCTGTGTGTAGGGTGCTTTGCTTTTAGAGGCACATATGGACCTCCATGTCTTTCAGTATAGAACTGTGACTATTTAAAGAGATACATGCTAGGTTTAATGTACGTTCTTATTCAGATTCAGTGGAGGACTATTTTCAGGCGAATCACATAGAGCATATTTGAGCTGTTGATAGGAGATGAATCACTTCTTCTGTCCATAGATGGGTCATGCTGCATGGATACCGACTTTGTTGGAGACATGACATTGACATCCTAAGTGACTAATATAATCCATCGTTAACAGCTGACGTTGGGTGTATAACAAATAGACGCATTTCATTTGTAGGTTTCAGCAACTTTTAATAAGCTTAAATACAGTTTCTATGTCGATAAATTTATATTTAACTCAAAATCAAGTAAAATAGCAGAATGGTTTGATAATCCGAAACAATCAGATCTATTTTCCATATAAATCAAGGTAATATACTTTTCTGTGATTAGTTTCACCAGTCTATTGGTAGCATTACACGTTGTTGTTGTTGTGGTAATTAATCAGAAGATTGGTTTGGTGCATCTCTATACAGTAGAGCTGCATGCCCTCAGGAAAAATATACTTGTATTTTCCCGTGCTTTCAGTTGTTCGTGGTACTAACATATCAAGTACAAGTTAGCTTATGTTATAAGGGAGGACCAAGCCATCATACAGGCTGTTGCTCCTGCAACTGAAAAGGCTTGCTACTACTCTACAGGAATCATATGTTAGCCTGGCGTCTCCACATATACCGCCCCCCCCCCCCCAAATGTAGTTACAACTATGATTCAGCTATGTGTGTAGTTCAGCAACACAAATCTCCGGACCTTGGCAAGGTCCAAGATTCGTGTGTGTGGGAAGGGGGGAGTGGGGGGTGGGGGGTGGGGTGGAAGGGGGCATCTGTAATTTTCATAACCTGATGTTAGTGTTCACTACAGAATCAGTTATCAGTTTCACTATTATTAACATATTTTACGATTATTTACCATTATTTCAGCTCTCTGAGACTGCAGACGTGTGTGCAAGTTGCGCTTCCGTGAGTGTGTGTGTGGGCGTGTGTGCATGTGTGTCTACTGCTGACAAAGGCCTTAATAGCCAAAAGCTATGACTGTGTGAATCTTTTTATTGTGCCTATCGCGACTCAAATCTCCGCTATATTGTGAGTGGCAGCTTTCGTTCTCTCGTATTGTTACATTCCATCCTGGATTTTCCATTGTTTGATTACCATTATTTTATATTTATTTATATTATCAACTTTCCCTATGTGTTAATCTATTATTTCCCAGTCCCTAATGTATCAGACTAAGACAAAATCACAATTTATTTCTTTTTGTCTACCACAGCTTATCTACCAGTTGCCTCTGCATCATGTTAGGCAAAAAGTTTCTTAATATTATGAGTAACAGTCACAATCATCGTTTATACTTTACATTGACAGTTAATGTTTGTTATTAACATTTACATTCATATTGTTATGAAAAGCTTAATCTTAATTCGATACTTTGTTTCATTAGACTTTATGCTAAGTCAATAGTTATAACAGAAAAATGATTTTCATTTCACCAAATGACGGCGAAAAATACGCGAGTTCACTTGATAAAGAAGAGGAGCGTCTTACAGTTGTCGGCGCGAGAAAGAACTGGAACTGGTTTAATATTTGGAAGCGATCATGAGAAAACAGTAACGAGTGTAGGAACAGTTTCCAAAAATTCGGGAACACCGAGATCATCGATACAAGAAAGAAGAGAGAAGAAGAAATTGGGCCACAAAGCAAGCCAGCACATTTCACAACAGAGTACACAGCAGCCAGCATTATCAGAAAACAACATATGTAAGTGTCACAACCTGCTGCAGGACGTTAACTAAAGTCACTGCTCCAGGTAGCAGCCTAGAAGTGCCGCAGTATGTGATCAGTGAAGGTGACTGCAGTTGGCTAAAAGGTGTCAAAAATGTGTGTGGCGGAATCCAGTAATAAAATTGTAATAGTTGTTATGTGTGTCATAAAATCCCGTTAAGTTATTGCTACAAATAAGACAGTGATTAGGAAACTTTTGTCATATTTCGAGACAGCTAATAACTAAGCATTTAAGCCAGAAAATTTTAATAGTGGACAGCGGTAGGGACAAAAGTGAGGGAAGGATTACCACGCCCAAAATGGAAAAGCGGGAAATATAGAGACAATTGCGGACAGTTTTATAGTACATTTGCAGAAACACCGAAGACAAGCTTAAGAATGATCCCAGAGCTGAAACAATTAATGGAGGTTCCTAGATTGTTAATGAATGACGAGTACAAGAGCCGGCCGGTGTGGCCTAGCGGTTCTAGGCGCTTCGTTCTGGATCCACGCGGCTGCTACGGTCGCAGGTTCGAATCCTGCCTCGGGCATGGAAGTGTGTGATGTCCTTAGGTTAGTTAGGTTTCAGTAGTTCTAAGTCTAGGTGACTGATGACATCAGATGTTAAGTCCCATAGTGCTTAGAGCCATTTGCACCATTTTTCGAGTGCAAGAAAAATGGACGAAAAATCAGACAAGCGAGTGAAATAACTCAAATCATCAACTGATGAAATATTGTGCAGGCAAGCAATATCGGAAATTCAAACAATTAAACAAAATCAGCAAATGCAAATGACAAGTTCTGAGGAAATGTTCAAGACATGGAAGAGAGGAATAGCTGTAGATTTGGAATCAGTAAACGAAGAGCAAAAGAAAACCAACAATGAAATAAAGGTACAATTAGGAAAAAAAGAGAAGTAAACGGAAATTATAGAAAACCTGGGACAACAGCGCGACACGTTAGTGAATGAAGTAACGAAGGCAGGACCAGAAGCAGGTAGCGTGTCTTAAAGTATAAAGGACATGGAACAAACAGTGCCAGAGCCCGTACAACAAACCGCAGATGATAAACTGTAGCACGCGACAGTTTCTATTAAAATGAAGACGGCAATAAGTACTAGAAACCATCCACCAACACAATTAGTGTGAAGGTGCACAAGCAAAAATTCCCAACCAAAATAAAGCTTTTTCTTGGAAAGATAAATCGAAAGAAATAGATTTCTCAACGCGCAGGATGGCAAACAAAACGGATTACGCTATACAGTGCACGAACTTCCACGCAAAATACACAGCTTTCAGAAACAATAACAGTAACGATACAAATGACAACGGAACAGTACCGAACAGTATACACGCTGATCGAAAGCGAGGTTCGCAGCCTTCTAATAGGCAAGGAGGTAGAAACGGTGGCGCGACTAGGAACAATGTTAACGCAGCAAAGGCACATGAACAGACTGGCAGATACGCAAAACAAGGTTTTCAATACAGGCAGACAGAAAAAAGAATCCGCGCGAGGACGAAGAGATAGTAGATGCGGTGAATATCAATATGGATACAACAGCGAACCGAAGATAACAGGCAGAGGGGAGAAGGACGTAGTCCGATAACAGAAGAGAATGAGGGGAGAGGCCGAGAATGGCTGGCCCATGAGAACGCAGGAATCCCCTGCTGCTGTCAAGATACGAAATCTATTGTCCCACAGGCAGCTAGAGGTGCAAATGTAACACCATTCGTAAGAAGAAATATCAAATATCGTGAACAAGAAGTTTAATTAGAGGAATTAAATATATTCAAAGAAAAAGACAGTAATTATGCAGTTCTTAAGAATGTACTACACAGACAAAATTAATAATTGAGTCTGGAGGTCAGCTGTAGGCCAAAGCTAGAAATCACCGTATGAAAGTACAGAAGAAAAGAACAGAAATATAGATGTTCTCAATTATTTGATTCGAAGAAAAAATGATCCTGTTGACAAATAGAAAAAAATTATGGACTGCCAAGGGTTGTTGGACTTTTAACGTGAGGAAGTAAAGTGCACACGGACCTAAACACAAAATGTGTTCAGTGGTCACTTCCCCCGTCTTCATATTGTTAGGAACAAATATACTGCATGGACGGATTGGAAGGAAGTAAAATGTAGTACATCATAAGCCTGTCTTCTACCTGAATGTTCGACACAACAAGCAATGAAAGACGAAAGCAGTAAAGAATGGCAAACAAGCGGAGGTTCTGACATGTGGATCAGAGATTTTGAGGAAGTTTTGCAAGGACAGTTCATATCGAAAATAAAGGGACACATGTTACGGCTTTTTGGTAGATACTTCCCATGTTTTGAAAAAAATCGAAGTCAAAGACGTTGATGGAAATCGTATTTTCTATGCCATACATCGAAAGATCGTCTATAAACAAACATTTTATTATTAAAATATGGGATCTAAAGTTAATAATGTTCGAGTTATTAATGTTTTTATGTTTTCATGCTGTGTCTAGGGTACCCGTCATTCTAAGCGTCTAGCAAAGCGAGGTTGGCGGTCGAGCTGTCAAGGTGTTACACTACCAGACAGCTGGACAGTGCTCGATTCTTGGTCAGTCCGACTTCGGGGTTGCAGCGGCTCGGACGTGCCTAACGTTCCAGCCGCGCTCCATTAGCGCGACAAACAAGTTCACGTTCGACGCACAATGTACAAGACCGAAAGCGCATAAACGCGAAGGCTTTATGTGCGATGTGGTGAAGCTGATGGGGATCCACCTGTTCATAGTGTCCAGCGTAGTATACGTCAAACTTATAAACGAAACAGCGTGCGACCAGACTCATTCTTCGATCCACCGACGGTGATCGCTGTTGCCACGACGACGGGAACGTGTGTGGTGTCATTTGATCCTGTGGACTTGGTTATCGAAACATTTCCACCATCTGGCACGGTCTTTAGTCATGCTGTGGAGAAATGGACCAGCTTTGAGACGTATCCCACACACTGTGGGGTGCGCTAAAGGTATTGAAATCCGGAAGCACATACCATCTTACGTGTGTATAGTAGGCTGTCGAGCCATCGTCATATACGACGCACAACCGAGGACCTTCTCTGGGCCGGCCGGTGTGGCCGTGCGGTTCTACGCGCTTCAGTCTGGAACCACGTGACCGCTACGGTCGCAGGTTCGAATCCTGCCTCGGGCATGGATGTGTGTGATGTCCTTAGGTCAGTTAGGTTTAAGTAGTTATAAGTTCTAGGGGACTGATGGCCACAGATGTTAAGTCCCATAGTCCTCAGAGCCATTTGAACCTTCTCTGGTTGCGGGCAACAAGGTCACGTCCGACCTGACTGTCTTCAGCAACGTCTAGTACAGTTAGTTCGGGACTCCCAGCACCTGCCACATCAGATGACGTCGTTGCCTATTACGTACGAGGATGAGTTCCAGAACGACGTGGGTGGTTGGGTGGTGTTCACAACAGGCTGTTGCCTATATAGTCTAAGAGTACAGCCTCCGATCCCACATCACTAACGGCGCAGATGAACTTGTCGTCACACCAGTCGGTAGCCTAACAACAGGTGCAGAATCAAGGTCCCTTCAAGGTCCCGTCGAATGCCTCTTCAGATACGGAAGCGGATCCTTAAGACGATCAAAGTGACCAACATCCCTCTGTAGATGTGGAGGCGCGACTACGGAAACAGCAGTCGCCGAAGAAGCAGCGGCTGTAAACAGTGAAAGAGCAGCACAACGAGGCGACGAGCAAGATAGTGGGGATAATCACGATTCGTTTCCGCCTACTGGAAAGGACGATTTCATACCCAAAGCGGCTCAAGACCGTAGAGGAGCCACAACCTCAAGAAGCGATGGAGACTACTGTATGACAGCATGGCGGCCCACCTGTCGGCAGTAGAGACGAACGTCCTCCAACAGCGAGCTTCCTCATCAATTCACTGGGAGACTAGGTACAAGAAATGGACCAGACTAACGACATCCAGGAATCGGGCGATCACCCACTGACTTGAGCCAACAATGATTAGGGGGAAACTTGTCCGCCCCGCCAACGAGGCAGTGTCGTGTGGTCCCAGTCCAGAAAGAATGTTCCGTTGCAGTTCACAGCAGATACGATGTCTCACATCTGCCGTATTGGGACAGTTAATATCAATGGTATTAGCACCCCAGTAAAGATCCAGATGCTTCAACGTATGCTGAAGCCAGCGGACGTCGACATAGTTTTTCTGCAGCAGGTACGAAACCACAACCCTTTGGTATTTTATGGTTATGACGTATATAGTTTAACAGGTGCGGACGGTAGCGGTGACACAGCCATACTGTTAAACATCATAAGGTATAGTGGCGGAAGATGTGGTCTACTTACCATCGACCCGAGGTGTTGCCCTTACTGCAGGGGGTGTCTGCATGGTGAATGTTTATACACCGTCTGGATCGACGAAGAGACACGAGGGAACAACCTTTTACACAGAGGAAGTAACACCGCTCCTCGGAGGACATCAAGACAATTACATTGTCGGTGGCGACTTTAACTGCGTTGTGTGGGCAGAATACCAATGCCTATACTCCGTCCCCTACCCGACGATACAAGCGCCAATACGGTACCTGGCACTGCATGCCACCTGAGTGCCGCGGATATACACTGAAAAATGGTTCAAATGGCTCTGAGCACTATGGGACTTAACATCTGTGGTCATCAGTCCCCTAGAACTGAGAACTACTTAAACCTACCTAACCTAAGGACATCACACACATCCATGCCCGAGGCAGGATTCGAACCTGCGACCGTAGCAGTCGCGCGGTTCCGGACTGCGCGCCTAGAACCGCTAGACCACCGCGGCCGGCGATATACACTGAAGTGCCAAAGAAACTGGTATAGGCATGTGTATTCAAATACAGAGATCTGTAAACAGGCAGAAGAGGACACTGCGACCGGCAACGCCTACCTAAGACAACAAGTTCAAGAAATGGTTCAAATGATTCTGAGCACTATGGGACTTAACATCTGAGGTCATCAGTCCCCTAGAACTTAGAACTACTTAAACCTAACCAACCTAAGGACGCCCGAGGCAGGATTCGAACCTACGACCGTAGTGGTCGCGCGGTTCTTGACTGAAGCGCCTAGAACCACTCGGCCACTCCAGCCGGCAGGCAACAAGTGTCTGGCGCAGCTGTTAGCTTGGTTACTGATGCTACAAAGTCAGGTTATCAAGATTTAAGTGAGTCTGAACGTGGTGTTATAGTCGGCGCTCGAGCGAAGGGACACAGCATCTCCGAGATAGCGATGAAGTGGGGATTTTCCGTACGACCATTTCACTGGTGTACCGTGAATATCAAGAAATCGGTAAAACATCAAATCTCCGACATCGCTGTTGCCGGAAAAAGATCCTGCAAGAACGGGACTAAAGACGACTGAAGAGAATCATTCAGCGTGACAGAAGTGCAACCCTTTCGCAAATTGCTGCAGATTTCAATGCTGCACCATCAGCAAGTGTCAGCGTGCGAACCATTCAACGAAACACCATAAATATGGGCTTTCGGAGCTTTATGCCTCGCCCGGGCCCGTCAGTCCCGACGTTGGACCACTGATGACTGGAAACATGTTGCCTGGTCGGACGAGTCTCATCTGAAATTGTGCCGAGCGGATGGACGTGTACGGGTACGCAGACAACCTCATGAATCCATGGAGCCTGCATGTCAGCAAGTTGTTGGAGGCTCTGTAATGATGTGGGCGTGTGCAATTGGTGTGATATGGGACCCCTGATACGTTTAGATACGACTCTAATAGGTGACACGTACGTAAGAATCCCGTCGCATCACCTGAATCCTTTCATGTCCATTGTGCATTCCGACGGTCTTAGGAAATTCCAGCATGACAATGCGACACTCAACATGCACAGAACTGCTGCAGACTGGCTTCCGGAACACTCTTCTGAGTTTAAACACTTCCGCTGGCCACCAAATTCCCCAGACATGAACGTAATTGAGCATACCTGTGATGACTTGCAACGAGCTGTTCAGAAGAGATCTACACCACCTCGTAGTCTTACGGATTTATGGAGAGCCCTGCAGGATTCACAGTGTGAATTCTCTCCAGCACTCTTTCAGACATTAGTAGAGCCCCAGCCACGTCGTGCTACGGCACTTCTGCGTGCTTATGGGGGCCCTGCACGATATTAGGCAGGTGTACCAGTTTTTTTGGCTTTTCATTGTACATACCTTAGAAGCCATTCAGCTAGTCGACTGGGCAGGGTATATGTGTCGCGTGGGATGCACATGGCGACGATTGACGATGAGGTGTGGCCTACGGCCGTTACGGGCCGCCAGGCTTACAGGTGGCACCATCTCTCTGGCAAGACAAAAGACATGGCGGAGCTACGGTCCGTGAAATCTCAACGTTACCCTGATACAGGATGAGAACTGTTTCCGGGAGGTTGAAACATAGCGTAAATAACAACGACGCCAACGCGTGTACGATTCAACTCTTAAATGGTGGTTCTGCTGTGTCAAACCAGTATTACGCGAACGTTCACATGATATGACCAACATGTCATGTTGGCAACGGACGACTTTCGAATTATATTTCACAGCTTATATGAAATGGCAATGCAGTCACCGTCTCCAGACCATCAGCAGGCCGTTCAACGTGTACTTTCAGTTGCTGCGTCTTACGGCGGTGAAGACGGAAGGATTTAATGTACATACGAGGATGCTCGACGGTTTACGCAACGAACGACCGTCATTATACAATATAGCAAAAGAAAAGCGGGAGCAGCGACGTACACCTACACAAAGACGTCGAAATGACCGATGGATCGCGGGCCACGTTACATAAGGATATAACACACCACTATCGCGGTTTCTATGCGGACGATCAACTGGATACAATAGGACTCGCAGACGTGCTTCAAGAAACGCCAGCCACCGAGCATTTCATTGAAGTAGGCGAGCTTATGGTTGAAATTACCGTAGACACTCTAGACGCAGCCCTAAAGTGAGTTGCGTTAAACAAATCTCTGGGACCAGATGGATTCCCTCTTGAGTGCTACCGTATCTTTGTTTCTCTGATAGGACCTAGATGGATACAGATGTACAACGAACTCTTGATACCTACCTTACAGGTCCCCACTGAGTTCACGGTATTATGATACACGTTCCAAAACTCCCCAACGGGAATGCGCCTGATGAAAGAAATGGGACCAATAATGCGACTTGCAGACACTGTACACCAAACCCCAACTTTCTGATCATGAAATCGTGTTTCGTGGAAGTTATACGGATTCTCCGCTGCCCAGAACCTGTGATTCTGAGTTGAATAACCACTCAGGTGAAACTAGTCTTCATCAGACACAACTAAGGGGCAGGGTCGTAAGGGGCAGGAAATTCAGCATTAACGGAGGAAGGAAAGACGTACAGTTACTTCCAACAGGATGGAGCAACTGCCAATACAGTCGGCCTAACCTTGGAGCATATTTACACATTCTTCACGTCTGACAGAGTTTTTAGTAGAGATCAGTCTGGTCGGGGCCCTATCTGGCCGTTCAGGTCACCTGATCTGTCAGAATGCTATTACTTTATGTGAGGAGTCCTCAAGTCTAAGGCGTATTACAACAAACCTCATAGATGCAAGTATTGAGTATTTGTTCTTTTTGCCTGATGAAACCTGGTTTCAACTCAGTGATTATGTCAACTCAGAGAATCACAAGTACCAGGCAGCGGAGACTTCACATAAGTTCCACGAAAAACCATTGCATGGTCAGAAGGTTGAGATTTAGTGTACAGTGTGCGGGCTTTCAAGTAAAATGATGTGGTGTCAAGGTCTTCAACTACGTACCCTCAGTTGAAATATTAAAAGCTTTGGCTGGTTTCGTTGTCCAGGGACTGGGATACATAGTTGCCACATTACAAGCCAAATAATATGAATATACACATGAATCGAATGGTGATAGGTTCCTATCAGTTGGCAGTTGCGAATTTTGAACATAAAATAGACATCTATAAACGAAAGATTGTAATTAAATAAAATCTGCAGGTACTATTATTCAACTACTTTAAATGATGAGTAGAATAGCGGAAGTACCTTTGAAAATGCCGTTTATTACTCCAGAACACTTATTGGTGTCGATGGTCCAGCAGTTGAATAAATTATAAGTTGAGTAACAGGGAAACAATAGAGTCCTACTTCACGTAATTAGTTATGAACAATAACATAGCTCGCGAGATATTCACTTCTAAACGCATACTACGTCTTCACTACAGAAGCCACGGAAGTTCCATATGAACTGTGAAATGTCTGCCATTAAGGTCTCATGATGTCCGCCATCTCTGGGTCTCCCGACATGTCTCCTTCATCGATACAGCGTCACTATGGAGTTCCCAGCCACGCGGTCGGCTGGACCACGTGGTCCGCCCATTGTGCAGCATCACGCAGTTGCTAACGAGCCGCGGCTTGCCGACAGGCCCGAGCGGTGGTTGCCAACTCTGAACTTAGAATTTTCAGGGCGCCACAACTCGCCTGTTACCTCACAAGTGTTTGCACTCTTCATATTGGTCCCGTCTTCTTTCATCAGGGCGCATCACTTATAAAATTTCAGCTCCCAGGAAATTTGTTATAATATAAAATTCGCGTGTGTGCGGCAATTTTGAGTTGATCCGGCCAAGATCTGCAGGGGGATCCAGACTGGCCAGTCGAAAACACGTAAATAAGTATGATGTAATGGAATGAATACCTCGAGTACATGTTAAAAGGTTACGTCGTGTAAATAATATTAAATCATTTACTTTCATATCGGTAAATTCCAACCCTCCACGGGGACGGGGCTTCGCTACCACTTCGTATTGGAGTCGAAAAATATGACTTTTCCATAGGTAACAACCGGATAATTGCATCGATTAGCGGGCCATCATCGCGGACAGCAGGAATATTTGTGCAGCATAATACACTTTACTGAAAATGTATGAATGTAAATCCATACTTGGTGAAGAAGGCTGAGGGAACATCGTTTGTGTTCACGAATTGCCCCTTGAATTCGATCTCGTCACCTCTCGCCAATCGAGAGCAGCCATTTTTATCGGGTAGCGATAAACGGTAATCCAGAATGACTTGCGACAAGCAACCACTGTTGCCCATGAAATGACAACTTGATGAAAATCCCGCAGTGGTAACTGGGTGCATTTCTGTTCATTAAAGGGGGCCCCAGCGAGAGGACAAAAGGAGTCCAATATGCCCTTGAGCAAGGATATATCATTGACATGACGTAGTAGTCCTACAGGGTGGGGCAAATAAAAGTGGCCTGGACGGGTGGATACGATTGAATGTGAATGAATGCATATAACCACATCCTGTGATGCGCACACCAGGTGTACGCCAGCGACATGATCCACGTCGGTTTAGAGCATAGTTCAAATAGTTGAAATGGCTCTAAGCACTTGGGACTTAACATCTGAGGTCATCAGTCCCCTAGACTTAGAACTACTTAAACCTAACTAACCTAAGGACGTCACACACATCCATGCCCGGCGCTGGATTCGAACCTGCGACCGTAGCAGTCGCGCGGTTCCAGACTGAAGCGCCTAGAGCCGCTCGTCCACGATTTCGTAGACAGAATACATTTGAAAGTGACATCATACACATCCATGCTCAAGGCAGGATTCGAACCTGCGACAGTAGTGGTCGCGCGGTTCCAGACTGAAGCGCCTAGAACCGTTCGGCCACAGTGGCCGGCCTGAGTCCTTCCATTTGCTGTCTGAAGAAGCTTCACCTTAACATGGCGAACATCCATAATCCGTAAGGACCCTTCACGAATTTGTCAGAAGACGGAATAATAAGATTCCTGGGTCTGCCGTTAATCCCTCTTCCTATCAGCGCCATAACTCATTAATGCTTTCCGGAACAGCGAATTTGCGCGCCGTGGCCTCCATTCTATAAGAGAAGGATAACGAAACTGTGAATGCAAGATACGGGTCCAAACCTCTAGAACGATAACCTGGACGGAAATACCCTTAAGAGAGATGTGTTCAACATCCAGGGGAGGCGATAAAGTTTTACTGGTTGCGGAACATGATTTAAGCTTACACTTACGGCACAGTGAACAGTGAAACAAGCGGGTATCACATCTATCACTAACTGTTGCCAACATAAAGAATCAGATAGATAAAAATTGTCGAGCCTGATGCTAGAAGTAACTGTAAAATGCGTTTACTTGACGAGCGTGGCAGATCTATTCTTCACATATTTAGAAAGAGTAAATCAAATCATCTAGTTCCTTACTGAAATCAAAATTGGGTGTCTGTTGCGCAGGGAGCAACATGCAGTTAAAATTTCCGCCTGACAGAAGTTTCTGCGGGGTCTTACGAAATAATGAAACTATATCCTCTTTGTCGCAGAACCGCAAGTCTAAGATCAGAACTAATTCTAATCACATTGAATGTAAGAAAAGTATAGGCCTGCCTCCAGTTATTACCAAAACAATTCAGATGAATACATGAAAATGACCTTTGACCTTTGACGTACATGGCAGAGTCAGTGGATGAATCTGAGTGAAAACTGCTGTATCCCTCTCCTCCACCCCCTGTATGTTTTTTTTTTCTTTTTTAGCGATGCGGCAAGCTGAGGTCGAAAATGGTGTTTATTGCGGCTACGTGGGAACGTGGCTGGCGCATGGTGTAACGTGAGAGGTCCCTGATGAAATTCAGTAGTAGGCGCAGAGGAAGGGATCGGCATTCTACAATCCTCCGCAGGGGAGCGGTGCGGCTCCTGAGAATCGATGGAAATGAAACCTGATGGTATGTCTTTTACGGTCATCACATGTTCCACTGGCACACTTGTGCCGATATGGGACTGATCAGCAGCATCCTGTGCCATGCTTTTCCCGCCCTGGGGCGCAGAAGAAGGCCTGAAATACGTTACAGACTCAGGCGTGCCCAGAAAGTCCGTCGATATAGTACGGGGCTTCGGAGCAGGTCCGTCCTCATGCTATTCCGAAGAGGCGGCATCAGTCTCAGGAGAGACACCGGCGAGGTGCTGAACGCTGTCTGATCTTCAACAGCAGATGACATGTCATCATCGTGTCTGAACACTGTGAGGGGAGAGGCATCCTCCAACGACGGAATCTTTCTGGTAGGGCGGAGAAGGGAAGAGAGACGGTCTGACTCATCACAATGTATTAAAGTGGATGTGGAGGCATCGCAGAAGCTACAGTGGCAAATTATCTACGCGAGTCGGCCTCTGTGGCCGAGCGGTTCTAGGCGCTTCGGTCCGAAACCACGCTGCTACTACGGTCGCAGGTTCGTATCCTGCCTCGGACATGGATGTGTGCGATGTCCTTAAGTTAGTTAGGTTTCAGTAGTTCTAAGTCTCGGGGACTGATGACCTCAGATGTTAAGTCCCACGGTGTTTAGAGCCATTTGAACCGTTTTTCCCTAGGCGAGGTTAACGATGGAAAATCAGCAGGGCCATCAAGCAGTGGCTCGGGATGTTCCTTAGGAACTTGGTAGATACAAACTCTATCACTTGCCGAACGTGGTCCGCTAACGTTAGCCTTTTACAATGTTCATAAGTGGATTTTGTGACCGTGACACTATGCGGGTAATTTGTGCGCAAGTGTCCACTGTTATTACATATAATACAGGTAACTACTTGTACTGTGTAAATTATATGTAATTGGTATCAACACATCTACAAATGAGAGGGGATATTCCATTTCATCACGTCCACAGATCGAATGCCACTATAAACTTTTAAACGATGTTGAGGGGACCAGCGTTCCTGCTGTCTATTCTTTATTTTCCCAAACGGAAGTAGAATGGTCTTGAGGAAACTGTCATGAACTTCAGGTGGAAGGTATTCTTATATTCCACCTCTGCATTTGCCACATTAACCATATTATCAGAACCATCGCAACGTGGGAAAGGGTCTTGCTGCTCATGCAGCAAAAGAAGCCTGTGAACCTGAGGCGAGTCTAGAAACTTGACACAGAACACATTCGAATCAGAATCGAAGTAAGCCGCGTGAACCTGTTCCGAAGTTACCCTGATCGTGACTACAAACCAGCCAAGAATTAGATAACAGGACGCAGCATGTCAGTCTCAATTCTCATTCTCTTCCGAAGTAAGAGTGATTTCAGGTGTGCCGCAGGGGAGTGTCATAGGACCGTTGCTATTCACAATATACATAAATGACCTTGTGGATGGCATCGGAAGTTCACTGAGGCTTTTTGCAGATGATGCTGTGGTGTATCGAGAGGCTGCAACAACGGAAAATTGTACTGAAATGCAGGAGGATCTGCAGCGAATTGACGCATGGTGCAGGGAATGGCAATTGAATCTCAATGTAGACAAGTGTAATGTGCTGCGAATACACAGAAAGATAGTTCCTTTATCATTTAGCTACAAAATAGCAGGTCAACAACTGGAAGCAGTTAATACCATAAATTATCTGGGAGTACGCATTAGGAGTGATTTAAAATGGAATGATCATATAATGTTGATCGTCGGTAGGGCAGATGCCAGACTGAGATTCATTGGAAGAATCCTAAGGAAATGCAATCCGAAAACAAAGGAAGTAGGTTACAGTATGCTTGTTCGCTCACTGCTTGAATACTGCTCAGCAGTGTGGGATCCGTACCAGATAGGGTTGATAGAAGATATAGAGAAGATCCAACGGAGAGCAGCGCGCTTCGTTACAGGATCATTTAGTAATCGCGAAAGCATTACGGAGATGATAGATGAACTCCAGTGGAAGACTCTGCCGGAGAGACGCTCAGTAGCTCGGTACGGGATTTTGTCAAAGTTTCGAGAACATACCTTCACCGAAGAGTCAAGCAGTATATTGCTCCCTCCTACGTATATCTCGCGAAGAGACCATGAGGATAAAATCAGAGAGATTAGAGCCCACACAGAGGCATACCGACAATCCTTCTTTCCACGAACAATACGAGACTGGAATAGAAGGGAGAACCGATAGAGGTACTCAAGGTACCCTCCGCCACACACCGTCAGGTGGCTTGCAGAGTATGGATGTAGATGTAGATGTAGAATTTCTAACGAACCTGGCTGCACATGCCGTGTGGGACTAGTCAAAACTAAAACTGACGATACCTGTACGTGGAATGTTCCTGGAAGCCATGGACTACATCACTGAACAAGACAATGCCAAGTTAAAATTGGTTCACAAACACAAAGCTGTAAGCGACAAACAATGATGCGACAAGCACAAGGAATCACACAATAGGAAAGGGAAGGCCGGCCGGAGTGGCCGAGCGGTTCTAGGCGCTACAGTCTGGAACTGCGCGACCGCTACGGTCGAAGGTTCGAAACCTGCCTCGGGCATGGATGTGTGTGATGTCCTTAGGTTAGTTAGGTTTAAGTAGTTCTAAGTTCTAGGAGACTGATGACCTCAGATGTTAAGTCCCATAATGCTCAGAGCCATTTGAACTAAAGGGAAAACGAAGAAGCTCTTGCGGTGCTGCGATAAAAGAGGAACCAGACAGAACCCACTGGACCGACACGTGAAGCGGGAATATCCTAGCCACTGGACCGCCATCCTCGCTCTGCTAGTCATGTAGAATGACGGGTACTCTAGCTACAGCATGAAAAGAGAAACACTTTAATAACACAAACATGATTAACTTTGGACCCCTATTTTGTTGGCAAAATGTTTGTATTTGGACGTTATTTCCATTATAGTGTTGATTTTCCGCCATCAAGTTTAACCACGATTTTTTCAGAAATTATGGCGTTTTTAGCAAAAAGCCGAAACACGTTTCTCTTTATTTTCAGTATAAACCGTCCTTGCAAAACTTGATCAAAATCGGTGACCCACAAGTCAGACTCTCCCTTGTAAAAACGCTAGCTTTAGGTTTGGAGTAAGACGATGTGCAAAACATGATAAAAATATTACGAAGCAAACGTGCCCCAAAAGACAGTGATGAAAGGAAGTTTAGTGAATGAAAAACGTTTATTCTAAGTGCTGATGTACGTAGTTAGCTGGCAGAATTGCGTAGCAGGTTAGTCATGCGTATATATGTTTATTTTGACTTGTGCTAAAATTAAAATGCTATGGACGTATGTAATTAGACAGCAACTTATTCAGACTGACGCTTCTAAGCACATTGGCGTTGTATTATTGAATATGTGGACCTAGCACTTCTGACAACTGTAAGATCGTGTGGCAGGTGCTTGCGACAGCGATGTATGTTTTCGCAGAAGCTGACGGCACACGTGCTATGTTGATTTTGTTACATGCTGCAAGCTGGAGGAGAAAGAATGCGCTACTTAGCCGTTGCAACAGCGACAGCCGAGTGGCGCGTTGCCAGGCTACGTTCTGGAGTGTCTGGTGCTTCGGGCGATCGACAATCTCCATCAGTTGAGCATAGTAGGTGTGGACCAGCTAGCCAAGTGCTGGCCAGTCTTTGCGCTATGCAGTGCAATGTCGTACCATCATCGGGATGGGAGGGGAGCGGATTGGCGGAAAATCACTGTCGTTACTTCTAAATCTACATGGATACTCTGAAAATCACATTTAAGTGGCTGGGAGAGGGTTCATCAACGGTTGGCAGGATGTCGAAAGGGCAAGCTTAGTATTGCATGAGTGACGCTCTCTAAATCGCAGCCGGTTTGCGGATAGAAGCTTTTCTGTCTGAAGGAAATTTATTACATTCAGTTCAGAGTATATTCAAGAATCCTTCTCCAAACTATTGTTAAGGATATTGATCTATAATTATGCGGGTCCCTTCTTCTCCCCTTCTTGTACGAGGCGTATTCGGAAAGTAAGGTCCGATTAGGTGCGAAATGGAAACCAGTATGAAAATCCGATGGAACTTTGCACAGATGTGTTGGGCAGTGTCTTTAGTGTGCCTATCGATCGTTTCACGTTGCTCTTTTCATTTCAGAGCGCAACGTGATCAAGTAGAAATGCCTCAAACAACAGTGTCTCCCGCCATGTATGTGGATTTGGTGAGAGATTTCGCCTGAACCTATGAAGCCTACATAACACAAATGTCATACGTTTCTTTCTTCAAGACAATTTTCAGCCGCATTCTGCAGGGGCAATGAAGACGCTCCTGCAGTGTTGTTCATCTACGCTCACATGAACCACTGCCTACTAAAGCAACATTTTGGCACAAACAACGAAAGGCAGACCAGCGTAGAGAATTGGCGGAAAGCAGAGGCCGCGGCTGCTTTCTGTGACGAGTGTACTGGAAAGTTTGTACAACGCCACGATAGATCTAACTGTTGCCAATAAAAATTTTTTGATTTCCACTGTGATTTTCATTTCGCGACCGATCGGACCTTACTATCCAAGCAGCCCTCGTATATGGAAGTCACCTGTGCTGTTTCCATTTACGAGGTGCATTCAAGTTCTAAGGCCTCCGACTTTTTTTCTTCGGACTGGAAAGAGATAGAAACATGCGCATTGTTTTAAAATGAGGCCGCGTTCATTGTCAATACGTCTCAGAGATGGCAGCACCGTACGGAAGATGGAATTTTACCGCCAGCGACGAGAATGAGAACTGTTTTAAATACTTAAAATAACGACGTTTTCCTTACTTGAACAGCGTGCAATCATTCGTTTTCTGAATTTGCGTGGTGTGAAACCAATTGGAATTCACCGACAGTTGAAGGAGACATGTGGTGATGGAGTTATGGATGTGTCGAAAGTGCGTTCGTGGGTGCGACAGTTTAATGAAGGCAGAACATCGTGTGACAACAAACCGAAACAACCTCGGGCTCGCACAAGCCAGTCTGACGACATGATCGAGAAAGTGGAGAGAATTGTTTTGGGGGAGCGCCGAATGACTGTTGAACAGATCGCCTCCAGAGTTGGCATTTCTGTGGGTTCTGTGCACACAATCGTGCATGACGACCTGAAAATGCGAAAAGTGTCATCCAGGTGGGTGCCACGAATGCTGACGGACGACCACACGGCTGTCCGTGTGGCATGTTGCCGAGCAATGTTGACGCGCAACGACAGCATGAATGGGACTTTCTTTTCGTCGGTTGTGACAATGGATGAGACGTGGACGCCATTTTTCAATCCAGAAGCAAAGCGCCAGTCAGCTCAATGGAAGCACACAGATTCACCGCCACCAAAAAAATTTCGGGTAACCGCCAGTGCTGAAAAATTGATGGTGTCCATGTTCTGGGACAGCGAGGGCGTAATCCTTACCCATTGCGTTCCAAAGGGCACTACGGTAACAGGTGCATCCTACGAAAATGTTTTGAAGAACAAATTCCTTCCTGCACTGCAACAAAAACGTCCGGGAAGGGCTGCGCGTGTGCTGTTTCACCAAGACAACGCACCCGCACATCGAGCTAACGTTACGCAACAGTTTCTTCGTGATAACAACTTTGAAGTGATTCCTCATGCTCCCTACTCACCTGACCTGGCTCCTAGTGACTTTTGGCTTTTTCCAACAATGAAAGACACTCTCCGTGGTCGCACATTCACCAGCCGTGCTGCTATTGCCTCAGCGATTTTCCAGTGGTCAAAACAGACTCCTAAAGAAGCCTTCGCCGCTGCCATGGAGTCATGGCGTCAGCGTTGTGAAAAATGTGTACGTCTGCAGGGCGATTACGTCGAGAAGTAACGCCAGTTTCATCGATTTCGGGTGAGTAGTTAATTAGAAAAAAAAAACGGAGGCCTTAGAACTTGAATGCACCTCGTACTTGGGAAATGTTCAGATGTTCAAATGTGTGTGAATGCCTGAGGAACGAAACTGCTGGGGTGATAGGTCCCTAGACTTACACACTACTTAAACTAACTTATGCTAAGAACAACACACACAGCCATGCCCAAGGGAGGACTCGAACTTCCGGCGGGAGGGCCCACGCAATCCGTGATATGGCGGCACGAACCGAGTGGCCACTCCGCCTGGCCAAGTCACTCGGGACTTGACGCTGAGACAGAGATTCGGTAACTGTAACATAAGTAAGTGGCCACTGCAGCAGAATATTACTGTAAAATCTAGTTGGGATTCCATTTGTACCTGGCGTCCCATTAGTTTTCCATTCTTTCAGTTACTTCTCTGCGCTATGGATGTCTATTATAGTGTCCTCCTTATGGTAGTCTCTACGATGGCCATCCTCCTGAATGAACGATTCCTTAAGCGCGAAATTTAAAACCTTAGCTTTCCTTTTCCTGTGTTCTGTCATCATACCAGGCTGGTCGAAGGGCGATTAAGTAGAACATTTGGCCCGCTTCTCTATTTTGCGTAAGAGTAGAAGGAGGAGGTTAGTGCTTAATGTCCCGTCGACAACGAGGTCATTAGAGACGGAGCGCAAGCTCGGGTTAGGGAAGGATGGGGAAGGATGGGGAAGGAAATCGGCCGTGCCCTTTCAAAGGAACCATCCCGACATTTGCCTGAAACGATTTAGGGAAATCACGGAAAACCCAAATCAGGATGGCTGGAGACGGGATTGAACCGTCGACCTTCCGAATGCGAGTCCAGTGTGCTAACCACTGCACCACCTCGCTCGGTGCGTAAGAGTAGAATTTTCTCGGATTCTTGGCAAGACATTTCGGTAGAGTGTGACAGTGGAGTTGTTGCACGCTTCACGCATTGACATTCTTACAGACATACGAAGTTATACTAATTTTTGCCTTTCGACATCAGCGCAGTGGTCTTTGAATTGAGAAAGCAAGAATTTCTGCTTCCGTGCCATTTTCCGAATTTTGTGATTAAACCACAATGGATCTTTATCGTTCTTAATCCATTTACTCAGCACATACTAATCCATTGCAGGATTTATAATCAGTTTAAACTTTGTCCGTAATTCCTGTAAGTCCACCATTTTGCAATTAAGGGATGCCCATTCATTGTTTAAGTGCGGTGCTAACAACTGCTTATCTGCTCTTTTTAGAAAAAATATTGTTCTAGGTCTGTTGATGGATTTACGTTAGTAATCATCGCCGCTACGATGAGATTATGATCGCAAATTCTAGTCTCCATACTGGCACTGTCAATAAGGTAAGGTCTGTTTGTATCTACAAAGTCTGATATTTTTCCATTGTGTGTTGGTCGTGTAACTAGCTGATCAAAAGTACTTCGCAAAACTGTCTGTCTGTATTACTTGCAGTGAGTCCATAGACGTCCCACTCTAAACTCAATAGATTAAAGTCGCTTCCAACTAACACTGCATAATCTGGGTGTTTCCGCTCTACTGAGCATAGACTTCCGTTGAATGAGTCTGTAACTGTTACTGCGAAATCGTGTGGCCGGTAGAGATATCCAGTAATTAACTGAAGTTCGCCTAGCCCTGCTATTCGCGTCCGGAGAACATCACAATCAAACTCAGTTTCGATCTTGATAGACTAATTGTTTCTGTCGACGCCTACCATGGCGCCCAATCTGTCCTTTAGATAAACGTTTCACGCTTTGTTAAATATTTTGGAGTTTTCTAGTTCGAGGTTCAGCCAGCTCTCGGTTCTGAGAATAGTTTGAGTACGACAACTTTCCACGAAGGCAATGAATCCACGAATTCTGTTACGAATACTTGGACAACATACTGTTTAAGTTTTGAGTCACAGTATCCTTACCATGTACGCTGTCTGATTTCGCTGACTGCGTGTCGAATAACAAGCGCTGATCAGACAACCCCAAACTAACGCTTTGTCTAAAACCCCATTGTGCACTACACAGGTATTCTGCCAGATTAGAAGCTGCTTGCTTTGTGTAGTGCACCCCTGACCTATCAAGGGGAGTCCTAAAATTCTCCACCCGATAACGCAGGCTTATAAATCTGCAGCAAAGAAAATCATACATCAACAGAGTCTTTAGTTTAGGCCCTCCACTCAGCTCCAAACCAAAGGACATCGATCAATTTTGGGAACAGTGCTGCAAATTGTTTGCTCTGCTTGTACCCCGTGTGCGAGGCCATCAATCTTCACCAATTTCGCCAGCGACCGTTATGAACTGAGGATGACCTCAGAACCCAAATGAAATATGTCCATGGTACAGACACGAGACACAATTTGCAGAAAAATGCGCGATGCACGCTCGATAGTCGCAGGCAGGGCCTCTTCCACATCTCGGATGAGGCCGTCTGGCGGACGTAACGAAGGCACACTGTCTTTCTTTCCAGCCCTGGAAAGTAAGCCCCATCATCCATGTGCCTGCTCACACTCTGCTGAAGGAGCAGCTACCTGTCCACTCAGAGGATAAATGGGATAGGCAAGACAGACAGCTTCCACTCTGACTTTCGGCCTCGAGCCACGTGAACGTGTGAACGTGTTACAATTCGCCACTTGCCCTACGGTGAACATGGGTCCCCCACGACGGGTACACAGTAAGAAGGCTCCAATCATCTACTTCTCTCTCAAACTATTAATTTGACAAATACAAAGTGCGTATTTTAACGAACTCCAATGCGTATCTAATTTTTATCCGGTAAAGTATTCCTTTCATGGTTTTAACAATCAGCTCTATTCTTCTTGCAATTCTTTTATCTTAAAGAATATGTGAATTTTAAATTTGCCTACTATTTCCTGCATCAGGCTTCTGTTCAAACATTCCAAATCTTCCTGAGTTTATGTTGATAGCTCTTTTGCTCCACATTCTTTAGTAATTTCAGCCTAAAACTTTAAGTTTACAACTATTGCAAATGAATGCCCTTCAAATCTCTTTTAAACTCTATAATAGACTCTTCTGTGGCAAAATATGCAATTTTTAGTCTGCCGCATTTACTTACAATGTAACCGTATTTCTTAAGCTGATTCAGATGAGGTCATATCTCTATAAAGAAACTTTTCGTGTATCCCTAGGGAACCGCCATTGATCCATTGACTTCTGTGAGCACTCCAGCGTATTAGTGCTTTCCGAGTGCTTTCCACTGGTATTTACAATAAATGCCGGCATTTTGTACATCCCAATTATATCCAGATTTTTCTATACACTGTGTTTAAAGAAATATGTGCGTCTTGAATGCACGTCTGCATTAGCATCTTCTTTTCCAACAATAGTTTATATTGCTACTTCGCAGCAAGAATTTTAGCTATATACACCTATTCTCTTTTTTTTTCTTTTGTTTAGTTCGACCTCATCGGATCCCAGTTTTCTTTTCTGTACACATGACAAATCAGCTGTACTTACGTATGCAATTTCTTTGATACAGTATGGTTCAAGTCTGTTCGATGCATTTCTTCTGTTCCTTAAGACTTGTGGAATACCATTATTCAATATCTATATTTGACGGTAAAGTGTATAAAAAATCCTAGATTGTAAATGTTCCTCCAGTTTTAACATAAGACTTATGTATGTACAAGACTTTTATTATTTTTGTTGGATTCTATTTTCACAACCTCCGTATAGTTTACGGGCAAATAATTAAAACAATGAAGATAATTAATAGTCATATATCTGTGACACTTTGTCATTTTAGTATTCAGTTGTTCTGTTCTCATACTCTCTGATTTCACTATCGTTATGTTTTAAGGATATGTGCCACATCTTTTATTTACCAACGTAAACTTGTTCGTACTGAATATGAAGTGCTCTCACGATTTTTTACTGATTTGTTACAAGATGGTGTTTTTACATCTGGCATTTCTTGGAGAGCCAATATTTTTCTTAATTTATGGCCAACTTTGAGCTTGACAGCATGTTAAGTGTCCTGAAATATATGTTAAAGACATAAAATGTAATCACCTATTTTGTAATTATACATCAATTTGCATTCATTGTTTAACACATTTTAAATCTTTTGGAATGTTACGTGGTCTCACTGTTTGCAGTTTTTGCTGTTAGGAAATACTTGAAAATGGCATAAACAATAAAACAGTCAAATGCCGCTGCGTTCATTTAAAAATATTGTATGACTGTTGCTCAGCAACATCAAAAACTGTTTACAGTTGTGAGTGATAAGATATTGTTTGAATCGCGTATGAGGCACCCTCGTATGTTTGGCCATCTCTGAGGAACTGCCTTTAGACTATATGGATACGTATAATTTGTGCACTGTAAACTATGTAGAATGTGCCAGAATGAGATTTTCACTCTGCAGCGGAGTGTGCGCTGATATGAAACTTCCTGGCAGATTAAAACTGTGTGCCTGACTGAGACTCGAACCCGGGACCTTTGCCTTTCGCGGGCAAGTGCTCTACCATCTGAGCTACCCAAGCACGACTCACGCCCCGTCCTCATAGCTTTACTTCTGCCAGTACCTCGTCTCCTACCTTCCAAACTTTACAGAAGCTTTCCTGCGACCCTAGCAGAACTAGCGCTCCTGAAAGAAAGAATATTTCGGAGACATTATGTAGAATGTACAAAACACGAACTTATCTTCCATGTCCCTCTCATCCAAGGTATCATGTAATCTAATTTGAATATAGTAAACAGAACCAAGCTCTAATTTTTTATGCAAGCACGCAAATATGCTATTATTCTCGTCCAATAGTGAGTCAGAATCAGGTAGTATTATGTATATCTAAATCAATCAATTCAGCAAATTTAATTTTTAAAGTCATTCAACTGTTTGTCGAAATCAGTCAGTTTGTATCGGAATCATTCAATTTCATGTCGAAAGCAGTGAATTTTCCACCACTGCTACTGCCTGATAGAAAAACCGAGGGAATGGCTAAAATTATGATAACTGGATTAAAACTGGGCAAACTCTGAGCAATAGTAATAGTTGCTACGCTAGGTCATGGAGATGAATGAACACGAAATGTGCGCAGTCATTACAACCTAGGCGGTGAATCGGATGGTAACTAATTTTTTGTCTGAATTCATTTGAAGCGATTGGTAGAGATGGAGTGATGACTTAAGATGGCTCTAATAGATCTTTATGCCCTGTGACGCTTATAAAAGAATGTTATTCCACAAGTCTTATGAAACAGAGAAGATGTGTCACACAGACTTAAACCATACCATATTAAAGCTGTTTTGCGCATAAATACAGTTTAAATGGCAGAGGTAGAACTAAAGCAACGAAAACTGGAGTATGTGGAGATAACACTTGTCATAATAGAGTAATATAAACTGTTATTGGAAAATAACAAGATGCTATTGTAGATGTGCAGGCAAGTTTCACACATTACTCTGAACACAGACTATAATAAAATCTCGATATACGCTAACGGGCATTTGTTTGCAGAAGTTGTAAACTTAAAATTTGATACGGATATTCCATAAGACTGTCGAGTGAAAGAGCTTCCAATATACACCGAGGAAGATGTGGGATGTTTTAACAGCAGTGTAACGCAGAAAATAAGAGGCGAAGTTAAAATTTGTGAATACTCTCACCTAGAATTTCAAGAAAGAACACAGCTGACTGTTAAAGCCAAAAGAGAGATAATTTACAGGAAAAAATAATAGATTCATATTAAAATTGGAGAATATATCTGTCTTGTATTTGTCAAATTATTGGTTGGACAAAGTATTAGACGAATAAAATGTGGAAAAAGTCCAAAAACTACACCAAGAAAATTTTTCTTATTGCTGCACTGCCAGAAGAAGAAATACTAAAAAGTTTGTTATTTACGGCAATCTACATGCATCTTTTGGATTATTGCGTTGCATAATAGTGGAACGTCAGTTCTTAGAGTCAAGTACAATTGCATGATTTGTCTGTGCGAAACACGGAGTTACGGTAAAAATAACATTTTTTCTAGATGAGTAGGACAATGTGTAATAGCGAGAGGAAACTAAACAATGTACGATTAAAGCTGAAGCAGTAATACTTACTTGATCACTGCTCTGGAGAACTATTAATCTGCCTCTCACCTATGTTCTCGCCATTAAGAAAACTGTTACGCTCGAGATATACAGCACTTCTATTTCTGCAATTGTTACATCACAATCTGGTGATCGTCCAACAGCGTGCCCATCCTGTATAGGGCGGAGGATACTTGCTACCTCCATACTCGACATAGCATGCAGGCAGCCTTGACATCCAAGTAACGAGAAAAACGTAATTTATTTTAGAAACTGTGGAGCATTGTAAGAGGAGGAGGAGGAGGATATTAGTGTTTAACGTCCCGTCGACAACGAGGTCATTAGAGACGGAGCGCAAGCTCGGGTGAGGGAAGGATAGGGAAGGAAATCGGCCGTGCCCTTTCAAAGGAACCATCCCGGCATTTACCTCAAGCGATTTAGGGAAATCACGGAAAACCTAAATCAGGATGGCCGGAGACGGGATTGAACCGTCGTCCTCCCGAGCATTGTAAGATATTATAACAAGAAATGTGAAGGCTATAAACAAGGAATAAGCGTTGGGGGACGCTATATAATGGGAATCAAATTGGGAAGGTGAGATGGATAGATTAGCTCTTTGCTATGTTGAAGTACTAGCTGTTCTTCGTGCTTTTAATGTCCCTGTTACTGGCAGTCTGGCATGGATAGATTACTGTATTGCAACATGGGATTACTGGGTAGTTTTCATTTTTTTAACGTCTCTGTCAATACATATCGTCTAATCAAATGTCGAATAAGACTAGTTTGGGAGCTCTGAATCGAATGACCCAGTGAAATTACTCTTTAAAATGATTTTGTTCTCAGTGGGACACAAACAACGTTTTCTGTCGATACTTGGCATCGCATTTAAGACGGGATGAGCAGTATTTGTATCGGTCGACTCCAGCTACAAACTGCAAAAAACGAAGTGGCAAATGTATAAGAAAGCACCTGAGAAACTCCATCTGATGGCACTCGTGGGGGACACACCGTATCCTCAAGCACTACGATAGTGGTATGTGTTCGGATACTTTTGATCAGATAGTGTATGATGCTTCAGCTAAGGAATGTTGCCACCGTTACATCACCTTCTCCTAGCACAATACAGGGAAGTTCTGGAAAGAATATTATAGTTATGAGTTTCACATCATATCCCTTGTATTCTCCTATCTAATGCCTACTAGTGGGCATCCGGATGCTTTTGATCAGCTGGTGTATGCTATCAGAGAATTGCCAGTCTTAGTACATATTAAAGCTAACATAAAAATGGTTAGCGAACAGAAGAACTTTGCTAGCAGTAGTAGTATGTCAATGTGAGTGTGGGTTAATGACGAATCGCTACTGTAAATATCGCCGAAACTTACAGAGCCATCTAACAAAAATATCTGAACTGTGGCTGGCCCTGTATTCTCCGACATGGTCAGCAGTGCCCGATCAATGTGCCTGTGCGGGTTATAGACTGCTTGCTGTGTGAACAGCAGGAGTAAGGGGGAGTGTTGGCACCTTGTAGCACTATTCAAACTTTCACATACATCCAAACCTGCAATTAAAGTTTAACATATTTTCTTGCTCCATTTTTAAAGGATAGTACTCATTTTACGTGTGCTGCAGTGTCCTTCTGAAATTACAAAAATTGCGCCAGAAAAGTAAGATTTTGCCAAATGTGAAAAGCTCTTCCACTGTACAATTTGATAATGTACGTGGGATCAAATATTCTATAGAAATTCAAAAGTGTTTCAGACGAGAAAATCTTATCAAAATTGCATTTAATAGCCTATGTGTTACATTGTTATTCTATTACATACCAATAATCAGTAACTGAGATCAGAAGTATTATCAAAAACCTATTACAAGTCAAAAACATTTTTAAATACAAGCTATTGGGAGAGCTGCTGTGAAGTTTGGAAGGTAGGAGACGAGGTACTGGCAGAACTGAAGCCCTGAGAAAGGGACGTCAGTCGTGCTTGGGTGTCCTAGATGAGACGGCACAGTAGCTCACCACGTTCGGTCTGAGGGATAGCTATCCTCTATAACAAAAAACTGAGTGAATCAATCAACAAACAACTTAAACAGGTGTCATCGGACGTCCGTCCCCAACAAATTCAACGACCAATATAGAACAATCTGTGATAAAAAAAGATGGTAGAGCATTTGCCTACGATTTTTTTTTCTTTATTGTATTTCAATTCCCCATCGGGGCGGGCTGGCAGCAGCATATGCGCTGCTCTTCACCAGAAAGACATAGAACAAACAATAGAAGACATTTAAAAATAACAAAGGAGAGAATATGGTGAACATAGATATAAAAAAGGGGGAACATCATGGAAGGCAGCAGACAAAAAAACGGAGTGACCGTAAAATGGAGATAAAAAACTATGAAAACTGTTTAAAAGTAGCACACACAAAAAGCCACACACTGCGACAATTAAAAGAACACAAGTCACAGTATGACTGGAGCATAAAAGGTATCGACGGATGGCGTAGCACATAACAGACACTGACGGCGAACCTCAAGGCAGTACACAATTAAAATCACACCTCTTGACACACAGGAGAAACAGCACTAAACACAACACTGACGTGGCACACTGACGGCGATCATAACAAAGGTTCAAAAATGGCTCTGAGCACTATGGGACTTAACATCTATGGTCATCAGTCCCCTAGAACTTATAACTACTTAAACCTAACTAACCTAAGGACATTACACAACACCCAGCCATCACGAGGCAGAGAAAATCCCTAACCCCGCCAGGAATCGAACCCGGGAACCCGGGCGTGGAAAGCGAGAACGCTACCGCACGACCACGAGCTGCAGGCCATAACAGAGGATCTGCCAGGCGCAAGGAGATGAGGGAGACTGGAAGAAGGAAGGGAGGGGAAGAGATGGGGGAGATGAGCGGGGGGCGCGCTGCAGAGGGCCAGGTAGGGAGGGATGTGGGAAGGGAAGAGGCAAGTATGGGGTGCAGGGTCTCAGGGGAAGGGGGGGGGAAGGAGGAAAATCCGCTTTGGGAGATTGCCTACGCTCTTCAGCCTACAAAATTTGTTTTAAAAAGATGAAGATAATAAAAAATAATAACAGTTGGCGATAAAATCGGTAAAGGTAAAATGGCAGAAAATTCTGGAGCGTAAAACATAAAACACAGGGTTGATGAAGCTAATGAAACACACAGGAAGCAGAAAAACAATAGACAGACAATTAAAAAAAACACGGCGACAGTCTGGGTTCTGTTCGCAAGAGATATAAAAAGCACACCCAGCGACAGCATGATTTCTGTTCGCAACACTGTGGAAGGACGCACAACACCGAACACTCACTTAAACACTGCGCTAAAAGTTGGCACAAATACGACATACCACACCCGAGAGCAGGTGGGGGGAAACTGGTCAGATGACGGGAAAAAGGGAGGGGGGAGGAGAGGAAAAGTGAAGGGGGAGGGGGGAAAGGAGCCAATGGAAGAGGAGGATCCATAAGAGGGGTGGGGGATGCTGAGCAGACGGGCCAGGGATTGGGGAAGGCAGAGGAGGGGAGTACAAAAGGACTCGGGGGGGGGGGGGGAGAGAAAGGAGATGATAGGCGGGGAGAAAACACAGGATGGAAGGGGGGGGGGGGAAGAGCCCAGGGAAAGGTTGCCTACGATGTATGTAGATGTAGATGTAGATGAAAGGCGAAGGTTCCGAGTTCGAGTGTCGGTCCGGCACACTGTTTTAATCTGCCAGGAAGTTTCATATCAGCGCACGCTCCAGTGCAAAGTGAAAATCTCATTCTGCAAGCTATTTGAAACTAACAAAAATTGCAGAGAGATTAATGACATTCAGTTCATTTGTAAATATCACGTGTTCCATGACAAAAGACGTTTTTCCATTTCAAGGTCAGTTCCGCTTCGAGCGCCGAGTGGGAAGGTTCTTGTTTATTTCACTTCCCGCAGCGTCGCTTGTGTGGAGTTTTCCTCGTTAGTGTTGTTCTGTGCCGAGTGAGTAGTAGCGCCTCCGCTCCGCCTTATCTGTTTGTGTTAGTCTACTTGCAGCGGCGTCGGCTGCTCTGCTATGGCTACCATGGTTTCCACGTGTATTCCACGAAAAGGTACTGTGAGCTTCACTTTCGATAAAACAACACATGTGCAGCCCGGGTCTCTAGAAGTCTACGATTGGCTTGTCGATACCATTCTTGTGAACTCTGATCAGGTGCACACCGCTTATTTTGACGTAGACGAGTATGTGTTTTACGTGAAGTTTATGGATCTCCTTCAAGCTGAAAGATTATTGTCGCGACATGGTTCTCAAGTCCCGTTCAAGCATCGCGATAATTCTGTTACTACGGTGTCACTCGGTGCTGAAATTAACTATGCCAATACCCGCCGGAGGTTGATGACAACTTTGTAAAGGACATATTGACTTCTTATGGTACCGTGAAAAACGTCCGTCGTGAACATTAGTCTACTCAACACAGAACGGTGTTATAGTGGAAATCTTTCCGTGGAAATGCATGTTAAACGCAATATTCCATTACAGTTGCTAGTGCGTGCTTATCGCGTTCGTGTCATGTACACTACTGGCCTTTAAAATTGCTACACCACGAAGATGACGTGCTACAGACGCGAAATTTAACCGACAGGAAGAAGATACAGTGATATGCAAATGATTAGCTTTTCAGAGCATTCCCACAAGGTTGGCGCCGGTGGCGACACCTACAACGTGCTGACATGAGGAAAGTTTCCAACCGATTTCTCATTCAAAAACAGCAGTTGACAGGCGTTGCCTGGTAAAACGTTGTTGTGATACCTCGGGTAAGGACAAGAAATGCGTACCATCACGATTCCGACTTTGATAAAGGTCGGATGGTAGCCTATCGCGATTGCGGTTTATCGTATCGCGACATTGCTGCTCGCGTTGGTCGAGATCCAATGACTGTTAGCAGAATATGGAATCGGTGGATTCAGGAGGGTAATACGGAACGCCGTGCTGGATGCCAACGGCCACGTATCACTAGCAGTCGAGATGACAGGCGTCTTATCCGCATGGCTGTAACGCATCGTGCAGCCACGTCTCGATCCCTGAGTCAACAGATGAGGACGTTTGCAAGACAACAACCATCTGCACGAACAGTTCGACGACGTTTGCAGCAGCATGGACTATCAGCTCGGAGACCATGGTTGCGGTTACCCTTGACGTTGCATCACAGACAGGAGCGCCTGCGATGGTGTACTCAACGACGAACCTGGGTGTACGAATGGCAAAACGTCATTTTTTCGTATGAATCCAGGTTCTGTTTACAGCATCATGATGGTCGCATCCGGGTTTGGCGACATCGCGGTGAACGCACATTGGAAGCGTGTATTTGTCATCGCCATACTTTCGTATCACCCGGCGTGATGGTATGGGGTGCCAGTGGTTACACGTCTCGGTCACCTCTCGTTCGCATTGACGGCACTTTGAACAGTGGACGTTACATTTCAGATGTGTTACGACCCGTGGCTCTACCCTCATTCGATCCTTGCGAAACTCTACATTTCAGCAGGATAATGCACGACCGCATGTTGTAGGTCCAGTACGGGCCTTTCTGGATACAGAAAATGTTCGACTGCGGCCCTGGCCAGCACTTTCTCCAGACCTCTCACCAATTGAAAACGTCTGCTCAATAGTGGCCGAGCAACTGGCTCGTTACAATACGCCACTCACTACTCTTGATGAACTGTGGTATCGTGTTGAAGCTGCACCGGCAGCTGTACCTGTACACGCCATTCAAGCTCTGTTTGACGCAATGCCCAGGTGTATCAAGGCCGTTATTACGGCTAGAGGTAGTTGTTCTGGATACTGATTTCTCAGGATCTATGCACCCGAACTGCGTGAAAATGTAATCACATGTCAGTTCTAGTATAATATATTTGTCCAATTAATACTCGTTTATCATCTACATTTCTTCTTGGTATAGCAATTTTAATGTCCAGTCGTGTATACTGGTCAAGAGGGAACCTGCTTTCTATTTAATGAAAGTGGACACATTCGGTCTAATTGCCCGCGGATGGTTTTTGTATTAAATCCTTCATCAATGCAGCGTCACAAATTGACGGTTGCTGATCTTCTTCCTTCCACACCCGACATTGGACCTGCTTCTGCTTCAGGTCATAATGAACAAAAAGTCAGTCCTGATAATCGTGTAACTGAATTTCCGCCTTTATCTCCGCGACAGATTCATAATCCTTTTGTCCCCAGGGTAGAATCCATAACAGTGACAAACAAGCGACGTCGCACTCAAGATGGGGAGGGTGAGGATTTGGCTGTGCCGTCTGCATAAACCTCCTCCGCATCGATTGTGTTCCCTGCTCCTCTAGATGCTACGATACCTCCCATCTGTGGTACTGTGAGTGGCGCAGACGTTACCTCCAGTGTCCCTCCTGCTCGCGAAGTGGCTCCTTCTGAGCTGCTGTGTGTGGAGAGGGAGCGGAGTCCCCCACTTCGTCTTTGTGTCCTCCGTTACATGCTGTGTCCTCCTGCTCCTACATCTTCAGACGCAGACGGTTTCCCAAATTTGCCGCCTACAACAACTCCTGAGGATAATAAAATTAGCGACCAAGTATCAACTATTGTATTCGTAGTTCCACAGAATGCTCCCGCTTAGTGACTGGACCTGCAGTACATGTCCCTTGTTCTGAGGGGCAGGAGGCTGTTCCTATAACCCCTCCCACACCTCCGTTTGCAGAGGCCTCGATGCCACGTAGCCGACACAAACAGCGTATACAACCTGACTGTGTGGGAACGTAAGAAATCTAAGAAAAAAGTTTGTGATGATGGGGGTTCTGGTCCCGCGATGTCTGATTCATCTGTGCACTCTGCAATGGACGTTGACGTTCAGCTGTCTACCTAATTCTGTTCAATAGGTTCCGTACATCCGTGAATAGCTGTGATCAATGACTCAAACCTACACGTTCTTTTCCTTAAATGTTAATCGTGTGGAATCATAATTGCGATTGGCTTCGCTGCATCAGTTCATTTATGATTCATGTGCGTACATAGTCTTCTTGTAGGAGGTGAGGTGAGGTTAGGTTAGGTTAGGTTAGGTTCCTTACCTAGTTTTCGTATGATCTTCAATGTAGCACCCGAATATTCTACGGCCACCGCCTTATTCTTTCGTGAAGGCATTTCTATTGCTGAGGTGGAAATGTTGGATTCTGGCAGGGGAATAGGTTGTCAACTTTTTAATCTTACCTTGGTTATTTTATATGCCCCTTCTGCCACTGGTCGCGCAGTGGATTGTTCTCGATTTTGTAAAGAGGATATTGTTTATCTGTTGCGTAAGTATCCTCCGGGTATTCAGTTGGGTGTTGATTTTAACGGTGTGTTGCGTCCTGCTGATGAATCTCCAAATTTTAATTTCTCTCGTTTACTACATGAATTGGTCCGCCCCTTACGCCTAAAAGACGTTTGGATATGTAAATACCCGACGTTAGTTAAATTTACCCACTTTACTGCGACTTCTAATAGCAGATTATATAGGTTTTACTTATCAGACTGCCTGACCAATAGTATTCTTAATGTTGAAGTCATCCCAACTTCCTTTACGAATCACTATGCTGTGACCACAACTCTCAATCTTAAACGGCAACCAGTCAAATTGTTTCGCCCTCCGTGGATGTTAAACGTCGCTCACTTAGCTGGCCCCTCTCTCGATAACGTAATGCGAGTCGTATGGGAGCATACTGCACGGTCCACTGGGAAATACTCTTCCACCTTTGACTGGTGGACACAGCCAGCAAAACCGAAGCTCGGGCAAACTTTGATGCTTTCCTGCGTTGCCAAAGCTCTAGACCTTCGGAGAACTTATGAATATTAGTATTCCAACCAGCAATAACTTTATGCTGCTTCGGATTACGTCCCTCTGTGAATTGCGGATGTTAGGCGCGTAAAGGCAAAGTTGTTGACCTTGAAGAGAATACAAATGGAAGTTTTGAAAAACCGATCGAACCTGCGTTCATTGGTGACGGAAGAACTGACTTCCTTATATCATTTGCCTCGGCATCAGACCTGTCGCCGACGCTCTTGCATTCATTCTCTCACGACAAATGATGGACGTATCATAATGGCGCAAACTGATAAGTTATAGTGCGTATCTTACACAAGTACTATGGAGACATCTACGACATCAGTGAGTCCACTGATACCCTTTACGACCCACTTGTCAGAAACTTGGATACGACAATTACACTTGAAAATAACGCAGCGCTCTTAGCTGCCTTTCAGCCTGAGGATCGCTTTCTAAAATTTCCCCGGGTCTAGACGGCCTTCCCAAGGAATTTTACGTGCGCTTTTGTCCGTTGTTAGGTGCTACCTTTACCTCCCTTTTGAATGAAGTGTTACAGGATACAGTAGTGACGACCTCGTTCAAAGTGGGAAAAACAGTTTCAATTCCCATACGCACTTGACCGGCTGCCCCTGATAGCTTTCGCCCACTTACTTTGTTAAACTTTGATTATAAGACTGTAGCAAGGGAAGTTAGTAGGATGTCGGCTCTGATGGAGACGATTGTTGCAGAACGTCAAAGCTGCGTACCTAGTCGTACCATTCTTACCCCTATAGTCGAGTGTCGTGACTTGGTTTCGGTTGCTGCTTTAACGTCCGTCGCTTGTGCCCTTGCTTTTCCAGACTTCGATTTGATAGTGGTAATCACGACTTTCTGCTTCGAATTCTGGAGGCAGCTGGTTTCACTGTTGACAAACGGCGTGTGTTTTCAAATCTGTTTACGGGTATTTCGGCTTCGGTGGTTATTAATGGCCAATTGACGCCCTCCAATAAATATCCGTAAGGGAGTGCCTCAAGGAAGCTCGCTGTCAATGACTTTGTTGTGTTGTCACTGGAGCCCCTACTTCGGATGCTAGCATTCCAGCAGACAGGTTGGACGCTTTCCGGCTGTTCGGGCATACGCGGATGACGTGATGGTTCTACTTGGCATTCCTGCTGAGATACCTCGACTGAAGTCTATAATCGATAATTTTTGTCGGAGTTCAGGTGCAAAACTTAATGAAGGTAAATGCAAGCTTCTTCCCTTACGAGGTTTTGATGACGTGGTTGTTCCATGGGCTAATGCGGTGGATCGACATACGTCTCTCGGTATCATCGTCGATCGTTGTCCACTCAAAATGGCGGCTCTCAACTAGAAGTCTGTTACGGAAAAAATTCAGAGAGTGATACTAGAGCATGAAAGGCGTTCTCTTATTCTGCTCCAGCAAGTCCGAATACTGGATACATATTGTCTTATGCAAAGCTTACTACATGGCCCAAGTTTATCCTCTTCCTTTGATGATGGCGAAGAAACTACAACAATTGTCTGGTCGTTTCTTATGGAAAAGACATATATTTTGCTTACGGTATGAAGTGATCACGAAGCCTCATTCCTTTGGGGGGCTTGGCCTGACTGATACACGAAGGAAGACGCAGATGGTATATGTGTGTCGTACTGTTTTGACGATGACTCAAGAAACTCACACATTCACGTCTCTTTTATTTCTCTTTGTCCGTCCGGCTATTCTTGAACCCCCTATTGATGTTGGTCGCATAAACCGTAAGTTAAAACACATTCGTGACTTCTATCTTGCGGTGAGCTGTTTAGGGGCTGGCATCTTATAGATATCTGTCCTCACCACGAAATTCCCAAAGACTCGTTGGGAACCAGTCCCTTGCCCGAACATCGTTGAAAGAGAATCGCCGCAAACAACCTGGACAACAGTTTGGTTCAATATCAGTCTTGCGATTTTGCCGATGAGCGTAGCCTCCTTGGGGTAAATGGTAGTAAATAACTGGATTCCATCGGACTAGGGACTTTTCCGTATTGGGCTTAGTGACACGGATTTATGCAGTCGTTGTACGTCTCCAGATACGATACGACATCGCTTTACTTGTGGAGGTTATATGGCTAACTGGTCTTGGATCAGGCCACAATTGACCTTCCTTACTGGATCTTCTGAGACTGCATATATTACGGACATCATATTGTGTCCTGATTCTTCTTTCTTTCCACGGACGAAAACCCATACCGTTATTGGTTACTGGGACATTTTGTTCATTATGTTGTAGAAGGTGAGGGGCAAGACCACATGAACTTCATGCAGTATTTGATCACTGCCTATTGGACATGCTTTCGAATGCCTCGATATCGAGACCTCTTCTCCAAAATGTTGAATCTTGTTTTCCATCGGGAGGGTGTTGGTTAATTTAATTTTTCTGATGATAAGTGTTTTTATTTGTTATGTATTTCCCATCTGATTGTTTCAGCTTATCGCCGCGCGGGGTAGCCGCGAGGTCATAGGCGTCTTGTCACGGTCCGCGTGGCTCCGCCCGTCGGAGGTTCGAGTCCTCTCTCGAGCATGGGTGCGTGTGTTGTCCTTAACGTAAGTCAGATTAAGTTAGATTAATTAGTGTGTAAGCCTAAGGACCGATGACCTCAGCAGGTTGGTCCCATAGTCCTTACCACAAATTTCCAACTTTCCTTCAGCTTGTCGTCTCCTGGTTTCCCTGTTTGTTTTGTTTTGTGTTTTCACTCAGCATCGCTCCAGTTCTATTTTAAAATGTGCATAGATGAAGTATAGATACACATGATCGTATACAATCCTTGCAATCAAATTGGGATATTTCTTAGTTTGCTATTTTGAATGTAATCTGGTTTCGTTTTTCCTTCTACTTCTAGATTCTATTACGAACTAAAAAAATATATAAAAGACACAAAATAATAAAATTAAAAAATTATTAAAAAACCAGGTAAAAATATTTGTCGATACATATCATGTGAGCTTGGTGGTGGTTTGTCGGCTACGTTCTCGTTTTTTTTCCCTTTCTTCTTGTTTTACTATTCTGTTATCATAATTAATTTTTTCTCCCATTTGCAGCTTATATTACATGATGATTTGACTATGGTCTACTGAAATGTCATGATAGTACCATGTAATTCTGATAAAAACAGAAAAAAATATGGTAGAGCACTTGCCCGCGATAGGCAAAGGTCCCGAGTTCGAGTCTCGGTCCGGCACACAGTTTTAATCTGCCAGGAAGTTTCAAAGCAGCGCAAACTCCGCTGCAGGGTGAAAACCTCATTCTTCAAGCTATTGGAAATTAACAAAAACTGTTGAGAGATTAATGAAACTCAGTTCATTTGTAAATATCACGTATTCTAAGGCAAAAGACCTTTTTCCATTTCAAAGTACAAGATGTTGCACGATTTATGAGGTACGGTTTAACCGTCCACAAGTTACGCAATGAACATTAAAAATGTACGAAATTTTACTATTTGTAAAACCCTGTAGCTGGAGAATTAACAGTATCCTCAAAATTGCTTTAAGATATCATAGAACACATAAATATGTAATACTCGTAATATCTACAAACGCTGCACAACCTCACGTCTCACAGTAACGTTAACAGTAGAAAATATCGAAAACTGCGTTATTCTAAAATCACTAATTAGACTGAAACACCGACCAGGAAACATCAAGTTTTCTTAGTTACACTATCCTTTAGGTGCAACACTCCCCCCTAATGTTCTGCGTAGCCGAAGCATGGATGGGTAACAATCCAGGAAATCACTTCTCGAGTGCAAAATCCAACTAAAAGCCGCATGTAGGCTGAACCCAGACCAAGGGTGAGTTATTAGACACTTGTTTTTATCTCGCGTTTGCTAACTTTTTGTATATCTCCTACGCGAATGGTTCAATAGTTAGATGAAAAATTCTTAAAATCAGCTATGTACGTGGTTCTATGAGGTATGGCGGGTAACTGTATGAATAACAGTTTGGAGTACTATGTAAGTGCCCAGTGGCATCCAGAACGTGTCTGAGAACTTTCTTTCGTTTGACAGACTCGCAATATACAAAGTTGTAACTACAAAACCGTTATTGATGAATCCGAATAAATGTGTACGCGTCGCTTATCAGATTTTCCGTGGAGCCAGTTACCCAGTTACCACGAAAAAAAAAAAAAAAGAAAATTCAGGTTCGTAGTCTGCTGTTACAAGATACAACGTTCCCTGACAACCTTACTGCTGCTAGTTCTCGTACCTGAGAGGAAGGTGTAAAGCAGTCACGTTCTGGCACTGTTGAAGCTATATTACTAATCGCTGACGCATAAAGTGGTAGTGGCGTCCCTTCGGGGATTTCCCGGAAACAGCATGTCTCTGGCAACCTGTCTGGAAATTCTTCAGCTGAGCTTATCGAGTGACCAATGTGCTGAAGATACTGAGTGAATCAGCCTTTTATAACTTTGCTGCATCAGTAACAGTACTATTGGAATAATCGCTGTGAAACTTCCTTCAACTCATTCTTGGAAATGTGACGTTACGCAGAGGCAAATTACGTGACCTGTTACATCACTGACTGACAAGGAAAGGTAAAGTTTTAAAGCTTATAGCTGGATCGGGATTAATTCTCGGCACCGCAACACTGATAATAGTACGATAATAAGGATCCTCAAGCGCTCTATGACAAACGAGAGAGGGTAAAATTGTCACTACTCCAGCCCTTGTAGTAAATTCCCTGTTGCAGTCGAACTGCACATCCATTACACTGTGCAACATACTCCGCTAACACTCAGCAAAACTTCTCCACCTGGTTTCCTGAAACTTATGCTGAAGTCACGCAAACAAAACAAACTAACAGTTCAAAGTTACATTACTCGAAGGTCACACGAAAATCACGTTTCGGATTTCCTCGGAAGCAAGTGGCATTTACTAGTTTCAATTAATCTTCGCCAAGTCTGTCTCTTCCATCAAACATCACTCTCGACTAACTAGCAGCTTTACTATTTAATACGAAACCATCTCGAACACCAAGATTCGCTAAGTCTCGCCAAGAAACAGATAACAGTTTCAGACATCACCACCATGTTAAGGAGAGCTGCCGGCTGAATCTCAGATATCATGAGTTCCAAGCCACTCCAGATATTGTTTAAACATACAGGTATTTTATCTAATGCGACCGCAAGAGTACAATGGTCGTCTTTTGTCTCACTTGTGAACAGTCTCACCGGTCATCGCTTTCCCCTACTGACAGCACTCTTCTGGGGAGTGCTGACTCCCACTGGTATTTTTCACAGAATGATTTCTAAATTAATGATACAGGAAAAATATCTAATCATGTTGTAATGTTGTTGCACAAATTTGTTCTGAAAGCGGTGCTGATATTCAAGACGATAAAAGTGGGTTAAAAGCTGTGAGCTATCTGAGGAAGATAACCTTGCATTACTGCGCAACTGTTTCACCAGGTATCCAGTCTAGCTTACCAAATTCCCAACCAGACTAACATTAATTATAATCTTTTAGTACTCATCGTACGATAACCGGTGATATATACACTCCTGGAAATGGAAAAAAGAACACATTGACACCGGTGTGTCAGACCCACCATACTTGCTCCGGACACTGCGAGAGGGCTGTACAAGCAATGATCACACGCACGGCACAGCGGACACACCAGGAACCGCGGTGTTGGCCGTCGAATGGCACTAGCTGCGCAGCATTTGTGTACCGCCGCCGTCAGTGTCAGCCAGTTTGCCGTGGCATACGGAGCTCCATCGCAGTCTTTAACACTGGTAGCATACCGCGACAGCGTGGACGTGAACCGTACGTGCAGTTGACGGACTTTGAGCGAGGGCGTATAGTGGGCATGCGGGAGGCCGGGTGGACGTACCGCCGAATTGCTCAACACGTGGGGCGTGAGGTCTCCACAGTACATCGATGTTGTCGCCAGTGGTCGGCGGAAGGTGCACGTGCCCGTCGACCTGGGACCGGACCGCAGCGACGCACGGATGCACGCCAAGACCGTAGGATCCTACGCAGTGCCGTACGGGACCGCACCGCCACTTCCCAGCAAATTAGGGACACTGTTGCTCCTGGGGTATCGGCGAGGACCATTCGCAACCGTCTCCATGAAGCTGGGCTACGGTCCCGCACACCGTTAGGCCGTCTTCCGCTCACGCCCCAACATCGTGCAGCCCGCCTCCAGTGGTGTCGCGACAGGCGTGAATGGAGGGACGAATGGAGACGTGTCGTCTTCAGCGATGAGAGTCGCTTCTGCCTCGGTGCCAATGATGGTCGTATGCGTGTTTGGCGCCGTGCAGGTGAGCGCCACAATCAGGACTGCATACGACCGAGGCACGCAGGACCAACACCCGGCATCATGGTGTGGGGAGCGATCTCCTACACTGGCCGTACACCACTGGTGATCGTCGAGGGGACACTGAATAGTGCACGGTACATCCAAACCGTCATCGAACCCATCGTTCTACCATTCCTAGACCGGCAAGGGAACTTGCTGTTCCAACAGGACAATGCACGTCCGCATGTATCCCGTGCCACCCAACGTGCTCTAGAAGGTGTAAGTCAACTACCCTGGCCAGCAAGATCTCCGGATCTGTCCCCCATTGAGCATGTTTGGGACTGGATGAAGCGTCGTCTCACGCGGTCTGCACGTCCAGCACGAACGCTGGTCCAACTGAGGCGCCAGGTGGAAATGGCATGGCAAGCCGTTCCACAGGACTACATCCAGCATCTCTACGATCGTCTCCATGGGAGAATAGCAGCCTGCATTGCTGCGAAAGGTGGATATACACTGTACTAGTGCCGACATTGTGCATGCTCTGTTGCCTGTGTCTATGTGCCTGTGGTTCTGTCAGTGTGATCATGTGATGTATCTGACCCCAGGAATGTGTCAATAAAGTTTCACCTTCCTGGGACAATGAATTCACGGTGTTCTTATTTCAATTTCCAGGAGTATATATATATATATAAAGGCAATTTAAATAAAAAGAAATAAATCAGTTTATATTTGGACATTTATTTTAACATTGATCATTGTTCCGTTAAAATTTCAGCATATCAAACTGGTGCCTTATTTAGGATTGTGTAAATGTGAGTTTGTAATCTTACGGAACACATCAAATAGGGAGCCAAGATTGGGAGACTACATACAACACTGCATTCATAAAATAACACATGAAGAACGTTGAAACATATGCAAGAGGAAATTAACCACAACCAACCGATTAAATTTTCATCCTAAGAAGTTACGTTCGTAGCGCAATCCTGTCCGTCATGAAATTACCACACACTGGTATACTAAATTCATGCTAACTCTCTGTGAAATCTTCCCGAAAAGAGTAGCTGAGGGGTACTTTGATGCTTACACCACATGCTTCACGTGGTCAACTTGGCTTACACAAAGAGTGTAACTCCACAATAATTTTGATAATTAAAATAAATTACATCGAAACGCAGTTTACAAAAGAAAAACCTCGAACTGGTTACTATCGTCTTACTATTAACCTGATGGGTCAAACAATTGCATAATCACGTGGTACTGGTCTCACAAAATACACCCCACTTGGTTTGAACATAAAGAAAAGTTGCTATATTGAAAAATATTGTCAAGACGAAACATTATAATCTCACGCACATTCGCATTTAAGACTGATGATCTTAGTTAGAGTTACTGATCAACACGTGGTTCCACTTTACTCGCAAAGTAGTGACAAAGCAACTACCGGAAGATATTCTGAACGTCACACTCGAATTACACTGCGTTGCAATTTAAGATAACATTAGATATTTTAGAGCTAAACCTGAAATAAAGGTGATTAAATTTTCAGCTAGGCTGAACTTAAGAAATCCATTGTCCTACGGACTTAGCAGACACGCGCTTAGCCGGAGGTCTTACCACTTCACACGCTCGCCGCGGACAGACTGACCTGGGCCGCTACCGAGCGTGCTTAACAGATGCAAACGGAAGTGACCAGAGAGGCAGCTTCCTATACCAACATGACAAGGGACGAACAGAACCATACTAAGAATAGAAACCTCTCTGCTTTTAGAAAGCGTAGTTACCTGTTCCGACGATGGTCCTACTGTTCTCTAGCAGACAGGCTTGTCTGCTACCAACAAGCATGCAACTAGAAATACATTTGCTCATTCATCCTCTCACACAGAAGGGAAGGGGGATGACAGTATCTTATCGTATAAAGTATATAAAAGAAAGCGGATGTAGGTTCTGTATGAGACTGTGTGACATGAATTACATAAAAACTGTGTTTTAAAGTGTAGTAGTGTGACAGATCGTTCCTGTTTATGTGTGAAAGTAACACATTTCACTGCTCAGTCTTCTCCCAGATAGTCAGAAACACCACAGTAAATTTAGAAGAGGAATTTATGCCGTAAATGACAACAGATTTAAGAAATTAACATGAAAGGAATCCAACAGAGACCTTTCAATGTGGGAAATTCTGTTACACTTAAGAGTGCATAGTAGAGTCAGACTACAACACTTACTTCGCACAGCGAGTCTCTCCTACACCTCAGTTTAGAATGTCTGATGGAAAGCACTGAGCGTTCAAAGCGACAATTGTAGCTCATGGCGCTTGTGGATACTCCACTGGACTCTTGATCTGCTAACGTCCCGACGGCGCCGTCGTCTATCGGGACAACTCAAAAGAAAAGCAAATGAGGCATTAATCAAATCTTAATCTGGTAGTTATTCTTCCAAACCGTTGTCTTCATAGGTCGAATAGGATATGTTACAACCGTACCGACATTTTACAACACCGCTGAAACTCGCTTTGTTTCATCAAGCTGCTGCCATCCGCAGAAAAGTTGTTAAAAGCCGTCCAGAGCAGTGTAGGTCCTTAGTAAGCTGAAACCACTTTGTTGCAATTTCGTTAACTTATGTACAATCAACAAATATAATTAATTTATTACCAGTGCTAATATAAAAATAATGTAAATTTCCGTACACAAAATATCTTGTAGGGGTATCTTTTTCATAATCTTGGCATTACGACTGTATCTTAAGGAAAAGAAAATTCAGAACGAATCTTTGTGACATAAATAAATTACGTGCCATGGATCGAGTAGCTAATTTTCGTGAATCAAGCGCCGGCAACTGAACTGAACTGTACGAACATGCTTGAGGTAACGACTGAAGACACCCTCCAGCAATTACGTCTCATCAGTTTCTCCATTTTATAGCTTTAAGTTTGTGCAGTGTGCTGTGAATTATGGATTGGCATAGAGCTGTTTACGAAGGACTGAACCCCAATCTGAGTAGTGGGTCGTTAGATGCTTTTTAAGCCTGATAAAATGCTCAGTTCAGGGGACACTTTATTTTTAAAGAAAAGTGCGGGTATAATGCAAATTAGGCCAATTTCTGATAAATCAAGTATTTTCTAAATTTTTATTACAGAACAACTTGCCTTATATTGCATACAAATATATGTTAAAAATATCGTTTTTAAGTTCTATTTGATTCGAAAGATTTTGTAAGTATGCTGAGGTATTGTTATCAATGTATCGTGTTTCTCGTCAGATAAAGAAGTATTTGGAGGCCCTTCTAGACTACTGATATGCATTTACTCTACTGTAGTCATCAAGAAATTGCACGTAATGAGTATGGACAGGACAGTAACACTAGAATGTTGTTTTTTGCATTGTTATTACAGTGAACTATTCATTGTTGCTATCTTTCTGCGCTTTTGTTACTATAATGCATTCCCTACTGTGGCAAGTCGTAATTACTGGTGGATGCTTACTTTAATAATTTTAATTAATAAGGGCGTCCTTTATCAAGAAATGACATAAAATAATTTGTTATACGAGACTAACATCAGAATGAACTGTGAATGAATGACCAAAAGTTTTAAAGGTGTTACAGATTTATCGATACATTTGCCCAATTTGAACTAAGACTTTCTCAAAACGACTTAAAGTTACAGGGAGGAAGCCGAGTACTTCCGACTAATGACCATCTGGCTCACTTAGGGCAAGTTTGTCGGTATGTGAATCTATTATCACGAAACGTATATAGCTCTTAAACCTCAGGAGATGGGAACATTTGTGTGGAATGACACGTCTACGGATAGACAATTCTACAGAGGTCGGAACTTTTGGTGGGATACACGATTTTTCACAAGCAGACATTGGCACACAAAGAATTTGTTTCCTATCTAGCAGTATAGCACAGCGTTCTGTAGTCTATGACATACGTTACCGGGAATTAGTTTTAATAAATGTTGAAAAAACTGTGGCAAGTCACTTCAATTATTTATGGTAATTTATTTTCCTTTAGTAGTTTAAAGCTGGTTTGACCATCTTCAGACGAGGTCTAAGCCAAATTAAAATGTAACACAAATTGTATAGGTTACTTAGCATCTTTTGAAACTGTAATGAAAGCCATACTAAGACCAGACGCGTTTCGTTTTATTCTAAAGCACCTTCAGTGGTCACTGTAATAATGTTTTTTTTCTTCCCACTTGCAATTTTGTCTGCTGGAATCATGAACAAATTCGTATGCTGTACTTACTACCATGAACAGTTTTAATTTTTATCACTACTCACGGTTTATAGTAGCAAGTAAAGCAAGCAAACTCTTCATGGTTCGAAAAAAAAGTCAGAGAAAAAAGGCATACTGTTACAGTGGCCACTTCCGCCATCAGAAACGTAAGACGATGGTTTACACACGCTTTATGTTCTGCTTCTGGGGGACGACCATCACGAGGCAGAGATGTCCAGACATAGCGCTACTTGAAAACACTCGAAGTTTTACAGGAATTACATGTTTGCTTTTTGTGAAAAAAACTTTACCTCGGTCTCTCGTATTGACGTGAGTCGCGGTACTTCCCGCCGGACACTTCGTGGCGTGACCCCGCCAGCTTCACGCTTTCATTCTCACTCCATGATACCAGTTAACACAAGTATCTAGTGACTAGGTTCTAGTCTGTCAACTTTTTTCTTTTTTATAAACAAAACCTGACAGCTGCTATGAAGCTTTGTTAGTATTTATTTTTCGTACATTACAAGGAAATGTGTGACATTAAGGAAAAAATGTAGTCCGTGTCCTTCGAAAGCTATACCTAGCACGTAATAAGCCCAGAAATGGAAGATTTAACATACAAAGGGAGCAGAAGTAAAAAATATTAAATATGCTTGGTAGCTGAACCGCACGTCAGGCAGCTAATAACGAGCTGAGATAGATGCGCGGTGTTATAAGCGTGATTAATATGAAAACTATTACATTAAGCATCCATTAACTTCTATACAGTGCACATACAGAGTAGATCTAAATACAAGCGTCTGCGAGATGTGCTCACACTGAGACTTGCAGCTTGAAATTAAGGAGATCGTACAAAAACGTTAGCCGACCATTGTGGCCGAGCGGTTCTAGGCGCTTCAGTCCGGAACCGCGCTGCTGCTACGCTCGCAAGTTAGAATCCTGCCTCGGGCATGGATGTGTGTGACGTCCTTAGGTTGGTTAGGTTTAAGTAGTTCTAAGTCTAGGAGACTGATGACCTCAGATGTTAAGTCCCATAGTGCTCAGAGCCATTTGAACCATTTTTGAAATCAAACATGTTTTACTTGCAGCAGTTAGCTTCACGTTCCTGTCATTTCTCGTCATGGGTACCGCTCCGACTTAGACATTTGTCATAGCGTTGTACCAACTTTCCAATACCCTCGTCATAGCAGCCAGCCACCTGCGCTTTCCGCCAATTTTATATGCTGATCTACAGCCTGTTGTCTGTGTCAGAACGTCGTCTTCAAAGCCAGCAGTTCATGTGAGCATAGATGAAACTCAGCGGGAGACAATTACGGGCTGTGTTGTGGGTGATGAAACACTTCCCATCGAAAACGATGCAGGAGCATCTTCACTGCCCCTGCAGAGTGCGGCCGAGAACTGTCACGTAGAAGGAACAGTATGACAGTTATGTTATACAGGCTGCATGACATCAGGCGAAATCTCTCACCAGGCCCTCATACTTACAAGGGAACCTCCCGATCGCACCCACCTCAGATTTAGTTATAAGTGGGCACAATGGATAGGCCTTGAGAAACTGAACACAGGTCGATCAAGAAAATAGGAAGAAGTTGTGTGGAACTATGAAAAAAATAATCAAAATATACAAACTGAGTAGTCCATGCGCAAGATAGGCAACATCAAGGAGAGTGCAAGCTCAGGAGCGCCGTGGTCCTGTGGTTAGCGTGAGCAGCTACGGAACGAGAGATCCTTGGTTCAAGTCTTCCTTCGAGTGAAAAGTTTACTTCCTTTATTTTCGCAAAGTTGTGATCTGTTCGTTCGTTCATTGACGTCTCTGTTCACTGTAATAAGTTTAGTATCTGTGTGATTAGTAGACGAAAGGACGTGCCTCTCCAATGGGAACCGAAAACATTTGATCGCAATGTCAATCGATTCCTCCACAGGAAAACACGTCTGATATATTCTATACGACACTGGTGACGGCATGTGCGTCACATGGCAGGCATATGTTGTCGACCCACCTAACTTGTACACTTGGCGAATGGGTAAGAAGATTCTTCTACCTTGCCCGATTTAGGTTTTCTTGTGGATGTGATAATCACTCCCAAAAAAGTGATGAAAACATAAGAATTTGTCACATAAACTGCAACAAATGAATGCAACAGTTTCACAATCGCCCAGTTTTCTCTGTGCTCTGTCAAAACATATGTTTTTAACGTTTTCAAATTTTTCCGTGTGTAGACCGTCAAATCCTGCATATGTCCAAGCAAATCTGAACATGTCCTGGAATTTTTGAGAGCGAAGTTGATTATGTGTGAGTGTCTGAACTTTGATATTGTCTGAAAATAAAAAATTAAACTTTTGGCTCAAGGGAAGACTTGAACTAAGGACCTCTCATTCCACAGCTGCTCACACTAACGACGGGACCACGGCGCTCCTGAGCTCACGCTATCCTTGATGTTGCTTATCTTGCACATGGACTACTCAGTTTGTATATTTTGCTTATTTTTTTCATAGTTCCACACAACTTCTTCCTGTTTTCTCGATTGATCTGTGATCAGTTTTTCAAGGCCTATCCACTGTGCCAACTAAATCTGAGGGGGGTGCGATGGGGAGGTTCCCTTGTTAGTGGGAGACACTATTTTCTAGATACCTTTTCGCGCTCACTTGCACTCAGAACCGAAAAGTGGAACCTGACGGGATCGACAGGCGTACTAGAGACGCTATTCAACACATATGTGCAAAGCTTCATCGGATTTTCACAGTGGTTTCCATTTTGTGACCGATCGGAACTTATTTTACGAATAGCTCTCGTATTAGTTCACTTTATTATAGCATAGACAGGATGAATTACTTAACCTGGTACAATCAAATTCTATAGGAATGTCATGAGTATTTACAACTGTCACTGAACATTACCATGTCACTTGATACCAACAAAATACAGGTCTCTTCACTAGAACTGTAATTCAGAATAGGTCAACGTTCGTACTGCTGGCCCAGTAGAAAGACGGTACTGTCGCCTCTGGCGATGGTCGCAGACTGGCCCTAGTGCTACTGTGCTCGGCCGTTAGGAAGAAAGTGACAGCTGCGTCCTATCGTAACTCCTATGGGAGTGACTGCGTCGACGTCGCTCATTCGTGGCTGCAGCTCGCAGCAACTATCCTTACTTGTGGCCGCTTTGAGAGGAACTAACCTTACTTCGGTACCTCGACCTTTGGAGGACACCACAGTACGGTCCGCTGATTCCCTGTTTTACCTCCCTGCAAATGACGCAAGGCGTACAGTGCTCTAAGTATGAGATTTTCACTGTGCAGCGGAGTGTGCGCTAATATGAAACTTCCTGGCAGATTAAAACTGTGTGCCCGACCGAGACTCGAACTCGGGACATTTGCCTTTCGCGGGCAGGTGCTCTACCATCTGAGATACCGAAGCACGACTCACGCCCGCTACTCACAGCTTTACTTCTGCCAGTATCTCGTCTCCTACCTTCCAAACTTTACAGAAGCTCTCCTGCGAACCTTGCAGAACCAGCACTCCTGAAAGAAAGGATATTGCGGAGACATGGCTTAGCCACAGTCTGAGGGATGTTTCCAGAATGAGATTTTCACTCTGCAGCGGAGTGTGCGCTGATATGAAACTTCCTGGCAGATTAAAACTGTGTGCCCGACCGACACTGGAACTCGGGACCTTTGCCAGAGTGAAAATCTCATTCTGGAAACATCCCCCAGGCTGTGGCTAAGCCATGTCTCCGCAATATCCTTTCTTTCAGGAGTGCTAGTTCTGCAAGGTTCGCAGGAGAGCTTCTGTAAAGTTTGGAAGGTAGGAGACGAGATACTAGCAGAAGTAAAGCTGTGAGTACCGGGCGTGAGTCGTGCTTCGGTAGCTCAGACAGTAGAGCACTTGCCCGCGAAAGGCAAAGGTCCCGAGTTAAGGTCTCGGTGGGGCACACAGTTTTAATCTGTCAGGAAGTTTCAGTGCTCCAAGTGTCTACTGAGGTGTTTAAGCCGCAGTCTGTAGATGCCATATTTCAGACCAAAGCTTGTTTTGAGCGAGTTTTTCGGACTGATATTTGAGCCCACGCATTGAGATACTTTGAACATCAACCAAGATATTTATTTCAGCGTTTTCAGTGACCCATCGTTGCAGTGAATTCGTGATGAGCGTGTGGTGGCCACTCCCGTCTGCCAAGATGCTGCACGAATACTTGTAACACTCGAGCACTCTATCGCACCTCGAGTGGCCCGCTTATCACCACAAGATGTTAATCCGGCAGAAATGTGTGTGACTATTTGGAAGAGTCGGTAAACATAGCAGTCGACATCCCCGCAGCTTTGTGTCTCCACGGGATGTAATCATTGATGGTTGCAGCTGTTTGTAGCATACAAGATCAAACTTGCGGACTCTCTTCCACGCCGAGTTTATACCAGTATCGAGACCTGAGACGGTAACACAAGGGATTAGCTGGAGGTCTTCTAAGAGGGGGTACTTATTTCAATATTGAAATACATTGACAGGTCCGCTAAATGTGGTCCTCGGAAGTTCCTTTCTGAATAATTTTACCTTGTCCTAAAATTAGTCTTTCACAGTCAGAAGACACAGTAGAAACTGCAATATTCTGATTATTACCATTTTTCTTTTGTGACTGTTTTATTGCCTGAACATTCAGTCGTGAAAAAGTACGTCATTTGTATCAGTTATTCACTACTTACTAGGTTGGCCGCAGGAGACCGTAGTCGGTTTTTGGCCTCGCCAATAAGTCTCCTCCATCTTCCTCGGTCCATGTAGTCTCCTCCATTTAGTCACATCTTACACATATACTCTCTTATCTCGTCAATTCATCTTATTCGTGGTTTCCCTCTCCATCTGATGCCTCTGCTGTCTTCTTCCACCATCTGCCTGGTAATCTGGCATTCTCGTGGCATTACTGCCCGTATCACCTCAGCCTCCTTTCTCTAATCACAGCCACTTATACAACTCCTGCAATTCACGGTTTTTCCTTTTTCGACAGTCGTCTCCATCCTTCATTGGCTTAAAATCCTGTCTCAGAACAGCATTCTCAAATGTCAGGAGTTTGATTTCTATCTTTTGTGTCATAGTCTCGGGTTCTGCTCCATATAGTTCGACAAGTTGTATTACTGACCTGTAGATCCCAATCCTTATGGATGTCGATACAAATCGGGACATCAGCAGATTTCCGAGTGCAAACCTTGACCTGTCTCATGCCTGAATTCTTACCATTATTTCCTAGTCTGTCTCATTCTTTACACTGAATGCTGCTCCAAGATATTTGAACTCTTTCACCTTTTCAAAGATTTTACCGTCTACATCTAAAGGTCTGTCATCGTTCCTTTCTGCTCACAGCAAGGTATTTGGCATTATCCACATTCATCTTCATGCCTGCTCTCATTTCCTCTTCATTAACACACTTATCATCTGACCCAGATCATGCTCATTCTGTGCTATTAAAAGTACATCAGTTCGCATAAGACAGAGTGCTGACTCTTCTACACTGCTGTATTGCTGTTTTTCCTTTCTCAGTGCTCTTCCCAGAGCGAGATTAAACAGAAGAGGGAAGAGGCAGTCTCCCTGTCACACTCCAGACTTCACCTTGAATTTCTCTGACATCTTTCCACTCACTTTCATCACGCATTTGTCTCTCGTACACATGATTATGTTATCTTTATTAGTATTCTAGGAACCTGCTCCCATTCCAATTTCTACCATATTGCTTGCCAGTTGACAGTATCACGTACGCTTTTTGGAAGTCCACAAAAAGACAGTGAACATCTCTGCAAATTTACCAACTTTTGCCTTATAATATGTAGCTGGTCTACGGTTGATTTTCCCTTTCTAAACCCAACTTGTTGGAATCCAAGTACCTCCTAAACGCATGGTGTTAGCCGCTTCAACAACAACGCGCTCAGGATCTTAGAAGCTGTGCATAGTAGGGTAATTCCTCTATGGTGCTGCATCTCATTGGCTCTACTTTCTTTAGAACCGGGAAGATGACAGAATGCTTCCATTCTGCTGGGATCCTTTTTCTCCTCCAGATTAAGCCGACTGGATGGCTTACTCTCTCTTTCAGGATTTATCTTCCCTCTGCCAGTATCTCTACAGATAGGCCATCTTTTCCTGGTGCCTTTCCTCTCTTCAGCATTTTTATGTCTTCTCCAACGTCTTCCATGCTCGGCAGTTCAGTCTCCGCCGTTGTTAATGTTATTCCATCTTCTCAGTGCAATTCTTCTTCTTCTTCTTCTGACGCCGCTGTTCCAACGCTGTTGATGGTGTCGTCCAAATGCAGGAGATTTTCGGAACAGTTTTTCCATTCTTCCATAACTTCCGTTTCATCTGTTATCAGTTGCCCTGCTTGGTCTTTGATCACGTCAATCCTGGAGTTATATTCTTTCTTGAAGAACCTGACTGTTCTATAAAAGTCTCTTGTATTGCCTGCTGTTCGATCCTTTTCTGTCAATGACATTTTGCTGTTTATATACTCCTGCTTTTCTGTTCTGAGAACTTTTCTTGCTCCTCTGGCAGCCTCCATGTATCTCAGACTTAATCTTTCATGTTGTTCATTTGCCAGCCATAATGTTTTAGACTCTTTTCTCTTGTTGACTGCATGACCACACTTATAGTTAAACCATCCTCTGCTCCTCCTCCCTCTCTCCAATGGATTCAGTGCTTCATCTGCTACGTGTCTGAATTCGATCTTGAGCTTGGACCGTGACTTATCTACATTATCGCCCTGTTCGTCAAGGGCAGCAAACGTGTTCTGAATTTCAGTGCACATCTGTCCTTAATATGGTCCTTTTTCAGTATTTTCCGGCCTGCACCTCTTCTCCTGCAGTTTCTGCAATCTATCCTTTCACGAATAGTTGTCAACACAAGATAGTGGTCTAACTCTATTTCTCACCTCTTTGTGATTTTAGATATTCTATAACACTATTGTGTCTAGGATCCACCATTATGTGGTCCATTTGGTTCTGAGTGTTTTGGCCTGGTGATTTTATGTTACAACTGTTTTTGCGAGGAAAGTAGGTAGGCTACGCATAATCCTTAGGATTTCTGAATATGTCAGACTGACTAGTCTCATTCCGTTGTTGTTGGAGGAACCGTGTAGACAATGGGGGAGAATGTAGGGTCTCAGAAACGCCTCTTTTCGTCCTTTGGCATTGGCATTGCCGAGAAACATCGTACGATAGTGCGGCCTAACATGTACGTTCTACGTCTTCGTTGAAACTGTCTTTTTGATTTCTGTCTTTATGTTCTGTAGGTGAATGATATGAGATCACTGTTAGGTTGTAGAACTTTCCTTTCATTCTCATCCAGCCTATTCTTTCATGTAATCATTGTATAAATTACGAAACTTAAGTCTTAAGGCTTTTGTGGCCACTTGTTGACTAATTTCCAGTTGACCTTTGTCTCGGGTTTTACAACCGATGTTTGTTTGATAATTTTTCTAACGTTTCGCCAACACGAGTGGCTGACATTGTCAAAGCTTCACTCTCCACCAGCAGCATTGGACGGTGACGCTTTGATAATACCAGCCACTCGTGCTTGAGAAACGTCATAATAGTGGCCAAACACACGTCAGCCGGAAAAACTCGAGACAGAAACCAACAGGCAGGTTGTCATTTACGAAATTATTGTTGTGTATGTGAAATATAGTATTTTAATTGAGCCAGTCACAATAGGAGATGGAAATCAGAAATGTAAGAGTTATCGTGTTTCCTTAATTTTTTAATTTTTTAAAAAATTTTGCGTCTTGAGGGTATTGTGCACTATTCTTTACTTTATGATCGGTGGTAAAGGACATTAGTCGATTTCTTTTGCTCTTAACGTAGATTGTATTTCAGGTTTCGATACGCGAGGAAAAAGTACTAACTTATATGGGAGACAGAAAAATGATAGCGACTATGGACTCGCATTCGATGACAGAGGGACTCAAACCACGCCCGTCCATTTTGTTTCAGGATTCCTGTCATTCTCGTGAATCATTTAAGGCTTGTACTGGGTTGGTTTCTTCTACAAAGCCACAGCTGACTCATCTTCCGATTTTCATGACACTGAGCTAGTGCTCCGTGTCAGCTGCCCCGTTGTCGATGACATGTCAGCAACTAGCCGTCCGTTAAAACTCTGCACTGCCTCACTTATGTTATTGCTCACTGCAATTTCAAGCCACACCTTGAAAGACACAAACTGATTACATCCTTTCTTTTTCTTCTTCTTTTTCCTAGCCTTTATTCCTTATCTTTAAGGGGTCGGCATGTTAATTTTTGGATTTGGTAATGTGTTGATGGTAGAGAGTGGCCGAATGGCATTCGTGTCTCCACACCTTCTCCCCCTGACCCCCTCCCCCCCTCCCTTCCTCACCGGCACGGAATTTATTTATCTGTTTATCCCAACTGTCTGCTTCTAGTATTCTCCATGTGAAATTGTGCGAACGTTTTCTGAATATCTACGAATCGTGTAACTGAGACGGGACGTGGGTACCAGCCCGATATTCACCTAGTCGTAAAGTGCCTAAAATCCACAACGTGGCTGGCCGGGCCACCATCCCTTGTCGTTAATCGGTCGGATGGAATCGATTCGGAGCCGGCGCGCCACTTCGCATCCCTTAAGCTGCGTGCTATCGCGGACGATTAACCGAGCAGGTGATTACGTGCCAGAAGGATCAGGAATGTAAGGTATAATTGTTGGTTTATCAATACATCGCACAGCAGTATAGGAGAAAACTTCACATACTACTACGATTACAAAAGGACTCGGTAATATCCCGAATCGTACACCTAAAGCACCATTCGGGATGACGGAAGAAGTATTCGACCGAGAATTCTCTGGAACAAACATCCAGAGTCTTAGGATTACACTATCTCAGTCAGTCTGACGTACGTAGTGAAAAATAAGTAAATAAATGTTAGAACAGTTATATAGAAGTAATAAATAAGGAATACCTGACAAACGGGTTGTGTAAGTTGTAGCGCTGAAACATTGTAATTAGCATATTCCATTAAACGAAGTTCCTTACAAGGAACGAAAATTCAGCGTGTTGAACATTTTTCATTTACAGAGATGGCTACGTGACTGGAGAGCACAAGGAGCACCTTCCGACAGTAACACGTCGGGCGGGTGGAAGTGTCGCAGCTGAGAAGAACGCACCTCTCTGATGAAAGTCTAGCCGGGGTCAAGGAAGAGTGACCCGCGCGTGCTGGGCGCGCGGCCGCCTCACGTTACTCCCCACACCATTCAGGGTCGCGACAGCCTGCATACGAGGCTCTCGATCAGCTCAACACTTGTTCGTCTGCGTCCCAACAGGTGCTCTGTTCGCTATTCGTCTGCTCCTGATTACACTACTGGCCATTAAAATTGCTACACCAAGAAGAAATGCAGATGATAAACGGGTATTCATTGGACAAATATATAATTATAGAACTGACATGTGATTACATTTTCACGCAATTTGGGTGCATAGATCCTGAGAAATCAGTACCCAGAACAACCACCTCTGGCCGTAATAACGGCCTTGATACACCTGGGTATTTAGTCAAACACAGCTTGGATGGCGTGTACAGGTACAGCTGCCCATGCGGCTTCAACACGATACCACAGTTCAACAAGAGTAGTGACTGGCGTATTGTGACGAGCCAGTTGCTCGGCCACCATTGACCAGACTTTTCAATTGGTGAGAAATTTGGAGAATTTGCTGGCCAGGGCAGCAGTCGAACATTTTCTGTATCTAGAAAGGCCCGTACAGGACCTGCAACATGCGGTCGTGCATTATCCTGCTGAAATGTAGGGTTTCGCAGGGATCGCACGAAGGGTAGAGCCACGGGTCGTAACACATCTGAAATGTAACGTCCACTGTTCAAAGTGCCGTCAATGCGTACAAGAGGTGGCCGAGACGTGTAACCAATGAAACCCCATACCATCACGCCGGGTGATACGCCAGTATGGCGATGACGAATACACGCTTCCAATGTGCGTTCACCACGATGTCGCCAAACACGGATGCGACCATCAAGATGCAGTAAACGGAACCTGTATTAACCCAAAAAAAATGTTTTGCCATTCGTGCACCCAGGTTCGTCGTTGAGTACACCATAGCAGGCGCTCCTGTCTGTGACGCAGCATCAAGGGTAACCGCAGCCATGGTCTCGGAGCTGATAATTCATACTGCTACAAACGTCGTCAAACTGTTCGTGCATATGGTTATTGTCTTGCAAACGTCCCCATCTGTTGACTCAGGGATCGAGACGTGGCTGCACGATCCGTTACAGCCATGCGGATAAGATGCCTGTCATCTCGACTGCTAGTGATACGAGGCCGTTGGGATCCAGCACGGCGTTCCGTATTACCCTCCTGAACCCACCGATTCCATATTCTGCTAACAGTCATTGGATCTCGGCCAATGCGAGCAGCAATGTCCCGGTACGATAAACCGCAATCGCGATAGGCTACAATCCGACATTTATCAAAGTCGGAAACGTGATGGTACGCATCTCTCCTCCGTACACGAGGCATCACAACAACGTTTCACCAGGCAACGCCGGTCAACTGCTGTTTGTGTATGAGAAATCGGTTGGAAACTTTCCTTATGTCAGCACGTTGTAGGTGTCGCCACCGGCGCGAACATTGTGTGAATGCTCTGAAAAGCTAATCATTTGCATATCACAGCATGTTCTTCCTGTCGGTTAAATTTCGCGTCTGTAGTACGTCATCTTCGTGGTGTAGCAATTTTAATGGCCAGTAGTGTATTAAGTGTGGTCCGATGCTCACATGTAAGAAAAGTACAAGTGGATACAGATTCCCTAAATTTCCGAAAGGCGTACGACAGTGTGCCACATTGTTGACTTGTGATACTATATTTTTTGTGAATTAAGTGATATATTAAAATTTTAAAAAAATCTTTCCTTCCGATTTTGTCTCTCTGTGAACAGAATGAGACGGAAATTGCTTCTCATGATTTCCTCTGAACAAGAGTAACTTCGGGCCAGGTTAGTTTTGATGCAGTGGCTTCCAAACTGCAATTATTGGTGGACATCGCAGTGGCAGAGGGCATTAGAGAGGGTGCTTAGTTTGAAGAAGAACGCTGAGAGTCCTCGGATACCTTCCTGGAAGGTAATTGGTTGTTAGGACCGGCAAGGTTATGGCAACCTAACATATCTGGAGAGTTCTCTGATAAATCTTTTGTAAGACGGACATAGCATTTTGTAAGGACGGCCGTTTGGGGGGCAATAGAAAATAGTATCAACCGCGAAAGTTTGCTATTATCTTTCTGGTACCCGCCAGATGCACTCAGCCTCACTTTGGTCGGTTCCTGGAAAAATCAATACTTAGCATCCACGTAGTATCCATCACAAAGGACCCCGTGGTAGGTGCCATGCTGGTGAAAGTCCGGCTTTAGGGCGTCACTCAGTTACAGGAGGAGTCAGCCTTTTAAAATCGACCATGACGTTTACTATAAACAAGACGTCACTGATCAACGTGATTCACGTGATCAGAAGACCACAGTCTGCACAACATGGGAAGTAATATGTTTCTTAGCTCTTCTTAGGACGCGCGTTATCGGAAGTTAACACCAAATTATTCTGTGATAGCAACATTACTCTTCTAATGTCTGCCATTCAGATTGAATGAGCGTCTCCGAAACGCTTCCGCGATGACTCTGATGCTCAACTGTTCTTCCAGTATTCTCTATTAATCCTACCTGACATTGGTCCCAGGCTGCCAAACAATACTTACGAACTGGTGAAACAAGGGCTTTAGTGGCTATTTGACACATACATAATTCAAATTTCCTAAGTAGTCTTCAAATTAAATTTAGTTTGGCAACTAGATCTCCTAAAACTGTGTGGTCATTGGACTATACACTGTTTCTTTCGCGAAGCACTAGATTTCTAGGGTCGTTACTGCTGAGTGATGGCAACTGTTAGGAATAAAATAATGTGGGTCTTCCCGCTTATTTAGTCGCCGAGTGCTACGTTTGTTTTGTGTTCAGAGGGTAACTTTTCTGAATAAAAATAAATAATAAGCTAAAAATTTAAAATTAAAACTGTACTGAATTTTGTGCAGGTGTGTGTTGTAATTCTACATTATGAGAGTGATGTAATTACCGAAACACTATCTTATAAGAATGAGTCCCTTAAACTATCTCAAACGGTGTAACTGTATTTGAATTAACATTTATCAAATCAGTTAGAAAACGTAACACTGTATGTTAAATAAGCTCTTCTGTGAAACTGTATATTGTGCAGTGCTACAATTTGTGAAGTCACAGTACGTGACTTGCAGTTCCAACACACAGAACTAACATACTAAAGATGCTTCAAGAAACTACAAGCGAATTTTGAAAGAATTAACAACCAAAAATGTTTCCCAAAAAATGGCCTGCGGTTCTACGTCAGCAAGTGACTATACAAAATTTTCAACGCTAGATAATACGAGTACACACGCAAATGTAACACTGCACTGTAAGAATAAGTCTGTCTCCATAAGAAATGAAATCTAAACTGATGTTTATTTAAACTGAACCCGATAAAAATTTCGAATTGCAACACCTAACTATGAATGACTTTATTGTAAAACTGTAATGTAAAACTGGAGATAAAAATTTGTCATGGCTTATCTCTGGCAGAGAAAATTCGGTACTGCACAAAAGTGACGAACACACAAAATACAGAGTAACACCAAACCAGCTAAATAAAGGAAAATACCTGCAGAGTGAAATGCAAGTACATGCCACTATACTAAGCTCATTAAGCATCAGCTTTAATTTTGTGCAGCTGTGTTCGGTTCAGCAAAATGCGGCAACACACACAAGGAAAAAAAAATCGTGAGGAGTCGGTGGAGGATATTCTATTTACTGAATAATGTAAAGAGATTAGCATTCAAAAACTATACTGAGACACTGATACTTTCCTCAACAAATCAACCGTCTTTACAAATCTTATTTCTTATTACAAATACGACTCTACCATGACACTTAATTATTGAAGTGGTAAAGGAGTGGTAAATCTATAACTTCTGGGTTCAAGCCATGTGAACTGATAACTTTACTTAATCAGGAAACTAACTAACCCGAACCAATAAATAAAAAACCCCCTAAAATTTTCCGTTTCCCAAAGACATCATGAATTACCCACAAGCAAGCAAAGCAGCAAGATCATTACCTGGAAATCTTCACACTTCTCAAATTAATCTTTATCAAGTGTTACATCCGAAATTCATCACACTCTTCAACTTTTGTAGTCCTGTCTTCCTCAGTGCGTGTAATATTACGATATTGATAATTTTTACTTCAAGCACAGAAACAATAGGAATCATAGAACAAAACCTCACCACAGAAACAATAAAAGAAATTGCAAATATGCTCAGACTGACAACTGAACGAAACTACTTTCAGTTCGAGAATGAATATTATCTACAAAGTGATGGACTGCCCATGGGATCCCCAATATCAGGAACAATAGCAAACATTTTCATCAGTCATCAAGAAAATCAGATATTTCAAAATATAACCACAAATTAGTTTCAAAATCTTACGTTGGGACAGATATGTGGCTGACATTATTTGTCTGGTAGATGAGCCAGGTGAAAAAATAGGCAAACTCCACTCGGAAATAAACAAAGGTCATCAGAACATAAAATTAAAACTTGAAAAAGAAAATCAAAATATTTTTTGACATTACAATAAAAAACGAAAATGGCAAACATACATTTAACATCTTTAGAAAACCAACAACCGCTGACACAATAATACATTCCTCATCTAACCAACCCCACAACCAGAAACTTGCAGCACTAATACATAGATTAAACAGAATTCCACTCAGCAAGAGAAACTTCGAAAAATAAATTAGTACAATCTTACAAATAGCTAGAAACAATGGGTACGATACACGTTTAGTACACAGACACAATAAAAAAATAAAAACACAAATACAAAACAAAAACAATATTTGAAGAATACAAGAGAACTCACAAGCTGCAAACTTACAAACACAGTCAACAAACACAAACAATGACAACACCACACAGAACAGTACCAGATGGTACACCATGACTTACAGACATAAATTAACACACAGAGTTGCAAACATCCTAAAGAGACAGGTCTTCCAAACAGTATATAAGACTGGGCAAACCCTCCAATCGCATCTAAGCCAACCAGCTACCAAGAGGGACAAATTCCAGCAATCACGGATATATAAACTTAATGACAAAGTTGTGATGCAGTATACATAGACAAGATATTTTAAACACGTGGCAAAGAACATATCAGGTGTTGCAAGTATGAAACAAACCATTCCACCGTTGCAGAACATTTAACACACCATAGCCACCATCCTACATACATGGAACAAGAAATTAAAATAATGAGAATAAGCAACCATGACATACATCTTATACAAATGCAAGAAAACTTCCACATTCTGAAAGTCAACGTTGAAAACAAACATGTGATAAATGGACAAACACACAGCAGCACAGGCTCCCTACCACACTTAATAAGAGATTTGATAAGATAATAATCGTCCATCTCACACAACCAAGGAGGAAAAAAGAAATCTCTCCTCTCCTTCGCCTTCTGGACACACACACACACACACACACACACACACACACACACACACACACACATACACACACACACACACACACATGCACACACAAATGCTTACACAAACAGATCACAGATACTTCAAAAATTACACTCGAAATTTAGCAATAACCTTCGATCTTTGACAATAACATCTGACAGTCGGCAACACAAACCAAACATTGCTTCAAAACAAGTGTTCAGTTGTCAGTGCTGTGAAATGTGGGAAAAAAAACTTCAAGTGGCATTTATAAGAAGAGGAACGATTCCAAAAATGGAAGAGGAGCATAATATGTAGTTAATCGTGCACGCAACCTGTAAGTACAATTCAAAATACTATTACATAATTCGAGAATCATAAAAGAAGGTTGTATACCTGGAAGAATCCTGGAGATACTAAAAGGTATCAGATAGATTATATAATGGTAAGACAGAGATTTAGGAACCAGGTTTTAAATTGTAAGACATTTACAGGGGCAGATGTGGATTCTGACCACAATCTATTGGTTATGAACTGCAGATTGAAACTGAAGAAACTGCAAAAAGGTGGGAATTTAAGGAGATGGGACCTGGATAAACTGACTAAACCAGAGGTTGTAGAGAGTTTCAGGGAGAGCATAAGGGAACAATTGACAGGAATGGGGGAAAGAAATACAGTAGAAGAAGAATGGGTAGCTTTGAGGGATGAAGTAGTGAAGGCAGCAGAGGATCAAGTAGGTAAAAAGACGAGGGCTAATAGAAATCCTTGGGTAACAGAAGAAATATTGAATTTAATCGATGAAAGGAGAAAATATAAAAATGCAGTAAATGAAGCAGGCAAAAAGGAATACAAACGTCTCAAAAATGAGATCGACAGGAAGTGCAAAATGGCTAAGCAGGGATGGCTAGAGGACAAATGTAAGGATGTGGAGGCTTGTCTCACTAGGGGTAAGATAGATACTGCCTACAGGAAAATTAAAGAGACCTTTGGAGAGAAGAGAACCACTTGTATGGATATCAAGAGCTCAGATGGCAACCCAGTTCTAAGCAAAGAAGGGAAGGCAGAAAGGTGGAAGGAGTATATAGAGGGTTTATACAAGGGCGATGTACTTGAGGACAATATTCTGGAAATGGAAGAGGATGTAGATGAAGATGAAATGGGAGATAAGATACTGCGTGAAGAGTTTGACAGAGCACTGAAAGACCTGAGTCGAAACAAGGCTCCGGGAGTAGACAACATTCCATTTGAACTACTGATGGCTTCGGGAGAGCCAGTCCTGACAAAACTCTACCATCTGGTGAGCAAGATGTATGAGACAGGCGAAATACCCACAGACTTCAAGAAGAATATAATAATTCCAATCCCAAAGAAAACAGGTGTTGACAGATGTGAAAATTACCGAACTATCAGTTTAATAAGTCACAGCTGCAAAATACTAACGCGAATTCTTTACAGACGAATGGAAAAACTGGTAGAAGCGGACCTCGGGGAAGATCAGTTTGGATTCCGTAGAAATGTTGGAACACGTGAGGCAATACTAACCTTACGACTTATCTTAGAAGAAAGATTAAGGAAAGGCAAACCTACGTTTCTAGCGTTTGTAGACTTAGAGAAAGCTTTTGACAACGTTAACTGGAATACTCTCTTTCAAATTCTGAAGGTGGCAGGGGTAAAATACAGGGAGCGAAAGGCTATTTACAATTTGTACAGAAACCAGATGGGAGTTATAAGATTCGAGGGGCATGAAAGGGAAGCAGTGGTTGGGAAAGGAGTGAGACAGGGTTGTAGCCTCTCCCCGATGTTATTCAATCTGTATATTGAGCAAGCAGTAAAGGAAACAAAAAAAAAAATTCGGAGTAGGTATTAAAATTCATGGAGAAGAAGTAGAAACTTTGAGGTTCGCCGATGACATTGTAATTCTGTCAGAGACAGCAAAGGACTTGGAAGAGCAGTTGAACGGAATGGACAGTGTCTTGAAAGGAGGATATAAGATGAACATCAACAAAAGCAAAACGAGGATAATGGAATGTAGTCAAATTAAATAGGGTGATGCTGAGTGGATTAGATTAGGAAATGAGACACTTAAAGTAGTAAAGGAGTTTTGCTATTTAGGGAGTAAAATAACTGATGATGGTCGAAGTAGAGAGGATATAAAATGTAGACTGGCAATGGCAAGGAAATCGTTTCTGAAGAAGAGAAAATCGAGTATAGATTTAAGTGTCAGGAAGTCGTTTCTGAAAGTATTTGTATTGAGTGTAGCATGCATGGAAGTGAAACATGGACGATAACCAGTTTGGACAAGAATCGAATAGAAGCTTTCGAAATGTGGTGCTACAGAAGAATGCTGAAGATAAGGTGGGTAGATCACGTAACTAATGAGGAGGTATTGAATAGGATTGGGGAGAAGAGAAGTTTGTGGCACAACTTGACTAGAAGAAGGGATCGGTTGGTAGGACACGTTTTGAGGCATCAAGGGATCACAAATTTAGCATTGGAGGGCAGCGTGGAGGGTAAAAATCGTAGAGGGAGACCAAGAGATGAATACACTAAGCAGATTCAGAAGGATGTAGGTTGCAGTAGGTACTGGGAGATGAAGAAGCTTGCACAGGATAGAGTAGCATGGAGAGCTGCATCAAACCAGTCTCAGGACTGAAGACCACAACAACAACAACAACATTACATAATAGCAAAAACCAACCACCAGAACTGTTTATAGTCTATAGGTACTCTGACCAAAATGTAAACTAAATAGCAAAAATATGTACATATTCCAGGCCACTGAATATGGCTTGCAGAGAATAAAGGCGAAACGCGAATGGCACGAAAATAGTGTTTCATTCAGTTGTAGTCAGACGGTCCATAAAGTAAAAATTATCATTATACCGTAATATCAACACACTCTGTATCTTTACCTCTGTGCTCTGCAAGCTATTTCCAGAGCACATAGTACTATGACCAACACCCAACTCACTCATTTATTTCTCACAGAATGTTACAGCAACGTCATTGCTACTGGCACTATGTATATATGTATGTATTAAACCGGGGACCTAGAAACGACGGAGAGGCTTCGTCCCATTGTAGCCCAGTGGTCCTCAACCCAACAATAGGCCACAGCAGTCCACCCACGCCACCGCCGCCCAACACGGAATCTAGGGTTATAAGATCACAGTGCTTGTACCTACAACCTCTGTGACGTCGTATATCGACCATTAAAGACTTCTGTTTGAAAAATGTCCGGAGTACAAATATGAAGTATGACACAGAATGAAAATAAAGAGGTCACATCACATTCTTTGAATACCAAAAATATACTAGAAACCTTAGAAGCTACAGTCTCAGCGGATAAAGTCGGGAGTCTCATGAAAATTGCGGACGATGCAATTCCAGAAAATTGTATAGAAATACAGGAAAAAATCTGTAGAGGACCGACTCTCTTTCTGAAAAATTTATGTTTCGATCAAAACTGTCCGTGAAAAGAAGTGTGTTGCACCACTTATCGAACTCCCTAAGTACATATTTAAAATATTAAGATTTTTGAGACTATAGATAGTATCACAGTTTTTTCAATGTTCCCCCACAAGTTCGTATACATCATAACAATATCTCAATTCAGTTACATACAGCTTTATCAGAAAAATTTGAAAAATCTTGTACTGTAGTTATGTATAATGTTTTTATTACATTACACAATGATATCTTAATTTATCCCAATAACATTTCAATTGTTGATGATGATATCTCGAATGTTGTCCATACAAGGTTTGATGCTTCAGGTTCTCCTGTAGATCACAGTTTCAGTAATCTGCTAGCAAATAAATAAAAGGTCGGATTAATGAAATACGAATTCAATGTTGGCCCTATTACAGAATTTGTTGGTCTACAAGTAAATACGAATGCATTCAAGACCGACTCTGGACGCATAATATGTAGACCAAAGCGTGTGGAATAGTTTGTTGTTAATTTCTTAACCGTTGATGATTACAGGCAATGTGTGTTGGGTTGGATAGTTAACCCAACTGTGCAGTATATAATTCAGTCAAGCACCATGTAGTTACAACTACTAAACACGTGCTAGGTTTAGCTGCACAGGACGGAAACGTATTTATACATCCGGATAAGGTAAATACATTGGTTTGGGGTCACTATCACGTGATTTTATTATAAGTAATGTAAATAAGCGAAAAATGTAAATGCTTCCGCGCGCGGGCGTGTGTGTGTGTGTGTGTGTGTGTGTGTGTGTGTGTGTGTGTCCGATGGTGCTGATTTATGATATTCAGAGACACATGTTTTTGAACACAGCACAAATTCAAGTTAAGCTTACGTATTTTTTAACATGAAAAGTAGTATATCTTTGGAAATTACACCATTTTTCGTCATTCTGGGCAAATATCTTTGAAACTGATGCCATTATTTTTACGCAAGTCAAGTGTGGCTCACGACAATTTTTTTAAAATGGTGCCATTTTTATGCTTTCCACATGATTGGCTGTCCAATTTTAAACTCTACACTGTGGTTGGCTAGAGAGGGGATGATGGTGAGAAAGAGGTTGCAAACCACAATTGGGCTAGATCCTTCATCTTCGATTTTTAAATTTCCAACCAAAATCTTCTAGCATTTTATAAATTTCCTACCACCATTATATTAAACGTTTAAATTGCCCGTCTTAGTCATCTTGCATTTTTACAACCCCCCCCCCCCCCTCGATGCCTTGCGTATTTAAATTTGACACGGTCTGGCATCTTAGAGTTCTGCATTTTCTGTCAGCACCGGCTGGCGGTGGAAGCTTGAACTGTGCACTGGCAACCCCACAGATATTCTACTTCTACTAATTGCCCAAAGAACTAATTGGATAACTTTCGACCTTGTCTCACTCCCTTCTCAACATTGCCCTCCTTTTATATTTATCGAGTCTGTTTTCTCTAAAAGTTGTAAATAAACTTTCACTCACTGATCCTTATCTCTGCTACTTTCAGAATTCCAACAAAATATTCCAGTCACATTGCCAAAACCTTTCTTTAAATCTAGAAATCCTGTTAACGTAGCTTTACCATCTTTCAGTCAGTCTTCTCAGATAGGTGACACCTCATATATTCCTGTCATTTGTCTGGAATCCAAATTTCTGTTCTCTGAGGTCAGCTTCTGCCAGCTGTCCCATTCTTCTGCAAATTATTTGTGTTAGTATTTTGTGGTCATAATGGATTGAACTAAAGGTTCGGTAATACATCTGCGGCACCTGCCTTCTTTGGAATTGGCATTATTCTGTTCTTCTGAAATCAGAGAGTGTTAAAACTGTCTCATAAGGCCTGCATACCAAATGGAATAGTTTCGTAATGGTTGCCTCTCCTAAGATTCTCAATACTTCTGTGGTAATACCATCTATTCAATATGTCTTGTCAAAGTCTTCTCAATATATCAGCTTCCCCCATCTTATCTTTGTCCACCTCCTTATCCCTTTCCACAGGATTGCCTTGTAATATCTTTCTGTAAATAGTCCTTGTATACTGTCATATAGTCCAAAGATAGCTGTGCCACACCACACTAGGCAATGTGCGTAGATACCACAGATATTAGCGATTTCTCGCTGCAATCCGCAAAGACGAGTGGAAGAGGCTAAAGTAGACACACACACTCTCTCAGTGCAGCAGCACCCTCACACCGGGGTCAATATAGAGCCGAGCTTGGAAGTGCTCTGCGTGGTTTGTGACCTCAGACACAGCATTTAACTTCATGGAGTAGGACTTTTGGTGACCAGATGCACATGTAATTTTGTAAATGTGGAACACTGTACTTCAAGAGAAGAATTTGTTAATTAGTGCATAAAGTGATACTTTAATAGTCGATGATGGTTGTAAATAATTATCAAGCATTCATGTGGAAAGGGATTATATCAAGTAAAGTAAATCGTTTTTCCATTCGTGTAATAAAGTGAACTGATATTGCATCTGTTGGTGGTCGTTTCCGCTGAAAAAGGTGGTTGGTTGGTTGGTTGGTTTTGGGAAAGGAGACCAGACAGCGTGGTCATCGGTCTCATCGGATTAGGGAAGGATGGGGAAGGAAGTCGGCCGTGCCCAAAAAGGTGGTTATTCAGGCTTTTGACAGGTGTTCACATTAATGTGACTGGACAGTTGGAAATCTTCAGACGTCTCTGGGTTCGTTCTAAATATACTTAAAATTCTTTTGTGACTTTTAAACAAAGTATTTTCAGTGGTTAGATTGTCCTCTATGTAAAATTCTTCCAGGCAGCTTCCCCTTTAACTTGTTCCTCCCAGTGCATGATCTCCTTCTTGTTTTCCTTCTCTTCCTTTTCCTGCTGTCCAATACACATCCCTCATCACAAAGAAACTGTTACATTTTCGCCTCCCATTACTTACTGAGCTATTTATTTTTTATATCGTCATACGCTTTCAATATAATCATCATCTGCATATCTAGTTGGCACACTAAGATGTACTAATATTGTATTGGCTTTGTGCCTAACTTGGCAGTTATAATACATTACTTACGCTGTTCATTATAGTTTATCGGAATTCCTGTTTTCTTATTCATTATTGTATCTGTTCCAGCACTAACCTTACTTCATTTTGTGTTGGTAACCTGATCATAAATTTTGTTTTCTCAACCACAACTCTTCACTAATTCCCGCTATATGAAGGGCTTATTTCAATAGTGGTACAAGTCCGTTTTTGTTCATTCTGAGATAAAGAGTCCAAAAGGTACATGAGCGCTGAAAAGTCTGCAGTTGAGATCTCAACTGTATGTATACTTGAATATTTCTGGTATGTCAACTGCAGACTTGTACCACTATTGAAATAAGCCCTTCATATCTAATGCGAAACCCATCTATCATTTCGAAATCTCTTACCCCCTCCCGGTTAAGAGATCTAACATTCCTCGCTCCAACGAGGTAGAACTGCAGTTTCTCCACACTGGACAAAAAATGTCTCCCCCCTCCTGCCCCCCGCAGGGTGGCCAAGGAAAAGAATCCACGCGTATCTTCTGGTTTATTCACACTTATAATTCATAGATAAATCGCGCAGAGCTACCATATTGATTGCATGTTGATTGCTACTTTTCATAGACTTTTCTATAGGATTGAAATCGACTGATTTATGGGGCGCATATGAGAGTCGCAGCACTTGCAGACCGCCCAAGACCAGTGTGTGTTCTTTTAAGAAAGTGACTAATCTTCTGTATACATAATGTAACTAACGAAAGAAAAGACATATTTAGCAAATGAAGCTGCATATGGCAAAATAGACGCATATAAACAAGGCTTTGCTCTTTTAGCCACAGGAAATCGCTACGTACAACTGACTGTGTATTGGATGTAAAAGCAAAAAATCTGTACTCTCTATGCTACTCAGAACAGCGCACTTTGTCTCTAACCGTGAGCGGGCCAGTGTGGCTTGCGTACACTGTTAAGTGTATCAATACACCTCGAAGCTGGGACTGAGAATGATTCGTCATTTTTCCGCAAAAAGCAACGGAAGTTGGCCATCCACGTATTTATCTACAGCTACTGTCGATCAAGAGGTTATGTGCAGACTACGTGCAGCATTTCGTCATTTCCTGGTTAAATTATGAATTTTTTCCCTCCTATTGTGAACAAAATTAGAAGCACAAGGAAGTGTACATACAAAGAGGTGCTGATACGTCCATGGGAATGGAATATTATATTTGGTGGCTCATTTACAATTATTCGAGCGGAACACTTCTTGATTAGAACAAATAAATAAAAACTATGAGCAAACTGACTGGTTGCTGCGTTTCTCCCATTACAATAAATCTGGACGGTTGCGAGGCTCTTAGCATTTGGACAACCAGACTTTGCCTGCCCCTCGAAAGCCAAGAGGGGTCATCTTGACTCCTACCATTTAAAAAAGTTTTCTGAACTATTATTTCGAAATTTTACGCATTGATTATACCCCTTTCAATGCTTACAAGATTTATGACCATTTCAGATACAAGGTTGTGAATAAAAAGAACAGACACAAATTATATTATTTAATGACATATAAACCAATTTCACTGAACCTGATAACACCCAAACAAGTGTAAACAAGTGACAGGCTTTTCTTTGTTCTAAATTCATAAAAAATTGAACTTTTTATGTGTACAGAAATTTCAGCTATTTCATTGTTTTACACAATTGTCACATTTGTATTCAGTTTAATTTGCACATTTTCCACAAACCATCTTCTTACAAACACTGCACTTAGAAATAGTTTTATTACATTTGCAGAATTTGAGAACTTGACATTTACTGCGCTTCTGTGGCATTTCGTCTTCATCTTCATTTTCATTCTTTTCATAGTTGTCTGTGGTCATACGAGGAAAATGACTCTTCACATACTCAGAGCGTAGTTCATCTGCAAGCTGATGAATAAAATATCTTCTTTTGATCTTCTTCCCGGTAACAGCCCTAAATACTACATATGCATTTATTAAATGGCTCTGAGCACTATGGGTCTTAACTCAAATGGTTCAAATGGCTCTGAGCACTATGCGACTTAACTTCTGAGGTCATGAGTCACCTAGAACTTGAAACTAATTAAACCTAACTAACCTAAGGACTTCACACACATCCATGCCCGAGGCAGGATTCGAACCTGCGACCGTAGCGGTCGTGCGGTTCAAGACTGTAGCGACTAGAACCGCTCAGCCACTCCGGCCGGCATGCATTTATTCCTGCTAAGTCAAGGATATTGTAGAAAGAGTGCACTGGCCATCTTCTTGAGGAAGCCTTGACTGAATACTGCCTCGCCATTTTGTCTACTATGTCAACCCCAAATTTTGTTTTTTTTGTAATAACATACAGTTTGTGAAGTTTCTTTCTCATTTGTATTTATGGTAAAACTAGCATGAAGGGAAGGCATTACTAGCACGTATTTTGCTTTCTTTCCTTGATAGACTGTCAAGGAAATATTATCATGTTTTAAAACTTTTGTGGAATACAGAGGACTCTTCAAGGACTTCAGAGCATGTGGTATTTCTACTATTGCTGTATTTACTGTTCCTAGAATAGATGTTGAGTTTTCTTTCAATTTTTGCCTAGTTAGAGTGTAGTAGTTGTCTGTAGTGACATTTCTGCCTTTTCCCAGAAATGATTCCATAAGACACATTACTACATAATCTAAAACCCTTTCGTCTTGGGATCGTGCACTATCCTTACCAAGATAAGGGAAACCATTGACTATACACTTGCTTTCAACAGCTACAGCTACTCAGTAGTTTTGCCCATACTTGTCAGGCTTTGAAGACGTGAATTGTGTGAACGGGCACCTAGTTTTACTTGGGAAGAGCTGCTCACCTATTGATATATCACTTCCAGGTTTGTAACAGATTGTACAATCTTCTATGAATTTGTTCCAGACAGCAGAGACCAATGCAAACTTATCATTCAATAATCGTACAGAGCGTGTAGACTTCTCGTCGACCCTCATGAATCTCATAATCTCACAGTATCTGTTTCTACTCATAGGCCCCAGGAATCTAACCATAAGTTGTGAAGGTATGTACCTCTGCAACCACCACACCATGAGCATAAATAATTGCAAAAAATGCTTCCAGTTCTTCCGTGGTCATTGACCAGCTGTAATTTCCTAGTACTCTGTGTGCCTCTGTTATAGTACATTTCAATATATGTTAGATTATATAACTGTCGATGAACAAGTGCCATGCTCTTGATACAAGCTGATCACTTACATTTATTTTTGCATTTGGTGTAGGTCCAGGAGAATCTCTCAAAATATTGTGATTTGGAAGACGCCCATATTGTGAATCAGGCACTGCTTCTCTCCAGAATGTTCCATCAGGAGAAACTTCTTTATGTCTTTCATCAGACGTTCTACACTCCAAGGAACAGGATTATCTCCTCTTCTTCTTCTTCTCGATCTATAGAGCACGAATAATAGAACAAACGTAAGAAAGCCACCATAAAATGTAAATTAAGTACAGTAACATTATATGTAGATAAGAATGTGATGATTATAAATTAGCAGCAACAATAATAACATACTTACTAGACTGTAAACTTGCATTACTCGTATTTGTATCTGAAGAATCAGAATCATTATTATTAGATGATTCATCTTCTGTCAGTGTCTGCGGTAAAAATTCTTCCTCTGAACTGTCAGAAAAAGTTCGCCATGGTCTTAATCACACTTATATGGCAGTAACATGAATGAAAGTATATTATTGCACTACAGAATAAAGTAGCCAAGGCTTGAGAATGCATGAGATATGTGTATGGCATAACTATAAACAAATTTATAGCTTTTTTCTAAAGGTGTCAATATGACCCCTCTGGGTGTTAAAGGTAAAACTGGAAAAATGTGATAATCAATTAGGCGAAATGCACTGTTCTTTAATATAATGAAAGTACATGCCAAATAAATAAATGTCACGAAAGTAAATGTCATTCCAATCATTCTTCAAAACATAGCTGGCAGTTAAAAATCGAAAAGGGTCATTTTGACCCCTCTGGGCGTTCGAGTGGAGCTATAAACTATTGCGAAGTTCTCGAGCTGTAAACTGTTGCGAAGCTCTCGTGCTATCGTGGATGAAACGACGATCGTGAGATTCCTTGGTACTAACATCGTTAAAAGGGTGCGCGAATTTCTAATTTGACACTCCTTATGAGTTGCTGATTGGAATTAGCACGTCAGGTTGATAAAAGCAAAGACGAATACATGACTTCGTTTTATTGAGAGAACTTTGGGAAATTGTAGCTCATCTATTAAGGAGACGGAGTATAGAACGCTAGTGTGGCACATTATTGAGTACTGTTCGAGTGTTTGGAATTCCCACTAGCTCGGATTAAAGGAAGACATCGAAGAAATTCAGAGGCCCGCTGTTAGATATGTTAGCGGTAGATTCGTTCAGCACGCAAGTATTAAGATGCCGCTTCATTACCACAAATGGGAAGCCTTGGAGCGAGGCACTATTGCGGAAATTTAGAGAACCATCATTTGAGGCAGATTGGCGAACGATTCTACTGCCGCCAACGTATATTTCGAGTAAGGACCACGAAGATAAGATGAAAGAAATTAGGACTAGTCCAGAGGCTTTTAGACAGTCGTTTTTCCCTTCCGCCATTTGTGAGTGGAACAGGAAAGGAAATGACTAATAGTGGCACGTGATACCCTGCGCCATGCACCGTACTGTGACTTGTTGAGTAGGTACAGTGATAAGGGAAAACATTAGGACCACTGCCCCCCGTGACGCTGGATGCCGCCTGCGAGCACGTGATGCTGTAACAACGTAAGCGAAGCAGACACGGACGGGGATCACCCTAGCGAAGATATGGGCTACAAATGGAGAAATCCACTGAGATAAGTGACTTTCCCAAAAGGCAGATTATTATTACACAGAGTCTGTGAACCAGTAAATCGAAAATGGCAAAGATGGTCAAATGTTCACGTGCTACAGTCGGAAAGAGCTAGAAGGAAAGTGGAACTACCACTAGGCGCTAAATGGTTCGACGTCAACAACTCTTCACAGAACGTCGGGTTCGGAGGCTTGTCTGCTCTGTAAAGTAGGACAGATGGTGATCTGTGGCATCTCTACCGAAACAGCACGGTGCTGGTGCCCGCACAAGTGTTTCGCAGCATACGGTTCATCGTACATTGTCGAACATGTAGCTCCCAACAGACCACCCCTACGTGTTCACATGTTCACCCAACGACATTGTATGACTGCAGTGGGCATGGGACCATCGGGATTCGACCGTCGATCAATCGAAACATGTTTGCTACACTAGGTCGATAGTCGTCTCCACAAACGCGGTTATCGAGGTGAACGGCTGCTTGCAACGAACGTGCAGCTCGCCACTGATGCAGGCTGGTGGGACCCGTATTGAGCTATGGGAGACACTAACCTGCACTGTGACAGTAATCGAAGACACGCTGACAGCTGCGAACCTCCTACATCCCTTCATGCTTGATGTCTTGCCCGACGGCGATGTTATCATTCAAAAGTATAGTTGTCTGTGTCTCGGAGCCAGAACCGTGAAGACTGGTTTGAGGAGCATTATCGTAAGCCAGTGACGTTTCAGAGACCAAATTCGCCTCGCGGGATTAGCCGAGCGGTCTAGGGCGCTGCAGTCATGGACTGTGCGGCTGGTCCCGGCGTAGGTTCGAGTCCTCCCTCGGGCATGGGTGTGTGTGTTTGTCCTTAGGATAATTTAGGTTAAGTAGTGTGTAAGCTTAGGGACCTTACCAGTTAAGTCCCATAAGATTTCACACACATTTGAACAAGTGACCAAATTCGCCTGATGTGAATCCAATGGAACCCACCTAGATCAATATCGGGCGCCATCACCGCGTACGTAAATCAGCTTATTTAAGAGAATTACATGCCCTGTTCGTATACAACTAATGTCACATACACTATGTGATCAAAACATCCGGACACGTGGCTGAAAATGACTGGCGAGTTCGTGGCGCCCACCATCGGTAATGCTGGAATTCAATGGTGTTGGTCCACTCTTAACCTTAATGACAGCTTCCACTCTCGCAGGCATACGTTCAGTCATGTGCTGGGAGGTTTCTTGGAGAATGGCAGCACATTGTTCACGGAGTGCTGCACTGAGGAGAGTTATCGGCGTTCCAAACATTCCCAAACGTGTTCTATAGGATTCAGGTCAGGGCTCTGTGCAGGCCAGTCCATTACAGGGATGTTATTGTCGTGTACCCACTCCGCCACATTCCGTGCATTATGAACAGGTGTTCGATGGTGTTGAAAGATGCAATCGCTTTCCCCGAATTGCTCTTCAAGCAAGAAGATGCTTAAAACATCAATGTAGGCCTGTGCTGTAATAGTGCCATGCAAAACAAGGGGTGCAAGCCCCCTCCATGAAAAACACGACCACACCATAACACCACGTTTTTCCACTGTTCAGTCGTCCAATGTTTACGCTCCTTACACCAAGCGATGCGTCGTTTGGCATTTACGGCTTATGAGCAGTCGCTCGACCATGAAATCCAAGTATTCTCACCACCCACCTAACTGTCATAGTACTTCCAGTGGATCCTGATGCAGTCTGGAAATCCTGTGTTATGGTCTGTATAGATGTCTGCCTATTACACATTACGACCCTGTTCAACCTTCGGCGGTCTCTGTCAGTCAACAGACGAGGTCGGCTTGTACGCTTTTGTGCTGTACGTGTCCGTTCAGGTTTCTACTTTACTGTGACATCGGACACAGTGGACCCAGGCACGTTTAGGAGTGTGGAAATCTCGCGTACATACGTATGACACAAGTGACACCCAATCACCTGATCGCGTTCGAAGTCCGTTGAGTTCCACCGATCGCCCCATTCTGCTGTCTCACGATGTCTAATAACTACTGAGGTCGCTGGTATGGATCACCTGGCAGTAGGTGGCAGCACAATGCACCTAATATGAAAAACGTATGATTTTGGGGGTGTCCGGATGCTTTTGATCACATAGGATTCCTCCACAATCCTACCAAAAAAAATGTCGGATCCCTGATACGCAGAATCAGTAGTGTATTTTATTTCAAAGACGGACAAACAAACTATTAAGTTCAAATGGTTCAAATGGCACTGAGCACTAAGAGACTCAACTGCTGTGGTCATAAGTCCCCTAGAACTTAGAACTACTTAAACCTAACTAACCTAAGGACATCACACACATCCATGCCCGAGGCAGGATTCGAACCTGCGGCCGTAGCGAAATGGTTCAAATGGCTCTGAGCACTATGGGACTTAACAGCTATGGTCATCAGTCCCTTAGAACTTAGAACTACTTAAACCTAACTAACCTAAGGACATCACACAACACCCAGTCATCACGAGGCAGAGAAAATCCCTGACCCCGCCGGGAATCGAACCCGGGAACCCGGGAACCCGGGCATGGGAAGCGAGAACGCTACCGCACAACCACGAGCTGCGGACCGAACGTAGCGGTCGTGCGGTTCCAGACTGTAGCGCCTTTAACCGCTCGGCCACTCCGGCCGGCAAGGTATTAAGCAGTCTCAGAGTGGATACTCCCTATTCTATATTACGCTATGAAATGCTATCGAAGTAATTGTTTATATCAGTTTCAATTTTAAGTTCAGCAGTGCGCTATTCGCCACTTTAGAACGCTTAGATCTCAGGACATCTTGAAGATATTTTCGCAGCCAGTTCGACACAAGAAAATTCCTAATGGTTTGTTTTCAGACACAGTGCTAGTCTCCCGGCTGTAGGATCCACTAAGGAGGTGAAACCCCATCAGAAACAACCTCATTGCTGAAGCCGTTAAAGGAACCGAAAAATGGCTCTGAGCACTATGGGACTCAACATCTTAGGTCATAAGTCCCCTAGAACTTAGAACTACTTAAACCTAACTAACCTAAGGACATCACACACACCCATGCCCGAGGCAGGATTCGAACCTGCGACCGTAGCAGTCCCGCGGTTCCGGACTGCAGCGCCAGAACCGCTAGACCACCGCGGCCGGCTAAAGGAACCCACCCTTGTTTTCATAACCAGCATTACCAACTTGATGTAATATATCGCTGCAGCAGTTACGTCAGTGTAATTAGAATGAGGGGACAGAAATCCTGGGATACATTCTGGTATCACGTCTGACCCCGTTTTGCCCGGCGTATTGCAGTAACTCGACGTGGCATAGACTCAACTTGTCGTTAGAAAGCCCCATCAGAAGTACTGAGCCATGCTGCCTCTATAGCCGTCCATAATTGCGAAAGTATTGCCGGCACAGGAGATTGTGCACCAACTGACCTCTCGGTTATGTCCCATAAATGTTCGATGCGATGCATGTCAGGCGATCTGGATGGTCAAATCATTCACTCGAACTGTCCAGAATGTTCTTCAAACCAATCACGAACAGTTGTGGCCCGATGAGATGGCGCATTGTTAGCCATCGTTGTCTGGGAACGTGAAGTCTATGAATGACTATAGATGGTCTCCAAGTAGACGAACATACCCATTTTCCATCAGTGAGCGGTTTAGTTGAACCAGAGGACCCCGTCCATTCCATGTGAACACAGTCCACACCATGATGGAGCCACCACCAGCTTGCACAGTGCCTTGTTGACAAACTGGGTCCACGACTTCGTAGGGTCACGTGTCCAGAAGAGGCGCTGTAGGCGATGTCGTGCTATTAGTGTGGTGTCACCGCCAGACACCACACTTGCTAGGTGGTAGCCTTTAAATCGGCCGCGGTCCGCTAGTATACGACGGACCCGCTGTCGCCACTGTCAGTGATTGCAGACCGAGCGCCGCCACACGGCAGGTCTAGAGAGACGCCCTAGCACTCGCCCCAGTTGTACAGACGACTTTGCTAGCGATGCTACACTGACAACTACGCTCTCATTTGCCGAGACTATAATTAGCATAGCCTTCAGCTACGTCAATTGCTACGACCTAGCAAGGCGGCATTTATCTTTTGCTGGTTATCTTATACAGCCTGTACCGTCAGACCGATGTTCCCCAATTATGGAATAAAGTTAAGTATTACATCAACTACGTACTTTATTTGCTGTATTAATTACATTGTAATGTTCCAGACCTCACGCCAGCCTGCATGAGCTAAGCGCGTGCATTTCGGCCTCCTCTAGCTACACGGTGTTGGCTCTTCTGCCAACACAAAAATTAGCATAGGCACTCGCATCAGTCGTCTGCTACCGTTGTCCATTAACGCCAAATTTTGCCACACTGCTCTTCGTACGTTCCACAATAATGACGATGATGAGGTCCCATACTCTGAGGAGCGTAGGGGACGATGCGGGAGACCCGCACCGCCGTACTAGGCAAGGTCCTAGCGGAGATGGTTTGCCATTGCCTTCCTCCGACCGTAATGGGAATGAATGATGATGATGAAAACGACAGAACAACACCCAATCATCTCGTGGCAGGAAAAATACCTAACCCCACCGGAAGTCGAACCCTGGACCCCGTGCGTGGGAAGCGAGAACGCTACCGCAAGACCAAGAGCTGCGGACTCCATATTGATACCTGCGGTTATTTCATGTAATGTTGCTTGTCTGTTAGCACTGACAAGTCCAAGCAAACGCTGCTGCTCTCTGCCGTTAAGTGAAGGACGTGGGCCACAGCGTTGTCCGTGTTGAGAGGTAATGCCTGAAATACGGTATTCTTGGCACATGCTTGACACTGTGGATCTCAGAATACTGAATTTCGAAAGGATTTCCGAAGTGGAAAGTTCGATGCGTCTAGCTTCAACTACCACTCCGTGTTCGAAGTCTGTTAATCCCCGTCGTGTGGCCGTAATCACGTCGGAAACCTTTTCACACGAATCACCTGAGTACAAATGACAGCTCCGCCAATTCACAGCCCTTGTGTATACACCAAGCTGCTACTGCACACAACTTCAGTGCAAGATTCTACAGACAATATTTCCTTGCGGACCATTATCAGTACGCCACAAATGGCAGTTCCTTGCAGCCCAGAAATAACAGAACAAGCGGAATTCGGATCTCTCTCGTTCTATTCTGTTGGTACTGCCATTTTTGGGACGTGCACTTGCAAATTTGCCGATCTTCGATTTAGTAGTTATTGTTCTCTGCAGCTGGAAACGATACCGTGAAGTCATCCTGAATTTTTCTATTAATCCCACAGCAAATATCCTCCAATTAGTCATCTAAAATGTACATGCATTCACATAATACATAATATCATTTTATGAAAGGCCTGAATTATCTGACATAATATGAAATTACTAATATCGCCAGTTTGTCGAAGTGTCTTCTGGTCAACTGAAAGTACATACTATGGTTGAAGCAATACGAAAACAGCAGCTGAATGAGAAATACAGTACGAAAATGCAGACTTCTAAAAAAAATAGTTATTTTGCTACGAAAGAAAAAAGAAAACATAAAAAAAACGTGAGGAGACAATAGAATAATATTAACGAGTAATAGTGAGAGAGTGGCTTCTTGCTACATCACTTAAGAATAACTGCTTGCAGCCACGATCTTTAAGTTAACGATTTATTTTGCTGTAACTAATTTCGAGCTTAAGTCCATTTTCAGAGGACAGTGCGAATTTCACGTACAAATTTTAAATTTTTGTCTTATGGTATATAAAAATATTCGTGATTTTATGGCTTACAAAAGCTTTGAACTCACATTCAAGAACTTTACATTGTACTTGCTTAAGGAAATGTTTTGGTGTATGTTTAGGGCTTACAGCTCTGTTCTGTTGATATATGATATGATCAACCATGGGATAGGCTACAGACAAGATGGCGGACACATGTGTTTACGTCTGATGTCATGCAAGCTAGTTGTTTAATTGGCTGTACCAATGGGTGGTACTGGAATACGTCTACCTCTATAATGACTATTATTCCAAAGATTCTTGTTCTTAGGCTACACAGTGATGAAAACTATACGTTTGATTTTTTTTAAATAGTGGCAATGTCCAATGAAGTTTTTTTAATAGACTGTTCGATTTTTCCTTTTGGTTAACTAACTATGGCAGTGCACATATGCCGTCTATCAGCATATCAGTACAAAACTGCAGAAGTATATTGAAATTTTGTAGGTGCATTTGATATCCTAGTTGTAGTTGAGCAGTCAGGATGCAGTCAAGTTTGTTGTGAATGTGAATGTATAATTATATTCCTTCAAACAAATTCATGTGTACTCCTTTCTACAACCACATCCGTAATCAGAAACCACCTTCTATTGTGTACCAAGGAATACTTTATATATCATGCACACTTCACCCATTTCCTGGTCTAGTCGCGAATGGTCTTTTGACAAGCGCCTCTGTGAGTTCAAATTTGTCTAACTCTGCCTTCATGATCATTCCGCGAGGTATGCCTGGGAACGTACGATCTCGCAGTTCGGAATATTCTGTTATATTACTTGCCAAAAATGTGAAATTTATGCGAGAAATAATGACTGCCGCCTATCGACAGGTCGGGGCTTGAAATTAAATAATGTGAAATATATCATTCATTCAGGAAGTGTGGCGGTTACAATTTTTTCATCCGTTTTCTCAAACCATCTTACATAAAATAATGTCTCTGATTATTGTTAAAACTTTTTACCTTATGATTGCATCCATTCCTGCAATGCATGCCGATGGAATTTATAATGGTGTGATGTAACTAGAATAATATCTGAAGAGATTGGAATAATTCTAAAATCTCTTTGTTAATACAACGGCTGCTCGAAGACAGGTCTGTAGGGACATTTGTGGGAAATGCTACTTTCAGGTGGTTCAGTTTATGCAAAAACTGTCATCTATTTGTTTCCCATTCTGTGCAAGCAGACAGAATGCTGTTAATGTCATTTTTAGAGAACTGATGTAGTCACAGTACGGGTTTGGATTGATTCCAGTGCGGTGAAGATGGACCGGGGAACATCCACTTTTAAACAACATACGGCAGATAGTTTATATCAGCCGTCTAGGTTGACACACATCGTGAAATCAAGGTCTGCGTGGCATAACAGGCACATTTAATTCATAATAGCTATCCCTGAGTAGCTTCGAGGCGTTCAGTTCTCTTTCCGTCTTTGAGGTCATCCCGACTGATATTTTCCTTGTGTTCCATAAATTTCTCAAGCCAAGTTGCGACGTTTGTGACCGTTTTCCTGCCTTGTTCAACCGATCAGGTGCTCCACATGTAACGAACTTAACGTCATCTCTGTTACCCTACTTTACACCGCTACGGGTAAACTGGAGAGAAATGCATAAACTGCTTTAGCCTGCATGCAAAATGACAGCAGGTAGATAAAGAGCGTGAGAAGTAGGAAAAAAATGGTTCAAATGGCTCTGAGCAGTATGGGACTTAACGTCTGAGGTCATCAGTCCCCTAGAACTTAGAACTAATTAAACCTAACTAACCTAAGGACATCACACACATCCATGCCCGAGGCAGGATTCGAACCTGCGACTGTAGCGGTCACATGGTTCCGGACTGTAGCGTCTAGAACCGCTCTGTCACACAGGCCGGCCGTGAGGGTCAAATGGCTCTGAGCACTATGCGACTTAACTTCTGAGGTCATCAGTCGCCTAGAACTTAGAACTACTTAAACCTAACTAAGCTAAGGACATCACACACATCCATGCCCGAGGCAGGATTCGAACCTACGACCGTAGCGGTCGCTCGGTTCCAGACTGTAGCGCCTAGAACCGCACGGCCACTCCGGCCGGCTCGGCCGTGAGAAGTAGAATATAGAATATGATTCCATACCCACGCGGATAGTGTTATTAACGGTTGTCTAAACTGAGTGAGTAGTAAAAGCGGAGATCAGTTGCAGACATCGTAAGGCTGGCCTGACGGAGGTTATAAGTTTGCTGGTGAGGGTGTGGCGAGAGTGTGTGCTTTCGTGACGGGCGCGGCAGTGGCGCGGTCAGCGCCGCCGTAACTTGTCACCGCAGGCACGGAGGGCTCGTAAAGAAGCCGCCTCCCTCTCGTTCAGCTTCATGAAAACTCCCTCCACAGTTATCTCCTCCTCGGCTTTCCTTCACGAAAAAAAGAGAAGACCGTGGTGATGTCTTCTTCTGCTACCATCGGGATTTCAAAATGGTTCAAATGGCTCTGAGCACTATGGGACTTAACATCTATGGTTATCAGTCCCCTAGAACTTAGAACTACTTAAACCTAACTAACCTAAGGACACCACACAACACCCAGCCATCACGAGGCAGAGAAAATCCCTGACCCCGCCGGGAATCGAACCCGGGAACCCGGGCGTGGGAAGCGAGAACGCTGCCACACGACCACGAGATGCGGGCTCGGGATTTCAATTATTAAACTACACTAACGTTTGCGGTAACTCTTAATACCCTGAAAGAATGACCCGAGTGAATCTAAACCTATATGATGTGTAGACCAATGTACCAGCGATAAGTGATTACGATTTCTCAGAAATAGCGTACACATAGGCCCAGCAGTACCCTGTCCTATGTGAGCGAAATTTCGAGGTCAAATGGCTCATTGTATGTATGCGGCTGAGTTTATGCGGCATAATGACTGAGCTCTGGCAAGGGCGTTTGAAGTACTGTAGTATTTTGGCTCCCCGAGTCACCTTACTGTGTACCACTGCCCTACAGTCTCGAGTGAGGTAAGTGCGATCGAAAAATGGTTCAAATGGCTCTGAGCACTATGGGACTTAACATGTGAGGTCATCAGTCCCCTAGAACTTAGAACTACTTAAACCTAACTAACCTAAGGACATCACACACATCCATGTTCGAGGCAGGATTCGAGCCTGCTACCATAGCGGTCGCGCGGTTCCAGACTGAAGCGCCTAGAACCGCTCGGCCACAGCGGCCGGCTAAGTGCGATCGCTGATAGGCCTTTGTGTGAGCTCGCATGTCTGTAGTTTCATCCCTATGGTCGTTCTGCTAAATATACTCGTATGTAGGAGAAAACAGTGTGTTATTGGAGTGTTCTACTGACGTACATTCTCCGAATTTTAATACACTCCTGGAAATGGAAAAAAGAACACATTGACACCGGTGTGTCAGACCCACCATACTTGCTCTGGACACTGCGAGAGGGCTGTACAAGCAATGATCACACGCACGGCACAGCGGACACACCAGGAACCGCGGTGTTGGCCGTCGAATGGCGCTAGCTGCGCAGCATTTGTGCACCGCCGCCGTCAGTGTCAGCCAGTTTGCCGTGGCATACGGAGCTCCATCGCAGTCTTTAACACTGGTAGCATGCCGCGACAGCGTGGACGTGAACCGTATGTGCAGTTGACGGACTTTGAGCGAGGGCGTATAGTGGGCATGCGGGAGGCCGGGTGGACGTACCGCCGAATTGCTCAACACGTGGGGCGTGAGGTCTCCACAGTACATCGATGTTGTCGCCAGTGGTCGGCGGAAGGTGCACGTGCCCGTCGACCTGGGACCGGACCGCAGCGACGCACGGATGCACGCCAAGACCGTAGGATCCTACGCAGTGCCGTAGGGGACCGCACCGCCACTTCCCAGCAAATTAGGGACATTGTTGCTCCTGGGGTATCGGCGAGGACCATTCGCAACCGTCTCCATGAAGCTGGGCTACGGTCCCGCACACCGTTAGGCCGTCTTCCGCTCACGCCCCAACATCGTGCAGCCCGCCTCCAGTGGTGTCGCGACAGGCGTGAATGGAGGGACGAATGGAGACGTGTCGTCTTCAGCGATGAGAGTCGCTTCTGCCTTGGTGCCAATGATGGTCGTATGCGTGTTTGGCGCCGTGCAGGTGAGCGCCACAATCAGGACTGCATACGACCGAGGCACACAGGGCCAACACCCGGCATCATGGTGTGGGGAGCGATCTCCTACACTGGCCGTACACCACTGGTGATCGTCGAGGGGACACTGAATAGTGCACGGGACATCCAAACCGTCATCGAACCCATCGTTCTACCATTCCTAGACCGGCAAGAGAACTTGCTGTTCCAACAGGACAATGCACGTCCGCATGTATCCCGTGCCACCCAACGTGCTCTAGAAGGTGTAAGTCAACTACCCTGGCCAGCAAGATCTCCGGATCTGTCCCCCATTGAGCATGTTTGGGACTGGATGAAGCGTCGTCTCACGCGGTCTGCACGTCCAGCACGAACGCTGGTCCAACTGAGGCGCCAGGTGGAAATGGCATGGCAAGCCGTTCCACAGGACTACATCCAGCATCTCTACGATCGTCTCCATGGGAGAATAGCAGCCTGCATTGCTGCGAAAGGTGGATATACACTGTACTAGTGCCGACATTGTGCATGCTCTGTTGCCTGTGTCTATGTGCCTGTGGTTCTGTCAGTGTGTTCATGTGATGTATCTGACCCCAGGAATGTGTCAATAAAGTTTCCCCTTCCTGGGACAGTGAATTCACGGTGTTCTTATTTCAGTTTCCAGGAGTGTAGTAAACCACACCGCGCTGCACAACGCTTCCTTGGTAGTACTCCACTACAACTGAATGAACACCACTGTGACGCTTTCACGATTAATAAATGAATCCGTGAAGAAACATGCTGCTCTTTTTTGGATCTTCTCTATTTCCTCTATAAACCTAACTGGCGAGGCTCCGAAACTGAGGAACAATATAAATGTATCGGCCGAACCAAGGTTTTGGAATCTACCATCTTCGTGATTGGATTACACTTCTTGAGGGTTCCTCCAAAGAACTTCAGTCTGACGTCTTCCTTTCCTACAGTTAGATTCTGTGGTCGTTCCACTTTAATTCACTCCGCACACAGCCGGCCGCGGTGGTCTAGCGGTTCTGGCGCTGCAGTTCGGAACCGCGGGACTGCTACGGTCGCAGGTTCGAATCCTGCCTCGGGCATGGGTGTGTGTGATGTTCTTAGGTTAGTTAGGTTTAACTAGTTCTAAGTTCTAGGGGACTTATGATCCAAGATGTTGAGTCCCATAGAGCTCAGAGCCATTTGAACCATTTTGAACTCCGCACACTTCCTCCCACTTATTTAATGGATGTTACTATTTCCAGCGGTTGTCCGGCAACCGTGTAATCAGTAAAATGACAGATCTTCCCCCCTGTTACGTGCAGTACGGCAAATACAAATGATCAACAGCTGACCCCGAACCAATCGTCGATCCTCTCCAGATCTTTCTGCATTTAACTACAATTTTGTAACGTTGTGACTTCTGTATATACACCATTATCATTCGCAAACCGATTCATGGAGCTTCCGATATTATCCGTTAGGTCATCTGCATACGTAGTGAACAATAGTGATTCTATTACACTCCCCCAGGGTTTGACGAAAGCTACGTGTACTTCGAACTATTTATTTTGGTTAAGAACAGTACGGTGTGAGTAGTGTAGCAACGTACCACCTGGTCCACTTTGACCATCATCTGTCTGCTGGTCATCACGTACTCTTTACGTGCACCTAATGCATGACGTTACAAACCATGCCCTCCTTATCTATGGCGTCATCATCGTCATGTGATACAGAAGGTCTCCTTTCTATGATGTCGTCACACCACTCCCCTTCATCTCTCCCTCCACTCCCGTCTCTTTTGACCAGAGCCTAGAATTGCAGTAACAGTTAAAATGAAACAGCCAATAAGAGCCTAGTATTTTAACGGCCATTAAAATGAAGCAGTCAGTCACAACGTATATGTCATGTTCAAAAGTACAGGGTTATTACAAATGATTGAAGCGATTTCACAGCTCTACAATAACTTTATTATTTGAGATATTTTCACAATGCTTTGCACACACATACAAAAACTCAAAAAGGTTTTTTAGGCTTTCACAAATGTTCGATATGTGCCCCTTTAGTGATTCGGCAGACATAAAGCCGATAATCAAGTTCCTCCCACATTCGGCGCAGCATGTCCCCATCAATGAGTTCGAAAGCATCGTTGATGCGAGCTCGCAGTTCTGGCACGTTTCTTGGTAGAGGAGGTTTACACACTGAATCTTTCACATAACCCCACAGAAAGAAATCGCATGGGGTTAAGTCGGGAGAGCGTGGAGGCCACGACATGAATTGCTGATCATGATCTCCACCACGACCGATCCATCGGTTTTCCAATTTCCTGTTTAAGAAATGCCAAACATCATGATGGAAGTGCGGTGGAGCACCATCCTGTTGAAAGATGAAATCGGCGCTGTCGGTCTCCAGTTGTGGCATGAGCCAATTTTCCAGCGTGTCCAGATACACGTGTTCAACCGTTTCTTCGCTCACTGCAGGCCGACCCGTTGATTTCCCCTTACAGAGGCATCCAGAAGCTTTAAACTGCGCATACAATCGCCGAATGGAGTTAGCAGTTGGTGGATCTTTGTTGAACTTCGTCCTGAAGTGTCGTTGCACTGTTATGACTGACTGATGTGAGTGCATTTCAAACACGACATACGCTTTCTCGGCTCCTGTCGCCATTTTGTCTCACTGCGCTCTCGAGCGCTCTGGTGGCAGAAACCTGAAGTGCGGCTTCAGCCGAACAAAACTTTATGAGTTTTTCTACGTATCTGTAGTGTGTCGTGACCATATGTCAATGAATGGAGCTACAGTGAATTTATGAAATCGCTTCAATCATTTGTAATAGCCCTGTATTTGAATTTTTTAACTATGTTCAGAAATACGTGTCAATACAGTATTTCCACTTCTGTATTGTCTAACAAACATGTCCATGTCAAATGCTGTACCTGTCATCTCACATGAGCACTCACAGCTTCGATCTACATAAGCTTCATTTGAATTCCGTAAACTTGTGCCATATTACAAAATACTGCCAGCACAATAGTATTTCTTCAACCAAAAATTACTTATGCTTTATCTGAATTGTATAAAATGCCGCCATGTTCAAAGATATTTGCCAATACTACAGTATTTTAAGAAAGATACTTAAATTGCGTTTGAATTGCGTAAAATGGCTTCGCGTAAGGAAAAAAAATGAAAGTGGCGCCATGTCAAAAAAAATCGTGTAATTCTGTGTTTCATACTTCACTTTAAAAAATGTTTTTATCAGATGCTAGTTTCATGTCATCTCTCTCTCTTACAAATTAATTCGGGAATTGTGTGTGTTTAAAACAAAAACGCAGCCATCTTTTTCACAAAAGCCTTGTTTCCGTTTCTTTGTACACACACACACCCACACACACACGCACACACACAAACATCTGAAAGACACATTATATACTCAAGTGGTGTTGGAATGCTGAAGAGATAAAGAGATGTGCCAAAGGTTCCCGAAGTAAAGTGCTGTCGGGCTTGGCTAGGTGGGTGACCACCTGGGTCTGCTGAGCACTGTGGGCAAGTGGGATGCCCTCAGCCCTTCTGAGGGCAATCGATGAGCCTCTTGACTGAGAAATAGTAGCTCCGAGCTTAGTGTGCTGATCACATGCCCCTCCCTATTCGCATCCTATGACAGCTATCGGCCGAGGATAACACGGCGGTCGGTCGATACCGTTGGACCTTCCGATGCCTTTTCGGACGGAGTTTAGAGAGACATAGACAGAAACCTTGTGCTAGTGACTTCCACATGACAGTAGTGAAGGTGTCTGATAATAAGTCCAGCCCGCTGCAGGGCAGGACGTGTTACAACTCGTCTCTCTTGCTAGACACTGCTGATGCTGCTTCTGCTCTGCAGAGACAGTAGCCAGTACAATCACGCTTTCTCTCTCTCTCTCTTACAAAGTAATCAAGGAATTGTGTGTTTTATCAACGACGAGCCATTTTACAAGAGCTTTCTTTCCTTTTCTTCGTATGATTTTTTTCAGCTATAGTGTGGTCCATGGGACATAATACATTGTCATTTGGTTATTACGAGGCTTAGCGTATATTTGCATCAATCTGACTTATAAAAAACAGTTCTACACACATTATTGAGAAGGGAAACAAAATTATATTTCCTAAAAAGTACAACACATAAATGATGCTCATCTTTGACAATGCATCGCTGAAGACGTTGGTATAAGCTCCTCATTACGTTCTGACTCATGTTTTGAATAATACCGTCTATCTTTTACCAGACAATAGGTCCTAGGTCATGAGCAACGTGGAGTCACCGCAGCACAAAAAAAAAAAAAAAACTACGCTCTTGAGATGATCCACAGGAAAATGAGATGAGGGGCTGAAAGATCATGTGACGTCGCTGCCCATGTTTTGTGTCTGAAAAAATATCGAACGTTTTATTTATTGACAAACCCATTCAGATGAAAGTTTGCCTCTTCAGACTTCACAATACACCTCTGAAATGCACCATCCTGGTGAGTTCTGTGGAATAATGTTGAACAAGACAATGAATTTAACTCTCTGTGGTATACAAAAGGCTATTTTCTTTCACATCACCAGTTCTCATATTAATTGTTTTATGTTTTTTGTGATTGTATTGAATGACTGGATCACACACCATAGCAGTACACCGGAAAAAATCTCAAACAGAGAAATGCTTAAACATTGTTCATTTAAGAGTTCTACTGCACCGCTCCACAACTGAAGCTTTCAAGGTTAAAATGATGACTAGTGATTAAACTTATTTTTTTGCATTAGCTTCCTGAAATGAGTATCGTAAAAGCCCTTGCCTAAGTCTGTTTGTAATTTGGAATCTTATTACTTCTTCTGCACATTTTTCTCACCCCATTTGCAACCTCAGCAACAGTTTAGTATTTTGAACAGCGACCCATGCATATTGGAGTACACATTAATTCTGCTTAATAAATATTAATAGTTTGAATTGCACTTGTGATATGCGATCATGTCAGCCAGATCGGTTTGATAAAGGTCATTAATTCCTCTCGTGACAACTACCCTTCTTACATAAACTGTTGATGCTCAGCGATGCAGTTCTTCAGCTATTTTTACTTGTGTGCTCATTAGAATGAAGTGCGTAACAAGAGCAAGATCTCATCAGAATGATGCATCAATAATAAAATATTTTCGTATACAGTGTGTTACGTGTGGCAGGGGAAAACAAACAAAAGTACCCTAGATATAAATTTTATTATAAAAATATGTATTTCTTTCATTGTTCAACAAGATCTACTCTTCTCATTCCCATTACAAATTTGCGGACATGATCAATGAGTTGGATATTCAAACGACACTGAATTCCCGAAAACAAGTGAAGTGCACAATCTTTATTTAAGCAGCTATCTGCAGTCTTGATTCATCGAGAAGTCTTCCTTCAGTACACAGCTGGGTCTCACTTAGTAACAGGTAAAATTTTTCATTTTATACCCCAATCAGTACAGAATCGTTGAGAGCGAAAATCAGTTGACCAAATCGTATATACTTATGTTGTTCGAAACACGTAGTAGAGTCGTCAACGCGAATTTCTCTTTCGTAGTCGGTACGTAACTCATCTCCTACAGTATTTATAGCACTGCATATGCTAGTGTCCACCTGCTTAGCTGAGAGGTAACTTGCTTGTCTAACATGCAGCCCGGGTTCGATTCCCAGCCGGGTTGGAGATTATCTCCGCCTGTAAATTGCGCGTTGTGTTGTCCTGATCATCATTTCATCCTCATCAGCGGCACACAAGTCACCCAATGTGGCGTCGACTGGAATAAGATTTCCACTCGGCGTCCGAACTTACCGAGATGGGGACTCCCAGCCAACAAGGCCTCACGATCCTTTCATTTTATTTGCGTATGCTAGTGATCACTGTTATAGTCGACTACGAAGAGCTAACTCATTTTTGACTTTCTTATCATTCTTCGTCTTCTTCTTCTTCTTCTTCTTCTTCTTCTTCTTCTTCTTCTTCTTCAGTATCCATTTTTTTCTTTTCAAACACAACATGGTGCCTGTAAACGATACCCAGTAATCTACTTAAGTGTTTTTGAAGTGTTATTCCTTTACCTTTGAAAGCCACAAGACTCCTTTCTTGATCTCTAACTGGTATACTTAACTGTGAATCATATTTTACGGTAACTGGCATGGTTGCATCATTGCAAAGTGTTATATCTAGATGATACTGCAGGGCAGAAGTAACAGGTAGGTAGGAGCTACCTTGCGAAATGAATGAACCTCCAGGAATGTTTACTCAATGCATACGACGTTAATGTTCTGAATATTTACTGGAGGTTCTGCCGTATTTAAGCTTTCTTTTTCAATTATACATCTATCAAAACCTAAAACTGAGCCTGTAATATCATACGGTGGAAAATCAACGTATCCATTACTCCTCATCTCGTATCGTTTGAGAGTTTTATTGTAGTTGATGTTTAGTTTGACACAGATATTTTTCTTTTCTGTGCATCATTTTCACAGTCATTCTTGATCGTGTATGACTGTCTCCTTCTAAAAGGCGAAAATAACGAAATCGAGTCCGTAACTTCCACATTTGAAAGTAACTTGTCCACACTTTTCTGATCTCCTGTCTGATTACAGGAAGTAAAACTTACTGCTCTTTGATGTAATTGTTGATATGGAATTATAGGAAAATAAGTAATATCGTACACAAGATCAGAGAAATTTAGTGTGGGGTTAGAGACAGCAGCTATAGTGGTGTCTTCACATGGTAGACTAAACGTTAAATCATGTTTGATGGCATCCATTGTGATGCTGTCAGTATGTGTTAAAAGACTTGCTAATTTATCTAGAGTTCAGAAACATTAAATAATGGTAGTCCACACTTATGACTCTCAGGTGATTGAAAAGTCCTGTGGTTATATTATATTATATAGTTTTTGAAATACCTCATTATTTCCAAAGCAGATGGTAAACTGCCAAAGATGTCAAAGTAATACATAATATTACCCTTCCTCTTGCAGGATGGCCAATGTGAACCAAGTTCACTTTCTATCTTGAGATTGACACTCGCATGCTCATATTTTTTAGACGTTTTGGGTACAGTATCTTTCATAAACACACCCCAAAAATATTGTAATACTTGTTTTTTAGAATAATATGCTGTCAGTATCAATAATCGCTCTTGTTCGAGACTGTTTAAGGACAATATTTTCATCATATACAGCCCAAAGGCCTTTTTCATGTACGTTCGTAAGTACAACCGATTCCCGTCATAAAGTCCTATTGCTTGCGTTCTATGATTGTCTCTTTGCTACTCAGTTAGCTGTTTGCGAGCGACCTTTGCGTCATTAACTACGTTAGCAATCCCCATTGCACCACCAGCTAATCCTCCAAGTGCTGATAATGCAACAGATATTGGGACGAGATGTACTACTCCACCTGTTTTTGGGATGGATATTTTGATGCTAGAGCAACTTGTATAGAAATTTTAGGCGTTATTTTCATAGCTACTATGAGATTACATCTTGGTTTCATACACTTTAGGCTACATTTAACTGTCTGAATTATTCTGTCCATTAAATTCTCTGTGTTATTTTTCTTCTTATTCTTCTTTTTGTCTCTGTCATTTTCATATCCATAACCATTTTGACTTCAGCTTGTAACACCTATTTTTAACCTATTTTGTATCTGTATCGATATTTCTATGTCAATTTGTAGCAGTGATTATGTACAATGTTGCATCTGTCATGAAATTCCTTGGCTATATATACATGTTGCAGTTATGTGAAACTTTTGAACGATGTTTAAATTATGCTTGTGGATTTAAATAACTACTGAAATGATTTTTATATAATGAACTGTAAATGACTTGGTCCCTAGTTAGGGAACGTAGTGTTGAATGTAAAAGATGTGGGTAAGCCCCCCAGCTACGGAAGTAGTCTGGCGGAATGGGAAAGGTGTGGTTGGTGCGCAAGTGGCAACTCATTCTTGATGACGGGTAAGGAGTCTGGGCTGAGCAGTGCGGTGGTTAACACCTCGCTAGCAGTAGCGGATCATTGTGGCTCATATTTCTGGAGTTTTGTGGCCAGAAGAGCTTAAGCGCAGTATTTATGGGCCTCGGATGCTGCACTTGGTGATACCATTACCATGGCGTGGTTTTTGGCCCTGTAAATATAATTCCGACGCCAAGAAGATATGTAACAGGGCGAGGCCAACAATGATTGTATCGCAGCTAGTTCAATAGCCACTGCAAATTAGGCCACCAATACCACCAGCCTTCCACTAAATTCTTTATATTTGGCACTCTGTAAATGGACCAGGTGTTTGTGAAATATGGTTAATTTTATTATAATAATTGTGGTGTTGCTAAAAACTCTATCTTACACCCGTGATTATCACAAACCTGGACAGGAATCCTATCCTAGTGAATTTAATTCCGAGTGTCCTAACTTATTGTGAGAAAGTGGTTGAACTTGAATTTAATGTGTCATTTGCACAGCCAATTTTAGTTTTGAGAAGGTCAAAAGACTGCTTATAAAAGCAGATTTATTAATTAACGAGTCACAGTTTGTTGTGCTTTACTTAATTAATAATTAATGATAAGAATCCATACTATTTCTCATACATACTGGTGTAGTTTTGTTAATGAGCATGGTTCTTCAGACCATGAAAGTTTAAGGGTCCTCATGTACTACACTAGTTAATTAACGAAACAATGCAAAGGCTCCTTCAGAGCCAGTGTACTTAGATTTGCATTCTGTTTAGTTGTTTCAGACCGAGTTTAAGAAAGACCTATTTACTATGTTATCTATTCTTATGTAAATTGGTCAATGCACAGGCGTAGATACCCTGTATTAGGCAATGAAGTTATAGATTACGATCATTAGGAGACCCCCGATTTAAATTCAGAATAACTTCAAGCTTTCCCCTATTCAGTATTGTTACTAGTTGCATGTGTGTTGGTAAGCGGTTTTATAAACTGTTGCACCTAGTTCATTTAAGGTACGTGTTGTTGAGAGGCATATGTTACTGTTTACTATCTCATTGGCCATTTGTTTGTTAGTAGCACATTTATCTGGAAGGTTCGCTTACTGTGTTGTAACATGAATAGTTATAAGGAAACAGTTTTGTGTGTGTGTGTGTGTCAAGGAAAGTTAGGTTGAACTTAGCACTGCTACTAGTTTATCGCTTTGCTTGACACAAGAATGCCTAATTAAGCTGGCAACCTGTTTTAATATGTAATGTTACAACTTACTTATGTCTCGGAGAACGTCTGTTCCCGACTCACCGTTTATGTCGGTTATACTTTGCTGGAATGTTTCGGAAACGGAACCCAGTTTGATTGTTCTGTTTACATTAGGTTATCTCACGATCAACTTTCTCAAAATTTCCTCGCAGAGGTATAACGTTAGCATCGATTATCGTTTAAAAGTCTTTATATCCCTTACATCACGATCATGTGACCAGAAATCAATCAGTCAATCAATTTATTTACCTAAACAGTATTTCAGGATCGATTCTCAGTCAGGAATTTGCCTTGGAAGGAGTTCTCATGTGCGGCAGTATCCCGCGGGGAAAGGTTTGGGGGCTTCCAAGGTATAAACGTTGCTTAGTTTGTGATTCGTTCCGACCACAACTGACGGCACGTATGGGCCTAACAGTGGCACACGACAGGATGTGACCACTTGAGAGAGAGAAAGACAGAGAGAGAGAGCATGTGTTTCAACAGGAATTTCTTGGCTACCAATATCAAAGGGTTGCCGTCACCTGACGCCTTTGTTTGGGCATTAGTGTGGCTTCTGGTCGGCGCGCCTCTCTCCCGATCTGTGTGGGTGATAATACGCGAGGCGGCTGATGATGCAGCAGCCGACAGCAATCGCGAGCCCGAGTAGGCATAGTGTGGTGGCTCTCCCAACCTGCACATGTGGGAATACAAGAAGCGACCGGCACGTCTGCCCTGTGGTCGGTGCGAAGACGCAAGTGGACGATTACATGTGGTGGGGTTATGTTGATGTCGATTTCCTGACGGTATTTCTTTGCACAATCGGAACAAAGCGATTTATTTAATTACTTCTTTTCGATACATTTTACAAGAGCTGCATCTTCCGAAACAACAGACAATGATGAGATTTTCCCACCAAATAAAAGAGATATCCAATTCATACAAACTGAATTTCATACACTACTGGTCATTAAAATCGCTACACCACGAAGATGACGTGCTACAGACGCTAAATTTAACCGACAGGAAGAAGATGCTGTGATATGCAAATGATTAGCTTTCCAGAGCATTCACACAAGGTTGGCGCCGGTGGCGACACCTACAACGTGCTGACATTAGGAAAGTTTCCAACTGACTTCTCATACACAAACAGCAGTTGACCGGCGTTGCCTGGTGAAAAGTTGTTGTGAAGCCTCGTGTAAGGAGGAGAAATGTGTACCATCACGTATTCGACTTTAATAAAGGTCGGATTGTAGCCTATCGGGTTTACGGTTTATCGTATCGCGGCATTGCTTCTCGCGTTGGTCGAGATCCAATGAATGTTAGCAGAATATGGAATCGGTGGGTTCAGGAGGGTAATACGAAACGCCGTGCTGGATCCCAACGGCCTCGAATCACTAGCAGTCGAGATGACAGGCATCTTATCCGCATGGCTTTAACGGATCGTGCAGTCACGTCTCGATCTCTGAGTCAACAGATGGGGACGTTTGCAAGACAACAACCATCTGCACGAAGAGTTCGACGACGTTTGCAGCAACATGGACTATCAGCTCGGAGACCATGGCTGTGGTTACCCTTGACGCTGCAACACAGACAGGAGCGCCTGCGGTGGTGTGCTCAACGACGAACCTGGGTGCACGAATGGCAAAACATTTTTTTTTGGGTAATACAGGTTCCGTTTACTGCATCTTGATGGTCGCATCCGTGTTTGGCGACATCGCGGTGAACGCACATTGCAAGCGTGTATTCGTCATCGCCATACTGGCGTATCACCCAGCGTGATGGCATGGGGTGACATTGGTTACACGTCTCGGTCACCTCTTGTTCGCATTGACGGCACTTTGAACAGTGGGCGTTACATTTCAGATGTGTTACGATCCGTGGTTCTACCCTTCATTCGATCCCTGCGAAACCCTACATTTTAGCAGGATAATGCACAACCGCATGTTGCAGGTCCTGTACGGGCCTTTCTGGATACAGAAAATGTTAGACTGCTGCCCTGGCCAGCACATTCTCCAGATCTCTCACCAATTGAAAACGTCTGGTCAATGGTGGCCGAGCAACTGGCTCGTCAAAATACGCCAGTCACTGCTCTTGTTGAACTGTGGTGTGGTGTTGAAGCTGCATGGGCAGCTGTACCTGTACACGCCATCGAAGCTCTGTTTGACTCAATGCCCAGGCGTATCAAGGCCGTTATTACGGCCAGAGGTGGTTGTTCTGGGTACTGATTTCTCAGGATCTATGCACCCAAATTGCGTGAAAATGTAATCACAAATCAGTTCTAGTATAATATATTTGTCCAATGAATACCCATTTATCATTTGCATTTCTTGTTGGTGTAGCAATTTTAATGGCCAGTAGTGTAAATAAACAGTATATCTTTTGCTATGTAACTGACATTGATTTGGATTTCCTGTCGTGAGATCCTTCCTCTCCAGCACAGACTGAGTCCTTCTTACGCCAGTTTAAAGGTGCGGGAGTGGAAACGCCCAGGGAGTCACATTCCACTTAGCAGAACAAGAAGTTAAGGTCATAAATCAATCAGTGGTCAAAATTTAATTAATTTGCATATCAATTTGGTAATAAAAGTGAGCCAGAATATAGTTTGCTCCTTACTTGTGTTGTACCATGGAACACTTTTTACACTTTCACCTCTAGCTTGATCTGTAATCCAAGCTCAACGTATTTTCTTACTCCAAATTTAAGAGACAGTATTCTCTTTATGTATGCTGCATTCTTTCCCTGAAATTACAAAAACTACTCCAGAAAAGAAGAAATTTTCAAATGTGGAAAGCTGTTCCAAAGTACATAATGTCATGTACCAGGAACAAATACTCTGTTCAAATTTATATTTGCTGCAATCGAGAAAACCTTGGCAGCACTGTAGATTATGTGCTACGTTATTTGTCGGCTACACACCAATAATCGGTATGTGCAATCAGATTAAGAAAAAATGTTATTAGAAACCAGTTACTAGCTAAAAACTTTTTGAAATAGAACGTATTGACAACTAATACACATTTCCACTTTCAAGACAGAGCAATCATTAAGACACCGAAGAAACTCATTTAATTTGCAAATATACATGTTCTATGCTAGAAGATCTTCTGCCATTGCTGCACGACCTACGAAATATGGTTCACACATTATGTAACTAGTTTTAAAAATGCATTGAATTTTACTCGCCATAAAACTCTGTAAGTGAAAATTAAAAAACAACAAAATAGCTTTATCATATTATGGAGCATTTAATATGTATAGCCCATAATATTTACAATCGCTACACGAAACACACCACGTCTTACAACAACAAAAACAGAGGGAAATGCCGGAAACTGTTTATCGCAGTTTCTAGTGCGCATTCTTTCATATGATTCTACGAGGGTTGACCAGACAGTAATGCACCACTTTTTTTTTCTTGAACAGTTCTTTATTGAACATAATGAGAATTACACACACGGAAGAATGGTGTTTTATCTACACACACTATTTTTCCACGAAATCTCCATCTCGTACAATGGCCTTCCTCCAGCGCGAAACAAGGGCGTGTATTCCCTGCCGGTACTAATCCTTGTCCTGGTGGTGGAGCCAGTGCTTCACTGTGCGAATCACCTTCTCATCGCCCTCAAAATGTCTTCCACGAATGGCATCCTTTAGTAAGTTGAAGTCCGAGAGACTTAGGTCAGGTGTGTCAGGCGTGACGGCCGTGGATGGTCTCCCCGACCGCTGCAAATCGTGGAGCTCCGCCGGCCCGGCTTCTGATGACCTCACCCTCCGTGCCTAGCGGCTTACTGTATTCTGTCGACAGCAGATTCTCCATAGATTTTGCAGAAGTGTTTGTGAATATTCTCCACAGTTTATTTCTCTGCAGTGAGAAATTCAGTCACGGCACGTTGCTTGTAACGTGCATCACCTGCAGACGCCATTTTGAAACTCTCCTGCAGCTACGCTATCTGTCGGATGTGACGGAAACCTTTCGCGCTCACTCAGGAGACAACTGATACATACGTAACGTTTCGCATTCGTAGCAATGTTTTCGGCTGAGGGGGTAAAAAAGCGGTGCACTCCTTTCTGGGCAATCCTCGTACGAGGTGCATTCAAGTTCTAAGGCCTCTGATTTTTTTCTCCAGACTGGAAAGAGATAGAAACATGTGCATTGTTTTAAAATGAGGCCACGTTCATTGTCAATACGTCCCAGAGATGGCAGCACCGTACGGCAGATGGAATTTTACCGCCAGCGGCGAGAATGAGAACTGTTTTAAATACTTAAAATGGCGACATTTTCCTTACTTGAACAGTGTGCAATCATTCGTTTTCTGAATTTGCATGGTGTGAAACCAATTGAAATTCATCGACAGTTGAAGGAGACATGTGGTGATGGAATTACGGATGTCTCGAAAGTGTGTTCATGGGTGCGACAGTTTAATGAAGGCAGAACATCGTGTGACAACAAACCGAAACAACCTCGGGCTCGCACAAGCCAGTCTGACGACATGATCGAGAAAGTGGAGAGAATTGTTTTGGGGATCGCTGAATGACTGTTGAACAGATCGCCTCCAGAGTTGGCATTTCTGTGGGTTCTGTGCACACAATCCTGCATGACGACCTGAAAATGCGAAAAGTGTCATCCAGGTGGGTGCCACGAATGCTGACGGACGACCACACGGCTGCCCGTGTGGCATGTTGCCAAGCAATGTTGACGCGCAATGACAGCATGAATGGGACTTTCTTTTCGTCGGTTGTGACAATGGATGAGACGTGGATGCCATTTTTCAATCCAGAAACAAAGCGCCAGTCAGCTCAATGGAAGCACACAGATTCACCGTCACCAAAAAAATTTCGGGTAACCGCCAGTGCTAAAAAAAATGATGGTGTCCATGTTCTGGGACAGCGAGGGCGTAATCCTTACCCATTGCGTTCCAAAGGGCACTACGGTAACAGGTGCATCCTACGAAAATGTTTTGAAGAACAAATTCCTTCCTGCACTGCAACAAAAACGTCCGGGAAGGGCTGTGCGTGTGCTGTTTCTCCAAGACAACGCACCCGCACATCGAGCTAACGTTACGGAACAGTTTCTTCGTGATAACTTTGAAGTTATTCCTCATGCTCCCTACTCACCTGACCTGGCTCCTAGTGACTTTTGGCTTTTTCCAACAGTGAAAGACGCTGTCCGTGGCCGCACATTCACCAGCCGTGCTGCTATTGCCTCAGCGATTTTCCAGTGGTCAAAACAGACTCCTAAAGAAGCCTTCGCCGCTGCCATGGAATCATGGCGTCGGTGTTGTGAAAGATGTGTACGTCTGCAAGGCGATTACGTCGAGAAGTAACGCCAGTTTCATCGGTTTCGGGTGAGTAGTTAATTAGAAAAAAAATCGGAGGCCTTACAACTTGAATGCACCTCGTAAAATCAGTCACTAGCCTGAAACATTGACCAGGGAATATCATGTGTTCCTAGATACACTATCCTTCTGGTACAATTCTCTCTCCCACTACGATTTAGTTATTCAAGATTATCAGAACTAGAAGCAAACAGTGCCGTACCACCAGAGAAAAGAAAAGGGAGTCTGGCACGTTATAAATTTAATGTACACTTTTGGGCAAACAAATTAGTACAGCTGGAAAGATAATGACGATCCTGATCCGATGACGACATATGCTACCTGGAGGACAGTAGACGAACTGATAATGGTTTCAACGTCGCCCGCGAACAGATAGAGTAGTCGTATAGCTACCAAATAGTCGTCTTTGTCTATCGTTTAATAGGGAACGCTCGTAGGCAGAAGGCTCAATGTGGTGCAAACGTGTGAAGCAAGCAGCCAACCATGCCATGGAGACACACTCGTGCTTCCTACAGCCAACTGTGTGACTTTGAAAGGGGCAAGTTGTGACCTTCCGAGTGTCGGCATGGTCCTTTCGGAGAACTACCACACGAGATGGACGTGCTATGTCAGTTGTGCAATGATGCTTGTATCAGTGGTCGCGTGAACATTCTCACAACCTTAGACGAGATTCTGGATGTCCACGCAGCACAGACGCCCACACAGGATCGTCGTACAGTAAGGGCAGCACTGGCAGATCGTGCTGTTGCCACAGCAGAGATAAGAGGACTTGTGAGCCCAGACGTGTCAACACGAACTGTTGCGAACCGATTATTAGCAGTGGGATTGTGGGCGCGTACACCTCTCGTCCGTCTTCCACTACGCCGCAAGCATCGACGTGCTGGGCTCGCCTGGTGCCGTCGGAGGATCACTTGGAAGATGGAATGGCGCGCCGTGGTCTTTAGCGATGAAAGCAGATTCTGCCTGTACGCAAGGAGAGACACCCTATATACAGGGTGAACATTATAAAATCAACAAACTGCAAGGATGAATTCCTGGAGGAAAATAGGTCCTATGAAAAAGTGTACGAAAATGGACGGTGTGCATACAACGACAAGAAATCTTCCCAGAACCCATCGCATCCACGTCACAACAGATATTCAAAGTGTCATCCATGAGATGCAGAACACGGGTTCACACATAGCTACCTGGGTTGGCACACTCTTTTGCACATTCCAGCCTCTCTCTGAATAGCGTCACAGGCTTCGCGAACACATTGTTGACGGGGCTGTACATCAGGAACTGGTTCAGCAGAGACAGCGCTTTTCAGATTCTCCCAGAGATAAAAATCGAGGCGGTTTAAGTCCGGTGGTCTAGTAGGCCATGCTACACGGCCTCTGCGTCCAATCCAGCGACTGGGGAGGATGTTATTGAGGTGCCGACAAACTGTAATGCGGAAGTGGGGTGGTGCTCCCTCATGTATAATCCACATAACCTGTCGTATTGACAAAGGCACATTCTCAAGCAGCCCAGTCAGGGTATTCTGTAGCAGTCCTTGTACGTTCCACTGTCGAGGCGTTGTGGAATAATACCTGGTTCAAGTATACGGTTGCCAAGAGTTCCTGCCCACACATTGATGCTGAATTGATGCTGATGAGATGCTTAAACCATTCCCCATGGACTATCTGTAGCCCACAGATGACGATTATGCAGACTGATGATGCCAATTCCAGTAAAGATTGCTTCGTCGGTAAAGAGGACAGATGACAGAAATCCTATAGTTGTGATGGGCTGGTGTTTGCAGGTGATAGGGGTAGTAGGAGTTGCCATGCAGGACACACATATTCGTAATTTTGGCTAACACCATTTTGGCGGTCCACTTGCCTGGAGCATGTAATAGTGTTCTTCACAGTATCCTATACAACCTGGTCCTCCAAATCTGGTGTACGCTCAGCGCGCCGCCTCCCGGTATGAAAGGACCCGTGATTACATAAACACTCAAAAAGTCCGTGGAATGTTGTGTGATGTGGTTGGTGTTTGTGAGGGTACTTCTTCTGGTATAGCTGTCGTGTCTCTCTACCGTTTCCATCTGCTTGCCAGTAAACAGTCACTATCTCGGCTTGTTCCCGACATAAATACCGGACCATTCTGCTGCTTACAGTACTTTGCGTCAATAACACAGCCTGAAACCCAGAAGACACACGTGACACGTGGTCAGAAGAGCATCTGTTCGTCAGCGCCATCTACTGTGGCAACGATGCATTTCTGGACATTTCCTCACAGGAGCTTTTTTTCTTCATTTCGAGTCCCTACAGATTGTTTTATTACTGTTCACAGTTTTATTAATGTTCACCCTGTATACAGAGTGTGAGGAGTATAAGTACACCGAGCGAGGTGGCGCCTTGGTCAGCACACTGGACTCGCATTCGGGAGGACGACGGTTCAATCCCGCGTCCGACCATCCTGATTTAGGTTTTCCGTGATTTCCCTAAATCGCTTCAGGAAAATGCCGGGATGGTTCCTTTGAAAGGGTACGGCCGACTTCCTTCCCCATCCTTCCCTAATCCGATGGGACCGATGACCTCGCTGTTTGGTCCCTTCCCCCAAATATAATCCTATCCATTCTTCTGCTCTTCCACGTCTGGTGCTGTCTCTGACAGGAATACAATGTCGTCAGCTTGACCTGAAATTTTATATTTCTTCTCCAGAAACTTTAATCCACATTCCAACCATCTGTATAAGTGCAGATATTTCTATTGGTGACTGAGGACGATGTACAGAACAATATTACATCACTATGTACGCCATAGGTGGAATAGTAATTATAGCCATTACAGGTCGTACGTTTTTGGATTCGTTATTACCTACAACCACATGTGGCAGAGCAAGCCATTAACTCTTATTTTGCCGGCCGGAGTGGCCGAGCGGTTAAAGGCGCTACAGTCTGGAACCGCACGACCGCTACGGTCGCAGGTTCGAATCCTGCCTCGGGCATGGATGTGTGTGATGTCCTTAGGTTAGTTAGGTTTAAGTAGTTCTAAGTTCTAGGGGACTTATGACCACAGCAGTTGAGTCCCATAGTGCTCAGAGCCATTTGAACTATTTTTTGAACTCTTATTTTCTCCTGCGCAGCAGACCAGGTGTTGAAGTGCGGACACGTGGCCGCAGAAATGGTTCAAATGGCTCTGAGCTCTATGGGACTTAACTTCTGAGGTCATCAGTTCGCTAGAACGTAGAACGACTTAAACCTATCTAACCTAAGGACATCACACACATCCATGCCCGAGGCAGGATTCGAACCTGCGACCGTAGCGGTCGCGCGGTTCCAGACTGAAGCTCCTAGAACCGCTCGGCCACACCGGCCGGCTTGGCCACATAACGGTTGGTTTATACTGACAGGCGTAGTTCACTTAGTGGTCGCAAAGTTTGCGATGTGTGTGTGGAGGACTATTCGACACAGAGGAAAAACAACCGACACACTGATGTTTGCACATATTAAAGTTCCACATACGAAAATATCCTCGCTTATACCCGTTAAGCTCTCGATATAGAAGCTCAGCGGTAAAATATTGGTCATCCCCTTAAAAGTGTACACTCGTTTCCGCTTGGGAGCGCTGTACAGAGCATAGAAACGGTACCAGGCGGACAACTGACCATCAGCCGCTAACAGTTCATTTAAGTAAAGTGATGTGGATGTGCAAGTCTTTTGTATGGAATCATCTGTGTAAGATTGTTCGACATGGAGCTGTGACGGAATGATGGAAAGGAGCTGCCGTGTTTGGTGCCCATGACCACATAGGGTACGAAGTCACCCTATTTTGTAGATTATCAACACGAACTGATGAGTGTGTCTACAAGGAGTGTATCTACAAGGAACTTACAGGCTTATACACGAAGTAAGAACAGTAGTCATAAATTGATCCAGACTGAGAAGAACAGGAGATACGTGTTACGCCTTGTCAGTGAAAAATGATTCCACATCCTTCAGGAATTACTGCTGCCAGTAAAAGAAGGTACATCCCAACCAGTTTCAGAGCCGACATAGCGAAGAGAACTGCATGCATTTGGCATTTAGTCAAACAGCTATCAAAAGTATACATAAATGTGCACATTTTCAGTGGGACAAACATCACAGGATTTGCACCGTAGACACTAACTAGCTGGACAAGTCCTCAAGTGGGTCGAAATGAAGCTAGTCGTTTAACCCGTTATATGTGGAGGATGCAATTTTTACCAGAGGCCGTTTTGTGAGGTTTTGGGGATGTTAGCATGGTATTATCGTGAAGTCTACTTGGGGTGTTGTATTTAAACTGAGTCAAAGAATTACTTAGAATTTACGAATCTCTGGCAGAGAGGTAATTTATGCTCACTGGATGTGCATCGTAATTTTATTCATGAATCGTGCTACATCTTCTAATAAAGTTCGTTAATATTTACTATGCTGTCATTCAGCATCAGCAAGTGGCCACAATGCACTGTGCAATTTACAGTTTTACTTTGGCATCACTGTTTAGTGACGATCAGATTACAGGCATTCATAAAGAAATTCAAAGAGTAATAGAGCTTCACCACTCTTTGAAACTTGATGATGGAAGCCTGTCATCCGAAACTTAACTTTTAATGTGAAGGTGAGACTTTATACCACAAATTATGTTGTAGAGCTAATTTGTTGCTTTGCTTGATTGAAATGTGTTTTATGTCTTGTGTGTTTCTCATCTTGAGAATTAGAACAGTTCTATTATTTTTTCATCTTCAGTGAATCGTCTTACGTTGTAGGCATTCTGTAGGCAATTTTACAAGTTTGTTTTGCATTTTTTATCTTCTAGCTCCAATCATTTATATTGAAACACCATCTCCAGGCACTTTTCATTTCTTCATACCTCTAATTGCTTTACACACCCTACCCGATGTCACTTCCGGAACGTTACTATTTTCATTATTAACTATTTGCGTTTATGATTTACCTCTTGAGTTTTACGTAATTGAGAGAAAACATCAAATACTTGTACCACTTTTTCTATTTTGGTAATCACTGTACCATGTACTACCTGAATTGCCGAATATGATGGACCTTCTGACAACATTCGACTTTCTCCGAGCACTGCATTCGGAGTCATGGCAAACTCCCGTGATGTAGAAAAACTTCGCCGCGCGGGATTAGCCGAGCGGTCTCGGGTGCTGCAGTCATGGACTGTGCGACTGGTCCCGGCGGAGGTTCGAGTCCTCCCATTGGCATGGGTGTGTGTGTGTGGTTGTCCTTAAGATAATTTAGGCTAAGTAGTGTGTAAGCTTAGGGACTGATAACCTTAGCAGTTAAGTCCCATAGGATTTCACACACATTTGAAGAAAAACTTCGTGTTAGTGCGCTGGGCTAACGCAGCAATTTGATGCGTCTATGTCTCAGGCAGCCAACTTAAAGAACATCAGTACGTTTTATGAAATCTCGGCAAACAGTAGGGTATCATCGTTAAGTATTTTATTATACAATTAGACTTGCGCCCATCATGCATTTGGCATAGTTACATGAAGGTGGTAAATTCGGAGTAATTAAATAAAAAGCTTCGGAGATAAGCTCTGATTATTATTTGGAGGCACCACGTACTCACCACACAAACTGTAATTGTTTCACACTGTGAAAAAATCCACGAAGAAATAGATCTTTTTACGGAAGTGTTGCCCTCACGGAACAAGGGTTGTCTTTCGGAAGGACAGTTTTATGGAGTAAGGCGGAAGGTCGATGATACGTCACCGTAAAAGCTGGTCCGGAGAAGGCGAGAAAATTAAAGGGTGAGGGGTGCGGCGTTCTAAATATCATACATAAAAATAAAGGAAAGTGGAAGGCGGCGCGCGGCTGTCCCTGGCGGCACGAGTCAATATTTGACCAGCCGGGACCGGCGCTCTTCACACGCTAATGCAAACGCCTACAACGATGCCAAATGGTGCCTTGGACACGCACCTCTCGCATACATCTCACGAAATGTGACGGAAACACATAACAGCTCCTCCCTCGAGACGTGAAACTGCCCTCAGTATTCTCTCTTAATTTATGAATATTTCTCACGTTTTTGTTGGTATCGAATCTCGTTTTTTGACAGTTGTGCACGTACACTGAGAAACTTCAGCTATGCTCCAGTTCTCTTGACAGGCATAACATACAGAACAGAATGACTTCACGATTTGTTCAAGTCAAGGGCTAAATAAAAAGTTAATTATAACACTTTTTTCTATAAACTATGTTCCACAAAGCATTTACTTTAGTACTACGTATTAGGTCTAAAACTTAACTTCTGCCGTTTTTTCTCGGAGTTTGAGACCTCATCGTGAAACACTAAGCCAACCGGTATGCCCGAAAGGTTCTAGGCGCTTCAGTCTGGAAGTGCGTGACCGCTACGGTCGCAGGTTCGAATGCTGCCTCGGGCATGGATGTGTGAGATGTCCTTAGGTTAGTTAGGTTTAAATAGTTCTAAGTTCTAGGGGACTGATGACATCAGATGTTAAGTCCCATAGTGCTCCGAGTCCATTTGAACCACAGACTTACAAAAAATTTAAGATTGAAAGTATTGGCCATTGCTGGCGACTGCTTTCTGCCATCTTTCGGGCAACATACGAATCCCGCGCGGAAGAAATGGGCGTCTTTAGAGGAGATCCGTGAATCGATGCAATATTGCACTCGTTCGTATGACCGGAGGTGCTGATCAGGCCGTATGCCATTGTTCGAAAAAAAAAAAAAAAAAAAAAGGTTCAAATGGGTGTAAGCACTTAACATCTGAGGTCATCGGTCCCCGAGACTTAGAGCTACTTAAACCTAACGAACCTAAGGACATCACACACATCCATGCCCAAGGCAGGATTCGAACCTGCGACCGTAGCAGCAGCGCAGTCCCAGACTGAAGCGCCTAGAACCGCTCGGCCACATCGGCTGGCCCATTATTCGAAGAAGGTGGTAGTCAGAGGGACTAACGTCTGGTGGATGCGGCGGTTGGGGTAGGACTTCCCATTTCAACTTTTCCAATATGTTTTGACGGATTTTGCGACATGAGTTCGAGTATTGTCACGCTCCAAAAACACCTTTTTATGTCCATCGCTATATTGTGGCCATTTGTCTTTCAGTGCTCGGCTCAAACACATCAACTGCCTTCGATAACAATCTCCCGTGATTGTTTCCGTCGTTTTCAGTAGCTTCGACAAGCTTCGCTCTTCCACCGCCATGCTGGTCTTCGACGTCAAATACACCGTTCGACAAGCGTTGAAACCAATCTCTGCACGTTCTTTCACTAACAGGTGCCTCACCGTAGGTCTTTTATGACCAACAGCCGAAGATTTCTTCATGTTAAAGCAGAAAATGGAAACGTCTCGCAAACGACGAGAATTGGACATACTCATTAGAGAACAACTTTATGGTGGAATCACAAATCGACTAGTATTTTGCTGGCATTATGCTTAAAATTGCCTAAGCTGACTGCATGAAACTTAAGACCTACCACCTGCATCACTATTTGCCGTTACTGCCATCTATTGCAAAATGGCGGAAGGGAAGTTGTAGACTTCAAATTTTCATCTCATTTTATTGAGGATTATAACCAAAGATTTTACTACAGGACCTTGTTGAATAGAAGGAAACTTTCAACATCTAACGCAAACAATAAGAGTAATATCTATATCGCACGCTCTGATAGTGTAGAACTACAAGAAATAATGCTAATACATAATCAGGATTTACTATTAATCGTAGAATGGAACGATGATTTCGTTTATGTTGCGGCATCTTACCGGAATCAAGTAGTATTGACTCCTAAACTGGATATGGCGAGTTGGAATAAGTACAGGAGAATCTATGTCTACCTCTACATTTACATACATACCCCACACCGTGAAGTGCACCTCAGACACTACTTAGCATTCCACCACATGTCAGGGTTTCCTCCCAATCCAGTGACGTATAGAGCACGTGAAGAATTACTAGGTATATGTCACTGTGCACGCTGGAGTTAGTCTAATCTTGACTTGGTGATCCCTACAAGAGAGTTACGTAGGGGGAGAAGATTATCTATGGATTCTTAGCTTAATACTGGTGGTGGTGGTTAGTGTTTAACGTCCCGTCGACAACGAGGTCATTAGAGACGGAACGCAAGCTCGGGTTAGGGAAGGATTGGGAAGGAAATCGACCGTGCCCTTTCAAAGGAACCATCCCGGCATTTGCCTAAAGCGATTTAGGAAAATCACGGAAAACCTAAATCAGGATGGCTGGAGACGGGATTGAACCGTCGTCCTCCCGAATGCTAGTCCAGTGTGCGCTTAGTACTGGTTCTCTAACTTTATAAGTAGGCTTTCGCTGAATAACGTGTGTCTATGTTTTACGTGTGTGTGAGTGCAGATTTTTTTAGCATTTCCATGAGGCTCTCCCGTAGATCAAACAAACCTGAGACAATTTGTGAAGCCCTTATTTGCATACGTTCGGTTACTCTGTATGTTCTGTATGGTATCAGCCCCACACAGATGAGCAATGTTCTAAGATGTGACACAGAAGTGATTTGTAAGCAGTCTCCTCTACAGACAGACTGTATTTTCCCATCAGGGTAGAATGGGGGAATGGCGGTTAGTTAAGCAGCAATAATTATATTGGTGTTTAAGACCAGTCTACTTCAAAAATCAAAATTTTCAAACTCGAGGTACATTTGTATAATTCAGTATGTTGAATTATAAAATAATTCAGAATACAGTTTAACATAAAAATACAGTGGCATCTAAACAATTATGACGAAACAAACTTTCGAATGATTTGCACTGCAAAGTAACACAACTCTATGAAAATTGGACCATACATAGAAAGAACTGCTACAGTATAGCACAGAGAGTTACTGAAGAAATACTCAATGAGAACAAGAAAAACGACTCTTTTATTCAAAGACAATAATTACGCTGAAGTTACCGTGATTTGTGATGGATCCCAGGACAAAACAAAAGGATGTACATGGTTCTTAATAGGGTATGTGATCACCATGTGCGGCAATGCGTGCTTTGCAACGTCCTCCCGTGCTGACCACGAGGTTCCTGTGGTGGGGCATTCCGTTTCTTCACTAGAGCGGTTGACAATTGCTGGATGGTGGTTGGCGCATGTGGACGTGGTGCAATACGACTGCCCAACGCATCCAATACATGCTCGATGGAATTTAAGTCGGGGCACGGACAGGCTAGACCATTCGCCGAATATCCTCGCCTTCCGAGAGCATCTCCATCTGAACATTTCGATGCGGTCGTGTATTGCGGTAAAATTGAAGCCAGTACCGTATGCATCCCTGAAAAGACGCACATGGGGGGAGTACAGTCTCAAAATAACATTGACCGGTTAGTCTGCTGTGTTCAAACATTTAGAGGTCAGTACACCCATGCAACATTATTTTTCCCCACACCGTGCCGGCCGTTGTGGCCGAGCGGTTCTAGGCGCTTCATTTATGGTTCCACGCGATCGCTACGGACCCAGGTTCGAATCCTGCCTCGGGCATGGTTGTCTATGATGTCCTTACGTTAGTTAGGTTTACGTAGTTCTAAGTTCTAAGGGGTTGATGGACTCAGATGTTAAGTCCCATATTGCTCAGAGCCATTTGAACCATTTGAACCCCACAGCGTAACATCTGGACCACCGAAACGATCATGTTTGAGAATGTTCCTAGATCATAATTTTGCACGAACATACTGACCTCAAAATCTTTCATCACGGTACAATCATTGGTCAAAGATATACTCTTTCCCCTGTGCGTCTTTTCAGGGGTTCTCTCGGCCCTGAACACAGTTTTGTAAATTACAATGTGCGACCGCATCGAACTGTGCCGGTGGAGAAGCTCTTGGAAGAAGAGCATATTCGGCAAATGAACTGGCCTTTTGTTCTCCAGGCTTACACCCCATCTAGCACGTGTGGGATGCGTTGGGCAGACGTACTGCAGCACATCCACTGCATGAACGACCATCCAGCAACTCCATGGGAGCACGTCGCTAGACGTGCACTGCCATCCGCGGTGTACATGCCCATTATTAAAACCCATATCCTCCTTTTGTAATATCCAGGGGACCATCATAAATCACGATGTCTTCAGTGTAATTATTATCTTTGACTAAAAGTGTCATTTCTGTTAGTCTCATAGCGTATTTCCTTCAATTACCTTCTGTATTATACTCTAGCCGTTATTTCTGTGTACGGGCCAAGTTCTGTAGAGCTATGTTACTTCGCAGTGACACACCATGCGAAAGTAACTTTCGTCCTTAAGTTTTCCATGCAGTGTGTACAACAGTCAGACCGACTACATGTACCGGCATTCCCCGATCCGTGGGGGTAATACCAGTAAGCTTCGATCCACGATTTTTATATTAGTGAAACTCATTTTAACATGTTTCTATGCGACTAGGAAATTATTGAAAATTCTGAAAGATATTAAAGACTACAACTCCTTTTGGTAAACAAAATAAGTTTTACTTTTAAAAACAATCTAAAAGAATTTAAAATTATTAATCTTGTGTTAGCATTTATGAATAGTCTTATCAATCAGTCTTTACAGTTGATTAATACAGCCGGGCGGAGTGGCCGAGCGGTTCCAGGCGCTACAGTCTGGAAGCGCCCGACCGCTACGGTCGTAGGTTCGAATCCTGCCTCTGGCAAGGATGTGTGTGATGTCCTTAGGTTAGTAAGGTTTAAGTGGGGACTGATGACCTCAGCAGTTAAGTCCCATAGTCCTCAGAGCCATTTGGACCATTTTTGATTAATAAAAATGCAACTTATTCGTTTATATAACACATTCTACAGCATGGGAAATTTAAAAAAAATGTGTCAAAAACAATTAAAGTCATTTAGTACCTACGCATCTATCATATTGAAAAATTTCAGCAAAGTCAGCAGCACTACTGGTACATAGAAACCATTGCTCCCCATCCCGATCAAGCTCTCCACAGGCGAAATACGAGTGGAATCAATTCCATCAGAGTCCAAAGATATTTCCTGTTTGGGTTTATTGCTTTCTTTCTTTTAACATCTCCTTTATTGGCTGTGTGGCTGTTGTCATTATCCAGAATCCACAGCACAGGACTTCCAAGGATTGCGTTGGAGTGATAGGTGAAGTGCTTCCACCAAGTAAGGAACAACTTCTTGTTAGTCCAAACTTTTGTTGAGCATTCGTATATACGCCAAGATGGAGCATTTTTTTTTTAAACAAGGACTTCATGCTTTTTTGAGGATAAATAAATACTGGAGGATTAAAACTTCCTGCCGATCTCATCGCACATATTACAGTACCCTCTCACAGCTTGTCACTGAGCCAACCCTCTTCCTCCCTTGAGTGGCTACTATTGTTCTGGGGTCTTGTATCGTTATGATTCCAGTTTTATCTGTTTTTTAGATGAATTCTGGCGTAAAACTGGATACATAAAAACTTTTTTATAATTTTGAAAATAATTTCTTACATCATCACGGTTGCATCCAGTGATACAGTTAACACTAGTGGATTCTGGTTTTCTAATGCTTATGACTGAATTTCGTTCCAAAAAGCCGTGAAATAAGTTCTTTCCTGCCGAACGTTCATATTTAGAGAAAAGTGTGGTGTCCTGCCCACTCGTCTCTTATAGGGTGCCTAATGGATGCTGCTTTCTCGGATAGCTAAACAACAGTTCAAGCAATTCGCATTAATGGTTTTTATTACAGTCAAGTACATTGACAATACTTAACTTTGGGTCGCAAGCAATTGGTGACATGCAAATAACCAATGCCCTTCGCTATATACAATGTCCATACAGATAGTTCACACAAGTTCATATGGATCACTAATAACGGCTCTTCTAGTGCCTCTCTTTCTAGGGCGTGGTTTCTACTCCGGGTCTGCTAGTGCGCGGCTAATACTGTCCGGCGCTTATATTGTCTTCGGCTACAGGCCGATCCTGTCTTGGAGCGGTCCTAATCAGCGTGCTATTGGCTGACGCCGTCTCACGGCCTTCAATTCTCTTGCGTTCTTCATCTTCGTGCTGGCGCTTGTCGTGAGGCCGGAACAAAAAGTATGTGCCATATTGCTTTTTGAGCAAACTCAAAGGCTGCTCTTCTTAATTTCATTGCAGAAAGACCGTAAAAACGTTCGATATCAACTCTCTTCTATTGGCAAGTGCTTACTCTTGTTCTTCAGTGAAGGTAGAATTACGTCCCAGATGAGGTTTGGTTATCTTATTTTTTCCTGTGGTCCTGTAAAGTGCTTTCCGTAGTAGTGGAATTGCCTTCATCAATAAAACTGAACGCATCTTAAAGGGCTTCTTCGGACCAACTTCCCCGATTCGTGGTTCTTTTCCATGTTATTTACGTCTGCAACAGGGTCGATACGGATAATTAAAACAAGGTACTTTTTTAGTTGAATTGCAGATAAGCATTTAACAACATGTGGGGGACCACGGATATCCTACTACCATTACCCCATTGTTGCTTACTGGGACTACCCATTTCGCGTGATCTGCAAAAATCGTCCTTAAAGGTTAGGAATAATTATCTGGCATACTTGCGTAATACAATAAAGTAAACCTTATGAAATACTAGTATTCATTGAATTTATAATGAAAGGAGTGCAAAAGGATATGTACAGTGGCTAAAAGATTGATGAAAAGTCGGTTTAACATACTGCTGCAAAGAGCACGGCATCAAAGAGAGTCCTTCCAGATGGAAATAAAAGCCGAAAATTAACCTACCGGTACTGACTACGTACTGCAACTACCCCTCTCTACCCTACCCTGCCAAGGAGCTTAAATCTGCCACCTGGTTTATGTACGACTTAGCCTATGTGATCCCTTCATTTCTTGTTGGTATTCTATGGTTCTAGTTCAATTATATTATATTACTTGTAGCCAGAAAAATTTCACTCTTGGGCTTCGAAAACTAGAAACCTACGTAACTGGAAATTCTGGAAAGAGGTACCACAAGTGCTACCCTAGACTAATTCTGAGGAGACTTAGTTTAGTTACTCAATTCTACTGGATTTGGATAAAATACCACGACACAATGTAGTTTAATTTTCGAACGGTTTAATTAATGCTAGCTTTGTTAATGTGTTATCGATGTCTCAAATGCTGCAGAGGATTCAACATGTGTAATACATACACAGCGCTTAATATCTGTATTGTTTAATGATTCTTCGCTTTTATAACCGTTTATGTTAACTTCTTTGACTTACATAATACTGCACTCGGAAATGGGCTAAGACATTTTGTTTAGAAAAGTCTAAAGAAAATTGTGTGTTAGTGAAATTATTACAATTTGTCACCCATGTATCCAGAACCAGCATAATAATAGAGTTCGCATTAATTTTTGGTTAGCCTAATCCTGACGTGTTCGCTACTTAAAGCATCAGAAATTAAGGCTAGAACATAGTTGAAGAATGTACACACCACTGCTAACGATGATTGGTGGACTGGAGGTGTGATGGTGGCAAACATGGAAACAAGAATGTTGATACAGGACAAATACGCTTTCTGGGAGCCATTTAGAGGTAAGTAACATCTATCGAAGAAATTCATGACGTTGTTAGAAAGTCGCTACGATGTATCCACTTCTCCCTGAAGCTTAAGGTATATTATTATGTACGTAAGTACAAAATAATTTATAAAATAACCCAAAAGGAGAAAGAATGATACGGTTACACTGTCATTCAGTTAACTGAGGAGCAACCTTTAGCATTCATTTGAGCAACTCTAGAATTCTGACGGAGATATCCCGCTGGTACTATTGTGATATAAATCAGTCACTGGAGACTTGACAGTTACTTTAGAATATGACATGTTATTCATATCATTTGACTTATACCTAATCAATGTTTTATGGAAGAGTAACAGAATTAATTAAGAATCCTGACTTACTTAAGTAAATAAGTAAAAACAAAAGGAAAAGAACCAGTGAAAACTTGGGCTGGGTAGCCACGTAATGGAACAAACGTCTACCTACACGTCCATTCACTAGGTATTGTATTCAGATACGAAGTTTTTGTCGTATGACTAAGAGCGACGGGTAGCCGGTTACGTGACACTGCAGGCTGGAAGATTACAGAGCTTTAAACAGTGATTCATCTGCACGTAGACAAGCCAGTCACTAATCCAGCGAGTTTTAGCGCTCCCTCTATTGGCCTCTTGTTTAAAAAACTTTGTCATGTTTTTCTGAACTGTATAATGCTACTGCAGCTCACATAGGGGAAAAACCTCACAATTCATTGTTCACAGCGTAATTTCTTCCATCTCGGAATAAGCTCATCTACATGATGCGGTGACATGTTGACCTCTTCCGAGAAGAGATATGACGCAGCAATTGTGTGAGGTAGTGTGCAATGGGAAGCATTTCATTTAAACGAGAGAGTATATGCCTGTAGCAACCACAAAACTGATTTCCCGCCTTTTGCAATCTGATAGGATATCAACAGTACGCCGATTTCATGCTACTTTGAATTACTTTCATTTCATGGACGTACATATCCTTTGACTGTAATTAGTTTGTGAAATACCTGAAACTCTGTGGTGTCAGAAGAGAAATGCTTAGTATTACGTCTGCCAGTTCACTGTTGCACAAATCAAGATAAAAATTCTTTTTTTCTTTAATTTACATCATATGAGGGAAATAGGTCTGCTTTCATTTTTTCCGTAGTAAATCAGCGTTGTTGAAGATGACTAGCGCTACTCACATCCCCAGAAAGAAAACCAGCGACATCATGTTTTTAAAAGGTGTACATTTTTAGCTTCCTGGCTTTAATTTTCACTAGTTCGGATTTACGTCTTCAATTATCTGGAACTGAAGGAAAGCATCACTTTAAATATATATCCATACATATTATAAAAGTTTATGTATGTGTGTTTCACGTCTCCTCCAATACCACTGGATCGATTTCAACCAGACTTTGTTAAAATATCACTTATTGTTGGGAAAGAATCACTGTGGGTATGAGAACCATCTACCAATAAAAGGGGTGAGGGTGAGAAACAAGTGTATGTCATGACGCGCAAGTTAGCTACTTGCGCGTCATGACTACATTCATCCTGCATTTGCGAATCATAGCGCTTAGGGACTTAGAACCAATTTTGTATATAATTTCAGATCTTTAAGAGACTGTTTCTTGCTGACATCCCCCGCAAAATGATGAAAGGAAATGAATTTATCGTTTACTACTTTTTCGCTGTTAATGGAGTAAAACTGGTGCCACAGGCACGACCTTTAACTTTATTTCATCTTTAGTGCTAATTCTATTTGCAACATATTTTGCAAACAGTATTCAAATATATCACTGTTGTTGCTTCATACACGACGTATAAATTTATTACTTCTTTACTACTAGTTCTCTTCACTAAGATTTAGTAGGCAGCATCCACATATACCGTGGGATGTACCTCCAAAATTATATCATTCTACGAGACATAGTCAAGAGTTATGGCGTCATAAAAATTGAACTGCGTGAAAATGAAACTGCAGGGTGAAATTCTCTAGAGGTGCATGTGAAATATATATACAAATATGTGGGAAATTGTTAAATATGCGTTAACTGTATGTGACATTTGCATACACCGGCAGAAACCCGAGTGTAAAGTTCCTCCTAAACCCGTGGCTCAGTTTCAGCCAAACTTGGTACTCATATTACTTAGTATCTGGAAAGAAATATTGCGGGACTAAGAGCAAGTCACCCCTCTAATGGGGTGAGAATGATAATGTGAAGAGAGTAGGAGGGAGAAGTAGTGGATAGAGACAGGGATAGAGAGAGAGAGAGAGAGAGAGAGAGAGAGAGAGAGAGAGAGAGAGAGAGAGAAGGAGAGAGGGAGAGAGAGAGAGAGGGGGGGAGGGAGAATATGGACACAGACAGGGGGATGAGATGGACAGAGAGAGGGGCGAGGAGGAGATGGACAGAGAAAAGCTAGAGGATGAGAAACAAAGAGAAGGGGGAGTAAGAGATGGACAGAGAGAAGGGGGAGAAGAAAACCAACAGAGACAGAGGAAGTACGAAATGGACAGACAAAGAGAAGAGGAGGATATGAAGAGAGACAGAGGAGAGGGTCATATGGACAGACAAAGGAAAGAGATAGAGATGGACAGAGACAGGGGGAAGGAGTAGATGGACAAAGAGAGCAAAGAGAGAGGCAGGTGGAAATGGGCAGAGGGAGTGGGGAGGAAGAGATAGAGAATGAGGGTGAGGAGGAGCAGAGAGGGAGAGGAGGAGCTGGACTTAGTGGGAGTAAGGAGGAGATAGAGGGGGTGGAGGAAGGGCACTTATAGGATAGAGGTGGAGATGGACAGAGGGAGAAGGAGCAGATAAACAGAGAGTATAGAAGCAGATGAACAGAGCGGGCAGGGGCAGAGGGACAGGGACAGAGGGAAGAAGAAATGGGCAAAGAGAGTGAGGAGGAGGAGGAGGAGGAGGAGGAGATGGACAGACAGTGGGGGAGGAGCCGATGGACAGAGAGACTGGTAGCAGCAGATGAAGAGTGAGTTGTGAGGGGCGGGGCGGGGGGGGGGGAGATGGTCACAGAAATATGGGCAGAAGAACAGGGACAGAGGTGTGACACAGGGGGAGGTGGTCTGAGAGAGAGAGAGAGAGAGAGAGAGAGAGAGAGAGAGAGAGAGAGAGGGGGGGGGGGGAGGAGGGTATGAACAGAGAGCAGGGGAATAGGAGATAGACAAAGAGACAGAGAAGGAGGTAATGGACCAACAGAAGACTGGAATAAATACGTACCTGGGCATAGCTCGATACTCATCTAGAATGTGTAGTAAACAATAGCAAAGAGAATCTTGTTTCCCAATGATAGAGAATATTAGGCAGAGTCTGGATATTTACTGTCATGAAGTAGCTTTTTTAGGTGAAGTTATCTTATTATTGTCTTTGTTATTTCGTTTGGAATAGTACATACGTACTCACTTCCTATGGTGCCAGGGTTTTAACTGACAGCGAGCTCCCATCAACTCTCACTACAACCAGTTTGATGGCAATATGAGTGCCCGGAGGCCCTGTCACTCTCTGTTACGTTCAGCTTGTTAGAATGGGGCGTATGTAGTGTTTTTTATCATCGAATGCTTGTCGGCACATGGGCCAAGAATTTTGCACGTGGGATCGACGCACCAGACCGTCATTGTCAAATATTAGAACATATTTCATTTTTTTAGGTATTGCTTCGCGCATTGTCTTTCGAAAGGTATTGTGTGGAAAAGATTAAGAGTACCTCTAGGTATTGTTGTCTTGAAGCACTTAGACGAAAGTCCACAATTGCAATACAATAATTATTAAGGCAGCACACGCACGTCCCTGGACTGACACATTAGGGTAATTAAAAAAAAACTGTTTTTGCCTCTCAACATTGAGGTAAGAAAGGGTTAAATGGCTGACCTTATTTCTAATGTTTTAATTTGCATATACTCTACTGGCCATTAAAACTGCTACACCACGAAGATGACGTGCTACAGACGCGAAATTTAACCGACAGGAAGAAGATGCTGTGATATGCTAATGATTAGCTTTTCAGAGCATTCACACAAGGTTGGCGCCGGTGGCGACACCTACAACGTGCTGACATGAGGAAAGTTTCCAACCGATTTCTCATACACAAACAGCAGTTGACCGGCGTTACCTGGTGAAACGTTGTAGTGATGCCTCGTGTAAGGAGGAGAAATGCGTACCATCACGTTTCCGACTTTGATAAAGTTCGGATTGTAGCCCATGGCGACTGCAGTTTATCGCATCGCGACATTGCTGCTCGCGTTGGTCGAGATCCAATGACTGTTAGCAGAATATGGAATCGGTGGGTTCAGGAAGGTTATACGGAACGCCGTGCTGGATCCCAACGGCCTCGTATCACTAGCAGTCGAGATGACAGGCATTTGAACCATGCAACAGCATGGACTGTCGGCTCGGAGACCATGGCTGCGGTTACCCTTGACGCTGCGTCACAGACAGGAGCGCCTGCGATGGTGTACTCAACGACGAACCTGGGTGCACGAATGGCAAAACCTCATTTTTTCGGATGAATCTAGGTTCTGTTTACAACATCACGATGGTCGCATCTGTATTTGGTGACATCGCGGTGAACGCACATTGGAAGCGTATCACCCGGCGTGATGATATGGGGTGCCATTGGTTACACATCTCGGTCGCCTCTTGTTCGCATTGACGGCGCTTTGAACAGTAGACGTTACATTTGAGATGTGTTACGAACCGTGGCTCTACCCTTCATTCGATCCCTGCGAAAGCCTACATTTCAGCAGGATAATGCACAACCGCATGTTGCAGGTCCTGTATGGGCCTTTCTGGATACAGAAAATGATCGTCTGCTGCCCTGGCCAGCACATTCTCCAGATCTCTCACGAATTGAAAAGGTCTGGTCAATGGTGGCCGAGCAACTGGCTGAGTTTGCTCTTGCTTTCAGCGTATTTTAAGGGGATCTGGATGTTATTTTATATTATTGGTGAACTATCCTGGCGAAATTCGTGGAAGGGGTAGTTTTAACCCCCTGCTGGCCATTTCAGTCTGATGTTCACTTATTCCCTATGTAACTTTAGATGGTTTTTCCAGAAAGATCGCTGCTGATAACCGTTCCCATTCTCTTTCTACTGAGCAGCTCCGTCTCTAAGTACGGAAGGAATCAAGTATGTTTCCTGAGAGATCGATGAACACTACCAGTGCAATACGAAGGAGTTGCGTCGTCATGAATGTACAATTAAGGGATGAGGCAAGGTATCTGACATGAGAGAAACAAAAACTTTTGATCTACTCTGAAATGACCCATAGACCGCAATAAATTATAATGGAATACAGTGATCTAACTGTTTGATACTTTTTGTTTCCATTGCGCAATTCACAAATGAACAATTATTACATCAGTTCATTGACCAAGAGTTAAACGAAGAAACGATAATTACTAACACCTAATATTTCTTCTTGGCAGCATGAAATGCAAACGTTACTTCGAACATGCAGGACATGAAATTTCTTAGAAGATATATGGCCATTTCTTAAGACAGAACATCACATAATGTAAAACATTCGTGGAATAGGCTGAGATAGTTACTCCAGGTGAGTTCAATATACGTTCGGAGATAATCATGTCTAGAGTTGACGTTGTCAAAGCTACTCTAGTCATATCCTCACGGTCTAGAATGTCTTCTCCAGTTCGCCTCTGTGTGAACGAACTTCTATATCCCTCGAAAGAAAATAACCTACAGTGACACCAAAGTACGGAGGAATTAACGGACAACCGATCAAGTTCTTGTAGCTCTGAGCCTGCAAGGAACAGATGATAGTGACATCAAGGTCCATTTATCACGCTAGAGTTGATTCATGTCCACGCAATTTGACCTTCACAGCGATACTGGCATGTTTCATTCACATCTATGGGATTTTTTTCATGTTATGTAATCTAATGCGCATAAAAAACAGAAATTCCCGATTTCATTTGACCACGCGATCGGTGATGAGGCACTAGAGCCAGCCGAAAACTTCAGATATCTGAGAGTATTCGTTCTGATTGATTTAGTTGTCAGATTGGTATATGGGAAGTATCCTAAGGAAGTATAATTCAGCAAAGAAGGAATCTGCTCACAAGACTCTCCTCTGAACAGTTCTCGAGTCGTACTCATTGGTGTTGGACCTTACCTAATGTGGGGTGACGGAAGAACTGGAAGGAGATGTTAACAAGAACTACGCTTCTTGAAGATTTTATTTAATCATAAATGTCAAACCCTCTTTCAAGAGGCAAATACATCAAGTCTCAAGTTAAGCATAACTTCGAGCCCCGTCCGAGACTGAAATTCATCTCTGTTTGGTGAGCTCTCTTCCATTCCGTTCCCATCTACAATGCCGTAGGACGTTACATTGTGCTATTTTCCTAACGAGAAAAAATATCGTGGCGGTTGTCATGCAGACTATATTCACGATGAAGACTTTGAAGGGACGTCAATATTACGCGTCCTATTTACTGAGTCTCTGCTATTAATCTGTATTTTTTCGTTAAGCTGTGTGTAAGAAGTAGCGACTGTTTCTGTAACAGCTGGTGGACGACCTTGCTGTGACCAACATGTAATTCATCCTGTTGTTGCAAAGTGCATAAGACATTACGAAATTACTTGTTCGAGTACTCTAATGCAGTTAAATAATTCGATATGTAACTTATAACAGAACCAGCTACTATTAAATTAGCAGTACACCTGATAATATTAATCCTGTGAAAAGAATTAGATTTGACCGCGATTATGTACTAATCGTTAAGGTATCCTACTAACCATTTCTCTAGAAATATCTACTGAAAGAAGTAACAGTAAAAGAAACGGGAATCGAACCAAGCATTTTTAGTAATAATGTAAACTGCAATTCCGCGAAAGGAAAAGGTCGCCAGCCTAATTGGGCAGAGTTGTGCAATATACAAGTACTGTTCATAAAGAAAGTTAACTATTGATGTTTGCTTTACTTGATACTGAAATTATATGTTTGCATGTAGGACAAGAGAAATCAGTACACTTTAGTAAGCAATATACCAGTGGTTTGTCATGAATAACGCAGAAGGAGTATTAAAGCGATCTGGCAATAATTGGTTCTCAGTAACACTATACGTATATTAACGAAGAAAGCAAATTATCATTACAGGTAAATGATTATTAATGGTGGATCACTACTAACTTGGACCTGAAGATGTTTTATCGGTTTAATTATTGGCAAACACTATCACTGAAATAGTAATCAAATCTATATGTTACTTATTCAGCTTACTATTTGTTTTATCAGGGAGCATTTACTTCTGCATGCTAAATAGAGCACACATAAAACATGGGATCCCTGAATCTTTGGTAGTTTGAACAGTGGTAACCATTTACTTATTATATCACACAAGTGTTGTAAAACTGGTAGTTCCCCTTCATTAGTATAGTAATTGTAATTTGGAAAGCAAAGTTGGCTCAACAATTTGTATGGGGGAGGGCGGGGGAAGAAACAAATTTATCAGTGACTAAGATTAAGGCTGACTAGTTTTCTTTACAATATGAAAAACACATGAAATATACATACTACTGCAAACTTGTACTATAATTGTTCCTTGTGCAGACTCTTCAAGTTTACTAGACAGTGACTGATTAATTACAGTTTTTACAGGTATCTTTGATACTATACTGATATTACAATATGAATGACATTTCACTTTAGATATTTCCTTGGCAATTACACTTTATGAAACATTAACTATCCATGTGGGAAAAACACGTGTAGTATTTTAGTAACGAAACTCACTGAATGGTGAAGAAATCTACTTCCCCAGAAAATTTTTTAAATGTTCTTTCAGCAATCAATTACTTTTCAGCTCAATAAAATAGAATACTGAGGAATATAGCAGCACTTCGAATAGAACCCTGTCTAGGTAAATTACTATGGGTATTCAACATCAAGTTTAAACAAAACATTACTGTTTGGATAAGAAAGCAAATAAGTGTCCATGCCCTTTTACAGTACCTAGCTGGTTACTTGAGACGAACGTGAGGGTTGTGGCAATCTTCAGTGGCTACTCAAAGAGTCGGCAAAAGAATCCATGCTTTTTGCTGAACAACATGTTCTGAAAATTCTGTTCTTAGCGTCGGATTGCCGGAGTACAGACCGAACCAATGTATACCATGAATAATAAGCCAAATTTCTTCCACATCCGAGGCTATATTGAATAATCTTGCTGCTCTTTTTGACTCGTTCAGCACACAAGATGCGAACGCTTTGCATGCTGGTCACCGACTAACACTTGCCACAAAGGAGCCTCGCAGGTCGTCCGCAAAATCCAACTGTCTTATTCCCGCTTTGCGGATTTAGTTGCAGGGGAACTAACCTCAATGTTTACGTGATTAGAAACCTGTGTACCCTATGCAGGAAGTAACATTACAAATAAAATTACGACATTTCCAGTCTTCTACATAACATTACCGATAATTTTACATCCATAGATTAATTGCAATGACATAAATGGACATAAATAATGACTAAAGCATTTACATAGAAGTTACGTCAGTGACGATGTTTATACAGATGTCACATTAAATAAAAGCAAATAAACAAAAAACATACGTGTAGAGAATATCGTAAAAGATATCCCTAGGTTCTATTAGAACACTCTGATCCCAAAATATTTAAATCGCGAAAGAAAAACCTTTAAGAGTCTTCCCTTTAAGAGTGGCTGTCATGGCTCGTAGTGAACGAGGTATTGCTACAGGAAGCAAAAGTTTGACGATAGGAATAAATGCTAGCCAGAGAGAGCAACGAATTCGTGCTCATCGACATAGTGTAAAGCGTACCACATCGGATTTGAGGACTGCTATGTGGACAAAACGCACGAGTCTCCCCCAATATCCCTACACTCCAGGCCTCGCCCCATCGGAATTTAATTTATCTGGACCCTTCAAGGCACTCTCGAGCGCAGACGGGGAGATTACCAGCAATAAAGAAGTCGAGGAACGCGCCCACAGTTGAGGAGGTGCGGCCAAATGAAATTTCCTCTCAGAGAAGCAATGTGCTATTGCCAAGCGGCTCCATCGATATAAAAGGTACTTTGACTTATACTTTGTTCTGCATTTATGAAGTTAAATTAAACTTTTAACACACTTTTCAGGTTTTAAGCCTGTTTTACTACACTCGTGTCACAACAAATAATATTTGTGTGACAGTGGAAATTTTCCTTACGTTAACAAATTTTTCTCGACGTGAAAGGTGTAGAAAAGGGGGTGCTGTTAACCTGTGTTCAGCTTCCTGTTGATATTTTGAATGAGCTGTAGCGATATGTTAGATACCAGATAAAAACAATTACGTGAACTAATGAGTCCAATGTACTGACAGTCAGTCTTACTACTAATATTTCTTAGGAGGTTTACTTTCCCTCAACTGAGATGGCTGTGATATCTTAAGCACCGTTTCATGTGTATTTTGGCTAGGAGATGTGATAATAGCTTGAAATATTATCTGAATTTTAATAATCACAGAAATTATAATTCTACAGTTTATCGGCATACTTGTCCGATAAGAAAGGAAGACAACTGTGATATGACAGTTTGAACAACCGTAAGTGTCTAATTTCTGCCGTATTTTTCAGGCAGAAGAAAATATTCACCTTGATGCGCTAATTGTAAAGGGAGGAGAGACAGTGAATACGACAGCTCTTTGTATGCTTTTTCCCAATGAATAATGTGTTATGCCACAGAGTACGTTTTGAATAGTGTACGACTTATGTGTGTGCACTTTTACTGTGAAGTACTTAACTGTTTGTGTCAGTAACAGATAGCACATATACGTTGGTGAAAAACAAGGCAACACTAAGAAGGAGTTGTATGACATAAACGTCTAACAATACCACCACTTGCAAAGTAGGTTAGAAATCAGATTAATAATGTTGCTCACGCAGCATATGTTCACTGTAAAGAAGTCATTAATTTTGGCACCTGGATTCCCACGTAGATTTCGCCGAAGTTGTTATGGCTCATCTAGTTGATTCTAGGGTGATTCCACTTTGACTGCTAGAAGGTCCAGATCTGTATTTTAGCAATATTTGAAGACCTCACAAATGCGTTTTTCAGGAAATTCTTAATGATAAAACAATCCCAAATCAGAACAATACTATGGTAGAAAGAATTTTTGACTTGGTGTTCACGATCCACATTTTTATTAAACTTCTTGTAAATTCCCATAGCCACAGCCTGGGGGATGTTTCCAGAATGAGATTTTCACTCTACAGCGGAGTGTGCGCTGATATGAAACTTCCTGGCAAATTAAAACTGTGTGCCCGACCGAGACTCGAACTCGGGCTGTGGCTAAGCCATGTCTCCGCAATATCCTTTCTTTCAGGAGTGCTAGTTCTGCAAGGTTCGCAGGAGAGCTTCTGTAAAGTTTGGAAGGTAGGAGACGAGATACTGGCAGAAGTAAAGCTGTGAGTACCGGGCGTGAGTCGTGCTTCGGTAGCTCAGTTGGTAGAGCACTTGCCCGCGAAAGGCAAAGGTCCCGAGTTCGAGTCTCGGTCGGGCACACAGTTTTAATCTGCCTGAAAACCGCAGGAGAGGCAAAACTTCCAAATGGTAGTCTTTGAGACTGGAAGAGTCCCATGTGAGTGTTGATCACAAAATATTGCTTGAAGCGCTCGTTCATAGGTAACTGTAAGTATGCCTCACATACATCAGGCTTGGAAAAGAATCTGTCCTGTTCCAACCTGTCAATTAATTTCTCTAGTCGTGGGAGAGAAAATGAATCCACGAAAGTTTGCGAGTTTACTGTGGCTTTGAAATCAATACACAAACATAAACCTCCTGATGGTTGTTTGAGGATGACCCACAGACGGGTTTATCACTCCATCATATTTCCGTCGTTGCAGTTCCTGAATAACCTGCTTATGTGTAGTATAGGGGACACGCCTAGCACGATAAAATCGTGGCTGCGCGTTGTCTTTAACAGTAATGTGCGCCTCAAAATCTTTAACCCTTCCTAAAATTGTTTCACAAATCTCACTGTACTTACTACACAAGTCAGAAACATTAGTGTGAGGTACCGAAACACTGATTGTAACACATTGTCTTGTATGCACAGGCTGGACAAATCAATGAAGTTAAACCAAAAATGTTAGCACTATTCCTAAAACATAGTTCAAATGGTTCAAATGGCTCTTAGCACTATGGGACGTAACATCTGAGGTCATCTGTACCCTTGACTTAGAACTACTTAAACCTAACTAACCTAAGGACATCACACACATCCATGCCCAAGGCAGGATTCGAACCTGCGACCGTAACAGCAGACTGTAGCGCCTAGAACCGCTCTGCGACAACGGCCGGCTAGAATATAGTCCATGGAATGAAACACACTTTACAACGTCATGAAAAGTTGCTGGAAAACTGCACACGCCAAGCACTGCGTCTCTTACGTGTAGAAAAAATTGAAGCAGGCTCCTGTGGCTGTGGACTACCGATCTTTTCGTACATATCTTTGCTGTTGAGGGAAAGAAACGTGCCTGTATCGAACTGAAATGTAATTGTCTTTTGAGCCACTGTTAATGGGACAAAATATATTTTCTTCTGTCTGCGGACTACAGCAGAAGGTTTCCACGAAGCAGAAAAGCGATTCTTCATTGGCGCTGGCTGTAATAGTAGTGCCGACACAACATTCACTTGCTGAAAGCCACGATTTTGCCATGCTGTAGCCCGGTGCCTGCCCTGACTCCTTTGTGAACATACGGCCTGCGTATGACCTTGTTTACCAAACTTTAAATACTGGCATCAAGGACGAGCTGCCCAATCATGATTTGGAAAACACTCAGGACAAGACTTCCTCATTTTCTTCTGTTTTCCCTTTACTGTTGCTGTTAATATGAGACCTGCTTCTATTCACTGGAACATTAACCTTAGACTGAGACTGAGTGCCCTGTGCACTGTGAACAAGAGAAGTAGCTGGAGACTCAAAATCAACTTCAGTTGTGTCCTCAATACTTTGAGACTATACAACAGACAAAACTGCTTTCAGATCTATTCGGGATGCGTACGCGTGCGCCTCACACATTTTACGTGTTTGCATCACGTAACATAACGTAAAGAAAAAGTCTCTGAGCACTATGGGACTTAACATCTATGGTCATCAGTCCCCTAGAACTTAGAACTACTTAAACCTAACTAACCTAAGGACATCACACAACACCCAGACATCACGAGGCAGAGAAAATCCCTGACCCCGCCGGGAATCGAACCCGGGAACCCGAGCGCGGGAACGCTACCGCACGACCACGAGCTGCGTGCTAACATAACGTCACTATTACCTAGTCCACAACAACACTTGAACCTACAACGTTTTGTTGGACATCCAGTGTTTTAATGAATGTTCACGGAGCTTCTTTATACAATAAATTTAAATCCCGGTGCAGCGACGTGAATCCTTACCTCGTAATGCTCGTCGAGTTTTCAAATGAGTTCTCCATAATCAACATGTTTCGGAACTGAGTCGAGAATAACGTTGTGCATAGATGGTACACGTCGGCTCCGACCATGGACGAAAAGAAAGTAATGATCACTGTACCTATTAATGTTGTATGCTCTGAAGTGTGCTTCGAGGTGGTCGCAGTATTCCGAGAAGTACTCTTCGTCACTGTTAAACTGGCGGAACGTGTGGACATCAATCAGTTGTGAAGCTGTTTGTTGCGTCAGTAAGGTTATCATCTGTTGTACACTGAGAAGCATTCGTTCTGTCTGCTGCACCTGAAACTGAACAACTTCGCTGACAGTTCATGTGGGGGCTCAGACATGATTAAACACCCTATAGATTACACAGAAATATACAAATACTGTTGCTGACGTTTCTAGCGGTACGCTAAGCACTAGTGACAAGTGCGGAAACCTTATCGTCGACCTGGAGTAGGAAAGCAACCACCATCGTCGCCACTGTGGTATGTCGTAGCAAACCTAGATCTACTTCTGGAGAAGATCGAGTGAATACTAAAACACACACAAAATATTAGATTCCATAGCCATGTCATCATGTATTTGTTACGTCGCCGAACACTACACCTGTTATCCCTCGGTACAGTAAGAATGATAGTCATAACTCTGATACACAGTTGTGATTGATAGTTCTTTTAGGTCGCAGCCTCATCAGACCTAAAATGGCTCTAAGCACTAAGGGACTTAACATCTGAGGTCATCAGTCCCCTAGAACTTAAACCTAACTAACCTAAGGACATCACGCACATCCATGCCCGAGGCAGGATTCGAACCTGCCAGCGTAGCGGTCGCGCGGTTCCAGACTGTAGCGCCAAGAACAGATCGGCCACCCCGGCTGGACCCGAGGCAGGATTCGAACCTGCGACCGTAGCGAATTTCTATTGGATTGTGTGCCTGAAGAGCTAGCAGGCTTAAGAAGTAAGTAAGTTTGTGCTACGTTTTATCACCAACGAGTTGAAAGTACTGCGTTACGTGTATTATGTGAGCTTCTACCTGAACTTCAGTGCACTCACAGCATTATATATGAGCTTGACAACCACATAGCAGATGATCTAGAGGGATCGACTGCCAACCCAGCAGGATGGCTTAGTGTTAAGGCAATAGACTGGCAGTCGGGAGGAAGGAGGTTAAAATGCCCATTCGGCCATTCATATTTCCTTTTTAAGTGGTTTCCTTTAAGCGCCTAAGGCAAGTAACAGATTAATTCTCCTAAAATGACATGGTCGATTTACATACCTATCAGTTCACCAGTCTGTCCTTTTGATTTGCCTTTAATGACCTCGTCGTCTACGGGACGTCGAACCTAGCTTCCCTTTTCTTACTCTTTACTTTGTCTGCTAATCTAGAACCTTTGATACGTAGAAATGGGGATCACCCTTCACGTACAATGGTGTTCACATACCAACGTAAGATATTCGTTTGGCACGATGTTCCATAGAGCATTATGAAACCTGATCTTCACTTAAAGCGCATTTGGTTATTATTAGCGGTGGAGAAACGAAATTTAATGGAGGAAATTATTCTTTCTCTCTGTCTGTGTTCATGTATCCACTGCAGATTAAGGCGTTCACTCTACATGGCCCTGCCCCAAATTGCATTTTGCAAAATTCTTCTTCTCAAACGGCAACAGTGCTTCCGTTATGGTATTCCCTAAACGAAATGAGGATTCTGAAGACAGCAACCAATGTCTTAGGTGAGTAGTGAGACCGCAATACAGGTGTTGATGTTGGGCATCTCGAGGTTACATTGTCACTATACGAATGTACCAAAATTTCTAGACATGCTGATCAGAAAATTATACGATCGCTGTTCGTTTATACTTTCTCACATTTCTACAGCTGCCCCAGTGAGGTCGAATAAGGTATGTGGTGGACTTCTATGCGTCACAGAGTACTTTCAATATTTTTCTAGCATTCTCAGTTGCGTACCTGTCTGCAGAAAGCACACAGTTATGTAAACGGAAGATCATAATCACGACTCGTGGATGGTGAACTCTCACCGAGCGAGGTGGCGCAGTGGTTAGACACTGGACTCGCATTCGGGAGGACGACGGTTCAATCCCGCGTCCGGCTATCCTGATTTAGATTTTCCGTGATTTCCCTAAATCATTCCAGGCAAATGCCGGGATGGTTCCTCTGAAAGGGCACGGCCAACTTCCTTCCCTAATCCGATGAGACCGATGACCTCGCTGTCTGGTCTCCTTCCCCAAACAACCAACCATGGTGTACTCGACAATTTTCGTTTTGCACGACGAACTGTCAGCCCCAATCAACGCAGTATGATGAACAATAAACTCTAAGATCCTGTTCAAATACTGTAGAGCCAATCATATATCATACACGCTCCGTCCTTTCATAACACACTCCCAGAAATGATAGATTCACCTAACTGCTAGACCTAATGACTGATGTACCTCTCTGTCTTGCAATGCCTCCATGCCTTGGATATTCGTCAAGCGAAAGGGAAGATGACAACTCGCCTGGAAACAGGACTTTAGGCCATCGCTCAAGTTCTCATTGCATGTCATGTCTAACTCATATTGCTAGGGCGACGGTAATACGCTGTTAATAATGATGCCGTCTATGGCAACTCCAGGCTACACTATGCTTGTGGCGACAGTTTCTTACAGTTTTGATCAACACAGACCTCCTTTTTGTGTCTAGTAAGGCAGTTTTGTGGCGTTCTTTTCACAATTCTTACGGTTCACTGCCTGCAGATAGCGCTGTTCCGTCAGATGGTGTTGCTTACCGGTACTGGCTACAATGGAAAAATTTATAGTTTCAAGTAATTTGCTGTTTTGTAAATCATTCAACAGTCTTTCGACTCGTTTCATAATATCCTCTACATTTTTTGTTTTGTACTAATCTTTTGCATCTGTATGTAACCTCTGTAATTTGTGTTACGTTTGCTAGCTTTTGTCTTCTTTAGTTTTTTTCCCCTCTACTGCTCTTTCGAGGGTCAAATTAACCATTCATGGTTGCCGTAGCTCACAAAGTTTTCCCCTTTCTAGAAAAGATATTTCACAGACATATTTGTACACCCATTATTTTTAGTACTTTTTCATTTCGTGCTTTATCTGCCAGCATATTGTTGAATATTCTGCAATTGCGTCGCTCTTCAAATGCCACTAGATTCAGCTTCTCTTAATTTCCGATGATCACCGTTTCACTTCCTTGTCATACTCTGATATTGCTATTAGCTGTAATTTATATCCTCAAAAGCTGCTTTCTCATCTCCATATTAATGTCTGATACCAGAGCATCTACATCTACTTTCAAACTCTAAACGTCTGTGAAGTGCATGGCGCTGGGTACTTTTTATTTTACCGATTATTATAAGTCTTTTTCCCATTCAATTCACGTATGGAGCGCTGGAAGTATGACAGTTTAAATGCCTCTGCGCCCGCTGTAACTATCCAATCTTGTCTTTACAATCACTGAGGGAACGGTGCGTGAATAGTTATTGTGTATTCCTACATTCGCTATTTAAAGCTGCTTCGTGAAACTTTGTAAGTAAGCTTTCCCGGTATGTGTAGTAGACTGACCCGACAGCCAATCCACTATGACTTGTAGCCGAATAGCACGCGTTTAAGCTCACGCAGACTGGCGTGAGGTCTGGAACAGTTAAGGGAAATTATCGTAGCAAATAAAGTACGTAGTTGAAGTAATACTTAACTTTATTCCATAATGGGTGAACCTCGCTCTTGACGGTACAGGTTTTACAATCTCAATATTAACTGGTAATGGCGCCTTGGTAGGTCGTAGCAAATGACGTAGCTGAAGGCTATGCTAACTATCGTCTCGGCAAATGAGAGCGTATTTGTCAGTGTAGCTTCGCTAGCAAAGTCGGCTGTACAACTGGGGCGAGTGCTAGGAAGTCTCTCTAGACCTGCCGTGTGGCAGCACTCGGTCTGCAATCACTGACAGTGGCGACACGCGGGTCCGGCGTATACTAGCGGACCGCGGCCGATTTAAAGGCTACCACCTAGCAAGTGTGGTGTCTGGCGGTGACACCACAGTATGGTCTTCATCTATCTTCAAGTTTCTGCCAGTTCAGTTTCTCCCTTGCTCTGTGACACTCTCCTGTTGGTCAGGCAAACCTGTGATCATTTCGTACTGCCCTTCTCTGTATACGCTCAATTTCCCATGTTAACCCCATGTCACCAGACATTATGTTGGTGTTCATTCTTGTCAGTTTCGGACCGATCAAATACTAGAAATGCAACTAAAATTAAACAGATATGCTATCCGAACCTGCTGCTTTCTGTTTCACTGACACTTTAACTATCGTTTGCAATTCGAATTGCGTTATCCCTTCTAATATTGTTTCCTTGTCTTCCTCATTGGTACTTGTTGTGATATCTCATAAGAAAATTTCTTGGGTGCTTATGTTTGTTTCGGTTTTGTGTACATATCTGTGAAACGTACGGCATAGTATTTGATCGTTTTTTGTGTGTCTGTTAACTTATAGATGATCTTGCCCTTGGCCTATCTAATTTCCCTTTTGATGTGGTATATGGAAAGAGTTTCATTTGTTGTATCACTTTTTTTTTTACGTGACCTGATTCTGGTGCCTTCCATAGACTGTTTGGTAAACTCCGTGATTCTTGATTTAATATGCTTGATTCTAGTTAGACTGTCCGTTAAACACTCCCTACTGTTTTATGACTCCCGCAGCAAATGAAATGAATGTGAATGTCGTGTGACTAGGGCCTCCCGTCGGGTAGACCGTTCGCTGGGTGCAAATCTTTCGATTTGACACCACTTCGGTGACTTGCACGTCGATGGGGATGAAATGACAATGATTAGGACAACACAACACCCAGTCCCTGAGCGGAGAAAATCTCCGACCCAGCCGCGAATCGAACCCGGGCCCTTAGGATTGACATTCTGTCACGCTAACCACTCAGTCAGCGGGGGTGGACAGCAGCACGAAATAATATACTAGTGTTTTATTCCACCAGTAGGCACTTTTCTCGCAAAGTGAATGACGCATTTTTATGATTTGTGGTTTGGTATATTATCTAACGGCCTTGCCGCAGTGTTAACACCGGCTCCCGTCAGATTACCGAAGTTAAGCTCTGTCGGGCTTGGATAACACCTGGATGGGTGATCTTCCAGTCTGCCGTGCGCTGTTGGCAAGAGGGGTGCACTCAGCCAGTGAGAGGCAAACTGAGGAGCTACTGGTGATACCTGTAGTTTGAGGACGACACGGCGGTCGGACAGTACCGTTAGGGTCTTTCGGAGCCTGTTCGGATGGAGTTTTGTTTTTTTATTTTTAAGACTTGGTATATTGCTTCCACCAGATCATTAGTTTTGAATATTTGCGTTGCATATGTAGGCATTTATTCCAAATGTTTTCCACCACTGTCTAAATTTCCGGTTGGACTGGGAGGATTGTGTTCACCCGCCGTAGTCCACGTCCTAGAAACGTCTTCTGCATATATCTTAGTACGAAGTGGTAAGGTGATTGATTAGATAAGCCCAGTGGCCATGTTTCTCTTCCGTAACATATTGTTTGGTATCGTCGTTTATATACACTCCTGGAAATTGAAATAAGAACACCGTGAATTCATTGTCCCAGGAAGGGGAAACTTTATTGACACATTCCTGGGGTCAGATACATCACATGATCACACTGACAGAACCACAGGCACATAGACACAGGCAACAGAGCATGCACAATGTCGGCACTAGTACAGTGTATATCCACCTTTCGCAGCAATGCAGGCTGCTATTCTCCCATGGAGACGATCGCAGAGATGCTGGATGTAGTCCTGTGGAACGGCTTGCCATGCCATTTTCCACCTGGCGCCTCAGTTGGACCAGCGTTCGTGCTGGACGTGCAGACCGCGTGAGACGACGCTTCATCCAGTCCCAAACATGCTCAATGGGGACAGATCCGGAGATCTTTCTGGCCAGGGTAGTTGACTTACACCTTCTAGAGCACGTTGGGTGGCACGGGATACATGCGGACGTGCATTGTCCTGTTGGAACAGCAAGTTCCCTTGCCGGTCTAGGAATGGTAGAACGATGGGTTCGATGACGGTTTGGATGTACCGTGCACTATTCAGTGTCCCCTCGACGATCACCAGTGGTGTACGGCCAGTGTAGGAGATCGCTCCCCACACCATGATGCCGGGTGTTGGCCCTGTGTGCCTCGGTCGTATGCAGTCCTGATTGTGGCGCTCACCTGCACGGCGCCAAACACGCATACGACCATCATTGGCACCAAGGCAGAAGCGACTCTCATCGCTGAAGACGACACGTCTCCATTCGTCCCTCCATTCACGCCTGTCGCGACACCACTGGAGGCGGGCTGCACGATGTTGGGGCGTGAGCGGAAGACGGCCTAACGGTGTGCGGGACCGTAGCCCAGCTTCATGGAGACGGTTGCGAATGGTCCTCGCCGATACCCCAGGAGCAACAGTGTCCCTAATTTGCTGGGAAGTGGCGGTGCGGTCCCCTACGGCACTGCGTAGGATCCTACGGTCTTGGCGTGCATCCGTGCGTCGCTGCGGTCCGGTCCCAGGTCGACGGGCACGTGCACCTTCCGCCGACCACTGGCGACAACATCGATGTACTGTGGAGACCTCACGCCCCACGTGTTGAGCAATTCGGCGGTACGTCCACCCGGCCTCCCGCATGCCCACTATACGCCCTCGCTCAAAGTCCGTCAACTGCACATACGGTTCACGTCCACGCTGTCGCGGCATGCTACCAATGCTAAAGACTGCGATGGAGCTCCGTATGCCACGGCAAACTGGCTGACACTGACGGCGGCGATGCACAAATGCTGCGCAGCTAGCGCCATTCGACGGCCAACACCGCGGTTCCTGGTGTGTCCGCTGTGCCGTGCGTGTGATCATTGCTTGTACAGCCCTCTCGCAGTGTCCGGAGCAAGTATGGTGGGTCTGACACACCGGTGTCAATGTGTTCTTTTTTCCATTTCCAGGAGTGTACATTGTGTCCAGTCTGCTTTTAATGGCGTTGCTAATAAGGGTAAAAGTAGTGGTTTTGGGATGAATGTACAGCCATGTATCAATCAATTTGAATCCATCCACTAAACCTTGGATTTCTTGGCAAAAATTAAAATTAAGACCGCAGTCAAAGTTGTTTAATACACAATTTAAATTGCCTCCGATGATAATCTAGTTGTAGGGCACTATTTCTAAATTTTCAGCTTCTGATTTGAAAAATTCGCCTCTCTGCCGCCGCTGCTCGTGGAAGCATATACATTTCTGATTAACAGATCGTTAAGTTTTATGGCTGTTCCTCTGCCGGATTCGAGTAGTGTTTGTGTTGCGTATTGAAAACATTGTTTACACAGAATAACTGTAACACTTTCACCACCAATATTACTAACTGCGTTATATCCGGCCAGCCAGTGACATTTTCCTGTGTCTTCCTTTTAGCACTCTCGTCATTTTATTTGTGTTTTAGTCTCCTGTATAGCATCTTTTATTTTTTCCCGTTGTCGTGCTGATAACATCACCGCTGAGCGCCTGTAAGCACCAAACACTCACAAACACACACACACACACACACACACACACACACACTCCATTGGTTCTGGTCTTGTCTTTCATCTTCCATTTCGACGTTCGCATCTCTGTGTGAGATATTTGGGTTTCAATCCCGCTGTTGGCGATGTATACTCTGTTCTTCTTTCTTCAGCATTGTCTTGGTTCTGTTTAGTTTTTGTTCCAAGTCCTCTGTCTCCTCTACTAATTGTTTACGCGCGCTGGTCACGTTAGGCCGGTTTTCGGTGCACGTTCCACCATTCCTTTGTCAGACTTCTTGTTTGGTTCCTGAAAACTGTTGATTTTAGTTGTGATCTTGCTTCGCGAAGGAGTTGCTAACTGTGAAGGTTGGATTTCTTGCTATCTGCTTTCAGCCGTTCCTTGTGTTTTATTCTGGTCTTCCTATATCTGTTCGTATTCCTGTGATCTCTCATGGTTGGACGGTTGTCGATTTGCATCGTTTGACTCCACTGGCTGGCTCCTTATAAGAAATTTTTCCTGCATAAGTTTGTCCTCCTGGTTGATGCATCTTATATTTACACTGGAGATGCTCTTGGCTCTTAGTGGTGCTACAGTTTTGTACTGTGTTGAGCTCATTGTTTCCACGGTTCCTGCAGGTTCGTTGTTCAAATATTCTTCCCCATTACTTTAGCAGCGTATAGCAGAAATGGTTAAGGCGAGCGCAGGAAATCCGCGTTCGAGTCCCAGTCCGGCACAAATTTTCATATGCCACTGACTGGTGGTATATACATACCTAATATAGCTCATGCCAAGTTATTTGCATTCAGCGAATTTATTCCGAATTAATTTCAGATGGCAGTCATTCATCTTTAATGTCTGTTCATCCAGACATGCAAGTACACTCCTGGAAATTGAAATAAGAACACCGTGATTTCATTGCCCCAGGAAGGGGAAACTTTATTGACACATTCCTGGGGTCAGATACATCACATGATCACACTGACAGAACCACAGGCACATAGACACAGGCAACAGAGCATGCACAATGTCGGCACTAGTACAGTGTATATCCACCTTTCGCAGCAATGCAGGCTGCTGTTCTCCCATGGAGACGATCGTAGAGATGCTGGATGTAGTCCTGTGGAACGGCTTGCCATGCCATTTCCACCTGGCGCCTCAGTTGGACCAGCGTTCGTGCTGGACGTGCAGACCGCGTGAGACGACGCTTCATCCAGTCCCAAACATGCTCAATGGGGGACAGATCCGGAGATCTTGCTGGCCAGGGTAGTTGACTTACACCTTCTAGAGCACGTTGGGTGGCACGGACTACATGCGGACGTGCATTGTCCTGTTGGAACAGCAAGTTCCCTTGCCGGTCTAGGAATGGTAGAACGATGGGTTCGATGACGGTTTGGATGTACCGTGCACTATTCAGTGTCCCCTCGACGATCACCAGTGGTGTACGGCCAGTGTAGGAGATCGCTCCCCACACCATGATGCCGGGTGTTGGCCCTGTGTGCCTCGGTCGTATGCAGTCCTGATTGTGGCGCTCACCTGCACGGCGCCAAACACGCATACGACCATCATTGGCACCAAGGCAGAAGCGACTCTCATCGCTGAAGACGACACGTCTCCATTCGTCCCTCCATTCACGCCTGTCGCGACACCACTGGAGGCGGGCTGCACGATGTTGGGGCGTGAGCGGAAGACGGCCTAACGGTGTGCGGGACCGTAGCCCAGCTTCATGGAGACGGTTGCGAATGGTCCTCGCCGATACCCCAGGAGCAACAGTGTCCCTAATTTGCTGGGAAGTGGCGGTGCGGTCCCCTACGGCACTGCGTAGGATCCTACGGTCTTGGCGTGCATCCGTGCGTCGCTGCGGTCCGGTCCCAGGTCGACGGGCACGTGCACCTTCCGCCGACCACTGGCGACAACATCGATGTACTGTGGAGACCTCACGCCCCACGTGTTGAGCAATTCGGCGGTACGTCCACCCGGCCTCCTGCATGCTCACTATACGCCCTCGCTCAAAGTCCGTCAACTGCACATACGGTTCACGTCCACGCTGTCGCGGCATGCTACCAGTGTTAAAGACTGCGATGGAGATCCGTATGCCACGGCAATCTGGCTGACACTGACGGCGGCGGTGCACAAATGCTGCGCAGCTAGCGCCATTCGACGACCAACACCGCGGTTCCTGGTGTGTCCGCTGTGCCGTGCGTGTGATCATTGCTTGTACAGCCCTCTCGCAGTGTCCGGAGCAAGTATGGTGGGTCTGACACACCGGTGTCAATGTGTTCTTTTTTCCATTTCCAGGAGTGTATATGTTAAAATTTAGTCTTGCAGACACATATTGTATACTGAAATTCAATATACAAGATATTATTGTTTTAAGAAGGAATCTGTTTGTCGTCACAGCAAGTCTACGAGTGACATAAAAATTTTAAAAGAGGCGTAACTTCTGTGGAAGATTGCCGTAGTGGAAGAGCTTAAGGCATATTACTGTAAACGGAACAGCCACTGCTTTGGGTATCAGTCTTGTTCAACATAATATTGTCCATGATGTGCCGCAATATGTCAAACGTAAGTTGACTGCTGAATAGAGAAATCGTCATGAAGAAGCTCGTGAGTAACTTTTGCAACATTTACAGGTCAACGGCAATGGTTTTTCGGACAGAACTATTGCAGGATAGGAAACCTGGGTGCACTGCCACGAACATGAGATGGAAAAACCAAAGCAAAGGATGGCTGCACAAGATATGGAATTTTTAACGTATGGAATTTCCTCCTTTCTCACCAGACCTCACCCCCAGTGACTCGACCGGCTCAGAGAAGCACTGGGAGGCATTTCAGAAGCGATGAGATGCACGAGTGGCTGCATTCAAAAACAAAAGAATTCTTGTCACGATACATCCATTCACGTCGGAAGCGGTGGAATGCGCGCATCACATATAGTGGGGGCTATGTCGATCTCTTTAATTTTTCTATGACGGCACATATGTGTAATAAGAAATAATTAAGGATTTCATTTGTATCATCCTCGTATGTCAATAAATGTGAGTGACACAGAAATTGCAGACAGCAAGCTGTTTGTTTGTTCGAGTAGCCAGATATTTTAATGTTCAACATTTTGGTTTCATTTTATAAGGAATAAAATTACATATCATTTTATCGCAACCGCAGTTTTGTTTTGTGTTAACCGATTTTTCGTGTTCAATATTTTTCCTGTGTGGGCTACGAGAAGCTCTAGGCTGAATGACTGCAGCCATAGCACATCCACTACGAACCACTACTGTCGTCCAGGAGCGCTTGTGCAGCATTATGGGACGGTGCCCAAAGACACCCTTAGCGGCCTATGCTGACATGTGAGAGCATCACAGACTGTGTGGAAGTTGCGTGCGCCACAGGCGGAGGGGCAGCATGCGCGCTAAGTGACACTCACGGCCCATTGCCAGTTTTCCGGTATACCTTGTGTATGTTGTGTTCATTTCGTGTCGCGTGTCACAGTGTTGTCGGGACAGCTTTAAGTGTGTGCATTATCATCATGCATCGTGTTTCGTTGAACTCTAAGATTCCGTATTTAGTTGACAGGAAGGTATCTACGAAAGCGCATAGAAGGCTGCAGAGTGGTAGATTCCTACTAATGGACAGATTTAACTTGGTACGATTTATTCACGATACTTTTACATCAGCGACAATTTCGTATTTAAATAACAGCACCACGAACCACCAAAATCTACTCTAATACGTGTTTATTTATGGAAAAACAGTTTTCGGTAGAGCTACCATCTTCAAATCACCTATACAGGGTGGTTAGAAGCAGTCTGACAGGTTTGTAACAGCGTTGCAGGGTACGTTACGCAGAGAAGTAACTGTTAACAAGGAATTCTATAGGTTGCGCCGTTTACGAGTTTTTTAACACTGAAGTTAGGCAATGAGGCTGTTGCGCTCAAATTCAAGCTAGACGCCAGATACAGTAATTACTGTCAGTTGTTCTCACTGCGTAAACTAGACTGCTCAGCCTTTGGTTCGGCCTCTATGTCCAGTTTTCGTATCTCTCTCTCGTTCGGCTTCAGAAAACCAAATGAAGAACACATTTGACCACACCGTCTCTGATGAGCTTCTTGAATTGAGCTACCTTCAATGATAATTAGCACGGAAACGGCGGAACGTGTCGAATTTTTTTTCTTAATCATTATTTCTCCGCGCAACCTATCCTGCAACACCCTTACAAGCTTCGCAGACTGGTTGTGACCACCCTGTACGTTAACAAAAATATACCACAGGCAGTCTAGTTAAGAACATTTAGGTATTTTACTATTTCGTAAAAAATATGAAAGGTCTAAAACAATCCACCGTAATTAAAATCCCATTATAAAACAACTATTTTAACGGACTTTTTTTAAAATTTACATTCGGCAAGATTAGATTAGTCTGTACAACAGTCGAGTTACGCGCGACTTTCAAATGGTTAAAATGGCTTTGAGTACTATGAGACTTAACATCTGAGGTCATCAGTCCCCTAGACTTAGAACTACATAAACCTAACCAACCTAAGGACATCACACACATCCATGCCCGAGGCAGGAATCGAACCGGCGAACGTAGCGGTCGCACGGTTCCAGACTGAAGCGCCTAGAACCTCTCGGCCACTCTGGCCGACAACAGTCCAATTACGCACCACTTTGCTGAGATGCATGTCATATTAACAGGCCTGTTTAGATGCATCTGGATATATTGCACGGCTCTTCATAGTGGTGCCGTTCTTCAAATATGTAGAAGCTGTGTATCACTGTTTGCATAAAAGTTTCTTATTCAAAAATGGTTCAAATGGCTCTGAGCACTATGAAACTTAATTTCTAAGGTCATCAGTCCCCTAGAACTTAGAACTACTTAAATCTAACTAACCTAAGGACATCACACACATCCATGCCCGAGGCACGATTCGAACCTGCGACCGTAGCGGTCGCGCGGTTCCAGACTGTAGCGCCTAGAACCGCTCGGCCACCCCGGCCGGCAGTTTCTTATTAATTACTCCTACAGTTATACAGGGTGTTACAAAAAGGTACGGCCAAACTTTCAGGAAACATTCCTCACACATAAAGAAAGAAAATATGTTACGTGGACATGTGTCCGGAAACGCTTACTTTCCATGTTAGAGCTCATTTTATTACTTCTCTTCAAATCACTTTAATCATGGAATGGAAACACACAGCAACAGAACGTACCGGCGTGACTTCAAACACTTTGTTACAGGAAATGTTCAAAATGTCCTCCGTTAGCGAGGATACATGCATCCACCCTCCGTCGCATGGAATCCCTGATGCTCTGATGCAGCCCTGGAGAATGGCGTATTGTATCACAGCCGTCCACAATACGAGCACATTTGGTATCGGGGTTGCGTAGACAAGAGCTTTCAAATGCCCCTATAAATGGAAGTCAAGAGGGTTGAGGTCAGGAGAGCGTGGAGGCCATGGAATTGGTCCGCCTCTACCAATCCATCGGCCACCGAATCTGTTGTTGAGAAGCGTACGAACACCTCGACTGAAATGTGCAGGAGCTCCATCGTGCATGAACCACATGTTGTGTCGTACTTGTAAAGCCACATGTTCTAGCAGCACAGGTAGAGTATCCCGTATGAAATTACGACAACGTGCTCCATTGAGCGTAGGTGGAAGAACATGGGGCCCAATCAAGACATCACCAACAATGCCTGCCCAAACGTTTACAGAAAATCTGTGTTGATGACGTGATTGCACAATTGCGTGCGGATTCTCGTCAGCCCACACATGTTGATTGTGAAAATTTACAATTTGATCACGTTGTAATGAAGCCTCATCCGTAAAGAGAACATTTGCACTGAAATGAGGATTGACACATTGTTGGATGAATCATTCGCAGAAGTGTACCCGTGGAGGCCAATCAGCTGCTGATAGTGCCTGCACACGCTGTATATGGTACGGAAACAACTGGTTCTCCCGTAGCACTCTCCATACAGTGACGTGGTCAACGTTGCCTTGTACAGCAGCAACTTCTCTGACGCTGACATTAGGGTTATCGTCAACTGCACGAAAAATTGCCTCGTCCATTGCAGGTGTCCTCGTCGTTCTAGGTCTTCCCCAGTCGCGAGTCATACGCTGCAATGTTCCGTGCCCCCTAAGACGCCGATCAATTGCTTCGAAAGTCTTCCTGTCGGGACACCTTCGTTCTGGAAATCTGTCTCGATACAAACGTACCGCGCCACGGCTATTGCCCCATGCTAATCCATACATCAAATGGGCATCTGCGAACTCCACATTTGTAAACATTGCACTGACTGCAAAACCACGTTCGTGATGAACACTAACCTGTTGATGCTACGTACTGATGTGCTTGATGCTAGTACTGTAGAGCAATGAGTCGCATGTCAACACAAGCACCGAAGTCAGCATTACGTTCAATTGGGCCAACTGGCGGTGAATCGAGGAAGTACAGTACATACTGACGAAACTAAAATGAGCTCTAACATGCAAATTAATCGTTTCCGGACACTTGTCCACATAACATCTTTTCTTTATTTGTGTGTGAGGAATGTTTCCTGAAAGTTTGGCCGTACCTTTTTGTAACACCCTGTATATTTCACGAAGAGAAGATGCGCTATCGTATCCCCCTCGTTTTGAGTTGGCCGGCACAGCTAGGCCAGACCGGGTGCTACGGCACGACATGTTAACGCTGAGGCGAGAGATTGACGCGGGGAGCACATATGGAGGCCGGATTGCGGCGTGTGGGAGCGGTGGCAGGAAGCGGGCACGCTCGGCCGAGGCCCCGCGGCCAGGAAGAGCCTCCTAAAAACTTCAGCCAGCTTCCTGCGCCCGCCGCCGCTAACGCGCCCTTTTATTCCCCGAGGAACCGCATTCAGATTGCACTCGTTACGAAATGTGCGCGGCTCCCCTGCAGCGCGGGAAAAACTCGGCAGCAGCAAATCAGCATTAAAGTCGCGAGGCGTAACGCCGTATAAAACCGCATTAGGGACGGCTTTATCTCCTGCGTTCGTGCCATCACACCGATGACTGCCTGATGCCTGAAACAAAGAGAAATACTTTTAAACGCGTTGGAATGCGGCCTGGATATATTGCGGAGCCAGTACCCTTCGGTCCTGTCATATGAAAAAGCACACCGCGCTCGTACGTCTGGATGAGTGGTGTACAGGAAGTGGCTTCGAAATCTCTGATAGCTAGTCTACTCTTAAGATCTTTACTCGCAGTAGTGTTCCACTTGTAAGTAGGCTGTTTAGGTTCTTATATTGGCAGCGTTACGTAGCGCTCTATATGAAAATCACTGGCTGTGCTGTGTGCAGTCTGAGGCTAGTTTGCATTGTTGTCTGCCATTGTAGTGTTGGGCAGCTGGATGTGAACAGCGCGTAGCGTTGCGCAGTTGGAGGTGAGCCGCCAGCAGTGGTGGATGTGGGGAGAGAAATGGCGGAGTTTTGATATTTGTAATACTGGATATTATGACCTGCTATATATATTATGACTATTAAGGTAAATACAATGTTTGTTCTCTATTAAAATCTTTCATTTGCTAACTATGCCTACTAGTAGTTAGTGCCTTCTGTAGTTTGAATCTGTTATTTAGCTGGCAGTAGTGGCGCTCGCTGTATTGCAGTAGTTCGAGTAACGGAGATTTTTGGTGAGGTAAGTGATTTGTGAAAGGTATAGATTAATGTTAGTCAGGGCCATTCTTTTGTAGGGATTCTTAAAGTCAGGTTGCGTTGCGCTAAAAATAGTGTATGTCAGTTTAAGCACAGTCCTGTATAATTTTTCTAAGGGGACGTTTCACACTTCCCCAAACAATGCAAATGGAAAAACATACTTTTTCCGTAGCGAAATCTGCTAAGTATCTTGGGATGATCATCGGTGATAAGCTAAGATGGGCTCTTCATATTCGACGGCGGGTGCCAGGATGAGATTCATTGGAGAGTCCTTAGAAAATGTAGTCTATCAACAAAGGAGGTGGCTTACAAAACACTCGTTCGACCTATACTTGAGTATTGCTCATCATTGTGGGATTCGTACCAGGTCGGGTTGACAGAGGAGATAGAGAAGATCCAAAGAAGAGCGGCGCGTTTCGTCACAGGGTTATTTGGTAACTGTGATAGCGTTACGGAGATGTTTAGCAAACTCAAGTGGCAGATTCTGCAAGACAGGCGCTCTGCATCGCGGTGTAGCTTGCTCGCCAGGTTTCGAGAGGGTGCGTTTCTGGATGAGGTATCGAATATATTGCTTCTCCCTACTTCTACCTCCCGAGGAGATCACGAATGTAAAATTAGAGAGATTCGAGCGCGCACGGACGCTTTCCGGCAGTCGTTCTTCCCGCAAACCATACGCGACTGGAACAGGAAAGGGAGGCAGTGACAGTGGCACGTAAAGTGCGCTCCGCCACACACCGTTGGGTGGCTTGCGGAGTATAAATGTAGATGCAGATGTAGACATATCATGAGTGGATGGGAAAATGTCTGCAATCTCATGAGAGCTACGACTGGAGCATGGTGGGGCTGTGATAGGCGGACAGCGATGTCATTATACTTTTTCCCATTACGGAAACACTTTGATTGCGGACACATATGATACGGATCAGCATCAGACAGCACGCTCCAGAGACTCGATACTATGCTGTACAGAGCCTTGCCTGTAGTTACTGGGACTTTCATGTCAACCAGAAACAGTGTTTTACGGGCAGAAGCGGATGAAAGTTGCGACGAGTATTCCTCTGCAATAAACTCCTCCTGCTGCTCTGTTACGACGAATATGAGCCCCTTGACGAAAAAAACCCGGGAATTAACACTCCAATGGGTGTGTGGAAGATACTGGATAAACAAGCAACTTCCACCCGTTGCGGCAGATTAAACGGAACCACCAGCCACCAGGTGTGGAAAAATCCTCTTCTACCGCACTACAACAGGCCATACAAAACGTAGACTCTGCAGATTGACGTCAGGACTAGTTTAACATGTCAAAAACAGGATTCATTTAACGCAACAAGAGTGGAATTCCTGTCTCACTACCCCTGGCGTGCGTGAGTTATACAGGTGGGTCCACAACTAGTGAAGGCGCTGGCTGTGCTTATTGGGTACCCCGAAGCAAACAATGCGGCCTATTCAATCTGGTCCCAAAGTCAAATGGTTCAAATGGCTCTGAGCACTATGGGACTTAACATCTATGGTCATCAGTCCCCTAGAACTTAGGACTACTTAAACCTAACTAACCTAAGGACATCACACACATCCATGCCCGAGGCAGGATTCGAACCTGCAACCGTAGCGGTCACGCGGTTCGAGACTAAAGTGCCTAGAACCGCACGCCCACCCCGGCCGGCGGTCCCACAGTCCACTAAAGTACAAACATCAAGGAGCTTCACGACAATTATAGTATAGCTGAAATTTAATCGTTGCACGCTCAACAAACAACTGTATTGGCTCAACCTAAACGCGACTCCTCTATGTATTTGCGGAGAACTGAGCCATATATTTCTACAATGTCACAGGAACAGCCACCACATAAATGTTCTTGTTAGTTATCTTCGGGATCTTCGTCATCAGTTCCCAAAGAGCCTCCAAAACTTGTTAGTATCCAACGATGTTGCAATGTTTAAGCTACTATACGAATTCGTCAACAGTGCCAATATCAAGATATAGCTCCCTGCACTGCTAATCTAACGAATACCAGGGGAAGACCTCACTATATTCCGACGTTCTGTTCTGCAGAATGTGGAACGTTCAGTTTTTAAATGTATACTGACCAACCAGAACATTATGATCACCTACCTCCTAGCCGATATGTCTATCTTCTGCACGGGTAATAGCGTCGTGGCATAGAAGTAAAGAGGCTTTGGTAGCTCACTGGGGGAAGTTGGCACCACATATGCACAAACAAATCAACTAATAACCGTGAATTCCGGGGAGGTAGGCGATGAGCTCTGGCTCCACGTTCATCCACATCCCAGATGTGTTCCATCGGGTTCCGATCTGGCGAGTTGGGGGGCCAGCACACCAGTGGGAACTCGCTACTACGTTCCTCGAACCACTCCATCACACTCCTGGCCTTGTGACATGGCGCATTATCTTGCTGAAAAATACCACTTCAGTCCGAAAACATGATCGTCATGAAGAGGAACTCGCTACTATGTTCCTCGAACCACTCCATCACACTTCTGGAATTGTGACATGGCGCATTATCTTGCTGAAAAATACCACTTCCGTCCGAAAACATGATCGTCATGAAGAGGAACTCGCTACTATGTTCCTCGAACCACTCCATCACACTCCTGGCCTTGTGACATGGCGCATTATCTTGCTGAAAAATACCACTCCCGTCCGAAAACATGATCGTCATGAAGAGGAATCGCTACTATGTTCCTCGAACCACTCCATCACATTCCTGGCCTTGTGACATGGCGCATTATCTTGCTGAAAAATACCACTTCCGTCCGAAAACATGATCGTCATGGAGAGATGTAGATGGTCCGCAACCAGCGTACGATACAACTTGGCCATGATGGTCCCTTGCACTAGCTCCACTGGAGCCGCGGATGCTGACATGAATGTTAACCAGAGCGTAATGGAGCCGCCGCCAGCTTGTCTCGGTCCTGCAGTACAGGTATCAACGTGCTGTTCCCCCGGAAGACGACGGATTCGCGTCATACCATAGGCATGATTAAGAAGGTATCGGAATTCTTCAGACCATGAAACGCTCTGCCACTGCGCCAACGTACAGTGCCAATGGCCACATGCCCATTTCAGTCATAGTTCCAGATGTGATGGTGTTAACATGCACGGTTCGTCGACTGCGGAGGCCCATCGTAAGGAGTGTTCGGTGCACTATGTGTTCAGACACGCTTGGACTCTGGTTACCATTAAAGTCTGATCTTAGTTCCGCCACTTTTTGACGCCTGTCCTGTTTTACCAGTCTGCCCAGCCTATGATGTCCGACTTCTGTCGTCGACCAACCCCACGACGCCTGGACATGATTTTACTTTGGTTTCGGCACGTGTTAAAGACACTCACCACAGCATTCCTCGAAAACCCGATAAGTCGTGCAGCTTCAGAAAGCTCGTGCCAATCCTCAGATAGATCGCACGCCTTCCCCATTCTACACACGGACAGCACATTCACTGATACAACACGCACTGTGCGTATGTCTGACTAGCACTCATTCCTCGCCAGGTGACGCTGCTATCACCTGGACGGGCTTATATCGATAGTAGGTCGATGGTCACAATGTCCTGGCAGATCAATGTATGTAACTACATTTGCGTCGGAGCGGGAATCGAACCCGGATCCGGCGTATCGCGAACGGTTGCCTTACCATTTAGTATGGTTCAAATGGCTCTGAGCACTATGGGACTATCTTAGGTCATCAGTCCCCTAGAACTTAGAACTACTTAAACCTAACTAACCTAAGGACATCACACACATCCATGCCCGAGGCAGGATTCGAACCTGCGACCGTAGCAATCGCGCGGTTCCGGACTGAGCGCCTAGAACCGCGAGACCACCGCGGCCGGCTTACCATTTAGTATTAGGAAAACAGTCTCACTTATTTAGTGCTGACCGATTTCAGCCCATCGCAGGGGCTATCTTCAGGGCGAACATATGGTCGACTGCTGGTGGCGTCAAGTCTACCAAGGTGTAGCAGGACAGACTGTTTTCTTAATACTAAGTTAATTTATATGAATCGCTGTTACTCTATAACCATGTTGTCCAGTCGCCTTACCATTTGCCTACCGGAGCACAATTTGCGGCTAGAACCAAACTTCCATATGTCGTCAGCCATGTGCCTACAACCTGTGCCGGCCGCTGTGACCGAGCAGTTCTAGGCGCTTCAGTCCGGAACCGCGCTGCTGCTACGGTCGCAGATTCGAATCCTCTCTCGGGCATGGCTGTGTGCGATGTCTTTAGGTTAGTTAGGTTTAAGTAGTTCTAAGTCGAGGGGACTGACGACCTCAGATGTTAAGTCCCATAGTGCTTAGAGCCATTGAACCATTTGAACAACCTGTACTCGTACCTCCATTATGTATCCGTTCACGGGAGACATTTTACTTGAAAGTCGCTTGTCTGGAGTCGTCGGATAAATACTATATTGCAGTGTCTGTGTTGTTCCGAATTACGGTGCAAAGCTCCTGCTGATATGCATGGCACCACATCTGTTCAAACAAGTCAGCTAATACCCGTAAATTCCGGGGCGGAGGCTTTTCCTCTTTTCGTTCGCGTCAACCTCGTCAAGGACGGGCTGCGTAGTACTCAAGATTTGGCAGTTTATTTTATTTAACTTCGCTGTCTTTCATGCTTACTGTACCTCAGCCATCATTTACCTAAGGGAGGGAAGTCTTGTTCGCTATATGTCCGTGAAGTGCATAAACTTCGTTTTGAGAGTAATCGTACGATGGGTGTTCAATAAATAATGCAACACTTCCTTTTCTCGGGCAATTTGGTCGAAAAAAAGCGAAAGTTATTATGGATCATCGCGGAATATTCCCGCTCGTTGGTACTTGAATTACGTAAATATTACGGCACCTCACCTCAACCTCTCGATACCAGCAATATTCTACTGTGTTTGTGTAAAATAGTTAACATATTTCTGTGACAACATTCAGAGTTGATTTCATTAATGTAGAGGTACTTCGATACATCGATATGTATATATTGCAATAATATTATCATTATGTGTATTCTTGCTTTTGTCACTATGATTTTTGGGCGCGTAAGCGGTTATTAGAGAGTCAAGCTTTGGTCGTCATGTTAAAAAGACGCAAATTGTAGTCAGTTTATGAAATGTGAACTTCAACAAAAAAATGGCTCTGAGCACTATGGGACTCAACATCTTCGGTCATAAGTCCCCTAGAACTTAGAACTACTTAAACCTAACTAACCTAAGGACATCACACACACCCATGCCCGAGGCAGGATTCGAACCTGCGACCGTAGCAGTCCCGCGGTTCCGGACTGCAGCGCCAGAACCGCACGGCCACCGCGGCCGGCGAACTTCAACAGTGAGGAAGATATTTTCAAGTATGTTTTATTTTGTGAAGTGATGTTTTGCAACGGGTTACGTGATATTGCAACAAAAGTAATAAAAAAAGAAGTGTAACTTAAATTCGGAGTGCTGATTACTTTTTTACATCACCGTTGTCCTAACTTGCAAAAGTTTAATCTTCAAGAATGGTTTATGAAACACATCTATAAAACTTTTGAATATCGCAGAATAACGCCTAGGCTCTTTGCATCCGAGCTTGAAATCATCACTATCTAGATTTTCGACGATTGAGCCATCAGTTCACAACGAGACCATCGTGGGAAACACGAAAAGATGAGTGCCTAGTTAATCATTATTTCAAGAAATGACTTTATTAACTGTGCTCTAATGACAACTGCCACATAATATAACTTTGTTGTTGCCCGAAAATGCAATATTTAGCAGCTTGAGCAACACTACAATCATAATTAATTTTTGACCTTTGTTGTGGCAGGGTTGTTAGACGCTTCAGTCCCTATAGTTGCATGAAGTTCCGATAAGTGGCTGCGCTATACGCAGCCTTTAAAATTGCGTTTGAAACGGAGGTGCGTTCCTAGCAGAGAGCTGTGATTGACTTTCTGTTGGCGGAAAACTAGACTATCGCAGATATTCATAGGAGCTTGCAGAATGTCTACAGAGACGAGGCAGGGAACGTGCGGACACTCTCATTCGAGATGATAGACAGATCGCAGTCAGACAACTCGCTGCTGAATGGACGTCTCTGTTGGTAGTGCTGACACTTTCGTCTACCAGCTGGAGTACGCAAAGCAGTATGCCCGCAGGGTTCCTCACCGCCTAACGGAAGAGCAACGAAAGACCATCTGCGTGGAACTGACCAAGAAAGATGCACTTCATGGGAAGCAGTACGTGAATGATGGAGAGATTCCTCATGCACCAAGACGTTGGCTCCGACGTCGACCATTAGAGTTGTACCACGTAGGGTACAGGCACTACCAGTAAGGTAACGTAATGTCGTTACGTTGAACGGAGATTATGTAGAAAAATAGGGTTTTGTAGCAAAAAGAGTGAAGAATAATATAGTATATTGCAATCCTGAATAAAACAAATCTGTTATTGCATTCCTTATTGAACACTTCTCGTATATTAACTATACTACTGGCCATTAAAATTGCTAGACCAAGAAGAAATGCAGATCATAAACGGGTATTCATTGGACAAATATGTTATACTAGAACTGACATGTGATCACATTTTCACGCAATTTGGGTGCATAGAACCTGAGAAATCAACACCCAGAACAACCACCTCTGCCTGTAATAACGGCCTTGATACGCATGGGCATTGAGCCAAACAGAGCTTGGATGGCGTGTAAGATACAGCTGCACATGCAGCTTCAACACGGTACCACAGTTCATCAAGAGTAGTGACTGGCGTATTGTGACGAGCCAGTTGCACGGTCACCATTGACCAGACGTTTTCAGTTACTGAGAGATCTGGAGATGTGCTGGCCAAGGCAGCAGTCGAACATTTTCTGTATCCAGAAAGGCCCATACAGGACCTGCAACATGCGGTCGTGCATTATCCTGCTGAAATGTAGGGTTTCGCAGGGACCGAATGAAGGGTAGAGCCACGGGTCGTAACACATCTGAAATGTAACGTCCACTGTTCAAAGTGCAGTCAATGCGAACAAAAGGTTACCGAGACGTGTAACCAATGGCACTCCATGCCATCACGCCGGGTGATACGCCAGTATGGCGATGACGAATGCACGCTTCCAATGTGCGTTCACCGCGATGTCGCCAAACACGGATGCGGCCATCATGATGCTGTAAACAGAACCTGGATTCATTCGAAAAAGTGACGTTTTGCTATTCGTGCACCCAGGTTCGTCGTTGAGTACACCATCGCAGGCGCTCCTGTCTGTGATGCAGCGTCAAGGGTAACCGCAGCCATGGTCTCCGAGCTGATAGTCCATGCTGCTGCAAACGTCGTCGAACTATTCGTGCAGATGGTTGTTGTCTTGCAAACGTCCCCATCTGCTGACTCAGGGATCGAGACGTGGCTGCACGATCCGTTACAGCCATGCGGATAAAATGCCTGTCATCTCAACTGCTGGTGATACGAGGCCGTTGGGATCCGGCACGGCGTTCCGTATTACCCTCCTGAACCCACCGATTCCATATTCTTCTAACAGTCATTGGATCCCGACCAACGCGAGCAGCAATGTCGCGATACGGTATACCGCAGTCGCGATAGGCTACAATCCGTCCTTTATCAAATTCGGAAACGTGATGGTACGCATTTCTCCTCCTTACACGAGTCATCACAACAACGTTTCGCCAGGCAACGCCGGTGAACTGCTGTTTGTGTATGAGAAATTTGTTGGAAACTTTCCTCACGTCAGCACGTTGTAGGTGTCGCCACCGGCGCCAACCTTGTGTGAATGCTCTGAAAAGCTAATCGTTTGCATATCACAACATCTCCTTCCTGTCTGTTAAATTTCGCATCTGTAGCACTTCATCTTCGTGGTGTAGCATTTTTAATGGCCAGTAGTGTATTTGTTTGTCGTATTTTCTGTGGCGAAAATTGGGGTCCAGCCAAGGATTTGGCTAAATGAGCGCCGGAAAACACCAAATACAGAGGCTGGCCGGTGCACCAGCCACGGTCGTTAATCCCCAGTGCGGATTCGATTTGGCTCTGGCTCACGTTCCCGTTTGGCAAGCTAACGCGCTGCGCGCTACGTTATACGAGCAGGTTCTTCCCGTGCGACCACTCATGTCTCTTATTTTGTTGCGATTTTCATTTCTCCCTTTGCAGGCGGGAATCAATAAGATAATTCAGCATTCGGAGGAGAAATTTGGTGATTGACATTCAGTGAAAAGATCTCGGCGCTACGAGAAACCCATTGTTTTAATGATTGCCACACTAACTGGCTAATCGTGTCGTGATAGTCTCTTCCACATTTCTCAATAATACGAAACGAGCTGCCCTTTTTTGAACTTCATAACTGGTAAGGATCCCATACTGTGAAGTAATACTCCAGAAGAAGACGGAGAAGGGTCGTATAAAAAGTCTCTCTAGTAGAGTTGTTGAATCTTCTAAGCGTTCTGACAGAAAACTCAGTCTTTGGTTCTCCTTCTTCCCAACACTTTCTGTTTGGTAGTTCCAATTTTGTTGTTTTTAACGGTATTTAGTTGAATCGACAACCTTTAAATGTGTCTGAATTGTAGTGTAAATGAAATTTAGCGGAATTTTTCGGTACTCAAGTGGAGGGCTTCATATTTTTATTGTTTAGGGTCAACTGCCACTTTTCTCTCCATAAACGTATCTTGTAAAAATCATTTTACAATTAGTTTTGCTCTTCTGATGACTTTACCAGACAGTAAAAGACAGCAACATCAGCAAACAATCTCAGATGTGTGCTCAAATTGTCTCCCAAATCGTTTTCATACATTAACGACAACAGCGGACCTTCTTCCTTGTGGAAGTCCGGCTATCACTTCGGCTTCAGGAGATGACTTCCCATCAGTTGCTACAAAGTGTAAACTTCGCGTCAGGAAATCAGAAGCCACTTGTTTGTTAACTACCCTCGCGCATCTTTGGTGAAAATACATCGCGAGTGAACTAACTATTCCTCTCGCTGTAATTATTTTACGTAGCCTGTCATCTGATCATTTATGACCCAGAGATCTGTAGCTTCTTAGCCGTGTTGCTGAGTTTGGTTGCAAGTGCAAGAGAGACGACACGGCAAGCTATTTACCGTGCCCGATACGAGTAAGACGCAGTTTCCTTCTTCTTGTTTTCTTTCTGTTGTTGCGAAAAAAAAAAAAAAGTTCAAATGTGTGTGAAATCTTATGGGACTTAACTGCTCAGGTCATCAGTCCCTAAGCTTACACAATCTGTTATTGCAGCTTTGTTACTGTCTACACTATTAAAACTGCAACTGCACGAAGGGGGCTGCAACAAACGTAAAATTCACATGAAATATACTATATGCTTTTATGTGCAAATGATTAGCCTTTCATTCCTACCGCACAAAATAAATAGTAGAAGACCGTCTACATTATGTACACAAGGAGTGATGGCGCAGCGGCTCTCTCGTATAAAAATCTTACTTGTTTATTTGTGAGGAAGTAGTATGCATGGACAAATATTGAGAAATGTGTTCTAATATGCGTCAGAATTCGATAGCAGGACGATAAAGACTGTCGTTTATCCCTCCACAATATTACTGCTCGCGTTTGTCGGCATCGGACGACTTCCCCGTTTATATGAAATCTGCGGGTTCGCAAGTGGCATATTCAACTCTATGCAGGGTCTCAACGAGACTACATCACTAGCACCCAACAGGACAGACATACTGTACGGTCCGCCGGGCACGCACCTACACCAACGTCACGTCCTTTTGAGTCACAATATGGGCTTTTCTGCAGGAAGACAGGTATCCACACGGACAGTGGGACAACGTCTGGAGCAGCACGGGCTGTCAGCACGGCGACCATTGTCGCGGTGGCAGAGAGAGGTACGCGGCCAGTGACGCAAACTCGATAGTGGAGAAGCACCACGTCGATTTTCAGACGAGACCTGCTTCTTCATACACCATCACAACGTACATATCCGTGTGTGGTGGCTCCAATAAGAGATAATGTCGTCAGATTTAGGCTCTGAGCACTATAGGACTTAACATCTGTGGTCATCAGTCCCCTAGAACTTAGAAGTACTTAAACCTAACTAACCTAAGGACATCACACACAGCCATGCCCGAGGCAGGATTCGAACCTGCGACCGTAGCAGTCGCGCGGTTCCGGACTAAGCGCCTAGAACCGCTAGACCACCGTGGCCGGCTGTCGTCAGAATTCATTAGTCATTTTCATATTGGCCCAGACTTTCAGCTCTGGTTCACATAGCCTGTAATTTGGACAGAAGACGTTACATTTCAGGACGGTGGCTGTGCACTATCTTCGATGGCTCCTTTACGTTATCTTTCAGTAAGATTATACAGTACAGCATCTTGTTCTGACATACCTCACTACAGAGGGTGTTTGACTATTTTCTCTGGCCTACACGTTCTCCAGACCTCGCACGCATTGAAAACATCTGGTCATTGATTTCCGAGAGATTGGTACGCCATCGCTCGCCAATAAGTACAGTAAGTAACTCTGGCATAGAGCTGAAGTGACGTGAAATAATGCACCTTACCTGTACTGTCATCCAAGCTCACTTCCACTTCAAACCCAGCCAGGTTACTTTCACTGCTGCTGGAGTTGGTAGCTCTGTGTACTAAATATCCCATCCTGTGTACATCAAGATCACCTATAAATTGAGCCACATATTCTTCCCATTATACTGTGTATGAGTAATAAGTAAACTTTGGTGGCTACGCAGGGTAGCCGTGCTGTCTAAGGCGTCTTGTCATGGTTCGCGCGGCTGTCCCTATCGGAGGTTCGAGTCCTCCCTGGGGCATGGGTGTGTGTGTTGTCCTTAGCGTAAGTTACTTTAAGTTAGATTAAGGAGTACGTAAGCCTAGGGACCGATGACCTCAGCCGTTTGGTCCCATAGTCCTTACCACAAATTCACAAAAATTAAAATTGCCATCCGTCCTGGTCTTGCAATTTCGATAGCTTGCAGTGTAAGTTGACTTAAAGGTAGAAGAAAATGTAAAAATTTGATGCCGATAATAAAAAGAAAAACAAATTACAAAATGATGACGGGAAAAGTCCAGCTGGCCAAAACGAAGAAAGGACTCCTGTCCCAGTGAGTACCACGTATGGGTACCTCCTAAAATATGGAATGCTGAAATCCGTATGATGCCATTCGTATCCGGGATGAACGCCGTCTACTACGATATGTGAGGGTAGAAGGGAAAATCTCATCCTCTAAATAAAGTAGGAGAGAACCAAACTAGCTACTAAAACAACAGTCAACTGAATCCGGTTGCATATCGAAAGTGCAAGCATCTACCCTAATGTCGGCGCGTCAATGACAAAGTCTTGAATAAGCCCTGCAGTATCTATATTGGAATATTGATAATTAGTGACGTGAAGTCTCCTATAATGAGTCTCTATTTTATGTTTTCTAGGACTAATTGAAGTCTTAATATTCCGCGAAGGACGTGGCGGAACACACTTTCAGCATCTGCTGGATGAGCACAGGGTGGTTAATGTCTGCGACAGGTCTTCTGCTGGAGGTGGGTGGGGTGCAAACGATGTAGGCAGTCAGTCTGTTGCCACAACTCTATTAACGAACGAAGAACAGTGAATCTGCAGCAGGAAGACAGTAGACGACGGGTGGCGACGAGCCAGCTGGGAGCCAGGTCTAGGCAGGCGAGCCTAGCAGGACTATGCGGGCAATGAACACGGGACTGCAGGCTGAAGAGCTGTGGCGGCCGGCAGCGGTTGCCGGGCTGGCCGGAAATGACGGCTCGGCCCTGACCGTGGATGCGGTGGCTGCGTGGGATCAAGCAATCAGGTGCCATCGCTGCTTCACGGCTCGGAGACGGCAAACGTATTCTCATCCTAAATATGATGACTACTCACTCGAGCTGTACGTCATACTTGAGTCCAGCTGTGCCGTTGAATTTGCGGAAGAGCCACGTTTATGTGTCGCCGGAAACGTCTGAAGCGGAGACGATGGCTGGTGGTCCGGTTATTGTCTGTGAGGCAGTCGGTCAGACTGAGAAAGCTTCCTGAAGGCTGTTTCTCTGCCAGGTTATTGTCACGTGGACTCGGTGGCACGTAAGGGTCGACGTCTGCAGAACTTCAGCATCAACAAGGCCATGTCCGGAAGGCAGACCGTGGCTGCGACCTAGTTACGGGCCCGGGCTGTGTTATGCTACATCTGCATCTACATTTATACTCCGCAAGCCACCCAACGGTGTGTGGCGGAGCGCACTTTACGTGCCACTGTCACTGCCTCCCTTTCCTGTTCCAGTCGCGTATGGTTTGCGGGAAGAACGACTGCCGGAAAGCGTCCGTGCGCGCTCGAATCTCTCTAATTTTACATTCGTGATCTCCTCGGGAGGTAGAAGTAGGGAGAAGCAATATATTCGATACCTCATCCAGAAACGCACCCTCTCGAAACCTGGCGAGCAAGCTACACCGCGATGCAGAGCGCCTGTCTTGCAGAATCTGCCACTTGAGTTTGCTAAACATCTCCGTAACGCTATCACGGTTACCAAATAACCCTGTGACGAAACGCGCCGCTCTTCTTTGGATCTTCTCTATCTCCTCCGTCAATCCGATCTGGTACGGATCCCACACTGATGAGCAATACTCAAGTATAGGTCGAACGAGTGTTTTGTAAGCCACCTCCTTTGTTGATGGACTACATTTTCTAAGGACTCTCCCAATGAATCTCAACCTGGTACCCGCCTATCCGCTGCAGATCTTCCTGCATTTCGCTACAATTTTCTAATGCTGCAACTTCTCTGTATACTACAGCATAATCCGCGAAAAGCCGCATGGAACTTTCGACACCATCTACTAGGACTTTTATATATATTGTGAAAAGCAATGGTCCCGTAACACTCCCCTGTGGCACGCTGGAGGTTACTTTAACGTCTGTAGACGTCTCTCCATTGATAACAACATGCTGTGTTCTGTTTGCTAAAAACTCTTCAATCCAGCCACACAGCTGGTCTGATATTCCGTCGGCTCTTACTTTGTTTATCAGGCGACAGTGCGGAACTGTATGGAACGCCTTCCGGAAGTCAAGGAAAATAGCATCTATCTGGGAGCCTGTATCTAATATTTTCTGGGTCTCATGAACAAATAAGGCGAGTTGGGTCTCACACGATCGCTGTTTCCTGAATCCATGTTGATTCCTACAGAGTAGATTCTGGGTTTCCAAGAGCGACATGATACTCGAGCAAAAAACATGTTCTAAAATTCTACAACAGATCGATGTCAGAGATATAGGTCTATAGTTTTGCGCATCTGCTCGACGACCTTTCTTGAAGACTGGGACTACCTGTGCTCTTTTCCAATCATTTGGAACCTTCCATTCCTCTATAGACTTGCGGTACACGGCTGTTAGAAGGGGGGCAAGTTCTTTCGCGTACTCTTTGTGGAATCGAACTGGTATCCCGTCAGGTCCAGTGGACTTTCCTCTGTTGAGTGATTCCAGTTTCTTTTCTATTCCTTGGACACTTATTTCGATGTCATCCATTTTTTCGTTTGTGCGAGGATTTAGAGAAGGAACTGCAGTGCGGTCTTCCTCTGTGAAACAGCTTTGGAAAAAGGTGTTTAGTATTTCAGCTTTACGCGTGTCATCCTCTGTTTCAATGCCATCATCATCACGGAGTGTCTGGATATGCTGTTTCGAGCCACTTACTGATTTAACGTAAGACCAGAACTTCCTAGGTTTTTCTGTGAAGTCGGTACATAGAATTTTACTTTCGAATTCACTGAACGCTTCACGCATAGCCCTCCTTACGCTAACTTTGACATCGTCTAGCTTCTGTTTGTCTGAGAGATTTTGGCTGCGTTTAAACTTGCAGTGAAGCTCTCTTTGCTTTCGCAGTAGTTTCCTAACTTTGTTGTTGAACCACGGTGGGTTTTTCCCGTCCCTCACAGTTTTACTCGGCACGTACCTGTCCAAAACGCATTTTACGATTGCTGCTGAACTTCTAGTCCGCTACAATACAGCAGTGCATGTGGAAAGTTCTCCTGACATATTTGACTAGGTCTTTCCTCTGTGATCGGAGCCACTCGTGCTGGACGACTGTCTTTTTAACAGATCATTGGATCTTCCTGCAAGACAACAAAGCTTACCTTAAGTCCGAACATCACAATTTGTATTTCTTAGACCTTCTTGGTACACAAGTATCATGAATATTAACCAAACTGAGCATCCGTAGAAACACTTTGATCCTCATGTATATTCTGCCAGGAATCTTTTACAAGCACTCGGAAACACTGAAAAGGAGCTACAGAATCTGTTTCAAAAGTGTGAAGTGCAACTGACACCTCGGCATGAATGCAGTGTCTAGACTTTTTACTGTTTCACTCTGTCACAGCAACACATAGCATCCGGAGAAGAGAAGAGCAACTATATTTATTTATTTTATCTTGCACAGTCCGTTCTGTTTCCTATCTTATCCTGTGTGAGTCAGCATATGGGAGAAGGCGAGTATTCTTAAGTTCTCTTCGCCATGTACAGAGTTTTCATACAGCAGTGGTACTGTGGTGTCAACTTAACTTCTACACGGACACTGCTGAAATCACAGATGCTGGTCAGTGAGCCAGGGCAGAAGTGCGCTTTTACCCGGCACGGGTGGGCACTTGGGAACGGACATCTCCCCTTCTCTTGCACGCAGACTGGACGCTCTTGGATAAGGCACTGTAGGCTACTCTTCTGCTGGGTCTGGTAAATTCTGGATACTTTCTTAAAGCACTCCTTCGATATCATGGACAAAGGTATTTGGTTAATTTAGTTCAAACTGTGTTTACAGTTAATTCTTTTGTCTCTTTGCAGAGCTTAGGCAAATCTTCCATCTTCCGTAACCCTCTATCATTCTTAATTTTCTTGAGTGATTTCGTGTGCTGAATATAGTTTTCTATGATCTACTTTGTGTCATTAGGGAAGTCCTTAAACTTGTGCTCCCATAGGTATAATGTTAAAGTGTCATGAGGAGCTCTATTTAGTGTGTTGCTGTCCTTTTGTTATTAACGTGCAGAGTTCTAAGCAGTGTATTTCTGATGATGTTAATGGTGTTTTCTTTGTGACATTGTCTCAATCTTACACATGAGCTGATCACGTGGCTCTTACATAAAAATTATTAATCAATGGTCTTCCTTAAATGATAGAACTTAAAGTCACGAGTCTAATGAGTACTTTCACACATGTTAAATTATTATTTGTTTCACAGATTCTAAATTTAATGTAGCTCGACTGGATTCTGCCTTACCCTGTCACATGGCCCATACTCGAAGATTGTTGAAGACTTGCCTAACTTAAAGAGTGAGAGCGTAGCATGCCTGCAGCGCGAACAATAGAGAAAGACTAGTTTTTGCCCATCTGTACACCATTATCATGGAAATAAATAAGAAAACTCGTTCACAAGCATCCTAGATGAGATGAATATCTGAGGCGGACGATGCCACACTTCTTGTATTATATCAGTGTTGCGCCACCATACATCTGAAGTTCTACAGTCCATCAATGCTATGCAGCTGAGCAGTCCACGCACTTCGCACTTGCATTTTGCGCTGAGACAGCATCAGTACAGCCATAAGCAAATCATTTTGAGGAAGCCCTGCCATAGGTTCCTGTTCAGAATTTTCGATGGCCATAGAGCGTACCGGTGATTTCATTTAGCTTTCCATGTATCTGTACATGTAGCATACCAACTCGATTACTAAACTAGTCCACGTGCTAGTACATGAAAATATTTTTATGCGAAAACAGACTGAACACCTAAAGAGGTGACGCTGTGAACTCGAAATTGAGAGTAGCGGGGCTCAAACTCCTGACCAGTAATCTGGATTTACATGTTTTGCGCTTTCCCTAAATCACTCAGGGCGAATGCCGAAATGGATTCCTTTGATAAGGGCACTACGTTTTTAAGGTCACTCCCAAACACACACATTTTTTGACAGCATCTAAGATTCCACCCGCGTTCTTTGTTGCTGAAGGATCATTATGACAGTACTTTGTTCATTGACACACTGCTCTTTTATTTCATAAAATAATACTGAAACTGTGAAACTACATAACATTACTAAATAATCATTTAAAATCAACGCTCCAACCGAAACTGTTAAGTAAAAAGCAATAAAAAGAAACAAGGAAAAAGGGGGAGACAAAGAATTAGAAGCTAATAGAATTGGCACAGACTAGTTGTCCAACTGTGAGGTGGAAGCGGCGATCTAAACCCTTCAGTATTTCGAGAAGTAGCTGTCAGCAGCGTGTCTCACTTTGCAAATAACTGAAGCTCTCAGATAGTATTCTTCATCTATTCATTCCGTAGAGCCTTCACGAGGTCAGTATGTATCCTAAGGCAAGTCTATGCGTACTGTAGTGTTTCCTCTGGACACTGGCATTGTGCCCCTCATAACACTTTCATTACTTGTGTTGCGTTGATACTGCAGAAGTATTAATGTTTACAGCTGAAAGACATTGAAATACAATGTTAAGCTACTCCTCAAAGACCGTTTTTACGTATGTCTAACAAGGCCGCTCAGAGATTCTGCAAAGCCGAGCTACAGCCTATTACTTTACAATAACGTGCGTATAGTTTTGCACGTCGCGAGCCACCAAAGGTGTTTACCACAATAATTCACTTCCTTTTTTATTCCAGTCGCAAACGATACACAAAAAGAAAAATTATCAGTGCCCCTTTGTTTAACTCCGAATCGATGTTACTTTATCGCTGTACCATCACGTGAGGCATATTTTCGAATAAATGATTCTGTTTTTCTTTATTTTTATTTCATTCCTCTTTGTGTGCGGTTTAACAACGACTGTTCCCACTTGTCACCTATATACGAAGTCTAGTCGGAAAGTGCGGAACGATCGGTCGCGAAATGGAAACCACTGTGAAAATCCGACAGGGTTTTCACAGACGTTTTGGGCAGTGTCTCTAGTATACCCGTCGATCGCATCAAAACGCTCTTTTCAGTTGAGAGCGCACTATGAGCGAGTTAAGATGCCTAGAACAACAATGTCTCCAGCCAAGTAAAAGGGCACGCTTAGAGGCTGCGCCTTAAAGAATGCAGCCCACCTAACACAACTGCTATGCACTTCCTTCTTTATGCAGCCTTTTCGATGGGAAGTGTTCGATCACCCACTATGCAGCCCTAAATTGGCTTGTCCTGACTGTCATCTCTGTTCACATGAAACGCTGGATTGTCTAAGTCGGAGGGGCGACTATGTAGAGAAGTACCTGGAAGGTGTAGCTAAATGTGCAACGAAAACAGTTTTGATTTTCACTGTGGTTTCCATTTCGCGACCGATTGTTCCTTACTTTGGAACAACCCTAGAATGTACAATTTACTGAGAACGAATTGCATTATTATAGATTCCAAAAATATTGATTGTCCATAAAAATAGTGTTAATATTGGCAATTTAATACATAAGTTATTGGTTGATTTTATGGTCTGCAGGTACTGATGTGCAAGAGTGGATACATCGGTTACCGTGAGATCACCGAAGTTAAACGCTGTCGGGCGTGGTTGGCACTTGGATGGGCGACCATCCAGGCCGCCATGCACTGTTGCCATTTTTCGGGGTGCACTCAGCCTCGTGATGCCAACTGAGGAGCTACTCGACCGAATAGTAGCGGCTTCGGTCAAGAATACCATCATAACGACCGGGAGAGCGGTGTGCTGACCCCACGCCCCTCCTATCCGCATCCTCCACTGAGGATGACACGGCGGTCGGATGGTCCCGGTAGGCCACTCGTGGCCTCAAGACGGAGTGAGTGCAGGTACTGATGATGAGGTTCCGAGACGATTTGGAGGTGGTGATACTGGTGCTGATGCTGGCAGAAATGGGGCCGCTGTAGGTGAGGTTCCATTCTGGTGCTGCTTCATTTCTGGTGCTGCGATTGATATCGATGTTGTTTAGGGATGGTTTTCGTAACAACGAGGGACAGCAGGAGTACCAACTGCTCCTGATATGGCAAGAGTGATGAGTGACACAACATTAAATGGTGTGCTAAGACCAGACCAGGAGAGACGATCAAGATTGAAGAAGGCCAGTGAAACCGTTAGATTTATTGGTAATGATGTAGGAGGAATGGTGACTACGTCGTATGGGGAAAAATGTTATACCATCGCTTCTACGTGGTTCAGGATAAAGTGAGTTTTATTTTATGCATATACCGTACACATTACGACCGAACATGGAGCTACTTGAGAAACGGAGTGTGAGAATGCTTGAGAAGTAAATGTTTTGGATGAGCTTAGCGAGGAAGTGTATACATCTACTGTGGGTGTCGAACGTTGCTTGTATCGGATGCATTATCAACTGAACGTACGAAGTGTTTTATGTTTGGATTTTCCGGAGAAGAAATAAATATTTTGGTGCTTCGCATTCGTACTTTAAGGAGTAGAAAGGGCTGTTTGAGATTCGGGCCATGAATGAGTCGTAGTTCTTTTCAGCAAAATAACATAATGCGCTAGGAGTAGGGCAGAGGGAATATTTGGGGAGTTACAGCATTCGTCCGATAACCGCGGAAATCTCCCAAAAACCTTGGTCGAAATCGGAACACTGCAACTGTTTGAACCGTTTCTTGGACAATGTTGTCCATTACTGCAGACAAAAATTAAAATTTTGTCTGCGTGTGGAGAAGAAATAAAATCTTGACCGATACTGGAACATAGGATCTCGAAATTTTGGGTGTTAAGTCTCCGCAGTGCACAACGCCATTCCTGCGTTGATATTTTACACGATTTCCAGGCTTCCTTGGTGGTGATGCAGTTTGTATAAACAGAGCCACAGACGTGTGTTGCCGAAAATAGGAAAGTGAGTGGGTGCAGGTGAACGATGGTGGCGGGGCAGCAGCAGCGGCAGCGGCGGAGCAGCCACAGGAAGCAGCTGTGTGCCATTCTCACGCGCCCTGGGAACGCTTAACGGTGCACACGCCGTCGCCGCCCGCCGGATGCCTCCGCTTCCGAACCCGATCGCGTATCTCAGCACCCGACTGCTCTAACTCGTCTTACCTTCAGCCGGCAAGACGTTTTTCGGAACTCGATGTAAAACGGAACCAGTTCCAGCCGGAGAGGCAGCAAATGGAGCGGTATTTTCAGCATATTTCCGGCCGCGAGAGCAGTACGTGCTGTCCTGTAGCAAGAAGTGTTCTTCGAAACTCACGATCCACTGCTAACTTTCAACACACTACTCGTCTGCCACTAGATGATAATTTTAGGTGGATGGAACTCTGCGAACCCGTAGGTTCTGCGGTGAACTAAGTTAAACTACAGGTTTTGCTTAATTTTCCCTAGTTTTCGGCAGTTCACAAATGAATGACATTAAGTCATAAAAATGCAGTGAAATAAAGTTTTCGGTCATTGTATTCCAAACCTAAAGGCATACTTTAGCAGGATTTCCCCATATAATAGCACGAAAAAAATATATTAGCGTAATAAAAGTTATTTCTTATCACCGTTACAGATTTCGAGTGCGTCCTTTAACGAACCCACCCTGTATTTGCAGACACAAGTATGTGCCGCCGAGAGTTGGAAGAATGTCTGGTAGCAGGGTAACAGTGATATAGAAGAAAGTGGTAACGCTTGGGATTCATAATTTAAAAACTACAGAATCGTAACAAACGTTTTAGACAGAGAAAAGAACGGAAATAAAATAAAGTTTTTCCTCCTTGAAGTGATTTTGTAATACTTCAGAAACCCAATAAGACTTTATACATAGGATAGACAACTGAAGAGGTGATACAGAAAAAGTTTAAACTTTTAAATGTACTGTGGAAATCAAACACACACACACACACACATATATATATCTGGAACCGAGTGACCGCTACGGTCGCAGGTTCGAATCCTGCCTCGGGCATGGATGTGTGTGATGTCCTTAGGTTAGTTAGGTTTAAGTAGTTCTACGTTCTAGGGGACTGATGACCTCAGAAGTTAAGTCCCATAGCGCTCAGAGCCATTTGAACCATAACCTGTTTCTGCCTGAATTACTTTCGCTTCTGAATTTTAAAAACCAGATATTAATATGTTAATTGCCATCAAATAAACATCTTACTGTAATATAAACAAAAATAATTAATAATTTAAGCAAAAGAGCGTATAACATATATCGCATGCTAGTCGGAAACATATATTTCTTCGAATACATGAAAGAAAATAAAGTAATGCAGTATATATCATGTTCAGGAAACAGTACTGACTTTCTGTGATACGGTAAAAAACAGTCTGTACATCATCATTTATCAAATTTGCAGCTCATTGTTCTTGGAGTTCCTCTGTAGGTTTTTGCAGCACAGCGTCTTCTTTTTTTTCTGTGGCACCATAGCTACCAGATGATTATTCTCACCTTATATTATGTCACTCAGCACTTTACTTTGATTCGAATTTCCTACAGGTGACGAGGATCTCTTGGAATTGTTACATCGTAAGTTAGGTAACATTTCACAATGTAGCGCCGAAAACACAGCTTTGACATACTCATACCCGCCTTTTGGTTTACATGCAGAACCAACAGTCAAGGAAAAGTTGCCCACAGTTAATTTCTTTCCTCTAATACACACCCGATGTAACACCATATTTTCATTATTTAGGTCAGTTCCCGTCTCATTTTTGTTGTATTCTCCAATAACATGAGGTCGGTGTACAAGGATTCGTTTCTTCTCTTGTCTGGCGCGTTCTGGATTATCTAGCCATCTGGTGATAATCGTTATACGTTTGTTGTTGTTATCAAAACCTCGTCTCTTATTCCTTTTGGACATTGTCTTCGCGGCTATAAGTTGACATTCTTTAGGTAGACGATTGTCAAGAATAGTCCCAGTTATATCATAACCTCTTTCCTTTAGGTTTACCATAAATGTTTTTGATGCAAACAGGTTGTCAATATAAGATATGTAGGAGAGATTTTTGCTTTTTCAGTAAGTGGCTCGATCATTCAAACCGGAGGTGCAGCTTTCTCGTACACTTTCTTCCTTTGTGGAGCAGCTCCTTCACGTATCTGAAAATCCACTAGACATATCATGTTTGTGTTTAGGCACCATGCGCTGTACCCAAATCTAATAGTTTTATCTTTCAGAAATTCTGTTCATCCGTATCTGCCAAAATATTTAATCATGTTCTCATTTATATCCAAAATTTGCTAGGGCTGAATACGGAGAGAGAACGCTTTTCTTAGAATATGTATTAATGCATGAAGTTTCCACATTCTACCATTTACACTGATCTTTGCGTTACGGCAAAAGTGAAGGAACCTCCAAATAATTTCAAACCTGTCCCTGCTCATCATGTTGTGTGTCATTTAATTTTTAATGTCCAACTCTAAATCCCCAAAACTTCTTCTGTTAGGTAGAAAATTATAATCAGGGAGAATTAGATTTTCTATAAAGCCTTTTATATTTTCATGTGTTAGTTTGGGATCCGTAAGTTCTTGAACAAAGCATATTTTGGCGATTCAGTGACAAGAAAATTTTATAATTTCGTCATTGCAAAAGCACTGAACTGGTAACAAGCTTCTGTATTTACTATCACCACTGTCAGGAAATGCACTTTACAGATCCTTTCCTCTCCAATCATCGACTAAAATTTTTAACATTTGTATTATTTCCCTTTCACATGAATTGACTTTTAATGGTTTATCATCATGAGAGCAATCATTCTCATATTCATCACGTAACCTGTTCATGGTGGACAAAATTCCTTCTGCACCAGCCTGAAGTTGCCTTTCACCAAAAGTGTTCACAGTTCGAATATGGACAACCATCAACTCTATAATGGATTCACGTTAATGAAAATTTTTACCGGAGGGACTCGAACCCGGATTTTCCGCTTATCGCGAGCCAGAGTGCTGTAACACTGTTAAATAAGAAGTAAAAAGTCAGTCTCCCTTGAGATCGTTTTTTTAATTTTTTTTCCTCTTAATACGACAAGTATTGGTCCACTTACACACTGAAAATATTTCCTTTTTTGCCTGTTCCGGTTTTTTTAAATGCTTATTTATTATAATTGCCACTGGACTTAATACAAGTAAAGAGAAATAGAGATTAAAAAGATTAGTACCATCAATTCTTCAACCAACAATATTACTCTTATTTTTAAATACTGAGCGGATTACGGAGGTATTTTATTATTTTCGTATTATTACATATGAAGAGGGAACACATAAATATAAATGTTGTGTTGCACTGTTGGTTCCTTTTGGTAAGAAAACAAAAACAACACATTGTACAATAACGAATGATAGAAATAAACTGCTCTCCCTGCGTGAAAATCAAGAAGGCTGCACACTCACGGCTAGATGCTAGTGATTACAAGGTGGATCCCCTTGTCCTGTAGACGAGGTCCGAGCACGTCGTCTGTTCTTGTGCTGATAATTAGACATTCTATGAAGATACCTTCTCATGCCCACTACATCTCAGCTGCGGGGAGGGTCCAACAACACCCTGCCGAAAAAACTAGCATATTACTGTCGATAGCGCGGGCGGTGCTGAAGATGAGTGAAACGTTCGTGTAGAAAAGTCTAAAAATCAAGAATGCTCCTGTCACTGTCGTGGAACAGCTAAGATATTGACATTTCTTTGATCAATATCACTTCATTAGTCTTACTGCGAGGGAAAAACATCTCAACTGGGAATATAAGGGAGTGTGTGTCCAGTGTATGTGGTGCCATGCGAAGAAGAAGGGCAAGCGTTCTTTCTATCGATTGCCACATCTCTGTAGAGGATCCGCATTCCATGTGATGTGCATCTGGCAGACGACACTATGGGTAAAGTGGAGAGTAGGTCATATGTATTTGGTTGACCACCATGTACCAGGTCGTCCGGGTCTTTGAGTCGAAAAGGGGTAGTGTAATGCATGCCAGGCCTCGGTCCAAGCTTTCGTAGGTTGATGTCGTTCCATTACATTCTGGTTATGTCCTCTCAACATCAGATGGTAAACATCACGAGCTGTAGGGGCGCTGGTGCCCGGGAGATCGGCGTGAATGTAAGTGTAGTCTACGAAAAAGGTCTTGAAGTGGAGGATATACAATGATCAGCCAGAACATTATGAGCATCGACCTGCTATCGATATAAACCCGTCCATGCTATAGCAGTGTCGCCCGACGAGGAATGACTGGTAGTCATACACATGCACGGTGCATGTAGCATCGTTGAGCGTGCTGTTCGTGTGTAGAATGGGAGAGGCGGCCGATCTATCTGAGTTTGACCGAGGGCAGATTGTGATGGCACGGAGGCTCAGCACGACCCTATCGAAAACTGCACGACTTGTCGGATGTTCGAAGAGTGATGTGGTGAGTGTCTTCAACACGTGTCGAAATGAAGGTGAAACCACGTCCAGACGCCGTGGGGTTGGATGGCTACCCCTCATTACAAATGTCGATTGTCGTAGGTTGAGCAGAGTGGTAGAACAGGCGGCGAACTGTGATGGAACTATCAGACTCGAAAGCTGGGCAGAGTACAATTGTGTCTGAACCCACAGTGCACCGAAAACTCCTAACGATAGGCCTATGCAGCCGGCGACCCATGCCCGTGTCAATGTTAGCACCATGACTTCGGCAACTACAACTGAAATTGGCATGTGAATATTGGCACTGGTCATTGAGTCGAGAAGGGGTAGTGTAATGCATGCCAGGGCTCGGTTAATGATCTGATGAATCCCGATACCTTTTTCATCATTCCTTTGGGAGGACCCGAAGCCATCGTCTTCCCATGGAACCGCTCCTTTACACCCGTACTGCGGGACAGAAACTAGCTGCTCTGGGGAACATTCATGTGGGCATCCATGGATCCAGTGGAGCTGGTGAAAGGCCAAGTTGTATCGTACACTGGTTGCAGACCACTTACAACCATTTATGAAGATCATGTTTCCTGACGGCAGTGACATTTTTAAACAAAATAATGCGCCATGTCACAAGGGCACAGTGTGATGGTGTGGTCCGAGGAACATAGTGGAGAGTTCCAGTTGATGTGCTGGGCCCCCAGCTCGCCAACACTGAACCCAGTCGAACATATCTGGGATGTGAATGAACATGGCGTCAGAGCTCATCGCCTCCCTCCCGGAAATTTACGGGAATTAGTTGACTTGTTTGGCAGATGTGGTGCCGACTGCCTCCAACGAGCTACCAGGGCCTCATTGCTTCCATGTCACGGCGTGTCGCAGCTGTTACCCATGCCGAGGTTGATATACCGGCTATTGCGTAGGTGGTAATACTATTCTGGTTGATCAGTGTATGCGCCACTGCAATAGGCGATAATCGACAAGTGGCAGCCAGCTTTCAACTATGATGCCCATTAGGTTGTGCTCACATCGCGTCCACAACTTGATCATCGTTCTGACATAGAGGGCCGCCGCTCGTACTCAGACAATGACGAGACCCAGGCCACTTATGCAACCCTTTGAACCATGTTTAATATCAGGGGTAGACTGCCTTGAACAGTTGTGTGTATCCCTTGAAGAAGTCGGGTATAGTTAATCACCGTCGTCCTCCTGATGTTGGGTGTGAAGACACTCTCCAAACTTTTAGGTTTATCTTGTAATTGGGACAAAGCCACACTTCCTTCTGGAAGATCCCTGCCTATTACCATTGCTCTAAACTTCGTTAAATTGATACGACTGCTTGCAGCAGCTTCGTATCTGGCAGTCCATTCCACTTCATCACCCGATCACGCCAAAAAACACCAGATCGTCCGTGTACGATTGGCAGACGTAAGCATGACCTCTCAATGCAATTTCTGTCAGCCGACATTGCAGCCCATGTAACAATGACTCCAGGGTGATGGCACACAGAATCATTGATAGCGCACATCCCTGCCATACCGATTGGGAAATGGTTATTGAGATTGCTGTGTGTCAATTAATTGTCACCTGTGATGTGTCACCCCAGAGTAGATGCGTGGCAATGTAGATTATGGCCAGGGAGAAAGCCAATCACCGCAACAGCGCCTATAAGTAGCTGCCGCCTGCTTCACGTCTGCTGTGCAGCGAGCTACCTTAATTTAAGTATTAACTGTATTTTTCTTACTTGTCACTTCTTCTTCCGTGTGTATTTGCTTTTAGGAAGCTATAATTGTCTGGTGCTATTAATAGTGTTCAATAGATTTCGTGTTTGTTTTGAATACAGTCAGAGAGAGTCCCTTTAGTCAGCCATAGTCAGTGTCAGTGTCGTCGTAACTGCCGCCTGCTTCACGTCTGCTGTGCAGCGAGCTACCTTAATTTAAGTATTAACTGTATTTTTCTTACTTGTCACTTCTTCTTCCGTGTGTATTTGCTTTTAGGAAGCTTTAATTGACGGTTGCTATTAATAGTGTTCAATAGATTTCGTGTTTGTTTTGAATACAGTCAGAGAGAGTCCCTTTAGTCAGCCATAGTCAGTGTCAGTGTCGTCGTAACTGCCGCCTGCTTCACGTCTGCTGTGCAGCGAGCTACCTTAATTTAAGTATTAACTGTATTTTTCTTACTTGTCACTTCTTCTTCCGTGTGTATTTGCTTTTAGGAAGCTTTAATTGTCTGGTGCTATTAATAGTGTTCCATAGATTTCGTGTTTGTTTTGAATACAGTCAGAGATAGGTAGTGCAATTTTCATTGTTTTCTACAAGAAGTGGCTAGCAACCCCAGTTTAGTGAATAAACAGCCGCCTTTAGTGAATTAGCAGTCTAGTTAAAGGTTGAACAACTCTCTTCAGTAAATTGATTCCTTAGGATGGATAGGATGTGTGACTGCTGTGTACGGACGCAGGAGGAGCTGGCCACTGTTCGCGAACAGCTGAGCGTGTTGATGGCCGCGGTCAGCCGTCTTCAGGCTGCTGCGTCGGAGTGTAGCGGCAGTGGGGAGTCTGGTGCGTCGCAGGGTACACCCCAGGTGTTACATGCTTCACACACTGTCCCTGCTGTCGAGACATCTTCGCGGGTACCGGGCGCGGTTGGGCCACCCTCTCCCCAAGGGGAGTGGCGGGTTCAGCGGCGTTCGCGGCGCACGAGGCGGAGGGTCAATGTGGAGGCTGGCCGTGTGGCATCGCCCGCTCTGCCTGTGAGGGGTCATGTGGCTGCTCCTTCAGCAAGGTCCGAGCAGGCACACGGGGGGAGGGGTTTATTAGTTATTGGGAGCTCCAACGTTAGGCGGGTGATGGAGCCTCTTAGGGAAATAGCGGGAAGGTCGGGGAAGAAGGCCAGTGTTCACTCTGTCTGCTTGCCGGGGGGCCTCATCCGAGATGTGGAGGAGGCCCTACCGGCGGCGATAGAGAGCACTGGGTGCACCCGACTGCAAATTGTTGCTCATGTCGGCACCAATGACTCCTGCCGTCTGGGTTCAGAGGTCATCCTCAGTTCGTACAGGCGGTTGGCGGAATTGGTGAAGGCGGAAAGCCTCGCTCGCGGGGTGGAATCAGAGCTAACAATTTGTAGTATCGTTCCCAGAACCGATCGCGGTCCTCTGGTTTGGAGCCGAGTGGAAGGCTTAAACCAGAGGCTCAGACGATTCTGCGGAGATCTGGGGTGCAAATTTCTCGACCTCCGCTATCGGGTGGAGAAATGTAGGGTCCCCCTGAATAGGTCAGGCGTGCACTACACGCCGGAAGCGGCTACAAGGGTAGCGGAGTACGTGTGGAGTGCACATGAGGGTTTTTTAGGTTAGAGAATCCCCTCCCTAGGCCCGACAAGACGCCTCCTGAGACGCGGCAAGGTAGGAGTAGGCAAAATGCAACAGGGAATAACAATATTAATGTGCTAATAGTAAACTGCAGGAGCGTCTATAGAAAGGTCCCAGAACTGCTCTCATTAATAAACGGTCACAATGCCCATATAGTACTAGGGACAGAAAGTTGGCTGAAACCAGACGTAAACAGTAATGAAATCCTGAACTCAGATTGGAATGTATACCGTAGAGACAGGCTGAACAGTGAAGGGGGAGGCGTGTTTATAGCGATAAGAAGTGCAATAGTATCGAAGGAAATTGACGGAGATCCGAAATGTGAAATGATTTGGGTGAAGGTCACGGTTAAAGCAGGCTCAGACATGGTAATTGGATGTCTCTATAGGCCCCCTGGCTCAACAGCTGTTGTGGCTGAGCACCTGAAGGATAATTTGGAAAGTATTTCGAGTAGATTTCCCCACCATGTTATAGTTCTGGGTGGAGATTTTAATTTGCCAGATATAGACTGGGAGACTCAAACGTTCATAACGGGTGGCAGGGACAAAGAATCCTGTGAAATTTTTTTAAGTGCTTTATCTGAAAACTACCTTGAGCAGTTAAACAGAGAACCGACTCGTGGGGATAACATATTAGACCTTCTGGTGACAAACAGACCCGAACTATTTGGAAAAGTTAACGCAGAACAGGGAATCAGCGATCATAAAGCGGTTACGGCATCGATGATTTCAGCCGTAAATAGGAATATTAAAAAGGGTAGGAAGATTTTTCTGTTTAGAAAAAGTGACAAAAAGCAGATTTCAGAGTACCTGTTGGCTCAACACAAAAGTTTTGTCTCAAGTACAGATAGTGTTGAGGATCAGTGGACAAAGTTCAAAACCGTCGTACATTATGCGTTAGATGAGTATGTGCCAAGCAAGATCGTAAGAGATGGAAAAGAGCCACCGTGGTACAACAACCGAGTTAGAAAACTGCTGCGGAAGCAAAGGGAACTTCACAGCAAACATAAACATAGCCAAAGCCTTGCAGACAAACAAAAATTACGCGAAGCGAAATGTAGTGTGAGGAGGGCTATGCGAGAGGCGTTCAATGAATTCGAAAGTAAAGTTCTATGTACTGACTTGGCAGAAAATCCTAAGAAATTTTGGTCTTATGTCAAAGCGGTAGGTGGATCAAAACAAAATGTCCAGACAATCTGTGACCAAAATGGTACTGAAACAGAGGATGACAGACTAAAGGCCGAAATACTAAATGTCTTTTTCCAAAGTTGTTTCACAGAGGAAGATTGCACTGTAGTTCCTTCTCTAGATTGTCGCACAGATGACAAAATGGTAGATATCGAAATAGACGACAGAGGGATAGAGAAACAATTAAAATCGCTCAAAAGAGGAAAGGCCTCTGGACCTGATGGGATACCAGTTCAATTTTACACAGAGTACGCGAAGGAACTTGCCCCCCTTCTTGCAGCGGTGTACCGTAGGTCTCTAGAAGAGCGTAGCGTTCCAAAGGATTGGAAAGGGGCACAGGTCATCCCCGTTTTCAAGAAGGGACGTCGAACAGATGTGCAGAACTATAGACCTATATCTCTAACGTCGATCAGTTGCAGAATTTTGGAACACGTATTGTGTTCGAGTATAATGACATTTCTGGAGACTAGAAATCTACTCTGTAGGAATCAGCATGGGTTTCGAAAAAGACGGTCATGTGAAACCCAGCTCGCGCTATTCGTCCACGAGACTCAGAGGGCCATAGACACGGGTTCACAGGTAGATGCCGTGTTTCTTGACTTCCGTAAGGCGTTCGATACAGTTCCCCACAGTCGTTTAATGAACAAAGTAAGAGCATATGGACTATCAGACCAATTGTGTGATTGGATTGAGGAGTTCCTAGATAACAGGACGCAGCATGTTATTCTCAATGGAGAGAAGTCTTCCGAAGTAAGAGTGATTTCAGGTGTGCCGCAGGGGAGTGTCATAGGACCGTTGCTATTCACAATATACATAAATGACCTGGTGGATGACATCGGAAGTTCACTGAGGCTTTTTGCAGATGATGCTGTGGTGTACCGAGAGGTTGTAACAATGGAAAATTGTACTGAAATGCAGGAGGATCTGCAGCGAATTGACGCATGGTGCAGGGAATGGCAATTGAATCTCAATGTAGACAAGTGTAATGTGCTGCGAATATATAGAAAGATAGATCCTTTATCATTTAGCTACAAAATAGCAGGTCATCAACTGGAAGCAGTTAATACCATAAATTATCTGGGAGTACGCATTGGGAGTGATTTAAAATGGAATGATCATATAATGTTGATCGTCGGTAAAGCAGATGCCAGACTGAGATTCATTGGAAGAATCCTAAGGAAATGCAATCCGAAAACAAAGGAAGTAGGTTACAGTACGCTTGTTCGCCCACTGCTTGAATACTGCTCAGCAGTGTGGGATCCGTACCAGATAGGGTTGATAGAAGAGATAGAGAAGATCCAACGGAGAGCAGCGCGCTTCGTTACAGGATCATTTAGTAATCGCGAAAGCGTTACGGAGATGATAGATAAACTCCAGTGGAAGACTCTGCAGGAGAGACGCTCAGTAGCTCGGTACGGGCTTTTATTGAAGTTTCGAGAACATACCTTCACCGAAGAGTCAAGCAGTATATTGCTCCCTCCTACGTATATCTCGCGAAGAGACCATGAGGATAAAATCAGAGAGATTAGAGCCCACACAGAGGCATACCGACAATCCTTCTTTCCACGAACAATACGAGACTGGAATAGAAGGGAGAACCGATAGAGGTACTGAAGGTACCCTCCGCCACACACCGTCAGGTGGCTTGCGGAGTATGGATGTAGATGTAGATGTAGATTCACCATTAAAGGCGTGGTCGAAGTCCACCGACACCAAAGCTCATATCCAATGACAGGCTTCTGCCTTGACGATGGGGTCTCTATAATTCCCAAGCGCCATCTGTTTATTACTGTTACTACCCAGGCACGTTTGATCCAAGGAAACATTTTGGGGCAGGACACGCCGAATGCGAGTGGCTAGAATCCAGGTAAAGTGTTTGAAGTCACTGTTAAACACAGTGAGAGGGCGATAACGTTCAAGGTCTCTGCCGACTGACGACTTGCAGAACAGGAGAAGGTGGCCTTCGACGAATTCAGATAGTAAGGGATTACGGGGCCACAAGTTCCTAGCGTGTCGTTACACAGCGAGGAGCCCTAAGGTTGTTGCAGACGGCGTCATTGAGGCGTGATGATCTTCGCCTTTATCCGCCGTAATTCCACCTGAAGCGCGTCAGACAGCGCTTGGCCGAAGATCTCCTGCAGCAGCACGAATTAGTACTCCACTGTTTGGTGATGCCAACGCATCGTTCCGAGACCATATTGGATCAGTGTGCGTCGGAGGGCAACCTTGGCACATTTGTGTCACCACGTAAATTTGGATGGATATGACGGATGGCGCCTCTCATATTCCTTCCATTTCTCTGTTATCAACTGCCAGCACTCTGGTACCTTGAGGAGCGCTACATTCATTTTCCATAAGCCCCATCCACATCACACTTTTGGCCATGTTAAGCATAATGTGCAGACATAAGCAACATGGTCGGACAACGCCATCACCCATTGATCTGTATTAGGCATCACTGCTCTAAGCCCTGGGGAGGCGATGACAGAGTCAAGGTGGCGTGCAGGGTGGATGGTGACATAAAAGAATCCTTGCCGCTCGCTGTGTACGCATCGAGGTGCAATTCATTTACTAAGTGGTTCAATTTTGTACATGTAGTGAAGTGTGGCATATGGTCATTCAGAGATAAAACAGTGTTGAAGTCGACTTCGAGAACGATGTTACAATAACGATCTTCTACGTAAAACTGGGCCCTTTCTCTTTGCTTATTAGTACCTGAGGCAGCACATAAGTTGATGATCTTGAGGCCCCAAAAACAAAATGGTGAGACCCCGAGCTGATGGAAGGTAGATCACGTTGTCCACCTTGATACCATCCTCCAGGAGTATGGCTATCCCACAGCCATTATCTACGTACGGCTTATGGTAGATGTCGTACCCATAAATAGGTGAGAGCAGATGAAGGCAATCTTCTTGCAGGAGACCACATCAAGGTCTGCCACCTTCAACATGTCGCGGAACCAGAATGAGATTTTCACTCTGCAGCAGAGTGTACGCTGATGTGAAACTTCCTGGCAGATTAAAACTGTGTGCCGGACCGAGACTCGAATTCGGGACCTTTGCCTTTCACGGGCATCATTAACTGAGGTGTGGTTGTTACGCATCTAATTTTCGATATAGACCCTGGAATCATCTGAGAAAACAGCTGTGGATGTTCGAAGAACTCTCAGATTGACCTCTGTGTAGCCGGAAAGCGGCTGTTACGTCACGTAACTATTCAGTTCCGTCTTCGGAGAGATGTGTTAGGTGGCGTGTGATTGTCAGTGCAGCAGCAAGGTCTGTTTGATCATTGCTCTGAAGCAGTATTAATTAATAGTTCCCTATATTCTAACCACTGACAAGTGCGAATTTAGTTTACCGCACCAACTGATTAAATAACATTATCAGGTGGGCTATTACTGCCTAACCATGGGACTCATGCGAAACTTTCGCAGTTTCATAGTTTTAAATAATTACAGTATTTGGAATAAGTGTAGCCGTTTGGATTAGTTGGTTGTGTGAATGAAGGCAAAACATGTTTAAAAATGAACCGAGCGACATAAAATGATAATAACGAATTTATGACAAATTATTATTTATATATTTCCTTTCCTTGTGTCCAAACATGAATTTTCCATTCGGAATATTTGTTCCGACTTGTACGACAAGCAGAGATCAGTGAATGTCAGTAGGACCGTCCAAACTATTATCGACAAATATTTTCAGTTACAGTAACCACGTCAAAGCGTAGCAACATAAATCACAATTCAAGGTGACAATGATAAGTATGTTCGTCGTTTCAGAAAGTATATTCGTTTAGAAAAGTCAGCTTGTACGACAGGCAGAGGTAATAGACTAACACACTGGTCACGGTTATTATCTATGGCAATGCTGTATACAAATTTCCAGCTAATAAGTAGTGTAAAATGAATAACATGGTATTTGTAATGAGATAATATGCAAAGGGAGTCTCTTATTCGCGATCAATAAGTTAGCTTCGTAAAATATAGGAGCGGAGTTGGTCATCCACAATGCCTTTTTGCCCATAATAGTTAAAACTCTCTTTCATGTTAAAATATTACACATATAGTAAGTTTTGGAGCAAAACCGTTATACAGTCTCAGAAGCCAATTAAAACCCTTTCTAACGATACCTAATTCATCCCTGTACGATTAGTATGTGTTGACAAAAAGGGATGTTGACTTGAGAAATAATATGTATGGTTGTGTCAGAGAATGTGTGGTGGAGTGGACATTCTACATCTTGTTACTCCAGAGGTCTTAAGAAAAAAGCACACTAAACAGTTATGATAGAAGAGTTTTACAAAACACTTCTTCGACCGATTTTTCGATTATTGTTCGTTAGCCTGAGACCATTAGAGGTTGGATTAACAGAAAATCCAAAGAAAAACTCAGAATTTTGTCACAGGATCGTTTAATCTGAGCGAGAATATTACAGAGAACCTCAACAGCAAATTCCTGTGGTGGGTGATACGAGAGAGGTGTTGTGCATCCCAGAGAGATTTTTACTGTTGAGAAAAGAATCGGCAAGAGTATGTTGCAGGCAGTATATTACATCCTCCAGTGTACATCTCGCGAAATGATAACAATGGTGTTTTAGAGCTATACCGACAATCATAACTACCTTGCGAATTGGACAGAGACGGGAATCAGTGTTCTCTCCACCATGCACACATGGTAAAACTACGATTCCTCCTACACGAGAAAGACTATGTGTGATAGTTAGAGAAAACTAAACAATTTACAGTTAACAGTGCAGCAGTAAGACTTACTTGACCATTGCTCTGGAGAAATTTTCATCTGTATTTCATTATATTCTTGCCATTAAAACTATAATGATCTGGATATTCAGTAAATTTCTTATTTCTGATTTTCAAATTTAATTTCCTTATTGACATCAGCACTTCTATTTCTGTAATCGACACACCCCGTTTAGGCAATCTTCCAAGGGTGTACCCATCTTGTACATGGTGGAAGGTAATTCGGACCCCAAAAATCCTCACAGCGCCTTGGCTTCCGCAACATCAGAAAAACTACATCACTAGGCACACTTACGGGTTGTAGGGTTCAAAAATGGCTCTCAGCACTATGGGACCTAACATCTGGGGTCATCAGTCCTCTAGAACTTAGAACTACTTAAACCTAACTAACCTAAGGACATCACATACATCCATGCCCGAGGCAGGATTCGAACCTGCGACCGTAGAGGTCGCGCGGTTCCAGACTGAAGCGCGGGTTGTAGGGGGACGCTGTGTAAGGAAGATAGGATAGGCAAGCTGACATGGATAGATTAGAGGTTTGTTGCACTTTTCAATGCTGGACTATTGGCTAATCGTTGTGTTTTAATGACCTTATTAATAAAATAACGGTTAAACGCCGCGCGGACTGGCCGCGTGGTTTGAGGCGTCATGTCACGGACTGCACGGACCCTCCCGCGGGAGGTTCGAGTCCTCCCTCACGCATTGGTGTGTGTGTTGTTCTTAGCGTAGGTTAGTTTAAGTTAATTTAAGTAGTGTGTAAGTCTAGGGACCGATGACCTAAGCAGTTTGGTCCCTTAGGAATTCACACACATCTGAACATTTGAACGGTTAAAGCAATATCGAACTAGAATAATTTGAGACTGCTCTATCGAAAGTCCACTTAAAATTCCGGTTTAAATCCGTTTTGTTCATAATGGGAAACAAATCGACGTTTTCCGACATCACTTGGAGTCGCATGAATGATGTGATGAGTGGCTTTTATTTGGGCGACTCGAGCTACAAATTTCAAAAACGAAATTGCAAATATACACGAAACAGCAGAAGTGACTCACTGAATCTCTCATCACTGCAACTGGCAGACAGTAATCAAACTTAGATTTCGTACACATTTAAAGTCATATACCTCTGGAAAAACAAGGGGTTTGTGTGACTCATAATTGTTGTTGTTTTCGCTGTAATGCTTTACCAACCCAGGAATGGATGGTAGTAATGTGTTACACATCTGCGGTTTTAGATCTGCTGCACCTTCAACTCGCTGCGGCAACAAAATGTCGGCTTTGGCTCACGCTTTCATGTGACGCAAACATTGCTGTACAGGACAGTCACATCACCTTGCACGATTTCTGTGTATGTGCAGATGTTACTTGGAACACTAAGCATTGCCGAAATGCTACTTTTCCACCGTGGTACGATTCCTAGATATATTGTGTGCCATGTGCTTCAAGTGGTACTCCTATAGTAATGTTCGCTAGTATGTGTCCCGATACCTCTGCGCAGATAGTGTGATGCGTCTGATCAGACAGTGTATGCAGATTTCATATCCCTAAAAATGGAAGCAAAGTTTTGTAGCTAGTCTGGTGGCTGCTGATTGTGGCGGCTGGCAAGAAGGTGAAAGGTGTATATGCAAGAACTGTGGCCTCCGTACTAACACAGAAGCCGCTTGTTGTGGGCAGACACACTAGGTGGTGGTTGATCGTATATACAGCCACCTGCCCACACCTGATCAACGAGGCATGAGTCATAGCAGCAGTTGCATAGTGAGCGACGCCAGCCGCTAGAATCATTCAAGTCTCAGCCTCCGGCTCACGGAAACGTGACAGCGCAGGCAATGCGCTGTGCCCCGGCATCTGGGTTGCGCGGCGGAGGTCTGCGAAGCTTTCAGCACTAGGCGTAGCAGAGGTACAGGGCCACAGCACCGCCGGGTGCAGTTAGGAGAGTAGTGCTGGAGCGACCTTCGGCTGGACCTACGAGGAGTCATCTCGCGTTTTGCTTGTTTTTAAATAAAGAAGTAATTTCCCCAACGTATCCTATCCCAGTGGTAGCAGCACAAGTGTGGGAATTCGTTTAAATAGTAGATATCAGTGTAATTTCCAATGCACTGCGGAAACTGTTAAATATTAAACTATCGGGATATCAGTATATTTGTTTAAATAATGCACTGGTGTGGTAATTGTTGAACGTTTAAAGTTTCATACTTAAATGTGTCTTTGTGCGACAGTCTACGTATTTTTATTAATAGTAGAAAGCGGGAAAATAGTATCAAATGCGGCCAAAATTGTAAACAGCAATGGAAGGCGGACATGCCTTGAAGCATTGCTCACAATACTCTGCTGTAAACTCCAAAAAATAAATTGCAAATATCGCACATCAGTGCAATGTCCGAGGTCAATTTGGGGTTAAAAGTGTGATCATTCAGCCTCAGATGACGTTTAAAAAATGGTTCAAATGGCTCTGAGCACTATGCGACTTAACTTCTGAGGTCATCAGTCGCCTAGAACTCAGCACTAATTAAACCTAACTAACCTAAGGACATCACACACATCCATGCCCGAGGCAGGATTCGAACCTGCGACTGTAGCGGTCGCTCGGCCCCAGACTGTAGCGTCTAGAACCGCACGGCCACTCCGGCCGGCTGACGTTTATACATTACCCAAATGGCATAGAGGAGAGGGGTGGGGAAGCGGACATTTTCCTCATAAATTATGCTAGTAAGGATTATTCTTGCACAAAGATAACTTGGGCCGCTGAGAGACGTAACTGTCATCTTAATTACAATAATTTCGAACCCAAAAAGGCTTCCTTTCGTCTCTGAGCGGCCCAATTTATCTTTGTGAAGAATAACCATTACTAGCAAAACTTTTAGCAAAAAGTCCACCTCACCACCCCTCTCCAAATGGTTCAGATGCCTCTGAGCACTATGGGACTTAACTTCTGAGGTCATCAGTACCCTAGAACTTAGATTTACTTAAACGTAACTAATCTAAGGACACCACACACGTCCATGTCGGAGGCAGGATTCGAACCTGCGACCGCAGCGGTCGCGCGGTTCCAAACTGTAGCGCCTAGAACCGCTCGGCCACCTCGGCCGGCACACTCCTCTCCTCGACGCCATTTGGGTGATGTATAAATGTCATCTGAGGCTGAATTATCACACTTTACAGCCAGAAATTGACGTTGTCTTGTTAGTGGTGGAGGAAGGCATTTGAGACACATCGCCGCACAGAATCTATAGGAAAAAGCCCCAAGGGGTTGGTAGAAAGAGCGTCAATGAAACCACTCTTTCCCTTGGCGCACTCATTTACACACATTTCGTGCTCGAAAACGGCAGTTGTCAGTGATATATGCGACAGAATGACGTTCTTGCGAACCTTCGATACAGCTGACAACCCCAGAGCGATTCACTTCTCCTGTAAGGACATGGTGGGTCTGCCGCACCATTGAACGTGATCACACCACTACTGAATATAGCGGGACGGCAATATGTGCACTAGTATGCAGGGTGGAACCACGAGGGACTGCTGAAAAGCATTCGACGTGATCGAAAGCAGCTAAGAATGTTTACGCTTTTGTAGTCCTCCGGCTTCACGCTGTCCTGCCTCGTGATTATGGAGTGGCTCCAACATTGACACGTAGATAAATGAAACGACAAAGGGTGCCTCTAAGATCCCCCAGTTCGACAATACCCTCACTGCCACCCACACAACTGTTTGCATATTACGATAAATATGCAAACCTGCCTGTGTTATAATAAGTAATATAGGCAGTTTAGATGTCTGCCTCTTCTTCCTGTCATCCAGTATATTGGAAGGTCTAATTATTGTAAATAATCAAATAAATGAATACTGACGACAAATCAAATTGATGAAATTCATGTAAAAAAACAAACTGATTCAAATGGCTCTGAGCACTATGGGACCTAACAACTGAGGTCATCAGTCCTCTTAACCCTAACTAACCTAAGGACATCACACACATCCATGCCCGAGGCAGGATTCGAACCTGCGACCATAGCAGTCGCGTGGTTCCGGACTGAAGCGCCTAGAACCGCTCGGCCACCGCGGCCGGCTGTAAAACAATAACAAAACTTGAGTGACATTAAGCACATGATCCACAATCTGAATGTTCCTGTTGTTGTCTGTAGGCGATATTGAACGGTTGTTGGTGGGTGATATTAAGAACACGGCTCCGCAGGTACTCCCATCCAAAAAACTGAAACTAGAAACTTTGCTTTTCCATTTAGCGCTCTTTCAAATAGCATCAACAGAAACGATACTGAGTGACACTAACATGTTTTAAGACACAAATTCAGTTTTAGTTACTTTATTTCACTTTTATATTCTACTATTTTATGCGTCTTACGGTTTTAAACAACCACTGGTCTACGCTTTCAATATTTTAAAGGAAAATTTTTACGTAATTGAGTTTTTGCAATGTTGGCATAAGACACTCTTTTGCTAAACCCATACATCCTTACAATTTCCCTACGTCATGAGATGGGAAGATGAAACTACTGCGCGCAGTGTGGAGCTAGGCGTCGAGGTGCTACCGCTTACAGGCTATGTAACGCGCCAACTTCGACTGTCGTTTCCCAACTGTCCACAAGCTACATTCGTAATGTTTCGGAACAGTTACTGTCTTCATATAGTTAAAGGCTACCCGGCCATTGACCGTCTTCTGTGCGAATGCGCACATTTTCCCCAAACTCTTACGGGAATCGTCACTTTAGTTGGCGCGAGTAATGAGTGAATGGGCAAATACACTCCTGGAAATGGAAATAAGAACACATTGACACCGGTGTGTCAGACCCACCATACTTGCTCCGGACACTGCGAGAGGGCTGTACAAGCAATGATCACACGCACGGCACAGCGGACACACCAGGAACCGCGGTGTTGGCCGTCAAATGGCGCTAGCTGCGCAGCATTTGTGCACCGCCGCCGTCAGTGTCAGCCAGTTTGCCGTGGCATACGGAGCTCCATCGCAGTCTTTAACACTGGTAGCATGCCGCGACAGCGTGGACGTGAACCGTATGTGCAGTTGACGGACTTTGAGCGAGGGCGTATAGTGGGCATGCGGGAGGCCGGGTGGACGTACCGCCGAATTGCTCAACACGTGGGGCGTGAGGTCTCCACAGTACATCGATGTTGTCGCCAGTGGTCGGCGGAAGGTGTACGTGCCCGTCGACCTGGGACCGGACCGCAGCGACGCACGGATGCACGCCAAGACCGTAGGATCCTACGCAGTGCCGTAGGGGACCGCACCGCCACTTCCCAGCAAATTAGGGACACTGTTGCTCCTGGGGTATCGGCGAGGACCATTCGCAACCGTCTCCATGAAGCTGGGCTACGGTCCCGCACACCGTTAGGCCGTCTTCCGCTCACGCCCCAACATCGTGCAGCCCGCCTCCAGTGGTGTCGCGACAGGCGTGAATGGAGGGACGAATGGAGACGTGTCGTCTTCAGCGATGAGAGTCGCTTCTGCCTTGGTGCCAATGATGGTCGTATGCGTGTTTGGCGCCGTGCAGGTGAGCGCCACAATCAGGACTGCATACGACCGAGGCACACAGGGCCAACACCCGGCATCATGGTGTGGGGAGCGATCTCCTACACTGGCCGTACACCACTGGTGATCGTCGAGGGGACACTGAATAGTGCACAGTACATCCAAACCATCATCGAACCCATCGTTCTACCATTCCTAGACCGGCAAGGGAACTTGCTGTTCCAACAGGACAATGCACGTCCGCATGTATCCCGTGCCACCCAACGTGCTCTAGAAGGTGTAAGTCAACTACCCTGGCCAGCAAGATCTCCGGATCTGTCCCCCATTGAGCATGTTTGGGACTGGATGAAGCGTCGTCTCACGCGGTCTGCACGTCCAGCACGAACGCTGGTCCAACTGAGGCGCCAGGTGGAAATGGCATGGCAAGCCGTTCCACAGGACTACATCCAGCATCTCTACGATCGTCTCCATGGGAGAATAGCAGCCTGCATTGCTGCGAAAGGTGGATACACACTGTACTAGTGCCGACATTATGCATGCTCTGTTGCCTGTGTCTATGTGCCTGTGGTTCTGTCAGTGTGATCATGTGATGTATCTGACCCCAGGAATGTGTCAATAAAGTTTCCCCTTCCTGGGACAATGAATTCACGGTGTTCTTATTTCAATTTCCAGGAGTGTAGAATTTAGGAACATTACGAATGTAGTTTATGCACAGTTGGGAATCTGGGTCTCACGGGAGGCGTGAAAGGGATTCGATTAATTATCGTTTATTGCAATGAACTATTATTTGACAATGCTAAGAAGAAAACTGAAATGTCTTCTGTCACATTTCTCTAGATTTGGGCACGTCGATTACAAAACTTTCGCAAGAGTCCATTTTTCAATTTTTGGTTCCGATTTGTCTTGATGTTCCTGGTGACAGAAATAAAGCTGCGGAAATAGAAATTCAGTTATACTTTTCACTGGCGTTGTTGTATACTGATGTGACAAACGTCATGGGAAACCTCCTAATATCGTGTCGGGCCATGTTTTGCACAGTCTAGTGTAGCAATTCGACTTGCCGTGGACTGAACATGTCCGCCGGCCGCGGTGGTCTAGCGGTTCTAGGCGCTCAGTCCGGAGCCGCGCGACTGCTACGGTCGCAGGTTCGAATCCTGCCTCGGGCATGGATGTGTGTGATGTCCTTAGGTTAGTTAGGTTTAAGTAGTTCTAAGTTCTAGGGGACTGATGACCATAGATGTTAAGTCCCATAGTGCTCAGAGCCATTTGAACCATTTTTTTGAACATGTCCCCTTAACAAGTCCCCTGCGGAAATATTGAGCTATAGTACCTCTGTTACCGTCCATAGTCGTTAAAGTATATAGCGAGTGCACGATTTTCTGACGAACTGACCTCTCGATTATGTCCCATAAATGTTCCATGGGATTCATGTTGGGTAATCTGGGTGGCCACATCATTCCCTCGAACTGTTCAGAATATTCTTCAAACCAACTGCGAACAGTTGTGTCCCACTGATATGGCGCATTGTCATTCATAACATGAAGTTCATAAATGGCTGCAGATGGTCTCCAAGTAACCGAACATAACCATTTCCATTCAATGATCCGCTCAATTGGACCAGATGATCCAGCCCATTCCATGTAATCACAACCCACACCATTATGGAGCTACCACCAGCTTGTACAGTGCCTTATTGACAATTTTGGTACATGGCTTCGTGGGGTCTCCACCGAACTCGAACCCTACCATCACCTCTTAATAACCGAAAACGGAACTCATCTGATCTGGATACGGTTTTTCAGTCGTCTAGGGCTCGTCCGATATGGTCATGAGCCCAGGAGCGGCGGTGCAGACTTGTCGTGCCGTAACGAAGATACTAGCATCGCTTGTCTGCTTCCATAGCTCATTAATGTAAAATTTCGCAGCACTGTCCTAACTGGTACGTTCTTCGTACGTCCCACATTGATTTCTGCTGCTACTTCACGTAGTTTGCTTGTCTGTTAGCACCGGCAACTCTATGCATACGTTGCTGCTCTCGGTCGTTAAGTGAGGGCAGCCATCCACTGTGTTCTCAGCAGTATGCGAATATGCTTGAAATTTTGTATTCTGGGCACACTCTTGGCACTGTGGATCTCAGAATACTGAATTCCCAAAAGATTTCCCAAATGGAATGTACCATGCGTCTAGCTGCAACTATCACTCCGAGTTCATAATTTCTTAATTCCCGTCGTGCGGCCATAATCACGCCGGAAACCTTCTCACACGAGTCACCTGAGTACAAATGACCGCTCTGGTGATTCACTGACCTTTTATTGCTTGGGTACGCGATGCAGCCGCCGTCTGTATAATTGTATATCGCTAGCCCATGTCTTTTGTCTCTTCAGTGTACGCGACTCTTTTTTCGCTCAGAATGGTAAAGCGCGGTTTGCGTGAAACCCGACCGATTGGCTTTATATACAGCTTTTATAGAATAACAGTAAACTTCGTCTTCACGTCAGTTACGAATTACGCTATACTATTATCGTATTATCGATTAATGACATCTCCCCTACATGTTTACTTGCGGTAAACTTCGTAATATTGCGACTTCCTCTTCTTGAATCTCTTTAACCGGATCGAAGAAGCTCATCGCCCTTGCAGTCCACAGCGTCCGGTCTCGCAGATCTTCCTCAGTAACGGTGAACTGAATCTCTTGAGTCGGTTCATTTTCAGATTTTATGAAACGGAACCGGCTTTGCACACTTCTTAAGTTTAAGCGTTTTCTCCCTCCTTCGTTTAACTGCAAAATTTACAGCCCTATAGCTATTACTTACATGTTTTCCTTGGGCCTGGAAGGTACTCTATTTTTGCTGTGGACTTTAATTAATACAACACCCTTCGAATCTCAATTAATAATGTTTTTTCCGTTTCTTATAATTTTGACACGATTTCCAACGAACTGTCGACATCGTTGGAAACAATTTCCAAGAAATTAACTGATAAATAACACATATGTACACTGCTTGACAAATGCTAAGGAACAGAAAGTTTGTTGGACAGGAAAAATCACAGGCAATGATGGAACACACGAAGTAAGGCACACGCGTAATAGAGGTGGAATGATATAACGTAAATTGTTACAAATTTCACCATGTGGGCGAGCAGGATAACGGACATAAATGACGTTCATGTTTCACATTGGTCGACTCCCAACATAAGGTTGATATCGGACTTTGAGTAAGGAATATCGGACTCTGAGTTGCTGCCTCCTTGGGCACAAACGCACATTTTGAAGCTGATATTGATGATACCTACCAAACTGTTGAGGAGTCTTGGGGGTATTGTTCCACTGCTCTCTCAAGGAGGCTTCCATTTCTTACACGATTCGGAGAGGCGGTGTTCGTTGAGAAAGACGTCTGCCGAGAACACTCCAGACATGCTCTACAGGATTTAGTTCAGCGGAGTATGAAAGCCATTCCATATGTTCAAAATCTTTACTTTCGAATATGTCTGACACCGCAGCGTTCCTGAATGGACGGGGATTTTCGTCCACAAACAGAAAGTCGGGACCTACCGCACTCCATTACAAACAGACATGATCCAGAATAATTTTTCTACGATACCACAGTGCTGTAACGGTACCTCGTTCAAAGATACGCAGCTTTGTTCGGCCATTCTGCATAGTGCCTGCCCTCACCATAACGCCTGGGCAATACCGATGACGTTGATGAACATTCTGTGTTGTATAATGCTTTTCCCTCTTTCTCCACACTAACTAGTGGCCAGACTCACTTCCACAGTAATGTGGGTTTCATCGGAGAACATCACTCTGGACAACTGTTTCTGACCCCAACCAACGTGCTCTCTACAACAACGAACTCTTTCTCGACAATGGCATGGTCGAAGTTGGACGCATTTAACAGACTTCAGAGATAAAAAACCAGTCTCGTTCAATCGCAGCGAAATAGTTCAGGCAGACACACTTGCCCCGGTAGCGAATGGAAGATCTTCAGCGGTCTACCTAGGAATGAGATGTCTATACGCATGCTTTTGCATAGCATTTCCAGCTTCAGTGGCCTTTTCTAATCGCGAGATGACACTTTTGGGCCCACGCATTACTGTGGCCACAGTACTGAGACTTTGACCGGCTTCGACCTACCCGACTGCTCGTCAACGATCGTAAGCACTCAGATGATGTGTTGCGTACAACAGGGAATGTTCGACAAATCGGTTCCACAACAACCTTCAACACACCCCGTAGTGCGTGAACAGTCGAATACATATAGAGAATTCGTGCAAAGGCTTCACTGCACTGAGCACGACCTGCGCTATACATTTCCTTTTACTACACTACTGGCCATTCAAATTGCTACACCACGAAGATGACGTGCTACAGACGCGAAATTGAACCGATAGGAAGAAGATGCTGTGATATGCAAATGATTAGCTTTTCAGAGCATTCACACAAGGTTGGCACCGGTGGCGTCACCTACAACGTGCTGACATTAGGAAAGTTTCCAACTGACTTCTCATACACAAACAGCAGTTGACCGGCGTTGCCTGGTGAAACGTTGTTGTGATGCCTCGTGTAAGGAGGAGAAATGCGTACCATCACGTTTCCGACTTTGATAAAGTTCGGATTGTAGCTCATCGCGATTGCAGTTTATCGTAAGGCGAAATTGCTGCTCGCGTTGGTCGAGATCCAATAACTGTTATCAGAATATGGAATCGATGGGTTCAGGAGGGTAATACGGGACGCCGTGCTGGATCCCAACGGGCTCGTATCACTAGCAGTCGAGATGACAGGCATCTTATCCGCATGGCTGTAACGGATCGTGCAGCCACGTCTCCATCGCTGGGTCAACAGATGGGGGACATTTGCAAGACAACAACCATCTGCACGAACAGTTCGACGACGTTTGCAGCAGCATGGACTATCAGCTCGGAGACGATGGCTGCGGTTACCCTTGATGCTGCATCACAGACAGGAGTGCCTGCGATGGTGTACTCAACAACGAACCTGGGTGCACGAATGGCAAAACGTCATTTCTTCGGATGATTCCAGGTTCTGTTTACAGCATCATGATGGTCGCATCCGTGTTTGGCGACATCGCGGTGAACTCACATTGGAAGCGTATATTCGTCATCGCCATACTGACGTATCACCCGGTGTGATGGTATGGGGTGCCATTCGTTACACGTCTCGGTCACCTCTTGTTCGCATTGACGGCACTTTGAACAGTGGGCGTAACATTTCAGATGTGTTACGACCCGTGGCTCTACCCTACATTCGATCCCTGCGAAACCCTACATTTAGCAGGATAGCGCACGACCGCATGTTGCAGTTCCTCTAGGGGCGTTTCTGGATACAGAAAATGTTCGACTGCTGCCCTGACCAGTACATTCTCCAGATCTCTCACCAATTGGAAACGTCTGGTCAATGGTGGCCAAGCAACTGGCTCGTCCCAATACGCCAGTCACTACTCTTGATGAACTGTTGTATCGTGTTGAAGCTGCATGGGCAGCTGTACCTGTACATGCCATCCAAGCTCTGTTTCACTCAATGCCCAGGCGTATCAAGGCCGTTGTTACGGCCAGAGGTGGTTGTTCAGGATACTGATTTCTCAGGTTCAATGCACCCAAATTGTGTGGATATGTAATCACATTTCAGTTCTAGTATAATATATTTGTCCAATGAATACCCGTTTATAATCTGCATTTCTTCTTGGTGTAGCAATTTTAATGGCCAGTAGTGTATATCAGTCTGGTGTTCCGTAGCAATTGTCGGTTGTTCAGTAATAATTGGCAGATGTCCCCTGGCAAGTGCCAGCTGTCCCTTAGCTATTGTCAAGCAGCGTAGGTCTTCCGGAGAAGTACACGATTTCTGTTACACACAGCGTTCTTCGTATTTCACCTTTGCAAGGTTAAAAACATTATTTGGACTCAACATTAATGTGAAATTCTGGAGCCTGCACAAAGACAGATGCTATTAGCAAGCATATACCAAGAAATCACAAAGAAGATTTATTCAGTTTTTGTCTCCATTGTCAATACTTAGCGATACCTGAAAGGCAACTGCCAGTTATTACTAGTATTGATATTGAATGGGCTGCAAATTCGAGGGCATAGTAGCTGTGAGCAACTGAATCAGGGGAACTATCAATGGAAACTGAAATTCGCTTTGCAAATTACGAAAGCGTTGTGCCGTGTTGTGTGGTAATCGATGTGCCTTCAACTATGGATATGTGCTAGCCGTGTTGTGCTGTCTGCTCTACAGCTACAGCAGCGATCTACATTTCACCAGCAATGAATTGGCAATTTCAACTTTTTTTAAAAAAATTCTTTCAGTGTGCCTTAGCACCTAAACTTTTGAAATTATGTTTCTTTCGGTATATTCATCCTGCACAAAATGTTTCAAGGCATGTTTCGACAAGTCGGACTGAGTAGTCCCCTTATAAGACTTAAATATTTGGGTTAAGTTTAATAGAAAAATGCAAAACATATATGGAAACTCATAGAAGAATTCATTAAAACAATAAATTACTTTTTCAGATATTTAAAATATAAAGTAATTGACTAAATTACAATATTTTCAAAATGTGGGCATAAAGTAACCCACCCCATTGGTATTGCGTGGGTTAAAGAAAACAACCAAACACTGGACTCGCATTTGTGAGAATGACGGTTCAACCGCGCGTCCGGCCATCCTCATTTAGGTTTTCCGTGATTTCCCTAAATCGTTTCAGGCAAATTCCGGTATAGTTCCTTTGAAAGGGCATGGCCGACTTCCTTCCCCATCCTTCCCTAATCAGATGGGACTGATGACCTCGATGTTTGCCCCCCCCCCCCCCCCCCCAAAAAAAAAGGAATCATCCAACCATCCCAACGAAAGAGAAAATTTTCTGTAAAGAAGATCAAGCAATAATGTAGTCACCCGGAAAGTTGCTACACAAAGTGATACGGAAAGATAAATAACAACACAATGTTCCCAGGGACATTAACATGTGAACAGCCAAAGAAGAAGAATAAGAAGAAGAAGGAGAAGAAGAAGGAGAAGAAGAGACCTGTAATGATGCTGTACGACATTCCGGAGGATACAGGTGCAATGAAACTAAAGACCCAATATACATGCGGAACTTTGAAGATAAACTGACTGAGGAAAGCTTCAAAAGCGATTTTATAGTATGTTATAGGACATGGGCAGTGGAAAGAAAAGTGGCCCATTGAAGTACTAAGAAGTGAGCGCCCTCAGATTGGAACAGCTCTCATGAAGCGACAAAATGTGTATCTGGCATTTCGTTCAGTTTCAGTGAAAGACTAGGTAGGAGTGCGGCAGTCGGCGCAATGCCAAAACCTTGGTCATCTTGTTAAGTACTGTAACAAACATGTAGTAAATTTTTTAACACTGTGGAAAAGGAGGCCATATCAGAAAATACTGCAATAAAACCAAACAAGCGGCATTGTGTGTGTTATGTAACTATAGGATTAAGAAGTACGCAGGGAACAGAGATGAATGGCACAAGTATCAAACCCTTCTAACAAGGCCGATTTTAAGAACGGATAATGGGCATGCCTCGCACAACCACAGAAAGCAACGACGATTCTAATAAAACCATCGCTGTCGAGGAAGAGGTCCGCCCCCGGTAGCTAAGTGGTGCTGGCACAGTAGCTCAGCGTGTTCGGTCAGAGGGTTAGCTGCCCTCTGTAATAAAAAAAACAGAGTTAATCGATCAACAACGAACTTAAACAGATGTCTTACGACGTCCGCTCCGAGCAGATGCAACGAACAAAAGCGAACAAAATGAGATTAAAAAAAAAAAAGTGGTTAGCGCGACAGACTGTCAATCCTAAGGGCCCGGGTGCAATTCCCGGCTGGGTCGGAGATTTTCTCCGCTCAGGGACTGGGTGTTGTGTTGTCCTAATCATCATCATTTCATCCCCATCGACGCGCACGTCGCCGAAGTGACGTCAAATCGAAAGACTTGCACCAGGCGAGCGGTCTACCCGACGGGAGGCCCTCGTCACACGCCATTATCATTATTATCGAGGAAGAGGACGGAAGCAAAAGAAACTAGGCATTTCACGCAGAAAGTTAGCAGTAAGTATTAGAAAAGAGCACGTGACAAAGAGTAGAGTAGAGCTTTATGTACACGGTGGTTATAAATAAACTTTCGCTACTTGAGACAGTGTCGATGGAAAGCTATTTCCCGCAGGATTTACGTTAATAGTAGTATTGTTGTCATTACTTGCCGTTAGGCGCCGGTACTGTTAGAGAGACGTAGGGGTGAAACACAAGCATCAGTGTGGATTACAGCTGCAGAAAGTCGACATGAGACTGGACAAGGCGACCAGGACTGTACTCGTACAGCTGGGTTATCTAAGCAAAAGCAGTAGTGCTGCTGCTCTTCGCTAGTGTAAAGGCATTAGGAGAATCAACGAAGGTTGAAGAACATGATTCAGAAGTTCGAATTAACTGGTGATTCGGGAATTGCTCCTGGAAGCGGCCGACGGCCAACTGCGCGACAAATTGTTGAAGAAGTTCAAATGGTTCAAATGGCTCTAAGCACTATGGGACTTAACATCTGAGGTCATCGGTCCCCTAGACTTAGAACTACTTAAATCGACCGGCGTTGAAGAAGTTAGTGTTTCCATAGCTGAGAAAACTGGACGCAATGTGCAATCTTCAAGCAGTGCACGAGCTGTGTCACGACAGCTGAACATTCCGTATTGTGAAATAGAATCTCTAGTGCGATTCCACGCTGTATTGGATGGAGATCACGTCACGTTGAGCAACGTTCGTAACCTGGAGCGTAAACGTGTTACGCAATTAACAAAAGTTTCTCTCTCATGTGGAAATTAAGATGTGTTTCTTTCAATGTTTTACTCCTGATTTCTCTTCCGCTTGTGCTTAAAAATGTTTCCACAAAGTTTCTTTGTCCTACGATCACTCGTTTTTCATGAGGGTCATCTCATGTAGCGGAAGTTAATTATAACCACCTTGTATCTACGAAAAAGTGGGAAAGAGGTATTGGCAAAAATTCAGAGTTATGTGGTATAACAGAGCAGCAAGCTCACAGATGAAATTACGTCTGATATATGACGCAGGCGAGCAAGATTTGGGGAGAAAAACTGGGCAACTGTATGTAGAATGCGACGGCACACGACCTGAGGTAAACGTTTCACTGGTTACAGACGAAAAAGAGGGTTTGCCAATGCGGGATATGAATCTGCAACAAAAACAGTTCGTAAAGGAAACAAATACCAGCTGCAGAGAAGAAGGCAACAGAATACAGATCGAAACAGATACGCGATAGAGAACGTGATCTAACTCGCTAGTCTGGGAGATTCGATGAAGCTTTCTACGGCGCTAAGACATCAAGTAAGGAATATGCACCCAAAAGGAGACTATATTACTTTTCCTATGAGTGATTTCGTAGATAAAAATGGTTCAAATGGCTCTGAGCACTATCGGACTTAACATCTGAGGTCATCAGTCCCCTAGAACTTAGAACTACTTAAACCTAACTAACCTAACGACATCACACACATCCATGCCCGAGGCAGGATTCGAACTTGCGACCGTAGCAGTCACGTGGTTCCAGACTGAAGCGCCTAGAGCCGCTCGTCCACGATTTTGTAGACAGAATACATTTGAAAGTGAGCAGTTTTCCAACAGAAGCAAAGAAATTAGTGAGTTTATTGAAACAGGTTTCTTCCAGAAGAAATGAATAATTTTCTTTAGATACATTGTACAAGCACTTGGTGATGGCGCATAATCGTATGGCATGGAACTACAGAGGTGAATGGCCAGATTGTCTAGTAGTAACACATCCATCCCTAATTGAGATAGAAAGAGGACAGTTTAATGCCATGATAAGTGGTATCGTATTACCCTAGGCTAGAAAAGTCGCTTAAGAGTTGACGTTAGATATACTGTGTCTGCAAGAACTTTACGCTAAGTAAGATGTCCCCAGTACGCCAGCAACTGCCCAGGTAGTCACCCAGTTACAACGTCCTTTGGCAGTAATAAGTGTTTAACTAGGCCATACAATGACAAAAATATCACAGTATTGTTCAGAACGCGTAATTTGCGAGGAAACAGCCGGCCGGTGTGGCCGAGCGGTTCTAGGCGCTTCAGTCTGGAACCGCGCGACCGCTACGGTCGAAGGTTCGAATCCTGCCTCGGGCATCGATGTGTGTGATGTCCTTAGGTTAGTTAGGTTTAAGTAGTTCTAAGTTCTCGGGGACTGATGACCTCAGATGTTGAGTCCCATAGTGCTCAGAACCATTTGAACCATTTTTTTGTGAGGAAACGTTATAATTTTAATTAATATTGTGTTTATAATGGTTACTGGTGAGGAAGAAATTTAGTTATTAGTATTTTATTAATGGTCTCCTTCATAATAATCCATATCACAGTCGCTCAAGAAAGTTATAGTTAAGCTTTACTTGTTTAATCAGAATTGGACGGTGACTCTCCTTGTCTGCAGTCTCGATAATTCGAAGCGATCTGCAATCCTGTGTAAATAAAACGTCTTGCTTTTCTTGCGTTGGGTAGTCAGTCGGGAAACCTCAGATCAAGCGGAAAGTTTGCTTTGATAGAATTTAAGTATCCGATGAAATAATGGAGCTCTTGGATCTAATAATTGCAGGTTCGTTTCCAATTCATCGGAAGTTCCCTTCTGATTACCAACAAAACGACACTTCCGTGCAAATTTCCAATTATAGACTCCATATATACTTAAATTCGTTAGACCTTTGATGTATGCTTAATAAATATTCTCTTGATTAGCATACAATATATTTCCAATATCTTTCTTCTAGTACTCCCGATAGCAAAATTACAATTATTCAATGCGGCTATGCGGCACGGAGAAAATCTTAGAAGTCCCCTCAACACACACCAGAGAGAATATTACAAAGAGTAATTATGCGCTCATGGAATAGTAATAGTACTGTACTACTTTTCGCATCGATTCTGCGAGTATATAGATGGGCAAGCAGGAAACGTAAATCACTCATAGAATTTTGCAGGGATAATTAGTAGAATATAAAGAGATATTACAACGTTAACCAGAGAGGAGATTTTCATCCAAGTTTCCATGTATTTTTCAATTTAGTGTCCAGATTGACGAGTGTCTTCTAAAGCCAAAGGACAAATTAAGCCTCTTGTGTGCGTCATTGATGCAAATGTAAAGTCAGTATTATGGCATAGCCGCCTGACTGATGACCGTGGACGGCTACCAAAAGAAGACATTATAGGACTCAACCAACAGGTATTGAATACACATCGCAATCCGCCAGTCTACGAAGGGACGGGCTGAGCACCGTCAAATATACAGGGTGTTACAAAAAGGTACGGCCAAACTTTCAGGAAACATTCCTCACACACAAATAAAGAAAAGATGTTATGTGGACATGTGTCCGGAAACGCTTAATTTCCATGTTAGAGCTCATTTTAGTTTCGTCAGTATGTACTGTACTTGATCGATTTACCGCCAGTTGGCCCAATTGAAGGAAGGTAATGTTGACTTCAGTGCTTGTGTTGACATGCGACTCATTGCTCTACAGTACTAGCATCAAGCACATCAGTACGTAGCATCAACAGGTTAGTGTTCATCACGAACGTGGTTTTACAGTCAGTGCAATGTTCCCAAATGCGGATTTGGCAGATGCCCATTTGATGTATGGATTAGCACGGGGCAATAGCCGTGGCGCGGTACGTTTGTATCGAGACAGATTTCCAGAACGACGGTGTCCCGACAGGAAGACGTTCGAAGCAATTGATCGGCGTCTTAGGGAGCACGGAACATTCCAGCCTATGACTCGTGACTGGGGAAGACCTAGAACGACGAGGACACCTGCAATGGACGAGGCAATTCTTCGTTCAGTTGACGAATACCCTAATGTCAGCGTCAGAGAAGTTGCTGCTGAACAAGGTAACGTTGACCACGTCACTGTATGGAGAGTGCTACGGGAGAACCAGTTGTTTCCGTACCATGTACAGCGTGTGCAGGCACTATCAGCAGCTGATTGGCCTCCACGGGTACACTTCTGCGAATCGTTCATCCAACAATGTGTCAATCCTCATTTCAGTGGAAATGTTCTCTTTACGGATGAGGCTTCATTCCAACGTGATCAAATTGTAAATTTTCACAATCAACATGTGTGGGCTGACGAGAATCCGCACGCAATTGTGCAATCACGTCATCAACACAGATTTTCTGTGAACGTTTGGGCAGGCATTGTTGGTGATGTCTCGATTGGGCCCCATGTTCTTCCACCTACGCTCAATGGAGCACGTTATCACGATTTCATACTGTGCTGCTAGAACATGTGCCTTTACAAGTACGACACATGTGGTTCATGCACGATGGGGCTCTTGCACATTACAGTCAAAGTGTTCGTACGCTTCTCAACAACAGATTCGCTGACCGATGGATTGGTAGAGGCGGACCAATTCCGTGGCCTCCACGCTCTCCTGACCTCAACCCTCTTGACTTTCATTTATGGGGGCATTTGAAAGCTCTTGTCTACGCAACCGCGGTACCAAATGTAGAGACTCTTCGTGCTCGTATTGTGGACGGCTGTGATACAATACGCCATTCTCCAGGGCTGCATCAGCGCATCAGGGATTCCATGCGACGGAGGGTGGATCCATGTATCCTCGCTAGCGGAGGACATTTTGAACATTTCGTGTAACAAAGTGTTTGAAGTCACGCTGGTACGTTCAGTTGCTGTGTGTTTCCGTTCCATGATTAATGTGATTTGAAGAGAAGTAATAAAATGAGCTCTAACATGGAAAGTAAGCGTTTCCGGATACATGTCCACATAACATATTTTTTTTCTTTGTGTGTGAGGAATGTTTCCTGAAAGTTTGGCCGTACCTTTTTGTAACACCCTGTAGACGTCAGTCTAGTATACATGGCAGCAGCGCGCCGTGTGGAAGGCTGGAAGGGTGAGAGCGGAGTGATACCGCGTGAACACAGTATCATGCGGTGAAGCATCACTGGAAGGGAAATCCAATATTCCACAGAAAACGTGCGCAAAAAGCCCATATACAATGTACATGCAAAACAGACTTCTAGAAAACATGGTCACCAAAAGTCTTGTCCACGTAAAAAAAGGAATGATGGGATAGTAACAGAACGTTGGGAACAGTCAGATGCCCTACTAATGGAAACACTGCTTCCTGACGACGAAGAAGACGAGACGGAAGATAAGCGTAGGTGAAGAAAAATTTTATGGAAAAACTATATAAACTATAATTTCTGTATTTCTTCAGACAACAAGAAATTGTGATAAATAGTATTAAGACTGAAAAGGCAAAAAATCTCCTGGACCGGACTGGATCCCTGCCGAAGTAATGCAAGCCTTACGTGGCCTAGAGTATATTCACTTGCGTGAACTGTACAACGAGTGTCTCTTCCGAGGAAGTGTCCCTGCTCCGTGGTAGAATGGTGAGGTGGTTATTATCAGCAAAAGGCTAAACAAGGCTCTGATGATACCCAAATCGTACAGACCAGTTTCTCTTCTGAACGTTGTCGGCAGGATATTTGAAAAACAAATCTGCAAGGGATTACGATATCATAGATTGCTACACGGAATTTTCTCTCGCTAGTAGATGTTTAGAAGAGGCAAGTCAACTGAAGACACAGTTAATAATACTATCTCACTACTCATTCTATGTTCTCTCTAGCGATGATGATCGATATTACTGGCGCTTTCGATAACCTATGTTGGCCGCCTTTTTAGGTCGTCTTAGGGATATGAAGTATCCAGAGGTGCTGTACAACTGCATGAGAGACTATCTCAGGAGAGGAAATAACTAAATCATCGAAAAAAGCTGTCTGCACGGACCAGTACGTGGTCCAGAGTTTTGTGTTGTAGCACTGGAGCCCATAGTACATAGTTACATGACAGCGGTAACGTAAGCGGTCTGGTTGGTTGGTTGGTTGTTTCGGGGAAGGAGACCAGACAGCGAGGTCATCGGTCTCATCGGATTAGGGAAGGACAGGGAAGGAAGTCGGCCGTGCCCTTTGAAAGGAACCATCCCGGCATTTGCCTGGAGCGATTTAGGGAAATCACGGAAAACCTAAATCAGGATGGCCGGACGCGGGATTGAACCGTGTAAGCGGTCTGGTAGCCTTAAGATCTCTAGGTATATTCCCGGACGAAAGTTGTAATTTTTCACATCATGTAGAGGAGGTAGGCATAAAAGATAGAGATGTGATGAACAAAATTATTACCATTGCAAGCAGGCAATTTGGACTTTCGCTGAAAAAAAAAAAAAAGGTTCAAATGGCTCTGAGCACTATGGGACTTAACTGCTGTGGTCATCAGTCCCCTAGAACTTAGACCTACTTAAACCTAACTATCCTAAGGACATCACACACATCCATGCCCGAGGTAGGATTCGAACCTGCGACCGTAGTGGTCACGCGGCGCCGGACTGTAGCGCCTAGAACCGCACGGCCACTCCGGCCGGCCTTTCGCTGAAAACAATCCGAGCATACCACCAGTCCATATTAGCATCAGTCGTTGGATTTGGTGCGAACGTGTAGGCTCATAGACTGCAGTTTGCGAAACCAGCTTCGTTAGTGAGAAGAGTTCAACGAGCAGTGCTACTAAGATTAACGGGCGCCTGCTGCACTACCCCAACGACGCATTGTTAGTGATTCTAGGAATATGCGCATTGGGCTAGGAAATCAGGAAAAGGGGGCCCTTTATCGGTTGAAAAAAGGCAATGAAATGTAAGGAGGGAGGATACTTGGCATTAAGGCCAAACGAAAAAATTAATACAAGATAGCATATTGCATCTGTGGCAAATTAAATAGGACAAAATGTTCAAATGTATGTGAATTCCTGTTCAGATATTCAGAAATAAATAAATTCATGAGCACAAATAAGCCATTTCAATTTTGTGTCACCATCCCAGTAGTTTGGTGAAATAAAATAGGAGAACACTAAAGATTTTAAAGCAGGATGGTCAAACCGCTATCATAGCCTCACTTATGTCGAATGGGAGTCCAGTGCTCAACAACCGCGCCGTCTTGCTTGGGAACATTTGTTGGGACAGTTCTGGACAGACACCTTGCGGTTTCTAGAGAAGCGTTCCGGAACCACTAAATGTCGGCCGTCGAGATAAGGTACTGCTCCTGCCACGGAAATTGGGCTAACGATGCCTGAGACTGCACCGTCTGGAAAAAAATTGTGCGTCTGAGTATCAGTAGCTGCGGCGAAATACCGCTACAGTGTGTGAGCGCCGCCCCGAACAGGCTATTCTGCCCTGCAGCCTAACGGGACCTGTGCCAAACTAATTTCGAGGTCCGACAATTAGTAATGCATGTCATTAGCTTACTGTGTCGGGGAGCGAGACAAATCATTTTTTTTGTGGGACTTTATTTTCTCACGCCATGTTGTTCTTCCTTCGAGCTGTTATTGTAACAGAGCAGGTCAGGAGTAAAGGAATTCAAATCCACTGTCCATGTCCGGAATGCTAATGAATTATGTATTATAGCCGCATCGCTAATAGAAGTTGTAAATATTCATAGCGTTAGCTGTAAGTCTTGTCGTAAGATGCAGAAGACATTTTCCTTCACTCGCCGGGACGAGACTATGCACTGTAGTATCCAGTTAGTTGAGGTCAGTTATTAGCCAACTGGAAGTCCTCAGTTTCAAAAGTGCTGTCAAAACATGACGGCATATCTTTAGACTAGTCGGGAACTTACGAGGAGTGCTCAGGTAAGAATATCTCATGATCGAGGAGATATAAAATTTCTCCTTTGTTTTTGACATTCGGTGATTCAGATGTATATATTAACTGAAATTAACATTCCGAAGTTGGCTTTTTTTAAAGTGTCCTCATTCGGTTATGCCACGCACTAAACTGACTACGCAAGCATTTTCTGTTTCTACTTGCATTTAACGACCCGTTGATAATCAGTAAACTTCTATATATACGCTTACGAGAAAATACTCTGCTTGCAGCATAAGGTGGAAGATATATGGTTTCCATAATATCTTTTTTCCTCCTTTATTTGCGTCACCAACGGTACTTGCTTTAAATGTATGTACCGTAATTACTAATTTTTTATGATCGTTAACCTTGAATGTAAGTCCACTACAATATCCGAGTCGAGAACACTCACCTGAAGATGGGTGAATAGTTGTCAGTCGAAATATCGTGACAATATGGAGACGACATCCAGTTGCAATTTTGAAACTTCATGGAATACTTTTGACACCGGGAAAATTTCAAGAATCACATCCATAATACTTCGATTTCAATTTCTTCTACTAAACTTTTCTTTTGGATCATAAAAGCTTCCACATTGTCAAAACAAATCACTCAGAAGTCGCACTGATATCCTTGGCTTCTTCTATGTATCATCATGCATTCCTGAACCACCAACGGCCCAGCGCTACACCAAAATGTTCCTCTGTAAGGTACTACTTCTTTCTCCCCAGATATTCTCGGTGATCCGTAGTCTTGAGCTGACTTGTTAAACGAGTCGCAAATAGCTGCCATCTTTTATTACCTAGGGATTTGATCAATAATCTGTCCCAAGTGATTTACGGTCAATCACATCCACGAACGATACGAGAGATTGGAGAGAATTAGGCAAGGTATCAAGCGGGTCAGCCAATCAAGCATCACAAATTCATCGTTGGATGAACCTGGCAAAACAACTGAACTTCAACAGATTCATTTTTAACATATATGTTAGTACCTTCAGACGTTTATAGTACTTGTAGGCTTAGAGAAAGCTTTGGACATTGATGACTGGAATACGCTCTTTGAAATTTGAATGCAGCAGGAGTAAAATACAGAAAATGAAAGGCTACTTGCACATTGTATAGAAACCAGACGGCAGTTACAAGAGTCGAGAGGCATGAAAGGAAGCAGTGGTTGAGAAGGAACTTAGACAGGGTTGTAGCCTATCCTCAACGTTTTTGCATCTTTACCTTGAGAAAGCGGTAAAGGTCACCAAAGAAAAATTTGGAGTAGGAATTACAGGTCAGTGAGAAGAAGCAAAAATTTTGATGTTTGCCGATAACATCGTAATTGTGACAGAGAAAGCAAAGGAGTTGGGAGGGCAGTTGAATGGAATGGACAGCGCCTTGAAAAGAGGAAATAAGATGAACATCAACAAAAGCAAAACGAGGATAATGAAAAGTAGTCGAATTACACCACGTGATGCTGAGGAAATTAGATTAGGAAATGAGACATTACAAGCATTAAATGAAAAAGCTCAGTGGATAGACCAGTAGGGGTATAGGCCTGGAAAGCAACTGCTGTTATCTGTGGGAACCATCCAAGAATTAGTTTAAATTGATTTAGGCACGTCGTGGGAAAACTTAATCCGGAATTCCGACACGAGGTATGAACCCTGTCTCTCCAGACACGATTCCATAATTTTAACATCTGCTTCATCTCACTCGGTAACAGATGTGTAACCAAAGTGAACCAGTGAAACACCACTGGTATGAATTCGGCATGCGGACTAATCTAAGGCAATATGAGCCACCTAGCCAATTCGATTCAACATCGTGTTACGTAAGGTCATTTGAGAGAGAAATTGAGTGTTAAAAGGTGTCGAAGCCTATGGAAAGAACTGGCATAATCTGAAGAATAAATATTAGACGTCCTATAAATAAATGCCAGCAATGTGCTGCTGAAGATAACTGACGATAAAACTAATGTAAAGGAGATGCCCAGAGTAATTATGAGAATTGCTCAGTGAGGGTTGGAGAGCTGAATCTCTAACATGTCGACGTGCTGAAACAGCTAAGAATAAAAGCGAAGAGATTATAGAATCCATGATATGTACTATTTATTTATTTCTCAGAATTCATATTTTTGTGGATGACAATACATGTATACACAGTGTCCCTAAAATGTTGCGACAAATTTCGAGAGGCTGTAGAGGGTGCCTTGATGAACAAATCCTGGATGAGTTACTCCAGTCCGGCAATGTCATCCAACGACGATACTGAACCTTGGAGTTACAGTCGCCGGCGCCTGCCACTAGACCACCCCTCCGACAGCAAACGTGTCATTGAATGCTGACGGACCGTAGGCCAAACGTCTCGCAGTGTTATTTATTATTCAGTGATAGAACTGACTGCCACGAACACTTGTGGAGAGGATGGAGCTAAGTGCTGAGGTCGTCGATATGGAGCACCTGGCAGTAAGTGGCATCACAATGCACCTAATATAAGAAACGTACGTCTTTAGGGGTGTCCGGATGCTTTTGATCACATAGCGTAAATGCGAACACTATTCTCTGCCTGGTGGGGAGAAAGATAGTGTTTTTCCGGATACTTTCAAATTATACAGTCCTGTTATTGATCATAAAGACATGGGCACGAAGTTCTTCATTGAAATTCAGATATTTATTGCGGATAAATACACAAGATTTCGTTATACTTCTACACATTGTTTCAGGGACGCGTTTTGAAATATGACCCCAATTTCAGACTACTAATTTCATTTTCCTTTATATTATCAGACGCAATTCGCACTCTTAATTGCTGCAAATTGTTCGAACAACGGGCAGTAAGTTATTCAGCTTTGAAATATAATAATAAATATTGTCGCGTAGAAGAAGGTGTAATTTGATGTATGACAAGTAATAACTTCAGTTAACGAAGGTTTATTCAGCACTTGTACATACAAGAGCGCTGAGCGAACTGCCTCCGGCCAGAACACATACGGTATATACACAGTTACAGAACATTCCAGTACAATGACTCTTGACATTTGTGGATACTTCTAGAATGTACTCGAACCGAACATAGGAATTAAAATTTTACAGTTGAGGTAAGTTATGAACTCACGACATGAAACAGTCTAGTTGCATAACCACTACACGGTAGTGACTGTGCTACTCAGCTTCTTCTGCGACAATATGACCAATAACGAAAAGATAACCACTTCATCGTCAGGATGTGATGTGAGACTTACAGTTAGATTTTTTTTTTCTTTCTTGATTTTCAATTCCCCCCGAAGGGGGTGGGCTGGCAGCAGCTTACTACGCTGCTCTACAGCCTACAGACTTTTTTTTAAAAAAAGGAAGAAGAAAGAAACAAGAAAAAACAGGCGATAAAATGGTGATTTAAAGTGGAAAATGGCGTAAAAATGCGGAAAGTTAAAACACAAAGCAAAAGGGGATGGCAATGTTGATAAAATACACAGGAATCAGACAAGTAACATAGTAGAGACAGTTTGAAATAATCAAATAATTTTAACCAATAGCTTCCCTGCAGTCGTTTGAGAACAGATGCTTAAACAAGCGAATCCAAAATACCGGGTGGCTCTAATTAAAGGTTCTGTATTTAACACACTATAACATGGAAAATATTTACCGTACAAGCACCAAACTCGGTAACATTAATGTCCGTAGTATAAAGTGCATGATTTCCAATCGTCACGGTGCCACCGTCCAATTCCAACTATGGCCACCAGGTGTCGTGATCAGTCATCGTGATTCAAAGTCTCACACACGTTGCCAGTCACAGTGCACTTGTCAACATGAGCTTCGACGAAAGGAGCAGGGCATTATTGGTGAAGCTGTATTATCAAAACAGCAGTAATGCTGCAACTGCACATCGAGAATATCGGCGGTTGAAAGGATTACGGAAGGGTCCTCTTTCTCCACTTCCCGTGCGGAGCATGATGAAGATGTTAGAATCAACCGCAAAACTGGGCTTCACTCAGGGAAGAGGTCGAGGACCGGTTCCACCACAGGTGGTTGATGGAATCGGCGTTGCTATAGCAAACAACGCTGGGCGCAATTCCCATTTCCCAGGCCGTGTGAGTGCTGTGCCACGCCAGTAGAACATCCCGTGGTGCAGTGTACGGAAGGTGCTTCGAACCATTCTCAGATGGTATCCCCACAAGATCCGTACAGTACAGCAGCTTGCACCACAGGACGCACAACGAGGTGTTGATTTCGCTGTCCACTTTCTCGCAAGGACTGAAGTACACGTATGTTGGTCCTGGACCATCCTACGGTCAGACGAAGCCCATTTTTGGTTCAAATGGCTCTGAGCACTATGGGACTTAACTTCTGAGGTCATCAGTCCCCTAGAACTTAGAACTACTTAAGCCTAACTAACCTAAGGACATCATACACATCCATGCCCGAGGCAGGATTCGAACCTGCGACCGTAGCGGTCGCGCGGTTCCAGACTGTAGGGCCTAGAACCGCCCGGCCACTCCTGCCGGCAAGCCGATTTTTATCTGACGAGCGAGGTGAACACACAGAACTGCCGAGTGGGGGGACGTTCACCTCCAGTCACTGTGCAAGAAATTCCTCTGTATGGTGAAGTGTCACGTTCGGTGTGGCTTCACGGCTACGTTCATCATTGGCCTATTTTTTTTTCGAACACGTTGGCGCTCAAGGGCCAAAGACGTGGAGTGTGACTGGCCAGCGTTACTGCGATATGCTTCACCAGCATGTCACAGCCGCCATACAGCAGAGACGCATTGAGGCCAGCAGTTTTCACACAAGATGGGGCCACACCGCACATCGCTTGTGATGTTCACCTGCCTCTCAGAAACACATTTGGAAACGGTGGAGTTATCATCCAATTGTTTCCAAATGCTTGGCCAGCACGATCACCCGATCTCATTCCCTGTGATTTCTGGTTGTGGGCTACCTGAAGGACAGCGTTTGTCAGGGGAACATTCGCACAAGTGATGGTCTGAAACCCAGCATATCAAGAGAGGTAGGTAGCATACCTACGGACATGATTCGTTCCGCTGTGCAGAATGCAATCCTGCGCTTTCAGACTATTCTGGACTCTGATGGGCGACATATTGAGCCCCTTTTGTAGCAGTAATGGTAGCGGAATGTAATGGTATGATGTACTGTAGCAGCACATTAAAATGTTTCAATTGAACTGATTCTGCATTATTTCTCTTCCACATATCCCTGACATTAATGCTACAAAGTTTGGTACTCGTACGGTGAATAATTTCCGTGTTATAACGTGTTAAACAGGGAAAGCAATTATAACCAGCCGGTATGTAGTGTTTAATTTTTTATGCTTCATTTTCCGGAAAAGAGCTTCATAAACTTTATTTCGTCTACATACAGTACAGCACATCAGATGACTCAACTTTCAGTTTTCTGCTTTTCTTGAATCACACCTACATGTTGACACAATTCTTTGCGTGTCACAGCGAAGAAGTCTGACATAAAGAGTCCACGACAAACAATAGTGGCAATGAGTCTGAACAATACATGAAAGTGGGTACTAAGCTTCAGAAAAGGAGTTCTGTAACACGAGCTAAACATGTAGAACATACGTGTCTTTTTCTTATTTTTTTCTTTTATTCGTGCAACGTCTGCCAGCCTTCGATGTATATTGACGAATTCACACACACATTCACGCTTGACTAACATGCAATCTTTAGATTGGTTGTCAACTTATTACTTTCATGACGATGTGCTTCCATCATTGCCATGAGACTCCAAACGCCAATTCAATATGGAACACATAACATTCGTGCCTCCAGACCACTTTCCTGGCGTGCACTGTTTACATCGCATAAGTTACATGAAAGTGATGATATTCACTTACTTAACGCCGTTCTCCGAATTTTGTTCATAATACCAACCATGGATACTAAGCCGTTCAATTCACATAAGATGATTTAAGGAAAACGTAGGGAACCTAACTTACGGTAGTCGAATGGTTATTTGAATCAAATTTCTCCACAATATGAGGGCAGTGGATAATCACTGCCCCCAACTCGCTCAATCGCTGCTTATAAACCTCCAAATCGTAACAGTTACGTCGTCGATAACGCCACATGACGGCCTGCAACACCATTTCTACAATTTGCGTAGGCCGAGCATGGTAATATGGACACCAGACTAAATTGTAGGATTCGTGACATTTAGACCCTCAAGTATTTCGTGGTTTCCTTAGAATAACTTCAGACAAATTCTAAGATGGTTCCTTAAATATGTCACTTTGTCATACTTCCTGCGTCCTTCCCTAACCGAATTATTTACTTATTTCCATCAACCTTGACATCGACAACTTCTTCGCTACGTAAGAAGTACCTCGGGAAAGTATGTATTCAACAGCCCTTTCTGCGGAAAACATCGTAGTGAATGGAAGAGTGTTAAAAGAATCAGGTCTTCCTATTCCGACTGTCGTGCAAATGTACCTCATTTAAGCCGGTCATTCTTCCCCTTCAAATTCAACAGTTTACTTATTTGGATGATACTGTCTGGTTCTCCATCAGTGTTTCATCAAAACATAATTCCAAGAATTACTCCGTCAGACTACTACTAACTACATGAGTGACTCATTCTCACAATTTCTCGTTGAACACCGAACACAAATATAAAAAATAAATGGCCCGTGACACTATTGTGTTTTCTTGGATCCAGACTTAGTTTTCCTAAGGTAAGGAAAGTGAAACACCCAGCACCGGAAATAGCCCCCTTGACATGCAACTGTCTTGCAATACGTGGCCGGCCGGTGTGGCCGTGCGGTTCTAAGCGCTTCAGTTTGGAACCGCGTGACCGCTACGGTCGCAGATTCGAATCCTGCCTCGGGCATGGATATGTGTGATGTCCTTAGGTTAGTTAGGTTTAAGTAGTTCTGAGTTATAGGGGACTGATGACCTCAGTAGTTAAGTCCCATAGTGCTCAGAGCCATTTGAACCATTTCTTTTGCAATACGTGAACCTCCGAAAGATAAGGCTAGCACCATCAGGAGACCATTCACTGATGCGAGAAACAGTGTCAGACTCGATGTTAGAGAGATAAACTATAGGTTGTAACTGCTGAGCCGTGCTGCTGTTTTAGCCTGGAAACTCTTACTGTGAAGTTCTCTGAACCTGCGCAATCCTATATGTCTGATCACTGATCTAGAATGGTGTCAGCGGTATAATTATTAAACACAAATTTTGTGTGTTTCTAAGTTCTGAGTCACAAGCGAAAAGAAAAAAAGACTGGAAATTGTGTGCCTTTCACTAAACATTAAAATTAGAAATCCTTTTCACCAATATGCTCTATTTTGTAGAAACGATTTCCAAAGTCATACTGTGGCAAAACAGTATTACATTAACCGAACCACACCGATTTACGCATATTCCCACTGGATTGGAAGATAATATTTTATGACTGCCTACTACTTTAAGGGCCATACTAGATTAAATCGCAATTATATCACAGTACAGAGACAGCTGAAGAACAGTGGTGCACTAACGCTCTGCGACAAATAGTTCTCTAGTAACACGGGAAATTCAGTTCTTGTGCGCCGAGGCTGTGACCAACAGTAAGGCCTCTATGTACCTAAGTATAGCTTGATCTGTGGGGGCAAAAATATACGATCGAAGTTAGGATCCCGAGAAAAATGTTATATAGGTATAGGTATATATTGAGGCATACAGTCTTTTTTCCTTCAGTTTATGTACTACACATACGAATGAAGCAAGGATGGCTGTTCTTAATACCAGACACCCTGGAAAAAGCGAATAAGATAACAATAAAACAGTTTCACAAAGCTGTAAGACGTTTCAGCAAACGATTATTTCCCTAAAAACTTTAAAAATACTCCAAACGTCTGGTCCTCGCATGAACTCGACCACTTATGTCGTGAATTGAGCACACTTCGGCTACAGGAAAATGTTCTAAGAACAAAACTGATCTCAGCACAATAAATGTATAATCATGCAACTCAGTTGGTTTTCAGTAATCATTAAAATCAATGTCAGCTGTGGTCCTCAACATGATCAAGATTATTCAAAGTCAGTTGACGCTGATGCAGTTACTCCCAGATTTTCTGGTGCTGGGACTACGTAACGGTAACGTATTTCCTTCACCACACATTGCCTTCACCACACATGTTAAATGTTTACAGGATATTTGGCAAAATAAGTAACGGACGACGTAGACATTTGTCCTTGCACAAATAACACCTATAAGATGCGATTCATTAGACTTGGAGATTGTGTTTAACAGTTTCATGCACATCTTCAGTACTTAATTGTGACAGTTTCGATTACCTTTAACCCTTTTCGTTGCGCTCTGGGTGCGTCTGGCATCTCCAATCATTAACCAGAAGGTCAGATCGCGTTATCATTGGGTCACATTCACTGTCTGGTGGTAGATATCAGAGTATAAAGCGTGTTCTTCATTTTGAATGAACATATAGTAAATATATAATCAAGACAGGAGGGCAGCTTAAATCTTGTTGTAAATTAAATGTGCATAGTTAATGTCAAGTCTACAAGGATCAAAAAATGGTTCAAATGGCTCTGAGCACTATGGGACTTAACATCTATGGTCATCAGTCCCCTAGAACTTAGAACTTAGAACTACTTAAACCTACCTAACCTAAGGACATCACACAACACCCAGTCATCACGAGGCAGAGAAAATCTCTGACCCCGCCGGGAATCGAACCCGGGAACCCGGGCGCGGGAAGCGAGAACGCTACCACACGACCACGAGCTGCGGGCCTACAAGGATCAGCAGAGTTACTTCACAGATTACGTTAAACACTGCGTCCATTAGGCATTGTACTCAAGAGGACATAAACGTAATATGTGTAAAAACAGCAACCATTTAGGGAAGATCAGAAATGAATATGAAGGCTAAGCAGTTCATCGACAGCTGTCGAAACGAGAACGTAACGACAAGCGTGATACATGTCTAATCGGGGTCCCATGCGACGCTGACGCTAAGGTGAAAGTGAATTTAAATTTCTAGTGTCATAGGTCTCTACTCTTACAAACTAGTTAATTTAACTTAAAGTAACTTACACTGACAGCAACACACACCTATGCCCCAGGGAGGAGTCGAAACTCCGACGGGGGAAGCCGCGCCGCGCTATCCATGGCAAGGCGCCCTTAGACCACAGGGCTACCCCGCGCGGCCAAAGTGAATTAAGTGAGGCTAACATGGATAAGAGAGCGCCGACATGTTTCGCTGAATTGGCAAGTAAAGGACAACATTACTGTGCTTATTGCTTTGTTTCCATGAAGAACAGAAGTCTCTCTAAAAGGTCAGTTACAAACTGAAATATTCACGAAATGATGCTCTATAAGTTCTTAGTTCACTTATTTGAGGATATATTCAAAGGCTGACAGTATTAGTATGTAGCAAGTATACGATAAAGCTGTATATTTGCCTCTATAACGCTAGTATTTCTTCATACCTTTAAAGATCGGATTTTTTAGCGTAGGTTTATCGATGGATAACACATACATCAAAACACAGCAGCGTGTAGTGCTCAAATGCCATGGGGTAGCTCTGGCATTCAGCCGAGAGATAAGCCCATCTGAGGAATAATCCAGGGTGATTTTTCCATCGTGTACAAAGTTTAGGGATTGATCGATGAGAGGATACGAAACAAAAATGATCTAATGAACTTTGTCCGGAAATGCATGGCTTCCATCCTAGAGACCATTTATTCGATCATACTTAGAGAGACTGCGGTCTAATACGCGCTGTACCATGTAGCCACAGTTACAATATGCATGATTTCTTCCTAGGGGTTGGTACTATTCCTCATAAGTTATACCCTAGAGCCCTCTCCTGCCGTAGTAATTGATAATGTTGTGTCTGATTCACTTCTCTTGCTGACTAATCTTGTAGTGGATGTGATACGGCGCTGTACACACTGGTTCCGTATTCGAGTCGAGAGCTTGCCGAAATGATGTTTACTTTCGGAAACTCAAATGGCAACGGTCGGCCGGCAGCAAGGTTACATCAGGAGACCTATCCCCACCGAAGACAACCGCAGCATTCAATACATTAAATTTATCCACAATTGCGAATAAAACAACCATCAACATGAAATGACGACAATGAAAATTTCTGCCGTACCGGGACACGATCCCGGGTTTCCCGCTGTTGCCTTACCATTTTTTTATTCATTGATTTCTTTTGAGTAGCACAGTCAGCGGCGGACTAGAGGAGGCAAGGCGGGAAGGGGTCCAATTCCGAGACCTAGCCACGATGTCTCTCTTCCCCTACCACCGAAGCGCACCATCATATTTTTTTTTATGTAATAAGCAACAAAAACAAGGGAGCCATACGCCAAACTGTATCCCGATTATGTGATCTAAAAAGGGCCATCTGGCCCGCTGGGATCGCCTTATCGAAGCGGGCGGCCAGTAAGAGTCGGTCGTCATTGCAATGGACATCACCAGTCATCAACCGTCGGAGCGTCCGGGGCCGCTGCGCACAGTCAGAGACAGTTTCTGTTACCGTAGGGGAATCGTCGAAATATCATGTCTGCAAGTCAATCTCTTTCCACACCCGGCACAGCCCAGCTGTGCGGTGGGTCGATGAATGACGATCCCATATGGTTAGCAAAAAGGTTCCAGTATAGCGTTCTGTTCGTTAAGACCAGGAACTCGTCGATCATGTATTGCCACAAATCTAGGGCTTCCTTTTCGCCGTCGCGGTACATATAGTGTATCGCTATTCCTTGTGCCCAGTTGACCTCATTCATACGGGTCATCGGGAAATAGACGGCGGCGGGATGAAAGAGGTCCAGGGGCACAATCGAAACATACAGGCGCCGTAGCAGGAAAGGCAGTATCTGGCGGATCAGTTTCCATCACTCGGGTGCGGGGCCAAAGTTCAGTCTGCGTTCGTCCGTGTCTACCGTCGCGCAACGGGGACACGTAGGGTCGTCAGTTAGGTGAATGGCATGTAGCCTTCGTCGGGTCGGAAATTTCTCGTTAGTGACCACACACCATGTTCGACCGCACTAAAGTTGACAGGAAGGACGCATGGACGGCTCGCCAAACCCGCGTCCAATCGACCGTTTGATGGTGTTGTACAATGTCGTTAGCCGGATTCCGGCGATGGAGAACACTATAATAAATCTTTGCTGTCGGATTCCGTGTCTCCGGTATAGCTCCCGACATATAGCTGTGCTCCATGAAAAACGTCCTAATATGTGGTAGCGAGGGCGATAAATGTCCAACAGGTACCGGTGGACTCAGCGTGTGTGGGGTCACCTCTGCTAACGGGATTCCAGGAAGACTGTATGTTGGTGAAAGCCAGAGTCGCCGCATTGAGCGGCGGTACAGTGCCAACGGTCTGTGCTTGACGTGAGTGAGTCCAATACCTCGTTTGTGGAAAGGTGAAATATGAGTAACAAAACGGATCTTAAAAACTGCACCAGCGTTCACAACATGTCCAAACACTGCTTGTATCCTGGAAGCCATAGTGTCTGTCATCGGTAATACGTGGGTGTAATGGTTAAGTTGAGAAGCCAGTACCCATTGACTTACTGATCACGTTGCAAGATGTCCAACAATCTGAATTTGTTGAGGCGAGCCTCTATGCGGAGTCGTCGTAAGACCCTACAATACGTAAAGGCCGCCGTACGTTGTATTTGTCGTTGAGCATTGGGACCCTTGTCAGGGGTACCTCTAGTCCTGCAGGCAGGCCTCGTCGTACCTCCATGTAGCGTCATTTGTGGAGGCTGATTATAATGCCTGCCACCGACCCATACAGTTGGATTCAGAAAAGCGCCGTTCGTATTTCGACATCACTCCGTACTGAGAACATCACATCATCGGCGTATGCACCACATCGAAAGATCACGGAGTGGAGGCTAAGACGTTCCAAGCGTCTTCGCAGTCAGTGAAGAGCTGGTTCGAGGGCAATGGCGAATAACATGCAGAAAGAGGACAACCCTCTCTGCCGGCCGTGGTGGCCGAGCGGTTCTAGGCGCTTCAGTCTGGGACCGAGCGACCGCTACGGTCGCAGCTTCGAATCCTGCCTCGGGCATGGATGTGTGTGATGTCCTTAGGTTAGTTAGGTTTAAGTAGTTCTAAGTTCTAGGGGACTGATGACCTCAGATGTTAAGTCCCATGACACGGACGGGGACGGACCTACAGCCGTTTACCATAATCCTCGTGACCGCCCCATGGATCAAACGAAACACATAAGATGCCGTCATGCACGGGATACCGATGTGATCCATAACTGCACGCGGGAAATCATGTTCAACATAATCGAAAGCATGATCATAATCAAGCGCTACAAGGGCGCCGTGGAGGCGACATGTTTACACCAGTGCCACCACGTCTCTGTAAGTTCTCACAGTCGTAAATACGTTAGTGTTGCCTCCGAGGCAGGTTTGATAAGTGTGAATGGCCGCCATTACCTTAGATTTGAGCCTCTCATGGAGGATGCGTGTCGACAGTTTGCAGTCGGTATTCAGCATTGTCAGTGGTCGAAAATCAAGTGGGTGACAGCCTTCTCCTGTTTTGGGCACCGGAATCAAGAGACCCTCATCATCATCATCATCATTTAAGACTGATTATGCCTTTCAGCGTTCAGTCTGGAGCATAGCCCCCCTTATACAGTTCCTCCATGATCCCCTATTCAGTGCTAACATTGGTGCCTCTTCTGATGTTAAACCTATTACTTCAAAATCATTCTTAACCGAATCCAGGTACCTTCTCCTCGGTCTGCCCCGACTCCTCCTACCCTCTACTGCTGAATCCATGAGTCTCTTGGGTAACCTTGCTTCTCCCATGCGTGTAACATGACCCCACCATCTAAGCCTGTTCGCCCTGACTGCTACATCTATAGAGTTCATTCCCAGTTTTTCTTTGATTTCCTCATTGTGGACACCCTCCTGCCATTGTTCCCATCTACTAGTACCTGCAATCATCCTTACTTTCATATCCGTAACCTCAACCTTGTTGATAAGGTAACCTGAATCCACCCAGCTTTCGCTCCCATACAACAAAGTTGGTCGAAAGATTGAACGATGCACGGATAACTTAGTCTTGGTACTGACTTCCTTCTTGCAGAAGAGAGTAGATCGTAGCTGAGCGCTCACTGCATTAGCTTTGCTACACCTCGCTTCCAGTTCTTTCACTATGTTGCCATCCTGTGAGAATATGCATCCTAAGTACTTGAAACCGTCCACCTGTTCTAACTTTGTTCCTCCTATTTGGCACTCAATCCGTTTATATTTCTTTCCCACTGACATTACTTTCGTTTTGGAGATGCTAATCTTCATACCATAGTCCTTACATTTCTGATCTAGCTCTGAAATATTACTTTGCAAACTTTCAATCGAATCTGCCATCACATCTAAGTCATCCGCATATGCAAGACTGCTTATTTTGTGTTCACATATCTTAATCTCACCCTCAGTGAATTCAAATGGTACTTGAAAATCGGGGTTCAGGTGTTCTCTGTACATCCTGACCCACATTGGGCCCATAAGATCAAAAAACTTTTTGTAAAATTCTAGAGGGAGTCCGTCAGGGCTTGGCGTTTTGTTGGGAATATCGCGCAACATAGCCCCTCGTTGTTCTTCTAAAGTCACCTCCGACAAGAGAGTAGCATCGTCTTGTGGGTTCTGAAAGACGGGTAGGTCAGATAGGACTCCTACATCCATCTTGTACTCTCGCTCGTAGAGAAGTTTATAGGACTGTGTGAACGGTGGGAGCATGTCCATTTGCATTTCAGCTCGTCGTCCATCCTCCGTCTCGACCTCCGCAATGAGCTGCCTCTTGCGTATTCTCCTATCTTGAATGATATGGTGGAAGGAAGGTCGTTCTCTAACATCATCATTTGTCCTCGCCCGCATCCGCACGCCCGCAAGACGTACGGCGGTGATACGTAGCAACTGTGCCTTGAAGTGCTGTTCTGCCGGTTGCACAGCCAGTTCGCGGAGCGCAGTCAAGTAGGAATCAGTGGTCGCGGTATAGCAGTGCGCTCTATCTCGTCCATAGCTGGCTAATGTAAGTCACAAGCAGGGTTTGACACACCCCATCCACCACTGATTTACGGAAACGTAGGTGGGTAATCGCCGGTGGCATCTGCTCCATGTAGATTCAACTTCGTGTCTGCAGTTTACCTCATCAAGAAGGGCCACATTGAAGTGCCACGGACCTCTACTTTGTCGGACGCGTTGGCGGGTGAGGGTGAGGGTACACACATACGCTGGGTGGTCCGTGAACGCAGCCGGCCACATCCCAGCGTCGGCAACTGCCGATCGCAGGCCGTGTGTGACGTAGACTCAATCCAAATGGCCCGCAGAGTCATTAGTAAAGTAGGTGTATGCCTTTCGGTAGGCGTGTTGCATGACGCAAGTGTCCGAAAAAGCCGTCCTTAACAAGCGCATGAAGTGCTTGGCAGATGGTATAGTGCGGCATTTGGTCGGATGGTCTGAGAACACAATTGAAATCTCCGCCTACTACCAAGTGTCTTCGGCAAAAAAGGTGTGACGTTCTCTCCTTTTGTCGGTGCCGAAAGGAGCATACATGTTCACCAGACGAACTGTACCAACTGTGAGTGTGAGCCCCCGGGACGACGGTAAATAGGATACATCAATTGCCATAATCTCTTCCCTCAGTAGAATAGTCGTACCTTCTCCGCCCTCATCTGAGGCTAGGTGTAGGCGTCATATCCTTAGGTATCTATACGGAGTCCTGATCGGACTTCGTGAAGAAAAACAACATCCAGATCCGCAGCTCGTAACATATATTGCAGCATACGGGTTTTGAGAGCAGAAGTAACGTCGTTGACATTGATCGTTCCGAGGCGGTATGCCTGTTCCATCAAGTCGCGGGGGCTGTCCTTCCTATTACACGTGGGCAGTAGTCATGATGTGTAGCGTATTCAGGACGTTGAGATGAGAAGCGACGGATGTGGTTCACGCCGGTCTAGGCGACTGTCGCCGTCAGCGTAAACTATGCTAACGGCATCGGTGTATCGTCAGGGTCCTGAAACGCGTCCTGCATCTCCATCTCCTGCGCCCAGTCTCCCAGGGACGTCGATACCACTGGATCTCGAGAGGCAGATATAGTTGTGGGTGCATCCTCGGGGTCGGGATTTTAGTGATCTCCCGCATCCCCACAGTACGCAGACCCACCGGTAGTGGGAAAAGACGTCGAATCGTGTGGTACGTTAGTATCGGCCATGTAGGATCGATTTATCGGCTGACGCACCTCATCATCCATCGTTGCTGCCTCCCACCGTTGTACTGCGTCGGTCGTTATGCGCCGTTTCTTATGGCGCTTCGGCGATTTCTGTTTACGCTGTGTCACCTGTGTGTCCGATGCAATGCAGGGGGTAGCCGCGGCATCCTGTTTTTCAACTCCCACCGCACAGCCGACTTGTCGTTGTAGTGGTGCGCCTGGCCACGACGAGAGCGCAACATAGGCATCGGCGCTGGAAGACGCTGAAGGCTCCTCAGTAACTCCGAGGCTTGCACCAATACGGAAGGGTCGTCATAGAAACCTGGCGTGTTCCGTCTCACCGCCGCAACATACGTAATCGGCATAGAGGTCGGTATCGACGGTCGAATCTCATTGGCCAAGGGCGTCTGCACGAGTCGGTGCTGCAGACATTCGGTACGCGCGTGTCCTACCTGCTCACATCCGGAGCAGGTCCTCGGTTGACCGTCGTAAATAATTATCTCCTGGCAACCAACAATCGTGAGATAAGAAGACATCTGGCGGTGCAATTCAATAAGGAACTGTCGCAACTTTTAAGGACAAGGTAAGTTTAGAGGGTCTTCCATTTTTCGGCCGCATGGCCGAGGACTGTGCAATAGAGTCAAAGAGCAAGGGAGACCAAATCCGCTGGAGCTTCAAATGGTAGCACGTTCAAGCGTTATCACACCCACGTTTCCGTCAGAGTGGCAGAACCTTCTCCCTCCTTATGCTCAGAATGCGCGGCGTGGCGGTGGGGAAAATGTGAAGCAACTCTGAGCACTATGGCAAAAAAAAAAAAAAAAAAAAAAAAAAAATGGTTCAAATGGCTCTGAGCACTATGGGACTTAACTTCTGAGGTCATCAGTCCCCTAGAACACACATCCATACCCGAGGCAGGATTCGAACCTGCGACCGTAGCGGTCGCGCGGTTCCTGACTGTAGCGCCTAGAACCTCATGGCCACCCCGGCCGGCCACTGTGGCACTCAGACCCGAACATAGCCCGCGAGCCAAAATCTTGGCCATCCCAGGTTATGGCTTCGTGGGGTCTGCGTCACACTCGAACTCTACCATCACTTCTTACCAAACTGAAACCGGTTTTCCAGTGGGTCCTATCGATATGGTCACGAGCCCAGGAGACGCGGTGCAGGCGATACCGTGCCGTTAGCAGCGGCACTAGCGTCGGTCGTCTGTTCCCATAGCCCATTAACGCCAAATCTCACAACACTGTTCTAGCTGATACGTTCGTCGTACATCCCACACTGATTTCTGCGGTTATTTCACGCTGTGTTGCTTGTCTGTTATCACTGACGACTCTAAGCAAACGCCACTGCTCTCGGTCGATAAATGAAGGCCGTCGGCTATTGTGTTGTCTGTGGTGAGAGGTGATGCCTGAAATTTAGTATTCTCGACACACTCTTGACACTGTGGATCTCGGAATATAGAATTCCCTAACGATTTACGAAATGGAATGGTCCATGCGTCTAGCTCCAAGCATCATTCTGCGTTCAACGTCTGTTAATTCCCGTCGTTCTGCCATACTCACTTCGGAAACTTTTTCACATGAATAAGTTGAGTAAAAAAGACAGATCCGCCAATTCACTACCCTTTTATGCCTTGTTTATGGTGTACTACCGCCATCTATGTATGTACATGTCGCTATCTTATGACTTTTGTCACCTCAAAGCATGATAGTGTGCAACCTGCGACCCTCGGGCAGGATACGGCGCATGATTGATCTGAATACGGCCCGTAGAAGAAATTCGTACTAGAAGAGAGAGTGAGTATACTATGGCAGCTCGCTCGGCTAGCCGCGCAGTCTAACGCGCTGCTTCCCGAGCGGGAAGACGTGCCGGTCCCTGGCACGAATCCCCCGGCAGATTTGCGTCGAGGTCTGGTGTGGCGGCCAGCCTGTGGATGGTTTTTAAGGCGGTTTTCCATCTACCTCGGCGAATGTAGGTTCCCCTTATTCCGCCTCAGATACACTATGTTGGCGATGCCTGTGCAAACACTTTCTCCATGTGGTGTGACCGCCAGACACCACACTTGCTAGGTGGTAGCCTTTAAATCGGCCGCGGTCCGTTAGTATACGTCGTGATTGCAGACCAAGCGCCGCCACACGGCAGGTCTAGAGAGACTTCCTAGCACTCGCCCCAGTTGTACAACCGACTTTGCTTGCGATGGTTCACTGACAAAATACGCTCTCATTTGCCGAGACGATAGTTAGCATAGCCTTCAGCTACGTCATTTGCTACGATCTAGCAAGGCGCCATTACCAGTTATTATTGATGCTGTAAAACATGTACCGTCAATTGCGACGTTCAGCATTTATGGATTAAAGTTAAGTATTCCACCAGCTACGTCAGTTTTTTCTACAGTCTAATTTCCTTGTCCTGTTCCAGACCTCACGCCAGCCTGCGTGAGCTAAAACGCGTGCCTTTCGGCTTCCTCTAATATCACGGTGTTGGCTCTACTGCCAACCCACAACACTCCATGTATCCATACACCATAATTACTCTACCACGAAAACATTTGGGGTACACTCGTCCGGTATGAGACGTTCCAAGTGTGTGTGTGGGAAGGGGGGGGGGGGGAGCGGTGTGTCCACTTTGAACCAAACCGCACAATAACCCTAGGTTCGGCGTGGGACGGCAGTGGGGTCGGTGGACTGCTGTGGCATATTGTGGGGTTGTGAACCCCTGCGGGTTACGGCGGGGACGTTGTTTCTAGGACCCTGGTTCAATACACAATACAATACTATAGCCACGACACATTTTCGTATACTTCCGTATTTTGTTTTTCTATTCTTTTTCGTATTAACAGTAGCAAATAATTGTCTGTTGTGGACGTATTAGAACTCTTGTGCTGTTGAAATTGAAGTAATTTATGATGCTTTAGCTGCAAATAGTTGCTTCTCTGTGTGGTACTTATTCCATAACGACATTTCAGAATGCTTGGCAACCTAACTTCGGATGTTTCCATTTATTTACATGTAGTGTACATTGCTTCTTTACTAATGGTGTTGCACGATTTTGCAACACACTTTTTTGAGACGGCTGCTGTAAAGCGTCACGAAAAAGAAACGGTTTTCGCGACGTGCAAATAAATATGAACATCTGAAAATGGGATGAACATAAAACGAACGCGTGTTTTGAGGCATAGTGTATCAGACAACGGGTGCCATTCAAACTGGTGCATTTCACCATTAGCATTAACGGCCTGGAAGCCATAGTTTTCACTTTATTCACAAGGAGCGCTGCTGGTTCGTCACTTCACGAGGCGGGCCGCGAGCGTACGTAAGTATGTGTATCAGATCGCCGGTCAACAACGGTTGCCCATGCCTGGTCTCTGTCCTTCCGTAAGAGCCCTGATTTTCCTTACTATGTCTTCGCGGTCCTTATGCAAGGTCTTTGTTGCTGGAAGTAGGATCGTTCTGCAGTCTGTCGTAAAGGCTGGTTCTCGAAACTTTCTCAACAGTGTTTCGCTAAAAGAACTTCCCTTTCCAGCCTGGCATTCCCATTTGAGCTAACAGAACATATCCACAATATTCGCGTTTGGTCGAATATACCGATAGCCAGTGGAGGCTCGTGAGTATGCGTTTTGAATGTTCACAAATTTTTAGACTCAGATCAACCTGTACGTGTGAAACAGCATGTGCTGTATAATAGTTATGATTATGAGCACATTTCTACATCTACAGCCACTGTCAATAATAATAATAATAATAATAATAATAATAATAATAATAATAATAAACCCCGTGGAGGCCCGGGAAAAGAATAGGCCTCCGGTATGTTCTGCCAGTCGTAAAAGGCGACGAAAAGAACAAACCACTAATAGGGCTAACCCCCCTTTTAGTGTGATTACTTGGTTCAGGACAGAACTAAAGAAGCCTCGGACAAGCGCCGTCATGGTCGGGGACGACGCTTGAACCCTATGCCCGCCCACAATGGTAACGACACTGCTAGCCACATGGAAAATGATTTAAATCCGAATAGAGGTGTTTTGCAGGATATGCTTCCTGCACACCACCCTAGAAGGAAAACAAAGACAGAGGATGAGATGGTCAGATGAAGTAAATCGACACCTCATGTTCTGTTATTACCAAGCAACAAACCTAGGAACCAACACAACTGGATACAGATCACAAGTATACACAACATTTATTACCAGATACCCGGAATTAAAATTTTTAACAGAACAACGACTAGCTGATCAGATCCGTGTAATAATCAAAAGTAACAGGATACCCCAGTCAGAATTAGAAAACATCAAACAACAAGTACAACAAATACTGGAACAAAATAATGTGCAATCAGAAGAAGAAAACACAGTAATGGACTCAAACATCCCAGAGCAAACAAACAAAGACCAACACGCATCAATTAAACAATCAGAGGAAAACGAAATCTTAAGACAGCCACCAGAACAAGCACAAATAGAACACGAAGAGACACACGTGTTAGATATAGAAGAGAAATTTCAGCTGACATATATAGAATACAAAGACACAAATACAGACATTAGACCATTCTTGCATAGACCGCCAAATAACCCACAAGTCGAAACAACAATAAAAACTATCAACACAATCATACACAACAAAATAAATGAAAACACAACTATGGAAGAGTTACAACTACTGGTTTATATAGGAGCACTCACTACACTAAATATACACACTAGGCAGAGATCAGAACAAACCAACACACAGAAGAAACGCACAAAACCAGCATGGCAACACAGGTTACAGATCAGAATAGAAAAACTGAGAAAAGACATCGGACAGCTAACACAATTTATAAGAAATGAAATATCAGACAAAAAACGAAAAAGGTTAGGTAAAATCTCACAACAAGAAGCAGTAGAGCAATTAGATGAAAAAAAGCAGAAATTGCAAGCATTGGCCAAACGACTTAGAAGATACAAAAAAAGTGAAAATAGAAGGAAACAAAACCAAACATTCAACACAAACCAAAAGAGATTTTACCAAACAATGGATAACACACACATTAAAATAGACAATCCACCAAACATAACAGACATGGAACACTTCTGGAGCAGCATATGGTCAAACCCGGTACAACATAACAGGCATGCACGGTGGATACAAGCAGAAACAGACGCATACAAGATGATACCACAAATGCCTGAAGTGATAATTTTGCAACATGAAGTCACCCGAGCAATTAATTCTACACACAATTGGAAAGCCCCTGGAAATGATAAAATAGCAAATTACTGGCTAAAGAAGTTCACCTCAACACATTCACATCTAACTAAGTTATTTAACAGTTACATTGCAGACCCATACACATTCCCTGATACACTTGCACATGGAATAACCTATCTGAAACCTAAAGATCAAGCAGACACAGCAAACCCAGCTAAATATCGCCCCATAACATGCCTACCAACAATATACAAAATATTAACTTCAGTCATCACACAGAAATTAATGACACATACAACACAGAACAAAATTATAAATGAAGAACAAAAAGGCTGCTGCAAAGGAGCACGAGGATGTAAAGAGCAACTGATAATTGATACAGAGGTGACATATCAAGCTAAAACTAAACAAAGGTCCCTACACTACGCATACATTGATTACCAAAAAGCCTTTGATAGTGTACCCCACTCATGGTTACTACAGATTTTGGAAATATACAAAGTAGATCCTAAATTGATACACTTTCTAAACACAGTAATGAAAAACTGGAAAACCACACTTAATATCCAAACAAATTCAGATAGCATCACATCACAGCCAATACAGATTAAGCGTGGAATATACCAAGGAGACTCATTAAGTCCTTTCTGGTTCTGTCTTGCTCTGAACCCACTATCCAACATGCTAAATAATACAAATTATGGATACAATATTACTGGAACATATCCACACAAAATCACACATTTGCTATACATGGATGATCTAAAACTACTGGCAGCAACAAATCAACAACTCAACCAATTACTAAAGATAACAGAAGTATTCAGCAATGATATAAATATGGCTTTTGGAACAGACAAATGTAAGAAAAATAGCATAGTCAAGGGCAAACACACTAAACAAGAAGATTACATATTGGATAACCACAGCGACTGCATAGAAGCGATGGAAAAAACAGATGCCTATAAATACCTAGGATACAGACAAAAAATAGGAATAGATAATACAAATATTAAAGAAGAACTAAAAGAAAAATATAGACAAAGACTAACAAAAATACTGAAAACAGAATTGACAGCAAGAAACAAGACAAAAGCTATAAATACTTATGCTATACCAGTATTGACCTACTCATTTGGAGTAGTGAAATGGAGTGACACAGACCTAGAAGCACTCAATACACTTACACGATCACAATGCCACAAATATAGAATACATCACATACATTCAGCAACAGAAAGATTCACATTAAGCAGAAAGGAAGGTGGAAGGGGATTTATAGATATAAAAAACCTACATTATGGACAGGTAGACAATTTAAGAAAATTCTTTCTAGAACGAGCAGAAACTAGCAAAATACACAAAGCAATCACTCATATAAATACATCAGCTACACCATTGCAATTTCATAACCACTTCTACAACCCTTTAGATCACATAATATCAACAGATACAAAGAAAGTAAATTGGAAAAAGAAAACACTACACGGCAAGCACCCGTATCATCTGACACAGCCACACATCGATCAAGACGCATCCAACACATGGCTAAGGAAAGGCAATATATACAGTGAGACGGAAGGATTCATGATCGCAATACAGGATCAAACAATAAACACCAGATATTACAGCAAGCATATTATTAAAGATCCCAACACCACAACTGATAAATGCAGACTTTGCAAACAACAAATAGAAACAGTAGATCACATCACAAGCGGATGTACAATACTAGCAAATACAGAATACCCCAGAAGACATGACAATGTAGCAAAAATAATACATCAACAACTTGCCATAAAACATAAACTAATAAAACAACACGTTCCCACATACAAGTACACACCACAAAATGTACTGGAGAATGATGAATACAAATTATACTGGAACAGAACGATTATAACAGATAAAACAACACCACATAACAAACCTGACATCATACTCACCAATAAAAAGAAGAAATTAACACAACTAATTGAAATATCCATACCCAACACAACAAATATACAGAAGAAAACAGGGGAAAAAATTGAAAAATACATCCAACTGGCTGAGGAAGTCAAGGACATGTGGCATCAGGATAAAGTCGACATTATCCCAATTATACTATCAACTACAGGAGTCATACCTCACAATATTCACCAGTACATCAATGCAATACAGCTACATCCAAACATATATATACAATTACAAAAATCTGTAATTATTGATACTTGTTCAATTACCCGAAAGTTCCTAAATGCAATATAACATATACCATACAGTTACAAGGAAGTCACGCTTGACCGAGGTCCGCGTCACGTTCCATTTTTAACCAGACTTAAGTCTGAGAAAAAAAAGTAAAGATAATAATAATAATAATAATAATAATAATAATAGAAGTAATAATAATGATAGTAATATGCACAACTTGTCTGACGAAAGAAAGATTCACTTTTATGAAATTTTGTTGTTTTGTACATAATTAAGTACAGTTTACGGCAAGAGCGAAATAATGTATAAGCTTTCACTGATTTCCGTCTCGTCAGCCAAATATTAATATTACTAGAGGTTTATCACTCACCAAGCCTCAGTTTCTGAAGCAAGAAAACAGCATAATCCCATCTTATGAAATGTCCTAGCCTTCTGTACAGTCCACACAAAAGTTAACATTAACACATTTAGGCTGCAGTGTAGCTACACACTGAATAGAGAAAACTATACAGCAATATGACTGACATTGCCTAGTTATAGAGAAAAATCCATGCCTCTGTTTTTCAATCGCGCAAATGTCTCGATCACTCCGCAACTGAAATCTTGAGCATGATTCACAGACTTTTTCTCAAGTACAAGCACTACCCATGCCGAAAGCCTGTTCACTGTCATTGTATTTCGGAGATAGGTTTTTATCCTTTTCCTTGTTGAGAAACAACGTTCAGGTTCAACTGTTGTAAGAGCAGTTGTTATAATTATCCTCATTAGTCCACATAACTGCGGAAATATGTTTAGATACGAATTGTTGTCTAATACAAGCTGCAGCATTGCAACAGCACCACCTGCGTGCTGAAAGTCCATTCTGCTGTAGAGTACTTTCTGGCTCTGCTCTGAGCATGGATACGTTTCAGCAGTAATGTCAAGTTCTCTCTTAGGAAAACTTGTCGTAAATAGAGAAAATGAGCGCACATCTAACAATTTTGGTACCAAAAGGTGATTCCTGAATGAAAATCTTTTATTCATATGACTTATTATGGCGTCACAAACTTCCTTCGCATCTGCTACTTAATTTCCTGAGGCTAGTCCCGGCGGAGGTTCGAGTCCTCCCTCGGGCGTGGGTGTGTGTGTTTGTCCTTAGGATGATTTAGTTTAAGTAGTGTGTAAGCTTAGGGACTGATGACCTTAGAAGTTAAGTCGCATAAGATTTCACACACATTTGAACATTTTTTAATTTAATTTCCTGATTTTCTTTTTTTCTGAATTTCTTCAAAGGTAGTATTTCTTATTCCTGTAACTACATCTTCAGTCTCCAATAAACATTGACTAGCGGTTATTGCTTCAAGATGCCGATGTTGTAGTTTCATGGAGAGTATGTGTGCATGTGGCATGATCCTAAAAAAAATTCTAGCCAAAATAAGAGCTCAGAGAGTTTCGGATTGGAGAGGAAATCGTAACTTTCTCGTCTGGGTTTGTCAGCTGCACGATCAGAGAGGGTAAGTTCTTCTTAATTCTCAATCAGACTTTCCTTGTTCCCCTTAACTGTGTTGACTGTCCGAATGTCAAACATCCATCTTGTAACTTCTATACGTGGTAGTTTAGTCTGCACAACTCTGTCTAGCACACTTCTTCTGTGTGACAACCGGGAGAAAAAAAGCTGGAAGGCCGGAGAGGTTAGAAAAAAATATTCTAGCAGATTTGTTTATAGATGCAACTTCTTGCAGGACCAGATTAAATTGATGAGCATAACAGTGAACATAATAAACCCTAGGATATACGTGCTTAATTCTTACCTGAACACCATTAATGTCTCCGCTCATAACAGCAGCACCATCATAGTATTGTGCGTAACCTTTTCCTTCTTTCCATCTGCATGCTTTTGCAATTCAGAATTTATCGCCTTAAATAACTTCTCAGCATCATGTGTGACAGGGTTAACGAAGACCCAAAATCTCTCCACAACAGAGCCATCAAGTTTGTATCCATACACAATCACCAATTGTTGCGTGGTAGACACATCTGTTGTTTCGTCTGCATTATAGCCAAATAATGCGCACTAAACATTTCTTGCGTTATTATTTCTCTGCATACACTTAGCACACAATTCAGAAGTTTATTTTGAAATGTTTTGGGTGTACCTTTAAGCAGAGTTGCGGTTTCTGTATTCCTTCATTGAGCCGTCAATAGCACTTACTAAATTTACAAGCCTACGAAACACTCCTGGGTTTTCTGAATCTTCACTTTCATGATGACTACGTAAAGCTAACTCAAACGCCACGCAAAATTTTATGCAGTATTTAACCTGGAGAGGATATGTCTATTCCTGCTCACTTGTTCATTACAGAGTATACAGATTCTCTGTATACGCTGTCAAGCTGAGTACAAATTATTACTTTACCAAGCACTGAAAGCTCAATGTTCGCATTTTTGTGTTAGTGGGACCTTTAGTGCTTTTTTTTCAGACAAATGTACAAGATCCTTAACATCTGTATTAGTCCTCAAATTAATATCTGGGCTGAAAATCAGATATGGAAAACAATACAGTGCTTGTCTTACGTTGCACCCAGACGACCACTTATGCTTGTTGTGCACTTCTTTGTTAAATGTTGGCTTATAGTCACGCTTATTTGATTTTGTATCATTCTCAATCAACAAATCTGGTCTGTGGGACCGTACTTCCTTCGCGGCTAAGTTGCCCTGGTAATTTAGTTTTCTGTTAGCTCTTAAAATCGACTCAACAGAGTTCATCTTGACACTGTCACTGTTTCCTATCCATACTGTCATTTACACACTACCCAACTAACCACAACACAAACTGCCGCTTATGGAAATTATTAAATTCAGGTAGTAGGGTCTTAATGTCTACCAACATAATTACCTAACTACAGGTAAATGAAACCACATAAACTGGTGCACTCTCATATTAAGAATACAAAAGGATTACTGTATAATATAACCCAAAACTTAGTATACTATAACTCACTCAGAAGTCGACAAAATGGATTTTTCCTTCAGTATAACTATGGCATATACTGACGTCCGACTTAATTTTACTATATGTCGATTGAATTTGCATATCTGACGAGTGTGCTACCTAACGGGATTTACGCCAATTGCCACGCGAATGGAGTCTGCTACCATCTAGTAGCATTGACATAGACTTGTAGTTGAATGGTGACGCCTAGCTGTGCACACCACAACCCGTGCACATTGTTTATCTAATCCGCATGTTAAAAAATGTGTGAATTCCTAAGGGACCAAACCGCTGACGCCATCGATCCCTAGACTTAAAAAATGTGTGAATTACAAAGGGGCCAAAGTGCTGAAGTCATCGGTCCCTAAACTTACACACTACTACATTAACTTATGCTGATAACAACTCACACACCCATGCCCGAGGGGGAACTCGAACCTCCGGCGGGAAGAGCCGCGCAGTCCAGGACATGGCGCCTCAAACCGCGCGGCCACTCCGTGTGGCTAATCCGCATCTATTTGACGGATATGGCAATTACGTCATGCCATTCGCGCATGTGCAGAAGCTCCTTAAAACGTGCGCAACTGACGGTTTGCTCGGACCCTGATGCCAATTTTCATGGAGTCTAGAGGGGTAGCAATGTGCCATAGCGCGGTGAATTTAAGTGCCTTATATTTCAGATTACTCCATCTATATTACGTTCAACAGCATCCAAAGCAAAATAACCAATAAATCTGCAAGGTGTCGACAGTTTGGGTGTTCATATGCTCATGTGCTCTTACACAGCAGCCGCCGCTGCCGGTATCAAATCTAGCAGCATGCCTCCGAATTGCTCGGATGTCTTCGTCTAATGCCATACACTCGAGCAGTAGTCAAGAATAGCTCACAAAAGTGATTTCTGCGTGGTCTCACCTTTATAGATGAGTTACACTTCCCCAGAATTCTCTCACTAAAAGAAAGTCGACAATTCGCCTTCCGTGTAATCGACCTTACGTTCTTGTTCCATTTAATGTCACATTGCAACGTTACGTCTAGAGATTTAATCGATGTGACATTATCACGCATCGCACTGCTAATACTGTATTCGAACACATGTGCAGTAACTTATATTTTCCCACATTTAGAGTGTTCATTACAAGAAACAGAAATGCTATCGAAGTCATCCTACCACAGTCACTCAAAGACGATACTTTCCAGTACTCTGCAGGGTCATTAGCAAGGAGCTACAGATTACTGCCTACCCTATTCGTCAGATCGGTTAGGTAGATATGGTGTAACAGAATGAACTTTCAACAGTTTGGGAGACTGTTGGGGACGAAATTTTGAACGCTTTGATGTAAGGAACCTATAGCCAGAAACGTTAAACAAAAATCTTTACAGCCATTACTGGGCTGCGAAAAAGCTACGCACTACTTGTATGAGAAGTCTCCAGGTGCGATACTCAGTGCAAATTTGCGCTTGAATTCTCTGATATCGCCTTATTGGACCACACATCTTACTACAGCGTTTCAATGGTGCATACTATTTGAACATTCTGGCCAGTGCTTTAGGTGAAATTCTGGAAGGCCTTCTATTGCAAGTGTGCACAAGTTTGTGGTTTGAGAACGATGGTATTTATAAAATAAATAAAATAAAAAAATATTATTTAAATATTAATTATTCTATCTGTATGATGGTGATTGTGATTGTAATTGTAATAAATATTTGCTTATCTGGAACGTGGACGTTTAATTATTCGGTATCAGACGCTTGACAATGGCTTTCTCGTAAAGGCAATGTTACTCGTAGTTGACCGTGAAATAAAACTGAAATAATCGGACTTCGTAAATAAATCGTTTCCAAAGACTGCTGCGGTAGGTGCGGACTCATAATCTAAATCTCAATATTTCAATAATTTGCCAGCCATGCCAATACGTCGTACAGAGGTGATTGTCTACTAAACATAAAAAAGTTACACAGTTAGTTAAATCAGATATATTCAATGAATAAGCCTACAGTTCATAATCCTACTTACTTTTATAAATATAAATTCTTTACAGAATCGAGTGCCTAGTCCGGTTGCAACTCGCAGTATTCTTCTATAACATGAAATATGGCGGTGTGCCAGACAATAGAATAAAATACGTGCTTCTCGCACCACTTCTACCAGAGCTCTCTTATTTCTTAATCAAACATAAGAGTAACGTAATTGTGCTTTTGTTTTATCAGCGACACAGCGCTGCAGTTGTGTGCCATAGGCTTTATTTATTTGTCACTGATTATTTATTTAATTAATATTTCGCGTTTCCGAGGAAACTCACGCTCGGCATGCAAATGTGCCTTTATATATTCCAGCGCACTTTGATCGTCGTGCCTGACCTCTACCTCTACAGCAGTGAAACCTCAGATACCGTTTATAGTATTTGATTGTACTTTACTGTCCATAAACGTTTACCATACTATAGTACTCTTGTCTTCCATTTAGCCTACCAAATGCATAAAAAGGGCATGGTGCTGTAGAAATTTTATTTCACATTTCCGGCTATAGGTTCCTGATACCAGAGTGCTCAAAATTCTATCCTCTATCATGCCCCAAATTTTTAAAACGCCATTCTGTTACATGCAATTACACTTCCCTGGGGCACTCTTGACGATGCTGTTGTCTCTGATGTACACTCCCTGTCCAGGAAAACGTACTTCATTGTAGTACTTAAAACGTCCTACAACCACCCACATATCTGAGAGCCTATTCTGTATGCTCGGATATTCGTTAACAGTGTGAAGTGTGTCACTGTCTGAAGTGCTTTCCAGATGTATAGGAATTCTTCAATAAGGTATTTGTTTTTGAAGGCGTAGATGTGGTGATCTATGTTTTTCGATACCTTGTTGATTTCCATAGGGAACATTGCTTTTTACCTAGCTCATAATTTTCTAGTATTCTGCTAGAGATAACGAACAGGAGAAATATAGATCAGTTTTACCTCTTTTTTGTTGGTGGGCAATACATTTCTTCCAAAGGGATTCATGAAAAATTTTGGCCAGAATTATTCTGTGTTGTATTTGGTAGGGACGCCTTTGGTCAAAAGGACGTTATTGAGTTTCAGATACTTAAGGAGCTTTTCAACACCATTAGTACTCACTCAGTACTGTGTCACTCGGCTTAGCAGCTGATTGGAGACGATTGGAGACGATTGATGAATATCGGTATTCTTTAATTTTTTGTGAAGGAACAGAGAGAGAGAGCTAACGTAATAAAAAGACAGTCGTCTTCGGGAAAGATAGTAGTATTTGGGAAAACTACAGTTCTAATCTGACCATTCTTCTTTAAGTTTCCCGTGGCTTCCCTAAATAGCTTAAGCCAAATGCTGGTATGGTTTCTATGACGTAGCGTGGCCAATTTCCTTTGCAATCGTTCCCCAGTCCGAGATTTTCCTTTGCTTCTAATGAGCACATCGTCGAGGGCCGCTGAAAGCTAATCTTTATTCTTTGTTAAGAACGTTTAAAAAGTGACTTCACCATTTCTGTTTTAGTTTCACTAATTTCTCTCTTGGTTCCTGCTCAACTGCGAGCGGTTGGACACTGGATTCTGTGTCACTGACGCCTACAACTCATGACCAACATATCTTGGAATTTAGGGGCAAGTACTACGATTATGACCCCTGCCCCCCCCCCCCCCCCCCCCTATGAAAACGTTGCTGTTGGTGGGGAGGCTTACATGCCTCAAAAAATGGTTCAAATGGCTCTGAGCACTATGGAACTTAACTTCTGAGGTCATCAGTCCCCTAGAACTTAGAACTACCTAAACCTAACTAACCGAAGGACATCACACACATCCACGCCCGAGGCAGGATTCGAACCTGCGACCGTAACGGTCGCGCGTTTCCAGACTGTTGCGCCTAGAACCGCTCGGCCACTCCGACCGGCTGCATGCCTCAGCGATACAGATAGCCGTACCGTAGGTGCAACCACAACGGAGGGGTGTCAGTTGAGAGGCCAGACGAACGTGTGGTTCCTGAAGAGGAGCAGCAGCCTTTTTAGTAGCTGCAGGGCCAATAGTCTGGATGATTGACTGATCTGGCCCTGTAACATCAACAGAAACGATCTTGCTGTTCTGGTACTGCGAAGCTGAAAGCAAGGGAAACTACAACCGTAATTTTTCCCGAGGGCATGCAGCTTTATTGTATGGTTAAATGATGATGGCGTCCTCTTGGGTAAAATATTCCGGAGGTAAAATAGTCCCCTATTCGGGTCTCCGAGGGGGCTACTCAGGAGGACGTCGTTATCAGGAGAAACAAAACTGGCGTTCTACGGATCGGAGAGTGGAATGTCAGATCCCTTAATCGGGCAGGTAGTTTGGAACTTTAAAAAGGGAAATGGATAGGTTAAAGTTACATATAGTGGAATTAGTGAAGTTCGGTGGCAGGAGGAACAAGACTTCTGGTCAGCTGAAAACAGGGGTATAAAAACAAAATGAAACATGTGTAAAGCACGAGTAAGTTTAATAATGAATAAAAAGACAGGAACGCGGCTAAGCTACTACGAACATTAGAGTGGAAGCGTTTTTGTAGCCGAGAGAGACACGAAGCCCACGCTTATCGCAGTAGTGCAAGTTTATATGCTAACTAGTTCCGCAGAAGATGAAGAGACTGAAGAAATGTATGATGCGATAAAAGAAATTATTCAGATACATAAGGGAGACGAAAATTTGATAGTTATGGGAACTGGAATTCGATAGTAAGAAAAGGAAGAGAAGGGAAAGTATTAAGTGAATATGGAATGGTGGTAAGGAATGAAAAAGGGAGCCGCCTGGTAGACACTTCCTGGAGCAGATGTGGACTCTGACCACAATTTATTGGTTATGAACTGTAAATAAAAACTGAAGAAACTGCAAAAAGGTAGGAATTTAAGAGGATGAGACGTGGATAAACTGAAAGAGCCAGAGATTGCAGAGAGTTTCAGAGAGATCGTTAGGGAACGATTGCCAAGAACAATGGAAAGAAATACAATGGAAGAAGAATGGGTAGCTTTGAGAGATGAAATAGTGAAGGCAGCAGTGGATCAAGTAGGTAAAAAAAGGAGGGCTAGTAGATATCCTAGGGTAACACAGGAGATACTGAATTTAATTGATGAAAGGAGAAAATATAAAACTGCAGTAAGTGAAGCAGGCGAAAAGGAATACAAACGTCTCACAAATGAGATCTACAGGAAGTGCAAAATGGCTAAGCAGGGTTGGATAAAGAATAAATGTAAGGATGTAGAAGCATATTCACTAGGGTAAGACAGTTACGGTCTACAGGAAAATTAATGAGACCTTTGGAGAAAAGAGAACCACTTGTATGAATATCAAGAGGTCATATGCAAAACCAGTCCTAAGCAAAGAAGGGAAAGCAGAAAGGTGGAATGAATATATAGACAGTCTATACAAGGCTGATGTACTTGAGGGCAATAATATGGAAATGGAAGAGGGAGTAGGTGTGGATGATACGGGAAATATGATAGTGCGCGTAGAATTTGACAGTGCACTGAAAGGCCTAAGTCGGATCAAGGTCTAAGAAGTAGACAACATTCCATTAGAACTTCTGATAGCCTTGGATGAACCAGCCATGGCAAAACTCTTCCATCTGGTGAGCAAGATGTATGAGACAGGCGAAATACCTTCAGACTTCAAGAAGAATATAATAATTCAAGTCTCAAAGAAAGTAGGTGTCGAGAGGTGTGAAAATTACCGAACTATCAGTTTAATAAGCCACGGTTGCAAAATACTAAATCTAATTCTTTACAGACGAATTGAAAAAATGGTAGAAGCCGACCTCGTGGAAGACCAGTTTGGATTCCGTTGAAATGTTGGAACACCCGAGGCAATACTGACCCTATGACTTATCTTAAAGAATAGGTTAAGGAAAGGTAAACTTACGTTTCTAGCATTTGTAGACTTAGAGAAAGCTTTTGAAATGTGGACTGGAATACTCTCTTTCAAATTCTGAAGGTGGGGTAAAATACAGGGAGCGAAAGGCTATTTACAATTTATACAGAAACCAAATGGCAGTTACAAGAGACGAGAGACATGAAAGGGAAGCAGTGGTTGGGAAGGGAGTGAGACAGGGTTGTAGCCTCTCCCCGATGTTATTCAATGTGTATACTGAACTACCAGTAAAGGAAACAAAAGAAAAAATTGAGTAGAAATTAAAATCCGTGAAGAATAAATAAATAGACGGTAGAGCACTTGCCCGCAAAAGGTAAATGTCCCGAGTTCGAGTCTCGGTCCAGAACACAGTTTTGATCTGCCAGGAAGTTACAAGAAATAAATACTTTGTGGTTTGCCGACGACATTGTAATTCTATCAGAGACCAGGAAGAGCAGTTGAACGAAATGGACAGCATGTCAAATTAAACACCTTTCAGCCATCTAGTTTCCAGCCTTATTTTTTTGGCAACCAGTGTCAGCGTTTTACTACGATACGTCCTGTATCGAACAGCCGAGTCCCGCAACCATCTGTAAAAAGATGGACATACAGAGGAATGGACAGTGTATTGAAAGGAGGATATAAGATGAACAACAAAAAAAGCAAAACGAGGATAATGGAATGTAGTCGAATTAAATCAGGGAATTATATTAGGATATGAGACACTTAAAGTAGTGAATGAGTTTTTCTATATGGGAAGTAAAATAACTGCTGATGGTCGAAGAAGAGAGGATAGAAAATGTAGACTGGCTATGGCAAGGGAAGGTTTCTGGAGAACAAAAATTTGTTAACATCGAGTATAGATTTCAGTGTCAGAAAATCCTTTCTGAAGGTATTAGTATCGAGTGTAATTATATATGGAAGTGAAACGTAGACGGTAAATAGTTTAGACAAGAATAAAATAGAAGCTTTCGAAACGTGGTGCTACAAAAGACTGCTGAAGATGAAATGGGTAGATCACGTAACTAATGAGGAGGTACTGAAGAGAATTGGGGAGAAGAGGAATTTGTGACACAACTTGACTGGAAGAAGGGATCGGTTGGTCAGACACGGATCATCAGTTTAGTATTGGAGGGAAGCGGGGACGGTAAAAATCGTAGAGGGAGACCAAGAGATGAATACAATAAGCAGATTCAGAAGGATGTAGGTTTCAGAAGTTATTCGGAGATGAAGAGGCTTGCACAGGATAGAGTAGCATTGAGAGCTGCATCAATCCAGTCTCTGGACTGAAGACCACAACACCAGCTGTGATAATATCGTGTTACGGTAGTTATTGAAAACATCTTGCATTGCCCTTATGAGAGCCGTATACGTTTCAGGTAACTTCCGGATACCAGAGTATTTTTCCTTTGTTTAGCACATGTTGTGCAGTACGCACTGCTTCTTAAGGGGGTTCCCGATATTGTTTGTACATCATACATACTGTTGTAAATCTTAATTCTTTTGAAACAGTACCGGGTTAAAGGAAAATGTCTTCTATGGTCCTTATATGTTCTCATCTATGCATTCACCGCGGAAGATTTCATTCCGTGACACTTTTTCTGATGTCACAGGGCTTTTTCACACTGTGCCACATCTCATAACGCTGATTATTCGGGAATAGGCATATACATAATAGTTACCTATATGCACACTTTCGAACCCTTTAATTTTCGATTAGTGTAGCAGCTGTCTTAGCGTCCACTATCAAAATCTGAAAAGTTGTTAATTCTTAATAGTCTCAAAACGAAAGAAAACAAAAATGACAACAGTCTAATTCAGAGGAAAATCATGGAGTGACATCGTTTATCAATGACTTCGGATATGTACTGTTTCACAGTTAAGTCGAAGGGCACCGCTATAACAACAAACAGCAGACTACGAGTAGTTCAGCTTTTCCTTCGCATGTGACTATTGCCGTAAGCCAGAATATAACCGCAAGTATTTTCGCAACGCATAAAATGTAAGAGTGTTATGCTGTTTCGGGTGGGTCACCATGCTGCCGGAATACTCGATATGGCGAATGTCGGTAGCGAGAGGAGGAAGAATTGTAGACGTTTGTGGCTGAGAGGCTGGCTGCGGGGGCGTGTGAGCCGTTATCAGGCTGCGGTGCTATTCTTGCGGCGCAGAGCGCAGAGCGCGGAGCAGGCGCGGGCCCTTGAGAGATACGCCCCCACCCCGCCCCCGCCCCCGCGGAGCCACACGTGGCTGCTGGCTGCCTCACGTGTCCCTGTCACGGCGCCGCCGGCCGCACAGCGCGCCGCAAAAAAATTTACTCCTTTCTGCCGCGACAGTGACATCCACCTCAGATTAATGACCGCTTGCTGTTCCTGTCAATGCTGTATAGTGCATACCGCCGCTGATTGCGTGTGGCATGCGATGGTTGTAACCAATTTATTAAAAGGGACAGTTAAAGCGTACCTCTTAAATAATACACGAATGACACTAAATAATTACTTAATAACACTAAGTAGGTGTTGGTGACACCTATTTAGGGTTGTTAAAAATTTACAAAAAAGAAAAAACAATCATTCCACAATATATTTTCAGAGTATAATGAATGTTATTAGAAAATTGGATGCTCAAGACCTGCGATTGAAAATACTACCTTACTTTCATGTCACTGTGCTAAACATCACCTTCATTATGCATTATGGAAGGACGCTGTATTTGTTTTTTCAAACAGGAAGGCCAGAAACGACAAAGAATTTAATAAAAGCCCGGGAGTATCATCATTGTTCCGATATTAGCCGAAAAAATATGTGGGAAGTGAGTGCAGTGAATGCAGTGTGTGCAGAGACCTGTGATGAGATGTAAATGAATACCAGTTGTGGAATTAAACAAACTTGTAAGAAATTATAGACCTGCTGTTTGTCACCTCTTAACTATGTTGTATTGTTGTATTAAGCTGACACGTCTAATATAATTTCTTAGTTGCGGGTTGTGTAATAAAAATGAACTACTGCTGCGAGCAGTTATGTAAAGCCCTGAGTTTTTATGCTATACATAAATACATATTTATGTATGCCCCAGAAAACAGGTTGGAAAGCAGAACTGATCACCAACGAAATAGTCACAGCACACACACACACACACACACACACACACACACACACACGATTACTTAATCCAGGCGCATCAGCAATTAATTTCTCATAGCTAGATATTTAAACATCAAAGAGTATGTTACCATTCGTCAAGAACCTGTCCCAAGTTATATAACGTGTATGCTTTCACCTTACAGCCAAAAGGCACGCCACGAAGACAATCCCTCGTATTTGTAATCGATGAATTTAGACTTGAAACGAATATTTATTCAAACACCTCATTAAACCACGTAGGTCAGGATATGATTTACAAACAAAATCACCAAATACTGTTGCAAATAGAGTGCCCTCGATACCATAAGCCACAGAACATCTCTCTCGTAGAATAGAACACCCTGTAGTTTATTCAGGTATCGTCAGTCTTCCAGATGACTTATCTTTCCTCACCTCTAGCGTTAATCCAGGCAAAGAACAGAACGTTTATTGCTTATGGTTTGCAGTGGTAGCATATAATTAATTCTGTCAACTGCTCGTTCCGTGTTTGCGCTCATATATGAGGGCTGTAACAACAAGAATGAACAAGTCAGTGACACTGCATGTAGGTAAGTTAGGCAAGATAATAAATGAAGTTACTTAGGTTGAACGAAACGCCGGTAATCCAGAGAATGTCTCAAAAGAGTGCAGATGATTCATACCGCCGACATGCGTTCTCAATGTAGAAGACACAGTACACGTTTTCTCGAACAGAGTAACGAACTTACGTATTGTAAATATAAGACTTTTAGCAAGACGTTAAATCATTTATAATGCTGGAGAGGATGACGTGATTGAAGCTGTAGTACAACGGACTGAAAAGCTATTACTTGAAAGTATAATTAGCTTTCATTTCACAAGAAGTGGGCAAACTACCAACCTTCGTTTCACTACACAATCCCTAGGCGGAATTATCTTACGATACTTGTGTAAATATTTAGAATTCACGACTGAAATCACTTGTACGTCGGCTGTTAGCCGCCACGGAAAGTAACTGAAAAGAAAAGCACACCAGTAGACCCAGAAGAAGGCCACCGTCATTGTGGCCGACACGTTGGTTTCTCCAGTACAGTTCTCTTTTTTAAATTATGGCGCGGTATGACACTCAGGAAACTTTTATGTCAACTTAACCCAGCCGCGGAAGTCTACGCAGTTATAATTCATCTATAATCTTCATTATTGTAGAAACTCCAAACCAGCTCGCTTCGACACCAGACAAAGCTAGAAGCAATGTAAACTAGACGGTCTCCCCTACCGATAACCAGGAACAGAACGGCTTCCATTTTCTGATGGCTCAAACGAGCCTCGAAATATGCGGGTGCATCAGTGGAGAAACACAGTTATCGCTCAAAGAACTTCTTTCGACTAATCGAAGCTGATCATTATGCAAACATACAAAGAAATGCAGATAAAAACTCGTGAGTTAACAAAAACTTTATGGGTGAAAAAAGAGAATGAAAATAAAGTCACCTTTCAAACTGTAAAATATATGCAGATGAATTAACTAATAACTTACGTACAACTGTTTTCTTTTGCGAACTGCCGGCCGCGGTGGTCTAGCGGTTCTAGGCGCTCAGTCCGGAACCGCGCGACTGCTACGGTCGCAGGTTCGAATCCTGCCTCGGGCATGGATGTGTGTGATGTCCTTAGGTTAGTTAGGTTTAAGTAGTTCTAAGTTCTAGGGGACTGATGACCACAAATGTTAAGTCCCATAGTGCTCAGAGCCATTTGAACTATTTGAACTTTTGCGAACTGGAAGTTCTCATCCGCGTCTATGACTGTGATCACCAATACTACGACGAGACACATAACTACATCTACATCTACGTGATTACTCTTGCAGTCCACACTTAAGTGTCCGGCAGAAGGTTCATCGAAACGTCTTTGAGCCACTTCCTTACCGTTCCACTCTAGAACAGCGCGAGAGGAACGAACACTTAAATCTTTCCATGCCAGCTCTGAATAATCTTATTTTGTTATGATTATAATCTCCCTATGTAGATGGCCGCTAAGAAAGTATTTTCACACCCTTAGAAACAAGTTGGTGACGAAAATTTCATGAGGAGGTCCTACTACAGTAAAAAACGCCTTTTTAAATGACTGCCATATCAATTCGTGTATCATATCAAGGACATTCTCTCCGCTATTTTGCTATAGTACAAAACAAAATTTTTTTTAAAAAGTTTTTCGGTGCCCTCCGTCAACCTTGCCTAATGCGGATCCCAAAACGCAAAGCAACATGCCAAGAGAGGACGGACAAGCGTTGTGTAAGCAATGTCTAGAGTAAACCATTTCTAAGTGTTCTGTCAATAAAGCGCGGTCCTTGGTTTGCTTTCCCCACAATATTATCTGTGTGATTGTTCCAATTTAAGTTTTTCGGAACTGTAATGCCTAAGTATTTAGTTAAGTTTACAGCCTTTAGACATGTGTGATTTATCGTGTAACTGAAATTTAGCGGATTCTTTTCAGTGCTCATGTTGATGACTTCACACTTCTCATGATTTAGTGCCAATTGCCCCTTTTTGGATCATACACATAACTTGTCTAAACCCTTTTGCTATTCGTTTTGATCATCTGATGACATCACATGACAGTAAATGACAGCATCATCTGTATATTATCTAAGAAGACTACTTAGATTGTCTCCTAAATCGTTTATATGGATCAGTAACAACAGAAGGCCTATAACACTTGGGGAACACCAGATATTACTTCTGTTTTCCTCGATGACTTTCCGTCACTTATCACGAACTGTGACCTTTGTGACAGGAAATCAGGAATCCAGACACACAGCTGACACATTAGTGTAGCTGATATCCTCCGGTGGGATACCGTGCCAAATTGTGTTAACTGGTGCTTGAGATCGTCAAAATCCCTAGCTAGTTGGATGGTTCTGGCCATAATGCTCAAAACGACCCCAATTCGGAGAGGTCCGGTGACCTTTTTGGTCGAGGTAGCGTTTGGCAAGCACGAAGGCAATCATTAGAAACTTTCGTCGTTTGTGGGCCGGTATTAACTTGATGAAATGTAAGCCCACGATGGCTTGTCATGAAGGGCAACAAAACGGGGCGTAAAATGTCGTACCACTGTACTGTAAGGGTGCCGCGGATGACCATCAAGGGGGTCCTGCTATGAGAAGAAATGGCACCCCATACCATCACTATTGGCTGTCCGGACGCATGATGAGCGACAATGAAGTTGGTTCCAACTGCCGTCCGGGGCAGCTACACACACGTCTTCGACCTGGAATGTCTTTGACTGGAGTAGAATTGTATTCTGTGATGAGTACCGCTTCGAACTGAGTCCGCAATGACCAGCGGAGACGTCTCTGGAGACGACGTGGGCAGCGGTGGGATACCAACCTAACTGCTACCCGCCATATGGCCAAACAACCAGTAATGATGGTCTGGGATCCCATTTCTTTTCATAGCAGGGGCTCTTTGGTTGTCACAGAGCTGTACGTCGAGGGATTCTCCGCCCTACTTTGTTGCCCTTCATTGAAAGCTCTCGTTGGCTCACATTTCAGCAGGATAACGCCCGCCAGCAACGGCCATAGTTTCTACAGCTTAAATTCTTGCTTACTAAACCCTACCTTGACCAGCAAGGTCGCTGGATTTCTCGTGGATAGAGAAAGTTTCCAGCATTAGGAGCAGGGCCCTCCAAGGGATGGAAATGTCGACGATCTAACGCGCCAATTGGACAGAATTTGGCACAATATCCTCAGGAGAACATCCAACAACTCTGTCAAATCAATGACTTGCCGAATAGCTACTTGCATACGGACCGAAGAGAGACCAACGCGTTATAGACTTGCTGGGTTTGTTGGAATTTTCTCATGCTGATAAATTAGAAGCAGCGATCAGTTTTACGTGGTAAAGTCTTCTTCAAGATAGGATCACATAAATATTTCTTTATTTACAAACAGCTATTCTCGACAGACTTTGCTGTCATCTTAAGGTCTGTAACATAGAGCATATACATGGAATATATCCCATATAATGAATTACGACGACGTAATGTTTGACAAAACTCTTCTAGTTAGGCATTACAAGAAACGTAAATGGAACTGTACATTTACATACTTTGACAAATTTATGTCATGTGTTCATTTTGAGTCGGACCTCACGCTAATTTTTCATGTACATAAGATGTTGTACACAATTAAAGATTTGTCATAAATAAAACATTTAAAATCAAGAAGCACCTTGTACATATGTCCAGTCCATATACGTATCGCTCACATACGATTGTTACGCCATAAAAAACACGGTATACAATGAAGTGTACGGTAGCACATCTATTAACGTTAGCTGAAATGGATCTTCAGTGACTACAACATGTCCAGCTAACGTTAACAGATATGCTGCTGTGCATTTTATTGTATACTGTGTTTCTTATGACGTAACAGTCATCCGTGCACATGGTCATATGCACAAGGTGCTTCTTGACTTTAAATGTTTTATTTATGACAAATGTTTATATTACGTGCTACATCTTATCTACATGACAACTTGGCGTGAGGTCCAACGGAAAATGAACACATTTTGTAACATAAATTTGTGAAAGTATGTACAGTTCCATTTCCGTTTCGAGTAATGCCCAACTAAAACTTTTATCTTAAATATTACGTCATAACTCATGATTTGAGATATATTCCATGTGTATGCACTATGTTACAGACCTGAAGATGACAGCTGAATCTGTCAAAACAGGCTGTGAATAAAGAAATTCTAATGCGATCTTGCATTTAGAAAGTTTTCGCCATGAATCTGTGAAGCTCTTTCTATTAAATAAATAATCAAGTTTTTTGAAATGGTAATCATTTGTTTGTTTGCACATGTACATCACATCTACTGATTTCCGTCCCATTTGGATAATGCCTTCGTGGTGCGTCGTTTTTTTTCCTTTCTTCCTCTTAGAGTGTATTTAGCAGATGTGGCAAGTTGTCTGTATAAAGTAATGACGGGACGTATTCCAAGACCTCAAGGAATTGGAGAGAGAGGAGGGGTGGGGTGTGGGGGAGGAGGAGATTGTAAGGGTAGACCAGACCTGACTGCATTAAGCGGGTTCCAGTGCATATACAGTGCAGTAATTATACAGCGTTATACGTAAATTGAAGGGAGGGAGGGGAAGAAAGGAAAGGGAGAGGATCACTGCTGTCAGCTGCATTGGGACACTACGCGGAATCAGCGGCGACGAGTGAAAATGTATATAGCGGACTGGAATTTTAACCGGGGATTTCCTGTTTACTAGGCAGGTGCGGTAGCCACTGCGCCATCCGAGAAACAGCGTTATCGCCACTGCACGGACCATCTCGATAGGCCTCACGGCCGATTCACATTCCCATCGAAGTCCACCTATCCGCAGCCCCTTTCCATTTTCTCCATGTTCGCTCTCTCAGATTCCCACAGGAGGTCAGACATATATGTGCATCCGCATTGAAGATGGTGGATCCATTGCCCAGCTAGGCCTGTCAGATTATATAAATGCGTGGTGTCTGTTCGTTCGGACATGTCCGAATGAACAGACACCACCCATTCATACAATTATACGGCGATGGAGAGACTTGCAAAGGATAGACTATCGTGGAGAGCTGCGTCTTCGGACTGAAGGCCACAATAACAGTACCTTCGCTTCTGACAATGCTTACCCACTAAGAACGACGTACTGAGTTGTGTTTCTTCAGTCCACTCGTAAATCAAACACATGCCCCGATATCTCGTTGTACATAGGTTGTTTACTGGGCGGCAGTGTTGTGCGGCGTCGAAGGTTTTCTGGAATCCTAGAATCATGGCATTAAGGAGGATCGCCAATCTAGTTTTTCACTCGATAATACAGGTCACTAAATATGGATCCAAGCTCGTCGCGAAATTGATGAAGCCACTGGTTTAAGCCGCCCGCGAAACAAAAGGATCACGACGATACAAACTGCGAGCAGTGAGTTAACTGCGCTCCCGAAGCCAGCATATTCAGCACCAGTTAGGTATCGAAGGGAGCGGGGAGCGAACCTTCGAGCCCAGGGGACACGTCGCCGGTGCCGACATGAACCGTGACTGGCAGCTATCTGTAATGACAGCCCTTAAGTGCAATTTCCACATTTCTCAAGACGCTGCGGCGTGTCTTTAGACCACACGGGACATTCATTCTTTCCGTTATTTTACCGAGGGATGTCGATCATTCGCCTAACGCTAGAGCTCTCAATAACGTCAATTTCTCCCTCTCTACAATTATGGAACTTTCTCATAGTTTTACGCCGTACCAACGGGCGACTGGAGCTCATTTGAACAGGTCCTTCTCTGAATATGTTGTGGCTAATGAAAATTTGAGCAAAACCAACAAACGAACCCGAATTCCACGCTTTCCATTAGCAATCGTTCTAATCATTACATTTTGTGGGTACGCCTCTAGGCGTGGCTCGAACTTTTACCAAAGAAAACTGAATGGAAATGTCAAACCGCTATGTAACGAGTGTATAGTGGTGACTAAGAGAGTAAGGATTTGCTGCGAGCAATCAAATCCCTAACACTGGTGGTGATATTTCCTAAAACCCGTTGAAAGAACCTCTGAATACACTATCAGATCAAAAGTATCCGGACCCCTCTACGTAATGCGGAATTAACCATTAGATATCAAGTGAGGCAGACCAGCGCATATAAAAGCAGCCGTGTGGTATATTGTTGTAGGTAGAGATGCAGTGACACAATGGGTTGATCAGGAGAGCTCAGTGAATTCGAGCGTGGACCAGTCATTGGACATCACTCAAATAACAAATCTATCAAAAATACCTCTATCCTTCCGAAGCTGCTCTAGTCGACTGTTGGTGACGTGACTCTGAAGTGGCAACGTGGAAAGCAAAGGAACCACAGGTAAACCAAGGCGAGACAGGCTTTATGCACTGACAGACAGGGACCATCGAACATTGCGGAGGTTGGTTGTGAAAATCGCATTACATGAGGGAAAGAAATCACTTGTGAGTGCCGAATACATACCAGTAGTGCAGTTAGCACAATAACTGAGTGTAGGAAGTTAAAAAAAAACATGTACATTGGTTGAGCAGCTCCTCATCAACCACACGTTTCTGTTGTCAGTGCTAAGCCACTCGTGAGGTCGTATAAAAAAATGTCACCACCGGACATTGGGTGATTGGGAACCAGTGATTTGGCGTGGTCAATCAATGGAGTACATTACCTGGCATCTTGTGTAATGTCAGTAGCAAAGTACGAAGGAGTTAAGTTTTTAGCGGTTTGTGTGTGATCCTTTGGAACACGTATTATGTTCGAGTATAATGACTTTTCTGGAGACTAGAAATCTACTCTGTAGGAATCAGCATGGCTTTCGAAAAAGACGATCGTGTGAAACCCAGGTCGAGCTATCCGTCCACGAGATTCAGAGGGCCATAGACACGGGTTCCCAGGTAGATGCCGTGTTTCTTGACTTCCGCAAGGCGTTCGATACAGTTCCCCACACTCTTTTAATGAACAAAGTAAGAGCATGTGGACTATTAGACCAATTGCGTGATTGGATTGAAGAGTTCCTAGATAACAGAACGCAGCATGTCATTCTCAACTGAGAGAAGTCTTCCGAAGTAAGAGTGATTTCAGGTGTGCCGCAGGGGAGTGTCAGAGGACCGTTGCTATTCACAATATACATAAATGACGTTGTGGATGACATCGGAAGTTCACTGAGGCTTTTTTCAGATGATGCTGTGGTGTATCGAGAGGTTTCAACAATGGAAAATTGTACTGAAATGCAGGAGGATCTGCAACGAATTGACGCATGGTGCAGGGACTGGCAATTGAATCTCAATGTAGACAAGTGTAATGTGCTGCGAATACACAGAAAGAAAGATCCTTTATCATTTAGCTACAATACAGCAGGTCAGCAACTGGAAGCAGTTAATTCCGTGAATTATCTGGGAGTAGGCAGTAGGAGTGATTTAAAATGGAACGATCATAAAAAGTTGATCGTCGGTAAAGCAGATGCCAGACTGTGATTCATTGGAAGAATCCTAAGGAAATGCAATCCGAAAACAAAGGAAGTGGGTTACAGTACACTTGTTCGCCCACTGCTTGAATATTGCTTACCAGTGTGGGATCTCTACCAGATAGGATTGATAGAAGAGATAGAGAAGATCCAACAGAGAGCAGCGCGCTTCGTTACAGGATCATTTAGTAATCGCGAAAGCGTTAGGGAGATGATAGATAATCTCCAGTGGAAGGCTCTGCAAGAGAGACGCTCAGTAGCTCGGTGTGGGTTGTTGTTGAAGTTTCGAGAACATACCTTCACCGAGGAGTCAAGCAGTATATTGCTCCCTCCTACGTATATCTCGCGAAGAGACAGTGAGGATAAAATGAGAGAGATTAGAGCCCACACAGAGGCATACCGACAATCTTTCTTTCCACGAACAATACGAGACTGGAATAGAAGGGAGAACCGATAGAGGTACTCAAAGTACCCTTCGCCTCACCGTCAGGTGGCTTGCGGAGTATAGATGTAGATGTAGATCCTCTTATTGCGCTCAAAAAAGCTGTAAGTGGCATCGTCTCACAGATGGCTCATAGAGGTTGCTTTTTACGTAAAATCTGTGTGATTGATCTCGCACTCTATATCAAAATACAGATGCAGATGTTTATATGACGAAACAATTCTTTCACAGTTGGCTTCAATAAAACATTAATTATTTATTTCTGAAGTGCAAATCGCAGTAACAAAAGGCGATGCGGCACAGAAGAGGCAGCTAGAAAGCTGTGCTACCGGTTTTATTCGGTGCGATTACGACATCGTACACGCGTGCGATGGCTGTTACTCCTGCTCAGCACAGAAAAACTGTCGCGGCGAAACCGACTACCGCAAACCACAATTTTTTCTACGTAGTAACCTCAGGCAGGCTTATAATGTGGTGGTCAATTTTTTCTAACCCCGAAATCGACTCTTATTTTCTTTCTGGACAGACGTATTAATTCACGCGCCGAGTCCTCCTTTGACAAAATTTTATTGTTTCGCACGAATGACAACACAAATCACTTTCATGTACTCATCAACCTATACTAATAATCCAGTCAGTTTTCACTTTAGCTGACACCGTTTTCCTTGTTAACACAGGAAGTTCATAAAACGCTAAAAAGTAAAGTTGCTCTGTTTCGGATTTGGGGCGTATTATTTTCCATCCAGGAGAAGAATGAATAGTTTTCTTCCGCAACTAAATGTTATCCGTATTCTTTTGATACACCCTGTACTAATGCGAGGTAGTGGCTTCAGAAAAAGCTAGTCTCAGGAGCAGTTACCAGATTCACAATGGCTAGAGTAATCTGCTGTCAACTTTACAAGACCGTGTGATACCAGGACGGGAAAAAACACTCTTCCCACTACATGTAGCCGCTCACGGAACAAATTTCCCCTCCTTCCCCTTTCCATTCCAGTCAATAACTAATTTCCCTTCTCTAATCTCATACCACTCAGTTTCTTACTACATCACTACGTGAATACCTGACGTTGCCCAGGTATGTATTTACTCCAGTCTTTTATTAGTCCATCGCCTCCTTCTACTCTCTCTGTTCATCTGCTTCTCCGTCGTCTCTTTCCCCTCTGCTCCTCCCCTTCTCCCTGTTCACAATCTCCTCTTTCCTTTCTTTGTCCATCTCGCTCTCTCTCCTCTCTGCGTCGATCTCCTCATATCCCCTCTCCCTGTCTATCTCCTCCTCTTCCCTTTCTCTGTTCATTTCCTCCACCCCCTCTCTCTGCTCATCACTTTCCCCTCTTTCTCTGCCCCTACTCTCCTTCCCCCTGGCTGTCTGTCCATCTCCTCCCTCCCCACGTCAACACGTTCACACCAATATATATTTCGCGTATATTTAACATATTTCACATGCATTTATACCCATACTTCACATGTATCTCTAGCGAATTTCTCCCTGCAGTTTCATCTTAATGCAGCTCAGTGGTATATGGGAATACTGTCTGCGAATGTAGTTAGTAGCAAGAAATATAGTTAGTAGCAAACAAGTAATAAATTAAAAAGCTATGGTCGTTAGAGTGAAAAAGTTTCACAGATGTTTGAAGTTATATGTAAAATCTCTTGCAATTCTCTAAGTGCTCTCATTCTCAAATTCTTTGTGCCTAACCTATGAATTTTCGTGCACCGTGGGCAACACTGAGTTTTCACCCCGACTCCCACCCCTTTGATAGGTAATTGTATCTTATCCCCACAGCGATGGTTTCCAGACAGTAAGTGGTATGTGCACCAAGTTTGTTTGAAATCGGTACAGTTGTTTAGTAGAAGATGTGGAATTTACATACATACATATATACATGCATATAGACATAAATCCATTTTTACAGTACGTGCAGATTACGATACCCAGCATGAAGTTGGCTGGCTCTTCAGTTACTTTTACGCCAAGCACCGTTATGGAACTACACTGCACGTTCATTCATCTCAATAGCAGGCATCTCAAATGACGCAACGTAGTTTCATCAGTGAAGCAACTCAGGTTTTTAGTCGCAATTAAATTATTTTTATAGAGTTTTTACACCGATGGCCAAAGTCAACACTGCGCAGGAAGTCGATAAGGGTAGCACTTCGCAGTTCTAGCCCAGTGAGGGAGGGAGGGGCGACAGGTCGCTCGAGGGGCTGGTGGCGTGTTCGAAACTGTCGCTCCCACCGTCTTAAAATCGTCAAGAATCTGTCTTTGCTTTTCCTCGATATCCTAACCCCGACCGCCAGCAACGGGCTCTAAACCCTTCGATGCTGCGTGCATCTTCCTTCTCACAGATTGTGAGCAACACATTCCTGATACAGCCTCAAGATGAAAATGCGCTGACGCAGTTCATCGATCACATAAATGGTGTCCGTCTCAACATCAAATTTTCAGCCGAGTTGGAGAATAATGGCAAGTTACTGTTCTTGGATATTTTAGTTGAGCGGAAAGCAGGAGTCTCCTTGGCCATTCAGTGTACAGAAATCAACACACATTGACTGGTACTTGAACATAAACAGAGCCCATTCCCTCCTCCTCCCTGGAAATCATCACATACCGTGCAACTGCGTGAGATACAGAATGTAGCCTAATACTCCTCGTACGTCTCTCACTCAGTTGTGACAAGTTCTAGACCAGATAATGATCTAAGATGATTTCAGAGTCCCCCGCTGATCTTGGACAATAGCATGGTTTAAGAAAGATAGGGAATTCCTCTCCTGTCCCCTATTCTCTCTGGACCAACGGGAATCAAGATCGCTTCCTCTCCCACTAATTAATTATAAATTCTACTGCATAAGCCACGACATTCATGGTTTGTATGCTTTAGTGAAAGGATCACCATGATGCACCAACAACAGGGCTCAGCGAGCATCCCTGGCACAATAAGAAGACTTAAATTCGGAGGTAAGCTTTTATCCATCTTCTTCTCTCATTATACACAAGAAAGCGGTCCTGGACACGTTAGTACAGAGAGGAAATATTATTTCTGACGCTGACATTCTATAGTTGAACTCCAGCATTTTGGACGCGTATTCAGAGAAAGTGGTTACAGCAAAGGAGCCATCCTTCCACTTTACTATATAGATGGCTAAGAGTAACTTAATTTTCAATTCTTTAGCAAATGTGTCAGTCTTTCATATGCTCTTCATTCTCAGTGGTAATTTGTTTCACCAGATGATAGAAGTGTTTTAAATATTTGTTGGTGTTTTCGTGTTTCATGGATAACATGTAGCCGGCCGTGGTGGCCAAGCGGTTAAAGGCGCTACAGTCTGGAACCGCGCGGCCGCTACGGTCGCAGGTTCGAATCCTGCCTCGGGCATGGGTGTGTGTGATGTCCTTAGGTTAGTTAGGTTTAAGTAGTTCTAAGTTCTAGGGGACTGATGACCTTAGAAGTTAAGTCCCATAGTGCTCAGAGCCATTTGGATAACTTGTAAATTATTGATAATGACAACTCACTCGTGAGAGAGCACTCTTACGTGTATATAACATAAAATATTACAGAATATAATTGTATTAAACGAATAAGCAAGTCCTTAAATCTTTCATAAGTGGGAAGGCGAAAAAAAGAAAAAAACGTGGTAACTGTTGGAAACGAACCCCCTACTTCATACATCACACTTCATACATCATAACGTCACACTTATAACCACTAAACCACGATGAACTGACTAAACATCCAACTCTGTGCTATAACCTAGACTTCATGAAAGCTTTAAAAGGCGATATATCATGATGTAACATTTAATTGTAGAAACAATGGCTTATTTTTATAAATCTTCTATTCATACATGATCCTCACTTCATACAAGATGTGGTGTCTCATGCAACCGAGAATCATTTCAGCATGATTTTACTTTTATTGTACCCCAGTACAGCAGTAACAAATTATCAGTAGGCCTAAGAACTTCCGATCGTTGTAGGACTCATAAACAGTAAGACACCGTAATAGTGAATTCCAGTAGAAGATACAACTCTCCTTCGAACTTAAATACCCAGTTACGAATTAACAGCAGTTTATCTGCCCAGCTGAGCTCGCTCCCTCGCTCGGGCCTACCTTGGTGACGTACGCTCCACGGCTTGTCTTTCTCGTGGGCTTCGGTAGACAGGCCGTAGCGCGTGCTTCATAGCACTTGACACTGTAAGGCTTACGAGTGCCAGCAGCCGTCTTCGGCGGGTAGCGAATTTAATAATTCTTGACTACTTGTTTAAACGCATGCAAGTTCTCGATCGCACGCGACAAGATAGAGACCTTTAGTGGGTATCTTTTCAATTATCTGTTGATTACCCACGCCCGGGTTCCCGGGTTCGATTCCCGACGGGGTCAGGGATTTTCTCTGCCTAGTGATGACTGGGTGTTGTGTGATGTCCTTAGATTAGTTAGGTTTAAGTAGTTCTAAGTTCTAGGGGACTGATGACCATAAATGTTAAGTCTCATAGCGCTCAGAGCCATTTGAACCACTGTTGATTACCCGTGGGCCCTGCACGGAGCCGAAAGTTAAGGGGTGTGGCGGAGAAACCGACTAATGTGACGTCACAAGGTCGTTGCACTACCGGTATATCTCTCTACTGACAAGTATCCTCAGATTGATTCCGTATTTTTGGATTTCCGGAAGGCTTTTGACACTGTAACACACAAGCGGCTTATAATGAAATTGTAACCCCCAAATCCTTCAAAAATAAGCGAAAAATATACCTACTCAAAAATGCAGATAAAAATTCACTTGACGCCTTCCTGAGAGACAATCTCCACTCCTTCCAAATTAATAACATAAGTGTAGACCAGATGTGGCTTAAATTCAAAGAAATACACTACTGGCCTTTAAAATTGCTACAACACGAAGATGACGTGCTACAGACGCAAATCGTAACCGACAGGAAGAAGATGCTGTGATATGCAAATGATTAGCTTTTCAGAGCATTCACACAAGGTTGCCGCCGGTGGCGACACCTACGACATGAGGAAAGTTTCCAACCGATTTCTCATACACAAACAGCAGTTGACTGCGTTCCCTGGTGAAACTTTGTTGTGATGCCTCGTGTAAGGAGGAGAAATGCGTACCATCATGTTTCCGACTTCGATAAAGGTCGGATTGTAGCCTATCACCATTGCCGTTTATCGTAAGGCGAAATTGCTGCTCGCGTTGGTCGAGATCCAATGACTGTTAGCAGAATATGGATCGGTGGTTTCAGGAGGGTAATACAGAACGCCGTGCTGGATCCCAACGGCCTCTTATCACTAGCAGTCGAGATGACAGGCATCTTATCCGCATGACTATAACGGATCGTGCAGCCACGTTGAGTCAACAGATGGGAACGTTTGCAAGACAACAACCATCTGCACCAATAGTTCAAGAACGTTTGCAGCAGCATGGATTGGTTCAGATGGCTCTGAGCACTAAGGGACTTAACATCTGTGGTCATCAGTCCACTAGAACTTAGAACTACTTAAACCTAACTAACCTAAGGACATCACACACATCCATGCCCGAGGCAGGATTCGAACCTGCAACCGTAGCGGTCACGCGGTTCCAGACTGAAGCGCCTAGAACCGCACGGCCACACCGGCCGGCTGCAGCATGGACTATCAGCTCGGAGACCATGGCTGCGTTACCCTTGACGCTGCATCACAGACAGGAGCGCCTGCGATGGTGTACTCAACGACGAACTTGGGTGTACGAATGGTAAAACGTCTTTTTTTCGGATGAATCCAAGTTCTGTTGACAGCATCATGATGGTCGCATCCGTGTTTGGCGACATCCCGGTTAACGCACATTGGAAGCGTGTATTCGTCATCACCCGGATTGATGGTATGGGGTGCCATTGGTTACACGTCTCGGTCACCTCTTGTTGGCACTGACTGCACTTTGAACAGTGGACGTTACATTTCAGATGTGTTACGACCCGTGGCTCTACCCTTCATTCAATCTTTGCGAAATACTACATTTCAGCAGGATAATGCAAGACCGTATGTTGCAGGTCATGTACGGGCCTTTCTGGATACAGAAAATGTTCGACTGCTGCTCTGGCCAGCACATTCTCCAGATCTCTCACCAATTGAAAACGTCTGGTCAATGGTGGCCGAACAACTGGCTCGTCACAATACGCCAGTCACTACTCTTGATGAGCTGTGGTATCGTGTTGAAGCTGGATGGTCAGCTGTAGCTGTACACACCATCCAAGCTCTGTTTGACTCAATGCCCAGGCGTATCAGGGCCGTTATTACGGCCAGAGGTGGTTAATGTGGGTACTGATTTCTCAGGATCTATGCACCCAAATTGCGTGAAAGTGTAATCACATGTCAGTTCTAGTATAATATATTTGTCCAATGAATACTCGTTTATCATCTTCATTTCTTCTTGGTGTAGCAATTTTAATGGCTAGTAGTGTAGTATCGGCAGCAATTTACATACAGTGTGTTTCAAAAATGACCGGTATATTTGAAACGGAAATAAAAACTAAACGAGCAGCGATAGAAATACACCGTTTGTTGCAATATGCTTGGGACAACAGTACATTTTCAGGCAGACAAACTTTCGAAATTACAGTAGTTACAATTTTCAACAACAGATGGCGCTGGGGTCTGGGAATCTCTATAGTACGATATTTTCCACATATCCACCATGCGTAGCAATAATATGGCGTAGTCTCTGAATGAAATTACCCGAAACCTTTGACAACGTGTCTGGCGGAATGGCTTCACATGCAGATGAGATGTACTGCTTCAGCTGTTCAATTGTTTCTGGATTCTGGCGGTACACCTGGTCTTTCAAGTGTCCCCACAGAAAGAAGTCACAGGGGTTCATGTCTGGCGAATAGGGAGGCCAATCCACGCCGCCTCCTGTATGTTTCGGATAGCCCAAAGCAATCACACGATCATCTAAATATTCATTCAGGAAATTAAAGACGTCGGCCGTGCGATGTGGCCGGGCACCATCTTGCATAAACCACGAGGTGTTCGCAGTGTCGTCTAAGGCAGTTTGTACCGCCACAAATTCACGAAGAATGTCCAGATAGCGTGATGCAGTAATCGTTTCGGATCTGAAAAATGGGCCAATGATTCCTTTGGAAGAAATGGCGGCCCAGACCAGTACTTTTTGAGGATGCAGGGACGATGGGACTGCAACATGGGGCTTTTCGGTTCCCCATATGCGCCAGTTCTGTTTATTGACGAAGCCGTCCAGGTAAAAATAAGCTTCGTCAGTAAACCAAATGCTGCCCACATGCATATCGCCGTCATCAATCCTATGCACTATATCGTTAGCGAATGTCTCTAGTGCAGCAATGGTAGCGGCGCTGAGGGGTTGCCGCGTTTGAATTTTGTATGGATAGAGGTGTAAACTCTGGCGCATGAGACGATACGTGGACGTTGGCGTCATTTGGACCGCGGCTGCAACACGGCGAACGGAAACCCGAGGCCGCTGTTGGATCACCTGCTGCACTAGCTGCGCGTTGCCCTCTGTGGTTGCCGTATGTGGTCGCCCTACCTTTCCAGCACGTTCATCCGTCACGTTCCCAGTCCGCTGAAATTTTTCAAACAGATACTTTATTGTATCGCTTTTCGGTCCTTTGGTTACATTAAACCTCCGTTGAAAACTTCGTCTTGTTGCAACAACACTGTGTTCTAGGCGGTGGAATTCCAACACCAGAAAAATCCTCTGTTCTAAGGAATAAACCATGTTGTCTACAGCACACTTGCACGTTGTCAACAGCACACACTTACAGCAGAAAGACGACGTACAGAATGGCGCACCCACAGACTGCGTTGTCTTCTATATCTTTCACATCACTTGCAGCGCCATCTGTTGTTGAAAATTGTAACTACTGTAATTTCGAAAGTCTGTCCGCCTGAAAATGTACTGTTGTCCCAAGCATATTGCAACAAACGGTGTATTTCTATCGCTGCTCGTTTAGTTTTTATTGCCGTTTCAAATATACCGGTCATGTTTGAAACACCCTGTATGTATACCAAATAAAGTAACAAACGACGGAGGTGATCCTGCTCGGTACAAAAAAGGCGTCGGAATACTGTTACAGATACAACGAAACAAACATGCCAAATTTAAACAGATGCAAAATCCCCAAGATTGGCGATCTTTTACAGAAGCTCGAAATTTAGGTCGGACTTCAGTGCGAGATGCTTATAATAGTTTCCACAACAAAACTTTATATGGAAACCTGGCTGAAAATCCAAAGAGATTCTGGTCGTATGTGAAGTATGTTAGCGGCAGGACACAATCAATACCTTCTCTGCGCGATGATAAGGGAGATACTATCGAAGACAGTGCTGCCAAAGCAGAGTTACTAAACACAGCCTTGCGAAATCCTTCACAAAAGAAGACCAAGTAAATATTGCAGAATTCGAACCAAGAACAGCTGCCAACATGAGTAACGTAGAAGTAAATATCCTCGGAGTAGTGAAGCACCTTAAATCACTTAATAAAAGGAAGTCTTCTGGTCCAGACTGTATACCAATTACGTTCCTTTCAGAGTATGCTGATGCATTAGCTCCATACTTAACAATCATATACAATCATTCGCTCGACGAAAGATCCGTACCCAAAGACTGGAAAGCTGCACAGGTCACACCAATATTCAAGAAAGGTAGTAGGAGTAATCTACTAAATTAGACGCCCATATAAGTTCGAACATTATGAATTACTTCGAAGAAAACGGTCTTTTGACACACAGTCGACATGGATTTAGAAAACACCGTTGTTGTGAAACACAACTAGCTCTTTATGCGAGTTCAGTCTTTCTCGGCGTATTTCACTCATGAATTCTTGTCGGGTTATCAGCCGAGTGGTGGCATCGTCTTGTCGCAATGTTTCAATAAGCTTCTTACCCATCATCTTCTGGCGAAGATGATGGGTACGAAAATCATTGAAACGTTGCGACAAGACGGACGCCACCACTCAGCTGATAACCCGGGAAAAATTCATCAACTAGCTCTTTATTTGCATGAAATGTTGAGTGCTATAGATAAGGGGTTTCCGATTATTTCCGTATTTCAGGATTTCCAGAAGGCTTTTGACACTGTAACACACACGCGGCTTATAGTGAAATTGCGTGCATATGGAATATTGTCTCAGTTATATGACTGGATTTGTGATTCCCTGTCAGAGAGGTCACAGTTCGTAGTAATTGACGGAAAGTCATCGAGTAAAACAGAAGTGATTTCAGGCGTGCCCCAATTTAGTGTTACAGGCACCTTGCTGTTCCTTATCTATATAAACGATTCGGGAGACAACCTGAGGCCGTCTTAGGTTGTTTGAAGATGACGCTGTCATTTATCGACTAATAAAGTCATCAGAAGATCAAAACAAACTGCAAAACGATTTAGAAAAGATATCTGAATGGTGCCAGATTTGACAGTTGACCCTAAATTACGATGAGTGTAAGGTTATCCACATGAGTGCTAAAACGAATCCGTTAAACTTCGGTCACACGATAAATCAGTCAAATCTAAAGGCCGTAAATTCAACTAAATACCTAGGAATTGCAATTACGTTCAACTTAAATTAAAAGGAACACATAGAAGATGTTGTGGCAAAGGCTCACCAAAGACTGCGTTTTACTGGTAGGACACTTAGAAAATATAAGACATCTACTAAGGAGACTGCCTGCACTACGCCTGTCCGTCCTCTTTTAGAACAGTGCTGCGCGGTGTGGGATTCTTACCAGATAGGACTGACGGAGTAAATCGAAAAAGTTCAAAGAAGGGCAGCACGTTTTGTATTATCGCGAAATATGGAAATTATACAGGATTTGGGCTGGACATCATTAAAACAAAGGCCTTTTTCGTTGCGACGGAATCCTCTCACGAAACTCCAGCCACCAACTTTCTCCTCCGAATGCGAAAATATTTTGTTGACACCGACCTACATAGGGAGAAACGATCACCAATATGAAATAGGGGAAATCAGAGCTCGAACGGAAAGACACAGGTGTTGGTTTTTTTCCGTGCACTGTACGAGACTGGAATAATAGAGAATTGTGGGGGTAGTTCGATGAACCCTCTGCTAGGCAATTTAATGTAATTTGCAGAGTATCCGTGTAGATGTAGATGTAGAAGTAGACCCCGGGTGGTGTCAAAATGACGTCACGTGTTCGTGAAGTACTGTGTGTGTGCATTACTTGCTATGAGCTGCCCATCTCGCGTATCTGCGCATGCGTCACTGAGACCCTCTCTGGAAGGTTATAGACACTTTTATCGCACTTGTATAAATAGAACACTGTTCCGTTCCTGGCAGTAAGTGGTTTTTACCCCTTATATCAATGGCTGAGACAACTGTCGAAAGCTGGAGGTGTTATTCGATGTGATACAGCTAGAAAACAGAGAAGATTTTGCACAGAAATTCCATAGCAAAAGACGGGGACAATTACGAGTATGACATGTTTCTACATTACTCTCGTCACTGAAATCCTTTTGTCCAGCAGTAAGTGCTGATGCTATTTAATATGTCCTGAGACATTGTTATATATATATATATATATATATATATATATATATATATATATATATATATATATATATATAATGCGAAATCAGTATTCAGTGGTGCATTACTCACCCGAATTGCTACTAGAATTAGTAGGCTGCTTCCGGGATTCAGGGAGACGTGCTGGCCTCACATCGTATCCACCCGGTGGGTAGAAGTGGTGGCCCACATCCGACTAGGTGAATACGGGGCCGGTAGCCACGTCATTCCTCAATACACGATTTGCAAAGATTTAGAAAACGTTCATAAACTTTCACATCAGGTGACATGAGAAGCAGACAGATGGGGCAGATAGGTTACGTCCATGCGAAAAACCGGGCCAGGGTACACTCAGCACTTTTGAGGCCGGTTGAGGAGTTACTTGACTGAAACGTAGCAGCTCCGGTCACGAAAGATGACAATGGACGGGAGAGCAGTGTGCTGACCACACGCCCCTCCATATCCGCATCCAGTGACGCCTATCGGTTGAGGATGACACAGCGGTCGTTCGGCACCGTTGAGACTTCAGAGGCCGGTTCGCACGGAGTTTAGTTTAGTTCTTAGGGGAATCGGTGGCGACAGGATTCCGGCCACCCTCTACCACTAACATTCCCAAATTCAATAATTAATATACCGACCCTGTGAAGAAACGGAATGAAGGCCAGGAAAAGGAAGTAAGAAAAAGTGGTCAGTGGTGGACGAAAGGCTCTATGATGACAATAGTAATTTAGAAGCTGTCTGTGGAAATAACAACACGATTGTGACAAAAATTAAATTACTAGATACATGAGGTTATGTTTTTTCTCGTATAACGCGAGGTGGCTTTGCAGCTGCTATTCATAATCTAACCGTTCATAGATATATACATCATCAGGTGACTGTGACCTGAAATAATGCTGTTATAGATCTAATAACTTAAAGCCATACCATTCTAAAGCACATGAGTTAAAAGAAATACGTGTAATGTAACAAACTGCCCTATTAGCACTCATTTCCTGACTTAATTCCGAAACGGTTTGTTCTTTGAAGTTTCGTTAAACACCTTTTACATTTCTCAATGGATTCTTCCATCACTTTCTGACATGTCAGACTTATGGCTGAAATCGTTACGAACCGTATTTCGCGTCAGAGTCTTTTTTGGGTAACTATAAACGAGCATTCTCAAAAATGCCGATGTGCAAATAAAGAAAACATTGGAAAATAGATGTTGCGCTAAGACCATGGATAAAACAGTGGGCAAGACATTCATGGCAAGATTAATGAGTCAAATAGTGTATCAAATAACCATGCTTACTTTTTTTATTGTTATATTTCCGGGAATTGAAGGAAGAAACTGTTCGCCGCTGTCGGTTGATCCATCTTCCAGATAGTTGGGGCAACGAAACTCCCTCCTATCTGAGTTCCTCAAACGGGTACATCGTCCGTTCCGTTCACGAATTCTTCTTTGTCAGAGATAAGAGCTTCCTTATTAGCTGAGATTTGTAGGAACAGTTAGGATCACAGTTATAGGATCTATTGCAGTAGTGTAGCTGCACGCATATTACAGAACAGAAGAGCAGGTAGTCGCTGAATCACAGTATTAGGTACTTTTTCCTATGACACGAATCGGCGGGGCATGAGAATAACGATTTCATACAGTCAATTGTACATACTGTAAATGGGTCTGACGAAAACGGATCAAGACCAATCGTATAAGGAACTATTTGTCGCGCCGTGGAAGTGCGCGACTGCTTTAGCCTTGAAATGTGTCCTTAGGCTGTGACAAGTTTAAACTTGTTTGATCAGCTCAGTAACAGTGGACGTATTATTTACTGCAGACGTGTTCTTGCTCTGCACCAGAAGGCAAGAACGGCGGTACACTTGCGCAGCCAGTCGGAAAACGATTTGCAGAAATTGACTCAAATCGGTCCTACTTTGAAGGTGACCACCACTAACTGAATATATTTGGTACGTATAAAAATCCGTCTCGTTTCTGTAGCGTCATTCTCGTGAAGAGAAGAACGGGCCTGTAGGAAATGCCTCGTCAACTGCCACAGGACTGAAAATCTTCGCAGTGAAAGAACAGAGTAACAGCTTGAGAAATAGTCACTCACTAATATCACACTACAAACAGCTCCATATTAATGTGAACAACCTGTTTAATTTTAGGCAGATATTGTAATCGTAAAGTGTGGAGTTAATAGAACGGCGGATCCTCTGAGACATTCTGAGGCCTCACAGAGAGTCAGGGCCAATAAATACACAAAGTATTCATATTTTGTTATTACAATGTTTCGAGCACCTTCTAGAAGAGCCACTAGCATATTTGCAGGGCTTCTTTACTGTGTGTTGGCAACCGCAAAGGTGTGCATAAACAGGGCTCCCACCTTGACTTCTGCGCATCATATATTGAGAGATGCGCTGTCAGAGTAGCGAAGTACTGTTTAGTTTCGGTGAAATAAGAACATCGTTAATGGTCTAAGTATAAATCCTAGGATCACAATTCGGATTATTACGAGCAATTATTTGACACAGAAAGAGCCATTTAGTAATACAAAGATGTAGAAATGAAATCATCATATTATTATCCTACACGTACGCTGGTGGACAAAAATATTGGAATACCAGACACAAAGCAAAGTATCACACATAGTACGGTGTAGGAGAACAGCTGGCATTCAAAATAGTTTCCGTCACCTCATAATGGATAAATACAGACCCCGTAAGGTTTTAAAGAGGATCTACACTATTCCTAGAATGAAGGCTTTCACGAGCGGATGACATAGCTGCTCGTAGACCTTTCGGGATGTGAGGTCGTGGTCCAAGAAACACTAGAAAGTTTTATCTTTGACAAGACGACAATCGATAGCTAATTTTTATCTTTGACAAGGATTATCTCTGCTCATCACGGGTTACTTCGACCACGTGCCCTTTCCTACAGTATGTGGGTCGCTCTCGGACGTCCGACCGGTCAGTCGGCAAGACTCAGCGGAGGAGCGCCTCTGAGGATGTCCAGCGCAGTCCTGGACGAAACGTGAGGAACAGAAGTGTTTCTTGGTCCACGACCTCACATCCCGAAAGATTTACCAGCAACTACACTATTACCCCTGCAAAATGGTGGTCAGTTCAGGTAACGAAGATGGAGATGGTTACCGATCACGCACCGTTCTCTCCGAAGTAGACCATAAAGGCTCAATAATATTTAAATCTGATGACTGTTGGTCAGGGGAGATACGAAAATTCATACTCGTGCTCAGAAAACCAATCCTCGATACGAGCTACGTGTGCCGTGTCGTCTTGGTTCACAGTATTACGATTGGGAAAAAGCATTCTACAATGGGATGGACAGGATCACCTAAAATGGTCACATAACCCTTGGCAGTAATGCGACCTTGCACATTAAACGACGATGTGATTGTCTAAATCTAACCGAACTCCCGTCATGTTTACTCTTGGGACGTAAACTCGGCTCGTCGTGGTAAACATCGTGCAACAAGAGTCATCCGACATAATGACCTCCTTCCATTGCTCCATAGTCCAGGTTTAATGTCTCCTTCACGACTTTTTCCTTTTATGGGAATTTACATCACTGATGTGAGATTTTGGAGTTCCAGCTCACCTTGCAATTCCCATATGTAGTAGCTCTCTTCGTGTTATTTCCGTGCTGACAGGATTCGTCAATGCAACATTCACTTCTGCAGTGACTTTTTCAACTTCAGTATTCTTATTTTTTGACGTAGCTCTCTTCATTCATCGTTCTTCACAATCGCTCATCACACTTTCTTCCGTATTGTGACTTATTGAATGACATTTTTCTGCCTTCCCTAAGAGCGGTATAAATCCTTGATACGGTGCCTCTTGAAACAGCAAACGGTATGGCTACCTTTTTGCCCGAGTTCGAAGTCACTTAGCTCCGACATAAGGCACTCACAATTAAACTGAAAACTGTTATGAGCACGGCTGTCACTCGCAACATATTGAGAACATTGCACAGGTGCGTTCTGGTTAAATATAACTGTGCAACCCAGAGGCTTGGCTAGAATTTGAATTTATATTCTAACATATATTTCTCTTAGTTTTTCCATAGGCCCTACCCCACTATTTGTTGGTGATCGAAGCTGTATTTTGTCTTTTATGTTTATTGTTTGGTAATATCATTGTCACCAGCATATGAGAACCTTGGCGTAGCTGGCGCAGCTCTTTCTATAAGTGCGAGCTATTCGTTCCCTGTAAGGTACATTCGTGTTTTCGGAAAACTAACTCTGATCATTATTACTATAGTTTTCAAATGAAGTTTTCTAGTACTTATGCATGCATATTTATATCAGTAACCTTCACAGTCTCAGTTGTAAGAATTAGAACGTTATAATTGCAGCCGGCCGCTGTGGCCAAGTGGTTCTAGGCGCTTCAGTCCGGAACCGCGCTGTTGCTACGGTCTCAGATTCGAATCCTGCCTCGGGCATAGATGTGAGTGATGTCCTTAGGTCTAAGTCTAGGGGACTGATGACCTAAGATGTTAAGTCCAATAGTGCTTAGAGCCATTTGAACCATTTGTTATAATTGCAATGTGTAACTGTTCGTATGAACTTAATTTATTTATCGGAATTCACGATGCGTGGTTGGCAATGATATTTTATGTTACTTCGTATCTCTTAGCGCAGTTCCTACGATTAGCATTTACTTTAGTTTACACTTATGAGCCAAAACATTACGATCACCTGCTTAATGGCTTCTTTGTGCGTCTTTGGAACGAAATACATCACTGATTCTGTGTATCAGTGATACGACAGTTTGTTACTAGGTTTGTGGAGGTGTGTGGCATGCGATGTCTACGGACAGGTCATATAATATGATTAAATAACGGGCCGCTGATTTACGTACGCGGTGTTGACACCCGATGGCGGCCCAGATGTGTTTCATAAGGTTTAGATCAGCCGAATGTGGTCGCCGAGACGTCAGTGTGAGTTCACTGTAATACTCCGCAAACAACTGTAGCACGGACAGTTATACTGCTGAAAGATGACATAGCCGTCGGGGAAGACATCAAGCTGGAAGAGATGCATTTGGTTCGCAGCTGTCAGCGTGTCTTCGATTACTACCATAGGTCCAGCGCAAGCTGAGGTGAATGTCTCCCACAACATAATACTGCTCCCACCATCCTGCGGCCGTGGCGCGCTGCACGTTTCGAGCCGTCGTTCACTTCGATGACGGCGTTCGTGGAGAGGACCATCGACTTGGTGTAGCAAAAATGTGATTCAGCGGAAGAGCCGACACGTTTTCATTGATCGACGGTCGAATGCCGATGTCCCGCGCCCACTGCAATCGTAATTGACAAGGTCATTGGGTCAGCATGTGAACACGTAGGGGTAGTCTGTTGCGGAGGTCCATGTTCTTCAACAATGTACGATGAGCGTTGTTCTCCGAAACCTTGTGCGTTCACCGGCATTGTGCTCTTTCGGCAGAGATTCCACAGATCACCATCTATCCTAATTTTCACAACAGACAAGCCTCCGAACCCGACTTTCTGCGAAGAGCCGTGGACGCCCAACAATTTAGCGCCTAGCGGCAGTTTCACTTTCTGTAGATGCTCACGACATTTGCTCGAGAACATTCGATCAGCTTCGCCGCTTTCGAGATACTCGTTCACAGGCTCTGGATAATAATGCTCTGCCGTTTGTCAAATTCGCTTATTCCAATGGATGTCCCCATTTGTTGCCCGTATCTTCGCCAGGGTGATCCCCCGTCCGTGTCTGCATCGCTTACGTACTTCTGTTAGAGCATCACGTGCCTGCAACCCCACCAGGCGGCTTCCAACGTGGCAGCGGTCATAATGTTTTGCCTGATCAGTGTATATTATGTAATTGAAGATAGGTAAGTGACGTAGTGACGAAGTATTAGAAACAGAATTGAAAAGAGATGGTTCAGTATTTGAGACTACGATAGCATAAGAGAATAACGTACGTGTTTCGACGATTCTTCGTGTTCTGCGCTTGAGTGCCGAGTAATCATGGCTCACCGTCGGCCCTTGTACCCATGTCAGCGTAATTTTTTGTTTTTATTATTTGATTTTTGGTTACTCTTTCACTCGATCAGAATATTATAGTGGACATCTTCGTTTTGTTTTTATATTTTCATCATCTATTGCATTACCGCAAAATGTTTAGCCTTATTTCTTTTAATTTGTGTTCTGTATCTCCTATTAAGTTTTAAGCCAACATAGATTAAGAATTATATGCTAATGCACATACACACACACACACACACACACACACACACACACGAAACAAATAATCCTGAGTTAATAACCAGCATCAAAACCGATACAGGGGTTAGTGAACACAGGGTTGTCGTAGCGAGATTGAATATTGTAATCCCCAAATCCTCGAAAAATAAGCGAAAAATATACCTATTCACAAAAGCAGATAAAAATTCACTTGACGCCTTCCTGAGAGACAATCTCCACTCATTTCAAATTAATAACATAAGTGTAGACCAGATGCGGCTTGAATTCAGAGAAATAGTATCGGCAGCAATTGAGAGGTTTGTACCAAATAAACTAACAAACGACGGAGATGATCCTCCTTGGTACACAAAACGGTTAGAACACTGTTGCAGAAACAACGAAACAAACATCCCAAATTTAAACACGCACAAAATCCCCAAGATTGGCGATCCTTTACAGAAGCTCGAAACTTAGCGCGGAGTTCAATGCGAGACGCCTATAACGGTTTCCACAACGAAACTTCGTCTCGAAACCTGGCAGAAAATCAGTCAAATCTAAAAGCCGTAACTAAACTAAATACCTAGGTGTTACAATTACGAGCAACATAAATTAGAAAGAACACATAGAAAATATTGTGGGGAAGGCTAACCAAAGGCTGTGTTTTATTGGCAGAACACTTAAAAAATGTAACAGACCTACTAAGGAGACAACTACGCTTGTCCGTCCTCTTTCAGAATATTGCTGCGCGGTGTGGGATCCTTACCAGGTAGGACCGACAGAGTACATCGAAAAAGTTCAAAGAATGGCAGCACGTTTTGTATTATCGCGAAATATGGGAGAGAGTGTCACAGAAATGATACAGGGTTTGGGCTGGAAATTATTAAAAGAAAGGTGTTTTTCGTTGCGACGGAATCTTCTCACGAAATTCCAATCACCAACTTTCTCCTCCGAATGAGAAAATATTTTGTTGACACCGACCTACATAAGGCGGAACGATCACCACGATAAAATAAGGGGAATTAGAGCTCGTATGAAAAGATATAGGTGTTCATTCTTTCCGCGCGCTATACGAGATTAGAATAATAGAGAATTATGAAGGTGGTTCTATGGACCATCTGCCAGGCACTTAAATGTGATTTGCAGAGTATCCATGTAGATGTAGATGTAGAAATAAAGGCGCATTCGAAGCCTCAACATCTATATCTCAGGTGGGACTCCAGAGCGCGATCTGCAACTTAGGAAAAAGGCAACTAGTCCGAGACCAAGGTGGCTGCATAGTTTTAGTTAATTTTATGTCGGATCGATCACGTTCGCAGTCTTGCATTGTGGTGAAGAACGTGCCAACTGGTTTCTCTGGGCGAATATGCAGCTACGTATTGATCATTTACATGGTGGTCGAGCATTTATAATTATATTACGTCTCATCTACCTTTAAGTCGATTAATACACACACACACACACACACACGCACAAGTGCGCGTTGCAGTTTCGCTACACATTCATTCGGCACGAGGTCGAAACTTTCCATATTAGCAAGAAGTTGCCCCTACCTGTGTAGGACACAAGTCAATAAATAGGTAGTGCTCGTCATTTTTATTCCTAATCCGCTATGAGTCGCCGCCGTCATAAAGGCCAATGGTGCAGCTGCTCGCTACTAGTACAGCGACTAATCGAGTTGCTCATTAGCGTGGATCTCGGGGCGAACTGTGACAGGAGCAAGACAAGTAACATTAGGCGGATGAAACTGAGCGGACAATTCAGTTGTCGCTGTCCGTTCCGAAAGACTGCGACAGGCTCCAGTGAAGCATCAGCGGGCTGTGACAAGTGCGCGCGCTGCAGAAAGCGAAAGCGTGTAGGATCGGAGCTTCTGCTGGTGCCACAGGCGCTCGTGAGGAACGGCTTGTAGCGATACGCTGCTCTTGCGGCCAGCGGCCTACACAGCTGTTGACCGAGAACCGAGGCTCTAGTCGACGCCTGTCTTCCCAGGTTCAAACATTCCTTTTCCAAACCATTTTCTGTGGGATGCTGCCTTTTCGATGTATGATCGAAAGCATTTGTTAATATTTTAAGTAATATAACAAAAAATGGCTCTGAGCGCTATGGGACTTAACATCTGTGGTCATCAGTCCCCTAGAACTTAGAAGTACTTAAACCTAACTAACCTAAGGACATCACACACATCCATGCTCGAGGCAGGATTCGAACCTGCGACCGTAGCGGTCACGCGGTTCCAGACTGAAGCGCCTAGAACCGCACGGCCACAGCGGCCGGCAGTAATATAACAGAACACTAGTCAGATTTTTCATGCATACCACGAAACCGGAAAATCGGAAAATATAAATCTTGGGATTTTGTCTTCGGTGTATCTAGTATTACGATTCCTACCGATCTGTCCTACGAAGAAGCCCGAAAAGTGAACACATCAACCGTTAGACGCATAATTATTTCACAAAATCGGACCGAGCAACACACATAAAAATCATTGAACACGCATTCATAAGCTTACAAGTAGATATTAGGATACTCTGTCCCCTCCAGAAACCACGTACAATGGGACAAATTTAATGTTGAAGATTTTTTTGCACCATAGAAAAGGTCAGGAGAACAAGTTCTCAATGCAATTAGACAGTGAATTTCTTCAAATGTTGCTCTTGAATATTATAACCATAGTAAATCCGTAAATGTGGTCATTTCTTCATACATATGTATAACGAAAAATTATAAAAATGGAATATATAGCATAGTTTAAATAGCGATTACTGTTACTGACAGAAGGTATAAGTGATAATTTAATGTTATCACTTTAGAAGAGAAGTCTCTTACGAGACCTGCGACCTCTTTAGCACGGAATGGAAATAAAGCAGTCTCAATCACCAATATCATTTTTATTTATCATCTCATCATTACGTCTTTCGGGATAATTCCCTCATCAGATCTGGCAGAAACAATATACAGGACCCTTTGTCCTCCTATAACATACAAAATCTTTGGACACTGATGGTGTATCGGTATGTAGTAAGTGGCGACAGGCTGCTACAAAATGTTTTGACTTATCTGATAATGCAGTTATTCCTAAACGGGTAATGATGAGGTCATAATAAAAATTTTATTGTTGACCAAGACTAATGTATTTCCATTCAATAAAAATTATGTTGGGGACGAGTAGTATATTTCCATTCAGTGACAATTGGATGTAAATAATGTAACTCACTAAAATAGAACACATCTGACTGTATCCAAACTCTTTGGGTAGAAATATTGTCGTAACATCTATGTACCATGTTATGATTTTCTATAAAGAAACATTGTGAATGATTGTTTGCATCTGTGTGAATACCTGCGTAATGAAGGAGAGACAATACCTGTAAGGAGGTACACTAGAAAACATTGCTGCCTCAAAAATTTCAAGATTTATATTTTCTGCTTGGAGAAGACAACAGTAGGGTAAGAGAAGCAGAAACACACACGCGCAAGCATCACGCACAATGGAAATATAAATAGTTGCGGCTCAAAACAGAAATACATTCCTGACACGCATCATGCTATGGCTGAAAAAATTTAACTGCTACGACGTTAATTATTTAAATCATCATTTACATAGTTGTAGGATTTCGAAAAATATCGATCATGAATAAGGAAACGAAGTACTTGTTAAGTCTGTAATAATACGAACTCACAGTGTAATGTGATCCTCAGCAGTACCTCGTAAGTACCGAAATCATAAGTGAACAGACACTTAAAAAGTAGTAATTCTTCTGGTTATTTGTTTCTTCACTTTTATCCATAAATGTACGACTTGTATTAGTCTCCAACATTATTTCACTAATCCCTAGCATTTCTTTAATTTACAACATTCTTACCGTTTTGCGGCACATTCCTGTCTTTAATGGTAGACAGCAACGTTTCTCGTTGGTGAACGAGTCAGTGGAATGTCCTGTCAGTTACACAGTTGCATTAACCAATGATAATATTAAGTGTCCGAGTTTTTTGGACTGTCTAAGTTGTGAAAGCAAAACTATTCACGTTAAAGCGATTTCGATGGAAGAAACAAAGTTAGGGAAGGCAAGTACAGCGTTGCCTTTCGTCGCCAAGGATTTAATTAGAAGCAAAGTACAAGCACATTCAGACAAGACTGGGTAAGGACATCGGCCAGGGCACAGTTAGATTACAAATGCTATAATCATTTGCGTGAATCGAAGTAACGAAACCACCGAGATGGTAATTTAGAGTGTCTGAACTTCTGCGCTCTTGAGTAGGAGTCCAGTATCTTAGCCAACCCGTTAACTAAACCAGCCATATGCTTCTAAACATGTCGGTGCTCAATTTTCAATAAAACGTAAACGGCCTCATCTCATACAACCATTAATATTTGGAACTGCGATGTAATTTATTTCCATTTTGTTTTAAAATATTTTATACTGCTGTTCACAGACTTGTAGCGGAAATATAAGGAATTTATGTCCTGCGAAAATGACCTCTGTCCATACCTATATATAAATTCCCCAAGCCATCATATCTTGCACGATGGAGGGCGCTTCGCATCAATAATATTGGACTGTGCGTTATTCCGTTGGGCACTGAACTAGGGAAAGTAACTGTCTTTATGCATCCCTTCCGGGAATAATTTCTCTAGTCTTATTCGCGTGGCCGCAACGTACGACATACGATGGAAACAGCAGAATTGCTCTAAAATATTTCCTCAAAACCGATTATCTAGAATCATTCAACAAATTTCATTCAAAGAGTCCCACATAGTTTCCTTATTCGTCTACATTAAACTTCAATGCAGCCTTTGGTGAGCCATTGTGATCCCAGCTTAGTATCCTTGAATAATTTCGATGTCTGCTGACATACTTATAAGATGAGCAACTTCAAATCCTGAAGTACTACTGCAGAAATGATCGAACTAGCGTCTTGTATGAAGTTTCCTTATACATGCACTAAGCTTTTCTCGAAAAGATTTGAGATTTCCATTGGGCCTCCCTACAACAGATTTTACGTAAGGTAACGGATAATGACGGCACGATCGGTTGAAAATATTGCTGGATTGAATCTCAGAACCAATTTGACACTTTTTCCTTTTTTCCCTGATTTCCGGTCTTGTCTAGAGAATACTGAGATTTGTATATACTTTGAGTACTTTCTACAGGCATCACGAAATTCAGCGAGAACACATTCATAAGAGGATTTGGAATTAGAATGTATCTAAACTACAAGAGAGCAAGCTGAAAAGTTCCCGCTTTGACACAGCCCTACCATTAGCATTAACGACACTATTTTTGTTGTGTTACACGTTGCACAGTAACGTAAATAGATTATCACCTTCATCGATGGAATAGTATTGCTTAAAAGGCTTTTCAGATTAGTCGTATTATCTGGGATTCGTTAAAATTGAAAAAAAAAAAATGGGAAACCTTATAGTAATACATATTCTTGATTTCGACGATTAATTGCCAACATACATCCATCAAAAAAATATTGATGAATTCAGACATGCCATAGTTTTACCGGATATAACTCGCGTACAGGACGCCTCAAAATGCGATCACAACTGAAAAAAGTACTGTATGATGGACAGTTAAATGTATATTAACCAGGTGACACTAGTGGTGTACACGGACGAGTGCAGTAAGGTTTACGTGAAAAATTAGCTACAGGAAGTTCTGTGCAAGATGGGTGCCACTTTTACCCCATAATGGCCAAAACCACACGCAAAACGAATTTATGGGAAACTATTTGATCATTTAAAGCAAAAATATATGTAGTGGTTTGCCGCAGTGCATGAGACGTCTGGCGTTCACTTCGCACCAGAAAATAAACACCAATGTTAGTAGTTGGTGAAAAAAAATTGAATACAGTTTGAGCTGGCTGAAAGATTTCCGATATGGTTTTCTGGAATGGGAAGGGAGTTTTCTTACTAATTCTCTTGCAAAGATTAAGACAGTGGATGCCAAATACACACATCAAAAAAGGTTTTTCATCACCCCAGTTCCCAGAACTCCTGAAGACAGACGTTGATTGTGGATATTGTATCACACAGTCCCTTTGACTGTTCAGAGATATCACTTAACCCGCCCAAAGATGTAAACAATCATGCATGAGCAGCGCCTGTTAGACGGAGGGGGTCCGACAGCCGATCAGTTCCAATCATTCCACCAGGAAGGAGGTACACAGCTCGTGTTGTCTGTAGTTCAACCATGCCTAGACGGGCAATACCGCGGTCCGATCGCGTCCGCACTGTTACTTTGTGCAAGGAAGGGCTCTCAACAAGGGAAATGTCTACGCGTCTTTGAGTGAACTAAAGCGATGTTGTTCGGACATGGAGGAGACTCTGAGAGACAGGAACTGTCGATGACATACCTCGCTCAGGCCGCCCAAGGGCTACTACTGCAGTGGATGACGGCTAACTACGAATTATGGCTTGGAGGTACCCTGACAGCAACGTCACCATACTGAATAATGCTTTTCGTGCAGCCACAGGACTTCGAGTTACGACTCAAACTGTGCGCAATAAGCTGCATGATGCGCAACTTCTCTCCCTACGTCCATGGCGATGTCCATCTTTGCAACCACGACACCATGCAGCGCAATACAGATGGGAAGAACAACATGCCGAAAAGACCGCACAGGACTGGCAGCACGTTCTCTTCACCGATGAGTGTCGCATATGGCTACAACCAGACAATCGTCGGAGACGTGTTTGGACGTAACGCCTTAGACACTCTGTGCAGCGAGTGCTGCAAGGTGGAGGTTCCCTACTGTTTTGGGGTGGCATTATGTGGGGCCGACTTACACCGCTGGTCGTCATGGGAGGCGCCGTAACGGCTGAACGATACGTGTATACCATCCTCCGGCTGATAATGCAACGATATCGGCAGCATATTGGCTAGGCATTCGTCTTCATGGACGACAATACGCGACCCCATCGTGCACATCTTGTAAATGACTTCGTTTAGCACAACGACATCGCTCGACTAGAGTGGGCAGCATTTTCTCCAGACATGAACCCTATCCAACATGCCTGGAATAGATTGAAAAGGGCTGTTTATAGATGACGTGACCCACCAGCCACTGTGAGGCGTCCACGCCGAATCGCCGTTGAGGAGTCGGATAATCTGGACCAACAGTGCCTCGATGAACTTGTGGATAGTATGTCAAGTCGAATAGAGGCATGCATCAATGCACCAGGACGTGCTTGCGGGTATTAGAGGTACCGGAGTGTACAGCAGACTGGATCACCACCTCTGCAGGTCTCGCTGTATGGTGGTACAACATGCATGTGTGGTTTTCATTAGCAATAAAAAGGGCGGAAATGACGTTTATGTTGGTCTCTATTGCTATTTCTGTACAGGTTCGGGAACTCTCGGAACCGAGACGATGAAAAACTTTTTTTGATGTGTGTACTTCGTAAGACTTCTGGATAAAGTGGATAAAAAAATCAAACAAATAAATGAATAAGAAACCAAGAGAAAGTGTGACGAGTTCTAAAGAGAATTAAACAATAAATCGTATTTCTTTATACAGTTCACATTTCCACAAACGTACTTTCGTATTTGAAAATCTTAGGGATCTCAAATACGAATAATATTCTCGTCCATCCTCTTCACTACGTTTTCTATCCTATGTATTTTACAGGTCTTCATATCAAACGAAATTGGTTGCTGTAAATGATTTTCAATCCTCTGAAAATGATATGGCAGCTATACATGGATATTTTGTATATGATCCATTTCCTAAAATCTGTAGTTAAACTCATCCGACAACCGAAGAGGAAAATTTCGTAGTACAATGTCTCTGTTAGAAAATGGCAAAGAGGATAATATCGCGCATGGGGAGTGTGTCCCTTAGAACTTCAGCCACTTGACGAACACATGTCTTTGTGGATCTAAATGCCATGTGCATTAAGTATGACTCATGACACTGATTTATGAAGCTGAATCTTAAATGGTATAAAGACTAAACGTCTATGAAAACGTCTATGAACAGAAGGCACAATGAGAGTTAATGATTTCAGTGTAAAGGTCTGTAATTTCATGTAATAAAACTAATCCAAAAGAGTTAGCAGCAGATTTATTTAAATGTAAACGAATGCTTTGTGTCAGTCATAATCAACTGCTACTCCAGTAACAAATCAAAACTGAAACTAAAATAAAAGGAAAAAAAAATTATCCTTAACCGTGAATACCATATGGATCTTTGGTGTATTACAAGAGTGGTCATACTAGTTGCATAGGCCACCTTCTTACTTTCTCTGGTAAATTCATTGCTTGCTGCGCTTTCAGTGGTACACTATGTAAGAGCGCAACGTAATTTTGTGAAATTCTTTTGCATTGTTACTCCCATCACAGAAGAATTGTTTTTTTCTAATTTTGTTTGTATCTGTAAAATAAAAACGATTTCATTTTAGAACCTCTGCAAACCACTGTCTGGGTATTTCCTTCTCAGTATCTCATTTCGTGGTTGACGCTTATCGTCAGCACGTCACATATCTTGATCTCCTAGATTTTGAACTTACACAAGCTGCCAGTCTGACGTAAAATCGATCGGCTAGGAGCAGTTGTGAGCCCATGTAGTTTTTTTCGTAAGAATTTTATTTTTAATCGCATCTTTTTCAAATAATTCCAGTCCAGGCCATGCTCGTCGGCGTTTTGAAGCATTAATGTGCTATTTTACGATAATAATAATAATAGTAATAACAACAATAATGTTAATGAACTTATCATTTTTCAGAATTTTGTACTTCTCTTACTGAAAGCCTCTGAAGGGCAGAGTTTCTTAAAATTATGATTAGTTATATAGTGTAATTTAGGAACTGCTTTGTTTTATTAAGAGAGTTGATCTTTACACTTTCTCAGCAAAGAAAATTCTAAATAATAGGATACTACTGTATAGGACTGCACAGCTTAGCTGCATTGTACTGCCGATCAGTTGATGCAATGTACTTGTAGAGAATCTTGCAATGACCTCTTATGAATGTTGTTCTGCATTTGTGCAGTATGGTGTAGTATGATCATATCTGTGCAGCAATACACTTAGACTTCCTTGTTCGTTGACATCAGACAACCAGAGAATAGCTGGCAGGAAACCTCCTGCCCCTGACTCTGAATGTTCTCCACAGCTGACTGTTAGCGGCATATTCTACTAAATGGGAATGATGAGAATGTCTCCAATTTCCAGGACCGCAAGACATGTCACAAGGTTTTCCGTAGGAAACAGCAGCTAGAAAAAGATAATGAGACAGCAGAACGAAAAAGATGGCTATGAAGTTATAACAGTCTGAACACAAATTCAGATTCCACAAATATGTGGAAAGGTATTGTTATGAGCTTTTTGAAAGAAAGACACTGCCAATAAGAGCATATAATGTAGGCAGTCCTCGTGCAATCGAAATCAAGACGGCCATACAAACGCTTATGCACTTCTTCTCTCGCTCCTTCGTAGAGAGTGAATACCGCATCAGCCGTGATAAAGAACGGGCTTAGACGGATTTTGAGTAATCCACGGAAATCATAAGAGAAGGATCCTATTCAATGACTTGTGCAAAGCTGCTTCCGAATGTGAGCAAGTGTTTCATCTTGGCAGCTTCCTGTTCGATATCACATTAACGATAATTATTGTAAGCATTGTTCTGAATATGAAAGAAACTGATTTTCTCAAAGGTAAAATACTATCTTCAATATTTTTGACGCTCAGCATGGATATGAATCACAATAACGTCAGGTGTGTAACTCACGGGTATTTTATTGTCTTATTCAATAACACCTTCCTTGACGCATGATACGACACTGGTTAAAGTTCCATATTAAGTACTTGCCCTGACGTGATTTAACGTCAGTTATATCCTAGACCACTGCCTTGAGCTTGCAGTTGTTTTCAGGGGTCTCCTGCAGTCAGGCAGTTTCCAAGCTGTTTGTATAAAACATTCTCAGTTTGATTGTCACGTCGATCAGGGCAAAATCTCGAGCATTTGACGAATTCCTCCTCCGTCTTCATCAGGAACAACTGACTGTCGTGGTTCTGTTTTATAGCCCATGAACGGCTTGTGGTGAGTCGGTGTACCTCACATCTCGTCATACTGTCAGAGACTGTGTCGATTTCCCGTGCTTCCACATACTGAGATTATGTTATTAACTGTAGAAATTAGAATATGCGAGATCAACATAGACAAGGATACAGTCTCTCGAAGCATGACGTAGTGACCACGTACACCGATCAATCACAAGGTGCTATAAATGGTTACTACAACAGCATCCGCGGCAGTCATTTGTTCCTAGCGAAGAAGATGGAGGACTTCGTCGAAAGCTGAGAATTGCACACAGATTTGACGCGGCAGGTGTACAAGGATGTAGTCGCGAAAAACTTCAATCTTATATCTCTGGACTGGTTCTCAGTTTACGGTTCAGGTACACAGAACGTAAACTGTACCAAACTACAGACTTAATTCTGTCATCATTCTCCTGGGCCACGGTTTAGCCCACGAACTAGCTAGCATATGCATGGCCTTTTCGCAGTATTTCTAGAACATTTTTGTGGATATTGGCCGCTTGCTCCATTTACGTCGTGTCCTGATCCATGGAGAGTCTACGAACTCAGCAGCCAGTTTCTACAGGAGACTTCGCTATTCGTCCTTCAATCTGGCCGGATTAAGGATACGCCATCGTTCCCTCTACAAATATTCCGCCAGCCCAAAGAAATGGCCTTGCGTGAGGCAGAGATCCACTTGAATACGACGACAAAAGTCGCGTGCCGGCAGAGCGACTTTGTAACGGCGTGAGTGGCTTGCCGTAACCAGGAAGCGCGCGTGGCTAGCGGGCATCGGTAGCGCATTCTGCGATCGCAGTCAGCGGCTTTCTCCCCGCCTCGGCTCATCTTCACTTTCCCTGGCGCAGCCAGACGGCGCCAGTGACAAACCGCGTTTCGCCCACGTCGCTGATATCATTCTGCACTCTGACCTTTATCTCCGATGCTATTCTCTACTTCTACCAATGATACTTGTGGGAATCTGGCTTGCTATATCAGCAGTGGTGTACCTCTTTACGGCTACTTGTGCAATAATAACTTCTAAAAGTAACATAAAAATGGAACCCAGCGATGATATTTCTTACGATAGTGAGTGCAAGATATAATGTAGATGTTTAGCTGAACCTCCGCCGCTAAATCTGTATAAGCTGCCATATTAGTGTTAAGTCCATTTGTGCGTAGAACAGCACCGCTTTACAAAAGTGAAAACACCAAAAGACTGTTCCACCTCTAAAAGCAACATATTTCGAGAACCAAGCTCACTTCTTCTTCGGATACCTCAAAATGCTCACGTAAGACCTTACCTACATACCCTTTCCTACCCTCTTAAGCTATACCATTTATACAAATGCTTCCCGACGTATTTTTTAAATGTCTCCCAAGTCCAAAATAAGGAAAGAAATATTATACTGCCTGATAAAGTAAGCCCCTCCATTTTTCCTGAGGTAGAACCCAACTCCATTTCTGCAAGTGCCTTTGTTTCCTAAGAAGAAGCCTATCTATGATACATTACAGTAGTTACCCGATTTTTCAACTATGCATCTTTTAAATAATCCTCCACTCTTCATGCACAAATAGCTAGAACACTCTGGCTACTTGCATCTCCATACCCTATAGGCCTTGCATTCCTCAAGAATCGTACGATAAACTCCACAACTTTACAACGACTGCCTACCAAGTTCCTGAATATGTAAATTTTGATAATTTTAAATATGTATAATATTGTGTAAATATTCAGTCTTACCAAAGTAAATCATAATCTGTTCTGTATCTCTAAGAAGCACAAAACTGAAGAGTGCTAAGTTGTACAGTTGGCAATATGTACCCATAATGAGTAATTAGAGATACACTATGTGATCACCTGGCTGAAAATGTCTTACAAATTCGGGCGCCCTGGAATTCAATATTGTGTTGGCCCATCCTTGCCTTGATGACAGCTTCCACTCTCGCAGGCATACGTTCAATCAGGTGCTGGTAGGTTTCTTGGGAATGGCTGCCCATCCTTCACGGACTGCTGCACTGAGGAGAGGTATCGACGTCGGTCGGTGAGGCTTGGCACTGAGTCGACTTTCCAAAAGATCCCAAAGATGTTCTGTAGTATTCAGGTCAGAACTCTGTGCTTAAAACATCAATGTAGGACTGTGCTGTGATAGTGCCACGCAAAACAACAACGGCCGCAAGCCCCGCCATAAAATACGACCACACCATTACACCACCGCCTCCGAATTTTACTTTTGGCGCTACACACGCTGGCAGATGGCGTTCACTGGGCTTTCGCCATATACACACCCTGACATCGGATCGCTGGCCATATTATTAGATAAGTATCACATTCGACTGAAATTGAAATTGAAACTACTCCATCGCTTGAAACTGAAATTGTAATCGTTATTAACATTGTAAGCCTTTACTAGTGGCGATAAATGGATCTTACCGTAGTCCGGAGTACGTTAGGTATCTATAGCGCCTTAGAGATAGAATTCAGCCTGCACATCACGTACAGTTTAACGGCAACTGCGCTATTTTGAAAGTTTTCTTGTTTCCCAGAAAAAAGTGCTTTTTCTTGTTGCTGGTCTGCGGTTGAAACTTGTTACCTAGATGACACTTTACGTGACATTCATAGCAGAAACAAGCCTATCAGTGGGAGCGGAGGATTTTCCAATACATCAACACTAAATGCTTTGCAGGTACAATTATTCCTAAACGAGTTTGAACAAAATTCCTCCCTCTTATAACCCTTTTTCAGTGGCATTTCTATACTTCTCCAACTGAAACTATTTGACGGAGAAATCACCTTACGATATTCTCACTTATGTTACCAACGAGTTTCTTTATACTGATTTGTACAGAGTGGTGATGTTAAATCGTATAGCGTAAAATGTAGGTGTCTTGGCACTACGCGCATCATACGAACAGACAAACCGTAAATTACACCGAAACACTCTTCTAACAAATTACAACTCACCATATTGTACCAGTTAAATGGAACAAAGAAATCCCAAATGAAGAGTTGTGCTCTCACTTTCTATCCTCTCGGAGAATAACGCCAGAGGTAGTTTAGTGTTTGTGTGAGCTTTGTCACGGTCTTGTTACTTGACCGATAAAAGTTTCTCTTAGAAATGCAGAGAACGTCCCCAGTGTGAGCTTCGCTGAGGCTATATCAAGTTTTATGAACCTGTTAGACAAGTTGAGTGCCATTTCTGTAGGCACATCCGGCGTTACATCACTCATACTGCACTTTTCCCTTGTTCTGGCACTGCACTTTATTCCGACTTAAGTGACGTTGCATCATCCCATTTCTTACTTTTATTTATTGCACATAATCCTTGCTTGATGCTGACTAGTTACATTGCTCAGCTCTGTTGCTATCTATCATTTGCAGGAGGAAGATACTTTTTCGCCATCTAAATCTTATTAAGTTTTAAGTGATTCTGCATGCCAGTCTACGTGAATTATGACATGATTTCTATCCTACGTTGCACCTGTTGTTTCATAAAACTATTGTTAAGCAATTTTACTCTGCAAAGATAACATACTTCACTGGATACTTGTTATAACAATTTAGCCGGCCGCGGTGGTCTAGCGGTTCTAGGCGCTCAGTCTGGAACCACGCGACTGCTACGGTCGCAGGTTCGACTCCTGCCTCGGGCATGGATGTGTGTGATGTCCTTAGGTTAGTTAGGTTTAAGTAATTCTAAGTTCTAGGGGACTGATGACCACAGATGTTTAGTCCCATAGTGCTTAGAGCCATTTTTTTGTTATAACAATTTCTTTACATACGGAAGTTCAGTTTTCTTTTCCTGCTTTTAATTTCCTAGACAGTCATCTGTTCCGTGAATACTCGGTAATAAAGTCAGTAAATATGTAGCTCCAGGATACAGACTTAAGAAACGGAAGGTTTAGAGAGCTTTACCATTTTATATGAAAAATATTACTACAATTGAACGAAAGACTCTAAAAGGATAGAACCAACATGTTTACAAAATAAGAAAAATATATTTAAAGAAAAATTCTTACTCTCTCCACAGAGAGGTTGAAGAAGCAGCGTTCGACGAGTAAACGGTACTTTTAGTTTTGAATGACTCCAAGTTATTAACTACAAACGCCTTTAAAGTTTATATGTAGCGGCGTGGCAAGTATTTGCAGAAGTGACGAATTATTATAAAAATCGCTTTTTCTCAATATCTTAGATTTTACCAGAGAATTGACCCTGACCATAAATCTACATGTTTTGGGAAGAAATCTAGCAGATGTTCATTTCCTGATTGGTATTTCTTCTCTGCTGTTTACCATGGACCGTGTAACAAGTTGCCGTCACCTGAAACAGTAGAGCGCAGCACGACTGCCCGACTTTGGCTACGGAAGTCGATACACGCCGAATACAAAACTAAGTTCCACGTTACTACAGATAGGTAGCACTTTTATTTAATTTAGATACTGCTGTTCTAAACTAGTGAAACCAGTGGTATTTATCATTTTTAACAAAGAACTTGTCAAGGTAGGCAGCCGATTTCAATCTTTAGGATGGAAAAATCTTTGATTTAGTGCCAAATAAACTGCATGGCCAAAAGTCGTATTTGAAGATGTGCCGTGTATGACACGGGAATGTTGCGGTTAGATGCAGCGTATGGCGGGACTAGCCACAATGTCTGAGCATTCTGTGGGTAATTGGCATGACAGCATATAGCTAGCGTGGGATTGATAATCGTATAGGTCATACCCTATCACAGATTACACCGGAATTAAGGTTTCGTAGGTAATCAGTGTCTAAGATAGATCATCAATATCGTAAAGAAAAACACAGGACGAGCACATGTGTTAAATGAACTGGCGCCACGTCGCCTTCGCAGAGCCTATGGGTCCACTAAGAGTCCGCTTGCCGGCGATTTGAATGTGGGACGTCACGCACACGTTTGTAGCAGGACATAGGCTTCAGCAGTGGCGACCGAGGTCACATTCTTTGTCTTCCCATCACTTTAGCCTATTCGGAAGACACTTCCTGATGACTTCAGATAGAGGTTATTGGTATGCGTGTGACAGCATGCGTACCTAACATGTTCCAAAACGCTGCGCTAAAAACGGAATCTTCCGGTGCTCATACCTCTGGTCCTATTGCTGGCAAAAAGGTAGGGTCACGTGTTTCAGATAGCCGAGGGGTTAGGTACCATTTATATACCCAACAGATAGATCGCCTTAATGTCACTATCCTAAAGTACAGGGTCAAAGTATAAATATTACATACTTCCTCCTGCTTTGGCAAATGAAGCAAAGAGGTTGGTTCTTCTTGCATTGGATTTGGTCTATGAGGGGTTTCATGGGACTTATGGAGGCACCATTAGTTCATGGATGGTTCCTCGGAAAACGCCACAAAAATATTTTTTTTTACTATATTTTCACCTTCACCAACGGACCAAAATCCAACCGCGGATTCCGAGACTGCTATGGACAGAAAATGGCTGAAATTTGTAAGATATATTTTCCTAAGATCCCGACTCCAACAAACCTGAAAATTTTCTGAGATCTTTTTTCCTTTCCAAGATACGGAAGTTGGAAGTTACCCTACTTCTACACGTAAAAACTGATACGAGGCGAAATCTAAACAATAAATTATAGCATAAAATTGCTCAAGTTTTAATGGTATATTCTCTAGGTATTTATCTAGAATATCCATCTCCCTGTTTTCAAAAATCTTTATCCGGTATCGATAAACACCCCAAAAATAATTTTTTTTTAGGTAGCGAACTCAGCTGCATATTCTGAGAGGCTATGCACAGCAAATCGCTTTAATTTTTACGCTATATTCCGAAGAAATCGATATCGAACAACCTTGAAATTTTTATTCATATCTTTACCCGTTTCCGAGATACAGAGATTCCGTTACCCTACTTGGAGATGTAAAATACGCAAATAAAATCCGGTATGAGACGAAAAGTAGTTCAAAGAAAAACGTAACACGGAGAAATATGCTGTAAAGTGTCTCCGTTATCATCTGGGAACCCAACGTTGTAGTACTGAGGCATATGCAGATTTTTTTTACACATAAAATATGGTCTGAGATGAAAAATTAGTTTTCCGTTATTTCATTTTCACATAAATAAACTATCAGAATTTTACCGGCCAATACATTTCTTTTCATATGAGCTAGATTCCCTGCGGCAGCTGGGTAAAGAAGGAAACCAGCGGAAAGATGCTCCCATCAGAGAGAAAAAATGCAAATGTAGTCTGGCTGAAAAGTGGGGTAACAGCTGCCTCATTCTACATTCCTCAGCACCTCTAAATGTTTCCCAAAGACTTTGCTATGTGAACATATTCGTGTTTTTTTATGCTGAGAGAGAAGAAGACAGTGGCAGTGGCAAAGTGACGAAAAAGTAACAAATACTGGAAGATAGTAAACAGTGGCTGTGTTACAGAAAGATCGAAGGAGAAAACGGCAGTGTGAGAGAAAGAGAGGGACATAGAGGCAGTGGAACAAGTTGACAGTGACAGAACAGTGCTAGGAGAAGAGTGGAGGAGACAGCGGTAGGGGGCAGCGGCGAGGGGAGGGGTGGCGAGAAATAAAGAGAAAGAGAAAGTGGACGCAGGTGAAACCTAGTGATAATGAGAGACAGAGTATGTGACGTTTATAATGAGGAATAGAGAGATAGTGACAGCAAGAAGCAGCAGTAGGCTGGGAGGAATGATATATTAGCAGTAAGAGAGAGAAAGAGGAGGCAGGGAACATTTTTAAAGATGCTAATGAAGGTAGAATGAGAGGACTGGTACCCTACTTTCCTATCAAAGTATTTTAATAAAGAGGAACATATTCCAATTTTTTGAGCTCCAATACGAGCATTTATCCGTTGGTTGAAGTATAATTTGTGTAATGTACGGTTAATTTACAAGGGGGTTATGTCTCTGTAGCTGATATTACTTTTGTAACATCTGTTAAAGCAAGGAGTTCGATGAGTAGCCTCACTCACTATTCTTATTGTCTCCAGACATCATATTAACTACGAAACAACGTTCTGGAATTACTAGAAAGACTGACCTAAGTGCGATTATTTAAGTTACAGTGAAACATATCTTTATGCTAAAATTATCATATTTCAAGCCAGGTGAAACATCCTCTCCTAGCTCAGTAGACGGTATTCTCGGATAACGCATGTAGCAAAATATTTGAAGTTTGTGTCCTCAGTTTTTTTCTCTCGTGCTGTTTAATTATATGCACGTTGTATTCCATTATATATAAGGATGAACTTAAATTACTCCTTCTTCTTAATATGTTGTGTCGCTGACAATGCAATCTTTTGATTGTGTACACAACATCATATTACGCTGTTTAACAACTGTTATGGATCAAACACAATTCCACTTCCGTTGTTGATGTATCAGCCTAATTTTATTACTAGAAAGCAATGAAATAGCGTCTATCCTAGCGGTACACGGTAATCGGACATCCGCTGTCGGGGAAGATTTCTTACAGTCGGTCAGCACACATCGGATTGAGGAAGGATACGGGAAAAAAGTCGGCCGTGTCCCTTTCGAAGGAACCATTCTGGCATTTAGAAAAACCACAGATAATATAAATCTCAACATAGAATCAAACTAGTACAGAGTTGCCGAGTAACAGCCATGTTCAAAACGGTAAATTTAATCGTATTGAAGAGACAGGGATCTGAATCAACGTCCTCTCGAACGTATAGTAACCATTGCGCAAACACGCTCAATATTCCAGAATTACGCTCAATATTAGTTATCTCAGACGAGTCTGCTTGTTAACTCTTGAACGTCCAGACGTCCAGAACTTGAAAGTTCTTGCAGCACTCACATTTCCCCTACAGTATTTAGTGATGACTGCACTGTTTTGGACTTCTGTGCTCGTGAGCCAGCACGGTTCATTCAAAAGGCCCAATCATTAGTTAATTAAAATTAAGGTTGCTCACTGAATGTCGCCTCTGGGTCGAAGGCAGAACACTCGAGCGATTTTTTCAGATGAGTTCCGATTCAATGTGGAAACCAGCTGGTGTGGTGGAAATGAATAAAATACGTTATTGTGTACAAACAACACAGGAACGTTACACTTACGATGACTGGCAGCGTATCATGATCAATATAAGAACACCACTGTGCATATTAGCACAAAAACTGATCACAGTGGAACGGTTTTGTGCAGAGATTTGTCCGACTTCTTTATGATATAGTGAACCTAGGGATAATCTTCACAGACAGCTTACGTTTTCACAGAGCTTCCCGCGTTGCTGGTACATTGTAAAGGCAGAATAATATGCGGATGGAGACGATTAAACTTTCATCGAATATGAACGCCACATGGGATGCTATCGAGAGTAGCATTACGTTGAGGACAGAACGGCCTCAGGACCTTCGGGCCCTAGAATCGCAAATCCGCGTTGACTTAGGTATGCGAAAATGTACGGAACAGGCTCGTAGAGTGTGTTACAAACAGAGGAGACAAAGCAATCATGTACGACATGGATATACTCCTTTCGCCTCTGTTGGCGTGCGTGCAGTTATAGGTATTGCAGCCACATAACGAATAAAATGAACGAACTTTTACCAAATACAAACGTAAAATTAGCATTTCACACGACCAGTAATCTGAAAACATGAACTCGATCAGGAAAAGGCACAATCCCAGAATTTTCGAACCTGAGATTATACAAAATCTCATCTGAGAACTGTACAAAATTTGACATTCAAGAAACGGGAACATCGACATTATATTCAAAGAAAGTACGAAAGCATGTGAAAACAATCAATCAACTTTCTACCTATACTGTGAAAAAGAAAACCGGAAACACACTGAAAACACTGTACGAATTTTACACAAAATATCTAAAGAACTTGATGTGAATATTTAGGAAACATTAGAGACACATAAGAGAAATTTCCCGAACGACTTAGTCAATGAACAAACTGGCATGAAACACAAGGTTCAAATGGTTCAAATGGCTCTGAGCACTATGGGACTAAACTTCTGAGGTCATCAGTCCCCTAGAACTTAGAACTACTTAAACGTAACTAACCTACGGACATCACTCACATCCATGCCCGAGGCAGGATTCGAACCTGCGACCGTAGCAGTCGCGCGGTTCCAGACTGTAGCGCCTAGAACCGCTCGGCCACCCCGGCCGGTCGAAACACAAGGCCTACTTACAAAATTTTGTTGAAATTTTCAATTACGACAAAGGATAAAGATATGAAATTGCAGTTAACACATAAACAGAAAATTTAACCAAATAATATCTATACAACAAACACATCATCCCTGGCTCCCAGAGATGAAAAATCTGTTAACATACAGCATTTAAGGATCCCAACTGTCAAATAGCTGTCAAACATTGATCACGAAAATTTCAAATAAAAACAACTGGTTATAATAATATTGTTTCATAACAGAAAGCTCTCAGCTAGCACATGGATGTCATACTAGCATCAACTCCACCTAGACGTAATTGAAGGTGTAATTTATGAAAATAACGTTATTGATCACAAGTAAGATATAAATAAAATTCACTATTCACAACACCCAATGGTGCATTTCAAAATGACATTGTAAGCCGAAACAGCCAAGCTTGTTGTTCTTAAATCTCTAAATGCAAGCAAATAAAAATCTCATTACTCTTTCTCTCTTGCACGGTTCAGTTTATTGTTATCCTGCATGCGGCCACAGTGTGGAACTGCAGGCTTATGGTAAAAAAAAAATAAGAAAAAAATTTTCTCTGTAAGATAATATGATGTTTTGTTGTGCTCTACCCGTATTACTAAAACCTTGAGCGCCATGAGGTTGTTCCTTAGCAGCTGCCGAACAATACGAAACATAAATCTTAAGAATTGAAATTACAAGAATAGCGAATATCATATAATTCCAGGTATCTCTCTCAGATCCAGTACAAGCTTGCTCTCTGTGTATGTGCGTCTGGCCTCGCAGCCACAGAAAGGCGCCGCCGCAGCTCCGTCTCGTCACGAGAACGGAGGGCCTAAGTGTTGCTATATTAAGACGTTCACATTCCGGAAGCAGCTCCGTGGGCTACTCCAGGGAACACTTGCAGAAGGAATGACTTCCAGGGAGCCTCGTATGTCTCTAGATCTAGTTTATATCGTACAGGTATTTGCTCATTACGGACAGCTTTAACGCTTCGCCGGTCAGAGGAAGTTGTCGGAAAATCTTCATTACAATGCGCGGTCACTATCCCAATTATTCAGATAGCAAGTAATGGACAGTGGTCATCATCAGATTCTATTCGGTGTCTCCTACGAACGAAAATATCTCGTCACGTGTACGATAGGCCTACTAGTGCAAAACTGACGCGCTTGAGTATGAGTTTTCGTTATCTTGATGTTCCTAATACCACTGTAGCTTCGGATCCGAGATTCTGTTTGGAGTCGGGAAGCACAATGAAGTGATAAAAAGGGACAATGTCTTCCAATCTGTGGCGGTAGGCTTAGACTCAGTATCTAATGTGCGCAGAGATGGATAGCATTTCAATGAAGTTCCAAATGGCACAGTTCGGTACCGTTTCGGATTCAGTTCTCTTGTAGTTGATGATAAGAGGAGCTTACTGTCGCAGGCATTTCATATGCGATAGAGAAGAACAAGATTAATGGGTAAGTAACTAGTGAGATGCAAAAGCTGTTGCCAATCAGTATCGCCCTTAGTTTTCGTTAATATTATTTACGTTATCGAGTAACTACTTCGTGATTTTCTTCTGTTTACGTAATACAGCTAAAAATAACATTTTATTGGCTTGCTATCAAACAAGAATCAATTGTATAAGCTGTGGTCAAATATCAATCTTAAACTAAATATAATTAAGTATTCCGAGTAACAGAACAAACCGTGTATGTTTTCGTAACACGTGTATTTTTATTCCCACTAACACATTTCGATTTTACTCTTCTTCAGATTGTGTGGAACGCCATTTCCCTCGGACTGTTGCATCTTCCGGGCGGAGATCAACCATCCTTCTGTCATTGTTAACAGTGCCCTGCAGCGTATTCCCAAATGGTTTCTGTGGTTGCAACGCTTCAGTTTCGACGCTATGCTATGTTCTAAGCCACAGCTTTTGACTCGTCCTCGCGGTTCAAATGCCCTATCGGCCATCCTGATTCATGATTCCCTGGTGTCAGGCGACTACTGAGGCGGCGAATTCAAACAAGTCGTGATAGATAAGCTTGCGCATATGCGTGCGCTGCACCTCCGACTCTGATCGAGACATCGACGGACGTTAAGTGACAGCTATTCTTCCTTTTTCGAAAGTGTCTGTCCACAGACAAGGTACATATCGGAGACGCTAGTTTTCTCCCGTTAGTTGGATGTATACAAATTTATCGAATGCTACCGTTGGTGACGTTTTAAAAGAGGAAGATTCAATGCGGGACACACATTGCACGTTCATGAAGATGCTACTCAAAATCACGTGGTACCGTTCAGTGCAATAAGCGGAAAAGGATGGTCGACCATCTTGAAGTTTTTCGTGAAGTGGCTTTCAATTGATACGCAGAACGCAGGTAAACTACATCAGCCACATCCAATTAGCTCGACTGAAAACAGATTTTAAGTTACAAGAGGGTTGCTAGCGGATGGAAACTTTATGACGGGTGATCAATCGTGGCTGGCATGGGAATGTGCCCATACTACGTAAGTTTGATCACATGCTTAACTATTTCTGAAGAAAAGACAGTCTCAAGTGCTGAATTTAGGAGACTTTCCACTGAACCCGAAAGTGTTTAATATGGGGTTTCCATGCCTAGTATTACAGTACCATTGGAAACAGCAGTCATGGTGTCACGGGCCTAGATCAATGGTGTGTTCTGTGGTTCATCTTGTGTGATGTTGCTGTGACCAAGATAGACGACAGTTATGGCAGGGATAACCACTGAATACCCTTTATGTCACTATGGTGAGCACAAACGCAATTGGTGATCTAATACAGCATTGTGAACAAGCCTCTGAGGTTTTCAGGCACAAGGAGGTCACAGTCAGCGTGCTAGATTAGATGGGCTATGACACGATCAAATATCTTATCCTAAGACTAGAAACCGAATGTGTAAAGGTGTTATTCGAGGAACTGACGAACCGCAGCAATGTTGTAAGTGGTACCACTCCATCAAGGAAGAAAGCTGTGCAACTTTGAGGTGGTAGTGATTCGGAATTCCATTAAAAATTTTCACTGTATGCGACAGTAAGGAACAGGACAGAATGATTTTCGTTTAAGCACCAATGTTATTATACCAAGTATTTTATACGTTATTGATCGGATTAAATAACTAAGTCTTGTAGTTACAATCAGCGTAAATCTAGAAGAAAGAAATGCGAGAAAGAGTGTCCAGCCCGGCGGCATTTCCATTAAAAACAGGGGAAGTGGTGGTGAACGCAAGAAGCCACCGAACTCACCTTCACGAGGAGCTGAGGTCACATAATTTTTATTTTTTATTTATTTATTTATTGTTCCGTGGGACCAAATTAAGGAGAAGTCTCCATGGTCATGAAACGAGTCAATACATGAAATTATAACACGATATTAGAAACAGATAAAATGAAATATAAAAAAAACATATTCAGGTGACAAATCATATTTTTAAATGAAGACAATCAACAATGTAACACTGGAATTTGCTTAATTTTTTAGCTCTTCCAGGAGCTCCTCGACAGAATAGAAGGAGTGAGCCACGAGGAAACTCTTCAGTTTAGACTTAAAAGAGTTTGGGCTACTGCTAAGATTTTTGAGTTCTTGTGGTAGCTTATTGAAAATGGATGCAGCAGAATACTGCACTCCTTTCTGCACAAGAGTCAAGGAAGTGCATTCTACATGCAGATTTGATTTCTGTCTAGTATTAACTGAGTGAAAGCTGCTAACTCTTGGGAATAGGCTAATATTGCTAACAACAAACGACATTAAAGAAAATATATACTGTGAGGGCAATGTCAGAATTCCCAGATTTTTGAATAGGGGTCGACAAGAGGTTCTAGAACTTACACCACATATAGCTCGAACAGCCCGTTTTTGAGCCAAAAATACCCTTTTTGAATCAGAAGAATTACCCCAAAAAATAATACCATATGACATAAGCGTATGAAAATATGCGAAGTAGACTACTTTTCGTGTTGAAGTGTCACTTATAATCGGCTGTCTATTCTCATTTCAAACATTACCGACTTATGTTCTTGGAATTTCAACATAGAAAACTACACTGATCATCCAGAACGCTATGACCACAGACCTAATGTCGACATAATCCCTTCCAGGCGATAGCAGCTTCACCTGGCGAGGAATGAGTGCTGGTCAGACACACGCACACTGCGTGTAGTATCAGTGAGCGTACTCTCCGTGTGTAGAATGGGGAAGGCCTATGATCTATCTGAGTTTGAACGATGGTAGATTGTGACGGCCCGGAGGCTCAGCATGAGCATTTCGGAAATTGCACTACTTGTCGGGTGTTCGGAGGATTGCTGCGGTGTCCTCAACACGTGGCGAAACCATGGTGAAACCACGCCCAGAGGTCGTGGTTCAAAATGGTTCAAATGGCTCTGAGCACTATGAGACTCAACATCTTAGGTCATAAGTCCACTAGAACTTAGAACTACTTAAACCTAACTAACCTAAGGACATCACACACACCCATGCCCGAGGCAGGATTCGAACCTGCGACCGTAGCAGTCCCGCGGTTCCGGACTGCAGCGCCAGAACCGCTAGACCACCGCGGCCGGCCCAGAGGTCGTGGGGTTTGCGGCCACCCCCCCATTTTACAAATGTCGGACGTCGTAGGCTGGGCACACTGGTAAAACAGGACAGGCGACGAACTGTGACGGAACTAAAATCAGACATTAATGCTGGACAGAGTACAAGTGTGTCTGGACACACAGTGCACGGAACACTCCAAACGATAGGGCTCATCATACACAACCCATTCATGTACCGACGTTAACACCACGACGTCGCCAATTATGACTTAAATGAGCATGTGACCATCGCCACTGTGCGTTGGCGCAGTATACGAGTGTCTCATGGTGTGATGAATCCCGATACCTTGTTCATCATGCCGATGGGACTGCGCGAATGCGTCGTCTCCAGGGGAACAGCTCCGTGACATCTGTACTGTGGGACGGAAACGCGCTCCATTATGTTCTGGGAAACATTCACGTGGGCACCCACGGGTCCAGTGTAGTTCGTGCAGGGCACCATGAAGTTCAAGGAGTTCCAGTTGATGTGCTGGACCAATCAAAATGGTTCAAATGGCTCTGAGCACTATGGGACTTAACATCTGAGGTCATCAGTCCCTTAGAACTTGGAACTACTTAAACCTAACTAACCTGAGGACATCACACACATCCATGCCCGAGGCAGGATTCGAACCTGCCACCGTAGCGGTCACGCTGTTCCAGACTGAAGCGCCTAGAACCGCTCGGCCACACCGGCTGGCTGCTGGACCCTCAGGCCACCAGATCTGGACCTAGACGAACACTTATGGGCTGTGACTGAACGTGGCGTCGGAGTTCATTGTCCTCCTTCTCGGTATTTTCAGGAATTCGGTGACTTTTGTGTTCAGATGTGGTGCCATCTCTGTCCAGGGACGTACCAAGGCCTACAGTTTCTATGCCACGACGCGTCGCCGTTGTTATCCGCGCTCAAGGTAGGCGTACCAGCTATTAGGTAGGTGGTCATAATGTTCTGGCTAATCAGTTTATACCTTGATTTAGGTTCTCTATAGTTTCCGCGAAGTTCTTAAGGTAAATGCTGGGGTAAGGCCAAGGCTAATATGTTTCTTTCACCATTCCTCTCCAGGTAAGCATCTGCTCCCGTTATAATTACTTCCCTATGGTCAAGACGTCAAATTCTAATCTCGTATCCTTACTGATGAAAGACTCTCACTCTGTCAGGGGTTTCTTGGTGTAACAGTAATGCTTTCGACATAGGTTGCATTGTCTTTTGGACAGACACAGGAAGAAAAGAAAAATGTGGTAAGTACCCCAAAAATGAAGCAAAAAAAAGTACGTTTAATAATAAGGACTGTACACACAAGACTACGAAATGCCTTCACAGATTTATGTAGATTTTAATCTTCGTTAAGTTCTTTGAGAACTGCACTTTTACTTCTACAGGCCGAAGTATAACGTAACAGTTGCTCACTTGTTGGAAATCTGTTCCAGTAGTTCGCATTCGCCTTAACACGTCATGAAAAAAAACGGACATTCCTGAACAGAGACGCCTGATTAACATTGTAGCTGTGAGAGGAATAAAATTGTACATAGAAATAAATGTATGATAAATAAAGCTGTGTATAGAAATAAATGTTTAATAAATAAAACAAATTAAGGGATATGAGCTGTGTATTTACACGCCACATATGGCCTAAACACATTACTGGAAGTATCTCAAACATGTGTCAAATCCAGTGTGTCCTGAAGACTTGTTGAAGACCTCGTTATAAACTTTGTTAACGGCTCACTAGCATTAGGGGGAAGTATCGGTGAAAGGGCATAGAATAATAACGGAGGACATAAGGCAATTCACACCAGAAACTGCTCCATTACGAAATCTCCTTGCCGCGTATTCGCCCGCTCCTTTGAGTGGGAAAAGTTGTGACGGCTGCAGCCCGTCTGAAATGAAGCGTGCACCGACGGCCAGCGAGAAAATGCATTCATCATCGAACAGCGAGTCGGACGGGACAGTGATGTAAGAAATGCAGCGGAACGCTCGATTCCCTTTCTTCGGACACATGTTAGCACCAAGCAGTAGCTAGACGCAGTCACTTCGCGCGCGATTAAATCAACTGAGGCTCCTTATCTTGAGTGACGACTGCTTCGTTATGTTACGTCCCAGTTACTTGCTGAGCAACCGTGACCCACTCTCACAGGAAAAACGAGAGGACTCGTCTCAGAAGAAAGCATCGCTGGCGTTGCCAACCGTTTAGTGTGGCGAACAGCCCGTTCTTGCATATCACTGTGGGAATATCCTACGCGAGGGACCAGCTAATGTCTGTAGTCTGCAGAGAGTAGATTTACTCCGCCGCTTGCAATTTCTGCGCTGGTAGACTCGTGGTCATCGTGTTAGTTAGAAACGGACATCTCCTATCTCACTGTTACGGAACACGGAAGAGTAGTGTAACCGCACTTACTGAAATTTTCGAGTCTTTTGATCCGCAAGCAAATGGAGAGAATAGGCTGACGGATCCAGTGACAGAACACGTAACTGCTCATCAGACAGTGTAACTGGCAAGCAATATTTGCTACAAAACCGTTAGTAACACACGGTTGATTTACAAGAGGTAGTTACAAGCGCTAATGCGCTGCTTCCTGGACTTGGATTGGCGCGCCGGCCACGGATCGAATCCGCCCGGCGGTTTAACGACGAGGGACGGTATGCCGGCCAGCCTGGATGTGGTTTTTAGGCGGTTTTCCACATCCCGCTAGGTGAATACCGGGTTGGTCCCCACGTTCTGCCTCAGTTACACGACTCGCAGAAATCTGAAAAACGTTTGTACTATGCCATGGCTTACACTAGACGCAGACAGCTGGGGTACTCTAATTCCTTCCTGCGGTGGCAGGCAGGAAGGGCAACTGGCCACCCTCTGCAACTAACACTGCCAAATCAATAGTAACAGGGCCGACCCCACGTTGTAGTGGGGAAAAGCCTGAAGACAATGCTGATATAAGGTCTTAATTATGATCACAAAAAAAGAAAAATGAAGCTGCGACTGTGAAACGTGAAGGTCTATATCTACATTTACAAAGCTACTCTGCAATTCACACTTAAGCGCCTGGCAACGGTTCGTCGAAGCACCTTCACAATAATTCGTTATTATTCTAATCTCAAACATCGCCCAGAGAAAACGGAGACTTACATCTTTCCGTCGAGCTCTGATTTCCCTTATTTAATTACGATGACCGTTTCATGCTATGTAGGTCGGCGTCGACAAAACATTTTCGCATTCGGAGGAGAAATATGCGTGAGAAGATCCCACCGCAACGAAAACCGCCTTTGTTTTAATTAATGATGTCTACTCCAAATACCTTATTTCTCGATAATACAAAATGCGCTGCCCTTTCTTGGACTTTTTCGATTTACTTTATTAATCCTATCTAGTAAGGATTCCACACCGCACAGCAGTACTCCAAAAGATGACGGACTAGCATAGCGTACGCACTCTCTTTAGTAGATCTATTGGATCTTCTAAGTGTTTTGCCAATAAAACGCAGTCTTTGGTTCGCCTTCCCCACAACATTTTCTATGTGTTCTTTCCAAGTTATGTTGTTCTTAACAGTAATTCCTGGGTACTTAGCAGAATTTACGGCATTTAGATTTTATTGATTTGTCGTGTAATAGAAATTTAACGGATTCCTCTTAGCACTCAAGAGGATGACCACACTTTCCATTATTTAAGATCAATTGCCAATTCTCGCACCATCCCGAAATCTTTTTTAAATCGTTTTATTTTGATCTTCTGATGACTTTCTAGATGATAAACGACGGCATCATCAGCAAACAACCTAAGACGGCTGCGCAGATTGTCTCCTAAATCGTTTACATAGATAATAAACAGAAGAGGCTGCATAACACTATCTTGGGAACGCCAGAAATCACGTCTGATTGACTCGATAACTTTCCGCCAATTACTACGAACTGTGAGCTCTCTGCAAAAAATCACGAATCCAGTCGCATACTTGAGACGGCATTCCATACGCACGCAATTTGATTACAAGCTGCTTGTGAAGTACGGTGCTAAAAGCCCTCTGGAAATCTAGAAATAAGGAATCAATTTGAAATCCCTTGTCGATAGCACTCAACAAGAGAGTTAGGTGCTAGTTGTGTTTCACAGGAACGATGTTTTGTAACTGCGTGTTGAATATGTGTCGATAGACCGTTCTCTTCTACATAATTCGTAATGTTCGAAGACAATATATGTTCCAAAATCCTGCTACATATTGGCGTTAATGATATGGACCTTTAATTTAGTGGACTGCTCTTAATGCCTTTCTTGCATATTGGTGAAACCTGCTCAACTTTCCAGTCTTTGGGCACAGGGGCGGTCGTATATGATTGTTAGGTATTGAGATATTGCATCAGCATAATCTGAAGCAGTCTGGACCCGAAGACGTGCTCTTATTAAGTGATTTAAGTTGCTTCATTTCTTCGAGGATATCTACTTCTAAGTTACTCATGTTAGCAGCTGTACGTGATTCCGATTCTGGAATACTTACTTCGCCTTTCTCGGTGAAGGAGCTTCGGAAGGCTGTGTTTAGTAACTCTATTTTATCAGTACTGTCATCGATAGTATTCCCATTGCTATCGCGCAGAGAAGGCATTGATTATGTCTTGCCGCAACCATACTTTACTCTTTGGCTATTCTGCCAGGTTTCAAGGCAAAGTTTCCTTGTATAAACTATTAGAAGTTTCCCGCATTGAAGTCCGCGCTGAATTTCGAGCTTCTGCAAAACATCGCCACTCTTGGGAATTTTGCGTTCGTTCGAATTTAGCATGCTTTTTTCCTTGTTTCTGTAACAGTGCTCTGATCTGTTTTGTGTACTACGCGGGATCAGCTCCGTGTTTGTTAATTTACTTAATATAAGTCTCTCAAGTGCTGTCGATAGTATTTCTCTGAATTCGAGTCTCTTCTGGTCTACAATTACATTGTTAACTTGGAAGGAGTGGAGATTGTCTTTCACGGAGGCGTCAAGCAATTTTTTATCTGCTTTTTTGAACAGATATATTTTTCGTTTATTTTTGGTGGATTTGGGAGTTATGGTATTCAGTCTCGCTACGAAAATCCTGTGTTCACTAATGCCTGAATCCGCTTTGATGCTCCTTACTAGCTCAGCATTATTTGTTGCTAAGAGGTGAAGTGTGTTTCCACATCCGTTTACTGTTCGAATGGGCCTCATGAGCTAATTTCTTGAACTAATTTTCAGAAAATGCGTTTAGCATTAATTCGGATGATGTTTTGCGCGTACCTCCGGATTTAAACATGTATTTTCGCCAACATATCGGGGGTAAATTGAAGTCACCGCCAACTATAAATGTATGAGTCCGGTATGTGTTTGAAAGTAGACTGAAGTGTTCTTTGAACCTTTCAGCAATTGCATCAACTGAGTTGGGAGGTCAGTAAAAGGATCAAATTGTTATTTTATTCCGGTTGCCAGGAATGAGTTCTAACCATATTAACTCACGGCAATTGTCTACTTCAATTTCTCTACAAGATAAAGTACTTCTAAACCAAAAAACACGGCACCGTCAACTGTATTTAGTATATCCTTTCTGAACACGTTTAAGTTATGCGTAAAAATTTAGGCTGAGTTTATCTCACACTTAGCCAGCTTTCAGCACCTATAAAGATTTGGGGATCAGTGGTTTCTGTTGGAGCTTCGGGCTCTGGTACTTTCCCAACACAGCTACGACAACTTACAACTTTCATACCGATGGTTCCTAGATCTACGTTCTTCCTTTATTCCACCTGCACCGTTAAAGTCTGAAGCCCTTTCTGTGTTTCCCGAGACCCTCTAACCTTAAAAACCGCCCATTCCACGCACACAACCCCCGCTACACGTGTAGCCACCTCCTGTGCGTAATGGACTCCTTATCTATTTAGTAAAACCCGAAGCCCCACCACCCTTTAAGGGTAATGCTTGTGTGCATGTTCATCCTTCAGTGCGTCACAATGTTCCGAATGATGAATAATTTGGTGATGAAAATGGCCGTAGAAGTCTGAAATTTAGCTTTTCAGGAAGTCTTCCACCTCTAAAAACAATTCGCCGTCGCACACTGTGTCAGATTCCAGAAAAAGTGGCCATAAAAAAGGTCTCACAGTTGAGAAGTTTCGTTGAATATTTTGGCTAGAGTAATGCTGGGACTATTGAATCCCGGTCTTAAAGCGATCAGTTGTTTCTTCCGCAGACCCATTTTCGTTCAGATGACGTATTTCTGTTGAACAGAAGCAGACAGATTTTTTTGAAATGGAGGATATACGAGAAGGTATGTTCTTAATTACGAACACTTACTTCATTATTTAATCATTAACTAACTAATGGTTCTTCTTAATTAACTTCTCACTGGAATGGAGGAAAAAATTGTAAAACGCGTCATAGAAAAAGTGATAGGCTTTATTTAGATTCAACGACATTCCGCCTTCTTTTTAATTCTGTCCTTAAGTACCGGTATGTATCTTCGCGAATCAGCCTTAAAATCCAGCTACTAGCCACAACTCCGGTTCTGAGCTTTGTATTACGCGACAGTTGTAAAATGCCGTTGTTTACACTGAGAAAATATAACTAAAATTTTAGTAAAACAACGATGTAACACTTATCCACATATAATCGTACTATATTATTTCTGTGACATTGCTAACAAGCTGTTACAAAATAAAAATATAGTTACGAAGTATAAAAAATAATTTTAAATGTAACTATCTCTGAGGAAAGTGGAAATTTTGTCGTTGGAAGCTTTTGCCCACTTGGTACGTACTGCAGAGGATTATGAGGAATCAGATGCTGAGGATGATGAAGAGGATACAGATCTCGATGAGCAATATTTTCTCTAGTAAAGACAGACTAGAGGCAATCTTGTAATGAATTTACCACTAAAATTAAAAATTTTCATCTAAAACATATTTTGGCCACTTCATGAATTTTTTCCAGTTTATTTTCGCCATACTGGATACGCCAACTTGAATTTTTCAATTTTGATATAAAAGGAAGATCATAAACCCAGTTGTGTCTATTATTGGCTGTATTGGATCTTATTTTGCAATTTTGGCCAGGCTTTCAGGGTTCCTGCCCACTGTCCGTCGTTCAGGAAATGCTGCCACGAAATAATTTCTACTTGCGAGGAAAGTTCAAGAAGTCACTGCGTACGATATCAGCAGAATACGGAGGGTGAAGAAATACCTAACAGCCTAAAGAAGTAGCATAAGGGACTGTGTCCAGTGCGCACCGAGCTCGGACGTCGTTGTGGGGGAGGAACACTCCTTTGGACAGCTTCCCACGATCCTTATTCTTGACGGCCCATTGGAAGCCCGACGGGAGATTTCAGTAGTATGTCCCTGTGACGGCTTACCCCTTACATGCATGCTTTTAGCACCGTACTATATTTGTCAGAAGAAAAAAAACCTTCCGCATCACCTTCCCTAACATTTGGATCTTCCCTTTTCCGAGATGGTGAATCGATGTGTTTCCCCTTTGCTCCTTTCGTCTCTTGGCCATAGTGATACACTCTGTTGATTAAATGGGTAAACGCGTAATCTGAATTGGCCTAACACATCATGTAATTTTGTCTTCCATCACTAATGGCAGCACAATCGTAGGACATCCTGCAGCAGAGCTATATATGGGATGTTGATCCGAGTTACAGTAATAACTGAAACTGCAGAAAGCAAGTCTCAATGAAATTAGGAAAAATTAGTGAAAAAGACCAAGTTTCATTTTCCGTTATAACTGTTTCTAAATATAACAGACATCTGCTCAGAATATTGTATTAAATCTGTCAAGACAGTTTTTTCTGATACCACTGAACTTCTATGTACCTAGCAGGTTGAGATAATTATCTCGCTTACAGGATATTTTCTTAACTGTGAATGTTGTGAACTAGTTTTCGTCGTAAGTTTCGATTTAACAGTTGAGTGAATAAGTGTGTATGAGTTTTGTTTTATTACCTTGCGTAACGCAGTTTAATTTTTTTTTCATTTGACTTTGTTCCAAGGAAGATAGGACTATAATTACTTAAATTTTAAGAAAATTAGAAAAATTAATCTCACCAATTTCGCAAATTTTGTTACAAATGTTTCTCTGTGTATGGATAAAATGGTTCAAATGGCTCTGAGCACTATGGGACTTAACTTCTGAGGTCATCAGCCCCCTAGAACCTAGAACTACTTCAGCCTCACTAACCTAAGGACAACACACACATCCATGCCCGAGGCAGGATTCGAACCTGCGACCGTAGCAGTCGCGCGGTTCCAGACTGCAGCGCCTAGAACCGATCGGCTACGACGGCCGGCTGGATGGATAAAAGAAGGCTCATGACACTGGGCAAATCTGCAGTGAATTTATAACTGTATTCCATAAAGAAACACTACGTCCGTCCATCTTTCTGACAGATGAATTTAACTCTACTTTCCCTGTCTTACAATTCAGGTGACAATGTTGTCCTGAGCTTGGGGGGGGGGGGGAAGGGGGACTTTGTGACAATTAATATTCCACATTCCAAATGCCTCATTGGGCATAGAAGTGTCACAAAGTAGCTCAATTTTACTGTATGTTATTGCAGGTAAGATTTCACTTTTCCGTTTTTCTACTTTTAACTAATAACGGAGCATGTAATATGGTGCCCAAGTGGGTTTCTACATTAAGTATGAAATTCACCGCTTGCGATTGTAAAATGAAAATCTTGGTTGTGTGACATCTCATCCATGCTGGTGAAACTACAACGATGCATTTAGAATGACCATCTGACAGTAAGTAGTTAGTTTGTTCTTGGGAACAACATTTTGAAGAGTATTTGGCACTAGTTGAATATGACTTATCTTTAAATATGAGGGAAAAATAAAAATTTTCAGACTGGCAAAGGAGTTCGGAGGATGGGATTTACGTATAGTACAGCCGTTACAGCGCCTTCCATGACCACCGACGGCGTATGGCGGTCCCACATAATGCCGCCCCAAAACAGCAGGGGACCTCACATTGCTGCACTCGCTGCACAGTGTGTCTAAGGCGTTCAGCCTGACTGGATTGCTTACAAACACGTCTCCGACGATTGTCTGGTTGAAGGCATATACGACACTCATCGGTGAAGAGAACATGATACCAATCCTGAGCGGTCCATTTGGCATGTTGTTAGGTCCATCTGTACCGCGCTGCATGGTGTCGTGGTTGTAAAGATGGACCTCGCCATGGACGTCGGGAGTGAAGTTGCGCATCATGCAGCCTATTGCACACAGTTTGAGTGGTAACACGACGTCCTGTGGCTGCAAGAAAAGCATTATTCAACATGGTGGCGTTACTGTCAGGGGTCCTCCGAGCCATAATTCATAGGTAGCGGTCATCCACTGCAGTAGTAGCCTTTGGGCGACCTGAGCGAGGCATGTCATCGACAGTTTCTGTCTCAGTGTATCTCCTCCATGTCCGAACAACATCGCTTTGGGTCACTCCGAGACGCCTGGACACTTCGCTTGTTGAGAGCCCATCCTGGCACAAAGTAACAATACGGACGCGATCGAACCGCGGTACTGACCGTCTAGGCATGGTTGAACTACAGATAACACGAGTCCTGCACCTCCTTCCAGGTGGAATGACTGGAAACGATCGGCTGTCGGACACCCTCCGTCTAATAGGCGCTGCTAATGCAGGTTTGTTTACATCTTTGGGTGGGTTTAGTGACGTCTCCAAACAGTCAAAGGGACTGTCTCAGTGATACAATATCTACAGTCAATGTATATCTTCAAGAGTTCTGGGAACGGGGGTGATGCAAAACGTTTTTTGATATATACACTCCTGGAAATGGAAAAAAGAACAGATTGACACCGGTGTGTCAGACCCACCATACTTGCTCCGGACACTGCGAGAGGGCTGTACAAGCAATGATCACACGCACGGCACAGCGGACACACCAGGAACCGCGGTGTTGGCCGTCGAATGGCGCTAGCTGCGCAGCATTTGTGCACCGCCGCCGTCAGTGTCAGCCAGTTTGCCGTGGCATACGGAGCTCCATCGCAGTCTTTAACACTGGTAGCATGCCGCGACAGCGTGGACGTGAACCGTATGTGCAGTTGACGGACTTTGAGCGAGGGCGTATAGTGGGCATGCGGGAGGCCGGGTGGACGTACCGCCGAATTGCTCAACACGTGGGGCGTGAGGTCTCCACAGTACATCGATGTTGTCGCCAGTGGTCGGCGGAAGGTGCACGTGCCCGTCGACCTGGGACCGGACCGCAGCGACGCACGGATGCACGCCAAGACCGTAGGATCCTACGCAGTGCCGTAGGGGACCGCACCGCCACTTCCCAGCAAATTAGGGACACTGTTGCTCCTGGGGTATCGGCGAGGACCATTCGCAACCGTCTCCATGAAGCTGGGCTACGGTCCCGCACACCGTTAGGCCGTCTTCCGCTCACGCCCCAACATCGTGCAGCCCGCCTCCAGTGGTGTCGCGACAGGCGTGAATGGAGGGACGAATGGAGACGTGTCGTCTTCAGCGATGAGAGTCGCTTCTGCCTTGGTGCCAATGATGGTCGTATGCGTGTTTGGCGCCGTGCAGGTGAGCGCCACAATCAGGACTGCATACGACCGAGGCACACAGGGCCAACACCCGGCATCATGGTGTGGGGAGCGATCTCCTACACTGGCCGTACACCTCTGGTGATCGTCGAGGGGACACTGAATAGTGCACGGTATATCCAAACCGTCATCGAACCCATCGTTCTACCATTCCTAGACCGGCAAGGGAACTTGCTGTTCCAACAGGACAATGCACGTCCGCATGTATTCCGTGCCACCCAACGTGCTCTAGAAGGTGTAAGTCAACTACCCTAGCCAGCAAGATCTCCGGATCTGTCCCCCATTGAGCATGTTTGGGACTGGATGAAGCGTCGCTCACGCGGTCTGCACGTCCAGCACGAACGCTGGTCCAACTGAGGCGCCAGGTGGAAATGGCATGGCAAGCCGTTCCACAGGACTACATCCAGCATCTCTACGATCGTCTCCATGGGAGAATAGCAGCCTGCATTGCTGCGAAAGGTGGATATACACTGTACTAGTGCCGACATTGTGCATGCTCTGTTGCCTGTGTCTATGTGCCTGTGGTTCTGTCAGTGTGATCATGTGATGTATCTGACCCCAGGAATGTGTCAATAAAGTTTCCCCTTCCTGGGACAATGAATTCACGGTGTTCTTATTTCAATTTCCAGGAGTGTATATTTCCCTATTTAGCACCTTATAACAGGGAAAGTAATTACCGTATGAGTACCAAACTTGGTAGCATTAATGTCCAGACTATCGCATGCATGATTTCCAAGCGTCGCTACGCCACTGTGTAGTTACAAACTATGGCCACCAGTCGCACTTGTTGACCTGTCGACATGAGCTTGGACAAAAAGAGCAGGCAATATTGGTGGAGCTCTACTATCAAAACAACAGTAATGCTGCACCCTCACTCCGAGAATATCGCCGCGTGAAAGAATTACGGAAGGATCGGTCCTCTTTCTCCACCCTGAGCGCAATTCTCAATCGTCAGCGCAATTCTCGATCGTCTGACAATGCGCGTGCTGTGTCACGACAGTTGAGCATTCGAACCATTTGCAAAGGTATCTGTATAAGATCCATGTCGTACAGCAGCAGCTTGCACCACAGGATGGACAACGACGTGTTGACTTCGCTCTCCACTTGCTCGCAAGAATCGAAATTGACGAGGACTGGCCCTGGACCACCCCATGGACAGACGAAACTCATTTTTTTCTGATGGGGGAGGTGAACACACAGAATTGCCAAGTGTGGCGATCTTCACATCCAGTCACTGTCCAACGAAGTTCCTCCGTATGGTGAATGTGTCACCGTATAGTGTGGTTTCTCGGCTACGATCATCATTGGTCCATTCTTTTTTGAAAAGGTTGACTCTCAAGGATCATAGACGTGCTGTGTGACTGTCCAACGTTACTGCGATATGCTTCGCCACCATGCCATACCTGCCCTACAGGAGAGAGAGACATTGAACTCAACAGTTTTCACGCAAGATCGGGCGCCACCGCACATCGACCGTGAAGTTCACCTGCTCCTCCGAAACACATTTGGAAACAATCGAATTATCAACCCATAGTTTCCAAAGGCTTGGCCGGTACGATCACCTGATCTCACTCCCTGTGATTTCTGGTTGTAGGCTATCACAGGGTTTATCAGGGGAACATTCACACATGTGCTGATCTGAATCGCAGCGTATCAAGAGAGGACATGCTTTATTCTGCTGTGCAGAATGCAATCCTGCGCTTTCAGACTGTTCTGGACACTGATGGGCGCTATATTGAGCCCCTTTTGTAGCACTAATGGTACCGGTATCTAATGGTATAATGTACTATATCAGCACATTAAAAGTGTTTCAATTGAACTGAAGATCCAAAGAAACTGGTACACCAGCCTAATGTCGTGTAGGGCCCGCGCGAGCACGTGGAGGTGCCCCAATACGACGTGGCAGGCACTCGACTAATGTCCGAAGTAGTTCTGGAGAGAACTGACAGCATGGATCTTGCAGGGCAGACTAAAAGGGGTAGAGATCTCTTCTGCACAGCACGTTGCAGGTCATCTCAGATACGCTCAATAATGTTCATGTCTGGGGAGTTCGGTGGTCAGCGGAAGTATTTAAACTCAGAAGAGTCTTCCTGGAGCCACTCTGCAGCAGTTCTGGATCTGTGGGGTGTCGTATTGTCTTGGTGAAATTGCCCAAGTCCATCGGAATGACCAATGGACATGAATGAATGCAGGTGATCAGGCAGGATACTTCCGTACGTGTGACCTGTCAGATTCGTGTCTAGATTTATAAGGGGTCCCATATCACTCCAACTGCACATGCCCCACACCATTACAGAGCCTCCTCCAGCTTGAACAGTCCCCTGCTGACACGCAGGGTTCATGGATTCATGTGATTGTCTCCGTACCCATACACTTCCAACCGCTCGATACAAGTTGAAACGAGACCCGTCCGACCAGGCAACATGTTTCCAGCCATTAACAGTCTAATATCGACGTTGACAGGCCCACGCGAGGCGTAAAGCTTCATGTCGTGCAGTTAGCAAGGGTACACGTGTGGGCCTTCGGCTCCGAGAGCCCATATCGAAGATGTTTCGTTGAATGGTACGCACGCTGACACTTGTTGATGGCCCAGCACTGAAATCTGCAAAAATTTGAGGAAGGGTCGCACTTCTGTTACGTTGAAGGATTCTCTTCAGTCGTTGGTCCTGTTCTTGTAGGATCTTTTTCGAGACTTAGCTATGTCGGAGATTTCATGTTTTATCGGATTCCTGATATTCACGGTACACTCGCGTAATGGTCGAACGGGAAAATCCCCACTTCATCGCTACCTCGGAGATACTATGTCCCATCGCTCGTACGCCGACTATAACACCATGTTCAAACTCACTTAAATCTTGATAACCTACGATTGTAGCAGCAGTAACCGATCAAACAACTGTGCCAGAAATTTGTCTTATATAGGTGTTGCCGACCGCAGCGTCGTATTCTGCCTGTTTACATACCTCTGTTTCTGCAGACGCGAGCCTATACTAGTTTGTTTGGAGTTCCAGTGTATATATACATAAGCGTAAAACTTATATTCCGTTACTGTTTCCTGTTTTGTTGAAATACCCCAGGCAATGATGCTATTTTGAGGGACCCGAATTGTTGAGGATGAGCAGGTATTTATGTGTGAACTCATACGATGGTGAGTCAAATGAAAACCTTAAATATTTTTTTAAATATTATTTATTGTGCAGAAGTGGTACAAAGCTGTATCACTCTTCAACAAAATCTCCCCCACGCTCAATGCAAGTCCTCCAGCGCTTACAAAGTGCATATATTCCCTTTGAAAAGAACTCTTTTGGTAGTCGCGCAACGACTCATGTACCGCGTGGCGTACCTCTTGATCAGAACGGAATTTCTTTCCTCCCATTGCGTCTTTGAATGGTACAAACATATGGAAATCACTTTGGGCAAGGTCTGGTGAGTATGACGGATGAGGAAGACACTCAAAATGCAGGTCTGTGATTGTTGCAGCTGTTGTACGGTCCTTTCATTGTCATGTTGCAAAAGCACACCTGCTGACAGCAATTCACGTCGCTTTGATTTGATTACAGGCCGCAGATGATTTTTTAGGAGATCTGTGTAACAACTCGTTGTGCCTGACCTGGACGAGGAGCATCTTCCACTGAAGTCACACCATTTGCGAACTTCCTACTCCATTCGTAGACTTGCTGCTGTGACAAACATGCATCACCGTACTGAACCTTCATTCGTCAATGAATTTCAATAGGTTTCACACCTTCAGTACGAAAAAACCGAATAACAGATCGCTGTTCTTCCCTGGTGCAAGTCGCAAGTGGGGCGGCCATCTTTATACTGATACTGCGACGGTATGCGTGTATCTGTACTATGCTGCCACCTACAGGCCATTCTGCACGCTGTTTGTAGCACGCTTGCCAACTTACAGGATAACGGCGCGAAATTTCGATTTGTTATTACAAATTTAAGGTTTTCATTCGACTCGTATATGAGGGTGTGCTGAAAATTAATGGCTCCAAAATTTTTGTTCTGTTCTCGATATCGGTTGAGGTAATACATATAATTACTCAAGTTTATTAACGCAATTTGCAAACCTCTGTCAGTAATAGGCAACGAATTGTAGTGCATAACATAGTGGTGTGTAACTTAATTATGTCAATACAGGGGAAACAGAGTGGACATCTGTCAACAGTTTCTTGAATGTTTCGAATGTAAGTGTAATGGATTCATTAACTACACGTTGACAGGTCATGAAAGCTGGGTTCACAATTTTGACCCCGAAAAGGAGAGAGCATGAACGGGATTCCACCACCAAGGATCACAGAAACTTAAATGACCATCGCATCTGCAGGCAAAGTCAGACACACAGTGATCTCCGATGTTCAAGGTTTGTTGCATTTTGACTTCATGCATAGAAGCACCACCATAAAATCTTTAAGATTCTGCCAACCCTCACAAAACTAAAAGCACAAGTTAGAAGAGTTTATCCACTCATGGAGCACACTCTCCTTCAGCATGACAATACCACGCTACATCCAACGTCCGAGACATCTGCAGCATCTGCAACATCTGCCTTGGGCACACTGCCGTTAATTATTTTCCATAAAGTTCCGACTTGGCCTACCTGGCTTTCATTTCTTTCCGAAGTTTGAAGAACACCTTCGAGGACTTCACTTTCAGGTAAGGTTTGGTTCCATCAACAAAGTCAGACTATCCACAGTGAAAGTATCAACAAACAGCTCTCTGATTGAGAGAAATGTGTTTGTCACCAGAGTGACTATATTGATAAACATGTAGACATGAAGAATAAGGTTTAATAGTTTTCACCTAAAAAAATCGGAGGCGTTTCTTCTCAGAATACCCGCGTGTATGTGCTGATAATTTACTGTTGAATTCAGCTCTCATAAAATATTGTTTCTGTTGCTGGGTGGTACGTATAATATTATTACGACGTGTGAGCAAGTTGATGCCAATGCTGTAGCCAATCACATGGAGCATAATGAAATGGTTAAGATTGTTATGAGGCAATCTCGATCCACACTTCATGGTGGGATGACCCAAGTCGTCGATGACGAATATATTAGTATCAGTTTACAATAGAAGTGACTCTACAATCCGGCCATTTGTGGCCGAGCGGTTCTAGGCGCTTCAGTCCGGAACCGCGCGACTGCTACGGGCGCAGGTTCGAATCCTGCCTTGGGCATGGATGTATGTGATGTCCTTAGGTCAGTTAGGTTTAAGTAGTTCTACGTTCTAGGGGACTGATGACCTCAGATGTTGAGTCCCATAGTGCTCAGAGCCATTTTTTTGACCCTACAATAATAATAACAATTTGAAATTAATTATTATGAAATATTGTTTCTGTTCCTAGATGATTTGGGTTATACTATTGTGATGTGCCAAAGGATTGATGCTGCTGCTCACATCAAACATGATGGGATGCTTAATGTTGTGCTCACGCCATTCTTGACCGAATGTTCATTGAGGATGACCCAACTTGTAGGTGTTATTTCATGTTAGAATTGTTAATAAAATAATTTACCCTTAATACTTATCAAATGTTGTTGATGTTTCTGGGTAGTGTGAATGAGAAGGTTGAGAGGTCGGGATGGACTGAGGCTCCAGGTAACCACATGAAACATAACGACACTGTGGCAGCATCATTAGCGATCCAGACATCCTGGGGGATGACTGCAACCGTTGATGAAGAAACACGTAAATAGCAATTCACACGTGAAAGCGTTAATAACCTTTGTTTGCATACAGTGCTTATCATTTGCTCTTTTGTTTCTACAGATTTTGGATAACGACATTGAAATGAGTGACATGAATACTGATGCTGAGCTGAGGCATATAGTGAGAGCAATACAGAAATTCTAACCACTTGACGATGGAGTGAGACAGGAATGTATGATACCAACGTCGATGATGCTTTTTGTGGGTTCCAAACAAAAAAATAGCTTTATGCTTGCATGTATATAATATTTTTGGAATTGTTACAGACATAATATTTATCTCTTTAGCTATTTTTTTCTGCAGGTATGTTTGAATCAACCACATGGTGCTTGGGGCTGTAGGTACACCTTTGCCACTGCATTTACTGGAATGTTGCAGTCCTCGTAGCATTGGCCATCACCTTGTCCGTGGTCTCCTTCACATCTCATCTGGACCTACTGATCATAATCCTGTGGTTAGCAGAGGTGCTCTCACCCTTCTTATTAACGAGCACAAGCTTAGCCACATACTAGCTGTAATAACTCTGTGGTTGCAGGATATGATCTCGTATGCCGATACTCCCACTGTCAGCCTGCCGAGATGTAGGAGTACCTGTGTCCCTGATACCCTGCAAAAGCCAGCCGAAGGCCTTAACAGAGGCAACTCTGCGCTGTGGATATTTTTCAACGTTGAGGGTGCAGGTTCATAGGCTACGTCCATTTGCTAAACCGTAGCAGAATATCATATTTGGCATTTCACTTGTCCAGTAGTAGGCTTCCATTGCTAACATGTGATGGAAGAGAGAAAATGTAAATGTACTACACCATTTGTGCGTATGAACAGCACAATAACAGTAAACATGGAAGTGAATCCGCGTTTGGAAGAAGGCAAAACACCACGATACGCGCCCAGGCTTGACAGTACTATACAATGAGGCACAGAAACACGGTGAAAACTAACGTAGCCTACAAGTTTCGAACCACGCAGCTGACTGCAGACCACTTAATGGTAGGTAAGTACTGTAAGACATCCTAATACCCTATCGACACATTTGAAGTAGCCCCAATGCAACGATTATATTAATGTCTGCAACCAAGCGTCGCGCAGCCCTTCCTATAAACAAATGTTTATCTTGGAATGTATACGTTTCCGGACCAATGTTTACTGGGCTCATTTTTCTTGTTTCAATGAGTGCTACTACCTGTCAAAGTATTCGACACTTTTTTTAACACACTGTATAACACAAAAGAGAAAGTGCATGATTTGTATACGTAAGGTTCTAAAGTATCTGGCGATCATCAGGAGCCAGAGCGCAATGAGCGGTTTGTTTGCCTAATGATAAGAGCGCAAGGGGCTACTGGAAAAACAGCCGAGGGGTGACCTTGAAAGCGACAGGTGTCGTTTGTTTACACCAGTGTTATAAGTGAGTGGGACCAAATCTGCTCTGTTGTAGTACTACTACAAAGTTTCAAGAACTGTTTTCAGAAAGGATTCTACGAAACTCTACATTCGACAACTCTTATGTGACAGGAGATGGTGGGGGGAGGGCGGGGATATAGCTTACTACATGGAATAACAGGAAGTACGTTCAGATCTCCCACGTACAGGGTTATTACAAATGATTGAAGCGATTTCACAGCTCTACAATAGCTTTATTATTTGAGATATTTTCACAATGTTTTGCACACACATACAAAAACTCAAAAAGTGTTTTTAGGCATTCACAAATGTTCGATATGTGCCCCTTTAGCGATGCGGCAGACATCAAGCCGATAATCAAGTTCCTCCCACACTCGGCGCAGCATGTCCCCATGAATGAGTTCGAAAGCATCGTTGATGCGAGCTCGCAGTTCTGGCACGTTTCTTGGTAGAGGAGGTTTAAACACTGAATCTTTCACATAACCCCACAGAAAGATATCGCATGGGGTTAAGTCGGGAGAGCGTGGAGGCCATGACATGAATTGCTGATCATGATCTCCACCACGACCGATCCATCGGTTTTCCAATCTCCTGTTTAAGAAATGCCGAACATCATGATGGAAGTGCGGTGGAGCACCATCCTGTTGAAAGATGAAGTCGGCGCTGTCGGTCTCCAGTTGTGGCATGAGCCAATTTTCCAGCATGTCCAGATACACGTGTCCTGTAACGTTTTTTTCGCAGAAGAAAAAGGGGCCGTAAACTTTAAACCGTGAGATTGCACAAAACACGTTAACTTTTGGTGAATTGCGAATTTGCTGCACGAATGCGTGAGGATTCTCCACCGCCCAGATTCGCACATTGTGTCTGTTCACTTCACCATTAAGAAAAAATGTTGCTTCATCACTGAAAACAAGTGTCGCACTGAACGCATCCTCTTCCATGAGCTGTTGCAACCGCGCCGAAAATTCAAAGCGTTTGACTTTGTCATCGGGTGTCAGGGCTTGTAAAATTGTAAACGGTAAGGCTTCTGCTTTAGACTTTTCCGTAAGATTTTCCAAACCGTCGGCTGTGGTACGTTTAGCTCGCTGCTTGCTTTATTCGTCGACTTCCGCGGGCTACGCGTGAAACTTGCCCGCACGCGTTCAACCGTTTCTTCGCTCACTGCAGGCCGACCCGTTGATTTCCCCTTACAGAGGCATCCAGAAGCTTTAAACAGCGCATACCATCGCCGAATGGAGTTAGCAGTTGGTGGATCTTTGTTGAACTTCGTCCTGAAGTGTCGTTGCACTGTTATGACTGACTGATGTGAGTGCATTTCAAGCACGACATACGCTTTCTCGGCTCCTGTCGCCCTTTTGTCTCACTGCGCTCTCGAGCGCTCTGGCGGCAGAAACCTGAAGTGCGGCTTCAGCCGAACAAAACTTTATGAGTTTCTCTACGTATCTGTAGTGTGTCGTGACCATATGTCAATGAATGGAGCTACAGTGAATTTATGAAATCGCTTCAATCATTTGTAATAGCCCTGTACTTTACAGTGAATGCGAACGGCGGTTGCTGTTTTTTCCGTGAGACACATTGTGAAATAGTTTGACATGACTGAAACAGTGCAGAGTGCGCCGAGTGAAGGTGGACGAAGAGTGCCGCAATCGTTGCGGAGGCGGCAGGGAGGATGGGCTGGAAAGCGACTGAGAAAGCAGCGATGCGCTTTCCTCGGCCGACCCGTGACCCGCGAGTTTCTCCGCGTCACACTAAATACCATACGGCGCCCAGCCGCAGCTCTCCACGGCTACTGCATTCCGCCAATTACAGCTGCATCGCTCGCTGCCTCTGCGCTCTGTGCTACCTCAGCCACAGCAACGGCTACCGTTGGTGTAAAACGTGAGTGGTCTAGACCACGGCTCTCTCGGACCACAACGTGGTCACAATGGTTGAGACAATCGACTGATGCTGGGGAGGATTAGAATTTCTGTGATTCTGCTAAATTACTTCTAACAACTGCCATCATGGATTCTTGGACAAATACATCTTTGATTTGTTCCTTTAAATTCCTCTACCTGCGCTAGTACTCAGACCTTCTTTCTGTCGTATTCTCAGTCGTACTGTAAGAGCCGACTGTTGAGAGAAATTAGCTGACGCTGATTATTTTTACGACTCTATCGGTTACTTACCTGTAAAACAGTATTACATTTACAAAAGAAACATACAACTGCGATTGATATTCTTTTCGAATTATCAGGCTTCTGGCTGATTTGACGAGGCTCCCCACGACTTTCTCACCTGTGCCAACCTCTTCCTCTCAGCCTAGCACTTACACACAACATAATTCATTATTTGTTGGATTTATTCCCGTCTCTGTCTTCCTCTACAGTTTTTGCTGTTTACAGCTCCGTCTACTACCATCGAAGTTATTCCCCAGTAGTTGAACACAATTTTTATCGTCCTCTCCTTTCCTGTTGTCAGGATTTCCGTGCATTTCTTTCTTCGTTGATTCTACAGAGAATTTTTTCATTTCTTTCTTTCTTTCTTTTTTTTTTTTTTTTTTTTTTGACAGTCACTTAATTTTCACCACGCTCTTGTAAAACACATCTCAAACGCTTCCATTCTCGTCTTTTCCTTTTGCTACTGTCAGCATCTGAATGGCAAGACGAACGTTACCTGTGTGTACTTCTCATCAGTTTCAAGATTCAATACGATGTTCGTTTTGTAACTGAGTTGTTATTACCAATGTAAATTAAAGTAATTTAATTTTGTTGTGATAAAAGGTATCCAAATTCTACTAGGCCAAGGTGAAACGTTACGAGCCTGGTAGATGAGAAGTGATATAGAAGAAATTCTTTATTTTATGTTCTTACTGTCACACATTAACGTATGCAAAACACCAACTAGATCTGTGATGCAGTTTCATTTAAACAATTTTAACGCATTCGTGTTGCCTTTTGTTCAATCAGATAAACCGAAATAACGTGCCGTCATTAAATTCTTTATTTTTGGACGGTTTTTTCTTACAAGTTCACTTTTTCATTTTCAATAATTAAGATAAGGTTGCCTGAACTCAGTCATGGTTCTACTTCTGTCAAATATGATTGTTCGAAGGGGGTGCCAAAACTGCAGTGACTAATAGAAACGTCGAGAAAGTTTACAGTATGGTGCTGAACGATGGGCGATTAAACGTTTATGGAATAGCCAAGATCAACAGGCTCATAAATACGAACACTATGGTGCATTTTGCGTGAAGAATTACTTGGAAGAAAGCTTTGTCCATGACAGCTTCCGCATCTGGTGAATGCTTACAAAAAGCAAATGCGGAAACAATTTTCTCAACAATGTTTCTGTGGACGTAAATAGAGCCCAACTGAATTGTGCGACGATTTGTTACTGTGTATGCGGGTGCAAGACTTATGCCGACAATATAATAGCGTTAGATGCAATAAATGGAGGAAAATGACCATGCATGAAAAAGATAAAGCCGATTTTATGTGGTGGGATGACTGTGTCCAGTGCTTCCTGGCATGGAAGATTCTTGGAACTGACTATCCCACAAAGGCTAAAAAAAGCTAGCAAATATTTGGTAATCGTTTTGCACCACCTGGACGAAAACATACTTTTAAAATCCGGATGGGACTGCAAAAAAAAAAAAAAAAAAAAAAAAAAAACGTGTTTCTTCAGCTTTCAGTCACAAAAGTGCTTTGGTAATTAACAACTGGGGAATATTAAGAATGTTTTGTTGGAACGAATCACCAGTTTTGCTTCCTTATGATTTCCACCTATTCATGCATCTAGAAAAATGTTTGTCTACGAAACAGTTTGAGCCGAATGAGGCACTATAGTAGCTACAGATGGATATTTTGCTTAACTTCCATAATTACACTTAAAGGACGAATGCAGTCTCTGGACAGCTTTGTTCGAACTGAACTGACGTAAAAGGGTACTACATCTAATCATATGTGCAATTTAGAGCTAAGAGGCAATGTCGAGATCTTTTCGCTTTGCTGTCCGTACGTTCTGTTTTAGTTTTCAGGAAATACCGAACGTACTGTCTGGGTCTATAAATTTGCTCATGATTTTTCTTAATTTTTATGTGCATTACTTTGAATGACAATCATAACATGACGAGTCAGCGGAAGAAAGGTGGTAACATATAATTCATCCTCATCGTAGTGCAATTCAGAGTTCTGGCTCAGATATCAAACCACTTACAAGTATCTCATGGAGTGAGCGCATGTGGAACATTAGGTGGTAATCCGTCCGTCAGATGAGAGGAGTGGACTGTTAGCTGATACAGAGTTCCATGCTCTCCTAAAACACAACACCTTAACGCAGACTGGAAACACCCGTCTATGCGCCACAAGCCTACATGTTAAAGATTAGCTCTGCAACACTCACATTTCAAAATACCTCAGATCAAGTTTCAAATTGACGAAATTAAAATTTAGATACTTGGGACGTCATTGATGACTCCTTGTTTTCACATTTACTTTTTTCCCACTGTAAGCTCGTACATGTGTGTTCTTTGTGCAGTCCGTTATATGCACGTGCAATAAAGAATCTATAGCACTTCTCGTAAATCTGGCACGTCAAGAGTGGCAAGAAATAGGCAAACAGAGATACAGGTGGTTACATTAGAGCAGTCGCTGCCTATCAAGGTGCAACATGCACACCCATCATCAGTTCAATGAAATGCACCTACCTAGTAACGAGTAGCGATGACAGTGGCGATGCGTCGTGCGGTGAGATCTGCAAGATACCTAAAGCACCGAAGTTCCAACTTAATCCGTAATTGCCCAATCACCCTCCACGATAAACAGAAAGAAGCTGATTGGAGCTGGGACCTCTGCAGGCGCATCTCGCTCGTTAGCATCCCAGATGTGACGGGACAGTGCCCTGCCTTGCTAAAGTTACAGGTGGTTTCCGGAAACATGTAGTCGCAGAAACAGATGCACGTTATTGGGCGTAGGTTTCTGTTTCGTTCGTCGCTGAGAAACAACTGTAGCAGTATCAAGGATTCATTTCATCACTCATGGACATCCCACAAACTACAGAAACGTCAAAGAACCTCAGTAATAGTGTGTCCCCTGTGTTGGTTGGTTGGTTGGTTGGTTTTGGGGAAGGAGACCAGACAGCGAGGTCATCGGTCTCATCGGATTAGGGAAGGAAGTCGGCCGTGCCCTTTCAAAGGAACCATCCCGGCATTTGCCTGGAGCGATTTAGGGAAATCACGGAAAACCTACTTCAGGATGTCCGGACGCGGGACTGAACCGTCGTCCTCCCGAAGGCGAGTCCAGTGTCTAACCACTGCGCCACCTCGCTCGGTGTCCCCTGTGTTGTCAGAAGAGAGTACACGATTTGGTTTTTTTGCACATTTCTGTTGCAGTGCTGATAACGGGCGCATCACAGTGCGGGAGTGAAACGGCGTGTCAACTACAAACGTACTCCACGGTTAAAGTATACTGGACAGTACGATTCTAGTGGTCACGTTAGAATCCTGCCTCGGGCATGAATGTGTGTGATGTCCTTAGGTTAGTTAGGTTTAAGTAGTTCTAAGTTCTAGGGGACTGATGACCTCAAATGTTAAGCCCCATAGTGCTCAGAGCCATTTGAACCATTTGATCTTGTGGTCAAAATGTCAGAATGACAAGCTGACTCATCGTGAAATTTTGATGGTATATGGACCCAATGCGATGTCGAGTCAAGCTGTTGTGAAATGCTGCTAACAGTTTGACCAAACCTGCACAGATGTGGGTGATGCTGAGTTTGAGGGAAGGCCATCAACATAAGCTACAGACAGTACCCAGGCGAACCTGGAACCGATTGTCAGTAATCGAAAGTTTTCCGATGATGAAGACGGTCACACAGCGGGTCTCGAATGGCTCCGTGACGATGGAGTGAATTTCTAACGCCAGGGAACTGAACGATTGACAGAACGATCCGCCCATTGTTTCCAGTGACTTTGAATCTATTTTTAAACGTAGTGTCGCTCTAAAGTCTACCGCAGCATTCAATAAAAGTTACTTAGCCTGCCATAATAATGTGCAATTTCCTTTAAAGTGTCAACGGCCGTGACGCAGTGGATTCACTAGTTCCCGTTGGATGACCGATGTGAAGTAACGTCTGGTGTGGTGGGCACTGGGATGCTGGGGATGCACTCAGTCTTGTGATGCCAATCGAGGAGCTACTTGATCGTTTATTAGCGACTCCAGACATGAAAGCAGACAACGGCCGGGAGAGTGGTGTCCCACTGTAACCGCATTCGATGATACCAGTCAGCTGAAGATGACACCTCGATCGGTCGATATCATTGGGCCTTCCGAGGGCTTTTCGGACGGTATTACTTTTTGAAGTCCCGTCGCATCAACATGTCAGTCACGTGACTCAACTATATCATTCGTTGTGCCAACATGCCTATTCTTTCTCTCCACAACGTCACAGTGGCATATGTTTCAGTTGTTCAGCGGCGTATACAATTATCTGGAGGTCAGTAGCAGGCACACCTTTCGAGGTTAACGAAACATGTAACACTAAACACTATCCAGAATGAGATTTTCACTCTGCAGCGGAGTGTGCGCTGGTTCTGCATGGTTCGCAGGAGAGCTTCTGTAAAGTTTGGAAGGTAGGAGACGACGTACTGGCAGAAGTAAAGCTGTGAGTACCGGGCGTGAGTCGTGCTTCGGTAGCTCAGATGGTAGAGCACTTGCCCGCGAAAGGCAAAGGTCCCGAGTTCGAGTCTCGGTCGGGCACACAGTTTTAATCTGCCAGGAAGTTTCACTAAACATTATCAATGAATTTCTCCGATACGCTTCTGTGTTCCGCATAAAATAAAAATTATTCTAAATAATAAGTTTCTTTAGTATGAAATGTGATATTCTACTTTAAAATGAAATTAAGAGACACATGAAAACTGGTTGTTTAACATTTCGAGCTTTAACTACTAACAGCGAAGAGCCTCATTTCATCTATTTTCTGTGTTGAAGAGGATGTGTGCTGCGGGAAAGAAGAGGCTGGTGTAGAATTCCACGAAACGTCTGTTACAATTTCTGAAATGACACTGGTTTGTGGATCGAGCACATTGGGAACTTCAGCACTATTCCTTGTCTATAGCTTGGCTGAAAACTGTCCTCCAGTCTGGATGAAAGGTAAACACGTAGCTAAAGTGAACGACCAACTGCATAACTGCAAATAATCTGGGGAACACATCCCATGTGTCTGGCTCCCCTTTCCGGAAAACATGGAGCTTCCTGCAATGGCGCGATAACTGTTAGCCACGAGAGCATAGAGAAAATGCTAGGCAACCCAAAACTAACTATACACCAAGACCTAGTACCAACAAAAAGCCTTCATGCAGTTCACCTTTATGGAAAATCAGCGAAAAAATACAAGGCTTCGACTCGAAGACACCTTGGAAAGAACTACGATCTGTAAATGAACACAAGAAGCAAACTTTGATGGGTGACCCCCACAAGATCAATGGATTCAACTTCCTGAGGGAATTGTGGACAACTGTGAATCTTGACAGAACAAATGTTGGCAGATGTAGGCAACTGATGAACAAATGGCGTTTCTCAAACAGTCCTTAACGTGAGTGCGGTGAAATCCAGTCAAAAGACCATTTCCTAAACTCAAATGCACGACAATTAGTGTGAACTGATGCAAATACATAAAATCTCTGACTCAGCCACCGAGTGGCTCAAGAATATTTGTAATGTTGTACAGTATAATAAGAAAAGAATATTGTAATTCGGTATGGAGCTTTAAGAATATTGTAGTCAACACATTACGTGATTATTGCCTTTGTAAATGACGAAATAAATAAATAATTGCGATAATGACCGAAGCAGAAGATTATGAAGAGACTTAAATGTCTCAGGGAAACATTTAATTATAAGATCTATAAAATAAATTAATGATTTCTTTCTAAAGCCAGATTCGAATGGAAACTTAGTTTTAATTATGTATCAACACTCGTTGTTACAGCCAGCGCAATTTACGAAAAATGTATGTCTCTCATCTGTCGTAAGTCAAATACTGAATAGTTAAAGACATATTTTTCTTCCTTCACTTCACACACACATACATACACACACACACACACACACACACACACACACACACACACACACACACACAGGTTATTATGCGACTGGAAAAATGTCGATGTGTTGTTGTTGTAGTCTTCAGTCCAAAGACTGGTTTGATGCAGCTCTCCATGCTACTCTATCTCGTGCAAGCCTCTTCATCTCCGAGTAACTACGGCAACGCACATCCTTCTGAATCTGCTTACTGTATTCATCTCTTGATCTCCCTTTACGACTTTTTCCCCTCCACGCTTCCTTCCAGTACTAAATTGGTGATTACTTGATGCCTCAGAAAGTGTCCTACCAACCGATCCCTTCTTCTAGTCAAGTTGTCCCACAACTTCCTCTTCTCCCCAATTCTATTCAGAACCTCCTCATTAGTTACATGATCTATCCATCTAATCTTCAGCTTTCTTCTGTAGAACCACTTTTCAAAAGCTTCTATTTTCTTCTTGTCTAAGCTGTTAACCGTCCATGTTTCACTTCCACAGCCGGCCGGAGTGGCCGAGCGGTTAAAGGCGCTACAGTCTGGAACCGCACGACCGCTACGGTCGCAGGTTCGAATCCTGCCTCGGGCATGGATGTGTGTGATGTCCTTAGGTTGGTTAGGTTTAAGTAGTTCTAAGTTCTAGGGGACTTATGACAACAGTAGTTGAGTCCCATAGTGCTCAGAACCATTTGAACCATTTTATCACTTCCACACATGGCTGGCTCCATGCAAATACTTTCAGAGAAGCCTTCCTGACACTTAAATCTACAGCCGATGTTAATAAATTTCACTTCTTCAGAAATGCTTTTCTTGCCATCGCTGTCTACATTTAATATCCTCTCTACTTCGACCATCATCTGTTATTTAGCTGCCAGATAGCAACACTCATCTACTACTTTACGTGTCTTATTTCCAAATCTAATTCCCACAACATCTCCTGATTTAATTAGACTACAATCCATTACCCTCGTTTTGATTTGGTCGATGTTCATCTTATATCCTCCTCTCAATACACTGTCCATTCCGTCAGTTGCTCTTCCACGTTATTTGCTGTCTCTGACAGACTTACAATGTCATCGGCAAACCTCAAAGTTTTTATTTCTTCTCCCTGTACTTTAATCCCTGCTCCAAATTTTTCTTTTGTTTCCTTTACTGCGTTCTTAATATGCAAATTGAATAATATCAAGGATCACTCCTTTCTCAACCGTTGCTTCCCTATTCTGCCCCTCGACTCTTAAACTGCCATCTGGTTTCCGTACAGATTGTAAATACCCTTTCACTCCCTTTGCTTTACCTCTGCCACCTTCAGAATTTTAAAGAGAATATTCCAATCAACATTTTACAAAGCTTTCTCTAAGCCTACAAATGCTATAAACTTTGGTTTCCCCTTCCTTAATCTATCTTCCATGAGGAGTCGTAGGGTTAGTATTGCCTCGCGTGTTACTGCATCTCTCTGGAATCCAAACTGATCTTCCCCGAGGTCGGCTTCTATCAGTTTTTCCATTCGTCTGTAAAGAACTGGTGTTAGTATTCTGCAGCCGTGACTTATTAAACTGATAGTTGGGTAATTTTCACACCTCTCAACACCTGACTTCTTTGGGACTGGAATTATTATATTCATCTTGAAGTCTGAGGGTATTTCGCCCGTCTCATACATCTTGCTCACCAGATGGAAGAGTTTCTCCATGGCTGGCTCATCCAACGCTATCAGTAGTTCTAATTGAATGGTGTTTACTCCCAGGGCATTGTTTCGACTTAGGCCTTTCACTGCTCTGTCAAATTCTTCACGCACTATCATATTTCCCATTTCATATACACCTACGTCCTCTTCCATTTCCATAATATTGCCCTCAAGTACATCAGCCTTGTATAGACTCTCTATATATTCATTCCACCTTTCTTTGCTGAGGACTGGTTTTCCATCTGAGCTCTTGATATTCCTACAGGTGGTTTTCTTTTCTGCAAAGGTTTCTTTAACTTTACTGTAGGCGGCATCGATCTTACCCCTAGTGATATATGCTTCTACATCCTTACATTTGACCTCCGGCCATTTCTGCTTAGCCATTTTGCACTTCCAGTCGTTCTCATTTTTGAGATGTTTGTGTTCTCTTTTGCCTGCTTCATTTACTGCATTTTTATATTTTCTCCTTTCATCAGTTAACTTCAATATGATTTTTGTTACCCAAGGATTTCTACTAGCCCTCGTTTTTTACCTACTTGATCCTCTGCTGCCTTCAATATGTCATTTCTCAAAGCTACCCATTCTTTTTCTACTATGTTCCTTTCCCCTGTTCTCGTCAATTGTTCCCTAACGTTCCCTCTGAAACTCTCTACAACCTCTGGTTCTATCAGTTTATCCAAGTCCGATCTCCTTAAATTTCTACCATTTTGCAGTTTCTTCTGTTTTAATCTACAGTTCAGAACCAATAAATTGTGGCCAGAGTCCACATCTGCCCCTGGAAATGTCTTTCAATTAAAAACCTGGTTCCTAAATCTCAATAATCAATCTTAAACCTTCCGGTGTCGCTAGATCTCTTCCACGTGTACAACTTTCTTTCATGATTCTCAAGCCAAGTGTTAGCTATAATTAAATTATCCTCGGTACAAAATTCTACCAGGTGGCTTTATCTCTCATTCATTTCTCTCAGTCCACATTCACCTACGAATTTTCCTTCTCTTCCTTTTCCTACTATCTAATTCCAGACCCACTTGACTATTAACTTTTCGTCTTCGTTAACTATCTGAATAATTTCTTTTATCTCATCATACATTTCTTCAATCTGTAACTTGTCGGTACAGCGTGAAAACTATTGTTTGTTATGTAGCAAACAGTTCTTCATATTCCACGCTTGATAAGGTAGTCAAAGAATCGCGGTAGATTTTATGATATGTACTCAAGCGGAAAGAAGAGTGGATTGATGAGAATGTTCACGTGAAGAAAATCGACATGGCTATGTTTCATAGAACCTATGAATGGGACTCCTCAACGTCATTCCAGCGATTTATAGTTCTGCACTTGTCGACACGGCTTGCACACGAACAGTAACGGCGGCGCTGAATAAATTTATTATTTCAGAGGAAAATAACGCTTCATTTACTATAAAAAACGCATATCATTTCTTGATCCCAAGTAGCGTGCAAATGCTGTAGAGCCCTACATGACGAGTAAAAGTTGTAACACTCATAGCCCTTATTTTTAAAACAAAAAGTGCGATCACACTAGATCAAAAGACAAAGAAAGAGTTTATAAATGATTATTTCGGAAATTATTCGAGTGTCGCATGTTATATAGGACGTTAAGGAAATAATATCCATTTTTGGTAATGTGATACCCAGTCTTTCTTGTTTGACTCCACTTGGGTGACTTATGTTTCAAAAATCTTTAAGTGAACCTTTCTAGTGTAGTTGACTGCAGAGATTGCATGTGTAAAGAAGTGTTGGTTGTATGTTGTAGGTGTTGATGGTGATGGTGATTACACTGGTCAAAAAACAAAAACAAAAAAAAACAGGAATGGAAATGACTTTTTCTTACGTATTTTGATTCTCCCAAGCACGAATATGTTTTTTTGTAGCACCAAAAGTCTTAAAAATACCTCATTACATAAGAATGGTTATAAAAAGTTAGGTAGATTTCTTAAGAAATGCAACCTATTAATGTCGCCCTCATGATGCGACAACTGGAAAGTTTTATGATAGTTAATCTTTTACAACATGGCAAAAGTGGATGTGGCTCATTGTCTCTTGCTCCTGAACACTATGTGCTTACCAGTCATGATGAAATACTTCCTTTGTTTGGCTGTGCATTCACGAATGGGAGCAGTGCGATCTAAATATACCTTGTACTGAGTGTTTTTTAGTGGTGCATTTGAGTTAGAGTTTGTATAGTGTCAAGGGCATGTTTAAATCACCCAAATCACTTCTGCTACCGCTGTGGAGAATGCACTATTAAATCATGCAGACGACATGTGACACCCGCGGTGAAGAAATTGTATGATCTTTATGTCGGGTGCACGTTAGGTGATCAGGGCCGAAAATGCGCACCACATATTGTCTGTGTGAACTGTGCGTATCGTCTTTAACGGTTTGGTGAAGGAAAAAGGTAAAGTTGCAATGTCTTCTGTTATTCCGATGATATGGAAGAAACTGACCAACCACGTAGATGACTGCTATTTCTGCATGGTTAAAATAACAGGGATGAAGGGCAAGGATAGAAAGACGATAAAGTATCCTTCCATCAAGTCAGCTATTCGACTCGAATCGGACAGTTCTTACTTATATGTCCCCGTTCCTCTAGACACATAGTCATTAGAAGTTGAAACCCACGTCGAATCTGCTACAGACGCGGTGAATGCAAGCTCTATGAATAAATGACGCCACATCTCCCGATACAAAATGATTTGATTGGCCTTGTTAAGGACATGCACCTTTCTAACTTTTGGGTTCGCGTCTGAAACAGTGGAAGTTACTGGACAAAGATGCTAGGATTAGTTTCTTTCGACATCGTCATACTGCCTTCGCACCATTCTTTCTCATAAATGACTCACTCTGTTACTGCAATGACGTGAATGGTCTGTTTAATACTATGAGAATGAAACATATATCAGCGGAATGGTGACTGTTCGCTAATGGCTCCAAAACCAGCCTCACAGCGGTACTACTTCACAAAAGCAATGTATATCCTCCTGTCCCCGTAGCATATGTCCCTATATTGAAGGAAACATACAGCACTATGAAAGTAACAGCCGCAAGTGGCAAATCTGTGCAGACTACAAAGTAATTGGGATACTTACATGATTACAGTCTAGGTACACCAAGTATCGCTGTTTTCTTTGCGAATGGGATAGCCGTGATATGAAGAGTCATTAAGATAAACGGATTTGGCCAGCCCGTACACAGATGGAACCTGGTTGGAAGAACGTAGCAAACGTTCCATTGGTGAATTTGAAAGATATTTACAACCACTTCACATAAAACCTGGGCCTACGAAGTCGTTTGCTATTGCAAAGGACAAATGTGCGTTGAGTGAAGCCAGAATGAAAGCAGGTGTGTTTGGCGGCCCCCAAATTAGCTAGCTTATTCATGATCCTGATTTTATCACAGCTTTGAGCCCTCTTGAACTGGACTACTGGAATTCTTCCAGAAAACTGTGTTCTGATTTCTTTAGGAAACAGTGATGTGGTACTCTATAGTCTTAGAGTAATCGCGGTTGTAACATGTCTTTAAAACTGTACGTTCTTCACTCACACTTGGATTTCTTTCCTGCTGGTGCTCCTGGACAAGCATCCGGTGAACATGGGGAAAAATTAAATCAGACCACATCTACATTGGAGAGACGCTATCAGGGACAATGTACGATGGCTTGTTGGACGCTACTGCAGGATAGTAGCGCCACACATAAGAGGCACCGCAAACGTCTAGAAATGATTTAGGTACGTATCAAAACATATTTCATTAGCATTCAATGCTCTTTTTGTTGATAAATTAGCATTCACGGGTGAAATCATATTCTTTAAGCAACACAAAAGCCGAAAACAATTGCGTAGTGACTAGTACAACTTACACTAAAACGGTGGATGTTGTGGAAAAACCAATGCCAGATTCGTGTTCATCAGGTCGAAATACATTAGGATAACAGCAACACAAAAGCCGAAAACAATTGCGTAGTGACTAGTACAACTTACACTAAAACGGTGGATGTTGTGGAAAAACCAATGCCAGATTCGTGTTCATCAGGTCGAAATACATTAGGATAACTTATTTTGGTGCTCGAAAATTGTGAAAAGTTGAATTTTGTGGAACAGTGTTATAAAGAGGAAGGATCAATTGCTGCAGAGAGGTTTGGTTTTTAACCCAGTGCATGGTTGCAATCCTTGGTGATCAATAAATTTACTACGTCACTTCTCCTTCCGTAGCCAGCTAACATTTTTTTCAGTATGTTTATACTTTTCATTCTCTGGCTGTTGTGCAGTCAGGATCTTTTCAGCCATGATGGGTGTAGGGAGATGCGAGTCGCAATTACGAGACTTTGGTAGGGTGACAGAATTTACCTTACAGCTGAGGGTTTTACACCAAATGAATTAACAAACAACGGATCTGATCCTCCTGGTACACTTAACGGGTCAGAAGACTGTTGCAGAAGCAACGACAAAAACATGCCAAATTTAAACGGACGCAAAATCTCCAAGACTGGCGATCTTTTACAGAAGCTCGAAATTTAGCGCGGACTTCAATGCGAGATGCTTGTAATAGTTTCCACAACGAAACTTTGTCTCGAAACCTGGCTGAAAATCCACAGAGATTCTGGTCATATGTGAAGTATGCTAGGAGCAAGACACAATGAGTGCCTTCACTGCGTGATAGCAATGGAGATACTAAGGAAGACAGTGCTACCACTGGAGTTACTGAACACAGCCTTCCGAAATTCTTTCACCAAAGAAGACGAAGTAAATATGCCAGAATTCGAATCAACAACAGCTGCCAATATGACTAACGTAGAAGCAGAAATCCTAGGAGTAGTGAAGCAACATAAATCACTTAACGAAAGCAAGTCTTGCGGTCCAGACTGTGTACCAGTTTCGTTCCTTTCAGAGTGTGCTGACACAATAGCTCCATACTTAGCTTTCATATACAACCGTTCGCTCGACGACAGATCCATACCAAAGGACTGGAAAGTTACACAGGTCACACCAATATTCAAGGAAGGTAGTAGGAGTAATCCACTAAATTCCAGCCCCATATCATTACGTCGATATGCAGCAGGATTTTGGAACATATATCGTTCTCGAATATTATGAATTACCCCGAAGAAAACGGTCTTTTGACACACCGTCAACACGGATTATGAAAACATCGTCCTTATGAAACACAACTAACTCGTTACTCGCACGATGCTTTGAGTGCTATTGACAAGGGAGCTGAAATTGATTCCGTATTTCTGGATTTCCGGAAGGCTTTTGACATTGTACCATACAAGATGCTTGTAGTGAAATTGCGTGCTTATGGAATAACGTCTCAGTTATGAGACTGGATTCTTGATTTCCTATCAGAGAGGCCATAGTTCGTACTAACTGAAGGAAAGTCATCGAGTAAAACAGAAGTGATTTCCGGCGTTTCCCAAGGTAGTATTTTAGGCACATTGCTGTTCCTCATCTATATAAACGATCTGGGAGAAAATCTGAGTAGCCATCTTAGGTTGTTTGCAGATGAGGCTGTCGTTTATCGTCTTGTAAAGTCATCAGAAGATCAAAACAAATAGCAAAACGATTTAGAAAAGATATATGTTTGGTGCGGAAATAGGACATTGACTCTAACTAACGAAAAGTATGAGGTCATCCACAAGAGTACTAAAAGGAATCCGTTAAACATCGGTTACACGATAAATCAGTCAACTAAGTACCTTGGAATTACATTTCCGACCAACTGAAATTGGAAGGAACACACAGAGAATGTTGTGGGGAAGGGTAACCAAAGACTGCGTTTTATAGGCAGGACACTTAGAAAATGTAACATATCTACTAAAGGGACAGCCTACAGTACCATTGTCCGTCCTCCGTTAGAATACTGCTGCGCGGTGTGAGATCCTTACCAGACAGGATTGACGAAATACATCAAAAACGTTCAAAGAAGGGCAGCACGTTTTGTATTATCGCGAAATAGGGGAGAGAGTGTCACTGTAATGATACAGGCGTTTTTCGATGCGGCGGAATCTTCTCCCAAAATTTCAATTGCCAACTTTCTCCTCCGAATGTGAAAATAATTTGTTGACATAAGGAGAAATAAGGGAAAGCAGAGCTCACAAGCAAAGATATAGGCGTTCATTTCTTCCGCACACTATAACGGATTGGAATAATTGAGAACTGTGAAGGTGGTTCGATGAACCCTTTGCCACTCACTTCAATGTGATTTGTAGAGAATCCATGTAGATGTAGATGTAGATGTAAATGAGGAAACCTCCAGAAAATCTCGATCAAAACTCTGAAGATGGAAATTATTTCTACTTTAATTTTGGGAAAATAAAAAAAAATGGCTCTGAGCACTATGGGACTTAACATCTATGGTCATCAGTCCCCTAGAACTTAGAACTACTTAAACCTAACTAACCTAAGGACATCACACAATTGGGAAAATAAGTTCCCAAGAAAAACGTGAAAGTCTAGTGTATGGATCGGTGTATTTGTCGGTATATATACAAGCGAAGTCGATGAACTGGTGCGTATAAGCAATATACCTACGTCCTAACAATCGTAGACGATGCTAAGGAAGACGGAATTTCTTGCAATTTGCCAGATTAATTTGGCAATGGGAATTTATTTTTAGGAGATAAAGTACGATTGATCTTTATATTAGGAATACAGATCGGTATCGGAATTTTGTTTTCTAGCCTCACCACAGCAAGAATATAGGCTGACATTTTGACTTTCTGTAAGTAGCGTTTACACACACACATCAGTTATTCAGACACAAAGGATTTACAGATATTGGCTGCAAATGGGTGTTGATTTAAATCAATGTGGAAAGTAGAAAACTTGTGCCGCACCATCATTCGAACTAGGGTGTCCTGCTTACTGGGCAGATGCTCTGACCACTAAGTCGCGCGCAGACAGTAGCCACTGCAACTGCTAGGGCTACCTAGCACGTCTCTGGTCAGACCAAAATTCTCATCTTAATCCACACGCTACTAATGTAGTGTCCCGTCCCCATTACACTTATTATTGGCTGCATTTCGCCGATTACCGTAACAGAGCCTGTTGTACATCTGCAGTGAAAAGATCATTGGCTGTCTAGCATTATACAGGGTGAGTCGCCACCTCGAATAACTCCGAAAGCATAATAGGCGCTGAAAAGTTTGGGGAACAAAAGTTGCATGGGACAACGAGAACCTTAATATGACATTGGTTCTTTGTTGCTGGGTGGAGTCGCTTCAGAGATATGAAGGTCAACTCTGTTGGTTTTTTTTTATGGGATGCTGTAGTTTGGTACTTATTTTCTGATAGCGACTACCGAGACGAATCCAATGATGTGTAACAGTAAGGTCCTTGAAGGCCAATGTAGGTCAAAAAGGTGGCTTGAACGTCCATTTACAGAAGATGTTCTAAGCGATGACCACTGGTATCAGTGCAGTGCTGCAATATTCTTATCGTGGATTGAGTGGTATCCCTTATCACTTCGGCCCTCATCGATGCATCGAAGCACATGTTCTGACAATTCTCTCTCGTATATTTTGTAAATAGTAAATATTCGCCGAATGCGGCGTATCCATTTAACGTGCCAATAACATGTAAACACCATTCGACGGTTTCGCAATACAACACTAATAGCAACGGTAAGACTACGAGGGCAGTTCAATAAGTAATGCAACACATTTTTTTTTCTGAAACAGGGGTTGTTTTATTCAGCATTGAAATACACCAGGTTATTCCCCAATCTTTTAGCTACACAACACTATTTTTCAACGTAATCTCCATTCAATGCTACGGCCTTACGCCACCTTGAAATGAGGGCCTGTATGCCTGCACGGTACCATTCCACTGGTCGATGTCGGAGCCAACGTCGTACTGCATCAACAACTTCTTCATCATCCGCGTAGTGCCTCCCACGGATTGCGTCCTTCATTGGGCCAAACATATGGAAATCAGATGGTGCGAGATCGGGGCTGTAGGGTGCATGAGGAAGAACAGTCCACTGAAGTCTTGTGAGCTCCTCTCGGGTGCGAAGACTTGTGTGAGGTCTTGCGTTGTCATGAAGAAAGAGAAGTTCGTTCAGATTTTTGTGCCTACGAACACGCTGAAGTCGTTTCTTCAATTTCTGAAGAGTAGCACAATACACTTCAGAGTTGATCGTTTGACCATGGGGAAGGACATCGAACAGAATAACCCCTTCAGCGTCCCAGAAGACTGTAACCATAACTTTACCGGCTGAGGGTATGGCTTTAAACTTTTTCTTGGTAGGGGAGTGCGTGTGGCGCCACTCCATTGATTGCCGTTTTGTTTCAGGTTCGAAGTGATGAACCCATGTTTCATCGCCTGTAACAATCTTTGGCAAGAAATTGTCACCCTCAGCCACATGACGAGCAAGCAATTCCGCACAGATGGTCCTCCTTTGCTCTTTATGGTGTTCGGTTAGACAACGAGGGACCCAGCGGGAACAAACCTTTGAATATCCCAACTGGTGAACAATTGTGACAGCACTACCAACAGAGATGTCAAGTTGAGCACTGAGTTGTTTGATGGTGATCCGTCGATCATCTCGAACGAGTGTGTTCGCACGCTCCGCCATTGCAGGAGTCACAGCTGTGCACGGCCGGCCCGCACGCGGGACCTTGCGGCGATGATTACACACGCTTTGCCCAACGACTCACCGTGCTTTTGTCCACTGCCAGATCACCGTAGACATTCTGCAAGCGCCTATGAATATCTGAGATGCCCTGGTTTTCCGCCAAAAGAAACTCTACCACTGCCCGTTGTTTGCAACGCACATCTGTTACAGACGCCATTTTAACAGCTCCGTACAGCGATGCCACCTGTCGGAAGTCAATGAAACTATACGAGACGAAGCGGGAATGTTTGAAAATATTCCACAAGAAATTTCCGGTTTTTTCAACCAAAATTGGCCGAGAAAAAAAATGTGTTGCATTACTTACTGAACTGCCCTCGTAATATCGTCGAATCAAGCGAATGTTAATGATGTATTCCTTCGAAGAACAAGTCGATATGCTTCTCATTTACGGAGAATTCCATCGAAATTCAGTGAGAGTTTTAGACTTATACGTTGAAAGATATCCTCAAAGTACTCACCATACACGTCGTACATTTAAATATGTGTTTGATAAACTGAGAACAGCTGGATCTTTAACGCATCGGAAACATATCCGGAAAAGGAAAGGTACTAACGAGGAAACGGAAATTGGAAATTGGTACTCTTGCCGCTGTGATTCGAGATCTTTGAGTCAGTTCGCGTCAAATCCCAAGGGAATCTGGCATGAGCCAGAGTAGTGCTGTTCGTGTTGTGCATTGCCATAAATATTATCCTTACCATATCAGTCTCCACCAAGAATTAACTGGCACGGATTATATGCGTCGCATTGAATTCTGCCGATGGGCTCAACTTCAGATTCAGAGGGATGACACATTTATTAATTTGATTTATATACTTACGCGGCTACATTCACGAACCATGGAAATGTTAATTTGCATAACATGCATTACTGGGCAGCTGAAAATCCATGTTGGCTGCGTCAAGTTGCACACCAAAATACCGCGGTCGGTGAATGTATAGTGTGGGATGCCCTGGCCGTGGCTAAAACCTATATGTCAGGTTAATAACCGCATTTGTTCTAAGTAGTATAGCCGTTGGCGTTCAAGGATAGAGTGCAACTTTGCCAGGTTTACCCCTCCTTCTATGACGTCACTGATGACATTATCCATTGTTGCCAGATTCCCACATCACTCAGATGTAGGCAGTTTGGTCAATGTACCGGGTGATCAAAAAGTCAGCATAAATTTGAAAACTTAATAAACCACGGAATAATGTAGATAGAGAGGTAAAAATTGACACACATACTTGGAATGACATGGGGTTTTATTAGAACCAAAAAAAAAAAAAAAATTTGCTAGACGCGTGTAAGATCTCTTGCGCGCGTCGTTTGGTGATGATCGTGTGCTCAGCCGCCACTTTCGTCATGCTTGGCCTCCCAGATCCCCAGACCTCAGTCCGTGCGATTATTGGCTTTGGGGTTACCTGAAGTCACAAGTGTATCGTCATCGACCGACATCTCTAGGGATGCTGAAAGACAACATCCGACGCCAATGCCTCACCATAACTCCGGACATGCTTTACAGTGCTGTTGACAACATTATTCCTAGACTACAGCTATTGTTGAGGAATGGTGGTGGACATATTGAGCATTTCCTGTAAAGAACATCTTCTTTCCTTTGTCTTACTTTGTTATGCTAATTATTGGTATTCTGATCAGATGAAGGGCCATCTGTCGGACATTTTGTGAACTTCTGTATTTTTTTTTTTTTGTTCTAATAAAACCGCATGTCATTCCAAGCATGTGTGTCAATTTGTACCTCTCTATCTACATTATTCCGTGATTTATTCAGTTTTCAAATTTATACTGACTTTTTGATCACCCAGTATAAAATGGCAGAAAATTCAAAAAATAGCAGGAAATTAAAAAAAGGCAGGAAATTCAAAATAGACCATTTGAGCTTCAGGTTATTCCCCCATTATTATGATGTCATTGTGGAAGTGGGACTATTGTCCAAAAATAAGCTGGTGGAAATACAAAAAATGCAAGATAAGGCATTGTCCTATTCCTGCGAAACTAAAAAAAAAGTCCAGATGACGACCTGAGAATATGAGCACAGCTTCAATGAAGCAACAATGGATGAGGTGGGAATATGAGCACAGCCTCAATGACGTCACAGCTCAACATAGCTGATCTGGGAATATGAGCAGAAAATCTATGGCACTACAATTCAAGATGGCACTCCAGGATAGCGACCTGACGTAAAAAAGACTGTTGCTATGACATCAGAACTATAGATGGTGATACAAGATGGCGATCTGGGAATATGAAGTCTCCATGACATCACAATCGAAGACGGTGAAAACTGCCACTTAGTTTCTTGTCGATATTTTTTGTGTTGTGCGTTTGCGGTCACTGGAGTTCAACAGATGTCAGTGTAGTCTACCTGCCACGCTTATGAACTCAAAGCACAATAACATTTAGCAGCAAATTCACACATAATGAGCTAAATAGAGGAACATGTGAGACGTTCGGGGTTCAGCAGTAATTAGTTAAATCTGCCTGTCACAACTGCCAGCTAGTAACACGATTAATTCTACCAGCCGTTTGCACCTCGCGAAATTGTGAAACCACAGAATGATACTGTAAAAGTAGAACAGTCTCTCTGCTACGAGCAGAAGTAGGAAAATTTCAATTTATCAGTAAGAAAAATTAATAGATACATTTATATAAACTGTAAATGAGGCAATTACTTTCTCCTGGTCAACCAAAAATATTCCAAGCACTGGCACCTGTTTAACTCTGGAATGCCGACACACTGAGCACACAATTCAGCGATTTAAGACCACCTCATGATATTTGTTGTACATTAAGGGAGGGCCGAATCAGTCAAGTAGTTGTAGCTTAGGTCAAAGATAGGTAATCGCTAAAATGGACGTGAATTTATTGAATCAAATTAGTTTGGTTCACACATCAAATGTCGGCAAATACGAGTTTTTTTCTCAACCAACTAAAATCACTGAGGACGAAGTGCAACAATAAATCCAAATTCTTCGGGAAATTAATTAAAAACTGACTTCAGTATTAATATATGAAAGCAGAAGGCACCTGAAAGCTATCTGGAGTACTATTAACATCTTAAAAAACTACTTATCAACGCCTTATCCCTAATGCAGCAATAATGATGAAGCTCGGAATGCAATCTTCATAATCCAAACTCTGAATCAAATAGCAACAACACAATTTGTGAGAAGCATTCGTAAGTCAAGAGCTGCGCAGATTACAAGTAGCGCAAACGCTATTCGCGACACATGTTTGAAACAGCAACAAGAAGCGCCAAGAACCACTCATAACCTCTGTGGAAAAGACGTCGTCCAGCGGTGCCAGATAGTACCAGACATCTACCTGCCTTCTCCCCGATTCGTCTCCAACTCTCTTTTCTCTGTTCTCACGCACACAGATTGGCAATCCCTGTGTTTGCCACCATGACAAGTGTGAATTTCTACTTCCACACCACTTCGCAGATTAGGCTTGCCGATGTTTTCCGTTCCGCACCCGCTGTGTTGCTACAGACTAACTATTAGTTAGCAATAGCCAGTGTTCTTTCCTCATCTACTGCACACTGACCATGTAAAAAGTATCTCGTTTCTCACTCTATGTGCTAAAATATGGCGGTGGCTTCCCCTCTGCTACGCTTACAGGAAACGCCCAGCTGCATTTCTCAATGTCTTCAGAAGCCACCCGAAGAACAGCGCAGCGCAGAGCAGAAAGGCGGCTAGCGGTATCCCCGGTCAGAGAGTAGCCCACTCGGCCGGCAGCTGCCCCTGCCAAAAATTGTGGGACATTTCGAGACGCCACCATTCGGCCACAGGAAACCTCGAGCGTGGAGGTGGCGGTTCGCCTCTTGTACCACCAGCGGCATTTTGGTAAACACAGAATTTCGCCTACACCTGCCCTGTTCTTCTCCCAGTAAGTCCCGTGTTGCTGTGGAATGTGTTGTTCGTGTTAGGTTGCAGTGTGGAATTAACAAGATGTTTAGCTGTAAGAGAGAGTTGTAGTGGTACTTTTCTAAAAGACTGTCAGTGAAATCGTGACTGCTGATAGTGGTCGCGTGGCAAAACTGTTCGTCGCCCCGAAGAGGCGCTTACAAGAGGGGAGCCGGTCGCTTACAAACAGCCCTCGACGAACGGGTTTGCGGGGCCTGCAGGCGTGAGAAAACTTTTGTCTCTCCCTGGCTCCGGCCGGGGATTAAGACCCAAGTAAAGAGGCCGCGCGGGCGTCATCATTGTCCACTGACCCTCAGAACAGGCGTCGCGGAAAGCTCCTGTTCCAGCTGCGGCTGAATGCCATGGCTCCCTGTAAAATATCGAAAGCTCGTCTGAGGACCACATATAGTCTCTTCCCTTTCTATACCCCCAACGTTAATCCTGTGAAACAGGCTGAGTTGAAAGCACAACTCTGACAAAAATTATTTACTTATTGACATTTTTAATTTGTTACTGATTAGATGAATTAAAGCAAACAGAACGAAATCTTTACACAGTTTGCGAATAAAAAATAAATAAATAAATAAATCCTATTTCCCCAAAAACCTTGGATCTCATCCAAATCTTACGTGACCTCCATTCTATTATTTAAACTTAATCAGTCCTTGTGATAGGTGCTTGACTTTCCACTCCCTCCCCCCAAGAAAAAAAAGGAAAGCAGAATTTTCAAAACTCAGAGCTTGAAGGAGCAACAAATTTAACTTTCCTTTCAGTGCAATTGTTTAACTTATGGGGGGAAATGCTGTGACTCTACGAATATCTATAATCTTTAAGCAAACACAGGAGGAAATAGTCTAAACGTAAACAACCTTCCCACAAGCTAAATGAACAATCATCACAAGTGACGTGAACTATATTACTAAGAAATCTCACTCAAAAATAATGCAAGCAAATTATAGCTAATAAAACTGCCGCTGCTGAAAGAGAATTAAATACTAATCAGAGTCGAAGGTGCAGAGCGGCTACTACATCTAAGATCTAAAAGCCAAACCGTGGCTCACTGTGTCGTTCCAACCACATCAAAAAAGGGTAATCCAAAGAAACGAATCCTGCATCAGGGCCGACATGAAACCTACCACTTAGTTTCTTGTATTTTTTCTTTTTGTGTTCGGAGTTTGAGGCCGCTCGAAGTTCAACAGAGGTCCGCCCAGTCTGGTTGCCACACTCAGGAACTCAAAACGCAATTAAATTGACCAGCAAATTCGCATCTAATAAGCTAAATAGAAGAACGTGTGTGATGCTCGGGATTCAGCAGTATTTACTGCAGTCCGCCTGCCACACTCTAGAACTCGGAACATGATTAATTCCATCAACAAATTAGTAGCTTGTGAAATATGATACCGAAAAAGTAGAACAATCTCTCTGAAGCGTGCATAAGCAGGAGAATTTCAATTCATCAATAAGAAAAATTAATAAAATATTTATATAAATAAGAAATGAAGCAATTATCTTTTCCTGGTTAATCAGTGATGTCCCAGATAGAGGCACCTGTTTCACTCTCGAACACCGACACTCTGAGCACAGAATTTAGAGATATAAAACCACCTCATGACATTTGGTTTAAATTATGGGAGGGTTGCAATACAGCTCGAATGAAAATAAGCATTAAAATGAACGTGAATTTATTGATTTAAATTAAGTTGATTCACATATCAAGTGTCGGCAAATACAAGGTCTTTTCTCAACCAATTAAAATCACTAGAAGTGAAGTACAGTGATGAATCCCAATTATTCGGGGAAATTAATTTATAAGTGACTTCAGTATAAATATTTGAAAGCAGAAGGCACCTGAAACCCACTTGTGGGGCTGTTGACTGTTGACAAAGCCTGGGAAGCTCACAAATGCTATAATACTGACGAAGCCCGGAACGCAATCTTCATAATACAAACTTTGTACCAAACACCAACAACACAAGATGTGAGAAACACTCGCAAATTGAGAGCTGCGCAGAGTACAAGTAGCACAAACGCCATTCGCGACACATGCTTGTAACAGCAACAAGGAAACCAGGCTGGACCAGACACTACTCGTAACCTTTGCGGGAAAGACGTCGCTCTGTGGTGCCAGATACGACCACACAGCAACCTGCCTGCTAGCCGACTCTTCTCCTACTCTCTTTTCGTTGCTCCCGCAGACGGAGAGAGATGATCCCAAGGTTTGGCACCATGACAAGCGTGAATTTCTTTTTCCACATCACTTTGTCTACTGCCGTAGACTAACCAGGTGTCGGCAATAGGCTGTGATCTGTTTCCTTATCGGCTGCACGTTGACCGTGCAAAAATTCCCGGTGACTTCCCCTCTGCTATGCTTCCAGGAAACGCACAACTGCGTTTCTCAAAGTCTTCATGAGCCAGCCGACGAACAGCCAAGCATGCAGCAGAAAAGTGGCTAGCAGTACTGCCAGCCAGAGAATAGCCCTGTTGACCGGCTGTCTCAATCGGCTTAGCCCGCCAGTACGAAAAATTGTGTGACATGTCCAGACGCCACTATTCAGCCACAGGAAACCTCAATTGTGTGTGTGTGGCCAAGTGTATCTCGTCCCACCAGTAGGGAATTTAGCGAGCGCCGAATTTCACCTCCCTGCCCTCCTCCCCGAAAGTCCTGGTCAATACAGCACATAATGAAATTATCAGAGGTCCCATAGTGACATGTGAGTAATCAATATCGTCATAACGGTGATCCAAGATGGCGAACTGGAGATATGAGGAGACTCTACATGGCTGCCACATTCAAGAGAGTGTACTTAGTGGAAATATTAATATGAGCACATCCTGCATTGTTGCCAAGTCACTCCTGTTCTATGTTTGGAATCCTACGCTATTGGGAAATTAAAGAAAGGCCAATAGCTCACATATACGTCATACAAACATCACGTTATTTGAAATCCAAACTCAGTTTCAGTTCAGTTCAATTCAAATTCAATTTAAATTCAAATTTATTTAATTCATAATCAAATTAAAATCAATTCAACTTCATTTCAGTTTAGTTCAGTTCAGAAACGGGAGCTCAGTTGCCCTAAGTTTGAAAATGTCTCTATCCCAGCTGTGAAAAGTTTAAACACTTCCCACTCTGTCATTACAGTTATAACAAATTCCTCCACTCCTCTCATATCACTGTTTCAACAAATTCCCGTACGCCATTTACCTTAAGTTTGTAATGGTAAAAAAATTGAAAATTCATTTGTTCTCATTTTGAAATGATAAGAAATTCACTTACCCTAAGTTTTAAATTATGGGACGACCTCTGGTTGCCATAACTAGTCCACTCATCGTAACTTTAAAACTGTGTGGCTCATTGGTACAGAATATACGGTTGTCAAACGCTCATCACGGTACGAGGAGTCATGTCTTTATCTACACAAGCTACCGCTAGGGAGAGTGCCCCCCTCCATTTTCACAGTCTCTGAACACATCGATCATGAAGTTCACACATGTGGGACTGCACTGTTCTGAGCATCCATCAGCTCCACCGCCACTGCCGCAGCCACTAGCCGCAAGCCCTACAGGCACTGTGTCCTGTAAGACGACAACACACGGTCTGGTGTTCAAAGTGGACAACATGGGTGCGATAGTATAGTACCCCTATCAACGTGCCCTGGCCTAATGGTTCAGCTTACATCTGCAATATTCTAATACAGACATACTAGCGCGACGTCATCAATTAGGAATGCAGGTAAACAAATTTTGTTGGCTACAAACAATACAGGCCAACAGTCCGCTACATGATTTCACACTTAAAACTACTCTACTTTTAGAAGTACACAATATTTTATTGACCCTCCGCAGTCATCTCGTCATCCGTATTTACTCAGTACAATATCATCATAATGTCTTTGTCTGACGTGTTGGGGCTTGTAGGACGGCATGGAAGCACACCTAGAGGACACCTCAGAAACATATACAACTATGGATATACATTTTGGGTAAGCACATCAAAGACAAGAGAAATCTGTGATCATATGGAAACATATAATCATTCACCCTCTCCCCTTCCACCCCCACCAATTCCATCGAATAGTACCGAAATCAACCGTAATTGTATAAACACTGAATTTTTCAAAATTGTTAAGGCTTTCGTGGCCACTTGTTGACAAACTGCCTATTGGCTTCTGTCTCGGGATCTTCGGCCGACGTTCGTCTAATGATTTTTCTGACTTTTTGCCAGCACGAGTGGTAGCCATTGTCAAAGCTTCACCCTCCATTGCCGGTGGTGAACTGGAGCCGAGCTCGCGGCCGTAGGCTATGTGTACCTGGCGCGCCAACGTCCGAGGGCTTCTCCGCGGTCATTTCTGGTGCGGTTCTCCTCTTGCTACCGGCGACGGTCGTTCGCTGCAGTACGGGAAGAACGGAGAACCGCACCGGAAATGATCACTGAATTTTTCGTTGAAACCAGTGTATATAGTACCGAACTCAATTTTCTATATGCATCAGAGAATTTCTGCATTAAATCTACTCCTCTAATATTGAACATGTAGACTGAAGAATGAAATGTAGTTACTCACATCGAAAACAACATATAGCTGCAAGCATGTCACAGAAATTTTCCAATTGATGGTCCCTGCTTCACTACGTTTCTTTCGTTTCATACATAACGTCATATGTCTCCATAAGATTTCTAAATGGTGACTGCCGACATATATACATCAATTTTATGCTGAAATCGACGGATATTGTATTGAAATCAATGACATTTGTACCTAAAGCAGTGAATTTGACGGCAAATCTAGTCCATGTCGTTACATTTGTGTCTAGGCTGCACGTAACTGTTATGATCCTAACATGGCGTCGCTGATTTCATTCGATGTCTGTTGTCATGCTTACTACATAAGCACCCCAAACAAACCTCTAGGATTGATTGTACTAACGTCTTCTGTGCTACAATTATTTCCTTTACAGTAAATGGCATTTTATGAGAACCATTCCAACAAATACGCTGTAATTGGTCATTATTGTAAATGTTTGATATCTTTACGCAATTTCTCAGGTTTAGTGATACTTCCTCTCATAAGTTCCTTTACGTATTTAGCTGGTCATATACCTTTCATTTCTTTGGAAGTATCTAGAATGATACTGTACACAGTGTCACGTATTAAAAACATGCTTTTGGTTTTAACCAGTACCTGCCTACCAATACCTTGGTATTGGTGTAACATTTGTCACAGTTCGTTACTGATCGTGCTTACCAAAGACGACTATTACCAATATGAATCTCACTGGCAAATGCTATAAAAATGTTCAAATGTGTGTGAATATCTAACAGATGAAACTGCTAAGGTCGTCGGTCCCTAGACTTACACACTACATATACTAACTTACGCTAAAGACATCACACACACCCACGCCCGAGGGAGGACTCGAATCTTCGGCGGGAGGGGCCGCGCAATTAGTGACATGGCGCCCCTAACCGCGTGGCCACTCCGCGCGGCTGCTATAAAACAGAGCTCCTTGACAGAAATAGAAATGTACAGGGCAGCAGCGTTTCACGTTTGAACTTAACGATATACTAATGATATTGTACTAAAATCACAAAAAGAACATACCTAGCTCTTTCTCACAGTAAGTGCCAAGCACATAGTCAGAGAAATGTGTACATAGGGTGGTAGAATTTACTAATTCCTGTCACCTACTCAGAATCGCTATAGTAATGAAACTAAACGATTTGGTTTATATCCAAACCACCTTCAAATATAAAAGGCCTAGCGGAGAAGATTCTCTTAGAAGTTTAATACAGTGTTTCACCTTAGGGCATGGCCTGCAGTTCTTCTATACATACCTGCTGCATTTTGTTACAATTTGTGCTGAAGTATATGGACGTTCGAAGTGAACTGCTACGTCGTCTCCGTTGTGCAGTGCACAAGTTGTCAATTTAGTACTATATTCACGCTCCAGATAGAATGCTCAAAGTCGAAACGTCGTCCGAAATATTTCAGAGTATCTCTTAAATAAATTAGTTGACTCACGACTGGAATGCTTAAAGTCCATACTTCGTCCGAAATATTTCAGCGTATCCTTCAAAGAAATCAAACTACTCACATCCTTGAATAACCTTGATCGTCAGAACTATTTCACTGAAGTCGGACATGTCCCAGTGTCCTACAGCTTAGAAGGCTTGTAGAATTGCACAAGACCCCACACATGATCGTTGAACATTGCGCTTCCTGATACCTTCTTTTGTAATCAGGAGAATCACTTAATACAACAGTGCACTTGGTGGAGGAATCACACAGGCGTTCGTCAGGAAATGATTTGGAAATCCTATGGAAGCATGTAAGCTTCCTAATAGAGCTACCACTAACCAATCAATCGATTATGCACATATTTCACATGCTGCTCACATCTTCCGATTACTCCACAGTCAGCATGCATAAATCTGTTGGAAATGTTATGTGACTTATGTATAACGTAAATCAATTACAATTTATGTGAGAAATCACATAAAGTCATTTAAAATGCAATGCCAAGTTGGACATTAGACCACTTAAAGTTTGTAGAAAGGATTATTGATGTTTAACGTTTTGTCTACACTGAACTCAAATTTCAGTCACACCAAGGTGTACGTACAAAGGAAAGCAATATTAGTTAAAGAATAATACTGTCATCTATCGAAACGTGTGTGATCACTTTGGTACAGCTAGCTGAGAGTCTATGGTATGAATCTAAAGGTAGTTGGGAACCTATTTCAATGTGTAGTATAAGTATACTGCTACTACCATCCTGAGTTCAGGGAATGATTGTACTAGTGCTCCAACCACCACTAGTACTCAACAATCTAATCTACATGTTTCTATGAATTACCACAGCACATATTCCTAACTTTGATATAAGACTCAATAGTGCTACAGTGGTTTAAGGAGCACTCACGTTGTCTTAGTCATCAAAATCATCTGCTCTGATTGCATCTGGGATGCTATTGGATATTAGCTCTACACCTGCAATTACGGGAGTTGTGTATAAACATCTCGTATCAGATACCACCAGGATAGAACGCTTTGGAACTTATTCATCTGCGTGCTAGATTTTCTGATAGTCATAAGCCAGGATATGGAATGTAGTGTGTCGTAACAGCAGACGTCTCTGTCATGACCGTCCACAATCTCTGCAAACAAATGAGTGCAAACGTTAGTGTCTTGCTCAAGGAATGACACACACAATGATTATAAATGATTTAGAAATCTTTTGGAAAAACGTGATAAATATGTCTGACAATTAACTCACTGCAGACCTTCACGATAAGTGTCTATGGTATCAGGTCTGAATCATGCTACATTGATTTGAAGGCGTATGTAGCTCACCGTGATGTTAGTTCAGTACATACAGTCATGGCACTTCTTCTCCCAGCTGCATCAACCGTGTGCTATTGGGCATAAGGTTAAATTTATAAAAGAATCTTCTGCATCACATCTCTTATACTTTAGGTAGTTTGCATATAAACCGAACAGTTGAGCTTCATGGCGATTCTCGGTCAGTGACAGGAATTGTTGAGATTGCAGCACCCTCTGTACACATTTCTATAACCATGCACTTGACAGTGATTGTGAAAGAGAGCTGGGGGTGAGCTACTATTCTGTTCTTTTTGTGATGTTAGTATAATATCACCAGCATATTGTTAAGTTCAAACTTCAAACGCAGCTGCTATGCACACATCTATTTCAAAGAGTCTGCATTCTTTAAACTGGCCAGTGATACGCAAATCGATAGCGGTCATTGAAGAAGTGAGCAGTGAATTACTCTATGCTTCTGGTTGAGCACTGACTTCTCTTTTCCTCACTGTAGTTACGTGAAATGTATGTTCCCAACGGTATATCGCTCTCCGCTCTCCTCTAGGTGTGCACTGCATACAGTAACACGTTAGAGAAATACATTGTGAGTGTATCATAGTGAGTGAATGCAGTAGGAGAAGGGTTAGTGTATGAAACGTCCCCTTACAAAAATTATACACGACTGTGCTTAAACTGACACACAATATTTTTAGCGCAACGCAATCTGACTTTTAATAATCCCTACAAAAGAATGGCCCTGACTAACATTAACCTATGCGTTTCACAAATCGCTTACCTCACAAAAATCTTGGTTACTCGAACTACTGCAATACAGCGAGCGCCACAACTGCCAGCTAAATAAAAGATTCAAACTACGGAAGGCACTAACTACTGATAGGCATAGTTAGCAAATGAAAGATTTTGTTAGAGAACAAACAATGTATTTACCTTAATAGTGTTGAAAAATCATAATATACATAGCAGTTCATAATATCCAGTATTACAAATTTCAAAACTCCGCCATCTCTCTCCTCACATCCACCACTGCTGGCGGCTCACCTCCAACTGCGCAACGCTACGCGCTGTTCACGTCCAGCTGCCGCTGCCCAACACTACAATGGCAGACAACAATGCAAACTAGCCACAGACTGCACACAGCACAGCCAGTGATTTTCATACAGAGAGCGCTACGTGGCGGCGGCGTTACCAATATAAGAATCTAAACAGCCTACTTACAAGTGGAACACTGAGGTGGTAGAGGCACGGAGGGCAATAAGACATCACACAGTTCTAAAATTAGAGTAGGATTAAGTGCAAAACCATGTAACAAGCTGATCTGGGATGTATTGTCCATAGTGAACAAAAACTATTTACCTGCATTTATGACTGTAAACGTAGCACTCACATGTTCATACACAAATAGTGCAGATAGAAGCTGGACCAATAGACTTGGGCATCTTGTTGGGGTTACTATATGAGCGCGCCCTGATCACTCAAATTTAATGCCATACAGTCTCGTGTGGTCTTGTACTGTGGAGTGATGCTGCAGCAACGGCTGTGCCCCTGCTTCTTGGCAGCTGATGGCTGCGGCAGCAATGTTAGTGGCTTCGCAGCCTAGTGCGAAGCTGCATCAGCAAACTTTAGTGTTGGTGTGTTTGGAGACAGTGAAAGTGTGGTGGGAGGGGGAGGGCTGTTTCTGGTGTGTTGTTTACTTAAATAAAGACGTGACTGCTGTTACTCTGTTTCTATCCTGCTATGTGCACACATGACTGTGACGGGTGTTCGACACCAATAGAAGCTGAACAAATGAGCTATACATCTTTAAAAGTAGGATTAGTGACTTAATTCTAACATTCAGAGGGCTTCCCATAATTGAAAACTAAGGGTAAGTGAATTTATCACCATTCTAAGCTTAGGAAAAGTGAATTTTTAATTTTCCCACAATTTGAAATTTAGGAGAAGCAATCTCTTGAGTTTCGAAATTATGGTAATTGGATTGATGAAATTTGTTTAAACTGTGACATCAGAGGAATAGAGGAGATTGTTTAAACTGTAATTTCAGAGTGGAAAATTTTTAAACTTTAGATAGCTGGGAAAGCAATGTTTTCAAACTTAGGGCAATTGAATTAAATTGAATAGCCTTTGAATTGAATTTGAATTGAATTGATTTGAACGTAATTTAATTCAGTTCAAACTGAATTTGAGCTGAATTAAAGTGCTGTTCCATTTAATTTGAAGCAACATGATGGTGTATGACGTGTGTGAGCTACTGGTCATTTTTCAATTTCCCTCCATGGTAGGATTCCAAAATCAGAACAGAGGTTTCTCGACAACCTTGCTGGTTGTGGTCGTATTTGTAGGCCCATTAAGCCCACCATCTTGGATATGGAAACCATGGAGGTTGTTGTCTTATATCACCAATTTGAATTTTGATGTCGTGGAGACTGTAATCATCTTGCCACATCACCATCTTAGATCGCCGTCTTGAGTTATTATACCACACATGTTTTGCTCATTTTCTTAGGTCAGTCATCTTGAGTTGTGACATCATTGACGCTGTGCTCAAATGCTCAGATCACCATCTTGAACTTTCTAATGTCACACCAACAGGACAAAGACCATTCTTGATTTTTTAAAAGTTTCCCTCATATTTACACTGAGGACAAGAGCCCTGCTTCCATAGTGATATCACAATGGTTGGAGAAATCTGTACCACAATTGGTCTATTTTGACTGTCCTATATTTTCTTGAATTTCCTGACTTTCTTTTTAGTTTCCCACTTTTTTATGCATAGGGTAATTAGTCTATATCAGAGGGCTGGGGTAAATTTGGAAAGAAGGCATGATATAATCTATGGCAGGGGAGAAGGACGAAGGAGGGGATGGAAGAATACCTGGCAACAATGCTCTCTGTCCTTGAATGCCCATGGCTGCTCTACATTTATACACCAGTCAAGATTTGCAGGGCATTTCTACACGCAGTTGAGAAACTGCACACTTGATATGACAAATATATCTCAATACATAGTACAAAAGGTGGCATGCTAAACAACGTAGCACAGAGAGGGCTAGTGTGCAGAATAGGAGATGAGGCAGATCCACATTAAACCCAACTTCCGGATTAATGACTATTGCTATGGTGCACCGGGCTGTGTGGATGTGGAAGTGACATTATGGAGTCAGGAGTGGTAGCCAGTTGTCGATCCAGGATGCTAAAAAGAATACACAATACGCAAACACAAAATGGAAGCTGCATATCCTTCAGGCGGAATGGCGACAACACAAAATGCACCTTTTGGAAAAGAAATCAAAAGAAAAAATAAAAGAAGATTAGGACTTAACGCAGTGATACTGATGAAAGCATTAGAGCTGGCGTGCAAGCTCGGTCTGGCAAGAGGTTGGGGAACAAAAACGGTTGTGCTCATCCAGAAGAAAATGAAATCTGCCAGTCTTTTCCTTAAATGATTTAGGAAACCCATAGAAAATCTAAACTTGGTTTGCCAAACGAGGATTGGAACCACACTGTGTTCCAGCGTAGCCACACGCGCTGGTAGGAAGAGCCACGCAAGAGCAGAGAAGGCGGTGAGACGATGTCAGCCAATAGCTCGCTGACTAGGACCGCACTACGACAGGAGTGGCCTCTACAGGAAGAGAATACAAGCGCCGCTCCTGTCAGCCTTGGCCGGACAGTACCAGACCGCCACTCGCAGGCCTGTACAGTACTAGGAGAGCAGTGACGTGCGATCCATATCAATTCATTACATGGACATTTTATACAGCAAACGGCTTTGATTGTTTGCCTGTCGCCCATCGATTGCGGCTACTCCTTGTATAACCCAAAGTAATTGTAAAAAAAATTATTAATATGTGTTGTGAATTGGCAGGAGCCAATTCACGGGGTTTGGAGGAAGCCGAAAGGCACGCGTTTACGCTCACGCAGACTGGCGTGAGGTCTGGAACAGGACAATGTAATTAATATTGCTGCTGGAATACTTAACTTTAATCCATAATTGGTGTACATCGCTCTTGACGGTACATTAATTACAATCTCAATATAAACTGGCAATGACGCCTTGCTAGGTCGTAGCAAATGATGTAGCTAAAGGCTATGCTAACTATCGTCTCGGCAAATGAGATCGTAGTTTGTCAGTACAGCATCGCTAGCAAAGTCGTCTGTACAACTGGGGCGAGTGCTAGGACGTCTCTCTAGACCTGTCGTGTGGCGGCGCTCGGTCTGTAATCACTGACAGTGGCGGCACGCGGGTCCGACGTATACTAGCGGACCGCGACCGATTTAAAGGTTACCACCTAGCAAGTGTGGTGTCTGGCGGTGACACCACAATATGATTTACTTGAATTGTTGAATAGCTATCTGAGAACGCAGCATCCATTAGCCACCCTGTAAGATACGTGTGGGCAGGACCCCACACTGGCGACGAGAACTTACAAACAAATCCCGCGCCTGATAGCCATGGAATTTTTTGTTTGCTGGAACCTTAGTTGTCTCTTTTCTTTCCTTTGCAGGAGTGCTTATTTGCTTTAACAGTTTCTTGTCGTTTTTGCTAATCAGTGTTTTCAGGTGGGCGCTGCAGAAATTTTCTTTGGTTTATTTGCTTGCTGCCGGCCGGGGTGGCCGAGCAGTTCTAGGCGCTACAGCCTGGAACAGCGCGACTGCTACGGTCGAAGGTTCGAATCCTGGCTCGGGCATGGATGTGTGTGATGTCCTTAGATTAGTTAGGTTTAAGTAGTTCTAAGTTCTAGGGGACTGATGACCTCAGATGTTAAGTCCCATAGTGCTCAGAGCCATTTGAACCATTTTTATTTGCTTGCTTGCTTTGCCTTGTCTGATTGTTGGATTTGTGTCTTCTGAAATGCCCATCCGTCCATCCCGCCCCTTGACCAGGCGCCATAGCCGCAAGCGTTAGGTGCCACACAGCTAATGCAGATATTTCAGTTCCAGACGCAACACATCTGCACATTATTCAATACAGTGCAGCAGCTACTGGCCAACGCTGCGTTCCTGACGGGACAAGCACCACCTACCGCAACATCTACTGTTATACCGCCTTTTCGACAGTTTAGTGAACAACAAGGGGAATGGCTCGAGTGGTCGTCCCAGTCTGAAGCGCATCTTCTAGCTCACTATGCACCAGGTACTGTGAAAAGCCATTATCTATTATCAAAAGTAGGAAGTGCAGTGTTCCACCTAGTCACAAAACTTTTCCCTAACGCCACTTCGAGTGAACTGTCTTATGAAGAACTGGTAGACTCGCTAACAGATTATTATGACCAACAAGTGAATGTAGTAACTGCTAGTTATCAATTCTTTAATTGCAAAAAGCGCTCAGAACAAAAAATGGTTCAAATGGCTTTGAGGACTATGGGACTTAACATCTGAGGTAATCAGTCCCCTAGAACTTAGAACTACTTAAACCTAACTAACCTAAGGACAGCAGACACATCCTTGCCCGAGGCAAGATTCGAACCTGCAACCGTAGCGGTCGCGTGGTTCCAGACTGTAGCGCCTAGAACCGCTCGACCACTGCGGCCGGCAGGTCAGAACAAATTTATTGCGAGTAACAGATTTGCAGGGTATGACAAGGAAATACAAATTCAAATGTGCTTGCCGTTCCTTATATTCAGATGTCATGTTGTGTGATATCATGTACAGTGTACTTGATGTCAAACTCGGAGAAAAGATTTCGAAACAGCCCGATCAATAAGTTCAGCAGTTAGTGCAAATACTAGATCAGTATGATTCTGGTGCGTCGTTGGCTCATACATTTGAGCAGCCAGCTATTTGTCGGGTTGAGTGACGATGGTTGGTTTGTGGGGCGCTCAACAGAGCGGTCATCAACACCCTCAGGTTGAGTCCCTTGTTTTCGATCGGCCCATTCGGTGGCGGCGGCAGCTCGCCACGCCGAGTAAACAACCTACGCTGCGTAAGCTGTTCGCTAAACCGGCAGATACACAGGCGAACGGAATTAAGTCCTGCCCTCGGTGTTATTAATGGCACAAACGCCAAGAATGCCCGTCCAGACAAGCCCAGTGTTACGCTTGTGGTAGGAAAGGACTTGTGCAATCCGTATGTTTCCAATGGAACAAACATGAGAATACGGCCTACTCAGAAAAATCTACTCACAAGGCCCATCTCATTAACGCAGTATATTCAAAGCCTGCAACAGGCATTAGCAAACCTAGCAAGCGTGCAGTTTCTTTGGTGCTACGCCAGTCAAGCAAACTTTTAGTTCCTTTACTTCTTTGCGGGAAACGTGGGAAATTTCAGGTGGACACAGATGCCTCTGTCACATTGCTCAGTTGTCACACATATGAAGCGTTAGGCTCCCCACACCTGTCTAAGACTAGCACAAAACTGACGGCTTATAATGGACAAGACATTCCCTTTCTCGGAACATGTACTTCGCTTGCCATGTGTCGCTCGCATACACGAACAATGACTTTTACAGTGCTAAAATCAAGCAACTGTACGGGCATATTTGGTCTTGATTCTTTTGATTTATTTGTCTTTAATATTTAGGACAATGTGTTGTCAGTGTCTGCATTCAATGCAAAGGACAGTGTAGCTACCTTGCTATAAGAATTCCGAGAACTCTTTTCTGAAGGTTTAGGCAAAGCTAACATTTTTGTTGCACATATTACTCTGAAAGACAATGCTCAGCCAAAATTTTGAAGCGCCGGAACTGTTCCCATTGCATTCCGGGACAAAGTAGCTGCTGAGCTTAAACAACTGGAAGTTAGCGGAATTATGGCGCCCCTGTTAGTCAATGGGCAAGTCCACTGGTGTTGCTCATCAAACCTTCAGCTAGCATTCGCCTCTGTCATCCCACAAACTGTCATTGATACTTACCCATTAACACGTCCATAGGATCTCATGGACAAATTAGGCGCTAGACGCTACTTTTCAAAAATTGATTTACGCGACGCATATCTTCAAATACCGCTCGATGTAGAATCTCAAAGTGTGTGTAGCAAGTACTCATTTCGGCTTGTTTAAGTATTTGCGTTCGCCTTTTGGCGGTGCTTCCACACCCGCCATTTTCCAACGGTATTTGGGAAAGCTGGCTGCGCAAGTGCCAAACCGTTCAGATTATTTTGACGATATTGCCATCGCAGGTCGTACACCTGAAGAACATATTGCAGATTTACGTGCTTTGTTTCGTGTATTACCTGATGCAGGACTAAAGTGTAGACTGGGCAAGTGTGATTTTTTTAAAACCTGAGTTACAGTATCTTGGTCATGTCATAAACAGTCAAGGCGTACCTCCTCTGCAAAAGCATTTGTCAGCCATACGAGACTTGCCAGTTCGTCGCAATATCACAGAATTGCAGTCAGTCTCAAGGAAAATGAACTATTATATTCGGTTCATACCGAATGCTGCACAAATCGCTGCTCCATTGCATCGCTTGCGTCGAAAGAATGTCCCCTTTGTTTGGACAGATGAGTGCCAAGTAGCTTTTCAAAAACTTAGATGCATTGCTCAGTGATCGATACTTAGTTCACTTTGATCCTGACATACAAGTTGTATTGCAAGTTGACGCTTCCTCTTACGGAATCGATGCAGTGCTTTCGCACAGAATTGGTGACAAAGACAGACATATTGCTTTCGCATCGAAAGTGTTGTCCAAGGCTCAGTATAACTATTCACAAATTGAGAAAGAGGCATTGGCTATTGTGTATGGTATCACCAAAGTTCACCACTATTTGTATGGCAGAAAATTCTACTTAGTAACGGATCACAAGTCTTTGCAGTTCTGGTTTCATCCAACGAAACCAGTTTCTGTACGAACTGCCCAAAAATTGCGAAGATGGGCTTTGTTGTCTCAATACAAGTACGGGATTGTGTATAGTCAGACAGCTCAACATGGTAACGCGGACGTACTTTCAAGGCTACCGATCGGCCCCGATACAGATTTTTCAAACTTATGCTGCAGGATTCTGAATTGGTTCACTCTTTTCCGCTGAACTATAGGAAAACTGCACAGGCTACGGAAGCTGATTCAGATTTGAACATTTTGCTCACATGCATTCGCACATCTTGACCTCACTCATTGAACTGCGTAAAGAACTCTGTAGTGCGCCGATACTTTGCACGTCGGCATAGCCTCGCTGTCCAGAAAGATGTGATTCTTGTTCAAAATTGTGGTGTCACCGCCAGACACCACACTTGCTAGGTGGTAGCCTTTAAATCGCCCGCGGTCCGTTAGTATACGTCGGACCCGCGTGTCGCCACTATCAGTGATTGCAGACCGAGCGCCGCCACACGGCAGGTCTAGAGACACTTCCTAGCACTCGCCCCAGTTGTACAGCCGACTTTGCTAGCGATGGTTCACTGACAAATTACGCTCTCATTTGCCGAGACGATAGTTAGCATAGCCTTCAGCTACGACATTTGCTACGACCTAGCAAGGCGCCATTATCAGTTACTATTCATGCTGTAAAACATGTACCGTCAAGAGCGATGTTCACCTATTATGGATTGAAGTTAAGTATTCCAGCAGCTACGTACTATTTTTGTTAGTCTCATTTACTTGTCCTGTTCCAGACCTCACGCCAGCCTGCGTGAGCTTAAACGCGTGTCTTTCGGCTTCTTCCTAGTGGATTGACTGTCTTGCCAGTCCACAACAAAAATAACAGCGGACAGTCACGTGTGTTGATCCCTAAAGCCTTGCAAAAAGAAGTGTTGCAGTTACTTCACCAAGGACAATGGGGGATTGTTCGTACGAAACAGTTACCGCGTAGACAGTGTACTTGGCAGGGTATGGACGCCCAAATAGAACAGATGACGCCAGTCACGCATGTGCGGAAAATCAGTCCGCCCCGATAAAAAAAATCTCTGCTTGGCCAAAGTCGCAATCACCACGGCAACGTGTGCGCATAGACTTTGCGGGAACTTTTTGGAACACACTTTGGTAGACTGTGGTTGACGTGTATAGCAAGTTTCCTTTTGCTGTGCCAATGAACGCGACATCGTCATGTAGCACAATTCAGGTGTTGTCCTCTATTTTTTGCCTAGAAGGTTTACCTTAAGTAATAGCGCCAGACAACGGCCCGCAGTTCACGGCCTAATGAATCTGAAACACTCTGTGAACACAGTGGCGTACAGCATCTAACTAGTGCACCATTCCATCCACAGTCAAACAGTGGTGCGGGACGTTTTGTCAGAACCTTCAAGCAGCAGATGGCCGAACTTCGCTCCGCACACACCAGGGAGCAAGCATTGCAACTGTTTCTCGCCTCATATCGTTCGCACCCACGTGATGGACCATCGTCGGCCGACACCATCGGACACTGCTCCAGCTGGTCCACCCTCCTCAGCATCCGGCGCCGAAGGAAGGTCGCAAGTATCGCTTCGCGCCGCATGATATTGTCTTTCACAGGGTTTTTAGGGGCAGCACACGGTGGCTTCGAGATGAGATCGTCCGTCGACTTGTCGCTTGCATGTACCTTATTTCAGGTCCAGATGGCTTGCAGCGCCGTCATCAAATCAACTTCGCCACTGTCATGTGCACGATGATCTTTCAGTGTCTCTTCCACCAGATTCGCGGGTCCAGAGGGCAGTGCGACCACAGCAGCCGTTAGAGGGTGTCATCACGACACCGCGGGACGAAACTATGGAGACGGATAATTCGCTTCCTCCGCCTCCTCTCGTCCCACCGATGGAGCTGGACCCGTCCACACCATAGAAGTCGCTGCCTTCATCTCGTTCCTGGCGTCAGGAGGTGGACGCGTACCCTTCTGGTCACTTTCCGGAGGACGATTCCACCAGAACGAAGGCCGGATGGTGGAGTACGACCGGAAGTTTGACGTCCCCTGCAGCCGCAGCTTATGACCCCGTGATGCGCCCACGCTCATGCTTCTCCCGCCGTGGTCGTACTCCCTACATGAGGACGGTCTGTCGCTTTGGGGGGGGGGGGGGGAGGAGGAATGTTCCGGCGTAACCACAAGCGCTGGCACGAAGAGCCACGCAAGAGCAGTGAAGGCGGTGAGACGACTTCAGCCAATAGCTCGCTGACAAGGACCGCCGCACGACAGGATCGGCCTCTACAAGAAGAGAATATAACCGCCGCTCCTGCCAGCCTAGGCCAGGCAGTACCAGACCGCGACTCGCAGACCAGTACAGTACTAAGAGGTCATTACGATAGCAGTGACGTGTGATCCATATCAATTGCTTACATGGACATTTTATACAGCAAAGGACTTTGATTGTTTGCATGTCACCCGTCGCTTGCGACTACTCCTTGTAAATCCCAAAGTTCAGTATTGTTAATCTTAGTTATTGTAATAAAACTATTAATGTGATTTGCTTGAATTTTTGAATAGCTATCTGAGAACGCAGCATGCATTAGGCATCCTGTAAGACGCGAGTGGGCAGGAACCTACACACTCCTCTTCACGAGTCCGGTGACGTAACCTCTGCGTGTTTTCACTCGTCTTAAAATTGCTAGATTAGGTGTTTTCAGTGAGAACAATGCAGAACTCTAACTTCTTCTAATTTTGTGTGACCATATTTAAGCAACACGCATTGAAGAATGCCAACTCTGATGGATTAGAATTTGTAAACTGTTCCTAGTGATCTTGTTTCAACGCTTGTTAAGAGTTTTATACATGTTTACTGACCTCGGGATTTTGTCAATACTTCATTCACACTTAAGATCTTAGTGCACTTGTTTATAGAAACTCTGCCTTTCTTACCTGTTACGTCTACCTCAGCTGTTACTTACTTATATAGCTATTACCTGTTACGCCTACCCCAGCTGTTACTTAAATAGCTATTTCCGCTTTAAAATGCAGAGATGATGTGTTTATTCAAACTTTCTGCATTTTACTTCGTTACGAAGCACGATCAGAAAGAAAATACGATTTTTATGTGGGCATCTTAAAAAAATGGCAGTGCTGAGTCATGGTAAAAAAATGAAAACAGGAATGCGAACTATCACGTCTTTAACACGGAATAAATTCAGATAGAAATAATTCAACAGTATTAAAGTCTCCCATCGCGTCAGGCTGTATATAGCATATCTATGACTATAGATACTCCCTTGCAATCATCACTACTGTATCGTCTGTCTCGAAATAATACTGACACTTCGCCTGTTGAGATGGTTTTAAAAGTAACGATCGTTTCTGTCTCGCAATTGGCTTCCGTTTTCAGTTGCCGACCCAAAATGCACATTGCTTAAGCCAGTGTCTCTGAATTCTGTAAGGATAAGGCTCAAAATTTCGATGAAGCAAACGTAATCTTGTTTTCTACGGCTTCCAGAAATCTTCTCATTTAAATAGCGGACTCATTCACCAACAATACCAAAACGTCTCTCCTCGCATTTTTGCTGAGCTAGTGTTCTGCCTCTTAGTAAGTTTTACCGACAAAACGGTAACTCTAAAACTCCGCTTCCTTTTTCCTCGTGGTAAGTGATTTCAGTGCACTGTGTGACAACGGTGCCTACATACACTGTGATGAAAAGCATCCGGCCACTCCCAAAAAATGTTTTTCATATTAAGTGCATTGTGCTGCCAGGTACTCCTTATCAGGGACCTCAGTAGTCATTACACATCATGAGAGCAGAATGGGACGCTCCGCGGAACTCAACGGACTTCGAACGTGGTCAGGTGATTAGGTATCACTTCTGCCATAAATCTGTGCGCGAGATTTTCACACTCCTAAACATCCCTAGATCCACTCTTTTCGAAGTGATAGTGAAGTGGGAACGTGAAGAGACACGTACAGCACAAAAGCGTACAGGCCGACCTCGTCTGTTGACTGACAGACACCGCCGACAGTTCAAGAGGGTTGTAATGTGTAATAGGCAGAAATCTATCCAGACCATCACACAGGAATTCCAGACTGCATCAGGATCCACTGCAAGTACTATGACAATTAGACGGGAGGTGAGAAAACTTGGATTTCATGGTCGAACAGCTGCTCATAAGCTACACATCACGCCGGTAAATGTCAAACGACGTCTCGCTTGGTGAAAGGAGCGTAAACATTGGACGATTGAACAATGGAAAAACGTTCTGTGAGTGACGAATCACGGTACACAATGTGGCGATCCGATGGCAGGGTGTGAGTATGGCAAATGCCCGGTGAGCGTCATCTGCCAGCGTCTGTAGTGCTAATAGTAAAATTCGGAAGCGGTGGTGTTATGGTGTGGTCGTATTTTCATGGAGGGGCTTGCACCGCTTGTTGTTTTGCTTGACTCTATCACAGTACAGACCTACAATCACGTTTTAAGCAGCTTACTGGTTCGCATGTTGATGAGCAATTCGGGAATGGCGGTTGCATCTTTCAACACGATCGAGCACCTGTTCAGAATGCATGGCCTGTGGCCCCTGTAATACCTTGGCCTGCACAGTCCTGACCTGAATCCTACAGAACACGTTTTCGATGTTTTGGTACGCCGACATCGTGCCAGGCCTCACCGACAGACATCGATACCTCTCTTTAGTGCAGCACTTCGTGAAGAATGGGCTGCCATTCCCCAAGAAACCTTCCAGCACCTGTTTGAACGTATGCCTGCAAGAGTGGAAGTTGTTACGGCTAAGGGTGGGCCAACACCACGTTGAATTCCAACATTACCAATGGAGGGCGCCACGAATTTGTAGGTCATTTTCAGCCAGGTGTCCGGATACTTTTGATCACATAGTGTAGTTACCAAAGATATTTTTTTGCAAATGTTGATTCCATCGAAATTTAAAAATCAACACGCACAATGTTCAGAGTGATATTCGCTGCGCTGTTACTGTACTATGCACCTCTGTCCGAGATGAGTACAGTAAATATGAATCACTGAGAAAACACGAATTCTTACTCATGTCGAAAACGGCAAGAAAATTCCTGTCAGGGAAGAAGAGGAAAACGACATCCCTGAAATGAAATTAAATGTCGTGCGGCAGTCGGGTAGACTTCGTCGCTTGGTGCAAGTCTTTTAAGTTGACGCCACTTCGGCGACTTGCTCGTCGATGGGGATGTGATGATGACGATGATGAAGAAATCACAACACCCAGTCCTTGAGCGGAGAAAACTTCCGACGCAGCCGGAAATAGAACACGGGTCCAAAAAATGGTTCAAATGGCTCTGAGCACTATGGGACTAAACTGCTGTGGTCATAAGTCCCCTAGAACTTAGAACTACTTAAACCTAACTAACCTAAGGACAGCACACAACACCCAGCCATCACGAGGCAGAGAAAATCCCTGACCCCGCCGGGAATCGAACCCGGGAACCCGGGCGTGGGAAGCGAGAACGCTACCGCACGACCACGAGATGCGGGCACACGGGTCCCTTGGCATGACAGTCCGGCGCACTGACCACTCAGCTGTCGAGGCGGACGACATTCCTAAAAGACATTTTGTTGCTGACATATTACGTTTATACTATTTCACTACAGACTATAATACTTTTAACCGATATTTAAACGTTTCAATGATCTATAGCATGTGAAATCGCCGACTGCATTTTTCTGTGTGTCTTATTCGGCTACATGTACATTGAATACCGCTTATAAGCCAACCCGAACGCTGATGTTTCCGTTTAATTTTCTCTTTCGACTTTATCGCTCCCTTTCAGTACCCTTCTTCCTTTATCCAATTACACGAATCTTCTCATGTCCTATCACATTATGTATCATAAACTTTTAACACACAGCAGCAGTTTCTTGTTGGATTACTCCTGCCATTCCGTTCTCAATGTATTCCATTGCTGAGCTACAGGGGTCGGATAAAATTGGGAAACACCGCGAGAAATGCATGCTTGAACATAAATTCAGATGCTATCCAAGCCTGTAGGTTGCACTGCGCAGCTGTATTTGGCCACGAGCGTCACCTGCTCAATATCCTTAGCTCGTTCCAAGAGTCAGTGGTGGTCGGAACCGTGTTCTCTGTAATTGTGAGTGCATCACGTAGGAGCTAAGCAAACTCGAACAAGGGCGAATTGTTGGTGCTCGTAATGTGGGTCATTCCGTAACTAAGCTCGGCGAAGTGGTGTTTCAAGAGCCACCGTATCGAAGATTCATACCGCACACAAGTAAAGTGGGAAAACATTATCCGCTAAGTCTGAACGCTGACGAAAGTGTGTGTTGAGTGATCGTGACAGACGGTCGTTGAAGAGGATTGCGACGAAAAATAAGAGGACTACAGCTGCAAAAGTTTCGGTCGAATTGACTGTCGCACTCGTGAACCCTGTCAGCACCAAAACCACACGCAGGGAGCTCCAAAGCTGGGAATTTCAGGGCGAGCTGGAATTCTGATACCACAAATCAGTGATGTCAAGGGCGTCCATACCTATGGACAAGGGGCAAGTGGCAAGTGGCGCTCCACTCCCCCACCCCAGCTCTCAGGGAAATGAAAAAAATTTAGTGTGTTCACGTACTTTTCTTTTAAAAAAAGATTTAGTATCAGTATTACACCGGTCTTTAACATGGTAAGACCTGAGATTTTGTATCGCTACTTATAAGTCGCCATTCGTCTTGTAATGGTACTTGAATTACGTAACTATTACGGCACCTCACCTCAACCTCTCAATACCTGCAATATTCTACTGTGTTTCTGTAAAATAGTTAACATGTTTCTGTGACAACATTCAGATTTGATTTCATTAATGTAGAGGTACTTCGATACATCGATATGTATATATTGCAATGATATTATTCTTATGTGTATTCTTTCTTTTGTCACTATGATCTTTGACGTACTTGTAACTCTGATTTTTTGGGCGCGTAAGCGGTTATTAGAGAGTCGAGCTTTGGTCGTCAAGTTAAAAAGACGCAAATTGTAGTCAGTTTATGAAATGTGAACTTCAACAGTGAGGAAGATATTTTCAACTATGTTTTATATTGTGAAGTGATGTTCTGGAACGAGTTGCGTGATATTGCAACAAAAGTAATAAAAAGGAAGTGTAACTTAAATTCGGAGTGCTGATTTCTTTTTTACATCACCATTGTCCTAACTTGGAAAAGTTGAATCTTCAAGAATGGTTTATGAAACACATCTATAAAACTTTTGAATATCGCAGAATAACATTAGGCCTCTTTGCATCCGAGCTTAGAATCATCAATACCTAGATTTTCGACGATTGAGCCATGAGTTCACAACGAGACCAGCGTGGGAAACACGAAAAAATGAGTGCCTAGTTTATCCATTATTTCAAGAAATCACTTTATTAACTGTTCTCTAATGACACCTGCCACATAATATAACTTTGTTGTTTCCCGAAAATGCAATATTTAGCAGCGTGAGCAACACTATAATCATAATTAATTTTTGACCTTTGTAGTGGTAGGGTTGTTAGAGTCTTCTAAAATATTAAAAATACACCATACACCCTGGTCTAGCCCCACCCCCTTCCCCCCTGGAAACTATTGTATAGGTGCCCTGGAGTGATAACAAATACCAGTGATGGGAAAACGTGAGGTTGAAGCCACAAGCCCTGGGCTATGGAGCTCTGGAATAATGTCATTTGGCCAGATGAGTCTCATTTCACACTCTTGCCGAGTTTTCGACCCAAGAGTAAAAGATGCCGAGGATTTAGTGATAATTTGGTCTACATCTACATCAACATCGACGTGATTACTCTGCTGTTCACGGTAAAGTACCAGCAGAGGGTTCAATGAACCACCTTCAAGCTGTCTCTCTGCCGTTCCACTCTCGAAGGCGCGCGCAAAAACGAGCACTTCAATTTTTCTGTGCGAACCCTGATTACTCTTATTTTCTCATGATGATCATTTCTCCCTATGTAGGTGGGTGCCGACAATGTTTTCGCAGTCGGAGGAGAAATCTGGTGATTGAAATTTCATGAGAAGATCCCGTCGCAACGAAAAACGCCCTTGTTTTAATGATTGCCACTCCAATTCACTTATCGTATCTGTAGCACTATCTCCTCTACTTCGCAATAATGCAAGACGAGCTACCCTTCTTTGTACTTTTTCGATGTCATCCGTCAGTTCCATTTGATGCGGATCCCACCACCGCACAGCAATACATCAGAACAGGGCGGACAAGTGTGGTGTGGTAGTCCTGTTGTACCTTATAAGTGTTCTGCCATTGAGTCGCAGTCTGTGGTTGGCTCTACCCACAACATTATCTATGTGATCGTTCCAATTTAGGGTATTTGTAATTGTAATCCTAAAGTACTTAGTTGAATTTACAGTCTTCAGATTTGTGTGACTTATCGCGTAATCGAAATTTAGCGGATTTCTTTTAGTACTTATGTGAATAACTTCACACTTGTCTTTATTCAGGGTCAATAGCCTCTTTTCGCACCATATGGACATCTTATCTAGATCATTTTGCAAGTCGTTTTGATCATCTGATGACCTTACATGACGGTAAATGACAGAATCATCTACAAACCGTCTGAGACGGTTACTGAGATTGTCCACTATGTCGTTAATATAGATCAGGAACAATAGAGGGCCTATAACACTTTCTTGGGGAACGCCGGATAATATTTTTGTTTTACTCGATGACTTTCTGTGTATTACTACGAATTGTGACCTTTCTGACAGGAAATCACGAATCCACTCGCACAACTGAGGCGATATTCTATAGGCACGAAGTTTGGTTAGACGATGACTGTGAGGAACGGTGACGAAAGCCTTCTGCAAATCTAAAAATATGGAATCAATTTGATATCTCCTGTCGATAGCACTAATTACTTCACGAGTATAAAGAGCTAGTTGTGTATCGCAAGAACGATATTTTCTGAATACCTGCTGACTACGTCTCAATAACTCGTTTTCTTCGAGGTACTTCATAATGTTCGAATACAGTATATGTTCCAAAATCCTACTGAAAAGCGACGTAAGTGAAATGGGCCTGTAATTCAACGGATTTCTCCTACTTCCCTTTTTGGGTATTGGTGCCACTTGAGCAATTTTCCAGGCTTTAGGTACGGATCTTTCTGTGAGTGAGTGGTTGTATATAATTGCTAAATATGGAGCTATTGTATCAGTATACTCTGAGAGGAACCTGACTGGTGCACAATCTGAACCGGAAGCCTTGCTTTTATTAATTGATTGAAGCTTCTTTACGACACTGAGCATATCTATTTCCATGGTACTCATCTTGGCAGTTGTTCTTGATTGGAATTCAGGAATATTTACTTCGTCTTCTTTGGTGAAGGAATGTCGGAAAATCGTGTGTAATAACTCTGCTTTAGTGACACTGTCATCAATGACTTCATCGTCGTTATCGCGCATTGAAGGTAGTGATTGCGTCTTGCAGCTGGTGTGCTTTATGAATGACCAGAATCTCTTAGGGTTTTCTGCCAAATTTCGAGACAGAATTTCATTGTGGAAATTATTGAAAGCATCTCGCATTGAAGTACGTGTTATATTCCGAACTTCTACAAAAATTTGCCAGTCTTGGGGATTTTGCGTTCTTTTAAATATGGCATGCTTTTTTTCGCTGCTTCTGCAACAGCGATCTGACCCATTTTGTGTACCGTGGGGGATTAGTACCATTAATTTACGTGGTATATGTTACTCAATTGCTGTCGATACTACCTCTCTGAAATCACAACTTTTCTAGGCGTACATGATCAGATCGGTAGGAGTACAGACTATCTCTTAAAAAGACGTTAAGAGCATTTTTATCAGTTTCTTTAAATGAACTCCTGGAAATTGAAATAAGAACACCGTGAATTCATTGTCCCAGGAAGGGGAAACTTTATTGACACATTCCTGGGGTCAGATACATCACATGATCACACTGACAGAACCACAGGCACATAGACACAGGCAACAGAGCATGCACAATGTCGGCACTAGTACAGTGTATATCCACCTTTCGCAGCAATGCAGGCTGCTATTCTCCCATGGAGACGATCGTAGAGATGCTGGATGTAGTCCTGTGGAACGGCTTGCCATGCCATTTCCACCTGGCGCCTCAGTTGGACCAGCGTTCGTGCTGGACGTGCAGACCGCGTGAGATGACGCTTCATCCAGTCCCAAACATGCTCAATGGGGGACAGATCCGGAGATCTTGCTGGCCAGGGTAGTTGACTTACACCTTCTAGAGCACGTTGGGTGGCACGGGATACATGCGGACGTGCATTGTCCTGTTGGAACAGCAAGTTCCCTTGCCGGTCTAGGAATGGTAGAACGATGGGTTCGATGACGGTTTGGATGTACCGTGCACTATTCAGTGTCCCCTCGACGATCACCAGTGGTGTACGGCCAGTGTAGGAGATCGCTCCCCACACCATGATGCCGGGTGTTGGCCCTGTGTGCCTCGGTCGTATGCAGTCCTGATTGTGGCGCTCACCTGCACGGCGCCAAACACGCATACGACCATCATTGGCACCAAGGCAGAAGCGACTCTCATCGCTGAAGACGACACGTCTCCATTCGTCCCTCCATTCACGCCTGTCGCGACACCACTGGAGGCGGGCTGCACGATGTTGGGGCGTGAGCGGAAGACGGCCTAACGGTGTGCGGGACCGTAGCCCAGCTTCATGGAGACGGTTGCGAATGGTCCTCGCCGATACCCCAGGAGCAACAGTGTCCCTAATTTGCTGGGAAGTGGCGGTGCGGTCCCCTACGGCACTGCGTAGGATCCTACGGTCTTGGCGTGCATCCGTGCGTCGCTGCGGTCCGGTCCCAGGTCGACGGGCACGTGCACCTTCCGCCGACCACTGGCGACAACATCGATGTACTGTGGAGACCTCACGCCCCACGTGTTGAGCAATTCGGCGGTACGTCCACCCGGCCTCCCGCATGCCCACTATACGCCCTCGCTCAAAGTCCGTCAACTGCACATACGGTTCACGTCCACGCTGTCGCGGCATGCTACCAGTGTTAAAGACTGCGATGGAGCTCCGTATGCCACGGCAAACTGGCTGACACTGACGGCGGCGGTGCACAAATGCTGCGCAGCTAGCGCCATTCGACGGCCAACACCGCGGTTCCTGGTGTGTCCGCTGTGCCGTGCGTGTGATCATTGCTTGTACAGCCCTCTCGCAGTGTCCGGAGCAAGTATGGTGGGTCTGACACACCGGTGTCAATGTGTTCTTTTTTCCATTTCCAGGAGTGTAGATATACTTTGCGTTTCTTTTTGACGGTTGTAGGAGTTACGGATTCAGCCTAGCAGCTACTGCCTTTTGGTCGCTAATCACTGTATTCGTTACGATACTCCCCATTTGTCCAGGATCATTTGTTGCTAAGAGGTCAAGTATGATTTCGCAAACATTTACGCTTCGAGTTTTCTGAGAAAGCATTCAGTGCAATTTCGGATGACGTTTTATGCCTGCCGCCGGCTTTAAACGTATAATTTTTCCAGCATATCGAGAGTTGATTCAAGTCACCACCGACTATAGTTGTATGAGTGGCGTACCTATTTGAAATGAGACTCCAGTTTTCTTTGAATTGTTCAGCAACTACAGTATATCTTCTGAGTCGGGAGGTCAGAGAAACGACCCAGTTAATACTTTAGTCCGATTTTCAAGTATAACCTCTACCCATACTATTTCGCAGGAACTATCGACTTCAATTTCACTACAAGGCAAACTACTTCTGACAATTGTATTTAATCGATCCTTCCTGAACACTGTTAGGTAGTGAAAATAATTTCTACTGAACTTATTTACGGCTTTAGCTAGCTTTCTGTACCTATAACTATTTGAGCTTCAGCGTTTTCTATTACGGCTTGGAGCTCTGGTTCTTTCTCAACACAGCTACGACAATTTACAACTACAATACCGATCGTTTCTACAACTAACTTGCTGTGTTTTACCTGCCCCCTTTTAGATGCCCGTTCTATGGTTCCCTGAGGCCCTCTAACCTAAAAAACCGCCCAGTCCCTTCCACAAAGCCCCCGCTACGCGTATAGCCACTTCCTGTGTGTAGTGGAACCCAGAAACCCACCACCAGATGGCGCAAGTCAATAAATCTGTAGTCTTACGGTCACTCTGATTCAGACCCTCCACTCGGCTCTGCACCAAAGTACCACACTCGGTTCTATCGACGATGTTGCAGTTGGTGAGCTCCGCCTTAATCTCGCAAGCAAGACTGGCAGTCTTTACCAAATCCTCTAGCCGCTCAAAACTAGAGAGAATCTCCTCCAATCCAAAGCGACATACGTCATTGGTACCGACATGAGCCACCACTGGCAGTTGGCTGCATCCTGCACTCTTCATGGCATCCGGAAACAGCCTTTCCACATCCGGAATGACTCCCTCCGTTATGTACACGGAGTGCACACTGGCTTCCTTCCCATCCTTTGCTGCCATGCTTTCAAGGGTCCCATTACGCGTCTAACGTTGGAGTTCCCAACTACCAGCAAACCCACCCTCTGTGAAGGCCCAGATCTTGCATGCCGGGAAGCTTCCTCTGAAACAGGGTGGCGGCTGCATCCGGCTCAGGGACATCGTCAGCCACAGATAACGTCCGAAACCTGTTCGTCAAACGAACTGGGGAAGCCCTACGATTGGCCCCTTGGAGAGTTTTTTGCTGCCTGTCAGACTTTGAAATGATTTCCCACTCACCCACAGGTGAGGGGTCAACCTCAGTGCAGGCAGTACCTAGGGCGGCCACAGCAGTGGACCGAATGGAGGACATGTGGGACGTGCTCGATGTCTCTCGCATCCCCGCATCTGCCCCCCCCCCCCCCACATTGATGCCCCTTGGCAGCAGCTCCAAGCTATGTGACAGAAGCCAACGCAGCCTGGAGCTGTGAGTGGAGATTCGCCAACTCAGCTTGCATTTGTACACAGCCATATCATGTTATTCTGTAGGACCCTTGATTACTCTACAAGGTCATATTACTATTAAGGATTATGTGGCCAATTTGGCAGATCAGGTCCAGCCCATGGTACAATGTTTGTTCCTCATGGGTGATATTGTGTACCATGATGAAAGGACCTTTATTCACACAGCTTGCATCGTTCAGGAATGGTTCTGTGAGCGCGTGGATGAATTGCTGCATCGCCCCTCGCCACCATGGTATCCTGATCTCAATACTTATGAGCCTTTGCGATCTACTTTGGAGAGGAGGTTGCGTATTCGCTATCCACCTCCATCATAGTTACCTGAACTTACCACTATTTTGCAGGAAGAATGGTATAAGATTGTCATGAAGACCATACAAGACATGCATTTACCCATTCCGAGACCACTTGAAGCTATTTTGAATGCCAACGGTTTTTCTACACCGTACACTATGATTTGTTTTTGGTGTCTCCATATTTCTGTCCATTCCCTGTATATCTTGATGGATTCCCACGGGCATGATTTACTTCAATGCCCTTAGCTGCTGTTTTTATTTTTGTCGGTCATATGGGTCTCAACTTATCTATATTTTGTCACCTGGGAGATGTCGTTCTTTTTTGAACTTGACTTATTGCTTAGCTTTTACTGCTGCATGGCATCATCCCCGATACCCTACTCCTTAGTGAAGATTACATACAGGATGATGAATCATTACAGAGACAGGTGGGAAACGTTACTCCCCATATGCTTCTGTCTCTGTTAACATCTCAAAAAATGTTTGATGCATACATACCAGAAAACGCAGTTGTCAACTCCATGAACTGCTGTTCATATGCCATCAAAACATCTTCCACCAAAGAAATAGATTATTTCTTATGTACACATGGCTAAGTTTCGTACCAGAATAGGGTCGTTTCACTGTCTGTGTTTTCCATCTACTATATCTACATGACCACTCCACAATTCACAATTAAGTGCCTGGCAGATGGATCAGAGATACACTTTTTTCTGATTTCTCTTACTGTATTACGATGAGCGTTTCTCCCTATGTAGTGGGCGTCAACAAAATATTAAAATATTTCGAGGGGAAACAGGGATTGTAATTTCGCGGAAAGATCTCGCCACAACGAGAAAGGCCCCAACTAGCTTATCATATTCGTGCCAATCTCTCCCTGTTTGTGACAATACTAGACGAGCTGCCCTTTTTCCACGTCCTCCGTCAATTTTGTCAGGTAAGAATCCCACACCGCGCAGCTATACTCCAGCAGAGGACGGATAATCGTAGTTTAGTCAGTCACAGACTTCGTTGGCCATCACAGTGCTTCTGACCAGATATGACAGTAGCTTGTGTAAAATTTCTGTGAACCCTTTATCTTTACGTCCACGTACACCACATAAAAGACTTCTCAAGCAGAAGTTTCTTAAGAAAATTTCGGAATCTATAATCGAACAAATCCTTACTCACTTTCTTAGCGACAATTCACTTCACTCCTGGACTGTTTGGCTTGAACTGAAAAGTGAGAATACTCAATCAGTTCATCTAACTGATTGAGCATAAATGTATGAATAAGAAGTGCACCATGGGAACAATATTTCTTCACGTCGAGGAAACGTTCGGTGAACAATGAAGTGAAGGCCTGACATACAAACTATTTAATTAGATAGTCCAGGATGCAAATCTCGCATGATGGAGGCGTTACTGACGTCGAGGCAAACAATCGGAAGGAGCGGAAAACAGCGTAGTATGATCAAATATGATGAAGTGGATATACGGCAAGTCTCAGACTTAGGCCCCTGTTAAGTCCTATAGTGCTTAGAGCCATTTCAACTTCGGCCCCGTACCCTACGCATTTTACAGCAACTATGAGTCTGAATGTATAGGCAGAGGGTATGGGGTGCTAGCCAGGCATGAATGTATCAACGATACATCTACACTCCTGGAAATGGAAAAAAGAACACATTGACACCGGTGTGTCAGACCCACCATACTTGCTCCGGACACTGCGAGAGGGCTGTACAAGCAATGATCACACGCACGGCACAGCGGACACACCAGGAACCGCGGTGTTGGCCGTCGAATGGCGCTAGCTGCGCAGCATTTGTGCACCGCCGCCGTCAGTGTCAGCCAGTTTGCCGTGGCATACGGAGCTCCATCGCAGTCTTTAACACTGGTAGCATGCCGCGACAGCGTGGACGTGAACCGTATGTGCAGTTGACGGACTTTGAGCGAGGGCGTATAGTGGGCATGCGGGAGGCCGGGTGGACGTACCGCCGAATTGCTCAACACGTGGGGCGTGAGGCCTCCACAGTACATCGATGTTTTCGCCAGTGGTCGGCGGAAGGTGCACGTGCCCGTCGACCTGGGACCGGACCGCAGCGACGCACGGATGCACGCCAAGACCGTAGGATCCTACGCAGTGCCGTAGGGGACCGCACCGCCACTTCCCAGCAAATTAGGGACACTGTTGCTCCTGGGGTATCGGCGAGGACCATTCGCAACCGTCTCCATGAAGCTGGGCTACGGTCCCGCACACCGTTAGGCCGTCTTCCGCTCACGCCCCAACATCGTGCAGCCCGCCTCCAGTGGTGTCGCGACAGGCGTGAATGGAGGGACGAATGGAGACGTGTCGTCTTCAGCGATGGGAGTCGCTTCTGCCTTGGTGCCAATGATGGTCGTATGCGTGTTTGTCGCCGTGCAGGTGAGCGCCACAATCAGGACTGCATACGACCGAGGCACACAGGGCCAACACCCGGCATCATGGTGTGGGGAGCGATCTCCTACACTGGCCGTACACCACTGGTGATCGTCGAGGGGACACTGAATAGTGCACGGTACATCCAAACCGTCATCGAACCCATCGTTCTACCATTCCTAGACCGGCAAGGGAACTTGCTGTTCCAATAGGACAATGCACGTCCGCATGTATCCCGTGCCACCCAACGTGCTCTAGAAGGTGTAAGTCAACTACCCTGGCCAGCAAGATCTCCGGATCTGTCCCCCATTGAGCATGTTTGGGACTGGATGAAGCGTCGTCTCACGCGGTCTGCACGTCCAGCACGAACGCTGGTCCAACTGAGGCGCCAGGTGGAAATGGCATGGCAAGCCGTTCCACAGGACTACATCCAGCATCTCTACGATCGTCTCCATGGGAGAATAGCAGCCTGCATTGCTGCGAAAGGTGGATATACACTGTACTAGTGCCGACATTGTGCGTGCTCTGTTGCCTGTGTCTATGTGCCTGTGGTTCTGTCAGTGTGATCATGTGATGTATCTGACCCCAGGAATGTGTCAATAAAGTTTCCCCTTCCTGGGACAATGAATTCACGGTGTTCTTATTTCAATTTCCAGGAGTGTATATTGCAGGCAATTCCATTCATACAAAATTTCGGTGACATCTAGATATTACTACTACCCGGTTCAGTTTCAGAAAACGCAAAACTATTCATTGTAGATGTATTCTTAGTACGTCCCCGTAAATTTGAAACTGACAGGGATTTTTTTTGTCAATTTCGTACACTCCTCAAGACCGTAGTTTACTAGTTATTATTAGACGGGAGACACGCTGTGATATGCAAATGATTAGCTTTTCAGAGCATTCACACAAGGTTGGCGCCGGTGGCGACACCTTCAACGTGCTGGTATGAGGAAAGTTTCCAACCGATTTCTCATACACAAACAGCAGTTGACCGGCGTTGTCTGGTGAAACGTTGTTGTGATGCCTCGTGTAAGGAGGAGAAAAGCGTACCATCACGTTTCCGGCTTTGATAAAGGTCGGATTGTAGCATATGGTGATTGCGGTTTATCGTATCAAGACATTGCTGCTCGCGTTGGTCGAGATCCAATGACTGTTAGCAGAATATGGAATCGGTGGCTTCAGGAGGGTAATACGGAACGCCGTGCTGGATCCCAACGGCCTCGTATCACTAGCAGTCGAGATGACAGGCATCTTATCTGCATAGCTCTAACGGGTCGTGCAGCCACGTTTGCAAGACAACAACCATCTGTATGAACAGTTCGACGACGTTTGCAGCAGCATGGACTATCAGCTCGGAGACCATGGCTGCGGTTACCCTTGACGCTGCATCACAGACAGGAGCGCCTGCAATGGTGTACTCAATGACGAACCTGGGTGCACGAATAGTGAAACGTCATTTTTTCCGGATGAATCCATGTTCTGTTTACAGCATCATGATGGTCACATCCGTGTTTTGCGACATCGCGGTGAACGCACATTGGAAGCGTGTATTCGTCATCGCCCTACTGGCGTATCACCTGGCGTGATGGTATGGGGTGCCATTGGTTACACGTCTCGGTCACCTCTTGTTCGCATTGACGGCACTTTGAACAGTGGACGTTACATTTCAGATGTGTTAAGGCCCCGTGGCTCTACCCTGCGAAACCCTACATTTCAGCAGGATAACGCACGACCGCGTGTTGCAGGTCCTGTACGGGCCTTTCTGGATACAGAAAATGTTCGACTGCTGCCCTGGCCAGCACATTCTCCAGATCTCTCACCAATTTAAAATGTCTGGTCAATGGTGGCCGAGCATTTGGCTCGTCACAATACGCCAGTCACTACTCTTGATGAACTGTGGTATCATGTTGAAGCTGCATGGGCAGCTGTACCTGTACACGCCGTCCAAGCTTTGTTTGACTCAATGCCCAAGCGTATCAAGGTCGGTATTACGGCCAGAGTTAGTTGTTCTGGGTACTGATTTCTCAGGATTTATGCACCCAAATTGCGTGAAAATGTAATCACATGTCAGCTCTATTATAATATATTTGTTCAATGAATACCCGTTTATGATCTGCATTTCTTCTTGGTGTAGCAATTTTAATGTCCAGTGGTGTATATACACTGTAACTACCGGCACTGCGAAGTGCATGCCAGAGGACCGTTACATTGTTTCTTTTAGTGAGTTTCTTCCCATTCCAATCGCGTATGGAGACAGAACGTGCTCTAATTAAGCTTTTCTTGTCTTGGTGTTCTGTGTGGGGCTGAGAACACCTCCAGGTTCTTCACGAACAGGAAGAAGACTTCAGACATGGCCAACCGATTCAGTTTATATTTGGCAAGTCGCTTGTGTGCAGTATAAAATGGAAGAAATTAAGATATTTTAATTCAACACTTTCCGTTTTTGAAAAATTCAGTCCTTGATGTTCAGTACTCGTAATCAACTCAAAATTCACGAAATAGAAAATTGAGCCTTTTCCATCACATATGGGGCCCGCAAAGGCATACTTTTCTAGAAATCGAAGAAAGAAACTCCCTTATCTACCAACAAGCTGCATGCTGGTGAACGAAGGCCCCGTTGACGTAGCAACCAAGGCATTTGGCAAGGATACGGAAAACCTGTGTTCGATTCTCAAACGAATTCCGCAATTTTTTTGCTGTTTTTTTGCATATCGAAAGTAGTAGGAAGAGAAAGGTTAACAGGGTACTTAAATCAACAAGCAATAATAACAAGCTAGACAAATAAATTTCTCAAACGACTTCGAGTAATAAAGAATTAAAAATTTAAGCCTCGTTGTATGAAAACAATTTCGAGGAAAGCTGTAGCCACATATGGCCAACCGTGCGATGCTTTTTTACACGCAGGTGCAGGACACAATTTTATTTTGATACTTCAAGATTCAATGTTTTCTGGAAACTCAATGGCAATTGCCCAGTCACAAGGGTGTAAGGACGATTCATAGCATAATTCACGACCAACAGTCAGCACCAATTTTTCAGGCGATGTTATCGTGTGTCTGGTACGCATCAAAATTAATTCCATAAAAACAAATATTTTAAATGTAAACTAAGTTTGTTTTTCGCCGTATCGTCAGGAGGAACAACATAGTACTGCGAAGATTGTATTCATTAGATGTTCTTGTTGCCTCGAGTATATTCGCTTCGAGTGGTTATATGTCAAGTACCATCCATGTAGTTGGTCGAAGGAAAGTGAGGACATGTAACACAGTGAGTGAAAGAGTTGTTGTAAGGCGGCCAGGATTAAAATCATAGCTGCGCGGGATTAGCTTAGCGGTCTAGGGCGCTGCACTAATGGACTGTGTGGCTGGTCCCGGCGGAGGTTCGAGTCCTCTCTCGGGCATGGGTGTGTGTGTTTATCCTTAAGCTAATTTAGGTTAAGTAGTGTGTAAGCTTATGGACTAATGACCTTAGCAGTCAAGTCCCATAGGATTTCACACACATTTTACCATTTTTGATTAAATCATATAAATAATTACACAAAATAAATAAAAAATCGTGTCTGGGCCTTAGTGCTGGATTTTTAAACTTTATAAGTAGGTCTTTGAGAGACAATTTGCCTCTATCTTCGGCCGTATACCAGTCCAGACTTTTCAGCATTTTCGTACGCACGCCGGTGAGTCAAACTAAAGTCTCGTATTCTGAGATCAGATCGTAAAGCAAATTGTAAGCGGTTTGCTATATAGAGAGACTAAATTTTCCCATTATCTTGCGAATATGCCTATGTGATCATTCCATTTCATGTCTGTAGAAATTGTTCCACTCTGATGGTTATATGAGCTGACTCCTTCTAATTGTGAATCATTTACATTGAAGGCATAGTTTACAGTGTTTCTTCGGTACATTTAAGGCATGCTGCCAATCTTTACTCCACTTTGAAATCTTATCAAGGCCTGTTGAATATTTTTCCACCTTTTATCAGACAATACTTCATTACAGACAGCTCCGTCTTCTGCGAAAAGTCTGGGGTTCGTATTAAAATTGTCTTCCAGGTCACTAACGTGCAACGAACAACAAAGTACCCAACACGCTTCTTTGGGGGGCCCCTGAAGTTATTTAAAATATAGTGCTGCTTACTAAGAAATCCTGAAATCAATTACAGTTTTTTTAATAGGTAATGTAATCGTAAATTTGTTAAAATAACCGTTCGTGTCGTACCGAGTCAAACTATTGAGGGAAATGAAAGTATACTGCAGCGATCTGATTTATTTGATCTATGACTTTCAGGATGTCACGTGAGGAAAGTGCAAGCCGGGTTTCGCACGATGGATTTTCGGAATCCATGCTGGTTGATATGGATGTTCTCATACAGATAACTCTATATGTTGAAGCTCAAAATATGTTCTGGAATTCTGTAAATTTGTTAAAATAACCGTTCGTGTGGTACCGAGTCAAACTATTGTGGGAAATCAAAGTATACTGCAGCGACCTGATTTATTTGATCTATGACTATCAGGATGTCACGTGAGGAAAGTGCAAGCCGGGTTTCGCACGATAGATTTTCGGAATCCATGATGGTTGATATGGATGTTCTCATACAGATAACTCTATATGTTGAAGCTCAAAATATGTTCTGGAATTCTATAAGGGGCAATCAGTTCCCGTTCTCAGGGCACACTACCCCTTACCTACATGTCGGTGCTTATATATCCACATCGGAGTCGCGTTGGGTTCCATATACTCTGCAATAAGGCTTTCAGACGAAAACTATTTGATTGCCCCTTATACAACAGGTGAACGTCAATAAGACAGGGCCGCGCGGGGTAGCCGAGCTGTCTAAGCGCCTTGCCACGGTTCACGCGGCTCCCCACGTCCGAGGTTCGAGTCATCCCTTGGGCATATGTGTGTGCGTTGTCCTTAGTGTAAGTCAGTTTAAGTTAGATTAAGTAGTGTGTAAGCCTAGGGACCGATGACCTCAGCAGTTTGGTCCCATAGAACCACAAATTTTCAATGAGACAGGACTTAAGTACTTAGGATGCATATTCTCACAGGATGGCAACATAGTGAAAGAACTGGAAGCGAGGTGTAGCAAAGCTAATGCAGTGAGCGCTCAGCTACGATCTACTCTCTTCTGCAAGAAGGAAGTCAGTACCAAGACTAAGTTATCTGTGCACCGTTCAATCTTTCGACCAACTTTGTTGTATGGGAGCGAAGGCTGGGTGGATTCAGGTTACCTTACCAAGAAGGTTGAGGTTACGGATATGAAAGTAGCTAGGATGATTGCAGGTACTAGTAGATGGGAACAATGGCAGTAGGGTGTCCACAATGAGGAAATCAAAGAGAAACTGGGAATGAACTCTATAGATGTAGCAGTCAGGGCGAACAGGCTTAGATGGTGGGGTCATGTTACACGCATGGGAGAAGCAAGGTTACCCAAGAGACTCATGGATTCAGCAGTAGAGGGTAGGAGGAGTCGGGGCAGATCGAGGAGAAGGTACTTGGATTCGGTTAAGAATGATTTTGAAGTAACAGGTTTAACATCAGAAGAGGCACCAATGTTAGCACTGAATAGGGGATCATGGAGGAACTGTATCAGGGGGGCTATGCTCCAGACTGAACGCTGAAAGGCATAATCAGTCTTAAATGATGATGATGATGAGGAGGAGGACTTAAGTTTTGTGGATCACTTTGATTACCGTCCTTAGAAGTCACTATAGGGGCGTTCTCGCTGCGGTCGGAGTCTCTAAACGTCGTACCAGGTGAATTAGAGCTTTTTATTGTGTCTCCATCACTCAGCTGGCTATACTCTTTTCGATACGGAGAAAACAGCGCGCGAGATTCCCGGGCAGCTTTTCTCGACACGAGACGAAGTGACGATCCTCACGCCGAGCTGGCGGCACGTAGAGCTGCGTCATCGCCACTTTGCGCACGGAAATAAGGAAACGACAGGAGACCCGGATGTCGATAGCCAGCAGTGTAAACTAAGAACCGGGTGACGTCGGCGGTGCTCGGCGAGGGTTCGTGCCTCCTCGCTGAAGCCCGCTGCGGCAATTAGCTGATGACCCGGGGTCGGAGGTTGGCGGGGAGCCGCTGCCGCTGACACGTAACGGTTCCCCGGTCCGTATTCCACACACGCAACAAAATCACAACCGCTAGTCTGTAGTTTCGGCAGGTAGCTCCTCAGCGAGTTTGCTATAAGGGCCTTCCTCCGCCGTCTTACGGGTACAGTGGTGTAGCGGGAATAAACACAAGTACACACAGACGACGAACGAAAAACATTGCCTATTAAAATATCATTCCAATTTGATAATATAAGGTAATATTCTGTTTCGTTCATACGTTTAAGTGATCAGATTTCTCACATGACAACCTTAAAGCCGTGGATCAAGGCAGTTCCGTGAATGTAGTATTCACTGACTTCCGATCAGCATTCGGAGTTTCAGCAACTTTTACTATCAAAAGCGCGATTATATGGAGTATAATTTTCTGATTGAGTTGGGATTTCCTGGTAGGCAGGATACACAGTGTTATCCGGGAGAGTCATCGGCCGAAGTAGCAATAATTGCAGATGTCCAAGGGAGTTTGTTGACTTTTGTCCATGTTGTATATTAATGTCCGGAAGGAGGCTGTTAGTAGCGACCTAAGGCTTTTCGCAGCCCCTCCTGCCAGATGTTCGAGTCCTCCCTCGGGCATGGGTGTGTGTGTTGGTCTTAGCATAAATTAGTTTGTGTAGTATGTAATTCTAGAGACCGATGATCTCAGCAGTTTGGTCCTTTAGGATTTCGCATTCGCTTTTCGCAGATCATCCAGTTACCCATAACGAAGTATAGTCTGTAAAAAGCTGCAGGTAACTTCGATCAGATCTTCATAAGATTTGAAAGTGATGGAAATGGCAACTTGCTTTGGAGGTAGATAAATGTAAAATTATTAATTTCACAAATCGAATAAAAAGCGTAGTATCCTACCACTGGAACACTGGTACACAGCTAGAATAAGTCGACATACAAATAACTAGATGTAACAGTTTATAATGATGTGAAGTCGAACGAAGACACAGGCTCAGTCATACATAAAACGGTGGCAGACGGCGATTCATTGATAGAATACCAGGTAAATACAATCGGTATGCAAAAGACATTGCTTAAAAAACACTTGTGGATATTGTTCCTGCACTTACCAAATGGAACTAATACGGTAAATTGAACGTATACAAAGAAGAGTGTATCACGAGAGAGCCTCACGCACATGTTGAAAAACCTTGATTGGCAAACGGTGAAGTACCCCGTAAAAGTCTACTTGCAAAATTTCAAAAACTAATAGTAAGTAAGGAGTCAAGAGACATTCTTCAACCTCCCATGTATCATTCCCGTATTGACCGCAAGGCGAAATTTACACTAATTAAAGCATGCGCAGAGCCTCTTAAACTGCCGTCCTTCCAGAGTTCCGTAAGTTATTCGAGTGAGAAGAAACGGTAACATGTAGTCCAATTCTAAGTACTGTCTGCCATCTACTTCACAGTGGTTTGCAGAGCACGTATGTGGATATAGATTTAGCATCAGTCAATGATATTATTTAACCTCTCATATCAGTACATACATCGTGAGACTGATGGAGATTATTATCAGAATTAAGTTTGCTGCCTTTTATCCTTGGGTCTTGTTCTTCAACACACAGTGAATCGTAATCAGTGTTGAGACATAGAGTAATACAGAAGTCAATCACTAGTAAAGAATCTTGGGTGCATACGTGTATGATATTTCTGAATTAAGTAAATGGGTGGAAGTATCATTCACAAAGCTAAGATAACAGAGAATAAAGCCATTGCTTCAATTCAGATACTAGCGGTCATGTGTTGAATTCAAAGACTTCTCTTCCACAACATATTATGAAAATTAGCCGCCATCTTGTAATAATAGGACCTGTAATTGGCTGATTTCGTGCCTGTGGATGAAGACACAATTAAACTGGATAGTGGCACTATTAGCAGACCTGGAAGAGGTTGAAATAATGCTCAACAGCTTGTGCACCAACACTACGCTTGCTATAATAACGTGTGAGCGTTTGACAGTCGTTACCACCTTTGCTTCCCTTATGTCTTTAAAAATAGTGCTTGGCCACTCCACACAGCGGAAGCTCGTCACAATTAAACAAACGTCCTAGAAATGCAGCTGTTTATATTTATTACTCGAGGCTCGCCTAACCAGAGGGAAGTTTCCATAATGAATTTTCCCTCCGTAGCCGATTGGGTGCTGATATGAAACTTCCTAGCAGATGAAAAATACGTTTGGAACTTGGCTCGGGATTGGGACATTTGCCTGTTGCGGACAAGTGCTCTACCACAGCACCTGCCCACCAAACACTTAAGTCCCAGGTTCGAATCCTAGTCTGGCATAAGCTTTTAATCCGCCAGGAAGTTTGAGAGGGACGTTGTTTGGCATAATGTATCTCAAAATATTACTCAGATGGAAAGTACTAAATTTTTATTTAATCTAATCGAGTGAACAATTGACAATGAATAAAACAGAGCAACGTCCTGAAAATTGCAGCGAATTAAAATAAAATTACTCTAAACTCCGTGGGACTTGCATTTAATTGGAAGACTGCAGGAAGCAAAATAAAAAAAAGAGTTCCATATCCGTCCAGCTTGCAAAAGCAATGTACATGAGACAAATATTTAATGTAGAGAAATGAGCATTACAAGATTCATAACCAAATAAGTTAAAAAGGAGTTGATCAGAAGATAGATTGCGCTACTTCCTGCGTGCAACTTACATTTTTTAAGTACATTGAGAGGGTACTGAGAGTCACCACCAGCCGAAAGCCGGGGAGTGAATATATTCTTAAAAAAATAACCAAGCTCCAAATGGAGGGCAGATTTCACCCTGTTGCCAGTCTGATGAACGAACATCTTCTTTTTCCTACATAAACATAAGGGAGAGCAAAAGAAATTTCAGAAATGAACATTGCAAAAGGCATCGTTACCATTCATAAGATTGGTACTGGCTCCAAACAGTCTCTCTCCAGTAGTCAGCACCAACTGCACCATCTTTGGATTGGACAGTCCATAATTTTGAAGGGAAACAACGAATTTTCTCACGCCAGCATGTGTAGACAGAAAAGCAAACTTCATGCTTAAGCACCCTCAGTGGAAAGCTTTGATGACTTGGGGCACTGTGCCTGAGGCACAATAAGGATTTTGGGAAACAGGACTATTTCCAAAATAACTGGCTACCACCCAGGAGGCGCTGGTTCTCTGCTATTGAGACACTGGAAAAAGGCTTCTGCCGAAACCTCCAACACACTCCCTTCTGAATAGAAAAAATGTACCAAGCTCACCCAATTAATAATCGTATAATCTTCACAGAGCTGAAACAAAATCTCAAAGTGACATGTGACACTCATTTCACAATTATTGCGAGTGCCTTCAGCCCAATACTGATTTACAGAATCAAAACAAAATTTGCTGCCAGATGTGTTATGGATGACTGTGACAGTAAAGTAGACCGATTATTGTAGCGTCTCTCTCGTCGTAGCAAAATAATTAATTAATAATACTGTAATCGCATTTTTATTTAGTTCCTCTGTTGGATCTCACTAGGGCAAAGGCAGTATTTTTATCGCTTTACGATATAATTAACTCATACATAGTTTTACGTTATGGAGGGTGAACATTAATAAAACCGACAGGCCCAAAGGACAGCTTTGTGACTGGAAATGAAGGATGAAAGGCCTTTTGAATACGTGTACGGAAATGCATCTTTGCCACTGTAGGTGTCGCTGACGAATGAAAGTTCCTCTGACCACGTTCCGTGAGTTTCTTGTGTGCTGCAGACTGTGTGATTGACGCAGAGTACTATAAGCACCAAAATGGTGCGGTATTCATGTCGGGGACAAGCCGAGATGGTGTTCTTGTACGACCAAGTAGATGGCAATGGTAGAGAGGCAGCACAGCTGTACAAAAACAAATGCCCTCACAGACACCACCATCACACAACATTTCCAGCCCTTTTCGGGTATTTGTAAGATCATGGGTCCTTTCAGACAGACTTGCGTTCAGAAAGGCTGTGGACTGTGAGTACACCAGATTTGGAGGACCTAGTTCTGCATATCGACCGTTTACATTTGCTTTACCATAAGAAACACCATCTCGGCTTCTTTCCGACGTGGATATTGGACCATTCTGCTGCTTACAGTATGCTGCGTCTATCACACAGCCTGGAACACACAACGAACACATGGCACGTGGTTAGAGGAACTTACATTCGTCAGCGCTATCTACCGAGGCAGGATTACTCATTTAATTATTACCTTTTATATGCTTCTGACTTCAGTGAGTTACGGACACTATATCTGAAAACATCAACTGATGGGACAAAGCGCTATGACCACTGTCCACCGCGAGACTCAACGCCGGCTGTTGGTTTTGTGTGTACGTGACACGGTAAGGACACTACAAATGTGAGCAGCGCAGAGACGAGTGGGCAATTATTCTAGATAAAATGCGGGCTGCAAATGGGGAAATCCACTGGTATAAGAGACTGACAGAGAACATATTGTTATGGCCTGGGGCATGGGAAGGAGCATCTCAGAACCGGTGAAGCCAGTCGGCTGTTTGTGTGCTGTTGTCTCGAGCTTCTACTATAAGTGGCTGAAGGACGGTCAAACCACATTTTTTGAACATGGGTCTCCGCAGCAGACGACCTGTACATGTTCCCATATTAGCACAGCATCATTGTCATCTAAGATTGCAGTGGGCACAGGATCCTCGACACAGGACAGTGGATCAATCGAAACGTGTCATCTGACCGGATGAAACAGGCGTCTAGTTACACAATATCAACAGTGGCGTCCAGATACCCCATTATCCAGGCGAGCTGTTACTCCAAAAATCCACAGCACCATGTGTGCAGGCCAGTGGGGATACTGTTATACTATGCGGGATATTCGCCTGGGCTTTTTGGAGCCTGTAGTGGTAACTGAAGGCACCATGCTGCTGTGGACTTCGCGGACATTATTGCGGACCACCTACACCCCCTCATTATTACTGTCTTCTGCTATAGCGACGGCATCTTCCTGCAATATAACTGTCCGTTTCACAAATCCATAACCGTACTACAGTGATTTGAACAGCGCCATAGTGAATGCACGTTGATGTCTTGGCCACAAAATTCTCCTGATCTGAACACGATGGGACACAATCTGAAGGCTATCACCCGCCAGCTCAACCCCCGCAAACCGCCGGCCCTTAATTTACGGGAATTGTGTGACCTGTGCGTAAGCATATGGTGCCAGATACCTGTAGAAACCTGTCAAGGACTTACCTAATTTATGCAATACAGGAACCCTGAGGTATTGTGTTCCAATGGTGCAACACCACTTTGTTAAACGGTCGCAGTCATTTGTACTCTTGTACTTTACTTGAAGAATGTAACTACCAGAATTAATTGGCGCCGGCCGCGGTGGTCTTGCGGTTCCAGGCACGCAGTCCGGAACCGCGCGACTGCTACGGTCGCAGGTTCGAATCCTGCCTCGGGCATGGATGTGTGTGATGTCCTTAGGTTAGTTAGGTTTAAGTAGTTCTAAGTTCTAAGGGACTGATGACCACAGATGTTAAGTCCCATAGTGCTCAGAGCCATTTGAACCATTTGAATTAATTGGCAGACCGTAAGGTCATCTCTTAGTAGCAGAAAACAGTAATGTAAACTGATCTACACCTAACTGCTGATAGAATATTACTGAAAAGGGGCAATGTTTTATCTAAGGCTTTACAGACAGATAATCTGTATGTGATGCAGACCAAGTCCGCAGCTTGTGGTCGTGCGGTAGCGTTCTCGCTTCCCACGCCCGGGTTCCCGGGTTCGATTCCCTGCGGGGTCAGGGATTTTCTCTGCCTCGTGATGACTGGGTGTTGTGTGATGTCCTTAGGTTAGTTAGGTTTAAGTAGTTCTAAGTTCTAGGGGACTGATGACCACAGATGTTAAGTCCCATAGTGCTCAGAGCCATTTGAACCATTTTTTGATGCAGGCCAGAAATGGTACGTTGCATAACTATAAAAATCATTGGTCTCAAATACATGTGATGGCAGTGAAGCCTTATTTCTTGCTCATCCCAAACCTATAGCAACAGATTACGTTACTGTATACTGCAGATGTACAGTTGCATCGATAGGGTGTAGAGATTCAGTTGGACATGAATCCCAGGACACGTCTGCGATTCTATAATGCCACCTTGTATTGCTGATCTCAAAAATGAAATTACCATAGATTCATCAAATTTTCCAACGTCACAGGAGATAATAAACAAAGCAAACACTGACAAAATGCTTCGCACTGTCAGTGGTGAATCTTTGGAGTGTTTAACATTCAAGCATTACATTGGATGCTATCTAATTGGAGGCCATTTCCGTTAAGAGTGGCATAAAAACAAGGATAACGAACGACTGTACTCGCCACAAGAACTAACAGAATACATGGAGGTGGCAAAAGTTGTGGGATATATCCTAATGTCGTGTCGGACCACATTTGCCGCCGTAGTGCAGCAACTCGACATGAGATGGACTCAACAGTCGTTTGAAGTCTCCTACAGAAATAATGAGATATGCTGTCTCTATAGCCGTCCCTGATTGCAGATGTATTGCCGATGCAGGTTTCGTGCATTAACTGACCTCACGATTAAGTTCAAATGGTTCAAAATGGCTCTGAGCACTATGGGACTTAACTTCTGCGGTCATCAGTTCCCTAGAACTTAGAACTACTTAAACCTAACTAACCTAAGGACATCACAAATATCCATGACCGAGGCAGGATACGAACCTGCGACCGTAGCGGTCGCGCGGTTCCAGACTGTAGCGCCTAGAAGTCCCACAAATATTCGAGGGGATTCATTCCAGGCGATCTGGCTGTTCAAATCATTCGCTCGTATTGCCCTGAATGTGCTTCAAACCAATCGCGAACAACTGTGGCCCAGTGACATGACGCGTTATAATCCACAAAAATTCCATTGTTGTTTGGGAACATGAAGTCCAGGAATTGCTGCAAATGGTCTCGAAGTAACCGAACATAACAGTTTACTGTCAATGATCGGTTCAGTTTGACCAGAGGACCTAGTCTATTCCCTACCATCAGTTCTTACCAAGTGAACTCGGGACTCATCTGACCAGATCAGAGTTTTCCAGTTGTCTAGGGTCTAACCAATATGATCGCGAGTCCAGGAGAGGTGCTGCAGGCGATGTCGTGCTGTTGCCAATTGCAGTCGCATCGGTCGTCTGCTGTCATATCCCATTCAGCCCAAATTCGCTGTCCTAATGGATACGTTCGTTGTACGTCGCACATTGGTTATTTCACGCAGTGTTCCTTGTCTATTAGTACTGACAACTCTACGCAAACGCCACTGCTCTCGGTCGTTATGTGAAGGCGTCATCCACTGCTTGTCCGTGGTGGCTGGTAATGTCTGAAATGTATCCTAGGATCCCTCTTGACACTGTGAATCTCTAAATATTGAATTCTCTAACGATTTCTGAAATGGAATGTCCCATATTTCCAGTTCAACCCACCATTCCGCTTTTAAAGTCTGTTAATTCCCGTTGAGCGATCATAATTGTATCGGAACCTTTTCACAGGAATGATATGAGTACAAACGATAGCACCGCCAAGACACTATCCTATTTACCTTCTGTATGCGATGTTACCGTCATCTGTATATGTTATATCACTATCCCATGACTTCTGTCGCCTCAGTGTATTTCAATTTTAAACGCTTTTTCTGACTTAATTTACTTAAAACCGCTTTTGAAATCGTATCGCACTAATGACTCGTCGTGATCCGTTATTCTGCAACCAAACAACAGCAAAGTCTTATTTGAAGAAGGAACGTTGATGATGCCTATTGCTCGCCGATTGAAAAGGGTCGTAATAATAGGTCGGCCGTTGTTTCACGAGTCCCTTACGTTTACATGCTTGGGCTTGCGCGTTTTTAGATGTGTGTGTGTGTGTGTGTGTGTGTGTGTGTGTGTATGACAGAGAGAGAGAGAGAGAGAGAGAGAGAAAGGAGGAGGAGGCTACCGTATGAGTGAGGTAATGCAGATTAACTGCAGATAACAAAAACTGCAATCCCAATTCCCGAATCGGCCCTACCTACTGCGTCATCGATCATCGAGTATATTTAACAACAGATATGAGAAGATGCCAACGAATAATAAAACCTGCACCTGTCGACAGACCTACAGACAGACAAGTATCTCAGAATTTGACAAATTCCATCACTGGTGTGCATGAACTTTTTACTTACATAGACGGTGGCATTTTGTGTTTGTGTTCAGAGCAGTGTTATGTATACAGTTGTAGAGTACATATTCGATAACTCTACTCATTCTTTTTTTTTAATAACACTGCCCGACAAAAAAGTGACGCACTTAGAAAACATGGTGGTTTTCTTGACACATTGTGGAGTATGCAAATGATAAGAGTTGCAATTCTGTGTGAGATGTAGAAAATGTACAAGAGTGCATTAATCCTGTTCGTGTCTAGCGTTGTTACCTGGCCTATTGGGGTATGTAATGGGTATTAACAACGTCGTATATAGAGTGATCACTTTGAAGAACACGTACTCGTTTGACACAACGTTATCAGCACCTGACGGATTTTGAAGGGGCCTTGTTGTTGCTCCTAATTTGGCTCTCTGGTCGAATCTGGCACTATCAGTATTTGTGGGGCATCCGGACGTAACAGTGTCCAGCTGCTGTTCAGTGCGCCAAGCTCATCGTAGCCCCTTCACATGTGCAACTCTCACCCGAGAAGAAGTAATAGATTCTTTGCAACATTGTGTGTGATCTCTCACCGTTCGTGAGACACAAACAGCAGCCAGACTTGTGAATAACCGTGTCAAGGTGGGCTGTTGTTATCACCACAACACAAGCAGCTGTATTTGGTGTGGTGCCGTGAAGAGGAAGCGTGGACTGCTGATGAGTTGCATTACACTGTGTTCAGCCATGAATCACGGTGTCAGCCTCTCGGATGACCATTTTCGGCTTATACGGTGGCGACCTATGGAAAGGGTCCCATTTTTCCAGTGTTTTGTGGAGGCACAGTGGCGTTATCACTGGCGTCGTGATCTAGAGAGCCTCGAAACGTGGTGCGTCGGCGGGATGATTACGTCAATGCTCACACCGATTTCGCCTGATTTCTATACCTATTCTGGACTATACTGTCTTCGAAGGGATACTTTCCGATCCCCCTTATAGAAGCGATGGAGAACCTCCAGTCGATAATGGCACTTTTAGTCCAGGGTTCATTTAATAAGTTCGGGGATGTTATGGAGATAGTAAAATTCAGTGGAAGACAGTACTATAGAGAGAGGAGAGGAGAGGTTTATTAGTGAAATTACGGGAGTGTGCGTTTTAAGAAAAGCCAGGAAACTTTTTAATGTCTTCAACATCTGTTTCCCCCTCACACTTTCTGAATTAAACAGGACAGTGGGCAAATGATAGTGGTACCAGAAGTATCCTCCGCGATACACTGTAAGTTGGCTTCCACAGTATACTGTGTGGCGATGCTAAATGGGAAAAAAACTGCAGGAAACGGCTCCTCAAAGGATAAGGACCAAAACACGTCCTATGGACATGTGGCCGAAGATGTGTCCCAAGGGAGATAAACCCACTTAATGGCAGAGTTGAACGCTTTTTGAGAGTGATCCCTGGCATTAGCGCCCTTCTGGTGACTCTCGAGCATGGGAAAAGCAAGTGATGAGCAACATTGTCCAGTATCAGCATCACTAACAACGCTTGGAGGCCTTTTCACCTACGGACATGTCTCTGTGGCGACAGTTTTGTCGCTCAAAATGGCTCCGAGCACTATGCGACTTAACTTCTGAGGTCATCAGTCGGCTAGAACTAATTAAACCTAACTAACCTAAGGACATCACACACATTCATGCCCGAGGCAGGATTCGAACCTACGACGGTAGCGGTTGCTCGGCTCCAGACTGTAGCGCCCAGAACCGCACGGCCACTCCGGCCGGCGTTTTGTCGCTGATTTGTTGCAAAGGACTCCACGGTGCCAGTATATCTGCCATCCATCCTACTCACAGATGAGGCTACTTTTACGAAGTTTAGCATCAAAAACCATTGCAACACCCACCTGTGGGCTACAGAGAATACCATACCATGCTGGCAGCAAACCATCACCACTGGTTCAAAAACATCGTTTGAGCACAGATAATTGTCGACCGCCTCGTGGGGCCAGTTATCCTTCCACAACGCCTCAAAAGAGATTCATGTGTACGGTTCCAATGGGTAATCCTGCTGGAAGACGTGCCTTGGGTGGTACAAAGTATAATAAGGCTGCCGCATGATGGTTCTCCAGCTCAGCGCCTTCTTGAGTATGGAACTGAAACACTAATGTAGATAAAACATTTACGCTAGCCTAATGTGTTTCTAATGATTGAATCCTACACTGTCAAAGATCTTTTACCTCCACATTCAAGAGAATGTACCTTTCTTCGAACGTATTTCCGGCATATGCCCAGACGATCTTTTTTCGTCCTTGTTCTCTCACAGATTTTTTCTTGCAGTTTGCCGCATGTAGCAAAATGGAGATGTAGTCCGGAACTCTATCTCATTTAGGTTTGATTAGTAGTTTATTGAGTGCATTCTGCTCACAGCCCATGCTCACAGAGGCGTTTTAAATAATTTGGCGGTATTAAGATCGTCATAGGGAGCAAGTGTTGGTGAAAGTTGGGCTCATGGAGGCGTGTTTGTTGTTCCACTGGAAAAAACTCGCAGGCGAGCTTCTGAACAAAAGACCTAACAACTGGATATGGCTCGTGGCCGTGCGGTAGCGTTCTCGCTTCCCACGCCCGGGTTCCCGGGTTCGATTCCCGGCGGGGTCAGGTATTTTCTCTGCCTCGTGATGACTGGGTGTTGTGTGATATCCTTAGGTTAGTTAGGTTTAAGTAGTTCTAAGTTCTAGGGGACTGATGACCATAGATGTTAAGTCCCATAGTGCTCAGAGCCATTTGAACTGGATATGGCACATCATTTACATACAGACGGGCCAAAAAGCTGGTCATGATGAAGGGGACGGCTGTTGTGGAAAATGGCTCCCGAGGCTACGAGACCTTTTATGACCCCTGTGTGCCCCAGACTCTTAGCTTCGCATCTTCTTGCTGTATGTGACCTATCTGTGTAGCAAATACCGGCCTGTGGCAGAAACAGCCGAAAATCACATGTGGTTCCTATCGACTCTGGCTCAATATTTTAACAAACATTGCCAGAGGTTTCCTACCCACGAGCTCATAGAGAAAGCCTTTCAGTACCACATTAGGGATATTTGCGGTTTAGTCAATACTCTTATAGATTTTAAAAGAAGTATTTGTCAGTCAGTATGTTGTAACTACTTTCTTCATTTTCCCTAAATAAGTTGGCACTCATTATAAGATCGTCCTCACAAAAAGATGTCTCACAGAGGGATGAATGTATTGACAGTTGTAGAGATCATTCAAATTCAAATGGTTCAAATGGCTCTGAGCACTATGGGACTTAACATCTCAGGTCATCAGTCCCCTAGAACTTAGAACTACTTAAACCTAACTAAACTAAGGACATCACACACATCCATGCCCGAGGCAGGATTCGAACCTGCGACCGTAGCGGTCGCGCGGTTTCAGACTGAAGCGCCTAGAACCGCTCGGCCACCAGCGGCCGGCCTCTAGAGATCATTTTTGAAATAATAAACAATTACTTACCTTTTCCCCATTTGTTGTTATTTGACTGCTCTTTATAGTATGTCATATATTGTCTGTGTCACATGAAATACTGTGATAAATGCATGCTTATGCACGGAAATATATTATTGGATTTATGTTGTTATCGGTGATAATGGATATCAAAGTAACAGCCTTCTCCTATTCAGTATCTTTAATGGTCTCTCAGAACCAAACGTCTACAAGTTACGTATAATTCATTACGAACAGCGCGAAATCTCCTCAGTCTGTGAAGAACCCTGATCAAGATTCAGGTGTAGCCCAAGACACTGGCTTAAGTACGATGATCAGGATATACGGCACCAAAGCCTGCAGTCTGTTTTTTAGTCACTTTCTAGATCATTTTCTACCATACTAGCTTCTATTATGGGAAGCAGAAACGAATAATTATAAACTCATATTACTTATAATTTTGTTTGCTTGTCCAGCTTCCGTATTAGCTATTATATATCAGTAACTTTTTTTCGTGTTAAACGTACTGCAATTTAGTATTGATTATACTAGATGCGCTTCGTTGTTTTATTATTATTATTATTATTATTATTAGTAGTAGTAGTAGTAGTAGTAAGCATCAGCAGTGGTTGTATTGGGAATATACATGATATGCTTCCAAATTTTGCTATTTATAGATTAAAACAGCTTTTCTTTATAAATTTTGTGTACAATGTTCTTACGGTATTTATTCCTCTTTTTTACATGTTTTGTAGTCGATTTGATATTCCATCGTTATTAGCACATGTTTAAGTCGAAAATCTTTATTCGAAATTTCATTCTTTGTGGTTTTTCGACTTTTAGGAAACCGCTTTTCCTTTCTGCCACATTTGCATTGTTCTGCTGGACATCTGTCTGAGGCTTTCTGTAGAAGTGCGAGTCACATATTATTGGTAGGTGGTGACGTTAATGTGAAGACTAAGGAGGAATTTTCTTTTCCAAAGTGATTTGTAACTGCAACGATATCAGTAACCAGTTCCTTAAGTATCTCATTACTGTCTACTCAGTGACAGGAATTCCGTGTTCTGGCTTACAAGCTCCGACGAATTGCACCAAAAACAGAATGTACATGAGTCACTGTTAGAAGAAGACGTTTTTGCCTTTATGGTTAAATTTCAATGAAGTTTGCTCCTCGCAGAAAGCTTTGACCATAGTAATAATTAACGTTCACACCAACAAGTGCATTGCAAATACGAGCGGGCCTTTGTAATACGGTAAGTCGTAATCGTCACTATGTTGATAAATAGTGAATGTTTCGAAGGAGAGTTGGGAATTTTCAGTAGGTCAGTAGCACCAACATTGAGAAGAGGAAAGGCTATGGGACCTGACCGGATACCAGTTCGGTTCAACCAAGTGTATGCGAAAGAACATGCTCGTCTCCTCGCAGCAGTACACCGTAGATGACTTGTGGAGTGAAGCTTTCATTATGATTGGAAAAAAACATAGCTTATCCCCGTTTTCAAGAAGGGTGGTTGCACAGACGCACGAAACCACAGGCCTGAATTTCTGATATCGTTCTGTAGTAGAACTGTGGTACACGTTTTATGCTCGCCTATTACACTTTTCCTGGAGACCGAAAACATCCTCTATAGGCATCAACATGACTCCCGAAAACAACGATGGTGAGAAACCCAGTTCGCTCTCTTTCGTCCACGAGACCCGGAAAACAGAAGCTATAGGCACCCAAATAGATGCTGTGCTCTTTGACTTTTGGAAGGCGTTCAATAGAGCTACATACTGCCGTCTAATGAGAAAATATACGAGCATACGGAAGATCAGACCAACATTGTGACTAGACTGAAGGGTTTCTAGCAAACAGAACACAGCATGTCATTCTGAACAGAGAGAAGTCTCCAGCCGTAATAGTAACATCGGTTGCCCACCAGGCAGTGTAATATGACCATTAATTTTCACAATGTATGTAAATGTCCTAATAGATAATGTCGGAAGTTCCATAACGCGTTTGGTTAATGATGCTGCTATATACGGAAGAGTTGCAAAGCTATAAAATTGTAGCGAAATGCAGGAAGACGTGCAGAGAATCAGTGCTTCACACAGGGTGTGGAAATTGACCCGTAACATAAAAAATTGAAGAATATTGGGAATACATAGACAGAAAGATTCATTACTGTATGATTACATGATTGCAGAAGAGTCAGTGGAACCCATTACTTCCATAGAATATCTAGAGGTATGCGTACGGAGCAATTTGAAGTGCAACAACGACACAAAATTAATTTCAGATAAGGTTGATTTCAGACTGATTAATTGGAAGAATTCTCAGAAAATCTAATAAATCAACAAAGGAAATAGCTTACAAAACACTCGTCCGACCAATATTTGAATACTGCTCATCAGTCAGGGATCCATATGAGTCAGGATGGATCGACGAAATAGAGAAGATCCGAAGAATACTAGCACGTTTCGTTACGAGTTTATTTCGTAAGTTCGAAATCGTCTTGACCGTGTTCCAGTGGATAATGCTGAGAGAGAGGCGTTCTGTATACTACTCTGCGTAGTGGTAAAGTTCCGAGTGCGGATGCTCCTCCCAGTATATTGCTTCCTCCTAGGTATATCTCACGAAAAGACAATGAAGATTAAATTATAAAGATGCAAGCCGACAATGTGGCTTACCAACAATCTTTGTTTTCGGGAACCATTCGCGATTGGGACAGGGAAAACGGACAGTGACACTGGTACATAAAGTACCCTCCACCACACACCGTAAGGTGGCTTACGGAGTGTAGATGAGGATGTAATTTTTTTTAATAATAGCTGACTGTTGATTTTTACTTTACACATACAATGCGCAAACAGTTTTAAAAAAATACGGAACAAGAGTATTCGGTGGGGGAAAGGAGAAACATTTAAGTCTACAACAACCTGATGTATGCATATTTTTCATTATGGTGAAAATAATATTGAGTTCACATGCACACGATTGTTGGGTATTCAGTTTTCACTTGCCACAGAAAGTTTAATGGCTTCGGCATATACATTCCATTCTCAAACACCCAGTAGGCTAGGTGGCGGGCTCGGCATACCTTTATTGATGTCGTGGAACATTACTTTGAGGGCGTTTGAGAACAGGATTGGATACGCGAAATAGTTAAAATAGCTGTGGAAAGAATAAATTTAAACTTCAATAAAGATACTGATGGCATAAAGGTATCAAGAGCCTTGTTGCGTGAAAGATTATATAATGGGTGCCAACGTATTTAGGCTAAACGAAGAAATTCGTTGTAACCTACTGAATGACAAATGGTTCAAATGGCTCTGAGCACTATGGGACTTAACAGCTACGGTCATCAGTCCTCTAGAACTACTTAAACCTAACTAACCTAAGGACATCACACAACACCCAGTCATCACGAGGCAGAGAAAATCCCTGACCCCGCCGGGAATCGAACCCGGGAACCCGGGCGTGGGAAGCGACAACGCTACCGCACGACCACGAGCTGCGGACACTGAATAACAAATACTTTTGAAATCTATGAGAGTATTCACTAACCCGCAAATATCCAGAATGTGACACTGAAAGGCTTTCTGTATCAGCTCATAGTACGGAAGTCTCTAACAACGTTTGTTAAAATATCAATTCGGAGTCAATGGGAACAACATACGATTTTCGGGTGTTTCTGCCTAGAACCGATAATTTGCTGCACAGGTAGGTCACGTACAGAGATTAGATGCAAAGGTAAGTGTTATGTATGAGGCGGAACTATGGGCCTCATGGAAAAAGGTGACCCGGTAGAGTCACGCAATGTGACTCTTAGTCTGATCACGAGGTGTGGCCATTAATTGCACGGATTGATCGGGTAGGCTAACGTGAGGATCAATGAACTATACTTGACGGGATGATGTGTCTGGAACATCTTAGGTGATTAGAAAGTTAGTAGACAATAATACAATTAAATACTTAGCTTTAATTCAGCATCAGCGGTGAACGTCGATGTTGACTTCAAGCATAGGAGAAATAATTTTAGATATGTTGGCTATATGGTTTTGGCAGTGGCCACAGTCACGTGCCTCCTGCTCTCAAAAGCTAATTTGTGTGGCACGATAGCTGTAATCCCTTGCAACCATTCTATATATTTTGTTATCTTCCATTTTTAACTTCACCTCCTTAATACCACTCTTCTTCAGAAAAACAGTAGTCATTTGTGTCACGCACATTCTTTATATGCACAATGCAGTAGGGGATACGTTTTTTTATGTAAATAACAAGAATAAAGACATATGGTAACGATTTTTTTCATTCATTCAATTCACATAGATACAATTTGATTTTTGAGAAACAATTCTGTTCTTGACATACACTGTGACTCTCATATTTCAGTGCAGAGATACTTCTATGTTACACACTAAAACAGTAACACTGGTTGTAATAATTTTTACAATGTTCTCCAGTAGCACTGGATACGAAATTTACAATTATTTTATAAATTACGGTAAAAGCAAACGTGGAGATATATTTTCTATTACTACAAGCAAATTCGACAGTCCCAATAGCATAGAAATGACAATTAAATCGACACCCTAGCAGCAAACAGGGGTAGCTTAGTTGGTAGAGCACTTGACCGCGAAAGGAAAAGGTCCTCAGTTCGAGTCTCGGTCCGCCACATAATTTTAATTTGTCAGGAAGTTTCGTATCAGCGCACACTCCTCTGCAAAGGGAAAATCTCATTCTGGAAACATCCCCCAGGATGTGACTAAGCCATGTCTCCGCAATATCCTTTCTTCCAGGAGTGTTAGTTCTGCAAGGTTCGCAGAAGAGTTTCTGTGAAGTTTGGAAGGTAGGAGACGAGGTACTGGCAGAATTGAAGCTGTGAGGTCGGGTCGTGAGTCGTGCTTGGGTAGCTCAGTTGGTAGAGCACTTGCCCGCGACAGGCAAAGGTCCCGTATTCGAGTCTCGGTGTGGCACACAGTTTTAATATGTCATGAAGTTTCTTATCAGCGCACACTCCGTTGCAGAGTCAAAATCTCATTCTGGATTTTACACTCTGTTCCCACTGATGGGAACAATCCGTAAATTGAATCGATTTGTTGTTGAGATGAGAATTCATTGCTATGTTACTCTCGATAAGGATTGTACTGACAGGGAGTAAATCCACTGACTGGTCGGATCTGCAGAATTTATGAGGATCCTTCTTCAAAACCTGTCCTTTTGGGAAACCCAGTAACCGTCGTTTTCATCATTTCTGGTTAAAGTCAATCGTTGCAATCGTTGTCTTTATTTCAGATTTAAGTGTATTGATGTTTGATCGAAGCGCAATCCCTTTTCCAGATCGTTTCAAAACTTTGTTTAAATCGTCAATATTGTATGCACCAGGTTCTGTTTCCACAATTTGTTTTCCACTATTAATTTCCAGATGAAGTTTATTGTTAGCCTCTGTTATATTCGGAATGCTGTTGCAATCAGCGCAATACTCCACTCCCCGTTGCTGAAATAGAACGCCGTCAGGTGGCTTGCGGAGTATGGATGTAGATGTAGATGTAGAAGTAATTCACGGGTAATACTGACGATCGTCTTTTTAAAGTAAGATTATAGGATACTGCATCTGAACCTCGACTGTCGGGCGGATGCTTAATGCGTCTCCGTATGTATATGCTTCTTCGTAAATGTTAGGAGAAATGTGATGGACAGATACCTGCATAAGTAGGTATTAAAACCTTGACAGCGATGAAAATGGTAGAATACACGTCTTCTGTTTGCGAAGTATCGTATCTTTTCTGGCGGCTGCAAGTATCCAAATGAGTCGAAATAGTAGAATTTATTTGTATTATTTTTAACATACAGCAACCAGTAGGTTTCTGGTCCTCAGCAACATCTGAATTCATAATTTCATATTCTCTGGATTTCGTTGTAAACACATCAAGGAATTTTGGAATGCTGAATTTTTTCCCGACAAACTTGAGTAGATCTATATTTGTAAGCGGTCTGTCTGGTAGAATAGCCACGGAGATTAAAACACATCCACATTCGACCTTTTATTGTTCTGTTAGACGTTCTATGATACTCGCCTTCAGGTGAGTGAATGTTGAGTGGTGATGCATTCACAGTCTTGAAATACCTCTTGTAAAACGTTCCACTGTAATCGGTTTGGCGATGGTTTGGGCGTCGATTCATCCCTGTCTGTGACTATCAGTCAAACACATCTGCAACATTTCTCTCCATTATCGCTCTAACGGGTAAGGCCCAGGCAAATCTGGAGTATGCATCAATAACCATTACAATACATTTAGATTTATTATTCTCATGTGAATATTTCTCATATCTGCAAGATCAGCCTTCCATAAGTCATCCAAACCTTTAACCAAACTTTTGTGGCGGCGTTCGTAGCGACAAACACTTCGCTGTAGAAACGGCTTACGAAGTCACCGCCACACTTTTAATAGCGGGCCGACCGGTCCGCTGGAACAGTGAACAGAAAGATGAAAACCCAAACACTCTGATTAAATAAAAGTCGGTATATATCTTTATTAACGAAGATACAGAAACACAGTAGTGAACTCCGTGTCTACAGAAATCTGTCTAGTTCGATTCGGAGCGGCTAGGTCAGCGTCGGCTGACGACAAACAACAACTCTGCTGCGATGAACATACAACTGACTAGCAAGTACGCAAATCGGTGGCGAGTATACAACTGAGCGGCGAATACAGAACTGTCTTAGCGCTCGCGACTTCAGCGCTTAAGAAGCCCGAAGCCAGCGGTGGCGCGCGCAGACTTGCCGAATTTCTGTATCGCTGGCGCTGCTTATGCGGACGGCGTCCGGACTTTGATGCTGCCAACCTTTTGGCAGCGGGCTCGGTTGGCATTACTGGCTAGGATATAACACAAACCATGCCTGTGAGGATATGTTTTGCATGTTAGTTTGTGTAGTTCTTCAACTACTGTCTTCATACTTATACGATTATGCCTCTCTCTGTAAACTCTGAAATTACTGAAACAATCTCATTCAAGTGAATGGTATTGCGTGCAGCAGCTGATGCCGTGAGCATTGGTAGCTGATGTATTATCTCATTGAAGTCGCTATAGTATATATACTGAGGAGACTGATTGCTGACTCTTTTATGCTGAATGTCACTACCATCACCACTGCTGTGCTGAATGTCTAATAATATCTCTGTATTTTGGAGAGCAGTGGTTTCCTAACTTCCTGTGTACACCAGTCAATTGTAGTATTTCGCCATACATATCCAGATCCTGAGGTGAAAATTTTACAGTTTTTGAGGGTTTTAGGAAAATGAGGTTCAGTAGATCTGGTTTTCTTTGAATTTCCCCATCCCCTAATTAAAGTTATAGGGCGCGTGCTCAACGTGTAGGGTTTTTCGCCACTGAAACTGAACGTTTTGTCTAACCTAGCTTTGCTGTGACAGTAATTGAAACTGTCAATAGCATCATTCTCCTTGTTGTGTAATTTAATCATTTAATTATATTAATTAATTAATTCTTTTAGATGTAATTTGCAACAACTGGCTCCTCCCAAACACTGTAGAATGATTAGCAAGACTGATCCAACCCATGCTAATTGAATTTTATAAACAAACAACATACCCTTTCATTTGTAATTGAATTTTTTGTCAGCTGGGTGGGATGGGGCGGCTGGAGTATTTTCGAGAGGTGGGTTTAATTAACTGATCAATTTAATTAACTAATCAATCAAATTGATAGAATTCGAATAACTCATCCCTAAAAGTGTACTTGTATCAGTGAGAGGTAGGGGGAAGGGTTGGAGGTTTCCAGAGGGTTAGGGGGAGGAGCAGAAGCTGTGGAGTGGGTTGAACTGTCAATCAAAAGTGAAGAATAGGTTAAAGGCTTACATGAAGCAGAACAACAGGTTTGCCTGCCTCTGAATGTATGCTTGCCTCTTGTTTAGGCAACCTGCACTAACAAACGCCCTCATAGCCCCCTTACCCCACTACTTTTACCTACCCATCATAATAGATTTTGTTCAAATTTGTAGAATATATAGGGCTAGGCTCAAAAAGAAAGTGACAGAATTGGGAGCTCCAGATGATGAAATTTATATGCTTAGTCTATGTGGATGCTGCAAGTACACTCCTTTCTTGGAAAATTATTTGTAATCCCAAATTTTCTTTTGCCTTTCATTTTCACACCTTTTGTGAAAATGTCAGTGGATACAATAAATTGGGAATTATTCCTTTTTAGGTGCAGTATACGTAACACGAAAATAGAGAATAACAATAAGCTCATGGCGAGGGACTCGCCCCATCACCCTCGGATTGCCTTTCTGTACTCTGTCCCCTGCACCACTCACTGCCTATAGCTTCTGCTAACGAAAATGGCTCATGTTTCGCGCTACTGCAGCCAAAAATGCTATTTTTTCTAACTGCTTGGCCATCTGGAGCTCCCACTGCTATCACTTTTATTTCTGGCCAAACTCTACGTGTACCATAAATTACGACGAAATCTGTGATGACGAATAGACGTGATCTCCTTGTAAGATTACTTGTGACTTTTGTACCATTAGTTTATGTCCCACGTTTAGGGTCCATTTTACCCCCGAATGCAGACCATGATTTGTCTGGACGATTGTAGTATTGATACTGTATTTCTGTGGTGTCGTACTTTATCGATACCACACCGGGCAGAACGCTTCCCCAGATTAGCTGAAAACCAGGTTACAGCCTCGCTAATCCGTGGCCGTCTTGAAGCCACACCTCCTGCTGTGTGTGCGAGCAGCGCCTCCTCCGAGAGGGCTTAAGGAAGACGCGCACCTATCTCGTCCCAGTTTGACAACGGACTTCCTTAAGTGCATTAGCAGCCTTATTTGTAGTTCTCTGTACTGTGGCTGTTTATGTTGACTAGGCTCTGATTAACAGATCGCGGGAATACAACTGGACTTGCTGCATAGCACACTACTGGCCACTAAAATTGCTACACCAAGAAGAAATGCAGATGATAAACGGATATTCATTGGACAAATATATTATACTAGAACTGACATGTGATTACATTTTCACGCAATTTGGGTGCATAGATCCTGAGAAATCAGTACGCAAAACAACCACCGCTGGCCGTAATAACGGCCTTGATACGCCTGAGCATTGAGTCAATCAGAGCTTAGATGGCGTGTACAGGTACAGCTGCCAATGCAGCTTCAACACGATACCACAGTTCATCAAGAGTAGTTACTGGCGTATTGTGACGAGCCAGTCGCTCGGCCACCATCGACCAGACGTTTTAAATTGGTGAGAGATCTGGAGAATGAGCTGGCAGGGCAGCAGTCGAACATTTTCTGAATCCAGAAAGGCCCGTACAGGACCTGCAGCATGCGGTCGTGCATTATCCTGCCGAAATGTAGGGGTTCGCAGGGATCGAATGAAGGGTCGTAACACATCTGAAATGTAACGCCCACTGTTCAAAGTTCCGTCAATGAGAATACATGGTAACCGAGACGTGTAACCAATGGCACCTCATACCATCACGCCGGGTGATACGCCAGTATGGCGATGACGAATACTCGCTTCTAATTGTGCGTTCACGCGATGTCGCCAAACACGGATGCGACCATCATGATGATGTAAACAGAACCTGCATTCATCCGAAAAAAATGACGTTTTTCCATTCGTGCACCCAGGTTCGCCGTTGAGTACACCATCGCAGGCGCTCCTGTCTGTGATGCAGCGTCAAGGATAACCACAGCCATGGTCTCCGAGCTGATAGTCCATGCTGCTGCAAACGTCATCGAACTGTTCGTGCAGATGGTTGTTGTCTTGCAAACGTCCCCACCTATTCACTCAAGGATCGACACGTGGCTGCTCGATCCGTTACAGCCATGTGGATAAGATGACTGTCATCTCGACTGCCAGTGATACGAGGCCGTTGGGATCCAGCATGGCGTTCCGTATTACCCTCCTGAACCCACCGATTCCATATTCTGCTAACAGTCATTGGATCTCGACCAACGCGAGCAGCAATGTCGCGATACGATAAACCGCAATCGCGATAGGCTACAATCCGACCTTTATCAAAGTCGGAAACGTAATGGTACCCATTTCTCCTCCTTACACGAAGCATCACAACAACGTTTCACTAGGCAGCGCCGGTCAACTGCTGTTTGTGTATGAGAAATCGTTTGGAAACTTTCCTCATGTCAGCACATTGTAGGTGTCGCCACCGGCGCCAACCTTGTGTAAATGCTCTGAAAATCTAATCATTCGCATATCACAGCATCTTCTTCCTGTTGGTTAAAACTGTCCTCATGTCAGCACGTTGTAGGTGTCGCCACCGGCGCCAACCTTTTGTGGATGCTCTGAAAAGCTAATCATTTGCATATCACAGGATCTTCTTCCTGTTGGTTAAATTTCGCATCTGTAGCACGTCATCTTCGTGGTGTAGCAGTTTTAATGGCCAGTAGTGTAGTTAAGTAAACACCATTGTCGCTGAGGTTACGTGTACTTCTAATTATTTCCGTTTTCTGTGAAAGCCCGCACCAATTTCTCGGCATTCACCTCTGGTGGAGCCTACAACTACCGGATCTGGAATTCACGTAAAGTTGAAAGTAGTCAGCAGGGAGATGATATTTACAGAAGAGCAGAATCGACGATATATTGACATACAAGAAAAACAAAAGTGGGCTAGGACTGACCCCTGTGAGGACGACTCCTCATTCCCATAGGTAACACGTTGCTGCCTGCTTTTCGAGTAGCTTTCGTACCATTTCAGCGTATTATCTGAAAAACTTATGTCGGATTTTTTCTGAACAATATGTCAAAGTTAACGGTATCAAAACAGCTTTGCTGAAATATTACAGCGCCCGTCTTGTGACTTCTCAGTTGCTCATGATAGGTTTCCGGTTAACAATTACCTTAATTATTGTAGAGTTTGCGCTATAGTCTGTACGAAAGCCGGACTGATATTTGTCGTATAAGTTGAATTTACGTTCGTGTTCAGAAGTTTCACCGTGAACAATATAATCTAACTTTTTGGACACGGGGAACATTCTGCAAACTGATCGGTACTCACAAGGCAATTACAGGTTTTCGATATTGGGGCTACGTCGAAACATACTTCTTTACCATCGAGTGGGAGATGTTCCATTCACGAGAGAGAGGTTAGTGTGCCTGTTAACATAGGCACTAAATTATGGGCAACATTTTTGATTGTAGTTATACTGATACAGTCGTTGTCTACCGTTTATGGGTTTTCTTGTTGTATATGTTGCTATGTGTTTGAGGTAAGAAGTGACGTCGTTAGTTATATTGTTGGGGATTATTTCGAGCGACAGTTCTTTTCGTAAGGGGGATGAACAGTGCTGAGAAAAAGTCATTCAGTCCGTCTTCTAGGATCTGAAGAGCAGATTCTGATTTTGCATTTTCGACTCTCTAGCTGCGGAGGATCTTCCAGACAGTCACGGGGGTCTTATCTCTGCATACAAGAGGACGAGTGTGAATGATTCTGGCACTGTAAATGTATCGTTTTACCATGTTTTGCAGCTTTCCGTATTCTAGTAAGGTTTCAGTTTCAGATTTGCCTTGAAACATATGGAGTCTGAGAAGTTTTCGCCCCATCTATGCCGCGCGGGATTGTCCGGGCGGTCTAGGGAGCTACAGTCATGGACTGTGCGACTGGTCCCGGCGGAGGTTCGAGTCCTCCCTCGGGCATAGGTATGTGTGTTTGTCCTTAGGATAATTTAGGTTAAATAGTATGTAAGGTTAGGGACTGATGACCTTAGCAGTTAAGTCCCATAAGATTTCACACACATCTGAACATTTTCACCCATCTACATCTGCATCATTAGGGCCTGGGATGACTCAAGTCTCCTCCCTACCTCTCACCCTGCAGGCCAATTGCCTTATGTATAAATGGCGGGATGTTAGGCTGCTGGATGAGCTGTTGACCTTGTACATCTATACACCTGTAACCCTTCCCCCTCATCCTCTTCACACTCTAGGCCACTGGGACTGTTACCCAATGTTTAAAATCAAATCTATTAGCCTATTAGGGATACCTGTGGGTGTTAATTTAGAGTCCTTAGTACTGACAATTCCAGCTAATTCGGATAATCTATGAGCTAAGATGGCGTCCAACATATCTAACAAAATGATCAAAATCATACATGGCTGACCAAGGTGGCGGAAGACAAAAGTGGCGCCAAGGCTTCATGAACGAGTCTGTTTAAATTTGCACATATGACGTTGCAGTGGGCATAGTCCAGTGTGAGAAAGGAGGAAATTGAAAAAAAAGTAAGATAGCTTTTATATTGCATGATATATTAGATACGTTTCTGGGTCCCTACCTGATGGGGAACTGAATATAGCAGTATTATGTTAATCACAAAGCAGGGCACACAAGGCATCGCAAGTATGCAGTGGCATGAAATTCAAGAAATGCAAGATACTTTGCTTATTAAAACAGTTACTGACGTGTTTAACTGTGTTATTTAAACATTATAACTCTGATAATTGTTAAAAATGAAGCCGAGACATCATATTTACATCACAATGTAGTCACTGTAAGGAGCTCACTAACAGTTCGTGGTCGCTGCAGACAGCAAATCAGTACTAATAGAAGCATAGGGATGTTTGGAATAACGTTTTAAAATATTTAGCGAGTATCTGCACACTTCAAAATACACTGTGCCACCATTTGCAACGACGACTCACGACTGCAAAGCATAGTGTGTCTCTGGGTCTCAGCTGGGCAAGGGAGGATCAGACACAACTACACTACATCAGTCAATGCATCATTTGCCCTGAACCCACACAAGACAAGCATCCAAGAGCGGTCTGCATAAGCTCAAGTCCATGCATCACTGGCTGTGGCAGGACTTATTCTATCTCCAACCAGTGGGAACTAGCACACCCTGAAGGGGCTGTCTCACAAGATGTGGCAGAGATGTTGAATAAAACATACCAGACACGTAGCCGTTATAATGATAACCTGAATGCCTAGACCATAATACCTCCAGGCATCTGGATGGCATAGTGTCTAGACATTCAAGGTTGCAGGCAGATGCACCCACATTGTCCCTGCTTCCTCCCTTCTAGGTCTCTTATCCTATAGGCTGGAAAAGTGATTAGCTGTTATCCTGCTGGTTCATGCATGGGATGGAGCCCCACCCACAATGTGGATGGGTAAGCATTTCACCCCCTCTGTCCTCAGCCCCCTAATAACTAACAACACAGCTGAACGCGTTGAATTCACATCAACATTAATACGAGTATCTGTTATGATACGTAAGTGTTATGATTGCTCTGCAGAGGGTAACGAGGGGTGTATACATCCTTGTCTGGACCATTATATGTGCAAGTGTCTGCGTGTTTGTCATGTATAAGGGTGATGTAATCAGTTTCTTTGTTACACATGACAGCTTATCACCAATGATAGCAGACAATATGATATCCACCCTAGACTAGATTATAGGTGCTCTGGAAGCCGGTGGATGGAATAGTTATGGCAGAACTCACACCACTAACCAGTTGCAACTGCACTTGCAATTACCTGTCTTCATATATGAGCTGAGAAAATGTATTTACGATTGAATACAATGGTTATATGTTTTGTTGCTTCACAGGACTTTTCTTTGATGTTAGTGTGATGGATATGTTTGAAAGCACTATACCTAACCTGAATGATGTTATCCTGCTGGCTCTGGTTGCAGTATGCTCCCAAGATGTAAGCACTAACTCTAAACCAAATGAGGCCAGTCCGCTGTAATCTGTCATCTGGAATTCTTTTTAGAAATACTGAGCCAGTGTTCTCACCCATTGTAAGGCTGACAGTACGTGATGGAAAGCTATAGGAGATGGACAAAAATATGTGAACACCACGAAAAATGCATGCTTGAACATAAACGCAGATGTGTACCAAGCCACTTGGTTGCACTGCTCTAACTGGCCATGAATGACCCTTGTACAATGTCCTCAATACGTTACAAGTGTCAGTTGTACTCAGAAAAGTGTTCTATGTAGTTTGAGGGTGAATTATGTAGGAGCTACTTGAATTCGAATGTGTGCAAACTGCTGGTGTTCGTATGGTGGGTGCTTCTGTAACCAAGGAATCCGAGATATTTTGTGTTGAAAGAGACGCCGTATCAAAGACTCATACAAAGAAGGCGGAAAAATGTCGTTCACCAAGTCACAATGCAGACGGAAGTGTGGGTTGAGTGATCATGACAGATGGTCTTTGAAGAGAATTGTGATGTGAAATAACAGGACGACTGCTGAAAAATTCACCGTAAAACAGAATGTCACACTTGCAAATTCTACCAGCAACTAAATAACATGATCTCCGTGAGCAGGGAGTTGCAGAGCAAGCAGGAATTCGAAAACACCCATCAGTGATGTAAATGTCAGTAACAAGAAAAGATGCTGCTTAAACCATAGTACAGTCTATGGAGCAGTGGAATAATGTCATTTGATCAGATGTGTCTTGTTTCATACTGTTTCCAAGTTTTATCCGAGTTTACATGTCAAGAGTGAAACAAAATGGGGATTTAGTGGTCATCTGGGAAACCATATCATTGTAATCTCTAGGCTCCATGGGTAATCTGCAAGACTGCATTACTGCCAAGTATTATGAGACCATTCTGGCTGATCAGGTCCATCTCATGGTACAAAGTTTGTTACCAAGTGGTGATACTGCTTTCCAAGGCGACAGCTCTGTTCACAGATCTTGTATCACCCAAGTCTGGTTTTCTGAGCTTGAGGATGAATCGCCATATCTCCTCTGGCCACCACAGTCACCAGGTCTCAATACTATTCAACCTTCGTAATCTAATTTGGAGAGAAGAACGTGGGATCGCTTTCCACCTTCATCATCATTACCTGAATTTGGCACTATTTTGCAGGAAGAATGGTGTAAGATTGCCTTGAAAACCATTCAGGAACTGCATTTATTTGTTCTGAGATGACTGAAGATGTTTCTAGTTCCGACGCTTTCCTATACCATCTTATGTAATGTAATGGTGTTTCCATATTTTTGTCCATCCTTTATATATGGGAGCCAGTCCCCAGTGTCAATGAGATACCCAGCCCTCAGGCAGATGATGATGTGGTGGCACTTTATATGAGGCCATTCTCAGTCGTGAGTTCGCAGGGCTGGACTTCGAATGTGGACAGATGAAGACGTAACTGATGATTCGTGAAAGGTTTCTCTTTTTTTTTTTTTTTTTTTTTTTTTTTACAGCAATAATTTACACATACATACAACTCTTGTCTGATACTTATCTTGTTTCAAAGAGTATTAGATAATGGCATGGCGCTGTTGGAATGACACCACAGCCAGTGGCATTGCCCAATTAGAACACAATGCTGAGATGAACTCTATACTGAACAGTAGACCCCAATCAGAGCCTGCTGTTCATCACCTTAGCTGAGTCATCAGTACGTCTGACTGCTATCCACTGGGGGTGGGTTTGTTTCCCAGTCAGGTCATAGGTTGAGTGTTGTGCTGTCCTCTTCATCATTTCATTATACCGACACCAAATTCATCCAATGTAGTGTCACCTGAAGAAATTGCGACTGCAGGTGGGGACTAGTGGCCAACAGTTCCATATGACCATTTCACTTTCAGAAACTTGTAATAAGGGGGTGAAATCGCTACGAACCCACACTGATGAAGATGAAATGCTGCACAAGAACCAAAAATTGTTTATGCTATCATATGATTCTTATCTATCATGATTTTTTTTCTTTGAAATTGTCACACATAACACTTATCAGTTGTGTGTCTGTTCATTCCACAGGAATGTCAGAACCATCAGAATGGGGTCATGCATCACACTCATCCCAGCTTGGACAGTCACGGAAACCCCAGCCCTGACCACCATGGCCACTTCAGCCTGGACCATCAGAATCAGTTCATCCTCGAACATCGACGTCTTCAGTCTGCACAAGTCAGTTCAGTGTGTATGGTGGCTGTTGGTATAATGACATTGCTGGTATTGACTTCCATATGAAACTTCACGTTGTACCTGAATTTGAGAGGCAGAATGCCAATATAGCTATTTACATTTACGGCATGGGAAAGTAAAGCCATGTGAGCATAGAGCTGACGAATACCTTCATTTCTCAAGCAAGAAACATGCAGAATCGTTCTTATTCTTTCAAAGGAAGAACGATACTGTTGGATCAGAAAAATGTCTCACCTAATTTCCCCCCAATTGCATATAAAGATCATAAACGATATTTTTGTCGTAGGTGCCTGAACTCATTTACTAGATGTGAGTGGTTAACACAGCGTCTGTCAGAGCGTTCTACATTGGCGCGTGGAATTGTAGTGCAGCACATAATGAATGCAAGCAAAAGTGCAAACTATTATGGCACTTAACTGTTTTCCATCAGAATTTGAGCAGATATGATGCTCATTTCCTTGTTGAGCACTAGTGTGATTTTAGTATGTATATTGAGCAGTTTACTGTACTAGCTGAGAACACGGAGAAGTATATTTCACTTCCAAAACATTCACTATGATTAATGCATACATCACTTCAGAAACTTGTTGAAACTACATTGCCAAAAAAAAAGTGAAAAGAATTAGTTCACCTGGAAAGACGACGTCGATTTTGATCCCATGATGGCGTATGCCACCTGGGGTTTAGTAGATGTACTGATAATGGTTTCAGCGTTGTCCACCAACGGGTAGTGCAGTAGCATAGCTCCCACAGCACCATCTGTGTCTACCCTTAATAGGGAATGGTCACAGCCAGAAGGCTCAGTGTGATGCAGACGAGTGAAGCAAGCAGGCAGACATGCTCTGGAGATGCATTCGTACATCCTACAGCCAACTGAGTGAGTTTGAAAGGAGTGAAGTTGTGGCATTCCGAGTGGAGGAGTGAACCTTTCAGAGAAATGCCTCACAAGTTGCATGTGCTTTGTCAGTTGTCCAACTATGTAGATATCAGTGTGAACATTCTTACACTCATGTATAGGAATGTGGACGTCCATGCAGCACAGACGTGTGCCAGGATCGTCGTATTGTAAGGATAGCAATGGCAGATCGTACAGCTACCACAGCACAGGTAAGAGGGTCTGTGAACCTGGATGTGTCAACACAGCTAGTAGCAGTGGGACAACAGGCATGCACACCTCTACTGAGTCTTCCACTCACACTACACTATCGACGTGCAACGGCTCGGTAGGTGCCATCAGAGGATCACTTGGAAGATGGAGCCCCCAGGGGCTCGACATTCAGTTGCTGGGTACTGGTTTGGCGACCCTGGGGTTCCTGAGCTGGGGCTGGTAAGCGCCGCCAGTCGCCTGTCACCGTAAGCTCTGGGCACACTTCAGTGACCACTGTGCGGTGCGGGGGTGGAACGTTGTGTGTCTCAGCGGATGGGGATCTTGGCTTGACCGCTCGGATCGCGAGGATGGAAGAAACCTCTATAAAAAAAAAAAAAAATTCTCAGTCTCAAGGTGTGCTGCACGCTGATAAGATGCATGGCTGTTGAGATGGAACAGTCGTTAGCAGGCAACCTCTGGGGAACCTGCCGCACCTCAGTTGTATAAGGCTTACTCAGACATGGGGGGCTCTGTCTGAGTGGACCCTTATTTCCCTAACTGCTTGTGGGACCGAGATAGATCCTCCAAAATCTTCCCTTTCCTCCTCCCAGTGGAATGGGTGGGCCACTGGCGGGTACTAACACCCCAACTAATAAGAGAGCTCGGGTAGCCAGCCCTCCAGACGCGAGAGTAAGACAGCACACAGCAGTAAAAAGTAATAGGGCCCAGGACGGCAATCAGAATGTTTTTAGTAATCAAAGGGAAAGAAGGTAGTTTCGAGAAGCTCTCGCCTTTCTACATCCAGAAGGGCTTAGAAGGAATTGCTGAGACTTTAAAATCTGTCAAGCTTTTGCGAAATGGGATGCTGTTGGTTGAAACATCCAGTTCCCAACAAGCTGTTAACCTACAGAGTGCTAAGTGCCTGGGCGAATATGCCATCGATACAGAGCTCCACAGCACTTTGAACTTCAGCAAAGGTGTTGCATCATGTAGGGATCTAGTGGATATTTCTGTTGAAGGATTGAAGAGTGAGCGGGCTCTGGAAGGAATCGTGGATGTCCAGAATGTTCTGAAAAGGGTGGATGGAACCCTAGTTAAATCTGACTCCTTCATTCTTAACTTCAGCACCCCCAACCTACCAGGCTACATCAAGGCAGGCTTTCTCCGCCTAAACGTACTGCCTTATGCCCCAAACCCAATGCGCTGTTTCAATTGCCAGCATTTTGGGCATACCACCCTTGGGTGTAAAGGAGAGGCAACATGTCAAAACTGTGGTCAGGCCGCTCAAGAGGGAGTTGGTTGCTCATCTCCAGCCAAATGTATCAACTGTTCTGGAAACCACCCTGTTTGGAATAGGGACTGTCGAATCTTTTTAGAGGAACTCAAAGTCCAGGAAATAATAACAACCAAACATATCCCCTGGGTGAGGCCAAAAAGATCTACAAGTTGATGCAGCTTCCCGCATTTGCTGCATAGTTTGCGTCGATGGTTCAGAAGCCTGCTCCAAAAGCGGATGCCTCTACACAGACGAAGGTGAAGAGAGTTGGCACTAACACCTGCAGATGTCAGTACACTTGCAAGTAAGCAAGTATTTCAGAGCCTGTAGCCTCTACTCGAACGGCCGACAAAGATATAGCGGCCAACTTGGGCCAGCCCCTGGCGCCTCCACCAGCTGAGGCTGTTCAGAAGCCCAGTACGGCCATTACCACTCACACGTCGGCTCCACCAAAGCCCAACAAACTGCAAAAGGCTCCTATAAAGTAGCAACAGCAGATCAAATGACGTGGTAAACCGTCTGACCATGCAGATGTTTTACATGATGTTTCATCTGACTCTTCCCCAGAGCTGATGGAGTATGACGTATGTGTGAGGCAATCATCTCGCCCCACGACTGCCCCTCCACCTGCTGTAGTCTCCCCGTCGGAGAGACAGGGTGAAGGTGCTACCCCCGTCCTAGATGGCTCCCATACTTCAGTGGAACTTGCAGGAGTTCAGGACGCATGTGGAGGAGCTTCATCTACTCTCTCAGGGTAGACAACTGTGTATGTGTTTCCAGGAGACTTATTTCCATCCGTTGTACTGTCCTGCACTACGAGGATATTCACTCCACAAAAAGGACGACTTGCATGGAGAGAGAGCTAGAGGCGGCATAGGTATTTTCGTCATGACGGACTACCACTCCTCGCCTCTCCCACTTACGACAACTTTACAAGCCGTTGCTGTGTCCGTGCACGTCCGTCATCCATTGACTATATGTTCCCTTCACTTGCCTCCACATGATACGCTTGATGAAGAGGCCCTCACTGACCTTATTACACAGCTCACCCAGCCATTCATCATCTGTGGTGATTTTAATGCCCACGATGTGCTTTGAGGCTTGGTTGATGACTTGTACGGAAGTGATCACTTCCTAATCTTGATTCATCTGGCAGATGGCGTAGGCCCTGAAAGGAAACCACCGCAATGGGTGCTCAGTAGAGATGACTGGACACTATATAAACAGTTGGCCCAGTTTGAACACTGTGCGACTGTCGAGGCATGGGTGGATCATATTACGACAATGGTCCACCACGCATCCATTCTTCAATCCACAGGCCACCAGAAGAGGTAACCTGTCCCTTGGTGGAGTGCGAATGCCGCTCTGCAATCAGGACCAGGCGTGCGGCTCTGCCTAGGTTCCAGTGTCGACCAACTGTTGAGAATCTTGCAACCTTTCGGGTGGCGATGGCAAAATGTCCCCGAAGTATTCGAGAGAGCAAGAAGAGGTTGTGGCAACAGTTCGTGAACACCATTAATCGTTCCACCAAAAGTCCCAGTGTGTCGGAGACCATCAGCAGAATTTCTGAGAGAGGAGGGAGGTGCCCCATGGCTGCTCTTATGAGTAACGGCACTCCACACGGATCTGCGAGACGTTGCCCAACTATGGAAGCATATTTTGCCACAGTTACTGCAACAGCCAGTCAGGATCTGGGTTTCCAGCGCCATAGAGCGATTGCTGAGAGGCGTAGTTTGGACTTCCAGTCCAGCTCTAATGAAGTTTACAACTGCCCATTCTCCATGTGGGAGCTGGATTCTGCACTGTGGACCGGCCGAAGTGGCCGCGCGGTTCTGGCGCTGCAGTCTGGAACCGCGAGACCGCTACGGTCGCAGGTTCGAATCCTGCCTCGGGCATGGATGTGTGTGATGTCCTTAGGTTAGTTAGGTTTAACTAGTTCTAAGTTCTAGGGGACTAATGACCTCAGCAGTTGAGTCCCATAGTGCTCAGAGCCATTTGAACCATTTTTTTTCTGCACTGTCTTCACCTCGTGACACATCCCCTGGTCACGACAGGATCCATTACAGTATGCTACGGCACCTCAAGGCGCAACAAAGAAATCCTCCTTGCACTTTCTGATGCCATTTGGGCTTTTGGTCACTTTCCTGAGTCGTGGCGTGAGGCACTTTTAATTCCTCTGGGAAATACCGCACAAGCCAAAGTAGTTACCGTCGTTTTGCCCTCACTAGTTGCATGGGAAAGACCTTGGAGCGGATGGTCAACCGCCGCCTTGTCTGGATGTTAAGAGTCCCGGCAACTCCTTAGTCGCTTTCAGTGTGGGTTCAGAAGATTTTGTTCCACCTTCGATAACCTTGCCCTCCTAGAGGCGGCTATACAATAAGCTTTTCTACGCCGTCATCACCTTCTCGGTGTATTTTTTGACATCGATACCGGATTGGTGATGTCCTGACTGATCGCTTTGAGCAGGAGAACGGTGTCCCTCAAGGTAGCGTTTTAAGTGTGACTGTCTTTGCCATAGCTATTAATACCATTACCTCCATAGTGAAAAGTCCTGTCCAGTGTTCCTTGTTTGTGGATGATTTCTCTGTGTTTTGCTCTTCTTCACGCCTTGCAAGAACAACGCGTCAGTTGCAACTTACTCTTAGACGTTTGGATGAATAGGCGCAGAAGAGTGGTTATAAGTTTTCCACTGAGAAGTCCGTGTGTGTTCTTTTTCACTGTTCTCGTTCAATTTTAACCTTTCCTGACTTGCGGATGAGGGACACTGTCCTTGCTTTTAAAGACACGGTGAGATTTCTGGGGCTCAAATGGCAAATGGCTCTGAGCACTATGGGACTCAACTTCTGAGGTCATTAGTCCCCTAGAACTTAGAACTAGTTAAACCTAACTAACCTAAGGACATCACAAACATCCATGCCCGAGGCAGGATTCGAACCTGCGACCGTAGCGGTCTTGCAGTTCCGGACTGCAGCGCCTTTAACCGCACGGCCACTTCGGCCGGCTCTGGGGCTCATTTTCGACTGTGGTTACCTCATCTTAAAGACCTGAAACGACGGTCACTTAAGGTTTTAAGTATTTTAAAATGTCTTAGCCACAGTACATAGGAAGCAGACAGGACTTGTCTGCTCCAGTTTTACTGGGCATTTGTGCGATCTCGGCTCGATTATGGATATACGGTGTATGGGTTTGCAAGGCCTTCTTACGTCAAGATGTTGGACGTTGTGCACCATGAAGGAATTAGGTTAGCCACTGGGGCATTCAGAACTAGCCCCATACCAAGCATCTGTGCAGAGGCTGGTGAAGCGCCACTTCATATGCGGCGACGGCTACTTACGGTGCGCCAGGCGTATAAAACTTCGTCCACGCCATACACAGCTGCATACCATACCGTTGCTCAGCTTCCTCTGGCACGGTCTTTTTCATAACCGGCAACGAGCCAGGAGGCTCTATGGGATTCGCGCACAGGATTGCCTCTCTGAGATGGATATGGATGATCTTAATGTTTCCCCTCGCGGATGGAGCAGATTTCCACCTTGGCTCCTCCAGAGACCCAGACTTATTTTATACTTGACTAATTTTAAGAAAGGTAGTATGCCAGATTTTACATTCCAATCTCTAGTTTTTAACATTTTAAATGTGCATCACGGTTTTACCGTCGTTTACACTTATGGCTCCAAACAAGGGAACTTTCTTGGCTGTTCTGTAGTGTTACCTGATCCTGTTACCAGGATTCGCCTCCCTGATGAATATACCGTTTTCGCGGCGGAGCTCCACGCGATCCTGAAGGCAGTGGAGCAGATGACTCTTATTCGGGGCAATCGGTTTCTCATCTGCTCCGATTCTCTTAGTGCCTTACAATCATTGCAGAATCTGTACCCAACAGAGGAGATGGTCCAGCTGATATATGACCAACTGTAACTTGCTCCAACGGCAGTGCAAGCAGGTGTCATTCTGCTGGGTGCCAGGTCATGTGGGAATATGGGGCAATGAACAGGCCGATCGGGCTGCCAAGGAGGACTGCAGAGAGCAGGATGTGACCCAGTGTCCTGTTCCCTTGCACTCCACAAGAAGTGCATGTAGTTGTGGGAGGAAGAATGGCTGGCGGTGACGGCCAATAAACTGCGGTTGGTGAAGTCAACAACTCGGGCGTGGCATTCCTCCTACCGGTTGCTCACGTGGGAAGAAGTGACCCTCACGCTTCTTCAGATTGGGCACTGTCCTCTCACGCATAGCTGTCTATTACGGTGGGAGGATCCCCCGTTTTGTGATGCTTGTGGTGTGCAGATCTCTGTCCGCCACATTTTCACAGACTGCATTTTATACCGTGATGCAAGGTCCAACAACCCTACCACAACAAAAGTTAAAAATTAATTATGATTGTAGTGTTGCTCACGCTGCTAAATATTGCATTTTCGGGCAACAATAAAGTTGTATTATGTGGCAGGTGTCATTAAAGCACAGTTAATAAAGTCATTTCATGAAATAATGGATAAACTAGGCACTCATCTTTTCGTGTTTCCCACGCTGGTCTCGTTGTAAACTCAGGGCTCAATCATATCATCGAAAATCTAGGTGCTGATGATTCCAAGCTCGGATGCAAAGAGGCCTAGGTGTTATTCTGCGATATTCAAAAGTTTTGTAGATGTGTTTCATTAACCATTCTTGAAGACTAAACTTTTGCAAGTTAGGACAATGGTGATGTAAAATACACTCCTGGAAATGGAAAAAAGAACACATTGACACCGGTGTGTCAGACCCACCATACTTGCTCCGGACACTGCGAGAGGGCTGTACAAGCAATGATCACACGCACGGCACAGCGCACACACCAGGAACCGCGGTGTTGGCCGTCGAATGGCACTAGCTGCGCAGCATTTGTGCACCGCCGCCGTCAGTGTCAGCCAGTTTGCCGTGGCATACGGAGCTCCATCGCAGTCTTTAACACTGGTAGCATGCCGCGACAGCGTGGACGTGAACCGTATGTGCAGTTGACGGACTTTGAGCGAGGGCGTATAGTGGGCATGCGGGAGGCCGGGTGGACGTACCGCCGAATTGCTCAACACGTGGGGCGTGAGGTCTCCACAGTACATCGATGTTGTCGCCAGTGGTCGGCGGAAGGTGCACGTGCCCGTCGACCTGGGACCGGACCGCAGCGACGCACGGATGCACGCCAAGACCGTAGGATCCTACGCAGTGCCGTAGGGGACTGCACCGCCACTTCCCAGCAAATTAGGGACACTGTTGCTCCTGGGGTATCGGCGAGGACCATTCGCAACCGTCTCCATGAAGCTGGGCTACGGTCCCGCACACCGTTAGGCCGTCTTCCGCTCACGCACCAACATCGTGCAGCCCGCCTCCAGTGGTGTCACGACAGGCGTGAATGGAGGGACGAATGGAGACGTGTCGTCTTCAGCGATGAGAGTCGCTTCTGCCTTGGTGCCAATGATGGTCGTATGCGTGTTTGGCGCCGTGCAGGTGAGCGCCACAATCAGGACTGCATACGACCGAGGCACACAGGGCCAACACCCGGCATCATGGTGTGGGGAGCGATCTCCTACACTGGCCGTACACCACTGGTGATCGTCGAGGGGACACTGAATAGTGCACGGTACATCCAAACCGTCATCGAACCCATCGTTCTACCATTCCTAGACCGGCAAGGGAACTTGCTGTTCCAACAGGACAATGCACGTCCGTATGTATCCCGTGCCACCCAACGTGCTCTAGAAGGTGTAAGTCAACTACCCTGGCCAGCAAGATCTCCGGATGTGTCCCCCATTGAGCATGTTTGGGACTGGATGAAGCGTCGTCTCACGCGGTCTGCACGTCCAGCACGAACGCTGGTCCAACTGAGGCGCCAGGTGGAAATGGCATGGCAAGCCGTTCCACAGGACTACATCCAGCATCTCTACGATCGTCTCCATGGGAGAATAGCAGCCTGCATTGCTGCGAAAGGTGGATATACACTGTACCAGTGCCGACATTGTGCATGCTCTGTTGCCTGTGTCTATGTGCCTGTGGTTCTGTCAGTGTGATCATGTGATGTATCTGACCCCAGGAATGTGTCAATAAAGTTTCCCCTTCCTGGGACAATGAATTCACGGTGTTCTTATTTCAATTTCCAGGAGTGTAGTAATCAGCACTCCGAAGTTAAGTTACACTTCTTTTTTATTACTTTTGTTGCAATATCACGTAACTCACAAAACATCACTTCACAATATAAAACATACTTGAAAATATCTTCCTCACTGTTAAAGCTCACATTTTATAAACTGACTACAATTTGCGTCTTTTCAACATGACGACCAAGACTTGACTCTCTAAATAACCGCTTACGGGCCCAAAAATCAGAGTTACAAGTACGACAAAGATCATAGTGACAAAAGAAAGAATTCACATAAGAATAATATCATTGCAATATAAACATATCGATGTATCAAAGTACCTCTACATTAATGAAATCAAATCTGAATGTTGTCTCAGAAATATGTTAACTACTTTACAGAAACACAGTAGAATATTGCTGGTATCGAGAGGTTGAGGTGAGGTGCCGTAATGGTTACGTAATTCAAGTACCATTACAAAGGGTAGAAGCATAAATTGATTGGGGTCTGCCCTGTATTTTAGCTAATGACGAGACGAGTGTATCTAGGGTTTTAAAGTTTTGTGATGTGTCTGGACTCCGGCCTAAGCTTTTAGGCTGGAGGTTTAGGTGTATTGCAGAGTGGCTGGCTCCTCCCTTTTTTCCTTGAGGTCAGGCAGCCACTTCCATTTGCTATATTGTTTTAGCTCCTTCTCCAACTTTCTTCCTGTGTTGTCCATGTTTTACTGCTGACGGCATGCTTCGTCCCATGCTTCGGTGTGGGTAAGCACGTATTTTTTCAGTATTGTTGCCTGTGATTTATATTCTGTTTTGTTTTCCTCTTCTGAGTATTTTCTTGACACCTCTCTCACATTGTTATTGAGCGGGCGCTGAAGACCATACCGTCGTGCACTCATACCAATCTCTCCATCCATCCTTGGAAGATGGAATGGCTCGCCGAAGCCTTCAGGGATGAAAACAGATTCTGACCTCACACAAGTGATGGTCATTTGAGCATACAACATAGACCTAGTGAATGCTGTATCGTAGAGTGCATACGTCTGGACCCACCCTAGGCCTTCTGGTCTGGTCTGTGATAAGCTACAATACTCGTTCACCTTTCGTGTTTCTGGAGGGGAGCTAACCAGAACTCGGTACATGCAGAATGTTGTTCAAAACATTCCTTTGCCATTCTTGTAACTGGAAGATGATGAGGTGTTCCAACGAGATAATACCCGCCCACATACTGCCAGTGAATCCCAGAATTCCTCTGTCAAGACGTGCAGCAACTTCTCTGGGCAGCACGATCTCCAGACTTGTGGCCAATCGCTCACATGTCGGAAATGATGGGACGAGAAGTAACTAGTGCAACTTCTCAGCCAACAACTCTTACAGAGCTACATCAAGAGGTCTAGCAGGCGTGGAATAACGTATCCCAGAACAGTATTCGCCATCTGGACAATCGACTGGATGCCAGAGTCAGCGTCTGTATTGCTGCCTGTGGAGGCTACACCATGTATTAATATGGGTGTTTCAGCATGGGTCGATATAATGTATCTCAGAACTCCTTGTGCTATTGATCTGTAATTGTAATAATTTCATGTACTCCACATATTCTGTTGCAACAATAAATCTTGAGTAAACTGGCAACCTCTAAAACGATGTACAAATTTTTTTCTTGAATTGTGTCTGTCACGAAAGCATGCACGTCATTTGAGCTGCACATCCCAATGATGCTAAGTTGCAGCTCACGATGAAGGACGTGGTTGTCCCATACTAAATGAAACCACATTGCCCAATATAACTTTTTTTCCAGTAATCTTACAGGCCATGCAATACCCGATACGAAATTTGGGCATACGGTGAGTGACAGGAGTTCAATAGCTATGATCGAGAGGGTTGCGCAAAAGGTTACGTGGAGATAGGTGTATGCTTACTTGCAGACATTTTGGAGAAAAATACACGTTGGATCCTACAGTCTACAGCACCGGACCAGGGCTTTCATGGAATCAATGGTCGAAAGCACAGAAGTCAACATCGAACTCTTAACCGATGTCAGTATCCTGTTGTTTTTCAAATGTAACTTCGTAGGGGACATCGACTATTTGACCATAGACATGTCAAGGCGATAAATAGGCAATTTGAGCTACATCCTATATTTCTGTGTAAAAAATTTAATCAAACATGTCATGCAGTGACCCCTGCCTAAATACGGTTTTTTGTGGCTGTTGAATGATGAAATTGCTGGATTAGGTGAATTCGAAGACTTGGCAGCGGATTGTGATGTAGGACTACCAGACGTAGCGATCCTAATAACTTCCATGGTGCAAACAGCGATTTGGCACTATATCCATAACAGTTCCGCAAAACGTTTCTCTCCCGGAGCTGCTCATGACACTGGGAAATAAAATATAATATATACTGCGCTATAGAAACCTCCAGCAATGCCTAAGGTTGGGGATGACTGATTAGTTGCTACTAAATGCGACCAGGCATACTGCATTAAAAATTGGATTGACATTAACGCCGCTAAAGAGGGCTTATGTGACGTGAAATTTGGAGGAAGATCATTACATACTTATGAATACCGCTTTTTTTGGGAAAATTGTGGAGAATATAAGAAACCATGTCACCAGATCATTTGTTAAATGGGCCACAATCTACAAAAAAAAATCGTCACTCGGGAAGTACCTAAGGTTCCGATAGCGTTCATAAGACCTGTTTATGTCAATATGTGTATATAAGACCTGTACAACCCCCACATGTATCAGTTTCATTATGAGATTGCAAAAACTCACTTTGCAGTGCGAAAGTTACTTTGTACTGATACAGACATCTTCAACTAGTGTTCAACTAGTTGTGACCCATTAGAGGTAATAACATGCCACCCCGATGCATTCAGCATGTCTGGATATGCGGTCAATAACCTGATGGCATAACATCTATAACTGTGGTGCAGAGTAATTGGGTTATACATCTTATAAAGAGCCTACACAACAAAGGGATCTTTGCATTGTTTTATATTTATGGCATGTGAATTTCAGAACTCAAATATCGCTTAGCCAAAGCAGCTTGATGGAACTCTGAAACATTCTCAAGAAAATCGGCTTGGCTGTTTTGCAAGCTTCCTTAACACCAAATAGCAAGGTAATTTTTCAGATGCACTTTGTGCCTCTACAGAAGTATATGCATCTAGAACATTGAGGGACTCGGTTAGATTCCCATTCATGGTAAAATTTTAAACAAAGTTGAATGTTCCATGAATATTCTTGTGAAGTGTGAGATACATAAGGACGCAGGGAATTAAATTAGTAATATTTTTTCTTATTTTAAACAATATTTTACAAAAGATCAGCTATTAAGAATTTATATTTGCAATGAAAAGTAAATTTTTATTGTATTTATGATAAGCAATTAGAAATAAGAAGACATGCATTTTTCATAAAATGGATGATTAGACATCTGTTAAATGGCACATATTTGATGAAATTTATATTTAAATGACCTAGGTGTTCGAACTGAATGTTAAACAAACGAAAAATATATTGTCTGAAATGAAACTCAAGCCTTTGTTTATCAGTCTTGAGAAATACTGGTTTCGTTCCAGCTTTATGTATTTTATGTTTCACCAAAATGCTCTTAGAATTTGCACCTTTCTGTAAAAATTGGCATAATGTGGGAACTGCACCTAAATCACCTACATGGCAGACGAGCATTGTACCACAAAGCTACACTGACTAGTGAAAATTGTGTTACTTTAGAGTGTTAAGGATGGTCAGAAACTTCAAAGTCGATTTTGTCGAACATTTTTGAGAGCTACATCAAACTACTTTGGGGTATTGATATTCCATATCCAGAACTTCGCACAACACAAATATTAAAAATTACAAAAAACCTATTGCTGTGTACTCTCCATGTTAGATCTAAAACGTATGCAAACCATACACTGACAGGTGCTACCCAATGGTTGGTGAAAGGTTTGTGGCATAGTCTCAATGGCTCCCACAGTTTATGTCTGCATGGTGATCTTGGCAGTGCTCCACCTCTTCCTCCACATATGGTGTCCTAAGTTAATATTCAGTTGTGCAGGCATGAGGCACATACTATAACACAGATGAAAATCGGCTGGACATCTGATGATAATATGTTGGTCGTTTATGAGGATGGAATGGGAATGATGCTATACTTGCACAATTCACTTGACTGGTAGAGAGAGAATGAATTTATTTGATGGTACATGTGTGTGCTGAATAACACCACCAATTTATCATAGTGTAAATATGTGTGTGTGTGGGGGGGGGGGGGGCAGGGGGAAGGAGAAGTGCATGCACTTGAGCTGCATGTTGTGTGTATATCTGATTTAACTGCTGCTAGTTATCACAATTAGTAATATTATTAATTTTTAGTGCCACGTATTTGTTTCACTTTCCATGTAACTGTGGAGTGGTGGTATCAGAGAAACATACTATGAATTCTTTCTCTAACATTACAACAGTAGTAAAGTTTGAGTGCATCCCTTTTTTAAAAACTCTCGTGGGAAGAAACTGTTACCGCAGAATATATATATATATATATATATATATATATATATATATATATATATATATATATATATAGTCACTAAACAAGAATAGGTTTTTCCATATTTATTGTTATTATTTACAAAAAAAAAAGAAACGACATACGTTCCCAAGATAAAACATATAAATATATATGTTCTAAGTTGAATCCACACACTGAAAATGGAGCAATAGATGCGGGAGTTGAACCCGCATATTATAATATTGGAGAGTATGACATCAGTGCAAATTGTGCTAGGAAGAAAATGCAGTTTGCACATATGAGTTTTACGTAGTTCACAAAACAATTTCATGGAATTTTGCATTTCCTGTCAAATGTATTGGCCCATGGAAGCAGGATGTATGTGATCATTGCTGGCCCTACAGACGTGTAGAAAACATGTGTAGAATTCAATCTCCTATAGTAGATGAATGCCATTGGCAACATGTGTGAATGAAAATTTCATGAAATAGAATAAAAATCTGTATATGCCACGAATAAATTATTTACCATACATCCTAGTTCAAACTTAAACTGCACGTGCAGGAAAACTTATTAATACCTGTAGATAAAGAAGGAGAGAAAAATGCAATAGTAACACTTTTTGTTGAAAACATCATTTATTTTTCACCACACTTAATACTAATTTTGTGTAAACTTCATCATTAATTAGTTGACAGTAACTGAAATCACTTGAATCCGGTTTCAGGCACCCCATCCTCTGAGTTTGCAGTGGTAGTATAATGAACTGAGGTGTTCCTAATTGAGAAGCTATTTTAACAGCCTACATATACCACGATGTAGTCTGTACTGTGGAATATTCAAACAATGTCCATGAACGGAAAATGAATGGCAGCTGAATGCCCTCATTTCACCCTACTTGTTTGGCCTGTCCACGTTAAGAATGTATACTGTGGGTGTTTTAAGTAGAAAAAACATTTGAAAATAAGTAGACTAAAACAAAAATAATGGATCAGAGATGTTACACTATTCCTCTGTAATTTCTCATTTACTCACTGCGTTGTGTCTGTTGTCGTTTAGGACTGTATCCTGGGGTGTGTAAACTTTTGAGTGCGACTGACTTACTTCTTGCCATCCCCACAAATGAATATTTGTTAGTCAAAAAAATGGTTCAAATGGCTCTGAGCACTATAGGACTTAACATCTGTGGTCATCAGTCCCCTAGAACGTAGAACTACTTAAACCTAACTAACCTAAGGACATCACACACATCCATGCCCGAAGCAGGATTCGAACCTGCGACCGTAGCGGTCACGCGGTTCCAGCTATTTGTTAGTCACGCCATCTCATAACATCATGCACCATACTATGGAGTTGAGGAACAGAATCTTTGCAGGAGCTACACGCTGGTGAGCCAAGTGCAAAAATCGTTAACGATTAGAACTACATTTTTTTTTTTTTTTTTTAGATCTGAAGATGACCATTAAATGTGATCGAAAGTAATCGTCAATTTGGGTATTTACAGCCGAGAGTCTTATAATAAATTTTTAAAAGGCTTTACACGTCTGCAGAACCTCTCGTGACAATATTTCACCCATTCTTAAGAACGGCTCGGTGCCGGAGAATGAGCATCTCGAAAACGGCGAATCTGGTTGACTGTTCGCCTGTTACTATCATTAGCAACTATAGAAAATTGTTGAAGTACGTTGAAACCACGAGTAGGCAACAAGATTTTGGACTTTGACGTCGCATCACATAATATGGAGGTTATCTGCTATGTAACGTAGGACATGATTTCAGCCTGTATTGCTGTGGTAGGATTCGATTCACTTAAGATTTCGGGTTTAAGGCCTGATCGTACATGCGCATCGTCTGTAACAGATCTAAAGAGAGAGTAAATGCTGGTGCAGGTACAAGTGTTTCGAAGCACACCGTTCAGCACATATTGTTGAATATGGGGCTCCACAGCATATGTTCTTCGTTTGTACCCATCTTGACAAACTGACATCAACAGTCACAATGGCAGTTGGTTCAGCATAATCGATATTGGTTCGAGGATGACTGGAATGGTGTCACCTGGTCGGATGAATTGCGTTTCTTGAAATATCAGGTGATGGACCGTGTCCGAATACGCCGACATACAGACAAAGGGCTGCTCGAAACTTGTACCACGCTACGGAAGAAGGTCGGGGAGGGCAATATTATGCTATGGGGGATATTCACCACGGCCTCTGTGGGACCTGTGGTGTTAATCGAAGGCACCATGACAGCTGTGGACTATGTGGACATAACTGCTGACGACCTGCATCCCTTTTACTTGATGTATTCCTTGACAACGAAGGCATCATTCAGCAACGTAACTCTCCGTGTGGCAAAACCACAGTCGTGCTACAGTGGTCTGAGACGCATGGTAGTGAATTTGTGTTGATGTCGTGGCCGCCAGTGCCACCTGATATGAACCAGATGGAACATATCTAGGACGTCATTAGGAGCCGGCTCCGCGCCTACGAACCACCAGCCTGTAATTTATGGGAACTGTGTGACCTGTTATTGACATCTGCTGCCACATACCTCCAGAAACGTATTAACGGACCTGTCGAGTCCATGACACTCAGAATAACTGCAAATGTGGGACAGATGGAGATGACGTAGTGGTTAGCGCACTGGAATCGCAGTCCGCAGGACAATGGTTCAAATATATATATATAATCCAGATTTAGGTTTTCCGTGATTTTCCTAGATCGCCTCAGGAAAATGCCGAGACGATTCCTTTGAAATGGCATGGCCGATTTCCTTTCCCGTCCTTTTAGAATCCGAGACTGTGGTCGACCTCTAATGAACTCGTTGTCTAAAGGGTAAAATCCAGTCTTCTTTCTTCCTTTCAAATGTGGGCCAATAGACTTTTAAGCAGGTGGCCATAATGCTCATCGGTGTTTATAGACAACAGAACAAGCGTCTGTGGTATGTACTGTACATTTTTCTTGCAATCAAACTTGTTCCATTCACTCACAGTACATTCTGTTGACAACAGTAATGCTCACTGAATTCTTCATCCTCAGGCATAATCTTTACTACACTGATCAGTCTTGGGTTTGTTTTTCCCTTTGTGTTAGATGCGTAACAATGATACACAGCTATATGGCTACGTTTACTAAAGACGACTTGGCCAATATGCACCTCCCATAAGGGTTCAATGATGTCAATGAAACAGTGGCTCGACGCTACGCTGAGCTGTTCTTTCAGCGACGGTAAACACATCACAGCGCCATCGCATTTGTTTGTACGTGCCTAAGAGAAAACTGATTCCTTCGTGTACAGTTTGAGCGAAGTGCGTCACAGCACTCGATCAGGAAGAGAAGTGATACTTGTGACTGTTAGGCATCTTACCACCAGTAGTCGACTAACTGCACAAGGTCTGAACACAAGTTACAAAGTGTGTGTAGTTCGTATGACGGTAGTTGCTTTACGCTGTGTTTTGTGTTGCATGTTTCGGTGATAGCATAAAACAGGCTATTCAGTCCTGTGAAAACATTCTCACTGTAATAAAGGTATTAATGACACAAAAAAGAATAAATCGAAACTATATTATTACTCTGTAACAAGCAGCCTGGGACCACGGGACTCTTATAGCAGAACACTATCCACTGATAACCTCTGAAATTTTGTCAGTGAATTTGGGGTTCATCCCGTAGAAAGCTATCTAGTGCCTGCTTACGAGTACCTTATGTGATATTTCTAACATATATATGTTTTCACTTTGTTCATGCTTATCTGGACTGCTCATAATGAGGCAATGTTCAGGACAAATAGTGCAAGCAAAAAATGGCTCTAAGCACTATGGGACTTAACATCTGAGGTCGTCAGTCCCCTAGACTTAGAACTATTTAAACGTAACTAACCTAAGAACATCACACACATCCATGCCCGAGGCAGGATTTGAACGTAAGACCGTAGCAGCAGCAGCGTGGTTCCGGACTGAAGTGCCTGGAACCGCTCGGTCACAACGGCCGGCAATAGTGCAAGCAGTTACCAACAAATTATTTCACAAGCAACAGGCATTTCACAGAATCATACAAATGTTCCAAGAACTGCAGTTAGCATTATTTATCTTTACACGTTGCCATAAAATGTGAAGCTATTTCTTTCTTCAGCAATATGAAATGTCACTTCTAGAGATTTGTATTACTATCTCTGTTCACGGGCGTTAATTATTTTATCATATTTACTCCCGTATGTGAGAACTCCATCATACCACTATTTGGACATTGATACGGATTTCACCTGGCAGAAGATGAGATTTATAACTCAAATTGTCTAACAGGTAATTCATACCAGGAACGAAGAAAATTAGTCCTGTCTCAAATTATTGCCGAAAATGTCAAGTTATCTGCCATCTGCAGATGATTATCTCTGCAATAGGGTACACTTCGTCACCTATAATTTCCATCGTCATCGTCACCAATCCATCCTTGTATAGTAGTAATGAAACCAACAGATAACCTTAATCTACGCTGTTTGATGGCCCCAGTTAAGTACACACAGGGAGTTGATAGGAACTGTAACAGAGAGAAAAATAATAAGATGCAAACATAGTGTTTTATAAACCACTTTCACTTAATTTGAGTCCCAGATGCAAGTCCAGAGTAATATTCAATACAAGTCCGCCAGGTGGGTCAGTTCGACATCCACAACAGTAACAGAGGCTGAGTAAGAATGCTTAGACTCGACACTCAGAGGTGGATTGAGAGACAGTTTACAGTAGAGCTCAGTCCAGTGTTTTAGGTTGTCTCCGTGGCACATTGGCTACACTAGCTTGAGGAGCACGTGTCCCGAGCCATCTGCAGATTGACCGTGCAGTCACACGGGTTACTGTCAACTTCAAGTTGTCGACTGGAGCGACGAGCGGCGTGGTATCGATAGTGGATAATACACCAATCCTCCCCCCCCCCCCTCCCCGCGGCCCCAAACTACACTCATGCTGATAAATTAAGGATAATGCTGATACGTGGTGAAACAACGCTCTGGTGGGCAGTTTGCGGGTTTAAATCACCTCGGGGTATGACCATGAGGTGCATTTGACCTGCAGTCGTCGCACGGTGACGCTGGCAGCAGTCCACATACGCAGAGGTGTGTTGGTGCATGTCAGAGTACGGTGCAGCGAGTAAGTGTGCAGACGTTTTCAGACGTGCTAATGGTGACTGTGTGTTGAAAATGGCTCAAAGAACACATATTGATGACGTTATGAGGGGTAGAATACTAGGGCGACTGGAGGCTGGTCAAACACAGCAGTTCGTAGCACGGGCCCTCCGTGTGCCACAAAGTGTGATCTCAAGATTATGGCAACGATTCCAACAGACAGGAAACGTGTCCAGGCGCTACAGTACGGGACGTCCACAGTGTACAACACTACAAGAAGACCGATATCTTAGCATCAGTGATCGCAAACGGCCACGGAGAACTGCAGGTAGCCTCGTTCGGGACCTTACCGCAACCACTGGAACATTTGTCTCCAGACACACAGTCTACAGGAGACTGAACAGACATGGTTTATTAGCCCGGAGACCTGCAAGGTGCATTCCACTGGCCCCTGGTCACAGGAGAGCCCGTAAAGCCTGGTGTCAAGAACACAGTACATGGTCAATGGTACAATGGTCCCAGGTTATGTTCACGGACGAGTCCAGGTATAGTCCTTGGAAGGGACCTTTATCTACATCTACATCTACATCCATACTCCGCAAGCCACCTGACGGTGTGTGGCGGAGGGTACCTTGAGTACCTCTATCGGTTCTCCCTTCTATTCCAGTCTCGTATTGTTCGTGGAAAGAAGGATTGTCGGTATGCCTCTGTGTGGGCTCTAATCTCTCTGATTTTATCCTCATGGTCTCTTCGCGAGATATACGTAGGAGGGAGCAATATACTGCTTGACTCTTCGGTGAAGGTATGTTCTCGAAACTTCCAATGAATCTCAGTCTGGCATCTGCTTTACCGACAATCAACATTATATGATCATTCCATTTTAAATCACTCCTAATGCGTACTCCCAGATAATTTATGGTATTAACTGCTTCCAGTTGCTGACCTGCTATTTTGTAGCTAAATGATAAAGGATCTATCTTTCTGTGTATTCGCAGCACATTACACTTGTCTACATTGAGATTCAATTTCCATTCCCTGCACCATGCGTCAATTCGCTGCAGATCCTCCTGCATTTCAGTACAATTTTCCATTGTTACAACCTCTCGATACACCACAGCATCATCTGCAAAACGCCTCAGTGAACTTCCGATGTCATCCACCAGGTCATTTATGTATATTGTGAAGAGCAACGGTCCTATGACACTCCCCTGCGGCACACCTGAAATCACTCTTACTTCGGAAGACTTCTCTCCATTGAGAATGACATGCTGCGTACTGTTATCTAGGAACTCCTCAATCCAATCACACAATTGGTCTGATAGTCCATATGCTCTTACTTTGTTCATTAAACGACTGTGGGGAACTATATCGAACGCCTTGCGGAAGTCAAGAAACACGGCATCTACCTGGGAACCCGTGTCTATGGCCCTCTAAGTCTCGTGGACGAATAGCGCGAGCTGGGTTTCATATGACCGTCTTTTTCGAAACCCATGCTGATTCCTACAGAGTAGATTTCTAGTCTCCAGAAAAGTCATTATACTCGAACACAATACGTGTTCCAAAATTCTACAACTGATCGACGTTAGAGATATAGGTCTATAGTTCTGCACATCTGTTCGACGTCCCTTCTTGAAAACGGGGATGACCAGTGCCCTTTTCCAATCCTTTGGAACGCTTCACCTTTATGGTGGTCGTGGTTTGATAGTGTGAGATGGGATTATGACTGGTGCACGTACTCCTCTGCATATCTTTGACAGAGGAACTGCAACAGATCAAGTGTATCGGGACGTCATTTTGCGCCAGTATGTCCGCTTTTCAGGGGTGCAGTGGGTCCCACCTTCCTCTTGATGGATGATAACGCACGGCCCCACCGAGCTGCCATCGTGGAGGACTACCTGGAAACAGAAGAATGGCGAATGGAGTGGCCTGCCTGTTCTCCAAACCTAAACCCCATCGAGCACGTCTTGGATGCTCTCGGTCGACGTATCACTGCACGTTTGAACTCCTAGGACAATTCAGGAGCACCGACAGGCACTGGTGCAAGAATGGGAGGCTATATCCCAGCAGCTGCTCTACCACCTGATCCAGAGTTTGCCAACCCGTTGTGCGGCCTGTGTAAGTGTACATGGGGATCATATCCCATATTGACATCGGGGTACATGCGCAGGAAACAGTGGCGTTTTATAGCACATGTGTTTCGGGACGGTTTTCTCAACTTGTTACCAATTCGGATCTATGTCGTGTGTGTTCCCTAAGTGCGTATGCTATTATCGCCAGTTTTGTGTAGTGCCACATTGTGTGGCACCACATTCTGCAATTATCCTTAATTTGTGAGTATGAGTGTAGTTCTGTCAGAAACGACGTCAGTGAGGGCGGTGTGCGTTCTGGTGCTCTGAGGAGGCAGGAGCAGGAACTTCATGCGACCAAAACCTGCCGCCCACACCACGACATTTGTCTTTTGAACGCCGTGAAACATCGACTGGAAAACCAGTCATAGACTGCACACCACGCCCAAGGATGGAGCATAATCTTCTGTCGGCGGAGCAGCGACGGCAGTTGGGCGAATGGGAACCCACGTCCCTTGGCTGGGGCTGCCAGCGATGCAGTAATGGCGACTGCGCTGCGACAACCTCCGTTGGTTCCCCGTCCGACGCCGGACCGGCGGCATGGGACCTGATGGAGGCGAAGGCGGCTGAGGCTGCCCCAAAGCACGGAAGTAAATAGATTGGCCGTCGAGCAACGCAAGGTGTGTCAGTCTTCGCCCTCCGACAGTCAATGATGTGCTGGTCGCTCCACGCAACACATATTACACTATACACTGGAAGTGAACTCATACGATTTGCCTAAAAAAATTGTTTTATGTAGATGAAGCAATGCCACATCCGTCTCTGTAGTTAGTTTCTCAGTAAAAGTTTTATTTTTGGCATAGATAAATAAAAACCGCTGATTTGGGATTCGTCCTTGTTCTCCGTGATGCTGTCTCTGTCAGGTGCTTTTGTAGAAACCATTGGACAAGAAAATATAATTTTTCCGCATCTTATATCCACAGAGTGTAGCTTGATAACGAACTTGTTTTCTTGCCGTTATGGTCTATAACTCTTGTGATACTTCGAAGTAAAGCACAACATTGTGCATATTTTGAAAAGTTTGGAGTGAAAAATGTAGTAGCTGCCCAGTTTACGTTTGGTGGGTTTCTTGACAACCATTACTGCGTACAAAATGTAGCTAACACATTGTTTTTAACGCTGGAAGGAGAGTCATGTCTCTTTCCAGTTTCGAGAAAATAATTGAGATATATTGGAGACTGTCCGCGATGAGGATGGCAGCTACACGCCATACGTGCGCCTATTGCCGCCTGCTATGCGGAGTACCGAGCTGCCTCGTGTTTCTCCTCTTTACAAGCTGCCGATATAAATCTAAGCTGGAAATGAAAGAAAAATTAAATGAAATGTAAAGACACCGGGAGTCATCGCCTCATGACACTGATAGCATGTCTTCTTCAGCCTACACTACCTGGTTACAGGAAACAATATTTCCTATATTATTTTGTTCACAATGTTCCCTACATTATTGTCTTTATTGACTCATTCATGTATAACCGGTTCACTTTACAATTGTAGTTTTATTGTACCGTCGAACACTGCAGCTGTGCATGTAGGAGACAATGGTACATGCACTTTTAATATATTTTTCCACAGAAATGTGTATGAAATGAAAAAAAAAAAAACTTGTGTTACTATATATTAACTGAAGCGAACGTGAAATTCCTTTGCCATTAATTCATTCTTCTAGAGATAAGTGCACGAAATTAAAACAAAACTGTTATTTTACGATTAACTAGAGTTAGGGTTCAGATCACAATCGTTGGTTTCTTCACACCTTTCTCTTTTTCTAAGAAAGTATGGACGGCATGCCACAATGTCCTCCCTCCTAACCCGAAACACAATATTTTTACGTTTTTTTAAAGCAGAGCATCTTTCCGCTTTTATTACTGAGAGAACTGAATTACGTTATTTATCGACGCTTTCCATCTGTGTGTACTCACAGATAACGTATCTTTGTGCGATGACTATCCATTTCAGCAGACGCTAGGAATACGCAGAAGTATTAATGCACTATGACTATAACGTGACTTTACAATGGCGAGCGACGTGCGTCAATCGTGTATTATCAAGTATTGTCAGACTCCTTCGGTCCCATCTGTACGTAAACGAAGTTATAAAAGGAATACCTTCAAAACTAACAAATATAAAGCAAATCTTACAGAAACGCGAGATGGGGTGGTGAGTAAACAAGCAAACACTGACCAAAACAGCAGCGCGATTGGTGCTGCGTTATGTGCGGTAGTTACCTTGGGGTTGGGTTTCCGGGCACGCTCCTGTCGGTCATTCGCCACAGTAAAGGCTCCTCTACATACTACTATGCTTTGTGGGGGCTGCAGGTTTCTCCTATTGTATTCCTTACTCCCGTTTTAGTCGACATTGCTTAGTGCTCCCTCTGAAATTCTCAAAAAGCACTGTTTTTTTTCAGTTTACTCAGGTACCATCACCGTAAATACTTACTTTTTTGCAGTTTATTCAGCTTTAATCTACAGTTCATAATCAATAAGTTGTGGTCAGAACCCGCAGCTGCACCCTGAAATGTCTTACAAATGTAATATCTTGTTTTGAAAAATCTGTCCTATAACTATATACACTCCTGGAAATTGAAATAAGAACACCGTGAATTCATTGTCCCAGGAAGGGGAAACTTTATTGACACATTCCTGGGGTCAGATACATCACATGATTACACTGACAGAACCACAGGCACATAGACACAGGCAACAGAGCATGCACAATGTCGGCACTAGTACAGTGTATATCCACCTTTCGCAGCAATGCAGGCTGCTATTCTCCCATGGAGACGATCGTAGAGATGCTGGATGTAGTCCTGTGGAACGGCTTGCCATGCCATTTCCACCTGGCGCCTCAGTTGGACCAGCGTTCGTGCTGGACGTGCAGACCGCGTGAGACGACGCTTCATCCAGTCCCAAACATGCGCAATGGGGGACAGATCCGGAGATCTTGCTGGCCAGGGTAGTTGACTTACACCTTCTAGAGCACGTTGGGTGGCACGGGATACATGCGGACGTGCATTGTCCTGTTGGAACAGCAAGTTCCCTTGCCGGTCTAGGAATGGTAGAACGATGGGTTCGATGACGGTTTGATGTACCGTGCACTATTCAGTGTCCCCTCGACGATCACCAGTGGTGTACGGCCAGTGTAGGAGATCGCTCCCCACACCATGATGCCGGGTGTTGGCCCTGTGTGCCTCGGTCGTATGCAGTCCTGATTGTGGCGCTCACCTGCACGGCGCCAAACACGCATACGACCATCATTGGCACCAAGGCAGAAGCGACTCTCATCGCTGAAGACGACACGTCTCCATTCGTCCCTCCATTCACGCCTGTCGCGACACCACTGGAGGCGGGCTGCACGATGTTGGAGCGTGAGCGGAAGACGGCCTAACGGTGTGCGGGACCGTAGCCCAGCTTCATGGAGACGGTTGCGAATGGTCCTCGCCGATACCCCAGGAGCAACAGTGTCCCTAATTTGCTGGGAAGTGGCGGTGCGGTCCCCTAGTGGAGACCTCACGCCCCACGTGTTGAGCAATTCGGCGGTACGTCCACCCGGCCTCCCGCATGCCCACTATACGCCCTCGCTCAAAGTCCGTCAACTGCACATACGGTTCACGTCCACGCTGTCGCGGCATGCTACCAGTGTTAAAGACTGCGATGGAGCTCCGTATGCTACGGCAAACTGGCTGACACTGACGGCGGCGGTGCACAAATGCTGCGCAGCTAGCGCCATTCGACGGCCAACACCGCGGTTCCTGGTGTGTCCGCTGTGCCGTGCGTGTGATCATTGCTTGTACAGCTCTCTCGCAGTGTCCGGAGCAAGTATGGTGGGTCTGACACACCGGTGTCAATGTGTTCTTTTTTCCATTTCCAGGAGTGTAGATAATCTGGAACCTTCCAGTGCCTCAAGTCTCTTCCACGTATACAACCTTCTTTAAAGATTCTTAGAAAACATGTTTGCAACATTACATTATGCTCTGTGTAAAATTCTGCACGGCATAATTCTGTTTTATTTCTCCCCCTCCCTCCCCCCACCCGCGCCCGCCGTCCACGTCCACCTACCATTTCTCATTTTTTTCCTTTTCTCACTATCGACATCCAGTCAGCCATCACGTTTTCCTCTCCCGTAATTATCGGAGCAACATTTGTGATCTCCTCATACATTCTTTCAGTATCTACATCGTCTGCAGTGCTAGCTGGCATATAAAGTAGTACTACTGGACTGGGCGTTGGCTTCGTGTCTGTCTTGGCTACGATAACACATTCATTCTGCTGTCCATAGCAGTTTAATTACATTCCTATTTTCTACTCATTATTCAGTCTATTCCAGGATTACACTTATTTGATTTTGTGTTGACAACCCCATATTGACCTGATCATTATTCCTGTTCGTTCTCACATTGCAATTCAATGATCAGTACTTTATCTAACTTCAGTCTATTCATTTTTATTTTTAAATTCAATAATCTACCTATCCGATTACGAGATCTAGCATTCCACGCTCTGATGCATAGAATGTCTCTTTTGTTTTTCGTTATGGCGTCATCCTCTTGAGTAGTCTCTCCGCGGAGACCAGAAAGGGGGACTGTTTACCTCCAGAATACTCTGCCCAAGCGGATGCCATCATTATTAGGCCGTACAGTAGAGCTGCGTGTCACCGGAAAGAAATCAAGAGATACGGGATTGTTTCGTCTGTTTAAGCACACTACGTTACATTTAACTGTATTGATGGTCAGCTTACAATCCGTGCTCCAGACGCTGAGAGGCTGCTCGTTTCCCAAAATTACGTAACAGTTTTCTAACTACGTCAGAAATTCCTCATTTGCAAGCAGCCTCAGAGAGAGACTGTCGTTATCTGCCAAATAATTTATTTAAATCGTCAGTGACAGTGGTCATTTCACGGTTCTCTGTGGTATGCCGGATTCTACTTTCCCTTATGATGGTGCGTCCCCATTTAGAATTATGTACGTATTTCTTTTTCCTAGAAATACCCAGTTCAATCGCATGTCTGTTTATATGTTCCGTACACACTTATTTCAGTTCTAGGTCTCTACGCGAAACTCCAACGAAGATTTTCTGGAAGTCAAAGCACACAACAATGAACTGTATACCACTACCTGTTGCATTTTGGATCTCATGAATGAAAAGAGCAAGGTGAGTTTCACACAATCGCTGCTTGAGTGAAATATGTTGATTCCTACGCAGCAGCTATTCGGTCTCGACAAAAGCCAACACAGGCTACCGCAGGCTCCACAATTATACAGCACGTTGAGGTCAGTGAAATAGGGGTATGGCTTTGTACATTTCTCCATTATAGCCTGTAACGGTCTGCCCTGTTTTCCAGTTACATGGTTCGATACATTGTTCCAAGAAACTAGAATAATTTCTTGCTAGAAGTGGAGCTAGTTCATCCGTATATTTGACATACACTCCTGGAAATGGAAAACAGAACACATTGACACCGGTGTGTCAGACCCACCATACTTGCTCCGGACACTGCGAGAGGGCTGTACAAGCAATGATCACACGCACGGCACAGCGGACACACCAGGAACCGCGGTGTTGGCCGTCGAATGGCGCTAGCTGCGCAGCATTTGTGCACCGCCGCCGTCAGTGTCAGCCAGTTTGCCGTGGCATACGGAGCTCCATCGCAGTCTTTAACACTGGTAGAATGCCGCGACAGCGTGGACGTGAACCGTATGTGCAGTTGACGGACTTTGAGCGAGGGCGTATAGTGGGCATGCGGGAGGCCGGGTGGATGTACCGCCGAATTGCTCAACACGTGGGGCATGAGGTCTCCACAGTACATCGATGTTGTCGCCAGTGGTCGGCGGAAGGTGCACGTGCCCGTCGACCTGGGACCGGACCGCAGCGACGCACGGATGCACGCCAAGACCGTAGGATCCTACGCAGTGCCGTAGGGGACCGCACCGCCACTTCCCAGCAAATTAGGGACACTGTTGCTCCTGGGGTATCGGCGAGGACCATTCGCAACCGTCTCCATGAAGCTGGGCTACGGTCCCGCACACCGTTAAGCCGTCTTCCGCTCACGCCCCAACATCGTGCAGCCCGCCTCCAGTGGTGTCGCGACAGGCGTGAATGGAGGGACGAATGGAGACGTGTCGTCTTCAGCGATGAGAGTCGCTTCTGCCTTGGTGCCAATGATGGTCGTATGCGTGTTTGGCGCCGTGCAGGTGAGCGCCACAATCAGGACTGCATACGACCGAGGCACACAGGGCCAACACCCGGCATCATGGTGTGGGGAGCGATCTCCTACACTGGCCGTACACCACTGGTGATCGTCGAGGGGACACTGAATAGTGCACGGTACATCCAAACCGTCATCGAACCCATCGTTCTACCATTCCTAGACCGGCAAGGGAACTTGCTGTTCCAACAGGACAATGCACGTCCGCATGTATCCCGTGCCACCCAACGTGCTCTAGAAGGTGTAAGTCAAGTACCCTGGCCAGTAAGATCTCCGGATCTGTCCCCCATTGAGCATGTTTGGAACTGGATGAAGCGTCGTCTCATGCGGTCTGCACGTCCAGCACGAACGCTGGTCCAACTGAGGCGCCAGGTGGAAATGGCATGGCAAGCCGTTCCACAGGACTACATCCAGCATCTCTACGATCGTCTCCATGGGAGAATAGCAGCCTGCATTGCTGCGAAAGGTGGATATACACTGTACTAGTGCCGACATTGTGCATGCTCTGTTGCCTGTGTCTATGTGCCTGTGGTTCTGTCAGTGTGATCATGTGATGTATCTGACCCCAGGAATGTGTCAATAAAGTTTCCCCTTCCTGGGACAATGAATGCACGGTGTTCTTATTTCAATTTCCAGGAGTGTATAATCTAAGGCGCGCTCTACTAGCTCCAGTGATTTTTCTTCTATCGGTCAACTTCATCATAAATCTGCTGTTATTTATTCTCTCGTAATTACCTTTTTGAATTGCTTAGTTTCCACACCAAATGCGTAGTTTTCATTTATTTTATTTCTTTATGAATTTGTGTTAGTTGAAAGACTGAGGGCTTCAAACCATCTTTAGCATCTGACATGATGTAATTTGAAGACTGTAACGAGCGACACGGCACAGAGGTTCACACAAGGACTGGCATACTGGAGAAGCGATGCTCCAGCCCCTACCCAGGACATTCTAGGGTTTTTCATAAATCGATTATAGCGAATGTCGGGGAGTTACTTCCTCATCTTTAATCTGTCCGAGTTGTTCCCCGTAACTGGTTACCACATTGTCGAAGTGACATTAAACTCTATTCCTCCATTAATAATTTTCCTTCTAGATAGCCTTTCTATAAATATTACGCTGCACGATTGAAAATGAATTATTCGTAATAATAATGATAAAATAATAATGAAAACATTTATAGTAACAAAAGAATTTATTACAATTATGACAGCATTACTAATACTGTAGTAAGTGAATTTGCCATGGCGTTCATTTAAATTTGGAGTGCTGATACATTTTATAGTCAGATTAAAGTGACCACTTGTCAAAAGCCTCGATAACCATATTTTACAGCGCGGAGCTCTACGAGCCATGCAGGAAGAGAGTCAACAAGGTCCTTAGAGGACCGATAAGTATGAGGAGCTATGTAGCCAGGAACGATAGGTTTCTCGATTGAGGATCCATGCTACGTACAGCCCAATCGACGTGGTCCTACAGATTCTCGACTGGGTTTTAATCCAGGGAGTTTTGTGTCCTGGGGAGTACGGTAAACTCACCCTGGTGCTCTTCGAATGAGTGACGTACACTGAGAGCTGTACAACACGTTGCATTGTCCTGCTGGTAGATGCCATCGTGCTGAGGAGACACAAACTGCGTATAGTGGTGGACAGGGTCCCCAAGGAGAGATACGTACTTGCGTTGATCCACTGTGGCTTCCACAAGGACGAGATCACCCAGGGAATCCCTCAGACCATAATGCTCCCCCTTCTGTCCTGGACCCTTACGACTTTTGTTGCAGGGTGTTTGCTTTCAGACGTTTCACGCCGTATACGCGAACGGTCATCAGTTCGGTGGAGCATAAAACGTGATTCATTTGAAAGACCATCTGTCGTCGCTCAGTGAACGTCCAGCTGCGTTAATGGCGTCCAAATTCCAACCTTCGTGGCAGTGAACAGCAGTCTGCGTGGCTGATGAACCAGGAGCCTGCTGCAGAAGCCCAGAAGCAGCAACGTTCATGGAACGTTCGTTGAGGAAACACTGTTCGTAGCTCCTTGGTTCATCTGGGAGTTCAGTTGCACATATATTCTCCCGTACCCATCTCCTCACCCGTCATTAACCCTTGTAATCTATGGCCCATGGAACACCACAGTTGCCTCTGCGCGAGTTTTGGATAGCGCCGTTTTGCCTTGCATGGTATACTACATGCTTCCACCCTTGCCCGAAAGCCAATAATCATGCCGTTTTGGACGTCATATAAATCACTAAATTTCCACATTACGACAACGACTGCACTGTTTTCCGCGTCCCCCCGACTCACTCTTTATACCCTCCACTGTTAGTGTTGAGACCTGCCACCTGTGAATGATTGTGCACGCTGACTTCGAACATAGGGGGTGGTCACAGTAACTGAACTGTGTATATTGACTGAAAAAATTGAATGAGGAAAAGTCACATAATATGTAGGGAAATATAAAGCAATATAGAAAAATAAAAATAGAAAAAATACGAAGGAAGAAAGGGATGAGGAAGTCTTGGAGAGTGTTGACAGTGGGATAGAGATGCTAGTTTACTGTAGACCAGAAAGAAGACAGGTGGAGTATATCGAGAAGGAAGCTGCTATAATGTTTAAAGGAAAAGCATCACTACCGTCACGAATACAGTACAGTTTTGAATCAGACACTCTTTGCTGGGTGTTTCATTCCACAGATATGTGACTATAGCGGCGAAGGAGATGGAGAGTTATAGATAAACAGGTACCGTCAAGATTCTGAAAGCAGTAGATCTGTTGTTACCGTTACAGAATACTGATATGTGCCTGATACAGAAGGAGCATCTCTGAGGAGTGCCGTTTTGAAGAAACCGATTAAAATGCAGTGTGTAAAAATCACGTCACTTTTTTTGTTGCATCCACTTCAAATAAGTATAAGACGGACTAACATGATCTAACAACCGTACGTTATACATACATCATACGCATTAAGCATTAATGGCCATCTCGAGGCTACTGTATTCTTCACAATCTGTGTCGTGTTGAAGTACATTATAGAAATTGTGTTCCGACAGAATCAAATGGTTCAAATGGCTCTGAGCACTATGGGACTTAACATCTGAGGTCATCAGTCCCCTAGAACATAGAACTACTTACACCTAACTAACCTAAGAACATCACAAACATCCACGCCCGAGGCAGGATTCGAACCTGCGACCGTAGTGGTCGCGCCGACAGAATCAACGACTGAATTAGGGGTTGGGGTTGTTTGGGGGAAGAGACCAAACTGCGAGGTCATCGGTCTCATTGGATTAGGGAAGGATGGGGAAGGAAGTCGGCCGTGCCCTTTCAAAGGAACCATCTCGGCATTTGCCTGGAGCGATTTAGGGAAATCACGAGAAACTTAAATCAGGATGGCCGGACGCGGGATTGAACCGTCGTCCTCCCGAATGCGAGTCCAGTGTGCTAACCACTGCGCCACCTCGCTCGGTCAACGACTGGATTAATTTTTGTTCTAATTTAGATGGAAATATTTTCCTAAGCTTTTAAAATCTATATAGGTGTACGTAAACTTTCTGGCACACTGTGACAGTGTATTCTGCTTAGAAGTTCATCCTGGGCTATTTGGTGGTCTTCTACTGTAGTAGAAGGTAACGTGGCAGTGTTGCGGAGATGAGAGGAATTGCTTCACTTCTTACGGTTTGCTCTGCCATGCAGGTAATGTGCCAATCATGGTAGCGAACAAGAATCACCATTCATGTGTGAAGTACGCGATGGGAATAACCTAAATTCCTAGTCTTCCTGTATCCATAGCGAGTAAAGGACTCATTATCTCAGCATATTTCTGTATTAAGGGGGGTAGGACGTCAAACGGGCCGACTTGGAGAAGGAGAGGCATCACACGACATTTTAATTTCCAGTGTCTATACTTTTACAAATAAGTTCATAAAACTTTGTCAGCACCACCAGGAAGGATTCAGAATTCACACTCATTGCAGTGGAAGTTCGAAAACATAAAAACATAAATTTCTTTTTACGTGCGAAATTTCATCATTTTTTCACTTACTAATGGCTGCATTTGTTGCTATAGGTACGCTTTTCTTCATAAGTTAGAGAGATTCTTCAATGAATTTTGCACAGCATACATACCATACTTACAGGTGTATGAAACTCTAGAATTTATTTAATTTATGAAAAAACAAATGAGCTGTAGTATTTTAAACTTCATGTTTAGGAAAAACACAAATTTTGTAGTTGCTTACCCCAACTATTACGACAGTTTTTAATAGATTTGGAAAATTCTAGAGTTTCACACACCTTTAAGTATGGTTTGTATGCTGTACGTAATTCACGGAAGAATCTCTCTTACTTATGAAGAAAAGTGTGCCTATAGCAACAAATACTGACATTAGTAAGTGAAAAAAATGATGAAATTTCACATGTAACAAAAATCATTTCATTACGTTTCCTTATTTCCACTGCTATGAGTGTGAATTCTGAATCCTTCCTGGTCATGCTGACAAAGTTTTATGAATTTATTTGTGAAAGTATAGACAGTGGAAATTAAAATGTTCTGTGGTGCCTCTCTTGCTCCAAGTCGGCCCGTTTGACGTCCTACCCCCCTTAAACGAAGTAGTGAAGCTCAGATGAGAACGGTCAGTGAGCTTCAAGACTGAGGGGTTGAAATTCTGAACTCCAAGTTCATTGCAAGTGGTTGACTAGTTTTTCATAATTAGCTACCGAAAATCGTCTACACGTAACTCGTAAATAAGTTGAAAAGAGACCGTCAAATAGCTCGATAACTGTTGATATTGCTAATTGTTGGACAGAAAAGTGAGTAGGCAGAACCTTACGTAGCAGTAGGTACATGATGTAAAACGTCTTCGATGCCGTAGAAAGGAGGGTGTTTTACGTTCCCACATGCACGAGAGCGTTTCATGACTCGAGGATAATTTGTATTCGACGGGAGGAGGGGCAATGGTCCGCGTCGAGATGTAGTCAGAATGTTTAAGTTGCAGAAGCTACCCGCGCGGGCCACGGTAATTACATCCGGATTAACGAGGCCAGAGGGACGTTTCGGAGACGCTACTGAGGTCGCCTTGTAACCCGCTAATTGCGAGCCGTTGGCTTTGCAGATGGCGCGCAGCTCGCAGCCGCTGGCGGCCTGTCGTGACTGGCTCGTGACCCCGCAGGACATCAGGGCTGTCCAACAAAAGCCCGCTTTCGCCACAATCGCTTGTGCTGCCAGCTCAGCGTGGGAGGAATAATATGCTGCGCTTCGGATAACTCGAGTGTTACGGGGAAGAGACGTCGAATCAGTAAATACTGCCTCCATCGTCTTCTTGCCCAATTAGCGATGGGAAATATTTCATTGTTACTATTTACACCAGAAAGTAAGGATAAGGATTGGAAATGAAATGTCAGAAGGAAGCAGATTTGGACGAGGTGTTAGAAAAGGTTATTGCCTTTCCCCACTGTTGTTTAACGTAAACCCTGAAGATATTATTGCGGAAAGTTTAGATGGGAAAAGAGGAATATGTATTTGGTGGAAGGAGAATAGAATGTATAAGATTTGCTGATGACATGGTATTAGTGGCAGAAAGTGAGCGGACAGTGAATAACATGCTCAAAGATCTGAATGAAGCTTGTGTGGAATATGGGATGCAAATAAACATAGCAAAAACAAAGAGTATGGTCATCAGTACAAGACGCAGACTGTCCAATATTAAAATAGGACAATCTACCATTAGCAAAGTAAGTCAATTTAAATATCTCGGAAGCACAATAACTGAAGACTTGAGATGTCACCAGGAGGTGGAAGCTCGAACTGCCATAGCGAAGGAGGCATTCAACAGAAAGAGGAGACTCTTATGTGGCAAATTAGATAAAAGACTAAGGAAAAGGCTTGGCAAATGTTTTGTCTGGAGTGTGGCACTATATGGGGCAGAAACATGGACACTGAGACGGGAGGTTGAAAAAAGGTTAGAAGCATTTGAGATGTGGATGTGGAGGAGAATGGAGAGAATAAGCTGGATGGAAAGAGTGAGTAATGAAAGAATATTGGAAAGGGTTGGTGAGAGAAGATGTCTGCTGAAGGTTGTAAGAGAAAGGAAAAAGGACTGGTTGGGACATTCATTGAGAAGGGAGTGCTTGCTAACAGATGCTTTGGAAGGATTGGTTTGTGGGAGGAGACTGAGAGGAAGGAGGAGATACAAGATGATAGACGACATAAAGGGAAGAGGAAATTATGCAGACCTGAAGAGGATGGCAGAAGACCGGACAGCCTGGAGAACTACCATGTGAAAACCTGACTTTAGGGAGAACACTGATGATGATGATGATGACTAGGATATAATTAATAATTTCATTCTACAGGTCTATCAGAGCACCTGTTGGTTGCACCACTGCCAGATACCGAAACGGTGTGTCATTTCGACGTATAGGGGAAAGAGGGGCAATGGAACGCACTCAGCTCGGAACCTCTATTAACAGCTATCCGCTTGCTACCGAGTGGCAGAACACCAAGGTCAGATTTAAGCATTAAAGAAAAAATCGTGACTGAATCATGTAAGTACCTCTCTGTAACATTACAGCAGTCCACACAACAAAAAATGTAAAAAGAGTCGTTTCGTACTATTTCCCACTCATGTGGGGTAATAGTACGTAGACAATTAATTGTTTTCTGAACCACATATCATACACTGAAGTTATACTTAAATATAATACTGAAATAAGCAAATCGAGGAAATCCACATCTATGATACGAAAGACATATTTATAAGTAATGTAAGGTTATATAAAATATGGTTTCTATAAAGCAAATATGTTGTTGTTGTGGTCTTCAGTCCAGAGACTGGTTTGATGCAGCTCTCCATGCAACTCTATCCTGTGCAAGCTTCTTCATCTTCGAGTACCTACTGCAACCTACATCCTTCTGTATCTGTTTAGTGTATTCATCTCTTGGGGTCCCTCTACGATTTTTACCCTCTGTACTGCCCTCCAATACTAAACTGGTGATCCCTTGATGCCTCAGAATATGTCCTACCAACCGATCCCTTCTTCTAGTCAAGTTGTGCCACAAATTTCTCTTCTCCCCAATTCTATTCAATACTTCCTCATTACTTATGTGATCTACACATATAATCTTCAGCATTATTCTGTAGCACCACATTTCGAAAGCTTCTATTCTCTTCTTGTCTAAACTATTTATCGTCCACGTTTCTCTTCCATACATGGCTGCACTCCATACAAATACTTTCAGAAAAGATTTCCTGACACCTAAATCTATACTCGATGTTAACAAATTTCTCTTCTTCAGAAACGCTTTCTTGTCATTGCCAGCCTAGATTTTATATCTTCTTTACTTCGACCATCATCAGTTATTTTACTCCCCAAATAGCAAAACTCATTTACTACTTTAAGCGTCCCATTTCCTAATCTAATACCCTCAGCATCGCCAGGTTTAATTCTACTACATTCATTATCCTCGTTTTGCTTTTGTTGATGTTCATCTTATATCCTTCTTTCAGGACACTGTCCATTCCGTTCAGCTGCTCTCCCAGGTCCTTTGCTGTCTCTGATAGAATTACAATGCCATCGGCGAACCTCAAAGTTTTTATTTCTTCTCCATGGATTTTAATTCCTACTCCAAAGTTTTCTTTTGTTTCCTTTACTCCTTGCTCAATACTCGTATACAAATTGGATAACGTCGGGGATAGGCTACAACCATGTCTCACTCCCTTCCCAACCACTGCTTCCATTTCCTGCCCCTCGGCTCTTATAACTGCCATCTGGTTTCTGTTGAAATTGTAAATAGCCTTTCGCTCCCTGTATTTTACCCCTGCCACCTTCAGAATTTGAAAGAGAGTATTCCAGTCAACATTGTCGAAAGCTTTCTCTAAGTCTACAAATGATAGAAACGTAGGTTTGCCTTTCCTTAATATATTTTCTAAGATAAGTCGTAGGGTCAGTATTACCTCAAGTGTTCCAACATTTCTACGGAATCCAAACGGATCTTCCCCGAGGTCGGCTTCCACCAGTTTTTCCATTCGTCTGTAAAGCAGATATAGTGATAATCATAAATACTGCATCTCTTTCTCTATTCGTTTAGTCGGTTCCGACTCTTCGTGACCCCATGAACCAAATAACGCCACTTTTTCCTGTCTTGCACTTTCTCCCGTAGACCTTCCAGGTTGGAACACATTACTTCTGTGATGCCATCGATCCATCTCATCCTCTGACGTCCTCTTCTTCTAGTTCCTTCAATCTTCCCCAGCATTAATGTTTTTTTCCAGCGAGGCATGCCTTCGCATTGTGTTTTAACATTAGACCTTCCAGGGAGAAATCTGGTTTAATTTGCTCCAATATTGATCTGTTGGTTCTCTTTGCAGTCCATGGAACTCTAAGACGTTTCCTCCAACACCACAATTCGAAGGAGTCTATTCTTCGCCGTTCAGCGTTTCTAATGGTCCAGGTCTCACATCCATACATCACAACTGGAAAGACCATAGCCCTCACAATACGGATCTTTGTTGCTAGTGGACCTTATAACGTTGTCAAGGTTTGACAACGTTCGGCTGCACCGCAGTCTGCATGAAACCACCCAGAACACAGGATGTATCGACACCACAGTTCTCCAGCACAACCAGATTCCCCACACAAGAGGCACACCTCAGATGTGTCATACACCTGAGACAAACTGGAGACTAGTTTATGAATGTCAACATCATTCAATTCATCATCTCGATATAGTTTCTCTTCGTTATCATTTCACCTGACGAGCTGCTATCATCCTAAAAGAATCTCGTTGTCTTCTTATTCTGTCCTTTTCCATTTGAAACTTCTTTTCCTGCTGCTATTTTAACAGAACATTTCTTATTGTTCTTCCTTACTTTCACTTGTTCCAAAATTATTTTCCTTGGAGCAAACGTCAAAATTTCCGAACGTAGTTTAGGCCTTGATTTGCTTGATCCTAATGAGTTTGTCATCCTCGGTTTTGGAGAAGTGTCTAGAATAGACATCACTGCTCCGCTCCAACAAGATTCATCATCTGCGTTTCATGCATCTCTCCTTTCAGTCGTCTGTACCTCAACAGGTGATTCATGCACTGGAAAGAAGTCATCCTCTGAGAACGCATTTGGACTGTAAGGAAAGCTTTCTACCTTTTTAAAGCCAGAAACTGCTTTGGAATGTATTCTTTATCGTGGTCCCTAGGAAGAACCATCTGATGGCAGCAGTTGATGGGAAGTGTGCGGTGGCAAGGAGAGAACTATAAGTCCAACTGCTTTGCAGATATTGTGACACATTAGGGCACTGTGACAGGATATCAGAAGGGTTGGACTTGCCAGTGAAGACTTTGTCTGTTCTGCATAATGTGTCTACCATCTCACAAAAAATTCATCAATGATCCACAGTGACTTCGAACAGAAATAAGTGCTTCTGCGTCTACATCTACATCCATACTCCGCAAGCCACCTGACGGTGTGTGGCGGAGGGTGCTTCCGGCAGGTTCTCCACGTGTTAATACGGTCTACATTTTCACGGCGGAAAAATAAACAGGACAGTATAAATATGCCTATAGCACACATTTCACAACACTCAGTTACGTTTCGGACACATTCCAAACTTGTAGCAGTTCCTAATTTTCTGTTTATCTGACCGACGACTAATTGAGGTTTCTGTATTGTAGAAATGACCATCTCGTCAATATTGTAAATCCATCTTGAGTCAGGTTTTCGCACGCTTAAGTTTGGAGAGCGTCTCAAAAACCCTTGCGCCCAATCAGTCTCAGCCAATTTAGTTTCAGAGCTGCAACCATGTTTAGCTTGCTTCCTTCAGCAAATTCATAGGAAAATCGCCTTAGTTCTGTTGAACTAACACCATAAAACTATTTCACCAATATTAGCAAATGCTCAGCAAATTCTGTTCCCTGTTATTCACTACGCACTGTTTCTGTCTCCATTTTTGGACCTCCTGTAACACCCATCTTCAATGTTCGATGTTCAGTGTGAGAGTCGACCGGCACTTTGGCAGAGAATGTTTAGATCGATGAGTGAATCCTGCATTGATTTTCGTGGTGACAGTTTGCCATTGTCTCCTTCCAACGTACTGTAAAATATCAACCGTGTATCTGTATTACGTCGGCGGCTGTGGTGGATGATTCTGCAGTGCATAGTTGCTATTTTGCAGCTGTAGATGAATTAGGATTGAATGGATGAGAGAAGGTTAAACTCGGAGTCAGCTCACAGTCTACTTTCGAGAAGCACATAAGGAGCCACCGAAATTAAAGAACCCACCCGACATTGGGACCATCGTAACCAAAGAGTGTCCCAAGCCTTCTTGTGACATGGAGAGCTAGCAATAGCATTCGATTCTGTGACAGCATCTAGTAAATTGACAAGCAGTGATAGTACTGTTTGTTTATTGAGAATGATGGAGCAAATGGATTTATTTCTTGACGCTATCCATGTCAACTACTCCTCTCACACTTAACAAAATATTCAGGCACTAAGAGTCGTAAAACACTCTGAAGAAAGAACTAAATTCGTCTTCTTCCACTATTTCTGCCTTTGGATCATAAAAAGGTGGTTAATACCGTTTTTATGAAACAAGTATTCTTCGCAAAGACATAGTATTAGTAGCTGGAGAGCAGAGGGGCTACAGGGGTGGAAGCACATTTTGTTAGTGCAGGTTGCCTACATCAGGGGCAGGTATGCACTCAGGGGCGAACCTATTGTTCTCCTATGATTGACAGGTACTTAACCTATTGCCATGTTAAATGGTTTTCCATATCACTTCCCTTAACTTATTGTTCCCCTGCCCCCTCCCACTCCCCCTGAACCCCCCTCCCCACCCTCACTGCTAGAGGTACAATTTCATGTCTGAGTTATTGGAATAGGCCCTGTCATTAATAAATGTGCTTGACTACTTAATTATGTTTATCAATTAATTAACCTCTCCTTATATGGTAAACCCCCCTCCCCTCACACCATCTCGTCACACCTGGAAAATGGTGGGAAAAAGACTCAGTTGATTGGTCATGTGGAGGGAAATCGATTGCTCTGTATGGAATATTGTTTATACACTTTAGACAATCTAAGCAATATATGGAAAGTGTATATTGTTTATTTATAAAAATTCAGTTTATGTGGGTTGGATTTCTCTTGTTCATCATTCTCTGCTGTTTGGAAACATCTAGGTCTTGCCAGTAGCAATTACATGGGGTAAACATGTTGCATAACCTAATGTTCGGCACTGTACTCTGGGTGTCTGAACCTAATGTTTGGCCTTTTGTTGGCACTTAACCTATTGTTCTGTTAAGTGGTTTTCCATGTCACAGCACTTAAACTATTGTACCGCCTTTGACATGAAATTAAGTAAGTAGTTATCTCCTCCCACCATTTTCTGGTATATTTTTCGAATTTCACATGCTTTTGAACGCCATTTCTGACGCATTTTTCTCTGTCACCCACCCCCTTAAACTATTGTATTGCGTTTTACATAAAAATGAAGCAAATTAATGTAGTGTTGTGCACATAGCCTGCTGTTCTGCTCCATGTCACCCACTCTCACACACCTTCCCATTAACTACAGTACTGCTAGAACCACATCGATATAAAAAATTTATGCAAATTAATTGAATCGATATTCTTCACATGTATGGGGTAGTTTTTCTTAATTTGCAGCATCCTATTGGTTGGTGAAATCGATGGGATATAGTTTAAACAAAAAAATCCTGCGACTCAATGCCCGACGCCGCCCCTTCCGCAGTCTCTCCCGCTAGCCACCACAGGGTGCAAGCCAGCACGAGCCATCGCTATCACACTGCTGCATGTGAAAGATGGATCCGTTTTCGTGTATACAGTTAGAATTCTTTGAGTGTTATACAGACTTCACAAGACTCCCAGGTGTGTTTACGCTAATCCCATACACGGTGACACATAGCTGCGATGTGGGTCCAGCACCGAGAGATCTTGCAATGCTTTCGAGAATAGCTCAAAGTGCATTCTTTCTAGCGATCGTCACTGAATTCACCCGTCAAACTGTGGCAGCTGCCGGTGTGCGAACACCGTCTCAAATCACATTAGTTTTTGCTGAAGATGAGTACCATTAAGAAGAAGAAGTTTAAGATGAAAGATAACAAAATATATATAATGATTGCATGGAATTACGCCTATCATGCAGCACGAATTCGATTATGGGAGCAGGAGGCACATCTCCATGTCTGCTTCCAAAGATATATAGTGGACATATCTAAAATTATATCTTCTGTACTTGAAGAAAACCACAGACATAGCATTTGGTTAAATAACTGTACACTGTCACAGTGGGAGCAGGGCTGAAAAAAAAGAACACAGAGGTTGTGAGGTAAAAATTCATTTCTTTCTGATCAAACTTAAAAGTAATTTTACAGTTTCATAAGCAGACACGGAAACACTATTTTCACACATCTTCTTCTTCTTGAGTCGGTGGAGAGAAGGACATCCGTAGAATGCTAGGTTTTGAATAGCGGCAAACTTAAAGATTCGATACATCCATGAGATCTTCTCATTCCCCTTCATGTAGACGATGGTGTCCATGTGATCGAATAATTTAAGTGTCGTCACCATATCTTTATAGGGTATGCCAGGATCATCACAGTGAATTCCATGGTAGAAATGTGTTAACCACTTTGCAGTCTTCCATGTCTTAGCACACTTCACGTATTTGAAAGACCTCGGTGATGCAATGTTTCCAGATAATGTCTATATTATTCGAGCACCTTGTGTGTACATTATAAACGCAACATCTTTAAATATGAACTGTCTACACTCACCATCATAGAAACCCAGAGTGTCCGCAATGATGTCCACCATTGTGAAATGCTCTAGTTATGGTGCAGCACCTATTAATTTATACAGCTCATTGCACAACATCAGTAAGAGGGCAGTAGTTGATCACACAATCATGTAGAACTAGAGCATTCACGGCAGTGTGTTCCGCGAAATTTGTCAAAGATTCAAATTCAATTTGCACATCTATAGGTCCAGACTTAATTACCTCATTCTGTTTCAGGCAGTCTATTACAATGATTGGTGAAAGCTCCTTGAACTTACATGGACTGAGAGACAGCCTCCTCCCTCTCCTTCAGTAATTTCATAGTAAGGAGCACGAAACCTTGCATAAGCTAGACTGTATACAATCTGATTCCACTGCAGATGTTAATTGTCATATGGGTAGATTTCTAAACTGAGGTAGACTTTGGCATTATTTAACTTGCAGTTGTCGAACACGGTGGAATCATTTGCTATATTACCTCTTCTATCAGCCTGAAACTCAAGTATGATGAATCTAGGTATCTATAATGTGTAGAGGTTCTAATAGCCCACATTTGTCTGCTTGCAGTCGGTAACACTAGGTACTCGAAAACATCCCAGGAGCGAAATGTCAATGACAGAAATGTACTGGAATTCAGGACTATAATAAGTTTCAAATGCTCCTCGTCAGATATACTGATGTGAGGCATTTTCCATATTACCTTGCTGATTGTAATGATATTCTCCTTTTGAGCACCTTGAATGTATGAGTTATTGGCCGTCACATTCCGCACCAAAATTAGCTCCTGTTTAGCGTTCATAATGATCTGTCTCATTTGCCTAAAGAACCTCTTAAGAATTTTTAGTGGTATGCATGCAGTAAATCGCTTGTACTCCTCAAATGTTCTATCCTCTGGATCGTCCATGAACCATCCCGCATTTTATAAACTATGCAAATCTGCAGGTGATGCAGAGATGTATGTTTTAAGGGTCAATGTTATGCCGACATTGCATGTACAGTCAGTCTCATATCAATTGAGTTCATAGCGTATCTCTTCTAACAGGAATGCTAAAGCGTTACGTGTTAGCTGTATTGCCTCCTTAAAAACTAATGTCATTTGACACGGTGTTCGCACACTGGCAGCAGCCGCAGTTTGATGGGTAAATTCAGTGACAATCGCTAGGAAGAATACACTCTGTGCTATTCTGGAAAGCATTGCAACATCTCTGGGCACTGGACCTGCATCCCAGCTATGTGTCATCGCGTATGGGACCAACGTGAATGCGTCTTGGAATTCTGTGACGTCAGTATAACACTCGAAGAATTTTAACTATATACACGAAAACAGACCTATCTTTCACCTGCAGCGGTGTGACAGCAATGACTTGCACTGGCCTGCACTGGGCGGTGGCTTGCGGTGGCAGCTGCGGCAGAGGTGGCATCGGCATTGGGTGTCACATCGTGGGATGTGTTTTGTTTAAACTATATTCCATTGATTTCACCAACCAATAGGTTGCTGAAAATTAAGAAAAACTGCCCCACACATGTGAAGAATACCGATTCAATTAATTTGCATAAATTTTTTATATCAATGTGGTGCTAGCGGTACAGTAGTTAATGGGAAGGAATGTGTGAGTGGGTGACATGGAGCAGAACAGCAGGTTATGTGCAGAACGCTACGTTAATTTTCATAATTTTTATGTAAAACACAGTACAATAGTTTAAGGGGGTGGGGGACATAGAAGAATGCGTCAGAAATGGCGTTCAAAAGCATGTGAAATTCGAAGAGTGTACCAGAAAATGGAGGGAAATGATAACTAATTACGTAATTTTGTATCAAAAGCGGTGCAATAGTTTAAGTGTTGTGACATGGAAAACCACTTAACTGAACAATAGGTTAAGTGCCGACAAAGGGCCTATCATTAGATTAAGACACTCAGAGTACAGTGCCGAACATTAGGTTATGCAACATTTTTGCCACATGTAATTGCTTCTTGCAAGACCTAGATGCTTCCAAACAGCAGAGAACGATGAACAAGAGAAATCCAGCCTACACAAACTGAATTTTTTATAAACAGAGAATATACCCTTTCCATATATTGCTTATATTGTCTAAATGGTATAAACAATATTCCATACAGAGCAATCGATTTTCCTCCAACTGACCGATCAACTGAGTCTTTTGCCCACCATTTTCCAGGTCAGATGAGAAGGTGTGAAGGGTGGGAGATTTAACATATGAGGAGAGGTTAATTAAGTGATCAAAATAATTAAGTAGTCAATCTAACTGATAGTAGTGACAGGGCCTATTCCAGTTACTCCAACATGAAAGTATACCTCTAGTAGTGAGGGGGGAGGGGGGTTTGGGTGGAGGATGAGGGTGCAGGGGAACAATAGATTAAGGGAAGTGACATGGAAAACCACTTAGCATAACAATAGGTTAAGTACCTGTCAGTCAAAGGAGTACAACAGGTTCGCTCCTGAGTGCATACCTGTCCCTGATGTAGGCGACTTGCAGGAAATAAATGTGCTCACACACTTGTAGCCCCTCTACTCTGGAGCACGTGTGGCTTACACATTACATTGTATCGTACAAACAATTTTTCTCCAAATCAGTAAAATACTGAGGAACCTAAGCTTATAGCATTTGTAGTTTTGGGAAAACACTCTTTTCAATTTTGAACGTGGCAGAGATAAAATACACACAGCGAAATATTGTTAACAATTGAAATTGAAACCAGACTGCAGTTATGAGAGCCGAAGGACATAAAAGGGGGCCACTAATAGAGAAGAGTGTGGCAGGATTGTAGCACATCCGCGATGTTATTCAGTCTGTACATTGAACAAGTTGTGAATGAAACCAAAGAGATAGTACTCAAGGGAATTAAATATTAGGCGGAAGAAATATAAACGGATAGGTCTGCTAACGGCCGTGTTATTCTGTTAGGGAAGGCAGATGACTTGGAGGAGCAGTTGAACAGTGCGGACTGCGTCTTATAAGATGAATATCAACCTATCAACAAAGGTAAACACGTGTAATTGAATTTAGTCATATTAAATCAGGCAATGGTGAGGGAATTAGATTAGGAAATGAGGCGCTAAAGGTATTAGGCTAGTTCTGTAACGTGGGTAGTACAATAACTGATGATGGCCGTAGTTGCGAAGATATAAAATTCATTTTTATTTTCTATATTGCTCCAATTTCCGTGAACTCGTTTGTGCAGCTGTTTATTTGTGCGATGAGTTACTGAATGTCAACTTCTCGTACAAAGAAAAGATATGTTATATACACGGTGAATCAGGTAAGGTATAACACACCTTTTATTTCGTGAACGGTTACACATATCGAATCGTGGTTTTCGGCAAATGTTAGAGCATCGAGTATCACATACGTTTTTTGTTTGGTTAATGTTTTTAGCGCGGTATCATCGGTGATATTGAAGTAAGCATGTTTTTAAAGTAGACCCGTCTACTTTTATAACTGCATTGCATAGCTCTTGAGAAGACAGGTTCAGTGATATAGCGTTTGTTAATGTTGACGTTCAAACCTGTCATAAAAAAATTCGAGAAATGTCCTAGCATTTGAGAACTCCATGGCCGGAATCGGCATTGGCGGTGCAAACATCGCCAAGCAGAGATCTCGTGCTACAGTGCGCGACAATGTCAACACATTTGCCTGTTCACTTGGCCGTGTTGCAGGCCACTCATTTCTGCTTCAACTTTCGTTGCTTGCAGACATGGACACCAATGAGGGGAAGTTGGATATACCACTTTTATATGGTGAACATAAAAGAAATTCCGGAAAAACAGTACAGCGGTTTAGTGTTATCTATCTGGATCTTATATAATTTGGGAGGTTACGAAACCATTGTTGGTAAATTGTTTATTTCATTTACGTGGGTAATGCAATGTTAAATAGATCGGCAGAGTGTATTGCACGTACCTGGTAACATTGTCACTACGTGCTTACGTTCAGCATGAAACGACATAACGTTAAGAAGAATATTTATTTTGCGGCGTACAGGTGGTCACCAGAGTATTTTTAACAGAACGTTTAGTTCGACGAACGTATCTCATATAATTTTGAGCACTGTAGGTAGACAGTTGTCCGACAGCATGTATTTTACCTTTAAGAAGTACACAGCGACGTAAAGGAAAAGTTAGGTCAAATCTTCCGTCTAACGTCTAGATATTTAACACAGTAGCTGCTTTTTGCAGTGCATGAGATCTCTTTATTTTTGAAGAATAAACAGTTGACTTCTCTGTTTAACTCCGGAAGGATACAAAAATATGAAATAGTTTCCTCAGCCTATATTCTAGCCTATGTCGTATTAGCATAAATAACATTCGTAGGTGAACCTGCATCTCGGTCTTAAGTTCGTTCAAGGGGAAGCTACATTCTCATAGTGCAGGCCTACCCTATGGTATACAACGACGTAACCTGGTATCAGACGCTTGCTTGGCAATTTTTCCACCTCAAATACTGTTTTCAGCCACCATGCATTCAAATTCCAGGACATTTCTAGAACTGTTTTACGACAGTTTTCAACGTCAACACTAACGAGCGCTATATCAATGTAACTATCTTCTCAAGAGATATCGAATGCAGTTACAAAAAGTACGTGGTTCTGTTTAAAAATGTACTTGCTTCAATATCTCTGTTAGTACCAGCGCTGAAAACATTAACGAAAGAAAAACATAATTGCCTCTCGCCGCTCAAACATTTTCTGAAAACCATGTTTCGGCATGTGTAACCGTTGATGAAATAGAAAGGGGGTTAACGTTTTACGTGACTCACGCAGTATATTGGTGGATCATTTAATCCATAAAGGGGAACAACTCGGGATGGAGATGAGACAGAGCAAAATATTTTAGATAGAAGTTGTAGGTGGCAAAGAGGGTCACGCATTGCTATTAATGGCTGTGACCTCGAACGTGGTTTTCAATGTGATTTGGAGATTAAAGTGGTTTTTTTAATGGAAACCCTAATACTTGATTCAAGATTTGAAAAGAGAGCAAAATTTTACGTGTAAAATGATACATTATTCAAGATCAAAGCTATCACAAAGAAGGTGAGATAAGCAAGTATGCTATTAGTTCTAGTAGGATTTAATTTACAATAGAGGAGGGATACAGTAAAATACAGTGTTTGATACAAATTGGAAGTGGCATCCCGAGGAATGAGAGGCGAGTGGATTCATTTAACGATTTGTAAATCAATGTTCTACATTTTATTTGTGTTTGCTCTGTCTTTCCAATGTCACAATAAGATTTATACGCTGTGGCGTATTTGTTTTTTCGACTAAACATGTTAATTAAAACATAAAGTAAAATCTCTATCTGGTATTTCAAAATCTGATGTCACATGTAGGTGTTTCCGTAAAACAAACTCAACCTTCGAATGACCTTCGATAAAGACCTTTAAAATCATCGTTATCGGTAATGATACGCCCCTTATGCCTCTTCAAGCCTGCATCTACCATTGTATTTTCCTGTATCCCTCTTCTATTCCGAATTAATCCTTACGAGAACTAAATACATATTTGATTATTTGACCTCAATTGAACCTTGCCATGACCTTGAATAACGTATCATTTTAGACGTAAAATTTGCCGCTCTTTTCAAATCTCGAATTCCGATTTTAAAAAATCACTTTAACCTGCAAATCACCTTGAAAATCAAGTTCAAGATCGCGGCCATTAGTAGCAATGCGTGAGCGTCTTTGCCACCTATTACTTTTATTCAAAATATTTTGCTGTATCTAATCCCTATCATGATTTATTCGCCATTATGGATTAAAATGGCCTATATATATATATACAGGTGCATATATACAGGGTAGTCCATTGATCGTGACCGGGCCAAAGATCTCACGAAATAAGCGTCAAACGAAAAAACTACAAGGACGAAACTTGTCTAGCTTGAAGGGGGAAACCAGATGGCTCTATGGTTGGCCCGTTGGCCCGCTAGATGGCGCTGCCATAGGTCAAACGGATATCAACTGCGTTTTTTAAAATAGGAACCCCCATATTTTATTACTTATTCGTGTATACGTAATGATATATGAATGTTTTAGTTGGACCACTTTTTCCCTTTGTGACAGATGACGCTCTAATAGTCACAAACATATGGCTCACAATTTTAGACGAACAGGTGGTAACAGGTAGGTTTCTTTAAATTGAAATACAGAACGTAGGTACGTTTGAACATTTTATTTCGGTTGTTCCAATGTGATACATGTACCTTTTTGAACTTATTATTTCTGAGAACCCATGCTGTTACAGCGTGACTACCAGTAAATACCACATTAATGCAATAAATGCTCAAAATGATATCCGCCAACCTCAGTACATTTGGCAATACGTGTAACGACATTCCTCTCAACAGTGAGTAGTTCGCCTTCCGTAACGTTCGCACATACATTGACAATGCGCTGACGCATGTTGTCAGGCGTTGTCGGTGGATCACGACAGCAAATATCCTTCAACTTTCCACACAGAAAGAAATCCGGGGACGTAAGATCCGGTGAACGTGCGGGCCATAGTATGGTGCTTCGACGACCAATCCACCTGTCATGAAATATGCTACTCAATACCGCTTCAACTGCACGCGAGCTATGTGCCGGAAATCCATTATGTTGGAAGTACATCGCCATTCTGTCATGCAGTGAAACATCTTGTAGTAACATCGGTAGAACATTACGTAGGAAGTCAGCATACATTGCACCATTTAGATTGCCATCGATAAAATGGGGGTCAATTATCCTTCCTCTCATAATGCCGCATACATTAACCCGCCAAGGTCGCTGATGTTCGACTTGTGGCAGCCATCGTGGATTTCCGTTGCCCAGTTGTGCATATTATGCCGGTTTACATTACCGCTGTTGTTGAATGACGCTTCGTCGCTAAATAGGACGCGTGCAAAAAATCTGTAATCATCCAGTAATTTCTCTTGTGCCCAGTGGCAGAACTGTACACGACGTTCAAAGTCGTCGCCATGCAATTCCTGGTGCATAGAAATATGGTACGGGTGCAACCGATGTTGATGTAGCATTCTCAGCACCGACGTTTTTAATATTCCCGATTCTCGCGCAATATGTCTGCTATTGATGTGCGGATTAGCCGCGACAGCAGCTAAAACACCTACTTGGGCATCATCATTTGTTGCAGGTCGTGGTTGACGTTTCACATGTGGCTGAGCACTTCCTGTTTCTTTAAATAACGTAACTATCCGGCGAACGGTCCGGACACTTGGATGATGTTATCCAGGATACCGAGCAGCATACATAGCACACGCCCGTTGGGCATTTTGATACCATTGCCATACATCAACACGATATCGACATTTTCCGCAATTGGTAAACGGTCCATTTTAACACGGGTAATGTATCACGAAGCAAATACCGTCCGCACTGGCGGAATGTTACGTGATATCACGTACTTATACGTTTGTGACTATTACAGCGCCATCTATCACAAAGCGAAAAAAGTGGTGCAACTACAACATTCATATTTCTTTACGTACTACACGAATATGTAATAAAAATCGGGGTTCCCATTTAAAAAAAAGCAGTTGTTACCCGTTTGAGCTATGGCAGCGCCATCTAGCGAGCCTACCATAGCGCCATCTCGTTTCCCCCTTCAAGCTTGACGAGTTTCGTTCTTTGTAGTTTTTTCGTTTGATGCTTATTTCGTGAGATATTTGGCCCGGTCACTATCAATGGACCACCCTGTATACTGAGAAGTGTGTAAGAAATTGAGGAATGAGAAATTAGTAGTACTATACTGTGTACGTTACGTGAGAGGCTGTAAACGCTTGAGTAGAAATCTTGTACAGAATAAAAGAATTAAACCACCAAGACTTTAAACGTAGATTGGCTGCGTGCCCAACATCTTAAAAGTTGAATAATATCGCTGTTTTCCATAACAGCGTCATATGCATGGCAACAATACGTGCGTGTGTAAGTGCAGCACATGTTTCTGATAACTGATTCACTTGATTTTGCAACTATTACTTTTCCATTAGTGAATAATAAGCCAAAAATATGAACCTCTAGGAGACACAGCCAGTTCTTATACTCTCTGCTAACGGTTCTCTGTTTGTCTTGTAATCAGTCCTTTTTTTCTGAAAAATGAATTATTTCTGCCTCTTAATTTAGATGAAATTGCCATTATTTCACATAACGCAAACACAAAGTGTGACTAACATTGAACCTTGTGTACAATATTTGCAGCTTTTTCATATTCATCTGATGCAACGTCCATATATGAATTGCTTAAACAGCCCCAAATTAAATTAAAAACATCCTTCATTTTAGATGAGAAGCAAATTAATCATTTAACCAATACAACTAATTTCCTCTAATAGAAAACTTTGATTTACACTATCAAGTACCACACTGAAGTCACAGAAGATCCAATTCGGTTGTTCTTTATCATCTGAAATACAAGTATCTTACTAGTGTACGAGTGCCTGAAAGACTTTGAGTACGCTACCTCCTCAAAGACTGTGGAAATAATGTGAGGAGAGTACTAGCAGGTGACTAAAAACATTTGCACCATCGTCCTTCTTGAAAAGACACATATCAATGCCACATTTGAACTTCCCTGCATAATTACCTTCAATTAGAGAATTAGACATTTGAATACAAAGATTATATTTTATTGGGTTACAACACTTTATTGTACTACTGAAAATATTATCAGTGGGATATGAAGTCGTAGTTTTGAAGGTCTTGATGATATTTATTATTTCGCTAAAGACTGTGAGAGAAATTTAAATTTCACTAAACTGCCCCGTATCATTTCTTTGCTACACTGACTTTCATTCTCTCCTAGGCTACTAGCACCAATTTTCTCAATTACTTCTAAAAACTGGTCATCAAAAGTGTGTTCTACAGACTAACAGTTATTTGCAATGCTTCCATTGAATTATCAGAAACAGTGGTGTCTTCTATGGCTCCTTTCCGTGTTTCATTTTAATAATATTCCATACTCTCAAGCTTGTGTGGCTTGGTTTTCACTAATAGACAGTAGATGAGAATACTTTAACGTACTGTTGAATGCTGCTATATACTTATTCTTATGCTAAGTTCGCTCCTTGAACTTTTAGTGATGGGAGCTCATTACTTTTTATGACAATCTGTTCCTTAATTAGAAAAGACGTTAGATGAGAAAGCTTATGACTGACGTTAAAGAAAGACTACAAGACGATCCTTTCCGGAAGCTTTTTCTTCGTTTTTCCTTCCGCATATATTTTTCATTTTAAATACCTCTGATGTTAAAGGCTCGGAAATTGAAACAGAGTGGTATTTTCTTTTCATAGTTGTGTCCACAAATTTTTTTCCCAGTTAGACGCTATGCTACAGATTTTGTTTTTCACAAGTGTACTCTGTGTTGAGTGTCTTGTAGCCGGCCGGAGTGGCCAGAGCGGTTCTAGGCGCTACAGTCTGGAACCCCGCGACCGCTACGGTCGCAGGTTTGAATCCTGCCTCGGGCATGGATGTGTGTAATGTCCTTAGGTTAGAAGGGTTTAAGTAGTTCTAAGTCCTAGGGGACTGATGACCAGAGAAATTAAGTCCCAAGGTGCTCAGGCCCATTTGAACCATTTTTTGAACTTGTCTTGTAGGACTGACTTTGTACAGTATTTCACTATTAGCTAAGTGGGACTAAACATATGACTTTAATTTGACTTCACGCACTCGTTTTCCGACTGAAAATTAAACGTATATTCTCTGGTTTTGATATTTGGGTGACTAGTCGAAACAGTTTCCTTTCTCTTTCTACTTCACTGGTAATTCATTGCGAAAACTGTGCAAAGTAGCATTTTACCAATTACGTTACATATGGATCCTCCCTTAAGCAATATACTCGTACACTACCCACTGAAACATCCTTGCTCTTTGTACGCATACGTAAGTTCAAGGCATGGCCATGATGTAGTACAAAGCTTATTTTATTTTTTATCAAAATTTTTTTCATCATAGTATTGGTCTGATTACTCCGTTACCGTTACTTATCTTTTTCACGTTACTGCATTTGTTGTGTTAAAATGTTACAGTAATCTGTAAAAAGAAAGACAATGAAAACTAATTTAGTTCTTATAAAATTCTGCTGTAACGTTTGGAAAGAAGGCAAATAAAAATCCACTGATTGTGCTAAAAGCATGGGGAAACATATCTGCCTAATACGAAAAAACTAGGATTCGCAAAACAGCACACAAATACACAATATATTTATTGTCTATGCAAATGTGGGTGAGGGACATAGGACATAGGGCAAGCCACAATTAGTATCCTAATATAGAAATATAACTGTCTGCTATTAACACTGAATCTAGTGCGACTTAAGAAGAATTTGTGAAGAAACAGTTTTGCAGTCAACTTTTTGTACGACGGAACGTAAAGGACATGAAATTTTATATAGTTTGTTGTTTTGAAACATCACCCTGTCTGAACCCATCTTGTGTTCCGATTTAGATACAAACCGTGGAACATTTGCTTTATTTACAAAGTAGTTTGAAGCAGGAGGAAACGATATGTAAGTATGAACACCGTTAAATCTATTTATATAAGATTAAATTATTGCTTTTCTTTTGAAATTTCATAAAACCGTTTTCCTGCCACTAACAAAGACAAATCACAAGAAGGAAGTCCTCAAATGTAATATATTACCAGATACACATAAAGAGCGCAGGCAGTCAGTACTTAATACATTGCATTAATTGTATTTCTTGTATCCCACGGTGAGAGGTGGTTGGGATGTGGAAAGAATTCGAGGAGAGGGATTCTGTGAAGATAATCTTTGATGGAATTTACACAACACAGAATTCTTCTATTCAGTCCTAAACTAAATCACAATAACCATAAGACATTTGATGTATATACCCATCAGCCAGAGTATTATGGCCATTGACCTACTATCGGTATAAACCCGTCCAGGAGATAGGAGCGTCACCTGGCGAGGAATGACTGCTAGTCACAAACACGCACGGTGCGTGTAGTAGCAGTGAGAGTGCTGTCCGTGTGTAGAATGGGGAACGCGCGCCATCTGCCTGAGTTTGACCGAGAGCAGGTTATGACGACCCGGAGGCTCGGCGCGAGCATTTCCGAAACTGCACTACCCGTCCGTTGTTCGAGGAGTGGTGTGGTAAGTGGCGAAACCAAGGTAACCCACGTCAGACGCCATGGACTTGGGCAGCCGCCCTTCATTTTACATATGTCGAACGCCGTAGGCCGGGAAGACTGATAAAAAAGAACAGGTGGCTGACTGTGGCAGAACTAACACTAGACTTTAATGTTGGGGAAAGTGAAACCGTGTCTGAAAATACTACCTTTGTAAGGTGAGTTCCCCAGAAGATGATTCTATGCTTCATTAGTGAAGGGAAATATGTAAATTATATACGAAATGTGTAATATACAAATTATATTTGAAATAAATTTCTTAATTTTTAGTCATCTACAGCAGTACAAAGTGCCTCATTAATTATAATGTGTGGGTTTTCCAGTTACGACTGTTACCATATGGTTGTATAGTGAGCTACCGAAGCACGACTCACGCTCGGTCCTCACAGCTTCATTTCTGCCAGTATCTCGTCTCCTACCTTCCAAAGCTGTGAGGACCGGCCGTGAGTCGTGCTTCGGTAGCTCAGTTGGTAGAGCACTTGCCCGCGAAAGGCAAAGGTCCCGAGTTCGAGTCTCGGTCGGGCACAGGAAGTTTCATATCAGCACACACACCGCTGAAGAGTGAAAATCTCATAATGGTTGTATAGTGTCAAATACTTAACACGGTCGTCTTCTTGGATTCCTTTGTTTGAGAAGACTGTTTCTATAGGAAGCAGAGAGTTCTGTAAAGAGTACTGAATTTTATGTACTGAGTTTTGTCGAGGTTTAATGATACTATATTTGTCATAAACAGCCTGTCGATGTTTTCATATAGTTCGAAATGGCTCTGAGCACCATGAGAATTAACTTCTGAGGTCATCAGTCCCCTAGAACTTAGAACTACTTAAACCTAACTAAGAACATGCCCGAGGCAGGATTCGACGGTTCCAGACTGTAGCGCCTAGAACCGCTCGGCCACCACAGCCGGCCATATAGTTCACCACTCAGAACACATTCGATTTTAAGCACCACTTCAAGTATTACATTGAAGAAACAGACAGATCCTCGAAGTTTTTCCTCTGAATGATACTCTTTATCGATAACAGAACTGTGATTACTGGCTAATGTAAAATCGTCGTCTTTTTCGTTTATTTCTTGATCTATATCACTGACCCCTTCCTCCATAGACCGACTAACAATTTCATCAAACTCGGGAAAATTAAAAACTACACATTCGTGCCAACGCATTGTCAGCTATACCGTACTGAAGAAAGCAGGTACGTAGGCCACGAGTCGCGGCCTAGAAGACTCCAACACCTATCAATAAGACGTGTCAACAATAAACACAGAAGGCGTTACGCAACCGACTACAAAACATCGTATGCTTGGCCATTTAAGTAGGGTAGGGGGAGTGTAGAAGCATTCCACCACAACTGGCCTTGGAGAGCGAGTTCGAAAATTTTCGTGCCGTCTGAGAGACACCTCGTGTGTTAAGGCTTAAGACCACTCTTCACGACCTTCTATAACAGGCCATTCAACATGAGAAATTCGTTTTTGTATGTTGCACGTTCAATGAAAATTTTATATCGTACCATTCGTCCACATTAAAAGATGATGTAAACATATAAATCGGAGCTACACTTGGGTGAACGTTTTAGTCGACAATTATTGCAGTGGGCAAAATTTTAAACAAGCAAATGGTGTGAAAGACAAAAAATTTGTGTCAAACGTCACTCCACACGTCAGAGCCAAAACTAGTTATCGTATAGGCAGTAGCGCATCTTCGTGATATATCGCTCTCGCTCTAGGGATCAATAGTATCTGACTGCCATCCAATCTATAAGCTATTTCCATAGCCGCCGTAACCTATAAAAGCAGTCGGACATAATGGAATCCCATCTGATGGTCTGCAGTAAGCTTAAATTTAACACCTGCGGCTCGGTGTCTGCACACAGCCAACTCCACTGCCACTAAACTAAGAGTTCATCTTTCGAATCATCACTCAGGAAGTCATTGTTCTGCATTGTCAGAAAAAATACAAAATTATGCACTTCAGGATATCAGAAAATTAAAGTGTAAAAGACATGTCAGAAAATGGTACTACGATTTACAAAGAAAAACAGCGGAAGCTGGAAAGTCTAAAGATGTGTAAATCGTAGCTACTGACTGTGAAACGTGTACAGTTATCAAAGAGTATCTGTAATATCAGTCAAGAAAATAGTTCCTTCCAATTTGTGCTCTACAAAGTGAATGACTGATTCTTTCTCTTCTTTTAATTAGCGTTTACCCAGTCTAGGAAGGTTTCCTTTGTATCCAAGTTTTGGAAAATTTACTCTGTTGAACTTTTATTGTGGCCGGATGCTCTTAGTGACGCTGCAGTCGTCACTTACCTGTGGGAGGGAGGGCGTGCATGCTACCTGACTGTCAATCATTTAAATTCTGTTCTGTGTGTGATCTGATTTTAAGTGTTTGCGTATCGCATTTTCTGAGGCGGAAAGTAGGGACCAGTCGGGCATTAACCTAAACGAGCGTGAGAAACGACACTCATGCTGACCGGTGCACCAGCCACGGTCGTTAATCCGTCTAGCGGATTCGATCCGTGTCTGGGTCTGGCTCACCTGCCTGTGTCACGTACAGCGTTACGCTCTACGAAAAGATAAAAGTAACGAATAATAGTTTGAAACATTTTCGCTATTGGAAATAGTGTTCTGTACCATATTATACAGAGTTAACATGACTTGCCATTTGCCGGCCGAAGTGGCCGTGCGGTTCTAGGCGCTGCTGTCTGGAACCTAGCGGCCGCTACGGTCGCAGGTTCGAATCCTGCCTCGGGCATGGATGTGTGTGATGTCCTTAGGTTAGTTAGGTTTAATTAGTTCTAAGTTCTAGGCGACTGATGACCTGAGAAGTTAAGTCGCATAGTGCTCAGAGCCATTTGAACCATCTGACTTGCCATTTCAAACGTGTGCATTGATTCTTATGATGGGCAATCGACTTTAGCGAAATTTGTACTTTCAGCGAATGTAAACAACCAATTACAATCAGTAACAGTACAAACACTTGAGGGATGAAGTAACACTTCGTGAATGTCTGAAACATAGCTTGCTCTACACTGAAGTAACAAAAGTCATAGGATAGCGATATGAACTTATACAGAATGCAGTAGTACCGCCTACACAAGGTATAAAAGAGCACTGCACTGGCGGAGATGTCATTTGTGCTCAGATGATTCATGTGAAAAGGTTTCCGACGTGAATACAGCCGCACGAAGGGAATTAACAGACTTTGAACGCGGAATGGTAGATGTAGCTAAACTCATGGGACATTCTGTTTCGGAAATGGTTAAGAGATTCAGCTGGTTGGTTGGTTGTTTTGGGGAACGAGACCAGACAGCGAGGTCATCGGCCACATCGGTTTAGGGAAGTACGGGGAAGGAAGTCGGCCGTGCCCTTTGAAAGGAACCATCCCGGCATTTGCCTGGAGTGATTTAGGGAAATCACGGAAATCCTAAATCAGGATGGCCGGACGCGCGATTGAACCGTCGTCCTCCCGAATGCGAGTCCAGTGTCTAACCACTGCGCCACCTCGTTCGGTAGAGATTCAGTATTTCGAGATCCATAGTGTCAAGAGTGCGCCGAGAACACCAATTTCAGTCATTACGTCTCACCGATGGCCTTCACTGAACGACCGAGGGCTGCGGCGTTTGCGTAGAGTTGCCAGTGCTAACAGACAAGCAACAGTTCTTGAAATAAATCCAGAAATCAATGTGGGATGAACGGCGAACGTATCCTCTAGGTCAGTACAGCGAATTTTGGCATTAATAAGCAACGGCAGCAGATGACAACGTCGCCTGCAGCACATCTCCTGCGCTCGTGACCATATCGGTGGGACCCTACGTAACTGGAAAACCGTGATCTGGTCAGCTGAGTCCCGGTTTCAGTTCGTAAGAACTGATGGTAGTGTTCGAGTGTGGCGCAGACCCCACGACGTCATGGACCAAAGTAATTGTCAACAAGGCACTATGCAAGCTGGTGGTGGCTCCATAATGGTGTGGAAAGTGTTTAGATTGATCATTGACTGAAAATAGTTATGTCCGGCTACTTGGAAGCCATTTTCAGCCAATCATGGACTTCATGTTACCAAAAAACGATGGAATTTTTATGGATGACAATGCGCCATTTAACCGAGCGACAATTGTTCGCGATTGGTTGGTTGGTTGGTTTGGGGAAGGAGACCAGACAGCGTGGTCATCGGTCTCATCAGATTAGGGAAGGATGGGGAAGGAAGTCGGCCGTGCCCTTTCAGAGGAACCATCCCGGCATTTGCCTGGAGTGATTTAGGGAAATCACGGAAAACCTAAATCGGGATGGCCGGACGCGGGATTGAACCGTCGTCCTTCCGAATGCGAGTCCAGTGTCTAACCACTGCACCACCTCGCTCGGTCTGTTCGCGATTGGTTTGAAGAACATTATGGACAGTTCGAACGAATGATTTGGCACCCAGGTCACCTGACATGAGTTCCATTGAACATTTATGGGACATAACTGAGAGGGTCAGTTCGTGCACAGAATCCTGCACCGGCAACACATTTGCAATTAGGGACGGTCATAGAAGCAGCATGGCTCAATGGTTATGCAGGGGACTTTCAACGACTTGTTAGGTCTACGTCACGTCGAGTTACCTTACTAAAACAGGCAAAAGGAAGTCCAACATCATATTAGAAGGTATCCCAAGACCTTTGTCACCTCACTGTATTCGTCAATAAAATCCAGTGGGCAGTGAAGAACGGTGCCGAGGTTTCTGCCGCTTTAGCTGACTTTCAAAAGGATTCAATAAAGGTCTTCACAGTCGTTAAGTGAATAAAATACGACCTTGGCGCTTGTGGGATCAAATGTTCGACTGGATTCAGGACTACCTAGCAGACGGAACTCACCTTGCCGACAGATGAAAAGGTAATTTAGGAAATACCCGATGGAATGTTAAAGGGCAGTTACTGTTTGTGATATATAAAAAGAGGCAAAGGTACCCACTACTGCTCCAGTACACTATCGGAGAAAACTCACTGGAAACAGTAACAAGCATAAAATAGCTAGGAGCGACCTAAAGTCGAACTACGACATAAAAGTAATTCTAGGGAAAGCAAGTGGCTGGCTGAAATTCATTGGAGGTATATCTTAAGGAAGTGTAGTTCGTCTACGAAATCGGTGGTTTACAGAATAATTTAAGACCAAATCTTGAGTTATACTTATCATTCTTGGATCCTAACCAGGCTAGACTAGTAGAAGAGATGAAAGAGATCTAAAGAAGAGCGCCACGTTTCGTCCCGGGATCGTTTGGTTAGAGCGAGAGCATTACGCAGATGCTCAACGAACTCCAATAGCAGACGCTGCATCAGAGGCGTTGTGTTTCACGGAGAGGTTCAAAAAAATGGTTCAACTGGCTCTGAGCACTATGGGACTTAACAGCTATGGTCATCAGTCCCCTAGAACTTAGAACTACTTAAACCTAACTAACCTAAGGACAGCACACAACACCCAGTCATCACGAGGCAAAGAAAATCCCTGACCCCGCCGGGAATCAAACCCGGGAACCCGGGCGTGGGAAGCGAGAACGCTGCCGCACAACCACGAGCTGCACGGAGAGGTTCGTCGCTGAAATTTCGAGAGCATACATTGGAAGCAGAGTGGAGAAACATATTACTTCATCCCACATACGTCTTCCGCAATGGCTACGACGAGAAAATCAGAGAAATGTCATTTCTCACGGAGTTTCATCGACTGTTCTTCCCAGACACCATTCGCGAATGGAACAGAAAAAAAGATATATGATCGTAGTGTCAAAAGTATCCTCCGTCAGACATAGTACGATGCGTTGCAGATAATGTACTCTAAAGCGCCAAGACGCGCGGAGTCACGAATTGTTTACGTCACGAATTGCGCGGTCCCTCCCGCCGGAGGTTCGAGTCCTCCCTCGGGCATAGGTGTGTGTGTTGTCCTTAGCGTAAGATAGTTTAAAATGTGTGTAAGTCTAGTGATCGATGGCCTCAGCAGTTTGGTCCCTTAGGAATCCACGCAAAATTGAACATTTGTAGCCGCAAACAAACTGGTATAGGCATGCGTACTCAAACAGAGAGATATGTAAGCAGGCAGAATACGGCGCTGCGGTCTGCAACGCCTATATAAGACACAAAGTGTCTGGCGTAGTTGTTACATCTGCTACTGCTGCTACAATGGCACGTTGTCAAGATTTAAGTGAGTTTGAACGTGGTAATATAGTTGGTGCATGAGTGATGGTACACATCATCTCCGAGGTAGAGAAGATGTGGGGATTTTCCCGTACGGCCATTTCAGGAATCCGGTAAAACATCGAATCTCGAACATCGGTGAGGCCGGAAAAAGATCCTGCAAGGACGGGACCAACGACGACTAAAGAGAATCGTTCAACATGACGGAAGTGCAACCCTTCTGAAAACTGCTGCAGATTTTAGTACTGGGCCATCAACAAGTGTCAGCGTGCAAACCATTCAACGAAACATGATCGATATAAACTTCCGGAGCCGAAGGCCCACTCGTGTACCCTTGATGACTGCACGACACGAAGCTCTAATCCTCGCCTGGGCCCATCAACACCGTCATTGGAGTGGAAACAAGTTGCCTGGTCGGACGAGTCTCGTATCGAATTGTATCTAGTGGATAGACATGTACGGGTATGCATGTCAGCAGGGAACTGTTCATGCTGATGGAGCCTCTGTAATGGTGTGGCGCGCGTGCACTTGGAATGATATGGGACCCGCGATACGTCTAGATACGACTCTCACAGGTCAAACTACGTAAGCATCCTGTCTGATCATCTGCATCCTTTCATGTCCATTGTGCATTCCGACGGACTTTGGAAATTCCAACAGGACAATGCGACACCCCACACGTCCATAATTTCTACAGAGTGACTCCAGGAACACTCTTCGAAGTGTAAACACTTCCGCTGGCCACCAAACTCCCCAGACATGGACATTATTGAGCGTATCTGGAATGTCTTGCAACGTGCTGTTCAGAAGAGATCTCCACCCTCTCGTACTCTTACGGATTTATGGACAGCCCTGCAGGATTGATGGTATCAGTTCCCTCTAGCACTACTTCAGACATTAGTCGAGTCCATGCCACGACGTGTTGTATCACTCCTGCGTCCTAGAGGGGCCCTACACAATATTAGGCAGGTGTGCCAGTTTTTTTGGCTCTTCAGTGTATGTAGATATACATTTTCAGCACAATTACTGTTTTAGTATTTAGCGTATGGAAACGTTATACAGAATGGAAAACTACCAGCCAAAATATACATACACTTGAAGAATTTAAGTTATTGCACCTGGAGGTGATCTTGTAGATTGAACCCAACAATGAAGAAAGTTAAAGGTGTAGTCCCAATGTTATATCTGCAACTTACTTGTTTAATCTTATTCAGTTCAGTCTGTGTCAGTAACATAGTGTCATAGAATATGTGTGAACATACACTTACATTAATGAAATGAATGTAGGAGAAGTTCTAGAACGAAAATATCACGGCAAACAATAATTGTAAAACACCGTGTATGATTGTGTCCCGTTTTTATAAAAAGAAACAAAAGGATAAAGTTTCGGCTATGGTCAGTTTTTAATGTCCATCCCAACACGAGCCTGGAATTTGGAAAAACTGTGACGGTAACCAACCAAGATGACTGAATGAGGCAAAAAAGCATTTGACATTTTTACATGAACAACTCTCGTACATGCCAATGCAATTTCACACTTACAGTTGTAATATTTCATTTATTAATTCTATGACAGATGACCAGAGGAAGCAAAATCAGAGTTCAGTAATTACGAGGGTGTGCTGAAAAGTAATGACTGAAATTTTTATGTGAAAACTTCTGAAGATTTTTAAATATAGCTAACGCTATTAGCATTCTTCATTTTGATTCTTTATGTCTACATTTTTATTTCTCATCATAGGCACCCTGGAGACGAACACATTTCTCCCAACGAGAGACCACTTTGTTGATACCGTCATTGTAGAATGTCTGACTTTGTTGATGGAGTCACAACCTCACCCTTACTTGCACCGCTTCATCATGATGAAGGAGCGGCTGTTCCAAGTGAGGACGAATACTTCGAAATTGAAACTCAAATACAGCACGGATTTTCTCACGCACGCCCATGTTACACGCCCTCTAGCAGCAGAGGGCTGCAAATATGTAGACATATGAAAAATAAAGACTTAGAATGTTAATAACGTTTCTTTCATTCAAAAAGTTTTGAGCGTTTCGGAGGCATCACTTTTCAGCACGCCCTCATGCTATTTCGACTGTGTGTGTGTGGGGGGGGGGGGCGGCAAGAGGGTGGTGGTGGTGGAGCAGAGTTTGGCATAAGATGGGTGTGAGGGGGAGGGGGAGCTTACTTACTACATTATACTACTATGCATTTAAAATTTTCAGGGTGGTTAAAGGATCCTGGACACATACTTTTCGATCCATCACTCTAAATAAAACTGTAAATGTAGCTTGTATTCTTAGTAAGAGGCCCAAGAATGTCATTATTCAGACTTTAGTACATTTTCTTTACGGAATGCCATACCTATTACCAATTATTTTCAAATTATGTGCGTCAGTGAGAATAAAATGTGATAAGAGAGATTAGAGCATGTAAAAATGCTAATGAAGACAATCTTTTTCTAGCCATCCTTATGTGCATGGAATAGGAAAGGAAGTGGATAGTTGAGCGAAGGAAGATTAAAGTTTAGCGTCCCGTTGACATCGAAGTCATTAGAGACGGAGCACAAGCTCTGATTACGAGAGGATAGGGGGAAGGAAATCGGCCGTACACTTTTTAGAGGAATCATACCAGCATTTGCCTGCAGCGATTTAGAGAAATCACGGAAAAGTTAAATCTGGTACAGTCGGATGGTGATTTGAGCCACCGCGCGGGACAGCCGTGCAGTCTAAGGCGTCTTGTTACGGTTCGGGCATGGATGTGTGTGTTGTCCTTAGCATAAGTTGGTTTAAATTAGATTAAGTAGTGCGTATGCCTAGGGACCGATGATCTCCTTAGTTTGGTCCCATTGTCCTTACCACAAATTTTCGAAGCATACTCAGCGTTACCTTTTAGTGTGGTATTTCAAGTACCTACGTGGGACAGAAATGTGCACTGAGAGTACAACCCATACTGCAGTATCATTTTGGTGCTCTCTTCTCCACCCCTCAGTGAAATATTCTCAGTTTGAGGCAGGCATTGTGTTAACATCAATAATTAATTCTTGTTAAACGGTGAATGTTTGATGTTCTGGAGGAGCACTTTGGGGACCGCATTCTGGGTCTGGGGTACCCAGAGGCCACTGCCATGTGCCTCGATTAGCCGCTGTATTCTCCGGATATGAACAAAGTCGACTTCTTTTTGTGGGGCTATATTAAAGACAAGGTGTACAGTAATAGCCCCAGTACCATTGCTGAGCTGAAAGCAGCCATTAAGGAGGTCACCTACAGCATCGACACTTCAGCGGGTAACGTAGAATTTGCTATTCGCCTGTGCCACGTCATCGCCAACGATGGCAGGCATATGAAACATGTCATAACATAAATCCGAATATCTGTAGTGACGTTTACATGTTGAATAAAGTGTGTGCACGTCGTAGTTTGTAACTAATTTACGTTTTTCATCATACAGTTCAATAATTGCTACCCTGTAAAAAGTACACTATATGGCATTGTATGACCCAGAATGTGGCAGTATAAAATGTTTATGGATGCTTCCATCGCTTCTTGGTGCAAGAATTCCATATTTGAGGTTGAAAAAGAAACACGCAGCGCTTTTGTTCCACTAGCAGTTGTGTATTTCGAACCGGTTTTCGAGATACTGTGCCTTCATCAGGCAACAACTTACTAGCTTCCGTAAGAGACGTTATTGTTTCTACGGTCGCAGGTTCGAATCCTGCCTCGGGCATGGGTGTGTGTGATGTCCTTAGGTTAGTTAGGTTTAAGTAGTACTAAGTTCTAGGGGACTGATGACCTCAGAAGTTAAGTCCCATAGTGCTCAGAGCCACTTTTTAGACGTTATTGTTTAAGAAACCAAACAAATACTATCTGGAGCACAGTAGAAGCACTTGAGATAAATAAGCATTTAGTAAAAAACAAATATGTGACTCGAAATCATCGGCAACAGCTGATCAAATCCTCATTCATAAGCTTCATAAAACTAGCCATACGCTCATTGACCTCAATTCTAATGATGACATTCATCTGCACAGACATGTAACAGTTGAAGATAGATACACGTTAGGAACAACACTATGGCGTACTTTACATGTGGAGTTGACTACACTGAAAATTTGTATAATATGGGTGCTGCATTCGTTGAATGTTTACCAAAAGAACATTCGGGTACGAGACTCTGGGCAACTATTAAAGGCCCATCTGCTTATAAACAACGCTTCGTTACCAAAGGTGATGCGCAGGTCCACTGTTCAGACTTCGAGACGACACATCCCTTGGTAGAGGTCTATATCAGAATTAAAAACACTCTAGGGCTCACCTGCCTACAGTCACGCTTTGGCAATGGAAAAATAGCTTGAAGTACTAATTCGTAGGAACATTCACACTGTTATTAAGTTTCTCCACCTTTGACTTCCTACTATTCTCACTCATAAAGTAATCTGTTACAGGAAAAAAGTATGGATTCCGTTGAAGATATTGTTGAAGATGTTGGCTGATATCTTGCACTTACGATGTGGAATGTGGTCGTGCGGTAGCGTTCTCGCTTCCCACGCCCGGGTTCCCGGGTTCGATTCCCGGCGGGGTCAGGGATTTTCTCTGCCTCGTGATGACTGGGTGTTGTGTGCTGTCCTTCGGTTAGTTAGGTTTAAGTAGTTCTAAGTTCTAGGGGACTGATGACCATAGATGTTAAGTCCCATAGTGCTCAGAGCCATTTGAACCATTTTTTTTTTGGTACGCACTAGGAAAATACTGAAGAGAGTGCATTGATTTATGAGGGAGTATATCCAAAAATAAGTGTATGAATAAACAGGCTTGCAATTATTTAATGTCTAAGCACGGGTAACAAGGAAGTCCCGATTTTTATGCACTGGCCCACACTAAACATTAAAACAGAAAGTATTATCTAGACAGTAATGAGACATGGGGCATTACTTGCCACAATAAATACTTTAAAGGCAAATGACAGAAATTGTATACGAAAGGGATCGAGAGGCACTGTGTCAAATTTTACTTGTTAATAAAACAAATAAAATTTGTGTAACGCCAAAAATCCATGCAGGTTTTAGATTATGTTCTTATGATACCGAGTATTTATAAAAAAACTATAAACTTTTGTTAAACTCTGTTCTTGCTTATATCCGTTATCTACAGACTCAGTAACGGATGACATATTTACGCCTAGGTAAGAATGGACTGTGTAAGCCTTCGCTATCGACAGAATACGAAACGGAAGCAGGTCACAAAACCTATAGACTACAGTCAGCGACGGGAAGGATTTAACGATTAAATATGTAAGAGAGCTGGTATTCTCTTTGATTAACAGCAATCCGTTCGTGTCGGCTTTGTAACGTGACCGTTGTCAGCGCACTATATCTTCTACAGGTTGCGTAATGCCTAGGTATTTAGTTTCCTACGCTGCCTCAGAAGGACGGAACCAAATAATTTTCGTTCTACAGCACAACAAATTACAGATATCGGGAAAGGTCACTTTCCGGTGATATCTTACATTGCTCACCGTTAAAAGTACAAGACCAGGAAGGGTATAAAATAATGAAATTTTAATTATTGCGGTTATACAGTACACATGGTTAAATTTGTAGGTAATTCGGTTGTTCATTTTTCTTGTCTTCAACTCTAAGACAGGTTTCCTGCAGCTCTCCCCAACAGTTTTTCCTGTGCAAGACCCTTCATCTCAGCACAAAAACCGCAACCTACAACATTTGAACCTGCTTACTGTTTTCATCCCCTGGGCTTCCTCTACAAGTTTAACCTCCCACACTTCTCTCCATCACCAAATTAACGGTTCTTCAATGCCTCAGGAGATGTCAGGTGGAGCAATCACTTCATTTAGTAAAATTCTGCCATAAATTTCTGTTTCCTCCAATTCTGTTCAGTGCATCTTCATTAGTTATTCGGTCTACTCATTTCATCTTCATCATTCTTTTGCAGCACTACATTTCAAAAGTTTATATTATCTTCTTGTATGAACTCTTCATTGTCGACATTCCACATCCGGTCAAGGCTACACTCCTAGCAAATACACTTAACATTTAAATTTATATTCGGTTTTAACAAATTCCTCTTTTTCAGAAATGCCTTCCTTGCTGTTACTAGTCAGCATTTAACATCCTCTCTACTTCAGCCATTGGCAGATATTTTGCTGCCTAAATTTCAAAACTCTGCTAAATTTTGTGCCTCGTTTCCTAATATAATTCCATCAGTATCAGCTGAATTAATTCGACCACTTTCTACTAAACTTGTTTTACTTTTATTGATGTTCACGTTAAAGTTTCTTTTTAACACACTATCCATTCCGTCCAATTGCTCTTCCAAGTATTTTGCGGTATGTTATTCAATCTGCACACTGAGCTAGCAGTAAAGCGAACTAAATAAAAATTAATCAATAACACCGGGGAGAGGCTACAATCTTGCCTCGCTCCTTTCTCAACTGCTGTATTCCTTCATGACCTTCGACTTTTACAAGTACAGCCTGTTTTTGTACAAGTTGTAGATAACCCTTCGCTCTGTAAATTTTATCATGCCACTTTTTGAATTCAAAGAGTTTAACCCTTCATCTATTTCTTGTTATGTCTGAACTAAAGTCATTCTTGACCTGTTTAACTTTTCCTATGTGTGTAGATCTTCGTAAAACAAATTGGCAGTAATCGAATTCTTCTTGGTATCATTTCGATAATTAATTAATCCCATGTCACTTGAATATAGATTAATTAACGCTATCAGCTGTACTGATATGTGAGGGACATTGTTTATTATGACCATTCCATTGTACATATATTATTTTAAATAACAGGTACCTTCAGATTAGCCTAAATGCTACAGAATGTATTCCTTTATTTCTGTTATAATCATTGATGCTCTGGAACCTGGCGGCCCTTGTATTAAATCATTTGTATTACCAAACACCAACAATTTGTGTAGTATCTCCCACGTGTTTCATATTAATAGACCTGCTACATTTAGACTTCTTTCATTTAACTCCCCGTGAGAGGGTATCAACATATTCATTAATAATAGGCTTCTGTCATGTGGCAACCCTGTCAGTACATTAGTCCTTATCCACTTAATAATAGGCTTCTTTCATTTGGCAAGGATAATAATAGGCTACTTTCATTTAACTCTTTGTGACCCATGAATAAACATAACAAAACATAACAAGAAAGAACTAACAATTTCTTTCAGAATCCAGCTTTACTGTCACAAAAAGCAGTAACATGATATAACATTAAAATTTGCATTTCAAAGTGAAGTATTTTGTATGATCATTCTAACGGCTGCATATGAAAGACGTTAGATCTCAGTGGTTTTGGAATGAAACCATAATTATTTTTCTAGAAAACTGGTTAGTGTAACTAATATAAATTATAAGAATGGATATACGCACGTACGTATGGATGTAAGTATGCTTACATCTCCTCCTAAACCACTGGAGTAATTTCAACCAAACTTACCATTTACTGTCTGGAAAGAATCACTATGGGGTAAGAACAACCCACCTATCAAAGGGGTGAGGGTGGGAGTGTAAAAGAAGTGTAGCAAACGATGCGAAAATACCAGTATTTTAGTATCCATCACTTGAGAAGCAGATCACTTACAGATTTGCAACACACTTTAGAAATAATCTCAAACCTTTACGAAACTTTCTGTCGGTGACGACCCCCACAAAATGATGAAAGCAAAAAGGCTTCTCGCTTACTACATTTCTTTCTTCATACAGTAAAGCATGACGTTTTAATTGACGAAATTCTTTGACTCTAACTTTATTCCTAAAACATTTTGCAGACAGTAGTCACACGTACCACTGAATACAGCAGAACAATTACGTCATTACCGGTCGGGGTGGCCAAGCGGTTCTAGGCGCTACAGTCTGGAACCAAGCAACCGCCACGGTCGCAGGTTCGAATCCTGCCTCGGGCATGGATGTGTGTGATGTCCGTAGGTTAGTTAGGTTTAAGTAGTTCTAAATTCTAGGGGACTGATGACCTCAGAAGTTAAGTCCCGTAGTGCTCAGAGCCATTTGAAACAATTACGTCATTGTACGACACTTAGTTCAGGAATTACGACCTCATCAACAAATAATGGCTGCAAATCTACTGCTTCATGCAAGACTTTGAAGCTGATTACTTCGTTGTTACTAACTCTATTCGCAACACATTTCGCATATAGCATCAACATGTGACGCTGAATGAACCTAATGACACACAGTTCAGGAGGTATGATGTCATAAACACTGAGATGTGTAAGAAACTGCCGCACCATGCATCATGTTTTAATTTATTACTTCTCTACTACAAACTCTATTCACAACACATGTTGCAGACAATTTGCACATGTACTGTTGGCTGTACCTGCAAAACAATCTCATCGTACAGCGCATAGTTCAGGAGATACGATGTCGTAAACGTTCAGCTGTGTAAAAATGAAACTGCAGGACGAAATTCGCTAGACACACAGATGAAATACGTTAAATACGTGTAAAATATACACTACTGGCCATTAAAATTGCTACACCAACAAGAAGTGCAGATGATAAACGGGTATTCATTGGACAAATATATTATACTAGAACTGGTATGTGATTACATTTTCACGCAATTTGGGTGCATAGATCCTGAGAAATCAGTACCCAGAACAACCACCTCTGGCCGTAATAACGGCCTTGATAAGCCTGGGCATTGAGTCAAACAGAGCCTGGATGGCGTGTTCAGGTACAGCTGCCAATGCAGCTTCAACACGATACCACAGTTCAAGAGTAGTGACTGGTGTATTGTGACGAGCCAGTTGCTCGGCCACGATTGACCAGACGTTTTCAATTGGTGAGAGATCTGGAGAACGTGCTGGCCAGGGCAGCAGTCGAACATTTTCTGTATCCAGAAAGGCCCGTACAGGACCTGCAACATGCGGTTGTGTATTATCCTGCTGAAATGTAGGGTTTCGCAGGGATCGAACGAAGGGTAGGGCCACGGGTCGTAACACATCTGAAATGTAAGGCCCACTGTTCAAAATGCCGTCAATTCGAACAAGAGGTAACCAATGGCACCCCATACCATCACGGCAGGTGATACGCCTGTATGGCGATGACGAATACACGCTTCCAATGTGCGTTCACCGCGATGTCGCCAAACACGGATGCGCCCATCATGATACTGTAAACAGAACATGGTTTCATCCGAAAAAATTACGTTTTGCCATTCGTGCACCCAGGTTCGTCGTTGAGTACACCATTCAGGCGCTCCTGTCTGTGATGCCGCGTCAAGGGTAACCGCAGCCATGGTTTCCGAGCTGATAGCCCATGCTGCTGCAAACGTAGTCGAACTGTTCGTGCAGATGGTTGTTGTCTTCCAAACGTCCTCATCTGTTGACTTAGGGATCGAGACGTGGCTACACGATCCGTTACAGCCATGCGGATAAGATGCCTGTTATCTCGACTGCTAGTGATACGAGGCCGTTGGGATCCAGCACGGCCTTCCGCATTACCCTCCTGAACCCACCGATTCCATATTATGCTGACAGTCATTGGATCTCGACCAAGGTGAGCAGCAATGTCGCGATACGATAAACCGCAATCGCGATAGGCTACAATCCGACCTTTATCAAAGTCGGAAACGTGATAGTACGCATTTCTCCTCCTTACACGAGGCATCACAACAACGTTTGACCGGGCAATGCCGGTCAACTGCTGTTTGTGCATGAGAAATCGGTTCGAAACTTTCCTCATGTCAGCACGTTTTAGGTGTCGCCACCGGCGCCAACCTTGTGTGAATGCTCTGAAAAGCTAATCATTTTCATATCACAGCATCTTTTTCCTGTCACTTAAATTTCGCGTCTGTTGCACGTCATCTTCGTGGTGTAGCAATTTTAATGGCCAGTAGTGTATTTGACATCTAAGTATGAAAGCAAAGCCACTGGTGAAACGCTCATCCCGAAATCCTGGAGTGATTTCAGTCAAATGTAGCGCACATATTAGTTACTGTCTGGAAGGAAATGCTATAGTGGTAAGAACCACCAGCCTCCTATTGGGGTGAGTGTGATAATGTGGAGAGAGAAGGGACGACAAGGAGATGGACAGGCAGCGAACGGGAAGGAGGATATTTGCACAAATAGGAGGAGGGGATGGACGGACATAGGTGAGGGGAAAATGGACAGAGAGGTGGGAGAGGAGGAGATAGACAGAGAATGGAAACAGGAGGAGATGGATGGAGACAGGGGACGAAGAGACATGCAGAGAAACAGGGGAGATGGAGATGAACCTAGAGACGGGGAGGAGAAAATGGACACCGAAAGGTAAGAGGCGAGCTGAACAGGGAGGGGGGGGGACGAGGCGGAGGTGATGAACAGGGACAGAGGGGAAGAGGAGATGGGCAGAAAGAGGGGGAGGAGTAGACGAACAGAGAGAAGGGGAGGGAAGATGACCGGGAGAGAGGTGAGGGAGGAGAGATGAAAAAAGAGAGAGGGGGTGGGTAGAGGGATTGGCGAGGATGAGGTGGATAGAGAGAAGGTGAAGGAGGAGATGGACAGAGCGAGGAGCAGAGAAGAGACGGACTAATAGAAGACTGGAATTAATAAATACCCAGACAACGCCTGGTTTCTCAGCTAGTAATTATTAAAAATCTTCCTAATTGAAGTATAAGACAAAGCACTGACCTCAGCACAACGCTGCACTGAAAAGGCGGTTTACTTTCAAAAATCACTTTGCTGCTGAAAGGTGTGTAGGTACAGCAGCAAGCAGTGAGCGGTATTGGCTTTAAGATAAAACCAGTGGGCTGGATAAGGAAGCGAAGTTAACATATGTTTTCAGAGTAAAAGCAATTGGTCGGAAAGGACTGACTCACCCTGCCAGGCTATTCACATATTCATTAATAATAGTCTTTTTTCAACATTTACCCATTCGTCTTCTACTATATTCATTTCTCCTGTTTCTGTCGATAGTTTCCTAGTGCTCTCATTGAAACTCTCAGTAATTTATGGTCCTTTCACTTTATAAATGGCATGTCACGTCAATGTCTCACCTTGCTTCGATTTATTCAATTTTAAACTGCTGATCATAACCAATTACTTATGGTCAGAGTCCCTACCTACCCTGGGAAATGTTTTATTTGTTGAAATCTGGTTCTGAAGCCTTTTCTCTACCACTATATAAACTGTCTGAAACTGTCCTGGGTCTCCATGTCCCTTCCACGTATACAACCTTTTTTCGTCATTCTTAAACCAAGCTTTATCAGTTACGAGGGCCAGCTGAAAAGTGATGCCTCCGAACTTTTTATCTGCAAAATCTTAAAGCTTGTTTATCAATATTCTGCATCTTATTATTCATATCTACTTATTTATTTCTCAACACAGTCACCCTTGTGACGAACACGTTTCTCCAAACGAGAGACCAGTTTGTTGCTACGTTCACTGTAGATTGTTTGACTTTGCTGAAGGAGCCACAACTCACCTATGCTTGCACCGCATCATCACTGTCAAAGTCCTCGATGTGTTATTCAAGGTTTGGAAAATGATGAAACTCGAAGGGGGCCAAGTCGGCACTGTGTGGAGGATGATCGGCCACAACGAACCCAAGGTGTCGAACTGTTGCAGCTGTCGCAGCGCTTGTGTGGGGTCTGGCATTGTCATGCTCAAGGAGAGGGTGCTCCAAGTGTGGACGAAGTTTTCGAATTCTTGCTATCAGTTTTATGAGGGTTTCGCAGTACCTTACAGAGTTTATGATTGCGCAAATACGCATGATTTCAAAATGCACCACACCTTCAACATCCCCGAACACTGAGCATCACTCTCGTTGCTGACGTCATAGTCTTGAACATTTTATCATCGGTGACCCTCTGTGGCGAAACTCCACTGATGCTCTCTTGTTTTCGGGATCAAAATGGTGAACCCACCTTTCATCGCCTATCACAGTATTGTTAAGGATCCCATCACCATACGCAAAAGAAATTGTTGAAAGATGTCTCTCTCTTCTCTTTCGTGTCAGCAGTGGGCTTTCGAGGCCCCAACCGTGAACTCAGTTTTCTAAGGCGCAATTCTACAATGATGGTCTGTACACGCTCACGTAATATACCACATTTACCTGAGGGCAGTGTCCATGTTATCCAACGTTTTTTCTGATGATGTCCGATCAGTCTCGTCGATTGCCTTACACGGTCGTCCACTCCGAGTTCTGTCATACACAATTAGGTTAGTGCCACCGTTTCCTTATTACTAGCACGAACAACCCAGTGTGTCACACATTACTGTTGTCGATACAGTCATCACCATATGCAGCTATCATTCTTCTATGGATTTCAATTGAGGGCACGTTTTCTGCAATTAGAAAGTCGATTACAGCCCGTTGTTTCTGACGTACCCATATAGTTACGTTACATACCGCCATGTTACACGCTACAATTCGGAGCCCGGTAGCAGCAGAGAATGGCAACTTGCGTCAGCGAAACGGGAAAGTGGATCGAGTAATACACCTGACATCTAATACCCCAACTAATATTAAGGACAGAGTAAAAAGTTCGGAGGCATTACTCTTCAGCACGCTCTTGTATTAAATTATGCTCTGTGCAGAATTCTACCACGTGACTTTATGTTTCACTGCCTTCTGGCAGTCCGTGTTCTCCTACTTATTTTTCCATCTTATTCTTTTGCTGCTACCAAATTCCAGTCCTCCGTTAACATGAAATTTTCGCCTGTTTCAGAATTTGGGGGTACACGGGGAGCGAAATTTAGTGTAAGGAGCTGCCACCTCTGGTAGTGTCCGCCCCGGTAGCTGAGTGGTCAGTGCCACAGACTGTCAATCCTCAGGGTCCGGGTTCGATTCGCGGCTGGGTCGGGGATTTTCCCCGCTGAGGGACTGGGTGTTGTGTTGTGCTAATCATCATCATTTCATCCCCATAGACGAGCAAATGGCGTCAAATCGAAAGACTTGCACCCAGCGAACGGGCTACCCGACTGGAGGCCCTAGTCACACGACGTTTTTTATGACATTCTATGCTTCCGAAAATTGTTTCAGCTTGTAAACGTACAAGGATGTAAGTTCTTGACGGAACAGCCCATGCTACATCGCTTAGGAAGACCACACTCATCAGTCGTTAGTACATATGACTTGAATGCAGAGTCAGTAACAGGCACATCACTTTGTGTCCCGAATGACTCTATGGAAACATTCGATTCCATTTTCCAGAAGTCATTTTAAAACCTGTTCAACAGAAATTCCGTCCCTTAGTCCTATAGGAGACAGTGCTGTTCAAAATTAAGAGACAAATGTGAACAAATGGATGGTAAGGTCCTATGGGACCAAACTGCTGAGGTCATCGGTCCCTAGGCTTACACACTACTTAATCTAACTTAAACTAACTTACGCTAAGGACAACACACACACCCATGCCTGAGGGAGGACTCGAACTTTCGATGGATTGGGGGTGGGGGGATTGGAGGGGGAGGAAGGGGGGGGGGGGAGGGGCCGCGCAAACCGTGGTAAGGCGCCAAAGACTGCGCGGCTTAACCGCGAGGCAATTAGGAGACATACGAGTATTTAGACATATGGCCGAAAACAAATACTTGTTTATTTATGGACCATTCTGTCCTCTACTAGCCATTTCCTGTTGACACTACTGGAGATAACTGTAAAAAATCTATCTCAGTTATGTTTATTTAACGTTGATAATGTCAGCGCCTTCGCTCAGTTCAGCAATAGAAAATAACATTCAAGGCAGCGGCGACATCACCTGAGTACCGATCATTCTAGACACAAGTAAAATGGCTCACAGCCAAACAAATATTTGTTTTGGACATCGCACAAACTAAGCAGCGACATCCAGTACTGTAACTACGCTACAAATACTTCTGCCTCAATTTTTCACTACCAAAAATGGTTGTGATACTCCTTCTGCACAAGACTGACTCACCGAAGAACGACCCTCGAATGTTTACCCACTTTCCGTTGGTCAGCACAAAGCCCAAGCTTTCAATAGAACACGCGGTTTCAGTAATTCTCTGTTGCCAAACATTATCCGTTCAGATATGTCAGCAGAAAACGTGCACTTGTCTGGGGCACTTACCAAGTAAGAATAATAGAAGGGATAGAGAAAATGCAATTAAGAGTGGTAAATTTCATCACCGGACCTTTTACTCTACGCGAGAGCTTTACGGAGGTCCTCAGCAAACTCCAGTGGGAAACGCTACGTGCGAGTCTTAATGCGTCATCCTCTGGCTTACTGTTGAAAGTTCGAAAGCGTACATTCGAAGAAGAGTCAGATAATATATTAATACCTCCCACAGAAGTGCCACAACGCAAAAATCTGAGAACCAAATGTCATATGGAACTTTGTGGCCAATCGTTCTTGCCACGCGCCATTCGTGACTGGAACAGGAAAAGGGGAGGAGGGGAGGGGGGGGGGGGAATACGGTACCCTCCTCCACCATCCACCACACACCGTAAGCTGGCTCGCGGAGTATAGATATGAATGTAGATGAGGCCGAACAAGAGGAAATGTGACTCATTGCGCAAGGTAACTACCAATTACGAACTTATTTTTCATGACAAAAGCGTCATATTACTATGAAACTTGTAGTAAATACAGAAATCACGAAATACTGAATCAGCCTATTATACTAAGAGCGTAAGGGGGCGGAAGGAAAAAGTATTACGGATCAAGCGCGTCGTTTAGAACAAGCGTATAGTCCGTTTAGGCCTACCTGCTAGTTGCAACGTTCCAACTCAGTGAGTTTTCTCGTGCCGCCATACGCTGTGGTAGTGCAAGCGATCTTATAAAGTGATTTATTCCTGCAAATCCTCATCCTGTTAATATCTGTAAAATTGTTACACAGGGTCTGCCTCGTTACGAAATCTTCGGCTTCCAGTTTGTATGCCAGCGCTATGTTGATAAAATGTAGACTGGCAAAGGCAAGGAAAGCGTTTCTGAAGAAGAGAAATTTGTTAACATCGAGTATAGATTTAAGTGTCAGGAATTCGTTTCTGAAAGTATTTGTATGGCGTGTGGCCATGTATGGAAGTGAAACGTGGGCGATAAATAGTTTGGACAAGAAGAGAATAGAAGCTTTCGAAATGTGGTGCTACAGAAGAATGCTGAAGGGTTCTAGGCTCTACAGTCTGGAAACGCGTGATGTGTGTGTTGTCCTTAGGTTAGTTAGGTTTAAGTAGTTCTAAGTTCTAGGGGACTGATGACCTCAGAAGTTAAGTCCCATAGTGCTCAGAGCCATTTGAACCATTTTGAACAGAATACCCGTTTCTTACCCACAAATTTATCATGTTACTTTATTTTGTAAATGTATGTGCCACCCTGCAACAAATGACGCTTATTCCGGAGAAGGAGATGACTTCCCGTCCGTCGTTTATCGGTGTTTCATATTTTCCAGTTCTTGTGTTCGCCGTATTTTGAGGACGTGCGTGGCATTCCGCACAACTGTGAAAATGGCAGCGTAGTGAAAACGTGCCAGTAGCGGTGATAGGGAATCACGGGAAGGGCGCGCAAGTTGACATTTGGCGGCCACGGCGCCAGGCGCCGGTCCCAGACCTTTGGCTGCCACCGGCATGACCTAACAAAAATCTCAGTCGTCAGCGTGAGTCTCAGACGCAACCTTTGTAGGCGAGTCAGCGCGCTGAAGGGCCGGGTATTGCATATGGCAACTAGACTACTGGGCAGTCACACACAACTTCAATTCTTCCAAACTTACATATACATCGCAGTTACTTTTCGGTGCAGCGCTTCAGATTTATGAAGAGGAGCAGTACATTGTGCCGTTGAACTCTATTCTAAAAGTATATACTGGGTCATCAAAAAGTCAGTATAAATTTGGAAACTTAAGAAACAACGAAATAATGTAGATAGGGAGGTAAAAATTGACACACATACTTGGAATGACATGGGGTTTTATTAGAACCAAAAAAAATGTACACAAAATGTCCGACAGATATGCGTCGTTTGGTGATGATCGTGTGCTCAGCCGCCACTTTCGTCATGCTTGGCCTCCCAGGTCCCCAAACCTCAGTTCGTGCGATTATTGGCTTTGGGGTTACCTGAAGTCGCAAGTGTATCGTGATCGACGACATCTCTTGGGATGCTGAAAGACAACATCCGACGCCAATGCCTCACCATAACTCCGGACATGCTTTACAGTGCTGTTCATAACATTATTCCTCGACTACAGCAATTGTTGAGGAATAAAGGTGGACAGCCCGCATCTCGTGGTCGTGCGGTAGCATTCTCGCTTCCCACGCCCGGGTTCGATTCCCGGCGGGGTCAGGGATTTTCTCTGCCTCGTGATGGCTGGGTGTTGTGTGCTGTCCTTAGGTTAGTTAGGTTTAAGTAGTTATAAGTTCTAGGGGACTGATGACCATAGATGTTAAGTCCCATAGTGCTCAGAGCCATTTGAACCATTTGAATGGTGGACATATTGAGCATTTCCTGTAAAGAACATCATCTTTGCTTTGTCTTACTTTGTTATGCTAATTATTTTTATTCTGATCAGATGAGGCGCCATCTGTCGGACAATTTTTGACCGTTTGTATTTTTTTCTTGTTCTAATAAAACCCCATGTCATTCCAAGCATGTGTGTCAATTTGTACCTCTCTATCTACTTTATTCCGTGATTTAGTCAGTTTTCAAATTTATACTGACTTTTTGATCAGCCGGTAAGTTGCGAATCTCTTTTTACACAAATTAATGAACCGTTCAAGTAGAGTTGCATTCAACATAATAACTTACCGATTAACCGAAGTGGAGAAGTAGATATTTGAAATTACTCGACTGTACGGCGACACAGAACCTGCCCTACTTCGATGTAAATTAATACGGCATGAGCAGGCAGTTAGAACCAACCTTAAATGCTTGTGTGAGCTATATCTACGGTTCAAATGGCTCTGAGCAGTATGGGACTTAACATCCGAGGTCACCAGTCCCCTAGAACGTAGAACTACTTAAACCTAATCAAACTAAGGACATCACACACATCCATGCCCGAAGCAGGATTCGAACCTGTGACCGTAGCAGTCGCGTGGTTCCGGACTGAATATATCTATGACATTCGCATATTTGACAATGTCAGTGCATCAAACGCACAGTTAGAATGATTGCGGATGGATGATTTTCCTTACTACCAGATGCTACGTCTCCTCACTGTGCGTATATCCCATCATTTAGCATCAGAGATCAAGAACTGTCGTTTCATCACAATCACAAGACACGGTCTCGTTCATATAGTATCCTACCTGTGCCCATTCATTAAAGATGTGCTTATAAGAAAAAGCTGAGGCACTTCCTTTTGTCAATCTTGCAATTTTCCCTTAAAAGTTAACGTATATGGTCAGTTTCTGTCAGTCAAAAAGTAAAGCAAAATCTCTCATCTTCTCCCAGTCTCGTTTTTCCTCTTATGACTTCTCAGTCGTTCACGCCACGTGTTTCTTTCTTACTTCCTACATTCCTCGTGTTCTGTCCTGTTCCTCTTCTCTCTCTCTCTCTCTCTCTCTCTCTCTCTCCCTCTCTCTCTCTCTCTCTCTCTCTCTCTCTCTCTCTCTCTCTCTCTCTCTCTCTTTTTCCCTACTCCTTCATCTACGTTCATTGTAGCCAATGCCCTCAGTTCTATTTTTTCTGCTATCGCTACGACTATATCCACTGTTGATATAGTTATATCTAAGTGTCGGTTCTCATATCAAATGTCAGATTTATTATGAATGAATGAATGTCGTGTGGCTAGGGCCTCCCCTCGGGTAGGCCGTTCTCCGGGTGCAAGTCTTTCGATTTGACTCCACTTCGGCGACTTGCGCGTCGATGGGGATGAAATGATGATTAGGACAACACAACACCCAGTCCCTGAGCGGAGAAAATCTCCGACCCAGGCGGGAATCGAACCCGGGTCCTTAGGATTGACATTCTGTCGCGCCGACCACTCAGCTACCGGGGGCGGACAGATTTCTTATAACATACGTTGAGACTTCAGAATGTAAGTTACACATATCAGTCAACGCTAATATCCTTGCGCTAGAAGAGTGATGCATGGTCAGAAGAGAGTACATATCGCTGGTTTCTTGCGAGAGAGTTCTGTTGTAATAAGGTGCATCACAGTGACACGACAACTGGAAACTTAACTGAAAGTTGAACTACGTGGGACTGTGCTATTTCATCTCGTAAAGCTTCTTTTCCTATTTTCTAGGCAGTTAGTGCCTAATGCTTCTTCTGAAACTTTCAACAACCTATCGTTCTTTCATATTATCTTCTTAATTTCCTACCTTTTCTTATTTCTCCAGTTTCAATCTACAGCTCATAACTAATAAATTATAGTCAGAGTCCACATCCGCCACTAAAAATTTCCTACAGTTTAAAATCTAGTTCCTAAATCTCTGACTAACCAATATATAATCCATCGTAGACCTTCCAGTGTCTCCAGGTCCGTTCCACTAACACGACCTTCTTTTATGATTCTTGAGCCAAATGGTAGCGATTATTAAATTATGTTCTGTGCAAAACTCTACTGGGCGGCTTCCTCCTTGATTCCTTTCCCCCAGTGCATATTCACCTACTATTTTTCCTTCTCTTCCTTTCGCTACTATCGAATTCCAATGCCCCATTGCAATGAAATTTTCATCTCCTTTTTACTATCTGAATAATTTCGTTCATCCCATCCTACGTTTCTATTTTCTGATTCATTATTAAACTCAATCCTGTATTACCCTTATTTGACTTTGTATTTATAGCCATGTATTCACCTGAGAGGAAGTCCTGTTCCTCCTGCCACCGAACTTACTAATTCCCATTCACAGCCCAGAGTCTATTACCGACATGACCAAATACCACAAGTTACCGCAGGCAGGTCTGCCTTCTTGCAGAACTTGACATAAAGTGTCCAGAATTTCTCCCTTAAGTTCCTCACTCAAAATGCCAATTCTCCACTTGACTCCCATAGTGGTTCAAATGGCTCTGAGCACTATGGGACTTAACATCTATGGTCATCAGTCCCCTAGAACTTAGAACTACTTAAACTTAACTAACCTAAGGACATCACACAACTCCCAGTCATCACGAGGCAGAGAAAATCCCTGACCCCGCCGGGAATCGAACCCGGGCGCGGGAAACGAGAACGCTACCGCACGACCACGAGCTGCGGACTGCTCCCATAGTGTTCTGCTGCTGTCTGCTTCTCCATTGGCTGAAGGCCGTCCTCAACAAAAATACATTGTCCTCAAGCTATACAGACATTTTTTCATTCATATATGAATATATTAAGATAGTATCTGTTCTTTCTGACATGTCCGAAAGAACAGATACCATTGGTGATCTTGCAGCTCTCCAAGAATGAAATTACAATGAAATACAGAATATTAGCTGCTTATAGGCGTTGATAAATATCAAGGGGGACAGCTGAAAATGTTTGCCCCGACCAGGACTCAAAACCGAGATCTCCTGCTTAAATGGCAGACTCTCTATCCGACTGAGCCATGGAGGACACACAGGATAGTGCGACTGCAGGGACTTATCTCTTGCACGCTGACTGTGAGACTCATACTTCCAACTTACTGTCCACACACTACATTTGTAGTGCCCCTGCCCACTGTACTTATTACTCGCGGCAGACAATAAACCGATTCCCGTAAGAGTTTGATCAGTGTGAGTGCACCCGCACTGAAGAAGATCATTGGCCGGTAAGACTTATCACATTTACAACTGTCGCCGTTGGTATTTATCAACGCCTGTAAGCATCTAATGGTCTGGATTTCATTGTAATTTCATTCTCCGAGAGCTGCAAGATCACAAATGGATCACACTGATACCATTTTCATGTAGATAAGGATTACCGGCCAATGATCTTCTTCAGCGCCTTCTTGATGCTGTTTCACAGCGCTGCGCTGGTCGGTGTGCCGTCAGTGCTTTAGTACGAGGTGCATTCAAGTTCTAAGGCCTCCGATTTTTTTTCTAATTAACTACTCACCCGAAATCGATGAAACTGGCGTTACTTCTCGACGTAATCGCCCTGCAGACGTACACATTTTTCACAACGCTGACGCCATGATTCCATGGCAGCGGCGAAGGCTTCTTTAGGAGTCTGTTTTGACCACTGGAAAATCGCTGAGGCAATAGCAGCACGGCTGGTGAATGTGCGGCCACGGAGAGTGTCTTTCATTGTTGGAAAAAGCCAAAAGTCACTAGGAGCCAGGTCAGGTGAGTAGGGAGCATGAGGAATTACTTCAAAGTTGTTATCACGAAGAAACTGTTGCGTAACGTTAGCTCGATGTGCGGGTGCGTTGTCTTGGTGAAACAGCACACGCGCAGCCCTTCCCGGACGTTTTTGTTGCAGTGCAGGAAGGAATTTGTTCTTCAAAACATTTTCGCAGGATGCACCTGTTACCGTAGTGGCCTTTGGAACGCAATGGGTAAGGATTACGCCCTGGCTGTCCCAGAACATGGACACCATCTGTGTGCTTCCATTGAGCTGCCTGGCGCTTTGTTTCTGGATTGAAAAATGGCATCCACATCTCATCCATTGTCACAACCGACGAAAAGAAAGTCCCATTCATGCTGTCGTTGCGCGTCAACATTGTTCGGCAACATGCCACACGGGCAGCCATGTGGCCATCTGTCAGCATTCGTGGCACCCACCTGGATGACACTTTTCGCATTTTCAGGTCGTCATGCGGGATTGTGTGCACAGAACCCAAAGAAATGCCAACTCTGGAGGCGATCTGTTCAACAGTCATTCGGCGATCCCCCAAAACAATTCTCTCCACTTTCTCGATCATGTCGTCAGACCGGATTGTGCGAGCCCGAGGTTGTTTCGGTTTGTTGTCACACGATGTTCTGCCTTCATTAAACTGTCGCACCCACGAACGCACTTTCGACACATCCATAACTCCATTACCACACGTCTCCTTCAACTATCGATGCATTTCAATTGGTTTCACACCACGCAAATTCAGAAAACGAATGATTGCACGCTGTTCAAGTAAGGAAAACGTCGCCATTTTAAGTATTTAAAACAGTTCTCATTCTCGCCACTGACAGTAAAATTCCGTCTGCCGTACGGTGCTGCCATCTGTGGGACGTATTGACAATGAGCGCGGCCTCATTTTAAAACAATGCCATGTTTCTATCTCTTTCCAGTCCGGAGAAAAAAAATCGGAGGCCTTAGAACTTGAATGCACCTCGTACTGCACATCCCTCCCCACCCCACACCCTCTCGAAAATGTCACACCGTTGTCGTGTAGGGAGCCACCTTACAATAACGGTGGGAGGGGTGGGTGGCAGGGGGAGGTTGATGGCGTGGGCAGCCGGGAGCCGCCACTGGGACCGACGAGCCCCAGCCGCATCGCGACATCCGTCCTGAGCTATGAGCTCACTCCATCCTCTTCCTCAGCCGGTCCGACGAAAAACATAGAGGGTGGCGATGATGACGGAGACGGGGCCGGGTCCATGGAGGAAGCCACAACAACCTCCCGGGAGTTGTGTTGGTGCGACGGCGGAGACGATGGGTCCAGCTCCATCGGTTCCGCAGGCGGCGCCGGTCGCAAGATCCCGGTAGGATGCGAATCTGAGGACAGTAAATCCGTGGGAGAATCTCGCAATCGACAAGCGTGTATCTGGCTCTGATGGCGGCTCAGCAACCCAGCAGGACCTTTAATTAAATAGTTGCAAGCGCCGAAATTTCGAACAATCGTCCCTCTCACACCGATTGGTGCTACCAAAAACTCTGAAAAGATAGAATCATAAGGCGCAAAGCGATACTTGACGAGTGTAGAAGGCATAGTGCGCTGCGATAGGTGCACCAACTGGAGCAGCGTGCGATGGCGACTGTTGCGGGGCTGGGAGCGCTACGATGCGCGGAAGAGCACTTGCTCCCGGGATGGCCGAGCGGTTCTAGGCGCTATAGTCTGGAAGCGGGAGACCGCTACAGTCGCAGGTTCGAATCGTGCCTCGGGTATGGATGTGTGTGATGTCCTTAGGTTAGTTAGGTTTAAGTAGTTCTAAGATCTAGGGGACTGATGACCTCAGAAGTTAAGTCCCATAGTGCTCAGAGACATTTGAACCAACTTGATCCCGCGTGTGGGAGGCACGTAGTTTGTTTATCTGCTGTTTGAACGTACCCACATATCGTTCAGCTTCTCCATTACACTGAGGATGAAACGGAGAACTGGTAAGGTGAGTAATACCAGTGACTGCACAAAACTGTTCAAAGTCCTGAGACGTAAACTGCGGTCCGTTGTCTGTAACCCACACTTCAGAAAAATTTCCAAGCAAAAAATAAATGACACAACCTGAATGGTACTACACGACGCCGGCCCTGTGGCCGAGCGGTTCTGGGCGCTTCAGTCCGGAACCGCGCTGCTACTACGGTCGCAGGTTCGAATCCTGCCTCGGGCATGGACGTGTGTGATGTCCTAGGTTAAAAAAATGGCTCTGAGCACTATAGGACTTAACTGCTGTGGTCATCAGTCCCGTAGAACTTAGAACTACTTAAACCTAACTAACCTAAGGACATCACACACATCCATGCCCGAAGCAGGATTCGAACCTGCGTCCGTAGCGGTCACGCGGCTCCAGACTGTAGCGCCTAGAACCGCAAGGCCACTCCGGCCGGCGTCCTTAGGTTAGTTAGGTTTAATTAGATCTAAGTCTAGGGGACTGATGACCTCAGATGTTAAGTCCTATAATGCTTAGAGCCATTTGAGCCATTTACTACACGACGTAGTCGAGTGGATGGGCATTGCTAACGGATATTTGCTAAACGAATCCACAACAATAAACCTACCAGTGTTCCAAAAGGGACCAGCAAAGTCAATATGCACTCGTTGCCACGGCGACTGAGACTCTGGCCAAGACGAAAAAGTTTGCGATGGGGCCGACAGATTTTGAGCATAAGCGCGACACTGTGATGTCATCCGTTCAATGTGGGCGCCCATACCCTGCCAAGTACAGTGCCGACGCGCTAACTGTTTTGCGTGTACAATTCCCCAATGTCCTTGCTGGAGCAATCGCAACACATCTTCTTGAAACACTGTAAGATTAAGCACACGAGACTGTCCAGAGTCATTTTGCAATAAAATGACACCATGCTGAACGGAGAGCCTATGCTGAAGAGCTAAATATCGACACACAAAAGAATTCTGAAAGTTTTTCACTGAAGAAGGCCAAACAGTACGGATGTAGTGCAACAAAACGTTCAAGTCAGGGTCTGCGTCTGTGGCTTGAGCAATTTTAATATGGTGCAGTGCAGAGGATCTGACAACAAGATGCGGCAATAACATCTGAATTAGAATCAGGACCCACAGGAAGGCAAGAAAGGGCGTCGAAATTTGCATCCTACGACGTGGGCTGGTACAATATTTCGTGCTGATACTGAGACAATAACAAAGCCCAACGTTGAAGCTTCTGAGCCGTGGGCGGTGGAACATATTTGGACGGTTGAAACAAAGACTGAAGTGGCTTATGGTCTGTCAATAGATAAAACTTCGGACCAAACAGGCAGTAGTCAAACCTTGTCAAGCCACAGATAATAGCGAGCGCTTCCTTCTCGATTTGGGAATAGTTACATTGAGTCTTGGTCAATAACGAAAGCAGTTGGCCTGTCCTGTGCGCCAAATCTGCGCGATTGCACAGCCCCAATTCCGTACAAAGAAAAGTTCATTGCCAAAACCACAGGCTTAACAGGTGAAATGAACAAGGAATCTGTGACTCAACATGGCGTTTCTGAGTTTCTTTATGCATCGTAACACTCTTTGGTACAGCCAAAAGGCACATTCTTCCGGCATAAACTATGCAACGGAGCCGCGATCTGGGCTACGTTGGGTATAAACCGGATATAATATCTCAACTGCCCGAGTACTGACTGATATTCCGTCACTTTCTGCAGGGCAAGGAGGTCCAGGATTTCCAGCAAATGTGACTGAAGGGGATGAACACCTTGGCTATTAAAAATAATCCCTAAGTACTGAATTTCAGTATGAAAAAAAGGTACGTTTGTCCAAGCGACGCTTCAAATCTGCAGCTGAAAGCACTTAAAAATGCGTACGAAGGTTACTGATACGTTCCTCCGGTGTACGTCCTGACACCACGATATCGTCCAAGTAATTTGAACAGAATGGAACTTTTGCAGTAAGCTGTTCCAAGTGGTGTTGGAATATGGCGGGCACAGATGCGCTGCAAAAGAGTAAGCGCAAAAATTTGAACAACCCTAAATATGTGTTAACTAGAAACACTTTCTGAGACTCCTCATCTAGTGGAATTTGCAAATACGCATCGCCTAAATCAATCTTTGAAAAACAGCGGCCTGCACCAATGCTGTTCATTAATTCCTCAGGGCGAGGCAACGGATAAGTATCGAATACTTTTTGTGGATTCGCAGTGGATTTGAAGTCAACACAAAGACGAGGTCTTATCGAAGGTTTTGGTAAGATGACTAAGCCCATTGACTAGCTTGGATAGGAGCACCACTGTCTTTCCATTCTAAGTTCACTTGCAACTTTGTGTGTAAGTACATGGGAGACGGAAAGTGCCTGAAAGAGCTTAGGTTGCACACTTTCCTTCATTATAACGTGCGACACCAGTTTATTGACTCTGCCATGTCCTTCGAAAAACAAATCAGGAGACTCCTCAGTCAAATGAGTAACAATGTCTTTGGGTTGAATGCAGAAAAAAAGTACATTGTCCTTAATACGAGGACCAAACAAATCAAAAGAATGTAACCCAAAAAATATTTTCACAGTCTCGCAAAAGTAAAATTGTAAATTTCACTGTTCTGGTTCAAAAAATGGTTCAAATGGCTCTGAGCACTATGGGACTTAACATCTGTGGTCGTCAGTCCCCTAGAACTTAGAACTACTTAAACCTAACTAACCTAAGGACATCACACACATCCATGCCCGAGGCAGGATTCGAACCTGCGAGCGGAGCGGTCACGCGGTTCCAAACTGAAGTGCCTAGAACCGTCACTGTTCTGGTGAGAGACTGCAATGTAGGAGGCAAATTACATGAACTAAGCACTGGAATGTCCTGACCGCTGTACGCAGTAAGTTGCGTGCATGATTTTGTTAACCGTGGCGAGCCCAACTGTTCATAATTGACAGGATTAAGCAATGCAACGGAAGCGCCAGTGTCCAACTGAAATCGCGCGCCACATGCTGCAATGAATAAATTCACAAACAGTTCGTTTGAGTGTCATTGCACAGCGCTTGGGCAGTGTGAAGGACCATCCTCAATGTGATCAGTACTAGTACCGGTTGCTGATTAAAAAAGTACTACATTCACTGGGTGAGAACTGTACATGACCTGGCTTCCCACAAGCAAAGCAAGTCGCATTCCGTGAAGGGCAGTTTTGTCTTTAACACGTGGAAAAGCAGTGGGGACACGGTTTCACAGCAAACACACGCATTGGCACTTACTCTGGCCACAGCATGGTGGGCTGTTTGTGGGTGTTGGTCGGTTGCAAGGCCACTTTGCATCACAACGCAGACAGGAGCTACCTCAAAGTTTTCCACGGTACCATCACATGTGTTCAGATGTTAAATAATTTGTCACACTTGTTTCAAAGTAGGATTATAATGTTTGAGAATTTCATCATGAATCCTGCTCTCTGGCATATTGTGCGTAGTTGCATCAGGAATCATTGTGTCACTATAGTACTGTCCACAGCTACATTGAAAACGACACTGTCGTGTCAAACCCTAAATTTCAGTGATCCACTGATGGTATATCTGTTCTGACTTTTTGCGTAATCGAAAGAAGTTGTAACGTGCTTCAGCTACCTATACGTAATACTTAGTGAGGGAGGAAACTAAATCTTCAGAAACTAGCAACTCCAGTCTGCTTCTCGGGAATATCTTATGAGAGAGGTGGTAAACTCCTGTGCCTTTCGTTGACGAGGAATAAGAAAGTTTCAAAGTACCTTGCACTTGATGCGTTGTACAATGAGCGTTTAACGGAGCGTAGTACTCGTTCCATTCCTCTTGTTGTTCATTGAAAGCTCGAAATGGTGGAATGCTTGGAGGCCGTGCTGTGGATGTGTCTGGATGTTGTGGCAGCGTTGGTGCAGCAGTGGCTTGTTGGACTGCTGTCATCAACTGCAGCATTTGTTGGTTCTGAAACTGAATAAACTGCATTAGATCAAAGCCAGCAGCAATCGGAGGCGTAGGGGTAGGTGGTGGGTTAGAGGTCATTTTAATGAGAGGAGTGCCCCAAAGAAGTTATTATACACAAATAGTGAAAGCGTGGTGGCTAGTTGCAGTAATGAACACAATTAGTAGCACTGCGTCTCTGAAAGAAAAGAGAGAAATGTTAGTGACTGGCTGTGACAGAGCAGTGTAGAGCGAAGGCATCGTTGGTTCTGGAATTCTCATCGGCAGATGTTGTGTCGGCTATTATGGGAGTCAGCACCGACACAAACAATAAATGAGAGACGTTGCGATGGCAGGTGGCAGGATTCCAAAATCATCTGTACAGAACACTTTATAATTAATAGGAAACTTTATTTCTATTAAGGGAAGAAACATAACTAAACTTGATTCCTATACCTCCGGTGCCTGCTGGGCCTCCTACATGCAGTTACATTACTCGCTATAAGTACTTGCAGAATGGAGGCTAAGTAACGTCTTCCTATTACTCAGTACTCATGCTCTCGAAGACTGCGACCGAAATGGACCGACCAAAGGCGGGTGGCTGGTTAAAACAGCGTTGATTGGGGGCGCTGAACTCTGTCATCCTGGAGATGTGGCGCTGCCTGCTCTTTCCATTGGTGCGCGGTTCACTGCCTTCTTGATGCCGTTTCGCGGCGCCGCGCTGATCGGTGTGCAGTCGATGCTTCAGGAATGCACAGTTGTGGTTGTTTTTGAGATGGTGGTCTGCAGTCCAAGGAATGGTTTGATGCAGCCCTTCTCATTACTATATCTTTATCTCTGTGTGACTACTGCAACGTATACAGGGTGGTCCATTGATAGTGACCGGGCCAAATATCTCACGAAATAAGCATCAAACGAAGAAACTACAAAGAACGAAACTCCTATACCTTGAAGGTGGAAACCAGATGGCGCTATGGTTGGTCCGCTAGATGACGCTGCCATAGGTCAAACGGTTATCAACTGCGTTTTGTTACATAGGAACCTCCATTTTTTATTACATATTGGTGTAGTACGTAAAGAAATAGGACCACTTTTTTTCACTTTGTGACAGATGGCGCTGTAATAATCAGAAACGTGTAAGAGCGTGGTATCACGTAACATTCCGCCAGTGCGGACGGTATTTGCTTCGTGATATATTACCCGTGTTAAAATGGACCGTTTACCAATAGCGGAAAAGGTCGATTTCGTGTTGATGTATGACTATTGTGATCAAAATGCCCAACGGCGAGTACTATGTATGCTGCTCGGTAACCTGCACGACATCATACAAGTGTCCGGACCGTTCACGGATAGTTACGTTATTTAAGGAAACAAGAAGTGTGGGGCGACGACTTTGAACGTCGTTTATAGTTCTGCCACTGGGTACAAGAGAAATTACTGGATGAATACAGATTTTTTGCACGCGTCCTATTTAGCGACGAAGCGTCATTCAACAACAGCGGTAATGTAAACCGGCATAATATGCACTATTGGGCAACGGAAATCCACGATGGCTGCCACAAGTCGAACATCAGCGACCTTGGCGGGTTAATGTATGCGGCATTATGAGAGGAAGGATAATTGACCCCCATTTTATCGATGGCAATGTAAATGGTGCAATGTATGATGACTTCCTACGTAATGTTCTACCGATGTTACTACAAGATGTTTCACTGCATGACAGAATGGCGATGTACTTCTAACATGATGGATGTCCGGCATGTAGCTCGCGTGCGGTTGAAGCGGTATTGAATAGCATATTTCATGACAGGTGGATTGGTCGTCGAAGCACCATACCATGGCCCGCACGTTCACCGGATCTGACGTCCCCGGATTTCTTTCTGTGGGGAAAGTTGAAGGATATTTTCTATCGTGATCCACCGACAACGCCTGACAACATGCGTCACTGCATTCTCAATGCACATGCGAACATTACAGAAGACGAACTACTCTCTGTTGAGAGGAATGTCGTTACACGTATTGCCAAATGCATTGAGGTTGGCGGACATCATTTTGAGCATTTATTGCATTAATGTGGTATTTACTGGTAATCACGCTGTAACAGCATGGGTTCTCAGAAATGATAAGTTCACAAAGGTACATGTATCACATTGGAACAACCGAAACAAAATGTTCAAACGTTACTACGTTCTGTATTTTAATTTAAAAAACCTACCTGTTACCAACTGTTCGTCTAAAATTGTGAGGAATATGCTTGTGACTATTTCAGCGCCAACTATCACAAAGCGAAAAAAGTGGTCCAACTAAAACATTCATATTTCTTTTCGTACTACACGAATATGTAATAAAAAATGGGGTTTCCTATTTAAAAAAAAAAACGCAGTTGATATCCGTTTGACCTATGGCAGCGCCATCTAGCGGCCCAACCATAGCGCCATCTGGTTTCCCCCTTCAAGCTGGACAAGTTTCGTTCTTTGTAGTTTTTTCGTTTGACTCTTATTTCATGAGATATTTGGCCCGGTCACGATCAATGGACCACCCTTTATACAACTAAGTCTTCTTCCGGTATTGAAGACTTGGTCTCAAGTAGAATTTTACTCTAAACCCGCCCCGTTTCTCACACAAATACGCACAAACACATACACACACACACACACACACACACACACACACACACACACACACACTCGCGGGCGTATGTTGCACGCAAACGCACATCCATTATCCAGTAGCTATTTTTTGTGCCTTAGGTGTGTTGTATCAACGTATACCTTCTTTTGGTTAATTTATGCTATAAACTTATTTGCTGCCAGATTCAGAACAATATTTTTCCTCAGTTACCTGAAAAAAAAAAGTTCAAATTTGTGTGAAATCTTATGGGACTTAACTGCCAAGGTCACCAGTCCCTAAGCTTACACACTACTTAACTTAAATTATCCTAAGGACAAACATACACATCTATGCCCGAGGCAGGATTCGAACCTACGACCGTAGTGGTTGCGCGTTTCCAGACTGTAGCGCCTAGAACCACTCGCCCACTGCAGCCTGCTCAGTTACCTGATCTACCGCTATAATTCTGAACAGTCATGAGTAGAACCACATTTCAGAACCTCCCATTTTCCTCTTTTTCGTACTGTTTATCATCTAGGTTTGGCTTCCAACAAGGCTTGCAGCGCAAATGCTGTCAAAAGCTTCCTAACACATAATTTGTATTAATTGTAAACATATCACTCTTTGTCAGGAAAGTTTTTCTTTGAGAGTTTCTCAAGACAATTGTAAGCTCTCTAAGCGTTTACCTTGCTAGCGTAATTGGATTTCGTCGTAAAGAACATTTTCTATGTCTCCAAACATTTCCAAAAGTTTTGCTGTGACACTGGTGGCTGGTGAGATTGAGGTATTTAAGGAGTCCTATGACTGAGCCCTGAAAAAAATGGCCCAAAAAGTGTTTTATGGCGTTACGTTATAAACTGTACCTGGATACTTTATTCTAGTCGTAACGATGATTCATAACAGCTGTTATACTCTGAGCATAATGATCAAAATTCCATTTTTAAATGGCTCTGAGCACTAAGCGACTTAACTTCTGAGGTCATCAGTCGCCTAGAACTTAGAACTAATTAAACCTAACTAACCTAAGGACATCACACACATCCATGCCCGACGCAGGATTCGAACTTGCGACCGTAGCGGTCCTTCGGTTCCAGACTGTAGCGCCTAGAACCGCACGGCCACTCCGGCCGGCAGCAGTCCTGTCCTATACAGTACGGTCAGAAACAGTCTGAAAAGCTTGTAAGAGTGCTGCAGGTTAGCTTGCGCAGAGAAATAATTGTCAAGAAGAAAACTGGTATGTTACGCCGTTTCCACGTAACTTAGCACTGAAGTTGCCGTTGCAAGGACCAATTCAAAGGTCCTACAAGAATCGGCGTCGCCAAACGTGTTGTTTCCCAATATCGAACACGATAACGACACAAAAATTGGACGTGGGACAGTGGTAAGAATCGAACCCGAGCCAAAGGCGGAGCAGTCCAGTGCACTATCATCTACGATATGACAATAACTGACAGCAATTGCATGTGGTGGGCGGCTTGAATTGCCGCGCGCAAAGGCCTTCAATGCTAATTAACGGCGCAACTTACCGAATTTTCCTCTGAAGAGTTATTTCTCGGCACAACATACCCTGCAACGCACTGACAAGCTTTTCAGACAGTTTGAAACGTCCCCTTTGAAAAATTATACAGGACTGTGCTTAAACTGACACACAATATTTTTTTAGTGCAACGCAATCTGACCTCCAATAATCCCTACAAAAGAATGGCCCTGACTAACATTAACCTATACCTTTCACAAATCACTTACCTCACAAAAATCTTCGTTACTCGAACTACTGCAATACAAATGGTTCAAATGGCTGTGAACACTATGGGACTTAACATCTAAGGTCATCAGTCCCCTAGAACTTAGAACTACGTAAACCTAACTAACCTAAGGACAGCACACAACACCCAGCCATCACGAGGCAGAGAAAATCCCTGACCCCGCCGGGAATCGAACCCGGGAACCCGGGCGTGGGAAGCGAGAACGCTACCGCACGACCACGAGATGCGGGCTACTGCAATACAGCGAGCGCCACTACTGCCAGCTAAATGAAAGATTCAAACTACGGAAGGCACTAACTACTGATAGGCATAGTTAGCAAATGAAAGATTTTGATAGAGAACAAACAATGTATTTACCTCAATAGTGTTCAAAGGTCATAATGTATATAGCAGTTCATGACATCCAGTCTTACAAATTTCAAAACTCCGCCATCTCTCTCCCCACATCCACCACTGCTGGCGACTCACCTCCAACTGCGCAACGCTACGCGCTGTTAACAGCCAACTGCCCAACACTACAATGGCAGACAACAATGCAAACTAGCCACAGACTGCACACAGCACAGCCAGTGATTTTCATACAGAGCGCTACGTAACGTTGCCAATAAGGAAACATAAACAGCCTACTTTCAAGTTTCTGACAACACTGTATACAGTGTGAACTAGAAATCCGCCGACAAGCTTTCAGAGTTCGTTCAGTGGTATCTACTGAGTATTTTGATATAAGGTACCCCTGCCTCTGTCTCTGTTTCTCGCAGCTCATTATGTAGTAATAAGTAATTAGGAGCCGGCCGCGGTGGTCTAGCGGTTCTGGCGCTGCAGTCCGGAACCGCGGGACTGCTACGGTCGCAGGTCCGAATCCTGCCTCGGGCGTGGGTGTGTGTGATGTCCTTAGGTTAGTTAGGTTTAAGTAGTTCTAAGTTCTAGGGGACTTATGACCTAAGATGTTGAGTCCCATAGTGCTCAGAGCCATTTGAACCATTTTTGAAGTAATTAGGATTTGTTCGGTTTATTCCCGCAGTCAGCTTTGTTTCCGTGAAAACATCTTCAAAACAGTGAAGGAGCCTGTAATACGTAGTTACCAAAACGTACAACACCAGACACAGTAGTGCAACAACTGTCAGAAGCAAAAGTACTTTCATGTGATTGCCGTCGGTTAGCATAGGGTCGTTGTGCCGCTCTCCCATTGCATTCAGTGAACCTATACACGAGGTTCATATCGGCCAACTCTTCGTCATTAAACCTATCCGTAGTACTAATGTATATGGCAATAAACGCACAACTAACGCTACCGGAAAACAAAACCCTAGTGTCTAGAGAGAACCGAGCAATACTGAACACAAATTTGAGGACGAGTTTAATACTGCTGTCAACCGCGTGTACCGTAAGCGTATTGAAACAAGACACAGATGACATACCGCCGATGTTTGGACTGTTGTGCACCATTTTCAATGTGACGCAGGTACACAACCAACTGGGACACGAAATAAAACGAAAACGAGCCGCCTGATACAGTGGCACCCTTATACAAAACAAGCTAAGAAGGTAACCGTAAAAATCTCCGAAAGTTTGTCGGTGAAGCTCTTGTTCAACCTGTAGATAACACAATTTTGATAGGTGAGGATACTTTGATGGCCATTTATGATAGCTAAACAGTTCTCTCTTCAGTTTTCAGTGCACATTTTAAAATACTTTTGTACACCTACAACTGATCTGAAAGTCAATGTCGGCGTAATACGAGATGACAGCATTATACATGCCTGTAACACTAAATCATACAAAGAAAATCTCATAATCGAATATCTGAAACAGTAAGTAACCAGCGGGATAATGCCCCTATCGGAGCTCAAAAAGGCAGAAGTGATTGTGTTTATGAAAAGAAAGTGACAGAAAAGTGGGATACTAGCTGGCTCATTCTATCTTCTTCAGGACCTTTAAAAATTTTCACAAAAATTATGGCGTGAGAACATATTCACTCTTTTCTTTAACTTGCAGCTCACCTCTCACTCCCACGAACTCCCCTATCTGTAACTTGTTGACACCCACTCATAGCCGGCCGCTCCCACTTGACCATTCTCATTAGGGATGGTAGATATCGTTCAAACAACCGCTTTTCAGCTCTGTCCCTTTTGTTCAAAGCCAGTTTAACCTGAGTGTTAAAACAGCTCACAATAATCTGTTCCCGAAATAACTGATTTTTCGGTTTTTTATTCCTACTATTTCCTGTAATAAATGTAGAAATCGAACAAAGATTGAAAAATATTGACGGCCCCTGTTTCAAGATAAATGGAATCAAAAAATTAACTTAAATAGACATAAAAAAGAAAACTTATTTCGACCACGGTTCGCTGCTTTTCTTAAAAAGTGATAAGTAATACCACAAAATATCACCGTCATTCTCCTACTGACTAATGTTTTGAAGCTATGCTCAAAAAGCGAAGATCGTAATACTTTTAGGGTATTATGAATAGTTAGCGATAAAGGATGAAGCCTAAGGTTGTAGAACTATATTTTTTATATTAATTTGTTCGTTTTCATGGCCTACAACCAGATACTGATGTATTATGTAGACACAGCCAATAGATCAGTTACTTTCTGTTTTTATTGTAAATGATGAATGAATTGTTAAATTTTAAGTTTTCTCCTTACGTGATTTCACAAGTTTGTTGTGGCTCATCCCGTTCATAGCCCTTCAAAGCAAATGCGACGTTGTAATTCATTGGTGAAATACTTCCAGACTGGAGATTGCGCCATTCTGTAAAACAACTGACGTCAGACGACAAGAGGGAGAAACGGCTGTACGGACCAGATGGTGCAAGCCTGCCGCTGTATTGCCACACCACGTTGTAACAGGCACATTATTGTCGCAGCAATGCTGCACCAATTCTTAAAGAGTGTGTTTGATGCTCGTTTCTATCAGTTTTGTTATTAAAATACACACATCAAGAAAAGTTTTGCATCACTCCGGTTCCTGGAACTTCTGAATACAGACGCTGACTGTGGATATCGTATCATCGACACAGTCCCTTTGACTGTTTAGAGATGTCACTAAACCCGCCCCAAAGATGTAAACAACTATGCATGAGCAGCGCCTATTAGACGGAGCGGTCCGGCAGCCGACCAGTTCCAGTCATTCCACCAGGAAGGAGGTACACTGCTCGTGTTGTGTGTAATTCATCCATGCCTAGACGGTCAATACCGCTGTTCAATCGCGTCCGCATTGTTACTTCGTGCCAGGATGGGCTCTCAACAAGGGAAGTGTCCAGGCGATTCAAAGTGAACCAAAGCGATGTTGTTTGGACACGGACGAGATACAGAGAGACAGGAACTGTCGATGACATGCCTCGCTCAGGCCGCCCAGGGGCTACTACTGCAGTGGATGACCGCTACCTACGGATTATGGCTCGGAGGAACCCTGACAGCAACGTCACCATGTTGAATAATGCTTTTCGTTCAACCACAGGACTTCGTGTTACGACTCATACTGTGCGCAATAGGCTGCATGATGCGCAACTTCACTCCCGACGTCCATGGTGAGGTCTATCTTTGCAACCACGATACAATGCAGCGCGGTACAGATGGGCCCAGCAACATGTCGAATGGACCGCTCAGGATTGGCATCACGTTCTCTTCACCGATGAGTGTGATATATGTCTTCAACCAAACAACCGTCAGAGACGTGTTTGGAGGCAACCCGGTCAAGCTGAACGCCTTAGACACACTGTCCAGCGAGTGCAGGAAGCTGGAGACTCCCTGCTGTTTTGGGGCGGCATTATGTGGGGCCGACGTACGCCGCTGGTGGTCATGTAAGGCGCCGTAACGGCTGTACGATACGTGAATGCCATCCGCCGACCGATAGTGCAACTGTATCGGCAGCGTACTGACGTGGCAAACGTCTTCATGAACGACAATTCGCGCCCCCATCGTGCACATCTTGTGAATGACTTCCTTCAGGTCGACATCGCTCGACTAGAGTGGCCAGCATGTTCTCCAGACATGAACCCTATCGAACATTCCTGTTATAGATTGAAAATGGCTGTTTATGGATGACGTGACTCACCAACCACTCTGAAGGATCTACGTCGAATCACCATTGAGGAGTGGAACAACCTGGACCAACAATGTCTTGATGAACTTGTGGTTAGTATGCCACGACGAACACAGACATGCATCAATGCAAGAAGACGTGCTATTGGGTATTAGAGAGCAATCTGGACCACCACCTCTGAAGATCTCGCTGTATGGTGGTTCAACATGAAATGTGTGGTTTTCATGAGCAATAAAAAGGACGAAAATGGTGTTTATGTTGATGTTCCGGAACTCTCGGAACCGAGGTGATGCAAAACTTCTTTTGATGTGTTTACTACTGATCGCTTTTCTCATTTTTTTAACAATGCAATGAAAATTTTACGAAAAAAAGTACTCGTTGTTAAAGGTTTATTCAAAAACCAAACGTTTTGCACTTTTGATAAACCTGAATGATATTTCAGTTTTCTGCCTGGTTATTACGTATTAAAAAATAAAAAATGCTCTTATAACGGAGACCAAACAAACGTCGAAAAATACTGGTTATTAAAAATTAAAAAGCCAGTATCGGTTTTAACCGGTCGGTTTTCCCGATCACTAATCCTAATTCACTCATTCAACTGCGTCCTCACACTCACTTTCTCCCTCTTGCTCTTTCTTACTGCAGTTACCTCATTCATTGCTTCCCACTGCTGCTGCCCTTCTCACTGTCACTATCTCTCTCTTCCTCGTTGTCACTGCCATAGACTATCTCTCTCCTTATTACTGACTCATCCGCTTCCACTTTATCCTTCTCTTTATTCTGCTACCACTGGCACTGTATGCTTCACTCTTTTCCTAGCACTGCTCTGCCACTGTTATCATTGTTGGACAGCAACTGTGTCCCTCTCTTTCTCTCACACTGCCATTATCTTCGCCGCTCTTTCTATTGGATTGGATTGATTTGGGGGGAAAGACCAAAGAGCGAGGTCATCGGTCTCATTATATTAGGGAAGGATGGGGAAGGAAGTCGGCCGTACCCAGTCAAAGGAACCATCCCGGCATTTGCCAGAAGCAATTTAGGGTAATCACGGAAAACCTAACTCAGGATGGCCGGACGGGGGATTGAAACGTCGTCCTCCCGAATGCGAGTCCAGTGTACTAACCACAGCGCCATCTCGCCCGGTCTTTCTATACCACAACCACTGTCTTTTATTTTCCATTATTTATTACTATTCCGTCCCTTTCCAACAGCCACGGTCTACTTCTCACCCGGCATTAAAACCACTATACGTCCGCATGCCAAAGTTTATGGAAAATTTTTAGAGAAGCTAAGGAAAATAACAGCCAGTTGGTACCCCACTTTTCAGATTCTTTTAATAAACACATTTTTTATGCATTTTTGCACTGTTTCCCTTATGTCACTCGTATGAAAAGAACTTTATGAGCCAGAAAAATTTTGAAAGTTTACTTACGTGAAACTGAAATAACGCAAAACTAATTTTACATCTCCGACCGGATTTTATGCACACAAAAATTTTGCATGTGCTTTATTACTACAACAAGGGATTCCCAGAACCTTTCTGATGATAACGGAAACACTTGAAGCATATTTTACCATGCTACGTCACTTTATAAACTACTTTTCGCCTCACACAAGATTTTGCGTGTGTACTTTATGTGTACAGGTAGGGTACACTTGAAGCACTGTACCTCGGAAACGGATAAAGATACCAAGAAATTTTCAAGGATGTTCGAGATTGGGATCTTAGGAACATATCGTAAAAATTTCAGACATTTGCTGTGCGTAACCATCTTGGAATATCTCTGTTTTTTTGTCCAAAATGATGTTTTTCGGGTTTTCTCAAGAACTGTCATGAAGTAGACCGTGCCTCCATCAGCCCCTGAAGGCACAAGCAGACCACATCGAATACGAAAAGAACCAATCGATTATCTCCATCTGCCAAAGCTGGAAGAAGTGTGTAATATCGAAAGTTTGACCCTGTGTTGTTGGATAGTTACACTAAGACAATCCTTCTCTTGGGTGTACATATGATCCGTGGTCCAAGGGCTATCCAAAACAGACGATCCTACCTTTCTATCATCAACAGCATACAAGGTACGAGCCCAGGAAAACTCATGTTTTTATGCACGGCGTTTTGGAACATATTAGATATTTCATAGTGTCGCATGCGTCCTGATTGACAATTCACACAGATGTTCTATCGTTTCAAAATCTCTACGCTCTCTGCGTGAACGTATTCTCACGTGCGAGGAAGGTGTGCGTAAACCATCTCAAAAACACTCACTAACAATAGAACAACGTGCAAACCGGGTTTATTCTGATGACTGGTTTGTGATTTATATAATTAGTAAGTAGTAAAAAAGATAAGGTACAATCTCTTCGGACAAATTCCGGGGTAATGAATTCCAAAGACTGCAACGATTCTATTTCAATTAATTCTTTCTGTACTAACTGCATTTTACAGGAAGCTGGAAGGTTTCTTCAAAATTTCTCTTATACTTACACGATTTTCTACTTCCTCTCGATTTCTCCATCTTTATGCTGTTCATTTTTGGAACACAACCTACGACCAGACTAGAGAGAAGTGATGACATTTTCTGCAGGACCTGACCATCATTTTGTATTAAAATGCTCAAGCACGTACAGTGCAGGCTGTTACTGATTTGTTTGACTGATGGGGCTACTAAGTGCTATACCATCCTCTGAACTCCCCTGACTTAAGCCCGCATTCGCTTCAGAACTGCTACAAATTCGTCGGGCAATAGACCGCGCCGCTCGAACTGTCAACCCAACTGGCACTGCTAAGAGTATTCTACGACTTCCACATCACTGGCAACGGGCTATACACAATGCTGGTGATTACTTTGAAAGCCAGTAAAACTTTGAAACACGTATCTATTTTGTACGAGCTGTAAATAAATAGTTGCCTCTATTAATGTTCCAACCCGCGTATATTAGTCGTATCTAATTTTTGAGGACGTTTTTCGTGGGAAGCAGTGGTTTGGCAAAAAGTACTTTAAAAATAAACACAAAAAGTCTCGATGGCAAAAACACTTATTTTGTGGTAACAGGTTTCGGTCAGTTTCTGACCTTCTTCAGACCCTCATACCATTATGATAGGCGGTGGCAGTGACTGGAGCGAGCGTTATAACTCCTCGACCGTTAACAGCTGTTGAGGAGTTGACGTTAATGGAGTTGTAACATTTGCTCCAGTCGTTGCCACCGCCTACTACCATGGTATGGGTATCTGAAGCTGGTCAAAAACTGACCGAAACCTGTTACCATAAAATAAAAGTCTTGCGATCGAGACTGTTTGCATTAATTTTTAAAATACTGGAAAGTGCTACACTGGCTGGCCAGCATTTGTGGTGTACGTAAGTTATATAGGCGAGTCACAGTCACTCTCTAATGAATAGTTACTAAACTACAAAGCTGGCACAAAAATGTATAAACAATAATAAGTATAATTTCTGTGCATGCTAATTGGGTTTCCGGTGCTGACAGAAGACAGGTAATCGTGTGCTAGACTGACTGCTGTTATGGGACACTGTATTCAGTCCCCTAACTTAACTGATTTATGACTTTTGCACGATCCTTCTAATGAACAACTGTTTTATGCATTCAGAAGCGTGTATACGCAAGCGAGGAGACAACGCCGTAGCACAGCTTACGCTGCAAGCTGAAGTCTAACACTTGTTCGAAGTAATCGACTACATTTGCGAACTTATCCACTTACGTAAGACTTATAAATATGAGATATACAGACCCCCCACTTCTTTCTGTTGCGCTGAATTTATGAGGGTTTGTGTTCATATTTATATAAAAAGTTAGATGGTGTTGCTAAGTTTGTTCTCTGGGGCACTAAGACAACAGATTCAGTATATCATCAAATTATCGGGACCGTTTCGTCGTTACCCATAAGAGTCGTCTATGCTCACACACACACACACACACACACACACACACACACACACACACACACACACACACACACAATATATATATATATATATATATATATATATATATATATATATATATATATATATCATTCCACTAGTAGGTAATATGACAACGGAATTTGCATGCGGGAGTTGCAAGATATGGTTCGCGTCATTCAGTGTTGTCTCCGAGCATATAATTTTTAGTTCTGGCATACGATATGATGTCATGGAGTTTTTTATTTGTAGAAATGCAGAAGATTCGTTTTAAAAGTCATGAAATTAGGGTAACACTTGTTTAACAATAGCCAGCATCGCTAGCGATTGTAGTGTCCAGTGTAAGATATTCTTGCGAATGTGACGTGTAAAGAGATATTTGAACAGACTTGAAATTTATTCCCTTGTCTGCGAGATTCACTTATGGAATGTGTTGTGGATTGGCAAGACAGCCAACCCACTATGAGAGGAAGCCGAAAAGCACGCATTTTAGCTCACGCAGGCTGGCGTGAGGTCTGGAACAGGTCAAGGAAATGAGACTAGCAAAAAACGTACGTAGCTGCTGGAATACTTAACTTTTATCCATAATTGGTGTACATCGCTCTTGATGGTACATGTTTTACAGCATCAGTAGTAACTGGTAAATGGCGCCTTGCTAGGTCGTAGCAAATGACGTAGCTGAACGCTATGCTAACTATCGTCTCGGCAAATGAGAGCTTAATTTGTCAGTGAACCATCGCTAGCAAAGTCGGCTGTACAACTGGGGCGAGTGCTAGGAAGTCTCTCTAGACCTGCCGTGTGGCGGCGCTCGGTCTGCAATCACTGATAGTGGCGACACGCGGCTCCGACGTATACTAACGGACCGCGGCCGATTTAAAGGCTACCACCTAGCAAGTGTGGTGTCTGGCTGTGACACCACAGAATGCGTAAGGGCCATCCTTCAGGAGACGATTATGATATCACAAGAGGAATATTAGCATTGTAACCACTAGGAACGGTGTAGCAACTCACGTGGCAACCAAGAACAAAGCTGAACAATCACCAGTGGTCGTGTTGAACGAAGTATCTCAAAATTAGTGAAAAATAAGTTACTAAGAAACCGACGGTTAAGCTGCCACGCGAACGCCGACTGCGCTTTTATTAGGCAAGGGCTAGACTGGTAATGCTGTTCATCAAAAGATGGAAAAAGGCACACAGTGATTTACTCAGCTAGTTAAATACTACCGTAGACTGAATTACGATTCACTTTACGTAGAGGAAATACGGCTCACAGAAAAGAAGTTATTATCACTAAATATAAATAGACAGAATATAACAGGAAATTTTGAGATCGATGCACTATAGTTCCGAGAGTTGAATATGAAGGAAGAAAATGAATATGCACCCACTGGCCCACTCTGTACGGAGAAACATATGTAGATTTCATGGAAGTACGTCGAAAATGATCTACATGTCTACAGGACGTTAAGCCTTCAGTTGTTACATCATTCTGAGTCATACCACCTTCCGGTAACCCTGCTTTAGATTTTCCGTCGCTTCCCTACAAAACTTCAGACGAACAGCTCCGGCCGCAATTCTACGTTCTATGACTGTCCTATCAGTTCGAGTTGGCGGTGTCGATCGTTTGATAAACTCCACAATTCATTCCTTCCATCTGAGTGAATAAATGGGTACTAATGGGTTGTGGTGTGAACTCTTAGGTTATGCGGAAGAAACATACCAGTTCAGAATACGCAAGTCTCAGCACGCACACTCTTGCTACATCAAAAAACTCAAGAATATCATCGTCGAATATACATTAAGGAAATACTCAGTAGCTACGCGTCAACACCCTGTATTCAAGGTTGGCTAATGTGTGATTAATAGGTAGGGATAAACATGAACAAGGCCAAAGGATGACAAGTAATATCAGTGTGTAGTAGTTTTCTTTTATGAGAAAGATATTAAAATGCAGATGGTAGAACAAAAGTGTTTGGGAAAATTTTTCAATGTGCTGAGGAAGGTACAATGAGCCAGCTGCTACCCCACTTCTCAGTCAGAGTATTTAAAACAGGAGCGCGTTAGCCTTTTTTTGTGTTCCGATCGAAACACTTTTCCGCTGGTTCCGTTCTTTTCCCTGCTGCAGCAGGGCATGTTACTCATATGAAAAGAACTTTATGACTCAGTAATATTTCGATAGTTTACTTATGTGAAATTGAAACAACGCAAAAGTAGTTTTATACATCAGACCGAACTTTCGCGTGTGCTTGAGAACAACATAAGGGTTCGTAGAACCCTTCTGTTGATAACGAAAATACTTTAAAGGATATTTCGCCATGTTACGTTACTTTATAAACTACTTTTGCGCCTCACAACGGGTATTATATGCGAATTCTGTGCATACAAGTGCTGTAGCTTTGAACCAGTGTCTATCAGGAACGGATAAAGATATCAGGAAAAAATTCAAGTTTCTTAGAGGGGAGTGTCTTAAGTAGATATCGTAAATGTTACACCCATTTTCTGAGCACATTCATCCTGGAATCGTCGGCTCAGGTTTGGTTCCCTAAAACCACTTTTTTCGGTTTATCATGGTGTCTCGACAAGCCCCTTCAGGTGCACCGTAGATTATATCTAATACAAAAAGAACCAGCCGACTTACTACATTTGCCTAAGCTGAAGGAAGTGTGTAATATTCAAAGTTTGTCCCTGTACTGTTGGAACTTATTAGTAACACGACCCTACTGTTGTGTATAGCCCGCAGCTCGTGGTCGTGCGGTAGCGTTCTCGCTTCCCACGCCCGGGTTCCCGGGTTCGATTCCCGGCGGGGTCAGGGATTTTCTCTGCCTCGTGATGGCTGGGTGTTGTGTGCTGTCCTTAGGTTAGTTAGGTTTAAGTAGTTCTAAGTTCTGGGGGACTGATGACCATAGACGTTAAGTCCCATAGTGCTCAGAGCCATTTGAACCATTTTTTTTTTTTTTTTTTTGTTGTGTGTACAAATTGCCCATAGCCCAAGGGCTATCCAAACTACTTGACCCAACCTTTCTGTCACCTACAGAACAAGAGATATGAGCCCAGGAAAAACCCAGTTTTCATGCGCGGTGTTTGGGAACATGCCAACGGCCATACGTCAGTGGTTGGTTGGTTGGTTGATTTGGGGGAGGGGACCAAACAGCGAGGTCATTGGTCCCATCAGAGGAGGGAACGATGGGGAACGAAATCAGTCATGCCCTCTCAATGAACCATCCCAGCATTTGCCTGAAGCGATTTAGGGAAACCACAAAAAACAAAAATCAGGATGGCCGGGGGCAGGTTTGAATCGTCGTCCTCCTGAATGCGAGTCCAGTGGGGTAACCACTGCGCCACCTCACTCGGTGCCTCAATGGTAACACAGGTTCCCGTCAGATCACTGAAGTTGAGCGCTGTTGGGCTTGTCTAGCGCACGGATAGGTGACCGTCCGGATCCGTTGAGCGCTGTTGCCGAGTGGGGCCAACTCAGCCCATCTGAGGGCGATTGAGGAGCTAGTTGATTGGGGAGTAGCGGCTCCGGTCACGAAAACTTACAACGCCTGAGAGTGCGGTGTGCTGACCACATGCATCCAGTGACGACCATCGGCTGAGGATGACGCGATGGTCGGTCGGTTCCGCTGATCATTCCGAGAACTGTTCTTACAGAGTTTAGTTTGGTTTAGGAACATATTAGATAGCTCATGCTGTAGCATGCTTAACGATTTATACGCTACAACAGGTAAGTCAGAAGATACCAAATGCAGTGAAGAACTGGGATATGGCGGTACTTCCACAAAGTTGCCAAAGTATTTTGTGGGCAGATACAATTCTCCTGTTGAAATACGAGTTGTTCTTTGACAACGCTAACCTCTTTCTCACCTTTTTCTCCACTGAGTTTATCCAGACGACTTCAATGGAACACATCTTTTATTATTTTAGAAGATAGCAAATGAGAAAGAGCCCATTATTATGTATGAAACTAAGGCCATCAATAATTCTGGCGTTTGGAATCTGTTTTAGTCTCTTAAACTCTTCAGTACTTTCATACACTATGTGTTCAAAAGTATCCGGATTCCCCCAAAAACACACGTTTTTCATATTAGGTGCATTGTGCTGCCACCTACTGCCAGGTACTCCATAGCAGCGACCTCAGATTTCATTAGACATCGTGAGAGCGAAGAAAAGAGTACTCCGTGGACCTTATGGATTTCGAACATGGTCAGATGATTGGGTGTCACTTGTGTCATACGTCTGTAAGCGAGATTTCCACATTCCTAAATATGCCGAGGTCCACTGTTAAGTGATAGTTAAGTGGAAATGTGAAGGGACACGTACAGCAAAAAAGCGTACAGGGCGACCTCGTCTGTTGACTGACAGAGACCGCCGACAGCTGAAGAGGGTCGAAATGTGTAATAGGCAGACATCTATACAGACCATTACACAGGCATTCCAAACTGCATCAGGATCCACTGCAAGTACTATGACAGTTAGGAGGGAGGTAAGAAAACTTGGATTTCATGGTCGAGCCGCTGCTCATAAGTCACACATCTCGCCGGTAAATGCCAAACAACGCCGCTCTTGATATAAGGAGCGTAAACATTGGACAATTGAACAGTGTAAAAACGTTGTGTGGAACGACGAATCACGTTGCACAATGTGGCGATCCGATAGCAGGTTGGGTATGGCGAATGTTCGGTGAATGTCATCAGCCAGCGTGTGTAGTGTGAACGTGCGAACAGTAAAATTCGGAGGCGCTGGTGCTATGGTGTGGTCGTGCTTTTCATGGAGGGGGCTTGTACCCCTTGTTGTTTTGTGTTACACTATCACAGCACAGGACTACATTGATGTTTTAAGCACCTTCTTGCTTCCCATGTTGAAAAGGAATTCAATAAGATTGAGCACCTGTTCATAATGCACAGCCTGTGTCCGAGTGGTTACACGACACTAACATCCCTGTAATGGACTGGCCTGCAGAGAATCCTGACCTGAATCCTCACCGACTGACATCGATACCTCTCCTCAGTGCAGCACTCCGTGAAGAGTGGGATGCCATTCGCGAAGAAACCTTCCAGCACCTGTTTGAGCGCATGCCTGGGAGAGTGGAAGCTGTCGTCAAGGCTAAGGGTCGGCCAACACCATACTGAATTCCAGCATTACCGATGGAGGGTGCCACGAACTCGTAAGTCATTTTCAGCCAGGTGTCTGGATACTTTTGATCACATAGTGTATCTTTGCCACTTGTGGAGTGAGGTGATAGATCCATAAAGTAATAAAACTGACGCTGGTAATCAGTTAGGCCGTTTTCAAAACGGTTGTAATATATTTTAAAAGTTACCAGCATTTGCTTATGATGAACAGACAATAAATTCAGAATCCCTTTTGTGCAATACCTTCTTATAGTTAGTTCTTCATCTAAAATGTATCCTATACTACCTTTTCTTCAGAAATACGTATGCGACCACTATTTCATTCACCTTAAATTGTCTATCATCCAGTACGATATTGTGTACTTCCTCAACGTTTCTGTCTGTGGCTGAAGCTTTGGGATATCCTTTCCGTAGACAATCCACAAAATAGTACGGCCACGTTCGGGATCTGGCGGTCATTATTCCACCGCTGGAAAACGATTATCATACTCACCAAGTCTGGGAAAATTTCCGTTCGCCATAAACTAGCGAAGACAAAGAATTTTCCAGTTTATCCTTTTGAGCGAAACACACACGACGTTAATTCTTAAAAAAAGCCACATAAACCTGCTGACGTTGTTGTGCTTATCGTAACTTAATTTCTGTGTCACCTTCGTTTGAGCAAAACCTAGGGTTTTGGAGCATAAACTGTATTCAAACATGTATTCACCTCGAAGGGAACGATCTATTGATACGTAATCAGCATGGTTTCAGAAAACATCGTTCTTGTGCAACGCAGCTAGCTCTTTATTCGCACGAAGTAATGGCCGCTATCGACTGGGGATCTCAAGTTGATTCCGTATTTCTGGATTTCCGGAAAGCTTTTGACACCGTTCCTCACAAGCGACTTCTAATCAAGCTGCGGGCCTATGGGGTATCGTCTCAGTTGTGCGACTGGATTCGTGATTTCCTTTGTGGAAATAGTAATAGACGGCTAATCATCGAGTAAAACTGAAGTGATATTAGGTGTTCCCCAGGGAAGCGTCCTGGGACCTCTGCTGTTCCTGATCTATTTAAATGACCTGGGTGACAATCTGAGCAGTTCCCTTAGGTTGTTCGCAGATGATGCTGTAATTTGCCGTCTAGTAAGGTCATCCGAAGACCAGAATCAGTTGCAAAGCGATTTAGAAAAGATTGCTGTATGGTGTGGCAGGTGGCAGTTGACGCTAAATAACGAAAAGTGTGAGGTGATCCACATGAGTTCCAAAAGAAATCCGTTGGAATTCGATTGCTCGATAAATAGTACAATTCTCAAGGCTGTCAATTCGAAGAACTTCAGTTGGAAAGACCACATAGATTATATTGTGGGGAAGGCGAGCCAAAGGTTGCGTTTCATTGGCAGGATACTTAGAAGATGCAACAAGTCCACTAAAGAGACAGCTTACACTACACTCGTTCGTCCTCTGTTAGAATATTGCTACGCGGTGTGGGATCCTTGCCAGGTGGGATTGACGGAGGACATCGAAAGGGTGCAAAAAAGGGCAGCTCGTTTTGTATTATCACGTAATAGGGGAGAGAGTGTGGCAGATATGATACGCGAGTTGAAGTCATTAAAGCAAAGGCGTTTTTCGACGCGGCGAGATCTATTTACTAAATTTCAGTCACCAACTTTCTCTTCCGAATGCGAAAATATTTTGTTGAGCCCAACCTACGTAGGTAGGAATGATCATGAAAATAAAATAAGAGAAATCAGAGCTCGAACAAAAATGTTTAGGTGTTCGTTTTTCCCGCGCGCTGTTCGGGAGTGGAATGGTAGGGAGATAGTATGATTGTGGTTCGATGAACCCTCTGCCAAGCACTTAAATGTGAATTGCAGAGTAATCATGTAGATGTAGATGTAGATGTAGATGTTTTCCAACGATATACAACCCAAGTTTGCGAAACGGTCATCGGGGTATCGTGGTGTGGTTAGTGGGAACTGAGGAAGCGGCGCGCCGGCTTCTGACAGCGGCGTGTGGCCGGCGGCGGCGCACAGAGCGCTTAGTGTGCGTGCGTTTGCAACATTCACAGAGCGCTTCTCACCAGTTCGCACATGTCGGCTAACGCGCCGCCGCCACCACTCCGAGCCCCGAGCCAGCCACGGCCATAGGTAGCTGAACCCGCCTACCTACACTGCACTTCTGCCTTCCAACACAAGCAGTTACAGTGCAAAACGTTTCAGGAAACTAGCTTCAATGTTTTACCACTGCACTGATGACATATATAGAATTAAGTACACTAAAAATGATCACTGCCGGCCGAAGTGGCCGTGCGGTTAAAGGCGCTGCAGTCTGGAACCGCAAGACCGCTACGGTCGCAGGTTCGAATCCAGCCTCGGGCATGGATGTTTGTGATGTCCTTAGGTTAGTTAGGTTTAACTAGTTCTAAGTTCTAGGGGACTAACGACCTCAGCAGTTGAGTCCCATAGTGCTCAGAGCCATTTGAACCAAAAATGATCACTGTTTTATAAACACCTCTTTTCCGGAACTTAACGTTCGACTTGTCGGCACAGCAGGTTGTTACTTTATGTTTTTCCCTCGTATCGTATTAGAGTAGCTGTGCAAGTGTGCTGACCAGCCAGTAACAGTACAACAGGTTTGGTATTGTGCTGATCAGTCGTCGTGTCGCATCTTACAGTTTATGACGGAGGGATAGGAATAGTTGTTATGATGAAAAGACCACTGTCGCCAAAACAGCTACTGAATTCAGAACACTTTGCCAGCGAAAGCCGGCCGGGGTGGCCGAGCGGTTCTAGGCGCTACTGTCTGGAACCGAGCGACCGCTACGGTCGCGGGTTAGAATCCTGCCTCGGGCTTGGATGTGTGTGATGTCCTTAGGTTAGTTAGGTTTAATTAGTTCTAAGTTCTAGGGGACTGATGACCTTAGTACTCAGAGCCATTTGAACCATTTTTGAACTCTAATGAATCAAATGGAAAAGATTCTTGAGGACTCACGGAGTAAAATTCCTGGAGAAACAACAAACATAAACCTCATTTCCTCTGTTTTACGTCTTTCCCTTAGTTGCTTTAAATTCGTGGAGATATGTACTGTCTATGTTACTAATTGGAGGCAGTTTGTTTATAGCCATCCGCGTTTTGCTTATTTTATTTGGGAAGTATTATCAACGGCCTTTAATACATGTTTCCTTTTACACATACAATGTGTTGTGAATTGGCAGGAGCCAATTCACGGAGTTTGAAGGAAGCCGAAAGGCACGCGTTTACGCTCACGCAGACTGGCGTGAGGTCTGGGACAGGACAATGTAATTAATGTATCCAATAAGGTACGTTGCTGCTGGAATACTTAACTTTAATCCATAATTGGTGTACATTGCTCTTGACGGTACATTAATAACAATCTCAATATAAACTGGTAATGGCGCCTTGCTAGGTCGTAGCAAATGACGTAGCTGAAGGCGATGCTAACTATCGTCTCGGCAAATGAGAGCGTATTTGTCAGTGTAGCATCGCTAGCAAAGTCGGCTGTACAACTGGGGCGAGTGCTAGGAAGTATCTCTAGACCTGCCGTGTGGCGGCGCTCGGTCTGCAATCACTGACAGTGGCGACACGCGGGTCCGTCGTATACTAGCGGACCGCGGCCGATTTAAAGGCTACCACCTAGCAAGTGTGGTGTCTGCCGGTGACACCACACAATGAACTTATTATGTGGTAGATATGGAACTGCCGTGTGGCTAGGGCCTCCCGTCGGGTAGACCGTTCGCCTGGTGCAAGTCTTTCGAGTTGACGCCACTTCGGCGACTTGCGTATCGATGGGGATGAAACGATGATGATAAGGACAACACAACACTCAATCCCAAAGCGGTTAAAATCTCCAACTCTGCCGGGAATCGAACCCGGGTAGTTAGGTGTGACATTCCGTCGCGCTGACCACTCAGCTACCAGGGGCGGACATGTGGCAGATATAATATGCTGCTATATTACATTTTGTCGTGCTATTCTCTTGTTTTTAGGTTAGAAACAACTTTTGTAGCACAAATGTAATGTGAACTTATGATTCGGTGTTACGATTTCCAGCACTGTTATCTCGTGTGTCTTTTCCTGGAGGAACGTATTGTGGTTTTCTGTGGATTCTATTGCCACAATAAAAGGTAGCTAGTGAGGTCTATGAAATTGCTTTAGCTGATTTGGTCATACAATGGTGTGTACACCGTTCGCAACAGAGGACTGCACAAAGATGATAAGGCTCCCTCTGACACGGCTGAAAACAAGCGAGATTGATCTGATGAGACCAAGGAGAAGTAAAATTCGCCAAATTTTAGTAAAACTTATTCAGAATAAATAGATTAAATTGCCCGATAGAAACCTCCTTGGGTTCTCCACTGAATTTGCAGCTGAGTTAGGTTCACTATTAACGACTGTGTACAATTGATTTCTTAAAAAATAATATACAATACTACCTACGGAATATCTGCAGAAAGGCTTGTTTTTGCTAAGCGTCTTCGGAATCACAGTGGGACTGACTCAACGAACCACATTTTCGATATCATTAGATGGATGTATGCGTGTTGCACCGGCGCCCGGAGAGAAAGTACCGAAACAACCACACTGCACATTTGGAAACATTGTAGGCCTTAGAATACTGGTAGGGTTATGGTGGTAATGATAACTGTAACATCAAATTTGATATTTAAAATGGAACTACATACCTTTTGTGGCACTGGAATGAACCCGGACTTCAGTGATGTTTCTCGTATGGAACTTAGTAAAATAGTAGCAGGGTAACACGGCCACAACCAATGTACACTTATCAAGAGAAAATGTCTACAAACGCATGATCTGCTGTAACAAATGTAACCGAAAATGTAACTCTGGTACACTCGAACGTGTAGAAGCGCAGAACATATTAAAAGTTACGAAAATTAACCACGGTTGTAGAACAACACTGCCGAATTACAATAATATAATCATTTTCGTAACATGTAATTTGCTCTGTTCTTCCATAGGTTTAACAGGTTTTTACCCCTTAGCTTCAGTCTCTTTGACCATAATTTCTATATTTGAATACAAACACGTTCGATGCTATGAGTTCATGTTTTGTAATAGCCTTCACGAGCCACATATTGACGGAATTACAGAATCAGCGAGAAGGGAGCTCTAGCAATTGTTTGTGGTCTGAACAAGTTTATCTATTATGTTTGGAGACTTCACGCAGTAATCAGAATGTACCGTAAGACATTAATATATCTGAAGAAACGCCGACTACTACATGGTAGATTTATTCCAGGGTCGTTGTTTTCACAGCAGGTTTGACACTGTAATAATTCGAACGGAATTTAACACCGAACGCACTTTCCTGAATGCCTTGGACAATGTACAAGAAGAAAATTTATTGAACTCAAAAAGAAGATATAGAATTACGTATCTTAAACGTATTCCTCATGAGGCAGAGATTAAGAAGATCTGCAAGACATTATCCCAGTTGCAAGAGGTGGACCCACATTTGAAACTGATCTCAGATAAAATTGACAAAAAAGGTAGTAAAATACTACATCATTACCTTATTCACAGATGAATCCTATTTAAGAGAGAAAGGGACGGAGATTCCCACTAGAAAATCTGTTCGCCCTAGGAGTTTGTGGGTAAATTACTTGATATCAGTCATGGTCATTTTGAATGAGTAAATGCTTGTACAAGTTGTGCAAAAGATTATTTTAAAGAATATGGCGAGGAGAACAAAGGAGTGCATTAGTACCTGCAACTAATGCCAAAAGGTAAAATGCATAACATAAATGATTCAAGGAAACATACAAAATAGTCTTATACATGAAGTATTAGAGCTGCTAGCTCTGCCGATACATTTTTGTGATGTTTGATATATTTACTAATTTCGTAAAAGTATGTCAACACAGCACAGAAAGTAGAACAGTTGCAGCAAAAGTAAACTGATCTGTAATGGTGGGTACACCTAAAGCTGTGCTATCGAACAGTGGTTCACAGTTCATGTTTAGGGAATGGAAGAATGAATTAACAGCACTTGAAATAAAAACATTACATGCGGCACCCTACCATAGAGGGAATAAGCCATCGTTCAGTTGGTTGTAAAAGGAAAATATCATGACTGGTTGGTTCAAATGGCTCTGAGCACTATGGGACTTAACTTCTGAGGTCATCAGTCCCCTAAAACTTAGAACTACTGAAACCTAACTAACCTAAGGACACCACACACATCCAGACCCGAGACAGGATTCGAACCGGCGACCGTAGCGGTCGCGCGGTTCCAAACTGTAGCGCCTAGAACCGCTCGGCCACCCCGGCCGGCTATCATGACTGGTCAAGACTGATGTTTGGATAAGCACGTTGCCTGGGAAAGGTATGTTCATCTATTTAAAAATGTTACCAACTGCCCTGTGCATGATATTACGGGTATTTAATAATGAAGGGAATACTACCGCCCAACTTAATCAGGAAGAAAGTGGATTTGCCCCAGCAAAGTAGAATTTTAATTGAAGACCTAAGAGCATCAATCAATTGCAAACATCAAGGGGAGGGAGCCAGAAGGAAGAGACGACATAACAGTAGAGTAAACCAAATGGAATTCCGATGTAGAGACTGAGTTTCAGGTGAGAAATCATATGACATCTAGTAAGGGAAACAGGCGAGAAAGAAAAAGTTTTCGATTTGTTTGAAGCATCATTTACAGTTTTCTGAAGACAAGTTGAAAATATATACCAATTAGCTGAACCAGAGTCGAACGAAAAATCTAGGGAGCGGAACGTTACAGAATTCAGTAAATTCTGCTGGAGGAGAAACTAGGTGGAAAGACAATGTATCAACAGATTTCATTTAACAGAGAGAGTTTTGCAGTGATATTTTGTCAGTATTTTCTATGTATTCAGTAATGACTCCGTGTATGATTAGCATAACCTACGTGAGAGGGTGAAAGAAATCCGTTGAGATTAGGGTTAGTACTGCAGTTATAAATGTCAACCTGACGACGCATGCTGGTGATAGTTGGAACAGCAAGAGGCGAGTGTCGAAAACGAAAGAGCGATTCCTCTGTGAGAAAAGCGCAAGACCAAGCAGTTGGAAAGAGTAGATTAACATAGAGACGTGGACTGCTAGCCACGAGATACTTTGTGCCAGCCGGATCAACTGGAGGTGGTTACGTATTTAGCTATTTGAAAATATATTGACGACGACAATAAGCGAACGTTGCGCAGTAACCTCATGTGGCGATGTAAATGAATTTTGAAACGTCCCCTTAGAACAATTGTACACGACTGTGCTTAACCTGACACACAATATTTTTAGCGCAACGCAATCTGACTATCAAAGTTCCCTACAAAAGAATGGCCCTGAGTAACATTAAACTACACCTTTCAGAAATCACTTACCTCACAAAAATCTTCATTGCTCGAACTACTGCAATACAGCGAGCACCACTACTGCCAGCTAAATAAAAAATTCAAACTACAGAAGGCACTAACTACTGATAGGGATAGTTAGCAAATGAAAGATATTAATAGAGAACAAACAATGTATTTACCTTAATAGACATAATATATATAGCAGTTCATGACAAATTACAAAACTCCGCCATCTCTCTCCTCACATCCAGCACTGCTGGCGGCTCACCTCCCACTGCGCAACGCTACGCGCTGTTCACATCCAGCTGCCGCTGCCCAACACTACAATGGCAGACAACAATGCAAACTGACCACAGACTGCACACAGCACAGCCAGTGATTTTCATACAGAGCGCTACGTAACGTTGCCAATAAGAAAACTTAAACAGCCTACTTACATAAAGAAAACATAAACAGCCTACTTACATAAAGAAAACATAAACAGCCTACTTACATAGCCCCCACGCCTATAAGAAATGTTTTGTCTGTCAGTAGGCAACGAAATCCGTTTCCAGTGTTTGACAACATATGTAATGAAGACTCTAAATATTTGTACACCTTTACTCCCCTTTGTTTATGTTGTATTCAAGTGTCGATGAAACTTAATACTTTTTGTAAATGTGTTACGATGCTGTATGTAAGCTTAATTGTATACCATTCGGAAACTCTTTTTTGAAGTAGCAAAAACTGCAGCTGCGAATAGTTGTTAACAAGGAAGTGATAACAGAAAGAGTTATTCGGTGCTGGGACTGAGTCACATGTTGACGGAAAGGCAAGGACGCGTCATTAGTAGATGGAAAAAATTATTAATTTCGCAGAGGGAGGGGCATTTATGGTAGTGAAAATCGGAAGAGTGTATCTAGGAGGCAGAACTGCAGTAGTGAGCCGGAGGAAGCAGTTTGCATAGACAGAAGCGAGTGGAACGTAGTAGCTTCGGGAAATCTACCATAACAACTTTGTTGCAGTGGAAGACGAAGCTTAGTGAAGAAATATGACTAGATGTTATCAACGAAGAGGAGGAGTCGCAAGAGTAAAGGCTGCAAGCAACAAGATTCAAGATAGACGGTTTGTCAAGACATCAACTCAGAACACAACGGGATCAAGACTAGAAATAAGCCAGGAAGAAGAGAACTATAATCTGTTTTATCCAAAAACGCAGGTATACTGTGACTTAATGAGGCAGTGTATTAACCAGTTACCAGCTTTATTCTGCTCGAGTAGAGACTGTGTATTGCGTTAATGCCGCGCGGGGTAGCCGTGCCGTCTAAGGGCGCCTTGCTACGGTTCGCGCGACTCCCCCCGTCGGGGGTTGGAGTACTCCCTCGGGGATGAGTGTGTGTATTGTCCTTAGCACAAGTTAGATTAAGTAGTGTTTGAGCCTAGGGACCGATGACCTCAGCAGTCTGGTCCCATGGCAACTTACCACAAATTTCCAAATTACGTTAATGTGTTTTGGAAAGTTATGCTGTAGAGAAGCAACGTAAAATCAATTTCATGTTACTTACCTACAGCATAATTTGTAAATATACTTGAATATGGCCTAATATCAAGGCTGAAACAGGTCGCGTGGACATAATAAATTAATAATTATGGAAACTGGAGCGGATTTTCATTAAATGAACAATCGTTCCTGAATCAGCAGTATCCAAACCTGGGGAAACTAATAAGCACCTGAAATTTATTTCCGATTACTGGGCCAGCCCATGCGAATGTAACACTTGCAGTAAATGTAGTATTTGAGCCTGTTCAGTAGCTTGTGAGATCCGCCGGCAATCAGCTTGCTTGCAAATCAGATTGATCAGTTTGAAGACAAGGAACTTCTACTGCATAGAATTCCGGAACATTTCCCATAGGTAAGCAAGACAGAGTGCCTGCGTTTTCATGCTGTGCCGTAGGACGATAGAGAGTTTCATTCTGGTAATTTTAAGGAAGTAGTGACCAACGTTCCACTTCTGTGCTGTACGATAGGGCACGTCTTTCATCAGATGAGAAAGAACAGTCAACGGCTAACGATCCGTCATGAGAAAAAATTTTATGCTATGCAAATGTTGATGAAATTTCGTGACGCTATAGTTGATGGCTAAGTATCAACTGCAAGCACTAATGGTTGTTGCAGATCGAAATTAATAAGGCATGGGTAACCTAGCACTGCAGCTTTCATCTTTTGAAATCATTGTTCGCATTCTCCCGTCCATTGGAAACGAACATTTTTATACCGGAGGCGACGCTAAGGAGCAATATTTTGGGCTACTTTCCGATTGAATTTGATATAGTAGGTCAGTTAGCCCAGACTGTGGACGTCAGTCATATTTCCCAAATATTCAATTTCAGTGCTGAAAAATGAACACTTCTGTAAATTACAATAAAGCCCTGTGCCGGGTAAAACTTGAAAAAGAGATACCAGATTTTTCAGATTCTGTTTCGATGTCTGTCTGAGCACAATGATTCCATCCAAATAATTTTAGCATGAAGGAACTTTCTGCATCACTTCTTGAAGGAATCGTTGAAATAATCCAGGAGTAGATGCGTTTCCAAATTGAAGGTGCCGGTATGGACACAAGCCGACATGTGCATTCACCACTATTCATTCATCAGATAAATCAGTTTTAGAAAAAAATTGTCAGTCTGCTGGGAGATCCATAAGCTCCGCAGTACGTGGAAGCAGGAAAGAATCAATAACCAGTTGAGCGTTAATTGTTGCTTTAAAATCGGCACAAAGTCTGATTTTCCCATCCGAATTCCTTACGAAAACCAGGGAAGATGCCACCGACTTGCAAAAATTAATTTCAAGGCACCAATTTCTTTTAACGGGGGTAGGACGTCAAACGGGCCGACTTGGAGCAGGAGAGGCAACACAGGACATTTTAGTTTCCGCTGTCTATACTTTTACAAATAAATTCATAAAACTTAGTCAGCATGGCCAGGAATGATTTAGAATTCACACTCATAGGAGTGGAAGTACGAAAACATAACGAAATGATTTTTTTTTACATGTGAAATTTCATCATTTTTTTCACACTCATTGCAGTGGAAGTTCGAAAACATAACAAAATAAATTTTTTTACGTTCGAAATTTCATCATTTTTTCACTTACTAATGGCTGCGTTTGTTGCTATAGGTACACTTTTCTTCATAAGTAAGAGAGATTCTTCGATGAAGTTTGCACAGCATACAAACCATATTTAAAGGTGTATGAAACTCTAGAAGTTTCCAAATCTATTAAAAACTGTGGTAAAAATTGAGGTAATTAACTATAAAACTTGTGTTTTTTCTAAACATGAAGTTTAAAATATAACAGTTCATTCCATTTTTCATAAATTAAATAAATTCTAGAGTTTCATACACCTGTGAGTGTGGTATGTATGCTGTGTAAAATTCGTCGAAGAATCTCTCTAACTTATGAAGAAAAGTGTACCTATAGCAACAAACGCAGCCATTAGTAAGTGAAAAAATGATGAAATTTCGCACGTAAAGAGAAATTATTTTGTTATGTTTTCGAACTTCCACTGCAATGAGTGTGAATCTTCAATCCTTCCTGCTGTTGAAGACAAAGTTTTATGAATTTATTTGTAAAATTATAGACACTGGAAATTCCTGTGATGCCTCTGCTACTCCAAGTCGGCCCATTTGACATCCCACCCCCCTTAACCTGTTGAGTTCAGAAGCAACTTGGTAGAGACAGGATTCGGGCACCGAACGTGATTGGTAAAACTTTGGTTGAGCATTGTCTTTGCATACAATGGGCGCTTGAAAATTCTTTGCATGGCCGAATGTGCCATCGAACAAATCTTCAAATTTTTCATAAACTGATGAATGCCCGCATGCGAAACTTGTGCCTTCATATCATGCACATTCTGTTGTATAGAAAAAAGAAAGAAAATGCATCCATGCCAAAAACATTTCGACGCGAGCGTAACTGAACTACTGGCAATGGCGCTGATGCAGACGTATTGCGATATTTTGCTTGCAAAGTGTACGTCCCAAAACAGAGATACTATCGCCGTTGTAGGCTGTGAAGTGCAGACGTGGTTTTCAGAGCTGAAGGTGTCCCAGCTGCTCGTAATTAGTTTGATTAATTACTGTAATCTGATAGATGTACCAGTATCTAACTTAAATAGCATAGATTGCAAATCTGTAAAGATATGAATTGTTTGCGGTTATTGCTCTGAATAAGACTGTCAGTTCTGGAAGATTGCTTTCATCTGTTTTGCGAGAGGCAGTGCCGTTTGCGGTTTGTCCGCGTGACAGTTCCTGCCACTTACCAGGAGGAGGGGGTAAAGACTTAGAATGTAAAATCATAATAACCTCCATTTGGTTAAATCTAGGTTGAAGTAGTACTGCGTTTGCTTTGCATTTCTTCTGTGGGCGCTCTTGCTATGTGTCTCCTGACTTGTGACAACGCTGGCGTTCTGGTTGGCGAAAGAAGCAGTGCTTGCAGTAATGCGTGACTATCGCTTGACACAAGACATCAGAGTGCGTGAATTTTTCAATATGATGGCAAGTTGACCACATTCCGGAATAAACTGATATATTACAAGAATACTTTAATAAAGAAACGTCACAAACATTCGGTTACGCTCTGGTCATTTCCAATAAATGTAAGTAATACTCAGTTAATAAGTAAACAAGACGGCATTCTTGCGCAGTTGTGCTCCGGTGAATAGTGTATTTCCTGAGCTGCTTTACTTTACGTACATCTCTGAGACAAGGACTGCGATGCTTTAGCAGTTCTTTCTATATTATTTTGTCTACTAGATTCTGAATAATTGCAACTCGAAGCATTTCGTCTTAAAAAGAAGATCTGCAAGTACATTTAAATGTACAGTTCCTGGTCATACCCTTGATTTCAGAGATACATTCCTTTTAAGACTGATTACTATGACGACATGCACAAAGCAATTTGAAACAAGCAGCAGATAAATGACTATGAGCCTCAAAAAATTCATGCTCAAGGTGTACACAGTGCTCCATATACTGCTCTTGGTTGCCACCAATAAGATTTGTTTCACAGTATCGACGATGAAGAAGTGTTCATAGCTCTTAAGGTATGCGGCCGGCCGGGGTGGCCGATTGGTTCTAGGCGCTGCAGTCTGGAACCGCGCGACCGCTCCGGTAGCAGGTTCGAATCCTGCCTCGGGCATGGATGTGTGTGATGTCCTTAGGTTAGTTAGGTTTAGGTGGTTGTAAGTTCTAGGGGACTGATGACCTCAGAAGATAAGTCCCATAGAGCTCAGAGCCATTTGAAACATTTTTCTTAAGGTATGCAATTCATAGCCGATGATTACTAGACGTTTTTGTTTCAAAGGATCTTTCCCGATACATCCTCAAATACTGATCATTCCGCCTGGGACAACTTGTATTCTGTCTACTGTTGTGACATCCACCACGCCTTTGTACGTTTGTGTAGGCGTAAGACCATGAGACCAGTTTGCAACAGAAAATAGAAGTCATTACTGTTGGTACGGTATTAGATGACAGCTACACACGCCCGACAAGGGAGATGGGCCACAGAACTCAGCAGTCTTTGTGCCTCCACCTCCACCTTGACCAGCTCGTTCCAGAGGGAAAATTCACAAGCGGTTGTCTCTTCCTGCAGTTATAAAAAGGGTTTCGTGCGTTTGCATAAGCGGTTATTAATTCGAGTACGAGGAATGCGAATTATAGTCTCAGGACCAAAAATGAGGAGATCATTGCAGTTTCGTATCTTCGATACTAATTAGAGGAGTCCAGTCGCAGACGCCTACAATCTTCGGGAGAGACTCGGTTGGGTGCAGTAGTGAGATCCTAGTTATGCTCGAGAGCGCAAAGAAAACATTATTAACGATAACATGTTTATTAGGCAGTAATGAAAGATTATCTTCCAAAGTGCAGCGCCATGCCCGGACCTGCAGAGTAGCGCCTCGCCAGTGGCGGAAGGCTGGCTTGTACTCGTCTTACAGTATTGCCAGCACAGCGCAGTGTCGGCTGGCAGCTGTTACTTCACGGCCGGCTGTCGACCGTGGAAGCTGGTGGCCTTCAGCTCTGCCTGTCGATCTTCCCACTGCTCTCGTGGACATCGAAAATTTGCGCTCAGGAATCTCGACCCAACCCCATCTGAAGAGTTCGCTGGCTCGTAGCGTTCCGCTCTCAGTTCCTGTTTAGGATACGGGAGCCAGAATCATCAGTGTCTGCCACAGGAACGGGATGAGCAGCAGCGGTGCGCATCTACTCGAAGGTGGATTACAGACAACATCCACGTCATGCAGCTCAAGCGTCCAGCAGACCTGCGGGGTGTTGGTGGCTTCTGCAGCCCATCAGTGTGGCCTCAGAAGTAGGCACTGCAGCTGACAACACCAGCGCCCTTCCGTCGCACTTGCCATACCATAGACAACCAGAAACAGCTAGATATGGCGAGGGTGAACCTACATGGCCTTTCGTCTCACTGGATAGCTGCCACAGATACAAGGGCTGGTACTATGCACTGGACAATCAGCAATCAGCACTCATCAATCCAACATTTGTTAAAAAAGGGTGAGCTATTTATGTTAGAGCTTCCATGCACACTGTGGAATTGACGACAGCTAAGACATCATGTGTCCTTGTTTTTCTCTCCCTGTCAGATCTCCCAGTGACTTCATACTTCTGCAACCTCACGTTCGAGAGACTCTTTTTCTGCTGCCTTGACACCTGAATACTTAAAGTAGCGTTGTATCTAGCTTTCGTTATGAAAGCCTGTTTTGTCATTAGTATGATGGTCTCTCTTGGCATCCATAATGTCGTTACACTTCACTTACAGACTTGGGCCCTCAGTCATTCCCCAGTGCTGCGATAGCCTCCGTGTCTGCCGCAACTCACTCAGCTTTCCTCCCTACCTGACAGTCTACTGGTCACTGACACAGACCGTTTGGCTTGGCTGAATTTATAGTGTCCACCAGGTATACAATACTATTCTGGTTCATAACGTTTCCTTTGTATTTCATAAAATTCGTCTAGTATTTTTCAGTTTGGAATTTCCTTAATTACCTCATCCTATATATTTTGCACCAGTAGTTACACACTATACAACTTCCGTTGTACTTCCATTACCGTACAAATGGTTCAAATGGCTCTGAGCACCATGGGACTTAACTTCTGAGGTCATCAGTCCCCTAGAACATAGAACTACGTAAACCTAACTAACCTAAGGACATCACACACATCCATGCCCGAGGCAGGATTCGAACCTGCGACCGTAGCGGTCGCGCGGTTTCAGACTGTAGAACCGCTCGGTCACTCCGACCGGCCATTACCGTACAGCTAATTTATATGATTTTCAATGGTTAATGCATCCAAGTGATAACTTAGGTCTTTGCGGAAGTCATATCTTATACAATAATACAATTATTCATAAACTTATATGTTCATCTATCAGTTTACACATAATTCTCTTACTATGTCTGAGCTTTATTTACAAACCAATCAGCGGATATCTGATGTACAGGGAAATCTGACTGGCGCACTGTTTTTCGTCTAAACCAAAAGTAGGCTACACAAATCGCAAGCAGAACCACTATAGCGCTGGTAGATGTCGGACCTATAGCTGTGATACTATGATGTCTGTTGCGTTATTCCTGAACATGCTGAAAAATATTTTCTGCCGTAATTCTCCCTTTTTTCATTGCTATTAGTTCGTCTAGTGAGGGTAAAATGTCTAGATTTTGGTTTTTATTTAGGAAGGTTAAGTTTAGGTAGGCAGCGCCTCTATTGTCTTCTCTGGGCAGTACAACGTATGTTGTTCCAACTTAAGTGTGCTCATACCATTGATCGCAGCTGGTAGACGAAATGTCACGCCTAGTAAGTTACAAGTCGTACTCTTTATTATTATTCCACTATCCTGTTATTACACTCTATTCATACCTGTTAGTTTCCAGCGTTTCTAACAGTTTACTACGACTACATCTGGTGAAAAAACTGAGTAGATCCAGTGGCTGCCTACTCTCCGGAAATATGGAACAGTGTTAAAACTTTCCTTTGACATTCACTTGTTTCGGTTTTTCCCAGGAATAACTGGACCTCACATGCCTGCATACCGGTCTGTATCATCCTATTTAGGCAGATTTTAACACATTCCCTCTGGCATCGGAGCAATAGACCAAATTGGTTCATAAGATCGGACATGAAATTCGTAACCTGGTCTGTTATTTAGATGTCTGGAATGCCAAATGTGACGCACCATTTATTTACTAGCGCATGAACAACTGTACTCGCTTTTTTGTCAGGAATTGCAACCATTGCTATATAACGTGTGAAATCGTCAGTTACAGTCGATATGTATTTATTTCCTGCTGGTGTTTCATTAAAAGGGCGTAAAATGTCCAAGGAAAACATTAAAACGGTTTAGATACTTACAGTCGATATTGTAATGGAATTGCTCGGTGGCTGAGACAAGCTCATTGCACAGAGGGTAAACACTTCTTGAAACATTGCTGGACATGTCATTTTCAGGTCCTCCATCAGAATTTTCGACAATTCATCTATTAGTTGCTCTTCACCCACCAAGGTCTGTCATTTTGTCATTCTGGAAAGCTGCACGTACTGCCACTCGAAATCTGCACTTTGTTGTTCTGTACAACATGCTGTTGTGTGTCACAAACTGAAGTTGCAACTTGAATTGTTGACAGTCAGCATCGGCAGTTTGGATCTTTCGCCATTCGGAAGCAATCCTGCCCAGAGTTTGTATAACTCTAATTCTTTTATTTAACTGTCTGCATTACCATTTCTTTTCCGGTTTTGTGTATTACCTTATAATCAAATTAACTGAAACGGAGTGCGCACCTTGTTGATCTGCTGCAAGTGTTTTTCAACCCTAATAACCATTTGAAAGCAAAGTGATTTGTCACTACCTTAAATCTTTGGCCATATAGGTAACGGAAGATGGACATATTACCATAGATTACTGCTAGTATCTCCTTCTCAGTTTTGGAACAATTTTGCTCTGCTTTGTTCAACTGTCAGGATGTGTACACTACAGGATCCTCTTGTCCAGCTATATTCTATCCCAGCACACACACAAGAGCCAAATTACTTGCCTCACTAAACAGGGCAAATTCTTTTGCAAAATTGGGCAGTATCAAAACTGGATCCAATGTTAGTGCTCACTCTATCAACTGCCATCTGACATTTGGCAGACCATTAAAATTTTGCTCCTTTCTGTAACAAACAATTCAAAGGTCTCATAATTTCAGCAAAGTCCTTTATGAATCGATGGTAGTAATTACAGAGACTGATGAATCTATGCAAATGTTTAACTGTCTTCGGCAGAGAAAGATTCTGAACTGTTGAAACAAAACTTGGATCTGTTCTCTTACCTTCCTAGCTAATTGTATGCTCAACGTAATTTACTTTCGTTGCAGCAGAATGGCAAATATCAATGCTTAACATCAGTTGCACTGGTCTCATTCTTTTGAATACCTCTCCAATCATCGTACATGCTCGCCCATGTCGTTTTAAAACACTACGATATTATTCAGATAGATCAAACATTGTTTAGGTTTCAGTCCCCTGGATAGACCACCCAATTATCTCTGAAACGTGGCGAGTGCATTCTCGAGTCCATATTGCTTTCGATGATATTGAAAATGACCTCCTAGGATGGAAAAAGCTATCTTTCGTCGATCCTCTGGCTCTACTTCTATTTGGTGATATCGGCTCTTTAAATACGTTGTGTTACGGCGTAAAGTCAAGCGCCGGCACGCCAGTCGGGAACGATAGAGAAGAGATGGCTGTGAGGAGACGTCAGCCAATCGCATGCTGACCAACCCCTCTTCAGGACGACGACGCGACAGCAGTGGCCCCTACGTGAAGAAGTCATTGCCGCCGCGACCGACTGCTGTCGGCCCAGTTCAATAGCAGCTTCAAGACTTGTATAACAGCGTGAACGCTAGATCACTTCGCTTGTACTCTCAATGTAGCACAAACTAGGAATTGTCTATACTGAAGAAGATTCATTATTTCTGAGAGGCACCCGCATGCCCCGCTCATACTGTGGCATCAAGCAGTCAGGCCTGCAAGATGAGTGGTCTGCCAAGCGAGTGGATTCATTTTTTATTTGTCAAGTAACATGAACTCTAGTACTCACAATTAAGTTAAAAGTTATTCTCCTGTTTGGATATTGCGCAACGGAAACGCACATCTGACTATCAGTAATTGCGCACACATTATAAATCCTGGGTATCACGGCAACACACTATTCGAAGGAAAAGGCCACCAATCTTTTTCTTTTCACTATCTTATTTATTCCGATAAATTCTATAACCTAAACACACAATTTCTATAACCTACAACAATAACACATGAGAAATTCCGCCCAGTGGGCATGGCTTTATATTGGTGATTCTCTATCTTATGGTCTCGTAATTATTAAACGCTACAGTGCACTTTCTGGATAGGATGGTGGATCTTTTGCTATATCTCACACTTCGACTCTCACAACCATCGTCATGAAACTTTCCTCTAGACCGAGCGGTACAAAAGGAACATGCATAACCCACTACCTCTGAAACTACCTTGCTACTCTCCCATGCAAACCACACATACTTAAATCACATGACATACACCACACGGCAACATGGAATACAACACAAGGAATAAGCACAACATTATCACTTTCAGCTTTCCCACTTCAATTAGTATTTATCCCAGTTTCACACGACACTGCCCCACTTCGTAATTTTTCTTTCCTACTATGAACTCTGGAGGATATATGCACGTCTTCCTGTGCAATGCAAGCCAAGTGGCGTTGGTGGATAGACGGCTGACTCACCTTGCTTCTCTCTCAGAGTATTATAGTTTGAATCAAGCGTCACACGGAAACATAACACGCAAAGTAATATTAAGAACATATTCATCACACACGCGAGTCCTCAACTGATACCATGGACGAGTACTTCTCTTTATCCTTTGTCTCATACACAGATTGAGACTCACACAGCACTCACCACGTGGAAGTACTCGTCTCTAATTTCAAGTCCTGCTCACGCCATTTCTTAAATATTTCCAACTTATAGTACACATGCTAGTAATTCAGCTTAACTTAAGCACTTGGAAGTATTTCAACTTATTGTTACATGTGGTTTCATTGTGACCGTTGGTCACTTCCGAAGATTACTACGATCCCCTTAATATTACCTGCCTGACATTTAATTCTCCCCACAAAAGTTCCTGAGAAATTATTATTCTAAACTACTCTTAAGTATTTCACATGCATACCATGTCTCCACTCTTTTGTCTCTACGGAGCACACCTAAGACAGGTCTTACCAACACTATATCCAGCGGCAGAGTGCTGAAACATGGCCGTTCTTCAGGTCCTCTCGCACCTCTGCCGAAGTGGGGGAGCACCTTGCTACCGTATTGGTCAGCCGCATTTCAGGCGCTCAAAGCTCCGGTAAGTTTCATCTCTTTGGTTCCACCAAAGGTGCCCAAAAGAACGTCTCAAAGATGATCATATATTCATATTCACTATCTGCGGTTAGCAGATGACCATACATTCATTCATTTCACAAATCTCACCAAACTGGATGTAGGGATTTACTTTGTGGGAGTGCACATGTGATCAATTAAATAAATAAATTGTCATTCTTTCCCACACTGGGTGTGGGAAAGAATTTCGCTATATTAATTGAAATTGAGTTATTATTAGAAAAAATATGTTGTACTGACAAGAATAATGAAGTATGTTGTACCTATTTTCAATGTCGGGCGGTACTGTACCCTTTCATTTCGTATGTCACCCTTTGGTTGTGACACATCTGTGTAACTGCAAGAGTTTTCTTTTTGTGATAAAACTCATTATTACAACTGTTTGATTGTTTGTGTAGAAAACCGAGAAAGCAGGCTTTCTAGAAACCACCTATTGCAGAGAAATAGTTACACTGACCCAGGCTGTCGAGAGTCTTTGTTATGTTTGGTATCGCATTGCATCGGTGATCGTTTGTGCGTTGAGGTATTGGTAGTCACAAGAAAATCTGTATTTTTAGTGCCATCTGGTGACTTTTTCGGAACCAAAATTACAGGTGTCCCCCAAGGATTATGACTATACTCGGTAATACCATCCGCTGGCTGCCGGTCGATAAATGTTTCCATTATCGGTTGCATACACTTTGATACTTGATGTGGGTTCTTGTACACTGCAGCATTATTCCCTTAAAGTATTCTGTGTTGCATGTCTGGCGTTGCTGGTAACAGACCATTCGTATTAAACAAAGCCATAAACTGCAGTAACAAAACTTCCATCGCTTCCCTATCATCTCCCTGTAAATGTTTCACTTTCTCATGTAATGCAGATGCATTGAGGGTTTGCTTGCGGCAAAGGTTCTCACTTGACCTGTCCAGGTAATCTTCCTCCAAAACATCAAAATTAGCAAATTGTAAATCCTTTAGCAGACTCACTTCGTCCTTGCCAAAATTATCAAAACTGACCAAAACTATAAAATCTTCATCCGCGTCACTGACGCTTACTGCAATTCTGCATACAAAACTGTGTGCCATATAATAAATCTGTAGGTTGGTGCATATCGGTGCTCATCCAGATCAACTTCCCTGTACCTTGCCGTATCCTAACACGTGAACTGATCTTTCGTGCCTGTGTCCACAGTTTGTTTGGAACTATCTTCATGATCGGTGAACCTTGTGACAGTGTAGCACTTGTACCTGTTGTCCCTATGAAAAACAACGTCCCACAAAATTCAACTGTGCTCTGCAAAGGATCAATTTTTGCGTGACGTTTAGCAAGAAAGTCGAGTCCCAGGATCGCACAATACCCCTCACCAACATACGGCAGTACTTCTACATGTTCTGTAAAACACTTATTCCCCACGTTAAACCTGAATAGGGTTATCTCCAATGACTGTACGTCATTATCACCTACACGGCACAATCTACATCTTGGCGACCACAGTCGCCTTCTGCCCAAGAGATCCAGACTGACTACTGATACGTGAGCCCCTGTGTCCACCAGAAAGTTATCTACTTCATCAAGCAAACAACATTCCATCTTCGCATACGTCTGTGCAGTCTAGTGTTCTACTGGGAATGCAGTCCGACGGATGAGGCACGCTAGTTCCCATTTAACGACCGATAATCAGGGAGTTGCCTGTCCCGTGTTTTCTTCCGACAATCATGCGCTTTATGGCCCAACTCAGCGCATTTATAGCGTTCGTGCTGACGACATCGTTTCCTTATGCGGTCCGTGTGCCTACATCTAAAACACTTCACTCTGTCTTCGTGTAGCAATTTCGACCTCTTCCAATTTTGTATCAATCCTAATGGCAGCAGATAAGTCACTTGGGTTCTCCATTCTGACCTTCCTTAAAATATCAGCAGAAATATCTCTTAGAGACACACACAGAGCCCTGTTCTTTGCCTCATGCAGAATCACTCTATGGGCCTCCGCATTCTGTTTTAGTTTGCGAGTACAGTTTCCCAATCCTTTCAGACACGAAATCCACTGATTCGCTGTACTTTGGCGATAATACATTGAGTTTTTCCCTAAAGAACCTCGCGCTGTTCTGCTTCTGATAGCACTGTTTTACCGTTAGCCAGTTCTTCAAATGTTTGCGACTTACGGCCCAGTCCCTGACTCCTACAGTTGTCAGGAGAGAGTCAGGTGTGGTGTGGTGGTGTGATCCTAGATACGCTCGAGAGTGACAAGAAAACATAATGGACACTAACACATTCAGTGGCCGAGCGGTTCTAGGCGAGACTGCTACGGTCGCAGGTTCGAATCCTGCCTCGGGCATGGATGTGTGTGATGTCCTTAGGTTAGTTAGGTTTAAGTAGTTCTAAGTTCTAGGGGACTGATGACCTCCGATGTTAAGTCCCGTAGTGCTCAGAGCCATTTGAACCATTTTGAATAACACATTCATTAGGCAGTAACAAAAAGGATTGTTTTCCAAAGTGCCGCGCCACGGCCGGTTGGGAGCAATAGCGCCTCGTCAGCAGCAGATGATTAACTTGCGCTCATCTTGCAGTAAAACGGTATCAGATGGCTGCTAAGTCACAGGTGGTTGTCGACCGTTGAATCCAGCGGTCTCCATCTCTATCTATCAATCTATAATCTCCAAAGTGATCTCGTGGACGTCAAAGATTTGCGCGCAAGAGTCTCGTGCGGGGTCCACCCGAAGTGTTCATTGTCTGAAAGGGGTCGGCTCCTAGTCCCCGTTTAGGAGACAGTAGTTGGCGGCATTGTTGTCTGCCATGGGAACGGGATGAGCAACAGTGTCCATCCACTCGAAGAGGGATGACGGACTGCGTTCAGATCATGCAGTTCAAGCATCCAGCAGACATTTAGAGTGATGGTGGCCTTAGTGGCCCATCAGTGTATTTGCCATTCAATAAAATATTGCTTTTTTGTTTATTATTTCTGCCGAAGATCTTGTGCACGCTTAAGGGATATCTGGAACCGCTAATGCACACCGATACAAAGTCAATCAGAAGCTGCAATATGGTTCAAATGGCTCTGAGCACTATGAGAATTAAGATCAGAGGTCATCAGTTCCCTAGAACTTAGAACTACTTAAACCTAACTAACCTAAGGACATCACACATATCCATGCCCGAGGCAGGATTCGAACCTGCGACCGTAGCGGTCACGCGGTTCCAGACTGTAGCGCCTTTAACCGAGTGGCCACACTGGCCGGCGAAGCTGCAATAACGAGAATAAAATATTCCTAAGGAGCACCTGAAAATTTCTTACAAAAAATGGAATTTTAAAGGAATTTAAGGTAACATCCATAACCTGTATTCTGAAAAGGGCCTCATGGATGTACCTCCAGGAGTATGTGGCTGTTAGCGTGTGTGTGTGTGTGTGTGTGTGTGTGTGTGTGTGTGTGGTGTGTTCTCATGTGGATGAAATAATTATGTCATGTAAAAACGTCTCAAACGTCAGAGATCTTGACAGGTACGGCTGTCCCCAGTAACAGAAGATAAATTTACTGTTGACCTGGTTTCTGAAAACTGGACGTACAAAAGAAAAACCATACATTGCTAACTGTCAATATATGTTTTTCAGACGACCTTCACACGTATATGAAGTATTTGGAAGGTAAATATAAAAAAAGTGGATGTTATATGGCATTGTTTTCTGGGATATCCCTCGGGGTGGGTTTAGGCGCCTGTCGAAAATGTTTCAGTTCTCCACCCATGATGTCCCATTGTATTTCAGATATGTGGAAGTAATGTCGTCTGTGTATCTGCAGAATGTAGGCGATAGGAACTGATGCGTATATGGTGTAATTCTATGTTTTTGTCGCTTGATGATGAGAGAAGTGAGAAGGTGAAAGCCGCTGACCGCACACAGCTTACTTCTCTCGGGCAGTTACAAGGGGACCGCCGAACTAAACGTACCCGTCCAACAGACGGATCACCACGAACAGCGACAGATGGCCTCACTTCACGAGCTGCTGCGGAGAAGTTTGTAATTTAATACAGGACATTGGCGCAAAGAGTGTTGATCAGGAACTCTAGGCCTTCATCCTCCTTCCATTAAAGCCAGATATCCGCAGTGAAAACTTCAGTCACCGCCAGGATTAGAATCGGCTTACCACCGAGTCGGGCGCCACCGCACAGACACGAATTAACGACCTCGGCTAAGGGGAAGGGAATTTTAGAGGAGTGAAGTAACGACTACGTTTTGTTTCGATTTAAAATAGTTGACATGATCATGTGCCTTGTATTACAATTCTATATTTTGTTTGTTTATTGCGTATGTCATTACATTAAAAAATAACTGGGATGGCTAATTTATCTCGTTCCCCAGGTATACCAAAATACAGGTCACACGAATAACGACGATTTATGGTTACTGTCAGCAAAGTTAACGTGAGGTCCTGTTTGCCGTCTCTCAGGTAAAGCTTGCGTGACGTTATCTGCCTCTCTTAAAGTTTACAGGTTCATCATTTAACATGCTCTGAAGGAAGGCGCATACATGTTTTGTATCTTGAGTTTTGTTAATTAAATACCCTCAGACAATTTATTTTACAGAGTTTTTCAAGTGGTGGAACAAAAAGTAATTACACGAAAGAATAATTAGGTCATTACACTTTATGCGTATGCCTATCTAACAATCTTATTTTCTCTGCATGTCTTCGATTTTGTAGCTGTTAATTTTTTTTTTAATTTTCAAGCTTTAAAACTGAACAAGGAATCGTAATGATCCTGACACTGTCCTACTTCATAATGAGCTTACCTGAAAATACAAGTCTGACCATCCCGTTTGAGATCTATTAGATTTTTGAAGACGAAAGCCGAGATGGTCTCTTTAAAAAGGACGGGGCCGATTTCCTTCTCCGGCCTCGTACAGTACAAGCTTGTATTTAGACTGTAATGGCCTGGCGGTCGATGATACGACGAAACGCAATCTTTCTCCCTTTTCTCTCTATCCAAAAAGCAGTTGGGCCGGCCTATATATGTCAGAGCACAGATTTAGTAGGATGAGATGTTGTCCATCCTGTCCATCAATTTTGACGGTATGCGTGAATTACCAGCATGTGTGCTATGCAGAGCTTAGCTACAATGGTCTTTTTTTGCATTCAGTCAAAAGAGCGCAAGACTCAAACTTCGGCTGTGCTCTGATCACAAACATTCATAGAACGATTCATACTGTCTAACACGCTTCACTAACCTATTACGATAACCGAGATAGCTGACACACGATATTGACCCTGAAATATTTGGTCGAACTCCTGGAATTGCAGAAATTTTTTGCATCGGTCTCTGGCTTAGGGAAGAAGAAGTTTTAAAGACGTTCACTTCCCGGTCGCCAAATTGTGTTTTTATTTTTGCGGTCCGATTACGAAACTGATCAGTAATTAAACGAGTGTGGGAATGTGTTATTTTTGAGGATGGATCTTATAGTTCATAGCATTATTAAATGTTCAGTGTATAGTGGAAGAAAAAGTAGAGACATCAATGTAACCGCTTATATGTGTCGGTGAAAAATGTCAACACTGAAATATTTCGGTGAAGACACGCCTCATATAGAAGTAGTAGATTTATTTAATTATTTTCCGTGTGTAATTATAGGACAGTGAATGTACACTGCCGGAAAAAAATTTAACACCCGCAATGACAGGGTCATTTTATTGATAAATGAGGTGAAAAGCACCTCATCACTGTAGCAATACATAATAAATACAGATCAAACACAAGACGTAGGTCAGACAGAACTGAATCTCATCACTTTAGACAACAGAGCGCCATTCCGCCACTGCGGCTCGCACAGTGCGTCGATGTTTTCCAGGCGGCTGTACTACACGGACGTCCAAAACTTGGTCAACAGTTGTGGAAATGTGTCAGAGACCACAACTGGAAACAGTGACACACCACCGATACAATGTGTCCAACATTTGCAGCAGTCCGTAGATACATCGATCAAACTTATCGCAGAGATAACCACGACCCTGTTCGAATGGCTGAAGCTGTTCAGCACGTTTACTTAACCTTCGGAGGGGCATGGTTGTACCCTAGAATGAATGTAACAAACACTGTTGATTCCTGAACCAAGAACAGTTACTGCTTGCAGAGTCAAAACACAGGGTGCATAGACAGATCTCCAGAGCATCATTTGATCGCCGATGACCATGTCAAATGAATAACTAAAACTACATTGGCCGGCCGGAGTGGCCGAGCGGTTCTAGGCGCTACTGTCTGGAACCGCGCGACCGTTCCGCTCGCAGGTTCGAATCCTGCCTCGGGCATGGATGTGTGTGATGTCCTTAGGTTAGTTAGGTTTAAGTAGTTGTAAGTTCCAGTGTACTGATGACCTCAGAAGTTAAGTCCCATAGTGCTCAGAGCCATTTGAACTAAAACTTCATCCCCTCATTATGCACATATTTTATCCTGGTGCCAATGAACACAGTCTCTGAGGGTGCTGTTTTTTCCGGTAGCGTAAGTCTTTATTCTATGAACTTTCTATTTATCCAGTTATAATTAGCGGTCTAATCATACAGTGTGCTTAGAAACCATCTGAAAAGCTTGTAAGGGTGTTGCAGAGTAGGTTGTGCTGAGAAAGAACTCTTAAGAAAAAATGCAGTACGTCGCCTCGTTTCCGATTTAATTAGCACTGTTGGTACTGGAGTTAGGCAGTCAGGCTGTTGCGTACGCGAATTCAAGCGGCCAGCAGGAGACGGCGTCGCCAAGTGCGTGCCTCGTTTGGCTTCCTAAAACCGAACTGGACATGGGATGGTAGTAAGGATAGAATCCGATCCAAAGGCTGATCAGTCTTGTGTGCTATTATCTAAGCTATGAGAACAACTGATACTAACTGGATCTGGTAGGCCACTTGTACACGCAGCGGCATGATTGGTTAGTTTCAATGCTAGTGAACTAACACCCCTACAAGCTTTTCAGATTGTTTCTGATCACCCTATTTATGTCTTCTCGGAGTTAGCAATTAATGTGTTTGGTACTGTATTTCGTTAAACCGATATTTTTAAATATTGATTTAACACTGTTTAAGAAGACTCTCGTTACTGTCTCAATGTAAAAAATGGGATACCTTGTGCAAATACTAGAGGTAGTAAAAATAGTAAGCAAAAACGTGGGTAAGTATCAGACAACAAATCCAGCGGTTCGGGGATCGATCCCCAGGCGACAGGAAGACTTTCCAACTCCCTAACCGCTGCTGATGGTGTCTGTGTGTGTGTGTGTGTGTGTGTGTGTGTGTGTGTGTGAAGAACGTGCTAGCCAAACTGTATAACTACCTGGGTAAGTGACTTGGAAAGGTCGTCGAAAGGCAAGAGCATACCACCTCCAACGAAACATAGTACTAGAGGTGTTCAAACCTATCTTTGGGTTGCTTTTATTTCTTTTTGACTTTCAGTGTGAAAACAACATCTAGCTATCAAAAATTACACTATAGAGCCCTCAACACTTACAGTATTTAGCCATCGACTGCAGCCACCAAAAGAAGTCCGAGTGAGGTAACAAAAATTATGGGATACCTCGTAATATCGCGTCGGGCCTCCTTTTTCCAGCATAGCACAGCAGCTCGACGCAGCATGGATTCAACAAGTCGTTGGAAGTCTCCTGCAGAGATGTTTAGCTATGCTGCCTCTACAGAAGTCCATAATTGCAGAAGTGTTGCCAGTGCAAGATTTTGCGCACGGACTGACCTCTTGATTATGTGTCACAAATGTTTGACGGGACACATATTGGGCTATCAGGGTGGCCAAATCACCCACTCGAACTGTCCCAGAATGTTCTGAAATGGCACATTGTCACCCACAAAAATTTCATTGTTCTTTAGTAATATGAAGTCCATGAATGACTGCAAATAGTCTCCAAGTATCAGAACATAACCATTTCCAGCCAATGATGTGTTCTGTTGGACCAGAGGATCCAGTCCATTCCATGTATGCGCAGCCCACTCCATATGTAGCCACCAACAGCTAGCACAATGCCTTATTGACAACTTGGGTCCATGCCTTCGTTGGTTGTGCGCCGCACTCGAACCCTACCATCAGTTCTTACCAACTGAAATCGGGACCCATCTGACCAGGTCACAGTTTTACAATCGTCTAGGGTTCAACCAACACGGTCAAAATCCCAGGAGAGGCGCTGCCTTCGATGCCTTGCTGTTAGAAGAAGCACTTACGTCGGTCGTCGTTTCTCGCACTGTCCTAACAGATACGTTCATCGTACGACCCACATTGATTTCTGCGGTTATTTCATGCATTGTTGCTTGTCTGTTAGCAATGACAACTCTACGTAAATGCCGCTGCTCTCGGTCATTAAGTGAAGGCCGTCGGCCACTGCGTTGTCCATGGTTAGAGGTAATACCCGAAATTTGGTATTTTGGGCACACACTTGACACGGTGGATCCCTAAATATTGAATTTCCTATGGATTTCCGAAATAGAATGTCTCACGCGTGTAGTTCCAACTATCAAAGTCTGCTGATTCCTTTCGAACGGACATAATCGCGTCGAAAACTTTTTCACATGATTCACCTAAGTGCGAATGACAGCTTCGGCAGAGCACGCCCCTTACATACCTTGTGTATGCTGTATACGATACTACCACTACCTGTATGCGTGCATATCGCTATCCCACGGCTTGTTACCTCAATCTAAATATATGAGGTGCATCTGAAATGTTTGCTGAATGGTCTCATAAAATAAAGGAAACAAGTCTTATGAACAAAATACCTTTACTGGCCTTCAAAGCTATTACTGTTATATGTACGACACTACTGACATCAATTGTAAAGCTGTTGGAAAGTGTCAGTAAACACATCTGGTGGGATCGTTCTAAGCACCGTGGTCACACGTTTTTGGGAATCTACATCATTACATGAGGTGAGGCCTGGTGCTGTGAATACGTTCTGGAGACGATGCGACAGTGAATAAAATGTCGTTCATCGCCTTCCCCGCCTCCCAAAAAAATCGGCCGACAAAATCCTAATTATGTTAATGTTGATCGCCTTTTTTGATAGTTGAGGCTTGAACTGTGACGGATTTCCACTCAAGGGAGGTGGTTAGGACGATGAACACCATGTAACTGTGTGTCACACCAGGTCTCATCTGCTAAAATGATGCTGGTATCCACCAACGTGTGACCATGGTGCATCGACCGGTTCCACAGGAAGCGTTTGCTGACGGTTTTCAACAGTTTTACAACAGATACGAGAAGTGTGTTATACCTAATAGTGATTACTTTGAAGGCCAGCAAAGGTATTTTGTTTGTAACGCCTGTTACCTTTATTTACCTTTATGTTCTGGTACTATTCACCAACCTCTTTGGGCATACCTTGTGTGTGTATACTATACACATGTAAGAGTTTATTTCATACTATATATATATATATATTCTCTAGTTTTTCTTCGATTGCTGCCGCTCATACCAGTCTTTAGTGTTTTAGTTCTATAAGTACCGGGTGATCAGAAAGTCAGTATAAATTTGAAAACTGAATAAATCGCGGAATAATGTAGATAGAAAGGTGCAAATTGACACACATGCTTGTAATGACGTGGGGTTTTATTAGAACCAAAAAAATACAAAAGTTCAAAAAATGTCCGACAGATGGCGCTTCATCTGATCAGAATAGTAATAATTAGCATAACAACGTAAGACAAAGCAAAGATGATGTTCTTCACAGGAAATGCTCAATATGTCCACCATCATTTCTCAACAATAGCTGTAGTCGAGGAATAATGTTGTGAACAGCACTGTAAAGCATGTCCGGAGTTATGGTGAGGTATTGGCGTCGAATGTTGTCTTTCAGCATCCCTAGAGATGTCGGTCGATCACGATACACTTGCGACTTCAGGTAACCCCAAAGCCAACAACCGCACGGACTGAGGTCTGGGGACCTGGGAGGCCATGCATGACGAAAGTGGCGGCTGAGATCACAATTATCACCAAACGACGCGCCATCTGTCGGACATTTTATGAACTTCGTTTTTTTTTTTGTTCTAATAAAACCCCATGTCATTCCAAGCATGTGTGTCAATTTTTACCTCTCTATCTACATTATTCTGTGGTTTATTATGTTTTCAAATTTATACTGACTTTTTGATCGCCCGGTATATATGAATATATGAACCATAGGCCTAACCATTGGGTATGTGGCTTAAGTGCCTGAATGATACAAACAGCCGAACCGTAGGTGCAACGACAATGGATGTGTAAGTATTGAGAGGCCAGAAAAACGTGTGGTTCTTGTAAACGTGCAGTAACTTTTCAGTAGTTGAAGAAGCAACAGTTTTGATGATTGACTGTAACATCAAGCAAAATGGCATTGCTGCACTGGTACTGCGAAGGAGAACTACAGCCGTAATTTTTCCAGAGGGCATGCAGCTCTCTGTATGGTTAAATGATAATGGCATCGCCTTGAGTAAAAGTTTTCGGGGATAAAATAGTCCCCCATTCGGATCTGTGACTGGGGACTACTCAGAGGAAACAAAACTAGCGTTATACAGGTCGGAGCATCGAATGTTCGATCCTTACTCGAGCAGGTAGGTCAGAAAATTTAAAAAAAAAGGAAATAGAGAGGTTGAAGTTAGATGCCTTAGGAATTAGTGAAGTTCATTGGCAGGATTAACAGGACGTTAAGTCAGGTGAATAGAGAGTTATAGATACAAACTCAAATAGGGGTAATGGTGGCGTAGGTTTAATAACTAATAAGAAATTGAGAATGTCGGTAAACTACTATGAACGGCATAAGTACGCATTATCGTACTCAAGACAGACACGAAGCACGCACCCACCACAGTAATACAAGTTTATATGTCAACTAGCTCCGCAGATGGAGAGATTGAAGGAAAGTATGATGAGATAAAAGAAATTATTCAGATGCTTAAGGGAGACGAAAAGTTATTTGTGACGGATGAATGGAATTCGACAGCAGGGAAAGGAAGAGAAGGAGATATAGTATGAGAATGTGGACTAGAGGAAAGGAATGAAAGAGGAATCCGCCTGGTAGAATTTTTCACAGAGCACAGAGCACAGAGCACGCTGGGTTTAAGAATAATGAAGGAAAGATACACAAGTGGATACAACCTGGAGACACCAGAAGGTTTCAGATTAATTATATAATGGTAAGATAGAGATTTGAGAACCAGATCTTAACTTGTAAGATATTTCAGGGGCAGATGTGGACTGTGACCAAAATTTATTGGTTGTAAACTGTAGATTAAAACTGAAAAAATTGTAAAAAGGTAGGAAATTAAGGAAATGGACTCTGACTAATTTGAAACAATGAGAAGTTGTTTGAGAGTTTAAGAGCGAGCATTTGGCAAAGATGGCTTAGAACGGGGTAAAGAAATACAGTGGAAGACGAATTGATATCTTCGAAAGACGAAACAGTGAAGCCAGCAGAGGATCAACTAGGTAAAAAGACAAGGCCTTGTAAAAAGTCTTGGATATCATTAAAGATATTGAATTTAATTGAAGAAAGGAGGAAATATAAAATCCAGCTTATGAAGCGTGTGAAAGGGATTTTTTTTTAAAAAGTCAGATTAACAGGAAGTGCAAAATGGCAACGCAGAAATGGCTAGAGGTCAAATGTAAGGATTTAGAACTATATTTGATTAGAAGTGCGATAGATACCGCCACAATAAAGAGTAGCAGCGGTATAAATATCAAGCGCTCAGATGGTAGACCAGTACTAAGCAAAGAACTGAAAGATGAAAGGTGGAAGGAGTATATAGAGGGTTTATACGACGGATATGAACTTGAAGCCAGTATTGTAGAAACGGAAGAGGATGTAGATGAAGATGAGGTGGGAGATACGATGCTGCGATAAAAATTTGACAGAGCAGTGAAAGACTTGGTCGAAACAAGTCCCTGGAGTAGTCGACATTCCATCAGAACTACTGATACGCTTCAGAGAGCCACTCATGACAAAACTAATCCATCTTTTGTGCAAGACGTTAGAGACAAGCGAAATATCCTGACTTCAAAAAGAATGTAATAATTCCAATTCCAAGGAAAGCAGGTGCTGACGTATGTGAATATTACCGAAGTATCAGTTGGGTATGTCATGGGAGCAAAATACTAACACGAACTCTACACAGAAGAATGGAAAAATTGGCAGACGCCGGACATGGGGAATATCTGTTTGGATTCCGGGGAATTGTAGGAACACACGAGGTAATATTGACCCTACGACTTGGTTAGAAGATAAGTTTAGAGAAGGTAAACTTACGTTTGTAGCATTTGCAGATTCAGGGAAACTATTGACAATGTTAACTGGAATACACCCTTTAAATTCTGTAGGTAGCAGATATAAAATACAGATTGTACAGAAACCAGACGGCAGTTATAACGATCGATGGGCATGAAAGAGGACCAGGGACTTATAAAGGGTTGTAGCCTATTCTCGATGTTATTTAGTCGGTACACTGAGCGAGCAATAAAGGAAACCAAACAAAAATTTGTAGTAGGAATTACAGTTCAACGAGAAGAAATAAATACTTTGCGGTTTGAGGATGACATTGTAATTCAGTCAGAGACAAGAAACGATTTGGAAGAGCAGTTGAACGCAACGGACAGCGTCTTGAAGGTAGGATAGAAGGTGAACGTTAACAAAAGCAAAACAAGACTAACTGAACGTTGCCGAACTAAATCATTTATGCTGAGGAGATTAGATTAAGAAACGAAACACTAAAAGTTGTAGATGAGTTTTGCTATTTGGCTGCAAAATAACTGACGATCCCCGAAATAGAGAGGTTATAAAATGCACACTGTCAATAACAAGGACAGCGTTTCTGAAGAAGAAAAATTGTTAACATCGAATATAGATTTAAGTGATAGGAAGTCTTTTCTGAAGGTAGTTGTATGGAGCCATGTATGGAAAAGAGGAAGATACACAGCTTAGACAACAAGAGAGGAGAAGCTTTTTAAGTGTGGTGCTACAGAAGAATTCTGAATACTAGATGGATAGATCGCGTAACTACTGAGAAGGTACTGAAGACAACTCAGGAGACAAGAAATCTGCTGCACAATCTGTCTAAATGAAGGAGTCTGTTGATAGTACACTTTTGAGACATCAATGGATCATCAGTTTAGTACTGATGCAAAGTGTAGGGGTAAAAATTCTAGAGGAGAGCAAGAGGTGACTACAGTAAGCGGCTTCAGAAGAACGTAGGTTGTAGTAGTTATTCGGAAATGAAAAGGCTTGCGTAGGATTGAACAGTATGGGGAGCTGCAGCAAACCAGTCTTGTGACTGAAGAGCACAAGAACAACAACAACGAGTTCCTGGTTCCCATGTAAAATGCAGTATACCTAATACTGAAAGAAAAAAAGTGTCGCATTGCAACTGCTAAAAAGCATGTATGATGACTGTACCAATGACGACTTCCAATTAATGCAGAAGAAAATATGTTGACCTATATCCCCCTTGTCCTTATTTACAAAGAGAGATCCATACTCCAATTCCCAGGTCTAAGGGCTATTTCCTTGGTGATGCTAAAAATTGTAAGGGATTAAGGAGAAGGAGAGATGTATCAGGATGAAATAAGGGACTCTGGTCCAGTAACGAACGAGTCGAAACCTATAAGCAAAAATTTTTCTGATATCTCTGACAGTGGAATACATGTACCGATACCGGTGTTGCTAAGACTGTATGGTTGGCAACATTCATAGGTGGTAGTACGGGTGAAAACAAGGATAAAAATAGCTAGCAAACATGGGCTCTAAATGCATACCTTTGCGATATAAGTATTCGATCACCGTCACTATTGTGAAACACGTCTCTTCTACTGAACAAATTCCCATAGCTCTAGAGGTATGTACTTTAGAGACTATCTCTACTAGAGATTTTTTCCTTGTTTTGGTTCCTGTTCCCACCTCTGAAAGTTGACTACCCTACAGTCTTAGCAAAAACAATGCTGGTAATGTATTCCAGAGTCAGAGATGTCAGAGCAAAATAATATTATATTTTTCGACTCAGTCGTTTCCGAACCAGATTCCCTGTTATGAAATTGATACATCTACCCTTCTCAATTATCACTGAAAGTCTGTATCATCATCACAGTGTCTTCCTATACAAATTCTTAGCTCCAAGTGGACTAGTAGTGGAGAAAGTGGACAAGCTGTACCATGCTTACTCAGTGCAGCTGGGTATGAGGAGGGGTATCTGGTGCACGAGGAGAAGGAGCTTGCTCACACCTGTTGATAGGGGATTGAACTAAATAAGAATATGCATAGTTTTTTTTTAAAAATATCATTTATTTTCCACCCAACGTAAAAGAAGTTCACATTGTATGATGCACAACTCATACTATTTTCTTCTTCTCCCTACATCTTGAGCTGCTGCAGAGGTCGACAATTGTACGACTCCAGGCTGTGAACTGATGCATACTTGTTAATCTTGGACATGATCATGTATATGTGATCGAAAATTCGAAGGGATATCACCACATATTCACAAACAATCCTTGCATTGTCCCAGCATATTGTATGGAAATTATGGGTTAGAAATAACACATTTATTTGAGTCTTCGTAAATTCACATCTCTGAATGGTTTTCGTAATGTGACATCTGTGGTGAGCTTGGTGATAACGTGTGAGTTAAGATGAACTTCATCACTGGCTAGTTTACAGTTGTCAGATACGTCTGAATATATTTCCAGTATGCTGTTCCTGTGGATTTGTGCTGGCAGTATAAGAAATCGAGTTATTTGTAACTGAAAAGCAGTTCTGATGGACCATGTTTGGCCTGTATAATGAATCGAGATATTTCTAATAGAACAGCCGCCTTAGTGCCCCTTACCTACCTAGATGTAATCGGTAGAATTGTATAAAACAACGCCCATGAATGAAATACTAGAATTCATTATCTTCAAAAATTTCAAATGATACTTGTTGGTTACAGGGATCTGGGGCATTTTGTACTAACTTCTCAAGTACAATTTTATTCTCTTTGAGTTCAAACTCATTTACCTGAATGTATGAGTTATTATCCATCACAATCTGTACCAGACGTAGTTCCTACTTTGCTTTTATGGTGACATATTTCATGTTTTCATTCGATTCAGTTCGTATCTCATTTCTTGGAACAGCAAGGCAAAACCTGTAAGTTGAGATTTTGCTGTAAATTCTCCACCCTTTTTCACAAATTTTCCTTCCTAGCGTAGAAAACTGCTGCTTGGAATTGTTAACACATGCTATTGTCAAATGAGAATACTATTTTTATCATTATTATTAAACAATGCTGAAGTAGAAGGTCTGAACAAGAAATATTCCTGAAGTATAATTCACTCATCACATTAAAACGGGGCTGTTATATGAAGTGGTGCCACTGCATGCATTTCAGGCCTATAGATTTAAGTTACTTTTAATTCCCTATGTTATCACATTATGCTCCCTTTGCAGAGTGCTGCACTGATAGCTGTGTGCATCAGTTTTATATCTTATGCCTAAGCTTCTGCTTTCACTGTAGACATATTGCTATCTCATCACCTCAAAAGTTGACTCGATGACGATTCTGGTCTACAGTCGTCAACTCGAGATGGTCTAATGTCTGGATTGTGACTGGAAGTTATATTGCATTGGCAGCGACTAAACAGTTTTATATCATGGGCCCATTGTTGAGAAGAATCTGCAGATTGTTCGAGCAGTCTGTTGGTGAGATGTGAATTCGTTTTATATTTCGCTTTCCACAACTTGTGCTAAAAGGGACTATAGCACTGCTGTTGTCAAGTTATAAGAGCTCTCCAAAACCTGACACCTTCAGAAACCTAGTAGTTGTCCTATTGAGTTTTTATACCCAAAGTCTAATGCCTCTTTTGTTGTTTCTGTCTCTGTTTTCAGCGTACTAACGTTTGTACGTAACTCAAACCGCTTTATGGTTTGTTTCACAAAGCCACTTAAATCGTCAGTATCATATGAGCCAAGGGGTATTTCCACAATTTTACCACAACCTAGATATAGTTTATTGTTCGTATTAGTGGTATTCGGGAAGTTGTTTTATGTTTCCAGCCCAATAAATGCACTACTCCGTTCCTCATGGCTTAGGTCAATTAGTAGAAAGTAGTTTGCACTAATAAGTGTTCTTTTAAATTAGAGTGTATAACATCAAATCTAAAAGTCAACTAACATAAAAATTTGTGTGTTACTAGTTTTTATGGGTCGCCAGGAGGGATATTAGGAATAAATGTCTGCACATATATGTACGAAAGTCTTGGTAGTAATGTAACTTGTAGGAAACATGGTGTTTGGTAAAGTAATGGTACAATTCTTCTGGTGGGTGTAAGTCTGTAAGGAATTCAAAGCTGTAGGGGCAACTGCGTTTTTTTAACATGCACAACCCAGTGAATTCCTTGTAACATCTAGATGTACACTCTCCCGTTCTCGAGATTTACACATTGTCTTCGGCAGTGTGTTGTGTATTTACATTCGACTAAATCTAGGAGTTTTAAATCTTTTTATGAATTTAAGGAAGCCGATATTTGTGGTCTGTTGGGTAGAAGCTAGGGGCTTTCCTTTACAAACAGTGCAAGCCATTTTCTGTATGTTCTTGTATACTACTCCCATGTCTCACTCCCTTTGTGGTGCACTCTAACAACTCACCAATCTCCCTGAAACAAGTGTCTACTCTTGAACCCCCTGGCAGTAAGGCCTCTGACTTGAGCCTTCAGAAGTTATTGGTTCTGCCAGGGAATGAAGTTCACCAGCCTACTGCAGTAGACAGTGCAAGTTTAAGCCAACAATAATTTTATAAATAATTTTAATAACTTATTATCTCATGGATTGGGTCATGGTTAACTAACAGCGGTGTGCCGAGAATAAGAAGGTACTAAATCTCTTACACGACGTGACAGGGTTCCAACTCCAGCCAACAAAAAGTCTTGCATGTAGAGACAGGCAGGAATAATGCACCTTCTGCTGAAATAATTATCATGCGCCAGTTAAAGTCTCTATACTCAGATTCAAACGAATATTTCTTAATGGCATCCCGCAGGCAATGGCCGATCCCATGGATCCACGTTCTGAATGCCACACTTGGCTCTCACATTCTTATCTCACCAAAAACGATTCCTTCTGGTACCTTGAACAATTCAGTTTTATAGCGTACAGGCTGTCCTTCTATGCACCCAGGGTGGAGAGATGGGACAGAGCAAATTCTTTTTCCTATACTTGCCTGAGAGCTGCTTTCAGTACTGAACAAGTTTATTACACCTGGTCCTTCTAAGGTAACTTCCCTGTCGTCAGCCAGCAAAAATCTCCCAAGACAGGACAAAATAACTGGCCCCTCTTACCATAATAATAGAGAATGAAACGAAGTAATTAGTTGTGTAATAATTGGTAGCAGTTAATACTGTCTTCTGTTATCATGCAACATTAAGGAATCGACTGTCTTGATTATTGAGATGCGCATATTACATTGTAAAATAGGTGACATAGTTTCGTGTATAAACTGCCATGTGACAGTGACTTTGCTTCATCTGTGTGAAAAAAATACCCATTATGCGTTGCACATATTTGGTTGACCACATTCTATTACAATCACCAATAATACAGAGTGAATCAAAAAGGACTTTCCAACGTTTGAATTATACAGGAAGTTATTGAAATGACTTACTGAATCGGTAGATGTGTCACTTCGTAGCAACACATCCTCAAGGTTCACATAAGAGTGTCAATTCTCATTTTGGTTTGATGTGAATACCACTTGTGAAGCAGCCAACATCCCAAAGGTAATCAATTTCTTCCCACACTAGTTGCAACAAGTCGGGCATACCTTGTGCAGCGACAGCATAGATTCGATTTTTGAGGTGGGCTACATTGTTTGGTAGCAGAGGAACATACGTATGGTCTTTAATGAAACCCCCAGAGAAAGAAATCCAGTGCTGTCAAATGTAGGGAGCGAGATGGGCATGCGACTGGCGCTTCAAGGCCAAGCCACCGAATTGGGAAGCGTTTGTCTTGGAAACTTAGAACTTCAGTCAAGAAATGAGGTTGTGCACGGTCTTGCTGGTAATAAACCATCCCATGTTGGTCACCTTCATCTATCTGTGGAAAAATTACCAGTGACATTTGTCTCCATGAAGAAGAAAGTGCAGTACACTTTCATTCTGGTAAAGGACACATAACACGTTAACTTTCGGTCTGTCATGAATGTTGTCCAGGGTTGCACGTGGATTTTCGCTGCCCCATATCCTGCAGTTAAGGGTGTACACCATGCCACTTGTATGAAACATTCGCTCATCGCTGAAGAATATTGTTTTCAGAAATGTCTTGTCGTCTTCTATAGTCTCGTGAGATGCACCTCCCATTGATTTTTGTGGACTGTGGGCAAAGCTCTCTGTAACCTGTTTGACAATCGTCAACACGCAGGCAGCCTGGTGATTTATCATATACAAGTGAACAACCCATCTCAACAAAGTTGTTGTGGCAAGAGTAAATTGTAGGCCTCATGGGACGTTCTTCAGCGTACTCAGTGCGAAATTTACGGTTAATAGTTGTTGCAAAGTTCGTTTCATGTAACCAAAACGCACAGAAAGCACGCTGTGGACCACTGAAAGTAGCCATTTTAACTGTACACTACTCTGGCGCTTCTTGTATCGGAATGGGGTACTGATGCACTGCGCGAATCAAACTTCAGGCTGTTTCCTACAACGACACATCTAGTGATTCTGTAAGTTATCTCAATAAATTATACATAATTCCAAAATTGGAAGTCCTTTCCGACTCATCCTGTACTTACATCACTGCTACATATTTCTGAATGTTCACACTTTGAGAATTCGTACATGAATGTGAAAACGCTTTTTTAGCTGTTATTTATATACACTCCTGGAAATGGAAAAAAGAACACATTGACACCGGTGTGTCAGACCCACCATACTTGCTCCGGACACTGCGAGAGGGCTGTACAAGCAATGATCACACGCACGGCACAGCGGACACACTAGGAACCGCGGTGTTGGCCGTCGAATGGCGCTAGCTGCGCAGCATTTGTGCACCGCCGCCGTCAGTGTCAGCCAGTTTGCCGTGGCATGCGGAGCTCCATCGCAGTCTTTAACACTGGTAGCATGCCGCGACAGCGTGGACGTGAACCGTATGTGCAGTTGACGGACTTTGAGGGAGGGCGTATAGTGGGCATGCGGGAGGCCGGGTGGACGTACCGCCGAATTGCTCAACACGTGGGGCGTGAGGTCTCCACAGTACATCGATGTTGTCGCCAGTGGTCGGCGGAAGGTGCACGTGCCCGTCGACCTGGGACCGGACCGCAGCGACGCACGGATGCACGCCAAGACCGTAGGATCCTACGCAGTGCCGTAGGGGACCGCACCGCCACTTCCCAGCAAATTAGGGACACTGTTGCTCCTGGGGTATCGGCGAGGACCATTCGCAACCGTCTCCATGAAGCTGGGCTACGGTCCCGCACACCGTTAGGCCGTCTTCCGCTCACGCCCCAACATCGTGCAGCCCGCCTCCAGTGGTGTCGCGACAGGCGTGAATGGAGGGACGAATGGAGACGTGTCGTCTTCAGCGATGAGAGTCGCTTCTGCCTTGGTGCCAATGATGGTCGTATGCGTGTTTGGCGCCGTGCAGGTGAGCGCCACAATCAGGACTGCATACGACCGAGGCACACAGGGCCAACACCCGGCATCATGGTGTGGGGAGCGATCTCCTACACTGGCCGTACACCACTGGTGATCGTCGAGGGGACACTGAATAGTGCACGGTACATCCAAACCGTCATCGAACCCATCGTTCTACCATTCCTAGACCGGCAAGGGAACTTGCTGTTCCAACAGGACAATGCACGTCCGCATGTATCCCGTACCACCCAACGTGCTCTAGAAGGTGTAAGTCAACTACCCTGGCCAGCAAGATCTCCGGATCTGTCCCCCATTGAGCATGTTTGGGACTGGATGAAGCGTCGTCTCACGCGGTCTGCACGTCCAGCACGAACGCTGGTCCAACTGAGGCGCCAGGTGGAAATGGCATGGCAAGCCGTTCCACAGGACTACATCCAGCATCTCTACGATAGTCTCCATGGGAGAATAGCAGCCTGCATTGCTGCGAAAGGTGGATATACACTGTACTAGTGCCGACATTGTGCATGCTCTGTTGCCTGTGTCTATGTGCCTGTGGTTCTGTCAGTGTGATCATGTGATGTATCTGACCCCAGGAATGTGTCAATAAAGTTTCCCCTTCCTGGGGCAATGAATTCACGGTCTTCTTATTTCAATTTCCAGGAGTGTATATAATATTCACAGCACTGTTTGCAACTTTAAAACACCAAATGAAGAAGTATGTCATCCCCGCGTTCAGTTATAAACGAAGCACGCATTGAGCTCCACAGTCACTTCTTTTCTATCGCTCCCACAGATACTCAAAAAAAATAAAAATAAAAAGAAATATGAAAGGGGTTATGATACTTGACGCCAAAAATGATAGCGTTAGTTATTAATTTAACTGATGGTGATGAGCTTATACTGCAAGTTCTGAATGCTGAAGCATTATTCATCACTTTGAACTTGTTCATTAACTCATTGCTGAAAGAGAATGATGATCATAGATGCTGGTGTTTTCAAGAAAATTACTAAGCCTAGACATCATAAATATTCTGAAACACATTATTCCGAAATACATCACTTTGCTGCAGCTCGGAGCTTATGGATTTGACAAGAAGCAAAGAAATAATCTTAGCGTTTGCTACTTGTTTGAGTGGCTTAACATTAAAAATGCTTGTAAGCAGATTTTTGAAATTTATAAAAAGCTGTCAGAGAAGTGACGCAGTTTGAATTGACACAGTTTGAATTCAGTTGACTACTACCAGTTTTCTAAGCGACTTATAACACTGTTACGTGATATTTCACACAGATTTCACTTGTTATCTCATGTTCTTCAAAGTGGTGCTCTTCTTTCTAAGTATGAACATTGTCACAAGCATGATGAGTTGGATGTGCTGCGTCAAACCGATGGCCCTCCCCCTATTACACTATACTGAGAGGGTTGTAAAAAGAAGGAAATAAAAGGTTTTTCCTCTCACCGTAATATACATGATTTTATTTCTTAAAATAAACCGTCATTGTGTCTTAGCATGTTGTTGGCAGCCAACGTACTGGTCTTAATGAAATGCGTTCCAGTGAGACCAACTTGGTTCATAAATCCTTGAGAAAAACGCTAGATAAGTAAGTATCGAAAACAAATACACAAACTCACACAGATATATTTAGAGAGGGGTCATTTTTTCGATCATCTACAGCTGGTTGACCGGCCTAATTTGAAATAGCCGATGGACTGGGTTCAGACATATTCCCAAAAACAGGGAAACCATCAGAAAAAAGTTTTTATTTACAAATAGATACGAAGATATATTCTCACAATAGCAATTTTCATTTCTTAGCAGTGCTGGTTCCATCAGTCCGTCCATTTTTCTTCTTCAGGGGTGCCTATTAACTGCATTATTAGCTCTAAAGTGTCGCATCCCATCAGTCGCCACGGTATGCTGAAATGTGAAACAAGAAGAAAAAAATCATCAGATTGTGGTTATACATCAACACACACACACACACACACACACACACACTCTCTCTCTCTCTCTCTCTCTCTCTCTCTCACACACACACACACACACACACACACACAGACACATGAAGTGTTTCAGATAAAAAATCTGAATCTTCTTTACTATTTGAGTAATGGCGTTTCGTACCATCATTGCATTACTGTCACAGGACTGATAAAATGATTGATTCATTATTGCAGTGAATGATGCTACAGACGCACACAGTAACACATAAGTGAACTGTGGATGTGGAGTGTGCACTATGTATACCCTATAGTGTCAGGTGTAGGGGGGAAAGAAGATGCACAAGCGACCAGCTAATGAGATGATTTCCCACCAGTTTTGAGGAGGATGCTGATGAAAGTGTCTTTAATAGAACCAGCGAATGGCGCTACTTCCCACCAGTTTTAAGCTGCCTTCAATTGACCCGCTTCGAGGGCGTAGGATTCGTAGCCATTTTTCTTTTGTCAGTCAGAAGGAGATGAAAGAGGATACTGATGCAATAGTTGTGACAGTATCGACTGGAGAGAACCTTTATGGTGTTGCAGCATCGGTTCTGGTGAGAAGTAATTGTTAAGAAAAAAATTCGATATGTTGTGCCGCTTCTGATTTAATTTGCATTGAAGTCAGCAGATCAGGTCGTTGCGTGTGCATATTCAAGCAGCTTACCAGAGACAGCGTCGGCAATTGTATTCTTCATTTTATTTTCTGAAGCCTAACTAACGTAGCTTTTGCTCACCTACAGGATGACAGTTATTGAACTACATGAAATAAAATAGTAATAACTTCTGAACGGTTTGCGTTAGGACGTTCAAATTGCACGGTTGGCCGCGGGGCATGATGGGAATTAATCCTCGCATTAAGGTTCGGTTTAGCGACGAAGCATACTTTCATTTGTATGGGTTCGTAGATAAACAAAATTGGCCCATTTGGGGGATTCAGTATCCGCCTTTCAAGATCGAGAAGTCTCTTCACCCTCAACGGCTGACTATATGGTGTGCAATGTCCAATTACGGAATAATCTTACATTTATCACATCTAAGAAAGACACATTTTAGCTTTTAATGAGTATCTGAACGACAAATGTCTGTGCATTGTCACATTTCAGCGCGTGTAATTGCTTTAATTTGTGTCCACCACAACGACATGATTGGATAACTTCAACGCTAATCAAATCTAAATGGCGCGACGTATCAAATTTTTCCTTAGCGATTAATTCTCAGCACAAACTACCCTGAAACAACCTTATAAACTTTTCAGACTGTTTCTGACCACTCTGTATAGTGAAAAGACCCACTGTCTGTTACAAACTTCTGTATTTGACGTCGTTTTGTGCATATAGAACGTAGGCATTATCTAATGAATATATATCTTGGAAAAATATAATAAACTATTACATTTGCGCAGATGGACAGTGATACAGTGCCAGTTTTCTCAAGCTAACGGAACTGAAAGTGCAGAAGAGCAGTACAATGGGGCTTTTAATATGCAGCTTTAGCGTTGAGACGCTATGCAGTTATTCTTTATAAGTGTTTGTTGGTTGCTTGATTTGGGAGAGGGGACCAAAGAGCGAGGTCATCGGTCCCATCGGATTAGGGAAGGATGGGGAAGGAAGTCAGCCGTGCCCTTTCGAAGGAACCATCCCAGCATTTGCCTGAAGCGATTTAGGGAAATCACTGAAAACCTAAATCAGGATGGTCTTCCTCTCGAATGCGTATCCATTGTGCCAACCGTTGCGCCACCTCGCTCGGTTATGAGTTTGTAAGCCATCAAGAGGAAGATGGGAGATAGCGCATAGCGTGGGGTTCTTTATAAACATTCATGCGACTGGTGCATATAGTAAAACATAGACGCAGTGTTGCATGGCACAGTCATCACTCGGGTGGCAGCACCCGTGAGACTAACAATGCAGCGAACCACTTGGTGGCAGTGGCAGTGGGTGGCTGAGGCATACAAGTGAACATGTGTGGTTGGCAATGTTTCTTTTAAGGAAGACGCCAGTGTATACTATTCCCGCTCTACAACTAAACGTGTCAGTACGTGTAGTGAATTGCATTTTGGTAAATACTTACTATGATAACGAGATTCTTATGCTTTTTTAGAAGTTGTAATTGTACATTAACACTGTACTGATGTGTATTCTGGTAGAGTTTTGCTATGTCATACATCCACTTTAAAATCAAAGTGTGCGACATCATGAATTATAATATTTCGTCAAAGGGATAACGACCTTCTGAAGTTCCCATCGTTTTGGGATCATAAATCATGGTAATTAAGATATATCAATCAATAATATGAGGCTCATTTGAATTTCCTGTTATTTTTTCAACCACTACGAAATTCAGTGTGTGAGAATGAGAGGTTGGAGGGGAGGTTGGAAGGTGGGAACTTGAAAGCGGTCAGACAGTTAAACATCTGCGATGTAAGTAAATAAACGATAGGGACACAAGTGCTCATTCTGTTTACAATCATGATGCCATTGTTTATATTACAACAGTAGGCCAAGTGGCCTTTTGTTTCCGTAAGGAAATCTGGCAATCATGGAGGCTGCACCAGCTTTCCTGATCAGTAGATACATTCTATTTGAATTTCCCGCCTTTTCGTTGGAAAGACTTTAAATAATCCTAATTTTTCTACTTTCCCTTTTACAGAAATGTATCTGTGTAAAGAGACAACTGCGTCTATTTCTTTTCTTTTTTCCTTTTCTTTTCTTTCTTTTTTTTTTTCGTTGGATATTCCGCTGTTCAGTCATGAAAATGAAGCGATGTAGGGATGAAGAGAATCCTTTAATTAGTCCTTTCAGCAGTAGAAACTTAATTAAATCCTGAGCCATTGTCCATGGAGAGGATGTTTACGTTTAATTTGGCACGAAAAGCAGTAATTTTCGCTAAGCAAATATCCGTATGTTGTTTGTGAAAGCGCGCCTGCGGCCGCTTGTCGATGTTTCGCTCAGACGCGACACGCAGCCAGCTGCATTAGCGGAGTTACTGTCTACGTGACCGGACTACTGTGCACGTTTACTTGTGTTGCGCACACTGAAATGCGCTCGCTTATTATGATTTACGAACGCACAAATATCGCTTTAAGCGTCGCCCGTCCGCGGCCTATACGGCCCGCTCGCTGCAGCGCGTCGTTAGCCTCAGAGAGCTGCGGCGAGGAGGAAATAAAATAGGAGCCCAGTATCGGGTTAGTAGAAGCCTTGGGCGTCAGGATGTGGCGACCAGCCTGGGGTTTCGGCCGCGTGCAGCTGCATCCAGTTCCCGCCTCTCTGATGCGACTGTATCCGGGTTCCACTGTCTCAGCCCGTGACTCATCTACCACCCTTGTGGATTACTTAAACACACGATCTTTGTCTGCCTATAGTGTAACACTAGCATGCTTATCTCCAGCGCTTCACCGCAATGTTGCTAGATATCTTGACTTCTGACTGCTGAAAATTTCAGATTTTTTCTTGTCTGGAAGTAGTGTAACAAATGACATCGTGGCAGATATCAAGATACATTGTGGAGTACTGCTCAAGACGGGAATATAACTCTACAGCGATCTGGCAAAATAAAATTTTAGAAATAAAGCCTATGCAGTCGACGTGACTTTTTTTCTTCGTAACGTGCTTGAGTTCCGGGTAAGCTTCGGAGAACCGTGTGTATAATGCATAAATTAGGATAATCGGATACTACCATGTACTATTAGGCATATGGACCGATGTGAAACGACTGTATTTAAGCTTGATATCTCTTACTTTACAGTCTTAAGCTGTATGCGAAAAACACGATGAAGGCAGCAGAATTGTTGCACAGCCTACTCCTAATATCTATTTTCTAAATTTACTGAACAAATCGTTACAAGAAAAACACCGCCTTTCTACCAAAGACTGTAATTTCATCACACTGAGGAAATATGCCACACTTAAGCGTGTGCTATACAGATCTGTTAATATCGTAGCACTGTGTCCCTGAATTCCTTACACGTCTGTTCTTAGACTTGCTTGAGAAAGACTCCAAACACTGGGGTACGAATCTAGGAAAGCTACTTTAGCATCTGATATACGGTTTCGTCTACAGATTCATGTCTAACATCCCGCCACTTCAGCGATATAAAGACAGACTCGGCGAATGGCGGCGATATTATTTGTGTGGCGTATAGTTCCGCCTTCGGCTGCTGCTACACCAGGAGTGGCATAAACGTTACACATGGCGGTTGCTGTTGACCCGCAACTGTGGTCCACTTCGCATCTGGAAAGCGGGAAGCAGAAGTCATCCCCCAGGCATCAACAAACAGGCAAGAGGTTGAATCTGTCTGGGTTCAAGTAAAGCAGGAAGTTGCCACAGCACTCAGAAGTCTGTTCTGTGTCGATATATTTCCCTAATATACATATATCAGTGATCTGACGTTAAACATGAGAGATACTTCAAATATTCCTCTCTTTGCAGATGAGACAAGTGTTATTGTGGAAGACGTGTAGTGTGATGTAAATGACCTAATCAATAGTGTAATCGGAAACCTCAATACATGGCTTTCAGAGAACGGATTAATATACTTAACTGCCAGAAAACTTAATGCATGCCTTAAGTGGCACGCAACTTTTTCTGTCCGTGGTTGACAAACAGTTAGTGAAGTCGATCATTTTAATTTATTATGACCGAGGGTAGATGTAAAAGATTTTTGGAAATACCACGTTTAAGATCTTGACAAGAAACTGAATGCTGCTGTCTTCACGATCAGAATGATCTCCACTGCATCTGACACTGAAACGCAAAGGCTTCTTTACTTTGCTTACCTTCGCACTGTTATCTCCTATGACGACACACCCCGTCAATCAAAAACTTTTGACACTGTATCAATAAAGAAAATAGAGGAATTTTAAGACTGTGGTTTTAATGTCTCAGGTGTTCTACATATCTTGCCCTCCCTCCCCCACTTAATTAAAATGCACAGAATGTTCGTAGTACAATTTGCAACTGTTAGAAGAGTCCTTCTCCCCGATATTGTTCAACTCGGACGTCGCACAACATCTTTTTCGGTCTCAGCGAATCGTTAGAAACTTAGTCGGAATTTTTTCGTTTCGTGGTAGGTTAGCATTGATAACACGAAGTGTCACCACGCATGATAAATGTTTTCATTTCAGCGAAGTCACGGCAGGCGTCCACATCCCGTTCTTTTTGTTCGTGAGTAAAAGCTTGCGGGACGAACTTTTCACACACTTTTCTTTTCTTCAGAACGCTCTAGAGAATATCTTCAACACGTCATTCACAGACTTAACCGCGATTTGTGACACAAAAACGTTGAAGCTCTATGGCTGCACGACCACTACTGCCTGTTCACGACTAACCGGTCGAAAGCACGTTAGTTGTTTACAGTTGTTAGTTCAAGCTGCAACCGTAGTTACTGGGGTGAAGTTGAGTAAACCCCAGAAATAAAATCAGTCTAGGACGATGTATTTCATGGCGACTCAGTACACGCACGATGAATATCTTTAACAAAGGAAAGGCCTGTTGGGAAGGTAATTGGTATTAGTACGCGAATTTGGTGTAGGCCGTTTTCAGCTATTGCGGAATCCTAACTCTTTCAGCGCTTCCTTATACTCCATCATGGCATTTATTATTATCTCACTCAGAATAAGCTGAAACATTCATTCAGTGAACACTGGACGGAAAAACTACGTGCACGTCAATGTTGTTACTGTTGTAGCTGTGGTCTTCAGCCTGAAGATTGGGTTGATGCAGCTCCCCTTGCTAGTCTATCCTGTGCAAGAGAATTTCTTCATCTCTGCATAACTATCACAATCTACATCCATCTCAACCTTCTTATGAATTCAGCCATGATCTTCCTCTACAATTTTAACTTCAATACCTCCTTTCACTACCATACTGACAATTCCTTAACGTCCCTGGATGTGTCCTAACAGCCGATCCCCTTTTTTAGTCAATTTGTGCCAAGTTTTTTCTCATTTTGGAGCAGTACCTCCTCATTTGTTATTCGATCTACCCATTCGTCACCATTCTTCTATAGCACCAAATTTCAAAAGCTTATATTTCCCCTCTTGTACAAATTTCGTACCAATAGTTTCATGCTTAACTGGACCACCTCGAGTATTTTTCATCCAATAAGACGTTACAGCTAATGATATTTTTATTATATGTATTCCAAATAGATATATTCTTTAACAAGTATTTATGAATTAGTGTGAGGAGGCTTGTGAGTAAGTCTATTTGAGTATTTTCATATTGTCAACTTGGCACCAAGTTAAACTTTTCCACTTACAGCATAAAACTCATCAGTCAATGGTCATGCAAATAAAAAAGAATAGTAGTACTCTTAGTATAGCAAAATTGTCTTTGATGAATCAGTGCTGTAGATTAATTTTAACTTGATAGGCATCCATTTTGGAAACAGTGAGGAGATGATGTTACATGGCAGAAAACTCTCACCAAACCTATTTTATAATGTAATACGCACTTCCCAATAGTCTGTATAGTCGACTCTCTAACGCAGCATGGAAACTGCAGATAATATTCACTACTGGCACACGGAAGTTAACTGAGGAGGATCAATGTGTCATAAACATGAGTGTTCCCCCTATGCCCAGCAGGCGCAGGAGGGCAGCCTGCGTTCCACAAAACTGCATTGTTCGGGATGCTAGATGGAATCTTTCTTGGCGTGATGAAGACTTGAAAGCCAGGTGAAGCACTCAGAACTTCAGACCATGGGACAGGCCGTTGCGCACAGCTGCATGACGAAAGACTTTTAGTTTAAATCAGAATTTTCCACAGCACACCACTATTGGTTAACAATGAACAAATATGCGGAGTAGGAATTAGTTCCATCTGTTTACAGAATTATACTGGCCAGAGCTCAGAAGGTCTGCTATAATAGGCCGGAGAGATTCCTACGCTGGCAGAACCAGAAATTTTTCGAGTGTGAGGTCAGAGGACTCTTGCTGCCGGGGTGTCAAAGAGTAGACATTAGCTTCAGCCAGATTGATGAGTCGTTGTAGAGAAGTACGAACAGAAGTCGTGCAAGAGTCAGACTTAGTGGCCACTGCTGCTACCATCTTCCACACTCACACCATTTAAGAGTGGTAAGCACGAGCAAACCAAGCAATCGCTTGGTCAAGGGGGCTGCAAGTCCAGTTCATTTACATCAGGGCTTAATTACACAGTTTTAACATTCTCAACTATCTAGCTTCACCCATCGTTCACTTTGGTAAATATATAGGTGTTCATATTTGCTTTCCTCGGGTTTTTCCTTCAAATCACTAACCATTTTTACAGTCATTCGCTGAATCCACGATATTGCTTCACGTAATGCTCTCATGTGTACACCCACCAACGCCAAGGCTATAGTTCATGATTAAAACCTTTTGTCTATTTATAAAACGTTTATATGCTTGAATCGGTGGGTAAATCATTTATATGATGTCACAACATATCATATTGTTATAGTGTGACAGATAGTTTCCTTTCGCAGTCAAGTGAGATCCTCCATTAATACATGCATATGAAGTGTGATACCTGTACTTTCATGCTTAACTGGGCCACCTCTAGTGGTTTTCATTCAGTAAGACGTTATCCATTGCGTGATATTGTTTCTCTTACAATTGTTTGATCTTATGGGGAGTTTCCCTTCCCTGAAGCTCACCAGGCATCGGAATTACTACATCTTAGGTGTATGCTAAACAGCGCAACCGACATCTCACAAGTGACCTGATCAGACGACCTTTTTTCCCGTCACTAATATCCGCTATATCTAATTTCAACCTACCCATTAACCTTTTTAAATTATCGAACCCACCTACCTTATTAAGTGATCTGATATTCCACGCTCTGAGCTGGAGAATGCCATTGCTAATTTTTTTTTTTTTTTAAGTGAAACGGTATTCGTATGAGCAGTCCCGACCTGGAGACCCGAATGAGTTACTGTTCCATAACATTAAGTCGTTTGCAGTACCAGTGTTATACTCCCACATGCACTGCCCAGAAGCGAACGCATTATTGATGAGGCTTCATTGTTTGTAGGCTTCCAGCAGAACTGAAAAACAAATGAGTGACAAACCCTAAGGTGTTAAGCTATACTGATACCACTGTAAATTCGTCCGCCTCCACGATATACGGTAAAATGTTCTGTATAATACGTTATGCATGAAAGTTAATGTTTGGATACAGTAGTAATTATTTAATATGTAAAACTACAAAATATATTTTTTGCTTCTTCTTTGTCGCATTAGCGCCACAGACATCGGGCTATAACTGAAGGCTGTTATATCGTGGCACGGGAATTTTACGACGCCGGATAATATCTTTACCGGGTCGATGGCCATCAGCAGCAGGAAGAAGACCGAAGGCGTGCCACATCTTTCGCGACAAACATTGTTAATAATGATGTAAAATTAATTTGTAAAAACTGTAATGTTGATGTCAGTGCTGTTGGCAGTTACGTTGTGGACAGTACACAGTCAAAATAAATTTATTGCTCCACTTAAATGTTTTTAATACCTGGCCACTGTAAGTGAGTTGAAGTTGCAGATTAATACCTGAGTTTTACTTCTTTTATGATTTTCAAGAAAAGTATTTTATCTGGTTATATACGTCTACAGAATCTGATTAAAGCACTAATGATAAGCAATACTTTCCTTCTGATTAACGAAAACCGTAATCTTATTAATCTACAGAATCGAGTGAAGAAAGGGAGCGGAAATTTACAACATAAAGTGATGCAAAGTAATTCGATTTAGTGGAGGGGTTCTGTGGAAGTATGGCGCATCTGTCAAGGCACTCATACTGAAGACCACTTCATGACCTATCGTTGAATACTGCTCCATTGGATGAAGTCAGTCTAAACTAAGAAATCGAAGGAACTGTCTTCTTTTTGTATGGACTGGTTCGATACGGACATTATGAAGATTCTGTGGCTTGATTGAGAATAATATTCGATAATCTGGTTACGCTATCGTTCAGCAGACAGTGACTGCAAAAGCTGGTGAATGAATCTATTTATTTCTGGCTTTCATTCATGTCAGTATACACTGACGGAAAAAAAGCGACACCAAGAAGGCGTTGTGAGACGTAAACGAAAGTTGGCGTGTTTCTACATCTGAAACATGGCACGTATTGTAATTTCGTGCCAGTCACGAAGATGAAAATCAAATTTGCTTTTTAAACGCAAGATGTAAGTGTCGTGAGCGTTAGTCACCTTTGAGATTGGATGTGCTGAGTTGATGACAGGCAACAATAGATTTAAGGTAACAAAGAGGTCTTTAGTGGCATCCCACGGACGTTGAACGAAGTCTTGTGATAGGGCTATTAGAGGCTGGATGTTCCTTCTGCGATATTACAGAAAGATTTGGCAGAAATATGGTCACTGTAGATAATTACTGGTAGCAGTGGTCACAAAAATGCTGTCGACGATACATCGTCATGGCACTGACACTTGAACATCTAAATAAACAAAGCAGCGTACTGTGACTGCATCGACCGAAAGATCCATTACTATTTGGGTCATAACTGAAAATCAACCACTGGTGTTGGTTACAACCGGAAGTTATTTAGGAGCATGGTACGGTGAGATCTAAGGTAAAAGAAACGTAAGATGGTCTTACGGAATACAAATGTAGCTGTAGATATAAATTTTAAGTGAAAATCAGATCCGAAAAATTTGGGATGTTTCATTAAATTTCAGGCAATTATAGGGAATTACAGGTACACTGTGTGGACATTATTTTACGTACCGTTGTATTAGTAGAATCTGAACTTCGCCTTGAGATGCGTGTTTCCAGAATCTTTATAACAACTTTCTTATCAAATATTCAAGTAACTGATTTTAGTCATTTTACCATTAATTACTGTTATTGTACCTACTCGAAGATAAATATTCGCACTACGTTACATAATCCTCGTAATGCTTCTCTGTAGTTTGAAGTTTTGTTCACTTTTTATTTCTTCCGTGGCTCTCCGTCACACACACAGCTTGTTACATCGTTCTTATATATCAAATTTACTTTAATACGCCCGCCCGGTTAACTGCGCGGCTAACGCACTGCTTTCCGGGGTGGGAAGGAGCGCCTGGTCCCCGGAACGAATCCGCCCGGCGGACTTGTGTCGAGGTCCGGTGAGCCGGCCAGTCTGTGGATGGTTTTTAGGCGGTTTTCCATCTGCCTCGGCGAATATGGGCGGGTTCCCCTTATTCCGCATCAGCTACACTAAGTCGGCGATTGCTGCGCAAACAAGTTCTCCACGTACTCGTACACCAGTATTACCCTACCACGCAAGCATAGGGGTTACACTCGTCTGGTGTGAGACGTTCCATGGGGTGGGGAGGTCCACCGGGGACCGAACCACACAATAAACCTGAAAGAGTGGTTCGGTGCGGGGCGGTGGAGGGGTGAAGTGGACTGCGGTAGTCGTCGGGGGGATTGTGGACCACTGCGGCTACGGCGGGGACGAAGTCTCTCCGATGTTTCTAGGCCCCCGGTTAACATACAATACAATACAATACTTTAATACTCGAATATAATTATTAACTACCACGTCGGGCGTTGCTGGCCAAACATTTTGTAAAGTCAAGTTTGTCTCTACTGATGTACTCTCTGATATACACGGTACAGTCATACAAAGAGCCTTTTGCAGCGCTGACCGCTGCGAGACATGCAGGAACTTTGTCAGACAGGTTGCGGAAGTTGTCGATAGGGATGTGGAACCATGCTCAATCCGGTGGCGGGTCAGCTGCCCTAGGTTTCTCGGTTGAGGATCCACGACGCGCACTGCCCTACACAGCCCTATCGACGTGATTATGCCGTTTTTGCCTTCAGATATATCGCTACGTTTCTGCGTTACAAAAACGATTGCACTGTTTTCTGCGACCCCCACCCCCCTTCGCCGCCCCTCATCGGCACGCTTTATATATCCTCCACTGCTAGTGCTGCCACCTCAAGTCTGAATGGTTTTTGCATGTTGACGTCGAACATAGGCGGTGTCACATTAAGGCGACTGGACCGTGTAGTATCATGTTACTACTGCCCTAGCAGTATCTCAAGCACTCTCATAAGAGCCCATGGGCTGGTTTTATTTCCACACTCACCTGGTAATTTAGTTTTAGGGATTACCTTCTACTTATGGCGACTTGTGTTCGTCTTCTACCTATCTTCCATCGGTGTGACAGCAAGTTGATTATGTTATCATTTTGGTACTTGTATGTCACCTACGGCAGAGCGTTGTACTTTGATCAAATACGGAATTTCCGAGTCATTTCATGCGGATAGATCATCACATATCTCTGATAGTGTTAAAACCACCTCGCATTGATCGTTCATAAGAATCGGAAGGCTACAGATTGATGCCGTGTTCCATACAGTTCCTAACTGTCGCCTAATGAAGAAAATAAGGACGTGTGGAATATCAATCCAGCTTTGTGACTAGTGTTCCTAGCAAACAGAAAAGAGTTCCTAGGAAACAGAAAGTAGCACGCCATTGCTAATGGGAGAGAAACCTTCTCACCTAAAAGTAAATTCGGACGTTTTCAAGGAAGTGTTATAGGGTCATTAATTTCCGCAATACATATCAATGACCAACTCGATAACTTCAAAAGCTTTGCGCAGCTGCTCTCCTGCCTCGGTCATGGATGTGTGTGATGTCCTTAGGTTAGTTAGGTTTAAGTAGTTCTAAGTTCTAGGGGACTGATGACCTCAGAAGTGAAGTCCCATAGTGCTCAGAGCCATTTGAACCATTTTTTGCAGCTGCTCACGGATAACGTTGTTATATACAGAGAGGTCGCAACGCTATGATGAAACTGTAGCGAAATCGACGCTTAGTTCGGGTATTGGCAGTTGTTCTTCAAGATAAACGAACGTAACGAGTTTCAGTTAAATACCCAGAACCACGCATTATTTTATGATTATACGGTTGCAGAACAATCACTGGAAGCAGTCAAATCCATTAGATAGCTGGGAGTATGCTTACGGTGCGATTCAAGGTGGAACTACTACATAAAACCAGTCACAGGGAAGACAGATGTCAGAGAGATTCACTGGAAGATAGCTAACAAAACACTCGTTTGTCCGAGAGACAGAGAAATGAATAATGGCCGTCTGAATAACGGCCCATAGCAGATGGGATTGATTGCGGAAGTAGAGAAGATCCTAAGAAGAGCAGCACGTTTCGTCACAAGTTCGTTTAGTAAGCGTCAATTAGATGCTAAGCCAACCTCAGTGGCAGACGCTGCAAGCGAGGCGATCTGCATCAGAACATTGGTTCCGTCGGTTTTTGAGTATTTTTCGTCACGTGGAACCCTTAACAGCTCGAACTGATACAGGAAATAGAGCAAATCCAAAGGGCAGTGCGTTTCGTCACGGGTTCGTTCAGTAATCGTGAAGTAGTCACGGAGATGTTCATTGAACACCAATGGCAGACGCTAGAATAGAAAGTATCACGGTGCACTTTACTGTCAAAATTTCGAGAGCGTACGTTGCTATGAGATTCAACCAATATGTTGCTATCCCTTGTGTATTTCTCGCGGGAAGACTATGAAGGTTAAATTAGACAGATTTTAGCCCACACGGAGACCTACCAACAGTCGTTATTTCTGCGTATCATTTGCAACTGAACAAGAAAGAAGAGAAGACATGGTGGTTCAAAGAGAACTCTTTGCCACACAGCATGAGGTGGCTTGCGGAATATATATGTAGATGTTTAGGTAGGTGGCAGAAAGCGTTCACCAATTTTCATACTTGGCGTTGCCGTAGAGGTGAAGTGAGATCAAGTGGACTGCGTGGCCGTATTGTAATGTGAACTAAGTTTGGTGTGATCTAACAGAAAGAAGGGGATATTGTCTTCACATGCAAATAAGTGTTTTGAAAGACAGTAATAATGTATATAGGTACTGGACTCTTATGTATTTTTCACAAGCGACTTAACTGGAGTCACCCACCCTGAAATGTTTAGTACACCGTTTCACCTGTACAGCAACGGGAATGCGTCGTAGCTGGGACTCCACATGACAAGGAATGTGTGGAGAGCCGCCCATATCTATCTCATCACATTCTATCCACACAACTCAAGGAGACACGTCGCAGCTGATGATGACAGTTATGATGTTTGGTTTGTGGGGTGCTCAACTGCGCGGTCATCAGCGCCGGTACAAAGTCTCAATTTTAACACAGTCCATTTTTTTTCACAATCCAATATAGTCGCTCTCACAAATCATGATGGGAAATGATTATGACAACACAATCATCCAGTCCCCAGGCAGAGAAAATTTCCAACCCCGCCGGGAATCGAACCAGGCCCCTCGTACGTCAGCCTGTCTCACTCTAGGGCGTCTCAGAAATCCTCAAATCTGTGAGGTCATGTAATCTCGATATCAACACAAACACGTTCTTGTACGTGGACTACTACTCAAACTATTTTGACACATGTAAATAAGTTATACACAACTGCAACCAGTCACTTTTTTTCAATAATAATGCTTTATTACATGAACCGGTTTTCGAACCTTTTCAGGTTCATCTTCAGATGGTTTCGGGAGGATCCGGGAAGTTACATCATTACTGGTAGTAGCATAATGCTGGGTGCTGGTTCTATGGCAGAAAGATGGGTCACACTTTAATGTATCGCCATGACTATAGCTTATCTGTCGATATGGATGTAAATTTAGTTTTTACTTACTGCGACAGTATAGGCGGCTATTTTCGTATATGTCAGCCTCCATTTAGATGTCCAGAACACTTTCACACAAACTATATTAGTTTACACTTCGACAGTGACACTTTACCAGCATCCAGCATGCGCTTTACAACTGTTGCTTGTAACAAAGATCTTGACAGAAAGATATGGCGTAAGCCTACTTTGTGCAGAGATGTAATTTGTTGTTCTTTACATGTGTTAAAGTCGATATAAGGGCAAGTATTTTAATCAGAATGGCGATAACATGAGAGCACAAGATAAGATAAATAAATAAATTACTACAAGAACAAATTTCAGGTGATCTGATATCTTATTTCTACTTGTATATTACAGTCAGTTTTGGCATTAACATGAATCCCAAGGAATCAATAATACATAGTTATTGTATCTGCAGTGAGGTACAGCTGTCTGTATGACTAGGACCTGTATATTTAAAATGATAACAAATCTTCAGATGAACTGTTGGCTTATTTCTGTTGTTACGTTAACATGATCTGGGCTATTATCAAGAGCAGATTCTGTTTATTTTAGCTAAAGGTATATGTATAAGAGTTACAGTGATTGTAATGGATTAAAGCTGTTGTCATGGCTGTACATTTAATATTTAAAAAATCATGAACAAAAATTCTTTAACTGTTGACTTATTTTTATTCTAACAATAGAGTGATCTGGGATATTGGTCAAGGCAGCTTCTCTTTGTTCCAGCTAGAATTAATATGTATAAAGTACTGATTTATGTTAGCAATGGAGGGCTTCAACATTTGGAGATATGGTACATGTCTTATTCTGTGGTACTATATTACATTGACACCGGTGTGGTTAGGATGTAAGGAGAGGGAGGGGGAGGGTCATTGGGAGGGGGGGGGGGGGGTTTGGGGAGCCGGTGTAGGGTTCGTTGGATGGTTACTTGTTTTGATCTAGTAGATCTTCAAAGTTCCGAAGGAAAAATTTGTTTCTCAGTTCAGTTGGATCATTGAGTAGGTAGTCAGGTGCTGTATTTGTGTAGATAAATATTTCAATTTCTTCAAGAAAGTCAAGTATTGTGCCTTTGCTGGCAAAATGTAGTATTTGGAGATGCTGTTGTATGTTGTTTGCAGAATGATTGTGTTGGGCAAGATGTGAGGCAAAGCTGGACTTGTTCAGGTTGTTAAGACGGAGTGCATCTATGTGTTCTTTAAATCTTGTTGTGAAGCTTCTACCAGTTTGTCCAATGTAGAAGCTTGGACATGAGTTGCAAGTGAGCTTGAACACACCTGACTTTTGATATTGTTGTATAGTGGTTTTGGTGCTGTGTATGATTTTATTTTGTATTTTGTTGTTGGTGAAGAAACATATTTTTATGTTGTATGTCTTGAAGAGGTTGGCAGTTTGGTGAGAAATCTTCCCTAGGGAAGGCAGGCTAACAAATGTGGTTTTCTTGTTTGTGGGTGGTTGTTCAGCAGTTGATTGATTTAGTTTTGCTGTATGGATTAGTTTGTCTATTATTGCAGGGTTGTACCCATTGGTGGAGGCAATTGATTTAATAATTTCTGTTTCTTTTTGTCTTTCACTTGTGTCCATTGGGATTTTAAACATGCAATTAACCATTGTTCTGAAGAATGCTTTTTTATGTTGGTCTGGATGGCAAGAGGATTTGTGTATGGTAACATTGGTGGTTGGTGGCTTTCTGAAAATTTGAAATTTATGCTTCTGATTTTTATTTGAGATTGTTAGATCAAGATAGTTAATGCCTTCTGGTGTTTCATGTTCTACTGTGCATTGGATTTTATTGTGTATTTTATTAAGTTCTTTGGCTAGATTATCTATTTCTTTTGTTGCTCCATTGAACAGAATGAGTGTGTCATCAACATAGTGTTTGTAATAAAGCTGCTTATCTTTTAGTTGGGTTTGGGACCTGAAAATGTTATTTTCAAGGTTATTGATATATATGTCTGCTAGCAAGACAGTATAGCCGCCTATACTGTCGCAGTAAGTAAAAACTAAATTTACATCCATATCGACAGATAAGCTATAGTCATGGCGATACATTAAAGTGTGACCCATCTTTCTGCCATAGAACCAGCACCCAGCATCATGCTACGACCAGTAATGACGTAACTTCCCGGATCCTCCCGAAACCATCTGAAGATGAACCTGAAAAGGTTCGAAAACCGGTTCATGTAATAAAGCATTATTATTGAGAAAAAGTGACTGTTTGCAGTTGTGTATAACTTATTTACATTCAACATACAGTCACGGTTCTAAAATATCCGTAATGGATAAGCATAATCTATTTTGACACAGATCTGGAGCGATGGAGTAGCGTTTTAACTGCCGATGATACGGATCACTGGTACGTTCTGGTAGACGAGAAAACAGATGTGCATTACTGAAAAGTGGGTTCCCTTAAGGTTCGCCATTTTGAGAGGAATTTTGTCTCGCTTGCTGCGTTCGCGTGAGTGACCCCATTTCATTGCTTGTGATGGCTCAAATGGCTCTGAGCACTATGGGACTTAACGTCTGAGTTCACCAATCCCCTACAATTTAGAACCACTTAAACCTAACTAACCTAAGGACACCACACACATCCATGTCCGAGGCAGGATTTGGACCTGCGACCGTAGCGGTCCTGCGGTTCCAGACTGTAGCGCCTAGAACCGCACGGCCATCTCGGCCAGCATTGCATGTGATGAGCAGAAGAGACTGCCTTGCCCATTTCACAACATTTCTCCGTTATCGAGAGGGTGCGTCGCCGCATTGGCATTCCTCATACTCGTACGCTACACTGGCAGACACCAACATGTAGAGTTACTCATCAGTGCAAGCCAAAATGCAATATCCCGTAGGAGCAGCATGTGTTAATGTGTTGGGTGTTGTTGCTGAGCAAAAACACAGTCTCTGACAACTTCCCGCGTGGTTCGTCCGGACAGCTTCTCATAACTTCGTCAGAAAATGTCAGCAGTATGCTTCTGCGACTGTCTGCCTCCTAAGTGCATGGATATATTAATACATCAAGCATTCGTCCAAAGTGACTAAAACAGTCGTCTCAGTGGGTCTGGCACAGCTGCTACCTCAGTTCGTGCAGTGTTTTGAAATGGCTACGAAAAGTCGTGGAAGCCAGAGGGCAGCCACGTCTCTCATGTTCGAAACGTCATGCAATATATTGAAACCTGGTCGACGACTGACTAACATTTTCCACTGTCGCTCACATTGTGACGCATCGGTCTATAGTGCCAGGACCTCCACGTCCCATTCGATTCACGGTTCTTCAGAGAGAGATGATCCTGCACTTCGTTTTTCAACATTCAGACTCGACTGACCACACTGAAAGTATCTGCGACACCTAAAAACTGTGGTGTGTGGGAGTCCACTGCTACTGTACACTTGCACTCAGCAATGGTTGTCGTAGCGTATCACACGGTACTCCACTCAATTAAAGAATGGTTAAAATGGGTCTGAGCACTATGGGACTTAACTTCTGAGGTCATCAGTCCCCTAGAACTTAGAACTACTTAAACCTAACTAACCTAAGGACAGCACACACATCCATGCCCGAGGCAGGATTCGAACCTGCGAACGTAGCGGTCGCGCGGTTCCAGACTGTAGCGCCTAGAACCGCTCGGCCACTCGGCCGGTCCACTCAATTAAAGGGCGCTCCAGCTTATTTTGGCTCCTCTATCGGAGTGCTGTGGGGATTTTCGTGTGTGGCAGGACTGCAAACATGTAACTACTAACAAACAAATAATTAATTACCTACTTTTATTTTTTAGAGGTAATAATGAAAAGTTTATGTCAACCGCTCTAACTACAGGGCTATTACAAATGATTGAAGCGATTTCAAAAATTCGCTGTAGCTCCATTCATTGACATATGGTCACGACACACTACAGATACGTAGAAAAACTCATAAAGTTTTGTTCGGCTGAAGCCGCACTTCAGGTTTCTGCCGTCAGAGCGCTCGAGAGCGCAGTGAGACAAAATGGCGACAGGAGCCGAGAAAGCGTATGTCGTGCTTGAAATGCACTCACATCAGTCAGTCATAACAGTGCAACGACACTTCAGGACGAAGTTCAACAAAGATCCACCAACTGCTAACTCCATTCGGCGATGGTATACGCAGTTTAAAGCTTCTGGATGAAGTAAGGGGAAATCAACGGGTCGGCCTGCAGTGAGCGAAGAAACGGTTGAACGCGTGCGGGCGAGTTTCACGCGTAGCCCGCGGAAAATTGGCTCATGCCACAACTGGAGACCGACAGCGCCGTCTTCATATTTCAACAGGATGGTGCTCCACCGCACTTCCATCATGATGTTCGGCATTTCTTAAACAGGAGATTGGAAAATCGATGGATCGCTCGTGGTGGAGATCATGATCAGCAATTCATGTCATGGCCTCCATGCTCTCCCGACTTAACCCCATGCGATTTCTTTCTGTGGGGTTATGTGAAAGATTCAGTGTTTAAACCTCCTCTACCAAGAAACGTGCCAGAACTGCGAGCTCGCATCAATGATGCTTTCGAACTCATTGATGGGGACATGCTGCGCCGAGTGTGGGAGGAACTTGATTATCGGCTTGATGTCTGCCGAATCACTAAAGGGGCACATATCGAACATTTGTGAATGCCTAAAAAAACTTTTTGAGTTTTTGTATGTGTGTGCAAAGCATTGTGAAAATATCTCAAATAATAAAGTTATTGTAGAGCTGTGAAATCGCTTCAATCATTTGTAATAACCCTGTACATTATTCCATTATACCCGAGGAATACACGTGAAAATGGGTCTCAGCTCTCAGGTCCGAACTACTGGCTATACACGAAATTAGAGAGAGAGTTTGTAAAACGTGAAGGACATTCCTCCTGAGGATGAATAAGGGCGCAGTGAGAATTCTCCAGCCGACGAAGCCACGGCAGGGACGCCACGTAATGGCCCGGCCTTGCGTGCCGCCCAACAAAGAGGCTGTGATCCCCTAAGCAGGCAGTAATGAGCAGTGAGCAGTTCTCACAGGCGGCCTTGCTCGCGGAAATTTGCCAAAGGCTACGTTGTTGCAGGTGAGGCCTTGCCCGTCGCGGTTCAACGGCTGTGCGGCCGCAGACGCGCTAACTGCTGGCCACACACAGCGCCCGCCGCACGTGGCGCGCCGCCTCCCGGCCCTGCCTCATACTGTAATGAAGCAACAAACACCGCGCCTGTCTTCTCCCCGCCGCTTATCATAAATACTAGAAACACTCTGCTTTGCTCATTCGTATTCGTATTGTGCAGGGTGAACCCGAACAGAGCCCATAAAATGTTCGACGTCGTTCTGGGATATTTCCTAAGCATCTTCTCTGTCTTTTTTTTTTTTTTTCTTTATTGAATTTCAATTCCCCCCGAAGGGGGCGGGCTGGCAGCAGCTTAACATGCCACTCTTCAGCCTACAGACTTTGTGAGAAAGATGAAGAGAATAAATTGTTGTGTCTAGACAAGACAGTCTAGACAAGGCGAGGAAGCCGAAAGGGCACGCGTCAACTCACGCAGGCTTGCTTATGTCTGTAACAGGATACGTTATGAATGCTATAAAGAAAAGTACGTAGCTCCTCGAATACTTAACTTTATTCCATCATTGTGGTACATCGCTCTTGACGATACAATTGAGAGTCTTTAAATACAAGCAGTAAGGCTAATGGCGCCTTGCTAGGTCGTAGCCATGGACTTAGCTGAAGGCTATTCTAACTGTCTCTCGGCAAATGAGAGAAAGGATTCGTCAGTGTAGTCGCTAGCAAAGTCGTCGTACAACTGGGGCGAGTGCTAGTACGTCTCTCTAGACCTGCCGTGTGGTGGCGCTCGGTCTGCAATTACTGACAGTGGCGACACGCGGGTCCGACATGTACTAATGGACCGCGGCCGATTTAAAGCTACCACCTAGCGGTGTCTGGCGGTGACACCACATAAATAATAAAAACAGGCGATAAAATCGGAGACTTACAGAGTAAACATGGCGAAAGAAATCGTGGAACTTAAAACAAAGAACAGAGGGATGATGATGCTAATAAAAGACATATGAAGCAGACAGGTAAAACAATAGACAGACAATAATAAAAAAACACGGCGACAGTCTGGATTCTGTTCGCAAAAGACATAAAATTCACACCTAGCGACAGCATGGTTTCTGTTCGCAACACGAGAAAGACGAACAACACTGAATAGTCACTGGAACACTGCACTAAAAAGTTGGCAAATGTGACATACCACAGCCGAGAGCAGGTGGGGGGAAACTGGACAGATGATGGGAAAACAAAAAAGGGGGGAAAGGAGAGTAAAAGCGAAGGGGGGAACCGGGAAAGGAGCTGATGGAGGATGAGGACCCATAAGAGGGGTGGGGGCAGACGCGACAGGGAGTGGGGTAGGCAGAGGAGGGGAATACAAAAGGACTTGGGGGGGGGGAGAAGGGAGGTAGGGAGAGGTTTAGTGGGGAGAAAAACAGGACGGAAGGGGGGGAAGAGGGAGCCCAGGGAAAGGACAGAGGAAAGGAGGGGGAGTGAGGATCAGAGTTGACTTCTCTGTCCCTCTCTCTCTACATAAACTGAAGTCGCTAACTCGCGTCCGTCCGTATATGAAACTAATCTCAGCAACTGTTGTCGGAGGAGCAGAATTTGCGATTGGTGTAAAAAATGGCAGCTAGCTCTAAATATAGATAAATCTAAATTAATGCTGATGAATAGGAAAAAGTATCCCGTAATATTTGTGTTGTGTACATAGTTCCGCGTAGTCAGCGCGTACACAACTTTCCCACTAGAGCGCGCCCCTCTAAGCACAACAGCGCAGGCGCATTGCTCGTCCGTCTCCGCTCTTCGAGATGGCGCTGCCATAAAGACGGACCTTCGACCATAAATATAATAGACTGGCCCTGCCGTCATTTTCGTGGCTCCAACATCTCTGGGCTAAAGTCACGTGAATGTTGGCAAAACATGGTTGTTTCGTGTTGCGCTTATGGCTGTACTCAGCGTTTTGTCGGGGAAAATGGCTTTACATTTCACATGTAAATGTTTCTATGATAGTGCAGATGCGTTTATTGAAATCTGCTGACGTGACTTTTATATGTTTTTTACACTTGACATAGAGTATCACGTAAATTAAAGTGTTGAAAGTGATGCCTATAAAGTCAGACTCATATTACATTTTGGAAAGTATCTGTGATAATTCGGTTACAGAAGTAAGTATAACTGTTTCTCGTTCCTACCCATAGCTTCCCTAAGGATGAAAACCGAAGGCAGCTTTGGCTACAGGCCCTGAACCGGAAAAACTTTAAACCATCTGCACATACGAGCCTTTTTGTATATACAAGTGAGATTATAATAAGATAAGAGCACCTACAGCCGACACATGAAGAGAATTTTTTTCTAACTCCTAATGCTATTAAATAAATGTGAAACTTCAGAGTCTCACCTTTCATCTAAAATTTTTTTTTAAACCAATAGTTTAAACTTTTGTAAAAATAGTAGGAACTGAACCTCTGAAATGCATCTAAAATTGATACTCTAAAATGGACCTGCTCCTAAAGTTGACAATTTTGGCACCTATAGTTGACATATTTCCCATATCCCATTTTCTTTTATATGTGACTAGACCTCAAAACGCGGTGAATCCAATGTTTAAAGTTTTGACACGAGCCCACTCTTACTGTTTAAAAGAATTTTAACGACATTTCACTTTAACTGATAGTTTGTAGTAATTCCGTCCCGCTGCCCACCAGCGATGTATTTGTTAAATTTTATAAATGGAACTGTGAACAAATCCAGGACAAATGTAGCTCTGACATAATTTTTCGCAAATAAAAAAGTAATTTTTGTTGGAAGCGTTTGGCAGTCAATTGAGAAATGTGGGTGAAATATGATACAAACATAGGATGGCAGACCGCTGATTTGAAATCCCGCCACGTTTTGCCAACAGTCATGTGGTTTATGTTGGAACCACACCAGCCCTATACCTTCTGAACAGCAAGGCCAGTCTACTAGTATCTATGGTCGAAGAGACGGACCAAATTCTGCTTCCGCCGATCCGCGTATTAATATGTAACGCAGCCAATGAGATTGCTGCTAACGTAGAACCTTTTCTCCTCGCGGATCACACTCGCGCAGTGATACCTGAACGCTCGAGGTATTATAACGAGTCTACAGACCTCCGATTAGTCAGTCTGCATTAGTCTGTAGTCAAGTTTCAGTCTGCGCCTAATAAGATTATCATATTCCTGTACATAGCCATGAAGATAAATGAATAGACACTTTGTCAAGTATCAGAGATATGTGAGAATAAGATTAACTTACCAAGACCAAAGGAACTTCAGATTGTCAATTGTAAACAGCATCCAGAATCAAGTTGCGTAATGTCTATGTTATTTATTATTTTAATAAATGTGTGCGAAAATTAATCAAGTTCTGTTTAAAGTTGGGCACCGTCAATCTGCTACGCTAAGCGTGCAAGTGGCATTTCTATCGTCTGACCTAACGGCAGAAGATAAACACGCCACGATAAGACCACGAGACATATTGCTAACACTCGCCTACTTCGTTAGAGCGACAAGTCGAATACTGTGATGGTGTGTGTACCGAAGGTCTTACAGTACGCACACCACAGTTTGAATACTCCATTAGTAGTGTAGCGCTTGACACAGTCACGTCGATTAAATATTTGGGTGTAACATTGCAGAGCGATATAAAGTGGGACAAGCATGTAATGGAAGGTGGATATTCGTCTTCGGTTCATTGGTAGAATTTTGGGAAGATGTGGTCCATCTGTAAGGGAGACCGCTTATAAAACACTAATACGACCTATTCTTGAGTACTGCTCGAGCGTTTTGGATCCCTATCAGGTCGGATTGGGGGAGGACATAGAAGCAATTCAGAGGCGGGCTGCTAGATTTGTTACTGGTAGGTTTGACCATCACGCGAGTGTTGCGGAAATGCTTCAGGAACTCGGGTGGGAGTTTCTAGAGGAAAGGAGGCGTTCTTTTCGTGAATTTATATTTCGCGGAAAGACCACAAAGATAAGATAAGAGAGATTAGGGCTCGTACAGAGGCATATAGGCAGTCATTTTTCCGTCACTCTGTTTGGGAGTGGAACAGGGAGAGAAGATGTTAGTTGTGGTACGAGGTACCCTCCGCCACGCACCGTGTGGTGGATTTCGGAGTATGTATGTAGATGTAGATGTAGATATACAATTTTGATCCGGTATTGACAAATAGACACACTGATTCACGAGGAATGTTTTTGTATGTAATTTATACATATTTCCTACAAATTGTCTGAATAACTATGAATTAAGTTTAAGTTGTGAAAACAATGTCATTGCCACCTAGCGGACAGCCGAAATAAATCGAGAGAGCGGCAGTGCCTCGAGAACGCAGCAAGCGAGACAAAATTATCTTCTTGTCTGATCTAATGACCGCGCATCAAATTTTGTCGGTCGTGTGGTATGTATTAAGAGAAAACAAATTCCATGTCTCAACTCGTACGATGACATTGGCTCGCAATGTCGGCGACGGCGGTTTAGTTATCGAGAATATCCGATCACACATTCACAGTGCATTTTATTATATTTTGTTTTATTTTATTTAACTTTTTCTTTTTGTATTTTAGATGTCTAGTTCACTACGACCAAATTGAGGAGCAAATCTCCAATGACATAGAACGTCTCCATACAAGAAATTACATCGTACAAGTAGTAACATATAAAATAAAATGTTTATGAACCCAAAAAAAGACAAACCGTAAATTTATGTAAACGCTATCAACAATATCACACAGGAATCAGCTTCCCCATGAGGAAACTCTTTAGTTCCGATTTGAAAGCGCGTGGACCACTGCTAAGATTTTTGAATTCTTGTTGTAGCTTGTTGAAAATGGATGCAGCAGCAAACTGCACGTCTTTCTGCACAAGTAAAGGAAGTGCCAATTCTTGGGAATAAGTTGATATTATTAACAAGAAACGACAGTAACGAATATATATATATATATATACTGAGAGGCCAATGTCAAAATACTCTGACTAATGACTAGGGATCGACAAGAGGTTCGCCAGCTTACACCATTTATTGCCAGAACTGCCCGTTTCTGAGCCAAAAATGTCCTTTGAGAATGAGACGATTTACCCCAAAATATAATATCATACGTCATAAGCGAATGAAAATAAGAAAAACATATTACTTCTCGTGTCGAACTATCACTTACTTCAGATACCGTTCGAATAGTAAAAATATCAGCATTAAGTCTATGAACAAGATCCTGAACGTGTGCTTTCCACGACAGTTTACTATCTATATGAACGCCTAGAAATTTGAACTGTTCAGTTTTGCTAATCATATGCCCATTCTGTGAAATTAAAACGTCGGGTCTTCTTGAATTGTGTTTTAGGAACTGTAAAAACTGAGTCTTCCTGTGATTTTGCGTTAGTTTATTTTCTATAAGCCATGAACTTATGTCTCGAACTGCACCATTTGAAACAGCGCTAGCGTTGCACATAACATCCCTTACTACCAAGCTTGTGTCATCAGCAAACAGAAATATTTTAGAGTCACCGGGCCCCACTGCATGGGAGGCTATCACGTTACTACCCAGCCAAGCAGGCGGACAGAGGGTAAATCATTTATATCACTAAGGAACAGGAATGGCACGAGCACTGATCCCTGGGTCACCCCCAGTTTAACCGTGCCACACTCAGACCCCACATCATAGCCATTCTCAGAAATGTAGAGAATGATGGAATTATGTAGCTCTATTGCCACACCCAACACAAGCCATGGGATTAGTTGCAAAATATCCTTAACAATGTGCTTCATGAAGTGACCGTTACGGCACCGATACTGTTACTGAAGAATCAACGGACCACAGACAGAATAAGGGAGATCGTTGACTACCTACATGTCTCACACATACATCGTCAGTAAATAGTGAAGTTGACACTGAAAAGAATCACGCGAAAGGCCAAGATACACCAGAAAACCCAGAAATGCACAATAAGACAAATTGAGTTCGCTGAAGAACGAGGTTCTCCTAAAGATGAGGAAAAGATCACGGAAGAGCAAGTTTGTTGGCCATAAATTTTTCTACATCTGTTGTGGAAGGTAAAGGAGACGGTTATACACGACAATGTGGTGGAAATCGAAGCCCTCAAGACCCACAAATCAAAGGAATGGTAACTTACTTCATATCTCAAAACGTTTATTGAGTAAACAATGCCACAGAGCGCCCAGAAAGTATCACACCTGTCGGTGCGCGTACACCTCTAAATCAGGAAGAATAGTCTAGAGAAATTTTGGTAATTTACGTTTGGATAATTTCCTCGAAAGAGTGAAGCCATTGTAACGGTATGAGAAATGATCAATATGGTGTCATCAGACAAGGTATTGGATGCACTGCCGTATGAGGATGATCTGCGTGTTGTTACTTTTTATTTTTTATTTTTATTAGGATCCAGTACCGAGAAGCGTTGAGCTGTGACTGCCGCTAACATTACAGCACCAAGCCTTTTATGATTTTCTGGTCGTGATGGAGCACCGTGCCAGTAGGGACTGTTCTTTATTTTTATTATTAATTTTTAAGAGAGCCAGTAGTGTGATGCACTAAGAAAGGAAGAGGGAACGATAGACTATAGACACACCAAGTCATGCAAAGGCGAGTGAGTCCGATTAACTGCAGGATATTTTTATGTGTTTTGATTCTACTGCTCCTAACGGGAAGCGAATGTCGTTTAGAGGAATTCCTTATTTGTGATAATGTATATAATAGGGAAAGGGGAGGTACAGCCCACGGAGTGAAGGAATAGGTAAGGAATAAGATATTTTGAAGAGAGGTAAGGTAAGGTTTTGACCTTAGATTCGGTAATAAATTTACGAAATATGTAGTTGTTGTGCTTAATAATATAATAGAGTGGTTTGTGTTCTTTTTCGTTGTCTACAATGTGTTATGCTTGTACGCCTTGTTTGTTTCGGAGAAGTAAGCTGGGAATTAAACTGACCAACTTGTATTTAGAATTCCAGGAAACCAAAGGAGGCAAATGTAGTCACAACAAGCAGGAATTCTGTTGCTAAATAAGAGGGTAAACCCGCGCAAGCTGCATGCACAGTAGTTAATCGTGTGGTGCACCAATAATTATCACAATTCTGCATGTCCAGAAACACAGAGAGAATTCCGATAAGAGACAGAGGAAACATCAAGGGGAAAAGATATTTGATTGCACTACGCACGAACGGCAAGTCTACTTATCTATAACTACATCTACACCCAATGATTATCGTAAACTTCCAGTGTTATGTTAGTTAAACAGTTTGAAATTTAGTATGCACCACTGTACTCATCGGTGGTATTCGTTTCCAGATCATTCATTTTCATTAATTTAGTTTGTCTTGTACATAGTGACTATGTCAATTAGAATGTGTGATGCCAAAACTATAGTCATTCATAACGTTATACAAGTGACTTTAAGCAGTATTGTAGGCAGTATTACGATCTGTAAACGACTTTACTTGAAGCGAAATTGTATGAAAGGTTAGTGCAACTAAACCTAACCTTATTAAGAGATAATATGTTCTTGTTGTCTTCGACTTCAGGGATGACTCCCGCAGCCAGTAATGAAGGGTCTGCAACCTGGAACTACGAAGAAAAAAAAAAAACCCAGAGATGAAAGTCACGCGAAACGGTAGGAAAAATGTCTTAGGACCAATAAGATACAGATATCCGAACCATTAGAATTATAGTCTGATAATTCGCCATTGAGTCACCAGTTGACGCTATTTGTAGCTAATTTAAAAGACATGGACTTCTTTGCTGTTTGTAGATCTTCACGTGTGTTTAACACTAAGAGCGACAAGTTTTTAGTAACGAAGTTTCGCCCAAAAATATTTCGCAGATATATACAAATAAAATACAATGCCAAAGAAAAGATAGCTATAGAAACTAGAGTGCACAAAATGAAAAGAGTGTTTCATATGACCAAAAACGTTTATAATAAAAAATCCTTGTCGTGGAACACGAAATTAAGACACTACCAAACAGTGACCAGACCTGAAGCTCTCTATGCGGCAGAAACACTTAAACTAACAAGAAATGGAGATCTTGAGAAACTAGAGAAGGTCGAAAGAAGAATTTTAAGGAAAATACTGGGAGCTAAAAGAAACGATAATGCGGAATACAGGTTAAGAACAAACAGAGAGCTATACCTGAAAACGGAGAAACTAACTGATGTAATGAGGAAGAGGAGACTACAGTTTTTTGGACATATATTCAGAATGGATAACAACAGACTAACCAAGCGGATATTCACATTACTCAATAGCTACAAATCCAAGCCAGCATGGTTCATAGAGACTGAAAAGGACATTGAAAATGCTGGAGTTACAATAGACACAATAGAAAACAGAACACATTTCTGAAAGGCAGTTCAAAAGGCAGAATTTCAGGAGAGAAAGAAAATAACTAGACGAAAGTGGACTCAAGAAGAAAGGGAACAACACTCTAAAAGGATGAAGGAAATTTGGGAACTGAAGAAATCTAATACAATGAAGAGTAGCCAAAGTTGATTCATCGTACCCTCCAAATGGATTATTCGAAAGAAAAAAAAAAGGTAAAGAGTTGTCGTGACGCTCTATCCTGCTTGACAGAAGAAAAGTATGATGTATAACATGCCTTCGCAGCCGCGTGCAGTTGCGGTCGACCTGCAGGTAGCCGAAATCAGATGATGTTGGGGGAAGATATTCGTTTTGCTGGCAACTAGAGGAGAGGCGGCGGTGTAAGACTTGTAATTACGGTGTTGTTTAAATCTGAAATCTCTTCGCAATGTCCTTTCACTGAGCGCGTGTGATAGTTTCAATAGTGAATCTGCTGCTGGATGGCAACGTAAAGTTCGATCATCCTCATGACGCTATGTAAGAGTGGTAAACAGGGCAACGTCGTTTATTATCCCACAGATCTCTCTCGCTCTCTTTCTTTCATCGTCATCAACAAGATACCCTCAACATGATACTCTATTTTCGCTCGTCACATCATGTACCTGAAACAGTTACATCATGCCCATTGGGTGAGAATAAAGAACGCTTTAGCGATATAGGTGACTGAAGACCTAGGGAGCCCTCCAACTAACAATGACACAAGACATTGTACATTACAAATACACTTAACAACTCCCTTCGCTGCTTCGTACAAAAGTGACGTAAGAAGCCGATATTTCTGAAGATACTCCCAGAAATACATGCCTTTTAAGAATAATTTGAACGACAATCGTTTCTAACAGCCTACAACGTCAACGTTCATCTATATCCAAAATCAGTTATTTACCATGCAGTTTCAAATCAATATTATTTAGTGTCGAAATAACGACTCACATCCCTTTAGAAGACAACAGCAGTTTTTCCTAGACTAATGAGAACTGTTAATATCATTTGTTATGTTTTGCTAGACAAGCGAAAAAATTGTGTGTGAAATTATGTTGCCTGATCATAGGTATGCGATAATTGGTAGTTCCTTTCAATAGCTGACATAAGAGACCAGAGCATGCTGCCTCTTACTTGAAACTCTCCGTATAGCGTAAGGCGCAGCATGCAGCGCGCTAGCTTGCGGGACAGGAAGATGAACCAGATCCGGATCGAATCTGCGAGACGGATTAACGTCCGTGTCTGCTGCACCGGCCAGCTTGAGGTGGTTTCCCACGCTCGTTTAAACAGACGCTGGACTTGTCCCGAATTTCCGCCTCAGAAAATACGATACACAAACAGTTCAAGTACGATCACATACACAACGAAGCTGACACAATTCCCAGACACTGGCGCACACGACTTCGCGGTGTCTGGAGACCGTCTTTCACTCAGGTCCCTTGCTTTTCTTTTTAGGTGGAATAAGCTGTTAAAGGAAACATTAGCTCTTTAAACGTAATACTTACATTTTGAAACTAGGGACGCTGTTCTCCCTTTTCAGCCATTTCTATATAGTTTCTAACCGTGTCGGGTTTCTGTTGCAATTGGACCAAATCAAACCTCAGAGGAAGTAAATATTGGTTGGGATGCACATTAAAATGCCATTGTCTGCTGAGATTCGAGTGCAGAACCTTCGCTTCCACAGGCACGGCCGTAGCAGGCCAGGGTCCACTGTTTCACAAAAGCGCTGAATGAGGCGAAAGCGTGCTGTTTGTGAACTGCAAACTGATCCTTAGATGGGACAACACAGCAGTACCCTGAAAGAAATGGTCCGCGAGATCAACATAGTAAGTCGTTGGGCCAAGCTAAGAATTCGACCAAATAACCCGACCTCTCTGTTATCTACGCAGTTTCGAATTCATGAAGTAATTCCGGGGAACTATAGGCAGACCTAATCGCTTTTGGGTACTAACGAAATATTCAGTTTCATAATGATTACATCACTTAGCCTACATACAGATTCGCTCGAGCGAGACAGCATAAACAGAGATCTAGATAAGTATATGTGCTGCAGACGGTATGTAACCGAATAATCTTAAATTGATTCTGTTTACTGTTATACTTAAAGTTATTAATTGTTAATGGCAGCCATTTTCATATATTAACAGTCAAATGAGAAATAAATAATCTGAAGGCGACTGAAACTTATATTCCGCAGAGAAGTGTAGGCTGCAATGAACGCTCCTGAATGATTAAACCTAGGTCTCGGACACTGACATTCATCTGTCTTTGCCATCTAAGCCATCCAAGAATGCCACTCTGTCAACACCTCTGCCCTATTCTTCAAACATCCACAAAAACAATCCAGAATTAAATAGAGTAACGAACAGATACACTCTTTTAAGTGAAAAATTCATTCCTAAACAAATTCATTCTTACTTTTTTATCCAGTCCACTTGAGACCCGAAATCCTTATAGAGCTTACAGAACTTTCGCATTTGAATGTGGATAGTAGCGATATTACTCAGAATTTTTTTCCTTTCTAAAAAGAAAATAAAGCTACGGAAACAATGAATAATTTTAATACCATCAACAAGTTTAATTTGACTTTGCATGCGGTGTTAGTAGCATGAGAGGAGGTGTTGCAATGTAAAATGACCCGTAATTAGAATAGGCACCTACCACCTACAATTTACCATTATCTTGGAAATTATCTTCTCTCTGTCCACATTTTTACATTCTACCCTATATACATTTCCCTTGATATTAAGATCCGTAAACTTCGAAGTAACGTTCGTTAAGAACAGGAACCTTGTTGTGATATTCAGCAGAACAGTAGTAGGTACGAGTATCGTTGTGCCCACAAGAAGTTGGTTCAAAAGGGTTAAAATGGCTCTGAGCACTATGGGACTTAACATCTGAGGTCATCAGTCCCCTAGAACTTAGAACTACTTAAACCTAAGTAACCTAAGGACATTACACACATCCATGCCCGAAGCAGGATTCGAACCTGCGACCGTAGCGGTCGCACGGTTCCAGACTGAAGCGCCTAGAACCACTCGACCACAGCGGCCGGCTAAGAGGCTTGTCATTCTCACTTGAATCATAATGATACTTCACAACAGCTGGGAAATACATATGGTCAAAGGGATCTCCGACAATTTAACTGGAACGTGCAATACAATGCGATGTATGAGAAAGATCAGTGAGGTGTGGTGCCCCCTCTTGCGGAAGTAGAACAAGTCTCTAATAGTACCCTGAAGGACATCACAACACTGTTTTTCTGAAACTGCGCCTTTGAAACACACATCCGAAACGTCTCAGTGGATGTTTCTCCCGCCAGCTAAATGTGCCCGGACGTTGTACAACGACACTTTTGTGGGGAGCACTACATTGTTGTATTAAAATGTGCATACGTTGCAAAAATGGGATGGTGGGGGACACCTGTCCATACTATCGTTATACGTCAATACGCATAAGAACAGAAGACTTCCTCCATACTCTCGCCTTGTTCATTATGAATCTGAAGGACATTTACTGAGTCTGTACCTGTACATACAAGAACTTTGGTGACTTGTAAATTCTATCATGATGCAGAATGATAAACCACTCGGAAATTTATACCGACGTTTCTGTAGGTAACAAGAGGAATTGTCCACACCCCTCACCCCTCAAATATCCCAGCTCCCATTGTACTGAAGCCTTGAGGTCAATAGTTCAATGCCCAGTCCTGCTACTTGTACTTGGCATGTACCACAGTATCGCCCAGGTACAGGACATAGGTGACAGGTCGACATGATTGTTTACCACTCTCCCTGGTAAATGGGTTAATACTGGCAAATTTATGACCACGATGCGGTAGCGCTGTGGAGACGGTTTTGGAAACAGGTAGCCGGTTCATCAAGTGTAATCTCAAGGTCCTTTGATATAGGTAAATCGTGTGCCAAACGATTATGCATCTAGTCAGTCCATAGTGCTGACATGTTACCAGCCAAATACCCTGTTTTGAAGCAGTTTATCGTCTTCTACAAACCAGTTCAGCCTTTTCTTGATCGTTACAACAATTGCAGATACACGAAGTTAAATATACGCTACCGTGAAAAAATTAGTACACCCCTTTAGAGGTTTTCAGTTCACTCAAGATTTATTGTTGCAAACAGTGCATATGGAGTACATGAAATGATCACATTTACAGATCAATAGCACCAGCGGTTCTGAGGTACTAGGTATCGGCCCATGCTGAAATTCCTGATTTAGTCCGTGGTGTAGTCTTCCTAGGCAGCAATGCAGGCGCTGACTCTGGCATCCAATCGATAATCGATCGGTCAGGTGGCGAATACTGTTCTTGGTATACGTTATGCCACGCCTCCTCTACCTGTTTACGTAGTTTTGTAAGAGTTGTTGGCTGACGACTCGCACAAGTCACTTCTCGTCCTATCACAGCCCACACGTGCTCGATTGAAGACAAGTCCGAAGATCATGCTGACCATCGAAGTTGCTGCATGTCTTGCAGAGCACGTAGAGTTTCAAGGGCAGTGTGTGGTCGAGTATTATTCTGTTGGAACAACGCATCACTTCCTGTTGCAAGAACGGAAAAAGAACGGGTCTAACAACATTTTGCATTTACCGAGTGCTAGTTAGCTCCCCCTCCAGAAACACCAAACGTGAACGAGAGTTGCATCTCATCATCATAGGGACAGCGTTCGGGCCAGTGTGTTTTAGACGAATGCGCTCTGTGAGACATCGCTCACCAGGTCTACATCGTAAGCGCGAACCACCTCTGCTGGCTTCCAGGCAGAATCTGATTTCATAGCCGAAGACCATGGCGCACCATTCCGTCTTCCAAATGAGTTGCTGCATGTCTTGCAGAGCACGTAGAGTTTCACTGGCAATGTGTGGTCGAGTAATATCCTGTTGGAACAACACATCACTTCCTGTTGCAAGAACGGCAAAAGAAAGGGTCTAACAACATTTTGCATTTACCGAGTGCTAGTTAGCTCCCCCTCCAGAAACACCAAACGTGAACGAGAGTTGCATCTCATCATCATAGGGACAGCGTTCGGGCCAGTGTGTTTTAGACGAATGCGCTCTGCGACACATCTCTCACCAGGTCTACACCGTAAGCGCGAACCACCACTGCTGGCTTTCAGGCAGAATCTGCTTTCATCGCCGAAGACCATGGAGCACCATTCCATCTTCTAAATGAGTTGCTGCATGTCTTACAGAGCACGTAGAGTTTCACTGGCAATGTGTGGTCGAGTAATATCCTGTTGGAACAACGCATCTCTTCCTGTTGCAAGAACGGCAAAAGAAAGGGTCTAACAACATTTTGCACGTACCGAGTGCTAGTTAGCTCCCCCTCCAGAAACACCAAACGTGAACGAGAGTTGCATCTCATCATCATAGGGATAGCGTTCGGGCCAGTGTGTTTTAGACGAATGCGCTCTGCGACACATCTCTCACCAGGTCTACATCGTAAGCGCGAACCACCACTGCTGGCTTTCAGGCAGAATCTGCTTTCATCACCGGAGACCATGGCGCACCATTCCATCTTCCAAATGATCCTCTGACGACACCATTCTCGTCGATGTTGTGGCGTGAGTGGAACACGGGCCAGTGATGTGCTTGCCCGTAATTTCCACTGCTATTAACCGGTTCGCACCAGTTCGTGTTGACACGTCTGGGCTCACAAGCCCTCTTACCTGTGCTGTGGTAGGTGCACGACTGCCACTGCTGCCATTACAATACCACGTTGCTGGTGGCCCTCTGTGCTGCCTAAATGTCCAGAATCTCGTCAATGGGTGTGAGAATGTTCACGTGACTACTCACACCAGCATCACTGACGCAGCTCGTCCAACTTTTATGGCAGTTCTCCGAAAGGACCATCCCGCCCTCGGAAGGCCACAATCTGACACCTTTAAAACTCGCTCAGTTTGCTGTACGAAGCACATGAGCGTCGCCGTGGCGTGGTTGCCTGCTTATTTCACGCGTTTGCAGCACACTGAGGCTTCTGGCTTTGAGCATTCCCTATTAAAGAGTAGACACAGATGGCGCCCTGGTAGCTTCGCCCCTACGCTATCTGTTGAAGGTCGACGTTGAAACCATTACCTGTACGTCTACTACCGCGCAGTTGGCATATGCTGTCATTGGATCAAAATCGACGTCGTCTTTCCAGATGTACTAATTTTTTCCAGCAGTGTATATTGGGTAAAAACAGTTTATTCGTACCTGATGCCTTCCTGGTTTCGATACTGGTAGCATTTCGGATACTCTCCTTTGCTTAGAGGCGTAAATGATTGAAATAAATCGTTCAGTAGCTAATAGGAATGCTTTTTATTTCGTAGGAGGGATTAAAAATTAGCTTTAGGGAGTTTTTCTGCTCCTGGTGTCGACTAATCAAAAGTACTGCGTTCGGCATAGGCGGATAGGTAGAGTTTTAAGAATTATTCTGTGTAGTCCCTACTTACAACCAGATTGCCGTTTCCAAGATGCTCGCTCTCAGACGCCCAGCCATAATAGCCTGCTCATTGTCAAACTTGCTTGTGTCAGAAGATTTCCCCTTTTGTGGCTTCTGTAGTCGATAATTTGATTCCCAGTTCTTCTCTGCTTTCTTCAGCGTCGTCACGCGACCGCAACATCACCAGGTAGCTTTCGGTCTTGCGGGGGCAGTGGTCACAATATTTTGTATGACGTAGGTATGAGGACTGTATATAGCCATAATATTTGTATTGTCTTCCAGCTTCACTATGGCGAGAGACAAACTATCTGTGAAAGCATTATTATCTGTACATAACAGGGAGTACAGATTATGGTTTTATGTACTATGGCAGCGAATCCCATCTGCATGCCACCTCTATCCTTTTTAGAAAATTTGTAGCGGCTTTTCATTCGCTGCATATTGTCATTTAACTAGATTTTAGAAACTATTGACAAATTTGTACAATATTCGCTCTTGTGTGCAATCAAACCATTCTACTTGTGCTTAAGGAACCTGTTATTCCACTGCTCAATAACGACACGATTATCATCTCAAATGTTAGGGACGTAGGCTTCTGTTATGATGGTCCTCTTCAAAAAAACGTTTCTGGGTACGTGACAGATGAAAAACCCAGACTGCAACAAGGAAACGAAATGAAATTTCACGAGTTGAGAGAGTATGGGATGTTATTCCAGTGATTACTAAATGGAGTCAAATTTACAAAGAACTTAGCATTATGAGCCCACTTTCCACCATGATCTTTTAAACCCTCTGGCATTTATTTAGTTTGTAAGGGTGTCATTCAGCCTTTGTATCCTCTCCTGAGGCAACCTGACCCACAACTATTGTAACTTGTCCTTGAGATCCTGGATACTGGCACTGCGATGGAGATGGCGTCCGAGCTGGTCCACAAAATGGTTCAAATGGCTCTAAGTAATATGGGACTATACATCTGAGGTCATCAGTCCCCTAGACTTAGAACTATGTAAACGTAACTAACCTAAGGACATCACACACATCCATGCCCGAGGCAGGATTCGAACCTGCGACCGTAGCAGCAGCTCAGTTCCGGACTGATGCGCCTACAACCGCTCGGCTACAGCGGCCTGTCGAGCTGGTCCCACACATGTTCTGCTGGCGACAAGTCCGGGCGTCTTACTATTCTCACATCTGCTTCAACATCACGCAAAAAGTTCGCTAGCTGAAAAATTCTCCTGTTAGAGTAAAAAGTAGGTGATATGTTCCTCTGTAAAACAATCTAACAGAAAATTGGAAAATGAGCTGCCTCAATCCTCATTCCACCTTCTACAACAAAATTTAGGCGTGCTAACATATTCACAGAACGTTCTGTAGCCTTTTACCTAATCTTTCTTTATAGTTGAGCCTTCACACTCATGTCACTTTCCTCTCATGTCCCTGTCTTTATATGTCGCTCCACCACTGTCTCCTTTTTCTCTCATTGATGTACAGTATATTCCACTACCACTGTCTCCTGTCTCATTTACACTGTTCCTCTTTGTCTTTCTTTCCTGTGCTACTGTCTCCACCACACCTCAGCAGCTCAAAAATTCTGAGTGGGCAACTTATTTTATCCTCTACACCCGCGTCTTTAAAATGCCAGTCCAGAAGTGCGGCTTCCGCTATACCCACGTTCACCAGTCTGGGAGTATACAGAACCCCCAAGCCTGTGTACGAACTCTATTCATCTGTATTTTTCATTTCCACTATCTCTCTTTATTTTGCTCCCACTACTTTTGTCTCCACTCATCTTTCTTTCTTTTTTGTTGCCACTGTCTCCCACTGACCGTCGTTATCTCCTCCCTCTTTACCTCCTACTGCTACTGTCTTCATCCATCTCTCTTTCTCTTTCACTGTCACATTTTCTCCCCCACCATCACTCTATACTCTCCCTTTCTCTCACACTGGCATTGTCTCCTCTCTCTTCCATCGTCACTCTCTCTCTCTCTCTCTCTCTCTCTCTCTCTCTCTCTCTCTCTCTCTGCTACTCTCCTTCGGCAGAAAAAAAGCGCGAGTATGTTCGCATGCCAACATTTTTGTTGAGAAAGGCGGAATAAGGGTTTTTTATAAGCCGCTTAAGGTCCACTCTACGCCACACTTAATCCAAATGATCCAGCCAATTTGCTCAACTTGCCTGGACAGGAGGAAGTGTGTAATGTCTAAATCTCGGCTCTGTATTGTAGTATAGCTAAAGTTTGTCCGTTCTTCCGACAGGTACACAAATGTTTTCTAGGCCAAGGGCTATCGACAACACTTGATCCCTTATGTCTGTGATCAATAGAACCCGAAATATGATCTCCTGAAAAGTTGTAGTTTCGCCCGCTGCGTTTTGTAACATATCAGTCCGATAGAGACAGATACCATGTGTGGACGAGCATTGTTCTTTTGAAAAATTGTACCACGATACTGTAGAATAAGAGGGAACACATGGGAACGCAGGCTATCCGTGGCTTATCGTTGTGCCGTCGGAGGTCCTTCAGTCACTGTCAGTTGTGACCTGACGTCATACCCCCTGGCTCCTCCCTTCCACCTCACCCCCCTCACCGCCACCCCCACCCCACCCACAAGTACAGGAGTAACACAGCTGCAGCTCTCTGAAACAATGGAAGAATGTGAGGTCTTCCCAGGTCGCCGGAATACTCGCTGACTATTGCCATCCTGGATAGTGCAGAACAGCGATTCATCACTGAATATGCGACGCCATTCATCAGCAGTTAATTCTTCCCGATCACGGAAGCATTCTAAACGCAGCCGTTGGTGTTGTGGTGTTAATGGCTTCCTAAGCATGGGATGGTAGTTCACTAGTTCTGCTCTTGCTGGTCTCCACCAAATGGTGCAGGATGAGACCGAATGTTGGAGTCCATTACTTGTTAATGGACGGCAGGCGCAGATACTAAGTGATTACACTGTGCTTGGTGCATCCTTTTGGTGTCTAGATGTGGTCGTCCAGAACCTTCACGAAAGGTATGCCTTCCGTCACGTTCCATTGCAATCCAACATCGGGTCACTGTCACACCCAAAAGCTCTACAAATCTGGTTCAAAATGGTTCAAATGGCTCTGAGCACTATGGGACTTAACTTCTGTGGTCATCAGTCCCCTAGAACTTAGAACTACATAAACCTGATTAACCTAAGGATATCACACACATTCATGCCCGAGACAGGATTCGAACCTGCGACCGTAGCGGTCGCGCGGCTCCAGACTGTAGCGCCTAGAACCGCTCGGCCACACCGGCCGCCTTACAAATCTGGATACTACACTACTCGATCAGCCGGCAAAATGGAGACCCACAATTTGGAACACTGTCAGGTGTTGATAACGCTGTCACACACGCGTATGCGGCATCACCGTGTCTTTCACAGTGATAGTTTAACATCTGACGCTGTTCGCGCCCCCTGAGTACCCTACGAGGTCCAGTAACAACTCTAAGCACTAACAACATTAACGCACACTAGTGAACGTTCTATCTGTTACAGCTGCGACAGTTCTAATCACTTACAAATTCGCCAATGTTGCATACGGTTATGAAGCTATAATGACAAACGACCACATGTTCCGGTTGCCTCATTTTTCTTGACCTGTCGGCCAGTGGCTAAAACGTTTGTTTTATGAACAGCTTGACGTCACAGCCCCATATCGGAAATCATTTTATTGACGATAACCATTGTTCTCTAACTCGTCACATGTTCTGTCAAGGATACTACTACAGGCATCCCGCACGGATCTCGGGAAGAGGTCAAAGAACTAGCGCGTAGAATTTAATAGAATTAAAAGATAGACAAAACTGCTCACTAAGAAACGACCTCCAGAACTGGAGATGTACTACGACGAGTATTTGACACTTCAGTTCAATCGGCAATGATATACATGTTCCTCGCGGTGATACTAGATCAGAAACAGACGTGGAGATAGTTCATCGACGAAGCGGGAAGGTGACCTGCAAATGTCTGGCCACATTCGACAAATTAGTGAAAATCACTAATTATTTACAGGTTCTTCATGCTGCGTGCGATGGACTATTCCTGCACGTCAAGGGCACAGTAGCAATGGCTCACAGCGAACAGCTTCTACGTCTACAAAACGAGGCACGTCGGCGCATATTCCTCGTGCTAAGATACTCTCCAGCCTCAGGTCTACATCAAGCGGCTGAGGAAGAACTAGTGATTAGGAAATCCCGTTAATATACTCTGTTTTATTTTTTCTTTATTAGTATGGCTAGGGCCCCCCGTCGGGCACCGTTCGCCGGGTGCCGGTCTTTCAATTTGACGCCACTTCGGCGACCTGCAGTCGATGAGGATGAAAGGATGATGATGAGGACAGCACAACACCCAGTCCCTGGGCGGAGAAAATTCCCCGACCCAGCCGGGAATCGAACTCGGGCCCAGAGGACTGACAATCCGTCACGCTGACCATTCAGCTACCGGGGGTGGACAATATACTCGTTTACCTCACAATAAAACAGTAAAACTAAGATCTCGCATAATCCTGAATTAGGTGTGCTGTGCAGATGAATGAAGAAACGTATTGCTACTATCGATAAGTGGCGCTACTGTGTAGAAAGTGAGACGACGAGATTAAGGCAGCCAAGACATGAAAATCCATTGCCTACCAAGAAGACCAAATAAAAAACAACAATAAACAGATATAAAAACAACAGCAAGCAATAGCCCAAAGTTAATAAACATGTATCAAACTACTAAAAACAGAGTACAATCTGTTTAAAGATGATAACTTCGGGTCATGAGAGGTATCTTCGGTTAGTCAGCTAACAGAAACACTAGTCTCTACTTCGCTATCTTTAAGGACAGCAGTAATATTCGACGCCACCATGTTTGTAACAAGACTTTTATTCCCCCACACTATTCTGATTGTAGCGATCTTCAGTTGCTTCAAATCATACTTAGATTTCCCCACATTTTATTTTCATCCCCTTCAGTTCTAGCATGTTGACAGCAATGCGCTCAAACCCATTCTGGGCAGCAACTGATTTTTTTCGGGAATTCTCAGTGTTCATTTAGCTTGTGTTTATAGACAAAGTCTAGACTGATTTGAACTTTCAAAATCGGCGCAATACCATTCTGTACTCAAAAACGTACCAGGGCGGTATCCTGAAGCTATCACAGCGGTTATAATACCGCACCTTTGACAGGAATACGAAAGAATGTTCACAACACCGGAGAAATGCATGATGCTCTCTGCATTACTTTTCACCGTGTTTTGTAAAAGGTGACTTGGAAGAAGACGTAAATGAATTTCGCAGTAGTCATTAATATTTTGTACGTTCTTCAAAAGGCCGGCCGGAGTGACCGAGCGGTTCAAGGCGCTACAGTCTGGAACCGCACGACCGCTACGTCGCAGGTTCGAATCCTGCCTCGGACATGGATGTCTGTGATGTCCTTAGGTTAGTTAGGTTTAAGTAGTTCTAAGTTCTAGGGGACTTATGACCACAGCAGTTGAGTCCCATAGTGCTCAGAGTCATTTTTGTTCTTCAAAAATGGCTCTGAGCACTATGGGACTTAACATCTATGGTCATCAGTCCCCTAGAACTTAGAACTACTTAAACCTAACTAACCTAAGGACAGCACACAACACCCAGTCATCACGAGGCAGAGAAAATCCCTGACCCCGCCGGGAATCGAACCCGGAAACCCGGGCGTGGGAAGCGAGAACGCTACCGCAGTACGTTCTTCATAGGCCTCCTGTGAGAAACCCTAGTTTCCTAGAAAATCGAACAAATAAGTGTAGAAAATATCCATCATACATTGTCGGAGTCCAGCTAAACCAAACACTTCAGTTCCATCTAATTAGTGGTGTATTGTGAATTGTATTTAGTACCTCTGCTACTGTGAATTTATTTATTTATCACACTATACGTTTCATGAAGGTAGCTCTTAAGTTTCAGATAAGCTGTTTTCCTAAAAGCCTTGCCGCACTGCTAACACCGGTTGCCACCAAATCACCGAAGATAAGCGCTATCGGACTTGAGTAGCACATAGATGCGAGACTGTCCGGATCTGCAGGGCTCTGTTGGCAAGCGCGATGCACTCAGCCCTTGCGGGGCCAATTGCGAAGCTACGTGACTAAGAAGTAGCGGCTTCGGTCACGAAAACTGACAACGGTTGGGAAAGCGGTGTGCTGAGCACATGCACATGCCCCTCCATATCGGCATCGAGTGACGCCTATCGGCTGTGGATGACACGGCGGTCGGGCGGGTCAGTTGAGCCTGTCGAGACCTATTCGGACGGAGTTTTATTCCCCTAAATTCGTGGGAATAGCTTAATTATTCATCTTACATTAAATGAGGAAGTATTGAATAGGAATGGGGAGAAGAGAACTTTGTGGCACAACTTGACCAGAAGAAGGGATCGGTTGGTAGGACATGTTCTGAGGCATCAAGGGATCACCAATTTAGTATTGGAAGGCAGCGTGGAGGGTAAAAATCGTAGGGGGAGACCAAGATATGAATACACTAAGCAGATTCAGAAGGATGTAGGTTGCAGTAGGTACTGGGAGATGAAGAAGCTTGCACAGGATAGAGTAGCATGGAGAGCTGCATCAAACCAGTCTCAGGACTGAAGACCACAACAACAACATTAAATTTATATCTAAATCTTGTGCTCTGAAATTGTGTACTACTTTTTCACAGAGTTTTAATGGTCTGCTGACGATCGTACCACGATTGAAACCGGTCACCTGGTTAATACGCTTTAGCAGCTAGACTGTTTTCATCTGAAAACTTTTACCGTTAATTTTTGATTGGTGTTTCCTAGGAACAGTGTTCCTAAAGATGCTATTCATCTTACCATACATGATGATGAAATATGTACTGAGGTGAATAAATTAATTCACAAAGAGAGAGACTGAATATTCATCTTTTCAGGGCGGATAAGTTTATGAATCATAATTTCACATTTCAAACAATTTGCAACATCAGAATACATAACGAGTATTGAACTGCGCAGACGATAACTGAATGAAGTGTGGTTTTACTTCCAGAAAAGCAGTACGTACGGTTAGATGAGCAGCTTTGTAGATAGTTCACTTTGTAAACCATTTTTATGGATGAATTCGAATTTAACTATACTACAAGACAAAGGGACCATCAGTGGTTTTCCTCAGAAATCTTTGAATACGCATAATATTGTGCCTAAAGACGACGTATTTCTGACGAAATTTGTATTTACTTGCTGCAATTGCTGTTACTTTTATTGATAATACCCACATGGTTCATTTATACACACGTTTTGTAGTTACACTCTTTGTCTACAGGAGAAGTGCAACAATGTCGTATTTCAAACCCAATACTCACGCGGGAGGCCGGATTCGACCCGACAATCCCGAATTTAAGACGTATCAGTGCTGTATGGGGAGCACGGAAGCCGTCCTGCCAATGCTTTCCATACGACCGAGACACTTTGGACTACACTGGGTAATCAAAATGTAACTAGGCCAATAGTCGTGTTTCACAAACTTTGTGCTAGATGGAGTACTGTTTCAAAGTAGGCGCTGTCAGCATTCGTAGAAGCTCCGAATGTTTGGGAAAGTGAAATCCCTGGGAGAAAAAGCACGCTGCGGGAAGATACCAGGAAACTAAAAACAATTTGGCACAGGATCCAGTCGTTAATAAACGGAGCGTCTAAAAAGAGCGTGTGCAAATGGTGGCCGACGAGGCGCCTTCACTTTCTCCGTCACACGGTTTCCCGCCGCAGCCGAATGGAACGGAATTAACTCCTCACTCCGCCGCATCGCATACGCCCACTTTTTCTCTCTCTTTTTCTTTCACTCCCAAGCTTTTTCTCGTACCTCAGTGTTATCTCATTGTTACAATACGATTGTTTCGCCCCTAAATAATTAACAAACGTCCACGGCGCCACTGCTGTGACTGAGAATTAACGCAGTAATTCAATACAGCCAAATTGCAGCATGCCGTGTCGTGTTCGAGGGAACTGCCACTATTTCACAACACTGTTTCTGTACAAATGAAGCTCATTTCTGAAACATTTACCCTACAGTTGTCAATTTTCTTTCTTCTTAATATATTATGAAGTGGAATGATTTATTTCTGTTGATATCAAAATGCTTCAAATGGCTATGAACACTATGGGACCTAACATCTGAGGTCATCAGTCCCCTAGACTTATGACTACTTAAACCCAACTAACCTGAGAACATCACACCCATCCATGCCCGAGGTAGGATTCGAACCTGCGACCGTAGCGGTCGCGCGGTTCCAGACTGAAGCGCCTAGAACTGCTCGGCCACAGCGACCGGCTTGTTGATATCAATGTGGGTGCATTATTATAAGGAGAAACAAACTTCTGGCACGTATTATTTATTTTCACGACCTAAGTTTTGGGTTATTATGTTCGTACCATTAAGCACCACTTCTTTAGCTCGCAAAACATAATAAGTGCAAGAATAAGCAAAAAAGTGTTTCTTTCATTGAATGATTTACTCAGGAGACATTCACAAAACTTTTAAAACTATTTTAAAATTGGTTTGTTTGTAACGTACGTATTGAGATTAAAGATATTCCCTCATTCACACACATGCTTGGTTTTCGTGCTGATGCAGTTTAGTAGAAACGTTTAGCTGCTCCTGAAAAATGCATTTTAGAGTTCAACGCCTTCTCTGCCGTCGAGGGTGTTCAGTGGGAGAAGAATTCAAGAGAGAAGCGGTGGCGGTCTTCTTGAAGAAAATCTTAAGTGACAAGGAGCAAGTCATCGAAGCTTGGTTATATATTTTAGAGGTACCCGGAGGAGAGTTTTGCGGGTTTATTATAAATATACACCCACCTCTTAGCCGCTAGTTTACAACGAGAGCGAAAGGAAATCTAATATTAGCTTAAGTGTTCCAGGACGTGTTATTAAACATTATTAGAATTTTTAAGTGGCTAAATACCCGCGATATATGACAGTTACAATTATTAATGGGGCCATGGGCATTAATTACTAGGTGAAATTCAGGAATACAAGGATTACATGTAAAATATGCTGGAAGAGAGATTACTTCTAGCGAAACTATTGTGGCCATATGTCGAAAGGCAATAGACGGGACAGACCATAAAGAAATTCTACTACTTGCAGTAAATGTCAACTTTACCATAACAATATGCTCTCTTTGTTCGCACGTATGACAAGGGAGCATGTGAATGAGACTGATATCAAGTGTCCTCATTCAGGCGATGAGGAATGGGTGGTGAAGAATATGCATCCGCTACACAAAATGTCATCCAGCTACATCCTGACGAAATAGCTAATGGGTGAATGATCGGATGTCAAGCGTCCAGCGGGCACAATATTTCTTAAAATGACGACGTTGCCATTATCACGTGCGCTGATGAACCGAGGAGATACTTACTATATCCCGTTTACAGTTATCAGTTACGTACTTCATGAATTTCTAAGTTAATACTCCATCGTCAGGGAGTCTGGCGCGTTATTTTTCTACTTCGGTACGAAACCAACGTCAAGCTTGTAATCTATTAATGTCGAAAAATGTTCAAGTTTCTTTTGGATCAGCATGTCTGCTCACAACCTTAATACTAAAATAATTGTTCAAGATAGCTAATTAATGCTTTTCGCAAATGAGTGTGTGGAAACGAACTAGCACACTTTTATTGGAGATAACCACAATATTTTTATCTGCTGAGATGCTGAAAGAACCATAATTCTGCTTCTATTTTTTAATGGGACGAAGTACTCTTTTATAATATAATTCGCGATTTGAAAATAGAAATACAATGATACAGTACATGCAGATGCATACAGTAAAATTATTCACAGAAAAACAGAAAGTACAGTGAATTTACACCTCCCGTGCCATAACACATCTGCACTGTATTGTGCTGATTTCGGTTTCACATTTAACATATGTACCGGCAGCTTTGGTAAGCAGCTACACTGGGGACTTACGAGTGCGTTATACCACAGCACTTGTTTTTTTCTGAAACTTTAAATATGTACGTAATTTGAATTAAAAGGAACACTTACTTCATTGTAAGTGTTGATGGTAATATTACAAGTACAAACCGTACTGCTTAATAGTCATTCCATTGCACACAGTGAATAGTCGAAAACACTATGTCGATGTCCTGAACGTTTTATTAATTATCAGAGCTGTGTATCTAAATGTTAATGCCAGTGAAAGGAGGGAACGTGCAGTCTTAACAACCTAAGCACTTCACATGTTTGTAATACTGAAACAGAAGAGCACTGAGCCAGTTGATGAGACCGTGACGAGAGAGAATTAACTCTGAAACTCATAAAAACATAACTGAAAAGTAAACAGCTGTGAACAAGATTGTGTCTTATAGCTTGTTTTTTGTTTCACGGTTACATCTGGTTTCACAGTGGCAGTTTCCTATTAGAAATCCAGTACGGTTTCCCAGGGACATTATGCAAATATCGTGAAAGTGTAGAGATGAAGCGGCTGGCAACGTCCGTGTGACTTTTATTGCAGCGGCAGAGTCTCGTGTTTCGGAGTGGCTTTACCGTTGAAACGAGTGGCCAGCTGCTGACTTTTGACTTTTGAGGACACCGCCCGTGTCGGCGTGCGTGAGAGTGACAAGTCGCCAGCCACCTTGTGCAGTTTCTCTGGCGCGCCAGCGGCAAGTCACTTTATGAATGAAGAATGGGCTTACGTGGTACGACCACCTGTGACTCATTTGCTACGAGTGTTACTCTGTGAAAATGCACGGCCGCTTACGTTTGCCGCGGCTTTTATCGTGTGCAAATGAACGCCTTCGCAAGGTACGAAGTAGGGAGGGGGAGGGGTTATGGAGGGAGGGAAAGTCGTTGCTGACGGCCGGAGCGCTGTTTGTTTTAACTCTTAGCTGTACTTCAAAATGTCTGACAGCACGACATGAGAACTCCACCAGCCTCACACTGTATGCGAATCTTATCAACTCCTGATACGTCATTAGAGACAATACACTACATTTCACTTCTATCTGCTAGTCTGTGGATTCGCTAATTATGGGAATTATATAGTCCCTTAACGAAAAAGGGCTGCATTTGGCGTCACGTTTAACTACCGACAGCACGATGTCTTCGTGTTACGATTACACTTTAATTATCAGTTAACGGAGAATACAGGAAGCGTTAATCGAGGCACCAGCTGAACCCCACCGTTTCTCGAATATGTTCCACAATATAAGGGAGAAGAAAAACTAACAAAAACTCCTCATAACCGAAACAACTACCACTGCTGACGTATAAAAGATACATCAGCAACTCTTAAAGTACGGAATATCACCTATCAATTTCTACCTGTCCGAATCTCTCCCAAACCCTCAGATCCAAAAGTCTTGCAACTGAAGGGAAATTCCCAATAGCCATGTCTCCCAAATTACAGCACACAAAAATCTTTCGTTTTGAAAACCTCGATCTCTGGCTTCCTTTCCCGTATCTTGAAATACTTTACCTCCGGTTACAAGGCGTCATCACGTTCCTTCCTAAGATATAGAATGGAAAAATAAATACTGAATACTCACACGCATCCGTTAAACAGGAAAGTCCTACCCATCCGCAACTATATTGTATCTGTTTTTTTGGAATGTTTGACGAATCTCTTCCACAACTATCACATTCCCGTCTTCTTGACATATAGCTGTAACCTCAAGTTTGAGTGATCTAAAGAAGTATTCTAGTGCCAACTAAGGTTGATATATTGCGACGACCTGAAAAGGACTGCATCTACATCTGCTTTTACATGACTACGTTGCAATTTACACTTAATGCCTGGTAGAGGATTTATTGAACAATTTTCACACTCTTTCTCTGCCGTTCTGTTCCTGAACAGCGCGCGGGAAAAACGAGCTATTAAATCTTTGCTTGCAAGCTCTGAATTCTTTTATCTTATTACGATGATCATTTCCCCCCATGTAGGGTGGTGTCAGCGGAACATTTTCGCTTTCGTAGGTGAGAGTTAGTGACTGAAATTATGTGAAGTTCTCGCCTCAACGAAGTATGTCTACGTTTTAATGATTGTCAGCCCAACTCGCGTATCATATTCGTGACAATCTCTCCCCTATTTCGCTCTGGTATAAAACGAGCTACCCTTCTTTGAACTTTTCCGATGTCCTCTGTCAATCGTATCAGGCAAGTGTCCCATACCGCACAACTGTACTCTGGCAGAGGACGGACAAGCGTAGTGTAGATAGTCTCTTTAGCGGATTTGTTGCATCTTCTAGATGTTCTGCCGAAAAACGCAGTCTTTGGCTCACCTTCCCCACAACGTTATCTGTGTGATCCTTCCAATTTAAACTGTTCGTCATTGGAATCTGTAGGCGTGTAGTTGAATTGACAGCATTTAGGTTTATCATGTAAGAGAATTATAAATGATTCCTTTTCATGTTCATGGGGATAACGTCACACTTTTCATTATTTAGGGTTGATTGCCACTTTTCGAATGATGCAGATGTATCGTCTAAATCATTTTCCAATTGCTTTTAATCCTCTGATGAATTAACTAGGAGCCAAATGACAGCATCATCTGCAAACAATCTACGAGGGCTGCTCAGGTTGTCACCTAAATTGTTTAAATAGATTAGGGACAGCAGAAGACCTCTAACTCTTGCTTAGGGAAAGACATATATCACTTCTGTTTTACTCAATGACTTTCCGTCAGTTATTACTAACACTGAATTTTCTGACCGGAAACCACGAATCCAGGTTAACCAACTGAGAAGATACGCCATGGACACGCAATTTTACTTGAAGTCGCTTGTGAGGAACGTTATCAAAAGCACCAGGAAATCTAGAAATATGAAGTCTATTTGAGATCCCTATCGATAGCATTCATTACCTCATGACAATAAAGAGATATTTGTGTTGCACACAAGTTATATTTTCTGAATCCCTGCTGACTAGGTGTGAATAGATCGTTATCTTCGAGTTAATTTATAACGTTCGAAAACAGTATATGTTCCAAAATCCTACTGCAAATAGACGTCAGTGATATGGGTCGATAATTCATCAGATTACTCATGCTTCCTTTCTTATGTACACTCCTGGAAATGGAAAAAAGAACACATTGACACCGGTGTGTCAGACCCACCATACTTGCTCCGGACACTGCGAGAGGGCTGTACAAGCAATGATCACACGCACGGCACAGCGGACACACCAGGAACCGCGGTGTTGGCCGTCGAATGGCGCTAGCTGCGCAGCATTTGTGCACCGCCGCCGTCAGTGTCAGCCAGTTTGCCGTGGCATACGGAGCTCCATCGCAGTCTTTAACACTGGTAGCATGCCGCAACAGCGTGGACGTGAACCGTATGTGCAGTTGACGGATTTTGAGCGAGGGCGTATAGTGGGCATGCGGGAGGCCGGGTGGACGTACCGCCGAATTGCTCAACACGTGGGGCGTGAGGTCTCCACAGTACATCGATGTTGTCGCCAGTAGTCGGCGGAAGGTGCACGTGCCCGTCGACCTGGGACCGGACCGCAGCGACGCACGGATGCACGCCAAGACCGTAGGATCCTACGCAGTGCCGTAGGGGACCGCACCGCCACTTCCCAGCAAATTAGGGACACTGTTGCTCCTGGGGTATCGGCGAGGACCATTCGCAACCGTCTCCATGAAGCTGGGCTACGGTCCCGCACACCGTTAGGCAGTCTTCCGCTCACGTCCCACCATCGTGCAGCCCGCCTCCAGTGGTGTCGCGACAGGCGTGAATGGAGGGACGAATGGAGACGTGTCGTCTTCAGCGATGAGAGTCGCTTCTGCCTTGGTGCCAATGATGGTCGTATGCGTGTTTGGCGCCGTGCAGGTGAGCGCCACAATCAGGACTGCATACGACCGAGGCACACAGGGCCAACACCCGGCATCATGGTGTGGGGAGCGATCTCCTACACTGGCCGTACACCACTGGTGATCGTCGAGGGGACACTGAACAGTGCACGGTACATCCAAACCGTCATCGAACCCATCGTTCTACCATTCCTAGACCGGCAAGGGAACTTGCTGTTCCAACAGGACAATGCACGTCCGCATGTATCCCGTGCCACCTAACGTGCTCTAGAAGGTGTAAGTCAACTACCCTGGCCAGCAAGATCTCCGGATCTGTCCCCCATTGAGCATGTTTGGGACTGGATGAAGCGTCGTCTCACGCGGTCTGCACGTCCAGCACGAACGCTGGTCCAACTGAGGCGCCAGGTGGAAATGGCATGGCAAGCCGTTCCACAGGACTACATCCAGCATCTCTACGATCGTCTCCATGGGAGAATAGCAGCCTGCATTGCTGCGAAAGGTGGATATACACTGTACTAGTGCCGACATTGTGCATGCTCTGTTGCCTGTGTCTATGTGCCTGTGGTTCTGTCAATGTGATCATGTGATGTATCTGACCCCAGGAATGTGTCAATATAGTTTCCCCTTCCTGGGACAATGAATTCACGGTGTTCTTATTTCAATTTCCAGGAGTGTATTTGTGTGACCTGTGCAACTTTCCAGTCAGTAGATACCAGTCTTTCGCTAAGCGAGCGATTGTATATGATTGCTAAGTATGGAGCAATTATATCAGCATGCTCTGAAAGGAACCTAATTAGTAAATTGTTTGGACTGGAAGACTTGCATTTACTAAGTGATTTGAATTGTTTCGCTACATCTCGAATATATACCTCTGAGTTACTGATGCTGACAGTTGTTCTAGATGCGAATCGTTTAATATATACATAGTCTTCTTCGGTGAAATAACTTCGGAAAGTCGTATTTAGTAACTCGGCTATTGTGGCTCCTGCATCAGTAATATTAGCATCGCAATCACGCAGTGAAGGTATTTACACTGTACTTTATATACGACCAGAATATCATTGGATTTTCTGCCAGATTTCGAGACAGAGTTTTGTTGTGGAAATTATTAAAAGCATCTCGCTCTGAAATTCATGCAACTACGCCTATCTTGGGGAATCTTCGTTCTTGTAAATTTGGCATTTTTTTTTTTTTCGTGGCTTCTGCAACTATGTTCTGACCTGTTTTGTGTGCTATGGGGGATCAGTTCCGTCACTTATTAACTTACTTGCTATAAATTTCTCAATTCCTGTCGATACTATTTACTTTAATTCAAACCACATTTAGTCTACGCTTATACAGTTAGTTCGGAAGAAAAGGGGACTATCCCTGGCTAGGAGTAAGCGAATTTTTATCGTTTTTTAAATATATGTACTTTACGTTTATTTTTGATGGTTTCGGATGTTACGGTACTCAGTGTTGTCACTTCGGCCTTTGGGTCACTAATCCCTGTATGTGTCATGATACTCCCTATTTGCTCACAACTTTTTATTCATAAGAGGTCAAGTATGGTTTTGCAACCATTTACACTTCAAGTGGGCTCCTGAACTACTTATTCATAATTATTTTCGGTGAAAGCGTTTAGTATAATTTTAACGACTTTTTTGCCTACCACCTGCTCTAAACTTCTATTTTGCCAAAATAGCGAGGGTAGATGGAAGTCATCAGCAACTATAGCTGTATGAGTAGGATTCCTGTTTGAGATGATTCTCAAGTTTTCCTTGAATCTGCCAGCAGAATCTTGAGCCAAGTTTAAGTACTTACAACGAATTCAACTTTAGTGCTTTCTGTTAACGCTTGGAACTGTGGTTCTTTCAGAAAACGGCTACGACAATTTGCAACTATAATACCTTTGGTTCCTTGGTCTGCCTTGGTTCTTAGGTCTGTAGGTCTGCACACTACGAAAATGAAGTCCTTTCTGTTCTTTTACGAGGCTCTCTAACCTGGAACACCTCCCAGTCCACTCTACGCAACCGCCACACCCATGTAGTCGCCTGCTGTGTGTAATGGACTCCTCAAAAATCAAGCAAGGAATCTGCAGCCTACACAGTTGCTTAAGCGCCTGAGTTCCTGCAAAACGCCTCCCGCCCATTTAGAGTACACCATCACCATAAACAATACCAAATCCTTCATTTCCGATACTCTAAGCATAAACCTGCAATACAAGCAACCGACATTAAACTATTCTCTACGATATATTAAAAGCCAAACCACCCACCCTCCAACCATAACAGTACTAATGACCCCCATGAGTTGCATGCCAGCACCCTCCACACACGGAACATAACGTTATAAGCTCCACCGAAACCGATCTTGAGAACATACGTCCTTTCCAATATATCTGTACCCCACATCATAAATCCCTTTTCGCCAGATACATTTTCTCCCTTATCAGTCATCTACAACGAAAACTTAGCCTCAACTAACGTCTTTTAATCTACACACAGAATACACATATTTACAGAATTGATTACTTACAGCCATTTGACGACACCTAAGGTAATGCTGTACGATTAGTTTCAGGAGTGTGCCTACATTTGTCATTAGTGTAATAGCGACTAGTTGAAAAACATCGAATCTCCAGGTAACATAGTCTCATATTCTATAACGCTGTTAAATTATCGCACTTTGTACAGAAGAAGCATTAGGCTGGTATGTTGACTAAACTGGATACAGTTTGTTATGAGTTCAAACCGTTATTCTGCGAATACTACATAAGTAGTATGGTAATTTACTATTTGATCCACTTTGACCTTGAACCCTGGCGACGTCATCCATGGGCACTGACCCTGGGCGCATGGAGCCACTTGGACAGGTCACTATCGCAGTTATTACGTTGCAGCCAGCCGGTGTGGCCGAGGGCTTCTAGGCGCTTCAGTCTGGAACCGCGCGACCGCTACGGTCGCAGGTTCGAATCCTGCCTCGGGCATGGATGTGTGTGATGTCCTTAGGTTAGTTAGGTTTAAGTAGTTCTAAGTTCTAGGTGACTGATGACCTCAGATGTTAAGTCCTATAGTGCTCAGAGCCATTAGAACCATTTTTATATTACGTTGCAAGACAGGCCCCCTTTACATGACGTCACATTGGCTGGAAAATCAAAATGTTTGTCATGAAAACTTAAAAATCCATCACAGCGCAGTATTTTATGGTCTATTAAAGCGAAGCAGCCATTCAGCATCTAGCAGCCGTGTTTAAAAGTATCCAAATGATCTGAATTTTGCACCATGTTCAATAGTGTCCAAAGGATTTGTATTATTTATGAAATACGTAAGCTTCACCTAAATAGCTTAAATTGGAGACATGTTCAAAAGCTTCCGAAGAGCATGAATTTTGCGCCATGTTCGTAAGAATCCGGACGATCTTAATTTTGCCCCATGTTCAAAAGTCCTTAGTTATTTATCAAAAATACGTAAAGGTGTTGACGATCTTGGTATAAAATGACACTAGTGTCTAAATTGCGGGTTAAGAAGCACCAGTCAAAGAACTTAATTGAATCTCTGTTCCACATTTCGTGGAATTGCACGGGTTTTTCAAAGTACTTGAGGAGGTTTTGTGATGCATAACTGGACAATTTCTCTGCACTAACATACTGTGACAGGCTAAACCAGACCTTATCGAAGAAATGAAAATCCGAGGATTTTCCACTTCACTCAGAAATCACCAGCAGAAATCAATACGCGAAAGATTGTCTGCATGCTTTAACTCATCCACAACAATAATTTTTAAGGCTGCAGCTGGAAGTAGTTTTGATCATTTTTCAGCACGACGATGTCTTAATTCCCATTTGCATAGATAAACAACGTTAGGACTTCATTGTACTTTATTTCAGGCTTTTCTTCACTCGAGCGGTGTATTTGCTGTTCTAGATTGTTCTAGTAGTTATGGTTCTCAATCGCTACGGAGCTCGATTCGTTCATTTTTACCACTAAGTTTTACAGTACGGACTTTGCTGGAAGTTTCACCAAAACGCTTGCAGTCTTAAATTCTCGCACAAATAGTTCTGCAAACATTTTCTACAAACTCTGGTTCGCATGACACTCGTTAATAAAAACGCATTGCTTTATTGTGCATTTCACTGCTCACTAAACACTCTGCTCCTCTCGCTCGCTCAAATGCAACGACACAGTGAAGTATTCGGAACAGAGCATACAGGAGATCCGCATGCACACTGCACAGTCATATGAGAGCAAGCAACTGGTGAATCTAAATCATGGTTCCCGGCATTTTCTCTGATGGGAAGATTTCCTGTTCATTACCACGGCTGATGGATGAGTATGTGAAGCTGCAACACAATTTTACTGCGTATCTGGTAAGCACCCTGTAAGAACAGGGGAAATGTCGATACCAGGGCCTAAAAATGCCGCTAATTTCATTTCATGTCCTTCGCTGGATAGTAACTATAACTCGCGAGGCGCGTGAACAATGTATGCAAATGCAAACATTTGAAAGAGGACGTGTAGCTTGGATTAAAGAAGCCAGTTGGTGGTGGCCGTAGCCGCGAAGACTTAGAGCCGAAAATTGAAAGGGCCATATCAATCCTAAGTACAAGGTGCCACATGTGTAAAATGAAGATTTCACCAACCAAATCTACATATTTACTTCTAAAAGGAGAATTAGCTAGAAACCCAACTGTAAGAATAGATGGCTCACCAGTTCTTCGACGCCATGAGGCGCGATACCTGGGCGTAGTCGTCGATGAGAGGTCGACTTATGCATCACACATTGACACTGTCACACAAAAATCATTAGAAACATTGAATAATCTAATTGCAATTGGACACAAGCGATTCCACTTACCACCAGAATTAATTAAATTATATCATAACAGCATCTTGACATCAATTGTAGGATATGGATCAGGAATCTGGGCCCACAGACTCACGAGGGCTATGCCTGCCATGGCTGTGAGAAGAGTGCGGCGGAACATGCTACTCAGATCTGTAGGGGCATACAGATCAACACCAGGAGGAGCCCTAACAGTACTGATGAGGCTCTGTCCGCTTGACATAAAAATCAGGGAACAGGCAACATGGTACTGGGTAAAAAAGGGTAACAGGGATAAAATAGTTGATTTAATGGGGATTTACGTGGGGAACAAAATAGAAATCAAACGAAGGGGGGAAGAACTTTGACAACAACAATGGGATAAAGAAGAAACCGGTCGTAGAACACACGAACTGCTGCCCAATATTAGGGAAAGGTTGCAATTAAAACACTTCACACCATCACGAGGACTGCTGCACTTCCTCACAGGTCATGGACCCTACCCGGCATACTTATGCCGGTTCGGGAAACGGGCTACACCAGCGTGTGACTGTGGGGCCACACCAGGCACCCCAGAACACGTGGTGTATGAGTGCCACCTCTTAGACGATGTAGCGGCGCAATTACGTCAACAACTACCAAACCACGACACGTACCACCTGCTCAGGCATGAGGACCACTTCTCAATCTTGAATAAGTTAGCCAATGAGATCTCACTCAAAGTAATAAGGGACTATCTCAGGAACAATGATTAAGATCTCAATACACCCAATTTGACTCCACGCACCTGACCTGTTCCGCCGAGGCGTGGACTTGGCCAGCCGCCTCACGGCTGGAATCCGCCACGCCTGGGATTAGGGCGGGGGGGGGGGGGGGGGGGTGCGCCCAACTACCGATCTGAGACACTCACCGATTTTGACACTAGGTTAAGATAGGTTAGACGTAGGATAAGCTAGGATAAAAACATTAGTATAGTACTGCAACGATTTACAACTCCGGCCAGCCCGGTGCCAGGGGCACGTTCACCGGGATTAGCTCGGTGAACAGGGCCAACAACGTAGGTTTATCTGGCACATTTGTAACGCTGCAGGTAGAAGTAACTTAGCATAAGTAGAATAAAGCAACATAGGAAGATAAACAGTAGTGCCCATAGTGAGAGCAATAGAAAACTAATATAGAGTAAGCTGTAGTACTAACACCAAACTGTATCAACTAGGACCCACTAATTGCATAAGGTGGTGGGTTGAAATGTATGATATATATATTGAGAAATAAAGATTTAAAAAAAAATAGCTCCACATCTGAATAGGAACGGTGCCACTATTCCACGGTGATGGAAGCATTCAACCTAGACTAGATTCTAGAGACACGACAGAAGGTGATGCGTGCATGTAAGATAGCGTGCTGAAAAAGTAATGCCTCTGAAATTTTTATTCTGTTCTCAGTATCGGTTGAGGTATTACATGTCGTGCATAGTTCGTTACTCAATCAACTTTCCCGCTTCGCTGACTCTAGTTGCTTCCTTCTGCCGCTGCAGAGCTCCGAATTGTATCGTGTAACATGGCGGTGTGTAACGTAACTTTGCCGGTGCCTGAGAAATAGCCTGCTGTAATAGGTTTCGAATTCAAAGAGTTCATCCTGACATGGAGCATCTTCTCCTTCAGCATTTCAGAGCCAGACCATACACGTGCGCTGCGACATCTGTAACAATCCGACTCCTTGGGTTCACTGTCATCGATCACCCTGGTGGCACAGTTCCGAGTTGACCCCACCCGATTTTCATCTGTTTCCAAAACTTAGAGAACACCTTCGAAGACTTCACTTTCATAGTGATGAAGCGGTGTAAGCAGAGGTAAGGTTGTGGTTCCGTTAACAAAGTCAAACATTCTACAGTGGCAGTATCAACAAACTAATCCGTCGTTAGGAGAAATGTGTTCGTTGCCAGGGTGATTATGCTGAGAAAGAAAAATGTATACATGAAAATTAAAGGTGTAGATTGTTACTAACATTTGTTACATTTAAGCCGGCCGCGGTGGTCTAGTGGTTCTGGCGCTGCAGTCCGGAACCGCGGGACTGCTGCGGTCGCAGGTTCCAATCCTGCCTCGGGCATGGGTGTGTGTGTTGTCCTTAGGTTAGTTAGGTTTAAGTAGTTCTAAGTTCTAGGGGACTTATGACCTAAGATGTTGAGTCCCATAGTGCTCAGAGCCATTTGTTACATTTAAAAAGCTTTAAGAGCTTACTTTTCAGAACGCCTTCATATGTGAATGTAAATTTGTGCTTAAATGAAACAACAAGTTTACTGTTACCAGTCAGAATTTTATTTACTTCCACGACGCGTTTCAAAGGTTTAAACCTCCATCATCGGGTGGATTAACATTAGTCGCTATGGCATTTGTGTGTGTGTTGTGTTACGACTTTTTTGGAGGAACTTGTGGCACTGCCTAGTGGAGAAACAAGACACTATTTCAGAACATGGTTTTGGATTTCTTCTGACAAAAATTTTTTAAACTGATATCTAATGGTAAACATAAAATAAGTAAACTAGAGTACCTCCAGTGGTCACAGGTTCCTTTCGCTGTCGTAACACATCACATGTATACTGTCACATTTGTAAACAAATATGGCGTCTGGAATCTGCTGGGTGCAAGGTTCGTATAGCAGAAGAGAAGACATAATCGCAAAGTGCAAAGAATACACAACATAACAACATTGTTACAGAATAATTATTTAAAGCATTTGGAGGTGTTTGTTTTGAGGTGTCGAATATATGTGTGTGGATTTCAGGTGGCATATAAATCCAATTTGACAAGTTAAAATAGCTTAACATTCGTACTCGTTTATACAATCAGGTGAAATGTTAAAATGGCTTAAACTTCATACTTGTTAGTAACAATCAGGTGAAATGTTACAGACTTGAAGTACAATAATCATATTGGCTACAGCAGTAAAATCATACATAGATGACAATATTTGATGTTCGCATTTAAAGTAAATTTGTGCTATCATTCGTTATCCCGAAGTTCCATTACCACGAAGTAATCCCAGTCGGTATGGATAGAGAAAATTCTGGACCATTAGTTGTAACCGTAAATGCTCGTGTTCGTTACATCTGGAACATCCTTGTATTTGACCATATCAGTGCTTCACACCCCAAGTTACAATTTTTGCGGCCAGACAGGTTACATCAGAACCGTAAAAAATGGTTCAAATGGCTCTGAGCACTATGGGAGTTAACGTCTTCGGTCATCAGTCCCCTAGAACTTAGAACTACTTAAACCTAACTAACCTAAGGACATCACAAACACCCATGCCCGAGGCAGGATTCGAACCTGCAACCGTAGCGGTCTCGCGGTTCCAGACTGTAGCGCCTAGAACCGCATGGCCACTGCGGCCGGCTCAGTACCGTACTCTACGTCTATTTTATTTTTTCCCAAGTACACATGTATCCCAGTACGTCACATCGCAGATTAAGCACCTGTTGTCACATCTCAGCCTGAACGTAAGGCCTCACTCATCTAGTGTCCTAGATGTGCCTAGCCACGAAACAAAATCATACGCTAATTTCTCTGTTGCTGCTGTCCGCCTCTGGAACAAACTGCCCGTATTCTCGGCACAGTTCAATGTTCTGTTGTATTTGAGAAGAAACTGGAATATTTCCTTTTACCCGTCTCATAATTTTCTTCTAAACACTATCCATTTTCAGTGTTAAACCGCGACGCCAGTGCTGTCAACTTTTCTGAGTTATTGTTTTCTCTTTTGATTTCTCATTTTTTTTCTCCTCTCTCTTGATTGCTCGCCTTACATCACATTCCTCTTTTTTTCATATATATTGTTGCCGGTTTCTTTAGTTTAAGTTATCTGCCTGTAGTTTACCTTTGATATTCTACTTTTCACAGACGAATATTGACTGAATTTTTTGTCTTGTAGCAATTACTGCTTACAATATTCGTATCATAGCTGTTTCCAACTGTTGGATGCCACATTAGATGTAAGCCCTCTTGTAACATTTGTATCATAATCAAAGTAATACAAAATTTTAAAAAAACGCCTGGTTAGATGCAAGGGAGGACTTAACGATCAAAATCTTGTCAAGTTTAATAAATGATAACCAATACTCACTATTGTAATTTTCTAACGATATACAAATAGTAAAATTTGAATCAATTGCTCTTCTCCGTCTTACATCAGCAAAGGCGAGGCACTCGCCGGAAGAGGCTCTGCGACGGAATCGGCTGGCGCTAAAACCACAGCGATTATTTAATCACAGATGTTTTCAAACATGTGTTCCAAGCACCAGTGTGCGTTCTGCCGGCTACTGTTTTCGAGTATGTGCTTTAATGTGGTCTTCTAAAAATGTATGCTGTCTAATTACTATCTAGAACTTATTAATAAACCCTCAAAGGATCTTATTTTATACAGTAATTTAATTTACTGATTTACGGCCATGTGTTCCAAGCACCAGTGTGCGTTCTACCGGCTACTGTTTTCGAGTATGTGCTTTAATGTGGTCTTCTAAAAATGTATGCTGTCTAATTACTATCTAGAACTTGTTAATAACCCTCAAAGGATCTTATTTTATACAGTAATTTAATTTACTGATTTACGGCATTATAGAAGTCGTCGATTTATGCCTAGAGTGCTGCTAATCCTCTGCTATACTATCTTTCTCTTCAGTTCTGCTCTACAAGTCCCATGCTAAAATAACACTGAAAGGATTCTGTCTCATCCACTTTCATGTAATTATTATGTGGAATACGTAATTCACATTGAATTAGTCTGGTAGGTTACTCTTCTGCTGTACGTTTTATATAAATTACAGCTGGGAGCGGAATTACTTAGGGAACCACACTTAACTGATTTCATTTTTTAATTTCATTTGGAACCAGGCAACGACTTTTGGCAGTTTGATCCTGCCGTCCGATTGGATAAGCGCCTTAGTGCGTCCTGAATGTTTTGTTGATTGGCCGACTAATGCCACCACTCATTCGGGATGCGCTGGTGACACAACGGCTGTCACAGGTTTCTAAAAGGTGAGAAGACAGCACTCTGGCAGTGTTTCTGTAGTGCTCTTACGACCTCATCTAGTGATAGTTCTTATTCAGCCAGGATTTGTTAATTAATTTATAATTCAAAGTAGGTGTTATTTAAATTCAGCCATAAGCAGAATAAAGCTCTTCGGTGCCGTTTGAAGTCATGATTTTTCTAAGATCTGTTGTATTTCTGTTTTGGAATATGAGTGTGACCTCACCGATCAGCTCGTCATGTTGACAGTTAAACAGAGCGTTCGTAGCTGAGTAGAATAAATACGTGGTATGCTATCCTAAATTGTGTATGTCTAATTTTACCAACTTCCCTACTTTTTTGTCGGGTTCAACTTAATGTGACGAACAGTTCATGATAATATCATACTGTTGTCTTCTACAAAAATTCTTTATAATTATGAATACTTCCAAGCGAGGGCAAATGTCAGTAACATTAAATTTTTCAGAATTATCGGTATTTTATCCAGCATTGCGTACTTTGTTTTTAATCACCAGTTGACCCACCTTTAATGACGTCGCTTATTGGTGTAAAAATCCTACGTATCTTGCTCTGGTAGCTTCTTGTTAGTCGGTGTAAAAGCTTGGATGTTACGTGTTAGAGCTTACACATTCCAAAGTGCGTTGTCTCCTCTGTGTAAAGATCATACGTTGAAGATGATATTTTTGGAAACGCCACCCTACTTTAGGAAGCCATATCAATAAGTTTGTTCTGTTTTTGGTACATGAAGAGCAAGTTAAGAAAGGAGAACTTGCAAGCTAATAAATGTTAATTTCACTGTGCATAATTCGATTTTCGTTTTCCCCCATGTGAGCACCGTAATATTCCTACATTCTCTATGAGACAACTACAAAAACCACTCCCTGTATGAGAAATGATTACTGGAGTTTTGATATAATCCATACTCTGGACCTTCATGTTGAAATCATGATATAAATTTACATTGTGCACTTGATATAATTTAATGGCCCATGCTATTTTAAATGTTGCACACAACATTGCACTGACTTGAAGCAGGACATGGCGATTATTTGTCAACTTTTAACACTTGGAAAAAGAATAAGTGAATTCCTTTTACCTGGTGATGCCTACCATGATATTCGGCACTGCGGACTGTTTTACTGTTATATTAAGTGAAGTGTCTAATTTCCAGGAGTTACACAGTTGGGAGTTGTGTAGTGATCAGCAGTATTGAAACACGGCGTTGCGTTACAGAGCTGATTAGTGTATGATGACATTTACTTTCTTGTGCGAATTTTGGAGGATGAAATTGTTTGTAATGTTGGGAACATAGTAAATTCCGAATTAATATGAATGTTTGTTCCAGTTTAGTAAATTATTTAGGTCCCTTAAATGAGTTTATTTCTCATTTGTGGTTCTGATTTGCGTAGGTCTGCACATTCGCAAACTAAAATTTTAGGTATCATAGTAGATCACTTGCATGGGCAAAGAGCATAACGAAATGTCAGAGAGAATGAGGAAGAGGCTCTGGCATGCCTGCGTTCAACCTCAGGGCTTTTCAGAGCATAATCCGGCAAAATTTCCAAGTTCAAAATGCAGACACGAATTAAATAGGGAGACAGATAGCCGCTCAGGTTACAGAAATGGGGAAAAGAATGCATGAGCAAAACTCCAAATTAGATATGTCACCAAAGAAGAAATTCGAAAGGGTGACAGCAGAAGTGATATTTCACTCAGGAACAGTGAAGACATAAATGAAAAGGTCCTGGAAGCGACACAGCACTGATCCTAAGTGGTAGAGAGCACTGAAATCTAGATGATAGTTCTGGAATGCAAACTCGTTTTGTGAGGCAATGCTCAACTCGCTGATACAATGTACAGAGCGTTTTACAACACGTTTTGCAGCACGATGAGGCATTAAAACAAAAAGCGAGGAAATAGGATAACTTTCAGACGGACTGGAGATCCTGACTTTCAGGATAGAGCAACTTTCGCTATGGAATGAGAAAGATTCTGATCGCACGTGTCCCGTTGCAGTTAGCGATTGTGTGGAAGTTCGGTCGTTGTTACGGTTCAAACAGTATCAGTACGAAATAAATAAGAGGAACAGGGAATCCCTGTCTGGGCTTCAGTGGCTCACGAACCATCACAAAATTTTGCTGAGTACTGACATGGATGATGGGATTGCCACTGGAAACAGGCATATGCACTGAGTAAGACGAGTTGCATGAATACGAGGAAAGATTGTACTGAATCTGTGAAAGACTCGTGTATGATAAACCGAATGAACTGAAATTACTGGTTTTGATGACGACGAGACCAGATGACTCTTCATCTCTGTCCAGAAGTACGCGCTTTTTCCTGATTCCACAAGTGTTCAGCTTCTACTTATATATGAACTGATCAGTTTGGTGGAGCATTGCTCATTTCATGGATCCAGACACGAAAAATGAATTTTGTCTGCAAACATGTCGATGTAAGAAGTAGCCACAAGGATGTGATTATTAATAGGCAACAAATAAATCTTTCTAACTGTGTCTTTGTGTAAGAGCATCCACGATCAGAAAAAAAATTGAGTATTTTGGTAATAAAGGCTTATAGTGACTCACATTGTAGGAATCCAGTTTAATTCCTCAAAGAAATGACAACGAAATCGTTATGTAGATACAAAGTATGACATGACAGAGTTGATAATAGTGTGCCTAACCAAGCTGATTACAGTGAAAGACAGTCATAGCTGGAAGGAACATGAATGACATAAAAGCCTTTCGGTGGATCTTAAAAGACTTGAGCCGTGACCGTGATTGTGAGGCACAAAAATCTACGCAGCAAGTGGAGAAAGTATCTCCCATTGAACCATGAACTGTAAGAACGGAAAGGATGGCAACGTCGCTGTCAATCGTAAGAAAACAGTAATAGGTGGAACCACAGCTCCGGGAGAGGACACTGCTCCACAAGGTATCGTTACAGTAGTAAACGTGACTTTGGTCAGGCTGATAGGGCTCAGACTAGCGATGTGCAGTTAGAAATCATAGAGGTGCAGACGGCCGATCTGCGGAATAATATCCCGAGTGTAGATGGAACAAGTAACTCTAGGAGCTGAATAGAAATACAGAGACTGGATAACGATGTACGAGGTGCATTCAAGTTCTAAGGCCTCCGATTTTTTTTTTATAATTAACTAATCACCCGAAATCGATGAAACTGGCGTTACTTCTCGACGTAATCGCCCTGCAGACGTACACATTTTTCACAACGCTGACGCCATGATTCCATGGCAGCGACGAAGGCTTCTTTAGGAGTCTGTTTTGACCACTGGAAAATCGCTGAGGCAATAGCAGCACGGCTGGTGAATGTGCGCCCACGGAGAGTGTCTTTCATTGTTGGAAAAAGCCAAAAGTCACTAGGAGCCAGGTCAGGTGAGTAGGGAGCATGAGGAATCACATCAAAGTTGTTATCACGAAGAAACTGTTGCGTAACGTTAGCTCAATGTGCGGGTGCGTTGTCTTGGTGAAACAGCACACACGCAGCCCTTCCCGGACGTTTTTGTTGCAGTGCAGGAACGAATTTGTTCTTCAAAACATTTTCGTAGGATGCACCTGTTACCGTAGTGCCCTTTGGAACGCAATGGGTAAGGATTACGCCCTCGCTGTCCCAGAACATGGACACCATCATTTTTTCAGCACTGGTGGTTACCCGAAATTTTTTTGGTGGCGGTGAATCTGTGTGCTTCCATTGAGCTGACTGGCGCTTTGTTTCTGGATTGAAAAATGGCATCCACGTCTCATCCATTGTCACAACCGACGAAAAGAAAGTCCCATTCCTGCTGTCGTTGCGCGTCAACATTGCTTGGCAACATGCCATACGGGCAGCCATGTGGTCGTCCGTCAGCATTTGTGGCACCCTCCTGGATGACACTTTTCGCATTTTCAGGTCGTCATGCAGGATTGTGTGCACAGAACCCACAGAAATGCCAACTCTGGAGGCGATCTGTTCAACAGCCATTCGGCGATCCCCCAAAACAATTCTCTCCACTTTCTCGATCATGTCGTCAGACCGGCTTGTGCGAGCCCGAGGTTGTTTCGGTTTGTTGTCACACGATGTTCTGCCTTCATTAAACTGTCGCACCCACGAACGCACTTTCGACACATCCATAACTCCATCACCACATGTCTCCTTCAACTGTCGATGAATTTCAATTGGTTTCACACCACGCAAATTCAGAAAACGAATGATTGCACGCTGTTCAAGTAAGGAAAACGTCGCCATTTTAAGCATTTAAAACAGTTCTCATTCTCGCCGCTGGCGGTAAAATTCCATCTGCCGTACGGTGCTGCCATCCATGGGACGTATTGACAATGAATGCGGCCTCATTTTAAAACAATGCGCATGTTTCTATCTCTTTCCAGTCCGGAGAAAAAAAATCGGAGGCCTTAGAACTTGAATGCACCTCGTATATAATGAAAGGGTACCCGTAGAATTGTACAGGGTAACCCAAAAGCCCGTTAACATTTGAAAATGCATTAATTTACGGAATAACGTAGGTGGAAAGGTAAAAATTAACATATATCCCTGAAATGACATGAGGTTTACTGAAACCAAAAAGAGTGTCCAAAAGATGGTGCTGAACAGCAACATGTCAGTGACGCGCAGGAGAATTGTGTACATAGCGAGCTGTAGTGAGAGAAGGAGTCAGATGCGCCAGCAATCGCTGCATGTTGACTTTACCAGGAAAGGCACTGTCAGTGAAGCTTTACTACCAGGACGGAGAATCCGCTACTGCAGCTTTACAATCCTATCACCATAAGAAGGGTATCCAAAAGGGTAAAGGTCCTATGACAAGTATCGCTGTGAAGAAAATGATCACTAAGGTTGAAGACCCTGAATATTTAGACGATCAGCCCCACAGTGAGTGATTCATCTCCGCGTCGCGAAGTCAGCTCTCGTCAATCGCATGTCGCACTGGCATTCCACGGGCTACTGTTTGAAGAGCACTAAGGTGTACCCTCCAATGCTACCCGCACAAAATCCAGCGCCGTCATGGACTGTTAGCAAGCGATTTTGTAACGCGGGGAGTGTTTGCGGTATGGGACTTAAGAAAATGTCGCTGTGGTGTCACCACCAGACACCACACTTGCTAGGTGGTAGCCTTTAAATCGGCCGCGGTCCGTTAGTATACGTCGGACCCGCGTGTCGCCACTATCAGTGATTGCAGACCGAGCGCCGCCACACGGCAGGTCTAGAGAGTCTTCCTAGCACTCGCCCCAGTTGTACAGCTGACTTTGCTAGCGATGGTTCATTGACAAAATACGCTCTCATTTGCCGAGACGATAGTTAGCATAGCCTTCAGCTACGTCATTTGCTACGACCTAGCAAGGCGCCATTACCAGTTACTATTGATGCTGTAAAACATGTACCGTCAAGAGCGATGTTCACCATTTACGGATTAAAGTTAAGTATTCCAGCAGCTACCTACGTTTTTTGCTAGTCTAATTTCCTTGACCTGTTCCAGACCTCACGCCAGCCTGCGTGAGCTAAAACGCGTGCCTTTCGGCTTCCTCTCATACCGGGTTGGCTCTCTTGCCAATCCACAACAGTCGCACTCCGAGTGTCAGTCAACAACCACAACTGCAGAATGTGAGCTACCGAAAATGCTAGAACTGACGTGGAAACCTACTGCATAATGAAAAAGTCACGGTGTGGCGTGGATTTACCACATCAATCTTAGTTAGACCATTTTTCTTTGAGGAAATGAGGGGTACTGCTTTTCAAACTTTCAGCATGACGAGAAGAGGTACCACGATTTGCTACAAAATCGTACCCCTAGCCTAGCTGATAAACGCCTGCTGGAAGGTATGACTTTTATGCAAGATTGCGCTCCACACCTTATTGATATAGCTGTGAAAGTTTTCTTGCACACATCGTTTGGTGAGGATCGAGTGATGAACCACCACTTCCATCATGCTTAGCCTCCCAGGTCCCCAGACCTGAATCCGTGTGATTATTGGTTGTGGGGTTACCTGAAGTTACCTCATTAGGACGCTAAAAGACGACATCCGATGGCATTTTTTCAGCTCACCTACTGATATGCTGTACAGTGCTATTCAAAAAAATGGTTCAGATGGCTCTGAGCACTATAAGACTTAACTTCTGAGGTCATCAGTCTCCTAGAACTTAGAACTACTTGAACCTAACTGACCTAAGGACATCACACACATCCATGCCCGACGCAGGATTCGAACTTGCGAACGTAGCGGTCGCGCGGTTCCAGACTGTAGCGCCTAGAACCACTCGACAGTGCTATTCAGAACGTTGTCCCTCGAATAGCGGCATTGCTGAGGAATGTCGAGGGACGTGTTGCACACTTGTTATAGAGAACATCTTATTTGCTAAAAATCAATTGTTATGCTAATTATTGTGTCCGTATCACATGAAGCGCCATCTGTTCGTCGTTTTCTGTACTTTTTTGCTTTCAATAAAACCGCATGTCAGTTATAGCTTACGTGTCAGTTCTTGCCTCGCTATCCACATCATTCTGTGAGTTACTGAATTTTCATATGTTAGTGAACTTTTCGGTCACCTTGTACTTAAATTTTGAGAATATAACGGAGATACTATCAGAGGAAGAAAAAGAGGTAAGGGTTGCTGGTTATCCAATATTTAGAATGATGGTTATTAACAAGGAGAGTCATTGTATCCTCAGAACTAGAAGAAAGCTGTCGATAACGAATAGTAGAATTTATGAAATCTATCTGAAGGACAAAACATGGCCTGAGTTTCCAGTGCACGAGACTTAAGTTAGAGGTGCAGTATTGCGCGAAGTATTGCAGTCTAATATCAGGCTAGGACTGATTTTACTCGGCAGGCACACCTGATGTCTCTTACCATTGATACAATACTGGTGCCGCGAAAGGCAAAGGTCCCGAGTTCGAGTCTCGGTCCGACACACAGTTCTAGATTGTAAGGAAGTACTTGTAGATCGGTTTCCGGCACTGAGCAGTCTGCTTTTCTGCCTGCTACTTGGAGGACCAAGAGTCCACGCCCAGTGCCATCGAAGCGCCTAGCTTTGTGGTAAGAGTGGAATGATACCTTCGCAGTCTCCCGAGGATGAGGAAGCTACTAGGAAGAAAAGCGGTGACTTTGGTTTTGAAACCCTACGGTAAAGGTGGGCGGAGTGGTATGCTAATCTTAAGTCAGTTTCATTCTGTCGTTCAACGGCGCTCCAAGGTATGAAGAGGGACCGTTTGGTAGGTTGACGTCGTGTAGGGCTACAGGTTCACACAGTTGCATCTTTTCTCATCAGCACAACCTTTTTCAATCATATCATTACCTACTGCCCTTCTTTTATTATATTCGAACTTCTAGTTTGAACATACTCCTACATTCCAACATAACATCATACTTTCTCGTACTCACTGTCATTAGTATCAATGGTTTTCTGTAATACCCTGCACTTATTCCAACGTCACGATATGCAGACTCCTCAAACGTTAACGTGTTATCAGTATCAGCACAATCACGAGTTCAAACAAAATCTCGTATTCATTGCCTTTTAGTCTACACTAATTTATATTTTTGTGAATTAAATGACAGTAAATGAGAAATACCATGAGAAATCTCAGTTTTGCCAGGGTTATTGTTAATGGTCGCTTTGTATCTACAGATATCTCCCACATATTGGTACAATGCAGGAGAAATGAACGTGTTTCTAGTTTCCATACAAGGACTATAAACACGAACGTTAAGTAATTTCTGTGATTAATACTGCAGATTTACTAATAAGCTTACTGAGGTGGAGAAAAGCCCTTCCGCATGCTCTATTCTGGCTGCAGCAGCTGATCTCCCCGGAACAGACACCGCGCGTGGCAAAACGCCCGGCGTCCTGCCAGCCTCCGAGATGATAATAAATGCACGGCGGTGAAGCACCGCTAGGAGATTTTGGCAGCCCAAGCCGAAGAACACGCCAAGAATGTGCTGCACCTGTGTTACGTGCAGTATAAATGTGCCTCGAGCAATTAGTTACAACCTCTCCAGAATGACACACCCCGTCTCACACCTCGACTTATTCGTATAGCCTACTCCACACCTTTCATTTGCTGGTATAGGGCAACCAGTTTTGCAAAGACTGTTCTGTTGTTGTTGTTGTTGTGGTCTTCAGTCATGAGACTGGTTTGATGCAGCTCTCCATGCTACTCTATCCTGTGCAAGCTTCTTCACCTCCCAGTACCTACTGCAAACTACGTCCTTCTGAATCTGCTTAGTGTATTCATCTCTTGGTCAAGACTGTTCTACCTCCCTAAAATATATAATTTATTCGCGCCACCAGAAGTTACATGCTCGATTTTTGTCTCACACACTGCTTTCTATTACCGGACTGATTATTCCTCGATGCCTCAGGATATGTGCTATCAACCGATCCCTCCTTTCACTCCAGTTGTGCCATGAATTTCTTTTCCCTCACTGATCCACTACCTTCTCATTAACTGTCTGATCGATTTGTCTAATAGTGAGTATTTTCCTCTGGCACCACATCTGAAAATCATCTGTCCTCTTCTCTGAACTACTAGCCATCCATGTTTCACTTCTGTGATATGTTACTCTCCACACAAATGCCTGCAAAAAATGCTTCTGAATATTTAAATTTCTATTTGACGCTAACAAGTTTCTGTTTTTCACAAATGTTCCCTTGTTGCTGAAAGTCTGCAATATGTTCAAATGTGTGTGAATTCCTAAGGGACCAAACTGCTTAGGTCATCGGTCCCTAGACTTACACATTATTTAAACTAACTTAAGCTAACCTATGCTACGAACAACACATACACCCATACCCAAGGGAGGACTCGAATCTCCTGCTGGAGGGGCCGCGCAGTCCGTGACATGACGCCTCAAACCGCCCGGCTACTCCACGCGGCTGAAAGTCTGCATTTTATATCCTCCTTGCTTCGTCCACCGTCAGTAATTTGGTTGCCCAAATAATAAAACTCACTTCCTACTTTTAGTCTCTCATTTTCTATATTAAATCCTAAGCTGAAAATGATATCTCTCTGTGTCCTGGAGTAAGTGGGTGTAAATGGAGGCGTTGCACTGTACGAATCTCAGACATTAAAAACAAGTATCCATTTACATTATCATGTATTCGTAAAACTCACTTGCTCTTCGAAAAACTCAGAAAAGTGTTTATGTTCGTCGAAAACATGAATTGCGTTTATGTGAATTGTCATCTTTTTAATAGAAAACTGCAATGCAAAACTAAACTCTAACTATGGAAACGTTATGAAAATATGGGAGAATTCGTTCCGCCGATAACTGACCGTGGTAGGACGCAATGGACCAAGCTGTCGGTTGATCGGATCACTCAACTTCTGGCAATAGGTCTGGTGAACAATGTCGGTGCCACTACGACCGTACCTTAAGAATATTCTGGTCTCAGTTAGTTTTTAAAGTCTACCAGATTGATCATTTGGTCTGATGCCTCTATTTCGCAATAAAATCAATAACAGTAGACATAGGGACATTTGGAACTCCTGTGTGACGGAATAGGCGATTGTACGAGCGTCTATAGTCATTCCACTTCTTATCTACTGACTCATTCTGGCAGAAAATAGTTTGAAATATAGGCGAACTTTGTGTTTTCTTATTTCCTCGCAGATGACTGGCTGGAGTTCACACGGAGGACGTTTGGATTTAGTGCCAGGAGAGTTTTGGCAGCTTAGTGTATTTCTGGTAGCGAAGACGATTTTTCCAGGATTAGGTGGTTTGAGTCAAATGATAATAAAATTACTGAATTATCGGTTTTACGAGATCTTTCTAAAAATAAACAGTTTAACAAGGAACTGTTTATCCTGGTGTGTTAATATCTGATCGTTTTCCGACCTTGAACTCTGACACACTGTGACTAGTTTCACTGAAATCGATTTGTCCGTAAGTTGCGTACGAAGAGTACAGATGTGTTTTCAGGCTCCACCCTAAAGCAAAAGTGGCGGTTCTCCTGCACAATCTCACGGAAAACGATATCAGTAAATGTTTCTAGCAGTGGAGAGAAAAACCACAGGCGTATGAGGACTCAAATTGGTCCTGTTTTGATCATAACCACCAGCAATTGAAATATTTGATAAGTCCATAGAGGCAGACAAGTACTCGTACATGAGATTTTCCGTCAGATTGCAGGAAGAAGTCTGTGATAAAGTACCTCTCCATCTCCAGTGTCTTTACCAATTTTGATGAAATTTTGCCCATCGGAAGGACACAGTTCTAGATCGAAAAGTCCTCCACTGATACGCAACCGATGTATACTTTTTTACGGGGAAGTACACTTGAAGGGCTAAAAACCAAATTAAAAAAAAACTTATTCATGTCAGTTCTACCACCCATCAAAATCATTTATCTACAAAACTGTTTATTTGTGGGAAATCGATGATTGCATGTGAACGAAAGCCAAATCGTTGGACCAACAATAACTTCTAACGGAGCCCATCCACTAAAGTTATCAATGTCTTTTTATTTGGTAAGATGTATATAGTGTAGTCACTCTGGCCTTTCACACTGAATGCTGCAGTGCGGATACACCTAAAGTATGTGCCATCTCCATGTGTTCTCCTTGTCAGATATTCATACCGTTCCATTCCGCTTTGTTTTAAAGAATTTGCACTTCTCTGACGAAAATGGGAAAAACGTGAGCCAACACAGAAAATTATATTTAAGGTAACAGTACTTCATAAGTGCTGCATGTGTTAAAGTACATTATTTCAGGCAAATGTTTAGCTTTTTGCCAAATAATACTAATTTGTGACTGTCGTGATTCCGCTGCTAACAACAGTATGTTACACTTTTTTTTTATTTTCACCGACTTGTGCTTCTGCAATCGTCAGATTAGTTAACCTTGAAACACTGGTTGTGAAAGGAGCCAACAAAAAGGTAGGAGACGAGGTACTGGCAGAAGTAAAGCTGTGAGTAACGGGTGTGAGTCGTGCTTCGGTAGCTCAGATGGTAGAGCACTTGCCCGCGAAAGGCAAAGGTCCCGAGTTCGAGTCTCGGTCGGGCACACAGTTTTAATCTGCCAGGAAGTTTCAAAAAAAGTTTCTGTTTGAGGGCGTTGCTGCGGCGTATGTGCGACTTAGTGCGACTTTGATGCGGGTGTACAAGCACCGATATGTAGGTAAGGGACTAGTGCGGTACTCGTATCTTTCCCGTATGCGTCCGTTAAATGAGGAAACGTCAAGTATGGTGATGTTATAACCAAATACGTCCAAACACGACCTATCGGCTGTTATGTTTTTCTCGGTTGCCGAAGGACAAACACCGATAGACATCCATCAGAGAATGAAGAATGCGTATGGTGCTGTATGTCTGTCGAAAACCACAATTCAACAATGGTGGTTTTCGACAGACATACTGTTCATGTTCACGCACGTCCCCATATGGTGAATGTCGTAATTAGTGAAGTAAGAGTGAAGCTGGCACAGTTTTAAATTATTCAAGATGGCAGCTGTCCCTGGCAGACCCCTGTTCGTCTCCTACATGGGGGGGGGGGGAATAGATGTGGCAATGTCACAAACAAACTGATATACAAATAATTAATCTGGTATACAAATAAATTAAACTGGTGGGTAATTAAAAAAATAGCGCGGAGTACAAAAAGCGGCGGGAAATTCAAATTTTCGTGGTAAATTCGAATATTGGAGCTAAACTCAAATGCTAATTACATTGCAATGCAGAGGACATAATAATAATAATAATATATTCTCTTTTTTAAAAATTCAATTTGCATATCGACAGTGTGAAAGGATGTAGGGTACTCTCCTTATTTCGTCATCTTTGGAATACTTACACTGTCTAACTGTGATGTCACAATCCAGGATGGCCGATCCAGAATACTGGTGCAGCCTAACTCCCCAGGAAATTCTAAAATGGGTGAGAAAAATCCAATATTTTTTTCCTTTGGCTGTGAAGCCTGTGTGTTGCAGACAGACAGTTACCATTGATTGAGCAATAGATAGTAGCTCTAGCCAGTCTTGTCAATAACAGCTGGCTGTAGACAGAATATTTTCCCTTTAGTCTAGTACTAAAGAGTTTCTCCAGCATTCTAGCTAATAGCTATATGAGGGAAGGACTGGTAGTAATAGTTGGACACCGAAATATCACTGAAGTGCAACTGATTAGGCTTCCACCGATCTACAAGTGAGCTACCGCTGGGAGAGACATACTGATGGGTAATATCATATTTTAACACCTTTACAGAAAGGTAGGACTGCAGCGGCCTATCTATGCCACTCTTTGGCCACAGAAAATACATACATAAAACAGGAAGACACATTAACAAACATACATGCAGGATAAAACAGGAGACATACATATTAAAATAAATGAAGGCTTTCACAGATGCGCTGTTTGATATAAAAACGTTCAGCACTGTACACAACGGAGACACAGATTTTCACACGTGAACGGAAGAGCACTGAAGGAGAGATACTAAGTAACTGAGGGGAAGACGAACACTATCACAGTGGCGACGATCTCTGGCCCACTAAAATCATACTGTGCACACAAAAAAGCTGGGGGCCTGCCAGAGGGAAGAGGTGAGAGGAAGAGGGAGGGGAGGGAAGATTCCAGTGGGAGAGAAAAAGGGAGGGGAGAGGAGAGGGTACGGGTAAGTGTGTAAACCCCTGGGAGGGGGGGAGGGGAGGGAAGGAGGAGGGAGGAGGAAGTGAGGAGGGAGAGAAGGGAAAGAGGGTGCCCTGAAGGTAAAACACAGGAGGAGGAAGGGGAGGATCAAAGCTGGTAGGAGGGGTAGATGGAGGGGGCAGGGCATCGTCAGGGAGGGGAAGTTGACAGAAGCCACCTTGGGCAAGGGTACGGAATGTGGCAGGATGGAGAGCAGGTGGGATGCAGGTGTACAGGCGCTGCAGTGGATAGGGGTGGGAAAGTATGGGAGAGACAAGCGGATGAGGGGAATCAGTTTTATGGGATCTGTATCCGTTCAAGGAAGAGGTGTGGGAAAGGAATTAAGTCGTAGAGGATCAGTGTGAGGGGAAGGGAGGCGGATGCGATAGGCGAGGCGGAGCGCATGGCGTTCCAGGATTTGAAGGGACTTGTAGAAGGTTGGAGGGGCGGAGATCCAGGCGGGATGGGCATAGTGCTGCTATAAATCCATGCCCCTGTGTACAGGAGTCCTGTAGCAACAGCATTTGGGAGTGAAACACACTTACATCTGTTTATGAGGCGCAAGTCACATCCTAGCAAACAGAAACAAGGGAAATGTATCGTACAATAGTTTTTACGAATGTGGTGCTCATTATCCTACTGGAGCATGGAATCTTAAGACGGAAAACCTGGCCAGTCACCTCTAGTCTAGTCCAGTGCCATTTCCCGAGTATATTGTGCACCTGAAGAGCCGACAGGTCGGAGCAGTTACCTGTACCTGCCGATCGCGAGAGGCTAATCCACGGCTACGGTCGGTTGAAGACTCCTGAGCACACCTGTCGCTGGCTGCAGATGGGTCTCACTAACTCGCTGAACGTAGAGTTCTACCTGCAATTCACTCCCCTTCATAGACTCCCCAGTTTAAGAAAATCCACTTTACCCAATCCGAGACAGGGATGTTGTTGTCCATACAGCTGGAAATTCTCACGCAAAATGTAGGTTCCTCCCCTTTATACGCTTTATTTTTGAAGACAGAAGAAACTGGGGCATGCGCGTATTTTCACGTCTTACAGTATCGTTCCTTCTTGTAAAAATCTTGTACAACAGAACGGCATAGGCTATGTTTCCTCTAAATATTCTCTCATCCGGTAAAAAAAAAAAAAAAAAAAAAAAAAACTGTATATCTGTTACGTCCTGCATCACAAGACTAGAATATTAAACTCATTTTTGGCTGTCACAGTATACCACGTCCCTTTCGAACACTCTAAAGGTATTCAAATGCCTCTTCGAGTACGAAGTCTCTGAAGTTAGCCAAATAGCACCACAGAAGAATTTTAAATACCAGCTTAATACAGTGAATCACTTTATAAATTCGATAATATTGGTGATTTTATTACTATGTCTATCTCTGGTTGTGTAGATGGAAGACTGAAATTTCGTTAAATATCTCACCGCAACTAAAAAATGCTTGATTACCATTCCAAACTCGAATCGTATCCATCGCACTCTCACGCTCGCTTCTACCCACCCAGCGGCACATCATTGATATCAAATTGTTTGACTAATAAACTAAATCGATAATGAGAGTCCCTTTGCCGGGTGACTAATTTTTTTCCTGCAGTCGGATTACACGCAACAGGTAACCGTTACAGACTCTTCTGTGACGTCTCTGGGGGCTTCACACAGGCTAAACAGGCATTTCGTCCGGTACCAGAATGGGTGTTAACCGCCGTCAAATGGCTGAAGATATCCAAGGCTAATTACGTTCCATCTGTTTTTTGGCTTGTTATGCTGGTGGAAATAAGTCACTTAGAATTCTGGTATACTGCTCCTCAACTAATTCTGCTGTTTATGGGAGCAGTAAGATGTTTCGATGTTTCTCTCTCTTCTCTGCCCCCCCTCCCACAGTGCCACTGTCCCCCCCCCCCCCCCCCCGCCTTCCACACCCCACCCATCCCCGCCCCCACCGTCACCACAGCTCACAGCTGCGACCACCGCTAGCGCGCCGCGAACCTCTGCCTGCACATTAGGACTGTACCGCTCCTCTTACCCAAAGACCACCGCTCCGAAGTGCTGAACAGCTGTTACTGATTCCAGACTTCCTCTCATCCCACCTGCAGACCGAAACGCTCTGAGTTTTCGAAATATCCCAGAAAGGCTGATTCAGTGAACAGTAGCAAAGAACCTGTCTGCTGGTCACACCATCTCAACTGTGTATAAGCCTCTAGACCTGGGTTTCCCTCAGAATACAGCACTGTAGAAGCATTGGATGCTTTGAGAAATCAAATGGGAATGTCTGGAGGGAAAATGAATGTTCTTTTCTAGGACCACTACTGAAAACTGACATTTCAAGCTAACTGCTGAAGGATTCTACTTCCCGAACATACATTTCTCGTAAGGACCACGAAGATAAGATACGAGGAATTAGTACTCATACAGACGCATATATACAGTCTCTTTCCCCCACTGTTTTTTCCCGTGGAATAGCTGTACGATAGCTTGTGAGGTATGCTTAAAGACGCAGATATAAATTTAGCCTACCTATTAAGATGCCCGTCCATCCATTTATAGACACTCAGAACTAACGGAAAATTGTGACCTCTTATTTATCGAGGAAGGACAAGACAGAACTTCTGCTGCTGATTGCGCCAGTATTATCGAATACTCTTCTATCACAGTCACATGCTGATCGAGTAAAAAATTGCCTATATACTTGCATTCCACCCCTATGTTTCCAGAAGAAGAAACGTGGTCTTTCCCAGAGATTTTTTTCCGTGACATATTCGAATGGAGTATGCCAATCTATACGATCCTAGCTTCGCAGATCAGTCATGTAACACGAACAGATGTGGGCTCTCAGTATTCGTGCGGTACAGCGACTGTGTAATGTTGAGCTGTCGAATCGATATTACTGTTCACCAGCACATACCATAACAGGTCTATGGGTGTTAATGTCGCGATAATAACTGACAATGACCTTACAGTTATGGAGGAAATTCGGAATGTATTGTGTGGTACAATTGTGGAGCTCTTACAAATAGAATGGGGGAAAGTGTGCAGCAAACTGACATGTATAACGACGAACAGCTGACGGCTAAGTACGACACATTCTGTCTGTGCATTCCTGTCTCCGACAGCAGCAGTATTAGTGTAGCAATACTCATTGTACAGCAACACATCGCTTGAACACACATGGTCTGCAGAAAGTGGTACGTGCTGCAGTGCAGAGTGTATACCCGTGTTACTGATATGCTTACGATAGTGGAAGCACTGAGATGGAGATGTACTGTTCGCGATTTCGGACACTCAGTCATCCTAAGGTCAATGGAAGTTCATTACAAGATGGCACACCTAATCCAACATATTTTGCATGCAATAAATTTTGTATTTTAAGTATACAAAACAATTATTTGCAAAATACTGTTGCATAGTTCCTCAACATCAGTCAGTGTTGTTCACAGGGTGACAATTACTGAACTGTATGAAAAAAACATAAATTAGTTACAAACTACACCGTGTACACACAATATTCACCTTGTTAACGTCACTACAGATATTAGGATTTAGGTTATGTCATGTTCGATATGCCTGCCATCATTGGCGATGATGTGACGCAGACGAGTAGCGAAATTCTTCATGTCCCGTTGAAGTGTCGGAACTTCGATGCTGTCGATGACCTCCTGAATGGCTGTGATCGCCTCAGCAGTGGTTTAGGGGTTATTTCTGTACACCTTGTCTTCAATATAGCCTCACAAAGAGTAGTCGCATGTGTTCAGATCCGGAGATATGGCGGCCAATCGAGGCCCATGGCAGTGTCTTCTGGGTACCCCAGAGTAAGAATGCGGTCCCCAAAGTGCTCCTCCAGGACGTCAAATACTCTCCTACTTCTATGGGGTCGAGCCTCGTCTTGAATGAACCACTTCGTGTCGAAATCAGGGTCACTTTGGATAATGCTGATGAAATCGTTTTCCAAAACCGTCACGTACCGTTCGGTAGTCACCATGCCATCAAGGAATATCGCACTGACTATTCCGTGACTGGACATTACCCCCAACACAGTCAGCCGTTGAGGGTGAAGAGACTTCTCGACTGCGAAATGCGGATTCTCAGTCCCCATAAGGAGCAAAATTTTCTTATTAAAGAATCCATCCAGTTGAAAGTTGGTTTCGTCACTAAACCAACCATCCATGTACATACTAATTCGTATCATGACCAGCGGCCAACCTTGCAGTTTGAACGTCCTATCGCAACCAAATCCATGATGGCAAGATAGAATGGACGTCTAAAGCCAGAGTGATATCGGTAAGGTGCAGGAGCACCGGTTCGTGGTCAGAGCCCAGTTCTTGGAGTGTTTCCAAACGAAAACTGCATTGCAGTGTTCTTGAAAATGGCCACATCCAGAATGTCCAGCTGGCAGTCGGAGCGGAATGGTATATGGGTTGGAGTGTGGCGACCAGTGACAGACAGAGCCAGAGCATCTTCCAGTTCGAGGAGGAGTCTGGCCTTAGAATTAATGACGCGAGAATGCCAAGCTGGATTCTTGGCCCCTATGATGAGTCTGTCAAATTCCGTCAACGTGCGTGGGTCAATATGTGGCAGTTTAGGGCTACAAAAAGCTGCAGCAAACGTGGTAGCACCAAGGTGCGTAGAGACAGTAGCCACTGTGGCTTCTATATGTTATAGCGGTTTGAGAGATCATTATTGTAGATGGGTGTCCCTGCACTGGCAATGGAGTCGCTCTGTGCCATAGCAAACTATGGTGTATAGACGAAAACCGTCTGTGGATTTGAGGTGGATTTCTGAGACAAGTAAAATGTCCACATTGGGATTGTAGAGGAAGGTGTTCACGTTAGTCTTCATCCGTTTAATACCATTGGCACTAATAATTCAGATAACTAGATCCCAAGGGGATGATGGTTGTGTGCTGGGCGATTTGCCATTATAACAAAATCTGGCTGAGCCCTTCAACCAGAGCGATGACCTTCTTGAGCCCATCCTCTGACCAACAGATCTTTTGATCTTCCTGGTGTGGGGCTGTGTGAATGGAGAGATGACCTGGAGGATCTCTAGCATGTCATCTTGGAACGAAGCATCTGTCTCCACCACTGGAAGAATATTCTAGGTGGGCTGCTTGACCCTTTGGTGGGCAGGGGTGGGTGTGGTGATTGATGGAGAAGGTGCCATAATGTAGGATTGGGGGGGCACTTCAACATGTGGGAGCGAAGGAGGCAGCAGACAGCCTTTCTTTTAGATGGGCGTTGGCGTACATCACAGCGGACGGAGGAGCAAGAGCAGACTGAGCTGCAGCAGAAAAGGTGTTCATTGGGAATGGAGCTGGAGGAGGCCCCTGTGTCACAGATGCGTCAATTGCCGGAACATCTGTGGTACGAAGGTAGCTGGGTACACCCTGTACTACAGGGAAATGGATGCAGTCCCATGGTGGCAGGGGTAGCTGATATGTCCTTGGCTTCCTTCTTGAAGGGTGGTAAGACTTCATCGCCTTCTGGCAAAGAGAGCAATCCTTCCAGGAGGCCAGATGGAAGGCATCGTGAGCACCGCCCAAACAGCAGGTGCACGTGGGCTTCTCTGAGGCCGGAAGTTTGCATTCCTCAGTCGCATACCGGCCAGCACACATGACACACTGTAAAGTCAGTGAGCAGTAATTGCTAGTGTGGCACAAATATTGACAGCTACAGCAGAAGCGTGGACCGCTGCAGCCTTCATGTGATTAGATACGCACCTTGGTACACAGGAGATACCTGATTTGGCAAATGCGTTCGACGTTTTCTGTCCTGATAAGAGAGACAACATGGATTGGCATAGAGATTAGCTTCCAGTTTGCAGGGTCCCTCTCGTTGTACTGGTGGACCAAAGGATCCAGGAATTTTAGACAGAATAATTCATCCCTGACCTCACAGGAAAGGTCTTTAATGACAGTTTTTGTTCGTCTGTCACCAGAAGCCTGGTGGGTGTAGTAAACCATAGACCCATAGCCCTCGACGTCAGGAAGTTGAGGACTGAGATAATCGTCCTTAGTGTCAAGCAGATACTTGCAGTGGTCTTTCTGGTAAACTGCCCGCAGTTGGCCTGTAATAAGGCGTTGCTGATCAGTGTTGAGTTTAATGTAGTTCGTGAGATTGTAAACCACGATAGAAGGCATCTTCACCCTCTTTGGTGGTGGTGGCAGTAGATTCTAAGAAGCGTGGTCGGGAGGTGGAGTCATGTCCTGATCAATGGCACCAAAAGGTGAGCGTGCTCCTAGTGTGAGACATCTGAATCCGAATCATGGCCACTGCAAATGGCGCGAGCAGATGACCATTTAGATTTTTGGCCACAGGGGGGGCTGACAGGGGCAGTCCCTAGAAGGCCCTCCTGGGCCGACGAGATAGTGTATACGAAACATAGCCCGACGGTGCATCTACATGGTGGTTCGTAGCATTTGAACAGTGTTTGGAGCTAATAGGGCATGACGGCCTCTGGGTGAGAGGTCTATCACAGGCAGCCATGGGAGTCGGATGTCGAAGTGGAAGATCAGTCCCTCATGCGAGGCTATGGACAGGGCTCTCGCGAATCGGTATCACTGTCAGTGGTTACCGGTGACTTGTGGCGGGAGGCACGGTGCGCTCGATCCTTAGACCGTTGAATGGTGTCAGTATCGGCACCTCCAGCAGCCTGCCGGGATGGACGACGATTGGCCGGTGTCATTGCCGCGCGAACGGGTGGCGAAAGATTCGCCTAGTCGCGGATTCCTGTCCTTCGCTTTATTACTGTTTTGCCTCCGCCCGACTGACGTGGCCAGGGCCCTGGACCACGAAAATATCCAAATTCTTGTCATCTATAAATCGCCGGTAGAATGGGACACATACGAAGAACAACGGCGTCTTAGAAGGCAAACGACAAATCACGACATTACTACTAGCAACCCTGAGCAAAACTCGTGACCGTAACGAACGACGTTCACGTACTCGAAAGTAAACACTGTGAGCGCTGACCCAGGGCTGGTACGGTGTTGTGCATATATACACTGAAGCGCCAAAGAAACTAGTAAAGGCATGCGTGTTCAAATACAGGGATATGTAAACAGGCAAAATACGGCACTGCAGTGAGCAACGCCTGTATAAGACAACAAGTTCAGATGGTTCAAATGGCTCTGAGCAGTATGGTACTTAACAGCTGAGGTCATCAGTCCCCTAGAATTTAGAACTACTTCAACCTAACTAACCTCAGGACATCACACACGTCCATGGAGGATTCGAACATGCGACCGTAGCGGTCGCGGGTTCCAGACTGAAGCGTCTACAACTACTCGGCCACACCGGCTGGCAGACAAGTGTCTGACGCATTTGTTAGATCGGTTACTGCTGCTACAATGTGCAGGTTATCAAGATTTAAGTGAGTTTGAACTTGGTGTTGTAGTCGGCGCGCGAGCGATGGGGCACACAGCATCTGCGAGGTACCGATGAAGTGCGGATTTTCCCGTACGAGCATTTCGCGAGTATCAGTAATACGCTAAAACATCAAATCTCCGACATCGTTGCGGCCGGAAAAAGTCCTACAAGAACGGGACCAATAACGACTGAAGAGAATCGTTCAACGTGGCAGAAGTGCAATCCTTTCGCAAATTGCTGCAGATTCCCATGCTGGACCATCAAGAAGTGTCAGCGTGCTTAGCATTCAACGAAAGATCATCGATATGGGTTTTCGGAGCTGAAGGCCTACTCGTGTGGCCCTGATGAGTGCACGACACAAAGCTTTGCGCCTCGCCTGGGCGAGGACTGTTGTTGACTGGAAACATGCCGCCTGCTCGGACGAGTCTTGTTTCAAATTTTATGGAGGAGATGGACGTATTCGGGTATGGAGACAACCTCATGAATCCAAAGACCCTTCATGTCAGCAGGGAACTGTTCAAGCTGGTGGAGACTCTGTAATGGTGTTGGGCGTGTTCAGTTGGAATGATGAGGGACCCCTACTAAGTCTAGATAGGACTGTGGCAGGTAACGCATACGTAAGCATCCTGTCTGAGCACCTGTATCCATTCATGTCCATTGTGCATTCCGGCGGACTTGGGAAATTCCTTCAGGACATTGCGACACTCCACAAGTCCAGAATTGCTACAGAGTGGCTCCAGGAACACTCTTCTGAGTTTAAACAGCTCTGCTGGCCAACAAAATCCTCCGACATGAATATTATTGAACATATATGGGATGCCTTGCAACAGAAGAGATCTCCCCTCCCCCCCCCCCCCCTCGTACTCTTACGAATTTATGGACAGCCCTGTAGGATTCATGGTATCAGTTCCGTCCAGCACTACTTCAGACATTAGCCGAATCCATGCCACGTCGTGTTGCGGCACTTCTGTGTGCTCACGGGGGTCATACACGATATTAGGCAGGTGTAACAGTTTCTTTGACTCTTCAGTGTAGATGTAATGGGAGCATCTGGAACCTTCCAAGGAGGACCGGAGTTGCGCATGCGCGGAAGGCAAGTTGGGCAGCTCCTGGCCGCTCCGTCACGGTGAGGGATCAAGTGTCGTCACATGGCGCAAATAGCCGGCGCCACGTTTGAATCTGCCGCTCCCGCGTCTCTACAAGCATCAAGCCTACGTCTTTGCTTTTGTTCAATGTCCAAAGCCCACCTACATGCTCTACTAAGTGTGTACCTCTACTCTCTGTTAAAATAGTTGCTGTTTACCCTAATTTCAGTCGCTTCTTTGATAACAGAATCCCAGTATGATGTTATTTTAGCCGAAACACTCGTTTGTTCAAATTAAATTTTATGTCCGTTTTCTAGGCGATGTTCAACGACGGCCGACTTCCTAAGTTACAATTCTTTCGTGTGTCGAGAATGCTCTGCACATCGCTCTGGAACAGTGTGAATGGTTTTTCCTATGTAAATAGTACCACATTCATAGGGGACATCATACACTCCACGTACTCGACGACCTATGTTGAACACGTTGGTACACATAACAAAGATTATTTCTGATGACGTCCACCTTGAGTCTGAATTTCAGCATTTGAAGGACGTGTTCAGAGCAAATGACTACAGCAAAAGAGAAATTGCTAAAGCTTTTAAATGCCAGCCACGAAAGACGCCACGTGAATCGGCAGAAGAGGCCAAGCGAGCTGCATTCCTTCGGTATTGTGGAGCAACTACTATCAAAATAGGGCTCGTGCTGAAGAGACAAGGACTGAGACGAGTGCTCCAACCGGCATCCAAGATAAGAGATACGCCCCTTTAAAGGCAACATAGGTCTTCGAGTCCTTGACGTGTATGATGTCCCCTGTGAGTGTGGCAGTATTTACACAGGACAAACCATTCACACTGTTCCCAGGCATTGTGTATTCTCGATGCATGAAACAAATGGAACTTGAGAAGTCGGCCGTGGCTGAACATTGCCTAGAAAAAGGGCATAAAATTCACTTTGAAAAAACGAGTGTTCTGGCTCAAACATCATACTACGATTCTGTTATCAAAGGAGCGACCGAAATTAGAGTAAACAGCAACAATTTTAACAGAGACCAGAGGTACACACTTAGGAGGGCGTGCGGGCGAGCTTTGGGAACGGAACAAAAGCAAGGACGTTGGCTGAACGCTTATAGGGACGCCGGAGTTGCAGTTTCAACGTGGCGCCGGCCGCTTGCGCCATGTGACGTCACTCGGTCCTGCGGCGTGCTCATGCTGAAGAGACATGGACTGAGACCAGTGTTCCGACCCGCATCCAACATATGAGAAACATTACGCCCCATTAAAGACGACATAGATCTTCGAGTCTTTGCCACGTACGGTGTCCCCTGTGAATGTGGTGGTATTTACATAGGAGAAACCATTGGGACTGTTGCTGAGCGTTGTGCAGAGCATTCTCATCACATGAAACAAAGGAAACTTGAGAAGTCAGCTGTTGGTCAACATTGCCTGAAGAACTGGCATAAAATTTAATTTAAACAAATTAATTTTCATATCAAGTACATATCGGCATTCCCCCACCCACAGCCCACAGAGGGCAGGTTTGAGGTGGGGCGGAGGGGGGGGGGTGGGGAGAGCAGCCATTTTGAATAAATTAAAACTGTCCCAGCTTCACGTTTGCTCCGCTACTGACGTAACACAGAAGTTACACCAACTCAAGTGTGGGACAATAGAGAACCCGACCTGTAGTCCTGATATTTGTCCATGCGATTATCACGAGTTCGGTCCCTTAAAAGAGGCCTTGAAGGGTCGACGATTCCTGTCGGATGTGGATGGGCAGCAGGCAGCTGCTGATTTCTTCACGCAGCAGGAAACCGTGTTTTACCAGACGGGTATCTTCAACGAAGTGTGTTGGTGGGATGATTGCCTCAATGCACAGGGCGATTTTGCCTGACCGGCATACCGATTCTCGACTGTCCGGCTTGCGAACGGAAGCTTTTTGATCGCTCTTTATACACAAACGTAGATAATAATCATAATGAGTGATATAATAGAGACTTCGAAATTGTTCACGTACTTACAGTATCATACTGTGTTTTGACGTTTAGAAACTAAGAATTTGAAGGTTTTTGAAGCGCCCACAGAAACGCGAAAGCAAGGTCACTCTCAATTCTTTTGTTCGGAAGTGCAGGGAAATCGCTCTGAAAATAAGTTTTTATTACGTTATAGGAAACGTCACTATGTAAACTGTAACTGTAAAGTATAGCTCACTACAAGTATTTGAGATGTTTCTGTGGCATTCACAGCTCAGTAATGAAAGCGCCTCGACGTTGTCACTGCACGTTGTGACTGTGCAGTTTTGAAGGAGTTGCGGCCTGGCCCTAATGGGGCTATTGAATTACAAACAAACGAGACTCAGGTCGGCGCCGAGGAGCACGTCCTTCCTCGACTACGAATTCGTAGAGTGCATTGATGCTGTGTGGGCGAAGAAAATTGAGATACATGCTTCCCGGGAACTGTTTCTCGGCAGTAAAAAACTGTATTTTCAATGACATTCTTAACTACAAAGATCTCAGAACTGTGCTATAGGAAATCCTGAGAGGTAGAATTAGTCGCTTAGTAAAGAAGGTCTCCTTTCTTGACATGCACTGCATCTTTCATCCGTGAAGTGTGAATGCTGTTTAAGAAGTTAAGAAGGAAGGTTAGGGTTTTACGTTCAGTCGATAAGTAAATTATTAGGAACAGATTACATATTCACATTGGAGAAAGCAGTGACGGAAATCGGCACTTCATCATCTAAGGTATCATTGTGGTATTTCCCTAAAGTGATTTAGGCAAATCACAGAAATCCATAATCCATATGACCGGACGGGGTTTGGACCGTTACCCTCTAGCAGACGTGCTGAGTGCTCTGAAGTGTAGCTGTTGGTGTTAGAGTCTAATGCTGTGTCTGTGGCACTGATTTTGATAAATGACTAAACTCTTTGTCGTCATAAAACACCGGAGTATGATACACTCCTGGAAATTGAAATAAGAACACCGTGAATTCATTGTCCCAGGAAGGGGAAACTTTATTGACACATTCCTGGAGTCAGATACATCACATGATCACACTGACAGAACCACAGGCACATAGACACAGGCAACAGAGCATGCACAATGTCGGCACTAGTACAGTGTATATCCACCTTTCGCAGCAATGCAGGCTGCTATTCTCCCATGGAGACGATCGTAGAGATGCTGGATGTAGTCCTGTGGAACGGCTTGCCATGCCATTTCCACCTGGCGCCTCAGTTGGACCAGCGTTCGTGCTGGACGTGCAGACCGCGTGAGACGACGCTTCATCCAGTCCTAAACATGCTCAATGGGGGACAGATCCGGAGATCTTGCTGGCCAGGGTAGTTGACTTACACCTTCTAGAGCACGTTGGGTGACACGGGATACATGCGGACGTGCATTGTCCTGTTGGAACAGCAAGTACCCTTGCCGGTCTAGGAATGGCAGAACGATGGGTTCGATGACGGTTTGGATGTACCGTGCAGTATTCAGTGTCCCCTCGACGATCACCAGTGGTGTACGGCCAGTGTAGGATATCGCTCCCCACACCATGATCCCGGGTGTTGGCCCTGTGTGCCTCGGTCGTATGCTGTCCTGATTGTGGCGCTCACCTGCACGGCGCTAAACACGCATACGACCATCATTGGCACCAAGGCAGAAGCGACTCTCATCGCTGAAGACGACACGTCTCCATTCGTCCCTCCATTCACGCCTGTCGCGACACCACTGGAGGCGGGCTGCACGATGTTGGGGCGTGAGCGGAAGACGGCCTAACGGTGTGCGGGACCGTAGCCCAGCTTCATGGAGACGGTTGCGAATGGTCCTCGCCGATACCCCAGGAGCAACAGTGTCCCTAATTTGCTGGGAAGTGGCGGTGCGGTCCCCTACGGCACTGCGTAGGATCCTACGGTCTTGGCGTGCATCGGTGCGTCGCTGCGGTCCGGTCCCAGGTCGACGGGCACGTGCACCTTCCGCCGACCACTGGCGACAACATCGATGTACTGTGGAGACCTCACGCCCCACGTGTTGAGCAATTCGGCGGTACGTCCACCCGGCCTCCCGCATGCCCACTATACGCCCTCGCTCAAAGTCCGTCAACTGCACATACGGTTCACGTCCACGCTGTCGCGGCATGCTACCAGTGTTAAAGACTGCGATGGAGCTCCGTATGCCACGGCAAACTGGCTGACACTGACGGCGGCGGTGCAAAAATGCTGCGCAGCTAGCGCCATTCGACGGCCAACACCGCGGTTCCTGGTGTGTCCGCTGTGCCGTGCGTGTGATCATTGCTTGTACAGCCCTCTCGCAGTGTCCGGAGCAAGTATGGTGGGGCTGACACACCGGTGTCAATGTGTTCTTTTTTCCATTTCCAGGAGTGTAAATGAAATCGTAGAGCCACAGGAATAAACTGCAATTGACACATTTCACAGGGTCTTTTATCTATGGACTGCTTGTCTAGGACTTCCTACTGTGTACCTTGTGTAGCCTACTCCGTGTAAAGCATAACCCTGTGATCGTGGAAAGACATTACTGTAAAAGTTGTCAGTTGGAGCAACAATGTACCATATACTAATGCATTTTAAGCTCGAAAGATCGGCATAAAAACAATTAGTTGTTAACAAAGCACCTATGTGTGCTGCTAAGTGTTCGCAAAACAGTCACAATAAAGAGACGTAGTCTAGATTTAGTTCACATTTAAGATGTTTGCGAACGGTATTATGAACTATAGCAATTGCATGCTCATGGTCCATCTCTTACTCATAGTCCCGAATCACAGTATCAGCAAAAGAAAAGTACTTAGCTTGTTACTGCTGGAATTCTGTTTCGCTAATCGCAAGAACCAGGGTAAAATAACCCACTGATTCATCTTGAATCGGCACTTGTTCCAAGATATATCAATTTAATGCTATCAGCAGTCACATGACTACTAAATGTCTGACTTTTTTCAATATGCCGATTGTAATTAGAAATCACTCACAACTAATACTGCAAGTAGTTTCACCGATGGGAAAGAAAACTCAGTAACATTTACGGTGCACACCCTTAGGATTAATTCCTTCACTAATGTGTAATGTGATGGCGAATAAAGAATTTGTTTAATGTTAAATGAGTGATTACATCGCAGCAAAAAAATGGTTCAAATGGCTCTGAGCACTATGGGACTTTACTTCTAAGGTCATCACTCCCCTAGAACTTAGAACTACTTAAACCTAACTAACCTAAGGACATCACACACATCCATGCCCGAGGCAGGATTCGAACATGCGACCGTAGCGGACGCGCGGTTCAAGACTGTAGCGCCTAGAACCGCTCGGCCACCCCGGCCGGCACATCGCAGCAATACGATAGTTATAAAGAATGTGTAATGTGTACTATTTCACCCACTACTGTTACTCATGTATCTTGACCCGTGTATAGCAAAATTAGTTCTATTATCGTGCTTCTAACTAAGATTCTGGTTGGTTCAGTCTTAATAGCTTTAACAGGGCAGCTGTATGTAGTTTTCTCTCTATATATTTGAATAACAAATGAAAAGTTCCATACAGTCCCTCGAGCAGAAAATGATTTCCTTTACTCTACGTAATTTATTCAGCTGCCCACACAAATAATACTTTACCTGTCGGACATTGGAACATGTATCCTTTCGAGGTATTCAGCTTAAAAATTAATTATTTGCAATTTAAAAATGTACTCTGCGCGTCTCGCATCAGATTTAGAATTAATTACAGTTCCCTTGAAAAAATGACATTCAGTACCATGATGATGTTACCCGTACCAGCACCAAGACCGAAGAGAGAGAGAGCCTCACTGTACTCCTCGTTCTTGTTACATCAGTACTTACAGATGCTTTCCTGACGTTGATATCATAAATAGCCTTGAGAGAGATGAAGATACTGTTTCAATGAGAAAGTCATCAGATATCAACTGTAAATAGTCTGCTTTGTCGCTCTGCCAGCGATGTTTTGAAAGTAAGAGACGCTGCAATGTAGCATATTTCTGTTGAATTGTAGCAGGTTTCAGCACTATATCGCAATGCTACCGGAGTGACACTACTCACACGCTTGTAGATAGCCCAAATTTCATGAAATTATGACCAGGAAATAGCAGACTAAATATTAGTTTATCCAACACCCTAATAAAATAAAAAATTGTTTTAAAAAGTCACACTACTAAGGAATTATCCGAATGGGACGGAAATCAGTAAGTGTGCACACAAACAAATTATTACAGTTTCGGAATAAATGGATGCTTCGTTCAAGAGAAAGAGCTTCACAAATTGAGCAAGTCAATAACGCATTGGTCCACCACTGGCCCTTATTCAAGCAGTAATACGTCTTGACACTGACAGAGTTGTTGGATGTTCTCCTGCGTGATATCATACCAAATTCTGTCCAATTGGGAAGATAGTCAAAACCCCTAGCTGGTCGGAGGGCCCTGCCCATAATGCTCCAAACGTTTTCAATTGGGGAGAGATCTGGCGGCTTTTCTGGACAAGGCAAGGTTTGGTAAGCACGGAGATAAGCGGTACAAACTCTCGCCGTGTACGGTAGGGCATTATTGTGCAAGGTTTGGTAAGCACGGAGATAAACGGTACAAACTCTCGCCGTGTACGGTAGGGCATTATTGTGCTGACATGTAAGCCGACGATGGCGTACCATGAAGGGAACAAAACGGCGAGCATAATTCCGTCAACGTGCTTCTGTGCTGTAAGCATACTGCAGATGACAATCAAAGGGGTCCTGCTATGAAAAGAAATGGCACCCCAGACCATCACTCCAGATTGAAAGGTCGTACGGCGGCCGACAGTCAGATTGGTATCCCACCCCGTCAGGGGTGTCTCCATACACATCTTCGTTCATTTCGAAGCGAGACTCATCACTGATGACAATTCTACCACAGTCAATGGGATTACAGGCCCTGATGACCAGGGAGACGTCCCCGACAGCAGTGGGATACCAACCAGACCGTCACCCGCCATACGGCCCGACTATCTTGAGTGATGGTGTCGGGTGCCATTACATTTCATAGCACATCTGTACTTCGACGATACTCTACGCCCTGATTTGTTCTTTTTCATGGCAAGCCATCCTGGGTTTACGTTTCAGCAAGATAATGCCCTTCCGCACACTGGGAGAGGTTCTTCCTCTTGTCTTCGTGCTTGCCAAACTTTACCTTGTCCAGCAAGGTTGCCAGATCTGTCTCTAATCGACAACGTTTGGTGCATTATGGGCAGGGCCCTCCCACCAGCTCAGGATTTTTCGATCTAACGCGCCAGTTGGACAGAATTTGACACGATATCCCTTATGAGGACATCCAACAACTCTCTCAATCAATGCCAATTTGAATAACTGCTTGCATGAGGGCCATAGACGGGCCAATGCGTTAGTAACTCGCTTGATTTGTGCATTTTTTCTCTTAAATAAATCATCAAATTTTTCTGAAATTCTAGTTATTTGTTTGTCTATACATGCACGTCATGTCTACCGATTTACGTCCACTCGGGTAATTGATTGGCGACTCCATGGCGTGTTGTGTGCACCACGACCTAACAGTGGATAGAATTGGAAGGAAAATCAGCATTGGCCGTATTTTGTTGTTTTATTGTCAGCAAAATCGATTTTCGGTCACTTAGTGACCATCCTCAGTGCTGTAATATACAATTAAAATTGGTAGGCACTGAGGATGATCACTAAGTGACCGAAAATCGATTTTTGCTGACAATAAAACAACAAAATACGGCCAATGTTGATTTTCCTTCCAATCTCACTCGGATAATTACTTCGTAGCGTGTCGCTTTTGTTGTCTTACATTGAGAGGCCACGACTTTGGCATCACGGATTTACTTCAGACTTTGCACATCTTTAGTAGACCACAGAACAACGTAATGTGCAAGTGATAAGGTGTACTACTCTGGCAGTTCCGAGAAAATCGGAAGAGAAGTTTTACGCGACTGTTACGTCACTGACGTATCTGCGTGCAGAGGCCGGACGTTGGAGTTGATGGTGGAAGCCGGCACGGTAGCTCTTCGTGTTCGGTAGAGGGCTGGGTGCCCTCTGTAATAATAAAAAACACTGAGTAAAGGAATTAACGTTCAACTTGAAAGGATGCCTTGTGACGTCCGCCCAGAACAAAAGCAACGTAGAATACAGAACAAAATGAAGGAAAAGTAAATTTAAAAAAGTGGTCAGCGCTTGAGCTTCGTAAGAGGAAAGTGTATGAGGAAGCGGTTCGACTCCCGCTCAAACTTTCATTTTTGTAGAACAATTGTAAATTCAGTTATATTCAAAAAAATTGCACCTACACTACTCATTATGTTACATTAGCAACGTCTCACAACTACACGGGTTAACTGCCAAATGGAGATGCTTCCGTGTCTGCAGCTCGAAGCGTCGAGGGGCAAAGTAGTTTTTGGTACCTTACCAGATTGCACGTATAGCGCATTTCGCAAACCACGACAGACATACATATGCAGGAAGAATCTATCCGTTTCTTCATTTACTCGTAGATAGTTATAAATCAGTTTTCTCTAATAATTAAATTTAATTAAAAATAGTAAGTAGTCAAATAACTAAAACTTCATGCTAATACACGTGGTCTTTTAATCATATTACACCTCAAATGTCACATAAGTTAAATAATACGACTAATGATGAAAAAAATATAGATTAAAAATTAATTTTTAGCAGGAGATGAAATGTCGATACATAAAAGTTCGTTTTACGAATCTCCACCGCTAACCGCTTGCCCACCATGAAATATAACAATTAGCACCTACGCACAGATATATCAGTTACGTAATAGACGTATAAAACTTCTCTTGCGATTTTCTCGGAACTGCCAGAGTAGTTACTACTTGCACGTTATGTTGTTTTAATGGTCTACTGAAGATGTACAAAGTTTGAAATAAATTTCTGATCCCAACGCTCTGGCCTCCCCTTGTTAGAATATGTTAAGTTATTGCCCTACCTTAAGGCGATGTGAACTTTATGTATCTTCTATCGGTATTCGTATTATTGTAATTCTGCACGACTGAAAGATATTTGCACGTGTCACGGTGCACGTTTAAGGTTCGCACATTGAGAAGTGTTCATACCTGACGCTTCCTCAGTCAAATGGATATTGCCAACTATACAAATTGTACTCAATACTGCCCAATAATGACGACATACTGTCAGTGGATTAGAGGTCTAGGTTGCGTGCTGGTCAGGGACTTTAGAGAGAGTGTTGAATACCGTGAGCAGTGTGTGAGCCGGAATGCTCCGGTTGGAAGGATCCTCTTTTTGGCAGTGTACGTACGCCTTCCAAGACCAGTGGAACATTACGTCCTGCGCACTGAGAAATTCCTCCATGGAACCATCAAACACCACGAATGCCTATAATACTGTACGTTAGTGATGCAGTATGGCTAATTGAAATAATTATGCACATTATCGTTATCATGGATTATCAACGGGATAGCTCCTCAAACAAGACTATGACCGACTCCTTCTCTCATCACGATGTGAAATTGAATGCATTCCGTGGGCCGCGCGGGCTACCTGCGTGGTGTAAGGCGTCTTGCCACCATCTGCGAGGCTCCCTCTGTCGGAGGTTCGAGTCCTCCCTCGGGCATGGGTGAATGTGTTGTCCTTAGCGTAAGTTAGTTTAAAATAGAGTAAGTAGTGTGTAAGGCTAGGGACCGATGACCTCAGCAGTTTGGTCCCATAGAACTTACCACAAACTTCCAATTTCCAGCCGGCCGCGGTGGTCTAACGGTTCTGGCTCTGCAGTCCGGAACCGCGCGGTTGCTACGGTCGCAGGTTCGAATCCTGCCTCGGGCATGGGTGTGTGTGATGTCCTTAGGTTGGTTAGGTTTAATTAGTTCTAAGTTCTAGGGGACTTATGACCTAAGATGTTGAGTCCCATAGTGCTCAGAGCCATTTGAGCCAATTTCCATTCCGTGCCTAGTAAAGTAGTTTCTGCTATAGAAAAACAACACATTGTAACAATAATGTGCAAACTACTAATAACCCACGAGACTCAGAGGGCCATAAAGACGGGTTCCCAGTTAGATGCAGTGTTTCTTGACTTCCGCAAGGCGTTTGATACAGTTCCCCACAGTCATTTAATGAACAAAGTGAGAGCATATGGACTATCAGACCAATTGTGTGATTTGATTGAAGAGATAACAGAACGCAGCATGTCATTATCAATGGAGAGAAGTCGTCCAAAGTAAGTGTGATTTCAGATGTGCCGCAGGGGAGTGTCGTAGGATCGTTGCTATTCACAATATATATAAATGGCCTTGTGGATAACATCGGAAGTTCACTGAGGCTTTTTGCGGATGATGCTGTGGTATATCGAGAGGTTGTAACAGTGGAAAATTGTACTGAAATGCAGGAGGATCTGCAACGAATTGACGCATGGTGCAGTGAATGGCAATTGAATCTCAATGTAAACAAGTGTAATGTGCTGGGAATACACAGAAAGAAAGATCCCTTATCATTTAGCTCCAATATAGCAGGTCAGCAACTGGAAGCAGTTAATTCCATAAATTATCTGGGAGTAGGCATTAGGAGTGATTTAAAATGGAATGAACATATAAAATTAATCGTCGGTAAAGCAGATGCCAGAATGAGATTCATTGGAAGAATACTAAGGAAATGCAGTCCGAAAACAAAGGAAGTAGGTTACAGTACACTTTTAGCCCACTGCTTGAATATTGCTCACCGGTGTGGGATCCGTACCAGATAAGGTTGATAGAAAAGCTATAGAAGATCCAATGGTGAGCAGCGCGCTTCGTTACAGGATCATTTAGTAATCGCGAAAGCGTTACGGAGATGACAGATAAACTCCAGTGGAAGACTCTGCAAGAGAGACGCTCAGTAGCTCGGTACGGGCTTTTGTTGACGTTTCGGGAACATACCTTCACCGAGGAGTCAAGCAGTATATTGCTCCCTCCTACGTATATCTCGCGAAGAGACCAAGAGGATAAAATGAGAGAGATTAGAGCCCACGCAGAGGCATACCGACAATCTTTCTTTCCACGAACAATACGAGACTGGAATAGAAGGGAGAACCGATAAAGGTACTCAAGGTTCCCTCCGCCAAACGGCGTCAGGTGGCTTGGGGAGTATGGATGTAGATGTAATTTTACTATCGGGATCGCATTTTCATAACAATATGGAGGCTACACTTCTAATTTTGTAGCCAGTAGCCCCAAGAAGTCAGACACATAGAATTTCAAAATTTGCGACTGCAGAATTGCAGAAATAATTAATAGAAAGAAACTCGCCAAAGCCTTACATCAAGTATAGTCAAAGATGTTACTGTGGTAACGGAGGTGTTAGTAATTTCACTCACGAAGCAAAACACTGCAGAAAGTAACGTTAGTATGGTGTTCTTCAGGCGCGTTGTTGTAAGTTACAGATGATCGGCAGGAGCGCAGGATCGCCAAGATGTGGGTGGGTATTATGAGAAGCGTCAGAGCAGGTTCTCTGGAAATCTATTATGGATAGAGGATTTAAGCATTTACTAGTTTCCTCTGATTCCTATTGGGTATTTTCTGACTTTATCGGTGTATAATGTTTTGTAAATTTTTCCTACATCAAGAGGAAGAGTCTTATCTGTATTTTTGTTCACTGTAGTGATATCTAGTAGTTTTTACTGGACTGATCCGTGTCTTCGAACAGGAAGTACAGCGTTTATATGGAAATATTTGCAAGACTAGAGGATTGTATGTGTTTGTAGTTTAATTTTTTTTTTGTTTCCCGTGCACTGTTATTTCAAAAACATGTTGGTTTAGTGGGTTAACCAATGGTTCAAATGGTTCAAATGGCTCTGAGCACTATGCGACTTAACTTCTAAGGTCATCAGTCGCCTAGAACTTAGAACTAATTAAACCTAACTAACCTAAGGACATCACACACATCCAAGCCCGAGGCAGGATTCGAACCTGCGACCGTTGCGGTCGCTTGGCTCCAGACTGTAGCGCCGAGACCCGCACGGCCACTCCTAACCAATGGTAATTCCTTTGCTCGATAGTATTCTCGAGTGAGTGATCTGATCAACTGTGTCGAAGATAGCATCGAATCTTCTACAATCTTCACGTTGGAGTGGGACATTCCGGATAAACGTTGCGTAAGTTCACGTTGGAGCGCCTCTTCTTAATCACTAACACGAAATCCTCATTTGCTGCTTGTAGGTCCCCCTTCGACATTCAGCCGTTTGAACATTCCAAGTCCGTATGCTCTTGGCATAGAATATGGTACAACTTTCCCTGCAATGGTATTGAAGCGTATCACCCATTACGTGTAGCTGTTTCTGACGAGCTTCAATGCAAGTGGCCAAAGTCATTGGGTGTAGTTATTATCCTAAAGAAACGGCAATGACTGATACAGAACACATAGAGACTAAAAAGAAACTTCATCACAAGTTACATCTAGATGTTAGCCTCTGACACCTGCAAAGTATTTGAAATGGTACGATAAGGTCGCCCAATCAGGGAGAACAATATGACTTCAAGGAAGAATGCCCTGCTTACAACAAAAACCATCCTCCCAGTCAAGCAAAGTATTAAATTTTCAAAAATACTGCAATCTACCGACTGGCAAAACAATTTGATGTATTAGCTGTAGTACGATGATAACCAATCAAGCTGAATAGTACCTTCTTCAGATACTGCTGTGCCACACAAATACAATTTGCAGACAACTTGGAATGATAAGACAGTCAAATAAATAGATCTGGAGCGTGAAATAACAGCCATATTGAAACAAAAAACTACACCAATTGCGTAATAATAATTTCTGGTACTGGCATGATTCTGACAACGAAACTGTAACAAACCAGCAGGAAATGAAATCAGTACTTGGCTCTGCAGGGTACGGCTGAGCTGAACGTCTTCAAAAACCTTCGTACACCATAGGCACAAAACTGTTACTATTTTCAGCCAGTCTTCCTCAGTTTCTTCTTCAGTTACGTTTATCTTACAGATCAGAAAAATTCTGTCTTTTGCAACTGATTTTTTTCTTTTTTTCCCGAATCAGACACGTTCCCTAGGCGTTATACAGATTTTGTTACGAGATCTATACTAGTTCTTGGTATCACGTTTAAAGTGTTTAACAATTTACAAACATATGGTAGTGGTTTACCACTTACTTTCGACTTTCTATTCTTTTGATGTACCAGTCGATTCTTCTGTAGGTACTAGCAGTTAATAGGTGACATTTCTTTATTTCACTTTGCATAACATAGTACCCATGGTCTTGCTTACTTGCTGTAGGAGTGGCTGCGGGATCATTGGAGTTGGAGAGGGTAATAGTGGAGTGGGGTGTTGCCAAAATCACTGCAGATTTCCTGACAAAGATGTGTAATTAAGTAATTTTCCTTATATTATAGACAACTGGTAATGCTTAGTATGAATAGACAAAATATGTTTGCTTCGAAGCAAAATAAACGTTCAGTAACAAACAGCGAAATTTTTCTTATCTACATGACAAACATAGTTCAAGGGGGAAAGACTGGAAGTATTGATAACATTCCATATGAAAAGTTATCTATAAAACACCGTATAATGGTAAATAATCTACTCATTAATAAACAACTAACTCTGTTTTCAAGTCTGCCGGCCGGAGTGACCGTGCGGTTCTGGGCGCTACAGTCTGGAACGTAGCGACCGCTACGGTCGCAGGTTCGAATCCTGCCTCGGGCATGGTTGTGTGTGATGTCCTTAGGTTAGTTAGGTTTAATTAGTTCTAAATTCTAGGCGACTGATGACCTCAGAAGTTAAGTCGCATAGTGCTCAAAGCCATTTTTTTGGATTTTTTGTTTTTTTGTTTTCAAGTCCAGCGGACCAAGTGATGTGTTTCGTCTTAAAGTAACATTCGGTGGAAACTTAGTGGAGGCATGCGGCCAGTAAATCACGGATCGAGCTCGTGTGTTACTAGTGACTGGCAACGACGTGGAGAAATAGAATAATAATGATAGTAAATTACGGTATCTGCCATCTCTATGTAACCTACGAGCCTATGCTGGATATCTTACGAAACCCGACAGTCAACAATGCGAATGGCTCCTACATGACGCTGTTCTAACTATTTTCTTACCTTGTTCACTACTAAACGGAGACCACCGTATACCACACAAATATGGACTGCGACAGCGATATTGTCGTACAACACGTGGCGAAACTTACCTCAGTATGGTTACAGAGAACGAGGCCGAACGAGCTTGAAAACAAAAGGGCAGTAGCGTTTCCGTAGTGAAATGCCAGCTGTGTAATCGAGTACGTGAGTGGATGGCTATTCTGTTATTAATGATAGATTCATATCTGTCCTCATGCAACAAAAAGCAGCTGTGGTAATCGAGAAGACCCGAACATTCGTACGGGAATTTTCAATTTAATGCCAAATCACATAGTCGACCCTGTCGGCTGAGAATTTTTGGAATTTAAAAGCAAAGATGCTATCAGCTTAAACAGCTGCGTCTTAGCGGTTGTGTATTACGGGTTTCGTGCTGACTTGACTATCGCTAAAATCGATTACCGCTTCGCCTCACACATTGCAATTTCCAGACGGGATGCTGCTCACACAAGAGCTCGATTGCAGTGCAGCTTCTAAAACTACAACATATGCACGAAAGCGTTGGAGTCTGCTGCGTAAATGTTGCTTCACCAGCTCATAAAATTCAGCATTCACTTCTACCGATGCAAGCAAAAACGTTGTTGTCGATTTAATCTGACTTGGGGTCCATTTTGTACTGCTTGTTCTAACTCGTCTTGCTTTTTCAGACCTCTGCTCAGAAAAAGCGCTTATCTTGCTTTTTCTGGTAATTACTTCCGTTTCTGATGTCCGTCCTTGGACGCAGAAGGAGAGTTATATGAAGCTCGGCTACCATTCGAGACGAGATCTAAATGAAACTAATTCGCTGGTTAACACGCCGATCATCTGAAGGCGGGGTGGTACAGCATTCAAGAAACTGAAATCTTATTTAGGAGACGAAGAATTCAAATCTACATAGTATTATCGTGAGTTATATTCTCCACGATTTCCCTGAACCCCTTCAGATGAACGCAGGTATTTTTCTTTCAAAACGTCATGACCGATTTCGTAGACTGTCTTAATCTATTTCGATGCAGCACTACGTTCCTTACGCGGAAATCTGAACCCTAATTTCCCCCTTTGTCCACGTAATAAGTGAGCGCCCACAGCATAAAATGAGTGCTAAGACCGCCTTACCAGGGCCACATATGGACTACAATGGCTGTAAAATGTTAATAACTCGTAGTCGAAAAATTTGAATGTCCCTGCACTACATGGTGTTAAATTTTTAAAAACAATTGTTAAATCTTTCCAAATAGATGAGTGTTGTTGTTGTGGTCTTCAGTGCTGAGACTGGTTTGATCCAGCTCTCCATGCTACCCTATCCTGTGCAAGCTTCTTCATCTCCCAGTGCCTACTGCAACCTACATCCTTCTGAATCTGCTTAGTGTACTCATCTCTTAGTCTCCTTCTACGATTTTTAGCCTCCACGCTGCCCTCCAGTACTAAATTGGTGATCCCTTGATGCCTCAGATTATGTCCTACCAACCGATCCCTTCTTCTAGCCAAGTTGTACCACAAACTCGTCTTCTCCCCAATTCTATCAAATACCTCCTCATTAGTTATGTGATCTACCCACCTAATCTTCAGCATTCTTCTGTAGCACCACGTTTTGAAAGCTTCTATCCTCTTCTTGTGTAAACTATTTATCGCCCACGTTTCACTTCCATACATGGCTACACTCCATGCAAATACTTTCAGAAACGACTTCCTGACACTTAAATCTATATTCGATGTTAACAAATTTCTGTTCTTCAGAAACGCTTTCCTAAGCCATTGCCAGTCTACATTTTATATCCTCTCTACTTCGACCATCATCAGTTATTTTGCTCCCCAAATAGCAAAACTCATTTACTACTTTAAGTGTCTCATTTCCTAATCTAATTCCCTCAGCATCACCCGACTTAATTCGACTACATTCAATTATCCTCGTTTTGCTTTTGTTGATGTTCATCTTATACCCTCCTTTCAAGACAATGTCCATTCCGTTCAGCTGCTCTTCCAAGTCCTTTGCAGTCTCTGAACTCGTTTGTTAACAGAAATTACTACAACAGCATACAACACGTACTGCGCTCACGGTCTCCAACTACAGGTCACTCATCCTTGTTGCTCTATTCAGGCCATCCTGCATCCACTGTCTGACGTCGAATCAGAATACTACTATGTAAAATACCTTTATCAGCACATATTCAACTAACGACTTTATTTACAGAAAGACTATTTCTCGTAACGTCGTAACTATTGAAACATAAAAGCACACTATTAAAACTTAGATACGGATCAAGCTTCACTACTGGTCTCTGTTAAGTACGATACATTTATAAAAATACTCTCTGGTCTCATCTCTTCTTAGCTCAGTACTGAGTTATGTTTTGACACATTCTGCTATTTTAGCAGCGCTTTAGACTTAGTGATGGGTTACTCAGAACCTACGTGTCTCTTACTAATGGAACAACAATTTACATGCTAGGTTTCACTGAAACTCTGTCATAGATATTCAAATACGCTCGTGAGCAACTACCATACTGGCCATTAAAATTGCTACACCAAGAAGAAATGCAGATGATAAACGGGTATTCGTTAGACAAATACATTACACTAGAACTGACATGTGATTACATTTTCACGCAATTTGGGTGCATAGATCCTGAGAAATCAGTACCCGGAACAACCAACTCTGTCCGTAATAACGGCCTTGATACGCCTGGGCATTGAGTCAAACAGAGCTTGGATGGCGTGTAGAGGTACAGCTGCCCATGCAGCTTCCACACGAAACCACAGTTCATCAAGAATAGTGACTGGCGTATTGTGACGAGCCCTGTGCTCGGTCAACATTGACCACACGTTTTCAGTTGGTGAGAAATCTGGAGAATGTGCTGGCCAGGGCAGCAGTTGAACGTTTTCTGTATCCAGAAATGCCGTACAGGACCTGCAACATGCGGTCGTGCATTATCCTGCTGAAATGTAGGGTTTCGCAGGGATCGAATGAAGGGTATAGCCACAAGTCGTAACACATCTGAAATGTAACGTCCACTGTTCAAAGTGCAGTCAATGCGAACAAGAGGTGACCGAGACGTGTAACCAATGGCACCCCATACCATCACGCCGGGTGATACGCCAGTATGGCGATGACGAATACACGCTTCCAATGTGCGTTCACCGCGATGTTGCCAAACACGGATGCGACCATCATGATGCTGTAAACAAAACCTGGATTCATCCGAAAAAATGACGTTTTGCCATTCGTGCAACCAGGTTCGTCGTTGAGTACACCATCGCAGGCGCTCCTGTCTGTGATGCAGCGTCAAGGGTAACCGCAGCCATGGTCTCCGAGCTGATAGTCCATGCTTCTGCAAACGTCGTCAAACTCTTCGTGCAGGTGGTTGTTGTCTTGCATACGTCCCCATCTGTTGACTCAAGGATCGACACGTGGCTGCACTATCCGTTACAGCCATGCGGATAAGATGCCTGGCCTCTCGACTGCTAGTGATACGAGGCCGTTGGGATCCAGCACGGCGTGACGTATTACCCTCCTGAAGCCACCGACTCCATATTCTGCTAACAGTCATTGGATCTCGACCAACGCGAGCAGCAATGTCGCGAGACGATAAACCGCAATCGCGATAGGCTACAATTCGACCTTTATCAAAGTCGGAAACGTGATGGTGCGCATTTATTCCCCTTGCACGAGGCATCACAACGACGTATCACCTGGCAACGCCGGTCAGCTGCTGTTTGTGTACGAGAAATCGGTTGGAATGTTTCCTGATATCAGCACGTTGTACGTGTTACCACCGGCACCAACCTTGTGTGAAGCCGTGAAAAGCTAATCAGTTGCATATCACAGCATCTTCATCTGGTCGGTTAAATTTCGCGTTTGTAGCACGTCATATTCGTGGTGTAGCAATTTTAATTGCCAGTAGTGTATATAAAAGAGACCTCCCTACTTACATGTAGCACTCACTTTTAGCGCTGATGACGCCGGCGGCACATCGTGGCGGGGGACTTCACAAGATGCTGAAAGATTTAGGAAGCGTTTCTGATCCACGACTACTCAACCGGTTCTCACAAATTGAACAGACTGGTCGGAACTCATTGACGTTGCAGACCTGCTCGATAGGAATGAGGACAGATTGCCTCTTGGAAAAGATAGTAAGTAAAGGAAATGGGGCGAAGAATTGTGGAGACACATGTTCCCCTTAGCCGAGGACTGTTCTTCTAATTGAACGTAATTACCAATTTTGGATTAGGCCTTAAGTCTGTTCCGACTGGCCAACAGCTGCCTAGCCTACAAGGTAATACGGGGAGCAGTGCTCATGTGATCAGCATGTCGCCAATACCCCCCAGCTGTTACTGCCAGTAGATCAATTCTTCAAATCATTCCCACACAAAGAACGAACGATGGCCCGTATTTGACGACAGATTTGTATACTGTTCGCCGGTGAGAGACGATGGCAGACGTATCGTGCGCCGCATGTCAATACGCTTCATATGAGAACATCTGCATATCCTGCCTGAGCAGCAATCTGTAATCATGCGGAATACGATGCCTCATTTGATTAAGAGTTAAATCCCAATCTGGGTTGCGATTTTCGACATACTCGTCTCCTGCCATTGGCGTGTAGCAATATGTACCGTTCATTACTCATCAGGTGACCTTTTCTCTATGTTTCGAGCACGGCCTTGAGAGTAGCTGTAAGTAGTGGTAAGTAGAGGCACAAGTTTACCCTATAACGCGAAGCAGTCATGGATAATTTTGATACGTCAACAGCTGTTGTCTATCACTGAACTGGCAGGAGATATGTTGACTGTAGAGTGAAAGACAAGTTTTATCATCGTGAACAAGATACTGTTATGTGGCCGGTACGCGGTTTATGCCTGAAATCGAGTCCTATCATTAAAAAAAGCAGTGTTGCTTTGCACAGGGTATTAAAGTCGCAAACGTATTAGGACGTAGACAAGTTATCGTTGGCTAAAGATGCGCAGTGCACAATAGTGGTCTAAGCTAAAAAAATTTCACACAATATAGGAAAACTCTGTTTTTAACAACAGTAGTAAGGTGCCTCGTTTCATGCATATATAAATATAAATCCATAATAGAATCAATGCCGACTGTCAGTGTTGTAACCGTGTTATTTAATTAAGAAAAATGTGCAGTCTAAGGAGCGTTCCTTCACTAAGTGGTCTCTTAACATTTTGAGAGGATGGGGAAAGACAGACACAGAAGTATACGTTTCACCACCTGCACTTCCGAATTTCTTCAGTTTCACAGGCATGCGTAATCAAATTTACCGCGATTCCTTTCGCAACGGTACGCCCGATTAAGTTTTATCGTCACTAAAAAGCAAGAAAACCATTAACAGTTGAACATATGCGTGGCAATAGCATTGCACTATTAACAAATGCTTCAGAATAAGTGCTTGCCAACTTTAGGATTACATGGTATTCATCTTCGCAGTTTTTAACTCCTGTTATATTTTCATGTACATAAAAAATCATCCTTCTTATCCTTCGAGTGGGATGATGGAGCAGTTGAGATAATGGGAACCTATTTTGGAAGAACAGTTTTCAGTTATACACCCGGCGCTCAGACCGACATTTTCGCGGTTACTCTAATTTGGTTAACTCAGTGGCCTGATTCTCCCTGTTCTTTTTCCTATCTACTTTTTTTCCAACTGAGGTATTCTCCTCTAGAACGAGCTGACGGTGGAAAAAAGACACTAAACTCTAACTTCCTTTTTTCCTCTTCCTTTATTTCTCCTCCTGTTTATTCGTTCCTTATCCAGTTATTTCACTGTACGGGTTTGTGTAAGGCTGAAAAGCCAAAGGCTCAAATCGATGGTTCGTATGATTTTCTTTCTGGTCGTTTAAACTGTTTTGAACAGTGCCAGCGATCTGAATATGTGAAAATCTCTAGTTGCTGTCTGCACCATGGTTTTCGTGTTACGTGAACCTGAAGGTCCTTCTCATAAAAGGGCATGCAAGATGGTTTTGAGGATAGGAAAAACACACAAATTTCAATATAACACGGGACGTGGGGTGCACCGAATTAGGCACTGAATCTGTATACGAGAAGAGCAAGGTTCAAATCCCCTCTAGCTATATAGGTTGGGGTTTTCGTGGTTTTCCTAATTGACTCAGGAGATTACTGAAATTTAAATTTGAAAGCATTCGAGCTATTTCGACTTACATTCTCATTCACTCCCGGCTTATGCTCCGCTTCTATTGACCGTTTCGTCACCGGAATGTTACTCCGTGACTTTACTTCCATTTTCTTTTCTCAGTTGTGCTCTACTGTGACGTTCAAGCCAGCTTTTGAGGAGATGATTAGCTTGCTTTATTGTTTTCCTGGTTAGACCAAAAAACTACAAAATGTGAATTTTTAATTTTGATTTGATTACTCACCTGAAGCTACATTCGTTAAGGAAGTGGATTGGCACAGGTCGACTTGCTTTAATGTCTTTTATGGCTTGACAATATTTCATCTTCAAAGTGCTCAGAAGAATCTGGTTAACAAATGTGTCCTAAAAGGAATACGTTAAACTTCGGTTACACGATAAATCAGTTAAATATAAAGGCCGTAAATTCAACTAAATACCTAGAAATTACAATCACGAACAACTTAAATTGGAAGGAACACCTAGAAAATGTTATGGGGAAGGAAAACCAAAGACTGCGTTTTATTGGCAGGACACTTAGGAAATGTAACATATCTAATAAGGAGACCGCCTACACAACGCTTGTCCGTCCTCTTTTAGAATACTGCTGGGCGGTGTGGGATCTTTACCAGATAGGATTGACAGAGTACATCGAAATAGATCAAAGAAAGACAGCACGTTTTGTATTAGAGGGGAGAGAGTGTCACTGAAATGATACACGTTTTGCGGCGGACACCATTAAAACAAAGGCGATTTTCGTTGCGGAGGAATCTTCTCACGAAATTCCAATCATCAGCTTTCTCCTCCGAATGCGAAAATATTTTGTTGACGCAGAGCTAAATAGGGAGAAACGATCACCATGACAAAATGAGGGAAATCAGACCTTGTACGGAAAGGTAAAGGTGTTGGTTCTTTCCTCGCGCTATACGAGATTGGAATAATAGAGAATTGTGAAGGTCGTTCGATGAACCCTCTGCTAGGCACTTAAATTTGCTGTGCAGAGTATCCATGTAGATGTATATGAACAGGCTATTAATTTTGAGCTACTTTTTCCGAGAGTAGTAGCGTTCTACTCCATCTGGTATAACTAATAGAAGAGGTACACGAGAGTCACGGGATCGTTTAGCTGGCCCGAGAAGCACTCAACAAATTTAAAAGAAAAAAAAATCGTTCAAATGGCTCTGAGCACTATGGGACTTAACATCAGAGGTCATCAGTCCCCTAGAACTTAGAACTAATTAAACCTAACTAACCTAAGGACATCACACACATCCATGCCCGAGGCAGGATTCGAACCTGCGACCGTAGCGGTCGCGCGGTTCCAGACTGAAGCGCCTAGAACCGCATAGCCACTGCGGCCGGCCAACAAATTCCAGTCGCAGGCCACACGAGGCAGGCGTTGTGCGTTACGGATAGATTTACTATTGAAATTCCGAAACAATAAATTCCGGGAAGAGTCGGACAACATATTTCTTCCTCCAACATACGTCTCGCAAAATTACCACAGCGAGAAAATACGAGAAATTAGAGCTGAAATAGAGGTTGAACGACAGTCATTCCTCCCACGCTCCATTCGCGAGTGGAACAGGGAAGGGTGAATCAGATAGTCCTACTGGAAGTAGCCTCCGCCACACACCATCAGATGGTGTGCGGAATATTGATGTAAATGTAGATGTAATCATGTTTCTCGTCCTGTTGTACAGTTTTTGTCTATTTTCTTTCTTTAGGCTGTTATTATTTAAACAGCTTTTCCCAGTTTTACACCGAATGCGTTTTCACACTCAACAGAGTTGGCAGAGACTTTGTCATACTCATCAAGAGATGCTTATGTTTTTATCGTCTTGTTTTCGTCCAGTGTGTCCAGTGCGTCTGCTGGGGGAGAGCTTATTTGAATTGTGTGTGTGTGTGTGTGTGTGTGTGTGTGTGTGTGCGAGCAGAGAGAGAGGGGGAGAGAGGTTCATCTTTGCGAAACATACGTAGGAAACTCAGCGGATTGAAAGAGAGGTATGGAGTGATTCAGCCGGCGGTAGGCGGTAGACACCTGTTTGGCCGTGCAGAAGCTCTGCCGCGCGCCCTTTCAAATAGCCGTGCACGCAGGCCCGGCCTTCACCTTCTCAGTGAGCGGCTGTTCGGCTGCAGCCCGACATCTCCGACAGCATCCTCTCTTCCCCTCTTACCTACACCCAGACTTCCGAGTCGAAAGTGACGAGAGTAACAAGAATTTTCACAATCCTTGGATGAAGAAAACTCCAGCCTCACGAACCCACGATCAAAGCTACTGCGATGGGGTGGCATTTCCGGTAAGGAGGGATTAATCTTGGTTCCTCAACGCACGACTAAGTGCTCCATACTGCCGCAATTGAAGTCGTTTATAGTGTAGCTATACAACTTCAGTCAGCTAACTTTTGACAAGTTAAGTAACAAAAGCGATAGGGCCAACCTTCTTCAAAATACGGAATGACATGAAAACATTATACAAAACATAACCTGCCAATTTAGACTACTGGCCAGCAAAATTGCTACACCAAGAAGAAATGCAGATGATAAACGGGGATTCATTGGACAAATATATTATACTAGAACTGACATGTGATTACATTTTCACACAATTTGGGTGCATAGATCCTGAGAAATCAGTACCCAGAACAAACACCTCTGGCCGTAACAACGGCCTTGATATGCCTGGGCACTGAGTCAAACAGAGCTTGGATGGCGTATGCAGGTAGGTACAGCAGCCCATTCAGCTTCAACACGATACCACAATTCATCAAGAGTAGTGACTGGCGTCTTGTGACGAGCCAGTTGCTCGGCCACCATTGACCAGACGTTTTCAATTGGTGAGATATATGGAGAATGTGCTGGCCGGGGCAGCAGTCGAACATTTTCTGTGCCCAGAAAGGCCCGAACAGGACCTGCAACATGTGGTCGAGCATTATCCTGCTGAAATGTTGGGTTTCGCATGGATCGAATGAAGGCTGGAGCCACAGGTCGTAACACATCTGAAATGTAACGTCCATTGTTCAAAGTGCCATCAGTGCGAACAAGAGGTGACCGAGACGTGTAACCAATGGCACCCCATATCATCACGCCGGGTGATACGCCAGTATGGCGATGACGAATACACGCTTCCAATGTGGGTTCACCGCGATGTCGCGAAACACGGATGCGACCATCATGATGCTGTAAAAAGAACCTGGATTCATCCGAAAAAATGACGTTTTGTCATTCGTGCAACCAGGTTCGTCAGTGAGCACACCATCGCAGGCGCTCCTGTCTGTGATGCAGCGTCAAGGGTAACCGCAGCCATGGTCTCCGAGCTGATAGTCCATGCTTCTGCAAACGTCGTCAAACTCTTCGTGCAGGTGGTTGTTGTCTTGCAAACGTCCCCATCTGTTGACTCAAGGATCGACACGTGGCTGCACTATCCGTTACAGCCATGCGGATAAGATGCCTGTCATCACGACTGCTAGTGATACGAGGCCGTTGGAATCCAGCACGGCGTTCCGTATTACCCTCCTGAACCCACCGACTCCATATTCTGCTAACAGTCATAGGATCTCGACCAACGCGAGCAGCAATGTCGCGATACGATAAACCGCAATCGCGATAGGATACAATCCGACCTCTATCAAAGTCGGAAACGTGATGGTACGCATTTTTCCTCCTTACACGAGGCATCAAAACAAGGTTTCACCAGGCAACGCCGGTCAACTGCTGTTTATGTATGAGAAATCGGTTGGAAACTTTCCTCATGTCAGCACGTTGTAGGTGTAGCCACCGGCGCCAACCTTGTGTGAATGCTCTGAAAAGCTAATCATTTGCATATCACAGCATCTTCATCCTGTCGGTTAAATTTCGCGTCTTCGTGGTGTAGCAATTTTAATGGCCAGTAGTGTACTTACTAATTTCCTTGGAAAAATGCTGAGAACGTGTAGTCCACGCAGATACGAAACGGTTTACAAAACCCTTGTTCCATCGATACCTCAGTCATGCAGGCGCGAATGCATCACAAAGCTGCAGCTCCAGTAGCTGTCTTCACACAGGAGTGCTGTGCATTGAGGGGGTGTTGCTGTTGAAGTTCCCAGAATTCATGTTCGTCGAATGGTCAGAAAACATTTTGCAACCCCCTACATTCATTTCGCGGAAAGATCATGAAGGCAAAGTTAAATAGACTTAAGGCGACAGGAAGACTTACCAACAATCGTTCTTTCTCCTCACCATTCGTGGATGACCAGGGAAGGTGGAAACCGGTACCGGTGCCTGATACCCTACACCACACACAGTAATTTTCCTAACGGAGTGTAGATATAGATGCAGACATATAATTCTGCGTCGTCCCAACATTTTACTCGCCAATATGTAAATTTCCTTTCATCTTTAACCAGAAAACAAGGTTTTTGGAGACGGTAGGAGTGTGGGCTATCTTTAAACATTTCTTTATGAAACGATACTTTATCCTCTCAACAGTTTTCTACTCCATGTCGTTTCAGCTTGCTTCCTCGACCAGCAGCAGACGATTATCTTTTATATTGAAGGGTGATCTCATTACTTTTTATGTGCACGTTGCTAGATGTATACTCTACATTAAGATTAATGTATGAATGTGTTTTCAAAATTGTAACTGAGACTTTATGTGACTAACGACGAATGCACTAAATAAAAGAACAAAAGAAAAAGATTGCAGCTGCTGTGCTTGCCTTCTGGCCTAACCTCATTGTCTTGCTCACATTCACATTCAAAGGTTCCACTGTGGGGTAAATAACATGCAGTGTTTAGTGACCAACAACACTAATTCTTGCAAGAGTCGTCAACGGGTAGCAGCGTAAAAGAAGGTGATCGAGTGTCGACGTCTGTGAGTGTAGGGAAATCGGTCTGTTGAAGCTGGTGTTCAGTTAACGTATAGTTGGAGATACTCTGTAATGTGTCTTTAAGGGCGTACTGCAGTCAGTTTGGTGGACGTGGTTCAGCTCTCAAACTGTGGCTGTGGCGGCACCTACGAAGGCCACAGGAGGGAGCGTTACACTAGAAATCAGAAACAAAGCGAGTACGTCTCTAATTTTGTGAGCTGGATACTTCACAAATCGAAGTGCCACTGTGACACCAATGCTGACAGGCTTTGTTCGTCCCTGCTGTAGTTTCGCGAGTATGGTAAGTCTGAGAATTGTGGTGCTGCGGTTGATTCATACGCGAAGACAAGTTCTTTCTGTCTGATGCGTGCACGAGTACAAGACTAGTCGTGACTTATTGTTAGTACGGAAGATGAGGACACGACCTTGCTATTGTAAATCAGTACTGACGAAGCGAAATTACTTAGTTCACACGTCGGCCAGAGTGGCCGAGTGGTTCTAGGCGCTACAGTCTGGAACCACGCGTCTGCCACGGTCGCAGGTTCGAATCCTGCCTCGGGCATGGATGTGTGTGGTGTCCTTAGGTTAGTTAGGTTTAAGTAGTTCTGAGTTCTAGGGGACTGATGACCTCAGAAGTTAAGTCCCATAGTGCTCAGAGCCATTTGAACCATTTAGTTCACACATCAAACAAAAAAAGTACCAATTTCGTATAATACAAACAAATTTGTTCTTTTGTTCTGTATTCCACCTCCATCATGAGAAATCATATATGCTAATCAAACGAAAGCTGGGCACAGAGCAACGTTACTATTATTTCTCTGTGACAAAAAAGGGGGCTGTCTCTGTGTTCAGTTGGTCATGAGAACTTGCGTTTATGGGCTGACAGCGAGTCGTGTCGCTTACCACTAATTTCTGTAATTTATTGTAAATATTAATCCACGTTTGGAGATTCCACTTCACCCTGTCATGTTTCCTGGTACTGACATTACAGACTCGGTAACACCTCGAAAGTGTGTATTTATATTATCAAAAGTATCTGGACACCCCAAAAACACACTTTTTCATATTAGCCCCATTATGCTGCCACCTACTGCTAGGTTCTCCATATCAGCGACCCCAGTAGTCATTACACATCGCGAGTGAGCAGAATGGAGCACTCCGCGGAACTCACAGACTTCGAACGTGGTCAGGTGATGAGGCGTTACTTATGTCATACGTCTGTACGCGAGATTTCCACACTTTTAAACATCGCTAGGTCCACTCTTTCCGATGTGATAGTGAAGTGAAAATGTGAAGGGTCTCGTGCAGCACAAAAGCGTACAGGCTGACTACGTCTGTTGACTGATAAAGACCGCCTACAGTTGAAGAGGGTCGTAATGTGTAATAGGCAGACATCTATCCAGACCGTCACACAGGACTTGCAAAATTCGTCAGGATCCACTGCAAGTACTAGGACAGTTAGGCGGGAGGTGAGAAAACTCGGGTTTCATGGTGGAGCGGCTGCTCATAAGCTACACATCACGCCGGTAAAAGCCAAACGACGCCTCTCTTGGTGTAAGGAGGGTAATCATTGGACGATTGAACAATGGAAAACTGTTGTGTGGAACGATGAATCACGGTACACAATGTAGCTATCCGATGGCAGGGTGTGGGTATGGCGAATGCCCGGTGAACGTCATCTGCCAGCGTGTGTATCGCCAAACAGTAAAATCCGGAGGCAGTGGTGTTATGGAGTGGTGATTTTTTAATGGATGGGGCTTGCACCCCTCGTTGTTTTGCGTGGCACTATCACAGCGCAGGCCTACTGATGTTTTAAGCACTTTCTTGCTACCCACTGTTGAAGAGCAATTTGCGGATGGCGATTGCATCTTTCAACATGATCGAGTAACTGTTCACAATGCATGGCCTGTAGCGGAGTGGTTACACGACAATAATATCCGGCCGGGGTAGCTGAGCGGTTCTAGGCGCTACAGTCTGGAACCGTGCGACCGCTACGGTCGCAGGTTCGAATCCTGCCTCGGGCATGGATGTGCGTGATTTCCTTAGGTTAGTTAGGTTTAAGTAGTTCTAAGTTCTAGGGGACTGATGACCTTAGAAGTTAAGTCCCATAGTGCTCAGAGCCATTTGACCCATTTGATAATAATATCCCTGTAATTGACTGGCCTGCACAGAGTACTGACCTGAATCCTATAGAACACCTTTGGGATGTTATGGAACGCCGACTTCGTACCAGGCCGCACCGACCGACGTCGATACCTGCCCTCAGTGCAGCACTCCGTGAAGAATGTGTTGCCAGCACCTGATTGAACGTTGCCTGCGAGAGTGGAAGCTGTAATCAAGGGTAAGGGTGAGCCAACACCATATTGAATTCCAGCATCACCGAAAGAGCGCGCCACGAACTTGTAAGTCATTTTCAGCCAGGTGTCCGGATACTTTTGATCACATTAATGTCCGCAGATCTCTCGACAACCTTTGTTAGAGGCAATAGAGTTGAGCATTGCCTCTCTCTTTCTCGAAATACTCGCGCACTGAGCAGACAAACTCACGTGCCTGACCACGTGTAAGACGAGCAGATCGCTGAACTTTCCGTTTAGCACCCACACTTTTCTGTACGTTTTCTATTTACGTTACCGGCCACGAGCAACTGCCGCTGGCCACAGTAGACGCTCCCAGCAGCAGCAGAGAGATTTGACAATGGTGAACGGAACAGGAGGTGTAGTTATGCCTCTTCTCTGATTGGCTGTAGCTATGGTAGCAGCCCTGTAATCAGCTAGACGTAAATCACTTTGTAATTCTGATGTGAGTATAAAAGGAGCTGTCCATCAGTAAAACCTTTAGGTTGTTCTTAAACTGAACTTTGCTAGTAGTTAAACTTGTTATGCCTACTGCAAATATACCAACGATTCTATTTTCTTATCGACTGTGTCTGACAACATCCCCATTGTGAACATAGATTTGTTTAGGCTCCTGAATTGTGCTAAGATACACTGTTCACAGCAGAATTTATTATCAAGTTGCAATCCAAAGAGTTTAACGCTGACAACCTATTCCATTCGTCTTTCATTATATTTAGGACATACGAGGTGTGATTGGAAAGTCTTAAGAATGGATCCGCTACTGCTTACTGGTTTGGCGGGCAGGTACATGGAGGGTGAGGAGTGAGTCATTGCCTTGCGCTTGAACGCCCTTTGACAGGAAACTGAGTTTCCTTTATTTAGTTCGTTGTGGCAGCTGGTTGAGTGTGGGTCTGTTAGAGCTTGTTGCCGGATTCTGTCTGCGTGAAAATTGACGTAAAAACAGAGCAACGAGTTTGTGTGAAATTTTGTTTTAAAACCGGGAAATCAGCTCAGAGACTTACGAACTATTAAAGAGAGCTTTTGGAGATAATTGTATGAGCCAGTCAAATGTTTTTGCTGGTTCAACAGATTTAAAAATGGCCGCGAATCATTTGAAGATGAACCACGGCCCGGCCGTCCCTCCACCTCAAAAACTAATGAACATGTTGTGAAAGTCTGCGACTTAATGCACTCTGATCGTAGACATACATTTAGGGAGATGGCTGATGAACTTAATTGAAGTTTCTATGCAGTTCAGTCAATATTAACCGGAGATCTAAGCATGTGTCGAGTGTCCGCAAAATTCATTCCAAAAGTGTTGTCAAGTGATCAGAGACAATACCTACTTGAAGTGTATCAAGAACTGGTTAATCGGACGAAAAATGAATCAGATTTGTTAAACAGGGTAATTACAGGTGACGAACCGTGGGTATATGGATTGATCCTGAAACCAAAGTGCAGTCTTCGCGGTTGAAGACACCAGGTTCACCACGACCGAAAAAAGCGCAGCAAAGTCGATCGAAGGTGAAGACAATGTTGGTGACTTTTTTCGATTCTGCCGGTATTGTCCATCATGAATTTACCCCTGGAGGACAGACAAATAACCAGGAATACTGCAAATGTGTCCTTGAGCGCTCACACGAAAAGGTGCGGAAAAACAGGAGTTGGGTGCTGCACCGTGACAATGTCCTGGTTTTTCCATCGGTGAATATTTGACCAAATACAAAATTCCTGTGATTCCACAACCGACATATTTCCCTGATTTGGAACCTGCGAACTTCCCCCTCTTTCCTAAACTGAAATTTTCACTGAAAGGGAAGCGATTTGACTCAATTGAAGACATCCAGGCAAATATGGAGAGTGTCCTTAACACACTTCAGGAAAAAAAATTTCCAGGAGTGTTTACAAAAGTGTAAACATCGTTGGAGTCGGTGTGTGCAGTCAGAAGGGGACTGTTTTGAAGGAGATGTATCACAGAAGCATGTAAGTACCACCATTGTACAATCGCAAGCCCATTCTTAAAACTTTCCAATCACATATCGTATACTGGGAGTTCTACATTGCATATAATGTGTCTAATCTAAGTTTAGAGACAATGAAGTGATTAGGAATCATTTATTAATGTCCATGAATTTTTTATAACCGACTTTTTTAAATTTCTATTAATTTTCAATATATTGAAGATTTTATATCATCTGCAGACAAACCACACTTGGCGTATAGTAATGATACTCGTGAAGGGTCATTACTATACACAAAAATGTAAGGGACTAAGATGGAACCTTGTGGGACATCAGGACATCACATTCAGTTATTCCCATCATGGTCAGCGGACAATCTGACAGCGCTACTGACTGTATCTGATAAATCAGTTGTGTATCGTAACGGAAGCTCATAATTCATGAAAGTAGTTGTTTCTCGAGTGGGAACTATGATTTCCGCTTCACGTAAAAGTGAGCTACAGTAAAACAGCTGCATGTTATCATAAGCAAGAGCATTGTTTTAACCAAGAGAGGTTGCCTAAAACGTTTTCTACGCTCCCATTTGCGAAAGCTACCGGCCAGGCACCAAGCAACCACGAGGAGACCGTCTATCAAACCGCCTTCCTTTGCAAACAGGTGACGGATGCCGGAATGCCGACTTCTACCAACTCGTGCGGCTCGGAGAAATATTTTATCGAGAAGTACTGCATTCTCCAGGAAAACTCGTCCCGCAATTCAGAATCGTTCTTTTGGTGGCTGGACTGTTACTTAACACATGCCGACAATGGCGAGTGAAAGAAAGGAGCACATATTTTCCTTAGAGCTGGCCCGGATGCTGCACATTCCGTGCGCACAGACGCGGAACATGCCAAAACGAGCAAAAACGAAACACATTCGGAGCCACGTTGCTTAAACAGCACCGACTGCGTTTTGGTTCTGCGATGCGTGCGAACATTCTGGAAACTGAACTAAGACGGTGGTGAAGTTTATTAACACAAATACTGGACAGAAACTAGTATGACACGAGAATTTTTTTACCACTTCCCTTAGTACATCGACAGTAACGTCAAAAGCATACATTGTAGCCTGTAGGGGTGAAACGACGCGGAAATTCATATGTGGTTGATGACAGGAGCATGTTAATATAGTTCAGCCGCACAGATCACCTAGGTAATAAATCAAAATATTATCGCTTGTAATTTAATGCATCTTTCTTTCTTTTCTTTCCTTGTATTGTAATGGAAGAAAAACATTCGATCGCTTCTTGTCTTAGAAATTCATATGCCATCGTTGCATGAGATATCCCCTGGGGTACAGTCTTCTGTACCACAAAGGTTTGCTTTGTCCACAGCCAAAAGTCGCGTTCCCTTTACGAATTATTGAGTGCTGTGTCATGAGTCTCGATGTTGATCGTATATGACTACAAGTGCACGTGGAGTTTGGAGTCGAACTTGTGTTGCTGCTGACGTTCAGAAATAATACGGAGTGGGTGAAATCGTTTGCCAAATAGCACAATGAGGTCTCTGAGTTTAAGGATCCAGTCAAATGAACACATCATCGTTGCTTTGTCCCACTCCAAAAGATATTCTGAAAAGAGTTGAGTATTAACGTAGAACATGGAGCATCGCCTACAATGACGCCTGTGATACTAAACTCCACACTTTCCCGGCAGATGCCAGAATTAGATTATTATAACCTAAAAATTCACGTGTAATGTGCTCAAGAGACAAACTAAATAGAGAGCAATTATTCCATTCAAATGTTCAAATGTGTGTGAAATCTTATGGGACATAACTGCTAAGGTTATCAGTCCCTAAGCTGACACACTACTTAACCTAAATTATCCTAAGGACAAACACACACACCCATGCCCGAGTGAGGACTCGAACCTCCACAGGGACCAGCCGTACAGTTCGTGGCTGCAGCGCCTTAGACCGCTCGGCTAAACCTACGCGGCAATTATTCCACTAAAACACTGCTAAGACGTCTTGTGACGTTTTGTTCTAAACACCCCAGTGTAGTGAATCATATTGCTCTCGTCGAATAAACTTCGCGAACAGTTTATCCAAAACTTTTGCGCACACTATTCCGGTGAGAAGACTAAAAACCGGGTGACCATCAGGTTAACCTAGGTGTAAGAAGCCGTGCAGTGTATGTAATGAACGAAGTGTACTTCTTTCACTAACGCACAGTCCGCCCCTGGTAGCTGAGTGGTCAGCTCGACGGAATCCCATACCTAACGGAACGGGTTCGATTCCCGGCTGGGTGGAAGATTTTCTCCGCTCAGGCACTGGGGTCTGTGTTGTCCTTATCATCATCATTTCATTCGCACCGACACGGAAGTAGCCGAAGCGGCGTCAACTCGAAAGACTTGCACCAGCGAACGGTCTACCCGACGGGAGGCCCTAGCCACAAGGCATTTCCATTTACTGACGCGCAAAATATGATTCGTATTTTAATGTTAAGAGCGGTAATGACGTTATAGGAAAAGTCAATCTATCCTGACAGACACTTTACTAGTTCGTGTTCTAGCATGGGAAATACTTCTCATATGAATATTAGTTATGCAGTCATGATCTGGAAACATCCCATACGAAAATAATAAATTACGACAGATTCCAGTATTAAGGTTATGGCGACGAACGATCTTCAGTAAAAAGTATGAAATTACTGATAACATAGAGTCTTGTGATAATTCAATTGGAGAATATCTGAAATATCGGGTAAAGAATGACGGGGACAGAGATGGAAAGCAAACATTAGCGAACTGTTGCCACATTTACTTGCGGTGAAACTAATTGAGACATAATTTCTAAACTCCAGAAAAATGTCTGGATGGTTACTTATACACTGAAGCGCCAAATAAACTGGTATAGGCATGCGTATTCAAGTACAGAGATATGTAACAAGGCAGAATACGGCGCTGCGGTCGGAAACGGCTATATAAGACAAGTGTCTGGCGCAGTTGTTAAATCGCTTACCGCTGCTAAAATGGCAGGTTATCAAGGTTTCAATGAGTCTGGACGTGGTATTATAGTCGGTGCACTAGCGATGGGACACAGCCTCTCCGAGGTGATGGTGAAGTGGAGATTTTCCACTGCAACCATTTCACGAGTGTCAGGGATCCGGTAAAACATCAAATATTTGACATCACTGCGGCCGTAAAAAGATCCTGCAAGAACGAGACCAACGATGACTGAAGAGAATCGTTCAACGTGACAGAAGAGCAACCCTTTCCCAAATTTCTGCAGGTTTCAATGCTGGACCATGACAAATGTCAGCGTGCGAACCATTCAACGAAACATCATCGATATGGGCTTTCGGAGCCGAAGGCCCACTCGTGTACCCTTCATGAATGCACGATAAAAGGCTTTACGCCTTGCCTGAGCCGGTCAACACCGACTTTGGACTGCTGATGACTGGAAACATGTTGCCTGGTCGGATGAGTCTCGTTTGAAACTGTATCGAGCGGATGGACGCATGCGGGTATGGAGACAACCTCATAAATCCATGGACCTTGCATGTCAGCAGGGAACTGTTAAAACTGGTGGAGTCTCTGTAATGATGTGGGGTGTGTGCATCTGAAGTGATAGGGGATCCCTGATACGTGTAGGTACGACTTTAACAGGTGATACGTACGTAACCATTCTGTCTGGTCACCTGCATCCATTCATGTCCGTTGCGCATTCCGACGGACTTGGCCAGTTCCAGCAAAACAATGCGACACCCCACACATCCAGAATTGCTACTGAGAGGCTCCATGGACCCAGTTTTGGGTTTAAACAGTTTCGTTGGCCACCAAACTCGCCAGACATGTACTTTATTGAGTATATCTGGGATGCGTTGCAACGTGTTTTTCAGAAGAGATCTCCATCCCCTTGTACTCTTACGTATTTATGGACAGCCCTGCAGGATTTTTAGTGTCAGTTCCGACCAGCACTGCTTCAGATATTAGTCGAGTCCATGCCGTGTCGTGTTGCGGCACTTCTGAGTGCTCACTGGGGCCCTACACGATATTAGGCAGGTGTGTCAGTTTCTTTGGGTCTTCAGTGTAAAAGAACACGACAAATTTCTTTATTCATCTGTTTCATTCACATTCTTGCTCCGTCTTGAAGGGACTGCAATCCATAATGACAGTTTTTAATTCCCTGGAAACAACGAATAACTTTTCATCCACAAAAATGAGACAGATGGCATAAAAGCAGTCTATTTTCTGTTGGCAAGCGTGTACTCAACTTCTTCCGCCTATCTTCAAGCAGTGGCCATATACAACGCAACATTTACTTGTAAATACTGCTAGGGATCTTTTATTTTGATCATAAATATATATCCAAGTGACGCTAAATGTTACTATCTTTGCATAAAAAAACGTATTATCTTCACAAAAATCTTCAATTTGTGAGCTACTTACTCCCTTAATTTTATATATGAAATTAGCGAATTTACTCATGGCAATTTTGTTGGCTATGTCTGCAGTCACTTTCATAAATCAAATTCATCATCAAATTAACTAATTTAATACTTTTGAATTTTTAGTTGCCAATGTGTCCATGTATCACCACAATAAAATAAAAACAGTTAATATTTGAGGGCGTATAAATGAGAACAGTGGCGTATTTAAGTTTACAAAAATAATGACGAGTTTTTATTAATCGTTTTGCTTACAATGAACTGTTAAATCTTACAAAAATGTCAAACATAAATCAGAAAAGGAATGGTGCTTGACTGGCAGAGCATTCATTTTGGTGGAAGCTGTACAGATTCTCCTCTGAATTAATCCCTCTTACAAAGCAATCTGACTTTGTTTGCATGAATCCACTTTGAGTCCCAGTTCTGTTCAAATGGAATCGACTACGACCAAGTGCACCACAAACTATGAATCACGGAGAACAGGGAGCTGTGAATGTCATTTAACAACCCCAAGCCTGTGTAGCAATACTTTATCCTTTCACCTTGATTCAGGCGGCAGCAGAAAACGGCACGTTGTGGGCGATGAGCGATGCGCAGCGTCAGCTATAATGTTCTGACGTGCCCAGGAAATCTCACAAACTACGTGGACTGGCGTTCCGAATACTAGAACGCGGGAAACTTCCCTATCAGAGCCATGAATCCCGGCAGATTTCAGTGTGAGGTGCACCCGTTCGCTGGTCTGGCCAACCAATTTGACTCACAGGCAAAACGGCGCGTGCTAGAATTGTCAAACGTCAGACGGTCGACTCAGAACGAATAAGTCCACCCTTTACGACATGTCCTCCATGGAAAGACCTGAAGTTCTCCACCAGGGGAGGACCAGAAGAAGAAGAAGGGAAAAAATCACAATCACTTTCCACCAAGCCTCAGTACGGGAGCCGTATTAGCAGAAAAACCCCGCCTCCTCACTCTACAAACCAATCGAACTATTCTCTACTAGTTGAATCCCCCTTCTTGACTGCTCTACCGGCCAGGTAGCCAATCCAGACACAGCACTCAGGTTACCAGGCTTGGGGAGCAAACCTCTGCTTTGCATATTCAGAGAGAAGCCAATCAGCGACTCAAAATCTCTCTAGTATGAAAAAAGAAGATTTTAGGCTAGGGAGGCTTCGTTATCACGGTAATCATTGGCATGTTTCTGCAGAAATGTCTACCTAGATGGGACCCCAGTACCTTATTTACAGAGAGATCTAATCTTTCCAGGCTTATATTTCCAATTTCTGGAAGGAGGCTGTTAAGTTTCCCAGACAGTCGTTCCCATATAATACACTACTGGTCATTAAAATTGCTACACCACGAAGATGACGAGCTACAGACGCCAAATTTAACCGACAGGAAGAAGATGCTGTGATATGCAAATGATTAGCTTTTCAGAGCATTAACACAAGGTTGGCACCGGTGGCGACACATACAACGTGCTGACATGAGGAACGTTTCCAACACACATACACAAACAGCAGTTGACCGGCGTTGCCTGGTGAAACGTTGTTGTGATGCCTCGTGTAAGGAGGAAAAATGCGTACCATCCCGTTTCCGACTTTGATAAAGGTCAGATTGTAGCCTATCGCGGTTGCGGTTTATCGTATCGCGACATTGCTGCTCGCGTTGGTCGAGATCCAATGACTGTTAGCAGAATATGAAATCGGTGGGTTCAGGAGGGTAACACGGAACGCCGTGCTGGATCCCAACAGCCTCGTATCACTAGCAGTCGAGATGACAGGCATCTTATCCGCATGGCTGCAACGGATCGTGCAGCCACGTCTCGATCCCTGAGTCAACAGATGGGGACGTTTGCAAGACTACAACCATCTGCACGAACAGTTCGACGACGTTTGCAGCAGCATGGACTATCAGCTCGGAGACCATGGCTGCGGTTACCCTTGACGCTGCATCACAGACAGGAGCACCTGCGATGGTGTACTCAATGTCGAATCTGGGTGCACGATTGGCAAAACGTATTTTTTCGGATGAATCCAGGTTCTGTTTACAGCATCATGATGGTTGTATCCGTGTTTGGCATCAGGCTAGTCGCAGTCTTGCCTCCACTAAACACGTGCACCAGCTACTCTGTTCGTATTGTCCCAGCTTCTACCATGACAATGCTTGTAGTTTTATGACCGTTACACTGTTTGCACAAAAGCTCAAATTACAGCAGTCTCTCTTAAAATGCTTCCGCCACCCAGTTTCCGCGAACTGGCCTCCATCGTGACGATCTGTTGCTTGGCCCAGGTAATTTGTTTTGCAAACTGGCACCCACCTGGAATACCTCTGTAGGTACAATTCACAGACCACTGCTTCCCCGAATCGCACAGCCAGGTCGCTGGACACAACATTTTTGCCTGCAATCCATCTTTCTCCCTGTTCTCCGTCACGTCCACTACGTCCCCCGGGGTACAAGTTCTCTACATAGACAACCTAAACCTTTACGGCTGGACGCGGTACTTCTCTCGGACAGAAATCCGCAAAACATTAGTCATTTGAAAGAAAGAAAAATGGCTCTTGTTTAACGTCTTATCGACAGCGCAGTCATTAGTCAGAGCACAAGTCACGTAGTCAGGTATGGGAACGAAAACAGGAAGCGGCAACTTTGAAGGAATAATCCAAACACAAGCCCACAATTTCCTCATGTAAAAAAAAATTGCAAACGACACGTACCAAATGTAGTACTGGGGAACACGGAGATCATGACGTAAAATATGAATATTAATCTGATAGACAGTGTAGTTAAAGTGAGCGAGTTGTGTGCCACCTCTCAGTGCTAATGAAGTATTGCTGCTAAACCGTCAGGAGAGATCAGACAAATTTCTGTTGCACTTGACGGAATTTGTTTCGTTCAACCTTTCTGTTTCAGCTGTTAGTCGAGGAGAGATATGAATTTGACTTTGAATGTCAGTAACTACGGTTCATTATAGATAGTCCACGGTGCACATGAGAATGAATAATACGTGTGACCAGCATCTCTGATTTCTACTTTCTCAAATACTCCGTATTCTCCATCACAATATTTAATTACATTATCATGTAGAAATTTAATTGTGTTGTATTAGTGTAGAGCAGTATGAGATAGCAGACATAATAACAGAAATACAGCACTGAGATTCCCACGCTGCTTTGAGTATCCTCAAAACCGTTAAAGTATTACATCTCACGAATTTTCGACTTCATTCTAGCTTGCGAATTTCACGGAGCTAATTGCAAGCCAACTATTATTAAAATTGTTAAAATTTGCAGCATTTTTGTTCAGTTGCTACTTCATTTATGTTGTTTCACATACAAAAGGAAAAATTCCTTCTTTTGCTTCTGAAGCTGTCAGGTCATATTACTGTACCACTACTTTGGCAATAATCACACCTAAATATTGGCACTTCTGCTCTCATGGTGATACTGGATGGGGACCTCTGGCAGTGGACGTGTAACTATCGGAACTTTAGCAAATATGGGATTTTCCATACATAAATTAACAGAAAGCAGAATTTTGCTGGTAGGTTTGTTTCTAGTATGGTCCATTGAAAATAAATACTTCGAATACAAGGGAGCAGTCACGTCTGAGACTAGCTAGAGTTAGAGATCACTGAAATTCTCGGCTGCTTCGAAGCAAAACAAAGAAAAGGAGTATTCAATAGGTAATCCATGGCATTGTCAAAATTTAAGAAACAGGGGTCTCACAAAAAGTACTGAAAGCGATTGGTCGAAGTCCCTTGCATGGTCAAGAGTGTAGTAAACAAAGATCTTGCAAAAAACTAAAAGCTGGTGGTCGAAAGCGAGACCTGTATAACTGGAATTTCAGTGACTTCAGTATTCTCCTCTCGTCACGATATAGGGACCGTTACTTAACGTGCATGTGCTAATGGGCTCAGTGTTCTATTGATACAAATACTCAATCGTTTCATGTGAGAAAGCGTGAGTATCAATGGACGCCAACGGCAGGGTGAGGCGATTGGAATACATACTAATTTGGAGGAAGAAAGATGGAGTCAGAAAAGGTGGGCGCGCGAGTCTGGGAACAGGTGCGACACAGGCGGTGGCCGGTGGGTGGGCATTCTGGAGGCTGGAGATGGTAACAGCGAGCCAAGGTCGCGCCGGCCCAAGGTCGCACTCCGCGCTACCACTGGCTCTTTAAACGCCGCGTTCCTCGTCATTCTCACTACAGCTTATAGGCGCACGATTCTCTTATTGAACACCACAGTTGTGCTGGATGTTAATCACGCTGCAAATTTACGCACTACAGAGACCGAATGTCCTGTTGTAAGCATGCTGTCAAGAAGCTACTTTGTAATAATAATCTTGAGTAGAATGTGGCCTTTTGATTACTTCGGTCGTGTATTCAGCATTGCTGTCTGATTTTGGTTAGTTGCATGGGAGAGGATAGGAAAATAAAAATAATTTTAATGCAAAGACTGTACTGTAAGGAAGCTTCCAGACCGACTGCAGCAGCGTGTCGAATCGAGATCCCAGTCCATTATATGTGCAGTTTCAGTCCATCACAAAGTTTCATTACAGCATCTAGTAATCACTGAGCGAAACTTCATTCCCGAAACAATTGGGAAAGAATGTTACCCACGAAATGCAAGGCTTCGTGTTCGAGTGTCGTTTCGATACACAGAAGTAGCCCATCGAGATATTTTATTTCTTAATTTTGTCATTAACGCCTGAGTTTTTTATTCGGAAAATGCCTTACTGCCTGTTTTCATAGTAGCTAGACCGTATGAAACAGTATCATTTACAGTCAAAGGGTGCGTCCGTAGGTTTATGAGAAAGCGACATCTCGTGTTTTGTACACTTTTGCTGCGGGCGTATTACTGCTCTCCAGCTGCCACGTACGCTTGTCTCGTTTTACAGCTTTATGGACGACCAGTCGATTCTCCAGCATACCGTAATTACTAGGGAGGACAGCTGGCAAATTTATTCCGATGGTAGCTGCATTGCAGAGCAAACAATTGCAATCCATGCCCGTCTTTAAAAAAAAATTATCCGTTTCTTCACCCAAAGGTAGATATTACTCTCCAATTTTGTGGCCGTACTGAGAAAATCTAACACCGTGTGCCACTTGCACCCGATAAAACCTTGTTTAACGATCAGTTACTAATTGGGTTCTTATGTCTTAAGCGTCCTGCAGTTTAAGAGAGTGTTACACGTAACGTGTTTCCCTTTTAGTGACAGAAATCATCAGCAGTGCATCATAAAATCGAATCGACAGGTTTTTCTCGTTGTTAGTAAAGTTTGTAGTCGAAAGAGAACTTGGTTGCACTTTCACCCAGCGTGGTCTTTCGGCTTCCTTAGGAAAAAAGGAACTGCGGAAACTTCAAAGGTGAGTTTCAACTAAAGACCGAAAAATCGCGCTGGAGAAAACGCAACCTATTTTTTTCTATTACGACATTTGCGAGCAGCGAGATAAAAAGCTTTCGGCTTCAGCAATAAAAAATAGTAATAATGCAATCACTAATGATGATGGTTTGTCAATGAAAACGAAATGCGTCTGGTGAAACACACTCGCACTGCAGTACTCATAAAGAAAGAAATAATAATAATAATCTGCATAGAGCTCCTGTGGAAGTTGACCATCCAATCAAACATACTTGCTTATCGAACTCATTCACCATTATGTTCAGCCTTTCCTACGAAAAGCTGGTTCTATGCTAGTTCATTTTCATGCTCACTAAATTAGCAGAATACCTCTACTTTAAAGAGATACATTTGGGAAATAACTAAAACGGCTGAGACCTAATTAGACGGCACAATACTTTGCTGATGGACTGGTATTCTGAGGAAGCAACATTAATTCTTCTTCCAACCTCCACGATTTAGATTTGTCGAGGTTTCTGTAATCTCTTCAGGCTAATGTTTGGATGATTCCTTCAGAGTTGCCGCTTCCAATTTTCGTTCCCATACCTGACTACTTGAACTTGTGCTCTGACTAATGACTACATTGTCGATAAGACGTTAGACGAGAACAATTTTTCTCTTTCAAATGACTGATGTTTTTGCGGATTTCTATCCTAGCGAAGTGCTGCGATGGCAAAGATATTCGATTTGTATTTGGGAAGGCGGCAGTTCAAATCCCGTCCAGCCATAAATTTTTAGGTTTTCTATGGTTTCTCTGAATCACTATAGGCGACTTCCGGGATGGTTTCTTTGAAATGGACACTGCCTATTCCCTTCCCCATTCCTTCCCAGCCCGAAATTGTTTTCTGCCGCTGATGACCTCGTCGTCGACGGGACGTTGAAGTCCAGCCACTCCAGCCTTCCTATCTTCCTTACTATTACTGTATTACTAAGTAGTTCATTAAAGAGGCAGTATCACAGGTACTAACCTGCAACAACAGAATGTTGTTTGCAGAGAGATTTGACACGCGATAGTTGTACTTACATTCCTTCGCCTAACACAAGCAGAGCTTGCTATGTGGAAACCTTCCCACGTTCTGCAGAAAGCTGTGAACTTAGCTTCATAACAGCAAATGAACTGGTATCGAAAGTGAGAGAAGAAGGAAGCAGATTTTGCAACATCTTTTTGGAAAAGGAATTTAATGTCCCGACGCAATCGAGGTTGTCAGAGACGGTGAAGTAACTCACTTGAACGAAGATGGGAAATGAAACCTGTTGTCGTCTTTTTTGAAGCCTGATCTGATTTATAGTACGTGGCACAACAGACTTTTGGTGAACGGATATCAATAAACTTCTCGTCGGTGAAGGAGGTCATTGTGAAGCATGTGTTGTAGAACTTAGGAGGGTCAGGTTCCTCTAACGCGAATTTAAAGGAAAATATGGTGCGACTGTAAACGAATGTGTATAAGTACAGGAGTTTAGTGTCCAGAATGAACGACTGACGACTCAGAAGAGAAGGAAAACTGCTCAATGAGAATTTTCTCCTTCTTCAGAATATTTTTCCGTTTTAGTTAACAACATCTATAACACCCGATATCCTCTAAAGGAATCGGGAGAACCTATGCTCAATCCCATATCTCGATTCCTCATGTGCGCCATAGATTGTCGTTGCTGTTCTTGTACGCTAATCGCAGTTTAGTTTGACTCGCATTCGCTACTGAGGTATAGTGAGTTTATCACCGTTGCCGTAGCCTGCATTCCGGACACATTAGAGGACTCAGTAGCTAAATTTGTCGCTTTCGTTATTTTAGGATTCGGAGCCCGCACTCCGCACCAGGCGGCTTTGTTTCTGGAGTTGTTATCCTGATTCGGGATTTTCATTTTCTTATAAGAGGGCAGGAGACTTTCGGAAAATTCCATATTGTGTATCAGGGTCGATTATTTTCTCAATACATTTTTAACTACGAACACAAAAGAATTGTCATTTTGATAGTCTTCCTGATAGCACATTAAGCATTAATCTTACGTTAAGAGTACACTGGGAACCGTAACCAGCACATAGTATGTAGACTTTATAAAGATTTAAATCGACTCAAAACATGTTCCAAACTCGTCAAACGTCATGCACAAATTTATTGTAGTAAAAGTTCGATGTTCTGTGTTTTATAATTATTAATATCATAACCTTGCTACAAGAAATTTGCATACACCACTGAGGATATATCAAGTGAGGGTAAGAAAGCTCTGATGTCAAGGAACATTTAAGATGTTAAAAACTGTACTACTTGCAGGTAATCTAATCTTTTTTATTTAATATTATTATTAATTCCTAAAACTGGTCAAGATTAATTTGAACTTACGTTGCCCCCTAGATAACTATTCATAATCAGTTTCAGCCGTAAATTATGGAATAAATGTTCTTGCCATCTTAGTTATTTTGGCTGCGAGGAGGAATCACTTCCTTATAGCTCTCTGTCCCTCTCTCTCTTTCCATCGCGCTCTCTCTCTCTGTGTCTCTCTCTCTAGTTCTGTCTCTGTGTGTGTGCGTATGTGTGTGTGCGTGTGTGTGTGTCTTTTTATCAGCGGAGGAGTTAAGAAGTTGACTAGATTCTCTTCAGATTACAGACGTAGTGGTCCATAAAAGAAATAAATGGTGAAAAGCGAGTCCATTCGGAGTGTGGAGACAATATAAAGATACAGAGATCATCTACACGAAGTCTGATTAGGAACACGGTAATTTCGCACATGGTGGAGAACAAACACGTCTTTGTCCCTCTGACCTTTGACTAATGCGCGAGATGTGAAACTGTACAGCGTGTACAACTGCTATGAATGCTTGTATGAAGAAGTGTTTTACTGGTATGGGTGCACACGGTACTGAAAGCAAAGAAACATACAGACGTCCACTGGTTACATGCGACCAACTTTATTGGAAGAGTGTCGTAACGTCCCTATCACCATTTAACGAGTCGCAATTTGAAGCGGAAGGTAAGACAATGTAATCTACTGACAGTCTTCCATTATGGGCGGTAATCTGCTTACGCAAAGAACACCTACTTGTAGATTCCTTATAGCGATACTTCGACTTTTTCAGTGTTAAATAACTGAAGTGACACATTCACTGTCAGTTTAATAGGTCGTCTTTACTTGTAACTGCTTTTTACCGACAAGGGTAACAGTTTTACGTTAAAGCGCACTCGTGGAAACGTGATGAGTCTCTTAGAGTGCGGATAGACGCATTTGCATATGTGGCAAGTGTCCGCTCCTCGTTATACGGAGGAGGCACAGGAAATTGGCATTTACTGTGCTGCTCGTCGATCCGCGCCTCCACGCTTTGCCAGAGGCTTCGCGTTTTCCCCGTTGCCCAGTAGTGAGATCTCCCTCCGTCGTGCGTGCTGACAAATAAATACAGCAGAATCGAACGCGACGGGACGAAACTTGTGTTGTGTAAGAAGCAGTTGATTTACTCTGATCATATACAGGGCTATTACAAACGATTGAAGCGATTTCATAAATTTACTGTAGCTCCATTCGTTGACATATGGTCACGACACACTACAGATACGTAGAAAAACTCATAAAGTTTTGATCGGCTGAAGCCGCACTTCAGGTTTCTGCCGCCAGAGCGCTCGAGAGCGCAGTGAGACAAAATGGTGACAGGAGCCGAGAAAGCGTATGTCGTGCTTGAAATGCACTCACATCAGTCAGTCATAACAGTACAACGACACTTCAGGACGAAGTTCAACAAAGATCCACCAACTGCTAACTCCATTCGGCGATGGTATGCGCAGTTTAAAGCTTCTGGATGCCTCTGTAAGGGGAAATCAACGGGTCGGCCTGCAGTGAGCGAAGAAACGGTTGAACGCGTGCGGGCGAGTTTCACGCGTAGCCCGCGGAAATCGACGAATAAAGCAAGCAGGGAGCTAAACGTACCACAGCCGACGGTTTGGAAAATCTTACGGAAAAGTCTAAAGCAGAAGCCTTACCGTTTACAATTGCTACAAGCCCTGACACCCGATGACAAAGTCAAACGCTTTGAAATTTCGGCGCGGTTGCAACAGCTCATGGAAGAGGATGCGTTCAGTGCGAAACTTGTTTTCAGTGATGAAGCAACATTTTTTCATAATGGTGAAGCGAACAGACACAATGTGCGAATCTGGGCGGTAGAGAATCCTCACGCATTCGTGCAGCAAATTCGCAATTCACCAAAAGTTAACGTGTTTTGTGCAATCTCACGGTTTAAAGTTTACGGCCCCTTTTTCTTCTGCGAAAAAAACGTTACAGGACACATGTATCTGGACATGCTGGAAAATTGGCTCATGCCACAACTGGAGACCGACAGCGCCGACCTTATCTTTCAACAGGATGGTGCTCCACCGCACTTCCATCATGATGTTCGGCATTTCTTAAACAGGAGATTGGAAAACCGATGGATCGGTCGTGGTGGAGATCATGATCAGCAATTCATGTCATGGCCTCCACGCTCTCCCGACTTAACCCCATGCGATTTCTTTCTGTGTGGTTATGTGAAAGATTCAGTGTTTAAACCTCCTCTACCAAGAAACGTGCCAGAACTGCGACCTCGCATCAACGATGCTTTCGAACTCATTGATGGGGACATGCTGGCCGAATGCGGGAGGAACTTGATTATCGGCTTGACGTCTGCCGAATCACTAAAGGGGCAGATATCGAACATTTGTGAATGCCTAAAAAAACTTTTTGAGTTTTTGTATGTGTGTGCAAAGCATTGTGAAAATATCTCAAATAATAAAGTTATTGTAGAGCTGTGAAATCGCTTCAATCATTTGTAATAACCCTGTATTTAATGGAAGAGGTATTGGAAAATTCTTAAAGAACTGAATCTAAAGTATTTTATATCTGTAAACATACGATATTCAGAGGAACGACTTGAGAGAAACAATCTGTTAGTTCATTATTCAAAGATACTGCCGAAAATATTTGCAACAGTATTTTTGTTTTTATCATTTTCTATTTCTTCGTAACTTTTTTTTATTGTGGCTTCACAGCCTCTTCATTACGGTTAAAGAAAAAACGTTTCGGTTTCTAGTTAGTAAATACAGACAATGTGGTGTCACCGCCAGACACCACACTTGCTAGGTAGTAGCCTTTAAATCGGCCGCGGTCCGTTAGTATACGTCGGACACGTGTCGCCACTATCAGTGATTGCAGACCGTGCGCCGCCACACGGCAGGTCTAGTCTAGAGAGACTCCCTAGCACTCGCTCCAGTTGCACAGCCTACTTTGCTAGCGATCGTTCACTGTCTACATACGCTCTCATTTGCAGAGACGACAGTTTCACATAGCCTTCAGCTACGTCATTTGCTACGACCTAGCAAGGCGCCATATTAAGCTACTATAAGTAGTATCTTCAAGAATGTTTTCTGAACAGATAAAATTTTGAATCATGTACCGTCAAGAGCGACGTTCATCATTAATGGATTAAAGTTAAGTATCAAACTAATTACGACCGTTTTCTGAATTCTCATTCCTTGTCATGTTCCAGACCTCACGCCAGTATAGTTCTTCCCTCCTCACGCCTTCCTGCGTGAGCTAAAACGCGTGCATTTCGGCCTCCACTCCTAACACGGTGTTGGCTCTTCTGCTAACACAAAAGACATAATAAATTACTGTGTATGAACTGTTAATCTTTTACGAGGACATGCTGAAAGCTAATGCCTGCGAATTTTTTATTCTGTTCTCATTATCGACGGGAACACGTCATGCATGTTACTCGGTCGACTTCCCCGCTTGGCTGACCCTAGTTGCAACCTTCTGCCGCTGGAGGGCTTTTAATTGCAGCGGGTAAAATGGCGGCATGTAATGTAACTATGATGGTGTGTGGGAAGCGTCCTGTAGTCTAGTTTCAAGTCTGATGAGTTTGTCCGTATATGAAGCACCCTCTCCTTCAATATAGCAGTTCCAGACCACACACGAGCGGTGCGACATCTGCAGCAATTCGATGCCTTGGATTCTCTGTCATCGTTCATCTTCAATACTGTCCGGACTTGTCCCCATCCGATTTTCATCTGTTTCTACGGCTTAAAGAACACCTTCGAGGCCTTCACTTTGGTAGTGATGAAGCGGTGTAAGCTGAGGTAAGGTTGTGGCTCCGTCAGCAAAGTCAGAGATTCCACGATGGCGTTATCAACAAACTGACCTCTAGTTGGTAGAAATGTATTCGTCACCAGGACGACTATGTTGAAAAGTAAATATGTAGACATAAAAATAAAGATGTAGAATGTCAATGAAGTTTGTTTTCTTTAAAAAGTTTTAAGAGTTTTCATATAAAAAAATTTTAGGCATTACTTTTCAGCGCACCTTCGTATTTTTTTTATATTAAAAAAATGTAAACACGCTGAAATGGCAGAACGTTGTCAAAACATGTTTATAAGGGAAGAAGTTAATTTTTATCACCCCGTCTATGTTGATTTTGTTTATGGAGAGGGACTGCCTGGAGAAAGACACTTTTTTTTATTTCCTATACATGTTTCACTGGAGTGTCAATATCATCAGTAGCCTTTTATTATCTTTCTGTTAAACAGGAAAAAGGATATTACTACTTGTGCACATATAAATTTGAGTTTTTAAAGCAGTATTCACAAATATGAAAAACATACAAAGTTTTTTATATTTGTACCTTATTAACATATTCTGTGGTTTCCCTGGATTTTTATATTTTTTATTGCAGCAAAACCATAGCATGTGGTAACAAGGTATCAATAAAAAAACTTCGTCTGTTTTCAAAATTTGTAAATATTGTCTTAAAAACTCAAATTTATATTTTTACAAATAGTAAAGAGCATTTTACCTGTTTATTAGAAATATAATAAAAGCCCACTTATTATGATGATGATGACGAAACGTTAGCGAAACATACACAGAAAAAAAGAGCTTCCCTCCAAAAACAAATCTATATGTAGGCAAACACGGACAGATGAGCTCAAACCTCAAGTTGATGACATCAGTTTTATTTGAGGCGAAACATCAACTTCGACGGCGAAGAAATCGGGTTTGTCTTACATGAAAATTTAATTCTCGTCTGAAGTTCGTGGAAACCACGAAACACTAGGACCCCAGACGGGAATTTTTAGTGGGACCCTGCCAAATAACGTTTGAATTTACACGGTCCAGTCACATTAATGTCACCACCGTCTATATTCGAAGTCAACGTGCAATAGCCACTCACAGATGGTAAAGCGCAGCACTAGCAGTAGAAGGTCGCGTGTCACGGAGGTTTAGGTGAGGGGGTATGGCGAAAACGGTGCAGTCACTGTAGTGCGGAAACGGAGTGATTTATCTGACATCCAACAGGCTTTCGGGCCGAGGGCGGAATCATTTCCAAAATGGCTAAGTTTGTAAACTGTGCGTATGCCACCGTGATTAAAGTAAACCGTGCATGAAGAAAGCGCGCTATTCGAAACAGACACCGAGGCAATTATGGTGCACCACGGGCCACAGATTGCAGCGGTGGAAAACGACTACGGAGATGTGTACGGCGAAAAGATGTGGATCGTGTCCATCCCTACATGCACTTTGTTCCTTCTTGGCACGAAGGCATCTACCAGCAGGACAATGCAGCGTGTCACAAATCTAGCAGTGTACACTCGTGGTTGGAAGAACCCTAGGATGGGCTTACCGTGCTCCCCTGATCACCTCAATCGGTCTGTTCGCGTCATGGATCTTCAGCCGAGAAATCTAGAACAGCACCCCACGGTACTGGAGTCGTTAAGGTTCCACATCTCTTTCAGTACCATCCCGAACCTCATTGACTCTATTCCTTCACGTCTTGCGATGGAATAGTTGGTTATTCAGGCTTTTGGCAGGTGATCACAATAATGTGAGTGGACAGAGTAGATCAGATAAAAATGTTTCGTGTCAGTGTTGGCCTACATATTCCACAGAAATTTCAGAAAACCTGTACTAATGAAGAAGAGAACGAGAAATATGAAATGTGAGCTTTGAAACACTGATGATAGGTAAGTGGAGCTGTCCACAACGTAACTGTTGACTTGAACGCCGCCGTGCTTTACTAGTCGTGATCCTTTTGGAGTTGGTAAGCCCTTTCCATACTCAGCAATTTGAAATGTCTTTTACTCAGACAGGAGAAGGGTAGTAGCTACAGCTTAACGTGGACTTCGCATTTATGACCTTAACAAATCAAGTCATTGCCAGAGATGAAAGAAGCCCATTCAAATCGTCGATAATTTCGCCCTGAACTGGGTACGCTATCTGGCCAATAAATCCAGCCGACCGTTTTCTCCTTTGCGAACATCGTATTCACTGCAAAAACGAACTAGATCTAATTTAAAAAAAGTAAAATTAGCAAAATAAGTTCCATTGTTTAAGCAGATGTATAGTAAACTGCCCTCAGCTTGAGATGGTTCTCCATTTTCCTGAAAAAAGAGCAAAAATTAGACATTAAGGGGAAATGTAATATCAAAAAGAAATTGACGCTTCACTCTTCGCAAGGAAGTACGATGAACAAGAAATTTTGTTACAAGTGCTTCTACTGGGAATGTTTTCGATTTTGTGGTGTTGACTTCTCAAACACGTAAGAAATTTGAAATTTGTGGTAAATTCCTATGGGACCAAACTGCTAAGGTCATCGGTCCCTAGGCTTACACACTACTTAATCTAACTTAAACGTCCGCCCCAGTAGCTGCGTGGTCAGCGTGACGGATTGCCGTCCTCCGGGCCCGGGTTCGATTCCCGGCTGGGTCGGAGATTTTCTCCGCTCAGGGACTGGGTGTTGTGTTGTGTTCATCATCATTTCATCCCCATCCGGCGTGCGGGTTGCCCAATGTGGCGCCGAATGTAATAAGACCTGCGCCAAGGCGGCCGGACCTGCCCCGCGAGGGGCCTCCCGGCCAATGACGCCAAACGCTCATCATCATCATCATCATCTAACTTAAACTAACTTACGCTAAGGACAACACACACACCCATGCCCGACGAAGAACTCGCACCTGCGGCGGGGGCAGCCGCGCGAACCGTGACAAGCCTCCCGAGACAGCGCGGCTACCCACGCTGCAAACACGTAAGAATTTCATAGAGAGAAATACTCTTGCAACTAAGGGCGTACGTTAACTACTTGCAACTGAGGGCGTACTTTAAATACCGATTCAAGCGAGCCATGAATCGATGGCAGGTTCGCTCAGACGCTAGATGATTCGATGCAAAAATAAATTATGTTCCCTTATTCTCAATGGCTAGTTGGACACGTCCTCCCTTTCCACTCAAAACTATATTTCCAAAGCACCTGTCATGTATTATAGGCCAGTATTTATTTGCTGTTCATATTAGTTTATTATTTCTAAACTACTGCTGGAACAGACACAAAGGGTTTCACGGTGAAGACACCTGCTCAAGGCTACCTCTCTATGAACAATAATGAAGCTCATTTTGATCGATGCCAATAACTCTTTGGAACAGCTTAATGCTTTCTGGAAGGAGAAGCAAGATTAGGGTTTAACATACCTTCGACGACAAGGTTATTATCGATGGCGCACCTTTACGAATTAGGGAACGAAGAGAATGGAAATCGGCGGTGTTTTTCTCGAAGGATCCATACGTGTATATGACGTTAGAGATTTATGGAAATCTCAGAAAACATAAATCTGGATGGTGTGACATCGGACTGAGCCCCAGTCCGTCTGAATACTAACCGAGAATGTCAACCACTAAGCCAGATCGCAAAGATTTGGAGATGCCTAACGCGTGGCCCACGGGATGAAGATAAATCGCCTGTTAATGAGGTCACAGCAGGTAGGGAGGTCAAACCAAGTCTAAGGTCCCACATACGCATAGGTCGGAAATGCACCATTGTAGAGCTACGACAGTCAGTCAGAGAAACGCGCGGAAATTTGTCAAGCAAGTGACCATTTTTGGTGTGCCTAGCAATGGGTTTTTCCGATTATCTTACTCTGGTGCTGATTCTACAGCACATTTTATTATCTTCAAAAACTAATGGCATTGTGGTACTTTCCCCGCTGAAATATGGACCTTGCGTGGCGCGGAAACTTACGTGCCTTAAAGATACAGATAGCCGTACCATAAGTGCAACCACATCGGAGGTGATCTGTTGAGAGGTCAGACAAACGTATCTTTTCCGAAGAGGGACAATAACCTTTTCAGGGTAACAGTCTGGATAACTGACTGTTCTGGCTTTGTAGCGTCAACCAACACGGCGTTGCTTTGCTGGTACTGCGAACGGCTGAAATTAAGGGGAAACTACAGTCGTTACATTTTCCGAGGGCATGCAATCCTACTGAATGCTTAGTCATCGCGAACACTTGGTTTAAAAATCATGAAAGGAGGCTGCATACATGAAAGAGACCTGGAGAAATCGAGAGCTTTCAGACATTATATAATGGTAAGACAGAGATTTCGAAACCTGATTGTAAACAGTAAGACATTTCTAGCGGCAGAAGTAGATTCTGACAACAACTTATTAGTTATGAACAGTACATCAAAACTGAAGAAATAGCAGAAGATGGGAAATTAACGAAATGGAATCTGGATAAGATAAAAGAACCAGAGGCTGATGAGAATTTCAGAAGGGGAATTAGGCAACGATTGACCTAAAAAATGAAAGGAACATAGCAGAAGACGAATTGGTTGCTTTGAGAGATGAGAGAGTGAATCCAGAAGCGGACAAATTAATAAAAAGGGAAGGCCTAGTAGAAATCCTTGAATATCACAGGAGATACTGAATTTAAATGATAAAAGGAGAAAGTATAAAAAGCCTACAAATGATGTATGGGAAAGGGAGCACAGACGTCTAAAAATGAGACTGACAGGTATCACAAAATGGCTAAACCGGGATCCATAGAGAACACATGTAAGGATGTAGAAGAATATATACAGAGGATAGGCAAAATAAATACACCTGTAATTAAATGTGTGTGAAATCTTAAGGGACCAAACTGCTGAGATCGTCAATCACTAGACTTACACACTTCTTAAACTAACTTATGCTAAGAACAACACACACACACACACCCATGCCCGAGGGAGGACTCGAAGCTCCGGCAGGAGGGCTGCCCAATCCGTGACATGGCGCCTCAAACCGCTCGGCCACACCGCGTGGCACCTGTAGTTACTTGGGAATGGTTTAGTTCAAATGGTTCAAATGGCTCTGAGCACTATGGGACTCAACTGCTGTGGTCATAAGTCCCCTAGAACTTAGAACTACTTAAACCTAACTAACCTAAGGACAGCACACAACACCCAGCCATCACGAGGCAGAGAAAATCCCTGACCCCGCCGGGAATCGAACCCGGGAACCCGGGCGTGGGAACCGAGAACGCTACCACACGACCACGAGATGCGGGCAATGGTTTAGTAATAAGATATTGGACTCCATTTGCCCGTAATACGGCTGCGATTCTTCTTGGAATACTAGCATATAATTATTGTATAGTATCCAGTGGAATGTTATGCCACTCTTCCAGTAGTAACTCCTCTAACTCCTGTACTGACGATGGAAGCGGAAATCTGCTCCGAATTCTGCGCTCCAATACCGCCCACAAGGGTTCGATAACGTTCACGTCCGAGGACTGTGCAGGCCAGTTAAGTTGCATGTTCCTCATACCACGAATGTACTGTCGTGCCTGTGCGAATGTGTGCATTATCGTCCTGAAATATGGCATCATTGTTGGGGAACAACATTTGAATCATAGGGTGCACCTGATCACCTAAAATGTACACGTAATCGTTGGCTGTAATACGGCCTTTGAGAATACTGATGGGATCAGCAGAATACCATGGTATGGCTGCCCACACCATCACACTTCCAGCTCCATGCGTAACCGTGGGAATCAAGCAATCAGGATTGTAGGCTTCTTTCGGCGTTCTCCAGACGTAAACCCGGGCCGATGTTGGAAATAACGAAAACGTTGACTCGTCGGACCATATGAAGTGTTTCCCCTGATTAGCCGTTCAGGATCTATACTCCTGACACCATATTTTACGCTCCTTTGCGTTGATTGTCGTCACTGATAGTTTCGGTATAGCAGCTTGTCCATGAATATTCGCCTTATGGGGTTCTCGGTGGACAGTGTTGATACATACAAAATCTCGAAGATGGCTATTGAAATCTGCAGTCACTTTACCCACCGAATTTTTGTGTTGTTTTGACACAATTCGTGTTAGCGTACGACAATCTCTGTCATTTAGTTTTGATTTGAGCCCACTATTACGTTTACACGATGATGTCTTTCTATGCTTTGTGTAGGCTGTCATGACTGGTAAAACAGTTGCTCCTGAAACATTCAATAAGTTGGCTGTCTTGGTTACTGATGCTCGAGCTAATCGGGCCCCCACAATCTGCACTCTTTGGAACTCTATTAGGTCTTTCATTGCACGTCGATTTCAGCCTCTAACTGCAAATACGAAGTGTGCACTACTCCCCTCCAGCACGACACGTGCCTTACCTGCGTGGCTGACCGTCAAACACAACCATCCCATTACTGCCACTGTTCACATTACTTTGCCTATCCCCTGTAAGTAGAGGAAAGACAGGTATCGCCTACAGGAAAATGAAAGAGACGTTTGGATAAAAGAAAAGCAGCTGTGTGAATATCAAGATCACAGATAGAAAATCAGTACAGGTACTAAGCAAAGAAGGGAAGTCTAAATGGTCGAAGGATCATATAGAAGGGCCATACAAGGGAAATAGAAAAGGAAGAGGAAGTAGTTGAAGATGAAATAGGAGATACGGTAGTGCGAGAAGAATTTGACGGAGTACTGAAAGACCTAAGTCGAAAAAGCCCTAGAATATCACTCAGACTTACTGATACCTTTGGGAGAGCCAGCCGTATAAAAACCATTCCACTTGATGTACAAGACGCGTGAGACGAGTGAAATACCCTCCGACATCAAAAAGAATGTAATAATTCGAATTCCAAAGAAAAAAAGTTCTCACAAGTGTGAATATCACCGGATTATGAGTCATAATTCCACAATACTAACAAGAATTATTTATAGAAGAATGGAAAAACTGGTAGAAGCTGAACTCGGAGAAGATCAGTTTGGATTCCAGGGACGTGTAGGAGCACGCTATGCAGTACTGACCCTACGACTTCTCTCAGAAGATAGGTTAAGGAAAAGCAAACCTACGTTTATAGTTTTTGTAGATTTAGAGAAAGCTTTTGAAAATGTCCTCTGGAACACACTCTTTTAAATTCTGAAGGTAGCAGGAGTAAAACAAAAGTTACTTGCAACTTTCATAGAAATCACACCGCAATTACAAGAGTCGAGGGACATGAAAGGGAAGCACTGTTTGAGTAGGGAGTGAGACGGGGTTGTAGCCTATCTCCGACGTTATTCAATCTGTACGTTGAGCAGCCAGTAAAGTAAACAAGCAAAGAAATTGGAGAGTGAACTGAAAGTCTGGAAGAAGAAACAAGAACTTCGAAATTTGCTCATCACGTTGTGTTCCTGTCAAAGACAGCAAAGGACTGGAGAGAATTGTTGAGCGGAATGGAAGGAGTCTTGAAAGGAGGATACGAGATGAGCATCATCTAAAGCAAGCCGACGGTAATGGATGTAGCTGAATGAAATCCGGCGATGCTAAGAGGATTAGATAAGGAAACGATACCCTAAATGTAGTAAACGAAGTTTGCCACTTGGACAGCAAAATAATTGATTATGACCAAATTAGAGAGGATATACAATGTAAATTCTCAATGGCACGTAAAGCGTTTCTGAAGAAAAGAAACTGGTTAACACTGAATATACATTTAAGCGTTAGGCAGTCTTTCCTAAGTTACTTGTCTGGAGTGTAGCTAAGTACAGAAGTGAAACGTGGACGATAAACAGTTTCAGATAAAATCAGAATAGAAGATTTTAAAATGTGATACTATAGACAAATGCTGAAAATGAGATGGGTAGAGAATGCTACCAATGAGGAAGTTCTGAACGGAACTGGGGAGAAAATAAATTTGTAGCATAACTTGTCTAAAAGAAGGGATCAGTTGATAGGACACATTATGTGACATCAAGGGATCACCAGTTTAAAATTGGGGAGAAGCGTGGGCGGAGGGGGCTTAAAATTGTAGAGGGAGACCAAGAAGTGAATCTGGAAACCAGATTCAAAAGGATGTAGTAAAAATGGTTCAAATGGCTCTGAGCACTATGGGACTTAACATCGTTGGTCATCAGTGATGTAGTAATTATTCGGAGATGAAGAGGATTGTACAGAATGGAATACTGTGGAGAGTTGCATCAAACCTGTCTTCCGACATCACAACAGCACGGCACTTTCAGCGTAGATGATTTAACAGTCAGGCAATAAACACAACAGAAATTTCGTTTCTAACGTAGCCAGTCATGGATAGTGTTACAACTTCCTTGCACTCTGTACAGTTCCTTATTGGATACAGGAGCGAGGAACAGATGCTGTTCAAGAACAGAGAATTCAGATACTAATTCATTCTAAATCTAATATCAAAAAACAAAAATAATAAATAACTTCGCTGCCGTAGTTGCAGCGTCATTTGCTAACAGTAGCTTTGAATGTTGGAGGAATACAGGTACCGCAGATTTACAAATCCGTCTTCAAAGGTACATCGCAAGCCACGGCCACTATGAGAGCCTGTAAATGTTATTCAACTGGAAAAACGCAAAACAGACTCAGTTCATGAATGATCGAGCTTAAGTACACTCGCCCCTGGAGCTCTGGAGGGTGGAGGCTTGCATCTCATTCACAGCGGCGTAATAGTTCGTGGCAGCGTCCTCGAGCCGCGATAGTGACTGTAGGAAACGCGGCTGCGTAACTGGCGGCGGGCTTATTTGAAAGTGTGGCCAGTCGGATAGCGACCGATAACGGAGGTAGGAATTGTAAGTTCGCCAAACTTTGGCAGTTCAGATAGAACCATTAGCCCCAGCTAATTTAATTAGCTGCTGCGCTCTACATCTGCATCTACATCTACATCTACATCTACATTTATACTCCCCAAGTCACCCAACGGTGTGTGGCGGAGGGCGGTTTACGTGCCACTGTCATTGCCTCCCTGTCCTGTTCCAGTCGCGTATGGTTTGCGGGAAGAACGACTGCCGGAAAGCCTCCGTGCGCGCTCGAATCTCTCTGATTTTACATTCGTGATCTCCTCGGGAGGTATAAGTAGGGGGAAGCAATATATTCGATACCTCATCCAGAAACGCACCCTTTCGAAACTTGGACAGCAAGCTACACCGCGATGCAGAGCGCCTCTCTTGCAGAGTCTGCCACTTGAGTTTGCTAAACAACTCCGGAACGCTATCACGCTTACCAAATAACCCTGTAACGAAACGCGCCGCTCTTCTTTGGATCTTCTCTATCTCCTCTGTCAACCCGACAGGTACGGATCCCACACTGATGAGCAATACTCAAGTATACGTCGAACGAGCTCCAGAGGTTACTTTAACGGCTGTAGATGTCTCTCCATTGAAAACAACATGCTGTGTTCTGTTTGCTAAAATCTCTTCAATCCAGCCACAGCTGGTCTGATATTCCGTAGGCTCTTACTTTGTTTATCAGCCAACAGTGCTGAACTGTATCGAACGCATTACGGAAGTCAAGGAAAATGTCATCTACCTGGGAGCCTGTATCTAATATTTTCTGAGTCTTATGAACAAATAAAGGGAGTTGGGTCTCCCACGATCGCTGTTTCCGAAATCCATGTTGATTCCTACAGAGTAGATTCTGGGTTTCCAGAAATGGCATGATACGCGAGCAAAAAACATGTTCTAAAATTCTACAACAGATCGATGTCAGAGATATAGGCCTATAGTTTTGCGCATCTGCTCGAAGACCCTTCTTGAAAACTGGAACTACCTGTGCTCTTTTCCAATCATTTGGAACCTTCCATTCCTCTAGAGACTTGCGGTACACGGCTGTTAGAAGGGGGGCAAGTTCTTTCGCGTACTCTGTGTAGAATCGAATTGGTATCCCGTCAGGTCCAGTGGACTTTCCTCTGTTGAGTGATTTCAGTTGCTTTTCTATTCCTTGGACACTAATTTCGAGATCAGCCATTTTTTCGTTCGTGTGAGGATTTAGAGAAGGAACTGCAGTGCGGTCTTCCTCTGTGAAACAGCTTTGTAAAGGTGTTTAGTATTTCAACTTTATGCGTGTCATCCTCTGTTTCAATGCCATCATCATCCCAGAGTGTCTGGATATGCTGTTTCGATCCACTTACTGATTTAACGTAAGACCAGAACTTCCTCTTTAGCATAGCAAGTATTCTCTAGGGCAAGTTAGCTTAAAAGCATACATTTCCGTAGGCTGTGGGCTGTCGTTTTGTAGGTGTAGCTTTATAAAGGTGCATTTCAGATGTCTGCTTATCTGGGAAATTCTACTGGATTTGACATCATCATCTCCGGTCTAGCCCTTTATTTTTTTCTCCCTCGTGTGTAAGAAAGGTGAGTAAATGTCAAACAAGAGAAGGCAACAGCGTCACATTATCCATCCGTTAGTAGAACGCTGTTGCTCTATGGAACGAGGTTGTATTGCACTACAGAAGCTCTAAATAATGTTTGACGTGTGTACGTCACAGCTGACGCCGCCTGAGCAACGCTAGGCGCTGCTCCGTAACAAGTAGCCCGTTCAGACGCTACTCAATAGAACCGGTGTCAGTAGCGACGTAAATTCTAATGAAGCGGACTGTGAATGAGTGCACAGAGCGGTGATTTGGCCGCGACGAGACAGCGTGGTTCCAACCCTGGGCGGCCTCCGTCAGTTGTAAATAGCCGTGACTGGTGTATAGGATAGGATATGTGTCCAGCGCGGCGCGGCCCGGCCCACACCGCCCATTTGCGGCTGCTGACGTCAGGCTCGGCGAACCATCACATTACAAACAAGCGACCCGCCGCCGCCGCCGTCGCCCGTCGCCTTCATTGCAGTCACCTGTATTTGTCCACAGGTGCCGCTTCGCTGGGCCGCCACTTTAAATCCGCCTGTGTGCTGTTCTCGATACACGGACCGGTTACTCACTGGACAGAGACCGCCACATTCTGTGTAACTCATTCGGAGATGTCTGGCGCGAAACGCTCCGTTTATGTGCTTCGCATACAGTATATTAAACGCACACCATTTTGTCGTGTGACACCTCCTATCAAATCCACAGCTTTGAAAACATGTATGTCTAACAGCTTATTGGGTTCACAGCGAGGCCAGGGAGCTTCCACATCCTTCTCACATGCGATAAAGTCTGGGACTTTGTATCACCATCAAAGCTCATGATCTATACAGGGTGTTACAAAAAGGTACGGCCAAACTTTCAGGAAACATTCCTCACACACAAAGAAAGAAAATATGTTATGTGGACATGTGTCCGGAAACGCTTACTTTCCATGTTAGAGCTCATTTTATTACTTCTCTTCAAATCACCTTAATCATGGAATGGAAACACACAGCAACAGAACGTACCAGCGTGACGTCAAACACTTTGTTACAGAAACTGTTCAAAATGCCATCCCTTAGCGAGGATACATGCATCCACCCTCCGTCGCATGGAACCCCTGATGCGCTGATGCAGCCCTGGAGAATGGCGTATTGTATCACAGCCGTCCACAATACGAGCACGAAGTCTCTACATTTGGTACCGGGGTTGCGTAAACAAGAGCTTTCAAATGCCCCCATAAATGAATGTCAAGAGGGTAGAGGTCAGGAGAGCGTGGAGGCCATGGAATTGGTCCGCCTCTACCAATCCATCGGTCACCGAATCTGTTGTTGAGAAGCGTACGAATACTTCGTCTGAAATGTGCAGGAGCTCCATCGTCGTACTTGTAAAGGCACATGTTCTAGCAGCACAGATAGAGTATCCCGTATGAAATCATGATAACGTGTTCCATTGAGCGTAGGTGAAAAAAACTAAAATGAGCTCTAACATGGAAATTAAGCTTTCCGGACACATGTCCACATAACATATTTTCTTTATTTGTGTGTGAGGAATGTTTCCTGAAAGTCTGGCCGTACCTTTTTGTAACACCCTGTATGTGAGTGAAGCAATCTAATATTTGAAGAAGCTACTAGGTCAACAAAATTCGATCGAAGTGGATCTGTAGAGCCGACCGGTGTGGCCGAGTGGTTCCAGGCGCTACAGTCTGGAACCGTGCGACCGCTACGGTCGCAGGTTCGAATCCTGCCTCGGGCATGGATGTGTGTGATGTCCTTAGGTTTGTTAGGCTTAAGTAGTCCTAAGTTCTAGGGGACTGATGACCTCAGAAATTAAGTCCCGTAGTTTCTCGAAACTTGTTTTTCGAGGTTTCCATAAATCAGTTAACGAGGATTCCTCTACATTCGATCATGTTGTCCGTCTAAACTCCGTGGCCTATGGGACGTTTAATCCGAATACTGTGTGATGCAAGGGAAAGGGAAAGGAACATAGCAGAAGACGAATTGGCTGCTTTGAGAGGTTTCACTGATTACGTATCTATAAAACAAAATCGGAAGGCAAGTATTTACGTAATAAGTAAAAGGTGCTTTACATTTCCCAGTACGTATCTGACAGTACTACTAAAGATTTCGAGATTTATACTCCATCACACATATGATACACTCCTGGAAATTGAAATAAGAACACCGTGAATTCATTGTCCCAGGAAGGGGAAACTTTATTGACACATTCCTGGAGTCAGATACATCACATAATCACACTGACAGAACCACAGGCACATAGACACAGGCAACAGAGCATGCACAATGTCGGCACTAGTACAGTGTATATCCACCTTTCGCAGCAATGCAGGCTGCTATTCTCCCATGGAGACGATCGTAGAGATGCTGGATGTAGTCCTGTGGAACGGCTTGCCATGCCATTTCCACCTGGCGCCTCAGTTGGACCAACGTTCGCTGGACGTACAGACCGCGTGAGACGACGCTTCATCCAGACCCAAACATGCTCAATGGGGGACAGATCCGGAGATCTTGCTGGCCAGGGTAGTTGACTTACACCTTCTAGAGCACGTAGGGTGGCACGGGATACATGCGGACGTGCATTGTCCTGTTGGAACAGCAAGTTCCCTTGCCGGTCTAGGAATGGTAGAACGATGGGTTCGATGACGGTTTGGATGTACCGTGCACTATTCAGTGTCCCCTCGACGATCACCAGTGGTGTACGGCCAGTGTAGGAGATCGCTCCCCACACCATGATGCCGGGTGTTGGCCCTGTGTGCCTCGGTCGTATGCAGTCCTGATTGTGGCGCTCACCTGCACGGCGCCAAACACGCATACGACCATCATTGGCACCAAGGCAGAAGCGACTCTCATCGCTGAAGACGACACGTCTCCATTCGTCCCTCCATTCACGCCTGTCGCGACACCACTGGAGGCGGGCTGCACGATGTTGGGGCGTGAGCGGAAGACGGCCTAACGGTGTGCGGGACCGTAGCCCAGCTTCATGGAGACGGTTGCGAATGGTCCTCGCCGATACCCCAGGAGCAACAGTGTCCCTAATTTGCTGGGAAGTGGCGGTGCGGTCCCCTACGGCACTGCGTAGGATCCTACGGTCTTGGCGTGCATCCGTGCGTCGCTGCGGTCCGGTCCCAGGTCGACGGGCACGTGCACCTTCCGCCGACCACTGGCGACAACATCGATGTACTGTGGAGACCTCACGCCCCACGTGTTGAGCAATTCGGCGGTACGTCCACCCGGCCTCCCGCATGCCCACTATACGCCCTCGCTCAAAGTCCGTCAACTGCACATACGGTTCACGTCCACGCTGTCGCGGCATGCTACCAGTGTTAAAGACTGCGATGGAGCTCCGTATGCCACGGCAAACTGGCTGACACTGACGGCGGCGGTGCACAAGTGCTGCGCAGCTAGCGCCATTCGACGGCCAACACCGCGGTTCCTGGTGTGTCCGCTGTGCCGGGCGTGTGATCATTGCTTGTACAGCCCTCTCGCAGTGTCCGGAGCAAGTATGGTGGGTCTGACACACCGGTGTCAATGTGTTCTTTTTTTCATTTCCAGGAGTGTATTTAGTAGATATTACCTCTGAACACCGATGGAATATCTCTGCATCTCAACACTTCTTGGGCTCTACTTCACAACTACATCTATTTTTATGCTTTATAGTGTCGAAAACATTATGCAACATTGTCACGCCCTTCCTTCCACCGGCCGGAGTGGCCGTGCGGTTCTACAGTCTGGAACTGAGCGACCGCTACGGTCGCAGGTTCGAATCCTGCCTCGGGAATGGATGTGTGTGATGTCCTTAGGTTAGTTAGGTTTAACTAGTTCTAAGTTCTAGGCGACTGATGACCTCAGCAGTTAAGTCACATAGTGCTCAGAGCCATTTGAACCATTTTTGAACCCTTCCTTCCTTTCAGTGCCGAAGGTGCGCGTGAAGAAAGACTCTAGTTAAGGCTCCATGTAAGCCCGAATTCTTCAGATTTTGTCTTCATGGTCTTCTAGCAAGGTGTATGTACGAGGAAGCAACATATTAGTGAACTTTCCTTAAAGAATACCTCTAGGAATTTTAACGGTAGCCCACACCGTGATACACAACGCCTCACTCTCAGTGTCCACTGGTGGAGGTAGATGAACATCTCGATTACGTTTCGCGCTTACAAAACGAACCCGTGACGAAACGCGATGAACTTCTTTGGGTTTTCTTTATTTCATCTATCAGTCCAATCCTGCAAGAGCTACAGACTTGATGAACAACAGAAATCGATGAAACCAATGTTCTGTAATCCTGATGGATTACTTTTATATTGGACTAACATCTACCATTTCTACGATTAACATCGTGTCATTATTCCATTCTAAACAGTTCCTCATGCAAACTTCCAGATATTTAAATATGAGACTGTTTCCGACGATTGTTCGGGAATCGTGCAATCAAATAACAACGGGTCTTTCTACCTAAAAAGGCTGTTTTACTGTTATGGGTTAAAAAGGCAGCCGAATAAGCGACAATGAAACAAGCAAATAATGCTAATAAGTATCGGTTTTCCCGATACGACGTATTACAACAGAGTACATGAACACCCGGGGATCCAAACTGCAGTCATCTACTTCAGGAGAAAGACGTGACAACTATTGTTGCACACGGCCATGTTTCATGTGAAGGTAGGCATCAGCACGCCTCCTCCATGATGTGTGTACAGGTTCAAAAATCCCAGGCGTGTTGGTAATCCATTGACAACCACCCATATTGCATTCCCAGCGTTCATCGACATCATCAACAGGGCGTAAATAAACCAGAGCTTTTAAATATCTCCACACAAATGACTTCAACTGGTCCAAGTTGGGGGCATGCGGGTCACTACCGCTGTGTTTGTAACTGAAATGCTGTTTACCAGTACTTAGGATTCCGGAATGATGATAAAATCAAAGGAGGGCAATTTATCACTTTGCAGTGTACGCATGACTTGCGGTGTTTCGAAATAAACGTAGCGTTCGATATTAACTGTTCTAATATGGGCATAACTGTGCTTGTGTATAGGTCTTATCTGGGGAACCATTGGTTTCTCGTCCCATATTTATTAGGATCATTTGGTTCTTTCTTTGTCCCTACGCGCTCCTTCAGTTTGTACGTATAACAGTGAAACACCTTGTACATGCAACAAATTGCGTCGTAAAGGCTATCTATGGGATTTTTTCTGATTTTATGCAGTATATCGTATGTTGCGTTCGTGAATGTTAAATTTCTCCAAGAATCACAAGTGAAAAAAATACTTACACTGACCAGAAAGAACATTATGACTACCTACCTAACAGCTTGCATGTCTACCTTCGGCACGGATAACAGTGGCGACGCGTCGTCGCATGGAAGCACTTAGACACTGGTAGGTTGCAGGAGGGAGTTGGCTCCACATCTGCACACACAAGTCATCGAATTCCCGTAAATTCCGGGGAGGTGGGTGATGAGCTCTAACGCCACGTTCAGTCACACCCCAGATGTTCAAATCAAGCGAGCTGGGGGCCAGCACATCACTTGGAACTCGCCACTGTGTACCTCGAACTACTCCATCACACTACTGGCCTTTTGACATGGCGCATTATTTTGTTGAAAAATGCCACTGCCGTCGGGAAGCATGATCGTCATGAAGGAGTTTCCCTGGTCTTCAACCAGTGTACTATACTCCTTGGCCGTCATGGTGCCTTGCACGAGCTCCACTAGACGCATGGATCCCCACGTAAATGTTCCCCGGAGCATAACGCAACCGCCGCCAGAGTGTCTGAGTTCCGTAGTACAGGTGTCAAGGAGCTGTTTACCTGGATGTCGACGGACTCGCGCTCTCCCATCCTCATGATGAAGAAGGTATCGGTATTCATCAGACCGTACAACGCTCTGCCACTGCAGAACGTCCAGTGCCTGTGGTCACGTTCCCATTTCAGTCATAGTTGCTGATGTCGCGGTGTTAACCTTGGCACATGCGTGGGTCGTCGTCTGCGGAGGCCCATTGTTAGGACTGTTCGGTGCACTGTGTGTCACTTCTACTCTGCCCAACGCTAAAGACTGATGTTAGTTCCACCACAGTTCGCCGCCTGTCCTGTTTTGTTACGCTGCCCAGCCTGCGACGTCCGACGTCTGTAATGAGGAGTGGCCGCCCAACCACACGACGTCTGGGGGTGGTTTCACCCCGGTTGCGGCACATGTTGAAGATACTCACCACAGAACTCCTCCATCACCCGACAAGTCGTGCAGTTTCCGAAATGCTCTTGCCGAACCTCCGGGCCACCACCTTCTGCCTTCGGTCAAAGTCAAGTAGATCGCGCGCCTTCCCCGTTCTACACACGAACAGCATGATCGCTGATACTGCATGCACCGTACATGTGCACGACTAGCAGTTATTCTTCGCCAGGTGACGCTGCTATCGCCTGGATGGGTTTGTATCGATATTAGGTTCAAGTGGTTCAAATGGTTCTGAGCACTATGGGACTTAACATCTGAGGTCATCAGTGTTGTGGACTGACAAGACAGCCAGTCCACAGTGACGGGTAACCGAAAGGCACGCGTTTACAAACGCCGGCTGGCGTTAGGTCTGAAACAGGATACGTAATGAATGCTATAAAGAAAAGTACGTAGCTGCTGGAATACTTAACTTTAATCCATCATTTGTATACAGCATTCTGGATGATACAAGTGAGACTCTCTCTAGAAATGGTTAATGGCGCCTTGCTAGGTCGTAGCCACGGACTTAGCTGAAGGCTATTCTAACTATCTCTCGGCAAATGAGAGAAAGGCTTCGTCAGTGTAGTCGCTAGCAAAGTCGTCCGTACAACTGGGGCGAGTGCTAGTACATCTCTCTAGACCTGCCGTGTGGTGGCGCTCGGTCTGCGACCACTGACAGTGGCGACACGCGGGTCCGACATGTACTAATGGACCGCGGCCGATTTAAAGCTACCACCTAGCAAGTGTGGTGTCTGGCGGTGACACCACAATCAGTCCCCTAGAACTTAGAACTACTTAAACCTAACTAACCTAAGGACATCACACACATCCATGCCCGAGGCAGGATTCGAACCTGCGACCGTAGTGGTCGCGCGGTTCCAAGCTGCAGCGCCTAGAACCGCTTGGCCACACCGGCCGGCAATATTAGGTCGGTGACCATAATCTTGTGGCTGACCAGTGTAGACAGAACACTGTTGTAGCACACACGTTTCGTCGTACATCAAATAAATAAAAGCGTAAGAATCACGATCGTATTTGTTGTCAAACTTATCAGGCATTCACAAACAGATAACTGATTAGAGGGGTTATTCGGTTACGTTTGTGGAGTCTGCCAGCGTGCTACGTCCTGATGTCACACAATGATGATTGCTGTAGGATGGAACTTTATTTCCAGTTGTGATTAAACACTCGGCCACGCAACATTCTGGTGATTTGCAGTGTGAAGGTTTTCTTTGACTTGAATGTGTTTCGAAAGAGGCACATTATTGAATGAGGTTGTTAATCACATCACCTACTACCTAGGCCACAATATTATGTGCTATTGCAGTAGGGAGTGACTTCAAACTGCCAGATATAGAATGGGAGACTCATACGATGAAAACTGGGTTCAGAGACAGAGATTCGTGCGACATTATTCTCATTGTCGTGTAAGAAAATTATTTCGAGCAGATAGAGAACCAGCTAGTGAAAGCAATGTCTCAGACGTCCCAGCAACAAACAACCTGAAGTTTTCGTATCAGTTAACGTAGAGGAGGATATCAGTGATCCTCGCCTCCCGAGAATGGGGTCCCGGGTTCGATTCCCGGCGGGGTCAGGGATTTTCTCTGCCTCGTGATGACTGGGTGTTGTGTGTTGTCCTTAGGTTAGTTAGGTTTAAGTAGTTCTAAGTTCTAGGGGACTGATGACCATAGCTGTTAAGTCCCATAGTGCTCAGAGCCATTTGAACCATATCAGTGATCGTATGGCTGTGATAGAAGCTATAGCTATGATAAAGTTGCTGAGTATATGCAGTGCTGAGGACGAATGTGAGGAGCGCGAATGAAAAAAGTTTAAAAGTGTCGTTCAGTAGGCCTTAGACAAGTATGTTCCGAGCCAAGTCTAAAGGAATGGGAAGGGCTCGCCGTGGTTTAATAGCCGTGTTAGAAAATATCTATGTAAACAAAGATAACTTCACAATAAATCTAAGATAAGTAAAAAACTATTTGACAAACAAAAGCTGAAAGAAGCGAATATAACATAAAGAGCGAAATGAGACAAGAATTGAGCTGCTTTGAAAGTAAAATTTTGTTGCAATCGATACAACTGAAAACTCTAAGAGGTTTTGGTCTTACGTAAAATCAGCTGGAACATCGAAATAATCTGTTCAGCCTCTCAGTGACAATACTGGCACCGAAACGGAGGATGTCAGAGAGAAGGACGAAATATTGGATTCGATCTTCCGAAATCGTTTCTCTGCGGTATATCGTACTATGTTCCCTCTTTTCAATTACATACATGCGTTGAAATGAAAGATATTGAGATAAGTCATCGCGAAATAGAAAAGGAACTACACTACTACCCATTAAAGTTGCAACACCAAGAAGAAATGCAGATGATAAACGGGTATTCATTGGACAAATATATTATACTAGAACTGACATGTGATTACATTTTCACGCAATTTGGGTGCATAGATCCTGAGAAATCAGTACCCAGAACAACCGCGTCTGGTCGTAATAACGGCCTTGATACGCCTGGGCATTGAGTCAAACAGAGCTTGGATGGCATGTACGGGTACAGCTGCCCATGCAGCTTCAACACGATACCACAGTTCATCAAGAGTAGTGACTGGCGTATTGTGACGACCAAGTTGCTCGGCCACCATTGACCAGACGTTTTCAATTGGTGAGAGATCTGGAGAATGTGCTGGCCAGGGCAGCAGTCGAACATTTTCTGTATCCAGAAAGGCCCGTACAGGACCTGCAACATGCGGTCGTGCATTATCCTGCTGAAATGTATGGTTTCGCAGGGATCGAATGAAGGGTAGAGCCACGGGTCGTAACACATCTGAAATGTAACGTCCACTGTTCAGAGTGCCGTCAATGCGAACAAGAGGTGACCGAGACGTGTAGCCAGTGGCACCCTATGCAATCACGCCGGGTGATACGTCAGTATGGCGACGACGAATACACGCTTCCAATGTGCTTTCACCGCGATGTCACCAAACACGGATACGACCATCATGATGCTGTAAACAGAACCTGGATTCATCCGAAAAAATGACGTTTTCCATTCGTGCACCCAGGTTCGTCGATGAGTACACCATCGCAGGTGCTCCTGTCTGTGATGCAGCGTCAAGGGTAACCGCAGCCATGGTCTCCGAGCTAATAGTCCATGCTGCTGCAAATGTCGTCGAACTGTTGGTGCAGATGGTTGTTGTGTTGAAAACGTCCCCATCTGTTGACTCAGGGATCGAGACGTGGCTCCACGATCCGTTACAGCCGTGCGGATAAGATGCCTGTCATCTCGACTACTAGTGATACGAGGCCGTTGGGATCCAGCACGGCGTTCCGTATTACTCTCCTGAACCCACCGATTCCATATTCTGCTAACAGTCATTGGATCTCGACCAACGCGAGCAGCAATGTCGCGATACGATAAACCGCAACCGCGATAGGCTACAATCCGACCTTTATCAGAGTCGGAAATGTGATGGTACGCATTTCTCCTCCTTACACGAGGCATCACAACAACGTTTCACCAGGCAACGCCCGTCAACTGCTGTTTGTGTATGAGAAATCGGTTGGAAAGTTTCCTCATGTCAGCACGTTGTAGGTGTCGCCACCGGCGCCAACTTTGTGTGAATGCTCTGAATAGCTAATCATTTGCATATCACAGCATCTTCTTCCTGTCGGTTAAATTTCGTGTATGTTGCACGTCATATTCGTGGTGTAGCAATTTTAATGGCCAGTAGTGTATAATCGCTTAGGGGTGGAAAGAGTTCAGGACTAGTTGATGTACGTGTGAGATTCTGCAGAGATTGAGCGAAAGGACTCGCTCCCCTTTTGGCAGTAGTTTGTCGTAGGTCGCTGGAGCATGTAAGGGTACAGATGTCGAAGGATCGAAGTTGCCCCTGACGCTTCTTTGCTGCAGCAAAGTGCGATATGGAGCCTAGAGATCGGCTGGCGGGAGGCAGTGAATCAGTCTCACTCGATCCATCACGTGAGCAGGACGCAAATCTGTATGACAGCGCGATCTAAGGAATTGTATTAAAATATTAAATAGTCGATTATGAAATGTTTAATATTGTAAAAGCGACCGTACAGAAAAAGAATGACAATGGCTGACGCATTTTATATGGTGAATGATGAGGATATGCAAATGTAGTGCAAGTGCAGTTAGAAACCGTATTAAAATGATTTGATGTTAAGGAACGAATAAAATCGAGTGTCCGTACAAGTGTGTTATGTAATTTATAACCTCACTCAATTTCGTAATTTCTGGGTGGGATTTGTTTGTGTTGATTGAACGGAGTAGGCTACGGAGTTGAGACGTCAATTACCGAGATGCATGTACCTTGAGAATAAGTTTGCCCCTCAAGAAGCTGGTTAATCTATATGGCCGATGTCTTTAAAAATATCAGACAGCCGGACAGAAACATTTCCAGCAACTGATATAAAAAAGGGGGACATTACAAGCAAACGTAGGACGCCTGGCGACCTGAAGAAGCACAGGTCATTCTCGTTTTCAAGAAGGGTCGGAGGACAGATGCACATAATTGTAGCCTTATTTCACTGACGTCAGTTTGTTTTAGAATTATGGAAAACGTTTTACGCTAACGTATGTAACATTTTTAGAGAACAAAGATCTCCTCTATATAAATCAAGCCGGCCGAAGAGGCCGTGCGGTTCAAGGCGCTGCAGTCTGGAACCGCGAGACTGCTACGGTCGCAGGTTCGAATCCTGCCTCGGGCATGGATGTGTGTGATGTCCTTAGGTTAGTTAGGTTTAACTAGTTCTAAGTTCTAGGGGACTAATGACCTCAGAAGTTGAGTCCCATAGTGCTCAGAGCCATTTTTTTTATATATAAATCAACATGTACCCTGCGAACAGAGGTCTTGCGAAACTAGCTCTCTGTGTTCCTTCATGAGACCCACAGTGCAACAGACACAGTCGTTCAGGCTGATGCCGTATTCTTGATTTCAGGAAGGAATTCAACAACGTCCCGCACTGCCGTTTACTGGAAAATATACGAGCTTACAGAGTATCAGACCAGATTCGCGACTGGATTGAGTACTTCCTTGCAAACAGAACTCAACACGTCAGTCTAACGGAACAACGGCGACAGATGTAAAACCAATTTCAGGAGTACCCCAACGAAGTGTTATAGAACCGTTGCTGTTTACAGTATACATAAATAGTCAGGTATAAAATGTCTGTAGCTCTGTTATTCTGTTCGCAGATGGCAGGCTGTCTTAAAGAAGGTACCAACACCAGAACACTGTAGCAACTTGCAAAGGGACCTTCAGAGGGTTGATTAATGTTGCGGGAAGTGGCAGGTGACCATGAAGGTAAATAAATGTAATACGTTGAACATACATAGGGGAAGAAATCGAGTGCTGTATAACTACGCTGTTGATGACAAATTGCTGTAAATGGTATCTACTATACAATACGTAGGAGCAACCACCCAGAGCGACGTTAAGTGAAATGACTATGTGAAACAAATGGTAGGGAAAGCAGGTGCCAGACTGAGATTCATAGATGGAATCTTAAGGAAATGAAAACCCATAAATGAAGTTGCTTGCAAAACACTTATTCCACCAATTCTCGATTAATGCACATCGCACTGAGAGCCGTACCAGATGGCAGTAATAGAAGAGATAGAGAATATCCAACGAAGAGCGGCACGTTTCGTCAGAGGATCGTTTGAGCAGTGCGAGAGCGTTACAGAGATGCTCAAGAAGTTATACTGACAGATGATACGAGATGTGTGTTCAGCATCATGGAGTGGTTTACCATTGAACTGTTCAAGAAGAGTAGGACAAAATATTACTTCGTCCCACATAAGCCTCGCCCAATGACCTTAACAATAAAATTCGAGAAATTAGAGCTAACACCGACCTTTACCCCAAAAAAAATGGTTCAAATGGCTCTGAGCACTATGGGACTTAACTTCTAAGGTCATCAGTCCCCTAGAACGTAGAGCTACTTAAACCTAACTAACCTAAGGACATCACACACATCCATGCCCGAGGCAGGATTCGAACCTGCGACCGTAGCGGTCGCGCGGTTCCAGACTGTAGCGCTTAGAACCGCTCGGTCACCCCGGCCGGCCGACCTTTACCGACCATTATTCTTTACACGCGCTATTTGTCGATGGAACAGGCAGAGGAAGATCGGTTAGTGGTCACTGAAGCACCCTCCGCCGTACCCCGTCATGTGACTTGTGGTGTACTAATACAGATATAGACGTTTAGACTACACGTTTCAGGCGATTAGGAGCTAGCGGCATTTACACACGGCGACAAGGTTCTAGACCCCTCACAAGACTACGAACAGACATGATCATCTGAGTAGCTGACAAGGTGCAGCCGTTCAGCCTTTTACACGTTCTGTAGCCTACGCTTGGGCGTTCACACGGCTGTATGCTCCAGTGACTACCAGCATCATTGCGAGGCACCTATTGGATAGCCGTTTCGTGTTCCGCCGCCTTTTACGCGTCCGCCCATTGACATCCGTTTCTCTGTACCCTAGATTTACTGTATAGTGTTGATGTAAAAGAGCACCCGGGATTGCAACTTGCTGAAACCACGCACTGGTCTCAACCACTGGACGTGGTATTTATTCTCCCCCCGAGGACAGCATCGAGGGAAATCCTGTATGAATGCCAAAAAACTGCAAAGATTTACAAGATTTTGTCCAAGGATGTGTTCCCACAATTGCTTAATAAGCTAGTTCAGATTCTCTCCAAGGCAAAGAAGAAAACACGCTTTCAGGTTCAAATGGATCAAATGGCTCTGAGCACTCAACTTCTGAGGTCATTAGTCCCCTAGAACTTAGAACTAGTTAAACATAACTAACCTAAGGACACCACACACATCCATGCCCGAGGCAGGATTCGAACCTGCGACCGTAGTGGTCTCGTGGCTCCAGACTGCAGCGCCTAGAACCGCACGGCCACTTCGGCCGGCGCATGCTTACAGGTTTTAGATAGTTCGGCATTTATTCTTTTGATGCAAATGACTTTCCGTAAACGCTGCCGGGAGCTGAAAGGTCTATGAAAATCGAATGTGTCAGTGAAGCGTTTCTTGAAACGGTAATTTGTAAGAGAGTAGAGGCAGTATATAGAAAAATGAAAATTGTGAATATGGAGCATGGAAATGAATGATCGCTGCAGACCTGGAAATACAAATGTTTGACTCACCATTACACGAGAAGAAGAGGAAGGTCGTAAGGCTGAGAAGAGATTACTGGTGTATCAGGTCCTACAGTGAGGGACCCGACTTCAGTGTTAATGATTCTGTAAGGATATTGAGTGTGCGCAGCAGAACTGTGACGCTAATGCGAACCCTACTCATAAAGCCAATGAATAAAGGAAAGAACACCTGAAAGAAAATAAATGTACCCAGGCCAATTGTTCTTCATACTACAGGTATAGCCTCTGCTCTCTCACAAATCCTTAGGCAGAATCTTGAAACTCTTTGCAATTTGTCACAGAAGATGGAACCAAGAAATTTAGCGTGATGTGCATGGAGAAAACTATGAGATTTTGGAAATGGTCAGGAGAAGTGAAGGTGGATGTAATGATCTTAACTTTTCGGATATGAAAATGAACATAAATGACTCAGAACAAATTAGGAGAGGATATAACTCTGTTTTGGAATTAGCTAACTTATTTCTTTCTAATCTCACAAATGGACATGAGGTTGAAAACCCATGGGATACCTCCTAATATCTTTCCGGACCTCCTGCCTCGTGTAGTGTAGCAACTCGACATGACATGGACTCAACAAGTAGTTGGAAGTCCCCTGCAGAGATATGGAGCCACGCTGCCCCTGTAGCCGTCCATAATTGCGAAAGTGTTGTCGGTGCAGTATTGGTGCACGAACTGACCTCTCGATTATGTACCGTAAATGTTTGATGGGATTCATGTCGGGCGATCTGGGTGACAAAACCAATTGCTCGAATTGTCCAGAATGTACTTCAAACCGATCTCAAACAACTGTGGCCCGCTGACATGTCGCATAGTCACCCATAAAAACTCCACGGTTTTTTTGGGAACATTAAGTCCATAAATGGCTACAGATTGTCTCAAAGTAGCTGAACATAACCACTTCCAGCCAATGATCGGTTCAGTTGGACCAGACGGCCCTGTCCATACCACGTAAACAATGCCCACACCATTATAGAGCCACAGCCAGATTTGACAGTGCCTATACTTGAGTATTGCGCATCAGTGTGGGATCCGTACCAGATCGGGTTGACGGAGGAGATAGAGAAGATCCAAAGAAGAGCGGCGCGTTTCGTCACAGGGTTATTTGGTAACCGTGATAGCGTTACGGAGATGTTTAACAAACTCAAGTGGCGGACTCTGCAAGAGAGGCGCTCTGCATCGCGGTGTAGCTTGCTCGCCAGGTTTCGAGAGGGTGCGTTTCTGGATGAGGTATCGAATATATTGCTTCCCCCTACTTATACCTCCCGAGGAGATCACGAATGTAAAATTAGAGAGATTAGAGCGCGCACGGAGGCTTTCAGACAGTCGTTCTTCCCGCGAACCATACGCGAATGGAACAGGAAAGGGAGGTAATGACAATGGCACGTAAAGTGCCCTCCGCCACACACCGTTGGGTGGCTTGCGGAGTATAAATGTAGATGTAGATGTAGATGTAGATGTAGATGTAGATGTAGATGCCTTGTTGACAACTTGGGTCAATGCCACTCGAACCCCACCATCAGTACCAACCAACTGAGGTCGAGACTCATCTGACCAAGCTACGATTTTCCAGTCCGTTAAGGTCCAACCGATATGGTCACGAGCCCAGGAGAGGCGCTACAGACGATGTCGTGTTGTTAGCAATGGCACTCGTGTTGATCGTCTGCTGTCGTAGCCCCATTAACGCCAAATTTCGTCGCTCTGTCCTAACAGAAACGTTCGTCGTAAGTCCCACTTTGATTACTGCGGTTATTTCACCCAGCGTTGCTTGCCCGTTAGCACTGACAACGCTACGCAAACGCCGTTGCTGTCGGTCGTTAAGTGAAGGCCGTGGTGAGAGATAATGCCTGAAATTTGGAATTCTAGGCACACTATTGACATTACGGATATCGGACTACTGAATTCCCTAACGATTTCCGAAATGGTGTGCCCCATGAATCTAGCTCCAACTACCACTCCGCGTTCAAAGTCTGTTAATTCCTGTCGTGCGGCCAATATCAAATCGGAATCCTTCTCACACGAATAATGTAAGTAGCAATGAAAACCCCAATGATGCAGTGCCTTTTTATACCTTGTGTTTTCGATATTATGGCCATCCATATATGTGCATATCGCTATACGATGACTTCTGTCACCTCAGTTTCCTTCTCCTGTTTGTGTTAGACTCATATGAGTAGCCGGTCGGAGTGCCGAGCGGTTCTAGGCGCTACAGTCTGGAACCGATTGACCGCTACCGTCGCAGGTTCGAATCCTACCTCGGGCATGGATGTGTGTGATGTCCTTAGGTTAGTTAGGTTTAAGTAGTTCTAAGTTCCAGGGGACTGATGACCTCAGAAGTTAAGTCCCAAAGTGCTCAGAGCCATTTTTTTCATATGAGTAACATTTTCACGTGGAAGTGTAAAAAAGCTTTTAGTTATTTGTTCTATAGAATTTTATTATAATAACAAGTTCATCCATTTAAATATTGAGTAAATTACCGATACCTAACTTTAACTGCCTTTATTCTGCCTTATTTTATCCTACAGAACATGCGGCAACATTATTCCTCCATCACTTATGTACGATATTGACCCAATGATAAAAATATATTTCCCAAAAAGTAAAAGTGCTAAAGTTGTCATACAATAGGGTAGCATTTGTCCGTTTAGAAAACCAGGTTCTCTTCGAATCAGTAATGATTAGTCATATAGTCTGTGTCAAAATACACTCAGATAAATCTTACTTTCACCATAGAAACTTCTTGTGTTTCTGGAAACGAAAATGAAGGAGATAATAAACTTTAATCTAGAAAAACAGGAAGAGTGGCTCACTTCGTGGTATTTAAAACATTTACTGTGTTCGTCAGTCTTGGATCTGTCCCTGCGCTGCACAGCGGTTCATCCATCACAGCGGTATGACATCACAGCGGTATGACATCACAGCGAAGATGTGCTGTCATTTCACTAATACTAGACCCGAAAAACAAACTTTGTTCGACCTCACTACCGATGTTATGATGTCGATGAGAATTATCATTATTTAGCTCCTCTGCATAGTAGAAGGTAGAAATTATTTTAGGAAAGCATATCAGTTAGCACTTTCTATAAGCGCTCAGACTGAAGAACATGATAGGTTAATAATTTGTTCGAAACGAACATGTACGTTGACACGATTTTAAAATTATGGGTGTGGAAGCATACTAAAACTTCTCTGAAATGTCCACTGTCCAACTCTGATTTAATGTGTTTTGAATATATTGGATGTCTTCTGTTTGGCACTGTATTTCACCATTGTGTTTACTATGACGAATTTCTTAGACCTACTTTAATATTAAAATACTGCGAACCATGGGAGAAGACGCATGTCAGTCTAGTATTACTACTAACGAGCAGCGTCAGTATGAAATATCAGATGCAGAACGACGAAGAAGTTGAGCAAACGGATATGGAGGCAAGATGATGATCTAGAATCATTTCTAATTCTCATTTTAGATGTGATCTATGATAGAATTCATCTTATGCCAAAAAAGTACAAATCTCGTGAAAACTGAACAACTGACGCGATATACACTCCCATCAGTTAGGCAGCTACTGACAGCTTTGAAAGACAGTAAGGTTTTATTGCTAGAACTGTGCTCAGAATAATATTACAGTCAAATGTAGAGTGGATGGATGGAGTGATGGAGTGATGGTTGTCATAAATTGCTCTCAGATATATTACAACTGATTCTAAAATGTGCAACTTATGGTCCACCATATCGTTACTCAGACTGCTGCCATCTATTGGACAGTGACAGATGGATTTTGATATTAAAAATAATTCAGCGAACTAAGTAAGTATATGTAAATTGAATATGGAAGTGGGGAGAAAAGAAAGGAAAGGGAAGGGATTATTGGTGTTAACTGCTTCAGGACATTACGAGGAATTAGCGGCGACGAGTGAAAACGTGTACCGGACCGAGATTCGAACACGGCTCGTATGAGGCAGGTGCGCCACGGGAACACAGTGTTATCACTACTGCGCGGACTCTCTTGATACGCCCCACGGCCGGTCCACATTCCCACACGAGCGGCACTTATCCGCAGTCCCTGTCCATTTTAACCGCGTGACCGCTACGGTCGCAGGTTCGAATCCTGCCTCGGGCATGGATGTGTGTGATGTCCTTAGGTTAGTTAGGTTTAAGTAGTTCTAAGTTCTAGGGGACTGATGACCTTAGAAGTTAAGTCCCATAGTGCTCAGAGCCATTTGAACCATTTGAACCCTGTCCATTTCCTTCATGCTCTCTACCCCCGTACGAGGTCTGGCGTGCTTGTGCATCCGCACTGAAGAAGGTGGGTCCTTTGCTCATCTAGGTGAGTTAATTATATGAATACGTGGTATCTGTTCTTCACATAAATAATGACTTTAATGTCGTATCTGCGGGAAAAGGTGACAAAAATATGGAACATCAACTATTTCAGTGACGAAATGGCTTAGCATTTTTCGAACGTGGACTGACATGGCCGGCCAGAGTGGTCGAGCGATTCTAGGGGCTACAGTCTGGAACCGCGCGACCGCTACGGTCGCAGGTTCGAATCCTGCCTTGGGCATGGATCCGTGTGATGTCCTTAAGTTAGTTAGGTTTAAGTAGTTCTAAGTTGTAGGCTACTGATGACCTCAGAAGTTAAGTCCTATAGTGCTCAGAGCTATTTGAACCATTTTGACTGACATGAGTTGTTTTCAACACATGAAAGTTTGTGTCAGACTGAGACTCGAACACGGATTTCCTGCATATCGTGAGGGGCCACCTCAACCAATTTTTTATTTTTCTATAAACACCCAGTATACGTACATAATTATTGTCGTCGCAAGTGGAACTACGAGGAGGTACTCGTACACATTAGCCACAAGCACCCCTCGAGGACCTGTCCAGACTGCCAAATGCCACGGAGTACTCAACCCTCACACTCGTACAGTTCATAATTCCTGTACAGAGAAAGAGAAATGTTTTATCGTCATTTTAGCCCGTCGAGACATGGATACAATGAATAACGATAAAATATTTCTCTCTCTCTGTTGCAGAAATCACGAAACGTGCGAGGATTCTCTGACATATGGAACTTTGGATAGGTTCTGGAGGTGTGCTCGGATAGCCGATGTTGTTAAGGCGACCGCTCGCGGTACACGGAAAGTCCGATTTCGATTCCCAGTCAGTGAAAAATTTTCAGGTGTTGCAACAACTAACGTCAATCCAGATAGACAACATGCGAATCCATTTCGTAGTGTTTACCACATCTCTAATCATCCGAACAGTTATGATAGTCAATAACTGGTGGGTTTATGTACAGAAAGCGCCCTGGTTCAAAGCAGTTTTACAAAATGACATCCAGTATAAAGAATATTCTGCAACAGTTCGTGTCTATCCCATGTTATCCAATCAGAGCTTTAGCTAGTCTTAGCACACAGATACAGGTGACGACCAGCTGGAATACTGCAAACAATGCTCTTTTCGTGACTCTAGGTGAAGAATTTATTCAACCATTACGTTTAGCGGCCAACGTCTTGTCGATACAGAACCACCATGACGTATCCATCGTCACCTTAAATGCACATCAAGCTGTGCATAAATTCTGCTTGCAAATTGTAACCACATAATACGTAGGCACGAGCGAATAGTTGTACTAGGATACTTTCGATGGATGCTTTGTAGACTCGTATATTCAACGATAACGAAATTCTATTATTCCGTTACGAGCCACTAGAGACGAGAGATTATAACAAAAAATTGAGAAACAATCTTGGATAGTTTTTTGCTAGAGATCGCACCCAAAATTCATATGGTTCGTCCAAGAAAATAATTCGAGTGGATGAGTGGATTTTGTACCACAAGATGCGACAAGCGACAAAGGCTCAGTTGTGGGAGAATAAGTGTGGAGAGTGTTATAGAAAAGAATTGTTTAAAAGCAACGTATTAACTTAAAAAGACGGGTGTAACTAGTAGATGGGCATACAATTTTCTCGAATTTTATAATACAAGTTAAAAAGAGCAGTGAGTACAGCTCTGAGGAGATGCAAGAGGTATTACTCTGAATAAAAGATCTAAAATGTAATTTTCCTCAGAACCTGAATTCCCTTACAAACATTCCAAAACACTGGAGACACTGCATCGAATTCTACACACAAGAAGCGGAATAGCAAAAGGGCTACCGTTTCCAGGAGAGAACCAGCACTCTAAAATATTTCGTGTGGTCTTTACTTAGCTAATGGAAACGACAACTTTCATTTCCACTTAATTAGATCCTACGGCAATTATAAGCGCGACTGTGTCGGTCATGCCAGTTTTACCACGTTACGTGCTTCTTACGACACTCGGAGAACTTCACTTTAAATAGCGCTGATAAGACAGCGCATGAAAATTGCTTTCGTTACATTTAGCCTTGCAGCACACAGTGAACTTAAATGTCTAGTGCGAAGTGTAGAAGTAGCGATATGTGTGGAGTGTAACTTGTACAAAAAGCTAGCTTTAGTGCATTTTAGGGAGTTAGTGAATAAGTCTGTAGCTGACCGGAGACGAGCGAAATACCGCAGTGGCTGGACAAGGAAGCGTGCTAGCGGGAGGTCACGCCAAGCAGATGCGCCACTTTCTCCCTCCCGTGTGCAACGACCTCTCTCTGCCAGTACATTCGTGTCAGACAAAACCTGACACCACACACACTTTACCGTTCACGTCAACGTAAACCGCAACTTGTATTGCACAATTCCTCAGCTACATCACTGTCTTATATTTCCGCGTGAAAAATTATTGCAAATATGTGGTTTCTTTTTTTTCCAGTTACGCTCATATCACTAGTTAATCTGCCATGTAGAGGAAAAGTGGAAGGATTCTGCGATAGAAAAATGAGACGTAGAAACAGATACCGATCGAAAATTACGTAAATCTACTGTCTCACTATCTGACAGTTCCTCGAAGACTACCGAAAACTCATTCCACGATCTATTTTACTGATGATCACATCCGCCAATGCAATTATTCCTCTAACACCTGCTACGTGGTTCCTAAAGGCGTTACTAGTCATAATTAGAACTACAAAACATTACGTAATTGATCATATTTTAATCTGTGTTGGTCTTCAATTGCTCGAAAAACAGACTGCAGAAAAATTTTACAGTACGAACGGCAACAGTGTTTTTTCAAAATTTATGCAGAGGGGACTGAATGCATATAAATTACGTCGCTAAAAACTATAATTTAGTACAGTAAGTATTTCGGTTTTCTCATGACAAAAATACGCTCGAAGATAATAGCATGAAAGAAAGGCATGTGAAGCCGTCACAATTCAATGAATACAATTTTTGTGACCAAAAGAAATTATTATAACAGCTAATAAAACAAGTAACCTCTGATGGCACCACAAAATAACTGAGTCGCTTCCGGGTAAGAGTCAAAATGAAATTGTGTGTTGCACAAGAAGGCGAAACATAGTCTAATTTCTTCCTTCATTCAAGTACCAGAGCATATCCATCCATGCTTGACCCGCTGGAGTTAAGATACATATAAACACTTAAAATGATATTGTCTTACATATTACAACTATTTTGTATAGTGAAGTGGGCCAAATTTGATCAACTTCCTTTAATTGTACATATGTGCTCGACAGGCGTTGCTAAAATTTAGATTAGTCTTATTATGAATATGGCGACTCACGGATAATTTAAATATGTATAGTATTTACCACATCATTTGCTCGTACAGTCACAGAATTAACAAGCAGCCGACATGGAAGTAATCGCGTCAGAATTACGTGACAGGAATAGGTTTCCAATAAAATGTTCGTCATGACCACTTTTACAGCAGCAGTGTGTCTGAACTGGATCAAAATCAATGTAATAATTATGAGTTCACATAAAATTTAAATAAAAGTGCTTAAAATCCATTCTTGTGGTACATTTCAGCTTCGTAGTGCCTACAACTGTCATTGCCTTTCACCGTTCAGGTACGTTTCCCTAGTAACCGTTGTCAGTTTTTCGAGACATACGTCGTGGCACTACATATCACTTAAATATTATTAACACACTTAAATATACTAATAATTACGTATAGTGGCTTGAGAATGCCGGTTTCACGCTCCCAGTTGTGTATAATGCGGGATGCACTTATCTGTTTTTCTGTTCTCTTTACTATAGTACGTCTTTTGCTTCGATGACCTTTTGAATGCGTATGTATGTATATATGAGTGTCCCATACTGTCGGTGTGTATGTTTTGGTTAGTGAAAGACCCCTTAAATTGCTGGGGCACAGGTTACGAACTTCTTCATTAGACTATGGGAGATGTAGACTTATACATTCGATGGTGCCTTGACACTGTAGTGGTAGCCGACGTCTATCAGTCATCTGTTTTATTACCATAAATATAGTTATTAAGACATTTTACAATGCAACACATACGAGTATGTGTTGTATCTATACTTTTTAAATTTGTTATGTGATTTTCAATGTTAGCGGAGGTTATTTTTGCTTTGTAATGTGATCTTTTGATTTCAGTTTATTTTAAGATCGGTTGCTCGTTTTCTTGCTGATGATATTCTGCGAACGGCTCTTGTTCTCCCTAAATATAGAGCGTCACAACCATTACATGTTCTTAAACTGCTTGTGTATGCGCCTATGTATCTGTGCGTGTTTGTGTGTGTGCTTGTGTCTATGGTTACGTGTATGTGTGTGTGTGTGTGTGTGTGTGTGTGTGTGTGTGTGTGTGTGTGTATGTGTCGTGTCGTGTCTTCAGTTTTCTGTTGTTTTTAACATTATCTGTTCAGCTCGTTTTGTTTTCATACCCTTAAGAATCACGCTGTTCATCAAGCTATTTTAGTGATACTGTATTTAACGTGTGGAAAGTTTGTCGAATGGAATTTATTTCTCAGATTGTGGATTAATGTTTGATGTGCTTTTGCGTGGGTATTTTAAGTTTGATAATCGATAGCACTGTGATGGTTAAAAAACAGAAGGTTATTTGTCCTGCTTGTTATGTTAATGTAGTGAAATTAATGTTTTTACGTTCGGTTTTTGTATCTCTATGTAGCTGGTATATGCGTTTTTCTAATCAATCTAGCACACAAAGTATATCGCAAATGGTACTGGCCAGATAGTTCCTTTATAGATGATCTCGCTTACTTTCATCATCAATCAATCCCTCTTGCAGTAGATGAAATACTTCATTAAACTGAAAGTAGTTTTAATCCGTAATATCAGATTGGAGTATAACTAATCAAAATGTTTTCACGTGGAATTTGAACATAGGTAAGCACAATTTCTACTTTGTACCTTGTGAAGGGGTTGCAGCATACCTGTTTTCCTCAACAAATGAGTATGACATAATTTTATCCTGGATATGTATGGACTTTCAGAAACTTTTACACTGCTGTGCCAAATGTGTTTATTGCTGTTTGTTTTTATTTGGTGATTCCGCTGATCGGCAGTGGGTCTTTACGTTTGGTCTACGTAGTTCTGATCTTGATAAATACTGCAATGTCGTCTTTGACTGTGTTTGTCAAACCTACACTTGTTGTTCGTAGTTTTTCTTACAAGTTATCCAGAATTACAATACATGAACTTGTCTTCTTTTGTTGTTATATTTCATAATTGGAGTTAGCACGTTCCTAATTTCTTTGTCTTTCTCTGTCTAGGCCCATACTGATGCTACATGAATCCATACCTGTTATGGCATAGATTTTCTTATGTTGGCTAATCAGATTATACTGACATCTTCAATCAGTTTATATGTTTAGATTGAATATTTAGACATTTCCGCACAAGCTCTTTTTCTTCTCACCATTTACTCGGTTTTCTTGTTATGCATTTGGTTCGTCAGTTTCATTGTAGCTCAACAGACGCCCTAAATTTTGCGAGGTATGTGTAAGCACAGGACGATATTATTAATGGTGTTAGTCAAATTGATTTTATGATTTAGCTCTTTTTTAAATGCATGTCACTTTAATGTGGTTTGAGCCAAATTGTTGCAGTCATCGGCGTTAATGTTTGAGCAACATGTGAACAGTTTCGGATTCTAACTATGAGGTATCTGTGAGTAACCTGTAAATATTGTTAAATCTGATTCTTGAATCCTTTCATCATTTTATGTGGAAGTTTTGGAACATGAGGTCAACCAAGCGTGGAAATGATCGTCTGATTCAATCTAAACATATAAACTGATTGCTCGCTTTTTTCATAATCAAGATATGATACGTTACCTGCGACTCCCTCCTTTAGGCCACAAAACCAAATTGACGTAATTCTAACTAAATTCTCCATACTTCACATTGGCTTATCGGTTTCTATCATCGTCATAAATAGCATTCAATACGGAAACCATTTAAATGATTGAATGGCGTGTCGATTGCAGCGGAGTAACATGTGGTACGTCCTCTTTGTGGTGATAACGATCCTGAACGGACATGGCATGGGCTCAATGGAACACCAAATCCGCCAGCAAGTCTTTCTGATACATGACCGCTGGGTTAACGGCGCTAACAACTCGCTTGATGGAACCCCAGACGTTTTACGTAGGGTTCGGATCGTGTGATACGGAAAGGCACGCAACCAGCCTCACCGTCAGTAGTGCGTTCTTCAAACTATTCTAAGGCATTTCTGGAGCAATGGTGTGCTGCATTCGTATGATGAATATATAGGCCTCCTGCAGGTTGCTGTACATGAACGATGTGATGGACATGATCGATCAATAGTACACATATGAAAAGGATCATTTAATCAAATGTAAACATCCCCAAGTGATAAACCTTCCATAGTTTTCCTGAACTGAGGTATAATGGCGAGAATAGTTTACCACCTCATATACCCTTTACTTTACTTTACTTTTCCGTGTCCAGATAAAATTTTATTTTTCCAGTAGTTAGCTATCGCTACGGCTTTGTCGTTGGCTTGCAGCAGGTCACTAAAACTGCAGGGCTCCGGCAGTAGTCGGCACATGAGCAGATGTGCCTCGTCTTGTACCTCTCCGCATCCGGCCGGCCGTTGGTGGCCGAGCGGTTCTAGGCGCTTCAGTCTGGAACCGCGCGACCGCTACGGTCGCAGGTTCGAATCCTGCCTCGGGCATGGATGTGTGTTATGTCCTTGGGTTAGTTAGGTTTAAGTAGTTGTAAGTTCTAGGGGACTGATGACCTGAGATGTTAAGTCCCATAGTGCTCAGAGCCATTAGAACCATTTTTTTTCTCCGCATTCGCAAAGAACGTCGTCATCGTTAGTCAGCAGTCCCCACTTGCACAGATTAGTTTTGCATCTGGGTACACCAGCCCTCAACCTATTTAGTGTTCTCCACACTGTACAAGGAAGTTTGTTTCCACGCGCCATTTGCTCTTGTGGTATTATCTGCAGTGCGGTTTGTTCATTCTCCCATTTACGGACTCTATTATCTTCCTGTGAACCGTCAAGGATCATGGTTCTTGCAATAAACCTATTTCTAGACTTAAGCCTCCGAGCCTGAGTGACGTGCCCATTCAGTGGGTGTCGAGAATCTGTTTCTTTCTTTGATCTCTCAGCGTCTGCTGCCACCTGCCTTCTGATCTTGGATGGGGCAATTCCAGCAAGCAGGTACAAATTACCCGTTGGTGTGGGTCTGAGACAGCCTGTAACAATTCGCATTGTCTCATTTACACTTACATCAACCTGTTTAGTATGTGCAGATGCTTCCCATACTGGCGCTGCATAGTTTGCTGCAGAAACACACAGAGCAAGTGCTGATGTTCTCAGTACTGATGGTTGAGCTCCCCATTCATAGTTTGTCAGACCGCGGATGGCTCTGACGAAAATGGAACGTGTTACCTTGACCGAACGCCATCAAACTTATAATCTAGTATATCCATGCATGTGGGGTATCATATTAAAACTTTCTTTTAATACCGAAGAAAGACATTCATTCAGTCGAAGACTTGTGAATTCATGATGCCCATTGGATGTGTCTAATATCAGTGGAACTTTTCAGGTGCAGATCACAACACAGCATGACCGGAATAAGTGCTCATGTAGCTTCTCGCCATCTTTCAGCTGAAAAATTTCGAATAATTGTCATGAGGGACATGGGAGCATCACAACGACAGATTCTGCGGAAAACTGTTGGCTGTAGAGCAACGATGGTGAGCAAGTTGTGAAGAGATGACTGGAGGCAACGAGGTCACGAGAAGAGTAGACACTGGTCCTTTCAGAAGGACAGCACCGTGACAAGATCGCACTATTTTTCGACTGGCTTCGATGAATAGACAGATGACAAAACTGAAATCCAGGAAGATGTTGTAGGCAGTGTGTCGCCAAGAACCGCCGGGAACCGATTACTGGAAGCTGCGTTGAGGTCTAGAGTTGTCATGCATCGTTCACCGTTGACGCCATACCGGAGAAATCAGAGATGTGTATGATGTAAAGCAAGAGTCAGCTAAGACACTGAGTGGCCTTCAATGATGTTCATCAATGAGCCTCGCTTCTTTTTGTAACGACTGGGTCGATGGCAACGTGAACCTAGACGGCTGGCAGCGGTGGCCGAGCGGTTCTAGGCGCTTCAGCCCGTAACCGCGTGACTGCTACGGTCGCAGGTTCGAATCCTGCCTCGGGCATGGGTGAGTGTGATGTCCTTAGGTTAGTTAGGTTTAAGTAGTTCTAAGTTATAGGGGACTGATGACCTCAGATGTAAAGTCCCATGGTGCTCAGAGCCAATTTTTGACCCTAGGCGAACTAGTGAAAGATCACAGGAAGCAGCGATTATCGAGAGCCATACCTTTTCAGCTACTTCAATCGTGTTGTGAAAAGCTGTTGGTTATGGCAGCAGGAATGGATTGGTGACTGTTCAAGAGTGACTCAATGCCCGCCAAAATTTGTCAGGAATGATGAACCCTGAGGTCATAGCCTTCATGACCAAAGGTATATCCCACGTTGGTCTTTACACCACCAAAGCGTTAAGGATTGTACGGATCCTTGACTGGCCTGGCTGTTCCCCTGACTTGTCACCGATAGAGCATATCTGTGATATGATGAGGAGACGTATAGTTTAATACCAGCTAACAAGCTGCATGAACTGACACAGCACGTGTTTCAGGCGTGCCAATAAATTCCTCAATTCATCAGTATCACGTTCTGAGGCTGTTTGACCCAAGGAATACAAGAGTGTCTTCGTGCCAGTGGAGGTCAGTCGTCATGATGCTGCAGGTGATAGACAACAGTGCGGCATGGAATTAAAGTTCAGTCATTTAACGCCCGTTACGTGATGAACATCGTCACAACATTTGATATCTATCGGATGTGGGCTTCATGCAGTAAAATATCCCATTTCCATCAGTGCAGTTTACGATATACAACGGAATTGGCCTATGCGAATGTGTAGCACGTCTCATATGTTTAGACGCCTTTTTCCATGCTCCGAGCTTCCAATTTCGGTGTTCCTACGTCCATAGTGATTTTTATGACCTGTAAGCTACTCACAAGGAGTTAGTCTTCTGCACTCCATAGCGAGGTGGTGATTTGCGATGGGATGGCTGCTTGTAGGTTTTTAGCGAACACTAAACTGACGAGTAAACTGATTCACTGTAGGCCATCCATCCACATACCGTCCTCTGTAATCAGTACGTAGCTATAGGTCATAGTTGACTCTCGAGGTACCATTTGTCCTCAAATGTAGATACTCTTGGTATACTCTTGATAATATGACACGTAAATGTAGTCTCCTAAGATCCGGACAGTCACAATTTGGCGCTTATATCGCCCATCTTGCTGTTCCTTCTTACTTTCGTACACTGAACAATTCCATTCGCCGTGGCGCCAGGAGTACTCTCTCTTCAGCACTGCTGCGGTATCCAATGCACGTTCACGTGAGGGTATCGTTGAAACTCTCTAAATCTACAGTGGCGAAATCAGTATTCATTGCTTTTTTTCCCGCGTTATATCCCGATATTAGTTCTCGTAGTTTTCAAAAGTCACTTGAGGCGATTTCCGGACTGGTTTTTTTAAATAATACGAGTACTATGGTGAATTTCTGTCTTCAAAGTTTCCTTACTAATTTTTTGTTTCGTCTGTAAGAACATAGTCGTAGACTAATTGTGGAGTTTTAACCTACCATTATTCATAGAAGCCGGCCAGTGTGGTCGAGCGGCTCTAGACGCTACAGTCTGGGACCGCGCGACCGCCACGGTCGTAGGTTCGAATCCTGCCTCGGGCATGGATGTGTGTGATGTCCTTAGGTTAGTTAGGTTTAAGTAGTTCTAAGTTCTAGGGGACTGATGACCTCAGAAGTTAAGTCCCATAGTGCTCAGAGCCATTTGAACCATTTATTCACAGAAACGTCTTCTTCCAGTTACCTAAAAACTTTGTACGAGAGAAAGACGAAAATTTCTAGCTCTTGCCGATTTTTAGATAAATCACGTCACTTGTCTTTATTCTGGAAGGTTGAATAATTTACAGCTGCCTCCTCACAAGGTTCTTTATATTTCCATTCCATTTTTCTTTAAGTGTGAGGATATGGGGAACACTCAGACGGCTAAATCCCGTGAACAGAGAGGATATTACAGTGATTTGAACTTAAAAATCCCTCAAAGTTCCCTAAACACTATCTTGCATTTTAAAACCGAGAAATTTTCATCTTGGTGTTGGGGCAAGTAATATGTCGCAATTCAATGAAAATTAGCGAAAAGAACTATATTTCATCTTGAGTTGATCATTATAAAGTACTGAATCAGTATTTCATTTACAGGGTATTTTTATTAAACTTTCACTACTTGAGACGGAGTAGAAGGAAAACTATCTACTGTAAGTGTACCGAACTTTATAGGAATGATATACTTATATGGATATGGTGTCTGTTCTTTCGGACATGTCCGAAAGAACAGACACCATATCCGTATAAGTATATAGTTCTGGCAATACCAGGCATGACCTTAATCTTCTGAGCGGATTTACAGATATTATCCGAACTCTTACGGGACTAGGTAAGAATGTCTTCCACGAGTAATGAGTGTGTTGGGTAGGGACACTACGAATGTAGTGTGTGGACATACAAGGTGAGAATGTGGGTCTCGCGGGAGGCGTGCACGAGATCGCACAATGCTCTGTGCCCTCAGTGGCTCAGATGGATAGCCGGCACGGTAGCTCAGCGTGTTCGGTCAGAGGGCAATGTGCCCTCTGTAATAAAAAAACTGAGTTAACAGATCAAACGACCAAATTAAATGGATGTCATACGACGTCCGCCCCGAGCAGATGCAACGGACTAGAGCGAACAAAATGAAAAAAAAAAAGAAGATGGATAGAGCGTCTGCCATGTAAGCAGGAGATCCCGGGTTCGAGTCCCGGTCGGGGCACACATTTTCACATGTCCCCGTTGATACATATCAACGCCCGTTAGCAAAGTATTCATATATAATTCTAATTTCGCTATGGGAATGATGTACAGACTGTGCGCTGCAAGATTTTGCATTACTTGCCGTTAGGCGCCGGCACTGGTACGGCGACGTAGTGTTGAAACACAAGCATCTGTGTGAATTACTGTAGCAGACAGTCAACGTGGGTGTGGGTAAAGTGAGCAGAGCTTTATTCGTCAAGGTGTTTTATCAAAACAACAACATTAGTGCTGCTTCTCTTCGCGTGTATCGATGCATTAAATGAATCCGGAGAGATCTTCTTTCCTCACCCGGGTTGATGAACATGATTCGGAAATTCGAATTAACTGATGATTTTTTAATCGCCCCTGGAAGAGTCCGACTGTTAATTCTGTCGCAAATTGTTAAAGAATTTATTGTTTCCATGGTTGAGAATGCTGGATGCAATGTGCGATCTTCAACCAGAGCACGAGTTGTGTCACGACAGCTGAAGATTCCATTGTCCACTGTTTCGAAAATGCTGTGAACGATTGTGAAGAGCGGTCCCAGGCTGTCGTGGATGCAGATGGTTTTCACACTGAGCAACATTTGTAACCAGGGATGTAAACATGGTACACAGTTGACAAGTATTACCTTCTCATGTGGAAATTAAATTGTGTTTACATCATTGGTGGTTACATGCCTCGACGCTCTAAACAGATGATAAAATATTTGTTTTCCTTGTTTGTTAATCACGAAATATGCCAGCTTAATGGTTGTGGACGTTGTGAGATATGGAATTTAAAGCAGATCTTGCCGGAGTTATCAGATGGCCGATGTGATTAAGATGATCGCTCGTGGTAAGTAGAAATTTCGGGTTCGAATCCCGGCCGGCTCAAATTTTTATCTGTCATAAACAGCGGACGTCAATTCGTAAAATTCAAATCAATTTCATAACAAAATGTGTTTCCTTCAATGGTTTATTCGTTATTTCTATTCCGTATGACCTTAAAAATGTTTCCACAAAGTTTCATTGTCCTACGATCACTCGTTTTACATGGGATCCCACTCAAGTAGCGACAATTTATCTATAACCACCATGAACTTGGGATACTTGGGATTCTAAGCTCCGGGCTGTATACTTAAGATGCGGCCGACCCATTCGGCTCGTGTTTAGCGGTTCGCTTGAATACAACATAAAATGAAAGACTGCAAGATATTTTGGCTCTGACTCACTAATCAAATACCCCCATCTCCCACCCTTCCGCCATCGTTTTTGACCCACGCATGACGTTCATGATGCGAAGACGACTCAAAATTGATGGGAACGATACGAAATTGAAAACCAAGCGTTTTTAATCATATGTATCTTGCACAAAGGCATATTTTCCTATTAATCAAGGATAGGAACTTCTCCGACTGTCGCTTATGTACGCATAAGGCAAGCGCTGTTCAACAAAATCGCGGCTAGCGTATACTATGTGATCAAAAGTATCCGGACAGCCAAAAAACATACGTTTTTCACATTAGGTGCATTGTCCTGCCACCTACTGCCACATATTCCATATCAGCGACCTCAATAGTCATTAGACATCGTGAGAGAGCAGAATGATGCGCTCCGTGGAACTCAAGGACTTCGAACGTGGTCAGCTGATTTGGTGTCACTTGTGTCATACATCTGTACGCGAGATTTCCACATTCCTAGACACGCCTAGGTCCATTGTTTCCGATGTGATAGTGAAGTGGAAACGTGAAGGACACGTACAGCACGAAAGCGTACAGGACGACCTCGTCTGTTGACTGACAGAGAACGCGGACAGTTGAAGAGGGTCGTAATGTGTAATAGGCAGACATCTATCCAGACCATCACACAAGAACTCCAAACTGGATCTTGATGCATCAGGATCCACTGCAAGTACTACGACAGTTAGGCGGGAGGTGAGAAAACTTGGATTTCATGGTCGAGCGGCTGCTCATAAGCCACACATCACGCCAGTAAACGCCAAACGACGCCTTGCTTGTTGTAAGGGGCGTAAACCATGGACGATTTAACAGTGGAAAAACGTTTTGTGGAGTGACGAATCACTTTACAAGCTGTGGCGATCCGATGGCAGGGTGTGGGTATGGCGAATGCCCGGTGAACGTCATTTGCCAGCTTGTGTAGTGCCAACAGTAAAATTAGGAGGCAGTGGAGTTATGGTGTGGTCGTGTTTGTCACGGAGGGGGCTTGCACCCCTTGTTGTTTTGCGTGGCGTTACACGGCACTGGCCTACATTGATGTTTTAAGCACCTTCTTGCTTCCCACTGTTGAAGAGCAGTTCGGGGACGGCGATTGCATCTTTCAACACAATCGAGCACCTGTTCATAATACACGGCCTGTAGCGGAGTGGTTACACGACAATAACATCCCTGTAATGGACTGGCCTGCACAGAGTCCCGACCTGAATCCTACATTACACCTTTGGGTTGTTTTGGATCTCCGACTTCGTGCCAGGCCTCACCGACGGACATCGGTACCTCTCCTCAGTGGAGCACTCCGTGAAGAATGGGCTGCCATTCTCCAAGACACCTTCCCGCACCCGACTGAACATATTCCCGCTAGAGTGGAAGCTGTCATCACGGATGAGGCTTGGGCCAACACCACATTGAATTCCAGCATTACCGATGGAGGGCGCCATGAACTTGTAACTCATTTTCAGCCAGGTGTCCGGATACTTTTGTTCACATAGTGTTGGATCTCCCTGCGGAGAAGAGTGACATCTAAATTTCATTTTATGAAAGCAATTCCGAGTGAGATAACTGTGAATCTATCATGAGGGACCACAGACAGCCGATCGCGCTACGTCTTTTCACAGCATTAGGGACGTGGTACGCGTCAGAATTAATTCCAGAAAAAAAATCTCTTTAAATGTAAACCGAGTATGTTTTCCGCCGAATCTTTCGAAGCAACGATGTAGTTGCACGTAGACGTCATGCATTACATGTACGTGATGTCACGAGTATGTTTTCTTCCAATATTTAATGACAAGATTTTGAACATGGTTGCGATTCAGCAACTGTGCATCAATTATAAATAACAGCCAGCCAGTTGCACACACAGATTTATTAAACCTTGGTCATGGTTTCGATGGTTTTAAAACTGTCTTCTTCAGAAAATTATACGTAGAATCACATTCTCTATAGCCAAGGTGGAAGTCGTTGACTCTATGTAGTTCATGTCAACCACTTAAGCACCGTTTAAAATATATTTTATTAAAAGTAGAAGACGTATACTGTAGGACTTTTTAAAATATCACGTATTTGACGCTCGATACTACAACATACAGTATGCCACTTAAAGGTTTGTGTTAAACTGACATTTAAATACAGAACTGGCATAGGTTCCTATAGAGCGTAAATATGTCACATTCAGAGCTAGTGTCATATTTACGCTCTATAGAATCCTATGTCCCCCGCCCTGCCAACGCACCTGAAACATTTTTATGTAGTACTACTGTCTCGGACAACAGGATGACAGTAACCTCAACCCCCTACCACTTACTTTTCCTAGCCAGGAAATCGTTTCTCCCCTCACCGTTTTATTACTAGAGTACCTGTGTGGGCTTCATCATTAGTGGTCTGTATGCTACAGTGGATGGACCACAAGCAGGAGACTTAACCTACTTGGGCGAAAATATTACCATTATATATGAGATAAGATACATTGATTTTACATTGTAAGTCTGAATTACTATAATTTAATGACACCATGGTACAGTCTCCAATATGGCAGTTAACACTAATAAAATTTAAGAGATAAGATAAATCGACGTTCCAGTTTGAGGTTCAATTACTATAATTTGATGAAGCCATGGCCAATTCTGCAAAATTGTGAAAAATATTATTACATCCACGCCTCTAGCCAAATTATGTGGCAGGGTGTAATCCCACTGAAGACAAGTAAACCAATGTTACCATTATTAATGGTTCAAAACGGCCGCCTTCTTGTTTCATACCTTAGTTAATATTATCAGCAGCAAAGTTTCAGGCAATGTCTGTAAGCGCTCCAGCTCCTATTTCTATTTGCAATTTTAACAGATTTTCCCACAAATATCCACTCTAAATACGATACTGAGCAATTATCATGCAAATAAACAACTGCTACAAGGGAACACGTGCCGGCAGTATTAATGTCTGATGTCATAGTTTGTTAAAAACAAACAGTGACGTAAGAAATACACGTCTCATCGCTATTTATATTTTTGACCAGTTTTCCCCGAAATGCCCATGTTTCCATTGTGATATACATGTAAATAAGTAATTTTAAATGTCTAATAATTACTGCAGTCATTATTTTAAGAAAATATGCTGGTATCCAACATCAAAAAATTTCTGCAATGTATTATTTAATAACAAATACACTCCTGCTTGTACCCTGTGCAAGCACACTGACATATGAACACATCCCTCTATTACTATTTACAGTTCTTTAAAATTTTGTCGATTCTCTCTTAGTATTCCAAACACACACAAGTAAATATGAAACTGACCAATTAGCTCAGCGTGATATTTAAACAAATTATGCCGTTATCCCATATTAAACAACTAGTACCGTGCATTATTTCAACAAATACACTCATATCCCAAAGTAAACAAAGAGCACACTGCAACAAATCTGAACCAAATCCAGAGCATCCTTTCATTATTAAAGGGTGATATCGAGGTTAGGATAGCTTACAGGCATCTGCAGTATAGTATTATATACTGAAGCGCCAAAGAAACTGGTATAGGCATGCGGATTCAAATACAGAGATATATAAACAGGCACAATACAGCGCTGCAATCAGCGACGCCTATATAAGACATCAAGTGTTTGGCGCAGTTCTTAGATCGGTTACTGTTGCTACAATGGGAGGTTATCAAGATTTCAGTGAGTTTCAACGTGGTGTTATAGTCGACACACGAGCGATGGGACACAGCATCTCCGAGATAGCATGAAGTGGGGGTTTTCCCGTGCGACCATTTCACGAGTGTACCGTGATTATCAGGAATCCGGTAAAACATCAAATCTCCGACATCGCTGCAACCGGAAAAGTATCCCGCAAGAACGGGACCAACGGCGATTGAAGAGAATTGTTCAACGTGACAGAAGTGCAACCCTTACGCAAACTGCTGCAGATTTCAGTGCCGGGTCATCAACAGGTAAAAGTGTGCGAACCATTCAAAGAAACATCATCGATATGAGCTTTCGAAGGCCTACTCGGGTATCGTTGCTGACTGCACGACACAAAGCTTTACGCTCCCTTGGGCCTGTTAACACCGACAATAAACTGTTGATGAGTGGAAACATATTGCCTGGTCGGACGAGTCTCGTTTCAAATTGTATCGATCGGATGGTCGTGTAAGGGTATGGAGAGAACCTCGTGAACCCATGGACCCTGCATGCCAGCAGGGGACTGGTTAAGCTGGTGGCTCCGTAATGGTGTGGAGCGTGTGCAGTTGGAGTGATATGGGACCCCTCATACCTCTAGATACGATTGTGACAGGTGACACGTACGTAAACATACTGTCTGATCACCTGCGTCCATTCATGTCCATTGTACGTTCCGATGAACTTGGGCAATTCCAGCAGGACAATGCGACATTTCACACGTCCAGAATTGCTACAGTGTGGCTCTAGGAACACTCTTCTGAGGCTTGCCGGTGTGGCCGAGCGGTTCTAGGCGCTTCAGTCTGGAACCGCGCGGCCGCTACGGTTGCAGGTTCGAATCCTGCCTCGGGCATGGATGTGTGTGATGTCCTTAGGTTAGTTAGGTTTAAGTAGTTCTAAGTCTAGGGGACTGATGACCTCAGATGTTGAGTCCCATAGTGCTCAGAGCCATTTGAACTATTTGAACTCTTCCGAGTTTCAAAACTTACACTGGTCACCAAATTCTCCTGTCATGGACATTATTGAGCATATCTGTGATGCCTTGCAAAGTGCTGTTCGGGAGAGATCTCCACCCCCTCGAACTCTTACCGATTTATGTACAGCCCTGCAGGATTGATTGGGTCTCTTCCCTCCAGCACTACTTCAGATATTAGTCGAATCCATGCCACGTCTTGTTGCGGCACTTGTGCCTGCTCGCGTGCGTGCTGCACAATATTAAGCACGTGTGCCTGTTTCTTTGCTCTTCAGTGTAGTATACACTCCTGGAAATGGAAAAAAGAACACATTGACACCGGTGTGTCAGACCCACCATACTTGCTCCGGACACTGCGAGAGGGCTGTACAAGCAATGATCACACGCACGGCACAGCGGACACACCAGGAACCGCGGTGTTGGCCGTCGAATGGCGCTAGCTGCGCAGCATTTGTGCACCGCCGCCGTCAGTGTCAGCCAGTTTGCCGTGGCATACGGAGCTCCATCGCAGTCTTTAACACTGGTAGCATGCCGCGACAGCGTGGACGTGAACCGTATGTGCAGTTGACGGACTTTGAGCGAGGGCGTATAGTGGGCATGCGGGAGGCCGGGTGGACGTACTGCCGAATTGCTCAACACGTGGGGCGTGAGGTCTCCACAGTACATCGATGTTGTCGCCAGTGGTCGGCGGAAGGTGCACGTGCCCGTCGACCTGGGACCGGACCGCAGCGACGCACGGATGCACGCCAAGACCGTAGGATCCTACGCAGTGCCGTAGGGGACCGCACCGCCACTTTCCAGCAAATTAGGGACACTGTTGCTCATGGGGTATCGGCGAGGACCATTCGCAACCGTCTCCATGAAGCTGGGCTACGGTCCCGCACACCGTTAGGCCGTCTTCCGCTCACGCCCCAACATCGTGCAGCCCGCCTCCAGTGGTGTCGCGACAGGCGTGAATGCAGGGACGAATGGAGACGTGTCGTCTTCAGCGATGAGAGTCGCTTCTGCCTTGGTGCCAATGATGGTCGTATGCGTGTTTGGCGCCGTGCAGGTGAGCGCCACAATCAGGACTGCATACGACCGAGGCACACAGGGCCAACACCCGGCATCATGGTGTGGGCAGCGATCTCCTACACTGGCCGTACACCACTGGTGATCGTCGAGGGGACACTGAATAGTGCACGGTACATCCAAACCGTCATCGAACCCATCGTTCTACCATTCCTAGACCGGCAAGGGAACTTGCTGTTCCAACAGGACAATGCACGTCCGCGTGTATCCCGTGCCACCCAACGTGCTCTAGAAGGTGTAAGTCAACTACACTGGCCAGCAAGATCTCCGGATCTGTCCCCCATTGAGCATGTTTGGGACTGGATGAAGCGTCGTCTCACGCGGTCTGCACGTCCAGCACGAACGCTGGTCCAACTGAGGCGCCAGGTGGAAATGGCATGGCAAGCCGTTCCACAGGACTACATCCAGCATCTCTACGATCGTCTCCATGGGAGAATAGCAGCCTCGATTGCTGCGAAAGGTGGATATACACTGTACTAGTGGCGACATTGTGCATGCTCTGTTGCCTGTGTCTATGTGCCTGTGGTTCTGTCAGCGTGATCATGTGATGTATCTGACCCCAGGAATGTGTCAATAAAGTTTCCCCTTCCTGGGACAATGAATTCACGGTGTTCTTATTTCAATTTCCAGGAGTGTAACTGTAAATAATAAAGACATAAAAATCCTAAGTTTGTATAAATGCAACATATCGATAAATTCAAGCTGTAAGCAAATTCCACACAGGGTTAGGATAGCAATAGGATGGACTAGAACTTTATTAAGAAACTTTTTAAAGACGGTGAGGTGGAGTCTGTAGCTGTACATCCTGGAAGTGCCTATAAAGCCGCGGCCCTGATCATGCGTCCTGGCTTAACGCTTGCAGCCGAATCAGCAGCTGTGATGTCCAGGAGTGTGTGGCCTGACAGCTGTGAGAGAGATGCTGAGCTGGACAAGATTACAGTGGCATCAATAGAGGGTGGTAGCTTTGGCCGAGATGATATGTGGTTCTTAAAGTATGAGAAATCCTAAGTGCAGGTCAGCTGTCCTGACATCCTAAACACACAATTGGGAAAATCCGACCGTTAGAATGGACTTGTGAGAATAGCCCCTGTGGCCAGACTAACTGAGTAAAGGAAATATGAAATAAGGGACACTCGAAATAACATCTAAACTGAAGCATAGACAAAGAAACTCGTTCCATGGTTTTAAAGACAAATATTATCTGAGTGCGTGAGTGAAGATGTGCCCTCGCAACGTGTCTAATTCACAAGTTATTAGATGTTGAATGTTTTGGATATATAAACGGTCTATAAAAATTAGTAACTCACAAGTACGTTAAGCGTATCATTAAACTTAGATTCAATGGATAGGGCTCAGTGCGCATTATCTAACTGTTCTAATAGATTTTTTGTGAATATTTCGTATTTCAAATTATAGTCTGGAATGTACGAGGTGCATTCAAGTTCTAAGGCCTCCGATTTTATTTCTCCGGACTGGAAAGAGATAGAAACATGCGCATTGTTTTAAAATGAGGCCGCGTTCATTCTCAATACGTCCCAGAGATGGCAGCACCATACGGCAGATGGAATTTTACCGCCAGCGGCGAGAATGAGAACTTTTTTAAATACTTAAAATGGCGACGTTTTCCTTACTTGAACAGCGTGCAATCATTTCAATCAGCTCAATGGAAGCACACAGATTCACCGCCACCAAAAAAATTTCGGGTAACCGCAAGTGCTGAAAAAATGATGGTGTCCATGTTCTGGGACAGCGAGGGCGTAATCCTTACCCATTGCGTTCCAAAGGGCACTACGGTAACAGGTTCATCCTACGAAAATTTTTTGAAGAACAAATTACTTCCTGCACTGCAACAAAAACGTCCGGGAAGGGCTGCGCGTGTGCTGTTTCACCAAGACAACGCACCCCCACATCAACCTAATGTTACGCAACAGTTTCTTCGTGATAACAACTTTGAAGTGATTTCTCATGCTCCCTACTCACCTGACCCGGCTCCTAGTGACTTTTGGCTTTTTCCAACAATGAAAGACACTCTCCGTGGCCGCACATTCACCAGCCGTGCTGCTATTGCCTCAGCGATTTTCCAGTGGTCAAAACAGACTCCTAAAGAAGCCTTCGCCGCTGCCATGGAATCATGGCGTCAGCGTTGTGAAAAATATGTACGTCTGCAGGGCGATTACGTCGAGAAGTAACGCCAGTTTCATCGATTTCGGGTGAGTAGTTAATTAGAAAAAAAATCGGAGGCCTTAGAACTTGAATGCACCTCGTATATAGTAAACATTTACCACACCCATAGCACGTGATAGACAAGTATTTCATGTAAAGCAAACGACAAATGAGACGTATAGTCTCATAGACACAAGCATACTCGCGCCCTTTTCTTACGAGTGTCTGCCCACCAGGTTGAATTTATTTTCTTTGTCGTAGGATCACAAGAACATTTCGGAATGGACAACAAAAACAACAACTATTTTACTTGCAGGTCTCAAGGAACTGACTTTACGTATGAACCATGACCGAACAAAGTAATCCGAAATTGATTGGTTGGTTGGTTGGTTTGGGGAAGGAGACCAGACAGCGTGGTCATCGGTCTCATCGGATTAGGGTAGGATTGGGAAGGAAGTCGGCCCTGCCCTTTCAGAGGAACCATCCCGGCATTTGCCTGGAGTGATTTAGGGAAATCACGGAAAACCTAAATCAGGATGGCCGGACGCGGTATTGAACCGTCGTCCTCCCGAATGCGAGTCCAGTGTCTAACCACTGCGCCACCCCGCTCGGTGTCCGAAATTGATTCCCTCACTATTTACTGTTAGACATCATCGAACACAGAGAGCAGAGATGGTTAAGGTGACCACTCGATGTACGCAGGAAATCCGCGTTCGAGTCCAGGTCTCGCATAAATTGTTATACGTCTCTAATAGGTAGCACATCTATATCCAATACAGCTGACGTTAAAGAATTCGCAGTCAGTGAATAAATTTCGAACAATAACATCAAGAATAGAAACAACAACAATGAGTGAGGTATTATGCATCATAGAGAAATGTTTTGTTCCATATAAGGGTGTGTCACTGTTCCATCTCTCATTTCCTACGCACTTGGGGCAGACGGTCCGTTATAAAACTCTTCTGTTAGAGACATGTCATCCACATATGCATGACTACTCCGCAATCTCACACTCAAGAGCCTTGCAACTGGTTCATCGAACAACATTCACTAAATTCTTCTTCCAATCCTTTCTCGATGAACGTGCAGCGAAATCGAACGCTTAGATCTCCTATGCAAGCTCTGATTTCTGTTATTTTATAATGATGATCGTTTCTCCCTACAAAGGTGGGCGTCAATAAAATATTTTCGCATTCAAAGAAGAGACTTGGAGATTTCATGAAAACATCTCGCCGTGTCGAAAAACTCCTTCGTTTTAATGACTGCCACTCCATCTCAGGTATCATATCCTTGACACTGTCTACCCTATTTTGCAACAGTACAAAACGAGATGGCCTTCTTTGAACTTTTTCGATGTTCCCCGTGTACCATATCTGGTAATCAGAGGACGGACGTAATGTAGATAGCCTCTTTAGTGGATTTGTTGCACTTTATAAGTGTTCTGCCAATACAACGCAGTATTTGGTTTCCCATTTTCACAACGTTATCTATGTGGTCGTTCCAATTTAAGTTGTTCGTAATTGCTATCATAGGTATTTAGTTAAACTGACATCCTTAATTTAATGTACTGTATATCACCGTGTAACCTACATTTTACGGATTCCTTTCAGAACTCATGTGGATTACCTCAAACTTTTCAATATTTAGAGTCAACTGCCATTTTTTGCAACGCACACATATCTTGTCTAAACAATTTTGCAATATGGTTTGATCTCCTGATGACTTAACTAGACATTATTATCAGCAGACAATCTACGAGTGCTGCTCAGATTGCCTCCCAAATAATTTGTGTAGGTCAGGAACAGTAGATAGGCTACAACACTTCCTTGGGGAATGCCAGATATCACTTTAATTTTAGTCTGTGAACTTGAGGTTCCTGCCAGGTATCACGAATACAGTCCACACCTGAAACGTTACTCCATGGGCACGGATTTCATTATAAGCCGCTTCTCGGTGAGAATGGGGGGTGGTAAGCTGCAAGCACTTTAACTTCCAGATAGACTAATATATTGGTGTGACTTTCGTTACCCAACTACCTACAGCCCCCACCCCTCCAAATCCAAAAGATGCACATTAGGATTCTTGTAAACAGGAACTATTGTAAATAGGAACTATCTTGTAAATAGGAACCATCTTAGCATTTTTGGCAAGCTAGCGAATCAGAAAAAAAAAAAAATTCGTGTACACTTTTTATTGTTTCATGTATATACATTTACACACGTGAAACAACTCTTTTTTCTGTTTGTTCGGTGTAGTTTCAGTAACATCCAAATTAATTTATACATTTTTTTTTCTCCATCCACTAGTTTGACAAGTACAAAGAAGGTATGTTTTCGAATTGCAGTACATGTTTACCTGTTTCCTGTAAAATACCTCTTTTATGCATTCAAAAATTAGATCCGTTCCTTTCCCAACTGTTCAGTCCAAGAGCATTTTTGGATCGTACACTTATCGTCTTTAAAAGGAGTGCACCAAGAAGGACAAAGTAGACTGTGAGCATGTAGCTAGGCCACACATACGAAATGATTACAATTTCCATTTTGAAGGACCAACATTTATTGTGCTACACTGTTAGTATGATGCCGGTCTACCATAGTTGTGAATACAGGTGCACAGGCTCGTGCCATGGCATAGTCCTGTGATACTCTGTCCCTCTTCCACCTGAGTGCGCAGTTCTTGCAGATTGGTGGGTGCAGGTGGAGTCCGAATGACACATTCCGTGGCACCCTACACATTATCGACTGAGAGATCAGAGGATGCGACTGGTCACGGCAGAATATTCAAAGCTGCAAGGCACACTAGGGAGGTGGCAACAGTATGAGAATAAGCGTTGTCCTGTTGAAAATGTGAATGTTCACGGCGTTCAAGAACCGGTGAGCCACCATTTGCAGGGCCTCTTCCACTACCATGCAGCTGCCAAGAACATTCGTGGTTAATAGGTACCACGCGATATCACTCCCCACACCATCCCACCACGCTCGCTCAATGTGTGGCGGGAGGCCACAAACTGCTCTTGGTGGCGCTCTCCACTGTGCCCCCCAGACACGGAGCCGTAGTCATTGCCGTAAGTCCAGAAGTGTGACTCATCACTAAAGACAACCTGCTGCCAGTCTGCAGGGCCCCACTTTCGTTGTCGCCGACGCTGTGCGAAACGGATGCCTAGGGGGCATGAGTGGCAGGCGTCATAACAATCAGCGCGAGGCAAGTCTTATTTCGTGCGACTGCCTGCCAATCGTACAAGCACTTATGGGATGTTGAATGGAAGACAGGATAGCCTGCCGAATGTCCGCTATTGTTGCAAGTGAATCTGTTTGGATGTGGCGACAATCCATCGAACCTCCCTTTCTTGTAGTATGTGGCATATGTCTAGGTCAAACATGTTGTACTTATGGACATTCCCGTACTCTTTGCCACCAGGGCAGAGCGCAGTATGGCAATAGGCCTCAAGTTACTCCACAATGCGACCCCTGTCGAGCTCGTCTAGCTGGGCAACATGCTGTTCGTCATGTCACCTGTGCATAGCGCATTTTCAAATCGTGCTCTAGTGATACTACCCAATGTCCTAGTGACCAGAACAGCCGTTTGGGGTCCTCTTGTAACTGGTGAGCAAGACAACACTGCCCCATCCACACTGCTCGAATGTGTTGCTAACTGTGTAAATGTATCATTGCCATAACTAACCGTGTGCAACAGACCTACCCACTTTACAGTGGAGTGGATGGGTCTTTCTGGCTGTAGGTCGTTTTTATGACTATCATTGTAATTTTATCTTTTATCTCATAACGTCAAAAAATTTCACATCTTCCTGGGTGCACCGTGGAACACCTGCCATTCGACATTCATGTCAATTTTCTATATAGCCCTTAATGTTTGTAACTGTTGCCCATTAAATGCAGTTACACCATCAGTTTCTAACTCTAAAAACGGCTTCTCCCTTGCAAAATGCGCTTTTTCCAATCTGCTATATTTACATACAGTGTAACCATACCTTTTATGCTGAACCAGAAGCGAGTGGAACAGTATCAAAAGAACTTTCGTGCCTCTTTTACGATAATAAATATGCTCGAATCCGTCATTTTGGGCCAGCTCTCGATTGTTTATCCACTTGCCATCACTATTAACAGCAAATGCTGATATCTCATATTCCCCACTTGTACACAGATTTCTCTAACACTTTGTATAAACTAATATATAAAAATATATAAAACTTCACTGCACATCTGCAGTAGATTCTGAAACGTCCCCTTTGAAAAATTTATACACGACTATACTTAAACTGACACACAATATTTTTAGCGCAACGCAATCTGACTTTCAAAAATCCCTACAAAAGAATAGCCCTGACTAACATTAACCTATATCTTTCACAAATCACTTACCTCACAAAAATCTTCGTTACTCGAACTACTGCAATACGGCGAGCGCCACTACTGCCAGCTAAATAAAAGATTCAAACTATGGAGGGCACTAACTACTGATAGGGATAGTTAGCAAATGAAAGATTTTAATAGAGAATAAACAATGTATTTACCTTAATAGACATAATATATATAGCAGTTCATAATATCCAGTATAACAAATTTCTTAACTCCGCCATCTCTCTCCCCACATCCACCACTGCTGGCGGCTCACCTCCAACTGCGCAACGCTACGCGCTGTTCACATCCAGCTGCCCAACACTACAATGGCAGACAACACTGCAAAACTAGCCACAGACTGCACACAGCACAGCCAGTGATTTTCATATAGAGTGCTACGTAACGTTGCCAATAAGAAAACATAAACAGCCTACTTACAATTCTTCTTTTTACAGCTGCAGCTTATATTCTTTTGTTATAGCAGTTGTTTCCGACATACATACAGTTTTTTTTTGTTCAGCCTCTCCCATTTGTAGTTCGCTTTTGCATACACACAAAGCATTAAATGTCGTTAAAGGTATAATATCTTTAAGGTGGAATGATTTAGATCGGGGTGATAGATTTACTCTTTTTCTTAGATCCTGGAGAATAACATTATTTGCTGCTAGCTCTAATTTGCCAACATCTATAATAGGCAGCATTGTGGAGAACAATGTTCTGGATTGCGAAAAATATGTTTCTACTGCATTAATTCTGTGTAATACTTATATCGCCTTATTTACCTGTAAGCTACGTGGAGATCCTCAACACCGACTCCAACAAACGCGATGTAAGTATTACACAGAAGTGTTATATTAAAGCAGTAGAATCATATTTTTCGCAATCCAGAGCATTGTTCTGCATAATGCTACCTCTTATAGATATTGGCAAATTAGAGCTAGTTCCATCAAACAATGTTGTTCTTGAGGATCTAAGAAAAAGAGTATATCTATCACTCAAGATGTAAATCATTCCGCCTTAAAGATATTATACCTTTAAAGGAATTTAATGTATGCAAAAGCAAACTGGTAGTGGGAGAGGCTGAACAAAGGAAAACAAAACTGTTATTTATGGCGGAAACAACTGCTATACCAAAAGAATATAAGCTGGACCTGTAGAAAGAAGAAGGTACTGCAGATGTGCAGTAAAGTTATATATATTAGTTTATACAAAGTGTTTAGAGAAATCCGTAACACGGTAATGCATCTATCAGCTTTTTATATTTATACAAAGTGTTTAGAGAAATCCGTAACACGGTAATGCATCTATCAGCTTTTTATATTTAAATGAGGAATTGTTTAATGTTGTAATACTGGATTTCTTTATGCTTATAACTTGGTCAAATAATCATGACATCACACAAAACGTTTGCTGTGTGATGTTTAAGTGTTTTATCCGTGTTGTTTATTGGGGTAATAAGAATACCTAAAAACTGACTGATGTGCACGTACACCTTCCAGACAGTCCAGACAGAGAAAAAGTTCTGAACCATGTACTGTCGGCATAGAATTTTAATTATTTACATGTAAACTACGTGCAGGTACTCAACACAGACTCACACAAAGGCGATATAAATATTACACAGAAGTGCTATACTAAAGCAAGAGAAACATACTTTTCTCAATCTAGAACACTGTTCTCAACAAAGTCGCCTATTATAGATACTGGCGTATTACACCTGGTTCCAAAACATAACGTTATTTCCCGACTTCTAAAAAAAGGGGTAAATCTATCACCCGGGTGTACATCATTGCGCCTTAAAGGTATTATACATTTAAGAGTAGTTAACGTTTTAAGTGGATACAAAAACGAACTGTAAATGGAAGAGGTCGAAAGAAAAAAGAAAAAAAAGGACGATATTGCATATTAATTTATGCAAAGTGTGTATAGAAATCTGTGTACTAGTATAGAATATAAGATACCTGCATTTATCATTAATATCAATGGTAAGTGGCCATAGAATTGAGTGCTGGCCCAAAATGAGAGACTCAAAAATATTACTCAACAGAAAACACGAAAAATCTTTTTATACCGTTCCACTCGTATTCGCATTTGGATCAGCATAAAAGGAACGGTTACACTGTATCTAAATGTAGCAGACCGGTCGAAGAGCATATTGCAATTGAGGAGCCATTGGCAGAGTTAAAAATTGATGGAATAACTACATTTAATGGTCATGTTTTGCAAGAGTTGCAGACTTAATGCTTTACGCTGAAGTATTACATGAATGTGGGGTGGGAGAGGTGCCAGCATACACCCAAAAATATATGGAAACGTTTAACAGTAGTGTTATGCAGTAAATAAGACATACATCCGTGAATGAAATGTACTAGCAGAACTGCCAGATGGGAAGGAGGTAAACGTTAAGGCCATAAAATAAATATTTTATGCAATCAAAATTAAGTATACGAGTATATTGGTATTAGAGAAAACATCTTCCTTCTAGTCGTTAAGAATTAGATAGTCATACTGAAGTTTTAAACTGTAGGCTAAAAATTGATTTCATTGTTATTAAATATACACCAAACAAACATAAATAAAGAGTTGTTATCTGTGTGTAAATACATATACAGAAATTAATAATAATTTTGTATGAGAGTAAAATAAAATAACGAACTTGTTTATTTTTAATAATAATGCTTTTAGCAAGTTGTTGTAAAGAATTAAACAATTTAGTAATTATTATACGTATCTATTGTCCGCAATGTAAGTTAGTGCTCGGGAGGACGACGGTTCAAACTCGCCATCCTGATTTAGCTTCACCGTGATTTCCCTTAATCACTTCAGGCAAATGCCGGGATGGTTCAAATGGTTCAAATGGCTCTGGGCACTATGGGACTCTACATCTGTGGTCATCAGTCCCCTAGAACTTAGAACTACTTAAACCTAACTAACCTGAGGACATCACACACATCCATGCCCGAGGCAGGATTCGAACCTGCGACCGTAGAGGTCACGCGGTTCCAGACTGACGCGCCTAGAACCGCACGGCCACTACGGCCGGCAAATGCCGGGATGGTTGCTTTGAAAGGGCACGGCTGATTTCGTCCCCACCCCCTCCCCGAATCCGAGTTTGTGCTCCGTCACTAAGTACCTCGATGTCGACGGGACGTTAAATAAAAGTCTCTGTCTCCTCCTTCTCCTGTAAGTAAGTAAAGAATTATCTCTGAGGCACGTCATTATATCCTTACATCGTTATAATCTCTGGTTTTTTATGTAATTGGTTCGTGTTCTGTGAGACAAATTAAGTTAAGACCGTATGTTTATGATGATCTGGAATAGACTGTAACTAACTCTATAACTTTTTAGAATTTATAGTCTTAGTGTCATATTACGATACCAAGTGCCTCTTATACGTTTTTGTAGCAAAATGAAAGCACAGCAAACAACTGGCTGCAACCAGCTAGCAAAAATGTAACATAATATCTTTGTTGCACCTCAAGACGTGAGTGTAAGTTATCGTGGGATGAAATAAAAAGAGTGACTGATGGAAATACTTGTTTTGTTTGGACTTTCATTGTCATAAAGAATTGCAGCTCCTTACAACAGTCCAACATGGACGACAAATGTCAGAATAAGTGTGCTTGAAATCTTTCGTTTTGTTTTACCAAAACAGAGGGCGTAAGTATGTTTGGCACTGAAATTTAATTTCAGTAACGGTGAGGCAAATAAATGACAGCAAAAGATTAAAAGACGATCAATGAAAGCGAAAATATGTTTATTTACTGAGACATATCGCGTCGCATTGTCTCGAAATGAAGTACTAAACAGTCGTAGAAAAACGGTATTACACCAAAGTGGAAATACGCGCAACCTGTGAGCGTTTGTGGCAGTGGCGACATATGACTCGCGGGGCAGGTTACGGCCTGTCTGCGTTGGAGCAGATATGCAGGAAACACACGGGAAAGCGTCGCCGATGACGTCGGCACCTGCTAAACGGGTAGCCGCGCTCTTTTCCTGTTGCCAGCGAGACGGATGCCTCTCCCGGTCGCTATGCCACCAAAGGGAACGGCCAAAGGGCGTTCGTGATTAATTCATGTTCTGCGTCATTAATTATTACGTTGTCGCAGAAGCGGAGATCAAACGACATAAAGTGAGTCATGTTTCGTTAGTCCAATGAATGAGGTACTGCAAAGAAATAGCTGGGCTTTATACACAATGAAGTACGAGTACTTTGCTTAGGTATGTCATTCTGGCTGCGCCTCTACACGGCTTCCAACAAGCTGTCTACGCAAGTATAAGTGAATAAAAGGAATGTGTTGTTCCGGATGAAATAATACTCGTCAGCACAGTGGTGGATTCTTAGATTTACTTCTGGAGGAGGAGGCAGATTGGACGCTACAATACACATAAAATATCACTTTATTATAAAACTACGATAAATCGAAAAGTCATCATACTTTTATAAACTTATAACTCAAATGTGGCATTTTGTAATATAACAATGCCATCTTTTCACGCCCAGAATTAAACGAAATGCAAAGCTGATGTAGGCTTTCAAAGCACCTGAAGATGAGCCCCCAGGGCTCGAAGTGCATTGTGCATTTTAATACACTACTGGCCATTAAAATTGCTACAGAAGATGACGTGCTACAGACGCGAAATTTAACTGACAGGAAGAAGATGCTGTGATATGCAAATGATTAGCTTTTCAGACCATTCACAAGGAACGCCGCATTCATACGGAACGCCGTGATAGATCCCAACGGCCTCGTATCACTAGCAGTCGAGATGACAGGCATCTTATCCACATGGCTGTAACGGATCGTGCAGCCACGTCTCGAGCCCTGAGTCAACTGATGGGGACGTCTGCAAGACAACAACCATCTGCACGAACAGTTCGACGACGTTTGCAGCAGAATCGACTATCAGCTCGGAGACCATGGCTGCGGTTATCCTTGACGCTGCATCACTGACAGGAGCGCCTGCGATGGTGTACTCAACGACGAACCTGGGTACACGAATGGAAAAACGTCATTTTTTAGGATGAATCCAGGTTCTGTTTACAGCACATGATGGTCCCATCCGTGTTTGGCGACATCGCGGTGAACGCACATTGGAAGCGTGTATTCGTCATCGCCATACTGGCGTATCAAATGGCTCTGAGCACTGTGGGACTTAATATCTATTGTCATCAGTCCCCTAGAACTTAGAACTACTTAAACCTAAATAACCTAAGGACATCAAAAACATCCATGCCCGAGGCAGGATTCGAACCTGCGACCGTAACGTTCACGCTGTTCCAGACTGAAGCGCCTAGAACCGCACGGCCACAGCGGCCGGCTACTGGCGTATCACCATGCGTGATGGTACGGGGTGCCATTGGTTACACGTCTCGGTCACCTCTTATTTGCATTAACGGCACTTTGAACAGTGGACGTTACATTTCAGATGTGTTACGACCCGTGGCTCTACCCTTCATTCGATCCCTGCGAAACCCTGCATTTCAGCAGGATAATGCAGGACCACATGTTGCAGGTCCTGTACGGGCCTTTCTGGATACAGAAAATGTTCGACTGCTGTCCTGGCCAGCACATTCTCCAGATGCCTCACCCACTGAAAACGTCTGGTCAGTGGTGGCCGAGCAGCAGGCTCATCACAATACGCCAGCCGCTACTCTTGATGAACTGTGGCAGTGTGTTGAAGCTGCATGGGCAGCTGTACCTGTACACGCCATCCAAGCTCTGTTTGACTCAATGCCCAGATGTATCAAGGCCGTTATTAAGGCCAGAGGTGGTTGTTCTGGGTACTGACATCTCAGGATCTATGCGCCCAAATTGCGTGAATATGTGATCACATGTCAGTTGTAATATAATATATTTGTTGAATGAATACCCGTTTGTCATCTGCATTTCTTCTTGGTGTAGCAATTTTAATGGCCAGTAGAGTAAAATCACTATTTGTGACGGACGGTGGTTTTTCTTTATTATTACGGAACTACTTTCTTATATGAAACGGTGCCCTTTTCTTAACATCGTCAGAAAGTTCCTGGGAAGAGGACTGCATTGATACAGCACTCGTAAATTCTACAGTGAAACTGATACAAGAGATTGGGAAATGCAATGAGTGTGGAAGGCACGGTTTGTACCGCAACCAAGTCGCGCCTCAATTGCCACATTAAGAACGTCTAATACCGGTCGGACTTATGTCTTCGCCATCATATACAGGAGTTTCCATGCTTTTTTGTTAGAACAGTCGGTAAACAGTAGCGGATGTTATATCACTGTAGTCCTCTTTTTTAAGATGTCTCGAAGCGACGTTTTACTATCGCAGATAACTATCGTTGTTAGAACATGTCTGTGAATCACAGAGTCACGAGCCATTACTATATAGAAAATATATTCATCTCTTTGCGTATTGCAAAAGATACAATGGCTACAATGATGCCATCGTCATTCTACCACATGGTATATAAATCATCATTGGCCATTTGGTAGCCACTGCCGGATCATGACTATTTTCTGCTGTACGCATGGACATTGGTCCCACATGTTTTAATGCCATTTACCATCCTTCCACTAGATTGTCGTCTCGGACTCAGTATCTCTTGAAATCCAGCAAAGAACTTCCTTGAGCTATCGAATAACAAGCCACCGTCCCTCTGGGTGCATGTCCACAATCATTTCAGCCGTGATTACATGCTGTTCGCTGTTGTTATTTTTCTTACCCCTTCAATAATTACCAGCATGGATCTTTGAGTTTCTCGCTGATCCGACGTTTGATTTTCAGTATCTTTCTCACTAAACGTCCATATCTCTTTGTTAGAAGACAAAACTGGCAACACTCACTGTGAATTCTTTATTACAGAAACACCAGACTATTAGTTTTAAAATCTCTGTTTAAATTACCGAAATTCCTACACATTGTTTGAACTTACATGTTTATTCTTTTCCCGTTTGTCGAATCGCATTCTTCAACACAATGTACACAGCAGTTTACTTATAATTTATCTTTTCAGTTAGAGTTAATACTGGATTTGGGAATGTACCATAAAGCAGTCACTGTTTATCCTTACTAACTTAAGTCACTATTGCTTTTTTGAAACACAAACGGAGCGTAAATTTTCCTCCTACAATGATTTATATATACAACAACATTTGTTCGTTTTTCCCCACACTGATGACAGAGACCGACGAAAACTATTCAAGAAATTGCTGAACGAGAGTTTTTTAATCGGTCTCTTTTTGTGGATGAACCATTCTTAGGAAAATTCGGATAAATTTCCATCCGACATATGCGGCCGCATTTGTGTAGAGAGTTTTGCAATGTTTATGTAAACGACTTCCTTTGTGGGTAAACAGTAATTCCTTAATATTCATCACATAAAATTTACTACGGCAGCTGTCAACGTCACAGTCAAAGTAATCTGGTCGTTTCACATTAAGTACACTCCTGGAAATGGAAAAAAGAACACATTGACACCGGTGTGTCAGACCCACCATACTTGCTCCGGACACTGCGAGAGGGCTGTACAAGCAATGATCACACGCACGGCACAGCGGACACACCAGGAACCGCGGTGTTGGCCGTCGAATGGCGCTAGCTGCGCAGCATTTGTGCACCGCCGCCGTCAGTGTCAGCCAGTTTGCCGTGGCATACGGAGCTCCATCGGAGTCTTTAACACTGGTAGCATGCCGCGACAGCGTGGACGTGGGGCGTGAGGTCTCCACAGTACATCGATGTTGTCGCCAGTGGTCGGCGGAAGGTTCACGTGCCCGTCGACCTGGGACCGGACCGCAGCGACGCACGGATGCACAGACCGTAGGATCCTACGCAGTGCCGTAGGGGACCGCACCGCCACTTCCCAGCAAATTAGGGACACTGTTGCTCCTGGGGTATCGGCGAGGACCATTCGCAACCGTCTCCATGAAGCTGGGCTACGGTCCCGCACACCGTTAGGCCGTCTTCCGCTCACGCCCCAACATCGTGCAGCCCGCCTCCAGTGGTGTCGCGACAGGCGTGAATGGAGGGACGAATGGAGACGTGTCGTCTTCAGCGATGAGAGTCGCTTCTGCCTTGGTGCCAATGATGGTCGTATGCGTGTTTGGCGCCGTGCAGGTGAGCGCCACAATCAGGACTGCATACGACCGAGGCACACAGGGCCAACACCCGGCATCATGGTGTGGGGAGCGATCTCCTACACTGGCCGTACACCACTGGTGATCGTCGAGGGGACACTGAATAGTGCTCGGTACATCCAAACCGTCATCGAACCCATCGTTCTACCATTCCTAGACCGGCAAGGGAACTTGCTGTTCCAACAGGACAATGCACGTCCGCATGTATCCCGTGCCACCCAACGTGCTCTAGAAGGTGTAAGTCAACTACCCTGACCAGCAAGATCTCCGGATCTGTCCCCCATTGAGCATGTTTGGGACTGGATGAAGCGTCGTCTCACGCGGTCTGCACGTCCAGCACGAACGCTTGTCCAACTGAGGCGCCAGGTGGAAATGGCATGGCAAGCCGTTCCACAGGACTACATCCAGCATCTCTACGATCGTCTCCATGGGAGAATAGCAGCCTGCATTGCTGCGAAAGGTGGATATACACTGTACTAGTGCCGACATTGTGCATGCTCTGTTGCCTGTGTCTATGTGCCTGTGGTTCTGTCAGTGTGATCATGTGATGTATCTGACCCCAGGAATGTGTCAATAAAGTTTCCCCTTCCTGGGACAATGAATTCACGGTGTTCTTATTTCAATTTCCAGGAGTGTAATTCTGCACATGCAGTCATGGACTGTGCTGCTGATCCCGGTGGAGGTTCGAGTCCTCCCTCGGGCATGGGTGTGTGTGTTTGTCCTGATGATAATTTAGGTTAAGTAGTTTGTAAGCTTAGGGACTGATGACCTTAGCAGATAAGTCCCATAATATTTCACACACATTTAAACATTTCTTTTAATTCCGCACAAGTCGTCATAAGTATCTGACTCTTGTGACTGAGTTCAGTGACTATTCTCTAGTCGCTAGTCAAACGAGATCACATCTTTTCATCTCCTTACTCAAATTACATTGCACTTATTTATGGTGACGATTAAATGCCTTCTTCGCAGCAAGAGCTGGACACCTAAATTCCGTAACAGTATTCCAACACCGTGACCTATTCGTATACAGTTAAATCGCCCGTGAGAAGGTTCAAAGAGCTATAAAGTCTGCCTGCTAAATTATTCGTACACAGCATAAAAGGTAATGGTCCTATGACATTTCCTTTAGATGGATGTGATGCTACTTTCGCTACTGGCGATGTCTCGACGTTAAGAAATTAAGATGTAAGAAATGCGAAGGCCATTTAACAACTGATGTTCATTCAGCGTACAGTGGACAAATGCTTGTTGGCAATTACTACGACAAAGAAGAAACATGGAAATGGATCAGGGATGAAAGTAGAGCGGACGTTGTGGTTATGAAAGCAATGAAAATGAAAGGAATGTGGACACAACATTTATCCAGGCTAGTGGATGATAGAAGGACCAACGAAGTTAAGACCAAGACGACGACTGACGACCCAATAAATGTCGTGCAGACGAAATGCAGTAGCAACATGAATACATAAAAATTTTATAGGACGCCAGCAGTGAATGTCAAACGGTTGAGCATAGTTATATAATAACATACATCCATCTGTAGTTTCTGTGTTTCATTGACAGGCTTATCTCACAACAATTCGGACTCTGAAACTTTCAAATCAGTCCTACTGGACTAAGGTTCTTTGTATATACATAAATACATGTTGGTCTTTCCTGTTGTCTCTGGAAATCTGCATCATGCAACCAGTGCATATATTCTAAATAAACGTTTGTGCTACACAAAGAATTCACGGTATTTTGCATGTCAATTTCGGCTTCACATATGTGCTTTACATTCGATGTTTTGATTTCCGTTGCACTAAAAATTCCAAACATATGTACGTACATTTTATTTGATGGCACATTTTAACGTACGATGTCTTAAGGTTACTATTAATTGTACTCGTCTGTACGAGCTGCTATTGTCTGATTTTATTTCCATAGTCTCCACGGCATGTAAAGTAGGGGACTATTATAGTTTCTGCAGTGAAATGTGGTTCTTCAAGTTCCCGTAACAGCTTCTCGACAGATGTATGGCGAATATTTCAGTTATCTGCCAGTTAAGATGTTTCGTCATTTCTGGTACACCCCACCAATCCGAATCAAACAAGTCTGTGTCAGTGCTAGCCACTTTTCTTTGTGTCCCTGGTTAGTCCGCTCTGATTTGAGCCCACAGACCTCAGTAGGACTTGAGCATGGATCATACAAGTGTTTGCATAAATCTCTTTTGTAGACAGGCTAAAGGTTCCCAATATCCTACCATTGAATTTTAGGTTACCAATTGCTTTAATGCGGCTGAGGCTATGTGATCCACTTGATACCTGTGCACGTTGTTATTCTCAAATATTTTTATGCTGTGATCAATTCTAGTTGTCACTCATTAATCCTACAGTCAAAATAATGTCACTCATTTACGTCTTGTGAAGTGTGGGGCTTTGCAGTTCTCTACATTAAGAGTTAATTGTTAGTATTTACGTCCCGTTGATATTACGTCGAGATCAACGTTGACATAACTGTGATTTTTCCAACTTCTATTGCCTGTCTGAAATTTTGTACGTCTCTGTTTCAGTGAAATTTCTAAATAGCCTTCCAATGTAATATTTCAGCAGAATATCCATTGTAATATCGGTTTCGTTGCTCATTTATTTTGGAATAAGCAGTGAATCGTTTAGAGCTTCAATTACTCTGTGGTAAGTGAAATTGCTTTAGTTTCCGACTTGTAAACGGTTTCCCAATGGGATATGGGATTGCAGCGGCCAGCTAAAGGCTCGGTAACTCCAGTACTGAATGGACGATCGCTGTTACAAGCAAAATTATGACCTTAGCAGCCACTGGCTACTGTTGAAAACCTACCCAAAACAAGTGGTTTATATTGTGTTCTTTCTCATAGCCGCACATCGGTAAGGGCTACGTGAAATCAGTTAAACATCTAACGGTGTCAGAAGGTAGTTTTCCATGTTACTCCATAACAGCAGGATGCTAGCGTGAAAAACTTTCGCACCCGCTTGTAGTAAATTAGAGACAGTAAGAGAAATACATCCTGCTTTAGAGGAATGCTAGCAATTAGAGGAAAGCTGTGGGGTCTACTGAGAGGCAGTGGCGCTAGACCCGTCACTTTTGCTGCACTGAATGTAGTAATCACTTTGACACCAGGTATCAGTGCTGAAACATCGTTTTCTGTTCACATCATTCACTGTGCATTGAATAAATCCATCTCTGAAGAGAAAGAAAGTTACATTACCCTACGTCCTTCCAACTTTTACCGACCATAATATTCTTCATTATCTACAGTATCCTCTTGCACACTATAAAATCATAATGAATCGTGATCGCACAATTCCCTTCGCATACTATTTCATTTTATTATAGTAAGTATATAAAGCATCTCATTAGGTGGGTTTTTAATTTATGGAACCCAATTCGATCCGTCAGGCCCGACTACAAGAAATATCCGCAAATATAACCAACAAACACTTAAGCACACATCACATTGTTGTCATTTGCTTGTTCTTTCTGTTTCTGCTCGTAGGAAATGACATTGATGTATTTCTCTATTTTTCAGTTCTAAAATTTTAATTTGCCTCTTGAGTCTCCGTTTACTAGTTACACACAATATAATTGCTTATTTAAAAGGATGTATTGCCATAAATCGTTTGCAAGATACATTGATTTTTCAGTGTTGCATGCACTGTAGTAAGAGGAGCAGACCTAATTCATGAAGCACTCGCAATTTGAGAATGTGATGAAACAAACGTGCAACTCGGTTGCTAAATAAAACAATGTGGCTGGTTACCTGAAACAGAGATCTGCGTGAAGTAAAGCATTATTATGTCACATCCCGTAACCTCTTCACGTGTGCTTAAGCCGACAAATTTTTATAGGTTATCGTAGTAAAATTTACGTCTGTCGCTAATACGATCATCATGTTTTAGGTTATGTATTTATTACAAAAAAGAGTCCTACCGATCACTTATTTTCGTGAATAAAATTTTTGCTTGCCGTCCCAACTGGATGATAGGAAGCGAGTGTGCTGGAGAACGTTAGAATGGTTTGCAAGCTGAACGACAGAGAATGGAAAGAGAGAGTTACACGTGAACGAAGTTACACACCATCCTTACGCGAAAACCTCCAAAAGCAATCAATAGAATGAAAATGGTGATTGTTCTTTTCTCCTGTTTCCACAGTTATTATAAAATCGTTGTAGACAGACATTCTCCAAAAATGGCTCTAAGCACTATGGGACTTAACTTCTAAGGTCATCAGTCCCCTAGAACTTAGAACTACTTAAACCTAACTAACCTAAGGACATCACACACATCCATGCCCGAGGCAGGATTCGAACCTGCGACCGTAGCGGTCACGCGGTTCCAGACTGTAGCGCCTTTAACCGCTTGGCCACACCGGCCGGCAGACACTCTCCCTTTCATACTGATGTCAGTGTTCGCTTTTGCATACCAAGTCAGTCCGTTGGTCCCTAGTTTTACTGCCGTAAGAGGTAAGCAAATATACGCTGCATTTCCTAAGTTTTGGCAGTATACAGTCTGCTCCACAAGAAATAGTACGCCATAATTTTAAGTGTAACGTCTGCAGCGACATCTCTGGTAGTGGTCTCGAATGTTTAACCACTGCGCTTTTGCAAAATGTATACATAAACAGATTGAGAGCTGAATGTTTTGTTTTGTCTGTTGTGTTCCTTGCAAATCAAAATAAATGGCTCTGAGCACTATGGGACTTAACTTCTGATGTCATCAGTCCCCTAGAACTTAGAACTACTTAAATCTAACTAAACTAAGGACGTCACACACATCCACGCCCGAGGCAGGATTCGAACCTGCGACCGTAGCAGTCGCCCGGTTCCAGACTGTAGCGACTAGAACCGCTCGGTCACCCCGGCCGGTTCCTTGTAAATCATCTTATCATCTTTTGGAGCCTGGTCTCCTCTTTGAAAAGCCTGTGTACGAAGCGTCAAAGGTTGTTTCAAGGGACTGTCAAACACCCGGTAAAGGCGCACGTTTGGGGATGTTTGTCTAAACGCGGTTTTGGCTGTTTGCACTTATTTACAGCCAATTTAAAAGCTGAAAAAATGCACAGTATTTTCAAAAATTCCTTCTGAGGTCCATTAAGAAGCTATTTGGTTCGAAAGAGGCAGACTGGGTGCTTCAAGAGGATAATGATCCGAAATATTGCAATCGTCTCTGTACAGTGTGGAAACAAAACAATGGCGTGTCGACGATGGACTGGCCTGCAATGTCTCTGGATGCAAATCCGACAGCAAAAGTTTGGTGGTATATTAAGATAAAGCTTAAAGGAAAGTTGTTATATAAAATCAGGACGATATGAAGATCGTTACCGAGAGCACATGCAGAAAACCTCGTGAAAAGGATGCCAAAATGGTGCCAAGCTATAATCGAAATGGCTGCGATTGGATTAACTATTAGGTAAGTTTGCAATTAGTAATAACATTTATTTTCATGTAAACATATGGTTATAATATTTTCTTTTATTTCATACAGATAACGGCGTACATTTTCTTGTGTAACTGACTGTACATTACACAGGGTGAGTCACTAACTATTGCCACCAATAATAACGCCGAAAGTATGATAGGAGCTGAAAAGTTTGTGGGACAAAAGTTGCATGGGACAACGGGGGCCATAATATGACGTTGGTTTTTTGTTGCTAGAGATATGAAGGTCCACTTTGTTAAAATGGGATGCTGTATTTTGGTACTTATTTTCTGATAGCGGCTATCGAGACGAATCCAGTGAAGTGTAACTGTAAGTGATGACCATTGGTATCAAAGCAGTGCTGCAATCTTCTTATCATGGATTGAGTGGTATTCCTTATCAATTTATCTGGAACCGCGCTACTGCTACGGTCTCAGGTTCGAATCCTGCCTCGGGCATCCATGTGTGTGATGTCCTTAGGTTACTTATGTTTAAGAAGTTCTAAGTTCTATTGGACTGATGACCTCAGATGTTAAGTGCCATAATGCTCAGAGCCATTTGAACCATTTGGACTTTATCACTTTGGCACTTATCGAAGCACAAGCTCTGACAATTCTCTCTCGCATATCTTCAGATGTAGTTGGAACGTCTTTATAAACAATGTATTTTACGAATCACCACACGAAAAGAAACAGAGGACTCAAGTACGGCGAACGAGCCGGCCACGACACATCTCCTCTGCATGCAATAATACGATTTGGGAATTGTCTCTGCAAACTCATTTCTGGCCATCAGCGAAAAACGTGCCGGACACTCATCGTGTTGATACCACATTCCGTTCTTTGTTACTAATGGTATTTCTTCCAATAACAGACCTAATGTTTCTTGCAGGAATGTGGTGTACTTTCTACCATTAAGATTTCCTTCGATGAAATAGGAACCTATAATACTGTCCTTCAGAATCCCACACCATACTTTCACCGAGCACTGTTTCTGGTGTAACTTGCCGCAGCCAACATGGGTATTCAGTTGTCCAGTAATGGATGTTATGCAAATTAACATTTCAACGGTTCGTTAATGTAGCCTCGTCAGTAAATAACATCAAATTAATAAATGTGCCATCCCTTTGAATCTGAAGTTGAGCCCATCGGCAGAATTCAATGCGAGGAACACAATCCGTACGAGTTAATTCTTGGTGGAGACTGATATGGTAAGGACGATATTTATCCGATGCAGTACACAAACAACACTACTCTGGCTCATGCCAGATTCCCATGCGATTTGACGCCAACTAACACAAGGAACTCGAACCACACTGGCAAGAGTACTAACTTCCGTTTCCTCGTTAGTAACTTTCCTTTGCCGGATATGTTTCCTATGCTTAAAGATCCAGTTGTTCTCAATTTATGATAGACATATTTAAATGTACGACGTGCAGGGTGAGTATGTTGAGGATATCTTTCAGCGTATAAGTCTCTTGCTCTCACTCCGTAAATGAGAAGCTTATCCACTTCTTCTTCGTAGGAATACATCATTCTCATTAGCTTGATTCGACGATACTAGTCTTACCGTTCCTGTTAGTGTTGTATTGTCAAATGGTGTTTACATGTCAATGGCACGTTAGATGGATACGCCATATTAGGCGAATATTTACTTTTTGCGCGGCATACGAGAGAGAATTGTCAGAGCATGTGCTTTGATAAGTGCGGAAGTTATAAGGAATATCACTCAATCCATGATAAGAACATTGTAGCACTGCGTTGGTACCTTTTTGACCTTCGTTGACCTTCAAAGACCTTACTGTTACACATCACTGGATTCGTCTCGACATTCGCTATCAGAAATTAAATACCAAACTATAGCGTCCCATTTAACAAGACAAAGTTGACCTTCATATCTCTGGAGTGACCCCACCTAGTAACAAAAAACCGACGTCATATTATGGTCCCGTTGTCCCATGCAACTTTTGTCCCACAAACATTTCAGCTGCTATCGTACTTTCGGAGCTATTCTAGGTGGCAATAGTTAGTGACTCATCCTGCATTTCTCTTTTATTACTGTAACACACATTTGGTTCAAATTTTAACAAAGTCTGTAGTTCCCGAAATACTGGAAGTATTACCTTCTCATGTCCTGAAATAATACATGAAAATTTTCTTCCAAAGTCACCATCCAGAGACAACACAAAAACGGAACACGTCACTGAAGCTCCGCGTGAGGGTTATTTTACGATGTGACTCTTTTACACAGATTTTTGTTATTGCTCAGTCACGTCTATACTCCACAGTCCATCGTACGATGTGTAGTTAACGTCTCAGGGCTACGTGTTTTAGCCTGGGAACGGTTCACTATCGGAACACTTTAATTCTGGTAACTACGGCACATTATTCTCTATGGGAAATAATTTTATGAAGAGAATATTCGGTTTATATTCGAAGATATATCTTCTGAAAATACCTGACAAACTTTGCGTATGACGTGACATTTTGAAAGACACTTTGGTAACCTCTTGTACTAAGGAGTTTGGTACCCAAGTTCAAAAATGGTTCAGATGGCTCTGAGCACAATGGGACTTAACTTCTAAGGTCATCAGTCCCCGAGAACTTAGAACTACTTAAACCTAACTAACCTAAGGACATCACACACATCCATGCCCGAGGCAGGATTCGAACCTGCGACCGTAGCGGTCACACGGTTCCAGACTGTAGCTCCTTTAACGGCTTGGCCACACCGACCGGCTGGTACCCAAGTGTCTTGATTTAACATTCTTCAGTATGTTTCCTTTCTGTTGACGCATTATGGTTGTTATTATCTAGAGGCATAATGAACGGTTTTAATATATCAGCAAAATTAATTTCGAACTTCCTCTGCGTAACCGTTTATCAAATTATATGTTGATTTGAGGGTGAATTAGGTTCCATACGCTCAGTGGATTTCTGAATTAGTAAGTAATGTAGCACTCACCTGATGGTCTGTAGTATGTAATTAATTTCTTAAAATTACACCCTTGTTTTTAATTTCAATTACGTCGCTTAATTTATTTATTTTTTGTCCCGTCTGTGAAGTGCCAAGTCTGTTCGAGTCGCCTCATTACTGCCATTACACTCCGGCAGAATTTCAATCGCATTTCTTTCCGTATTCTGAAATCACCGTCGCTTTACCACTATGTTAATAAAATTACTTTCAAACGTATTTTCGTTCCTCTGGTTCCACGGATACGACAGTGTGTTCATACCCACCAGTGTCATTAAGAATATGGATTGCGTACAAACAATTCTGTCTTCTACGTCAGCAAAGGGATCGTGACGCAACAGTTGTCCAAATATGTGACTTACTTTCCTTAAAAACATAACATTAAGGAAAAGTATTACTAAGGGGACAACATAGGCAGATATTCATTACGTGTATATTACTACGGAAAGTGATGCAAAATAATGATTCTATTTTCCCTGTTTACAGAACTTGATAATAGGATCATCTCTTTGCCAAACATGTTGAGTTTCTAAATTAAATAAATGACACATTTGGACAATTAGAACCTCATTATCTGCTACTCATATCGTGGTACAGTTACACGGCTTCGCAACAGGTAATTCTGTCTTTTGTGAAATTTTATGTCTACTATTCCTCGTATTTCCAAAGTAATGCGTCGAGTCACCGACCCCTCGTACACAAAGGTTTCTTCCAAGACTTCTTCTGTCGTTCTGCTTATCCAGGTTCGTTCTTTTGTATCATATGACGCCATGTAGTTTTAACATCGCTCTCTTTTACGTCAGCAACGCCTTGTTCATCTCGTAAACCTTGCAATCTTTCTTACTAATGTTATGGCGGATCAGATTTGAAACTATGGAACAAAAGATGAAAGCTATAGAACCTTCTTGTGTCTGTTTTTCTAATCCACTTTCCAGGCGCCAGCTATAAGATAAGAAAAATCCTTATTTTGAAGCTAACAAAACAAAATTCTGAAATTTATTATTTCCCTGTGCCATCTACTATTTTATGCGGAGAAGATTTACTCCTGTTTCTGTTTCACCGGATAACTTCGGCATCGGTTGTGTTTAACTTTTATATCTATGCCCTATTCCGTAGAACAGTGGAGTGTTATAATACTACGTATAACCGTCTCAGTTAAAATGTAAATAAATCGAATAACTGCCGGCCGGAGTGGCCGAGCGGTTCTAGGCGCTACAGTCTGGAACCACGCGACCGCTACGGTTGCAGGTTCGAATCCTGCCCCAGGCATGGATGTGTGTGATGTCCTTAGGTTAGTTAGGTTTAAGTAGTTCTAAGTTCTAGGGGACTGATGACCTCAGAAGTTAAGTCCTATAGTGCTCAGAGCCATTTGAACCGTTTTTGAACCGAATAACTCTCGCATTTGTTGTGCTTAACTTTTACCTGACTGCCGTATGCGTTAGCACAACGAGTTATAATACTATGTATAAGCTTCTCAGCTGGAATATGAATGCTCTCCACAACGTTAACAGCCTTCATTCTTCTTGGCACATCCACTTTAGCTTTAAGCTTTTTCAGATTTTTTCACCGCAACTATTTTGCTTTCGTTTGTAAAAAGCATGTTGCTTACCTAAAATTTCACATTTTAACACTTGTTCGTCTAGCAGTTGGTCGGCGCTTTTCTTCATTTTTTTTCACTTAAAAACTTTCATCAGCTTGATACTGGGCTGACAGAATGACATTTCTGAAATTTCTTCTTTCTTGTTGTGTTAGTAATATTATATTTGAAGATCATTGTTAGCGTGACATTGAGTTTTTTTGTTTTCTAGGAACTTTTGAAAAGTACTTTCTCCCCTTTAGTTCTGTTACCTGGGAGTACCAGTTACTTAATGGTCACTTTTGCCACTTTTTCCGCTGCAATTTGTTTACAAGTTCCTAAATTTAACACACATTGCTCCCCTTTTGAAGAGGATGTTGAATGAGAATGTTAAAGAGATTCTTTAGCCTTTTATTGTTTCTTTGTGACCGATTTCAGTTTTTCCATTATCAGGTTATTTAGTTGTTAAAAATGCAGAATGTGTCACAAGAAAAAAGAACGTTTTTAAAATATTACAAACAAGAAAATAAAATGTGTATAAGATTTTTTTTCCTCGTATTTACAGTATTTGAAAACTCTTTTCATATTGTTATGGTACACTGTATAATTTAAGAAACTAAATTGTTTGATGATAGTGTAAAATGGTCAGTGGTAATGGTCAAGTAACGACGTGTGACTGGAATGCCAAAATCATCATTTTATCTCAGTTGTTCCTTTAGACACTATATATAAATTTATAAAGTTGATTCCATTATTTCATAATATACACTCCTGGAAATGGAAAAAAGAACACATTGACACCGGTGTGTCAGACCCACCATACTTGCTCCGGACACTGCGAGAGGGCTGTACAAGCAATGATCACACGCACGGCACTGCGGACACACCAGGAACCGCGATGTTGGCCGTCGAATGGCGCTAGCTGCGCAGCATTTGTGCACCGCCGCCGTCAGTGTCAGCCAGTTTGCCGTGGCATACGGAGCTCCATCGGAGTCTTTAACACTGGTAGCATGCCGCGACAGCGTGGACGTGAACCGTATGTGCAGTTGACGGACTTTGAGCGAGGGCGTATAGTGGGCATGCGGGAGGCCGGGTGGACGTACCGCCGAATTGCTCAACACGTGGGGCGTGAGGTCTCCACAGTACATCGATGTTGTCGCCAGTGGTCGGCGGAAGGTGCACGTGCCCGTCGACCTGGGACCGGACCGCAGCGACGCACGGATGCACGCCAAGACCGTAGGATCCTACGCAGTGCCGTAGGGGACCGCACCGCCACTTTCCAGCAAATTAGGGACACTGTTGCTCCTGGGGTATCGGAGAGGACCATTCGCAACCGTCTCCATGAAGCTGGGCTACGGTCCCGCAAACCGTTAGGCCGTCTTCCGCTCACGCCCCAACATCGTGCAGCCCGCCTCCAGTGGTGTCGCGACAGGCGTGAATGGAAGGACGAATGGAGACGTGTCGTCTTCAGCGATGAGAGTCGCTTCTGCCTTGGTGCCAATGATGGTCGTATGCGTGTTTGGCGCCGTGCAGGTGAGCGCCACAATCAGGACTGCATACGACCGAGGCACACAGCGCCAACACCCGGCATCATGGTGTGGGGAGCGATCTCCTACACTGGCCGTACACCACTGGTGATCGTCGAGGGGACACTGAATAGTGCACGGTACATCCAAACCGTCATCGAACCCATCGTTCTACCATTCCTAGACCGGCAAGGGAACTTGCTGTTCCAACAGGACAATGCACGTCCGCATGTATCCCGTGCCACCCAACGTGCTCTAGAAGGTGTAAGTCAACTACCCTGGTCAGCAAGATCTCCGGATCTGTCCCCCATTGAGCATGTTTGGGACTGGATGAAGCGTCGTCTCACGCGGTCTGCACGTCCAGCACGAACGCTGGTCCAACTGAGGCGCCAGGTGGAAATGGCATGGCAAGCCGTTCCACAGGACTACATCCAGCATCTCTACGATCGTCTCTATGGGAGAATAGCAGCCTGCATTGCTGCGAAAGGTGGATATACACTGTACTAGTGCCGACATTGTGCATGCTCTGTTGCCTGTGTCTATGTGCCTGTGGTTCTGTCAGTGTGATCATGTGATGTATCTGACCCCAGGAATGTGTCAATAAAGTTTCCCCTTCCTGGGACAATGAATTCACGGTGTTCTTATTTCAATTTCCAGGAGTGTATTTCCGATGCTTCTTCATTATCTGCTTCTGGATTGCGTGTTCATAGATAGTTTTTATCATCGCGGAAATACCCGATTGATCATTACTAACTCGATGTTGTTCCTTTTCTGTTAACTGTAGACTAACCAATCTTGAGAGAACTGAGGCACACAACTCATGAATTATGTCCAGGGGAATGCTATCTTCTTTGTCTGCACGTAATTCAGTATAGAATGAGGTGACACCGTGGTTAGGACACTGGACATAGACTCAAGTGGGAAAAGGTTCAGTTGAAATGCCATATAATTTAGGGTTTCCGTGATTTCCCTGATATTGGGAAATTGGAAGGTTGTTTCTTCGAGAAGTAAACTGACGGTTTTCTTAACTAAACATAGTACCGTCCAAACTTGTTCTCGGTCCCTGATAAACTCGTCGTACACAGAACATTAAACTGCAGTCGCTCTTCTTCCATTTCATAGTGCCGTCAGAAATTGTAAGAGAAACTAAGTCTCTGCTCTAAAGCTGACCATAGGTACTCGATCATATCGAAGCTGGATCACTGACCATCCCAGTGGTGGGACTGAATCTCTGTTGTCTTATTCACAGAATCATGCCTAATCAAAATTACTATAGTGAATTAGGCTGTAGTTATTTTGATGTCATCTTCCTTTTATTGCAACAATAATTTCGTCTTGGATCAGTTGGAATGCGCATATCTCCATTTAACTGTAGAACAGCAACGAGACCACTTTGAGACCACGAAACTGCCGATTCCTGTGTTAAACGGTAGGATATAAGCGTTAAACACTTTTCTGATAATTCTCTTGCGCTATAACATTCATGCAAATATGCAGTCACCCAATACTAGTAAGCAAGCAATGTAGAACAGTATTGGTCTCGAAGAAAACCGGGAGTGTTCCATGATACGAAAGATAAGTCACAGCTTACTAACAGAATTTGATTAATGCCGTTCGAGAGGCTAAAATATTGTAATTTCACGACGAGAATCGGAATCTTGCAGAACAAAACTAAAACTAAATAAAATCTTCTTGGTTTTCGAGACGCGTCATTTCAAATAAACACCGGACCTTTTGACAGCTGTCTCCGCCATCTTCATAAGGAGTATTCGCGATGAATTCTTCCTCGAGACACTGTGTCTAAATTTATCAAGGTAATGGCATTATTCTACCATGCGTTTGTTACCGTTCGTCCTTATTTGCTTCCCAAATGTGTGTTTATAGACAGCTCTCATCGTTAGTACTCCTAATGACAATAGCGGGGACCGCCGTCGAAAGCTCGAGTGTTTTACTTTAAGTGAAGCAGCTTGCAGACTAAGATGATTTTGTTCACGCGTGCCACCGCAAAAGATTCTGATGACATAACATTAAGAGTAACTGGTTAATTGTGAAAGAAGTAACAAGGTGGATTCCAATATTTTACACCTCTACTGTGGAAACATGGAACTCTTACTGGTAATCAGAGAACTATTTAAGTAACACCTTGTATCAGTATTTTGACAGTTACGTTAGTAGTTTATTGGTTCAGGCAAAAAATTAGTGAGAAAATTTCCGGGAAGAGAATTGACAGATCACACTGTACTTACGTGAGCCAAATATTTGTCATGATATTTATTGTGTTGAGTTTGGCTATTATCTTCACTTGTAATTCCATTCTTTACAATTTTAAATGTCTTTTTTTGTCAAGGGAATCATGGCACTCAATACCTTCCTACATATGATCAGTAATTTGTCTGATCTGAAAGTGAAGATTTGTTCGAAACCGGCAGCGTTCAGAAACAAAATATTCTTTAAACGTCACAAATTTAGTGGTTGTCGTTGTTTCACTGATATCTAGCAGACAATTCCCTTTCTCGTCGTTGTCCAACTCAGGAATTTCTCTGATGTAAAGAGTTTGATCTTGACAAGACATCAAGCTTTAATCATTCTTTTCATGCTTGTAACGGGTTGTTAACAAGGCGTTGGCAGTTTTAGGGACTCTTCTCATTCCTGGAGGCTCTCAGTCGTCAGAGTCTGCTCTGTGAAAGAAGGAAACTGAGGGTGGCATTTGGTTGCAAAGGTCTCTCTGGAAGGCACGCATTCTCATATAGAACACAAATTTGAAGCGCATTGTTATTATTGTTGTTATTATTTGTGAATAAGTGCATTAGTACTACAAAAAGTAGTGAGAGGTGAGTATTTGCTTTCCTTTGTGCCCACATTTGACTCATTCTCTTCTTGTGGGCTTCCTTTCTCTCTTCAGACCATGTTTTCCCGAACATCATCTTTGGTTTTTCCTCTTGGTCGTCTTGGCGTTTGTGAATTGTTGATCCGCAAATCTTGTGGTACTGCTGTAATTCCTACCAATTTGAGATCAGATTTAATCCCGCCAATCCGTTTCAATGTGTCAGTTTTGGTTGTATTCCTGTTATCAAACAATTCTACTATTTATTCTATAAGTATGTCTGAGTTTAGTCTTCTAATGTGTCAATACGATCTTAACCCGAGTTTTCAAATGTCATTATGGATATGTGTCTGTTGTTTGATTTCCTGTTTACGTCTGAGGTAGTATTGTGCGCCTAGTTTTTGTTTACGGTTTTCGTTCTTTTTAACACGTTTTTATTAGGTCCTCTCGTGTCTGTTTGTCTGTTCGGTACGAAGTTTGCAGTTGGTTTTAAACTAACTTCTCCATGAGGTAGACACTTGAAACTTTCAACATAGTTCACAACTGAATGAAAATACAATATTAAGTCGCTTATATGTGTTGGTGCCAACGGCCTTGCCGCAGTAGTAGCACCGGTTCCCGTCAGATCACCGAACTTAAGTGCTGTCGGGCTGGGCTAGCACTTGGATGGATGACCATACGGTCTGTCGAGCACTGTTGGCACGCGGTGAGAAGTCAGCTCTTGTGAGACAAACTGACGAGTTACTTGATTGACAAGTAGTGGCTCCGGTTTCGTAAACTGACATACGGCCCGGAGAGCGGTGTGCTGACCATATGCCTCTATGTATTGGCATCCGGTGACGCCTGTGGTCTGGGGATGACAGGGCGGCCGGTCGGTACCGCTGGGTCCACCAGGGCCTGTGGAGGGAGTTTACGTTTTTACTTGTGTGGGTGTGGTGGAGGGCACTTTACTCATCACTGTCGTTTCCCGATGAGCTGGGGACTTTAAACGTTCAACATGGCTCAGAACTGGATGAGATGCAATGCTAGTTCGTTTTCTCGTCTGCTGTGTGACGAAAAACACTTTGTGAACCACTGCGACTTCCCCCGTTTTCTGTTGATAAGCCTCCGTGCTAGCTCCATCCTCCCCAGTTTTTATCTTCACGGTCTTTTCGTGCGACGTACGTAGGCGGAAACAATATACCAGCCGACTCATTTGAAAAAAAGTGAATTAAATCTGAAGTGTACCACATATCTCTGTTGCAATCACATCGAAATGTTCGATGTAGATTGGAAAAGATCCTCACAGAAGACTAAGAAACAGGAAATAGTTATTTAAAATAAAAGCATTTTAAAATAAAACATCTTTTTAAAACGGACTTCAAAGTATAAAATAATCACTCCTATCCCCACAGAGATTACTAGCTCCATTGGGATAGTCCCGAAAATTTGTGCTTCTGAATTTTTAATAGTTATGACAATACTTGTAAAATTTAAAACAAAAAAATTGGAGCGCATGCAGTAGATCACTGATGCATGAAAACTTCACTCAAGTCACTAATAATTTAATTGCACTGCAAATGATATGAACTGTTGTGTTATTTTTCTTAAGGACTTACTAATACCTACTGCATCCGTTCCATATATTTCATTTCAAAATTTACAAGTAGTTTCACAGCGATCAAAAATTCACAAAACACAGTTTTTAGCACTATCTGTGTGGGGTTAGAAATCTGTATACGGCTAGTAGAAATTATTTTATACTATTTAGCCCATTTTAAGAACGTGTTATTTTAAAACTTTTTAATTTAAATAATTATTTTTACAAGGAGGACGTAGCCAAACGGGGAGAGGGGTCAGGGGGTCCAGACCCTCCCCCCCCCCCCCCCCCCGCTCTGTCACCTAGATGAAATTACACACGACGTAGTTGCTGTGTAGTGAAACTGAAAGATATTTTGATTTTCAATCATACGGTGAAACACTGATACGCACTATCGATAGTCATTAGGTCATCGATAGAATTAACTTATCATCTTTGGGTTCATGATTTATTCTGAATAGGAACGACCTGTTGTGAATCCTGCCTGATATTCTCCAATTGTAGACTGGAAATCAATAATGGGCCAAGTACCACAAAAGTGATTCCGAGTTATTCAGTTTTCTTCTATTTTGACATCGACTGTATACATCCTGTTGAGATTGGACTGCCTGCTCACATTCCTCATTCTACCGAGAGTACCTTTTTATTTTCTGCAGAGGGACTGGTATCTGCGATGTTTCTATTAATTTGCTTTTGAATCGTTACCAGTTGATTATCTGCTTTTTCTCTAACTCTTCCGTGAAATACGATTTGATCGTGCTAGTGTCAAATTTGGAGATTCGTGTCTTCTTTTTTTGTGAACTTACGAGGTCTTAAGCTTTCTTTCAGGTAATGATGATGATGATGATGAGCGTTTGGCGTCATTGGCCGGGAGGCCCCTCGCGGGGCAGGTCCGGCCGCCTTGGCGCAGGTCTTATTACATTCGGCGCCACATTGGGCGACCTGCACGCCGGATGGGGATGAAATGATGATGAACACAACACAACACCCAGTCCCTGAGTGGAGAAAATCTCCGACCCAGCCGGGAATCGAACCCGGGCCCGGAGGACGGCAATCCGTCACGCTGACCACTCAGCTACTGGGGCGGACTTTTCAGGTAATGATTTGAGTCTAATTTGGGCCCTTTCTGACTTCGATGTTCACAATTTCTCTGTGGCTTCAGGAAGAGATTGCTACACGGTTAATTTGGAATTCACCCATGATTCAGTTCGGGCATCTCCATGTCATTTGTTTTGATAGTTCATTTCTCGAATGTGCTGACATGATTTTAAGGTTGAACATCCTGCAGAGTTCCTTTTCCTTTAGTCCATTTATGTGCTTCAAACTTTCCATTTGTTTTCCTTTACTTCCTTTTTCTGTCTAGCCGTGCACTGAACTCAACTAGTAGAATTTGGACATGGTTTTGTGGAATTTAAGTACTATTTCTTCTAGTGTTTCCCATGATCTGTCTACCTTCTCGCGGTTGGTTTTATTTTCGACATTGACTGTCATATGTACACTGATTAGACTGTATGTTTTATTTGCACACTTTGGTGTCTCATTAGTCCGTTGTTTACAGGCTACATGTTTCGTACTGTGCAGTCCTAAAAGCATCGACTACACGCCGACCGGTGCAGCGCCGCGAGGCAGCATCAAAAGGCGCTGACCCGCGCGCCAATGGAAAGAGCGGGCAGCGGCAGCGCCACACCTCTGGGAAGACAGAGTTCAGCGCACTTGTCAACGGTGACTTAACCAGCCGCCCATCGCTGGTCGGCCCAGTTCGGTCGCAGACATTGAGAGCATCAGTAATGAAGAACAGGAAGACGATACTTAGCCTGCGTTCTGCGAGCAGTAACAGAGTGTAAAAGCAATTGCATGTGCGAGGCACAGGAAGTACATCAAGCCACCTCATAACGAGAAGATAAGTTATATTTCTTTTCTTTTTTAAAATAAAGTGTCCTATTAATCTGACGATGTTATGTACAGATCATTTTGGATTCCTGCCACCGGCCATCGCATTGTCTCCTTCCTTGTTCGCATTGGTGCTGACTCCTACAGTAGCCGACACAATACTTATAGAGGTGAGTATGTCTGTCTTAACTGAAACGCGATTCCTGAAACTAGTGCGTTTTCCAGTTTACGTCTGTCTGTTTTACTTCTGAAAATTCTATTGTTCTCAAAATCCAATGCATTTTCGTCAGCCACTGTTGTTACTTGGAGTGTCAGTATTTCTATTTTTGTCGGTTTAGGCTTTGATCTAGTTCACCCAGGTTTCCTGTTCGTAAGAGAGTATTTATATTTAGGCGCTGTCTACACTGCGGCGATATGATACGTGGCCGGCCAGAGTGGCCGAGAGGTTCTAGGCGCTACAGTTTGGAACCGCGCGACCGCTACGGTCGCAGGTTCGAATCCTGCCTCGGGCATGGATGTCTGTGATGTCCTTAGGTTAGTTAGGTTTAAGTAGTTCTACGTTCTAGGGGACTGATGACCTCAGATGTTAAGTCCCATAGTGCTCAGAGACATTTGAACCATTTGATATGATACGCGATATGATAAGCGATGCGACTCACTATACGACGCAGAAGCAGCCCGCAACAGTGGAGTGCATAGAAACGTAGCTGGAGAGACTCAGCTGGTTCACATTGGGACCACAGCGATACGACACCGACACGTCTCCCTGTCGCATCACCCACGGCAGCTACGATTGCAGGTCACACTATGCACCGTGTGGCGTACTATTAACGGCGACAGAAATTTCAGTTTATCCAATGTGCCAAAAAGGAAAACTGATTTATGTAGACGAATTAAAGCTACATCTGCCTCTGTAGCTAGTTTCGCACTATAGGTTCTACTTCTTGTGTAAAAATGTAAAAACGCCACTGTGTTGGGTCCGACACGTGTTCTCCGAAACGCAGTATTTAGCATTCGATCTTGAGGATACTACTCTGAGAAATAAGTTTATTTTTTCAGACCTTATAGTCTGATACCACAGCTTGATAATGAAATCGTTTTCGTTTCGCTATTGCCGATGTTTATTGTGATACTTCGAAGTAAAGTAACACTTGCTCATATTTTGAAAGGTTTGCCGTGAATAATAAAGTTGCTGGCTAGTCTACGTTTGGTGCATTTTAGGGACTATGTTGCAGTATATGAAATGCAGGTAACATATCGAAATAGTTTTAAACGGTGAAAGGAGACCGATACCTCTCTCCTTTCTCGAGAAAATACTGGTGATATATTGTAGATTCTCCGTAACAAGGTTGGAAGCTACGAGCCACAGACGGCCGATTTGGTCGAGCGGTTCTAGGCGCTACAATCTGGAACCGCGCGGCCGCTACGGTCGCAGGTTCGAATCCCGCCTCGGGCATGGATGTGTCTCCTAGTGCTCAGAGCCATTTGAACCATTTTTTACGAGCCACACGCGACGCCTTTCCGCCTGCTGTGACCTCCTATGCAGAGTGTGGAGCTGCGCTGTCTTTCCCTTTTCGTATGCTGATGACACATGCCGAAGCTGAATAAAAATGAACTATAGTGAAAAGACACTGGAAGGCGTCAGCTGATGATGCTGACTGGATGATTTTACAGTCTATGAGCCACGGCTTCAGAAAACTTTGTGACAGGTGTAACAGAGATCTGAAAGCTAAATAGCTGCTACTTGTAAATGACCAACAGGACGAAGTTTAGAATTGCATGTCACAGATTTTCTTGTGATGGTGGGCTTCTTCCATTTCCACAGATATATTGTCTACCCCTTCGCAGAATTCGCCAAGCATTGCTACACCATCGATAGTGACTGATTTCACTGTTTCTTCTGGATATCTCTCAAGCTGAATCATAAACTGCTATGCTTATCTAAACAGTTCTGAAATACAGTCATAAATTTATCAGTTTGTAACCATTATTTATATATGTACCACCCTACAAAAATGAAAATTTTCATGATGGTACTTTTAAAGTCATTCACACAGTTTAGCCAGCTTACCTAATTTTAATGAGTAACTCCTCAGCAGCACAAACAGCAAGTCAACAGCTTCTGTCCTCGTTCGTCAGGGTACCTGATAGTAGTTGCTCCAAAAAAAGGAAACTTTTGAGGACTCATACTGTAGGATCTGCAGTGTCATCTGCAGAACGAGGTCACATGCAAAAGTTGGTACCTCACAATGACACCACAACTAAAGACAGTCGCTGCCAAAAGCAGTAACAAATCAGAGACATTGGCGTAGACACGCCCCCGAGTGTTTCCTTGCGTTGCTACAACCGGAAAGATGTCACAGCACGGGTCCGTTCAGCCCAGTCTGTATGTAATCACTGACCACGCGTAACCATCGCTTACGACAACGCTATCGTCGTAGCACAAAGTTGGCTGCGTGCGAACAAAACAGTTATTCTGAAGTCATCTCCAGTTTAAGACTATTGTAATGGAGAGGGGGGGGGGGTGAAGTTTAAAGCGACTAAACTGCATGGTCATCGGTCCCGCTATTGTAATCTGATGCGACAGTATTATTCTGTAATGAACAAAGCGCTAATGTTATTATAAGTGTTAGTGGCAGCGTTAAATACGTGCCATATAAACTACTAATAACGTGAATGTCTGTTGTAATATCTGCCCGATCTCCTCCTGAAGTACTCATTAGTTGCTACAATACATCACAGGATTCGTGGATTTTTTGTGTTGAAACAAACTAAGTTTGCTATTCGTAGCATTACAAGGGTACACCAGACAGTTTCGTTTTTCAGCTTTTTGAGCTTTACATATTGATAGACCACAATAACGCCCTTTTCATAAGAGCTTATAAAGGGACTTGAAAGTGAAACAAACGTGTGATTCGCGCTGCTTTGTTGCTCGTCGCGTGGCAAGTGGCATCGCGTATCGTATCGTACATGTATACGGAATCAGCTCAGTGAGAACAGATAAACGCACAGATAAACGTCGCGTCGCGCCACCTTTACTGCAGTGTGTCATATCTTATATCGTATCGCCTCAGTGCGAACCACCAGTGTTCTGAAAGCCGTTTTGGTTTTTAGGTGAAGTTGACCAGAGGTCTCTGACTCCCTCTATTTGTGTGTTAGTTCAGATGCCTTAGAATCCGATAGTCTGGCTGTGCTGTTCTCGACAACAGTTGATTGGTCACCACTTGGAGTTAAATTTTGTTTCCTGACTAAGGGCATGTGATTACCACAAGTTTTGGACAAAATCCAGTATTTACGACTGGAGTGTTAGATCCAGAACAAAATTTTGCATCCGTACCTCTGGTGATCAGATGCAGACCACTTTGGCGCTCGGTGCAAGTGAGTTCATGTTGGTTCTTCCGTCCGCTCTGCCAGTCCTTTTTGCTCTCAAGAGCGTTGACCTTCACATCCACTGACCCGTATGCTTCATTCATAAATGTCCTGCATATTACAGGAACTTTCCCTCTCATCCATTGGGACGCACCGTGTCGGGGTTAAGGCTCTCCACGAAGAGGAGGCTCTCCACACAACACACGTGAACGCACCCGTCATAGTCCGAACCTTAATGTTTAATGTGCCCTAATGCAAGATAGTGTAACAGACGTATTTTTGTTCGCAGAGAAAATCAGAAAGGGAGAGATTCAACCGTAGAATACCTTCCAGCATAATGTGAATACTCACGCTGAAGTCTGAACGTGCGGGATTTGGTGAACGGCACATTTTCTGCGAGACTCCCCGTGGCACGTCCTTAGACTTCTTTTTTCGGGGTTACGTCGAGGATCGCTCGTACACAACACCAGTTAATAACATTGCCTCCCCGATCACTAATCAGTGAAACAATCAGAACTGTTGATGGTGCAATGCTGACCCGTAAATGGGCAGAGCCGAACATTACTTTCATGTCCACCGAGTGACGAGTGGGGACACACTGGAATTCTGGCAAAACAGAAATAAATTTAGAGATCTGCTACGCGTTTAACTAAAACTAACGACTATTTATCTCAGATAGTTTCTACGTTATGATTCTTTTGAATGATAGCGGTATTTTATGGACATCAAAACGCATGACGGACGAAGCAAGTAGGAAATAAATAGCAGACTGGAACAGGCCTAGAGGGCGTTCTTCGCCAAAATAAGCGCTCAAGAATCAAACCAACGCCTTAATTTGCGAAATAAATTTCTGAAAATGTACTTGTATGTAGCAGCACTGTATAAAAACGTATGTATAAGAAATTATTGGAAAAAAAGAACTAGCCCTGTTGTACTTTGTTAAACTGAGACACAACAGATACAATATTAATTGCATTCGCTGTTTTTTATATATTCATGTTATTTACAATTTTATAATATTCACATTACATTTTTCCCAGTATCTTCATTATTACAGCACAGACAGATCAGGTATTTACATTACATATAAGTTTTTTTTAAATGTTTGCATTATTTACATTTTTGTCAAATCCACATTGCATATTTAAGTATTTACATTTTTATACTGAAAACAATTCAGGCATTTACATTATATGCTATCATCAGTTTCGTTCAAATATTTACATTATTTACAATAAAACAGAATCAAGTGCTTTCATTGTATACAATCACCTATTCGATGAGGTACTGTCTACAGCCTAGTGTATTTACTTTATCGCAAAGTATATGGCATTTGTCATCTTGAGCAGATAAAGAGATTTTAGGTTGTTTTACAACTGCGACAGAATGGCAAACTGTTCAGTAGATTGCCGGCCGGTGTGGCCGTGCGGTTCTAGGCGCTTCAGTCTGGAACCGCGTGACCGCTACGGTCGCAGGTTCGAATCCTGCCTCGGGCGTGGATGTGTGTGATGTCCATAGGTTAGTTAGGCTTAAGTAGTTCTAAGTTCTAGGGGACTGATGACCACAGATGTTAAGTTCCATAGTGCTCAGAGCCATTTCAGCCATTTTGTTCAGTAGATTTTACTTTCGAGTTCTGGACGCATTGCATATAATTATCAATAGTAAGCCTATTTGCAGATGATTGTGTTACGCCTTTTGCTATGGGCATTACGCCACGGTCTAGGTCACAACAGGATACATTTTTGTGCACAGGCTCTAAAAATCGTCAGAGAGGCTCACCATTTGGTTCATGTTTCATCAAAACAACCACTGTTTTGTTCACCAGCCGAATATCTTATTTGTTGAACGCTGGGAATTGCCAAGTATCTAACCAATTGTGACCATCACTCATACCGCCGAAAACCACATTATTCATGAGTTTGAAGAAATTTCTCTCAAACTCATTAGGTGTTTTTGTGTAGTAGTCTCACTGTATGATTTCATCCAGGGAAATCGCCTAAGCGATAGGATTTGATGAATCTTTTTCAAAGCCGATTTATTTTTCAAATTTTGTTTCAGATTTTGGTAATGATCGATATAGTTTTCCTTGTCCTACAGTGTTGAAAATGATTCTTTGGTTTCTTACTATCAGATGTTAGGTGCCATTTTTCCCAGACATAGGTGTAAATCTAACGTAAATCTGGAATATTTTTGGGGTATTGAGGACCTGCTTCCGGAAGTATCATGTGTTCAAATCGTGTGGTATGTCCTCTACATCCAAATTTTTGGCCCTCTGTGAAGGAAGTTATTCAAAATTAGATACAGAAACGTGTTGCAACATAGACCAGTTCTCCAAGCTGTTCACTTCGAGATAAATGAGGTAATATTGGTCGACTTTTTCATCACACTCGGCCATGAATATGATGTTGGGAACAGCATGTCTGCAAGAACAATAAGCAATTCCACCTTAAATATAAATCGGAGTAGTTTCCAAGAAGGAATTCGACTGTGCCCTTTCAAAGGAACCATCCTGGCATTTTGCCTGGAGTGATTTAGGAAAATCACAGGAAACCTAATTCTGGATGGCTGGACTTGAATCTGAACCGTCGTCCTCCCGAAGACGAGTCCAGTGTGCTAAGCACACCGCAAACTCCCTTGGTACCTTAATGGGAGGGCCTGCGTGCCCACATGGTACCATTCTACTCATCGGCGTCGGAGCCAACGTCGTTCAGCATCGCATCAGTAACCTTCCTATCATCCGTGTACTGCTTCCCGTGGAGTGCATTCTTTATTGGGCCAAACAGATGGAAGTCAGTAGGTGCAAGATCCGGACTGAAGCGTGGATGAGGAAGGCCAATCCAAAGAAACTTTGTGATCTCCCCTCGGGTGCGCTTGCTTGTGTGAGGCCTTTCAATGCCATGGAGAAGAAGTTCGTTTGCATTTCTGTAGTGAAGAACGGGCTGATGTCGTTTCTTCAGTTTCCTGAGGGTAGCACAATACACTTCAGAGTTGATCGTCGCACCATGAGAAAGGATATCAAACAGAATAAACTATTCAGAGTCTCAAAAGACTGTCGCCGTGACTGATGGTGCGGCTTTGATCATTTTCTTTGGAGGAGAGACGGTATATCGCTACTCCATGGATTGCCGTTTCGTTGCCGGTTCGAAGTGATGAAACCACCTTCTTTGACGATGTTCAACAAAAACTTGTCACACCTAGCCTCATGCCGTGAAAGCAATTCCGCACAGATGGTCCTTCGTTGCTCTTTATGGTCTTCCGTTAGGCGGCGAGGAACGCAGTGTGGACACACCTTTAAGTACCTCAACTGGTGGAAAAGTGGGTCAGCACTACCACAGAGACGTCCAGTTGGGCAACGAGGTGTTTGACTGAGATCCGTCGATCACCTCGAATGAGTGTGTCCGCACGTTCCAACATAGGAGGAATCACAGCCGACCGGCACGCGAGAGATCGGACAGGTTTGCTGCGACGATGGCAGGCGTCTCGCCCAAGGAGTCACGATGGCTTTGTTCACTGCTGCAATCGCCTAGGAATATCTGTGATGCTCTGCTTTTCCGCCTAAAGAAACTCGGTGACAGCTCCCTGCTTGGAACACACCTCCGTTATAGATGCGATTCTGAAGGCTACGTTTAGCGCCGCTACCTATCGGAACTTCATGAAACTAAAGGGATTGAAAAGGAAATATTCCACGGGGGTCTTACAACAACTTCCAAATTTTTCAACCGAAGCTGGCCATCAAAAAAAGGTGTTGCATCGCCCATCGTACATGCTTCTGGCGTAATATTAAAACGGTTGCAGTGTAAAAGATATCCACTATTTCCATTATATTTTCGATGGAAGTATAATAATGAGAGATGTCATGACGTCACAAATTTGAAGTAAAGGTCCATCATGTTAGCTGCCCCAAACATTAGCTTCTGATGAGAGATGTTTGATCAAAAATGTCAGCTAGTGTCATTTACAGGTGCACCAATCATTTTTATTATAGTCTAAAGTGTAAGGAATCACATTTCATTCGTAAATGAACTCATTCTGGCTATATTTTCTTTTGTACACACGACTTTTGGTTGCGCTATTTACTTTTATTGTAGTGGTTGTATTTCTACTTTAGCTTTCCTGACAACCCGACTTGAAAAGTTCTGTGGGTGAACGTTGAGAGAAGTAAAGATTGGAAACCGACCAAACATACTAAATATACTCTCAGCATTTTTCACAATAAGCCACAGACGGAACATCAGTTTCCTCAGTCCGTTCAAATGGTTCAAATGGCTCTGAGCACCATGGGACTTAACATCTGAGGTCACCAGTCCCCTAGAACTTAGAACTATCGGTACCTAAACCTAACGACATCACACACATCCATGCCTGAGGCAGGTTCGAACCTGCGACCGTAGTGATCGCAAGGTTTCTGACTGAAGCGCCTAGAACCTCTCGACCACCCCGGCCGGCTTCCTCAGTCCGTATTAAGGTAAATACTGGATTACGAAATTGGCCCTCTGATATCAGATACATTACTTATTGTTTATTCGAAACGTATAACAAAATGACAATTACATTAAAGAGGCGGAACGTGTAGCGTAAGTGTTTCAAATACACATTGTGACCAGAAAAGTCTGAAAATGCTGTTCATACTGGTGTATTATTTTCGAAAGCTCTGTAAGATTTTCTGTTTACAAGAATCGTTGCATGCACATGATAGACGCAAAGAATAAGAAGCAACAGCAAACTGCAGTCTGGTAATGTTTTGGGATTCTAACATCGCAGATCCGAATTCAGGGTAGTATAAAACTTAAGTCTGGGGCACCGTCTCCCGTATTATTACCCAGTGGCATTAATGTATAAATGCCTACACATACCTACTTCTGACGTAATATTAAGATGATTTCAAGGTCAAAGATACACATACCTATTACCGGCGTAATACTAAAATGACGCCAAGTTTAAAGATATGCACTATTTACACACAATTTAGTACACATGTATACCTCTGGCGTAATATTACCTAGCTACAACACATATCCAGAGGAGAGGATTTTTCCAATGGAGATGTTCGAACAATCTCGTGAATGTACATGTGTTGATTGTCTTGGAGACAGGAAAACACAGATCAACTGAATCTCACTTCCTTGCCTCCCAATTTGGAGTTAAATAATTTTTTTCCATTCTTTGAATGCGGGCGTGCAGTAGCTCAAGTCTTCGAAGTGAGGGTGTCGTCAGCACCCGCTGAGGCCTTGTCACAGGTAAGTTGCGGTGTTATCTACTGCAGAATTATATGCTAAGCCACTATTTTTCATCTCCAATGGTTTTAACTCATGATTCCTTAAAATGATAGCGTGATTTTATGGACACCCTGTATATCAAAATGCAGGCGGGACGAAGCAAGGGGGGCATAAAAAGCATATTACAATAGGCATAGAGGGCAGTCTTCACAAGAAAAGTGCGCTAGTATCAAACACGGCCATAATTCGAGAAAAACGTACATGTGGGTTATGAATTTAATTTAATTAAGCATAAGGTCACTTTCCAATGTGAATATGTGAGTAGTGAATCAACTGGTCTGGAAGATCGCCTACCTTCAATCGACAACTATAAAAGTCTATTAACAGTTGAAACGACTACAGAGGCCAACTGCCAAAGAAAAAAAGTAGTTCAAATGGTTCTAAGCACTATGGGACTTAACTTCTGAGGTCATCAGTCCCCTAGACTTAGAACTATTTAAGCCTAACTAACCTAAGGACATCACACACATCCATGCCCGAGGCAGGATTCGAACCTGCGACCGTAGCATCAGCGCGATTCCGGACTGAAGCGCCTAGAACCGCTCGGCCACAGCGGCCGGCTGACACTCAGAGCTTGTACTCCATCTCTAATGATCTCGATGTCGGCGGGACGTTAAACTCATCTCAACTTCCCACTAAGGTGGTGTAAGGCCGTCGCATTGAGCGGAGATTATGTTGAAAAATAGGACTTGGTAGCCAAAAGGATGGAGAATAATATTGTGTATTGGAATCCTGAATAAATGCAACCTTCTTTCTTTCAGAAGGAAAAGTTTTGCGTCACTTATTGAACGCCTTTCGTATGTGCATTCAATGTTGTATAATTAGTACCACGCGTTATGCTTAGCCATTATGTGTTACGTGAGAGGCGTTAGGCGCTAGTTGTTAGCCATTAGGCATTAGAGATGTGTGTGTGTGTGTGTGTGTGTTCGTATGAGGCTGAGAGAGAGAGAGATAATGATGACTTTGCGTGAGAGACGCCACAGGAGTGTATTAGTATTCATGCCGTAACAAATACAGAGTGATCACATGTTTCTAAGGAGTACGGTATTAAATACAGAGATACCGTTGTACATACGTAATGCTTACTGTTGAACACTGATTCGTTTTAGTATTACGCCAGAGATGCTTTTATATACACAATCATCTTTGACTTTCACAAATATAACTTGACACAATTTTTACACATAATAATAAAAATTATTATTGTAACAATCATAATAACAATATTACAGCCGGCCAGAGTGGCCGAGTGGTTCTAGGCGCTATAGTCTGGAACCGCGCGACCACTACGGTAGCAGGTTCGAATCCTGCCTCGTGCATGGAAAAAGACTGATAAAAAGGTGTTAGCATGTGGACGTAATGTGCTGTTCCAGTCTCTTCTGTACCTAAGGTCCATCACCGTTCCCTTTGGATCCCTACGTAATTCGGTGCTCTCCGATACACACGATCGAACAGTGGAGGAGTGGTACTCAAGCATCAACTTTAGGTTACAATATCTCCGGATGTAATTAACATTTTACAATGCAACAAACGGCAATGATTACGTATTTGTTTATATGTTCAGATGTGCTAACAAAACTAACGGGGTTCCATTTAAAAAAACGTAGGTTTGTGTTAAAAAACATACTTCCATGCATTTTTTATGGTTTGTATTAATCAATTATACTAGCCCCTCTCCTCACGTTCGGTCTGTGGAATCGATTCGTCAGTATTTGATGTGGTTTACGAAATATATCCAGCGGTAATGTTAGGTGACTCACCCTGTATAATTATCCATAAGAATGTAAACATAGAAACCATTACACACCTAATACACAACCAGCTGGTTGGGGTAATCAGTGGCAAACCATCTGCACTACGAATTTGCAACCAGTTTAAAGAGTAGAATTTATTATGACTGCTCTGAGATAAAAAGTGTATGCTGCTGCATTCTTGGGTATAATTGTAACAGTTCACACATTTTAAATTACATAATATGAGATAAATGAGATGGTAGCAAAACTGGTTTATTTAATTCGAAAAGACATCTGGTCTTTCCACTTGACTCGCATAATCTTCACCGTCTGATTCCATGCTTTTCGTTTGGCTTTTGTTTGGCCTAAGGTAATATGAGAGTGAAGGTACAACTTTCACTGTCATAGATAATGTATGTATGTATTTTATTGTAGGTGCGCAACGAAAAAAATTACTGACAGCTCGAATGTAACTACGTTTACGACAATGCAGGTTATAAATTAGCGGCTGTGCAGCCGAGTGTCGTGTGAAGATGATTAAGGTTCTCCTCTACATTCACCGAAACACACTTAAGTGCAGTAAGCGGTACCTCACACAACGAGCTTATCGATGGTAATTATGTTCCTTCATTTAGTTGCGTTCCACTAATACTTTATTAAGGTAGAGAAAAAGGGAAGGTAAAGGAAAGTTCATTGGAACGGAAGAATGAGTGTATGGTAAAATGTATTTCTACCATGTCCCATTCACGACGAGTTCTCAGCACCTACGATTAAAAAGCAGATGAAAAGTTTCCTCACATTTCATACGAAAAAAATATTTTCATTAACACTTACTAGTCTTATCTTGTATGTTTCCTGCTTTGTTTCAGGTCTGTTGATCATTTTGTTTGAGATATTTCAGTCGCCTGACACCAGGTGTGTTTTGTTTTCTGACACCAGATGTATTTTACTTCACCGAAGGTGATCATGTGAAGTGCCAGACGGACTAGACTTGGCTTCTGCAGGGGTGGGGCTCACGTCATGTGCGACCATTCTAATTTAGGCTTTCTGTAGGCTCTCCAAACCGACTAAGACGAATTTTGGGATGGTTCCCTAAAGAGGGCGATATATATCCTTCCTTTTATCAAGCCATCCTAGCATTTTCTCTCTCTTTAATGACCTTGTTATCGGCTGGTATTTGAACGCTAATATTACTTACTTATGTCTGTTCTTTCTCTTCGCTTCTTCTTCCTGTTTCGTTTCTCATAACAAGTTTTTTGTTGTTGTAAACAGATATCTTCTTCGTCTATCAGTACTGATGTGCTAAATTTTTCAGCAGCTTTGACTATGTGCATACCGCTATTAGTACTTCTGTTTCAGCTTCTCTTTTATACCTATCACTGCCCTGCTAATCAGTGAACTCGATTTTCTCTAACTACAGGTTAATATATTATTTCTTAACAGTAAGGCCATATACAAAAAATGCAATACAGTCTCATTTGTAAGCGACATTTCATATAAACTCCGTCCGCACAGGCCTTGGAAGGCCCAACGGTATCGACCGGCCGCCGTGTCATCCTCAGCCCACAGGCGTCACTGGATGCGGATATAGAAGGGGCATGTGGTCAACACACTGCTGTCCCGGCCGTATGACAGTTTATGCGACCGGAGCCGCTACTTCTCAGTCAAACAGCTCCTCAGTTTGCTTCACAAGGGCTGAGTCACCCCACTGTCCAACAGCACTCGGCGGACCGGATGGTCACCCATCCAAGTGCTAGCCCCGGCCGACAGCGCTTAACTTCGGTGATCTGACGGGAACCGGTGTTACCACTGAGGCAAGGCCGTTGGCGACATTTCATACAATATAGCTAATTTGTTTTAAAAAAATAGATCACTGTATTCTTTACCACCAATAATGTCACCAATACATACTGCGAAACCTCCAGTTGACAAATCTCTGAAATGTGGGGTATATAAAATGCAATATAATATATGTCAGAGTTTTTATATAGGACAGACAGGGAAGACAGTGTTAAGGCCCGCTTTCATGAGCACTTGTTCAGCAAAGACAGTGAGAATTCACATAAGTCAACTTTTACGGAACATCTCAAAATCTAGAAACACACACATCCCATACGTAACATGGAAATTTTGCATGTAGTCGAAAACCTTTTAGAGGAATTTGAAATATATGAACATCCCCACCTAAATTCAGAAGGTTTGTTGAATGATAAACTGCATTAAAGAACAGACACTATTTTGATTGGATAGCATCTCTCATAAAATGTGAAAATTAGTGCAACCCTTTTGTATGTTAGAACTGTGTGACGTGATTTTTAAAAATGTATTATACATAACTTCCTTATACAACTCAGTCATACTTTTTATACGCTTTTATAGCTTTTATATTTGTTCCTTGCTGTTGGCACAACAGATCGACATGGACAGGATGCCTATAATTAAAGCTTTTATTTCAAAACGCTGCAGATACACAACCACTGCTCAGAATGACGTCAAATTTGAACTTAATTTTATAGGCGCAGGGGAAAACATCATTGAACAAAAAAAACTAAAAAATTAACAAAGATTTCGCCAATAGATGCTGCTGTATGCGTCTTAATGTAAATGGGGTCGGATACAAATGACAGATGAATAGCAATACGACAGCTGTTGTTTGAGTTGTTCATTACACAGTCCATACTATTCAATGTGTATGACTGCACAAGTTCTGCATTCAACAGCTGAGCCATCGTTAGTTAGGTAAGCCCATCCATCACGGCAAAGTTGTACCATACCAGATGGGAGAAAGCGGCGTAAAAAGCCAAATGACATCGGTTTTTGATTGTCCTGGGCCAAAAAACCACAAAAAAAAACAAGAGTAACCGATTTCTGATTGTCGTAAGCCTGGCAGAAGACACGTTTACCATTTTCTGCCTCAAGTTGGAACCGACAAACAGCATGTTCAACAACAGACCGGAGTGACTCGGGGGTCATGTGCACCGCGCACCTTCAATTCAGCTACTTTCGTAATTGGAGCACTGAACACAACTTCTTTCAGATAACTCCAGAGCCAGAAGTCACACGGACTAAGTTTTCGCATTCTGGACGATCATGCAATAGGAAAATGACGGCAGATAATTCTAGCTTTTCCGAAATGGTCAAATGATGTTTTTTCCCGTGGCATTTCCTCCTGTGTCAATAACATGCTGTTCAAATTCCAAGTCATTCTGAACAGTGGTTCTTTGTCTTCAGTGTTTTGAACCTGGAACTTTAATGATGGACATCCTGTACATAGATGTGACTTAGTTACTGTGAATTATCAATCTATCAATGTTTATTTACAATAATCACACACAATATGTACGTTTTTGGGAATATCATGGTTCTATGAAGAAGATATTGATATCAGCTAAACCAGTACTAAGTAAGTTTCTTCTTGCACTTTAAACAATTGTAATGCCAAGTTGTGAAGATTTATAATATCCCCAATTTTGTAGGTTTCTAAAGACGACAAATTAATCTCTCGAAACCGGTAAACCGAAATAAAAATATATTTGCAACTGACGACTAAATTTTATCCTGAAATATATTCAACAGTTGCTGAAAAATGGCAGCTATGGATAAAATAATAATATAAAGCTTAAAATCTGTTGGTGCTACTCATTAAGTGGAATGTCTAAGTACTATTATCCTTAAAACAGCGTCATATTAACCTACACTTGAGTATTTTAGGATTGTCTAGACAATAATCCTTAAGAAATAGGAAACAAATATCGCAAAACTTAATTCTGAAGTTTAGATTCCACTGCTGCTATCGGCTTTTGGAGGTTATGTGGTTCCTAAGAAGTCTATATTCACTCATCGTTAATGTAGAACGCATTATGAAAATCTGCTGAATGGTCATGATACAGTTCCGCATTAAGCCAGCAGAGGGACGCCGGTTCAGGATATAGTGCGACCTTTACAGTTTTAATTTCCACGGTTCCCGGTTATCACTGGAGGAAAGGACAGAGTCGACTTTTTGAGCATTGCTTATCCAACTTATATGTAGATGGGTTTCTGCTTCGCCTTAAACAACGTCAGTATCTGCTTGAGTTCAAATTCTAATAAAAATCTGTTTTAACAACAAACAAATCTTAATTTTTATATGTTCTCCGTGTTAAGTCACGAGAGATTTTTTTTTTAATTCTTCCCATGTCGATGACGTAAGTGCTTGAATCAAGAAAGTCACTTTCCTAATTGGAGCAGTATTAGAAAAGTTTAGAAAAATAAATTACGTACTACTGATGGTCTTCTGTACAAAATAGCACTGAAATTATTCCACTGTGTCTCGCTAAAAGTGCAAGAAGAAAGATGGATTGTAGATACCATCAAATTAAGTGAACATCTAGCATTTTGGAAACACTACGCCACTTGAAGACACAAAAATTGTTCAAATTACGTGTTGTTTGTGAGTAAAATCACTTTGATGTAAGCGTAGGAAACTTCAGCGCGCAGCGGTTGCGGTTGTTTTATTTTCCATCCCTCATTTGTCGCTGGAGAAACCACAGATGGCGTGATGGGCGTATCAGATGCAGATGGCTTCCCGTCTAAATCAATGTAGCGCTCGCTATTATCTTTTCTTCAGACAGTCGCCAGGTTTACATTGTTCCTTTCTACATAACATCTGTTAATGAAATAAGTATTTTTAAGCTAAGTTATGTGATCATAGAATCATTCCCTTGTGCAAAGGCCTAGCTTGGTGTTAATGACTGTAAATTCTTCGTGTTAGTTAATTTTCGCACTGAATCTCATTCCTCCATTACCATAAAATGTGTTCATTGTGGCTACAGCAGATTAGTGTAGTTTAAATTAATTTTGATCACACTTTTGCATTCCATAAAGATAAGAATCAGTGTTTATCTCCAAAGAGTGTTTCAATTTTGAATACAACATTAATTATGAACAGGAAGATTTTCTAAAAAAGTATTTAGATATTTAGGACAGTGACATCGTTCGAATGTTTGTATCAGAAGTTCTTCATAGTTTTCTGCTATACCTAGGCACCTTCGGAAATTCAGTTGAAAACACTTCAGAAACTGCGCAACTGGGGACAACATCAGTGGTAGAGACTAGAGCTATAGCAAAATATTTATTTACTTTGATTAAATAATGTACTAAGTACCCAAAACGTGGCAGACTGCAGAGTGAATTTGTAACATGATTCGCGTGGATTAGGTGCAGAAATATACGCGTATACCTATATTCGTATTTGGTGTCGATGAGAACAAAGTATGTTACAAATGGATAGGGCAACGAGTTGTTAAGTGTGATGTATATCAACTTTCCTCATCTGTTCAGGTGAATGCTGCTTTAGTTATCGATTGTAGGCAACGATACGCATTAAACATACAGATTAACATGAAGTGCGCAATGAAGTAATTACGTTAATTAACGCGCAGTTACCGCGCACAGCAACTTCCACACAGAGGTTACAAACATCAGTGACAGTGTAATGACGATTTACGTAAGGCATCACATTTACAGCAAAGAGTTGGACTGGCAGAGGGGTGATTTTAGAGGTGAACACACACGAACTATCGTAGCTCCATTGACAGTCGGTTTGCTGTTTAGCAAGACGATTTCTTATTAAGGATTCTTCTTAACGTTTAATCCTAGGCATGCCATTTTCGATATCGCTGTGACTTAATTGTGACTCGAGAGTGTAGAAAGGCGTGACAGTATGACACCTCAATTTGTTGCTCGTTGTCTCTTTCTTTCGTAACATTTTCAGCTTAATGTTACATGGCTTCAGGATATCTTTAATGGAAGTGAATTTGTAGTAAGCAAGCACACATAATTACATTTTGTGTAACGTTTCGTAATCAGAATGTCGAACCAAGTGGTCTTACTTAAGTTCAACAGTGTTGTTCTGATTGCTTATCAAAATAAAATAAATGTAAGTGTTCCTTAACAGAACACAGGCTGAACAACAATCAGTTGACTATGGTTTGTTACTGCTCTGGAGGAATTAGTCCCTATGTTGAAAATGTTTGCCTGTGATCGGCCACACGTAGGTGAAATAAACAAGGAGACCTCGGTACCTTTTAACGACGCTCGGTCCTCGGAATACCGGTGGTTATGGCAAATGTATGGAAGAATGCCAGTTTGATGGGTGGTACAGGCGTCTCTTCAACGAAGAACAGTAGCGATATTCGAAACTGAATAGGACTGTCAGAAAACGTCGTGATGCCAATGAAATAAAAATGAGATCATACTTCAATCATTTCTTTCAAAAAATAGTTTTAGCAATCACATTTCTAATTGAGATGTGCTAACTACACGAGCGTGGATGAATGCGAATCCAGTAACTTGATCACCGTCGTGACCATACATATTGGCGTGGCTGTACGACGCAGACCATCGAGGATTGGTCTGCTGTACAATTTTTCACCTAGTTTTCAACTGTTGGTCGAATTTCTCACACAACTAGGTAGTACACCACGACGACGTCTCTTATAAAAATGACTGACGAACTGGAAAAAGCTATGGACGAACAACAGGTAACTATTCTATGCTTTTTGGATTCCAGCAAAGCTTTCGACTCTGTAGACCCTGACATTCTACTAGCTAAACACACAAGTCAACATTTTTCTTCAATTGCTGTACATTGGTTTCACTCATACTTTACATCTCACCAGCTGTGTGTAATGATTGGAACAAAAAGGTCACAATAGAGGAATGTAGTATCAGGGCTCCTACAAGGATTGGTATTGGGCCAATACTCTACTCCTCATATGGTAATGATGTGTCAGTTATTCTCTGCACCTCCAAATATCACCTATACGCTGACAACATTCAGTTATATCTATGTGCAAGTCCAACAAATTTGTACACAGCCATCTAGCATGTAAATGCCGATTTCCTTACCCTGTCAGTGTGGGTGCAGAGCACAGGTTTGAAACTTCTTATTTTTGGGTTATCAATCCTCTGACTGGTTTTGTGTGGTCTGCTACGAATTCCTCTCCTGTGCCAAAGTTTGCATCTCAGAGTAGCACTTGCAACTTACGTCCTCAATTATTTTCTCGATGTATTCCAGTCTCTGTCTTTCTCTACAATTTTTAATCTTCCTCTACAGTTTTTGTCCTCTACAGGTCCCTCTCGTACCACAGGAGTTATTCCCTGATGTCTTAACAGTGCTTCAGTCATTCTGTACCTTCTTCTTGTCTGTGTTTCCCATATATACACTATGTGATCAAAAGTATCCGGACACCTGGCTGAAAATGACTTAAAAGTTCGTGGCGCCCTCCATTGGCAATGTTGGAATTCAGTATGGTGTTGGCACACCCTTAGCCTTGATGATAGCTTGCACTCCCGCAGGCATACGTTTAATCAGGTGCTGGAAGGTTTCTTGGGGAATGGCAGCCCATTTTGCACGGATTGCTGCACTGAGGAAAGGTATCGATGTAGGTCGGTGAGGCCTGGCACTAAGTCAGCGTCCCAAAATATCCCAAAGGTGCTCTATAGGAGTCAGCTCAGGACTCTGTTCCGGCTAGTCCATTACAGGGATGTTATTGTTGTGTAACCACTCCGCCACGGGCCGTGCATTATGAACAGGTGCTCGATCGTGTTGAAAGATGCAATCGCCATCCCCGAATTGCTCTTCAACAGTGGGAAGGAAGAAGATGCTTAAAACACCAATGTAGGCCAGTGCTGTGATAGTGCCACGCAGAAGAACGAGGGGTGAAAGCCCCCTTCATGAAAAACGTGACCACACCATAACACCACCGCCTCCGAATTTTACTGTTGGCTCTACACACACTAGCAGGTGACGTTCACCGGGCATTCGTCATACCCACACCCTGCCATTGTATAGCCAATTTGTGTACCGTGATTCGTCACTCCATACAACGTTTTTCCACTGTTCAATCATCCAATTTTTACGCTCCTTACACCAAGCGAGACGTCGTTTGGCATTTATCGATGTGATGTGTGGTTTATGAGCAGCAGATCGACCATGAAATCCAAGTTTTCTTACCTCCCACCTAACTGTCATAGTACTTGCAGTGGATCCTGATGCGGTTTGGAATTCCTGTGTGATGGTCTGGATAGATGTCTGCCTATTACAGATTACGACCCTCTTCGACGGTTGGCAGTCTTTGTCAGTCAACAGACAGGGTCGGCCTGTACGCTTTTGTGCTGTACGGGTCCCTTCACATTTCCACTTCACTATCACATCGAAAACAGTGGACCTAGGGATGTTTAGGAGTGTGGAAATCTCGCGCACATACGTATGACACAACTGACTCCCAATCACCAGACCACATTCGAAGTCCGTGAGTTTGCGGAGCGCCCCATTCTGCTTCTCACGATGTCTTATGACTACTGTGGTCGCTGATACGGAGTACCTAGCAGTAGGTGGCAGCAAGAAACACCTAACATGAAAAACGTATGTTTTTGGGGGTGTCCAAATACTTTTGATCACATAGTGTATCTGTCTTCATCGATTCTGTGGAGAACCTCCACTTTATCATTCGACTTACTTTTCAACATCCTTCTGCAGTACCACACCTAAAATTTTTCAATTTTCTGCTGTTCCGGTTTTCCCACAGTCCATGTTCACTACCATTCAGTGCTGTGTTCCAAATGCATATTTTCAGAATTTTTTCACTCATATTAAAACACTGCCTATTGATCTATTCATTATAGCTATATCTATGGTCTCAGCGAACTTGGAGCATATCACTTCTTTTCTTGGTACTTCGATAACCCACTTGTTTGTGCATTGATTCTTCCTGACTACTCTCTTAAATTTCAGCCTACTCTTCTTTATTACTAAATTGGTATCTGGCCCTATGTCTGCTCCTGGGTACGTCTTACAATCGAATATCTGATTTAGGAATCTCTGCCCGACCTTGATGTAATTTAACTAGAATCTTCCCGTATCTCCCGACCTTTTTCAAGTACACCTCTCCTCTCGTAATTATTGAACAGAGTATTCGCTATTACGAACCGAAATTTATTGCAGAAATCAGTTAGTCCTTCTCCTCTCTCTTTACTACTACCAAGGCCTTACTTTCCGGTAACTCTTTCTTCTGCCCCTTCTTTTGCAACCACATTCCCGTCCCCCAAGACACTTATACCTTCTCTATATTCCGTCCTCTGTATGCAACGTCGGCATGTACACATGAACTATTGTTGTTGCGTCGATTTGCTATCGATTAAAAAGACAGTGAAACCCATCTATAACGCAATCAGTCTTATACCTCACACAAGACTTATTACTGCTCATTTCTGAGAATCTCTTCCACCATTAATCCCCAACGACACAGAAATTACCTTTTCTTGTTCTGCAACGAACCTGGGGATTATTTTGGACCATCACTTACGAGGTGTATTCAAGTTCTAATGCCTCCGATTTTTTTTCTAATTAACTACTCACCCGAAATCGATGAAACTGGCGTTACTTCTCGACGTAATCGCCCTGCAGACGTACACATTTTTCACAACGCTGACGCCATGATTCCATGGCAGCGGCGAAGGCTTCTTTAGGAGTCTGTTTTGACCACTGGAAAATCGCTGAGGCAATAGCAGCACGGCTGGTGAATGTGCGGCCACGGAGAGTGTCTTTCATTGTTGGAAAAAGCCAAAAGTCACTAGGAGCCAGGTCAAGTGAGTAGGGAGCATGAGGAATCACTTCAAAGTTGTTATCACGAAGAAACTGTTGCGTAACGTTAGCACGATGTGCGGGTGCGTTGTCTTGGTGAAACAGCACACGCGCAGCCCTTCCCGGACGTTTTTGTTGCAGTGCAGGAAGGAATTTGTTCTTCAAAACATTTTCGTAGGATGCACCTGTTACCGTAGTGCTCTTTGGAACGCAATGGGTAAGGATTACGCCCTCGCTGTCCCAGAACATGGACACCATCATTTTTTCAGCACTGGCGGTTACCCGAAATATTTGTGGTGGCGCTGAATCTGTGTGCTTCCATTGAGCTGACTGGCGCTTTGTTTCTGGATTGAAAAAATGGCATCCACGTCTCATCCATTGTCACAACCGACGAAAAGAAAGTCCCATTCATGCTGTCGTTGCGCGTCAACATTGCTTGGCAACATGCCACACGGGCAGCCATGTGGTCGTCCGTCAGCATTCGTGGCACCCACCTGGATGACACTTTTAGCATTTTCAGGTCGTCATGCAGGATTGTGTGCACAGAACCCACAGAAATGCCAACTCTGGAGGCGATCTGTTCAACAGTCATTCGGCGATCCCCCAAAACAATTCTCTCCACTTTCTCGATCATGTCGTCAGACCGCCTTGTGCGAGCCCGAGGTTGTTTCGGTTTGTTGTCACATGATGTTCTGCCTTCATTAAACTGTTGCACCCACGAATGCACTTTCGACACATCCATAACTCCATCACCACACATCTCCTTCAACTTTCGATGAATTTCAATTGGTTTCACGCCACGCAAATTCAGAAAACGAATGATTGCACGCTGTTCAAGTAAGGAAAACGTCGCCATTTTAAGTATTTAAAACAGTTCTCGTTCTCGCCGCTGGCGGTAAAATTCCATCTGCCGTACGGTGCTGCCATCTCTGGGACGTATTGACAATGAACGCGGTCTCATTTTAAAACAATGCGCATGTTTCTATAGTCTGTCTGTAAACTGAAGAGCGAGCAGCGCTTTTGGTGGGGGAAGTGGCCTTTCCCGGAAGAACGCTGCCACCGGACTACAGGGGCACCCAAAATCTGTTGCCCGTTACCTGTGTAGCGGTGTAGATCGGCGTGCAGTGATATACGTCGTTTCTGTTCGTGGGATTTTAGCTGCCAGTGTCAGTTAACTTTCTATACTTACTGATATACTTCGATATCCGGAAGTGATGGATAATCGTCTAGCATTGTAAGAAAATGTCCAGAATACGAAGAAGATATTTGCGGAGTAACAAGCGTTCGATCGTCTCTAATGTTAGTACAGCGTATGTTAAAGAGGCGACGCAAAAAGAACTGTCGGCTAATATTAGGCAAACGTCAGCCTCGCCCAATAGGACGCATAGAGAAGAAACGCGGAAATAAGCCGCATGGTTTACTGGAATCGCCACGAAGGAAATTAATAATTTTGTGAGGAAACCCATCCTTATAGACAGTTTCAAAATCACGTAAAACCTTTGATGCTGATGGAACACTAAATCTCTGTCTCGGTCACTGTTCACCCGATTCTAAGACATACTGCATAAGACATGTGCACAATAGCTATCGTAAACACTTCGAAACACATACCCCGATTCTGGACTTCCAAGCAGAAAGCTTGATATACGAGGTGCGCTTACATATTAACTTTTATTTTTTGGTAAGAACTTTATTTGTTAGTCTTCAGCAATGTTATACTCTTCAAAATATTTCACATTACATACTACACACTTATGCCAGTGCTTTTCCCAATTCCCGAAACACTTTAGGAACTGTTTCTTCGGGATAGTTTATAGGTCTTCTAACTGCATATTTTTAATCTCATCCATACTTGTTAAAACTGCTGCCCTTTAAGACCCACTTTAAAATGTTTATACCACTTGTATGCCCTTGGTTTACTCATAACAAGTTCACCAAAAGCAATATTCAATATTTCCAAAAATTTCATACATTTTATTCCATTCTTACAACAAAATTTGATACAGATTATCTGATCTATTTTTATACAAAACAAATAATCGTTGATGCTACCAAAACACATGTAATCTTTTTGACAACTGACAATAGAGTAAATAGCGAATATGCATAACATTGTACACATACTTTAGAGACATGTTCACGAAGACAGTGACAAAAAAGTAGTGCAAATCGGACTAACACATAAAATTATAAATTTCTGCTTAGTTTTTTAACACTCTTCATGTTGCAAGAATTGTTAAGTTTCAACACAGTCCTTCAATGAAAACTTCTACCTTTCAGTAGAAACACAAAGTAAGAACAAGCCATAAATTCTACAGATTTATTGAATTATGTGCGGTTCGTTTTACGAATAGCAGTGGAGGAACATGTATCATATTCACATGAACAGGCGTTCGGTTCTATGTTTGTAGTAGAATCCTCACTTCAGTTCTTATGTTAATATTATTTACTCTATTGTTGTATTTCGAAAGAAGCTATCGTCTTTTGTATTCCTTATGGCCTTAATGCATTTGTGTGAAAATAAACGCAGCCGAGACGTATCTGTGTACGGCGTCGCCACAGATTTAAATCGCGCGCCGCGGCAGGGCCGGTACTACGTTGTGAAACAGCTTGTAGAAGCGCCTTGTGACGTAGCTGGGTTGGCGGAGTGGGGACTCGCTTGCTCGCTCTTCAGTTTACAGACAGACTATATCTCTTTCCAGTCCGGAGAAAAAAATAGGAGGCCTTAGAACTTGAATGCACCTCGTATACTGAGCTGAATAGACATCTACAGTCTGTAAGAAGACGTCAGTGTCACTTCACTCACTACAGAAATATAAAAGAGTATTTCCCTGCAAGCTTAAAAAGAGCTCATAGATACACTAATACTCCCCATACTTGACTACTGCGATTTAATTCTCCAAGGACTATCGTACGACTGCTCACGCAAGCTGGAACTGACGATGAATGCTTCTGTACGATATATTTGTGGCGTACGCTTTTTCGATCATATCACAACATCCTACGAAAAATTATCACGGTTACGCGTCGATAAGCGTAGAGACTATCATACTCTCTATTTCCTCTATGTAAATCACTGCAGTCCCTCTTACTTGCATTCAAGTTTTATACTATTAGCCGAAATACTCGTTCTCAACAAAGTAAAATTCACTCTGTACCATCACATAAGACTGCTACGTTCTCTAAATCATTGTCTGCATCAGAAACTCGACTTTGTTACAATGTCCCTCAAAATATCAGAGAAATTAATTTCTTTCCAAACATCTAAAGGTAGCTCTGGTCCACCTTTCATCACAGTAGCCATCTCTCTCACATTCCGCACAGCTCACTCTCTTCAGTCCCCCTCCGCCACATCCTTTCCCTGCCCCTCGTAGGCGGAGTTCTCAATCTACATTCTGTTCTTTCCTAACAGTCACTGCCAGTTTCATTTCAATCTTCCCCACTTCCTTTAATGATTGCGTTTCCGCCAGTACTAAACGTAGAGTCAGATGTGCTTAGGTAATCTCTATTTTTCTAAGTACCTTCTACTGTTGTTATTATTACTATTATTGCTATTAGTGTTTATCATTATTATTATTATTATTGTCGTTAGTATTATTATTATTATTGGTGGTAGTAGTAGTAGTAGTAGTAGTAGTAGTAGTAGGAGCAGCAGTAATAGTATTTTGAATTATTTGCAACATCTTCGGTATGTATTGTTCCTGGTCAGCTGTGACAGAGTACCTCAGGGCCCTAATGTGGTCAGGCTAAATAATCAATAAGTAAACAAATAAAATTTAAGACACTGGAGACGCGTTTTGGAGGACAGAGGTTCAAATCACCATCCGACCATCCAGATTTAGGTTTTTCGTGATTTCTGTAAATCACTCAAATCAAATGGCAAGATGGTTACTTTGGAGAGGACACTTCTGACCTCTTTCCCTGTCCTTCGTCATTCCGTGCTTGTACTCCTTCTCTGACGGCCTAGTCGTCGATAGGATGATAAGCTCCAACCTTCCTTCCTTTCTTTATCGTTCATTAATTACTAATATCCAAATAAATTTATCTACTGAGTAGGCCTGTCTACCTGCTATTGCTGACCGTGGGGATGACTATTTGATGATATTGACTGCAGTTTCGCCGATCTCAGGTGTTGACTGTCAATAAAGATACTTTCATCCACGATGGTAGTACCATCATCGTGCTACTGAGTCATCCTAGGCAATGTTTTGCGAAGAAGTAGGTAAATTCTAATTCTTTCACTGAATCAAACAATAATTCGATGGGAATTTAAACAAGCATTATGATCACCTTTAGTGCCTATAATTACGTGTAGATTCCCGCAGATGATGGCATTTCCTCTGGAAACAAATTACGATTTGTATGGATGAATACGTGCAGAATCACAGCTATAACACTTGGTAAGGGGTCGAGGGCGTTGTACCAATAACATCTGGCGATGTATTACCATTTCTTTCCCAAACACAAAAAAATTGCTATCAACCATCGCGATATCTTATTTGTCTCCAGAAGTTGGAGGTAACAAGACGCAGATCTCTAGTCTTTCTTCGTCCCTTCATTATAGTTATATCGAGTGTTACCTGTTTGTCTCCCACGTGCAATTATATTTAAAGATTCTAGGCTTAAGCTTCACTCACACCTTCGATAAATTACGCTTTTGTCCGAAAATTGTAGTTAAAATCAGGGATATGTGCAGCTTACAATTGTTAGTATTTATTTCGAACATATATGGGTTCAATAAATAATAGTAAGGAAAACAGAGATTTTCTTCGTAAATGTGGGATTTCAAGGTACCTCTTCCCGTGTAGGTACAATAAAACATCGGCCTGAGCTATGAAGTACTCCCATGAATTTCTGAGAGTTATCTCCCAAGGGAATAGAAGGTACTGTGGTCGCTTCCAGTTATTTCTCCGTTAACTTGATGCTAGAATGTGAACAAACAAAACTGGAGGCACGGAGAGAACGGAGAAATGGTTATTTGCCCACTTGCGCAGATAAAAGCTTGAATGTAGGATAAATTATCAGATGTTCATTCCATCACAGTAGTACAGTGTTATTAACCTATCAACTTAAACTGGGTAGACTCTGGGACATTATCAGCTAGGATGATTTTCTTTGCGTATATGCACTAAAGTTTAAACTACTCCGCAGTATTACAGTGAAAGCTGGCAACAGGTTACAGGGAGCAGAAATCTAAAACATATACCACTATGACTCCCATGATGAGTAGACTTGTCATGGCACGTTCCGCATCTTTAGACTTAGAGCAAGAACGATCCAAGCATATCACAAGAACATTCGTGACAAAAGAGCAAAAAATACGTTGGGAAATGAGAATGGATAGCAATAGTGAATATCCATTATCTGCACCTAACGAGATGGCAATGTGGCAAGACAGTGGACCTACATCATAGGTTCCCTACCTTCTCCAGGCCCCTGCATCCTTTTCGAAGAAAAGGTTACTCGAACCCCCCATCCCTTTTTTTTCAGAGAAAGGGAATCAGACACAGTTTAAAAATAAATAACACAAAGTTTAGTAAGAAACAAAAAGTTTACCCTTACCAGTCACTGTTTATTTATATCCACAACGCGTTTCGAAGGTTTAAACCTCAATGATCAGATGAATTTACATTTGTTAGTATGACATATGTGTGTGTTGTGTTACAATTTTGGGATAACTTGTGGCATTGTCTAGTGGATAAACAAAAACACTATTTCAAAACATGGTTTTGGTTGCAAACTTTAACTACAATAAATATGTTGCCGACACCAGTAGAATCATACATATATAAAAATTTTGGCTGGGATTCAGAGAAAGAGTCGAAAGGATGGAGGCACACACACACACACACACACACACACACACAGAGAGAGAGAGAGAGAGAGAGAGAGAGACACTCACATACAGAGGATGAAAGGAGTGATTGGAGGAGAGCGAGATTTTACAAAGCAGGGGGTTCTTAAATTAAATCTGTTACATGTAATAATTGAGTAAAGGTTCGAGTTATACAGTGGTTAATGCTTCAACGATATGCAGATCGGTATACAATTTATGTTGTTAGTTGATGCACACATAGTTACTAAAAATTGTCATATGGTATGACCATTTCTCTGTATTTTGATTTTATAATTGAGTGTTGTCTTCTTTTATTAATTTTTATCTGTGTCCGCCTCCGTAGCATAGCGGTAGCGTTACTGACTACCACGCAGGGGGCCCGGGTTCGATTCCCGGCAGGGGACTGCTTGTTGTGTGTCCATCATTGACTCGCAAGTCGCCGATGTGGCGTCGACTAAAGAGGACTTGCACTACGGCGGCCAAGCTCCCCCAGATGGGGCCTCCCGGCCACCAATGCCATACGATCATTTCACTTTTTTTAAAATCTTTATGCTCAATGATCTCCTTTGGTTTTGTCTCATGACTATGTAGGAATTTTGGCGAAATATTTTTTAAACAATGTGTTAAAGTGTAGGTTTATACCATGCCGTTTTTTTTATTTTTGTCTGTATGACAAACGAAATTTTAGTTTCATTTTATGACTGTGTAGTCATTCGGATGAAGTAGTTGTCTAACCAATGTGTTAAAATTTAGATGCATACCATGTTTTTGGTAGATTTTTTTCATATGTATGAAGTTTTAGATGTTTTGCATCTACATATTCTACAATCGATTCATATTTTCCTTCACTCCTAAAAGTTGTATTCTTTTCTTATGGAGGTATGAATTAAACAACGCCTTCAGTCACAACTTTTTCGAGTTTTATAAACTACACGATGCATTTCGGACCCTGTGTGTCCATCATCAGGTGTAATTTGTCTCAATACACGTTTTATTTCTTCTCCTGAATGAGGTGAAATGCATATTCCTGTCACAAAAAGGTTTAATGTTAGGTTATGAATTTCGTAAGTCGAACACGGAAAACATGTGCAAAATAGTAGAAAACGAACAGTGTAAACTTACCACATCATCCAAGGAAAGCATTTTTAACGTTTTAGTACCGGGAAACATTCTTTTCTCCGTCGTTTTAGCACATGTCACTTCATTCAAGAGGTACATTTGCACACACATGTTTATAAACACTTCACAGATGTTTTTGTACATGGTGTTGCCAAAGATGTATTTATTCATAGTGCTAAAGTTATAACTATTAAACAATTAACATATGCAAGAAATAACTTTAGAATAGGTCTTTAAAATTTCTGAAATAACTGTGGCTTGCGAAATCTGTATGTTCATTTAACATAGATTCTGCTTTTTTGATTTTGTGGAGGTATATCTCCAGTTGATCTAACAGAATTAGGGTCTTACCATTGGCTTCGTTATGTAGTATTACCAAATTGTTTTCTAGACAGAAGTGGTAAAGGCTGCCAGTCTTGCTTGCAAGATGACACCAGAGCTGACCATTTGCAGCATAGTCGACAGGACCGATTGCGGACCTCTGATACAGAGCTGAGTGGAGAGTCTGAATCAGAGGCTCAGACGGTTCTGCGACCGTGTAGGCTGCAGATTCCTCGACTTGCGCCAAAGGGTGGTTGGGTTTCGAGTCCCGCTGAATAGGTCAGGTGTCTAATATAAGCGTGAGGTGGCTGCATGGGTAGCAGGGGCTGTGTGGCGTGTACTGGTCGGTTTTTTAGGTTAGACGTTAGAGGATCTCGGGAAAACAAAAGAAAGGCTACAGTCACAAAAGAAGCAGGCTGAACACAGAAAGAACGTAGATACGGCAACCGTTGGTATAACAATTGTAAATTGTCGTAGCTGTGTTGGGAAAGTACCAGAGCTCCAAGCGCTAATAGAAAGTACTGATGCTCAAATCGTTATAGGCACTGAAAGCTGGCTAAAGCCGGATATAAGCTCAGCCGAAACTTTTGCCAAGAACCTAACGGTGTTCCGAAAGGATAGGCTAAACACGGTTGGCGGTGGCGTGTTTGTTGCTGTTAGAAGTAGTTTAACTTGTCGCGAAATTGAGGTAGATACTTCCTGTGAGATAGTATAGGCAGAGGTCATTGTTGGCAACCGGAATAAAATAATAATTGGATCCTTTTACCGACCTTCCAATTCAGATGATACAGTTGCTGAAAGGTTCAAAGAAAACTTGAGTTTGATATCAAACACGTACCCGACTCGTACGATAATAGTTGTTGGCGACTTTTATTTACCCTCGCTATGTTGGCGGAAATACATGTATAATTCCTGAGGTACGCATGAAATATCATCCGAAATTGTGCTAAACGCATTCTCTGAATATTATTCAATTAGTTCATGAGCCCACGGGAATAGTAAACGGTTGTGAAAACACACTTGAACTCTTAGCAACAAATAATCCTGAGTTAATAACGAGCATAAAAATCTATTTAGGGATTAGTGAACACAGGGTTGTCGTAGCGAGATTGAATACCGTAATCCCCAAATCCTCGAAAAATATATATTCAAAAAAGGAGATAAAAATTCACTTGACGCCATCCTGAGAGACAATCTCCACTCATTCCAAATTAATAATATAAGTGTAGACCAGATGTGGCTTAAATTCAGAGATATAGTATCGGCAGCACTTGAGAGATTTATACCAAATAAATTAACAAACGACCTAGCTGATCCTACTTGGTGCACAAAACGGGTTAAAACAACGAAACAAACATGCCAAATTTAAACAGACGCAAAATCACCAGCATTGGCGATCTTCTACACAATCTCGAAACTTAGCGCGGACTTCAGTGAGAAATGCCTATAACAGTTTCCACAACGAAACGTTGTCTCGAAACCTGGCAGAAAATCCAAAGAGCTTCTGGTCGTATGTGAAGTATGTTAGCGGCAAGAAACAATCAATGCCTTCTCTGCGTGATAGCAATGGAGATACTATCGAAGACAGTGCTGCCGAAGCAGAGTTACTATACACAGTCTTCCGAAATGCCTTCACAAAAGAAGACGAAGTAAATACTCCAGAATTCGAATCAAAAACAGCTGCCAACGTGAGTAACGCAGAACTAAATATCCTCGGAGTAGTAAAGCAACTTAAATCACTTAATAAAAGCAAGTCCTCTGCTCAAGAGTGTATACCAATTAGCTTCCTTTCGGAGTATTCCGATGCATTAGCTCCATACTTAACAATCATATACAACCGTTCGCTCGACGAAAGATCCGAACCCAAAGACTGGAAGCCGGCCGCTTGTGGCCTAGCGGTTCTAGGCGCTTCAGTCTGGAACCGCGCGACCGCTACGGTCGCAGGTTCGAATCCTGCCTCGGGCATGGATGTGTGTGATGTCCTTAGGTTAGTTTGGTTTAAGTAGTTCTAAGTTCTAGGGGACTGATGACCTCAGAAGTTAAGTCCCATAGTGCTCAGAGCCATTTGAACCAAAGACTGGAAAGTTGCACAGGTCACACCATTATTCAAGAAAAGTAGTATGAGTAATCCACTAAATTACAGGCCCATATCGTTAACATCGATACGTAGCAGGAGTTTAGAACATATATTGTGTTCGAACATTATGAATTACCTCGAAGAAAACTGTCTATTGACACACAGTCAACATGGGTTTAGAAAATATCGTTCCTGTGAAACACAACTAGCTCTTTATTCACATGAAGTGTTGAGTGCTATTGACAAGGGATTTCAGAACGGTTCCGTATTTCTGGATTTCCGAAAGGCTTTTGACACTGTACCACACAAGCGGTTCGCAGTGAAATTGCGTGCTTATGGAATATCTTCTCAGTTATGTTACTGGATTTGTGATTTCTTGTCAGAGAGGTCACAGTTCGTAGTAATTGACGGAAAGTCATCGAGTAAAACATAAGTGATTTCTGGCGTTCGCCAAGGTAGTGTTATAGGCCCTTTGCTGTTCCTTATCTATATAAACGATTTGGGAGACAATCTGAGCAGCCGTCTTCGGTTGTTTGCAGATGACGCTGTCGTTTATCGACTAATAAATTCATCAGAAGAGCAAAACAAACTGCAAAACGATTTAGAAAAAATATCTGAGTGCTGCGAAAAATGGCAGTTGACCCTGAATAACGAAAAGTGTGAGGTCATCCACATGAGTGCTAAAAGGAACTTGTTAAACTTCGGTTACACGATAAATCAGCCTAATCTAAAAGCCGTCAATTCAACTAAATATCTAGGTATTATAGTTACGAACAACTTAAATTGGAAGGTACACACAGAAAATGTTGTGGGGAAGGCTAACCAAAGGCTGCGTTTTATTGGCAGGACACTTAGAAAATGTAACAGACCTACTAAGGAGACTGCCTACACTACGCTTGTTCGGCCTCTTTTAGAACACTGCTGCGCGGTGTGGGATCCTTACCAGATAGGACTGACGGAGTAAATCGAAAAAGTTCAAAGAAAGGCAGCACGTTTTGTATTATAGCGAAATATGGGAGAGAGTGTCACAGAAATGATACAGAATTTGGGCTGGAAATCGTTAAAGGAAAGGCGTTTATCGTTGCGACGGAATCTTCTCACGAAATTCCTGTCACCAACTTTCTCTTCCGAATGCGAAAATATTTTGTTGACACCGACCTACATACGGAGGAACGTTCACCACGATAAAATAAGGGAAATCAGAGCTCGTACGGAAAGAAATAGGTGCTCATTCTTTACGCGCGCTATACGAGTTTGGAATAATAGAGAATTGTGAAGGTGGTTCGATGAACCCTCTGTCAGGCACTTAAATTTGATTTGCAGAGTATCTATGTAGTTGTAGATGTAGACTGTTGATGAAATGTGTCGCTTCCAACATATGTTGTGCAATGACTGATTTTTCGAAATTCTTGAGCATGAAAGAATTTACATGTTCTTGAAAACGGGTCTTGAAGTTTCTGCCTGTTTTCCCTACATAGTGTTTGTGGTGAGGCCTCCCGTTGGCGCTATTTCTGACTTTCCGCCTGAATGGACAACCTGCAATTTTAGGCGATCTCTCTGCAGAGAACGCAGAGGAGCATCATTTTTAAATCTTTACTTCGTCTGGACAGTGACTGAGACGTAGCAGTACCCTTCCCCTGGACAGTGTGAGATTTGACTTCCTCAGGGACACACAGGCCGCACTTGCAGTGCAAACCTCTTCTGCAGTCGCTCAGGTAGCAGGTCATCTTCTCACAGTTCAATGTTGGTAAGTACAGGCAGCACCACAACACGAAATGTTAGTGCTGATGTGGGAGAAGGAGCATTTTTATTTTTAATTAATCTAGGACTCTCGTTTTTAAATGATGCTTTTGCAGTTGATAAGGTACATGACTTTTCGGCATGTATTTCTCTACACCTCACCAGAAGAGTGCAGTCACCATGACCGATGCGTAACTACATAGATATGTGAGTCCTTTTAATTTATCCGCTAGTTATTTATGAAATTAATTTCTTTCCAACCCATTTCCGTGAATTTTACCGCGCAGTTACTATCAGTTGTATTGATTTCACACATTTTGTGTTCCAGTTTCCACTCACTTCCACTGTGTGGGGGAATGAACTACACTCCTGGAAATTGAAATAAGAACACCGTGAATTCATTGTCCCAGGAAGGGGAAACTTTATTGACACATTCCTGGGGTCAGATACATCACATGATCACACTGACAGAACCACAGGCACATAGACACAGGCAACAGGGCATGCACAATGTCGGCACTAGTACAGTGTATATCCACCTTTCGCAGCAATGCAGGCTGCTATTCTCCCATGGAGACGATCGTAGAGATTCTGGATGTAGTCCTGTGGAACGGCTTGCCATGCCATTTCCACCTGGCGCCTCAGTTGGACCAGCGTTCGTGCTGGACGTGCAGACCGCGTGAGACGACGCTTCATCCAGTCCCAAACATGCTCAATGGGGGACAGATCCGGAGATCTTGCTGGCCAGGGTAGTTGACTTACACCTTCTAGAGCACGTTGGGTGGCACGGGATACATGCGGACGTGCATTGTCCTGTTGGAACAGCAAGTTCCCTTGCCGGTCTAGGAATGGTAGAACGATGGGTTCGATGACGGTTTGGATGTACCGTGCACTATTCAGTGTCCCCTCGACGATCACCAGTGGTGTACGGCCAGTGTAGGAGATCGCTCCCCACACCATGATGCCGGGTGTTGGCCCTGTGTGCCTCGGTCGTATGCAGTCCTGATTGTGGCGCTCATCTGCACGGCGCCAAACACGCATACGACCATCATTGGCACCAAGGCAGAAGCGACTCTCATCGCTGAAGGCGACCCGTCTCCATTCGTCCCTCCATTCACGCCTATCGCGACACCACTGGAGGCGGGCTGCACGATGTTGGGGCGTCAGCGGAAGACGGCCTAACGGTGTGCGGGACCGTAGCCCAGCTTCATGGAGACGGTTGCGAATGGTCCTCGCCGATACCCCAGGAGCAACAGTGTCCCTAATTTGCTGGGAAGTGGCGGTGCGGTCCCCTACGGCACTGCGTAGGATCCTACGGTCTTGGCGTGCATCCGTGCGTCGCTGCGGTCCGGTCCCAGGTCGACGGGCACGTGCACCTTCCACCGACCACTGGCGACAACATCGATGTACTGTGGAGACCTCACGCCCCACGTGTTGAGCAATTCGGCGGTACGTCCACCCGGCCTCCCGCATGCCCACTATACGCCCTCGCTCAAAGTCCGTCAACTGCACAAACGGTTCACGTCCACGCTGTCGCGGCATGCTACCAGTGTTAAAGACTGCGATGGAGCTCCGTATGCCACGGCAAACTGGCTGACACTGACGGCGGCGGTGCACAAATGCTGCGCAGCTAGCGCCATTCGACGGCCAACACCGCGGTTCCTGGTGTGTCCGCTGTGCCGTGCGTGTGATCGTTGCTTGTACAGCCCTCTCGCAGTGTCCGGAGCAAGTATGGTGGGTCTGACACACCGGTGTCAATGTGTTCTTTTTTCCATTTCCAGGAGTGTATTTCATTGGTTTGTCGTGTGCTATTTCATCTGAGGGATGTTTTATAATAAAATACGGTCTAAGTAACTGACCTTTCAATTCAGTATATTTAGATGAACCCCTTTCACCTCATCATCACTATTAATTTCAAAAGGACACTCCCACAACTGACCTGTCAGGGCCAACAACATTCAAATCCTTTCCACTGAATGCAGTTTGTCAAACACGTCTGATACAGAGGGGGCGATCTACATATCGAGAGGTTCATTTGATTCAAATCAAAGGCACTGATAGCCCAGTGGCACCATGTAGTGGAAGCAGGATAGGGTGCGAGTTGAGGGCCAAGTCTGAGGTAGCTGAAACTGACGTAAGAGCTAACTAACCCTGGCCTATTGCCACCGACAAGTAAACACCCAGGCCAATGGTTCTGCACTTACGATATCTCACACGCTCTGTCTGTAATAGCCTGCTGCATTTCTCTCCAGCGAGATCCATGCCAACTCAACTGCATTCGTATCGATGTCCTAATGGGGGAGGTGGGGTACGAAATCCCCCACCCCTGAAAAGGTCACGTAGTGCGGAAAATGGCCCGTTCGTACCGCGAATGCTGTCACAAAACAGGAGAGGGCACGAGATTCTGCGGCCGCGGATCTACCCCCGAAGTAAGCAACACCAATGCAGATGACACCTCTGGGGCGGCGGAAGATTGGGGAGGCTGGCATAAAAACTGCTCTGCAAAAGCGGGGCGAGGAAGTGGTGGCAGGAGAGGGCTACATCTACATCTACATCTACATACATACTCCGCAATCCACCATACGGTGCGTGGCGGAGGGTACCTCGTACCACAACTAGCATCTTCTCTCTCTGTTCCACTCCCAAACAGAACGAGGGAAAAATGACTGCCTATATGCCTCTGTACGAGCCCTAATCTCTCTTATCTTACCTTAGTGGTCTTTCCGCGAAAGTTGGCGGCAGTAAAATTGTACTGCAGTCATCCTCAAATTCTGGTTCTCTAGATTTCCTCAGTAGCGATTCACGAAAAGAACGCCTCCTTTCCTCTAGAGTCTCCCACCCGAGTTCCTGAAGCATTTCCGTAACACTCGCGTGATGATCAAACCTACCAGTAACAAATCTAGCAGCCCGCCTCTGAATTGCTTCTATGTCCTTCCTCAATCCTACTCAGGAATAGGTCGTATTAGTGTTTTATAAGCGGTCTCCTTTACAGATGAACCACATCTTCCCAAAATTCTACCAATGAACCGAAGACGACTATCCGCCTTCCCCACAACTGCCTCTGCAGCTCGTGGTCGTGCGGTAGCATTCTCGCTTCACGCGCCCGGGTTCCCGGGTTCGATTCCCGGCGGGGTCAGGGATTTTCTCTGCCTCGTGCTGACTGGGTGTTATGTGATGTCCTTAGGTTGGTTAGGTTTAAGTAGTTCTAAGTTCTAGGGGACTGATGACCATAGATGTTACGTCCCATAGTGCTTAGAGCCATTTGAACCACAACTGCCATTACATGCTTGTCCCACTTCATGTCACTCTGCAATGTTACGCCCAAATATTTAATCGACGTGACTGTGTCAAGCGCTACACTACTAATGGAGTATTCAAACATTACGGGGTTCTTTTTCCTATTCATCTGCATTAATTTACATTTATCTATATTTAGAGTTAGCTGCCATTCTTTACACCAATCACAAATCCTGTCCAAGTCATCTTGTATCCTCCTACAGTCATTCAACGACGACACCTTCCCGTACACCACAGCATCATCAGCAAACAGCCGTACATTGCTATCCACCCTATCCAAAAGATCATTTATGTAGATAGAAAACAACAGCGGACCTACCACACTTCCCTGGGGCACTCCAGATGATACCCTCACCTCCGATGAACACTCACCGTCGAGGACAACGTACTGCGTTCTATTACTTAAGTAGTCTTCGAGCCACTCACCTATTTGGGAACCAATCATTATATTCGAACTGAGAATATGTTCGAGAATCCTGCAACAAACTGATGTTAAGGATATTGGTCCGTAATTTGAGGATCCGTCCTTCTGCCCTTCTTATATACAGGAGTCACCTGCCCTTTTTTCCAGTCGCTTGGGACTTTACGTTGGGCAAAAGATTCGCGATAAATGCAGGCTAAGTAAGGAGCCAATGCAGTAGAGTACTCTCTGTAAAACCGAATTAGAATCTCATCAGGACCTGGCGATTTATTTATTTTCAACCAATTCAGTTGCTTCACAACCCCAGGGATGTCTGTCACTATGTCCTCCATTCGGGAATCTGTACGAGACTCAAACGGCGGTATGTTTGTACGATACTCCTCCGTGAAAGATTTCTCAAATGCTAAATTTAAAATTTCTGCTTTCGTTTTGCTGTTTTCCGTTGCCAGGCCAAACTGATCAGTGAGTGACTGGATAGAAGCTTTTGACCCGCTTACCGATTTTACGTAAGACCAGAATTTCCTTGGGTTTTCAGCAAGATATTTTGCTAAGGTATGACGGTGGTAGTGGCTGAATGCTTCGCGCATCGCTCTCTTTATAGCAACATGAATGTCTACTAACTTTTGCCTGTCATTATTCTCCCGATCTTTCTTGTACCGCGACTGCAACTGTCTTTGCTTCCTGAGCGTTCTCCGATTTGCGCTGTTAAACCACGGTGGGTCTTTTACAAGTCCATGAGCTCAGCAGCGGGCATTGCGAAAGCTGTCACAGCCAATACTCTATTCCGTGGGTGAAAACAGGATGGCGGAGGGCGCGGTGGGGGTCGCAGGACATTACTAATTGTCATACTCGTGAGCTTCCTACTGGGAAAATGCCGCGACTTACCCTGTAGTCCTGTTGGCACTGAGACGGCAGCACCACAGGTCCAACGAACGTGGATTAAATTGACTGGAATGGCGGGCCAGCTGCTCATGATCGACATCCACCACTATGAAATTCCTACCTTTGTGGGTCGCCACTATACCTGCCAGCAGCGCTAGCTGCCAACTGAAAGATTTGGTCAGTCGGTAGTCCCATGAGGAACGCATGGCGGAACATCGTTGTCCTAGAGGCGCAGTTGCTCCTGCTAGCATTTAAAAAGTTTCAGGCCCATAACATTATGCCAAAAATAAAAGCGTCACATGCGTAATAATATCCTACTTCGCCACTTTTGTATCTGCGCAGGACGCCAGAATGCCGCAAAACCATCACTGCGAGCACAAATGTAAGTATACTAGCCGAAGGTGCGGCGCTACACCCCGGAAGAGGGGATGAGACTCGACGTGTGATTCAGTATATGGGGTGGGCAAAGAGTCCAAAAAGCGTGTAGAGACAAGCAAGGAGATAAACACGAAACGTGAGAAGTGCGAACAACTAAATACTATCATGCAGAAACAGATCATGGCAGTAGACGAAGGCCTGGACAGAGGTAGTCGACATCGGCTTAAGAAGTGACGTTCCTTAGCATGTAGTCTTCGACAGGGGAACACTTGGCTCTGTGGGTCTCCCATAAAATGCTTCGCAGCGCACCGTCTATGACAGCGTGCCGCATTACTTTCCTGCAAGACCCACGCCGTCTCAGCAGCATCCATATCTATATACACCAGCGGGGAAACTATTACACTTTACAGGGAGGCTGAGCAGTAAAGTTCTCAGAACTGCCCGCTGCCATTAACTGATCATATTTGAAAACTGCAGGGCACATAGATACCAATTAAAGTGAATACTAAAATTAAATTTCTCGTATTACATATTTTCATTGAAGTTAAATGCTCTAAGAAAAGAAAATATCTTGTAGTGAACACATTGCAGATGCTGTTGTATATTAACTTCAAAACTTTCGGTCTTCTGTCTAATCGATATCACAAGTAAAATTCCTAAAGATATTGCCATTGATTCCTCAAAATCGATTGCAAACAAGTGAAAACAATAAACACAACTGAGTGGAAAAGGAGACTGCTCTCCATAACAAAATATTTAACAGCTGACGTCCTCCGATACCAGCGTATTGGAAGCAAAATCATGTCTGTTATATTGTATCTTCCGATAAAGTCGAGAAAGACCATTATCGGATATTCTGCATGTAAAAATTAAATAAGAGTGAATAAAGTTTGTTTGACGCATGTTCAAAAATGGTTCAAATGGCTCTGAGCACTATGGGACTTAACTTCTGTGGTCATCAGTCCCCTAGAACTTAGAACTACGTAAACCTAACTAACCTAAGGACATCACACACATCCATGCCCGAGGCAGGATTCGAACCTGCGACCGTAGCAGTCGCGCGGTTCCGGACTGAGCGCCTGAACCGCTAGACCACCGCGGCCGGCTGACGCATGTTACTATCCAAATTTGTAATCTGACAACTTTCCCATTTGAGCGTAAAATCTTTATACAATTTGGGAGGGACAGAATTACCTCAGACACCTGATGTCTAATACTGTGTTACGTTTGCTGTTGGCAAGAAATCGCTATACTTCTTAGGTATTTTCTTCTCGTCGAGACGCTGTAGCGGTGGTCCTATAAAGTTTGGTGAACCTTAGAAAATATCCAAGTCGAAAAATACTTGAGTTTATGCAAGATTTGACACGTCTGCAGGATTCGAAAATACAGACATCAAAAAAAGTTTTGCATCACCCCGGTTCCCAGAACTCCTGAAGACATATGTTGACTGTGGATATTGTATCACGGACACAGCCCCTTTGACTGTTCAGAGGTGTCGCTAAACCCGCTCAAACATGTAAACAACCATGCATGAGCAGTGCCTATTAGACGGAGCGGGTCCGACAGCCGATCAGTTCCAGTCATTCCACCAAGGAGGGAAAAACACGGATCGTGTTGTCTGTAGTTCAATCATGCCCAAAAGGGCAATACTGCGGTTCGGTCGCGTCCGCATTGTTACTTTGCGCCAGGAAGGGTTCTCAACAAGGGAAGTGTCCAGGCGTCTCGGAGTGAACGAAAAAACTGGCTCAAATGGCTCTGAGCACTATGGGACTTAACATCTCAGGTCGTCAGTCCCCTAGAACTTAGAACTACTTAAACCGAACTAACATAAGGACATCACACACATCCATGCCCGAGGCAAGATTCGAACCTGCGACCGTAGCAGTCCCGCGGTTCCGGACTGCAGCGCCTAGAACCGCATGGCCACCGCGGCCGGCGGAGTGAACGAAATCGATGTTGTTCGCTCATGGAGGAGATACAGAGAGAAAGGAACTGTCGATGATATGCGTCGCTCAGGCCGGTCAAGAGCTACTACTGCAGTGGATGACCGCTACCTACGGATTATGGCTCGGAGGAACCTTGACAGCAACGCCACCATGTTGAATGACGCTTTTTGTGCAGCAAAGGACGTCGTGTTGCGACTAAAATTGTGCGCAATAGACTGCATGACGCACAACTTCATTCCCGACGTCCATGGCGAGGTCCATCTTTGCAACCACGACAGCATGCAGCGCGGTACAGGTGGGCCCAACAAGATGACGAATGGCCTGCTCCGGATTGGTATCACGTTCTCTTCACCGGGCATGGATCTGAATGATGTCCTTAAGTTAGTTAGGTTAAAGTAGTTCTAAGTTCTAGAATACTGATGACCTCCGATGTTATAGTGCTCAGAGCCATTTGAACCATTTTTGGAGAGCCCTGCAGAATTCATGGTGTCAATTCCCTCCAGCACTACTTCAGACATTAGTCGAGTCCATGCCACGTCGTGTTGCGGCACTTCTGTGTGCTCACGGGGGTCATACACGATATTAGGCAGGTTTACCAGTTTCTTTGGCTCTTCAGTGTACATGGAAGGAAGAAACTGTCTAATGGTTTAACCGTCCTGATATCGTTGTTAAACTAAATTGCAAAAAACAAAACTAAACCGCACATTTTCATGGTACAGCACTGCACAACATTTTTTCCCTCACAGTCTGTTTTAACAGAGAACCTGTACATAGGTGTTTAAAACAATATGCGGTCCATGTCGTGCGGAAAAAGAGTATTTTTCAAAATTATTAAGCAAATTGAACAAAAACTTCTGAGATTTTTACTGACAGCGTTTGCCTATTATATGCAGCCTATATTCGTAAGTTAATATATTTAAAAAAAATGTAGTATATGGCCTTCCTAATTTCATAAGAGTATCATATGGCACTTTGAAGTACATCGGTAAAGTCGTTTTCGAGCTTTTGGCAACAACGTTTCCTGTTTAAATATATACCGGATCGGAGCGTGGAATGTCAGATCCCTGAATCGGGCAGGTAGGTTAGAAAATTTAAAAAGGGAAATGGATAGGTTAAAGTTAGATATAGTGGGCATTAGTGAAGTTCGGTGGCAGGAGGAACAAGACTTTTGGCCAGGCGAATACAGAGTTATAAATACAAAGTCAAATAGGGGTAATGCAGGAGTAGGTTTAACAATGAATAAAAAAATAGGAATGCGGGTAAGCTACTACCAACAGCATAGTGAACGCATTATTGTGGCCAAGATAGACACGAAGCCCACACCTACTACAGTAGTACAAGTTTATATGCCAACTAGCTCTGCAGATGACGAAGAAATTGAAGAAATGTATGACGAAATAAAAGAAATTATTCAGATAGTGAAGGGAGACGAAAATTTAATAGTCATGGGTGACTGGAATTCGGTAGTAGGAAATAGGAGAGAAGGAAACGTAGTAGGTGAATATGGATTGGGGCTAAGAAATGAAAGAGGAAGCCACCTGGTAGAATTTTGCGCAGAGCACAACTTAATCATAGCTAACACTTGGTTCAAGAATCATAAAAGAAGGTTGTATACATGGAAGAAGCCTGGAGATACTGTCAGATTTCAGATAGATTATATAATGGTAAGATAGAGATTTAGGAACCAGGTTTTAAATTGTAAGACATTTCCAGGGGCAGATGTGGACTCTGACCACAATCTATTGGTTATGAACTGTAAATTAAAACTGAAGAAACTGCAAAAAGGTGGGAATTTAAGGAGATGGGACCTGGATAAACTGACTAAACCAGAGGTTGTACAAAGTTTCAGGGAGAGCGTAAGGGAAAAAATGGCAGAAATGGGGGAAAGAAATACAGTAGAAGAAGAATGGGTAGCTTTGAGGGATGAAGTAGTGAAGGCAGCAGAGGATAAAGTAGGTAAAAAGACGAGGGCTGCTAGAAATCCTTGGGCAACAGAAGAAATATTGAACTTAATTGATGAAAGGAGAAAATATAAAAATGCAGTAAATGAAGCAGGCAAAAAGGAATACAAACATCTCAAAAATGAGATCGACAGGAAGTGCAAAATGGTTAAGCAGGGATGGCTAGAGGACAAATGTAAGGATGTAGAAGCTTGTCTCATCAGGGGTAAGATAGATACTGCCTACAGGAAAATTAGATAGACCTTTGGAGAAAAGAGAACCACTTGCATGAATATCAAGAGCTCAGATGGAAACCCAGTTCTAAGCAAAGAAGGGAAAGCAGAAAGGTGGAAAGAGTATACAGAGGGTATATACAACGGCGATGTACTTGAGGACAATATTATGAAAATGGAAGAGGATGTAGATGAAGATGAAATGGGAGATATGATACTGCGTGAAGAGTTTGACAGAGCACTGAAAGATCTGAGTCGAAACAAGGCCCCGGGAGTAGACAACATTCCATTAGAACTACTGACAGCCTTGGGAGAGCCAGTCCTGACAAAACTCTACCATCTGGTGAGCAAGATGTATGAGACAGGCGAAATACCCTCAGACTTCAAGAAGAATATAATAATTCCAGTCCCAAAGAAAGCTGGTGTTGACAGATGTGAAAATTACCGAACTATCAGTTTAATAAGTCACGGCTGCAAAATTCTAACGCGAATTCTTTACAGACGAATGGAAAAACTAGTAGAAGCCGGCCTCGGAGAAGATCAGTTTGGATTCCGTAGAAATATTGGAACACGTGAGGCAATACTCACCCTACGACTTATCTTAGAAGCTAGATTAAGGAAAGAGAAACCTACGTTTCTAGCATTTGTAGACTTAGAGAAAGCTTTTGACAATGTTGACTGGAATACTCTCTTTCAAATTCTGAAGGGCGCAGGGGTAACATACAGGGAGCGAAAGGCTATTTACAATTTGTATAGAAACCAGATGGCAGTTATAAGATTTGAGGAGCATGAAAGGGAAGCAGTGGTTGGGAAGGGAGTGATACAGGGTTGCAGCCTCTCCCCGATGTTATTCAATCTTTATATTGAGCAATCAGTAAAGGAAACAAAAGAAAAATTCGGAGTAGAGACTAAAAGCCATGGAGAAGAAATAAAAACTTTGAGGTTCGCCGATGACATTGTGCTTCTGTCAGAGACAGCAAAGGAGTTGGAAGAGCAGTTGAACGGAATGGATAGTGTCTTGAAAAGAGGATAGATAAATAGTGAAATGTGGTGCTACAGAAGAATGCTGAAGATTAGATGGGTAGATCACATAACTAATGAGGAGGTGTTGAATAGGATTGGGGAGAAGAGAAGTTTGTGGCACAACTTGACTAGAAGAAGGGATCGGTTGGTAGGACATGTTCTGAGGCATCTAGGGATCACCAATTTAGGATTGGAGGGCAGCGTGGAGGGTAAAAATCGTAGAGGGAGAGCAAGAGATGAATACACCAAGCAGATTCAGAAGGATGTAGGTTGCAGTAGGTACTGGGAGATGAAGAAGCTTGCACAGGATAGGGTAGCATGGAGAGCTGCATCAAACCTGTCTCAGGACTGAAGACCACAACAACAACAACATACAACTTATATTTAAAAATATGTAGGCTTTGTCTGTCTGAACAGTACAGTGTCGTGTAAAACTTTGAAGTACCTCCATCAATAACTTTTCGGGATTTTTGGTAACAACACTAAACAACTTCTTGTCTTTATATAGTAAAACAGGTATAGCGCATGTCCGTCCAAGTGTTTACTAGGGCATCGTGTATAAATTTGAAGTAAGTCAGTCAAGAATGTTTGGAGATTTTTGATAACAACCTTACCCATTCGTAAAAGTGTAATTATATACAGTACATATTAATAAAATGTGTAGTCAATGTCTGTCCGAATGTTTTTATCGTGTATCGTGAAAAATTTGAAGTAAATCGACAAAGACTTTTCGAGTTTTTGTACAACAACGTTATATTCCTTTATGCGTGTAAGTAACATGTATTCTATGTCTGTCTGATCTTTATTAGCGTACTGTGTTAAAATTTGATATACGTTGGTCAAGAACTTTCCGAGATTTTGGTAACAACCTTAAACTACGTCTTATTTTTATATAGTGATATAAATATAGCTATTTATATACCATATACATTAAAACTCTGTAGTCTATGTTCCTCTGAACGTTTATGAGAGTACAGATTAAAATTTGTGGTAAATCGGTCAAGAACTTTTCGAGGATTTTGCTAACGGCGTTTCCTACTTAACGATATACGTGTTTCTGTATCATATAGAATATGAAGAATGCAGCCTGTGTGAATCCAAATGTTTGTTAGAACATCATAGGAAAATTTAAAATAAATCGCTGAAGAACTTTTTTTTTTCCAACAAAGCTTATCTTTTACCTAGTAGATATATACTCATTTTCACAACAAAACCGAACACCTTGAACGACTAGAGGTTGAACGTTCGTATTCAAAGGACATGTACATTAGTATGTTCTGCAGAAATGATAAGATTTGAGAAATGTCGGCCCCCGGGATCCAGGTCAAAATCGATATCGCGGCGCAACACTATCTCCCGGTAAAATTTAACTGCGGCTGACGTCGCTGTAAATCTAAGGTAATGGATCAGTGTGACTTGAGCAGACATACGAGCAAACCGTACCGTCATATCAGGGCGTTTTAAAGAGGGCGCATTATTGGTGCATCCATCTGGGAAACTGCTGCTCATGCGGGACGAAGTATTCCGGCAGTGCAATGTGTGTGTGCAGAATGGTGCACGGAAGGCCGTAGAACACGATGACATGGGTTAGGTCCCACCACCCAGACCACCCCTCGAAAAGATCGACACCTCATCCGAATGGCCTTGCAGGACAGCTCTGCGTCCTCCTCGACTCTGGCGCAACAGTGGAACAGTTTAACGCACCGTACACCGTCAGGGGTGACACTCCATCGCCGTTTAACATGGTATGGGTTACATGCATGTCGTCCACTTCTCCGTCTACCTTTCACGAATGTGCAGAAATATGCTATACGGCAATGGAGTATGGAAAGCCGTCACTGGCTACAGGTATGGCATCAGATAGTATTTTCGGACGAATCCAGGTTCTGCTTGTTTGAAAATGATGGCCGTATTTCGGTTCGCTACAGACATGGGGAATAGCATCACAGTGACTGCATTCGCACAAGACATACAGCGCGAACTCAAGGCCTTAAGGCGAGGAGTGCTGTTGGATGCGTGTCCAGTGCACTGTGACCGGTGTGCCCTACGTGAATGACATCCTGCCACCCGTAGCTACATCCTTTCTGCACAACACCCCAGACGCCATTTTCGAACAAGACAATGCACGACCAATTGTTGCTGCACGAGCCGGCTGGAGTGGCCGAGCGGTTCTAGGCGCTACAGTCTGGAGCCGCGCGACCGCTACAGTCGCAGGTTCGAATCCTGCCTCGGGCGTGGACGTGTGTGATGTCCTTAGGTTAGTTAGGTTTAAGTAGTTCTAAGTTCTTGGGGACTGATGACCTCGGAAGTTAAGTCGCATAGTGCTCAGAGCCATTTGTTGCTGCACGAACACGTGCCTACTTGGTGTCACAGGATGTCAGCCTTTCGCCCTGGCCAGCCCGATCACCAGACTTGTCACCTACCGAAAATGTGTGGAATATGGTGAAACGACGGGTGCAGCGCTGTGACCCAGTGCCAGCCACCACAGATGAACTATGGTATCAGGTGCGTGGATAGCTACACCACAGAACGCCATTCGGACCTTATATACTTCGATGCCATCATGCATGGAAGACGTTATCAGGACCCATGACGGACAATGTACCTACTAGGCAACATGACACATGCTCAACCGAGGTGACTGAAATGCTAATCGTTTCTGCAGAACATACTAGTGTACATGTCCTGTGAATACGAACCTTCTCTCTAGTCGTTCAATGTATTCTGTTTTTTCTGAACAAGAGCGTATATTTATATACCACATACATTAAAAAATATGTAACTATGTACGTACGAAAGTTTATTGAAGTATGATATAAAAATTTGAAGTAAATCGCTCAGGAACATTTCGAGTTTTTCCCAACTTCGTTTCCTCTTTGTATATACAGGGTAGTCAAAACCAGTCTGAAAGCTTGTGAGCATATTGCAGGTAGGCTGTACACAGAAATAATTGTTAAGAAAAAAAGTCGACGCGTTGTGCCGCTTCCGAGTCAATTTGGATTGGGGTTTGTCAATCAGGCCGTTGACGCGCAAATTCAAGCGGCTCGCCACGCGCAATTAGTGTCACTTGTTCTCATAGCACAGATGATAGCCCACGAGACAGCTCACGCATCGGCTCGGGTTCGATCGCCACTACCGTTCCATGTCCAATTCCTGTTTCGCCCTCTTGTTCGGTTTTAGGAAACCAGACGAAGAACACGTCTGGCGATACGGTCTCCGGCGCACCACTTGAATTGGCGAGCGCAATGACCTGACTGGCTAGATTCAAAGCTAATCAACACGGAAATGTTACAACGTAAGGAATTTTGTTCCTAACATCATATTGTAAGTAGGCTGTTTATGTTTTCTTATTGGCAACCTTACGTAGCGCTCTGTATGAAAATCACTGGCTGTGCTGTGTGCAGTCTGTGGCCAGTTTGCATGGTTATCTGCCATTGTAGTGTTGGGCAGCTGGATGTGAACAGCGCGTAGCGTTGCGCAGTTGGAGGTGAGCCGCCAGCAGTGGTGGATGTGGGGAGAGAGATGGCGGAGTTTTGAAATTTGTAAGACTGGATGTCATGAACTGCTATATATATTATGACTATTAAGGTAAATACATTGTTTGTTCTCTATTAAAATCTTTCATTTGCTAACTTTCCCTATCAGTAGTTAGTGCCTTCCGTAGTTTGAATCTTTTATTTAGCTGGCAGTAGTGGCGCTCGCTGTATTGCAGTAGTTCGAGTAATGAAGATTTTTGTGAGGTAAGTGATTTGTGAAAGGTATAGGTTAATGTTAGTCAGGGCCATTCTTTTGTAGGGATTTTTGAAAGTCAGATTTCGTTGCGCTAAAAAATATTGTGTGTCAGTTTAAGCACAGTCTTGTACAATTTTTCTAAGGGGACGTTTCAATATCTCAGCGCAACCTACCCTGCTGCACCCTTACAAGCTTTTCAGACTGTTTCTGATGACTGGGTGTTGTGTGCTGTCCTTAGGTTAGTTGGGTTTAAGTAGTTCTAAGTTCTAGGGGACTGATGACCATAGATGTTAAGTCCCATAGTGCTCAGAGCCATTTGAACCATTTGAACTGTTTCTGATATACATTAAAAATATGTCCGTCAGAACGTTTGTGATGCTACCGTGTAAAAATTTAGAAGTAAATCGATCAAGAACTTTTGGCGAATTTTGGTAACAATGTTAAACTACGACTTGTCTTTATACACTAGTATAGACAGATGCGGATTTTAGTACTTCCGTATGGATTAATGGCCTGCTGCAAGTCTTTTTATTGGACGACACTTCGGTGACTTGAGTGCCCCTAACCTACCCCGGTTATCCAACTGGGGAAGCGGATTTACAGTTTAACGTGAAATCGGAACCACGTTTTGTTTCTGGCGACCCCTCACGTCGCTGAGAGGTTAAGGCTAGGATAAAACGAAAACTGAGAAATGCGTGCAGTGACGGAGATTCGATCTCGAGGCTTCTGGGTTTCCGGGCACGCGCTTCATCGCTAGACGAGCAAACCTGACATGCGTGCAGATTGTTTATCAACACGTTTTCGTGACTGAGTTGGCAAGTACCAAATTTGTAACATTTAAGGCCATATTTTTTTATTGCGTTGACCTAGAAGCTTAAATTATTTACGCCACCAAGGGATCGTAGGCATTGGTATTCGATTAAAATTTCTCCTTGATACGACTACCTATTCCTGAGAAAAAGGGGTCGTAAGGACGGATCGACAGATAGACGGACAACAAATGGCAAGAAATGTTTATATCATACAATGACAAATTACCAGTTTTCGGGTTTTTTCCTTTATTTGCAACGTGAAGCCTTCCTTCCTGTCATATCTCATGGCAACGGGAAGTACCCTATAGATTTTAATGAGTCAGTTTGCGGGTATCGAAACATGTAACGTAAATGGTCGCCTCTTTCGACTGCATTGACTTAAGCTTAAATTTTTTAAAACCGCCAGGAGACCGTAGACTTCAGATTGTGACATAAATTTCAAAATAATATCTCTACCTGCCGCTGAGAAAAACGGATCTTAACACTCAATCAGGCATGCGAGCACCAAATTGATCCTATAATGGTCCCGTTTTACCGACTGAGATACAGAACCTAAAAATAAACAAAACCCAGCGATTAACTATTTAGGGAAGATCAATAAAACTGCAATAGAAACGGTACCGACGGTGACTGTATGTTACAGCGACAAAGCGATAACTTAATTAGATATTTTCTGTCGGGATGCACGAGTTCGTGATGGCTGGGAAGATGGCAAAGTCGAGTAAAGAGTGGTGTCTCCCGCCACCGCAGTGTTAGTAATTTTCCCGACCGAAGAGGTATTGAGCAAAGAGAATTCGTCCCAGAGTTGTAATCACTAATATCATCTGTAAAGAAGTTGCGGACCGGCTGCTCAAATGAATTCGATTTTTGAGCACTGAGCTCGGTTTAAGTTGCATGAAAACCAGTCGTTCACATGCAAACGTCATTTGGCTACTTGTTGCCTAGAGTGCAAGTATCGTCATCTCCAGACTTAAATTAGGTCTAAAAATTTCCATGCTCCCACATATTAATTATTTAAACTGTTTTCATTAGAAATTATTCTCGGAATATACACTCCTGGAAATGGAAAAAAGAACACATTGACACCGGTGTGTCAGACCCACCATACTTGCTCCGGACACTGCGAGAGGGCTGTACAAGCAATGATCACACGCACGGCACAGCGGACACACCAGGAACCGCGGTGTTGGCCGTCGAATGGCGCTAGCTGCGCAGCATTTGTGCACCGCCGCCGTCAGTGTCAGCCAGTTTGCCGTGGCATACGGAGCTCCATCGCAGTCTTTAACACTGGTAGCATGCCGCGACAGCGTGGACGTGAACCGTATGTGCAGTTGACGGACTTTGAGCGAGGGCATATAGTGGGCATGCGGGAGGCCGGGTGGACGTACCGCCGAATTGCTCAACACGTGGGGCGTGAGGTCTCCACAGTACATCGATGTTGTCGCCAGTGGTCGGCGGAAGGTGCACGTGCCCATCGACCTGGGACCGGACCGCAGCGACGCACGGATGCACGCCAAGACCGTAGGATCCTACGCAGTGCCGTAGGGGACCGCACCGCCACTTCCCAGCAAATTAGGGACACTGTTGCTCCTGGGGTATCGGCGAGGACCATTCGCAACCGTCTCCATGAAGCTGGGCTACGGTCCCGCACACCGTTAGGCCGTCTTCCGCTCACGCCCCAACATCGTGCAGCCCGCCTCCAGTGGTGTCGCGACAGGCGTGAATGGAGGGACGAATGGAGATGTGTCGTCTTCAGCGATGAGAGTCGCTTCTGCCTTGGTGCCAATGATGGTCGTATGCGTGTTTGGCGCCGTGCAGGTGAGCGCCACAATCAGGACTGCATACGACCGAGGCACACAGGGCCAACACCCGGCATCATGGTGTGGGGAGCGATCTCCTACACTGGCCGTACACCACTGGTGATCGTCGAGGGGACACTGAATAGTGCACGGTACATCCAAACCGTCATCGAACCCATCGTTCTACCATTCCTAGACCGGCAAGGGAACTTCTGTTCCAACAGGACAATGCACGTCCGCATGTATCCCGTGCCACCCAGCGTGCTCTAGAAGGTGTAAGTCAACTACCCTGGCCAGCAAGATCTCCGAATCTGTCCCCCATTGAGCATGTTTGGGACTGGATTAAGCGTCGTCTCACGCGGTCTGCACGTCCAGCACGAACGCTGGTCCAACTGAGGCGCCAGGTGGAAATGGCATGGCAAGCCGTTCCACAGGACTACATCCAGCATCTCTACGATCGTCTCCATGGGAGAATAGCAGCCTGCATTGCTGCGAAAGGTGGATATACACTGTACTAGTGCCGACATTGTGCATGCTCTGTTGCCTGTGTCTATGTGCCTGTGGTTCTGTCAGTGTGATCATGTGATGTATCTGACCCCAGGAATGTGTCAATAAAGTTTCCCCTTCCTGGGACAATGAATTCACGGTGTTCTTATTTCAATTTCCAGGAGTGTACATAAGCAAACATAATCTGCGTAATGCACAAACTGGCTATTACACTTGCGACATTGTGGCTATTTCTCTGCTAGTGTTTGTACAAATATATGTACTCTTACCAGTTCGTGCCACATGCTGAAATTATCTGATACATTCTTCTTAATGCCTTCTGTATATTTAGCTTCTAGAACTTGATGCTGTTCCGTACGTCGCTCGTGAGTTGACCGGTCATCTAGAGATGATCTGTCCTATGTGTACTGCTCCTCTCTCTTTATGTGCCTGCTACTACAATCATTGCGTACTGTTTATTACAATTTCTCTACTTTCTATTCTAGCTTACTAAATAAAGAAGGCAATCATGAATACATTGCAGGAAGAGGTGCACCATGACCGGTCATCTAGAGATGATCTATCTTATGTGTACTGCTCCTCTCTCTTTATGTGCCTGCTACTACAATCATTGCGTACTGTTTATTACAGTTTCTCTACTTTCTATTCTAGCTTACTAAATAAAGAAGGCAATCATGAATACATTGCAGGAAGAGGCGCACCAGTGATGTTTTCTATATCCTGCATGCATTACGCATACAACACGGAATTAAGAATAGGTTTTGCAGCCAAATGGCCAATGAAGTGCATTTCATGTGGAAAATAACGTCCTCTCTTCGACAGGTACGATTCGATTCCGAATAGCCGGCCGGTGTGGCCGAGCAGTTCTAGGCGCTTCAGTCTGGAACCGCGCGACTGCTACGGTCGCAGGTTCGAATCAAAAATGGTTCAAATGGCTCTGAGAACTATGGGACTTAACATCTATGGTCATCAGTCCCCTAGAACTTAGAACTACTTAAACCTAACTAACCTAAGGACATCACACAACACCCAGTCATCACGAGGCAGAGAAAATCCCTGACCCCGCCAGGAATCGAACCCGGGAATCCGGGAGCGGGAAGAGAGAACGCTACCGCACGACCACGAGCAGCGGACCAGGTTCTAATTCTGCCCCGGGCATGGATGGGTGTGATGTCCTTAGATTAGTTAGGTTTAGGTAGTTCTAAGGTCTAGGGGACTGATGACCTTAGAAGTTAAGTCCCATAGTGCTCAGAGCCATTTGACCCATTTTGAATAGATTCCGAATATAAGTGTTTCCAGGAAACGAATCTGTCCCAGTTCCATAACAACAAGGAGAAATTGAATATTGTCTTATGTTGCTGATGTAATGCCTTAAAATACACAGAGTGTTTGAGTATCTTTCAGAGTTCTGTAAAAAGTGTATAATTGAAGGATAGACAAATTCAGAGAGACTTACGTAGCAAATTATTGGTTTCCAACTTTTTTTCAAGACAATTATCGACATGTATTTCAGGAGCTTTTGATATACAGAAATTCAACGTTATTACCCTGGAAGACAAGGGAATTCTGACAAACTTGACGAGTTCTAAAATGATAATGATTATCGAACCGTGACAAGAGTTTGCTCAAAGAACGTTTTATTAAATACCTGTAACAGTAAATTAAGGACATTTACCCAGCCGGATAGCCGTGGCTGTTCAAAGCTCCGCTTCCGAGATGGGAAGATGGGCCAGTCCCGCATCGAATGCGCCCGGCGGATTAACGACGAAGGTCGATGTGCCGGCCCGCCTGGATGTGGCATTTAGGCGGTTTCCCACATCGCACTAGGTGATTGCCGCGCGGATACCGAAGCCCCTTGTTAGTTACACTAGTTCGCTCACTTCCACGTGAATAACACTACACACGCGGGGTACACATATTCTGTCCCGGGTTGTAACAGACAGGAAGGGCATCTAGCCACCCCGTATATTAACTATACCACATTCGTTAATAACCATGCAGGCTCTGTGCCGATGTGCGTCAGAAGAACAAGATGAAGAAAAGATAAACTAAGAACGTTTCAGGTAAGTTCCTGATTGTTGCATAGAGGCACTGAGTCTGTAGGGATTTCAATGGCGTTTTCGCCATTTATAAAATATGAACAAAGTAGAAAAAGTATGGAAGTCAAACATTTATTTTAAAAGCGATTTTGTGGCAACTTATCTGAATACCAGCAATCTGAACCGCCTAAATACCATATCTAATAAATGACTGGAAATGACAAAAGTAACTCAGTCGTCGATACGCGATTGTAGACAAGGGGAACTATTCCTAGGAACTTGTTGGCACTGTGTAGCCGAAAGTGTGCGGGAAACTCAAAGACAGCGCTCTGGGTGGGTGGGTATAAAACTGCTGGCACAATCTTTTTAAATGTCTTCTACCAGAATGAGTAGTTGAGAGTGCTACATACACATTCTACAGCACGTTGCAGAGATTACTTTGTACCAATAACAACAGTTTTCTGTCCTATTCCAATCACGTGTAGAGTGACAGAGAACTGACTGTCTATATGCCTCTGTACGTGTCCTAATCTGTGTCACTGTATTCACATTGTCTCTGCGCCAGATGTAAGATGGTGGCAGCAGAACCATCGTATAATCTTCCTCGAATACAGCTTCCTTGCATGCATTCTCATTTAATTGAGAGGCATATTTTGGATGTGATGGTAAAGTAACAACAGGCATATTTGAAAACGATTTAAACAATATCATGCTCTCCACAATTTGATATGGGTTGCATTCGAGTATTTTGCTTACACAATGCTCGTGGTCCCGCAGTAACGTTCTCATTCCCGAACACGGGGTCCCGCGTTCGATTCCCGGCGGCGTTAGGGATTTTCACCTGCCCCGAGATGACTGAGTGTAGTTGTGTCGTCTTCATCATCGTTATTCAATCCCATTACGGTCCGAGTAAGGCAACGGTAAACCACCTCCATTAGGACCTTGCCAAGTAGGGAGGTGCGGGTCTCCCGCACCGTTCGCCTACGCTCTGTCAAGACGCATGGGACTTCATTTCCATTCCACTACGATAACTCATCCGATGCACCCAGTAATGAACAAGGTAAGGATCACCGCATCGTGGTTCGATGTAAAAGCTAGTGAACATTTTGACTGTCTGAACGAAGCCTCGACCTGAGGTAGTATATCAATTGTAATCATCTTGTGGTGCAGTTCTTCTTCTTGTCTCCGTGCTTGCTAAGTAAATGGGATGAGAAGTTCCGCCTTATGCAATACACCTTATTTCTTTTGTTTCACCCATACATGTTTCAGCACTTTTGTGCTATCATCAGTGGGTTCTATTTATTTTTAACTGTAAATTTGTTGTTAACATATTAATATTTTCGTCGTTTACAACATTATGTAAAAGTTGCATTTATAACTTAATTGGCGAAAAGTAACATACCTTACATTATATTATTGTCCTCTTGTTTTGGTAGCTGTTATGCTACACAATGTACAACATGTCATCTGCAAACAGCAAAACGTAATTTATTTTCTATTTGTTATGTATTTACGATCGGAAATAAGACTGTATCACGTTTTCTTTCTGTAACTTACAGTTCTGAAGTTGTGGTAGGTTTTCCTGTTTTGTTGGCGAAGTAAATAGGCTTACTTCTTTGCCTGTGTTCGTGTGGCAATGCAGTTTCTCGATTATTCAAAACATAGGCGGAGTTTTCGCTGCCATTACGTGTTGTTGTGGTTGTGTGGCGTTCATTTGTTTCGTAGCGTGTTCTGTTGGCTGAGGCGCGCGAGTTTGAGTTGTATTTGGTGTCAGTTGTGTGTGGTTTATGTGGGTTTGTCTGTGTGTGATGAGTACTGGGGCAGAGAGGGAGTGTGTGTGTGTGTGTGTGTGTGTGTGTGTGTGAGAGAGGGAGAGAGAGAGAGAGAGAGAGAGAGAGAGAGAGAGAAGGAGAGAGAAAGAAATAAAGAAAGAAAAGAGAGAGGATTTGTGTGTGTGTGTGTGTGTGTGTGTGTGTGTGTGTGTGTGTTTTACTTGTACAGTTCTTCTATTGTGGTGAAGAGAGTTTTGTTGCACAGTGATGTGTATTCATTGAGTACTTTCTTTCCTTGGGCTATTGATTTTTGGATGTGGTAGTTTTCTTCTATAGTTAATTTTTTGTATAGGCTGCTGCTGGTTTTTAGGATGTGAAGGTCAGTTTCAATGTTTGTTGGGTGGTGGTTGTGTGCTACCAGGTGGTCTGAAAATGTTGAGTGTGTGCTATTGCTTTTCAGTGCTCTGAGGTGTTCATTATATCTGGTTCTGAAGGTCCTGCATGTTTGGTCCACATATACAGATTGACAGCAGTTGCAAGTAAGTTGGTAGATGCCAGACTGGCTGTATTTGTCAGTGTTGGTGGTAATTCTTCCAAATCTGCTCTGTATTGTGTTGTTGGTTCTGTATGCTATGTTGAGTCCTTGTTTCTTTAGTATATTAGCCACCCTGTGTGTGACTTTGTTGTTGTAAGTCATTATGTGCCATTTGTTGCTTACTGTCTGCCGATTTGTTGTGTGATGAGTTGTGTTTGTATGTATGTGTGTTTCATGGTTATGTGCTGTTTGTTTTTGTATTTTGTGGTTTATTTTGTCTATTCTCTTTGCATCATATCCATTCTCCTGTGCAATTTGTTTTATTGTGTTCAGTTCTTGTGTGTAGTCATGCTTATTCATGGGTATTTTGTTCAGCCTGTGAAGTAAATATCTGAAGCTGGCTTCTTTGTGGGTTATGGGGTGATTGGATTGGTTATGAATAATGGTGCTGGTGTGTGTGGGTTTTCTGTAGATTGTGAATTCATGTTTGTTGTGAAACAAAAGAAATAAGGTGTATTGCATAAGGCGGAACTTCTCATCCCACTATATCAATTGTTTTTGCTATTAACTGGAACGCTATGTGCACGCCAGATGAGTTAGTCCAAAAGCCTGGCAACAAATAACTCCGGCAGAAGAAAAGTATACAGAGCTTCATGGAAAGCTCTCCCCAAAGACAGCGCGCAGTTATAGTTGCAAAAGGCTGAATTGCACACTTTTTCTCAGTTGAGTGGTGCGTGTGGATTGCAGCGTTGGGTGCTCATAGACCGCTGACCACGTAGTACATGAAGTACAATGGCCGGCCGCGGTAGCCGAGCGGTTCTAGGCACTTCAGTCCGGAACCGCGCGACTGCTACGATCGCAGGTTCGAGTCCTGCATCGGGCATGGATGTGTGTGATGTCCTTAGGTTAGTTAGGTTTAAGTACTCGTAGTTCTAAGTTATAGGGGACTGATGACCCCAGATGTTAAGTCCCATAGTGGTCAGAACCATTTGAACCATTTTTGAAGTACAATGTTCTTGGGTTCCTTGACACGTCGCTGAATTGTGTGTCCGCATATTCTCTAGTTCCATCTTCCGGTGAAGGGCGCCAGAAGATGGAAGGAGAAAATATGCCTTCTGAAACGTCAAAGACGCTCTATGGCAAGAGCTCCGAGAAGATTTTATTGTACTGATACGCACGGACGTTCATTTGCCTATCACTTACAGTATGATTAACAAACGCCAAGAAATGAAAGAAAACATGTAGCTCCAATTAAGGTCACCTGAGATCGAGCGTAATGATGGAGTTCTTAGGACGTTTTTACAGGTATTTGGTAGCAGAACTGTACCAACCTATACCGGCAACTCTGATTTACGCTCTCGGCGCTTACCTTGTGTGGACTTGTTCCTCCAATTAGGCTACAATCGATTTATCTATAAGAACAAGTTCAGGCTGTACCATTTTGTAACGTTTTGTGGTTCCTGGCTGGATGAGAAGAGGTTAGTATGATAGGCGGGTGGCCGGTTTCCTCTCACTACAACACAAAATACACACGTGGTTAAAATACACTTTATTACAGGAACCAGCTGAGTACTTAATTTCAATGCTGTCCAATCTGAAGTTCTGCGTTAACAGCAATCAGATAACATGTAATAATTCTTGAATCTTGTCTGTGTTCATATCACAATTAAATACAATGACTAACGTTCCCTGACAGCTAGCTAAGGTGAGAGACGACGTCTGTCAGTGTGGAAGACTGGAGCACAGTGTGAGGGGCAATGCGAACTAAGTCCCGATGCGATGTACTGAGGGAATGAGACTGAGAGATTTAGCCAGCTCGGTCGTCGGCGACGGCCTATATGCACGCTGTCCAGGGGGGCGTTATCCGCGCATAGCCTGGGGGAGTGTCTTGGTCTTCTCTTGTCATAGGCGCGCCGTTTGTTTCAGAGTGAACATATTAAGAGATCTCTTGATCAGTTAATTGATATTTCAAACTAGCGACCTTATATTCTACTGGAAGATCCTAAAGGCCATTGGATCAGGTAAAAACGCATTTCAACACTACTTATTTTATTCCAGATAATCATGGTATCAGACGAAGCAGTTTTGGGCAAGAAAGTATATAAACCTAATAAATTCCACAGTTCTGCATCACGTGAGACTCGACGAGAATGCCAGGAAACTGAGTTTCTGGGTAACAACAGTGTAGTAAGTGTAGTAAGGACAGCACACAACACCCAGTCATCACGAGGCAGAGAAAATCCCTGACCCCGCCGGGAATCGAACCCGGGAATGTTAAGGATGATTACAGACAAAATTTCATCTGTGTTCTACATGCAAGGACGCCCTGAAAGGTCCCCTTCTGGCACAGAGATGAAGTTGAATACGATGAAGTTTTGTTTTTGCTATTTTGGTACACATTGTACATAATGTAAGTCTAGCCTCAACCTGAACTGCATAATAATTTCGTTTACGCAGCTTTTAAATGTATTTACGTTGTGCAGTTTTGTGTGTGTGTGTCTGCGTGTAGTACGTTATGTGCATGTAGGCGAACGGTTTGGACGCCTGGTAATGGTATGAGGGGAGGTGAAGTTGCCGCACGGCTGAATGCTAGCAGGTCCAGGGCTCAGGGAGCGCAGGCTAGGCGACCGGTATGGGCGAGTTCAGGAAGAAACCTGGGCAGCAGCGACAGAAATAGTTAAATCGTTAAGCTTGGACTTTCGATACTGGTGCTAGCATGACCTTCGTGCGGGAGGTGCACCAAAAATGGCGGATTGTAAAGAAGCTGAAAGATACAGCTCTTTGACGATCAATAGTAACTTACAGTCAAGTATTAAGGCAAATCTAATTCATTTGCGATCTCAGACAAATGAGAGGCATCTGTTGTTGTTGTTGTGGTCTTCAGTCCTGAGACTGGTTTGATGCAGCTCTCCATGCTACCCTATCCTGTGCAAGCTTCTTCAACTCCCAGTAACTACTGCAACCTACATCCTTCTGAATCTGCTTAGTGTATTCATCTCTTGCTCTCCCTCTACGATTTTTACCCTCCACGCTGCCCTCCAATACTAAATTGGTGGTCCCTCGATGTCTCAGAACATGTCCTATCAACCGATCCCTTCTTCTAGTCAAGTTGTGCCAACAGCTCCTCTTCTCCCCAATTCTATTCAATACCTCCTCATTAGTTATGTGATCTACCCATCTAATCTTCAGCATTTCGAAAGCTTCTATTCTCTTCTTGTCCAAACTATTTATCGTCCATGTTTCACTTCCATACATGGCTACACTCCATACAAATACTTTCAGAAACGACTTCCTGACACTTAAATCTATACTCGATGTTAACAAATTTCTCTTCTTCAGAAACGCTTTCCTTGCCATTGCCAGTCTACATTTTATATCCTCTCTATTTCGACCATCATCAGTTATTTTGCTCTCCAAATAGCAAAATTCCTTTACTACTTTAAGTGTCTCATTTACTAATCTAATTCCCCTCAGCATCACCCGACTTAATTCGACTACATTCCATTATCCTCGTTTTGCTTTTGTTGATGTTCATCTTATATCCTCCTTTCACGATACTATCCATTCCGTTCAACTGCTCTTCCAAGTCCTTTGCTGTCTCTGACAGAATTACAATGTCATCGGCGAATCTCAAAGTTTTCATTTCTTCTCCATGGATTTTAATACCTACTCCGAATTTTTCTTTTGTTTCCTTCACTGCTTGCTCAATATACAGATTGAATAACATCGGGGAGAGGCTACAACCCTGTCTCACTCCCTTACCTACCACTGCTTCCCTTTCATGCCCCTCAACTCTTATAACTGCCATCTGGTTACTATACAAATTGTAAATAGCCTTTCGCTCCCTGTATGTTACCCCTGCGCCCTTCAGAATTTGAAAGAGAGTATTCCAGCCAACATTGTCAAAAGCTTTCTCTAAGTCTACAAATGCTAGAAACGTAGGTTTGCCTTTCCTTAATCTAGCTTCTAAGATAAGTCGTAGGGTGAGTATTGCCTCACGTGTTCCAATATTTCTACGGAATCCAAACTGATCTTCCCCGAGGTCGGCTTCTACTAGTTTTTCCATTCGTCTGTAAAGAATACGCGTTAGTATTTTGTAGCCGTGACTTATTAAACTGATAGTTCGGTAATTTTCACATCTGTCAACACCAGCTTTCTTTGGGATTGGAATTATTATATTCTTCTTGAAGTCTGAGGGTATTTCGCCTGTCTCATATATCTTGCTCACCAGATGGTAGAGTTTCGTCAGGACTGGCTCTCCCAAGGCTGTCAGTAGTTCTAATGGAATGTTGTCTACACCCAGGGCCTCGTTTCGACTCAGATCTTTCAATGCTCTGTCAAACTCTTCACGCAGTATCATATCTCCCATTTCATCTTCATCTACATCCTCTTCCATTTTCATAATATTGTCCTCAAGTATATCGCCGTTGTATAGACCCTCTATATACTCCTTCCATCTTTCTGCTTTCCCTTCTTTGCTTAGAACTGGGTTTCCATCTGAGCTCTTGATATTCATGCAAGTGGTTCTCTTTTCTCCAAAGGTCTCTCTAATTTTCCTGTAGGCAGTATCTATCTTACCCCTGGTGAGACAAGCTTCTACATCCTTACATTTGTCCTCTAGCCATCCCCGCTTAGCCATTCTGCACTTCCTGTCGATCTCATTTTTGAGATGTTTGTATTCCTTTTTGCCTGCTTCATTTACTGCATTTTTATATTTTCTCCTTTCATCAATTAAGTTCAATATTTCTTCTGTTACCCAAGGATTTCTAGCAGCCCTCGTCTTTTTACCTACTTTATCAAAAAACGGCTCAAACGGCTCTGAGCACTATGGGACTTAACATCTGAGGTCATCAGTCCCCTAGAACTTAGAACTACTTAAACCTAACTAACCTAAGGACATCACATACATCCATGCCCGAGGCAGGATTCGAACCTGCGACCGTAGCGGTCGCGCTTACCTACTTTATCCTCTGCTGCCTTCACTACTTCATCCCTCAAAGCTATCAATTCTTCTTCCACTGTATTTCTTTCCCCCATTCCTGTCAATTGTTCCCTTATGCTATCCTTGAAACTCTGTACAACCTCTGGTTCTTTCAGTTTATCCAGGTCCCATCTCCTTAAATTCCCACCTTTTTGCAGTTTCTTCAGTTTTAATCTACAGTTCATAACCAATAGATTGTGGTCAGAGTCCACATCTGCCCCTGGAAATGTCTTACAATTTAAAACCTGGTTCCTAAATCTCTGTCTTACCATTACATAATCTATCTGAAAGCTGTCAGTATCTCCAGGCTTCTTCCATGTATACAACCTTCTTTTATGATTCTTGAACCAAGTGTTAGCTATGATTAAGTTGCGCTCTGTGCAAAATTCTACCAGGCGGCTTCCTCTTTCATTTCTTAGCCCCAATCCATATTCACCTGCTATATTTCCTTGTCTCCCTTTTCCTACTACCGAATTCCAGTCGCCAATGACTATTCAATTTTCGTCTCCCTTCACTATCTGAATAATTTCTTTTATTTCATCATACATTTCTTCAATTTCTTCGTTATCTGCAGAGCTAGTTGGCATATAAACTTGTACTATTGTGGTAGGCGTGGGCTTCGTGTCTATCTTGTCCAAAATAATGCGTTCACTATGCTGTTTGTAGTAGTTTACCCGCACTCCTATTTTTTTATTCATTATTAAACCTACTCCTGCATTACCCCTATTTGACTTTGTATTTATAACTCTGTATTCGCCTGACCAAAAGTCTTGTTCTTCCTGCCACCGAACTTCACTAATTCCCACTATATCTAACTTTAACCTATCCATTTCCCTTTTTAAATTTTCTAACCTACCTGCCCGGTATCTAATGTCACAATTATATTTCAATATCTTTAAAACTACAGAGGTTAATATTTCACAACGAATTAATATTTTTACAGTGAATCTCTGAATTAACAACTTTCAAGAGCTTGTAGCGATTTCAACATGAGTTGCCTCAGATGATAGAATTTCACTATAGCAATCATTTCTGAATGCTACACGTCTGTATCTATTGCACTTGTACCTAAAGTACGAGTAACCACAAGTAAGGAAGCAACAGGTTTTCTCGCATGCTATGCTGCTTAGAAGAGCAACTGAGCAGCCGAAAACGATGAGGTACCGTAGCAGTGTCTATATGGGTGTCGTTCACAGAAATAATATAGTAGTGTGCCGTCTTAAAATTCATTGTTATGGATTGTTTGTGGCCATTGGAAATTCGTCCAAAGTTGATGAAAGCCTAAAAGAAACGTCCCTTTACATTTTCAATAGTTAAAAAATTTGTGTCTAAATTCAAACTTGCATTCCAAAACCGCCACCACAGATGGAAATCAATGTAGGGTGACTAATGAAAATATTCATTCATTCCATCACTATTAGCCATTCATTTCAACGAATCCAGTTCACAAATTAAAATATCTAACAGTAGAGAACATGGCACTGAACAATCAGCGGTTACAGATAACTGTGTTAAATAACAGATACCATACGCATTTCGGAAGAACGAGCAAGGTACGTACTATACAGACTATTAGTTACAGGACAGCTTATTATAAATGAACACCACAGTTGCTAAATACCCACCAAATACTTAAATCTATTTTTCAGCGATATTTGGGACGATTAGAAACAGCTTCAATTGCATCAAATTATCACTGTGTATATGATGACAGAAAAGCAACTGAAGCAGTGGACCGGCGCTAAAAAGGATGTGGTTGGAATCCAACTGCTTTTGTTTCGTGAGATACATCCTATTAATTTCCTTCGGTTTGTGATAGGTAAAAAAGAACTGGACTAACCAAACAAAAAAAAACTGAAAATGAACTTCCATTGGGCAATGTATCTGCGAGCAAAAGTCCTTTGGCAAAGGTAATTACACCATGACTAGCAGAAACAGTTACCCTGTTCACCAGATTTGAGAGCCTTTAAGTTCCAGCAAGTTTTATATATAAAGAAATTTGACATGGATGTGTGCTTAGAAGACGTTCGAGATTCACACTTCAGTCATTGAATCTGTTCGATTGCAAATGGTGTAAAACATGAATCACACAGATGCTAACTACATCAGAAAATATGTGCATTTATTATTTGAAAAATACAGTTTGCCAATGCAAGAGCTTGCAATTTGTCTTCGTATTTTCACGTTTGGCCGTCATTTGTACAGCTGACGCAGAAAGATAAATATGGCCAACATTTACATTAAAACTGCGCGCCAAATAGATGGTGTGCAACAAATGTCAGATTGGCATGATGTGTACTACATGTCAGGATACGTAAATTAGTAGCATTTCAGACTGCAGAAATCTGATAGCCACCATCTATATTCTCTGTATAAGGATATATTAGACAGCGGGTTCCTCATTAAGGAATCACATTTTGTTGGTTGCTTGTGAGGAGAATCGTATAGCAGCACTTATCGGAATTCGACAGTAAAAGGATCGTATCCTATCGCGACTGGGGATTACAATTCCGCGATATTGCTACTCATAGTGTTCAGGATGCCACGTGTTTCACGGGAATATAGCTTCGATGGGTTCAGGAGGATCATACGCTACGCCATGCAGGCTTTCAACGGCACCACGCTACTAGCGCCTCAGAGGACAACCATACAGTTCTCTCGGCCGTGTAGGATCGCACAGTCACGACGAGCTTGTCGAGTCAAGAAGTGGCGTTTTGCAACTAGACATGTACCCAAATGGACAGTGCTATGGCGTCTGGAGCCGGCCGGCGTGGCCGAGCGGTTCTAGGCGCTTCAGTCTGGAACCACGCGACCGCTACGGTCGCAGGTTCGAATCCTACCTCGGGCATGGCTGTGTGTGATGTCCTTAGGTTAGTTAGGTTTAAGTAGTTCTAAGTTTATGGGACTGATGACCTCAGATGTTAAGTCCCATAGTGCTCAGAGCCATAGTGCTCAGAACCATATGGCTTCTGGAGCACCACCTACTGTCAGCAGGAAGATGCCCGCCGTCAGTGTTGCGCTCCAGAGACAACACAGGACTCAGTAGTAGCACCACTTCAACCCAGTTAAGCGCACATCGCCATGGACGTGGCCGTGTGTTGAGCCTACGGGGAAAACGAGTGTTGCCAAATTGAATTCGCCACGTCATATGTGCCAGCACCTGGCTTGATGGTACTGGATGTGCAGAAGGCGCAACGTTACTCTCGCCTTAAGGCCGGTACACGTGTCCTGTCTTCCTGGTCTCCGAAAGGTTATCTAAGACCACATACTGTCCGCGTTCTCTTGAACTACCTCGGAATAGTGAGTGTTCGACTCTTAGCATGACCAACACATTCTCCACACCTCCCTCCTACTGAAAACATCTGGTCGTGGTTTGCCGAGAGACTGGGATACTGGTACGCCACTACTGACCAGTCACTACGATATATGAAGCGCCATGTATCTACCATCCACGCTCTGTTCTTCTCGATGCTAAACCGCATTAGCGCAACACCGACTCTATAGAAGGCCCTGGCGCTACGTCATCAGTCGTTAGTGACGTCACAACGCCTAGGCATGCCACATGGCGTATGATTGTGAGTGTTGGTTGTGCAGTGCCGTTCCTTTTGTGTTACTTATTGTGTTTTTTCGACTACAGCAGTTATAGTGAGAGTTTTCACCATGGTGTACAAGTGTTGTGTTCCTCGCTGTAACGGGAATTATCCAAATGGACCTAAGGTCCATGTGTTTTCGTTTCCTAACGACGAAAACCTTCGTCGCAAGTGGATTGCCGCCATTCACAGGGATGCATCTTCACAAACCAAATATTCCAAATTAAGTAAGTCCGATAATGTTCCATTTTTCAGTTTTTATAGTTCTTTATTCTTTTTTAATACCTTTTGAAGACCTGTACGATATTGCACCCAGGCAGCACTACTGGTTTCGTGTCGTCAGTCTTACGTAGTAAACGAATTTTGACCGGTCAGTTCAGCAACTAGTATTCACACTTGAACAGCCGAAATCGCGTTTTCTACATTATTTTTTATTTACTCGAAGGCACGATTTATTTGACCTGCATGTAGGCAAAGACTGCATTTCAGAGTAAAGATCATACAGTTAGCTGTGTTGTGACAAGTCTGGTTTTAGCAAACATTTCCATTGAAAATAATAGTACGATGTGTAGATTCGAAGTTATGAGTTATAATACAATCGAATTAGTGTTCAGTCATTAGTTTCGAAATTATTTTCAGGTATTTGAACTACTTTTCCAAAATAGGATTCAGTAACACAGAACTATGATCTTCGTTTGTAGATTTACGATAGTAAGTAAATCTTTCATCTAAATAAAACTGCAGAATCCAAAACAATACCAAACATTTTGTCCAAAAATAAGAGATTTATAGTGATAAGCACGCCTAGACGGTTCTGCCTGCAACAGACCTGGCGTTCGCCGTGCCTAGCTAACGTGACGTCACGAACAAGCGCCTAGGCCTTGCTTAGTCGGTGTTGATTAGAGCTATTGTTGCTACCAGAGGTGGCAGCTTTATGTTCTAAATTTCACACCCTGTATGTCCCGAAACCACCTATAAATTAAAACTGTTTAGCTACGGTTTATTTGGTATCCTTGCTGGTGCTGAAGTTTGAATGCCCAGCAGTGTAAATGGAGTTACCCATCGGTCGCTGACGCAGCGAGCGGATGCAGTCGGCGGCGAGTGTCTTCCGCAAAGCGGCGGCGGGTGACCGTGGGCGATGGGCGACGGGATGGGCGCCATTTGGGCGGCGCCCCGCAGCCCCCGTTATGTAAGGCGAGGCTTTCTAAACGGGCCGCGGATGCTGCGCTTGCGTCACTCGCTCACCCGCCAACCTGTTCCGCTGCGACATCCCCGCTTACGCAACCCCCTCCCCGCGTTCGCTAATTGTGGGCCGTATCACTGCACAACACTAATGGATTCTGCCGCTGATTATTAATGCGTTAAACTTCCTTGCGGCTAGAGGAACCGGTCAGTCCCTTGGCGACTGTATGCCAGTGGGTGCCGAACAGTTCCTGATTGCTGATGTGCGTGCAAAAAAATGTTTGGGGGCGACGTACGGAGCTTGCACCTTACCTGATACACAGTCCATCGCATTCCACACGATCTTGATAGCTGGACGAGTAAATACGGTAACGGCGTGTGACGTCTGCACCCGGAATGACACTGCGTCGGTGGCTGGCTTACTAGCTCCAGCATGTCACACAGTACTATCGCCGCGCCAGCAGAAGTTACAGCAGTTGTAGGCAAGCAGCTGCCGCCGACGCTACAGGGTGAATTACCAACATTGATCCACTTAACACACTAACAATGAGACGGTTAATGTTTGCCGCAAGGACTTCATTGGTCGTGTTACACATGAGCAAAAAAATGGCTCTGAGCACTATGGGACTTAACATCTGAGGTCATCAGTCCCCTAGAACTTAGAACTAAGTACCTAACTAACCTGAGGACATCAAACACATCCATGCCCGAGGCAGGATTCGAACCTGCGACCGTAGCGGTCGCACGGTTCCAGACTGAAGTGCCTAGAGTCTGCAGATCGTGGTCGTGCGGTAGCGTTCTCGTTTCCCGCGCCCGGGTTCCCGGGTTCGATTCCCGGCGGGGTCAGGGATTTTCTCTGCCTCGTGATGACTGGGTGTTGTTTGATGTCCTTAGGTTATTTAGGTTTAAGTAGTTCTAAGCTCTAGGGGACTGATGACCATAGATGTTAAGTCCCACAGTGCTCCGAGCCAATTTTTTTGAAGCGCCTAGAACCGCTCGACCACTCTGGCCGGCTTACACATGAGCACAGGGTACTTTCCTCTTGCCATGTCCTTGGCCCTCTGACTACGGGGTCGTAGTAGCGAGGGAGGTTGCTCTGGGATTGCGTCAAGAGGAAGAACGCATAGGAGAGCAACCATTAAACTTACGAAACACTTTGGAGATTTCTCCATAAAAGTAACATGAGATGCTACGATCATGCTTGCACTTACGTGATACACTTGTCTTTCTGTGATCACAATTCCTTTATTAAATCCTTTTTCGTTACGTGTTTCAGCCATTGGTCACTTTGAAAGTTTTATACAACAACAAGAATAGAGAGTAACCAGACTGCATACATGTTAACATTCACAAGTTTAAACTTATCATTAACTTGAATAAAAAAAACTGCTGTCTTGTTCGACACTGCTAGTCCTATTCTTGTTGATGTAGAGTCCTTAGAAAATGGCATGAGCCAAAGACATGTAAGGAGAACTGATTAAAAAATATTTATCATCAAGACGAAAGTATGGTGTTAATTAACAATCAAGATATATTCACAGATATGCGATTTTCTCGATTAATGTTTGAGTAATAAAACCCACTATGTTACAATGAATGGCGAATACTCGAGACAAACGAAAAAAAAAAACACCAGCTATATAACCAAAACAACCATGACAGAACCACTAACGCTGTCAGTGTAAACAAAGGAGACATGGAGACAGCATCAGCAACACCATGGGACCGTTTGCCAACTACACTGTCGTAACGAAATGGTGGAAGTGTTGGACATAATTTCCATTCAGTATATTGAAAGGCAGCTCTCAATAAACGCGGGCAAATGCAAATTAACGCGTATGTGGCATCGCTAAAATATTTCGCTGTTATGAAATGGTATGAAAATAAAAATAAATCTTTATTGTAGAGGGCAAATTGACAACTCATATCTGATGGAAGAGATTTGACAAAGAGCTCTGTATCTGCAAAGGAACTCTCTTCCTGCAGGTCTCTCAGCGGACTGAGCTGCAAAATGTTGTTGTTCAGGCATTTGACAAGTGGTCGCATTAATGTGAGCGGACAGAGTAGTTTCTGATTATAGCGATTTTAATATTGTTCGTAGGAAGGAGAGTAGAGTACCATAATGTAGTTCAGACTCCACGAAATCGTCGAGGAGTACACTTATGCAGCAAGGAAGTGACATTGCGAATCTCGTATTATATTTACTTCGTATTGTGTAGACTGTCTTGTAGCTGTAGAAAGTGCAACACGTTGAAGTTGTGCTATCTGATCAAAAGTACCCGGAAAACCCTATATAATGCGGAATTGATCACTATATATCAAGAAAGGTGGATCCGCCAGTATAAAAGCGGTCAGGGAGAGTTGTGTTGTCAGTAGAGAGGCAGTAACAGAAGAATGGGTTGGTCAGGACCGCTCGGTGACTTCAAACGTGCACTAGTCATTTGATGTCTCCTGCATAACAAATCCACCACGGACATTTCAACATTCTATATAGCTTCTCAAGTCGACTGTTGTTCATGCGATTGGTGAGTGGAAGTGGAAAGGAACAACCACAGATAAATTAGGGCGAAGCAGACCTCATGTTCTCACGGACAGAGACCATCGAGCATTGCAGAGGTTGGTTCTAAAAACTCGAATGATATTAGTAGAAGGAATCACTAGTGAGTTCCAATATGCTGTCAGCAGCCCAAAAAGCACAAAGACTGTACGTAGGGAGTTAAAAAGAAGAGGATACAACAGTCGAGCAACTCATTATGTCATACATTTCTGTAGACTATGTTAAGCCACGTTTGAGGTCGTGGAGGAGGGAAGCCATTGGACAGCGTGTGCTGTCGTCCGAGAGTGAAGTCCTTGGTTACAGATGGTACCTCACAGTGGCACAACAAGCTAAACACATTCGCTCCCAGACGCAGCGACGACTGAGAGACGTCGGCGTAGACACGCCCTCAAGAGTTTCCTTACGCCGTCGATGCCACAAGCTTCCTCACCCTAAGTGATGAGCCACTCTGCCCACTCTGTAATTAGCCCCTGTAATGACAGCATCGTCTCAGCTCAGATACAGCTGTGACCTTACACTACTACTACTCAAAACTGTGGATCAAATTTTACAGTCAATTTATACAGGGTGTTACAAAAAGGTACGGCCAAACTTTCAGGAAACATTCCTGACACACAAAGAAAGAAAATATGTTATGTGGACATGTGTCTGGAAACGCTTACTTTCCATGTTAGAGCTCATTTTATTACTTCTCTTCAAATCACATTACTCATGGAATGGAAACACACAGCAACAGAACGTACCAGCGTGACTTCAAACACTTTGTTACAGGAAATGTTCAAAATGTCCTCCGTTAGCGAGGATACATGCATCCACCCTCCGTCGAATGGAATCCCTGATGCGCTGATGCAGCCCTGGAGAATGGCGTATTGTATCACAGCCGCCCAAAATACGAGCACGAAGAGTCATTACATTTGGTACCGGGGTTGCGTAGACAAGAGCTTTCAAATGCCCCCATAAATGAAAGTCAAGAGGGTTGAGGTCAGGAGAGCGTGGAGGCCATGGAATTGGTCCGCCTCTACCAATCCATCGGTCACCGAATCTGTTGTTGAGAAGCTTCATCGTGCATGAACCACATGTTGTGTCGTAAAGGCACATGTTCTAGCAGCACAGGTAGAGTATCCCGTATGAAATCATGATAACGTGCTCCATTGAGCGTAGGTGGAAGAAACTAAAATGAGCTCTAACATGGAAATTAAGTGTTTCCGGACATATGTCCACATAACATCTTTTCTTTATTTGTGTGTGAGGAATGTTTCCTGAAAGTTTGGCCGTACCTTTTTGTAACACCCTGTATATTGTGACGTGACTGTCATTCTGCGTTGTAACAAGTGATAGCAGTTATAGTGTTCAGCTACAGTAATTAACACATTCCTGTGGACGTCGACTGTTTCCAAGTATTTTAGAATGTTCAAATTTTAATAAAGTCATCTAATATTTTTTGTGTGCTGTAGTATCCACTCGACGTCCTCCAGAAATTAGGTTGGATACAAGAACTTTCTCGTACATCACTGAAGTGCTCTGTGCCCATTCCGTTGCAGTTTCTGAAGGTGTTGAAGTAATAAGCTTGTTCGTGCGGACGTTACCCCCGATTTTATGGCAAGTGTTTTTTTCCCTACTTTGAGAGCAGCCTTATATTAGCCGTCATTGAACTGCTCGTGATGTTAACAATTACGAAGCACACCTCATCTATGATGGTTCACGGTCGTAAACGAACAAGATTATGATACTTGATGGTAAACCAAATAAATATAGGCTGATAGTACCAGTTGTTAATCTAAGTAATGGCTATGAAAGTATACCTTGAGTTCTGAACACTTAAGGATCCGTACATCATTTCAATTTCTCCATTAACTTGTTGCTAACGGAGAATGATGACTGTAAAACGGTAGTGTTTTTAAGAAGTCTACTAAGCAAAGTCATCCTAAATTTTCTGGAACTATTTATTCCTGAAAATGTCACACTGCTGCAGCTAAACGACCATGGATTCAACGTGAAGGGAGAGGTGACTGTTAATGCTTTTTACCTGTTCAAGTGGCTTAAATGTAAAAACGCCGATTTTTGAAATTTACAAAAAGCCTACAGATAGGCATCGAAGTTTAAATACAGTTTACTGTTACCTGTTTCTTAAATAACTGATACAATTGTAATGTGATATTTCCCAAAGCTTTCACTGACTACCTCAAGTGTTTCGGAGTGATGCACTTGTAACTAAGTATGAAGCTTAATATAAATATTATGATTTGAATGCACAATGAGCCGGCCGCTGTGGTCGAGCGGTTCTAGGCGCTTCAGTCCGGAACCGCGTTGCTGCTATGGTCGCAGGTTCGAATCCTGCCTTGGGCATGGATGTGTGTGATGTCGTTAGGTTTAGGTAGTTCTAAGTGTAGGGGACTGATGAAGTCAGCTGTTAAGTATCATAGTGCTTAGAGCCATTTGAACCATTAGAATGGACAATGTCAAACTGTTGGACTTCGCCGGCCGGTGTGACCGAGTGGTTCTAGGCGCTTCAGTCTGGAACCGCGCTACCGCTACGGTCGCAGGTTCGAATCCTGCCTCGGGCATGGATGTGAGTGATGTCATTAGGTTAGTTAGGTTTAAGTAGTTCTAAGTTCTATGGGACTGATGACCTCATAAGTTAAGTCCAATAGTGCTCAGAGCCATTTGAATCATTTGAACTGATGGACTTCCACCATCAGTCTAACCGTCTGAGGGCTGTCAAAAGGAACAATATATATATATATTGGTGGTGGTTCCACAGTCGTTCTACCTCTTTCTGTAAATGCTCTTAACAGTAGCACGTGAACATTCGACTAGCTTCACCGTTTTCGAGATACTCGTTCATAGACTGTAAGCAATAATAACCTACCCTTTGTCAAATGCGGTTATCTAAATGGATTTTCCCATCTGCAGCCCATATCTTCACTAGGGAGATCCCTCGTCCATGTCTGTTCCACTTTTAGTGTTTTGTTACCGCGTCCCATGCCTGTAACGTCACCAGGCGGCACTCAACGTCGCGATGGGCATTGGTCTCAATGTTTTGGTTTATCAGTGTACGTAAAATAGCAGAAAACAAAAATATGGAAAATTTCTTAAAATTGTGGAAGAACGAAAGTACTTTTTCGTGTTACGGACGGGCTCGGCAGCCTGTCAAGTAGGATTTATTTTGCTCATCACCGAGAACAAAGGTCCTTCCTTGCGAGCGTTGCTCTACACCGGGGTATTTGCTTTGTCAGCAGGGAATTACAGACGTGAACACGGAACTCACACAGGAGCGTCTTCTTTATTTGACTCACATAGAGAATACCGATTTCGTCAAATTCCCTGTATGTATTTGACTCTGCAATAGTTCCGATCCTAATTATTTCGTACAGTGAGTCATTCATTCTTGATTTTTTGTATCGAATGCACCAAGGCCGTGCACGATTTCAGCACCTCCCTACTAAAAATATGTGTTATATCATAAATATTTTATGACAGAACCAAGCGCATTGTGCCACCAATGATAATTATAAGAACTTAGGAGTAGTACAAGACCGGTTACATTAAACGTGCAGCAGTAACCATTATCCGAAGTTAATTCTGATCGGAAACTACGATCGGGGTAATTTAGTGCTTGTGTTACAGCATTAGTTTTGAGTCTGTTAACAGTGTTGATGATAATCTTGTCTCTTGTTCCGGAATTAATTGGTTATCCTCTACTAGTGCTATGTAAAAATATTTTTTTCTTTTTTTTTCTTTAGCAGCTGTAACATGCAGTCGACTCTGAAGTATATTCTACTCTCCTAATGCAAATATTTAATGGAACAATACGAAATCAGTTGAAGTGTTTTTCGTATATCGTTCTAGGTTTGCGACGAGGGATTGTAAGTATACGTTCGGAATCGACCAGTCATTGAAAGTAATGGTTTGAAATCACACTGTCAGTTCCAGTTGTGTTGGCTGATATCCCAGCAACTGGTACGAAGAAGTACACGGTGAAGCAGAACTACAGACGGGCCTGGACCAGTATTGATCGTTGCAAGCGTGGGAAAATGCATATCTGTAGCCGATGTTCTCTACATCAGCAATTCAAATTGAGCAATAACTTACTTCGCAAAGGCCGTGATAAGCTTGAACTTCTCGTTCGTGTCAACAGCTATTTTCATTTAATTGTTTTAGCAATACTAAGAATGGTTTAACGAAAGTGAGTACTTGTTACACCTGTCAGCCAGTATTTAATTATCTATCATATATATGACAATGGCTGTCTGAAATTCGCAGGTTTTACTGCTCGAAATCGCCTGTATCACCCACACAGCGTCAGAATCACGTCTTGCAGTTCCCTATCGTTTCAGCTTGTTATGGAATGTCTTGTTACGTTGTAGTAGTAAAGGGTAAAGTCCACTGTGTTCGTTATTCTGTTGGTACGGCAACTCTCTAGGTCTAGCAACAAAGAAGTATCGGATCTCAAAAGTCATCACGTCAGATAAATTATGTGAAACTCGTCGCGAACGTTCATAGCTTTGTATAGAACCCAGTACGTTGTCCTCGATGGTGACTGTTCATCGGAGGTGAGGCTATCATCTGGAGTGCCCCAAGGAAGTGTGGTAGGTCCGCTGTTGTTTTCTATCTACATAAATGGTCTTTTGGATAGGATGGATAGCAATGTGGGGCTGTTTGTCTATGATGCTGTGGTGTACGGGAAGGTGTCGCCGTTGAGTGACTGTTGAAGGATACAAGACGACTCGGCCAGGATTTGTGATTGGTGTAAAGAGGACTCTAGATATAGATAAATGTAAATTAATGCAGATGAAGAGGAAAAAGAACCCCGTAATGTTTGAATACTCCAATAGTAGTGTAGCACTTGACACAGTCACGTCGATTAAATATTTGGGAGTAACATTGCAGAGCGATATGAAGTGGGACAAGCATGTAATGGCAGTTGTGGGGAAGGCGGATAGTCGTCTTCGGTTCATTGGTAGAATTTTGGGAAGATGTGGTTCATCTGTAAAGAAGACCGCTTATAAAACACTAATACGACCTATTCTTGAGTACTGCTCGAGCGTTTGGGATCCCTATCAGGTAGGATTGAGGGAGGACACAGAAGCAATTCAGAGGCGGACTGCTGTATTTGTTACTGGTAGGTTTGATCATCACGCGAGTGTTACGGAAATGCTTCAGGAACTCGGGTGGGAGTCTCTGGAGGAATGGAGGCGTTCTTTTCGTGAATCGCTACTGAGGAAATCTAGAGAACCAGCATTTGAGGCTGACTGCAGTACAAGTTTACTGCCGCCAACTTATATTTCGCGGAAAGACCACAAAGATAACATAAGAGAGATTAGGGCTCATACAGAGGCATATAGGCAGTCATTTTTCCCTCGTTCTGTTTGGGAGTGGAACAGGGAGAGAAGATGCTAGTTGTCGTACGAGATACCCTCCGCCATGCACCGTATGGTGGATTGCGGAGTATGTATGTAGGTGTAGATGTAGATATCTACGATGAGCTACATTTCTACGCACCAAAAAATGAACGCCAGTCACAGATCTCAATCTTTTCTCGTCACGGTTTGTTCAAATAAGGAGGGAGGAGGATTCATGTTGCAAAACCAATCACACTGTTTGCCTCTGATTAGTGAATCTTCTGGTGAAACTTGCAACTGAAGTGGAACCCTCTCAACTAATATACGTACAGACTGTAAAAGAAAACCAAGGACAAAACGGTTCGCACGACTACGGCATGGCAATCATTCTGGCTACCATTAGTAACACCCAATGATGACTATGTGACTGCTCAATCCACAGCCTTAACATATGCCTCAGTGCTGATGTTTATCACCATTTCATATAGACGTAAGGGTGTTGGTAGAGAAACAACAATCAATCACAACCAAATTTTCCAATATTTTTCAAGTTGGAGACACACCGACAAAAGTTTTACGTCCAAGAGGAACTGGTTGTCCACTGAAAACAAGTAACATCTCTCGCTCCCAAAGTGGTGGTATTGTGGATGGTGTGTAGATAAGAGTGTTGCAATCAAAGATCCCCATTTCCTCTGCAGGACTTTGCCAGTGCTAGATGGTCTTTATACGTCAAAATAATTCTTCATTCCGATCACATTCCAACTATCGGCGTTCCTCTATGTTTCTGTCTGACTGTGATGTTTGAAGACGTTCACATTGATGTGTTTATTGGAGCTAAAAGCTTATGGAGAGAATTGTTAGAAGCCGTGGCATTTTACCACTTGACAACGTTTGAAGACTGTAAATTTTCTAGATGTCTCATTTAATTTCCCACGGACTCTTGTTCGTGCTGTTAGTGCTTCTTATGTATACTATTTATTATCTGACGGCACTATGCCTAGAGCAAGACATGTACGGACACTTTTTACCAAATGTAGTGCTCCTCTAGTGAAACGTGCGTCTCTTTGATATAAAGCGAATTTTTCTGCTATATCTTTGTTCAGAAACGACACGTGGTTGGGATTCCATGTTAAAATGTCAGTCCCCTTTCTCCGGGATATTAGGAACTCAAAAGTTGCCGAAATAGCGTCCAATTGAATGACTTGCACCAGACCGTCGAGCCACACGAAATTGTTATTATTAGTGGTTTCACGTAGTTCTGTTGTCTGCCATACACGTAGACCATCGACACAGGCACTACAATGTCACTCATTTGATGAAACTCGGATGAGCCGTCCACCGGATATAGTTTGTTTGTCTTCATAAAATTATTTAAGGAGTGAATTCTTGTTAATATCTTAACATTTTAGGCTTTTAACTGCAGATTTTCCTGAATATAAAGTGGATGAAAACGTCAAATAAGGAAACACAATTCACATCTATCCCCACATCTGTATTTGCGAGCCTCTAACCTGAATATCAGAAGGTACACTTCCCTCCGTACCACTTCTTTCATTGCATATGGAAGGTTTGAACAATTATTTCTTAAATGCCTGTGTGCGCACTGACAGTCTAACGTTGTCTTTGCGGTCTCTACAGGTGAATTACATAGGAGGTTGTAGTATATTCCTAAATTCCTTACTAAATGCTGTAGAATTTTGGCAAGCCATTGGCTCCTACGTTCAAGCGTCCGCCCCTTCATGTTTGTCAGCATATCCGTAACACCTGTGATCATTCGTGCTGCCTGTTCTTCCGTCTTTTATTTTGTTCAAAATGGTTCAAATGGCTCTGAGCACTATGGGACTCAACATCTTAGGTCATAAGTCCCCTAGAACTTAGAACTACTTAAACCTAACTAACCTAAGGACATCACACACACCCATGCCCGACGCAGGATTCGAGCCTGCGACCGTAGCAGTCCCGCGGTTCCGGACTGCAGCGCCAGAACCGCACGGCCACCTCGGCCGGCGTTTTATTTTGTACCTTTAGTATCCAGTGTCAGTACTATTCGGTATAGATCCCAAGCTCTTGAGTTTTCCTAGTATCCTGTCAATGAACCGAACTGTACTATATGCTTACGGACGGCTAAACCTATGTTATCATCATTCCAGTTTCAAAAATGGTTCAAATGGTTCTGAGCACTATGAGACTTAACATCTTCGGTCATCAGTCCCCTAGAACTTAGAACTACTTAAACCTAACTAACCTAAGGACATCACACACACCCATGCCCGACGCAGGATTCGAACCTGCGACCGTAGCAGTCGCACGGTTCCTGACTGAGCGCCTAGAACCGCGAGACCACCGCGGCCGGCCATTCCAGTTTATATCCCTTAAAATTATTATACTATATATGACTTGACAGATATATGTTGTAACTAATTGATGTTATAGTGAGAGAAACAACAATTTTGCGTACTGATCGATATGTTAGTGATAGAATACCACAACTTTTCGTCTTGTGAAAGACACAATTTTAAATTTGTGTATATTTAACGCAAGCGAACGTTTGCACCATTTCTAAATCTTATCACTAGTTGACTGAATATTTGCTCAGCTCTTTGCAGACAGTACTTTATTATAACTAACTGTATCGTCAGCAAAAAGTGGGAAGTTGCTATTAAAATTGTCTGGCAGATCATCAGTATGCATAATGAAGAGCAAGGGCCCAACACAGCCTGTGTGCGCACTGACAGTCTAATGCTTTCTTTGCCGTCTCTACAGGTGAACTACATAGGGGGTTGTAGTATATTTCTAAATTCCTCACGCCTCAAGCTTCTTCGCGTCTGTCCTTGATTCCCCATCCGGGATAAGACGCTGCATGATCCTTACCAAGAAATCCTTAATCCAGTCGGAAATTTTGTTAATGATCGTTGATGTGATAGCGAGTCACATGGTTCTCGAAAGTGAAGGAATACTGAACAGATAAGTGTGGTGTCACCGCCAGACACCACACTTGCTAGGTGGTAGCCTTTAAATCGGCCGCGGTCCGTTAGTATACGTCGGACCCGCGTGTCGCCACCATCAGTGATTGCAGACCGAGCGCCGCCACACGACAGGTCTAGTCTAGACTCCCTAGCACTCGCCCCAGTTGTACAGCCGACTTTGCTAGCGATGGTTCACTGACTACATACGCTCTCATTTGCCGAGACGATAGTTAGCATAGCCTTCAACTACGTCATTTGCTACGACCTAGCAAGGCGCCATTACCAGTTACTATTGATGCTGTAAAACATGTACCGTCAAGAGCGATGTTCACCATTTATGGATTAGAGTTCAGTATTCCACAGCTACGTCCTTTTTTGCTAGTCTCATTTCCTTGACCTGTTCCAGACCTCACGCCAGCCTGCGTGAGCTAAAACGCGTGCCTTTCGGCTTCCTCTCATAGTGGGTTGGCATCTCTTGCCAATCCACAACAATAAGTGCTTACTGGACACGAGGCAGGACTAAATCCGTGATGCGGATATCCTGCTTAGGGTTCGTGTTGCTTTATGAAGTTACCCAAGCCGGATACGGGACGATACCTCCATCAACGCCACGGACGGTACCTTTCCAAATCCTTGCGCAGTATCAGGTCAATTTCGGCCTCTAGTGACCTCGTTGTCGATGAGACATTCAGTTCTGAGAACACTAATGAAATAATTAAAAATGTATTTGCTTGAAACGAAAAATATTAACATTACTAACAGGATTAATTTGCAGATTTCATACTTGTACTTGAAGGTACACTCCAAGGGCGTTTGGTTTCGCGCCGGTTAAGTTTGCTTCCGAACAGGAATAAAGGCTCAGCAAAAGCCAGTCGATGGGATCCTTATTAGCAGCGGTGAGCGCCGGAGCGCACAAGGATGCGTCGTGGCCGTGTTGACCTCGTCGCTACGATCCGCCGAGCGCCGCACACTTTCTCCCCGCCTTCACCTATTCCTCTGTCTCTGGGCCTGCATGTGTGTCAGGCTTCGGAATGCTGATGCGTCTGCTTCTCATAAGGAAGGTCACTGTAGTTGTCGCGGAGAGGAGATTAAAACTATTTTTGTATTGTTACTGATGAGAAAAAAAGCTCTTTGTAAAGTTTTAGCTTCTATGCTGCAACGGTATTGACGAGAGACACAGGAATAGGTGGGGCGGTAATAGGTTTCCCCTCTCTACTACAGCCCTCCATTTACGTATCGCTCTGCAAGCAGCGCAGTGGCCACAATACGTCAGGTGGGTTTGTGTTTGCTGTTAGAGCTGGTCATATTATCTCTGTGGTGTGGAAGTTTGTTTACAGAGTTAGTAAGTGTTTCACCCTGGACAGTGAGATAGGCAGTAACTGTGAAACTGTTGGTGTAGTACTTTGGTGTTGCAGAAGACGTAGCTACGGGAGAAGAGCGAGTTATTTATGAACAAATAAACCAACAGTTGACAGAAGAGGTTGCTGAAGTAGCAGGGGTTATTACACTTTTAGTAGATGGAGAAGCATCAGATGAAGAAAATAATAGTGCCATGACAATGAGAGCAAACCAGTGGCGAATTTCCAGGGAAGTAGTTGTTCGTCTTACCAGCCATCTCGTCCAAGAAAACGAACGAAGTTTCCATGAGGAAACAACACAGGGAAAATCAACCAAGAGAAAGAGATAGAAATGTTGATCCTCCCCGCCTGTGTCGTCCTGGATTGGCAACTGATATGGCACCGCGCCCGAAAATTATAACAGTGTTGCCACAGAAAAGGACAATAAAGACCAAGACTGTGTTACAAAACTTTGAACACAGACTAAAAATCTCATTCGTCAAACCTCAAAATTCTGAGGGATATGATAAGTTGTGAATTACGTGTCACACAGTCCATTTTCCTGCAAATAAGAATATAAATTTACCGAACATCAAGGCGTTTTCCAGCACATCTGTTAATATGAGGGAGAGGGTGTTGTGTTGGCTGAAGAGCCAACACTGTGTCACTATTGGAGGCCGAAATGCACGCGTTTTAGCTCACGCAGACTGGCGTGAGGAGGGAAGGACTATACTGACGTGAGGTCTGGAACATGACAAGAAATTAGAATTCAGAAAGCGGACGTAGCTAGTTGATACTTAACTTTAATCCATTTATGATGAACGTCTCTCTTGACGGTACATGATTCACAATATTATCTGTTCAGGTTATAGTAACGGAATATGGCGCCTTGCTAGGTCATAGCAAATGACGTTGCTGAAGGCTATGCTAACTATCGTCTCGGCAAATGAGAGCGTATGTAGTCAGTAAACCGTCGCTAGCAAAGTCGGCTGTACAACTGGTGCGAGTGCTAGGGAGTCTAGACTAGACCTGTCGTGTGGCGGCGCTCGGTCTGCAATCACTGATAGTGGCGACACGCGGGTCCGACGTATTCTAACGGACCGCGGCCGATTTAAATGCTACCACCTAGCAAGCTGGTGTCTGGCGGTGACACCACAGAGGGATATAAAAGTCCTCCTAGAACAAGTAATACAAGAAAAAACTGAACCCTTTCTTTTGGTTGACTCCTGGGCAGCCAATAGGGATGACGATCTGTACAACTCTAAGTTCCTGAAGGCGCTCAATTAATTAAGAATCCTGTTCCTGCAAAGTGCACAGCTATTGTGCAACTTGCCGACGTTTCTTTCTTCCGCCGATACAAAAACGGTGTGAAAATTATCGCAGATAGACTCACGGTATCTTCTGATAATGACATTAACGTATAACACACAGGCAACTTCTTACACCTTCAGTCGCTTGTGGATTTCCAGTTCTCGGTAGCACGATTCTCCATCTTCACCGCATTTGCATTTTTTGTATGACACTACACCAAAGATTTTCCTGGTGTATTTCAAACACGCTTGGAGTACTGATTCGAAGAATGATTAACGGAAGAGTGTTTCCGTTAGAGCTGTGATCAACTTGCTTTCATCGAATGTGCACACTGCGAGAACTGTCTATGTATTGACCATGCCGTTAACGCTGACTTGCATATTTTTTGCGCCCGATAGTGTAGTCAAGTAAGGAAATTCTGTTACAGAGCGTTTCATGTCATATTATTGATTAGCTACCTAAAATAATCCATTATTTTGTGTAATAAATCGTTCATACTTACAGTAATTTCATTGTAATATTGATGACTGATATCTGCTGTTCTAATAGTCTGCAGCAGCTACAATTTTCATGGTGTATGTACATTTTGTTGCTCTATTAAATGCGCTATGTATGAATATAATTTGCGTGACATCGTATTGTGACTTTCCCTTGTCAGTTCAGCCACTTAGCCTTAGAGCTATTTTCAGTATGATTCATTTCCGTTATCTCGGGCAATTCTTTCTGTCGATACAATGCCGGTTGGATTTGTAATCATTGATACTCTATACCTTCGATGTTTTTCCCAGTTGCTGGCACATCTGAAAATTACTTATAGAATAAAGTGAAAATCGTTCAACACGAAGCGCTCAAAACGAAATATAGGCTAGCAAGAAATAAAACCACTTTCCCCATAAAGTACAAAAGCGAGCTCCTGTTTATCCGAGTTAGTGCGGACCCGAGACTGTACGGATAACTGAAAAACAACGATAAACCAAAATACACATGAAATTGCTAGTTACAGTATGTACAAAACATGACACGTGTAATTTGAATGTCCACTACATCAAATACTCGTTATACACCGGAAACCGACAACTTACTTAAAAAATTACGTTTAACAGACACTGTACTTCCTACCCTTATTTTCGTTTCACTCGCGAGAAACAATCGTCCAGTTTCTATCTGTATACTTTTTTCATTCACTTCATTCACATTTCCCTGTATCATATCATCGCCATAGTCAAAAGAATTTAGTCGTGCATACTGTAATAACAAATTAACGTATTTCAGCGCCCCGGTGTGCATGATAACGTATTCCTCGATCGCCTCATCTTTGCCCTATTCCTCTATCGAACACTTAGTTCACTATATTCCCGTCACTTACCTGCTTAAATCCCGGTTCATAGCATCGCTGTTTAATGACTTGCGGCTGTTTTTCACCATCTGCGTTTTCAGAAATTTGTATTCTTAAGCAAAATTATTTATCCGAACAGTAACAAAATATATCAGGCTTTTTTCCAAAAATCGCTGAACTATTTATGAACAGATTGTAAATGTAAGCCAGATAACCTGAAGCTTGCTGTATGGAATTTCATGCTTTTTCCTTTAACATGAATCAAAAATCGTGTAACACGAGAAGATTCCGCTCCTCGGACGAACAATTATACTTTCTGCAGTCATCATGTCACCCACATGTATTGGCTTAGATTTTTTTCGTTCGACCGAACAAAATAACCAATGGTCGTTACTGTTGCTATAGTACAGCCTTTCTTGGATAATGCCATTGCCGAAATAGTTCAACTAGTTTTCGAAATCCGTGATGGATTTGTCGAAGCCGCGCAACCATTTCTCGAAAGCATTTGATTTTATGTTTCTTTTGTTCTTTTTTTCGTTTATAAGTTTTCACAATCAGGTACTGCAAATTCTTTTGTTTTCAAGACAGAGAAATTGGGAAAGTTTTTACTTTCAGTGACTGATTTACAGCATCAAATGGTTCAAATGGTTCTGAGCACTATGGGACTTAACATCTGAGGTCATCAGTCCTCTAGAACTTAGAACTACTTAAACTTAACTAACCTAAGGATCACACACATCCATGCCCGAGGCAGGACTCGAACCTGAGACCGTAGCAGTCGCACGGTTCCAGACTTTATGCGCCTCTAACCGCTCGACCACTTCGGCCGGCTTTTCTGCATTCATGTACACTAGTTTGAGATCAGTGAAATTTCTCTTAGTGATAGCAGTAAATATGAAGTCTGAAGAGTTCCAGAACACACGTACCAATATGCATAGGCTTCGTGAACTGCACTGAAACCTTAGCCCCGTACACAGCGTATAATTCTTGATGGAAGATAGTTCCCTGCCTGAAATTTGGCCTAGTAATGTAATGGCTTGCACCATAACGTCTACCAAAACGATAAACTAAACGAATTCCATGGGAGTCGATAACATTTTCCACGGATTTTCCGCAAACTGAGTTGTTCACTAAATTATTTTTCAAAGTAACACGTCAGGAGCAGGGCCGAAGGAGATCCTGTTGGTCATTCCAACATTTCCACCCTCAGACACTGCTGGAGATTTCTGTAGTGGAAAATGTATTTCTGCTTGTTCCTCAGCATTGTCATCAGCTTATGGACAGAACCTTTACATGACAATATGCTCTCCAGACACAGCGGCATGATGCTGTGTGCATCATGTAAATGGGCGGGGTATTCAAGGCCTGCCTGAAAAATGTATCGCTCACCAGGATACTCAGCCATGTCACAGATCTTCTCCTTCAATCTGACGATATTTCCTTTGGCACCCATTGTGCAACAGTACCTAAAGGTTACTGTTGAATAATAGCTCTTCTAAACAGCATCCCCTGCAAGGAAACCAGTTGTATCTTTACCTGTGGTTACTAGCACTTTAGGTTCTTGAGCTCTGCACAGCTCTGTTTAAAATGAATAGCTCATTGTAGTCACAGGGTCGAGCAGTGCACATCTCCAGCAAATAATAACCTGTAGCTGTGATCCTTCGCCTGCCGGGGTGGCCGAGCGGTTCGAGCGCTACAGTCTGGAACCGCGCGACTACTACGGTCGCAGGTTCGAATCCTGCCTCGGGCATGGATGTGTGTGATGTCCTTAGTTTAGTTAGGTTTAAATAGTTCTAACTTCTAGGGGACTGATGACCTCAGAAGTTAAGTCTTATAGTGCTCAGAGCCATTTGAACCATTTTGTGATCCTGCAGTCAAATATTCCATGCATATGCTACAATTGTGAGTGAATAAAATACACAGACATACACAATAAAAGTTAAATGAATAATTTAATAACAAGGGTTCTATTGTAACATCTGTAATTGATGTAGACGACAGAGAATTTTGTTGAATAATGTTAATTGAAGAAAAGGCATCTCAAGGTAAAGTATAATTGCGGGTGTTACAAGAATGGTAGCAAAATACCCAGACTAAACAGTCATCAAAGATCCATGAAAACTAAGTCCATTTCTTAATAACAATACATGAAAATCCACCAGCTCAAAGCAGTTCAGAGTTCAACATGATGATTCACAGATCAATACATGCAGTGAAAAGAATAGTAACTCATACTCAGTCTGTTCGCACCTCCATAATACAAAAAATTGGACTCCTACTCTGGAGCAAATTCAGAGCTCACGAAATATTAAGTCCCTTCACAAGTTAAAGTATGCTAGCGGCCGTTCACCGCCCACGATCACACACTCATGTGAGGGAATCACGCACGCCATTATAGGCAGGTTTGTCTTCTTCCATCACGGAACACAAAGTGTCCCTTCAAGATCCAACCGAAAAGTGTCTTCAAAAAATAGTGGTTATTCAGCACCCAGAATCCATTGCCTACACGTCTCAATCACACACATTACCTCAGGAAGTTCGGCCTCCTTACAGAACTCGCGAAGTTCCCAGAATCACTTCCTTGAGCTCTTCACTGGAAAAGGTTCAAAAATGGTTCAAATGGCTCTGAGCACTATGGGGCTTAACATCTGTGGTCATCAGTCCCCTAGAACTTAGAACTACTTAAACCTAACTAACCTAAGGACATCACACACATCCATGCCCGAGGCAGGATTCGAGCCTGCGACCGTAGCGGGCACGCGGTTACAGACTGAAGCGCCTAGAACCGCACGGCCACACCGGCCGGCACTGGAAAAGGTCCAGTTTTCACTCGACTCGTGTAATGTCAGCTTTTCCCTTGGGTGAAGGCCATTCTCAACAAAGTACATCGCTCTTAAATGCTACCAGACATGATTTGATTCAACATAACCATTTTCCCTCGCTAAACGAATATGTTAATACAATAAAATAGCATTACCTGGTATTTACTGTGACCTGTCTAAGGCATTTGATTGCGTGAATCATATTAATCTCCTTGATAATTTAAAGTTTTATAGGATTGATGGTACAGGCAATCAAGGGACAATGGCATGTCTAACCAGAAGAATGCAGAAAGTTGTACTTAGTAATTCAACCAATGTAATCTGGGGACGTATATGCGGGGTTTGCCAAGACTCAACCTTAGGTCCACTATTGCTCCTCATGTATGTAAATGATCTTACATCTAATATATAACTAACGGAATATGTTCTTTTTGCAAATGACACCAGTATTGTAATCAATACAAGCGTACATACAGAAACAGAGGAAATGGTAAACAACATTTTGAAACGTCTCATTGACTGGTTTCTGCACATCTAGGGTACTACTCCAAGGATAAGAATAATACATGGTGAGGAAACAATAAGTAGGGTGGAAACTTCAAAATTCTGAGGTATTCATATTGATGAGAATTGAAACTGAAAAAAGCATATTTTTGAACTCCTAAAACAACTTAGTTCAGTGACATTTGCACTTAGAATCGTTGCATATCATGGGGACAGACAGATAAGTAAGCTGATATATTTTGCTTATTTTCATTGAATAACGTCATATGGAATAAAGTTCTGGGGTAACTCTTCTGTAAGTCTTCAGTGCTCAAAAACATGCTTTAAGAATAATACGTGATGCTCACCCAGAATGATTTTGTAGACGTCTGTTTAATGAGATGCGTACTCTGACCACTGCTTCACAGTATATTTATTCCTTCATGAAGCTTACTGTAAATAATCTATTTCAGTTCAAAAGGAGCAATGATGTACAAAATTACAATACCAGAAACAAAAATGACATTAAGGTTGTCTTCAGCATAAAAAGGGGTGCACAATACTGCACATGAAATTTTTGATAATTTGCCCAGCTGTATAAAACGCCCCCTCCCCCCTCCCCCCCATGAACCTAGGACCTTGCCGTTGGTGGGGAGGCTTGTATGCCTCAGCGATACAGATAGCCATACCGTAGGTACAATCACAACGGAGGCGTATCTGTTGAGAGGCCAGACAAACGTGTGGTTCCTGAAGAGGGGCAGCAGCCTTTTCAGTAGTTGCAAGGGCAGCAGTCTGGATGACTGACTGATCTGGCCTTGTAACAATAACCAAAACGGCCTTGCTGTGCTGGTACTGCGAACGGCTGAAAGCAAGGGGAAACTACGGCCGTAATTTTTCCCGAGGGCATGCAGCTTTACTGTATGATTAAATGATGATGGCATCTTCTTGGGTAAAATATTCCGGAGGTAAAATAGTCCCCCATTCGGATCTCCGGGAGGGGACTACTCAATAGGATGTCGTTATCAGGAGAAAGAAAACTGGCGTTCTACGGATCGGAGCGTGGAATGTCAGATCCATTAATCGGGCAGGTAGGTTAGAAAATTTAAAAAGGGAAATGGATAGGTTAAAGTTAGATATAGTGGGAATTAGTGAAGTTCGGTGGCAGGAGGAACAAGACTTCTCGTCAGGTGACTACAGGGTTATAAACACAAAGTCAAATAGGGGTAATGCAGGAGTAGCTTTAATAATGAATAGGAAAATAGGAATGCGGGTAAGCTACTACAAACAACATAGTGAACGCATTATTGTGGCCAAGATAGATACTAAGCCCACCCCTACTACAGTATTACAAGTTTATATGCCAACTAGCTCTGCAGATGACGAAGAAATTGAAGAAATGTATGATGAAATAAAAGAAATTATTCAGATAGTGAAGGGAGTCGAAAATCTAATAGTCATGGGCGACTGGAATTCGAGTGTAGGAAAAGGGAGAGAAGGAAACGTAGTAGGTGAATATGGATTGGGGCTAAGAAATGAAAGAGGAAGCCATCTGGTAGAATTTTGCACAGAGCACAACTTAATCATAGCTAACACTTGGTTCAAGAATCATAAAAGAAGGTTGTATACATGGAAGAACCCTGGAGATACTAAAAGGTATCAGATAGATTATATAACGGTAAGACAGAGATTTAGGAACCAGGTTTTAAATTGTAAGACATTTCCAGGGGCAGATGTGGACTCTGACCACAATCTATTGGTTATGAACTGTAGATTAAAACTGAAGAAACTGCAAAAAGGTGGGAATTTAAGGAGATGGGACCTGGATAAACTGAAAGAACCAGAGGTTGTACAGAGGTTCAGGGAGAGCATAAGGGAACAATTGACAGGAATGGGGGAAAGGAATACAGTAGAAGAAGAATGGGTAGCTTTGAGGGATGAAGTAGTGAATGCAGCAGCGGATCAAGTAGGTAAAAAGACGAGGGCTAGTAGAAATCCTTGGTTAACAGAAGAAATATTGAATTTAATTGATGAAAGGAGAAAATATAAAAATGCAGTAAATGAAGCAGGCAAAAAGGAATACAAACATCTCAAAAATGAGATCGACAGGAAGTGCAAAATGGCTAAGCAGGGATGGCTAGAGGACAAATGTAAGGATGTAGAGGCTTATCTCACCAGGGGTAAGATAGATACTGCCTACAGGAAAATTAAAGAGACCTTTGGAGATAAGAGAACCACTTGTATGAACATCAAGAGCTCAGAGGGAAATCCAGTTCTAAGCAAAGCAGGGAAAGCAGAAAGGTGGAAAGAGTATATAGAGGGTCTATACAAGGGCGATGTACCTGAGGACAGTATTATGGAAATGGAAGAGGATGTAGATGAAGATGAAATGGGAGATACGATACTGCGTGAAGAGTTTGACAGAGCACTGAAAGACCTGAGTCGAAACAAGGCCCCTGGAGTAGACAACATTCCATTGGAACTACTGACGGCCTCGGGAGAGCCAGTCCTGACAAAACTCTACCATCTGGTGAGCAAGATGTACGAAACAGGCGAAATACCCTCAGACTTCAAGAAGAATATAATAATTCCAATTCCAAAGAAATCAGGTGTTGACAGATGTGAAAATTACCGAACAATCAGTTTACTAAGCCACAGCTGCAAAATACTAACACGAATTCTTTACAGACGAATGGAAAAACTAGTAGAAGCCGACCTCGGGGAAGATCAATTTGGATTCCGTAGAAATACTGGAACACGTGAGGCAATACTGACCCTACGACTTATCTTAGAAGCTAGATTAAGTAAAGGCAAACCTACGTTTCTAGTATTTCTAGACTTAGAGAAAGCTTTTGACAATTTTTACTGGAATACTCTCTTTCAAATTCTAAAGGTGGCAGGGGTAAAATACAGGGAGCGAAAGGCTATTTACAATTTGTACAGAAACCAGATGGCAGTTATGAGAGTCGAGGGACATGAAAGGGAAGCAGTGGTTGGGAAGGGAGTAAGACAGGGTTTTAGCCTCTCCCCGATGTTATTCAATCTGTATATTGAGCAAGCAGTAAAGGAAACAAAAGAAAAATTCGGAGTAGGTATTAAAATCCATGGAGAAGAAATAAAAACTTTGAGGTTCGCCGATGACATTGTAATTCTGTCAGAGACAGCAAAGGACTTGGAAGAGCAGTTGAACGGAATGGATGGTGTCTTGAAGGTAGGATATAAGATGAACATCAACAAAAGCAAAACGAGGATAATGGAATGTAGTCGAATTAAGTCGGGTGATGTTGAGGGTATTAGATTAGGAAATGAGACACTTAAAGTAGTAAAGGAGTTTTGCTATTTGGGGAGCAAATTAGCTGATGATGGTCGAAGTAGAGAGGATATAAAATGTAGACTGGCAATGGCAAGGAAAGCGTTTCTGAAGAAGAGAAATTTGTTAACATCGAGTATAGATTTAAGTGTCAGGAAGTCATTTCTGAAAGTATTTGTATGGAGTGTAGCCATGTATGGAAGTGAAACATGGACGGTAAGTAGTTTGGACAAGAAGAGAATAGAAGCTTTCGAAATGTGGTGCTACAGAAGAATGCTGAAGATTAGATGGGTAGATCACATAACTAATGAGGAAGTATTGAATAGGATTGGGGAGAAGAGAAGTTTGTGGCACAACTTGACCAGAAGAAGGGATCGGTTGCTAGGACATGTTCTGAGGCATCAAGGGATCACCAATTTAGTATTGGAGGTCAGCGTGGAGGGTAAAAATCGTAGGGGGAGACCAAGAGATGAATATACTAAGCAGATTCAGAAGGATGTAGGCTGCAGTAGGTACTGGGAGATGAAGAAGCTTGCACAGGATAGAGTAGCATGGAGTGCTGCATCAAACCAGTCTCGGGACTGAAGACCACAACAACAATATAAAACGTCTGACAGAGAGCAAAGTAAAATTTCAAAACAAACTGAAAAAGTTTCTCCTTGAGGACTCATTCTATTCCTGTACTGTGCGGAAGGTAGGAATTACTAATTCATGTCTGGATGTGTGAAAGGTAGTAAGGTAGGAATTACTAACATCTGTGTATTAAAAAAAAATGAAAAATGTTCAGCATGTGGCCATATTTACAATTTAATTTGCACTGTGAGTGTAAAATGACTCCTCCTACATAATTTAGATTTATCATGCCGAATGATCTGTGAACCATGAACCTCACTATCTTGAACTGGTGTTGTTATATTGAGTGACACCACTGGGTAGCTTCAATCCTTTCGACTTGACCAAGTCGTAACTCTGATGTGTTATTATGGATTGGTGTTCAGACTTGTGTGTGGCCTTTACGACAACAATGCTATTTCACACTACCATGATTTCTCTGCTCAAAACTAGATTCTGTCTGGTCAGCAATGTTGAACTCCAGATGGTCTAATATCTGGAGAGTCACTGGGAGGTGTATCAGGCTGCTTAATACCTGAACGACCTTATATTCTGGTGCATTGTAGGGAAAAATCTGCAGCCGTTGGAATGTGAATTCGTTGATAATATGCTCGACCGGATCGTGTTAAGATGTAAAATATTCGCTGGTTAATCCGAACAGTAGTCCTACTCAGCCTTCCTAGAAAAAGTCGTTTCGTGATGATACTGGTTTGTCACATGTTCCTAAGTGACTAATATATATAACTTTCAATTCGGTTCGGGCTACTACGGACCACGGGGCTCGTCTTAACTCTCAGCTAGGGTCTTCTGCTTTTTCTCGACTCAGTATACCTTCATCTTCTGGCTGTGAGCCTGCTTCGTCTCATCTGTCTACTTACGTCTGGTGGTGCCTTTACACTTCTTGCTTGTGAGAGACAGTGGGAAGACTCCGTGCAGGATGGCCTGTCGGTATTGAGTACGGTTCTTGGTTGTCTTTAATAGGATATGAAGTTCCCTGATTTAACAGAGATGATCCACTTGGCTGTGGACACCTTTCCCCTACTTGTCACTATGAGGATCCTGCTGGTGACCCTGGAGTGATTCAGGCAGGTCATGTGCCCACAGAAGGTCAGTCGCCTTTTCTCATACATGTGACTATGTCTTCCCTATGTTCATAGAGCTCGTTCTTGTGCCTGATTTGGTAGGTACCGACTTCCTCTCTTATGGGTCGTAGTATTCTCCTTAGGATCTTCCTCTCCTTAAGTTCTAGTTTCCTGAGTGGGCCTCTTCGATTCATCAAGAGGCACTCAGAGACATAGAGAGCAGAGTATTTTACTACTGAGTTGTGCTGCTTCAGCTTTATGTTCTTGGATAGGTACTTGGAGGTATAGACGTTCTTACAGGAGTGATAGGCCCTCTCTAACTTGGTGCACCTGGCGTCTATGGTCAAGGTTTCGCTTCCACTTGCTGATATCCTTTCTCCTAAGTACTTGACTGTAGGATGTAGGATGTAGGATTGTAGGATGTAGGATTGTAGATGAAGCCTGCTTGATATTGATGATGAACTCAGTCTTCTGTATGTTGACCATGAAGCCGGTTTTTGCCACAATACTGTAGAGGCTCTGTAGTTGGGTGAGTAGCTCCCCTCTCCCCCCCCCCCCCCCGCATGCTGTTAGCCAATAAGCTGATCATCAGCAAAGGCTAGACAGGGGGCATTGAGGTTGTCTTTCTTCTACCCAAGCTTCAGTCCTGCTTCAGGTGACGATTTTCTCCAGAACACAGTTGAAGAGGATGCAAGAGAGGCCGTCCCCCTGCCTGACTCCTGTCTGGATGAGAGAGCTCATGGAGGGTTCATCACTAAACTTGACTTGGAGGTGGTGTTTTTCAGGGTAGCTTGGGCCAGTCTGATAGTCTTCCCATCTAGGCCTAGTTCCCACAGGGTAGAGAAGAGGGTCTATCGATCTGTTGAGTCATATGCCTTTTGGAAGTCTACCATAGTGGCTACTGAGGGGTGTCCCCCTCGGCTCCTGTATGAGAGGTTGGTCGTGAGGTTTTGAATCTGTACTGTGTAGGGTCTACTTGCACAGAAACCAGCCTCATATCGCCTACTTGGGAGTCTACCTGTTTGGTGACTCTATTTTGCAGGGCTTTAGAGAAGGTCTTGTAGGTTATAAGCCACAAGGAGATACCTCTGTATTTGTTGAGATTTGTCTTACTTCCTTTCTTGTGTAGTGGATGGATCACAGCTGAGGCCCATCGCTCTGGCAAGACCTCTGTTCTTCAAATGTCCTGAATGATCTGGATGATACTCTGCAGGGACTGGTCAGCTACGTGCTTCCACATTTCCGTAACTATACCATCTTCACCTGGGGCCTTGTTGTTCTTAAGGTCTTTAATGATCTTCTATATTGCTTCCCTGTTGGGTGGTATCGAGTCCTGGTTCCTGACGGGCGGCTCGGCGAAAGCAAGTCTCTCTTTCGGCTTTTCTGCGTTGAGGAGTTTCTGGAAGCGTTCTGTGAAAGTTTTTGTGCTGTGCCTGTAATTCACTTGGAGTTTCCTAACTTGCACTCTGATATGTAGGGTGGGGCCATGTATGAAGTAGTCTTTTTTTTTAGTCACTTATAGAGATCTCTTGAATTGTTTTCCTCGAAGCTTTCTTCTGCCTGTTGTATTTGAGACCTGTTGAAGTTCCTCTTGGTTTTGCAGATGATGCTTGCTGTTGTTTTTCTTTGCGCCATGAAAGCCTGATCGTTGGGCTCATCTTTGCGCTGATTCCACTTGATCTAGGCTCTAGGCCTTTCCTCTACAGCTTGATCACATTCTGTGCCCACCAGGTGTTCTTGCCTTTGTTCGATGAAGCAGGTATAGTTTCATGAGCGGCTTCCAGTAGAGCCTTTTGAAGAGTAGGCCACCCTTGTTTGTGTGTGATCTTCTCAAGGGTGGTCTGGAAGTCGCGATCCTTATCGCTCAGTCGGTGGATGTTAACCTTGGTATTCTCGAAACCTTTGGGGTATTGTGAGCTCTTCCCAAAGGTTGTAGATTGATCTTAACTAGGGAGAGATAGTGGTCAGACTCGAGGTTTGCTCCGCTCAATACCTTGACGTTTTTTTATTTCCTTGTGGCATCTCCTGTAAATAGCCACATGGTCTATCTGAAATTCACCCAGCGTGTCATTTGGAGTCCTCCAGGTCATGACCTGGTAGTCGCTTGAACGCAGTTGATTTCAGGACCAGGTTGTAGTTGTCACAAAGGTCTATGAGGTGCTCGTCATTTCTATTGGTCCTCTTGTGGGCTGGTTAACCGCCTACTATCCTGTAGTACTTCTTTTCCTTGCCAACTTGTGCACTGAAGTCAACCATGAGTATGATGGTGTGGTGGTTAGGGATCTTGTCTAGGCTCTATTCATGGCTATTCCAGTAGTATTCTACTGCTTCCAGATCTTTCCTATTGGCGTCATTTGTAGGTGCATGGAAGTTAACTATTGTGTATGCTCTATTGTGGGACCTCGCGGATAACGAGGAGTTTCTGCCATAGGGGGATGTGAATTTTGAAATATGGTCGACCGTTGTATGATGTACAGCAAAGCCAGTACCCAGCTGTGAAACTGTCTTCATCACTCTTTCACCTGGTTTCCAATTATAGATCCAGTATCCTTGGGATTCCATTGGATCCTCATCTGGGAGCCGGGTCTCTTGTAATGCCGCTATCTTGATGTTATACTTCTCCAACACATCAAGAGTGTGTTTGAATTTACCAGTCTTTAACAGGTAGTTCATGTTCACTGTAGCTGAGTTAGTGACGTTCCTTTTCTTTTTCTGTTCTTTTTTATGTGAGGTCAGTAGTGGTGGAGTACATGAAGATGCAGGCGCCTCAGAATCCTATGACTCACATGCCCCATCATGACTGGCTGTGGATTGGTTACCACCTGGGATATTATTTCTGTTGATATTTCGCTTCATGTTGAGTCCAGCGAGTGTGTATGGGTTCACCCTAGTGGGTGACGAAGCTAATTCTCAAGGTTGTGCCCTTGGTAATAGCTTTGGTCCGCCCTAGGTATTTTATTTCCCTGGTACCCACCGTATCTGGTGAGCATCACACTATCCACTATCTGGGGAGGTGCTCAGCAGGAGACTAGCAACTCCCCCGAGATTATATATAATCATTTTATGTTGTATTTTCGTAATTTTTTCTGAATGGAAGGGCAGGGCCTGTGAATTCTGGGATTTTAACTCATATTTTTCCCAGTTGTTGGAATGTAGCGAGATGTGCCACCTGCAAATTTTAGGTGGTGGGTAGACAATGGCAGAAATACGGGATGTTTCCCACCAAAAATGCCCACGGCCAGAGATCATGTAAAGTAAGCTCCTTTGGGTATCTCTTAGGACAGAGTACTTCAAAAGCGGCCTTCAAAGCAACGTGAGCCACATGAGATCGTAAGAGATTTCAGAAAAGCCCACAGGTTGTTCTAAAATCAGAAGCGGGGAACAGAGCCAGCATTATGTTTCTGTAAACAGCGCGGCAAGTGAGTCTCGTTTGCAGCATTGTTCTGTCAATCATAAGACGTGGGCCAGTACAGAGCCAACTTTTAGTTTGTTGGCACAGAATACAACAAGTGCTGGAGGAGAATATTGTGCAAGCTTTTCGTCTTTCCCTGCATGCTGGAAGAGAAAGGGAAACTTTCAGTTGTCAGTGTGGCAAACGTTGCGATTTTCCCGCCTCCTACAGTAATTTTGAGAAAATAATATGGAAAGAGTAGGGGTCAGTTGTCGATTTACGGGCGAGCGAACAGCGCCGGTTCGTGTCTCGTTATTGGAGAGTCGCTGTTCGGTGTCCTGCTTCATCTTCGTGCCACTTTACCTGTTTAGGAGTAATTGTAAGCTTTAGCGTTTGACTTGTCTTTGCACTGCTTAGCTCACAATTTGCGATTCTATTTCGCAACTTAAGACTGCTTAGCGTTAATTCTCTATTATACTGAGACACAAAGTTGATGCTGTCCAGTATATGTACTTTTGTGAACTGCTCAGACTTTGGAAAGTGATTTGCATCTCAATTTACAGTCTTCCAGTGGAAATTAGAGTTCTTACTCTAGGGATATAACGTTTATAAATCTGGATGTATCACACAGTTGATTCAGAAACATCTTAATATTATACCCCTATTGCTTTTTACATTTTTTGGTGGATGTATCAATACCGATTGGGAGCCATTTCGAGACATATATTCTTTCCTTCTTAATCTGAAAAGTTAGCTATTTCGTTTTCAGTTATATTAAATTTTGTTTTGTGGATAATGAAACTCCAGTATCATTAGCGTTTAGCAGCGGGAATAATTATCGATTTAACACTTGTGTGTTTGTGTCGGATTCTATTTGCGCATAGAATTGCCTGTCTGGTAATTTGCATGTTGAGTTCGTGAGTCTCACAGGCAGCTCGTGCAAAGGATTGCTGAATTTTGGTCGAGTCGTAATGGTACAATAAGTTAATATTTTATGGCGACCCTGCCAGGATAATTTTTTTTTGCTTAATGTTCTTGAGATACAGTCAGACCAGTACAGTGATGCGCAGTTTAATGTGCAGAACCAAATTTGTGGTTCTACTTTGCGCCTACCGCTTCGCTTAATTACAGTTTCTTTCCATCAGCGGTAGATTTTTTAAAATTATAGGTGTTTTATGTATCTTTTGTGGTTTTTTTAAAAAAAATATTTTTCACTAACTTACGATGAATAAATATCCAACGAGTGACAGTCTTTTCGGTTTTGAGTAAGGCATTTGTTTATGAAGCAGAATCTTTGCCCATTAATATTTGAAGAATCGTAGGTCTTTTTTTTGTTTTGTTTTGTTTGTTCAGTTAATCATGGATTGCTTAGATAGAGGTCGACCTCATGAAGCCAAGAAAATCCCACTCGGAGAAACTTCAGCAGAAGCAGTAACTCAGTTTTTTTCTGTCTCCAGTGGTGGAATTAGGAAAAATAAATCATATCTGAAACGTGGGAAAAGGTTATGGGTAGTGATGATACTATCCAACAAATGTGAAAATTGTGAGGCGTACAGTAATTGCAGAGCTGCAGACATATGGGATATGCGCCATGCGTTAAAATAGTATTTGAAAAAGCAGAAGCCGGTAGGAAGAAGGCAGACAAGGACAGGGCAAAAGTGAAAAAGATAGGAAGACATTTTTGATGAAGATGGTAGTGATAAATCGCAAATCCGGAACTTTGGGTAAATGCAAAAATGACGTAAGTAAAACAGTTCAGATTGGAGTGAATACGCTTGGCCAGGCCAAAAGGAAAATAAAGAAAGTGGAGAAAGTTCACTTTTCCTGCACTAGGAAAGTCTTAAAAATAGAGAACTTGAACACACTCCTTGAAGAAAGAGAGCAAAATTTAGAGGAGTACCCGGTTTCACAGACGACTGATCCAGTTCTCCTTACAGATTCGGAAGATTTTCTCTCTGTCATACGAGACTAACGAAAGAAGTGGGGCGACCGCAAGTGATGAAACAGCTTTTATGGCTAGCGGAGAGTAGAAAAAGCAATCATAATAAATCTAGCGTTTCCTGTGGTAGCCAAAGTTCAATTGGATTTGCTCCGACAAAAATAATTAGAGAGGAATCTGTTACCATCATGCCAACATCCATACTAGAACGAGCTTTCGACGAGGAGCTTTTCATTAAGAAAATTCGTCATATTTCATGGAAATGGTGAAAGAAACGAAAAAATTTGGTTAACCCGATTTAAATCTAGTCCGCCGAGTCCACTGGACGTCTAGTCAACTTCTAACGTCACTTCATCCACCTGTGCTAATGCCTTTTTTGTATGATCAAATTCCAGTGCTCGTCTTCTACCCTAAAGTGTTTAAATTTGGATAAATTGAAGAAGACGTAGCTGGATAAATTTATATTTAGCTCTTTATGTTGAAGTTTTGAGCAATGTCTCCCAGGCTGCTGCTACTGCTGCTGCTTGTGCAAGTTTATAAAAATAGGTTCTGTTAAGAGGTTTGACGTTCGTTTGTAAATAAAAAATCTTGGCCATGATGTCATTCTCTGCCAGATGGTTCATTTCCACACTCTGATCACATTTTCACTACTGGTTACAATATTCACATGTGTTAGTGATGATAACAGTTTTTAGAGCGACCCTCAAAACACATCCAGTTCGTACCATCCTGACAACAAAGTGCGTTGTCTGCCTCTAGACGGCAACACCTCGTAAAACCTCCAGGTTTAGGTTCGGGTTGTTATTCTGGACGTTGTTTGCAAGCTTCTGATGCAAATTAAAAGTGTTACAAAAACTAGAAAAATTTGAAACTTACAGGTCGAGAATAATGCTTATGGTAACTATTGGTAATTATTTGCGAGAATATGATGTCTATATTGGGTTGAAAATGCTACACTTATTTTGACTTCGAGATGTTTTCCACTTTTATTGTCAAACAGGTGCTTTGTAGTTTTGTGTTTTCCGACGAATAGGTTACACCTGTTTTATGTTCCATGCCAGGAATTCCAAATAATAGAAGTAATTTTGGTGTGAACAGTTTTATGAATCAGTGCTGCTTCTTAATTCAGAATTAAGACTCAATTTTCACATTTAAAATGTAGCTATTTTCCATTTGGGATAGGACTGACAAAAACTAGGAAGCATTTCAGTGTCTCTGTCTCCTAAGTTTTCGGATGAGACATAAAGTTCCAAAAAGATTATTTAATTAATAATTTAACAATACTGCATAATTTGTAATTTTCGTCTTTTGTTTTTTTTTATTGAAATTAACATAGCTATTTCTATGATGACTGTGCTCAGAGGTTTGTTTACATGTAACATGCATTTTGTCTGTTCTAGAAATTTACGTTTTCTTGATAACTGTGTGTTTGCAAATTTAGTTGTCACTCTATATTGAATATAATTTTCGATCAGCTGTAAAATCCATCCTATATATCTTGCCTATAGAATTTATCTGGTGTCTGCAAATGTTATCTGTCGAAATGTTGTGTGAAGAGTTCGAACAAATTGTAAAGACGTACTAGAAAGTTTTACTGAATCCAGCTATACCATTTACATGTTACAAACTGAGCAGTGAAGCCTTTGCCAAGGTTGGCCAAGTTGTACGGGTATGTAACTCGTTGTAGGAGTTTGAATGCAAAGTGATGAAGACATATTGGTCGATGCCTGTGCATGATATAGTGCACTTTAGCATTATAGAAACTCCATCCCTAGCGGCGACACGTTTTACGTCTTACGCTGTGTATTTTGGTGAAAGTTTGAAGCCAAACCAACATTTATAGAACTTCTACACCAACAGACAATTGGTACAATTCTTTGTCAACTCGATACCGCTAGACCATAACAATCACTCATCGGATTGAAAAGACAGATATAGACGCCTGTAGACTGATTTTAATTGATCTTGATGAATATGAGAGAGAGGAAAGAAATTTTAGAACGCAACATGAGAAACGATAAAACAAAAGTAACTTCAACAGAGAGCTAGCAAAAATAGGGGAGTGTGGTAATGGCTACAAAATCCACAACCGTAAACTCAACGGGAGCAGTAATAAGCCTCGTCCATTCGAAGAGAAAACGAGTAATCTGGGTGAAATATTCTATCAGCCAACGGAGCGAAAAAAAGGATCCCATGAAACAGTGGATCCACGGAACACTGCTCCAGGCAGGACCCATCATTGCTGACTCAAAAGAGGCGGCAACCAGATGTAAATTCACACAGCTGCAAATAGCATTGATCATAAATTATCTTGGTATCATACTTCAGTTTTTGCAGCGTGTTTTAGTCTTTGTGTGAACATGTGTATCTTTTACTTGCGTGGAAGTCTTACTATGTTTTATTTTTCTTTGGGATTAATGTGTCCTTGTACGCACAAGAATTTTTGTCTTCTTTCTTACACCGAGGTTGTGTAATTCTCATCGTCTACTGGATATTAATTCTCGGTTTTGACTGTTATAGATGTAAATTCGGAGTGCAAATCCACGAGAATAACCAGAAAATTTGGTACGGAGAAAGGTGGTGAAACGTCATTCACTGTTCCATTTACATTTTTTGGAATTGTGTTTACTTTCAATACGGTACCTCATGTTAGCGTTTATGTGTGTCACGTTCTCAAGTGTCTGGTGGTGGTGATTTATTGGGAATGCACAGAACTTTTCTGCTAGGATAGACAGAGGATCTGTGCCACGTTTTAATGAGAGAGAGCGGTGAACGGTTAGACAGGTGTAATTCTCTTGTCAGGAGAATGTTTTGGAACCTATGTAGGCCTTCCGTTGGTACTGAGACTTTTAATAGCTCACGGTAAGACGCTTTTCACTAGGTGATTTTGTTACATAGCACTATTAATGCTCATTGCATTACTCTCCGTCATTTATATGGTTTATTGCAACAAGCGGAAGTTTGTTTGTTTCTGTCACCAGTTCTAAATCGCGAAAACTTTACCTCGCGTTATTTGCCAAGAGCTAGGACTGACATGCAATGAGGGCACCAAGTAGGACACCAAGTGTAGGAGTCAGTAGACGATTTTGGGGCGAGCACACGGTGGCAATTCATGTCTCGTCGTTGAGGGTCACTGTTTGGTGCCCTGTTTAGCCTGGCGCTCCTTTAGCTGATTTGGAATAAGTGTCGGGTTTAGCTTTGTGCTGCCTTTGCACTGTATTGCTCACAATTGTGAGCCTGTTTAGTACGTTGTGAATGTTTTTTATTGTTAGTTCTCTATTGCACTGGGATCAAATGTTCATGCAATCTAGTAAATGTTCCTTTTGTGAGCTGCCCAGACATTGGAAAGTAATTTGCATCTCAACTGACGGAGTTTCAAAGAGAATTCGGGTGCCTTCTGCACATATACAGCGTTTATACATCTAGGTATTATCACGTTGATGATATAGAAAAAATTTTGCATTATACACATATTGCTTATTACATTTTTTGATGAAAATATTTATAAATCAGTCCAACATAAACCTGAGAAATATTGGTTGAGAACAAGTAAATTAGTACTTTGAAGACAACTTTTTCTCACTCCATCATTTCCTTCCACAACGTTCTGATGAGGTGACCCTTTCCATTAAAAATAAATATCATCATAGGACTCTAGCTCACTAAGTTTCAGTCTCAATTGACGATTTTCCAATGTAATACAGGCGCCATTAATATGGAAAGTTAGCTTGACCCTATTTAACTATTTCAGTTGAAATAAATTTTTCTTGTGGATAATGAAACTTCAGCTACATTATCTCTTAGAAGGAAGAATAATTATCAATACGACACTTTTACAATTGTGTTAGATGCTCTTCTGCCGCCATCTGTCACTATGTCTGAGATATATTTAAAACTTTCTGTTATAACTCTAAACGTTTTAGAGAGAGTATGGACACACTCCAGCTGCCCCAATTTTGACAATAATAGTCTGCGATGAACAGCTTTCTGTGCTTTATGACTATCAATTTTGTCGACATGTTGTCATTCAACTGCTGTACCTGAGTTTCGTCTTTCGTAACTGCTGCATTGATAGTGCTGTCCAGTTTTGTTAACCTTGTGTTGATTGATTACGAAATTTACTGGATTCTGTCATTCAGCTGGGATTCAACTTTTGTACCTGCTGGCTTGGCACCACTGTTAAGTACCGTTAAACTTGCGTTGATTGTCTTGGTTTTTCTGTTCACATACAGTTGTGTGTTTTGCTTGTGCTTCATCCCGTCAGAATGAGCGCATTGCATATGTGCCAGTTTATCAATAGTCTACAGTATACTGCCTGAGTTATGTATAGGCACGCAACCTTTTATGCAGGATCTCTTGGAAACTTCATCTGTATTGGCCCTCAGGCAATTCCACTGTTTCATCAATAGCCAGAAAAAGTGTTGGAGAAACATGTGGAGTTGGGGGGAGGGGTAGAAATTGTAAAAATGGTTCAAATGGCTCTGAGCACTATGGGACTTAACATCTGAGGTCATCAGTCACCTAGAACTTAGAACTACTTAAACCTAACTAACCTAAGGACATCACACACATCCATGGCCGAGGCAGGATTCGAACCTGCGACCGTAGCAGCCCCGTGGTTCCGGACTGAAGCGCCCAGAACCGCTCGGCTACAGTTTCCGGCAATAACCAGAAAGCCTTAGTGTGAGTTATTCCAGAAATCCCCGCACAGAATTGTCATTTCATTGAATGACATGGTGCTCCCTATGTGCACTTGACAAAAAAAAATACTCTTTAAGTTCACATTGCCCTGTTTGAAAGCGATAACAAGGTCTGCATTAACTGTGACCAAGTACTTCTTAATCATTGGTGGGTCTGGCTCGAATAAAATACATTGACATTCGTATAATGGCCAAAGAAGAAATATTGCCAGATTTTATCATGGTTTTCCACTGTATCGTCGTCAGATATGCATATGCTGTTTGGCTCTACCGTTTCATGTAGTGGAATATCTGAACATCTGTATGTTGCTGGTCAGTGTCATTTTCCACTATGTGCAGGTCTGACAATTAAAGCATGTATGTTATTGGAAAGTAATGATCAATTCTTTTTCTTCTACTTTCGATTTCTTGAATCATTGTACGACCAACCAGTTACTACAAGACTCCTGTGATAGAGATGTTTCATCCACTTGGTCATGATGATGACTACACATTCATAACAGCATGCAGGGTATTTTATAGAAAACACGCAGTTTTAGCTCTACAGCTGGGTATATGAACAGACTAAAATAACTTTGCAGTTCATTGCATGATCTGGCACATTTGGCTCCTGTATTTCTATAGACGTACTGCATGAATCATAGAGCTGATCAACGCTTTCTTCCAGTGGGTGCAGATTTTGGAGAGCAGATTCCAACATATCACTTCACAGTGTCTCGTAGAATCGGAGACTGTGGGACTGCCACCTTCGTTGGCAATCTACAGCATAATTTAAAACATAACATAGACACTTTTCAATTCTGAAAGGTCTCTTCCTGCAGATTTATGCACCCCTGTTAGATATTTTAATTGTTCCAGGGAATTCCCCTACTGCAGTTATATGGTCTGTCATTATTACTGATGGAGAGTGATTGTTTCTCTGGAACGAAGTGGAAAACTGCATTGACATGTTATACAGTGAAACCCATTCATCCATGGATAATATCACCTGTGCATCAGTAAATCTTCGAGTTTCAAGTAAAGCCACAGAAAAAAGCTCCCAGTCTGACACCTTGCACACATTTACGCATTTACAGTGCTGTTTTATTTGAACTATAGCTAACATTAAACAACATAATTTTCACATCATGTGACTGATGTGATGACTGTCTCCCCTGCAATGCCAAAAAACTATGATTACTTCAGCGGATATATTTTTTTACCTATATTAACCATCATCATCATCGTCGTCATGAGTGCTAGCACTTACATGGACTCGCAGCAGGGGTTGCTGTTATGCATCTTGATGTCTTTCCCCTTTAACCATTCTCACATCACTGTTAATATAATTAAATTATTTTCAAAAGTGTATACAACTTTAAAAAAGTTATATCACAATATAAAAGGTGAATATGCTGGGCTCAGCTGCCAGTTCATCACTAAACTCAGCAAGATTACGATCATATGCAGAGTGACGGCACCACTTGTCAACTTGTTTGATACCAGTGTGTATATACACATGATGCATATCTGGATATAGCCATTACCTCAGTAGTGATTGAGACTAAAACTTTGGTGCATTCGAGAAAACTGGTTAACGCAACCATCCTAGATGTTCCCTAACACGTTATGACAAATTAACTGAAAGACTATGGTTTCCAAGAAGAGGATAATGAGCAGGTTACTGCTTATTATATTTTTAAGTAGATGAAATGGAGAAACACGTGCACAGTGCTTTAAGATATAGAAGAATGCTGAAGATTAGATGGGTAGATCACATAACTAATGAGGAAGTATTGAATAGGATTGGGGAGAAGAGAAGTTTGTGGCACAACTTGACCAGAAGAAGGAATCGGTTGGTAGGACATGTTCTGAGGCATCAACGGATCACCAATTTAGTATTGGAGGGCAGCGTGGAGGGTAAAAATCGTGGGGGGAGACCAAGAGATGAATACACTAAGCAGATTCAGAAGGATGTAGGTTGCAGTAGGTACTGGGAGATGAAGAAGCTTGCACAGGATAGAGTAGCATGGAGTAGCATGGAGAGCTGCATGACCGCAACAACAACGACATAGGAAACTTACAGAAAGACACAGTATTCTGAACGCTTGAACGCTGTAGACTATTACATATTCCTACAGATCTTATCTTTTGCTGCATAATAGTTCACGTAGATTTAACTTATCACCTCAAGTGTTTCAAAATGATATGTATCTTTGTACGTATGTGCCATGCTGTAAACTTTACAATGCGAATGCGCACTGTCAGACTGACGGGCTTGTCCTATTAAACTGTACTGTGTTGGTTGTAAAAAAAGTTAATCAACGAGTTTCATCACATTATTTGTGCAGCTTTGCAAGCGCATTACATCTCTCTCTTATTTCATGCAGCTACCTGTGTGAGAAATTGTTGCTAGCGTCGGTCGGGCCATTGCAAAGTAATGCATACGTAGGCAGCTGCTTATTGGACCAGGTAAGGTATGAGATCATTCTCTGGATGACATAATTTCAGATGTATCTCTCTAACACTAGTCGACTACAGATTGTGCCAACTGTGTACACAGCGGCATCTGGGGAGGCTGTGGTGGTGGCAGCGGATGTAAACAGCTATATTTTAAATGACAGGTAGTTGGATAAGACATGGATGAGACATAACAATTTTGTAGGAAATACATTGCGTTTTATTGATTTATACATGCAAATGCCATTGTGTAGTGCAGAACAGCATTTTGCAAACAACTGTCTTCCATAAGCCTTAAATTTGGCTTATATTTCATTGAGTTCAACAGATGAAAGCACATACATGGGAATTCTGTTTATGATCTTAGTCTCTATGAGCTGACACACACATTGGTGGAAGGGGAATGTAGACACTGATACACAAGGTCTACAAAAAAGTCCGGGAACGCTTTCAATTGTTTATTGCACAAGAACTAAACACTGTACAGATGTCATACATATTGCATTTTGAAGAGAAACTCTGAAAGTTTGTTTAATAACATTTGATATGCGAACCATGAGTGACCCGGCAGACGGCAATACGGTATTGAACTCTTGCCATACGCGTCCCAGCGTGGCGTCGTCGACTGTGGCAGTAGCTTCCCGTATTCTCTCCCAGTACTCTGCTACATCACGTGGTAGAGGCGCTACATACACCAGATCTTTAATGTTTCCCACAGAAAAAAGTCTCACGGAGTGAGATCTGGTGATCTGGGAGGCCATTTCGAACTCCAACACACAGCAAGCTCGTTCCGCACCTGAACTCGCCATGTTTGCGACTAGCGCTGACTATCGGAAAATTACCAAACTACGCTGTGGCGGTTTACATAAAAAAAACTTTCAGGGTTTCTCTTCAAAATGTCATATGTATGATATCTGCACAATATTTGGTTCTTATGCAATAAATAACTTAAAGTGTTCCCGGACTTTATGTACAGCCTCTGTTCCACTTAGTCAATATTTTCACTGTCGTCATGTAAATACTTATCACTGGACGCGCCTCTTACGTATGGGCATCAGCTGACATTCTGTATGTGGTAATTGATAATCCATATTACAGATCACATAAAGTAACAACATTTGAATGTTTTAGATGTCTGTTTGTGTGCCATGAAAATAATTCTAGCATTGCCTCGCTGTACATATCTACGATAGACACTTTTCATCCTAACATTTGAATGTCTATAGGAGTATGGGCTGGATCATATTTGCTTGGCATCTTGTTCTTTGTATCTCATGTCCCATCGTACTACAAAGGCGGTCTCACTCGTACCATGAATATTTAAATTTGACACCAATGTCTTGAGGTTTTTCCACTTCTGTTACCGTGTCAAAGTCACAGTCTCCACTTCTGTTACCGTGTCAAAGTCACAGTCTAGTGACAGACCTACATCTACACATTTAGAACCACTCGCTGTCATGTTATACGTACTGGCAGAAAGCAGTACTCTTGAGGGACTTGCTTGCAGCCTGGTCAGCTGTGACAGTTCCAACGACAGTAACTGTTGATATGGCTGCGGAGGTACAGTATAATCGACTGCCTCCAGGTCCGACAGTTGGAAAGACTGCCAGTGATCTGCTGTGATAGCATAGACAATAGTATGCATGTGTCCTTGTCCAGCAGTTCTACTATTCTTGGATCAGACATGCGTTTGCTGCTAGAATAAAAAATAACAAACATATAAACTAACCAGACAAAAAAATTAGTCACCTCAGTGGACACACACAGATGAATCGTCAAGCCTTTAAACTTGGCACAGTGATCGAATCATGTGTTTAACAAAGTACACTCTGCCTCTATGTTAGCATAGGTAAATAGTGGTAAGTGAGACATTTATGTTTCAAGAGGACATTGTACATAAACATGGATGAATGTAAGGACATAACAGAGTGTCCCAAATGGTTCAAATGGCTCTGAGCACTATGGGACCTAACATCTATGGTCATCAGTCCCCTAGAACTTAGAACTACTTAAACCTAATTAACCTAAGGACAGCACACAACACCCAGTCATCACGAGGCAGAGAAAATCCATGACCCCACCGGGAATCGAACCCGGGAACCCGGGAGTGGGAAGCGACAACGCTACCGCACGACCACGAGCTGCTGTTGAGTTTGATCATCCCCATGGTCGTATGGTTTGTGAGGTCGTTAGGTTTGCTGGTTTTCACACCACACTTTTCAACGTGTGTACAAGCAGATGAAGATTCTGTCATGGTGAAAACCCTGACTAAGAGGGACCAGAGAAGCGTTTCACGGCTTGTGAATCAAAATAGCTTCCAAACCCAACACCTACTGCTGCAGGCAGTGAATAAAGATATGTCCTAACGTGATAGTGGGAGAACATTGTGATGGGAACTGCATGCAATGAACATTTGGTTCAAATGGTTCAAATGGCTCTGAGCACTATGGGACTTAACTGCTGAGGTCATCAGTCTCCTAGAACTTAGAACTACTTAAACCTAACTAACCTAAGGACATCACACACATCCATGCCCGAAGCAGGATTCGAACCTGCGACCGTAGCGGTCGCGCCGTTCCAGACTGTAGCGCCTAGAACCGCTCGGCCACACCTGAACATTTGGAGTCGGCCACCTCATAACAGGCCAGTGCTCACACAGGCACATATTCAGCGGTGTAGAGATTATTGAATGTGGACAGTAGCTGACTGGCAGAATGTAATGCAGCCGGACGAATCATGGTTTTGCTTATATTTAAACGACAAAGGCCAAATTAAGTATTTCATCCCGAATGTGTGTAAGGTCAGGTTGAAGCTGGAGATGTGTGTGTGATGATTTGGAGATGTTTTGTTTATCACGAATGTGTGTCCTCACTGACGTGACCACTGACATTAACCAGCATGTTTACTTAAAGCATCTGAATTATCAGGTGTTGTCTTTTTTCACTCAACTTCTGCATGATGAGTATGCTGTTGACACCCCTACTTCTGAAGGCGACAAAAGCAAAGTTCATCGAGCTTGAAGAACATATATCTGGTTTTCTGAAGACTCCCCCATCATATCATGTCTCGATCGGTCTAAAAAATCACCTGACTTGTACCTCACAGAATATCTGTTATTCATGTTGGAGCAATGGGTAAAACGCAGACTTCAGCATTAGCGCAATTTGGTGGAATTATGCAATCAAATCCTCAGCCATTGGTTTAACTTGTATGCGACGTACCTGCACAGCCATGTTGACTCACTTCCTAATTGAATGGAAGCGGTGATTAAGCACAGAGGCGGAACTGCATGGCATTAAGTCATGTGTGTAATGATTTCTCTAGGAGTTACTAATTTTTTATCTGGTGAGTTTATTATTGTTATTAGCGATAAAAATAATGAACTGTCAGTTACTTACTTTGAAGTATAACACTCTTATTCTTCTTAGTACTGCGCCTGTTTTAGCTGGCTGGCCGATGCTTCCGCTTCACTATGAACAGACCTTGAATGGGGGGATCTGGAATCTCATTTTGGAGTAGACGTGTTTTCAGTGAGAAGTCCAGCTTTGAACTGAGCCCCAATGAACAGCGAAGACATACAGAACAGAGGTAGTTCGACGATATTCTAGGCCCCGTTTTGTTGTCCTACATGGCAAGATATCTTCGGCTTACATTTCAGCAAGATAATGCTCACCTGCATACGGCGATAGTTTCTACGGCTTTTCTTCGTGTTTGTCAAACTCTACCTTGGCCCCCAGGGTCTCCAGCTCTCTCCCAAACTGAGAGCATTTGGAGTACTACTAGCAGGGCCCTCGGACCATCTCGGGATTTTGATGATCTAACGCGCCAATTGCACAGAATTTGGCTCGATTTCCTTTAGGAGAACATCAAACGACTGTATCTATCAATGCCAAACCGATAACAGCTTGCGTAACGGCCAGAAGTGGACCAACGCATTACTAACATTCTCAACTGCTGAAGCTCTTTCTCTTGAACAAATAATTCAATTTTTCTGGAACTGTAATCATTTGTTTGTCCGTACATTTACATCACAACATCACATCAACCGATCGTGACCTGGTACCGTAAGTGGCATCTTGAGGGTCCTTGAAACTGGTGCGGAACTACTACTGCTAATCCACTGCTGTCTGTTTGCCGAAAGTCTCGCTGAATGCAGCAAAACAAGTACGGGGAAGCGGTCTCCTGTTACGAAACACTGCTATTTTATATCAGAAATTTCTGATCCATTGCCCCTCGTCGCACCGTAACCCATAACTCCTGAAACAATGCATAGTCCACAATGTATTGAAAGTCTTACAGAATGAGATTTTCACTCTGCAGCGGAGTGTAGGCTGATATGAAACTTTCTGGCAGATTGCAACAGTGTGGCGGATCGAGACTCGATGATAGAGCACTTCCCCGCGAAAGGCAAAGGTCCCGAGTTCGAGTCTCGGTCCGGCACACAGTTTTAATCTGCCAGGAAGTTTCATTGAAAGTCTTACATTAAAAAAAGAAAAGCTTCAAGTGCACAGTGAAGGTTTACAAGCAGGAAACAAATATCTACGTCCTTGCTAGGTATGTTGCGTATCATTACAAACGCATACGTACATCACTTGTATAATTAAGTCAAAGACTCCTTATCAAAACACTAAAACACTATCCCATATATATGCTTTTCTTTGTGTTTGTGGAACCCCATCTTGGCCACTTAGGTCACCAGATCTCTCCCAAACTGAGAAATCTGTCTGCTTGGTCGTGAAACGCTCGCATGTTATGTGTTATTACTGAGTAAACGTATCTCAGTAATGAAATATTCGAAGAATGATATTTTCGTATGTGAACCAAAGCTGATATTTGTTTTTGGCTAACTTATCCACCATAATTAACTGAGTCAGATAACATAATGGCGATTAATCAAGGCCGGGCGCTGTGGCCGAGTGGTTCTAGGCGATTCAGTCCCGAACCATGCTGCTGCTACTGTTTCAGGTTCGAATCCTACCTTGGGCATGAACGTGTGTGATGTCCTTAGGTAAGTTTGGTTTAAGTAGTTCTATATTTAGGGGACTGATGACCTCAGATGTTAAGTGCCATAGTGCTTAGAGCCATTTGAACCATTTTATTAATCAAGGCACGACATATTCGATCGATGTTACGATAAGTTCATGTCTCGATATTACCTACGTTCGGTGCATTAATTGATGATGTTTTGTCCTTCAGACCGATGACTGATTTGATGTAGCTCTTTACACTAGTATATTCGGTGCATCTCTTCAAGATCCATCCATTTGAACCCATTGGTGTGGTCAGCCTTGATCTCCCTCCACAAATTTGACCCCGCCCTTTCCTTTATTACGAAACTGACAGTACCTTGGTACCTCTGAATATGTCCTGTCAACCGATCCCTTCTTTTACGGAGGTTGTGCCATACATTTCTTTCCTTTCCCAACTCGATTCAGTACCATTTCCTTAGTTATGAGATCTATCCGTCTACTCTTCACTAGTCTTCTGTAGCATTACGATTCAAAATCATGTATTCTGTTATTGCACTAAAACGCTTTAAATATAATACTATTATACTCAAAGGCATTTAATGTTTACGGTGACTTTGTTTTATTTTATGAGGTGACAGCAAATGTCGAATAATCTAATTCACTTTTTCTTCTCTGAATGATGGGAACATAGACTTCATATTATGTCGAGACTCGTACAAAACCACACGCAAGTAGGCGATGAAACAGCTAGATTTAAAAAAGCGATGCTTGTTACATTTTATCTTTTCATGTTACCGGCAGAACTACTGCGTCTTTTTTGAGAAAACTTACCTGTTTTAGGTCATTATTCCGAGACGCAATTTTTCAACTGCTCTGTTCACCTCAGCGGACACGTAATTTGTTCCAGACGGACAGCCGGGAGATTTTCCGGCCAGTTAACTTGTTCCTCGCAGACTTGCCGTGTATTTGCTGTGAAGCACACGAGGCTGCAGCGCGTAATAGCCATTTGTAGGTCGTGTTGCGGCCGGCGGTATGCACAGCCGCTCTCCGGCACCGCCTGGGATGCGGCCGCTTCACGTAGGCCGGGCCGTCGACCGGCCAGTCTTCGCCGGGTTGCACAATTGCTTCTTCTCTCGGGATTGCGTGTTCATACCCCAGACGCGTGCACATATGTCCCACTTTCCTCGCCTTTGGCTAATCGTTTTCTTTCGACGCGAATCAACTCACCCACGAGGGAGGCTCTTAGCCCTTAGCTTTGCTCTGGATTCCACGTAAGTTGCGGATTATCAGCACACGCCCTCCGGTCGCTTAGGGCAGGCTGTAAACTTGCAACAGCAAATTAGTCTCGGGAAATGTGGCATGCATTAGTGTTATGCCTGCGACTCTTACCACCACCACGACAGAAGGAAAAGGCGATCAGATGGTTCGTGCCCTGTTGTAATGCGGAATTAACTGGAATACATTGTATTCGAGAGTCGTACGGTCTGAATAAATTTTGCAGCACTTGTCTTGCACAGACGGTGGCCCTCGTTAACCTGTTTAACATTTTTTTGCGGTCAGTGAGGCTCTGTACAGAGTTAATCCAGACAACACTGACCAAATATTCGAGGTTGTTCAAGGATATTTTCCAAATTGCTGTTACCCTAAAGCGAGCCACTGTAGACCACATTTGTCTTGTACCATAACACTCAGATAATATCCATGAACAAATTCTGAAACATTTTCCGTGGACTTCAGTTTCACCTGTTTACAATGGATAAGTTCAAATCGTGATAGGAGAATAATAATGATCTGTTATTGGCCGACGCGTGGAGAAGAGATACTGTGTGCTGTTTATGATCATTAAACAGTTCGCCAAGGTTCGGGTATGTTTACAAGAAAAGAAAGAAAAAGGAATGACGGGAATGGTTTAACATTACGCCGACGATCAAGTCGTTGGAGACGAAACACATGGATTGAAGAAGATATCGGCTGTGTATTTTTTTCAACAAATCATTCTGTTATTTGCCTTTAAGATTTAGGACAATCACAGAAAACATGCATGTGGATAGCTCGAGTTGAAGCCCAGTACCCCCGAATGTGAGTCCAGTTTAGTGAATACTCTATAACGGTGGTCGGTTGTTTTTTCTGGAGGATATCGTGCGACGTTGAGGATGGTGAATCCATCAGATAAGTAAGTTAGGTTCGAGTGTCTCTATTCGGACTCTTCGTCATAACATCGTAAGGATAAAAAGCACAGGCATTGCAATTCCTCCACAAGTTTGTTTTATTACTATCGGAACTGCAACATATAGAGCTCTCCACTGCCAAAAATAAGACTAAGTACGCAGAGCCTTTGGACATAGCATAGGCAGGAAGTGTCATATCTTATTTTCTTAACTAGTGTCAAATATTTTAAAGCTATCTAGTAGCTTTCACTTAGTATTTAATGGTACAAACCCGTAGGAAATAAAGAGGCATAGAATGAATAAGAGTACATGATTGTAACAGGGACACACAGACGTTAGATTTAAGGATGTGTGTCACGTGGGCTTCAGTTTCTAACACAGAGTACATACAGATATCAGTTTTCAGCATGAGAGAGACACATTGCATTACATGATATCTGTGAACGTAAAATGTATTGCGAGTTCATTGAAATGAGGCAGTGGTAGGATACAAGCCTAGCTTTAACGGACGAGAAGGCGCGGTAACTCTGCCACTAGCCTCTTGGCTTATAAGACCGGAAAAATACCACGCCTGGCAACACTGTTGCAGCGCCTAGAATATTTTTACTTGGTTCCATAAACGGACCACGGCTGATTGATTCCCTTTCTTTCCCTCAGACATGGACGCTATAGTTATCCTTGATGACGATGAAATTCTAAACGGTAACCATGTTTCCTCCGAGTCAAATATTATAGGATTAACATTCCAGTCCTAGTCCGACAGCTCCACTTAGCCGTTTAAAATCAAACCAGTAGAAATTTATAATCGATTGCCGTCAAGGCATAGGGACTTCCTTACATTAAAGGAATGCATCCATCATTAATGTAGTTTCTGCATCATTAACTTCGTTTAAAGCATATTTCAATTGCCTTTAACGATGAATTATAAAAACGTGTTTATACTATTAGATATTTTCAGGTAGAAATTTACATGTCGTCGATGGCGAAATGCCGCGCGTGATTAGCCGAGCGGTCTCAGGCGCTGCAGTCATGGTCTGTGCGGCTGGTCCCGGTGGAGGTTCGAGTCCTCCCTCGGGCATGGGTGTGTGTGTTTATCCTTAGGATAATTTAGGTTAAGTAGTGTGTAAGCTTAGGGACTGATGACCTCAGCAGTTAAGTCCCATAAGATTTCACACACATTTGAACATTTCTTTTGATGGCGAAATCACTATATCTAACAAGTTAGCTCAGTTGCACAAGGTTGAAGGCTGTGACTTCCATTATAAGAAAGTTTCGACATTAACTTAAAATAATCCAAAGAAACCGCGAAAATATTGATGTAGATGAGAGGAGCAAGAATTTTGTCCGGCTGAGTTTGTCATAGATATTATTACTCGAGAAGAATGACTATTTTCTGCGCATAACAATGAATATCGTACAATGTTTTTGTATTCTTTCTGCTATTTGAACTGTTTGTGCAACTGGCGCAGTCATTGAATAAGCATAATGACTCTTAACAATTTTTTATGAACTTCTGATTCTATGTTCGTGCATACTCTTTCCTTACGCACAATGTTTTGGGCCTTAACACGTGTCTCTTTTCCCTCAAGCACGCGCACACACATACGCACACGCACACAGCCACCCACCCACCCACCCACCCACACACACACACACACACACACACACACACACACACACACACACACACACGTGGAATCGTTTTGCAGCCGTTGTATGTCGCATCCCATTTTCTACAATATATGTAATCCACATTTTGTTCATATGTGTAGGTTTTGTTCATAGGTGTAATTCAGCAGCTGCAGAATATTTCCAGAGAGATAAAACAGTGAGTCGTCAACTGTATAAGAAAACCTTTATTTCACGACACTGGTTTCGTATTTCACTTCACTGGTTTCGACAGTTTCAACTATTATCTTCAGAAGTGGATGATTAGAGCCTGTTTCGCTTCTGAAGATGACTGTTTAAACTGTCGGACCAGTAAACTGAGCCTGCCGCGGTAGCCTAGCGGTTCTAGGCGCTTCAGTCCGGATCCGCGCGACTGCTACGGTCGCAGGTTCGAATCCTGCCTCGGGCATGGATGTGTGTGATGTCCTTAGGTTAGTTAGGTTTAAGTAGTTCTAAGTTCTAGGGGACTGATGACCTCAGATGTTAAATCCCATAGTGCTCAGAGCCATTTGAACCATTTTTCAACCAGTAAACTCAACCAAATGAAGGTTTTCTTATGCAGCATAAGACTGATTCTTTTTTATGTTTGTGGACGTATTTAATGTCTGAAGCCCTATCTAATTTCCAAAATATAATAGTTCCCAATAAATGTCTGTACGATTCGATTACAAATTTATCATTTCTGTAATAATTTCCGTTATTAATAACCTTCAAAGAATACGTAGAACATACGTGAAGTACAGAATACCGTGAGCACGAATCTTAAAATACAATAAATAACTTACGAATTATCACACTTCATTATTTTAAGGTTATATTCAATACGTAAGTACTTATTAACTGATGTTTTCCCTTTCTAGTTGCATTTTAAATCAGTATGTCTTCCATGTTCTACAAAATACGTAACTTCCGTGTGTTTTACCTCTTCTTTAGACCGGATAGCCTTTTGTGCGTGGTACGATCTCTTAAGTGTCGCAACCTCCCAGCCGTTGAAATCTCCTTAAACAAAGGCAGTTTGTCATTAATACAGCTCTGTTGAAGCTAGATCTCCTACACTACCGATAAGAGCACAGTAGCTACCTGATTGCAAATAGACAGACTCCTGGCTGGAACACTGGACCGGGAACAATTCGCCATGACCGCGCTCCACTTAAAATCTAGTCTGTTTCCTTGTAACGTACTCGGGATATCAGAAAAGTTAAGACTCAGTATAAGAGATCGAAAGGACAAGAATTTAACAGTCGTACAAAATCACAAACATCGTTTCCTGTGGAAATAATTCAATTTTTTTTAATTTTACAAGCGTCACTGCCAGTCACTTCTTCGGATAGACAGAAGGCAGTCGTCAAATAATAACACCAACCTGGGTTGAATTACAACCCTCAGAACTTTTAATATAGGAACTGTCTGTAAAACTTCACGTGGGAGAAAGGAAAAGGTAGCTGCGACTTCACAGTAACTCATTGTACTTCACAAGCTCCTTTGCTCATCCCTATTATTCACAGCTTCAGTCTTAAAAAAAAATCCAAGAATGGACTCGATGTTCTGCTATCTCCATCTCTCTAAGAAAGTTCATGACTGCACCATATATAGTATTCAGACAAAGTAAATGAAGCTGTTGAAAATTTTGGCCTTTTGCACAGTCGTCATTGTGCCACAGATCGATGGGTTCCCCTTCAGCGACAGATATTCCCATCGATTCAGCTTTCTCTTCCAGGACTTGCTGTAGTTCCGGACGAAAAAACACTTCATACATTCGCGTCGGCACTGTAGGAGGTCCTAGAAAGCCTAGATTTACTTCTGAGGAGATCAGGCAGATACTACAACACACAAAAAATAATGGATCACTTTAGTGAAATTTGTATAATGTATAATACTTAACCTGGAAACAGTCCATGTACACAGGAATGTCACTTGTCTACACTGACAAGTCAAAAAATTATGACCGCTGCCTACCGCGACGTTGGGAGCCGCCTTGTAGCGTTGCGGGGCATAGGACGTGGTAATAAAATCATGTAAACGGAGCAAACACGGGCGAAGAATCACCCTAGCGAAGATATGGGTTGCAAATGAGGAAATCCATTGAGATAAGCGATTTGACAAAGGGCAGATTATTATTACTTAGAGCCTTTGGACGAGTATCTCGAATACGGTGAAGCTGGTCGAAATTTCACGTGCAAATGTCGTCAGCATCTATGGGAAGAGGTAGAAGAATAGTGAAAATACAACTAGACGCTAAATGGTTGGACTCCTCACGACTCTACACGGTGCGTGGAGTTTGGAGGCTTGTCTGCTCTGTGAAGAGAGATAGATGGTGATCTGCGGCACCTCCGCCGAAAGAGCACAATGCTAGTGCACGCACAAGAGTTTCAGAGCACACCGTTCAACGTACATTGTAGAACATGGAGCTCTGCAGCAGACCACTCCTACGTGTTCTCATGATGACCCAAAGACATCGTCAGTTACGACTGCAGTTGACACGGGACCCTCGGGATTCCACTGTCGATCAGTGGAAACGCGTCGACTCTTCGGGTGTGTGGAACAGTAGGACGATGGTCGTCTCCACAAACACCGTTATCGAGGTGAACGGCGGCTTCAAACGTGCAGCTCGCCACGGACGCAGGCTTGTGGGAGCAGAATTATGCTATGAGAGACATTCTTCTGCGCTTGCTTGGGACCTCTGGTAGTAATGGAAGACAGGCTGGCAGCTGCGAACCACTTCCCCGACGGCGAAGACATCTTTCAGAAGTACACTACAGTGGTTTGAGGTGCATTATAGTGAAATCCCGTTGATGTCTCGGCGACCAAATTCCCCTGATGGAAAGCCTATGAAACCCATCTGTGTAGCTATCAGGCGCCATCACCGCGTACACAAATCAGCTACCCGTTATTTACGCGAAATACATGTCCTTTGGCCGGCCAGTGTGGCCTTGCGGTTCTAGGCGCTTCAGTCTGGAACCGCGTGACCGCTACGGTCGCAGGTTCGAATCCTGCCTCGGGCATGGATGTGTATGATGTCCTTAGGTTAGTTAGGTTTAAGTAGTTCTAAGTTCTAGGGGACTGATGACCACAGATGTTAAGTCCCATAGTGCTCAGAGCCATTTGAACCATTTTGAACATGTCCTTTGAGTAAACACCTAATGCCACATACCTCCACAGACGTACCAACAAACTGTCGGAACCGGCCAGAGTGGCCGAGCAGTTCTAGGCGCTACAGTCTGGAACCGCGCGACTAGTACGGTCGCAGGTTCGAATCCTGCCTCGGGCCTGGATGTGTGTGATGTCCTTAGGTTAGTTAGGTTTAAGTAGTTTTAAGTTCTAGGGGACTGATGACCTCAGAAGTTAAGTCCCATAGTGCTCAGAGCCATTTGAACCATTTTTGAACTGTCGGACCCCTGATGCGCAGAATCAGTTATGTATTTCGTTCCAAAGACGGCAAAACAAGGTGGTCATAACGTCTTGGCTCGTCGGTGTAATTGTTACTGTCGCTGTACTCTATATCTTATCACTTGACGCTATACTGAATGAGAGTCTCATTTCAGTGTATAATCGGCTATACACTTCGATACATTTCGGACTTCTAATACAACTTGCGCTGTTGAATATGAAGTAAGACGATGGTATCGTCATAGGCGATGATTGGAGATTGAGGTTAGTGGCGCTGAGCTCTGACGTAAGCAGTCTGCCAGCAGCGGTGGCGAGTACAGCCTCATGAGAGTCTGTCTTCCCCGACTTCCCTCAATCGTCGCTGCGTCAGGCAGTGACTGTCCTTGTGTGTTAGCAACTTTGACATGGGACCTCGTTCTTCGGACGACACCATACTCACCCTTCTCTCTTTGTAACTGTCGCATGTCACGTTCTTTCTGACTAAAATTTAGCACCCCAGTGTTCAGAACATTTCCGCTTGCGTCATGAATAACTACGCAGAAACTCCACTCTGTTAATCCTGCAAACATCGCCTGAGACCGAGCGAGGTGGCGTAGTGGTTAGCACACTGGACTCGCATTCGGGAGGACGACGGTTCAATCCCGTCTCCGGCCATCCTGATTTAGGTTTTCCGTGATTTCCCTAAATCGCTTCAGGCAAATGCCGGGATGGTTCCTTTGAAAGGGCACGGCCGATTTCCTTCCCCATCCTTCCCTCACCCGAGCTTGCGCTCCGTCTCTAATGACCTCGTTGTCGACGGGACGTTAAACACTAATCTCCTCCTCCTCCATCGCCTGAGAGCTGAACAACCTCGGCCTAGGGATACCGCTCACTTTAATGATATGCTAGTCACTAAGAGCAGCTTTCAAATGCGTCTCCAGCAGATAAAACTGCTGCCGACAACCAGAAAGGTAGAAATACGATTTTGACCAAAACGTTCTCTTGCAATGGATATATTTAGTCCATTGCAAGACTCAGGTTGTTCAGCTCTCAGGCGATGTTTGCAGGATTAACAGAGCGGAGTTTCTGCGTAGTTCTTCATGACGCAAGTGGAAATTTTCTGAGTACTGGGGTATATATACAGACGTTGATATTCGCATACCACAGATACGCTCTCGGATATCGACGGCAATAGTTACTTTGCAGAAAGATGTTTATGCCGATGCGGATATCCTCCTTTATATTTGTGAATATATGCAACGATAATTACTTTCAGATTACAAGTTAAAGGACAGAGTCAACGTTATGATTACCATCAATTTCCACTACAAGCTATCGATAAAAGAAATGCAAATGGCTCTGAGCACTATGGGACTTAACTTCAGTGGTCATCAGTCCCCTAGAACTTAGAACTACTTAAATCTAACTAACCTAAGGACATCACACACATCCATGCCCGAGGCAGGATTCGAACCTGCGACCGTAGCGGTCGCGCTGTTCCAGACTGTAGCGCCTAGAACCGCTCGGCGACCCCGGCCGGTACTATCGATAAAAGTAATTATTAAAATTATTTAATTAATTAATGGTAACCACTTGGGACGTACTGGCACTACGCTATATGATGTTAAATTACAGTTTTAAAATAATATCTGGAAAATATTTTGTAAATATTGAATTTCTGGCATGGTAGACGATGTAATTGTTCGGCTTCTACTGAACACATTTACTGAAACACGTTCTACTTATTGCGTGCAATATCTGTCCCCCTCATGACTGCTGTAAACGGAATGGCATGTTACTTTTCTCTGCCAGGTCCTTCCCACACCCATTGCACAATGTTTCATCCACCTGTTACATTCAGGGCGTTGACTAACCTGTTGCAAATTAACTCGTATATATCTGACCACATATTTGACTACTTATTACATGTAAGTGGAGGCTGTTGCTCGTATTGTCACAATACTTTCTCTTACTTTCCTGGCCCAACAAGCTGCAGTTGGTTTTTGGCCTCATCAAGCAGCCTCTTCCCTGGCATGTTCTTCCCAGGCTCCAAGTATCTGAAGATCCTTGGCCACCTGTTCGCACCTTCTTATTTTCGGTCTGCCTAAAGGTTTTCGCCGTTCAAGTTTCTTCTCCAACACTTCTTTTAGTCCTGATCCCTCCTCTCGTCTATAGACATGCCCAGGTCATCTCAGCCTCCTTGTCTTGGCTTCCACAAGAACTTCTGGTTCATTATACACTCCCCTAAGCTCGCCATTTTTTCTTCTTCACCACTTTGCTCCCTCGTAAATTAGTCCAAATATCTTCCACAGGATTTTACTTTCGAAAATTTTTATCTTTACTTATCTGTTCTCCATATTTCTGCCCCATATAGCAATTCTGGTCTCGTTACGGTTTTGTATATAACTATTTTGGTTCCTCTTGATAAAATTATGGGTGGTAGTAGTTTGTTGAGTGATCGAGATGCTCTGGCCCCTTTTATTCTCGTTCCTATTTCTTGTTTGTCATCATTTCTGTTATTTACTCCTACCCAGATATTTAAACTTCTCTGCGTCTTCAAGCACATAGTCGTCAAACTGTATGGTTTCCCACCTTTTTTCTTTTAATTTCTTTCTGCCCCCACGAATTTTCTTTTTCGTCATTTACCTCTAATCCAACTTCCTAAGCTTTTTGAAAGAGTTTTCTTGCGAATAGTTTCAGGTCATCTAGATTTTCAGCAATTAGTGCTACATCAGCGGCGAAGGCCAGTACATTCATTTTTATTCTTAATTCCTTTCTCTGCTTCACTGGTTTCATTCACTGCTTCCTGTATTATTAGCCTGAACGAGAGTGGTGATATTCTATCTCCTTGCCTGACTCCCGCTTTAATTTCGAAAGCCGTGGGATGTACTCCATTTTTACAAAATTTGTAATCTTTGGTATTGCAAACTTTTCCACAAACTTATCACAGTGCTGCCTATAATTATTGTATGAATAAAATTAGGAGAAATCTAGTTAAAAACATTTCTCTTGTCTGAAGTAATATCCTGAAGGCGCTTATCTTCTAAAATAACAAAGCAGAAATGTAAGAATCTATTTTATATCTACACTGCCTGAGACAGCCGGAAGATGTGGTCAGATGTTCTTGTACCTTCGTACAAATACACGCCATCGGTGGGTATGTAAACGATTAAAGCTGAAATACGTGTCATAGGTAGAATGACCACAAGAGTGAAGTATGGTTGTTTGTATTTGGTGTTCCTATAAGGCCACCACCAGAGTGAAATATGGTTGTTTGTATTTGGGTTTCCTGTAAGACTTGATACAGCATTGCGCTGCTAACACCATTACGAAAGACATGGAGAAGAAGTGAACTCATGAGATGTAACATTTTCAGCACCTGACAGAGTTTGAAAAAGGCATCCTTGTGGGTCCCCATCTTGCCAGCTAGTCGAATCGTGAAATACAAGGATTTTTAGAGCGTTCGGATGTGAGGGCAGAACGATATTGGATTTCATGGGAACTTGAAGACATACATAACTCACCGTCAAAGTCGGGGTCGACGGCGTCTCACTATCACGAGGGAGGACCGCCATTTTGTGCAGAAAGCAAATCGTAACCCGTTCACATCTGTACCTGCCATCCAAGAACAAATAAGGGACTCTATGCACAAATTCCGTCTTCTCGCACCACTGCTCGGAGACTAACAGCAGAGAGACTAGCGAGTTACTGTCCCATGCGTAGGCTGCCGTTAACATCACGGCATAAATGGCTGCGTTTGGAGTGTTACCGTGGCTGGGAAGCATGGACTGCTCATGAATGATATCACGTTGTGATAAGCGATGAATCGCGGTTCTCCACTTCCCCAGATGACCGTTGCTGGAGACCTGGGGAGAAGTCCCATTCTTCCACGCGCAGTGATGGGTCAACCGACTGGGTATAACAGCCGATAGGCCAAACGATTGTTTTTTCGTTCAGTTGGTTTGTTCGGTCGAATGAAATTAGTCTCCGTGGCCAAGTCAACTATATGTATTTTTCACTCACTCGCTCGGTTTCAACAGTTTCACTTGATGTGAGTCAGCTGAGTGACGCAGGTGTCTGACTGTTGCAGCAGCTATATGGATGCTTTCACTCAGTCTCTCGATTTGAGTGACTTCATTTATATACATGCTTCAATCATGATTAGAGTTGCCAACTTTGTTCGAGACAAATAATATACCTTATTACAAGGAGAGACGAATAAAAAGTATATTTCCAAAACAAGTATTTTAAACATCCGTGTATTTATTCACTTAAATACAAATTTTTCGTACTTTGGCAGTAAAGATTAATTTGATTGCTGTTAAAAGGTTAATAACCGGTGCTATACCACAAATTTATGTTTAAATAAATAAACAATTAGTTTTCATTTAAATTTATTCCTCTGTCTCTTTCATCCTACTCGTCTGCATCCATCTCTGCTAAGCTAAATGCTAAGGTGACATGAACGTAAGGCATAAGAGACACTATTTTTTTAAATTGTTGTTTACTTAATCACTAGTGACTCAATGGTCATTCAACACCACTTTTGACCTTGACCTGTCATCTTCAAAGGCACAGTGTAAATTCATACGTCTCCACACGTCTAGGATAATTGCGTATGTTAAATTCAAGGTGACATGATACATGTCAAGGTCACTCTCCCCCCTTCCCCACCCCCTTCCCCACACACTCCTTCGTGTTGGCTGGGGGATGAGCACAATCATATTTATCCATCCCTCCCCCTCACCGATAACCGATAGACCAATTATATGGCTTAAGAATGGCGGAAAAAACTAAACAGGTGGGTGGGACATTGACCTATAAGTTGGGTATATCAGTACAGCGCTTGTCACCTTGACAAATGCCACCATCCCACTCCTTTTGGTCAAATTGGTGATGGCGGGACGTTATTGGTATGACCCCAACTCCACTAGTCATCATTAAATGGCAATCATACTCTGTATGTCGGTCAGTCAACATCATGAAGCGTCTCCAAAAATCGACCACCACCTCAAGACAGAATAAAAAGAAATGTTTCACCTGATTTGTCATCCAACGGTTATTGTGCGTCACAGCAGTGCACCGGCGGTATATCTACATAGTATGTCTCATGTATTATCACTATCAGACATTGTTAAGGAATTATGAGCATATTTGCACTTATTTTTATTCCATACTATGTTAGCTCAAACTATGATAAATAAATGTATTCTGATCTTTATAAATTTTGGTTAGGTTTGGGAAATCAAGGTATGGATGTTCCTGTAACTTAGAAGAATAACAGGAATATATATAATAACAAAATAATTTCTGATTGATTCACAAAATATAAAATTTCTGTGACACATAAAATATATCGAAATATACATTGACGGAAGAAAGTCGCAACACCAAAATGGAGTTGTGTGACATAAACGAAAGTTGATAGGCGTTTTTCTACATCTGAAAAATGATGTCTATTCAAATTTCGCACGAGTTGTATAAGAGACGCGCTATTACTGCCACTGTAAGGACGCAAATTAAGGTTTGCTTTAAATACACACGGTAACGTTAGCGAGCGTTAGTTACCTTTGGGATTGGACGTGGTGAGTTGATGTTAGTCAAGAATGCGTTTAAGGCAACAACAATGCCATGATCAACGCTTCACTGAGCTTGCACGAGGTCGTGTAATACAGCTACGAGAAATTGATGTTCGTTCTGAGATGTTGTAGAATGACTTGGCAGGATTGTAGCCCCACTGTGCATGATTGCTGGCAGCGGTCGACACGAGAATGTACAGTCGCAAGAAGACCGGGCTCCGAACGGTCACGTGGCAGTACTGAGAGGGAAGACAGTCGTGTTCGGCACATGCCTCTGCCACATCTAGCTGTATCTGCAGCAGCAATTTCAGCAGCAGTAGGCATCACAGTAACACAACGAACTGTTACAAATCGGTTACTTCAAGGACAGTTCTGAGCCAGAGGGTCTCTAGCGTGCATTTCACAAACCACCACCATCTTCGACTTGAGTGGTGTCATGTGATAGCTCATTGGAAGGTAGGTGGACGTCTGTTGCGTTTTCTGATGAAAGCTGGTTCTGCCTCGGTGCCAGTGATGTCCGTGTGTTGGTTAGGAGACAAGCTGAGGACCTGCAACCATCCTCTCTGTGTGCGAGACACACTGGATCAACACCAGAAGTTATGGTATGGGGTGAGATTACGTATAGCAGCAAGAGCACTCTCATGGTTATCCCACACACCCTAACTGCAAAACTGTACGTTAATCTGGTGATTCGACTTGTCGTGCTGCCATTCATGAACAGCATTTCAGGGGGTGTTTTCCAACAAGATAACGCTCGCCCATATACCGCTGTTGTAACCCAACATGCTCTACAGTTGTGCTGACATGTTGCCTTGGCCTGCTGTATCATCAGATCTGTCTCCAATCGAGTACATATGGGACAGCATTGGACGAAAACTCCAGCATCATCCATAAACAGCTTTAATCGTCGTCGTATTGACGGACCAAGTGCAACAAGCGTCGAACCCCATCCCGCAAACTGACATCCGGCACCTGTGCAACACATTTCATGCACGTTTCCGTCTGGCGGCTACTCCGATTATTAATGTACCAGAATTTCACATTTACAATAGCTTAGCTCGTGCTTACATTACCATCTTAATCTGCAATGTTGATCAGTTAAATATGTTACCTACACAAATGTATTCCAGAAATTTAATTACCCTACTTTAATTATTTTTCGCGTTATCATGTTTTCTGTCTGTGTATATGTGGGCGAGCTGAAAATTACTAAATAAAAGGCAAGCATCGGAACACCAATAACAGTATAGACAGGCGGTAACAGAATTCCTTCGATAATAATGATTTAACAATGGGAAAACGATCGAACGTTTACACTAATAAGTGAATGCGCCGGATTGCTTCCACTATTTTCATTCATACCACAGAACTGATTTCACCAGAGAAAAACGAATGAATAGTAGTCCTACGGATACGTAAAGCTACAACCAATTGAATCCACTATTTTCATTTGTTTTATGCCACAGATTGGTTTCAGTCAAAAGAGTGGATGAATAATTCAACCGATACGTCAAACAACAAGACAATGAGTTCTTTGTTTTTCAGCAACGGACTGAATCGATTGTCTTCTTTCTGCTGCTCCCGTGAGGAACCAACGGATATAAATTCAAGTCATGCCTGGTAGTGATTAAGGGATCTCTGACGGGATAACGGTACGTCACGGACATCCTACGTCCCCTGATGTTTCCTCTTATGTAACACTATGGTGGTGCTATTTTTCAAGAGAATACTGCTCGTAGACAGATGGGACGTGTCCTAACGAACTGTCTGTGTGTGATGAAGTACTCTCGTCACCAGAAGGATCAGCTCTTTTGTTCTCGTACTTCTAAGTACTATGTAGATTTGGCTCGATTTTGTAGTCACTGAACAAAAATCATGGATTCTCCTTATTCGTTAAATTTCATTCCGTTTGCTCCACGCATTCTGGGTGCTTCACGCCCTTTGGCAGGCAATGTATTTACAAAATATTCACGAAAGCTGTGTGCCCGCCTGGTTGTTGTTGACTGCGTGAAAATAGCTTTAATCTGTGCCCATCACTGGGTCTACTGTTCAGTAAAGCAAAATGTAGGCTGATGAGCCAAAATATTACTGCCACCTGCTTAATGATGTGTTGGTCCACCCTTGGAACGCAGTATCGAAGCAATTCTACGTGTCTCGGATTCGGTAAGTCCTTGGTAGATTTATGGGGATATATTGCACCAGTTTTACACTCACAAATCAGCCAGTACCAATAAATTATAGGCCAATAGTATGTGGATGCAGAGATGTCCACAAGTACCATTCCAGTTGTTTCATTGCGATCAGATCAGGCGAGTTTGGTGGGCTCAGCATCAAGATCAATTCACTCTAATGCGTGATTATGGACTTGTGACACAGACAGTTAACCTCCATCGCTATTGAAGAATATATCGGGCATGAAGAGACCCATGTGGTTCATAATATTGTTCACATAGTCCACAGCTGCCATGGTGCCTTCGAGTCATACTACAAGCGCCATAGAAGCACAGTTGAATGTCCCTCATAGCGCCACCTGCCTCTGTCTGTATCGCGGTGCACATTTCGAGCACCCATTCGGGTGGATGGCGATGTATCCAGACATGTCCATCAACCTGGTGTAACAAGAAACATGGGCCCATTGATGCACGGTCCAGTCTCGATGCTCCGCACCGAATCCTATTCTAATTGCCAATGTAGTTGAGTCAACATAGGAGCATGTAGGGATCGTCTCCTGTACAACCCTATGTTGAAAAATGGGTGGTGAACTGTGTGTTCCGAAACGCTTGTATCTGCACTAGCATCGTACCCTTTCGTCAGATCTGCCACAAATCGTCGTCTATCCTGCTTTACATGACAGGCAAGACCCAACATAACGTCCTGCGATAAGGCGTGGACATCCAACATCTTTTCGCCTACTCACTGTTTCGTCGTGCTTCAATCACTTTCCATAGATGCCATAATCGGAATGATATACTACCCGCGCCTACTACATGATGTCACATCCGCCTGCTACAAAGGGTGCTTCCCCACCCTATGGCAACTTAAAACATACATTTAACTACATATTTAACTATGTGGAAGTTTGAATTCATATTGTTACTACTAGCTTGCAAGTGCAACGTCCTGCAGACGGTAATGGACATCAAGGGCTAAAGGTGGCGACGTGTCCATCTTCCTAGTTTCAGCAGATTTACTCATGCACATAACACCTTTAGTACACCGTACCAGCAGCTACTTTTCGTCTGAGTCATTCCTGTTTGGTTTACAGTAACAGAAGTCACTTATGTTGTTACCGCCGGCCGAAGTGGCCGAGCGGCTCTAGGCGCTTCAGTCCGGATCCGCGCGACTGCTACGGTCGCAGGTTCGAATCCTGCCTCGGGCATGGATGTGTGTGATGTCCTTAGGTTAGTTAGGTTTCAGTAGTTCTAAGTTCTAGGGGACTGATGACCTCAGAAGTTAAGTCCCATAGTGCTCAGAGCCATTTTTTTGATACCGAAAGCTACTACAAAGTGCAATGAAGGCTGTTCTCGTACACTCCAGCTATAAGAATCTTCGCTTCTTGTCGTGATTCCTCTTTACGTATCCAATATGACAAAAATAAAGTTTGGTATAAAATTAGTGACTTTATCAACGTTTCTGTTAAATATATTTACCAGTAAACAGTGCAACTATTAATACACTGAGAAGTATACCATGTTAAAATGATTTAACATTATGATGAATTAAAATATAACTGGTAAACGAACTACGTGACGTAATAAAAATACCTATACAAAATTTTAAGTGTGTTTACACGAGATAAAGAGAAACACAGGTGTACCGTTTCCACACTGTCAGGCTCTGAATGTTTTGACACTACTGATGTTCGGAGGCCACTGCCATGTAATGAATATTGTTTGAAAGACACTAGTTGAAAATGCAGAGCCGCCAACTGATTGATAACGAATGTCGAACACGGTCAGAACATCTAGGTGTATTCACGAATAATGGGTGCAACTTCAACCAAATGGGCACCCAGCTCCCTCTAGAGTGTTTGTCGACGTCAGATACATCATATCCTTCATCCCTGAACACACACACACACAGACACACACATCTGGATTATTTGTTTGAGGGAATGGCTGGGGTGGGGTAGGGGGCGGTGGGGTGGACTGTACGAGACGCTCCACAACAATCTGTTGTCCGTCTGACTGAAGCTGCAGCCATTTTTCGTGAAACGTCAAATTGTTTTGAGTGTGTTAGACAGTCACTAGCATTGCATTAATGCAAACGGACGACATTTTTGGCAACATCTCTAAAAAAATATTCATCACACAGCAATCTGAACACAGTCTCTGAACATCTCTAGAGTCAAAAACTTCATGGACCCCTAGCAGGGTCACATGGATAGGGTTTCTTCTCATCTCATCTAAATACTGAACTGCTCAATACATATTTTTTTCCGCGTTGTATATGAGTTACGTAACAATATGCTAGATGTGGCGACACCTGGTAAAACGACCTCATCTGAGTTCTCAGTGTTGCGAAAACATTCCGCTGATAATTTCAAAGTCTGGAACGGCGCGACCGCTACGGTCGCAGGTTCGAATCCTGCCTCGGGCATGGATGTGTGTGATGTCCTTAGGTTATTTAGGTTTAAGTAGTTCTAAGTTCTAGGGGACTGATGACCTCAGAAGTTAAGTCCCATAGTACTCAGAGCCATATTTGATAATTTCGAAAACTCTGTTTCAGCAGTAACTCAGGGAATGAATCAATAATATGACCAAATACGTATTAAAACGTTGTTACGATTGGCCTCCTCGTTGTTATTCTATAAAATGCAAGTTACGAGTTCCGAATTGTACAGACTAAAAGTCAGGTCAGGTCTTACTTGTCGTAAGAGATCCAGCATACCGAACGGTTTAAAGTGGTTTTTACTATTTCAATATCCGCGGATTCGAGTGCGATAAAAGACTTGCGGATGCAGGTGAGAGACTTGCGAATGAGGAGCTGGTACAGACAGCATTTTGCGTATTCGCGCAAATCTCTAGTTGTAGGTTATGTAGTGATGTATGCAGGTGTGGAGGTGAGACGTGGCAGGTCGCGGTCGGTACGGCTGTAAGAGCACACCGGAGACGTGCGGTGGGCTGCTCCGGAGGGTGGTCCTGCGTGGCGGCGCCACAGAGACGCCACACAAAGGGAGCGGAAGCGGCGCCCGGAAGTTGATACCTGAGCCCGGACGGCCGCAAGCCGATACACACGGCCCGGCCCGCCACACGCCCACCTCGCACTATTATCGCAAAGCGGCTCTCATTAGGCAATGCCACTCCTTGCATGCCATCACTAGTTCAGCAAACACTTCGCGAACCAGTTGCCGGACCCCCCCCTCCCCCCGCCTCTCTCTCTCCCTCCCCCTCTCCCCTCGTGTTAATCTTGACTGCCGAGTCCTCACTTAAAGGGCGAGCGTCAATCAAGAACTGAACCCTAGGACGCCTAAGAGAGGGGTTCGCTGAACCCACAATTTTTTTTATGTCCCTTGCTTTTGCTCAAGTACCTTTCATACTACATATTCCCTTTGAGTTATTGTTTGTTGGCTATTTTATGAAACGTTAGTGTCAATATATTTTATAGAAAATTCCTGCTTTGAAAGAAAAAATAAACTTATTATGGGTCCAACAAACCCCCCCCCCCCTCCTCTCCCTTAGGCTTCCATGCTATTGAAAATTTCCCTTAGTAGGATTTCGTATTTTTCATCCCTACAACAATGCAAGTTAGTTTCTTGTTGGTTGGTATTCTTGATATTCACAACAACTGGTTTACTTTCAGAGGAAGTGATTGTTGATGTCAGTCAGCTGTTATTTATCTTGTAAACTTCCAGTGAGTTAGGGCAGTTCCCAACACGTAGGCCTCCAGGAACTTTGGTGTCCTACACAGTAAAAACGAAACCAAGTAAAAACTTACTGATGTTGTCAACAATGCACCAAGATAAAGGCACTGTTGGAGGAGAGAAGAATAAAACCGAGATAAATGCATATTATAATTCCACTAAATGTGGAACTGATACCATTGATCAAATGGCGCGTCTGTACACCTGCAAGAGGGGAACAACGAGATGGCCTCTATCTGTATTTTACTCTCTGATCGACATTTGTGCTATCAGTGCAACCACCATATTCATCCAGCAATGTCCAAGATGGAATGAAAAGAAACGCAACAAACGTAAACTTTATCTTCTGCAAGCTGGGATGGAACTAGTGAAATTGCAGGTAGAAGAAAGAAGTGCCAATGCAAGAGGGTTATCTAACCAAATTGCTCAATCAATGGAGACTATTCTACAAAAGAAAATCAAAGAAGTGAAAACAGAAGCACGTCAGCCTCCTGCAGGGAAAGGTCGGTGCCACATTTGTGTAAGAAAAGCTAAAACAAAGAAGCAGAAGTACAACAATCTAAGTAAACCAAAACAGTATTGTGAACAGTGTCATAAACATGTGTGTAACACACATTCAGAAAAAATTGTGAAGTGTGTCTCTTGCCTTGAAGTTGATGACTCAGAGTAGTCTATCGTATATGAACACATCTGTATTTTGTATTGTAATATGTCAATTTTTTATTCACTCAATCCAATATTTATAACAATTAACAACATTTATAACAAAGTGAACGCTATGATCTTTTTACTTATTTGGCACTTCATATCCTCTCTTGCATCTAATCATATATCCTTACTGAATCAACACTCATAAGCCATATATATATTATTAATAATAATAACAGGGGACAAAACTGAACCAAATAATTCCAGGGGTATCTCACTCGTGCCGGTCACATACAAAATTCTATCAAAAGTCCTCATGAATAGATTAGAAGAACAAGCTGACCCACAAATAGAAGAATACCAGGCTTGTTTTCTCAAGGGACGATCATGCATAGAACAGATCTGGAATCTGAAAATGATTCTCCACATGAGAAACACCCGAAACACAGTGGTCACTTTTGAAGATTTTATAAAGGCCTACGACTCGCTACACAGAGTAGTGATCTGCAACACGCTGGAAGAATTCAGCATTGACATAAAGACAAGAGCAATAATTCGGCAAACATTAACTGACACAGTCTCCAAGGTTAAATGTATGGGCGATATCTCTGAACCATTTGAAATCCAAACTGGAGTGCGACAGGGTGACGGACTTTCACCATTACTCTTTAATATCATTCTTGAAAAAATTGTCAGGACATGGGAAAAATAAGTCAAAGGAATCCAGATTGGCATTAGAAAAGATAATAGATTCAATGTGAAGTGTTTAGCTGTTGCAGATGACCTTGCAATCCTCACAAATAATAGAAAAGAAGCCATTAACGCCATAGAGAAGTTACACGAAACTGCACAAAGAACTGGCCTGCAAATTTCCTATGAGAAAACCCAATACATAGAAAGAGTGCCACAAGACAAATTGCCTGTTGTGACAACCCATGGGAAAATCGTATAAGTACCACATTTTAAGTACATGGGAGAAATCATCTAGCCATCAGGGATCAACTTAAAGGCCAATGAGGAAAGAATAAAAAAACTACAGAAAGCATATAAACTCACGTGGAACTATTATAACAAAAAGTCCATATCCATTAACGCAAAATTGAGGCACTACAACACTGTCGTACTTCCGGAGGCACTGTATGCATCTGAAACAACAGATATAGGTGGGCAAATTAAAATCAAAGAAATAGAGAAACAAGAAAGGAAATTTCTCAGGAAAATTTTTGGCCCGATACAAGAGCAAAGAATCTGGAAGAAGAGACCAACATCAGAATTATATAAATACACAAACAAGATTACGGACACAATAAGGAAAAGAAGAATGCAGTTCTACGGACATAACCACAGGATGAATGAAAATAGAATTTCAAAGCGAATTCTTAAAGTCATCAACTCAGGCAGGGGAAAACAAAATGGATAAAAGAAGTTGAAGAAGGCCTCAGACAAGTACACATAACAGTAAACGATGCAGGAAATAGAACTGAATTCAGGAACATCACTAAAAAACATAAATTTGACACCACAACACAGAAGATACCAGGATACAAGTGGACAGCGGAGCGAAAGAAACAACACAGTGAACACATGAAGAAAATTTGGGCTCAGAAAAAAAGTGAACAATCATCATAAAGGAATTCAAGTTCAAACGCTCTCTTTAAATGGGAATAATCGAAAATAATAATAATAATAATAATAATAGTTAACAATAGTTTCTGTATGCACTTAAGAGACAAAACATTATGACCGACTGCTTTTAACGTGTTGCCTCATCTTTGGAACGCAATACAGCAGCGATTCGGCGTGTCATGCCTTGGTAGGTTTTCGGAGGTATGTGGCACTAACTGTCCACGCACGGATAACGTAATTCGCGTAAATTATGGGCCACTGCTTTGTGGTAGCGGAGTTGGCGCCCGATAGTGTCCCACATTGGGTGACGTAGTTGGCCAAGACGTCAACGTGAGCTTACTACCGTGCTACTCAAATCACTCTAGCAAGACTTTGGCCTTGTGAGACGGACAGTTATCCTGGTGGAAAACGCCATCGCCGTCGGGGAAGACATCAGGCTGGAAGTAATGCAGGTGGATCGCAATGATGTTCAAGTATACCAAATATGCCGTGGTGCATTTTAATAACCTATTACCGCAAGTCTCACGGAAGTCCAGTCGAACGTCGCCCGTAGCGTAATTTATTTCCACCAGCCTGCGTCCCTGGCAAGGCGTATGTTTCGAACAGACGTTAATCTGTATGACTACGTATCCCGTCACATCGACCAGGTATGAGAATAAATGTGATTCGTACGACCAGGCTACACTTTTCCATTGATCCACGGACCAATCACGATGGTCCTGTACCCACTGCAATCGTAACTGACGATTCGTTCAGTCATCACGGGAACACGTAGGGACAGCCTGCTGCAGAGTCCTATGTTCGACTACGTACGATGATCGGTCTGCTCCGAAACATTTTTGCTTATACCAGCACTGTACTCTCTCATCAGATCTGTCACAGGTCGCCAGCTATCCAGGTTTAAAAATCAGGCAAGCTTCCGACAATCACATTCTGCGATGAGGCGTGGACGTCTAACACATTGTCGCTCAATAGTCGTTACATCGTCCTGTAACTACATACCATAGATGCCCACAACAGAAGCACGCGAAGAGCCAATCGGCTTCGCCGTTTCAGACGTGCTCGTCACCTGGTGCTGCGTCGTAACGGTCTACCATGTGTCAAAGTCACGTATGTCAGTGGATTTCACCATCTGCGGCCCACGACGTCACTAGAATGACTGCCCATTCCTCTGTCCGCTATATATATGTTTTTCTTATAGCGTCACGTGTCAGCAACGCCACCGGGTGGCATCAGTTTCACGGTGGAGTGTGGTCATAACACGAGGTGCATTCAAGTTCTACGGTCTCCGATTTTTTTTTCTAATTAACTACTCACCCGAAATCGATGAAACTGGTGTTACTTCTCGACGTAATCGCCCTACAGACGTACACATTTTTCACAACGCTGTCGCCATGATTCCATAGCAGCGGCGAAGGCTTCTTTAGGAGTCTGTTTTGACCACTGGAAAATCGCTGAGGCAATAGCAGCACGTCTGGTGAATGTGCGGCCACAGAGAGTGTCTTTCATTGTTGGAAAAAGCCAAAAGTCACTAGGAGCCAGGTCAGGTGAGTAGGGAGCATGAGGAATCACTTCAAATTTGTTATCACGAAGAAACTGTTGCGTAAAGTTAGCTCGATGTGCGGGTGCGTTGTCTTGGTGAAGCAGCACACGTGCAGCCCTTCCCGGACGTTTTTGTTGCAGTGCAGGAAGGAATTTGTTCTTCAAAACATTTTCGTAGGATGCACCTGTTACCGTAGTGCCCTTTGGAACGCAATGGGTAAGGATTACGCCCTCGCTGTCCCAGAACTTGGACACAATCATTTTTTCAGCACTGGCGGTTACCCGAAATTTTTTTGGTGGCGCTGAATCTGTGTGCTTCCATTGAGCTGACTGGCGCTTTGTTTCTGGATTGAAAAATGGCATCCACGTCTCATCCATTGTCACAACCGACGAAAAGAAAGTCCCATTCATGCTGTCGTTGCGCGTCAACATTGCTTGGCAACATGCCACACGGGCAGCCATGTGGTCGTCCGTCAGCATTCGTGGCACCCACCTGGAGGACACTTTTCGCATTTTCAGGTTGTCATGCAGGATTGTGTGCACAGAACCCACAGAAATGCCAACTCTGGAGGCGATCTGTTCAACAGTCATTCGGCGATCCCCCAAAACAATTCTCTCCACTTTCTCGATCATGTCGTCAGACCGGCTTGTGCGAGCCCGCTGTTGTTTCGGTTTGTTGTCACACGATGTTCTGCCTTCATTAAACTGTCGCACCCACGAACGCACTTTCGACACATCCATAACTCCATCACTACATGTCTACTTCAACTGTCGATGAATTTCAATTGGTTTCACACCACGCAAATTCAGAAAACGAATGATTGCACGCTGTTCAAGTAAGGAAAACGTCGCCATTTTAAGTATTTAAAACAGTTGTCGTTCTCGCCGCTGGCGGTAAGATACCATCTGCCGTACGGTGCTGCCATCTCTGGGACGTATTGACAATGAACGCGGCCTCATTTTAAAACAATGCGCATGTTTCTATCTCTTTCCAGTCCGGAGAAAAAAAATCGGAGGCCTTAGAACTCGAATGCACCTCGTATTCTGGTTAATCGGTGTATGTATTAATAAATAAAAGTAATGGAAAAAATTACAGTATTATTAACATTGTGTTAAGCAATTTCTTCATTTCGTTCTTGAGAAAGGTGATCGCCTCTAATAGCCATGCGCTTTGGGATAGCGCTTCAGGGATTCCGGAGCCGCGCTGGCCCGAATCGAATACGCCCGGCGGATTAACGACGAGGGCTGGTGTGCCGACCTGCGCGGATGTGGATCTTAGACGATTTGTCACACCTGAGTGGGTGAATACTCACATCTCACCACAGTTACACGATTCACAAACATTTAGAACACGATCTGTCGCTTTTACACGAAATAAAACCGGATGCATACCGATGGAGTTCCCAAGTTACGTACCAGCAGAAAGGTATGGATACACGAAGGGCATCCGGCCATCCTGTATCACTTTTATTGCTAAATCGAGTAAGTAACATGCCAGGCACAAGAGAAAGAAAATATGCTTGTTAAATGTAAGTGGCTACATCAACAGAATCATGTGACAACAGTACAGAAAGAATCGACGTGTATCAGAAGCGTGCTTGTCAGAGGAAAAGAGAGAAACAATGGCGCAAGATTAGAAGACTATACGGAAGGAAGAAAACAGAAATAGACAGGTTTAAGGAAAACAAGATAGTTTACAATGTGTCATAGATACTGGGTCCTTGTTGGGGAGAAGGAAAACGACTGGGTTATGCCGAGAGGCAAGCTACGGTGTTCACAACGCATAAAGTTTACCTCTCCCCTTGAATGTAGAGTGGTTTTATATAAGACGCATGTCGCTGGGTAGTTTTTTCCAGTAGAATGGAATGGAGAAGGAAATGGAGAAAGATTTAATGTTATGCAAAGGTGAAGCTAGGGTGCTGGAACAATCCGTTCTGGTTTATCAGCGTCCGCTGTATCAGGACAGGTGCTGAGCTTGGCAGTGACAAAGAAAACAGAGTGTGAAACTGACTTTTTCTACACTGAATCGCCAAAGAAACTGAAATAAGCATGCGTATTCAAATACAGAGATATGTAAACAAGCAAAATACGGCGCCACGGTCGGCAACGTCTATATAAGACAACAAGTGTTTGACGCCGTTCTCAGATCGGTTCCTGTTGCTGCAATGGCAGGTTATCAAGATTTAAGTGAGTCTGAACGTCGTGTTTTAGTCGGCGCACGAGCGATGGGACACGGCATCTCCGTGGTAGCGATGAAGTGGGGATTTTCCCGTACGACCATTTCAAAAATGTACCGTTAATATCAGGAATCCAGTAAAACATCAATTCTCCGACATCGCTGCGGCCGGAAAAATGTCCTGCAAGAACGGGACCAACAACGACTGAAGAGAGTCGTTCAACGTGACAGAAGTGCAATTCTTCCGCAAATTGCTGCAGATTTCAATGCTTGGCGATCAACAAGTGTCATCGTGCAAAGCGTTCAACGAAACATCATCGATATGGGCTTTCGGCGCCGAAGACCCACCCGTGTACACTCGATGACTGCACGACACAAAGCCTTACGCTTTGCCTGAGCCCGTCAACATCGATATTGGGCTGTTGACGACTGGAAAAATGTTTGCATGATGGTGAAGCTGAATGGCTCGTCTGAACATTCAAAACTCGCAAAGAGAAACTCCGTTCCTCCCACACACAGGAGCAAGCCTTAAAGATCTTTCTTTCCTTCTACGGCTGTTTGCACCATGGTGGGAAGTCGCCGTCAGAATTATTACACGGTCGTTATTACCGTACCATATTGCATCTTTTGAGGCCCAGCGAAAATAATTCGTTCTGCCAGATCCGACAAAGTTTGAGCTGCAGGACGTAGTTTAAAGTTTTTGGCAAGAAACAACATCGGGAGCACGGCGTCATCACAAAAATCTTGAATCATTCCTCTTACATCGTTCAGTGTTCCTAGTGTTCGTCTGTTGGGGGGGGGGGAGGGGGGCGGTGATGATGTTTGGTTTGCGGGGCGCTCAACAGCGCGGTCATCAGCGCTCGTACGAAGTTTCAATTTTTACACTGTCCAATTTTTAACAAATACCAATTTAGCCACTGTCACGGATGATGATGAAATGATGAGGACAAGACAAACATCCAGTCCCCGGGCAGAGAAAATCCCCAATCCGGCCGGGAATCGAAACTGGGACCCCGTGATCCAGAGGCAGCAACACTCGTAGACCACGAACTGCGGAAAAGTGTTCCTCTGGGTGGCACCAGCGGCTCCAGCCAGCTATGCCACTCTTATTTAAGTGATTCTTACGCAGAAATTTTGTTTAGAGTCCCAGAACGCCGCAATAGGGTCGTCTGTGCCCATCCGCATGTCACGGTTGGCGCTGTCGAGCGTGCTGCCGGTGGACATTGACGCCCCGCTACTGCTGCCGCTGCCAATGCCGTCGCCGACGTCACTGCCGATGTCAGTGGATGCGCCACCAGTTGACTGTCAGCACGACTCCGCTAGAGTTCCACTTGCAGTCAGCCCGACAACAGCATCTGCCTCACTGGATGCGGGAGTGCTCCTAGGGCTGATTTTTCTGCGTGTTTTTCCGTAGATACCGGGGTGTAGACAGGGAGCCGCCATTGACCATAGTTGTCCTTCCTATTTCGTCAGCCGGCCGAAGTGGCCGAGCGGTTCTAGGCGCTACAGTCTGGAACCGCGCCACCGCTACGGTCGCAGGTTCGAATCCTGCCTCGGGCATGGATGTGTGTGACGTTCTTAGGTTAGTTAGGTTTAACTAGTTCTTAGTTCTAGGGGACTGATGACCTCAGAAGTTAAGTCCCATAGTGCTCAGAGCCATTTGAACCTATTTCGTCGACTATGTGTATCGTATCTCACTACAGGTACATCCACTGCCAACATAGTTCACTGACCATCCTTCACGTCCTTCTGCCATCCCAATTACTGTTACTTACGCCCATACTACAAAATTCTCTATGTCCCTTGAGTTTGACAACGTATCGCTTGGTTGTGACTTACTAAGCACCCCATGTGAAGGCGTATGTTAATACTGGTGTATTTATGTATGTTTGCAGAATATTTGAAGAGTAAGAAGAACAAAAGGTATTCGAGGCGGCGGTTCACAAGATTTGCTGCCCGCCGCTATGCATTACACCTGCAGAAGCAGTTACAGGCCAGAGCGGCGAATGTGCGTTATTCCACTCGTAAATTAAAATACACGGATGCAAAGCTGGTTACGCAGGCGTGTAAGATGTACATGTGTATACTGCCACGTAAATTAATATTCAGAAATATGTGTTTAGAATGGCAGCGACAGGCCATCCCAAGTTTTAATGGTGACAGCCACTTCAACAAGAATGGCGAGAGACAGCAATAAAAAAACTAAATAGGCGTAGTTAACTTCTTTTATAAAGTAATTAACGTTGACTAATTGCAAAACCTTTGATATATTTCGCTGTAGTTTACCATCTCGTAGAAACTGAGTTTCAGACTTATTTTCCCACCATCTTGCACGAAATTTCTAGTTTCGTGAGTGAAGATGAACCGTCTGAATTCACAGGTTTGCCAATGCGATAACAGATGTTTCTTAAATCATTACCCGCGTTTGTAACTGAGAATTGAAAAGTGCTGTTATTAAACAGTAACGGCAGTGATCCAGAATGATTCTTGCACTCCAAAGCTGAGTGCGCGCTGTTATGTTGACAGACTGAATATGCCGTGTCGAGATTCGAACATGTACCTTACACTTCTTGGACAACGCTCTTACCGATTGAGCTATCTAGACGCGACTTACGACTCTTTCTCACAACTACAATTTTGCCACTGCGTCCCTCCTACTTTCCAATCGTATAAGCTCTCCTGTGTTACTTTCGAGATTAACCCTCCTAGAAGAACGGATAGTCGGAGAAATGGCTTAGCCACCAACTAGGAGGTTATTTCCTAAATCTTTCATTCTTCAGTCGAATGTGCGCTGTTTTGAAATTTTCTAGCAGATCACCACTACGTGCCAGACCAAGATTCGAACACGAGAGATTGGCTTTCCTGGGCAATGCTGGACAACTCATCCGGTAACAGCATTGCCCGTGAAATTTTAATCTGTCGGAAGTTTAATTAAAAATGACAACAGTGTTGGAGAAACCAGTCTGAGACGCCTGCTTACAGCAGCGCATATAAAGAAACAGTGCAAGCAGCATTTGTGAAACTAAAGGAATTCTGGTCATTATCAAACAGACTAAAATTCTCTGTTGTGGAATATGTAATTATTATCATCTAGTCGTGAGGTCGTTGAAGAAACGTCGTGCACGCCCTCCAGACTAGGTGAGACGTGTGTCATTTCACTAGGCGACGCTCGTTACCTCACCGTCGACGAACGAAATTGGTGGAACCATATTTATCTCATAGATATAAGATTCACCAACCTCGCTTTAGCCTACTGCACAAGCTTAAACAGCCACAGCATCGATATCATTGGGTTTATCTGATCATTCCGGTGGACTTTACATTTACCATCGCCACCTTTGCTTTGAGAAATACCGAACCTTCAGTTTACTTCTATGGGTATATTGATGCGTTTTTTGTTGTTGATCATGTTGACAGTGAGAGTGAAAAGTCAGAGTGACAACCAAGCCCCAAGGTCAACATACGACTTCCTCTGCTCGAACTGCATCAGCTGTAAGACGAGCTTTACATTTACAACTGAAGGATGGAAAAACATTAACAGAGATACCTTTCCTCAGTCTGCAAAATGCGGAGGGTTTTGGAATTTAAGCTAGGATACATCACAGTGTGATGATAAGAAACTGAAAACCACAATACTTCTCTCTGCTACTCAAATCCAGGTGAAGAATTTGTTTCATCATCAGAAAACGAACAACTTCAGGCTCGGAAACCACCACAATTTTAACAGTTAGCAAATTCTAGTATGGAAATAAGTTTCTGTGAAAGATTAAGAGAGCGTGTTGCATCTGTAATTACATGTAAGGCTGGAAATTCCCTGGTTGTTGTTAAATTCTGAGAATATGTAAGAATACAGACATAAAATTGATTAAAATGCCAACTTATAAACTGTGAACATGGACCCTTGAAAGTTTCATTTTTACACTGTCCGACTTTACTTTAGGTCAAGTTAACACAGGGTTAACTTACTTTGCACAACGGTTAATCAATGAGCTTACATTAATATTTAATTACACCTTAATGATCCAGTTTTTACCAACGAATACATCAGTTGACTTACGAAATGTACAAATACGTCATCTTATGGACAAAGCATGTGCTATGAACATGCTTGGCTTGATGTTATGACAGATACCTTTCTACACAAAGGCTGAAAATACTGACTAATGGAAGATCACTGTATGGATCCTGGAATGTCATTGCCTTTTTATAAGATATTGATGTAAATTTACTGAAATTGGAAGAATCATGCGGGAATTCTGCTAGCGATCTTCTGCTGAGTAATTGTGCAAATGGCTCTGAGCACTATGGGACTCAACTTCTGAGGCCATCAGTCCCCTAGAACTTAGAACTACTTAAACCTAACTAACCTAACGACATAACACACATCCATGCCCGAGGCAGGATTCGAACCTGCGACCGTAGCGGTCTCGCGGTTCCAGACTGTAGCGCCTAGAACCGCACGGCCACTCCGGCTGGCGGCTGAGTAATTGACTGCCAATTGTGGGAGCAATCATTAGTGAATAAAAAAGTTTGTTGAAGTCAAATGATCATAATAGAATTTCCATTACAGGAAGAAATGTATAGTACGTGAGCACAAAACTTGCTAAATAGAATCGTTGTACGAATTCTATCACTTTATTAATGGCAAGGAGCGTAAGCAAATTCAGAGAGGCCATGTGTAAATTACTGTTTCAACTCAAAACACAGATCATACATAGCACAAGGAAATAACTTGGAATTACACAGGACGAAGAAAACTTCGCGCTCTTTGACTTCGCAGCGCGATTCCTCACATACCAGCAATAAAAAATGTCTGTCACAGCATTTCGTCCTGTGCATATTTCCGGCAGTAAATGCACGTTAGCGATTAGCAGTCTGGCAACACTGTAAGCATATGTACGGCTACTATCTATGTTAGCACACAGAAGTACTACTGTACAGTTGGTGCAATGGACAGCGTTTTGGTTTAGCATGCAGGAGGTCAAGGGTTCGATTATAGGTCAAGGTGTATTCCTTTTTATTTGCCAATTTCATTATGTCATAATACTTCAGTATCCACTACTTCTTAAGCCATACATATCCGACATTTACACAGTAAGGTGTTTTCTAACAGTGAGCATGACGAAAACGCGTTGAGAGAAGTCAGAAATATACAGCTGAAACAAATGACTTGTCATAGGACAGAATAACTACAAAAGCAATATCAATTTCGAGGTGCTGAAGGTGATTGCACAGTTAAATAACTCGACACCTGCTAGTCATTTATACAACATGCAATACGTCCACTCAACACAGCAGAAGCCAGTGTCAATAATAATTTCCATACCATGACCGCATGAAGTTTAGAAAAGAATACGTAGTCCTCACAGCAGGCGCTATCTAAATACAATCCCTTATTAATTCCAAAGTGTGTATGTGCACCATCGTGTTGGAACCATAACCGCTACCGAACATGAAGTGGATCATCTTCCAGTGTGTCAGGCAAATAGTTTGAGAGGAATGCATGCTACCTGTGTGGCGGTAACACGCCAGGGAACAAGAAGGGACCCCGACTCCTGTCTCCCAATATTTCGGCCCAAACGTTGCTGCCAAAGCGAATTTGATGTCCTCGGTCCGAGGTGACGTGCGGCTTAAGGTCACACCAATGGTGGTGCATACTGAAGACACTCTCACGAATGAACGATGCTGCATCCGACCATACTACAGTGTCTATGAAGTCGTCATTAGCTTCCTGTAGTTGTTGGAACCATGTACAGAATGGCATCCACAGACCGCGGTCTGCAGGACGTAAGGGTTGCGTTAAAAATAATGTTAGGGGTGCAGCCTATGCTCGTGCAGCACGCCAACAACCGTGCGTTGCAAGACAAGCAGCTGCCTTGCTACGCTACGTGTATTTCGCTGGACTTCATGGTGTATGACTCCTCAAGGCAAAGCTCCAAACGACGAAAGACATTTTTATATGGATGACGTCGACCACGATATCTTGTAGCATATTCACGAGCAGCAACATCAGCCTGGTTATCAGATGCGCCAAGGACCAGAACCATATCCACGTACGTGTCGTTTGTGTTTGCCATACGTCTGCTACAGTGTTTCGTAGCAACACAAGGAGAAAATACGATATGTGTGCGAATGTACTTGGAGTCTGTCACAGACACGTTACTCCGATAGCAGCTAGTCCCTGTCTGATGAACAGCGCATACAGTAGAAATACATCGTTAGTCGCAGCGGCCTGTCCCACCTGACACGCATCATCTCTCTTACAGCTTTTGTTCTGCATGATCCGTCCTGACTTTGCTCCCTGTGAAATGTTCGTTTTCGAATTCCACTTCTTCCCTAACGGTAATGGACGTGATGCTTTCACATTTCCATTGATCGTAATAATATTAAGCTACTGGCCATTAAAATTGCTACACCACGAAGATGATGTGCTACAGACGCGAAAATTTAACCGACAGGAAGATGCTGCTGTGATATGCAAATGATTAGCTTTTCAGAGCATTCACACAAGATCGGCACCGGTGGCGACACCTACAACGTGCTGACATGAGGAAAGTTTTCAACCGATTTCTCATACACAAACAGCAGTTGACCGGCGTTGCCTGGTGAAACGTTGTTGTGATACCTCGTGTAAGCAGGAGAAATGCGTACCATCACGTTTCCGACTTTGATAAAGGTCGGATTGTAGCCTATCGCGATTGCGGTTTATCGTATCGCGACACTGCTGCTCGCGTTGGTCGAGATCCAATGACTATTACCAGAATATGGATTCGGTGGGTTCAGGAGGGTAATACGGAACGCCGTGCTGGATCCCAACGGCCTCGTATTACTAGAAGTCGAGATGACAGGCATCTTATCCGCGTGGCTGTAACGGATCGTGCAGCCGCGTCTCGATCCCTGAGTCAACAGATGGGAACGTTTGCAAGACAACAACCATCTGCACGAACAGTTCGACGACGTTTGCAGCAGCATGGATTATCAGCTCGGAGACCATGGCTGCCGTTACCCTTGACGCTGCATCACACACAGGAGCGCCTGCGATGGTGTACTCAACGACGAACCCGGATGCTTGAATGGCAAAACGTCATTTTTTGGGATGAATCCGGGTTCTGTTTACAGCATCATGATGGTCGCATCCGTGTTTGGCGACATCGCGGTGAACGCACATTGGAAGCGTGTATTCGTCATCGCCATACGGGCGTATCACCCGGCGTGATGGTATGGGGTGCCTATGGTTACACGTCTCGGTCACCTCTTGTTCACATTGACGGCACTTTGAACAGTGGAGGTTACATTTCAGATATGTTACGACCCGTCGCTCTACCCTTCATTCGATCGCTGCGAAACCCTACATTTCAGCAGGATAATGCACGACTGCATGTTGCAGGTCCTGTACGGGCCTTTCTGGATACAGAAAATGTTGGACTGCTGCCCCGGCCAGCACATTCTCCAGATCTCTCACCAATTGAAAACGTCTTGTCAATGGTGGCCGAGCAATTGGGTCATCACAATACGCCCGTCACTACTCTTGATGAACTGTGGAATCGTTTTGAACCTACATGGGCAGTTGTACCTGTACACGCCATCCAAGCTTTGTTTGACTCAATGCCCAGGCGTATCAAGGCCGTTATTACGGCCAGAGGTGGTTGTTCTGGGTACTGATTTCTCAGGATCTATGCACCCAAATTGCGTGAAAATGTAATGACATGTCAGTTCTAGTATAATATATTTGTCCAATGAATACCCGGTTATCATCTGCATTTCTTCTAGGTGTAGCATTTCTAATGGCCAGTAGTGTAACAATAGGAACGCTTGGAGACACTTACTAAACAGCATACGCTTATCAGACTCAGAGTTGAAAGGCATGATTAGTGGTTCCATGGTGATAATACATACAAATGGTAACCGAGTTTCGAAATTATTTGAAAAGCACGTTGCTAGCCGTGCTGGTGACGTAAGGCCCTAACGAAATGTAATGGATCTCAACGTGACAAGAATAATAGTAGGTACTAACCGATAGGACCATTGGGGGAGCGTACGCAAGAAACAGGTTTGGAATGTAGTAGATGCAGTGGCGCGAAACAACTCGTGTCCACTGCGTGCAGAAAGCTTGTTTAAATGCTGAACAATGAAAATGATTGCATTTCCACTTCTGTATTCGTAGTGCGTAGTGCAAATATTTTGTAGAAGACCCACTGTAATCGCTGAATCGCTGTATGACGATTAAGACACCAAATATCGTACCACGCAGACTAGATATAGCAAAAAAAAGAAAAAAAAAAACACCGAATACGTCTCGACCCAGAATGAAACCCTCGACATCCTGTATGCTAACCCAAAAGGCTCTCCACTGCACCGACAGCACAGCACTACCCCTATATGCTGACAGAGTTACCTTGCATGTAATTACAGTGTTGCCAGAGCGTCCGTTTTTAACGTCCATTTACTGTCTGAAATATGCGCAGGACGAAATTTTGTGAGAAACATTCTTGTATTGCTAGCACGTGAAGAATCGCACTGTAAAGTCAGAGTGGGCGAACTTTTCTTCACCCTGTATACCACTGAATAACAGCCCGCATCTCGTGGTCGTGCGGTAGCGTTCTTGCTTCCCACGCCCGGTTTCCCTGGTTCGATTCCCGGCGGGGTCAGGGATTTTCTCTGCCTCGTGATGGCTGGGTGTTGTGTGCTGTCCTTAGGTTAGTTAGGTTTAAGTAGTTCTAAGTTCTAGGGGACTTATGACCACAGCAGTTGCGTCCCATAGTGCTCAGAGCCATTCGAACCATTTGAGTCCGCCGCTCGTGGTCTCGCGGTAGCGTTCTCGCTTCCCGAGCACGGGGTCCCGGGTTCGATTCCCGGCGGGGTCAGGGATTTTCACCTGCCTCGAGATGACTGGGTGTTTGTGTTGTCCTCATCATTTCATCATCATCCAGGAAAGTGGCGAAATTGGACTGAGCAAAGGTTGGGAAATTGTACGGGCGCTGATAACCGCGCAGTTGAGCGCCCCACAAACCAAACATCATCATCATCATCTTGAACCATTTGAACCACTGAATAACAGGTAATTTATTCATGTACAATTCAAGAAACTGATGGAAATACCTGGAATCGTTAGGCGCGTAATACAGAGAAGACTAATTCCGACCCTTGTGAATCAAGGCTGTATGTGTGCCTGACCGTACAAAACATGTTGAATAATATCACTAGCAATGGCACAGTTCAGACGTGAATTCCTTGCACTAGAACAACACGCCAAACTGCGCTGTGCAGTTCGTTACCTCGTGACTTGCAGCTCGTAACACTAGAATGCAGAAAGCAAATCTCATTGCAAGTTTCTGCATATAAACCCAAGCTGTAACCGCCAGCCAGTCTCTCCCTCTACGTACATCAGAGCAGCCACAGACTGAGAACGAGACATTCGAATACCGAACACGCAGCACTGGCACAGCTGCGCTGATTTCCTATTGGCCGAGAACATACTGCTCGCCGAAGAACGTCGCTTGGACTCTACATTTCGCCTGAGCAAAGGCTGTCTCCGGCGCAGACAACTATTGGCGGCCACAGATTATCTTAGCAAAAGTGCTCAGGCGTTAGCAGATGTGGAAAACATGGGAAGCTGGAAGTTCTTTCACAGGCCACTTTCAATAGTCGCCTCCATTAGGGCCTTGCAATTACAGCAATTCCAACTTCCTCTCTTGCTACCGCATTCCGTAACATTTCGTAATTTTTTCAAAAATCGACGAACACCATTTGGTATACTCGCACTATAGAAAAGTAATACTTTCATCTTCTGAGCTTCCATTGTTTCAATAATAACTTGTGGCAAATTACAAAACAACAGAATTTGACATCTCTGTAGGAGTAAGTGTACTTTTAAAAAAATTTAAAGATAGCCTTCGCTCACTGCGATTGGCGGTTGTGTGGCTGGCCTGGCACGGGAACGCGTGAGCATAGTTAGGAACACAAACGAGAAGTTTTAACTCTGAGTCGGTTCGTGAGACGTGCATAGATAATGGAATTGGTACCGTTATCTGGTCACGTTCCTGGTCTGATAGGCAATTTTTAACTTCGCACAAATGTTCCTTTTCCTGCAATGTTCTGAAAATATATTGAGTACTTCAACTTCCTTACATGTTATAAGTTTGAAGCGATCGGGTTTCAAACCAGACAGTTGCCTTTCATAGCAACGATCTTACTGTTAAGCTCACGGCCTGCTAGCCAATGCAAGTATCTGACTCCTGCTCTTAAAATTTCACACAAGTTCTCGTACTTTATGTGCTTGACTTGCGTCACAATCAATGGAGCGTTTGTAAATTCAGTTTTCCGCTTTGTAGCGGAGTGCACACGACAACTTTAATGTAAATGTAAAATTTCATTACAGCATACCGTGAAAGCGTAATTCTGGGAACACTTTTCAGTGAATAGTACATTCATGTTCCCCTCTTATAAATCTTACAAAACTAAGGACCAGCTGTTAAGTACGTGAATCGAGTAAGCAATGTCTTATAACGAACCAAGTACGTGTTTCAAGGTGTGCCATAACCAGTCTAAAAATAGCAGAAGCGATTAGTACCTTATGTAATACACATATATACATATTGACATAATCGTTCATGCACGACCTATTTCCATGACTTTATGTACAGACTCATTGTCATCATGATCAGTCATAGTCTTTACATTAATGTGTCGCTTGTTTCGGAGACTTAGTCCCATATTCATAGGATAGTCTTCGTAATTGTTCGTAGCGCAGTCCGTAACAGAATTTTCCTGGCGTTTTTATTTATCTTTTCCATTAATTAACACTATCTATGTTACATGAAGTATATAAATATGTATATGTAGTACGCATTTGTTATCTGACGTATTAGCGTTATGGTCAGAGATATAAATATCTGCGTAAAATGAGAGGAATGGACAGCTGGAGGATAGTGAGTAGGCAGTTCATCTTGAGATACAACGTATGAAAATGAGGATTTCAGCGACTGAGCGACTGAATTGCTAACAGTTAGTGAAAAAGTCGTATTAAGGTAGAGTGAGATGTGAGTCCAACTGATTACGGTTGCTGAGATCCTGGAACGGATTTATGATGGTAGAGGCGTTGACGTGTGAACAACAAATCATGAGAGAATGTGTCTTTCTACCCAATTACGGTGAACAGTGATTAATTACTGAATAGTACAGAGCATATCACATATAATATTTTCATATGTTTTCTGTTCAACAAAAGGCTGCGCCAGTACAATGATGTATAGCGCGTTGCGATCAAATACGACTGGAAATTAGTGATTGTGGAAGAGTTGATAATTTTGTACCCACATGTACATTCTGTCAGATATTGCTCCGAATTTATTGCCACTTTCGAGAAAATCTGTTCCAGTTCGTTGAACAACAGTGTCAACAACTATAGTCTGGTTAAAATTACTTGACAGTTGACGTTTGTCACTTGCCAGTACGGTGACGTCACATGGGCTGTCGGCTACTGCTCGGTTATAGGCGACACAGAAACATGGCGGATCACTTCACAAATGATGTTAATATGCAACGCGGAGCAATGTGGAAGCGGCCTCAGCAAGGCCGACGAAAATGCGAGTTACTCCGTCGACAGTTGACGTTAAGTGATTAATGATTCAACTTCGGCAGACGACACGTTTTGTAGCCCAGAATTTAACATCATGTCATAACCTAACTACAAACTCGTGATATGCAAAGGATCTGAAAAAACGGCGATCAAAAATCTGTGGCACAACTAAGGCCACGAATGCTCTGTTCGCGGCGATTAAAGCTAACCTCTACGAGAAAACTCAAGACAGAAATATTTCAGTTGCAGCGCGAAAAGCAAACTGTGATTTCTCGCTATCGTTAGTTACCTGAAACTATCTTCGCACAGGTCACATGAGCCGCTGCGTTACAAACCGATGCGCAATCCTGGTTGGCACTTGGGTTGCAGGTTATAGGAGACACAGGGAGATTCCAAACGGAAAAAGAATGCTAGGAAGGAAAATGAGGGCAAGACAGCGATGACAATAGCACGCAAAATATCAGAAATTAAAAAAAAGTAAAGTTAAAGAAATTTATTGAATAAAAGTAATAATCGAAGTCTGTACATTAGATTCAGAAATAAAAAGAAACCTCACTGCATGTAACGAGATTCAAACCTCCAACCTTCTACACGGAAGGCTTACACTCTAACCACAGCACTGTGCCAGTAGACAGCGTGAATTTGTCAGATTTATGACTCTTGTACCCCAATCACAACGATGAATTACACCCTTCAAAAATTCAACTTCACGCAAGATCGTGCGATGCTTATCTAGCCGATCTCTGTGATTATAATAACTGTATACGACGCTGAATCGCGTCTTTTGCAGAAGGATTCAGTAGTGTTTGGTTGGTACACACAACTTCATATCCAGGGCAACCACAGCCGAAATATTCCATGATTTGCATGGTTTGAATATACAAGACCGCTGCGACTGTTATATTTCTTTATTGGTTGGTCGACGCCCATGCCAGTGGCCTCGGGGTACCCCAGAGCCAGGATGCGGTCCCCAAAGTGGTCCTCCAGCACATTGAAACTCTCTTGCTTCGATGGGGTCTAGCTCCGTCATTCATGAACCACATCTTGTTGAAATCAGAACCCCCTCGGATAATGGGGATGAAATCATCGTCCAAAACCGTCACATGCCGTTCGGTAGCGATCGTGCCATCAAGGAATATCGCACCGATTATTCCGTGACTGGACATTGCACACCACACAGTCACCCGTTGGGGGTGAAGAGACTTCTCGACAGCGAAATTGGAATTCTCAGTCCCCCAAATTTGTCAGTTTTGCTTATGGACGAACCCATCCAAATGAACGTGGGCTTCGTCGCTAAACCAAACCATGCAACGCCTACTAATTCCCATCACGCTCCGCGGCCAATCATGCAGCTTGAGCGACCTGACGGAAACCGTTCAGAAGTTATGACAGTTTTATTTCATATAGTTCAATAATAGTCACTCTGTGTGTTTGGATCTGGTGCGATTATCATATGTGATGAAATACTAAATTAAAGGACCAGACCCGGGATTCTGGATCCAAACACATCAAGAAAGGATGTTGGCCAAGGAACTGGAAGTACACTGACCAACTGTTGTGACAGTTTGGTAACAGCGAACGGTTCGGGCGTGACGCTGAGCACTCTGGCTGGAGGGAACCAGCACCTGCGCTTGAAGTCTCAACTGTCAAATAGTTTTAATCGGAGTGTGGTTTAGTGTATATTCATAATAAATCAGGAAAGGTGCCACCCCATCTTGAAAGAATCAGTGAAGGAAGGAACTGAAATATCACTCGCCGTCTCCATAATTTACGAGGTAGGAGATACTCCTTTGCATAATCATTTCACGTTGAAAACAATGACATCAAAAATACACAAAACAAACAGTATTACGTGCACGCGATAAAAGCAAAATAGACAGTTTAAAAAGACTTGCACCTTATATTTAATGAAACAACTTGTTTTAGAGGCAGTCTCTGCAGGTGGATGTACTTGATCAGTTATTTTGCGAAGTTCGCGTTTCAGAAGTGCATTTGTTTCTAAACACGATAATCTTAAGTTGACAAAAATTGCTTGTTTTCTTGTTGCTGACTAACATGAACTACAAAAATTTTGTAGCCAACAACTATCCAAAATTATCAAAATTCCACAGGTGTTGATGATGTCTATTAGTTATATGTGTGTTCTGAATGCAATTTTGCCATCAAGTTCAATAATAGTCACTCTGTGGTAGGTCCGCTGTTGTTTTCTATCTACATAAATGATCTTTTGGGTAGAGTGGATAGCAATGTGCGGCTGTTTGCTGATGATGCTACGGGAAGGTATCGTCGTTGAGTGACAGTAGGAGGATACAAGGTGACTTGGACAGGATTTGTGATTGGTGTAAAGAATGGCAGCTAACTCTAAATATAGATAAATGTAAATTAATGCAGATGAATAGGAAAAAGAATTCTGTAATGTTTGAATACTCCATTAGTAGTGTAGCGCTTGACACAGTCACGTTGATTACTATTTGGGCATAACATTGCAGAGCGATATGAAGTGGGACAAGCATGTAATGGCAGTTGTGGGGAAGGTGGACAGTCGTCTTCGGTTCATTGGTAGAATTTTGGGAAGATGTGGTTCATCTGTAAAGGAGACCGCTTATAAAACACTAATACGACCTATTCTCGAGAACTGTTCGAGCGTTTGGGATCCCTATCAGGTCGGATTGAGGGAGGACATAGAAGCAATTCAGAGGCGGGCTGCTATATTTGTTACTGGTAGGTTTGATCATCACGCGAGTGTTACGGAAATGCTTCAGGAACTCGGGTGGGAGTCTCTAGAGGAAAAGAGGCGTTCTTTTCGTGAATCGCTACTGAGGAAATTTAGAGAACCAGCATTTGAGGCTGACTGCAGTACAATTTTACTGCCGCCAACTTACATTTCTCGGAAAGACCACAAAGATAAGATAAGGGAGATTAGGGCTCGTACAGAGGCATATAAGCATTCATTTTTCCCTCGTTCTGTTTGGAAGTGGAACAGGGAGAGAAGATGCTAGTTGTGGTACGAGGTACCCTCCGCCACGCGCCGTATGGTGGATTGCGGAGTATGTATGTAGATGTAGATGTGGAAGCGTAGTTCAGTAGCGGGAGAATGGTAGTATGGAAGAAAAAAATAAAGTAGAGAATGCTGAATACAGTTGTACGCCCTCAGAGACGCAACGTTATCTGACAGTGCTCTTGCACGAATCCGTTTCTCTGGAAAAAGAATCGTTGCGATTGTGCGTAAGCTGAGACCTAAGCAGCGTGGGCGGGCATCCTCTCTTCTCCGTAAGATTTCACCTGCCGGGAGGCGAGCTTTCGCTGCAGCCAGCCGTGTGAACAACGGATGGTGGCTGTGCCGCATTCCTGAAGACTGCACTAATCAGGATAGGATGAGGAGGCGCGCCAAGGCCTCGGCTCGCGGCTCGCGTCTCGCTGCTCATCTCCACCCGTTTTACATGCGCGAACGCCCCATCACGCTTCGCTTCGGCTGGTAACCAGTTCTGTACGAAAAGGTGATTGCCGCCGGACGGCGAGTTTGCTAAAGCCGAGTTGATTCGGTTTTCGCGGTGCATGCACCTGAAATGTATCCAGTCACGAAACATCGTATTGACATTCGTAGTAATAGCCACAGCGACGTTTCTCGTCACAATAAAACATGCTTACTGCTATAGGTCAGTGTCAACCATGCTATTCGAGCTCTTATATTCGTCAAAATGAATAGTGAGGGGTACATCTGTTACAGATGATAATGAAATCTGTTACGCAATGGTATAAATATCATTCGATTTTAACCAGATACGGCATGTTGGGTTTTGAAGTTGAGATGTCACAAAATACCTTTTGCAAGTCGTAGACTAGGTTGTAGAATAGAGCAGTGAACAACCCATATTACTTTACCTGGAAGTAATAGATTTCTGTCTTACCAAAACCATTCTTGGCAGCCCTAGAGCAAGTTAAGAAAGCCTTAAAATATGAAAAAAGAAGTACGTGTCAGTGGAACGTAACTCAACAACCTTCGTTTGCTGATGAAACGGTACTACTGCCACTAGTGCAGAAAAACTTAAACGACAAAATTAATCCAGCAATGTGTTTCTTGAGGTTTTCCCGGCGAATCTTCGGGCCTGCATCCGGGATGTTATTAATCTTTGTTCACATATTTTCGCTGACAATCTTACAGCCATTTTCATGGTGAGTCGCTTACAATATTTTTAAATCGGTTTTCAAACTGCCCTGGAGTAAACGCGCATGCGTCAAAAATAACGCAGTTGGTAACAAGATCGTCAGTCAAAGATAAAACTGTATGCACCTGGTGAAGACCTTGAACAATATTTCGTTTTTGAGAGCACAGCCGTGAAATGAAAGCTTTGTACGATGTGTCGAGCTGGAAACCTTCGTCTTGATTGAGCATAAAATTTTAGCTGCTCTTTTTACCAACCGCTTATCTTTGACGCATGCCCGCTTACACCACAGAATTATGTAAAGTTATTTAAAAGTCTTGAAAGCGACTCATTTTGGGAAATATGGGCTGTAAAGCTGTCAGTTGAAATATCGGAACTAGAAATAATAACACCCCAAATGCACGCCCGAAAGATGATGGAATAATTAACTGAGCAAGTTTTAAATTAGGCCAGAAATAAAATTACTGTAAGATAGGATCCCCTAGACTTAGAAGTACTTAAACCTAACTAACCTAAGGACATCACATACATCCATGCCCCAGGCAGGATTCGAACCTGCCACCGTAGCAGCAGTGCGGTTCCGGACTGAAGCGCCTAGAAGCGCTAGGCCATTTATACTAACTGATTGTGACACGAACCACGCTGATTGTAATACAAAAGTGACCGATTTTCTGTATGTTTACACCAGAAATGTGTATGTGCATATCACGTCCTGCTGTTTTAGTTAATTGCCTAGCGCCTTCCTCGGTCACAAATCTGTGATACTTGTCACCCTCCAGCTAGTATACAGTAATGCAAGACTGTCACGAATCAGAAGGGCTGCTCTGCCACGCCTACAACTATCCGTAACCCTTGTAAGTACAAGACTTTCACATGCTAGTTCTTCTAAGCTGCAAACTGTGACCTTAGAAAATCGACTATGTTGACCCCGATTGTTTAGGTTTCACACAGACCGTTGTAAAACATATTTCAGCGAAAAATTTCTTCATTTTAAAATAAAACAAAAAAATAAGGTTACATTCAGTTGCGTAAGAGATTACCTGCATGAGACGTTGCCATGCGCCGGGCTGTGGCCCCTGATTTGGCGCTACTCGTGTGGCCACAACCGTCGCCGGAACCGACGCCTTGTGATTTTTTTCTTGCGGATTGCATCAAGGATAGCGTTTATGTTCCACCTGTGCCAAAGAACCTCGAAAAATTGCGCCACCGCATCGCAGTAACCTTTATTGCCGTTACTCCGTAATGCCAGGTCAATTATGGGCAGAATTGGACTATACAGGGTGTTACAAAAAGGTACGGCCAAACTTTCAGGAAACATTCCTCACATACAAATAAAGAAAAGATATTATGTGGACATGTGTCCGGAAACGCTTAATTTCCATGTCAGAGCTCATTTTAGTTTCGTCAGTATGTACGCTCAATGGAGCGCGTTATCATGATTTCATACGGGATACTCTACCTGTGCTGCTAGAACATGTGCCTTTACATGTAGTTCATGCACGATGGAGCTCCTGCACATTTCAGTCGAATTGTTCGTACGCTTCTCAACAACAGATTCGGTGACCGATGGATTGGTGGAGGCGGACCAATTCCATGGCCTCCACGCTCTCCTGACCTCAACCCTCTTGACATTCATTTATGTGGGCATTTGAAAGCTCTTGTCTACGCAACCCCGGTACCAAATATAGAGATTCTTCGTGCTCGTATTGTGGACGGCTGTGATACAATACGCCATTCTCCAGGGCTGCATCAGCGCATCAGGGATTCCATGCGACGGAGTTCGGATGCATGTATCCTCGCTAACAGAGGACATTTTGAACATTTCCTGTAACAAAGTGTTTGAAGTCACGCTGGTACGTTCTGTTGCTGTGTGTTTCCATTCTATGATTATTGTGATTTGAAGAGAAGTAATAAAATGAGCTCTAACATGGAAAGTAAGCGTTTCCGGACACATGTCCACGTAACATCTTTTCATTATTTGTGTGTGAGGAATGTTTCCTGAAAGTTGGGCCGTACCTTTTTGTAACACCCTGTAGATTAGATGTGTGCTGCGTGACGAAGGGTGGACACATAGAATATTTCTAAAAATTGTAGAAGATATTTGAGACTTTGTCTTTCACGTACTGTATCATTTTCACGGTGTTATTGGCCATTTAGTTTCTAAATGTTCCATGAACTTTATAACTACCCTTTGTAAATCAGTGTAGCACCGTAAATGAATAAAGTACGTAATTAATGTAGCACTACGTGTAATTCATTATTAAAAACACGTCCGTCCTACGTTTACTAGTAAAACTACACATAAAATCTGCAAGTCCCTATATAACTTACGGAGAAGAGCAGTTGGTGTCAGTTTCAGCCAGAGTATGTGCTATTCCATTGAAGTATAAAGCGAAGGAAAACTAACTGCATGTACGCATCGTATGCATTCTAATCTCCCTTATCCTCATTAACTCTACGAGAATTGTATGATGGTGGTAGAAGAACTATTGCGAAATCTACTCCACGTGCTGGTTCTCTGAATATACGAAACATAGTTTCACAGCAAAAATACCTCATTTCTTTCAAAGAAACTCATTTCAGTTGCTTGAGCATGTTTACAGTAGTATCCTAAGGACTGTGCGGGCCTTTACTCTCAATGCGTATCTCCTAAATTCTTTGATGTGTGTTGTTGCACGTACATGATAACTCCAAACACTGAAACACATTTATAGATTAAATAGCACTAGGACGTGTGTTGTATTACATTGTCTTAGTACCCTTCGTAGAATTCTGTGTCTTTCAAGCCCATTCTGGGCTCACTGAACGTTTTCGTTCCTTTTCATTTTGCTTCGATTTGGCTCTGTTATTAAGTGGTGTCAGACTGCCAAGCAAAATGTCGGGGCTTCAATCGTGAATTGGGCATAGGATTTTTTTCTATTACTTATTCCTTGTCTCACCTCTGGGAATGACCTGTCTATTGAAAAAGAGGAATTGCACAATAGTTCTCAGTCAACGATAAACTGTAGATAAGTAACTGTAATAAGCTAGGTAAGACAGTTCAGGGCTCGTTGGAAGCCAAGAACATGCCACCGCTACGCCTGGTAAAAAACGGCGGAGTACAGTCCGGTTGGTTGATAACATCTTTACATTACATACATTTTTGTAATTTATGGTGTCAGAAGCAAGCAACATGAAAAACAAGTATAAACACACAAAATAAGACAAAAAGTGCCAGACGAGAGCGGACAAGAATTTTGGAATCACAAAAGCAATGATAAAGGTTTTTGTTAAATCTTCAATTGTACTAGGTATTTAAACAATTTGATAAGGGCTTGACGTTCACCACTACAGATATTATCCGGTACTCTTGTTGATGGGCATTGCCATTCACTTATATACATTTAAGGAGAGTTGCTACACAGTAAATCAAGCAGAAACACAGATACTTCCAAAAAATTTATCCACTACCACAAGACTATATCTTCCGCACGAATGAGAATAGAAACTTGCGGCTAATTTTAAGTTACTCGTCGAAGTTAAAAGATGACTTTGGTGCCATGTGGTGCTCCCCCTGGTGCAGCTAGCCCGTTCGTTGATGTGTGATGTGCTTCGAGCTGGGTTGGTGGTAACACGGCAACAAAACGTGTCTGCGCTCTCTGTCCTATTCACTTGCAACTGTACCGCGTTAATTTCGTCCAGAGTAGGGCTTTTTTTTCTTTTCAGTTTTATTTTGTGGAAACTTCGTGTATTCGTCTTCCCTTCGAATAGATTATGGCCTACTGCGTCGCCGCACAGCTGTAACCGTGAATGCCGTACTTACAGTCACGGTTACGTAAGACTGGGTCGAATCTGACTATCGTCTGGATGTTTGTCGTGCGTCTCGAACAGAGCACACTGAACATTTGTGAAAGGTAAATGAAAACTTTGATGCTAATCTTAATTGAAAAACGTACTCCGAGGTTGTGTATCTGCACGGTTGTAAAAGGCACACCCTTCTAAAACTGGACGCTTCTTTGAAAATAAAACTCCGTCGTCGTATACGTAAATTAAAATTAACCCCCAAGTTTCTGTCTTCGTTCATACAGAAGATATTGTCTTGTGAAGTTGAATGAATCCTTTTGATTCCCCCTATACTATCCAAGTTGTTATTAATTTTCTCATAATCCTTCAACAACGATACATTCTAGTACCCAGTATCATCGTCAACGAACAGACAGGTGATGACTATGTGATTAATCGTACACGTGTAAGAAAAGCATTAGCGCTTCTATTTCACTTCTTCGAGGTACATCCGAGCGACTTCCTGCTCTTTTTGAGTATTTCGGTGGAAACCTCATCGCACTGCTGGCAGCCCTAATCGAATATCGAATTAATATTCAAATCGGTTATGTTGGGACCACCGAGTACGGCGCTTCCCCTAATAGACAGTATCTGCGGAGTTAACGCACGCCTGACCGAGTTTTGCTCGGAGGCCGGCCGTTTGTCACGGACGACCCGAGATGCTTTCACTTCTCACGGATACTTAAGTTCGCTCCTCTGTTGCTTTGCGCCGGTCCCCAACCTGTACTCGGTCACGTCATAGTTAGAAGAGAAAACATTTGCTTCTCGTGAAGTGTGTGCGAGCGAATATGCAACAGAAATAGGCGAGAAGTGGCAGCCTGTGGTAGCTGTGGTCGTCGTGACGAAAGGTCGCCGATGCTGGCTGACTCAGCCGGATCTTCTCCCGCGTGGTCTCCGCTCAGCGGTAAGCGGTAAGCGGCAAGCGGTACCTGTTCCCCGTGCCATCAATAGCCTGTCACCGCCGTCGGTTCCCACGCCCACACAGCCTGCCTCCATCTGCCGTCATCTTAATATGACGCACGTACCGGAACCTATGTCTCACGCACAGAAATTCTGTACGCATCCTCTAAGCTTCCGTAAATTATTACAACCGGCATTTTGTACGTAGAAAAGTCCAGCAATGTACGTAGCAGATTTTACGGGAACATTACATAGCAGGAGAAAAGTACTGGCTGAAGTAAAGCTGTTAGGGTGGTTCCCCATTCGTTTCTGGATAGCTCAGTCGGTATGAGAATGCCTGTGAAAGGAAAGGTTCTGGTTTCGATTCCTATTCCAACACAGTTTTAATTAGCCAGCTAGAACTTGTATTACTGTGACGGCGGAGAAAAGAGGCAGTAAAGCAAGTAAGACACCATGTACCGTTATAACAGTTCACAATCCGAATCTGAGGGAAAGGTTAAGTTTGGAAATTTTGTTCAAAACAATGGTTCAAATGGCTCTGAGCACTATGGGACTTAACTTCTGAGGTCATCAGTTCCCTAGAACTTAGAACTACTTAAACCTAACTAACCTAAGGACATCACACACATCCATGCCCGAGACAGGATTCGAACCTGCGACCGTAGCGGGAAATTTTGTATGTAGTTCTGTTTTCAGATAATCAGTTCATATACAATTCTTTTATTCTTACTATTACGTGCGTCCTCTGAATATCTGTTAGGTAAACCACTGAGATTTTTCGAAAACTTGCAGAATTTTTATTCCCAAATCAGCTATGTTAATAAACGGTGGTCTAATAACATAACCACAGACAGAATCGACTTATAATTATTACTTCCCTGAAATTAACTTGTCTCCTTGTTGACATGACCAGATGAATCACCAATCTATTTAATGTTTGTGTTCCACCCATCGTTGCCACACATAATACTTCATAAAGATGTCGGACAAGATCAGACAAATACATGATATTATGGAAAGTAGTATGGAAAGTAAGTATTCTACTATATCGATTAGATTCAGAAGTTATTTACCTAGCGAAGGAACTACGGTTCTTTCAAACAGAAGCGCGTATGTGTTTTAAGATAATTGATAGTTTTTAGAAAGAGTACCAGAGTGATTTAACACCTGCTAAAATTTTCAGTTAAAAATTTTACAAAAGCAGCCGGTAAATAAGAAAAATGAGAGATCTACGTGAGCCGTGATACAGCTCTTCAGAATATGTCAATCTGAAGTTTTTAGCTTCAGGTTATCGTTCCTGTCATATCCCCAGATACCTGACAGTGCGTCAGGTGCATCATATCGGGAGATCTCACACGTATTCTCTCTGTTATCGCTAATCTGCAAACACTGACAAGTATTATGCCACTGTACTTCTCTTTCCAAGACTTTGTGAATCTCGTTAAAAATTAGTCGCAACATTTAACATCGGAGACAACCTCAAGTGTTTCAATATTTCGAAAAGTAATGAGGATTTGGACCGTAGCTATATACTAAAATGGTCGCTGCATCCACGTACAGCTACTACCTGAAAAACGTATTTCGATATGCTGAACTGAATGAAAAATTGGGTGTGAGCACGTTACTATGGGAACCCTATATACACAGTGTCGAAGGAGAATTGGTGAATACCTAGGGATATTACAGGAACGATCACCCGAAGAAAAAACCTTCAGATTGACATATTCCCTTTTCAGAATGGTTCCCGAGATATAACTCGTTTAATGTAAATTGTTATCTATTTTCTGTGTTATTCAACGCACTATCAGATTTACACAAGCCCTCATTTACAAAAGTTATCAAACATTACATAATGCGTTTTACAAGGTATCGGTTGATAAACAGATATTTTAACACATTCATCTCTAAGCACTATCGTAAATGTCACATTACGCTGCACCATTTCAACAGTTGATGTTCCAGAACAGGTTGTTGAGCTACACTTCTGAAGAAATATGGGAACTTGGAAGAATACCTGTTTCACGCAATGTGCTGGAAACTCTGGTACACACTCTGCTATCAGGAATTCGACCAACTGTTAAAGATAAAATTCTCACTGGCTGCTCTTCCTTAAAAATTATCTTCAGTTTACGCCGAAATAGCACTATCTTCAATGGAAAACGCTAATTGAGCTAATTCGTTCACAGAAAATGTAATAGGAATTGCACTTCCGTTCACTGTATGTTCAGGTATTTTCGTTTTTAAAAAAGAATTGTTGAGGAATATTAAAGAAGACTGTAGTTTTATAGTATGAGATACAATGAAAGAAGTTACTTTTCTCTAGGAATTTCGTGAACCTAAAGCAACGAATGTGCAACAACGAGAAATTTCATTTTATATCCAAACATATGACATCTGACTTGTATACTGTCCACGTCCACGGAAAGTCATTTGGAACAAAGACAGAAGGATAACACACCTTGACTAAACACAAGTTGAGAAAGTGTAATGTAAGTATATAACGCCACGTTAATTTAATTACATGTTAGTAACTGCATACACTAAGATTATTTTAGCAGTGAAGTGACTTTCAGTACCGTGGAAAATTTTTATCGTTGTTATTCGGTGATTTGAGGCAATGACATAATTTCTCCCAGAGGAACAGGTTGAATAAAACTCTACAATATTCAAAGACAACTTAAGATTGATCGATGACTTACTTAACTTTTGTTTAGGTTGTCCTTTCTATTGTATGTCCATTTTTATAGTATGTTGTAAGGTATTTTCAGCACACAGTGATTAATTACGCACTTACTTCAGTGATTCTTTTTATATCTAATGAAACAGATTTGCAAATGAATTATGTGTTTAAGCTGTGTGTTGTGATGGGATTTTCTCTCTTGACGCACGTGCGGTAGAGTCACAAAAATCGCCAACGAAATCTTATGTGCACTGCGCGTGCCAACAAAAGTGTAAGAAGATGTACGAATATATCGAATGTTGCCTTTGTACAAATTTAACGGATTACTTTGTTAACTTTCTATAAATAACAACTTTGTGTAATAGTTTGAAAATTAACTGCCAGAAGGGAGCCCTTTCGCCGTTTACCGTTCCATAACAAGCGCTGTCCATTTACAAAATGTGACCGTCTAACGTCGTCCGTTTTTTTCTTTTTACAGAGCATTGCTGGAGCCAACAGAATATTTATCGCCACTTTTGACGCGTTTGACATGTAAACAAAAGTTTTTAGTTGTATCGAACAACAGATAAAATTTAGTGGGTTATATTTCACAGATTTACAATGACCACGCTGCACGCTGCGATTTTACTGTTCAACACTAAGCAGCAACTGATGCCCAGTCCGTTAACTAGACGCCAGTAACGCTTGTACTTGATTGCATGTCTTTTACCAATAATATTATCGTTTCGTACCTTCTACAGAAGAAAGAAGCGTATTATTGCGGAATTACAAACGGTTACATTTTCACTAACGTCTTTTAACATTCATTTCAGAAATTTTCGCTAACTTCCATGTAATTAAACAGTTTGAGAGAAAGGTTGCCATGGTATATTTACAGAATATTATCTGTTTCATAACTATCTGAATTACACGAGAATGATGTAACTTCTATTAAGCTACAACTGCCCTGTTACTTGAACAATATATTATGTTTCCTGTTATATATTTGGACAAGTCGGTTAAAAGTAAGTTAAGGAAAGTGTAGAAAATTTAAATCAGCATTGAAGGCCAGGATTTGATCTCGTTGCTACCTAACAAGTACAAAAGATTCTGTGGGCCCTCTCCGCTTAACGGTTTTAAACGTTCATCACATAAAACGCTACCTGCTATGCTATATACATTGTTATCCTTAATGGAGCATTTAGGGACTCATGTTTTTGGGATGTTCCATTAATAAACTACCGAGTGAAAACTGTGCACACAAAATAACAGTGATTTAGTAGCTTTCAGAATACAGTTTACAGTTTACAAAAATTAAAGATGCTTCCGTTATATATTGGTTCATCCAGTTTGAAACATTTGTGTAAACACGCTAAATGTATTTTGGCGAGAAGGACTTCACAATGAATAGTATAATGAGTTGAACAGGAAACTCACTGTAATTTCTTAGCACCCACAAGAGAGCTAGTAGTTAATTAACAAGTGCAAGCTGTGAAGCAGCTAGATAAAATCGGAAAGTGCAGTGTATATCATGACTCCTCAGTAAAGAACGCTGAAAGTCACTCTTTGAGAAGGAAACAATGGGGCGGTGATCTTTGTCTGCTCTTGAGGTCCGAATTCCATCCAGACCACAGCGAAATTTCACAACCTACGACAAGTGTTACGTATTGTACGTATCTGCCAGGCACACGAAGAGAATTTCGCCAGGCGTCGACGAATTTAATTGTATTGCATCATTCCAGAAGCGTGACCGGTTATCTTCGTGGGAACGTTTCACAGTATTGAATAAACTCCTGTGATCCGTAAAATATCTTGTAGAGAGACATAAGTGGTTTCTGATGATTCAAGATCAGCTAATGTTTTGCAGTAGCAGTGAAAGTTCGTTGTTACGACTTTCGACACTTATTTGATCACTGTGACACACAAATAGCTCCTTCTCATTTGTCCTCTTCTTTGTCACACTATATGGCCACTAAATTGTCATTCTTACGTCTTCAGAAGGTAATTGTCACAGGTAACCCGTAATTACCTGTAGTGTTATGTTGTTTTGCATTACCTTTAGTGGAAACAGAATAGTCACACACATTATTTGCAGGGTTTACACCCAATGAAATGGGCGCAGTGCCACAGTAATACACCTGTATTCGGGAGGACGGCGGTACAAACTCTGTTGGCCATTTTCAAATTAATCATGATTTCCTAAATTGCTTAAGGTGAAGGTCGGGATGGTTTCCTTGAAAGTGGACGGCTTGTTTCCTTTTCACTCTTCGAGAATCCGAGCTTGCGTTCCGCTTGTGATAATCTCATTGTCGACGGGATATTAAAAACTAAGCTTCCTTCTTATAAGTATTACCATATGAATTCCGCAACCTAAAGTATACTATATTGTACCAGACGAAATTACACTCTTCGGCACAGTTGTGGGATCTTAGCTTTATTCCTGGAGGGACCAGGATGATACTACAACATATAAAATATCAGATCACTTTTTTATAACTTGAGGAAGATGAAATATAAAGAAACAGTAATATCAAAAATTGAGTCCGCCTTGATGCAAAACACCTTGTTATTCGTTTATTTCTTTACTATCCCAAACTAGTTTCGGCGACAAATATCACCATCATCAGTGGGGTTTTTAAATCTAAAGCATGCAGAAAATAGCATGGTTATACAAACACAGTGGCCGAGCGATTCTAGGCGCTTAAGTCCGGAACCGCGCTGCTGTTACGGTCGCAAGTCCGAATCCTGCCTGTATGGATGTGTGCGATGTCCTTAGGTTAGTTAGGTTTAAGTAGTTCTAAGACTAGGGGACTGATGACCTCAGATGTTAAGTCCCATAGTGCTTAGAGCCATTTGAACCATATGAACTTTAAGCAGCAGAGTTCTGTCTGACGCAGCTGTGGCACTGCAAGATGGGTAGATAGACGATGCTGTCGTCTACTGCGGTGATAGCTGACTGGACTGAGCGGCACTTTTTCCAGACGTAAATAAGCGAGGTGAAGCGGTGGCGTATGCAAACTGTTCTGGGAGTGTCTACGCCACCGTCTCCCACTCGTAATTGCTTCTGGCAGCGAGTATGTTTACTTGTGGTCACGTCGCGCGGTTCCAACCCTACCTCCGGACGGCACTACATTCAGATATTGACATACCACTGGAATGGAGGCTCGTAATCTCATTTCTTCGCTTATCTTCTACTTAAATGATCATTGACGTTTACACAATTGTCTTAAACTGTCATCGAGTAAAACATGGCTCTGAGCACTATGAGACTTAACAGCTGTGGTCATCAGTCCCCTAGAACTTAGAACTACTTAAACCTAACTAACCTAAGGACTTCACACACATCCATGCCCGAGGCAGGATTCGAACCTGCGACCGTAGCAGACGCGCGGTTCCGGACTGCGCGCCTAGAACCGCAAGACCACCGTGGCCGGCTGTCATCGAGTAAAACTGAGTGTTTTTAGTCAATACGAGAACAACAAAACAAAGTGAATCGGATCAGTGGATAAATTGAAATTTTTAACTACATATGACAGTTACTAGTTTTTTCTGTTATTTAAATGCTTCTGCATCTTTTGGTTCGTGTAGAGAGAGTCATCGCAGTTTTTTCGATATTTCTAATAACGATACACTGTTGTTCAAGTCTTCTGTTAGTAACGGAGAACTGCCTAAAGGCTTGTGGTAATTCGATCGTAATGTAAGGAAGAAAGGTCCCCTTTCTGGCCAATCATGCGCGACCGACCGCCATTTCACCGTCTGCCATTGACGCCATTCGCTGTGGTGTGGGAGGCGGGTGCGTCCGGTTAGCACACCATTCTCCCAGTCGTTGTCAGGTTTCTTTCCTTTGGAACCGCAACTACTCGATCAAGTACCTCCACAGTTGGTGCCCGTTCCAGTCTTCCTACCAACTAAAAACCCCAGATTGTATCTCAAGTCGAACCCGGGTCCCCCCATATGGCAGTCAGCTACACTGACCTCTTAGCTGCAGAGGCGACCTTAATGGATTACCGCAAAAAAGTTTGCTTGCATTTAAACTTGCTATTTGATTATTGCTCATTCGTGGCACTATCAGTCTAAAAAACATATTTTTAAAATGAAATAATTCTTCAATGCGTTATAATTAAAAAGACTCTCTGCAAAACGCTTTGCCGAAACATTGTGCAATTTTCATAATATAAATGCATGTCTGTTCGTTTCTAAATTTTATTAAAAGCCGTGACAGTAATTTATAATAATGGCAGTTTGTGGCCTAGTTATACTTATTTATGCATCCCACTGGACAGAGTATCGTGGAACATTTACTGCTTTCTCCACACTTCTGCCTGTATTACGATCTCAGGCACCTATAAATTGCCCAACTGAAAGTATCGGTAACTGTAACAACAAAATCAACAAACTTTAGGGATCGCCATTTATTTAAGCATTTCTCTAAACTTAATAATCCTCAAAGAAAGTGAACATTGTAGACCATGATCTCCAGGGGGAGTTTGTTAAATGGGAAATAATTGCATGAAACGATCCTTGCGTGGATAAGGAGCAAAACGGGTTAGCGCCAACTAAACAATATTTAAAATATCATACTTTACTAGAGAATAAGTTATGTCTCTAGGCAAACAGTGTACGCTTGCTACTCTAAAAATTCAACGTGTGTAATTTAAACCTCCACCATCGCATATATGTTTGCACGCTGACTTCCATCTCGTGGAGAAAGACGAAAAATTATAGGACTGTCCTTTGAAATATTATACTGCAGCCACGTATGGAAGTGAAACTTTGACAATAAACAGTTTAGACAGGAAGAGAATAGAAGCCTTTGAGATGAGGTTCTAAAGAAGAATGTTGAAGATTAGATGGGTAGATCACGTAACTAATGTGGACGTACTGAATAGAATTGGAGAGAAGAAGAATTTGTGGTACGGCCTGGCCAAAAGAAGGGATCGGTTGGTAGGACACACTCTGAGGCATCAAGGGATCACAAGTTTAGTACTGGAGGGAAGCGTGAGTGGTAAAAATCGTAGAGGGAGACCAAGAGAGGAATACAGTAAGCAGATTCAGAGGAATGCACGTTGCAATAGCTACTCGGAGATGAAGAGTGTTGCACAAGATAGAGTAGCATGGAGGGCTCCTTCAAACCATCTTTGAACTGCAGTTCACTACAACAACAACGTATGTAGATTTCAAGTTCTTCATCCAGAGACATTCTGTGTTCTCTGTATTTCAAGCCTGCGTTCTGCATTGTCAAATGGATGTCCTGTATCTTTTATATGGGAGGCTACTACAGATATGTGTGATGTGTTGTATCGGAAGGCGTTGATTTGTTCTTCGAATTCGGTGTGGAAGTTACGGTCTGTTTGACCTATGTACTGAGCTGGGCATTTACATATGATTTTATATGTGCCAGAGGATGAAAATTTATCTTCACTGCTTTTTAAGTTATCAGGAAGTCTTTGGTGAATTTTATTGTGTTTTTGGAATGCAGTTCGTATTTTGTGTCGCTTGAAGATATTGGCAATTTTTCGGGAGATGTTACCAAGTCAGGGAACACATGTTGTTAGTTAATTGTCTTGGTTCTTGGTGGGTATTTTGTTCGCTTTCTTTTTTATTTTTTTTTACTAGATTGTCTGTTATTGTGGGTATACACCCATTAACTGCAGCTATCTGTTTTATGATTTTATTTTGTTCTAGAGGCTCTCATCTTTCATTGCTAGTTTTACAGCTCGAGGGATCGTTGAGCGGTAAGCTGCCAGGTTGTGCGTGATGGGGCGACAGGAGGAAGAATGTGTGTTTATGTCGGTGGTCGGTTTCCTTAGGGAGACATATTTGTTATTTGTTTGGAGAAGTTTAAACCGAATAAGTTAATGGAATCATTTATTCCCTATCCCTAGGTGAATTTAATTTTCTGGTGCAGTTTGCTGGATGTATAGAGGATGTATTGGACATCATCTTTGTTTTGCCCGTCAATGAACAGAAATCTACCATCTACATATATCCCGTAGAGCTGAATTTTTTGAATGCATGTTGGCTTTTTTGCGGAAAGTTGATTATTTATTTAGAGAGCTGTAAATGTACGACGTTCGTATATCGGCAAAAGTACCCACACAGGACAATATGGTCTCCTTAAGGTAACTTTCACATGATCTGTCACTATCAGGTAACGTAGCTTGATGAAACTTGGAGCTTACATACAAAGAACTGCTACAGTACAGTACAGAAGTTAGCTGAAAGAAATACACAATGATATGAAGAGAAATGACATTTTTATTCGTGTAAAATGATTACACTGGAGCCACTACGCTTTATGATTGTCTCCTGGACATTAAAAAAAGGCGGAACATGGCCATTAATAGAGTGTTTGATACTATTGACGGCAGTGCATGCTCTGCAACGTGATCTGATGCTGGCCACGATGTTGGTAACGAGTTCTTGCGGTACGACGTTCCATGCCTTCCACAGCGCGGTTCACAGCTGCTGGATGGTCCTTGGAGCGTTGGACAGGCTACAGTACGTCTCCCCAACGCATCTGAAGCGTGCTCGATGGGGTTTAAGACGGGAGAACGGGAAGTCAGTTCATTCGCTGAATATTTTCTCGTTCCAAAAGCTCCTCCACTTTCACTGTTCGATGCGGTCGCGCATCTTCATCCATATAAATGGAGTTCTCTACATCTACATCTACATCCATACTCCGCAAGCCACCTGACGGTGTGTGGCTGAGGGTACCTTGAGTACCTCTATCGGTTCTTCCTTCTAGGTTAGGGTGGAATGCAGTCCTGAGAAGACGCAGTTGGAGAAGGAGTACAGTGTCATAATAACGTCGGTTGGTGTGTGTAACGGCTTCAAAGATCTACATCTACATCCATACTCCACAAGCCACCTGACGGTGTAAGGCGGAGGGTACCTTGAGTACCTCTATCGGATCTCCCTTCTATTACAGTTTCGTATTGTTCGTGGAAAGAAGGATTGTCGGCATGCCTCTGTGTGGGCTCTAATCTCTCTGATTTTATCCTCATGGTCTCTTCGCGAGATATACGTAGGAGGGAGCAATATACTGCTTGACTCCTCGGTGAAGGTATGTTCTCGAAACTTCAACAAAAGCCCGTACCGAGCTACTGAGCGTCTCTCCTGCACAGTCTTCCACTGGAGTTTATCTATCATCTACGTAACGCTTTCGCGATTACTAAATGATCCCGTAACGAAGCGCGCTGCTCTCCGTTGGATCTTCTCTGTCTCTTCTATCAACCCTATCTGGTACGGATCGCACACTGCTGAGCAGTGTTCAAGCAGTGGGCGAACAAGCGTACTGTAACCTACTTCCTTTGTTTTCGGATTGCATTTCATTAGGATTCTTCCAATGAATCTCAATCTGGCATCTGCTTTACCGACGATCAACTTTATATGATAATTCCATTTTAAATCACTCCTAATGCGTACTCCCAGATAATTTATGGAATTAACTGCTTCCAGTTGCTGACCTGCCATATTGTAGCTAAATGATAAGGGATCTTTCTTTCTGTGTATTCGCAGCACATTACACTTGTCTACACTGAGATTCAACTGCCATTCCCTGCACCATGCGTCAATTCGCTGCAGATCCTCCTGCACTGCATTACAATTTTCCATTGTTACAGCATCTCGATATACCACAGCATCATCCGCAAAAACCCTCAGTGAACTACCGATGTCATCCACAAGGTCATTTATGTTTATTGTGAATAGCAACGGTCCTACGACACTCCCCTGCGGCACACCTGAAATCACTCTTACTTCGGAAGACTTCTCACCATTGAGAATGACATGCTGCGTTCTGTTATCTAGGAACTCTTCAAACCAATCACACAATTGGTCTGATAGTCCATATGCTCTTACTTTGTTCATTAAACGACTGTGGGGAGCTGTATCGAACGCCTTGCGGAAGTCAAGAAACACGGCATCCACCTGGGAACCCGTGTCTACGGCCCTCTGAGTCTCGTGGACGAATAGCGCGAGCTGGGTTTCACACGATCGTCTTTTTCGAAACTCATACTGATTCCTACAAAGTAGATTTCTAGTCTCCAGAAAATTCATTATACTCGAACATAATATGTGTTCCAAAATTCTACAACTGATGGAAGTTAGAGATATAGGTCTATAGTTCTGCAGATCTGTTCGACGTCCCTTCTTGAAAACGGGGATGACCTGTGCCCTTTTCCAATCCTCTGGAACGCTACGCTCTTCTAGAGACCTACGGTACATCGCTGCAAGAAGGGGGACAAGTTCCTTCGCGTACACTGTGTAAAATGATCTGGAGGTCAGTACGCCCATGCGACATTATACATCCCCCAACCATACAACCTGGGCCACCAAAACGCTCATGTTCGACAACGTTAGTGGGAGAATTGTGTGTTCCCACCTCTTGCCATGTAAGGGTACGTCCAGAATCACTACTGAGACTGAATCTGATTTCATACGAGAATAGCTTCGCTATCCCACTCCCTGTTGGTACAGTCCCTATGATCTCGGCATCATCGCAGACGATCCCGTCGATGTACGGGTGTCAACAGAACACAATGCACTGGTCATCAGGCAAAATGACCACTCCCATGTTCTCACCGTGCCACTACCAACTGTGAGATTGCGTGCCTTGCGGTGCTGTTAAATGTGGTTGCAATTGCACCCACAGTTTGTCGTGGGTCCTTTCCCGGTCGACCACCTCCTCTCCTTCGGGCAGCACTGCCTGTGGTTCGGAACGCTCTTCATGCTCAAGAAACAGTATTGTCAGCAATACCAAACTCCTGAGATACACTCGTCACACTTCGACTTTCTTCCAGTTTGCCATGATTCTTCCCCGTGTGACGTCATCCGGATGCTGCCCCTGGCAATGATGTAACGTAGAACGCCACCAGAGTGCACCGTAACTTCTCGCTCATTGACACAAACAGTCTTCTGTCCTTGCTTCAGCTGCTTCGTGTTGCGAGGCAAGCGCCATTTAGCGCAGTATTCACGTTAACCTCACGCCATGTGATGTTCGGCTTTCTGTAAACGACTGGGAATCTCTGCCAATATGTTCTAGCACTTCCTCTGGTTTCCACATAGTTTTCATTCACATTAACTGAATTTTGCGTCGGTGCTTGGCAAAACATGATGGTAATATATAAAGAAAAGACTTCCTAATGTTCTGCAAAATCATGAGTATTTGGTCACGAACCGGCTTCCGGCTTCTCGGGGTAGTTTACTGTCATGTGCAGGATATTACTGAAACAGAAGATATTTGGCTCAACAGAGAGTGTTTACATCAGAACGTTAATTTTCTTTGCAAACACTTGGTAATATTTGTATCTTCTGTGCAAACAATATCTGTGTAAGTCGCACATCGTATTTATCTCTATATGCGACTTTCAGTCGTCACCTGAAGATTGCCTGAGAAGCGGAAAGGCGGTTCGTGACCCCAAATATAATTTAGCAAAACATTAGGAAATGCGCCGGCCGCGGTGGTCTAGCGGTTCTGGAGCTGCAGTCCGGAACCGCGGGACTGCTACGGTCGCAGGTTCGAATCCTGCCTCGGGCATGGGTGTGTGTGATGTCCTTAGGTTGGTTAGGTTTAAGTAGTTCTAAGTTCTAGGGGACTTATAACCTAAGATGTTGAGTCCCATAGTGCTCAGAGCCATTTGAACCATTAGGAAATGCTTTCCTTTTAATATTAGTTGTTATTATGTTATGTTACTCTATCCATCTCGTCTTTAAAATTCTCATAGTAGTATATTTTCTATAATCTATCACAGTAAAATTCAACATAATGAAAGATGCGTATGAAAATCGTAATTGCTCATGAAACTTATTAGCAAACACTTTAATTATAAATGCTAAAAGTGTTGGACATTTTTGTTGAGCGGTGCCTATTTTCGCTCGCTGCTGTTAGGGCTATACTATCAGTATAGAATGTAATCTTGTTAGGAATTTTTGACATCATAAAGCACTGGTTCATTCATTCAGAGAAAACGGGTTATACTAACTTTGACTTGACGAACGTATAATTCCTGAATTCTCATGAAACGAGCTGGGTACATCAGAGAAACTATATATCATCATTGTGAGTGTTATTTACTTTTCGTATAGGCTCAGTAGACGCCGTCCGTACTGTTATATTATAAAGTTTAGCATTGTTTCTGATTAACAGAATTTCCAGTACGGTAAAAAGTGCGAATGAAGTTTATACTCACTGAAAAGTGTAGAGTTGAACCGTTACGGTAGCGAAAAAAATCAACAATCTTAAGCAACACAGCATTCAAGTTCAAGAAATATATTTTATGAAATAAAGGGTATCATCGCACGTAATTTATGGTAGCTGATAAATTACCTCGTCACTATGAACTGAAGACCTCCGCAAGATAAGTTAGTACACTTAATGCGATAAGAAAACTTCACTACAAAAAGAAATCTTTTAACAGAAATTACCTCATTCAGTGTGATTGTATTTAGAAGTTCTGTCTTTATGGTACGTAAACAAGACACGCGCGTATTCGTTTCTCACGATCAATATAAGGAGTGCGACTTACGTCGTTTAAATTCTCATTTGTTTTAATTACAGCCGTTGGGGAAGGAGCGCTGAATGAGCGCTGGAGGATTTGATAATTAACTGAAAAGCCTACTGTAGTCAGGAACTCGAGTTTCTGGTAAATTACTCCTGGCTAATGGGCTCTCAGGAATGGTCTTCTCTCAAGTTTAAATTAATTTCGTAAATTCTAAACTGTAGCCACTGTTGAAACTTCATTCAGAATCGGAGGCTTTCTGTCTTTACTGTATTTCTCGTGAAAGGATACATTCTGCATACTTTCCATTGACTGCTGCTACAATAATGAGTAAGAAGCTTTTTTTCTATATATTATTGAGAGACCCTCAGGCTCTGGCGGTGTAGTGTAACGTTATTTGCAAACTAGCTAAGAAAAATAAAACATCTTCATTGTTACTTATTTTACGCCCTACTTGTCCCAGAAACAAATCTAAATTTCCAAGGATTGCACTTAAGTTTCTATTTGTAAACATATTCTAAGCCAAGTGGAAAGCTTAACCCAGAGACATCGTCAAACCACAGTCCCACCCCACCGCGCGTGATATTACGAATCCTGTTTTGCCCAATGTCCATTACCACCGCTGCTAGATCCTGTTCTGTTATCCTAGTCCTCTGGATGATCGCTTCAGAATTATTTTCACCGAACCACACTTCATCAGCACCTACGCACGTCTACTTTTCTTCCCATAATGTCATTCTACCCAAGTATTTTGCCAACAAAGATGTCTAGAAACATCGCAACAACTGCAGCATGTGTCACCGCAGCAGCATAACAACGCCGTCTTCATACCACTGTAGTAATTCGTTGGCACATACAGAATGCCTTTTTTTCTTAATTAAAAGAGCATGTTTCATCATCTAATATTTTTGTTTTCTTCTTTATTATATGCGAAATCTTCAAGACGAAAAAGTACATATATAGCTGTTGCCATCCCACCGTGGCATACAAAGAAAAATAGTAACGAAAAAAGTTATAGGCATATATCATTGATAGTAAGGTACACTTAAAAGTAATTTGAACAAATGACCGAATTCATTCTGTTATACACACATACAGTTACACATGTACGCATGCTAAACCTTCATGGCCGGCCGGTGTGGCCGAGCGGTTCTAGGCGCTACAGTCTGGAACCGCGCGACCGCTACGGTTGCAGGTTCGAATCCTGCCTCGGGCATGGATGTGTGTGATGTCCTTAGGTTCGTTAGGTTTAAGTAGTTCTAAGTTCTAGCGGACTGATGACCTCAGAAGTTAAGTCCCATAGTGCTCAGAGCCATTTGAGCCATAAACCTTCATGTTTTGTCTGAGACGTATCTTACCAGAACTTAAACAAAGATATTTCGCGATATTTTTGTTTAATTCGCATGCTTGTGCCAATCTAACACGAAATGGACTTGGTGTTGGCCGCAGATTAGCATTCCTACTAGGCTCGTGTTAGGGATTCGGTGGTGCTGCCCTCAGCGCACACATAGTCAGCAAATACTACTACGTTCCGAAATCAATGAATGTGTCTGTAAGACAAAAACAAGTTTTATACAGCAAACAGTCACATAGTATGAGCTAGAAATTAGAGAAAATATCAATCTTGTGAAAATATTAACTACTACTTCTGAATTTGTAGAAAAGTCACGCATTTCAAGAAACTTAAAAAATTTCTTGGTAATTAACACAAGTTTAAAGTTTTACAACTGACGCCAGGGAAGTCATACAAGCACCTGGGGTAGCAATGCAAAGGATGTGAAGTGGAAAAGTGCTGTAGAATGAATTTTAGATAAGCAGCTGACAGGACTCATTCGGAAATAGTAACTTGTATCCATAATAATTTGCTTACTAAACACTTGTAAATACTGCAGTAATGCTCCTTTACAGGTTGATCTGACAGGAGACATGAAATATACACAAATAATGCCAGTGGAAATAGTCAGAGGTTCGTTTACCTCAAAGGGCAGTTAATTTAAATGCCAAGAAATGCCAACTGGCCGATTACTTTAGCTCCCGTGGAGCTAACGGAAACAAAATGTGACTAAGAATAACATGGAAAGAGTCACAAAAGCTGTCATTCTTCCCAAATTATACGCTTGTGTGGAATAGGAGGGAACCCTGAGATACTCCAATAAGCCACAACATTATGACCACCTATTTCATAGCGTGTTGTTCCACTTTTCAGACACAGTACAACAGAGATTCTGCTTGGCATGGATTCTACAAGTCCTTGACACGGTTCTAGAAGTATGCGGCACAGACGTCTACACACAGGTCGAGCAGTTCCCGCAAATTTCGGTATGGTGTTTTACGGGTGCGCAGTTGGCGCCCGATGTGTGTTCCAGTGGGTACAGATCAGGCACATTTGGTGGCCAAGATATCAATGTGAGTTCACTATAATGCCCCTCAAACCAATGTAGCACGATTCTGGCCTAGCAACGCGGGCATTTATCCTGCTGGAAGATGTCGTTGCCGTGGGGGGAGACTCGAAGCATGTAGCGATGCAGGTGGTGTGTAATAATGTTTATGTAGTTCACTGCTGTCTTGATGCCTTCATCAGGTCCCATGGAAGCCCAACACAGTGTACCTCATAGCATAATTCTGCCCTAACCGGCCTGCATCTGTGGCGCCTCGCATGTTTCGTGCAGCCATTCGCTTGGATGATGGCGTGTAAGGACCCAACTATCAATCTGGTGTAACAAGAAATGCGATTCATTCGACAGGCGACACGTTTCTACTGATCCACGGTGAAAATTCAGTAGTGCTGTGTCCACTGCAATCATCACGGGATCAACACGGGAACAGATAGAAAAATGGTTCAAATGGCTCTGAGCACTATGGGACTTAACATCTATGGTCATCAGTCCCCTAGAACTTAGAACTACTTAAACCTAACTAACCTAAGGACAGCACACAACACCCAGTCATCACGAGGCAGAGAAGGGAACAGGTAGAGGTCACGTGATTTGGAGCCCTATGTTCAATAATGGCTTTTGAACGGTGTGCTCCGAAACACTTGTGCCTGCACCAGCATTGTGCTCTGTCGCCAGATCTGCCACAGATCGCTACCTATCCTGGATTACACAGTGGGGGTTCCTCCGACTTTTGTGATGAGACGTGGTCTTCCGGCACCATGTGGCGTACTAGGTATTTCACCATCCGTCAACCATTATCCATAGGTGCTCTCGACAGTAGTACGCCTACAGGAACTAGCTTCGCCGTTTAAGAGATTCTAGTTTCCAGCCGCAGCGCCACAACAAAGTGCCCTTTGTCAAAATCGCTTATATTAGTGGACTTCCGCATTTGTGGCCGTGTCTTCGCTTTAAAGACTGCCCATTGGTATATCTTCCGCTTACATTCTTTTGTTACCGCGTCACGTATCAGCAACACCACCAGGAGGCATTCAGCCTTACGGTGGGCAGTGGTCATAATGTTTTGGCTCACCAGTGTATGGTTCAAATGGTTCAAATGGCTCTGAGCACTATGGGACTTAACATCTCAGGTCATCAGTACCCTAGGACTCAGAATTACTTAAACCTAACTAACCTAAGGACATCACACACATCCGTAGCGAATGGTTCAAATGGCTCTGAGCACTATGGGACTTAACATCTATGGTCATCAGTCCCCTAGAACTTAGAACTACTTAAACCTAACTAACCTAAGGACAGCACATAACACCCAGCCATCACGAGGCAGAGAAAATCCCTGACCCCGCCGGGAATCGAACCCGGGAACCCGGGCGTGGGAAGCGAGAACGCTACCGCACGACCACGAGATGCGGGCACACACATCCGTAGCGGTCGCGCGGTTCCAGACTGAAGCGCCTAGAACCGCTCGGCCACAAGCGGCCGGCCATCAGTGTATGCCATAACGAAAAGTACCATTTGTTATGAACTTTCAGTGATTCGCAAACAATATCTGTAGCTGTACGTGTAGTCCTTCATATGGCTGTTACTGAAACAAGACATCATTAGGAAAGTTAAGCACCTCTCTATAGGTCAAAATACCAAACTCATGTTAACTGCATTAACTACTTATTTACGTCTTTATGTATCTGGCTTGTGTTTTCTATAAATGTGCAAGTAACGTATCACTATTTTCAACATAACTGTAATATGAATCTTCACACATCAAAATTAAATTAAGCCATCAGAAATACAAAGAACCTTACAAACTAATCAGGTGCTTAGACAAAGGTGTGGCGTATCATCTCTATCACTTACTATCCACATGGAGCACATAATCCAGGGCTGGAAAAAGAAACTCACCTGGAGTAAAAACTGCCAAAAACATACTGCTACCTTACTATTTGCATGCGTCCAGATACTAATGGCTGAAAAAGACGATTATTTACAAAGATCTGCATACAAAGAAACAAACATTCTCACAAAGTACAATTTGAATATTTCGGAAGCGAACGAACTCAACAGCTGTAGCTGCAAAAAATCTTCAGAGAGCAAAAATTTCTGTAAACTAACAAATAATGGAACAGATAACATACTTTAAATACTTGGGTAGCCATATTTCCTAACTTCCAAACCTATTAGAAATAAATCATAATTTAACAAAAAATACTGAATAAAATGGTAAATAAAAAAGAAATTTAAAGGTCAGCAATCACTCGCAAAAATCCGTAATTTATTGCAGGCGCAGTTTTCAATTATAGTATAGTCAACATAGGTGCGAAAATATAAAAACAGGTAGAATCAGACAAAGTACGTATATAACGCAATTGTATGCACCCATATACACTGAAGCGCCAAAGAAACTGGTACACCTGCCTAATGCCGTGTATGGCCGCCGTGAGGACACAGAAGTGCCGCAACACGAAGGAGAGCTGGAGGGAACTAACACCACAAATCCGTAAGACTACAACGGGGTGGAGATATTTTCTGTACAGCACGTTGCAAATTATCTCAGAAATGCTCAATAATGTTCATTTCTGAGAAGTCTGGTGACCAGTGGAAGTTTTTTAAACTCAGAAGAGCCTTCCTGGAGCCACTCTGTAGCAATTCTGGACGTGTGGGGTGTCGCATTGTCCTGCTGGAATTTCCGGATTCCGTCGGAATGCACAATGGACATGAATGGATGCAGGTGATCAGACAGGACGCTTACGTACGTGTCACCTGTCAGAGTCGTATCTAGACATATCAGGGTTCCCATATCACTCCAACTGCACAAGCCCCACACCATTACAAAGCCTCCACCAGCTTGAACAGTCCCCTGCTGCTGCTGACATGCAGGGTCCACGGATTCATGAGGTTGTCTGCATACCAGTAGGCGTCTATCCGCTCGGTACATTCTAAAACAAGACTCGTTCGACCAGGCAACATGTTTCCAGTCATCAACAGTCCTATATCGGTACTGACGGGCCCAGGTGAGGATTAATGCTATGTGTCGTGCTGTCATCGAGGGTACACTAGTGGGCCTTTGGCTGCGAAAGCCCATATCGATGATGTTTCGTTGAGGGGTTCGCACGCTGACACTTATTGATGACCCAGCACTGAAATCTGCAGCAATCTGCGGAAGGGTTGCACGAACTGTCACGTTGAACGATGCTCTCCAGTTGTTGTTGCGTTGGTCATGTTCTTGCAGGATCTTTTCCCGGCAGCAGCGATGTCGGAGATTTGATGTTTTATCGGATTTCTGATATTCACGGTACACTCGTGTAATGGCCGCACGGGAAAATCCCCACTTCATCGCTACCTCGAAGATGCTGTGTCCCGTCGCTCGTGCTCCGACTATAACACCACGTTCAAACTCACTTAAATCTTGATAAACTTCCATTGTAGCAGCAGTAACCGATCTAACAACTGCGACAGACACTTGCTCTCTTTGACTGTTGTTGCCGACCGCAGCACCATATTGTACCTGTTTACGTATCTCTGTATTTGAATACGCTTGCCTATATCAGTTTCTTTGGAGCTTCAGTGTAGGTGGGAACATAGAAATGCCATACTATTGCCAACAGAGTCATACAATTACCAGCGTGCAGAGCATGAACTTATGACAAACGGTACGAGTCTTTCTACGGCAGAACAAAAACTGATGGCGTTGCGTACAATCAGCGCAGACAGTATTAATATGCGTCATCGAGGACATTTAGTGCCCGCTATCGGTGTATACATACAGGCAGCGATACTTTAATTTGTAAATGAATCTTAAAATGCTGTATACCCGATTCTGGGATATGCAGATTACGTAGTGAATATACAGGGTGTTCGGAAATTCCCGTTACAAACTTCTAGGTCTTGTAGAGGGGAGTGAGTACATAATATTTTGAACAGGAACACATGTTCAGAAATATCATCCAACGACACAGCAAATTTATGGGTGCCGGAGACTGTGAATGCACGTGTGTACTGGATGATACCATGATGGTGTCACAAATTTTCTAGGGTGATGGAGAAGGAAAAATGTGTCAATTTCAGGTGAAGGCCCCTGTGTCGGAAACTAACGAGTGGAAAGTTATAAGTGAAAACCTTTCTGATACCTCCGACAGTGGAATACATGAAGTGGTACTGTTGTTGCTAAGGCTGTAGGATAGACAACTTTCAGAGATGGTAGTATGGATGAAACTAATGAAAAATATCTAGTAAACATGGGCACTAAAATGCATGCCTGAGGAGCTGTGACCATTTGTTCACCCTCCCTACAGTGAAACACTTATTATCTATTGAGCTAGTGCTCATAGGTCATAGCAGTGGAGTTATAGCGTTTTTTTTTTTTAATTTTACGTATCCTCTTCATTCCTTCAGGGCTTCCAGACAGGATCAAACAAAATTACTAGGGTCTTGGCTGTCTGTTAAGTTGGCGGGTAGCGAAAAGTCAGTCTGCCCATCTAAGCCGTGCTAGGGTCATCCAGAAAGTTATGCAACAACCCGTGGCCATTTATAGCTAGACGATGACAGTGTTTAACGCTCCTGATGTTACTGCACGTTCCCTCAACGTTCCCTCGTGGCTGTCGGCTTCGCTATCCAGTGTATGTGTGTCTAACTTATAAACCTAGGGAAAGTATGAACTTGCTTGGCTGGGGATAGATTGAATCCCCATTCCATCCAACACGGCTTCTCTCCCCAAGCATCGTCACATCCTGCAGATTAACAACATATGTGCATTTGCTGCAGTTTACCTGGGTTACAGATTTCCACGAAATAATGAGAGTAGCGATAAAGAAGTTCAGATACATGTTTTGTGATGCAGTATGAAATGAATACGATCATCTATGGGGAGTCTTCATTTTAGATTCATACTTCATTGACCTTAAGTAGGAGGAACACAAATTGTTATCGCAAGCTGCGATATGGCCGCGAATAGAACAGTCACCCAGGAAGTGTAGAATAAGTTTATTTATATCCGTCTAAGGCCAACGGCCGCAGTGGTAACATCGGTCCCCGTCAGATCAGCGAAGTTAATCGCTATCGGGCTTGGTTAGCACTTCGATGGACCACCCTCCGGTCTGCCGAGCGCTGCTGTCAGGCTGGGTGCACTCAGCTCTTGTGATGCCAGATGAGGAGCTACTTGGTTGAGAAGTAGCGCCACCGATCACGAAAACTGACAACGGGCGGGAGAGCGGGGTGATGAACAAATGCCCCTCCGCATCCGCATCCGGTGACGCCTGTGGTCTGGGGATGACACGGCGGCCGGTCGGTACGATTGGACCTTCAAGGTCTGTTTGGACGTTGTTTGTCCTTATTTACCCGTCTATGATCACAAATTTGTTAGGTCCTCAGACTATCGGTCTTCAGATCTGTTTTAAAAACAATATCCTAATATAATGGAGACATAGTGGCATCGTCAAAAACTAAACACAAAATCAATTTAGCATCATCGCACATATATAAAATATGGTGTCCACAAGAGTCGCTACTGCTCATAAGCAAGTAGCGTTCATAATGCAGAACTCTAATTCTAGAGCATTTTTTCATTGTCTGGAATACTTATGAAGAAGATCTCACAGGAAACATCGAAGGAATTCATGAACACTGTAGCAGGATAGTGACTGGTTAATACAGGCCACAGGAAAGTGTAAAAGAGATGAACAGGGAACATGAACTGAAATCAGTGGTAGAAACGCGACGTCATTCTCTCTAAACCACGTTAAATACCTTTAGAGAAGCAGCACTAGGGCTAGCTAGACAAAGCAACACGTCTGCTGTCCCCATCGTCGTAGTGGCCGTGCGGTTCTAGGCGCTGCAGTCTGGAACCGCGAGACCGTTACGGTCGCAGGTTCGAATCCTGCCTCGGGCATGGATGTGTGTGATGTCCTTAGGTTAGTTAGGTTTAACTATTTCTAAGTTCTAGGGGACTAATACCCTCAGAAGTTGAGTCCCATAGTGCTCAGAGCCATTTTTTTGTCCCCATTGTATATCTGGCGTACGATATATGAGCTTAAGGTAAGAAACGTCAGTCAGCGTACATAGGCACACAGTTACCTTACTCTCGCTTCATACGCGAATGGAACAGTGCAGAGAATGGCTAATATACAGTGAATTGCGGGTTATATGTGTAGATACTGATACTGTTGGTACACACATAATGAAAATGTAAACAAGTCGCCCTCGATGCATCAGAAGTGTTGTCAGTTTCAGAGACTTGTTGCTGCATTTGGCACTCACGTGTTTTGGATGTAGTTCAGCCACGACGGTTTGTGCCCACCCGAATTGGAAGAGACTCAAGTTGTGCGACCGTTGACTCCAGCTCCAGTGAGGCCACGTTAACAGGTGCCAATGGCGCTAGGCAAGCCCTGACGTCACCGTTCCAAGACCGAGGGCACTTAACTTGGATGATCACATGGCGAACGGTACATTTCGCACTGAACGACATCGTGAACAACAACAGTCGCCTCATGATGTAACCAACTATTCAGCAGTCTAAAAAAAAGGTATGGATGGAGTTTGAACAGTGCAACGTTAAAAATGCGTAGAGCGTTTCCCTGGTAGTTACTACGAACCAAACTGGATGAAGTTGTAATATCTACTTGACCAAAATAATATACAGTTTAAAATTTCTGTCTCAATGGCCGAATGGATACAGTTATCGGAAACTTTCTTTCACGAATACGACTCCAGTTACTATGTATTACATTCGTGCCTGAAGTAACTGGTAGTACAGCATAGAACTGCGTCGAATGAGGAAAGTGTAAAATAGCGAAAATTCCATTAATGCAATAATCGAGTAAATATGTGTTATAGCGAGTTTCAGGCAAAGGTATTCGTTTATAACCCATACTTTTATCACAGAGTTAACATAGATTGACGCAATTCTATCAATTTCCCTGTGTCAAATCCCAGAGGCACTATGAATTTGTTAAACTATAGAATCATCGTTTTACCAAGACTATAAACATTCTGTAAAACATTAAAACTTGTTTAAAAATTATACTGATCTATAAGACTTTTCCAAGTAATTACGTATAGGCTTAAGAACATATACTCTCTCATCCAAAGTGTGCAGACACATGCTAGTGGACCTTAATGTGGGGTGTGTCCGAGCTTCATCTTTACGACGGTTTGAAACCTGCCGAGGCCACTTTCGATGAGATATCTAAATATCTGTGAATGAGTGATACCCCATTCTTCCTCAAGAGCCGCAATCACAGAAGATAGTGACGTTGGACCCTGTCGTCTGGAGTGAAGAGGACGTCCTGACGGCCGGCTGGGGTGGCCAAGCGGTTCTAGGCGCTAGAGTCTGGAACGGCGTGCCCGCCTACGGTCGCAGGTTCGGATCCTGCCTCGGATATGGATGTGTGTGATGTCCTTAGGTTAGTTAGGTTTAAGTACTTCTAAGTTCTAGGGGACTAATGACCTCAGAAGTTAAGTCCCATAGTGCTCAGAGCCATTTTTGACGTCCTGACTCATCCCAAAGTTGTTCCACTGTGTTATGGTCGGGACTCTGGACAGCGAAGGACATTTAAGGAATTTTGTTGTCCACAAACCATTATTTCGCATAAGCTGCATTGTGACAGGGTGGATTGCCATGCTCATACAATCATTGTATCCGAACTTTCGCTCTAAGCTAGGCAGTTCACAATAGCATAAAATGTGTCAACTTCTTACGCATTGAAGCGCAATAAAAGGACAACTCCTAAACCACATTCTTCACTGTTGACACTAAAAGCGACATCAGGTAACGTTCTCCGGGAATTCGTCAAACTGAAACCCATCCATCGGGTGTAACGTGATTCTTCACTCCAAATCACTCGTATCCTGTCATCCACTCTTTAGTGGCGGCTCTCTTTACACCATCTAAAGCGTCCTTATCAGTGACTACAGAAATGTGTGACTTATGAGGAGCTGCTGCACCACTGCACTCCGTTTTTTGTAACTCACTACAGACACGTCTTGTGCTGAGAACTTTGTAGCTCTCGACTGATTCCGTTCGCTAATTTCGAGAGATTTTTAAAGCCACCTTCCGCAATGTCCGACAGCCCTTGTCCGTCAGTATATGCCGTCTGCCTGGTCTGGATTTAGTTGCAGTTGGTTTTCGCGTTTCCACTTCCCAATCACATCGCCAGCATTCGACTTGGGCAGCATTACAAGGGCAGCAATGTCCCTAATAGAGCTGTTACTTGGCTGACACCCAATGACTAGTCCATGTTCGAATTCACTGAGTGCTCCTGAGCGACCCATTCTGTTATTACCGCTTCTTTACTGACAAAACAGTGCTTCCAGCTTCTTTTTATACTGGCAAGTCCCCCTCTCTTGATGTGTCTTTGTCAGTTTCGCATTACGTAAGGTTTTCCTGATACTTATGTTCAGATAGTGTATGCGTCAGAGGCAACCCCTTATTTGGACAGTCCGTAAATTTTTGAAACGTATAATTTGTCAACGGGCTTATCACACGATATCTGTCAAATGCATCATCTTCCACAGCCATAGAAAACCGAAAGACGGACATGTCTTCAACTCATATTGGACGCACACTCTTTGTAACGACTTGCACTAACATGTTGACGCGTAGCGCGTATTTCTAAGAATCCTCGGATTCTTTTTATAATGCCACATACAGTGACTTAAATCGCAGGCATGAAAATTTATCTTAGTAGACGTCACAATATTTCAGAACGTATTCAAACAAAACATCTGTCAAATATCAGAATGAAAATAAGCATGGAAAGGATAGGAATAATGAAACACATAGGACGTAACAAATTACTGTATTTCAAAGATCTTAATGATGGGCAATCAAGGAAAAGATGTCGACCATGATTGTACCAGTTTACCACGCCTGCAGCATTTTTACACTAACAACTATTGCCACTGAATTTTAATGATTTACAGCTACTACAACCCAATAAAACAAATCAGAGCTAAAACAAAAGTGTCAAGTTCAGGGCGAGGGAGCAGATGGTAGCGGCAGGTAGTATAGTTGTAGAATCTGCTACAGTACAGTTGCAGATTGCTTCGAAACATAACTATCAACAAGGCTGCAGGTGTATCTGGAACCGTAAGTACTCTGCATAGGTGCTCCGAAATTCTGAACATAAAAGTTAAAGTTATGCCAACATAGCATATGTAGCTGACTAAGATGGAATTCACACTAGGCTATCCTGAATTAAATAAGTTCAACAGAAAATCTGGTAACATTGACTTTTAATCCACGATAGGATATGTGATATTCACAAATCATGTAAGAGCAAAGTGTAGAAGTTTCACAAATGAAGTGATTTTGGAAAAGACATTTCGCAGTAAAGCCAGAAAACTAAGACGTATTCGTTGAGAAATTCAGTAATTTTGTAGCGGGCCACTCTGCTCTAGTGACGACTTCAATTAAAAAAAAAAAAAAACTGATGGAAATAATGTGGAGCGGTGCAACGATCCTAAATAGAAGAAGTGTTTCAGAAAACGGCCACAAGACTAGAGAGGATGTAAAAGTGATTTAGCAACTGAAACCGATCATGAGTTTGAACTATTCTTACATATTAAGACTGTGTTAGATCAGGATTCGAATATGGGCCATTGCCTATGCCATCTGACACTCTTACGATCTGAGCGATCTGCGTACGAGATACTGATCACCTTAAATCTTCCATCGAGCGGTACCTATTTTCTAATTTCACATAGGCTGTTCCGCTGGAGTAGTAGACATGGGGTAATCATACGACGAAGAAAGATTCTAATACAATGCTTTATATTTGCAGATCATTGTAGTATGTGTTGTGACAAATCTCACAAACAGACCAAAGCTCTGTTCCCAACCACTATTCGAAACCATAAGTCTACATTTCTCAGGAAACACTCACTCTCCGTCATAATCTTTCTCAAGGAATGCTAGCGCTGGAAGTCAAGAAGGAGAGCAGCTGTGTAGTATGGAAAGAAGAAAAGACGAACTGGCTGACAGAAGCTTTTAGCCTGGCAAAGAGTTTTCTTCCCATTACCCGTGATTACCTCTTAGTTTTCCGTCAGGAGGAAGTGATAAGATGCCTGAGTTTTCGTTAAACCAGGAATGTATGCGTACAACTCTAGTAACCCGGCTATTGTCATCTTCGAAGATTAAAGTGTTCAAATATGTTCGTCACTGAGAATGTTGAAACAAAGAATGTGGTTTCTGTCCTGGCCAGCACGAATGAGTGGGCCTATAGTATGATATGGAACTCACCGCTAAAGCATCACAGAATTACCTCTGGCCTGAAGTACACTGTCCACACACAGCGGATGAAACGCCTCATTCGACCATCCGTGCACTCGGTGCAATTCGTCGGGCCATATTACACTCCTCCAGTCAACTGTTTTCCGGTTTCTGTGTTGTCTGTCCCACCGAAGATAAGCAGCTTTAAGTGCTACTATGAGCAACGACATCTTCCGAGCTACTCGACCACAAATGTACGTACGTTGCATACTGTTCCCTTCGCAACGATCACCCTGAAGCTGACTGAGGTGGACCTACATTCAAAAAAATGGCTCTGAGCACTATGGGACTTGACTGCTGAGGTCATCAGTCCCCTAGAACTTAGAACTACTTAAACCTAACTAACCTAAGGACATCACACACATCCATGTCCGAGGCAGGATTCGAACCTGCGACCGTAGCGGTCGCGCGGTTCCAGACTGTAGTGCCTAGAACTGCTCGGCCACTGCGGCCGGCCGGACCTAAATTCATTAACAGCACAATTTCTGTCGGGTTTGATACTGAATGTCACCAGTACTACATTACACTCGTTTCGGGTCCCTGGTGGTTATTATATTTTTATGGCCAATGTTTTTAAGCTGTAACATGACGGCGAATGGCAGAACATGCCTTGCAAACACGTTGGACTGCCCAACCTAATAACCAAGAAATAGGTGAACTTCGTTCACGGTGGGGTCATAAGCACGTCCATACATCTTGGAGCTTTCTGTCACTTTGGTCACATCTCCACGTCGAAATATCGTACAGCGCTCATTCAACACTTTTGGCTGGCACATACTCAACACTTCACTCCTATGATTTACGTCACCAATGGAGGGTTTAGAGATGCTCTGGAACCAATTCTACATCATATAGTGTGCTATTTCAGGGGCGTGATTAACATTTTGTCCGGTGTGTTTATGAGTGCTACGCAGATACTCAGTGACGTTAAATAAGCCATCACGGAAGGTAAACTTTTACCACAGTCCGTAAAGAGGCAGACAGTAGAGAACGAAATGCTCAGTGCCTATCAAACATGGTTACCAGTGGGTGAGCGGGTAGCGTTAGCACTTAGCAGAATGAGGTTCGCAATGCTGCTGGGCCATCTGCCAGCGCTACTTGCTGAGCGCTTCCTCGTTGGCTGCCTTCGACACTGAGCTGCTCTCCGCGTCGCTTCCCATCGCCTGCCTCGCGAGCTGTGCTCCCCTTTCTGTGCGGCCCTTACATTCCAACTGTCACAGTGTACCTTACACCAAATTCAGTGAACGCTCTCGGAAACTATATATTCTGATTACAATTGGTCACTTACAACTTTGGAGTCATAATCTCTGCCTTCTTAATGAAGTAGCATTCAGCAGTTAATTAGATCTGCTGCTGACACACGGACTCGAACTCTTAGACTCAGTTAGAGTGGAAGAGGGAATAACAGGGCTCATATGGCTCTTACAGCATCACTGAAAACAGTTGTATATAGGGATACAGAAATGGGGAGGAAGATTACTCTGCTTAGCGAGAACAATAAGAAACAGGTTTCTTATCATCAGAGCGGTCGCAAAGCGTTAACAATTCTGAGTATCAATGGACGAAATTTAAGGGCATTGTACAATACTCTTTAGACAGGATGTACGGAGCCAATTTGTGAGGAATAGTAAAGGCCCACTGTGATTCCGCAGCCGCTTAGAAAGCTGCTACAAAAGCATAGAAAGCTTCAGTGCAAATATAAACGTGGCCAGAACCTCACAAATAAATAAAAAGTAAACGAAACCAAAACTAACGTAAGGAGAGTACATGTGAAGCGTTCAACAAATTCGAAAGTAAAATTCTGAGTACCAGCTTGACAGAAACTCCTAAGTACTCTTGGCCTTATGCTAAGTCAGTTAATGGCTTGGTACAAATGGCTCTGAGCGCTATGGGACTTAACGTCTGAGGTCATCAGTCCCCTAGAACTTAGAACTACTTAAACCTAACTAACCTAAGGACATCATACACATCCATGCCCGAGGCAGGATTCGAACCTGCGACCGTAGCAGTCACGCGATTTCGGACTGAAGCGTCTAGAACCGCTCGGCCTCAGTTAATGGATCGATGCTATCTGTCCAGAGATTCTCTGCCAATAATGGCACTGAAACAGATGACACAGAATAGGCCGACACACTAAACGACTTTTCAGAAAACTTTTCCACAGAGAAAGATGTCACTGTAGTATCTCCTTTAAATCGTCGCGCGAGTGACAAAATAGCTGATATCGAAACAAGTGACCATGGGATGGAAAAGCATCTGTAATCACTCAGAAGAGGAAAGGTCACTGCACATTGCCTGATACCAATACGATTCTACATAGAGTGTGCAAAGAAATTGCCCCTCTTCTAGCAGCAGTATACCAGAGGCCTCTGGAGGAGTTAAGGGTTCCAGATGATAGGAAAAAAAAGCACAGGTCACTCCCGTTTTCAAGGAGGATCGTGGAACAGACGCACAAAACTGTGGACCTGTACCTATGACGTCAGTTTGTTGTAGAAATTAGGAACAAATTTTATGCTCCCTTTTATGACACTGCTGGAGACCGAAAATCTCTTCTATAGGAATCAACATGTGTCCCAAACGCAATGTTAGTGTGGAACTCAGCTCTCTCAGTTCCTCCACGACAGCCAGAGAGGAACAGATTCCGGCGCCCAGGTAGATACTGTGTTCCTCGACTTCCGCAAAGTAATACAGTTGTGCACTTACACCCAATGAACAAAATAAAAACGGACGGAATATCAGAACAGATGTGCGATTGAATTAAAGAGTTTCTAGGAAACAGAACACAGTATGTCATTCTCAACAGTGATAAGTCGTCAGACGTAAAAGTAACTTCGGGGCTACCACAACGGAGTGTTACAGGTTCATTACTTTTCACAATACGTATGAATGAAAAGATGGACAACGTTGCAAGTTACATGAAGCTTTTCGCGGATGATGTTGTTGTACACAGAGAATTCGCAACTGTAGGCAATTGTAGCAAAATGCAGAAAGACCTTCAGAGGATCGACCCTTGGTGCAGGGAGTGGCAGCTGACCCTCAGCATAAACAAATGTAAAGTATTACGCATACATAGACAGAAAGAGACATTATCTTGTGATTGCAAGATTGCAGGAAAATCACTGGAAGCACTTACTTCCATGAAATATGCGTATAGAGTATTTTAAAGGGGAACAACCACATAAAACTGAACGCAGGAAAGGCAGCTGCCAGACTGAGATTCATTGGAATAATCCTCACGTAAATGTAGTCTGTCAACAGTGGAGGTAGTTTACAAATACCTCGTGCGACCAGTACTTGAATATTTCTTTTCAATACGGGGTCTGTACCATATAGAATAGATAGGGGTATTAGACAAGATATAAAAAAGAGCAGTGGGTTTCGGTACAGTTTCATTTACGAGTAGTAGGCACGAAAGCGTCACAGGGATGAGACGCTCAAGAGAGGCGTTCTGCGTATCCGTTTGTTTTATTGCTAACGTCCCGCGAGCGTTCGTTGCAAGAACAGTGGACAATTCTATAGCTTTCTCCTACGTATATCTCACGAAAAGGCCACGAAGATAAAATTAGAGTGATTCGAGCCCACACGAAGGCTTACCACAAGAGTTTGAAAGTGGACTCATTGTGGGTCTCCATTTGGCCAACTGTTCGAACCGTGCAATATCCAGGATATGTGGAAATTCGGACGCGACAGTGGCCTGGTGTTAGACTGCACGGGAATATGAGGGCAAGTATACGCGTCGTCTTTGTTACTGTTGACCACGTTTAACAACCACAAGGGAGGATAGCGGTACTCTGCGCTAAGCATATCTGACCACCTCACATCTGCACCTGGCATCTGAGGGTAAGTAATGGATTCCCTGCAACAATCTGTGTCAAATGGCACCATTGGTCGGGAACTAGCAGCAGTCAGAATAGGATATTACCATCCCACGCGCAGACTGCCGTTAATACCACAACTTAAACATCAGCATTTCAAGTGGTCCAGTCTCCATGAAGCATGGACTACTGAGGAGAAGCGTCCCACTGTGTTTACGGATGAATCTTGGTTCTACACTACCCCGGATAACAGTCGTCGGTGAGAATGGCTCCGACCTGGGGAAGAGTTTTCATTTTTCCGGTATTTTCGAAAACACAGTGATACTACTTCTGGCGTCATGGTGCGTGAAGTCAATGTTTAGGACTTCTGGAACGGATGGTAGTGACTGAGGGACTCTGATGGCCCAGCGGTACGTCACGGACATGAGGCGTCCTCATGTGTTACTTCTCATGCGACAGTATAGTGGTGCCATTTATCAACCGGTCAATGCTCGTCCACACATCGCATGTATCTCTGTGATGTTGAGGTACTCCCACGGCTAGCAAGATCCGCCGGTCTGTCTCTGATAAGATATCCGGCATCAGCTCGGAAGTCAACTCTGTCCGAATGCCAGTATTCAAAGTATTGAGGGCCAGTTTACAACGACTGTGGAATATCTTGTCACAGCAGAAGATACAACTGCTTTCGACACCATTCCCAACCTAATCAGAGCACGCAAACACGCCAGTGTCGATGTAATGTCATACTGATAAATAGGATCGAACTGCAAATCTTTCTGTAAATTTAACTGCATGTTGTAATCACTGAAACAGCATCACATACCATCTCAATTGGTGGATTTTCATTTCGCTTCTGCTGTCTGTTCTGAGCCATTCACTTTTTTGTCAGGCAGTGTAACTGAAGCAAATAATTTTTTTTTAAGTCACGTATCTCCTACATCGATCGAAAAACTATTAAAATCGTACTAAGACAGTAAATATCCTATAATTACAGAATAACAATTTATCCAATATGAAACTGAATTCGTAATAATTACTACCTCTGTAACGATCGATATAAATACTACATATATTGTTGCTGTCCGTAGACAACGCAGCAGATATTTTGATAGAGCAATCTAGTTTACCAGCTGGTATGTTTAAATTAAAGAAACTTTGAACGACCTGTTGCGCACACAACTGTTATACATGGCCGTAAGAGTCTCAGAATATGACAAATAGACGTCTAGAGAGAAACGATACAGACACATTTAATGCGGACGTACACTTTATTTCATGTACTTACGCAAAAAGGGGAACAAACGACTTAACAAGGAAGTAATAGCCTCTAGAGGCTCACTTCCAACTCATTTGATCTTGATGGGTTTCATATTCAATGTCTCTGGGACCATGACATGTGGATTTTGATATAGTTATTAAAAATGTACCAACCAACTATCTACTGCGTTCTGAGGAATTCAGTAATGTTACTGACAAAAGAAGTTTAGCACTTAAAAGGAGAGGAGGAAGTGAAATGATATTTTGTACGTTGAGAGGTTCTAGGGTTTTATACCAGTGGTCAATTCCACATTAAATAAACTCAGAATTTTGTAGTACCAGTACAGTGCTCTCCTGTGCCAGTCGGATGCTGCTTGACCTTGGCAGCTTGTTCGGCTAGGATATCATATTTCTAAGGTACTTGAGAAAGCGTATGGCAGAGTTCAATTTGTTGGAAGGCTTCCGAGAAAGTACAGTTCATCAGTAAAGGAAATCATATACTGTAGAACAACATCTTCAGGCTGTAGTTGATGTGTGAGCCTCTTCAGTATCAACTACAGCCTGAAGATGGCGCATTCAAATGGTTCAAATGGCTCTGAGCACTATGGGACTCAACTGCTGTGGTCATAAGTCCCCTAGAACTTAGAACTACTGAAACCTAACTAACCTAAGGACATCACACACATCCATGCCCGAGGCAGGATTCGAACCTGCGACCGTGGCGGTCGTGCGGTTCCAGACTGTAGCGCCTTTAACCGCTCGGGCACTCCGGCCGGCATGGCGCATTGAAGAGCCGAAACTGGTAGATACAAAACAAATAGAATCATAGGAGCGGCTGTAGGCGTCTCATTTTCTCACTATATAACAGAAATGCTCCGAGAACTTACATGCAAATCCTTGAAAGAAAGACGAAATAAGTCTGATAAAACCCAGTGCGGTACATTTAGAGAACCTGTATAAGAATGAAGGCTGTACGACCATTATTCTGATACCACCGAATACCTGGCATAATGATCATGAGAGTAAGTAATTCAGATAGTCGTCGCACATTGCAACAGTTGGTCCCGTGACGCATCATAGACCACAGAGTGTAACTATTAAAAACTGCATCTACTTCGTATTCCACCTATCTATATTTCTCTAAAGATACTGATTAGAAGCATACATTCTGACTTTATTGTAGAAACTACAAGCGTTTACCTCACTTGAGAAATAAAACTTCATAACTGCGCTTTCTTTCTCTTTCTTTCTTGATCTCTGTCTCCGATACACAGCCACTTCAGTTATCGGGAAAAATACAATTATGCACAAGTTTTCTACATTTCATCTAATTACACAACTACTACAACTTATGCGATTAACTTATTAACGTCACACTTGTAGCATGTGCTCTTTGTTATGTACTATTACTGTTAATGACCTCGATGATTACTGTCAGTTTAATAGTGCTCGATACATCAGTTCACCGCTCGTTAATCACAAGAACGACTCTGATGTTTGTTTCTTTCTGCCTCCAGTTTGAGGCTGAGGAGACTCGAACTGAAGCAGCAGGAAGGAAATTTTGGAAAGATGTGGTAAGGTCTTATGGGAGCAAACTGCTGAGGTCATCAGTCCTTAAGCCTACACACTACTTAATCTAACTTAAACTAATTTACGCTATGAACAACACACACACACCCATGCCCGAGGAAGGACTCGAACCTCCGACGGGGGGAGCCGCACGGACCGTAACAAGGCGTCCAAGACCTCACGGCTACCCCGCGCGGCTCAGCAGGAAGGCCGACAGAAAATAATTCCCGCTCACTCGTTCCTGAAGGTCGGGAAAACATCGGGATAGTAATCACAGAACTTTCAGAATTTTAGACGCACTTTAATAGCCGAAAAACGAATGAGAGAATTCTTTATTCTGAGCAAAAGTTGTAATGTTACAAGCTAGTCGTTTAATTCTCTTCACTTTCCTTTTTTACCATGTTGCAGGTATAAGTAGCCCGCTGCTACCCTTCTGTGCTTCTGAGCGCAGATGTGCATTACGCTGGGTTCTTTCTTTGTTTCATTGCTTTATAGTCGTCATATTACGCTTAATGCCGTGATAAACTTCGCAGAAAAGAAAAGAAAAACTTGCAATATGTTCTTGACTCTCATTCGGTTCGCTCCTTAGTCAGTCTATAAGAAAATGTTGAACACTCCGCATGAGGGTACATGTTGCCGGTTACAGCGAGGCATAAGAAAGGTAGTGGCAGTTTAGCTCTCCCAAACGCGGGAAAGCCAGCCTTACTACAAATTTCATTTCGGTCTTCAATTCGCATAATTAGGTAATCTGGAAATTTATTTTGTCTTGAATGATCGTTGTGAAGCTCCAGTGTTTCGCTACAGCGTCATATCGCATACATTCAATTCGTCTGTCCTCGCGGTCACGTTTCCGTGTTCCTTTATATAAACAAGCTGTTCACGTTAGGAAACTATTATACGTGCTACGAATTCCTTGTTACAATTAGTGAATGGTACTTTGTCTTTGTTCCAGTTTAGTGTCCTGTTTCCTCACTGCGTTCTCACTAAAATTCAGACTACTTGTATGGTATGACCAGTAGTTCCGCGGAGGCAGACAGGAAAAAATGAGGGTAAGGGTTGACTTGTAACTGAACGAAACTTCACACTCACCACGTCATTCCCCCTTCAGAAGAAGACAGAGTTTATCAGTGTATAAAGCGTGTTACGGAGAACTCTAAAAACCCGGCCATTGTGGATTTCGTAGCGCTTTCTCCGTGAAATCGTCCCGTGACGAACGAAAGACGGCAGCGTTTTCTACTGTCCGTCTTTTAGAAATGCAAATCAACTCTTCTTCTAGAAGACAGGGAAGTGATGGACTTTGAGTACTACTGGGTTTCTCCTTATATGGCTCAGATATCAAAGTAATTTCGAAACGCTGTTGTAACTAGACAACGAAAACAACTCAAATGGCTTGCCACTCTGGAGGAGGCAACAGATGGAAAGTGCTGACTGTAAATATGTGTAAAATGACTGTGAATCGCCATCAGAAACAGTTCAATGAGAAAAGGTTATCAGCTGTCACTCTAGTCTATGGATGATATGGGGAATAGTGGGCTCCAGGATTAATGTCCTCTCGACATCACCGAGCGAGATGACGCAGTGGTTAACAGACTGGTCTCGCATTCGGGAGGACCACAGTTCAAGTCCCCGTCCGACCATCCAGATTTAGGATTTCTAAGATTTACATAAATCACTTAAGGGAAATGCCGGAATAGTTCCGTTGACTGGGGACGGCAGATTCCCTTCCTAATCCTTCCCCAATCTAAGCTTCTGCACCGCCTACAGTAACATCGTTGTCGGCGAGACGTTAACCGCAACTCTTTCTTACTCTCTTCCTGTTGACCTCGAGGTGGTCACTGACGGAGCCGTAGGGAAGGTGGCCAAACACTGTAGGAAGAATTCGACCGCGGCTGAGGAGCATCAGAAGTCGCATATGGGAATGTTCAGTCCAAGGGGAAGTGAGGATAAAGGCTAACATTCCAAAGATTACGAGTTCACTGCAAGTTCAACACGGCGTGGGATGAAAAAGAATCTATGATCTCTAAGCTGGACTGACAATATCCTTTCTCAGTGAAAGTGGTTTAACTAAATTACAGAAAGCTAAATTCAAGATGCCTCCATCTAATTTCGAACTGATCTCCTCCAGAGTGGTACATGAACATCGTATTAACTTGGATAATGTAAGTCATAATACAGTGAACCGTAGCTTTTTTCGAAATTATAAGACCACGTACGTATCGGAATACTACAACATGTCACTGGCGAAAACAATAATCTTGTGAAGACGTAGCGATGTCTTCGTTTACAGTTAAAAAAGTTAAATACGAAGTGTGGCGACATTAGCAGTAGTAGGCGCTCACTCGTTAAAACTAGTAACTCTGGAAGAAAGCGTGGGTACAGGTAGGTAGTCGCTAGTTACTACAGAACGCGGAGAGAGCCACGTGGGAAAATCACAGGAGGCATGAAACTCGTACAGTGAAGAGCTGCCTTGCTATTCTTCTATGAGACCAGCACCACGCTTACTTCCCAGTAGCTAGTTACAACCTGTAATAGCGACTTTTACTTCTTATTTTTGCAATTCCACAGTAAAGTTTTATAATTTCTTCAGATATGCTCAAAAAAGAAAACGAAGAGCACGTGAGGAGGTAAGCCACACCCCAACAAAATGCTTGCACCCGATTGGTAGCCGATGATCTGCTACACAAATCTAGCCTACTGTGCTTTTTAGGCAGTTTTTCACAGATTTCTACACAAGTATCGGCCTGATTGTCCATTCATGTCTTAGAAATACAATACACAAAAGTTTAAAATACGAAAGGAACAGAACAATCATTCACAGGCAAGCGCCGCACAAAACCATATTCTTTTAGTGTAAGTGACTTTTGTACACACAGTAACGGCATGCCGCCAGTAAACAACAAAAACATAATATAGTTTTTCAAATCGGGAACAACATGGACAGACGAAGGAAATGACAACATGCTAGAGAAGATGAAACAGTACTGGAAAAACAGGAAACGACAAGGAAAGAAGAGCAATTGAAGTTGTTACGTGATGATAGTTGGTCAGTACGAAACTATGTGTTTCTAGCTGAGTATGTTCGTCGACTGTAAAGATGAGAGCTTTCTATTAGTTCAACTCGACAAGAAATACAACGAAACGGTAACAACAACAAAAACTGAAAAATTGTTGATGGGCAGTATCCCATCATTATCAGACCCTCTCACGACCGAAACGCACATTGGAGTAAAAGTAGAGAGAGCATCTCTTGATTGCTCCCATAGCAAACACATTGACCTCTCATTCTATAAAAAAGCACCTCATTAACAATTTCTTATTTAAAAATCTAAGTAAGATGTTAATTACGCTTAGTGACCAGAAGTGTGGATATGTTATCGGCTGCACACTGGTGATATCTATGTGGTACACTGTGTCACCTCACTCGATCACTAGGTGAGTCAGATGTGTGCGTCGTCCGAAAATGGAGCATTTTTTCATTCAGCACGCCAGCGACGGTGTTCACATGCCCTTTCCAGTCTGTGGCGTTTGTGGTTTCTATACAATGAAATGTGACGCAATGCATATGTTCCAGTCAGTATTAAATGACAGGGAAAAGCAAGAAAGATTAGGATGTAACATAATGTCGACGACGAGGGCATTAGAGACGGAGAACAAGCCTTATTTCGAGAAGGTTCGGGAAGAAAATTACACGTGCCCTGTCAAAGAACCATACCAACATTCACCTTATGAGATTTAGTGAAATCACGGAAAATCTAGTTCTCAATTATCGGAAGGGGACTTGAACCGCTGTCCTACCGAAATCGATAGATGTTTATTACCCATGCGCCGCTTCATTCGGTAAATTGTTTCATAACGGTAATGCAGACACAATCTACTTGAGGTATTGCTTCAGTGTCGAGCTGTCACTGCAGACGCGGCCGTGTTGTCCGTTACGTCCATGCGACAAGAGGGCGGCCATCCCAGATTTCGGTCTCCCTGTATGGTCCAGCACCCGCTCGTCACTGCGAGCGATCGTGTACCATCCAACGAACTCAATTATTCGCCACTGTCGTAGCAGCATGCCTGTGCAAATAGAAATCTTAATTTATGAGAAATACACTGGCTGAGAAAAAAGTGAAGCACGCAGAAGGCATGATCGGACGTCAATGAAACTTCGTACACGTGCAAATCGTAGGCAGGAAACGCCAATCAATAGAGTTAAAATGCTCTGGGACAGCTAAACGGCCATCTACATCTACATCTACATTTATACACTGCAAGCCACCCAGAGAACATTAGCGTTGTTCGTGCGTCACGTTGTTACTCGGCATAGTAGGATACTATAAAGGGCGTGAACAGCGTCAGATGTCGAGTGAGCACTGTGAAGGAAGTGGTATCGCACTCTCGTGTAAGACAGCGTTATCAGTATAACAGAGCTTGAAAGGAGCCTCATTGTCGGTCCCCATTTGGTCTACTGGTCGAAGCGTGTAATTTGGGACGTGACAGTGGCCTGATGTTGGACTGCTTGGAAAAGTGAGGACAGACATACTCTGTGGTATCATGTATCGATACCACCCCACAGTGTATTACGCTTGGAACTTACTTTGTGTTCTGCCTTACGGCAGGTCTTGTCATGGAGGAAGCCTCGTCAGAGAGGCCTACCGAATGAGCGTCTACATCTACATCTACATCTACATGACTACTCTGCAATTCACATTTAAGTGCTTGGCAGAGGGTTCGTCGAACCACAATCATACTATCTCTCTACAATTCCACTCCCAAACAGCGCGCGGGAAAAACGAACACCTAAACCTTTCTGTTCGAGCTCTGATTTCTCTTATTTTATTTTGATGATCATTCCTACCTATGTAGGTTGGGCTCAACAAAATATTTTCGCATTCGGAAGAGAAAGTCGGTGGCTGAAATTTCGTAAATAGATCTCGCCGCGACGAAAAACGTCTTTGCTATAATGACTTCCATCCCAATTCGCGTATCATATCTGCCACACTCTCTCCCCTACTACGTGATAATACAAAACGAGCTGCCCTTTTTTGCACCCTTTCGATGTCCTCCGTCAATCCCACCTGGTAAGGATCCCACACCGCGCAGCAATATTCTAACAGAGGACGAACGAGTGTAGTGTAAGCTGTCTCTTTAGTGGACTTGTTGCATCTTCTAAGTGTCCTGCCAATGAAACGCAACTTTTGGCTCGCCTTCCCCACAATATTATCTATGTGGTCTTTCCAACTGAAGTTGTTCGTAATTTTAACACCCAGGTACTTAGTTGAACTGACAGCCTTGAGAATTGTACTATTTATCGAGTAATCGAATTCCAACGGATTTCTTTTGGAACTCATGTGGATCACCTCACACTTTTCGTTATTTAGCGTCAACTGCCACCTGCCACACCATACAGCAATCTTTCCTAAATCGCTTTGCAACTGATACTGGTCTTCGGTTGACCTTACTAGACAGTAAATTACAGCATCATCTGCGAACAACCTAAGAGAACTGCTCAGATTGTCACCCAGGTCATTTATATAGTCTAGGAAAGTTATTCCAGTGGTGGTTTCCCATTGCCTTCCACTCGTGGTGAAGAAATGATAATAAGGACAACACAACACCCAGTCCCCGAGCGGAGAAAATCTCCGACCCAGCCGGGAATCGAACCCGGGCTCCTTGGCAGGAGAGACAGCCGCACTGCCCAGTCAGCTATCGGGGCGGACTTACGTTTGGTACCGGAATGGCAAGTTTCCGTCTGACGCCGGTAGCGGTCTCGCGGGATCTTGTGGAGCTAATGGTGTGAGTCCAGTGAGCCAGGCCTCCAGCAGGCCTGTATTCCGAGCGCCCTCTGCCACCGCAGTATACAGCAGGACGGCTGCCAACAGTCCCCACTTGCGCTTGGAGCCACTACACTACATCTCGTTTCGTGCCTCGTCCTTGTTGATGTTGTAAAAGCTGGACTCTCTTACTCGTTGCATTATTTGTATTAAGTCTTCGTTCACCTGGAGAAATAAAAGTTGAGTAAATCTTCCGTTTGTTGTGTTAACTTTTTCGCTAATCGCTTCTGCTCCTGTCCAGCTACTCTATGACGACAGTTGCCGCACCACTCTGTAGCCCCACCTCTCCTTACTGCTGCGTACGAAGCCGTAAACAAGATACTGTTCGTCTAGGTTCCGGTCGATCATGTCCGAGCACTGCAAGAGAGGATCGACATACTGTGCACCAAGCACATCTTGTCCTTCCACGTCAGTGTATGCCATCCGAGAAGAAGTAGTGGACTGCCTGCACTATTCTGTCTCATCCCACACCATTGCCCAGAGACCAGCAGCAACCGGATTAGGAAATTAGCATCCCTTTTATAAGGTGCCGGGGGAGGTTCGAGTCCACCCTCGGGCATGGGCGTGTGTGTTTGTCCTTAGGATAATTTAGGTGAAGTGGTGTGTAAGCTTAGGGACTGATGACCTTAGCAGTTAAGTCCCATAAGTTTTCACACACATTTGAACACTTTTAGCCGGCCGGGATGACCGAGCGGTTCTAGGCGCTACAGTCTGGAACCGCGCGACCGCTACGGTCGCAGGTTCGAATCCTGCCTCGGGCATGGATCTGTGTGATGTCCTTAGGTTAGTTAGGTTTAATTAGTTCTAAGTTTTAGGCGACTGATGACCTCAGAAGTTAAGTCGCATAGTGCTCAGAGCCATTTTTTTTGTGTGTGATGTCCTTAGGTTAGTTAGGTTTAAGTAGTTCTAAGTTCTAGGGGACTGATGACCTGAGGTTAACTCCCATAGTGATCAGAGCCATTTGAACCATTTTTGAACATTTTTATAAGGTGCCACTAAAATCACAACACAAATGCTGCTGTAATTGGGAAGTGTGGAATCCAGATGAATGACGTCGCATTGCGTTGAAGGATAAATTTTGCTTCTGTACTACCACGGATGATTATCGTCGGCGGGTATGACGCCAACATAGGAAGAGGTTCTATTCTTCCGATGTTTTGGAAAAGCACAGCCGTGTTAGTTCTGGCCTCAAGATGTGGGAGCCATCGAGTTACGACTTAAGGTCATGGCTAGTACTGATTGAGGGAACTCTGACGGGACAACGGTACACCACGGATATCTTGCTTCCTTGTGTGTTGCCGCGCCGGGTAGCCGTGCGGTCTTAGGCGCCTTGCAACGGTTCGCGCGGCTCCCACCATCGGAGGTTCGAGTCCTCCCTTGGGTATGGGTGTGTGTTTTATCCTTAGTGTTAGTTTAAGTTATATTAAGTAGTGTGTAAGCCTAGGGCCCGATTACCTCAGCAGTTTGGTCCCATAGAACTTACCACAAATTTCCGAATTTTTTCCTCGTGTGTTACCTCTCATCACGTCTACGTGACTCCCGTGACCAGAAAGACACGTATATCTTCTCCCTATAGAACACGTGTGGCACCAGTTCGGTTGTCAACTCCATCCCAGTGCCAATATCAGGATATCGAGGCCCAGTATGTAACGGTCGTGGGCCACCTTGTCTCAGGAAAGGACACTACAGCTTTATGAAACCCTTACCAACCGAATTAGTGCATGTATCAAGGGCAACGTCATGCTAATAGTGGGCTCATACTACCAAGTTCCTTGTAAAGTTGTCTCGATATTGCAGTCACTGAAACAACATCACGTATCCTCTTAAACAGTGGATTTTCATTTCGTTTGCTCCTCCACTTCTGAGTACTTCACTTTTTTTATCGGATAATGTACATTTGCTGGAGACTGACCGCCTTTCTAACACCCGTCCAGTGATTCCTGTTCAACTTTTCTATGATTTCTCTACATCGCTTAAGGCAAATGCCAGTATGATTCCTTAGAAAGGACACGGTTGATTTCCTTCCTTAACCTTACCCACTGCAGAGCTGTGCCCCGCCTCTCGTGACCTCGTCCTCGATGGAACTCTTTACCTCTGAGTGTTTCTTCCTCCATTCCTTCATTCTGGAGACGGACAGCTGCGGCCCCTTCCAACTCACGTGCTAATATTGCGACTTTTTGGACGACGAGGTATACTAGCACTTTCTTTAATGTTTATTTTTCTTTTAACGGTTCTTCACTGATAGAACTTACCCTAACAGCGACCATTCCGACTGCACAAGACAAGTCGTTCTAGAGCCTACGTTTAAGCCATCCCTTTGCAGTCTTTATAACTAAATGCTGGTAGACTATCCTGTCTCCAAGTTCACATTCACTCGAGCTATTCTTTCACAAATGTATGTAGCGTAGTTATTCACAAAATTCCTGCACAGATTTTCTGCCGCGTTTATTTTCGCCTTTATTATTACGATTGCTGAAGTACTTCATCTGATGAAATGTTACCTCAGTGCAGACTGAGATTTAAACCGATTTACGTTCTCTGATCTATGGGACAATATGCGGGCGATGGGTCGTCATATAGTTTAATTGTGATCTCGAAAACATAAAGGACCTATCCCGGCATTTGCCTTCACCAATTAAGACAAACCCCCGATAACCTAGCTCTGTTTGCCAGGATTCGAACTTGAACCGCTCTCCTTCCTGTTTACATTCTTTAATCTACGGGACAATATGCACGCGAGGAGTAGTCATATAGTTTCAGTTACCCTCTAGAAAACATGAACTTAAGTTACGAACTTTTTGTTTATTTCCAGTCTTGGTACACAGTGAAATCCCTGCGCCACAGTGTAGTAGTATGTCACTTTATTTTTCGAGATGATGTTATTGTCTCGGTCGCGTGAGACCTTAACATGGTTTATTTTTAACCACGCAATAAGAAGTAATGAAACAACACTTAAAGGTTTCCAGGACCACCTAAGGAAGGAAGGATGGAAAATACTATCTAATCTGAAACTAGGAACAAAATATAAACCGTATATCTGTACGCAGTCATAAAGTACCAAGTACAAAATGAATGTCAGTGTTAATCCAAACATTTTAAAGAAATGTTCTTTCAACTAATTTCAGAAATGAAAGAGTTCCACATTTTGTACATACATAAAGTTCACCTAAACGCAAAAGGCATTTGGGGTTAATAACCTAAAACACACAAGAAAAACCGTAATTTAGATTTACACACAAGATAGAAAACTCATTTTTCATTCACAGTTCCTATTCTTACAATGCTTTAATCAGATGCACTAGGTTTCTAGTAAAAAGCTTAGTTATAAAACTCAACTCGTCAAGAGAACCTTGATGTTACTTTTTCATTTATTTTAATTTTTTCCGTTTTACGAGATGTTACATATCTTACTGGAAGATAATTTCATTTCAAATTTATTAGCTACGCAGAAGTAGGTTTTAGGACATAGAAGCATTTTAATTTTATCAGCATATGTCACATTTAATTTACTTCACGAAGAAGTACTCCTTTTTCTTAATACTCTCATTTCCAAACGAAAACAGATAGTTGGAAAGAAAAGTACTCTCAGTACATAGCGGATTGTTTTAATAAAACGGAAAAGCTCGACGAGGAGTGAAATAAAGGTAGCGTGCATTCTTTGACTGCTGTGGAAACCTGAAGGAAAATCATTGTATAGTAGTTACATTTTGAGTGCTACTTTTAATCATCTTCGCTGCGGAACTAGGAGGGGGCATGGCGCGTTATGTATTGAAGAATGTCATGAATGATGAATTAGAAAATCAACTAAATAGCACACTTCGTAAATACGAAGACAACAACGACATTCGAAGGTCATGGTACATCATACAAACAGTTTTCCAGTGTTGTGGCATTAATGGACCTTATGACTGGATTAAGCCAGGGTCGAAGATTCCTGCCTCATGCTGTCGTAGCTACGATGGTAATGTCACGTGGAAAGATCCGCCTTACCTGAGAAGTTGCATGGACACCTTCGAAAAATTCTTTAGTCACCGTGCTGCAGTTCTTGAGTGTCGGAATACAAATTCCTTTCGTTCAGCTGGTTCACATAATTCTAGCATGCTACTTGGCCAAGTTTATTTGAAAAGAATACAATATAGTGCGAAATGAGTGGTGGTGCACTTCTTGCAGTTGTCTATTCATTTGAGTTCGTTTTTATGATTCTTATTTGTCTTCATAAACTGATATCCTAAGCTTTGTAGCATCTTGTAACAGCTTTGAAAGTTATATGAATCTTATTTTGTGAATGTGAACGTAACAGAAACACGTACAGCCTGAATCACGTAATTATGCTAAGCACTGTTACTATATAAGACAGTAATTTACATGTCTTTCGTAACCTTTAGTATCTATAACTGTTTACCAGTATGCCACTCGTGCGTATCTCCTTATTGTCAAAGTCTTATTTTATATACAGTGTTGCATTTTTGACGGGAAGATAAGTAAGTGCCAGACTATTGATTGTAAGATCTTGGGTTCGATACTCTATCGGTCGTACCATTTTTACCCGTCACGTATCAGTTCTTTCACTTCGTGACAACAATTTTTAATGTGAAACATACGAAGTTGTATCGTGTTCCTAGTCCAACTTAAACTGTAGGTCCCCCTGCAACTGGCTGGATGAGACTGTACAAAGGTCAGAGGAAGACACACAGTACTACGCCCAGTAAAGCACTGCGGTGTTCAGTCCAGTCTTCTCCTTTTTAATTAAAAACTGTATGACCACCCCTATACTAAACAGAACGTATAAAAACCAGTATATGAAGTTAGAGATATTTCTTCTTAAGAGTTAGGTTCCATTCTCCTGTTTAACTTTTGTGAACGAGCATTCTTTACTTGTTGAGGCCTATACGCTATGCCCAGCGGAATTATGACGCTACAATGTGCGAAACATAGATAACCTAATAAAGCAGACTACTTTGTCGTAACACAGAAAAAGCACGCAGTTGCTAGTAATCACTGGAATCACGCGCATGTGACTGCGAGACTATGATGCCCTTTCCTACGGTTCGATGCGTCCCATCGTGATGGCCAGGTGGGAGGTCGCTGAAGAAATTTCCGGGATCTGAGTGTAGTCAGCACCGCGCTGCGTGTACCTGCGATGGGTGCGCATAGAAATGCGCATCCCGGATGTGTCGTCACTGTGAACATGATTTCTTCATAGCCGATTCTAGATGCCAGTCGAGTGACTAGTCATATATCCCAAGAACGATTTCCCTTCGCTTACTCCCAAAGAAGGAGTAGTACAGGATGTGGGAACGGAAGACCGGAAGACAAGTCTCTAACGTGCTGTACAGCGCCCTGCTAAGGACGGAAAAGGAAATTATGGTTGTTTAACAATGATACAATTCACATTATTACAACAACAAATCAAGTATTCCACGATACCTACATCTACATCTACATTTATACTCCGCAAGCCACCCAGCAGTGTGTGTCGAAGGGCACTTTGCGTGCCACTGCATTACCTCCCTTTCCTCTTCCAGTCGCGTATGGTTCGTGGGAAGAACGACTGTCGGGAAGCCACCGTGCAAGCTCGAATCTCTCTAAATTTACATCCGTGAGCTCTCGGGAGGTATAAGTAGGGAGAAGCAATATATTCGGTACCTCATCCAGAAACGCACCCTCTCGAAACCTGGACAGGAAGCTACACCGCGATGCAGAGCGCCTCTCTTGCAGAGACTGCCACTTGAGTTTGCTAAACATCTCCGTAACGCTACCACTCTTACCAAATAACCCTGTGATGAAACTCGCCGCTCTTCTTTGGATCTTCTCTATCTTCTCTGTCAACCCGACCTGGTACGGATCCCACACTGATAAACAATACTCAGGTATAGGTCGAACGAGTGTTTTGTAAGCCACCTCCTTTGTTGATGGACTACATTTTCTAAGGACTCTGCCAATGAATCTCAACCTGGCACCCGACTTACCAACAATGAATTTTATATGATTATTCCACTTCAAATCGTTCCGTACGCATACTGCAAGATATTTTACAGAAGTGGCTGCTACCAGTGTTTGTTCCGCTATCATATAATCATACAATAAAGGATCCTTCTTTGTATGTATTCGCAATAAATTACATTTGTCTATGTTAAGGGTCAGTTTCCAGTCCCTGCACCAAGTGCCTATCCGCTGCAGATCTTCCTGCATTTCGCTGCAATTTTCTAATGCTGCAACCAGTCCGAGGAACAACGATAGCTTTCTTACGTCAATGTATCAGACCAGAAAGTAATTCGACGTCTTTTTGAGGCACCGCTTCCTGCGTTACTGCGATTGGAAACCGCTGTTTAGCAACTATTGACTTTTATAGGACACTTTCAGAGCAGTTGTAATAAGACGTAGGTCTACATAGAAGAGAACAGGCAGAGTGTAGCTGTAAGTTCCAGGCGCCAGACTCTACATTTGCTCGACATGTGGTGGAGACAGGTTAAAGCCTAGAAAAATTGCAAAGACCTATAACTAGTTACCAAAGAGAAGAAACTGTGCCTACTGAAAACAGCAGCTGTCGAAAAGAGTACACTGTTAGTTATAAATAAGCAGGTACAAGCGACCCTTTAAATTAGTTACACGCACATTGACATCGTTGTGTGTTTATGATTATACTCTCACAGATCGTACGGCTCTACTATAATTTAATGGCCATTCATATTATTCATTCTTATTTTTCTTCGTAAGCGTCTTACTATGATACTTTTGGTGCCTCTTGCAGTCTCTCCTTCAATATACCTATTTTTAATTTTTGACAGATAATTCAGCATGTGTAATCAATTTGCAACCCCCTCCCCCCTCCAATTCATTCTGCTCACACTTTGAAGAACTGAAGGAAGTGCCAGGCTTCATCTGGCAGATGTCAGCTGGGCAGAGACAAGCCTAAAAACAGCGACTAAAATTGTATTCGTTACCTCAAGATTTAAAAAAAAAAAAATGGCTCTGAGCACTATGGGACTTAACATCTATGGTCATCAGTCCCCTAGAACTTAGAACTACTTAAACCTAACTAACCTAAGGACAGCACACAAAACCCAGCCATCACGAGGCAGAGAAAATCCCTGACCCCGCCGGGAATCGAACCCGGGAACCCGGGCGTGGGAAGCGCGAACGCTACCGCACGACCACGAGATGCGGGCAAGATTAAAAGGGCAACACCTTGTAAATCATTTTTCAGTAACTAATACACGAAGTTTCGTTGTAAAATACCTCGAACATAATACTAAGATGGCGTGCTGGAAATTAATGTCTCCGAATTTCGTATGTGGAGGCGCTTGTAGCTCTCTGAATAAAACAAACGTTATTAACATTCTACGTTTTTATTCTTCATGTCTACATATTTACTTTTCAGCATAATCGCCCTGGCGATGGACACATTTCTCCCAACGTGTTGGGTCTTGCCACTCGTCTCGTATAGGGTGCCTAAGGGATGCTGCGTTCTCGGAATGCTGTACAACAATTGAAGCACATAACAGTAATAGTTTTATTTCTATAAAGCAGAATTGACGATATGCCCGCATCTCGTGGTCGTGCGGTAGCGTTCTCGCTTCCCACGCCCGGGTTCCCGGGTTCGATTCCCGGCGGGGTCAGGGATTTTCTCTGCCTCGTGATGGCTGGGTGTTGTGTGCTGTCATTAGGTTAGTTAGGTTTAAGTAGTTCTAAGTTCTAGGGGACTGATGACCATAGATGTTAAGTCCCATAGTGCTCAGAGCCATTTGAACCAGCCAGAATTGACGATACTTAACTTGAATGTACAAAATGTTGTCGCAAACAAGGGGCGACATGCAGAGTCCATGGCTATATGCGGTGTTCCTGCAAGTTGACACACAGTTCGTGGATCACTACAACCTGATCTCGTAGCACTCTCTGCTGGCCGTGCTAACACTCCGCGAATGCTGTCCACTAATGTCGGTATACTGAGCCGATCTGAGCGTTCGAGGCTGGCGGGGGCGGCTCTTATATTCACTTCCGCTTGAGGGCGTTCCTTTCGTAGTGCGGTCCTATTCCGCGCACCATTAGCCGACGTCGTTTCACCGCCTTCTCTGGGCTCGCGTTCCTCTTCTTCGTTCTGGCGCTTGTAATTACGCCAGATTACAAAGAGAGACCAGTCTGTTCATGCCATCACTGTAGAATGTTAGACTTCCTTGAGGGAACCACGATCTCACGTATGCTTGCATCTCTTTACCACTGCCCAAGTGAAGTCTTCGAAGAAGTTCTTTAAATTTCGGAAACAGATGAAAATCGGGTGGGTCCAAGTCGGGATTGTATGGAGAATTATCGATGATAGTGAACCTAAGACGTCGGATTGTGGAAGACGACGCAGCGCTTGGGGGTGGTGAGACTTTGCCATGCTGAATGAAAAAAAAGCTACATGTGTGGACGAACTCTTCGAATTCGAAACTCGATTACAGCACGCTGTTTCTCCCGCACCGTCATAGTTACATTACACATCGCCATGCTACACGTTACAATTCGGAGTCCTCTAGAGGCAGAGGGTTGCATGTATGTAGACACGAAGAATAAAGATGTAGAATGTTAATAACATCTTGTTTTACTTATTAAGTTTCAGGAGTTTTCACATAAAAATCTGGAGGCATGATTCTCGATGTCACATTTTATGACCACGTAGTATATGACCAAAGAATCTTTAAAATCTCTAATGTTAAAGATGTGGCTCATTTATACTCTAGGGTCGTTGGAATATTAGTCAGTCGTTACCTAGTAAGCGAAATACCTATCTGTAATAAAATGAAGACTAGCAGAACATTTGCAGATAGTTAGATTTCACTATTTCCTTATAAACTGCGTTATTCCAGAGCCATGGAAGATTGGATTAGTATTAAAAACATTTCTTCCTCCTGTAACGAACCACACGAACCTGAAATATACAGCAAACTACAGACGTTTACGTCAGAATCACGAAGACCCGTTCCTCACACTTCCTCTGATTCTACTTTCCCTGTTCCCAGCTCAACCTGTTCTTACCGTTGTTTTATCACTCAATCTACTGACGGTCGATAAAAGCTCAGGAGATCCCTCCCTTCCCCAACTCTTTATTCATATAATTTACAATCTTGTTCCTGCTTCTGGAGTGGTTTATACCAACAATCTTTCAACTGTCTTACCTCCTTTGCCCGAAAACTTCGTTTCATTGGGAGCCTGTGTAGCGAATTTTATAAATGGTTCACTGCAAGATGAAGCTGCATTCTTACATTGAACATGCAATACCTTCGTAATTTTCTGCAGATAGGAAAGTTGCGAGTTCCCTAGTGCCGTTTCTTTATTTACGAGTAATAAGTTTAAAAGTAAGGTTATTTATGTTATGTTGGAGTCATCTGAAAGTTAGGCCGACAAATGTTTTGCTATTACCATCGCGAATGTGATCTTTATTTTGTTTTATTTTAATTACTGTTTAAGTTTTGGATCTAGTACATTCATTTATTGTGATTGGCTACCTTGCCTTGTCAGCTGCAACTACGTGACCGTATAGGGAATGTGTGGTCTGGCACTGTAATGCTGAAGCAAGGAGTACTCTATGTATGGACGAATTCTTCGAATTCGAAACTCGATTGCAGCACACTGTTCTTCACGCACCGACATAGTCACATTATACATGTCCATGTTATGCGTTACAAAGCCAAATATTCAACGGCGACAGTATTAGCAACCTGTTCTCTTGTAGGGAGAAATGTGCTCGCCGCCGGGGTGACTATGGTGTGAAATAAGGATGTAGATATCGAGAATAAAAATGTAGGATGTTAATAACATTTGTTTTAGTTAAAAAGCTTTGAGTGTTTCTACATAAAACATTCGAAGGAATTTCTTTTCAGCACGCCCTCTTAATTCTGAAAACCAACATTATTTTAAAATAACGTCACATTCATTACAACAGATTTCATAAAATAGTAAATGTACTGTGAGGATGTTGTTAATGTGCCTAATTTTTTAAACTGTTGCTTACATTAAGTTCGAGGGTGTACACCATATAGTATTACGTACGTTTGCCTTTATCAATCATACGAATGTAGAGAATACTGAGAAACGTTCCACGTATTGCTATAAAAGCGGAAGGTCTGAATAAAGAGGGTGAAACATATTAAGAAAAATATTGTGACAAGTACGTATAGCTGATCAGTTCAGGCTACGAAGCAACCAAGAGGTGAGACGGTACAAATACTTTCACAATGACATTAGAAAACGAGGACTATGTTTTGTTTTCTTTTGTGGCCTTATCAGACAGTGAAACCGAATAGACTTGTAAGTCAAATGGCTGAATTTTATGAAAGTAGATGTAGAACAAAGACAGAAAACATACGAACACGTATGTTGGTGGTACCACATTGAGCAAATAAGTATTATTGCCTGTCATTTTTACCCAAAAATTTGTCAGTGCTGTTCAATGATTAGCAGTGGCTTTGTTTTATCTGCTTCATTCAACATTTAGTTGTTTGTGCAGCTATCCACAAGGAGTGAAACATATCACTTCATTTACAGTAGGTCATCTGTTTCAAAACTGATTCTGAGCACTATGGGACTTAACTTCTAAGGTCATCAGTCCCCTATAACTTAGAACTACTTAAACCTAACTAACCTAAGGACATCACACACATCCATGTCCGAGGCAGGATTCGAACCTGCGACCGTAGCGGTTGTGTGGTTCCAGACTGTAGCGCCTAGAACCGCTCGGTCATATCGGCCGGCAGCTGTTTCAATGTTATCTACCTGGATTCAGAATAGCGACGTACACTTCAGTTTTCATGATCGTTTTTGTGAGGGCTCATTTGTGCTTATTTCTGGCGGTTTTTTTTTCAGTAAAAATTATGCTATCACTTACCGAAAACACTCTGTTGTAATATAAGATGTTGCTTATAATCATTCCTATGTTTCAACATTTTGTCGAGTTTCGTGTTTCATATTTAGAAATGCACGGTGTATTCCAACATTTCATCAACTAATTTGGTATTGTGCATTTAGAAATATACGGTACTTGATGTATAACGACATATAAGTAGTGACACCCAAATTGTTATCTCGTAAGGCAACATTTCATTAAATTATATCTTTAGCATTTTTAATAAATATTTTTTGCGCACTGTATAAATAGTTTTACGAATTGTAAAAATATTTTTGCGAACTGTACAAATATATTTATTAGTTATATGAAACGTGTTTTCTCGTGGTTTTCTGAGGATTGCAGGGCTGTCGAAACCGGTAATAGCAGCACAACATATTAGTGTGATAGCGAATCATAGATAAGGTTACGGAATATCCACTGACACTTGCTGTAACTGTGACAGTCCATAAGAAACAAATAAATATTCCTTTAGACTTCAGTGTTATCGTGTCGGTGACGATAGTCATTCCGTGCAGTAGAATTTTCTCCCGGGTTCAAGTGGGCCTCATAATGTAAATACTCAGCAACAGAACATTCCACAATTAATTGCTTTAATTGGTAGATACGAAATTGTTTCGCCATATGATTACGAAGAAATCCGTCAAATAAAATTTGTGTCTTAAGTACGGCAGTAATGTGTACGGCACCTACCGAGCGAGGTAGCACAGTGGTAAGAGAACGCACTTGCATTCAGGAGAGCGGCGGCTCGAATCCCCGTCTCGCTATGCCAATTTAGATTTTACAGGGCTTCCCTAAATTACTTAAGATAAATGCCGGAATGATTCGTTTGAAAGAACCTCATCGATTTATTTCCCCATCCTTTCCTCTGCCTCTAATAAGCTGATCGTCGATAGACCATTAAACCCTAACCTCCCTTCTTCTTTGTTGTACTCCTCCAAAGTCAGGGGGCGCGTTACAAGCAGGTTGCGAGTTTAGCTGCGACACGATGGCGGCTGGCTCGCGCGGTGCGAAGTCAGGCAGAGAAGGCCGCGTCCCTTCCTGCAGTGTCGCAACCGCCTGATGTCACAGACGCGCCCCGCCAGCCACAGCAATTTCCCTTTCACTGATCGGAGTCGTGCACTGAAGCCATTTTTTTTCGCTTTCCTTTTCTTTCTAAAATCTTGGAACGAAGAGCTAGATTTGGGTGGGAGCCATGCCACCGAGATGATGCTGTTTTTGGTTAAGTACTACCACAAATCCACGAAGTGCCGAATGTGTCGTTTCTGACTTTCTCAATGACGGATGCCAGTAAATCTGAAATGAATAAAAGCAGCAAATACTAATGTCCACGTATGAATACTTCAAATCTGCATCTCTATGTTACTACAACTGTAAATCACTCACAAACTGTTTATCTAAGGAGGATAAAGACTTATTTACCTGTTGGAGTCATTTTCAGTTCAGTTTTTCACTGTTTCGTAAATATTTCCAGGCGAATGCCGAGATTTTTCTCGCTAATAACCAAAGTTCTACGTTTTCCCTTTATTAGCACATTATTATGAAGTTGGTGCGTATGTTCGTAACGTTTTCGGTTTGCATGTTGGTATTTCGGTTGCTACGGGTTTATTTATCGACTGTCATTTTTTATTTGTAGTTCACTGTTGTTACATGTGTTTACATATTGGCATTTTGTCATTGCATATACTGAATGCAGCTGTGGACGCTAGAAAATCGAGTGCCAAGTGGAGAAATCGGAAAACCTCCACATGTTCTTCTGTTTGTGAAGGTTAATTCTTACAAAGAAGAAAACAGCAACCAGCCACTATTAATACTGCTATTTATTTAGGTAAATAGGGCCGTTACCGGTTTTGAACTGGCACGTTCATCATCAGACGGCTGTTCACACGATTTTCAAGATACATTTTACATTATTGTCCGTTTTCGATTTTTATTATTCCACTGTGGCGAAGTATTTTTGGTGTGTTGTTGCCCTACGGTAGAAAACAGTGTTAGAAGCGCCCTATGTAGGGCAACTACACACCAAAAATACTTCGCCACAATGGAATAATAAAAATCGAAAACGGACAATAATGTAAAGTGTATCTTGAAAATCATGTGAACAGCCGTCTGATGATTAACTTGACAGTTCGAAACCGGTAACGGCGCTATTTACCTAAATAAATAGCAGTATTAATAGTGGCCCGGATTGCTGTTTTCTTCTTTGTAAGAATTAACCTACATTAATTGTACACAGCCACGGCCTCACCATGTCAGTTTTAGACAAAATAGCATTCTTCTGTTTGATTTCGGTAGGTGGTGACAGCAGCGGAGGCAGTGAGAAACATTTGTGCCGTCAATGGGAATATTGCCATTGGATAGAGCACGGTAATTAAATGGTTTTCTCGTTTGAAGGAGGATCGTTTTGACGTTATTGATTCTCCATGTTCACGAAGACCTTGATGAAGATCGTTTAAGCGCATGACCCCATAGTGATACACATCAGTGTACTCGATAATTGGCAGATATGATGAACTCTGGTCATTCCACCATCGTGTGCCATCTGACACCGCATTCTCTAAGCCAATATCACAAAAATCAGTGAGTGGCTCGTCAACAACAACACCCACTATTCCTGTCCTGTACCGTCACTGGTGACGATAAATTATGGCTTTATCCTAACGTAAGGAACAGATGGGAATCTCTGAGCCCAAACAAAGCAGCAACTGACGGTACAAAGACCCACGTGCATCCACAAAAGATAATGCTATGCATCTGGTGGAACAGTGATAGTGTGGTGTACTACGAATTGCTTCCCCGAGATATGACCACCACTGCTGACATTTACTGTGAACAACTGAGGCGTCTTCCAGACGCAGACCAAGAACAAAGACCAGGAAAACTGTGTTATGTGATACTACGTCCGCTCGCATTCTGATAGACTGACAAAAGACACTATACAGGAGTTGAGTTGGGAAGTCATTCAGAACCCAGCTTATTCACCTGCCCTTGCGCCATCAGATTTTCGCCTTTTCCTCTCTCCGTCGGAAAACATTCAAGGAACTTCTTTTCCGATTCCGACATGACTCGACGAGTTTTTCGCCTCAAAACCACGCGATTTCTACAGTCGCGAAGGAGAATATAGTATTGATGACTTAAGCCTCTGTTCTGTTTACCTGTTGTGTTTATTAAACATATGGAAAAAAAGCAACGAACATATGCAGCAATGTAATATAACTCTGTAAGATAATGTTGATTATTATCAATATTATTGTTAGACACATGACTTTTATGGAAATTATAGTTCTATGTTCTAATAATTTTGTGTTGGTTTTATGTTTTTGTTGTGGTCTTCAGTCAGAAGACTGGTTTGATCCAGTTATAGATAATCTATCCTGTGCGAGCCTCTTTATCTCCAAATAACTACTGCAACCTACATCCTTCTGAATCTGCTTAGTGTATTCATCACGTGGTCTCCCTCTACGATTTTTACCTGCCAAATTTCCCTCCAGTACTAAACCGGTGATACCTTGATGTCTCAGAACGTGTCCTAATAACCCATCCGTTCTTTTGGTCATGTTTTGCCGCAAATTTCTTGTCTCCCAAATCCTGTTCAGTCCTCCTCATTAGTTACGTGATCTACTCATCTAATCTGAAACGTTCTTCTGTAGCACCACATTTCGAAAAGTTCTATCCTCTTATTGTCTAAACTATTAATCGTCCATGTTTCACTTTCATACGTGGCTACACTGCAGACAAATAACTTCAGAAAGGACTTACTAACACTTACATGCATATTCCATGTTAACAACTTTCTCTTCATCGGAAATTCTTTTCTTGGCACTGTCAGTCAACATTTTACATCCTCTCTACTTCAGCTATCATCAGCTACTTAGCTGCCCAAGTAACAAAACTCACCCACTAATTTCAGTATCTTGTTTCCTCTTATAATTCCTGTAACATCACCTGATTTAATTCAACTGCATTCCATTATCTTTATTGTGCTTTTGTCAATGTTCATCCTACATCCTCCTTTAAAAACACTGTCCATTTCATTCAGTTGCTCTTCCAAGTCCTTTTCTGTCCCTGATAGGGTTACAATGTCATCGGCAAACCTCATAGTTTTTATTTCTTCTCCCTGAACATTCATTCCTACCCTAAATCTTTCTTTGGTTGCTTGCTCACTGTACAGATTGAATAACGCCGGGGACGCCCTACAGTTCTGTGTCACTCCCTTCTCAGCTACTGCCAGCCTTTCATGCCCTTCTACTCTTATACCCGCCTTCTAGTTTCTATACAAATTGTTAATAGCCTTTCGCTCCCTGTATTTTACCCGGCTATCTTAAAAATTTCAAACCGAATATACCAGTGAACATTGTCAAAAGTTTTCTCTAAGTGTACAAATACTATAAACATAGGTCTGCCTTTCTTTAATCTATCTTCCAATATAACTTTTAAGGTCTGTATTGCCTCGCGTGTTCCTATACTTCTTCGGAGTCCAAACTGATCTTCCTCGAGGTCTGCTTCTAACGGTTTTTCCATTCTTCTGTAAGGAATTCGTGTTAGTATTCTGCAACCATGACTTATCAAACTGATAGTTCAGTAATTTTCACACCTTTCACCAACTGCTTTCTTTAAATTTGGAATTATGACATACTTCTCGAAGTCTAAGAGTATTTCACTTGTCTCATACATCTTGCACTGTAGGCTGGAATTTTGTCGTGGTAGCTCTCACAAGATTACCAGTAGGTCTGACGGAATATCGTTTGCTGCCGTGGCTTTGTTTCGACTTAGATATTTCAGAGCTCTATCAGAATCTTCTCGCAGTGTTACATCCCGTATCTTATCTTCATCTACGTGCACTTCCCTTTCTATAAAATTGCCTTAAAATTCATCTACTTTGTGTAGACCCTCTACATACTCATTCCACCTTTCAGCTTTCTCTTCTTTGTCAGGAACGGTTTTCTATCTGAGCTCATACAGCTGCTTCTCTTTTCCCCAAAGGACTCTTTAATTTTCCTGTAGGTATTATCTGTATTTCCGGTAGTGAAATATGCTTCTGAATCCTTACATTTATCCTCTGGCCATTTCCGCTTAGCTATTTTGCACCTCCTGCCAAACTCATTTTTTAATCGAATGTGTTCCCTTTCGCCTGCTTCATTAGCTGTATTTTTAAATTTTCTCATTTCATCAACTAAATTCAGTATGTCTTGTGTTATCCAGGATTTCTACTAGGCCTCGTGTTTCTACGTATTTGACCCTCTGCTGCCCTCTCGTAAAGCTACCCCTTCGTCTTCTGCTGTATTCCTTCCCCCTGTTCTAGTCAACCATTGTCTATTGCTCCCTATGAAACTCTCAGCAATCTCTGGTTCTTTAAACTTATCCAGGTCCCATATCCTTACTTTCCTATGTTTTTAGAATTTCTTCAGTGTTAATCTACAGTTTATAACCAGTAAATTGTGGTCAGAGTCCACATCTGCCACTGAAAATGTCTTACAGTTAAAATCTAGTTCCTAAACCTCTGTCCTACCATTGCATAATCGATCCGAAACATTCCGGTGTCTCCAGATCTCTCCCACGTATACAACCTTCTTTTATGATACGTAAACCAAGTGATAGCAATGATTAAATTACGCTACGTGCAAAATTCTACCAGGCGACTTCCTCTTTCATTGCTTTTCCCCGAGTCCATTTTCACCTACTATTTTTCCTTCTCTTCTATTTCTTGCTATCAAATTTTTGTCCCCATCATAACTAAATTTTCGTCTCCTTTAACTACCTGAATAATTTATTTTATCTCATCACATCATTCAATCTCTTGACCAGCTGCAGAGCTATTTGCCATATAAACTTGTACTACTGTGGGAGGTGTGCGTTTCGAGTCTGTCTTGGCTACGATAACGCGTTTACTATGCTGTTCATAGCAGCTTTACCCGCATTCCTATTTTCTTATTCATTATTATAGCTTTTCCTGCATTTCTCCTACTCGATTTTATATTTATAACCCCGTATTCACCTCTCCAGAAGTCCTGTTCCTCCTGCCTCCGAAATTCACAAATTCCCACTCTATCTAAATTCAAACTATACATTTCCCTTTTTAAATTTTCCAACCTATCTGCGAGATTAATGAATCTAACATTCCATATCCCATCCGTAACGCCAGTTTTGTTTCTTCTGATGACGATATCTTCCTGAATAATCCCCGCCCGGAGATCCGAACGGGGGACTATTACCTCCGGTATAATTTATCCAGGAAGACGTCATCATCCCTTAACCACACGGGGAAAATTAAGGCTGTAGTGTCCTTTGATGTCAGCCGTTCGCAGTACCGCCACAGCAAGACTGATTTGATTGATGTTACAAGACCAGATCAGCTAGTCATTCATACTGTTGCACCTGCAGCTATTGTGAAGGTTGCTGGCAATCTTCTGGCCAGTCGATAGATACCGCTCCGTTGCAGTTGCACCTACGGTACAGCTGTCTTGTCTATCTGAGGCACGCAAGCCAGCAATGTCCATTGTTCATAGTTTTATAAGTTTTGTTTATGATATGAGGTTTTCTGTGCGACTATACCAGTGACACATGTGCTCAATTAGAAAAAAAATTAAAGACAAAGTTAGAACAAGGAAACATACAGGACTCGTAATTGTAGGTTAAAGATCAATACAGGGTGGTCAGAAAATATCTTAAACGCTTGTGTGGGTGATAAAGGGCAGGTTGTACTGAGATATAAATGTTAAGAAAAAATACGATATGTTGCGCCGTTTCCGAGTTATTTAGCATCGAAGTTAGCGAATCAGGTCTTCCCGCGCGCAAATTTAAAACGAAGTACTCGTTGGGGAACACCGCCCCTGGCTGGTCACTTGAATGTGAGCGCGCTACGGCCCGATTGCTAATTTCAATGCTAAATAGCTGGGAACTACGTAATTTATCAAACTTTTTTCTTCACATTCGTGTCTCCGTACGCTGTGCCCTGCAACATCCCTACAAGCGTTTGAGGCAGTTTTTGCCCACCTCTGTATACTGTTTCAGTATAAGCGCCAGTCTCATAGCGAAGGGATCTGCTTCTCCGTTTTGAAATTGGTTCCAGTGCCACTTGGTCATGACTGGCTTAATACAAGAATCCCTCAACTGAAAATTTCGATGTCTATTTCCGCTATACGTCGGTTAGATGTCTTTTATAAGATCTTCAACCCTGCCCATAAATTGTATGTCCTAATCATCTACCTTGTTTGTTTAAATACACCCGCATCTTGATACAGACACATTCCTTGGAAACGCACAATAGAAGGGTCAATAAAAGGACCTAGCTGTTCATTTGCGTATATCAATTAATAATCGTGAAAGACACGGTCAGGCTAAACTAAAACTTTCGCATTTACTGTTAACTAGTGGCCTGAAACTGCGCTATTATGAAGTAGACGTTGCAAGGCTTGTTATATCATACTACATATTTTCTACAGACTCCTGCAGATGTAGAATTAGCTTACTCTCTACCCTTCTCTTGAAGAAAATGGTCGCTGTGTTTTCCCAGAGTCTAGTAACATTATGTCCACACTGAAGTGTAACATATAAGTTGATGTGTGTGTGTGCGTGTCAACACTCTTCTGTTTTAATTTAACACACAGACCTAAACAATTACGTTGTTAGTAATAGCAAATGAAACGTAGGAACATAGCCAAACACAAAAAAGTTCACACTCATATACAACAGATATAACAAAACTGCAGGACAATAGAGTTATTTTAATTTACTTGCAGCGCTTTCAGAAGTCAAACAGATTTAGCAAATTTCAATTACAGTACAAACGAAAACATAGACTTAATAATTAATTAAAATTTGTCCAGTTTTGGTAAACACAGGACGTTTGATATGGATTGTTGGATTTCGGGATGAAACCAGTGTGTGTATTTAGGATAGCAATGAATCAGATAGAGAGTGACAAGTGAATACTTGAGAATAACGTATGTGTATGTATTTCTCAGCAACTGTGAACCGTCGATTCATTTTCTGACGTATTTCCAGTCAGCTGAAATATTTCGGGAGTCTGGAAGTGTGAAAAAACTTCTTCCTGAAGCGATGCTGTTAATAGGGGAAAGGCTGTAAGAAAGTTTCAGATGCTCAGAGTGAAAACAGCTCCCACTTCATAAATGAATACACTGCTGTACACAAATTATTAATTAAAAATAGCAAAAACGCTAAGTATATATTAATGCCACCAATTTTTAACGTAAATTTGCTTTGTCTTGACCGTAAATTTATATGGGGATGACCAGTTTCTATTGATTGTGTTATCATCTTCAGATCTACAATAGAGATGAAACAATTATTTTTTGTCTATTAGGTCTATAGATCTGATTGCCGAAAAAATTGTTTTTGTGTGTATTGGGTATCTGAACCGTAAAACATGTATAAATTTGCAACCAGTGCAAAAAAGTTTTATATTGCAACAAATTTGTCTTTTGATTAGTGACAGTACGAACTCTAGGTTCAAAAGTGTCTGAGTAAACTAGAACACTTTAGTAACCGTTACGTATAATAACGCTCTAATGTTAGATTCGGTAATATTATGTGTCTTACTCTTCATAAAGTGAAGCATTCGTAACAGTGGCACTGACTGGCTTCCTGTCACATTGCCCATAATCCTAAAGTTAGGACGTCCAATGGAGTTGGAGTTTGGCGAACTAGACATCATAAAGACCAGAAAGTGAAAAATTCAAGGGCATTTGTGGACAACAGTAGCTCAATGGAAGCAAAATTAAGAGAAACGAAAGGCCTCATTCCGTGTGTATGACGCAAGCGATGAAGTTCAAACACTGGCAGCATGCCTTACTGTTGTAACCAGACATGTATAAGATTGAGCCTTGTACTTGGAAGCAGGAGCTGGCTAAATAATGGGACAAATATCTCAGTACTACAGGTAGACGTATCAAAAAGATGTTATGTATATAACTATGAAAAAGAAATATGAAGGACAACATTTCAAACCACTGATGTAGTTTGTATATGAATATAGCCCGCAAAAACTGTATTGTTCTAGCGAAACGACGAGGAAAGGGTGCACAGAGTACGTACGATACGTGAAACCATTTGATCTTGTACTGCGCAACAGGAACTTCTTAAACTCTTCCACTTAAATCACTCACCTACTGAATAATGGTGACTCCACAAGTCCAGCAGTCTCCAGTCCATGGGAAGATAGAGACAATGGCAAATCTACCAGGAGATGACACAGTAGTAACATACCTTGTGACTGGTACTGTCGTACGAAAAAGCTGGAGCCAAATGTTGAGTTCTAAACGAAATTCGCGTGTTTGTGGCAATATCACAATCCGTTGGAATTCGATTACTCGATAAATAGTACAATTCTCAAGGCTGTCAATTCAACTAAGTATTTGGGTGTCAAAATTACGAACAACTTCAGTTGGAAAGACCACATAGATAATATTGTGGGGAAGGCGAGCCAAAGGTTGCGTTTCATTGGCAGGACACTTAGAAGATGCAACAAGTCCACTAAAGAGACAGCTTACACTACACTCGTTCGTCCTCTGTTAGAATATTGCTGCGCGGTGTGGGATCCTTACTAGGTGGGATTGACGGAGAACATCGAAAGGCAGCTCGTTTTGTATTATCACGTAGTAGGGGAGAGAGTGTGGCAGATATGATACGCGAATTGGGATGGAAGTCATTACAGCAAAGACGTTTTTCGTCGCGACGAGATCTATTTACGAAATTTCAGTCAGCAACTTTCTCTTCCGAATGCGAAAATATTTTGTTGAGCCCAACCTATATAGGTAGGAATTATCATCAAAATAAAATAAGAGAAATCAGAACTCGAACAGAAAGGTTTAGGTGTTCGTTTTCACCGCCAGCTGTTCGGGAGTGGAATGGTCGGGAGATAGTATGATTGTGGTTCGATGGTCCCTCTGCCAAGCACTTAAATGTGAATTGCAGAGTAGTCATGTAGATGTAGATGTAGATGTAGAAGTATCGCAATGTAAAGTATTACAAATGAACTCACAGTAACACAGCAGATTATTATTATTATTCGTAAAGACCAATGAAACAATTACTCGGTCCACTCTTGTTAATGTGACCACCGTTTATTTTGTTCGACATCAGCGTGCAATAACCACTCACAGATGGCAGCACTAGCAGTGGAGGGTAATAGTCAGGTCGGGGCGATGCAGGAAACAGTGTAGTCGTTGTTGTAATGCGGAAACGGAGCGATTTATCTGACGTCCAAAACGGCATGATCATTGGTTTTCGGCCCAAGAGTGGAAGCATTTCCAAAACAGTTAAGATTGTAAAATGTCCGAGTGTAGCCGTGGTTAAAACATACTGTCATAGCATAATGGCTTTACCCGAAACTGACTCTGAGGCGCTACGTTCCATAGATGACAGGGGTGGACGACTGCTGCCGAGATGTGTACGGGCAAATAGACGCGCAAACCCTTGAGCAACTGACGGTCCATATGAATCAAAGGCTACCAACAATGTCTGCACAACGATCGTTCAGCAAATGTCGCTGCAGCAGGCGCCCGGTCCCTGCACCTATGCTGACTACCGTTCATCGGCGACTAACGCTGGAATTAGCATGCCCGTACCCCAAATGGACGTCCACTGAGTGACGACAGCTGGCGTTTTCAGGTGACAAGTTTTTCTGGACGGGACAGCCACAACTGTTGTTAATCATCATCAATGATAAAATCCGCTACAACTGAAAAATTATTTATTTCTAAAATGTAAGGCACAACGGGGTTTCAGGGCCTGTTTCTCGTCTTCAGATGTACCTGCGAAATCATAAATGAATAATAACAGAAAAGCTAGACAGAACCAACAGAAATTCGCAGGAAAAAAAGTACATACATTAAAATGTGAGTCCATAAAGGTTACAATAGGCTAAAATATATTAAAATAGTGTATCCCTGTGACATGGCATGAAACAGGATGTCCTCTCCAATCCTAGACCTGACAGAAAGCCTCTCGCATAGGAAAACCTACATAAAAGAACATAGGCCAAGATTAAAAGATGGGAACCACCGTTAAATGAAATCAAATATAAAGTATTAGCCCGCCAACCCAAATTACGGAACTTACAACGGCCAGGGCTGAAGGGCGTCTCACACATGGATCCGCATGAAGGTAGATAGGCAGTCTTTCGAATACTGAAACGTCCCAAGAAATGGGTTATATAGCCTGTGCGCCTACAGGCAGGTGTGGAGACAGAATGAAACCCCCTGAGTAAAGTTGGCGATTGCTGCATACACACCCATCAAACCCGTATCCAACGACAACGCAAAGTTGAAATGCCGGCGGTAGTGGCTGTGCACACGGAACGTAAGCGAGTGGTGTGCTCACGCCATCTGACGGTCAAAATGTGAATTAATGTAACCGTAAACAACAGGTCTCAGAAGCCACAAACTAGCATCCGTTGCAGACTTCTCTTATATACCAGCGAGACACTAATTACAGACGCATCTGCACGTGAATTCATTGTAAATCAACCAATAGGATCAAACCAAAGTAAACTGACATAATCCCTGTAATGCCACTTAAGCACTCATACAGAATGCTTAGCTAGCAGAGTCCCAAATTGTGACTAATTTGTGTGGAAGAACTAATGCAGATGGAAACAAACCTATAAAAAACCTACAGCCTACCAACAATTATAGCAGAAGTAGCTAAGTTAGAGCAACATTGATCACCTTAATAATAGCCGTTACAATAACAAGCACAATGAAAGATTTTAATGAACATTGCTCACAGCAGCAGTGTTCACATCAATAAAATTCAAAATAATACCGCCGCGGGGGGTAGACTCGCGGTGTCAGGGGTCTTGTCACGTTGTCACAGTCCGCGCGGCTCCCCCCGTGGGAGGTTTGAGTCCTCCCTCGGGCATGAGTGTGTGTGTTGTCTTTAGCGTAACTTAGTTTAAGTTAGATTAAGTTGTGCGTAAGCTTAGGGACCGATGATCTCAGCAGTTTGGTCCCATAAGACCTTACCACAAATTACCAAATTTCCAAATTTCCAAAATAATATCGAAATAATAAAAATCACTGACAACAACCAAAGCAATAAAAAAACGTAGTAACCTCCAATAAGGAAGCCAATAAAAGTGCTGCAACCCAAAACTGTAGAACATAATGTAACCATGAAGTTAGCGTTAGACAATAGCAAACCCTTGTTGGCACCAACAGAAACCATCATGTAGAATCCTGACGTGAGGCCGGCCTCTATGGCCGAGCGGTTCTAGGCGCTTCAGTCCGGAACAGCGCTGCTGCTAAGGTCGCAGGTTCGAATCCTGCCTCGGGCATGGATGTGTGTGATGTCCTTAGCTTAGTTAGGTTTAAGTAGTTCTAAGGTTAGGGGACTGATGTACTCAGATATTAAGTCTCATAGTGCTTAGAGCCATTTGAACCATTTGTAGCTGACGTGAGCTTCAGCGAAGAAAAATCTTGGCGTAGGCTATCCGAAAAAAATAACAGTTATAATTATAAACTGAAGATACAAAGACCCACTATATTTCGAACGAGCAATACCCTGAAAGCGATGGATGTAATTATTGAGTATGCTCCAGTGCTTTGTTCATTAAGTGCTTCCTCAGAGTGGTTACTTTTACATTTCATAATCTCAATTTCTCCTAAGATGTTAAGTGTCGGTCTTTTGCATTGTACATGCAGAATATCTAGATCTTTCCCATTGTCATATGAACTATGGTTGTTGAACGCTAGATGACAGAACAGGGCTGACTTTCAGTTATTGTCTGCAGCGTGCTCCTTATATCTAATGTTCCCACATCTGCTCTTTGCGCCCACTTATCTGGCATCACATTACGGGCACTTAATCTCATACAACCCTGTTTTGTCATAGGGCCTAACCTTCCATTCTTCATGGTGTATGACACGTTGTCCATTGTTTTTGGGAATGAAAAATCAAAAAAAAAAAAAATGGCTCCAAGCACTATGGGACTTACCATCTGAGGTCATCAGTCCCCTAGACTTAGAACTACTTAAACCTAACTAACCTAAGGACATCACAAACATCCATGCCCGAGGCAGAATTCGAACCTGCGACCGTAGCAGCAGCGCGGTTCCGGACTGAAGCGCCTAGACCGCTCGGCCACGGCGGCCGGCTACTGAGGTGATATCCAATGACTAATCCATGTTCGAATTCACTGAGTTATCATGAGCGACCCATTCTGTTATTACTGCTTCTTAACTGACAAAACAGTGATTCCCGCTTCCTTTTATACTGGCGAGTTCCCCTCTCTTGATATGTCTTCGTCAGTTTCGCATTACATAATTCTGTCTGGATGCTTATGTTCAGATAGTGTATGCACCAGAGGCAATCCCTTATTTGGACAGTCCATAAATTTTTGAAAAATCCAGGTATAATATTTAAGGAACTCGGCCACCTGCCCATTTTATTGGAGAATACACTGTTATAGGGTATCCTATAAAATCTTCTCCTGGCTTCACGGCATCCTGTTTCAGAAGCGTGCTACGCTCTGCCCCATTTTAAGACCACCCAGTGTGAGATTTCAATGCACGTCGTTAACCGGGTAACCATTCACCTGGGTAAGATGTCTTATAGCATCAAGTACTCTCATCTCTACTTCGTTACTCAACGGAATTTACCAGATTCTGTCGAGCATTGTTCTAAAGGCAGCCTGTTTATGTGCCCGGGATGTGGGCCTTTCTAACATATTTTAATCTACTTTCACCTCAGTTCTGCATCCTTTATAGATTCATATTTTAATGTACGTACAGGAGTTTACCCTAAAAATTTCTGTTCTTTCTGTTTAGCTTTTCATATATTAACAATGTGAATAGATCTTTTTATTGATTTATAATTTTGTAGATGTAGCTAAAAATGGGACACGGGTCCTGAAACAGGGTTGCTGTTTTCCTTTTGGAAACAAATAATTTTTACAAGTGTATCGGCTTTTATCAGTGATGCTTTCCAGATAAAGGCTTTCGTTTCCCATCCTTAAAACCACAATCTGAACTTGGGCTCTGTGTAAGGACTGCGATGTCAACGGGACGTTAAACCATCATCCTTCGTTTCTCACAAATACAACGTAGTGCATTAGTATTTACGGCACTTGAAACAAAAACTTCCTTGGTGCTATTTTGTCGAAAACTGACATTTTTGAGACTACGGCTGTGCACAGAATACAAGCTAATATTAACAAACGAGAGAACAGCATCCAGCCAGTGTTAATAATTCTTTATTTACATAAACAGCGCCATTAACGGTTTCCAACTGACAGAATGTATTTTAGATAACTGTTCCCGTTTACATAACATTTTTTGAGTTGTTGAACAGCAACACCATTATTGGTACTACATATGATGGCAAGTAATGTTCTAAAAACCAAATCCTACCAAAGGATTAACACCGAAAAAATACTGCGATTTATCATTCCAAATCACTCGTTTCCAGTTTTTATAGCCATCCTCCGCAATGCTCGACGTTCGCTTGAGTCAGTGCGTGAGATCTGCTTGGTCTTCGTTTAGCTGTGGATGTTCCTTCGCGTTTCCACTTCATAATCACATCTCGAACAAGCTATTTGGCCAGCTTTAGAAGGGTTGATGCGACCCTGAAGAATTTGCTACTCGGGCGGCACCCCATGACAATTGTACGTTCGAAGTCACTGGGCTTTCCTGACAAATCCATTCTGCTGTTACTGCTTCTGTACTGACAACACAGTAATCCCCATCTCCTTTTATACTGATGGATCCGCCTTTCATGACATCTAGTGGTCAATTCCGAACTGTAGGGGTGTCCGGATACTTTTGAGCAGACGGTGTGTATATGTCAGTTTAACTATCTGAAAACAAGTACTTCGCTGGTAAAGAAAATTTAGTTACTACGAAATTAAACTTACTTCCATTAACAGAGTTTTACTAACCGAATGACACCTCGGAGAAAAAGTAATGTCAGGCTCGTTAGAAAAGAATAAAAGCAAATCAGCTTGTATTATATGTAATAACAAGTAAATGCGTTTTATAACTAGATCAGCTAATATCCACTTTTCCCGTCTCATTAACTTCTCTGCAAGAACTGTTGCCTCTGTGGGAATTCCTTGTTAGTTGCAGAGTTCTTTCATCAAGCAGCGTTATTGTTTCTCTCACCGTTCGTAATGAAGGTACTAGTTACCTTTCACTAGCAGAAAACAATAGGTTTTGGGAAAACTTCGCATATTTTTCTCCTCGGTTGTAACAATGGGATTGAAACCATTATTTCGAAAGTCTTACATTCGAAATTTCGAAAACACATTACAACACACGGTTATTCAGCTATTATGGGATATTGGAATTATGAGTATTAGCTTTCGTACATAACTAAATTCTACCAGATTTTGTAAGTGTATCATCTTAGAGGTGAATAAGGAGTAGCTTACTGCTAGTGATAGTACAAGGCATCCAGAAAAGTTTTGAGTGTGATTTAACCCTATTTATTTTAAATAAGGGCTAGGTTCATCTCTTCGCTGTCATAAATCAATAACCACATTTTTTCGCACTTTTTCTTCTCAGATGGGCGTGCCATCTTCCCACCCCTGCTGGAACGCTTCATCCATAAAATATCGGTATCTTTTCCTTCAGGTCTTCCCTTTGTAAATAAACCACTATCACGAGGGTCCAGGTGAGGGTAAATGGAAATACTTAAGAAAATCGAAAATCGCTGCAGGTAAACAGTCATTATAATCAGTTCTGCGATATGCTGGAGGGCTGTCGTGATGAATGGATCACCTGTCGGCTCTTGATAATAGACTGAGGGATTTAAACGCTTCTGTTATTTGACGCATTATTCTACTTACCACTCCGCAGTGAAAGGTATTTTAGAACAGAAGACTGCTCACTTTAACATTCTCCTTATGGCAAGGTAAAGTTTTTCTTCTCATTTTGACAAAGTGAATTTTTCAGATTGTGCCAGTTAGTCTCATGTTGTGGTTTTATTCAAATAACGATGCAGTCATTCAAATTTCGATGTGAGGAAGCCAGGTTTCGTCGCCTGTGAAAAAGTCTAGAGGTCAATTCCGAATTACATAGGGGTATCTGGATACTTAGGATGTGTCAAGCAGCATCATAGCCACAAACAGTTTTTGCACTTAAATATAGACTTGCAGAATGATGTGGATTGCGGGCTCGGAGGGCTTTATGTGGTGGTGTGAGATGCTTATAAACTTGCTACTCATTAAGCTGCATGTTCTCTCCTATGGCTGCTGATGGCAAACGTGAAATGAGTGCGGCCGTACGTACGTAGTACAATACTTATGAAGTCGGGGCGGGACGCTAGTTCTGAATATAAATAGGCAATGAGTAAATTCCTTCCAAGTTGTGAAGAGATTCAATAAAAGCACCGCTCCGCTGTCACTTCTCAGTGGGATTGACGGAGAACATCGAAAGGCAGCTCGTTTTGTATTATCACGTAATAGGGGAGAGAGTGTGGCAGATATGATACGCGAATTGGGATGGAAGTCATTAAAGCAAAGAGGTTTTTCGTCGCGGCGAGATCTATTTACGAAATTTCAGTCACCAACTTTCTCTTCCGAATGCGAAAATATTTCGTTGAGCCCAACCTACATAGGTAGGAATGATCATCAAAAGAAAATAAGAGAAATCAGAGCTCTAACTGAAAGGTTTAGGTGTTCGTTTTTCCCGCGCGCTGTTCGGGAGTGGAATGGTAGAGAGATAGTATGATTGTGGTTCGATGAACCCTCTGCCAAGCACTTAAATGTGAATTGCAGAGTAGTCATATAGATGTAGAAGAAAAACCGCTTCTCACATCTTATCTTTTAAATTTGGCAACCCCAGAGGGAAGCACAGACTGGATCAAAGATCGTGGGACTTCTATTAACGCATGATTCAAACACTTTGTCCACGGTCTGTGAACTGAATCAACTCCAGCGACATGCAACAGAATACTGAGAACGCAATAGCAATATGCGTATTTTGAAAAATATGTCACTTGCAACGTTTTCCAATTCCACTCTTCAATTAATTCAAATGGTTCAAATGGCTCGGAGCACTATGGGACTTAACATCTGAGGTCATCAGTCCCCTATACTTAGAACTACTTAAACCTAACTAACCTAAGGACATCACACACATCCATGCCAGAGCCAGGATTCGAACCTGCGCCTGTAGCAGTCTCGCGGTTCCGGACTGAAACGCCTAGAACCGCTCGGCCACAATGGCCGACTTCAATTAATTGTTCCATCCGTTACGAATAAGGCTTCAAAATGCTTATCATTTTGTGATGTAATCTCTGTTCAGATATACTTAAATGTAACGACTTCATGTCAATATGTCGACTCTGAAGGTAAAATGCGATGTTTAACGCTAAATGCAGATGCACACTCTCCCCTTCCTTCCACTCTCCCTCTCCCCCCTCTCTCGGTCGTGAGATAAGAGAGAGAGAGAGAGAGAGAGAGAGAGAGAGACAGACAGACAGACAGACAGACAGAGAGAGTCAGAAATTTTTTTCGCAGTGTTTTGTAGCGTTAATAAATGTTTCTGTCGTTTCTTTCGTTCCAGGTACAGTTCTTTAACGAATTAAAAATATGAATCCCATGTAAAGGAAACAATGTGTACATAAATAAGTCATTTCAAAACTATGTATGTGCATTTGCTTCGAGACTTACGTCTTAATAATTCGATAAATGAATGTACACTGACGAGACTGAATGACGTCTGGTGGCGATGTGGGCATATGAAACAGTAAGAAAAGTGCTAAGCGAAGCACAGACGAAAGGGGACGCAAATATGGAAGCCCGAAGCAACTTTGACAAAGAGAGATTGTTTTGGTCCGACCTTTGGGAACGAGGCTCGGAAACGGCAAAGCTGGTCTGTTTCACGCGAGCTACTGAAGTGAGTATCATTGGAAAGTTGTTAAAGGACGGTGGAACCACGTGTAGGTGACAAGGTGTCGGACGCTTACGTCTCATCATAGAACGTAGAAGGCGGACAGCTGCCCACTTTGCAAAGCAGGATAGGCGGCGATTTGCGGCAGATCTGACGACAGAGTACAATGCTGGTGAGGGCACAAGTATTTCGGAGCAACCCGTTCAGCTCACATTGCTGAACATGGGGATCTGCAGCACACGACTCACACATGCTCCCAGATTGACCCAATGACATGGTTGAAATGGCTCTGAGCACCATGGGACTTAACGTCTGAGGTCATCAGTCCCCTAGAACTTAGAACTACTTAATGCTAACTAACCTAAGGACATCACACAGCCGGCCGCGGTGGTCTCGCGGTTCTAGGCGCGCAGTCCGGAACCGCGCGACTGCTACGGTCGCAGGTTCGAATCCTGCCTCGGGCATGGATGTGTGTGATGTCCTTAGGTTAGTTAGGTTTGAGTAGTTCTAAGTTCTAGGGGACTGATGACCACAGCTGTTAAGTCCCATAGTGCTCAGAGCCATTTGAACCATTTTGATATCACACACATCCATGCCCGAGGCAGGATTCAAACCTGTGACCGTAGCGGTCGCGCGCCCAACGACATCGTCAGTTACGATTGCCTTAGGCTATGGATTATCTAGGTTGTATAGTGGATCAATGTAAACGTGTCGCCCGGTCAGATCGATCGTATTTCTTGTTACACCATGTCGATGGTCGTGTCCTGGCACGCCGTCATTCAGGCGAGCGACTTCTCGAAACACGCACGTGCTACGTACACAGTCAGGTGCAAGTAATACCATGTTATAGTGGACATTCACCTAGGTTTCCGTGGGATTTGTGTTAGAAATTGAAGGTACATTGACATCTGTGGACTAAGTGAACATTGTACTGCATGTATCGCATCATACTTGGTGCCTTCCCCGACTGCGATGTCATATTCTAGTACGACAACTCCGCCACCACAAGGCTAGAGTCCTGCTACAAAGGTCTGAGGAGCATGATAGCGAGTCGAGGTTGATTTCATTGCCATCAAATGCAGTCTCGAAACTTCGCCAGAAGAAGTTGGAGTGACACTCATTGAAACGTCGCGCCATATCCAAGAAATTATTCAGCAAGAAACCCGAGTGTCTTACATTAGTTTAACTCGCCGAAAAAGACAGTGAGATCTTTCGAAAAAAACAGGCCAACAGCAGATACATGAACTACTAATTGTATTGCACTCCATGAAAACTCGCGTAATGCATCGTCTCAACGTTTACTGACACTCGATATTTGTCACGGAAAGAAGTAAGTATACTCCGAAGCAATCTTTCACCTTCTTGTGTACATTTAAGGTAAAAGCCAAGGACATTGGAGGAAATGGCATAAAGGAAGCTATTCAGATGCAGCCAGACGATGACTGGCAATTCGCGTGAAACAAGAGTGCTACTCATGTTTTGTTGGGACGGGCGGCAGGAATGCGCTAAGAGCGTGGGAACTGTGAATGAACGCCAAGCTGTGATTCAGGCGGCTCGGCGCGGCGCGGCGTGTCTGTGCAAGTGAGTCACCGCTGAGGTCGCAGCCTGCGCCCAGCACAGCCGCTCGTGCACCGCGCTTTTTCCACACACGGTGAAACCTGACTACTCTGCTACCTGGCGTATACAGTGCAAATACGCCACAGATGAGATACACGATTAATTTTCTCAGTTTCTTTGAAAGAAGGCTGAAAGGCGCCTATCTCAACAGACAGTACGGATGAAGGAAGATTGAAGTTCCAAGGTAGGTAGAACTTCAACGTCTCGAGGCCACGGAGCACAAGTGATTTCGTTTGGGTGGGGTAACAGAGCAGGGAGGCGTGGTCGTCGTCTGTTTGTGCAAACATTGCAGTCTTCACCGTAAGTGATTTATGAAAGCTAAAAGAAAGAAAAAGGAATAAAACCGTAGCAATTTAACCCCAAAACAAGTTGCACCTTTATTTTTCATATACGCAGCGTAGCTAGTAGTATAAACATCATTGTAAGTTGCGAGACTTTCCTTTCCTGGCATATCGAATGTTCCAGTACCTGTCGGTAATGCAGCTGGGTAACTTTTAGTGTATTCAAGACTTGATCTTCCTCTATAGTTTTTACCGCACGCATTTACCTCAGTTATCTAATGAACTATTACCTGACGCCTCACGACGTGCCCTCACACCCATCCTTTCCTTTTCTCAGTTTTTTCGATAAATTTCTTTTCTTCCCAATTGGAATCAGTCCCACATTATTGGTTATCCGATATATCGTCTAGCATTCTCCTCTAGCACCATATTGCGAAAGCTTCTATTCTGTTCTTGACTGTACACTTTATCGTTCTCGTTTCACTTCCGTGCAAGGCCATACTGCACAAAAATGGTTTCTGAAAAACTCCTAACTTTTAAATTTATATTAGATTTTAAAATATATGTATATCTTTTCCAGAAACGCTTATCCCACTATTACCAGCCTGCATTTTATATTTTCTCTACTTTTACTATCGGCAGTTGATCTTGAAATAATATTTAATGGAGATACAAGAGTGAAATTAAAATTAAGAGGGTCCTCAGTACATTTCTCAAGTCTGGTAGTTTTAGAAACAATAGTCTCAAATATAATTCAATTGAATTCTCCGCTCTTTTTGTAAGTGTCAGATCGATTGCAATCTCTGGAACTGCACTCCTGGAAATTGAAATAAGAACACCGTGAATTCATTGTCCCAGGAAGGGGAAACTTTATTGACACATTCCTGGGGTCAGATACATCACATGATCACACTGACAGAACCACAGGCACATAGACACAGGCAACAGAGCATGCACATTGTCGGCACTAGTACAGTGTATACCCACCTTTCGCAGCAATGCAGGCTGCTATTCTCCCATGGAGACGATCGTAGAGATGCTGGATGTAGTCCTGTGGAACGGCTTGCCATGCCATTTCCACCTGGCGCCTCAGTTGGACCAGCGTTCTTGCTGGACGTGCAGACCGCGTGAGACGACGCTTCATCCAGTCCCAAACATGCTCAATGGGGGACAGATCCGGAGATCTTGCTGGCCAGGGTAGTTGACTTACACCTTCTAGAGCACGTTGGGTGGCACGGGATACATGCGGACGTGCATTGTCCTGTTGGAACAGTAAGTTCCCTTGCCGGTCTAGGAATGGTAGAACGATGGGTTCGATGACGGTTTGGATGTGCCGTGCACTATTCAGTGTCCCCTCGACGATCACCAGTGGTGTACGGCCAGTGTAGGAGATCGCTCCCCACACCATGATGCCGGGTGTTGGCCCTGTGTGCCTCGGTCGTATGCAGTCCTGATTGTGGCGCTCACCTGCACGGCGCCAAACACGCATACTACCATCATTGGCACCAAGGCAGAAGCGACTCTCATCGCTGAAGACGACACGTCTCCATTCGTCCCTCCATTCACGGCTGTCGCGACACCACTGGAGGCGGGCTGCACGATGTTGGGGCGTGAGCGGAAGACGGCCTAACGGTGTGCGGGACCGTAGCCCAGCTTCATGGAGACGGTTGCGAATGGTCCTCGCCGATACCCCAGGAGCAACAGTGTCCCTAATTTGCTGGGAAGTGGCGGTGCGGTCCCCTACGGCATTGCGTAGGATCCTACGGTCTTGGCGTGCATCCGTGCGTCGCTGCGGTCCGGTCCCAGGTCGACGGGCACGTGCACCTACCGCCGACCACTGGCGACAACATCGATGTACTGTGGAGACCTCACGCCCCACGTGTTGAGCAATTCGGCGGTAGGTCCACCCGGCCTCCCGCATGCCCACTGTACGCCCTCGCTCAAAGTCCGTCAACTGCACATACGGTTCACGTCCACGCTGTCGCGGCATGCTACTAGTGTTAAAGACTGCGATGGAGCTCCGTATGCCACGGCAAACTGGCTGACACTGACGGCGGCGGTGCACAAATGCTGCGCAGCTAGCGCCATTCGACGGCCAACACCGCGGTTCCTGGTGTGTCCGCTGTGCCGTGCGTGTGATCAATGCTTGTACAGCCCTTTCGCAGTGTCCGGAGCAAGTATGGTGGGTCTGACACACCGGTGTCAATGTGTTCTTTTTTCCATTTCCAGGATGTATATGCATTCGAACGCTTCAGAATGAAGGTCTTTTCTTGATCGTCATCTAAATTTCCACATAACAAACTATGGTTATGATGTAACATATCCCACACATTCAGCTACAACATAAAATTATCCGTCTCTGTCTTATTATCAATCTTTTTACTTCTATTTACTTTATCAGTTTTACTGTCGAGATTAAAGTTTTCGAACTGGGTTTCATTTCTAAAAATTACTCTTAGCATTACGTTGATTGGAAGTTGGAACGAAATCTTATTCGTACTAACATAATATGTATTGTAGGGGAAAACTGTCATGAACTGGTCCCACAAATCAAAGGTCAACTAACTTGTGTGATTTTCGTTTGTGTACGTTTTTCACTCTTTCGTCCCCAGGTCATTCTGATTCAGTACAATAAATATATTATAAAAATAAATTGTGAGCGAACAGAAACGGCAATCATTGTGCGTCCCTGAGTTCTATTTTGATCGAGTGAATCATTCTGAAAATTGGCCTTTATTGTCATTGGAAATTATACAAATGATAATTTAATTGATGAGACACTTTGGTATTTTGGCGTAGGTCTTGGTTACGCCATTAGAATGAGGTTACAGGCCAACATAATACAAGAAGAAGCTTCAGCTGAAAGTGAGCCGTTCTGAGCAGTTGTCGCGGAGTATGTTATGGGAGATGATAGACACAAGTTGAGATGATCCTGTGCGTCGTTGGTACTGATAAGTAGGACGGAGGGGGTCGGGGGGTATACTGGCGACTGCCAAGCCGAAATTCAGCAATATGTTTTCGTTTTGTGGTGAATGGTAATAAACAAACGGTATACAAGTTTTTATTTGTTTTTCAACCACCAATATCATCGCAAACATTAACTGAAGTCGCAGACCTGCAAGCCTGGATGAATCAGCGAGTCTTGTGGATTTGAGAAACTTCTCGCCGATGACACGACTCTTATGCCTTAATATCGTAACACGGGTAATCTCAAATGACTGCAACAGAAGCCTCCCACTCTGAACCGAGGAGCGTCTATCGTCGGCAAAGGATTACAAAAATGCTGCAGCAGCGAACGGGGAAGTGCACTGGCGGAAGTTCGGTCGGGCAGCGCAGGGACAAAGCGGCGGCAGCTTTGACTGAGCTCGCAGGTGTCTGGCGCCGCGATTAGGCACCGGTATCAGCGCCAAGGCCGGCGCCGCCGCTGCTGCCGTATCGACTTTGCAAGCCCAGCAGTCGCGTCAGCTAGCCGGCTGCTTCTGTTCTGCGGGCCCAGTCGTATTTTCGGACGCAATCGAGGCCACCCGCCGCGCAGTAAACTTCTGCGAAAAGCAATACCAATCGCCGCAGAGCCGCGCCACCCCACTTCAAAGATTCCGCCGTTATCCAAACAAGTTCACGCGGTGACAGAAATTCGCGGTAACTAGCTACCGTATCCATAATGAAATCAGCCAAAGAATTAGTCACCCCCAACATACATCGAACTCATATCCAGTAACACCGTCTAGTCCTGATAATGGCCCAAATTCAGTGACAGTCTATAAGTTTCTTCAGGAATATCATATCCAGTTGGAGCCATTTATTCGTGATTAGATTCAGTAGAGATACCAAACTTCGTGGATGTAGGTTGCTGCATTTTGCCCGCAGTTCCAAGTAGACCCAGACATGTTCTAAGGGTTTAAGTTCGGGTGACTCAGTGAGCCAGTCGAGGCCCCAAAAGGTGCCAGAAATTTCATCAGAGCAATAACGTATACATCTAACAATGTGAATGAGCCATCCGTCGTCTTGGAAGACGGTATTATCGACAACACACTTGCTACGAGGATGTTCACGAATGGGAAACACTGGTCACCGAGAATGGTGAAATAATGATCCTGGTTCCTGTTCATGGTGACCAAGCCATGGTACTAAAAACATCCCAAAACATCACAGAAACACTTCCAGTCTGAATTAAACCCTCCACACAGTATGTGTTGAACATCTCTTTACGCTCGAAAAATGGCTCTGAGCACTATGGGACTTAACTGCTGTGGTTCAAATGGTTCAAATGGCTCTGAGCACTATGGGACTTAACTTCTAAGGTCATCAGTCTCCTAGAACTTAGAACTACTTAAACATAACTAACCTAAGGACATCACACACAGCCATGCCCGAGGCAGGATTCGAACCTGCGACCGTAGCGGTCGCGCGGCTCCAGACTGTAGCGCCTAGAACCGCACGGCCACTCCGGCCGGTTCTCTTTACGCTGTTATTGCACTAGATGCCTTGCATCATTTTAAAAGGAGCAAAAGTAATGACTCTTCGGACCACGCTACGCCCCTCCAATCAACCACTGTCCAATTCTGGTGTTGTTTGGCCCACTGCAGACATGCAGCTATATGTACTGGTGTTAGCATTGGCCTTTTTTCATGTACCCGATACCAAATACATATTGCAGTTTTCGCTCGGAAACTGATTGAAATGGACCTGCTGTATTCCTTGATAACAGCATTACTGTTAGGTTTGAAACGGATCGTCACTGGAAAGGCATGAGACCCACCTCTGTTTGCTGTCGGTTAGGAAGTTTCTACGACCACTGTCCTTAGGCTGCGTGACATGGCCGCAAGAGGTACACAATTACTCGTAGACAAATTGGACAGTCGGCGCTGAAACACCAACAAACTGAACAGTTTCATTCACGGACTGGTGTCATGTGCACATCCAAATACCTTAACTCCTGCCTGGAATTCTGTCACATCTTCACCAGAATCTTTCTTCCACTTCACAAGTTACATAGTCGCAATGTAGGACCTTTTTCGGTTATTCAGAAGTATCAGAGAATGGTGGAAACTACAGCATCAACTTGAAAGCAGAGTAATTACATAGTGAAGACTTTACAGTACATTTGTGATAATTTTTGCAAATTTAAAGATTTTATGTATCAAAAAAGAGTCAACTGCCTCGTGGACCACTGGCTCAACTGTTGGAAAGACAAATGTGACATCGAAGCATGACCCTCATTTAACCCAACAGGTACTGCTTGATAGAGATAACTCGTCTACAGAGTATCGATGAGTATTTGAGGTCCAGGTTGTTCAGATAAAGTGAAGAAAACCGGAAAGAGCACGATCTGTAAAACGTCGCACTTGACACCACATCCGACACTACCATTCTGGCTTCAGCTGCCGCTGCCGGTGACTGTGGTCATGTGTGTGTGTGTGTGTGTGTGTGTGTGTGTGTGTGTCTGTTGTCTACTTACGACAAAGGCCTTGTCGGCAGAAAGCTCATTTTGTGACAGTCTCTTTGTTGTGCCTGTCTGCGACTCAGCATCTGCGCCTATCCTTTTCATAATAAAATTATATGAAAGGTAGATTGACTCACGCCTCAGTATGCCTACTTTAGGTACGTACTCGTTTTCATAGTGTTGTACATGAGTGTACGTCTAGATCCGCAAAGCCACTGAAAATGGGTTGGGTACGGCTCAGAACGTTGAGCCATAGTGTATTAAATATGCACAGAAGTAGCCTAAAGGGGAAATAGTAAGAATATGAAGTATGTCTACATCCGCAGAGCCGCATGACTTTTCTCCCACACTTGCCCTGACGTGGTAAGAACGAGGCAGAGAGAACGGAACTGAGTTGTTGTAACAATGCGATTCATTATATTTCACATTTCTGCTCTTTTCCCCAGACTGGGCATATAGTATTATTTTCAATTTTCCATATACAAACTGTATTTTATTGTGAACCTCAGTCAAATGAAAATGATATCAGAAAGTAACATCAATGAAAGGTCCACATCTCATTTCTTGTCTGTCATCAGGGTTTAAATGTAAAGTGAACTGTGACGTGAGCAACATATTCAGTGGACAAGGGGTTACGATATTCTTCAAACCTCCTGATGAATCATGCTTTCTCCAAAATTTGACAGCAAAACCCTCCGTGACGCACAAAGTCCTTCGTTGGTGACACTCCGGGAAACTCTCAACCAGACAACGTGGAATACGTCCATGGAGAATGCAAGAGAAATTAACGCACATAGCTTTTAAATGGAATGTCACCTTGCCTAGTTAGTTCCCGCTACTGCTAGGATTGTAATTATCTCTACAGAGCTATAAATGAATACGTACATTCAGGACATTCGACGTCTACAGGATTTCTTCACAGGCTATAGGTTCCTGGTCGAAAATTTCACTTCCACCTCACTATTGGCTACTTCGATTTCTGTCAACCATTTCATTCAAACTGTATATTAACTTTTCGTAGTGCTTCAAAACGTGGGCAATACTACAACAAATGTGAGAAAACACTGCGTACATAAGAATACTGCATCTTATACTGATGTAATGTTATCTTAACGAGTGTAACCACTTTTGCAGTCACTGTTTACAATGTTGACGTTAGCAAAACTGCTTGAGTATTATTTTATTATCACTACTTGTGTATCCTTTTTATCTGTCAGTAGCGTTGGGCCGCTCGTCGTTCGTTTATTCTCCATGTCTGTCACTCTTTCTACATGAAGAGTGGCTGGCTTATGGTCGATTTTATCACTTAACGCAATTTTTGTGCTTTAGAGCATTTATCTTGCCAGTCTTTTTGTATTCATTTCCTGAGGCACAGCAATCAGCACACCACTATGTACGTAGATGAACACTACAGCCGGTCGGGTTGGCCGAGCGGTTCTAGGCGCTGCAGTCTGGAACCGTGCGACCACTAGGGTCGCAGGCTCGAATCCTGCCTCGGGCATGGATGTGCGTAATGTCCTTAGGTTCGTTAGGTTTAAGTAGTTCTAAGTTCTAGGGCACTGATGACCTCAGACATTAAGTCCCGTAGTGCTCAGAGCCATTTCAAACACTACAAAAATGACGATAACTGATAAAATCCACTACAAAACCATCACTCGACATGCGAAAACGGTGACAGATATGAGATAGTTTAACGAAAACCTGCAAAACCCTGTAATTTCTGACGGTGCTTTGATACAAAGACGGAAATTCGTAACGCGCCGGCAAAAAGAATGATGTACATTGAAATTTTGTCCGTAGCAGTGATGAATCCATTAAATGATTCGATATCGCCTGTAGCTCAATTTTTTATTTATTCGTTGTGCTATTGGACAATTTCAGTCTTAGATCATTTTCAGACTTCCTGGTAAAAGGAAGCAACGTATGTTCGGTGCATTAACAATCGGTTAAAACTTAAATATAGTGACAAGTCAGATATTAAAACGTGCTTAGATTAATACAAACTTACTGTACAAAAATTCAGTGATGGTATATTATGCTATACAAATTTCTGAACATGTTTAGTTTGAATGGTGCAAATGGCTCTGAGCACTATGGGACTTAACATCTGACGTCATCAGTCCCTAGAACTTAGAACCACTTAAACCTAACAAACCTAAGGACATCACACACATCCATGCCTGAGGCAGGTTTCGAACCTTCGACTGTAGCGGTCACACGATTCCAGACTGAAGCGCCTAGAACCGTTCGGCCACACCGGCCGGCGTTTAGTTCGAATAGCGGTTGTGAGTCCATGTATCGTAGTTTTTATAAGACCAGTATCACAAGCACCGTTAGTACGGGTGCACGCTACAGTTTTAAAATTACTTGTGTCTACACGTAAAATCGCACAGAAATTACACGCTATGACCGCACCACGGTTAATGTGGGCTTTGGACTACGTAAATGCTGCTACAAATATAAAAAGAACAAGAAAGCAGTTACATGCAGACTGTTTTCCTAATCCCTTCTCAACTATTTCTTAGGTTATAATGTAAGCACCAGCGCGGCCGCTACGGACTTTTCACGAGCTCAGTTCACAGTTACCCCTCCGTACTTACGGGCCAAATGTCTATGTGACTCAAGAATCTGTAAATGGCCCTGCGCCTGCCATTACTTTCAACAAGAAGGCCTATTTTGGTTCACAAGTAGGAGCGCAGCAAAGAGCAGCCGAATGTGAGACGGCGCCGAGAGCTGGCCGCGGGCCAAGCCGCCTGCCGCGCCGGTCGTTACCATAAGCAGCGTGGCAGGGCAGGCTCCGCTGCGCCACTGCTGCACACTGCCACACTCCGTAGCCACTGCTAACAGCTTGTCACAATAGCTGCGCCGAATGGGCCTTTGCCGAAGAATTTTCACAATGAGGACCTCTAACTTCCCTGTATGAAAGAGAGAGAGCAGATAACGATGCGACACACAGTTCTCGGGCGCAGAGTCAAGGAGGAACTCCGATGGGCGACTTATACCGATGCACAGTCGAAGGTAATATTTTAAATTCAGACCACTTCTTCGGAAACATCAAGAATTGTTGAAGAAGTTGATTGTAGTCTTCCGGATAGAGTAGTCCTCACGTTTACTTGAAATTATACAGGGTGTTACAAAAAGGTACGGCCAAACTTTCAGGAAACATTCCTCAGACGCAAATAAAGAAAATATGTTATGTGAACATGTGTCCGGAAACGCTTACTTTCCTTGTTAGAGCTCATTTTATTATTTCTCTTCAAATCACATTAATCATGGAATGCAAACACACAGCAACAGAACGTACCAGCGTGACTTCAAACACTTTGTTACAGGAAATGTTCAAAATGTCCTCCGTTAGCGAGGATACATGCATCCACCCTCCGTCGCATGGAATTCCTGATGCGCTGATGCAGCCCTGGCGAACGGCGTATTGTATCACAGCCGTCCACAATACGAGCACGAAGAGTCTCTACATTTGGTACCGGGGTTGCGTAGACAAGAGCTTTCAAATGCCCCCATAAATGAAAGTCAAGAGGGTTGAGGTCAGGAGAGCGTGGAGGCCATGGAATTGGTCCGCCTCTACGAATCCATCGGTCACCGAATCTGCTGTTGAGAAGCGTACGAACACTTCGACTGAAATGTGCAGGAGCTCCATCGTGCATGAACCACATGTTGTGTCGTACTTGTAAAGGCACATGTTCTAGCAGCACATGTAGAGTATTCTGTATGAAATCATGATAACGTGCTCCATTCAGAGTAGGTGGAAGAACATGGGGCCCAATCAAGACATCACCAACAATGCCTGCCCAAACGTTCACAGAAAATCTGTGTTGATGACGTGATTGCACAATTGCGTGCGGATTCTCGTCAGCCCACACTGTGAAAATTTACAATTTGATCATGTTGGAATGAAGCCTCAACCGTAAAGAGAACATTTGCACTGAAATGAGGATTGACACATCGTTGGATGAACCATTCGCAGAAGTGTACCCGTGGAGGCCAATCAGCTGCTGATAGCGCCTGCACACGCTGTACATGGTACGGAAACAACTGGTTCTCCCGTAGCACTCTCCATACAGTGACGTGGTCAACGTTACCTTGTACAGCAGAAACTTCTCTGACGCTGACATTAGGGTTATCGTCAACTGCACGGAGAATTGCCTATTCCATTGCAGGTGTCCTCGTCCTTCTAGGTCTTCCCCAGTCGCGAGTCATAGGCTGCAATGTTCCGTGCTCCCTAAGACGCCGATTAATTCTCCGAACGTCTTCCTGTCGGGATACATTCGTTCTGGAAATCTGTCTCGATACAAACGTACCGCGCCACGGCTATTGCCCCGTGCTAATCCATACATCAAATGGGCATCTGCCAACTCCGCATTTGTAATCATTGCACTGACTGCAAAACCACTTTCGTGATGAACACTAACCTGGTGATGCTACGTACTGCCGGCCGAAGTGGCCGTGCGGTTAAAGGCGCTGCAGTCTGGAACCGCAAGGCCGCTACGGTCGCAGGTTCGAATCCTGCCTCGGGCATGGATCTTTGTGATGTCCTTAGGTTCGTTAGGTTTAACTAGTTCTAAGTTCTAGGGGACTAATGACCTCAGCAGTTGAGTCCCATAGTGCTCAGAGCCATTTGAACCATTTTTTTGCTACGTACTGATGTGCTTGATGCTAGTACTGTAGAGCAATGAGCCGCATGTCAACAAAAGCACCTAAGTCAACATTACCATCCTTCAATTGGGCCAACTGGCGGTGAATCGAGGAAGTACAGTACATACTGACGAAACTAAAATGAGCTCTAACATGGAAATTAAGCGTTTCCGAACACATGTCCACATAACATCTTTTCTTTATTTGTGTGTGAGGAATGTTTCCTGAAAGTTTGGCCGTACCTTTTTGTAACACCCTGTATTGGAAAAATAGAGGAATTGTAAGAGATAAAACACGTTGAGTGAAAGCTTATTTACGAAAGGGAAGCAGTGTTTGAAAAGGGAGTGAGACGGAGCTGTAGCCCATCCCCGAAGTTATTCAATCAGTACATTGAGCAAGCAGTAAAGGAACCAAGAAGAAATTAGAGAGGGAATTGAAATTCAGGGAGAAGAAATCGAAACGTTGAAATCTGCCAGTGACACTGTTTTCTGTCAGTTGCAGCAAAGGATTTGGAAGAGCAGTTGAACGGAATGGATAGTGCCTTCAAAATAGATTAAGAGAGGAACACCAACCAAAGTAAACCAAACGTAATAGAATGTAGTCGAATTAAATCAGGCGATGCTGAGGCAGTTATATTAGGAAATGTGGCACTAAAGCTAACAGATGAGTTTTGCTATTTAGGCAGCAATATTTCTGAATATGGTCGAAGTAGAGACTATATTTACAGACTGGCTATAGCACGAAAAGCGTTTCTGAAAAAAAAAGAGGCCGGCCGCGGTGGCCGTGCGGTTCTTGGCACTGCAGTCCGGAACCGCGGGACTGCTACGGTCGCAGGTTCGAATCCTGTCTCTTTCGTGGATATGCGTGATGTCCTTAGGTTAGTTAGGTTTAAGTAGTTCTAAGTTCTAGGGGACTGATGACCTACGATGTTAAGTCCCATAGTGCTCAGAGCCAATTGAACCATTTTTTGAAAAAAACAGAAAAGAGTATAGCCTTTTACGGAAGTGAGCGTGGATGACAAGCAGTTCAGAAATGAACACACAAGAATTTTGAAGATTACATTGGTAAATCGAATAACTGATGGATAGGCACCGAATAGAACTGAAGAAATAAGAAATTTATGCTACAACTTGACTAATTGAAGGGATCCGTTTCAACAGAACATTTCTTGGGGTATCAAGAACATGTCCATTTGGCTATGGAGGGAAGTGTGGTTGGGGGTGGGGTGGGGGGAATGGAAGAGGGAGACCGAGATTCTAAAACAGTATACAGGTTCAGATGGATGCTGGTTGCAGTAGTTATTCGAGATGAAGAGGCTTGCACAAGATAGAGTAGCTTGAAGAGCAGCAATAATCCAGTCTTCGGTATGAAGACCACAACAACAACACATAGAGAAGTTGCAGTGAAGTCTGTGTCACTGCAAGGAGATATGAAGGCTGTCGACATCGAGACCACTTGCTACGTTGTGTTCATCGATTTCTGTACCACTGACGACTCTCCACAGGTTATTGGAGAGGACATCTGGTAAAGAAACAGTTTCTAACACTATAACATACGGTCATCGGGACTATAATATCAGGCGGCTTGCCGGCCGTTGTGGCCGTGCGGTTCTAGGCGCTTCAGTCCGGAACCGCGTGACCGCTACGGTCGCAGGTTCGAATCCTGCCTCGGGCATGGATGTGTGTGATGTCCTTAGGTTAGTTAGGTTTAAGTAGTTCTAAGTTCTAGGGGACTGATGACCACAGATGTTAAGTCCCATAGTGCTCAGAGCCATTCAGGCGGTTTACCTTAACCAGATCTGTAGTGAAAAACATTTTCACCATTATCTGCCGTGAGACATATGGACTTACGTTGTTATACACATTATCACAAATGCGTTTGTCAGCACTGTAAATGATGAGTGAGTTTGGCATTTTACTATAATATTCTAGGCTGATCGGTGCATCATTCTCCTCTGATACCCACAGACAGCATATCCGGTTCAGTAAGGAAGCTCACTTAACTCTCGCAACGAAATCTATCAGCCCTGTAACCTAGGCCTCATATTACAAATGAAAGAATGGCAGAGATTATCGTATTGTGGAAATTAAGTTCTTCAGGGACGTTTACCACTCCAGTGTCGCAAAAGCAGGTACAGTCAAGAAATGGGAACATATTTCCTGAATAGGATGATGGAAGTAATACAGCACAACGTAATGCTTAAGCACTATATATTTTCCAAACAACAGTGTCAATCACTTACACTTCGAAAACTTTTGAAACCGAAGATACACATTTGAAATACAACAAACCTCGAAAAACCTTCGATAGAGATACGAGAGTCAGTAGGGGATGTTGTTAGCCGTAGCTGCCACACCAGTTGGTTCAAGATATGTAACGCGGTCGACCCCATTCAGTTAAAATTCTGTGCGGAGACCCGGAAGAGCATTTGACGCATATTCCAAACATGCTATGCGGGGTTTACATCCCGAGGCTTCGCTGGAAAGGCCATGCGGGAGACATGAGAAGGTCATCCACCAGCATATCCAACACGTTGCAGATGGGCATTGTAGTCCACGAAGAGAACATCTAGGGCAACTTCTCCTCTGACATGTGATTTCAGTAAGTAATACTTCCGACAACCAAGGGAAATGCGGTTGCATACGGCTCTTTAACATTGTGTATCCTTCCACCAGGATCCCATCACCAGTACGCAAACTGTTTCTTTCGACGACGTTCCTGATTGCAGATGCTGCTAACTTTTCTCACAGGCAAACGTGGGGACGAGAATTAGACTGAAAGCTGAAGTCTGCTCTAACTGTGAAAAACAAGCTCCTCCATTCATTAAAGGTAATTGGTTCAAATGGCTCTGAGCACTATGCGACTTAACTTCTGAGGTCATCAGTCGCCTAGAACTTAGAACTAATTAAACCTAACCAACCTAAGGACATCACACACATCCACGCCCGAGGCAGGACTCGAACCTGCGACCGTAGCGGCCGCTCGGCTCCAGACTGTAGCGCCTAGAACCGCACGGCCACTCCGGCCGACATTAAAGGTAATTAATTCTCTATACTAATGACACTCCAATAAACAAGCCAGTCCTGACTCTATAGATACTACCGACTCAGTCCAAAGGTCAGCGCTAATAGCTAATCCCCTCGGGGTCCCAATTCGATTTCCAGTGACCACCTTTGATTTTTTTGAAGGAGAATGAGAAACTGTTTGTGTGAGTCAGTAGGGAAAATGAGGTGAATGCCACAGGAATGGTGTCAAAGAGGAAGGTTTGCACTAGAGTGGGAGGAATTTAACGTTATTTATTTTGCGCTGCCTTGAGTGCCTCGCACTTAGCCGCAAGTTAGGTACGCAAACCAACTGCTTTGAAATTTCTATATACAGTTTGTTAGGAATGAGAAATTCCTAAAACAGGTATAAATATCGTTATATTGCAGATATCATTGGATTTCGTCGTTCTGTTAAGATCAGGTATCGATTCCGTTACGAGTTTGTTAAATTCATACTGGCCAACAACGAATTATTCCTGTATCTAGGAACCGACGCCAAAGCACTATAATGAAATTTTGCGGCACTATCATTGCTGTTAGAGCTGTGGTATGTCTCATGTGCGCTTTAGAATATCAGAGAATTCTAACCTTGAAAAAAGAACCAAAACACGTCTTTGTGTTATTACGAAGTGTACTTCACCAATAGAACGCATTCTGCTCTGAACAGAAAAGCGCAGTGCTGAACAGTGTATGTAAAATGCTCCTAGATAAAACTACTGCTACCGCCAATCTTACTATTACCACTACTATTGCTGCATCAAATGATTGTAATTAAGGCGGTTTCAAGTTAGTGGCTGCAAGCCAGTGTTAAATAATGACTTTTATGACAACACAAAGAAAAAGCGTATTGTATTAACAATAATAGTAAAGCCAATGCTATAACTCCTTCTCTCCATCAAACCGATTAAGTTAAGCAATATTATCAAGTAGTTGATGGGAACCGTGTCTTCTCATGCGAGCGATGTGGTGCAGTGATAGGACACTGGATTCGTTATCGGAGGACGACGTTTCAAATCCGCATGTGGCCATCCAGACTTTGGTTTTCCGTCGTTCGTCTACATTGGTTAGAGCAAACGCCAGGACATTTCGTTTTTAAGGGCACGTCCAAGTTCCTTCAGCATCATACTCCGATCTGATGGTATGCTCAGTCTCTACTAATGTGATTGGCGAGGGGACGTTACGTCCTAATTTTCCTTCTGCATCTTTGAAACATCTAATTTATTACAAAGCACTAATGCAAACATATGTTTCCCCAGAAATAAGAAGTTTCGTAACAAATACGTGCTTTATGATACTAAGGTGAGCCAACTACACTACAAGTAATTACTGAAGGTATTTTAAATCTGTCTTTACTACTACAGGAAAATGTGTACTTTCGTCTACAAACGCGTTTCGTGTTACTGAAATAAAACATCATCAGTGGCCTGTAATGAAAAACCTTTACAATTTGACTTCCTTTCTATATCTTAAAAACGTTCTTAAGAAAATATGTTGATTTCACTAATGACACTTTATGCCTGGTTTCCGCTCGCATTACGAAAGGCCGTCTCTTTACAGGTTTCTGAGGTACGCCATCGTTTGGGTCAATTGATTCCAGGCAAATCTCAAATTACTCTGCAGATCTATACATTTCCTTAAGCGAAACGAAAAACAATACAGCACTACTACTGCTTGTTTGTATCTTTCTGGTTAAGTGCGTCTCTTGTGTTTTGTGTACTGTTACCAAATCTACAACTAATTTTTCCTTTGATCGAAAATGTTGTCCCTCTACAATTTGTCATATTCGTGTTCAGTCGTTTAATTATGTTAATATGTATTTATTTAATACGTGAAAGAAATGAAGCAGTAGTGGTAGGGATGAAGATCTGAATTATGAGTAGTTGTCGGGGGGTGCGGGGAGGGTGGGAGGAGGGATGGGAAAGCCCAAAATGTTTTTTCTCATTACGTGATTTTGTAAATTACTTTGTACAGTATGTGGTTGCCAACATTTATCTGGTCATTAAGTAACTGTTTATTGTGGATTAACGCTTTGTGTATGACGAAGCTTCCTTGAAAAGGGAGGAGGTATCTGTCCTTATTATTTCTATGATGCTAGTATCTTTACGATGATGCTTGCGTATGATAAGGCGTTTTGCAAATGTTGTGTGATCTACGCTGTATTTCTCTGCTCTGATTTTCTCTTTAAATCTTGGTATGGCTATAGAACACAGTTCTGTCGAGCAGTTACATTTCTTTGTCCTTGTTGAAATACGTAATACCTCCGTCTTCTTTCGAATGCGTGTGACTGCATTGTTCAGTCTGAAGTAAGTGGTAAAAAGAAAATGAGCGGCTTGGATTTTTTTTTTCGTTGTTGTTGTTGTGGTCTTCAGTCCTGAGACTGGTTTGATGCAGTCTCCGTGCTACACTATCCTGTGCAAAAAAATGGTTCAAATGGCTCTGAGCACTATGGGACTCAACTGCTGAGGTCATTAGTCCCCTAGAACTTAGAACTAGTTAAACCTAACTAACCTAAGGACATCACAAACAGCCATGCCCGAGGCAGGATTCGAACCTGCGACCGCAGCGGTCTTGCGGTTCCAGACTGCAGCGCCTTTAACCGCACGGCCACTTCGGCCGGCTACCCTGTGCAAGCTTCTTCATCTCCCAGTACTTACTCCAACCTAGATCCTACTGAATCTGCTTAGTGTATTCATCTCTTGGTCTCCCTCTACGATGTTTACCCTCCACGTTGCCCTCCAATGCTAAATGCCTCAGAACATGTCCTACCAACCGTTCCCATCTTCTTGTCAAGTTGTGCCACAAACTGCTCTTCTACCCAATTCTATTCAATACCTCCTCATTAGTTAAGTGCTCTACCCATCTAATCTTCAGCATTCTTGTGTAGCACCACATTTCGAAAGCTTCTATTCTCTTCTTGTCCAAACTATTTATCGTCCATGTTTCACTTCCATACATGGCTACACTATACAAATACTTTCAGAAACGACTTCCTGACACTTAAATCAATATTAGATGTTAACAAATTTCTCTTCTTCAGAAACGCTTTCCTTGGCATTGCCAGTCTACATTTTATACACTCCTGGAAATGGAAAAAAGAACACATTGACACCGGTGTGTCAGACCCACCATACTTGCTCCGGACACTGCGAGAGGGCTGTACAAGCAATGATCACACGCACGGCACAGCGGACACACCAGGAACCGCGGTGTTGGCCGTCGAATGGCGCTAGCTGCGCAGCATTTGTGCACCGCCGCCGTCAGTATCAGCCAGTTTGCCGTGGCATACGGAGCTCCATCGCAGTCTTTAACACTGGTAGCATGCCGCGACAGCGTGGACGTGAACCGTATGTGCAGTTGACGGACTTTGAGCGAGGGAGTATAGTGGGCATGCGGGAGGCCGGGTGGACGTACCGCCGAATTGCTCAACACGTGGGGCGTGAGGTCTCCACAGTACATCGATGTTGTCGCCAGTGGTCGGCGGAAGGTGCACGTGCCCGTCGACCTGGGACCGGACCGCAGCGACGCACGGATGCACGCCAAGACCGTAGGATCCTACGCAGTGCCGTAGGGGACCGCACCGCCACTTCCCAGCAAATTAGGGACACTGTTGCTCCTGGGGTATCGGCGAGGACCATTCGCAACCGTCTCCATGAAGCTGGGCTACGGTCCCGCACACCGTTAGGCCGTCTTCCGCTCACGCCCCAACATCGTGCAGCCCGCCTCCAGTGGTGTCGCGACAGGCGTGAATGGAGGGACGAATGGAGACGTGTCGTCTTCAGCGATGAGAGTCGCTTCAGCCTTGGTGCCAATGATGGTCGTATGCGTGTTTGGCGCCGTGCGGGTGAGCGCCACAATCAGGACTGCATACGACCGAGGCACACAGGGCCAACACCCGGCATCATGGTGTGGGGAACGATCTCCTACACTGGCCGTACACCACTGGTGATCGTCGAGGGGACACTGAATAGTGCACGGTACATCCAAACCGTCATCGAACCCATCGTTCTACCATTCCTAGACCGGCAAGGGAACTTGCTGTTCCAACAGGACAATGCACGTCCGCATGTATCCCGTGCCACCCAACGTGCTCTAGAAGGTGTAAGTCAACTACCCTGGCCAGCAAGATCTCCGGATCTGTCCCCCATTGAGCATGTTTGGGACTGGATGAAGCGTCGTCTCACGCGGTCTGCACGTCCAGCACGAACGCTGGTCCAACTGAGGCGCCAGGTGGAAATGGCATGGCAAGCCGTTCCACAGGACTACATCCAGCATCTCTACGATCGTCTCCATGGGAGAATAGCAGCCTGCATTGCTGCGAAAGGTGGATATACACTGTACTAGTGCCGACATTGTGCATGCTCTGTTGCCTGTGTCTATGTGCCTGTGGTTCTGTCAGTGTGATCATGTGATGTATCTGACCCCAGGAATGTGTCAATAAAGTTTCCCCTTCCTGGGACAATGAATTCACGGTGTTCTTATTTCAATTTCCAGGAGTGTATCTTCTCTACTTCGACCATCATCAGTTATTTTGCTCCCCAAATAGCAAAACTCCTTTACTACTTTAAGTGTCTCATTTCCTAATCTAATTCCCTCAGCATCACCCGACTTAATTCGACTACTTTCCATTATCCTCGTTTTGCATTTGTTGATGTTCATCTTATATCCTCCTTTCAAGACACTGTCCATTCCGTTCAACTGCTCTTCCAAGTCCTTTTTTTGTATTATTTCTAAATATTCCGTTTACCAAAATTTCTCACTGTTTGCCCTATATATTTGCAGGCACTGGATTACAGGTAAGCTTACACACTGGTGTGCAAAACTTAAGGGCGGAAGTAACTTACAGATGAAGTGTCACTGTCAAATAACATAGCTCGATGAACCTTGGGCTATACATAGTTAGAATTGTTACAGTACGGTACCCTATAGAACATAAGGTAACTTAAATAAATACTCAGTGAGACGTACAGAAATGATACTTTTATTCAGAGACTATAATTATTGTACACTGAAGTCACCGCGATTTACGATGGTCCCCTGGACACTACGAGAGGGGGGACGTGGTACCTAATAAGGTGTGTGGTCACCAAGGTCAGCAGTGTGTGCTCTGCAACGTACTCCCATTCTGGCGACGTAGTTGGTAAGGACGTCTTGTGGAAGGGCGGTCCATTCCTACATCAGCGTGGTTGACAGCTGTTCGATGGTCTTTGGTGTATGTGGACGTGGTGCAGAACGTCTCCCCAATGCATCGCACACGCGCTCAATAGGATTTAAGTCGGGGGAACAGGCAGGTCAGTCGATTATCCGAATATCCTCTCGTTCCAAGAGCTCCTCAACCTGCGATGTTCTTTAAGGCCCCGCATTGTCAACCACAACAATGAAGTCAGGGCTGAATGCTCCTCTGAAAAGACACACATAATGAAGGAGTACTGCGTCACAATAGTGTTGACCGGTGCTTGTACCGTGTTTAAAGATTTGGAGGTCAGTACGCCTATGCAACATTATGCCTCCCCACGCCGTAACACCTAGACCACTGAAATAATCATGTTCGACTATATCGGATTTACCCTTGCATGGCGAGAGGTGGGAGCAAGTAATGCACAAAGAAATCCCTGAATTCTTCATTTGTGTAGCCAAATTGTCTATATTTAATTTATAATCGTTGAAGGTGTTCTAAATCCGCCTCTGCAAACTAAGAGAATATGCTTATTTTTTTCATCAAAGGAGTTTTGTTTTGTTGAAATAAAACATCAGCAGTGGTCTTACTAGATCGAAGAACAGTTCGTTATTAAAGATGCTTATTTTACGTATAATAATGTATGCGTGGTTTACGCTCGGGTCATGAGACGCCGCTGTTTGCACGTTTCGACGTATTCTTTCTCTGGCACTGTTGATTCTGGCGTAATCCCAAACTGCTCTCCAGAACTATGCACTTCTTGATGGGAAACGCTACGAAATATAGCACCGCTACTGCTCGTTTGTGTCTTTTTTTCTAAAAATGGCTCTTGAGTGTCGTGCAGTATTAACAATTTTACAGCAAGTTTTTCCCTTTAGTTTGCAGTTGCCGAGTTGAAGATTTAAATAATGGTGAGGGGAAATGAGTGATTCTAAAGCCATGTCCAGACATTCACTGAGTATATTCGGAATGAATAACCAAAGGAACAAAACAATAACTTCATCATGAACTTCCATGGTGTTTTGGTTCAAAGAACTATGCACACACACACGCACACACACACACACGCACACGCACAAACACATGCACACTATTCACAGATGACATAAACATGCATAATATAGAATGGTTCACAGTAGTTCAGAATCTCATTTTCAGACCCTGGACAGATTTTTGTTGCGCAACGTTTATTCTATCATGTGGTATAGAATCCAGTAGAAGATTTCATTGACTTGGTGGCACTTATTTGTTTCGAAGCCCTTATCGTTGTTGTGCTGACGGTGTTCCACTTGTACGGGTGGTGGTTACAAAACGTGACGTCAGAGCTGCTTTCGTGACCAATCAATGAAACAGCTTACTGGCTCTGAAGACAACCCGTGAAAGCAACCATAGACATGACCTGTCGCCTAAGGCTGTGAAACACATGCAAACTGTATTACTAATGGTTAAGTCACTTCTACCCGTAGCACATGTTACAGTTTGCTCTCTGGCTGATATTGCATAGCTAAACTTCTTTTACTAATGTATCCTCCCAAACCGGTGTTCTCACGTCACTCCTTCCAGTGCCAAATTGCTGTCTACTGCACAAGAGCCGTGTTATGGAAGTTTCCTGTTAGGAAACCGGTATATACAAATGCGATGAAACGGGTTGGCTGCGATGCGTTGCGTTACACTAACGTTGCGCCTCACCCAAACGCATTAATGTAAACGAAGGGTTAAGAAAGCGATTTTCCGTAACAAAAATAAGTTACGCTCCGTTAGTGACCTATAGTCTTTCAGACCTTGACAGTAGGATCCTGAAACATGCAGAATGTATTTTTCACGTGTTGTTGTGGTCTGCAGTCCCAAGACTGGTTTGATGCAGCTATCCATGCTAGTGCATCCTCTGCAAGCCTCTTCATCTCCAAATACCTACCGCTACCTACATCCTTACAGTATTCAAGTCGTGGTCTTTTCTACAGTTTTTAATGCCGCCCAGTGTGGCCGAGCGGTTGTAGGCGCTTCAGTCTGTAACCGCGCGACCGCTACGGTCGCAGGTTCGAATCCTGCCTCGGGCATGGATGTGTGTAATGTTCTTAGGTTAGTTAGGTTTAAGTAGTTCTAAGTTCTAGGGGACTGATGACCTCAGATGTTAAGTCCCATAGTGCTCAGAGCCATTTGAACAGTTTTTAACCACACACTTCCTTCCATTACAAACCGATAATTTCTTGCAATAGAATTTGACCTATCAACCGATCTTTTCTCTAACAGGGATAAATAAATCTCTTATTCGTCCTTTCCATCTAATTCTTAGCATTCTTCTATAGCACCACGTTACAAATGCTTCTATCCTGTTCTTGTTTGAATCTCATCGTCCAAGTGTCATTTCCACAGAACACTACACTCCAGACATAAAACTTCAGGAAATACTTCAAAACACTTAAATTTATATTACATGTTAACAAATTTCTCTTTTCCAGAAATACTTTTCTTGTTATTGACAGCTTGCCTCTTATACCTTCCCTAGCCTGGCCATCATGTTATTTTACTAAGTAAATAGCAAAACTCACCGACAGCTTTAATGTCTCACTCCCTAATCTAATATCCTCATCACTGCCTGATTTAATTCGACTACATTGCCTTACACTTGTTTTACTTTTATTGATGTTCATCTTATAATCTTTTTTCGAAACACTAGCCATTCCGTTCAACAGCTTTCCGAAACTATTAGCCATCTGCGACAAAAGTAGCTTCTTCAGTTCCTAGGTATCATATTAAATATCTCCAGCTTTTATTTTTTTCTCGGGCACGTACGCACCTGAACCTTTACTGGCCTGTCGTAACATGTACGATATGCATCGTACTGGATACAGCTCACTTGTTCGTCGTTCTGCCGAGCACAACGAGGGGGCAGCACAGATGGTAAACTTCCCATTCTGCAACTGCAACGCATGTCTCGGTAAAGACATATCTTTTTCTACTTACAGGTGTCTTTACATGATTTAATAACTTACTCACGCGTTACAGACTTTCCTCAGTTACTAGCTAACCACAAATTACTGTTATAAGCTTTAAACTTTTAGGTAGCATGTATGATACTTCGGGACTCAATGCCAACTTTTTTTACGTCAATGAAAGTGGGGTGATTTTCTTTAGCTTGGTTATCGGGCTTTAACTGCCATGTTCAGAACGATAGGCCAAAATGCCAGGCAGATGGCTTCAGAAGCCTTACCTTTCCACTGTATGGAGCAGTGCAAAGTGTTCCTTTGATTCACTACTGAAAGGACTTGCTTTACATCTCTCACAAAAAATAAAATTAAGTCAACGACAATATCACAAGTAATGCTGACTTAATACCGATCCGTGAGGTAATATCAAGAAAAGCAAAACGGCATTGAAAAATTTTTCTGTGGTTCTTTTGTTTAAGTACTGTGCATCGTTTACCTACAGTTGTTGAAAATTTGGTTACCAAGCATTTATTTTAACCTATCATTTCTTTAAGCCGCAAAGTTGTGTGTATAATCGTTCTGCTTAAGCCCTGAGTTATGTACGATACCAGCTATAAAAATTTCACTACTGTTTCAAAAATGTTTTCTGTGTGTCGTTCGTTGTTAACTAGCATTAACACAAAGTAATTAGTTCGCATCTGGTGGTCTGGTGGCTAGCGTTGCTGTCTCCCGATCACTGGGTCCCGGGTTCTATTCTCGGGCGGGTTGGGGATTTTCTCTGCCCGAGGACTGGGTGTTTGTATTAACCTCATCATTTCTTCATCGTCATCATCATTCGTGGCAGTGGCTCTATTAGATCGTGTAAAAAATTGGACTGTGTCAAAACTGGGCTTTGTACAGGGGCTGATGACCGCGCAGTTAAGCACCTCACAAACCAAACATCACAAAGCAGTTAACAAAATATACTTTTAATATGTACTCGGGAATGAAGAGGCTAAACTTCAATTTCTTCTCAACATTTCTGCTCAGTCTCATTTATTGCTTGCTCAATGTACAGCCACAAAATGGTTCAAATGGCTCTAAGCACTATGGGATTTAACATATGAGGTCATCAGTCCCCTAGACTTAAAACTACCTAAACCTAACTAACCTAGGGAAATCACACACATCCATGCCCGAGACAGGATTCGAACCTGTGACCATAGCAGCTGCGTGGTTCCGGTCTGAAGCGCCTAGAACCGCTCGGTCACCGCGGCCGGCAATGTACAGACTGAAGAACATCGTGGATAGGCTACAATCCAGTCTTGCTCACTTCTCAACCACTGCTCCTCTTTCATGCCTTTCGACTATTATAAGTGTCGTCTATTTTCTGCGCAAGTTGTGAAAAATTTCACTCCCTGTATTTTATCCCTGCTACATTCAGAACATCAAAGGGTATAATTCAGTGCACATTGTCAACGGCTTTCTCTAAATTCACAAATACTATAAACAAAAGTTTACCTTTCTTAAAACTGTGTTCGACAGTAAGTTATAGGATCAGTATTGCCTAGGGTGTTCCTACGTTTCATTGGAACCCTTAAGCCTTAACAGTTTTTTCGCTCTTCTGTAAATAATTCTTGCTCATACTTTGCAACTATGAGTAATTAAACTGATGACTCGGTAGTATTTACAACCTGTCAGTCCTGCCTTCTTTGGAACTGAAATTATTACATTCTCCCTGAAGTCTGTAGTTATTTTGCCTGACTCATATATCTTGCACATCAGGTAAGATACTTTTCTCACGGCTGGATCACCCAAGGACCTAAATATTTCTGAGGGAATGTTGTCTGTTCCAAGGGCCTTGCTCCCACTTAAGTATTCCAGTGCTGCGTCAATTATCGTCGCAGTATTACATCTCCAGTCTCATTATCACCTACTTCCTCTTCTCTTTCTATAATACTGTTCTCAAGTTTGTTCCCTTTGCATAAATCATCTATATATTCCTTCCACCTTCTGGCTTTCCTCTCTTTGCTTAGTACCGGCATTCTGTCTCAAGTCTTGCCATACACACAGTTGCGTCTGTTGTCACCAAAAGCTTCTTCAATTTTCTTGTAAGCAGCATCCATCTTTCTGCTAGCTATGCACGCTTCTGTAGCTTTGCTTTTGTCCTGTACCCATTTCTGCTTAACCATTTTGGACTTTCTGCCAGTCTCATTCTTCAGAAAACCTTTCGCGCTTTCATTTGCTGCAATTTTATATTTTCTCCTTTCGCCAATTAAAATCAATTCCTCCTAAGATATCAAGGGTATTATAATAGGCCTTGTCTTTTTATCTATGTGATCCTCTGCTGCCTTCACAATTTCATCTCTCAATACTAGTTCAAATGGTTGAAATTTCTCTGAGCACTATGGGACTTAATATCTGAGGTCATCAGTCTCCTAGAACTTAAAACAACTTAAACCTAACTAACCTAAGGACATCACACACATCCATGCCTGAAGCAGGATTCGAATTTGCGACCGTAGCGGTCGCACGGTTCCAGACTGAAGCGCCTAGAACCACTCGGCCACATCGGCCAGCTCTCAGTGATAGTCTTTCGTCTTCTGTACTATCCCGTTGCCCTGTTTTAGCACGGTATTGGATAATGCTCACTCTGGAACTCCCAAGATTGTATCGTTCCTTCAGGCTATCCAGGTCGCATCTCCTTAATTCCCTACCTTTTTGCAGTTATTTCAGTTTTAGTCAGCAGTCCATAATCTATAAATTGTTAGAGCCTACATCTGTTCTTTGAAATGTCTTATGCTTTAAAATCTGGTTTCGAAATCTCTGTCTAACTATTATATAATCAGTATGAAACCCTCCAGTGTCTTGTGGTCTCTTCCATATAGAAATCTTCTTTCATGATTCTTAAACCAAGTGTTTGTGGTGATTAAATTATGCTCGGTGGAGAATTCTATAAGGCGGCTTCCTTTGTCATTTCTTTCTTCCAGTCCATATTCTCCTACTATTTTTCCTTCTCTTCCTTCCCTACTACCAAATTCCAGTCATCCATCAGAATTAAATTTTTACGCCCATTAGTTGTCAAAGTAACTTTCTTTATCTTGTCATACATTCTTTCAATCTCTTCATCATCTGCACATAAACTGCAACTGCTGTGTTGGGTGGTGGGTAGGCGTCTATTTTGGCGATGACAATGCGTTCACTGTGTTGTTAATTCACTAGTTAACGCTGACATAATGTTAGTAAATATAATGTAAGGCTCAACCAGAGCCTAGGTTGTTACTAGAAAAAAATCGATGGAGGATTACAGGTTAATGTCCCGTCGACCGAAAGATTGTTAAAGACGTAGCACAAACTACATCTTCAGATTGTACGGTGTAGTTACAGTGTAACCTGTGTTGGTATATGCTATCAGTATATGTCCGTGAACTGAAAGTTCCATTACCACCGGTTGCTCTGTAGCTACGAAGTATGATTTGAAGATAAATGACACTGCCAAAATCTGCTAATTTGTAATGGAAGGAGCAGCGATCCCTGACAGTAAAATAAGCCGGTTTTGAGTAAATAAGAATCGCGGATAACTCCCTTATGAGATATATCACGAGTTTTGATGGACAATAGACGGATTTATTTAGTACTGTGTAAGTAGAAACAATCTGAAGCGCATACCAAAAGACTCATTACCTCTCCCCGCCTTATTCTTGTTCGTGCATTTTACACTTTAGATATTTCATTAAACAGCAAACCGTTCCGATGAAGATAACTCTCAAATTCATGGCCGTGTACTATTGAGAGAAAATGTAGTTTCACAAATTGTCAGCAAATTATGCGCCAACAGACGAATATGTTCGAGTGGATGACTGCTTTCAGTTCAGATTACGTATCCATCCGATATAATGCGTCACATTGTAGTCAAGGAGTTTGTATTACAGTTGTTCATATACTGTCATGCGTAAAAGTCTGACATATTTTAATGGGGAGTTAAACAGATTAAAAACATGCATATACGAGGTGTGGGGCCGGCCGTTGCGGCCCGTCGGGTCTAGGCGCTTCAGTCCGGAACCGCGCTGCTGCTACGGTCGCAAGTTCGAATCCTGCCTCGGGCATGGATGTGTATGATGTCCTTAGGTTAGTTAGGTTTAAGTAGTTCTAAGTTTAGGGGACTGATGACCTCAGATGTTAAGTCCCATATTGCTTAGAGCCATTTGAACCATTTTTGAACGAGATGTATGAGAAAAGTAATAAAATTGACAACACGGCGAGTGATCTGGCAACGCTGTGTTGTTCTGCTTTTGTAGATTCGTGTGTTCCTGCTCTCCAGATGGTAAGTCCAACTTCCAGCTCCGTACAGTCATTCTGTGATTTCTGTGAGCTCCGTCAGTGATTCTGTGTTTTTGTTATGTGTTGCGAAAATGGAACAGAGGAATTTAGAGTAACGTTACGTCATCAAGTTTTGTGTTAAATTTGGGCAATCCGTGAGTGTGACAGCTCTATGCGGAACATTCCTTATGAAGCGCACAAGTTTTTCGCTGGCACAAATAATTTTTGGAAGGCCGAGGACAAATTAATGGTGAACCCCGATCAGGGAGACATTCAACTTAAAAAAAAAAAGTCGAACGTGTGCGTGCTCTAGTGAGATCAGGCCGACGGTTAACAGTAAGGATGATGAGTAACCTTAAATACTTTCGCCCGTACCTCATATTTTTGACCGAAGTTTTGCACATGCGAAAAGTTTGCACCAAAATGGCTCCGAAAAATTTCACAATTGAGTAGAAGGACAAACGAAGAAACATGTGCGTTTATCTTCTTGAGAGATTATCCCATGACCACGAATGGTTCAGTCATGTTATAACAGGTGATTAATTGTGGATTTTTGAGTACGATCCTGAGACATTTCGTCGACCGATAAAACTCGAATGATCTAATCAAAGAACAAAGCAATGCTGATTTGCTTTTTTTGACATTACAGGTATCGTACATAAAGAATTTTTTCCTCCAGGACAAACTGACCCCCGAGCGTTTTGTAAATATGCCCTTTAAAGGCTCAGGGAAAGGATGGATCGAGTGAGACTGGACACTACACAAAGGAAGCAACTACTCGGGTAGCAGCGTACTTCTGGAGTGCACATGAGGGTTTTTTAGGCTAGGCGTAGGTTTGAGGTTCTCTGATGAACACTCGCCAGTCGATATGCAGTAACGGAAGTCAGACCGCGTTCATAGTAAAGACAATTCGAAAGCCAAAATTTTATCTGTAAATTGTCTAACAAGGAGACGGCACGACCGTGGCGTCGGGGATTTATCCGAAATTTTGTGTGGTGAAAGAGGACCCGTAACACCTCACGTGGTTAAAATATTAGGACGCACTACTCGGAAAATCCCAAGAAAAATCTTCCAAAGTTTCTCACGTGTCTTATGATGATAAAATGTTATTACATGACCGAGCCGCCGTCTGCCTGGCTGGTTAGGGCTCGGATTCATCCGTCGGAGGTCTCGGGTTCGATTGTTCCTCTGGCACTTTTTTTTCTTCTTTTTGACTTTCTTTTCTTATTCCACCAATTATTCAAAAAGTTTCTCGAAACTACATTATTTTTAAAACATTACTTTAGCTCAAGAACGTAAAGTTTTTCATTCACTAAAAAATATTCGTGCTCGTTGTTCTATTTCGTTTTATGAGGTTTAAAGGTTTGAAGGGACTTTGTAGGGGTTCCCTTGGGATTATAACGGTCATCTGCGCATAGGACTGTGCGCGAGCCGTGAGAAGTAAACGGCAGTTTGTTTTTCGATCTCGTCGTGAACAAATGGTTCAAATGGCCTTGAGCACTGTGGGACTTAACTGCTGAGGTCATCAGTCCCCTAGAACTTAGAACTACTTAAACCTAAATAACCTAAGGACATCACACACATCCATGTCCGAGGCAGGATTCGAACCTGCGACCGCAGCGGTCGTGCGGTTCCAGACTGTAGCTCCTAGAACCGCTCGGCCACCAGGGTCGGCCGTCGTGAACAGACGTGCCTGTTTCAAATTTCAACGTGTTATTCCGATCCGAGGTTAAACATGTCGACGGAAGAAGTTGCTGGCTCATCTGGAATAGGAGAAGAAACTCCTGAAGAATCCATTAATAGTGATCTATCAAAATTACGACTGAAGGACGCAGTGGTGTATTATGAAAAGCTGTTGATGGAAAATAATTTAATTGCATCGACATCTTCGGAAGAAATCTCTCGCGATGCTATGTTATTGGCCGGAGAACTTTATAACAATACACTGGAACTTTTGGGTGAAAAAACATTCGTAACTGAAGATGAATTAATTCACGCTCATGTGGATTGCGAAGAATGTGAGGAGAACGGCGAACAGTTCGAAGTGCCACAAAGTGATTCGTCTCCTGACGAACATAAACCATCTCCGAAAAGATTTAAAAGTGACGTGATTCCCATTGCCTACAAAGTCAAAGTCGTGAATATTGCTAAAGCGCACTCCACATGGTCCTTGTCGACATTGCAAAAAAAAAAAAAAAAAAAAAAAAAAAAAAAAAAAAAAAAAAAAAAAAGGATGCCGCCAATTGAAGAGAAAAGAATATCTTTCACAATGGGAGAAAGATATTAAAAGTGGTGGTACGCGAATGAGTAAATTTGAGACGATAGATTCGTGGACCTACGACCGTTTTGTGGAAGCAAGACAGCAATATCAGCAAGTCACGACAAGAAATTTACAGCAATGGGCACTGGCTGCGGTTGCACAATCCGTCGATTTCAAATTCAAGGCGTCTGATCGATGGGTCACGACATTTAAACAGAAGCACAGAATTTCACAACGCAAGATCGCGAAACTGGTTTCGAAAAAAGGAGTGGCGTCAATGGAGGACATCCAGGGGTCTGCGGAGACCTTTCGTCGGCAGACGTGCCGTTTAATCCCTCAATACCATGAGGATTATGTGATAAATACTGACCAAACAGGTAAATACACTCCTGGAAATTGAAATAAGAACACCGTGAATTCATTGTCCAGGAAGGGGAAACTTTATTGACACATTCCTGGGGTCAGATACATCACATGATCACACTGACAGAACCACAGGCACATAGACACAGGCAACAGAGCATGCACAATGTCGGCACTAGTACAGTGTATATCCACCTTTCGCAGCAATGCAGGCTGCTATTCTCCCATGGAGACGATCGTAGAGATGCTGGATGTAGTCCTGTGGAACGGCTTGCCATGCCATTTCCACCTGGCGCCTCAGTTGGACCAGCGTTCGTGCTGGACGTGCAGACCGCGTGAGACGACGCTTCATCCAGTCACAAACATGCTCAATGGGGGACAGATCCGGAGATCTTGCTGGCCAGGGTAGTTGACTTACACCTTCTAGAGCACGTTGGGTGGCACGGGATACATGCGGACGTGCATTGTCCTGTTGGAACAGCAAGTTCCCTTGCCGGTCTAGGAATGGTAGAACGATGGGTTCGATGACGGTTTGGATGTACCGTGCACTATTCAGTGTTCCCTCGACGATCACCAGTGGTGTACGGCCAGTGTAGGAGATCGCTCCCCACACCATGATGCCGGGTGTTGGCCTCGGTCGTATGCAGTCCTGATTGTGGCGCTCACCTGCACGGCGCCAAACACGCATACGACCATCATTGGCACCAAGGCAGAAGCGACTCTCATCGCTGAAGACGACACGTCTCCATTCGTCCCTCCATTCACGCCTGTCGCGACACCACTGGAGGCGGGCTGCACGATGTTGGGGCGTGAGCGGAAGACGGCCTAACGGCGTGCGGGACCGTAGCCCAGCTTCATGGAGACGGTTGCCAATGGTCCTCGCCGTTACCCCAGGAGCAACAGTGTCCCTAATTTGCTGGGAAGTGGCGGTGCGGTCCCCTACTGCACTGCGTAGGATCCTACGGTCTTGGCGTGCATCCGTGCGTCGCTGCGGTCCGGTCCCAGGTCGACGGGCACGTGCACCTTCCGCCGACCACTGGCGACAACATCGATGTACTGTGGAGACCTCACGCCCCACGTGTTGAGCAATTCGGCGGTACGTCCACCCGGCCTCCCGCATGCCCACTATACGCCCTCGCTCAAAGTCCGTCAACTGCACATACGGTTCACGTCCACGCTGTCGCGGCATGCTACTAGTGTTAAAGACTGCGATGGAGCTCCGTATGCCACGGCAAACTGGCTGACACTGACGGCGGCGGTGCACAAATGCTGCGCAGGTAGCGCCATTCGACGGCCAACACCGCGGTTCCTGGTGTGTCCGCTGTGCCGTGCGTGTGATCATTGCTTGTACAGCCCTCTCGCAGTGTCCGGAGCAAGTATGGTGGGTCTGACACACCGGTGTCAATGTGTTCTTTTTTCCATTTCCAGGAGTGTACATGTTTTCTGCGCACAAAACGTTTTTGCCGATGTAAAATATATCAGTTCAAATTTAATTATAGAAAAAGATATTTACATACACTTTCGAATATTGTTTAATATTAAAAATACTATTGTTTTAGGATACCAATATCAATCTGTTTTCAACAGGACTCTCACTGAAAAAGGGAGTAAAACAGTTTTCGTGAAAAAGTCGGATTTCAATAAAGTGACGCATTCGTACACTGCACAATATTCAATAACATTATCCGGAAAACTGCTCCTACATGTCTTCATATGCTTACAAGAAGCGACCGGTCATTTCGGACCTCGTATTCACAAATTAATAGGTGGCTATGCCAATACTTATACGAACGTCATCGTAACATCATCGAAGTCCGTAAAATTAACAACAGTTTTATACATGGATTTTCTCCGGAAATGTTTAAAATCTTTCGTCAGGGAGAATAAATATTTACTTCTCATTGACTCTTGAGGAGGTCAAACGAATCCGGAGATATATGATGCAATTTTCCAAGATGACGAAAATGTGCTAACTTGGTCTGTAAAAGTCATACCTCAAAAATGCACTTCTTTGGTGCAACCTTGTGATGTTTACTTTTACAGGCAAGTTAAAAATTTCATAAATCACTTGCATAATTGCAGTGCATTGGTACAAGAGAATCGTGAAATTATTTCCCGGGAAGATTGTATAAAAATTCATTCTATAATTCACCATCAATTATCGTCACCAGTATTCCGAGACATGGTTCAATATGCCTGGTTTGCCTCAAAATTATCAGAAACTCGAAACATTTTCGTAAATGTTAATAGGGCATGTATTTGTACAGATTTATTGCAAACGCCGCGTGTTTGTAAAAAAATCCGCTTTTATAGGTTGCGCAAAATATCGCAAAAATTATTGCTTTGTTTATTTTTACGATAATTACCACTGCAGTTCTTGTTTATAATTATTATATGTACAAAAATTGAATGTTTCCCAATCGACTTTGTTATTCTGATTAAAAACCCAATGTTTCTCCTCATATACTTTACAACGAAAAATGGGAAACCCACCGCCATGAATTTTGTTGTTGGACAAAAAGAAAACAATTTTTATTCAGTAATGTAACTAATTTGTTAAGATAATGTAGGTTTGGGAAACTTTCTGAATAATTGGTGGAATAACAAAAGAAAAAAAAACACAAGAAAAAAGTTCCGGAGGAGGAATCTAACCCGAGACCGCTGTCGTAAGAGTCCGAGCCCTAACCACCTATGCCAGACGGCGGCTCGGCTAAGCACTAACATTTTATACTCATAAGCACCTAAGAAACTTTAGATCGATTTGTCCCCGGAATTTTCCGGGTAGTGCGTCCTAATATTTTAACCACGCGAGGTGTTAGGGGTCTTCTTCCACCACACAAAATTTCGGACAAATCCCCGACCCCCACGGTCGTGCCGTCTCCTTGTAAGTATTCGTAAGAAAGTTCCCGAATTTACCACCCTCCAGGAAAGTTCCCGCTCTTGAATTACTCTCAGGACCGAGACCCGGCTGAAACCCGAAGTGGAAAGCTCTGAGATATTTAGCAAGTCATGGAATGTATGTCGGAAAGACGCATTAGAGGCCAAAGAAGCGGGAGGGTTCACTGTAGTTGACAAAAATATTATCTCTATTGAGGTCGAAGCTGAGTGGACCAGTCTCGCCGTCGATCTTTTTGTGTCTAGGAATCCTGCCTACTCGGTTCGCTAGACAAACAATCAAATAACTAGTATTAATGAGTTTTATTACAATAAGAAAATTACAGTACAGATGGGTCACAAGCAAACGGCGACATACAAAATAATCAGTCCTCTTCAGAGTAATCTAACACAAGTCTATGCTACCCAGAGATTCCTAACGAAGTCGCTAACGTTGACGTTGCTATCCGAGTGGCTAATCTTGGAGCTGCTAGCGAACTGCGCCGCCAGGAGTAGGGCGCAGTGCTTATGTCCTCTTCACCTAGGGGGCGCTGCTGTCGATTTGTCGTCCTGTAAGGGAGGTCAGTAAATGTGCGATTGGCTGACTTCTTCTCACAACCTTCTCTTTCTTGTCGTTCCCGTCCGGCGTGCCGGCGCTAGACTTTACGCCGCAACAGTGTGTGACAGATCTAAGTGAAACCAGTTTGATTGTTGGATGTTTTTACTGGCCACCCGATTCTGCTGTGACAGCTCTAGAGTCATTCAATGAATGTCTGTGGTCAGTAACGCGTTAATACCCAGCTCATGCATTGCTAGTCGAAGGCGACTTTACCTACCGAGCATAGACTGGGATGTCAATGGGTTCACTGCAGGGAGTAGACACTGATAGTCATGCGAAGTAGTATTGAACACGTTTTCTGAAAACTGTCTTGATCAGCTCGTCTAGCAACCTACACGCAATGAAAATATCTAAGACCTCGTAGCTGCAAATAGACCGGGCCTTATCAACAACGTCAGTATAGAGACGGGGATTAGCGATCACGATGTCATTATAGTTACTATGGTTACGAAAGTTAATAAATCAGTCAAGAAAGCCAGGAGAGTATTTCTGCTAGAAAGAGCAGATAAGCAGTTGTTAGCATCTCATTTAGATAGTGGACTGACATCACTTAGTTCCAGTAAAATGGACGCAGAGGAATAATGGGCAAAATTTAAGGAGACGGTAAATTGTGGCCTGGAGAATTATATGCCTAGTAAGTGGATTAAGGACAGGAAAGACCCACCACGGTTTAATACTGAGATTCGGAAACTGCTGAGCAAGCAGAGGGTGTTGCATGCTCGGCTCAAAAGAGAACGCTCAGGTGACGACAAACAAATGTTAGTAGAGATTTGTGGGTCTGTGAAAAGATCTATGCGCGAAGCATACAACTACCACCACCGTCATACCTCAGAAAAAGATCTGGTAGAGAACCCGAGAAAATTCACGTCCTATGTAAAATCGCTAAGTGCGTCTAAGTCACCCATCCAGTCATTTGTTGACCAGTCTGGTAAGGCAGTTGAAGATACCAAAACGAAAGATGAAGTTTTAAATATCAAGTTCAAGAAATCGTTCGCGCAGGAGACTGATACAAACATACCGTCGTTTGACCATCTAACAGACTCCCGTATGGACGACATAGTAACATGCATAAATGGCATAGCAAGGAATCCCAATTCGGTTTTTCAAGGAGTAGTCTACAGCATTGGCCCCTTACTTAGCTTGCATTTATCGTGAATCTCCCGCCAAGCGCAATGTTCCCAATGACTGGAAAAAACCGCAAGTGACTCGTCCGTATAAGAAAGACAAGAGAACGGACCCGCACAATAGCAGGCCAGTCCTTCACATTGGTTTGCTGCAGAATCATTAAACATAATCTCAGTTCGAATATAACAAATTTTCTTGAACGAGAAGTTTATGTCCATGACAGCATGGTCTTGGAAAGCATCGATGGTGTGAAGCTTAGCTTTCCCTTTTCTCACGTGATATACTGAGAACAATGGATGAAGGGCACCAGGCAGATTCCGTATTTCTAGACTTCCGGAAAGCATTTGATGCGGTGTCCATTGCAGGCTCTTAAAGGAGGAAGGAGCAAATTGAATAGTTTCACAGATGTGTGAGTGGGGCGAGGATGTCTTAGGTCATAAAACCTAGTATGTTGTCCTCGATGGCGAATGTTCATCAGAGACAAGATACCGCCTGGAGCGCCCCAGGAAAGTGCGACAGGACTACTGCTATTCTCTGTATACATAAATGATCTGGCGGTCAGTGTGGGCAGCAATCTGCCGTTGTTTGCTGATGATACTATGGTGTGCGGCAATGTGTCGTTGAGTGACTGTAGAAAGATACAAGACAACTTAGACATAATTTCTAGTTGGTTTGATTAATGGCAGCTAGCTCTAAATGTAGAGAAACGTAAGTTAATGCGGATGAGTAGGAAAAACAAACCCGTAATGTTCGCTTACAGCTGTAGCAGTGTCCTGCTCGACATAGTCACGTCGTTTAAATATCTGGGCGTAACGTTGCCTAGCGATATGAAATGGAACGAGCATTTGAGGATTGTGGTGGGAAAGGCGAATAGTCGACTTCAAGTTTATTGGGAGAAATCTAGGAAAGTGTGGTTCGTTTGTAAAGAAGAGTACTGCTCGAGTGTTTGGGATCCGTATCGGGGCGCATTAAAGGAAGACATCGAAGCAGTTCAGAGGTGGGCTGCTAGAATTGTTACTGGCAGGTTCGAACAACACGTAAGTGTTACGGAGATGCTTCGGGAACTCAAATGGGAACTTCTGGAGGGAAGATGACATTCTTTTCGAGGAACACTGCTGATAAAATTTAAAGAACCGGCATTTGAAGCTCACTGCAGCTGTGTGTTTACATTTTGCGGCGTGCAGTTACTGCTGTAGTGGTTATAAATGTAAGTTCTGACAAAGTTATTTGTGTACGGTTATACGGTTATTAATTTTAATAGTTTTCAGCGGTGTTTCGTGCTGTTTATGGCGAAATAACGATTTAGTAAACTTTTGGAAACGTTCGCTCGCTGTGTTTTTGAGAGTTTTCTGTGCGTTGAAGTAGTTTAGTAAATTTCGCGCTTTAGTTTTCAGCTGACGTTTCTTATTGCTTCTAGTGAAATATTTCAGTAAAATTTTCGTTCAGTGTTTTAACTTCGTTGAGTGTTCCAGTGACCGCTTGAAGTTTTGGTTTTAGCTAACAATTTTGTGAAGTTTTGTTGGTATTAGTTATGGTGTAGTAGTATTAATACTAGTAGTTGCTTTCTTAGTAGACAGAGAATTTCTAGACCGCTATTGTTAGTCCTATAAATAGTTCTACTGGTTTAACTGAGCTTAGGTAACGTAGAAGTATAGTTTTTTTCAGTAACTGTAAAATTTTACCATGTGTGAGAAGTGTGGGCTCTGTCGTAGGTTTGTGAGTAGTGGGTTACGGTGTGGGATTTGTTCAAAGTATTTTCATTGGGGGGAATGCAGTGGGGAAGCCAGTGGGCATTCTAGCGAGATCCTCTCCTGGGAATGCAGAATCTGCAATAGAAATAAGTTGATAGAGGAGCAGGAGCGTAAGATCTATGCCCTTCAGGTGCAGTTACAACGCGCAAAGGAGGAACTAGGTAGGTTGAGGGGGGTGGACGGTGGTACGAAATGGGAACTGGCAGTTGGCAAGAAGGCAGCTAGGAGGAGGAGGTATTCAGATAGTTATACTCTGCGTACATGCAATAGATTTGATCAACTGTCAGAGTTGAGTCGAGAGGAGCTTCTCACAGCTGCAGACGTAGGGAACATGCAGCAGTTAGTCCTCAACAGTTAGGAGGCCTAGATCAGTTGCAAAATCTAACAAAAAGAATAAGGTTCTGTTGCTAGGTAGTTCGTACTGTACAGGTGTGGGCCAGGAGTTGCAATCGGACTAAAGTATTAATTAGGTCGTTTTACCGACCCCCGACTCTGAAGATATAGTTGCTGGACAGTTCAAAGAAAACTTGAGTCTCATTTCAAATAGGTACTCCACTCATACAATTATAGTCGGTGGCGACTTTAATCTACCCTCGATATGCTGGAGAAATTACACGTTTAAAGCCGGCGGCAGGCATTAAACGTAATCCGAAGTTGTGCTGAATGCTTTCTCAGAAAATTATTTTGAACAATTAGTTCATGAGCCCACTAGAAGCGTAAATGGATGCGAAAGCATACTTGACCTCTTAGCAACAAAGAATCGTGGACAAATAGTGTGTGTCGTGACGAATACAGGGATTAACCATCACAAGGTAGTAGCTGCTAGGCTGAATACCGTAACTCCTACAACCATCAAAGAGAAACGCAAAGTATATCTATTTAATAAAAGCTGATAAAAATGATCTTCACGCCTTTTTAAGAGACAGTCTGCACTCATTCCAATCTGATCACGTAAGCGTACAAAAGTTGTGGAATGATTGCAGAGAGATAGTGTCGACAGCAATTGAGAGATATATACCATATAAATTAATAAGTGATGGTACTGATCTCCCATGGTACACAAAACGGGTCAGATCGCTGTTGCCGTAGCAGCGAAAAGGCATGCTAGATTTAAAAGAACGCAAAATCCCCAAGCCTGGCAAAGTTTTTAAGAAGTTCGAAATATAGAGCGTACTTCAGCGCGAGATGCTTTCAGTAATTTCCACAACGAAACTTTGTCTCTAAATGTGGCAGAAAAGCCAAAGAGATTCTGGTCATACATAAAGCACACAAGTGACAAGAGGCAATCAATACCTTCACTGCACGATACCAACGGTGAAATCACTGATGACAGTGCCACAACAGCAGAGTTATTAAACACGATTTTGCGAAACTCCTTCACCAAAGAAAACGAAGTAAATATTCCTGAATTCCAATCAAGAACAACTGCCATTGACACGTAGTCAGAAAGGATTCAGAAAATATCGTTCTTGAGAAACACAACTAGCTCTTTATACTCATGAAGTAATGAGTGCTATCGACAGGGGATGTCAAATTGATGCCATACTTTAGATTTCCAGAAGGCTTTCGACACCGTTCCTCAGAAGCGTCTTCTAATCAAACTGCGTGTCTATGAAATATCGCCTCAGTTGTGCGACTGGATTAGTGATTTCCTGTCAGAAAGGTCACAGTTCGTAGAAATAGACGGAAAGTCATCGAGAAAAGCAGAAATAATATCCGGCGTTCCCCAAGGAAGTGTTATAGGCACTCTGTTGTCCCTGATCTACATTAACGACATAGGAGACAATCTCAGTAGCCGTCTTAGATTGTTTTCAGATGATGCTGTCATTTACCGTCTTGTAAAGTCATCAGATGACCAAAACGAATTGCAAAATGATTTAGATAAGATATCTGTATGGTGCGAAAAGTGGCAGTTGACCCTGAATAAGGAAAAGTGTGAAGTTATTCACATGAGTACTAAAAGAAATCAGCTAAATTTCGATTACGCGGTAAGTCACACAAATCTGAAGGCTGTAAATTCAAGTAAATACTTAGGGATTACAATTACAAATACCCTAAATTGGAACGATCACATAGATAATGTTGTGGGTAGAGCCAACCAAAGACTGCGATTCATTGGCAGAACACTTAGAAGGTGCAACAGGCTTACTAAAGAGACTGCTTACACCACGTTTGTCCGCCCTATTCTGGAGTACTGCTGTGCGGTGTGGGATCCGCATCAGGTGGGACTGACGGATGACATCGAAAAAGTACAAAGAAGGGCAGCTCGTTTTGTATTATCACGAAGTAGGAGAAATAGTGCCACAGACACGATATGCGTATTGGAGAGGCGTTTTTCGTTGCGACGAGATCTTCTCATGAAGTTTCAATTACCAGTTTTCTCCTCCGATTGCGAAAACATTCTGTTGGCACCCACCTACATAGGGAGAAATGATCATCACGACAAAATAAGAGAAATCAGGGCTCACACAGAAAATTTTAAGTGCTCGTTTTTCCCTAGCGCCGTTCGAGAGTGAAACGGTAGAGAGACAGCTTGAAGGTGGTTCATTGAACCCTCTGCCAGGCCCTATATTGTGAATAGCAGAGTAATCACGTAGATGTAGATAGATGCAGATGTAGGAGTGTTGGGGAGTGAGTACCAGGTCACCTGCATTGTGAAACCTGGTGCAGGGTTGGCTCAGGTGACTGACAGCATAGGGGAGCTATGTAGGAGTCAGGTAGTGATAGTGGGTGGAGCAGGGGACAGTCTTGATAGGGACGGGGAATATGATGTAGGTGGTGACCTGGTAAAGATAGCTACTCAAACTGGTGCCACTAATAAACACTTCGTGCAACTGTTCCAGCATCATGATCGGCCTCATCTTAATGCGGCTGTTAGGCGCCTTAACATGGAGTTGGAGAGGGCGCTGAAGGCAGTGGGCATGGGTCACATTTCAGTGGTGCCTGTTGGTTCTATCAGTAGGTCGAGTTTCACTAGGCATGCCCTGCAACTAAATAGGTATGGGAAGGGGAGGCAGGCGAAGCTTATAGGTGACAGTGTAGTGGGTGGTGGTGGGATCACCCATAGAAAAATTCCTGTAGTAGTTGGTGTTACAGCTGCACCTTTTTAGATGGAAGTCAGCTGATAGGCATACCTGCTTGAAGGGAGTCCCTCTATCTATGGACTTAAGAGGATGTCATGTTTCCAAGTAGAGAAGGAATTAGCATATTTCATCAGAATATAAGATAAGAGATAAAGTTAGTGAACTGCTTATAGATGTTGACTATGAACTTATTGGTATATTGGAGCACCACTTAAATAATTTGACAGTTCAGAGACTTCCTTTGCCAGGATACAGACTAGCTAACTGTTCTTCAAGGAGATCCTTGTGAGGTGAGGGAGTGGCTATGTACGTATAAAACAGTATTCCCTCTGAGTCCATAGACGTATCACGACACTGCACTGAAGAGATATTTGAATGTTGTGCAGTAGCAGTTGAATTTAGTGAAACTAAACTTCTAATTGTTGTTGTTTATAGGTCCCCAACTCTGACTTCAGAGCATTTTTGTTCAAGCTAGAGGGGGTTCTTGATTCATTTGTAGGAAATACCAGAAATTAGTTACATGTGGTGACTTCAATACAAATGTTGTATATGAGGGTGCAAGAAAAAGGACGTTGGTATATCGCATAAATTTCTATGATCTGATGCAGACTGTATTTTTTCCAACTAGGGTGCAGGGGAACAGTAGCACTGCCATAAACAATATTTTTATTCATTCTTCATTACTGGATGGGCATTCTGTTAGTAAAAGGGTCAATTGCCTTTCAGATCATGATGCACAAATTTTAACACTAAAATGCTTTTGTACTCAAGCAAATGTCACATATAATTACAAACTATGTAGGAAAGTTAATCCAACTGCAATTTAGAGTTTTTTAAGCCTTGTCAAGGAACAAGAGCGGCAGGATGTTTATAGTGCCGAGAACATAGATGATACAATGCTTTCCTTAACACATTTGCTCTTTGAGAGCTGCTTTCCGTTACAACGTTCTAAACTATGTACTAGCAGTTAAAGGCAGCCCGGATCGCTGACTAGTGGGATAAGGATATCACGTAGAACAAAGCGGGAATTATATCAAAATGTTAGAAGTAGTCTCAGTCAGACTACAGTAGCCGTATACAAACAATATCGTAAGGTGCTTAAAATTTTATTAGGAAGGCAAAGAGTATGTGATATGCAAATAGAATAGCTAATTCACAGGATAAAATTAAAACCATGTGGTCAGTTGTGAAGGAAGTGTCTGGTCAGTAGCACAACGTCGACGATATAAAGTCAGTTCGTAGTAAAAATATTTCTGTTACTGATAAATCAGATATACGTACAGTATTTAACAATCATTTTCTGAGCATAGCTGGTGAATTACATAAAAATTTAGTTTCTACAGGGTATCATATAACTTTATTGGCAAATGCGTTTCCGAGACAGATGTCTGAAATACTCCTCTGTGATACAGACAAGGGGGAGATTGAGTCAATAATTAAGTCATTAAAGACTAAGGACTCTCATGGATATGATGGAGTGCCTAGCAGAATATTAAAGTACTGCGCTGCACAAGTTAGCCCTTATTTAGACATATTTGTAGTTTTTCCTTTAGGAATGGTCAGTTTCCTGAACGATTAAAGTACTCAATAGTAAAGCCGCTTTATAAAAATTGAGAAAGGGATAATGTAGACAATTTTAGACCTATTTCTATGCCATCAGTGTTTGCTAAAGTTATTGAAAAGGCTGTGTATGTAAGGGATCATTTTATATCACACGATATGCTATCAAATGTATAGTTCGACTTAAGAAGTCGTTTAAAAACTGAAAATGCTGTATCCTCTTATCTCTGTGAGGTAGTGGATGAGGTAAACAAAAGGCTTTGAACGCTAGGCATATTTTTTATTTAACTAAGGCGTTTGATTGTGTTGATCACAAAATATTGCTCCAGAAGTTGGACCCTTACGGAATACGGGGAGTAGTTCACAACTGGTTCACCTCTCACTTTAGCAACAGTCAGCAAAAGGTCATTATTCACAATGCTGAGAATGACTGTGATGTGGGGTCTGAGTGGGGTACAGTCAAAGGGGGGGGGGGGGAGGGGGGGGATGCCCCAATGAAAACTCTAAAATATTTATATTTCTGTTTGCTGATGGCACTATCGTGGTAGTAAGGGATGTTGTGTGCAACATTGGCTCGATTTCAAATAGTGCAGTTCGTGACATAAGTTCATGGCTTGTAGAAAATAAACTAACGCTAAAGCACAGTAAGACTCAGTTTTTACAGTTTCTATCACATAATTCAACAAAACCCAATGTTTTAATTTCACAGAATGGGCATATGATTAGTGAAACAGAGCAGTTCAGATTTGTAGGTGTTCAGGTAAATAGTAAACTGCTGTGGAAAGCCCACGTTCAGGATCTGGTTCAAAGACTTAATGCTGCAATTTTTAATATTCGAACGGTATCTAAAGCGAGTGACCGTTCGACACAAAAATTAGTCTACTTTGCTTATTTTCATTCGCTTATGTCATATGGTATTATATACTGGGGTGACTTTTCCGATTCTAAAAGGATATTTTTGGCTCAGAAATGGGCGGTTCGGACAATAAGTGGTGTAAGTTCACGAACCTCTTGTCGAGCCCTGTTCACGAGTCTGGGTATTTTGACGTTGGCTTCTCAACATATATATTCCTTACCGTCATTTCTTGTTACCAATATTAGCTTATTCCGAAGAACAAGCAGCTTCCATTCAGTTAAAAAAACACTCCGTCTTCAGGCCACAAGTGGCCCATCGGGACCATGCGACCGCCGTGTCGAGGGGCGTGTGGTCAGCACACCGCTCTCCCGGTCGTTATGATGGTTTTCTTTGACCGGAGCCGCTACTATTCGGTCGAGTAGCTCCTCAATTGGCATCAGGAGGCTGAGTGCACCTCGAAAAATGGCAACAGCGCATGGCGGCCCGGATGGTCACCCATCCAAATTGCGGCAACGCCCGACAGCGCTTAACTTCGGTGATCTGACGGGGTCCGACGTATCCACTGCGGCAAGGCCGCTGCCCATTCAGTTAATAAACGGCAGAAATCAGACTTGCATTTGGATCGGACTTACTTAACTCTTCTGCAGAAAGGTGTGCAGTATACTGCAGCATCCATTTTCAATAAGCTACCACCCGAATTCAGAAATCTTAGCAGTAATCCACGCTCTTTCAAACTGAAGAGTTTTCTCATGTGTCACTCCTGTTATGATGAGGAGTTCCTTGAAAAATTAAGCTGTTTCTTGTTGTATTGTTGATTGTGTTCACTTAAACTTATGGACTGACTTTTTGGGTTCACAAACATTTTATTTTTACCTGTTATTACTTTTATGTTGTAATTTCATGTAGTGACACCTTCCATGACCCTGGAGATTTGCTCCTCAATTTGGTCCTACGTAAGTTGACGTGTAAATAAATAAATAAATTCTTTTGCCTGCGACATAGATTGCGCGTAATGACCACGAATATAAGGTACAAGAAATTAGAGCTCATACTGTGGCTACGAGAAATCGTTTTTTCCCTCGTTATATTTGCGACTGGATAAACAAGGGAAACGACTAGTAATGGTATGGGGTACGCTCCGTCACGCGCTGTAAGGTGGGTGGATTATGAGGTATCGATGTAGATGTAGATTGTAGACAAGTGGATTCTGTATCATGACAAGGTCCCTTGTCGTAGGGTCACTTCTTCCAGGGAATTTTTGTCGTCAAAACGCTTTCCTGTTGTTCCACAACCTCCCCCCCCCCCCCTCCCTTCCTCCTATTAACCTAATCTGAGACCTTGTCACTTTTTTCTTTTTCCGAAATTGAAAAATGTTTTAAAATGACGTCATTTTTGGAATCGAGAATATTCAAAAGAATGTGAGCAACCTTTTAAAGGTCCTACCAGTTTAAGCCTTTCAGAGATGTTAACAAGAACGGGAACAACGACTCCGCCGGTGTATTCCCACCAAAGGGAACTATTTTGAGGGCGACCATATTGTTGTTTGAATAAAATAAAAGTTCTGGTAGATAGAAAGAATCAGTCTCACTATTTTTCTCGCACGCTTTGTAAACTTCATCAATTATAAATTCTTCTTCTAACGGTCTTTAAATTTTTATTACTATTTTCTTGGAAAAAATCATTTTGGTAAGCGTAAGATATAGTGAGTCTCTTTTTTTCAAGGTTTTATTGTTATCCCTGTGGCTGTTCAAGTAGTAATTTTTCGTTCTCCTGCACTGCATTCCAATCTAAAAATTAGTTAAGGTCATTTAAATTCCAAAATTTCTTGTAACACTGGCGGAATAGAACTAAAAAAGCAGTTGTTCCTTCCTCTCCCTTTTTTGGTCAAATGTGTTAGCAGAGTGAAAACAGACATCTCGAGAAATCGCACTACGGATTTTTGTCTGAATGGGAAATTGACAAATAGGATATCAAATTGACAAGTGTGATAAAAAATATTTAACTGAAAATTCCTGGTAGATGAAAACTATATGCATCAATCTATTGATTGATTCCTCATTGGTGAATCTTAAAAAATAGCAGAGCAAGAGAAGTCAGGCCTGCAATTTACTATAAATGTGGACGTGGAGACGGCCATATTGGCTGGAGTGGAAAACTTAACTGAAGACTGGGAGTGTAAATCAGAACTGTTTAAGAACTGTGCACGTGGGAGTGAAAAGAATGTTTAACGTTGTAAAACTTTTGCTAGGAAGGTACACTGTTATCGCGTTGACTAACATATCACGTGCTAGCAATTTGCAAAGCATTTTTCATTCGTGCACAACAACCGCGTGGACTTGTAGAGAGGAGAAAGAGCTCAGTGCTGGGGGAGAAGACCTGTGCTCGAGACACGGAAGGAAACACTTGGTCTGGCGACATGGGGAGAGGACAGTGTCTGCAGATGTGGAGGAATGCTGCAGATCATGGCACTTGCAGCTCTCCACACTACTGAGTGCTGAATCTGGTGAGAAATAACAGCTTGGGTGGGCAGTTTATGAGTAATGTTGAGCATTTATAGTCGCGTTGCTGGGATCAAGTATATTCTGCCATCCTGTGCTTTGATCGAGTGACTGAAGGCTCATTCGTGACTCGATCAGTGATTTTATTTGCACGTGGTGTAAGTAGGCTGTTTAGATTCTTATATTGGTAACGCCACCGCCACGTAGCGCTCTGTATGAAAATCACCGGCTGTGCTGAGTGCAGTCTGTGGCTGGTTTGCATTGTTGTTTGCTATTGTAGTGTTGGGCAGCTGGATGTGAACAGCGCGTAGCGCTGCGCAGTTGGAGGTGAGCCGCCAGCAGTGGTGGACGTGAGGAGAGAGATGGCGGAGTATGGGGAGCGGATGATCTGGACGTGTGTCCATCAGAGACAGTAAATTTGTAAGACTGGATGTCATGAACTGATATATATATGACTTTTGAACACTATTAAGGTAAATACATTGTTTGTTCTTTATCAAAACCTTTCATTTGCTAACTACGCCTATCAATAGTTAGTCCCTTCAGTAGTTAGAATCTTTTATTTAACTGGCAGTAGTGGCGCTCGCTGTATTGCAGTAGTTCGAGTAACGAAGATTTTTGTGAGATAAGTGATTCACGAAAGGTATAGGTTATTGTTAGACAGGGCCATTCTTTTGTAGGGATTTTTCAAAGTCAGATTGCGTTGCGCTAAAAATATTGTGTGTCAGTTTAGTGTTGATCAGAATAGGTAAAGAGCGAAATGTCTGAGTACGTTCAGTTCTGCTCAGCTGTTTGAAAATCAAATAATGTAAGAGGTTTATCAGCACAGTCATTCATAAATTTTTCTAAGGGGACGTTTCAGTGGTAGTTTTTCATTCTTCTGTCGGATTCTGGCGATCAGTATGTACCTCCTGTGTATTTACCTTTTTGTAAAGTCATTTATAGATACTAGTGTTATCCCATTCACCTAAACTATCAAGTCTTTGCCAGACATTCAAATATCAGATAAGACCTATCCCATGCCAATGCTGTCAGTTTTCGTATTTTTTGCACTTCCTAAGGACGGAACCTATAATAATTCAAATGGCTCTGAGCACTATGGGACTTAACATCTATGGTCATCAGTCCCCTAGAACTTAGAACTACTTTAACCTAACTAACCTAAGGACATCACACAACACCCAGTCATCACGAGGCAGAGAAACTATAATAATTTCTTATTCCTGTATTGTTAGCAGGAAATCTGTAATAAACAGTGATTAATGTGGACCATTGTTTCATATCATTGTTAGAGGATCACTTTGTGTGTCATCATTTGCGAGATCCGAACCCATGTCCCATGTTTGCTAGGGTCGTCCATGTTCTACTGGTCATCTTTGCACGACTCCTTTTATTAAACCCATATGAGCCCACTGAGAAATATCTATCGGCCGTCCCAACTGATGTGGATCCGTCTAAATTCCACAGGGTTGTGTCGAAATCTCAGCTGTACACCGACATTGGCAGATGAGGACTTGAAAATGGCACATTTGCCGTCCGTGGGCAAGTGCTGTACTGACTGAGCTATCCAAGCACGAGTCATGACCCATCCTTACAACTTTACTTCTTCCGGTACCTCATCTCCTACCTTCTAAACTTCTAGGCTTCGAGTGGTTGTAAAGGGGATTTAGTGGACAAAGTTTTCGTTAGAGAATTTACCATTTAGATTAAATTAGGTCTGCGCATCATATCACCCACACCACGGTATGGTAAGTAAGAGAAGAGCTGCACAAGGTATGTATCGAAAATGTTTTCTGGCTCGCCTGAGTCCACCACATACAATTTTCGTTTAACTATAACAACGGATGTGAAGAAACTGCTATGTTAGCAACTAAGAGGTTTGGCTGTGGCGCTCCACGGACGCGAACCAGGGTTTGCGGACGGTGTGTATGGAAACATGCGTCGCAGATACACCTTGTGCAGCAAACTACAGCGTCGCCACGTGAAGCAGCTCCTATAGAGTACACAGATCAGAGCTTTGCCTCCGTTGTGTGCGTACTGCGAAGCGGGAGACTTGAAAGTGATCCGACCTTCAAACTGATTTTACATCCAAATGTTACATTTCGGGAGACACGGGTTCCTGCTCAACACTTTGTCGACTAAGTCCTTTTACAACCCTTGGAAGCATGTAATACGAATTGTGAATCACCCTGAATATGTAGCATAATTGTTCCTTAACTTTTGAAACGCATTCGATTCAGTTTTGAGCTGTGGTTTAGTGAAAAAGTACGATTCTTGACTTTATTCAGGACTTACTAGCAGATAAAACTCGGCAGGTCGTTGTTAACGGAACGGAACAGTGCGATGTAAAAGTAACTTCGAAAGAGTGTTAGGAGGTCGTTACTGTTCATTATACATATGGATGTTCTGGTGGATAATATTTGAAGCTCAGAAAGCTTTTCGTGGCCGACACTGTTGCTATAGAGAAACTGCAACCCCAGAAAGCTTTGGCAAAGTGCAGAAAGTCCCGCGGAGGATCGACGTTTAGTATAGTGACCGGTAGTGGACCTTGAATGTAATTAAATGCAGCTTATTACTCATAAATGGGTGCTCGATTACACTACTGGCAATAAATCACTCGAAAGAGTAACAACCACACACTATCTTGGTAGATCGGCCTGTAACAATGAAAAATTGAAAGACCACGAGTAGGAGAGGTCCGGTAGAAATTATTTAGAAAAATTCCAAGTAAATGTGATTTTCCTGCGAAAGAAGTTACGTACAAAACACTAGTTCGATTGATTCTTGAGTGTCGTATGTCAGCCTACGAACCTTTCCCGGTAGCTAGTAGAGGACAAAGATAAAACCAAAGAAGAGAGGAGTGTTGTGTCTCGTGTTCAACTACTAAGCGCGAGATCGTTACGGAGATGTTCATCCAAGTCCAGTGGTAGACGCTGTGCGTCACGGAAAAGTTTGCTGTTGATATTTAGAGAGCGTACGTCCCAAGAGGATTCGGACAACATATCACTTCCTTCCATAGCAGCTAGAGAAATCAGTATGACCGCAAAATCAGAGAAATTGGGGCTCATCCAGAGGCTTCCCTACAGTCGCTCCATTTACGAATGGAACAGCGGAGTAAGGGCTATAATAGCGATACAACCGCGCACTATATGGTGGCTAGTGCGAATGTAAATCAACTATGCATTAAGATACGTCTATTATTTCATTATATGAGGTAGATACTTAATAAAATTTACTGGAAGAGGTTAAGAAGAAGCGTAGACCGACGTCACTAAATACATCCAGTTCACCTATAACATTGTATATTTTCTGTATTCCACCATAATTAATTCTACTTAAAATGTGTTGGGAATATTAGAAAGTTGATTCATATAAGAAATCCATAAGAAATTTATTTCAGTTACGTAGTATTACAGGTAAGAAGCTTATAACATTAATTAGACTTAGAAATGCACTATCGGCACTACCAGTATTTACATTTGTCACGTTGTTATTAAGCTTATGAAACATTAAATAATCTAAGGGAATTCATTTGTCAATAAATGAAGCAGAAATTCCAGAAATACAGTAGTTATTTAATATTCCTGTAGCTACTGTTACAATATTTATCACATGTCATTGCCACCTAATTATTTACATGAACTCTCTGAAACATGAATTCTTCACTAGGCCACAATGGCGCTTATCAGCTACAATTCTGTGGTACTGATGACCGACGGAGAGTGGAAGATTAGAATTTAGAGTCTCGTCGACGACGAGGTCGTTACATATAGAGCCGAGTTCGGGATGTGTAAGGATCTGAAAAGAAAACGATCCTGCGCTTTCCCAGCATTCGGCTATGGAATTTACGAAATCAACCAAAACCTTAATCAGACTGGCAGGACAGGGACTTGAACCAATGGCCTCCTCAATACGAGTCTACTGTCTTAACCAATGGACCATCTCTCTCTGGCCTTATGACGGAGCTTCCAGAAACATTTGTCGCCTGACAAACCGACAGTGTGGTAACTTAATCGGTATGTCAGACAGAAATAAACAGAAGGGTAAAAATGGCCTACTGTGCATTCGCTAAACTAAATCTATGTATCCATACATGCGACAGAATTAGAGTCCCCTTCCACGTTTATCTGTCTGTATATGAAGGCTAATATCAGGAACTCCTGGAAGGATTTACATAGCGTTTTCAATAACAGATAAACTGATACACGAAGAAGGTTTTTCTACATAATCTATTACCGCTATACCAGATATGTCACCTGACCGTAGATATTTATGCTACCAGTGCGAGGCTGGTTTTGGCGCTAGTACTGCTACTATAAATTAGATTCCTTTAGCCTAAACAGAAAGCTTAAAACCAGTGTATAACAGCAGTTTTGGCTTGTTGCAGTGAGATGTCCACTTTTGAGGTGAAAACCATACAACACCTGAGAATGGATTAGCGAGGTAATGATACATGTACTACGAGAGAAAGAGAGAGAGAGAGAGAGAGAGAAGGAAATGAAAAGGTGTACGGGAAACAGTGCAGGATGTAAGTAAATGTGTAATGAAAATAAAATTGAGGTGAGCGGGAAATGTATTTAGGTTACTTGGTGATAAATGTGCAACTGAAATTCTTTACTGAGCCAAGAAATGACCGAGGCGACGATCTAACAGAAGGCGGGAAAATGACATGCGGGAGCAAAATGGATGCTCAACATCGTCCTTTATCTATAATGCCTGATGGTGATTATTGTTTGCAGCTGAATTTTCTGTTCATAAAATAATTTCACAGTATTCAATAACTACCAAGTAAAGTAAGACTAAATTTCAATTTTGCTGTTATTGGTCCATGTCCTGTATCAGAGTCGAGGAGTCTAAGTTCAGTGCTCGTTATAAAACAAATCTTTGGTCATAAAAGGCGGGCAAGTCCAATGCTTCCTCTGAATTCTTAATACACTAATCGTTGAGTTCGGTTACTGTGTACAAATATAACGCCGTTACAGTGAGAACACCGAGCGTAGATGTGCACCAGGTTATATTTATTATTAGTCGATCGCCTATCCAGGGAGAAACTGTAGCACAACGTAATGGATCATACACTCTAAGTCAAGACTCAATTAAAAGATATTTATTTACTCTAATGACTTCACAAAAATCGTAATAAAAATTACCAGAGGACAAAGTTCCCTAAAACTCAAATCAAATTACAAAATGACGCTAACACTTCGGGGAGGTACCAAGAGGTGTGGGAGCCAGGATGTACAAATCACAAGATCGACTCATCAGGGTAGCTCACGAAATCATAGTTAATGATACAACAAGATGCCGCAAGTTACAGTCAAATTAAACAACACAAGTTGTGTGTCAAAGTAAGCAGGTAATGAGCTGCTCAGAATATGGGTCACAATACCACAATGCGACACTTCCACATCCCTAACATCAGCAAAGCGTGCGCCCAGCAGCACTAAACAGCGGCAGGGAAACAGGTGACCTACACGGCGGGTGGTGATCGAGTGACCACGAAATACAGATCTCCAAAAAAGACGAACGCTGTATAGAGGGAAGAAGTAAATAGTACCGTTGCCTAAGTGCGGACGCGAGTGTTGCTTATTTCATGAAGAAACTGGGAAACACTGCACAAAATTCCCTCTCTTGGTATACAATAAACACCTCAACGAATAAGATGTTGGTAATGGGCTGGAGCACTGTGCCATCGATTGGTCGTTTTCTTCGCACAAAGCATAATGGCGGGACGACTCGTTCGACTGTAGATACCAAATTTTGGTGCGGAGGCAATCGACCATCCCACGCTGATGGGGCGGTGTATCGGTATCTCGCCCTTTGAAGTTTGAAAGGAATAGTGAAAATGTCGAGCTCAATTATTCTCTTGAGATGGCAGTGTCGGAACGGCGCCTACCGCCTCAGTGCTGGGAGAGGCGCCGGCTCTGCTGCCAAAGGCATGAAGCAGACCACGGTCCTGCTTCTGCGAAAACTGCCCTCCTCCCAACAGACCTTCGCCCTTCCTAATGAGATCCTCTGGCCACCTCCTTTCGACAAAGATGCCTTAGAAACTGCACCGGGAGAACATCTTCCCGTTGCGAAAAAGCAAGGCTTTCTTCCCAGCAAATCTGTCTGATACGTTCTAGACCGTATAACTAACCACGTCCGGCCGCGGTGGGCGAGCGTCTCTAGGCGTTTCTGTCCGGGACCGCGCGAATGCTACGGTCGCAGGTTCGTATCCTGCCTCGGGCATGGATGTGTGTGATATCCTTAGGTTAGTTAGGTTTAAGTAGTTCTAAGTTCTAGGGGACTGATGACCTCCGGTGTTAAGTCCCATAGTGCTCAGAGCCATTTGAACAATTTTTTTTAACTAACCACAAAATGGTGGCAAAAATGAGTCAGCATCCTGTAGCGATATCGGACAGGCTGTGAAATAAGAGCTGAAGTTTCATACAAATACTTCGCCTCTTATATTAATGCTGAAGTGCAATGTTCACTGGATAGGAGCAGCTACACTAAGATTATTAGTAACTTTGTAATAAAAACGTTGTTCAAAAATTTTCTGTTAACATCTGCACAGCACCAATTTACTCATAGCAGCACCACGTAACCACAAGAACTGCTGTGATGTATATTTATTTGTCGACAACGAGTTTCGGTCAAGCGACAGTCTCCGAGGCTACATCTACATCTACAACTGCATGGATACTGTGCAAACACATTTTAAGTGCCTATCGGGGGGTTCGTCGAACCACCTTCAGAATTCTCTTTTATTCCAATCTCGTAGAGGGCGTGGAAAGAACGAACACCTGTGTCTTTCCGTACTAGCTAGCATTTCCCTTATTTTATCATGGTGATCGTTTCTCCCTATGTAGGTCGGCGTCAACAAAATGTTTTCGCATTCGGAGGAGAAAGTTGGTGATTGGAATTTCGTTAGAAGATTCTGCAACCCACACTTAGATTCATAGTACATTTGTGAAAGCAGATGGACCAAGTACAGTGTCGGGCCTAGCCGCAGTGAAATGGTGTCAACAATTTGACAAAGACGCAGCGAAGACAGGCTGCATTATACTTACAGTCAAGACAAAAGGAAGTTCACGGGCTTCAGCCACATTTTTTTAACATGCACACCTGTCATTTTTACATGCATCTGTTATCGTACCCACTTTTCTAGTAGTCACGGAGTGTATAGATTGAAAGTCCATTGCACTGTTCGGCACACTTTCTCACCACAGTCGTGTCCTAAAGTGACAACTTAAAAATTAAAATAATAGATCGCAATTTAAACAATGAATAAATTTTCATCTGCCAAAATCACTAAAATCATTTATTCGTATAGATTACTGGATTCGTAGCTTCTTCAGGGATGTTGTTGTTGTGGTTTCAGTCCAGAGACTGGTTTGATGCAGCTCTCCATGCTACTCTTTCCTGTGCAAGCCTCTCCATCTCCGAGTAACTACTGCAACCTACATCCCTCTGAATCTGCTTGGTGTATACATCACTTGGTCTCCCTCTACGATTTTTACCCCCTACGCTTCCCTCCAATACTATATTGGTAATCCCTTGATGCCTCAGAACGTGTCCTACCAACCGATTCCTCCTCCTAGTCAAGTTGTGCCACAAATTCCTCTTCTCCCCAATCCTATTCGGTACTCCTCATTATTTACGAGATCTACGCATCTAATATTCAGCATTCTTCTATAGCACCACGTTTCGAAATCCTCTACTCTCTTATTCTCTAAACTATTAATCGTCGCCAGCCGGAGTGGCCGTGCGGTTCTAGGCGCTACAGTCTGGAGCCGGGCGGCCGCTACGGTCGCAGGTTCGAATCCTGCCTCGGGCACGGATGTGTGTGATGTCCCTAGGTTAGCTAGGTTTAATTAGTTCTAAGTTCTAGGCGACTGATGACCTCAGAAGTTAAGTCGCATAGTGCTCATAGCCATTTGAACCATTTTTTTATTAATCGTCCATAATTCACTTCCGTACATAGCTACACTCTATGCAAATACTTTCAGAAAGGATTTCCTGAAACCTAAATTTACACACGATGTTAACAAATTTCTCTTCTTCAGAAACGGTTTCCTTGCCTTAGCCAGTCTACATTTTATATCTTCTCTACTTCGACCATCATCAGTTATTTTGCCCCCAAATAGCAAAACTTATTTACTACTTTAAGTGTCTCATTTACTAATCTAATGCCCCCAGCATCAGATGATTTAATTCGACTACAATACATTATCCTCGTTTTGCTTTTGTTGATATCCTCCCTTCAAGACACTGTCCGTTTCGTTCAGCTGCTCTTCCAGGTCCTTTGCTTCGTCTGACAGAACTACAATGTCGTCGGCTAACCCCAAAATTTTTATTTCTTCTCCACAGATTGTAATACCTACTCCAAATTTTTGTTTTGTTTCCTTTACTGCTTGCTCAATGTACAGATTGAATAACATCGGGGATAGGCTACATCCCTGTCTCTCTCCCTTCTCAGTCACTGCTTCCCTTTCGTCCCTCTCGACTCTTGTAACTGCCATTAGGTTTCTGTACAATTTGTAAATAGCCTTTCTCTCAATGTATTTTATCCCTGCCACTTTCAGAATTTGAAAGAGTATTCCAGTCAACACTGTCAAAAGCTTTCTCTAAGTATACAAATGCTAGAAACGTAGGTTTGTCTTTCCTTAACCTATCTTCTAATATAAGACGAAGAATCAGTATTGTCTTGTGTGTTCCAGCATTTCTACGGGATCCAAACTGATCTTCTCCAAGGTCGGCTTCTACCAGTTATTGCATTCGTCTGTAAAGAATTCGTGTTAGTATTTTGCATTCGTGACTTATTAAACTGATAGCTCGGTTATTTTCACACCTGTCATCACCTGCTTTCTTTGGGGTTTTAATTATTATATTCTTCTTGAAATCTGAGAGTACTTCGCCTGTCTGATAAATCGTGCTCACCAGATGGTAGAGTTTGTCATTGCTGGCTCACCCAAGGCTATCAGTAGTTCTAATAGAATGTCATCTACTCCTGGGGCCTTGTTTCGAGTTAGGTCTTTCAGTGCTCTGTCAAATTCTTCACGCAGTCTTATATCTCCCATTTCATCTTCATCTACGTCGTCTTCCATTTCCATAATATTGCCCTCAAGTACATCGCCCTTATATAGACCCTCTACATACTCCTTTTTGCTTAGGACTGATTTTCCATCTGAGCTCTTGATAGTCCTACAGGTGGGTCTCTTATCTCCAAAATGTCTATTCAGTTTTTCTGTAGGCAGTATCTATCTTACCCCTAATGATATATGCTTCTATCCTTACATTTGTTCTCTAGCCATTCCTGCTTAGCCATTTTGCACTTCTTGTCGATCTGATTTTTGAAACACTTGTATTCCTTTTCGCCTGCTTCATTTACTGCATTTTGATATTTTCTCCTTTCATCAATTAAATTCAATATATTTTCTGTTATGAAAGGATTTCTACTAGCCTTCGTCTTTTTACCTACTTGATCCTCTGCTGCCTTCACTATTTCATCTTCAAAGCAACCCATTCTTTTTCTGTAGTATTTTTTTCCCCTGTTCTTGTTAATCGTTTCCTAATGCTCTCTCTAAAACTCTCTACAGCCTCTGGTTCTTTCAGTGTATCCAGGACCCATCTTCTTAAATTCCTTCCTTTTCGATCAGAGATACATAACTTGAAATACCTGTTTCTCTGACCGCTTGAACGAAACTGGTCGTCGATAAATAAATAAACAGTACAACAGACTTCGGTGAATGCCTGATAGCGTTCTATCAAAAACTGTTCTAATACACAGTTATAATACTAAAAGCTTTGAAAACCAAACCATGTCATGACGAAAGGTGATATGTAGCTGACTGTCTCTCTAGACAAAGTCTTTACTCAGTAATACGTTACGATATCACACTTTAGCAATGACTGTTAGAGCTTTATACATTTGAGATTTTATGCATTTTATCGACAGACATGCAGCCTATTGCAGATAATGTCTAGACGTATTCTATGCAGATCAGTAGTGCAACAGTGACAATGTTGTGTGTGGTAACAGTACCTACTGCTAATCTTCAGCCATAAAACATCGTCCGTCGATAAGCTTCCCATTTAAATATACACGGTTTCCTCAGCAGAGAGCAATGTTGCAAAATAAGGACGGCTACATGGTTCCCCGGCAGTGGATAACTCAGTAAGTTAGAATGACCTAAGGTGTAAATGGGTAGAAACCGGTTAAGTATCGTGGGAGCGGCTGCGTGAAGTCAGCATAGCGTAAGAACAGGTCGTGTATTCTTGCGGGAATTAAAGGAAAAAGAAAAGAAATCTTGCAAGCATCGCCGATGGGAACAGGATTGTGAAATTTATGGTACGGATCTCGGCAACCGAGGACAGGCCGTAAAATTTCAATAGTTAAACGTATACGAATGTGTGATGTCTTTCACGTTCAGAACATCCATACTTCGTCGAATAAGTGAAATAAATGATCGAAAACATAGCACAGAGGATTTGACCAAAGAGTTTGACAAGTGCTATATTTCGTTAAAGAATGTGACAATGGAATACGAAAAATGGATAAAGCAGAACCTCTCAGACGGCTTTCCGGACACATTACACGACGGAGAAGTACTCAGCGGAACAGAGTAAAAATTCGTATAAATCTGAGGGGGCGCTAGACTGAGTGCCCGACTATTCGTCGTAGTTTACTCACATTTTTAAGAATGCCGACATGAAGTCACACATGGAAAGCATGATAAGTAAATGAATAACAGTGCAGATTGCAGATTAGTGAATATAGCTACTTAAGCGCGCAGTTTAATCATCTAAACTTGACGTGGAATGACAGTCACGTCCAAGCAAGCACAGATACTTTAAAATAACAATTATACGCTGATGCCACACAATGACGGTTGGTATAAATAATGCCTTTAGTTTTTAATACATATTTTTTTTTCAGAAAACTATTGCTTCCGTGCAGATGTAGTTGAAACCTCCTTATTTTATTTACACATACTTATCGCTGTTTTCTTTAACGTTTGTGATTACTGCAACATCCAGATATTGTGGTCACAAATAAACCCAACAGCATATACTGTGTGTTAGAGCGTTCCATAAACAACAAAAAGTATTGCAAAAATATGATGCTGAAGAAGGCCAACTCTGACCCTGTCTTGTCTGACTGGAACTATCTATTACTAAAGAGCACATGAATGTTCCGTTCAAATGGTTCAAATGGCTCTGAGCACTGTGGGACTTAACATTTAAGGTCATCAGTCCCCTAGACTTAGAACTACTTAAACCTAAATAACCTAAGGACATCACACACCTCCATGCCCGAGGCAGGATTCGAACCTGCGACCGTAGCAGCATCGTCGTTCCGGACTGAAGCTCCTAGAACCGCTCGGCCACAACGGCTGGCAATGTTTCCTTGATTTGAAAATAAGTGACAGTCACAGACGTCAAGTGATGCACACTCTTCAGAATATATATTGAAACACCGTGACAATTCTAAACGAAGAGGGCAAATACTTGGGCAGTGATGTGCCAAAGCTGCTAGTGGATAGAGGAGAATCCTAAATAGCTGTTGGATCAGGAAATGTGACCACAGTACAGGTTGACAGAGAGCGCGTGCATAGCCGAAATTGGCTCTTATTTTGTACACAATTTGATTCTTCGCTGGAGCAGTGCAACTTACGTCTACCCATCTGCAGATTGCTTAGACGCCGTCTGTTATGGTCGGCTGGACTGGTGAGAGGCATGAAACTGACGAGAAACCACAAACGTCCCAGACTGTAATGAGCATGTCAACCCTGTCGCTGGCGCAGAGCGAAATGGTGCGGTGCTGCTGGCACTCGACGGAGTGTTAAACACTAATCTTTCTTCCTTCCTTCCAACATTTCAGTCTCCAGCGTGCTGACTGCTGAGTGGTAAACCGCAACGTAAAGATGCGTCCATACCAAAGGCGCAGCGCTGCGTTGTTCCTGGGAAAATAGCACAGAAAGGAGCAACGTTAATGTAGGCGTGCAGCTGGCTCCAGTTGGTACACGCGCACGGTCCAAGGCGGAGATCTCCATAACGGCAACTGTGGTTGGTGTTGTTACTTCACTTCAAAGAGAAAAGGAGTATCCATAGACGACGGGGAACTCCAGTAGCAGAAGGTAATGTAAAGCTATGGCAGTGAAATTGCTGCAGGCAGCAATGGATAGTTTGAAAATTTTTATCGAATTTGCACTACTGGCCATTAAAATTGCTACACCACGAAGATGACGTGCTACAGATGCGTTATTTAACCGACAGGAAGATGATGCTGTGATATGCAAATGATTAGCTTTACAGAGCATTCACACAAGACTGGCGTCGGTGACGACACCTACAACGTGCTGACATGAGGAAAGTTTCCAACCTATTTCTCGCACACAGACAGAAGTTGACCGGCGTTGCCTTGTGAAACGTTGTTGTGATGCCTCGTGTAAGGAGGAGAAATGCGTACCATCACGTTTCCGACTTTGATAAAGGTCGGATTGTAGCCTATCGCTATTGCGGTTTATCGTATCGCTACATTGCTGCCCGCGTTGGTTGAGATCCAATGACTGTTAGCAGAATATGGAATCGGTGGGTTCAGGAGGGTAATACGGAACGCCATGCTGAATCCCAACGTCCTCGTATCACTAGCAGTCGAGATGACAGGCATCTTATCCGCATGTCTGCAACGAATCGTGCAGCCACGTCTCGATCCCTGAGTCGACAGATGGGAACGTTTGCAAGACAACAACCATCTGCACGAACAGTTCGACGACGTTTGCAGCAGCATGGACTATCAGCTCGGAGACCATAGCTGCGGTTACCCTTGACGCTGCATCACAGACAGGAGCGCCTGCGATATTGTACTCAACGACGAACCTGGGTGCACGAATGGCAAAGGTGATTTTTTCGGATGAATCCAGGTTCTGTTTACAGCATCACGATGGTCGCATCCGTGTTTGGCGACATCGCGGTGAATGCACATTGGAAGCGTGTATTCGTCATCGCCATACTGGCGTATCACCCAGCGTGATGGTATGGGGTGCCTTTGGTTACACGTCTCGGTCACCTCTTGTTCGCATTGACAGCACTTTGAACAGTTACATTTCAGATGTGTTACGACCCGTGGCTCTACACTTCATTCGATCCCTGCGAAACCCTACATTTCAGCAGAATAATGCACGACCACATGTTGCAGGTCCTGTACCAGCCTTTCTGGATACAGAAAATGTTCAACTGCTGCCCTGACCAGCACATTCTCCAGATCTCTCACCAATTGAAAACGTCTGGTCAGTGGTAGCCGAGCAACTGTCTCGTCACAACACGCCAGTCACTACTCTTGATGAACTGTGGTATGGTGTTGAAGCTGCATGGGCAGCTGTACCTGTACACGCCATCCAAGCTCTGTTTGACTCAATGCCCAGGCGTATCAAGAGCGTTATTACGGCCAGAGGTGGTTGTTCTGGGTACTGATTTCTCCAGGTCTATGCACCCAAATTGCGTGAAAATGTAATGACATGTCAGTTGTAGTATAATATATTTGTCCAATGAATACCCGTTTATCATCTGCATTTCTTCTTGGTGTAGCAATTTTAATGGACAGTAGTGTAATTCGAGGACTTTGAACACCTGTTCACTCTGACTGAACCAACACTTATAAAGAAGGCCAAAAATTAAAGGAACGGTGTATCTTATAAGGAAATGTTTGCAATAACTCTGCGCATTTTTATATTGGAAAGTGCTTTATGATCTTGATGTACACAACCAAAGTATATCAACGATTGTCAGTGAAGACTGCACAGCATTCACTAATTTACTGAAACCCTTTTTAAAGGAATTACTCTCCGTTGGCTTTATATAAGATATATCCTTATAAAAAATGCTTTGCCCAACACAATAAAAGCATCACTTTTTCGAAATCTCTTAACTGTCTCCATTGCGACGTATAACTTTGAAATGTGGCTCAAAGAGGCCTACAACCTTCCAGTCTCATGGTGCAAAAGCGTGGCGCCCTGCAGCCTCACATTCCGCCTCGACGACGCTTTGCACATGCGAATAGGAGGGCAGAGCTCCGAAGTTCATGTGACGTGTTAGATGGAATAACGATGTCAGATTGGCACCAGATTTCACCACAATTCCGCTCAACGCCACTGTGCCCGTGGCACTCGCTGGAAAGTTCGTCACAGCCCATCTTTCCCACATTTCACCCCTTGTTTTGACCCTCTTACAATAGAGGTCAATACACGCGGCTTCTTATGAGTGGACGAGGAAAACATTTCAGACACGCCGCAGCTCGGAAGCGACACGAAAAAGCCTCAGCGTGTGAAATAAACGACGTCGATGGAACTATCCATCCCTTGAGACGTTGATTCAAACACATCTGGCTGTCGAAACCGACAGTTTGCAGTGCGATGAGCAACAGAACAATGTTCTTGACAACCTTGTTTACTGCTGACAACCGTGAAAGTTTCAACCCTGCTCTAAGGATATTGTGGGTCTGCAAACCGATCGAATGCGATCTCACCCCTTTGGAGTGTATCGCAGTTTTTGCTCTCGTGTACAAGTGTGAAACACGAGAGAACGCTCAAAATCATTCGATGAAATTTGAACGTGATCCGAAGTAGCAAAGGGAGCTTGTGCTTTTTCAGTCCTTCTGTTGCGCGCCGTCCTGTGGCGTGATCGTGGAGGGTGCGACATTGAAATACACGGCAAAGTGTCCCTCAAAGATCAAATAAATGGTTCAAATGGCTCTGAGCACTATGGGACTTAACATCTGAGGTCATCAGTCCCCTAGAACTTAGAACTACTTGAACCTAACTAACCTAAGGACATCACACACATCCATGCCCGAGGCAGGATTCGAACCTGCGACAGCAGCAGTCGCGCGGTTCCGGACTGAAGCGCCTAGAACTGCTAGGCCACCGTGGCCGGCCCTCAAAGATCCCCAGTTTCCGCAACAGCCTCAGTGGCACCCGCCCAACATTACTGAGAGTTTTGAATTGACACCTCTCCGATTGCAGTTGCCTGCCTGTAAAAAATGGCTCTGAGCACTATGCGACTTAACTTCTGAGGTCATCAGTCACCTACAACTTAGAACTAATTAAACCTAACTAACCTAAGGACATCAGACACATCAATGCCCGAGGCAGGATTCGAACCTGCGACCGTAGCGGTCGCTCGGTTCCAGACTGTAGCGCCTAGAACAGCACGGCCACTCCGCCGGCGCCTGCCTGCAGACGCCTAGGACTACTTTACAGGTTTTCTCTATAAAGGCACATTTTTAACATACTCAATGAACGTCAGTGGTGCCGTGTGGTCAAACGGGGGAGGGGGGGAGGGGGGAGGGGGGGAGGGCTTAGGGATGCCCTTTGCCGTTTAATTCACCTATATATCAATTTCACACCCCTCCGTGATCAAGACACGGGAAGGAAAGAAGCAAAAGGCCCGAGAAAGCATAAACAGCCTTTGCTGCTTTGGATCACGTTCCAATTTCGTCGAATGACTTTGAACAGTCCGTGTTGGTTCCAACCTGTACACGACATCCAAAAGTGCGGTCGCGATACATACCAAAGGGGTGCGATTACCATGAATGGGAATGCAGCCCCACAATGTTCCTAGACAGCGGTTGAAAGACTGGTGGTGTCAGCAGCGTCGAAGGTTGTCAAGAACGTTGTCCCGTTGCTCACCGCACTCAGAACTGTAGTTTTCGACCGCTATATGTGCGGAAATAAACGCCCCAAGGGAAAGGATGGTTTCATTGACGCCTTTCATGCCACACCTTGAGGCTTTTTTGTGTCAATTTGGAGCGACGGTGTCTCTGAAATCTTTCATCGGCCACCCATAATATCGTGTGACACTTCCACGGTAATGTTGGCCATAATTTTAGTGAAATTTAGTGTCAATGTGACATCTTTAATCCATCTTATATGTCACATACACTAAGGGCGCTCTGGCCGTTTTTTTTTTTATGTTTTTTCGCACGTGTGACACCTTCCTGTCTGAAGCGCCGTCGAGACGGAGTGTGAGCTCGCAGGGCATTTGCACCATTAGAGGCAAAGATTGTAGGCAGGTACCGACTTGACAGAAAATCCTAGGAAGTTCTGGTCTTACGTTAAATCAGTAAGTGGCTCGAAACATCATGTCCAGACACTCCGGGATGATGATGGCATTGAAACAGAGGATGACAAGCGTAAAGCTGAAATACTAAACACCTTTTTCCAAAGCTGTTTCACAGAGGAAGACCGCACTGCAGTTCCTTCTCTAAATCCTCGCACCAACGAAAAAATGGCTGACATCGAAATAAGTGTCCAAGGAATAGAAAAGCAACTGGAATCACTCAACAGAGGAAAGTCCACTGGACCTGACGGGATATCAATTCGATTCTACACAGAGTACGCGAAAGAACTTGCCCCCCTTCTAACAGCCGTGTACCGCAAGTCTCTAGAGGAACAGAAGGTTCCAAATGATTGGAAAAGAGCACAGGTAGTCCCAGTCTTCAAGAAGGGTCGTCGAGCAGATGCGCAGAACTATAGACCTATATCTCTGACGTCGATCTGTTGTAGAATTTTAGAACATGTGTTTTGCTCGAGTATCATGTCGTTTTTGGAAACTCAGAATCTACTATGTAGGAATCAACATGGATTCCGGAAACAGCGATCGTGTGAGACCCAACTCGCTTTATTTGTTCATGAGACCCAGAAAATATTAGATACAGGCTCCCAGGTAGATGCTATTTTTCTTGACTTCCGGAAGGCGTTCGATACAGTTCCGCACTGTCACCTGATAAACAAAGTAAGAGCCTACGAAATATCAGACCAGCTGTGTGGCTGGATTGAAGAGTTTTTAGCAAACAGAACACAGCATGTTGTTATCAACGGAGAGACGTCTACAGACATTAAAGTAACGTCTGGCGTGCCACAGGGGAGTGTTATGGGACCATTGCTTTTCACAATATATATAAATGACCTAGTAGATAGTGTCGGAAGTTCCATGCGGCTTTTCGCGGATGATGCTGTAGTATACAGAGAAGTTGCAGCATTAGAAAATTGTAGCGAAATGCAGGAAGATCTGCAGCGGATAGGCACTTGGTGCAGGGTGTGGCAACTGACCCTGCGGAACGATTTGAAGTGGAATGATCATATAAAATTAATTGTTGGTAAGGCGGGTACCAGGTTGAGATTCATTGGGAGAGTCCTTAGAAAATGTAGTCCATCAACAAAGGAGGTGGCTTACAAAACACTCGTTCGACCTATACTTGAGTATTGCTCATCAGTGTGGGATCCGTACCAGATCGGGTTGACGGAGGAGATAGAGAAGATCCAAAGAAGAGCGGCGCGTTTCGTCACAGGGTTATTTGGTAACCGTGATAGCGTTACGGAGATGTTTAACAAACTCAAGTGGCAGACTCTGCAAGAGAGGCGCTCTGCATCGCGGTGTAGCTTGCTCGCCAGGTTTCGAGAGGGTGCGTTTCTGGATGAGGTATCGAATATATTGCTTCCCCCTACTTACACCTCCCGAGGAGATCACGAATGTAAAATTAGAGAGATTAGAGCGTGCACAGAGGCTTTCAGACAGTCGTTCTTCCCGCGAACCATACGCGACTGGAACAGGAAAGGGAGGTAATGACAGTGGCACGTAAAGTGCCCTCCGCCACACACCGTTGGGTGGCTTGCGGAGTATAAATGTAGATGTAGATGTAGATGTGAGACAAATTTCGAAGTTACACTTCGCAATGAGGCACAATTAAGGGGTTTCGGAAAAAGTGATCTTATAATTGTGTTACACAGTATAAATTTATGTGTTTATGTTATCAGTATGTGTTCTCATGACTCTGAAATAATCGATATTAGAAGTATCAGTTTTTGCAGACAGAATGGAACCAAACATGTATTTTTTAACTATGGTTTTCGTGTTACATGTACATATGCATATTGCAGTTACACAGGGTGTTCCACAATTCCTTTTATGGGCTTGTAGGGGTGTAGACGGTTAGGAGATACAGTTTTGATAAGGAACCCATATCCGGAAATGTAGTCTACCGTTTACATGTAAAATAAGTTTGAAGATGAAATCACTTCCGTATCTCCCACTTCACGGTGTGCGCACAGCGGAGGACTGACCTGTGTGCTGTACAGGAGTTGTTCCACGTGGTGACCCAGCTGTTTGTTGCACGTGGTATATCGGCGACCTATGCTTTCATACGTACGGTTCACAAACCCTGGTGCACGTGCGTGGAGCTACACAGTCAACCCGCATTGTTCCTGACGTACCAGTTTCTCGCAGCCGTTGTTGTAGTCAGATGAAAATAGTATGAGACGGGCTTAGACGATCGGGAAACGTTCTCGGTACATGCTTTGTGCAGCTGAACTGTTACGTAGCGTTCCGTGAAACGAGAGATTTGAAGGTGAACCTATCTTCAAACTGATTTTGCCGGCTGAAGTGGCCGTGCGGTTCTAGGCGCTGCAGTCTGGAACCGCGAGACCGCTACGGTCGCAGGTTCGAATCCTGCCTCGGGCATGGATGTGTGTGATGTTCTTAGGTTAGTTAGGTTTAACTAGTTCTAAGTTCTAGGGGACTAATGACCTCTGAAGTTGAGTCCCATAGTGCTCAGAGCCATTTGAACAATTTCAAACTTATTTTATACACAAATAGTACACTGCCGAACGTGGGTTGCTTATCAGGGCTTTACCTACTAAGTCTCCCTGCTACGCTGTGAAGGCTGTGGCAGTAATTTGGAAACAACCTGTATGTGAATACAACAGGGCCGCGCGGGGTAAGCGCGCGGTCTGGGGCGCCTTGTCACGGTCCGCGCGGCTCCCTCCGTCGGAGGTTCAGGTCCTCCCTTGGGCGTGTGTGTGTGTGTGTTGTACTTAGCGTAAGTAAGTGTAAGTTATATTACGTGGTGTGTAAGCTTAGGGACCGATGACCTCAGCAGTTTGGTCCTATAAGATCTTACCACAAATTTCCAATACAACACTGTACACACCATTCACTGCTTCGGGAAAAATCATTTAACGAATCCCTATTCTTCCACCACATGAAGATTTCAGCACCCTAGTGTATCGTATGAAACAAGTTTAATGTCATCAGTGACTGTTTTCTGAATTCACAACGCGTTTCGGAGGTTTAAACCTCCGTTAACAGATGAATTTATGTGGGTTAATATGGCGTGTGTGTGTTGTGTTAAGACTGCGAAGTGTTCTGTGGCACTGTCGAGTAGAGAAGAACAAAAAACTATTTTATTACATGGCTGATACTTTTGGGGAGAACTTTGATTGAAAGTATGAACGAAAATATAAATATGGAAGTTAAATAAATAAGAAAATGTACCTCAAGTGGTTACAGGCTCCATTCCCTACCGTGTTACATCATTTACACCATCACACTTTGTTTACCCTGTGTTAACAATGATGGCATCTATACTCTAGTATGTGCAAAGAACATACAGAAAAATAAAACACTGTTTCAGCATGTATCAAAGTATTGTGGGGATCTTTGGCTGCGTACATGAACAGAATGCAAGTGCAGATATCTCCAGTGTAAATAGACCCATTTGCGTCAAGTTTACCTAACTTAATATTTTGTACCGATCCATGTAATTAGTGTGGAATATTAGAAGGATTAAACGTAATAATTGTGTTGCCGACAGTGACAGAGTTTATATATATGCCCTAAACAACAACTTGCTTGTTTTTACAATGTTGCATTAGGTTTGTGTGTGTGTGTGTGTGTGTGTGTCTACAACGCAGTACCACAGGTTACTGTAAAGTTGTACCACATACATCCACCTAATGATGGAGGTTTAAACCTTCGACAAGCACTATGGAGATAAATAATGACTGGTAACAACAGTAAAGTTGTTTCATTCGATATCGAAAACAGTCGCAGAACAGCCTAACCAAAAATGTTCGATTTTAAACTTTATTCCAAGCATATCTATGGCACAAAAGAATTTCTGTGTGTCGCAAAATTATAGACAGAGGTAAATGAGGCATTTCGAATTGCTTGTGTGAATGGAGAAGAGTAGGCTGCGATGGCCTTCGTAGACATGAGTGATGGCGAGGAACAGTACTGCATTCCTGATTAAGGGGAACAGTTTTATGCGGAGTATATGACTGACGCTAGACTGGAGTGTGACAGAATAATATGGAACTGGACTGCATTAGAGAGAGTGGTTGGCAGGAGAAGTTGCACTGTATGACGCAATGCTGCACTTCTCATGCCATACCACTTGCGATCCACTATCAAACATTATTTCCTTTTGTTTTGTTTTGTATGATTATCATAGTCTTTAATGTCCCATTTTCTTTCGTAAATATCTATGAGTTGTTGGAATTATCTGTGGTTACACGCATAAACTATTTTGCCAACTCAGTAACACTGGCTACATACAATGCGAATGTAAAATCATCTTCCAACAGCACAGATTGCTGAAACACCTTCCGAATACAAAGCCCACAGACGAAACACTCTTATTGTTGTACTACAGTCTGTGGATCGTGTTGACCAGTGCTCGACGCAGCACAATTTGAATCAGTTGACCCTCCGCATCACCGGCGCCATTTGGCGTTGCGCGGAGCGGCGAAGTGCGTTGAGTGTGGCCCCCAAATGTTGAGAGTAGTAGCTACATGAAGGATGGCCTTAGACATCGAGTCAGGAAACTCCAATTCACTGTTTCAGTGACAATATCCGGTGACAACTCCCGATGAATATGCAAGTCATCTTTGAAGAACGACAGGTTCCACTGTTTTCATAATCTACTAATTGGTCCGACATGCTTCTCAAAGAATATATCTCGGATTTAGTTCGTCTGCGATTCATTCACCACATCTGTAATGGCAATCGCAGACAAGAAGCTTGTGTGACCAAGTCAAGAGAATCGTCCTAGTTATTGCGATCACTGCTACGTAGGTATGGCGATAGTTCAAATGGTTAAAATGGCTCTGAGCACTATGGGACTTAACATCTGTGGTCATCAGTCCCCTAGAACTTAGAACTACTTAAACCTAACTAACCTAAGGACATCACACACATCCATGCCCGAGGCAGGATTCGAACCTGCGACCGTAGCAGTCGCGCGGTTCCGGACTGAGCGGCTAGAACCGCTAGACCACCGCGGCCGGCAGCAAATCTACAGTATTAACACAAAGTAATTGGTTTGTGGACTATGTATGTTGAAGAAATTAGATTTAGATCCCTACGAGATCACTGAGGATGATTTGTTTCTACAAATCATCGTCAGTGATATAAGACGTGCAAAAGGTGTTTACCGAGGAACTTGACCTGGTGTTCTTGATTCTACACAATGACGTTTAGAGACCCTGACTGAAGCTTCACATCGTACTGAATTGTCTATGTCAGATATTACAAATACATCTATAATCGCTATCATTTGTGTGATGTTGTAGTAAAAACTTCATTTTAGTGACATGAATCTTCTTTCGTGTTGCAGTTTCTAGAAACAATGTTGCAGTTAAATTACATTTCGCTCCGTTGATAGCGTGACGTGTCGTGCCATCGAACTCATGTAATCGAAAATGTTGGGGTGCATTCCCATAACTCACGGTCATTAGTCGGAGGAGGAACTCAAGACGTACGCCTGGCTCGATGTTGCGAAAGATATTCATAACAGGGTTGTGTTAACCTTACACGGAGGGTAGAATAGTTGCACACAGAGACTCTATCATGGTCATAAAGTTTTCATCAAACAATGCTGACATCGCATCACTTCATATGGTTTCCGATAGAATTATACACCACCACTATAATGGAGGAACGTACACTGCAGCTTATCCGTCTATGTGATCTCCTTTCATTGTTGTTCCCTACCACTGAACAGGAAAATAATTGGTTCACTTTTACCTGTCCAGCTCCTTCAATTCACGCTACAAACAGAAAAAAAATATCAAGTGGCCTGTAACCTCACAAAAGGTTATCGTCAGCATTTCCTGATATGCAAAAGTAATTCTTTAATTTATTGCCTTTCAAAGGATAAAAACCTTTCGAATATTATCCATGTTCTCTGATCTAAATTTATGAAACATACATGAGAGGGTGCGTAGAGAACAAACGATATAAAAATTTTCCTAACGATAGCGCATCGACTCAGAAAACTTAGTTACCAGGGACATTCAATAAGTAATGTAACACTTTTTTTCTGAAAGGAAGTTGGTTTTTCTCATGATTCTAATACACCAAATTATTTCGCACTCTTCTGGCTACAAAACTCTATTTTTGAACATAATCTCCTTGGAATGCGAATGCCTTACGCGACCTTACTGGGAGGGACTGTATGCCCGTATGTTATCATTCCACCGATCGGCGTCGGAGCCAACGTCTTGTTGCATCAAAACCTCTCCACCATCCACCTACAGCTTCCCGTGAAGTGCAACCCTGATAGGGCCAAACAGATGGAAGTCGGGAGGTGCGAGATCCAGGCTGTAGGGTGAATAAGGAAGAACAGTCCAATGAAGTTTTTTGAGCTCCTCTCGGATGCGCAGACTTGCATGAGGCCTTGCTTTGTCATGGAGAAGGAGAAGTTCGTTCGCATTTTTTTTAAACGATCTCGCTAAAGTCATTTCTTCAATTTCCTAAGCGTAGCCCAAACACAATACACTTCCGAGTTGATCGATGCAGCACGAGGGAGGACATCAAACAAAATAACCCCTTCAGATTCCCAGCAGATCGTCGCCAGGACTAGGCGGTTGAGGGTACGGCTTTGAACTTTTGCTTAGGAGGAGAGTTGGTGTGTCTTGCATCCACTGAGCGCCGTTTTCTCCCGATTCTAAGTGATAAATCCATGTTTCATGGTGTATAACGATGCTCAACAAAAAATTGTCGCGATCAACCTGGTAACGCGCAATAAATTCTGCACAGATGGTCCTTCGTTGCTCTTTACGGTCTTCTGTAAGGTGTCGAGGAACCCAGCGGCCACACACCATCTGGTGGACGAGTTGTCAGCACTACCATGACAAACGTCCAGTTCAGCAGTGAGGTGTTTGATTGTGACCAGTCGATCACCTATTCTGTGAGTGTCCACACGTTCCAACCTGGCAGGAATTAAGGCTGTGTGCGGCCGGCTTGCACGCGGGAGATCCAACAGATCTGCGCGACCTTTTTGCGATGATGACACATCCCTCGACCAACGATTCACCGTGCTTTTGTTCACTGCCAAGTTTCCTTGCGCGTATGCTCTGGCTTTTCGCCAAAAGAAACTCACTGACAGCTTTCTGCTTTGAACGCACCTTCGTTACAGACGCCATTTTGAAGGCTATGTATAGTGCCGTCACTTATCGGAACTTCGAGAAACTGTAAGGGCTGAAGCGGAAATATTCCACTAAGTCTCACAACAAATTCCGCATTTTTTGATAAAAAACGAAAGGGGGTTGCATTACTTAGTGAACGCCCCTCGTATGTACGTATTGCTCCAACAGGTATATAATAACACACGCGTGTACTGATGCAATGTTTTGTCAATATTTCAAGTCAATCCACTGACTACTTTTCGAGTTCTGCGAGCACTAACATACTCAGGGCGAATTTTTGTATACAGGGTTGTCAGAAACAGTACGTAAGTGTGTTGTAGGGTAGGTTGTGCTGAAAAATAATTATTAAAAATTAATTCGATAAATTTACGAGTTAATCAGCATTGAAGTTAGCCAGTCAGGCCTTTGCGCACGCAAATTCAGGCGATCCACCAGAGACAGTGTCGCAAAACGTCTTTGTCGTCGAAGACGAGAGCGACACAAAAATTTGATCCGGCACGGTAGTAAGGATCGAAACCGAGCTAAACCGTACGCTATCGTCTACGCTACAAGAACAGCGGACACTAATTGTACCTGGCGGCTAGAATTTGCGCGCGCAACGACCTGATTAGCTAACTTCAATGTTAAATAACTCGGAAACGGCGCAACGTCTGGAATTTTTTCTTATTTCTCAGCACAACCTGCCCTGCAACTCTGTACAAGCTTTTCAGACTGTTTCTGACCACCCTGCTATCTGTTAGAAATTTTATTTTCGGAAGCAGATTATCAAAGAGTTTTATAAATGCATGTTTCACCACTTTTTGTACCAAGGTTAGATTCAGTAAAGGGTAATAGACCATTTTCTCTTCTATTGTTTTACTTGTAAATATCTCTGCTACTCCCAAACTGTGGTGCATTTTTCAACAATTTGCATAAGTAAACAAATCTACTATGAAGCTGTGAATAATATTCCTAGCTGCTTCAGAAGATATCTGAAAGACATCATGGGTGAATTCTACACAGAACTCTGATTATTCTCTTTTACATACTGCATATTTTTTAAAGTGATGAGTCACCCCGTAGTATTATCACATAGAACAACAGGGATGCAGGCCGGAGTGGCCGAGCGGTTCTAGGCGTTACAGTCTGGAACCGCGCGACCGCTACGGTCGCAGGTTCGAATCCTGCCTCGGGCATAGATGTGTGTGATGTCCTTAGGTTAGTTAGGTTTAAGTAGTTCTAAGTTCTAGGGGACTGATGACCTCAGCAGTTAAATCCCATAGTGCTCACAGCCATTTTTTGAACAACAGGGAATGAAAATATGCAAAGTATCGTAACTTACTGAATTCTGTATGCCCGTAGTTGACAATTATTCTTATAGCAAAAGTAATCGATCCTAAACCTTTTTTGCAGCTCTACAATTATTCTTATAGCAAAAGTAATCGATCCAAACGTTTTTGCAGCTCTGCTATATGGTTTTACCAGTTTAAGTTTACATCGCTATACACACCTAGGAAATTGGAATATCTGCCCTGAGTGCTATATCTTGCTCTGGCAATTGAAAAACTGGGGTATTTGGAGTCTGAATTGTATTAACATGCGGTAGTCTGATGAAAAAGTTACATCAACTATAGTAACATTTTTCTTATACCTTCCAGAACCCCTGAAGCTTCGAATGTTCTCACAGAATAAACGTTATACAAAGGGCATTTATCCAGTTTGGGGCTATGTCGGATAATAAGTACATTTGTCATCTATAGCACTGGAAAGTTCCCATGTTTTCATTTTAGTGCGATCCAGGCTCGCCGTCGAAAACCAGTGGATCCTGTGTTATTAAGAGACTCTCACTCTTTCTAATTTTTTTCAGACCGCTCTCTGGTAGGTACAAAGGAGCATCTGGTATCCTTAGCTACTTTGTTCGATAGCTAGTGCTCAGTTTCCTCGACACTGTGTTGGATGAATCAAATCAATAGATTAGGTGATATACCAGATAGGTTTTTTCTTCTCGTTGGGCCACAGACAGACAAAATGAGAAGTTACTTTATTTTTGTTGCGATTCCGCAACGTGAGGGGAGACGTATCTAAGACTGGTTGAAATTTTTATAGATATTTCTATTCGCTTAAACTAGCAAGGTGACTGAAAACAGCAAACTACTTAACTGAACGTGACAAAGACGGAAATGTGATATATGTGGGAGATGTGTTCAGAGAATTGCGAGTTTCGTTAAGTAATTTTATTTATCGTCTATGTCCCTTCAAAAAATCCTAATGTAAAAAAATGGTAACACCAAAAAGCAATTCTTCTTCTTCTTTCGCTTGTGCCTTATCCTGCAGATTTGGCAGGGTCAGCATTGTTACAATCGGATTTGGCATAGTTAATTGGAAGGGTGGCCGGATGCCCTTCCTGCCGCCATCCCGCACTCCCCTGGACGGAATCGGTGTACCTCAGCTGTCTGCATCTAGTGTAAATCATTAAATAGAGCGAACGTGTTACAAATATCTGCGAGTCGTGTAACTGAGGCGGGACGTGGGGACCATCCCAGTATTCACCTATGGGATGTGGAAAACCACTTGAAAACCACAGCCAGGCTGGCCAGCACACCGGCCCTCGTCGGTAATCCGCCGGGCAGAGTCGATCCGTGACCGGCGCGCCTACCCGAGTCCAGGAAGCAGAGCATTAGCGCTCTCGGCTAACCTGGCGGACACCAAAAGACAGTTAATGTGTTAATGCATCATATTTCGTGAATGAATTTGCCTAGGTAACATATTTAAGTTATTAAGACTGCAGGACCTCAGTTTAATGTCAGAGCGAGATAACCCGTTGCAAATGTGAAATGCTGTACATTAACAACTTGTGTAAACGCCAGAATGTTGAATGCAAACATGAAAACTTGCATGCATTGTGTTGGACACATGCCAGATGTCAGTTTGTAAGATGGAGTTCCATGCACTTGGTCGCTCAATAGAGCGAGGTGAACGCTGTTTTTGGAGTTGTCCGATGATGTTCCATATGTGCTCGACTGGAGACAGACCTGGCGGTCTAGAAGGCCAAGGCAAAATGTCAACGCTTTGTAGAGCATGTCGAGTCGAGCTTTATCCTGTTGGAAAACACCCCCTGGAGTACTGTTCATGAACAGCAGGTCGAATCACGAGACTGACGTACAGTTTTGAGTCAGGATGCGAGGGATAACCACGAGAGTGCTCCTGCAGTCATAAGAAATCGCAGTCTAGAACATAACCCCAGGTGTAAGTCCAGTGTGTCCAGCACTCAAATAGGCCTTCTTCTAACTCACTGCTATCACTGACATCGAGGCAGAACCAGCTTTCATCAGAAACACAGCAGACCTCCAACTTGCCATCCAATGAACTCTCGCTAGACACCACTGCAGTTGCAAATGGTGGTGGTTTCGACTCAGTAGAACGTTCGCTGCAAGGCGTCCGGCTTGGAGCTGCCCTTGATGTGTAATAGTTCGTTGTGTCGCTGTGATGCCAATTGCTGCTCAAATAGGTGCTGCAGATGCAGTACGATGCGCTATAGCCATACGCTGAATACGATGCTCTTGCCTCTAGGTAGTGGTACGTGATCTCCTGGAGACTAGTCTTCTTGCAACCGTACATTGTCGTGACCAAGGCTGCCAGTAATCATTACAATGGCTACATTTTTGCCAAGTCTTTCTGCAATATCGCAGAAGGAACATCCAACTTCTCGTAGACCTATTACACGACGTGGTTCAAGCTCATAGAGGTAGTGAGGTGTTCATAATGGTGTCTTTGTCGCCTTAAAGACATTCTTGCCTAACATCAACTCGCCACGTCCAATCTCAAAGGTAACCAACGCTCACGACCGTTGCAGTGTGTATTTAAAACAATACGGATTTGCTTAATAGTGGCACTACGAGCGCCAGTCTTATGGGATGGCACCAAATCTGGATAGACGTCCTCTTTCCGATGTAGAAACACGCCTACCATCTTTGGTTTATGTTACTCAACACTTTCTTGGTGTGACGATCTATTACCTTCATTCTAATTTCCATTAGATAATATTCACTTGCCAGCTCTTTTGTCAATCCACGAAACACCACGAGAACTCGAACTGTGGAATACCTTTTAGTTCTCCCAGAGATGCAGTTTTAATCTCATTTATATGTTTTTACAGCGACAACTTTTAAGATTTCCTTTGTTTTGGAAACGGTGAAAAGTTCTATGGGACTATGTCTGGCAAAAATGTTGGCTGGGGCGTAATTGTAGTATTGTATTCGACCAAAAAGTCACAAAATATCTACAAAAAGAGAAGGAACTGGGGGGACCAAACAAATGTTGAAGACATCCCAGCTCGGCAGACGTGAGCCGGGTAACGGAATTGTTTGTGGTGTAATCGGCACGTTGTTATAAATCAGTGGTTCTCAAACTGGAGGAAATTATCCCTGAGCGGTAAAATGAAATTTAATGGAGAGTAAAGACTAAACGATTCGATTCTGTTTCAGTCACAAAAATAAATCATTTTCTAAAGACAATTACTATTATCACAGTTCTGTAAGGCTAATGTTGATTACATTTCCAGTGAAATATCAATAATTACTTTTTCTCAGTTAGTTGCGTTCATGCGGTGGAGGTTACCTCTTCCTCACATATTTAATCCACCCACCACACACATGTGTTGTGCTTTGTACCGTACATCGCTGATGATGAGAGTGCGGTATACGTAACAAATGCTAAATATCTCCAGAAAATGTCTTCTCCAAGTTGTAGATAGTACCTGCAGTAGTCCAGAAGTTGCTTCATTTCTCGCTTCGACACAGATAAATGAGTTAATTGACAGCTCGGCACAGGAGTAACTACATACCGGCTACCATAGCGCTGTACACAGTTTTATTATTATTGTTATTATTATTATTATTATTAGAGAGGTTAGAGACAAAATATTATGAGCTTGAAGTCGTCCAATTTCTGCCAGTTCAGAAGTAGGGAGTGCAGCAGCGAAGTTATTTACGAACAATAAGTATAGTGCACACATCTGAACTTCATTGAATTGAAATGGAATTCTAGGGCACAAGTCAAGCAATTCCATCAATGGAGAGGAGTGATGCAGGTGATGCATGTTTCGTAACAATTGTGTACCCTCACTGTGGTTAATTAGCTTTCTTTTCTGTGAAGCACTTGCGATGCACCACGAATTCCTTCGCCATTCATTTTAACACACATACATACACACGGACACACACACACACACACACACACACATACACACACACACACACACACACACACACAGCCGCGCGGTATTAGCCCAGCGGTCTTAGGCGCTGCAGTCATAGACTGTGCGGCTGGTCCCGGCGGAGGTTCGAGTCCTCCCTCGGGCGTGGGTGTGGGTGTGTTTGTCCTTAGGATAATTTAGGTTAGGTAGTGTGTAAGCTTAGGGACTGATGGCCTTAGCAGTTAAGTCCCATAAGATTTCACACACATTTGAACAATTTTGAACACGCACACACACACACACACACACACACACACACACACACACAAATTAAATTCCATTAATCTCTCATCATTTCACAAATAAAAGTGTTCCATTATAAGTCTTTCATTCTACAGTTTGTTAGGTACTAAAGTTGGTGATACTGTGGGGTAAGGGGAGGAGGCAATGTCTGATTGTACTCAGAGGTAATGTTCTGAAAAAGGTTGGGTACCCCTGTATAAATGGTATGCAACTTATACCTTGTGAAATTTACGTTTATCAAGAGATAGACACTGTGAAGATATTACTATCTTACAACAACGTACACAGGGGTTAATAGCTCTGTTTACCTCAGTAGGCGCATCCTGGTGGCGTCTGCTGCACGGGAGCTCTACGTCTCTCCACGTGGCGAGTGTCCGCTTCCAGCGCAAGATATGATTCGTTTCAAAAGATCTGAGAGTCGCAAGCTGTAAAAATAACCTCATGTTTTCTCTGTGATGCTTCCTACAAAGCACACGCCATCCAAATCGCATACATCGTTTTTCCTCTATCCTTGTTGACAGTATTTTTCAAGAGCCGTTGGGACTGTGAGCCTGTGACATATGACACTTTGATGATTTATGTTGGCACGTTATCTTCTAACGTTACGCTGTCGCTACGCATGAAAGTTCTCCGGAAGAATTTCTGTATTTTCGAATACTGCATTCAGTTCACAACACTGAAATTTTCTCTTTCCTTCTTACATTACTTGTAGCGGCAGTAGAAATAATAAGTATAGTGTAGTTTCTGTAATATATCACATTTTGGCATATGATTTAAATACTAGGAGCCGGCCAGAGTGGCCGAGCGGTTAAAGGCGCTACAGTCTGGAACCGCACGACCGCTACGGTCGCAGGTTCGAATCCTGCCTCGGGCATGGATGTGTGTGATGTCCTTAGGTTAGTTAGGTTTAAGTAGTTCTAAGTTCTAGGGGACTGATGACCACAGCAGTTGAGTCCCATAGTGCTCAGAGCCATTTGAACCATTTGAAATACTAGGAAGATGGCGGAACCCATCTGTGTAGTACTGTATATCGAAGAGGGAGACGATGACTATTGCCCTTATAGAAGAAACAAGTACGGAGAGTTGCCTGAACATCATACTCAGAGACAACGATGTGCCGTAAAAATTCCTACGGTCTTTGAGACTCGTCCTCCAATCAGTGTTGATGCTGTCAAATTAATGCTCCTAAGTGACGCTCTACTTGATCTACGACAGCTAGGAAGGCCAGTGTTACTCTAAACAAGCTGTTACTTCCTGATACACCTGATAGCGAGAGTAGAGGAATGTGCTTCTTAGAATAATAAGAACCCTTGCGACTAATAGCTATACTAAGCATACAAGCGCATCTCTGTTGTATACAAGATTGTAATGTTGTGGCTGAAAAATGTCAGATCGAGCGTATTCAGACGGTAACAGAAGAGAGAGCCACGCGTGAGATCCAGTTACATAACTGCAGAATGATTATCTGTAAACGGTATTAGTACGACTGTGCTATGGGTGGAGGAGTGTAGAGAGTTTTCCCCTAAAGCAGGGTGAATTTGTGAACGAACAGTGTCAGTCCCAGTACGGAATGAAGTGATTCTATTTCTACAGGGGTATAGCCATTATCGCATGCACTAACGCAAGATATAGTCAGAGAGGTAGCCGTATACCTAATGCCCATATGATAGAAGTATACGATGAAATATGAATACGAATATAGTAGGAAGTCACTTCTATTCACAGGAACACTGAATTAGAATCTAGGTGAGTTAAATAATGTTCTGAAGAGATAAACAGTCTTGGCTGCCGTGTGCCTTGATTCTCAGAAGAAGTTAGATACAGCTCCGCACAGCCATTTAATGAACAAAATAAGTCAGGTAACATATTACTTCCTCCAACATACGCCTCAAAAAAGGACTACGATCAGAAAATTAGCGAAAATAGCGTTCATATAAAAACTTTCCAACAATCATTCTTCCAGAAACCAGTCACGTATGTAACAGGGAGAGCGATAAACCATAGTTGTGCAGCAAGTACACTCCGTCACACACCGTGCGGTGGCTTGTTGTGTATAGACGCAGATGTAAGTGAAGATCGTAATGCTTGGATAAGTACGTCAGGAACCTCGTATTGTGTGACTAATAGCTGATAGTTACGATGATGATTAACTCACAAGGATTTTCTGTCATTTGCTTATACAGAATTTGTCCTAATTTTAGTGCTAGCGACATAAAAGTCTGTAAAAGTATTTTTGATAGAGTCTTTATATTGTAGTTTACCTCCATTTCTGAGTGGTTTCCATGTCTAACTGCTAGGCTGATAACCCGGGACCAGTTTCCGGTACGGCTGGCGGAGGTTCGAGTCCTCCCTCGGGCATGGGTGTTTGTGTTTGTCCTTAGGATAATTTAGGTTAAGTAGTGTGTAAGCTTAGGGACTGATGACCTTAGCAGTTCACTCCCATAACATTTCACACACATTTGAACATTTGGTACGGCTGGAGATTTTACCTAGGTGGAGAGCGTGGAACGTGGCGCACTGAGCCTTGTGATGCTAATTCAGGAGCTACTAAATGAGAAGTAGCGGCTGGCAACAGCCGAGAGAGTGCTGTGCTGATCCCATGCCCCTTCATATTGCAAACGAATGACGCCATTGACAGTGTATGACACGGCGGTCGGTCAGTACTGTACGTACTAGCATGTGCGGAACTGGCTGGTGCGATATACTGCAACCAATCTGAAATGTATTCGCTGATTACAGTGGTTCATACTAATTCTGTGAAACATGTTCCTTTTAAGAAAATCAGTTGATGGGCTGAAAAAGAAAACAGAATAGTAAATAGTGCTATTGCTATGGTTATTCGTAAGCCGGCCGCGGTAGCCGTGCGGTTCTAGGCGCTTCAGTCCGGAACCGCAGAACTGCTACGGTCGCAGGTTCGAATCCTGCCTCGGGCATGGATGTGTGTGATGTCCTTAGGTTAGTTAGGTTTAAGTAGTTCTAAGTTCTAGGGGACTGTTAAGTCCCATAGTGCTGGTTCAAATGGCTCTGAGCACTATGGGACTTAACATCTATGGTCATCAGTCCCCTAGAACTTAGAACTACTTAAACCTAACTAACCTAAGGACAGCACACAACACCCAGCCATCACGAGGCAGAGAAAATCCCTGATCCCGCCGGGAATCGAACCCGGGAACCCGGGCGTGGGAAGCGAGAACGCTACCGCACGACCACGAGATGCGGGCACCCATAGTGCTCAGAGCCATTTTTGAACCATGGTTATTCGTGATGATAATAGTAATTATTATTATTATAATACGGTACTCGAACGTACCAATTTTATCGGCTCAACTCGAATTATGGGCACAACTTTCTCAGACGTGAAATAAATATCTAGGGAAAATTGGTGCTAATAATGTTTTACATTTCCTTTAGGGTAAGGGAACACAAGAAAACACTGGTTCAAATGGCTCTGAGCACTATGCGACTTAACTTCTGAGGTCATCAGTCGCCTAGAACTTAGAACTAATTAAACCTAACTAACCTAAGGACATCACACACATTCATGCCCGAGGCAGGATTCGAACCTGCGACCGTAGCGGTCGCTCGGCTCCAGACTGTAGCGCCTAGAACCGCACAGCCACTCCGGCCAGCCAAGAAAACACTGCTTAAACGAATTAAAAGATCACCTTGTTGTATAACCTGTCAACCATTTTAAACTGTGTGTTTTGTATTTTTTGCATTTTGTCAAATAAATGCTTGCATGTCATCAGTAGAAAATGGTTAGGGATGGTCTCTGCAAAGTATACATGCTAATATGAAATACATAATTTAATTTTTCACATGACACCAATTTGCCTTGGCTCGCCATGTGTGGGCGCTGATGACCTTGACATTGAGCGCCCGTAAACCCCAACACACACACACACACACACACACACACAGACATACGCGCGCGCGCGCGCGCCATGTGTGAAACACGATCTTTTTTCTATTATCCCGTTGAGAAGCACCTCCTGCAAGGGATGTGCATTGTTGGCAAATCATCGATGCTGATTTCTATTTCACCATCGACGGCCGATAACAATCAACCCAAATACAGGGCGTTTCAAAAATGACCGGTATATTTGAAACGGCAATAAAAACTAAACGAGCAGCGATAGAAATACACCGTTTGTTGCAATATGCTTGGGACAACAGTACATTTTCAGGCGGACAAACTTTCGAAATTACAGTAGTTACAATTTTCAACAACAGATGGCGCAGCAAGTGATGTGAAAGATATAGAAGACAACGCAGTCTGTGGGTGCGCCATTCTGTACGTCGTCTCTCTGCTGTAAGCGTGTGCTGTTCACAACATGCAAGTGTGCTGTAGACAACATGGTTTATTCCTTAGAACAGAGGATTTTTCTGGTGTTGGAATTCCACCGCCTAGAACACAGTATTGTTGCAACAAGGCGAAGTTTTCAACGGAGGTTTAATGTAACCAAAGGACCGAAAAGCGATACAATAAAGGATCTGTTTGAAAAATTTCAACGGACTGGGAACGTGACGGATGAACGTGCTGGAAAGGTAGGGCGACTGCGTACGGCAACCACAGAGGGCAACGCGCAGCTAGTGCAGCAGGTGATTCAACAGCGGCCTCGGGTTTCCGTTCGCCGTGTTGCAGCTGCGGTCCAAATGACGCCAACGTCCACGTATCGTCTCATGCGCCAGAGTTTACAATTCTGTCCATACAAAATTCAAACGCGGCAACCCCTCAGCGCCGCTACCATTGCTGCACGAGAGACATTCGCTAACGATATAGTGCACAGGATTGATGACGGCGATATGCATGTGGGCAGCATTTGGTTTACTGACGAAGCTTATTTTTACATGGACGGCTTCGTCAATAAACAGAACTGGCGCATATGGGGAACCGAAAAGCCCCATGTTGCAGTCCCATCATCCCTGCATCCTCAAAAAGTACTGGTCTGGGCCGCCATTTCTTCCAAAGGAATCATTGGCCCATTGTTCAGACCCGAAACGATTACTGCATCACGCTATCTGGACATTCTTCGTGAATTTGTTGCGGTACAAACTGCCTTAGACGACACTGCGAACACCTCATGGTTTATGCAAGATGGTGCCCGGTCACATCGCACGGCCGACGTCTTTAATTTCCTGAATGAATATTTCGATGATCGTGTGATTGCTTTGGGCTATCCGAAACATACAGGAAGCGGCGTGGATTGGCCTCCCTATTCGCCAGACATGAACCCCTGTGACTTCTTTCTGTGGGGACACTTGAAAGACCAGGTGTACCGCCAGAATCCAGAAACAATTGAACAGCTGAAGCAGTACATCTCATCTGCATGTGAAGCCATTCCGCCAGACACGTTGTCAAAGGTTTCGGGTAATTTCATTCAGAGACTACGCCATATTATTGCTACGCATGGTGCATATGTGGAAAATATCGTACTATAGAGTTTCCCAGACCGCAGCGCCATCTGTTGTTGAAAATTGTAACTACTGTAATTTCGAAAGTTTGTCTGCCTGAAAATGTACTGTTGTCCCAAGCATATTGCAACAAACGGTGTATTTCTATCGCTGCTCGTTTAGTTTTTATTGCCGTTTCAAATATACCGGTCATTTTTGAAACGCCCTGTACATCTAACATTATACTGATTAACCAAAAATTCAGTAATTATTAATATTGCAATATCCCACAACTTTTTGTCTACTAGCCTTTTTTTTATTATCTGTTCGTAGTTCCAGAAACTGTCGAAGTATCAACTGATTCTTACTGCTCAATCAACATTTAACGTAACACGGAATACTCTTCCATTCTGAGTGCGTTTCATAACAGTTGAAGTGTTAAAAACAAAAGAAAGTGTCAACAACTCCCTTACATTACTCGTCGGCGAGTACGAGGTTCCTACACTGCAATGTCATTTCATAAACATCTTTAAGTTAACACATACCGCATGAAAATTAAAGTGTTGAAAATGTTTATTATTATTCGTATTAATCATCTTTCAAAGTCAGAAATGGAAAGAGTAGACTTATTCCAGCAGAGAAGGAACATAAACCTTTGAGAAACTTTATTTGTGGATATGGGAGCTGTGGTCTTCCTTTATTTAAATACTTATTTTTACATGGATCAAATGTAGACCTGCCTACCGTTAACGGAAGGCCATTTAATGATTCGAAGTATTTTTAGCAGTTACGAAATGTATTACAGCCAATACAGGCGCACTCACTACTTGACACCACGAAAGCTTGAACTGAATGAACAATGAAAGGCATTAGTCCATGATTAGATACAGTAGTAGCCAATGTCCCTAGCTTAGATCTTTCAAACGTATTATCTCCCCCCCTCCCCCCCCCTCCCTGTCCCCCCCTTCCCCCCCCCCCCCCAGCCGGCCGCGATGGTCTAGCGGTTCTGGCGCTGCAGTCCGGAACTACGGGACTGCTACGGTCGCAGGTTCGAAACCTGCCTCGGGCATGGGTGTGTGTGATGTCCTTAGGTTAGTTAGGTTTAAGTAGTTCTAAGTTCTAGGGGACTTCTGACCTAAGATGTTGAGTCCCATAGTGCTCAGAGCTATTTGAACCATTTGAACCCCCCACCCCCCCACCCCCAAGTGGCTACGTTTGACAATTTGCAAATAGTGAAGATATGCAGGTTTGTAAGTTCTGGAACAGATAGCAATCTAATCTCAAGGTCAGCACAGACTCGTCGCGGGAAATTGTGCGTGGTATTTTCAAGGTCACTAAATAACCTGACAGCGATCACGCGTCAAGATGAGCCCCCTCTTTCTGCCCGCATCTCGTGGTCGTGCGGTAGCGTTCTCGCTCCCCACGCCCGGGTTCCCGAGTTCGATTCCCGGCGGGGTCAGGGATTTTCTCTGCCTCGTGATGGCTGGGTGTTGTGTGCTGTCCTTAGGTTAGTTAGGTTTAAGTAGTTCTAAGTTCTAGGGGACTGATGACCATAGATGTTAAGTCCCATAGTGCTCAGAGCCATTTGAACCATTTGAACCCCCTCTTTCTGCTGCCTACGCCAGTAGGTCAATTGTGTGAATAACAAACTGACAGAAAACAAAGGTAGAACTGCCATTGAGGACATTCTGGCACCAAAAGCCAGGTGACCCACCTGTCACTGACTGCTCTTTGCTGACCTGCAAACGCATCTGAAATGGCTAACAGGCAAAGATAACAGTCCTACCAACCGTAGCTCGTCATGGTTGCTTCTTCCCAACGTTCCGCCAGCGTCAACATACGCCTGACTTTGAGATCGCTGATATTGAGATGTGGGAGGCATGCTATTATCAGTGACCGTCATAAGACCGACAATGTCCAGCTCGCAAATTGCGGACACAGAATGCACGTTATATTAACCGCTCAAATACTTTTTTATTACACGTATCTCTATCTCTCGAGGATATTACTAGGAATTAGTCGTTATTAACGTTGTATCACTACTACCGCTAGAAAATCTCTACTGTACGGTAACAATTTTTGTAAATCACTTGTACTAAAAAGCTTTTGGGCACTGGCAGTGACAATTACACAATGAGTGGTTTCACTCTGACCACAATTTGCAACACGATCAAATCGTTAAAGGTCTCGTAAATTACTGTATTTTTGCGAGACCAGAGTCATTAATTCGAAAAGTCGCATTCCACTGAGTGGTGTTTGAGAGAGTACTTTGTTGCCATATTATCGATTTTCTATCCTATTACAGTCTGACATACTGATTGAGGAAAGAAGTGATATGTCTCTGTACATGCCCTAATCCCACTTGCGGTCGCTACAAGGGATATACGATGGTGCTGACATTATGAAATTGCAGTCGTGTTGAATTGCATTTTCTCTCAATAGCGTTTCGCGAGAAACCCAGCCCATATTGGTGCTGAAATACTATTTGCTTACGAATAACAGCCTGTACTCCAGCAGATTAATGGAATCAGATATGTGACACAGTTTTTCACAACGAGATAGTATAAAATACAACTGTCAGTCCCCCTTTTTAGTAGAGAATTGCTGTGTGCTATTGCCTCCCACCATTTCGCAAATGTTTCATTAATACTACAGTCTACATATACACCCCCAATTTCCATCCTCCTGATTTTGAAATGTAATTTGCTTATTATGATTAGGCAGTAGCCCACCAGAGCAAAGGAATCGAATGCATAACATAGATTTCCACCAAGAGACAGTCTAAAATATTATTGTCAGCAACCTTTATTAGTAGAGAATTGCTGTGTGGTAATGCCTTCCGCCACTAACAAATCTTCCTTTAAAAAATTACCGTTTTATGTAGCATGTACACCCCCAACACCCATCCTCCCGGTTTTGAAATGCAGTTTGCTTATGAAAGTCAAGTACTCCTGCAGAGTAATGAAATCTGATATTTAAGATAGATTTTCAAATAGTTTATGGACAAATAATTAAATTTATAGGAAGATAGAGCGTAATTTATAACTTTTTCTCGCCGTTTATTATTTGGAAGACGTACTACGACGCAGGTAAACCATCATGTATTCTTATCACCCCTGTTCGCTAAATGCACAACAACAGTAGTAAAATTTATTTTTTTATACTCGGAAGGAGCCAATCGTAGCTCAGTAACATTCATATTTCTTGCTGTAAGAGCGTATTTGTTTGTTTCAGTAATGCGCGTATTTGTTTGTTTCAGTAATGCACTGTGGTGACTGTTAAACATGAAGCCATTGGTGCTGATAGGTGGTCCCTGGCTATTAGATAGTGTTACCATCCAGACATGGATGCTTGGTGTGTGAACACTGAGGGAGTCTGACGCAACGCACAGTGGCGTGGCTGGGCGGGCACTGTTATGAGTGATGTGCTATGGTGTGATTCGCTGCAGAGACGACATTCCTGTATCACTGGTCACCTCTGAGTAACTGATTTTAGAATCTGTGAAAGTGTATCTCTAGTGCTATGTGAACCATGCAAAATACCCAAAATACCAGCTTACCTATAACACTCATGTCCAAAGTATCATGTAAACTATTATGCACATAGTGAGCAGCACTGAATCCATAATTTTTATGCATGTTTGCCAATGTGCAGTTGCTCGCCTTTTATATATATGCAGTTGCCTAATCAAGTTTCGTTACTCGCTCTTCAATTATAATTTGTCATATTTTCCATATTTTTTACATATTTTCCATATTCTATGTCTAAATGCACAAGAAATTTTTTTTCTCTTATTGCTTACCCTAGCAAACAACAGTGATGTAGATTCCACCACCAAGCTAGCGAATCTAAATGGTCTCCACAAGATTTCTTCTTCCTCTTTTTCCTTTAGTCCACCTACAAAAATCTTCCATAAATGCACAGTGATAACTGCCAAAGCCAACCCCAACATGCACTAAAACGCCACATGGATTGTGGTGGAGGTGAAGTGCAGAACTTAGCTTCCTCAAACACAGCTTTATGTTATTATTATGTTATTGTTTCCATTTGTTACATATATCTTTTGAGTAAATACAAAATTTTGACAGGCAAAGTTGGACAGTATTTTGTGTTACCAAGACATGAAGAAGAACAAATGGATGTCATTGTAGTTTGGTGGTGATGCTATTTGAGTAGTTGCAGGGGTAACAGTCTGGATGATTGGCTGATCTGGCCTCGCAACACCAGCCTTGCGGTAATGGTACTGCGAATGGCTAAAGGCAAGGGGAAACAACAGCTGTAACTTTCCCCAAGGACATGCAAACCTAATGTGTGAACAAATTATGATGACATCCTCTTGAGTAAAATATCGCAGAGGAAAAATAGTCATCCATTCGGATGTCTGGACTGGAACTACTCACGAGCTTGTCGCCATCAGGAATGTAGCTGAACTAGAAAAGTTATAAATTGTAGAAAGTCAATGACAAGAAAAGCGTAACTGAGAAATTTATAAGTCTTTTCTGTAGATATATGTCTGGAGCGTAGTCCGGTAAGGTAAGTGAAGCGTGAACAGTACGAAGTTCAGAGTAGATGAGAATAAAAGCTTTTGAAATATTGTGTCACAAAAGAATGCTGAAGATTAGATGGGTAGATAACATAACTGATGAGGAGGTAATAAATAGAGCAGGGGAGGAAAAAAACCTGTGGCATAACTTGACTAAGAAAAAAGGATACGTTGATAGGGAACGTTCTGAGACAATAATGAACAATCAGTTAAGTATTGGAGGAAAGTTTGAAGTTGAGGGGAGGGGTAGAAATTGTACAGGGAGACGAAGATGTGAGTACAGTAAACAAGTTCAAATGGATGTGGGATGCAGTAGTTATTCGTAGATGAAAAAGCTTGCACAGGATAGTGAGCGTGAATAGCTGCATCAAACCAGTTTTCAGACTAAAGATCACGACAACAACAATAGCATGTGGTTGACTGTTCACTGTTGTTATTTCGAAGGTCTTAAGAAAGAAAAGCACCTTTAGCTGTTACTGTTTCCAGAGATATTATATGGGCGGCCTTAATAGAACGCTACAATTGTCGAATACATTTAGATAGGTTACAATTAGTGAATTCATATATAGGTTCCAGTAACAAGCTGATAAGATAAAATGCTATACTACCGTAAATCTGGTTCTCGAATTTTAGATGATTGGTGCTTCGTCCTCAATGACACTTTCGTAGACTTTTTTTACCCATGCCTCAAAATAGTGTCCAATTTCAGTCGCAATACAGTGAATGAGTCATTGATTTTCTTCTTCGTCAATTCATTGAAAAGAAGCTGTGAAGCAGATTATGCTGAAACTAATAAAATGAAATGTTACCCCTGATCGCCTTCCGACACGACTGAGCTCAGAGACTGTTGTATAATATGATGCTGTCCATTCGTTTGTCGCACCAATCACTGAGGAAATACATAGGAACGTTGAATAAGAAATCCTTCTCTTTCAATTCTAATTTTAAACATAATTTTAGTTTCTTGTCCACTGCCCGGAAATTCGTTAATGACCAAAAATCTCAGTATGTGATTCATAGATGAACAACGTGGGTTCTTGACCCAATTCGTCATAGAATGCTGTTGGTAAAATGGAAACAGCCAATGTAACCTTATGTGTACAAAAAGTATTTCAAAACAACGTTACCGTGCCACTTGGGGAGGCAACACAATTTCAGCAACCACTCAGTGTGATGTGACTGCAAATTAATGTCTCTGGTTACGCAAAAATACAGTAGCTTACGAGAAATGACCAGAAAGTATGTGTGCAAAAGTGATAGGTAAATAATACTACACAATCCAAGCTGTATGGTTACCGCTATGTGTGCATCATGCTTTATTTCGATCCCAACTGGAAATCACCTTTTCCCACCATTGAATTTGCCGAAAATTGTAACGAAAGACCTCCACTACGGTCTGTCCACCGTGTGTGCGTAGGACATGAGAGATGGGAACAAGTTACACACAAGAAATCAACGAGACGATGCGTCTTGCACAGTGACATGCGATACAAGATCAGCGCCATTGTCGTTAGACACCTTATTAGATAAAGAAATACTAAATTACCACTCTAAATTGGTTCAAATGGCTCTGACCACTATGGGACTCAACTGCTGAGGTCATTAGTCCCCTAGAACTTAGAACTAGTTAAACCTAACTAACCTAAGGACATCACAAACATCCATGCCCGAGGCAGGATTCGAACCTGCGACCGTAGCGGTCCTGCGGTTCGAGACTGCAGTGCCTTTAACCGCACGGCCACTCCGGCCGGCTAAATTACCACTCTATATACAAACAAAATACAAATGTAATGATTCCACAACGGTTGTTAGCAGTTGACAGGTTGAAACCATTCTGCGTATAATTCTCATTGCCAGCGTCCCAGGAGATTTTTTAAAGCTCTAAAAATTGTTACTTTATAGTAGAACCTTTATAGCGGTAGTCGTGACTGAATGTTAACAATGACTTACTGCTGAAATTATTCTCGAGCATTAGAGAGACGTGTAATAAAAATATATTTCCGCATTTAATAGAATTTGCATTCTGTGTCCGCAGTTTGCGAGTTGCAGTCTGTCGGTGTTATCGAGGTTTGCTGCAGATAACATGTCTCCCACATCTCAATAATAGCAATCTGCCAGTCTTATCTCAGGTTTGTACGGATGCTGGCCAAGCGTTACGATGAAGCAGCCACGCGGTTTGCAGCCGGCATGACTATTATCTTTCGCTGTTAGCCGTTTCAGATGCATTAGCAGTCACGACAATGAGCCCTCAGTCTCCACCTCTGTCACTCTATGCAGTAGCATTATCTATGAGATATGTGTGACGCTTCTGGTGGACCGTCTGAAATGTTCGCCAGCATCTCACATGCAAGGCTGCAGTTTGCGGCGTGAGCGGCCGTTGTCCGTAAGCGAGAGAGAAGTCGCGTCACTAGACCCTCAGCCAATGGCTATCTGGAGAGGGGCATGTCATCATGAAAATGATTGCATGAGGCACAACAACTCGGACTTTTTTGTTTGTTTTAAAAGCAGTACCTCTCTGTCCTTAGACTTCAATCATATATCAGGAAATTTGTGCAATTTACAGTGTAAATTGAGCGACATGTTGTGTTCGTAAATACACTAGTGGCCATTAAAATTGCTATACCACGCAAATTACGTGCTACAGACGCGAAATTTAACCGACCCGAGGAAGATGCTTTGATATGCAAATGATTAGCTTTTCAGAGCATTCACACAAGGTAGGCGCCGGTGGCGACACCTACAACGTGCTGACATGAGGAGAGTTTCCAACCGATTTGTCACACACAAACAGCAGTTGACCGGCGTTGCCTGGTGAAACATTGTTGTGATGCCTCGTGTAAGGAGGAGAAATGCGTCCCATCACGTTTCCGACGTTGATAAAGGTCGGATTGTAGCCTATCGCGATTGCGGTTTATCGTATCGCGACATTACTGCTCGCGTTGGTCGAGATCCAATGACTGTTAGCAGAATATGGATTCGGTGGGTTCAGGAGGGTAATAGGGAACGCTGTGCTGGATCCCAACGGCCTCGTATCACTAGCAGTCGAGATGACAGGCATCTTGTCCGCATGGCTGTAACGGATCCTGCAGCCACGTCTCGATCCCTGAATCAACAGATGGGAACTTTTGCAAGACAACAACCATCTGCACGAACAGTTCGACGTCTTTTGCAGCAGCATGGATTATCAGCTCGGAGACCATAGCTGCGGTTACCCTTGACGTTGCATCACAGACAGCAGCGGCTGCGATGGTGTACTCAACGACGAACCTGGGTGCACGAATGGCAAAACGTCATTTTCTCGGATTAATACAGGTTCTGATTACAGCATCATGATGGTCGCATCCATGTTTGGCTACATCGCGGTGAACGCACATTGGAAGCGTGTATTCGTCATCGCCATACTGGCGTATCACCCGGCGTGATGGTATGGGGTGCGATTGGTTACACGTCTTGGTCACCTCTTGTTCGCATTTACGACCCGTGGCTCTACCCTTCATTAGATCCCTGCGAAACCCTACATTTCAGCAGGATAATGCACGACCGCATGTTGCAGGTCCTGTAGGGGCCTTTCTGGATACAGAAAATGTTCGACTGCTGCCCTGGCCAGCACATTTCCAGATCTCTCACCAATTGAAAATGTCTGCTCAATGTTGGCCGAGTAACTGGCTTGTCATAATACGCCAGTCACTACTCCTGATGAACTGTGGTATCGTGTTGAAGCTGCATGGGCAGCTGTACCTGTACACGCTATCCAAGCTCTGTTTGACTCAATGCCCAGGCGTATCAAGTCCGTTATTACGGCCAGAGGTGGATGTTCTCGGTACTGATTTCTCGGGATCTATGCACCCAGACTGCGTGAAAATGTAATCACATGTCAGTTCTAGTATAATATATTTATCCAATGAATACCCGTTTATCACCTGCATTTCTTCTTGCTATAGCAAGTTTAATGGCCAGTGGTGTACTGGACTTTTCCGCCATCAGTTACAAGTACACTGTATCCTGTATTGTCAGACTCCTCTAAGGCAGTCTTATAGTGACAACAGACATGGACAAGTTTCTCGTAGACTTGGTATGAAGCGAGAGCATATTTGTTGAAGCTAGTGAATTGTTTAATGTGGGATATCGGCATATTTGTTAAAATAACACGCTATGGAAACTGTTTAATATTTAGACTCTCCTATTTACGTGTGTTTCTGTTGACTGACTTGAGAGGTGTGTATTTGGAATGGTGGGGGAAAACACTGTTAAAAAATGTAGCAGATACTCCGACATTGTAAACAGCACACTCTGGCGTGCTTACAGAAAATGCCATTGTTTTTATGAGGCCACGAAGTCACACAGAAATAATGCAGGGTCATGCACCTTACAGACGTTATTTGCTTTAATAATGCACTACAGAATGGAGACATCCATTTATATTTTCTTTTTTTTATAATTTCAGCTAACATTATGTGGTATACATATATGTACAAATATGCACGTAATTCTGTATTTACACCAGGTATTGGCGATACTCCAGACATAATCCGCACATAAGCCTAACACTCGTCGAAATTCTTAGCAAGAACGTCCTTTGATGTGTTCTGATAGGCAAGCTTTGTAAGTGCTCACCACATATTTCCTGGAAATCCGTACACATACTCGTACCACTCGAGACTCTCTTTCACAGCCCTTTCGATGGTCGAACTAGTACATCGAGCTAGTACAAAAAAGGGTTCAAATGGCTCCGAGCACTATGGGACTTAACTTCTGGGGTCATCAGTCCCCTAGAACTTAGAACTACTTAAACCTAACTAACCTAAGGACATCACACACACCCATGTCCCAGGCAAGATTCGAACCTGCGACCGTAGCGGTCGCGCGGTTCCAGACTGTAGCGCCTAGAACCGCTCGGCCACTCGGGCCGGCGTGCTAGTACACATCAAGTTTATCAACGCTGATTCCTGAAAGTGATTGCATTGCTTGGTATTCATATTGTTGTATATTTTCACTGATCTCGCGTAATCACCAACACATTCTATGTGATAATCTTGTAACACAGGAAGGTTTCAGCAATGAACGTTGCATATGCGTCTGAGAAATTCTCACATAATACATACCATTCATTGTGTGTAAGCATTAGGTTCATACCGCTATATTGATGATTTTCAATCACTTCCACTATATTGAACCCACAAACTGAGTACAAACCTCCAACCAAACGTTTATTACCAGTCACAGTTAGACTTTATCCCATAGAGAATAATATCACTTTAACAGGTGAGGTGCAACATGATAGCCATATGACGAGCATTGCTGATGATAGCAATAATAGGAACTCAATGTCTGGGTACATTCGTTGTGTATCAGATAGGCCATTCTACGCTGCTTCCGGGTCGTGGAGACTAGAAACTCGAATGGATGATCCAATAAATCAAGTTCGCCGACAATGGGCTGCTCCTGTGCTAGTGAAAACAATAAAAACTCGAACACCTGTATTTCCTGGTACAACCTGTGTGCTATTGCTTATGCTAAATCTACTGCATTAGGGTAAGGATTGTACTGTTGGGTAAAAATGAAAATCGTAAGTAAAAACACATAGAATATATTAATAAATGAATACTAAAGAGAGATTTGAATGCACTCATGCTTACATGCGCATGTGAAAGTCTTCTTCTGAGGCGTGGATGATCACTTTTAAGTCATTTTTTGGCCTTGAGAGAGAAGAAAGAGGGGGAGGAGGAACTTGATTTTTCCGTCATTTTTAAGTTATATCTTTGGTTTAGAGAGAAAAGGATGGGAGAAGAGGAGTAGGGGACACTTGTTTTCTCTTTATTTTAAGTTGTCCTATTGACCTAAATGAATAGTGGCTGGGCGACCTTGAATTTGGGGCCAGAATACCCACAGTGGATGGATAGCCTTAATTTCCATCCCTCTATTTTGTCTCATACAGCTGACGTAAAGGCGTGGGGAGCACGGGTAGGAGCGGGGGTGATATCTTAGCTTGATATATGGTTGGCACCACATTACATAGTGACCCTGAATATACGACATGCAGTTGCCCAGGAGGTGCGAGCTGTTACCTGGAGGTAACTGTCACAAACCCCGCTTACCTCTCCTGCTGTCACAGTCGTGTTACACTGCAGTCGTTAAGAGAAATGCTCAGAGAAATAACATCGATGTTACGATGTTTCAAAGACTTCAGAATCAATATTGAAACATCGATTTTTGAACCCCCAAAATCGCTATTTTTTAAATATTGATGATTATCAACGAATTTCCATCGCTTCCTACAGCGCTATAATGTTCCTGCAACAACGCCGCAATAATATTTTACACAGTAACACAAGTATCGGTTCCAGTGTACGATAAATGAATTTCCCTCTCTCTCTCTCTCTCTCTCTCTCTTTCTCTCTTTCTCTTTTTTCCCCTAACGGCAATGTAGAACGAGAGAATGCGGTGGCATTAAAAATGTGTCCCCCTGTTAGTAGTCATTTTACGCGAGTCCCAACAGAGCGTGAGAGCTGTGCAGCCTGATCGTCCGGTCTACACAGGCTCGCAAATTGTCAGTGCATCGCAGGTAAGTGTCGTTATTTTGGGAATGCGGCGCGGCGGATGAGCCGGACATGAGAGCGCAGCGGCTGACGAGCGCTCATCGCAGCCTTGACCCACGCCCGCTCACCTTGTGCTCATCGCTACACACTGAGTTTCCTCCAGCCACCAACCTCGCCGCCTTATAACTTCACAACACGCCATCGCCGCCATTGTCTCCGGTTATCCTGTACTGGAATATATTCTTACTTGCGAAGGGACTTGTAGCCTAGTACAAATAGCCGTTCAGTCTCAGATTACCATAAATAAATTAAGCCCTTCCACTGATGTTCCACCGTTTAAGATAATGGAGCGGATTTTCACAGCCATAAGGATGAAGTCAAGGTTTTTGCTACACGTATTCATTGTGTCCGTCTGTACTAAATCAGGATAAGCTCAGGGGCAAAATATTATTTACCCCACCAAAACAGCAGACTTGTCACTTTGGAGCACTGTAGACAGTGCAGGACTGGTACCAAGCTGTCATGTGACCATTATCGATGATGTTTCTTCTTCTTCTTCCGTGTCCGGATGCACCAATTATATCTTCGCTTCCCAGTAATTAGCAACGTAGATTGCTTTGTCATTGACTTTCAAAATATCATCTTTAGTGCATGTTATAGACATATCTGGGCAGATCAGTAGGTGGTTCAAGTCCTGTATTGCTCCGCATTCGCACCTGTCGCCATCACTGTAACCCCATTTAAATAGGTTTGATTTGCACCCAGTTACTCCAGTGCGCAGCCGGTTTAATGACCTCCAAGTTGTAAAAGGTAGTTGAATTCCTGCAGATCCCTCCTCAAGTAGTTCCATTGTGGAGTGTGGCACCATTTCTTCCCAAAGAGATAGCCGCCTTGCGGCGGGCTTGGTGGCGAGCTCTTCAGTAGTTTCAATGAAACTCCTGCGGGATTTCAGCCGGACACGTATCGATGATGTAAGATGTGCCATTCAGCTGTGTGGAATCAGCGCAGTAGGATGAGTGGACATGGAAACGTAACAGGATGTCATAAAGGAGCTATCGTGTTTGGACGTGCCCATAATCACAACATGATTTGTTCGTGTATCAGCGCGAACTGTCCAATCTGTCTACGGGGAATGGTGTACCACTCGCAGTCAAGTAGCTCTGCATAAACGCATTCGCCGTAAAAACATCCTAACTGGCAAGATTTTAAGTGACAGTCAATTTCGAACCCTACAGAAATTGCAGGTGCCAGTGGATGCAGATCCATCGGAAACTGTTTTAGATCGAACTTCTCGAAAGAATTGCACGTACTGAAAATTTGGAGTCGGGTGCGTCGCAAAAGCCCTTTGCGCTCCGTAGCATATAAAGCTGCACGTCTTCAGTGAGCCACACAGCACGGAAACTGGCCAATAGTTAAGCGGAGGCGTGTAGTGTCGTCCGACGAGTCACGATTGCATCTCCTTCCAGATGATACAAGTTTCCGCGTGCACCGACGGCCCAGTTTGTATACCACTTCAGTTATTTATGATAACCTCTACAGATATTTTGAGTTTCGTCCTGTCTGATTTTCATGCATCCAACCTATCTTATCTTTCTTGCAGGTCCTCTAACTTCTTTTCATTACTGTCGTTTGACTGTGCAAAAGTGGTTACCACAAGAGGCCAATAGAGAACACAGCTCTGTATGGCAAATTAGTATCACGATGTTGAAAACATCAAGAACAACACTATTAGAGACGATACTGTCTTTCACGCTTCCAAATCGAAATTTATTAAAATAAACAACATTTCAAACAGTTTGCTACTCTCATTAGCATTTTAGATAACGAATAATCGTATGCACGCATCTCGTGGTCGTGCGGTAGCGTTCTCGCTTCCCACGCCCGGGTTCCTGGGTTCGATTCCCGGCGGGGTCAGGGATTTTCTCAGCCTCCTGATGGCTGGGTGTTGTGTGCTGTCCTTAGGTTAGTTAGGTTTAAGTAGTTCTAAGTTCTAGGGGACTGATGACCATAGATGTTAAGTCCCATAGTGCTCAGAGCCATTTGAACCATTTTTGAATAATCGTAAGTATATGGCATAAATCATTGAGTAATCCTGATTCAGAACTAAATTTTTGTGTATAACGAATTTTGCAAAAATACCAAAACTTCCAAATTTCAATGACAAATAGAAGTATTCTTGCTCTCTAAAGGGGCTTTCAACCCCTATTACCCGTCGTTCGCTTAGCGGATGGTTTTGGATAAAAATCTACATATTCGCAGGAGAGCTTCTGTAAAGTTTGGAAGGTAGGAGACGAGATACTGGCAGAAGTAAAGCTGTGAGTACCGGGCGTGAGTCGTGGTTCGGTAGCTCAGATGGTAGAGCACTTGCCCGCGAAAGGCAAAGGTCCCGAGTTAGAGTCTCGGTCGGGCACACAGTTTTAATCTGCCAAGAAGTTTCATACCAGCGCACACTCCGCTGCAGAGTGAAAATCTCATTCTGGAATCTACATATTTATCATACTCCGCAAGTCACCTAATGGCGGGGGTTAGTTCCGGTACCCCTAACTGATCCCCATATGCTGTTCCAGTCGCGAACGGCGCGTGGAACGAATAATAGTTGGTAAGCCTCTGTATTGGCTCTAATCTCTCGGATTTTCTCGCCTTGGTCATTAGTCTCATTACAGGAGATGAATATGGGAGGAAGTAATATGTTATCCGACTCTTCGTGGAAAGTGCTCTCTCGAAGCTTGATTATAACTCTCTGTGATGCACAACGCCACTCTTGTAACGACGGTCAGTGGAGATTGTTGAGCATCTCGGTAATGTTCTCTCACCGACTAAACGACACCGTGACGAAACGCATCGCTCTTGATTGGGTCTTCTCTACCTCGTCTATCAGTCCTGCCTGGTAAGGATCCCATATTGACGAACATTACGACATAATCGTCGAACAAACGCTTCCTTCTTAGATGAGTAAAGTTTCCTTAAGATTCTCCCTATGAACTTCAGTCTGGCACTTGCTTCTACTACTATTTGATTCATGTGGTTGTTCCACTTACGGTCGCTATGGATAGTTACTCCTAGATATTTTACGATAGATACTGTTTCCAGCAATTTATTATCAGTACTGTATTTCTTCAGTAGTGGCTTTCTTTTCCTATCAATATGTTACATTTATTTACGTTCAAGATCAACTGCTAGAACCTGCACAATTCATCAATTCTCTGTAGGCCATTCTACAAATCGATGCTGTCTTCTGGCGTTGCTACTTTGTTATAGACAATCATATCATCTGCGAACAGTCTTTGAAGAGCATCCGACGCTTTTCATTAAATCATTTTTATGCATTTTAATGCATATAAAAGGCTTAACCACTCAGGAAAATCACGATTAACAACGTCAATCGCTAATGGAGAATTCAACATCAGTAGTGTATTAGCAGAAATTTCATTGTACTCATGATGGCACGTGGATCTATGCAGTTCCAGTGTCACCTATCGCCCTTGTTATCCAGTAGAAAGTATCATTAAACGTCTAAGTGGTTAGTGAGCAGCTAATTATGGATTTTGATGTTTCAGTGGCATCATGAACTGTTTCGTTCTGGATATGCGTTCCTACACTTTGAATGCTATTGAAACAAAGCTTCCATGCCTGACTGAAACTTAAACAGAGCACTGAACGTCATTGCTGACTAGGCATACGGGGACGTGAAGTACGTTATCTCATCAAAAGAATACGGATACTCCTATGTACTGCGGGACTGACCACTAGCTGTCACGAGAGGGGACCTGCTATTAGAAAAGGAAGCAGGGAGTGTTGCGTTGTCAGTAGAGAAGAATTAACAGAATGGGTGAGGAGGGCTTATTGACTTAGAACGTGGGCTAGTCATAGGATATTACTTAAGTAATAAATTCACAATAATTTGCTAATCGTTGCTGTATAAATGTTGTTCACAATATTAATAAAGAAATAATGAGAAAGACAATTTCTTCCTCCAGCCACTCCACGTTTTCTATCATTTTATCACCTGTTGGTAGGACAACAACAACAATAATTACCACCGCATTCCTTACTACGGCCCCTTTTCAGAGGGAATCGGTAAACATTTAAAACAGAATATCATAAATCCACCGTTTTTTATCCCGCAGAATGTAGGTGCCAAATAGAGTCGGAGAGAACAGTCAATCGGCAACCCATATAAGCCTCTAAAAATATATATTCTTTACTGTCGTTTCTTGTCAACAATATCAGCTTATTCCCAATAATTAGCAGCTTTCACTCAGTTAATACCAGGCAGAGATCCAGTCTGCATTTGGATCGCACTTCCTTGACTCTTATGCAGAGAGGTGTGCAGTATACTGGTGCATCCATTTTCAAAAACCTACCACAAGAGTTCAAAAATCTTAGCAGTAATCTACGCGCTTTCAAATCGAAAGTGAAGAGTTTTCTCATGGGTCATTTCTTCTATTCTTCCGTAGAGTTCCTTGAAAAATTAAGCTGATTTCGGTGTTATATTGTCGACTGCGTTTGCGTAAGTTAATAGCTTGTCTTTTTTTGAGTTGATAAAATTTTTATTTTATCTGTTATTGCTTTTATGTTGTAATTTCATGACCTTCGATATTTGCTCCTCAATTTGGTCCTACGGCACTAGACGTGTAAAATAAAAAATAAATAAAAAAACATGGGGGTATATTCAGTTCCTTGTAACGACTATACTCAAAAATACGTAGGGCAGACTGGTAGAGGTTTCGAAATTCGCTTTAAAGAATATCTCAATGTGAGCTGACTTACGTGATAATCAATATTTATTTTTGAAGTAAGGTGTCTCAGCATCTAACTACTAGCTACATGGTTAGCTTATTACAGCTTTTTATATTAATACCCAAGTAGACTCCCACTGCCGGTCCATATGTAGGTCATCTGAGCCATTTAACGTATACACTGTTTTAGTGATACAGATATAAGTAGCGGTTTTTAAAATTTTCACCTTAAAAACGTTATTATATAAGTATCACCCAGGTTCAGTTTTTATGTAATACAGGGAGCCGAGTCTAGTAGTGCGCGTGGTGACCACAGTTCCTCACCAGAGCGCTAGCAGCGCGTTTCTCTTTATCTTCCATGTTGCCCGCGTCAGATAATTTCCTTAACCGTCCAGCACCCGGGCGGCAGTCACCGCACAAGCTCCTAGCAGCTTGTGTTGTCAGGTGCTACGATTATTTTTAGGTTCGTAACAAATACTTAGAAGCGTGTTGATTCCGCTAAGTTTTACCGTTAACATAAGCGTATTTCTACTGATCGATAGTGGACCCCGAAACCCGTTAAAATAATTTTTCAGTGTATTTCAATACATTAATTTCTTTAGTTTACATCACTAACTTTTAGTTTATTCTTCAGTCACTCCAGGACCCACCACTTTCCTGGATACCATTCACGAGAGGCATAGTCTGTTGCCTGACATAATCCAACAGGAACATATTTTAAAGGGTAAAGTAATGACAGTTTGTGAATTTTACACAAGTCAGTCCCGTTTTTGGCAGTTGTTCCACGTTACGTGGGGACTGTCCCAATATCTTCGTTTTAGTTACTGCTTCACTGTTCTGTAATTAAGGATCAGTTTCGGATTCCTAATTTTACTCCTTCGTTTTTTAGGTTGGACATTCATCATTGATGAAGGTCTGAGAACTTTATCTAGCCACGGCAACTGTTATTCTGCCGTATACTGTAACAATTCCTTATACCATTTGATACAGCATTTGTAAAAGACCTTCTTTTGGTATGAAATTACACATCTTACACTCCTGGAAATGGAAAAAAGAACACATTGACACCGGTGTGTCAGACCCACCATACTTGCTCCGGACACTGCGAGACGGCTGTACAAGCAATGATCACACGCACGGCACAGCGGACACACCAGGAACCGCGGTGTTGGCCGTCGAATGGCGCTAGCTGCGCAGCATTTGTGCACCGCCGCCGTCAGTGTCAGCCAGTTTGCCGTGGCATACGGAGCTCCATCGCAGTCTTTAACACTGGTAGCATGCCGCGACAGCGTGGACGTGAACCGTATGTGCAGTTGACGGACTTTGAGCGAGGGCGTATAGTGGGCATGCGGGAGGCCGGGTGGACGTACCGCCGAATTGCTCAACACGTGGGGCGTGAGGTCTCCACAGTACATCGATGTTGTCGCCAGTGGTCGGCGGAAGAAGGTGCACGTGCCCGTCGACCTGGGACCGGACCGCAGCGACGCACGGATGCACGCCAAGACCGTAGGATCCTACGCAGTGTCGTAGGGGACCGCACCGCCACTTCCCAGCAAATTAGGTACACTGTTCCTCCTGGGATATCGGCGAGGACCATTCGCAACCGTCTCCATGAAGCTGGGCTACGGTCCCGCACACCGTTAGGCCGTCTTCCGCTCAAGCCCCAACATCGTGCAGCCCGCCTCCAGTGGTGTCGCGACAGGCGTGAATGGAGGGACGAATGGAGACGTGTCGTCTTCAGCGATGAGAGTCGCTTCTGCCTTGGTGCCAATGATGGTCGTATGCGTGTTTGGCGCCGTGCAGGTGAGCGCCACAATCAGGACTGCATACGACCGAGGCACACAGGGCCAACACCCGGCATCATGGTGTGGGGAGCGATCTCCTACACCGGCCGTACACCACTGGTGATCGTCGAGGGGACACTGAATAGTGCACGGTACATCCAAACCGTCATCGAACCCATCGTTCTACCATTCCTAGACCGGCAAGGGAACTTGCTGTTCCAACAGGACAATGCACGTCCGCATGTATCCCGTGCCACCCAACGTGCTCTAGAAGGTGTAAGTCAACTACCCTGGCCAGCAAGATCTCCGGATCTGTCCCCCATTGAGCATGTTTGGGACTGGATGAAGCGTCGTCTCACGCGGTCTGCACGTCCAGCACGAACGCTGGTCCAACTGAGGCGCCGGGTGGAAATGGCATGGCAAGCCGTTCCACAGGACTACATCCAGCATCTCTACGATCGTCTCCATGGGAGAATAGCAGCCTGCATTGCTGCGAAAGGTGGATATACACTGTACTAGTGCCGACATTGTGCATGCTCTGTTGCCTGTGTCTATGTGCCTGTGGTTCTGTCAGTGTGATCATGTGATGTATCTGACCCCAGGAATGTGTCAATAAAGTTTCCCCTTCCTGGGACAATGAATTCACGGTGTTCTTATTTCAATTTCCAGGAGTGTATTTATTAAATACGTATGGGTCCGTTCTTTGTGGAGCGTATATGATACACATCCCCTTTCCTAGCTAAATGCGTAATATTTTCTTCCTTGTTAAAGTCTGTTTACTAAGTACTTTAAGCCGGCCGCTGTGACCGAGAGGTTCTAGGCGCTTCAGTCCGGAACCGCGCTGCTGCGACGGTCGCAGGTTCGAATCCTGCCTCGGGCATGGATGTGTGTGATGTCCTTAGATTAATTAGGTTTAATTAGTTCTAAGTCTAGGGGACTGATGACCTCAGATGGTAAGTCCCGTAGTGCTTGGAGCCATTTGCATGAAGTACTTTAAGATAGATAACTTCATTTCCCCATTATCAAAGCATTAAGTTATAAAAATTTCCTGTACAGTTATACACCAGAAGATGCAACTTAAAAGTTGCGAAACCGGTTATGTGGGTATTTAACCGACTTTAATAAATACATCTACTGCGGATTATTGGACTTTTCATTCAGAATTACATTTTAATAGTTGTAACATTTGTATATCAACACCTGTTGTGTTGTATAATTGTCAATCAATTACGTATAAGTAATAAATCCATCAGGCACTTTTCAGGCCGTCTAAAGGTGCGCAATTCGTCTCTGATGATGTGATTTTGAAGTGGAAATGCGGAGGGAGACCCACAGCTAAACCAAGAAGAGGCAGACATCAGACCTCATATACCGAGAGACCTCCGAGCATTGCGGTCTTTGTATTTGTGGTACGATCTTACGGGACCAAACTGCTTAGGTCATCGGTCCCTAAGCTTACACACTACTTAATCTACCTTACGCTAACTTATGCTATGGACAATGGACAACACACACACCCATGCCCGAGGGAGGACTCGAACCTCCGAGGGGGAAGCCGCGCGTACCGTTTCAAGGCGCCCAAGACCACGCGGCTACCCCGCGCGGCAGAGCATTGCGGAATATGGTTGTAATAAATCGCATAAAACCAGAGGCAGGAATCAGTCGTCAGTTCGGAAATGCTACCAGCAGTCAAACTGTCACAATGACAGTGCGTTGGGGGTCAAAGTTAATGGACTGGATGAGTGGAAGCGAGTGATTTGGAGTGATGAATCTCGCTCTACGGCCGGCCGCGGTGGTCTCGCGGTTAAGGCGCTCAGTCCGGAACCGCGCGACTGCTACGGTCGCAGGTTCGAATCCTGCCTCGGGCATGGATGTGTGTGGTGTCCTTAGGTTAGTTAGGTTTAAGTAGTTCTAAGTTCTAGGGGACTGATGACCACAGATGTTAAGTCCCATAGTGCTCAGAGCCATTTGAACCATTTTGAATCTCGCTCTACCCCCTAGTAATCCGGCGGAAGACGTTGAGAACGTTACCTACCTACCAGTGAAATGCAGACGGGGTGATGTTACGGTATGGGGATGTGTTTCATCGTCAAGGTGTGGTCACGTTATTCTCAAAAATACTTAGGGTGCAAATTAAAAGACTTCCACGTCTGTATTGTTTATCAGCTATAGGTAAGCACACAAACACACACACACACACACACACACACACACACACACACACACACGATGTTTATGGCAGATGGCAGCACGTTTTGTATTATGGGGAAGTAGGGGAGAGAGTGTCACTGACCTGATGCATGATTTGGGATGGACGTCATTAAAACAAAGACGTTCTGCCGCTGGATCTTCTTCTTCTTCTTCTTCTTCAGTAGCGCTACAGCCCTTGGTGAGCCTTGGTTTCTTCAACGATCTTCCTCCACACGTACCGATTATTTGTTGCTCTTTTCCACCCCCGGACTCCCATACTGGTGAGAAAAATTATTACGTCATCAATCCATCTTCTTCTAGGTCTTCCTTTTCGCCTACCTGAATGGATCACACCTTTCATCACTTTCTTTGGAATTCTATTCTATCCTCTGCCATTCTCTCGAAGTCTCCCAGCCATCGTATCTACTGTGATTTCACAAATTTTACTATGTCCCTACCTTGTATTAACTCTTGTAATTCGGCATTGTAGCGTATTCTTCAGCCTTCTTCCTCCTTTATTGGCCCATAGATTTTGCGTAGTATTTTCCGATCAGTGGTTCATAGTGCATTTTTATCATGTTTTGTCAACGTCCATACCTCTGACCCGTATGTGATGACTTGGTGGAATAGGGAATTATATATTGGCAGTTTTGCTTTTCTTGTAACAAGGCTATTTCTGAAAAGTTGCATATTTGCAAGGTAAGCTCTGTTTCCTGCTTGTATTCTTTCCCTAATAGCCTTTCCAATACTGTTATCATTTGTTATTAGGGCTCCCAAGTAGTTAAAAGAGGACACTCGTTTGAAGCATTTCCCATTCATGTTTAGGTTTTTCCGGTTCTTCTGGCCTCAGATTGTGACATTACCATATGTTTTATTTTGTTTTAATTTACTACGAGGCCAATTTTTAAGGCTTCTGTTTCCATTGCCCGGTATGTTTCTTGGAGTGTATCGATATTTATTCCTACTACAGCAATGACATCAGCGTATGCATATATCTGGCTAGTTTTCATAAATATTGTATTTACTACACTATGCAGGGCTATATTGAATAGGACAGTGGAGGAACTATCACCTTGCTTCAAGCCTTTATTGAAGTCAATGCCTTCACTTGTTCTGCTAAGGACCTTTACTTTTGCTCTTGCATCTGTCATTGTCATTCTGATTAGTCTTATTAGTTTAGCACATATACTAACTTCTTCCAGTACTCCGTATAGATCATGCCAATTTATGCTGTCAAAGGCTTGTTTGAAGTCGATAAATAGGAAATGCAGATCTACACTCCTGGAAATTGAAATAAGAATACCGTGAATTCATTGTCCCAGGAAGGGGAAACTTTATTGACACATTCCTGGGGTCAGATACATCACATGATCACACTGACAGAACCACAGGCACATAGACACAGGCAACAGAGCATGCACAATGTCGGCACTAGTACAGTGTATATCCACCTTTCGCAGCAATGCAGGCTGCTATTCTCCCATGGAGACGATCGTAGAGATGCTGGATGTAGTCCTGTGGAACGGCTTGCCATGCCATTTCCACCTGGCGCCTCAGTTGGACCAGCGTTCGTGCTGGACGTGCAGACCGCGTGAGACGACGCTTCATCCAGTCCCAAACATGCTCAATGGGGGACAGATCCGGAGATCTTGCTGGCCAGGGTAGTTGACTTACACCTTCTAGAGCACGTTGGGTGGCACGGGATACATGCGGACGTGCATTGTCCTGTTGGAACAGCAAGTTCCCTTGCCGGTCTAGGAATGGTAGAACGATGGGTTCGATGACGGTTTGGATGTACCGTGCACTATTCAGTGTCCCCTCGACGATCACCAGTGGTGTACGGCCGGTGTAGGAGATCGCTCCCCACACCATGATGCCGGGTGTTGGCCCTGTGTGCCTCGGTCGTATGCAGTCCTGATTGTGGCGCTCACCTGCACGGCGCCAAACACGCATACGACCATCATTGGCACCAAGGCAGAAGCGACTCTCATCGCTGAAGACGACACGTCTCCATTCGTCCCTCCATTCACGCCTGTCGCGACACCACTGGAGGCGGGCTGCACGATGTTGGGGCGTGAGCGGAAGATGGCCTAACGGTGTGCGGGACCGTAGCCCAGCTTCATGGAGACGGTTGCGAATGGTCCTCGCCGATACCCCAGGAGCAACAGTGTACCTAATTTGCTGGGAAGTGGCGGTGCGGTCCCCTACGGCACTGCGTAGGATCCTACGGTCTTGGCGTGCATCCGTGCGTCGCTGCGGTCCGGTCCGAGGTCGACGGGCACGTGCACCTTCCGCCGACCACTGGCGACAACATCGATGTACTGTGGAGACCTCACGCCCCACGTGTTGAGCAATTCGGCGGTACGTCCACCCGGCCTCCCGCATGCCCACTATACGCCCTCGCTCAAAGTCCGTCAGCTGCACATACGGTTCACGTCCACGCTGTCGCGGCATGCTACCAGTGTTAAAGACTGCGATGGAGCTCCGTATGCCACGGCAAACTGGCTGACACTGACGGCGGCGGTGCACAAATGCTGCGCAGCTAGCGCCATTCGACGGCCAACACCGCGGTTCCTGGTGTGTCCGCTGTGCCGTGCGTGTGATCATTGCTTGTACAGCCGTCTCGCAGTGTCCGGAGCAAGTATGGTGGGTCTGACACACCGGTGTCAATGTGTTCTTTTTTCCATTTCCAGGAGTGTATATCATATTCATAGAACTTTTCTATCATTTGTCTTATCACAAATATTTGATCATTTGTTCCTCTGTTTGGTCGAAATCCACACTGATATTTCCCTAGTATGCCTTCTGCAAACTTCTGTATCCTTTCGTTTAATATATTTGTGAAGATATTATAAGCTGTGCTTAGGAGTGTTATACCTCTATAGTTTTCATACGTTGTTCTGTCCCCTTTCTTATAAACGGGGATCATTATTCCAGTTTTCCAATTATCTGGCATAGTTTCTGTTTCCCATATATCTGATATTAATGTGTGCAGTTCCTTTATTACAGCCTCACCACCAGTTTTTATTACTTCTGCGATTATACTGTCTTCCCCAGGGGCTCGTTTGTTTTCTGACTTGTGCACAACCTGGAATGAATGGCTTGACGAGAAATCAACTGTCTCTTAATAAATTTTTGAATTTAACTTTTGTTGGCTTTCTTGCCTCATTGGTAACATTGTCTACTTACAGCTCCACTCTTTCCTCCTTTGCAGCTGTTCCTTCATCTTCTAGGCTGGTGCTCGGCGTATCTTTGAAATACTCTGCCCATCTTCCCACTATGTTCTTCCTCTGTTATCCTTTTCCCATCTTTGCTGGAATAGGCCATTGTTTTTGACTGGAATCTATTCTTCATTTTGTCTACAGCATGATGGAACTTTCTTATTTCAGTCTTTTCCTTTAACTCTTCTAGTTGTTGAAATTTCATCTTAGTCCACTCTCTTTTCTTTCTCTTGCACAGTCTGTTGGCTCTCCTCCTTATTTCTCTACATTGTTCCATATCATATCTGGTTTCTCTCTGTAGCACTTTTGTTTTTTGCCTACTCTCTTCCTCTATTGATGACCTACAATCTTCATCAAACAATTCCTGGGATTTTCTATCCCTTCTTATGCCTATTATTTCCTCCACACATTTTTAATGGCTTTTTCAATTCTGTTCCACCTTTCGTCTACTACTACTGCGACCTCTTCATTGCTCAACTTTCTGCTTAGTGACTCGTTTTTTTTTTTTTTTTTTTTTTTTTTTTTTTTTTTTTTTTTTTTACTTCGTCAAGGATGTTCAGTTTGTCTGTATCCCATTTCATCATCTTTCCTATTCTCTTGCCATTTGTTAGTGACAGTTTCTCTCTCAAGAGTTATCTTATCACAAACTGGTCTGAATCACAGTTTGGTCCTCTGCAGCTCCGTACATCCGTAACTGACGTGGAGTGGCGTGCAATCATTAAAATATGGTCAATCTGATTGTCTACTCCATTGACTGTAGATTTACAAGAAACCAGATGAATCCTTTTCTGTGGGAAGTAGGTACTTTTAATAATCATAATATTCCTTGCTGTGAATTGGCATAGTAAGTCTCCATTCTCGTAGTTTCATTCAAGTAGTGATATTTTCCAGAACCTCCGTATTGATGTTCATTCTTCCCCATTTTTGCATTCAAATCTCAGGTCAGTTGGTACTTTTAATAATCATATTATTCCTTGCTGTGAATTGGCATAGTAAGTCTCCACTCTCGTTGTTTTCTTCATGTAGTGAATATTTTCCAGGAACTCCATATTGATGTTCATTCCTCCCTATTTTTAATTAAAATCTCCTATTACTAGCATAAGGTCATATTTAGGTACTCCTCAGCATACTTTTACCAAGTCTTCGTAGAACTGTTCTTTAATTATATCCTCTTTTTCCTCTGTTGGTGCATGTGCATCCACTATTGTGGCGGGAACTTCTCACGAAATGTCAATCACCAACTTTCTCCTCCGAATGCGAAAATATTTTGTTGATGCCGACCTACATAGGCAGAAACGATGATCATAATAAAATAGGGGAAATCAGAGCTCGTACGGAGAGATATAGATGTTCGTTTTCTCCGTGTGCTGTTCGAGAATGGAATAATAGAGAATTATTGTGAAGGTGGTTCGATCAACCTTCTGCCACGCACTTCAGTGTGGTTTACAGAGTATCCATGTAGATGAAGATGTAGATTTCCATCTGTATTATTTATCAAAAATGTGTAAAGATTTTTACAATATTGTTGTAACTTATAATATTTCCATACCCTAAACGTCTGTCAAAAATATGTGAAGACGTTGACAACACTGATGCTACTTCTGTATTTCCACATCTGATTACATTCCAGTAGTGTACCGAAACGAACTTTCGGACATTTACCAATCGTATCTATGACGTCAAGGCCATTTAAATGAGTTTACACATTCTTCTTCCTCTGTTTCTTTGCCCGGAGTCCTTATCTGCATGTGGTCAGCATGTTAATCTGGTTTAAGGTGTGCTAGCTGTGTAGGCTGCCCTCACCCTAGAACGGAATTTGTGTACTCCATCCGTCTGCGTCCAATTTCATTCCATGCGAAAGTGTGAGAACGGTTTCGAAGTGTTTCCAAATCGTGTAGCTGGGGCAGAATGTTTTTCTCCGTTAAACACCACAATGCTTTATTATACTAACTCACTTTAATTTATGTTAAAATATTGTTTTCTGTATTCACGCTAATTCATGTGAAATATTTTGTCTGTTCTTAAATGTTGATAATAAACCATAAGTAAATAGCAAATAAATACACTCCTGGAAATGGAAAAAAGAACACATTGACACCGGTGTGTCAGACCCACCATACTTGCTCCGGACACTGCGAGAGGGCTGTACAAGCAATTATCACACGCACGGCACAGCGGACACACCAGGAACCGCGGTGTTGGCCGTCGAATGGCGCTAGCTGCGCAGCATTTGTGCACCGCCGCCGTCAGTGTCAGCCAGTTTGCCGTGGCATACGGAGCTTCATCGCAGTCTTTAACACTGGTAGCATGCCGCGACAGCGTGGACGTGAACCGTATGTGCAGTTGACGGACTTTGAGCGAGGGCGTATAGTGGGCATGCGGGAGGCCGGGTGGACGTACCGCCGAATTGCTCAACACGTGGGGCGTGAGGTCTCCACAGTACATCGATGTTGTCGCCAGTGGTCGGCGGAAGGTGCACGTGCCCGTCGACCTCGGACCGGACCGCAGCGACGCACGGATGCACGCCAAGACCGTAGGATCCTACGCAGTGCCGTAGGGGACCGCACCGCCACTTCCCAGCAAATTAGGTACACTGTTGCTCCTGGGGTATCGGCGAGGACCATTCGCAACCGTCTCCATGAAGCTGGGCTACGGTCCCGCACACCGTTAGGCCATCTTCCGCTCACGCCCCAACATCGTGCAGCCCGCCTCCAGTGGTGTCGCGACAGGCGTGAATGGAGGGACGAATGGAGACGTGTCGTCTTCAGCGATGAGAGTCGCTTCTGCCTTGGTGCCAATGATGGTCGTATGCGTGTTTGGCGCCGTGCAGGTGAGCGCCACAATCAGGACTGCATACGACCGAGGCACACAGGGCCAACACCCGGCATCATGGTGTGGGGAGCGATCTCCTACACCGGCCGTACACCACTGGTGATCGTCGAGGGGACACTGAATAGTGCACGGTACATCCAAACCGTCATCGAACCCATCGTTCTACCATTCCTAGACCGGCAAGGGAACTTGCTGTTCCAACAGGACAATGCACGTCCGCATGTATCCCGTGCCACCCAACGTGCTCTAGAAGGTGTAAGTCAACTACCCTGGCCAGCAAGATCTCCGGATCTGTCCCCCATTGAGCATGTTTGGGACTGGATGAAGCGTCGTCTCACGCGGTCTGCACGTCCAGCACGAACGCTGGTCCAACTGAGGCGCCAGGTGGAAATGGCATGGCAAGCCGTTCCACAGGACTACATCCAGCATCTCTACGATCGTCTCCATGGGAGAATAGCAGCCTGCATTGCTGCGAAAGGTGGATATACACTGTACTAGTGCCGACATTGTGCATGCTCTGTTGCCTGTGTCTATGTGCCTGTGGTTCTGTCAGTGTGATCATGTGATGTATCTGACCCCAGGAATGTGTCAATAAAGTTTCCCCTTCCTGGGACAATGAATTCACGGTGTTCTTATTTCAATTTCCAGAAGTGTAAATAATAAATATCTGGGTGTGTCTAAAAGAATTTACAGACTGTATCGCCATACTCAACTACTTAACAGAAGCATGTTTATCCACCGACCTTATATTTTCTGATAATTTAGCACAGCAAACCTCACACAAAAATGGTATATTTTGACGAAGTCTTAATACGTTGTATCACTTACCATCATATTTGCATAACACGCAATTAAAACTTCGAATTGCACCAAATAAGATATGTAGATAAGACACACATTGCTTATGTTAAAGACAATGATGGAAAAGATACCACAGAGAATAAATTTCAGCCTTTCGAAATTTCGATCTTTGCACCAAAATCAAGTTATCTATATTAATTCTCAGATTACACAAATACTTCTACTGTAACATCACAAAACACAAGCAGATCGCTCATTGTGCTACGCAAGCATAACTTCGAAATACACCAAATATGTCATGTAAACACCGCTTGGTCGAAGACAGTGACGGAATAGGTCCCACACAGATCTCTGATAGCATAGAAAATTCGATATTTGCAAAAAAGACAGTGACGGAATAGGTCCCACACAGATCTCTGATAGCATAGAAAATTCGATATTTGCAAAAAATTTACTTTTCTGTATTATTTATCAAAATATGTGGAGATTTCTTGTATAACAGTACAGGACACACATGGCACTACTGTTGTAACATTTAACAAAAGACACACAGCTAGCACATTGGCACTACTCATATAGCTCACAAGTTAACATCAGTTAGTACTGAGCGAAGTTCGAGTATTGTACCACACTTGAAAGGAAACAAAAATTGCCTGTATTGTTTATTTATCAAAACATATGTCGCTCCCTTATTGCTACTACTAATCTAACTTGCAGGTTAAAGTGCAGTTATTGAGGACTGACTTATGCTGTCACACAGTGGAAACTGCATGATACTTCAATGAAATAACATACTAAACAGTAGTAATGCACATTCGTATAGGTAAGAAAGGAGGGTTGCGATACTATCAATATCAAACAGTGATTATTAATTTTGTTGCGCAGCAGAATCACTGTCCCAGTATTTTTAAATTTCTACCAGGTGAGTTCAGAACAGAGCTAAATCTGGGCCAGCTTGCCAACAGTAACGTCAACAAGACGTACCACCGATGTAACGGACGTCGGGGCATTGCAACGCAACCTCCGAGCCATGAAAGCAGAAACGCAAACGTCGTAGTGCTATATAACAGGAATGTGAAGAGCAGGCCGAACACTTCGCAACATCAGTGCCAGAGCGCCACTGAAAAATTGAACATAGGCAGAAAGACCCGAACTAGGCTACTCGCATGATTACTGAATTAACAGGGAGAGGCATGGAGCGCTGGCGGGATCAATAAATGAATGCAAATGCTTTCATACACTCAGAGTAACCGCTGCATAGATTCAGGCTTTGCCCTTTAAATAACGACGCTTTCGGAGCTCAAAGACACATTAAGTCGTGCTGCCGTTCTGTCCGTGTCGCTAGAATGAGAGAGAATGACCATCTATTGAGTTTCAGTGAAACCACGACAAGCTGATCGATAATGGTCTGCCCGCTACCTGCTTGCTGAGTCGCACCTCGTCTGATCCATATCACAGCCGTGGTCTGCCCTTACTGTCTACTGGGACATTGAGGATGAGGAGAAGACTGATGCGCAGCCAGTCCTCCACCACTACAAGTCATTGCGGATGATACGTAAGCTGTCATCTCCACACCGACAAAGCGTGGTGCATTCCCACAGACGCCTTCCCCTACCACGAACATCTACCGCAGTCTTAGTCACTCCATGGTGGATGAGCAGAGCCTAGCCTTCACAACAACATATATCCTGGAGCACACTCATCTGGCCTAGCCTGAATGCATGACAGGCTGTCTACGAGAGCACTGAGGTGGAAGCCACACTGTACTGCAGAACGTCTGATTGGGAGATGCTGCCAACAGCACAACAAGCAGCCATGGCTAACTGACCTGCAGAGGGACATCATACCCCACTGACGAGGCGTCAGCGCATCTTTACGCCACGTGCTTGACCACCATCCTGAAGATTGTATATTCAACCCGAAAAATAAATCTTATTACCGATACCTCTGTGGCGCTGATGCTTCCAGGCATAAATTGGACCACTCACCCATACTCCATGAACAGATTCGTGATCATAATCTGAGCCAAATGGTTCAAATGGCTCTGAGCACTATGCGACTTAACTTCTGAGGTTCAAAAATGGTTCAAATGGCTCTGAGCACTATGGGACTTAACAGCGATGGTCATCAGTCCCCTAGAACTTAGAACTACTTAAACCTAACTAACCTAAGGACAGCACACAACACCCAGCCATCACGAGGCAGAGAAAATCCCCGACCCCGCCGGGAATCGAACCCGGGAACCCGGGCGTGGGAAGCGAGAACGCTACCGCACGACCACGAGATGCGGGCAACTTCTGAGGTCATCAGTCGCCTAGAACTTAGAACTAATTAAACCTAACTAACCTAAGTATATCACACACATCCATGCCCGAGGCAGGATTCGAACCTGCGACTGTAGCGGTCGCTCGGTTCCAGACTGTACCGCCCAGAACCGCACGGCGACTCCGGCCGGCAATCTGAGTCAAGCTCTCCGGGTTGCAGTCATTTTAATCTGATCAGCCAGTACTATCAACCTACTATCGATACACACCCAGACGACAGCATAGCCACCTGGCGAGGAATAACTGCTAGTCAGACACACGCACAGTACATGCAATATCAGTGGGTGCGTTGTCCGTGTGTAGAATGGGGAAGGCACAGACTGAGGGCACATTGTGATGGCCAGGAGGCTAGGACGGGCATTTTGGAAACAGCAATACTTATCAGGTGTTCGAGGAGTGCTGTGGTGAGTGTCTTCAACATGTGGTCAAACCAAAGTGAAACCGTGTCCATAAGTCGTGGGGTTGGGCGGCCGCCCCTCGCTACAGATATTGGACATCGTAGGCTGGACAGACTGGTAAAACAGGACAGGCAGCGAGCTGTGGAGGAACTAACATCAGACCTTAATGTTTGGCAGAGTACAAGTGTGCCTGGACACACCGTGCACCAAACACTCCTAACGGTGGGCTTCCACAGCCGACGACTCGTACGTTTCCAGTGTTAATACCACATCATCAGCGACTGAAGTGGGCATGTAACCGTCGACACTGGACTTTGACGCAGTGGCACGGTCTCGTGAAGTCTGATACCTTCTTCATCACGCCAATGAGAGCGCGCCAGCGCGTCGTCTTCCAGGACAGCCCCTCGACACCTGAACTGCGGAACGGAGACGAATCTGTGGTGTGATTGAACGTGGCGTCAGAGCTCATGGCCCCCTCCCCAGAATTTACAGGAATTAGGTGACTTGTGTGTGCAGATATGGCGCCAACTCCCTCCAGCGACCTACCTAGGGCTGACTGCTTCCATGCTACGACACGTTGCCGCTGTTATCCAAGCAAGAGGTGGACATACGGTTATTAGGTAGGTGCTCATAATGTACTGGCTGCTCAGTTTATCTTAGAGTACAAAATGTTCATCATCTTCTCCTGACAATGCGAATATGTGCTGTTACATTTCTGAGATCACTTGACACTTCAAATGTTCAAATGGCTCTGAGCACTATGGGACTTAACATCTGTGGTCATCAGTCCCCTAGAGCGTAGAACTACTTAAACCTAACTAACCTAAGGACATCACACACATCCATGCCCGAGGCAGGATTCGAACCTGCGACCGTAGCGGTCACGCGGTTCGAGACCGTAGCGCCCAGAACCGCTCGGCCACGCCGGCTGGCACTTGACACTTCGATGAGATAATAATAACAATGATGATGAAATAATAGTAGTTTTAACATCTGTTAACGTCAGTGAATGAACGTGCTCTTATTTAGTAATTGATTATGGAGATATAATCAGTAAAATTTTTACATAATCTTTGCATCATAATTTTGATCAGTAAATGTGCAAAAGTTCGTTTTGTGGACCAGTGGAGCATAGCCAGATGTGCAAATACCGTATGTTACACCATTATGGTCCATCTTTACGTATTCTTGAAAGATATATTAGATATGAAAATAACATTATGACACTAAGTGCACATCAGTAGTGCCAACAAGTGAGTTATGTGTGTTTTAGACTGTTGTAGAATAAATGCTTACGTATGTTGGTAAGTAATACTGACAGCATTTGGTTTCTTGAAAGTGAAGTACAATGACCAATGTTTGCTCAATTTCAAGTTCGGTGTAACCTGTAAGTTAGATCACTAATGCCAGTAATCGAGTATTGTGTTTTGTACTGTTATAGAAGAAATTCTTTCCTTACTTTAATAATAATACAGACAATTTAGATGTGGATATATTTAATTCTGCCCTGCACTATGTAGGCTAAAAATATCGAACTTTGTTCATTGCCAAGCATAAGGTGCTGAGAACTAAGACGGGAACTGGCTGTTTCTTTTTAGTAGCCAGTAAAATATTGGGATACGACTGTTTCATTTCATTGGATGCTAAAATACTGGACTCTGACTGGAGGAGAGAAAGAGATGTGTTTTTTGGCTCAGAAACGTATTCGCGAAATGGAATGGCTTACGATGGAGTTGAAAAATAGTTCAAAAATGGCTCTGAGCAGTATGGGACTTAACATCTGAGGTCATCAGTCCCCTAGAACTTAGAACTACTTAAATCTAACTAACCTAAGGACATCACACACATCCATGCCTGAGGCAGGATTCGAACCTGCGACCGTAGCGGTCGCGCGGTTGCAGACTGTAGCGCCTAGAACCGCTCGGCCATATCGGCCGGCGAGAAATAGTAAAATACTGGGTTTTTATTGGGATACATTCAGATGTGTGTTGGCTTAGAAGGTCTGTAATTCAGCAAGGTCCATGTGTTACGAAGAACTTAAAAAAAGATTTGATTGTTCACTAAAATACTGGACTGCGATTGGGAGATTATATGTTTTCTATTTTCTTTTATTCTGTTATCTTGATGCCAGAACAGACCAAATATTGCATGTGAATTTGCATGAATATAACAGATAACATTTTAACATAATTTCAAATGTGTAAGTCTAAGTAAGTTTCGTAATTTATAATTTTGAGCTACACTAATATATAACATTACACAACGCTGCTCTACGCTGCACTGCACAGCTGTATTTGGTATCAGACTACACTACTATGCAACTATACAACACTACACTACACTATTCTACATTACACTGTGCTACTGTACTTGGTATCAGAAACAACATAGAGTCCTCATGTGTCTGGATAGTTAGCTCACAGCGCGCTGAGGTAAAACTCTTCATTCACAGGGTCTGTGTTATTGTGCCACCCAAGGGTGTAGGGATAGAGAGATAACTGATAGAGTCTCAAGAAATCCTTCCTGATCCTCTCCAAGGCTCATCTCTTCAGTGCTTCCGATAGTTCCTCGTGGTTGGATGTTCTGCCGTGGTGCGTCTCGTCGTCATGACGAATGGCCTCTTATTGGTTGTCTCTCAGCAATGTAGGCTTACAGTTGATAAGCTGATATTTTAGCTGTCAGCAATTCATCATTCCTTATTATGTGATAGTCTGTTGAATTCCCAAAGATTTTCATGCCCTGGTCTGTAACATCTCGTACAATCGCACATTCCCGGGTGATATTGTCTGGGATCATGACCCGACAAGTAGTGTATATCATTTTTGATCGGAAGGATGTATTACACTCTTGATTTTTCTTTTACGTTAGGAATAAACTCGAAAGTTCTCCAGCCTGTTTCTGCTATGTCCCAGATTTCTTGCCACACTCTAACAAATCAAGCCTTCGTTTCGTTACTCGATGTGGATCTCGTGCCCAGTATCTCCTTTACCTTATCATATTCGCCTTTTCTGAGCCAATATTGTGCACCGCTCTATCTGACGGCTAGGTCTATAGGTAGCAAGCTTAGTATCACCAAGGGCGCATCGATCGGTGCTGTTCTATACACGTCTGACGGCCGTTGGTTATTAATTCTGAATGTGAGGTTTCTCGTTACTGAAAATGTTCCTGTTAGTAACATATAAACTGTTCTGTGCGCTGCTATCGGTAGTTTATTGTCTACGCACTAGTCACTTAGTCTTTCAAGAACTGCCCTACTGTTTCCTCTAATTTAGCCCTTGAATTGGCAGATAGTATGATTAGTAGCAGATCGTGTGCGTAGTCGGAGCAGCCTCTAGTGTTTGTTATTCTCTGAAGCTGGTGCATGAATGGCTCTATGCCAATATTCCAGATTGGGAGATCTAACTACGTGTGTTGTTCTTAAAAGTCCTGTGACTAGCCATGAGTCGTGGATTAAGAAGATGAGAATATGTGACTGGTCCCCAAAATACTGGGCTTCTCTGCGTGTGGATGACATCCATTTAAATGAAGTGTAGTGCCTCAGCAAGGTGCACTGCTGTTGGGCTTGCGTCACGATGCCTGAGGAGATAGTGGAAACAGGGAAATGCAGGAAAATGCTTAGAAACTGCTCAGCACCAATCGCGCAGGTACATCTTGACTATCGCAGAATCGCCATTTGAACATAGCAGTTTTACTTCGGCCAATTCCCACACGAAGATGATCAAGTAATCTTTATGTTGGCTATGGCGGTCTGTCTCTGAGGAGATGTAGATCCTCTTTCGGTGGTATCCAATCACGTTTAGCTCTGTCAAGCCAGTGCTGAAGCCTCTTTTCTGCCTTTGACGACACTAAGTGGGTGGTACTTGAGATAAGGATTTCCCTGACGCGAAGACGTTGAGCAACAGGTTCATGCCTTGGAGTGGGTTTGTAGCATCAGAGTTGAGTTTCCTCCTTTCGGATTTCACTTTTATTATCCGTCTGATGTTGGTTGGTGCTATTCCGACCAGAACTTGGATCTTCTAGATTGGAGTTAGTGTCAAGAACCCTGCTAGTTCCGTGAAGAGCAATGTCAACCTGTTTCGAGTGGTAGAATTGGTACCACTCAAGGGCAACATATTCTCCTGCCGAATAGCACATGGCTAGAGCTGACGTCCGAAGAACTTGAGTCTTTGAGTTTTCTTAAGATACTGGTGCAGTCTTCATTCTGACACTGTTGCATAGCTCCTTGAATGTCAGACGGTAGTTGGCATGTTTGTTGCTGAGGTAAAAAGCACTTAATACAGTGTTGGTAGGATTGGGTTTCACGGTGTTTGGTTCGTAAGAATCTCCCATGTCGCCAAGAGTAGACGATAGAGGTCTTTCGACGCCTTCAGATGCCTTATGTTGGGTTGAGAGGGTCAATTCCTCGGCGAGGTGAAAGCCTTGTTACGTGGTTGATCGTTGGTGTGCAAGTTAATTCGTGAGAGAGCAATAAGGCTTTCTTGGAGAAGACAATTTCTTTTTCCACCACCGACATAGAATCTTTTATTTCTGAGCAGCTCTGTTTACTGTGTCGTAGGCCCCACTCAGGTCTACAAAAGCAACACTGTGGATCAGATCTTTCTCGTAGCCCTCTTCGATATGTTGGGTAAGATTCCAAATCTGCCAAGGGCCAAACCGCCCAGTTCAGAAGCGACCTTGTTCTCTAGTGAGTTTATCTTCGATGAGTTAGGTGAACTGGACCAAAGGAATTTATTCAACTATCTTAAGAGAATGGCAAAGTAAAGATATTGACCGAAATTTTTTTGGGTCATATCGTAATTCGCCAGATTTGATCAGCGTGACAACTTGAGTTTCGGAGTGTGGAACATTTCCAGGCAATTGTTGAATATTTGGGAGAGACTGTCGTTACGTCTTTCGCCAAAGTGTTGTAGCAACTCTGCATGTGGACTGTCTAACCCAACAGCGTCTCCATCTCTCAGAACTCTGATACCAAGAGTGATATCTACTGTTGTGATGGGATGGCTGATGCTTCCAGTTTCTGATTTGATATCGCGTTTAACTTACCAATAGTCCTCAGACGGGTCCTGCTGCACTTCCCATTAAGTGGAAGTTGATGGGCGATTTCATTTTCACTGAAGTTGTAAAATAGAGCAGGTTCGTGCGTGTCATTCGATAATTTCTTTACTATGGACCAGGCCTTCTTGCTGTTGTAAGCGAAGTTGAGATCTGTCATCAACTTACACCACTCAAATCTGTGAGTGGCTACTGCTCTCTGCATTAGTCTTTCACAGAACACCGTTGTTACATCGGAGAAAGGGTCTTCCGCAAAGCAGCGACAACAATCGGCGTGCAGTTGCGCAACGTCATCTTGTGACTCTGGTATGCAAGTTGATCTGCATCACTTTGGGATGCTCTGACACGCAGATTTAAGCTGAAGCTCGATGAATGCGCCATAGTTCTTTGCATTGGCATCTATTTCTAATGCTTGCTCTTCCACCATTCTGCTGCAGACGCCGCACTTGGCCTTTTTAAAGTTCATTCTGCGTATAAAGCGAGCGACGTGAGGTCGAGGAACTTCTTGAGTGATTCACATAACTGGTCTGTTTTGTGCGGAGGTTACTGTTTGGCAAATGTGTTTCTTTATCATTTGATTAGTGTCACGGGTGACAAAAAGGAGATCAGTGCTGTAACTCTTCTTCCATCAACAGCTGTAGAATGACTTTGATTGCTTTGTGTCAGGGATGAGTTTGAGACGCTGGCACATTGCCCAGTCCCGAATCAGTGAGGTGCCACTATCTCAACTTCAACTCAATCGTTGTTAGTTGCTCAATAGCCCCGATCAGTATGGTGGCTGTTGAAATAACCGATAATGACTGTTTTTCTGGTTGTGGTGATTTCCCGGTGGACAAAAAACAAACTTAGCGGCAGGAGGTACGTAGGCAGAAGTTATAGAGCACTTGTCGAGTTGCACAGTTAGGAGTTCGATGTCGTCATCATCTGTTAGAAAGGCAGAATTTCTCACTTGGCTTGGTTTGCAAAATATCGCACTTACATAATTAAAGTCTCTCTATAACTAATGTCGTACCTGTCACGTAAACTTCGTCGGCAACCGTTCGTACCACGGTGCATTTCTTGTGTGCATAAATATGACAGTCGTGTTCTTCACATAAGTCAGATAACAAAACTGATGCGGTAGAGGAAAATCCCTCGATGTTGGTCGAGATTCTTCTTAAGCGAGGTCTTCAAAAAGATCTATTCTGTAAATCGTAGGTTGTCATCGTGGGGAGAAGTCGGGCCAGGCCAATGGGACTGTCACCAGGGAACGCTGAGTGATGTTTCTTCGTGATAAGAACACCGCATGTGATTGGGAGATCTAACTATGGGCGTTTTTTTAAAGCTCCCAGACTGACCAAGGGACGTAGCTTAAGATTCTTAAAGCTCTCTGATTAGGATATTTTCAAAAATTGGGGTGTAGCTTAGGAGAGGCAAAAGTAGGATGACGTCATGTAAAGGGGGCTAGCGCGTGGCGCCATGGGTACAGTACGGTATGTACATGCAACGAAATATGTACCAGAGTCTCCATAGCTATACTAATTTTCTCCAAATTACGATAAATTGGCCATCACTTTACAACCTAAGTTGAGACTCATCACGAAGAAAATGTTCTCCATTGGTCTGCCACTCAGTCCACTTGTATGTACGTGTTGGTGCACCGTCCGCAGCTTGTGGTCGTGCGGTAGCGCTCTCGCTTTCCCACGCCCGGGATCCCGGGTTCGATTCCCGGCGGGGTCAGGGATTTTCTCTGCCTCGTGATGACTGGGTGTTGTGTGATGTCCTTAGGTTAGTTAGGTTTAAGTAGTTCTAAGCTCTAGGGGACTGATGACCATAGATGTTAAGTCCCATAGTGCTCAGAGCCATTTTTTTTGTTGGTGCATCCACTAGAAATGCTGCCTCCTCTGATGAGTAGTGACCGCCAGCTACTTAGATTTCTTTTGTATACAAATGAAGTATGTCAACGGCAACTTCGCTTTTTTATGTACACCTCACAACTACGGCCGCTGAACACAGGGAGCATGTGCACTTACGAGGTAACTTTCTTTCAGTTTGCACACAGTCAACCACCGTCCAGATGTCAATGAGCGAGGAACTTCAGCGCTTTCTCTTTCGTTGGTCAATATTGAAGCCAGCAAAATAAATACATCACAAGCATGTATCTTCAATCAATACAACGCATCACTCGTTTGAGTATCAGCTGATGTTAAAGCTTTCTCCGTTTCTTAAAAGCTATTTTCTGTTGGTTAATTATACTTACAATTAATACTCACCATTATAAAATGTAAACTCTTGAATATTTTCATTTGGAACAGAATTCAAAATTACGTGTACGGAAACTTCAGTTCTTTATGTTACCAGTAACTTAATTTTAGGTTAATTTTTCCTTTAGACTATATTTTGCCTCTTACACTTGCGCAACTCTCTCTAGGAATTATTTCAGTAACTTGAATCCTGGCATTCTACGTCAATATCTGTCTTGCCAGGATTAACATTCGTTGAGTACATGGTCTTCATTGAGGAGTTTGTAGATTCGAGCTCGAATCATGAAATTCTAATTTCTAATCCTATTTATTTACGTTGACTATTTTAAGGATACTCTAAATATTTTTCTGCTATTGCAATTAATTTCTCATGTAAGGTTACCAAATTTCGGGTCATATCGATTGCGACATATGTTTGCTCTTTACATTAAGGCACAGTCTCATTTACATGCAGGTGTATAGTTGAGTAAACATGTAATTAGTACAACACTGAAACTAAAAACTTCCATTAAGTCAACCATTTTACTCCGAAGCAATGATACCAGTCCAGTCTTGTCAGAAGATAAAATCACCAGACCAGATGGTAGTACCAATTTTATTTTTCTAAGTGTACTGAACACTCATTCCTCTATTTCTCAATACTATCCGGGTGCTACAGCATGATACGATACGCGATCCTATTATCCATTATATTCTTCATACTAGGCTTCCTGCCGGCCGCGGTGGCCGAGCGGTTCTAGGTGGTTAGTCCGGAACCGCGCAACTGCTACGGTCGCAGGTTCGAATCCTGTCTCGGGCATGGATGTGTGTGATGTCCTTAGGTTAGTTAGGTTTAGGTAGTTCTAAGTTCTAGGAGACTGATGACCTCAGATGTTAAGTCCCATAGTGATAAGAGCCATACTAGGCTTCCTAGTATCGGAAGATCAGCGTTATGGTTCAAATGGCGCTGAGCACTATGGGACTTAACTGCTGAGATCATCAGTCCCCTAGAACTTAGAACTACCTAAACCTAACTAACCTAAGGACATCACACACATCCATGCCTGAGGCAGGATTCGAACCTGCGACCGTAGCGGTCTCGCGGTTCCAGACTGAAGCGCCTAGAACTGCTCGGCCACCCCAGCCGGCGATCAGCATTATGCTTACGAGACACAGAGGAATGATAATTCATCGCAGCCTGCCTCACAAAAGTTGCTACTGAGAAACTTTAGTTGCTTCCGAGCTTATGCTTTGAATATATTGGAAGTACTACTAGTATACTTACACTGAAAATGGTACCAGATAATGAAGAACTATATAAATTTCAGTAGTTGCGAAAGTACCAAACAACTTGGAACATTTTTCCTTTAACTTCTAAATATCAGATGATGCTCTTATCGTACAACCTAACTCAACAGCAAAATGAATTTGGAAGTGGATCGTGGGGGATTAAACTTGGAAGCTTGATACACATTTCTGCAGTCACCATTAAACCATTTACGTATGACGTAACTAGTTTCTAGAGGCCTACTCCCTTTTTCAAATGTCGCAAAGACCACATGTTGTGAAGAGCTGACGCTAAACAGTCGTCGTGAGTCGGCAGTGTTTCGTAAGAAGGGCATACACAGCTACCAGTCATCTGTAGTAGTCATACAGACCACCTCAAGGTGAGTGTGTTTCATTGTTGTGTGAGGAAGCGGAACTTCTTTTGTTTACTCATCAATGGTGATGGCATGCTTCTCGGAAGAATGACGATGGGACGTTGCACAGCATCTGGTTATAGGAATGGTTGCAGAAACCTCTCGGTTTCCTCTAATAACTGTCGGAAATAAAATTTAGTTGTAGTGGAACAAACGTATGTTTCATTGCAATTTACTTTTTGGCAAAATAAGACATTTCGGACGCGTAAATCTGGGAGAATTTGGCATGTGACATTCATAGAATCATACCAATCACAACTAAAATGATACTGCTACAAATCTACTCTCCGATCTCTACTAACCGGAGCAGGTATCAGATTAAAGTATTCCAGACTTCTGATAGCCAACGGCCTTGCCGCAGTGGTAAACACTGGTTCCCGTGAGATTACCGAAGTTAAGTGCTGTCGGGCTGGGCTAGCGCTTGGATGGGTGACCATCCGGCCTGCCGAGCACTGTTGGCAATCGTGGTGCACTCAGCCCTTGTGAGTCAAACTGAGGAGCTACTTGACTGAGAAATAGCGGCTCCGGTCGTGTAAACTGATATACGGCCTGGAGGGTGATGTGCTGACCACCTGCCCGTCCATACCCGCATCCAGTGACGCCTGTGTGCTAAGGATAACACGGCGGCCGGTCGGTACGGTTGAGCCTTCCAAGGCCTGTTCGGACGGAGTTAAGATTTTCATTGGTAAACTTCTGATGGTGAAAGAGATGCTCAACGTAGAATGACGAGCACACATTTTTGGCGGTTCGTTTCGAGCCTCGACGTGACTGAATTGGAGTTTGACGTTCCATCAACTACGAGTATCCGTGCTTTAGCGTCCGAGCACAAGCTCGTTGGAGAAGGAAGTCTGCTTTGTCGTTTTCAAAGCATTTATTCATTTCGCGCATGAAACACATGGTATTGCGGGACATGTAAAGAAAGACAACACATAAAATCCCAAAGAAAGCAGGTGTTGACAGATGTGAAAATTACCGAACTATAAGTTTAATAAGTCACGGCTGCAAAATATTAACGCGAATTCTTTACAGACGAATGGAAAAACTGGGAGAAGCCGACCTCGGGGAAGATCAGTTTGGATTCCGTAGAAATATTGCAACACGTGAGTCAACAGTGACCTTACGACTTATCTTAGAAGAAAGATTAAGGAAAGGCAAACCTACGTTTCTAGCATTTGTGGACCTAGAGAAAGCTTTTGACAATATTGACTGGAATACTCTCTTTCAAATTCTAAAGGCGGCAGGGGTAAAACACAGGGAGCGAAAGGCTATTTACAATTTGCACAGAAACCAGATGGCAGATATAAGAGTTGAGGGGCATGAAAGGGAAGCAGTGGTTGGGAAGGGAGTGAGACAGGGTTGTAGCCTCTCCCCGATGTTATTCAATCTGTATATTGAGCAAACAGTAAAGGAAACAAAAGAAAAATTCAGAGTAGGTATTAAAATCCATGGAGAGGAAATAAAAACTTTGAGGTTCGCCGATGACATTGTAATTCTGTCAGAGACGGCAAAGGACTTGGAAGAGCAGTTGAACGGAATGGACAGTGTCTTGAAAGGAGGGTATAAGATGAACATCAACAAAAGCAAAACGAGGATAATGGAATGTAGTCGAATAAAGTCGGGTGATGCTGAGGGAATTAGATTAGGAAATGAGACGCTTAAAGTACGAGTAGTAAAAGAGTTTTGCTATTTGGGGAGCAAAATAACTGATGATTGTCGAAGTAGAGAGGATATAAAATGTAGACTGGCAATGGCAAGGAAAGCGTTTCTGAAGAAGAGAAATTTGTTAACATCGAGTATAGATTTAAGTGTCAGGAAGTCGTTTCTGAAAGTATTTGTATGGAGTGTAGCCATGTATGGAAGTGAAACATGGACGATAAATAGTTTGGACAAGAAGAGAATAGAAGCTTTCGAAATGTGGTGCTACAGAAGAATGCTGAAGATTAGATGGGTAGATCACATAACTAATGATGAAGTATTGAATAGAATTGTGGAGAAGAGGAGTATGTGGCACAACTTGACATAAAGATGGGACCGGTTAGTAGGACGTGTTCTGAGGCATCAAGGGATCACAAATTTAGCATTGGAGGGCAGCGTGGAGGGTAAAAATCATAGAGGGAGACTAAGAGATGAATACACTAAGCAGATTCAGAAGGGTGTGGGTTGCAGTAAGTACTGGGAGATGAAGAAGCTTGCACACGATAGGGTAGCATGGAGAGCTGCATCAAACCAGTCTCAGGACTGAAGACCACAACAGCAACATGCTAAGATCGCTCAGGGCATATGGGTTTTGGAACGATGAGCTCCATTAGATCATCAGCGTATGCTCCAAGCTCACATTTTTCGAGAAGAAGATGAGAAGTTTGCCTTGTAGATCCACAGTCGCAAACGGCTCTTGGAAAATTTTCTTTCTTGTATATATTTTCTGCACAAAGACCGTACCTCATGGCAATTCTGTTTATCCTTCTCTATATTTGAGAAGGGGGTTGAAAAGCACTGATAATTTGTGACGGAGGTATTAAGTCACGTAGATTTTAGTGCGCGTTTTCATTCCACAGTTCCAACCATTTTGAATTCGTAAGAACCATCCCAGTAATGGCTTAAGCGATTTAGGGATGCTGTAAGGAAGCTAAAGCTGTACAATGGGACGGGGATGTGCACCAAAATACTCCCAAAAATGGTTCAAACGGCTCTGAGCACTGTGGGACTTAACTTCTGAGGTCATCAGTCCCCTAGAACTTAGAACTACTTAAACCTAACTAACCTAAGGACATCACACACAGCCATGCGCGAGGCAGGATTCGAACCTGCGACCGTAGCGGTCGCGCGGTTCCAGACTGTAGCGCTTAGAACCGCTCGGCCACTTCGGCCGGCAAAATACTCCCAAGCAGGAGTAAGCCTTCTCAACCACTGCACCACCTCGTTCAGTCTGTCACTAAGTGTCCTGTCCATATTACAGTTATTTACACAGTCTTTGTTAATGAGACCATTGCAGCAAATATCCGTCCTCGTCGCGCAACTCAGCCTTAGTCTGTATCGACTGATTCACGAGAACCTCGAATCTGCGGTCAGAATTTGATGCTACACGCTGATGAATATCTTGATATCGGTTAACAGTTGGATTATGCACATCTGGAATCCACGTCTGATTTGTATTAGATACCATCAACCTTTTTCCTGTGAATATTTGGCCTGTAGTAGTTGGTAATGACCTACTACGTCTTACATTGCCTCCAGTATAGTTTACTGCAGTATCTTTCCATGAGTTTATGCGTACACATACTTGCAAAACTGCTGGTTTCTGTGCAGCATTCTGTGCGCAGCAACAGCTGATTCCAGTTTGGGAGAATTAAGTGTACTTAAATGTTGGTCTTTGCGGAACAATAGGCCTAGCACACGTATGCATGGCCCGAGCGTTCTCTCGTTTTAAGTCCGTTTGATTTTTTTCTTTGCGGGCATGTAAAAGGTTGGTACAAATTACGTACCAGAGAAGAGCTGACTGCTGAAAATGTAAACAAGATTAACGCAATACTGAAATTCTCGGTACTGTACAAATACTCTGACTTCTTGACTATGTATCAGGATTAACCGTTACTGTCTCTTCTGGTGCTGTTGGAAAATCTGACATGTTGAGATACGATCAGAATAATTGTTAGTTGAATTGAGAACGGATTATAATTACTGGTTCCAGTCCTACAGCACAGTCCGCCTGAAAATTTGAATTGTCATTATTAGTATTGCTGAGATCGAGAATCTCAGTAACAGTAGGTAGTTTGGCTGAGGGTTCAGAGGTCAGAAGATGAGGAAGAGGAGCACAGAAATAACGTAAGAGTTTTATAATGGTTTCAGAAGAGTGACAGTAAGACGCTTGAATAAGACGTGAGGCATGTCCATATTCTGACCTCCGAAAACAACCTCATTTACATACGTTGTTTATGGTGAAAAATATGGTACATGAATACTTCGTTTTATCGTATTTTTGAGAATATCATCAACACTTTAAAATTGCAGTTACGATGAAACTTGACTTCCAGTTGTTCCATTGACAGCTCTTGTTGGAGAGCTGCTGGAATTTTGAGCCAAACTGGAACATGTTCACGTTACGCGTCTTCATTCCAAGGATTTTTAAAGAAAATTCCTGGTATGGGCAGAGTACCAAGACATTTACAAAACATTTCCAGTTCCTGCGTTGCTAGCACTGGAGTTGCTGATTTCCTCATCTTCATCTTCCGCAATGTGTCCCTATCTCCTTCATTCACTCCATCCTTTGAATCAAGATAGAAGGCATGGTATACAGGGGCCACGTAAGAAAGAAGGTTATTGGGCGTTCTTGACGTTATTGAGGCTGTCTCCTGCTGCCTCTGCTTTTCATATATCCAGCTCATGAGCATGTTTCATGGTTTCTCTTCTCCCTTCATTTGCAACGTAGTTATCAAATATTTGGTAACTGTCTTTTTTGAAATGTGGAAAGACTTAATTTAAGCTTTATCTATAGCATAATTAAATCTTTGTATACAGCATATTCGTTAATGGACTGTAATTTTCTTCTCAGTCAAAAAGTCTAAAACAAGACGGTAAGCTGAAATTACCCTCGTAACGCAAAGTTGCGTTTTTACTTACTTTAATACTATCCACAACTATTGTAAATCTGAAACTCCAAACACAATCTTCCACATTCAACACTCGATGGAGATGGCTTATATTAGTGAAGAGAGATATCTCACTTCTTGGACGTAGATAAAACCTGTTACCAAATGGCGGGAAAATTTGCACCCCAGAACACGGTGTGTTTTCTTCCCTGACACTTCTCTGCTCGGCTATAAGAAGCAATACCTAAATCGAAAATGACAAAATTGGACATGTTCCATTTTTTTTAGTCAAGCTCCTTATAACTAGCGTCGGCCATGTCCAATGGTTCAAATGGCTCTGAGCACTATGGGACTTAGCTTCTAAGGTCATCAGTCCCCTAGAACTTAGAACTACTTAAACCTAACGAACCTAAGGACATCACACACATCCATGCCCGAGGCAGGATTCGTTTCTGCGACCGTAGCGGTCGCGCAGTCGGCCGTGTATTGTAGTTTGAGGCTAGGGCTTAGATGAGCGTAATTCTTGATGAAAATGTCGTTCATATACAAGGATAGGATATTAATAGTAGGTCAGAAAGTATTGAAAGGCAAGTTTACAAATGTAACAGAGATGTTGAAGTGAAGTATTGGCTGACTGACTTGTGGCGTCTGCTTATCGCGGCTCATACAGCTGGTACTTTGATGTCTCGAGTACATCTGAGCGAACGGTACCAATCTGAGACGAGAAGAGAGTCCAAGCGAGTACTATAAATGAAGAAGTAGCTACTATGACTAGCTAAGTCAATGAGACGTGGCGACAATTGCTGATCCATAAGAGGGACAGTGCCCTACAGAAAAAGCCATGAAAGAAATCAAATGATTCAGTACACCGATTAACGACTTGGCAAAGGCCGAGAGAGTAATAATGTCATCTCTCTTTCATGAGAAACCTAGCCGACCGAACAATGGACATCGCAGGAACCTCTTACTGCTTTTTAAATTTAATCTGAGTATGTAATTGGTATGATCTCAGTATTAAAACCCTGAAGATATTCCCCTTTGTATGCAAAATTTTCATCCACGAATGAATAGTAACAAGGTCTAAGTTCTGCTTATGAGATATTCGGAAATAGAGAGCAGTTTTATAATAATGATAAATATACGAGATGTTTAACCTATGTTTACGTAACACATGATTACTATCAGCACACCGGAAACTGTTCTCAAAACCTGAAAATATATTTTATGCTCTCTAATAGAGAAAGTGCGTGCAATGGAGATCTAGACTCCACGTTGTATAGCCTAATATCTGTGTACAAGAAATACTGATCACAATAGTTCTTTCTAAACTTATTCCGGACCAGCACGTATCTCGAAGTTGTCAACATGTCAGACCTACCTTATGCCTATCGTAAAATGGATGCAAAGAAATAAGTATAACATCTGCCAATGGCGCCTTGACTAATTATCGATTCCACTGAAGGTAGAAAATATTCAGTTAAGTATGTTGAAATCAACTACAACTTTAGGCACGTAACCGTTATAAATTATCAATAGCTTTAGAATGAAAAATAACTACAGAGATGATAATGATGATGATGTTTAGTTTGTGGGGCGCTCAACTGCGCGGTTATCAGCGCCCGTACGAAGTCCCAACCTTTGCTCAGCCCAATCTCGCCACGTCATGAATGAGGATGAAATGATGAGGACAACACAAACACCCAGTCATCTCGAGAACTGAAGAGAATTCGAAGTCACTTTTTGATGGGGCACACAGCGGAAACAAACACTAGTTTTTATATTCTGTTTATTGTTAAGTTACAACACGCGACGGCCAATGTACAATAACGTGGAACTGCCTCGGAGGCAATGCAAGGTACGTAGCGTAACAACGACCGAATCTAGAGAGCTGCACGATAAGTAACAGTTGACCGTACGACGTAGAGTGAAGCCGGGAGGCTCACGTCACCCTAGATATAGACAAGTGTTGACATCACTGACGTTTGCGGTGTAAGTTTTGAGTCGGAGCGCTCAGCCAGTGTTGTAGACTCGCTCCGGAGGCCGACGGTGGAACATCTGGTCTCGATTCCCGCGTCCGCAGCTAGCGAGCCTTAGCTCAGTCCATCAAATAACATCAGTGGTGTGTCGGTACTGCCAGCTGCATTTGCACCTGATCAGCGTACGGATGTGGGTCTGTGTGGACGGCGAAAGGTAGTCGTAACTGTGGGTTTACCACACTTTTGATTATTGTTCGAGAAATAAACACGACAAAACTATGGAATGACATAACATAGGTGCTCCATGGGACAGCGTGAATTACAAGACCACAAATCATTAAAAATGAAACAGCAAGAAACTCCATATAATCCCAAATTCCCACATTACTAAGTGGGATAGTAAGGTGATCCATGCCCTATATTCATGCATGAGTAAATAATGGATCAGCATCGATCCTTGAGCATGGAACAAGGTCTCTTGCTCGAAACAGCGTATTTAATGTTAGTCACAAACAAGTACGTGTATAAAATTGAAACACCATGAAACATGACCGAAGAGCGCGCTAACAAGCTACGTTCCCACTATAAATTCCTGTATGACACAGTGAAGACATGGCAGTGGAAGTAAAATCTTTGACAAAGTGGTCAAATTTGAACAAAAAGAACGATAAAAATTGTAGGCCTCATGCGCTGTGACTAGCAGCAGAGGTCGCGGAGAAAGAAATGTGCTTCCTCTCTCCGTCCACATGGGCTCGCGGTGCCGTATTTGGCAATAAAGCCATCCTTACACGGACCAAGTTAGCTAACCTTGACGTGGAGCTGTACGAGTCTTGTGATGTCACTTCCTGAAATTTCACGTTGAGAAGCCACTGCCTCGTGCAACGATTGTAAGTTCATTATACAATGTCACATAAATCAACCCCATCGTCTCAGAAAAAAATCCCCACAGGCGTTGTTTTATCTGTGAACTCCATAGGCATTAAAAAATGTAGAAGGAGAAAGCAACCAGATATAATCACTTCTAAAAACCTCCATTTTGATGCATAATCGGTTTCAGGATATCATCCTCATCTTCAGATGGAAAACATTTTTAATTACAGTAATACAGGGTGGTCTATAGGTCACTTGTCAAAGACACGTTTGGTGCAACAAAACTAAACAAGTGAAATACAAATTTAGTATCAACAAAGAAATACACGTAGCATTCATTGAACCTACAGAAGATGATCAAAGTTATTTCCATCCTGTTATAAGCAAACGTTGCATCTTTGCAACACTGGTTTACAAATTTTGTCGCAAATAATCTGGGACTGTAGGTTTTCAAATTCTGATTGCGTTCGTTCCTTCAAATGTTCAATATCACGAATCTTGACGGAATAACCCTAATTTTTTAATATACCCAAGACCAAAAAGTCGCTGGGTGTGATATCTTGGGACCATGGAGACCATTCAATAGTGTCCTGACTTCAGATCCATTCATCAAAGTCATACAAAGTGTTTCACGATAACTGTGTAGGGGCCTGGGTTGAGAGCCCTCCTGTTGTCAGGATGACGGAGCGTTGAGTGCGGTGGAGCAGGCCGGAGGTAGCGCTGGGCGCTAATGATACAACATTAGCGGAACAAGAATTTATTACATGAAAGTTTACGACCCCTCTCTGTGTCTGCGCCCAGGCCAACGGCAGTGCAGCGCACGGCCTCGGAACGTGCTGACGCTGTCTCAGCAATATGCGGAGTACGTCGCCCTACAGCGTCCTGCTCGTGCAATCACGGTGTCGGGTGAGCAACAGGCCTCTTTGGCGGCCGGTGTAGCCCGTACTTGCTGCCCTGGACAGAGACTGTGTCTTACCAGAGTTCTCTCGTATACTACGAAAGAGTGCGCTTGGGTAATCTCTCAACACCTCTGCACGGCGTGGAGAGGAACAACAGCGTAGTCCTTTCACCAAGGAATATCAGGGATGACTGCTTCCACGCACTAACCAGGGGCAGCAGAAGTAGCGCACCTCCCAAACACTGTGACAGATGGACGGTATGCCAAACATCGTCATTTCGATTTAGCAAGCCGGAGGTAGGTGTGTCCAAGACTTCTCATCAGTGGTTGCGATGTCGGCGGCTCACAGCGACCAAGTACAGCTGAACAGACCGGTAGTACTCTCACAGACGGAAGTCATCTTGGGGAATAATAGCAGTCTATCACACGTTCCGCCTCGTACCTGGTTACTGCAACATAAGGATGTCAAGGCTCAGTAGCCTGATTATTTATTACTGCTTGAATGTGGCAATGACGTTATTCCTGGCTGGCAATGACAGAATGTGGCCCAATTTTTCAGGCCCATCAGCAGTCTTCACTACCTCTCTACTTCACAAGAATGGCTTTCAGGGCTTCAGCTTGTTGCCTTTCCGCCATAGCCTCAGGCTGACTGGCGTTCTTGAGAAACTTTACTGTCTCTTACAAAACCAAGCTGTGCTGTTAGAATAACGATTGACTTCTCCTCGCAGAGGCCATATTGCAGAGTTTAAGATTCCGGCCCGTCAGTTGCACGAAGTGAGGCAACATCTTGTGGTTTTGTTCTGCTTCCAGCAGTATCGGCTTTCTGCTTGTTTGGCATATTGATGGGGGAAGGTAGGAGACGAGGTACTGGCAGAAGTAAAGCTGTGAGGGCGGGGCGTGAGTCGTGCTTGGGTAGCTCAGTTGGTAGAACACTTGCCCGCGAAAGGCAAAGGTCCCAAGTTCGAGTCTCGGTCCGGCACACAGTTTTAATCTGCCAGGGAGTTTCAGGCTTAAGGGTATTAACACTACCCATGTTTACAACTGACTACCACTATGTTACGCAAAACAATGTCTAGGGACTGTTAGAGACAACTGACTTCTGGGCTACCGTGTGTAACTGTCAGCAGAATACCATCGGCCCCTGAAACTTGCTTTAGTGGACGCCATTTCGTTTTGTATTCGTCCTTATGCATTTTCAGGACGACGTACAAAGTTTTCAACCGTTAAAATCACACACACTCCAAATAAGCCATTGTGGCACAAAAAAAATAACGATATTCCTCATGTCATTTGCCGCCTCAGACAAAATAAGTGTAAAGAATTATAACTACTGTGTAACATAAGAGAAGAAATCATGTACTGTTCTAGTATTCTACTGCTGGAAACAGTTACTACTATAAAATGCCTACGAGTAAGCATACGGAGCGACCTAAAGTGGGAAGACCATGTAAAGTAAAAGCAGATGCCGAGCTGGGATAAATCTTAAAGAAATATAATTCATCCTTCAAAAGAAGTGATTTACAAATACTACCGATGAAATCCTGTTTCATAATCAGTGATAGGACATCAATATACATGATTCAGTGGGTAGTGTCGGAAGCTCCTTGTGGTTACAATATCAGATTCGAAAAATGTAGCACGAAAGCTCGGAAAGAAGACGATGTATTAGTCACAAAACAGTAGTGGGTAAATTTTGAAGAAACTGCATTCAGTGAAGACTGTGATGCCATTGTATATCTAACGTATCGATCATAAGAGAGATTAGGACATTTAAAAAGAAATATAGATTATCACATCTTCTTTTGTCACAAGGGGAGAGAATATCGAAGACGAGCCGTGACTTGTGAACAGTATCATTTACTTGCATTTAAATTGTATACATTGAAGGACATTAATTATTCGCATGTCGTCTATTGCTTGCGACCAGTCTTAGTAAAGACGCGAAGTTAAGTACTGTCAATCTACTCAATTGTAATAAGAACCATTAATGTGATTTGCTTGAGTTATTGTTTAGCTATCCGAGAAAGCAGCATCCTAGGCACCCCACGCGACCACTTCCGCCGCAGGTTAGAATCCTGCCTCGGGCATGGACGTGTGTGATGTCCTTAGGTTATGTAGGTTTAAGTAGTTCTAAGTTCTAGGGGCTGATGACCTCAGATGTTAAGTCCCATAGTTCTCAGAGTCATTTGAACCATTTTCATCTTACAATAAAACGAACCTGCCTGGTGTTGATGCTCCGTGGAAGTCCAGAATCTCGTCTACGTGTGTGAGAATGTTCATGTGACCACTGATACCAGTATCGTTGCACAACTGACGCAGCACATACATCTTGTACAGCAGTTCTCCGGAAGAAATATCCAGCACTCGGAAGACCACAATTTGACCCCTTTCATACTTGCTCAGCTGACTGTAGGAAGCACGAGTGCATCTCCGTGGCATGCTTGCCTGCTTGCTTCACACGTTTTCACCACACTGAGCCTTGTGGCGGTGAGTATTCCTTATTAAAGGCTAGACACGGATAACGCTGGTGGCTATGGCGCAACGCTATCTGTCGATAGACGACTATGACACCATTATCAGCGCATTTACTATTCCCCAAGTGACATAGTACGTCGTCATCGGATCAAAATCGACGACGTCTTTCCAGGTGTACTAAATTGTTTTTCCGGTAGTGTATACATGCTGCAGCAATGTCCCTAAACAGAAACTTTTGGATCGCTTTGGTACTTGCTGACATGAATAGCTACAAATTGTAAAAACGAAGTTTCAAATATCAACCAAAAAATGAGGGAAAATGCATCTGTCGCTTCTTAGGGGAGATTGTCTGTGTCTCTGTTTGCTACAGTAGTGGTAGTATTATGGAACTTAAACGAGGAAAATTGTTCACAGTAATTGGAACATCATTTCCTAGAAACGAGTGCACTTGTTTTGCTCGTCTCTGCAAAATATGATTTCAGGGCAAAAATATCGTTTCTATTACATGAGGAGGATAATGTGACAGCAGAAGGAATACTGGGAGGCATTGGAATACACGTCAATTAGATTTACAAATTGAGTTACATCTGAAAAAATTGTGTATGAATCTGTGCACTAAAATAAGAGGTGGGAGCGCTGGATGTAATATCCGAGCTTGTGCATGAAGTGCTATGAACCCAGCTGTGTTTAAGAATTATGCAGACATCCTCTTTGGGTACACAAGAGAATGCAACGGCATCGTGTGCAACCACACGTGACTGGTATGCTGTCAGAAAATGACGACCTTCAGTACGAGGAGCTGTCAAATGGAAACTAAACACCCACTCCTATGTAACCATGGAATGGTTCCATTTTAGAGTAATCACCACACGTCTTAAGACATTTACTCCACTGGGAGACAAGATTATCGATTCCTGTTTCGTAGAAAGCGCTCGATCGCTGACGGATACACAACCGTAACCACTGTTGCGTTTCTTGGTCCGACTGAAACTGATGCCCACATATGTCTTTCTTCAGGTCTCCAAAGGTACGAAAATCACAAGTTGGAAGATCAGCGCAGTACGGAGGATGTTGTAGTGTTTCCCAACCAAATCGCTGAAGCATAGCTTTTGTCCGATTGCCAGTGTGTGGCAAGGCATTATCATGCAACGAGATGGTTTCATCCAACAGCATTCCGACAGCCCAAGGCCAAACGGCAAAACTAACAGTGGAAACGTCCCATAAATCCCCTACCAAAAAAATCCAAAGCTGTTCACACAAGATCCGGTAAGGTCATGAGGATCATCTTCTTTAACTGCAAAGGTTCTCTGTTCATCGAGTTTCTCGTGTGTGAAACCACAATCAGTGCGCAGCACTGTGAAAACACTTTGCAGGAACTGTGACACGGCATAAAATCGAAATGCTGTCGAATCTAATCATCCTATTGCATGATAATACCCGTCCCCAAACTACCGATCGGAAGAAGGCTGTGCTTCAGTGATTTGGTTGGGAACAATGCATCATCCTCTGTACAGCCCAGATCCTTCACCATCTGATTTTCACATCTTTAGCGACCTAAAGAAATACATGCACGGATGTAGTTTTCAGTCAGACGAGGAAGTCTAACAGTTGGTGCAGTTGTGGGTCCAACAGCAGCCAACTGCATTCTATGAAGCAGGAATTTAGATTGTCTCGTCTCCCAGTGGTATAAATGTCTTAATGCATGTGATGATTACTTTTGAATGGAACCATTCCATGGTCCCGTTGTGGATGGTGTTCGATTTTTATTTAACTGTCGCCTGTATATAGTACAGGCGACATAAAAATATTGTTACCGTACAGGTCTTACTACAGAAAAATATCGGTTCAATAGAAAGTTTAAAACGCCTCATTTCTGGAAATATTCCCAACGGCTACGAAACAAGTTATTAAATTCTTAGAATATGTTTAAGACTGCCTGTATACACTACCCACGGCAGGGCTCCCTGCGCACGCCATCATCTCTCCACAGTGCTTGTCACATAGACAATTAGTGACCATTCGCATAAAGAATCTGCTGCTTATATGGCCCACTGCTGCCGTGCATGTAGGGGGTACTTTAATTTACTTATTTCAGGAGTGTGGCCAAGGTGGCATCTCATCCTTAGGCGTGAAGCGGCAGTTGTGTCGAGAACACTCGAGAATGATGCAACAATGGCAGACGTAGTGGCACGGGACTCCTGTACACATTTTCTGTTTGATTTAAACAGATCGGACTACTACACATGGCACGAATCTGTGTTTGAGACTGCATCACTGAGCTACACAGTTTTTAAAGCTTGGTGTGCATGGAAACACTTTTTTTACAAGTCGGCTGCAGTGCTCAGGTCACAGTGTGTTGACCATTGCTTTTAACACTCTGATAAAGTTAGAACAAGTTCCTTATGTGTTTCTAAAACGCACAATATATCAGTCATTGCTAAATATATTCTAGTATAGAAGTCTCAAGGATCTATTGCTTAAATGAGGCTTTGTGGTAAATATTAAACATAGGACGATGAGATATTAGTGCATTTGTTTAAATAATGCGCTGTGGTAATTGTTAAGCTCTAAAAGTCTTGTGTTTATTATAATCTACCGCTTTCTCTGGATGAAATTCTACAAAAGTAGTCGAAAGTGGGTATTCGGAATACTGGAAGAAAATTGCCCAAACACTGTAACGATTTGCCTCAGAACTGGAACTGGAACAAATGGCGACAAAGTGTGAATAGTGATGGATGGCAGGTATATTTGGTGTGCCAATGTCATACTGCCTGGGAAATCATGATGTCTATTTTGGGCCGTGAATTATGATAATTAAGCCTGCCCCACTATTTATACATCATCCAACTGGACTAGAGGAATGGAGGAGAGGGGAGGCGATTGGTGAATGAAGACCACGTTATTTACATAAGAGTCACAGCCAAGTGAGAGGTCTGTTTACATTAGGATCAAACATGCGGTGCCAATTTTTTACATGTAAGGAGGCTAGACAAAGTGACCAGTTTATTTGCATTAGACATACATTAACATAACATAAGAGAACTAGTGGCCAGTTTGTTTACATAAGGAGGCTAGGTCAAGTGACACCATTGTTTCATAAGGAGAACAATGGACCCACTGACAGAGAACATAACTGAAAAACTGGAAAAAATACAGCCTGTCCTCCTACCCCCAACCAATATTGGTACAATGGTCATTTTAATTTCCCATCGTTTACAACTTCTTACTCAACTGGTTCACCAAGGGGGGAAGGAGAAGGGGGGGGGGAGGAAAAGGGGGGAGTTGGCCTTCATTATGACATGTGCTGTTTCCATGATTACCTGGCACGTATGAAGGCAGCACTTGTGCCTCTACTAAGGCAGTCGTCGTTTACGACTTTACCTCATCTCACATATCTACTGCGAGCTAACAAACAGCACAACAGTATGCCGAGTAGTTTTAAAGCACCACATTCTTCCATTTTTGCATCACTTACTGTACCAATATCATCTCCCTCTGTGCCACTTGCCAATGATGGGAAGGATGAAATACTGTCTGTAAGTCTCCACAACAAATCGAATTTTTTCTAACTTCCCTGTCACAGAAATTTCTTGAGGTGAAGGTGAGTAGTGAGGCTGAGTGAATTCTAGCACCTTCTGCATTGCTGCCAAATTCTCTCCCTCGCTTATGACATCATCTATTAATCAACCACTGTTGCCAGATATCTCTCCCCACCCCTCTGTTGTGAAAGACCAGTGCACTATGTATAAAATGGTGGGACATTCAAATGGCACAGCTCTGCCGCTCTCTTTCCGGCACACGTCACACGCCACTCGTCCTGGGCATAAAATTATGAGAAATTCTAAAATTGAACATAGGCCACTGTCCTGTTGGTGGAAAATCCAAAATGGTGGACCTGAGATAGCCCTGTAATGCCATAATCTAAGTTGGCTATCCAAGGTGGCTGACGTGGAGATAAGAGCACAGTCCTATGATGTCAGAATCCCAGATGGCTGACCTGAAGATAAGAACAAAGGCTGCATCGTAGTCAGATCACTTGTGCTAAGTATAGAATTCAGGATGGTTGACCTGGGCATTTGAGCACAATTCAAAGTTTAAATTCACTACACTTTTCTCCGCGCAAGTTACCAGCCCTATTGAGCTATTTAATAATTTGCCACACTACGCCCAGAAACCCAAGAGCTTACCTGCCCTAAGTTTAAAACTGCTTGCTGTTCAAACAATCATAGCTATGTGTGTTAGGATGGAATGGAACTGTATACTTATTTAGATAAATGACGCACCAGATGGGCCCACACACCACCACTGGCTATAACATAGAGAATGAACCTGTCAGTATCTAACTTCAAGGTACGCAAAGAAAATCGTATTAATGGGGATTACTATCAAATAGAACGATCCCAAAAAATCAGTTTTACAGATGGTGAATGGAAATGCAACACATCTGTACAGAAAATCGCATACAAATCACTAGTTCTGCCAATTCTGTAGTACTTCTACAGTGTTCATATCCCTTATTAATAACATATGACAACAGACACCGAGTTGAGACACGATGCTAAGATCTTAACAGTTCCATACAGACAAATACTAACGTGTCACAGAAGTAATCAGAGAAGGGAGAAAATGACGGCATACTTATTGCAAAACCCTGTTGGGTGAAGGGAGGATGAAAGAAATCACCAGTAGGAGTGACTCCAACCACCCTAAGTGAAATGCTCAGGCACAGCACAGTGTATAAATACAGAGAATTTCGTTACTACATTTTTTTATTGTTTTCCTTTTGTAACTGTGGTGGTATTGTATAAATTTCTGTAGGGAGTCCTCAGCTCTAGCCATTATCAACACAGGTCGCACTGGCAGATGCCAACAAAGTGAAATAATTGATAGAAGTAGATGTAAACAGAGGTAGCAGTATTCACACTCTGGAATTAACAGTATTCTGCAGATATTGTATCAACATCAAGAACAAGAACATAGCCCTTGTTTAACCTGATCTCTTGCATAAACTACCAAGAAAGTGGCTAGAGAACAACATGAAATAATCTGTTACAATTTTGCGTTAATTTTGGGTGATTTGTTACAATTTGCTGCAACATAGGGAAGTTTGTCAGAATTCTTCAACAACAGAGGGTACTTTGTTACGATTCCACTGAAATGTTGGCAATTTTGTTAATGTTTTGGACAATTTGTAACGTTCAAGGTGTCTGGGGAAAAGATATAGTGATAGCTCAGACACATAAATGTAACCAGGTAGGAATGTGCCATGGTGTACTTCTAGAACACACTTAGCTCAAATCAGTGTCAGAAAACATATCCAACAACACATATCCAGTCCATAATAAAAGTATATATGCTATATAAAACATATATTGCCGTTAGTTACATATTTGTCAATAATAAAAGAGTATATGATATGTAAAGTACATATTAAAATTTTGAGACCTATCAGTGCCAATCAACCTATTAACCAAAAACGATATATATAGCTTAATTTTGTATATAAAATGGATAACAGAAGAACACCACACGTAATGTGATTAATTCAAAATAACAGGACAAGTGTTTCTTTATAATTATAATCTCTTACAATTCCGTAAGAACATAATAGTAAAATACCTAAGTCCAGTGGATACAATTTTTTTTTCTTTTTCCAGAAGAAAAGCGCATTGAGACTTGGAGCAGTAGATGTTTAATAACACAGCTTAGTTATCTATTTCTCCTTTTTTCACGAGCAGTTGTGTAATATATTGTAAAGCCGCTTCCGATTACCAAAGGTTTGTTAATTAATTATAGGACTGAGAGATAGCTGACTATTGGTATAAATTTCAAGTTCCCCAAAAACATCTAAAATATTGGCTTTTTGTTCAGAATGTATAAATGGTAAAGCCATTTTCTACTGTCGTGAGCAGGTGCTTCTGCTCATTCAAATTACTACCCAACACATGACTTACTGCTAGTTGCATATCTGTGTTCGCTGAATCTAATCTTAAACTCTCTCCTTGCTTGCCCAGTGCAGAAGTTATCGCAAGAACCACATTTAATTTTGTTCACTTCTGCGTCATGAAATTTACGCTGTGGCACATCTGGACTATGACATAGTAGTTTCCCTAGTTCTTCCGTAAACCAACCGCAACAGATCTGAGTGTTCCAGGAAGCACATGTCATCCAGATGCGCATAAACGAGCCTACTTTGTGCGGTGTACTGAGAGACCGCACAAGAAGAGTTTGAGACAGTTAGTACCAGAAGTACCGTGGACGTTCGGGCGCAACAGGAACATCGCTGCGCTCCAACCAATCACGCTTCCCGAGAGAATCACGCACCCTGTAGCGGCAGCGCTAACAGGAAGAGAGAGTAACCGTACACGAGCGGAAGTGGTCAGTTGCAAGTTGTCAGTCCGAGTCTTGCTGGGGAGTAACTGCGGAACACTCTTTGTGTCTTCAAGTCGTCTAGTGAGAAAAAAAACAGTGGCCAATAGATAAATAGTGGTTAATCTTCGGTAAAAACAGAAGAGCAAATGAAACAGTCGTCTATGGACAAAGACCGCCTGCCTAGATATTTTACTGAGTGCTGTTAGTTTGGAACTGTTCTTCAAATACTACATCAAGACAGAAGACTACCCTTCTTCCGACTTTAGTTCAGAGAACATTATTTACTTTGTGTTCATGGAACTGTAGTCAACACAGGAAAGATACGCTAAACCTGCATTCTACAATTGCCAAACAAAGTTGTAAAATCCACAGAGAATTGTGTCAAAAAATATTTTTGCGTCTTAGGTACGCTGACGATATTTTCATCATCTATACGGGCAGCCATGATGAAGACCAGGAACTTGCACATGTACTGATCTCTGCGCATGATAATCTGAAGTTGAGTCATATCTTTTGCTATTCACTATTCCTTGTTACTTTCATTGTATATGTGCTGCCCTAGAAACCATGCATCCATCCTGACAGGAAACGTGTATCAGTCTTTTCCAGTGGCAGCGAGATTTTGGGACCCCTCCAGTCCACAACAGTTTCTATCAATGTTTTATAGGTTGGCAGAAGTAGGCCTGGACAAAGAACCAGTAGATAGGGAAAGTAATACAATTATTCAAGTCGGACATAAATGGTTTTGCAGAAACAGCAATCAGGAACTTCGAGAAAAAAATATTTTAAAAAGTAGAAGGAGACACATATGAAAATAAAATAGCAGTCAAATATGTTTCACTACGATACATTGGCTCTGTTTCAGAAAACTATCCTATGCCTTTGAAGAATTCAAGATTCAAGTTGGTTTTCGAACAAATAAACTAGAGAAGCTTCTACGTCGTAGTCTAGTTGTGTCACAGGGCAAATTTTATAACTCGGAATCTACGAAATTAAACATGGATCTTTCGATAACTTCTACACTGGTCACATTGGGAGAGAGTTTAAGAGAAGAAGAGAGCACAGCTATGCGAGTAACAGTAGTACGTTGGGTTGTCTTTTGATAGAGCAGAACCACCAGCTCATGACAACAGAAAACAGCTTTACCATATTACATTCTGAAAAAAAGGGCAGTATTTTAGACATTCTCGACGAACTTGAAATCTGTACCAACAGTCGGCTAGTTCCCAACTTTGCAATTAATGAGCTCTTGTAGTCGGAAGTAGTTTTTAATATATTCGATGAAGTGCTTGTGAATGAATGAGAAATAGATAAATAAGGTGTGTCATTGAACGTCTACTGCTCAAATTCTTCATGAAAAAAAAATTGTATCTATCAGACTTAGGTATTTTACCACTTTGCTCTTATGGGATTCTAAGAGATTATAATTATAGTGAAATTATTATTTGTATTAATCACGTGGTGTGTAGTTTTCTTTTGATGTACATTTGTATGTCGTTTTTGCCAAATACGTTTGCACGGATAGCTCTTAAAATTTATTAATATATGTTTTATTTTATATATAGCTTTTTATGAACATGTATGTAACTAATGATAACGATGAAATGAAGTTGTAAAGCAACGCCGCTATGGTCACTCCATCTGTTGAGAGACTGTTTACCTGGTAGGCACAAGAGGCAGTTCCTATCATTCCACTACAATTTTTGTCCGTGTTAGGTCATTGTATCTAGTTACTGCTGCTATTTTGTTTAACTTTATCGTTTTCCTTACGTTTTTAACGTACCTGTCAAAGTTATATTTAACACTTATTTAAAATGGTATCATTCGTCTATCAAAAATATTTGTTGTGCAAAGATGTTGCAACTATATAGCTTGTTTAAGACACCTACGTTTTATGCATACTATGTAACTTTAAGGAAATCTAGTACTTGTTTTTGTCCGATCTTGCAGCTTTTCAAAATTCCTTACAAATTTCTGATTATAATGATTACACACCTTTAGCACCACTTTCAGTCAGATTTACGACTGCAATGAAATTTTGGAAGAAAATAATTTGCTCAAATACAAAATTTCTTAAAACCACACTGGAACTGCAGAAACCAATTTCTGCCTGAATAAATACGTTTTCGCGGAACTAGCAGTATATTTTAAGGAAGAGAAGCGCACTTTTACAATGTTCTGTTTCTGTTTATTTACGCTAAGAACTAGATTTCCAATTTTACTCGTTTGGGAATAATAAATAGCTACCAATATGTAATACAACGTGTTAGAATCAAATATGATGACACTTTTGTTTCGAATTGCCGACATTATAAACAAAATTTCCAATAAAATTACGAAATACAATGCACAACACATTAAAATACGTACAAAAACAGAACCAAGTTAATTTTAAATTTATTTTTAAACTATCAACCACAGTTGTTTACACAGAACCCTCTATCATACAAGAAATGAGAAAATAAGGAATGATAATGCCTAACGTCCAGTCAATAACAGTAGCATCGGAGCACAAGATCTGATATGGGGAAAGAAATCTGACTTGGCCTTTTAAGAGAAAACATCATAATCGATTGATCGAAACTACGAAAAATTTAAGTCTGAACTAAGCGACAGGGATTTGAGCCGCTATAAGAAATGAAAGGAGACAGCAGCATTAAACAGAAAACTGAGAACTCCTGTTCTACGGGATAGACGTGGAATCGAAATCAAATAAAAAACAAATGTGATCATAGAATGAGATGTTCACTCTGGGGCGGAGTGTGCGCTGATATGAAACTTCCTGGCAGATTAAAACTGTGTGCCGGACCGAGACTCGAACTTTTTTTTAACCATATATATTTATTTAAATATATTAACAGCGATACATTTTTAAAAAAGACATTTTATTCTATTAATCTATTATATTCCTAGTGTTGGTTAATATTACTGTCATTTTATATGTTTTCGTTTTTATATTTTTCTTTTTTGTTTTTCTCTTATTGTTGTTCCTTAAACCGTTTTACATGGCCATTTGTCGTCTTCTTTTTTTTTTTTTTTTTTTTTTTTTTGAGGGGGTAGACATTGCAGGACAGGCATAACAGTTTATATTTGGCATCGATGCATTGATTTTGAGTTTATGTTTCTGTATGTGATGCACTTGTTATGCCACAGGCACATTGTGTATTCTGGTTTGATCTCTTCCTCTAGTTACACTGTTAAGTGGGACAGTATGAGGGAAACGTCACCATGATAGGTGGAGCAGAAGTGGAAGATATACCTAAATTGAAGAAGAGAGAAAATTTTGTCGTATTACATAAGAGACGCAGAAGGGATAGTGTGAGTAATCAATAGAATTTTATAGGCACAAAGTAAAGAAAATCATTTTAAAAAAATCTAATAATAATAATAATGAGTAGTTGGCACTTTCCACTAAGTAATGCTTGTTTCCTATTCAGTATAGTACAAATAATGGAAGAAAAGTTAATTAAAAAAACTGTTAGTACTACTGTGCATACGTTTGACACTGTTTTCGGGACATATGCCTTTCACGGGCAAGTGCTCTACTAACTGAGCTACCCAAGCACGACTCACGCCCCGTCCTCACAGCTGCACTTCTGTCAGTACCTCGTCTCCTACATTCCAAGCTTTACAGAAGCTCTCCTGCGAAACTTGCAGAACTAGCACTCCTGAAAGAAAGGATATTGCGGAAACATGGCTTAGCCACAGCCTGAGGGATGTTTCCAGAATGTGATGTTCACTCTGCAGCGGAGTGTGCGCTGATATGAATCTTCCTGGCAGATGAAAACTGTGTGCCGGACCGAGACTCGAACTCGGGTCCTTTGCCTTTCGCGGGCAATCATAGTTTTGTCTGCTGTGGAGAATCAGACTGTACGGAAATTAACAAGGCTTAAAAAATTCTGAATCTGAATCTTAATTTACAGCTAGTTAATTATATATCGTTTTCGTATTTTCGTTATTAATTACAATTTTTTGTGAAGCTTAACTCACACATGACAAAGAAAAATATCGATATTAAAACGAACAGAGCCAAGTCCGTAGAGTTTTTACCCAGATCTTTAGTCTATGAACGTCGTTGCAATACATGTTACACTGTTCAAGGACCAAAGTTCATCATTAATTGTCGTCCTCTGACAGTGTGAATGAAGACCGATGAATTACCTTTAAATCTCCATCTTCATTATCTGCCATACGCGCACTTCGCTTGTAATACTGCACTCCGTGAGAACCGGTTTTGGATCAAAATAGCTTTCTTGGAAAACCAGTCTCCCGGATCGTCATCTCGTAATTGCGAACAAATTTCGGTATGTTGCCACAATCTCGCTGCAGTGACTTCAGCTAAAACTTTTGTCTCAATCTCCAGAGTTCGTAAAGAACATTAGCGTCATTTCTTTCTAGAGAAATATTCGTAAAATAGTTTATTTGAATTGTCAGTATAAATCTAAGCAAAGGAGTAGACACACTAAACAAGTTAAACCGTATAAAGACAGAAACAAACCACTGAAATTATTATTTAGCTCACCTGTTTTTGTGCAGATGCTCAGTTTCAGGAAGAGACTCACCGTTTGTTCAAATAGCTCTGAGCAGTATGGGACTTAATATCTGAGGTCATCAGTCCCCTAGAACATAGACCTACTTAAACCTAACTAACCTAAGGACATCACATACATCCATGCCCGAAGCAGAATTCGAACCTGCTACCGTAGCGGTCGCGCGGTTCCAAACTGTAGCGCCTAGAACCGCTCGGCCACACCGGCCGGCATTCTGAGTTCAATTCATACTGCAAGAAATGTCAGCATTGATGTAATATTTGTGTTTACAGTTGGCAATGAAATAGCTAGGGAAAGTGTTAACACAAAGGGAACGAGCGCTTTAACGCCCTATCCACAATGATGTTATTATAGACGATATCCAAACTGGGATTGGGAAAAATGGGTAAGAAAATTTTTCGTATCCTCTTGAAAGAAGTCACCTTACGCGATTTGAAGGAACCACGAAACAGCGAAATTTGGAACTTGAGACTGGGAATTTATCGCTGTTACTCTCAAAAGCGGACCCAGTGTCAACAACACGAGACAGCCCCTCCGGTGGTAATGTGGAAAGCAAATATCAGGGCGTTAGACTCCATTAAGCACAGGAAGATTGCAAAAATAAATGGCCACTTTTCAAAAAGAAGAAAAAAGGCGTCAAGTACAATTTTACCTCCACATACAGCTAAACCTGCCAGGGAAGGTGTCGATTGACGGTATCATACTGAATAGCCACCAAAAAATGTTCAAATGTGTGTGGATTCCTAAGGGACCAAACTGCTGAGGTGATAGGTCCCTAGACTTACACACTACTTAAACTAACTTATGCTGAGGACAACACACACACCGATGTCCGAGGGAGGACTCGAACCTGCGACGCGAGGGGCCGCGCAATCCGTGACATGGTGCCTCAAACCGCGCCGCAGTATCGGCCAAATTTCCATAATACAAATGAGCTTAAGATATAGGTATGACACTATCCGTCTCTACAAAATTAAAATTTTCTTGTATCTGCGTGTACGGTCATAACACGATTGAAGAAGAAATATTAAGATCCCCTGAATACCGATGGGAGAAAACAAAACTGAAGATAAAACTGATTCAGAAAAAGATCGCATTACCTACTTCCATCACGGCCTTCTTACATATGACTAATATAAGAATCTAGTACGTCATGGAAACCTATGTAAAAGACTCAGACATCAAGATGTGAGCACAGCGTTGATTTTATTTTGTGTGTGTGTTTTATTATTTTGAATTTGTACGTATTTTTAGGAACATTTCAAAATGGACTAATAAAGGCCAAAACATGCAGTGTAGTCAATAAAATTCGCAACAGCAACGAGAGGTTTTTCATTAATTAAACATACAATTTCGGAATCAGCACATGGAGAAAATAACACTAGCAACAAATGATTCGAAGAACGAAATAGCCCCCAAAGGTGTATCACTTTCCCTACTTGGTATTTGAACTTCGTTGCGGTGAGCTGTACAAGCAGGTCTTTGTCACCATTACTAATTTTCTACTGCCTACCGACAAACGACTCTCGACCGATAAGGATGACGGCTCGATTATCACATAACATTTTTCCTACTTTATTTCTCCTTTTAAAAGTATATCGATATTTGTATTTCAGCCTGTCATATTGCAATGTATAATCATATTGCAATGCTTTTACAAAAAACAAAAAAAAATCACGTGCCAAGATCTAAAGTACGAAACAGTAAAGTCTTGTCATTCTCAAGGGCTCAGCATCTCACTTATCACGGGTGGATCGTAAGTTTTTCAGACGGACTCAAGGAAGCAAGAAAATGTGCATGGAGCAAGCATATAACTTGTTTAAAGGTCTAGAGCCATGATCGGCAACTGGCGGACCGCGCTCCAGCTACGGACCTCGGCATCCCAAAAGCTAGACCACCAAGAAATGATTTGAAGGTATAAATTTCTCAAGTGAATTATTTAAAAATATATTGTTCTCTAGGTAACAATACGCTTCAGCGCCACCCTTGTAATTTGTATAGTATTTTACATGGAACTGCTTGATTGATTTGAGTTTTTAATGGTTATTAGTTAGGTGCAATAAACCGTTGTTGTGGTGTATAGAGCAGGAGAGTGCTATGGAGAGGAGGGTGAGGAGGCGGAAGGAAGCAAGTCGGCCAGCTTCCGCAGCATGTTATGTCGATCAACATAAAAGCTCCGTACACGTGACGGCAACACAAGAATCGTATTTTATGAAGTGAGAAATTTTATAAACCGATGACTTTGGCAGCCTATGAAATCTCTTTTAATCGGAGCAGGCATACGCATTTTAACACAGTTTTTGTGTTAGTTACTACACTGAAGATCCAAAGAAACTAGTACATCGGCCTACTATCGTGTAGGGTCCCGGCGACCACGTAGCAACACGACGTGGCATGGACTCGACTAATGTCTCAAGTAGTACTGGAGGAACTGACACCATGAATTCTGCAGGGCTGTCCATAAATCAGTAAGAGTACGAGGGAGTGTAGAACAGCACGCTGCAAGGTATCCCAGATATGCTCAATAACGTTCATGTCTGGGAAGTTTGGTGGCCAGCGGAATTGATTAAACTCAGAAGAGTGTCCCTGGAGACACTCTGTAGCAATTCTGGACGTGTGGGGTGTAGCATTGGCCTGCTGGAATTGCCCAAGTCCATCGGAATGCACAATGGACGTGAACGGATGCACGTGATCAGACAGGATGCTTATGTACATGTCACCTGTCGGAGTTGTATCTAGGCGTATCAGGGCCCCATATCACTCCAACTGCACACGCCCAACGCCATGAAACAGCCTCCACCTACTTGAACTGTCCCAAGCAGACAAGCAGGGTCCAAATAGATTTATGACGTTGTCTCCATACCCACACGTCTACCAACTCGATACAATTTGAAACGAGACTCGTCCGACCAGGCAACGTGTTTCAAGTCATCAACAGTCCAATTTCGGTGTTAAGGGGCCCAGGAGAGGCGTAAAGCTTTGTGTCGTGCAGTCATCAAGGGTACACGAGTGGGCCCTCGGCTCCGAAAGCCCATATCGATGATGTTTCGGTGAATGGTTCCCACGCTGACACTTCTTGATGGCCCAGCATTGAAATCTGCAGCAATTTGCGGAAGGGTTGCACCTCTGCCACGTTCAACGGTTCTCTTCAGTCGTCGGTGGTCCCGTTCTTGCAGGATCTGTTTCCGGCAGCAGTGATGTCGGAGATTTGATTTTTTACCGGATTCCTGATATTCACGGTACACTCGTGAAATGGTCGTACGGGAAAATCCCCACTTTATCGCTACCTAGGAGATGCTATGTCCCATTGCTTGTGCGCCGACTATAACACCACGTAGGAACTGATTTAGATCTTGATAACTTGCCATTGTAGCAGTAGTAACCGATCTAACAACTGCGCAAGACACTTGTCTTATATAGGCGTTGCCGACTGCAGCTCCATATTCTGCCTGTTTACATATCTCAGTATCTGAATACGCATGCCTATACAAGTTTCTTTGGCGTTTCAGTGTATAACAAAATCTTAACCCCACTTTGATATGAAATGAAAATTTTATCTTTATGGCTGGTGTACACGGTGACGGCGACGACCTGTCACATGAAAGCGGCTCCTTTACACATTCTGACATTCTGACACGGAAACTGCTTCTCTGCGGTGCGTCTGCATACGCTTTGTGACGGATGGCAGTATTTTATAAACAATGAATCTAAATAAAATAAACAAATTTTATCATCACTTTATAATGAATTCTACTGTAATTGATGAAAGTATGTGAATGCAGCTTGCCGCTAACTTGGTGTAATGTTTTGTCTGTACAGAGGTGTATCTGTCGCCTTTATTACCCCTTCACTCTCACACACAAATCGGTACAATACAGTTAGGGCCTCCTGTTTTATCTTGAGGCTGATCCGTGATAAGACAGGCAAACAATTATGCTAATGGAGGATTCTGAGTATTTTCTCGAATTTCATTCGCTCTCTCTCTCTCTCTCTCTCTCTGTCCTTTATCTGTGTACAGTTTTAAATATATTATTTCATTTACGTGGAATCAGCCCAATAGAATCTCTGGTGGAGCCCTTCGTCTTAATATTCAGCGGCTGGTTTGCTGGAAAAGATCTTTACATTTGTTATTATTGTTAAGCGCTGCATTCAGTTGGGAAAAATCGATCGTTTGAACCATTCGTTCATTTTTACGACAGATTTAGAATTTCAGATGTGGACGAAGCCTTTTTGGACGATTTTATCAAAACTCGGTGACTGCAGGCTCTCTTCGTCACAGCTGAAACTTCCCCACTAATTACAGGGCCAAGGCAATCATCAATGATTCAGACAGAGAATATTAAAAAAAACATTTTACAATAAATAACGTGAATTTTCGTTTTACAATCTTGTTCCTAGGACAATATCTTGCGGTGCTAAAACTCCCCCGGGTCTTGCATGTCCCCGACGTCCACATTTGTAGTCGGTCTTCTACGCGGCACCCTTTGTAGTTGGTCTTCTACGCGGCCCACAATGGGAAGAGTAGAAGGGACAGGGATACTCGAATTCACATGCAACATTCATTCCAAAAGAATTAGCAATGACCAAAGGGAAACTCTTCCTGTAAGAGAACTGGTTAGGTTGCACCGTCCAAGATTCTCCTTTTTGAAAGCAAAATCCTTAGGGCTTCATGCATCCTTTTTGTTACGACATACTTCAAGGAATTTAGCCATTAACTAATGATGTTGCCCAAAAGCATCATCATATTTACTCTCGTTTGAATACTCTTTTTTGACTTTGCATCCCCACTTGTGCTTATAAGTCCAAAAGTTCTGACATATTTTCTATCACTGATTTGTTCTTCGTAATGTAAAGGATTCATGCAACTTACAATAGATTTTGGATTCAAATCATCGAATAATGGAAAGTGTAGTTCTTTTTAGACAAAGACATAATCCATCATTTTCTTGAAAAGTCATATAATTTATCTATAGTCAAAATTTTTTATTCTAAATACATCTATTTCCCCGCTTGATTGCTGTGATGTAAAAGTTATTAGCATTGAGGAATGCGGATTCACTTCTTTCATTTATTCACTGATTCATACGGCGTTCATACATGCACATATATGGAAATGGATTTTTCAAACAAAATTCCCAAACGAACACGAACCATTAAATAACTACTAATTCTATGAATATTACTTTCTTTAATCATTCATTAATAAATTAAAAACTCTTAACTTCTAATTATAACACCTTTTCTTTTTAAAGTTCAACATGAATCAGTTTACCCTCGCGTTTGGTGCGAGTCTCTTACAAAGCATATCTGTGTCGTCTATATCGATTTTAGCTCTCGCGCCGACGTCAACTGTTTTGCGCGGGAAATTATCTTTGCGGCGTTAACCGTCACTCATTATTCACTACCTCAACACATCCCTTCACACGTTTACACATCTCAGCGTGCACTTGAGATTATATATGAACATTCACTCGGAATCTCTTTTGATTATTCAGCGTCATTTGCGGGAAACATTTCATTCTTCTTGAAGGTCAGTTAGATCCTTTATAAATCTTGATGGCATTAGCAATGCTAAAGCTCCATGTTCACCCCAACCACAGGTGAAGCCTATCTCCACTATCTTCTTTACAACACTTGATAGTAATAGTTAGTCACTATTTCTATAATCTATGTCACTGATTAACTATTTCAATTTAAAGTTTTCTAACACTAAACACACACAGTTTATTGTTATGTTTTTTACGAGCGTTCATCTCTGTCACTCGCAACACCATTCCTCCCTATCTTCTAATCTTCATTAAATTTTTTCAAGTAGTTATGGGAAAATAACCCTTTTATTTTGTTCGATCCCGGGTATGCTAACAGATAAGCCCCAGGATTCGGAATTTGTAGGATAATGTATGGGCCAGTATATAGTAACTCCCATTTGTTTATACTTTTCTTTATTAAGGATGATTTGGTATGTCTTTTGACTAGTACCTTCTCTCCGACATGGTATGTCTGTACCCTCTTGATTAATTTGTCATATTGTTGTTTTCTCTGATCAGCTTTTTTCGTCATATTTATGATAGCTTGTCTAATGTCCAGAGCCAGGGCACATCCTTCTTCAGCAAACTATTTAGAGCTGCTGCGTTCATCGCCTGATTTGTTATAAATCTTCTAAAAAATGAGGCAAGACCCATAAACCCCTTTAATTGCCTCCTATTTCTGGGTGTTGGAAACTTACTAATCGCAATTAGCTTCTCCTTGGTTGGTAAAATTCCCTTTGCGTCAATTATATGCCCCAGGAACTTGATTCTGTTTAGTGAAAAATGGGATTTCTGTAGGTTAGCAGTTATTCCCATGGTTTTGAACACGTTCAACACCCGAATCAGTAAGGTAATATGCTCCTCCCAAGTCTTCGATGCTATAAGCAAATCATCAACAAACACTGTTATCCTTTTTCTTAGTTCTGGGCCTAGTGCATAATCTAGAGCTGCTATAAAGATTCCAGCACTAATGTTGAGTCCGAAAGGAACTATAGTAAATTGGTAACTTCTTCCGGAATAAATGAAAGCCGTATATTTCCTTGATAATTCATCCAGCTTGACTTGCCAATAAGAACTCCGCAAATCAATGCTCGTCAAATATTGGACATCCTGGAACCGTTGTATAAGTTCGTCTATGTTTTCCGGATGTGTTCTCACTGGAATTATGATTTTATTTATTTCTCTGGCGTCGAGTACCAGTCTCACAGTCCCATTTGCTTTTGGCACGACCAACAATGGGGAGCAGTATGGGCTTGTAGAGGGTTCGATCAAACCCCATTTCAACATGCGATCTATTTCCTTTTGAACTTGAGCCTTTAACCTCCAGGGAACAGGATAGAAAGTCCTACAATACGTTTCGTGCGGCTTAACGTAGAGATGGCATATGTATCCCTTAATAACTCCTGGCCTTTCATCAAACACGTTTTCATACGCTAATAATAATTCTTTGAGCTGCTTCTTCTGATCTTCAATAATGCAGTCGGATTCATTTAACTTCTCATACACTAATTGACCGAAATCTCCTTTGACTTGGAACTCATTATTTACGTGCTGTTTAGAATTTTGTGCCGTCCTGATTACTTGCACACTGATCCCACTATTATATTTTCTGGTAAGGCTTTCTTTTTTCAACAAGTCCAACTCAATTTCTTGTTTATTTACATTTAACCAAATTTTTCCTGTTTTAAAATCTATTCTGCATCCGTATTGACGTAGGCTGTCGACTCCGATAATGCAGTCTACCACCAAATTTTTCACAACAAGGAATGTGCTTAATATTGCTACATTTCCGACTTCTACACTAAGTAGTGACTGCACTTTTACATTAGCCGATCTAGCCCCAACGGCGCCTATTATTCTGCAATTTTGAACTGGAAAAATTGGTACTCGTCTTATACTTCTGATCTTGTTGAATAGAGCCTCCGAAATAACATTTGTGGTTGCAGCTGTGTCTAAAACCGCCACTATAGGTACAGTCTCCAAAATGACTTGCACTTCGGCTACTGCCACCTGTTCCTTATCCTCATCTTGGGGTTCTAAGTCCTCGGTCAATTCATCTGCCAGTAATCGTCCATCATTATACGTTAGCATGGGTACACATATCCTGTTGCCCCTCAACCAATTGTTGACCGCTCCTACGGGGCACGAGTGGGTCCTTACAAGTTTGTTGGATTTTGATTCGCCTGGTGGTTGACATCTTCCGTCACTTCAGTAATTACCGGTTGATTCGCAGATGTCCGTCCCCACTGATGTTGGTTATTTGAGTTTATTCCCCCCGGTTGATTCCACTTTCTATTACTGTTATTGTTCCAGGCTTGAGGTCTGAAATTCCTTTCGTTCCCCCACACGGGATTGTATCTTTTCCCATTCCTGTTGTTCCTTGGATAGCCCCTCGCAAGACTATTGCCGGTATTACTATTGAGATTTTGAGGGGTTTCTCCACTATTTAGCGATCTCTGTGCATTCCCTTGCCTACCATTTGGAGGAGGTTCTATCTCCCTATATTGGAATCTGTTATTACGGGCTTTCTGGTTGTTCTCTTCGATAATATCTATATGGCCTAACGTCGTGAGGAACGACTCCAAGTCTTTATCGTTGCCGTAGATTAATTGATTCCGGATGCTAGTTGGTAGTCTTGCCTTAAGTATGTTTATTATGTCTGGCAAGGGCATAGGTCTGTCCCAGTATCTAGTTTTCTTTATATATTTTTCAAAATACTTCCTAAGGCTTCCTTTTGAAAAGGAGAAAGGCTCCGGATAGAGCACCTCCTGCCTTAGGCGTTCCTGTATCCCTTCTGACCAGAACTTTGCTAAAAACGCTTTCTCAAAATCGTCATATGTCGAGTAAACAGAAGTCATGTCCGAGGACCAGATCGCCCCCGAACCTTGTATATATCCTGTCACGAAACTGATCTTCTGCCACTCAGACCAATTACTGGGTAGCACTCCTCTGAAACTTCGAATAAAAACAATCGGATGGACCCCCCTTTTGTCAGTGTTAAAAATCTGGAATTGCCGATGCTTTATCATTTTTTCTTCGGCATGGCAAAGGCTTTCGTAATCTCCTTCAGATAAAACTTCACGCGAACAACTAGCTCGTGGCAATTTAATATTTGAGTTACTTACACAAGTCGGTATCGTGTGCGAATGTGCAGTAACTGGCTCTATAGTCGCTGCCAAATTCTGCTGCTGGCCTGTATTCATTTGTTCTGAGCCTTGTTGTGAAACGCGTAGCGACTCTTCTATCGTTTGTTTCCAATGCTCGAAATCAGCACCTAACTGCTGTCGCACTTCCTCAAGTCCTTTCGCAAACAAATTCTCTTCCTGTTTGCCACATAGACTCTGGAATGCTGCTTTAACATTTTGCTCAACGTTTTCACACATTAGCCTTTTGTTTTCTAATGTGATTTCGGATAATTTACCCGTTAATACATTAATTTGGTGGTCTATAACATCTTGACGCTCTGTCAGATGTTCAACACTTTCCTTTAGGTTAGTCTGCGTACGTGCCAACTCAGGAAGTTGCGCAATTGCACATGACATGGCATCTTGCTTTTGTACTAATTGCGGAACCATTTCCACCTGTTACCGTACGGTATCTATCTTAATAGCCACATACTCCTTCATTTCTACACGTACGCGGTGAGTAGATTCCTCACATTGAGCTTTCACCAATTCTATTTGTGCAGTTAATTTTCGTTCCGTCTCTTCGGCCCGATCTTTAAGTTCCTTTGTCTTCGTCTCTATCCGCTGCTCTAATTCGGAAAAACTATCTTGTAACTGCTGCTTAATCTCAGCTTTCAAATTTTCCTGCCCTTCCGTAACTGAGGCTAACTTCGTATTGATGTCGATTTTCAAATTTTCCTGCCCTTCAGTAACTGAGGCTAATTTCTTATTCAAATCATTTTGCCCTTCAGTAACTGAGGCTAATCTCGCGTTAATGTCGATTTTCAAATTATTCATGCTCTCGGTTATCATCTGCATCTGTCTCATGATAATTACCAATGGATCTAATCCATGTTGCGTACTTGCTGTTACATCTCCAGCCGTGTCTACCGGGCGTTCTATTGCGCTATCTGTAGCGATCGGTTCTACAACACTTCTTACTACATCATTATTATCAGTGCTAACAGCTGAAGGCTGTTGCGTGCTGCTCTGCTCTGCTTGACTCATCTTAAACATTGCCCTAGTTAAAACCATATAAATATTCTACTGTCACTATATAAAAATATATCTCCCTTCACACAAGAGTACTTCTGTGGCTACTTTCTTACTGTACTTATACAGATAAAAGTAACTGGGGCAGGTCTAACTACATCTAGCATGAACACAATTAGTCAACGTTCAAATATTCAATAGTACTAAACAGAAAAGCGTATACTTCATCTATTCTAGTAAGCTTCAATAATAAAATTATAGATCTGGCCTTTTCTCTGCGACCAGCGTGTTGTTTATGTTCTTATTTGTAGATCCCCTGAATGTGACTGCGAGTATTTCTTCTCTTTTCCTAGCGTCAGTTAAGTTGGCTCGTCGTAGTTCACATGAAACAGAGAACAAAATTATTTTAACAACGTCCAAAAACGTGTCCTGTCACGGATTGGCCATTATAATGAATTCTACTGTAATTGATGAAAGTATGTGAATGCAGCTTGCCGCTAACTTGGTGTAATGTTTTGTCTGTACAGAGGTGTATCTGTCGCCTTTATTACCCCTTCACTCTCACACACAAATCGGTACAATACAGTTAGGGCCTCCTGTTTTATCTTGAGGCTGATCCGTGATAAGACAGGCAAACAATTATGCTAATGGAGGATTCTGAGTATTTTCTCGAATTTCATTCGCTCTCTCTCTCTCTCTCTCTCTCTCTCTCTCTCTCTCTCTCTCTGTCCTTTATCTGTGTACAGTTTTAAATATATTATTTCATTTACGTGGAATCAGCCCAATAGAATCTCTGGTGGAGCACTTCGTCTTAATATTCAGCGGCTGGTTTGCTGGAAAAGATCTTTACATTTGTTATTATTGTTAAGCGCTGCATTCAGTTGGGAAAAATCGATCGTTTGAACCATTCGTTCATTTTTACGACAGATTTAGAATTTCAGATGTGGACGAAGCCTTTTTGGACGATTTTATCAAAACTCGGTGACTGCAGGCTCTCTTCGTCACAGCTGAAACTTCCCCACTAATTACAGGGCCAAGGCAATCATCAATGATTCAGACAGAGAACTCATTCGTCATTCACTCTAGAATAAAAGGATCACAAACCTTATTTCTGAGGAAAATAGTATATTCAATCCATCTCCATTACATGTTCCGTTTTCTGTTGATTCCAAGTCTTACTTAATTTTCGTTTACCGTTTTTCTCTATCCACCAATAACCCGCTAGTGGCACAAACTTTAATAGCTCGCTTTAGCGAGAAGAAGAGCAAATATGTCTCTTTTAGCAACCCGACAATCTTCCAACAGATACTTCCGAAGCTGTACCCCTTCTCCCTCTATAATAACCATGGAGAATACATCTATGTATCTCTGTTATTCCAAAGAATAATCTTACTAGAAAAATACCTTGGCGTCGACGAGCTGTCGGCGCATATATTACTAGAAATCCGATCAGATACTTTCCAAAAGTGAATAAATGTGGATGATTTGGTTGAACATTATTAATTATTGCGTGGTAGAGGGTAAATTTCCGTGGGGAGATTACAACTTCCTCGGTAGTTGCGATTTCGTACGGAGTTGTTCTTAATTTGTTTTGTTATTGTCGAGGCTACTAACTTTTTTATATTGATATGGGTCCTGAAAAGCGTAAAGTTGATTCCGCCAACAGGAAAGTTTTGACTGAGTGGGCTGAACAACACAGCTTTGGCTGCTTTCAATAAATGTAGTTTGCTCGAACTTAAGTTGTCTGATAAGCCTGGAGTTGGTCGAGTTTGCCCTACGTACAGCAAAAATGTCGCTCTTGTTAACAGTGCAAACAGCTCATCGGCAATTCCATAAATATTTTACTCTGGGTAGAGAAACTCGTCAAGAAAAACTCCTGGCTTCTTACAAAAAAGGCGTGGCTTTGCTAAATCGCTCTATGAGCTTGCAAGGTCTGGAGTTGGTTGAGTTTGCCCTGCGTACAACAAAACTGTCGCTCTTGTTAACAGTGCAACCAACTCGTCGGCAGTTCCATAAATATTTTACTCTGGGTAGAGAATCTTGTGAAGAAAAACTCCTGGCTTCTTACAAAAAAAGCATGGCTCTGCTAAATCGCTCTATGAACTTGCAAGAAAGATCTACCGAAACAGCGTTGCGTGTGTGTTGGACTCTTAGTAAACATAAGAGAAAGGGGATACTGTGGCCGTAATTCAAGGTTTTCCACTGTCGGAAAGATGCAATAAGAGAAAGACCGAAGCTTTGGCTGCTTTCAATATAAGTAGTTTACTCGAACTTTTTCAGAAGACGCCTTGCTACGCCGTAGCGCTTGATGAATCATGTGGCATTTTTGTTTATGAACCAATGTCTACTTTCGTGCGTTTTTTGAATGTTGAGAATAAAGCACTTACGAAAGAACTGCTAGCAATATTGCCAGTTAAAGGCAAGACCCTCGGAGAAGATTTATTCAAGACTTTTGACGACTTCATGACAAAATAAAACATTAAGTATCATAAAGTGGTGTCTTTCAGTTGACGATTCCCCTTCAATGAGCGGCAAAGTAAAAGGAGTAGCAGCGAGAATCAAGGCTAATAACGCTTGGCTACTATCTTGGCAGTCAACAGTTCACCATGCAGTCATTTGTGGATAACTTAGTGCCACTCAGAAAGATGTGATGGACATCTCATCAAGTTGATTAATTTTATGAGGTCTTGTTCTGTTTTTCAGCACAGACAGCTCAAAGACTTGATACCTGAGTGTGATTTGGCACATTCTGACTTACTGCAGCGCAACAATGTTCGTTTGCTACGTAAAGGTCAGGCTTTTAGCAAATAAAATAATTATTATTCCTCCTCCTTTGACAACTTGCGTACACAAGAAGCAAGGAAGCATCTGAAGTTCCTAGCAAACGAACGCAATATGCTAGCCGTGGCTCTCCTGAAAAACATTCTGAAGTATTTAAATACGCTCAGTACTAAGCGACAAGGAAATAGGAAATTAATATGTGATCTCATATAATGTGTCTTCCTTCTGTCGAAAGATATTGCAAGTCGAGAATTAATTTTCTTCCCAACAATTCTCGAATATAAAAATTATTCTGAAGTAGACATTGCCACATTTCTATATTTTAAACCTGATCTTAGGAATTTGCAGCAAGATTCTAAGACTTCGCAGAGAGAGAGAGAAAGAGAGAGAGAAAAAAGTTGACGCGATTCTTAAAAATGCCTTTTGTAACTTTTCCAGCGGTGGAATGGACTGACGAGGCTGCGAAGTTTTTCCGGCTTTCAAAGTCTCTTCCAAACAGAGATAAAAGACTTGCAGGAAGACATTTCCTTGCAGATATATGAATTCTCATTCGCCGAAGAATTTTGAAGTAAACCTGTCCCAGAAAACTATAGAAATTGAAAATAAAAAATAGCCATTTACCTGGCTACAATGTTTGGCTCCACATATGTTTACGAAACTTCGTTATCAAAAACGAATTTTTTGGAGAACCAGTATCGCTCAAGATTAACAGCCACCCATCTTGATGACACTCTATGCATAAGCTTCTCTCCGTGTGCATCTATGTTTAAAAAACTGGCTAAAGACAGTAAATGTAATTTTTACCATTCAGTTTTTATACCGTTGTGTATATCTACGGTATTTTATATTATTTTGTGAATGAAAATCAAAATAAAAATTGGTAATGTCTATGAGTTTATTTTTTGGACCTCGATGAAAATTTCCAAAAGTATCCAGATCCCACCTAAAATTACTTGCCGACTCCTGATCTCGAGTCAATTTTCCTAACTGATTGGGCGCAGTGCATGGCGTACAGTAACATTTTCGTGGTTCATGAGTGACCTGTGGGTGTCCATACAGTGCGCAGTGATAAACTATGTTTTATATTATAAGTTATCTGGCGCAAACCTTGAATAATAAATAGAACGGCCGCGCGGGATTAGCTGAGCGGTCTCAGGCGCTGCAGTCACGGACTGTGCGGCTGGCCCCGGCGGAGGTTCGAGTCCTCCCTCGGGCATGGGTGTGTGTGTTTGTCCTTAGGATAATTTAGGTTAAGTAGTGTGTAAGCGAAGGGACTGATGACCTTAGCAGTTAAGTCCCATAAGATTTCACACACATTTGAACATTTTTTTGAATGAATAGAACAGTACATAATAGGCAGTACTGTTTATAAAACGTTGATGTCACATTCGCATTTTCGGGAGGACTGAGATTTCTGCGTTCAGCCATCCTGATGTAGGTTCTGAGTTGCTTTTCTGAATCATTGCAAGCAAATGCCGGCACTGTGTCTTCAATGAAGCCGCGTCCGACGATATGTCCAATCACTCGTCCTCTCCTCGCAAAACCATACTTAGATATTCTGCGTATATATCAGTTTTGAACTAGCTATTTTCATTGTATCATGATAACAAATTCTATATCAACGTGAGGTTGTCTGTAGCTGAATAAATAATAAATAAATAAATATTTTGATCGCTAATGATAAGATAAAATTACTTAAAATGTCTTATTATCTCTCCGTACGCAGTAACGCCATGCTCTTGCATCATGGTTCTTTACCATCGTAATTTCGTCACGTCGTCACGAGATGGTTGAAATAATTAAAGATATCAATAAAGCAGACTTGCAGGTAAACTGAAAAGCTTTACGAGTAGCTCGATTTCTTCATCATTTAGTTGTGCAGTACGGACGTATGTAACGAAAACAAAATTTCGTGCGAAATGTTTGTCTTCCCGTGCAGTCATGAGGGCGACTCTTGTGAATCGTTTAGGGTTCCTTCAGACAAGCACAAGCACTTTCTAAACGTTAGAGTACAGCTCGATGCCGAAAGACGTGATAAATCGCACCGACTGTCGCAGGGCGTGCTGCATATTATTTGCGAAGATCCGTTTAACTGCAGCGGAGCAGCCGCCCTCCCGTAGGGCGTTATTTCCAACCCCATTCCACTGCGGAAATTCAGGTCAGACGAGACGAATTGGACTGTGGCACGCGATCTTTGCATTTTCCGTCTAGCGTATCAAGCTCACAAGAGTTCGGCTCTCAATTAAATCTCAATAATATGCAACTTAGACTCGCATGCAATCATTCTTCATCCCCGTAAGGGGCAAGCGATGCGAAATATGTTTTCAGAAAGCAGTCTTTTCTGTTTCTACGGATGCTATTCTAACTCAGAGCTTTAGCAACCAGTCACCGGTAAAGTTCGCAAGAACATAAGCGACTGTATTTATAATGTACTTCAGCTGTCCAAGTCAACTCTCTGTATTTTTGTGTGTGCTCTAATTGAAGCTAAGAAGACCCATATGGTAGTTATAACTCGTCGTTTAGTTTCTTAAAATTCTACACCATCGATTTCTGTAAATATCCAACTCAAATTTAAACATACTGCATGCCAACTACCGGATCGTAACACACGTAGCACTTGCTCAATTTGGATAAAGATATAAACGGAAACTGGTTTCGTTAGGAGCAATTTAAAGATTCCCCGGGAAAGGCAAATAAGATACATTGAACCATTGTTATACACATAAACTTTTCGACTGTTTTGTTCACTGACAGACACCGCATGCCAAAAATTACGGTGGTTAGATTTCCAATACTAAACAAAAGATGTCGTTATTGTATGCAGAAATTCTGAGTAATTTATTTGTTTTGCACATTAACGTTTCAGGGTATATTTCCCTTTCCAACATTAGTTTTTATTTTGTTGGATAGCCTTGTGTGTGCTGTTCGCTTTATGTCAGACGGTGACTTCCTGTAATGCGAACACTTGCAGATTTATCATATTTGATGGCAATACTTTTGTTTAGCGACTGGGAACTGTAAACTTTTATTGCACTAACGAGATTCTGAGTGTCAACAGAGCACAGACGATATTATTTTCTGTTTCAGATACACTTTCAGAGACAAATAAAATTAAAATTAAGAACATTATGTGCTTGTATAGTTACTACATGGCCACCACGTTCCATACGTTATTATTAATTTCCTTTTAATAAATCGCCGGCCGGAGTGGCCGTGCGGTTCTAGGAGCTACAGTCTGGAGCCGGGCGACCGCTACGGTCGCAGGTTCGAATCCTGTCTCGGGCATTGATGTGTGTGATGTCCTTAGGTTAGTTAGGTTTAATTAGTTCTAAGTTCTAGGCGACTGATGACCTTAGAAGGTAAGCCGCATAGTGCTCAGAGCCATTTGAACCATTTTTTAATAAATCCGTAGAAATATTTCAAGAAATTTACTGATCCACTTTCGTGCTTTTCATTCAGTACTACGTCTTCTGATTTATGCAAGACCAGGAGCTGTTCTTCCGACAGGTTCATTGTAGGAAATTGACTACTATCTATTTTTATATTCATATGGAAATGTCTATAGGTCATGTATGAAAAGCATTTTTTTTAGCTGACAGTATAGTTACTGTTCTTCTTTTCATAAACTATTTTTGTGTAGCATGATTGTTCATCCTGTAAGAAGCAAACTAAATGCAAGGAATTCTTTAATCACACCAAGTAATTCAGCATAGTTTCTTATTTTGTGACGAATCGCTACGGATGACGCTCATAAAGGCAGCTCATCGCATTGCTACAAGCATCTAATAGAAACAGATGGTAAATATCGGCCAGTTTTCGCAGTGCAAGAATAGGAACGACAGTAAGTATTCTGAAACTTCCTGGCAGATTAAAACTGTGTGCCCGATTGGGACTCGAACCTGGGACCAGATTCTCGAGTCCCGTTCCGGCGCGCAGTTTCAGTCTGCCAGGAACTGTTAAATTAGAGCACACTACGCGGTAGAGTGAAAATTCATCTTAGAGAGGGTAAGCATCCTGTCTAAACTACAGCCTTATTCGACACCATCATGGTGTCACTTAAAAAGAAAAGCTCATAGTATTGAAAGGAAAGAACAGTGTATATTGACAGGGAGATTAGAATATAAAACAAATAAATACCCACTGAAGGAAACTGATACGTTTTTGTATATTTAGATAGTGTTATAATTTTATTTAAAAATGGTTCAAATGGCTCTGAGCACTATGGGACTTAACTTCTAAGGTCATCAGTCCCGTCCGCAGCTCGTGGTCGTGCGGTAGCGTTCTCGCTTCCCACGCCCGGGTTCACGGGTTCGATTCCCGGCGGGATCAGGGATTTTCTCTGCCTCGTGATGACTGGGTGTTGTGTGATGTGCTTAGGTTAGCTGGATTTAAGTAGTTCTAAGTTCTAGGGGACTGATGACCATAGATGTTAAGTCCCATAGTGCTCAGAGCCTGCCATCATCAGTCCCCTAGAACTTAGAAGTACTTAAATCTAACTAACCTAAGGACATCGCACACATCTATGCCCGAGGCAGGATTCGAACCTGCGACCGTAGCGGTCGCGCGGTTCCAGACTGAAGCGCCTAGAACCGCTCGGCCACACTGGCCAGCTAACTTTATTTATGTATATATCTATTTCAGAGCTACAACGTGTGTAAGAGCAGCATGAACAAGAGTAGCAATTCCTCACTGTCGGCAGAGTGGAATATACGTGCTGTCAAGTGTCCCCACAGCCAGAGATCGTGGGGATTTAGGTCAGGTGAACGTATAGACCATATAACTGGACCTGCCCGTCCCAGCCACTTTCCTGTAAATGTTCTGTCAAAATACCATCGCACATTAAGTCCAAAGTGTAGAGGTGCACCATCATATTGGCACCCTAAGCTCTGTCGAATATGAAGTGGAACATCTTCCAGTGCGTCATGCAAATAATTTGAGAGGAATGCATGATACCTTTGTGCAGTCAACCGGTCAAGCAACAAGTACGGACCAAAACTCCTGTCTCCCAATATTATGGCCCAGACGTTGAGGCCAAAGCGAACCTGATTTCCACGGTCGCGGGTGACTTGCGGGTTAACGTCACACCAGTGGTGGGCATTGTTCATATTGAAGACGCTCTCACGGGTGAAGCTCATCAGACCATATTACAGTACTTGTGAAGTAGTCCTTAGCTTCCTGTCGTTGTTGGAACCATTCAGAGAATTGCATCCCAAGACGGCGGTCTGCAGGATGCAGGTGCTACGTTAAAGAATACCGATAGAGGTGCAGCCCATGCTCATGCAGCACGCCAACGACCGTGCGTTATAAGACACGCAGCTGCTTTACTACGCTACGTGTACTCCGCTGATGTTCTGGATGTACGGCTTCCAGTATAGCTTCCTCAGTACTTGGAGTACTCCGAGTCCGTGGACGACCTCTGTCACGCGATGCTCGAATAAAAGAACCTGTCTCCCAAAGGCGAACCTCCAGATGACGAAATATATTTTTATTTGGATGATGTCGACCGGCCGGACGCTGTGGCCGAGCGGTTGTAGGAGCTTTAGTCTAGAACCGCGTGACCGCTACGGTCGCAGGTTCGAATCGTGCCTCGGGCATGGATGTGTGTGATGTCTTCGGCTAGTTAGGTTTAAGTAGTTCTAAGTTCTAGGGGACTGATGACCTCAGATGGTAAGTCCCATAGTGCTCAGAGCCATTTTTTTATGTTGATCAGATTATCTAGCAGCATATTCACGAGCTGCAACATCAGCCCGGTTACCAGATGCACCAAGGACCAGAAGCATATCCACATACACATCGTCTGTGTATGCCACACGCTTGCCACATCGTTTTAGAGTAACATAAGGAAAAAATACCATACGTGTACGAATGTATTTGGAGTCTGTCACAGGCGTGTTATTGCACTAGCAACTCGGCACTGTCTGTTTGCCGGCCTGTACACTGTAAACACGTCATTTGTAACAGCGAGCTGTTCCACTTAACGCGCATCACATCCCTTACAGCTTTTGTTCTGCATGATTCATCCCAACACAGCTAACTGTGAAATTTTCGTTTCCGAATAACTCTGTTTCTCTAATGGTAATGGACGAGATGTTTCCACATTTCCATTGATCATAATAATAATAATAATAATAATAATAATAATAATTTATTAATTAATAATTTATTATTATACTAAAGCATTGAGCTACTTCCTGAACAGCATGCGCTTATCAGACTCAACGTTTAAAGGCATTATTAGTGGCTCCATGGTGATAATACATACAAATGATAACAGAGTTTGGAAATTATTTGCAAAGCACGTGCCCGCATCTCGTGGTCGTGCGGTAGCGTTCTCGCTTCCCACGCCCGGGTTCCCGGGTTCGATTCCCGGCGGGGTCAGGGATTTTCTCTGCCTCGTGGTGGCTGGGTGTTGTGTGCTGTCCTTAGGTTAGTTAGGTTTAAGTAGTTCTAGGGGACTGATGACCATAGATGTTAAGTCCTATAGTGCTCAGAGCCCTTTTAACCATTTTTTTTTTTTTTTTTGCAAAGCACATTGATAGGCTTACTGGTGACGTAAAGCCTTAACGAAATGTAATGGACCTAAATTTGGCAAGAATAATAGTTGGTATTAATAGATGGGCTACTGGGAGAGGGTACACATACAACAGGTTTGAAACCTAGTAGACGCAGTGATGCGGAACAATTTGCGTCCACGACGCTGACCAATGAAAATTATTGTACTTCCATTTCTGTGTTCGTAGTACGTAAGCACAAATGTTTTGTAGAAGACCCATTGTAATCTCTGTATGACGATTAAGACGTCAAATACCGTAGCATGCAGTCTACATTTAGCAAATAAAAACAAATACGAATCGACCCAGAATCGAACCCCTGCTCGACCTCCTGCATGCTAAGGAAAAACGCTATCCACTGCACGAACTGCACAGCAGTAGCCGTACATGCTGACAAAGGTAGTTACCGTACATGTGATTACAGTGTTGCCCGACTGCCAACCTTTAACATCCTTTTACTGCCGTTTGTGAGAGAGATTTACATATTGCTAGTATGCGAGGAATTGCGTAGCGAAGTACGTGTGCGTGAATTTTTCTTCACCCTGTATAATTTCTTACAAGCAATTATTCAAAGCGTTGGCCTCTGTGGCCGAGCGGCTCTAGGCGCTTCAGTCCGGAACCACGTGGCTGCTACGGTCTCAGGTTCGAATCCTGCCTCGGGCATGGATGTGTGTGATGTCCTTAGGATAGTTAGGTTTAATTAGTTCTAAGTCTAGGGGCTGATGACCTCAGGTGTTAAGTCCCATAGTGCTTAGAGCTATTTGAACTATTTGAATTACTGAAATAAATTGGGGCTAGATTCGGGCAAGACTTTTAATTTAGTGGCTGGATGTTGCCCCTTTTTAATTATTAAACGTTTAGTGGTTTTTGTAAGGACAATGACTCAGGACTAATTGACGAGGATTGGTATCGTTCAATTCATTGTACGACAGAATCATTTACGTACCTAGGTTCTTGCGGAGCGATGTGTTTCTCGTTCGGTCCAGTGGGTGCAGGTCGTTACCGCTACCAAAGCTCGACTAGCGTCTTAATGTACCATTTGTCATCAAAATCAAGGCTTGTATGCCACGCAAAACCATTAATAGCATTTCAACATAAAAAGAGAAGAATGCGAATGTATTTATATAAATCCAGGAGAAATCAGAATTTGAGGAAAAGTGAGTACACAGAATTCGATGAACTTCCAGGTTAACAACATGAGAACATATGTGATTAACAGCTGTTCATCAGTTACCATGTGTTATCTTACCACTGACTCGCTCCAAGAACAAGTGAAGTGTGTGGCCGGTCTTTTGTATAGTTCACCCAAATCATGGAACAAGGAACACTGCCGTTATATAAAAATCCATGAGAATGCACAGCCGTAATAGAAAGCTACTACGTTTACAGATAAATTTCGTTTCTTTTCACCCCACGCGCTTTCGTTTTACACACACACACACACACTAAATCGTCCGCCGCTCGTGGTCTCGCGGTAGCGTTCTCGCTTCCCGAGCACGGGGTCCCGGGTTCGATTCCCGGCGGGGTCAGGGATTTTCACCTGCCTCGAGATGACTGGGTGTTTGTGTTGTCCTCATCATTTCATCATCATCCAGGAAAGTGGCGAAATTGGACTGAGCAAAGATTGGGTAATTGTACGGGCGCTGATAACCACGCAGTTGAGCGCCCCACAAACCAAACATCATCATCACACACACTAAATCCCCAAACTCTCCCTCTCCTACTCATTCCACGCCCCCTCAGCTCACCCCTCTACCCCTCCCTGTCCATACCCAGACTCACACACACCTATACAGCAAACAAAAGGAAACCGAAATGCATATAGCCAGTACAATTCAAACTAAAGGGACAGGAAAACGCATCGCGGCAGACAGGAACACAACAATTGATAAACAGACGTTTAAAAATATACTTGTGAAAATCATATGTGGAAGTTTTCATGTATGCACGTTAGTATTTATAATAGTACATACCAGACTAAGTATGATCACTAAATACGGTTCTGACGTATCACAGATGTGAAGGAAGGGCCACACAAACTCGTACGTGGAACCAATAAATGTTAAAACCCGAGTAAACTGTGCTTCAAAGAGATATTTTTGACCTGATGACAGAAGGATGACGCCGCAGACTCCGATGTAGACATACGACTAAAATTATTTTAACACATACATTGTGGTGAAATTATTGATGCAGTTGCAAGGAAACAGATTCCACTAGAGAAAAAAAAACAGCTCATACGGTAGAGGTGAAAAGACCCTTTATTTACAAGGGGAGGTCGCCAATCGGGACACGCCGATTTCGCACAAATTGCGTCAGTAGGTGGGTCTCCACATCACGTGCCTTAAATATTTATGGAATGGAGAAAATGCTCTCGATGGTGCATAGCTGTTCTTCGTTGGTGAAGTAATATGTCTAATTTCACTTAACGCACAAGACTCAAGTTTTTAAATAACCGCGTGATATCTTTCGAAGTGTCAGCGATTGCTGTTCTCCATGAGGTGAGTGGCGGATTCTAGCCACACGACAATGAGTAGTGATGGACTTCTGGCTCCTGTAGGTATTCTGGGTTGCAACTACATTAAATTGCAAGTTAGTATGTCTTTTTGAGAAGAAAGTTATTTTGCTTATGCTCAGACATACCACTTATTGGAGCTTACGGTTGTTCCTTACATCTGGAGAATTCCCAATACGCGCAGGCTGTAAGCTGCGGCTGATTACACTTCTGTCACTTACACAAACTGTCTGTCATTACATCCTACGGTGATAAGATTTAAAGGATACCAGTAAGCCCGCGATTCTTCAAAAACTGAAATCCCATGTATAGTGAAGGATAAAAACAGCCAATCGGTTAGCTGTTTTATCCTTCATTAAACCTTAAATACGCTTGCTGAACGTCAGCCATTTTCAAGATTGTCCCATGTATAAAACAGTTTCAGGTATCTGATCACTTTACTTTGTTGGAAGTCGTTAAGTTCTCTGATTACGCAACGGTGGATGAATATAGTGTGGCTAATTTGCGCTCCATTTCAAGCAAAAGTTAGTTTTTCACGTATCTCAATGTTTACGACGTCGCATCTCCTGGACTCTATGTCGTATAATGGTGTAATTTTGCAGGTACGTTCAGTGATATATGTAGACATTATCTGTAAAGTGTCTTGGAAGTAGAGTTAGTAGGAAAGACGCAATAAATTAGAACATCATGCCTAATGTTGAAACTTCACTGCCAAACTTAGTCTTTCACCCAACTAAATGTTTATGACGTCATATCTCGTGAACTATGGTCATATAATTATATAATTTTCCGGTGGTATATTTGATACTGTCTGCAAACAGTGCTGCGAATGGAGTCGGTAGTAAAGCAGTAATAAAATAAACGTCATACCTCATGTTGAAGACTGACTGCATGACCAGCAAAAATGTAAGCGATAAATTTCTTTCCTTTCATCGGTTCGTTGGGGGTGCTGACGATAGAAGGTTTCATAAACGTTTGAAATTACGTGTACATTTTCTTGGAAGTCCCTAGATGCTCTCATTCTCAAAATCTAGATGAATAAACTTCGGGCATTTGCGCGCTGTCTCTTAGGCTGGCACAAGACAAACACATAACTGACAACGGTAATATTTATTTTACTGTATTATATTTTTAACATAAGATTATGTCGCTTAATTAGTAAATTATGACACCATTTAAAATTGTTAAATTCGGTCAATAGTTACGCGAAAAAGTGGAAATCAAATTTTGTTTACCCCTGGATGCCGTTACATAGGCAATGTGGAACTGAGGTTGGCTTCCGGGACAGCGGTTTAATGTTACTGATCTGTAGCGCTTGGTGTAACGTGTACACAGTCTCTTAGATAGTGCACAGTGGGCAATGCGGTAACATGGCGCGACGGGATAAATCTACACAACTACTGCAATCAGATGCCAGACGCGTCTACGCCCCGATAGCAAATGGGGGAAAAAGAAATTTGAACGTGAAGAGACCAAATACATGTCATTTCAACATAGGAGGCTATAGCAGAACGAAGGGGAAAATACTTGAAAAAAATTAACCAGAGAAAGAGTAAGCGCCATACTGTTACAAGAGACTCACTTGATGGATGAAACTACGAATTGACCCAAAGCACCAGGATTTACTAATGTGGGCTACATCGGTCGTGACAAGCGCAGCAGCCGCGCGGGATTAGCCGAGCGGTCTGGGCGCAGCGGTCATGGCTGCAGTCATGGCTGCAATCGAGTCCTCCCTCGGGCATGGGTGTGTTTGTACTTAGGATAATTTAGATTAAGTAGTGTGTAAGCTTAGGGACTGATGACCTTAGCAGTTAAGTCCCATAAGATTTCACGCACATTTGAACATTTTGAACAAGCGCAGCATGGAAACCCTAGTGAAGAATGGTCTCATAGAGAATTTAGACACAAAAAAAAAAATGCCAGTAGAACATAAAATACGTAAAAACCAGTAGAGCTAACGCTCTATAATGTCTATAAAACTACATCACAGAATTGGTCCACAGGTATTCTAATCAAGGCTAACATACAGCATATTACGACGGTGATTTTAACTTTCAACGCACCAGATGGGGCTATCCGTGAATCACAGCTGAAGGTATCGAATTAAATGACTAGGCAAACAAGCAGGAATTATCTCTGCTCTTCGACCGCAAGGATATAACCATCTTGATCAAAGATGTGGGACACAGCGTTGACACCTGACGTGATGTTCTTCACAAGATGTACACTCGTGCAAGCTACAAGAAGGTTCGTCGAGGCGTTTGCAAGGAGCCAGTTAGCATTTGCCGATAATTGTTGAGATCGGGATATTTGGCCCAGTTATAAACAGAGCACCAGTTCCACAGTGGACCTTGAGAAAAGCTGACTGGAATAAATATCAATCCAAGATCGGGAAGATTTTAAACCAGATACTGCCGAAACCTGATTACTACAGTTTTGCAAATCCGGTATAACATAAAGAATCCCTAAGTGCTATTCCTCTCGTGTTTTAGGAAGGGCCGGCCGCGGTGGTCTAGCGGTTCTAGGCGCTCAGTCCCGAACCGCGCGACTGCTACGGTCGCAGGTTCGAATCCTGCCTCGGGCATGGATGTGTGTGATGTCCTTAGGTTAGTTAGGTTTAAGTAGTTCTAAGTTCTAGAGGACTGATGACCACAGATGTTAAGTCCCATAGTGCTCACAGCGATTTTTTTTATTATTATTTTTTTAGGAAGGAATATATCCCCTGCTGGACGAAAGAGTACGAAATATTAATGGAACAGTTTAAGAAGAGCAGTGTTAGACGAGACCGCAGAACAGCTTGTCAGTACAATGACAAAGGAACGCAGAAGCAGATGGAAAGAGGCAATAGGAAGTCTATATTTTACCCAAACCAGTAGCAGGGGTTGGGCCCTGCTACGGAAATTAGGCAATACCACAGTGCCTCACAGGCTGTCTCTTTGGTCTAGTCCTGCGACTGTCCTGAAATACATCTGCAAAATCGAACTAAAGGCAGCTGGAAAGAAAGAGATTTACAGAAACCTGAAGGAAAAAAATCGCAACATCAAAAAGAAATGTAGGGGTATGAAATTTCGGTAAAACATTTGTCTAGGTAACATATTTAACTGATTAATATTGCAAGATCACAGGTTATTGTAAGCGAGAGATAAGCCATTGCAAATGTGAAATGCTAGAAGATTACTAACCGGTGTGACTGCCAGAATGTTGAATGCAAACTTGCACGCATTGTGTTGTACAGTTGTCGGTTTGTGGGATGGAGTTCCATGCCTGTTGCACTTCAGGGACGGTGAATACTGGTTGTGGATGACGCTGGAGTTGGCTTCAAATGATGAGCCCTATGTGCTCGATTGGAGATAGAAGATGTGGTGATCGAGAAGGCCCAGGCATCATGTCAAAGCTCTGTAGAGCATATTGGGTTGACGAGTGTTATCCCGTCGGAAACCACCACCTGGAATGCTGCTCATGACTGGCAGTACAACAGATCGAATCACCGGATTGACGTACAGATTTGCAGTCAGGGTGCGTGGGGTAACCACGAGAGCAGTCCTGCTGCCATACGAAACCGCATCCCACATCACAAGTCCATGTAGAGGACCAGTGTGTCTCGCATGCAGACCGGTTGTTTGCAGGCTCTCAGCAAATCTCCTTCTAACGAACTCACGGCCATAACTGGCACCGAGGCAAAACTGGCTTTCATCAGAAAACACAACTGATCTCCACTCTGTCCTCCAATAAGCTTTCACTTGACAGCACTGATATCGCAAATGGCATTGGTTTGAAGTCAGGGGTATGGACGTAACACGGCGTCTAACTAGGAGCTGTCCTTGAATTGTCCGATTTTCAAAAGTTTGTTGCGTCACTATGGTGCCAATTGCTGCTGAAAAAGCTTCTGCAGATGCAGTACGACACACGAGAGCCATAGGCCGAAGACCATGATGATATTCCCTCTCGCTAGTGCCACGTGGCCGTCGGCAGCCTTGTCTTCTTGCGACCGTACTTTCTAGTGACCATCGCTGCGGCAACATTCCTGCTAACTCTTTCTTCAGTATGTCAGAAGGAACATCCAGCTTTTTGTATCACTATTACACGGCCTCGTGCAAGGTCAGTCAGGTGCTGATAATGGCATCTTTGTCGCCTTAATGGCATTCTTGATTAACATCAGCTCATCACGGTCAGTCTCAAAGGTAACTAACGATCACGACCGTTACAGAGTGTATTTAAAGCAAACCTGATTTACATCCTCATAGTGGCTCTACTTAAGCCACTCTTACACGCCTGGCGCTAAATTTAAATACACATAATTTTTCAAATGTAGAGACACGCCTACCAACTTTTGTTTACGCCGCACACTCCTTCTTGGTACTGCCAGTTTTCTCCGTCAGTGTATTACTTAATTATCCAACTAACGTGGACACTGTGAAGAAAGTGCAAACGGAAAAGATTTCCCAGGCCTTGAAGCTAAATGAAGACAGGGAAAGCAGCTGCACCATATAAAATCCTACTATAATTCTTGAAGGAACTGTGAGTTTTAGGAGTCAGGTAGTTGGGCACGGAATGCATCACAATGTGCGCACGCTAAGATCTGGAAAGAAGCAAAAGTTACCGCGGTGCAGAAACCCGGAAAGACGGAAGATAACTCTAAGCATTTCAGACCGATGTTCCTGCTATATGTGTCCTGTAAACTATTTGAGAGAACTTTACTGAGAAAATTAACTACATACATCGACGCCACCCTCCCTACCTACCAATATGATTTTCAAGCAAGCAGAAATTGTTGCAATCAAGTGCTGTCCTTCTCGACCTCTGCTGAGAAAGGCTTCCAGAACAATACGAAAACCGACGTGGTTCTCATAGATTGTTTACAGTACAGTATGGACAGAGTGTCTATTACTTAAGCTAACTAGAAAAATCAAATGTAGACAGACTTACACGTTACCCAAAAACACGTTAACAGGCTGGAAAACCAAGGTTTCATTTCATGGCATAAACGGCAAGAGCATAGTTCTGAATAATGACCTGTCACAGATTATGGCACTAGTACCCATTGTTTTGAATCATATACACTAAGTGATCAAAAGTATCCGGACACCTGGCTGAAAATGACTTACTAGTTCGTGGCACCCTCCACTGGTAATGCTGGATTTCAGTATGGTGTTGGCCACCCTTAGCCTTAATGTCAGCTTCCACTATCGCTGGCATACGTTGAATCAGGTGCTGGAAGGTTTCTTGGGGAATGCCAGCCAATTCTTCACAGAGTGCTGCACTGTGGAGAGGTATCGATGGCAGTCGGTGAGGCCTGGCACGAAGTCGATGTTCCAAAACGTCCCAAAGGTGCTCTGTAGGATTCGGCTCAGGGCTGTGCAGGCCTGTCCATTACAGGGATGTTATTGTCGTGTAACCATTCAGCCACAGGCCGAGCATTATGAACAGGTGTTCGATCATGTTGAAAGATGCAATCGTCATCCCCGAATTGCTCTTCAACAGTGGGAAGCAAGAAGGTGCTTCAACGTCATTGCAGGCCTGTGCTGCGATAGTGCCACGCAAAACAACATGGGGTGCAAGCCCCCTCCATGAAAAACACGACCACACCATAATACCAACGCCTCCGAGCTTTACGAGGTGCATTCAATTTCTAAGGCCTCCAATTTTTTTCTCCGGACTGGAAAGAGATAGAAACATGCGCATTGTTTTAAAATGAGGTCGCGTTCATTGTCAATACGTCCCAGAGATGGCAGCACCGTACGGCAGATGGAATTTTACCGCCAGCGGCGAGAAAGAGAACTGTTTTAAATACTTAAAATGGCTATGTTTTCCTTACTTGAACAGCGTGCAATCATTCGTTTTCTTAATTTGCGTGGTGTGAAACCAATTGAAATTCATCGACAGTTGAAGGAGACATGTGGTGATGGAGTTATGGATGTGTCGAAAGTGCGTTCGTGGGTGTGACAGTTTAATGAAGGCAGAACATCATGTGACAACAAACCGAAACAACCTCGGGCTCGCACAAGCCGGTCTGACGACATGATCGAGAAAGTGGAGAGAATTGTTTTGGGGGATCGCCGAATGACTGTTGAACAGATCGCCTCCAGAGTTGGCATTTCTGTGGGTTCTGCGCACACAATCCTGCATGACGACCTGAAAATGCGAAAAGTGTCATCCAGGTGGGTGCCACGAATGCTGACGGACAACCACATGGTTGACCGTGTGGCATGTTGGCAAGCAATGTTGACGCGCAACGACAGCATGAATGGGACTTTCTTTTCGTCGGTTGTGACAATGGATGAGACGTGGATGCCATTTTTCAATCCAGAAACAAAGCGCCAGTCAACTCAATGGAAGCACACAGATTCACCCCCACAAAAAAAATTCCGGGTAACCGCCAGTGCTGAAAAAATGATGCTGTCCATGTTCTGGGAGAGCGAGGGCGTAATCCTTACCCATTGCGTTCCAAAGGGCACTACGGTAACAGGTGCATCCTACGAAAATGTTTTGAAGAACAAATTCGTTCCTGCACTGCAACAAAAACGTCCGGGAAGGGCCGCGCGTGTGCTGTTTCACCAAGACAACGCACCCGCACATCGAGCTAACGTTACGCAACAGTTTCTTCGTGATAACAACTTTGAAGTGATTCCTCATCATCCCTACTCACCTGACCTGGCTCCTAGTGACTTTTGGCTTTTTCAAACAATGAAAGACACTCTCCGTGGCCGCACATTCACCAGCCGTGCTGCTATTGCCTCAGCGATTTTCCAGTGGTCAAAACAGACTCCTAAAGAGGCCTTCGTCGCTGCCATGGAATCATGGCGTCAGCGTTGTGAAAAATGTGTACGTCTGCAGGTCGATTACGTCGAGAAGTATCGCCAGTTTCATCGATTTCGGGTGAGTAGTTAATTAGAAAAAAAATCGGAGGCCTTAGAACTTGAATGCACCTCGTACTGTTGGCACTACACACGCTGGCAGATGACGTTCACAGTCATTCCCACACCCTGTCAGCGGATCGCCACATTGTGTACCGTGATTCGTCTCTCCACCCAACGTTTTTCCACTGTTCATTCGTCCAATATTTAAGCTCCTTACACGAAGCGAGGCGTCGTTTGGCATTTACCGGCGTGATATATGACTTATCAGCAGCCGCTCGACCAAGATATCCAAGTTTTCTCACCTCCCGGCTAACTGTCATAATACTTGTAGTGGATCCTGACGCAGTTTGGAATTCCAGTGTGATGGTGTGGATAGATGTCTGCCTATTACTCATTACGACTCTCTTCATCTGTCGGCGGTCTCTGTCAGTCAACTGATGCGGTCGGGCTGTACGCTTTTGTCCTGTATGTGTCCCTTCACGTTTCCACTTCACTGTCTGATCGGAAACAATGGACTTAGGGATGTTTAGGAGTGTGGAAATCTCGCGTACAGACGTATGACACAAGTGACACCCAATCACTTGACCTCGATCGAAGTCCGTGTGTTACGCGGAGCGACCCATTGTGCTCTCTCACGATATCTAATAGCTACTGAGGTCGCTGATATGGAGTAACTGGCAGTAGGTGGCAGCAAAATGCACCTAGCATGATTAACGTATGTTTTTCGGGGTGTTCGGATACTTTTGACCACATAGTGTATTACTGAGAGGTCAGGCATGAGATTACTTTCCCCGCGTACACACTCGACATGGCCATCGCATATCCGAGTAGAAAATTTAGAGACCTCGATAAAATATTGGATACCGACCTGGAAGAGCTACACACCTACTACTGCATGTGACACCTATATCATAACCTAACGTAACGACCAGCACCATAATATACCTTAACAATAGCAATACAAATAGAAAGTTACTGCTTTCTATGCGTGGCCAATGCATCAGGAATGAGGATAAGACTAAATACTTGGGATTGAAACCATATCGCGCTCTAACGCATAACTCACATCTAGAAGATACAAAGGACAAAGCAAAATCCTGTAATGGAACGACATAGGGTTGTGACATTGAGGGCTTCAGCACTAGCCCTTGTCTACAGCGAGGCTGAATACTGTTCACCAGTCTGGATGAACAATGCACACATACTAAAGTGGACGTCCAACTGAAGGAGACATTGCGGACAATCTCAGGAACACTCAGAGCCCCCCTATGTGCATGGATTTTCGTCCTACCAGACATACGAGTAGAGCCACCTAAATTAGGCAATCACTGTAAGCCACAAGACCATACAGAAAAATCCTGAACAACCCAGAACTCCCTACACACCAAAATTTACTACCTACAAACAAACCTGAATCCAAGTCACTTTTATGTTCAAATGGTTCAAATGGCTCTGAGCACTATAGCACTTAACATCTATGGTCATCAGTCCCCTAGAACCTAGAACTACTTAAACCTAACTAACCTAAGGACATCACACTTTTATGTAAAATTGGCGAAGAGCTGTGATACCTCCACTCGAAGACGGCTTGGAAAGAACTATGAACTGTTACTGGGCATGCAAACCAAAACCCGTTCGACGACCACACCACGAAATTCGATGGGTTCAACTTCTCGAGGAAATGATGGACAACTCTGTACCGTGTCAGAACAAGTGTAAGTAGCTGTTAACAACTGATGAACGAATGGGGTATGTCAGACAGCTCTGGATGTGATTGTGATGAAATCCAATCAATGGACCATTTACTTGTGTGTGAAGTGCATGGCTATGAGGGTGCCATACACTTCACACACAAGTAAATGTGCAGGAGATACACCTCTCTCAGACATAGCAACAGAGGAGCCAAAGAGTATTTATAACATTGTGTAGTATTATAACCTCATATTGATTGTAGTTGAAATTCACTATGTAGCTATAAGAATAATGTCTTTGATATATTATGTGGGTCCGCAGCTCGTGGTCGTGCGGTAGCGTTCTCGCTTCCCGCGCCCGGGTTCCCGGGTTCGATTCCCGGCGGGGTCAGGGATTTTGTCTGCCTCGCGATGACTGGGTGTTGTGTGATCTCCTTAGGTTAGTTAGGTTTAAGTAGTTCTAAGTTCTAGGGGACTGATGACCTCAGATGTGAAGTCCCATAGTGCTCAGAGCCATATATTATGTGATGATCGCCTTTGTAAATTCCAGACGAGTAAATAAACGAATTAGCCCAATTTTCATGGAAGTTCGATATCTGCACTGGGCGCTTTACAGCATCGAATGTACCTGTGATCACCATAGAACAAAGTGTCTTACTGGTGAGACACTGGACTCGCACACACTAAGGTGACAAAGGTAATAGACTAATGATATGCACTTATACAGATGGCGGTAGTATCGTGTACACAAGGTATAAAAGACCAGTGTATTTGCGGAGATGTCCTTTGTACTAAGGTAATTCATGTAAAAAGCTTTCCGACGTGATTATGGCCGCACGACAGGAATTAACAGACTCTGAACGAGGAATAGTAGTTGGAACTAGCAGCTTGAAACATTCCATTTTTGATATCGTTAGGGGATCCATAGTGTCAAGATTGTGCAAAAAATACCAAATTTTAGGCGTTACCTCTCACCACAGACGACGCAGTTGCCGAAATTCTTCACTTAACGACCGAGAGCAGCGGCGTTTGCGTAGAGCTATCGGTGTTAACACACAAACAAAACTGAGTAAAATAACAGCTTATAGTAATGTGGGACGTACTAAGAATGTATCCGTTAGGACAGTGCGGCGAAATCTGACGTGAACAGGCTACGGCAGTAGACGAAGGAAGCCTTTCCTAACAGCACATCGCCTGCAGCGCCTCTCCTGGGCTCCTGACCATATCGATTGGACCATAGACTACTGGAAAACCATGGCTTGGTTATATGAGTTGTCACAGATTTCAGTTTTCAGAGGTTTCAGTTGGTAAGAACTGATTGCAGGGTTCGAATATGGTGCAGACTCCACGAAGCCATGTACGCACGTTCTCAACAAGGCACTGCACAAGCTGGTGATTCCTCCTTAATGATGTGGGTGTGTTTAAATGAAATGGACTGGTCCCCCTAGTCCTTGAACCGATCATTGACTGGAGATAGTCATGTTCGGCTACTTGGAGAGCATTTTCAGCCATTCATGGAATTCATGTACCGAAACAACTATGGAATTTTTATGGATGGCAATGCGCCGTGTCATCGGGTCACAGTTGTTCGCGATTGCTTTGGCCACTTATGGACAATTCGAGCGAATCTCATCGAACATTTATGGATATAATCGAAGGTCAGTTCGTGCATAAAATCCTGCACTGACAACACTTTCACAGTTATGGACGGCTATAGCGGCAACAAGGCTCAATATTTCTGCAGCAGACTTCCAAAGACTTGCGGAGTCTGTGCAATCCTAAAGCATCGCCTACACACCGACCAGCGCAGCGCCGCGAAACGGTATCAAGAAGATGCTGTCCTGCTCGACAGTGGAATGAGTGGGTAGCGCCACACCTCCAATAAGACAAGAGTTTAGTACACCCTGTCAGCGCTGACTTAACCAGCCGTCCATCGCTGGTCGGCCCCACATCGGTCGCAGACTTCGAGCGCGTCCGTACTGACAAGGGAACCTCCCCATCGCACACCCTTCAGATGTAGTTATAAGTTGGCACAGCGGATAGGCCTCGAAAAACTGAACACAGATCAATCGAGATAACAGGAAGAAGTTGTGTGGAACTATGAAAAAAATAAGCAAAATATACAAACTGAGTAGTCCATCTCTACTTCGACCATCATCAGTTATTTTGCGCCCCAAATAGCAAAACTCCTTTACTACTTTAAGTATCTCATTTCCTAATCTAATTCCGTCAGCATCACCCGACTTAATTCGACTACATTCCATTATCCTTGTTTTGCTTTTGTTGATGTTCATCTTATACCCTCCTTTCAAGACACTGTCCATTCCGTTACATAGGGCATATTACACTATAAATCCATCAGACGACTCGTTAAATTCTGTGACAGCAAGCGCTCTTCAAAAAGAATAAGCAATGTGTCAGAACGAGGTTCCATACTCTTCAGTTCGTCCAATTTTAATCGCTCATCGATCTATAAAACACTCCTCCCGTGGTCCACATGACGTAGTTGCATTTTGCGGCACGGGGTGCCGCACCCGTTAGTTCTTCCATTTCTCAACGCTTATCAATCCATGAAAACACGTAACACTACCACGCACAAGCGCACATCCAGTCGTCCACACAATACAGTTGCACATGGTAGGATATGTCCGAGAAAGAAGTAGAATCTCATCTGAGTAATCAAGCATGTCTGTGATAAACGTCACAACATCCGGATATAGCGAATGGATAATCATGCATATCTATTGATTTCTGCATAATGTACAGTGTCTGAGACTCTATTCTCTGCTAGATAAGAAATGTGTAAGCTTTCTGACTGAATTTTTAAATGTCAGACTGAAATTGGAAAGGTTATGTGGCTGATACTCGCTCGATTCTGTGACATATTTCTAATACTTTTGTGCTTCTGGAGGTGTGTTCTGCGTGTGAAAATGATGACGTGTACAGTATTTTGAATCCCACGTTTAATTGCAGCTCCTAACGGCTGGATAAGTCTACTTTCGGGTAGGCACAGTGTAAGGACAATTCACTTGCATATGGAGCATGCCTAGTAAAGCACAGTGGTGTTCCAATCAGATTTTAACCTTATAGTTGCTTTATTTTGCAGTGTGCAATGGTGTATAAAACACCAAGAAATACTCCCTACACTCTATATTTAGCTGATGCACTTTTATTTACAAAATATGTCGATCACTTTTTCTGTGTGTAGCGTGAAACTACTACGATTACTTTTTTTTTTTCAGCAAGAAGTGCACTTGCGGCATACTACAAAGAGCCGCATAGTCGAGCAGCCACGCTTCGTGAGATCTGTTCCTGTTTGGTAAAACAAAATTTTTTGATGGAAAACAGAACCCGTCAACAATTAAGTTTGAAATCAAGATTCTCTTTATCTTAGGGCAATACGTACATATGTAAAAAGTTTCGCCAAGACGTTTTAACCAAAAAAGCACATAAGTCGTCTGAGACGTTTGAAGACGAACTTGTTAATATCGGTGTATCTTAAACGAAATTATGTGAAACTTAGCTGTAACTGGTCGATATTTACGATAAAAAACATTCTGCACTACAGTATACAGTGAGTTTTATGAAACGATAATAATTACGCCTAGAAAAGGAGTCATTCTCTATAGCGAGAAATACAGTTCGCTTAATGAAAGAATGAAATATCTACTTTCTTCTTGTTGTCACTCCGATTTATCTTTTGTACCGATTTTGTGGATTTGGTTCTTATACAAGGTTTTATGGGCCGGTCCAGAAGTGTGATGGATCCTGAGTGTTATCTACGAAGACAAGATTGCAAACGTCGTGGTCCACATTAAGATGTCTATCCGCTGACAAAATGTTGTTGTCCAGCAGTGTGGCGTAGTCCTGATCCAATACAGTCGTTACCTCAGACAAAGGATCCATTTCCATGGAACTGAATCTCACCATAACGTAACAGTTATTTTTCCAGACTGAGCCATCCCTTGCGTATAGTTGTCCTGAAGGCTTCCTTATGTCTACCATAAGCTTAACGCCGCATAACTCACATAATCAAAAAATTGAATTTCACTCGTTTGATCACATAACCCGTCCATAGGTCACTGTAGGCTTCTGTCTGCCCATCGTAACGGAGTACAGTGTATGTAGAAGTATGGAGGTAATTCTTTTACAAAGATCCACGTAATAAAACCCAAATGGCAGTCAGTGCTTAATTTCTCATAGACAACACTGTTATCAGGGCAGAGCGCAACTCTGGAAGAGAAAAGTAGAGAAAGAAATCGGACCTGCCTCAATTGATGTAGGGTAAGCAAGGCTAAATAGTGAATGAATGAAAACTATCCAATGAAAACACTGAACTGTAATGTGATGACTGATCTATAAAATTATAAAAGTCCTTAACTGCATTTAAACAGTTATCGAATAAATTATGCTCTGCACCTTGTTGTACTGAAAACTCTTTCTGCTGCTAGGAAGTGAAATGTTCTGGCTAGGGAGACTGTCTGCTCTGCTCATCAACTCGCGGTCTCAGTCTACAGTGAAGTTATTTTGTAAATTGAAAGGAAAGCCACTTATATTCCTATTTACCATGACCACTGTGGAATATGCTGCAAATGGTAGTGGTTATGAGCTACGGGACGATGCGGGAAAATGCGGAAAAATTATAACACGGTTGAACAAATTGATTACAGAGAATTTCGGTTAAAAATACGTGTATTGAAAACTGGAATGGAAAGGAAAATACTCCAACGTATACCAAAGTCCTTAATGTACATTGCCAATGACATAAGGCGCTCAAATACACGACCAGGCTTCAGTTAAGCAAAGTCTGTTCAACACCTAAAGCAAGCAAGTTTTGTGTTATGGCCAAGACGGAACTCTCGGAACCGACCGACCGCCGTGTCATCATCTGCCAATGCCTTCATTCGGATGCTCTTTGGTGGAGCAGCACACCGCTCTCCAAGCCTTATCGACTTTCTTGACCTTGGAGTCGTTACTTTCAATTATAGCGGCTTTTCAGTTGGCATCACGAAGCAGAGTGGTCCCCGTTGTAGTCTTCCCACCAAGGAAAAATCCCTGGAAATTCCAGGAATCGAATCCGCATCCTCCGCATACCAGTCAGATACGCTGACTACTGAGCTGCGTTGGCGAACTCAGCGCCTACAATTTATAATTATTTAAATTACTAAAAATAAAGGAGAAAGATGCAACTGAATCAATCATCTAAGCAGCAAGGAAAAGAAATGGAGGATCACCAGTGTCCGTATGGACCCATCCCGAACTGACTTATCGAGTAAGTATTGCGTAAATATTGGCACAAGTGAATGATACGTGATCGTCAACTAACCATAAAATCCTCATCAGTAATTCGGTCAATTTATCATATAGACATTCTTGCTTCTCAAGGGCTTAACTTATACGTACATCTACGTGTATCTACACATATCGTGTTCTAAAATAGTAGGAGAAGCCATGTAAGTATCTATTTGTTACCAATGTTTTATTTTAAGGTAAATGTTTAAGAGTTATAAACGGCTATTGTTGTACATAAAGATGAATAGCAAGAGAAGCGTTTTTGAATCTCGTTCTTTCTGTTTCCGGTTCCAGTACTTAACCAATGCAGGACATTGCTCCATAACATAGGAGCGAGTTGAGAATCACCTGGATGTAAGCCCCTCAACAATTTATAAGACCCAGTTAGGCGATTTTGGCCATGAATATGGACATACAATAAGCGTCTCTAGCATTTGTAAGTCACAGTTCCTGCCTGTAGTCCCCGTAAACCGAGATGTCTTCAATTCCTGGTAAGGTTCTTTGAACGACACGAAAATACATCTGCGAAATACATCGCTTTCTTCTCAGGAGTATCTGTTTCTACTCTGATACATAAGATATGCGTCCTATGTTGCACAGTTCAAACGACACAAACGCCGTATATTTCACAATCTGTGGTAACTCTGTGTTTGCCTACATTACATAAGCAGTTCTCGGTGCAGCTAGTTCGACTCCACAGACAAATGTCTGAGCTTCACTTCTACTAACGAGGTGATTAGCTTTTTGTCTAGAAAGCTCTACAATGTGTTGCAGTTCCGATACAGCTAAGTTTCCACTCCTGATACTTGATATTAAGGGGACAGAATACGTAGTCAGGTAATACTGCAACATTCACTCTGCTAAGACTAGTTTTGAGAGACAGTTATAAATTCTTTTGTAGTGAACAATCGTCATTAGTTTTCCAAATACGCACACTCTTTATCAGGTGCCTTAGAAGAGCTAAAATCATCAAATCGTTTTGTGATCATCAGACATATGATGCATAAAGGCCTTCCCTAGACTTTTGCATGCACCTGCGTAGCCCCTGGATGTTTTCTGCTGGAGTGGATTCCGCTTCCTTTAGATCGTCGCCTCATTCATTTATTATCTACTGAATTGTAGCAAAATGCTTGCTTTGCACATCCAGTATCCGATCGCCTGTGTATACGCCTCACTGGCCTACAGGGCAGCTCATATTATGTCCAGCATTACACTCTGTTCATTGATCTATTAGTGTACTTTTCGGGTTCACTCAAAAAATTCCAAAGTATGTATCTCCAATGCACGCTGAGCAGCTCTCGTTTTTGAATGGTTTTTACATTAAAATCGGTATCTTACTGTTGTCAGTTAAAACCGGCAACGCACGCTCATTGTAGTCTTTCAGACAGAAGGACAGTTTTTCTTTGCACGATACTGTTCCATTCCTGGATGAACCATGAGGAGAATGACGGTTTGTATTCCTCTGTGCATTCTATTATCTACCTAATACTATGTCCACCATCTCCTCAGCGTGTAGTTGCTATTACCAACTTATATTTGTCCACACAAACATGCACTCAGCAAGTACAGACCCGGTGACGTAAATAACACTACCATTCACCCTAGCGAGGTGGCTCGTTTCGATTGATCTACAGTGGAATCATAAAATTTCTATTACAGCGCCAAAAGTACCTGACGATTTTCCTTCGGTCATTAATGTACGCTGTAGAACCTCAATTCAGGACCGTAAAATGATCAGCGTGCTCAGAAACATTCAGCATTGTGCTTTGATGTCCCAGGTTGCCACTTACCCTACTTCACGGAGAGGCCCGGCTCCAGAGAGACTACTCTTAGGAGGGACATGGAGATGCAACACCTGTTGAAATCACTACCATGTGCCTTTCTTTGTCCACCTTCCTTGCATACTAACACTGACAGCGAGTGGACATACGACGAGTACCACCTTCCCGTGAGACACTCGTCCTCTGCTTTCATGGCATCCCAAGCCGTTCTTCTTCACAGTCGTTTGAACGAACATCTTTACCCAGTTTCTGCATACCTGTATACGAGGGTTGGAACTTTAGTAGTGGCAACTATTTATTTACAGCTCGTACAAAATAGATACTTGTTTGAAAGTTTTAGTGACCTTCACAGTAGTCACCAGCATTGTGTATAACCCTCTGCCAGCGATGTGGAAGTCGTAGAATACTCTTAGCAGTGCCAGTTGTGTTGACAGTTCGAGCGGCGCGGTCTATTGCCAGACGAATTTGTAGCAGTTCTGAAGCGGATGCCGTGAAGTGTTTCCTTCAGTTTAGAAATTGTGTTGAACTCACGAGGGCTTAAGCCAGGGGAGTGCAGAGGTAGTATAACACTTAGCAGTCCCATCAGTCAAACATATAAGTAATAGCTTGCACTGTACGTGCCTGAGCATTGTCCTGCAAAATAATGGTCAGGCCTGCAGAAAGTGCCATCACGTCTGTCTCTATGCTGTTCATTTTTGGGACACAACCTATGACCAGCTTAGAGACAGAAGTGATGACACTTTCTACAGGACCTAACCATCATTTTGCAGGACAATGCTCAAGCACGAACAGTGCAATCCGTTACTGATTTCTTTGACTGAAGGGGCTGCTAAGTGCTATAACATCTACTGCACTACCCTGACTTAAGCCCTCGTCAGTTCAACTCGATTTGTAAACTGAAGGAAACACTTCACGGCATTCGCTTAAGAACGGCTACAAATTCGTTGGGCAATAGACCACACCACTCGAACTGTCAACACATCTGGCACTTCCATGAGTATACTACAACTTCCACATCGCTGGCAACGGGTTATACACAATACTTTGAAGGTCAGTAAAACTTTGAAACACGTATCTATTTTGTACGAGCTGTAAATAAATAGTTGCCACTATTACAGTTCCAACCCTCGTAGAAACGGACAAATAATTTTTTTTATGTTTTCGGTACACGTGGCTAAGTTTCATTCATCCCTACGATGGAGAGATGGTATTCCAACTTGCGTTTTAAGGTATCGTCCAACGATTGTTGTTGCTACTTGTTCTCTTGGTACGAACTGTCAAACGCTTCGGCACGTAATACATACATTCTGAGTTCATGGGGGATTACCATTTATCATTTACTGTTGTTCTCGTGTCAGATAATTGGTTATTTACATATCGGAGTGACGTTGTTCAATGCAGTGGACCCACATGCTAGAGAAGCGGAATTCGAGCCTTTGGAGAAACATCCAATTTCCGTTGTTTCCGTTTAAACAGTTCAGATTTTTACGACGACTGTGGTTTCCACAAGGTAAAAGTTGACTGCCCGCAGAGTTCTTGAAGAAATGGACAACTGTTGCGGCTTTTATGTTTTTTGTTTTGATTGAGTGCCAGATTACAACTTTTCTGCCGCCAAATTCTGAATAACTTGATACTAGGTTCCACAGTTTTCTTCTTGACCCAAACTCTTCATCTCAAAGCAGCTCTTGTAAACATTTTTCCCAATTATTCTTTCTATATGTATTTTATTGTTGCATATGTATTCTAATCTGTGCCTTTCCCTGCAAATTCTGCTTTGAGTAGTTCCCTCAGGTATCACGGCAGTTATTCACCGATGTCTTGAAGCATATTTTGTCATCCCGTCCCTCCTTGTAGATAGTGATTGCCAGAAATGGCACTACTCGTTGACTCTGTGAGGAAACATCTCGCTTTTTACGTCACTGAACTATTAAATCTTGAACGTCTTTCTGTATCAGCCCATAAAAGCTTTGATTCTCTTCTTTTGCCGCTTTCTCAAAGCCCATGATGCACTTTGACACTATACTGTATTTCGGACGAGTATTCTCAGAACCTCTTTCTCGAATTAACGCTTATATTTAATACTAGTGGATTTATTTTGGCAGGGATTGTGCTCTTTGTATGTGCTAGTTTGTTTCTTACTTTATCCTCCCTACGTCCATCGTGCTTCATTTTGCTTCCGAATAACATGATTTCGTTCCTTTCGTCTGCTATGTGGTGTACTTCTTTAGTTTACCCTAAGTCCATATTCTTCATCACTTTCACTTAATAATAATAACATCTACATCTACAGGGATACTCTGCAAATCACATTAAAGGGCCTGGCAGAGGGTTCCTCGAACCACCTTCACAATTCTCTATTACTCCAATCTGGAATAGCGCGCGGAAAGATTTCTGATTTCCCTTACTTTATCGTGGTGATCGTTCCTCCCTATGTAGCTCGGTGTCAACAAAATAGTTTCGCATTTGGAGGATGAAGTTGGTGACTGGAATTTCGTCAGAAGATTCTGTCGCAACGAAAAACGCCTTTCTTTTAATGATTTCCAGCCCAAATCCCGCATCATTTCTGTAACACTCTCTCCCATATTTGCCGATAATACAAAACGTGCTGCCTTTCTTTGAAGTTTTTCGGTGTACTCCGTCAGTCCTATCTGGTAAGGATCCCACACTGCGCAGCAGTATTCTAAAAGAGGACGGACAAGCGTAGTGTAGGCAGTCTCCTTAGCAGGTCTGTTACATTTTCTAAGTGTCCTGCAAACAAAATGCAATCTTTGGTTAGCCTTTCCCACAATTTTTCTATGTGTTCCTTCAAATTTAAGTTGTTTGTAATTGCAATACCTAGCTGAATTTACGGCTTTTAGATTACACTGATTTGTCGTGTAAACGGTTATAAATTGTAAACTGATAAATGCCGTTGGAGATCATTCAGTAGTAGCATATTAGAAGCTGAGTCAGTTTGATTATGTTTTAGAGTCATTTTCTGTTATTGAGTACAACGTTTCTAAACACAGGTATAAAAAATACTGCTTGCTGATTTATTGCTGTCTGAAAACATGACCTCTCGTTTCTCTAAACCAGTTCGTATAATACATTAAACATTTGTCATTTTGTGGTTTGTTTTTAGTTCTTATTTTTTACGATACATTTCTTTGACTTGTACTTTAAGCCATTCAATTCAACAATAAATACAGTAACAAATCCTCATTAAGTAGGAATAATTTCGAGAAAAATTAGTAATTCGTAAAAGAAAAATGGAAGAGATAACATGCTTTGAAAGTATTTATTTGAGTGAAAGTCTTTTATGCTTTTTGGTCTGCCACTATCTCGATTTGTTTAGAGTTTTGCTACAACGAATGGGAAAACCTCCCACGCACAGAGACACCTGTGTATTTTCGTCGGATAGGAGCTAAAGCGGAAGATTTTGTTTCAGCGTCACAGTGTTTTTCTAGTACCCTTACCTTCTTTCGAACTTTGAACACAGTTACGCGGGCAGTTAGATGGATACCCACAGCTTAACGTGAACTCGGAACCACGGTTCTCCTTAAGATTTTTCATGCTATCAAACACATGTGAACGAAGTGATGAGACAGATACAAACCATAAGACTGACCGTGGATCGACCCCTAAACCTCTGTATTAGTAGTCACTGAGAAAGAGCCAATCTCTATGAAGCTATAGTAACATAACACTGTCTGTATTATTTTAGTATCACTGGCCTTCGTTTTAGTGGTACTCGCTAAGTCCCGAGCCAGCATAAACTCATGTGACTGTCACATTTAAGCGCCGGCCGTTGTGACCGAGCGGTTCTAGGCACTGCAGTTTGGAAACGTGCGACTGCTACGGGCGCAGGTTCGAATCCTGCCTCGGGCATGGATGTGTGCTATGTTCTTAGGTCTAGGGGACTGATGACCTCAGATGTTAAGTCCCATAGTGCTCAGAGCCATTTGAACCATCTTATGGGACCAAACTGCTGAGGTTATCGGTCCCTAAGCTTACACACTACTTAATCTAACTTACACTAACTTACGCGAAGGACAACACACACACCTATGTCCAAGGGAGGACTCGAACCTCCAACGGAGGAAGCCGCGCGGACCGTGACAAGACGCCCTTTGACAGCGTGGCTACCCCGCGCGGCCCTGTTGTATTTATACAGGGTGTTACAAAAAGGTACGGCCAAACTTTCAGGAAACGTTCCTCACACACAAAGAAAGAAAATATGTTACGTGGACATGTGTCCGGAAACGCTTACTTTCCATGTTAGAATGTTCAAAATGTCCTCCGTTAGCGAAGATACATGCATCCACCCTCCGTCGCATGGAATCCCTGATGCGCTGATGCAGCCCTGGAGAATGGCGTATTGTATCGCAGCCGTCCACAATACGAGCATGATGAGTCTCTACATTTGGTACCGGGGTTGCGTAGACAAGAGCTTTCAAATGCCCCCATAAATGAAAGTCAAGAGGGTTGAGGTCAGAAGAGCGTGGAGGCCATGGAATTGGTCCGCCTCTACCAATCCATCCGTCACCGAATCTGTTGTTGAGAAGCGTACGAACACTTCGACTGAAATGTGCAGGAGCTCCATCGTGCATGAACCACATGTTGTGTCGTACTTGTAAAGGCACATTTTCTAGCAGCACAGGTAGAGTATCCCGTATGAAATCATGATAACGTGCTCCATTGAGCGTAGGTGGAAGATCATGGGGCCCAATCAAGACATCACCAACAATGCCTGCCCTAACGTTCACAGAAAATCTGTGTTGATGACGTGATTGCACAATTACGTGCGGATTCTCGTCAGCCCACACATGTTGAATGTGAAAATTTACAATTTGATCACGTTGGAATGAAGCCTCATCCGTAAAGAGAACATTTGCACTGAAATGAGGATTGACACATTGTTGGATGAACCATTCGCAGAAGTGTACCCGTGGAGGCCAATCAGCTGCTGATAGTGCCTGCACACGCTGTACATGGTACGGAAACAACTGGTTCTCCCGTAGCACTCTCCATACAGTGACGTGGTCAACGTTCCTTGTACAGCAGCAACTTCTCTGACGCTAACATTAGGGTTATCGTCAACTGCACGAAGAATTGCCGCGTCCATTGCAGGTGTCCTCGTCGTTCTATGTCTTCACCAGTCGCGAGTCATAGACTGGAATGTTCCGTGCTCCCCAAGACGCCGATCAATTGCTTCGAACGTCTTCCTGTCGGGACACCTTCGTTCTGGAAATATGTCTCGATACAAACGTACCGCGCCACGGCTATTGCCCCGTGCTAATCCATACATCAAACGGGCATCTGCCAACTCCGCATTTGTAAACATTGCACTGACTGCAAAACCACGTTCGTGATGAACACTAACCTGTTGATGCTACGTACTGATGTGCTTGATGCTAGTACTGTAGAGCAATGAGTCGCGTGCCAATACAAGCACCGAAGTCAACATTACCTTCCTTCAATTGGGCCAACTGGCGGTGAATCGAGGAAGTACAGTACATATTGACGACACTAAAATGAGTTCTAACATGGAAATTAAGCGTTTCCGGACACATGTCCACATAACATCTTTTCTTTATTTGTGTGTGAGGAATGTTCCCTGAAAGTTTGGCCGTACCTTTTTGTAAAACCCTGTATACAGGTTGTTTCCAAATTCTCTGTCACAGCCTTCTAGGCGTAGCAGGGAGACTTAGTAGTCCCATAGTGCTTAGAGCCATTTGAACCATTTGATTTTTGGTTAGAGCATGGACGGCCTCTCGTAAAGTTTTAGCGATGATTTATTATCACGCTTTATTAGATGCTCTGCAGAATGTGAATGGCTGTTTTCGTATCTGTTGCTTCTTATACGTTATTTGTAAGTCAATTTCTTCCTATCATCACCAGACACACTGCATTCCAATATTGGTGCACTAAGTGACCAATACTAGGTATGTGTATAGTTTCTGTTATGTGTACGTGACTCGAGTATGTTCTTCATTCTGTATCCCATGTGAAACCTTGTTTCTTCACATATATTCACAACTAACTGAGTTGTTTTTTCTATATTATTGCGTACTATTTATTTGTGTCCGTTTTTTCATCACCATTTCTGGTTACTTGTGTTTGTATTTGCCATAGTGTCTGGACTGCTCCGTATTTCTAGATTTCCGGAAAGATTTTGACACCGTTCCTCACAAGCGACTTCTAATCAAGCTGCGGGCGTATGGGATATCGTCTCAGTTGTGCAACTGGATTCGTGATTTCCTGTCACGAAGGTCGCAGTTCGTAGTAATAGACGGAAAATCATCGAGTAAAACTGAAGTGATATCAGGTGTTCCCCACCTCTGCTGCTCCTGATCTATATAAATGACCTGGGTGACAATCTGAGCAGTTCTCTTAGGTTGCTCGCAGATGATGCTGTAATTTACCGAGTAGTAAGGTCATCCGAAGACCAGTTTCAGTTGCAAAGCGATTTAGAAAAGATTGCTGTATGGTGTGGCAGCTGACGCTAAATAACGAAAAGTGTGAGGTGATCCATATGAGTTCCAAAAGAAATCCGTTGGAATTCGATTACTCGATAAATAGTTGAATTGACAGCCTTGAGAATTGTACTAAGTACCTGGGTGTTAAAATTACGAACAACTTCAGTTGGAAAGACCACATATATAATATTGTGGGGAAGGCGAGCCAAAGGTTGCGTTTCATTGGCAGGACACTTAGAAGATGCAACAAGTCCACTAAAGAGACAGCTTACACTACACTCGTTCGTCCTCTGTTAGAATATTGCTGCGCGGTGTGGGATCCTTACCAGGTGGGATTGACGGAGGACATTGAAAGGGTGCAAAAAAGGGCAGCTCGTTTCGTATTATCACGTAACAGGGGAGAGAGTGTGGCAGATATGATAAGCGAGTTGGGATGGAAGTCATTAAAGCAAAGAGGTTTTTCGTCGCGGCGAGATCTATTTACGAAATTTCAGTCACCAACTTTCTCTTCCGAATACGAAAATATTTTGTTGAGCCCAACCTACATAGGTAGGAATGATCATCAAAATAAAATAAGAGAAACCAGAGCTCGAAGAGAAAGGTTTAGGAGTTCGTTTTTCCCGCGCGCTGTTTGTGAGTGGAATGGTAGGGAGATAGTATGATTGTGGTTCGATGAACCCTCTGCGAAGCACTTAAATGTGAATTGCAGAGTAATCATGTAGATGTAGATGTAGAGCTGTGCAGCTCTTACTTCGTGAGTTTCCTTTTCTGCTATAGTTGTTTCCTGATCCTGATACAGAATTCCTGTACAACGTGAGCTTCATTTCCATTCATTTTGTCTGCGTTGTTTTTATCTCCTTTTGTTAGAGTTGCCTGGTAAGTGGAACTTCATTCAGTCTTTGTATCGTGCGTTTCAGAGCTAATATTTTATGGTTTTGTGAACAGTTTCAAGTGACATACGTAACTGCAAATCTTGCAGTTTGTGTTATGTAAATGTCAAAATTGTGACAATAGCGCTCAGAGCCATTTTTCACACATAACCCATTTGCATACTAATTATCTGCGTACCATTTAATATTACGGTTGTAATTAACCGCGAAGTTATTGAGCGGTGCGGCAGCGCGATATTGCCGGTTTCAGCTGCCGAGCACAGAGCGCCGCAGGAAAGCCGGCTGGAGGGCGGCGGGGGCGTCGACACGCGCGTGCAGCGATCGGGCGGGGAGTGATGCGCCGGCGGACAGTGTTTTTATGCAATGCGGGCGGTCCGGTATCTGTGGGGGGGCCAGGATGTGGAACGGGTATCGCGCCACAGCAGGCGCCGGCCGGCGGGCCAGCTGATAGGCGCAGGAAGGCGCCCCGATACTCGACCAGGAAGAGCCGCCGCCGGCGCACCGCGCGCCCGGCCCCCAGCAACAGCCGCACCGCGCTGACCTGTCGCACCTGGACGCTGTGCGGACGTTTGCCACGATTTTACCTGCTCCGAAGGATTGCGTCCCTTGTCTCCCCCTCCTCCTCATCACTGTCGCGCAGTAAAAGTACTTACTGAGCCTTTACTTAACATAGGACTAGAATCTCTTTGGATTTTCCGTCACATTTCTAGAGAGACTGTCGTTGTAGAAAGTACACTACTGGCCATTACAATTTCTACACCAAGAAGAAATGCAGATGATAAACGGGTATTCATTGGACAAATATATTATACTAGAACTGACATGTGATTACATTTTCACGCAATTTTGGTCCATAGATCCTGAGAAATCAGTACCCAGAACAACCACCTCTGGCCGTAATAACGGCCTGGGCATTGAGTCAAACAGAGCTAGGATGGCGTGTACAGGCACAGCTGCCATGCAGCCTCAACACGATACCACAGTTCATCAAGAGTAGTGACTGGCCTATTGTGACGAGCCAGTTGCTCGGCCACCGTTGACCAGACGTTTTTAGTTGGTGAGAGATCTGGAGAATGTGCTGGCCAGGGCAGCAGTCGAACATTTTCTGTATCCAGAGAGACCTGTACAGGACCTGCAACATGCGGTCGTGCATTATCCTGCTGAAATGTAGGGTTTTGCAGGGATCGAATGAAGGGTAGAGCCACTGGTAGTAACACATCTGAAATGTAACGTCCACTGTTCAAAATGCCGTCAGTGCGAACAAGAGGTGACCGAGACGTGTAACCAATGGCACCCCATACCATCACGCCGGATGATACGCCAGTATGGCGATGACGAATACACGCTTCCAGTGTGCGTTCATCGAGATGTCGCCAAACAAGGATGCGACAATCATGATGCTGCAAACAGAATCTGGATTAATCCGAAAAAATGAGGTTTTGTCATTCGTGCACCAAGGTTCGTCGTAGATTACACCATCGCAGGCGCTCTTGTCTGTGATGTAGCGTCAAGGGTAACCGCAGCCATGGTCTCCGAGCTGATAGTCCATGCTGCTGCAAACGTCGTCTATCTGTTCGTGCAGATGGTTGTTGTCTTGCAAACGTCCCCATGCCGGCCGCGGTGGTCTCGCGGTTCTAGGCGCTCAGTCCGGAACCGCGCGACTGCTACGGTCGCAGGTTCGAATCCTGCCTCGGGCATGGATGTGTGTGATGTCCTTAGGTTAGTTAGGTTTAAGTAGTTCCAAGTTCTAGGGGACTGACGACCACAGCTGTTAAGTCCCATAGTGCTCAGATCCATTTGAGCCGAACGTCCCCATCTGTTGACTCAGGGATCGAGACGTGGATGCACGATCCGTTACAGCCATGGATAAGATGCCTGTCATTTCCACTGCTAGTGATACGAGGCCATTCGGATCCAGAACGACGTTCCGTATTACCCTCCTGAGCCCACCGATTCCATATTCTGTTAACAGTCATTTGATATCCACCAACGCGAGCAGCAATGTCGCTATACGATAAACCGCAATCGTGATAGGCTACATTCCGACATTTATCAAAGTCGGAAATGTGATGGTACGCATTTCTCCTCCTTACACGAGACATCACAACAACGTTTCACCAGGCAACGCCGGTCAACTGCTGTTTGTGTACGAGAAATCGGTCGGAAACATCCTTCATGTCAGCACGTTGTAGGTGTCGCCGCCGGTACCAACCTTGTGTGAATGCTCTGAAAAGCTAATCATTTGCATATCACAGCATCTTCTTCCTGTCGGTGAAATTTCGCGTTTGTAGCACGTCATGTTCGTGGTGTAGCAATTTTAATGGCCAGTAGTGTAGTCAATGCATCTCGCATTGAAATCCGCACCAAATTTCGAGCCTCAGCAAAACTTCGCCAGTCTTGGAGATTTTGCGTTCGTCTAAATTATACGTGCCTTTTCCGGTGCTGCTGAAGCAGATTTCTGTCGCGTTTTGTGTACCAAGGGGGATTAGTTCCGTCTCTTATTAATTTATTTGGTATGAATCTCTGTAGTGTTGCTGATACTATTTCTTTGAACTTAAGCCACATATGGTCTTCACTTACATAGTTCGGAAGGATTGGAGACTGTCTCTTAGAAAGACGTCAACCGAACTTATAGCTGCTTTTATAAGTAGATATATTTCGCGTTTAATTTTGTTGAATTTCTTTGTTACGGAATTGAGCCTCGCTCGACTGTGTGTTCACTAATCCCTGTATCCGTCGTGATGGTCAGGATTATTTGTGGCTAAGAGGTCAAGTGTGTTTTCTTAGCCATTTACAATTTGAATGGACTCGTGAACTAAATGTTCAAAATCATTTTTAAAAATGCATGTAGAACAAGTTGTTTTCTATCTACAATAGGGTCTGAAAATGTATTTTTGACAACATACGGAAGGTAGATTGAAGTTCCTGCCAACTATGATTGTATGAGTAGCGTACCTATTTGTGATGAGACTCAAGTTTTCTTTGAACTGTTCAACAACTGTTTGATGTGAGACCGGGGGTCGGTTAAGGGAGCCAGTTATTAATTTACTCCGGTTGTCGAATATAACCTCTGTCCATACTAAGTCACAGGAACTATCCGCTCCAGTGTCGCTTGTGAGCTGAAACATACATTACATTATTTTTCCTTAAGTTGTGCTTCTTGTTTCTGTTGTAGTGCAGATCATTACAATTATGGCTTTTCCCTCCAAAACCTAGGATGCTTTCTCTGTGAGCCTGTAAATACCAGAGCTAAACAATGTAGAACAACAACGTACGTTACAAGCATAGCATTCTGTATTAATTCATTTCCTTATTTCTAACATTTTAAAACTGTACGTCACCTTTACATGACATGTCAGTCATAGATGTTTCTATCCCTATTTAGTGAACGTATTTTCAGTCATGTTTTGAACATTGTCCTGTTACACTTTATTAACTAATGTCTCGCCGCAAGGGATATCGGATTTTAGAGATTAAATTAATATGGACTACGTCGTTCTTCTTTTCAGAAATTCACATTTCCATTTCTTCTTTCCTTATTGTCTTTTAGGCATGCAGTTGTAATAATTAAAGTAGGCACAAATGCAGTGATGAAAAAGAAATGATTAGCGTACATTGGCATTCTCTTTACATCGTTCCTTTTTTGTTGCTCCCCTGCCGATGGACTGTTTCTATCGCAATCTGTAAGCGTAAAGGAAGGTACCGTACAGACAGAGGGATCTATATTTATACTTGGCGGAACTAATTACATACTGACATAATCATCGGTATTGCTTTCGTTTCGCAAAAGTTATAAATATTTCGATTTCGGAAATGAAGCTCTGTATTTCGCCGAGATGTCGAAGAAGAAGGTCCCTTACGTACTGGTTGTATCGAGTAAGATGTGGAGACCGCGGTTTGAAAGCGGGCAGAAGAAGTACGAGGAAGGGCGTCCCTTACCTACTCAAGCTACCTGGCGAAGGGGCAAGTGTGGCAAATGTCCGGCGTGGCAATGTCCGGCATTCACCTGGACGCCTCCACCGTAAGCCTAAAAAAAAAAAATGGTTCAATTGGCTCTGAGCACTATGGGACTCAACTGCTGTGGTCATAAGTCCCCTAGAACTTAGAACTACTTAAACCTAACTAACCTAAGGACAGCACACAACACCCAGCCATCACGAGGCAGAGAAAATCCCTGACCCCGCCGGGAATCGAACCCGGGAACGCGGGAGTGGGAAGCGAGAACGCTACCGCACGACCACGAGATGCGGGCACGTAAGCCTCCCCTTTATCCCTCCCATTTCGACTAACTTCCCGCATCGGCGTTCTCCAACGTATTAAATAAATGTTATTTCATCGACCCTGTCGTAGTCGTATAGGAAACTAGACAGTCTTACTTACTGAGAGTAATCTCCACACTGAAAGTGGACCTACAGCCTGCAAAGCACGGATGCGGCTCGCGAACTTTCAGAAAACGCCTCAAGAAAAATGGTTCAAATAGCTCTGAACACTATGCGACATCTGAGGTCATCAGTCCCCTAGAACTTAGAACTATTTAAACCTAACTAACCTAAGGACATCACACACGTCCATGCCCAAGGCAGGATTCGAACCTGCGACTATAGCGGTAGCGCGGTTCCAGACTGAAGCGTCTAGAACCGTTCGGCCACAAAGGCCGGCAGAAAAGGTCTCACACCCACGCATTATTGTGATATGCGATCACAGTAGTTTCTGAGGGCAGTCGTTGGCTGCACCTGTCTCGCAAGCCGAGCACGATTCAATATCCCGAAGCTGCACTACGCGTCAGTCAGCTTTATTAGCGGACTGGAGAAAACTCCCGAAAGATAACACGTTAATGTCGTAACGCTGAAAGCAGAGGTATACAAAGTTTCGATCTACAAGTTCGGAAAAAGTTCGTGACAGCAAATGTGCACAAGTCAATAAACTTCCCAGTCTTACATGATCTGCGAAAGCGTACACCGCTATTAATTATGTAAAACTTCTGGAGGTGTTTATACGACTAGCTACAGAGTTACTCATATACTATTTGATCAAGAGTACCCGGAAACCTTTTAGTGGAAATTAATATGGGAGGTGTCCACCCATGACACTTATAATGGCTCGAACAACACTGGAGACATATCAGTGAGGTGTCTGTATAAGTGCGGTGGAATAGCAGCTGATTCTTCCTCGAGAGCTGAAACCAGAGAAGGTAATGATGTCAGAGACTGATGTCTGGTGCGAAGACGACGTTCTAAGACATCTCAAAGATGTTACACTATGTACAAGTCTGGACACCGGACAGGCCAGTTTCAGGAATGTTATTGTCCACAAACTGTTGTCTCACACCTGCTAATTAATGACAGGATTACTGTCACGTTGATAGAAGCAGTCATCGTGTCCGAACTGTTCCTCTAGTTTAAGCAGTACACAATGTTCTGAAATGTGCTCATATCCTTCCGTATTTAGAGGTTTCTTAAGTGTAATAAGAAAACCGCACCCTAACAACGAAAAGCACTCCAATACCGTTACAGCATCTCCTCTGTACTTCAACATTGGCATTACACATGATGGCATGTGACCTTCTGCAGGCATTCGCCAATCCTAAACGCTTCCATCTGGCTGCAACAGGGTATAGAGTGATTCGTCACTCCAAATCACTCGTTTTCAGTCGTCCACTCTCCAGTGGCGTTGCTGTATACCCCATCTCAATCGTCGCTTGGCACTCTCTACACAAATGTGTGGCATGTAAGCGCCGGCCGGTGTGGCCAAGCGGTTCTAGGCGCGTCAGTCTGGAACCGCGTGACCGCTACGGTCGCAGGTTCGAACCCTGCCTCGGGCATGGACGTGTGTGATGTCCTTAGGTTAGTTAGGTTTAAGTAGTTCTAAATTCTAGGGGACTGATGACCTCAGATGTTAAGTCCCATAGTGCTCAGAGCCATTTGAACCATTTGGCATGTAAGCAGCTGCTCGACTATTGTTTTCCATACATATTGAACTCCCTATGCACAGTCATTGTTGCTAGTTCCATTGCTGTAGCGCTTTATTATTGAAGAGTTATTCGTTCTGCTGATTTCATGCGATTTTTAACAACTACCCTGTCCGTCAGCACACATCTGCCTGGCCTCAGTTTAACGGTGGTTGTTCCTTCGCTTTAGAATCACATAAGTGACAATAGACTTTAGTAGCTTTATATTGGCTGAAAATTTCCACATGTTTTTGTTCAGATGACATGCAATGACTATTCGACGTTCGAAGGCAATGAGCTCTGCTGACAGACCAATTTAGCTGTCACTGCTTCTCTTCTGACAACACAATACTCCCTAACTCCTTTTATACTGGCAGGTCGGCCTCTCGTGACCTCTAGTGGGCAGTTACGCATTAAAAAAAGATGTCTGGATACTTTCGATCAGGTAATGTACAGGGTGTTTCAAAAATGACCGGTATATTTGAAACGGCAATAAAAACTAAACGAGCAGCGATAGAAATACACCGTTTGTTGCAATATACTTGGGGGGACAACAGTACATTTTCAGGCAGACAAACTTTCGAAATTACAGTAGTTACAATTTTCAACAACAGATGGCGCTGCGGTCTGGGAAACTCTATAGTACGATATTTTCCACATATCCACCATACGTAGCAATAATATGGCGTAGTCTCTGAATGAAATTACCCGAAACCTTTGACAACGTGTCTGGCGGAATGGCTTCACATGCAGATGAGATGTACTGCTTCAGCTGTTCAATTGTTTCTGGATTCTGGCGGTACACCTGGTCTTTCAAGTGTCCCCACAGAAAGAAGTCACAGGGGTTCATGTCTGGCGAATAGGGAGGCCAATCCACGCCGCCTCCTGTATGTTTCGGATAGCCCAAAGCAATCACACGATCATCGAAATAATCATTCAGGAAATTAAAGACGTCGGCCGTGCGATGTGGCCGGGCACCATCTTGCATAAACCACGAGGTGTTCGCAGTGTCGTCTAAGGCAGTTTGTACCGCCACAAATTCACGAAGAATGTCCAGATAGCGTGATGCAGTAATCGTTTCGGATCTGAAAAATGGGCCAATGATTCCTTTGGAAGAAATGGCGGCCCAGACCAGTACTTTTTGAGGATGCAGGGACGATGGGACTGCAACATGGGCCTTTTCGGTTCCCCATATGCGCCAGTTCTGTTTATTGACGAAGCCGTCCATGTAAAAATAAGCTTCGTCAGTAAACCAAATGCTGCCCACATGCATATCGCCGTCATCAATCCCGTGCACTATATCGTTAGCGAATGTCTCTCGTGCAGCAATGGTAGCGGCGCTGAGGGGTTGCCGCGTTTGAATTTTGTATGGATAGAGGTGTAAACTCTGGCGCATGAGACGATACGTGGACGTTGGCGTCATTTGGACCGCAGCTGCAACACGGCGAACGGAAACCCGAGGCCGCTGTTGGATCACCTGCTGCACTAGCTGCGCGTTGCCCTCTGTGGTTGCCATACGCGGTCGCCCTACCTTTCCAGCACGTTCATCCGTCACGTTCCCAGTCCGTTGAAATTTTTCAAACAGATCCTTTATTGTATCGCTTTTCGGTCCTTTGGTTACATTAAACATCCGTTGAAAACTTCGTCTTGTTGCAACAACACTGTGTTCTAGGCAGTGGAATTCCAACACCAGAAAAATCCTCTGTTCTAAGGAATAAACCATGTTGTCTACAGCACACTTGCACGTTGTGAACAGCACACGCTTACAGCAGAAAGACGACGTACAGAATGGCGCACCCACAGACTGCGTTGTCTTTTATATCTTTCACATCACTTGCAGCGCCATCTGTTGTTGAAAATTGTAACTACTGTAATTTCGAAAGTTTGTCCGCCTGAAAATGTACTGTTGTCCCAAGCATATTGCAACAAACGGTGTATTTCTATCGCTGCTCGTTTAGTTTTTATTGCCGTTTCAGATGTACCGGTCATTTTTGAAACACCCTGTAGATGTACCGATGGCGGTGACGCAATGGTAATACACCGTCCACTGTACACTGAATAACCAAATTTGCAGCACAGACCGCTGCGAAACGTGTGGGAAGAGAGTCAGTAAGATTCAGGAAGTAACCGACAGGGATGTGGAGCCATGCCGACTCCCTTGCCATGGCGAGCAGCGCTAGGTTTCGCGCTTGAGGATCAATCGCACGAATAGGCCGATCGAGATAGTCACACAGATACTCGATTTGGTTTCAATCCTGGGAGTTTGATGGCCAGGGGAGTATGGTAAACTCATCCTGGTGCTCTTCGAACCGTGCACGTAAACTGCGAGCTGTGTGACACGTTGCATTGCCCGCTGGTAGATGCCATCGTGCTGAGGAAAAACAAACTCCATGTAGGAGTAAACATGGTCCCCAAGAATGGATGCATACATCTGTTGATCCACTGTACCTTTTACAATGACGAGATCACTCAGGGAATTCTATGAAAACGTTCCCTAGACCATGACGATTCCACCTCCGCTTCTGTGTTTGCTTTCACACGTTTCAACCATACATGCCAACGGCTCTCTGTCCGATGGAGCACAAAACGTGATTCGTCTGAAAAGGTCACCACTCAATGGCCGTCCAATTGCAATTAGAGTCCAAATTCCAGCCTTCATCGGCAGTGAACAGCGGTCAGCTAGGTGCATGAACAACACACCTGCTGCAGAGGCCTTGACGAGGCACTGTTGGTAGCCCCTTGGTTCATGTCGGCGGTTAGATTCTCAACACTAGTATGTCCATTAGCCAGTAGTCGGCCGAAGTGGCCGTGCGGTTCTAGGCACTGCAGTCTGGAACCGCGAGACCGCTACGGTCGCAGGTTCGAATCCTGCCTCGGGCACGGATATATGTGATGTCCTTAGGTTAGTTAGGTTTAAGTAGTTCTAAGTTCTAGCGGACTAATAACCTCAGAAGTTGAGTCCCATAGTGCTCAGAGCCATTTGAGCCATTAGCCAGTACACATCTCCGCAGCCTTCTTTCATTCCTGTCATCTATGGCGCGTGCTGCACCACAGTTGCGTCGGCACAGTTTTTGGACAGCACCGTTTTGTCATGCACGGTATACTTCAACCACGGAGACACACGAACAGTTTATAAACCTAGGCGTTTCGGAAATGCTTCCACCCTTGACCCGAAAGCCAATGATCATGTCCTCGGGGACGTCAGATAAATCGCTCCGTTTCTGCATTACAGCAACGACTGCACTGTTTTCCACGTCCCCCGACAAACTTTACATATTTTCCACTGCTTGTGCTGTCACCTGCCGTCGGTCAGTAGTTATTGTACGTTGACGTCGAACACAGGCGGTGGTCAAATGAATGTGGCTGGACCATGTACGCTGGACTGGCATTCTCCTCCAAGCTTCCAGATTTTGGTTTTCTGTAACTTCCAAAAAGCTGTTATGGAAAATATTGTGGTGATTGCTGTGAAATTACATGGAATATGGCCTTCCCCACTTTCAGCTTGCGATGTCTCTGTAATTAGCTCGTCATGGTCGACACATTATACTCTAATCTTCCTTCTAGTCAATAAACAATACAGACGCTACAACAAAAAAATGGTTCAAATGGTTCTGAGCACTATGGGACTTAACATGTGAGATCACTAGTCCCCTAGAACTTAGAACTACTGAAACCTAACTAACCTAAGGAGATCACACATATCGATGCCCGAGGCAGGATTCGAACCTGTGACCGTAGAGGTCACGCGGTTCCAGGCTGAAGCCCCTAGAACAGCACGGCCACACCGGCCGGCAATTTCTTAGTAAACAGCTAATTATTAAAATTTAAAAATATAGATGTTAATGAGTTTCATGGAAGAAACTATGGGACTTCACATGTCAGGTCATCAGTCCCCTAGGCTTAGAACCACTTAAACCTAACAAACCTAAGGAGATCACACACATCCATACCCAAGGCAGGATTCGAACCTGGGACCGTAGCAGCAGGGCGGTTCCGGACTGAAGCGCGTAGAACCGCTCGGCCACAACGGCCGTCAGACTGATTTAGATTTTGTATGGTTGCCCTACGTCATTTAATACGAATCGCAGGATGCTTCGTCTGAGAGGACGACGACCGATTTACACTGAGGAGCCAGAAGATTATGACCACCTGCTTAATAGATTGATTGTCCGTCTTTGGAACGAAACACATCACTGATTGTGCGTATCAGGGATTCGACAGTTTGTTGGTAGTTTGTGGAGGTATGTGGCAGTAGATATCTACGCACAGGTCATGTAATTCGCGTAAATAACCGGTTTTTGATTTGTGCACGTAGTGATAGCGCTCGATAGCGACCCAGATGGGTCGGGCGAATTTGATAGCCGAGTCATCAACGTGAATGCACTATAATGCTCCGCAAACCACTGTAGCACTGCTTTTGCTCCGAGACACGGACAATTATAGTGCTGAGATGTGACAGTGCCGTCGGGGAAGATATCAAGCATGAAGGGATGCAGGTGGTTCGCCGCTGCCAACGTGTCTTCTAAACGGTTCAAATGGCTCTGAGCGCTATGGGACCTAACATCTGAGGTGATCAGTCCCCTAGAATTTAGAACTACTTAAACCTAACTAACCTAAGGACATCACACACATCCACGCCCGGGGCAGGATTCGAACCTGCGACCGTAGCAGCAGCGCGGTTCCAGACTGTAGCGCCTAGAACCGCTTGGCCACATCGGCTGGCAAAACGTGTCTTCGATTACCACCACAGGTCCCATGCAAGCGCGGGAGAATGTCTCTCATAACACAATATTGGTCTCACAAGCCTGCGTCCGTGGCGTGCTACACGTTTCGCGCCGCCGATCACTTCGATGTCGCCGTTTGCGTAGACAACCGTGGACCTAGTATAGCAAAAATGTGATTCGCTCGAAGAGCCGACACGTTTCCATTGATCGAAGATCGAATCCCGATGAACGTGCACATCCAACCATTTAGCGCCTATGTGGTAGTTTCACTCTCCTTCTACCTCTTCCCATATACGCTCACGACAGTAGCACATGAACATTCGACCGGCTTTGTCGTTTTCGAGATACTCGTTCACAGGCTCTGCATAATAATAACCTGCCCTATGTCAAAGGCGTTCATCTCAATGGTTTGCCCTATTCGCAGCCCACATCGTCGCTGGGGTGATCCCCCGTCGGTGTCTGCTCCACCTACATATTTTTGTTACCGCGTCACGAACCCGCAACGCTACCAGGCGATATCTAATGTCGCGGTGTGCAGTGATCATAATGTTTTGACTTATCAGTGCATTTCACTATCGGTCCTTAATCCGAACCTTGTCTCCACCTCTAATAACCGCGTTGTCGACGGGACATTAAGTCCTTATCTTCCTTCCTGGCTTCGGATCTCGGAATATGACTTCTCCAAATAATGACTATAAATGACGAGAATCAAAGTCAAACAAATGGAAAAACTTGGATTCGTCAAATTCTTTTTTATTTCCACTTTTTCCTCAAACCTAATTCTTTCCCTTCATTAGTCCTACCTAAAAAAAGGGTTGATACGGAAATGCAACGCATTTCTGGGATAAGATACCGTTTGGCTTCGAAAATCATAACGGCCGAAAAAGTTATCAGCTATGATGCTCATACTGAAGGATGTCAAATCTACCCACGTCATTCTACGAAACGTCGAGACTTCTTATCGGTATATACACTACTGGCCATTAAAATTGCTACACCAAGATGAAATGCAGATGATAAACGGGTATTCACTGGACAAATATATTTTACTAGAAGTGACACGTGATTACATTTTCACGCAGTTTGGGTGCATAGTTCCTGAGAAACCAGTACCCAGAACAACCACCTCTGGCCGTAATAACGGCCTTGATACGCCTGGGCATTGAGTCAAACAGAGCTTGGATGGCGTGTACAGGTACAGCTGCCCATGCAGCTTCAACACGATACCAAAGCTCATCAAGAGTACCGACTGGCGTATTGTGACGAGCCAGTTGCTCAGCCACCATTGATCAGACACTTTCAATCGGTGAGAGATCTGGAGAATGTGCTGGCCAGGGCAGCAGTCGAACATTTTCTGTATCCAGAAAGGCCCGTACAGGACCTGCAACATGCGGTCGTGCATTATCCTGCTGAAATGAAGGGTTTCGCAGGGATCGAATGAAGGGTAGAGCCACGGGTCGTAATACATCTGAAATGTAACGTCCACTGTTCAAAGTGCCGTCAACGCGAACAAGAGGTGACCGAGACGTGTAACCAATGGCACCCCATACCATCACGCCGGGTGATACGCCAGTATGGCGATGACGAATACACGCTTCTATTGTGCGTTCACCGCGACGTCACCAAACACGGATGCGACCATCATGATGCTGTAAACAGAAGCTGGATTCATCCGAAAAAATGACGTTCTGCCATTCGTGGACCCAGGTTCGTCGTTGAGTAAACCATCGCAATCGCTCCTGTCAAGGGTAATCGCAGCCATGGTTTCCGAGCTGATAGTCCATGCTGCTGCAAACGTCGTCGAACTGTTCGTGCAGATGGTCGTTGTCTTGCAAACGTTCCCATCTGTTGACTCAGGGATCGAGACGTGGCTGCACGATCCGTTACAGCCATGCGGATAAGATGCCTGTCATCTCGACTGCTAGTGATACGAGGCCGTTGGGATCCAGCACGGCGTTCCGTATTACCCTCCTGAACCCACCGATTCCAGATTCTGCTAACAGTCATTGGATCTCGACCAACGCGAGCAGCGATGTCGCGATACGATAAACCACAATCGCGATAGGCTACAATCCGACCTTTATCAATGTCGGCAACGTGATGGTACGCATTTCTCCTCCTTACACGAGGCATCACAACAACGTTTCACCAGGCAATGTCAGTCAACTGCTATTTGTGTATGAGAAATCGGTTGGAAACTTTCCTCATGTTAGCACGTTGTAGGTGTCGCCCCCGGCGCCAACATTGTGTGAACGCTCTGGAAAGCTAATCATTTTCATATCACAGCATCTTCTTCCTGTCGGTTAAATTTCGCGTCTTTAGCACGGCATGTTCGTGGTGTAGCAATTTTATTGGCCAGTAGTGTATGATCCTGAATTACTCGAAATTTCAACCATTTCACACAGCTTTACTGCTTTTTACCTCAGACAAAGCCATTTACGTCGAAAATGCCTTGTTTTCAACTATTAGTACTTGTCTGTGGCTTTCGCCTCTAAACAGGACGCCACGTTAATATTATTTACTTTCAGTGGTGCTAAATTCTCCGAAACGCACTCCGCATAGTACTTTACCAGGTGAGATGGGACAGTGCTAGGACACTGGACCCGTATTCGGAAGAGCAGCGTTACTGGTGAACTTATTTTTTTCCAGTACCCAGTTGCTCTGTAAAGTAAGCTTAGGCATCAGTAAGCTCTGATACATTGTCCTATGCTTCCTCCACAAAATACCCATTCAATAAATGCTTAAGACATTAAAGCTAACTGTGGATGAAGCTTCCTCTCTTTCCACATGTTGCTGGTAATCCTTTATAATGATTTTAATGCATCCAATGACTTACGAAAACATTTTTTTCTGCTTGAGTTTTTCATGCCTGACTGTGTATTTAGTTTGTGTACATTGGTGGATATTCTTACAGCAAGGCTTTAGTTGCCACATCTACCAATTTTAAAGAATAAAGAACGCAGTGCAGCTTAGAGGTGCCTGAGTGGATTCCAATTGTCTTTACACAAGACACTAACGAAGCATTTGTCCGATATTAAGCTAGTGTTGGTCCTCAGTGGAAGCACTAGATATTGATGCCGTTAGATTAGGGTGATGGGTCTGTGTTTAGCGGTAAGACAGGCCTTCCGAATTCGGGTGGTAAAAGCAATTTCGCGTTCAGAATTTCACCTACAGCTTTACTGAGCTGTCAGTTGTTATGTCCTTCTTTGTACGCTGTGTGGTTCTTTAGCCGATACAGGAGCGAGGAACAGGTGCCGTTCACGAATAGAGAATTCAGACATTAATTTATTCTACATCTAATACCAAATAGTAAAAAATAATACATAACGTTTTTGCTGTATTTGCAGCATGAGTTGCTAACAGTAGATTTGAATGTAGAAATGTGTAAAGATACAAAAGATTTATGGATCTGTCACTCTTTAATACAATATCTGTTCAAGAGATGTCGAGCCCTGGCCATTATGAGAGTCCGTAAGTATCATTCAGCTGGCAAACACCCAAAATGGGCTCAGTGCAGCAATGTTCGAACTGAAGTCCACCCGCCGCTGGAGCTACGGAGAGGGGATGCTTGCATCTCATTGATGGCGGTGTAATCGTTCAAGATAGCGCCCTCGTACAGCGGTGGCGCCTGGAGGAATCGCGGCGGCGTAACTGGCGGTGCGCGTTTTTGAAAGTGCGGACTACCGGTTAACGGCCGATACCGCGTCAGTAAACAGTTTTTCCGATTACCGAACTGGTTTAAATAATGGATTTCTTCACCGAATATTATCGAGTAATGTGGTACTGTAGAGAGTCCAAAACGATTTTCCATCACTTGGACATGTTGTTCATCCACTCCCATATTCTTCTTTCACATCTATACTTATCCACAAGAATTCTAAGTATGCATATATCAGAATTAGATTTCCTTTTGTCAGTCACAGAAGACATAGAACACAACGACAGGATGAAAGCGAAGTAAAACTACGATCACTGATTGACTGAGGATCGTTCCACGCCCACCAAGGGCAACGCGATCTTAACATGCGGATATTAAGTACCATTCTTCGCAGCTTCGTTAGCTGCTTTGATACGATCCTAACAGAAGGGCCACACAAACATGTATCAGGTATGTAAGTAAGTAACGTGACTGGAAATGGTACATAACAACCACACAAGTATTCATGATATATCTACCATAATTGTAAACAATGAATGCATTATGAATTAAAAGTATCGTAAATAAAAAAATCAAAGACCGAACTGAATGTGTCACGATGCAGGCTGTATATAGAGAGTGGAGTAAGTTAAGAGCCACTTTCGAGAGACGAAGATGTGCCAACACGAAAAAAACTCGCACTCCCAATTACTTACAGTCAGTCTTGAATACTCACAAGCATGAGTGTACCTTCAAATAAAATTCAGCCATCTATAAGTATATGTAAGTACGACGAACTCACAGAGCATAAATTAACAAAGTTTGAGAATATATGTGGAACAATAAACAGAGATCTAAAAAATAAAACGAGGAAGGAAACAAAACTGGAATTTTATAAGACAGTGGTAGTTCAAATGCTGGTTTACAGAAGTGAATTGTGGGTTATAAGTAACCTTCAAGAAAGCCACATACAAGCAACAGATGTGAGGTTTCTTAGAGCAGTAACGTGATGTACGAGAGACAACAAATTTCGAAAATTGGAATTTAGGGAAGAACTGAGTATATGTAACAACCTAAATAAACTGAAAAAGTGAGTGGAGGAATATTTCCTCTCCAGATAATAAGATTTAAAGCATCTGGGGAAGAAGTCAAGAAATACCGAGGCAGCGATGAGTACCGTAACAGGAACAACAAAGAAAAGGCATAATACTAGAAGCGAAGATGATAATGATATAAGTAAGGTCAGCTTAATACCAACATGGAACTATGAAAATGCGAAATGGAAATGAACTTATACCATATAATCCACGAAAGGCTTGAGGTAGGGGGATAGCCTTCCTGCATAGGGTGCACCAGAAAGCACACTCACCCCACAAACTAATCCCACAGTAAACGATGAGCGTAGGGCTCTTTGTAATCCACAACGAATGCCTCTAGCTGTGCGGCTGTCTTGCTGACAACTCTGAGTATACTGTTCTTTAGGAGATGTGAAACAGCTGTCTATGCAAACTGCATCCTATATCACAACCGAAATCCAGTGTAGTCCATTCATAAAAATATGTTGCTTGTAGTCCATTTCACAAACGTACTACTCACAAAGAGCTCTATAGTAATAGCGTTAATGGCTTCCTCAGAGATTTGTATCAGGTTCGACTTGAAGAACGGTAAGACGTTGGACTTGCCCAGACTACGAGTCGCATCGTCAGGGACTGACTTCCTCTGCCGTGCAGTACGTTTGTTTGGATGTTCAGGGTCTAATTCATTTTGCGCATACGTGTCGGTAGAGCCAAGCAATCTCTTTCTATATTTGATCATGCATGCTGTGATTAGTGATCCAGTAAACTAGCTTTCAGCTTATTACGAGAACAAAGTTGGTGACAGCTGTGTGACACGAACAAAGGTCAAGATTTAATGTAACATTAACGGTAGAGTAATGAAAATCGAAGCACAAGTTCTAATTAGACCGAGGTGGTGAAAGATATCTGCTGTGCCCTTTAAAAAGGAACCATCGCGACATTCCCTGTGATCCATTTGGACAAACCATGGAATATCTATATTGTATTGTCAACCGAGGTTTTGAACGAAAGCACGGTAAGTGCTTCAGATATTCGTAAGTAAGGCGCCAAGTGAAAGAAAATATTTTTTTTTTGTAAAAAATGCGTACAGCAGTTTGTCTAGCTTCCTCCAGTAATCAGATTCAGTCAGCCAAGCGTAATTCTGAAAGGTCTGGAAAAATTCATTCATGGATGCTATTACGTCTTCATTGAGTAGATGGAAGTCAGAGGTTGGCAAATAGCGTGAATCAGTGAATTTTCTAGCAATTCGTGCTACATACCCTTAGTTTTGCCCTTGCAGATGTGCTGGTTGGGCAAGCAAAGAAAGATGTTATTTTTATTTTGTAATCCAGACCATTTCTCAGGTATATTTCCATCAAGCCTGTCTAAAACACTTGAATATTACTCGTTAGATGTAGCTTAGCATCTTGCCTTGTAATACCTTATGAATCCCAGAATTCCCTGGCCATTGACTTTAGAGCAGATGTAATCGACTTTTCCCGTTATGATACAAGGCCACTGGGTTATATTCACTGTGATTACTATTTTACGTTTGGTGTGAAGTGGTAAACACACAAATCATCCGCAGTAGAAAAATTGTGTAAAACTCAGCAGGATTCTTTTTAAAATGGCCTAGGTATTGCTGGGAAACTCATTTTCCCACTAGCTTTCAGTCAATCTTCAAGTAATGCCTAGGTCCTCATATTAAATTCATCATTCAATAAGCTACTGAATCACAGATATTAGAATTGCCTGAGCACTAATCTAGGATGATAAACAGAAGAAGAAAACAAAAACAAAAAACAAACAAGCTTTTCTCAATGATGAGAATGTTCATCTCATACAATCCCATAGTTTCCTCGATGGAAAGCCTTCTTGAAGTTCTGGAATAGATGAAATTGCAGCACGGGCTTAGCCAGTATGGTCCCAAGTTATTCTCTTTCATTTCATGCAAATATTCCTTAATAAGCTGCGGTGCGTAATGTTTGTATATGTGATGGTTAAATGTAAGTCATTGAGTGCGCTGATTGAAAGCACAAGCTGCATTAATTAGTATACTTTAAGGGGTGATCAAAAAGTTTCTGCTCGAAGGACGTACAGTCCGTATTTGGTATGCCAATTAGGCAGGCAAAATGGCTGTGAGCATTGAGGCAAACATCCCATCAACGCACCAGGTTGAATAAACCCGTTTGGTAACATATTGTATTCTGCTGAGTGAGGAAGTCCGTTACTGGCCGCTGCAAATGCTCGTCCGACAGGTATCGTCGACCCTTCCTGCTTTTTCTAAGGGACAGATCAGGACTATAGGGCGGGTGCCCGAGTGTCTCCCATTTGAGTTGGCGTAAGTTATGCATAAAGACATTTGCGGTATGGAGACGTGCATTATCATGAAGCAGCAACACTCCTTGTCACACCATTCCACAAAGGTGGTTTCCTACAGACATGCTGCCCCATGCCAGTTTTTAACGTCTCTGATGGATATCTACTGTTGCCTGTCCTTCGGCAGCCAACAAAAGAATAACAGCACTTTAGTCCTGTGTGGACGCATTTGGTAATAACGCCACCATGGTTCAGGTTTCCACATTTGCCACAGGCACGTCGGGAAGACACGAATACCACACTAATCATTGCCTTCAAGTCGGTGCTTATATACCAGCATCGGAGTTGCCCTACGATGCATATACGCTGTATCAACGTCCTCAAAAGGAAACTTGATGACTACCCCTTATATATTACACAATACAGGATAAAGAAAAATTCGCACACTCGGACTGCGCAGCACGAGTCCTCACATACCAGCAGTACAAAAATGTCTCACAAAATTTCGTCCTGCGCATACTTCCGGCAGTAAATGAACGTAATACACTGGCAGTTACAGTAACTACCTCTGTCAGGATGTGGTAGCAGTGCTGTGCAGGGAGTCAAGATTTCGATTCTGCGTGGAAACGTATTTGTTTTTATTTGCTAAATGTAATCTGTGCGGTACGATATCTGCGATATCTGGCGACTTAATCGTCGTACAACGATTTAGTGGGTCTTCTACAAAACATGTGCACTTACGTACTACAGACACAGAAACGGAAGTACAATCGTTTCCATTGATCGGCTTTTAAAGAACCCTTTTGCACGTCGTGGATGCGATTTGTTTCACACCACTGCATGTACTAGATTCCAAACTTGTTTTCTGTGTATCCTACCCCAATGGTAACACATGTAGATACTTACTAATCAGCATTCGCTTATCAGATTCAATGCTGAAAGACTTAATTTGTGATTCCATGATGATAATGCATGCAGATGGTAATCGAGTTGTAAATGATTTGAAAAGCACGTTTGCTAGCCCTGTTGGTAACAAGGCTCTAAAGAAATGTAATGGACATGAACGTGGCAAGAATAATAGTTGGGCACTAATCGATTGGGCCATTGGGGGAGGGTACACAGAATACAGGTTTGGAATCTAGTAGATGCTGTGGTGCGAAACAATTTGCGTCCACAACCTGCAAAAGACTTCTTTAAAAGCTGACAATGAAAACGACTCCACTTCAGTGTTCGTAGTTTGTAAGTGTAAATGTTTTGTAGGAGACCCACTGTAACCGCTGTATGGCGATTAAGACGCCAGATACCGTACCACGCAGATTGCATTTAGCAAATAAAAACAAATATGCCTTCACCCAGAATCGAAACCTCGACGTCCTGCATGCTAACCCACCCAAAACACTATCCCCTGCACCAACTGCACAGCACTACATCGTACATGTGATTACAGTGTTGCTAGACTGCCAATCTTTTACGTCCATTTACTGCAGGAAATATGCGCAGGGTTTTTATTGTTAGTATGTGAGGAATGGTGCCGCAAAATCTTCGGCATGTGTATTAGCGAATTACACCGGCTTTGCTCGGATAGGATTAAGTATCTGTCGCTGCACAGTTTGACTCGCGTAGCGGTAATGAATTATATACACAATCCTTCCTCGTGGTTCACTATGTCTATTAGTGAAAACCGTATCAAAATCCTCAGACTGAATCCTGATATCATCTTTCACATACAGACGGAAAAACTGAGTGGGAAACTTTAATTTAGTGAAGTCTATAGATTTTACATTGAGCTGTTACTATCATTTTGAGTCTGTTTTTTAAAAGAAAGAAACGGTACTAATTCAAGCACTTCCACTCTGTCGGGACTGTATTCACCCCCTAAAAAGTATTAATTGTTGTTAAACGCGTTTGAAGTGTAATCTTAAAAATGGATCGTGCGCTTGCTGTAGTCAGTCTTTCACGCGAATCGTGCGCTATTAATTTGATTGGAACTATAATATACATGAAAAGCCAAATTAATAGAAGTGTTACATCTGCACTGCCTAATTTACTGATACGGTATATGGCAATTTGGATACCTTATTTCAAAGGCAATGTTTAATTTGGGCGAGGAAATTAGGCGACGGTTGTGAACTTCACATTCATGAATGTTAATATAACAACGGCTGCCGACGCAGGAGAATTGTATTGCATCTGCTGCAAGTATCCGGCGTGGGTTGCTATTACATTCTATGCCAGTGTCAAACTGGTTCCGTTTCTGAAGTCCATTCAGCATCGGTTTCTTCTGCTGGAGCTCTTTTGTTACTAACGGCGGTACTACACGGTCAGTAGTCGCATAATACGAATAAATAACAGTAGAATACATTTTTGTAACAGACGTGATGATATTATTGTTATTGAGATGTAGCAGGCCAGAAGACTGGCTTGTCAGGAGGAATTCTTTGAAAAAGATCTCTAGGAGTCCCCTACGCCGACAGCGGTAGCACGCTCGCTTTGCCAATGCATAAAGCGTTTCATTCAGGACACGGAAAACCCAGGTGTTCCACACTCGACAGAGCCTGTGTCAAACTGTCCTTCCGCGGGGACAGTGAACTGTTAAACATCTGTGACATTTAATGGTTTGCTGAATTTCGGATTAAATGAGAAATTCATCAACCATCTTCGAATTTAGCTATTAGCGTGCCGTTATGGAATGAACAGAATATCCTATGTAATGCGCACATATCTGATATTGCATAACCCGTTCATCTTTAAATATATGGTTTCCCAGCATAGACAGTACACAATGGGGAGAGTATTCCCTAAATGATTAATGGATTGGATATTTGTCTGAATTTTCTTAGCCAAACGAAGAATGGGAAATGGGCAAGTGTGGTATCAAATTGAGCAGCTTGAGGTCTAGTTTTGCAAGAAAATATTTAATTGAAAGTTCCTGGCAGATTTAAACAGTGTGCCACACCGGGACTCGAAATTGAGACCTAGGCCTTTCGTGGGTAAGTGTAATACTGACAGTTATCCGAGCACGAGTCACGATCCGCATTCACAGCTTTACCTCCTCCAGCACTTCATCTCGTCGCTTCCAAATTTCGCAGAAGAGCTACTGCACACATTACTAGCAGTGCTGGATGAAATAATATAAATTTACAAGGTAGGAAATGAAGTATGAATGGAAGTAAGGTTGTGAGGGCAGTTCGTGAGTCGTGCTTGGGTAGGTCAATCTGTAGAACTGTTCAAAAATGGCTCTGAGTACTATGGGACTTAACATCTGAGGTCATCAGTCCCCTAGAACTTAGAACTACTGAAACCTAACTAACCTAAGGACAACACACACATCCATGCCCGAGGCAGGATTCGAACCTGTGACCGTAACGGTCGCGCGGTTCCAGACTGTAGCGCCTAGAACCGCTCGGCCACTTCGGCCGGCGTAGAACAGTTAGAAAGACAAAGGACCCAGGTTCCAGTTGCGGTCCGGCACAAACTTTTAATCTACAGGATGTTTCAGATCAGCGCACCGTCCTTTGGTGAGTGAAACTTCATTCTACAGCACATTTAACTGTCGAAAGTAGTCAGGACAATTAAGAAAAATCTGCCACACAAATATCCTCTACAATTCTTTCAAATTCCAAGTCAGACTTTGAACTGTAAATTCTCATTCGACACCTGATTTGATTTTTCTTCATACATATACTCTCAATAGTAATAGAATACCAATTGATATTTAAATATAGGGTGTCTCAAACCTTTTGGATCAAAATGAAACAGGTGATAGTGGGTCCACAACCGATGATAATGAGATACGGAACCAGTGGTCAGAAATGCATATTTATTGTGATATGGACTAACGTGGCTTACACCGCCTAACAACAACGTAGCTCTTAGTCATTGTTCAAAGCGACGCCCGCCACCCTCAACGCATGAACTGCACCGACGCATACAGTTCTGCTGCACTCTCGCAAAGATCCGGGGTGTCTGTTGGACACAGGAACAGGCAGCGGGTGATAAACAGCGTAAACCCGTGACCACCAAACAGACATACAGTACACAAATTAGCTCATAGTTCGTGTGTCGTGTGAAGACCACATGCATCGCGCCGACGCAATAATCTGTGCCATGGTGTCAGTTGTCCATTGCATCTACATCTACATCTACATGGATACGCTGCAAATCACATTTAAGTGCCTGGCAGAGGTTCCATCGAACCACCTTCACAATTCTCTATTATTCCAATCTCATATAGCGCCCGGAAAGAACGAACACCTATATCTATCATCAGCATCATACAGCTTGCGATGTTTCCATGGTGAGGTGTGTTACTGCGTACAGCGCACGAAGCGTAATAAAAGATGGAACTTTACTCGTCACGAGAGTTGTCAGACATGCATTTAATGTACCGTGCGGCACGATGTAGCAGCCGCAAAACAGCACGAATATACAGATAACGCTATTCTGACAGGCGTCATCCTACATGGAAGAAGTTTATCTCCGTGGATACCAACATGCGAGAGACGGGGTCGTTCACACCACAGAGGGCCGGCTAAGACTCCCGACAAAGACATGTCCGAACACCACACTTTGAGGAGATGATGTGGGATCGTGTGGCTGACCAGCCAGCAAAAAGCAGCCGCCAACCCTTGAAATGCACTTTTCGAAGTATATAGAACTGGTATAAAGAGAACTGCTGGAACAGCTATTACACCCCTATCACAAATAAAGTGTGCAAGCACTGGTGCCAACTGATTTTCACTCTGCGTTCACTTCTATCTATAGATTACCCATCGCAGTGCTGTAGAGCCGAACTTCGTACAGTTCGTATTGTTCGCGGATAAAGACTCCTCTACCGGCGATGGTGTTTTCAACAGCTGCAAAAGACATGTCTGGAGTGAGGAAAATCCCCACGCTACCTAGATCGGTGGGCACCAACAACGATTCTCTGTCAACGTATGGGTGGGCATTGTCCGAGATCACTTAAAAGAACCTCGTTTGCTGGCTCTCTGGTTGACTTGTCCACATTACCTGTTGTTGCTGCGAATTGCGCTGCCACAGTTATTTGAGACTGTAACCATTGTTGCCCGCGAAAGGATGATGTTTCAACACTATGGTGCACCAGCGCACTTCGGTGTAAATGTCCGCGAGCACCTAAAGAACACACACCCTCATCGTTGGATTGGAAGCCTAGGTCCTGTACCATGACCAGAAGGATCGCTGGATCTCCCAACTCTGGACTTTTTCCTCTGAGGTTCTTTCGAGACATTGGTGTATAAAATACCCATAGAAATGGATTAAGACCTGTCTGACGGTGTCCAGGCTGCCCGTCTTATAGTACAACAGACACCAACGATCTTTGAGATAGTGCTGCAGAACTTCATGCGCCGTTGTCATGCTCGCATTGAGAGTGGCGGTCGTCACTTTGAACATTAACTGTGAGCTACAGTGTTGTTATGTGGTGCACGCTGCGTATGTCCATAACACAACAAATATCCTTTACTGATCATTAGTTCTCTATCTTAATATCACTATCACCTTTTTGAATTTGACCTAAAAGGTTTCAGACACCCTGAGTATTATTTTTCATTGTTTCCGAAAAAACACTGCAATAAATTTTTTGAGAGAAACAACGCTCAGATGTTTTGTGTGATTATTTGTCTAAAAGTAAGAAACAAAATAGTATAGTAAAACATTATACACGTCATTAAATAATGCTAGAAACCATTTACAGCCAGTGAAGTGCCGAATGAGAATTTAAAGTTCAATATTTAACTTCGAATCAAATTATTATAAAGAGTACTAGCGGATATTTGTCTGCTGGATTATGTACACTGAGCATTGTTCTACTGTGTGGTGCTGGCATATTTCTATCATCTACGGTCGAAGGTCTAAGAAAATTCGAAAAAATTTTCAGACTCATAACTTTTGCAATAGAGAAAGCTTCACATATAATAAAAGAGAATGCCTGTGGTGCCAGAAGTAATGTCTCCCTTACGAGTACTGTCGACATCATTGACTCATTTCTTCCGATAAAAAAAATGAATATTAAAAACTAAATTCCAAACGTAAATCGGAGAGCAGTTCTAATCGAACTGTGGCTTCTTCTTATGCTCTCTGTACGTAAACACTGTATGACTAATCTTCGTTGATCCATTATGGATCATTACTGAATCAAGAAAATTATTGCATCAAGAAGAACTATATGACTAGTCCAGCTTCCACGTTTCTTTCTTTGTGATTTTAAGTATTTGAAGCCTTGATTTTGCAAAGCAAACTCAACCAGATTTTTGTTTCGTTGTTCGAATTGCTGTACATGAGTTCTAGAATCATTTAAAGGCGTGTCAAATGTTTCTCTAATCTATTTTATTTCTTACTTTTTGGAAAATCATCACGCATATCATTTGACAGATTTTTTTCCAATTTTTTTCCGTCTAGTGAGATATTCTAGTACTCACGTTACCTTTTAATGGAAAGTTATCGCTTTCTTACGGTATTTGATAGTTGGTGGAAAAAAAGAGTGCGGCAGTAAACGAAAATGCACATTAGAATCGGAGAACGAAGGAGAGGGAATTCGTTTCTAAATGAATCATTCCGGCATTTTCCTTAAACGACTTAAGGAATCCAGAGAAAACCTAAATGTGAGTTACCTGACGCGGATTTGAATTGTCGTCCTCATGAATGTTAGTAACCACTTCGTGATTTCACTCGGTCGCTATAAAACAAATATTTAATGGGAAGATAAATGTTTCTACAGCGTTCCGCAGTTTTTGAAAAGAGTGGTGTAACGATATTCTCTTCTTTAATTTTGCTACGAAAGCAAGAAGTGCCTTATATGCGAGGGAAAAGGCTCCCCACGCAGTTCCGCTGTCAGCTCAACGTTCTCTTGGCAATGGAAATCAAACTTCACTGTGTTACAGACGTCGACTTTCAGTTGACATATTATTGCCGTTTTCTGGGAAATAGTTTCACTTGAGGCTTTAATAAAAGACACATCATTAGGCTCCTCATTTTAGGACGGTTGAAGGCCTTTAAAATAAAAGGTAAAGATTCCATTAAAAATTTAATTGTATCAACGGATTGGTGGATAAAAAAATTATGTATATATGCTATACAGAAAATACTCGTCTTATTCGAACTCTACCGATGTACGTATACTCCGAAAGCCACCTTACGGTGCATGGTGGAGGGTACTTGGTATACCACTGTCAATTTTCCTTTTCCTCGCCCAGTCTTTTCATGTAATTGTAAAATGTGTCATGCATTCACAATAAATGAATAAAATGTGAGTGTTAACAGACTACTACTCATATTTAACGCAGTACGACCAAAATACCGATTATTTCAATATGAAACAGTCACTAGTATATTTGTATATTGTTACGTACTTTCAATTGCTCTGACATTAATATATCCAGATGTTTGAAAGAAATGTGAACCTTACATCATTACCGATATTTTACATTTCAAACTAGAGTCATACAAAACTGTACAATTTATTATGTTTTTAAAAAGAAGCCGGTATTCTTATATATTCACTACATAACAGGCAATTCTTCACATTCATTCAATCTGCTGGAATATATGATGGAAGCTATCTATTAATACATCTTCTTGTAGTCGCACTAAAAGTAACAATTATAAGACATACACCTTAAGAAATCAATAAAAATGTTCGATACTTGGTATATTCCCAAAAAGATAAACATCCGTTACTACACTTCCACCTAAGCGGCCTGGCCAATATTAAGGGTCCAGTATAATTAACTGACTCTCTGCTAAACCTGTTTTTAATTACTCAGGTTGCGCAGACACTATGCAGGGTGTCCCAAGAAGAATTGTAAAAACCCAGGAATATGATAAGAATGATTATTCGAAGCAAAAAAGTTCGGGAAATATGGGCTCGAAAATGCATAACTTAAGAGCTATGAGCAGTTCTTCTTCTTCGACACTGTGAAACAAATCTTTTCTAATGGAAGCTCTTTGCTTTCCATACTTACAGAGGAGTAGTATGGACAAAAAAAAATGTCTAGTGAACAGGGGACAGCGAATACTTTTGAAGTAATAAACAGTTAACTTACATTTTTTCCAATCTTCTCGTTTTCATTTGGGTGCCTCTTACACTACTGACATAGTTCTTTACGGATGCTGTGGCTTTCAACGATTACTTCAGGCAGTAATTCAGTAGTACTGTGCGTTCTTTTTCCCTTACTCGAGTAGCTTCCCATCTCTGTTGATCATCGCGTTGCTCAAATTGTTAGCTCCAGAATCCGTCCTCTTGTAAAAGTGCAGTGTGTACCTCTTATTATTGAACGAGATGGGTTACATAAGCGTTAGAGAGTGGCCAAGCATTCGGCAGTATCAGAGTTCAGATCTGAGTGCAGCCACTCTGATTTAAGTTTCCTGTGGTTTCAAACACTTCATGAGAATGCAAGGATGGCTCCTTCGAATAGGCAACGGATGATTCGCTCCTCCATCATTGTCCAACTGGCGTAATGCTTTATCACGATGTAGACGAAAAAATGACTCGCAACTAGGCTACAAAACTATTCGCAACATTATTGTTTCTTGAAAATTAGTTGTAAGAACATAAACTCACGTTTCCTGAAAGAATGGCACTTCTGCCACGAACTGCTGTAGGGCGGCACACCATGCAGAAACGTTATAGCACGTCATAGGTTGAGAGAATAATTTTTCTCTGATTTTCAGTTTGGCTTAATCTGTACGCCAGGAATATTTTTTGTGTGTTCTGAGGCCACTGATCACAGATTCGATGATAATACTAAATGCAGATATGAAATAGGCTAGTATCATATGCTTCGGATCGCTTTTGGACGCCTTTATGATGCAACTTTCGGAAGATACTGCCAGGAATGCGGCGGCAGCCAGGTTGCGGTATCTGTGCCAAATCGTCGCGCAACGCCGATACGAGGAGAGAGCCTGACGCTCACTTACTTCATTACGTTTGCGGCACCCAGAAGCGGTTAGCTAAAGACAGCCTGTCCGTTATCCCGCCGTGTTCTAAAATGTGACACGACTCCCACAGATGTTGCAACACCCGTCGGGTATTCGTAACCCCACTGTAGTCAGAAGTCGTATAAGAAAGCGAATTACGAATTCGCAGTCGCTTTCGCACACCATGTTCCGTAAAAAAACATAGTTCTCCACCAGACAGAAGCTAATTACTATTATTAGTGAACTCGCAGCTCTTAACTGCAGATATTTTAACTACAGAGAAGATTCTACTTAGCCAAATAAATTGAAAAGTTGTGCTCTGAAAATGTAACTAACGGTTGAAATAATTAGTAGCGGTTAAATTAATCAAAGTTTCAGACCAGCAAGACCAAATTACATAATTAATCTATTATGAAGGTATTTGAACTAAAGTGAGAGCCTGTACATATCACAACACAGAATGATAGAGACCTTTAACGTGTATAGAGGTATGCCGTGCTAAGCTTATTCAGTTAAAGTAGTGACTGGCAGAGAAGACGGCCGAACTAGTTGTCTGGAGAGCAAATCCGTTGTACCTAATCAGGGATGTACCTGCCTAGTGGACTAGCCTAGGCAGAAGCTTTGCTGGGAAGAAGTAGTAAACATTCTAAGTCCCTTTGTGTCTCACTTAAATAAAATACAAAAATTTATTGCTTTACAGCTTTAGCCACTTTCATTTTTAACATCACTGCACATTTTGATGATCATGCCATTATTTTCAGTTGGATTAAGCTGCTTTTACATGGTCTAGTTAGCTTGTGACATACACATGTGTTGTCTGTTTGGCAGACATCGTTGTCAAAGAGTGGTTACTTGCCGTCTTACATGCACATTTTGGATAATATGTTTTCTGTCTTCTTCCACAGCAGACTCCACGGGTTTGTCCCTACACTCTAATACACCTGATGATTGTGGCATGACCATGGAAACCATGGAAACGAGTAGTATTGTTAAATATAAAAATAACTGACTGAGTTGTATACCTTAAATTTTTATATTAGAGAATTAAAGGGTTTCCACCTTTTGGCAAGTACACAGTTATTGTTTCACTTTAATGCCCAAACATGTTTCACAACAGTTGTGATATCTGCAGTGAGTTTTTCCTTTTATTTACATTGCGAATGCCCTGTGGCTGCCAACCAAAAGCAGCCACAGATCTGAATTAATACACCATGTCATCACTGCTGTGTTTCATTTGCCCGGAGCTGCGGATGGCTTTATTTGTCTGCCAAACGCGTTTTTGTTGTTGCTCGTGTATTCAGAATGACGTTTCTTCCTGTATGTTGGTGAATTCTGGGCCTTGTTATGTTGCTGTGGTTCTCACACACCTTCCACTGCACAATTTCACTGCAGAAAAAGTTAAGTTGTGCATTGCGTTATTAGCTTCCTACAAGCACGGGAATAGAGCTTAAAATTACAATGTGATAAATGTTTGTATATTATCTAATCAGTAGCGGTCTTCGAAAACAATACATCGTGGTCGAACATTTTCTAGTAACACAATCTAACACAGGTGGGAGGGAGCGACAGGAGTGATAGAAAAGGAAGTATTACTGTGTGTTGTGTTGAAGCAGTAGTGTGATGCATTACCTGAATCCGAAAGACTGGCTTTGCGAATAGTGAACCTCCCGATTATGGTTCCCAGACTAATAAAAAGCTTTACTTTGCCTCCAGTATTTTCACATTCCACCCTCATTTCATGTTGAAATTTCTTCGACAATGCTGTGAAACTAGTACCTCCGGGATCGTAGTAGATTCTGAGAGGAGTTTGGATTCACCGCAGACTCAAGGGATTTAATGCCTCTATTCTATGTGGAGTATTCGCAGTTTTGATTATGACTCACTCCAAAATGTATAAGGAGTTGGAAGAAGAAACTAAAACTTGCAGTCAGCACGTGAGGTGTAATCAGGTGGCGCCACACATTGCGCCGCACCTGAAAATAGCAGGAGTACATGTTTTGTAGTGCTACATGAAGGCAACATTGTAAAGTATTAACTGGTGGTCTAGAGGTAAAGTTCAAGTCTAGAAACCGAAAAATCACGGGTTCGAATCTCGGTTGGAAGACGGAAAATTTCCTACTCCTTTGAGCTGGCCATCGCCTCTCTGTGGTCGGAAGATGCGCCAGCAGCGATACGTGATTCTGCTACCACGTTGAACTGTTAAGTCCTCTTTGCCCGGTAGAACTGGTAGGGTAGGTTACGGACACGTAAGTCGCTTACGTGGCGTCCGATTGAAAGACTTACACCAGATCACTGAGCCACACGGAACTGTTGTTATATTGACGTAGTAAAGAGTAGAGGAGTTTCTGAAATGGCAGTAGATTAATAGAATCCTCGCAGATGATATCGTAACGGAATGTTCGGAACTTTGCACGCAAAACCAACTATACTGAAAATACTGAAATATACTTTTTGAAAATACAGCACTCAGTCACAACCTGAACACATGGGAAAGTCTGTCGACAAACTTAGTGTTGTTTAATGTGATTTGTGAATTGAACTGATTTTAAAATATAAACCAAAGGAATAAATAGAATCCCTGCAAAGCACCTTGAGCTTAGATCCGATTGTTCATAATTACAAGTGTCTGAATTAATTGTCAGTCAGTGTCAAGACACTTACAAAGTAATATCTCCGTCGTCATAGCACAGAGACAGCGATTCATTTAGTGTATGATTGTATGTTATTTGCTTAAATTAATACAGCAGTTCGTAGAAATGAAATTTCACGGTGCTGAACGCCGTTGTAAATACATTTAATAGCATTCCGTACTTGCTGAGGCCTGATTCACTGATTCTGATATACAGTAGATTTCTCAAAGCGGGTCCCATGCAATACGCTTTCATTTGAATCATTATTGCACGCCATATGCGGCCCTTTGCCGAGTAAGCTGCGTGCGTAGTAACTGATTTACAGGCCTCGTATCGACCGTCAGCTGAGAAGCTGTCACAAGGTGACTGTTGTCTTATTAATAATCTTAAGAGTGCCAAAACCTGCCTACGTACATGATTGTGCGGCAAGCGTAGGACATCTCGGGTACAACGAACTGCAGATACAGCCAAGAGAAAAAGTGGCATCTAGGTAGCTGAGGAGAGCAAAAGCATACTTCCCCTCACGAGACTTCCGGGCCTATATTCCTACCCTAGAACGCTCAATTAAGATTTGCTGAGAATTTCGAACCAGTCTTCCCTAGGGGAAAAAAATTCTTGCAGGTTGACCTTCCTTTTCACATGGTTGTGCGCAAACGGCACGAATTAAGAACTGATTTTCACGACTGAACGATTAGGGGATATCCCAACCAACAATGCCATGTGACATTTACATTTTAATTACCAACATATTCAAACAAAAAGAGTGTTGCAGATGATAATTCAAAAGCGTATAACACGTCTGATGTTTCGATCTTCAAATAACTTTTTTCGTCTGAGGGCAAAACCAGTTAAGAGATGTGGGAGATAGCGAAAGGGTGCTACGGAAACTTTGTTTTGTCCTTTGATATCATAATACTACAGAAGAATGTCGAAAATTAGGTGGACTGATGAGGTAAGGAACGAGGTAGTTCTCCGCAGAAACAGCGAGGAACGAAACACGTGGAAAATACTGAAAAGAAGAAACGAAAAGATGATAGGACATCTGTTGAGATTTCAGAGAATAACTTCCATGGTACTAAAGGGAACTGTAGATGGTAAAAACTGTAGAGGAAAGCAGAGATTGTAAAACGTCTACTAAATAATTGAGGACGTAGATTGCAGCTGCTACTCTGAGATGAAAAGGTTGGCGTTAGAGAGTAGTTAGTGACCTGTCGCATCAAACGAGTCATGACTGATGACTGAAGAATATAACAAATAAATAATGATAATGATTTTTCATTATAAGTGTTCAGGAAAGTAGTTCCACCATGCGTTTTGTGCGATGAGGCCTTTTATAAACTTTCGATGGACAAATTTCCAGAAGAGTTGATTTCAACAAGTTAGTATTATTTACGTTATGAAATTTTTCAGGCCAATAACAAGCGCATTAATGTGTCCTGTCTTTGTTGGAGCGAAAGTGATCTTACAATAATTTAATGGAGTGCTTAGTTCTGTAGAACAAGGATGCGAGCCAACGTGGACTAGAATTAAGCAGTGTTGAAATGCTCTGACTCTGACTATTACGTGTTATAATTTTAAGCGGGACTGTACAAGCAATATTCAGATGTTGCATGTTCCTGCCTTACAAATTTAAACAGCATGAGATGTACTGAATCCGGGCACAAGTGTAGGTGGCGACAGGTAAGTCAGATTTTACTCTACGAATGGGAGAGGTGTCATAGAATGAAAACGCGAGGAGTCATGACGAGGCAAAAATACCACATTAACGTATAAATACAGCGTATAAATAAAGGTATCACAGAAGTAAGAGAAATAAAAGCAGTAGTATCAGTATAGAAAATATATTGCAAAACAGAAATTCTCTCTATGTTTGCGTTTATACTTAGGGACTTACAAAGTAAGTTACTTTTTATTTTTTTATTTATTTTTATTTTTTATTGTTATTTGTTTACAGAGACTGGTGTCATGTACCTGAGTCACTTTGAAGTGTCTTACAGCATTCTATAATAGCTACTTAGCCGTCCATAGTATGTGCAACTTATTTTTTAAGGCCCCTTATATCTCTTCTCTGCACGTCAGTAAAGCAAACTGATAGAGGCGCTTTTTGCGGCATGAATCCAATTTATTAATGGAAAACATGGAATTAATGTTACGCAATCGTTTAGGGTCTGATCGTACTCAATATTTGACTATTTACCAGTGAATGGTATGCGGATTTATAAGATTGTGAGTGTAAAACGTAAACTTGTGCCACCGAATATGTCACTTCTATTAAAATATTCCGGGCAATTCTACCGTGAGCAAATGAATTTCGTGGAGAAGCCCAACGTTTCATCCATTCTGAGGAAGTTTGTGACTTCTGCCCATTCACACCATAGTTCACTACTGACTGCAGTAAAAGTTCTTTCTCTCTTTAGCAGAAATGACTTCAAAAGTGGACTGCGATTCATCGCTGTCGATTGCTGTCCTCAGCTATTACTAACGCCCATTGTGGAAAACTGGTACACATCTTCCGCACCGGAATCTAGAATACACTCAGTTTCCTCGTATTGGTTAATCATTGGCGTGATTAATGATGTGTATCGGATCTCTGGTTAGCCTATCGTAAAATCCATTCGTGACTGCCAGGCTCTGAGTCTTATCACATCGTATCTGTAGTCTTCCAGCTGCAAAGCGTGTTCCACAACAGCTGATAACCTTGTTTATTCCATTGTACAGTTGCCAGTATGTTCTTTCATTCCTTTTTCCATCATCACGCCTCTACGCCGGTGGAAATGAGCATTTATTGCATTGAGCAGCGAGACACGGTGAGAAATGGACACTCGTGGAAGCCACAACTCCGCTCCATGAAATCCTCCGCAGATGAGGACGAAACGTTGGGTTTCTCCATGAAATTCATTCTACCACAGCATAAAAGGCTGGAAAAAGTTAATAATTGATTGTTAGAGTGTCAGAAAGAGACCATAAAAATCGCGTCCGTGGACAGCAGCCAGGGTAATGTAGCAGGAATCATACGTATTATGTACGATAAAGAGTACTAAGGCAACTGAGATAGGGTAATGATTAAGCTCTGGATAGGCCAGACCGGTCGCTCTGATATAGGTTTATGACGACTTCCCCACAGTACAATAGGTGATTGCTGGGATGGTTGCTTAAAGGAATATAATCGCTTCCTTCTCTATTCTCGCCTAAGAGAGCTATGTCTCCGTTTCTTATAACCCCGACGTCCACGACGCCAAAATCTGTCTCTCTCTCTCTGTTTATTTTTTTAATACAGCTCCCCTGTAAGTCACCTACTGCTATATGCGTAGTTTTTGTCTGTAACAGATACATCGATTTAGCCAACTTACCTAAAGCACAAGGTCAGGCGCCGTCTTGCACACACTGCAGAAGAGAGGGCTGGTTGTGTAGCCGGATTCCTATTTCTATCTTACATACGCTCTACGAAACTTACTTTACCGTGCATGGTGGAAAAGCATTCGTACAGTTACAGATGCCATCGAATAAATATTTTTGACTGATTTTGTAATAGCTTAACCTCGTATCTGTTTTCGGCACTCAATCCGTATCTGACCTCAGTTTTTTTCCATCATCTACACTTTCTATCATCTTTATGGCTCCCTTATAAAACAGAAAATTACGAAAACACGTGTAATTGAAATGATTTCTCGATATATTTACAGTTATTGAAACATATGCATGAAAGCACCTACTTATTACTCAGGTAACATGTGTCCATTGACTTACATTTGCTTTCTCTTTTCACCGTAGAACGTATAATACAACTCTCTCTCTCTGCAATGATTTGTTTGCTGTACATCTCAGTGAAATGGCAAGCAGCAGCGTCCTATAATATTGGTATTCCATCCGGCCAGATACGGTCTTGATGAAGGCCGCCCTGACATAACCCAAATTTTCAGTGACATAGCTCCAAAAGTGAGTATTGAGGCTCATCAGACAGCCAAACTTCATGTACTTTTCCAAAATGTTGACTACAACCGACATGTAGTATGGATCCTTTTTGTTGCCTAAAAAGTAAGTTACAACCTATGTGAATGATACCCAAGCCTCTCTCTTAATTTAAGTCATTTTTATGCGAAGATGAAGTAAAATATTTTAAGATTGTCAGTATCGCTTCTGACAGATGAAGAAACTCCTTGCAGAGACTCCTGACAAGTTTTATCTTTTGATAATACCTTCATAAACTGTGTTATTATATCCAACGTCAAGTTTATAGGTGATAAATGATTTTCCTCAGATACCCAAGGTTCTTGCTACGAAAAGACGAATGCTCAAATAGCTTATTATAGTAGCCAACGATATTTCTGCTTCAAATTTTTATCACTTAAAATAGTATATTATATGTATGAATCACTAAAGTCGTTAATTATACATTTTTAAAATAATTTTGAGTGCTAGCTATAAAACATGATGAGTTATATGGCTTTTAGTCATATTAGGATTAACAAAACTAAAACCAAAAGAATAAATCGCTTTAATTTAAAAAATTCTTTGCTAGCCTCTGGCATTTGTTATTCCTTTTGATAATCCATTCTGGAAACTAGTGATGGAAGACTAGACATCCATATTCTCGTATAATCGCTGTAATCTCTATATCCTGTGAAAAATATAGAATGAATTTTATGTATTCATTTATTATCCATCTCGAGTATTGAATCTAAGCTAAGTTGCCCGGAGCTACACGTATATACGACCATAGCCTATCGACTGATCAGCGTTTTTTTCTGCCTGTAATGCACAATTGGGTTACACTACTGCAGGTGCATATATGAGAGTTTCACTCTTCCAGGTACTGCTATCAGCTTTGGAAGCTGAAGCCAGTACTTGTTTCGGCAGCTCACGAGTTGCCAGAATGAATCTCCACTGAGCTATGGAGTGTGCGATGATCTGAAACTTCCTGGCAGATTACAACTGTGTGCCGAACTGAGACTCGAAGCTGGGACTTCGGACTACCGTGGCAAGACAGTACAGAGGTAGCAGTAGTAGAGAATCTGTGGGTGCGGGCGTGAGTCGTCGTTGATAGAGCACTCAGAGGCAAATGTCACAGATTCTAGTCCCAATTTGGCACACACTTTTAATCTCTTCTCTCAACAGTTGTCCTTACAACGCTGAACAGACCCATATCCCAGTCCCCCCATCAACAAAAGACTGCTAGTGTTTCCGAGGATGGTACTCGTGACCTTCATCTGGCAATCAGGCCATGTTGACAGCTGAATACGAAAGACGGACTATGTGCAAGACAGGTCATCCGTATCAACCACGTAGCAGTGCTCATTACAAGCATCGACTTCTTTCTACGTTTGCCACGTACGATTTTCTGTGCATCTCCATGTTGCTGGTATTAACTCTACAGATTACAGTCTTTTTAAGTGTTACTGAGAATTCTTCTGAACTATTACTTTATTCCAACTTGGGAGATCCGTAACAGAACTCAAGAATAGGTCACCCAGTGTTCTTATAGCTGTTCTGTTTTCAGATACGCAATGATACATTCTACATAGCGATTACCCCTCGATCATGGGGTTCATAGTGATAGATTACGCTACTTCGCGTTTATTATAGTGAGGATACTGGAGCGGTGTGTTTGTAAAGCCAGCCTCATGCTCGCCATGTGTTGTAATGTCAGAAACCTCTCTATCGCTTTTTTGTCGGTAGAAGGCAATCTGTGTATCTCGTTGGGGCAAGAGGACCTCCTCTGGGAATACGGGCAGAGTACTTCAAAGAACCAGACACCACGGCACTTTCCGACTGGCATTGGAGGGTCAGTTGCCTTCACTCTACAAATATGATTCAGCCATTAGTACTACATAACTCTGGACAGTGTTCTTGGTGCGTAAGGCTGGAAAATTATGAAGACAATGCTTTAGCCCAGTACCAACTTTTTGTTTAAAAATGTGCGTTTTTTACACAAAAGGACGGGAGTTAAATGTGCTTTCCCCCGATTTTCGATGAATTTAACAACATTTCTCACCTGTCACATTGAGAACGGCGTGGAGTCGTCCCCTCCATGTAGAGTAACTCGAAAGCACAGAGCTGAGAACTGCGATCGGGGAATCTGGGCATTCTGCGCTGGTCCGTCACTGACGGGGTGTCATCTCCAGCTGCCATCTGATGCTGATCAGCACACGCTAGCTGTTCAGAGGAATGTAAGTGTCGCTATTGCAATAGTGCGATCCGTATTCTATGCAGCTCGTTGATTCCTTACTTTGCCACACAACTTCTGTTTCTTAATCTGGCTATAATTTGTGGCTTCTTGTTCTAACGTCAACTTGACAAAATAAGCAGGTCTTTTTGTTCTTGCCGGCCGGAGTGGCCGAGCGGTTCTAGGCGCTACAGTCTGGAACCGCGCGACCGCTACGGTTGCAGGTTCGAATCCTGCCTCGGGCATGGATGTGTGTGATGTCCTTAGGTTAGTTAGGTTTAAGTAGATCTAAGTTCTAGGCGACTAGGCGACTAATGACCTCAGCAGTTAAGTCTCATAGTGCTCAGAGCCATTTGAACCTTCCTTTTTTTTTTTTTTTTTGTTTGTTCTTTCTCAGTACAGTCTTCCACACTTTCTGGTACATCCCATCGTGTTGTCATGTTAGCAACATTTTGTTATTTGATTTGAGTTGTGTAGAACTTTGCTCTCTTTTAATTTCGTTGTGATTTATGTCAATTATTCGAACATACAAATGACGGTTAATCTCGCTCTTGACTTATCTTTCAAGATCCTTTAAACTTTCCTCGTTAGACAACTCATCGTAAACAAATACAACCTGTTTTACACCCAGTTGGTTCACTTCACTGTGTCGGCGTTGTTCTTCTGTACAGTGGCTTACTAAAAGGATAATTTACTTATTGTTTTTTGAAAGCAACGAGCCTTGCACTCGCTCATCTTGGATTAGTACGAGTTACGAATTAGTTTTACTTGTCATCTTGTGACAACAACGAGCATTGCTTTCGGTCGTCTTGTACTACTACAGGTTGGTTTTATCAGTCAGAAGGTAGAACTTTCAATAGGTTACAAAGGCTTAACATCTACGGCTATCAGTTTCTTATTCATTCCCCAGGACGGAATCTGCGTATCCCGTGTGTCTGCATCTAGAGTAAATCTGATGTGCAAGTGTGAGGTCGTTTCCTAAATGTTTGTACAGCGTGTATCTGAGGCGGGATGTGGGTACCAGCCGTGTATTTACCTTGTGGGGTGTGCGACTCTGCCTAGAAACCGCATAGAGACTGGCCGTCTTACTAGCCCTCGTCGAGAATCCGCGAGGCGGATTCGATCCGGGTCAGGCTCGTCTACCAGCGTCCCGGAAGCGGCGCGTTAACGAGCTCGCTTATCCGCAAGGTTCTCTGTTTCGTGAGTTGGAAATTACTTATACCTCTCTTGCCACCACAGTTGGCATTTAACCTAAGGTAATAAAAGTAAATACTCCTTGCGTCTGCGAACGTGTGAACTTCGTTTTGTATGTTACTGTATTTTAACAGCTTGTGCGTCGTATTTTCTGAGATGGTATTTTAATTAATGAGATTCTTCGCTGTTAACTTAGAGGATTTTTATTGGCATTCGATTTTTTTCTCTTAATTATTACCGAACACCTAGTTTATTCCGCCACACCTGTTCCATCGTAGGCATCAGCCCAGTCGGTTGCGCTCTCGGTCAGGATGACGTCACCTGGATTTATATATATACACACACACGCAGCAACATCGTACAGAAAAACTTGTGGAACAGGCGGCAGCGGGGAAGGCTCGGCAGAACCTTGAGAGGAGGCTGAGCCGTCTGCGGGTGGCTGATCCGCATCTCCCAAAGGTTGCGAAAGAAGAGAGCGGTGGACGCTACCGCGGCGAGCACCAACTCGGCCAAGGACGCCGCCGCCGCTGCTCCTGCCCACCGACTCCGGTCGCCAACACTGATCACTGCTTACATCCCTTTGCAGGCACACAGCGCGTAATGGACTTTGTGAGAACGGTCTTACTTCCTGCATGTTGAGTTCCTTTCTCATTGCACCGAACAATGAATATCTCCCGCGTGTTTCTTTGCTACCGTCATCCCGCTACTGTTGGGTCACACGTCGTACACTTTACATGTAATTTTGTGGGCACTTGCCCTTTCTGTCACCACGGTATGGACTGCACCTAAGTTGACAGAGAAACTGGCGAACGCTTTGTGCACCTGGTTGTCGTTCCAATTCCATCTGCGTTATTTTGTTTTAACACAGCCTTCCGAAATGCCTTCACAAAAGAAGACGAATTAAATATTCAAGAATTAGAATCGAGAACAGCTGCCAACATGAGTAACATAGGAGTAACTATCCTCTGAGTAGTGAAGCAACTCAAATCACTTAATAAAAGCAAGTCTTCTAGTCCAGACTGTATACCAATTAGGTTCCTTTCGGAGTATGCTGATGCATTAGCTTCATACTTAACAATCATATACAACCGTTCGCTCGACGGAAGATCCGTACCCAAAGACTGGAAAGTTGCACAGGTCACACCAATATTCCAGAAAAGTAGTAGGAGTAATCCACTAAATTACAGGCTCATATCGTTAACGTCGATATGCAGCAGGATTTTAGAACATATACTGTGTTCGAACATTATGAATTACCTCGAAGGAAACGGTCTATTGACACACAGTGAAGTGGCTGGCTCTGAGCACTATGGGACTTAACTTCTGTGGTCATCAGTTCCCTAGAACTTAGAACTACTTAAGCCTAACTAATCTAAGGACATCACACACATCCATGCCCAAGGGAGGATTCGAACCTGCAACCGTAGCGGTCGCGCGGTTCCAGACTGTAGCGCCTAGAACCGCTCGGCCACCCCGGCCGGCCACATGAAGTGCTGAGTGCTATTGACAAGGGATTTCAGATCGATTCCGTATTCCTGGATTTCCGGAAGGCTTTTGACACTGTACCACACAAGTGGCTCGTAGTAAAATTGCGTGCTTATAGAATATCGTCTCAGTTATGTGACTGGATTTGCGATTTCCTCTCAGAGAGGTCACAGTTCGTGGTAACTGACGGAAAGTCATCGAGTAAAACAGAAGTGATTTCAAGCGTTCCCCAAAGTAGGGTTATAGGCCCTTTGCTGTTCCTTATCTATTTAAACGATTTGGGAGACAATCTGAGCAGCTGTCTTAGGTTGTTTGCAGGTGAGACTGTCGTTTATCGACTAATAAAGTCATCAGAAGATCGAAACAAATTGCAAAACGATTAAGAAAAAATATCTGAATGGTGCTAAAAGTGGCAGTTGACCCTAAATAACGAAAAGTGTGAGGTCATCCACATGAGTACTAAAAAGAACTCGTTAAGCTTCGGTTACACGATAAATCAGTCTAATCTAAAAGCCGTAAATTCAACTACATACCTAGGTACTACAATTACGAACAACGTAAATTGGAAAGAAAACATAGAAAATGTTGTGGGGAAGGCTAACCAAACTCTGGGTTTAGTGGCAGGACACTTAGAAAATGTAACAGACCTACTAAGGAGAGTGCCTACACTACGTTTGTCCGTCCTCTTTTAGAATACTGCTGCACGGTGTGGTATCCTTACCAGGTAGAACTGACGGAGTACATCGAAAAAGCTCAAAGAAATGCAGCACGTTTTGTATTACCGCGAAATATGGGAGAGAGTATCACAGAAATGATACAGGATTTGGGCTGGAAATCATTAAAGGAAAGGCGTTTTTCGTTGCGACGGAATCTTCTCACGAAATTCCAACCACCAACTCTCTCCTCCGAATGCGAAAATATTTTGTTGACCCCCAACCTACATAGGACTGAACGATCACCACGATAAAATAAGGGAAATCAGAGCTCGTACGGAAAGATATAGGTGTTCATTCTTTCCGCGCGCTATACGAGATTAGAATAATAGAGATTGTGAAGGTGGTTCGATGAACCCTCTGCCATGCACTTAAATGTGATTTGCAGAGTATCTATGTGGATGTAAAAGTAGATGTAGTGGCTTAGTGGTTGCGAGGTAAGTTTCTTACGATTTCAGATGTTCAGAGTGTACGCCTTGTCGATCCTAGGAGTTTTTTTCTGTCCCGTAACATGACTTTCACCTTTGTCAAGGCTGCACCGACTTAAAGACACAAATATCGCCATGGCTGGGATTTCATTTAAACTATATGCCCTGTAGTAACTAGCTGCGTAGGGGGATGGTCGTAGCGAGCGGAGTGGAAGATGGTAAAGCCATGCCGAGACTCGGAAAGGCAATGGAAGGGAGGTCAGAGAACATACTGCACCCTACCCAAACATAACAAACAATTATTCCTCCAGAAGAACTACTGTCCTACCTATCTGCAAATAGGCATCAGCAAAATTCTAGAACAAGTAATTATTAACCTCTCCGAAAATTCGCCACAGACAGTAACATCCTGATGCCCGAGCAGTTTGATCTAACAGATCAGCTTGGGAACCCTGAGCAAATAATCGACCACATCCTAACAAAGTGGCAGTTCTTTCTAATAAATGTTGTACTTAACAACCAGAAGTGACAGACTGAGGCTAAGTACAACAATATAATATATTTGCACTCCGCTCTGCACAGTTTACACGAATGACGTACCCATACAATTACCCCGAAGATAATGTGATCTATGAGAGCTGTCACAACCTTTATTTTACTCGCAGAACACTGCATCAGTACTTTTACAGAATTACACAGTGATGCAACACTGGTGGAGGACAGTGCTGTACCAGTGCCAACGTGATCATTTCTAGTGAAGCACTGCTGTGCCTAAACTGCTCTGAGGGTGACAGCTTTCTGGTTTCTGTGAGGCACAGTATAAATGAATCAAGACCTTCAAGAGCGGGGTCTGCTTCCGTAGCTGAGCAGTCGGCGCGTTTGTCTGCAATGCAGCATGTCCGGGTTCGATTCCTCGCCAGGTCGGAGATTTTCTCCTTCGGGGAGTGGGTGCTGTGTTGTTCTCATCATCATGCCATCATCATCGACGCACAAGTCGCCTCATGTGACGTAAACTAAAAGGACTTGTAACTTGGCGGCCTAACTTCCCCAAGTGAGGACTACCCGCCATCAGTGACTCGCGGTCATTTCATGAAAAGGTAATTTGAATCCCTTTTCTACAGAATAAATATTTGGAGCTTTACCTCCTCCTCTACTTCACACAGTTTGTTCCTCGATGCTCTCAGAGCGTTCAAATGGCTCTGAGCACTATGAGACTTAACTTCTGAGGTCATCAGTCCCCGAGAACTTAGAACTACTTAAACCTAACCAACCTAAGGACATCACACACACACCCATGCCCGAGGCAGGATTCGAACCTGCGACCGTAGCGGTCGCGCGGTTCCAGACTGTAGCGGCCAGAACCGCTCGGCCACCCTGGCCGGCTCTCAAAGCGTCTTAATCGTCGTACCTCACATATTTTTTTCCACGTTCGCCCTCAGCTACTGCTGAGTGGCCAGATGTGATAGTAACAAAACCGTGAACATATTAATGTCGATGTGGTTCATAATTTAACAACCGAATTGATGCAGTATAGCAAAGTGCTCTATTAAAACACTGATTTGAATTAAGTAGATGAAGTGTACTAGCGTTCTAGCATTAAGCCATGTGGTGTATCAGAAACTGATGCTGAAATTTACGCACATGCCTTAGAATAGCTTACAATTTAAAATAACATCACGAACATAAAATACCTACTACAATAGATGTACCGCAAGTTCAACTTCAGTAACCAGCATATAAATATATAAACAAAATTACAAGAGCAAGAAACATTAACAGAGCATGAATGATCACGCTACAGTTAACTACAGAGGCTATCAGTTAATTCTCATGGATATTATTTTTTGACTATACCGGTTTTAAGCAATTCTGACATTCGCAACAGGCCTTATGACTTCTCGACCGCTGGCTGCGTCAGTAGCTTGTCTCCTTGAGTCTCTTGCTAATAGATTCCTCCAATAGGGGACTTGAGAAGATGCACGCACCTATTAGTTTCTGACGTCGCCGACGGCTAAGACGTAATGTGGTCTATTCATAATGACATCGATGTCGAAGACAGTTAAGACAATAAACAATGTGTGTGAACATTGACTTATAAAATTTGAAGTCAAATGCAGCGGAGATGAAGAGTAGCAGTTCGTAAAACACCTTCATGTTTTATGTGGTTTCCTAAATCAACTGATGTGTTTTTTTCTCAAGTAAACAAATTGATTGGATCAGTACTTAGTGTGTACATTACGTTCACTTGCTTGCAAACTTGAAAGAGCAGTGATAGGAAATCTGTACGTGACATTCGACAATAAGGTTTAACAGGCCGTGATAAAGTAGCTGAGAACGCAGGCACAACGCATCTAAGGTGCTGCTAGATAAAAAAAAAGTAAATAGGAAGATCTTCTGCAGCCAAGATCGCTTGGTATTTTATTTCACAGGCCGGCCGGTGTGGCCGAGCAGTTCTAGGCACTTCATTCTGGAACCGCACGACCGCTCCGGTCGCAGGTTCGAATCCTGTCTCGGGTATGGATGAGTGTGATGTCCGTAGGTTAGTTAGGTTTAAGTAGTTCTAAGATCTAGGGGACTGATGACCTCAGATGTTAAGTACCATAGTGCTGAGAGCCATTTGAACCATTTGATTTCACAATAATCGTTTTCAACAGAACCTTGCTGCCATTATCGGATCTAAAATTTAACAAAAGTAAAACCGTTACAAAGACAAATGGCTCTGAGCACTATGGGACTTAACATCTGTGGTCATCAGTCCCCTAGAACGTAGAACTACTTAAACCTAACTAACCTAAGGACATCACACACATCCATGCCCGAGGCAGGATTCGAACCTGCGACCGTAGCAGCCGCGCGGTTCCGGACTGCGCGCCGAGAACCGCTAGACCACCGCGGCCGGCGTTACAAAGAGAATTAAGCTGTGTGTACAAAAACGTATATCTGTGATAACATGTACCTACGCACAGTTCATATACCTTCAGAAAATGCCTACTAACATACATACATGCTACCAATACAATGAGCAAACTTTCCGCTCATAGGAATTGAAATCATGTTGGCTTGTCAAACACATGAAATATACGTAGCATCAATATGTGCCTAGGAGCGGACGTGCACACATACAAAGTGTATTCGTGACCCAAGTACGTCACAGAAAAAACTGAGCGGGCAAGCTGCCTACCGCAGAGTAAGCCGTTATATGAACGCTCAACTGTGGAGTATGTGGGCACATATCGATACTTGACATTCTTACAGAAATACACTGGAGGATCAATAATTGACATTCTTATTAAAGCTACACTGGAGAATCATTACACCATGGGATCCAATACATATCATTTGATGCACCGAGCAATTGACATGCACATAACTACTAAATTAAGGCAAGTACTGCCAGCTCTAGTCTGAACAGGCAAAACACACCTCATACGCTAATATAGCATACCATGATTCCTACATCATAGCGTGGATGACATATACGAAGCATAACCTTCCAGAGCAGAAATCCACGGGTACAACCAGGCCCTTCCTTAGAGGTGAAACTACCGCATCACCAGAGAACAATCTGGGTCATAACTAGCAGCGTGTTCGGTACATAAGTATGTGCCGCACTCGTCACAACATTAAAATTTTCCCAGGTTCGCTTCCCGGCGGGGTCAGGGATTTTCTCTGCCTCGTGATGACTGGGTGTTGTGTGATGTCCTTAGGTTAGTTAGGTTTAGGTAGTTCTAAGTTCTAGGAGACTGATGACCATAGATGTTAAGTCCCATAGTGCTCAGAGCCATTAAAATTTAAACCTTTGAAGCTATACTATACATTATCACATCATAGGCATCCAAGAGTACCTAGTACCAGAATGGACCACCTGAAAATTGTCACAAGTTTACAGGCTGTAACCGGCACCCAATGAGATACAAACGACAGACAAGAAACACTGTATTTATAAGTACATAAGTGAGAAGCAGCACCTAATGACCAACAACAACTTGGCATACTAAAAGGTCAGAAAATTCAGGCGCTTGCATACAATGCATGCACACATTTCTAGACAAAACTAAGGGACACAGGGTTATAGGGTAACAAAGTACATGAAAAAAGACAGGAACGCATTGAATTCACGGGAACGTAAGTAAGCTGTAACGAGTCCTCTTGGTGATTCATAAATTAACGTAAGTACCCACAGGAAAGATACTTGAATCAGAGTAAGGTTAAAAACAGCTATACTGCTGTTCGTTTATGAATGCAAGGCATAAATCATTAAAACACTTGGCAGTATGACACTAGCTTTAAAAAAGAAAATACTTATCCAGTTCTGAATCATTGGAGACCGTGGTATATAAAACAAAGCTAACTCAGGTGTGTTCCAAATTCTTGTTATACTATAATATGGATGGACGATATGTAATAACAAGCCGCTGCAGCTTAAGATAAAAATCATGGATTACTTGAGCGTAGAAGTTACTTGTGACTCTATAGGAGGAAGGGCACAATATTGAAAACAGTATCGGGATTTAATGAACTATAGTGTAACGGGAGTAGAGAAACAAGGTGACAACAGCCCATATTGTGCTACAAATAAGGCAGTAAGCCAATGTTTGTCCAAGACACTGTGCACGCACACGGTTCAGCTGTGAAACTTACATGTGCTTAACATGTAAATTATGTAAGTGTAGTTCACAAAACAGCAATTTAAAAATTACGCTAATTATCTACGCTAGCTACAAACATTTTTGTTTACGTAAATAAATAGCACCATCAGTAGTGGCTGTTTGCTGTCTTCTTCTTTGAATGAATCAACCTATATGACGTAAGTTTTCCTCGACGTCTCCGTATATGGATGTGTCTTCTCGAGTACTAGTCGCATGGGGCCACTTGGATCCGTCTGTCTTCAGCTATGAGAGCAATGCATATGGCTACGCACCGAAATCTGATTTGCATGAACTAAATGATTATAGGGTGATCTGCCTAACTCTTGGAACAATGAAATACGCTCCCACCAATGCTGTCACCTATCTCACCATTAGTTTGCTGTCAAAGTAGGCACTAAGGAGTCAGCATGCGACTGTACGGGAAATTTGTACTGACCAAGCAGTATTTCTGTTGAGAAGTAATTACGCCTTTTCCTCGTGAATATCACCATGCCGTACATTTCTGGCTACAGACTAAGTCCATTGGCCAACTACCGTGTGCCAGTTACTTCACATATATCGTTCAGTAAAATCTTTGCCACTAAAAACATGGTAATTGGGCGTACCGGTATACAGGGTGTTACAAAAAGGTACGGCCAAACTTTCAGGAAACATTCCTCACACACAAAGATAGAAAATATGTTATGTGGAAATGTGTCCGGAAACGCTTACTTTCCATGTTAGAGCTCATTTTATTACTTCTCTTCAAATCACATTAATCATGGAATGGAAACACACAGCAACAAAACTCACCAGGGTGACTTCAAACACTTTGTTACAGGAAATGTTCAAAATGTCCTCCGTTAGCGAGGATACATGCATCCACCCTCCGTCGCATGGAATCCCTGATGCGCTGATGCAGCCCTGGAGAATGGCGTATTGTATCACAGCCGTCCACAATACGAGCACGAAGAGTCTCTACATTTGGTACCGGGGTTGCGTAGACAAGAGCTTTCAAATGCCTCCATAAATGAAAGTCAAGAGGGTTGAGGTCAGAAGAGCGTGGAGGCCACGGAATTGGTCCGCTTCTACCAATCTAACGGTCACCGAATCTGTTGTTGAGAAGCGTACAAACACTTCGACTGAAATGTGCAGGAGCTCCATCGTGCATGAACCACATGTTGTGTCGTACTTGTGAAGGCACATGTTCTAGCAGCACAGGTAGAGTATCCCGTATAAAATGATGATAACGTGCTCCATTGAGCGTAGGTGGAAGAACATGGGGCCCAATCAAGACATCACCAACAATGCCTGCCCTAACGTTCACAGAAAATCTGTGTTGATGACGTTATTGCACAATTGCGTGCGGATTCTCGTCAGCCCACACATGTTGATTGTGAAATTTTACAATTTGATCACGTTGGAATGAAGTCTCATCCGTAAAGAGAACATTTGCACTGAAATGAGGATTGACACATTGTTGGATGAACCATTCGCAGAAGTGTACCCGTGGAGGCCAATCAGCTGCTGATAGTGCCTGCACACGCTGTACATGGTACGGAAACAACTGGTTCTCCCGTAGCACTCTCCATACAGTGACGTGATCAACGTTACCTTGTACAGCAGCAACTTCTCTGACACTGACATTATGGTTATCGTCAACTGCACGAAGAATTGCCTCGTCCATTGCAGGTGCCCTCGTCGTTCTAGGTCTTCCCCAGTTGCGAGTCATAGGCTGGAATGTTCCGTGCTCCCTAAGACGCCGATCAATTGCTTCGAACGTCTTCCTGTCGGGACTCCTTCGTTCTGGAAATCTGTCTCGATACAAACGTACCGCGCCACGGCTATTGCCCCGCGCTAATCCATACATCAAATGGGCATCTGCCAACTCCGCATTTGTAAACATTGCACTGACTGCAAAACCACGTTCGTGATGAACTCTAACCTGTTGATGCTACGTACTGATGTGCTTGATGCTAGTACTGTAGAGCAACGAGTCGCATGTCAACACAAGCACCGAAGTCAACATTACCTTCCTTCAATTGGGCCACCTGGCGGTGAATCAAGGAAGTACAGTACATACTGACGAAACTAAAATGAGCTCTAACATGGAAATTGTTTATTTGTGTGTGAGGAATGTTTCCTGAAAGTTTGGCCGTACCTTTTTGTAACACCCTGTATACAAACGTCGTCCGTATACAGGAAAATTCCCATGTTGAGTTCAAATAGTATCTAAATAGGCGACGTACTGGGCGTACAGTAACGAACTTACTACACACTGCGGAAGGCCATGTGCAACTATAAGAGGGCAATTTAACGTGTTGTGATCTCGGACGTATATCATACGGTAGCTGAGCACAACGTATATAATTCGTAAAAGTTCTTCCAAGATGTGTAGCATTTTCACTTTTTTAGCTAGCTCTAGTGTCGCGACATTATCATAAGCTCTCCAAAACTTTATAAATAAAGCAGTGAGACACCCCTTAGAAACGTTTTTCAGTATCTATTGCTGGGTGTATGATACTGTCTAAAGTACTTCTGGCCTTAGGAAAGCAATATTCTGTTCGTGGTAACAGTTGCCGATTATGTAGCCACCGCTCTAAGTACACTCCGTATGTACTATCAGTATGTAGACTGCTGTTAATAATTGGATTAGATGCTTGTGTCAAAATTTCGATTAGATTTTAGTGAGGGCTACCGTTCTGCCGACAATGTTTTGCTTGGGTCCATTTGCTTAGTGCCATGATTTAATGTTATAGGGGGTTTAAGGAAAGCTTTTCTAATTACGGGCTCAAGAAGATGCAGTGAACTATTGGTATTTTCCATAATATAAAATTTTGGTACAATCTTTTTCGAAGATGATTACTGGTCCATACGTTACATCATCACTGTGGTTGAACTAAGAGCACACAAGCACTTTGTCACGCTAAGTTGTAGATTAATAACTTCCTTAGTTGGCTTCTATGAATAAGCCTCCTCATGACGGAAAGGCATCTAAAGGAAAGTAAACCAGGGGAACTTTGCTCAACTAATCTACAGAGGGAATCCTGCAATTTTTACAAAAAAGAAATATATAATGAGATTATATGTTTAAGCTCTGCGAGAGACTGTAGAACTGGCCCGACAAAATAGGATCAGTGATGCTCGCTGTGAGGGATTGGGGGGTGGGAGGAGGAGGAGGAGGAGGAGGAGGAGGAGGAGGAGGAAAGAAGGAGCAGACAGAGGGAAACTGTGCCCCGCAAAGGCAGTTATAATCCGCAGCTAACGAACTGTGCTCTGAATTTCGCAAAATCAGCAGCTGGGCGCGACGTTAATGAACCGCGCTGCTGGGGCTGGCAGGCCGCCAGACGCGGACGTCGACGCCCCCTCCCCCTCACCTCGTTAATCCATTGGGTGGCTCGGGAAATGCGCAGGCTCTACCATTTGTTTTCCAAATTGGGGAATACCCTAAAAACACGGCAGAAACTCTGTCAACGTAAGGCTAAAACCCGAGTTTCATGCGGGACTTCCGAAACACACCATGGTTTCAACACACTTATTAACATTAACCCCGACGGGGATAGAAACATTTCCATTAGTTCGCGATACCTTCCGTGTATCATTCTGCGACCAGGGCGATTGCATTAGTACGCTAACTAAGAGTTATAGTTTTGTCTGTATTGTCAATCCATGATCGCTGGCTACTACGTGCTGTTCACTTTCCAAGTGGTTTGGAAGTAACTGACTTGGAGGGTGACTACAGAGAAGTCGTTTCCCTGCCATCTTGACGAGTATTATATTAAATTCCAAACATATTGTAAAAACTGATATCGGAATATACCATGTGAGGGTATCCAGTTTGTGTTGTGGTCATTACTTAAATGCTTTATTGATGTAGTGGAAGAAACAACGTCTTATTGCATAAACTGCCAAAGGTCGTGTGTTATTTGTTTCTTTTGCTAAGTTGGCCCTACAAATCTTCAGATTTCATCACACTGACGGTAACAAGTTAAACTTTTAGAACTACGCTCAGCACTTTTTACCATGGTTTTATTATTTCGCTTTCTTGTCTGTCGGTTCGGTATAAATTTAGCAACTCAATTTAAACTAACTTCTCAATGAGCCAGACACTTGAAATTTTAAAAATATTTCAGATCTGGATGACAATGCAATATTAACGCTCTGTACTGTCTGGTGTGTGGTGGAGGGTACTTGATGTATCAGTGCCGTTTCCCCTTATTCCTTCTCCAGTCATAAATGTTTCACGGGGTGTAAATCAGTGGTAAGCCCCCATGTGAGATCTAATCTCTTTCATTTTTTTCTTTATGGTCTTTTCGCGAGATATACGTAGGAGTCAGCTACATATCAGTTGGGTCAAGTGAAGAGAAATTGAAATAAACCTGAAATTAACGAGCCGGCCGCGGTGGCCGAGCGGTTCTAGGCGCTTCCGTCTGGAACCGCGTGACCGCTACGGTCGCAGGTTCGAATCCTGCCTCGGTGATGGATGTGTGTGATGTCCTTAGGTTAGTTAGGTTTAACTAGTTCTACGTTCTAGGGGACTGATGACCTCAGATGTTAAGTCCCATAGTGCTCAGAGCCATTTGAACCATTTTTTTGAAAAGTGTAATCGAATTTCTTCTAATCCCATACAAATCCCTAACCCCACACAGACAGTTCTGAAAATTTGCGATTGTGAATTTTTTATAGCTATGAAAATACTTGTACGATCTAAAATGAGAAACGTAGATCACGTGCAATACATAATTTATGCATGAATAGTTCACTACCTTATTAGTATTTCAAAATGTGGTAGATTAAAAACTCATTTTTATTCGAATACTTACTTAGTTTAAGATTGCATTTCATTTCACAACTGGTAGGGTAAGCCAGTTAACAGACAGGAGGACGATGAGTATGTAGTGCCGGACAAAAAATACTTGAGACATCGTTGTTGGCACGGTTATGTGTCGTAGGAAGCCTAGATTTACTTCTGGAGGACATCGAGCGGATACTACAGCACAAACTAAATATTATATCACTTCATTATTATTTCAACAATATAAAATACTTAACTTGTAAACAATCCATAACTACATGAATGACAATCAGTATTTGTTAATGTCGCTGAACACTGTGACTGTTACTACATTATAAACTACGGAACGATAGCCTTATCCCAAGATAAATTGACTATGAACTTTCTCATACAGTTCTGACTTATATTTCTGCTATACTACAGCCAGATCTGATGAACTAAGACGATACCGCCGTCGTAGTCGATACTAGGAATTGCGTTTAGAAAGAACTTAACTTGGAAAGAACATTTTGTGGGAAAGGCAAACAAAAGATTGCGTTTTATTGACAGAACAGTTAGAAAATGTAACACATCTACTAAAGAGCTTGCCGGCCGGAGTGGCCGAGCGGTTCTAGGCGCTACAGTCTGGAACCGCGCGACCGCTACGGTCGCAGGTTCGAATCCTGCCTCGGGCATGGATGTGTGTGATGTCCTTAGGTTAGTTAGGTTTAATTAGTTCTAAGTTCTAGGGGACTGATGACCTCAACAGTTAAGTCCCATAGTGCTCAGAGCCATTTACTAAAGAGCTTACCTAAATTACGCATGTGCGTCCTCTTTTGGATTCCTGACGTGCGGTCTCGGATCATTACCAGATACGATTAACTGAGTACATCGAGAAAGGCAGCACAGTTTGTATTATCGCGAAATAGGGAAAAGAGTGTCACGGACATGATACAGTATTTGGGGTGGACATAATTAAAACGAAGGCGTTTTTCGTTGCGGCGTAATGTTCTCACAGAATTTCAATCACCAAATTTGTCCTCCGAATGCTTAAATATTTAGTTGACACCGAACTACTTAGAGAGAAACGATCATCATAATAAAGTAAGGGAAATCTGAGCTCGCACGAAAAGATATAGGTGTTCGTTCTTTCCGGGCGCTATTCTAGTTTGAAATAATAGAGAATTATTGTGTGGTGGTTCGATAAATCCTGTGCCAGGTACTTAAATGTGATTTCCAGAGTATCCACATAGACTGAAGTAATCTTCCGACAGCGTCGGCGTTTGGAACTTCTTGAGGTCGTGTCTTCGTCTAGATCTAGGGGACATGGGATCTCGTCTTTCAGACAACCAGACAATACTGCATCCCTCCCCGACCTGACCTCCCACCTCCCGCAAACCTCCACACAGTCTCGTGTAGTGCTGTGCCAGATGTGGTAAGGGGGGGGGAGGGGGGGCTGAATCCTGATGTACATGGGTGGACATGGATGTAACGACAGCCGATGGCAGCTCCCTGTGTGCACTCCGGCATCCACTTTATGAGTGACGGGCCAAAGAACCGATCATAGGAGGCACTCCCTCATCCAGTGACGCAGACATTATGGCCAGGTTGACTGCAAGTGGAACTGCACAGTAGTCGTGACTGGTGTTCGGCTCGGCGCCTCCACGGACATCGGTTCAGGTTGCCGGGCCGTCGGCGGCGGTGCCACGTCGGTCTCCTTCGGCACCACTCTGGACAGCGTCGACCGTGAAGGGGCAGACAGGTGTTGCAGACTCCAGCGGCGTGTTGGGTGTGCGGCCAAAAATCCTGCTGCAGAATCACTGACATAGGAGCGCCACAGCTGCTTCTATAGTGACGCCGATGCAGCCCAAAGGAACCTTGAACGACGTAATACGAACGAACCAATACTTGTCTGATGACACCGTGCTCCCAACGCTGTTTCTTGCCAAAAATTTTGAAGAGAACTTAGACTGACCCAGTGTAACAAACTCTTTTGGTGGCTGCCGCGGAAGATGCAACAGGGTACGGTGATAACGATCGTGTACCCGTCACGTTGAATGATACCTACCGACTTTTATTAGTGCAAGGTACTGGTAGGATCAACTTCACAAAATATCTCTTTTGTTATTTTCTAAATCCCAAGAATGACTATGCAACTAGAGATTATGTTCACTTGCCTCGAACAAGTACCAAACACAAAATTTCTGGTTAGTGGGCCAAATTTATTTAAGTATTAATTAATTAGACTGGTTAAAATGCGCCACCTCACACGCCATTTGATAAATATTAAATTTCATTTAAACATTATTAAGGGGAGGTACAAACTGATTGGATATAAGGATCCTGACTAGGGAGCAGAGGGGCGCTGTGCGATGCAATAGCAACGAATTTAGCAGTAATTGACAGTTATTTCTTTATTAAAAATAACACACACACAGATGTCAAGGTAAAGCACAGTTACTTGGAATGCTGGCGAGTGAATCTCGGCACATGGTACAGTATTTACGACTTAAAAAATGGTTCAAATGGCTCTGAGCACTATGGGACTCAACTTCTGAGGTCATGAGTCCCCTAGAACTTAGAACTACTTAAACCTAAATAACCTAAGCACATCACACACATCCATGCCCGAGGTAGGATTCGAACCTGCGACCGGAGCGGTCGCGTGGTTCCAGACTGTAGCACCTAGAAACGCTCGGCCACCCCGGCCGGCTATTTACGATTTCTAAAGATCACACAACCACGTTCACACTGATCACTGACACAACCAAAGATAGAATTTAGAAAAAACTGCGCTACTCCACACGTCAGCTCACTCAGTCAGAGCGCGACTGGCCTTAACAGTCAGTTTCAGAGAACAAAGTCCAGTTCTGAAATTTCTTACAATTCAGTAATTCTGTAAATAAATTTATCAAACATGAGCACACATACTCCGCGATGAAAATGATATTTTAGTACGAATACGAGAGGTGTTTACGTCGAACTGGAACCTCATGGTTCGCAAAGAAACGTACGTGGTGGAGCGGAGAACGTGCTACCGAGTTCGTGGGAATGAGAAACAGATTAGACGGTAAAGTAAATAAAATTTAACACAAGTATTCCACAAAGCACGGGACACATTCGCACATAATACACGAAACTAACTAAGACTGTAAAACACTTGGCGACACCGCTCATCCACGTCAAGCTACAATTGCACAAAAGATCTGATCGAATAAAATTAATACTAATAAAACGAATACCGTTCTCTGACTGAAATAACTGATGCGGCATGATTATCAATTCCACATACCGAAGTGACTACCGGAAACTCAAACAGAGATAACTCTTACGTATTTCAACTTAGCCACCGAACATCCTACTCAGAGTATCCTTACTCACCGGCGTCCCAGGAAAGAGTAAAAGCTAACCTGCTTCGTGGCAGGGATCTATACAGCCACACGGAAGGGCTCAAAGAGCTTGAGCGGTTTCTACATGTACCAACCTCAGAATGGATACTGACTAGTTGCCATTAATGCCTCTCTGATTCGACGTAACTGTGTTCAAAGCTCTACACAATGGTTGTCTAAACTGCCTTAAAATTCAAGGAAACTTCCTGGTAACTCAGAAAACCTGAGGTGTCAGCTACAGAAGTTCAGGATCGGACAGACCACACATTCATACTAGCAGACGATAGTGGGGATAGGAAAGATACGACATGAATGCATGATAATGGATTACACAGATACATACGGAACATAGCTACGAAATTGGAACTGAAAAATACATTCACTTTTGGCGTTGAAATGCTGCTGTAATATCACGCACTGTCGTCCATCTTTATCTCCAGTTTTAGTCATACCGAACATTTGAGACATTAAGAATTGTAGCGAAACCGAAGGTTGCTTTCCAAGATAAATGGAACGGCTCACATGGAGACATTTCATCGTGACAAGAAGCGTTAGGAAGAAAGATAAATCTTTGAGATTTGCTCCAGTGTGCGGGACAAATGGAGCTTTTCCACGTGACTTCTGAACGTTCGAACAAACCGCTCAGCTTTCTACATCTACATCCATACTCCGCAAGCCACCTGACGGTGTGTGGCGGAGGGTACCTTGAGTACCTCTATCGGTTCTCCCTTCTATTCCAGTCTCGTATTGTTCGTGGAAAGAAGGATTGTCGGTATGCCTCTGTGTGGGCTCTAATCTCTCTGATTTTATCCTCATGGTCTCTTCGCGAGATATACGTAGGAGGGAGCAGTATACTGCTTGACTCTTCGGTGAAGGTATGTTCTCGAAACTTTGACAAAAGCCCGTACCGAGCTACTGAGCGTCTCTCCTGCAGAGTCTTCCACTGGAGTTTATCTATCATCTCCGTAACGCTTTCGCGATTACTGAATGATCCTGTAACGAAGCGCGCTGCTCTCCGTTGGATCTTCTCTATATCTTCTATCAACCCTATCTGGTACGGATCCCACACTGCTGAGCAGTATTCAAGCAGTGGGCGAACAAGCGTACTGTAACCTACTTCCTTTGTTTTCGGATTGCATTTCCTTAGGATTCTTCCAATGAATCTCAGTCTGGCATCTGCTTTACCGACGCTCAACATTATATGATCATTCCATTTTAAATCACTGCTAATGCGTACTCCCAGATAATTTATGGTATTAACTGCTTCCAGCTGCTGACCTGCTATTTTGTAGCTAAATGATAAAGGATCTATCTTTCTGTGTATTCGCAGCACATTACACTTGTCTACATTGAGATTCAATTGCCATTCCCTGCACCATGCGTCAATTCGTTGCAAATCCTCCTGCATTTCAGTACAATTTTCCATCGTTACAACCTCTCGATACACCACAGCATCATCCGCAAAAAGCCTCAGTGAACTTCCGATGTCATCCACCAGGTCATTTATGTATATTGTGAATAGCAACGGTCCTATGACACTCCCCTGCGGCACACCTGAAATCACTCTTACTTCGGAGGACTTCTCTCCATTGAGAATGACATGCTGCGTCCTGTTATCTAGGAACTCCTCAATCCAATCACACAATTGGTCTGATAGTCCATATGCTCTTACTTTGTTCATTAAACGACTGTGGGGAACTGTATCGAACGCCTTGCGGAAGTCAAGAAACACGGCATCTACCTGTGAACCCGTGTCTATGGCCCTCTGAGTCTCGTGGACGAATAGCGCGAGCTGGGTTTCACATGACCGTCTTTTTCGAAACCCATGCTGATTCCTACAGAGTAGCTTTGGCGTTAGACTGAGGATGAAAGGGAGCAGTATTTACATAGCTCTGCTGCTGTCGGCCAAAAACTGTGGGAAAACGGCTGACGTGAATTGTGGTCCATTGTTCGGGACAAGGACCTCAGGAAGACCTTTAAGACAAGAAATAGAAGCCCAAGCCGAGACAGTACTAGTCGTAGTCACGGGGACTAAAAAAAGAAAAGTTACCGTATGCGTCGACTACCAACAGCCGTCGCGACTTCCAAAATTAATCCGTGAAATCACTGTGTACACATTGCAATGGTCCGGACAGATATTGCCATTGAAAATGCGTTGTTGTGGGTAGGGGGTGTGGCGGACTGACGCACTGCACACACGTTGCAACTAGAGGTCAGCTGTTGAATTTGAGCGTCCATATCCTGCCAAGGACAATGATGTCGGGCGAGTTGATTTGTGCGAACTACACCCCAGTAATCTTGGTGGGATAATGACAATACTTTCCATTAGAGAGAATGAGGAATCACAACCCGTGCATCGTCATTCTCTGCAGGCAATAACATAACATGTGAACACATGGACACCACGTGATCGTGCGGAAAGTGACAACGTGCCACTGGGTGGGGCTTTCTTTCAAACTACATGGCTAGCCATGTCGCACGTTTTCCAAAGCGGCCTGAAGAGCTGGGTCAGATGCAGTTGCTTCAGCAGTACGCTGAAAATCAAGAACAAAATTTTGAGGAATGTGAAAATCATGAATATCAATTTGATAACATGATTGCTCAGACGAATCAAACACTGTGTCGTACCGACTGGTAACTGAGACAACAAGTAAGCGTTCCAATGTTGTGCAATTGTCCTACACAACAATTCCTGCTGATAATTAGACAATAACAGAGCTCAGCGTTGTAATTTTTGCGCTGTATGTGGTGGGGAAGCCTTGGAAAAATTCAACAAAGCCGTTAAAGGCCAATGATCTCTAATCAAATAGAACTTCCGACCGTACAAATATTCATGGAACTTTGTAACATCATAGCTGATAGCGAGCCGTCTTTTTCGAGTTGACTGTAAGTGCACTGCACATTGTTGAGAGTTTACAAGGCAAAAGCAATGGACCTATCACTAGAAACAAGTCTATTGGAGAGCACAGCTCCAATCCCGTTGCGGAGGGGCAGGTTGTTGTTTTAAGTTACACCGTAACAAGATGCATATATAGCTAACACAACATGCTTAGCTGGATCAAAGTGACTCAGACAACGACGACATAACAACGCCTATTTTAACTGCTAAAATATGTCGTGACATTCTTGAGGCCATACAAAGCGAACACTTTTCCGGCGCAGCCAGCTCAAAGGAGCAGCAGCTGTGCAGTTTTTGCAATAAACGGTAATGAAATTGACCGAAAATGTCAATTTTGAATTTATTTTTTATTTATTAGTAGAACTCGTGGGCAATAAGTTACGAAAGATGAGATCGTCGCCGAAGTTCCTGAAAAATAATGAAATGCGTGATGCGACCTTCCTGCCACGCGCACTTCCTGAAGCAACCCCCCCCCCCCCCAATAATAGCTCGGTGAACAACGATTTCGTGTAATAAAAATGGTTCAAATGGCTCTGAGCACTATGGGACTTGACATCTATAGTCATCAGTCCCCTAGAACTTAGAACTACTTAAACCTAACGAACCTGAAGACATCACACAACACCCAGTCATCACGAGGCAGAGAAAATCCCTGACACCGCCGGGAATCGAACCCGGGAACGCGGGCGTGGGAAGCAAGAATGCTACCGCGCGACCACGAGCTGCGGACATTTCGTGTAATACTTTCAAGAAAACTTGTGTGAGATACATCTAAAAGACTGTGAAGTATCCTTGGATTTGTGACTGTGACTGTGTGACTGTGATTCTCTTCCATATCTTAGGAACAATAACAAACAACCTGCTTTGTTTATGAAAAAGCAATTGTTGTTTTGCCTTTTGATATTGACTGAGATTTACGCAAGTGTTCGCTTCTTTCATCATGCCACGGTCACAAAGAGTGTATAGAAAACTGGATGAACTTCGTTTGCAGAAGTTAGTAAATGCAAGACGTGAGAAATAGCAACAAACCAGCAATAAGGTTAGGTTCATACTCTGTGCCCCATTAGCTGGTGTATATATCTAGTCTCAGAGGGATAATAACCCCTATATTCATAAGGAGAGGCTTCCACATTGTATCCTGGATGTTGTTAAGCCTACCTACAGGTTTATGGCCGATCCTGAACTTCTAGAAATGCGCGTTCATGGCAGAACCCAGAATCCAAATGGGTCTAAATTATGGAGTCTAAATTCATTCATATGGAAATGAGTTATTAAAATCACATTTTCAACTGATACAGTTGTCAGAATTGCAGCTTATGATGCAGTTCTTGTATTTAATAACGGGAACATAGGGAAGATGAAGGCATTATTGTTAATGGGACATGAAGTTTCACTCAAGACTTCTTGAGAAAAATATATTTACAGCACCTCTCTGCAGCTGAAAAGTCAGTTGAAGACTTGGTAAAGGAAAAAGGCAGACAACAAAAAACCAGAAGAGAAGCCCTGAAGGGAAAGAGGACCCTCAGTAAAAATCTAGGGCCTTCTGAAGTGACATAAGAAAAAACGTTAGGTTGAATTTTAAATTGCATTTCATGAAAATTATGTTTTTTAAAGTTTATGTACCCTTTTATCAGAATCTATGAAGACAGAACTATTAAATTTTGTACACTTATTTTGATAACCCCAATAAATGTTGTCTCACAAGTAAATTTTGGAAATCTTTGCGGAAGCTGAGATATGAGACAAACAGCTTGGAATTTTGCATGAATTTCATATTATACTTACAAAATTAAAATTAAAACATTATTAAATTTCCCCTATTCAGTGTATACAGAAAACCATAAAGATTAAATAGAGAAAATTTTGTAGAAATCTCTTGAATAGCTTTTGAGAAAAAGGTAGATATATGGTTTTTTGAATAAAATTTTTTATTCCACAGAAAAGTTAAATTTATATAATTCAGTGAACGTAACAGTAAATGCGAAAATTTCATGTAAAGCTTGATACAAACTTTCATTGTCGTATCTTTAAAATTGTAAGTTTGGTGTGTATTTTAGATGGTGTGGGTTTTTCATGACCATCCCCCCTTAAAGTAATATGTGAGCTTCTCCATGATAGCCTGTAGCTTGTTACAGGGCAAATCTTTAGTCATAGACAAATGCGAATAAGCAGGGTGAATGCAAAACATTCAAGTTCTTCGTGGGAGGAGGAGCACTTTTCCTCGTTACACTTCTAGCAAGCAGTGGAAAGCACTTTCAAACACTCTAATTTGCCAGATCATCACCAAGCGTACTGTTGTATTCGTGCATCGAGGTACAACAAATAATAGAAGGCATGAGTAATCAACACAGCTTATTTCTCTATCAACGAAGACAGGAAACAGAACTATACACAACTCCAATGACTGGCTAGCGCTGCCACTGAGGCAGCGATTAGCAAATTCCGTGGATGACACGGGTGATCAGAGTGCCGTGTAGTCCAGTTCCAAGCAGAGCCGAAGTCCAGCTGAGGGCGATTCGAGTGTGCTGGTACCAGCAGTAACGTACTCCAGGAAGAGACCGTATCAGTGTGATGAACGTGCACTGATGAAGTCCTGGCGGCGTAGGAACATGCCCGCCGTCGGTGAGCCCGCGGTGACGTGGCACGCTGTGATTGGAGCAGCGCCGGCGCGCAGCTATTTCGAGGGCACTATGGCTGGGTGTTGCTATTATATCGCGGAGGCAGCTATTTGCAGTGCTATGTGCAAGTCGTAGACTATTAGTGTGTTTAAAACATTTGCACACAGAACTTATATAGTCTCGAATCCGGATGTCTGACTAAAGAGTTCACCCACCTATCGACAGTGTTCAGAGAAAAAGGAAAAACTAGCGAGCAGATTATCAACACACTGCCATTTAAGGGCAAAAACAAAAAAGTGAATTAAGAGGATAGCATGCCAGCAAAATCGCTAGCTTTTCCTCCCGTTGTTGGCAATATTGCGTTCAAGATAGCCAGAATCATCGAAAAATTTCGGGTTAAAGTGGTTTTCCGCCCACCACCTAAAATTTCAGAGCTCGTCGGGTTAGTGAAGGGCAATTTGTTATAGTGAAAGACCGGAATCTGCAAAATACCTTCTCACGTACACAGTGAAAGAATGCTGCGCTGAACATCAACTCGTCTTGTGCACCCAAACAAGTCTGCTGTTGCTGAACATTTTTACCTCAACTGCCCATTCAGTGTGTTAGAAAACAATAATTTTTTCACAGTTACGTCATTTTGGGACTCCGTTATTAAAGAATGCGTAGAAATGGGCATGGCGAAAAATCTGATGATTTTCTCCATACCAAGACGGCAGCGAATACTGATGACCGTGGTGAACGATAGTCTTGAGGACAACTGAGTTCCGCAATTGCACCAGCGAGGGCGCTGACCGCGGAGTATTGCGGTGAGTGTAGGTCCGTTTCAGCAGCTGTCAGCGCATGTGCAGGGCTGAAGACGCGTTTAAGCAGCGTCTTCTCTTGCTTCTGGCTACTTGGAGTGTGTCTGTCTGATGTTTATGCAATGAGTAGCAGACAGCCAGAATCTGCCCGGAAAAATTTTCACACTCCCAAATGGCAAGACCCTAGCATGTGCACAGCTGTCTTTAGTTGGAATGGGTATAGTCTCCACATGACCTGCGTTTACGTTTCCTTATTTTGGTGTTTTCTGTTTTTACTTCGTGCGCAGCTCTCCGTCATATCGATGATTTCAGCCGTAAATAGAAATATTTAAAAAGGTAGGAAGATTTTTCTGTTTAAGAAAAGTGACAAAAAGCAGATTTCAGAGTACTTGACGGAAAACACAAAAGTTTTGTCTCAAGTACAGATAGTGTTGAGGATCAGTGGACAAAGTTCAAAACCATCATACAATATTCATTAGATGAGCATGTGCCAAGCAAGATCGTAAGAGAGGAAAAGAGCCACCGTGGTACAACAACCGAGTTAGAAAACTGCTGCGGAAGCAAAGGGAACTTCACAGCAAACATAAACATAGCCAAAGCCTTGCAGACAAACAAAAATTACGCGAAGCGAAATGTAGTGTGAGGATGGCTGTGCGAGAGGCATTCAATGAATTCAAAAGTAAAGTTCTATGTACTGACTTGGCAGAAAATCCTAAGAAATATTGGTCTCATGTCAAAGCGGTAGGTGGATCAAAACAAAATGTTCAGACTCTCGGTGACCAAAATGGTACTGAAACAGAGGATGACAGACCTAAAGGCCGAAATACTAAATGTCTTTTTCCAAAGCTGTTTCACAGAGGAAGACTGCACTGTAGTTCCTTCTCTAGATTGTCGCACAGATGACAAAACGGTAGATATCGAAATACATGACAGAGGGATAGAAAAACAATTAAAATCGCTCAAAAGAGGAAAGGCCGCTGGGCCTGATGGGACACCAGTTCGATTTTACACAGAGTACGCGAAGGAACTTGCCCCCCTTCTTCCAGCGGTTCACCGCAGGTGTCTAGAAAAGCGTAGCGTTCCAAAAGATTGGAAAAGGGCACAGGTCATCCCCGTTTTGAAGAAGAGACGTCGAACAGATGTGCAGAACTGTAGACCTCTAATGACGATCAGTTGTATAATTATGGAACACGTATTATGTTCGAGTATAACGACTTCTCTGGAGACTAGAAATCTACTCTGTAGGAATCAGCATGGGTTTCTAAAAAGACGATCGTGTGAAACGCTATTCGTCCACGAGAGTCAGAGGGCCATAGACATGGGTTCCCAGGTAGATGCCGTGTTTCTTGACTTCAGCAAGGCGTTCGATACAGTTCCCCACAGTCGTTTAATGAACAAAGTAAGAGCATATGGACTATCAGACCAATTGTGTGATTCGATTGAAGAGTTCTTAGATAACAGAACGCAGCATGTCATTCTCAATGGAGAGATGTCTTCCGAAGCAAGAGTGACTTCAGGTGTGCCGAAGGGTGTGTCGTAGGACCGTTGTTATTCACAATTTACATAAATGACCTTGTGGATAACATCGTAAATTCACTGAGGCTTTTTGCGGATGATGCTGTAGTATATCGAGAGGTTGTAACAATGGAAAATTGTACTGAAATGCAGGAGGATTTCCAACTAATTGACGCATGGTGCCGGGAATGGCAATTTAATCTCAAGGTAGACAAGTGTAGTGTGCTGCGAATACATAGAAAGAAAGATCCTTTGTCATTTAGCTACAATATAGCAGGTCAGCAACTGGAAGCAGTTAATTCCGTAAATTATCCGGGAGTAGGCATTAGGAGTGATTTAAAATGGAATGACCATATAAAGTTGATCGTCGGTAAAGCAGATGCCAGACTGAGATTCATTGGAAGAATCCTAAGGAAATTCAATCCGAAAACAAAGGAAGTAGGTTACAGTACACTTGTTCGCCCACTGCTTGAATACTGCTCAGCGGTGTGCGATCCGTACCAGATAGGGTTGATAGAAGAGATAAAGAGGGTCCAACGGAGAGCAGCGCGCTTCGTTACAGGATCATTTAGTAATCGCGAAAGCGTTACGGAGGTGATAGATAAACTCCAGTGGAAGACTCTGCAGTAGAGAAGCTCAGTAGCTCGGTACGGGCTTTTGTTGAAGTTTCGAGAACATACCTTCACCGAGGAGTCAAGCAGTATATTGCTCCCTCCTACGGATATCTCGCGAAGAGACCATGAGGATAAAGTCGGGGAAATTAGAGCCTACACAGAGGCATACCGACAATCTTTCTTTCCACGAACAATACGAGACCGGAATAGAAGGGAGAACAGATAGAGGTACTCGAAGTACCCTCCGCCACACACTGTCACGTGGCTTGCGGAGTATGGATGTAGTTGTAGATGTAAATATGAAAACAAAACGGATTTCTGTGACTGAGAGGTAGCAAGTGAATTACAATACATTCACATAATCGCGAAAGACTAAAAATAATTGACCATTTGGTTCAGCTTACTGATTTGTTTTTATTTCTACGTTACCAGCATTAATCGTTTTACGGAACATGGAAGTTATTTTTTGTCAGTTTTCTGAAGAAATTTGGCAAGTAGTCTTTCCCCTGAAGTAGTTAATTGATTTGAAGCCAACTACTTCATTCGACACTATTGAGTAGTTTAAACTATTCGCTCAATTTCAAGTGCACATTTTCAATTCCTCGTGCGTATAGCATTAATAGGTCACTTTTTATGTCATAATAAAGCACCAAACGTGAGAGAATATTCCAAGAAAATTCGCATTCCGTAAACCACACCGGAATGCCTAATACCAGGTACTTCAGTATGAATTGGACTTATGAATGTGCATTTTAAGCCGAATTATGCTTTTTAGTGTCGCTTACGAAACTCCAATTTTGCTGTCGTATTCACTGATGCGTTGTTTCCTTTCCGACGTAAGGTCAGCTCTGTTAATGCTACTGGCACTTGAAAGTGATTAAGCAGGCGAATCTAGTCAGTAATATGGAATAAAATATTTTGTTTCAAATATGTTCAGCAGAATAAATGGTTTCTGTTATCACACCTTTCTTCCGTGAAACACAATATTTTCCATGACACAACACGATTCGACAACTTCCTGGTACCCTGTCTAGGCTTCACGTTATTTATTAATTTGTGTTGGTTACTCCCTCACTTTTATCTTGATTTCGTTAATATAAATTAATAAAAGAACGGAAATACCGCACAATGCAACAGTTATTTCGGTACTGTTGCTGCTCTTCGTCATCACTCACTGACACTATATAGGAATGAGGAAAATTTAATGAGGCAGCAGATTAACTTAAACTTCAAATTATTTAAAACTACTTTCCTGAACTTTAATATCTAAGAAAAAGGATTATGAGTGATTTAGTTCATAACACAACATGAGACCAGATACTGACACTGTGCTATGTCTGGTTTAATAGCGTAATACATGCCGACGTCACTCTCTCCGCCTATCTCAGACGTTGTTCTCACTCAGAAAAGACCAATGAATAGTAGAAAGTCAACATCTATGTGTATAAGATCTCTTCTTCCAGTAATCAGCTATTTCACGTCGTAGCAATGTCAACGCCTCGATATTATCTAAGTTTATTTGACCAGCAAAGACTTAAATGCCTGTACTCATACTAAAAGACATAACATGAGTCACTAATTTCATACAACAAAAACGTTGGCTTTATAGATATAGCCCATTTGATTAAGGCACTCAAATATAAAGCTTGCCTGCACAAATTACAGGCAACACTTATTTTCTAGGAAATTTGTGGTAAGTTCAAAAAATGTTCAAATGTGTGTGAAACCTTATGGAACTTAACTGCTAAGGTCATCAGTCCCTAAGCTTACACACCACTTAACCTAAATTATCCTAAGGACAAACACACACACCCATGCACGAGGGAGGACACGAACCTCAGACGGGGGGAGTCGTGCGAACCCTCAGACCGCGCCGCTACCCCGCGCGGCGCAACACTTCTCCACTCCGCTAGATCGGTGTACTTGTTATAAGTGCTTTTTGGAGGTATTTCATTGCGATTATATGGGTGAAAGCGTAGGACTCATTATACACCATCGTAGCATTTCCCGATTTTAACTGCACCAAGTTACACAAAAAACGACATCCTTTTGATAGTTCATGGAAGCAGCAGTGTATCTAAGCACGGAGTTTTCTTAGTACGCAATTGTAATGCAAAAACTACCAAATATAGCACTTTAGTTTTGGAACGATGGAATCCAGCACTGTGTAAAAATACATTGGAATTTGACAACTAGTTCCACAGGTGAACAAGCAATGAAACTCCAAGCATAAATGGGACAAAAGGCATTTGAGCAGAGCAAGCACCGAGACGGGGTTCATACGTCACCGTAGCTGCACTTGCCCTGTTTTCTGGCGCTTGAAAGTAGCTCTCTGGCACCTGCTTAAAAGAACCTTCTGCCACCACTATCTTGAAGCATGCGTAGAACACACACAGCGTACTAGTAAACTGGCGAAGGGGAAAAATCTTCTTTAGTCTTCGATGGCTCACCTGAAGATGACTAGCAAGCGCCCAGTCGAAATATCATGGACTGTAGTTAATGACGACCGGCTGTCAGTCTGAAACTACTTTGAATATTACGTTCGCCTTGAAAATTTTAAACTTCACAAGGTGAAGCTAGTAATATCAGATCTCCTCACCAGTTCATCTGTGGAACTAGTTGTCAAACTCCAATGTATTTTTACACCATGCTGGATTCCGTCGTTCCTAGGCAGGACAATGGATTTGGTATTATTAGAACCATTTTCCTGTGGATGATTTATAAAGAAGTCCACTTAATTCCTTAGAACGTTGGAACATATTTTAGGAAGCATCTGTCTGGGTTCGATACTTGACAAACGCGCTGATGTGTAGAACAACTGCGGTAGCGTGGCGGACTCCTCCAGCTAGCAAAGTTTTGGTTTACAGCGATTTATACAAATCACTTGACATGAGTACCAGAATGATTCCTTCAAAAAGGCCACAGTCGCTTCCTTTAACCACCTTTGGCCAACTAAGCTTGCCCTCTGTGTATAATGACTGCACTGGCAGCAAAAAGTTAAACACTAGCACTCTGCAGTAGGGTTATAGTTTGTTCTTGTTGTTGGTGTTGAATAAAGCAGAAATTGTACGTTGGTTACATTTTCTCTTGACATATATAATCGATTTTCCTTCTGTCTGAAACTCCGTATTACTTGTTCCTTAGTATGTCTATTATTATTATTACTATTATTATTATCTGAAATATCTTGACTTGCAATTTCGACCGAAATGACCTTGCTGTGTTGATACTGTGAACGTCTGAAAGCAAGAAGAAACTGCAGCGTTGTATTTGCCAATGACACGCAGCTACACTGTACGTGTAGAGAGCTGCTTTAAACCATTCTTCGGACTGAAGACCATGGACGCTTATTATTAGTATTACTGTGTAGCAGACTGTGTTGCATCTTGGCACACTTTCAGACATTGGCCTGTAACAGAAGTTTAAAATATTTTCTTATTCCACTTTTGGAGTGATAGCATTCATGTTATGCATGCTGCAGTCTTTCTCTGAACTCGCAGTGATTACTCTGGAAGGGTATAGTTTTTCCAAACGTGAAAACTATTCTACGGTGGAACATGGTTATATACATAGGAAAAAGTATTCTATTCAAATTAAAAATCTACAGTCTACAAAATCTTGTCAACACTGTATTTAGTACACTGTCAGAGGTTTTTGCAATGAGCGTCGTGGCCTTACAGTATGGGCGTCGCGGTGGTTTCATAGGAACAGTAATATAATAATTTGGTTTACCCGCTTTCTGTGTAAAGGAACAACGTGTGCGCTAGCAGTGATACCTAGCAAAATGGTTCAAATGGCTCTGAGCACTATGGGACTCAACATATTAGGTCATATGTCCCCTAGAACTTAGAACTACTTAAACCTAACTAACCTAAGGACATCACACACACCCATGCCCGAAGCAGGATTCGAACCTGCGACCGTAGCAGTCTCGCGGTTCCGGACCGCAGCGCCAGAATCGCTAGACCACCGCGGCCGGCTGATACCTAGCAGAATGAGGGCTGGGTGTTATGACTATGGCAGCGTGGTAGAGGGCAGTCAAATCGTGCTATCTCAATCATTTACTTTTATTCAGTTTTAAGTTCCAAAAAATGGCTCTGACCACTATGGGACTTAACATCTGAGGTCATCAGTCCCCTAGAACTTAGAACTACTTAAACCTAACTAAGCTAAGGACATCACATACATCCATGCCCGAGGCAGGATTCGAACCTGCGACCGTAGCGACCGCGCGGTACCAGACTGAAACGCCTAGAACCGCTCGGCCACACTGGCCGGCTCAGTTGTAAGGTTGGATCGGTTTTAATCGTTGTTTGGCTTCTGTGATTTGTGTTCCACTTTTATTATGGACACATTTAAATATAAGTACAAAATTTGATATTTCAAATGATTCATGCAGTTCTATAGTCACGAATGGACGAATATTTAGGAAGTATAACGACGGTTTATTGAATTTAGGTTTTACGTGTACTAGAGTTGGAAATAAAGAACGACTAGAGTATGTCATTTGTTTCAATGTCCCTAGCGACTGAAGGCATGCTTCCAGATAAAGTGAAATGATATTTAGAGAAAAATCACGGTGTTTGGATAAAAAACAGCAAGAACATTTTTCCCACAAAAGAAATGACGGAACAATAAAAATTTTCACTAAACAAGTTACGATTACTACAAACGCTCTTGTTTCATCATACGAAGTTGCCTGCCGTATAACAGAAAGCAAGAAACCTCACACCATAGCGAAAGGCCTTACTTTAACAGATGCTCTAGACGTGGTATCTACTGTGGTAGGTGCGTCATCTTCCAAGCAACAGAAAGGTGTTCCTTTGTCAGACAACACTTTTAGTTGTCGTACACTCAATATGGCTAACGAGATTAATGGTTAGGTGGTTAAAAGATACAGATGATTTCACTCTTCAGTTGCATTAAGCTACAGACAACCACAATGATGAACAATTAAATTGTTACGTCGGCTTACACATGGTAACAAATTTAATAAGAACCAAATCGCCTGCAGGAAAATAGCCCTTGAAACAAAAGCAACAGCCCACTTTGGAAAGAGAACAAGATTAACTGGTGAAAATGTGTAGGCATGGGTACAGTTCAAGTTCCAAGTATGACTCGCTGTTACGTGTCATTGCAAGCTCTGATTCGTCAATAGGATCCTCATGCTATTTGCACACAGTGTTTTATTCACTGAAAGGCACTGCCATCAAAAAGTATACTCTCTCTCTTCATGACATTCTTGAAGCAGTGACCTAAATGGTTAATTTCATTAAAAGTCGGCCACTTATGTCAAGATGTTTTCCACAAATGTGCTTTGATATGATGACTGAGCACATTTCCCCAATACATTACAGTTGCGCTCACTGTCTTGAAAAGGGTGTATGAACTCAGGAATGAACTTCAATCTTACAATCCCCAATAGAAAGATTTGAGTTCCAAGAAGATCGAGACAGTGATTTTGTTTTCAATTAGTATATCATTTTGACATCGTTGAAAATCCCATGTCGTTGAATCTAACCCTTCAAGGTATAGAGACCACCATTCTCCCACTGTCATACACTATTTCAGTCTTCAGAAAGAAACTGCTATTGTGGAACAAAACGGTGAATGATAAAGACATACATTACGTTCACGCTTCTCTTTACACGGTTTTAAAAGACAATGACTATCAGTTGAGAGAAGAATCGAAATCTGTGTTTGTAGATCATTTAACTGAACTTGGTGATTACTTCCTGAACAACTTTCCGGAACAATCACTGATGATTACAATGTCTGTGATTATATAGTGGACCGGCCGCGGTGGTCGAGCGGTTCTAGGCGCTTCAGTCCGGAGCCACGGGACTGCTACGGTCGCAGGTTCGAATCCTGCCTCGGGCATGGATGTGTGTCATGTCCTTAGGTTAGTTAGGTTTAAGTAGTTCTAAGTCTAGAGGACTGATGACCTCAGATGTTAAGTCCCATAGTTCTTGGAGCCAGATGAGTTATATAGTGTCTGTATCTTCACGTTACAGTGTCCCTCGGACATGCATGCGTATAAACGAGACGAGTGTAACTGGTGGGCGCACCTACACAAAAAGCAGTACAGGTGCGCTATCATCAATTACTATACAGTGGAGGCACTTACAGAAGTCAGAGTAAAATTGGATATATGTGTAGTAATACATGGTGAAGAAGACCTTGAAGACATATTAAATAAAACGGACAAAGTCATGAGGAATGAATATAACAATAAAGCAATAAAGTAAACGAGTCCAAAACAAAGGTGATGATTTGTGGCAAAGGAGGGAAAGCCGAAGCTTGAGAACATGTATGTAAAAATTAGAAATTTGTGGTAAGTTCCTATGGCACCAAACTGCTGAGGTCATCGGTCCCTAGGCCTACACACTATCTAACTTAAACTAACTTATTCTAAGGACAACATACACACCCATTCCCGAGGGAGGACTCGAACCTTCGGCGGGGGGGGGGGGAGCCGCGCAAGGCGTCTTAGACCGCGCGGCAACACGTATATGACGAGCTACTGCAACTGCCAACCACCTACCACCGATGGTGGCATTGTATTGCTGCGAGACCTTGATTCTGAGGACCGAGGATAATGCTGTAAGTACATTCTGAAAATCAAGGGGACTCATAATATCAGGAATGACGAAGTTGTTGATAAGAGGGGTTTATGAAGCCGGATCTTAAAAAGAATAGCAGATTATTGGCAAACTACTGAGAGGTGGGTGGCTCTTAAAACAGTAATAATGGCTACAATACTAACAACAATAATAAACGGAACTGTTAACGAAAAAGAGCTTAGAAAGATCACACTAAAGTACATAGACCATATTATAAAGGGTATGGTGTGAATCTTCTACACAGAAATTAAGAAGCAGAAAGACGTGAAGACTGGAGATATACTGCCAACCAGACTGCTGCCAGCCAATCTTAGGATTTAGCACAGAGGAGGTGGTCATCGCCGTGTCACGTGTTTGCTGTGCCCTTTACACTCGTGGCTACCAAAGGCGGAACTAGCTGTCACATAAATAATATCGCCGGCACTCTCCAAGTCGCCAGTTGCTACATTTCATACAATTTTACGATAAAAATTGGAAATCTCCATCTGATCGGTTAATCCCAGCATAAGATCTGTCAGCTACCTGCTTCAACATGATGTAAAGTACAGACAGACCCTGTTATTGCTGAATTTATATTTTAAAATGGTAATATGCCGCAGAAAACTGCAAATTTATGAAAAAAATCTTTTAGATCATAATAGAGATGAAACAATCCGAACTGTGCAACAAAAATCTGAGACAGCTATGTATGAAAGAAATAAAGAAAAATCCGACTCTGATATAATTACATTTGACCACTACTGACCTTAACCGCAAACGTCAAATTCACACAACGTATTAAGTTTTTCTGCTTACTGCGAGTAGTTTATGCTTTCTAATAACGTAGATCAACATGCTTTTCGCGACGCTGTAACAGATGTACAAAAACGAGAAAACTTCAGAAACGTTTCTTATCGTAAGAACCTTTTCTATACAGGTTCTTTTTGCTTTATAGCTTATCTATACGTAGTTAGTATCTGGTGGTGTCAGAAGTACGAGTCACACGAAAACAGTAACATTAGCTTCTGTAATATTCATTCCCCATTTATCTCCTTATATTCTAATTTGAGGTTAAAAGTACACGTCTGCGCATTTTACCAAGTCAGAAGATACTCTCTCACTCGACACATGTCAGCGTTTTCCTCTTCCGTGACCTACTCGTCGCGTGCAGGCTGCCAAGATGTAAGAATAACCCGTAAGCAATAGAGCAGTTCTTCATGAATACTTAAAGTGGTGAAGGTTTAGTCTTATTTTCATAGAAATGTGCTAGTGTAAAAAGCTACATCACACGTATCTAAGAACAGTGTTTCAAGCTATTTCTATAGCGAATAAGTATTAACAATAGATAATTCACCAATATTTTGCGCTGTTCTATAGGAAGACAGGTTTGATGCAGCTTTCCACGCCATCTATCATGTGCAAACATCTTCATCTCTGCATTGCGTAGCTATTGCAGCTTACATCGATTTGAGGCTTTTTAATGTATTCATGCCTTAGTGTGCCTCTACAATCAACATACACGCCCCCTTCATTAATAAACTGATGTGTCCTTGATGTCTCAGTATGTGTCTCTTGTTTTAACCGTATTGTGCCATAAATTACCTTTTCTCCCCATTTCGATTCAGCACCTCCTCAGTAGGTATTCTCTCTACTCATCTATTTCTCAATATTGTCATGTAGCATAACATTTTAAAAGCTTCTAATATCTCCGTGTCTGAACTGTTTATCGTCCCCTTACCCTTATTTTACTTTTGATGATGATCATTTTACAATTTTTTCCAGACAGCATCCATTCCGTTCAACTGGTCTTACGAGTCCTTTGCCGTGTCTGACAGAATTATATTTTCATGACGCTAGTATTCAGCCGATGCTCTTGCTACAACCAGGTGGTACACTATTTTGATTTCATTTTGGGAGTGACAGTCAGTGCAAAAATTTTAATAAATTATGGTGTCTGTTAAGAGAAGTTGGATGAAAATGTTAATGAAGGAAGTGACATCTGGTGCAAAGATCAGTTTTCATCCCTCGTCAACGGCGAAAAACTTACTTTCCTCTTATACGTGTTTATGTTCGAGTTAAATAAAATTATGTTTTGTTCATTCAGCCAAAAAACTGAAACCCCTCATGAAGCAACTGTCATGGATTTGTTGAATTTACAGGTGAGTAAAATAGCATAGTATAGCAGCTAACAGAAATGAAAAAGTAGTTGCAAAACAGCGACATAGTTTAGCATCCGGTTGATATCAAGATTGTTAGAGACGTAGAGCAACCGTTGTTTGTATGGGGGTGGGGAAGGATGTAACCCGTGGACTATTTAAAGGAGGCGTCGGGGCATTCACTTAGAGTAATCTAGGGAAAACACAGGAAATCTCTATCTCGATGGCTGGTTGGGGACTTGACTTCATAACTGCAGCGTCAGCTCTTCGGGTGAATGTACCACGTCCTAACGCGAAACACTTGCTGTTAGGATATTTTTTCGGAAATTTTGCCAGCACATGGAGCAAATAAATACGTACGTAACATTTACTCATTATCGTAATTATATTTTCTACGTCTTTGTGTTGTACTTCCTTGAAATCACTCAGATGTCTGTATGTAACAATATGAGAGCGAATCATAATATTTTTTATTTCACAGAACTTATTCGATGAAGTTTCATGCGCTAAATCTGTTCGAGTTATCTTAGTCACTACGAAAATTTTTTTGGAGTTTTTTAATCCACTACTTGAAGATAAACCTTTTATTTGAAAAGATTTCACGGCAGCAGCACGTTAGTTAGATGAGTTATTCTTCGGAGAAGAGACTGGTGTTTGACATTCCTTTTCCATGTCACTACTGACATTCGGGACGGAAGGTGGGAATACGGTTCCAATTCTGCAACTAAGACAGATCAGTTTCCACTCACTTGCAGACGTCAAGCTCTTTTTCGTATATTTTGTGCCACTTAAGGGATTATATATGTCATGTGATTTGTAAGCCACTGGTTAAAAAAATCTAGAAAGTTATTAACGTGGCATTCTTTAATGTATATTGTAGATGCCAGTGTACTGCAGATATAACGCCTACCAGTCTCCGTAGTTAAATAGATTGAATTTTTTAAATTATGTTCTAAATTTTGCTTCTATTGTCTACTTTCTGCACCTCTTGTGGCACTTCATTTCAACTACCGAAGGCTGCTACTAGCTGTTGAAACGGAGCGTGTAATTTAAATGCGACGTTGATGAACAGTTCTAGATTACTGAAGATTAGTGCGACAAAAAGCTCATAAAATCGGGAAAAACGGAACAACAAAAGTAAGTGACTCTATTATGTTGTAAGTATAGAAAATTTCGTGAATATAAGAAGTGAACAGTTAAAGATATTTATCTATGTTTGACGGAATACAATAACGTTAGTGACGAAAGGTACTGTGATCTCGTTGTCTTTCCAGGAATCTGAGCTGGTACAAATTGTTCGGGTTTCCAGGCGCCATTTAGGCGAACTCATCCCGCTGGGAATCCGAGAACTTTACATTAGTTAAGTCTCCTTTGTTTAATAAAATTGTTCTATCTCTTCTAGGATAAATGTGTATGCGTAACTGTCTAATGTGGTTCTATTACAGTGTAAAATCCATTCGCCAAATGAAATATATTGTAGCAAAACTACTAGTATATTCTAAATCTCTGAAATATGACGCCGTCGTATTGGAAGGCACTGGAACATGTCCGTATTACATCAGCGTCGTGCCGATTTGGTGCTAGTTGCAGTAAAAATAGGCGCTATATACCGCAGTAAAAATCTGCAGTAAAAATAGGCTATATATATATATATATATATATATATATATATATATATAGAGAGAGAGAGAGAGAGAGAGAGAGAGAGAGAGTTGAGAAATAGACTTGCAGCGCTATAAGACCGAGTTCCATTCGGTCGTTTAGTGTTTTTGAAGTATAGTGGAACAATGAGTATGTAACCTAAACCTAGCGGAATTTCATTTACCCAAGAAAAACACATTCACATTCTCTTAGAGACACTGAACAATGAGCTCTTGTCGTGTGTTAAACGTAGGTGCATGATACGGCCAGACAACGTTTCTAAGTGCCTGTCACCATAAGCTAGATTCTTTCCTTCATGAAAGTGATGCGCTGTTAGCTAGCTGAACGGCTGCTTTTCCTTTTGCTGAGACTGTCACTTGGTGTGACGGCCTGTTTCCTCTCAGGAAATCCCCACTGTCTGCTGTGCTACTCTTGGCTAATTTCAGCTTTCCAACGACCCTGGATATCAGAGTTCAATGAATTTCGGTTCTCCTTGACACCATAGGTCCAGTTAGCAGGGAAACAATGTCCTTTGCATCCCTCTCAAAAGTACTGAGCGCCAGGGTTAACCTGTTTAGGTTTACCCACAAACATAATAATCTATTACAAAACTTTTGGAAAGTTGCATCTGGTTGATGGAGTAATGGCAGATCTTTGCTGTATTCGCGTGAAACTGTTTCCTTCCTAGAGCTTGCCTATTTCTGTCCACTTTCATATCTTTGCCAATTGTGGATTTGGAACTTCCTTCCGTTGTTAGTTGTCCTTCTGTTAGGAAGCATACTTCTGTTTCATTAGGTGGCCTCTTGTTTGCAGCGTAGTGCACTAGCTGGTTTCATACACACGATCTTGTGATCTTCTTAATGTATAGATCACGTAATAGATTAACACCTTTCTTCGCGAGGTCAGACATTCCACTTTCCCCTTACCCGTTCGAGGCAGAATGATGCCTTTACAGGCAGGAGAAAACAATAAAACGTTGAAACAGACAAAAATAGTTCTGAGTGTGGTTCCGTAGGCAAATCTGTTGACTCTGATAGCGGTCTGCATTCATTCCACTGAGAGGGTATTCATGATATGCGGTATATCCGTATTGATATTAAAACATGAACCACTTATCCAGTCGAATTGTTATATGTACGTTCTCCATTAATGTCATAAATTAGTATCTAGAAACAAATCTCTAATTTGTGTTAATTTATAGTTAATTTGTAGTTGTACAGAGGATATTAATGCTCATAAAAATCCGTAATTTTCTGTTAATTCATGACAGATCGAATAAAAAAGGTCACGATTTCAAGTTCGCCTAGCAGTCTCTCAGATGACACTACGTTGATCTATTGCATTAAGAGGATGACAAGATCGTGTGCATGAAACCAGCTAGTGCACTAAGCTGCAAACAAGAAGCCAGCCAATGAAACAGAAGTATGCTACCTAATAGAAAGGACAACAAAATATGGAAGGAAGTGCCAAATCCACAATTGGCAAAGATTCTTCGACTGCGGACGCTAAGCAGCCGGATAAATCGAAGAAGAGCTGCTTTCAGTCTGCTTCAGCTTCCGTTACAATGTTGACGCGGACTACCTGATACTCACTGCTTATAACGAACAGGGAGCAGCAGCATTAAACAAGGACACGAATCTTTTATTACGCTCGTTATCGGAAGAGCAGTTGACAAGGCTAATGCGACGGTGAACACGCATGTGTCAACTCGGTATCCACATTCAGCTCAGAAGTGCCCTCCTGCCAGATGGTTGTGAATGACTGCAGCTTACTCCTCTTACTGGAACTGTTTGGCCTGTAATTATTTTATTGTATCATCATCATCATCATCATCATTTAAGACTGATTATGCCTTTCAGCGTTCAGTCTGGAGCATAGCCCCCCTTATACAGTTCCTCCATGATCCCCTATTCAGTGCTAACGTTGGTGCCTCTTCTGATGTTAAACCTATTACTTCAAAATCATTCTTAACCGAATCCAGGTACCTTCTCCTCGGTCTGCCCCGACTTCTCCTACCCTCTACTGCTGAATCCATGAGTCTCTTGGGTAACCTTGCTTCACCCATGCGTGTAACATGACCCCACCATCTAAGCCTGTTCGCCCTGACTGCTACATCTATAGAGTTCATTCCCAGTTTTTCTTTGATTTCCTCATTGTGGACACCCTCCTGCCATTGTTCCCATCTACTAGTACCTGTAATCATCCTAGCTACTTTCATATCCGTAACCTCAACCTTGTTGATAAGGTGACCTGAATCCACCCAGCTTTCGCTCCCATACAACAAAGTTGGTCGAAAGATTGAACGGTGCACAGATAACTTAGTCTTGGTACTGACTTCCTTCTTGCAGAAGAGAGTAGATCGTAGCTGAGCGCTCACTGCATTAGCTTTGCTACACCTCGCTTCCAGTTCTTTCACTATGTTGCCATCCTGTGAGAATATGCATCCTAAGTACTTGAAACCGTCCACCTGTTCTAACTTTGTTCCTCCTATTTGGCACTCAATCCGTTTATATTTCTTTCCCACTGACATTACTTTCGTTTTGGAGATGCTAATCTTCATACCATAGTCCTTACATTTCTGATCTAGCTCTGAAATATTACTTTGCAAGCTTTCAATCGAATCTGCCATCACAACTAAGTCATCCGCATATGCAAGACTGCTTATTTTGTGTTCACATATCTTAATCTCACCCAGCCAGTCTAATGTTTTCAACATATGATCCATAAATAATATGAACAACAGTGGAGACAGGTTGTAGCCTTGTCTTACCCCTGAAACTACTCTGAACCATGAACTCAATTTACCGTCAACTCTAACTGCTGCCTGACTATCCATGTAAAGACCACTTTATTGTATGAGTTTTCTAATTTAAAATGTCATTTTAACAACTCATTTCTGTTCCTCTCTCTCTCTCTTTTGTGTATATACAACTCTAGATCAGAGGAAAAAAAGGAACATGACTCTGTCGAAGTTGTCATTCTGATACTGAGTGTATGTAGACTTCTGAAAAATACCAGTAATCGAGGTGTGCACTTCCGGAGTCTCAAAAGCGTTAGCCGCAGGACACTTCAGTAGGCTAGGGACGGAAGCAGATCTATGACAGGAAGTGCTAACTGGCTGGAAACCCCAAGGCACCTTGTGTGTTCCTGTCCGCTACCTGACTTCGGGATTGGGGGCTTATCGCTGTCCGACTTGAGCCTTCGACCTTGCAGCAAGGGCGCTCCCCTGTAACCCACAGGAAAAGCAAGTCGTTACAACGACTTTGCACACTGGAGTTTTAGCGGCTACGGCAACCTAGTATACAGGTTGAATCGGAACTCCACAGACAAAATTTCGGAGGCTTTTCAGTGATATTTCGGAGTATTTTATTATAAGAAATAATTTAATTATTGTTTATTAGATTTGTAACCCAAATAACCTTTATTAATATGCAAATAGCTTATCAACAGTGCAAAACCGTGTAATAATAAATGCTAAAACGTACAACAAAGAGCACAAAGTAATAGAACAATCCTCAGACATATTTAAAAATACGGCGATGTGGCTGGCGTCGCTGGGGCGTCAGCTCAGAAAAGTGTCATTGCACTTCTGTTTCATCAGTAGACTTATCCACAGTGCTGTGTGTCACAGTTACGAGCAGCACTGCTGGAACAAAATCTAGCCACAACCGAGCAGTACTGAATCCAAGGTTGAGGGCGAAGAGCAAAGAGGGAATGTGACAGAAAGGAACAAGTTTGTTTCCAAACAAGACACGGAGAATGTCATTAAAATTTGCAGTGTTTTGCAGACATTTTCAATCCAATACGGATATAAACGAAAATGGGGCAAGAAATAAATGAAACGTTGTTATTCTGTTGCGTTCATCAGAGAACAGAAAATATTCCTGCGTTATATCCGAAGTGCTGTCAGTCGAATTCGGAGTCACCCTATGTATCGACATCTCCACGTACGGGGTGAACCGACCTACACAGACAAAAGTTGTAATTATTGTGAATAGTTTGGTGAATTTACCCGTGGCCTCCGGCGACTCATTGTTGTTGTAGCTAGAGGTCCGAACACTAGTTTTACGCAACTTCCCACCTTTTTCCTGTGCGAGGTTCTTCATCCATGTTTAAGGGGGGATGTGTCGGAAAATGTAGACATTTATTTAAAAAATCATTACAGCCAAGATCTAAAATTTTGTATGTGTAAAGCAAAAGAGCTGTGTTTTAACGAAAAAATATAATAAAATATGTAGGATTAATATTTGCCAGAAATTTGAATTTTTAATTTTTTTATTGTCTTTTTTACAAAAGCCGTAACCCAAATTCTAATCATGCAATTAATCTGAAAATTTTATGGTAGTGTCCTGAGAAGGTTATAAGACCACTGAACTACAGTTATTAATTTATGGTGCAAACTGTATCATTAACAGAGTTTTTAATTTTGCACATCTATAATTAACTTGTTTCTACATACAATCATTTAAAAATCAGAATTTAATTGCAGGATCTCGTATTTTTTAGTTCCATGGAGACGGAAATACGTGAGCAGTTTCTGAAAATTTCATAGCATTAGCGCATATACTTTTGAGAAAAGGCTTCTAATAACGTAAAAAATGTAAAACAGAGACAATGAGGTTCAAAGACTTTCTTCTCATACTTTTATTTAATTTTAAAGTCCTCCATACTTATTCTCCTCATCCCCCAGGTTCCTCTTCTCTCATCTGGGAATATGCCTGACCTGTATTTGCAGGTAAGAGACTGATCTGTTAGCTTTCTTCACCCTGCTCTCATCGATGGTGTAAAGTGCTTTTGTTGTAAACACACCAGGATCTATACCAACTTTCTTCAGCACTTCAATTCTGTCATTATTTCCGTAATTGTAACATAAAACTGTATCATAGACACTTATTTTCAGTACTTCAAGTCCACAGAATGTCCTTTTTGAGCATCTATACCAAATTAAATTATTGAGGCTTTCATTCGCATTTTGTGTCTTTCCGTGAAGACACTTCCCCAATAAATCAGGGTTTGCAAGAAACCTGAACGTGGGCTTAATTGCATTCATAAATGGTTCTGGTAATGAGTGCTTATGTGAATATGTCTCATTTCTGTTGTTGAACTTACACCAGTCGTCTTTCCGACGCAGATTGTGCATTGGTGCTTCATCAGTGGAGAGTTTTTGGAAAAAATGGATTACACAGCATGTTTCCTTGTCTCTCAATTATGTGTGTTTTTCCTGATAGCTCTCCCATAAAATAACTGAAGAGAATCAATTTCTTTCTTAGTAGGCCTGCCTTTTCCTTCTAGTGGTTTTCCATCATCAAGTACTTCGCCTTTCTTCTCTTTCAGCAAGCAACGAACCCTACCACCAAACCTCTCGAAATCGGGACCGCCTTTCGCGGGTAAGTGCTCTACCACCTCTTTTTTTAATGAGATGTGGTAAAAAGGATGCAATTGGTGTATTATTGTGAATGTATTTTTGCTATTTTGTTTATTTATTTATTTTTAATTTTAATTGTTTTTTATTTATTTTTTAACAGTAAGTAACTGAAACTAGTAAGTACACTCGTTGCGTCGAGTTGTGAACGCACATAACTAAAAAACATGCTTATAGTTGCAGCAAAGGGCATAAAGCAAGAGAACAAAGTGTGGGGCTAAGGAATCCATTAAATAGAACCTAAGAGTGGAATCCATACCACCATTAACCGGTGCTACATCTTGCACCGAATGGGAAACAAAAACCGCGAAGACCTTTTCGCACCGGGGACAAAAAGAGAAACTGGGGCAAAAACTGCTATAGAGTGAGAGGGGTCACAATGAAACTCTCCATCTGCTGTATCATCCAGGTATGACTTCTCGTAATGACTAAGGTAGATTCCACGTTGTATCACGCAGTGTTCTATCATCGACTTGTAATTTTAGCTTCTCTTACCCGTGATGTTCCAGCTACGTGGACGGTCGTGGAACGCACTGCACAAGTAATTGGGAAAATATTGTCGATACTTTGGGTTACATGGGATCTTGCAATGTCGCTCCTGCAAATAGTTCCAAAAGTCTAAAGTGTCCTTAGTGCCGTCTTGAAACAAATAATGCACTGCATGTCCACGAAACCACATCATGGCATTAGTTTTCGTAATACTTCTCATCCGGGAATAAGATCGTTTTGGGGTCGATATGATTCGGCGTCACTTGAAGGAAGTATGCAGACATTTGCTTCACTAAGTGCCACACTGCCCTAGATTCGCCACAGCTAAGACGGTGTTCATCGTTGTCTTGAACGTCACAGCTCGTGCTCGTGGGTGAGTCTACCATATGGATCGCATGTAACCTTGATCTGATCGCCTGCTTACCGTTGACAGTGATATACCACATCGCCGTGACGTCAGTGCTCAGTGGTGAATTGTCCTCCACACTAATCGCCAGTTGACGTTCGAGTGCTTCCTCTCCACGACGTTATTGGGTCGTCCACGTTGCAGGACCCGATAAACCGACTTTGTCGTCGCCAGTTGAGTAGCTGGTAAGGCAAGTCGAACGTAGCTAAGTTCGAGGTAAAAGACACTGATGTAGAAGAGCGAGGAGGGGACGTGGTGCATCGGCACAGGTGGCAACAGGGAGGGTGGTGTTAGTTCTTTTATTAACAAACTCGTCAGACTGTCCGGACGGCGGTGCCATAGATTGGTTAATGTGCTCAGAAATAGGGTAATAAAGGCAAAGCCCTCCCCGATCCGGGGGAAGGGTGAGAGTCTCATATTTGATCTTGAAAAGCATCCCTGACCTCACAAAGGACCCAAAGGCCGCCAGTATACGGCGAGCTAACATCACCGATATAGATAGTATCTGAGCAGCGGTTCGTCGTATATCCTCTGTAAAATCAATGCCGAGACATTTCAAAGTCTCTCTGGTCTGTAAGGGGGTGACGCTGTCCTCAGACAATCCGACCCCGATGTTCGCTACCGATTTTGCGACGTTGATACGACTACCAGTGGCCATGCTATAATGTCGCTATCCAATTCAGTGTACTAGCGGTGTCATCGCCGTTGCGGATGACAATCATCAGGTCGTCAGCGTACACTTTATACCGGAAAGTGTGGCCTCGTAACGTCATACCCGTTAGTCGTTGGCGCAGGCCGCATAGGAGTGGTTCCTTGGCCACAGCGTAAAGTAAAGTGGACAGAGCGCAGCCTTGGCGTATCGATCGAAAAATGGTGAGGGGCTGCGTATGTCGGCCGGTGACGATCACCTTGGATGTCGCGCCGCGGAGTAGTCGCATGACGACAGTGACGAAAGGCTGTGGGTACCGCATATGTTGAAGGATCGCTTCCAAATAGTCGTGGTCCACTCGGTCGAAAGCTTGACTGAAATCGATTGCCGCCAGTGCACCCTTCAGACGACATGCCCTCGCCAGTGAGATCAAGTCACATATTCACTGAGTGCTGTTTGAATATTATTGTCGCCTCCTAATGACATTTGATCGGGTGAGATGACGTTTCGTAAGGTCTGGTGTATCCGCGCCGCCAACAGTCGAGAAAAGATCTTAAAGTCGCAGTTCAATAGCGCCAACGGGCGGTAGTCCTGCAGCCGTGAGCCACCGGACGGTTTGTGAATAGGAATAATCATCCTTTCCACAAGGGCCGCAGGGAGTGGCACTTCCGGGGATAGTAGTTCGCGACCGCTGTCCGTCTATCGGGTGGCTAATAAATATTGAAAAGTCCGGTAAAATACCAAGAAGAGGCCATCAGGACCCGGAAACTTGTTGATAGCTCCTTTTCTAATGGCGTCGATCACTTCTTCTTCCGTAATTTCTTCCATCCAGGCCGCTTCCATTGCCGGGGTGACGGTGCCGTAAATCGTGTGAGAGACGTCCTTCAGTGCTGTCGGATCAGGGATCTGAGCGGAATAGATCTGGGAAAAATGATCGTACACTGCTGTGTTTATGTCTTGTTGCGTGGTGAGGCGACGACCGTCCTCCGTGTCGATGAAGCGTATCAGCGCTCGTTGGCGTCGTTTACGTTCACGAAGTACGTGGAACACCGGCGGGCGTTCGTTCGGTATCCGATCCTGCGTCCTCGAGCGGATGGCCACCCCCTCTAGGCGGCATCGCATATTAGCAATGATCTGAGCCTTAGCACGGTGGACCATCGCTTGTCGTTCCGGGGACGGCGCCATAGCATCGCAGTCGCGCAGTACCCTGAAGTAAAAATCGAGTGTATGTCTACGCCAAGCAGCGTGGTCGCAACCTTAGGTTATCAACGTTCGCCTCAGTGCCGGTTTGTCGCAGTCCAGCCACCAGCGGATCGTTGTGGGATATGCACGGAGACGATTTTCACACGAATGCCACGTATCCTCAACGGCTCGGCGGCAATCCGGGTACGACAGGTGAGCGATGTTTAATTTCCACGGGCTGCGGCTTCTCCACACTTGTTGCCGCCGCAGGGTGACGGCACAAATGTAAGCTGAGTGGTCCGAGAAAGCTGCAGGCCACAGTTCCGCATCCTGTGTTCCACCGGCAAGAGAGCGTAGACATAAATCCGGTCGATGCGACTGGAAGAGTGAGTCGTGAAGTGTGTGAATCCCGGTCGGTGGCCGTGAAGATGTTCCCGAGTGTCCACCATCTGCAGGTCTCGAATTAGCGTCTCGAGTTCTGGGCACGGATTACGTCGTGGGAGTTGGTCTCTGGGCGCCAGTACGCAATTGTAGTCACCTCCAAACACCAGATGGTCGTGGCGGCCTTGGAAGAGCGGGGCGACGTCTTCGGCAAAGAATCGTGAACGTTCGCAACGTTTTTCCGTCCCGCAAGGTGCGTAGATATTGATAAGGCGGACACCTAGTACTGTGAGTGACATTCCTCTTGCCCCAGGCAGAGAGAGGATATCGTCCGCCACTATCCCTTCCCGGAGAAGTACAGCGACACCGCTGCCTGTGGGGGAAGCTAGAGAGACGCAAGCATCGTAACCGTGCATGCCTGGTAAGTCGTGGACGTACACTTCCTGCAGAAGGGCTATATCGATGAAAACAGAATTCAACATATCCTGAAGCAAGGATAACTTAGCGCGCGTCCGTATAGTGTTGATGTTTATAGTCGCAACGCGATAAGTTTGAGGTCTATCCATACCACCCGTGTTGGCCATCAATACGCTTGTAAGGCTGTCTCGTCACTGTATCTCATGGCGGGAAAGGGTCAACACTGGTGGAGTAAACTCCCCCCCCCCCCCCCCGTGTCGTCCGACACGATGGGCAAGGAGTTTTCCTCACTGTCGTCCGCCCAGTCGCCATGAAATACCATCGGCTGTTGGTGGCTGTTTGTGGCTGCTGCGGCACTCGGCACTGACTCCATTGGCTCTACTAGCTGGGAATCGGCAGCGGCTGTCTGTTTGTAATCCTGCTGGTCTGTGGGGTCAGACGCACCGAAGCCGTCACCATGGCGATCTGTTGGGTGGGATATTACTACGGCCCCTGTACCGCCGGTACCGTCGAAGTGTCCACAGTCCATATCAGACGATCGCTGCTAACACTCGTCCGATGGAGCACGCCGCCGTCTTTTGTGTTTCCGTGGGAACGCTGTTTACTTACGTGTGTTTCAGTATCCGAATGTGGGTGGATTTCTTCAGCTCCGGTGTCTGGAAGAAAAGCCACTGTTGGCACAACCCGTGGGTCAATGTCCATCCTGGCATCCATGCTTTCTTGCAAGGTCAGTCGGTGATTATCTTCAGGCGGGGGCGCCGTTGCAGAGGCCGGATCCGGTACTGCAGAATCCATCATGGTCTCGCTATCGGGGGCGGCTATCGGACGAATGTGGTCAGCATCGGAAAGGGTTGCTGCCCGTGCAACCTCGGCATAATTGAGAGGAAGCGTCGTCACCGGAGAAGGAGGCATAGATTCACCTGTCGGGATTTGAGTAAGCCGTCGTCAGAGACAATCCGACCGGATGTGCCCTTCTTGGCCACAACCGGAGCATGTGCGTGGCTGACCGTCATACATAACGATCGCCCTACATCCGCCGATGACAAGGTAGGATGGTACATGTTTGGTCAGTTCAATTTTGATCTGTCGTACCCCGTTACGAACGGGGTACGTTGTAAAGGTGGTCCATTTTTCGACCATGTGGCTGACCACTCTGCCGTAAGGCTGGAAAGCCGCGGTGACTACATCCGGTGGTACTTCGAAAGGGAGTTCGAAGACGCGTATCGTACGGAGGCCAAGCCCAGTGTGATCAATAGAGACCGCCCCAAAATGGCCATCAGAATGTTTGAATTTAAGATCGTTCGCATGTGCGCGCACGGTTCTGTTGCACACCTCGTCACATACTAACTTGACGTAGACAACACTGCTCGTGATAGAGAGATGGATACCAATTATGTACCGCGGTTCAATTTTAACGTCGCCACGTAGAAAACGTTCCACTTCAAAAGCTGGCGGCCGTGCATGATCGGGTTGAAAACTGATCTTGATGGTGGTTTGTCTGAATGAATGTGCCATATGGCGTCGGTAGTGATGGACTCTAAAGTAGCGACGACGAAGTAGTAAACAACTGCTGGCACACGCGACCCCGCAGATGGGACGTAAACAAGACGTCCTCGCCGCAGCGCTGCGGAAAGCGGACTGCTACCTGAGCTACCCGAGCACGACTTGCGCCCCGTCCTCAGAGCTGTACTTGGCTGGCTCTGAGCACTATGCGACTTAACGTCTGAGGTCATCAGTCGCCTAGAAGTTAGAACTAATTAAACCTAACTAACCTAAGGACATCACACACATCCATGCCCGAGGCAGGACTCGAACCTGCGACCGTAGCGGTCGCTCGGCTCCAGACTGTAGAGCCTAGAACCGCACGGCCACTCCGGCCGGCAGAGCTATACTTCCACCAGTACCAGTACTTTCCCGAGAAAGGCAAAGGTCCTCAGTTCGAGTCTCGGTCCGGCACACAGTTTTAATCTGCCAGGAAGTTTCATATCAGCGCACATTCCGCTGCAGAGTGAAAATCTCACACATTCCAACTTTTATGTTGTTGTATTGTACGGATTTTTATCTATTACAATTTTGAACGAAGAGGAGTCCCCGTCACCAAGGCATTTAGTATATCTGGCACCATACTGATCCTCAGATCTGGAGAACATCCTCACAACTGCAGCAGTCTCCATGCCCCCACTTAGAGCATGCTACTGCATGTTTTTCTTGCCACAATTTCTCACTGTCTGCATCGTTAATATTTTCCTTGTTGCACACTATTGGCAGTATTTAGACATAATTTCTATATCCAAAACTTTGCCTAAGTCAATACCAATAACAGATGCAACTCCATACAGGGATGTGTGACCCCTTTTCATCCTGGTCCCATCTACACACACATACAGATCAGTAACATTTGTAGGAGATTCACTGTAATGAATATCTACCCCAGGATCTATTCCTTTTAGGTTTATTTTCACCAGTTCCTCCACTGCTTTCTTCATAGAAACTTTGGCAGTATCGCGTACGCCAGCAGACATTTCTTTATTTGTTTTCTCAAACCTTGCACAAGGTGGAGGCATGTTCAGAAAACCACACAATCAATTACCTCCTTCCCTGCCCTGTCCAAGGCATCTCAGAGCATATGCTAACCTAAAATTGCTTTCACAGGTGCCAGTGACAGTTTTTTTTTTTTTTTTTTTTTTTGAGGAGGAGGAAAATGAAAATTCATAGCCACACGAATTACAAACCAATTCAAAATCGCAAGCTATTCACACTCTTCTTTCTTCAACAACAATCATGCATTCCGAATTTTTACAGCTAACACATGAATATGAAAACATTATAGCCTGGCAGAGAAGCTCTAAATCAGTAAGTCTAAATCCAGTAGAACCCATATCAACAACATTCACGCACCTGTGCAATTCTCCTGTACCAAGTTTGAAGTTGAAGCTGAGAGATTATGTTCTTCATTTCGAGCTGCTTCCTCTTTTTTGTTGTTAAACCGATTTCCATGAAACCTCCGTTTCCTAAACCCAGTTTTTCCACCACCCATTATGCATAAATCTTGACGTCCACGAAAAGGTTTGCTAATTCAACCTTCTACCGACTAATATGTGATAGTATTGTCAAAACGTAAATAAACCACATTCAAGAAAGATGTCAGCCAGAGATATAGATGTCAGCCAAAGATATCGAAAGAAAATAGCCTTCACACTGACAAGGATTCCGCTGAAGCAAGCAGTTTTCCAAATGTCAGAAAAGGTGGGAGTGGCCGCCAGTACAGAGTTAATCAGCTTAACAATTTAAAGGCATTTCCAAAGCTGCTATCACGATAAAATTCACACACAACGTAGATTAAACTGTTTAGATCAAGAAAATAATATTTTTGAAAAATCGCTTTTTTGGACCAAAATCCATTACATCCCTCCTCAACCGCTGCAACCTAAACGCATTTGAAGCTGATTATTGTAGTCAGGCTTGGTCTCTCTCTAGAATTTTTACCCTGCTCCCTTCCCTTCAATAACAAATTATTTGATGGCACAGGATGCGTCATATCAACCGATCCCTTGTTTTAGTCAAGTTGTGCAGTAGGTTTATTTTCTTATCAGTCATATTCAGTATATCTTCATTAATTATCTGATTTACCCACCTATTGTTCAGCGTTCTCCTGTACAACCTCATTTCTAAAGTTTCTATTCATTTTTTATCTATTTCCGTACAAAGCTACACTCTAGGTAAATACTTCCGGAACACTTCTTGATTTTTAATCTATACTCGATGCCGCAAAGTTCATCTCTTTCAGAAACGCTATTCTCGTCGTTGCCAGCTAACGTTTTACATTCTCCCTTCATCAGTGATACTCAGTTACTTTGCTACTCGAGTAGCAAAACTCATCATATACCTCTAGTGTCCCATTTCCTAATCTAATTCCCTCAGAATCGACTGATTTAATTCGACTACATTCCATTACCGTTGTTTTACTTTTATTGATATTAATCTTATAACCTCTTTTCAAGATACTATCGATTCCGTCAACTGATCTTCAAGTTCTTTGAAGTCTCTGGTGGAATTACAGTGTCATCCGCAATCCTTAATGTTTTTAAATTTGTTTTTGGATAAGTTCCGCCTTGAGCAGTGCTCACTGTCTTCACGTATTTATTGGACTTTACTGCAGTGTTTACCATTTGGCATTGCCTGCTTCGTTCTCTGGGTGTGTTTCCAGTTACTTCTAAGGTAAAGTGTGCCTTTTCGGTGCGTTACTCGTATGACATACTTGTCTGCTTCTAATAGAGGCGCTTATTTGTCAGTCTAGGCTCTTCACCATTTGTAGCATCATTCCTTCTCGAGAGTTGCTCAGTTATGCGGCTGTCTGATCTGATCTTGTAGAATTTCGTAGCAGCCTTATTGATTCATTGCATTACTTGCTGCTCTACTCCGGCTTCGTGCACGTATTAGGCTGGGAAGCTAGGTGGGAAATGGAAGATCCGTCACAGCGATTTATTCTGCGTTGTCTGAAGATTCTTGATATGTAATGTAGCCGCATTTCCGCATACAGCTAATGCGTAATTCTTTACTGGACATGTGAGGAGCCTGAAGAAGTTAAGGTCAGTTCAGTGGACAAAGCCGAGTTTTCATTAACGAGTGGATTGAGAATTCATAACCTCTGCATGGACTCGTTTTCGACGTCGGTAATGTGCTGTTGTCATGTCAGACTGCCTTCAAATAAGACAACAAGGTATTTCGCTGTGGCTGTCACTATCGCTGCGCAAGTGAGCTGGATTGGTTGTAATGCTGGTTTCTGGCTTTTGCTGAGTTACATTTCTTGGCTGTTTGAGGCGCTAAATCTTATTCTCCCCACGGAGGTACTGGTTCTTCGGTGCAAACTTCCTGCATTCTGTTGTGTATCGCCTGCGACCATCTGCTCCTGGTGCATAAGGCAGGGTCAGCGACGTAAATAGCTGTGTAGACACGTGGTGTTGAAGGCAGGTGCGATCTGTACAAAGAGTGCAACACAGGCTCTTGACGGATCCCTGTGCCATCCGTGCTAGTACTGTTCTCAGTGTGGAAGTTTCTTCGCCTACTTTGACAACGAAGGTGTGATTCTGTACATAGGTCGCCAAGAGCAGCTCATTTGAGCCCTCGATACCAAGGTTAAGTAACTTGAACAGTAGCTCCCTGTGACAGACGATATAGAATGCCTTGGTGACGTCCATAAAGATGGCTAAGCAGTATTCATTCTTATTGCAGGCCTACGCCACGTCCTCCACGACTCTAAGGAGTTGTAGAGTTGTGTAATGCCCCTGTCTAAATCAATACTGCTCCCAGTGCAAAATATTGTCTCTTTTTAAATATTCTCAAGACCCTCTATAGTAGTATTTCTTCCGACACGTTACGTACTTAATATTGATAGCAAATTGATAGGCTTGTAACTGCGAGGCTCGGTTGCTCTCTTCCCAGTTTTCGGCACCCGGATTATGATGGTATGCTTCCACGTCTCCGGGAAAGTCCTCGTGAGAATAATATAGTAATGCTAGTATGTTGACAGCAACTCTGCGTAGTCCTTTCAATATTATCCCCGTGATTTCATCACGCCCAGGTGTCTTGACGTTGGGCAGTCTGCTGAGCTCAAAAATTTCTGGTGGTAACGACGGTGCTCGGTGACCAGTTCTTCTCTGCTGTAGTGCCGACGTCTCCATGCGTTACTTAAGACGTCTTTGAGATTTGCCATTACACTGTTTACGTCGTCATCTTTATCTAGCCGATGTTCTTACAGGCGACCCGAGAATTGCTGTCGAAATGTTTCCCAACTTCTCTTCTTTGTGTTGAACCGGTATGTGATGTGAAGAGGCTCAGCACTCATGTTGATCACTAAGGCAGTGAGCATAAGTAGTTACGAAATCCTGAAGCCCTTTGCGATAGCGATGTTCAAGACATCTGGTCTCCTCCGGTTGTAATTACATTCGGTCGGCTATGCCGATCCACGGTCTTGAGCGTTTGCTTGCTCTGATGCTTGAAGTAGACGCCTAGCACTATGGTTGGTTATGCAAGAATACCCTGCAATATGTTTCGAGTTAAGCTCTCCTGCTGTAAACTACTTGCCACTGAATCCTAGCAGGCCTCTTGCGTCATCTGTGTCTTGGAGTTCTTTGGCTGGGCGGTAGGCAGGTACAAATGTTACTGCGCGTGGAGCGGCTTCCGCAGTAGCGGTGTGGCTTCAGAAGTCTGCAGCATCAGTCTAGTCACGTTCGCTCTAACTGCAGGATTCAGGTGAGATTCATTTACAATACAGATATCGACATTCTAACTTTGTAGAAACCGACGAATCTGCAGGAAATTCTAATATACTCCTTTGGCGTTCCACGCCATGATTTTGTTTTTTTCAAGTCTCGTAATTCTGTCCATGGCCGAGCAAAATTGCGTCGCTTTAGCGCTCAGAATTTCTGATTGCTCCATCGGTGGTAGCACTGACGATTTGAGGCAACCTGGCAAGCGCTTTGCTCACGTCTACTAGGGTGTCTGCCACTTGCTTCATGAAGTCGGCGCTGTAGAAGAGCTCCGACCATGTCCTCTTCGCCATGCGTAGTTCGTCATAGACGTGTGAGGTTGGGGCTGGCTGTTGAGGAGTTCCCATCACTACTGATGCTGTTGTTGGCACTGTTCTGTAGCCTCTAACGAGGTCCAATTTTAACACGTCAGACTTATTTCGAGTAATGCGTCTTTGCATAAACGATTGCCTCTGGATTTCGCGTGTTGGCTGGTGCTGATGTGCCGAGACGCACATTCTTTTGATATATTCTTCTGTGTTCTCTTTCTCTCTTCCAGTGGTGGGAGACCACGCTTCATCCTGCTTTCTGTCTTCATATATTGACAGCCTCTGTAGTTTGCTCGATGTTGTTGTGAACAGTGAAACCACATATCGCGGGTATGTCTTTGGCAATGTCATATGTTCTGCTCTCATGTCACTTGCTACATTTCACAGGTTATGGAGGCATCACACGAAGTCTTGCGATATGGAAGGAGCCTTGACATCTACAGCATTGTGTCGGTCCGCAGTGGCTGCGAAGCTTTTCCATCCTTGCTATTAGTGCAGAGATTCTCTTGGCAACGAAGATTTTTCGGTGCTCTTCAGTGTCTGGGAGGACGACTCCTCTCATTGCATTTCATTTCTGTGTACTTCATATCTTCATGTGATCGACAACAGGGGCAGCAATACCCATTTCTTCCCGTGCTTCTTCAATTTCTTCGTTTTTCATCCTGTGAGGTATGTTTCTGATGACAGCTTTAACGGCTTTTGGACGTACCATTGGAATTTTGTAGCATTACTTCCTGGCCGCGTCTACTACACTGCTGGGAAAAAAAATTAGTATACCTGGAAAAACGTCGATTTTGATCCGATGACGCAATATGCCATCTGCAGAATGGTGGATGTACTGGTAATGGTTTGAACGTCGTCCCCCAACAGATAACTTAATGACGTAGCTACCAGTGTGCCATCTGTGGCTATCGCTTGAACCTTGTCCCACAGTTACGCAGGGTCAGCCATGGTTAATCGTATTTGGCATGTTAATGTTTAATGGGTGACCAGATGCCCTTTTTGCCGCCACCCAGTACCCCCCGGGACGGAATTAGTGCACCCCAACTGTCTGCGTCGAGTGTAGTCCATGGAATAGTGCGGAAGTGTTCAAATGTCTGCGAGTCGTGTAACTGAGGCGGAACATGGGGACCAGCCCGGTATTCACCTAGCGGGATGTAGAAAACCGCCTAAAAACCACACCAGGCTGGCCGGCACATTGGCCCTCGTCGTTAATCCGCTGGGCGGATTCGATACGGTTCCTGCGCGCCTACCCGAGTCCAGGAAGCAGCGCGTCAGCACTCTCGGCTACCCTGGCGGTTCACCAGTGTGCCATCTGTGTCTACCCTTTAATAGGGAATGCTCACAGCACACATGAGTGAAGCAAGCAGACGACCATTCCATGGAAACGCACATGTGCTTCCTACAGCCTATCCAAGTTGTAAACGGGTTAAGTTGTGGCCTTCCGAGTGGGGGGATGGCCATTTCGGGGAATTGCCAGACACGTTGGACGTGCTACGTCTGTTATGCAACGATGCTGGTACCAGTGGGCACGTGAACATTCTAACTCCCGTAGACAAGATCCTGGACGACCACGCAGCACAAACACACTCCAGGATCATCGTAATGGAAGGGGAGCAGTTGCAGATCATACAGCTACCACAGTACAGATAATATTCCGTGTGAGCACAGAAGTGTCAACACAAACTGTTGAGAACCACTTATTACCAGTGAGACTATGGGCTCACACACCTCTAGCCCATCTTCCCCTGACGCTACAGCATTAACGTGCTCGGCTCGACTGGTGCCAGTCAGAGGATCACTTGGAAGATGGAATGGCACTCTGCGATCTTCGGCGATGAGGAAAGATTTTGACTTGATGGTCGTTTGAGCGTGCGACGACGCCAACCAGCGCTCATGTGCAGAATATTGTTCTGCCGTACTTGTAACAGGAAGGTGCCCGCCCACACGGCGCCCATAAAACTAAACGTGCTCTGCAAGACGTGCAGCAACTACCCTGGCCATCAAAATCTCTGTACTTGTCTCCACCTGACCACGTGTGGGATGTGATGGGACGAGAAGTGACTCGTGCGACTCGTCAAGCAACAACTCTTAAAGAACTACTTGAACAGGTCGAGCAGGCGTGGCATAACGTATCCCATTATTCGCCATGTGTACGATCGACTTGAAGCCAGTGTCTGCGTCTGCATTGCCGCCCATGGAGGGTACACCACGTACCAGTGTGGGTGTCTCAGCATGAGTCAGTACCTGGTACCTCAGAACTGGTTGTGCTATTGATCTGTTAGTGTAATCATTTCATGTTCTCCATATGCACTGTTGCAATAATAAATTTTGAGTGAACTGGAAACCTCTAAAAAGTGTGCTACGTATTTTACTTGCGGTGTATATCCACCACTTTTACATAATCAGTTGTATCTCTCATTATCTACTCAAATTTGTCTGCGAGCTTGCTTTGGGGTGAACAGGTGAGTACAGCTTTGCTTTAGCCAGTCGTACAGTTTTATGTAACATTCTTCGTACTGCAGGACGATCGGCAGAATTCGCAGTTTTCTTGCTTTTGTTTTTCGTTGGAACGCTCCGTGTATCTATCTTGAATGGTGCTGTAGGAATTTCTAGTCTCGACAGCTGTATGTACAACATATCTCGTCTTTCCTTGCTTCTTCCTAGGCGGTCTTCTGAATGCAGATGAATTCTGGATGCCACTTGTAGCGGTCGTGGGAACATTCTGCTTCATTCCTTACTGTGGCTGCATTCCCGCTGCTGCTCACTGGACGAATCCGTATTGCTGTCCATCTCATACTCCAGGTCTATTGCTGAAGTTCGAACAGGAGCGATCAAGAGGCCGACTCCGACGCTTCAAATGCGAGCGCTAACACGTTCTTCTTGCTCAACTTCACTGACTCCACTATACTACTACTTCCACCTTGATCAAACACAATATTTTTCTAACGAGACATGTTCCGATGAAGTTACAGAAGCATCGGTGGGTTTTTAATTTTTTTCTTCTTAGTGCATCCTATATTTCTTGTGGTTTCATTTATTTTGTGTTATAGCTGTCTGTCTTTCAAAGTTCGTCATTTTTCTGGTTTCCCCATTACCTTCATTGAGAAAACTGAGCTTTGGAATTGGCAATCTGTCACTCTTTGGAACATAGGAAATAATACTTTTAAACTGACGGGAAAAAAATCGGAACACCCAAAACCGATTAACGTGGACAAATGAAATTTCGGGAACATATTTTTCTAGGTAAAATATTTAAGTGATTAACATTGCCAGGTCACAGCTTGATATAAGAGCGAGATAAACCATTGCAAATGTGAAATACTGGTACATTAATAACTGGTTTAACAACCAGAATGATGATGTAAGCACGCAAATGTGCATGCATTGTGTTGTACAGGTGTCAGATGACAGTTTGTGGGGTGAAGCGCCCTGTCTGTTCCACTTGCATGGTCAATACAGTTACAGTTAATGCTGTTTGTGGAATTACGCTCGAGTTGTCAGATGATGTCACATTTGTGCCCGATTGGAGACAGTTCTGGTGATGTGCAGGCGAAGGCAACGTGTCGACATTCTTCACAGCTTGTTAGGTTACAACAGCGGTTTGTGGCCGAGCGTTATCCCTTTGCAAAATACTCTCTGGAAATCTGTTCATGAATGGCAGTATAACAGATCTAATAACCACAGTGACATATTTGCTGTTGTGGGTTGGCAGGAGAGCCAACACCGGTCTGAGAGGAAGCCGAAAGGCACGCGTTTTAGCTCACGCAGGCTGGCGTGAGGTCTGGAACAGGACAAGGAAATTAGACTGTCGCAAAAACTGACGTAGCTGGTGGAATACTTAACTTTAATCCATAAATGGTGAACGCCGCTTTTGACGGTACATGTTTTACAGCATCAATAGTAACTGGTAATGGTGCCTTGCTAGGTCGTAGCAAATGACGTAGCTGAAGGCTATGCTAACTATCGTCTCGGCAAATGAGAGCGTATTTTGTCAGTGAACCATCGTTAGAAAAGTCGGCTGTACAACTGGGGTGAGTGCTAGGGAGTCTCTCTAGACCAGCCTTGTGGCGGCGCTCCGTCTGCAATCACTGATAGTGGCGACACGCGGGGGTCCGACGTATACTAGCGGACCGCGGCCGATTTAAAGACTACCACCTAGCAAGTGTGGTGTCTGGCGGTGACACCACATTTGCAGTCACGGTGCGTGGGATAGCCAGGAGAGTGCTCGTGATCTCATACGCAATCGCACCCCAGAATATAACTCAAGGTGCGTCCAGCACGTAAACAGTTTGGTTACAGGCTCTCGAGTAGCCTCCTTCTAACCAACACAGGGCCATTACCGGCACCGACGCAGAACCAGCTTTCCTCAGAAACGCAACAGATCCCCACCCTGCCCTCCACTGAGCTTTTACTTGACACCACCGAAGTCGCAATGGCGGTGGTTTGAGGTCAACGAAATACACGCTACGGGGCGCTTGGCTCGGAGCTCATGTGAAACTCAGCTCGCCCTATTTGCCCAAGAAATTCACAGTGCCGTAGACACTGGCGAGCAGATTGATGCCGTATTCCTGGACTTCAGGAAGGCATTTGATACGGTTCCGCACTTACGTTTAGCGAAAAAAATACGAGCTTACGGAATATCGGACCAGGTTTGTGATTGGATTCAGGATTTCCTAGAAGAAAGAACACAACATGTCATTCTTAACGGTTCAAAATCTGCAGATGTAGAGGTAATTTCGGGAGTACCGCAAGGAAGAGTGATAGGACCTTTATTGTTTACAATATACATAAATGACTTAGTTGACAACATCGGTAGCTCCGTGAGGCTATTTGCAGATGACACGGTTGTCTACAAGAAAGTAGCAACATCAGAAGACTCGTACGTACTCCAGGAAGACCTGCAGAGGATTAATGCATGGTGCGACAGCTGGCAGCTTTCCCTAAACGTAGATAAATGTAATATAATGCGCATACATAGGGGCAGAAATCCATTCCAGTACGATTATGCCATAGGTGGTAAATCATTGGAAGCGGTAACGACCGTAAAATACTTAGGAGTTACTATCCGGAGCGATCTGAAGTGGAATGATCACATAAAACAAATAGTGGGAAAAGCAGGCGCCAGGTTGAGATTCATAGGAAGAATTCTAAGAAAATGTGACTCATCGACGAAAGAAGTAGCTTACAAAACGCTTGTTCGTCCGATTCTTGAGTATTGCTCATCAGTATGGGACCCTTACCAGGTTGGATTAATAGAAGAGATAGACATGATCCAGCGAAAAGCAGCGCGATTCGTCATGGGGACATTTAGTCAGCGCGAGAGCGTTACGGAGATGCTGAACAAGCTCCAGTGGCGGACACTTCAAGAAAGGCGTTACGCAATACGGAGAGGTTTATTATCGAAATTACGAGAGAGCACATTCCGGGAAGAGATGAGCAACATATTACTACCGCCCACATATATCTCGCGTAATGATCACAACGAAAAGATCCGAGAAATTAGAGCAAATACGGAGACTTACAAGCAGTCGTTCTTCCCACGCACAATTCGTGAATGGAACAGGGAAGGGGGGATCAGATAGTGGTACAATAAGTACCCTCCGCCACACACCGTAAGGTGGCTCGCGGAGTATAGATGTAGATGTAGATGTAGAGCTGTGGCTCTGAGCACTATGGGACTCAACTGCTGTGGTCATAAGTCCCCTAGAACTTAGAACTACTTAAACCTAACTAACCTAAGGACAGCACACAACACCCAGCCATCACGAGGCAGAGAAAATCCCTGACCCCGCCGGGAATCGAACCCGGGAACCCGGGCGTGGGAAGCGAGAACGCTACCGCACGACCACGAGATGCGGGCAAGGCTCGGAGCTGTCCTTCAAGTCACCGATTTGTAACTATTCGTTGTGTCACTGTGGTGCCAACTGCTGCTCGTATTGCTGCTGCAGATGTAGCAAAAAGCGCCAGAGGCTTACGCCGAACACGATGGTCTTCCCCTCTCGGAATTGCCACGTGACCTCCCGGAGACCCGTCTTTTTACGACCGTACAATCTAGTGACCACCGCTGCCATCAGTAATGTACAGAGAGTACATTTTCGCCAAGACTTTCTGCAATATCGCATAATCAACATCTAATTCCTTGTAGCTCTATTACACGACGTCGTTCAGACTCAGTGGGGTGTTGATAATGACGTCTTTGTCCCCTTAAAGATATTCTTGACGAACATCAACTCACTACGTTCAACCTCAAAGGTAAATAACGCTCACGACCGCTATAGCGTGTATTTAAAGCGAACCTGATATGCATCGTCATAGTGACGCTACTAGCGCTACTCCTATGCGACTGGCGCGATGCGTGAATAAACATCATCTTCCAGATGCGGAAACACGCCTACTACCAGCTTTCGTTTATGTCGCCCAATTGCTTCTCGGTGCTGCAATGCCTTTTTTATTTTGTCAATGTATTTTTTCTCCCTAACTTTCAATTCTCTTAATTTTTTCTAGATTTTCGTTACTGCTTATTCGTTGCACAAATTGAATAACATCGGGGATGTGCCACAATCCTGTCTCACCCCTTTCTCAATTACTGCTTCGCATCATTCCCTTCGACTTTTATAGTAGCAGGCTGGCATGTGTACATTTATCCCTTGCAACAGTCAGAATGGTACCGGGTGTATTCCATTCAACATTGCCAAAATGTTTTTTTTTTTCTAAATTCACAAATGCTTTAACGTAGATTTGTCTTTCTCTAGTCTATCTGCTAAGTTTTCAGGGTCAATATTACCTTACGTGTCCCTAAGTTCCTATGAAATCAAAACATACCTTTCAGGAGGTCTGCTGCTAACTTTCTCGTCGTTCTCTAAATGATTCGCTCTCTTATTTTGCGACTATGACTTGTTAAACAGATGGTTCGGTAATATTCTCATCCGTCAGCACCATTCTTCTATGGTACTTGAATTAATACGTTCTTGGATATCTGTTGTATTAGTTTTGTCATGGTATGTTCTCCCATGGATCCCGATAGTTCTAAGGGAATTTCTTCTGTTCAGGTGCCTTGTTTTGACCTAGGTCTTTTCGATCACTGTCCAAATCTTCTCGCAGTAGCATACCCCCCCAATCTCATCTTCATCAATTTCCTCTTCCCTTCCTATATAACAGTCTTCAAATTTGTTTCCTTTGTATAGTCCTTCTATATGGTCCTTCCATCTTTCAGCCTTTCCTTCCTTGTCATCTGAGCACATCTCTCTCATTACACAGCAATGCGATAATTGTAATTTATTCGGTGTGCTACCACAATTACCTCTGCTTCTGTGAAAATACCTTCACAACAATGTAGACGCCTGTTGTATGAAATCACCAAAACGTAAAACAAAACACATAGAGCAATGCAGTAGATCTCAGACGAAGACGCATACCTTCATAACATTGTGTTAAATCTGTTCTCTCAATATTTCGGCTACCATAATCACAGTAGAGTTTATAGCGATGTAGCATCAATTTTCTGACACGATCAAGAATCCCAGGAAACTGACTAACTACTCCCGCAGCTACGACAATCGTAGCAAACATGTAATCGACTGGAGTTTCTTCGCATGCCTCCAGCCGAAGAAGTTCGTGTTATCACTAATCTGTCACAGTTACAGTTCAGTCTGATTCTGACTTGTATAGTGAGCATATTTATATTATGACATTTATCTACCGTCATTATGTGATGCATGTATTGCCAATTTTAGATGGTTGTCGTTTAGATCAGGCGCTTTCAGTGCAGCGTCAGTAGATTAGGCTTGAGAATGAAACAGTCGGTTCGGAAGTAGTCACTAAACATATGTACTGCAACTATGACAGATTTGTAATTAATTCTTCAGGAAATATGTAAGCATTCCATAAAAAATTGCCTATATGTGTGAATACTTAATACTTCGTTCCACAAAACTTTCTCCTCGTGTAACGTATAGTTTAGATATCGTGTTCACCTGATGATCAGTACTAGCTGTCGGTTGGCCTTGTTTTGCGCATGTGAAGAGTATCGTCAAACAAGACTTTAAACTTACTGAAATGCAGAATTTGTAATAATGAAAATGAGTGTAATTAACTGCCAAAAGAAGCTAACTGTGTGCTCATGAAAACTATATAACTGAAACTCAATACCGAAGTATATTACGAAAGCTGTGTGATATGAAGTACAATGTTTAACTGACGTTCTCGAAAGCAAATACAAATCAGCAGATGCCACAGCTAAGGAAAAACAATTTACTGTAATTTGTTTCAATATTTCCCACACACGACAAAATATTCAAGACTTTACTAAGAAGAAGAATGATTGAAGCGGGTTTTAAGTTAAAGAAACATTTAAACACTGGTTATTGACAAAAATGACTGTATAACATAGGAAGACTCTAAAAATTGCGGAAGTCTCTCATTACAAAATTTACAGACGTCTCAACCAACTGCGTAATTGGTGACATGAGAGATTAAATTAACGCTAATCATAGATATTATTAGCTATCTCAAGGACAAATATTTCAAGCGTTTAACAGTTTTGAGAAAGAACACATCTTATTCTTACGCAAGCGTGGGTTACCTTTAAAAATTACTCCAATAACTCTTTTCCGTTAATGCAAAGAAACTAAGCACAGTTAAATCTAAACACAGAGTCAAGGATCTTATTCACTGTTCGTGCACTGCACTCATTCATCTTAGTCCCAGTACAGTAAAGGTGAATTACTTGCAATAGCAGAAAACTTATGAAAACCGTACGTTTTCCCCTGTCACCCAGTAGAAGACTTTCATGCGAATTGTCTTAGCTGTGGTAAGGAGAGGAGAATGATATTTTTTAAGTTGCGTGAGAAGTGAGTGCAATAAGATAATAAATAACATTACAAAAGTTAGGATTCAAGTCACAAAATGTAAAGAATGCTGTGATTTGAGTTTTATGTATGAAGACTGTGTTTGCACAGGGAGGAAGTATGTTATCCTATGCATATGCAGCAAAAAAAAGAAAAAAAAATATTATAGTGAACCAGTAAACAAAATAAAGTACACATGCTTCGAGTGAGATAAATCACACAGAAGTTTCATCATAAAAGCAATGCAGTAACTAAAGCAAAGTACGTCATCACAAAAATGCAAGATAGTAGTGTCATCACAAAATGCCAGCGAGATATCAGTGTCAAAAGCTTGTTGGTGCACCAACAGTCGTGTTATTGACGACTTCACACAATGCAAAGGTATGTTAAACGATAGTCATATTATGCAACAAAATTATATACATTTCGCAACACTAACCTAAGCCATGGCAAGAAAATTAATTAATAAGTGCTAAAATGCAAAAAGGAAAAAAAAAGAATTATGGAATACTAGCATATTGTTCACTAAAATACTCACTTTACCACAAGATACATCTATGATTCAATCAATAGTCTTCTCATTCATGTTTTCCATCTCTCTCTAGTGTCATCACAAAAACTAATCATTCGATGGTATATCCTGTGTGCAACTATATCTCATAAATCTGGAATATATGTATTGTAGCCAAATCCGCTTAAGTGTTTGTGTGTATTATCATGTCTGTCATAATCTGACCTGAAGACAAAACGGTGTGTAGTTAAGTTACAAAAGATAAAAGTACATACTTCAACCGGATGATGATCTCTTATTCCATATGCAGCAATAAAAAAGAATCATCACATAACCTCATAAAGAACATAAAACGTCAGAAATTTATGCCATACCAGTTGTACCTGATGGCACAACAAATGTCACATTAAAAAAAAATAATTCTTCGCTTCCTCCCATATTGGTGTATCACACGACGATCCCTTTGTGGAGACTACCCCATATATTTCAAACTATGAACCGTGTTTTGGGATCGGGTTCCGACTATCAGAGACGAGTGGGATTCTTGAATAAGTGAGAGTCATGTTCATCACGAGATACTTAATCTTTTATTCATTCACAAGGAGACCGATTTTCCTCGCTGCCGCCTTCACGCTGTCGATCATCTGCATTAGTTCTTACTTAGGCCTGGACAACAGGATCACTTCATTGGAAAATGCGAGCTAAGTGATCTTCTCACCCTATACCTCATTTCCCTCGAAGTTCTTGTAGAAAGTCTCCCTCATAGTCTTTTCGGGCGCTAGGTAGATCAATATCAGTGGCACACATCTACTTGTCTCACTCAATCTTTTGTTCATGTAAAAGCATTTTGTGACTTGGTTCTTGAGCTTCACCTTGCTTTTTGTATCAGTGAGTCAAACTCGAACTAGGCTGACGAATTTCTTGTATATTCCAAATTTGGTTAGGCAATACATCAGGCTCACACGGTGGATGCAGTCGTATGCCTTGAAGAGTACATGAAGGTCTTCACTATATTCACACGTCCTCCCGGTTAGCTGCTGCAGCACATAGATGTTTTTCACAGTCGAACGGCTCTTTCTGAAGCAGCCCCGATATTCACCACAATCTTCTGGGATCCCCTTTACCATCCGGATCCTCTTGTTTATTTGTCGTCTCCTCTTGTGAAGTGACTTGAAGAAGGAAATTATTTTTATAAAATGCTGGCTTTGGCGTTTAATTTCATCATCATACAGCGATGCCTGAATTTACTGAACGTCTTGATACTTCCAACAATTCTAAGCAAGAACAATCAGAAAAGACACACGCAGCAATCCAGTTCTCCATACCGGTGAATGCCGAAATGGTTCATTGAAACAGTTCCTGCTCAACGTGTTGTAACTATCTTGTCCATCTTTCCTCCGATAGAAGCTATGCTCTTGAAGGAGGAAGAGTAATGCGTTCTCTTGGCCAACTGGCCACAAATATGTCACACACACGCTTTCTTGTCAATTTATTTGAAGCACCTCTCTAAAATAGGTAATTTCTTTTCCTTTTCTATTTTGAGTCATCAAGATGAACAACACTGATCCGATAATCGACATCCGGATCTACCTCTACGTTTCTACAGACCACTAAAGTGAGTGGTGAAAAGTGCCATTTATGAGGTTGGTACTATCAACTTTTTCTCTTTGGACTTTCCGATGGAGCCATAAAAAATGCTTTCGCTCCTTCATAAGTGTTGTAATTAATTCTTCACGACAAGTTCAGCACCTTCCAACAGTTTACCATTTTACGAGAGGCACGCAGACATTGTTGTTGTTGTGGTCTTCAGTCCTGAGACTGGTTTGATGCAGCTCTCTATGCTACTCTATCCTGTGCAAGCTTCTTCATCTCCCAGTACCTACAGCAGCCTATATCGTTCTGAATCTGCTTAGTGTATTCCAAGCTTTCCGCGTATCTCTGAAGGTGATTCACTTTAATCCATCATCCATGGCCGGTGAATAACTTCGCACTTCCCACATCAGATGCAACGTGATACAGTTTACCTGATACTTTGTAACGATATAGTGCATTGTACTGAACCGAGTACACAACAAAATAGAGTTGGGAAAAAAATTAGATAATTGTACATTACCCAGTGTGATCTCGTATTGTTAACGGCAATGCCATCTCATTCGTAAGGGGCGAGTTCAAATCCTCGTTTAGCCATTCCCATTTGAGTCTTGGATGATTTACAACAATCGCTTTAAATGAATGCAGGGAATGTTCTTTCCGTTAAGTCACGACAGAGTCTCTCAAAAACCCCTGTCTAACATAAATGTCCCTCACCGATCGTTTAACGGGATGTTAATGTGCAGCAGAATATCGAATAAATTCATAGAAAACTTTTCTACCAATTTTTTATATTCCCCAAAAATACTAATTTTATCTGCGATTATCAATTCACCTTCGTCCTCGACGGTATGCTCCTTTTCCTCTCATATCACCAGGTTCATCCTAATACCAATGCCTCCTTTTTTCGCGAAATCTACGGTACATACGAAGAAACAAAATTCCAGAATTGAATAATGCATGACTGCGGTTACTTTAAGTCATTCCTCCACATGGTCAGTACCATCTCATACGCACTTTCAACAGCTGCATCAAGTGCAAGTATTCCGGACTCGTTGCATTCTGAAACCACACAGGCCATCGACTTCCACACGGCAGTAAGAGCGACACCACTGTCTGGAAACTGCTGCTCATTTAGCCCATTTTAGAAAAACCATGACGTAGTCGTGTAAAAGCTCTACGTCAATTATATGAGCTGCCATGGCGCTGGCTTCCATGGTTCAGAAACCACAAGCACCACAGATTGGAATGGGCAGGTGAACGCCATTGCTGATATGCTGACAGAGCAGTGTTTTCGGATGAGCACCACTTCCTTCTGTTTTACAGGGATGTCCGGACGTTACCGCGGTGACGTGAATCTGTTAGCTAGCAGTGATGCGCTGCATAGCGGATGAACGTTAGGAATGCAACCACAACCAAACAGCACACTGCATCAGTGTGCTTTCAGAATCCAAGGTACTCCCCTCCTTCTAACAACTCCACCTGTTGTTGTTGTCTTCAGTCCCGAGACTGGTTTGATGCAGCTCTCCATGCTACTCTATCCTGTGCAAGCTTCTTCATCTCCCAGTACCTACTGCAGCCTACATCATTCTCAATCTGGTTAGTGTATTCATCTCTTGGTCTCCCTCTACGATTTTTACCCTCCACTCTGCCCTCCAGTACTAAATTGGTGATTCCTTGATGCCTCACAACATGTTCTACCAACCGATCCCTTCTTCTAGTCAAGTTGTGCCACAAGCTCCTCTTCTCCCCAGTTCTATTCACTACCTCCTCATTAGTTATGTGATCTACCCATCTAATCTTCAGCATTCTTCTGTAGCACCACATTTCGAAAGCTTCTATTTTCTCCTTGTCTAAACTATTTATCGTCCAAGTTTCACTTCCATGCTTGGCTACACTCCATACAAATATTTTCAGAAAAGACTTCCTGACATTTAAATCAATACTCGATGTTAACAAATTTCTCTTCTTCAGAAACGCTAGTCTACATTTTATATCCTCTCTACTTCAACCATCATCACTTATTTTGCTCCCCAAATAGCAAAACTCCTTTACTACTTTAAGTGTCTCATTTCCTAATCTAATTCCCTTAGCATCACCCAGCTTAATTCGACTACATTCCATTATCCTCGTTTTGCTTTTGTTGATGTTCATCTTATATCCTCCCTTCAAGACACCATCCATTCCGTTCAACTGCTCTTCCAAGTCCTTTGCTGTCTCTGACAGAATTACAATGTCATCGGCGAACCTCCAAGTTTTTATTTCTTCTCCATGGATTTTAATACCTACTCCGAATTTTTCTTTTGTTTCCTTTACTGCTTGCTCAATATACAGATTGAATAACATCAGGGAGAGGTTACAACCCTGTCTTACTCCCTTCCCAACCACTGCTTCCCTTTCATGTCGCTCGACTCTTATAACTGCCATCTGGTTTCTTACCTGTCAGTAAGAAAATAGCCAGCCCCATATGTCGAGGTATGTGCAAGTGTTCTTCGAAGAAAGGAAGGTGCAACCCCTCATTGACCAGCTCATTCGTCCGAGGTGCCTCCCGTGCATTGCGTTTGAGATATGGTTTTTCGGCAACTTGTTCATCACGGTTTTCCCAAAAATTTTTGATACTTTGTACGTATAAAACGTGTACAGGGCGATTCTCAGGGAAAATATCCGAGTCCTCATTGATTGTATCCCAAGGTGCTCAAAAGTTCGGAATGCATCACGTCTAGGCACCACACGGTGCTGAATTCTCAAAGTCAGAGATCACGACCGAGAAAGGTGGCGCAGTGGTTAGCACACTGGACTCACATTTGGGAGGACGACGGTTCAATCCCGCGTCCGGCCATCCTGATTTAGGTTTTCCGTGATTTCCCTAAACCGCTCCAGGCAAATGCCGGGATGGTTTTTTGAAAGGGCACGGCCAACTTGCTTCCCCGTCCTTCCCTAATCCGATGAGACCGATGACCTCGCTGTCTGGTATCCTGCCCCAAAAACAACCCAACCCTCAGAGATCACGAACAGCTACGTGTCGTCATGTACATGAACTGCTGTGTAAAGTTATTTTCACTCACTTGATCCAAAGTTCTTTTCAGACACATACGTTCTTCTTTTTCCAACTTACGTAACACTGGACAACTTTAGTGACTGAGATACTAATTTATGACAACAGCACACTCCAACGTTTCGTTCTTAAACAATGTAACTCAGGTTAATATTCTTCATATAGCTTTGCTGCAGTGTGGTCTTGCATAGTGCTGCCATTAGTAATGGAAACTTAAAAGTAAGTGCATTACACTTGAGCGGGCCAAAAAGCCATTTTGTTGGTAGGAGGAAAAATTTGTTTCTAGACTTCTTGCAAACTCTCTGCTGTTGCCGATAAGTTTGAAAAGTTGACTAACTGAAGGTAGTTTGATATAAGTTAGCTATGTAATTTAGAGAGTTTATATAAGGCTTAAATTTTACAAAAATCTTCTTCAGGCATTGGAAAGCGAAACACGTATTTACTCGGATTATATGGTAATTCTGTGACAGCACACATACCTGTTGAAGTCAGTCTGACAATTGAAAACTGAAAAACAAGTCCTACAAACGCAGTTAGGGTCACTTATGAATGTGTTAGTAAAAGAGACGTAGTTTTATTTCACATTCTAACTTTTTTTCTAAATATAGCACACAGCTGCTGAGAATACTGTATTAAAGGGTTTTTCTCATACCACTGAACTTGTAACTGCTTAACAGCTGGAAATACTTACCTTACTTTGAGGTTTTTGTGCTAAATGTAAGCGTTGTGATCTTTTACTTCGTCATAAGATACCATTAAGCACGTGCATCAATAAATGTCTAATAGCTTTATTTTATACCTTTTTAACGCAGTTCAGTTTCTACTCATTGTTATTTGGAATTCAATGAAGTTAGGTTTATAATTTGATTGTAACGAAATTAGAAAAATGAATATCAACAAATTGGCAAACTTTGTGACAAATATATTTCTGTGTGTAAACAAATTGGCAAACTTTGTGACAAATATATTTCTGTGTGTAACATAGTTGTAAATTTGTAACATAGTTGTAACTGTGTATCATAAAGGACCAGTAGGGCAGTCCATCTCTGTAACGCATAAATTTAACACTACTTCCCTGACTTGGTATTCGTATCGTTATATTGTCCTGATCTGGAAGGTAACTACGTGACAATTAATATTCCATATCCCGAATACCTCATTGCACGTAGAAACTGAATTGCTATCAAAATTAAAGGATAAAAGCTATAAAATTCCTTATATGTGGAAGTTAAACGTCTCAGTACGTAAATGTTTAAGCTTATGTTACAAACAGCACTGAAGGCGTCTCAAAGTTGTCTAGTTTTGTGATTCTGCGAACGTTAGCACATTAAGAAAGTGCATAGGTATCTGCCAGTGTGTATCCATAGCTATGGTGTACTACCCTCGAAGACATCTCCATCATCGTCGATAAGGAGTCCTGAACGAATAGCTATCAAATCGCCAAATAATTAAGAGGTTTGTAACATAAACTATGTAGGCCATGAGACACATTGGTACAGTGACAACTCAACGTGAGTCGTCGATGACAGTGATGATAATACGGTTAGAGTAACCACATGTCCTTCTTTTGTCCAATAACAGATAGTATTTCACTTCCACGACTGCCCAAAGCTTCAGACAGTCTGCCCGCTCTCACAAACACGGAAGCGGCTCTAAGATGGTCCTAGTAGCAATTTCACTCTATTCCAAAGGTTGTATCAGTACTCTCCAGCGAAAAATTATGGCCCATAGGTTAAGTGCACGTTTTCGGTGATCATGTGGGTCCTATGGTACAGGTGTTTTACCTAAGAAGGAAGATATCTTCCGTGATAGTAACGTGTCAGACTACGCTGTAATCAATGCTTCAAGAAACATCCTGATAATCTACTCTGTCTCCCCTGCCCTGCCCACAAACTAGGCTTGCGCAATAATTATCGTCTGTGGTCTGCTAAACAATATAGAACAAGATGAACTTTTCGTCTGCTATATTCTCTGCCAAAACTCATTGCTACACTTTATATTTTTTCCCACCTTTCAAGAGTTCTCGCTATCACTGCACTGACCGAGCTTTATCAGTCATTGCTAATCGATGATCTGACAGTAGATTCAATTACTACATGTCCTTCCTGAATCCATAATTCCATATTAATTTAAAGGCGAGATTGTCGTATACTCTCTCTGAAAATCGTATGAAAGGCTTTGACTGTGTTTGACTGCTTTAATTGTAAATATGTGGAACGAGCCCGACATAAGCTTAAGAGGGTACTGGGAACCTCTTCAAAACCATACTGAGGTTGGCTCTTGAACTAGATGAGGGCTAAAGTCAGCTATGGCTCACTTCCCTGTTGGTGATCAACAACGCAAGAGGGGTCGCAACAGGACGAGCATAATGGCTCAGAATTTATCTTGGTAAAAGACATAAGATCATGCATTAAATAGCAACACTAATACACCTAAAGGTTTGTGTGTGCCATATTAAAGAAGTTTTTGGAAATTCTTCCGTTACGTTCATTAACTATTTAAATGAGTTATTTACAGAAGAATGTAAGAAAACAATAAGAAACCAACATCTGGAGAAATTAGTTTGGGTTCGGTGAAGCATCGGAAAACGAGATATAATAGTGCCCCTAAGATATATTTTATGAGACATTTATCTTCTAAGATATTTAAAGGCAATCTTATGTTCATAGAATTAGTGGGTTTAGAGAAAGCTTTTGAGAATACTGACTGACTTACAATCTGCGAAATTCTGAACACAGCAGGGACAAAATGCACGGATCGAACGTTTACATACAACTTGTACACAAACCAGATTGCAGATACGAAGGGGCTTCAATAAAACATCTGTTTTCCTAAAAGCAGGATGGTTTTCTTCAAGATCTCAATACACCATATTATTCCCCCCTCTTTTTTCAGAAAAGCAAAAAAAGAGAAAACACCTGTGTTTCAGCATAGTTCCTGTTCAAAGCGACGGCCTTACGCCCCCTTACTTGGTGGGACTGTATGCCAGCGTGGTACCGCCCTACTGGTCTACGTCGGAGCCAACGTCTTGCTGCATCAATAGCCTCCCCATCATCCACGTACAGCTTCCCGCGGAGGCCATCCTTAATTGCACAGATGGTCCTTCGTTGTTCTTTATGGTCTTGTTACGCGGGGAGGAACCCACCAGACACACACCTTTGAGCACCCCAAATGGTGGACGAGTGTGTCAGCACTACCAACAGAGACGTCCAGTTAGGCACAAGGTGTTTGATTGTGATCCATCGATCACCTCAAATGAGGGTGTCCGCACGTTCCAACAATGCAAGAGTCTCAGCTGTGGACGGCCGACCGCCTCGCGGTTTATCGGACATGTTTGAGCGACCTTGTTGCGATGATGATATACGCCTTGTCCTACGACTTATCGTGCTTTTGTTCACTGCCAGGTTTCCATAGACATTTTAAAAGTGCCTATGAATATGTGCGACGCTCTGGTTTTCTGCCAAAAGAAACTCAGTGACGCCTCCCTGCCTGGAACGCGCCATTTTGAAGACTAGGTATAGCGCCGCCGCCTATTAGGACTTTATGAAACTATAGGGGTTGAAATGGGAATATTCCACAACGTCACTCAACAAATTCCCCATTTTTGCAACCGAAATTAGCCGAGAAAAAAATTTGTTGCATTACTCACTGAATGCCCCTCGTATAATCGTCGGGTATGAAAGGATGGGAGTAGTTGAGAAGAGAATGAGACAAAGTTGTAACTGAACCTGTACATTGACAAGCAGTAAAGCAAATGAAGCAGAAAGCTGCAAAGAGGATTAAATTTCCAGAAGTAATTAAATGGTTCAAATAGCTCTGAGCACATGGGGCTTAACATCTGAGGTCATCAGTCCCCTAGAACTTAGAACTACTTAAACCTAACTAACCTAAGGACATCACACACATCCATGCCCGAGGCAGGATTCGAACCTGCGACCGTAGCAGTCTCGCGTTTCCGGACCGAAGCGCCTAGAACCTCTGGGCCACGGCTGTCGGCCTGAAATTAAATATATGGGGTTTGCCGATTATGTTGTAATTCTGAGAGAGATGGAAAAGGACTTAGGAGAGCAGTTGAGCGAAATGTCTTGTGTCTCGATAAGATATTGTAAGATGCAGATTAACAAAAGTAAAACAAAGACAATGGGATGCAGCCGTATTAAATCAGGAGATGCTAAGGGAACTAGATTAGGGAATGAGACAGTAAATGTGGTACGTGAGTTTTGCTATTTAGACAGCAAAATAACAGACGATGGGTGAAGTAGAGACGACTTAAAATGCAGACCAGCAAAAGCAAGAAAAGCGTTTCGGAGAAATGGAATTTAGTTAACATAAATTCTTGATATAAGTGATAGGAAGCCTTTTTTTGAAGGTGTTTGTATGACGTGTAGCCTTGTGCGGAATAGAAAAGCGGACGATACATAATTCGGAGAAGAGGAGAATAGAACCTTTTGAAATGTTGTGCTACGGAATAATGCTAGAAATTAGATGAGTAAATCAAATAACTGTTGGGGAGGTGCTGAATCAAACTGGGGAAAAGCAAGTGCATGGCACGTACTGGCGAGAAGTAGGGACCGGTTGATAGGACACATCCTGCGGCATCAACGAATCGTCAGTTTGGTAACGGAAGGAAGTAGGGCGGTGGCGTAGGAGGGGGCTAGGAGGGGGGCGTGAGGCGAACTGTAGAGGGAGACCGAGGCTTGACTACAGCAAGCGCCTCCAAGTTGCAGTATATTGTACGTATTGTAATGCCACTTCCTCGGACGAGAAATGAAAATCAAAAGCCGGCCGGTGTGGCCGAGCGGTTCTAGGCGCTTCAGTCTGGAACCGCACGACCGCTACGGTCGCAGGTTCGAATCCTGCCTCGGGCATGGATGTGTGTGATGTCCTTAAGTTAGTTAGATTTAAGTAGTTCTAAGTCCTAGGGGACTGATGACCTCAGATGTTAAGTCCCATAGTGGTCAGAGCCATTTGAACAATTTGAATTTGAAAATCAAAAATTAGCTCCAAAATTCCCAAAGATTTCCCCAAAACAAGTTCCAAATTCCATGAAAAATGAACAAGCATTTGAACCATTTTTTGAACACCTGTGAAAGCTTCTTCCTCACGGCTGTTAGGAAGTGGCTAATATTGTGTAATAAACCAGCATATCGTGTTAATTCACGCATTTGTTATTCAAGTTTTACAATATTATTTATAGAGATAACGTACTGCGATATTATTTGACTGAAGCGCTCGGCGCTTATATAGAAACTCCTTGGCGTTAGGAATTAATAACACTGTTACGACTGATTATAGATTTGATATTACAACCAGTCTATAGGGAATTTGGTGTCGCTGGAACTAATTTGAACTTATCATTAATATTTAAATAGCAAATGATAAACCATCGATTATAAACGATTTAATTAAGTAAGTATCTCGCTCAAGTCGCGAGTTCAGTTCATCAATGTTGTGTTTGTAACGTCGATACCGGTAAATAAGAAAGAACAATCTCATTGCTCTACCGCTGAGTGTTAGCCAAAACCGAAGATCCGAAGGACGTTACAGTAGGTTGCAGATAGAGTAGTGAGGAAACCTGCGCCACATTAATCCGTGGACTGATTATCACAACGACAACGACAACAACCACAACGAAGAACGAAAACAAAAGAGAATCGCAAACATCGCATACCATCTAAAATAATTTTAAAATGCGAAAGTTTAAGTTTCCATCAACGGCGAGATCAATGGATCACTTGCACGTTAAAAAAAAAAAAAATCTGGAAGAACGCTTCCCTAATCCTCCTATTCAACTCCAGCAAACCTTTGTGACGCGTGCTACGCTGCTCACGATTTTCATCAGGTGATGGTGCACCTGCAGAAGCAGTGACGGCTGGTTTTTATTCAGCTTCGGTACCTGAAGTGTGGAAGCGAGGGAGCTAGTGAAGTGCGCGCTGCACGGAGGAGGTCCTGCCCTCGCCGCTGTGAGCTCACAAGGCCGCCAACACTTCCTCCTGTCATTTCGTCTCCGTATTAGTATAAGGTCGTAAGCTACGACCTGGCAGTCCTTGACACTAGCCGGTAAAGAGACTCCAGCTGCCGCTAATAGTTGAGTGTCTCATTGTTTCTAAACCGATAGGTACGTTGTTGCTCATGTCGTTTGTTTTGTAATGGCTCTAAGTAAACCTATATGGGATTGTCAATAGAGGGATCATCGACCGCGTACTCTTCGAAGTGAATACGCAAGAAATATTTTGATATCGTAAGTGTATTTCCAGTAGCGTCACTAACCCAAAATATTATTGGTATCTGAAGTTCTGCATTATAATAGGACACGGTTGTCGTGAAGTCGCTTCCCGCGCCAGGGTTCCCGGGTTCGATTCCTGGCGGTGTCGGGGATTTTCTCTGCCTCGTGATGACTGGGTGTTGTGTGATGTCCTTAGGTTAGTTAGGTTTAAGTAGTTCTAAGTTCTAGGGGACTGATGACCATAGATGTTAAGTCACATAGTGCTCAGAGCCATTTGTCATGAAGTATGTCAAACTCGACTTGTGAGCCTGTAACTACTCTTAAATCCTTGACACTTCAGGGCTTTGCAATGAGGTCGGTTGGTCTCACACGATAATACATGGTGTCCTGTACTAGAATAAGCTGCTCAGCCCTGGACAGCTCACCAGCACCAAGCAACAAAACAAATTCTGCCAGCCACATTGCCCTCCACAAGTATGAAAACAGCGTATTGTTATAGCAACCCAATGAGTTACGAGAGTGCCCCAGGATCCTAGCAGTCGAAACAGAATTCAGTGCGCTTATAACTAATGAGGAGGTATTGAATAGAATTGGTGAAAAGAGGAGTTTGTGGCACAACTTGACAAGAAGAAGGGACCGGTTGGTAGGACATGTTCTGAGGCATCAGGGGATCACAAATTTAGCATTGGAGGGCAGTGTGGAGGGTAAAAATCGAAGAGGAAGACCAAGAGATGAATACACAAAGCAGATTCAGAAGGATGTAGGTTATAGTAAGTACTGGGAGATGAAGAAGCTTGCACGGGGTAGAGTAGCATCGAGAGCTGCATCAAACCAGTCTCAGGACTGAAGACCACAACAACAACAACAACAACAACAACAACAACAGTAAACTATACACCCAACCGAAGGAAGACAGTGATTAAAAGTCCTGTCAACGAAGGCTTCGTTAGATATTAAGCTCAAGCCTAATAGGGCAAGTAAGGGGAAAGGAAACGGTTTTGCCCTTTTCATAGGACATGAATGAAGGAAATAAAAATGGTCTTCTTTTTCTAATGCCTTTGGCCCGCACCAGACCACAGTTGGCACCCGTTATCCACCCCCTCTCCGGAGCGAAATATGTGTACCACCACCCAACTGCCTGCCTGTAGTCTTATTCGTGTGAAAGTTAAGCGATAATTCTCGAAATATTTGGGAATTGTGTAACAGAGGCGAGATTAGGGTACCAACCCTGTATTCACCTAGTGGGTTGCGGGAAATCGCTTGAGAACAACATCCAGTCTGACCGGCACATCGACCGTCGTTGGGTGGATTAGAACGGAAGTAGGCGCACCTTCCTGCCCTGGAGGCGACGCTTAACACGCACATTTATCCAAGCTAGTAAGAAAATACAAATAACAAAATTTATGAACCGCTAAAACAAAATTCATTACGGATGATCTTTACAAAGTTTGTACAGTAAACTGCTGTGAAGCAACAATGAGAATTCCTTCTGAAGTTGCTAACATCTAAGGTGTCACTACTTTATCAAAGACATAATATGGAAGCACCAGTAACTAGCATGGTGACTAATATACAGTTAATCTGTAAAAGACGGAATATTTTTGTAGAAAGTGTGATAAATATACTGTGGAAACGATATGAATACACCAGCTACATGTAAGCACTACAATATTTTACAACATATGTCGCTTAGCCACATCCAAATGTTTCATTTGTGTCTGTTTAATCATCATCAGTCATTTGTTTTCGATTTTGACAGTGGTCTCCAACAGTGAATATGGGAACATGTACAGCAATGTAAACCACCTGAAAATGGGCACAAGCTCGAAACCGGTCGTGTGTTAAATAAAATCAGTATCTGTTGTGATTGGTAGCTGCTATTTTTCTATACTCTATACAGGAACACTCACGGAGTTCAGCTGCATCTATTATGGATAAAATACAAGAGCAAAGTATCGTCCAAATATTTCGAAATATAAAACCATATATATAAGTCAATATATACAGCCTTTTTATCTCTTTTATTGCAGTTTTTTTCTAAATAGTAAATAAGGTCAAAATCAACTGTAATGTTTCCCTTAAATAGAGCTGACGTTTTCACTGTTAAAAAAATTGTTATTATCTCTTCGGGAAAATGTTCTTATTTATGCAGAGTATACTCATTTTTTGACCAGATACTGTAAAACCTAAATGGCTTTCCACTTTCATATAGCCGGCCAGAGTGGCCGAGTGGTTCTCGGCGCTACAGTCTGGGACCGCGCGACCGCTACGGATGTGTGTGATGTCCTTAGGTTAGTTAGGTTTAAGTAGTTCTAAGTTCTAGGGGGCTGATGACCTCATAGTGCTCAGAGCCACTTGAACCATTTGAACTTTCAGATATCTGGCTCTTTAGGGCAACATCAGTCATTGAGGAAAACATCCAAGTCCTGAAGGAACGTTTTCAATGTTATAAAACAAACAGCAAAATGAAGACTAAGAGTATACAGAAGCAGAAAACCCTCTTCCATAACATGAGTCGGCGTTGAGGTAATCTGATAGTGTGAGAACCTACGAGGTATTCAACAATAAATGCATGTGTGCTTAACTGTAGCTTGATAGTATATTTACAAGGCAGAAAATGTGGTAGGTAAAGGAATTGTTCTTTTACATACGGAAGCTGCAGCGTTGAAAATGCAGTCGACAGAAACGTGTTATAGATAAAATTGTAAATATATGAAAGCAGTTCTAGATAGATCAAAACACCTAACTATACTTGGCTTAAATAAAATTGTTTAAAAAGTATCTGGTTTCTGTATTTTTTTCAAGTAATTATCACAACTTTATACGTTCGGAAGTCTCCTACAAGTTGTAGAGTGCAGTACTCTGGTGAAAATGTGGCAAAAGGGTGTGTAAGTATTGTTGCCAGGTGATAGAATGTGTCACTATCTTGCAACCTGCAGCAACTTCCGATCAACACTTCTAGAGTCGCATCAGTGTTGTAGTAGGATGTCGGTACACTGGGGTAAGGCGAGAGTGAGTAATGCATCGCTCAGTTGTGTAAGGGAGCAGCGATTTGGTCTCCGATCACGAAATCCGATGTATGCTTGGCGTGGTTTCTGTAATTCACTCGAACGAAGAAGCAGGAAAATTTTTATTCACAAACCCTTCTCCTTTCAGCGAGGCTAGGCAAATCTGAAATGTGTTCCACCTCTAAGGTTCTCGTTATCGACAGCGTATCTGGCTATTAGAAATCAATGTGTTGAGGTATCTGTGAGAATACCAACAAAGGATTGGCGTCGTTCCGAGCTGACAGCAATGATCGCAACGAAAGGCGGAGTGCTGGCGCCATTGGTAGTCCTCGCAGCGACGGCAGTGCGTCAAGACGAGCCGCGGGCCGCCTCTCCTGAATGTGTGCGCTCCATTCCCACGATTCCCACGCGCGCCGTACACAGGAGAGGAACCACGCGGTTATTCAGTGCGTGAAGGATGTCCTGGGTCGTCCGGATCTGACGCTCTGCCCGGGACGTTTGCTGAATGGATTGTAGGACAGCGGATGAGTGGCACTTTCCACCCCCGTCAGCTGCAACGACACGTGTCAAGCATAATCGCGAAACTGTTTTGTAATTACTGGCCGAGAAGACATGACAATTTTTTCTAGTCATCTGCAAGAGAGTAAAAGATGACCTCAACCCAAGTCTGCCGCTGTGTGAAAACGTTTCACTCAGGGTTTCAGTTGCTGTAGAGAGTTGGTTGCGCTCCCTTTCGCTTACGTACTTCCAAGCGCCATCGCTTCGATCTCTACAGTAGTAGTGTCGTTAATAATTCGCACCGTGACTGTGAAGCTTCCCCTTAGAAAAATTTTTATTTTACTGTGCTGGAAAACCTCTACGTTATTTGATTTTCAAACAGCTGAACGTACTCAGACATTTCTCTCTTTACTTATTCTGATCATCACCAAACTGACACACAATATTATTAGCGCGACGCGGTCTGACTTTCAATAATCCCTACAAAAGAATGGCCCTGACTAACAATAACCTATACCTTTCATGAATCACTTACCTCACAAAAATCTTCGTTACTCGAACTACTGCAATACAGCGAGCGCCAATACTGCCAGCTAAATAAAAGATTCAAACTACTTAAGGCACTAACTACTGATAGGCATAGTTAGCAAATGAAAGATTTTGATAGAGAACAAACAATGTATTTACCTTAATAATGTTCAAAAGTCATCAAGATATATATATATATATATATATATATATATATATATATATATATATATATAGGGTGTTACAAAAAGATACGGCCAAACTTTCAGGAAACATTCCTCACACACAAATAAAGAAAAGATGTTATGTAGACATGTGTCCGGAAACGCTTAATTTCCATGTTAGAGCTCATTTTCGTTTCGTCGGTATGTACTGTACTTCCTCGATTCTGATGATCAAATAGTAAATTTTCACAATCAACATGAGTGGGCTGACGAGAATCCGCACGCAATTGTGCAATCACGTCATCAACACAGATTTTCTGTGAACGTTTGGGCAGGAATTGTTGGTGATGTCTTGATTGGGCCCCATGTTCTTCCACCTACGCTCAATGGGGCACGTTATCATGATTTCATACGGGATACTGTGCCGCTAGAACATGTGCCTTTACAACTACGATACAACATGTTGTTCATGCACGATGGATCTCCTGCACATTTCAGTCGAAGTGTTCGTACGCTTCTCAACAACAGATTCGGTGACCGGTGGATTGGTAGAGGCGGACCAATTCCATGGTCTCCACGCTCTCCTGACCTCAACCCTCTTGACTTTCATTTATGGGGGCATTTGAAAGCTCTTGTCTACGCAACCCCGGTACCAAATGTAGAGACTCTTCGTGCTCGTATTGTGGACGGCTGTGATACAATACGCCATTCTCCAGGGCTGCATCAGCGCATCAGGGATTCCATGCGACGGAGGGCGGATGCATGTATCCTCGCTAACGGAGGACATTTTGAACATTTCCTGTAACAAAGTGTTTGAACTCACGCTGGTACGTTCTGTTGCTGTGTGTTTCCATTCCATGATTAATGTGATTTGAAGAGAAGTAATAAAATGAGCTCTAACATGGAAAGTAAGCGTTTCCGGACACATGTCCACATAACATATTTTCTTTCTTTGTGTGTGAGGAGTGTATCCTGAAAGTTTGGCCGTACCTTTCTGTAACACCCTGTATATTGATGACTTTTGATCACACACACACACACACACACACACATATATATATATATATATATATATATATATATATATCATGTCATGATATCCAGTATTACAAATTTACTCTTTCTGATGGATACACGTCCACAACGTCAGCTCTCAAAATTCCGCCATCTCTGTCCCCACATCCACCACTGCTGGTGGCTCACCTCCAACTGCGCAACGCTACGCGCTGTTCAAATCCAACTGCCCAACACTACTGCGGCAAATATTCCAACCATGCAAACCAGCCACAGACCGCACACAGCACAGCCAGTGATTTTCATACAGAGCGCTACGTGACGTTACCAACATAAAAACCTAAACAGCCTACTTACAACTGTTGTGAACCGCTATAGCACGTCAAATAATACTGTTTTTGTCATTCTTTTCCTATAATTGCCCTGTGGTGCAATTTCCGATCTTTCTAGCCTGATGTAGATTGTGACGTTTTACGTTCTTTCCAGAAAATCAGGTAGATGAACCTAATAAAATATTGGAAATCAATAACATGTGACACAGAATGCTTAGTATTACATGGTCAAACTCAGTTTCTTTTTTCCCTACGTTAAATTAGGTTTAAGTTATTCAAAAATTAGACTAATATTATAAATTCAACTTTACTTTTCCTCTGTCGTTAAATACAACGCTATCCATATAAAATACTCTCTTTTCATTTTTAGTTACATGTAACTATATACGATTGCGATATAAAGATATTTCCTTCCTCTGTAAACTTTCTGCGTGTCATCATTCTGCATCTTTGGTTTTTTTTCTGTATACGTAACCCCTGTGTAATTCGCACATCATTTTATTTGTGTTTACGATATTCGGCTGTCACCACACGATGGCTTAAGAAGCCGAAAGTAGGTTAGTGACAAAAAAAATATTTTGCGCAACATTAAGAAAGTAATTTCTATTTAATATTGTTGTCATGTTGCTGACACGAACCATGGAAAATTCAGTTAATGATATATCATGTTATCTCAGTATGCAGTAAATATTTGCATATTTAACGTGGCAAGATTAGAACTGTCAGGTTGCATCTTACCTCTAACCAGACATTCTACGTTTTTACATTACACTCAATACGATAAGCAAGTTGTAATTTACATATAACACAGAATTCAACATTTAGAAATTACTATGGGGTATAAAGATAACACAGTTAACATACTTTTATGATAAGTGCAATAATAAAGGCGCATTACAATAACGAAGATTTAAGCTATGAGCGCTAGCAGCAGTGGAAGACGAACTGTCTCAGGCAGAAAACTTGGTCTTATACCTTAGTTTTGGGGAAACGGTATGAGGTTCACAGATCCTTCCTAGAAACAAGATGGCATCGAAACGAGCGCAGACTGAGAGACAGTTGGTTCTAGAGGCGAACAGCAACAACAACGAAGAAGTTTGCAAAGGTTTCTGTTTTATGTATGAACACAGATCGTGCAATATTCCCGCTTCAGACCCTATAGCTTCATGAAGTTCCGATAGGTGACGACTCTGTACGTAGCCTTCAAAATGGCGTCTGTGACGGAGGAGCGTTCCAAGCAGAGAGCTGTAACTGATTCACTTTTGGCGGACAACCAGAGTACCGTAGACACTCATAGATGCTTGCAGAATGCCTACGGAGACTTGGCAGTGAACAAATGCATGGTTAGTCGTTGGACAAGGCGTATGTCATCGTTGCAATAAAGTCACGCAAATCTCTCCGATCACCCTCGTGCGGGCCGGTCACATTCAGCTAAGACTCCTGCAATGTTGGAACGTGCGGACACTCTCATTCGAGGTAATCCGAGGATCACAATCAAACGCCTCTCTGAAGAACTAGACTTCTCTGTTGGTTGTGCTGACACACTCGTCCACCACTTGGGGTACTCAAAGGTGTGCGCCCGCTGGCTTCCTCGCCACCTAACAGAAGACCATAAAGAGAAACGAAGAACCATCTGTGCGGAATTGCTTTCGCCTTACGAGGGAGATTATTGATACAGCAAGACGTTGGATCCGACGTCGACCAGCAGAGTGACATCATGTGCTGTAGCATACGTGCCCTCCTAGTAAGGTGGCGTAAGTGAACGAAGCTTATGCTGAAAAATAGGATTTTGCAGCCAAAAGAGTGGGGAATAATATGTTGTACTGGGCTCCTGAACAAAACTAGCCTGATTCCAGAAAAATAATGTGTGCCACTAGTTACTGAACGCCCCTTGTACATTAAAGTAGTTGTGCAGAAACACCACACACGGCCGGCTTGGGTGGCCGAGCGGTTCTAGGCGCTACAGTCTGGATCCACGCGACCGCTCCGGTCGCAGGTTCGAATCCTGCCTCGGGCATGGATGTCTGCGATGTCCTTAGGTTAGTTAAGTTTAAGTAGTTCTACGTTCTAGGTGACTGATGACCTCAGAAGTTAAGTCCCATAGTGCTCAGAGCCATTTGAATCACAACACACGCACCCGCACACCCACACGCGCACTCACTCAGAAAGATAGATAGAAAGAGAGAGTAAACGAAGTTCAAATTTAGCATCAAACTAATATGAGAACAAGTGAGATTAATTAGAGCTGGACACAGCAGCAATAGCAACGTAACACAATGTTTGGTAAAGTGAAAAAGTGTTATTTGCGACAGATTTTACCCAAAATATGGATGTTGTTTGTGTGTGCATTACAACAACAGACGATAATGTAGATGATAAAATAAATGGCTCTGAGCACTATGGGACTTATCATCTATGGTCATCAGTCCCCTAGAACTTAGAACTACTTAAACCTAACTAACCTAAGGACATCACACAAAACCCAGTCATCACGAGGCAGAGAAAATGCCTGATCCCGCCGGGAATCGAACCCGGGAACCCGGGCGTGAGAAGCGAGAACGCTACCGCACGACCACGAGCTGCGGACTGTAGATGATAACAGATATTTCAAAACTAACAGTACGTCCTCTCAAAATATAGCAGTACAATCAAATTATGTTTAGAAATAAAGCAATCTGAAAACTCACCGACGAAGTTTATTATAACATCATGTAATCGCAGATGACGAGCCACAAGTATCCAATACAGTACAGAGGGTCCTACGTAAATAATGTAGAAGAAATAAGGTAAGGATAACAACAAACAAAATCTTTTTTCGGGCCTAATTCGATTAGCATAATTATCACTTACAACTTGTTTACACTTTACACAACTGTCTAAAGAATGTTCACTGACAATGATACAAAGGTGCTGAAACATGTTTGGGTTTATATAAAGAGCAGTGGTCCGGCGTCCCTTTTCGCTGGTCATCGGGACTCTGTTGGAAGCGGGACTCATCACTGAAGGCAACTCTGCTCTAGTCAGTGAGTTTCCAGGCTGAAGGCGTGCCTCGAGAAGCCCCGACACTGCTGGGATACCAACCTTATTGTCTCCAGCCATACGGTCTGACAGCCAGGGGTGATGGTCTGGGGTGCCATTTCTTTTCCTAGTAGGACCCCTTTGGTTGCCATCCTCAGCTCCCTTACAGTACAGCGATACGCCGACGATATTCTAGAACACAGAACGCAGCATGTCATTCTCAATGGAGAGAAGTCTTCCGAAGTAAGGGTGATTTCAGGTGTGCCGCAGGGGAGTGTCGTAGGACCGTTGCTATTCACAATATACATACATGACCTTGTGGATAACATCGGAAATTCACTGAGGCTTTCTGCGGATGGTGCTGTGGTATATCGAGAAGTTGTAACAGTGGAAAATTGTACTGACATGCAGGAGGATCTGCAACGAATTGACGCACGGTGCAGGGAATGGCAATTGAATCTCAATGTAGACAAGTGTAATGTGCTGCGAATAAATAGAAAGAAAGATCCTTTATCATTTAGCTACAATATAGCAGGTCAGCAACTGGAAGCACTTAATTCCATAAATTATCTGGGAGTAGGCATTAGGAGTGATTTAAAATGGAATGATCATATAAAGTTGATCGTCGGTAAAGCAGATGCCAGACTGAGATTCATTGGAAGAATCCTAAGGAAATACAATCTGAAAACAAAGGAAGTATGTTACAGTACACTTGTTCGCCCACTGCTTGGATATTGCTCACCAGTGTGGAATCCGTACCAGATAGGGTTGATAGAGGAGATAGAGAAGATCCAACGGAGAGCAGCGCGTTTTGTTACAGGATCATTTAGTAATCGCGAAAGCGTTACGGAGATGATAGATAAACTCCAGTGGAAGACTGCAGGAGAAACGCTCAGTAGGTCGGTACGGGCTTTTGTTGAAGTTTCGAGAATATACCCTCACCGAGGAGTCAAGCAATATATTGCTCCATCGTACGTATATCTCGTGAAGAGACCATGAGGATAAAATCAGAGAGATTAGAACCCACACAGAGGCATACCGGCAATCTTTCTTTCCACGTACAATACGAGATTGGAATAGAAGGGGGAATCGATATAGGTACTCAAAAGTACCCTCCGCCACACACCGTCAGGTGGCTTGAGGAGTATGGATGTAGATGTAGATGTAGACCCCGTTTTGTTGCTCTTCATAGCAATCCATCCGGTGCTTTCATTTGAGCAAGATAATCCCTCCCGCACACGGAGACTGCTTGTCTTCGAGCTCGTCAAATCCTATTTCAGCCGTAGGGTCGCCGGATCTCTCCCCAATTGAGAACGTTTGGAACATTATAGGCGGGGCCCTCCAACCAGATCGAGATTTTGACGATCTAAAGCGCCAATTGGACAGAAGTTGGCGTTGCATCCCTCAGATGGATATCCAACAACTCAATCAATCAAGCCCAAGCCGAATAGCTGCTTGCTTAAGGGTCAGAGGTGGACCAATGTCTTACTGAGCTGCTCACTTTGTGAAGTTCTTTCTCTTGAATAAATCGTCCGACTTTTCTGAAATTGTAGTCATTTGTTTGTCTGTATATTTAGATCATATCTATCTGCTTCCGTCCTGTTCGGGTAAGTCCTTCGTGGTACGTATTTCCTTTTTTGTCTTGAGTGTATTCGATCATCTTCCGAGAATGCTATGTAATTAATCCCTCCTTGTTATCTTCTTGCCATTAAGTCCAATAACATCTATTTTTAACGAAATATCTACCACACTTCTAACGTTAAAAGTTATTTTCGTGAAATACAGATCTAAATATTTAAAAAGACTTAAAATCTCACGGCCAAGATCCAAATGCTGATCATGAAAAAAAGTGTGTAAACTGCTACTGTAGGATGCTTTCCGGCGTATCAGTGTGTGAGGTTCGCAGATTGCCTTCAGAAATAGAGATTGTCATTCTAGGGTATCACTTCAGGAATTTGAAGAACTGAGCAAAGGATTGGGAGTGCCGAGCAATATCACTTACAAGATGAATGTTTCTGTCAGAAATTCCAGATAAAAATTCTTTACAGGTAAAACTGATATACACTCCTGGAAATAGAAAAAAGAACACATTGACACCGGTGTGTCAGACCCACCATACTGGCTCCGGACACTGCGAGAGGGCTGTACAAGCAATGATCACACGCACGGCACAGCGGACACGCCAGGAACCGCGGTGTTGGCCATCGAATGGCGCTAGCTGCGCAGCATTTGTGCACCGCCGCCGTCAGTGTCAGCCAGTTTGCCGTGGCATACGGAGCTCCATCGCAGTCTTTAACACTGGTAGCATGCCGCGACAGCGTGGACGTGAACCGTATGTGCAGTTGACGGACTTTGAGCGAGGGCGTATAGTGGGCATGCGGGAGGCCGGGTGGACGTACCGCCGAATTGCTCAACACGTGGGGCGTGAGGTCTCCACAGTACATCGATGTTGTCGCCAGTGGTCGGCGGAAGGTGCACGTGCCCGTCGACCTGGGACCGGACCGCAGCGACGCACGGATGCACGCCAAGACTGTAGGATCCTACGCAGTGCCGTAGGGGACCGCACCGCCACTTCCCAGCAAATTAGGGACACTGTTGCTCCTGGGGTATCGGCAAGGACCATTCGCAACCGTCTCCATGAAGCTGGGCTACGGTCCCGCACACCGTTAGGCCGTCTTCCGCTCACGCCCCAACATCGTGCAGCCCGCCTCCAGTGGTGTCGCGACAGGCGTGAATGGAGGGACGAATGGAGACGTGTCGTCTTCAGCGATGAGAGTCGCTTCTGCCTTGGTGCCAATGATGGTCGTATGCGTGTTTGGCGCCGTGCAGCTGAGCGCCACAATCAGGACTGCATACGACAGAGGCACACAGGGCCAACACCCGGCATCATGGTGTGGGGAGCGATCTCCTACACTGGCCGTACACCACTGGTGATCGTCGAGGGGACACTGAATAGTGCACGGTACATCCAAACCGTCATCGAACCCATCGTTCTACCATTCCTAGACCGGCAAGGGAACTTGCTGTTCCAACAGGACAATGCACGTCCGCATGTATCCCGTGCCACCCAACGTGCTCTAGAAGGTGTAAGTCAACTACCCTGGCCAGCAAGATCTCCGGATCTGTCCCCCATTGAGCATGTTTGGGACTGGATGAAGCGTCGTCTCACGCGGTCTGCAAGTCCAGCACGAACGCTGGTCCAACTGAGGCGCCAGGTGGAAATGGCATGGCAAGCCGTTCCACAGGACTACATCCAGCATCTCTACGATCGTCTCCACGGGAGAATAGCAGCCTGCATTGCTGCGAAAGGTGGATATACACTGTACTAGTGCCGACATTGTGCATGCTCTGTTGCCTGTGTCTATGTGCCTGTGGTTCTGTCAGTGTGATCATGTGATGTATCTGACCCCAGGAATGTGTCAATAAAGTTTCCCCTTCCTGGGACAATGAATTCACGGTGTTCTTATTTCAATTTCCAGGAGTGGATTACCATGTGGCCTTTACTAGACTCCTGTAGTAGGATCTCAGCGAATTACTTACTCTTGCAATTCTTTGACATAGCGATCGCATGTCATTGCTGATCTGTCAGTTGATCTCGATACAGCCATTGAATAATTTTGTCAGCATTGATTGAAATAAACTTTCCCGGCCGGGATGGCCAAGCGGTTCTAGGCGCTACAGTCTGGAATCGCGTGACCGCTACGGTCACAGATTCCAATCCTGCCTCGGGTATGGATGTATGTGATGTCCTTAGGTTAGTTAGATTTAAGTAGTTCTAAGTTCTAGGGGACTGATGACCACAGCAGTTAAGTCCCATAGTCCTCAGAGCCATTTGAGCCATTTTAAAATAAACTTTGTAGATTAAAATAACATGTTCAGTGATGTTCATTGCCAGTTACACGGCAAATATGAACTTCTTTAATAAAGCCGATTCCAAATGTTTCACATGGCTCTAAGGTCTATGGGACTTAACATCTGAGGTCATCAGACCCCTAGACTAAGAACTACTTAAACCTAACTAACCTAAGGACAGCACACACATCCATGCCAGAGGCAGGATTCGATCCTGCGATCGTAGCAGGCGCGCGGTGCCGGACTGAAGCGCCTAGAACCACTCGGCCACAACAACCGGCAAAAGCAGATTCCCTGTGCAGTATTAATCCCACTTCAGTAATCACGCTAACATATTTCGATGTGTCATGTATTGATACGGAGGCAAAACCCGCATAAGAGGTGCAGATTTACGGACTTCACCTCTCAGATAGTTATGACTGTACGTACTATGAAGGTGCAAAACTCTTGTTTTTTACCCACATTGCTATGTGCATCATAACATGCTGTAAGTATATAATCATTCATTGTGATTTAGCTTGATAATGTCTGTTTGGGAGGAACTAGCAAATCGATACGTAATGAAATAAAATGTTTATTTCACAATTAAAATAACAGCTTACGCAATAAAATCATTTCCGTTAAGAATTTTGTAGCAATATCTGCTCAGTAACTTTTCCCGTCTGATTCTGACCATGTGCTACGTCTATTATGTCGGTAGTGAGTAAGTTGCACTAAACACCGACGAGCAGCACCTGTTGTCGAAGAGGCATTATTCCATTTTGTAATTTGCTCTACACCAGACAGTTATGTTTGCACCTGTGACACGAGAAACAAAAAAAATAATTTAAGAGCGCGCGACAAATTTTTGTGTCGGAATGGCTTTAAGTATTTCTCCTACAACTTTGTTCCGGGTTACGGACCTCCGCAGCGACGGATCTGCTGTTCAGGCATACAATTCTCAGCTTTGATGCAAACCATAAACAAGCGTTTAAATTGCGTTTAAAGTTCGGTCTTAGCCTACATAATATGTGAAAACTGCTGCAGTACTGGAACGAAACATGCGTTTCTTGCAGTGAAGATGTGAGAAATACAAGAGTATCATTTTCCATAAAACTCTAGCTGTGTGTATACTGCGCTGTAGTGGAAAACGAACCATCGTTCTGGCCGATATTACAAATGACTCCGATCGATAAAGCTTACGCACGTGCCAGCGTATCTCGTTAATATGAAATATTAGTCACTACATTCGCTATTGACTACGGTGAAGAAAAGTAAAACAACTGAGCCACGTTCAGTTCACTCGTGAAAGTTGAGCGGTAACTAGTGTAAAACTCCGTGCGTATATCATATGCGAAGGCGATCCAGGGTCCTACTTTACAGCGCTGGAAGAGCGAAATGTATATCGTCTTTCGGAAATCAATTTCGCGTGCTGGTGAGGAAATGCTTCGAGCCTTCAGGCGGAAAATTGTGTTTCACGCAAACACCTGGCGCGGCAGGAGAACAGGTGCACCCGTAAGTGAATTGAGACACGTTTATCGTCCTATAAAACAAAATATTTTATTTGTAGCGCGCGAGCTTTCACCGGCGGGCATCGTCTGGTCTGGAGGAATGCTGGATGGGCGGCTCCATTGCGCAACAGATGCGGAGGCGAAGCTGCTGTGTCACAGCTCACCTGCGTCTCGCCTCGTCCTTTTGTAGCGCAAATCTGCCGGCGCGATACCCCGCATAATCAACGCTGCCAGCTGGCTCTCGGAGAATTCAAACTGACGGTAACTTCCAATTAGGCGAGAAAAAATGCCTGCGCCTTAGCGGTCCCGTGCACTCGATAACGCTCCAGAGGGGCTAGAGAAATACTCCAATGCGCTCTTCGAAAACGTGCTTCTCGGAGGGACCAATTACTGTTTTGCTGGTTTTCAAAATGTTCGTGAAAAAACCTTTTTGGTTTCCAGCTGCATATCGGCCGTAATGCACAATGTACAGAAAAAAAAAGAAAACAGAACGATTTAACTTTATCGCACTATGAAGGGAAAAAATCCGGGTGTTATCGAAACCGTGCACTCAATAACGCTCCAGAGAACAAAAGGAAATACTTGGAATTCGGTCTCGTGAATATGCTTCTCAGAGGGACGAACTACGCTTTCGCTGGGTTACTAGATGTTTGTTACAAAGAAGTATTTTAGGCTTCCAGTCGCTTATCGATCGTAGTGTGTAATGTATGGAAAAAACAGTGATTTAATCTTTTCGCAGTGAGAAGGGAAAGAAAGTTATCTGCTGAAAAATAAAACGCGGAGCCTTATTAGTGAGAATGGAAATGAGTCACACGCATCATCTTCTGGCGAATTCAGTTGATGAGAATGAGACTCGTCGAAACACCGTCGTATCTCAGCACTGTTCCCGTCTGGAAACCCGACATTTATTAATCACGAGATTGTTACTGCTTAAAAATTTGGCTTGAAAAATAGTACTACCGTCAAAGTTTACTAGTAAGCTATTTCGGTAAGCAGATCATACACTATGTGATAGAAAGTATCCGGACACCCCCCAAAACATACGTTTTTCATATTAAGTGCACTGTGCTGCCACCTACTGCCAGGTACTCCATATCAGCGACCTCAGTAGTCAGTAGACATCTTGAGAGAGCAGAATGGGGCGCTCCGCGGAACTCATGGAAATCGAACGCGGTCAGGTGATTGGGTGCCACTTGTGTTACACGTCTGTACGCGAGATTTCCACACTCCTAAACATCCATGATCCACTGTTTTCGATGTGATAGTGAAGTGGAAACGTGAAGGAACACGTACAGCACAAAAGCGTACACGCCCGCCCCGACCGTTGAATGACAGAGACCGCTCACAGTTGAAGGGGGTCGTAATGTGTAATAGCAGACGTCTATCCAGACCATCACACAGGAATTCCAAGCTGCATCAGCATCCACTGCAAGTAGTATGACAGTGAGGTGGGAGGTGAGCAAACTTGGATTTCATGGTCGAACGGCTGCTCATAAGCCACACATCACGCCGGCAAATGCCTAACGACGCCTCGCTTGGTGTAAGGAGCGTAAACATTGGACTAATGAACAGTGGAAAAATCTTGTGTGGAGTGACGGATCGCGGTACACAATGTGGCGATCCGTTGGCTGGGTATTGGTATAGCGAATGCCCGGTGAATGTCATCTGCCAGCGTGTGTAGTGCCAACAGTAAAATTCGGAGGCGGTGATGGCATGGTGTGGTCGTGTTTTTCATGGAGGGGGCTTGCACCCCTTGTTGTTTTGCTTGGCACTATCACAGCACAGGCCTACATTGATGTTTTAAGCACCTTATTGCTTCCCACTGCTGAAGAGCAATTCGGGGATGGCGATTGCATCTTTCAACACGATCGAGCACCTGTTTATAATGCACGGCCTGTTGCGGGGCCGTTACGCGACAACAACAACCCTGTCATGGACTGGCTTGCACGGCGTCCTGACTTGAATCCTACAGAACACAATTGGAATGTTTTGGAACGTCGACTTCGTGCCAGACCTCACCCACCGACATCGATACCTCTTTTCTGTGCAGCACTCCGTGAAGAATTGGCTGCCATTCCCCAAGAAACCTTCCAGCACCTGACTGAACGTATGCCTGCGAGAGTGGAAGCTATCATCAAGGCTAAGGGTGAGCCAACACCATATTGAATTCCACCATTACCGATGGAGGGTGCCACGAACTTGTAACTAATTTTCAGCCAGGTGTCCGGATACTTTTGATGACATAGTGTATGCTACTCCCCCTTGCTTGAGCACCCACTTGGTTCCCACCACTCTACTGCACTCTACGTAGGTCTTTATCCACCGATATTTATATTCTTGCTGAGACGGCTTCGCCGGCTTTAGTGACCGAGCGGTTCTAGGCGCTTCATTCTGGAACCGCGCCACCGCTACGGTCGCAGTTTCGAATCCTGCCTCGGGCATGGATGTGTGTGATGTCCTTAGGTGAGTTAGGTTTAAATAGTTCTAAGTTCTAGGGGACTGATGACCTCCGATGTTAAGTCCCATAGTGCTCAGAGCCATTTGAACCATTTTTTTTAGACGGATTCAAGTTACAATCATTCAGAAGATAACATCTAACTTCTGTTGTCCTGTCGTCCTCAGTTGGCACAATTTTATGTCGATAATTACCACTTTAGTTTCGACTAATTGCGAAGGAATAAAAAGAAATTTTAATGACATAAGTGTTTCACCAACTAAAAAAGGCGCGAAAAGTTCTTTTTATACTGTTGCAATCAGACGGATCCAAAGCGATAAGTATAAACTTTTTATTTCATAGGGTAGCTTGCGTCTCCTTTTCTAGAATATCTGGACTGTCATGGAGTTTATCATTACCACAAAAAACTATAATAGTATGGGACTGTGGCCTGGGAGATTCCGAGAGGTTTTTCTGCCGACTAACTGGAAAGATTTTCTTACTCTGCGCATAATGGAATTTCTATCTGTATCTGTTGAGTGTGTGTGTGGAGCGATACTATGTGTGTGTTGTATGATGATGAGACAAGAGAGAGGATGGAGTCCAGTACCGACACATAGCCTATTACACTAGAAGAGCACCAAGGGGACCGCCGAGATTAACCTCCCAGTCGACGCTCGGCCCATCGTCAACAGTGTCACATATACTCACTTCGAGAGGCACTGGCGTGAAGTTTCGAATTAAATCCAGAACATAAGAGCAAAGTCTGGTAATGAAAAACTATATGTGCCACTATCCTCAACGTCTCCTTCCGCTGCCAGCCAAATGCTCGCGGTGAAAATTTCTTCCGCCACGAAGTCCGTCGGCGATTACTTGAGACTCGAGGGAAATAGCACAGGCGTGCGTCAGGGGCCAAGGTTACGGACACGCATCAGTCGTAGATTTATATTTATTATCATCATCGAGCGAGCTGGTGATATTGTTACAGCATTGGCAGCAGATCTGGGATGAGCCAAGTTCAAGTCTCCTACTGGCCATCTTGATTTACGTTTTCCGTCGTTTCCTTGAATTACTTTCGTAAATTCTAGATACTTTCCTGTCTCATCCTTTACTAAAGCGAGTTTCAGCTCCGTCTATGTCGTCGATAGGACGTTAAATAATAATCTTCCCTCTTCCCCATTTATGAAAATAATTGACAATGGGAAGAAGAGTAACAGTCGTCTTCACCACTTCTCTTCTACTTCCTGTTAGTATTCTGTATGAGCTGTAATTCCCATAGAATCACTGCAATGCAAGAAAAGAAGGAATGAGATTTAATCCTTAAGATGTCGAAGACAACACGCTCATTAGAAACTCCCCAGTGCAAAGTCTCGTTCGGTTATTCCCAGTCAGATTCGTGGCGACTGCTGAGAACAACTTACGGAAATACCAGCGACTGTCATCAAGGTGACGATTGTTGCGGAATTCCTTGACGGGACAGCCGTGCGAGACGCCGTGACAGTGGGGCGCCCAGTGGCAACACCGCACACGCGAGTGGCACCACGTCGTCTTCTCAGACGAACACTACGCTCCACACAGCACCTCAGCAGACTTATCCGCTTGTGGAAGCTCCGAGAGCGACAGTTGCCCGAAGGCTTTCGTCAGTGTCATACAGGGCCATAACATGACGCGATGGTATGGAGAGCCATCGGGTATACAACACCATCAGCTACGGTTCGCATAGCCGGTAATTTGGGCAGTAGGCGTTTCTTTTACTACGTATTAAAGCCGTCGGTTGTGCCATATTCGTGACGTTATATTTCAACAATATATCGCAAGACCGTGATGTCTACACCTTTCTCGATTTGGGTGGTGTTATACAGTATCCTTGGCCGGCACGTTCTCCAGAACTCTCACCCACTGAAAACATCTGGGCACTAGTCCAGCACCAGGAGTGTTCATCTTTGACAATGTCTGGCAGCCGTGATGGCTAAACGCAAGATAAATCGCTAAATAAACGTCGGCCGGACACCCTGAGACAAAAGTCAACACGCAATATGTCCACAAGTGGCCCCGAAAACCTCACCAGTTTTGTATCTGGACATGGATTGCGAGAGATAGGCAAGCAGCTACTCCCCAGCCACTATGATTGAACTCTCGCATCCAGCTGAAGCAGCATGGAACGAGCCATCAAAAGCTCATACCGACTCCGTGTCCTGCCTATTTAGAGCCATAACTGCTGGTAGAGCTGGCCTCTCTGAGCAACAAATTTCGCAATCTTCTTGCCTCAAATCACCTACAAATTTAATCTCGTATTCTTCCTACTATACTGTATACGATAGATATACCATAAATACAATTAAGTTACTGCTGTCTTCTCTGGGGTGCAATTTGAATAGCCAACATTAGGCAGCTTCTGTCCCAAGTCAGTGGTGTATATACCGGTGGCAAAAAATAAAACACCACGTTAGACCCCCTAGTCTCTCTTGCCTTGGTTTCGCAATCCCCATACGAGATTTACGGTGAAAGCAATAAATTATTGCACAGTGCATATCGAATACCTATTCCATAGGATTCATCAAGATTCTGGCCTCACATTTTTCAAAGATTCTCAGCCGTCTGCGGTGGCGCTTCAGTCCGGAACCGCGCGACTGATACGGTCGCAGGTTCGAATCCTGCCTCGGGCATGGATGTGTGTGATGTCCTTAGGTTAGTTAGGTTTAAGTTGTTCTAAGTTCTAGGGGACTGATGACCTCAGATGTTAAGTCCCACAGTGCTCAGAACCGTTTGAACCATTTGAAAGAGTCTCATTTCAATTCACTGAACACTTCGTTTACATTTTCGTGTGGCTTATACTGACCTGTTACGAAAAGAGCGACTCTCCTTTTTCCAAATACTGTAACGGCGCTTTAGAGTAGGGCACTCTAGCTTCTTAAATGTGTGTTCCTCTACAGATGCGTTATACATATTTCGAAATATGAGTCGCTTTATTTCACGATCATAGCTGATCTGAACCTCCTACATTGTAACGAGAAAGATAATATTTCCATGACGATTCTTCTCCGTGTTTGTGAATACCATCATGTACTCCATCTATAATCACCTAGTAGTGGCCAGGACGTTAAAACCCAATCTTTCTGCATCGCTTGGCTACCTTCCTAGTCGCCCGGAAGTTAAATTTATAGTTTCTTCGTTAAAGCTGAAAATTATATCGTATAAAAGCGTTTTCTTAACTATAATAAAGCCAGCCGTTGTGGCCGAGGGGTTCTATGAGCTTCAGTCCGGAACCGCGCTGCTGTTACGGTCTCAGGTTCGAATCCTGCCTCGGGCATGGATGAGTGTGATGTCCTTAGACTAGTTAGGTTTAAGTAATTCTAAGTGTAGGGAACTGATGACCTCAGATGTCAAGTCCCATAGTGCTTATAGCCATTTGAACCATTTTTGAACTATAATAAATTGGAGTAATTACAGAAACTACTCTCAGGGCATATGCACGAGTGGGCACGTTACACGTATAAGAGAAGAGAACGGTAGGATAGTCATTCGTATTATCTGAACGTGCGCCACCTGCAACAGTTGTCAGTCTGTAGTTCTGGTAGCAACTTCCCCAGATTCGTGGAGTATATTGCTCATTCGTCTGAACAGAGTCTGGAGGTTCTTTGCAGACGTCTCAGTGATTACGTGGCGACTTGCGGGGAAGGCCACGAGCGCTACAAGCCGCAAGGTTAGGCGAGTCCTAACTTGCCCGAGCCAGCCTTGCGTCACAGATTGATTGGAGAAGGGAAAGGAAACTAATTCTTCGTTCATATTTTATCCATATATACGGAAGCTCATGAAGGCGGCCAGCGCAGCGCTACATTGTATTGTCGCACAGATAGGTGGCGAACTGGGTGACAACATTTCGAGTCCCAGTCTAGACATCTCGATTTAAACTTTCCGTACTTTTCCTTAAAGGTGGTATGTGATCGTAGACAAAATCTGCGGTTTCTCGGACTATATATGTTGAATTACTGAATATTGTATGTTTAATGGCCGCGCGGTGTGGCCGCGCGGTTTGAGGCCCCATGCCACGGATTTCGCCCGAGGTTCGAGTCCCCCCTCGGGCATGGGTGTGTGCGTTGTTCTTCGCATAAGTTAGTTTAAGTAGTGTGTAAGTCTAGGGACCGATGACCTCAGCAGTTTGGTCCCTTAGGAATTCACACACATTTGAACATTTATTTTTTTTGTATGTTTAATGTAGCCAACATTCGAGGTAGGTCACTTTACTTCACAACTGCCTGTTACAAGCGGAATACCCGAATCAGAGCTTTCTGACATGTTTCTTCGTTGTTCAGGCGGTACGAAACTATGACAGATATATCTACAGCTGGAAGAACCAATAATTCGAAATCTCTAACCTCATGAACTTACATTAAAATTATTTCTATTAGTTCGTCCGTCCCTGGGTTCGCCGGCACGGTAGCTCAGCGTGTTCGGTCAGAGAGCTGATTGGCCTCTGTAATAAAAAAAAAACTAAGTGGAAGGATCAACAAACGAACTTGACCGGATGTCATGTGACGTCCGCAACGACCAAACACAATGATCAACAACGAACAAAATGCAAAAAATAAAAAAATAAAAAAGTGGTCAACGCGACGGACTGTCAATCATAAGGACCCGTGTTCGATTCCCGGCTGGGTCGGGGATTTTCTCCGCTCAGGGACTGGGTGTTGTGTTGTCCTAATCATCATCATTTCATCCTCATCGACGCGCAAGTCGCCGAAGTGGCGTCAAATCGAAAGACTTGCACCAGGCGAGCGGTCTACCCGACGGGAGGCCCTCGTCACACGCCATTATTATTGTTATTCTATTAGTTCAGCGACATTTTTTTAATTCGATGTGAAATGTTCTAATACTATTGGTTAGAGCTACAATGAAGGTTTTATACTCCTCGTAACAACTTACTCTGGCCTCTACACAAATTTGCCTCTTCCTCTTATATGAGACTTAGTTGACCACAGCTTACTTTGTTATTAATGGATATTCTGTAAATTTTTTAGGAAAGCCCTTTTCAGATACTGACACAAATTTACAATGGAATAAACCGAATTTGAATTAGCATCGTTTTCCACTTATAACTCATCCCATACTACCATTTTTTACCTTAGTTTTGAAACACTAGATCCAGCTGTTATTAATATGCCTCACTGCTATTTATGAACCTGCCTCTGGGTTGTAAGGTGGCATACTGTTTATTTCCATTAATTGTGTATCATGATCAGATAGTCCATTAACAATTGGGTACACATTAATTGTTTTAGCCTGAGCACTGCCTATAAAAATGTTATCAAACAGTTTCGTACTATTTTCCTACACACGAGTCGGAAAACTGACTTCTGAAAACTCATTGAAACACCCAAATAATACTTCTAATATTGCAACTGAAATCTCCAAAAACTACTACTTCTTCTTGTCTGACAGGTAGCTCAATAACGCATCTAGATTTCTCTTATATAGCTGAAAGTTACCTAGAGGGGATGTGTAAACTGTTACAATTCTCAGTGAAGTATTCTACAGTAAAAACTCACAGCCGGCCGTGGTGGCCGAGCGGTTTTAGGCGCTTCAGTCCGGTAGCGCGTTGCTGCTACGGTCGCAGGTTCGAATCCTGCTTCGGTCATGGATGTGTGTGATGTCATTGGGTTAGTCAGGTTTAAGTAGTTCTAATTATAGGGGACTGATGACCTCAGATGTTAAGTCCCATAGTGCTTAGAGCCATTTGAACTATTTTTTTAAAAACTCACAAACACATGCTTCTGGGTTCTGATCAACACGGAAACTGTTTGTTAATTTAATGCTATATTCTACGTAGCTAGTGAGGCTGCTTCCTGCTCTTCCTTCAACAGGTACCTTATCCTCTCCATCAAAATCTCTGCACAGGGCCACTATGTTCTTGGTTACCTGACTAAGCTTGGCGCTACGTTTCACGATGCATGTTACCTGATAGTTACGCCTAGCTTTTCCTGTAGCAATTGGCCTACACGTCTCCCGTGACTGCTTCCTAGTAGCAAGACTCTTTTCTTTCTACGTGACGTTTCTACCGACCTAGTCTTAAAGTCGTTGCTATGACTTTGCTGCGCTCTTTTAAGCTCAAAACAGATTGAGATTCTTCCGCTATTTAAGATAACAAGTCAAACTGATTGTTAACCGGAATCTGAAATATGATATCTAAGATTTTCTCCTTTTGCCCATTACTTGTAATCTTCTCCCATCTCCCATTGTCTCTTTCCCACTTCAACTAATATAACTCAAAATATGCCATTTCTAATTCTGCCGAGAGTACAAAAATCTTTCTCCCCTGTTGCTCGATTTTCATGTCTCGACTACATAATCTAGAACTCCATGGCAGACCCTCGTCTGAAACTTATATAGCTTCCCTTTTTCATTGTCCTTAGTGCAATACCAACCCAGAGTCCTGACATATTTCTCCCAAACCAACACCCTCATTTTCCATACATTACGCTACTATTACTGTTAGCTAACAACACACTTAAACTGTAATAAATCAATAATCAATAAAAACTTGTCTTTCGGTGAGTTGTGCAGCTAACTTCTTGGTATCAGGAAGATGTAGAACAACACGATCGAAATTCGTTGAACGTACAGAGTAACAGACACGAAGTGAATGAAAACTTTAAAAGAACGTTGTTTCTAACAACACTCTTAAACCGTCGCTAACAGGAAATAATTTAAAGCACTGTAATGGATCCAAGACAACACGTAACGATTATACGGCGAGCAGAAGTTAAAACTAGCTTCTAAACACACAAACAATTTTCATTTAACGTAGGTTTTAAATCACAGAAGACATGAAATGAATGAAAAATCTAAAAAGCATGAAATTTATAATAACGGTATTAAACAGGCACAATCCTGAAATTATGGGGAGCACTGTACTGTACCTAAAACAACACGTAATGACATGCCACTGCTGTTGTTTGCGTCCGAGCGCTTCAGTACCAAAACAACATTAAGGGAACTCCATAAGCAGCGAATTTCAGGGCGAGCTGCAATACCAAAACCAGTCATCGGTGATGAAAACGCCCGTAAAAAGAAAGCGTGGTGCCGAAGCCATAAAACATAGACTATGGAGCAATGGAAGAAAGTTATTTGGTCGGGCAAGTCCTGTTTCGTCCTGTTTCCGACTTCTAGCCGAGTTTACGTCCCAAGAATGAAACACGGCAGGGACAGTGATGATTTCGGAAGCCATATCGTGGTATTCCGTGGCCCTCGTGGTTACTTTGAAATTTCGCATTATCGCCAAGGATTATGTGAACATTTTGGCAGATCAGGTCCATCTCACAGTACAATGTTTCTTCCCCATGATAATGCAGTGTTCCAATACAACACGTCTCCTGTTCACACAGTTCGCATCGTCCACAAGCGGTTTTGTGAGTACGTGGATGAATGTCGCATTTCCCTTAGCCACCACAAACACAACATCTCTATGTCATTGAGCCATTGAGGTCTGCTTTGGAAAGACGGGTTCATGATCGCTGTCCATCTACATTATCGTTACCTGAATTTGCAGGCAGAATTGTATAGAATTCCCTTGAAAACCATACAGCACCTATGTTCATCCATTCCAAACTACTGGAAGCTGTTCTGAACGCCAACGTGTATCATACACCGTATTAAGAATGGTAATGTGTTATGAGTTTGGTGTTCCCAGCTTTTTATCCAACCCCGTAAGAGACATGGTTAAGCAAGTTGCACTGTTACAAGTCCGCAATGTACTAATTCTTAATAATGAAGCATTTCTTTAACACAGAATGTGTGAACCAGAGGTGAAAACAATATTACGACGTTGGTACCGCCGAATTGAGCTATTATGTTACGAGAATGCATTTGTATCATAATTCGCCGTGGTGTTTCTCATGAATAGTGTGGGAAAACTTGTGATAAATAGGGTTAGATTTTGTGTCAGGAAATGCCTCAAACCGTCGACAACTTTTGCCATTGTTCTTCGAAACGAGAAGTTAGGATCAATGAGCCAGCTTTCATTACGTTTAATTTAATCTGACTATGTTATACAAATCGCGTTAAGTCAGTGGAATGAATCACCCGTGTGTTTCAAAGTGCAACCAGCAGTCCAGCTAGTTTAAAAGAATGGTGTACAATAATCGAGCGGCTCGTCATGAACCACACCTTTTTGTAGTCAATGCTAAGCGATAATTGACGTGGTGTAAAGAGCAATGACACTGGACCTGCTATCACGAGTAGTACCAACAGTGAAGTAGGCTTATGGAAATGATGGCGTTACGGTATGGGCGTGTTTTCTTGAATAGGATATGGTCCATTTATTGCGTCTAAGAAAATGCTAAATCTGGAAGAAAATGAAAGCATTTCATAGCATTATGTACTGTGCACGGCAGAGGAAGCATTCTGTGATCTGTGACGAAGATTTAATCAGCGCCGGCCGGAGTGGCCGAGCGGTCGGTCGCAGGTACGAATCCTGCCTCGGGCATGGATGTGTGTGGTGTCCTTAGGTTAGTTAGGTTTAAGTAGTTCTAAGTTCTAGGGGACTTATGACCTCAGCAGTTGAGTCCCATAGTGCTCAGAGCCATTTGAACAATTTTTTTTTATTTTTTTAAATGGCCCGGCGCCTGGAAAGGAACATTTTCAAAACCGCGAAGCTGGTCGGCTTTCTCGCTCTGCTTTCGTGGGCATCTATGGAAAGCCGTCGTAGGACGGTGAAACCACGTGTGCTTTGGACGTCCACGCCTTATCACAGACCGTAGAAGTCGGATGTTTTCCCTCTCCGTATAGTAGACCACGATATCTACATCTACATCCACACTCCGCAAGCCACCTGACGGTGTGTGGCGGAGGGTACATTGAGTACCTCTATCGGTTCTCCCTTCTATTCCAGTCTCGTATTGTTCGTGGAAAGAAGGGTTGTCGGTATGCCTCTGTGTGCTCTCTAATTTCTCTGATTTTATCCTCATGGTCTCTTCGCGAGATATACGTAGGAGGGAGCAATATACTGCGTGACTCCTCGGTGAAGGTATGTTCTCGAAACTTCAACAATAGCCCGTACCGAGCTACTGAGCGTCTCTCCTGCAGAGTCTTCCACTGGAGTTTATCTATCATCTCAGTAACGCTTTCGTGATTTCTAAATGATCCTGTAACGAAGCGCGCTGCTCTCCGTTGGATCTTCTCTCTCTCTTCTATCAACTCTATGTGGTAAGGATCCCACACTGGTGAGCAATATTCAAACAGTGGGCGAACAAGTGTGTTGTAACCTACTTCCTTTGTTTTCGGATTGCATTTCCTTAGGATTCTTCCAATGAATCTCAGTCTGGCATCTGCTTTACCGAAGATCAACTTTATATGATCATTCCATTTTAAATCACTCCTAATGCCTACTCCCAGATAATTTATGGAATTAACTGCTTCCAGTTGCTGACCTGCTGTATTGTAGCTAAATGAGAAAGGATCTTTCTTTCTATGTATTTGCAGCACATTACACTTGTCTACATTGAGATTCAGTTGCCATTCCCTGCACCATGCGTCAATTCGTTACAGATCCTCGTGCATTTCAGTACAATTTTCCATTGTTACAACATCTCGATATACTACAGCATCATCCACAAAACTCCTCAGTGAACTTCTGATGTTATCCACAATGTCATTTATGTATATTGTGAATAGCCACGGTCCTACGACACTCCTCTGTGGCACACCTGAAATCGTTCTTACTTCGGAAGACTTCTCTCCATTGAGAACACGGGGTCCCGGGTTCGATTCCCGGCGGGGTAGGGGAATTTCACCTGCCTCGAGATGACTGGGTGTTTGTGTTGTCCTCATCATTTCATCATCATCCAGGAAAGTGGGGAAATTGGACTGAGCAAAGATTGGATAATGGTACGGGCGCTGATAACCACGCAGTTGAGCGCCCCACAAACCAAACATCATCATCATCATCATCATCATCCATTGAGAATGACATGCTGCGTTCTGTTATCTAGGAACTCTTCAATCCAATCACACAATTGGCCTGATAGTCCATATGCTCTTACTTTGTTCATTAAACGACTGTGGGGAACTGTATCGAACGCCTTGCGGAAGTCAATAAACACGGCATCTACCTGGGAACCCGTGTCTATGGCCCTCTGAGTCTCGTGAACGAATAGCGCGGACTGGGTTTCACACGATCGTCTTTTTCTAAACCCATGTTGAACATAATACGTGTTCCAAAATTCTGATCGACGTTAGAGATATAGGTGTATAGTTCTGCACATCTGTTCGACGTCCCTTCTTGGAAATGGGGATGACCCTTTTCCAATCCTTTGGAACGCTACGCTCTTCTAGAGACCTACGGAACACAGCTGCAAGAAGGGGGGACAAGTGCCTTCGCGTACTCTGTGTAAAATCGTACTGGTATCCCTTCAGGTCCAGTGGCCTTTCCTCTTTTGAGCGATTTTAATTGTTTTTCTATGCCTCTGTCATCTGTTTCCACTATGTGGCGATCTATGGCAGATCTGACGACAGAATAAAATGGTGGTACTGGCGCAAAGCACATCGTTCAGTGCACATTGTTGAAAACGGGGCTCCGCATCTACGTGTTCCCATGTTGACCTAACGATATCGTCAATTACAACTGCAGTCTGATTGGGATCATTGAGATTTTAACGTGGATCAGTGTAAAGGTGTCACCTGGTCGGGTGAATCACATTTCGTGTCACATCAGATCGATTCTCAAGTCGAGATACTCCGTCATCCACTCGAACGTCTCCTCGAAACATGCACCGTGCCGTGGATGCAGTCCGGTGGGGACAGTACTGTGCTATGAGAGACATTCACCGTGGCTTACATGGGACATATGAAAGTAATCGTAGGCGCCATGACAGCTGTGGAGTACGTGGATATTACTGCGACCCACCTGCATCTCTTCATGTCTGATGCCTCCCCAGACGGCGAATGCTACTTCTAAAAGTCACAAGGCCATAACTGGGATACAGTGGTTTGAGCTTGATCGTGAACTGACATATGTGTCTCTGCGCCCAAGTTCATCTGGCCTGAACTCGACGGATTACACCTGGGACGCTAGCTGGCGCCGCCAACAAACAGCTGGCTCGTAATTTACGGGAACTGTGTGATCTCTGCGTAGACATCTGCTACCACAAACCTACCAAGGACTGGTCGAATCCATCTAATCCGTAATATACACAATCACTGCTGTATAACATTCCAAAGGTGGGCCAACACGCTATGAAGTAGATGTTCATAATGACTTGATTCATCATTGTATGTTGCCAACTTGATATACGCCGGCCTAAGTGGCCGAGCGGTTCTAGACGCTTTAGTCTGGAACCGCGCGACAGCTGAGATCACAGGTTCGAATCCTGCCTCGGGCACGGATGTGTGTGATGTCCTTACGTTAGTTAGGTTTAATTAGTTCTAAGTTCTAGGGGACTGATGACCTCGGATGTTAAGTGCCATAGTGCTCAGAGCCATTTGAACCATTTTTTTGAACTTGATATACAGTCTTGCGTCATCTTTCTTCTTCCCATGGAGGCAACAGTTCGCACTTTTAATTTTGAGACCTAATTTTGATTCTTCATTCTACTTAGGCGACAATGACAGCATACTGCGCACGCAAACAGCACACACAAAAATTTACAAACTGAAATTTCCTCAACTTTTGAGGCCTACATACATATTCTTGATATTTATTGTCTGTCGTACAAGACACTATTTCATCGTAATCGGCGTTTGAGTAATGCTCTTCTGCGTAATTTGCATTGAGCTATTCCACGAGCCAGCCGTTGGGGCCGAGCGGTTCTAGGCGCTTCAGTCCGGAACCGCGCGACTGCTAGGGTCGCAGGTTCGAATCCTTTAAAGAAGAGTGGGCCAATCAAACTGCATCATGCCAGACCACACCACACATTAACACCAGCTAGATGAACATTTCTGTCCATGTGAACCAGAGGATTTTCAGGAACTCAGTACAATCAGTTGTGACGGGTTGCAATACCGTTCGCCGGCCGGAGTGCCCGTGCGGTTCTAGGCGCTTCAGTATGGAACCGCGTGTCCGCTAAAGTCGCAGGTTCGAATCCTGCCTCGGGAATGAATTTGTGTGATGTCCTTAGGTTAGTTAGGTTTAAGTAGTTCTAAGTTCTTGGGGACTGATGACCTCAGATGTTAAGTCCCATATTGCTCAGAGCCATTTGAACCATTTTTTTTAACCATATTCCACGAAAATAAACAACTGTTCAGTTCTCGGCTACCTATTGACAAACACTAACATTTTAATTTTTACCGATTGACAACGGTTTCTCTAAACTGGAGTGTGGTAGTTGTTGTCAATTCCAGCGAGACACTGTCTTATACTCATTTTTAACTATTAATGGAGCTCATTGTAAGACACCGTACTCGGTTCCTAGTCTACGGGAGGCGTTCAATAAGTGATACAAAACATTTTTGTTCTCGGCCTGTTTCGATTGAAATAATGTCGAATTTATTGTGGAACATCCTAGTATATTTCCACTTCAGCGCCTATACTTTCATGAAGTCCTAATCGGTGGCGGCGCTATACCTAGACTTCAAAATGGCATCGGAACGGAGGCGCGTTCCAAGCAACAAGCTGTCATTGACTATGTTTTGGCGGAAAACCAGAGCATAACAGATATCCATAGCAGTTTTCAGAATGCCTACGGAGACCTGGAAGTGAACAAAAGCACGGTGAGTCCTTGTACAAGGCGTATGTCATCGTCGCAACAAGGTCGCGCAAACCTCTGCAGATCTACCTCGTGCCGGAGGGCCGGACACAGGTACAATTCTCGCAGTGCTAGAAACTGCCGATACTCTCATTCGAAGTAGTCCAAGGCTCACAGTCAAACGCCTCTCTGCAGAACTAGACGTCTCTGAAGGTAGTGCTGACACACTCGTCGACCAGTTGGGGTACTCAAAGGTGTGTGCCTGCTGGGTTCCTTGCCGACTGACAGAAGACCATCAAGAGCGACGAAGGAGCATCTGTGCGCATTTGCTTTCGCGTTAAGAGGGAGGTTATTGATGCAGTAACACGTTGGCTTCGACGCTGACCAGTATAGTGGTACCATATGGGCATACATGCCTTCCCAGTTAGATGGCGTAAGTCTTTGCACTGAACGGATATTATGTTGAAAAGTAGAGTTTTCTAGACAAAAGTGTAGGGAATAATTTGATGAACAAAACCAACCTTCCAGAAAAAAAAAAATGTGTTGCGTTGGTTATTCCACGCCTCTCGAATTGAATAGTGTAGTCGTTCATTTAATTTTTCCTTCTCTTAACACCCTCTGTATGTCTAAGTGCCGGCCGGGGTGGCCGAGCGGTTATAGGCGCTACAGTCTGAAACCCCGCGACCGCTACGGTCGCAGGTTCGAATCCTGCCACGGGCATGGATGTTTGTGATGTCCTTAGGTTGATTAGGTTTAAGTAGTTCTAAGTTCTAGGGGACTGATGACCTCAGAAGTTAAGTCCCGTAGTGCTCAGAGCCATTTGAACCATTTTTGTGTCTAAGTTTTCTTCAATTCCGAGTTTGTGTTACAGGCTGCGGCTGGATATCGGTATTTTTAAATGTTCCTATTTTGATTGGATGATGATTGTTGGCTATTAAGTGGTCAGCAAATGTGCTATCGTAGCTGATATTTTCACAGCTCTGAGCTGTTAAGAATATTTTTGCTTTAACGTTCCATTTCAACAACTGATGAGAATGCAGATGAGAAAGGAAATTTAGAAACTAACTGTTCCTGATCTCAAAGTAAAGTGCCGAACTATTTTCACACAACCAACTTACGTTTAGAGACAAAGTAATTTGTTCACCACGCTCCAGTATCCAATAACATAACCCAGTAGTAGAGAAATATTAAGGTAATGACACTAACAATCAAAACCTGTTTTTAGGCGTAATTCCATTGCAATAATTACTACTTAAAACATGTTCATCTTTTACAGAAACGAATAAAGAATACCCGCTGACGATGGCACAAAGATGCTGAAACTTGTCTGGGTTTATATTTAAAGCACTTGTTTTCATAATAGGTGGACCTGATATCCAGTAATTTTGATTGTAAACACGGCGCCGGCCGGCCGAGCGGTTGTAGGCGCTTCAGTCCGGAACCGCGCGACTGCTACGGTCGCAGGTTCGAAAGTTCTAGGGGACTGATGACCTGAGATGTTATGTCCCAATGGTGCTCAGAGCCATTTGAACCATTTTGTAAACACGGCTACCGCAAGAGCTGCAAAACCAAATGATAAATGATACGCTTTGGTGTTTCTCACATATATCTGTATCGAACGATAGCAATGAACCTGTATCGCTAGATGTATATCACTTGTTGCTCACTGAAGAGTGAAAGACGGCCAGATGCCTCCCAGTCAGCCTAATATGAAGATCAGATATGTGCACTTTTGTGTTTGGTGTATCCTGGTATTTTTCAGGCATTTATCTCGACAATTTTCCTGCGGAAATACATTGTAGGCGTCATAAATACTAAGCTGTGTTGGTGTTCGGAATCCATGTTTAGCTGTAATCCCTTTTCACAACACAACTGGCTCAAAGGTAGGAAGAAAGCAATGGCATAGTAAAGTACTGTGACATCATATTATATTCTGGCCGAAACTGCCTCACTAGTCAATTAGGTATCTAAGAATTGCTTCAATAAATGGTACCCCGATTGAAAATCTGCCATCGCGACGAAACGGAGTATATGCCTGGTCAGTATGGCAATGACGTGCCTTGCGTACTTCCGTGGGAAGCAGCTGGACTAGTCGCATGCACGGGACAACAGTAGAATGGAATATTAGGTTAGAAGCTTTCATACCCCTTCCCGCAGAAGGAATACAAACTAATACGGAACAGAGACAACTCAAGTAGTTCCAAAATGTATCATTATTCTATCAGCCACACAATTCAGTTAGTATACGACGCAGTTGAAAGATATTAACGCACAGTCATTTACTTTCGTGTACAATGAGACGAATCTTACTGTTACATCCCTTTTCAACTGCCTTACACTTCAAATTTTTGATTTTGGCTTGTTTCTGGTGTCTATGCTGTTATTTTCAAATTACTGAAGTACTTTTACCATCTTCCATTCACGAGAAAAGGTTCTTCCATTTTTCGGTTGGTGGGGCCGAGCGGTTCTACGTGCTTCAGTCTGGAACCGGGTGATCACTACGGTCGCAGGTTCGAATCCTGCTTCGGGCATGGATGTGTGTGATGTCATTAGGTTAGTTAGGTTTAAGTAGTTCTAAGTTCTAGGGGACTGATGACCTCAGATGTTAAGTCCCATAGTGCTCAAAGCCATTTGACTCTTCCATTTATAGCACTAGATATACACTCCTGGAAATGGAAAAAAGAACACATTGGCACCGGTGTGTCAGACCCACCATACTTGCTCCGGACACTGCGAGAGGGCTGTACAAGCAATGATCACACGCACGGCACAGCGGACACACCAGGAATCGCGGTGTTGGCCGTCGAATGGCGCTAGCTGCGCAGCATTTGTGCACCGCCGCCGTCAGTGTCAGCCAGTTTGCCGTGGCATACGGAGCTCCATCGCAGTCTTTAACACTGGTAGCATGCCGCGACAGCGTGGACGTGAACCGTATGTGCAGTTGACGGACTTTGAGCGAGGGCATATAGTGGGCATGCGGGAGGCCGGGTGGACGTACCGCCGAATTGCTCAACACGTGGGGCGTGAGGTCTCCACAGTACATCGATGTTGTCGCCAGTGGTCGGCGGAAGGTGCACGTGCCCGTCGACCTGGGACCGGACCGCAGCGACGCACGGATGCACGCCAAGACCGTAAGATCCTACGCAGTGCCGTAGGGGACCGCACCGCCACTTCCCAGCAAATTAGGGACACTGTTGCTCCTGGAGTATCTGCGAGGACCATTCGCAACCGTCTCCATGAAGCTGGGCTACGGTCCCGCACACCGTTAGGCCGTCTTCCGCTCACGCCCCAACATCGTGCAGCCCGCCTCCAGTGGTGTCGCGACAGGCGTGAATGGAGGGACGAATGGAGACGTGTCGTCTTCAGCGATGAGAGTCGCTTCTGCCTTGGTGCCAATGATGGTCGTATGCGTGTTTGCCACAATCAGGTGAGCGCCACAATCAGGACTGCATACGACCGAGGCCAACACCCGGCATCATGGTGTGGGGAGCGATCTCCTACACTGGCCGTACACCACTGGTGATCGTCGAGGGGACACTGAGTAGTGCACAGTACATCCAAACCGTCATCGAACCCATCGTTCTACCATTCCTAGACCGGCAAGGGAACTTGCTGTTCCAACAGGACAATGCACGTCCGCATGTATCCCGTGCCACCCAACGTGCTCTAGAAGGTGTAAGTCAACTACCCTGGGCAGCAAGATCTCCGGATCTGTCCCCCATTGAGCATGTTTGGGACTGGATGAAGCGTCGTCTCACGCGGTCTGCACGTCCAGCACGAACGCTAGTCCAACTGAGGCGCCAGGTGGAAATGGCATGGCAAGCCGTTCCACAGGACTACATCCAGCATCTCTACGATCGTCTCCATGGGAGAATAGCAGCCTGCATTGCTGCGAAAGGTGGATATACACTGTACTAGTGCCGACATTGTGCATGCTCTGTTGCCTGTGTCTATGTGCCTGTGGTTCTGTCAGTGTGATCATGTGATGTATCTGACCCCAGGAATGTGTCAATAAAGTTTCCCCTTCCTGGGACAATGGATTCACGGTGTTCTTATTTGAATTTCCAGGAGTGTACATTGTCTAATGTGCATATCAACTGCGTAAGTCCAGTATGTAACAACAGCGGAGAAATGTAAGTGATGAGACACGTGACGTTGGGCTGGAATCATTCCACTGCAAGACAGGAAGAGGAAAGGCGTCGACATAGCACACAGTGCTCTAGTGCAGTGAACTGGGTGTGTATGTAGATTATCACAGCGAACAGTGGCGTCGTACGCTCTCAATCACATCAGTGTGACCGCTGCCTATGTTCGACGTCAACATGCAATAACCACTCACAGCCGGCAGATGGCAGCACTAGCAGTCGAGGGTATATGAAGCGTTCCGTGGGGCCGCGGAAAACAAAGAAGCCGGCCGGGGTGGCCGAGCGGTTCTAGGCGCTTCAGGCCGGAACCGCGCGACCGCTACGGTCGCAGGTTCGAATCCTGCCTCGGGCATGGATGTGTGTGATGTCCTTAGGTTAGTTAGGTTTATGTAGTTCTAAGTTCTAGGGGACTGATGACTGCAGCTGTTAAGTCCCACAGTGCTCAGAGCCATTTGAACCATTTTTGAAGTAGGATAATCCAAAGATGGAAATGATACGCTCGCGATAAGGAAGTCTCTTTGTTGTTGTTGTGGATAATCCGGAGATGATGGAAATGATACGATCGCGATAAGGAAGTCTCTTAAGATTTCAAAAACCAACATTCTTATTGCACTCAATAAATACACATCTAGCAGATACTTATATTCCGAATAATAAAGAAGGCGGAGAAAATAGAACTGTGCAAGTACTTACAGCGGCGTACAGCTATCTACCGTTCATTGTATGTGCCACTCGTATTTGCAATAGGATGGGTTAAATGGTAGTGATAAATTATACACCCTGTACCATACAAAGTACATTGTTTCGGAGTAGAAATGTAGATGTAGATGTGGATGTGGATTTTATTAGTCGAATGACAGTTTCATATGGAATGGAAACCGGTCCTCAGATTTAGTACTTCTGCCAAAAACATATTCTAGTTAATTGCATGGAACGTTTTTCAAGCAAGTTTGCATTAATTTTGTAGGTATACCTTTCATTTATAAGACACGACAATATTAACCGGTGAAAACTACCAGATGATCAAGAAATCAGTTTTTGCTCGTAGTCAAAGTGTTATAACTCCTGACAATATCATACAACAAAAGTTTATGAATATCGGTTCGAATAAAACTTACGAATATATAGGAGTAACATTTTCTATACGTTGCCACAAAGCGGAAAAAAACAGCGGAAACAGAGACTTTCTGTATTTTACCATAAAGCAGAAAAAAACTATGGAAACACAGACATGCAATTACATACAGCAGGACGCAGGAAAAATCGCAAAGAGGAACAAAAGTAGATAAGAGGCTCTATACATCGTTCGCTGCCCAGGAACAATAAACGTTGCCACATTCAGTTCGAAGGTCCTGTAAAAAGGGTGTAGACAGAGTCCAAAATATAATTAAATAGTGAAAAAGAAGTAACGAGTTTTTTTAAGATCGCCATGAAAGGAAGTCAGATATGAAACAGATAACGAGAGTTGACAAAAGGATAATTAACACGAATTTTCAGATACGGCCAACCCGAGAGAATGGATGGAGCACGATAACCAAAGAGTTAACGGAAATGAGCTGCCCAGAAAAAAAGACATACGGGCGACCACCCAGGACTCGGAAAGAACGTGCACAGCACTGCCCGCTGTGGTGGGCAGAGGAGCAACAGAAAGCGAATTCTGAAAACTGTGATAGCCTTACAAGTCATGAGAACATCTCACAATACAAGCATTCGTTTTATTTTTTCTTCTTTGATGCTTCTTTCACCGAACAGCATCGGTGTTTCCATTGAGGCACATCGTCATGGCAGCAGAACGTAAGTTCTCATCATTTCCAATTTCATATTTCATCTTCTTTCATATTTTAATACAGCGACTAGAGTAAAGGAGGCAATTGACGTCAAAGAATTTAATATGCTTCACGGGAACCTTCATTTCGAAAACGAGCGTGGTTTATGCGGTGCAGGATTCGTATTACGACCTCTGTAATGCTTCGATGTAACAAATTTCTAACAGGAACAATCTGAAATGCACAATTTCTTTGTTTCCTTTTTTCTGTGCGCATGTCGCACTTTTTAGCGGGTTCATATGGTTCAAATGGTTCTGAGGACGATGGGACTTAACATCTGAGGTCATCAGTCCCCTAGAACTTGGAACTACTTAAACCTAACTAACCTAAGGACATCACACACATCGATGCCCGAGGCAGGATTCGAACCTACGACCGTAGCGGTCGCGCGGTTTCAGACTCAAGCGCCTAGAACCGCTCAGCCACCCCGGCTGGCCGTAAGGTCAGTGACTGTTTACCGTCACCTGAGCATCAAATAAATCAGGGACATTTCAGTCCTTCTAAAGATGCCCAAGTAACCTACTGGTGATGTAATTGTGAAGTGGAAACGCGAAGGAACAACCGCTCCTAAACAAAAACCAGACAGACGTCGTGTACTGACGGACAAGGACGGTCAGCATTGCGTCGGATGGTTGTAATAAACGGCACGAAATCAGAGAAATGAATCACTCTTGAGTTTAAAACTGCTACCACCAGTTAAGCTAGTACAACAACTGTTGTATGGATTTAAAAATAACAGTATACAATGGTCGTCATAGTCCAGAAATACCTGTCGTCAATGCTAAACGACGCTTCTGGTGGTGTAAGGAACAATGTCACTGAACCGTGGATGTCTGGAAACGAGTGATTTGAGGTGATGAATGACGCTCTACCACGTGGAACCCGATGGGAGGGTTTGGGTTGGTCGAATGTCTGGAGGACGTTACCGGCTATTATATGTGTTCCTAACAGTGAAGTACGGAGGAGGAGGCCACGGAATGAGTAAATTTTTTCGTGGTTAGGGTGTCCCTTTTATTGAGCTTAAGAAAGCGCTACATGCGGAAGGCTATGAACAGATTTTACAGCATTGTGTGCTGTGTTCCGTAGAGCAACAATTCGGAGACGATGACTGACTTTATCAGAATAGCCCCCTGTCGTGAAGCAGCATTTGTGAGGCAATTGTTTGTGGACAATAGTCTTCCTGGAAGTGAGTTGACCCGAACCCAATGGAATACCGTTGGGATGAATCAGAACGTCTACTTGTCACCAGACTACAGTGTCCAATGTCACTACCTCCTTTGGTTTCGGCTGTTGAGGAAGACTATCTTCCACAGACATTCAGAAACATAATGTAACTGTCGCCAGTTCAAATGCTCATAAAGCCGAAGGATAGACACATGCCACATTTTAAAGTCGAGTAATAGGTGTCTAGATTCTTTTGCTCAGATAGTGTAGTTTATCCACAAGGAGAAGGCACATAAAATTTATCTTTTTATTGTTTCAGAATGTGTTGTATCCTGCCTACTCGTTGAAAATATGTTGTGCCTAGGGAACCTGCTTTCTCGGATAGCTAGACAACAATTCAAGAAAATCGTATTCATGAATTTTATTATAGAAAATAAATGACACAACTCAACTTTGAGAAATACATAGACGTGTCGCAAACAAAGGGCGACATGCAGTATGATCAATGTCCTTCAGTATAACGATTCCAATACAAGTAAAGTAATACAGTGGATGCTTCTATCCAGGTCGCTGGTCTTGACGCTTCTGCAGAACTGGGCACTACCAGCTGGGAGCGACGCTTATGTTCTCTTCGCCAAGAGGCCGATGCTGTCGCGTTTTCGTCCTAGAGATGTGTCGGTCAGCGTACTGTTGACAGACGTCTTCACGGCCCTCTCTGCTCAAACGTTTCCGACCGGCGATGCCGGCGCTTGACTTTGCGCCGTAAAAGGATGGTCAACTACTTAACTTACATAGCTAAGTTCTTATTTGTTGTTTGATTCATTGTGATAAGAAAATTCTTGTGGGTATTGATCGTTACCTCATATACACTGTGCCAAATCTTTGCTAATTTCTCAGTTTCAGTGGAACTAAATGCTGATAAGAGGTCGTTGGGTTTGCTGCAGATCGTCTACGTATCTAAAGATTGTCGCTGTTATAGTTCAAGGTATTACTTCGGTGCCATTTGACGCGATTTAGAGATATCACAGAAGGCCTCAAAGCGAGAAAACAAGGCCAAGATCCAAATTGTAGTCGTCATTTCAAATGCGACATTTGGCGCTATTCAACAGGCCACGGACATGTTCCACATCATTGTCAGCACAAAGCAGTACATGTTCACCTACTTTTTTTGTGTTTTCTTTAACCAAGATGAGTTACGGGCTTTCATCCATTTTCACCAGCTTCAGAGCAATTCAATATTGCTTGATTTTTTGGGTGTGTATTTCGAAAAACAACCGCTATTGTTGTGAGAAGTAATTTATTTTGTCACACCCTCTTTCTACTCCAGTACGAACAAGAAACAGCAGTTAATTTATACTCTCAGTAAAGTTTACGCTCTGTCATGGAACAATGTTATGGAACTTGCTGATGTTTAAAATTATTTATCGGATCCGCATTCAAACTCGTATCCTTTCCTTTCAGGGACAATGCTCTAACTGAGAGAGCTATTGTAAGATGTCTTTCACCGTATTCCCATCCTCAGCTTCAGATACTAAATATTTCCTTTTTTCTTTCATTCCAGAAACCACTCATGGAGGTTGTCTAAGCCATTAACCGCAATTATATTTATCCTAGGAGTGCTAGTCCAATAAGAGATTTAGGAGAACCTCGTTAGGCTTCGGAAAATGGAAAAGGATAGCGTGTTCCAAGGGCCTGATCCAAGTCTTTCAGTCGGATGCACTTCGGCGACTTGAGTACCCCTGACCTATCCCAGTAATCCTACCGGGGAAATGTGTGTGTTACTGACAGTCTGAAGCTGACAGACGCGCCGCGAGCCGCCCCCCAGCAGCTCAGCCCCAGTCCAAGTGTCTATACACCATATCGTTTCAGACTCACGGGAATTTTCTTTAAGTTATTCCATCCGCTACCGAGGAAATGAATCTGATAAGTACTCCAATACTGATATTAATATAGGAGTCGATTGCCAACGTAGCAACCTAAATCATCAAAAAATGTTCAAATGTGTGCGAAATCTTATGGGACTTAACTGCTAAGGTCATCAGTCCCTAAGCTTACACACCACTTAAACTAAATTATCCTAAGGACAAACACACACACCCATGCCCGAGGGAGGACTCGAACCTCCGCCGGGACCAGCAGCACCGTCCATGACTGCAGCGCCTAGACCGCTCGGCTAATCCCGCGGGGCCTTAAATCATCATTTCGCACAGGATAGCTGCAGAATTCAAGTTTCAGTCAGTACGAAATTACAACCAAATGAAAATAAGTGAAATATTCAACAAAAGTTTTGCCAAATGAAGTGGGAAAAACTCTGGTTGTCTTATATGTTCGACTGATTTAGCCTTGAGACTAGCAAACGGTGTCAGTTGAGCCCCAAAGCTAATTTTGACTTAAAATCAACGGTTATACTTAATGACACTTTTTCTTGTTGTCAGATACGCTTGTTACCTCATGTCTCTTGTGCTGGTTACATAATTAAGTGAAAAAGAGAAAAATAATATTTATTTTTACTGAGTGGCGTCTCTGTTGAACCCAGTTGGTAGCCGGCATTATAAAAAGGTTTCTTCTTCAGGATATGATTTTACTTCGGTACATTGGCAATAATGATGAAAGTAATAAGCGTTTCAGTATGTCCGTTGTTGGGAGCATTAACACGCATTGTTCTCTTTGGTATTAATATAACCCTTCAGCTGTATTTAGTCCTTTACTTTTAGATCCCTACCGCTTTAGTGGCACTAAAAACCACATCTTCTGGTGGCATATAACTAAAACTTTAGAGGCAAAAAGCTCGGAACCTTGTATTCAACATTTGTTGTTCGTCAGAGAAGACAGCATTCCCTGTTCATGATTGAGTATAGACGAGAGAAACAGACCCGTCTTCCACACTGAATTGGAATTCGGCTGTTTTATTTCATTATATACCTCCTTTTAGAGATGTTTTGTTCTGGCGGACAACGAATATTGTGTACAAAGTTCTGATCTTGTTAGCTCTAATGATTTAGTCATGTGTTGACGTGAAAATGTGGCTTTTAGTGCCACGAAACTAGCAGGTATCCAAAAATAAAGGACTGAAGACAGCTGTAGCGATTTATTAATATCCAAGATGATTACTCATAGCTGTGGTTGCCCTGCCTACAAGGTTCTCTGCAGTCTTTGTTGTTTTGTCTCACTTCGTTTAGTTTATTATTCGATTATTCGACATTGATCTGAGAAGTTACAAGTGATATTTGTGTTAGTGAAATAAAAATGGTATACTAACCAAAATTATCTAAATAACCCGGAGAATCTTAATGACGTAACTTCTATGATAGAGAATGGCAGTGATAGTGAAGAACTAAATAGTGACAATGAATCAGAATCATCAGAAAATAAGAATTTATTATAGGTAGAAGAAGGAATAAATATAAAACAGCAAGCAGTGTTGACGACGAATATATTGTTAATATAACAACTGATAAAAATTATGTAAGTAAAAATGGAACATCTTGGCCTAGAAACCCACCAAAAGCTACGCGTCGAAAAGTTCATAATGTAACAGATACTTACAGGAGCATCTAGTAGAACCGAATCAATAAGTGATGCTTTCAGGTTGTTCTTCGTTTGACAGTATTTAAAAAAAATTCTTTTGGACTGTGCCAATAAAAAGGCATAGGCATATTATGGGGAATGGAATGCAAGATATACAGAAAAACAGAAACAGTGGTTTCCCACCAATGTTGATGAAATCTGCGCATTTTTAGGTGTTCTGATAACTATGGGTGTCCTGAAAGCTAAAGAGGAGTCTACAGAGTTGTTGTGGAACACAGATCTAATGTATAAAAGTGATACTTTCCTTGCTTCTGTGTCCTCAACTCGATTTCAGCAGTTATCTACGTTTATCAGATATGACGACATAACTACAAGAAACGAAAGCAGAAAGAATGCAAACTCGCTACTGTTAGAGATGTCTTCACATTGTTTATCAACCACTGCATGTCTAAATACAATCTGCATTCAGATATTACAATAGACGAATAATTTGTTTCTTTTCGAGGGCGTTGTCCGTTTGTTGTTTTTATATGAAGTCAGAACCTACCAAGCACGGTAAAAATATGGGTTTTGGTTGATGCCGAATCAAATTATGCGCTGATCTTACTAATGTATACTGGATAAGAAGGGGAATACCCTAGAAAACAAATCAAGGACAAAGAGTAGTCAGGATCTAATTACCTGTCTTAGACGAGGTTATGGCATCATCACTTTTTTTTTACTTTTTTTACATCTCTTCCACTTTCAATTGATCTTTACAAGAGAAATTTGAGTCTATGTGAAATTACGAGGCAGAATAAGCAAGAAATATCTAAAGCCTTTGTTGCCTAATCCTATAAATAATGTAATGTCGTCTGTATTTATCTTTAATAATGAAGTTACGTTGGTGTCCTATCTCGCGAAGAATAATCGTGAGTTGGCTTAGCGCCAAGCTTCATGATACGAATGTAGGAGGTGATACTGAAAGCTATAAAGCACATATGATTTTGCTTTATAACACGACAAAAGGGTATGTCGGTACAGTGGACAAGACGGTCAGTGAATAAATATTCCATGTAAAGGACCATAAGAAAATGGCCTTGCGTTTTATTCCTCAACATTGTCGACATAGGATGTGTGACAAAAAATCAGCATCTTCCATCAAATTCTACGCATCTAAGGAGAAATTTATGCTGAAACTTGGCAAGGAGTTAATCACACATCACGTCCAACGACTATTTGACACATAGGTCTTACGAAGATGGTAATAACTGCAACGAAAAATCTTGTTCCAGAACCAGGGGGAAATGGAAAGAGAAGATGGTGAACCTCGTGCTAAATGCCAGCTATCAAAATTGATCCAGTGTCAGCCGTGTCTAAGAAAGTTTGGCAGAAAACGTAGCGTATACTGTGAGATGAGCAAAAAATGTACCTGCAGCGGCTGTCTCTTTCCAATATTACGTTTCGTGGTTTACATTAGGGCTTACGACTTTTCCGGATTGCTTGGTCTGCATCTTGCACACAAGCGTAATTTTACAAGCGTAAGTGTTCCACTTCTTTCAGTTATGTTCTCATTTACTCATTTTTATTTCGCCTCATTTTAAGTAGTGTAACGTTTTCTAGAATTGACAGCAGCAGTATTGTAACTGAAATTGTTTAAATGCGTTATAGTAACAAACTGAGGTATATTTGTAATCCAAATAAAGCTTTTTAATACATTTTGCATTAATTTCTATTCGAAAATACTATTATTGCGTTAGATTTCATTTAACACCTCTTGGTAGTTCCTGTTGATCCTGGAACTTGGTAGTCCGAAAGTTAATCACCAGATAATGTTTTTAAAGATGATAATCCTCCAAAAAATTATCCAACGCTCGAAATAAAAATGTACTGTTCATCATTTGCATACCGATGCAACGACTGTCTCTTCCCAGCGTTACGTTTCGTGGTTGACATTAGGGCTTACGACATTTCCGGTTTGCCTTGGACCGCATCTTGCACAAACGCGTAATTTTATAAGCGTAAGTGTTCCATTTTCAAAATACACCAAATCATTGCAACAGATCATTCGTTTCGTTTCAGAATCTATTATTTCGTCACACAATATACACTCCTGGAAATGGAAAAAAGAACACATTGACACCGGTGTGTCAGACCCACCATACTTGCTCCGGACACTGCGAGAGAGCTGTACAAGCAATGATCACACGCACGGCACAGCGGACACACCAGGAACCGCGGTGTTGGCCGTCGAATGGCGCTAGCTGCGCAGCATTTGTGCACCGCCGCCGTCAGTGTCAACCAGTTTGCCGTGGCATACGGAGCTCCATCGCAGTCTTTAACACTGGTAGCATGCCGCGACAGCGTGGACGTGAACCGTATGTGCAGTTGACGGACTTTGAGCGAGGGCGTATAGTGGGCATGCGGGAGGCCGGGTGGACGTACCGCCGAATTGCTCAACACGTGGGGCGTGAGGTCTCCACAGTACATCGATGTTGTCGCCAGTGGTCGGCGGAAGGTGCACGTGCCCGTCGACCTGGGACCGGACCGCAGCGACGCACGGATGCACGCCAAGACCGTAGGATCCTACGCAGTGCCGTAGGGGTCTGCACCGCCACTTCCCAGCAAATTAGGGACACTGTTGCTCCTGGGGTATCGGCGAGGACCATTCGCAACCGTCTCCATGAAGCTGGGCTACGGTCCCGCACACCGTTAGGCCTCTCTTCCGCTCACGCCCCAACATCGTGCAGCCCGCCTCCAGTGGTGTCGCGACAGGCGTGAATGGAGGGACGAATGGAGACGTGTCGTCTTCAGCGATGAGAGTCGCTTCTGCCTTGGTGCCAATGATGGTCGTATGCGTGTTTGGCGCCGTGCAGGTGAGCGCCACAATAAGGACTGCATACGACCGAGGCACACTGGGCCAACACCCGGCATCATGGTGTGGGGAGCGATCTCCTACACTGGCCGTACACCACTGGTGATCGTCGAGGGGACACTGAATAGTGCACGGTACATCCAAACCGTCATCGAACCCATCGTTCTACCATTCCTAGACCGGCAAGGGAACTTGCTGTTCCAACAGGACAATGCACGTCCGCATGTATCCCGTGCCACCCAACGTGCTCTAGAAGGTGTAAGTCAACTACCCTGGCCAGCAAGATCTCCGGATCTGTCCCCCATTGAGCATGTTTGGGACTGGATGAAGCGTCGTCTCACGCGGTCTGCACGTCCAGCACGAACGCTGGTCCAACTGAGGCGCCAGGTGGAAATGGCATGGCAAGCCGTTCCACAGGACTACATCCAGCATTTCTACGATCGTCTCCATGGGAGAATAGCAGCCTGCATTGCTGCGAAAGGTGGATATACACTGTACTAGTGCCGACATTGTGCATGCTCTGTTGCCTGTGTCTATGTGCCTGTGGTTCTGTCAGTGTGATCATGTGATGTATCTGACCCCAGGAATATGTCAATAAAGTTTCCCCTTCCTGGGACAATGAATTCACGGTGTTCTTATTTCAATTTCCAGGAGTGTAGTTTGGTTTGTCAAATATAGTGATCATTCTTTTCCTTGGAGTGTGCCCTGATGTTGTGACATGTTTAACAGAAAACGAACACTTCAGTAGCAGCGGACTACCAGTCTTCTTGCGCCCAGCTATAACATCGAAACAGAGCTGACGCGCAGCCTCATGACCGTTAAAAATTGAACATTTTGCTTTGTACACAAATTTAGGTCATACCTATCATCCCGTGTACCGTGTAGCAGAACAGCAACAGCAACATGTTTGTAGTCAACTGCTCGTCCAAATATCACTGTGATTCTGTCGAAACATTTCTCAGTCGAAGGAAACTGTTCGAGACTGATAACAGTCATGTTATGATAAGTAGCTGCTTAACGATGTAAATAGTCTTCTTACTTATGTGACGACGTAGTATGGACAGAACTTCAAACGACTGCAGAAGCCAGATGGCCACATGGTGGACATGAAGGTACAAGATCCGTATTTGTGAGGAATGAGGTTCAAATCCCAATCAGTCCTTCTTCACCTAGGTTTCTAATAGTTTCCCTCAATCGCACCAGGGAAATACCGGGGAATCTCCATGTGAAGTTGGGGAAACTGCACTTCATTTTTTGTGTTGTTGATATTTATTTCTCGGTTCTATATCGCATTACAGAACCCAACAGATACATATATTCATTACACAATCCTATGGTTTACCTCAATAAATCAGGGAGTACTACCGTAAGGTTAATTACAACAGATAAAGCCAGTTCAGGTTCACGTAACACGGCTTAACACGTTCGCGGTTTTAACCAGCCTTAGTCAAATGGTTCAAATGGCTCTGAGCACTATGGGACTTAACTTCTAAGGTCATCAGTCCCCTAGAACTTAGAACTACTTAAACCTAACTAACCTAAGGACATCACATACATCCATGCCCGAGGCAGGATTCGAACCTGCGACCGTAGCGGCCGCGCGGTTCCAGACTGTAGCGCCTTTAACCGCTTGGCCACCACGGCCGGCCAGCCTTAGTCAATGAGTCACATTCTGCCTTAAGCCAACAGCAAATAAATATTCGCTACGCCAAAATCCACGAGCATACCTCTGAAGTGCTCGACATAGCGTCACAGTCGTCATTGCTTTCGATCCAACGATGACAAAATTGCTGCTCAACAATAACTCAGGCAAAGACGGCAATCTATCGGTCTTACAAAGCAGAATGATTATCGTCTATCAGTCCAAGATTTCTGTATTTCTGACGCGATGAAAATTGCGTGAACTCCTCCTGTATGTCTAAAGTCAAGACATTCATTACGTTCATTAATGCAAATAGAAGACACACGTGACCGATTTACTAACGAATGCATTCGTGAAGATAGTGTTCATCCTTTTATGATGATTATATTCTCTTTGGAGTATTGACCTTTCAACATGATTGGAAGGTGCAGCAAATGAGTGAAATTATACGATCACGACTTGAACAACACTATGTGTTAAAAAAAATGACGCATCCAGAGGACATGGTCGGATGACAGTATAATTTCGTACACGCCACGACATAGGCGCGTAATTAACTGAGTAGAGGTATTGTACTCTGTGACACGTAGAACGACCACCAAACTACGTTAGTGTGGTTCGTGTCTAGTGTTGTTACCAAATGCGGTAGGGTGTATAAGGAGGGTGAACAACGTCAAATTGTGACTGATCACTGTGAAGGACACGGAGGTGTCCCGTACACTTGTGAGACAGCGTTATCAGCAAAGTTGGAAATGGGCGTGGTTGTGAGTCTCTATTTCGCCGCCTGCTCGAACCGTGCAATATACACATTTCTGGCATACGAATGTCACAGTGGCCTGATGTTGAAGAGCAAGGAAACATGAAGTCAGGCCCACTCTGCGTCAAGATTCCGATCGACAACGCCTGACCACCATACGGTTGGATTGTCGTATTGTGCACCAAGCACATCATAACCCTTCCACATCCGCGCCTCTCATCCGAGAACGAATAATGGACTCCCTGCAACATTCTGTCATCGCGAGCCAATGTTCGGAGATTAGCAGCAGCAAGACTAGCGAATTACTGTTGGGTTGGGTTGTTTGGGGAAGAGACCAAATGGCGAGGTCATCGGTCTCATCGGATTGGGGAAGGACGGGGAAGGAAGGCGGCCGTGCCCTTTCAAAGGAACCATCCAGGCATTTGCCTGGAGCGATTTAGGGAAATCACGAAAACCTGAATCAGGATGGCCAGACGCGGGATTGAACCGTCGTTCTCCCGAATGCGAGTGCAGTGTGCTAACCATTGCGCCACCTCGCTCGGTACGAATTACTGTCCCGTGCGCAGTAGCCGTTAACACCAAAACACTAACGGCAGTGTTCGGATGATACAGTGTCCGGGAAGAATGGACTGTTGATGAATGTCGTCACCTTGTTTTCACCGATGAGCCGTAGTTCTGTACTACTACGGATAACTCTCCTCTGCGAGTATGGCGGCGAGCTGGAGAGGCACAACAGTGGCCATGGTGTTGCGAGCCAACGGATATGACGTCAGCTCAAAGCTGGTAGTAATTGAGGGATGTCTGAGGGTACAATGGTACGTCACGGACATCCTGCGTCCTCCCATCCGACAGTACAGCGGCAATAAGAAAACGCTCGTCCTTACGTGACACGTGTTTTTATGACCTGTCTGGATGATGTTGAGGTACTGCTGTGGCCAGCAAGATCTTCTGTCCCCAATGCAACATGTGTGGGACCAGCTTCGACGTCAACTTCATTCCAGTGTCAGTATCCTGGATATTAAGTACCAATTACTACACTAGTGGGCCAACTTGCCTCAGAAGAGGATAAAACAGTTTAATGACAGGGTGCAACGTCATAGTGACGAGTGGGGTCATAATGCCAAGTTCTTCGTAAATGTGCCTCTATTTTGTAATCGCTGAAATCACATTATATACCCTCTCAATCCGTGAAATTTCATTTACGAGGGTGAGTGAAATGAAAACGTTAAATATTTTTTAAATATTATTTATTGTGCAGACGTGGTACAAACCTGTATCACTTTTCAACATAATCTCCCCCACGCTCAATGCAAGTCCTCTAACGCTTATAAAGTGCATAAATTCCTGTAGAAAAGAATTCTTTTGGTAGTCTGCGCAACCACTCCTGCACCGCGTGGCGTACCTCCTCATCAGAACGGAACTTCTTTCCTCCTATTGCGTCTTTGGGTGGTCCAAACATATGGAAATCACTTGAGGCAAGGTCTGGCGAGTATGGTGAATGAGAAAGACACTCAAAATGCAGGTCTGGGATTGTTGAAACTGTTGTACGGGAAGTGTGGGGCCTTGCATTGTCATGTTGCAAAAGTACACCTGCTGACAGCAGTTCACGTCGCTTTGATTTGATTTGCAGGCAGCAGATGATTTTTTAGATCTGTGTATGATGCACTGGTGACAGTGTCCCTCTAGGCATGTAATGGTCCAAAGTGACTCCTTTTTCGTCCCAAAAGAGAGTCAGCATAACTTGAGGAATGGGGCCATTCCTTGGTCGCTCTCTTCGTTTCCGGTTGGTGGCGGCGAACCCAGGTTTCGTCCCCAGTAACTATTCTTGCAAGGAAGCCATCACCTTCTCGTTCAAAGCGCCGAAGAAGTTCTTCACAAGCGTCAACACGTCGTTCTCTCATTTCAGGAGACAGCTGCCGTGGCACCTATCTTGCAGACACTTTATGAAACTGGAGCACATCATGCACAATGTGGTACAAATGGCTCTGAGCACTATGGGACTTAACAGCTGAGGTCATCAGTCCCCTAGAACTTAGAACTACTTAAACATAACTAACCTAAGGACATCACACACATCCATGCCCGAGGAAGGATTCGAACCTGCAACCTTAGCGGTCGTGCGGTTCCAGTCTGAAGCGCCTAGAACAGCTCGGCCACTCCGGCCGGCCCACAATATGGTGTGCTGACCCATGACTAATCTGTAAACATGCTGCAATGTCATTCAGTGTCACTTGGCGGTTTTGCTTCACTATGGCTTCAACTGCTGCAATGTTCTGTGGAGTCACAACACGTTGTGCCTGACCTGGACGATGAGCATCTTCCACTGAAGTCACACCATTTGCAAACTTCCTACTCCATTCGTAGACTTGCTGCTGTGACAAACATGCATCACCTTACTGAACCTTCATTCGTCGATGAATTTTAATAGGTTTCACACCTTCACTACGTAAAAACCGAATAACAGAACGCAGTTCTTCCCTGGTGCAAATCGCAAGTGGGACGGCCATCTTCATACTAATACTGCGACGGTATGTGTGCATCTGCACTATGCTGCCACCTACAGGCCATTCTGCACGCTGTTTGTAGCACGGTTACCAACTTACAGGATAACGGCGCGAAATTTCAATTTGTTATTACAAATTTAAGATTTTCGTTTGACTCACCATCGTAATTTCCTCCTGCCTTTCTGGGTGTTCAGTTTTTTGCCAGGAAGTGTACGACGATGGACCTCAAAATTCTCATATTGATAACCCAAAAGATCAACCGTAGTTTGACTTCTCGTTACGTCTCCGCTATATGAGTTCTGCTTCAACAGTTGCATGAAGTAATAGAGACGACATAGTGTGAGATATCTATGAAGACTTCTCAGCACGTGATGACTGGGTGTTGTGTGATGTCCTTAGGGTGGTTAGGTTTAAGTAGTTCTAAGTTCTAGGGGACTGATGACCATAGATGTTAAGTCCCATAGTGCTCAGAGTCATTTGAACCATTTTGAACTTCTCAGCACCTGAATCAGTCACTTCTGTCGAGCCTGGGCGATGTTCGTATGGCAGACGGTGTCCGGTAAATTGCACCCAGTGAAATTTGCACCCAGTGAAATATGCTCCCAGAAAAGTTCGAGGAAGGGTCCATTAATCCCCCGGTCCCAACTCCGTGACTTCCCTGGCAGGTAGAGGAGCCGAGGGCCCGGCCCGGCTCGCACTAATCCGTCAGTGGAGCAGGTAGGGGCCCCGGGAAGGCGCCGGCGACCACATATCACTCACTAGACGTGTCGCCGGACCAGTCGGGCTCTGAATGGACGCCCTTACGTGGTGTGCTGATGAGGAGCATCGGAGGTGCTCGAACAAGAACTGTCATTTCAAACTTTTTACAATCGGAAGTGATTATTTTTTTATTATTACTTTCAATCTGATCTAATAGAATTTTTTTTTTTTACTTGCGGCAAGATTTTGAGAAAGCACGATGGAAAACATTAAAATCGAAATACAAATACGGATTTTAAAAATCGTGTCTCTTCTACTCGACAAAGCATACTTTAAAATACAATATGGTATTTACTCGTGGGCCAACATACGGTATATGTGCCGTGTATAAGATGCGTTGTCACTCTAACGGAAATGCCAGTTTACATGTATAAGGATGAATCAGAACCTCACCAACAAAGTTTCGAAGGTTGTCCAAGGATATTTTCCGAGTATTTTGGTATAAGGGACCTGTAGTCTCCTGTGTTTTCCAGAAGTGTTAGTTGTATGTTAACAGGGCTACAGAACAGTATGGTAAGATTTACTGATAAAAAATTGGTCAATATGCATTTCGTCTATGGGTTCAAAGGGGTTCTGAGCACTATGGGACTTAACTTCTGAGGTCTTCAGTCCCCTAGAACTTACAACTACTTAAACCTAACTGACCTAAGGACATCACACACATCCATGCCCGAGGCAGGATTCGAACCTGCGACCGTAGCGGTCACGCGGTTCCAAACCGAAGCGCTTAGAACCGCACGGCCACACTCTATGGGTTCACTGAATGCAATAGAAAAACAACACGGACATGGTATAATGAGCTCTTCCCGCAGCTACGGCAACCCCATAACAGTAGGTTTGTATCTATACGTAGACGCCCACTAATAGTGGCCAAAGTGGCCGAGCGGTTCTAGGCGCTACAGTCTGGAACCGCGCGACCGCTACGGTCGCAGATTCGAATCCTGCCTCGGGCATGGATGTGTGTGATGTTCTTAGGTTAGTTAGGTTTAAGTAGTTCTAAGTTCTAGGGGACTGATGACCTCAGAAATTAAGTCCCATAGTGCTCAGAGCCATTTGATTTTTTGTACCAACGCCCACTAATAGCCGCATCTTTTGATGTTATTAAGTGTTGGTGATTGCATATTACAGGTTCTTTTCATTATTGTGAAACTATTTTAACAGAAACAGACATAATTTTGGTAGCAATGTCAATTAAGTCATGATTACATTACTACTTTGTAACGAACCATGGGTGGTTCTAACAAAATACTCAGAAAACATCCCTGAACAAAAACTGAAATGTTGTCGTTGAAGTCCTGGTTCAACCTATACAGGTGACATGAGTTGAACGTGCCTCTTCTCCCATTCATAGCGCTAGGAGTGCCCGACCTCTAAATGTAATTTAAAAATATGAAAACAATAATAATAACTGTACAACTACGTCCACACTGTGCAAACAACTGAAAGCCAATGGCATAGGGGACTTCCCATCTTACCACTTATTAAGGTTCAAATGGTTCAAAGCACTATGGGACTTAACATCTGAGGTCATCAGTCCCCTAGACGTACAACTACTTAAACCTAACTAACCTAAGGACGTCACACACATCCATGCCCGACGCAGGATTCGAACCTGCGACCGTAGACTGAAGCGCCTAGAACCGCTCAGCCCCAGCGGCCGGCACTTATTAAGGTTTCTTATCGTCCCATTCACGTATGGCGGATGGAAAGAACGGTTGCTTAAACGCCTCAGTGTGCTCTGTAATAAGTCTCAACCGTCCTCGATATCCATACGGGACTGATACGTAGGGGGCTGTAGTATATTCATCGAGCCATCACTCAAAACTTGTTCTTGAAACTTATTAACTAGGCTTTCTCAGGATAAATTGCCTCTCGTTGAATATGCCTTGGTTGTCCTATTTGGTACCAGCCCCAGACGCTTGAGCAGAATTCTAGGACGGGTCACATAAATGCTTTGTATGCAGTCTCATTTGCATACTGATTGCATTTCCCTAGTATCCTACCATTGTATTGAAGTCTGCCTCTGTTTTACCGACGTCGGAGTCTATGTGATCGTTCCATTTCATATTCCTCCGAAGCGTCTCATCCAGCTATTCTTATGAGTTGACCGATTCTAATTGTGACTCGTTCATATAGTAGCCATAGGACGACACGTTGTTTTCGTTCTGTGAAGTGAACAATTTTGCAGTTCTGAACATTTAAAGCAAGTTGTCAATACTTTCACCAGTTTTAAGTCTTATCAAGACCCAACCGAATCTTTGTGCAGTTTCTTTTCAGATAGTATCTCATTATAGATAACAACATCATCTGTGAAAAGTCTCAGGTACTAGAATTTTGTCCGAAAGATCATTACTGTAAAAAATTAACAATAGGGGTCCCAGCACATTTCCATGGAGCATATTCGAAATTATTTCTACGTCTGTAGGTGACTCTCCACTCTTCATCCAAGATAATTCGCTTCATCCTAAAAAAATCTCAAAACTCATTCCCGTCACAATTTCACTTGATAAGCTATACGATCGTACTCTTGATAGTAAGCGTAGATGTGGTACGGAGTCAAATGCTTTTCAGAAGTGGGAAAATACTGCATGTACCCGACAACCTTGATACATGGTTTTCAGAATGACATATAAAAAAGATATGTGTTCGGTGTCACGTTTTCGATGTTTTCAGAATCCATGTCGTTTGGCATGGAGGAGATCCGCATTATGTTCGAAGTCAGAATACACTCTAAGTGAGGAAAAAGTAACGACACATCACAAAGAAATTATCCGAATGGGATGGAAATCAGTTGATGTGACGTATATTTACAGAGAAACAAATGATGATAGTTTCAGAAAAATTGGATGATTTATTCAAGAGAATGAGCTTTACAGCTTGTACAGGTCAATAGCGCGTTGGTCCACCTCTGGCCCTTATGCAAGCAGTTATGCGGCTTGGCATTGATTGAAAGAGTAGCTGCGTGTCTTCCTGAGGGATATCGTGCCAAATTCTGTCCAATTGGCAAGTCAGATCGTCAGAAACCCGTACTGGTTGGAGCGTCCTGCCCATAATGCTGTAAACGTTCTCATCTGGGAGACATCAGGCGATCTTGCTGGCCAATGTGGGATTTGGCAGGCACGAAAATAAGCAGAAGAAACTCTCGCCGTGTGCACGCGGACATTATGTTGCTGAAATGTAACTCCAAGATGGCGGCCGGGAATCTAATTGACTCGAGTAGAGTTGTCTTTACTGATGAGTCCTGCTTCGAACTGAGCTCCGATGACCAGCAAAGTCGTGTCTGGAGACGCCCCATGCAGCGGTGCGATACCAACTTGACTGTCGCCCACCATACAGCCCGACAACCAGGAGTGATGATCTGGGTTGTTATTTCTTTTAACAGCAGGAGTCCTTTGGTTGTCGTCCGCAGCAGCCTTACAGCATAGCGGAACGTCGACGATATTCTATGCCGTATGTTGTTGTCCTCCATGGGAAGCCATCCTGGGCTTACAGTTCAGCAAGATGTTACACGCCCGCACGTGGCGAGAGTTTCTACTGCTTGTCTTCATGCTTGCCAGTCTCTACCTTAGTCAGTAAAGTTGTCGGGTCTCTTCTCATTTGAGCACGTTTGTAGAAATATGGGCAGGACCCTGTAACCAGCTCGGCATTTTGACGATCTAACGCACCAGCGGGACAGAATTTGGTATGATATCACTCAGGAGACATCCAACAAGTCTGTGTGTCAATGACAAGTCGAATAACTGCTTGCATAAGGGCCAAAAGAAGACGAACGCGTTATTGGCTTGCTACATTTTTGAATAAATCATCCAGTTTTTCTGAAATTGTAATCATTTTTTATGTCTGTATACCGTGACGTCCGTTGTGTTGCTGTATTGTAAGGCGCCACTTATACCGTTTGTATATGTATACGTGTATGTCGTCATTGTCGACTCGTCTTTCCCTCGTCGATGTCAGAGCATGAGAAATGTTCATGTTAGTGTTTACCTATTTGCTGTCGACAACACACAGCTACACGGCCACGCTATCACCTGATTCCGGAGTAGCTAGTTTAATATAGTATAAAGATAGTGGGTTTCGATGCTGCTTTATTTAAGTGTGATATTATCCTTCACTTAACCTTTGAGACTTTAAGAACCAGCTACTCTTAATCAGGCCCAAAACTCGACTTGTAGTGAGAGCACTTGCGATCACTCTGTCAATATTAATAATACGTAAGGCCCTACACCACTATAATAAAAATCACTGTTCATGAAATAACATAATATACGAAAACTTCTTTATATTTTTCCTTTTTATTGAATCAAATCCTTTAAAATGTTTATTTCACGCCCACAAATCATCCACACCTCGATGTAGAGTGTAAACGTGTGCATGAAAACTAGTGCACTGTTTCTCCTGATAACCACGTATGAGCTATTGGGTTGCTAGGCTATTTCGATCAACAGGATTTATATTGGATTTTGAAAATGATCTTTCTATCCAAATTTACGTCCTCCACAATGGCTCACGAAATATTCTACCCTTTCGCGATAATTAAGAATTCGCGTAAATTGTATTTTCGCTGGTTTAAAGCAAACTATCGACTCTTGCCAAGTTTCAGTATTTACATTGTTACATATTTCATTTTTTCTTGGTTTTCAAATTAGTACAAATAGGTATTTATTAACAGGTATTTTTACTTTGTCTTCTCATAATATAACGAAAAAAGTTCATTTATTCTCATTAGTTTTTTTTTTTTCGTTGTCGTGGTCAATTGCATTTCCCACTTAAACATAGAGCAGTTATTGTCTTTAGACGGTTGTCTTGGTTTGCTTCCTGTTATTATTCCAGTACTTTATACATGCTATTCCGTAATCAGGTGATACCGTGGCCGTGTAATTGTGTGTTGCCGACAGCAAATAGGTCAACACTAACATAAACATTTCTCATGCTCTGATATCGACGAGGGAAAGAAGAGACGACATACACGTATACGTATACAAACGGAATACGTGGCGCCTTACAATACAACAACACAACGGACGTCACGGTATATCTGTACATGTACGTCACGTCTACCGGCTTCCGTCCAATTCGGATCATTTCTTCATGGTGCGTCGTAATTTTTTGTTTTTTGGACGTATATTCAAAGATTCTAAGACAAATCGATTTAAAGGATTTTGGACGTAGTTGGTTCACTTCTGATACGCTTCTTGTATATGGGTGTGACCTGCGCTTTCTTCCAACCACTGGGCACCGTTTTTTGTTCAAGGGATCTATGACAGCTTATGATTAAATTGGTGCTAACAGAGACGGATATCAGTATAGAATACGATATGGATTTCATCGGGTGCTGAAGCTTTGTTAAATTTTAGCGGTTTCAGCTGTTTCTCAATACCAATGTCACTAATATCTGTATCACTTCTCCTTGCAGTGGTGCAAGAGTTATGAAGGAGCAATACTACTGGGTAATTCTGCATCACTGCCGTTATGCTAAATGGAACATATATGATAATTATAAAATTGTATACTATGTACGATACACTAATGAAACAGAGTATACATCACAACTTACGTAACAAAGGAACAAAACCTTTTAAGGCGAAAAAACGATTTTTCATATTAGGACAGATAATACATTGTAGTGCTACCGACGACAGTGCCACTAAAGGAGAATTACTAAATCCGGTTTTCCAAAATCTCTTCACCAAAGAAAAGGAAGTAAATAGTCCAGTCTTCGAATCAAGAACTGCTGCCCACATGAGCAACATAGAAGTATACATCATCAGTGTAGTGAAACAACTCAAACCACTTAATAAACGAAGGTCTTCTGGTCCAGAATGCATACCAGTTGGGTTCCTCTCACAATATGCTGATGTATAGCTCCATATCTGGCGATCATATACACCCGATCGCTCGACTTAAGATCCGTACCAAAAAACGGAAAATTTGCAGAGGTTACACCAACACTCAAGAAAAGAAATGGGAGTAGTCCGCTTAGTTACAAACCCATGCCACGGATTTTGGAACACAATTATACTGTGTTCGAACATTATGAATTACCTCCAAGAAAACGAACAATTGACACGTAGTCAGCACGGATTCAGTACAACTGTTCTTGTGAAACACAAGATACATGATTTAGATGAAATATTGGCATGGTGCGAAAAGTGAAAAGCGTTGCCATAAATTAAGTGAAGTGTGATGTCATATACACGAGCGCTAAAAGCAATCCGTTAAATTTCGGTTAGACGAGAAATCTCACAAATCGAAAGGCTGTCAGTTCAACTAAGTATCTAGGAGTAATAGTTACGAATAACTTGAATTGGAATGAACACATAGATAACATTATAGGGAAGACAAACCATAGACTGCGTTTTATTTTCAGAACAGAAAATGCAACAGGTCTATTTAAGAGACTGCCTCCATTACGGTTGTCAGTTCTCCAAAGAGTACTGCTATTTGGTATGGGTTCCTTACCAGATAGGATTGAGGGAGGACACTGAAAAAGCTCAAAGAAGGGAGGATCGTTTTGTCTTATCGCGAACTAGAGGAGAGATTGTCACGGATATGATACCTGAGCTGTGATGGCAGTCATCGAAACAAAAGCATTCTTCGTTGCGGCGAGATCTTTTCACAAAATATCAGTCGCCAATTTCCTCCCACAACTGCGAAAATCTTTTCTTGAAGCCCACGTACAAAGGGAGGAATGATCATCGTAATAAATAAAAGAAATCAGCATTCGTACGGAAATACTAAGATGTTCGTCTTCTCCGCGCTATTTTCGAGAGTGGGACGGTAGAGAAATACTGTGAAGGTGGTTAGATAAACTCTCGGCCAGACACTTAAATGTGAATTACAGAGCAGACATGTCAATGTAGATGTAGGTATGCATAATAAAAGAAGGAAAAGAAGGATATAAACTATAAAACAAATAGAACTATTGTGATATTCTTCTGTGTCAGAGAATATCGCAGAGCGTTATGTAGACAATTTGTCTTGCTCTTGCTGTTCAACCGGCAGTAGGATACTTGGTTCACTTTCGTGATTTGTATGGCGGCGTCGACGCGGCTAGTTCAGGGCCACGCAGCACCCCACTGCGACCCGAGGGAGCTGTCGAGCGAGTACTGGGGTTCAGGTAGGCTGTGACCAAGTGAGCAGGTAGTTTCCTGGCGAACTGGTTGCAAATTTCACACATTTGTGGTTGTGTGCAATTTTCAGTGGGTTGCAATTTCGAACCCAGCAAATGATAGTAATAATGTGACTCAGCAATCAGTTTAAGTACTTTCAACACTGAAACCACAGTTTAATTACACGTACTCATACCTTAGTAATTCCAAACTCTCTTCTTGAATGGCTACAACGAGTTTTTCACCATTAACATTAGCATGTGTCCTTTTTGCAGAGTACTAGAAACGACACTAGTATGAAGTCTTTTCAAATGGCTCTCAGCACTATGGGACGTAACTTCTAAGGTCATCAGTCCCCTAGAACTTAGGACTACTTAAACCTAACTAAACTAAGGACATCACACACATCCATGCCCGAGGCAGGATTCGAACCTGCGACCGTAGGGGTCGCGTGATTCCAGACTGTACCGCCTAGAGCCGATCGGCCACCCTGGCCAGCCAAGTCTTTTCAATTCAATTATATTTTGATAACTAATCGCTTTCAATCTAAATTTCTTCCAGTAATACTCATATCACTAAGAACAACAGTACCAAATAATCAGCGTTGTACAGCGTGAGGCAAAAGTCTTGATACATCCTTGTAAAAGACGGACTGTGTGAGATTAACGATCCTTTACAAAAGCTGGAAATTTAGCGTGGAGTTCAATGGGAGACGCCTATAATAGTTTCCGCAACGAAACTTTGCCTCGAAACCTGGCAGAAAATCCAAAGAGATTCTGGTCGTATGTGAAGTATGTTAGCGGCAAAAAACAATCAATGCCTTGTCTGCGCGATAACAACGGAGATACCATCGAAGTCAGTGTTGCCAAAGCAGAGTTACTAAACACAGCCTTACGAAATGCCTTCACAAAAGAAGAAGAAGGAAATATTCCAGAATTCGAATCGAGAACAGCTGCCAACATGAGTAACGTACTCGTAGAAGTAAATATCGTCGGAGTAGCGAAGCAACTCAAATCACTTAATACAAGCAAGCCTTCTGGGCCAGACTGTATACAAATTAGGTTCCTTTCCGAGTACGCTGATGCATTAGCTCCATACCTAACAATCATATACAACCGTTCGCTCGACGATAGATCCGTACCCAAAGACTGGAAAGTTGCACAGGTCACACCAATACTCAAGAAAGGTAGCAGGAGTAATCCACTAAATTAAAGGCCCATATCGATAACGTCTATATGCAGCAGGATTTTAGAACATATATTGTGTTCGATCATTATGAATTACCTCGTATGAAACGGTCTATCGACACACAGTCAGCATGGGTTTAGAAAACATCGCTCCTCTGAAACACAACTAGCTCTTTATTCACATGAAGTGCTGAGTGCTATTGACAAGGGATTTCAGATAGATTCAGTATTCCTGGATTTCCGGCAGGCTTTTGACACTGTACCACACAAATGGCCTGGGAGTCGGGACAGGTTCCATCAGACTGGAGAAAAGCAGTAATCACACCAATCTTTAAACATGGAAGCAGAAAAGATTGTAACAACTACAGAGGTATCTCTTTAATCAGCGTTGTAGGTAAAATCTTCTCAGGTATTGTTGAAAGGAAAGTGCGAGTATTAGTTGAGGACCAATTGGATGAAAATCAGTGTGGGTTTAGGCCTCTTAGAGGTTGTCAGGACCAGATCTTTAGCTTACGGCAAATAATGGAGAAGTGTTATGAGTGGAACAGGGAATTGTATCTATGCTTTATAGATCTAGAAAAGGCATACGACCGGGTTCCTAGGAGGAAGTTATTGTCTGTTCTACAAGATTATGGAATAGGAGGCAAACTTTTGCAAGCAGTTAAAGGTCTTTATATGGATAGTCAGGCAGCAGTTAGAGTTGACGGTAAATTGAGTTCATGGTTCAGAGTAGTTTCAGGGGTAAGACAAGGCTGCAACCTGTCTCCACTGTTGTTCATATTATTTATGGATCATATGTTGAAAACAATAGACTGGCTGGGTGAGATTAAGATATGTGAACACAAAATAAGCAGTCTTGCATATGCGGATGACTTAGTTGGGATGGCAGATTCGATTGAAAGTTTGCAAAGTAATATTTCAGAGCTAGATCAGAAATGTAAGGACTATGGTATGAATATTAGCATCTCCAAAACGAAAGTAATGTCAGTGGGAAAGAAATATAAACGGATTGAGTGCCAAATAGGAGGAACAAAGATAGAACAGGTAGACGGTTTCAAGTACTTAGGATGCATATTCTCACAGGATAGCAACATAGTGAAAGAACTGGAAGCGAGGTGTAGCAAAGCTAATGCAGTGAGCGCTCAGCTACGATCTACTCTCTTCTGCAAGAAGGAAGTCAGTACCAAGACTAAGTTATCTGTGCACCGTTCAATCTTTCGACCAACTTTGTTGTATGGGAGCGAAAGCTGGGTGGATTCAGGTTACCTTATCAACAAGGTTGAGGTTACGGATATGAAAGTAGCTAGGATGATTGCAGGTACTAGTAGATGGGAACAATGGCAGGAGGGTGTCCACAATGAGGAAATCAGAGAAAAACTGGGAATGAACTCTATAGATGTAGCTATCAGGGCGAACAGGCTTACATGGTGGGGTCATGTTACACGCATGGGAGGAGCAAGGTTACCCAAGAGACTCTTGGATTCAGCAGTAGAGGGTAGGAGGAGTCGGGGCAGACCGAGGAGAAGGTACCTGGATTCGGTTAAGAATGATTTTGAAGTAATAGGTTTAACATCAGAAGAGGCACCAATGTTAGCACTGAATGGGGGATCATGGAGGAACTGTATAAGGGGGGCTATGCTCCAGACTGAACGCTGAAAGGCATAATCAGTCTTAAATGATGATGATGATGATGATGATGATGATGACCACACAAGCGGCTCGTAGTAAAATTGCGTGCTTATGGAATATCGTCTCAGTTATGTGACTGGATTTGCGATTTCCTCTCAGAGAGGTCACAGTTCGTAGTAATTGACGGAAATTCATCGAGTAAAACAGAAGTAATTTCAGGCGTTCCCCAAGGTAGTGTTATAGGCCCTTTGCTGTTCCTTATTTATATAAACGATTTGGGAGACAATCTGAGCAGCCGTCTTCGATTGTTTGCAGCTGACGCTGTCGTTTATCGACTAATGCAGTCACCAGAAGATCAAAACAAACTGCAAAATGATTTAGAAAAAATATCTGAATGGCGCGAAAAGTGGTAGTTGACCCTAAATAACGAAAAGTGTGAGGCCATCCACATGAGCGCTATAAAGAACTCGGTGAAATTCGGTTACACCATAAATCAGTCTAATCTAAAAGCCGTAAATTCATTTAAATACCTAGGTATTACAATTACGAACAACATAAATTGGAAGAAACACATAGAAAATGTTGTGGGGAACGATAACCAAATACTGCGTTTTATTGGCAGGGCACTTAGAAAATGTAACATACTGCCTACACTACGCTTGTCCGTCCGCTTTTAGAATACTGCTGCGCGGTGCGGGATCCTTACCAGATAGGACTGACGGAGTACACCGAAAAAGTTCAAAGAAAGGCAGCACGTTTTGTATTACCGCGAAATATGGGAGAGAGTGTCACAGAAATGATACAGGATTTGGGCTGGAAATCATTAAAAGAAAGGCGTTTTTCGTTGTGACGGAATCTTCTCACGAAATTCCAATCACCAACTTTCTCCTCCGAATGCGAAAATATTTTGTTGACACCAACCTACACAGGGAGGAACGATCACCACGATAAAATAAGGGAAATTAGAGCTAGTTCGGAAAGATATAGGTGTTCATTCTTTCCGCGCGCTATACGAGATTGGAATAATAGAGAATTGTGAAGGTGATTCCATGAACCCTCTGCCAGGCACTTAAATGTGATTTGCAGAGTATCCATGTAGATGCAGATGTAGAATCGTAATGGGGTGTCTGTAGGTGGTGGCGCAACTTATAGGAGTGACAGAGGCGGCCATCTTGAAGTCCGCCATCTTGAATTTTGGCTACGCGTTTCCAATGGGAAGTGGCTGATATTGAACATCATTTTAACTGCCCCTTCCCAGGAACACACATGTGAAATCTTTTTTAAGATATCTTTATTTGTGTATGAATTAGACCTGTTGAAGTCTGAAATTGCATGGAGGTTATCAGTCAGCTTTCAATCCTGCGTGTTTGCACACACACCAATTGCACCTGTACAAGTTACAGTTGCAACACCATCTCTGGGAGGATGACCCTGATTGACGACTGCAATTGCAGTGTAATAGGAATGAAAACTCCACATGACAGGCGTTGTTAAGTGACAATGCTAATTTTTATGCGCGAGGAGAAGTCAACAAACAGAATCATCATTTCTAGTCATGTGCAAACTCCTCGTGGGTGGATCACTTTAAGGTGCTGGTGGTGAAAAAGGGATGTTTGGTGTGGGAATTGGGACTCAAGAATCGTGGAGCCGGCCGGAGTGGCCGAGCGGTTCTAGGCGCTACAGTCTGGAACTGCGCGACCGCTGCGGTCGCAGGTTCGAATCCTGCCTCGGGCATGGATGTGTGTGATCTCCTTAGGTTAGTTAGGTTCAAGTAGTTCTAAGTTCTAGGGGACTTATGACTTCAGCAGTTGAGTCCCATAGTGCTCAGAGCCATTTGAACCATTTGAATCGTGGAGCCGATGTTTATTGACGGAACCTTGAAGGGGGGAGGTATCTTCACATGCTCCGTGATTATGTGCTTCCAGTGCTGTTGGATCAGCAGCATGTTTTCGCAGCCTTCTTCCAACAAGACGGTGCACCTCCACATGATGCTACTGTAGTCAGACAGTTTCTGGACGAACCAGTTTGGAAGGTAGGAGGTGTCCTGTCGAATCGCCACCACGGTCTCCTGACCTTACAACTCTTGACTTTTAACTGCGGGGGCATCTGAAATCAATTGTGTTCGAGGTAAAAATCAGCAATATAGCCCATCTTTGCTGGCGTATTGAGAAGGCGTGTGCCTCTGTTGACCTAGAGATCCTGCGACGTGTGCAGCAGGACTGGCAAAAAAGACTCTGATTGTGTGTCTAGCTCAGTGGTCTTATTGAGCAGATGCTGTAACGCCGAATCTGACAAGTGTCCCAGACTTAAACAGGTCATAACACCTACACAAATAAAGATATCTTAACACAGATTTCGCATGTATATTCCTGAGAAAGAGGCAGTTCAAAATGATGTGCCACCTGAGCACCTTCCCATCTGAAACATGTAAACCAAAACAAAGATGGAAGCTTTCAAGATGGCCGCCCCTGTCGTCATAGATTCTCTAAGTTGCGCCCCCACCAACAGACACCCCATACCAGACGCCATAATGACACCGTTCAACATTTATAGGGGTGTATCCAGACTTTTACCTAACCTGGTGTAATATCTTTCAGTACCCATTACAGAAAAAGGGAAGTGAGCCATGGCACATAGAAATGAACAGTGCTTTCGCAATACTGTATACTGGAAGTCGTTGAAGGTGTTAAAAACATGAAACGCCGGCAGCGTGACACACAAAGTACTGAGCTGCTAAACAACCGTCTCGCACTTGCAGAACTGGGAACATGAAGCTCTCGCGATTTTTTGTGAAGATGAAAACGAAGAAAGAGTAGAGATCAATGTCCCATCGAGGGTGAGGTCATTAGGACCGACGAAACACAAGCCCAAAATTCTCAAGGATGGAAAAGCAAGTAGCCGCGTCCTTTCAAAGAAACCATTCCGTCATTTTTCTTAAGCGATTTAGGGAACCACAGAAAATTTAAATCAAGATGACCATATGGAGACTTGAAAAGCCATCTTCATAAATGAGCTTTCAGAAATGCAGCATTGATGAGTAGATGGAAGAGTAATTTGACATTTCAAGAACCACAATTTGGAATTAAAGGAATGAAAGTCAGAATTCAAGATACTCCTAGTTGTTGACAACGACTGTGTAATAAGATTAATAACATCTCTAGAGAAACCAATAGTAAAGTACGTCGTCGATGTAGTCATCGCCGTCTCACGTTATGGTATTAGGCACTACGAGTACTTGTTCCCTCTTCACAAAGCATACGTTCATCAAGTTTTATTTTAGATAACATGCTAAAGTTTCTGTTAACAAGCTATAATAATGATCCGGTGGATAACGATGGAAGTTTTGTAAGGCTATTCGCGCATGATGCTGCTGTCTATAGGAAGTTTGCAACGACTGACAGTAGGCCGTGAATGTAAATAACACTAACGTGTACCTCATAAATAGGAGAAGATATAAATTACTGCCCGGTTACATTACTGCCGATGAAACACTGTAAACATTAACAAATGCAAAATACCTAGGACTAACCGTCTGGAGGGACCTCAAGTGGAATGACCTGAAAAAAACAAATTGTGGGAGTAACAGATACAGGCTGAGTTTAAATGGGAGAATATTACAGGAATGTAATTTATCCACGAAAGAAATGGTTTACAAAGCATCTACTCAATCGATTTTGAATATTGTTCATCAGTCTGCGATTGTTACGAGGTTATATTTAATAGCGGATATATAGAAGATCCTACGAAGGTGGCACGGTTTGTCACAGTTTCGAAGCTACTGTTAGAGTTTTACGTAGATTCTCAACAAAAGCAGATACTACAAGTCAGGCGTTCTGCATGACGGAGAGGATTATATTTAATAGCGGATATATAGAAGATCCTACGAAGGTGGCACGGTTTGTCACAGTTTCGAAGCTACTGTTACGAGTTTTACGTAGATTCTCAACAAAAGCAGGTACTACAAGTCAGGCGTTCTGCATGACGGAGAGGATTACTGTTGAAATTCCGAGAGCGTACGTCATGACTGGATCTAGGCAAAATATTACTTTCTCCCACACGCGTCTCACGAACTGACGATGATGACCAAATCATAGAAATTATAGCTCATGCGGAGGTTTACTGACGATCATTCTTCCCTCGCGCCATTGGCAGGCTGAACAGAGATGAGATGAAAGGATATGATGGGAGAGGCAAACACTAACTCTGCAACGCATAGAAGATGGAGGAAGGGTCCACTAATCCCCAACCTGAAATTCGCAACTTATCCTTCGCGGAGAAGACAGCAGGCATTGACCTTCGTCTGTGCGAATGCGCACAGGTTGCCCAAACTCTTGCGGGAATCGCCAAAGCGTGCACGAGTAATGAGTGGGTGGGCAAATGTCTATAAGGTACATTACATATGTAAAATTGTGGACAGTTGGGAATGTGAGTCTCACGGGAAGCGTGCAAGGGATAAGTCCCTGCAGTCGCGGTATTCATCTGTGTCCTCGGTGGCTCAGATGGATAGAGCGTCTGCCATGTAAGCAGGTGATCCCGGGTTCGAGTCCCGGTCGGGGCACACATATTCAGCTGTCCACATCGAGGTATATCAACAGCACCTGTCGGCAGCTGAGGTTGTCAGTTAGTCATCATTTATTCCAGGGAAAAGCTGCACGGTCATCAACAGTAACTGTTCTTTCGAGAACAAGTTACTGTCTTCGTATCTATAGTATATATTCCGGCATAAGAGCCTCTGGGGTTTGGAGAAACCTTTATGAATCCGCTCACCTTAAAATTTACGTGTTTGTAAGTAACTTCAGGAAAGAATAATGTGACCTTTACATTCGCTTAAACAGTGTCGGTTAACAAGGAAACCAGAAAGATACGAGAACAAAATTGTGCAAGAGCAAAATATTGAAATCCACATATTGCACTTAAGGAACTGTGTTTTGTCCCCGATTCTAAATGTTATCGAAAGCTTAGAAATGTCTCCCGGCTGAAAGTACTTATAACTGAGGATCGTTATTATTATATGCTTGCCGGCCGCAGCGGTTCTGGCGCTGCAGTCCGGAACCGCGGGACTGCTACGGTCGCAGGTTCGAATCCTGCCTCGGGCATGGGTGTGTATGATGTCCTTAGGTTAGTTAGGTTTAAGTAGTTCTAAGTTCTAGGGGACTTATGACCTAAGATGTTGAGTCCCATAGTGCTCAGGGCCATTTGAACCATTTTTTTATTATATGCTTCCTTTTCCACACACATTAAAAAAAGTTTTGCATCACCTCAGTTCCGAGAGTTCCGGAACCTGTACAGAAAATTGGAATGGAGATCAACGTAAACATCATTTCCGCTCTTTTTATTGCTCATGAAAATCACACATTGCATGTTGTACAACCACACAGCGTGACCTTCAAAGGTGGTGGTCCAGATTGCTGTACACACCGGTACCTCTAATACCGAGTAGCACGTCCTCTTGCATTGATGCATGCCTCTATTCGTCGTAGAATACTGTCCACAAGTTCATCAAGGCACTGTTGGTCCCACTTCTCAACAGCGATTCGGCGTAGGTGCCTCAGAGTGGTTGGTGGGTCACGTCGTCCATAAACAGCCCTTTTCAGTCTATCCCAGGCATGTACGACAGCGTTCATGTCTGGAGAACATGCTGGCCATTATAGTCGAGCGACGTCGTTATCCTGAAGGAAGTCACTGACAAGATGTGCACGATGGGGGCGCGAATTGTCGTCCATCCAGACGAATGCCTCGCCAATATGCTGCCGATATGGTTGCACTACTGGTCGGAGGATGGCATTTACGTATCGTACTGCCATTACGGAGCTTTCCATCAGCACCAGCGGCGTACGTCGGCCCCACATAATGCCACCCCAAAATGGCAGGGAACCTCTAGTTTGCTGCACTCGCTGGACAGTGTGTCTAAGGCGTTCACCCGGACCGAGTTGCCTCCAAACACTTCTCCAACGATTGTCTGCTTGAAGGCATATGCGACAATCATCAGTGAAGAGAACTTGATGCCTATCCTGAGCGGTCTATTCGACATGTAATTGTTCCCATCTGTACCGCGATGCATACTGTCGTGGTTGCAAAGATGGAACTCGCCTTGGACGTCGGGAGTGAAGTTGTGCATCATGTAGCCTATTTCGCACAGTTTGAGTCGTAACACGACGTCCTGTGGATGTACGAAGAGCATTATTCACCGTGGTGGCGTTGGTGTCAGGGTTCCTCCGAGCCATAATCCGTAAGGAGCGCTCATCCACTGCAGTAGTAGCCCTTGGGCGGCCTGAGCGAGTCATTTCATCGACAGCTCCTGTCTCTCTGTATCTCCTACACGTCCGAACAACTTCGCTTTGGTTCACTCCTAGACGCCTGGATACTTTTCTTGTTGAGAGCCCTTCCTGGCACAAAGTAATAATACGGATGTGATCGAACTGCGGTATTTACCGTCTAGGCATGGTTGAACTACATACAACACGAACCGTATACCTTCTTCCTGGTGGAATGCCTGGAACTGATCGGCTGTCGGATCCCCTCCGTCTAATAGGCGCTGCTCATGCATGGTTGTTTACGTCTTTGGGCAGGATTAGTGACATCTCTGAACAGTCAAAGGGACTGTGTCTGTGATACAATATCCACAGTCAACGTCTATTTTCGGGAGTTCTGGGAACCGGGGTGATGCAAAACGTTTTTTGATGCGTATATAAACACTTATGCGTTACCTTTCAATCAGTTAACGTGTTCACGATAATAATCTTTTTTTTAAAAAAAAAAAGATTATAAAAGCATAATACTAGTCTTTAGCTCAATATTGTTACACTGCTATGATATTGCTTAATGGCGTGTTGCAAGGAATGTCCAAGAGAAATCGCTGCCAGTTATGGAGTTCGTATTCTCGCTGTATGGACATTATCCGACAACTTGAGGAGTTTGGATGCCGAGAAAGGTAAAAGTCGAGGAATTCGTGTGAGTCACACAAAATTAGACACACAAAATTAGGCAGCTTATACCGAGCTATAACATGTTTCCGGATTCACCTAGGTATGTCCCCGTATAAGTGTTTGTATGAGTCAGTTCTACGGTAGGAGAAAGGCAAAGGCATACCTCTCCAACAGTACCGTACCTAGTAACGCACTGTGGTGTTCAAACCAGTCTTCGGATTGATGACGGATTTACTAGGGAGTGTAGATGTTCACTGGATACAGTGTAGGGTTGGGTTGTTTGGGAGAAGAGACCAAACAAAGAGGTCATCGGTCTCATCTAATAAGGGAAGGAACCATGCCGCCATTTGCCTGGAGCGATTTAGGGAAATCGCGGAAAACCTAAATCAGGATGGCCGGACGCGGGATTGAACCGTCGTCCTCCCAAATGAGAGTCCAGTGTGCTAGCCACTGCGCCGCCTCGCTCGGTGTAGTGTACGAGCACATAAGGAACGGCTGGTAATGATCTACTCCCTCCAAACAGTTCACTAACCACAGATAGAGAAAATTCATTTATGGGCGTCACTCATTTTGTGCAGAAGTAGGCGGAGAGATATTTGGGCATTCGCAACTCAGACCCACTTCCAGTGGGCCTAGAAAGCTGTACGCACTGAAGTTGTGGGCCCGGGCTCCCGCCGTTTGCCCTCCATGATGCGACAGTCGTGAAATATGTGTCTATTTGCATCTATATTGTGAAGAGGACTGCGTGTGTGCGCTCTTTGTCCACCTGGACTCGCAGACCGGAAAGAGCGCCGAGCCCGTCAGAGAAAGGGGCGTGGGAAGGTGTGGGTTTGGGGGCGGGCAGGTGGCGACACGCTGGCCCGCGCCCCAGGGGGCCTCCGGGGTGTCCGCAGGTAGGTTGCGCTCCCGTCAACGGCCGACGGCCGCTCCGGACACCAATCCGTCTCGCGCCCCCTCGCTGCTTTCTTCCTCCCGTTCTGCCGCAAGGCAACAAGCCGCGCTCCACAAGTAGTCCTCGCAGCCACAGTTCCTTCGGAGGGGCAAGATTTGACTAAACAACCCATCTGGAATATCTTGACACAGCTGCAACATTTCCTGTATTGCCGAAACGAATTACCGCACGATCCTCCAATTTATCAATGGGCTGAATCATTTTATTTTGGCTCCTTCTGCTACGGTATCGCGGCTCGGTGATTTCAGAGTCCAACAGGACTGAAGATAAGTATCTGTAGACATACAAACAAACGAAAAACAAAGACTTACCCAATTTTTCTTTCCGAGGTTATATGCTCCATGTACTACTACCTCGTCCGCCGCTCGTGGTCTCGCGGTAGCGTTCTCGCTTCCCGAGCACGGGGTCCCGGGTTCGATTCCCGGCGGGGTCAGTGATTTTCACCTGCCTCGAGATGACTGGGTGTTTGTGTTGTCCTCATCATTTCATCATCATCCAGGACAGTGGCGAAATTGGAGTGAGCAAAGGCTGGGTAATTGTACGGGCGCTGATAACCACGCAGTTGAGCGCCCCACAAACCAAATATCATCATCATCATGTACTACTACCTCGCCGACATAGGGTGGCTAGCTTGCATGTGCGATACAAACAGACGTACCGTAACTGCAACATCTGTGGAGAGGACATAATAACCCCTGGTTCCTTAGGAGAAGTAGCAGTCTTTTCAGCAGCTGCAGGGGCAGTGGTCTGGATGATTGACGGATCTAGACTTGTTACACTAGCCGATATGATCTTGCTATCTTCGAATTGCAAACGGCTGAAAGCAAGTAAAAACTACAGCCGGTATTTTTAGGTCTGCTGTGTGACTTAATGATGATGGCATGTTTCTGGGTAAAATATTTCGAAGGTAAAATAGTTCCCCATTCCTATCTCCAGCAGGGTGTGCTCTCATCAGGAGAAACGAAACAAGCTTTCCACCAGCCAAAGAGTGGAACGTTAGGTACCTTAATCTGGTAAATAAGTCAGAGATTTTAAAAAGGGAAATGCACAACTTGAAGTTAAAGATAGTGGGATTTACTGAAGTGCAGTGGCAGAAAGAACAGGGGAGTGACTAATGCAAGAGTAGATCTATTAATAAATAATAAAATAGAAATGTGGCTAAGTTACTATGAACTGCATAGTACAAGCATTATCGTAGCCATGATAGGCACGAAGCCAACAACAACAACAGTGGTACAAGTTTGTATACCTACTAGTTCTGGAGATGACGGAGAGATTGAAACAATGTCTGTTGAGATAAAAGAATTTGTCCTCGTAGTTAAGGAATAGGAGAACTTAATTGTGATGAGGGACTAGAGGTCGATAGTAGTAAAAGGAAGAGAATGAAACATAGTAAGAGAACGTGGACTGAGGGAAAAGAATGAAAGAGGAACAAAACAAATTCAGATAGCTAAAAGAGAGGAAAACTTAATTGTAATCATAGACTAGAGGTCGATAGTAGGAAAATGAAGAAATGAAACATAGTGGTAGAACATGGTCTGAGGAAAAGGAATGAAAGAGGAACTAAGGGAATTAAAGGAGACACAAAACTAATTGTGAAGTGAGATTGGAAGTCGAAGCAGGAAAAGGAGAGAGATTGAAAAATAATATGAAAGCATTGACTGACAGAAAGAAATGAAAGAGGACGACGCCTGATAGAATTTAGTACTGTTCTAAATTTCATTATTGCTAACATGTGGTTGAAGACCATTGAAAGAAGTCTGTATACATGGAAGAAACAATGATGGAGGATTTCAGATCGATTACATAATGGTATGACAGAGATTTCGGAACCAGATTTTAAAGTGCAAAACATTTTCAGAGGCAGACGTGGACTTTCACCATAATTTATTGAAAATGAACTAAAAAAAACCTTTAAGTGACACTGGTAAATATATATACCACTGGCACTACTATGCATCCATCAAGTAAAATTTCTTTCTCCTGATTCATTGGTATCAATATTTATCACTCTATATCTCAGGGTGGACTTAGAAATAAATAACAAATTCAGTAGTTTTATTTATTACTATTCCTAAAGAATAAAGCTCAACATTTACTTCATTGTTCTGATGGAAAATATCATTTTGTTACTTAAAGGGTTAAAACTGAAGAAACTGTAGAGATGAAAAAAGTTAAGGAGAGCTGTATAAACTTAAGGAATCTAAATTTGTTGAGAATTTCAAAGCGAACATTAAGTTGCGATTGCGTGAAAGAGGGGAAAGCATAACAGCAGAAGACGAATGGGTATGTATCATCGATGGATGAAATATCTAAGGCAGCAGAGGATGAATAGGCAAAAAGATATGGACCAGCAGAAATCCTTGGAGAACACCGGTAAACTGAATTTAACTGACGGAAAAATAAATATAAATGCAAGAAATTGAGCTGTTAAAAGGAATTAGTGACGGCGAAAGATCGGAAAATGAGAGTGATCTTTGGAGAAAAGAGAAGCAGCTGTATGTATATCAAGAGCTCAGATGGCAAACGGATGCAAAGCAAAGAACAGAAAGCAGGAAGATGAAAGGAATGTGCAGAAGTGTTCACAAGAGAAATGAAGTTGTATATATTAATACAGAAAGGTAAAGGCACTTAATAAAGATGAGATGAGAGATTTGATACTGTCAGAAGGTTTTCATTGGGTACTGAATGACCTAAGACAAAATAACGTCCTCTTAGTTATTGGGATCCTTGGAAGAGTCAGTCATGAAAAAACTATTCCACCTAGTGTGAAAGATATATGAGACGGGGGAAATGCCATCAGAATCCAAGAATTATGCAATAATTCCTATTCCGGAGACGGCAAATGCAAAATAATAACATGAAATATTTACAGAAGAACGGAAAAACTGGGAGAGGCCGACGTCGGGGAAGATCAGTTTAGATTCAAGAGACATATAAGAACACGCAAGGCAGTGCTGACCCTCTGACTGGTCTGAGAAGATAGGTTACAGAAAAGCAGACATGTGTTTTTAGAATCTGTAGATTTGGAGAAAGCTCTTGACAATGTGACTAGAATACACTCTTTGAGATTCTCAAGGTAACAAGAATAAACATCTACATCGTACTCCGCAAGCCACCAAACGGTATGTGGCGGAGGGTAGAAAATGCAGTCCATCTACAAAGGAGGTGGCTTACAAAACACTCGTTCTACCTATACTTGAGTATTGCTCATCAGTGTGGGATCCGTACCAGATCGGGTTGACGGAGGAGATAGAGAAGATCCAAAGAAGAGCGGCGCGTTTCGTCACAGGGTTATTTGGTAAGCGTGATAGCGTTACGGAGATGTTTAGCAAACTCAAGTGGCAGACTTTGCAAGAGAGGCGCTCTGCATCGCGGTGTAGCTTGCTGTCCAGGTTTCGAGAGGGTGCGTTTCTGGTTGAGGTATCGAATATATTGCTTCCCCCTACTTATACCTCGCAAGGAGATCACGAATGTAAAATTAGACAGATTCGAGCGCGCACGGAGGCTTTCCGGTATTCGTTCTTCCCGCGAACCATACGCGACTGGAACAGAAAAGGGAGGTAATGACAGTGGCACGTAAAGTGCCCTCCGCCACACACCGTTGGGTGGCTTGCGGAGTATAAATGTAGATGTAGATGTACTTTAGGTGCCACTATCTGATCTCTCCAACGCTGTTCCACTCGCGAATTGTGCGTGGGAAGAATGATAGTCGGTAAGCCTCTGTATTGGCTCTAATTTCTCGAATTTTCTCCTCGTGGTCAATATGCGAGATGTATGTGGCGGGAAGTAATATGTTGCCTGACTCCTCCTGAAAAGTGCTGTCCTGAAATTTCAATAGTGATGCGCAACGCCTCTCTTGTAACGTCTGCCAATGGAGTTTGTTTAGCATCTCCGTAACGCTCTCTCGCCAGCTAAACGATCCCGTGACGAAGTGCGCCGCTCTTCATTGGTTCTTCTCTATCTCCTCTATCAGTCGTACCTGATAGGAATCCCAGATAGATGAACAATACTCAAGAATAGGCCGAACAAGCGCCTTACAAGCCACTTCTTTCGTGGATGAATTACATTTCTTAAGATTCTTCCGATGAATGTGAGTCTGGTGTCTGCTTTTCCCACTATCTCTTTTATATGGTCATTCCACATAATGTCGCTCTGGATAGTTAAGCCTAGATATTTTACGGCAGACGCTATCTCCAGCTGTTTGTAATCAACAGTGTAACTGTACAGAAGTGGATTAAAATGCAAGAATCGAATGGTTATTTGCAACTTCAGCAGAAACCGGACTGTAGTTATAAAAGACAGTCAAATGAAAACGAGATAGATGAAAAAAGTCAGTAAACTGTTCATTACTTCAAAAGTAATCGCCGTAACTGTTAATATATGTATCGTTGATGTGACTGAATCTCTGTATTGCTCAAGCTGCGAAGCCAACGAAGGAGAAATTTCGAACCGGAATTAAAGTTCAGGGAGAAGAAATAAAGCATTTGTGGTTTTATGGTCAGGGACTGCTAAGTGCTTAAAAGAGTAGCTGAACTGAATGTATAACGTCTTGAGAAAAGTTTATTACATGAATATCATCAAAAATAAAACTGGAGTAATGGAATACAGTCGACTTAAATCACGCGATGATGAAGGAATTATATCAGGAAATGAGACACTAAAACCGGCAGATAAATTTTACTATTTGGACACCACTCTAATGATTGCCGAAATAGGGATGATATAATAAGTAGAACCGCAATGGCAAGGAATGCGTATCTTAAAAAGAGAAATTTGTTGATGTCGAATTTAAACTGAAATGTTAGGAAGTCTTTTCCGAAGGTATTTTCCTGGAGTGTAGTCTCCTACGGAAACGAAAGGCGAACGATAAAAAGTTCAACAAATAAGAGAATAGAAGATATTCAAATATGGCTCTATTGAATATTTCTGAAGATTACATGGGTAGATCGAATAATTAGTGAGGAAGTACTCAGTCGAAAAGAGAAGAAAAGAAATTTATGGAACAACCTGAGTAAAAGAAGGGATCGATTGATAGGGTGCATCGTGATGCATCAATAAATGGAAACTTTGGTAATGGAGGGAAGCGTGGTAGGTAAGAATTGTGTGGGTGGAAAGACAAAGGGTTAACTATATTAAGTATATTGTGCTGTATATAAGTTGCGGTAGTAGATGAAGAGTCATCCACAGGCAAACTAATGTGGAAAGCTACGTCAAACCAATCCTAGGAGTGAAGACAACAACATCAACAACAAATAAAACCTTAAGAGTAACTCTCATATGTAAAACAAATGGCAATCAGTGAACTTTGACAGCATACTGGAAACTGCACCTTATCCTACAAAACAGACTGCACACAAAACACCTGTACATCACTTACCTGAATGCTGCTCAGATATATAGAATCCAAATTAGGTCCTACTAACTGAGGTCATCGAGCATATACAAAGAAGAGAGAAGCCAATAGTCAAAGGGTTGTCTGACTGGACGTGGAGTGTAACAGAAATGTTGAAAAACCTTAACTCTGAAGCGCTCAAAGATAGAAGTCGTACATCCTGCGAGAACCTATTTATGAAACTTCAAGAACTGTCTTTCAACGCGGAAACTGAATATTCTTCAGCTCCCATACATATGATGCTGATAGAATTAAGCAAATAACAGCTGTGGCAGAGGCGTGAAAGCAGTCGTCCTCCCATGACTTCATCCACGTGTTGTACGGAAGAAACCTTCATGTACATGCTACAACAGAAAGTTCCTTCCGTCTCTTTCCAGACCAAGGGCTTTACCCTTAATTTGACATTGCCCTTCTGGGCGTCACTGATAATACTAAAATTGTGTGAACATTGCGTGAAAAATTCATGGGAAAAAAATTGGGAAACCCGTAATCAATCTTAGAGGCTTATAACTTAGTTAATTCTTATGGGCGATGGGATTATCTCGCCAGTTTCGTTTCATTTGAGTGAACTGCCGTCCCTGTTTTTATTTTGCCTTCATTTCTGTCTTTATTTATTTCTTTCTTCTTAGTTCCTTAATTCATCACTTGCTTCACGCCTACAGAGGGAGGTGTGGTTCCGAATAGTGTGTCGTCGCCCCTTGAGGCATAGCAGAGTATGCCTACCCTTTTTATTTTCGATTATGGCAATAAGTCTTGCCGCTAACAGCACCCAGCTTTGCGTGCTGCGTCGACACTAGAGGATGGCGGCATTTTTTGGAGAGGAAAAGGTAGGGCTATAGGGGAGGTAGGAGGCCCATTTAAATAACAAAAAAAAAAAAAGAAGAAGGCCGTTATACTGCAACGCTTCTCTAAAACCTCGCTATCATTCCATTATGTGCGCCTCATCACTGCGAAAGCATCCATCTACCAGTGTAAAAAGAATATGTCAAATGAAGAAACGGGAAGTTGTCTTGAAATTCGGCTAAATTGACAAGCAAAAAACCTAGAAATTATATCAAGCTCTTCCGGTCTAACAGGTCAACAGCTTTTAATCCAGCGTGGGCTTTCTGTTCAGACAGGCTAACCTCTTCATCAGTGGGTGTTTCACAAAATCTTCACAGATCACAAGAGCACTTTAGGATGGGTGACTGGTACCGTGGTTAAAGCTCCTCAGTATCATTGTCACAGAAGTAATGCAATAAATTTCTGATCAGATTCAGAATAGCAAGAAGGCTCAACCAAAAGCTACAATTTGTCTGCGCAGTTCATGAATGCGCGAAAAATCGTTGCCTGAAGAACGTAAATCTGTCGAGACTGATGGACAGCGCAATTTCTAAAAATGGAGCCATAAGGTTGTGCATAATTGCTCAAATGTTTTTCCTCAACAGTGATTGCGCACGTAAGTTGATGCGGGTGGATAGGAAACAGCTGCAGATCTGGTCGAGTTAGTGCTCCAATCGTATAGTGGGCTAACTCGAGTGTTTATTTCATTATTTTGCGGAATCTATTGCGAGATTCACAGAAATTTGTAAGAGTGACCCATAAGTCTGGAAGGTGAGAAATAAAGAAATAGCTATCGGAAAAACAGAGATTCAATTTTATTGTGGAACAAATAAAATTTTTTGGCTATATGGCAACCACAACCCCAGTAATACAGAAAATAAATTCTTGAGGACGTGCAGTGTTACATGGCTTTATGCTTAATTACAGACATACTATTTTATCAGTTGAATTGTTTTCACCACGTAACGCCCGCTGTTTACGTCCTTCTTCGTTGCTGAGCGATGTATCACTTTTCGTTCTGACGCTGCAACTCTTCCTTTCCTATATCTTTACTACTTTTTATATATATAAATGATGAACTATTGGTTTTGCCGTTTAACAACTTTTTAATAACTGTGGATGTATTACAGGCATCGGGTCCCACCTAATGTGTCAGCCGCCTATACGTTTTTCATGAACCTTTCAAGACTCGATCGATCTGTTTACAAAGGGAAAGCAGCCTATCTCTTCCTTTGACGTTGTCCAACAACGTCCTGGGAAGCTCGACGCCCTCGCGGCCCAGGCTCTTCCATGGCTCGCGGTAGTTTGCAGCATTCGTTTTATTCCTTGCCCACTTGCCGCTGCGTCGAACTTTCGTGGTGATCGTTGAGCAACGTCTTCCACGTTATCTGTAACATAAATAAACTTTCTTTCCACAGTATTTCTGAAAACCCAAAAACAAACTTAAAGATCATAATAATAATAACTGTTCTGACAATTATTCGTATAAGTCTTAGTCGATTTAATGAGGGGCGGGACAGGTCTAAGCCTTGTGACACCACAGACGTTATCTCGCAATCACTTACTGAAAGTAAATACACCAGCCAAATGCAAAACAATTTTACGTGATAACAGACACAAAGGTGACTGTTGGTGATGAACGCAGCCAGCCACAAATAAAAAAAGCTTTATTTCAATGCCGCAGTTGGTTTCAAGCTGTCATGCACATCTTCAGATGGCTAACGCTAGTTGCATTAATGTTTTCGTCAGCAGCACGTCGTCTGCTCCTGCAGTATATTCCAAAATTTTTATACATTTCGTACATATTCTTACCCTTATGGTAAAAGTGAGGGAAGTGAAAACATTCACCTACTGTTCTTCTTCTACTCAGCAGCGATTGCTACTGTTCTGGCGTAACATCCATGGAGGTAAGAATAGAGGGAGACGCCGTGACGTCACAGCTGTGAAGCTATGTGAAGCCGAGGGTAGCCATCTCAATCCGACCAAAACATTGCTGCTGTAAGCTTGTGTGCATAGGCTTGTCGCTCGCTTTTGGAAGGATTTTGCGCTATTATGGTGACTAGTGTGGTGTTCGGATGTACGAATCGTTCTGATTGTGATGCGAAATCGAAGGGAATAAAATTTCATGTGTAAGTTGTCTCGTTAAGTGTGATTTTACAACTTCATTGTGAATGAACGTGTGCTACATCGGTACTTGTACTATAGCGTGTTTTTCTCCTGTATGATTTTAGATTTCCTAAAAATGAAAGTCGGAAAGCTCTGTGGGAGAATGCCGTGAGGAGGAAGAGTTGGCGTGCGTCTAAATGGAGCACTATATGTTCTCAGCATCTCCGAGAAGAGGACATAGACCGAACTTCCCTTTCAACAGTAAGGCTCCGAGAAAATGCTGTACCATCAGTTTTCCCTACACACCCAAAACATTTGCAAAAGGTATGTTAATTCAAAGAATTAAATTCTTAGCTTTCAAGTTCACGTTTCAGTATAATACGTACGTATCGTCGATAATCGAAGTGTTGAGTAACTCACTTTGTCTTCATCATGTACCAAATTAAAAGCTAACACTACATTAACTGGCGTAAAGTATAGGCCTAAACCGGACACTGTGTAGATTTCCCATTCTATGTACCGTATTTCAGTAAATATTGGTGGTAATGAACAGTGTTTCCCAGTAGTGTAACGTAACTGAAATGTCCCAGTACATATTACAAACAAGATGTATTTATGGGGCTTTGGAGGAAGGGTATAGCTAACTTAGTTTTCAGTTTCTATTATTTAGTTTGTGATACACGTTTATTACTGAATTAAAAAAATTGTATAGTTTACATTGAACGCTAGCTATTCGTAATAGTACATTAAAAACTATTTTTAATCAGAAGAAACGCGGAATTTCGCCTTTACGAGATTTTATTTTAAACAAAAACTTTGAAACAACCAATCTGATGACGTTACATGCGTATATGGTGCAATTAGCGACTGTAATACACGCAGCGCTATAGCACACTGGCAATGTTTTGGTCAGAGTGTCATGGCAGCGAGCCACGCCCCCATGGCTTCAAAACGTAGTACGGCTGGGATACGTAGCGCCATCTTCCCTTATTCTTACCTCCATGCTTCAAAACGTAGTACGGCTGGGATACGTAGCGCCCTCTCCCCTTATTCTTACCTCCATGGTAACATCAAGCGCCGGCACGTCGGCCTGGAACGTAACATCAGAGAAGGCACTGAAACGACGTCAGCCAATAGAACGCTGACTTAGACGACACGACAACAGAAATGGCACCTATACTAAGAGAATAGAAGCGCCGCTCCAGCTAGCCTCTGCCGCACTAGAAGAGCCGCACTAGAAGACTAGTGATCTATATTAATTCCTTGCATGGAAATTGTATACTTCGTAGGACATTGATTATTCGCATGTCGCCAGTTGTTTGCGACACCTCTTTGTGAAAAACGCAAATTTAAGTACTGTCAATTCAGTCTACTGTAATAAACTCCATTAATAAGATTTCCTTGAACGTTGTCTAGCTACCCGAGAAAACAGCTTCCTAGGTACTCTATATTAGACGAGTGGGCCGGACACCACATCTACTACGATTAAAAAGAAAAAGCTTAACAAAGCTGCACACATCTCGTAACAGGAGTGCAGAAGAACGTACTAGTTGCCCCAGCTCTGGAACGCCTTCCTTCCTGCTCAGAAGTCAGTGTCTTCATCGAAACTTCCTAGTAGATTAAACCAATGCGCTGGACTGGGTCTAGAAGGTGGAACATTTGCCTTTCACGGGCAAGTTCTCAACAGAGTGGGTTATCGTAGCTAGACTTACGACCAGTATTCACAGCTAATTTCCGTCAGTATCTCTCTCCTGCCTTTCAAACTTACAGACGTTCTCATACATACCTTGAGGCACTAGCACTCCCGGAAGAAACGTTGTTGCATGGAAGGGCCGTATCCACAGCCTAGGAGATTGTTTCCAGAATGAATTTTCACTCTGCAGCAGAGTGTGCGCTTATTTTAAATTTCTTGTAAGATTAAATCTGCCGGACCAGGAACGGTAAAGGTTTTGGGTTCAAGTCTTAGTGCAACCACAACTTTAATCTATCAGTAGGATCGTGACAAATTTGAAAGCTCCTGTAGCACCAATTAACTTTTCCTTAAATGAATAGGAATACATTTTTCTTACCTATCAGTCCCTTGTCAGTGCAAGTACGAATATGTTTCACTTGAAATCCTAACAAACATCAATAGGAAGCCGCAAGCAGTATGACCTAAATCTGAACAGCAGGACGCTCATTTCTGCCTTTTGTACTTGCTGAATGGCCTTGAGCTGCGTTCAGCTGTCACAGTGAGGGCGAGTCAGCATCCCTGCGCCGTTGATCTCAAACGAATCGCTGCGCATTTTCGTTACTCTTATAGCGGCTTCGTCCTTCAGTCTAACGACCCTCTGCAAGCAATTATTTTTAAATCCTTCTAACGAGGTTGTTTTTACTTAAATGCGTACTTCTGGTTCTGTGCTCATTAGGAACCTGTTTCCCTGTGTGATAACGCAAAGATAAGTTATTGAATTTTCTCAGTATATCATGACGCATAACAAAATAATGAAAATCCTGATTTATTAGCGTTTTTTATTTATTGCGAATATAATGAGTGAGTGATTTTACTTCGCAAAGAATTCACCAGCGCGTAGTTAACATAACAACGTTATCAGTCTTATTGTGACATCAACGAAGAATTTGAACATTATGAATTACGAGCTGCATAAACCAGATTTAGTAGTAGTAGTTGCCAATGCCTGTGTCTTGGCGCCCAGCTCGCGGATAGCCAGTTCGAATCCCCTTTGTAAAAGTCTCATCGTCAGGCTTTGGGTAAATATTCTGGTTCAAATTTAAACATTCCCGCTGTGGCTTTTGGAGTAATGAAATGTAACTTGTTGATGCTGATCTGTCCTTGGAGTGAGGGCGGTAACCTCGACGGCCCCTTTGGTGGGAGACGACTATGTGCCTCAACCGGGTGTCACCCTCTTCCTTGATCATCACCACGCAACGCAAACATGATACCACGCTGTAGTGACATCCATCATAGTCAACTACACTCAACGGATGCACTTCAGTTACAGTTCTCTATCACCACGATGAAAGGGACCATTGGGCTCGTAGGAAGGAAAATCTTATCGATTAGACGGAGGAACATGCCCCTAAGGATTCTCTCAGCCACCAATGCTATATCTGAAGCGTTGGCAGAAGAGCCAACACTGTGTTGCTAGAGGAGGCCGAAATGCACGCGTTTAATTACACGCTGACTGGCGTGAGGTCTGGAACAGTTAAGGGAATTAATAGTAGCAAATAAAGTACGTAGTTGATATAATACTTAACTTTAATCCACAATTGGTGTACATCGCTCTTGACGGCACATGTTATAATCTCAATATCAAATGCTATGGCGCCTTGCTAGGTCGTAGCAAATGACGTAGCTGAAGGCTATGCTAACTATCGTCTCGGCAAATGAGAGCGTAGTTGTCAGTGATCCATCTCTGACTATGTCGGCTGTACAACTGGGACGAGTGCTAATACGTCTCTCTAGACCTGCCGTGTGGCGGCGCTCGGTCTGCCATCACTGACAGTGGCGACACGCGGGTCCGTCGTATACTAGCGGACCGCGGCCGATTTAAAAGCTACCACCTAGCAAGTTTGGTGTCTGGCGGTGACACCACAATATCATTTTCCTTTTTTTACCAGCAACAATATGCCAGATTGAAAATAATTTCTCGTAAGGACATATTTATAAATTCCCTTTATAAACTCTTGAAATGTGTAGAGAAACTATACGGCATTGGATAGTAAATGATCTGAACAAGAACCCATGACATGAGACATACCGTTTCCTGGTTCCGGAAAAAAAACTTGCAGAACAACGGGTTCCAATCTTGCAAGTCAATGAGTCAAAGACTAACAGTAATTTATTGTTACTTTGGTAATTAATACATTGTTATCAACATAGTAAACGTGTCTGCTGCCTACCAGAGGAAGAAAATACACCGAATGTGTAATGTGACATGTGAATACCGTACGTACGTTGCCAATGGCCATTATTATTATAGTTAGTAGTTTGCCAAAGCAGTAACTGCCAGAGGCACAATAAATTACTATCGCTCTTTCAGCTAGTAGACGTGGATAGGTTGGTTGACTGATTTGGGGGAGGGAACGGCTCGGATCTGAGCACTATGGGACTTAACTGCTGAGGTCATCAGTCCCCTAGAACTTAGAACTACTTAAACCTAACTAACCTAAGAACATCACACACATCCATGCCCGAGGCAGGACTCGAACCTGCGACCGGAGGCGGGAACCAAATAGCGAGATCATAGGTCCCAGCCGATGACGGAAGGATGGGGAAGGAAGTTGGCCGTGGCCCTTTCGCAGGAAGTATCGCGGTATTTACCTGATGTGACTTAGGGAAATCACGGAAAACAGAAATCAGGGTGGCCGGACGCGGGTTTCAACCGTCGTCCTGCCGAATGCGAGGCCAATGTGCTAACCACTGCGCCACCTCGCTCGGTGTGGACGTGCATAAGTGAAATTTATGTTTTTGTACGTTTGTCCGTGTAACACGGAAACTGTTCATCTTCGAAAATACGCGGGGCTTGCTGAAAAGCGAATTTCTTATGGAAAACTCTTTAAAGTTTCTTAAATAAAACAATCGTTAATAACACGCTACATCTTTATTCTTCATGTCTACGTATTTATTTCTCAACGTAATCACCCTGCCGACGAACACATTTCTCCCAACGAGAGGCCAGTTTGTCGATACAGTCACTGTAGAATGTTTAACCTTTTTGGGAGCCATAGCCTTACCTCTGCTAGCACCTATTCTTTGAAGTTTTGGAAACAGATGAAAATACGTTTGGGCCAAGTCGGGAGATGTTCAAAGACAGCGAATCCAAGGCGTCGAATTGTTGCAAATGCCGGCCGCGGTGGCCGAGCGGTTCTAGGCGCTTCAGTCCGGAACCGCGCGACTGCTACGGTCGCAGGTTCGAATCCTTTCTCGGGCATGGATTTGTGTGATGTCCTTAGGTTAGTTAGGTTTAAGCAGTTGTAAGTTGTAGGAGAATGTTGACCTCAGATGTTGAGTCCCATAGTGCTCAGAGCTATTTGAACCATTTTTATTTTTGTTGCAAATGACGCAGCGCTCGTAAGTGGTCTACCATTGTTATGCTGAAGGAGAGGGCGCTCCACGTGTGAATGAACTCTTCGAATTCGGAACTCGATTACACCACGCTGCTTCTCTGGTATCGAAAAATTTACGTTACACACCGCCATGTTACACGCTACAATGCGGAGCCCTCTAGCGGTAGCGGGCTGCAAATACGTAGTCACGAAGAATAAAGATGTAGAATGGTAATAAAGTTTGTTTTATTTAAAAATCTTTCAGAGTTTTCACATAAAAAATTACTTTTCAGTACGCCATCTTAGTTTCTTACTCAGTTCATTGTGTATCCGAAGCTCTCTGTGTGCCCTGGTAGTTTGTAACTTGAAATGAGGTACGCACTACACAAACAAAGACAAGTTTTCACGAGTACTTTCGTTATTAAATCATATCATCATCTGCTTGTTTCGAAAATGCGATCATATGGAATAAGAAAAGAAATTTTTGATCGGATTGAGCATTTCTTGGTAAGGAGGACTCAACTGATTTCTTGGATGGAGAGTAACCGATAGATGTGGCAAGCAACTTCAAGTGAGCCCCAGAGAAGCGTGTTAAGACCCATCCTCTTCATGTTAACTAATGACCTGGCATGCTATATGAATAGTAACTGCAGGCTTTATGCAAATGATACAAATATCCATAAAGAAGTTGTATTTGAGAAAAAGATGCTCAAATGTTCATTGTGAACTTGATAAGATTTCAATGTGATGCAAATACTGGTAACTTGTTAAGAGCGCTCAGTAATGTACAATTGTGTGCTTCACGAAAACGCAATATCCTATGACTAAATATTGAATGACACACAACTGGGTCAACTCAGACATATACCTAGGTGTAACAATTTGTTGGGATATGATATCGAATAATCACCTGTGCTCAGCCGTAGGTAAGGCGGGTGACAGACTTCGGTTCATTGGTAGGTACTCGGAAAATGGTTTCAGTCCAGATACGAGATTGCTTACAAAAGATTCGTGCAACCAATCCTGGAATACCTCTCATGCGTGTGTGACTCTTACTAAGTAATACTAATAAGGGAGTTTGAAAGTGTACAAGGAACACCGGCACGTTGGGGTGTGACTACGCCCACACATTGTCTCTCTACCGCCGTCGTAAGATCGGTGACATTATTATTCTGAATTGTTAGGGTCATAGAGTATTATAGACCTATCATCAAAACTAGAGTGAGTAGTCACATGGCAGACTGTTTACAGATTTTTAGTGACCTACAGTGATGATCGTAAATAATACGTGTACCAAATTTGATTGAAATCCTTCAAGGGATTTAGGACAAACGCTTTAACTGCAGCTTTGATCGCGTACGCAAATGTATAATATATTTCACATACCTTTAACATATGTCAGACGTATTTGTACACATATTTAAACTGCATCTCTAATGATCTTCGACCTGTACTTTCATTTTCACGGAGCTCGATATTAATGACGTCGTACCTCCCGCGCAATGAGCTGTGCAACGATATAATCTTGCAGTTAAACGCAGTGGCTCATATAACTGCTGTTTTGGCGAATGTGTTGTGACTAGACTAAGCATTAAAAGAGAAATAAATTAAAATGTCATTCACGGTGAGGTAGTTTTTCACGCATCACATTGTTTATGACATCGTATCTCCTGAACTGTGTGCCATACAATAATATATTTTTGTAGGTATATTCAGTGACGGATGTGGATATTATGTGGGAAATGTGTTGCGAATAGAGTTAGTAGCAAATAAGTAAAAACTTAAACGTTATGTAGGATGCGGCAGTTTCTCACGCATCTCAGTGTTTATGCCGTCATACCTCCTGGACTATGTGTCTTACAGTACCATAATTTTGCTGGTACGATCGGTGGCATATGTAAATGCTCTTTACAAAATATGTCACGAATACCGGTAGTAGTAAAGAAGTAATAAATTAAAAACATCAATGATTGGAAAAGAGCACAGGTAGTTCCAGTTTTCAAGAAGGGTCGTCGAGCAAATGCGCAAAATTATAGGCCTGTATCTCTGACATAGATCTGTTGTAGAATTTTAGAACATGTTTTTTGCGCGCGTATCATGTCATTACCGGAAACCCAGAATCTACTCTGTAGGAATCAATATGGATTCCAGAAACAGCAATCGTGTGAGACCCAACTCGCTTTATTTGTTCATGAGACCCAGAAAATACTAGATACAGGCTCCCAGGTAGATGCCATTTTCCTTGACTTCCGGAGTTCCGCACTGTCGCCTGATAAACAAAGTAAGAGCCTACGGAATATCAGACCAGCTGTGTGGCTGTATTGAAGAGTTTTTAGCAAACAGAACACTGCATGTTGTTCTCAATGGAGAGACGTCTACAGACGTTAAAGTAACCTCTAGCGTGCCACAGGGGAGTGTTATGGGACCATTGCTTTGCACAATATTTATAAATGACCTAGTAGATAGTGTCGGAAGTTCCATGCGGCTTTTCGCGGATGATGTTGTAGTATACAGAGAAGTTGCAGCATTAGAAAATTGCAGCGAAATGCAGGAAGATCTGCAGCGGATTGGCACTAGGTGCAGGGTGTGGCAACTGACCCTTAACATAGACTAATGTAATGTATTGCAAATACACAGAAAGAAGGATCCTTTATTGTATGACTATATGATAGCGGAACAAACACTGGTAGCAGTTACTTCTGTAAGATATCTGCGTATGCGTACGGAACGATTTGAAGTGGAATGATCATATAAAATTAATTGTTGGTAAGGTGGGTGCTAGGTTGAGATTCATTGGGAGAGTCCTTAGAAAATGTAGTCCATCAACAAAGGAGGTGGCTTACAAAACACTCGTTCGACCTATACTTGAGTATTGCTCATCAGTGTGGGATCCGTACCAGGTCGGGTTGACAGAGGAGATAGAGAAGATCCAAAGAAGAGCGGCGCGTTTCGTTACAGGGTTATTTGGTAAGCGTGATAGCGTTACGGAGTCGTTTAGCAAACTCAAGTGGCAGACTCTGCAAGAGAGGCGCTCTGTATCGCGGTGTAGCTTGCTGTCCAGGTTTCGAGAGGGTGCGTTTCTGGATGAGGTATCGAATATATTGCTTCCCCCTATTTATACCTCTCGAGGAGGTCACGAATGTAAAATTAGAGAGATTCGAGCGCGCACGGAGGCTTTCCGGCAGTCGTTCTTCCCGCGAACCATACGCGACTGCAACAGGAATGGGAGGTAATGACAGTGGCACATAAAGTGCCCTCCGCCACACACCGTTGGGGGCTTGCTGAGAATAAATGTAGAAGTAGATGCTTCATGCGGCTGCTTCACTGCATGGATAGAGAAAATGTAATAAGTGATAAACCTCATCATTTTGTGGGGGTTGTTAGCGGGAAAAAGTTTTATAAAGGTTCCAAATTACACTGAGGTAACAAAAGTCATGCGATACTTCCTAATATCGTGACGGACTTCCTTTCGCCCAGCATAGTACAGCAACTCGACGTGGTATTGACGCAACAAGTCGTTGGAAGTCCCCTGGATAAATATTGGGAAATGGTGCCTTTATAGCCGCCCATAAGTGCGAAAGTGTTGCCGGTGCAGGATGTTGTGCATGAATGTCCTGTCGATTATGTCCCATAAATGTTCGATGGAATTCGTGTTGGGCGATCTGGGTGGCCAAATCATCGGCTCTAATTGTCAATAGTGTTCTTCATACTAATCGCGAACAGTTATGGCCTGGTTACATCGTCCGTGAATGGCTGTAAATGGTCTCCAAGTCATCATCATCATCATCATTTAAGACTGATTATGCCTTTCAGCGTTCAGTCTGGAGCATAGCCCCCCCTATACAGTTCCTGCATGATCCCCTATTCAGTGCTAACATTGGTGCCTCTTCTGATGTTAAACCTATTACTTCAAAATCATTCTTAACCGAATCCAGGTACCTTCTCCTCGGTCTGCCCCGACTCCTCCTACCCTCTACTGCTGAATCCATGAGTCTCTTGGGTAACCTTGCCCCTCCCATGCGTGTAACATGACCCCACCATCTAAGCCTGTTCGCCCTGACAGCTACATCTATAGAGTTCATTCCCAGTTTTTCTCTGATTTCCTCATTGTGGACACCCTCCTGCCATTGTTCCCATCTACTAGTACCTGCAATCATCCTAGCTACTTTCATATCCGTAACCTCAACCTTGTTGATAAGGTAACCTGAATCCACCCAGCTTTCGCTCCCATACAACAAAGTTGGTCGAAAGATTGAACGGTGCACAGATAACTTAGTCTTGGTACTGACTTCCTTCTTGCAGAAGAGAGTAGATCGTAGCTGAGCGCTCACTGCATTAGCTTTGCTACACCTCGCTTCCAATTCTTTCACTATGTTGCCATCCTGTGAGAATATGCATCCTAAGTACTTGAAACCGTCCACCTGTTCTAACTTTGTTCCTCCTATTTGGCACTCAATCCGTTTATATTTCTTTCCCACTGACATTACTTTCGTTTTGGAGATGCTAATCCTCGTACCATAGTCCTTACATTTCTGATCTAGCTCTGAAATATTACTCTGCAAACTTTCAATCGAATCTGCCATCACAACTAAGTCATCCGCATATGCAAGACTGCTTATTTTGTGTTCAAATATCTTAATCTCACCCAGCCAGTCTATTGTTTTCAACATATGATCCATAAATAATATGAACAACAGTGGAGACAGGTTGCAGCCTTGTCTTACCCCTGAAACTACTCTGAACCACGAACTCAATTTACCGTCAACTCTAACTGCTGCCTGACTATCCATGTAAAGACCTTTAATTGCTTGCAAAAGTTTGCCTCCTATTCCATAATCTTGTAGAACAGACAATAACTTCCTCCTAGGAACCCGGTCATATGCCTTTTCTAGATCTATAAAGCATAGATACAATTCCCTGTTCCACTCATAACACTTCTCCATTATTTGCCGTAAGCTAAAGATCTGGTCCTGACAACCTCTAAGAGGCCTAAACCCACACTGATTTTCATCCAATTGGTCCTCAACTAATACTCGCACTTTCGTTTCAACAATACCTGAGAAGATTTTACCCACAACGCTGATTAAAGAGATACCTCTGTAGTTGTTACAATCTTTTCTGTTTCCATGTTTAAAGATTGGTGTGATTACTGCTTTTGTCCAGTCTGATGGAACCTGTCCCGACTCCCAGGCCATTTCAATTATCATGTGTAGCCATTTAAGACCTGACATTCCACTGTATTTGATGAGTTCCGACTTAATTTCATCCACCCCAGCCGCTTTATTGCACTGCAATCTATTGACCATATTTTCCACTTCCTCAAATGTGATCCTATTTCCATCATCATTCCTATCCCATTCTACCTCGAAATCTGGTCTCCAAGTAGCTGAACATAATCATTTTCAGTGAATGAAATGACCTGTTGGACCACAGGACCCCATCCATTCCGTGTAAATACAGCCCACACCATTATAGAGCCACCACGAGCTTGCGCAGTGCCTTGTTGACAGTTGGGTCCATGGTTTCATTGGGTCTGCGGCATACTCGAACCCGACCATCACCTCTTACCAACTTAAAGTGGGTCTCATCTGTCCAGGACACGGTTTTCCTGACGCCAAGGGTCCAACCGATATCGTCACGAGCCCAGGAGAGGAGCTGCATGCTATGGCACTTGCGTCAGTCGTCTGGTCCCATAGCCCATTAACGCCAAACTTCATCACATTGTCGTAATGGATACGTTCTCCGTACGTCTCGCATTGATCTCTGTTATATTTAACCCTGACAGTTTTACGCAAATGACACTGCTCTCGGTCATTACGTGAAGGCCGTAATCCACTTCGTTGTCGTCGTGAGAGTTAATGAATGAAATTTGGTATTCTCGGCACACTCTTCACACTGTGGATCCAGGAATAACGATTTCCCTAACGATTTCGGAAATGGAATGTCCCATGCGCCTATCTCCAACCACCAATCAGCGTTCAAAGTGTGTCTGGTCATAATCACGTCGATAACCTTTTCACATGAATCGCCATCTTTATATCCGTATATCGCTATCCCATGATCTTTGTTACCCCAGTGTATGAGTCAAATTTTTTACACGTCACCAAGTGCTCTCTTTCTGTAATACAGGATAAAAAAAGTAGGCCTGCCGTTGTGGCCGAGCGGTTCTAGGCGCTTCAGTCTGGAACCGCGCTGCTGCTACGGTCGCAGGTTCGAATCCTACCTCGGGCATGGATGTGTGTGATGTTCTTCGATTAGTTAGGTTTAAGTAGTTCTGAGTCTAGGCGACTGATGACCTCAGATGTTAAGTCCCTTAGTGCTCAGAGCCACTTGAACCATTTGAAGAAAGTAAACTGCTTTTTCATCCCCACCCCATCTCCTTTTATAAGTATCTGGTTCTTACAGACACATTGATTCTTCCCAGACAGCCAAAATATATGTGTACTAAGCTAAGTTGAAATCGGTCCAGTTGTTTTGGTGAAGATGTGGAACATACAGACACATTGTACATACATGTACATGTACATGCATTTTTATAATATGTACGGATCCTCTTCAGTGTTTTCTGCAAAGAAATACGGTAGCAGCCGTAGTTTGTTGATACAACTGTATCTGCTATAAAGACCGTGAAGTTGTCTTGTTAAGAAGGTTACTGCGATGTTACTCGGGCGGAGGTTTCCAATTTGCACGGGTGTCGTTTGCCACGACTCAACCGCTGTTCCAAATTGTCCTGCTGAAATTGCCCAAGTGCGTGGGAATGCACACTGGACATAAATGGCTGCAAGTGATCAGACAGAATGCTTACAACGTGTCACCTGACAGAGTCGTATCTAGACGTGTCCGGGGTCCCACGTTACTCCAACTGCACTCGCCCCATACCTTACAGAGCCTCCACAATGAACAGTCCCCTGCTGACATGCAGGGTCCTTGGATTCACGAGGTTGTGTCCATACCAGTACACGTCCATCCACTTGATATAATTTTAAACGACTCTCGTCCGAACAGGCAATATGTTTCAAGTCTTCAACAGTCCAATGTCGGTGTTTAGACGTAAAAGATTTGGGTCGTGCAGTCTTCAAGGGTGGGGCTTCGGCTCCGAAAGCCCATGTCGATGATGTTTCGTTGAACGATTCACACGCAAACACTTGTTGATGGCGCATCATTCAAATCTGTAGCAATTTGGAAAAGGGTTGCACTTCTGTCACATTGAACGATTCTCTTCAGTCGTCGTTGGTCCAGTTCTTGCAGGATCTTTTTCCGGCCGCAGTGACGGCGGAGATCTGATGTTTTACCTGATTCCTAATATTCACGGTACACTCGTGAAATAGTCGTACGGAAAAATCCCCACTGTATCGTTACCTCAGAGCTACTGTGTCTCATCGCTCGTCGCCGACTATAACACCACGTTCAAACTCACTTTAACCTTGATAACCTGCCACTATAACAGCAGTAACCGATCTAACAAATGCGCCAGACACTTGTCTTTTATAGGCGTTGCCGACCGTAGCGGCGTGTTTACATATCTCCGTATTTTAATACGCATGCCGATACCAGTTTCTTTGCCGCTTCAGTATATTCCAGAGGCTACGTAACCGCACGATACTAGTTTTATACCATCTACAAGGCTCCAGAGCTACCTCCATGCTCTTTTCAGGGGGTAATTAGTACACTACTGGCCATTAAAGTTGCTACACCACGAAGATGACGTTCTACAGACGCGAAATTTAACCGACAGGAAGAAGGAGGTGTGATATGCAAATGATTAGCTTCTCAGAGCATTCACATAAGGTTGGCACCGGTGGCGACGCCTTCAACGTGCTGACATGAGGAAAGTTTCCAACCGATACACAAGCAGCAGTTGACCGGCGTTGCCTGGTGAAACGTTGTTGTGATGCCTCGTGTAAGGAGCAGAAATGCGTACCATCACGTTTCCGACTTTGATGAAGGTCGGATTGTAGCCTATCGCGATTGCGGTTTATTGTATCGCGACACTGCTGTTCGGTTTAGTGGAGATCCAATGACTGTTAGCAGAATACGGAAACGGTGGGTTCAGGAGGGTAATACGGAACGCCGTGCTGGATCCCAACAGCCTCCTATCACTAGCAGTCGAGATGACAGGCATCTTATCCCTATGGCTGTAACGGATCGTGCAACCACGTCTCGGTCCCTGAGTCAACAGATGGGGGACGTTTGCATGACTATCTACTCTGAGACCATGGCTGCGGTTACCCTTGACGCTGCATCACAGACAGGAGCGCCTGCGATGGTGTACTCAACGACGAACTTGGGTGCATGAGTGGCAAAACGTCATTTTTTCGGATGAATCCAAGTTCTGTTTACAGCAACATGATGGTCGCATCCACGTTTTGCGACATTGCGGTGATCGCACATTGGAAGCGTGTATTTGTCATCGCCATACTGGCATATCACCCGGCGTGATGGTATGGGGTGCCATTGGTTACACGTCTCTGTCACCTCTTGTTCGCATTGACGGCACTTTTAACAGTGGACGTTACATTTCAGATGTGTTACGACCCGTGGCTCTACCCTTCATTCGATCCGTGCTAAACCCTACATTTCTGCAGGATAATGCACGACCGCATGTTGCAGGTCCTTTACGGGCCTTTCTGGATACGGAAAATGTTCGACTGCTGCCCTGGCCAGCACATTCTCGAGATCTCTCACCAATTGAAAACGTCTGGTCAATGGTGTCCGAGCTACTGGCTCGTCACAATACGCCAGTCACTACTCTTGATGAACTGTGGTATCGTGTTGAAGCTGCATGGGCAGCATGTACACGCCATCCAAGCTCTGTTTGACTCAGTGCCCAGGCGTATCAAGTCCGTTATTACGGCCAGAGGTGGATGGTTCAAATGGCTCTGAGCACTATGGGACTCAACATCTTATGTCATAAGTCCCCTAGAACTTAGAACTACTTAAACCTAACTAACCTAAGGACATCACACACACCCATGCCCGAGGCAGGATTCGAACCTGCGACCGTAGCAGTCCCGCGGTTCCGGACTGCAGCGCCAGAACCGCTAGACCACCGCGGCCGGCCAGAGGTGGATGTTCTGGGTACTGATTTCTCAGGATCTATGCACCCAAATTGCGTGAAAATGTAATCACATGTCAATTCTAGTATAATATATTTGTCCAATGAATACCCGTTTATCATCTGCATTTCTTCTTGGCGTAGCAATTTTAATGGCCAGTAGTGTATTTTGTCCGCTAAGATTGTTTCTTATACGAAGTGCCATTACATCAGTTGCATTTACTTGGCGCGTGTTGGTGCTTGTTGTGGTTACCGACACAGCGGCTGGCAGCGGGGTTGAGTGTAGCGCCAAGTCGAGAGTCGGCAGGAAACGCGCGGGTGTCGGCGTCACGCTGCGTGCGCGCTCGCGGGGCGCAACGCGACTGCGCCTGCCGGCTCCGCTTACAGCCGGCCTGCATCCTGGCCTCTCCCGTGACAGACGCGAGCCGCCGCCTCTGCGCTCCCGACACTCACACCGCTACCCACTTGGGCTGCACCAAAAGCGACGCCAACTGCTCAAATAAACCGTCCTTAGTGATTTTTCTTATATGTGCTTTAGGCCGCAGTCCAAAACGTGTATCGTTGCCTAAGGTTTCGTCTCGTAATGCTAAACACATCTGCAGAGAATGAGATTTTCACTCTGCAGCGGAGTGTGCACTGATATGAAACTTCCTGGCAGATTAAAACTGTGTGCCGGACCGAGCCTCGAACTCGGGACTTTTGTCTTTCGCGGGCAAGTGCTCTACCAATCTGCCAGGAAGTTTCATATCAGCGCACACTCCGCTGCAGAGTGAAAATCTCATTCTGGAAACATCCCCCAGGCTGTGGCTAAGCCATGTCTCCGCAGTATCCTTTCTTTCAGGAGTGCTAGCTCTGCAAGGTTCGAAGGAGAGCTTCTGTAAAGTTTGGAAGGTAGGAGACGAGGTACTGGCAGAAGTAAAGCTGTGAGTACCGGGCGTGAGTCGTGCTTCGGTGGCTCAGATGGTAGAGCACTTGCCCGCGAAAGGCAAAGGTTCCGAGTTCGAGTCTCGGTCGGGCACACAGTTTTAATCTGCCAGGAAGTTTCATATCAGCGCACACTCCGCTGCAGAGTGAAAATCTCATTCTGGAAACATCCCCCAGGCTGTGGCTAAGCCATGTCTCCGCAGTATCCTTTCTTTCAGGAGTGCTAGTTCTGCGAGGTTCGCAGGAGAGCTTCAGTAAAGTTTGGAAGGTAGGAGACGAGGTACTGGCAGAAGTAAAGCTGTGAGGACGGGGCGTGAGTCGTGCTTGGGTAGCTCAGTTGGTAGAGCACTTGCCCGCGAAAGGCAAAGGTCCCGAGTTCGAGTCTCGGTCCGGCACACAGTTTTAATCTGCCAGGAAGTTTCACATCTGCAGAGGCTGCAAAGACTCAGAGAGTAGCTACAAAGTCGTTCCAGGTATTAATTATGTAACTACGGCGCTATCAGTTCACGAGTCAGTGAGGAATTCTGTAACAGATCGTGTTTATTTTATAAGTAGTAGCAATTGATTGAGACAATTCCGTTGTACATCCGTGAAGAATAACTCTGGATCGGCCTTTGTGGCCGAGCGGTTCTAGGCGCTTCAGTCCGGAACCACGATGCTGCTGCAGTCGCAGGTTCGAATCCTTTCTCGGGCATGGATGTGTGTGCTATCCTTAGGTTAGTTAATGTAATTCTAAGTCTAGGGGACTGATGTCCTCAGATGTTGATTCCCATAGTGCTTAGAGCCATTTGAACCATTTGAAGAACCTTGATTCTGACTGCTCGTGATTTCTGATCGCTGTAAAATTACGATGGTACGGGTAGGGACTGAAAGCACTGGAATTTACGTGTCTTCACAGCAATATCAACTCGACTGCATTCAGAAGATTTGTTCGTAACAAATACTAATACGTTACGGCTTCCCGGGTGACACCAGATTTCATTTAGTAAACTGAAGAATTAAAATGTTCGTTTTAAGGTGCGACTGTCAGTTACGTAAGATTAAAAAACGGTTTTGCACAATCTGCATATGTTCGAAGTGTGTGACCTTAGATTCACTGCGAGCAGGAAATACCAGTCTAGACGACAAGTCGCTGAAACATTCCGCAGTTTATTTTTAATTCAACTACGCTTTTTGGAGGGCTAAACGACCATCATCAGGTGGAGCTACGTAATATTATGAGGCATGTATATGTTGTGTGTTCGACATTTAAATACGTCACACTCTTTCAGTGGTCACACGCTTCAATTCCTGATGCTTTTAGTTCACACACTCTTTATATACACTGACCTTGAGAGGTTTTTATATTCGAAAACATCCGTCTGACTGGACTCATTAAGTTTACCTGGGCTCGATTCCCGGTGCTACCAGGCATTTTCCCTTGGTGAGGGGACTGTAGCGGGCTTCACTGAGCCTCATGATACCAACTGAGGAGCGGCTTCACTTGGAAGTAACGGTTCCGGGGTCTCGGGAGCTGACAATAGCCGGCAGAGTTCTGGTTCTAGGCGCTTCAGTCCGGAACCACGCTGCTGCTGCAGTCGCAGGTTCGAATCCTGCCTCGGGCATGGATGTGTGTGATGTCCTTAGGTTAGTTAGGTTTAAGTAGTTCTAAGTTCTAGGGGACTGATGACCTTAGCAGTTAAGTCCCATAGTACTCAGAGCCATTTGAACCATTTTTACTAACTATTGCCACCAAGAATAACCCCAGAAGTATTTTAGGAACTGAAAAGTTTGTGGGACAAAAGTTGCATGGGACAATCGGGGTTATAATACGACGTTGGTTTTTTGTTGCTACGTGGGATCGCTTCAGGGATATGAAGGTAAATGGGATACTATAGTTTGATACTTATTTGCTGATAGCGGCTATCCAGACGAGTCCAATGATGTGTACTAGTAAGGGCTTTGAAGGTCAACTAAGGTCACAAAGGTAGCATGAACGTCCATTTACAGAAGGTGTTCGAAGTGATGAGCGTTGGTATCAATGCAGTGCTGCAATCTTCTTACCATGGATCGAGTGGTATTTCATCTTCAGGTGTAGTTGGAACGTCTTTATAAACAATGTCTTTTACGAATCCGCACAAGAAAAAATCCAAAGGCGTCAAGTCTGGTGAACGAGCCGACCACGACACATCTCCTCCACGTCCATTCCAACGATTTTGGAATTATCTCTGCAACTCATTTCTAGCCATCTTCGAAAAATGTGCCATACACCCATCGTGTTGATACCACATTCTGTTCCTTTGTCCTAATGGTATTTCTTCTAATAACATACCCAATTTTTCTTGTACTTCCTACCATTAAGATTTCCCTGAATGAAAAAGGGGCCTATAATTCTGTCCTCCAGAATCCCACACGATACGTTCACCGACCATGGGTTTTGGTTTGCAACTTGACACAGCCAACGTGGATTTTCAGTTGCCCAATAATAGATGTTATGCACATTAACATTTCCATGGTTCGTGAATGTAGCCTTGTCAGTAAATAAAATCAAATTCGTAAATGTGTCATCCCACTGAACCTGAAGTTGAGCCCATCGGCAGAATTCAATGTGACGCATACAATCCGTACCAGTTAATTCTTGGTGGAAAGTGATATGGTAAGGATGATATTTATGGCGATGCAGAACACCAACAACACTACTCTGGCTCATGCCAGATTCCCTTGCGATTTGACGCGAACTAACACAAGGATATCGAACCACAGTGGCAAGAGTACCGATTTCCGTTTCCCCTTTAGTTACTTTCCTTTGCCGGACATGTTTTTCTGATGCGTTAAAGATCTAGTTGTTCTCAATTTATCATACACATGTTTAAATGTACGACGTGTAAGGTGAGTACGTTGAGGATATCTTTCAGCGTGTAAGTCTCTAGCTCTCACTGAATTTCGTTGGCATTCTCCGTAAATGAGAAGCATATTGACTTGTTCTTAGAAGCAATACATCATTAGAATTTGCTTGATTCGGCGATGCTAGTCCTACCGCTCCTATTAGTGTTGCATTGCGAAACCGTCGAATGGTGCTTACATGTCAATGGCACGTTAGATGGATACGCCGTATTCGGCGCATTTTTACTATTTGCACGATATACGAGAGAGAATTGTCAGAGCATGTGCTTCGCTAAGTGCCGAAGTGATAAGGAATACCACTCAATCCATGATAAGAAGATTGCAGCACTGTATTCATACCAATGGTCATCACTTCGAACACCTTCTGCAAATGGACGATCATGCTACCTTTTAGAACTTCGTTGACCTTCAAAGTTCTTACTGTTACACGTCATTGGATTCATCTCGACAGCCGCTATCAGAAAATAAATACCAAAATATATCATCCCATAAAAAAACAAAAACAAAAAAAATCAAAGCTGACCTTCATATCTTTGACGCGACCCCATCTACCAACAAAAAACCGATGTCGTATTATGGCCCCCGCTGTCCCATGCAACACTTGCCCCCCAAACGTTTCAGCTACTATCATACTTTTGGAGTTATTCTAGGTAGCAATAGTCACTCACCCTATATATATGACGACGGCGAATTGAAAAATCCACACCAAGTCATTGAAGGAATGTACTTTTGCGTAATTAATACATTTATTTCGGTGTAATCTCCTTGTTACTCAATGCACTTTCTCGAGCACCTTTTCCAGTCAGTAGACTCCAACAGAGGAATGTGTTTCAGGAATGTCTGCAAAAATGTTCGTCTAAGTCTGCAATAAAACGTTTCCCATTCACGCATTTTTTAAGTTGTGGAAACTGAAGCAACTAAGAGGGTGCCAAATCTCGTGATTGCTCCAAGAGACGCATTATTTTCTTTTCCTGTTGGTATGAATTTCTCATGCAGTTGTTCCAGAAGACTTACCAATCATGAGAACCACTTTCAAAAAATGGTTCAAATGGCTCTGAGCACTATGGGACTTAACACCTGAAGTCACCAGTCCCCTAGAACCTAGAACTACTTAAACCTAACTAACATAAGGACATCACACACATCCATGCCAGAGGCATGCCCGGTTCCAGACTGAAGCACCTAGAATCGCTCGGCCACAGCGGCCGGCCAGAACCACTTTATCACGCGAGAAAACACTAGTAGTAATCTGTCATGCAAATAAAATTCGGAGCGCTTCGTCTTCGCACTGTCCCTACAATCTCCCCCCCCCCCCCCCACCACCACCGCCTCTCTTTTTTGTGGAGCCTCTCGTAACCGACCACCGCTATTCTTGCTGTTTCTTCTCTGACGTGGAATGACGGAGCCACGACTTATCCACAAAAACAAACCGGCGCACAAAGCTAAATTGGGCTCTTTTTTAAATGGTCCAACCGTTGCTGAGAAAGTGGCTCCCTGCACACATATTGCACAATGCTTTCTCTTAATTAATTATGCACATAAAATATACCATTTTCGTTCTTCAGATATGCCTGTGTCATCAGCTCTCTCGTCAATGTTTTTACTTGCTGCTTGTCTCACACCTTATAACAATGTTGCTTAAATTTGGTATGAAAGCGGTGCTAATAGACAAGATAATAAAAGCGGGTTAAAAGCTGTGAGCTGTCTGGGGAAGTTAACCTTGCATTACTGCGCAACTGTTTCACCAGGTATCCAGTCTAGCTTACCAAATTCCCAACCAGACTAACATTAATTATAATCTTTTAATAGTCATACGACAACCGGTGATATATATATATATATAAGAGAATTTAAATAAAAAGAAATATATCAGTTTATATTTGGAAATTTATTTTAACATTGCTAATTGAAATTTCAGCATATTAAATCTGATTCATAACTAAACTGGTGCCTTATTTAGGATTGTGGAAAATGTGAGTTTGTAATATTACGGAACACATCAAATATGGAGCCAAGATTGGGAGACTGCATACAACACTGCATCCATAAAATAACACACGAAGAACGTTGAAACATATGCAAGAGGAAATTAACCACTACCAACCGATTCAATTTTCACCCAAAGAAGTTACGTTCGTAGCACAATCCTGTCCGTCATGTAATTACCACACACTGGTATACTAAATTCATACTAACTCTCTGTGAAATCTTCCCAAAAAGAATAGCTGAGGGCTACTTTGATGATTACACCACACGCTTCATGCGGTCAACTTGGTTTACACAAAGCGTGTAACTCCACAATAATTTTGATAATTAAAATAAATTAGATCGAAAAGCAATTTACAAAAGAAAAACCTCGAACTGGTTACTAACGTCTTACTACTAACCTGATGGGTCAAACAATTATATAAGCACGTGGTAGTGGTCTCACAAAGTACACCCCATGTGGGTGGAACATAAAGAAAAGTTGCTATATTGAAAAATATTGTCAAGACGAGATGTTATAATCTCACGCACACTCGCATTTAAGATTGATGATCTTAGTTAGATTTACTGATGAACACGAGGTTCCACTTAACTCACTAAGTAGTGACAAAGCAACTACTGGAAAATATTCTGAACTTCACACTCGAAATACACTGCGTTGCAATTTAAGATAACATTAGATATTTTAGAGCTAAACCTGAAACAAAGGTGATTAAATTTTCAGTTAGGCTGAACTTAAGAAATCCATTGTCCTATGGACTTAGCAGACACGCGCTTAGCCGGAGATCTTACCACTTCAGACGCTCGCCACGGACAGACTGACGTGGTCCCTCCCTGAGGGTGGCTCACAAATACAAACGGAAGTGGCCAGAGGGGCAGCTTCCTATACCAACATGACAAGGGACGGACAGGACCATACTAAGGATAGAAACCTCTTTGCTTTTAGAAAGCGTAGCTACCTGTTCCGACGTTGGTCCTACTGTTCTCTAGCAGACAGGCTTGTCTGCTACCCTCAAGCATGCAACTAGAAATACATTTGCTCATTCATCCTCTCACACAGAAGGGAAGGGGGATGACAGTATCTTATCATATACAGTATATAAAAGAAAGCGGATGTAGGTTCCGTATGAGACTGTGTGACATGAATTACATATAAACTGTGTTTTAAAGTGTAGTAGTGTGACAGATCGTTCTTGTTTATGTGTAAAAGTAACACGTTCCACTACTCAGTCTCCTCCCAGATAATCAGAAACGCCACAGTAAATTTAGAAGAGGAATTTATGCCGTAAATGACCACAGATTTAAGAAATCAAACATGAAAGGAATCTAACAGAGACCTTTCAACCTTACCGTGCACATTTCAAGCATAAATTTTATGGCATGTCAGTCATGAGATCGTTTTCGAGAGAAGTATGTTCCTGACTGAATTCAGTCACTCATTATTTAACTATTGAAAATAAAGTAACTGGCACTTTACGAAAATTCAACAAATTCGGACCAATTGTCTTTGGAGATAAATCTTCAGGAAAGGATTTTTTAGAGAATTGTATTCGAAATTATCCGCTTGAACGAAGCAAAACAAAATTTTTTCTTAAAATGAGTAGCATAAAAGAAACAGTTCTGCACATCAAGACGACTTGTGTTAATTCATTGTACCACACGTACCAGCAGAATAAAATCAATCTTTCATTGATTTTAAAGCCATCTCTGTATCAGGTTGAGAACTGTTTTTGACTCGTATGCCCTTGCCTTCATGTGACCTGCGAAGCGCTTGCCGCAGCCTGGGCGCAACCAGGCCAACGAGATATTTCCCGTAGGCTCCGGACGCAACCATAGTGTTACAGGAATTGAGCTAACCGCTGCAGTGAACATTTCAGAGTTTCGTTCACACATGTTTTCCGTAGCTTTCTTGATCTTTTTAAAGGATTATCAAAGGGCTCATACATTAGACGCCTCCACGTGAATTAGGTATACGGTAAGGAGTTGGTATTGTCCATTCTTTGTTTTTGCGTTTTACCATCGTGTCTCAGTATCTTTTTAATCGCATCGGACGACTCGTCTTAAATAACGGTGGAAAATATAATTATACGATCCAATAACTGTAGCCTCTGCCCACATGTACCTGTATTACACTGTGCGCGCATTTGAACAGAAACATACGATCAATCAAATTTAGATGTCAGTGGGCCCTAACAGTTTTATTCTTTCCACATTCATCTCAATAAGTAAGAGTATGTCATAACTATTTCACACATTTTATATATCTGAACTAAAACATTTTGTGAAACATGAAATATTTCTGTATATTACTGTATACTGTACGATAGCCTCTGAAAAAAATGGTGATGTTTCTAGCTCCAAATCCTTAGGCAACCTCTGTATTGTCAGTTAGTGACTAAGCGGATGTTACCGTTTATATCTTGAAGTGAGAGATCAGCACAAGACTGTTCGAATTGTCACGACTCAGTCAAAATAGAATGATACAAAATTCTCGTACTTGTGTAACTTACTTTCCATGTCACGTGGGGTCGGCCCTCCTAATCTTGTTACGACATTCTGAACGTATCTGCGTCATTTCAGCACACAGTCCCATTGTTTTCAGTACGTTCATCAGGGTCCTAATCCGTATATTTAGTCGGCGACGGATGCCTCTTTTCGGTCTTTTATGTAAAGTGCTGTTCTTGTTATATGGTTATGCTCACGGTGGATGACATGCTGGTACCAGCAAGCGCTCTTCCCATCACTTTTTCTGATGTTAGTTTTATAGCCATAAGTTGAATCCTTCTATTAAGGAAGACCAAAATGTCGAAGATTAATTTGAATGTTTGGACATTTTGAATAAAATCAACTGAACGCCAAGCTTTCACGCTGGAGGAAAGTGTTTCTGACACGGTGCATTTCCCAGAATCCCCAGAAGCTTATGGTGTGTAAGTAACCAAACTGGTGAACTGTAAAATGAATGCGAAATTTGCGCCCAGGAAAGATCGAGGAAAGATCAGCGAATGCCTTTGTCGTAACTCCGGAAGTTTCCGCGCAGGTAGAAGAGCCGAAGGCTACTACGTGTTATACTAATGAACACGACTCCAGATGTTCGAACACAGATTGTAATGCCAACATTTTTACAGTCAAAGATAATAGTAACTTATTTTATTTTCTGTCGAATGCAATCACAAAATTCGTATTTATGAACAGATCGTCAGAAACTACAACACAAAACATAAAACCAAATTACGAATATGTAATTTAAAAATCGTTTCTGTTTTTTCTTGTCAAAGCATACTTTAAAATAATATAAAATAAAATATGGTCCATATCCGTGGATCAGCATTTAGTATATGTAATGTACACAAGTTTCTTTATTTTCTCTTCTGCCCACAACATGGTAGATATCTTGCAATGATAGAATAAGAAAATGGTAATGTACCAGAATGCTACTATAATTATTAATTGCTAGACGTTTTACATTAGAAATAGGACTATTTCGGCATTATCGCCATCTTCAGCCCATAGATAATTACGATACATAAACAAATGAAAACCAAATAATAATCATACAGCATCCCTCGATTAGCTTTCAATTACAACCGTCAAAATCACGACAGTATATACAAGCGCTAAAAGACCGAGCTTAAATTTACGAACAACAGCAATTAATGGAGATAATTAAGTTAAATATTTAAAAATTCAGCCGCACTTGGAAACGCCCTATGCAGCAGTAACACAGCGATAGCTCCACGATGCAGTGTGGAAGTAAGTACTAGCACGCAGTAAAACAAAACTGTTATTATCGATAATGTTACAACTTTTAACAAAGCATATTTGGTAGTAGATAGTCTGAAGATGGCGATAATACCGATGCAGACCTAATGCTAATGTAAAACTTCTAGCAGTTAACAATTATAGCAACATTCGGTACATTATGGCTTTTTTGTTATGTCGTTACAAGTTTCTTTGTCATGCTAGCTAAAAGTCGAGGAGTAAGCACATATATAGACGTTATAAACTGTTCATAGCTCCTCCTTTCACTGATAGCGGTTAATGAGCGCGACATCTGTAGGTGATTTGAAAACCTGAAACCAATTTCCTTTTTTTTTTTTTTTTTACAGTTTAGCATATCATTATCATTATTGTCAAGTGGAAGCTACATGGTTATTACAGGATTGTGTATTAACTAAGATACACACTGAAGAGCCAAAGAAACTGACACACTTGTCCAATATCGTGTAGAGCATCAGCGAGCACGCGGAAGCGTCGCAGCACGACGTGACATGGACTCGACTAATGTCTGAAGTAGTGCTGGAGGGAACTGACATCGTGAATCCGTGACATGAATGGATGCAGGTGATCAAACACGATGCTTACGCACGTGCCACCTGTTAGACTCGTATATAGAGGTATTAGGGGTCCCATATCACTCCAACTGCACAAGCCTCACTCCATTACAGAGCCTCCACCAACTTGAACAGTTACCTGCTGTCATGCAGGGGCCATGGATTCACGAGGTTGTCTCCGTAAACGTACACGTCCCTCCGCTAGATACAATCTGAAATGAGACTCGTCCAACCAGGTAAAATGTTTCCAGTCATCAACAGTCCAATTTCGGTGTTTACGGAGCCAGCCGAGGCGTAATGCTTTGTGTCGTGCAGTCATCAAAGGTACAAGAGTGGTTGTTCGACTCCGATAGCCCATATCGATAATGTTTCGTTGAATAGTTTGCACGTTGACACTTGTTGATGGCCCAGCATTGAAATCTGCAGCAATTTGCATAAGGGTTGCCCTCCAGTCACGTTGAAAGATTCCCTTCAGTCCTTCCTGGTCCGTACTTGCAGTAACTCTTTCCGGCCGCAGGGATGGCGATTTGATGTTTTACCGGATTCCTGACATTCACGGTACACTCGTGAAATGGTCGTACGGGAAAATCCCTAGTTCATCGCTACCTCGGACATGCTGAGACTCATCGCTCGTACGCCGATTATAACACAACGTCCAAACTCATTTAAATCTTAATAAACTGCCATTGTAGTAGCAGTAACCGATCTAACAACTGCGCCAGACACTTGTTGTCTTATATAGACGTTGCTGATCGCATCGTCGTATTCTGCCTGTTTACATATATCTGTCATTGAATACGCATGCCTATACCAGTTTCTTTGGCGCTTCAGGGTACTTTAAAAGATCAGCATCATAAAATATACCTGTATTATGTCACGGACAGCCAAGAATTCGGCATACAAGCCCAAGTCTGGCACGAGTGCCATAGGCTCACCCTGGTTGCATAACCATGGCACAGTGTCTCAGCCTGAGGAAGGGGACGAAAGGCAAACTGCGAACGTGTTGTTGTTGTTGTGGTCTTCAGTCCTGAGACTGGTTTGATGCAGATCTCCATGCTACTCTATCTTGTGCAAGCTGCTTCATCTCCCAGTACGTACCGCAGCCTACATTCTTCTGAATCTGCTTAGTGTATTCATCTCTTGGTCTCCCTCTACGATTTTTACCCTCCACGCTGCCCTCCAATACTAAATTGGTGATCCCTTCATGCCTCAGAACATGTCCTACCAACCGATCCCTTCTTCTAGCAGTGTATTCATCTCTTGGTCTCCCTCTACGATTTTTACCCTCCACGCTGCCCTCCAACACTAAATTGGTGATCCCTTGATGCCTCAGAACATCTCCTACCAAACGATCCCTTCTTCTAGCCAAGTTGTGCCACAAGCTCCTCTTCTCCCCAATTCTATTCAATACCTCCTCATTAGTTATGTGATCTACCCATCTAATCTTCAGCATTCTTCTGTAGCACCAAATTTCGAAAGCTTCTATTCTCTTCTTGTCCAAACTATTTGTCGTCCATGTTTCACTTCCATAATGGCTACACTCCATACAAATACTTTCAGAAACAACTTCCTGACACTTAAATCTATACTCGATGTTAACAAATTTCTCTTCTTCAGAAACGCTTTCCTTGCCACTGCCAGTCTACTTTTTATATCCTCTCTACTTCGACCATCATCAGTTATTTTGCTCCCCAAATAGCAAAATTCCTTTACTACTTTAAGTGTCTCATTTCCTAATCTAATTGCCTCAGTATCACCCAACTTAATTCGACTACATTCCATTATCGTCGTTTTGCTTTTGTTGATGTTCATCTTATATCCTCCTTTCAAGGCACTGTCCATTCCGTTCAGCTGCTCTTCCAAGTCCTTTATTGTCTCTGACAGAATTAAAATGTCATCGGCGAACCTCAAAGTTTTTATTTCTTCTCCATGGATTTTAATACCTATTCCGAATTTTTCTTTTGTTTCCTTTACTGTTTGCTCAATATACAGGTTGAACAACATCGGGGAGAGGCTACAACCTTGTCTCACTCCCTTCCCAACCACTGCTTCCCTTTCATGCCCCTCGCCTCTTATAACTGCCATCTGGTTTCTGTACAAATTGTAAATAGTCTTTCGCTCGCTGTATTTTACCGCTGCCACCTTCAGAATTTGAAAGAGAGTATTCTAGTCAACATTGTCAAAAGCTTTCTCTAAGTCTACAAATGCTGGAAACGTACGTTTGCCTTTTCTTATTCTAGCTTCTAAGAAAAGTCGTGGGATCAGTATTGCGACACGTGTTCCAATATTTCCACGGAATCCATACTGATCTTCCCTGAGGTCGGCTTCTACCAGTTTTTCCATTCGTCTGTAAAGAATTCGCGTTAGTATTTTGCAGCCGTGACTTATTAAACTGATAGTTCGGTGATTTTCATATTTGTCAACACCTGCTTTCTTTGGGATTTTGATTATTATATTCTTCTTGAAGTCTGAGGGTATTTCGCCTGTCTCATACATCTTGCTCAATAGATGGTAGAGTTTTATTAGGCCTGGCTCTCCCAAGGCTGTCAGTAGTTCTAATGGAATGTTGTCTACTCCCGGGGGCTTGTTTCGACTTAGGTCTTTCAGTACTCTGTCAAATTCTTCGTGTAGTATCAACCACGTTCAAATGGCAATGCAGTCGCACTGCATACGTTTTGGTGTTATGTTTCAAATTTCCTTGCAACACAGGATGCAAGAAAACAACTTTTCGGTGTTACTTATTTTTGGTGCGCTGAAGACAATATAATTTTTGTCTGATCGAACTGACAGCATACGGAGAAGGACAGACAGTTTCATAGCTTTTCCCACGCAGGTTTCAATGCAACTGTGACTTATTTAGTTTCATAATCGAAAAAGCCTTTAAATCGAAAAATCACTGCAGGCGTGCCGCTTGATGTAACCAACGTACTTTTTCAGTAATATGCGTAGACAAAGCTTCTATACCCGTGGTTCAGTTCCATCGAAAACTGTTGCAGTTTGCAACACCATAGCTCTAATGCTCTACTAATTTATTTTGCCTTTTGTTTTATTTAATGTTACATCGTTGAGCTTCTGTAAATGTGTTTGATTGAGTAGATAACACAAAATTGTCTACTCCTTTCTTTGTTAAAACTTTGATGTCATGATTTGATTCTATGCAATGTAGTATATCTGTCATTTAAATTCTTTGTCCCATTTGGAGGGAACCAAACTTGCTACATATAATTGTAATTTCTGCGTGAATAATTTTTTGTAGAAATGCCATATGTGCAAAATGTTATGTTTTATTTAATGTGTTTGGCTGCTGTTATTTAAACTGCTGATCTTCACTAAGGGTTCTTAGTTACTTTGTATGTTAAAGGTGTAGTGGTACCCCTCGAGAACGGAACTATGTGGCGCTCGCAAATTGTGGTTGGCCTAGACAGAAAAGGTGGAACCAAGAGTCAGTCGGGGTCGAGCTACCAAACTGTGCATTGCCATGTAAAACTTTTATATTGTGCTGGTTCCGAGAGAGGCTTTTTCTGCCACTTTCCAATGCCTCGGGTGGATGGGTAAATAGCTGGAACGATTCTGGAATTGATATCCATCATCGCCACCAAGAAATGACAGAGTCCAGCAATTTTACCTGCAATTCTACCTACCAACATGCGATAGCCACCACATTGCGCAATCACTATAATGAAGCACTATAATAATGTACAGTGAAGGATCAGCTCATTGGATGTTTTAGTGCGCACAAATATAAGGTAACTTATAAGTGAATTTATGTACCTACCTTGATTTTTTCCTTATCATAACACCTCTCACGCTCCTCTCCGTTTGAACTAAAGTGATTACCGAGTGTCCCTACTGAAAGAACATTAAAGACCAGTGTTTTGCTAATTAATGCCTCTTGAACATAGTGAAAAGAAAGTTAAAGTTAATGTGGCAAGAGAGTGAGTTAAAGTAAATGATGCTTACTGAAAATAATTTTCTATTAAAACTGCTTATTAAAGTGTTGTTGCCAACTTCAACATTAAAAGTTCTTAAGACTGAGGCTTATAAAGTTTTGCTTAGTAAATGATCACATTTCTGCCTGTTGTAAATCGCAGAAGGTGAGTCAGTATCTTGCAAATTTGTCAACATTGCGTCTCACTGCAGCAAAAGTTGCGAATTGCAGTTGTGAAACGTTATATTTGCTTGCTAAGCACTTGTTTCTTTCGGGTATAGAAAGTGCACATTAATAGTGTAATAAGATCCATTGGTAATGCTTTATCACTATTTATGAAAACAATAATTTCTTTATTCAAAAGACAGTGATAAGTAACCTGTTAGTGAATTCCAATTAACTTTCATTTTAAATAGTAAAGTATTTAACTGAGAGACTTAACCTGTGACCAGTTCATAATTTTGCAGTGAACAACATTTATAATTGTGATTCTTGAGTTTCTCCCGGCGTATCAAAAGCGTACGGATGTCCGTGCCGGCACGTTCTCAGGAGGCCGGCCTGAGTGGCCGAGAGGCTCTAGGCGCTACAGTCTGGAACCGCGCGACCGCTACGGTCGCCGGTTCGAATCCTGCCTCGGGCATGGATGTGTGTGACGTCCTTAGGTTAGTTAGGTTTAAGTAGTTCTAAGTTCTAGGGGACTGATGACCTCAGTAGTTAAGTCCCATAGTGCTCAGAGCCATTTGAACCATTTGAACGTTCACAAAAGCTCAGTCCGTCAGTTCACCCGATGATGGCGACATGTATGATCGCCGAAATATTGTGCCCGTTGGACACTGTAGACCGGCAGTACACCCGTGGATATTTTGATTAACATTTATAATTCTATATCAATTAGAAAAGTGTTTGAAAAATAATACTTAACCTATGCCCAATTTATGATCCTACAGTGAATATTAATAGTAATGTTATAAAGACCATTCAGTTTGATAAGCCCTGAAAGTAATGGTGTGTATTGTTATCTGTTATATTTATGCAAATATTTTGTTCTGCTCTGTTAGCTTCCAGTCTTAACCGTGAACGTATGCAGGGGTCAGAGTTCGTTGCACTCGCGTGTGGCAAAATATAGGTTGTGTTTGTCAGTTAAGGTTACTCAAACTTAATTTCTTGAACAAGAATGTCAATCATCATCTTGCCTAATTAGGCTGGCGACCGTTTTCCTTGTTCTTTGAACAGTGTAGATAGGTAAAAATATTGTTTGCGCTGTTCAAATATTTACGAATTCTGACCATCATTTCCGAAAAGCCACCCCTGTTAGGTACAACACGGTCAACATAACAAAATTCCTCTCAGAGGGTAACACTGCTCCGTTGCTTTATACCATAATTGTTTTAACTAGATAGTTTTATTTCACGACCTGCCTCCTAGTTTAAGGTTATGGTATAACAGTAGCAGACGGTAGTGTTATAAGTTGACAGTGTAAAAATGAGTGCAGCTTCAGTAGATGTACTGTTCATACCACCAATTTCACCACGTGCTTCATGCCTGCAAAATTTAGCACAAAGTCATCTTGATGTTCAGAACAATGAATCATTTTTGCTCTTTCAGCGTCAGCTAAATCTTTAAATTATTTCTGTATGGAGCTGTAATGTCGTACCACAACAAATTTGTGGTACCTGTTGATAATGCGACAGTAAATCGCATAACAGATATTGGTAATTCTATCATTCCCATCCATTTTAAAGGCTAGTGACGATAGATCGCTAGATTGACTCTTTTGATGCAAACAGCCACTCGACCTGTGAATGTCTCTCATACAACGAGCAAATAGTGAAGGGTAAACAACTCTGACACAACAGTTCTATCGAACAGAAAAAAAGTCCCAGGAAAAGCCGAGATGGGCCGCCCTCCAGCGTGCATACAGCCCGGACATCTTGCTCGTGTGCAGTCTCGCACGCCCCTGACGTACGTAATAAAAAAGAAACAAAATGTTTAAAGTGACCATGCATAACATGAGTTTTCGTATTACGAGACTATGCATCGTAAAAGAAAGAAACGCATGATTTAAGCGTTAAAACAACTAGAAGCAATGGTATAGGCAAATGTAAGAGGGAATGTCATAGGACGTTATGTCGGCCACTGGTGGTGCCCTTCTTCTGGCGGCAGGTTGTCTACGTTCCATGGTGTCGATGTGACTAGGACATGGTGGCACAACATGTCACTGCAGTAATATGGAGTGTTTGCGGTGGACGAGGACTCTTAGAGTACAGGTAGACTTTGGCGTGATGAGTAGGTATGTAACCTCCCCCTCACTTATGGATCTTAATGACAGTGAAAAATTAAACCGCGTGCACCTAATGGAAATTTGGGAAAAGCAATCGTCACCGAAGTTAATTTTTCGGTAAAGAGGGAGGAAAGGGTTACGTCTAAATGAAAGGAAAAATGCAAATGAAATTGGTGGAAATTAATTTTGAAAAGGGGTCAAGTTAATAAAGAAAGTAAATGTGCGGTCGTTACGTTAACAATTAATTGGCGTTAATTAGATATTTGAGATCTGGTGAAAATTACGGTCGCCAGTCCCATGGACAACTACTATAATAACTGAAAATGAAAGATTAATGCACATATATTTAGCACTAAAAGCGTGTCAACTGAAGGTTGACACGTGTTGTGTGAAAACGGAATGTTTGTCAGAAGTAATAAATTTCGCTACACTCTGACTTAATTTAGCAAAAGAATTAATAAAACCGGAAAATTGAAAGTTAATTTAGTGACTGAAATTAATAGTGAACTTTGTTTCTGAAGCACTACGAAATTCAATAAAATAAGGTTAGTCTTGGATTACCTCAACAATCATTTAAAAAGCTACTTGAATCTACGCAATTTAGAAATAAGAGATCTAACACTGAACTTGAATTAAATGATTCTGAACAGTTAACAATAGTAAAATTTAGTACGTACCAAGCTGGGCTGCAGTCACAGGTAAGCTAAAATATGGTAACAAAACTCGCACTCTTAATTTGTGCTTGTGTAATCTAAATATTGCAGCCAGCTATGAATACTTTAGCTGAACTTTGAAATTAAAGCAGTGAAATGGAATGATATTACTTTAATGCTGGCGTTTGAATTTCAACGACACTCGGGTTCATTTCGGAAAAGGAAGGGGCCCTGCTTGGTAATGCAATTGGGACAATGAGCAACAAAGGTTCATGCTAAGTTGCTGTAATTTTAGTTATGAAAAATGGAACATTTTGAAAAGCTGAGGTCTGCCATACAGTTCTAAAACTTTACGTGCTCCCAGTCTTCCTTGTTGGTTGATTGAAGGTTTGAAGCCGTCGATCGAGGAGGTGGCGACAGTCACTCATTGTCGGCCGTCGCTGTTGCAGAAGCTGGATATTGGCGCGCCTCCTTCTCGACACGGTCACCAGGCGAAACGGCCTCTTGATGTGTGCCAGCTAATGCTTCCCGTCCGCGACACAGTGTCAGAAACTATCATAGAAAGTCGAGCGCAATTACATGCTGCCAAACCCCGAAAGCGCGGCAACTCTCGGGAGCATCACACAACACACCTGCTCCACTGCCCTACTCCAGCCAGACTCTCTCTGCCCACTCTCCATGCGGCAGAGTTAACACTACCAAAAATCCTAAACACTTTGGTTCTCCACACGACCTATCGATGTAATCGTTCAGTAGCATAGTTTTCCCTAGGCCAGACTCAGCGTAAAAATACAAATAATATTTACAAAACAAACCAATTATACATAAATTCATAAATATATATATATACATACAAATTGTAAAACTATTACAATACATAAAGACACCGAAATGTCATATCTTCAGGTAATAATATAAGGAAAAAGTTTATAGTACAATAGATGGAAATAGGAGGATATGCATTTCCGGCGTTACAGGTAGTAGGAATACCAGAAAAAAATAAGCGTATTTTTTGGGTTCTATCGAAATTCGACTACTTTGACTAGCACAGCAGCTCTAGCTATCGGCAGCAGTTGAGCTTATCCTCTTGATAGACACCATCTCAAGATGAGTCTGCAATAGCTCAAGACCGACAAATACGAAAATAAATCGATTGGTAACATTCTAATACAGCTGACTGCAGTTCCTACCCAAAGCAGCCTCTGCGTATTATCCATGAAGCTCATGGAGCTTTTTCTTAAAATGAATTTCTGTTAAAGATTTTTGATGCTGAAAAGGAGATATTGTTACTAATAATAATTGCCATAATGATAATATAAAGTACATGTTGGAGGATGCACACCGAAGGTCACGATTGTGCAGAGTGCAAGAAACTTTAAAAAGAGAACAGAATCTCTTTCCTTCAAGAAAAAAACTCGAAAACAAGAAGTTATGTCCAAGAACACTATTCCAAGAGCCCAGAGATTGAATCGCGTTCGGTTTAGCAAAAATCTGGTGCAGAAGGCGCTTTTAGTAACATTCACACGATAAATTTCCGAAAATTCTTGTGACATATAAAACTATAATTTTCATTGCGATAGGGTCTTCAGCTGAGATGAATTTTTTTAATAGTTTCGTGATTCCTTGAGTTTTCATTCTCTTTATTTGATGAATGATTGTACTATTTCACCCATAGACCATTTTCAAATATCTAAAACGGAAGCTTGACACAATACATGCATTACTCTCGCGAATTAACACAGAAACACTTCGTATCCCAAGATGAAAACCTTTTTGGAAGATATTTTAATGATATATTATGCAATGTACGTCCTTGCTCCTGCGAGTGCGTGTTATTGTTACAAAATAAATTACAAGCAGTTTTACTCTATTTTACGAGCACATTACTTCTGAGCAGTTGTCGCAAAGTTCTTATGTAAACGGTCGATACTTGTAACGTACTTACACTAGGAATTTTTTAAATATTTTACAGAAATTCTTAATTAAGCTATATATATCTTTGATTCCAATTATATTTATCATTCATCACTAGTGTAAATATGACTGTATGTAATGTAATTAAAACAGCTGGTAATTATTTATTCTGTTATTGTGTGAGCACATCATTTTGAATTGTTGTTACAAAGATCTTATGTATTATTTATGTGTTTATTTACATGTCAAGTTCAGTAGGACCAAACTGAGGAGCAAATATCCAGGGACATGGAACGTGTCAGGACATGAAATTACAACATAAAACTAAAAACAGATGAAAATGAAATGTTTATGAACCCAAAGAATGTCAAACCGTAAGTTTAAGTAAATGCAGTCAACAATACAACAAGAATCAGCTTAATTTTTCAAGGAAATCCTCGACAGGATAGAAGGAATGATCCATGAGGAAACTCTTCAGTTTCGATTTGAAAGTGCGTGGATTACTGCTAAGATTTTTTAATTCGAGTGGTAGCTTTTTGAAACTGGATGCAGCTGTATACTGCACACATTTCTGCAAAAGAGTTAAGGATGTCCTATCCAAATGCAGGTTTGATTTCTACCAAGAATCAAAAGTTGCTTCTTCCTGGGAATAAGCTAATATTGTTAACAAGAAATGATAGTAACGACTATATATATTGAGAGGCCAGTGTCAAAATACTCAGACTCGCACACAGAGGTCGACAAGAGCTTCGTGAACTTACGCCTCTTATTGCCTGAACCACCCGTTTCTGAGCCAAAAATATCCTTTTAGAATCGGAAAAGTCACCCCAAAATATAATACCATACGTCATAAGCGAATCAAATTAAGCAAAGTAGACTAATTTTCGTCTCGAAAGATCACTCACTTCAGATACCATTCGAATAGTAGAAATGGCAGTATTAAGTCTCTGAACACGATCCTAAATGTGGGCTTTCCACGACAGTTTAATATCTATCTAAACGCCTCGAAATCTGAACTGTTCAGTTTCACTAATCATATGCCCAGTCTGTGAAATTAAAACGTCAGGTTATATTGAACTGTGTTAGAAACTGTAAAAATTGTGTCTTACTGTAATTTAGCGTTATTTTATTTTCTACAAGCCATGAACTTAGTTCACGAACTGCACTATTTGAAACTGAGCCAATGTTGGACACAACATCCTTTACTACCAAGCTAGTGTCATCAGCAAACAGAAATATTTTAGAGTTACTCATAATACTAGAGGGCATATCATTTATATAAATAAGGACAGGAGTGACCCAAACACTGATCCCTGGGGCACCCCTCACTTCACTTTACCCCACTCAGACCCCAAATCACAGCCGTTCTCAACATTGTCAATAATATCCTTTTGTTGTGTGTTGCTAAAATAAGAGGTGAACCAACTGTTAGCTACTCCTCGTATTCCATAACGGTCCTACTTCTGGAGCAATATTTTGTGATCAACACAATCAAACGCCTTAGTTAAATCAAAAAATATGCCTAGCGTTCGAAACCTTTTGTTTAGCCCATCCAGTACCTCACAGGCAAAAGAGAATATAGCATTTTCAACTGTTAAACGACTTCTAAAGCCGAACTGTACATTTTATATCAAATCGTGTGATATAAAATGATCAATTGTCCTTACATACACAGCTTTTTCAATAACTTTAGCAAACACTGATGGCATAGGAAAAGATCTAAAATTATCTACATTATCCTTTTCTCTCTATTTATAAAGTGGCTTTACTACTGAACACATTAATCGTTCGTGAAACTGACCATTCCTAAGGGAAAAATTACAAATATGGCTAAATACAGGGCTATCTTGTGCAGCACAGTACTTTAATATTCTGCTAGGCACTCCATCATAACCATGAGAGCTCTTAATCTTCAGTGATTTAGTTACTGACTCAATCTTCGCCCTGTGTGTATCACAGAGAAGTATTTCAGACATCAATCTCAGAAAGGCATTTGCCAGGAAAGTTATATGATTCCGTGGAGAAAATGAATTTTTATTTAATTTATCATCAATGCTCACAAAATGATTGTTTAATACTATACATATATTTGATTTACCAGTAACAGAAATCTTTTTACTAATAACTGACTTTACATCGTTGACCCTCTGCTGCTGAACAGACACTTCCTTCACAATTGACCATATGGTTTTAATTTTATCAAGTGAATTAGCTTTCTGTTTGCATACTAAATATTCTTTGCCTTCCTAATAACATTTTTAAGCACCTTACAATAATGTTTGTAATGGGCTACTGTAGATTGATTGTAACTACTTCTAACATTTTGATATAATTCCCACTTTGTTCTTCATGATATCCTTATCCCACTAGACAGGCACCTGGGCTGCCTATTACTGCTAGTACCCTGTTCAGAATGTTGTAATGGAAAGCTACTCTCAAAGAGCATGAGAAATGTGTTGTTGTTGTTGTGGTCTTCAGTCCTGAGACTGGTTTGATGCAGCTCTCCATGCTACTCTATCCTGTGCAAGCTTCTTCATCTCCCAGTACCTACTGCAACCTACATCCTTCTGAATCTGCTTAGTGTATTGATCTCTTGGTCTCCCTCTACGATTTTTACCCTCCACGCTGCCCTCCAATGCTAAATTTGTGATCCCTCGATGCCTCAGAACATGTCCTACCAACCGATCCCTTCTTCTAGTCAAGTTGTGCCACAAACTTCTCTTCTCCCCAATCCTATACAATACCTCCTCATTAGTTACGTGATCTACCCACCTTATCTTCAGCATTCTTCTGTAGCACCACATTTCGAAAGCTTCTATTCTCTTCTTGTCCAAACTAGTTATCGTCCATGTCTCACTTCCATACATGGCTACACTCCATACAAATACTTTCAGAAACGACTTCCTGACACCTAAATCTATATTCGATGTTAACAAATTTCTCTTCTTGAGAAACGCTTTCCTTGCCATTGCCAGTCTACATTTTATATCCTCTCTACTTCGACCATCATCGGTTATTTTACTCCCTAAATAGCAAAACTCCTTTACTACTTTTAGTGTCTCATTTCCTAATCTAATTCCCTCAGCATCACCCGACTTAATTTGACTACATTCCATTATCCTCGTTTTGCTTTTGTTGATGTTCATCTTATATCCTCCTTTCAAGACACTGTCCATTCCGTTCAACTGCTCTTCCAAGTCCTTTGCTGTCTCTGACAGAATTACAATGTCATCGGCGAACCTCAAAGTTTCCTTTACTGCTTGCTCAATATACAGATTGAATAACATCGGGGAGAGGCTACAACCCTGTCTCACTCCTTTCCCAACCACTGCTTCCCTTTCATGCCCCTCGACTCTTATAACTGCCATCTGGTTTCTGTACAAATTGTAAATAGCCTTTCGCTCCCTGTATTTTACCCCTGCCACCTTCAGAATTTGAAAGAGAGTATTCCAGTCAACATTGTCAAAAGCTTTCTCTAAGGCTACAAATGCTAGAAACGTACGTTTGCCTTTCCTTAATCTTTCTTCCAAGATAAGTCGTAAGGTCAGTATTGCCTCACGTGTTCCAACATTTCTACGGAATCCAAACTGATCTTCCCCGAGGTCGGCTTCTACCAGTTTTTCCATTCGTCTGTAAAGAATTCGCGTTAGTATTTTGCAGCTGTGACTTATTAAACTAATAGTTCGGTAACTTTCACATCTGTCAACACCTGCTTTCTTTGGGATTGGAATTATTATATTCTTCTTAAAGTCTGAGGGTATTTCGCCTGTCTCATACATCGTGCTCACCAGATGGTAGAGTTTTGTCATGACAGGCTCTCCCGAGGCCATCAGTAGTTCTAATGGAATGTTGTCTACTCCCGGGGCCTTGTTTTGACTCAGGTCTTTCAGTGCTCTGTCAAACTCTTCACGCAGTATCTTATCTCCCATTTCATCTTCATCTACATCCTCTTCCATTTCCATAATATTGTCCTCAAGTACATCGCCCTTGTACAAACCCTCTATATACTCCTTCCACCTTTCTGCTTTCCCTTCTTTGCTTAGAACTGGGTTGCCATCTGAGCTCTGGATATTCGTACAAGTGGTTCTCTTCTCTCCAAAGGTCTCTTTAATTTTCCTGTAGGCAGTATCTATCTTACCCCTAGTGAGACAAGCCTCTACATCCTTACATTTGTCCTCTAGCCATCCCTGCTTAGCCATTTTGCACTTCCTGTCGATTTCATTTTTGAGACGTTTGTATTCCTTTTTGCCTGCTTCATTTACTGCATTTTTATATTTTCTCCTTTCATCAATTAAATTCAATATTTCTTCTGTTACCCAAGGATTTCTATTAGCTCGCGTCTTTTTACCTACTTGATCGTCTGCTGCCTTCACCACTTCATCCCTCAGAGCTACCCATTCTTCTTCTACTGTATTTGTTTCCCCCATTCCTGTCAATTGTTCCCTAATGCTCTCCCTGAAACTCTCTACAACCTCTGGTTCTTTCAGTTTATCCAGGTCCCATCTCCTTAAATTCCCACATTTTTGCAGTTTCTTCAGTTTCAATCTGCAGTTCATAACCAATAGATTGTGGTCAGAATCTACATCTGCCCCAGGAAATGTCTTACAATTAAAAACTGGTTCCTAAATCTCTGTCTTACCATTATATAATCTATCTGAAACCTGTCAGTATCTCCAGGCTTCTTCCATGTATACAGCCTCCTTTCATGATTCTTGAACCAAGTGTTAGCTATGATTAAGTCATGCTCTGTGCAAAATTCTACAAGGCGGCTTCCTCTTTCATTCCTTCCCCCCAATCCATATTCACCTACTATGTTTCCTTCTCTCCCTTTTCCTACTGACGAATGTGTTAAGGAAAGCATTATATTTATCCTCTATGTTATTGGCACGATAATTATCCTGCCACTCTTGTTCCTTGACAAGGTTTAAAAAACTCTCTATTGCTGTTGGATTAACTTTCCTACATAGTTTATTATTATATCTGACATTTGTTTGAGTAAAAAAGTCTTTTAGTGTTAAAATCTCTTCATCATGATTGGAAAGGCCATTCACTTTTTTACTAACAGAGTGCCCCTCTAGTAACGAAGAACGAATAAAAATATTTTTGGCGCTTCCTACAAACTGAATCAAGAACCCTCTCCAGCTTGAGCAGAAATGCTTAGAAGTCAGAGTTAGGGGACCTATAAACACCAACAGTTAGAAGTTTAGTTTCACTAAATTCAACTGCCCCTGCATAGCATTCAAAGAAGTGTTCAGTGCAGTGCTGTGATATGTCTATGGACTCAAATGGAGTACCGTTTTTTACATACATATAAAGTCGATCACAGTACTCTAAGGAAACAATACTGAAACTCGTGAAAATCGAATAAAACCTTTCGAATCACTTACTTCAGTATAGAAAGGTGCCCATTATTCAAGAACTCAATTTTAAATAATTATCAGCAGCCAACAATGTTTAATTACTAATAAAGTTCAACTTATGTGAGGCCTAGAGGTTTTATACTAGGCCTACTCCTTCTACTCCGTAGATGAATTTCAAAACAAAAAAAAATGGTTCAAATGGCTCTGAGCACTATGGGACTTAACATCTGTGGTCATCAGTCCTCTAGAACTTAGAACTAATTAAACCTAACTAACATAAGGACATCACACACATCCATACCCGAGGCAGGATTCGAACCTGCGACCGTAGCAGTCGCGCGGTTCCGGACTGAGCGCCTTAACCGCGAGACCACCGCGGCCGGCAGATGAATTTCATAGTAGAACTAACTGACATGTTTATGTTACCAATAATGTCAAATAATGTGCGTATTAGTACAATCTAACTTTTGTACAAATTCAATGCAGTAATGTGATCATCGTAAGTTAGTGTTGTAAAATTATATTCCTATTTGATGATGCATGGGTACAACAGCACTGTGATTAAAGATAGCAACTCAAACTTCTGGCACTAATGCCCACTTTGAGCAACTGTTTAAGCATCAGGATCGGCATCATCTTAACGCTGCCGTTAGGTGTGTTGACATGTGGCTGGAGTAGGCACTGATGGCAGAGGGCATGGCTCACATCACAGTGGTGCCAGTTGCATCTGTCAATATATGGGGTTTCACTAAGCATGGCCTGCACCTCAATAGGTATGGGAGGGGGAGGCAAAGCTTGGAGGTGACAGTGTAATGTGCAGTGGCAGGATCACTCATGGAAAAATTCCTGTAGTAGTTGGTGTGAAAGCTGTGCCTTTTTTAGATTGAAGTCAGCTGACAGGTTCCCTGCTTAAAGGAAGCCCCTCTGACAAAGAAATCACCTCCAGAGGAGGTCAGGTATCCAAATAGAGAAGGAATTAGCATACTTCCTCAAAATATAAGAGGTATTAGAGATAAAGTTAGTGAACTGCTTATAGATGTTAACTCTGACATTATTGCATACTGATGCACCACTTAAATAATTTGACAGTCCAGAGGCTTCCTTCACCAGGATACATATTAGCTGGCTGTTTTTCTAGGAGTTCTTTGTGGAGTGGGGGAGTGGCCATGTACATAAAACACAGTATTCTATTTGAGTCTGTAGACATATCACGATACTGCACTGAACAGATATTCAAATGTTGTGCAGCTGCAGTTGCATTTAGTGAAAGTAAACTTCTAACTGTTGTAGTTTATAGGGTCCCCTACTCTGACTTCAGAGCATTTCTGTTCAAGCTAGATTCACTTTATAGGAAGTATCAAAACTTATTTAGATGTGGTGACTTCAAAATTAATGTTGTATGTGATTGTAATAGAAAAAGAATGCTGGAAGATCTTCTAAATTCATACGATCTGATGCAGACTGTGTTTCTTCCAACGAGGGTGCAAATAAACAGAAGCACAGTCATAAACAATGTTTTTACTCATTCTTCATTACTAGATGGGCATTCTGTTAATGAAAGTGTGAATGGCCTTTCAGACCACGATGCACAAATTTTAGCACTAAAATGTTTCTGTACGCAAATAAATGTTATATATAATTGCAAACTCTGTAGAAACCTAAACAAACGGCAATAGAGAGTTTTTTAAACCTTGTCAAGGACAAGAGTGATAGGATGTTTATACTGCCATTAACATAGATGATAAATATAAAGCTTTCCTTAACACATTTCTCATGCTCTTTGAGAGTTGCTTTCCATTACAATATTCTAAACAGGGTACTGGCAGTAATAGACAGCCAAGATGGCTGACTAGTGGGATAAGGATATCATGTAGAACAAAGTAGGAATTATATCAAAATGTTGGAAGTAGTCACAATCAAGCAACGATAGCCCATTACGTAACAGTATTGTAAGGTGCTTAAAATGTTATTAGGAAGGGAAAGAGTATATGGTACGCAAATAGAAAAGCTAATTCACAGGATAAAATTAAATCCATATGGTCAGTTGTGAAGGAAGTGTCTGGTCAGCAGCACAAGGTAAGTTCTTGGTAAAAACATTTCTGTTACTCATAAGCCATGTATACGTACAGTATTTAACTATCCTTTTCTGAGCATTGCTGGTGAATTAAATAAAAACTTAGTTTCTACATGAAATCATATAAGTCTCTTGAAAAAAGCCTTTCCGAGATTGATGTCTGAAATACTCTTCTGTGAAACTGACAAGGGGATGATTGAGTCAATAACTGAAGACTAAGGACGCTCATGGATGTGATGGAGTGCCTAGCAGAATATCAGAGCAGTATGCTGCACATGTTAGAGTTGCACTTAGCCATGTCTGTAATTTTTCCTTTAAGAATGGCCAGTTTCCAGACCGATTAAAGTGAAGCTGCTTCACAACAAGGAGAAAGGGATAATATAGACAATTTCAGACCTACTTCTATGCCATCAGTGCTTGCTAAATTTATTGAGAGGGCTGTGTATGTAAGCATAATCGATCATTTTATTTCACGTAATTTGCTATAAAATGTAGAGGCCGGTTTCAGAAGTGGTTTAACAACTGAAAATGCTATATTCGCTTTTCTCTGTGAGGTACTGTTTGGATTAAACAAAAGGTTTCGAAAGCTAGGCATCTTTTCTGATTTAACTAAGGCGTTTGATTGTGTGGAGAAAGGTGTGCAGTATACTGCTGCATCCATTTTCAATATGCTACCACAAGAACTAAAAAATCTTAGTTGTGATCTACGTGCTTTCAAATCGAAACTGAAAAGTTTCCTCATGGGTCACTCCTTTTATTCTGTCGAGAAATTCCTTGAAAAATTAAGGTGATTCCTGGGTTATATTGTTGACTGCTTTTACATAAGCTTAAGACTAGTTTATTTTGGGTCATGAACAATTTATTTTATCTGTTATTACTTTTATTTTGTAATTTCATGTACTGACACGTTCCACGACCCTGGAGATTTGCTCCTCGATTTGGTCCTACGGAACTAGACGAGTAAAATGAAAAATAGATTAGAGAATAGTACACAATTTGAATCCAACTAAAATATATCGGAAAGAGGCGACTCAGTAACGAATTGAAGCAGAGCTGTGATGTTTGCTATGGAAAGGTATAGGATTACATTACCACACAAACCTCTTAGTATTAATTCCAAGCATCAAGAAGAGTAAAAGAGCAGCTGTATGAATTCACGATACCTACATCCGAAACATACATACCATCAACAATTACACATTAATTAACAATATTTATTTGAGAACATGATACGCCTTCCAGTAATACTGAGACAAATAATTATTAAACATATCCAGAAGTAATTAACATCACATTTTTGCTGGTCCTTCCCTCACAAATCTAAATAGAAAAGAATACGTTCTTACCTTTTTTAACTGAAACAATGGCGTGAAAGCAATGATCAGTTTATGAATGAATCGTACCTCCATGTCTTCTGATACAATTCCTTACCTCTGAAGGTCCCTATGGTGTTTTACTCACTTTCATACTTAGGTTTCTCTCCATGATGCAGACTTTCTCAGACGTATGTGCTGTATTTACATTTTGTTGTAGTTATAATGAATCAAATGTCACTAAATGACATATCGATTGCTACATAAGTTACAGAGCGGATATATGGAATTCTCAATTGACTCTACATCCGTTTGCATTTCAGGAAACCGTAACAGACTGCTGCAGCTATCATGCACATTTAGTCACAAAAAGCAAGCAGAAATAAGGTTGGAAAACAACACTGAATAACACATCAGTATATATGTGGAATCTCATTCCATTGCACTGCTGGATTTCTGGAATTTTTTTCTTCCTAAGGAAATCACATTTCGGAATCAGGAGGGTTTATACACTCCTGGAAATGGAAAAAAGAACACATTGACACCGGTGTGTCAGACCCACTATACTTGCTCCGGACACTGCGAGAGGGCTGTACAAGCAATGATCACACGCACGGCACAGCGGACACACTAGGAACCGCGGTGTTGGCCGTCGAATGGCGCTAGCTGCGCAGCATTTGTGCACCGCCGCCGTCAGTGTCAGCCAGTTTGCCGTGGCATACGGAGCTCCATCGCAGTCTTTAACACTGGTAGCATGCCGCGACAGCGTGGACGTGAACCGTATGTGCAGTTGACGGACTTTGAGCGAGGGCGTATAGTGGGCATGCGGGAGGCCGGGTGGACGTACCGCCGAATTGCTCAACACGTGGGGCGTGAGGTCTCCACAGTACATCGATGTTGTCGCCAGTGGTCGGCGGAAGGTGCACGTGCCCGTCGACCTGGGACCGGACCGCAGCGACGCACGGATGCACGCCAAGACCGTAGGATCCTACGCAGTGCCGTAGGGGGCCGCACCGCCACTTCCCAGCAAATTAGGGACACTGTTGCTCCTGGGGTATCGGCGAGGACCATTCGCAACCGTCTCCATGAAGCTGGGCTATGGTCCCGCACACCGTTAGGCCGCCTTCCGCTCACGCCCCAACATCGTGCAGCCCGCCTCCAGTGGTGTCGCGACAGGCGTGAATGGAGGGACGAATGGAGACGTGTCGTCTTCAGCGATGAGAGTCGCTTCTGCCTTGGTGCCAATGATGGTCGTATGCGTGTTTGGCGCCGTGCGGGTGAGCGCCACAATCAGGACTGCATACGACCGAGGCACACAGGGCCAACACCCGGCATCATGGTGTGGGGAGCGATCTCCTACACTGGCCGTACACCACTGGTGATCGTCGAGGGGACACTGAATAGTGCACGGTACGTCCAAACCGTCATCGAACCCATCGTTCTACCATTCCTAGACCGGCAAGGGAACTTGCTGTTCCAACAGGACAATGCACGTCCGCATGTATCCCGTGCCACCCAACGTAGGCTAGAAGGTGTAAGTCAACTACCCTGGCCAGCAAGATCTCCGGATCTGTCCCCCATTGAGCATGTTTGGGACTGGATGAAGCGTCGTCTCACGCGGTCTGCACGTCCAGCACGAACGCTGGTCCAACTGAGGCGCCAGGTGGAAATGGCATGGCAAGCCGTTCCACAGGACTACATCCAGCATCTCTACGATCGTCTCCATGGGAGAATAGCAGCCTGCATTGCTGCGAAAGGTGGATATACACTGTACTAGTGCCGACATTGTGCATGCTCTGTTGCCTGTGTCTATGTGCCTGTGGTTCTGTCAGTGTGATCATGTGATGTATCTGACCCCAGGAATGTGTCAATAAAGTTTCCCTTCCTGGGACAATGAATTCACGGTGTTCTTATTTCAATTTCGAGGAGTGTATATGGCATGGATGACTGTAGTTTTAATGGCATAGTTGTTAATAGTGGGAGGGAGCGCCACACACACATAATTTTACTTAAATAGCCCTGACAAATGTTTGGTAACTATGTTACAGATATCTGATTGTATTGCTTTGCTGGATATGCTATATTTTCATTGTAAGCAGATTGCATTTCGAAGTACGAATGGAGTCTATATGAATGTATATGGCAAGGAGGACTCAAGCTTTAGTGTTATATTTGTTAATGGTGAGAGGGAGTACCATACACAGTATCACTGTACGTTCGGAAAATCTGTGACAGTATTTCACAAATGATTATTTTTTTGTATACTTTAAATTCCACATTTATTGCATGGAAAACCTGTTGGTCTTAGAATGATCGAGTGACCAAAACTACGAACAGCACAGCCCTATCTCAGTGCCCCTCCCCCCCCCCCCCCCATATCTTAAGCTAAACAATACCACGGATCTATTCTCGCTCCACTGCAGCACATACAACTTCCTGTAGACCATGTGTGATAGTGGAACTTGGTTGCTTTAGAAATATGTCCTGTGATGACTCTCGAGCTAATAATTTTAACGTAGGAACACCAAGCATAATTGGTACTGATGCACTAACACAGCTGCTATCGAAGACGCGAATGCCGAGATAGACTGTATCCTACTTAGCCGTCAACTGCCTCTCGGTGTAAATGTCAGTTTGCCGCTCAGCTTCCCTCACAATATTTGAACGAGCCCTTACGTCGTGCCTCACTACACATTCTCAATTTTCACTATAACTTTGAGGACATTGTCAGCTACTATCCCGACATTAATACGCATAGATCCGTTTGTGGATGAATGATACGTATCAATGCACAGTAATATCGATTCGACAGCTCAACACTACATGGTTGCTGTCCACCAATCCTGTGAGCCCACATCTGATCGTGTTACGTGACTGAGAAGCAAAAGCATCATGTGGATGCTGCTAGGATCGTATAGGCTGGCAGACTCCATTCAAATATGTAAATTTCTGGGAAAGACAACTTATTTGTCCCTGATACATAAGGCTGGGATAGGGTATGTATGGACCTACATAGACAATCATTTTTTTATTCGATCAGAGCATGAGATTGGGATGGAAGGGTAGTCGTTAATACTGGTGCCATGTATCCTCCATCAAGCACTGTACAGCGGCTTGCACTGTATTTGTTTTATATGTAGTCTGTTTGCAGGTCTGCAAGAAGTTGGGAAGATCTGTGGTGGTGTTGGTAGTTGACCTGAACATAGCTAAATCTATTGAACGTTAATAGGATTACAAATCGAATATACTGTCAGCGGAAGCGTTAACTGCAGTAAAATACCCAGCAGTAAGCATCTGGAGCGAGCTGAAGAAGAACGGGTATGTCAGGTTTGGATTCATTTGGTGGGATCTTAAGGGAAGCAACCCAAACACTAAGAACTGACAAGTCTGTGTGCTATAGCAGAAGAATACGTCGGGCTAAAAATTCATTTGCACGGATTTTTAAGGGGGGGGGGCTGTAATCCGCCCACTGATAAACGACAGTGTAGGATGGGAGTGACATCAAATCCCATCAGTAGGTCACCTAGAGACTATTGGCGGTACCGCTCGGATAGAGGTGTAAGACGCACTGAGATGACTGCTGTTACTGTAGGAAACATTGACATTGATTCTGTCGGGCTTTTACTTGTCCATTAATTGGCTCTCGATTTATGATACATGGCTAAGAGTGTAAGTACTGTATTTGCTTCTGAATAAATAACTAGCACTACTCATATGCTTACTACCCATGTGGATATACTCTGCTCTGTGGAATACGATAGCATGGTCGATCACTATCGAAAAGCATGTGGGGGCAAAAAGTTGAGCAGTGCTGTAATTAAGTCCCAAATCTTCCCGTGTTCTTCCAGTAGCTCTGAATTATGCGAGGAGGGTGAGACTGTTGCACTAATGTAAACGATTCGATGGATATTGTATTGTAAACTCTATGATACTATTACATTCGTATTAAGGGGTATGCTCTGTTTGAAAAACTGGTGATGTATTTGTCATGAAAGGTCAACGAAGACTCGGATACCATCAAGCTATCGCACATCTCGTATAATGAGACAAAGTAGATTACGACACGTACAGGAACATATTTATAGACAATCATTCGATATCGATGAACTGCAAATGTTTCAGGTTTTCTTTGTGCAGTCCTCGTCTAATAAAGGTGCAGAAGTAAGACTTCCTTGACCATTAAAAAACCTATATCTGGCTTAGTGATCATAGAGAAGATTGGGTTGTAAACAAAGACATACAGATGTGACTCTTCAAGCTTTCCCGGTGGATGTGTTGTAAATAGTCTTCACGGGTTTGCCGCCGAATCACGTTGTGCAAATTCCACAAATTCCGATATAGTGGAATTACAATATTGTGGAATTTGCACAACGTGATCCGGCGGCAAACCCGTGAAGACTTTTTACAAAAGGCATACAGGCATTAATTTTTACTTAATGATTACGCATGTGACTGGAAAAGAAACGAAGAAATAGATAATACTGCTACGACATAGTGGAATACGTATTTAGATGTAGATTCCTGTCTGTAGCGGGTATGCGACACGGTAAGCTCTAGCGATTTCCAGAGGACTGAGGATCGGTGGGCGTTGGAGCTAAATGTCGATAAACGTAGCTATTGAATCTAAAACAGCCGAAGAGACCTGCTACTATTCTGTTGCATCATTGACTACAAATTAATAGAAGCAATAACAGTCGTCAAAAATACCTGGACGTAAGCATCCGCATGGTGGAGCATTTCTCCCTGAACGTTAGTGTGCTATTTTTTCTCGTTGTGATAACTCTCTGCATAGCCAGTGATGGGTAGAGGGCTGGACAGCCTTCTGGCTAATGAATCAGCGCTGTCGCAACGTGCAAGGATTTCTAGAGAATTAGCAACGGTCTATGGTTTGGCTGGGGGTATATATCACTGTATCTCGAAGACTGAAAGATTCGTGAGAATATGCGGGGTAAGCGATACTCTGACAAAATAAGGCTGTGAGGTGATCTCTTTAATGTTTCTTCTAATCGTAGTGAGCAAACATATTACTCCCTCCCACGTAAGTCTCGTGAAGTGAACACAATGAGAAAATTAGCAGCTGCACCTCAACTGATCAACGAACAGGTCTCGGTTATACGGTTATATAAATATCTTAGAAACGACATAAATGGTAAGTACAGGGCAGCCACGGCGATATGGCTGCAGGAAGGAAATACTATGTGGTATTTTTCTCGTTGTGATAGCTCACTACCTAGTCAGTGACAAGTGACAGGTCAGGAACTAGACAGCCTCCTAACTAATGGAATAGCGCTGTCGCAACGTGATGGGATTTCGAGAGAATTTGCAGGGGTCTTTAGCTTGGCAGGGGACATCTCTTACTTGTCAAAATCAGGTGGATTCAAATGCTATATATCACAGACGGGAAGATTCGTGAGAATATGGCGGATGAGCGATACTCTGACAAAAGGAGACTTGAGAGGTGATCTCTATACCGCTTCTTCTAAGTGTTGTAGGCAAACATATTACCGCCTGTCACATACGTCTCCCGAAGTGACTTCAATGAGAAAATTAGAGGGTAATACGACGAGAGACAATGAGCAGTGGGAATTCTGTCTTTTGTTTTCTTGATAAATAAGAGACAACTTTCTTCTGTGAGTTTTGTGTGCATGTAAATGGATACACTGACATCTTAAAAGGTGGACTAGATTTACATATTCATTTATATGTACACTTCGCAAGCCACCGTGCGGTGTGTGGCGGATTGTGTCCTTTACCAGCACTACTAATTCCCTTTCCTATTCCACTTGTAAACAGAGCGTGGGGAAAAATTATTATCTATATGCCACCGTGTGAACGCTAATTTCTTTGTGGTCCTTACGTGAAATGTATGTTGGTGGCAGTGGCATCGTTCTGCAATCGGCTTCAAATGTCGGTCCTCCAAATTGTCTCAATAGTTTCCGGAATGAGACTCTCAGTCTGCAGCGGAGTGTGCGCTGATATGAAACTGCCTGGCAGATTAAAACTGAGTGCCAGACCGAGACTCCAACTCGGGGCCTTTGCCTTTCGCGGGCAAGTGCTCTACCCGAGTTCGAGTCTCGATCCGGCACACAGTTTTAATCTGCCAGGAAGTTTCTGTCTCGATAGTGTTCCTCGAAAAGAACATCACCTTCCCACCAGGGATTCCCAGTAAAGTTACATGGCGAGCGTAATCCGACTGCAGGAAAAAAATTACTCACTATGCAAAGGGACTCTCATGAACAATCTAATTAATTCGTCAGTCGATTTCATATCAATGCCGTGCCTTCGGGTGATTGGACGCGAGGGCGAGAATGCCATGAATATGATTCGTGAGTTGGAGCGGTAATCAGGCGTTTTTTCGTTGTGGTGATATCTTTTAACGAAATGTCAGTCTCCAAACTGTGCAGGGAGAGATGGCCATCATAATAAAATCAGCTGTAGTACCGAAACTATAATGTGATACATAGTATTAACATGATATTTACAACTCCTCTGTGCTGCTACATGGCTACCTTAACAGACTTCGTAGCTGACGAGGCATTTAATTATCTTAAGAGAGTTCGAAAATGAGAAATCATCCTGTGACAGAAGTAGAACATGCTCTTAGCACGCAGTCACGAGCCAAATGTGAGTTTAATATTCTAGTCCTGTGATGCAGGACGGAATAGATATTGAGCTTGTAAGAACAGATTATTTAACAGATAAGGGAATACTTACAGGAAATATAGCATATGCCCTACTGCTGTACAGGATTTCACAACAAGAACGACACTTCAGAGATGTGAAAACGTATAAATGCCCCAATTTCTTCTGTTTTCGAAAAGGGGGGAATCTACATTTCGCATCAGAAAATCGAGATATATGGATACAACATCCCCCTCTAGCGTTCGGTAAAGTGGATTTTCTAAAGTTGAGAGTCTATGCCGGGTGTGAAATTGCAGTTAGAGCTGTATGCTAGGAGTTAACGACACCAGTCCGCAGCCAGTGGCAGGCCTGTTCACGAGGGGTTGGCCGACCAGAAGCCGCGGCTTAGCCTCTCACGACCGGTAGGTAGGTAGCTACAGAGAAAGGCTCCAGCTAGTCGGATCTTCACATACATAGTGCACTCGGTAGATGGTCAGTTTTTCGTCTTTAGATGCCGTGTTCATGTAAAATAATGATCACCACACTTCTAAAAATATCGTACAATGTATTTCCTAAGTTTCTGTTCTGTTAACTGGGATGTGACTTCTGACTCATAAGTAGGTGCGAAGTGTGTTTCATTCCCCATTGCTGTTGCTACAGGACTCTCGTATATTGGGGCATCGATTTATAGCAGCACTGGGCCAGTGGGGCGCTGTCCTAATATTATGACCCATCCTTATGTCCCTCCCGGCACCTACTCACTTGTAGATCAGCAACAGGCTCCTCTTCCGCACTTCATTGATAGTTTGCTCTCCTATTATCATTATTACACTACTGGCCATTAAAATTGCTGCACCACGAAGATGGCGTGCTACAGACGCGAAATTTAACCGACAGGAAGAAGGTGCTGTGCTATGCAAATGATTAGTTTTTCAGAGCATTCACACAAGGTTGGCGCCGGTGGCGACACCTGCAACGTGCTAACATGAGGAAAGTTTGCAGCCGATTTCTCATACACAAACAGCAGTTGACCGGTGTTGCCTGGTGAAACGTTGTTGTGATGCCTCGTGTAAGGAGAAGAAATGTGTACCATCACGTTTCCGACTTTGATACAGGTCGGATTGTAGCCTATCGCGATTGCGGTTTATCGTATCGCGACATTGCTGCTCGCGTTGGTCGAGATCCAATGACTGTTAGCAGAATATGGAATCGGTGGGTTCAGGAGGGTAATACGGAACGCCGTGCTGGATCCCAACGACCTCGTATCACTAGCAGTCGAGATGACAGGCATCTTATCCGCATGGCTGTAACGGATCGTGCAGCCACGTCTCGATGCCTGAGTCAACAGATGGGGACGTTTGCAAGACAACAACCATCTGCACGAACAGTTCGACGACGTTTGCAGCAGCATGGACTATCAGCTCTAAGACCATGGCTGCGGTTACCCTTGACGCTGCATCACAGATGGGAGCGCCTGCAATGGTGTACTCAACGGCGAACCTGGGAGCACGAATGGCGAAACGTCATTTTTTCGGATGAATCCAGGTTCTGTTTACAGCATCATGATGGTCGCATCCGTGTTTGGCGACATCGCGGTGAACGCACATTGGAAGCGTGAATTCGTCATCGCCATACTGGCGTATCACCCGGCGTGATGGATGGTATGGGGTGCCATTGGTTACACGTCTCGGTCAGCTCTTGTTCGCACTGACGGCACTTTGAACAGTTGACGTTACATTTCTGATGTGTTACGACCCGTGGTTCTACCCTACATTCGATCCCTGTGAAACCGTACATTTCAGCAAGATAATGCACGACCGCATGTTGCAGGTCCTGTACGGGCCTTTCTGGGTACAGGAAATGTTCGACTGCTGCCCTGGCCAGCACATTCTCCAGATCTCTCACCAATTGAAAACGTCTGGTCAATGGTGGCCGAGCAACTGGCTCGTCACAATACGCCAGTCACTACTCTTGATGAACTGTGGTATCGTGTTGAAGCCGCATGGGCAGCTGTACCTGTACACGCCATCCAAGCTCTGTCTGAGTGAATGCCCAGGCGTATCAACGCCGTTATTACGGCCAGAGGTGATTGTTCTGGGTACTGATTTCTCAGAATCTATGCACCCAAATTGCGTGGAAGTGTAATCACATGTCAGTTCTAGTATGACATATTTCTCCAATGAATACCCGTTTATCATCTGCATTTCTTCTTGGTGTAGCAATTTTAATGGCCTGTAGTGTACCTATCCTTCCTACATATGCACATAGGTGATAAAATAAAGATAGTACCCTATATCCTTCCGCACCAGCGATTTGCAAATTGAATTTTTATAAGTGTTGAATATATTATTATTATTACTATTATTATTATTATTATTTCCTCTGCAAAGCAGTGTAAGTAACATTTGAATTTACCTCCAAAATTCGTATTTACCATGGAAATTTGAACTTCGTGCCGTTTTCTTATGTTTTCGCCGATTTTTTAATTTTCTGCAGAGTTTTTAATTTCGCACCAGTGAGGGGTAGAGGAGATGGCGGGGGATTTCCCAGATAGAAAGTGAAAGTAGTAGTGGGAAGAGACCCTGCGACGGGCTGAGTATTTCCCAGAGGGGGAGGGGGTATTAATTTATCAATTTAATTAATTAGTCAATCAATTTGATGTTAAATGTGGTGCAGAATCGGCGACGACGAGGGGTAGAAGAGGGTTCGCCATCTTGAGTAAATTAAAACTGCACCAGAACTCTCTTTAAGTCACTACTGCTGCGCTGTCTGGATCTTGCCTAGGTACCAATGTAAAATAGACCGAAAAACGTTCTATACTGGTGACCATATGGTAGACAGTTTTCGTGACACTGCACGAACAATAGCACTACCCGAGGGATGCGTTCATCGTCGGTTACACCAACGGCAACCTCATCAATAACTCACCGGGATAGGACGTCTCCTTCTTCCAGGTGCCACACCAAGATCAGCCGTGTTTTCAAGTTTCATTGTATCTTCTTTAAGCCATTTAATGACCTCGGTCTTCTCCTCAGACTTTTCAGTCGGCGATATTCTCTCAATGCAGTACTGTAACTGCTGCCATTCACATATAACAGTTTCACTAACTGCACGGTCTCTCTTCTCGATAGTCACACTGCTCATTCATGTTGTAGCTTGTCTAATGACTGTATGGATGTCATGCAATCATACAAAAGTGTAAAACACCAGATTTTCACTTGGTACCCACAACTGGAACTTATTTTTTTCCATCGTAAATCAGTTCCGCATTAACACATTAGTATACGAATCTGCCATATCATCTTTACAGCACACAACTGCCCTCCGTGACCGACTGTACTTTAGATATAAATACCCAGTACAAGCAGCTTTAACTCAAGACAGTTCCTAGAAAGAAACTTCTTCTCATTCTGTCTTTAAGAAGTTCTTGTCTAAATTAGCTACTGCCCAGAAACTATGAAAGGCAACAACTGTGTGACAGACATAGTCTTTCCCAAGAAAATATTTACGTAATGCCGTTACAAATTACTTCCAGTACTGACTCCCTCCACTACTAAACGCTATTTAGCACTATGATAGTGAACTGTGAAACGAAATTAGGTCGCTTACTGAACCGTTCTAGCTGTGGAATACACGGCCATTGCATCTCCCTACTTTTCAAGCAAAACTGGTTGCTACGAAAGGCCGGAGAGCGCGGCTCTTTACAACAGTTTTATTAGTGCAGGCTTAGGAGCCACTGCACAAGATACACTACATGCACAGGCCCTTAAGCTTACGACGTGCGAGCAGCAAAAAGGAGTGGACTCTTCGTAACTTTGTTTACCATTTGGCAGTGCAAGTAACTTGGTCACGCTACCCTGCCTTCTTACTTCAGCTTTTGTTCTAAGCTCCTTCGATTGGTAATGAATTAAGGATGGGTCTGCATTTTTGCAAGCACACAATTATTATTTTACTTTAATACACAAACATGTTCCACAACAGTTGAGGCATCCCCAGTGGGCTTTTACTTTTATTTTTCTAAAATACATACATACGGATTATTTTTCGTTTAGGAAATTTGTTGTATGGCGATTTCTTCTTGTTAAATTACATATGTGCTTTATCTTTTATTCCACATTATATGTGTCCTGTGGCTGCCAGCGAAAATCAGACACAGGTCTAAATTACTACACTATGTCTTCTACAAACACAAGGGATGATAGGATATCGTCTGCATTGAGCTATTGTTTGTAATAAAACCTTTAAAATGTGTATTCCGGCAAAAATCATGGGATATGGCCGCTTCTGGCCTTAGAATTAACTTATTTGCCTCGTCCTAAGCTGTGACTGGTTTTTATTTCTGTACCAAATGTGGTTTTGCTGTTTCTGAACGTCATTAGCATTTTTCTTTATCTTTGGTATGGAGAACTATTTCCTGTGGTTTGTTATTCATTGGATTCTGTTTCGTATTTTAAAAGCGTTTACTCACGTTTTCTCCTGCTCACTTGTAGGAGGTAATTGAGAATAGTCTGCTTTTGGGTTATTGAGTGGTTTGTACTGTTGTGAATAACTGTACAGGTCGATGTAGGTTTTCTGTATACTGAGAATCAAAGGACTAAATTATTTCAAATGTAAAGATAAATTCTACAGCCAACAGGAAGGACTCCCCATGGAACCATCCATAAGTGGCCAGCTGGCCAAAATCTTCCTTAATGGCCGGCTGGAGTGGCCGTGCGGTTCTGGGCGCTACAGTCTGGAACCGAGCGACCGCTACGGTCGCAGGTTCGAATCCTGCCTCGGGCATGGATGTGTGTGATGTCCTTAGGTTAGTTAGGTTTAAGTAGTTCTAAGTTCTAGGGGACTGATGACCTCAGACGTTAAGTCCCATAGTGCTCAGAGCCATTGGAACCATTTTTCTTCCTTAGTCAACTTAAACACTAAATCTTTGAAGGCAATCCACTTATGAAGATATAAAGTTTTTACTTAGCTAATTATCTTGGTGTTTTGTCACTGTCTCCTTTAGAAGCTGATGACATTATTATGAATACCTGGTAAATCTACAGTTACAAAATGAAGTAAAGCACCAGTAATTGACACATTATAATAAAGAATTTTAACTGATAATTCAAACAAGATGTCCATTTTCTGTAGTCTCAAAAAATGTCTTGACCACCATTCAGCGCAGCTTCTCACCATGTCTGTATATGATGAAGTACAAAGATACTATACAAAGCAAAGAGATTAATTTAATCATTATCAAAATTTAACAGAACTGAATTACAAAATTTTGTGTTAAGACTTCGACATTGTTCTAAATGCATGTAATACAGATATTTAAGACTGAAATAATTACTTTCAATTTACTTACTTTTTATATGAATGTCACTTTTGTTAACAAATATATGAATACCTGCTGGTATTACAAGGTTTTCAATGTATTTTTGGCTTGATTGTATTGCAGGGTTCAGACTAACACATATTCTGACATACCAATAACAAAAACAGTAAACATCATTGAAGAAACGCTAAAGGAACAGAGTAACTTTTGATATGAATACATCAAAGAAACAATCAAGGTGTTAGAGCTAATAATACAAGAAAACTGTTTCTAGATCAATAATGAATTCTATTTACCACTTGGATTCGCAGCATCTGGAACGACAGTAAACATTTATGAACCATGCAGAACAGGACATATTTAGTAAAACAATACAAAATAGTTACAAAAACCTGTACTCCAATACATATATGGATGACATCCTGTGCCTGATAAATGAGCCAAGCAGAAATATTTACCAGTTCCAGGCATACATACTTGTAAATTCTGTTCATGGCGAGATAAACTTTACAACTTTACAAAAGAGCAAACTAGACAGTTAAATTTATTACATAAAAATTCAGAAAAACTAACACACATTTGACCTATAACGAAAACTGACAACAACAGGTATGACTGCACACCAAATATTAAATCACATAAACTCTCACAAACAAAGATAACAGTACCATTAGACACATACAGTTACCGAAAAGAAATGGATACCACAATACAAATAGCCACAAAAGATAGATATAAGGAAACTTAATAACAGTGCTGAACGATAAAATAAAGAAACAAGAAAAAGCGACTGAGAAAACTTAATAACAATGCTGAACAATAAAGTAAAGGAAAAGACAAGAACGAACACCCAGTTATCACCAACATAAGTACAGGATCCCACACAAACAAACATTCAAAACACAATGACAAGAACAACACAAAGTGTAACAGAGAAAGAAAACAGTAGGTAGTATACTATGACATATGACCACAAATACACAAAGAGAATATTTTCTTCATAAAACAAAGCATAAAAGTAGCTGCCCGAACCAACAATTTAATCGAAAAACGCTTTCCAAAACCAACTTAGGAAAGAGTCTACATCAGAAACAGGAATATACCAATTAAAAAGTAATACATATGATGAAAGGTGTATAGGTTAAATCAGGAGAACATTTCACACAAGATACAAAGATATCATGGAAATATAGGACAAATCATTTTACTTCTGTAGAACACTTACAAAAACACCAAAAACTTTACAACAGAAAAATAGCAAAATGGACAATTAAATTTCTTTGACATTATCATAAAGATTTAGAACAACCAATACACATTTGACATAAACTGTAAACTGACAACAACAGGTACTATAATGCACCAAACACAAAATAACAGAAGGTCTTACAAACCAAGCACAGTACCATTAGACACATACAGTCACCGAAAAGAAATTAATACAGTAGCACAAATAGCCACAAACAATGGATACAAGGCAAACTTAATATCAAAACTAAGCAATAAGATAAAGAAACAGTAAAGAACAAACACCCAGCTATACCAACATAAGCACGGGTTCCCACACCAACAAATACACAAGACACAACCACGAGAACAACACAAAAAAAGAGGAAGAGAAAGAAAACAAAAGTTGGTATACAATGACACACAACCACAATGCCACACAGAGAATATCCATTTTTTTTGAGAAAACAAGCCGTAAAAATAGCCAACCAAACCGACAAATTAACTGGAAAGTACTTTCAAAAAACAACAGAAAAATGTCTGTATCATAAATCAGGAACATGCCAACTAAAACGTAATACGTATGATGAAAGGTATATTGATCAGACCAGGAGAACATTTTAAACCAGATACAAAGATAATATTATAGCATGAAAGTATAGGGCAAATTATTTTACTTTTGCAAAACATTTAAACGAACACCAAGCAAAATTACCACCAGAGACACAGACATAAAAATCATAAGGGTTACTAACAACAAAGAACACCTCCACACCGTATAAAAAAACTATCTCACTCAGAAAACGATAACAGAAACTAAACAACTCTTAAGTGATCAAACTAACCTCATAAACCCATATTTTTTAAATTAATAGACCAGCTGGAATAATATTAAATACAGACATATCACCCACTATCCACCACCATTCACTCCGTTCCCATTCACTGCTACCATCTCTTCCAAGTTGCTCTCCCGATAACCATCACCATCCAACTCTCTCCCCCACCCGAAATAAACTACTCTCACAGTTACACTCACTCGCTCTCACACACACATGCACAAACACAAGCACGAATATGAAAAATTACATTCACAGTTTGGCAATGTTCACAACCTGCATGGAAAACCAGTGAATAAATATAAACTACGGTTTGCTGTTCCTGTTGAGAAGTCTTACAAAATGAGGCGAAGTGGAAATAATGCTAAAGCACCCTAAGAAAAAGTGGTTTAAAAAATTGCTAAGAGTAAATATACATCCAAGTTTCTTTCGACCTCTACCTCTGATAACGATAGATAAATAAAGTGGTTTGCAAAATATGTAAACAAAAGGGCAGAAACACCTTAAATAAACTGCATGCCAAATTTACAGGGGAAAATAAAAGCGAAAAGCGCCTGCCTGGTGTAAAATATTCTTCAATTGCAGTAAGTTTGTGACTGAAAAAGGAATAGTAATCGAAAACCTGCAATGCCTTGCAGACTCGTCCATTGGCAGCTAAAATACGGATGTTTTAAGTGACGACCTCCAGTACAATAGTTGGCCTACACACATACTTTCCCAGTTATTAACTGAGACTCTCGGAAGCGAAATAACTGCAAAATGAATTTTTCAAAAGCACACTTTTCCATTAGCACGTTCACCTTACATGTGCTTTAGTTCACACGTAGAGCCACTAACTCTAAGATATTTTGCGTGCACAGAGATGCCTTTAACCTTTTTTATATCTCATATTGCGAAGAATTTCGATTACATTCTGTTTCTCTGTACCTGTTGTAAGTAGGCTGTTTAGGTTTTATTAGCGCTCTGTATGAAAATCACTGGCAGGTTTTCTTAGCGCTCTGTATGAAAATCACTGGCTGTGCTGCGTGCAGTCTGTGGCTGGTTGGCATTGTTGTAATACTCGCCATTGTAGCGTTGGGCAGCTGGATGTTAACAGCGCGTAGCGTTGCGCAGTTGGAGGTGAGCCGCCAGCAGTGGTGGATGTGAGGAGAGAGATGGCGGAGTTTTGAAATTTGTAATACTGGATATCATGAACTGCTATATACATTATGACTTTTGAACACTATTGAGGTAAATACTTTGTTTGTTCTCTATTAAAATCTTTCATTTGCTAACTATGCCCATAAGTAGTTAGTGCCTTCCGTAGTTTGCCGGCCGCGGTGGTCTAGTGGTTCTGGCGCTGCAGTCCGGAACCGCGGGACTGCTACGGTCGCAGGTTCGAATCCTGCCTCGGGCATGGGTGTGTGTGATGTCCTTAGGTTAGTTAGGTTTAAGTAGTTCTAAGTTCTAGGGGACTTATGACCTAAGATGTTGAGTCCCATAGTGCTCAGAGCCATTTGAACCATTTGCCTTCCGTTGTTTGAATCTTTTATTTAGCTGGCAGTAGTGGCGCTCGCTGTATTGCTGTAGCTTGAGTAACGAAGATTTTTGTGAGGTAAGTGATTTGTGAAAGGTATAGGTTAATGTTAGTCAGGGACATTCTTTTGTAGGCATTTTTAAAAGTCAGATTGCGTTGCGCTAAAAATATTGTGTGTCAGTTTAAGCACAGTCATGTATAATTGTTTAAGGGGATGTTTCACTGTGGAGGCCTCCATCTGATGTGAAGATTGTTGATTAACGTCTGCCACAGGTATCTTCAAAACGCGAGGCGAGAGCCAGCAGTTTTTGTAAATAATAATCATATTTCCAAAGACCTCAGTATTTTGAGTATCCCAAAGCAACTGCCAAATACGCCCAGTGTAATGATTACACCTCTCTTGATATCTTCCATAGCTGACATTCAATAAATATGAATGTCAAATGAAACATCTTGCGGACTCTCACCCGCGACTTACTTTACTATAGCGACATACATACCTGAAGTAGCAAAAAACTACCGTTTTGAATGGTAAATGCAATTTTCAAGGTGTAGGAGCAGAAAGCAGACATCAGTAGTGGATTCGGGTTTATAGCTCTAGAAATGTGATTTCGTAAGTTTTCTCAAAATTCGTGAGGGTCCCAAAGCTAGTTAACCATTAGAGGAAAAGTAACCTGAATGTGACCAACAGTCTTTAGTAAGGCAAACGACATCTCTTCCAGCAGTTCCTGCGGAGCGAGAAGCGCAGGGGTTAGGACAGTCGGCTCCCTTTTGCGAGGACGACAGTCCAAATTCCAAGATTTAGGTTTTTCGTTATATCCCTAAATCGCCTAAGGGCAAATGCTATGATGCTTATCTTGAAAACGACATGGCCTCCACTCTCTAAGTTTTTATTCCGTCTGTAATGACCTAGTCATATACGGGACGTCCTTCCTTGCTCCGTTCAATTTCTTTTTGCAACTTGCTGTTGCCACTACATTAACACATACATCTACATCCATACACCGCAAGCCACCTGACGGTGTGTGGTGGAGGGTACTTTGAGTACCTCTGTCGGTTCTCCCTTCTATTCCAGTCCCGTATTGTTCGTGGAAAAAAAGATTGTCAGTATGCCTCTGAGTGGGCTGTAATCTCTTTGATTTTATCCTCATGGTCTCTTCGCGAGATATACGTAGGAGGGAGAAATATACTGCTTGACTCCTCGGTGAAGGTGTGTTCTCGGAACTTCAACAAAAGCCAGTACCGAGCTACTGAACGTCTCTCCTGCAGAGTCTTCTACTGGAGTTTATCTATGATCTCCGTAACGCTTTCGCTATTACTGAATGGTTCAAATCGTTCAAATGGCTCTGAGCACTATGGGACTCAACTGCTGAGGTCATAAGTCCCCTAGAACTTAGAACTACTTAAACCTAACTAACCTAAGGACGACACACACATCCATGCCCGAGGCAGGAATCGAACCTGCGACCGTAGCGGTCGCGCGGTTCCAGACTGTAGCGCCTAGAACCGCTCCGCCACTCCGGCCGGCCTATTACTGAATGATCCTGTAACGAAGCGCGCTGCTCTCCGTCAGATCTTCTCTCTCTCTTCTATCAACCCTATCTGGTACGGATATTCAAGCAGTGGGCGAACAAGTGTACTGTAACCTATTTCCTTTGTTTTCGGGTTGCATTTCCTTAGGATTCTTCCAATGAATCTCAGTCTGGCATCTGCTTTACCGACGATCAACCTTATATGATCATTCCATTTTAAATCACTCCTAATGCCTACTCCCAGATAATTTATGGAATTAACTGCTTCAAGTTGCTGACCTGCTATATTGTAGCTAAATGATAAAGGATCTTTCTTTCTATGTATTCGCAGCACATTACACTTGTCTACATTGAGATTCAATTGCCATTCTCCACACCATGCGTCAATTCGTTGCAGATCCTCCCGCATTTCAGTACAATTTTCCATTGTTACAACCTCTCGATATACCACAGCATCATCCACAGAAAGCCTCAGTGAACTTCCGATGTTATCCACAATTTTAATTTAGTAGAATGGGTACATGAGTTTAACAACAATGTTATAAACCGTTTCCGTGTTATTGTTTCCCTTGTTTATTTATCGTGTATGCATAAAAAAATTAACACAAGCTGCCATACGGAACGCGAAGTGAATATGCTCCAATATGTGGTAGACATGATTATACTTGTCCATGGAAGACACTTCCCTGTAGCAGCGTCAGCATAGTATCTCAGATAGCTCTGCCTGGAAGTGCTGCCCTTTCCTGCATACATTCGATATCCCCTGCCAGCCATTATTGATCCAGGTCCCACGCGCTATCCTAGGATGGGTCGTATGAGTGTTATGTAAACAATCCCCTCTGTAGACTGACTTAATTTCCGTAGAATTTTACTAATGAACCAGCTACCGAAACTGAACACTGTATTAAAAAAAGTGTAGCCATTAGAAGATGGTGTAATATCTCTTTATATTCTACTAATTATCGCTGCACAACTCTATGAGTGAATTGCGTTTCGTACTTGACCATCTATATACTCGCAGAACCGATGCGAAAAGTAGTACAGTACTATTACTATTCCATGAGCGCATAATTACTCTTTGCAATATTCTCTCTGGTGTGTGTTGAGAGGACTTCTAGGATCTTCTCCGTGCCGAATAAAAAAATGGTTCAAATGGCTCTGAGCACTATGGGACTTAACTGCTGAGGTCATAAGTCCCCTAGAACTTAGAACTACTTAAACCTAACTAACCTAAGGACATCACACACATCCATGCCCGAGGCAGGATTCGAACCTGCGACCGTAGCAGTCGCGCGGTTCTGGACTGAGCGCCTAGAACCGCGGACATTTTATTTACCCAGGATTGCAGATCACTTCGAATCATTGAGGCTGCGGACAAGGAGAGTCATCGTCCGATTCTGATTAAACAAGTAAAGCTTAATTATAACTTTCTTGAGCGACTGTGATGCCTGTGATATGGCTGCTTATGAATGAGACCATAAATAAAATACTAATAACTAAATTTCCTCCTCACCAGCAACCAGTATAAACACACAATATTAAATAAAATTATAATGGACATGATTGCCTGATACCGGTAATGACGACAGAGTAAGGATTTTTTTAAATTATTTGTCGCTAGTTGCTTTCTCAATCAACAATACTCACTTAACGGTGGTTTTTGCTTTGATAAAGCAGATACATACACTTTTAACTTCGTTCCACTGCTGTAATTTCAGATGACGCATCCATTCTTGGTGCGTGCTGAGACCAAGCTGATAAATGTTTGCAAAATACAGGGCTATTACAAATGATTGAAGCGATTTCATAAATTCACTGTAGCTCCATTCATTGACATATGGTCACGACACACTACAGATACGTAGAAAAACTCATTAAGTTTTGTTCGGCTGAAGCCGCACTTCAGGTTTCTGCCGCCAGAGCACTCGAGAGCGCAGTGAGACAAAATGGCGACAGGAGCCGAGAAAGGGTATTTCGTGCTTGAAATGCACTCACATCAGTCAGTCATAACAGTGCAACGACACTTCAGGACGAAGTTCAACAAAGATCCACCAACTGCTAACTCCATTCGGCGATGGTGCGCGCAGTTTAAAGCTTCTGGATGCTTATGTAAGGGGAAATCTACGGGTCGGCCTGCAGTGAGCGAAGAAACAGTTGAACGCTTGCGGGCAAGTTTCACGCGTAGCCCGCGGAAGTCGACGAGTAAAGCTAGCAGGGAGCTAAACGTACCACAGCCGACGGTTTGGAAAATCTTACGGAAAAGGCTAAAGCAGAAGCCTTACCGTTTCGAACTCATTGATGGGGACATGCTGCGCCAAGTGTGGGAGGAACTTCATTATCGGCTTGATGTCTGCCGAATCACTAAAGAGGCACATATCGAACATTTGTGAATGCCTAAAAAAACTTTTTGAGTTTTTGTATGTGTGTGCAAAGCATTGTGAAAATATCTCAAATAATAAAGTTATTGTAGAGCTGTGAAATCGCTTCAATCATTCGTAATAACCCTGTATTTCCACGTGCACTGATAGTTCCTACTGAGAGGCGGAGCCGAGGGCGGCGGTAAGCGTTAGCCAGTCGGCGTATTTTCGTTCCGTGGCGCCGGAGCCTGCTGGCTGCTTTCACAGAACGTCAGCACGACTCGCGTGACCACAACAACGCTTGTTTTGGCAGCGTGTCTGACGTAATTGCGTCTTCGTATGTGAATGCGGCGGTCATAGGCTCGAGGACAGGCAGAGGGCCGGTCGTGAGCGCCACGCCATATCGGCCGAGGCCACCCACCGCGCTCATCCACAGTGCCGTTCCACGCATTCCTGAGTCTGCTGCAAGATTTGCAGTATATAAAGACACGGTAATTGACCACACTCGTAAAATCAAATACAGCTTCCACTGCGTGCCGTATAACAGGTTGCACGCCCTCACAGCGCAACTGAGCGAAATGACGTGTAACTCAAAATGCCGAGGAAACAGGAATGTAGATTCGAGATAAATCTTGCGAACAAGGTAGGGCATAACTTAAGGTTACAGACTGGTATTTGATGGGATCGGTGTTTAGAAACCCGTCCGATCAACCTCGTTTAACTATTTTGTGATTTTCTCAAATGACTGCAATCACCTGGAGCACGAACAACTGCAAATATTCGAATTGATCAATGTGCAAAACCCTGACGAAAAACGTATGAGGTTTTGTTGTTAATACCCTGCACGATTAGTTCCTTTTCTAGCGACGTTCGTAAAGAAAATACCCGCAATGGACAGTCCGATGTGATTCAAAACAGTCCGCAGCTCGTGGTCGTGCGGTAGCGTTCTCGCTTCCCACGCCCGGGTTCCCGGGTTCGATTCCCGGCGGGATCAGGGATTTCCTCTGCCTCGTGATGACTGGGTGATGTGTGATGTCCTCAGGTTAGTTACGTTTAAATACTTCTAAGTTCTAGTGCATTGATGACCATGGATGTTAAGTCCCATAGTGCTCAGAGCCATTTGAACCAATTTGATTCAAAACTGAGCATGTCACCCCAGTTTATAAGTAGGACCAAGGAAAGAGTAGAGCCTGTGCTGTCCTTATCTTTCTGGCTGTATGAGCCCAAACGCTCGATCCACAGCCCACATTCAAAATACTTTGTGGAACCTTCTTATTGCACTCTGTGGCAGCTGAAAACTTCTTTGGCCAATAGTTGCTATTTTGTTCAGGATTTTAATGCTTCTCTGACAGATTACTTCTACATGTGCGTCAAAGTTCTGCTTTTCGTCGATGTTTATAGCAGTGTACCTATATACAGGGCTATTACAATACGTAGATACGTAGAAAAACTCATAAAGTTTTGTTCGGCTGAAGCCGCACTTCAGGTTTCTGCCGCCAGAGCGCTCGAGAGCGCAGTGAGACAAATTGGCGACAGGAGCCAGAAAGCGTATGTCGTGCTTGAAATGCACTCACATCAGTCAGTCATAACAGTGCAACGACACTTCAGGACGAAGTTCAACAAAGATCCACCAACTGATAACTCCATTCGGCGATGGTATGCGCAGTTTGAAGCTTCTGGATGCCTCTGTAACGGGAAATCAACGGGTCGGCCTGCAGTGAGCGAAGAAACGGTTGAACGCGTGCGGGCAAGTTTCATGCGTAGCCCGCGGAAGTCGACGAATAAAGCAAGCAGGGAGCTAAACGTACCACAGCCGACGGTTTGGAAAATCTTACGGAAAAGGCATTTCTTAAACAGGAGATTGGAAAACCGATGGATCGGTCGTGGTGTAGATCATGATCAGCAATTCATGTCATAGCCTCCACGCTCTCCCGACTTAACCCCATGCGATTTCTTTCCGTGGGGTTATGTGAAAGATTCAGTGTTTAAACCTCCTCTACCAAATAACGTGCCAGAACTGCGAGCTCGCATCAACGATGCTTTCGAACTCATTGATGGGGACATGCTGCGCCGAGTGTGGGAGGAACTTGATTATCGGCTTGATGTCTGCCGAATCACTAAAGGGGCACATATCGAACATTTGTGAATGCCTAAAAAAACTTTTTGAGTTTTTGTATGTGTGTGCAAAGCATTGTGAAAATATCTCAAATAATAAAGTTATTGTAGAGCTGTGAAATCGCTTCAATCATTTGTAATAACCCTGTACTTCCTTTCTTTTCATAGATCGGTCATTTATTCTGATCGTGGGGTTCCTAGTTAGTATATTTGCTACACACAACTGTGCATAGTCTTTCAAGAGCTACCCTACTATTTTTCTTTAATTTAGCCCTTGAGTTGGCAGATACTACGACCACCAGTGTTAGATATACTCTGACGATGGTTTAGTAATGGCTCTATGCCAATATCCCAGAGCTCTGGAACACAAACAGATCCATCTAGGTAGCCTTTGGCGATGTTTCACACAATTTTCTATCCGGGGAATTTTAACTGCACCACTTTGTCTGTGAAATAATCTCTCACGTTGTTATGGTGAGACCTGGGACAGACCATCAGTTCAGTTTTTTGAACAGGGCAGGTCACTATAAATTGTAAAACGCCCCAGCTATGTCAGTTATTGTGCACATCACATACCTGTCGACTGGGGTGTTCACAAGGTCGGTTGCGTGATTTATCACATCTCGGTGGATTTCCCTTTCCTGAAATCGTACTGCAGGGGACTCGACTCTACTACGTGTCTGTGGTTCCTCAGGCGACGGCACAGAAGCTTTCTCATACTTCGGTTAGAGCATTTATCAAACAAATTGGCCTGTGAGGATTCTGGGCACCCGTCCCTGTAGCAGAGATTCTTTTAGAAACACACTTATACTAGTATTTGATACAATTTATTCCACTGGCTGATGCAACGCTTCTGCCATAAATCTATCAGGCCCTGTTGCTTTCATCTTCTTTAACTTCATTATTGCCAGCCTCAAACCGCAGCACCACCAAAATCCACACACAATCCAATCTTAGAAATAATATAGCATTGCAGTATGGTGGGGGGATTTGGAGCACTTTCCCTGGAGAATGACAAAGTAGAAGTTGGAGAGTAGTGGTTCAGTAGATACCACCAAACTAAAAATTATGTACGATCTTCCCCTTGTAGATTATTAAAGGCTTGAGGTACAATTTACGCTCTGATCGCATGGTACCGATGTAGGGGCCATCTAGTGGCTGTAACATTTTATACAAGTATTATCTTTGCAATGCTACCTTCCAGTTGTACCTTATACTCCGTTTAAGACGGATTTTCAGTATGTAGAATATGTCCAGTTTATGTAAACAGATGTATTATTGCTTACTGTGTTTTGTGAAGTAACAGTCACCTGTGAGCGGTATATATATGAATATGACCATTTGCAGAAGGTGCTTTACAGTTTTAAATATTTTAGTTAGACAAACATTTTATAATGTGCTGTTTTTTATCCACATGACACGTTGGCGTGAGGTAGAACTTAAAATGAACATGTTTCATAATAAAAAGATTTTCTGAGATAGGTAAACGTACAGTTCCGCTTCCGTTTTTTGTAACGCCAAACTAAAACTGTTATCTCAAATATTACGTCTTAACTCATATTATGAGATATATTCTATGCTTATGCACTTTGTTACACATCTGAAGATGACAGCAAACTCTGTCCAAACTGGCTACTTTAAATAATTATTTACGCGATCTTGGTTTTAGAATCTTTCAGCAAGTAAAATAGATCACTCCTTCTGTCTTCTCAAAATAAGAAAATTCGATTTCTATTTGTGGTTACATCTCCTGATTCTGTTGAAAATATTGATTAGTTACATAAAATTCTCATAAGGCAGACATTGTTCCTACTGTGACCACGTGATCGTTACTCAGTTGATGCATTTTGCCGCTGTTATGTCTTTATCTGACACCAACATGGTGGCCATTGGGTGATGACCTAACGTTATGATCTGTGCTGTAACTGGCTCGTCGGGTAGTGCACCATTCCTGAGATATGGCTCCTGTATACATAGTACATGCAGGTCCAACTCTACTAACACTTTCCCGAGTTCTTGTATCACCACAGCGATGCGCATGGCACTTATCTGGCCGATTTTAATCATTTATCTCAGCTCCATTGGCGATTAGTACGAGATGATTGTATGTGAATGCTACGGGGACCAAATGAGCACATTCTAATCTGTGGTCATATACTTTTAGACGACGTGTCGTTACTAACTGTTTGTACAAATGCTCAATACCAAGTGTCATCTGCCTCCACTTAAGGAAGATCTCTAGTAGGGTCAACAGTTTCTCTGTTCTGAAGGCAAGCTGTTAACTCTGAGCTGAATATGATAAACTCTCTCCGTGACAGGAAAATTTGCTGTACAGCCTTTTAGATGACTATGTCCAAGCTGGAGTCGTACTGTCATCGTTAACACATGCATATCCTAAAACTTAGCTAGTCTCATTGCGCTTTCACACATTTCGTAAACAGGCCGCGGGTCCGGCAATAATAAACGTCTTCCATTACTCATTTCATGTCCATCACAGTTTGTTTGCTTTTCGTAATTACTGTTGCTATTTGTAGGTTCTCTTACGACCTGTGTATTTTCATAATCTTTCTCTATTAGATGTTGCGTGCTGTCACACTCCAGCACTATAACGTGTTGCTGTCACACCCTGAATTCATTGCAATTTCAGCTTTTTCTGAAACTGAAAGTATATTCTTCTTCATGTCTTCCTTTTCTAGAGATAACCATTCTCTAAGTTCCTTGTTTCCCTTTCTTCTTGGTCACTTTCTGAAACACCACTCCTTCTCACTATTATTTTTAATATTTGCCTTTTTGTTGCCCATCTCATTGTCGCCTCTGTCGTTTGAGGCTTCTCCTTCTACCCTTCACATTTACCAGAATATTTTGGCTCTTTCTGCACCTCATTGTCTTTTCGTCGGAGATTACAAAGATGACAGGTAATTTTATAATCCGTTTGATCAACGGACTCAGGCTTAATAATTTTCTTTCTTGACAGAGTTTCATCTTCTACTATCGATTTATTTTTGTTGCGTTTGTATTTACTCTGTAGTTTCCTGTGATGCCCATCAGCAGATCGCTCATTGGTTCAAAATCCATATTTCGTTCTTTGTATTTCCCGCTACATTTGGTACGTCGCACTGTCTTCACCTTGTTGGCTGCATTATTTCTTCATTTTCTCACACGGAATTCCCACTGGAGGTCGCTTGCTATTTTTTATGTCCTTTTTAAAATAGTCACATTCTGCATGGTGCGGACAAATCGGATTTGTTTGCCTTAACGGTACTTTGCAATGTGCCAATTGTCGTGGCAGTATTAGCATTTGATGACTGCCTCGTAGTCCTTCGGAGTGGTTGAGCGAAATCGAATGTATACTCTCTTTTGTGCGGCCAATTATGATATGACTTTTGGATTTATCTCCAGCGTATAATTTACTGTCATCTTCTCCCAAGGACCTCTTTTGAATATGAGTTTTGTTTTTCCTAAGATCTGCTTCCTTTCTGTGCTTCCATCCAAGTTCTGTTTGTATATTGACTCCATTAATTCACTAGCGCTAATAACTGTACAATGGGAAGAATCGTCTGTCACGCACTTCTCAGTGGTTTGTAGAGTATGAATGTAAATGTAGATATTCGTCAGCAGTATGTCTTCTGCTTCTGTATTTTGTTCTAATGAACGTAGTTTAGTCTTGTTTTCCTCCTCCTAAATTTCTGGGAAGATGTAAATATATAAGGCGAACCAGAAGTCCATCGACAAACTTACAGAGGTTGTTTAGGGATACCTTTCCAGTATTTTGTTGTAAGGGTACCTACAGGCTCCAGCGGCTCGTTCCAGAGTAACAACGTTATTACCAGTTTTTCAGTTTGTTACCCGAATTACCTTCGCTTCTGAAGAGATATATATACAACAGTGAAAAAGCCTGTAATATGTAATCTCCAAAACGTACAACACAAAACACAGGGTTTGGTTTCTCGTAGACAACTATGTACCGCTGACATGTTTGGAGTTGCTGCGTTGGACAGCTCAACTGTGCATTTTTGTGCCGCTCTTCCATTGCATTCGGTGAACCTATACACGATGCATATCGGTCAACTCTTCATCAGCAGATCTAAGCATGGAACCGCTGAGTAGCACTGTTAATGCACAACTAACATCGTCAGATTAGCAAATCCCTAGACAGAACCGAGCAGAAAGGCAAACTTGAGAGAAACGAGGTAAGGGGGAATTACTGTCGTCAACAGAAGGTATCTTCAGCGAATGGAAACTGGACTAACAGGGCGTACCTCTGAATTCTGCACTGTTTTCAGTGCTGGGGCAAGAAATCAAACGAAATTCTAGGACTGCGTAACGAGCCGCCGGAGATCGTGGTTTCCTTATATCAAGATACGTAACACGTACCCCTGAACGAACTTTGATAGTTTGTCGGTGGAGTTTCGGTTAACTCTATATATCATGCGAATTACTGTGACACACAACATTTCAAAAACTTCCTCATGTCAGTTGCAGTTTTACACATTTGCTTTACAATTTGCACCCTGGTGAGAACAGTGACACAACTCAAAAATGCAATACTTGAAAAATTTAACTTAAAAAATTCTATGAAACTTATATTGAAATAATATAAGCTACCTTTAAATTTCAAGTATGTAATTTTGGCAGTAAAATCCATTATAGTCCAAATAACAGTAACATGGAGATGTAGTTCTGCCCTCGTCGAATGTGAGGTGTTATTAGGTAATGATTAATTAGCTCTTTGAGTTGTGTCACTTTTCTCGATTTTTTAAAAACTTTATTTTTTTTTTTTTAATGCATTCACATATGAACATTCGTAAATGTTACGTACAAACTTGCGCAGTCACTGTTTGACGAGAAGAAGTGAGATCGTCTGGTTCATAGTGAGATCCTTCGCTCTGTCCGCCTCTGTATCTGCGCGGTCAGCCTGGCGTATTGCTAACCAAAAGGGCCTCGGTTCGGTTCCCGCCGGGTCGGGGATTATCTCCGCTCGGGGACTGGGTCGGTCTAGGAGCTGCAGTCATGGGCTGTGCGGCTGGTCCCGGCGGAGGTTCGAGTTCTCCCTCGGGCTTGGGTGTGTGTGTTTGTCCTTAGGATAATTTAGGTTAAGTAGTGTGTAAGCTTAGGGACTGATGACCTTAGCAGTTAAGTCCCATAAGATTTCACACACATGTGTGTGGGGACTGGGTGCTGTGTCGTCCTTACGTTAGTATTTTCATAACTGACATTCTACTGTTGAGATGGCGGTATGAGCACGTCCCGAAAGACAATAAATTAAAAAGGAAAGGTCCTTCAGTCCACCTAAAGAAGCACCGTCCCTCACAAAGGCTTCGGTTTGTCCACAGACAACCATTTCATATAATGTGTAGATGACAAAAGACTGTTCAAATGGCTCTGAGCACTATGGGACTTAACATCTGAGGTCATCAGTCCCCTAGAACTTAGACGTACTAACTAACCTAAGGACATCACACACGTCCATGCCCGAGGCAGGATTAGAACCTGCGTCCGTAGCGGTCGCGCGGTTCTAGACTGAAGAACCTAGAACCGCTCGTCCACACCGGCCGGCGCAAAATACTTTTACTTCTCAGTATGTCAGAAGCGTTCTGCTGTCACTTTTGAAACTAAATCAGGTGTCATCCGTAAGGAGGGCAACCATTTAATGATTTGCAGGCTGGTATACGTGTCGGCCCGCTCTCTGCAAACGCTCTGTCATCCTGAGAATCGAGGGCCCTCAGCACTGGCCCGTCTTCCGCGAATCATTCTAAATATTTACTCAGTTGTAAAATTCTTTCAATATGAATAAAAATTTCAAGAAATTAATCTATTGTTACAGGAGCCACGCTCTTTCTTTATTTCCTTACTTCTATGGCCTCCTCCGTGTCAACTACCATGGATTCCGAAAAACGTCAATCGTGTGAAGACCAACTCGCACTTTCCTCACATGACATAGCGAAAGCCTTGGATCAAGGCATCCCGGTAGATGCTCTATTTCTTGATTTTCGAAAAGTGTTTGACTCAGTACCACACCTACGCATATTGTAAAAAGTACAATCTTATGGTCTATCGCGTGACATTTTTGACTATATTGAGGACTTTTTGATAGGGAGGAAGCAACGAATTATCTTGGATGGAGTCATCGTCGGATGTAGCAGTAACTTCGTGTGTGCCTCAGGGAAGTGTGTTAGGGCCCTTGCTGTTCATGTTGTATATTAATGACTTTATAGACAGTATTAATAGTAACCTCAGACTTCCTGTAGATGTTGCAGGTGTCTGTAATGAAGTATTACACAATGTGATCAGAAGTATCCGGACACCTGGCTGAAAATCACTTACAAGTTCGTGCCGCTCTCTATCGGTAATTCTGGAATTCAATACAGTGTTGGCCCACCCTTAGCCTTGATGACAGCTTGCACTCTCGCAGGCATACGTTCAATCAGGTGCTGGAAGGTTTCTTGACGAATGGCAGCCCATTCTTCACTGAGCAGGGGTTTCGATTTCGGCCTGTGAGGCCTGGCACGAAGTCGGTGTTTCAAAACATCCCAAAGGTGTTCTATGGGATTCATGTCAGGACGCTGTGCAGGCCAGTCGATGACAGGGATGTTATTGTCGTGTAACCACTCCGCCACAGGCCGTGCATTATGAACTGCTCGATCGTGTTGAAAGATGCAATCGCCATCCCCGAATTGCTCTTCAACAGCGGGAAACAAGAAGATACTTAAAACATCAATGTAGACCTGTGCTGCGATAGTGCCATGCAAAACAACAAGGGATGCAAGCCCCCTCCATGAAAAACACGACCACACCATAACACCACCGCCTCCGAATATTACTGTTGGCACTACACACGCTCGCAGATGACGTTCACCGGGCATTCGCCATACCCACACCCTGCCATCGGATCGCCACTTTGTGTACCGTGAGTCGTCACTCCACACAACGTTTTTCCATTGTTTAATCGTCCAATGTTTACGCCCCTTATACCAAGTGAGGCGTCGTTTGGCATTTACTGGCGTGACGTGTGGCTTATGAACAGCCGTTCGACCATTAAATCCAAGTTTTATCACCTCCCGTCGAACTGTCATAGTACTTGCATTGGATCCTGATGCAGTTTGGAATTCCTGTGTGATGGCCTGTACAGTCTTCAACTGTCGGTGGTCTCTGTCAGTCAACAGACGAGGTCGACCTGTACGCTTTTGTGCTGTGCGTGTTCCTTCACATTTCCACACCACTACCACATCGGAAACAGTGGACCTAGGGATGTTTAGGAGTGTGGAAATATCGCGTACAGACGTATGAAACAAGTGACACCCTATCACCAGACCACGATGGAAGTCCGTGAGTTGCGCGGAGCGCCCCATTCTGCTCTCTCACGATGTCCAATGACTACTGAGGTCGTAGATATGTAGTACCTGGCAGTAGGTGGCAACACAATGCACCTAATATGAAAAACGTATGTTTTTGGGGCTGTCGCGATACTTTTGATTACACGGTACATGTGAATGAAGCTTCATAAATATTTAGATAAATCTTGATACGATTTCAAAGTGGTGCAAAGAATGGCTACTAGCCTTAAATGTTCAAAAACGTAACACTGTGCGCCTCACAAAACGATTAAACGTAGTATTCTATGACTGTAATATCAGTGAATCACTGTTGGAATCGGTCATCTTATTCAAATACCTGGATGTAACACTCTGTAGGGATATGAAATGGAATGATCACATAGGCTCAGCAGGTGGTAGACTTTGGTTTATTGGTAGAATACTGGGGAAGTGGAGTCAGTCTGAAAAGGAGATTGCTTACAAATCACCTATTCTAGAATGTCACTCAAGTTTTTGGGATGCGTATCAAATAGGACTAATAGGGGATATTGAAGGTATAGAGAGATGGGCAGCACGAATGGTCACCGATTTTTTTCGATCCATGCGAGGGTATCCCAGAGATACTGAAGAAACTGAAGTGTCAGACTCTTGAATATCTACGAACAAAGTTACAAGGACTGGCTTCAAATGATGACTCTAAGAATACACCACAACCCCGTACGTATCGCTCACGTAGGGATCGTAACAATAAGTTTAAAATAATTACAGCGTGCATAGAGCCATTCAAACAACCGTTTTTCCCGCACTCCACACGTGACTGGAATCGGAAGAAACCCTAAAAACTGATACAACGGGGCGTATTCTCTGCCATGCACTTCACGGTTGTTCGCAAAGCGTAGATGTAGATGGAGATATCTAAATTAGGCCTAATTCTATGTGTGGTCCCTTGATGCAAAACAGGCCGTTTGCCTTACTGGCATTTCCCTTTAAGCATATTTACAATTAACAAAAATTATATTTCTCTCTGGCTATAGTTGACTGCTAACTATAAGAAATTTTAAAACAAGATGTGCATTCAATAAAATGTCTCGTAATGTTTGACCATAACGTGAGCAGGGTGTCACTTGGGAGAAACACTTGTGTCAGTACAGTACCGAAATGACACTCGATGCAAATGATACTGATACGCTAGGAAACTCAGGTTAGGGCGTACGTCACTAAAGAAGCTTGAATGAGTCGCGTGGGGCCTAATTTTTAATTTGACTGGATACATAGGCAGTTCTCATGTCCAATTACAAAAGGGATATAGAAGATAAAAAGGGAAAACTGTCTAGTCTCAACGAGTTTGTCTAGGTCCTACATGCATACACATACGCACAGGTGACTTAGGAGGATAGGAATTTCTCGTGGAAACTTCTGCTCAACCTTACTTCATCGAGAATTTTTAATTTGGCTGGATACATAGGCAGTTCTCATGTCCAATTACAAAAGGGATATAGAAGATAAAAAGGGAAAACTGTCTAGTCTCAACGAGTTTGTCTAGGTCCTACATGCATACACATACGCACAGGTGACTTACGAGGATAGGAATTTCTCGTGGAAACTTCTGCTCAACCTTACTTCATCGAGATGTTTATAAATATACTGTTTCCGCCAATACAACATATAGCACAGTAATCAAAAGCCTACAGTTTTACACAGATATAAGTGCACTAAAAACTACTTCAACTTTTTGTCGATAAATAGAATACGTTTGGACTCAAATGATGATGATTCCCAGTTTCGTTCACTGTAAAATTGTTTTTAGAGTAAGTGTGGATTGGATGTAGATAATTCTGTGACAAACAGCTGTCAATTTTGGCAGATGTGGATTTTTCAGCATAAACGTTTCCTTCTCGCTAGATCTGTACGAACCGGGTAGCCTGCTTTAGCCAGTAACAGTGTAAAAATGGAAGAAGGTACATTTCTGAACGTGGTGTTGGAGAAGGTTGGGAAATATTGTGTAAGCCTCAACCTTCCGTCCACCTAATGTCTTCATAAATAAATAAAACGCATAATTCAGCGATTTTACGAAGAACTGAAAAAATGTTAAACATCTCTAACAGCTGAATTAGGTTCACCCTTGATGCATACCTTAGAACGGCGGATCGCATATTAGATTAAATATAGCATCAGTTAATTGCAGCCTGTCATTTATGACGAATTTGTTTACTTCGTTGAATTAGTTTCCAAACCTTTTCAGGTTTATCTTCAAATGGGGCATCCAGAAGCTTCCATTTCCGTGCTTGTGGCATGATGCTGCTTTACTATGATAAGAAGATAGAAAACACTTTAATGTATTGCCTTGTGTGCTACGTATTTGACGAGTTCCATCGAAAAATCAGTTTATTTACTTACTGTGGCAGAATAGGCAGAACACCCGACTGGCAGCTTCCATTGTCATTGGCTATCAGCCACAGATTTAAGCACTATTCACTATCAAAATAATGGTTCAAATGGCTCTGAGCACTATGGAACTTAACATTTGAGGTCATCAGTCCCCTAGGACTTAGAACTACTTAAACCTAACTAACCTAAGGATATCACACACATCCATGGCCGAGGTAGGATTCGAACCTACGACCGTAGTGGTTGCGCGGTTCCAGACTGAAGCGCCTAGAGCCGCTCGGCCACATTGGCCGGCTATTCACTATTACACAGTATTTTTTACTATTTTTCTGTAGTTACTGAGTGTCACCATAAACCTGCCTATACGCAGCATGTGCTGCAAAAATGATGTAGTATAAAGATCTTCACTTAAATAATTAACATTAGTTTGGAAATGCGTTTTTATTTTTTGCGTACATTATACAATCGTTACGTGAGTGAATACATTGAACTACTCTTGTATTAGCAAAAATGTTGAAATCTAGCCACACAGGTCGGAATATTTCAGCTGTTATGAATGCATATGTGTATGAACATGAAACTAAATGAACGGAAATTTGCAGAAAGTACTGCAGTGTCTCTAATCTCAAATTAACATGACGCTGAATAACTGTCTCATAATAAATATAAATTCAAATTATTGCAACTATTACGGTGATGCGTATAAAGAGAGTTAAATTTTCTGGTGAGCACCTAACTGCAGTTACATTTTAACTCTTAGATGTATCAAATGCAACAACAATTCACGGTTACCAGTCGTTGTTTATTTATAGCCATAACGCCTTTCGAAGGTTTAAACCGCCATCATCAGGTGGATTTACATATTGTAGTACTACATGGGTGTGTTATAATACTTCTTTGGGGTAGCCTGTGGCCCTGCCTCCAGTGGTCACACGCTCCTTTCTCTGTAGTAATACACTACATATAAACTGCCATACTAATTACTTAAAGATAATAGTGATTGGTAGCTTTAAACGTGTTATTCCATTCGATGTTGTTGTTGTTGTTGTGGTCTTCAGTCCTGAGACTGGTTTGATGCAGCTCTCCATGCTACTCTATCCTGTGCAAGCTTCTTCATCTCCCAGTACCTACTGCAACCTACATCCTTTTGAATCTGCTTAGTGTATTTATCTCTTGGTCTCCCTCTACGATTTTTACCCTCCACGCTGCCCTCCAATACTAAATTGCTGATCCTTGATGCCTCAGAACATGTCTTACCAACCGATCCCTTCTTCTAGTCAAGTTGTGCCACAAACTTCTCTTCCTATTCAATACTTCCTCATTAGTTATGTGATCTACCTATCTAATCTTCAGCATTCTTCTGTAGCACCACATTTCGAAAGCTTCTATTCTCTTCTTGTCCAAACTATTGATCGTCCATGTTTCACTTCCTTACATGGCTACACTCCATACACATAGTTTCAGAAATGAATTCCTGACACTTAAATCGATCCAGAATGAGATTTTCACTCTGCAGCGGAGAGTGCGCTGATATGAAACTTCCTGGCAGATTAAAACTGTGTGCCCGACCGAGACTCGAACTCGGGACCTTTGCCTTTCGCGGGCAAGTGCTCTACCAACTGAGCTACCGAAGCACGACTCACGCCCGGTACTCACAGCTTTACTTCTGCCAGTACCTCGTCTCCTACCTTCCAAACTTTACAGAAGCTCTCCTGCGAACCTTGCAGAACTAGCACTCCTGAAAGAAAGGATATTGCGGAGACATGGCTTAGCCACAGCCTGGGGGATGTTTCCAGAATGAGATTTTCACTCTGCAGCGGAGTGTGCGCTGATATGAAACTTCCTGGCAGATTAAAACTGTGTGCCCGACCGAGACTCGAACTCGGGACCTTTGCCTTTCGCGGGCAAGTGCTCTACCAACTGAGCTACCGAAGCACGACTCACGCCCGGTACTCACAGCTTTACTTCTGCCAGTACCTCGTCTCCTACCTTCCAAACTTTACAGAAGCTCTCCGCTGCAGAGTGAAAATCTCATTCTGGAAACATCCCCCAGGCTGTGGCTAAGCCATGTCTCCGCAATATCCTTTCTTTCAGGAGTGCTAGTTCTGCAAGGTTCGCAGGAGAGCTTCTGTAAAGTTTGGAAGGTAGGAGACGAGGTACTGGCAGAAGTAAAGCTGTGAGTACCGGGCGTGAGTCGTGCTTCGGTAGCTCAGTTGGTAGAGCACTTGCCCGCGAAAGGCAAAGGTCCCGAGTTCGAGTCTCGGTCGGGCACACAGTTTTAATCTGCCAGGAAGTTTCATATCAGCGCACACTCCGCTGCAGAGTGAAAATCTCATTCTGGAAACATCCCCCAGGCTGTGGCTAAGCCATGTCTCCGCAATATCCTTTCTTTCAGGAGTGCTAGTTCTGCAAGGTTCGCAGGAGAGCTTCTGTAAAGTTTGGAAGGTAGGAGACGAGGTACTGGCAGAAGTAAAGCTGTGAGTACCGGGCGTGAGTCGTGCTTCGGTAGCTCAGTTGGTAGAGCACTTGCCCGCGAAAGGCAAAGGTCCCGAGTTCGAGTCTCGGTCGGGCACACAGTTTTAATCTGCCAGGAAGTTTCACTTAAATCGATGTTAACAAATTTCTCTTCTTCAGAAACGCTTTCCTTGCCATTGCCAGTCTACATTTTATATCCTCTCTACTTCGACCATCATCAGTTATTTTGCTCCCCAAATAGCAAACCTCCTTTACTACTCTAAGTGTCTCATTTCCTAATCTAATTCCCTCAGCATCACCCGACTTAATTCGACTACATTCCATTATCCTCGTTTTGCTTTTCTTGATGTTCATCTTATGTCCTCCTTTCAAGACACTATCCATTCCGTTCAACTGCTCTTCCAAGTCCTTTACTGTCTCTGACAGAATTACAAAGTCATCGGCGAACCTTAAAGTTTTTATTTCTTCTCCATGGATTTTAATACCTACTCCGAATTTTTCTTTTGTTTCCTTCCATTCGATATTACTAACAATCACGGTAAAGCCTAACCTAAAATGTTCTCATTTAAACTGTTAGATGTCGTTTTATTTTTAGGTATAGTTCCTCTTGCGTTCTGAATAGGTTCAGGCATAATTTTCATACTGCTACCATTACTCAGTAGAGTGATGTTATCAGTTCACGGAAGGGAAGGATTAACCCAGAGAGAAGCTCAGGTAGTTACGTATTTCCCTGAGCTTGAGCCAGCTTGATGGTGCGAAGGGACTTCCAGCGTGTGTCAAATGTCAGAAACTTCCGCAAAGGGAACAAAGGCAGTCGAAGGACCGGAAACTAACAGGTAGAGTGTGTGTAGGCTGTACACAAGCACCGGACGTTCCAGCAGCTGCAAATGTCAGAACGATCCACAAATTGCGTCCTAAGATACGGGCTGGTTATAACTAAACTTTCGCTGCTAAAGCCAGTGTAGTCGGAAAACTATAAACCGTATGGGTACTCAAACTTTATAGGGCTGATGTTCAGATTGTGCACCGCAGGATTTGCGTTGTTGTTGGTGTTGGTGCCGTGGCTTGGCGTTAAACGCGGGTACTGGTACGTGGACGTAGAGTTGCAACATTACAGTTGCAGGCAGTCAACATGGGTCTGGACAAGGTGAGCAGGCTTTACTCGCAAAGCTGTTTTATCAAAACAGCAATACTCTCTTCCCGAGAGTCGACGCGTTGAAGGAATACGGAGAAGTCCTTTCTCCGCACCGAGGTTGAAGAGCGTGATTCGAAAATTCGAATTAACTGGCGATTATTTTTTATTTCTCTCGTATGTCCTTATAAATGTTGCCACAAAGTTTCATTGTCTTAAGGTCACTCGTTTTCAAAGGGGGCACTCTCAAGAATCGGATGTTTTTGTATAAGTATCCCGTATATTAGTGAATGAGGATTTTTTTCGACTTGGGAAAGATATGGCGTTGATATCAGAGATATTTTATTTTTCTTATTTTGCTGCATGTTGCACATTAACTTAAATCAAAAGGATATCCGGACAGCGTAATTGTTCTGTTTACACTGATTTTCAAAGTAGACGTCTTTGTTGGATTTCATTCAAACGCATGAACTGCAATATCCAAAATAAATTTTTCCTTTTCATCTTTTATCACCAAGGTAAATTTATATAATGTTGGTAAAGGTTTATAAGGAATCGGTTCCTCAGTCTTAATCAATGAAGATACGAGTGGCTGTACTTTTGTTGTACGTAGCCACGAGAGGGGATTCCCTAAACCGTGTACACTGATGAAAGCAACGATGAAATATTCCATATGGAATTGAAAGAATAACAGTAAACGGTGTATGAAATTACTAACACCATAAATGTATCATAAGAACTCAACCGGACAGCAACCCGTATCGAATCCGCCTGGAGGAGTAACGAGGAGGGCGCGGATGCAAGCCAGCTGGATATGATTTTTAGGCAGTTTCCCCACATCCAGGTCGGTAGATTCCAGGCTGGTACCCACGTCCCATCTCTGTTAAACGTTTAGAAAACGTTCCAAAAACGTTCACACTCTTTTAAATGGATAATACTAGACGAAAACATATGGGGTCCACAATTTCCATCTCGGAGGAATGGGTGGCGACTGAGAGAACATCCGGTCACCTTCTGTAACTAACATTGTCAAATCTAGATTAACATGCTGACCCCGTGAACATATGGGATATTGCCAGGAAATAAGAAGATATTTCTATTAGAAGAACGGTGACGGTATATTTCATGAATTACTCACTGCGGAAAAGCTGTGTGATGGATTCGTTGATAGGGTCGTATCTTAATTTTACGCATGTTACGACTCTGAATTCCCTGACCGCAGCCAAAGTAGACTCGCTACGGGAAAGGAGGCGTCTAAATTTTGTCCTTAGTTATCACTGACAATATAGTGAGCCTCATTGTATCATGTTATTCTATCAGTTGGTCAAACGTGAGAGTTTTTGCCACAACAATGATGTGAAGGGCCGGCCGAAGTGGCCGTGCGGTTAAAGGCGCTGCAGTCTGGAACCGCAAGACCGCTACGGTCGCAGGTTCGAATCCTGCCTGGGGCATGGATGTTTGTGATGTCCTTAGGTTAGTTAGGTTTAACTAGTTCTAAGTTCTAAGTTCTAGGGGACTAATGACCTCAGCAGTTGAGTCCCATAGTGCTCAGAGCCATTTTTTTGATGTGAAGGGGGAGGCGGAATTTAAAAAAAAATTTAGTACGCTATGGAAAGATTATCTTTCCGTATCTCGCCTTATAGCCGAATAAATCGTTTTCTAGATATGTAAGAGTCGTACTAGATCTTGATTTGTGAACGTAAAACATCTAAGCACTACACTTTCTAATTGAACAGTCAAAAGGAAAAACTACAAATGCACTGGGTATGCTAAGATCTCACACGACTATGCAGTGATGTAGCTATTTACTTTCGTTCAGTATATATTTTCTTTTATTGAACCCTAATTTCATAACTGTACTCTCTGAAATAAATCCATATAAAATATAGCCATATGGAATAATCTTAAATAACAGTTGAGCTCCATACATAAATTTAGTTATACGAAGTTTGATAGCAGATTGAACGTGTTTAAAATATATCTTATATATAAAATATATCCTATACTAAATTACGCACACGCATAAAGGAGATGCGGATTTCTTTCATTTAACATGGGAACTGAGCGCTAAACATCTCTTCACCGTTTTGAGATAATGATCCATTTCAGAACTAATCTACGGACATGTCCTCACATAGGGAATCCAGACAGACAGAAATTAGCAAGAGGGGAACACTTGTCGTCCAAACCTACAAAAAATTCTAAGGAGCCACAGATTATTCATTTGGTACAATGACTGCTGTTCCTCAATAGACATGTCAGCCTGAGCTCCCTCCAGCTAAAGAGGTTATTGTCAGAGCTGGAATGGCCGATGATCATTTGGTGTCCGGCAGCATGGTAAGAAAAATCATAAGACTCAACCAACACTGAATTCAGAACAAATGGAATTAACGCTGCGGCCACCTAGATGACTCTGAAGACCGCGGGGGGAGAACTAGTGCAAAACTTATCACCTATTTCATAGTACGACCATGCCACTTAGTGCAAGCCAACGTAACAATTTCACTTCATGTTTTTAAGTTCATCTTGAAATTATGAAAGTTTTCATGTTTAAAGAAGTAAAATGAAGCACTCCATATTCCTGAAAGTGCTGATACCAGCAGATTTGAACGCCTATTTTATAAAATGTGAACGTAACTCAACATCTAACTCCACGATCAAACAGAACGCGGGTACTGAGCAGCTGCTTCCACGACCTCACCCGGGCGCTATGTCCAGAGTCATTTCTGTATAGAGGGGCAGCAGCTGACCAATTCCCTCTACCTGCCGTATTTGTTGCAATTTGTACAAGAAAATGTGGAACTAATTTTCCAGCTACGTCTGTAACGTGGTCCACTTGATTTTGTGCGCCTGTTTGTTACAGAAGGTAAGACACAGATTCTCGTTTAACGCCAAATAAAGCTAAGCTATTCCCTATTCAGATTTGGCCAGTTTCCATCTGGAATGAAAACAGGATTTTTTCTTATCGAAAGCCTTGTTATTTAAGAATTCTATACAGGCCTTCTGAACCAACAGCCGGATGATTAGATACGTGAGAAGGGTCATGGATTACCGGCCCATCAAAGCATTTCAGCTGTGGGAAAAATGACTGGTTTCAAGCACGAATTACTGGAATATTTATCCTGTTGGCCATATTTGACATATACAGATTTCCACATATTCCCACGGTAAAGGAATAGTTTCGCTGTCCACGGAACAGTTCAGGGCAGCTACTGTTGTGTACCTTTGTAGGCCGTCTAGAATCGCAATTCACGGGCAGCGGTTCATTGACCTAACATTGAGCTATGCTGAAAGGTAAGGGAATTTCTGATCTACAAACAGTATTTTATTGCTACACCGTGAAATACTCACCTTATCCTCGCAGCAGGTGCAGTTTCTGCAAGAGACGTAAACCACATGACAAACCACGTCGCTTCTGAAAACCTGTTGTCCGCAGCTCGTGGTTGTGCGGTAGCGTTCCCGTGCCCGGGTTCCCGGGTTTGATTCCCGGCGGGGTCAGGGATTTTCTTTGCCTCGTGATGACTGGGTGTTGTGTGATGTCCTTAGGTTAGTTAGCTTTAAGTAGTTCTAAGTTCTAGGGGACTGATGACCATAGCTGTTAAGTCCCATAGTGCTCAGAGCCATTTTTTTTTTTTAAACCTGTAGAGCCCCTTTCTTAGGGAAGATCCGTTTTTCCATGGAATCACATTTTACATGTGTTGTGCGTCAAATAGTCACAATGCCCGGATTTTAAGAACCCAGCAAGTACAAAGATACTGATAAGCGGTACGAGAAATTGAACTCATACTGACTGAAAATTTGGAGCAACATTCTGAGAAACATCGTTAGTGGGCAGTTTTCAAATGCGGAAATAAATTTTGTATTTCTCTCATTGAAAGATATACAGAAGCTCTTGGCGTTCCTTCGGCTAGAACAACTGCTACCTAACGTTCTCCAAAGGGACATTCCGTATGTGGTACGCGTTTCTGGGCCTTACGCCTATTACAGACCGTCCGTACAAAAAGTTCTGAGTCTGATTTTATTCCTGACACACAAGCTACTTCAGCGCGGTAACTTCAGTGGCGTCTTAAGCTAATAACTCTAAACAAAAGATATTCATAGGACCAGTCAGTTGCGAGCAGGCAGTCTTAAGTAGTGGACATACGACTGTTGTAGTGTGTCAATCTTATCATACAACAACTGTCTATGACGCAACATCTTTAAATCACGTATTCAAGACATTCTCCAGAATGATTTGAAGAAGAGAAAGGTGTGTGCGAAGTTTGTCCCTCCCACATTGACTCCCGAACAAAAACAACGATGAGTAGACGTCTGCCGCTACTGGTCTCAAATTACGGAAAATTCCTTTTTAGAACAAATAGTCACAGATGACGAGATTTCGTGTTATCTATACGAGCCTAACACAAAATGGAAAAGTGACGCACGAGTAGAACATTACTACAAAGAAGGGCTTTTCTGACAGTTTCACTTTGTTGTGTGAACGTCCTGAGACTTGTACCCTAGAGTTATAGGGTGGGCAGAGGGAACTATTTAAATAACTAAAGCATTAAAACCACCATATTCACTTTCCTCTATTTTTTATGAATTAGTCCCATCTTAGCTGAAAGGTGGAAAGAATGTGACGGTCTGCACAAGGGAAATGAACTAGAAGGAACATTGCATCGTACTTGTTAACAACACAGGCACTGCGGTTTCGTATTTATTCGCGAATGCCAGGGCTGCGACTCTCAATAAATGTGTCCTTCAAATGGTTCAAATCGCTCTGAGCACTATGGGACTTAACATCGGAGGTCATCAGTCCCCTAGAACTTAGAGCTACTTGAACCTAACTAACCTAAGGACATCACACACATCCATGCCCGAGGCAATTTCGAACTGTAGCAGTCGCGCGGTTCCGGACTGAAGCGCCTAGAAACGCTTTGCCACCGCGGCCGGCAATATGTCCCTCCTAGATGGGAATATATGTAATGTACGAGTACAGTTTGTGAAACATGGACGACGACGTATGGAAATTCGGGTCTGGCCGTGATTCGTGTTCGGATGCCGAGGGGGTAAAGACGACCGCTCGCGTAAATTCGGAAAATCCGGGTTGGAGTCACGGTCCACCACACATTTTCATTTTTGTCATTCCAATATACAGTGGAAAAAGGTTCTTATTTTCAACTACAAATACATTTCCTCTATTATTAGAATTACGCGCGTCTGTAAAAACATCGTTGCGCGAAACATAGACTACCATTTTGACGTCACACCTTAGCAGAAGATCTTGTCGAGTACCACAGATAATTCTGGTCCGACGTAAAATCGCTAAGGCGGTCGAAAGCTCCTCTCCAGTAATTTGCTGATCATTCTGGTGAGGCAGTAGAAGTTGGATATTTAAATTTCGCCTTTAAGAAATCATTCGGCAGAGGATCGTACAGGCGTACCGCTACGGTCGCGAGTTCCAATCCTGCCTCGAGCATGGTTGTGTGTGATGTCCTTAGGTTAGTTAGGTTTAAGTAGTTCTAAGTTCTAGGGGACTGATGACCTCAGTAGTTAAGTCCCATAGTGCCCAGAGCCATTTGAACCATCATCAAATCGTCGCACAGACTCCCGTATGTAAAACATACTAATAGGAATCAACCGCGTAGAGAAGCAGCTGAAAGAAATGAAAACAAATAAGTAACCAGATATGGATGGAATCCCAATTTGGTTTTACAGCCGGCCGCCGTGGTATAGCGGTTCTGGCGCTGCAGTCCGGAACCGCGGGACTGCTACGGTCGCAGGTTCGAATCCTGCCTCGGGCATGGGTGTGTGTGATGTCCTTAGGTTAGTTAGGTTTAAGTAGTTCTAAGTTCTAGGGGACTTATGACCTAAGATGTTGAGTCCCATAGTGCTCAGAGCCATTTGAACCATTTTTTTCTGTTTTACAGGGAATACTCTACGGCATTGGCCCCTTACGTATCTAGCATTTATCGCGAATTTCTAGCCTAGCGCAAAGTCCCAAGCGACTGGAAAAAAGTGCAGGCGACGCCTGAATATAAAAACGCTAAAAGAACGGAACCGAAATTGCAGAACAGGATCCTCAACATAGGTTTGCTGCACAGTTCTTGAACATATTCTGAGTTACAATATAATAAATTTCATTGAGACGGAAAAGCTTCTGTCCATAAATCAGAACAAATTTAGAAAGCATCGCTCATGCGAAACTCATTTTGCCCTTTTCTCACGTGATATCCGGCGAATAATGGATGAAGGGCAGCAGGCAGGTCCCATAGTCCTAGATTTCGGAAATCATTTGACTCGATGCACCACTGCAGATTCTTAAGGAAGGTCCGAGTACACGGATTAGCTTCCCATATATGTTAGCGGTTGAAAGACTTATTAAGTAATAGAGCCCAGTGACTTTTAGAATAAGAAATTATCCTCCAACAGGTGGCAATGGCCTTTCAGAGAGAATGAATGGCTATAGGCGCAGGACATACTCTTGCCTTTGGGATGAGAAAGTACTCTTAAAAGCGGGGGAACCAATGAGGGCCAACGCCATAGACTTCCATTACCTTGACCGTATTTTGGATTAGCTGATACGAAACCTTTTCTCAGCTGGAAGGTACGATGGAAGGTCACAAACAGAAAACTACTTGAGGTGGTATCTTATTCACTACTGCCATGGGCAGAACAAGCAAGTTATGGGAGTTTGGAGAACTTCCACCATAATGCTGGAAAGAGTCGGAGCTTTGTGGAAAGACGTAGAAAATATCGACCACAAGCAAAATAATTTTATTGCAACAGTTAACATAAGTTCACTTCTGAAAATTGGGAAGATTAATCTTTTGATAATTAAAATTTATTTAGCATAAATTTGTAAAATAAAAGGTGAAGACTCGTCTTACTTTGTGATGAATAACACACTTTCACTACGAAAAGAATTGTAAGCTGGCTGCTTTTGAAAATCGCCTGAGTGGGACATACGAGACGCGTGAACCTAAATAGATGTATGCTTTCATGTGCACCATGTAAACACATTTATTCTCCTGACAATGAAAAACATAAAATGTCGTACACAAGTATTCTATATAACATTTGAAGATGGCATTGCATATCACATACCAATGTTTTCAACATTCCGTTAAGTATTCTGGGGCATAAATGTCCCAACCATACAAATTATATACAGATCAGTAGAATTACTGAGGTGTGTAGTAATGTTTCAAAACAATATCTACATGTACGATGTATAAGTAAACACACTTTGCCCCATTTGATCGCTCACAGCTTTCTATATATCCACCATGTAATCCGTGGTATTTTTCTCCATGTTCCGAAAACATCTCGCTACATGCTAGCACTAGATATACGTGAGATACAGACGTCTCAGCGCTCAAAACGTATGTGTCCCATCAACCAAAAACAGGATTAAACAGACGATAGACGTTTTTACTAAACACAACATCTCAACGCAGCAGTATAAGAAACAAGATTTACACGTGAGCATACCTTTTCATCAGAGGGCTACAGAATTTTCAAAGTAAAAGGCAGGGAATAGGGTTCGGAAAAATATCCCACGTTTAGGAACAGCTTTTACTCTCAGTTGCAAAATTTTAGATTCTGTGCAGTCCCAAAGCATCGACTGCACATCGACCAGCATATCAAGAAGGCGCTGATACGCACGCCAATGGAAAGAGCGTGCGGCGCCACACCTTCAAATGGTTGAAATGGCTCTGAGCACTATGGGACTTAACATCTGAGGTCATCAGTCCCCTAGACTTAGAACTACTTAAACCTAACTAACCGAAGGACATCACACACATCCATGCCCGAGGCAGGATTCGAACCTGCGACCGTAGCGGTCGCGCGGTTCCAGACTGAAGCGCCTAGAGCCGCTCGGCCACTCCGGCCGGCCGCCACACCTTCAGGAAGGCAGGGTTCAGCGCCCACTGACTTAACCAGCCACCCATAGCTGGTCGACCCAGTTCGGTTGCAGACTTCGAGAGGATCAATACTGAGTGATAGGAAGACGATACTTAGACTGCGTTCTGCGAGCAGTATTAGTGGGTAAAGTAGTTGCTTGTAGGAGGCACAGGAAGCACATATAGCACATCAAGCTACCTCATAACGAGAAGCTACACTTCTTCCCCTTTTAGAAATAAAGAATTGTATTAATTTGGAAGTGTAATGTAAAAATCATTTTGAATTCCTGCCACCGGCCATCGCAACTTCTGTCCTTACTTGTTTCTTTTGGTGATGACTCCCACAGTAGCCGACATCTTGAACACTCAGTACACAACGTAAACAAGGAAGAATCAGACTGTAATGGTGTCAGTGCGAAGATTTAAGTACAGGCTTTCATGTAAAAATAAAATTATTCAGATATCTTAGCACGTCTTTTTTTATTTCAAAACGGTACTTACTTAAAACAACACGCCTCGTAGGTTAGGTTATAAAAAGGGCAACCTAAATACAGACTGCTTAGTCTCAACGAAAAGAGCCACATGACAAACAGAATTGCTTAAAGAACAAGTTGAAACAGCAGGCTTACAAATCTCCTTCGAGAAAGCCATATTTATGACAAGTATACAGACCCCAAAACATAATGAAAACTAAACATGGAAAAAATGAGAGAGCTATCAAGTTCCAACATCTAGTATCTAATAAGTACCTGAACAAGACATTTTGGAGGAAGAATCTTGTAGCGCGAAGGAGTAAGGGTGAGATGTTAAGGGTGGCTGGTATCTACTTTCTGCAACAAAACTGCACATATGGATTAATATGATTCTTTATTTACATGAATGGGAAGCTGTTACTTAATTTGAATAGAGTCCATGTTTGTGGTACAAGCTCACCAGTACTACCTCTTGCAGAAGCCGGCCGCGGTGGCCGAGCGGTTCTAGACGCTTCAGTCCGGAACCACGCGGCTGCTACGGTCGCAGGTTCGAATCCTGCCTCGGGCATGGATGTGTGTGATGTCCTTCGGTTTATGTAGTTCTAAGTCTAGGGGACTGACGACCTCACATGTAAAGTCCCATAGTGCTCATAGCTGTTTGAACCATTTTTGAACCTCTTGCAGACTGATGTAAATTCATTAAAACTAGTCCTGCTATAGTCACTAATCTGGTCGCTATGTACTGTCGTTGTCTGTGATAAACTAAACCCGTTGTGCGAGTAAACTGACAGACGCCAAACTGGATGTGTGAGTGAGTGAGTGAGGCCCTCTGGTCAGCGATGGCGGCCTAAACACATGCTGTCGAGAGGGCGTTGGCGGCATGTTGCTTGTGGGTGTGTCTCTGGTCTCTCTCGCGATAGGCGCTCTTGATCCAGCGCCTACTAATCTGGCTTGCGAGGAAACAGGCGATTCCTCTGAGGAAATGCTGCCAGGGCACACGTCTGAAGGCGTATCCGGGGGCGATGACGGCGACTTCGACGGCGGCGACTGGTCCAGATCCATCGGGTCGGCGAGCGGTGACGGCGGGGGTGAGGGCGCATCGTCCATCCACTCCTGGGGTGCCCTGGTGGCGCCGGCGGACGACTGCGAATGCCACGCCGTCCCATAAGGCGGTGAATGTGGGGGAAGGAAAGCAGCAGAATCAGGTGGCAAATGCCACGCACGAATTTGGTTCTGGTGGCGGCGCTCCAAACCATCGGCACCTACAGCCAAGTACTTAAAAGAGCCAATGCGTTCCTGGATCATGTCTCTCTCCCAGTGAACACGGTTGCCATAAACCCTGAAAAGAACAAGATCGTGCAGCGCAGAGCGGTACTTGCGGACCATTGGCGGCGCCGGATGCTGCGGTGGCTGTAGCAAGTGTAGCAGCGTCCAGTGGCGGCGGCCATGCGGAAGTTCCACCGGTGATGGTCCGTCTCGTGGGTGGGAGCGATAGGAGGCGAGAAAGAGTTGCAGTGCCTGATCCCGTGTGTGGGTGGTGCGAAGCTTGGCCATCTGTTGTTTAAAAGTGCCTAAGAAGTGTTCTGCTTCTCCGTTGGAATGGGGATGAAACGGAGTACTTGTCAGATGACGAATGCCATTGCGTTCACAAAACTGTTCAAAATCATGTGAAGTGAACTGTGGTTCGTTGTCCGACGCAAGTACTTCTGGCAAACCTTCTATGCAAAACATGTAGGACAACGCTTGAATTGTGCTACGTGATGTGGTAGAAACCATAGACACCATAAATAGAAACGTGCTAAAATAGTCTACCACTAAGAGCAAACGAGTATTCCAGAATACTCATCCAAAGTCAATGAGCACTCGTTGCCATGACGACTGAATCTTACGCCAAGCTGAGAATGTGTGTGGCGGAGCGGATTGGTTTTCCCCCCATGCGCGACACTGTGATATCATTTGTTTAATATGGACATCCATGCCCACCAAGTACAGTGCCGTCGTGCTAACTGTCGAGTGCGAACAATTCCCCAATGTCCTTGATAGAGCAATCGCAACATATCCGCCGCGCGGAGTGGCCGCGCTGTTAGAGGTGCCATGTCACTAATCGTGCGGCCCCTCCCGACGAAGGTTCGAGTCCTCCCTCGGGCATGGGTGTGTGTGTTGTCCTTAGCGTTAAGTTAGTTTAAGTAGTGTGTAAGTCTAGGGACTGATGACCTCAGCAGTTTGGTCCCTAGGGGAATTCACACACATACATACTCCGCAACACACCCTTTTGCAACACTTTGGGAATAACACACGCGATTGTCCACTGTCATTTTGAACTAGAATCACACGCTGATGAACTGGAAGATTATGCCGACGTGCAAAGTATCGGTGCACAACTGAATTCTGGATACTGTTCAATGAACGAGGCCAAGACGTGCGAATATTATGCGACAGAATCTTGAGCTCTGGGTCTTCTTCAGTGGCCCGTGCAATTTTTCTGTAATGCAAGAGAAAAGATTCCACCAATTCTGAGTCTTGCGCATCTATTTGGCAACAAGATGCGGCAGATGCATCAAAATCAGTCCGGGCCAATCGGAAGGTGAGTTAGGGCGTCTGCATTGCCGTGCTTTGCCGTAGGTCTGTACATAATTTCATATTGATATTGCGAAAGGAGCAAAACCCAACGTTGCAGTTTATGGCAGTGCGTATAGGAACCGGCTTTGACAGATGAAACAATGACTACAAAGACTTCTGATCTGTCATTAAAAGGAGCTTGCGACCATACAATAGTGATAGAATCTGGTCACACCATACACAATAGCGAGAGCCACTTTTTCTATTTGAAAACAATTGCACTGTGTTTGAGTGAGAAACTTTGAGGCAAAAGCAACGGGTCTGTCTCGTGCACCAATTCTGTGCGAAAGCACATAGCCGATTCCGTAGGAAGAAGCGTCGACTTGTAAACTTACTGGCTTGGCAGGTTCAAAATGCACTAAAAAGCTATCACTAAGCAAAGCATTTTTTAGTCCCTGCACACAAAATGCACATTTTTCCGACGCAAGCGACGCAATGGAGCAAGCTGAAGTAGCGACACATTTGAAGAGAAATAATCCACTTAAATTTGACACTGGAAAGATTAATATATAGAAAATGCGTGTTAATGTCACCAGCTATAGTTATATGCTTGTACGTCGATTTGAGACTTGAAAGCACAGTTTCAAAGCACACAAATCCACCTACTATAGGAGATTTGTAGAGGACGCATATCAACCACTTTCTGTTAAAGGATATGATCTCTATGATTATATATTACACTTGTTTGTTTTCATTATTCTTGGATGTGTGTAGCACAGTATACGATAAATCAGAGCGTGTGTACGCGCCTACTGCACCCTCTCGTCTGTTACATCTGTCGTGTCTTAGAAAGATGTAGACGTCTAGATTTACCGAACTTGTTGGAATAGTTGGTTTGAGCTAGGTGTCTGACACAAGTATTACATGCATATCTATGTCTTGAAGTATATTAAGGAATGCGTCGAGATGGGATGGCAGAGACTGGACATCTGCATGAGCAGTATGGAGCTTAGTGCATACAGGGGCAGAGCATGCCGCTGCTGGACAATTGTATCTCTGGGTCAGCGCTGGCAAGGGAACAAACCATAAGTAAAGGCAATGAGGTGGGGGAGCGCAGGTCCCCAGAAGAGAAATTTCAAAAATGGTTTAAATGGCTCTGAGTACTATGGGACTTAACATCTGAGGTCATCAGTGCCCTAGAAGTTAGAACTACTTAAACCTAACTAACCTAAGGACATCACACACATCCATGCCCGAGGCAGGATTCGAACCTGCGACAGTAGCAGTCGCGCGGTTCCGGACTGAAGCGCCTAGAACCGCTTGGCCACACAGGCCGGCGAAGAGAAAGTGGCAGCTACCTTGAGGGAGGAGGGAAGTTCTGTAGCCATGGGCAGTGGAACTTGAAGTGATCGTCAAACAGGCAACTGGAGAGAGGAAAAAAAAACCCTCGCTAAACAGACCTCGAATAATATGCACGCAAAAGTATTAAAAGCAACATAAACGGAATAAAAACAGAGTGGCGCTAATGATGAATAACAGCAATAATATGATAATAAATTGCTAAATAAAAATGGAAGTAAGACTGAGTTGGTACAGTAACTGACAATGTAAGTAAGAAACAATAAAAAGCAGGAATTAGTAGCGAAGCAAAACAAAACATTGAACACTTTGGTTAAGTAATGGGTAATTATAATTTACAAGCCGGCCGGTGTGGCCGTGCGGTTCTAGGCGCTACAACCTGGAACCGCGTGACCGCTACGGTCGCAGGTTCGAATCCTGCCTCGGGCATGGATGTGTGTGATGTCCTTAGGTTAGTTAGGTTTAAGTAGTTCTAAGTTCTAGGAGACTGATGACTACAGATGTTAAGTCCCATAGTGCTCAGAGCCATTTGAACCATATAATTTACAATAACATAAGCACACAAATTAGCATGAGTTTACATCTTCTTACCTCCTAAAGTATAGGCTTTTGAGTTCATCAGCATTGCAAACTGATCTTTTTCCATTTTCGGACTTCACCATTGTCCTGGATCATTTGTCAATACGTTTTGTAGCCCAAATATCGAAATAGCCTGTTCAAAATCCTTAATGTTTCAGAGGTGAGATCCTGTTGTATTGTGAGACCTGACTGCTAGTTTCTTGTTCACTCAGAAAATTTCAGCTCTTTTCCTGTATGACACGAACTTCATATTATTGGTCTAGGTTTTGTAAGTCTTGTCGTCCTAAGTCCCATTCTACGACTTCCGTCAGTGTCCTTCAGTGTCACCCGTAGATTCGTTACTATTTCGTCTTTACTCCCTCAGGTATTCTTTGGAATCTTAAATAGTCTGAGATTATTGAGTCTCTGATATTGGTCAAGTTTGTCAGACTTCTCGACCGTTTTCTACTGCAGTAATCGTATCCAATCCTCAGTGACTTTTAATGATTTGTTCAGAGCACAGATCTCGAACCTATACGCCTCCAGTATTTGCTGTATTTTGTCACTATCAGTGATGGTCTGCTCATCAAGCCCGAGAGTGTCCTGTGTTTCTACGGTAGCATGTTCTTCAACTATGAGGAGCGCCGGACGTCAGCGATGCCGCGCAATGCGGCCATAGCTCGCGGTGTCGCCTCGACCACAGAATTCTCGGTGGCCTGGCCGTTGGCGATGCTGCGCGTTGTTCCAGTTTAGGAGCAGATCCACGTAATATATACTCAAAATGAACGGCTAATGTCAGACTAGACACTCGTCACACTAATCTTCAATATACAGAATAGCTTAACTGCTTGATAACATCTCCATAGTTCAGGCAAATTTAGAAGCCAAACTAGCGGCCATCTTGCACCATATCATTGTAGGACACATAGTTAAGGAGATATGACGTCATAAACATTGTGCTGCGTGAAAACGAAACTGTACGGAGAAACTCGCTAGAGATACTGGTGAAATATGTGTACAAATACGAGAAATATATGTTAAATATTTGTTAAACATGTCTGACAAATGTGTCTGCAGGCAGAGCCATGGGTAAGGTTCTTCAAAATCTCTGTATCGATTTTACCTAAACTTGGTATACATATTACTATCTGGAAAGAAGTATGGTGGGGTGAGGAGGAGAGGGGTAGAACCAACAATCTCATATTGAGCTGGGGGTGATATTGTGGAGAGAGAAGAGGCGGAACAGATAAACAGACAGAGGCGCAGATGGACAGAGAGAGGGACAGGAAGAGATGGCGAGAGAGTGGGGGTGAAAGACGTGGACACAGGGTTTGGCGTAGAGGAAATGCCAGAGAGGGAAGATGGAGGAGAAGAAGGACTGAGACAGGGGAAGGGTGAGATGGACAGGCAGTGGGGTGAAGAGGAGATGATCAGGGGGAGGGGGAGGAAGATATGGACAGAGAGAGGAGGAGAAGTTTATGGAAAGGGAGAGAGGGGAGGAGGAGATAGACATAGAGTGAGGTTGGAGGAGGTGGACAAAGAGAGGGAAAGAAGGCGATGTACAGGGAGCAGATGGAGGAGGAGATAAACAGAGAGATGTGGGAGGAGTAGATGAACTGAGAGACAGGGAATGAGGAGATAGACTTGGAAGACGTGAGGAGGGTGCAGAGGGGAGGAGGAGATTTAAGGAGGAAGAAAACAGCAGATGGAACAGATGGAATGAGAGAGAGAATAGGAACAGATGGACAGAGAATTACGCAGGAGCAGATGGGCAGAGAGAGGGGCAGGAGGAAACGAAGAGAGAGTGCAGGGTGGATGAGGTGGAAAGAGAGAAGGGGAATAGGAGATGGACAGAAAGAGGGTGAAGGAGGAGATACACTAATTGAAGATTGGAACAGATACGTACCTGGGAAATGCCGAGTATTCAGATGGCATACAATACAATTAAAGGTAATCTGTTCTACACGTGATGTGCACCATCAAGATGTTGATGTTCGTCATTCAGGTTTTAATTACTTTACAGCGTGTATTTAGTCAATATATTGGACGATTGAAGAGGCGGGTTATTATTTGGGAATATGAAAACTAAAACTAAACTCCGTCCGAACAGGCCATGAAGGCCGGTACCGTCCGGCCGCCGTGTCATCCTCAGCCCACAGGCGTCACCAGATGCGGATATGGAAGGGCATGCGGTTAGCACATCGCTCTCCCGGCCGTATGTCAGTTTCCGAGACCGGAGCCGCTACTTCTCAATCAAGTAGCTCCTCAGTGTGCCTCACAAGGGCTGAGTGCACCCCTCTTGCCGACAGCCCTCGGCAGACAGGATGGTCACCCATCCAAGAGCTAGCCCAGCCCGATAGCGCTTAAAATATGAATACTACGAGTTGCTAATATTCTCAGTAGGAATGGATGTCTCAGTTACACTGTGAAGACCTTTGTTACGTTCTTACCTTAGCACATCCCTGGCGCTGTATTGCACAAAAAATTACCCAGTATGGTCTTAATACCTATCATATATTTACAGTACAGTAGGAGACGCATATTCATCGGCCAGCCCCATCGTCAGACATGTCAGTTGCTGTCACACTTCGAGTTATCATTAATCGTCTTTCGGAAGCTGATAATAACTAACTGTAGAAATGCATCGAAACACTACGACAAGAAATGTGTCATAAACATGTACAGAGGCTGGACGATGGAATAGACACTCACTGACGCAGACATATCATACAGAGGCTGGAAGAAAGATTACTCGACATGGCAACTGTAGTACTGCTGAGAGTACATCACCGTCGTACGTACGTCACAAATAGACAAAGCCGGATATAAAAACTAGACACGGTCTGCCATTGTCACAAGCCGAGCGCTGCTACGCGCTATTCGAGCTAATGGCTGCCTGAATGACTGCCGACTTGCTGTGAGAATTGAAACAGGACTTAAATTTCTTTTCCTCTGCCGCTGATTCGCTGACAATACACAATCAACTATTTTCTGTGGTGGAGTCATATGTAGCAGCGAACCTGTCTTCTATCAATTCAGTTGCGTAAGACATTGATTCTTCCGTTGCGTAAGTATCCGCCGATTTTATTACATTTTAATTCTGATCGTTCACAAAGCACGCATCTTCCTGCAATCACACACACATTTGTAACATGATCTACCGTTTTTGCACAGTCCTCTGATATATCTATAGCAAAAGCATAAGCCACTTCATCTTTAGTTTTTTAAGTTAGTGGTAGACGTGGTGATAACACGAATTTAGCTCTTTGTAATTTTGGGAATAACAAGATGGCATCAAACTACATACACTCCTGGAAATTGAAATAAGAACACCGTGAATTCATTGTCCCAGGAAGGGGAAACTTTATTGACACATTCCTGGGGTCAGATACATCACATGATCACACGGACAGAACCACAGGCACATAGACACAGGCAACAGAGCATGCACAATGTCGGCACTAGTACAGTGTATATTCACCTTTCGCAGCAATGCAGGCTGCTATTCTCCCATAGAGACGATCGTAGAGATGCTGGATGTAGTCCTGTGGAACGGCTTGCCATGCCATTTCCACCTGGCGCCTCAGTTGGACCAGCGTTCGTGCTGGACGTGCAGGCCGCGTGAGCCGACGCTTCATCCAGTCCCAAACATGCTCAATGGGGGACAGATCCGGAGATCTTGCTGGCCAGGGTAGTTGACTTACACCTTCTAGAGCACGTTGGGTGGCACGGGATACATGCGGACGTGCATTGTCCTGTTGGAACAGCAAGTTCCCTTGCCGGTCTAGGAATGGTAGATCGATGGGTTCGATGACGGTTGGATGTACCGTGCACTATTCAGTGTCCCCTCGACGATCACCAGTGGTGTACGGCCAGTGTAGGAGATCGCTCCCCACAACATGATGCCGGGTGTTGGCCCTGTGTGCCTCGGTCGTATGCAGTCCTGATTGTGGCGCTCACCACTGGAGGCGGGCTGCACGATGTTGGGGCGTGAGCGGAAGACGGCCTAACGGTGTGCGGGACCGTAGCCCAGCTTCATGGAGACGGTTGCGAATGGTCCTCGCCGATACCCCAGGAGCAACAGTGTCCCTAATTTGCTGGGAAGTGGCGGTGCGGTCCCCTACGGCACTGCGTAGGATCCTACGGTCTTGGCGTGCATCCGTGCGTCGCTGCGGTCCGGTCCCAGGTCGACGGGCACGTGCACCTTCCGCCGACCACTGGCGACAACATCGATGTACTGTGGAGACCTCACGCCCCATATGTTGAGCAATTCGGCGGTACGTCCACCCGGCCTCCCGCACGCCCACTATACGCCCTCGCTCAAAGTCCGTCAACTGCACATACGGTTCACGTCCACGCTGTCGCGGCATGCTACCAGTGTTAAAGACTGCGATGGAGCTCCGTATGCCACGGCAAACTGGCTGACACTGACGGCGGCGGTGCACAAATGCTGCGCAGCTAGCGCCATTCGACGGCCAACACCGCGGTTCCTGGTGTGTCCGCTGTGCCGTGCGTGTGATCATTGCTTGTACAGCCCTCTCGCAGTGTCCGGAGCAAGTATGGTGGGTCTGACACACCGGTGCCAATGTGTTCTTTTTTCCATTTCCAGGAGTGTATAAATGCCGAGTGGCGCTGATGTATGTAATAGTGAAATATACACTGCGATGAACATTGGTGAGGATATTTAAAACTGCTCCACCCGGACACTTAGCTTCAGCTTGTCACAAGTGTTCATTGAGCGCCGTTGTTGTTTGGAAATATCATCAAGCAGTATGATTTGTCAGTATCCCGCCAGGATAGCCGAGAGCGGTAACGCGCTGCTTCCTGGACTCGGGTAGGCGCGCCGGCCCCGGTTCGAATCTGCCCAGCGAATTAACGACGAGGGCCGGTGTGCCGGCCAGCCTGGGTGTGGTTTTTAGGCGGTATTTCACATCCCGCTAGGTGAATACCGGGCTGGTCCCCACGTTCCGCCTCAGTTACACGACTCGCCGACATCTGAACACGTTCGCACTATTACATGAATTACACTAGACGCAGACAGCTGGGATACACTAATTCCGTTCCAGCTGGTATGGGATGGCGGCAGGAAGGGCACCTGGCCACCCCTTCATACTAACCTTGCCACAATCCGTTCCTAACAATGCTGACCCTGCGTCAGTGCGGGACATGTCACCAGTGAAAGAAAGGAAGAAAGAAAGTAGTGATTTGTCAGTATGCACTTCCTCTTGGAATGAATGAATACATGTCTAATTTAAATAAACCACTTTAGCTTCACCCAGCGTATTTGTTGACAGAACACAGCGAGGGTGTACTGCTGGTTCTCGGTGTCAGGGCTAAATTTTTAGCCAGCAACCCAGTCGCCATCATGTAACGAACTGACGTTCTAGGGAAAGGGGGGGGGGGAAGGGGAGGGAATATATGTCACCGACATTTCATCTAGATCAGTTCGTTAGCTCATCTGGTAATGGCGCCTTTTGCGCTTGGCGTTTCCGAAAGTATCACTGTGAAATAGCTTGTCAAACTGCTAACCATTTGGACTACGAAACCTTTTCTCAAAAATCATTTTATAATGGATACTTGTTGGCAATTATTTTTTCTGGATTTTTTTTACCTTTTTAAGAAAACAATATGAGGAAGATTTTCTGTTAAATCAAGTGGAGGAAACGTTTTAGATTTTTGAACATAATGAATGAACGTAAATCTATTAAATTAAAGTGAGAGGGCATGCTTCCCACACAATTCAAGGTAGCCGTCCACAACTGCGAAAGTGTTGCCGGCGCAGGATTTTGTGCACGAACTGACCTCTCCATTATGTCCCATAAATGTTAGATGAGACTCATGTCGGGCGGTCTGAGTGGCCAAATAATTCGCTCGAGTTGTCCAGAATGTTCTTCAAACCAATCGCGAGCAACTGTGTCCCACTGACACGGCACACGGTCATCCACGAAAACCCTATCGTTGTTTGGGAACATGAAGTCCACGAATGGCTGCAAATGATCTATAAGTAGCCGAACATAGCCAGGCCGCAGTCCATTCCATGTGAACGCAGTCCACACTATTATGGAGCCACCACCAGCTTGCACAGTGCCCTGTTGACCACTTGGGTGCATGGCCTCGTGGGGTATGCGCCACACACGAAGCCTACCGTTAGCTCTGACCTACTGAAACCGGGACTCAGCTGACCAGACCACGGTTTTCCTGTAGTCTAGGGTCCAACCGATATGGTCACGGTTCCAGCAGAGGCGCTGCGCAGGCGATGTCGTGCTGTTTAGCAAGGGCACGCTTGTCAGTCGCCTGCTGTTATAGCCCTTAACGCCAAGTTTCGCCCCACTGTCCTAACGGATACGTCCGCCGTACGTCCTACATAGATTTCTGTGGCTATTTTACGCAGTGTTGCTTGTCTGTTAGCACTGACAACTCTACGCAACTCCGCTGCTTTCAGGAGTTAAGTGAAGGCCATTGCCCACTGCTTTTTCCGTGGTGAGAGGCAATGCCTTAAATCTGATATTCTCGGTACACGCTTGACACTGTGGATCTCGGAATATTCCATTCCCAAACAACTTCCGAAATTGAATGTCCCATGCGTCTAAGGCCGGTGTTACACTATCAAATTTCTTTGTCCAATATCTTTGTCAAATACCTTTGTCAAAGAAATTTGATGGTGTAATAGGGAACTTTGTCAAATGTCGTCAAATATTTGATCAAATCTAGGGCCTCGCTGTAGATTTGATCAAAGAAGTTCAAAAAAATGGCTCTGAGCACTATGGGACTCAACTGCTGTGGTCATAAGTCCCCTAGAACTTAGAACTACTTAAACCTAACTAACCTAAGGACAGCACACAACACCCAGCCATCACGAGGCAGAGAAAATCCCTGACCCCGCCGGGAATCGAACCCGGGAACCCGGGCGTGGGAAGCGAGAACGCTACCGCACGACCACGAGATGCGGGCGATCAAAGAAGTCGCTTGTCTTCTGTTCACTGCAGTGTGACATGTTACCACGTGGAGCGCAGCGTTCTGTCATCTGTAGTGTTTTTATAAACATTACCGGTAAATACAATTGTTGTGTACCGACAACTACAAAATTAATAGAGATGTATGACGCTGATGAGGCGCTTTACAACGTGAGGCATGCTGAATACAAAAATAGATTAAGAATATTGGAGACCTGACCTAACCTAACTCTCTCCTGTAGCAAGGAATCGGAGTGTTACAATTAGCCTGTCTTCTGCAGATGTAGCAGTTGTTAAGTGAGTATTGTGCTCTGTGATATGAGGATACACTTCACTGAGCACATATAGAAATGTATCCATTGTTAAGTAGCTGATGTACGACTTGACGACCTCCACTATAAGCTCATGTAACAAGTTTTGTTGAAAACTTTTATCGTGTCGTCGTAAAACCCACGGTTTCAATCAGGTACATTTCCTTTTATTCCCCCCGCTTCTCTTCCGCATGTGCACACAGTACAATTGTGGTACATGCAACTGCTGCGGTTAATAACAAGTTGTTGTAGTCAGCCATGTTGAACTTTGACGAAAAATGTGATGAAAGTGTGATACCCCGTTTTAGCTCAACGTTAAAGATCTTTGTCAAATATATTTCACGAATATTTCATCACATCTTTGATCAAATCTTTGACAAAGAAATTTGGAAGCGTAATACCGGCCTACTTGACTGGAATACTCTCTTTCAAATTCTGAAGGTGGCAGCGGTAAAATACAGGGAGCGAAAGGCTATTTACAATTTGTACAGAAACCAGATGGCAGTTATAAGGGTCGAGGGAAATGAAAGGGAAACAGTGGTTGGGAAGGGAGTGAGACAGCGTTGTAGCCTCTCCCCGATGTTGTTCAACCTGTATATTGAGCAAGCAGTAAAGGAAACAAAAGAAAATTTCGCAGTAGGTATTAAAATCCATGGAGAAGAAATAAAAACTTTAAGGTTCGCCGATGACATTGTAATTCTGTCAGAGACAGCAAAGGACTTGGAAGAGCAGTTGAATGGAATGGGCAGTGTCTTGAAAGGAGGATATAAGATGAACATCAACAAAAGCAAAACGAGGATAATGGGATGTAGTCGAATTAAATCAGGTGATGTTGAGGGAATTAGATTAGGAAATGAGACACTTAAAGTAGTAAATGAGTTTTGCTCTTTGGGGAGCAAAATAACTGATGATGATCGAAGTAGAGAGGATATAAAATGCAGACTGGCAATGGCAAGGAAAGCGTTTCTGAAGAAGAGAAATTTGTTAACATCGAGTATGAATTTCAGTGTCAGGAAGTCGTTTCTGAAAGTATTTGTATGGAGTGTAGCCGTGTATGGAAGTGAAACATGAACGATAAATAATTTGGACAAGAAGAGAATAGAAGATTTCGAAATGTGGTGCTACAGAAGAATGCTGAAGATCAGGTGGGTAGATCACATAACTAATGAGGTACTGAATAGGATTGGGAAGAAGAGGAGTTTGTGGCACAACTTGACTAGAAGAAGGGATCGGTTGTGAGGCATCAAGAGATCACCAATTTAGTACTGGAGGGCACAGTAGAGGGTAAAAATCGTAGAGGGAGTCCACGAAGTGAATACACTAAGCAGATTCAGAAGGATGTAGGCTGCAGTACGTACCGGGAGATGAAGGAGCTTGCACAGGATAGAGTAGCATGGAGAGCTGCATCAAACCAGTCTCAGGACTGAATACCACAACAACAACAATATCGGCCTAACTCCAACTATTGTTCCGTATTCAAAATCTGTTAATTCCTGTCGTGCGGCAATAATCACGTCGAAAACCTTTTCACATGAATCACATGAGTACAAATGACAGCCTCGCTAATGCATTGCCCTTTTATACCTAGTGTAAGCGATACTACCACGAACTGTATATGAACATATTGCTGTCCCATGGCCTTTGCCACCTAAGTGTAGTTCATCTTCTAACATACGGTACTTGTTCTAGCTCGTATCGTACAAATTGTTGACTTATCATCTGGTTTACAATCCCACTGAATAATAAAGACGAATATACAGTTGGATTCAATACTCAGCCTCAACTGCTGTAAGCGGACAAAATTCAGGCTGTATTATCTTCACGTAATTTGAGCTGCACCAACGATATTAGCATGAAATGCGCCAACTATGTCCGTTTTTGTCATGGCGGAAAAAGATATTATCATTTTTTCCACACAGCCGTAATACGGGCAGTGATCTGAGTGATTGTATCGGCGCGGCAGCGGTGACAGCAGCAGAGCAGCAGCGCGGCCGACCCATGTCCGAGTGAGTGCAGCATCACGACCGGAGCAATACCGGCCGCCCGCAAAAACTGGTCCACACGCTACCCACATATTAATTGCGTTCGTTTTACATGGCGGGCTTCGCAGGTACTGCAGCCCAATGCGCGCTGCTGTGTCATGTCGTATCCTCAAATTCCGCTGTCCACACCTCATTCGAAATGGCAACCATGTTAGTGGATTTCAGAGCTTATCTTTCCATAAATGAGGAATAAAATTGGAAATTTTTATATTTTACATTATTTGTCAGTGCCGTAAGTGGTAGAAGTGAAATAAACTTACTGTTTGTAATAATTATAAGGACAGAATTCAACGTACTTTGTTATTTGTTTTATTTAGTCGAGACTTTGTCCTAATTTTCTTAGCTTTCATTCTGGCCTCGTTTAATATAACGGAGCACTATTTTTCATACATTTTACTTTTTCGTTGTTGTGTATTATACGTGTGCTACCTTAATATGGCAATTAGTACAAATGCCCTTTTCTGCCTGTCGAGAGAGATAACGAGAAGCTCCACGTGGTTATACCATACTAAGCTGAAGCAGATTTGTCTGGAACGTGGTGAGTGTGAAACCTCGAGTCGCAGTGTAATACATCAGTACGTAAACTCCATGATTTGTCACACATGCTGTGTTGATACAAGTGAGGCGAACTGTTAGTGTTTATAGAAAATGTGTTTATGACTGTTTCAGATACTTTTGGAAGGGTAGGAATATGTTACCCACACATTACATCTCCGTATATAAAGACCACTGTGCAAAACATTGAGATATTTCGTATTTCGTTATTGCCAACTTCTAGAAAGTTGGCAATAACATTCGATCTTAGGCAACAACATCCGACAGTCGGCAACACAAACCAAAACATCGCATCAAAACAAGTGTTCAATTCCTAGTGCTGTGAAATGTGGAAAACAAAAACCCCAAGTGGCAATTATAAGAAGAGGAACAGCACCGAAAATGGAAGAGAAACATAACATGTAGAAAATCATCCACCCAACATGTAAATAGAATTTAAAATATTACTATGTCATAGAAAAAACCAACCACCAGAACTGTTTATAACCTATAGGTACATTGTCCCAAAATGTAAACTAAATAGTAAAAATATGTACATATTCCAGGCCACTGAAGATGCCTTGCAGAGAATAAAGGCGAAACGCGTATGGCACAAAAATTGTGTTTCATTCAGTTGTAGCTAGACGGTCCAAAAGTAAAAGTTATCAGTATACCGTAATATTATACGCAACTAAGGAAGCCTACTACAAAAGTTGAAGATGACAACTATCTATTTCAGAATCAGCAAAAACAGTGTTGTCGACGTCATTCACAAAAAATAACGAGTAAATGGAAGGTGTTTTCCTGTTTTATAGCGCACAAAGTGACTAGTGAGCAGAAGAAACTCGAATGAAACTGCTCTTGATTTCACTGACCCGTCGTACCACCTTCTCGTATCATCTTCTAGTTCGCTTCATAATCTAATTACCGGCTTTCCCATGCACGAAACTGAGTCTCCACCTAAAGTGTAGGATCAAGATCTCTGTCATCTCTGACAGCAAAAAAAGGATTAAAAATCTGAATTCCACTGAAACATTACTTAAGTGATTACTGTTATACATGTACAGTGTTTGGCCAGAGTCTTTCACGACTGAAAAGTGGAGTCTGTTACAGGGAAACCCCCGCCGCGCGATACAGTACGACTGAACAATTTTTGGCTGTGACTAAGGACCGTGTAACTTTTCTAGGCCATCCACCCTTATTATAGGGTCTGGCAGCTCCAGATTTCTGCTAGCTTCCTACGACAAAGTGAGGGCGCGCAGTGATCAAAGCACAAGACTATCATTCGGGACGAGTGCAGCTCAACTTAGACTTCCAGTCGTTGACTAAATCGATCAAAGTCCATGCAAGGATGGTTCCTTTGGAAAATACTCTCTCTATTTCATTCTCAATCCCTCTGTTATCCAAACTACATCTACATCTACATCTACATTTATACTCCGCAAGCCACCCAACGGTGTGTGGCGGAGGGCACTTTACGTGCCACTGTCATTATCTCCCTTTCCTGTTCCAGTCGCGTATGGTTCGCGGGAAGAACGACTGTCTGAAAGCCTCTGTGCGCGCTCTAATCTCTCTAATTTTACATTCGTGATCTCCTCGGGAGGTATGAGTAGGGGGAAGCAATATATTCGATACCTCATCCAGAAACGCACCCTCTCGAAACCTGGCGAGCAAGCTACACCGCGATGCAGAGCGCCTCTCTTGCACAGTCTGCCACTTGAGTTTGTTAAACATCTCCGTAACGCTATCACGGTTACCAAATAACCCTGTGACGAAACGCGCCGCTCTTCTTTGGATCTTCTCTATCTCCTCCGTCAACCCGATCTGGTACGGATCCCACACTGATGAGCAATACTCAAGTATAGGTCGAACGAGTGTTTTGTAAGCCACCTCCTTTGTTGATGGACTACGTTTTCTAAGGACTCTTCCAATGAATCTCAACCTGGTACCCGCCTTACCAACAATTAATTTTATATGATCATTCCACTTCAAATCGTTCCGCACGCATACTCCCAGATATTTTACAGAAGTAACTGCTACCAGTGTTTGTTCCGCTATCATATAATCATACAATAAAGGATCCTTCTTTCTATGTATTTGCAATACATTACATTTGTCTATGTTAAGGGTCAGTTGCCACTCCCTGCACCAAGTGCCTATCCGCTGCAGATCTTCCTGCATTTCGCTACAATTTTCTAATGCTGCAACTTCTCTGTATACTACAGCATCATCCGCGAAAAGCCGCATGGAACTTCTGACACTATCTACTAGGTCATTTATATATATTGTGAAAAGCAATGGTCCCATAACACTCCCCTGTGGCACGCCAGAGGTTACTTTAATGTCTGTAGACGTCTCTCCGTTTAGTTTATGTTCTGTTTCTAATGACTGTGTCGTCGACAGAACGTTAAAAAACCATCTTTTCCCTATCTTAAAGTAATCTCCTCTTAATCTGAATGGCAGGTTGACTTTTTTATACTGAAGATACAACGTTCCTGTCAGATGCTGCATGTCATCTACCTCCAGCAGAGACTAATCTGGCTGGCTGTGCTTAAAATTCGTGTATAGGGAGGTTCCACTGTAACATATCCAGGCCTCTTTGATTGTATATCACTAATTTCAGAGACGTTGGTTGCAGCAAACGCGGATTTCATTCAGAATTTAATTCTCCGAGTCAAATATATTGTGCAATTCGGTAATTCAAACCATTTGTACGTTCTCATATAGTGAGTCTCTGGTATAACATTCGTTCCAATTATGAGTATTTTTCTTCATGCTAAAGCTTGCAGTGTCCTCTTTCTCAGCTCAACATCTCACTCGTTATACATGTTGATAGCGTGATGACGTTACAACCTTTCAGGGATGATAGAGAAGAGTTAATGTATCAGTTTTAGGTAAGGGACACTGGTCGGGAAACGACCGTGTCGAAAGAGAAAGTCATTCGAATACTTCTGGCAGTACAAAATTGTTAAGGCTTTCGTGGCCACTTGTTGACAAACTGCCTATTGGCTTCTGTCTCGGGTTCTTCGGCCGACGTTCATCTAATGATTTTTCTGACGTTTCGCCAGCACGAGTGGCTGGCATTGTCAAAGCTTGTAGGTGAAGCTTTGACAATGCCAGCCACTCGTGCTGGCGAAACGTCAGAAAAATCATTAGATGAACGTCGGTCGAAGAACCTGAGACAGAAGCCAATAGGCACTTCTGGCAGTGTAATCCATGTACCAGTACTGTTGTTGCTAGAACTGGAGCATAGCCAACATTCTCACGTGGAAGTACGGACCAAAACAATAACAAAATTCAACACATCTCTTCTATAGCAAACTCTTTGGTTTCAAAAATTTTAAAAGATAAATGGCTCTTAAAGAGGATGCAAATCCTAAGAGCTATCAGAACTTGTTCATCTTCGCTACTGTGAAACATCTCTTTTATTGACCAAATGAGCTTAGCTCTTATGATATGCGCCATAGAGCCAATGTTTACCAGACAGTTTTTCTTGTTTACGTCCATATTACCATTTCTGAAAGCTGCCTCCCCCAACAATTTTAGCAACAACAGTACCGGTAAATGTATTTCTCCATTTTCGCTCATAAATTCCGACAAGGTCGTCTCCGAACGAGGGTTCCTTACCTCTAAGTTATACGTTTTCTCTTCTCCATAATCACTGGAAGACTGTAAAGTCACCACGGAGTCACCCGGTAGAGGTATTTTTTCAGGCTCCCACATGGTACGTTGGGATACACAAAATGTAACATACATCGTCGCTATGACCTTGACATCAGATGTTATGGTATGTACTGTCATGTTATGAAACATTGTGTATAGTGTGTGCAGCGTGTGCAGTGACAGGGACTGAGAAATGAATGAACAATGTAACACCAGCCTTTTATACAGTGTCAAAAACGTGAATAACCACCTTCTTCTGCAGGCTGTAATCTTACCCTCCCAAACATAACTTTAAATTTTTCTTAGTGTCTTGACTAGTTTCAAAAGCTTCGAGAGGCTAAGATATACAAAAGAAAAACTTTTTCTCTTGTTGCTGGATCCAAGTCTTGCGTCTAGGGGTACATTCTTGCGGCTGAAATTTTGATTTAGCATTGTGGGTTCCTGATGACTAAATAATAGATGAAGATTTGCCTGTAGTTTGGTGAATTTTTTCTTTGTCACATTATTAAATATCACACCGTTTTTACAATTTCCATTTAATATTCCAAATTACATTGTTCGTGTCGATCTTATAAATACGTCTGTCTCCATCAGAGGCATGCCATCTACTCCTACATTCTGTGGTACTCGCAATATTCCGAAGAGTTTACAAAGCAACAGAGTTTACATACTTTTTGGACAAAAGGAGAATCTTTACAAACCCACATCATTATTTTATAAATGAATCCAGAAATAAATTTAATAATTAATGTTGGATTGTGCAGCTAATAATACGAATTTTAAGTATGCCAGAATTTCTAATTTCAAATAATTCTAAAAAAAGAACAACTTTTAACCGTTAGTACAAATCGGTTGTAACAAATTAATTTCTTTTTATAGATTTCAGCCTGAAATATAATATATTGCATACAAAATGATACGAAATTCTTTTAGTGAAACAGCCGAGATAATGTTCACCTATACGGAATTCGAGATTAACACTGGTATCGGCTATTTCTACACTACTGGCCATTAAAATTGCAACACTACGAAGATGTGCTACCGACGCGAAATTTAACCGACAGGAAGAAGATACTATGATATGCAAATGATTAGCTCCTCAGAGCATTCACACAAGGTTGGCGCAGGTGGCGACACCTACAACGTGCTGACATGAGGAAAATTTCCAACCTATTTCTCATACACAAACAGCAGTTGGCCGGCGTTGCCTGGTGAAACGTTGTGATGCCTCCTGTAAGGAGGAGAAATGCGTACCATCACGTTTCCGACTTCGATAAAGGTCGGATCGTAGCCTATCGTATCGCGACATTGCTGCTCGCGTTGGACGAGATCCAATGACTGTTAGCAGAATATGGAATCGATAGGTTCAAGAGGGTAATACGGAACGCCGTGCTGGATCCCAACGGACTCGTATCACTAGCAGTCGAGATGACAGGCATCTTATCTGCATGACTGTAACGGATCGTGCAGCCACGTCTCGATCCCAGAGTCAACAGATGGGGACGTTGGCAAGACAACAACCATCTGCAAGAACAGTTCGACGACGTTTGCAGCAGAATGCACTATCAGCTCGGAGACCATGTCTGCGGTTACCCTTGACGCTGCATCACAGACAGGAGCGCCTGCGATGGTGTACTCAACGACGAACCTGGGTGCACGAATGGCAAAACACCATTTTTTCGGATTCCAGGTTCTGTTTACAGCATCATGATGGTCGCATCCGTGTTTGGTGACATCGAGGTGAACGCACATTGGAAGCGTGTATTCGTCATCGCCATACTGGCGTATCACCCGGCGTGATGGTATCGGGTGCCATTGGTTACACGTCTCGGTCACCTTTTGTTCGCATTGACGGTACTTTGAACAGTGGACGCTACATTTCAGATGTGTTACGACCCGTGGCTCTACCCTTCATTCGATCCCTGCGAAACGCTACATTTCAGCAGGATAACACACGACCGCATGTTGCAGGTTCTGTACGGGCCTTTCTGGATACAGAAAATGTTCGACTGCTGCCCTGGCCAGCACATTCTCTCGATCTCTCACCAACTGAAAACGTCTGGTCAATGGTGGCCGATCAACTGGCTCGTCACAAACCGCCAGTCAGTACTCTTGATGAACTGTGGTATCGTGTTGAAGCTGCGTGGGCAGTTGTACCTGTACACGCCATCCAAGCTCTGTTTGAGTCAATGCCCAGCCGTATCAAGGCCGTTATTACGGCCAGAGGTGATTGTTCTGGGTACTGATTTCTCAGGATCTATGCACCCAAATTGCGTGAAAATGTAATCACATGTCAGTTCTAGTATAATATATTTGTCCAATGAATACCCGTTTATCATCTGTATTTCTTCTTGGTGTAGCAATTTTAATGGCCAGTAGTGTATAAAAAAAGGTAACGCTAGAAGAGGGTGTCCCATTACAAGGAGGACGGGCGGGAAGAGAGTCAGTGAGGTTCTGCAAGGTACTGACAGAGTTGAACCTTGCCGGCTCCAGTATCATGGCCAGCTGTGCTAGAATTCTTGGGTGAGGATCCATCGCGCGAGCAGTCCGATGCAAATGGTGCCACAGATTCTCGATTGGGTTCTAATCTGGCGAGTTTGGTGGCCAGGAGAGTCCGGTAAACTAATCCTGGTGCTCCTGGAACACAGCACGTACACTGCCAGGTGCTGCATTGTCCTGCTGGTAGATGACATCGTGACCAGAAAAATAAACCGCATCTAGGGACGGACATGGTTCCCAAGGATAAATGCATACTTACGTTGAGCCACTGTGCTTCCAGGACGACGAGATCACCCAGGGAATTCCACGAAAATATTACCCAGACCATAACGCTCCCTCCCCAGGCTGGACCCTTCCGACGATTGTTGGACGGTGTTTCACGCCGTATACAGCAACGGCCATCTGTCCGACGGGGCAAACAACCTGTAGCTATTCAGTGGACGTCCAGTTGCTGTACTGGCGTCCAAATTTCAGCCTTCGTCGCCGATGAGCAGCCGTCGGCATGGGTGCATGAACCAGGCGCCTGCTGCAGAAGCATACGCGGCAACGATCGCTGAACGGTCGTTGAGGAGACAATATTGGTAATCCCTTGGTTCACAGGCCAACCACGCCTTGTCCTGATCTGTTGAGGGATTAGATTTTACTAATCCCCCACCAGAGTGTGTCTTTCTCTTTTTCGGGTTACACCAGCAAGGACCAATCAACAAAAGTGATCATACATTTTTCTCTCTTTTACAGGAACCATAGGAATGACAAATTTTGTCCAAACTGCACCACCTCGAGCCAAGGATAGGCTCGTCTTTTCAGCGTCAGCGTCAGCGTCCCTTGGTTAATTTGGTCGATCAGTTGATCAATAGTTGCACGTCTATTCACTCGTACACATCTCCGTAGCCAACTTTCATCCGTGTCATCTGTGGCCCGATGTGCACCACATTTGCCTCGACGGCGATTTTGGATAGCATAATTTAGCCGAGCACTGGATATTTTAACCACGGCGGTATGCGGCGTACGAGCAAACTTAGCCGTTTCGGGAATGCTTCCACCCTTGGCCTGAAAGCCAACGATCAGGCCCTTTGGTATGTCAGATAAGTCGGTCTTTTTCCGCATTGCGATAACAGTTTTTCGTGTCCCCCCGACACGCGGTACATCCTCCGCTGCTAGTGCTGCCACCTACCATCTTCGAGTGGTTATTGCACGTTGACTTTGGACATAGGCGGTGGTCACATTAATGAGACTGGACCGTCTAGATGTGGCGATTAAAAAGTTTCTGTCGAAGACCGTACGGTCCAGAACCGGTACGTCATTCAGCCGAAATCACCATTAGCATCGAGGCAATCATACCACCAACGCACCATGTAGAAGATCCCCGGCCGGCCGTTCTGGCCGAGCGGTTGTAGGCGCTTCAGTCTGGAACCCCGCGACCGCTACGGTCACAGGTTCGAATCCTGTTCGGGCATGGATGTGTGTGATGTCCTTAGGTTAGTTAGGTTTAAGTAGTTCTAAGTTCTAGGGGACTGATGAACTCAGATGTTAAGTCCCATAGTACTCAGATATCCGTTTGGTGAACCACCGTGTCCTGATGCGTGAAGAACTCTCTAAGTGCCTGCTGCACATTCACGTCCAACAGGAATCATCGACCTTTCAAGGACGTTTTAGGGTTCCAAAGTAGTGGTAATCGCACGGAGGGAGATGGGAACTATAGGGTGGGTGCTCGAGTTTTTCCCACTTGGATGAGGCTGGCGTCCCAGATCGACCTGTGTTGAATCGCGACCAACACAAAACTTGGCGCAGCAAGACAGACCTGCTGCCTCACACACATTATTCATTCACAGACCGATGTCTATTGGTATCTGTCCTTCGGCCGCCAAGGAAAGTATAACAACACTTTGGTCCTCTCTGCACGCATTTGGCCACAACTCGCCATAACTCAAGTTTTTGCATTTACCGTACTCACGTCGGAAAGACTCGAATGCCAGGCTGAACCCTTGTCTACATATCGGTGCTTATATATCAGTTTCGGAGTTGCGCTACGTTGCATATACGTTGGAGCAATACCCTCAGCAGGAAACGTTTTGATCCCCCCTTATATCATTAAATAACTTCTTCGTGAAAGAGTGTTGTACATTAGCGATAAACCGAGTGAGATAGCAAAGTTTTAAACCGACTGGTCTTATAGTCGGGAGACTGGAGGTTCCAGTCTTCATCTGGCCATACTGATTGAGGATTCCCTTGATTTCCATAAGTTACTTCAAACAAATGTAAGAACGGTTTCTACAGTAAGGCCATGGTGAATTCCCTGATCCACCCTTGTCAAAATATACCTGTAATTATTTAAATACTTTTCTCTATGAATTAATTAGTTTTGCGCCGGCCGGTGTGGCCGTGCGGTTAAAGGCGCTTCAGTCTGGAACCGCGTGACCGGTACGGTCGCAGGTTCGAATCCTGCATCGGGCATGGATGTGTGTGATGTCCTTAGGTTAGTTAGGTTTAATTTATTCTAAGTTCTAGGCGACTGATGACCTCAGAAGTTAAGTCGCATAGTGCTCAGAGCCATTTTTGAATTAGTTTTGCTGTTCTTAAACTGAAATACCAAGACATGCCTAAATCCTTGCAAAAGTGATCTAAGAATGAATACAACTACTGCTGCTATTACTGCTACTAACGTTAGTATAGTATGAGACATTTTTATCGTAAAAATTATAAAATACCGTTTCTGATTGTAATGAACTACACTTCCAACGAGTCCATAATACGAAACTTTTCTGAAAATAAACCCTTTACTGTACCTGAATTCGAAATAGGCCCATTGCCTTAACGGGCAGTGCTTTAACATAGCAATCTACATATGCGTAACTCGGAAACCAGATTCACAGTCTCAGAAACACTGTCGAAAGAGACGTGTGGCTATTGACGTAATGGACGTTACTAAAGCACACTCTAACAATTTTCCATGATGCTAAACAGGCGGATGTAAAATGAATGTGCCCAACAGAAAATAATGAACGCTAAAATGAAGATTTGGCCCTGCCTGACTACACCCTGAACCAGATCTTAGGATCTCTTAATGATGATATCTACTCCTGCTTGCTCTTTAACACATAAATTATAACATAAATATAAATAGATGATTAAGGGAACTAGTAACTATAAAATGATAAATGCTGTTTCTGCTTATACATTTATTGTAGATTAATCCCCCTTTATACAATAACAAATATTTATATATCAATGTGCAAGGGACATAAAGAGATACAAATGGATTTCCTAACTAATACGATTAATCAATTGCCTAAATCTGCCCCTTTTTATGGCTACGCGATGCAATATAAATAACGCGAAATGACTGACATCACCTACGTACCAAACACTAGAAGATACTACTTTCAAAGATGATTACAGTGGTGTGCAACCTCAGAAGAAATAAAATTTACGTGATCATAGGTGTTTAGCTTTATAGCCCTAGTAAGTCGAAGCACTTAGCAATATCACCGAGTGTACTGCGTACGGTGCGTTAGAGTGATGGTTCTCGTACATGTCTGCGACGATGGAAGGACCCCAGCCACAAAATAAAACTCTTTCAAACACTAGGACGGTAGAAGGCGGTCCTCTGACTATTATAACCTAATACTGTCTTCTCCTCTCTGTGTTCTACAGACAAGAAATGCGAGCTCCCAGCCACAAGGACGGAATTCAGATAACGTCTCTACGTGAGTACAGACATAAGAAGTGCTCTCAATCACTGAATGCTGTGTACCCAACGACGACTCCCTACCCGGAGGCGAAGTCCAGAATCGTACTAACTATAAAATCTCCTGAGAGCAAAGACAGCAAGTCCGTCTGTACCAACAAAAGCTGATATGAGCTATCGTCAAACCCGGGCGCTCAAAGCGGAAGACCTCTTCTGTTCACCGCTGGCTTCCCAGCAAAGCTTGGCTCCCCTCCCTCGTAACTTAGAAGGTGAATCATATTCTCGAAATCACGGAATATTCTCCCTCTCTACAGTTTCTTCCGAACGCCGACCAACCATATTTTAGTCTTTTGTCGTCCAGTGCGGAAAGTTTGCGAGGTAATACCTGTACTCATACAATGGTACGCTTCTCAAAGTAAAAATCCTCAGAAATAACGCAGCCTGCGATTTCCGAGGTAACGCTTCCTCCTTCCTCTCTGCTGCGGCCAAGATTTTCATAGTTTCCAAGGTATTATCCGGTTATACTTCGGGCCCACTACAAAACCGGCCGGACGCTGCTGTATTGAGCTTCCGCGCTCAGGTGCCCAGACCCTCCCATTTGGCACTTCCTGTGTGAAGCAGGACCTACACACTTGTGCGGGCTTTCCCACCTAGGACTTGAGCTACTCCTGTCGTTTTATTTCCACTGGCGTTCCAATCTCTACTAGTATAGGCAGTCATTCATTACGCCATTCTGATAATAAAGACACTCCGTCACCTTTCATGCAATAAGCGTTAACAACTATTTACAAGGTGTACATGACAATGTCAGTCTTCTTTAAATATTCATATATACGATATACAACCTATCAAATGATACCTAATTGCGGTTGTAAGTCACGGCAAAGTATGTTGATGAGTGCTTGTGAGGTGCGAAATTATAGCCACCTTACAAATTATGTGATCGCGTACTAACAATAGCTTAATTCAGACGTCGTGACATGAAGAAGTGCAGTGCTTTGCAAATAGCTCACATACCACATAACTGACGTGAAACTAAGAGTTGGAACTAAACCAGTGAGGTGATATGACTATATTAGAAGCCTGAGTCACCTTGGGTGTTCCTAGAGATAATTAATTCTTAGCGACCAATAAAATCGGGCAGTGGATTTGCTACATAAGCGTGGTACCACTTAATATAGGAAGTTGAGGGAAGAACTAAGGAAGGCAGGAGTTTAAGAACCCGCTGACATCCATGCCCTTGTAACCATGTAAGTGGAGAACGGGACTCGTAGTCTGCTTAAAGCAGTCACTTGAAACAATTTAGTGAACCCTAATCTGGATGGCCCGCCTGGAATTTGAATGCCAGTCCTTCCGATGGTAGGTCTTAAGCACTGCGCCTCTTCGCTGAATGAGTGATAACGAAGGGTGTTGCACTAAACAGACAGGTCAGTGAACTGATACGGAGTCATTTGACTTTTTTTAAAAAAAAAATACTTCAGCGTTCAACAAGAGCAGACCTAGCTGCCGGCATCAAAGTTCATCGGTGTTGGTAGCAAACCGCAAGGTAGCTGCTATCTGACTCTCTCACGTCAGCTCTTGAGAACTGCCGCGCGGAAGTTTTGAGGCGTTGACCCGCGTGGCAGTTTTCTGAGCTGTCTTCGGCCGTTGCTCGCGTTTGCAAAGCCCAGTCCATTGTTAAGATATTATGTCATTCTCCTGGTTTCACTCACTTAAAAAAATGGTGACCCAGTACTGATGCTGAGATTTGCGATGTAGCTCGTGTTGATACTTTACCTTAGCATTTTCTCACTTCACGCTGATAACAAGAACTGGCAAAACCTACACGCACGGTGGTATGTTCGTTTTGGTACTCCGAGGTACGAAATTTGATTTATATGATAATACAGCCATGGAATTTTCCAGCAACTTACGGCTGACTTGTTACACAAGTGCACACTACGTAATTTTCAAGGCACAAATGACGGTGTGTGCACAAAGACTTCACCCAGCTACATTCCTCTAAGTTGTTTGACCATTGTTTACGCAACGAGAAACTGAAGTGTCTTATTCATAGAATAGTTTACTCCGCATATGACCTCCTTTTAAAACATTCACCATGTCGAATGTAACATCAGTTCAGAATGAAGTGTCAACTGCAGCATAACTTCGGTAATTTGAATCTGTTATCAGCAGTCCATCGGGCGTCCAGTAGGAAATGGAAACGTGAGATGAGGCTGTAGCCTCTCGTCTAAATCTAGGACATTAGAAATGGATATTAAGCTCGGATTGAACAAGGAGGGGGAAAGAAACGGCAAGAGCATGTACAAGGAATGATACTCGCTGTCCTGTGAAAGGGAAAGCATTTCAAATGTAAATTAAGAAGGGGAATCCGGGTCCACTGTCTAAATTATTGTGTCGTCTCCTGGTAAAGGCCATAATACAGCGAACAATGTGTTCGCATTTGATACACAGACTAACCTTTCGATATTCACACTCTTTAATATCTTTATATTATCGCTGTTGTTGGAGGATATTAAGCGTTGGTATCCACGTTGTCGAATACTTAGTAATACACAATCGTATTACAAAATTAAATTTTTTCAATCTTTATTTCATTATACCATATGACAGACTTACTCTAATGGAAAAAAAATGTCCCACAGAAACTACAAGCCTGTCTATTTAATTTGTAATTACATTGTCTTGAAACAATTACAGGGATGGCAGGTATATTTTCATGTGCAAAACTGCATTTCTCCCAACTTTGTTCTAGCGCATATTAAGCACAACCGAATTCCATCTACTTACACGGCTCAGGTACCTAAGTAGACTCTTTTAGTCTAGATTTTTAGTGAATTCATGAAGAAAGTTACGGTGTGATCTTCGCCCACACTATCAGTCCACCAGACCACGATTGCTTTAAAAATTTTTTGAACATTAACAACCGGTAGAAAGTTGTAGTCATTTCATATTTTCGTCTATTCGCCCTCTACGCAATGTCTCTGTTGCAGTAAAATTGTCATGCAACATTAGAGAGAAATAGTCAGCGTACACTCTGCTAGATCTTTTCATAAGAAATACTAATGATATTCGTGGTTCCTTTAGGCATCCACACGCGTTACTGAGAGATCAACGTTTCTGTCGCACGGATGACTCGGGATCGATCACTAACATCGCCAAGGACATTACCTCGTTAGAAGAACTGGAAACGGGTTTACAACTGATGAGCTGCTGAAATGGGAAGCAGAGGCTACTGTTTCGTAAGCCGACGTTACTAACCGGAAGGCCCGTTGCTGACTCCACACCAACCCGTACTGCCGCTCAGTGTTGCCTAATGCTAAAAACTCGACCATACGAATGACCCGTGTGGAGTATAATGCTAGAGTTCCGTCGTTATTTGGCCTCTCGCAGCAACTGCTACCAGAAGATCTAAAGCTGGCTGTAACCTTGATCCGATTTTAATACTCACCTTTGTAGATATTAAGAGGGTCCTTGTTCACACACTCAATTATAAAATATTAGGAAAGCGTATTTTCGTAGATAAAATTCACTGACGCATGACTATAATATCGAGCTGCGTATTCTGACGTAACCTGCTCTCTTGTAGCCCATGAACGTCCACTTGTTTTCTGAAGCTCTCCTTTCAACATAGTTGTCACGAGAACTTTCAATATGAGTACAGTAAATTCTTTAGTGAATTATTCCACATAATAACGAGGAAGTGTGGGACATAATAGAACAGCGTCTAGTACGATCTGCACAGACGAGAACAATTCTTGACCGATCACATTTCCAGACCAATTACGGGAATTCCTAGAACATTATTCTCTAATGTGACATACGTCATGTCTTTGTAGTTAGAGGACACTTCGCAATACACACAGTCCGCCGCTCGTGGTCTCGCGGTAGCGTTTTCGCTTCCCGAGCACGGGGTCCCGGGTTCGATTCCCGGCGGGGTCAGGGATTTTCACCTGCCTCGAGATGACTGGGTGTTTGTGTTGTTCTCATCATTTCATCATCATCCAGGAAAGTGGCGAAATTGGACTGAGCAAAGGTTGGGAAATTGTACGGGCGCTGATAACCACGCAGTTGAGCGCCCCACAAACCAAACATCATCATCATCATCACTTCGCAATACACCGATATTGCTGCCTAAGATTATCTGACTCTGCTACGCGATAAAATCTACATAAATACGCTAGAGAAATTGTAAGTAGGCTGTTTAGGTTTGTATGTTGGAAACGTCACGTAGCGCTCTGTGTGAAAATCACTGACTGTGCTGTGTGCAGTCTGTGGCTGGTTGGTGTTGTTGGAATATTCGCTGTCTTAGTGTTGGGCAGTTGGATGGTAACAGCGCGATCTGGACGGGTAAACGTCAGAAAAATGAGACTTGTAAGACTGGATGTCATGAACTGATATACACTCCTGGAAATGAAAAAAAGAACACATTGACACCGGTGTGTCAGACCCACCATACTTGCTCCGGACACTGCGAGAGGGCTGTACAAGCAATGATCACACGCACGGCACAGCGGACACACCAGGAACCGCGGTGTTGGCCGTCGAATGGCGCTAGCTGCGCAGCATTTGTGCACCGCCGCCGTCAGTGTCAGCCAGTTTGCCGTGGCATACGGAGCTCCATCGCAGTCTTTAACACTGGTAGCATGCCGCGACAGCGTGGACGTGAACCGTATGAGCAGTTGACGGACTTTGAGCGAGGGCGTATAGTGGGCATGCGGGAGGCCGGGTGGACGTACCGCCGAATTGCTCAACACGTGGGGCGTGAGGTCTCCACAGTACATCGATGTTGTCGCCAGTGGTCGGCGGAAGGTGCACGTGCCCGTCGACCTGGGACCGGACCGCAGCGACGCACGGATGCACGCCAAGACCGTAGGATCCTACGCAGTGCCGTAGGGGACCGCACCGCCACTTCCCAGCAAATTAGGGACACTTTTACTCCTGGGGTATCGGCGAGGACCATTCGCAACCGTCTCCATGAAGCTGGGCTACGGTCCCGCACACCGTTAGGCCGTCTTCCGCTCACGCCCCAACATCGTGCAGCCCGCCTCCAGTGGTGTCGCGACAGGCGCGAATGGAGGGACGAATGGAGACGTGTCGTCTTCAGCGATGAGAGTCGCTTCTGCCTTGGTGCCAATGATGGTCGTATGCGTGTTTGGCGCCGTGCAGGTGAGCGCCACAATCAGGACTGCATACGACCAAGGCATACAGGGCCAACACCCGGCATCATGGTGTGGGGAGCGATCTCCTACACTGGCCGTACACCACTGGTGATCGTGGAGGGGACACTGAATAGTGCACGGTACGTCCAATCTGTCATCGAACCCATCGTTCTACCATTCCTAGACCGGCAAGGGAACTTGCTGTTCCAACAGGACAATGCACGTCCGCATGTATCCCGTGCCACCCAACGTGCTCTAGAAGGTGTAAGTCAACTACCCTGGCCAGCAAGATCTCCGGATCTGTCCCCCATTGAGCATGTTTGGGACTGGATGAAGCGTCGTCTCACGCGGTCTGCACGTCCAGCACGAACGCTGGTCCAACTGAGGCGCCAGGTGGAAATGGCATGGCAAGCCGTTCCGCAGGAGTACATCCAGCATCTCTACGATCGTCTCCATGGGAGAATAGCAGCCTGCATTGCTGCGAAAGGTGGATATACACTGTACTAGTGCCGACATTGTGCATGCTCTGTTGCCTGTGTCTATGTGCCTGTGGTTCTGTCAGTGTGATCATGTGATGTATCTGACCCCAGGAATGTGTCAATAAAGTTTCCCCTTCCTGGGACAATGAATTCACGGTGTTCTTATTTCAATTTCCAGGAGTGTATATATATATAATGACCTTTGAACACTGTTAAGGTAAATACATTGTTTGTTCTCTATCAAAATCTTTCGTTTGCTAACTATGCCTATCAGTAGTTAGTGCCTTCAGTAGTCAGAATCTTTTAGTTAGCTGGCAGTATTGGCACTCACTGTATTGCAGTAGTTCGAGTAACGAAGATTTTTGTGAGGTAAGTGATTCATGAAAGGTATAGGTTATTGTTAGTCAGGGCCATTCTGTTATAGGGATTAATGATAGTCAGCTTGCGTTGCGCTAAAAAGTATTGTGTGTCAGTTTATTAATGATCAGAATAAGTAAAGAGAGAAACGTCTGAGTACGTTCAGTTTTGCTCAGCTGCTTGAAAATTAAATAGCGTAAGAGATTTTCCAGCTAGTCATGATTAATTTTTCAAAGGGGACGTTTCAAAATCAATTCACTGAACACATCGTCTTTCAAGAACGAAGCAAAAAATGGCACCAGCTAATTGAGAATCGCTCAAAAACCGGTTGTTAACTGTATGATTCGTTGCAATAAAATAATGAGAAACATCATATTCATGGCAAAAAATTATTGTAACTTGCGCATTAGGAGCGTATGCCATCTGAAGGGAACAACAAATGACTCTGAGCACCATGGGACTTAACATCTGAGGTCATCAGTCCCCTAGAACTTAGAACTACTTAAAGCTAACTAACATAAGGGCATCACACAAATCAATGCCCGAGGCAGGATTCGAACCTGCGACCGTAGCGGTCGCGCGGTTCCAGACTAAACTGCCTAGAACCGCTCGACCACACCGGCCGGCGAAGGCAACCTTACACTGAGGATCCACCAAAAACGCATTGTTCTTGGTACAATTTGTTATAATCAAGTTTCAGTTAGTAACATAACTACGATTAAATCTTTTAGAAAGTGTAACATGGTAGAATTGGCTGCTGAGCAATTGCCATTGGTTTAGTGCGCCATCACGATATCTCAGCGTGTTCGGTCAGAGGGTAAGCTGCCCTCTGTAATAAAAAAAATGGGTTAATGGATCAATAACGAACTTAAGTGGATGTTTTACGAATTCCGCCCCGAGTAGATGCAACGAACAAAAACGAACAAAATGAGATTTAAAAAAAAGGGTGTTCGGTCAGAGGGTTTAGCTACCCTTTGTAATAAAAAACTGA